>NC_135306.1:119018713-128566213 GCF_048772815.1 Callospermophilus lateralis | reverse complement strand
AGTCAAATAATTTCATAAAAGCAGCCAACATACCAAAAATAGACACTTTGAGAAAGACATTATCAGGTATATAAAATGTTCATCTTTAACAAAATATTCTGAAATAAGTAGGTTGAAGAGTATACAATTATCATATCTCATCAGATTTTGCAATTAATATCTGTGAATCTCGCTGTATATAAATTTTAGCTTGGGTTTTTTTTTTAATACAAGATATTGAAATTAGTTCCTGTTTTATACCTTGAACATAAGATAGACCTTAGGTTTAGTATAGTATCCAAGAGGGAAATGATAGCTAACCTTTGACATAACAAGGATTGAAGGTAAATGAATAAATATAAAATGTTTAACATGGGAGGAAGGAAACTGAAAAGGCTTTGTTTTAGAAATGCAGAACTTATTCACTGACACTGTTCCCTGATCTCTTCCAGAACACAATGCCTTCTTTAATTTTTATCTAACTTTGTGTTTTAAAATCTGTTTTTGTAATTATTAAATGTCATTAAATACATTTTTGCTTATGATTTTTAAATCTGTTAAATGTTTACACTATAAGAAATTTTGAAATGTTGACTCTCAGTATTCATTGGGATGGTTTGATGGTATAGTTTATGCTCTTAATCATCTCAAAATGTTCTATTTTCATGCTGATTCAAGAGGGAATATTGAAATCTAGACTTGACAAAGAGACTTTCTTAGGATCTCTAATTTATGCCATTAATCTGTGATCTGTTTTTTAGAGGTCTATGATTTATTCACCTGACATGTTGGACCAGCTCGAATATTCTCCAAGCACAGAGGATCCAGGAAAGCTGAAATTTGGACTGATGAAGTGAAAGCAAGCATGAGTAGGTAGAAACACATACAAACAAGAACTCATTTGTTCTAGATGAAGGCTAGGGGCAAATTGTAAGGATCAAAAAGGATTTGACTCATATAGGGGACATGAAATAAAACTGAATTCAATGTGAAAGGCAAATTGAAAATTGAAGCAGTTGATTTTATAGATATTAGTGTTAGAAAAGTTGTTCTATTCTGTCAAAATACATTGCAGATCAGAGAGGCTTGATTTTCCTTCACAAAAGTGGAGGTGATTTCCTGGAGTGTAGTTAAAATATGTCAGAGTGAGGTTTATTCTCACTGGCTATCTGGCATTGATTATGTTTCATTCCTATGAGATCTATTTTCCTTCTTCCAGGGTATGTACTCTGCATAACACTCATGTTCATGATTGAGAGGAGGAAAACAATAATCATTTTCCTTTTCCGGAAATGCAAGAAGCTAGAGAAAGATATTATAGCCCTAATCAAGCATGGGTGGCAGATGTGCAAATATGAACAGATGAATTTGAGCTCAGGAACATCTTCATGCAGATCATTACATACTGTCTAAATTAAATAACAGAGAAGTTGGGAATAAATATAAGTAAGCCAAACCAAACAGGGGTTCCTTTTTAAGGTACCAAAGCATCAAAGTTTGCATAAATTGTGCCTTTACAAAGTATCTTCATTTAAGTAGCAAAATCCTATCCAGAATTTGGTAATTGTGTATAGCATTGCACAAAACCCTTTATAATATGATATGCAAATATAAATGTCATATTGTCTCATTAGCCATGTATGAATCTTTATAACAATAAAACCCAAATCTAATTTGGAGTTTTTACATAATATATTTTAATTTGCAGATGAAAGATTTGCATTGTAATTACAAAACTTAATTTAATTAAGTCATCCATTTGATGAGAACATTTATGCAGATTTATACACATTCAACTAATATCAAAACTGAAGGGACGTTTAAGTGGTTTTATCCTGATTTCTGATATTTGAGCTCTCAAAATATAATATTGATATTTAATAGTTAAAATAAATAAAGATGCTCTGATGCATGCATTACATGGTGGAGAAAATTTCTAAATTCTGTTTCTCAAAGTTGGTAAAGTCTACAGTCTATGATGTCCTTAGAAACCATAATATTAAGCTACAATATAACTTTCTAGTTAGATTGTAACTGCAAGAGAGAGTCAGAGAATTGCACTTGATTTAAAGATTAGAAACTTTTGGAAAACTGAGACTGATTTCTCATGAAAGCACTAATTTGCTAAGAATCATGGCTCAAATTTTAGTCTACACTGATCTTTTTTTTTTCCTTATATGCACAGAGAATTTCTGTACAACATACCTTGACTTTTGTTAAGATACTATGTTAAATTTTCTAAAACAATATAGAAAGGCCTAAATTACATACAGTTCATGGGATAAAAAGAAGTACTAGAAAAATTACCCTCCATAACTATCATTATACATTAACAGCAAATTTTGAGCATAGATGATGTCTGATTAAAAAGTAAGTTTTGATATACATTGTCCCAGATAATCTTTATGGTATTTATGTGAGGTTGACACTATGTTTTTATCTTTTTTTTCCTTAAGTGAGAAAATTAGGACTCAGAAAAATTTCCCATGGATATACAACTAGCAGATGGTAGAGTCAGGATTCAGTTGGTAAAATTTGAAGGCAAAATCCAGTGTTTTAACAAATCAATAGCCAATACTGCCTCCATGTACAAATCACTTGCCTGATTTAGGAAACTTTCAGGAGAAATTTTAAAACAAATCTAGATTAACCTTTGATAATCAGTATAGTTGAGGGAAAATATAAATGGACTTGCAACCTAAAAGAGAAAAAAAAAAGTTTAATAAGAAATATCACAGTGTTTGGTTTCCATGTTGATTTCATATTAATCAGTATCTTTTGTATATACTGCTAATTGCATAGAATGTACTGTTTTAAAAATGTAGTTTGTTGATTAAAATGATTTAGTGAATGTTTCCATTTCACATCTGATCTTATATAATAGGCTAATAATACATTGACTTTTATTTAAAGCAAAAGCTGTACTTGACAATCTGTGTCCTCATTTCTTAGAACTTTATGGAGGTGGGAATTCAATAATAAATAGCTGGAAAAATTCTACAAAAGCATTCCTTCATATACCAGAGGCATGAAACTTGGAGATAAGTGTTTCAAATTTCAAGCCAATTGCTCTGAAGCCTTGCAAAATGTGGATGTGTGAAAGCAGGTCATTTGCACTGAACCACTGCCAACATATCAGAGTGGAACATATTTCTTGTTGAAATGTAAATGCTTGGACCCTGAACTCTTTCATAATATGTTTGACATTATAGGGTATTTGCCGTCACTGACCTATGCTAAAAATAAAAAAGAAAAAACTACAGACACAGGTCTACCTCAGTTTATTGCCCATAAACTACCTGTCTATGTGTGGGGAGGGAAGGACCGTAGAGTTGGAGACTGATTTTCTAGTTCTATCTTGTAGAGAGACAGCTTTGTAAAGGGTAAACTAAATCTGTATCTCAAATATGTGTAGAATATACATTTCCATGACAAATAACATTTTATATAGAAAATGAATTTTATATTACAAAAGTTTGCATTGAATTATATTTTATATTGAATTTCTATAGTTAGGTAAAGTTTGATGGTTGTTAATTCTTTCCATTAATGTCAGGAGGTTTGAAATTTAGAATATGGTTTATTTCTGTAAGACACACATGGTTTGAGTAAATAGAATTTCTAATTGTGAATATGAAATTAATCTGATAAAATCTGCAGAAATAAAAACATGAGTTTGAGCCAAAATAAATAACACTATATATATTTTCTGCTCCCTACAGTGAAGACCCTTTCTACTGGCTTGAATACATGTTCTGATTTGCCGATGTGAACCCTTGCATAGAGTTACTCCATGTTAATACAACCTATATATTTATCTTTTCTTCTTCTTCCTTTCATACTCTCATGGTTGATTCTTTGGTCTGCACAGTGAGACATTCCATCTGTTGTTTTCTCTCTCACTTAGAGAATTTAAAGGCTATCAAAAATATCTCTTAGGTATTTATTTCATAAGAGAAACAAAATCATAGCTATGTTTGAGATAGAGTTTGTACAGTTCAGGACTTGATACCATCTAATAATGCTTCACTGTCACAATCAAGTATAAGCTTGTCTACTCTTTTTTCTGCTATTACTTATATTATGCAAGTATTGTGGGGCATGGAAATGCCCTTAATTCAGTTGTTTCTAAGTTTATGCTATTTCATTCATGTTTGCATATATGATAATTCCAGGGGGACAACCAGATCTTTATGTCTGGCTTGGTTCGGCAGGGTGTATTCAATGTAGTGGACTGCATTCTCACAATTCTCAACCAACCAGTATGTTGAGACTTCCTAGTAGGAAAAGAATGAATTACTGGATTGGCTTAGGTAACAGTAGAATACCTGAGCAGAAGAAGAGATGAAATCTGAAGCAAAATTGTTTTATTCATATAAATAACTTCATAAAAGAAAATGAACCAATTCCTGCAATAAGGGACCATTTCACATTCACCAGTCACTTATGTGCTCCATAAGTCAATTTCTTCTTTTGTATTTTTAGATTAACAGTAAGTAGCAGTCTTTGCAGACATAAATATGATAAATTTTGTAATGTGAATATTTTTTTATACTTGTCCTGAAACATTGGTATCCTTGAACAAGTGACAAGTTAGAAACTCAGAAAGGGAAGAGATAAAGAATCAATGAAGAGTTGCTCCAAAGAATTTTTGAATCTATGACTGGATTAGAGTTCGTTCACCTCAAGTACATGCCAAACCCTGATGTAAGATTCAGTTAAAGAATTATCAGAGCAGACAAGGAATCTCCAGGTAGAACAAAAGAAACATCATGCAAAAAAGATACCTAGAAGCACCAAGTTGCTATTGTTCATTTCTGCTCTATTACTTTTAATAGCTGAGGTCAGTGCATGCCCTGGGTATGATATTAAAAGGTCTTAACCTTCCAGAAACTGAGAGTCTAAGTCTTGTTATTTCTATTCTCTCTTACTGTCTTCTACAGCATATATATATAAAGGAAAAAAGGTTTCTTTAACAAAACTCTTTTTTAAGAGGCTAATTGGTACATTCGACATGCTTGAAATCCTACCTAGGCAGTTAATGCCTTTAGCTTGAGATTTTGATTTCTCTAAAAATGTAATCTTCTGTGGGAGAAAGCTGGCTTTAGTTTGATTGTGTTTGATAATAGATTTTGTATGGTGTCACCATGGAGATCAGAAGTCCTAAAAGAGGATGCTGGGGTAAAGGAACCAAGAAAGAAAGTATGGGTAAGACCATTCTATTTGGGTTTTACTGTCAGAAATCTCATCTTAATTGTCTCCTTAACAAGGAATGCTGCTGTATGTAAGAATCACTTTCACTCATTAAACTCCCTAAAATGCTTTCAATGTCCCCCCCAAAGAAAAAAATCACAACCTCAGTGTCAGAACCATAAATGACATGAATGGCTATAAAGCCATCTTATATGACAATGGTAAATCTTTCAAGTAAAACCTGTTTCTCATTCAGGGTAGTGTTACAGGTACAATAACATTACAGGATGTAAGAGTTGAATGTGCAAGAAAAAGACATCTCAAGGGATGCCTTTTGGCTCCATAATAGCCCAACATAAGTATCCTAAAATTAAAATGGAATTGTGATCCTACTTGTTAGTTGCGGGGAAATTCAGAGGGTAAAATGAGAAGGGTTTGGATTATTTATGTGACAATGTGTATGGTTGATGTTGAGGTGGGAGAATTTTTTAAAATGGCAGATATTTATTGTTTAATATATATGTATGATTATAAATTATATTATATCAATGAGTCAGATGTATTTATTGGGATTATCCAATATAACTAAGGCATACTAGCACAATTTTTCCAAACTTACTTTGTTATTATATATATATATATATATATATATATATATATATATATATATATATATATATGTAATATACATGTGCATTAGATATCTGTGGCAAACTTGGGTTATATACTAGACTAAATAAAAGAATTAAGTTCAATGAAAAATAGAACATGAGCAATCTGCTTCTGCAACTAATGTAACAAACTGTGCTATGAGGGGCAGTAGTATGGAACTTCCAAAAGACATGGTAGAGACTTAGTGAATACTTTCTGGCTCAAAGAATGAATAGATATCCAGTTTGGTACACACTGTATTGCTATCAGTATCTTTATCATAAATTTATTTTTAGCATGTTTCCTTGACATCCATTTGTAGGCCTGAGGTAGATGGTTAGAGAGCCAGTTATTCCACCTCACCTTTGACCTGATTAATACTTTCCCTCCCTGTGTGGTTGTCTGTGATACAGCCCACGTGGCTTTCATCCCTCAGATACCAACCCAACACTCCCCACAGCTGTGGACCATGATTAACCTAACAGGCAACACCAGAACCACATAAATAAGCACGTGTTTCTTAAACCAGCTATCTACAGCCCCGTGGGGAAGCCCAAGGGAAAATGCCTGTGTACCTTAATAAGGCCTGGCACCCGAGCTCCCCTCTCCCTACATCCTGCTGACTGAGCTCTCTGTTGCCTCCAGATCATGGCCTCCTGCCTACCTCCATGCCTCTCTGGGAGATGTGAGTAAAAACTTCCTTTAATTGTATGCTTTTTAGCTTTATCTCCTCTCTGTGCCTCACCTGAAGGATACCCTCAGAACTCATTCCCCTGGTCAGGGCTTTCCTAGACAATGGTTACTTTGGTTTATGGCTACTCAGGATTCCAGATCAAACTTTTAAAAATCATAGCCATGAAAATGACAACAACCCTTGAAGGCTTTGTGGTCAAATTGATGCAAGAGGAGTAATAATGGAGAGTGTTTTAGGGTAGATGTGTATTTCAAGGGAGAAAGGCTTTTGTATATTTGCAACCTTTGTGTTCAAGATTATTTTAAATCATTCTTTCAACAACTATTTGTTGAGTATACTGAAAATAACCTGTAATGTATACTACACCTGCAATACAAAGGTGAATATGACATACCTCAGTCTTTAAAAGTTCTTATTCTCTTGAGGATAATTGTTACGTAAACAAAGAATTATTAAGTACATCATCATCTTTTCTGAAAATGCCTGAGATAGAATTCGGCCAAGTAAATTAAAAATTCAAATCCCAGGTGTCTATTATTGAATAATCCCTTAACTGGATTGGGTTACCTCAAAGTTTTTTTTTTCTTGTGCTATGATCCTGTATTTGGAACAAATGTGTATCAAAGACAAAGAAATTTAGGAAATTAAACATTTGTAAATTTAATGTTCTGGGCAGAGACTGTTGAAAACTAGGTTTTTTTCCAGAATAATTTTAAAACAAAATTCAACATAATTTACCACAATATATGCTTCATTCTTTGTTCTTTGAGATTTGGAAATGCTGCTAGAACCAGACAGATTTCATATCCTCACTCAGTAGATGGATGTGCTTTTCTGAACTCTGAGAAGCATGACTTCCTGTTTCCTATGTGGCACTCAAGATGAATTTCTGAATGTCAGTGTGGCATTTAACATTTGAGAACCATATCTGATGAGTCTATTAGACCTTTACAAGTCCACTTCCTGGGGCCTTTTTCAAAGAAGAGCTATAATTTTGCACAAGGCAAGGAGGAAACATGAACTCCTGAGAAAGAGGGAGTGGTTAAATTAAAGGTATTAAATTGGATGAGATGAGGAATGTAATACAGTGGAAATGGCTTATTGTGTTAGCAACCTGGTACTAAGAAGGGGCACACTTTGTTGGAGTTCATGGTGGAAGCACCATACAAATGAGTAAAATTGGAGGAAGCAGGGTATTTTTTTTTTTAATAGGAGATGTTGATCTGGAAGCTTTTTCTCCTTATTGTTGTTCTCACACAATTTCCCTAAGTAGAAGGATTAGGAAAAGTCACTGTATATTCCATCTGTATTTTATGCACCTTTATAGTATAAGTGTTTATTTATAGAGAAATAGCAAAAACCTTTGCAAACTCTAATAACTATATTCTCTACCACTATTGAAACATGCATAGATATTTTTTAAAATAAGACTATTTTATTTCTTCCCATGGAAACTATCACACCTGTCACATGTGGGGATTCAACAAGATATAAATGAAGCAAAGAAAAAGGTACCAGAATAAGCACCAAAAATAAGATGCATTCTAGGGGTAGAAAAGATGAGGATGCTGACCAAGCTACATGTATGGAGAGTAGTATTTAGTTAGTGTCCTTGGCAAGCAAATTATACCAGGGCCATTGTGTTCTCTGGCTATTGTTTAGATAAAATGTTATCAATTGAGAGTTCAAAATGAAACTCTATAGTGATTTGGAACCCAGTATACATTATATTAAATCCACAGGAAGATAATGTAGTGTGGGGTGGGTCTAAGTGATAATAGGGCTCTAGCCACAATGATCTCTAGGGAAAGCCTTCAACATCTGCATATCTGAAAATGAAATTGGAAAAAAAATCATGGTAGGGTCTATTCCTAGATCAAAACCAAGATTCAAGCTGGCAACCAGAATAGGAAATTGTAAGCAGGGACAAAGGTCCTTTTTAGCAGTAGGAATTACATGCAAGATGTTTAAATAATAATAAGGTCCTTAAAAATTCAAGAGATAGCAAAAGGAGAAATATAGAAATGTGTCCAAGTTCTGAGAGAGTCACAGAGACACTGCTTGCTCTGTTGGTCTGGGGTTGAAATAGGTTTGTTTTAGCTACTATCATGAGTGGTGCAATTCAAACTCTACTTTCTCCCTTTTAACTATAATAGCAACTGCTATTGTAGAAACCCAAGGGGATCCAAAGAAGCATAATCTTCTACCTGCAATAAAGAGGAGATGATATTTATGTATCTTGAAAAATCAACAGAAAGCTTCTGGACTGAGAAGCTGTATACCGGGCAAGGAAATAAAATGTTTAGACAGAAAGTTGTGAATGTGAAGAGGTGTTTGTAGAGCTGGATCTTCACTTGTCTCTTTTAGGGTGGAAGGAAAGGAAGGGGAAGAGAATCAAAGAGTTAAGATAACTAGGCAAAGTCCAATCTAGGAAGCCTAGCCATTCATGTCATTCAGACATTTTTTATTGCCTGTCCTAGTTTGGAGTGAAGTCATAGGCTTCACATGTATACATTCAGGCTATTAGAGAAGTTTAAAAGAAAGTAGCACAGTATAACAAGTGGTTATTAATTAAGAAGCATCAAATGTCAATGTTTGCATTAACCAAAATCATTAAGAACCATGAAAGTTGTGCTAATTTCCTTTCTTTAACAATGCTTGCCTGAGAGCTACCTTTCCTTTGCTGTTTTTTATTTTATTATCATGGGAGATCTCAGACAAAATAAATTTGGAACATCAGAACTCAAGTATGCATATATGTAGCATCTGAGAAATTTTCTGAAAAGTTTCAATGGGAAAGAATTTGCATTTATTTTTACATTTGTATGTAGAAATTCCCTAAATGAGATGAAATACCCTGGCTCTGTTGTATACTGCTGGAATTTAACTGTCATTGTCTCAGCAAAGCTGACTTTCAGCAGAGTGCTTTCCATTCACTGGGCTCTGTGCTAAGCTAATTAAAACTAGTAACTTATTAACAGATTCTAAACTTTTTTATATCTTATGCAGTTGCCACCCCAAAATCATCACTATTCATAACATATCACTCTGACAACCATATGTTCACTTACCTCTAAATAATTTTCTTTGCAGCTATAAAAATGAAGGAAAAAGATAAATGCTTCAGATGAAAATACTTGAGTAAGTGGCAACAAACATATAATATTAAAAATATAATAAATCTATTATTTGTAAAATTACCATAGAGAAAGTCCTCCCCTTTTAAAACAGTAGAAGCTAAAGAACCTAAAATTTTAATGCTTGGTTTTAGATTGAGTTTGTAGTAAAATAGTAGATATTCAGATAGTAAATGTTACTCCAGATCATCAGACATACCACAGCTTTGTAGCAGAGATGAGGGTAATATGGAAAACAAATTAGATTTTCATGGGTATAGGAAATCTAAATTATTAGCTAAGGTAAGTTTGTATATCTAAGGATATCAGAACCAAGTTACATTAGAAAATTATATCCCCATGATGTAAACTCAATCTGAAAGAAAAACGTTTTTACTTTTTGGAATCTGCACAGTATTAGAAATCATATAACCGTCAAAAATTATTTCTAACAATTAAAAATCCAAACATCTTTTTTCAAATTGATTAGTTAAAGTTTTGAAAATAACCACTGCAATGGCATATACCTGTAATCCCAGCTGCTTAGAGGCTGAGGCAGGAGTATCACAAATTCAATACCAGCCTCAGCACTTAACAGTATCCTAAGCAACTTGGTGAGACCCTGTTTCAAAATTTTAAAAAAGGTCTGGGACTGTAGCTCAATGGTAAAACACCCCTAGATTCAATCTCCACTACAAAAAAAAACTTTATGAATTTATACTGGCAATAAATTATAATTAAGAATTGTCAGTTATTTTTATTTATGTAGCATGAAATCTGTGAGAAAGAATCATAATCAGGAGGTAAAAATACTAGAAAAACATGGGCTTTATTTGATATTTGGAATCGTTCATGAAGTTACATGGTGTATAACTAACTGAGGTATAGGAACTAAATTATTTTCTAAGTACTTCAAAGAAAACTGGGGAGTTTGGGTTTCAAATATTTAGAGGAAGAGTCAGAGTTATGGTGGATTCCATTTGATTCCAAGTGATATCTACTTATTCTTCTTAATCTTTATCCTCCTTATAGGCTTATGAGCAAACAAACAACCCAAAAAACTGTGTCATGATCCATATTACTTTCCTATGTGAACAGTGTTCCATTCATCTATTTTAAAATACTTTTTTTTTCTGATGCATTAAGGATCATATGAAGAAACTACTACACAAGAGCTTGCTGAATTGTCTATAGACCCACTGTTAAAATTAGCAATTTTTTTTCATCAGGTAAAAGTCTACAATCTATGACACAATAAGAAATAAGACAGAACATCACCCGTCTTCATTCAGCTTACATTCTAGTAATAAACACGACAATTTATATAATAGATCAACAATAAAATAAATATGAACTAAAAGGTGCTAAGTGTTATAGAAGGACTTCCTTAGAGCATTTGTATTTAATAACTTTTTTGAAGGCTTTACTTGAATATATGAGTAAAGATTAGGAAGAGAGAACACAAGACTTAATGGGTACTTAGGGAAAAAAATCTTTAAAAGTGGCAGGAAAGCAAGAGCAAAGCGTCTGGAGCAGTAAAGTGCCTGGGATGTTCGAGACACTGTAGCTAGGGTAGCTTAAGGGGATGGGTGGTTGGATGCAGTCAAGCAGGACTGAGGGGCCAGGTTATGTAAGGGCATGCAGATTGCTCTAAGAGCTTTTATCTTAAGTGAAATGAGAAGTCCTCAGAGTCTTGAAGAGAAATAGTGATCAAAGGTTCCCTTTTAGCAAGATTTTTCTGACTATTGTATTGAGAATAATCTGTGTGGGGGGAGTAACTATAATCCAGTTAGAATACTAAAGTAAATTGGATGAGAAGTACCATAAGTGAAGGGTTCTAACAGTTTGGAAATGAAGGTCAGCAAGGTGGACTGATTAAATAACATGTGGAATGTGAAAGAAAGATTGTGAACATTAAATATGTGCACTGTTTGTGTATTAATTGCACCTCAGTAAACCTGTTACAATGAAAATGGATGTTTGGTAATGATCAATGTTTTGTTAAGTTTTAACTTTTCTGTATAGCTTGAGTTCTAATCTTTTTTTCTCACAAGACTCTATTGCTTTTCAAAGTTGTCCATTTTACTGCTTTAGTTTTTTGTTTGTTTGATTTTGTGTGTGTATGTGTGTGTGGCTCACATGCTAGAATTTGAGACCAGGAGGATCTTCTCATGTAGGCAGATGTTCTACCAATGAGTTTTAGCCTTAGCCCTTGTATCAGTAGAAGAAACGGAACCAAGTCCAATTTGGCCAAGACCAGGACAGGATGTGCACAACTGTACAGGGAAACCCATTTTGGCACTTCCATATGGGCCACTTTAAGAAATATATGCATGTCACTGAAAGGGATGATATGTGACAACTTTTCTTCAATCAATGCAATCTGTTGTCATATGTTTACAAATATAAAAAAAAGCAAGACTGAAATAAGCTGAGTAGTTTTCCACTTGACCTTTTTGATTTTTTTGATAGTTTTTAAGTAAAAATTTAGTAATTTGCCAAGTTCCATTGATCATCTCCCAAAATGAGCAGTTTCAGAGGGTATCTGGCAAGACGCATTGTTGCCAGAGTTTGATTGTCTCTAGGAAGATAAATGTATCTCAGCTTGTTTTTTCACTATTTCTACCAACTTCCTCTTCCCCAGACTGTTTTAAACAGAAAAACAAAAGTATTTTCTGTCTCCAATTTATTGATAGTTTTATATAGTTTTATGCACACATACATACATATATCTGTGCAAATTCTGTACAATGACTGACATAGAGATACTGGTTTCTATTGCCAGGAAAATTTAAATTCCAAAGGAAATGGGGATTGCTGTAAAAATATATCATAGACTTTGTGGATCACTTTTGGGAAGGCTTAAGAGAAACTTAACTTTGAAGAGGGAGCTATAGAGTTTATTATAAAAGATGTTTTAGGTATGGCCAGAAAAATAACACTTTCCAAAAAGTGACAATGAGAAAATAAAGGAAAGTTGATGATTTGAGGAGACAAACCAAAGGACTATGAGTAGGTCAGGTAAAAGGGAAACAGAACTTGACCAGGGAGTTTTTAAGGAAAACAGATTTAAGTATAAACTAAACAAAAAAATTTAGTCTAAAATTTGAATGTTTCATGGAAATAAGAGTAAAAAAATGCATTTACAGCAATTAAAGCAGCTGGTATTTACATGTTTTATACTTTGCACCATGTAACTTACTTCATTTAATCATATTTTGAGTGGAATAGAATTATGAACTTTTTATAAATATTTTTACATTGAAGTTTAGAGTGGACAATTAAATGGCCCAAGATTCTATCGAAAGCCACTATGAAACATGGTCAGAACTATTGTACAATTCTGAGACATTATGGATGATTTTATTTCCTGTGGTTTTTAGTCTGAATTGTTTTTGGTAAGCACATTATTTTATCTACTACCTCTAATAGCCCACTCATTTATATAATTGCTTCTATGTAGTTTTCTCAGCAGAAAATTTAAAAATCAACACAAGAAAAACCTTTGTGAAATATTATCACTTAAGCACATGCATTTGGTAAAATACTAATGTGATTTGCTAATATTATTGAATTAACCCTTAAAATAATTTTAAGCACTTTGTTATTTTTAATAAGTCTACCTATGAATGACAGGTAAGAGACATGTGATTCTCTTAATTGAAACTGGTACTGTATATTTATTTAAATCGTTATACCAAATAGCGAAATACTCACTGTTTAGAAGATAGGAAGTGTGATTCCAATTCAAATGTCTAGTTAAAAGCTCAGAAAATTCTGTACTTGAGTGATTTCTAAACATCTTCAAAGGTTATTTTATCTTTTGTGGATAAAATAATGTTTACCTAATTTCTGCTTTGTTTTCTAAAGCTCCGCATATCTAGACAAATATTGATGACATGATACAACTGTGCCTTGAACAACTTAACATTACTCAGAAGAGTTCCTTTTCACTTTCAAAATACCAGTAATAATCAACATGCACTATTTATAACCATGAGAAATGTATGAGTATAGAATTTTAGGCATATGACTCTTGCTATGATCTTGAGTTTATTTTCAATGAAAAGATACACAGAGATTGGACTGCATTTAATGAAAAGTAAATTGTGCAAATTAGTCAAAGGTGAAGGAGTTGAATAAGTTTGTTTCATAAATTCTGAATGTAAAGGTAAAAGGAATGTTGAAGTGCTGATTTAATGAAGTTTTCTGCTTAATGTATAACCATGACTAACCACAGCATGGGGGAGACTCGTGTTAATGAGGCAAACTTTCCTTGATACAAGTGAGCAACTGATAATGTCTACCTTTAGGGCAGTTGAATCTATTATTTCAGTCCTGGTGAACAAAAAGGAGGAGGGATAGAACAGGAAATGTAACATAATAGCCTTTCTTAAAGGAAAACCCACTCTTCTCTGAGATAGTTTCATCCTTGGTTTCACAGCAACACTGATTTTTTTTTTTTTTTTTTTAATGCATCATGAAGCCAGGCATGCTGTAAAGTAAAATCAGTTGTTTTTAACGTTATATTCATTGAGTTAATAAGCTGATTGAGTCCTCTACATCTATTTTCTAGTACTAATTGTTTCAATTTATGGGAAAAAATGCTCATTATCTGAAGTTTTATGTGTGATCTAATCTGAACATAGCAAGGGTGGAAATTAAATCTTTTTCACTGAAATTTCACAAAATAAAATAGAACTTAATAAAACAAAGATATATTATAAAATGATGGCCCAAAGAAAGGGGCTGAGGAAAGTTTAAAAAAGATGTATACTCTACATAAGGCATTATAGGACAGGGAAAATCAACGTGTCCCAGAGGAGAAAGACCTGGGTTTAAAGTCCACTCTGTGCTGTTTAATGTGTAAATGATGTTTGTCAAATTTCTCAGCCTGATTTCCCATTTTTATAACAGAGATAATACATTAAAGTGTAGTTTTAAAATTTATAATGTCTCTATTTAAAAAGCTTCCTTTATTCTTTTTGTTTCTGAATTATTTTATACTTATACTTCATTGTGTGTACCAAGCAGCTCTCTCTCGTTTTGTGTCCTTGAGGATTCATTCTCATATTTAAAGTTGAGGTTCTCTCCACTCATTAACTGAGCCCTGTTGCAGGCCACCATTGCTGTGCCAAGCATTTATAAGTACAAGAAACATTAACACAGTTGTAAAACCATTTTGAATTTCTATGAGCTCATTTGAGCTAAAGTGACAAAGGAAGCTGAGGTTCACCTAAATCCTGGTACTAGCACCTCTCCCTGTAATTACTAGTTCAGTCTTAATGATGTTCTAGTAGTTCAATTTGTGATGAGGACAAATGGAAATTTGAGAGTCTCTGAGCTTCACTTAATCTTCATTTCCACTAAGGACCAGATGATGACTCCTTATGTGGCAGACCTAATTCCAGTAGGGGAAAGTATTATACTGGTTTTATTTTGTTATTTTCTCATACTAAATTTTTAATTACAAATAAATGAAATGTTAATAGAGATTGGATGTCTCAGCTGCTACATTAAAAATCCAATGTAATTCAAATTATTGAGTATGGTAATTTAAAATATTTTGATAATATTTTAATACTACTGAACCAAGAAAGCAAATTATATGACTAGAGTGCATGCTACTTCTATATTAAATCTTGTTAATCTAAAGATTAGTACAAAAGTACAAAGTCTCCAAACTTTGTAAATCAAACAAGCTGGCATCCTTGTTACATCATTATACTCAAAAAGTGATCAACATATCCGCCTGAGGACATCAGTTGATAGGAAGCATGACATGCATTTGTAAATTGAAAATTTCTGTAATGGTTGCTTCAAATTGTAGCCAGTGACAACCTTGATTACATTTATACTTTAGGACAAGGAACATTTGATACAATATGACCACTGAGCACAAGGTATAGTATCTCTAACTTGGAAGTGACAATTATTCTCAACAGATGACTAGAATATGAGGCCAAAAAAAAAAAAAAATCACTAAGGTGCAGGTTCATGTCTGGCTGTGAGAAATCTCTATAGTTGCTTCTCCAGAGCTTTTCTAGGATTTTGTGAGGAATGCTTTCATATTTTGTAAATGTATCTTTATAATTAGTTACCTCAGTTCACTAGTAATATCATTGCCCTGTTTTTCTGTGGCTGATCTTTTGTTAATCAAAAGGTTTAGACAAATTCTGATTCTATTTTATTGTTTTATGACCTGTGGTTGTAGAACCCACTTCTATATTTTCCTGAAAATGATTGTTGATATTAGGCCAGGCCACTTCACAAAATTTACCAGAAAACTTGAGCAACCGAAGGGAAATGAAACAGCAAATTTTAAATTGGTGATGACTAGCACAGTCTAAAGTCTTTCATAGGGATTTATTCCTGGGTTATGTTTAACCTTTTAGCTGGTTTCTATGTTTCAGGGACCAGTCTGTATATAATCTTATTGACTCAAATGGTTGCGCCTGGCTTTCCTTTCATCTTGAGTCCAAGTCTCAACTGTAAATCAGTAGGACTAGTACAAGTTATAGGGGGATTGGGGAATTGTTAAAAGAAATTAAAACATAATGAAAAGCAAGTCTACCTTAAAAAAAATGCCAAATTTCATTGTAATACCAAATTTGATTTTTCATTGGCTGACAACATGGTTTCAGGATATCATACTGCTTTATCATTATATATCAAAATAAATTAATAAAATGAAAGGCAGATTGCAATCACAAAGAAATTGAAAAATTTTGGACAATTAATAAGTAGCTCCCCTCCCTTTCTAATAAATCAAGACCTCACAAAAATGGTTGTGGTCTAGAATCATCTTGCTCACCTACCACTTTCTAAAAAATCATTTACATCATTTGTTTCCATAAGAGCTGTTCAGCTTTTAGATGCAGTTGTCTTTCCTTGTCTCTGATAGTTAACAAAACCTTGAAAGTTTCCTGGGTGCTTTATTATATGGACAGATTAAATAACTTTAGAGAACAATATTTAAACATTTTACAGAATCAGTTTTTTCCTCTAAAATTAGAAATGATAATGCCTGCTCTTTCAAATGTATTGCTTGACTGTTTAATGACAATGCCCTTTATACCCATATATGTAGTGTGTGGAGTCCTCTAGGTTTGGCCTAGGGAGCTGTTTGTTCGATCGGTGTTAAGTCTTATTTCCTGCTTTTATCCTAGCCCCCTTCCATACGTGCTGACACTATTTCTTTCTTCTGTATAATTGGCAGGTTAAGAATCTAAACAATGTCTATTTTAATCCAAAATTTATACTGTGTTTTATTTAATGCTTCATCTATTTGAACAATAACAATACGATCAGATCATCTCTTTTAAAAATAAAATAATAATCACATAAATAAGAAATTAAAATTAGACCTGAAAACTACTGCCAGCTATGTTTAGTCAATAGGTTCTGGGGTAAAATAAGGGTACATTTTTCTGGCATTACTATTTTGAATCTGCCACAATCTGTAGTCTCCTTTTAGCTTTCATTCATAAACTTGCAAAACTGGTAAAGAACTTTGCCAGTTTTGCAAGTTTATATATATGTATACACACACATATACATATACTAGATATGTGTGTATATATATTTATATATCAATACACAAAATATAAAATGTAAAAGCCACTCAAAGTAGATAGGGCAGAGGGATTGGAGGGGGAAGGTGGGGGTCATGGGGTTATTAGTGATGGTGGAATGTGATGATCATTATTATCCAAAGTACAGGTATGAAGACACAAATTGGTGTGAATATGCCATGTATACAACCAGAGATATGAAAAACTGTGCTCCATATGTATAATAGAATTGTAATGCATTCCACTGTCATATATAAATAAAAAAAGAGAAGAAAAAAATAAAACTACTCAAAGTAAATCTGATGGACTGTTTATGGTTTAGTAACATAATTCACAATGATAAGGATTCTGTTTACAGTATTTTAATAGCTACATTGATTATATTTAGAATAATGAATTGCTCATGTTAATAGTAATTAGAATTTGCTTACTTAAACATCTATCATTACTAATTTCTGTTACCCAATAATGGGAAGTTAAGATTGCACAATTAAATTGATTTTTATCAAGCTTTCTTTGGGGGAATATACATATTCATTCTGATATGAAAACTATTTTCATGCTAGCATAAAGCTAACAGGTTTATTTTAAATTAAAAGATAAAATTTTAATTAAAGAAAAATACCTTTTAAGCAGATGTGCCTAGTTCTAGTATGAATATAGTACTTTAGGGACTATTTTATGGGTTTTTCCCCTCCTCCTAGTATTTCATGTTTTTCTGAAGTGCTTTGAAATCATTTTGACAAATCATTTATTACAATGGTCATATGAGTTAAAATGTTTTCTATTTCACAGATGAATATATAGGATGATTAAGTCAGTCTCTCAACACAACAAGAGCACAGTTGATAATCACATATGCATAATAGTTCTTTCCAAAGGACAGGTTAGCACAGTATTAGGGACAAAGAAGATAATACCAAACCATCTCTACTGTGAATAAACTTTTGGATAAATGAACTAAACTAACTCCAGTCTGCTACCCAGCTGAAGGCTGTTCAACATGCCCAATTTGAATCAGACTAGGAAAAAAAAAATCTACATACTGGCCTAGTTCAAGGGTCCTCACATGACTGTGCCAGAACCATATACAGATCTGTGGTATTCAAATATTATTCTAGTCCTTCGTTTTCTTCATCTATAAGATATATATTAAAAATTTTGTCTGGCAGATCTGAGAATTTATTGAAATCTTTCATAGTTGGGGATCTAGACCTGTGTCTTATACATCTAGAGTGTACTCAATAAAATATAAGTGCTATTAGTTGCAGGTGAAGATCCATGACTTGTGGAGGTCTATACATTTACTTATTAAATATTTTTAAATCATTCAATAAACACTAGTTATAATTTTCTGGGTTATATAACATCCTGACTCTCATATACAGTAAACCATGTTTACGTTCCCTTCAGGTCCACATTGTAAGATTTATTTGGTTGTAACTATTTTTATAAATCTCAATACCCTTTAGTTTCCAGAAATAAATTAAATGCCAGATAGAATTTGCTATGTATAAAAATATTACTGGAGGATTTTGGAGAAATTTTCTATTGCTGTCAGGAAATTTGGCCAAGTCAAGGTAGTTTTAAAACATGAACAGAAAATTTGAGGATTTGGCTAACAACATTTTGCAAACTTAGGAATTTATCTTTATTTTAAAAATATTTCCCAGGTCCTTTTGGGGATTAGCCAAATTTGGAAATCACTGATAGTCAAATGCCTGGCTTTCTGTACTTCTCCAGAAATGTTCCTTGATACTACTTGGAGAGAAAGATGTCTTATAAAGGAAGAAAAGTAGGTAGATTTTTCTCAAGAAAAGATAGCTTATTGTACTACAATTATAGTATGAGTTAAGCTTAGTTTCATAAATGTTACCTCAAACGTACAGTAGCCCCTACACAAAGTATTAATCTATGTTCTCTAGAGAAATAGATTTTTTTTTTCTGGCTTATGCAGTTTTGGAGGCCAAGTCTCAAAATCTTCAGTTAACAAACTGAAGATCCAGGAGAGAGATTAAATTTCTAGTCCAAGTAAGATCCCAAAGACAGGAAAAGACTGATACATCAACTCAAAATAGTCCAGTGGAGGCAGCGAATTCTGTTGCTCTATTCAGGCCTTCCACTTCACACTGGGAGGAAAGAAAGCTTTACTCATTCTATTGATTCAAGGGTGACTTGCATCTAAGAACACAGGCATATCCAGAATAATATCTGAGCAAAATATCAGGGCATCACAAGCTAAATCAAGTTGACAAGCATCACAGTTCTAAACATTTTGTTTATTGACCTTTGTTAAATGTGGTCTAATTATAAAAATATGAATAATAGAGTAAAATATAGAAAATAATAATGAAATGAGCATTGTTTGCCTACGGCATTAGTTTGCCCAAGCTGCCATAGCAAAGTTCCACAAAGTATTTGGCTTTGACAATAGAATTATATCACCTTACAGTTCTGGAGGCTTGAAGTCTGAGACTATGGTGTTGGCAGAGTTGGTTTATAGGGCTGTGAAGGAAGAATGTGTCTCAGGGCTTTTTTTTTTTTTTTTTGGATTATAGATGGCTAAATTCTGACTTCATGTTGTTTTCCCTCCATGAATGACACTGTGTCTGAATTTTCCCACTTCTATGTAGAGGCCAGACATTTTGGATTAGGCCCCATTTCCATGACCTCATTTTAGCTTGATTATCTCTGTATATACCCTATCCCCAAGTGAGGACATATTCTGAGATACTGGGGATTAGGGCTTTAAGGAATGAATTTGGTAGGGGACACCATAAAACCCATAATTCTTACCCCCAAGTCTTTTACTTTTGTGTTCTAATCTTTATTCTCCCAGAGGTAACTATTATCTTGAATTTAGTGATTATCATTCCTTTTTTTTCTTTATCATTTTAATATGTAATCATGTCCCCACCCCTAAAAGGCACTACTTAAATTTGAAAGGTATTTTTTGTTTACATTGAACCATTAAATTCTTCTTCTGACTTTTATGTCAACATTGTTTCCTGAGATTGACCATGTTGATGTGGCTATGATATAGCCATTTTTTTTTTAAAGAAAATATAATTATTTATTCATTTTCCATTTGATAGGTATTTGGGTTAAATTCAGTCTTTATTGAGAACATGCTAAATGAAGTTCAAAAGCACATAAAACTCTTTTTGGGGTTTCTTGGAGCATAGGTCAAGAAATACTTTGGAATACATATTTAATTTCTGATTCTGCAAATTTATTTATACTTATGTCGGTATGTATCTGATCATGGTGTTATTACTACTATAAACATTGTGGAACAAGAAGCTTATTATAGGAGTTAATCTTAAAATGTACAGAGCTGGTTAAAAATTTGGAAAATTCTGAGAGAATTTACTGATCACACCTGATGTGATTGAAAGGTTGCAGCTTGTGAGAAGCTAGGCATGTCCAGCTTTTGTAGTATAATTGCAAAGAGGTTTGGTAAGTCTATGGAAATATTAGAGATGGGAAACAAACAAATGTCCCCCACCCAACTGGGTCACAAAATTACTCCACACTTCTTACAATAGATGTGTGGATTTTCCTCCTCTTGTATACCAGTTGATTCTTTGGGGAAAAGCCGGATGTTTTACAAGTAAAACAATTCTTAAGTGGTCTACCTGGAGATAATTTCAGATCCAGCAGTCTACAGCTGTGATGGCTTCAGATACCAATTTCAAGCACAGGTTGTTCTGCCTGTGCTTCTGACCAACCACCCACAAATCAGAGCTTTTATGCCTCCCACATCCAGTTTGATTCATTTGCTAGAGTGGACCACAGATTTCGCTCTGCTTACATTTACTCATTTATTTTAAAGGTTACTACAAAGAAGTCAGATGGAAGTGTTGAATAAGGCAAGTTTCATGGGACACTGAACTTTTATGCCTTTCCTGGGCACATATCTCCCCAGGGACTTCCATGTATTTATTAATATGGAAGTTCTCCAAACCCAGTCTTCTTTGGGTTTTGTGGAGGCTTCATTATGTGGAGGGATAATTGATTAAACCACTGGCTACTAATAGTCAGCTTATCTTTATGCCCTCTTCTCTCTGCAAAGGTGGGAGTTTGGGACTAAAAGTTCTAACTCTACAATAATATGTTTTTCCCCTTAGCAACTAGTCACCAACCCTAGGCTATCCATGAGCCCCCATCCATTAGTCATTTAATATAACAGAGTGTTTATCATTTTGAAAATTCCAAAGGTTTTAGGAGCTGTGCCAGTAACCAAGGGCAGAGAACAAATATATATTTCTTCTTATATCACAATGTCACAGGAAGTCTGGATCTTCATGGATGCTGCCCCTCAGTTTGCAGCAAAACATCCAGCAGAATTAATAGAGAAGGAGATGGGGCTGGATGAGAAGTACAAAGGAACCCACTGGAGTCGAGTCTGCCCCTTTCAGACTAATCAAATATCATGCTTTCAAGTGACAATGAACAATACAAAGACACAAAACAATACAAAGAAGATAACTCAAAGATTCACATTTCTAGATTGCTTTAACTTCAATAGTAAGACACCTTACTACATATCTCCAAATGGATTTCCAAAATTGTACTCATATACATCTCATCAGCAGAACATTCATTTCTTACTCTGAATCGACAGTACTTGCTTTGTCAGGTTTTTTTTTTTTCCTTTTGCATATTCATTATATTCAAAACAGCATTTCACTCAGGTCTTAATTTTCATTTTCCTGCTCATTAAAAAGAATGAAACATCTTTAAAATACTGTGTATTCATATTTCCTTCTCTGTGAAGTGCCTTATAGTGGCACATTCTCATGTTTTTTATTTAGCAGATTTTTTCCCTATAAAATTAAATGATTCTTTTTATGTTTAAACATTAATGTACATAACAAATACCATAATCACACATTACATAGTGAAGTGTCAGTTTCAGACCACATATGACAGTGGTTCTATAAGATTACGATGCAACTGAAAAAGTTCCTATCACCTAGTGATAACTGTAGCTGTCAAAACATTGCTTCACAATGCATTACTGAGTGTGTGGTGATACTTCTGTAAACAAGCCTACCCTGCTGCCAGTAGGATAAAAATACAGTGCATACAATTATGTAAATACATAATACTGGATGATGATAATAAGTGATGCTATCAGTCTATGAATTTATTATGTTTTAATATTTTAGAGCATCTTCCCCCTTATTAAGAAGAAAAAAGTACTGTCCATCAGTAGGTTACCATGGCAGCAGAATTGTATATTGTATGTTTACCATGTCTGACTGCATCAAGTCACCGCTTAGAGTGACTGGCCTATGTCTAGGTTGTGTACATGCTCTAATGTCTTTATGTCTACAAAATTGCCTAATGATGCTTTTGTTAGAAGGTATCCCTGTCATTAAGTGATGCGAGACTGTACTTGTTCTCTTAAAAGTAATGCCGTTGTGTATATATCATACTTTTTTTTCCTGGTTTGTTCTAATTTCTGATCTAGTTTCTTTGGTTATTTTGAGACTTAAAGATACAGACACTTCTAGTCTCACACTAAAGGTTAAATATCCCTTATCAGAAGTGCTTGGGACCAGAGCTTTCCAAAGTTTTTGGATCTTGGAACATTTTGAAATTTAAACTTTTGGATTAGGGCTGTTCAGCTTAGATCCTTACTTTACAGGTAATTTTCCCCTTCTCAAGGAATAGTAAAACTTCACACTTCCTTTGAAACTTTGTGGTTGGAAAGGGTATTGGCTGGCTTTTCTTTTATTGCTTTACCTCTTTTCAGTTAACTAGCCATCATTTTTCTGGCTACTGTTATTTGAGGGCACTGGAGCTGGAGTAAAGTAAGAATATCTAAGAACCAGAAATTACTTCACTTGCCAGGACTTGTTTTGAGTTAGTATTGAGGTTTGCGGGATTTGAGGAGATTCAGTGTGCATGTGCGCTCTTTGGCTTGTGTTTTGTGGCCTTGGACTGTCCTTCCCAAGATACATGTGATGCTTTTCTGTCTTTTCCATCTGGTCACTGAAATTTCTTCTCTTCGGGCATCTGGCAGTCCATCTTCTCTGTTGAGGTCACATAACGGCTACATCCCTGCCTTAGGCAGGACTTAAGATGGCTCCAGCCAATTTTATACAATGCCCACTCTAACCCATGAGTAATATATATATATATATGATTTTTTTTTTTAACTCTCACTGTGGGAAATAAAGCTTGCTCCTAGTGGCATCAAGTTCCCCACCCTGTCTTCTCTTTCTCTTTCATGCCTCAGGCTGATAGGCCTTATCTTCTCAATTTTAGATGCCTCGAGAGGCATCTCCTAATTCACATCATTACCATGTCCCTCTTCCCTGAAATGACGAAAACAAACAAACAAACAAAAAACCTTGTTATGACTTCCTTAAAGTCTCTATATTTTAGATTGAGGTGAGAAGGAGCTTTTCTGCAAAGGAGAGTTGGACATTTATTTATAATAATTAGCAAAGTAATCTACTCTTTCAAATTTCCATCTTCTTCAAACTCATTTGTATTCTAATTAGGTATTAGAATAAATGTCTGAGAAACAATTTAAGATAACTTTTAAAATAGAAAACTAGTAAATCCTTACTTTAGAATTTGAAAGGACACATCATAATTTTTGTAAGATTTCTTTTTTAGTTGTAGATGAACATAGTACCTTTATTTTGTTTATTCTTTATGTGGTACTGAGGATCAAACCCAGTGCCTCATACATGCAAAGCGAGTGCTCTACCACTGAGCCACGACCCGAGCCCCTGTTTTTTTTTTTTTAAATGACATTTTACATGCTTATTCAAATCCAAGACAGAAAAGTCCCATATTAATCTTCTAGTATTTAGTACTTTGAAAAGTGCATGACCCCTCAGTAGATATTTAATAAATGGATTACTTTTGTGATTATTATTTCATAAAAATATATATTTTGAATGAAGGTTATTCAAAATTATAAACACTCAATTTTAAAAGATCTTAAAAATAGTCTTAATTACAACCTAGGTCATTTGAATGCTTGAATTCATCTTCAAACATCCTTGTCCATGCAAAAAAAGGAGGCTTGTTAAGGAAGTTTACTTTAAGAATGATTTATCCCCACCTTCACCCCACTGTCCCCAAATGTTGTCTGAGTAAACTTTTTAGACAAAGAAAAACAAATCTTTTATTTCTTCTCCTACCACTGAATGTACCAAAACCTTTCCCAACTACTCGACTCATTTTTTTTTTTTTTACAAAAGTTAAAGATGAAAAGCCTCACTTTCTAAGCCTATTTTTTTTTAATCTTTGCAAACCTATCCTAAACTCTCAAGAATGTACCATTTTATCTTCAAATCTTTTCTTCAATTTAGGCTTGGGTCCAAAGTCTTCTCTTATGAAATTGGTGGCCTTGTGTATAATAGAACTATCTCCTTCTTAACCAAGCACTGCATTAGAGAGGTAGAAGAGCAGGAGAGAGCACCCATTTGTGTCTGAATTAGGTTTGATTCCTGACTGGGCCAATTATGAGGACTTCTGGACAAGCTATATACTTTGTCAATTATCTACTTTACTAGCTCCCTTGCACCCCCTCCCCTAATTCATTCTCCACCACTCTTTGCCTTAATCTTCATCCCTGAACACTGTATCCTCTAGACTCCTTGTTGGCTAGCTTTTGTTTAGGTTTAACCCAGTGGTGCGCTGGAACCAACTTACACCATTTACAGGAGTAAGTTGTATGTATCTCTTCCCCATTCCAGTTCAGAGATATTACCTTGGTAGAGTGAAATCGGCCATAGTGGGGGTGATTAAACTACAGGTATCGGAAAATTCTAAAATCAATGTTTTGTGGTTTCAAAAGTCATACGCACGCACACACATGCACTTTATCAGCTTTTGCCTGTTTTTGCTAATAGGGGATACTGACAGGAGATCAGAGTAGAAGAAGAAAGGAAGGTTGAATTGCATCTTCCCAGTTCCCTAATTGCCTCAATGCCTCATTTAAAAAGTATCCCCTTAAGGGGAGGGAGCAGTAGGCAAGGGTCCTGGGGGTAGGACAGACTATGGAATGAGATGGACATCATTACCCTCTGTAAATGTACGAAGACATGAATGGTGTGACTCTACTTTGTGTACAACCAGAGAGATGAAAAATTGTGCTCTATATGTGTAATATGAATTGTAACACATTCTAATGTCATATATAACAAATTAAAATTTTCTTTTAAATCTGAAAAAAACAATTCCCTCAGATCTTCTCTGTAACTCTTCCTAAGCAAGCCAACCCTATAGATTTCTGCTTTGACATTTTAGACTTGGGGTTTTCTCTGTTGCTTGTTGCTGGCTACCTCCATCTCTTTTACATGTTCCCTTAACACAGTCCACAATAAGAATCTGAGAAACATCATAGCCTTAGTCTGTTTAATGTGCTATTAGCTTATCTACTAATATTATTTCACTAGAGACAGAAAAATAAAAGGGTGTGGAGGTGAGTATTTTGATTTCTTTTTGACCCAACTCTGATGAGAGACACATAAGGAATGTTAATGTCTGTTTTCCCTTCAGTAACCAATTAATCATTAAAAATCACTTGGAACAGATAATTTGCATGATGCAACTTGGTTCCTTTCTTTTTTTTTCAGTGTTCAACATGGCATAGTTTTAGACAGTGGAAATTGCATCTTTTAGTGTCAGATTCCCTTTGTAAAGGTTGGTTAACTTGGCAGATATTAAACTGTACATAATTTATTTCTGAGATTAAAAAAAAATGCTTTGCCCAAAGACCATATGTGAGGAGGAAATATTTTATAGGCTGATTCTCTCAGGAAACTCATTTTCTTTCCATTTTTACTGCCAGTTTTATTTTATTCTAAGATCAACATGCCTGTATTTGACATCATCTCTTTTGTAATAGTTCTGTGATGGTTATCTTCATCACAATTAAATACAGTATGAAATAATATCAATAAACATTTATTTCTGGATATGGAGATTAAAAAAAGTGCCCAGTTTCCAAATTGGGGACCGTGATCATATGCAGAACATCCTCCAGCTTTTCAGTATTTTAAGCTTAGCTACATCAACAGGGAAAAATAGGAAATAGGTCTAGGAGATGCAAAGTCAGGGCCAAAGTCAATATTGTTCCACTGCTTCCAGTGTACTACTTTGCAAATATATCATATTGTTTCTTTATCCCTATAGAATCCTGACTAATACAGATTTGTTGCAGGTAGTTTTTAAAAATATATATGCTACAACTTTAAAAATATTTTCCTGTATATTACAGATATATTAATATCAAAAATTTGGTTCAAAAGTCCTAGGAATTTTTCATTCAGGAATATTTATGTAGAACCCACATGATTAAAGATAATCGTTGCATATTTCTAATATATTACAAAGTGAGAACCCCCAAACTATGGAGTTCTATTAGGCAATTGGTACTTCTAGGAACTCAGAATAATTGTAATTGTCTTTTTAATAAATATTCATTTTTTACTCACTTATTTAACTATAATTACATAACTTCTAAATTTTTATTTTTAATGAATATAATAATGATACATTTTTATGGGACACTGGTATTTCAATATATAAACACATTGCATAATGATTAACTCAGGATAGTTATCATGTCTATGACCTCAAATACTTATTTTTTTGTGTGTGTGGTGGTAAGAAATTTTATAAAAATCTAGAAATTACGGGGCTGGGATGTGGCTCAAGCGGTAGCGTGCTCGCCTGGCATGCGTGCAGCCCGGGTTCGATCCTCAGCAGCACCACATACAAAGATGTTGTGTCCACCGAAAAAAAAATATTAAAAGAAAATTCTCTCTCTCTCTCTCTCTCTCTCTCTCTCTCTCTCTCTCAAAAAAAAAAAATCTAGAAATTACAATTATGTTTATTTTAAAATACAGATTATTGCTAATACAGCGAACTTTTTGTCCAACAGGACAACAGAACAGTTTAAAAACTGAGAAGTTGTGTCAAAAGTACATAAAGCAGGCTATGATTAACTCATAAGCATATAGTTTCCTAGTAAAGTTAGTGACCTCTGTGCATGAAGCTAAATTACTCTTCAGGATTAATTGATACAATACACAATACAGATAAAACTGTTGGCCTTCAATGTGGAAGATGAGGATTCTTTTTAAGTATAAATAATGTAGAGCCTTTTGTCTTACATTTAGGTCTCACAATGACAATGAGCACCATTCTGCTCATGACCACTGATGCACATTTACAAACCATGTTCCTTAAGTAATAGATCCTGACAGTATTGGCCTAGAAGTGGCTGGTACTATGAAAATGCTTATAAAACCCACAGCTACTTTCATATCACTATTCTTACTTTAAACATTTTTATCTCTTTGTTAATAACTCCATGTCTGTGATCATTTTATTTTTTGATACCTTGTATTCACAGGTAGAGTTAATTAGTCTGTAGGGATCTTAAAGCCAGCAGGTAGACCCAACATCCCTGACCCAGTTGGAATGGTGGCAACTCAGATTTCAGATGAAACAAACAAAAAATTTATAAATTACAATTGTGTTTTAGCCAGTTAATCTTCCCTGACACTGAAAAAAATATTTCTAATATTAATAGGAAATTTACACTTAGTTGTTGTAACTGCATTCAGGTAGGATACAGTGGATTGGGGCAGGTCAAAAACAAAACAAAATCAGAATAACTACATTAAAAAACTAAGAAGTAAAAGAATTAGATGAAATTTCAGAGAAGGGAAAATCTTTAAAAAGTGTGCAGAGAATTGGCAGACATTCCCCTTGGCACCACTTTTTATTCTTTAGTGCTGATTAGGACTGTCGATCAAAGTTGGCAGTAGAAGATTGCAATTGGGAAATGGAATCCAACAATGCTTTGAAAAGTTGTGTATGGTTGGAATGACAATGGTAGATAATTTAGGGATTTCACTTATGATAATTTTTCCAAGACATTTTCTGAATTTTGCACCATAAGGCTGGTTAATAGAGCTAGTCAAAAGTATCTATAACTGGTTGAATACTATCACCACTAGCCACATGTGACAGGTCATTACTGAAAATGTGGCTACCTTAAATGAAGACATACTATAAACAAAATACATACCAGGATTTCAAATACTTAGTACAAAGATTAAAAAAAGTAAAAAAAAATTACATAGTTTTATAATAAATATTATAAATATAGTATTTTGAATTTATTATATTAGACTTTATTTCATTATTAAAATTGATATTATATTTATTTTTAACTTTTAACAATGTGGTTACTATAAAATTTCACTTTATATGTGTTCTTGTTACTCTTCTGTTTGGTACTCATCTAGAAGGCAGATTGAGATCTCCAACCACCTCAGGATGCTTAGGAATCAAAGATCCAAGTGGAGAAGGGGCAAACAGAATAGGCAAGAATTGAAATATTTAATGGAAGTGAGAA
Source organism: Callospermophilus lateralis (assembly GCF_048772815.1). NCBI lineage: Eukaryota > Metazoa > Chordata > Mammalia > Rodentia > Sciuridae > Callospermophilus > Callospermophilus lateralis. Next base: position 128,537,602 of record NC_135306.1, on the reverse strand, counting down.
ATAGACTTGCTGACATCCAGCCTCATACATTTTGTGTTATTTGCTGATTCTATGAATACACTTAGGTAGAGAAGTTGGAAGTAGACTTGTAGATGACATTGCTGGATGGTAAAATCATGAGAATGTTTGTATATACATATATACATTTACAATCACAAATATATCCATATGTATACACATGCACATACATGTATATATGTGCACCTGAGTGCATATATGTAGGCATGTGTTTATGAGTATACATATGTATCTGTGTACATATTTTTAAGCATTGCTGTGGACTGAACACAGGGTCTCATGCATGCTTGGCTGGCACTTTACTGCTGAGCTAGATTCCTAGACTGAGAATTTCTTTTTAAATATAAGGGTAATTGAATAAATAGACTTGAGTGGCCTCAAATGCATACCAATACTAAGTTTTGAACTTGTATGGGGCAAGAGGCTAAGAATAAAAAAAAATTCTTAAACTAGACATTTTCTGGTCTATTAGGACTGAGAAGGCAATGAGTCACAAAAATGTCCATGAAAACTATGTAGGTCCATATTTTAGAAAAAGAGAAAATGAGGAATACTAAAAATTAAACTATAATTCAATCCTGATCCAACTCGATTTCCCTCCTACTTTCCCTTTTATTTACCTTTGTCTAAACTTCTCCTCTTCCCCTCTTACCATGGATTGGCTTCCAGATACCAACCATTGTTTTCTGGGACTGGCTTATTTCACTTAGCATGATAGTCTCTAGATCCACCCATTTACTTTGCAAATGTCATAAAGATCACTCTTATTTATGGCTAAGTAATATTCTTTTATGTATACATACAACATTTTCTTTACCCATTCATCTATTGGAGGATATCTAGGTTGACTCCATAGCTTACCTATTGTGAATTGAGCTGCTATAAAATTGATGTGGCTGTATCACTGTAGTATGCTCATTTTAAATTCATTGTATACTAAGGAATAGGATAGCTGGGTCAAATGATGGTTCCATTCCTAGTGTTTTGAAGCATCTCCATACTGCTTTCCAGAGTAGTTGCACCAATTTGTAGTCACATTAATGATGTATAAGTGTATCCTTTTCCCCACATCCTCGCCAATATTTACTATTATTTGTATTCTTAATAATTGCCATTCTGACTGGAGATGGAATATGTGTGGTTTTAATTTGCATTTCTTTAATAGAGATGTTGAACATTTTTTTCATACAGTTGTTGATCATTTGTATTTCTTCTTCTGTGAAGTGCCTATTCAGTTCCTTTGCCCATTTATTGATTTGGTTATTTGTTTCTTCAGTGTTACATTTTTTGAGTTCTTTATATATTCTGGAGATTAATGCTCTGAGGTACAATTGACAAAGATTTTCTCCCATTTTGTGTAGGCTCTCTCTTCACATTCTTGATTGTTTCCTTTGCTTTAAAGAAGCTTTTCAGTTTGCCATTCAATTAATTGATTATTGATTCTTTTTAGTTTTTCACTCTTTAACTTTTTATTTTTATTTATTACATACTATAATATGTAATAACTATATAGTAGAACCCAATAATGATTGTTTGAAATGTTCAATGCTTTGAATTTTGACTTTTGATCCTTATACAATCACATTTTTTACTTTTTGAACTTTAGGAGTCTTGTTAAGGAAGTCAGTTACTGAGTCAATATGTTGAAGTGTCGGGCCTACATTTTCTTCTAGTATGTGCAGGGGTTATAGTCTAATTCTTAGTTCTTTCTTTGATCCACTTTGAGTTGTGTTCTGGGTAGGGTGAGTTATAGAGGTCAAGTTTTGTTCTATTACATATGGATTTCCAGTTTTTTCAGCACCATTTGTTGAAGAGGCTATCTTTTCACCAATGTATGTTTTTGGCACCTTTGTCTAATATGAGGTAATTGTATTTTTGTGGGTTCATCTCTGTGTCTTCTATTCTGTTCCATTGGTGTTCTTGCCTGTTTTTGAACCAATTGAAGGTCTGTGAATATGATGCCTCCTATTTTGCTTTCTCACTAAGAATTGCTTTGGCTATTCTGTGCCTCTGTTTTTCATAGGAATTTCATGACAGCCTTTTCTATTTTTGTGAAGAACATCTTGGAATTTAATGGAATTGCATTGAATCTGTATAGCATTTTTGGTAGTATGGCCATTTTGACAATATTGATTCTGCCTATCCAAGAACATGGGAGGTCTTTCTATTTTCTAAGGTCTTCCTCATTTTATTTCTTTAGTGTTCTGTAGTATTAATTATAGAGGCCCTTTGCCTTTTTTAGTTGATAAGTTTTTTTTTCTTTTTTATTTGTGGGTATTGTGAATGGGATGATTTCCTAATTTCTCTTTTAACTGATTTGTCATTGGAATATAAGAACACAAGTGATTTATGGGTGTTGATTTTATATCCTGCTATTTTGCTAAATTCATTTATGAGTTCTAAAAGTTTTCTGGTAGAATTTTTTGGGTTTTCTAAATATAGAATGATGTAATCAGCAGACAAAAGCAGTTTGACATCTTTTCTTTTCCTATTCCTTTAATTTATTTCTTTTACATAATTTCTCTGGCTAGAATTTCAAGGACTGTGTTGAATAGAAGTGGTGAAAGTGGGCATCCTGTCTAGTTCCTGTTTCTAGAGATAATTCTTTCAGTTTTTCTCCATTTAGAATGAAGTTGGCCTTGGATTTCTTGCATATAGCTTTTGCACTATTTATGTATACTCCTTCTATCCCTCCCCACCACCCCAGTGTTTTAAATATAAATGGATGCTATATATGTTAAATGCTTTTTCTGCATCTATTAAGAAAATCACATGATTCTTTTCTTTTAGTCTATTTGTGTGATGAATTGTGTTTATTGATCTCCATATGTTGAACCAACCTTGCATCCCTGGAATGAAACTTACTTGAAGATGGTGGACTATTTTTTTAAAGTGTTTTTATATGTGATTTGCCAATATTATATTAAAAATTATTAGAATTAAGTTTTCCTTTTATTGATGGGTCTTTGTCTGGTTTTAGAATTGGGCTGATACTTCATAGAATGTATTTGGAAGAGTTCCCTACTTTTCTATTTTGTGGAATAATTTGAGGAGAATTGGTATTAATTCTTTAATTGTCTGGTAGAGCTCTGGTGAGAATTCATCTGGTCTTAGGCTTTTCTTTATTGGTAGGCTTTTGATGGCTACTTCAATTTCCTTACTTGAAATTGGTCTGCTTAAATTTTCTATATTCTCCTGATTCAATTTGGGTTGGTAGTATGTCTCTAGGAATTTGTCGACGTCTTCAAGACTTTCTAGATTATTGTAGTACAAGTTTTCAAAATAGTTTTTGATTATCCTCTGTATTTCAGTAGGAGCTGTGGTGATATTACCTTTTTCATCACAGATTTTAACAATGAGTTTTATCTTTCTTTTTGTTAGCTTGGCTAAAGGTTAATCAATTTTGTTAATTCTTTCAAAGAACCAACTTTCTGTGTTTTTTTTATTGTTAATCTCACTTTCATTGGTTTCAGTTCTGATTTTAATTATTTCCTGTTTTCTACTGATTTTGGTGTTTTTTATTTCCCCTAGGGCCTCGAGGTGTAATATTATGTTATTTATTTGGTATCTTCCTATTCTTTTCTATGAATGAGCTCAAAATTTTCTCTTAGAATTGCTTTCATAGTGTCCCTGTGATTTTTATGTTTTGAAATTTTATTTTTAAAACTAAAAATATTAAAACAAAAATTTAATAAAATAATAAACAATTTAGTTGTTAAAATATAAAAATTACTTTATAAAAACTTGCAAGGATGGTTAGTCTAAAAATAAAAAAAGTAAAAAAACATCTAACCCTTAGTTATTATATGTCTAAAATACTTTTCTACTTAGTAGAACCAATTTATAAAACTTTCTGAATTGAATAAAGGACAATATGTATTTAGCACCTAGAATGTGTCATATAATCTATAGATTAATGAAATTATTTTTAGTATCTGTTGAGTAGAGTCTCTCTCTCTCTCTGCTTTCTGATCATTATGTGGGCCACTTCCCTATGCCACACCCTTCCACCAGGATATTCTACCTTCCCTCAGGCCCTGAGGAATGGAACTGGCTATCTGTGGACTGTGAGCCTCTAAATAAATTTTTCCTCCTTAAAAAAAAAAGAAATTATTTTTTTTTCAAACACTACCTGTATTTATGCTATAATGATTATTATCTTCCAGTTGTTAGTGACATTTTGGGGGACAATTTTCTTGTCACTCAAAAATTCCTTCTAGTCTAGTCAATGTTTAGACTGTAGTCTGATAACTGCATTAGTCAGCTTTGCATGGCTGTGACAAAGTACTTGAAAAATCAACCTAAAGGAGGAAAGATTTATTTAGCTTCATGGTTTGAGAGTTCTCAGTCCATGGTCACTTGGCCCTATTGCCTTTGTACATATAGCAAGGCAAAGCATTGTGGCAGGGGGCTTGTCATGGAAGAAATAACTTACCCCATTTTGCCCAGGAAGCAAAGAGATGGAGGAAGGGGACAGGATCCCAACATCCCTTTCAATATCAGACTCTAGTGTCCTAGCTTCTTCTAACTAGGCCCCACCACCCAGTAGTACCACAGGCTGGTAACCAAACCTTTAGCATATGGACCTTTGGGACACAGAAGAGCCAAACCATAACAGCATTTGAATGGCCAGAACCTATGTGATGGGCGCTGCTGGCTGCTTTTCTCTTTCTCAGGGAAAAGATCAGCAAGTTCAAAGCTAGTAGCAGATATCAACCTGGCAATTACTGTCAGTTACTTTTCCCGGCAGAACTGCATATTCTCTAGAATCTCCTGGGGGCTCCCTTACTGTAGCTCAATAGAATGTAGTGGTTATTTTCAATTTCTTAACAATGTTTACACAGGGGGAGAAAAGGTAATTCGGTGGTAATACAAAGCACATAGTGCTGCTTTTAGCCATATGGTAGCTTCATAGCCAAATAGGGCAGGGAGGTGTCTGGTGACTCTTTGAAAAGCTCAACTAAATAACATTATACCAACTTTGAGATTATTTTTGGAATTGACACACTTCTCAGATAATAGGCAAAGATTCATGCAACTTCCCATTATTCACACTTATGTGCCAAAAGTCATATGTGTATTATCTTTCATGTCATGCCAAAAATAGTGAGTAATCTGTTTTTATGAAAAATATACTGTGCATATGTTCTACATATGAATAAATTTTTTATGATAACAAATAGAGGAATAAATTTCTTAATTCATTTTAATAGAAGTGTAAATTTATTTACTAGTGATATTTTGTTTTATCTAACAAATTATTACAAAGTTTGCAAATCCCTTTAACGTGAATTACCTCAGCCCAAATTATACTATTTTTTTTTATATTTTCAATCAGTTATATCACCAAAAGCAGTATTCCTGGTTATAAGGCCATAGCTTCCTTCAGAAATGGTTTGGCAGAATTAAAGTGCAGTATTAGATCGTTGGTTTTAATAGATTACCCACAGGGAAAACTGTTACTCAATGGAATTTACTGGAATGAATGTTATTGAATGCAATTTTGAGTTCTATAATAGGATATCTAACTTTTTTATAACTATTTTAATTTCTAATATGTATTTCAAATATACCATGTCTCAAACTGAATCCTTACCCTTCTGTTCCCCCTGAATTTGTTCATTTTATACTCTCCATCTGTGCTACTCATTGGCAATTCCAGTCCTCTATTTTCTTAAACCAAAACTACTGAGATTTTCTTAACTTTTTCTTACAGTCCATATAACATCAGCAAATCCTCCTGATGTGTCTTTAAACTGTATTTAGGTTCTGTTTGTTACTTAGCCACTACTACTATCATCCTGCTCTCGTTCACTTTCTCTTGACTAGTTTTTGGCGAAATATTTCTCCATGGCCACTCTTACTATTTTGATGCTATTCTTAAATCGGCAGCCAGGATGATAATGTTAAAATATAGATCGGATGTTGTTAAGCCTGTGTTTGAAACCCTTCAGTACCTAGGATCCTTAAAGTACAAGGCTCTACAGTAGTGCCCTTCAGTGTCTTGCTCTCTCGAGGCAGTCATCCTCTCCTCTCTCTATACACTCATCTCAGCCACACAGCTGCTCTGCTGCTCCTTGACCATGCTGGGCACAGTCCCACACCTGTTTACTTTTTGTTGCTTCTTGTTCTCACAGAGCCCTCCCTTCACTTACAGAGCACCATCACGTGCTGTCAAAGCTTCTATTTACTGAGGTGTTATCTATTTCAATGGCCTCTCTAATTAAAAGCATGTGTTCTTATCATACTTTATAACTTTTTGTGTGCTTTTATACCATTGTGTTTGTTTATTTTATGTATTTACTTGGTTTTGTCCACACAAGAATGTAACCTCTATGAGAACAGGGATTTTTGTCTGTCTTGTGACTCATGTGTACCCAAGCCTCACAGAATGCCAGCATATTGCAGATTGTGAAGGGTTATTTGTTAGAGAGCATGAATAAATTAATGATTCTCATTCAGAAGGCTAATTTTTATCTGTGGAGATTTTCCCATCAGTTTAAATAAAAATTGTGTTGTTTTTTCCCCCCTACTTCTCCTCAAATAATTACGATTTATTTTTGGAGTTTAAGTACATCTTCTCATACTGCCTAGAATTTTTCAGATTTTTCAAAGTGAAATGTATTTTAGACCTCCATAACTTTTGAATTATGAAATATATAAAAATATGAATTCATTTTGTTATTTTATGTTCTTAATAATTCCCAATAGTAACATTTGCATAGTTTTTTAATTTTAGTTTTTTTTTAGATAGAGAATTTAATAGAATAATAACAGTACTTTGATCATTAGTTCTTTTGTTCTTGGATTCAATGTTTGTACTTTGTGAATAATAGCTCTTAAATTCTTAATACTTTATAAATGTTTTTATTGTGTATGAAATTATTTCTAAGTGTGAATTATAAAGACAGCTTGAATGCTCTGAAAATGCTTTATCTAAATGTTTCCCCGAAACTGAATAGCCAAGATTTCATTTTATCACGTCAAACATACTTGGCTTTCAATCTTGTATTTTATATTTTTATTCTGCAATGAAGTTAACTTAGTTTCAATAATTATCACAAAAGAAGGATGAGATGATTCTTAAAAGGTCTTCAAAATATTTTCAAATCATAGCCTTATTTCTCTATTGGGTTCTATGGAATACTTATTCTTTTACTATAATACTTTTCTGAAACACTTAAAAATTTAGCACAGAAATGACTTTGCCCAAATAAAGAAGTACTAGCCTCTGCTTACCTTTCATTAAATGAACTTTTAACTGACAAAAATTATATGATGTGTTGAAACAGACATTAGTCCCAGATCTATTTTTTGGTACATCTTTATGTGTAAGTTTGATATATAACTACCATGGGGTCATTTCATACAATATTTTTTGTGTGCCTGTGTTTCAACTACTGATTATCTTCTGATGTCAGAATGGAATTTTCCATTTGTGGCATTATGTTGATGCTTAAAAATTTTTGATTGTGGAACATTTTGGATTTTGGATTTTCAAATTAGGATGATCAACTTATACTCAAAATGAAGTTTCTGATTATCCTGATATTCTATTTTATGTTACTAGGTTTACTCGAGGCATTTTTTCCTTTGAATTAAAAATGTATATCAGAGTAAAGACTATATATAGATTCTTTTCCATCCCAAAGAAATTTTGGTTACTTTTAGAATGTTACATATTCTCTTTATATTTCTGTTTATTGAAATATAAATGAAGCTGTTAGTGTTAATTCTGCTTAGTTTTTATAGTTGTTGCAAAGTTGCTTAAGATAGTGAATGAGCAAAACTTTCAAATTTAGAATTAATATATACATAATATGCCTATTATTAAGGCAAAAATAGTGTATTTTTCAAGGAATATTATATTTGAAATTGAAATATATCACTGTCAGTAATTAATATATCACCTCTACCTATTCCTAAGCTTTAAGGACATAGCAGAGTTTAATATTTAAAAACAAGCAGGTCACTAACATTTAATTAGCTACTATCCTGTGTAAGGCCATTTAATGCTTTGTGTCATTGTAATTCAAAGGGCAATGTCAAGAAACTCCATTGGCTTGATTTCTGTAAATGTTTACCCTCAAAGTGACCACTTGCTACCTCTAAGAGGAACCTGGCTAGCTGCCACAAGAGTTGTTAGAAACTAGTCCTCAGATTTCTTTTTTTTTTTTTTTTTTGACAAATATTGATGTCATTTATTTTTTATTTTTTTTATTGGTTGTTCAAAACATTACAAAGCTCTTGACATATCATATTTCATACATTAGATTCAAGTGGGTTATGAACTCCCATTTTCACCCCGTATACAGATTGCAGTATCACTCATTTACACATCCATGTTTTTACATACTGCCATACTAGTGACTGTTGTATTCTGCTACCTTTCCTGTCCTCTACTATCCCCCTCCCCTCCCATCCCCTCCCATCTTCTCTCTCTATCCCATCTACTGTAATTCATTTCTCTCCCTTGTTTTGTTTTTTCCTTTCCCCTCACATCCTCTTATATGTAATTTTGTATAACAATGAGGGTCTCCTTCCATTTCCATGCAATTTCCCTTCTCTCTCCCTTTCCCTCCCACCTCTCATCCCTGTTTAATGTTAATCTTCTTCTCCTGCTCTTCCTCCCTGCTCTGTTCTTAGTTGTTCTCCTTATATCAAAGAAGAAATTTGGCATTTGTTTTTTAGGGATTGGATAGCTTCACTTAGCATAATCTGCTCTAGTACCATCCATTTCCCTGCAAATGCCATGATTTTGTCATTTTTTAGTGCAGAGTAATACTCCATTGTGTATAAATGCCACATTTTTTTATCCATTCATCTATTGAAGGGCATCTAGGTTGGTTCCACAGTCTAGCTATTGTGAATTGTGCTGCTATGAACATCAATGTAGCAGTATCCCTATAGTACGCTCCTTTAAGGTCTTCAGGGAATAGTCCAAGAAGGGCAATAGCTGGGTCAAATGGTGGTTCCATTCCCAGCTTTTCCAGGAATCTCCATACTGCTTTCCAAATTGGCTACACCAATTTGCAGTCCCACCAGCAATGTACAAGTGTACCCTTTTCCCCACATCCTCGCCAGTGCTTGTTGTTGTTTGACTTCCTAATGGCTGCCAATCTTACTGGAGTGAGATGGTATCTTAGGGTGGTTTTGATTTGCATTTCTCTGACTGCTAGAGATGGTGAGCATTTTTTCATGTACTTATTGATTGATTGTATGTCCTCCTCTGAGAAGTGTCTGTTCAGGTCCTTGGCCCATTTGTTGATTGGGTTATTTGTTATCTTATTGTTTTTTTGAGTTCTTTGTATTCTCTGGATATTAGGGCTCTATCTGAAGTGTGAGGAGTAAAGATTTGTTCCCAGGATGTAGGCTCCCTATTTACCTCTCTTATTGTTTCTCTTGATGAGAAAAAACTTTTTAGTTTGAGTAAGTCCCATTTGTTGATTCTAGTTATTAACTCTTGTGCTATGGGTGTCCTATTAAGGAATTTGGAGCCCGACCCCACAATATGTAGATCGGAGCCAACTTTTTCTTCTATCAGATGCAGAATCTCTGATTTGATATCAAGCTCCTTGATCTATTTTGAGTTAACTTTTGTGCATGGTGAGAGAAAGGGATTCAGATTCATTTTGTTGCATATGGATTACCAGTTTTCCCAGCACCATTTGTTGAAGATGCTCTCCTTCCTCCATTGCATGCTTTTAGCCCCTTTATCAAATATAAGATAGTTGTAATTTTGTGGATTGTTCTCTGTGTCCTCTGTTCTGTACCATTGGTCCACCCACCTGTTTTGGTATCAGTACCATGCTGTTTTTGTTACTATAGCTCTGTAGTACAGTTTGAAATCTGGTATGGCTATACCTCCTGATTCACACTTCCTACTTAGAATTGCTTTTGCTATTCTGGGTCTTTTATTTTTCCGTATGAATTTCATGATTGCTTTATCTATTTCTACAAGAAATGCCGTTGGGATTTTGATTGGCATTGCATTGAACCTATACAGATCTTTTGGTAATATCGCCATTTTGATGATGTTAGTTCTGCCTATCCATGAACAGGGTATATTTTTCCATCTTCTAAGATCTTCTATTTCTCTCGTTAGGTTTCTGTAGTTTTCATTGTATAAATCTTTCACCTCTTTTGTTAGGTTGATTCCCAAGTATTTAATTTTTTTTGAGGATATTGTGAATGGGGTGATTTTCCTCATTTCCATTTCAGAAGATTTGTCACTGATATACAGGAATGCCTTTGATTTATGCGTGTTGATTTTATATCCTGCCACTTTGCTGAATTCATTTATTAGCTCTAGTAGTTTCATTGTAGACCCTTTTGGGTCTTCTAGGTATAAAATCATATCATCCGCAAATAGTGATAATTTAAGTTCTTCTTTTCCTATCTTAATGCCTTTAATTTTTTTTGTCTGTCTAATTGCTCTGGCTAGTATTTCGAGAACTATATTGAAGAGAAGTGGTGAGAGAGGTCATCCCTGTCTTGTTCCAGATTTTAGAGGGAATGCCTTCAGTTTTTCTCCATTTAGAATGCTGCTAGCCTGAGGCTTAGCATAGATAGCTTTTACAATGTTGAGGTAAGTTCCTGTTATCCCTAGTTTATCTAGTGTTTTGAACATAAAGAGATGCTGTACTTTGTTGAATGCTTTTTCTGCGTCTATCGAGATGATCATATGGTTCTTATCTTTAAGTCTATTGATGTGGTGAATAATGTTTATTGATTTCCGTATATTGAACCAGCCTTGAATCCCAGGGATGAATCCTACTTGATCATGGTGCACAATTTTTTTGATGTGTTTTTGTGTCCGATTCGCCAGAATTTTATTGAGGATTTTTGCATCTAGGTTCATTAGAGATATTGGTCTGTAGTTTTCTTTCTTTGAAGTGTCTTTGTCTGGTTTCCGGATCAGGGTGATGTTGGCCTCATAGAATGAATTTGGAAGAGCTCCTTCTTTTTCTATTTCATAAAATAACTTGAAAAGTATTGGTATTAACTCTAATTTAAAGGTTTTGTAAAACTCCGTTGTATACCCATCTGGTCCTGGTCTTTTCTTTGTTGGAAATCTTTTGATGGCTTCTTCTACTTCCTCCTTTGTAATTGGTCTGTTTAAATTGTGTGTATCTTCCTGACTCAATCTGGGCAAATCATATGACTTAAGAAATTTATCGATATCTTCACTATCTTCTATTTTCTTGGAATATAGGGTTTCAAAATAATTTCTAATTATCTTCTGTATTTCTGTAGTATCTGTTGTGATATTGCCTTTTTCATCCCGAATGTTAGTAATTTGAGTTCTCTCTCTTCTTCTCTTAGTTAGCATGGCTAAGGGCCTGTCAATCTTATTTATTTTTTCGAAGAACCAGCTTTTAGTTTTGTCGATTTTTTCCATGGTTTCTTTTGTTTCAATTGCGTTGATTTCTGCTCTAATTTTAATTATTTCTTGCCTTCTGCTACCTTTGCTGTTATTTTGCTCTTCCTTTTCTAGGGTTTTGAGATGAAGTGTGAGCTCATTTATTTGTTGCTTTTTTCTTTTTTTGAGGAATGAACTCCAGGCAATTAATTTCCCTCTTAAAACTGCTTTTATTGTGTCCCATAGATTTCGATATGTTGTGTCTGTATTTTCATTTATCTCTAAGAATTTTTTGATTTCCTCCTTTATGTCTTCTGTAACCCATTGATCATTCAGTAACATATTATTCATTTTCCAGGTGATGCAGGATTTTTCCTTCCTTCTTTTATCATTGATTTCCAGTTTCATTGCATTATGATCAGATAAGAGGCATGGTATTAACTCCACACCTTTATATTTACTAAGAGTTGCCCTATGGCATAATATATGGTCTATCGTTGAGAAGGATCCATGTGCTGCTGAGAAGAACGTATACCCTCTTGATGATGGTTGATATATTCTATATATGTCAGTTAAGTCTAGGTTATTGATTGTGTTATTGATTTCTATAGTTTCTTTATTCAGCTTTTGTTTGGAGGATCTGTCCAATGGTGAGAGCAGTGTGTTGAAGTCACCCGTAATTATTGTGTTGTGGTCTATTTGACTCTTGAACTTGAGGAGAGTTTGTTTTATGAACATTGTAGCACCATTATTTGGTGCATACAAATTGATAATTGTTATGTCTTGTTGGTGAATGTTTCCTTTTAACAGTATATAGTGTCCTTCTTTATTCCTTTTGATTACATTAGGTTTGAAGTTGATTTTATTCAATATGAGTATGGCCACTCCTGCTTGCTTCCAAGGACCATATGAATGGTATGATTTTCCCGAACCTTTCACGTTCAGCCTGTGTATGTCTTTTCCTGTCAGATGAGTCTCCTGAAGGCAGCATATTGTTGGGTCTGTTTTTTTAATCCAAGTTACTAGCCTATGTCACTTGATTGGTGATTTAAGCCATTAACGTTTAGGGTTACTATTGATATATGGTTTGTAATTCCAGTCATGTTTATTTATTTATTTATTTTATTTATTTTAATTTGGTTTGTTTTTCCTCTTTGGTTATTTTTCCCACCTTTACTGAGATACCTCCCACTGTTAGTTTTGGGTGCTATTTTTCGTTTCCTCTTCTTGTAGAGTTTTGCTCAAAATGCTTTGCAGTGCTGCTTTTCTGGCTGCGAATTCTTTTAACTTTTGTTTATCGTGAAATATTTTAATTTCATTGTCAAACCTGAAGCTTAATTTTGCTGGATACAATATTCTTGGTTGGAATCCATTATTTTCAGTGTTTGAAATACGTTGTTCCAGGATCCTCTCGCTTTCAACATCTGTGATGAAAAATCAGCTGTCAACCTAATTGGTTTACCCCTGAATGTAATCTGCCTCCTTTCTCTTATAGCTTTTAATATTCTCTCCTTGTTCTGTATGTTGGATATTTTCATAATAATGTGTCTTGGAGTTGGTCTAGTACGGTTTTGTATTTTTGGTGTCCTGTAGGCTTCCAGAATTTGGCAGTTCATTCCATCTTTCATTTCTGGAAAGTTTCTAAGATTATTTCATTCAATAGGTTGTTCATTCCTTTGGTTTGGACCTCTATACCTTCTTCTATCCCAATGACTCTTCAGTTTTTTTTTTTTTTTTTAATCACATCCCATATCCCTTGGATGTTTTGCTCATGGTTTCTTACCAGCCTTTCTGCATTGGCTATAGTCTTTTCGAGTTGATAAACTTTGTCTTCATTACCTGATGTTCTGACTTCTATTTGATCTAGTCTATTTGTAATATTCTCATTTGAGTTTTTGATTTGGTTTATGGTTTCCTGAATTTCTAGGATTACTGTTTGATTTTTTTTTTTAATCTCTATCTCGTGGTAGAGTTCATGTTTTGCTATTTGAATCTGCTTATGTAATTCATTTTCAAAGTATTCTTTCATTGTTTGGACTTGCTGACTAATGACTTCTTTAAGATTCCATTCCATCTGATTAAGGTATGCCTTGAGTTCTTTCTCTGTTCATTTTTCTGATGCCTCTAGGTTCTCCTGTAAATTTAAGTTGTCCTGCATTGTTTGTAATCCTTTTTTCCCTTGTTTTTTCATGGTGCTCATGTTACTTTCCAACTCTGTTTGACTGCTGTGTTTCTGTTTTCTCCTATAAATTTGTTTTGGTTTTTATAGCTCCGAGATCTCTCCTTTGTGTTGGGAGACAATGTTTAGAGATGTTGGATTTAATTGTGATTTAAGGTAAATTCATTAGTTTCATTAAAGGCCTAAAAATTTTGATGGTATATAGAGAATTGAGGTTTAAACTTATGATTTTATGTTAAGGTTGGGCGATTTGATAGTATGGAGGTTAGTATATGTTAGCTTCTTTGGGGGGTTGCTCATATGCAGGCAGATATTACCAAGAGAATAGACAGGAGTACTTGGGGGTAGTTAAGGGCTTAGGCGGACTATAGACCAACTCGTAGTATTCATCTATTTGCATTTAGTAAATTATATGTAATCGGGGTGGTCATGCTTAAGAGGAAAGATAGGGAAAAGGCAAGGAAGTAAACCAAGAAAGAGAGAGGGAGAGAAGAAAGAAAGAGAAAAAATAGAAAAGAAAAGGAAATGATAAAAAAAATACAGTAAAATAAACATTACAATTTAAAAAATTAATTAAAATTAAAAAATTAAAATTTTTTTTAAAAAGGGTACTGTTAAGCTTCTATTTCCTTCGCTTCCAGTAGGTGGTGCTGTGCCTTCTAGGCCAAGATTTTGCCCTCTGTCCCTGTGAGGCTGCTCCCACCTCCCCCACCTGGTGTCTCTCCAAACCTGTTAGCTTAGGTTTATTCCTGGCCTCTAGTCTCCTCGCTTCTCCTGCCAGACAGGCCTTCCCCAGAGTGGTACCTCTCAGCAGTTCAAGCTACACTCTGGGCCTGCAGTTTCCTGGATGTGGAGCGAGGCTTTTGGGAACCTGTCCCCTATTGTTTTGATTCCCTCCGATAGCCACTCCTCTGAGAGCTGGTGAGACAGGTTTCGTCATGGTGGGAGGAGGGAGTTGGAGGTCAGGTGCCTTTACCTTTCCCCACGCCTCTATTCATGCTTACTCTGATAATCATGCCCCCAGAAAGCCGGGGAGAGATTTTATGCAATTCCCCATTGTATGGGAGAAGGGCTAAATATCACACACCTGTTCTATCGCTGAACTTGCTGCGATCTGTCGGAAACTGGTGATGGTGACGTCAGCTCTCCAAGATGGTGGCCGCTGGCTTCCTCGGTGGGTTGTCCAGTGTGGAGGACAGATCTGGACTGTTTCTCTCCCCCGTCTCAAACCCAGAACTCAGCCTGGAGCACAGTGAGGGCACAGTTGGTAGGACCCCACAGAATCCGCAGCACCTTTTCTCTGTGTTGCTGGCACACCGTTTCTCAGCATGCTGCAGTCTCTGGCTGTGGGGCCAGCCACCGATCAATCAGCCTGAATCTCTAGATGCATGGTTCACTCGAGATTGAGCCCCAGTAATTGATCCTCGGGTGATGGAAATCCTTCCTCTAGGTTTCGGTGCACCCCAATTTAGCTGGAAATTCCTAACAATATAGTTTTTGGCCGTTCTAACTCGTTATTCACCTGCTCAGTGACGCGGTACATGGGGGTGATGCACTCTATTCGTTGCCATCTTCTAACTCCTTCAGTCCTCAGATTTCTTAGCGCAGAGTTTTTGCATTGCTTTCTCATGGGTACAGTTGCTGCTTGCCCACTGCAAGGCCGATTATTTAGGCCTAAGCATCCTTGCCAGAAATTAATCTGAACACAGGAAGGGGCCATGGAAGTCTTTAGAGATCTGAGTCACCTTATTGTTCTACAGGGTTACTTTCTGTGTGGTGTACAAAATGGGTAGTTTTAAAGGAGTTTTCATTGTATTACTATATTTCACTTTTATTATTTCTCAATCTTTATTCAGCTCTGGCTCCATTCTAAAATCACTAGAATGTCTCCCCACTTCTTTTGAAACATTTTCACACCTGGTTCCTGGAAACAATTTTCTGAGGAGTTACAGAACAAGGGATCTGTGTTGTACATGCTTCCTTTTCAGGTAATTTCTGAGACTAATCTTATATCCTTGGCAGTCTTTCCTCTTTTAAATAAGAAATTTTTCAGTTCTTTTGTGTAGGGTTCATTCCATGGTCTAAGGGACAAGGCTGATTTTGCTACTTAACATATAATTATTCTTTTGACAAAAAGTGAACCCTCTTTTCCTTTGGAGTTTCCTTGTTAAAATCAAGTCATGTGTTGAGCTGTGATTGGCCCTTAGGTCCATTGATAAGTCCTCATTCGCTCTAGCATTGCCAGAACCATGGGCCTTGGGTGAATAGAGGCTGGAAACTTACAGGAAGAACAGTACAGAAGTCTCCTGAGGACTTTCTCGCTCGGACTGCCAGGCACCCATTGAAGGTAGAGCCTCCCTGAAAGCTGGGAACAAGGAGAGGGTTCTCCTAGGAAAAGAAACTGCAGAAAATGCTTGAGAAATCAGCTGAAGAGATAGCTACATAAATTTCAGGGCCCAGTTCAAAATGTAAATACTGAGTCCTTTTTTCAAAAATCAGAAAAAGAACTTCCATTACACATACAAATTATAAAGCTTTCCCCACTTTGTGTGTGTGTGAATTTGTTGTTTTCTCCGTTTGACATTCTAAGTGGAGAAAAATTAAAATGTTAAATTATCAGCATGAGTTTTATCACTCATTTTCATCCTATACATTTTTTCAAACTTTAAGTATGAAATTTAATATGTGAAGACAGTAATATATGATAGGTTTAAAAAGCAAATGGCAAAATTGGTTTTAGAAGCTATAGTTATAATAAGTAATGATAAAGAACTCTAATGCTAGGGAAATCAGAATAATTTTCCCAATATCAAGCATGGGTCTCTGACCTTATATATTGAATGAAAAGCCAAACCTACTTGAAGCAATGGATAAAATTGGAGGATACTGTTGTGAGGTCTTATCCATTATTTATGTGAGGTCAAATGCCTTAAAAAAATTGGCTAAAGAGTATTTTAGAATGTGACCAATTGTGTTTGTTTAGCTCTTCTTTGTGGAATTGAAAAAAGGAATGAAGGCGAGGGGAAAGACTTTTTTGCTTCAGAGTTCAAGCAACCCTGTTTATATGTGGTAAATTATTTTCTGCAACAATAATCAGATCATAATAACTGATTTTTTCCATATTAGCAATAGCATGTTCATGAAACATCATTCAACAAGAAATTCAAGAAGAAAATAAGTAAATACACTTCACTATATACTATTATTTTTGATAACAAGAACAAAGGCAAATTAAATTGGAATTGTCTCCCAGGAGTGTCCAATGCACAGAAATACATCAAGGACAATTAATGCACCTTCAGTGTCACCTCCATGCAAGTGGACACTTGCTGTTTAAGAGCTTGGTATCTCAGATAAAGCAAAGTGACTGATAATTACTAATGAATAAGAAAAGCTTGCTTGCTTACAATGTAGTAACTGAAAAATTTTTAAAAAAGGAATAGTATATCAAAGAAGAAAGGAACATTAACATTCCAACACCATTAGAAAAACTATGTACCCTGAAACAGGAATTACATTTTTTTTTCATTTTTGTCTCACAAATGGGCTATAATAATTATACTGGTACTTATCTCCCTCTTCCCTGAACTAAAAACCAAATATATACACATTTTCCTAGTTTATATAAATCACTTGATTCCTATTTACTGAGATCCATTTTTAAATTGCCTTTCTGATTTTTTCCTTTTAATTCCAGGAGTATTGATCTCTATTTTCAGCCTCACTATCATTTATCTTTGGGTGCTTGCATTCTTGACGTGTGTATATGAGAGTGGCTATTCCTTAACTTCTCTGAAGCGCTTTAACACATGCTTGTCTTTATAAATCAATGACTTTAACTATCTTGAAATCTTCTCTCAAAACCCATTTTATTTCTATTAACTTGGTAACTCTCTTTAGTGAATTAAAGAATCTTTTTATTGGAAGTAGCCAATAAAACAAAAGTTCAGAAGAGTTATATTATGAATTTATTAATGAGCAACTCAGATGGAGAATAGTTTTATCAATATTCAGTACAGCATTATAACTATAACAGCAGAGCAGGTCACTTAAATTACAAGGTTGAGAATCAAAATAATTATAAGCATTTTAGGATATCAGATTTAATTCTTTTATGAATCATACGATCCTAGCACGAAAATTAATGATTGGTAAGGCTTTCTGGCTTTTTATCATATTATCAAAATATGAGGCCCACAGAAAAGAGTGGAAGGGCTTAGAATTTGAAATCACTTTGATGTGGGTCTAGCCCACAGAAAGTATGTGTTTTCTCATGAGAAAGTAATATTGTTGAGTCACCATTGACTCATTTGTAGAATAAGAATAATATACTTTATGACTTTTCTTTTTGAAGGTTTAACATGTGTGAAGTAACAACTTGTAGTCCCCTCTGTATTTATTGAAATTAATCTTACTAGTTGATATAGAATACTAATACATATTAATATTAGCCACCTTAAAAGAAAACCCTGCAGATGGAGAGTAGTTTCATCAATGTACATCAATGTATAGTATAACATTGTGTGTGTGTGTGTATATATATCTTATACAATATATATCTTACACAATATATATATCTTACACAAGATAACTTATGCAATAAAATATAATAACTTTTAGATATAACTTATACAATAAAATAGTCACTTTAGGGTTCAGTTTGATAAACTTGGCAAACATATACATCCATGGAATTACAACATTAGTCATGAATTTGAACATTTTATGACTGACCCTTTGTAATCAAGTTGCCAGAAATATCTGTCCCAAGCAAATGCTGATAAAATTTATATTACTATAGATTTATTTTTATATTCCAGAACTTCATGTAAATGGAATCATATAGTTTACTGCCTTAGATCTCTTGCTACATTCATTCATATAAGCATTGAGATTCACCCATGTTGTTGGATGTTAGTTTTTCCCATTTTATTTCTGAGTAATATTTCATTGTAAGGATACACAATAATTTGGGTAACCATTCATGTTCTGATGGTCATTTGGATTATTTGCTTTGAATTTTGAATAAAGTTCCTATGAATAATTGTGTACACTTATTTGTATAGTCCTGCTGTATTTATGGCCATGGAATTGTATTGCACAGATCTTCTTTTGAGATGATTTGCTCTGGGGAGCATAGCTGATGACAACTTCTCATAACTTTGTATTCCTGCAGTGGTGTCATGCCAACACCAATTACCCCACCCCACCAACAACTCTTTCTAGCCAATAATTAAGCTTAGGGCCAAGCCCATTTTTTTGTGGAATGTAGGATTCCCCTAGTGGAGGAAAATTGTTGGTTATCACATCAGTTTGGAAGAGACTTTTTCAGAACTTTTACTGAAGTTGTTCCAAATGAATCGTTTTGTTCACAGGTGTATGAACTGTATTATGGCCTGAAGGCTCTCACCGCATAATATGTTTCTTAAATTTGTTGCACACTAGTCTGTTTCTTTTTTGGCATTAAACTAGGAGTGGAATTAATTGTAACGTTAAAGTTGAATTCTCTCAGAAGGGCGGATTCATTGGTGCAGTCTTTAGTCTCTTACTAGGTATTACTTGCTCCTGGATGAGGTGTAGTATGACTTACCCTGGTTACAAAATCATAATGATGACAGTCAAGGAATAAAGTGGGAATAGATTTTAAGATGGTTGCATTTTCCTTTTATATGAAATATTCTTTTGTTCTTTTCTGCATACACAGGTATTAGCTTTAATGATAAGGAATGAGCCATATCTGGAGACCCAGAAGATTTATACAAATCTGAAGAGTCAAAATTCCCTTTCCTTTGTGTCAGCATCCTGATATTTCAATATAAGGTCCTGAATTTTGTATAATTCGTCTACAGTGGCTAAGCATTCGAGTATCTTGATCTTTAGTGTTTTTTTTTTTTTAAATACTTACCCAATCCATAAAATTAAGACTATTTTGTATGTTACCAAAGAGACTCTCTTCTTAGTTATCCATTGTGTTAATTGTCTTCAGCTTGTATTTACCTCCCTATAAGGCATCATGCAACTTGGTAACAGATATACAATTCTATTATATTTGTCATCATACCTCAATGCATTTTTTCCACCAACATTACCCCAACTCACAGCAAGTGGCAATTTTAGCAAATAGGCTTCTGTTGTGTTCCAGGACCTGTCTCCACACCATGTTCCATCTGAGGTAAGAGTTTTCATTCTCAGATAGTTGATGGATAACCTAGTATCCACTGCTATAAGGATATATCAAGAGGGATTTAGGAGTACTAAGATTTTATTGGTAATAATTCTTGTGAAAAAAGAAAGAAGTAAAACGGGATTAAATGGTAAAAGATGAGACAACAATACAAACTGAAGCTTCCTGCCAGACCAAAGATCCTCAATTAAAAGAATCCCATGTTGTACAGATAGTTCAATATCCTATCAATATTCTATACTATGGAATATAATAGAAAAAATTATTTTTTCAACATGGAGAGCATATTAGTTGTCATCCAAATTTAGACCTTTCTATGGTTGATGGTTAACAGGACACACAGGCAAACTATGAGTATTAGTGTCCTCTAGAGGAACAGAATCAACAAAGTATAATTTTAAAAAGGGGATTTAATTAGGTTGGCTTACATGACCAGAAGTTGGATAGTCTACAATGGCCATCTGCAGGCTGGAGGGCTGCAAGACCCATTAGATAGCTGCACATGTCTGAGCTGGAAGGCCAGAACAAGAGGGATCAATGGTGCTACCCTAGTCTGAAACCAAAAGCTTCTGGGGAATCACTGGCAGAGTCCACTTTGGAAGAGTGAAGAAGAAAGAGTTCCATATCTTCAGATGATTGCAGCAGCAATCAAGAACCTGTTCAAGAAGAATGGAGCTTGCATCTGCTGCTACTTCCTTGTTCTTCCAACTTTTATTTCATCCAAGCCATCATCCTATTAGACAGTGCTGCCCACGCTTAGGGAGGGTCTCCATTTCATTTGGCTATCTCACATGCCAATCATTCCTAAACAAACTTTCATTGACACATCCACAATGCTCTGAATCCTTGGCATCTCTTAATCCAATCATGTTGACAATTCAAATCAACTATTGCACTATATCTCCAGTGTCTTTGAAAAAGGAATTCCAAGGAAGGAAAATGATTGCCAAGGGAGTAAACTGCACAGAGAAAATGAGAAGACGTGTTATATGGAGGCTAATAATTTAACTTGATTACTTATCACACACAAAAATATCTATCTTGATGGAACCATGACTTTGAATTTCCCTCTACTCTGAATTTAATAGTTGTCATTATTTTGGGGGTGTGGGAAAGGAAATTCAAATGTTGTGAGAAAGCAAATGTTTTTATTTATATTTTTTATTATTATAGTTTCTTATTTGTTCTAACTCTATTCAGTTACCAAAGCCCACCAAGCAGAGGTTCACACTATTTTCAGTTCTATTTACCTCTTGCTAGCCTTTCTGTTAGTCCTCTAGTTCAGAAAACAACAGTTCTCATTCTAAATTGAGCCCATAGCCTTGAGTTATCTGATTTCTGGGTACAGAAACTTGGTTCAGTCCAGTTGCTTTTTGAAATATAAATTGCCTGTTGACCATGGAGGAATCCTGTTTTATGCAGATTCTGAAACAGCAGATCTGTGATGGTTCAATGTGCTGCTGGGGCTGTTTCTATTGGCCCACAGATTGCACTCAAAGCAGCTCCTTTCAGTGGGCAGGCAGTGCTTCTCAACCTAGAGTTTCTACCCAACATTGCTGAAGTTCAGCAGCAACTGAAAATTCTGTACTGTTTTGTGTTCTGTTAATAAAAATATAAATAAAAGGGCTGGGGATGTGGCTCAAGCGGTAGCGCGCTCGCCTAGCATGCGTGCGGCCTGGGTTTGATCCTCAATACCACATGCAAACAAAGATGTTGTGTCCGCCAAAAACTAAAAAATAAATATTAAAAATTCTCTCTCTCTCTCTCTCCCTCTCTCACTCTCTCTTTAAAAAAATATATATAAATAAAAGAAAATAATGATATTCTAGTTTCTGGGAGTCATTATACAGGTAAATTTGTATCAGATGCCACATTATTCACTTTACATAATTTTTTTTTTTTCTCGATCAGTCAGAACCCAGGAAAGTTGGGAAGAGCAGGGGACACAGAATCTTCAGGTAGACCATGTACTGTATATTGTTAAAGTCCTGGACTTACCTATTTAAATCATAGTTCACCAAAGAAATAATATCATTTAAAAATAACATATGTTCACATGTTATTGATGAAAAGCTCAGATTGGTGCATTGCATATTAAGTTGCTTTAAAACTATGGGTGATGTACAAATTTAAAATATTAACAATTATATTATAGTAGTTTTATATGGCTGTATTGTAATGCATAGAATATATGAGACATAAAAGGAAAAATCTAATACAATGTTACTGGAAGTGCTAATTTGAACTTTCTAGAAACAAATCTCATCAAGAGATTTTAGTTTTCCTGCCCTAGTAATTCCTTTTCAAGAATATGTATTGTAGGAATAATGTAAATGCACACACATATCTATGCACAAAGATATTTCAAAATTAGAACAATTAAGTAAAACTTGATATACATAATTCAAAGAGCTTTTAATGATGTAGTAAAGAATTTATATTAAAGATCATGCTTTCAAATGTAATCTCAACCTCCTGATTGGAATACCTGAAAGGACTACAGGGAGATACACCTAGATCTTTGTAAAGATTACCATTTTGTGCTGAAATTGTGAGAAATGCTTTTCCCAGGTTTTAGTGTTTTTCTTTCCCCTGAACCTTCCAAATAATTATAATGAATAGGTATTCATTTTATAAATTTGGAAAATATAAATCAATGTTATACTTTTAAAAGTAAGTTCTCATTAAGATACACAAAATTTTTAATTCTTAAGGAAGACACTTACTTTTATGTTACTGTGATTGGTCAGGCATACCATGAGACAATGACTTCCAGAAACATTTTGTAGCAAACTCCAAGTGTGTGTGACTCTGCCCACCAGTAGTAGCCCCAGGTGTGGATGGAGCAAGGTCATTAGTTTGCTGTACTCGGCTTTGAATGTCTTCACCTAGTAGCTCAAATAACATAATGCTGGGTTGCAATCTCTTTTCTGTAGAAATATAGGGCATTTCTCCATTAACTACTAATGAGATGTGCAGTAAACTGAATGTCCCCAGGCTCTCTGTTTTAGGGTTGACCTTATTAGTGTAGAGACAAACTATTTGAAATCTTTGGCTTAATCTATTCCTATTTCTATCACTAACTCTTGGCAAATGATAATTATACAAGTTTCATCTTTGTTTTTATTAACTAAGTACTTTGAGATAGGCATTGGACTTAATATATATTATTTCATTTAATTCTTTTTTTTGAGAGAGGAGAGAGAATTTTTTAAATATTTTTCAGTTTTCAGTGGACACAACATCTTCTTTTTATTTTTATGTGGTGCTGAGGATCGAACCCAGCGCCCTGCGCATGCCAAGCGAGCGTGTTACCGCTTGAGCCACATCCCCAGCCCCATATTTCATTTAATTTTCAAAAACTCCTATGAATATTTATTTTTCTTTGTTTCTACATGATCTATAACTAAAGAAACTCATGTGAAGTTAGATTTGTCACCTTAGATGAGTTATTAATCAATCACTATTTTGGAATGTTGACTTAAATTTGGCCATATACTGTCTTTATTCCTTGACTCCATACATAGTGAGCTATAATCTGAAATGTTATATAGGAGTAAACAAAGCTGAAATCTGACTTAGGATGAAACTTGGCCACTTGTTATACTCCTATCACAAGCAGCTGTTTTTCAGCCTCCTTGTAGGGAGGCACTCATTATACAGTGCTCAGATAAGGGACAGTAGTAGTCATTCAAGTATTTTCTCTGCTTTGCTTTGTGTTCAGCCTTTTAAAGCTCTTTCTTCCCACTGCTGGGTGGAGCTGTCTGAATGTCTCCTGGTTCTGCCTGATTCATGAATCTTTTTTTGCTCAATTAAACTCCACTAAATATAATTTATCTAAAGTTCTTTATTTAACAAGAACCTCAGTACAGTGGTCTGTCATTTTCCACAAGGAAATACACTCCAAGACACCCCAAGGATACCTGAAACCATGGATATTAATGAACACTCATTACCAGTTTGTCTTATATATAAACATACCTATGATAAAATTTAATTTATAAATGAGGCACAAGAAACTAAAAACAATAACTGAGTACTATAGGTGTAGATCAGTGGTAGAATATTTGCCTTGAATGCAAAGGCCCTTGATTTGATATTCAGCACTGCAAAAAGAAAAAAATATATTTATATATAATATATATGAATTATATATAAAATATATATAACCTTAAATTGTATATATATAAACATCCAAAAAAGTTAAAATAGATAAACTACAATGCAATAAATGTTTATGCTTTGGGCCATTTATAAAGAAAATGAGAGTTATGCAATACAAAAACAATGACAGCTGATTTAACAAATAAGACAACTATTCTTGAAAAGGAATTACTAGGGCATGAAAACTAAAATCTCTTGATGAGATTTGTTTCTAGAAAGTTCAAATGGATGGGTAGAATATACAGTGTAGATTTGATGAACAAAAGGATGGTTTGTGAACTGGTCAATAAATGATGCGGTGACACAGGATTTCATCATGCTAAAACAGAATAGTCTGTAATTAAAAACTTAACTCTTTTTCTAGAATTTTTCCCAAATAATTTTGGGTTAAGTTTACTGCATGTAATTGAACCACAGAAAGTAAAACCATGGACAAAGGGGATTATTGTTTAAGAAATCTCTAAATCCTTATTTTTCAGTTCCTTCTGATGATGCAATTGTTGCTCAATTTAGTCAAGGTTCACTCAAAATCTGAACTGGGAGTATATGTGTGCAGATTGCAAGTCTTGGTTTCTTTCTGGTAAGGCTCGCACAGCAGGAAGAAGCCAGGTCTGATATGTGATCAGATATGTATGAATACTGACTGGTTCTTTCACTCACTACACTGTGACTAGAGCAACTTATCCTACTACTAGAATTTAATTTCATCCTCCATATATAGAAAATATGTTTTTATAATAATTTAGAAATGAATAGGACAAAATGTATAAAATGACTATACTATTTATAAACTACTTAGTTCTAATTCTTTTCATAGTAGAGATTGCATTTTTGCCACCAGTTCTTTTTTTTTTTTTTCCTGCTTCTGGTAGACATGTTATAATCTCCAAACATAATTTCTGATATCTTGCTTTTCTGTGAAATTCTCCCAGCAGTTGTGTGGTATGTTTGAGGCTGTAATGTTAGGTAGATCTAAGTTTATTGTGACTCTGTTCATTTCTCTTTTGTTGATGCTGTTGCTATTATTGTTGTATGAGGATTGAACCAAGGGTGTTCTATTACTGAACTACATCCCCAGCCATTTTTACTTTTTATTTTGAGACAGAATCTAAGTTGCCCAGGCTGGTTTTAAACATGCAATCCTCCTGCCTTAGCCTCCCAATTTGCTGGGATTATAGATAGGTGTGCACCACTGCACCTGGCTCATTTCTCTTTTCATAATGTATACTATGCCTGTCTCTTCTGAAATATTTTACATTAAAAACCTTTTTGTGTCATTGATATGCCATTCCAGCTTTCTTTCAGATATCTTTGACATATTACTTTTGTTCTTGTGTTTTTAATATTTCCACTGTATATTTACTTAATACTTTATGTATTTTTTTAACTTTATTTTTTAAAAAATTGTATCTGATCACATATCTAGAATATCCAGAAACCAGAACACTAAACACACTAAATGCCATTGAGGATATGGAGCAACAGGCAGGTAGTCCTTGCTGGTGAGAATCCAAAATGGCACAGCCATTTTGAAGACAGTTGGAAGGTTTTATTTTTCTTCTTGTTTTTTTTTTTTTAACAAGAAAACTTACCCTGATATATGACCCAGCAATAATGTACTTTGCTATTGCTCCAAAGGAGTTGAAAACGATTATTTATCCCCAAACCTGAATCTGGATATTTGTGATAATTTTATTCATAATTGCAAAAACTTGGAAGCAACAGGATTGATCATTCTGCTTTAAAATGAAATGAACTATTGAGTCATGAAAAGATAAGAAGGGCTGCGCATGGTGGCTCATGCCTGTAATTCCAACTCTAGAGGCTGAGGAGGATTACAAGTTAAAGACCAACTTATCCAGGTCCTAGCAACTTAGTGAGATTTTGTCTCAAAAAAGGAAAAGGTTACTTAGTGAGATTTTGTCTCAAAAAAGGAAAAGGTTAAGGAATATAGCTCAGTTGTAATGTGTCTCTGGGTTAAATCTGTAATACTAAAAAAAAAAAAAAAAACTTAAGTGCATATTAAGTGATATTACATATCATATGTTTTGAACTATTTGACTTCCTGAAAGCAAAACTATAGAGAACAGAAAAATTATTAATGATTGCCAGCTTTATGGATGAGGAGCAGTTGAAAATGCAGGACTTAGAAGATTTGAGGATTATGATTATATTCTTCATTATATCACAATGAATATATGCCATTACACATATGTTCAAAAGAATAGGATGTATAACACAAAGAGTGACCCCTAATGTTAGCTGTGGACTTTGGTTGTGAGGGTAAATGAAGGTTGACTTTTATCAAGTGCACCACTCTGATGGAAAATGTTGACAATGGGGAGACTATAGATGTGTGAAGGCAGGAGCATTTGAGAAATGTATGCACTTTCTGCTCATTTTTTATGTAAATATAACTGTTCTTAGAAATTAAGACTAAAATATATTCATGTGCGTTTGTCTTCATGAGTGATTTAGGACTTTACTATAAAAATATTAGGATTTATTTCCCATTTTATTTATGCATTCTATTTTTCTTTTTTCATTCTAATGATAGACAAAATTTTCTTACTTAACATTTAATAATTCTATTTTATTTCTCAGGATGTTGCTGTTAAAGACTGATGTTCACTTGTTTTTTAAAATTTTTTTTATTTATATATGACAGCAAATGTATTACAATTCTTATTGCACATACAGAGCACTATTGTTCATATCTCTGGTTGTATACAAAGTATACTCACACCAATTCATGTCTTCATACATGTATTTTGGATAATAATGTTCATCACATTCCACTGTTATTTATAACCTCAAGCCCCCTCCCTTCCCCTCCAACGCCTCTGCCCTATCTAGAGTTTGTGTTCACTTGTTTTCTGCAAATGCTTTCTTAAATATGTAACTTTATATCTTTTGCCTTCTACCAAGATAAATACTTCATTTTTTCTCATGTCTCCCTTTTTCTCCTCCATTCCTAGTCACCCAAAGTTCTTTGTCCTCAATGTTATTTATTATACATATTTTCATTTTTCTCTTTGGTCTTAATTTCATTTATCAACAATGATGAAATACACCAAAATATCAGAACACCCTAATTTATACATATCCTTCATTTACTCTTAAAATGTTTTACTACATCAAAAAATATTGGTATAAATTTTCTTCAATACAAGAGTTCCATTTTTTTCCTAATGTCTAGGGTCTCTAGTGACAACTTTGTTTTACTGATTTTTCCTTTGTACAGCCACTTTGTTGAGGTATGAGTAACATGTATAATAACTACATATTTAATATATGCAAGTCAATGAGTTTGAGGATAACTGTATTGCTGAAAAACCATCATATCAACCATAATAAGCATTTCTATTACCTTTTAAAGTTTTCTCATGCCCATTATTACTTTTTCATTCTGATTCTTTTTCTTTAGTAATAAACTGGTTTTTCTCCTTAGAAACATAACTTTTCTTGTATTTGATATATTAAAATATTTCCTAATGTGACTAAATTTGAACTTTTCCCTTTTGGCATGTCAATCTGAGATGTTTTTTATTTTTATTTTTTTGTACCTGGGATTGAATTTGGGGGCACTCAACCACTGAGCCCCATCCCCAGCCCTATTTTGTATTTTTTATTTAGAGACAGGGTCTCACTGAGCACCTTGCCATTCCTGAGGCTGACTTTGGACTCATGATTCTCCTGCCTCAGTCTCCTGAGCCCCTAGGATTACAGGCGTGCACTACTGTGCCACCTGAGGTCTTTTTATTATTATTATTATTTGACATTTTTGTCACTGTCTTTATATTTCTTATGTAATATCCAGTTTCAGTTTGAATTTTCTCTCCCTTTATGGTATAATGCCTGGGTATACTGATGGTTTATATTTTGACCCCTTCTTTAGCTCTCATTTATACATGTGCATACACATACACAGAGCCATCCATGTACACCCACACAGACATCTATATCCTTGAGTTTCACATCCACAGACTCAATCAACTTCAGATTAGAAATATCTGGGAAAATTTTTCATCTGTGCTAAATGTGTACATTAATCTTTTGACATCATTCCCTCAGCAATACAGTACTACTATTTGCATAACATTTCATTGTATGAGGTAATATAAATAATCTGGAGTAGATTTAAAGAAAACAGGCTGTGTTGGTAGGTTATATGCAAATACTATGCTATTTCCTATAAAGGATTTGTGCATTCCAGGATCCGTGGGGATCCTGGAATCAATCTTCCCCAGATATTGAGGGATGACTATGTGTGTGTTTACGTGTGCATATGTGAGTAGGTAGAAAAGCAATAATCTCATCTTTTTTTATGACTTTTGGATAAAGCTTCAATCTGTTCTTTTAACTTGCTATTCATTTTTTTTAAGCAGGATTCCTCTGCGTACTTATCTTGTGTATTCCTTATTCCAAATAAAATAGTTATTCTTCATTTCAATTATATATTTTATACTGAATATTATACTTTATCTCAGTTATTTTTCTTGTGACACAAGAAATGCCAATATATTCCCTTATTTCTATTTGAATATCTATTATACACATTCTAAATTACTGGTTGCTGTGTTTTAAATAGTATGCTTCTTTTGAAGAAAGGTGCTTCTTTTGAGCTTCCAAATTCCTGTTCCTCTAGGAGTATCCACTGCTCTCTTTTTGGTTATGTGCACTAAGGAAGGACCCAAATTTAGGCCCACTTATGTCAGTTCTAGGGGACTTAAGCATAATGCAGAAAGCCCAATATAAATACAAGTTCAATTTTGATCACTTCCATTTCTTATCCCCTCATGAAAAAATATCTGGGAGAACTTTAAGTCTTTAAACCCTAAGCAACATTTTTATATTAAGAGGCAGCTTGCATAGTTGGTGATAGAAGCACAGGGAGAAATGGTCAGTTCAAATATTTTTCATTACCTTCTTGTCCATACATGTTTTTTTGGGGGGCCTTACCCCAAGGACATCTATCTTGCAAATAGTCTGGCCTAGCTAATTCCTTCAATTAAGGGATAAAGTTGGTTTCAAGGTAATATGGGGGTGGCAAGATAAAATGGGAGAGTGAAGAATTTTTAAAGCTCCTTCCTGACCATTTATCATTACCTCCTCCTCTGTCTTCATCCATCATTTACTTTTCCTTTCCAAATCCTTTTGACAGCTACAGCAATTAGTTCAACCCACCCTTTAGTCTCTCCAACACTTGTCAGGCATTTTGTATAACTTTTATTTATTGTTATTTATAAATCTACTTATCCCTCTCTGCTCTGTAGTTTCTTTAGAGATAATTTTGGAAACATTGCAGAATTGCCAGTTTACCTTCTTAATGGGAAGCAAAGGGCTCTGGAACACTTTTAGTGGATGTGTTGATGTCAGTAAGTACCTGCTTGGCATCTGCTGCTGGGTGTAACTAGTTTCCATACCACATCCCAACATTCTCATCTCTGCCAGTTTCTTCTATCAGCTCTCACCCATATAGCAGTCTTCAAGGAAAATATTTGCAAAATGTATTTTAAAGCTTATTTAACAATGAACTGGAGTAGGGTTGAGCTATATTTTGTAATGACTAGAACTGTACTCATTTCATTTGTTAATTCTCCTTGGGTGACAAGGAGGGAGAGTGAGAGGGATAATACCAAGATTTGCTGCTTATTCACATTTTTTTAAGTGTGTGTGTGTGTGTGTGTGTGTAATGTAAATAACTTGTTGTGTATCAGGATCTGGAGTATAGAGCATAACTATAACAGAGTATGTAGCCTCTGTTCCAGTTTCTTTCTTAGTACCATAGACTCAGAAAACATTTGGGTAACTAGGAAAATCTTGAAAAATTAAAGGATAAAGCAGAAACTGACATTCAGAAATACAAGAAAGATCTGGTGTTTATTTTCTGTGGGAATTTTTGAGAGGAATGATTTGCCTGAGTGTTGGGGTGTTAAATCATAATCAGCTCCTGTGTGCACACAGAAAAAGAGAGTAACAATTGGCAAATGTCTAGCACAGCTGCATTATTGCCTATAAAAAATGGGAATGAAACAAACTCATATCCAGGGTAAATGAGATACTGAAGGCCTTAGACTGATGTCTCCAAAAATGATTTTTACTCATCAGTAATGAGAAAAGTGTCTAAATGGCTTTAAGGGACATTTGAAATTTATGTGGTTTGACACTTAAAATTTTTTAGAAGCCTCTAAAATAGAATAACATATCCAAACTATGAGGTTAAAATATACCACAGCCCAACCTATAAATTCTTGTCAAGTAAGATTTATTTTAGAGCAACATCTCAAATTAAGTGCTAGTTTAAGCTTTTTAGTTGTTCATAGAACAAAACTTTAAAATCATCAAGGAAAGATATAATCGACACCCTTAAGATTAAAAGTTTACTTAGGAATACAGCAGAGTCTGTTATTGGGTATTGAGATGTTCACAACAAACATATTTGCATATGGCACTAAGATTTGCTCAATGATTACTTTTAACTATGGTTCTATGTTCAAAACTTAGTAATATTAATATCCATTTGTTTTTAAATCTTAAGCTAAGCTCTGTTTTATAAATGTTTCATCACCTGTTGCTCAACTTAATAGTGTACCTTCAGGTACATGGGATTTTTTAAAAATGATAATTCTAAGTCAGTTGACATTAAAAGAGTTATAAATTTGCCCACAATGAAAAACTTTTCAAAAATAAATATTCTGCCTTTATTGATGGCATTTAAAATTTATCATATCAATTTCAAAATTTCTTGGAAAGTCTTCATTTTAACTACTGTGAACCCTACAAAAAGGATGTTATCATGTTATTTTGAGACAATCCTTTAAAAAATAACTTATAGGTAAGTTTTGATCTTTTTTCCCCCAGAAAAGGGACTTGCAGCTTATTGCCTTTCTCACTATTTTTTTTTCTGATTTTTTTCTTAAGTTATTAATACATATTTTTTTTCTTTAAAATCCTAGATATAGGTTAGCTCATTTCAAGCTTTCCAGATCTCTCTTTTGCTTTCTGGCAGCTGTCATAACCAATTTCTCTTCCACTCAGTAGAGATGCAGACATTAAGGAGCACTGAGTTAAGCCACTGCTTTCTCCACCCTGGGGATGTGGTGACAGATGCTCTCGGGGAAGGGTGTGTGTGTGTGGAGCTGGGGACTTCGACCTCTGTAGGGTTCTTCTTATGTAAACATGCTCCTGGCACAGGTTCAGAGGCTCCTAATATGTTTAAAGCAAGCCTCCAAAAATAAAGCCCATATTTGTTTGAGAAAAGACTGAATGTAAACAGAATTATAATTGCCCAATCTATTCATTTAACAAACATTGATGTAACACATAGCTTCCAATAACTACTCTATCTCCCAAGCCCTAACAGTCCTGCGGTGCATCCCGTGTTGTACAGGGTACTGTTCCTACCATCAGGGAGTCTCTGGTAATGAGTAAGGCAGAGGAACAGAACATTTGTAATAAAGTTTAGATAGAAATTCAGTGAGATTTGGCATTAACTACTTTGTTCAGTTTCTTGAGGATAATAGAATTTAATAAAATATTAAAATAAAAATGTTACTCCAGTGAAGTAAAATCTTCAGATACTTTCAGCACTTACTAATAGAAAATCCACATAGTGAAGTGAGGTCTTACTTGTAGGCTTGACCATTGATCACCCCACAGATTGTGGGTTCATTCCTAATGTTGACTCTTTATATTTGCTAGAGCTTTAAAATTACTCTCAGTTGATATTGAATGTACAGACCTGTATAGACAGCAGCAGGAATGGAGCTTGTAATTAGGGACAGTGGCTTTGCAGACGGATTATCTGGTTCAAAGCCTAGTTCTACCTTTTATTGCCATGCTTAACTTGAACTGTCTTAACCCCTTCTAGACTTAATATTTTATCAGTCATCTTTCTGGATAAGCAAATTTATCAGTCATATAAGGGTGTTGTATTAAATTAACCAAGATATAGAAGAATAGTCTCCATCATCTGAACTATTCCCCTATTCTACCTAAAACAATAATACCTGTTCTCTAGGTCCAACAGCCAGTATAGGTTACATTGCAATAACTTCACTGCTTATTCTGGTAATTGACTTACGTAGTTCTCTGATATCTCTCTCTCTCTCTCTCTCTCTCTCTCTCTCTCTCTCTCTCTCTCTCTCTCTCTCTTTACCAGGGATTGAACACAGGGACACTTGACCACCAAACCACATCCCAGCCCTTTTCTATATTTTATTAAATACAGGGTCTCTATGCAGTGTTTAGGGCCTCACTAAGTTTCTGGGGCTAGGTTTGAACTCAAGATCCTCCTGCCTCAGCCTCTCAAGTTGCTGGGATTACAGGCATGCACCACGGTGCCCAGCTTCTCTGATTTCTCTTTAACACTACAAACTAATTGCTTCTATAATGGAATGGTCCTTCTTTACCATATACCTATGATCTCTGTACCTATAATTCAGTTATGGTCTAGTACTTTGTGTAGAAATTGAACATGCTAAATTAGTTTTCATATAAAAAGTGCAGAAGGATGTATGTGTGGGAATCATAATGTTTTGGTAACAGTAATTAGTGCTCATATCTGATTCAATTTAGAAAGATTTTGGAACACACAGACAGGTGAAATAATAGCAACACTAAAGAATATGTCTTTATTAGGGCTTTTGAAAAGCAATTTAACTTAAAATTTAATCTCAGAAAAGAGTATAAATTTAACCATCTCTTGTCAATTTGTCAAGATCTATATTGTTAAGATCATCCAAGAAGGGGAGCACTTATTAATAAATGTCATCATAGACTTATACACTTAATTTGTAATCAGATGTTACAGTTGCATCATTTGATTTGAGGTACTTCATACATGATATGTGAAATTTTCAAGTGTGAAATGCTGAATATATCTCTTCCCTGTGCTAATTATTAGGTTCATAAGTGAAATTATAGAGCTTAAAAGCAGTATATAACAAAAGTAATTGTTATTTCTGACCCATATTTTTTGTCTGGATCCATATTTTATAAAAACATTCTTATTACACATACTATCATATATTGTGGTCTCTTAGAAATCACATTAAAGTCTTTTGATTTCTATAACCATGGTTTCCTGAGGTCTGTTTTTGCACTTTCTGTATTGTGGAGTCTTGATTTCGATTCATTTGTGCACCATTCCCCTTTTCAGATTTTATTAGCCTTTTTTGGTCCCTTTCTTGTATACCTTTTACTTCATTGCCAATGACCTAGGTTTACTTGTGGCCTTATAATTATCTCTTCATTTTTGTTTTTAAAATTCCTAATCATCATCTACCTCCACTTGTTTATAATTATTAACAGTCATTCTTACTTACAGTACATTCACACTTTTTTTGCTTCCTTGTGTCATCCCAATTGTGGTTCCAACCAGACAGTAGCTAGTTTTGCAAAAACTCATGATTTTCCTCCATATCATTACTATGGTCCAATTATAGCAAAGTGGTTTTTAAGTCTAATAGTTGTTTAGGATATCTTCACTGTTTGTTACCAAGATCATATTGATAATAGGTGTTGCCATTGAGGGATAAGTTTTGAATCTTTACTTTTCATTGCATTTTGATATTTTGATATCAAATATAAAAGATATACAGAAATCTCTTTTAAATTCCAGTTTAATTATTCAAATCCACACTAAATTAAAAAGCATGGGAATATATTGGTAGATTTCTGATTGTTATTTGATTATCACATTATACATTCTTGGTATATAATAAATTTTGAAAGTTATTTATGGGTTACAAATAAACTTGTGTATGTTAATTCTTTCATTCTAAAAATATTAATGGAATCTTTTGCCAACAGTTGTAAAACATTAGTTGACATTACACTTGGTGATATAATTCTAATGATCTGTTCATGTATCATCTTGTGAATGATAATAACCTTTTAAAATACTATAAAAGTCAAGAGAAAGAACTTCTAATATATCCTTTGTCAGGGGAAGAGATGTTATAATTTTGTTTTTTTTTTAATTTTTTTTATTTATTTTATTTTATTTTTTTATTGGTTATTCAAAACATTACAAAGATTTCAGAATCACATCGGTTACACATCCACATTTTTACATAATACCATAATAGTAACTGTTGTATTCTGCTACCTTTCCTATCCTCTACTATCCCCCCTCCCCTCCCCTCCCATCTTCTCTCTCTACCCCGTCTACTGTAATTCATTTCTCTCCTTATTTTTTTCCCATTCCCCTCACAAACTCTTATATGTAATTTTGTATAACAATGAGGGTCTCCTTCCATTTCCAAGCAATTTCCCTTTTCTCTCCCTTTCCCTCCCACTTCATGACTCTGCTTAATGTTAATCTTTTCCTCCTGCTCTTCCTCCCTGCTCTGTTCTTGGTTGCTCTCATTATATCAAAGAAGACATTTGGCATTTGTTTTTTAGGGATTGGCTAGCTTCACTTAGCATAATCTGCTCTAGTGCCATCCATTTCCATGCAAATTCCATGATTTTGTCATTTCTTAGTGCTGCGTAGTACTCCATTGTGTATAAATGCCACATTTTTTTATCCATTCATCTATTGAGGGGCATCGGGGTTGGTTCCACAGTCTAGCTATTGTGAATTGTGCTGCTATGAACATCGATGTGGCAGTATCCCTGTAGTACGCTCTTTTGAGGTCTTCAGGGAATAGTCCGAGAAGGGCAATAGCTGGGTCAAATGGTGGTTCCATTCCCAGCTTTCCCAGGAATCTCCATACTGCTTTCCATATTGGCCTCACCATTTTGCAGTCCCACCAGCAATGTATAAGAGTACCCTTTTCCCCACATCCTCGCCAGCACTTGTTATTGTTCGACTTCATAATGGCTACCAATCTTACTGGAGTGAGATGGTATCTTAGGATGGTTTTGATTTGCATTTCTCTGACTGCTAGAGATGGTGAGCATTTTTTCATGTACTTGTTGATTGATTGTATGTCCTCCTCTGAGAAGTGTCTGTTCAGGTCTTTGGCCCATTTGTTGATTGGGTTATTTGTTTTCTTATTGTTTAATTTTTTGAGTTCTTTGTATACTCTGGATATTAGGGCTCTATCTGAAGTGTGAGGAGTAAAAATTAGTTCCCATGATGTAGGCTCCCTATTTACCTCTCTTATTGTTTCTCTTGCTGAGAAAAAACTTTTTAGTTTGAGTAAGTCCCATTTGTTGATTCTTGTTTTTAACTCTTGTGCTATGGGTGTCCTATTAAGGAATTTGGAGCCCGACCCCACAATATGTAGATCGGAGCCAACCTTTTCATCTATCAGACGCATAGTCTCTGATTTGATATCAAGGTCCTTGATCCATTTTGAGTTAACTTTTGTGCATGGCGAGAGGAGGGGATTCAGTTTCATTTTATTGCATATGGATTTCCAGTTTTCCCAGCACCATTTGTTGAAGATGCTATCCTTCCTCCATTGCATGCTTTTAGCCCCTTTATCGAATATAAGATAGTTGTAATTTTGTGGATTGGTTTCTGTGTCCTCTATTCTATACCATTGGTCCAGCCGCCTGTTTTGGTACCAGTACCATGCTGTTTTTGTTACTATTGCTTTGTAGTACAGTTTGAAATCTGGTATCGCTACACCTCCTGATTCACACTTCCTGCTTAGAATTGCTTTTGCTATTCTGGGTCTTTTATTTTTCCATATGAATTTCATGATTGCTTTACCTATTTCTACAAGAAATGCTGTTGGGATTTTGATTGGCATTGCATTGAACCTATAGAGAACTTTTGGTAATATTGCCATTTTGATGATGTTAGTTCTGCCTATCCATGAACAGGGTATATTTTTCCATCTTCTGAGATCTTCTTCTATTTCTCTCTTTAGGGTTCTGTAGTTTTCATTGTATAAATCTTTCACCTCTTTTGTTAGGTTGATTCCCAAGTATTTTATTTTTTTTGAGGATATTGTGAATGGGGTAGATGTCCTCATTTCCAGTTCAGAAGATTTGTCGCTGATATACAGGAATGCCTTTGATTTATGCATGTTGATTTTATATCCAGCCACTTTGCTGAATTCATTTATTAGCTCTAGTAGTTTCTTTGTAGACCTTTTTGTGTCTTCTAGGTATAGGATCATATCATCCGCAAATAGTGATAATTTAAGTTCTTCTTTTCCTATTTTTATGCCTTTAATTTCTTTCGTCTGTCTAATTGCTCTGGCCAGTGTTTCGAGAACTATATTGAATAGAAGTGGTGAGAGAGGGCATCCCTGTCTTGTTCCAGATTTTAGAGGGAGAGATGTTATAATTTTGAATGGATGTCATACCTAACTAAGGTGAATCGCAGGTATACCAAGAAAACAACGGGGAGGTGAAGGAGAGTACTTCAGACTGACATTAAAGTAAAATCTATGTCAGGGAAGGTGTGGTGAACTATGAGCAGATCAACCACATGAAATGCTGGGTTGATTGGCTTTGGAGGCAAGTTTATCTGCGTTTTTACCATGAGAGATGGGCTAGGGAGGAGAACATATATTTGGATTAAGATTTCCAGAACAAGAGAAATGTTTAGATCCAATGTTAAAGTTTTAAGTTTGAGTCTTTTAATAATTAACATTTATCATGTATTTTATTCTTTGCCAATAATTCCATTTTTATAATCCTATTTATTATTAAGGAGAATCTTATAAGACTGGTTGTAATATCATTTCTATTTTATCATGAGGAAACTAAAATTTATCAAATCAATGAACTAGAGTCACAGAATTTGAAAAGAGATCCAGAAACACCAAATCTAATTCAGACCACTTCTATTTCTATCTATATCTACATCTGTATCTAAATGTCTATATATGCATTTTTGGAGTTTAGATTATAGTGAAACTTTTTTTTTAAAAAAAAAAAAACGACAGTGAATCCTTTGGGCAACAAATAGGCATAGTGTTTTTCTTTATCTAATATTTATTTTTTAGTTATAGTTGAACACAATACCTTTATTTTATTTATTTATGTTTATGTGGTGCTAAGGATCGAACCTAGGGCCTGTCACATGTGCTAGGCGAGCGCTCTACCACTGAGCCACAACCCCAGCCCTGTAGTGAAACTTCTTATGTTGAATAAATGTATTTCTAAATGTGATACATAAGGAAACATGAAATTTCAGCTTTGGGTATGTTAGCTATTAAAGGCTGATCTTGAGCCCTTGAGTGGGCATAGCTAAAATATGGAATTAATAAAATCATAAAATTGTAGACATGTCAATTGGTGTCGGAGCCCAGATGCACATTTTCTACTAGATCACTGGCCCTATTTTTAATTTAGGTATTATATTAATAAGATAAAGGATTGAAAGTAAATTCACCACTTGCTAATTACATGTCTAGTTCAGTAAACTGACTTAGATTGACTTGATCAGAATTTTAAAAATTAGTAATACATGACTCTTTCCTTCTACTTACAATTTTACACATTCATGTTGAATTAACCTGAAGCCACCCTTCATGGAAAAGATATCTAGTCTTTTTAAAACTGGGTAAAGCCCATAACTGCATGTGTATAGTTTGTGAATTCTACATGTAAATCCCAGATATCATTTAATGCTACCCAAACTCCACTAGTCAGAGGAATGCTGTATGAGTATATTTATTCTTTCTATGTTCCTTTAAATTGTCCTCTTTTTATCCAAAGTCGCTTTTCTTGTAAGTCTCCAGTATTGATTCAGAGAACAGCAGTGTCAGGATTTGTTTTGCCTACAGCTTTGCTTATTCAAGATTATAAACACAAGACAGTAAACTTGAATCTCAAATAACAGGAAGAGCAGAAGATTATGTATAAATTATACATATTAACTACTTGGTTTCTACCTCAGGAATATGAACCTAGATAAATATGCAGTGATTAGAAATGTACCTGTCATAAAATGGGGGACAAATGCTTTCACATCTGTCATGGAAAGAGACATTTTATCAGGTTTCTCAATAACAATCTGGAGGAACACCAGGGAGTGATTTGGATAGGGTTGAAATGTTATATCAACAGTGGCAGCTAACGACATAGCAAGTTCAGGCTGGACAGAAAACAGGAACATATTTTGGGAGGCTATTTTGAAGTAACATTGCTTGTAAGACATATTAGGCATAATGATGGAAAGCTCTTTCCATGCCCCAAGGATAATTGAATTAAAGAGTCATAGACATCAGATGTGAAAAATCTCCATTAAGGTCATCTCATTCATTCTCTGACAACAGAGTATTGTTCCCTATAGCATATTTTATAGCACAATGGAATAATGTTTGGAAAAAAAAAAAAAGAAGACTAAAAAGGAAAAAAAGACTAAAAAGCTTTTCCCCAGTCTACTCTAGATAATCATTGCAAATCAGAAGCTCTCAAACCACTCATTCTGTACTCTATCCTAGTTAGCAAATTAAAATGATTAATAGGTTTGGAGGCTCCAGGTCTAGATAACAAAGGGGGAACTGTCTGCATTGAATTACATAGGGTAAGGCATTGATTTAATGAAAGGAACTCAATGTGAATGACAACGATAACAGAAGAGTTACACACAAAGGATTCCTTCTAGGTGAATATGGAGGTTCAGACACCTATAAGGGCTTACCTGGAGTAAGTATTATTTAAGCCCCATCTTGCAAATTGCTCAAGTCGAAACATTTAGCACAGGGCGTTAGAGGGAAGAAATGCTTTATTC
Organism: Callospermophilus lateralis; assembly: GCF_048772815.1. Lineage (NCBI taxonomy): Eukaryota > Metazoa > Chordata > Mammalia > Rodentia > Sciuridae > Callospermophilus > Callospermophilus lateralis. Next base: position 128,499,045 of record NC_135306.1, on the reverse strand, counting down.
TCTTGCTTTAGAGTTGTGTGCCTGTAATGAAAAGATCTCTTAAAGGTGTCCAGAGCATTAAGACTTGAATAACTGTGCATCTCATAAAGGGCGATTGCCATGTTCTGATTGAGTGTAGAGTATTCTGATATCTGTGGGTGGAAACTTACATGCAAAGGGCAAAGTATAATGAAATGGACCAGGAAGTGACTTTCAGTGCTTTAATATCTGGCTCTAACCTCAGTTTGCTTTTCCAAGAATATGTTTCCATGTTAAATCTCATTTTTTCTAACCTTTATTCATAGTTATTAAACATTATAAGCCACAGCATCTGGAAAATCATGTTTTTTCCATAAATTAAAAAAAAATGCTAAGAAGAAGGAACAGTGGGAAGTCCTTTTCTTACTGAGCTTTCAAGTCTCCCAGATAAAACTGTGTTTTGTACTCACATTGGTCAACAGACAAATCTCCCATCTTCAGTGAGCCAACTCATTCTCAAATTGACAGAAACAAACAGGGCAAAAATCTCACCCTTTGTTCATTGTACTTCTACCTGGACAGGCATTTCCATATTTTATGGTGTTGCTCTATCACATTGTCCTTGGCATCAAATGACCTGATCTTGCATCCCAGACTGTCACTAATTTACTAAGGCAAGCCACTTCTCACCTTCAGTTTTCCCTTCAGAAATGGGCATAATTCCAACTGCTCTCTATTTCTCATGTCATGTCATGATTTATGAATTTTATGTTTAAATTTACTATATTTGGAATAATTATAAGTTGTGTGTCCCTCATCATTTCTAATACTTCTCTGGTCAAATAAGCTGCTTTCTTCTTCCCCAATCTGTTAATCTGCCCATGAATCAACCATATGTAACTTATCACTTGCTTCTGTTGTATATTGTGTAAAACATGATGTAACATTCTACATTCTCAATAAAAATAATAGCTACATATTTTCCTTGTCTAGGTATGTTTTTCATGTCTCTATTCTGTAATGTTGATTTTTTTAATTGACTTGTACTAATTCTGAATAATGGAATGGGGTTTTTCTTTAAACTCTAGTGATCCAAAAGTTATAGAATGAATCTTCCTCTTTAATAACATATTTTGCTCCATAATTTTTGAAGAACCATTTGACAGGCTCTGGGTTATAATTCTATTAGTCCTTTATGACCAAGTTAAAATATATTTCTCTCATGAAGCTTTATTGGATGACTTTAAAATAAAGATCTGGATTATAGTGTTGAGATTCTATCTCATCTGGGTTCCCCATTAGCTGTGCAAATTTGGGCTAGCTGCTTAAACTATCAAAATCTCCATCTTTTAGGACAATGAGACTGATGATGGTAGCTGTATCATGGGACAACATTAGATAATGTATCTTAAAGTGCTGTGTCTAAGTGCCCAATAATTTTATAGTTACATCAATGTATTCTTCCCTGTATTTAACCACTAATCTATTGTAACATATGTTATGATATATACATATATTCATACTCGTATCTGACTCTCTAAATTAAAATGATGTAAGGACTAACACAATACCAAATCCAAGGTAGAACACAACATTACCCTACATTACCCTGTACTTACTGTATGTTACACTCTGCTTTTGGCAATAAATATACATTATTTGAAAGCCTAAGGCTTCCTGATGGGAATTTCAGCTATGCCAAATTTTCTTTATATAGAAATTAGAGATACATTTATTTACTAATTAGTCCAGAAAGTTCTTCAAGTTCTGTTCATATCAAATAACTTACAGTTCCATTTGAAAAAATGATCTTTTGGAGCCAATATAACATGGAGAAAATATTTATCACTTCAATCTATTATGCATGTGTTATTAGTCTTTTTGGATTCACAGTAAAAGACAGTTTTCAGGGGATCAATTATATTTACCTCAGAAATTGTGTTAAAGTAAAGGAAAGAAGAAGAAAATAAAAACCAAGCAACAGAAAAATATTCTCTTTTCAGTTGAGCTTGGAAATGGAGAGCTAATGAAATGGAGAGTAATGAGATGGTTTTAGGCAACAGGAGTTACAGGGGAGAAATCCTGCTTCCTAGTATCACAATAAGAACTGGAAGGGTGGAAGTGAATGAGAGAAAATGACAGATCACAGATTTCCATGAGTAAAACTAGAAGTCCATTGAAAGTTTAAGAACAAGAAAATAAGTGTCTGGAACAAATATTTTAGTGAGATAGTCAAGGAGTTGCTGGCAGACGAGGAAAGGGCTGCTGTGTAGGTGTGAATGTTGCTGGGCCACTGTGGTCAGCTTCATGTGATATATTTTGGAAGTTGAAAATGTGACCCTGAGAGGCTATTACAGAAGTGGACTGAGTAGTTAAATTGAAGTGATAAAGGTATGGATAAGGAGTTAAGCAGAGATGCCACTGTGACACAGTGGTACACATGGATAGATTTGCAGAGGGGGTTTTAATGTGTTTTTAATGTGTTTGTTAAAGCTGTGGAAATCTTGGCCTGCTGCCCAAACTATCAGGATCCATGCAAGTAGGTCGGAGGGAACGATGGTGACAAAGCGTTAGAGGAACAGCATGGAGCAGGCCAGTAGCAGCTGAAGGGGAAATTGAGTTTATTAATTAGGGAAATTAATTGGATAACTGTGACTCTTGCCTTATGTGGTCAACATAGATTGGAAAAACAGATTGTAAAATGTATTCAACTTAGTATCTGAACTTAAATATAATCTTGTAAATTAACTTCAGAAATAAGATGGGAAATGGCAAGGCTAAGAGGCATGGAATTCATCTGCACCATCAGTAATTGTCATATTTATAAGAAATTACTTCATGATTCTTGTTTCTTTGGAACATTAGTCCAATCAGTCCAATGAAAGAGATTAGCCAATTGCTTGGTAGTTCAAGTAAATTAAATGCTATTTCAATGTAGAAAAGTCCATGTCTAGCCCTTGCTAAAGATAGAGCTATGCTCTGAATTTCTCTTGACCACATGTTTTTTCCCCTCTTTTAATCCTAGAAATCCTCATAGATTTAGTATTCTCAACACGTTTTTCTCTTTAGATTTGAGTTTTCCTAAGAGTTTTTGGTTTTGTAGAAGTTACTGGAACAAAATCACATTAGGATTCCTACTTTTGTCTTCCTGCCTTCATTTGATGAATTCACTGTTTCACCTAATTTTATATGCCAGGTAGAACAGTTCTTCTGTTCCTTCTCTTTCTCATAGATTATTCTCAAACAATTCACTTTTCAATTTAGCAGGATATACAAACATTCTCTGTTGTAAATAACAATCAGTAAGACATAACAATTCTGATAAATAATTGGCATTAAAGTTAAATATTAATAATTATTATAATAATTAACAGCATCATGCTATTTTATAGTTAACAAAGCACTCTCATATGCTATCTCATAATGCTTACTACAGTTTTGTAAAATATAAATCTAAAATTATACATTTGGACTAAGCATATAATTTGTTGATTCTTTTCAGATAATTGTGGAGTTCAGGCTTGAGTAATTTGTCAATTCAATATCATTTTCAAATTCTATATGCTAAAACAGTTTTTAAGCTCATATGACATAAAACACACAATGCTCAGAACTATAAAATATGTTTATCCCTCTGGGCATGGTGGCACATGCCTGTAATCTTAGCAACCCTGGAGGCTGAGGCAAGACAAGGCCAAGTTCAAAGCCAGCCTCAGCAATTGATGCAACTTATGTCCTAAGCAACTTAGTGTGACCCTGTCTGTAAATAAAAAAAAATACTAAAAAGGGCTGGGGTTGTGGCTCAGTGGTTAAGTACTACTGAGTTCAATCCTTGGTACAAAAAAAATTTATAATTTATAATTATATATATAAAATATAAATGTATGTTTGATTCCAAGCTCAGTGAGCCTACAGTCAAATGGAAAAGAGTTGCTGTTTTACAAGTTTACTATAGAAGCAACAAAATTAAAAATAAAAAAATGAGAAAGGAAAAAAGAGGAAGAGCCACTAACTTAATCAGGGAAGAAGGATAAGGGGAGATTTTCGGAAAGGAAACTCATTCAGCCTGAAGTAGAGAACATGAATAAAAGACGCATTCTTACAGCTGTAAGTAGTTCTGTGTTCTCAATGTATGAGAGGGTGCACCTGCACTGATGGACACATACTTGAGAGGTGTTGTGAGGAGAAAAATATCTCACACATTAAAATATAAACAAAGGAGGCGGGGTGAAATGGAGGAGGAGCAAGACAACTTGGGAATCGATTATGTGTCCAGGGCTTTCAGGCCCTGATTTCCACTTAACACTCTTGTCTTTGCCATTCCACGTTCATTTCACAGTGTCCTCCTTTGACTTTTCTGTTAATTTGAAATTTTTCATAGCATATAAAGGAGACTTTTGTGCATATTGGGTACTTGGGAGAAATTATCAACTGACAAACTCGTTTTGACTCATAGTCCTTGGACTCTGCTACTCTCTATATTTAATGTTCAGCCCATCTGTGTGCAATAAATAAAGGATATCATGAGTACTTTAGTAGCTGCCAATATTAGCTATTAATAATGGGCCAGATTTAAATTTTGTGCATCTCTCCCATTTCCCTCCTTCAAACACAGATCTACTAATTAAGAGCAAATTATTCTGAGAGAAAATAACTACAAAAGAGGAATCCTGACTACCTATTATCATCAGCTGGTGAAATTGGGTCTGTGAACCAATAAGTAGCATAAAACTTCATAACACTGAGTCTTCCGTCCCTAAACATACACACATTTTTATCTTGGGTGGAAAACTATTACAAATAGTCTTTTTTGGTGGCATTTAAGATCATATTTTTGCTGGAGAAAGAATATACTAATTTATTTTTTTCTGTTAGAGTTTTTGATGGAAGAATTTTTCTTGTGTGTGTGTGCAAGAAACATTGTAGTCAAACATGGGTAAAGCCTGGTGGGCTCATCCCCTTGCCAGTTTCTTATCTGAGTGTCTCAAATGTCAGTACTGAGTTGGAACTCTGTCTTTCCAACACTTTCCAAGTGAGTCTCACCTACACTTCACTGATGTTCAGTTTCTTAGTGCAGATGAGTGTAGGTTCATTTTGGATTGGCAAGTTATAGGTTAAACCATTTAGAAGCATTTCAAATCTATTTTCATTTAATGTTTGCTTATTTCTAAGGAAATTTTTTCTATCCCAACAAAAAATTTTATTTTTGTTTCCTTCTGCTATGTTATGAAGTTCCAATTCTTAAGGTTTACATTGATAGCTCCTCCTGTTCCTACTGAACAGAATGACAGTGATACTCCTAATATTTTCTGCATCTGATTGTTCTTCATTTGAAATGAGGATATTGTAAGACTTCCCACATGTCAAATGCTAGTCATATACAGTGGCTTCTAAAAATTGGTATAGTTATGTCCTTTTCTCTTTACTCCAACTGCAAAGAGAGGAAAAATGAAGCATTGAGGTACATATCATCTACCATGGTATAGGGTGACTATTTAATTGGGAGCAATTAGTGAAATATAAATGAAATTGAATGGATTGATATTTTCTGTTTTCTTTATGTGTCGCTTGAAAGGTGTTCAGCCATTCAAAGGACAAGTAAGGCCAGAGTGCAGCCTAGGAGAGAGGAAATGTTGAGTGGGTAAATCAAAACAGGCCCATAATGGTTATGAAGGGGTGGATATATCTGGTTTAAAATACCATCCTGCTTCTTATAGTAGTTTGGTATGAGGAAGCCTAAGTCTCTTCCTCCCTAAGCTCTAGTTTTTACATAATAAAATAGTTTTAAATTTGGCCAGAAAACATTACAGAAAAATAGTCTTTGTATGCCTCTTAAACTAATTGTTAAGAACTGTGATATAGTCTTCATGATGATATCTGCTTGGATGCTCGTGACAACCCACAGAGTTGACCAGTGCAATGGTCTTCATTTCACATGCTTGGCCAGCTGGTATGATAAGCCAGTGATGCCTATTCATATGAAATATCAAAGTCTCTTGCTTTCTGAAAGTAAAAGAAAGCAGTCATGATGAGATTTCATTTTGAAGGGTTTTAACGCCATTTGGTAAATTATACAAGGACATGCATATAAACATACAAAGAGTTTAGTAATTTTTACTAATTTAACATTCATTATTCAAGAAATAATTGTTTGAAACTTTAATATTAAAAAAATTGTGGGTCCCTGATCTCAATTAATTATCAATTACAATTTCTATCACCTATAATATAGGCTGTCACTAAGTATGAAATGGTTTGTGAGTAATTCTAATTAGAAAATGTTACTATTTGGTTATCTGGGAATGAATTGCGTGTATTGATACATATGAGAAAGAATAGAATAGTGGAGTGAGAAAAATTGAAATAAGAGAAGGTTTATTAAAAGAGGTAATAGAGCATAAGTGCAAGAGGGGAAATAAAACAAAACTTGAATCAGCAGGAGTTAAAAAGTTCCGAAGTCTGGTAAGTAGTATGAGGAGTTAAGTACAGTAAGAACCGATTAATAACAGAGAAAGAATAGAGATTGAATAGAAGAAATGGCAGAATGAGGGCAAGAGAAGGCAAAGACTCTGCTATCAAGCACTGATGAGTATTCTTTAAATGAAAAGCGTGACCTAGAATGAATTGATATTTTTAGTTTAATGGTTACCTGGGAAGAACGCAGCTGACAATGGTGGAACAAAGGTCACTCAATACTTAATTTTAGAATCCCTTTTCAAATCCTTTTTGAATCCAGAATTTTTAAGAAATGTAATTTTGATGAGGATGTGATGGGTAGGTAGATTATAAATCCAATCCTTTTATGAATCTTCACTGTGCTAATTAGTGGCATACATGTAACACTGAATGCTAAACTTAGCGCAATCCTGTTTGAAAGCACAACTACTCACAAAAATATTCAGAGTGCCTATTTTTCTTGTTTGGATTCAAATAATGTTGGAGGTCATGGAAAGCAGCTCATTGATATAAGTAAAGTAATAATAACTGTGCAACCCAAATTTCACTTGCTGTTTTCCCCTTCTGCTCCTGTAGAATGTCAAATATCTGTGAGATCCTCAGAGGGTGGCTCTTGTGTACACAGAAGCACATGACTTGTGGGGTGCTTGTGGCTTCCCTGTTGTCCTCTGGTGAGCACTGGGAGCTGCCTTGTCTTTCTGGCCTCATTTTTTACTACACCATGGAAACTTCCAAAAGCCAAAGCTGAGCTGTGTCCTGATTTCCAATGAAAACACCCTTCTCACAATTTAGAGAGCTAATCAAGAAGTGTTGTCACACAATAAAGCTTAGGAAATCATTATTTTGATTTTTGTTTGCACTCTATTTCTGCTTTCCCAGTCCTGCACCTCTGCCTTTTGTCAGGGGGTTTACTGTAAGAGGAAAATGTGAATGCAGTTGGTATCAGAATAAGAGACAAATGTTCCTGAGAACCATCAGGCTGATTTTACCTTCTCCCCTAAGAATAGATCTTCATAATTTGGTCAAGCTTATTGAGATATTTCCTGCTTTCCTTTGGTTTTGAATTTATTCTCAGGAGGCCCATGGATACTGCATGAAAATGAACGAGTTTACTCGAGTCAGTTTGCCACAAAGCCAAGAAGAGATTCAGCCGAGACCACTGCTGTAGGTATAAAAGAGAAAAGATGATGATGATAAATTTAATCTAAACCTTATCTGTGTCAACAGTGCTCCAAAAATATCTAAGAGTGCCAACATTTTAGTTAGAAAATCTTTTATTTTATGCAGAATATTTATTCTTGTCTCTAGACTTTTACTTTTGGCTAGTTTATCACCTCTAAATAAATGCCAGGTACAGAGCACTTGGTTAGGAAATTGCCCTGGACTGTTCTCCATTTTCACCCAACCCACTTCTGTGATTCTGATCTCCCTCTCTTTCAAATTTTGGATTCATCTGGCTTTTAAAACCTGCTTTCAATTTCAGCAACAATTTCAGTCTTCCACATTTGACTTAATGGATTCTGCTTTCCTACCTAGATTTTAGCATTACTTGCTTCCCTGATTGTATTTGCCCTAAAATGTTATGGGAACAAAAGTAGTGACAACTCTTACCTTTGTCAACTTCTCTTCCTATGGACAAAGATAGTGAGATAGTTATTTGTATAATAATTAAACTGATGGGTAATAAGGCTGAATTTTAAAATTGTTATAATTTTTCCAAAGTGATTTCTGTAAAGGTAAAAACTATTCTCACTAATTTTTGCATCCTCAAATAAGTCAACAGAGTTTAGTCACAGATAAGGTAATTAACCTAGTCAATTTTTATTAGAATTCACACAAGTTATTAGTAATAAGACTTTTGTAGAATATATATGTATATAAAAATATATAATGCAAATTATAAAAATAACAGTTATATAACAAATATTTATATATGAATATATAATTGTAGTTTGTATAATTATGACTTTAATGTATATTACTATGCATTTTTATATAAAATGTATATAGAAACGTAAATGTGTGCACAATTTTAACTGTTTGAGACTCTTCAGAGAAAATACAATGCAGTATAGTCATTTCCCCTCTTTTAGTGACCTCTGTAATAGTTGAGGATGGATGAATAAAAAATTGAATTGACAGCATGAATGGATGCCAATTACAAAGATAGCCAACTTTTCCATTGCTGATACTTTGGGAAGCTCCTTTTATCTATTTTCTGTACTTAACAATGATAGTGCAAAATGAGGGGCTGAGTAATTTGGGAAAACATAAAGAAATAGGGTTAGAGAGTAAGTTTTGAATCTTTATACCAAGAAAATGCTGACAACTTTGTAAATTGCCATATTTTACTAACATGCAAGTTAGTAATCTGGTGCTGAATAAAAGCCCTCAATATTTGGTCAAGATGCAGAAGAGATTTTATGCCCATGAGTCAGTCACTAGACAATTGTTCATGTTGCTTTTTCAACATCATCTATAACAGGTTGTGTTTTCCTATTTAAAATACTTTTCCTTCCTCTATAAAAATGGTCCTGACACTGCTACCATCACCTAAAACCTGCCTACAGCTATGGCTTGACATTCAAGACTTACCTACATTGACTCCTTTTTCCCTCACCTATATTTGCAACTACTAGTCCTTCAAGGCCCACCTCAACTTTATTCTTTCTGAAAACCTCTAGTTTACCCTTTATTAAGCTAAGGTATAGTAATGATAAAATTTCATTATGCTTCGATCTTTAGGTGAACACTGGACTTTTTCAAACTCTGGGGGCCTTGCATATGAGAATTCCAAAATGAACCCAATATGAAAGCAGCAGCGGCTTCTCCTCCTCCTTCTCCTCTTTCTCCTTCTTCTTTTAAATAATTAACAATAAGTTAATTATTTAAAAAGCATAAATATTGTAGGGGTATACATCTTTAGAATACTGTCAGTTAGACCCAAAGCTGTGACCAAAATATTGGAGCAGATTCTTTGCAGGTATCTAGGTACTAATAATACTAGGGTGGATGGAGTTCCAACCCTATCACCTTTCCCTTTTTTGATGTCTATTCCTCCTCAGCAGCACTGCTGCTATGGAAAGTGAATATGACTTAAATTTAGCCAATTTTTCTTCCTACCAGGGATTTAACTTTTGAAAGTGTCACAAAATGCAAACTCAGTTAAATATTTTGTAAAAGTCTATAAATAGAAGAAAATTGGGTACTGGTCTCCTGTTCTGGGGTTCAGTAGAAGGTTAGGATGTACCAGGGCTATGGCTCTGCAGGAAGCCATAGACCATGAGTTTGGAGGGATGAGAGGATGAGTTGTTATGAACAAGCATTTTTCTCATTTAGATTTAGCTCTGTTCTGTTTCCTGCCTGATTATTAAATTTGGACTATCTAATTCATATGGCTTGTTCTTTTCTTCTAATTGCATTCATTTTGCTTAATAAAGTGATTTGAGAATAATTACAACAAAGCAATTACTTCATATCAGAAGTTTATCAAGAAACCAGGGATTTCTTAAGAAAGATGTAGGATTTATTGATTAGCCTAATATGAGCATGAATCAATAAAAAAACATTTTTAGAAGACAGGTAAGCAAATCTGACATTCTGTATCCTGTGGTATATTAAATATCTGAGTTTTCATCTCTATTCATTAAAATGCCTGCTGAAGATATCACTTTTAGGGTGTAAGTGGCTTCTGAACTTAGAACTGCATGAGAGCATGAAGAATTAAAAAAAACTACACAGAAGAATCCTGTTTATAATAGTGGCATTTAATAGTATTAAAAAAGTTAGAAAATATTGCAAATATAAGACTTTAAATTCTTAATTCATGACACAGTTAAAACTAAATAATTTTCCATGACTTTGCAAGAGTAAATTCTTACATAGTTATGGTGAAAATGGAAATTTGGAATTTTGAAGAATTCTAAGTCAAATTCATAATCTCACTGTATATTTTAAGAGAAAATTATGGTTGATATTGAGGAGCATGCAAAGAATTGTAATAGAAATAAAGATTTCATGAGCTTTTAACTCCCTGACTTTTTGAACTAATTTGAAATTTCTTTATTGGATGAGGCAGTAAATTCTTTCTTGTCTCTTCAGGTTCTTACCTTCTTGCTTGAAGGTGCCAACACTTCATCTTAGCAAGTTTCTTTTAAACTATATTTTTCTCATGTTTCAATCTCTATCTTCTTGTTTGCCCAGCATGAGTTGGGACTAAGAATGTGCCATATATCCAAATACAAATCAAACTCTTGCACAGAATCCTTATGTACCAAAATAATTTCAGGTGTTATAACTTGAGTGTCTCCTAAAGGTTCATGATTGAAGGCTTGGCACTATTTTGAGGCAATGAGAACTTTAGGAGTTGGGGTCTAGTAGGACTCCTTGGGTCACTAGGGATGTGCCCTCCATAGGGGATTGGAGTACTCTGCTCATGCTCTCTCTTGCTTTCTCACATTGTTCCAGTTATTTCACTGTAGTGATGTAAAACAGACTAACAGGGCCTGTTCACCTCTGTTGATAGGTATCTGGGAAATATGTAGCAGTGGTACTGACATTTTTCCTTGGATATTTAATATATATTAACAGATATTTCCTTCAGAATATCTGTTAATATATATTTGAAAGATCCATATGCAAAAAATATAATTCATTAATTTTAGTTTTTAATGAGCTTTTGAGAAAATCTTGTTATGCAGAGGATCAAGCATTAAGACACCAATGTATACATCAACATCTGGCTTACAGATGCTTAGAGAGTGTGTTCTACTGGTAATCGGCCTATGTGTCTCCTATACTGGAGGTTAGAAGATACTTCATTACATCTTTAGAAGGACAGTGGTGAAAGGCCTTTAAGTTATTTGAAACTGCCTTACTGACTTTTCTTGTAAGCTATAAATTCTGGTTAGAGGTGCTTCAGACCTGATTTAAAAAAACAAACAAACAAACAAAAAAAAAACTGAGAAGAATCTGTAGTGTCAGAAATCAGGGAAGGCCATAGAGTTAGAAAAGGTATAGTGGCATGTTTACCTTAACAAATGGCAGGTCTGGCATGAAAATCAGAATTTATAGAGACCTTTTGTTGTGGGTAATTCGCAGGACCTCCAAGATTATAGCAGTAAAACAAAAAACAAAAAGCCTCCTGAAAAATAAAAGAACAACTCAAACTTTGTTTGATTTGTATAATTCCTGTCCCTGAAACAAAACCACACTAATTTGACTCACCATAATTAAGCATTGTTTTGTAGTAAAATCCTATACCCATATTCTCTTCAGAGATGGTGATAGTATACAATAGTGAATGAGGAGTCAATAAAAACACAATAAATGTGTTTAGTGAGTCTTCCCTGATGGTCCACTGCAGACAGAGCTGTCACCATTTACCAAGGTAACAGTGCTATGAGAAAAGAAAAAAAAAAACAAATATATCAGGGATTTTCATGGTTTATTTCTTATACTTTAGAGCCCCACAATGTCAGTATAAAATTTTAGTAATGTAGAGATTTATACAATCAACTGAAAGAAGAGATTTCTAAATACTTGCACAATAGTTCAATGGGGTGCTTGAATCAGTACCGTATTTATTATCCAAGTTCCTGCACATGTATTCAGAACTGATATCTCAACATCCTGCAGAATCCCTATTTTCCTAGCTCACTTATTTATGAAATAATGCCTAATAGAGTAGGAAAATCAATTGGAAGTCTCCTGGAGCTCTTGGCATCTGGCAAAACATCCAGATAAATATCACTGTCTCATTCTTATGTTAGTGGCAGGGATGAATTGCCATCAAATTGAAAGTTGCAGGCAGTGATTTCTATCGTATGTAGGTTTTTATTTGACCTACATAGATGGTAGGTATGTCTAATATTTGAGCAGAACATCAGAAGAACCTTTACTTATACCAAGAACTGAGGAAGATAGAAAGCTTCAGATAACTATATTATCTGTTGAAATGGAGGACAAAAGTAGTGAGAATTTGTTTTCTAAAAGATGCAGAGTAGTGTACAATTGCATTGTACAGCCACTTGGCTCTAGACTTCCCAACAGCCACTTTGTATAACACTTGGATGATTATTACCACTGCTGTTTTACTGAGATAAGATTGTCTTGGAGTAGCGTTAACTCAGGGCTAGCTATTCTATGTGACATTCATTCAGGAATGATGTGGGACCTTAGACAACCCTGAAATGGAAAGGGCAATATAAAATTATGAGAGGGGGTTTCTCTTTCTTTGTACTTTGGGCTTCACTGTTGAAGAGATGAGATGTTATAGTCTATGTTGGATGGTAGGGAAAGATAGGTTTGTCTATAAGAGAAGGTAAATGGCTAACTCGACAGGGTCTGCCTTATAGGTGACCACTTACGCCAGATAAATGAACAACTCCTACAAATTAGTGGACCTGATATGGGAAAGTTTTTCCATGGTTATTGCTGACTTTGTTTAATCTGTGCTTTTGTTTTCCTTCTGGTTTCTCTCTCTCTCTCTCTCTCTCTTTCTCTCTCTCTTTCTCTCTCTCTCTCTCTCTCTCTCTCTCTCTCTCTCTCTCGATTCCTCTAGAGAAGAACAATTACTTTGGAAGGGGAGCTGGTGGCGGGTAGGAAGGATACTAGAATGAATCTTACGTTATTACCCTATGTACATGACTGCACGACTGGTGTGATTCTATATATTGTACAACCAGAAGAATGAGAAATTATACTCCATTTATGTATGGTATGTCAAAGTACATTCTACTGTCATGTATAACTAATCAGAACAAACAAATAATTAAATATATTAGGGATTGTTTTTGTTTAGATTTACAAGAAGGGGGATAGATATTATCAGAATCTAGAGTGGCATCTTAATTTGATAAATTTTAGGGTAATTTTTATATTTTCTTTCTACCATCCCCATGTCTCAAACACTGTTTCCTTATTGGAGTGGAAACAAGAAGAGAGGTCTATACTTTCTGTCACGTGTCAGGGCATTAAGAAATGTGCACAGTTCTTTTTACCTCTTAAGCTAGCAGGACAGCCGCTAATATTTGACAATACCCCTTTATCAGTTAGGATTCATCCAGAGAACCACATGCAGTAGGAGATGCATAATAAGAAATTTATTGCAAAGGATTGTCTTATATGCTTGAGAGGTCTTCCAAATTCAGTCAAATTGGTAGGACAGGCTGTACTCAGTAACAGGAATAGGCTGAAGCTCTTCATTTAGGACCTCTCAGTTAATCAAACCCGGGCCTAAGTTTATCTATTAGAATATCCCTTATTTCAAGTCAACTATTAACAAATTTAATCACAGCTACAGATCCTTCACAGTAGCACCTAGACTAGTATTTGGTTGAATAGCTTCGGGGTACAGATTACCTATATTGGCACACAATACTGACCCTCATGGTCCCCAACTTGAATCATGGCAACATGAATGATACTCCACCTCTAATAGTTGATGATTTTCATTACCTACATTAGTTGAAAGATATATATTGATGGAGATTGAGAATGAGATTTTTTTCATGTTATGTCTTGCCTGTAGGTATGGGGAATCATTTTCAGTTTGTAATATTTGAATCCGAGTACACAATTATATTTTGAAGTAAAAAAAAAAATAAAAGATTTGGCATAAACTAAGGGGTCTCACAAATGTTTAAATAACAAGCTATGAGTAATTTCCCAGATAGAAGAACCAGATCATTCCATGGCACTGGTTCATATAACTTCCTACAATTTAGTGTATTAAAAAAATGCCCATTATAGAAATTCATTTGAACTGATAAAGTGGTTGATGCAAGGTTTCTGGATTTTGCTTTTCTATTATTCTCAGCCTAAAGAAATCAAGTACTTATGTGAAAAGTGCTAGCTTTCTGCATTAGAGGTTTTATGTTGTGTGACTCAGGCACACAATGATATTCTATTAACTCTAAAGATTTCATAGCACTGATTTCTCTGTAAATTAAGTAATAATCATTTACATTGGAAATGGCTTTCACTACACTCCTACCTAGATTTTAAAAATGTGGCACCAGAATATAGCAATGTCAAGGAGTTTAGTATATACCATGCTAGAGAAACTTGGTGGTTTCATTAAAAAGTTGATGCTCTCAATGCCTCCAGCCAGAGCTCCTAGATTGGGGGAGTGATTCCAGGTATTATCACCATGTTCCTTGTTAACAATAAAGTCTAAATATTCTGTCTGTAGAAAGCTGATAATCGGACAGAAACAAAAAAGAAAATTTAAAAATAGTTTTGGAATCTATGTAGTCTACAACCTGACCCTAAGAAATCTACAATCATCTATTTTCCAATTCAACTCTTGCCTTCTAACACTTCTCATTAAGTCTACTAAAATATAAACATGCTTATGTATTTGCTTCTTCTGAAACTTTTATTAATGTCTTGCAAAGTTTCTTAGAAAAACCCAGTATCTTCACTGAAAATTTCAAGACCTTTTTCCTTCCTTTGAAGATTTGTGCTTTTTTCATGCCCTCTGAATTTAATATAAATTGGCCTCTTTTTTTTTAGCACCATATTTTCGTTATAGCAGAAGTTTACAAAAAAAACAAACTAGATAATAGATATCTTGAGTGCAACCATCCAGTGTTACAAGCAAGTTTCATAAGTATGTCTCAGACACTTCCTACTGAGTATGAATTCAACTTCATCTTATATGGTCAAATAGCTATTCAGCTCTTTAGTCTTCAATAGAATACTATCTCACAAAAAAGATATACAAATGGTCAACAGATATATGAAAAAATGCTCAATATCACTAACCATCAGGGAAATGCAAACCAAAATCACAAGGAGTTACCACCTCACCCTGTTGAGAATGACTGTTATGAATGAATGAATGAATGAATGAATAAATAAATAAATAAATAAATAAATAAATAAATAAATAAAACCAACTTATACCATTTGGAATGGCAATTACCAAAAAGACACCACCTCACCTCATTTAGAATGGTAATTACCGACAAGACAAAAATAGCAAACGCTGGTGAGGTGAGGATATGCCTGGAATTTTGGATTTACTATTCTTGTCTCCCTCTTTCCTCCCCTGTTCCTTCATGATTAATACCTTATAAATTCTTTAGCTGCTTCTTCTTCAAAAAAAGTCTTCCTGGGAATACTTTAGTAGCCTTCAGACCAAATGATATCTTTTTTTTTTTTTGTATATATTTATCTCTGCCCTACCTTGTCTATGTATAAATTATACTGGAATTAAATATTTAAATATGCCTATCTTTGACTTAGAATGTAAGTTACATTGACACAGTATTTTTTTGTTATTAGTATGTGCTCAATAAGTATTTGTTGAAGGAATTAGTAAGGAAGAAAGATTTTATAGAAAGCAACAGTGATTGCCTAAAGGTAAGAAGCAGATCTAATAATAGTGTAAATTCTCTTCTGAAGTGCTTTATTACTTAAAAAGTGGAGAAAAATGAAGGTGGGCAGATCAGCCTAATATTTTTCAGTAATGTCTGTACAAACACAGGGTTAGTTTTAAATTGATTTTCACGTATACAAAACTGCTTGGAGCAGTTTAATCACCTCTGTGATTAAGGTAGTCAGGTGATAGATGGAGTCTTGGTCCAAATTAATCTCAAAGTGACTCATCTTGTAGTTATTTTCTATTTCCCAGAATGTAGAGGAGAAATAGATTATTAGCTTGTAAAATCCAATATTAGTTTCGTAATGTATCAGAGGAATGTTATGAAAAGAAAGAGCCTGGCATTGCTACCTGCTCTATCTCATCTCTGAGCCAAAGACTAACCCATGGTAAGAATGCATCCCTGGAGGATTGCAGAGAATGCTTTCATCAGCAATGTTAAATATACAGTAATGATCTTTATATATCCCACATAACTAATTTCCGGTGCTAACAAGAAAGTTAGGTAAATGTTGGAAAATGATTGGAATATTATAAATTTATCCAACTGCTGATACATGTTGAATGTATCTTATCTGAACTGCTTGGGACCAGAAGTGTTTTGGATTTTGCATTATTTTGGATTTTGGAATGTTTGTATGTGCATAATGAGATATTTGGGGGATGATCCAAGTCTAAAAATAAAATTAATTTATATTTCATATGTACCTTATACACATATCCTGAAGATAATTTCATTCAGTATTTTCAGTGTGCCTTGTGTCATGTTGGTATTCAAAAAGTTTAGGATTTTGGAACCCTTTGGATTTCAAATTTTTGGATTAGGGATGCTTAACCTGTACTAATCATAGTTACTATTTTACATTTGTTTGAGCAAAATACTGTTGTGCAGTTATTGATCTAGGATATGATTTATATTCAATATGAGCAAAAAGACATCAGAAACAGTTTGCCTGTCTCAGAGAAACATTATACCACTACTATCTTCACGCAGGGTTACATCAACTTTCTTGCTGTCAAAACATAATCTGAAGAAATTTTACCCTTTCGTTATCCCTTAAAATGCCTCTTTTATCCAATATTCTTATGCTGTATGCAAACTGAGCCTGGTGAGTGGGGAAATTGAACACATTGATATCTTGGAAAAAAAGTGTGAAAATTTATGAGAAATTCAGGGATATTATATCATTAAACATTTTAGGGTTCCATTTTCTGGGCACATCAGGAAATCCCGTTTAAAGTAAAAGACAAGTTACTGTTCCTTATACTACATATTAGATTGAAAGAAGAATGCTGGTGGGGTTCTTGAGTTTCAGAGACAAGAAAGGGTATGAATCTCATAGTCTATAATGCTTCCTGTTTCAGAAGTGCAAATAGCAAGTAAGTGCTCTATTTCATATTCAAAGCGTGGTATAAATATACTAAATCATCATACTTCTGAAACAGTACAGTGGGCAGGATGCTTGGCCCCTGAGCCTGCGGGGAAATTGGATTATGACTGCATAATGTAGAAAGTAGGACTATGTCTGCAATCTGAAGAAACATTTTGGTGCAAAATAACCCCATAAAGATGAATTCTATCTGGACATGGAAATTATAGTGATAGAAATTTGAATCATTCCTTCAGAGAGGGAAAAAAGAAAACTTGGTAACTCTTTGCAGTATTAGCAAAAGAGGTTTTATTACCAGTGATCAAGTGGGGACTGTGGTAGCTCTGCTTGTTATACATTAATTGGTATACATTATTCTGCAAACATTTATAATAGTACCATGGTGGCCAATTTTTACTGATATGATCATGCCTGTGTTTCATTTTCCTTTATAAGAAATTAGGAGTTTCATCAACTAAATGGATTATGGTGACTGCTGTATAGCAAATGAAGAATGAGTGGCAAAAGTAGTGGTGTACCCATAAGTTTCATCTCTATACTTTTAAGGCACTCTTGTCTACAGATGTTAACCTCTATGAACTACATAATGAACCCCACTTTCCTTTAATTCCTGGGAAAGATTTACCAGTAGCTGAAAATATATAAAAGGAAGGACAGATGGAGGTCTGACTCTCCTTGCTGCCTCTTGCCTCTCCCTAGTTGGCCATGGTGTGGGGAGCACAGCTTTCCTCTGTAGTGTGATTCCTTTAAGTCAGCTTTTCTTCCTAGGTTCCAACTTTTACTAGTTATGCACCAGTCTTTGTGTCAACAGGTGGGTGGTGATAATGACTTCCTGTTATTTAAAGACTTTGGGTTCTTTTTACCATCTATTATAGATTTCTTGATCCACTCAAACCCTGCAAAGAGCCCTTTTATTTAAATTCTGTTCATGTAGGTTCTTCAAGTGTGCCATTCATGTGTGCCTTTATGGTGACTGGTGAAAAGTCTCTAAAATTTTTTTCTAACTCTTATATTTCAGGTTTCTCTAAGCAAGAGATAATTTTCATACAGCATGGATATAAAATGAGGTTTTAGGAGTTTATATGCCACAATTAATTAATTCTATGCCCCACACTATTGATTTTAAAATACCATCCTTTATAACACTGCAGCTAAATAAGATATGCTTTTGTGTGTGTGTGTGTGTGTGTGTGTGTGTGTGTGTATATATATGTGGTTTAGATTTATTTTACACTAAGACATGCAAAGTAATAAGCTCATAAGAAGAGATATACTTCTAAAAGGAGGAATAATTATATGGAAATGTTTCCAACTTGCTGAAGAGAATTTATCACTAGTGAAATAAATAATATCCAAAAGCCTCTAGAAAGTACAAATATGACTTTCATACTCATGAAGTCACGGTCACATTATTCTCTTTCTTTTCACTATAGCACATCACAGAAACTTGTTCATTTTCCCTTGTGACCTTGTGAAGGAGAGCAAACATGTCCCTTTGTCACCTAAAACATTTTACTCATTTCAAAACAGCCACCATGACACAGTGGCTATTTTAAGCTTCCCTTTGTTTGTCTAAAATAGATTGTGCTGGCAGAGTGTATGTTCTGAAAATTGTTTGCTTGGTGTGCTCATTACTTCATGTCAACTTTCAGAATGGCAATTTCTAACAATTTCTAAACATTCCTTTCCCAAACAGGTCAAGCGAATGATGCTATTTAAGTGTGTGACTTTTGGAGTGTGGGCTGTGAGAATGCTCAGGTTAGTCCGGGTGATGTGCACTAAAGACCATCTTTGCCTCATGGGAGAAGCCAAGTTCCATAGAGCTGTGAGTAATGATCAGTTAAAGGCAGGGGGAAACTTGCATTTAAATGACAGGAGTAGATTAATATAAATAGGGTAAATCAGGTCAACATACGGGTTTCCATTTCCAAACTCCTTCCTAGCTTTAGTTCATCTTCCATATTGACAGTAGAAATAACACCCTATAAAACAAATTTAACTATGCAACTAATTTCCTTAATGGCATCATCTTTTTAAAAAACGGATCTTAGATTTTATTATTGCCAGTGGAATCAAGTTCCATCTTCCTATTTCACAATATTCCTTTCCACATATCTTCTATATCTGTAGTTTTCCATTAGTATTCCAGATCTTAAATGTTTCACCATTTTGACGTGCAAAATTTATCTTTGTTTCAAACTGCATATTGAATTGAATTGCTTAGGCAACATGTGTAAATCAGTTCTTGGTTTGTAATATGTGAAATTCAAGTCAAAGAGCCAGAGAAAGATCAGAATTGACTGTAATGTGTGAGACCTTGACTGCAAAAAGTTTATAAATCCTGCTGTAAGCAGAGTGAACACCCTCTGTGAACAGCATTTCATATGTCTCCACAGCTTTTTTACATCTTCCCCCAATTTCCTTCGCCTGGAATATGAGTCTAATGCCTATTTCCTACCCCTACACAAACTCAAGTGACACTTTGAGAGGAAAGTCTCATCCCCAGGTAAAGTGGCTGTTACCTTCTCTGACCTCTGAGTTGTTTCTTTGTGAACCATTATCTCAAGTATTTATAATTCATCTTTTTAATCTCTCATTAGTGAACTTCTTGAGGGTAGGACTGCAGTTAATATCTATATATGCAGTGTGTGGGGGGGGAGCATACTTCCTCTGGGTGCTAAAAATATTTAAGAGGTGTCCATTTCAACCTGCGTACTTCAAAACAAAGCAGTGGCAAACTAAATAGCTCAAAGTAAACTCTGATATTTTTTTCTGAATACTCCTGTCTTCAACATGTCCTGCTTTGCATTCAGCTGCTCCTATAGGAGACAAGGTCAAAGAGAAGATCAGAGGATTGTAAATAGGATTTAATTCTCAAATGGATGAAGGAGGGTAGTTGTAAGGCTGGAGTCTCTGCTGCTATCTGTCTGGGTGACTTTAGAAAGAACAATTGCAAAACCAATAGCAAATGTTTAATAAATATTCATTAACACCATTGGAAATATTATAAGAAATGTGATGTAATTTGTACTAGGTACCTCAAAAGGTGTCAAACATAAACTAAGTAGTTACTCAAAAATAAAATGTATTTCCTATTTAACATGGTAGACAGAATACCCTCCTTTTAGGTATCTTCTAACCAACATCTGAGCATAAGGAAATTTTTTTTAATAAGTTATGGATACCTAAAGGAAAAACAGAGGAGAGAAGATGAGAGATGATGTTCAGATTCTGGACAATGAGGGCTGGATGATTCAGCACAGCAAAGAAAACTGAAATCTGTCAGGTAGAAGATATAGAATTGAGCAGGAAACAAGTTTACCTATGTTGAAAAACTACAGTATCAGGAAGTTGAGACACCAGTACACTTTGAAGGTAGGAATGAGAGAAGGGGGATGAAAGCAGTAAGAATACATATCACACCGTTTAAAAATCACTGTTTTCCCGCTTGTAGATGGTCAGGGAGACTCTATGGTATAGAAAGTCAAAATTAGTAAGATTTGAACCTACTTAACAAACTTAAGGTGGCTTTTGAGGGCATATGAGAATATTAAAATAGGAATACTAGGTAAAAGATTCCTTATCAAACTCTAAAATCCTTTATCACTTCTCACTCAGCCTCTAAAATCCTGAAAGGCAAACTCAGACTCCACATTAGAAAGCACTGTATGACCAAGACAAAAATAAATAACTTTGTATTTATAGATTGTTAAGTGAAAAACTTAGTGTCCACCACATAAGCCCATTAATGTTTTCTGCCTTCTCATGCCACAGCTTTTCTGATTAAATGTTGAATAAGTCAGTCATAAATAGAAAAGGCAAGTGGTTAAACTTACTGAAACACTCAGACATAAGAGACAGAATTATTTAATCAATTTTGTCTTGGAAAAAAATATTTGTTGAAGAAAGGTACTCAATGGAGATAAAAAGGAAGTGTATTACAAAATATTTGTTTTGATATTTATACATTTTAATTTAAAAAATTTAGAATTCCAAAAAATAGGAATAATAACTAACACATTTGAGCAAATCATCTAAATTTATAGATAGATGCCAAGACAAGTGTATGTTTGTGTGCATCTCTGTAGGTGTGTGTGCACACAAAACTGAGCAAAAAAAATTAAAAAAAAACATTCTTAGGAAATATGAACATTTTAGAGAGAAGACTTTCAAAATAACAACTGGAACATTAATTGCACCTATATCCAGAGGGGATATTGTGATATAAGAATAAGATGTTATTTGTTAAAGGAGAAGATTCAAAGACTTTAAGAAAGTTATTGTAAATTTGAGAAAGCGTATTTTAATAGAAATGCAATATTTGCAAAAAGTTTTTATTAGAAAGTCTAGTATCGGACCCAGAAGGAAGAAGAAAGATAAATATAGAAAATGGTTTGTAAATTCAAGTAACTTAGGCTTAAATTAGGAGTTTCAAAATATAAGGAAAGATAAAACTGGCAGGAAACTGTGGTCAAATATATTATTAAAGAAATTAAAGTGAACTTTTTCTGATTAGCAGTAACATGAAATTCAGATTGAATGGAATACTCACTGAGATTCAATAAAATTGATAATAAATCACCCATAACAAGGCATATTATGATATGATTTTAGAATTCTCAAAGGGAAGACCTTAGCATTCTGAAAAAAACAGTATATGTACAGAGATATTTGTATACAAGTATCTATACATCCATTATCATACATCAAAATATATACAACATGAAAGGACTTGGGATCAGAATAAATAGCACTATTTTCCATTAAAATGTCTCATCAAGACAAACTTCCATAGCAGTATATAGTGAAGTATTCAGATATCTGAAACATGTACCTTTACTTCCTATGCACATTTTTTGGGGGTGGGGGAACTGGGGACTAAACTCGGGGGCACTCAATTACTGAGTCACATCCCCAGCCCTATTTTGTATTTTTTATTTAGAGACAGTGTCTTACTGAGTTGCTTAGTGCCTCACCATTGCTGAGGCTAGCTTTGAACTTGTGATCCTCCCGTCTCAGCCTCTCAAGTCACTGGGATTACAGGTGTGCAACACTGCGCCCTATACTTGTGCACATTTTCAAAGAGTTTATTAAAATACATTCCATAAAGAAAGAAACATTAAATTAAGAAAAAAAAGTTATACAATTTTAACAAACACAGACTTCAAAAGTTAAGAGGCTCAAAGAAATCTAGGATACTGACTGTGCAGTGTGGTCTAGTGGTCTAAGTGCCCAGGATAACAAAGCTGAGATGGAAAGTTTTAAGAGCAATATGGTCAAAGGGAAGAGAAATATCTGGTTTCTTGATCACTTGAATATTAAGTGGGAGCTTTTATTTCTTTCCAAGAGTATTCCAAGAATATGAAGAAAGAACAAATGCTAAGCAAGCAAAGTATTTTAATGTTAATACTAGAAAATACTAAGGAGGGCTAATAGTTCTAGGTAACCAGTCTGTCTTATCTCATCACAGCCTTAAAAATTTGGTGATCTTATTGTTCTCATTTGACAAAATAGACTATTTTTTTAAAAAAAGTAATCATACTACAACATCTAGTTTAACTATGAATAATAATTAGTTATAAAAAGGCAAACTGGTATATCTATTTAACCCCAAATTGTGAAATTTCTGAGATGGAGGCTAGGAAATTATTTCTTTGAGGGGAAAAGACATCAGTTAGAAGAAATGTGAGATCTTTCTGATCTCTAATTGGAACTCAATAGATAACATCTGAAATTGAGAAATAACATAAATTTGTGTTACAAATAGAAACTTGACAAGAGTATGTGGGATGTGGGATGTGCAACACTGCGCCCTGCACTTGTGCACATTTGCACATTTATTTAATCAGGGACCCAAACAAAGTATGTTTGGGTCCCTGATTAAATAAATAATTTTACTTAAAAGGGGGGCAAAATTCATGGGCCTTTGTCAGATGAATGGATTTGATCTGTTGAAGATGTATAGGAGAGAGAGAGGAGATCTTTACCTCTTTTAAGTGTGACAGTGTCCACGTATCATCTCTTCATGTTCAAGACTGAGAATTTTCATGTTGTGTTCTTTATTGACAAAAGTGCCACTCCTGAAAAATTTCACATCTCCCTATATGAGCAAAACATATCAATACTATTGTTATTTATAATGCCTTGGTGGTTGGGAACCTGTCTGTATTTGCACAACATTAATCTTGCTTTATAGTTCCTAATTCCACTCACTTAATGCTGGATACATCCTTATACTCTGTATCCTGATTTCAAGGGACTCTCAATAATAGTGTGTTACATTGATAATGAATAACAAATGTTCATCTAAAGTATGAAGGAATATCTGAATTATTAATTTTTCAATTATATTTACTATTTATATTTTAATAATATAATGCAGAAAAATATCCTTCCAACAATGTTTTCTCTTGAACTCTTTGTAATTATTACTGTAACTCATGAATTTCCAGAATGTGATGTGTTTTGATATCAGCTACTTCCTTATTTTCTATATACAACCAGAATAAAGATAACTGAGGGGAAATGGTTGGAGAAGGACTAGTGATCACATACATGGAAAGACTCTCTCTTGTACAATGTAGCTGAAGACTGACTCAGGAACATGATTTTGTAGTCCATGGGGATAACCAAAAAAATTGAAGACAATTATGGTCCTATGGAACAACCATTTTGATAATCATTGGAAGTGATGGCACAGCCATTTCTATAGGATTGTCAGACTGATGGCATGTATATAGTAGATAGTACCAGCAGAAGCAGCAAGGATCATATAGGATTAAGAATGCCCACCACAATGATACCTACCATAGGGTGCAGTGCACCTGAGACAATGAGATGAAAAGATTAGTGGGATTCATAACACAGGAATGCAAATGTTATGGGACAGTCTATAATGGCAAAGACCAAACATACTCCATTTTACCCTGAGACTTCATATCATGTAAGAAATGCTTCTCCTGTGGGAAAGCCCCACCCCTGTACCCATTAATAGTTACCTAGCATAATATACGTGTCAATACAAGATAGAAATTCTTATACAATATAAAATTGTTCTCTTTGGTTTCCATTTTTCTTCAGTGATGTACTTTGTCAGAGATTGTCTAGATGTTAATAACCATTCTCTAACTTGTACTGAACTAGGGTCATTTTGACCCACTTCCGTTCTGCTTGCTTGCTGCTATGCCAACCTATAAAGTCCTGTAGGAAATACAGATGTTCCCATTGCATTGTCTCGCTAACCCCCCAATCCAGCTTCTGTACCTGCTTGCTTATAGTTACATCAACCCAGATGTAGTTTTTGCCTTTAAATATCCTAAAATGCTCAGGCTTGGGGTTGCTCCTTGCAGATACAGTTATGGGTCCTGCTGGGAGCAGTCACCAGCTGGCCGGCTATATAAAGACTCTTCAATTTGGATGAAACTAGGACTAGGTGTGTTTCTGAGTGACCTGCCCCACAACAAAAAAAAATATATATGTATGTATATGTATGTGTGTGTATACACACACACACACACACACACACACACCTACACCTCTTCTTCTTCTTCTTCTTCTTCTTCTTCTTATTATTATTATTATTATTATTATTATTTAAATTCTAGCTCTAAGCCAAAGCTCAAATGTGGACCACAGGTAACCCAGAGTCTGAAATCATGTCTGACATAAGTGAGAGACTTGCCCCAAATGAGCAAGTGGACTCTGTTTTGGTTACTCAATCTTTTAAGCCCCCAGAAAGAAACATTTGCATCATTCACCAGGAGCAATATGATCCTTAGGCCATTTGCCAGGTCTAAAAATGGTGCTTGTCTGAGACATGAAAGAAAATACAAGAAGAAACAGTTACAAAGTTGAAATATTGAGCTGATTTATTATGGGAGTAAGGCCACGCAGGAGGAAAGGTAGAACTAAGGAATCACTGTTTTTAATAATAAGCATTGTTTTACTATCACTATATTTTAGTGTCTATGAGTGCATTAAAAAGGAAACATAAAATTCTAAAAATATAAAAGTAGTTTATTTTTAAAATCTTTTTCTAGTTCTAAGTTGTTATACAAGCTTGGCTCATAGGGAGCTGAATCACTATAAAATGTTGAAATTAAAGCCATTTGCTAATAACTTGTCTTTAAATTGGTTCATTCAAATATGTTTATCATAGTTAGTCTCAAGCCCAAAGGTCAGTAACCAACAAAGTGAGACTTTAAATTAAGCCTGTTAAATAAAGAAAAAAGTTTAGTGTTATTAGTAATATGAAAATAGTTAAGGCCAGTACTAGGCTGAAACTCTGTATCCAAGGTTGCTTATCTGTGGTACTCTGCCTTCCAGCCTGTCTTCCCCCAGGGAAGCTGTCAATTAAACACCACTAATGAGGACAGTGATAACAGCTTAAGAAATGCTCCTGTCCCCTGAGTATTTTCAATCTAAGGAGGAATGCCTTATTAGACCAAATCACTTTAAACCCCAATGAAATAATCTAAAAAAGAACTAATTTTAGCCATTGTCATTGGCAATAACAGTGATATTTTGAGGCCTTATAACACTACACCTACTCTGAAGTTTGGCTTTGTAGTTGGTTGCATATTGTGAAGCTGACACTAATTATATATGACCTTGAAATAAAGGGCCAGTGTTTTGTGATAAAATAACAGGCCATGCTGAGGTAAACAGGGTATTTCAATTTTTATTAACTTCCAAGCAGGCTATACTGCAACTAAAGATATGAGAAGTCTTTTGATTTTATATACACACAAACATATGCTATCATTTATTTCAAGAAGGCATACAACACCACCCTCCATGTATGGGTGCATACTGGTTTGCACATACATTAAACCTTATTAACAAATATACATGTGAATGGAGCATCATTTCTTGCTGTGACTAAGTCAAACTTAGCTGTATAAACAAAGTGTATTCACACTCACACACACACACATAATAATTTCTTTAGCTTTGAAACATTAAAGAAAATATTTCTCTTTGTGAATTCCAAGAAAGCTAAAATTTACCTTATATCAGAAATAATTTAAGTTTGTAAAAAGTGCTTTCCAAACTATAACACTGTTATTTATGTTCTAAAGTACTGAGTTGAACTTAACAAACCTTTCAGTGACATAATTATTGTTATACATGAATTGACATAATGTGTTATAATTGATGCCATCTGGTTTTCATTTGCAAATATTCTAAATAGTCTTAGAGAAATCTGTGACTTATTTCTTTTGTTTTTATAACTTTTTTTCCTCACTGGAAGGCCATGCAGTCTGATTTTTTTCACCTCTGCCATTATGTTCTCTTTTAACTTCTCTTTTTAAATTTTTTGCTCATAGAGTATATAGTAAGTTCTCAATAACTACTTCGCTGTATAAAACTCTATTTTATCTTTAAATATTGTAAAGAAATAGTTGAATATTCTTGTTTATTATGAACCAATTCTTTAAAAAAAAACTTTTATCATAACAGGTATTTTCACCTAACTTAATCTATTTTTGCCGCAGTCTGGCTGCAGCAAAATAACTGGGGGGTGACAAGCAACTTGTGTAGATTGATACAGCAGGAGTGGGAGCCCCTTATTGTAGGACAGGAGGGGTATATATACATTCCACACAGCTTATCTTAATTAACATAAACTAGATACAGCAGTGAACCAATAAGGAATCTCCACACTTAATGGCTCGCTGGCGTTACTTCACAAACCACTCCCTCTGCAAAATGCCAGGCGCCATCCCGACTTGTTTACAGACTCTAACATATTTTCAAGGTAACTTGGGCTCTAAATATTAAAATATTGGCTGTAAAAATTTAATTATTTCTGATAAATATGAGAATCACTGATATTTGGCTTCTCTTTCTGCAAATATTTGAGAGTTGTTGTACAAAGGGCTGAATGTTGAAACTGACACCACTTGTAAGAGAATTTTAAGCTACCCCTTCATAATCCATAAGATGAGCTCTTGCCTTGTAATTGTTGCGGCTTTAAGAATTTGACTCTATAGGAGCATATGACTGAAGCCATGGGAGTTGGAAGTTAACATATATCTTTGTTTCTACTGTCATCATAGCCCCTCCCTTTAAAGTAAATTTTCTTTTGAATATCTATTTAGATTCTTGTTCTGTAACCTCTAGGGATGCTAAGAAATTACATTTAGAAATTAGGAAAGTGCAAGACAGAATAAAAAAACAGTTTATTACATGGCCTCATATTTCAAAATATCTTGAAATTCTTATCTATAAGCAATCAAGGCAGTCAAGTTTGACTTTGTTACCCTCAGTGTAGTTCTCTTGACAGATTAAAAAGTGTTTTTAACAAATTGACCCCTGCTATTTCAATGATGGACATTTTAGGCCTGTATTCAGAAGAGGAATTTGATGTCAAAATATCGAAAATAAAGTCTGGGAACACTAATGACCACATTAATGACTTTGAATAATTTCTAGTTATAATTCTAGAATTATAGCCCTGGGAAAATTTGCTATAAAAGAAAAATACTGTTTTATTGTAAGAATGATAACACTGTCCTTGACTTGAATGACTACTTTAAAAGCCTGGTGATATTCCAAGATCTGGTGAAGGGTGAGTTTCATTAGGAAGGTCATGTTTCCACATGTCTATGTGTAAACTGAAGTAATTCCTCATACATATTATAATGAATGATTCTTTTTCTAGTCTTACACTTTAGGGGAAGATAAAATGTCCCCTATTCATACTTTATCTTGAAAATTCAAATAGTCTCTGATAATATTATAATTAAATTTATTGAACTGAACAAAACAAATGTTCTTTTGAACTCAAAGATACTAGTTGATAGAGACTCCTTCTATAAAGAGAAAAAAAAAACTGCTTCTATTGAAGTATTAATGGGTGTTGTTTTTGTCTGCTTTGTTTTGCTGAGGTAATCAAAAGACCTGAAAAGAACAATTTTAGAGGAAGAAAGTTTATTTGAGGGCTCACCAGTCTCAAAGTTCTCAGTCCACAGACAGTGGACTCCCGTCCTTGTGGCTCAATGTGCAGCAGAACATCATGGCAAAGATTTCCCTTCAATAAGAACAAATATAAACCCCAAGTCATGCCTCCAGAGACCCTCCTCCTCCAGCTATAAATTACCTGCCTACAGTTACTACCTAGTTAATCCCTATCAGGGGATTGATTAATGCACTGAATAGTTTAAGACTCTCTTAGCCCAATCATTTTATCTTTAAACTTTCTTGCATTGTCTAACACACGAGCTTTGTTTAAATATGAGACATCTCATATTTAAACTATAACAGGTAGTCTATTTGTGCCATCTTAAAAGCAAAAATGGGACTGATAATAGCTTTTGTTGTTGTTTTCTTACCATTTCAGAAGCTTAGGGAAGTTCAAGAGCTTGATGCCTGTAGGTTTGGATATATGATAGACTATATTCCAGAGAAGAAGAAAGTTGTATCCTCAGATATTGGAAGGGCCATCTAGCTGAATGCTATATCAAGCCTTTTTGATGAGGATTTTTATCCCATTCAAGGAGAGTAGAACTCTTGGCTAGTCACCTTTTAATGCTATCACATTGGCAAAACCTGACTTTTTTTTTATTAGTGCATTAGTCATACATAATAGTGAGGTTCATTTTGACATATTCATACATGTACATAATATAATTTGTTCCAATTCAATACCCAAAATTTTACCCTTTTTTTACTTTTTCCCTCCCCATGTTCCCCTCTCATCTACTCTATTGGCATTCCTTTTAGTTATTGTTTTTTTTTAAATTTAGTGTTAAACATAAAATAATTTACTGCGAAGTATTCATGCATGCACAGAGTATAGTATGGTCACTTTAGTTCTCCTTTCTCATCACCCTTCTCTCTTCCTCCCTTTCTTCTGTTCTACTCTTCTCCCTTCTGTTTTCATGGGATCCTCTCCACCTTTTAAAAAATTACTTATTTTCTCTCTAGCTTCTTCATATGAGAGAGAACATTTGGACAGACACATTCAACCATTAGAAATTATTAAAAAAAATTCTGTTGCCTGGGGTAGTTTGTCTTCAATGGATATATGCCATTAGATCTTCCAATATAATTGCATGTCTTCTATAAAATACAGAACTGCATATCTTCTTTAAAATACAGAACTATAGGATTTCATGCCTACTCATGAAAATTGAGTATTAAATATGTATTATGAGTATTAAATATTAGAATGGCAAAAGTGCTGGTGAATAAATTGGAGTGTAATCAGGATTTTTTTCCTGTCTAAAATCTAAAGAAGCAGTAAGAAGTCTAAGAAACAATTGAGTTCAATAAGGAGAAAAAAAAAAAAAGATGCATGTGGAAAAGAGACAGGACTGCTGAGTAAACTATCACAAAAGGCGTGACAACATGATCTGGCACTTGGAGCCACTTGGTATTCTGAAGAAACTTTGACAGGCTGACAGCATTGGAAAATTTCTAGAAAGCTTTTCAAACTCTGTAAAGTTCAGTTTTGTTACTGTTTCTGGGTTCCCTGTGAGATTATTATTATTATTATTATTATTATTATTATTATTATTATTATGGTACTTGGGATTGGAAACTTTTTGTCTTGAGGGAGAGTTTTGCGAAGTTGCCAAGATTGGCCTTAAACTTGGAAATACTCCTGCATCTGTCTCCTGAATAGATGGGATTATGGGCATGAACCATCATGCTGGGCAAATAATTTTAACCTGTGTGTGTGGTACTGGGTATTGAACTCCTTAGGGTCTCACACATACTAGGAAAATGCCCTACCAGTGAGTTATATATCCAGCTCTCCATATGATATTTGAATGATTGTGAGGACAGGGAAAATGGTTTGAATTACTGCATCTCTATTAAATGCTAGAGCTCACTTCATAATTTGGATTACTTTGAAGTAATTAATGACCTGGTTGTAAAACAAACAAAAATGATGTCTGTTAAAAAATAGCTTACCTTTCTGTGGTAATGGACTTATTGAGGTATAATTCACATAACATTCAATTCACATTTACAATTTTCAAGATTTTTTATTTTATGTAAAGTTTTAGAACCATCAGAACAAAATTAGAATATATTCTCTATTTTTTCCCCATTTCTCCCACTGAACCCTTTAGAGGTCACCTGCTGTTCTCCTCATTTTTTTCCAAGGGAAGTCAACTAGTAATTAACATTTCATTTTCATACATGGCCTAGGCAGGATACTTCATATATCTTGAATAATATATGATCTTTTTTTTTCTGTTGTCTGATGCTTGGCAAAATGACTTCAAGGGTCATCTGTATTTCTACATGTACCAGTATGCTATTCCTTTTATTGATAAATAATTTCTATTATGTGGTTCTAGCAAATCTTTTTGTCCATTCATGAATTATTTCTATGTTTTGGGTTTTATGACTGAGGTTATGATGAACGTTCATGTATAAGAGTGTGGGTATGTGTTTTCATTTGAAATTGGGGGGTGGATCATTCTATGTTTAAAGTCTCTTTAGAAGTTTATACTCTCAGACTTTTTATCATTGTCCTTACCATCTCACATTACCACTACCAGCAAATAAGGGTCCCAGTTTCTCCAAATTCTTGCCATTTGTCATTAAATGTCTTTAAATATTATAGCCATCTGAGTGAGTATGAAGGGCATCTAGGTTGGCTCCACAGTTTAGCTATTGTGAATTGTGCTATTATAAACATTGATGGGGCTGTATCCCTGTAGTATGCTGTTTTTAAGTTCTTTGGATATAGACCTAGGAGAGGGATAGCTGGGTCAAATGGTGGTTCCATTTCCAGATTTCCAAGGAATCTCCATACTGCTTTTCTATATTGGCTGCACCAATTTGCAGTCCCACCAGCAATGTATGAGTGTACTTTTTTCCCCCACATCCTCACCAACAGTAATTGTTGTTTGTCTTCATATGTTTCTCATCTCTAGCAATTAGAGAAATGCAAATCAAAACCACTCTAAGATATCATCTCACTCCAGTCAGAATGGTAGCTATTATAGGAATCTTATTAAGGAAGTTGGGACCTAATCCAATATGATGGAGATTAGAACCTACTTTTTCCTCTATTAGATGCAGGATCTCTGGTTTTATTCCTAGGTCGTTGGTCCATTTTGAGTTGAGTTTTGTGCATGGTGAGAGATAAGAGTTTAATTTCATTTTGTTGCTTATGGATTTACAGTTTTAATAGCACCATTTGTTGAAGAGGCTATCTTTTTTCCAATGCATGTTTTTGGCGCCTTTGTCTAATATAGGATAATTGTAAATTTGTGGGTTAGTCTCTGTGTCCTCTATTCTGGACCACTGGTCTACCAGTCTGTTTTGGTGCCAATACGATGCTGCTGTTGTTACTAATGCTCTGTAGTACAATTTAAGGTCTCATATAGGGATGCCACCTGCTTCACTCTTCCTGCTAAGGATTGCTTTAGCTATTCTGGGTCCTTTATTTTTCCAGACGAATTTCATGATTGCTGTTTCTATTTCTATGAGGAATGCCATTGGGATTTTGATCGGATTTACATTAAATCTTTATAGTGCTTTTGGTAGTATAGTCATTTTGATAATATTAATTCTCCCTATCCAAGAGCAAGGTAGATCTTCCCATCTTCTAAGGTCTTCTTTCTTTCTTTAGGGTTCTGTAGTTTTCTTTGTATAGTTCTTTCACCTCTTGCATTAAATTGATTCCCAAGTAATTTTATATATTTTTTTGAGGCTATAGTAAATGGGTTAGTTTTCCTCATATCCCTTTCTGAGGATTTGTCACTGATATACAGAAGTGCCTTTGATTTATGGGGATTGATTTTTATATCCTGTTACTTTGCTAAACTTCTAGTTCTAGAAGTTTGCAGGTAGAATTTTTTGGGCCTTCTAGGTATAGAATCATATCATCAGCAAATAGTGCTAATTTGAGTTCTTCTTTTCCTAGGTGTATCCCTTTAATTTCTTTCATCTAATTCCTCTGGCCAGTGTTACAATAACTATGTTAAATAGAAGTGGTGAAAGAGAGAATCCCTATCTTGTTCCAGTTTTTAGAGGGAATGCCTTCATTTTTTTCTCCATTTAGAATGTTGTTGGCCTGGGGCTTAGCATATATAGCTTTTATGATGTTGAGATATATTCCTGTTATCTCTAATTTTTCTAGTGTTTTGAACATAAAAGGCTGCTGTATTTTGTCAAATGCTTTTTCTATATCTATTGAGATGATCATATCATTCTTATCTTTAAGTCTATTGATGTGATGATTTGCATTTATTGATTTCCATATGTTGAAACAACCTTGCATCCTGGAGAAGAATCCTACTTGATCATGGTGCACAATCTTTTTGATATGTTTTTGTAATCAATTTGCCAAAATTATATTGAGAATTTTTGCATCTATGTTCATTAGAGAGATTGGTCTGAGTTTTCTTTCTTTAATGTGTCTTTGCCTGGTTGTGGAATCAGGGTGATATTGGCCTTATAGAATGAGTTTGGAAGTGTGCCTGTTTTTCTATTTCCTGAAATAAATTGAAGAGTATTGGTATTAGTTCTTCTTTAAAGGTCTTGTAGAACCTGGTTGTTTATCCATCTGATCCTGGGCTTTTCTTGGTTGGTAGGCTTCTGATGGCATGTTCTATTTTGTCACTTGAAATTGATCTGTTTAAATTGTGTATATCCTCCTGATTCAATTTGGGCAAATCATATGACTCTAGAAATTTGTCAATGCCCTTGATATTTTCTATTTTATTTGAGTTTTCTCTTTCCTTTTTTTTGTTAGCATGGCTAAGGGTTTGTCAATTTTACATATTTTTTCAAAGAACCAACTTTTTCTTCTGTCGATTTTTTGTTTCTTTTGTTTCAATTTCATTGATTTCAGCTATGATTTTAATTATTTCCTATCTTCTACTGCTTTGGGTGTTAATTTGTTCTTTTTCTAGGGCTTTGAGATGTAATGTTAAGTCATTTATTTGTTGACTTTTTCTTCTTTTGAGGAATGATCTCCATGCAATGAACTTTCCTCTTAGAACTGCTTTCCTAGTGTCCCAGAGATTTCCATATGTTGTATCTGTGTTCTCATTCAACTCTAATTTTTTAAAATCTTCTCCTTGATGTCTTCTGCAACCCATTGTTCATTCAGTAGCATATTAGTCCCCTGGTGTTGGAATAGCTTTTATTTCTTATTTTATCATTGATTTCTAATTTGATTTTGTTATGATCTGATAGAATGCAGGGTAGTATCTCTACTTTTTTATATATATGCTAAGAATTGCTTTGTGACATAATATATAGTCTGTTTTAGAGAATGACCCATGTGCTGCTGAGAAGAAACTGTACTACCTTGTTGAAGGATCAAATATTCTATATATGTCAGTTACGTCTCAGTTATTAATTTTATTATTGAGTTGTATAGTTTCTTTGTTCAGCTTTTGTTTGGAAGATCTACCTAGTGATGAAACAAGTGTGTGAAAGTCATCCAAAATTATTGTTTTGTGGTCTATTTGACTCTTGAACTTAAGAAGAGTTTGTTTGATGAATGTAGATGCTCCAGGTTTGGGGCATATATATTTATATTGTCAAGTCTTGTTGGTGTACGTTTCTCTTGAGCAGTATGTTGTGTCCTTCTTTATCCCTTTTGATAACTTGAAGTCTACTTTATTTAATATGAGGATGAAAACCTTTGCTTGCTTCCACAGTCCATGTGAGTGGTATGATTTTTTTTCCCAACCCTTTACCTTTAGTCTGTGGATGTCTTTTCATCTGAGATAAGTTTCTTGGATGCAGCATATTGTTGGATCTTTTATTTTTTTAAATCCAATCTGCTAGTCTATGTCTTTTCATTGGTGAGTTTTGCTATTAACATTCAGGGTTATTGTTGAGACATGATTTGTATTTGCAGACATTTTTGTTTACTTTTGGTATTTAAAGTGACTTGGTTTCTCCTCTGATTAGTTTTTTTTTTTTTTTTTTTTTAAGTGTAATACCTCCCTCTGCTGATTTTCATCATTGATTTCATTTCCTCTTCTTGGAATATTTTGCTGAGGATGTTCTGTAGTACAGTCTTTCTAGTTGTAAATTCATTTAACTTTTGTTTATCATGGAATGTTTTTACTTCATCATCAAATCTAAAACTTAGTTTTGCTGGATATAAGATTCTTGGTTGGCATCCATTTTCTTTCAGAGCTTGGTATATGTTATTTCAGGATCTTCCAGCTTTGAGAATCTGGGTTGAAAAATCTGCTGAGATACAAATTGGTCTCCCCCTATATGTGATCTGATTTCTTTCTTGAGCCTTTTAAGATTCTATCCTTATTCTGTATGCTAGGCATTTTCATTATAATGTGCCTTGCTATAGCTCTATTGTAATTTTGTACATTTGGCTTCCCATAATCTGCTTGTATTTGGTTTTCCAATTCATTCTTCATGCTTGGAAATTTTTCTGATATTACCTCATTGATGAGATTGTGCATTCCTTTGGTTTGAATCTCTGTGCTTTCCTCTATCCCAATAATTCTTAGATTTGGTCTTTTGATGCTGTTTCGTAATTCTTGGATGTTCTCTTCATGGTTTCTTACTATCTTTACTGTGTGATAAACTTTATTTTCCAGATTATATAGTTTGTCTTCATTATCTGATGTTCTTTCTTCTAAGTGATCTAGTCTGTTGGTTATGCTTTCTATTGAGATTTTTATTTGGTTTATTGCATCCTTCATTTCAAGGATTTTTTTTTTTCAGAGTCCATCTCTTTCTTGAAGTAATTGTTTTTTACCCGTGTTTGCTTTCTTATCTCCTTGTTGGAGTGATCAAATTTTGCCTGTATGTGCTCATTTAGGTCATTCTTTAATTCAGAGATCATTTTAACTATGAACCTTCTGAGCTCCTTTTCTGACATTTCATGAACTTTGGTGTCCATGAGTTCTTATATTGTAGTATCCTGGTTAGTTTGGGGCATTTTCCTCTTTTTTTTTTTTTTTTTTTGATTCATGTTATCTTCCTTTCATGTGTCTTCCTTTCTTGCAGTGTGGATCCTGGACTTGGGTCCCGTGCAAGTCGGTGAAGGCAGATCTGGTCTGGGCCTGAGCTCCTGCAGTAGTCAGCTGGTCAAAAGGGATGGTCCCATGCCAGAGGCTGGGCTCTGGAGGTGTTTTCAGGTGGTGCAATGGACCAAGGCCTATTGGGAACCTAGGTACCCTGCAGGCCGGTCTATTCTTGATCTTAAGGAGGGAAGAATGCAGACTTTCACCATCAAGTATGATGTTATGCATTGGTTTTTGGTTCTGTCCATTTTGATGATCTCTATTTTTTACCTTTAATCAGGCTGAGAAATTTTCTTTGTTCAATATTTTTATAATGGATAGGTGCTCAATTTTCTGGATCTATTGCAATAATAACTTTTAATTCTTTATTGCAATATTTAGTTTTGCAGTATTTTGATTTTTATATGTTAAATATCCTTACATTCCTGAGATAAATTCAACTTATTTATGTACAGTATAATTTTTATGGCTGGTTCTGATAAATTAATTTTGCTTTTATATTCATAAAATATATTGTTCTGAATGTTTCTTTTTCTATGTGGTTTTATATTAATATTGGCCTCAGAAAATAATTCAGAAATACTCCCCCCTCCTTTTTTTGGTAAGGTTTGTGAAGAAACAGTATTATCTAAGTGTCTGAATTTGCCATTGAATTAATGAATCTGAGTTTTTCGATTTTTTTGTGTGTGTATGTATAGTTTATTTTTCTCTGGTTTATTAATTCCTTTTTTGTGTTATACATCTATTTGTACTTTCTATTTTTTCATAAGTCAGTGTTGGAAATTTACATCTTTCCTGGTTTTCTCTTTATCTAAATTATCTAATTTATTGCCATAAAATAGTTTGTAGTATTCTAGTTTAAGGCCAGTTATTATGCCCTTTTCCATTCCTGATTTTAGTAATTTGAAGTTTCTTCTTTTTATGTTCAATCTAGTGATTTATTTTAAATGAAACAACTTTTATATTCCCTATTAATTTTAAGTCTAATATTTTCTATTCTTACCTTGGGTTAACTTTATTCTTCTAGTATATTAAGGTAGAATAGGAGACTATTGATTTGAGATCTTTCTTGCATTTAAATGTAGGCACTTATAGTTACAGATTTCTAAATAATGCTTTAGAAATATACTTTGGTAGGTTTTGCATTCATATAATACATTTCAAAGCATTTTTAAATTTCCTTGTTTAATTTTTCTTAATTCATTGGTTATTTAGATGCATTTTTAATTTTCATTATTTATGAATGTCCCCAATTTTTTTGTTATTGACTTCCACTTTTGTTCAGTTGTGACTGGAAAATGTTTTGTAGGCTTTCAATTACTTTAATTTATTGACACTGTTTTTATGGCCTAGCATATGCTCTAATCTGAAGACTATTCTATATATTCTAGAAATAATGTGGCTTATTGAGTGGCATGTCCTATAGATGTGTGTTAAATCTATTTCTTTCATTTTATTACTGATTATTCTGAGTTGTAGTTATTTTCTTTATTTAAAGACTGCTGAAATATTGTTTAAAGACTGCAATACTTTAGCAGTCTATTTGCTCGGTGGCATGAAGCATCTGATGTTGCTTGTCAGAAGGAATAGCTTTGAACATCATATTTATAGTCACCCTAGAATGGCAATAGCTCCAGCAGGGTGCTTCCATGGGGCTACCTTTGTCTCTGTTCCTGATCAGAACCTGCAGCTGGGTTCTCTACCATTCTTCGAAGTTCCCTGAGGCATATAATGCTTCACAATCTGATACAATTAAAAAGAGGGCTTCTTTTACCAGATTTGAGGCCAGCATATAATGTTTTTATGACCGCAAAAGAACCCTCCCTCTGTTGACTCTAGTAAGTAGCTGGCAAGTAATTTAACTTGTGATTCCCATGAAGTGACCTCCACTTAATTGTTACTCAAAATCAGCATTTGTTAGGTTTGAATTTTATCCACATTGTTTGGAATAAATTTATTGATTTTTCTAAACCTTTAGAGCTCTTTGTTCTTAACACTTACCAGTGTCCTTGAACAAAACTTTTGAGGTAAGTTACTGGAGCAGAAGTCTGGGACAATAGACCTCTATTCTGAGTGACCCTTGCTTTAGAAGAACAGTGCTGAACCTTGGGTACATACCCCTATTTTTACAGACATGCCTTCCTTGGTATGTGAACCTCAATGAACAAATGCATTCTCCAGCCTTCTGGGAATTCTAACCTGAAAGTTAGCCTTGCAAAGAAGCTGAGGAGAGGAAAATAAAAGAATTCTTGTGGCCTGCTACTCTCAGAAAGATATTGCACCTCTTCACTCAAAGCTGGAGGAAGGGTTCAATTTTTGTTTATACCTGCCTGAAGCTAAGTATCCATCACTAAGCTGAGAATAGTGAAGAAGATAATGACTCATGCTTCAAATCTAAGATTCTCACTGTTCCCACAGAGTTTTAGTGGGCTTTCTTGAAAAAATGTTTCTCCATTTACTTAAAATAATTACAGAGTTGATTTTTTTTGGTAGTGGGGATTAAATTCAGGGACATTCAATTACTGAGCCTCATCCCCAGCCCTATTTTGTATTTTATTAAGAGATAGGGTCTCACTGAGTTGCTTAGTGCCTCCCTTTTGCAGAGGCTGGCTTTGAACTAACCATCCTCCTGCCTCAGCCTCCTGAGCTGCTGGGATTATTGGTGTGTACCACTGTGCCAAGCTACAGAGTTAATTTTTAAAATTATTTTTTACCAGCTATGTTTATTTTGCAAGTGTTGTCCTTTGAGCTCTTCATGTTGCCATTCCAGTAACTTATTTTCAGCATTCATAATGTATATATAAATATGTTATAGATTATTTGATTAATCTAATTTGGGAAATAGCATACATTGTTATATAATAGCTTATTTGCTCATCTGAGTTAAATCAAGTGTTAATTTCTTAGTATATTATGCAGAAAGGTCATGATATCTTGACTGCATAGTCTCACATGAAAGTTAAAGGCAAGTAACAACTTATTTGCAAGTTTTTGAGTGACTGAAATAGTTTTACGATGCAATGAGGCATACATACATAACATTGGACACATGCACTCATAAATAACTTTGCACAGCATAGAAGCACACACAATGAATTTTTCCCATTCAATTAATCATATTTAGACTTCAAATTCAGAAAATAAGTGTACATTTGCTATAAGATCATTAATCCCTGATAGGTAATTTTTATTAATATCTATTTGCCTAATAGTAATTGAGCACTTACTTGTGTAACTATTACATTAAATATTTTACGTGTGCAATGGTCCATCTTAGTATCTGTTTTCTGAAAAGTGTATCTTTTCTTTTGGTAATAGACTCAGTGAAGGAACAATGAAAATTTAGATCAAAGGCCTTTTTTACTCTTTCAATCTAGCATGATCCGTAAAGTTTCTTTCCTCTTCAATCTTGAATTTGGTATAATAAGATTCTATAGCTCATAAAATCCTTTGTTAAGCTAGTCTGAGAACATTAAACTTTTTTGTATATAAGAGGCATAAATGAGACAGTAAAACAAGATACCTTATTTATTTCTATTTTAAGTTCAAGGATGCAACTAAATCCAGATCTAACTTGAAGTAATTTGGTTCTGAAAAATATCATGTGTTTTATTTTTTGCTTCACTTGGAACTAGAGAGTCCTGTCTCATTAATATGAATATCAAATGCTCACAAATTATCTAACCTGTAAATATCTAGTTTCCCTTTGATCCACAAATAGTAAACCTTAATTCTAATTTCTAATGAATATACAATTCTAGTTTGTTCATATCTAATTACTTTCTGTTCCTGAATAGATTTACATATTTCAGAAACCAGTTCTATTTGTCCTTTATTACATGGGCCCTTATTCTCCCTTGGAATACTATGGTTTTAGAGCTTTTCAGATTGTATCTTATAGTGTTGTAACTCAAATATTTAGTATTCTACTATTATCTAAATGCTTTTCCCCAGGTGTGGCATAGGTACCGTGCTTTGATTCATCAACTACATCCAACATCAATCAATAATGATTAGCCAGATTCTCCTGAAGCCTTGGAGAAACAAATTTCTATGCAGAAAGAAATGAAGAACTATAATAATTAATTCCAAAATTCATAAGCTTTAAATCCCCTCAGGAGATTTCTTACTATCTCTCTTTTCCATGTCAGTTCTGTCTACCATCATAATTAAGGGCCATAGACTAGTACCGTGTGCTTTATTCCCCTGCTTGAAAAGCCCAGGCCCAGACCTTTACCTTGTTATAAGATGCCTTGTTATAAATTGCAATGAAAAGAAAAATATTTTTAACCTCCAGTCTTGGACTTCACCCCTCTGAAGTATTGTCAAATGCAAAGTTATAAAGG
Organism: Callospermophilus lateralis; assembly: GCF_048772815.1. Taxonomy (NCBI): domain Eukaryota; kingdom Metazoa; phylum Chordata; class Mammalia; order Rodentia; family Sciuridae; genus Callospermophilus; species Callospermophilus lateralis. Next base: position 128,459,525 of record NC_135306.1, on the reverse strand, counting down.
ACCAGGATCTTTTTTTTAAGGGCTACCCACAATGTTTCAATTCAACCATTCCATAATATCTTTACTTCAATATATAACTATTTTTACTATTTCTTGAAAAATATAATTAAAAATACTTATATAGGAGCATGCAAACTAATGGTAGCTATCAGATTTTAAATCCACCCATACATCTATTCAAATTGGCAAAAAGCACAATAAAGATATATGGACCATACTTTTAGCATTCTTAGAAAATCAGAGAATAATACCTCAAATTACCTGAAAGTATGGAAATAAATACCTCATTCCAAAGAGCCTCCACCACCTTATCAAGCTAGTGGAACCAGAGAGTAAAAAGTAAAGATATAAGTATCCATGAAAATTTAATGGGGGACATGGAATATGGGGGGAAAAAAACAGAGTCAATGTCTGAAAAAGAAATTCTAATGTTATGTTGAAACCTAATGAACACATTTGCTGCAATTGGGACAAACAATTTGAAACTGAGGGGAAATAGAAGTACCATTAAAGGATGGCTGGGTTTTGGGTATAATTTTTAGGTAAATAGAACAGGAACGGTTAACCTAAGAGATATAGCATTGTAGGGGAAGTAGGAAATAAGAGGAGAAAATTAACCCTGCCCCCCAAATGTTCCTTTAAAGAAACTGTATTTCCTTTAATACAAACAAAGACGAGACCACTTGAAAATTATGGATTTTTAAATTATTTTTCAAATACTTAAAAATAAGGAAGAAATCAAATGTCCTACAAAGCCACTATTTTTTTTAAAAAAGCAGAGAATGTAAATCAATTTATGAAAACATTATTTTTCCTCAGAAAATAAATTATTCATAAAAATAGTAATACAAACCCAAAATGCAATTATATCTTGCCATTGGATCCATTTTGGATGCAAACAAAACAAGACAAACTTGAGCTAGAAATTCTAAACATACTAATTGGCAAAAATATGAAGAAACCCACTAGTTGTTTAAACTTGGGGAAGAAATAGAATAAAAGGGCAACATTATATGACAAATAAGAACTTATTTCTACTATGTTCAAACTGTCATATATTTTATTAACATTTAGTAAGAAAAAGTAAAAAAATAATGACAAGATTAAAAATTCTAGAAAAGAGTAAAGGGAGTAAATTGAAATGAGGGTCATTTGAAGAAGATCTAACATTTGAGAACTGTAATGTGTGACTGTTGGGGGGACCTAAATGGAACAATGAGAAAATAGTATTTAAAATATAATCCTAAACTTTCTGAAAATAAGACCTGAAACTTTATTGATATGGCTCATGGGTTTCTTATGATTTTGATAGAAAGAACCAATTCTGAGATATGTCCTTGTAAACCTGTTAAAATATAAAGATTGAAAATGATCCTTAGAGATTCCAGATGATAAGCTCAAATAACTTACAAGGGAAAAAATAATTTTCTCAAAAAATGTACAGAGCAATGCAATAGTGAAACAACATTTTCAACTAATTTCAAAAACAAAAGCGTAAGCCAGGGATTTTATATCAAACCAAGCTGTCTTCCAAGCGTCAAGAACATAATGAACCAGTTTACAACATTCAAGAACGCCAAAAGATGTTGCGCATGCATGCTGTTTCTGAGCCTTCTGCTGGAGAATGAGTGGTCATCTAACAATAGACACCCAGGGAAACTTTGAAAAACAGACTTCTGGGTCATTTGTTATTTGAAATGGTAGAGTTGGGTATCAGTCAAGGGTGCTAACATAGAAAAAGAGGGTTATGAAAACATTATGTGGGGTGACAAATTGAGGAAACATTGTTACTAAAATAATCAGAGGAAGGGTGAAAAAAAAAGGGATAGGAAGATTCTAATCATTGACTATAAACTGGCAATATGTGGGAGTCAAAGGACACCATTTAATACTAACAGAAAATATGCAAGGTTGATTTAAAAATGAGTATAAGTATAAATGACCATTGATACAAACATCATCTTTGTAAATCAAAACAACCCGTAATTAACCCAAAGGCTCCAGTAGCTGAGACTGGAGGATGGCGGTTCAAAGCCAACCTCAGCAATGGTGAGGTGCTATGCAACTCAGACCCTGTCTCTAAATAAAATACAAAAAAGGTTTGGGAATTTGGCTTAGTGGTTGTGTCCCCTGAGTGCAGTTACTGGTACCAAAATAAGAAGGAGAAACAAAAACAAAAAATCTGGAGTTAAAAACTTAAAACTTACTATTCTTTTTTGGAATTTGCTCTTCTTACCTTAAATTGTTTTGTGGTGTAGGATTGAAAAAATGAGCACCTGTGTTAATACTTCTGGGAGGCACACTTCTTGTTTTTATTGATTTATTTTCTCAGAACTGGGGATTGAACTCAGTGCCTTCAATATGCAAGGCAAGCACTCTGCCACTCAATTACACCCCCCAGACCTTGTACTTTTAAAAAGCTACATAATATATTATGAAACTCAGTACAGTTTGAGAATCTCGAGTGAACATAATGGAGAAGAAAGAAAATATTTTCTTAAATGAATTCTTCCTCAATCCACAGTGATATCAAGCTTTCAAAAATAAGTGATCACTGAACTTTGTAATTAGAAGATCATTCAATGGGATGGTTGATTTGATTAAACTAGATTGCAGAGTGTGGGAAAGTAAACAATTAGAGACAATAATTGAAGAATACACATTAAAGAAACATGATAGGAAAATACAGGAAGGAATAATATTTTCTACATTATTGGAGTTTGTGTTTTCCACTTTGTTTTGAAATTTTAGTGCATCTCAGCTATACTGAATGTAGAGAGCTAAATGAGAATTTTGATTCATACTTGGGATGGAATTTTTACAGGGAAGCAGAAATATCTTCAGGATAATGCATATTGTCTACAGTATCCAAAGTAAGAAAAAACTCTAATATACAAATCAAATGAAAGTGAGATGGCGAGCATGAGAATGATAATTTTGCCCATCTGGTCAGATGATTTCAGTGCTAAAGTTTTAGAGAGTCTAAGAATTTTGTGAATGAGACTTGACTCATTGGTAAGCATCAAAATAAGCAAGTGTTCCACTCAAGATTGTTTTGTTCCCAAACAAAACTGCTTTCAACTTAAGTTGATGAGGTCTAGAGTTGCACAATGTAGGCATTTTATTTCCCCCAGAATAAAAAGTTTTAAGCATTTCAGTGATGGATATTTAGGCTAAAACTTCATGCTATTGTTCTCTTGTTTTTCAAAAAAATAATACAAAATAGGTTTATTTTTATTCACAACAATGACAATTAGGAAAATGGAAATTATCAAGACTCTTAAATGGATATTTGATACACATTACAATGGGAAGACTTGCTCTGCTGCCCTCAGAAGTTAAGTCTCTCGACCTGATGCTGATGTCCCAGCACACATTTCAGACATGCTTTCCAAATAGCTGCTTCTTTTCTTTTAATAACTTTTGATAAGAAATTTGACCTTCCAGATAATCCATTTTCCTTTCCTGTTTTTTTTTTTTTTTTTTTTGCATTCTGTCATGAAGGGTCTGAGCTCAGTTTCACTGGTCTCAGAAAGTACTGTTTTCAGGTCTTCCAGGATCCCTTGTAGTATATTCTCCATCTGCAGAGCAGATGTCAGTGCTTGGGTGGCACTTCCCCAGTTATCTACATCTGGTCTCTTCATAACTAAAGGCAGATCATACTGTCTGTTTTCTTAGAAATCTTGGGAAATGCTTTGCTTGTTGCCTCTTTAACTCAGCCTGTTCCTCCAAGAACATGACAAAAGGAGGCATTCTTTCTCATCAATATAGTAGCAGGCCATGGATAAATAGGCATCGCTGATGTGCACCAGGTAAGCCACCAAGCCTGTCCCCTGCATTCCATCTCAGCCTTAGGGAAATTCAGCCATAAGATGTGCTGTTCTCTTTGTTTTTAATGATAGTTCATGCTATTGTTTAATACATATAATTCTTTCAACAGTGAGGTCTATTTTAATAACTATTAATGTTTTGCAACAATTCAGCACCTCAAATGGATAAAACCCTTCATAGAGCAGAATATGATCCATTCTCATTGGATTAAATATAATTTTTCAATCCGGTGTCTTTTAATTATATGAAGATTTTAGTAACTTCAGTGTTTCTGTGATTACATTAAAAATATCAATATTTACTCAAGTGATAGGGATCCAGAATTTAAAAAGGAAATAAATCAAATATTGTTTAGAAATAGAAAATAAAATTAAGGAATCTATTTTAAATAAAGGTAGTATGGTATAGGAGAAAAGTTTTCTACATTTGGAATATTGATTTCCTTGTGTGACATTGGTCAAATTAGTTGTCTCCAGTTGCCATATTTTTGCAGAATGCTTTTCTGGTTTGTCAGGAGAAACATGAAGTAAATTCTATAAATGAAAGCTTGGAAATATTGTTTAATAGGGTGTTAAGATTAGCATATTTCTTAGTCTAAAATGTCTGACAATAGGTAAGGTACACAGTGTGTTTAATGCATTGTAGAGTTTCACAAAGCATGGAGAAGAAAATGAGTTATATAGGAGCACAGACTCAAAAGAAACAAATCGATGAAAATGGAATAAAGGGACCAGGCAGGTGGAGGGAGGAAGGGAAGGAATGGGAAATGATATTCGCTGATATTGATCAAATTATATTATTTTTGTGCATATGAATATGTAATATGTCTATTACATACCATTTTAATGTGCCAGTAAAAAATGTGGAAAAAAATAGAAAATATGTAAAACATACATAAAATGTTTTTGTTTTATGACCAGATCCACAGTGCCCAAAATCAAATAATTTACATTTGAAATCCTGTAGAAGGCTACTGAGGTATCTTTCACTTTGGGCTCATCGTCTCCATACTTTCCCTTTTTTTCAGGCTCTCACTACATTTTACTTGGACTGTTTTGTTGAAGTCTTCATTTCAATCATTATCAACATTTCTTCCCAAATAATCATTGAATAAAAATATGGGGACACCTTTTTTTTTTTTTTTTTTTTTTTTTGCATTTCAAGTTCTTTAATTGCATGTTGATTGTATTTTAAAAGATTGACAGTTGTAAGAAATTCTAATGCACAAAATCCAGCCATGAACTCTCTCCCAGCAATGTCTCTTATGAAACACATTTCTGCTTAACTTCACCTTTATATGGATACATTGGTATTGTTTTAATCTGCAACTCTGATTCTTTACATGCTGCTATGATTACCTAGATTAACTTTCTCATTTTTTTCCACTGGCAAATCCTCACTTATTGTCTAAGACTCAATTCAAATAGCCTAGCCACAAAGAGGCCTTCAACTCTACAACACATTTTCTTTGTTAATACTGTAATAGTATTTCCCCAGTTGTGTAATTTATCTGTTTTGATAATTTTTTCTTCTCATTAAAGTGTGAACCTCTTTGATTAGGGGTGGCACTTAAACACTTAAATCTTTACTTGTGGGAGTAAATGCATGGAAGATAACAAGCAGAGGACCAAGGAATTAAGGCTATTTTTTAATTCAGTTCTTATTTGCACATCTCTTGTGTAACTGTTATTAATATATCCTCTGTCCTTACTTCTGTTCTTCACTGATTAATTATTCTTGTGCATGTACCATGCAGTGGGGTTGCTTAATCCATTTCTTCTGTATCTTTATCAGATAGGGCCTAAGTAAATGCTCAAGCTCTTATAGCAAATATCTGAGAGTAAATTAAATATCATTAGTCATGGAATATTGAAACAGAGATGCTACTAGTTGATATTAGAATTAGTGTTTTTTTCCCTCATATATAGTTTCAAAACACTCTTGTTCACAATGTGTGTTTACTCTTTTTTAAAAAAAACCTGGTAAAAATTAATCTAGACTTTCTAAAACTTGGGTGAATATGATTATCAAACTTCCACTTATGCAAGAATGCCATCTTTATATGCTCTAATTATACTACCTATAGATGTCTCTTTAAAAAAAAAGTAGAGATTACTTTTAAATCAATTGGAAGGAAATTTTATAATTATTTTTTAATGCTCATTCTGGCTTACTTTAGTTCCTGGATTTAGGGCCAAACTTTAATTCAGCATATATCTCAGCCTTCTTTAAACAGTAACAATCTAGCAACAGAAAAAAATAATAAAACAAAACTTTCCTGCCTGCAATTCAATGTAGTCAAAATGTTAACAAGGATCTCTGATTCTATAAATAAGATTTTCCTTACCAGTGGTAAAATGTCTAGAAACTCCTGCTGTGTAAGCTAGAAGGCTTCAAGCCGAGCTCTTTTTTTAGCAGCAAGTTGCCCTTAGATAAATTACACTGATGACTAAGTAAAACCCAGGTAATGTGAGACCAGAGTATAGCTAACATTCTTCACGTCATGCTCCATTATCAGACTCAATGAAGCAAACCTTTAGAGATCAAAGAATAAACCTTGTCCTCACTGCTTTTTGCTGTGCTGAAAATTTTAACTGCTGGTTAGTCTATTTTTAACTTATTTAAATGGAGCCAACTGCTTACTGACTCAGAGGGTGCTGAGCTGAGAAACTGCTGCCTGGCTTGTATGGTCATATCATTTAAGAACTCAAGGCCCTAGATTTCCCAAGGCCCTAGATTTCCCAAGACCCTAGATTTCCCAAGGCAGATTCTGCTTTAGGACTTGTAAGTTTACGACAGGATTTGTATTCTCTGGCTCTAATGGAAATTAACTTGAAACTAATCTATAAGGAGAGAGAATTTACATTAGGTGATACTAACCTGAGAGGCTTGAATAACACTTGAAATTTAGACCTAATGTAATCATAAGCAAGTATACTAGATTCTCAACTTGAACATGATAAATTTTTAATAAAAGTGGTAAATCGGAGAATATTACATATTATGGATTAATTGTGAAGTTATGATGGCATTGCAGTGAATTATAGCTAAAACACTGGTTTGCTGTTTTGGCTTGTTATCCATTCTTGGAGTGTCTGAACTTTGAGTGCTGTAAAAACTGTTGGACCTAAAAACTTCCCACTGTGAGCCAAGGGCAAACTTAGACCAAAGAAAGCGGCAGACTGCTCCAGACATGTAGGTAATCAGAGACTCATTCAGGGGAAATCACAGGACAAAGTGAATCTCAGTTTGTAATGAACTCCCATCCAAGGTTTGTAGACTTTATACCATGAAAACAGAAAGGGAAAAAAGATAAAGTCCCTGTTGGCTAGTTAAGTCATAGGATTGCCTTCTTAATCTGTTTCCCCTCTAGAGAAGGGCTGGTCTGCATTACCTATTTTCAGCCTCATTCTTAAGGGAGTGGGCAGGACATCTTGAGCAGTGGCAGTAGCTGCCATAGCTCTCAGAGCTCCTTTCAATCACTGTGCCCTATAACTCGCTTCACTGTCATGTTCCCAGACTGTTTTCACAACACTCTACTCGTTGTGATTGGCCTTCGTTTGCACAGCCCCTCTTCTACAAGCCTGGCTACCACCAGGGATTTCATGGTAAGGGTGGTGGCTATACTCACAAACTTGATGCTACACTGCAGGTGTCTATAGTGCAGTGGAGACCCAGACAGGAGAAAAGGCAAGGAAAGAAAGCACATGATGATTAATAAGCATTTTATCCATCTTCAAAATTTTTAAATCATTTGGATAATGATGATTTTAGCCATGGGGTGCAATTTTTAAAGCCCTCACTCATCTATGATGTCACTGAAGCCCTGGAGTTGGGACATTATCACTAACCTGGAATAGCATTGGATTTTGATAATGAAGTAGGTCCTTCCCCGTGCCTCAGTTACCATGTTTAAAACCATTTTATTTTGTAAAAACAGTGCTTTTTGTTTGATTTTAAATGTGGGTTCTCTTTGAGTTCTTGAACTAAAATGTCCTATCTACTGTAGCTAAGAACTTAACTGGTGAAATTGGTTAACGTTTGTAATAGAAGCAATGATACTTTTTATGTTTATAAAAAGTATAGTTTTTATAAAAATAAATTATACTTTTATATTTGAGAAATGAAATACTCATACTAGTGGGCCACACATCTCCACTATGTGGCTTTGAGATATGGGATAATGGCAGTTGTGGTCAGTTTATTCAGTATTTGCTCCATTGCTAAGGAAACCCCAGAGTTCAACGCAATATCTGGGAAACGTGAAGGGTCAAATTTCGGCACCACATATCCTTTGTGCTCACTGGAGACCTCGTGACCTGTACCTAGTCATCTCTTCAGGCAATGGCATGGCAATCAGAGCTTAGGAGGGTAGCTGTGTTATAATAGGTAAATAGAGGCACTTCCTTAATTTCCTAAGTGGTCTTTGGCATCCTCTTTTTTGTGTGATTTTTATGCTTCCAGCAGAAATAGAAAACATGACTCAATTTGTCAAACTGCAGTTAAATTTATTTCAGATCTATGAATATCATAGTAATTATTTGACTACTGTGTTTGGACTATTTTTGGACTTATTTGGACTATTTTGAACTTTGTGTTTCACAAAAATTGGGAACACATAGGAACAACTTTCCTTTGTTTGATAAAGTATCATTGATGGGGCAATGGGTAGGGTTTCAACCTTATGATAGCTGTGGTGTTTAAATTACTCTTGTGGTATTTTTTTCCCCAAAATAGAAGATTGAAATATGGGCCAGTCCATTCCCTGTTATGGGGCAGACCAGAGCTCCTGACAGCAGCATCAGTACACACACCAAATAAGCTGATGTATTTCTCATTTGGGAGTAGGATACAGCTGGATGCAATAACACATTTTATTTTCAGCCCATGTCCTAACACATTGACATTTCATACTAGCAACAGAAAGCTAAGAGCAGAAAGTAAAAAACCTAGTAGGCACTTGTGAACACAAATCTTCAACAAGGATTACACTGACTGACTGGAGTGGTCAAAACAGTAGTTTGCTGCCTGGGGTGGTTCACTGCGAGGAGCATACTATCTGTGCTAGACCAGGGATGGGGGAGTTGTATGTCAGCCCAGGAGATCATTGACTTTCTTCCACTGGTATCCTATTGCCTCAGGCCCAGTGTCTAGCAATATGAGAGTCTGGGTCATTAAGATTAGGTTCTGTGCCCCTTGAGGGATGAGTTTTTCACACAGCCTGGTGGGATGCACCCTGCCAGTTTCCACTGCACAAGGGCAGAGTGGTTCAGTGTATCTGGAAATGAGGTGCACCCCTATCCACATTCAGTGCCCTATTCACCATACAATTACATGTGGGGGATGCTCAACTAGCTTTCCTAGCCTGCCATATGAGGCAGTAGAGCCCGTTACAGTTTCATCTATATGTCTAAGAGCTTGTGGCCACACTTTTGTCCACTCAGACAGGTTGGGGCACCTGGTACGTGCTTTTATATGCTGTTTGAAAACTGTTTTAACACACCAGCTGTCCTGCTTTCTGTGGGTTATTGTGTGGATGGAATCTATATAGGACTTTTTGTTGTGTCTATTCTGATATATGTTCTTTGAAGTGGAGTTTTCAATAACTGTCTTTTGGAGAATGCCATACATTCCTTGATGTTTAAGTTCTGAATCGTGGCTGGGTTAGCCTTATAGTAGGGGAAGGCTTGGGTAGTGTCTACACACACCAGTACACACCTTCTCACTTCACTTATGGGAAATTGACCAATGTAAGGTACCTGCCATTCTTTAATGTGTGTCGAGCCTCCATATAATTCAGTCAGGTCCCTAGAATGTCTTCAGGAATAGGTTGGAAACCATTTTATTATCTGTTTCATGCTGTTAAATTTTAAAGGTATAACAGTGTCTTGAGTAATTTTTATTTTACCCTGGTTTTTGCTTGTCACTTTGTGGACCCACATTGCTATGACCTATGCCTAGAAGGAGGCAGTCCACATTTTGGCCAGGGCATTTGCTTCTTAATTGCTTAGTGGTGACACAAAGTATAGGCCACTAATTGGTTCCCTTGAAAATCATCATGGGGTTTTTGTAGCCTGTCCCATATTTTTCTTCCCACGTTTCCTTTCCTCCCATTGGTTCTCTCATGCTAGTCAACTCTTCTGCCCATTGCCCCGTTAAAAGAGTCAAGTCCTTCTTTTTGGTTCAACCATCAGTGCAGAGAACTAATGATTTCACGTGCAAGCTGCATCAATACAGTCCATACCCTTCCCTCTGGGTGTTTCTAAACTTAATCCAGATTGTACCTTTCTTGGGTAAAATGCACAGCAGTCCACAAGGAGATTGCATTTGCTGGACCTATCTGCATATCATGACTCCACAGCGACAGGACCATTTTTCTCTTTCATTGTCAGTGGCACTGCCAGAAGCATGTGAGATACAGGTTCTGAGGTGTGATAAAACACAGCCCTCAGTAACAGCCACAAATCTTACGAGGGGCTTAGTGAGCCATGTTATTGGAAGTATGCATGCATGCTTGTAAGTATGGGGGGGTCAGGACAGTGGCAGAGAATTGTCTTTTGAATATATCGCCTATGCACCCCTCGATGGGGCAAGCAGCTCTAACAATGACAGGATTGACTTTGGTTAGAGATTCATTCTGGATAAGGGGAATGCAGCCGTTCTTCTATTCCAGAATAACATTGTTTGGGCCCTCTCCATAGCTGGACCAAAATCTCATCAGAACTCAGGTCTTGTTGCTGTCACAGCACCCACCCACCCCATTTCACCTTTAGTGATAAACACATTTAGTTTACATGGCCACCCCTCTGTTTTGGTCAGTTTTTGTCACTGTGACCAAAATAACTGATGAGAACAACTTAGAGGAGGGAAAGTATATTTGGAGCTCAGAGTTCCAGGTCCCAGTCTATAGATGGCCATCCCCATTGCTCTGGGCCTAAGATGAGGCAGGACAACATGGTGAAAGGGCGAGGCAGAAGGAGGCAGATCCCATCACAGTGGTTGGAAAGCAGAGAGAGACAAGAGGAGAAGGGGCTGCAGATCAAATGAACCCTTCCAGGCCATGCCCACAGTGACCCAACTCCTCAAGCCATGCCCTACCCGCCTACTTCCAGTCTGTTCATTCAAGCTAGGATGGACTGATTAGGTTACAGCTCTCATAATCCAATTATTTTACCTCTGAATATTAGCACAAGATCCTCTGGAGAACACTTCATACACAAATCCTAACACCCATACCAGTCACCCCTAGAGCCTTAACCTGTTTTACCAGAACATTTGTTCCTAAAGTCTGCTGTGTTCAATTGCAAACTGCTCCCTTTTAAATTAGCCTATACAGGGGCCTGAAACATGGGACCAGCTGTCTAGTATCCCAGCTGTCTCACAAATGCCTGTACCTACTGCCCTGGTAGGGGTACAGGGTGGGCCTGGATCTTATCAATTACCAATTTAAGACTACCCCACTCTTACCCAACCAGAAGATTTTTAGGAACTTTACACAGTGCCAGGCCTTGTTTCTGCACTTCTTTTGGGGGTGGGGGTTCACTGTCCATAACCCTAACCATAAATACTTGACCACTAAAGTTATAGGGTGTTCTGTAAGAAGGAGAAATCCATAGAGGTTAACACCATCAATGTAATTGACCATTCAATGTTGGGAGAGGAGTATACAGACAGAGCCAAGACATGGATCATCATCCCATGACAGATTATAGGGTTGTGCATTACACATGAAAAGCACATGAAAGGCCCTGCTGCCCTTCACATGTGACAGCAGTGATGTTGAATCCACAGGTAGGAAGATTCAAAAAAGGCATTGGCTAAATCCAGTACTTGGGGGGGGGGAGTTCCCAGGGAGGAGGTCACAGTGTTTAACAAAGCAATAATATTTGGCATAACAGGGCACAATGGATACATAGTTTTGTTTATAATATTTTGTCATCTTTTATGACATAACTGGCTCTCTTACCTGCTATACAGGGCTGATAAAGCTGTTTTATACTGTTTATGTGTATGGGATCTCTCTAGTCCGGCGAGGAGGTCCATGGAACAGGGTAGAGGAGAGCGTGGCTGTGGAGTCACTATTCAAGACCTCCGGAGACCAAGCAGGAAGCAGGTCTGAGTTTATTGCACAATTACCATGTATATATACTCAGGCAGTAGCTAAGCAGATTACAGGCAGCCACCAATGCAATTTCTGCTAACTGTCTTTGCAGCAACCACTCAAAGAGTGGGCTGTGGAGCAAGTGCAGGGACTGCAACACATGGCCTAATGCCCAGGGCTGTGCCTACGGGGTAAGGGGCCTGCCGCTCATGCACCTAGCAAAAGGGGAGTGGCCTGCCACTCAGACACCCTTAACATATGCCATGTATACAGTACTCCATGCACTTGTCCCCACATTTGTGCTATCTCCAGTTTCACACTTTTCTTTTGAGAGTCCCTGGGAATTTACATAGTCTGGAAGCCCCTATCTTCCAGGGTAGAGGAGGAGTGACTAGCTCTCAGTCTGCAAGCCCACTTTAGATAGGTCTTACTACCTGGAATTACAGTTGATAGCATTCCAGGATGGTTTGGAAATTCTATCGTTTTAAGATTCCAACACCTAAAATGTTTTTATGGATAGGCAACAATGAGATACTGTCTATAGGAATGCCATCCAAATTACAAGTTAAAAAAAAACCATTTCATTCTAATGGCGTGTCCTCCCTAACCATCTGTAGGACTGAAAGTACTCTTTAATTTTTTATTTTATTTTATTTTTTTGTTTTTTTATTGGTTGTTCAAAACATTACAAAGCTCTTGACATATCATATTTCATACATTAGATTCAAGTGGGTTATGAACTCCCATTTTTATCCCAAATACAGATTGCAGAATAACATCAGTTACACATCCACATTTTTACATAATGCCATATTAGTAACTGTTGTATTCTGCTACCTTTCCTATCCTCTACTAGCCCCCATCCCCCCTCCCATCTTCTCTCTCTACCCCATCTACTGTAATTCATTTCTCTCCTTATTTTTTTCCCTTTCCCCTCACAACCTCCTATATGTAATTTTGTATAACAATGAGGGTCTCCTTCCATTTCCATGCAATTTCCCTTTTCTATCCCTTTTCTTCCCACCTCATGTCTCTGTTTAATGTGAAAAAATGCTCACCATCTCTAGCAGTCAGAGAAATGCAAATCAAAACCACCCTAAGATACCATCTCACTCCAGTAAGATTGGCAGCCATTATGAAGTCAAACAACAACAAGTGCTGGAGAGGATGTGGGGAAAAGGGTACACTTGTACATTGCTGGTGGGACTGCAAATTGGTGCGGCCAATTTGGAAAGCAGTATGGAGATTCCTAGGAAAGCTGGGAATGGAACCACCATTTGACCCAGCTATTGCTCTTCTTGGACTATTCCCTGAAGACCTTAAAAGAGCGTACTACAGGGATACTGCCACATCGATGTTCATAGCAGCACAATTCACAATAGCTAGACTGTGGAACCAACCCAGATGCCCTTCAATAGATGAATGGATAAAAAAAAAATATTGCATTTATACACATTGGAGTATTACGCAGCACTAAAAAATGACAAAATCATGGCATTTGCAGGGAAATGGATGGCATTAGAGCAGATTATGCTAAGTGAAGCTAGCCAATCCCTAAAAAACAAATGCCAAATGTCTTCTTTGATATAATGAGAGCAATTAAGAACAGAGCAGGGAAGAAAAGCAGGAGGAAATGAAAGTACTCTTTAAACAGCTCTAATTTTTATGTATGAAAGTTGACTCTGTCCTCCTACCTACTAAAGCCAAGACATTTTCCATTTTTCCAGGTGACCAGTATATATTGTTATCTCCATATGTGTTCTCTGATTGCCCCCTGTTCATATTTGTGGGTGGTGTCATTTCTACCAATAGACCTTAGGAGTTGGAGAGACCCAGCCTGCATAAGCTTATATTCTGGAAGCTTCACCACATGAGGAAGAGGGAATGCCAAAAAATGACTTTAGCAATCTCAACTACTATTCTGCCTTCAAATCCTTTCCTAGCCCCAACAATAGGCACTGGATTCTCTATTCCACCCAAGTTCCTCTTCCAAATCTATCCACATTTGTTTTTGAGTCACCTAAGCTGTCTTCACGTATTTCCTCTCACTGGAACAGTTACCCAGCACCCCCCCACACACACACACACCTTTTATCAAGAACTGCTCTTCTTCCGCTAATGTCCTTCCAGATCAGCAACAGGCCCACTTCATAGATTTTCTAGTCTATGACAGGGTGAAGCATTACAAATCATACCAAGCCCCAAGCAGATAGAGCACATTGCAAGATGGTTTTCCATTTTTGTGGTAAAAGTTGCCTCAACCAAGCCTTCAAAGAGAGCCTCCTTTGACAGATAACCTTGTGGATTCCCCAATTCATTTAGGAGCTGCTTACTCTGCTCCCTTATAAATTTCCAGTTGGCTGTGGTGCCCAGCAAATCCCTATCATTGGACGAGGCTTCCTCATGCCAGAGGTAATAACCCCATTTAATAGTGAGTGGGAACCTATGAGCCTTCTTGCCCCTTGTCACAGGGCAGGCTGGGTAGTTATATTCCTCATGCCCATTTTATGTTCAGGGAGAGATAGGCCGATGGCTTCCATATCCCACAACCACACCAGCCCTGCAGAAAAGCTTTTCGTTAAAACCTAGCAGTAATTTCCACTAGTTCAGTGGGTGTATATCTATTCAAGTACTTGTCTCCTGCATGGCAGTCTGGCCTTGGCCTGTGTCTACCATGTCCATCTTCAGCTTATGGTGAATGGGAGGCCGGACCTTTGGGATTGTTGTATTATCAGGCTTGTTTATAAATAGATTTTATGTCTTTGTGTTCTAATCTGTCCATGACAGAGGACTGTGTCTTCCACTTTGGGGGACTTCCTTACCTATAATTTAGGGTACCTAGATGCCAGACATTTTATTTTTTAATCCTGATTCTCAACTTTAGCAGCTAGCCCCATGGCCAGCGGAGTTGACATTTTCATATTATTTTCCAGTTTTCTTTCTTTTGCTTCTGCTGCGAATGGTGCATCTGTTGCCTCTTACACCCTTCAGGAGCTGCCATCCTGTTTCCTTTCTTGCTGCTACACCCTATTCATGATTCCTAAAAGACACTGGAGCATTTCCCAACTTCCCTACCCTTAGTCTTATGTATTAAGTATATGGATCACTGATTGCAATATAGATGATGCTGTCAACCTGGGATTTTCCCTGTGCCTCATTTCCCAAGCCCATTTCTTGGGTCAGTCCTGGTTGGCTTGTTGATTTATTTGGAAAATTCCCTGTTGGGACCAAGAATTGCCCTCCATAAGCCAAGAGTAAACTCAGACCAAAGAAAGTGTCAGGTCAGTCCTGGTTAATAGGTAGTTTTGGGGAGGACCACATCAAGTAGATCTCTGTTTGTAAGGCATGTCTGTTTAGCCTTTTACACCATGAAAAGTAATGAAAAAGAGGGAGGGGGGAAAAAAGAAGCCACTTATGGTGTTTTAAGCCATCAGGCTGCTCTCTGTTTACTTACTACTTAAAGGGATTGTTTGAGTTCCCTACAACCTGCTAAACATATGTTCTGGGCAGCAGCAGGGTGTCTGTGTCAACAATTCACTTCCCAGTCACATCCCAAAATATATTTCCACAATGTCCTATAAACCACATGCATTTGTCCATGATCCAAGATACATACTAATTTCTTAGTTAGATTTCTGTCTGTTAAGCATGTGGCAGTTTTCTTGAGTAGTGCTGGTTAAAATTGTAGTCTCTCAATAAATATTTAGAAAATGGATAAAAAATAAATGCTTCTTTTATGAACCCTAGGTCCGAGAAGGCAAGATACCAATGTGAAGCCATCTCCAGCAGAGTATGTGGAATGCATAAGTTTACTTGGAAAAAGAAAAAAAAAACACCTTTTAATTAAGAGGAGATAGTCTCACATTTATTAAGTGGAAATAAGTAATTTAGGATAGTAATTAGTACATTGTTCAAGGACTGTGCCATTATCTCAATGTTATTGTCTCAGTTATTTGATAAAATCTCTACATATATGAGACTAAGCTAACTTTTCCATTTCTACAGAAGCCGTTTGCTTGCTTTCCCATCATTGCTTTTAGTTCTCCGTCTGCTGGGACTGCCCTTCCCCTACCTAGCCAGGTGTCTTAATTTTACATGCTTTTCAAGAATCAGCCTAATTTGAATATTACCTATGGATATTTCTCCTTCTAGATCTTAGAAGTCATTCTGAATTCCAACATTATTCATTTATGTTAATACTCATGTGGCTCTAACATATATTTAAATACATGCTTCTTTTCCTTCTTTTACCACATATCTACAAATGCAACTTTCACTTCCCCAAAGACATGATTTTGTCTTAGGTTTTTCAAGCAATATAATTCACAGTCTATATTGTACCCTATATGGCCTAGGTGTCCATTGTTTTAGATGATACAATATTTCATCTAGGATCTCAAGGAAAAATGCTGTGTTTTGTTTCTTTTCTACATTACTAGGAATTGAACCAGGGCCTCATGCTTGCTAAGCACACATTTTACCCAATCATCTCCTCAATTGTCATTTTTGATTCTTCATACTGCAATAGCTTAGAACCTATTTGTATGTCTGTTTAGCTCTCCTTCATAAATAGTCATCCTGCAGAATACTTTTCTACATACAGGAGTATTATGGTTAAGACATGAGATGTCCTATAAAAGCTCAGATGTGAGATAATGCAAGAAAGTTAAGAGGTGAAATGATTGGGTGTATGAGACCCTTAACATAATCAGTGATTTAATCCACTGATAGTGATTAACTGGGTGGTAACCACAGGCAGGTACGTGAGATTGGAGAAAGTGGGTCATTGAAGACATGACTTTAGGGTATATATTTTGTCTATGATGAGAGAGCTTTCTTTCTCTCTCAGATTCTTGGTGGCCATGTCCTGACCTGCTTTCCTCTGCCACACTATTCTGCCATCATATTCTGCCTCACTTTGAGCCCCAAGGAATGGAACCAGCTATTTATGAACTGAGAACCTCTGAAATTCTGAGACCCAAAATAAACTTTTCATCCTAAAATTGTTCTTGACTGGTCTTTTGGTCACAGCAGTGCAAAAGCTGACTAAAACAAGGGGCATAGAATTAAACTAAACATAAAATTTCTGACTATAGAATTCGCATTTACTTTGTTCTGTTTTAAAATGTTAAAATTTCTCAAGATAGTAGAAATAGCAACATTAAAAAATCTATTAAAATAATGTCAGGCATATTCTCTTCAGAAGAGTTGTGTAGAAGTTAGACTCAGCATCCTAAAAGCTTGCTCGCTGTGAGGAGTGGCCAGGTATAAACCAACTCTCAAGGGAGCATAAGAAGCTCCTTTGTGAAGTCTCCTAAACATGTCAGCAAACAGCTCAAAAGTATCTGTTGGAGCGTAATTCTACATCAGTGTGCTAATGACCTAACAGAGAGAATGATGTCCTGTCAGACTTTAAAATACAGCCAAATGATCTGGCAGTTTGAGGGTAGGGATTATCTGTTTTACCACTGAATCCCAGGGGTTAATATAGTGACTTGGCACAGTAGATAGTCAATAAATGTGAACTTGCCAAATTAAATTATCTTAAGTTATTTTATTCATTAATTGTACAATGAGAAATATAAGTTATTGTGAGGTTAATCACAAATAGATTTTATCTATTTTAGTTAAAATAGTGTTTTTAATTAAATTTTTAAATATTTTGAAAAATATTTAATAACACATTCATTAGTAATGTGAAATATAGCTTTCAATTAAATAGATTAAAATTTAATTTAAGCAAGTAACAGGATTCTGTGTTACCAATAGACAAATCAATTATTTTAAAATCTTGGTAATTTTTTTTCTTTTATTTCAACTAGAATTTAATGAGGACACTTTGATGCAAAGCATTATGCTAAGTGATGGGGATAGAAGGTAGAAATTAAGATAGACATGATCTCTGTTATGGTTTGAATATGAAATGTCCCCCAAAGTCTCATGTGTTGAAGGCATGGTACCTAGGGCAGCAATGTTCAGACATGGTTTTTTTGGGGGGTGGGGTGGGGTGGGGAATGATTGCATCACGAAGGTTCTGACTTCACCAATGAATTAATGAATTGAGGAACTTATAGCTGAGTGGCCTCTGGGGAGGTGTTGGAATCTGTAGAACATAGTACCTAGTTGGAGGGAGTGGGAACTTGAGGACATGCCCTTGGAAACTAGATCTTATCTCCAGCCCCTTCCTCTCTTCCCTTTGCTTCCCGGCTGCCATGAATTGGGAAGAGTTTCTTGGTCTTGAAGTTCTGCCTCATCTCAGGCCAAGAGCAATGGAGTGAGCTGGCCAGGGAGTAGAAGCTCTGAAACCATGGGACAAAATAAATCAATCTTTTAAGTTTTGTATGTCAGGTATTTTTCACTGACAAAAAGCAGACTAACAATGACTTTAGTTAGAGGTTTTGGGTCCAAAAGAACCCAATAGATAAATTGGGTTATAACTATAATAGAAATTAACTATAAGAGAAATGCTATGATGAGGAAGATACAGGTAGCTCACTGAGTGTGGAGGACAGGAGGATATTGGGAGATGCCACAAGATGAGGAAGGACTATTTCCTTCATGGGGAGTATTGAATTTGAGGCTGTAAGATTGGGTGGAATGTTCACTAAGTGAAAACACAGGGAGAGTGTTTTCCAGGAATAATGAGGACCCATGCTAAGTAATGATCCTAAGGTAGGAAAGACTTGAAATGTTCAAAAAGTTAAAAAAGAAAAAAAAAAAACAGTTAAAATACTAAGTGCAAGACTGATGTAAATTCTCACTATAGGTGTACAAGTGGTTGAGTATCTTCCAAACCTACAAGGTCACTTTGTTTAACTTACAAAACTATTTAAGAAAAGGCAAGGTAGTAAAGTGTTCAGATTTACATTTGATGGAAACTTTTTTTCTGTTAGGTGAAGAATATATGGGAATGGGTGATAGGCTCGAATGTGGGATTTGTTTTTTCTGTATTCTGATGACACATAATAATAGCTTCTACCAGGAGACTAACAATAGAAGGGAGAATTGGTAGTGTTGCATGTGGAGTGTATTTAGTGGTTAAGAGAGAAAGCATTATCTTGGACTGCTCTGTGGTATGAAGTAAATATGTGTGAGTACACTGAGCTGCAGCCTCCTATTGATCAGAGCCTCAAAATTTTCTTTCTTGGAGAGTGCCTGGTAGGTTAAAGTGTATGAACATATTCACTTTTCCAGAACAACATTGCTTATCCTTCAAAATGGTTATACCAATATATATTTAACAGCAGTATTAAAGCTCACTTTTGTGTTAAGGTTGTTTATGTAAAATGTTACCAAGCATCCAGACATTTAAAAAAAATTTTTCTGCATGGAAGGAGTATAAATTATCATCCTATTCTTGTCTTAATTTAACTTCCCTATTACCGAAGAGATTATGTATCACTATGTTTATTGATCATTTTCTGTTTCCATTTCTGGTTTTCTACTTATTCACTTATAGATTATGTCCAGTTACTGGTTTACCTTTTTATGATATTCTCTGATGAACAATTCAGTATATTTTTAATTTATCTCTCATTTTTGCTTAGTATTTGTTTTAAAAATTCCATTCTGATATCAGAGATATACTCTCTAATATTGTGTAAAAGTTTTAGTTTCCTTTTCAAATTTAAGTAATTAACATGCATATAAATAACTTTTATGGATGATGTGAATTGCTGATTTAATTTTATTTTTCCATCTTGGAAAACCAATTTTACAAGCACGATATTTCCTGCAGTCTACTTTGTCACACTGACCACTAATGCTTGAGTCTGGTGTCAGATTTCTATACAGACATGGTTCTATTTAGGATCAATTGAACAATTTGTCTCTCTGATGTATTCAATTGAAGAATTTATCCATGAACATTTTGTACTTAAACATGGTAAAACCAAAAGTCAATACATCATATTAGTTATCAGAAAGTGCTCTGACATATATAATAAAAGGGAATTGAAAGCATTATTTCCAAATCAAAATTTATTGCCACATAAATTTAGTCAAACATGAATCCAGCAACTCACATCAGGCTCCTTCTTATGGTCTTGTTCTTTGCTTTGTTGTTTCAATAGATTTTGTGTTTTAGATATGTACACCAAGAGGTGACATGAAACATAAATTGGGGTCATTATGGTTAACTTGAGCTTTTAGGCATCAAGAGAAGGTTGACTGCTTTTGTCAGCAGCCTATGAAACAGAGTGAATGAGAAAACCTGCCTGAACTACACATTGTAAAACAGGCAGGAAAGTATGGGCACAATGGTAACCAACAATTTCTAAATAACCAACAGCTGTTTCATGGGGTGGTATTTATAATACTAAACACCCATAGCTTTTGACCCACAGGAACAAACTGTGCAATTGAAGAATCAATTGAATATTTTTATATTCAGTGGCCAATTATTAATTGTATATTTATTTCTGTGCTCCCTAATTTGTTTCATTGGTCAATTCCTTTACAAATACTACATACATTTAAGTAATACAACTCTATAGTAAGTCTTGATATCTGGTAGGTGAATGAATATGTTTCAGTCTTCTTCAGGAGTGTTCAGTTATCCTAGAATCATGGGATTTTTCATTCAAGTTAGAATAAGCTTATAAAACTTAAGAAATACTGTTGAGGTTCTGATTGAATCATATCCACAGAATTCTGGAATTGTTTACATTTATAAGATACAGAGTCTTCCCTCCATTATTAAAATATAACCCTTAATGTATTTAGGGGCTTTAATTTTTTTCAATAGATATTAACAATTTTATCCATAAGAGATCTTGAATATCTATAATTTTATTTATTCTTAAATATGATATTTTTTATAATTAAGGATATTTTTATATTTTAAACTGTTTTATCCTGGTCTGGAAAGATGAGATTTTTTTTTCATATTCCTTTTAATCCAGACATCATTTAACAAAACTTACTTATTCTATAAATGTTGTTAGATTATTAGGTGTTTTTAATGTATACAGTCATATCAACAATGGCAGTCCTATTTCTTTCATTAAAATCCTCATGGAAGTATTGATTTTCTTGGTCTTTTATTATTTACTATGCTATCCAAAATTAAGTAGAAGTGTGGTATTTAGAATCAAAAATTTAAACATATAATTGTTATATCAACTACAAAATTAATATACTCCCTACAAATAAATCCTCTTATTTAAAATAAGTTTATGTTTCTGTGGTAGACTAAAAAGTTGCCCTCTGAAAATAATCATGCTCTAATTGCTGGAGCCTATGAATGTTTCACATTTTAAAAAGGTGCTTTGCAGATGTGATTAGGTTAGGGATTTTGAAATATATTCTCTGTTATCCACATGTGCCTTAAATGCAGTTGCAAATGTCTAAGAGAGTGAGACTTGGCAGAAGTAGGAGAAGGCAGTGTGACCAAGGAGGCAGAGATGTGAGTAATGTAGCCACATTCAAGAAATGCCAGAGCCATGAGAAAATGGAGGCAAGGAACAGATTATCCCCAAGAGCCTCCAGAGGAAGCACAGCCCTGCTGACACTGTAGTTTTAACCCAGGTATAATTTCAGATCAATAGCCTCCAGAACTGTGAAAATAAATGTCAGTTGTTCCAAGTCACCTGGATTGTAGGAATTTCTTACAGCAGTCACAAGAAATGAATACATTTCTTAGTTTTCAACTTTTTATAAAAATTTAGAATAATGTTTACTGCATGTCATAATTATATGCTTGTTATAAGGTTAAGAATGTAGGGTCTATTCTCTTTGGACTAAGTTCTTTTATAAATGAGTGATAGGTTGAACAGAATAATTTTCTGAATTGATCACTTTTTATCTACGAGTAATACAAATTATGCATATGCACACATTCTCCAATATAGGATAAGCTATATTGTTTTCCTAGGGTAAACTCAGCCAGAACATGGTGCATTTTTATTAGATGTGTTTGGTAATATTTATGTAGAATTATTTTATATTTATATCTATGAGAATGACTTTCTTCTTGTCTTTTACCTATTTGGTTGTGATATACAAGACATACTAGCTTCAAACATTGAGTTGGGGATTATTTCTGTCTTTGTCGTTCTCTGGAAGTATTCGTAAAGAATGAATGTTCAGTTCCTAGGCCAGTTTTAAATTTACTATACACAAGGAAGGTGATATTATTGGCCTAAACATAATTTCAGTAGCAAAGAATTTTACAATGTGTATATGTGAATGTGTCTATGTAAATGGTATTATGGAGTGATTTATAACGCCTCTCCGTTTAACAAATTAGGGCTAACTGGGAATGTAGCTGTATTTCCAAGCTCTAGGGATAGGTAGGTGACTTTGTTCACTCCTTGTTTTTTAAAAAACAAAACAAAACAAACTGGGCCTCTAAAAAAATAAACTACTGATTCTTGCTATGGTCTCTGGGTATATAAAATAATGATACCTATTTGAAGTATTATTTTTATTAAATACTTCAGTCAGTTGCAATGATGGAGGAATAGTCTTGCATAATTTAAGAACACATACTCAAAAGTCAGATTTCCCAGGTTCAGATTTACATTCCTATGACTTTGGGCACATTATCTATCCTGACTCAGTTACAACATTTATAAAATGGAGATCGTAGCTCTGGTATTTACCTCAGATATTTGTTGGGAGGCTTAAGTGAGGGAACGTATTGAGAACACCAGAACCTTTTCTTGTTTCTAGGAAGGATTCTATAAGAATAAGCCACTACCATGATCTACACTATTTTTCTTCTAAGGGTATTAAAGTATTTCACAATACTTATTTTGCCCAGTGTCAAACCTGTACATACAACAAGGTAAACTTCTTATTTAAGACTAGTTTAAAGTCGAAGGTTTGTGAACTCACAATAGATAAGCTCAATAGATAAGCCAGAGGGGAAAACTGCAACTCACCCAATTTATCACTCCAAGGTGTGGCCTTTTCTTACATTTATATCACCAAAATATATTCAATTAAAAAGTAAGAAAATTACATTTAATGTGTGATTTGCCTTTGATCCACATGTTTTCTCAGATTCTGTCTCACAGAATGTGTACTTGATGAAATTGCTGATGATTAATACTGTGCTGAATTATTTATCCTTTCATTTTAAAGGTTTAAATAGAATACATTAACTTGCAGACATCTAAAAATGGTGATATGGTATTATGTTTTTCTTATTTTAAAAGGTTTCTAATTTCAGTTTCTCATTTTTATTTGTTTACTTGTTAAATCAACTTAAGGAGCTTACACTGAGTTCTATTACTATGATTAGATAATTTTCTGTTAATTGTAAGTGTATCTCTAATTTTATTATATGGATTATGTTCCCATGTTCTGTAACTATTTTTCACTTTGTAAGTTTTAGGTAATAATTTCATAATGATAAATTTCTATGTTAATAATACATTAATGACAAATTTGTCTAAAAGAAGTAGGGATGAGGATTCTAACAGTTTAAGCACAAGTCTGTCACTTTTTTTTTCTAAACACATTGTTATGTTTTTGGTCAGTCAGGGCCCATCTGGAGAAATATTTATATTGCACGTGAGTCTGTCTTCTCTCTTATACTAAACTGGATGATGCCTAACTTCTAAAATTGGATATGTACATGTGAACGTGCCAACAAAGTGGGAAATAATTTTTGGAAGTAGCATCTGAAAAAAATATTGTAAATTCTTATGGGCTCTTTGTTACATAATTAGTTTAAAAATAAGAATTACCCAGATAAAATTCTTATACCAAAAAGAGTAAAGAAAAAAGCATTTCAACTAACTAAATGAAAATAACTCTGAAATTTTTGTATGGGGATGATATGACTGTTTTCTAAATAAATAAATAAATAAGCAAGCAGTTTCTACAGTGTCGCTTATAAGCAGTAGTATTTCCCCTTCAGCCAAAGTCTAGTATAAACATAACAGCAAATACTTGATTTACTTATGCTTTATGCCATTCAAATATAATAGATCAATATATATGTATAAAACATGTCAATATATAAAAGTGGATGTATATACATAAATATGCAGGTTATGTTACTTTTTCTTCACTGGAACAAAATATCTCAGAAAAACAACTTAGAAGAGGACAACTTAATTTTGGATGATAGATTGAGATGTCTCAGTCGATGGCCCACTGACTCCCTAGCTTTGTGTCTGAGATAACTCAGGACATCATGGCAGAAGGGGATAGCAGAGGAAAGCTGCTCAGCTCATGCCAGTCAGAAAGCAGAAGAGAAGGGCAGGAAAGGGCACAGAGCAATAAATACCCTTCGGTAGCATATCCCCATTGACCTACTTCCTCCAGCTCAGTCCTACCTCTTATAGTTTCCACTACCTCCCAATAACATCATCAAAATTTTAATCCCTCAGTTGATTAATCCATTGATGAGGTCAGAGCCCTCATGGTACAGCTACTTCCCATGAAACCCACCTCTGAACATTGTTTATTGGGGATCAAGCCTTGGACATATGAGATGAGACCTCTCTGGCCAAGGCCTAGCTGTTTACCTGTCTGTCCTTTCAAGTGACCTCCTGGGGTATTATTCTGAGCCTATATTAGCAACCCAAGGCTGGACACAGAGAAGGCCTCCAAGAGTGATAAGGAAGTAAGCAGACTCTCCCTGGGAGCCTATTTGTAGTTACTATTTACATTTTTTTTTTCAAATATAAGATTGAAGGGGTGAGGGGCATGGAGCCAGGAAAGATAGTGGAATGAGATGAACATAATTACCCTAGGTACATGTTTGCCCATATAATGTGATGCTACATCCCATAAAACCAGAGAAATGAAAAGTTGTGCTGCCATTGTATACAATGAATCAAAATGCATTCTGCAATCATATATACCTAATTAAAATAAATTAATTAATTAAAAAATAAGATTGATGCAGGTGAAGAAAAAATGTCTCAGAAGAAATTGAAATTAAATTGAACTGTGATGGATAATTAGAATGGCAACTGAAGAGGGGTCATTGTAAGAGCAGTTACCAAACTCAACGAAAATGCTTATTGGAAATTAAAGATATCAAGTAGATGATCAGTAATGAAAATTGCTGTAACATGGGACTAAGATAAGGGGTAGCTGATGAATGTCTGAGACTGAATCAAGTGGAATTAGATTAATAGAAAGCTAGTAATTAGATTGCATTTCACCAGGACCCCACTGAGTACTACACTTTTGTGTGATATTATCAGTTTAATCTATTGAACCAAATTGCAATTAACAACTCTTAACTCCTTGTTTATTTTTAAGGGTAACTTTAGGGATGTGTTTCTTACACCACATAATATTTTTATAAACATCCAGCAGAAATTCTTGTCTGATCATTGTTCTAATAATCATCCTTTTCTTGAATAATGTATTTAATTCCACTTTCTGTTTAATGGATTTTACTACTGACCATTTCCATGTTGAACATTAGAAAAACAAAGATCAATTTTACATTGACAAAAATTGTCAGTGTGCAGTAAAACAGAAGTACAGTTGGTAGAGAATGTGTTAATTTTTATAGGGGTCCTGGATCTTTTCAGCCAATGACACAAGTCTATGACAGGAAGGCATCTTGGTATGACAGCCAGAAGAAAATAACTTTTAAGTGAGGAAGAGGGCTGGGATTGTGGCTCAGTTGTAGAGCACTTGCCTAGCACATGAGAGGCACTGGGTTTGTTCCCCAGTACCACATAAAAATAAATAAATAAAAAGATATTGTGTCCATCTACAATGAAATAAAAAGATATATACTTCAAAAAAAATAGGAGAAATGATGGAGGGATTTTCAAGGCTGCCACCTCACTTACCAAACTCTCTTTAACATACAGGAAAGAATTTACTATGTATGAGGCACAAAATAAGTGTTCTGTTAATTATTTCCCTCCATATTTTTTCAATACTAGTTAGATATTTTCTATGAAGGTAAAATAAAAGCAAACAAAAAATTAAGGAAAAAAATATAGAGAATATGTGGAGGTAGAGTGAACATAATTTCACCAGTTCAAGCACAGAGTTAATTTAGAATTTAAAAAAAAGACTACATATAATGTTTGGTGACATGTAGAAGTTAGGCACAGATGTTGGATTGATAGAGAATATTAAGTTTTTGCATTATATTTCTATTAGAAAACTCTCAGATATTTTCATAGGGTACTAATGTTATAATAGTATTATCAGAAGACAATTTGATAGTCTAATATTAGTTTATTCTAACAATTATTTGGGGAGAGCCTACTCAATTTTTATTCTTGAATTTTAATCAAATTCCATTATTGTCAGAATATTTACATGAGTTCAATGCTTTCATAACTTTCAAATTGTATTTTATATTCCCAGATACGTTTTATTTTGGTGAATATGCTACATGCACTTAAAAAGAATGTGTGCTCTGCTGTTGTTTGAGGCATAGTTCAAAAAATGTCAGTTGGAATCAGTTGATGGTGCTCAGCTTTCTCTATACTTCCTGGTTTGTATTAATTCTAGCAATAATGAGAGAGGAGTGTTGAAATCCCTAACTATATTTGTGAATTTTTCTATTTTGCTTTTAGTTCTATCCATTTTTCTTCATACATTTTGATGCTCTGTTATTAGGTATGTACTCATTTAGTATTCTTATGTCCTTCATAAATGTATTTTTTGTTGTTATGAATTACCTGTATCTTTGAAAATTGCCTTCAATTCTATTTTGCCTACTGTTAAATAGCCATTCTAGGTTGATGATGATGATGAATGTATTAGTAAATTCTTCTTCAATTATTTTCTTTGAAACTACCTATGCATTTTTTAGCATAAAATTGGATCATTTAAAACTTATCCTGACAATTTTTGTCTTTAATCAGTATATTTATAATATTTACAATTATTGTTACATTTGGTTGAGGGCTATTAATTTTCTTTATTAATAGACATTTTTAGAACAGTTTTAAGTTCATGGCAATAATATTCTTGTTCTTTGAGCTTTATAGTTTTATACAAAATAGCTGGGCTCATCCTGACAAATTCATGCATGCATAGAATTCAATTTGTTTTTCAGTTCATAATTTCCCACTTTTCATTCCCCTTTTTCCTCTGGCCCTCCCTCCCTTTCTCAGTTCTCCTTCCTCTATTTGACTTCCTTTCATTCATCTATTTATTTGTTTATATTTGATTAGTTATTTTTTCTTACATATAAAGATGAAGTTCCCTGTGACAAGTTTATATATGCACATAACATGATTTTTAAAGAATTCATTCTTTAAAAATGAATTCTTTTCCATCCCTCACTCTACCTCTCAATGTTTTTCTTCTGTGTTACTAATGTTCCCTCTGTCTTTGTGATATCTGATACTCCCTTCCCCCTTTCCTTTATTTTATCCTAGCTTCTACATATGAGAGAAAACATTTGACCTCTGAGTTTCTGAGTTTGGCTTATTTCACTTAGCATGATATTCTCCACTTCCCTCCATTTACTAGAAAATGCCATAATTTTATTCTATTTTTATTGAGTAGAATTATATTTTGTGCGTGTGTGTGTGTGTGTGTCACAATTTTTTAATTCATTCATCTGCTGATGGGCACCTAGGTTGATTCCACAATTTAGCTATTGTGAATTGTGCTGCTATAAATATTGAGGTGGCTGTATCACTATAGTTGCTGATTTTAGATATTTTTCGAAAATACCCTGGTCATATGGGTATTTAATCACCTGGGTCATATGGTGGTTTCATTCCTAGTATTTTGAGGGATCTCCACACTGCTTTTTAGAGTGGTTATACTAGTCTGCCCATAAACAATATACAATGTACCCTTTCCCCCATAACTTCACTAGCATTATTATTGTTTGTATTCTTGATCATTGCCATTCTGACTGTAATGAAATGAAATATTAGTGTATTTTTAATTTGCATTTCCTTGATTGCAAAAGATATTGAAGATTTTTTCATATATTTGTAGGTCACCTGTGCTTCTTCTTTAGGGAAGTTTCTGTTTAGTTCTTTTGCTCATTTACTAATAGGGATTTTTTTTGGGGGGGAGGGTTAGTGGTGTTGTTGTTTTTTTTTAAATCTGTATATATTTTGGATATTAATTCCCTGTTGGAGTTGGTGAAGATATTCTTCCATGCTGTAGTCTTTCTCTTCGTACTCTTAATCATTTCCTTTGCTGTGCAGAAGCTTTTAAGTTTGATGGCATCCCACTTATTGATTCTGGTTTCATTTCTTATGCTTTGGGGGGTCTTGTGAAGGAAGTCAGTGCCAGCAACTATATGATGGAATGTTGACCTGTTGACCGTATGTTTTATTCTAGCAGTTGCAAGGTTTCTGGTATAATTTGTAATTTGTAACAGTCTTTGATCTGTTTAAATTTGAGTTTTGTGCAGGGTAAAGATTGGGGTCTAATTTCATTTTTCTACAGTATTTATCAAGTCTTCCCAGAACCATTTTTTAAAAAGGCTGTCTTTCTTTCCAAATATATTTTTGCCACTTTGTCAAGTATCAGATGACTATTGGTATGTGGATTTGTGTTTTATTCTGTTCCATTGGTCTTCATATCTACTTTGATAAGAATACAAGGCTGTAGTATAGATTAAGATCTGGTATAGCGAAACCACCTGTTTCACTCTTTTTGCTTAGAATTGCTTTAGCTATTCTGGGTCTCTTATTTTTCCAGATGAATTTCATAATTGCTTTTTCTATTTCTGTGAGAAATGCCATTGGGATTTTGATAGGAATTGCATTGAATCTGTAAGGTGCTTTTGGTAATATGGTCATTTTAATAATGTTAATTCTGCCTATACATGATTAAGGTAGATCTTTCCATCTTCTAAGGTCTTCTTCTATTTCTCTCTTTAGGGTTCTATAGTTTTCATTGCATAGATCTTTCACCTCTTTTGTTAAGTTGATTCCCAAATATTTCATTTTTTTGAGGATATTGTAAATGGGGTAGTTTTCCTCATACCAGATCTTAAACTATACTACAGAGCAATAGTAACAAAAACAGCATGATACTGGCACCAAAACAGGCTGGTGGACCAATGGTACAGGATAGAGGACACAGAGACTAAACCACAAAACTACAACTTCCTTATATTAGAAAAAGGTGCTAAAAGCATGCACTGGGGAAAGGATAGCATCTTCAACAAATGGTGTTGGGAAAACTGGAAATCCATATGCAACAAAATGAAATTGAATCCCTATCTTTCACCATGCACAAAAGTTAACTCAAAATGGATCAAGGATCTAGGAATTAAACCAGAGACTCTGCGTCTAATAGAAGAAAAATTAGGCCTTAATCTCCGTCACGTGGGGCTAAGCCCCAATTTCCTTAATAAGATACCTATAGCACAAGAATTAAAGCCAAGAATCAACAAATAGGATGAATTCAAACTAAAAAGTTTTTTCTCAGCAAGAGAAATAATATGTGAGGTGAATAGGGAGCCTACATCCTGAGAACAAATTTTTACCATTCTCACATCAGATACAGCACTAATCTCTAGGGTATACAAAGAACTAAAAAAGCTAAACACCAAAAAAAATAAATAACCCAATCAACAAATGGGCCAAAGACCTGAACAGACACCTCTCAGAAGAGGATATAAAATCAATCAACAAGTATACAACAAATGATCATCATCTCTAGCAATCAGAGAAATGCAAATTAAAACTACTCTAAGATACCATCTCACTTCAGTAAGAATGTCAGCCATGATGAAGACAAACAACAACAAGTGCTGGCAAGGATGTGGGAAAAAAGGTACACTCATACACTGCTGGTGGGATTGCAAATTGGTGCAGCCAATTTGGAAAGCAGTATGGAGATTCTTTGGAAAGCTGGGAATGGAACCACCATTTGATCCAGCTATTCCTCTTCTTGAACTATACCCCAAAGACCTAAAAATAGAATACTATAGGGACACAGCCACATCAATGTTTATAGCAGCACAATTCACATTAGCTAGACTGTGGAGCCAATCTAAATGCCCTTCAATGGATGAATGGATAAAAAAATGTGGTGTATATACACAGTGGAATATTACTCAGCACTAAAAATAATAAGATCATGGTATTTGCAGGGAAATGGATGGCATTAGAGCAGATTATGCTAAGTTAGACAATCGCCCCCCCAAAATGCTGAATGTCTTCTCTGATATAAAGGTGGGGGGGGAGTGACTCAATGTGAAAGAGAGGAAAAGCATGGGAAGATGATTACCTCTACATGGGGAAGAGAGGTGGGAGGGAAAGGGAGGAAGAAAGGGAATTGCATGGATGGTGGAAGGAGACCCTCATTATTATACCAAATACATGTATGAAGATGTGAGAAAAAGGGCTGGAGATTTGGCTCAAGCGGTAGCGCGCTCGCCTCGCATGCATGTGGCCCGGGTTCGATCCTCAGCACCACATACAAACAAAGATGTTGTGTCCGCCAAGAACTAAAAAATAAATATTAAAAAAATTCTCTCTCTCTCTCTCTCTCTCTCTCTCTCTCTCTCTCTCTCTCTTTAGAAAAAAAAAGAATAGTGTTACCCTAGATTATGTAGAGAGACGTGATGGGAGGGGAGGGAAGGGGTTGGGGAGATAGGAAGGATAATAGAATGAAACAGACATTATTATTACTGTGTGTATATATGTGAATGCATGACCAATGTGATTCTGCAATCTGTATACTCAGAAAAATGAGATATTCTATCTCATCTGATTCAAATATATGATATGTCAAGGTCATTTTACTGTCATGTGTAACTAATTAAAACAAATAAAAAAATTAAAAAAAAAAGAATACAAGGCTGCTTTTATTACACAGCTCTATATTATAATTTTAGATCAGGTAATGTGATGCCTCCTACTTTGCTTTTCTTGCTTAATATTTCTTTGGCTACTCTGAGTTTCTTGTTCTTCCAAATGATTTAAAAACTATATTTTCTAATCCTGTGAAGAATGTCATTGTTATTTTGATGGGGATTGCATTGAGTCTGTATATTGCCTTTGGTAGTATGGCCATTTTGACAATATTATTTCTGTCTATTCAAGAACATGGGAGGGCTTTCCATATTCTAAGATCTTCAATTTCTTCAGTGTTTTAATTTTCTTTGTAGAGCTCTTTTACCTCATTGGTTAGATTAATTCCCGAGTATTTTATATTTTTTAGTTTATTGTGAAAGAGATGATTTTCCTCTTTTCTTCCTCATCTGAATAACTGTTGGAGTATTGGTAAGCTATTTGTTTATGAGTGTTGATCTTGTATGTTGTTAATTTCCTGAACTATTTATAAGCTCTAGAAGATTTCTGGTGGAGATTTTTGTTTCTTTTAGATACAGAATCATGTCATCAGCAAAAAGAGATAGTTTGGCTTCATCTTTTCCTATTTGTCTCATTTTGATTTCCTTTTCTTGCCTAATTGCTCTGGCTAATGTTTTGAAGACTATTTTAAACAGGAGTGATGAGAGTGGATAGCCCTGTCTTATTCCTGATTTTAGTTTTTCTTCATTTACTATGATGTTGGCTTTGTGTTTGTCATAAATGGCCTTTACAATGTTTAGGTAAGTCCCTTTGATCCCTAGCTTCTACACTGTATTTTAACATGAAAGCATGCTGGAATTTTTCAAAGGCCTTTCCTGCATCTCTTGAGATGATCATGTCATTTTTGTCCGCAATTCTGTTTAAGTGGTGAATTAGTTATTGATTTGCATATGTTGAACAAAGCTTGCTTTCTTGGAATGAAATCCAGTTGATCATGGTGTGTTATCATTTTGATATATTTTATTAAGGATTTTTACATATGAATTCATCAGGAACATTGGTCTTTAATTTTCTTGATGCTTCTTTGTCTGGATTTGGTATCAGGATTGTACTGACTCCCTAGAATATATTTGGGAGTGTTCCCACCATTTCAACTTCATGGAGTAATTTGAAAAAGACTGGTAGCAGTCTGATATAATTGAGCTGAGAATGCATCTAGTCCTGGACCTTTCTTTTTTGGAAGGCCTTTAATTGCTATTTCAATTTCTTTACTTGATATTGGTCTGTTTAGGTTTTCTATATCTTCCTGATTCAATATGGGCAAGTCATATGTAATCTAGGAATTTGTCATTGTCTTCTAGATTTTCCAGTTTATTGGAGTAAAAATTTTAAAAAGAGGTTTTGATAATTCTCTGGATTTCAGAAGGGTCTGTGGCTTTTATCTCCTTTTTTACCTCTAATCTTTTTAATTTGGCTCCTCCTCCTCCTTTCTTTATTTTTTTGTTAGCATGGTTAAGAGTTTTTCAATCTTATTTATCTTTTCAAAGAATCAAGTCTTTATTCCATTGATCTTGTTTATTATTTTCTTATTCTCAACTTAGCTCTGATCTTAGTTATTTCCTATTTATTACTAGTTTGAGAATTAGTTTTTTCTTTTTTTAAGTCTTTGAAGTAGAGCATAAACGTCTTTATTTGGGTTATATTATTTAAATATAAGAGCACCTACTATTTTTAAGATATGCTAGGTATTTCAGGTGACATAAATTGATTTTGTGATTAAAATTTTAACCAGGATCTGGTTTAATAATGGCTGTTACACAACAGCATACTTCTCAGAGCCAAATAGAAGGATAAAGATAAGAACACAAATAATAATATGGCATGTTTTATTTGTTAGGTTCATATAAATAATCCATAATCAAATTAAAACCAAACATTAAAAGAGGAAGAGATTACATCCCATGGCTAATCAAATCAACCACTTTGGGATCCCTGAACAGTACTGGTATTAGCATTCTTCATCACTTGACAAACTAAAGAAACCTCCAAGCCCTTCAAAAAAAAAAATGCTGTCAACTGATTTTATGGACAATCATGGAAACTTTAGCATCTAAATTATTGAATGCCTTCTCTAAGAACATTAGAATTCCCAGGGCCTTTGACATGATATTAATTCTTTTGGTAAGAGAGTCAGTTCCCCCATATTGAGAAATATAATTTTTTCCAGCTTTATATTTTACCACTTTTTATCCAGTAGCTTCAGGATTTCCAGGCAAACTCTAATACTTTTAAAATTAGTTAACTAATTAGTTGTATTTTGCTGGGCATTGAACCCAGCGCTTCATACATGGTAGGCAAGTGCTTTACCATTGAGCCATATAGCTGGTCCAAGCTCTTCTAAATCCTACAGGACATGTTAGTCATTACCTGCAGTGTCATTGGAATATGACCCTTCTCCTCCTCTAGAAAGCTCAGTGCTTTCCCTTTGGGTCAGAAATGGATTTGACTACATTACTCCTCTAATGACTACAGGACAGTTTTTCAAAGTGGCCTTGGATTAATCTAATTCTTTTCTTGCTATAGCTCTCAAGAATAATTCTAGAATCAGCTAGGAAGACAATATCATTTGAAAAGGGAATGAATGGCCAGAATAGTGAAAGTTCTATTCTTCTTTTCCCTAGAAGCAGGATGTCCTTAACCATTTTAGTCCAACTTATTATGCTGGCCCTAAGCTATATATTCTGAATTGGCTACCTGTCATAGTCACTTAGATGAGATGCAATTAGGGAGTGTACAGGAGAGACTCTGTCTACTCTGGGTAGCTTTCCTGAGCCTTGGGAGACCAACCTTCAAGAATCCTAGGTTTTTGTTGCCCCTTGTTGTCTATTTGTAAGTAATAAATTCTCTCATTTAAATCTGTGTATGTGAGTATTTCGTCTCTCTGGACTTGGACAGGTTGGTAAAGAGTACACAGTGAATCTGTTTCACAGTGACCAGTAGGAAAGATGGGCACAGATCTTGGGAGAGGAAAGCATTGTCTCCTAAGGCACTTGCCTAAGCTTCAATGAAGGCAGAAGACAGATATCTTCTGAGAAAGAGAGTGGGAAAGTTCTGAACGTCCAGAGAATTAAGTGCACTTGGAGATTCCAGGGTTCTTAAGACTACATAGATAAACCAATTGCAAAAGTAGGACTTAATGTTGGCTGAAAATCAAACCTTTTCTTAAATTCAGCCGTTTTTACATTGAGTTATATTCCTTGTCTTCTACTTAATCTGCCATCAGGCTCAAGAGGATGAATGTCTCTTTAAGTTCTACAAAGAAGCCATCTAGTACTCATACTTTCTATTATATAGGACATCACTTCACCTAGGCTGCTCATTTCCTTTATGTAAAGCATTAACAATGTTCCTCAATAACTAAAGCTTTTATAAATATTCTTTCCCCTCTATGTCTTGAGTGCCTGAGCTACTAAACCAAATGATGTATCCCCATTCATAGGTATTCCCTTTCAGTTCACCAAATGAGAACATTTTAGAAATTGCACTTCTTTGGCATGCCAGGGATCATCAGTATTTACCTTTGTTGAGTGATATAGTCCTCACTATTAAATGACCAAAGGGTGAACCAACTCTAGGATCCCAGTCTTAGAGTCCATTTCCTAGGATAATTTGTTTCAGTAACTATTTTATTTCAGATCTTGTGTAGTGGATTTGTGGTTGTGTTTTTTTTTTTTTTTTTAGAGATTTTTTTTTTTTAATATTTAGTTTTCAGTTTTCGGTGGACACAACATCTTTATTTTTAATTTTATGTGGTATTGAGGATCGAACCCAGCGCCCTGCGCATGCCAGGCAAGCGTGTTACCACTTGAGCCACATCCCCAGCCGGTTGTGTGTTCTTAATCTGGAACCTGTGAGGGAATGAAGCAAGCAGAATCGGGTAGAGGAAGGACTAGGCAAAGATGAGAACTTAACACTCAAGTCTGTCCTTAGCCAGGCCCCACAGAGAACTCAAATGGTATCACAGAATTGTCCTGCTGGAAGAAATAAGGCTGGGCTGTGTGACCAATCCATTTAATCACTGCCTTGGAGATAGTCCAAGAATACAGCCTGGCCTTCCCAGAACTTACGGGTATAGTAATTTTTACCAAGAATCAAGCATTAAAAGAGGGTGTCAGGTTCTTTATTACATATCAACAGCAACTACTAGAGAAGGCCAGTTCAACTAAACAGGTCATAAATCTAAAATGAATATTTTTAAGTTACTAAGTGCATCTGTGCATTTATATATTTGAAGAGCTGGATTTGCACATCCACTGGAAATACCTTGTGACACATTAGAACCAATTATTTAACCTTCAATAGGTGCATTCTGATCAAAATCTCATTATGGGATATTGTATTCTATAGTATCAGTATTGGTTCAGATTCTGAATGCCCTGTCAGTGTATTTACTTAAAACATTTTTATAGTTTTAGATATACATAAGAGTAGGGTGTATTTAGACATATATATATATATATATATGAAACCCTTCCCAATTTTGATTCATTCTTGGGGTTCAACATGATGTAGAGTTACACTGGTTATCTACTCATATGAGCATAGAAAAGTTATATCTCATTCATTCTATTGTCTTTCCTATTCCTATCTCCCCTTCCCTTCATTCCCCATTGTCTAATCCAATGAGCTTCTCTACTTGCCCTCTCTACCCTCCCTTGTCATGGTTTAGCATCCACATGTCAGAGAGAACATTCAACCTTTGATTTATGGGAACTGTCTTATTTCACTTAGTATAATGTTCTCCAGTTCCATCCATTTACCAGCAAATGCCATAATTTTGTTCTTCTTAATGGCTGAGTAATATTCAATTGTGTATATATACCACATTTTCTTTATCCTTTTATCTGTTGAATGGTACCTAGGTTGGTTTCATAACTTGACTATTGAGAATTGAGCTGCTATAAACATTGATGTGGCTGTGTCACTGTATAATACTCTTTCTCCAGAGCAAACAGGTGAAGTTCAGATCTCTTTGGGGAGAAAAATGGAGGCATTTTTTAAAAAAATAGCGTTTATAGCAGGCTAGTTTCCCTCCTCAAGGAGCTTCGGGTCAGTGAATTGACTTAGATCTTGAAACTCAGTGAAGGAGAACAATTTTTATTATAGATTTTGATGACAGTTATCTTCCTTCGACCAATTGATTTTTTTTTCCAGCATGAGTCACATCTTAGTTTTCTGTCCACTTATCTCAGTCTGAAGAACATTATTAACTATTGCAACAGATACCTTTGGGTAAAGGCATCTAGTCTTGCTACATTTTATGCTAATCCCATCTATCTAACTTACCCAGATTATGTTAAGATTTTGGTATTCTGAGATTCCATCATATCTATTTAAATTAAGGAGCCTGTTTCCATAGAAGAATCTATCATTGAACTTCTCAGATTCTGTTATCTTTTTTAATTCATCATATTAACCTAGTTAGGGAACTTCTGAACAACATACTTATATAGTACATATTATATAATAATCTAGATAGGCAATAACTCAATCTTCCAACCTTTCTGAGTTTTATAATCCTGATTTCAGTATTACATCAAAGAATTTTACTTCATGTGCTGTAAACAATTTTTTATGATAATGATTCCAATAAGCATTTGAATTAATCCTTAGGACTAGTTGTAGGTGTCACTATGAATATATTTAATTCCAAGTAACACACATGTGCTGCAGTTCCTTACTATCCCCATATTCTGCCACCCCTTTCTCAGCCTACTTCAACATATCAGTATCCGTTTTGGAAAATACTTCTTCTGTTTCTGTAAATATCTATTAATCATATTATGCCTTCTGTTTGAGATGTATGTATTATTTTCTCCTGGAAAAAGGCTGTACTTTGCTTGGGCTATTCTGGTCTTGAATTTAGAATATGTCCGGCAATAATGACAGGTATAAGACGTGGGGTCTTGAATAGAACAAATATTATCTTCCTGTGAGACACCTTTTGCATTCTGTTATGGTCTCTAGCAAGACAAGCCTTTTCTAGATTTTTGGGACCATTTTTTACAGGGTAAGAACTTAAGGAACATAATATACATTTATATATATAAATGTGTGTGTGTGTGTGTGTGTGTGTGTGTGTGTGTGTGTGTGTGTGGTTTCAATATTCTCATGCTTGCACATCAAAATATTGACATTCCAAATCTCATTATTTCACCTTTGGTATTAGTTATCTGTTAAATGAAAGTATTACATCCCTTTCAACTCTGAGAGTTATTGGGTCTTTTTGGGGGGAAATTTTATAAAAGATTGGAGGTTTTATAATACCACTCAAATCTTCATGCAGTTCACTGTGTGAACTTGACAGTCATTTAACATGTATGTCTTCTGTCCTCTCACAATATAAGCAAATCACATTTATCCAATTCAGAGAGTTTGTGCAGCTGCAATAGGTTAAAACTAAAGGTGGAGTCATAACAAAGCAAGAAAAGATAAATACAAGAATTGTATAGCAAGAATGTAGGAAGGAATAATTGTTATTTGTGCATTAATTCTACATTTGTGTTAATTGAGCAGATACTCTACACCAACTCTTATGCTAGAGTCAAGAGATTCAAAGGCCTATATACTTAAGAGGAATCCGATATACAGGCAAGTAAAGCCTTGTGTATATAATAGGCTAATATATTTTACTGATGGGGGTAATCCTGGAGGGTTTGCCAGTGTGTGCCTTGGATAAGGGGGCATACAAGATTGATCAGGCAGAAGAGGTGAGGTATATAAAAATGACAGAATAGATTTCATGATGTTGAGCCTAAAAAGGAAAAATCAATGCAAGGGGTAGGTTAAGAATTTTGCTTTGCATAGTTTGAACCTTAGAGATCATAATGCTGCCCTGAAAAAAAAATGCCTAGTAAGACCACAAGTTTTGATAGTGAAAACTGTGGGCATAGATGAAATCTTCAGGAAGGAGATGAGAAAAAAAACACCAAAAACTATGGAAATTAAAGTATTAATAGTCAAAATTAAAGTGCTATTCTTAATAAAAGGCCAAAATAAGGAAGAAGTAACTGGTAACTACTAGGCTATCAACATTTGATAAACTGAAGGTTCTCAGATTTGACATGAATCGGAATTGTTTGCTAAGCTGGTTTTAGTGGAAGTGTTTACATTGCTTTATTATGAAAAGTAATGGCAAATAATAGAGAAGTTTGGAATGATGCAATAAAAAGTACTTTACATTTGAATAGTTTTATGATTGTAAAAACAAAGATTTCAAATACACTATGTCATTAGATTTTTATATTCTTTTAACATGGGCAGGACATATATATTAATGCCTGTTTTCTGGTTAAGAAAATAAAAACTCTATTAAGTTTAATCATTTCTCTGAGATTACACAGCTACCAAATGATAAAGATGGAATAGACATCTGAGTCAGTCTGCTAACTAATGCAGTTTCCACTATGCAGCCAGCCAAATTTAGGATAATATTTTCCTACTTTGTATACTTACCTAATAATTGGAATTATGACAATTACTTCTTTCATTCTGGGAGGTGAAGCACATTAAGAGTGGACTAGGGTAATGGAGGTGAAAATAGGGAAGATGATGAGTCTGAATATGTATAGAGGTTTTTGGTTAATATTCTAGTATGCCTCTCCTGATGATGGATTTCAGATAATAAAGATTATCACTGTTGGAATTAATTTTCTATATGACTATGTTATAACCATTTAATCTAACTTATTTGCTTATACCAGCAATTATAGACTCTCACTATTAACTTAATGAATACATGTTTTCCTATTATCAATATATTTTATGTGATATTTAGAAGTTTGGAGCATAAAAAACTATAAAGGAAATCTACATAAACCACATTAAATTATGCTCTCCATAATAATGAAAGTTTCAATAATACTAATGCCAACTTATGTATCTAAATAAAATGCTGCTACCTGCAGTCTTCAGAATATATGCTTCTTTGAGGAAAAGTGATGGATTGGTCCTAGTCCACCTACTCTGTCCCTGGAACTAACTTGTGGCATGATGATGAATATTTACAGGAGGGATGGCCTAAGTTAGCAGTATTATTTTTGGCTCTGGTGAGTCTAAGAAAAGATAAATCTATGATGGTAGCAGCCTCTATCCATCTCAGAGGAACATCAGAAAATATATGAAAGTGATTTAATCTATTTGGAGAAAAGTGCCTTTAGACCCAAAGAGCAATGTAATTATGTTGTACAGTGTTTGACACATCCTGCCTCTCTATGTGGAATAAGATTAATCTACATCGTGGCTAAATATAAATGAACTGGCTTATCTTATATATGTTAAGGTCATGAGCAGTCATATTCTTCCAGAACTAATAGTAATTAATATATTATCTGTGGGAGTGTCCTGGGGAAGAAGTGGAGAGTGTGAACTTCATCTACAGTTTGGTTCAGCAGAGACTTAGAGAGGTAGAACATCTAGCATTAATTTTATATGATTTTCATAATTGAAGTATTTTTCAAGCCACTATTCTCTACATATGAAGATTGTTCACTTCTGTCTCTGTGGTTCTTACCATAGTTTTTCACCTATTATAAATTTGTCATTTTAACCCCTTACTCAAGAGTAATCTTTCAAAATCCAAACTAAGTCTACCTTTTGGCTCTACTTCTCATGATCATAACCTGATCATAGTAATCAATGAATAAATGCTTCATTTATGGGTGAAAGAATAAATACATTACTGAAAAATGTGAAGCTGGTTTGTTTCTAAAGGGGACCTAATCTCTGTTCTTATTGTCATTGTATTGTTGATCTAAAAGCTATGTGGGGAAAGTAATTTATTTAAATACAATAATATTGCCATAAAGATCCTAGTAGATACTAATTACTATTCTTGACAGAGATAGAACAATAAATAAAAATTTATAGCCTAATGGAACTCACATCAATGTAGATAACAATAGACAATACACAAATGCTTAAACTATATAGTATGTGAGATGGTGATAAAAGCTATTAGGGAAAATAGGACAAGTAGATAGAGGGTGACAGTTTGGAACCTTGTAACTTAGTAATAAATAGCTTTTTTGCAAAAAAAAAAATAATAAATCAGTGGAATTAGGGCACAAGTCACGTAGATATCTGACAAGAGAACACAGTGGTAGAGTATTCTTATGCAGCACCATTGTTCCAGTGATCATGGAACAAGAGAACCATAAGTGATAACACATTTCCATAACTGATAACAAATGCATGAGTAGAGGAGGATGCCATCTGAGAAACGATGGAGAAGTATGATGTGTAGACATGCAAGTTGTCACGAGACACTGGCTTTTACTATGTGTAAGGAAGGCCATGTGGAGACTTGTGTACTGTAATTATTCAGGCTATTATGTTGAAATTAGAATGTAGATGAGTAAAGATATTAATATAAAGACCAATACAGAGGTGACTACAAGATTTTTTTACCAAGGATTTGAAAGAATGGGATAGTTGTTAATGGACTCAGGAAGGTGTATGTATGTGCATTCGTTTAATTTTTTTATAAACACGTGATTTTTAAGATGTTGTTATATCAAGGGGAAATGTTGACAAGTGAAGTATGGAGTAGAAATGACATTCTCCCTGAAAGTGAAAGTGTAAGAGCTCATTAACATTTAGATGGTTTCCAGAGTCATGAACCTGAAATAAAATCACCAAGAGAGTGAATAAACACAGAAAAGAAGGGAAGAGAAGATAAATAAATTAAAAGTAAAAGGGAGAGGAGAGGAAAGAAAAGAAAGAAAAAGGAAGACAAATTAAATTAAAAATAGATTACTGGAATTCTCAAACCACAAATTTCGTAGCATAAAACACAAATCTATTTTCTGAGAGTTTTGAAGGTCATAAATTGAAAACTGGCTTCTCTGGGCAAAGAACAAAATGTTGACAAAATGCGCTACTGGAGCATCTAGGGTAGAATCTGTTTGCATGCTATTCTGTCTTCTAAGGGCCACCTGCATTTCTGAGCTCCTGGCTCCTTGTTCCATCTAGAAAGTGAGCCGACCTCCACTTCTGCCTTTAAATCTCCTTCTCTGATTCTGAGCCTTCTGTCTCCCTCTTTTAAGGACCTTTGTGATTGCCTGGATTAATGAGGTATATCTGGTGTAAATATCCCCATCCCAACATTCTAAACTTCATCACATATATAAAGTCCCTTTTGCCATGTAGAATGAATATGTAACAGTTTCTAGGAACTGGTACATGAGCATCTTTGTGGGTGGAGAGACATTGTTTTATTTACAAATCAACCAGACAGTAGAATTAATACCAAAAGAACATGTTGTTTTGAAAGCTAAATGAAGAACATGCTTAAAAAGAGGTGAGAGCTGTACCAAATATCTACTGAGGTTAAGATGAGAACTGCAATTAGACCTTTGGACTTAATGAAGAAGTCTGAATATAACTTAAGATCAAAAGCACTTTAGAATGGATTCAAGAAAATACAGAGAATTTAGGCAACTACCTTTTCAAAGAATTTAGCTAAGTAAAGAATAAAAATGGGTAAGAGACAAAAGGGAAAATGGTAGATAGAACTTAATTTGTTCTTGTTAATTCTCCCATGAAAAATTATGTGGGTATGTACACTATGTACACCAGCATAATTTATTTTGATTGTAATGATTTGGATAATCTTGAATGAAGCAGAGGAAAGACTGCCATTGTCAATGTCCTTGAGTAGGAAGATGACAATAGGATCCAGTACAGTAG
Organism: Callospermophilus lateralis; assembly: GCF_048772815.1. Lineage (NCBI taxonomy): Eukaryota > Metazoa > Chordata > Mammalia > Rodentia > Sciuridae > Callospermophilus > Callospermophilus lateralis. The sequence goes on along the minus strand of NC_135306.1, from coordinate 128,418,167 downwards.
AATGATTGACTTTACATATTAACACAGCATGTCCATAAAAAGGAAGAAAAAAATTAGGTAGATTAATAGATGTTGGGACACTTTTAATATTTGCTTTATTCTCAGTGAGATATTAGAATGAACATGATTATTTTGTGCTTTTTTTGAATTATGAACTTTTCAACTGGTTGTGATTCTACTGCTCTTGAGGGAGTGGTGCTAATATAATGCACTGTTAAAAAAAATAGTGCTTCGTACTTTGTAAACAGTTGTTTACTTAGAAAAGTTAAGTCTACAAACAAAAAAAAGAGTCTACTAACAAAAAAATTCAAAGATCCTCATACATTTACTAGTTGTCATGGGTAGAAGGCTGCTCGTTACTTTTTGTTAAATTCTCTAAACTTCAGCTTCCTCATTTGTAAGTAGATGTAATAGTATCAATTTAATGAGCTATTGTTAGAACTAAATGAGATAAGCTTAGCACAATATTCTGGTTAGACTAAGCACTGAAACATGATTATGATTCCCATTAATATGGCATTAAATAGCTCCTTGGTGAAACTGTAATTGCTTGATCTCATCTAACCAGTCACAGATCATGAAATGCTAAAAAGCATATCTCAGGAAATCACATACATTTGGCTATGATATTTCGTTGCCATTAATCACTGTATTTATCATTCTCAACATATTTCAGGTTCCTATATAAAACCGTCTATAGATTGGTTCTCTAATTAGTCATCTGCATTTGGAAATAATTTAAGTAAATGTACCAACATTTGAATTTAGTGATTTCTAGTAATTACTTTCACAAAAGATTTAAGACCATGACACTGATTCAGCTTTCCATTGCATTTCCCTGTTATCTTGTAAATACTGCCTTACTGAAGTTTCAGTTGGAACCCTATGACATAGCAGATGAAAGTCAGACTGACTCCCTTTAGGGTACTTCAGGTCTATATAAATGTCTGAATAACATAAAATGAAAAGAATCTACTTAAAAAGCAAAACAAAAAACAAACCTCACTCAAATGGACATTTGTTGAATATTTACATGGGATCCATTTTCTCTGTCATCCTTCTGTAAACATCATTCTGGTTTAAAAAGCCATTACTTCCTGGAAGTGTTGAGCTATTTAATTGGGTGGGGTATATACCATGTCCCACCCTAATGGATGTAGCAAATAGCTGTCATTACAGAAACTGGTGCTGATAAACAGACTATGGAATTCCATTGCATATAAGAGTATAATTTTTGTTTCATGTTAGTTAAAATAAAGAAAGCTAAGGGATTGTGTTTCTTGATATTGAAAAAGATTCTCAGGAATATAACCAAAGAAACATTAACCTAGCTGCTATTGACCACCAGCCTGAAATATACACACATATGTACACACACACATATGTACACACACACACGTATATATATATATATATATATATATATATATATATATATATATACATATACATGTGTGTATGTATTTTTATATATTTGATATATTTTCAATATCTCAAATGATGAACTATGGCCCCCTATTAGTCTAGACCATAAATTCATGAAATTAGTGATTTTGATTTTCTGATTATGAGCTCCTAATATTTAGAAAATGTCTAGAATTGAATGCTGTGCCTTTAATATTTATGAATAAAATAAAATAAAATCCGGAGGTTGACCCTGGAAGAGAAATATCTGCTTTAAGATATGCCAAAAGTAATGATTGTGCAAAGGGAACAAAACATTTGGGTGCTGCCTTCTCACCCCACCGTCAGGGGCTTCTACTGGTCAAAGCAACTCAGGAAACAAAACAAACAAATCTTTTAAGAGTAAGCCTCTCTGTCTGTAATAGAGAAATTACAAATCACAGTTCCTCAATTACAAATGTCAAGTTTATTTTCACTCAATAAAGTCAAATCAGGATTATAAAGTCAATAGGAACACAGGACTTTTGTCTCATGATCCCACCATGTTTTGAGTCTTTTTAGAGTTCTCTGACTAATTTTCACAAGAATAAAGAGAAGAACCTTCATGGAACGTTTCATGTGTCTGGGTGTTGTGTGCATTACTTCTGCAAGTGTGCTAGTGGTTAGACATCAGTCGTCTAGATGTACCTACCTCTAAGGAATGAAGAAAATAGAGTAGTTGTGAGAGTTAATTGTGACAGTTGTCACAGAATAACATTATTTTGGTAGGCTATCACACTTAAATAGTTCTTTCTAATGGACTGAAATCTAAGTAATTTTTACTCAATGAGCCTATGTGGCAATTTCGTTTTTTCTTAATGGTAAGCTCAAGTCAACTAAGTATACTAGTCGCCATTCTCAGACTGGGCTCTCTTTACACATATTCATATGCAGAAAACATTCATGGTATAAAGATACCAGATACACCAAGGTAGGAATCAGTTTTGATACTTAGTGTGGGACCTTGGAAAAGATATATCATCTTTTTAAACAATAGTATTATAGTGGTGCTATCAGCTCCCAAACTTGTCAGCTCTAAGCCTCCAGCAATTTGTCAATTATATTTTATATATTCTTGCTGATACTGTCTCCAGCAGGAAATTTCTGCTCCTGGGATCTAAATAAGGTGTGATTCCCTTTATTTACCCCTTCTTCCCAGTTTTAGAGGCTGTGGCTTACCCTGTGACCTCAATTCTCTGATAGATCTAGAAGAGCTATTTTCAGTTTGTGTAGTTATTTTTCCCTATTGTCAAAATTGAAGTGATTACTCCCAATATCTTCGTATGTCAGAGAGGAAATCGGAAGTTGTTTGTACTATTAATAAGCAAAGAATCTAACCCAACATCCTTTTGTCTGCTAAACAGCAAGCATCATTTATAGCCCATTGCCTGAAATTTTCTGGATCATAGTAGGTATTATGATTTTGTATCATGCATGAATAGATAAATTTTAAAAATTGCCCAATGTCATATAACAAGAAAGTGACAATTCTGGGGCTAAAATTCATATTTTTCTTACTGAGTTTTTTATTGATCACATGTAACAATTGTTTGTTATTTGCAAGAGTAAATAATATACATAATTTATATTTTTGTGATATCTCCCCAGAATTTGGCTATGGTTGATTTTCAATTTTTAAGACTTTTCTTAAAAATAAAAAAGAGGAATGAATGCTTATACACATTTAAAATTGTTTTGCTTTGCTTCATTTCTGCATGTTTAGTCCTTCATTTGTCTCTTCTTATGGTAGTGTCACTTAAAATAACATCTGTGTAATAAGAATAATGTATAGCAGAGCATAGCTTAAACAGAAAATATTCTCCTGGTTTTGTTCTGAGCTTAAAGGATAACTTTTCTTTACTAAACTACCTGATGGTTGTATTATAGAAAAAAAGCTTTAGTGAGAATGGTATTGTAGATGACATCTTCAGCAGCCTGTCAGTTAAGGTAGAGTAGTTCATTCTATACATCTGCATAAAAGTATAAGAATATAGGTTATTGCTGCATCCTGCACCACTGTTAATTCATGTTCCCGGATCCGGTGGTGAGGGGATGGGGAAAACACAGACAGATGCACAAATAGAGAAAAAGCTGGGTCTCCGTGGTTGACTGCTTCTTAGTAGGGAGGGACTGACCCACAACAAGCTCAGTACATTTATTATATAGATATAAACATCAAAAGGATTTATTGAGAAAGTGTCTTCAAAGTAAGCAGAACCAAGGTCATGAGCATGAGCAGCCTGATTACAATCATCAGCTTGTACCCCAAACTTTCTACCCCTGAGTAGGTGGCATCTGAACCTCAGGGTCAAGAACTGAATAGATCTGTGGCTGGCACAGATCCTCCATTTGAACAAGACATCACCATAGCAATTGAGCAACCTTAGCACTGAGAGTTCCCAAGAGAGGTATCACCTCTGTCACAGGATTGTTCAAGACCCATAATTCAGTTGCTACTCTCAACAAGTTATTCTTAATGGAATGGAATCCTAGAATTGGATGGGCCTCAGAATCATTAATTCATGCTTTACTTTACAAATTAAGAAATTTGTAGAAATGTACAAAAATTTGTAGAAATATTAAATTGCCTAAGGTCACAGAAATTATAATGAAAATACACGTCTTCCCACTTCTTTTTCTTTCTTTCTTTCTTTTTTTTTTTTTGAGTAAAGTAAAAATCTTTATTAAAGGATAGCAGAAAAGACTTCCCCCCAGAGGAAGAGGGGACCCAAAAGGCAGAATCCTCAGGTCTTCCCACTTCTAATTAAGTTTCCTCCTCCTTTCTTTTTCTTTCTTTCTTTTTTTTTTCTTTTTACACCTGTCAAGACAGGCTGTCTTTTATCTGCTCAGTTCTATTCTTTATTTGGTTGAAAAAAGTAGCACCTAATAACACAGTGTGAGATCACATATTAATTAGTGATATTAATGGCAAATATAGTTTTTCAGACTGTACATGAATACGGCACACTATTTCTCTGGATGACCATTTCATTTATTCTACCATCCTGACTTGGAGGAGAGATTATAATTTTTATTGCTTTGCAGTTTGGGACCTAGAGAGGATTTCTAGTTAAATTCTTATCACAACATCAGCCTCTGTGCAGTTACACTTCTCAAAGATGCTAAAGCAAGTCATTCTAAGAGTAGGCTAGGGCCTATATGATCGGCATTGCTTCCTTTTGATATCATTCTTGGGTTGTGTTTCTGTTTTAAGGTAGAGATGTTGAGAACTGTCCACTTTTATATCTTAGAGAATACATCCTGATTTCTTTTTTCAGCCATACCCCTGAATTATATAAGCCGTCTGAGCCAGTCACATCCTCTCCCTGCTCATTTTGCTGTTCATAATGAGTGTAAGGAAGAATACCTGCTCTCCAACTTACCTTACAGAAATACCATGAGGACTAATGAGATCAACTGCATAAAATCATTTGGACCACAAAGAATGACATCAATTATTTCTTCCTAATAATCTCATGAGATGTAACTCATGACTTTATAATATGGCATTACACTGCAATTTCAGGTGCTATGTGACAACTTACAAAAAGCTCTCTCTGCTTTGTAATTGTTCAGTTCTCATACAGAGAATAATTATGCAGGGAAAATATGCTTTCTCCAAACTGCAATAGCTATGTGTAAAAAACTCTTATAGAAATATTGAATGTTAAGAATGGAAGGGGCCTAGAGCAGATTTTGAGTTTTTCCAGAAATTAAGACTTCACTATCTTCTGAGACCCATTGTTGGGCAACTTTCAGTTATAATGTTCCCTCTTCAATAGAACTGGAATACTGCTTGCAATTTAATATAAATGTTTCTTTCATCATCCTCTCTGTGTTTCAGGATATTATTAAATCTTTTTCTTCTTTAACTTTATACACTTGATTTTATTTCATAAGTTTAGATCAGCATAGCATTTAGTACATGACTTGTTATAGACTTAAGTCTTGTCATTTGGCTTAAAATATAACTGATGTGCTGTATCTTTTTACTTAAGTAACAGAAAACCAACAGGGTGTTGTATGGCTATTAATTAAAACATAGGCAATAGTGAACAAAACCCAATATTTTTTTTTTTTTTTGCCTGTGTAGAATGCTGCTACTGAAGTTCTTAATTATTCTTACTCTAATAGAAAAACCTTTATAAGGAAGGGAAAAGGACGTATTGGGGACTGAATTGGAGCAAGTTTTGTCTCATCCTTGTATAATTGTCAAAATGCACCCTGATATTATGTTGTACTAAAATGAACTATTTTTTAAAATAATGCCTGTATTTCTTCATTCCTTTTTTTCCAGCTGATCCCTGCCTCTGTGTAGCCACTCTCATCTGCTTATACCTTATATAAAATGTGGTGCTCAGTACTAGATCCATTACCCTACAACATTGTAGGTACATGTGGTAGCCATGAAATAGTACTACCTGGCTCCCATTTAAAGAGAAAAACTGAAATTCAGCTGCAAAGAATGCATGTAATTGGAAGGCTTCAACTGCAGCACCTTGGGACACCCATAGCTGCATACGAACTGAAGCAGGCCTCTTCCTTTACAGCCCTAGTTGATGATGACATTGGCATAGTACTGGTGCCTGTCATTGCTGACCAATGGAGATCTCCTCTATAGGCAATCTTCACATGAGCTTCCTGTTGGGAAGAAAAGAGGCTTCTCATAGCTGTCCCATAGGGTGAAGTATACCCTACTCAGTCTGCTTCCATCCCCCTTTCTATTTACATGCCAGATCAGCATCACAGTCTGAATTTTTTTCTAGCCTACTCTCTTCCCTATTCTCCTTTATAGTTGACAGGCATTAGTGCAGATATATCTTATGTTTCTAACTCTACACTGGCATCTGATTTCTGGAAGACACAAATATTATATGCTCCCACATATAAATTTTCCAGTATCTTCTGACCCATCCCTGGGAAGCTTTAGTACAAGGCTTAAGAGGGATTTTGCACCTGGCACTGGCTCTGCATAATTTTTGTGAGTATTATATAGGCTATCACTGTAGCCATACCTTGGATACTCAAATCATTTCTGAACTTTTTGCCAAGACAATCTTAATATATGACCTTAAACCTCATTCTTATCTTCCCTTTTGTAGTTTCACCTCAGCTTTTTCTACAGCACTTAAAATCTCTTCTCTGACTTTGATCATTAAAATCTATTCCTGCATACAATTATGACTTCTAAATTAAATATGCATTTTTCTAAAATAAAGCATATATGCACATTTATAAACATATTTATGCACAAGTTTATATATAAAAATCGATCCATTTTTAAATTTCATGACCAATGAGCTTCTGAATAAAATGTATTATTTCTATGTAAAGATGTAGAAATATTTTGAAGTCATTTAAATTCAAATGATAAAATTCATAGTACAAAGAATTGAAAATGAATTTTGATAACAGAAAGGGTCTTAAAACACCAAAGGAGAATTATTGTGTAGTAAAAATGTAAGTTGAGTCCCCATGAAGGCAAAGTCTTTTCCTTAGAGAATATTTTAAGGAAATTATGAGCAATGATGGGATGACCAACATAAAATTGCAACAGAGCACTTGGGTTTAGTCAGAGTCCTCAATTACACTTACATTTTCAGAAAATATTTTCTAGAACAGCAATTTTAAAGTAAATAGAAAAAAACACAGATGTTTCTACTGTAGAAATAAAATTAAAAAGGGATATGAATTTAAAATACAAACCAGAGAGGGAAGTAAAGCAAAAAATAAAACAGTAACAGCAATCTGAAGTGCTGCTAGAATGTGAAGAAATTTTAAAAATGTAAGAGACTGAAGAGGATAGGAAAGCTAATTCAAGCGTGCCATTTACTTTTGCAGGATGTCTATTTGTGACTCATAGATAATTTATAGATATATTCAATTAGCAAGTTAGACTTGAGTGTGCTTACATCTGCCCATGCAGCTGAAAGTAATAATCTCTGTACTGTGATGTTATTGTTGATAAAAAAATAAATTAAATAAATAGAAAACTTTCCGTAGCTATTGAAAGAGAATTTAGTTTTCTGCAGAGCTGTTGAGGGGGAGATGAATCAGAGAGAGGAATCTTTAGAGATTCCAACGTGGCAAATAAATCTGTGGCCAAAAGGGGAAAGCCTTAGGCATACAGATGCCACATTCAGAGGCATGAAGTGAATTATTCAACTGCAGTCTTCCAGTTTTGGTTTAAATCTTTGGATATTTACAGAAAATGTTTATCAGACATATGTTTTCTATTTTCTGCTTGTCCTCTGCAACTTTGACCAAGGTGGTTTCCCAGTTCCTATAAACCAGACTCTTCATGAATGCTCATATCATTTGTCAATCCAGGCTGAATTACAAATTTAATGAAAAGAGATGCTCCAATTAAATTGTGAGAGGTAGCTGATCTTAAAATTTTTTTCTAGGTTGAACCAGATGGCATTTGATTTTAAGATACAATATTAACCCTTTGGACTGATTTCCTGTCAAATCATCCAAAGTATTAGGTAATTTATGTCAGGAGAATCCTGGATATAGGAAAGGTGCTTATTATTAAGAGGATCTTGAGCAGAAGAAAATGAAAGTCCTTTTAAAATTCTAGTCCTTATCTATTTGATCTTTTGCAGATAGATAGCTGTGAGAGAGAGAGGTGCATGAAGAGTAGTTCAAGCATAACCTATCCATTTTGTTGGCATTATAGCTTTTCTATTAATTCATATGCACATTAAATATTCAACACCTGTCTTATAAATTAGTAAATAGAGGATATATGAATATGTATTTCATTTTACACTCCCTGGGATAGCCATATGAGACCAACTACTTTATTAGTAATGCAAGGGGACAGTGGTTATGAGTTCATATTTCAAGACATAAGAAGGTTTTCATACCATCCTAGGAAATTATTAAATTGCTTCTTGGTATATTGGAGAAAAATAGTTTCAGGTTGAAATTAAGTCTGTTAATTCTGTGAGTAAAAGGGACAAGAGCATTTTCCCCTCCTGAAAATCTTTCACTTTTTTACAGAGAAAATTCTATCACTGACTTCTGTCAGTTTTGTTCTTGTATGTGTGCATGTTTTACCTTCTGGACCTCTCTATATACTGTGTGTTTGTGTACACATAGATGCCCCTACTAATCCAACATATTTTCTAGCTTAATGGAGAAAAAAAAAACAAACAACATAATCAATCCTAAGCTATGTACTTGCTTTTTCCCCTCAAGAGTCACACTTTCATATTGCTGGACTTTATTTAGCCTTCTTAAAACCCATTTCCTCTGTATATAAAAATAATGAGAATAATTTCTGAATGGACTGTTGATCAATTAAATGAGATTTTATTTAAGCCTTTCTTGATGTGAACATTTCATTAATGTACTATTAAATTTTGATAATGTACAGAATTGTTTTTTCCTGTGATTGAGAAGTCGTGCAATGCAGTGACATTCACAATCGAATGTGGAGAGTAGCAGGTCATAGGGTACAATGTGCAGCATTATTATGTCCTAGTTGCTCCAGAAGAGAAGAGCATGGCCTTCTCTTCTGGCCCCATAGGAATGTTAGATGTTTCTGAAACATATGGGAAATTTACCATACGATTATTTAAGAAGTACCATCTGGTCAGTGAATCATAGAAGGATAGCAACACAAAGCTAAAGGGTGACCCAGTAGGTTTTCTGGTAACTGATCTTCAACCTTAAACCTTATATATAATTTGTGTATATATTCAGAAAGATATTGGCATGCTTATGATATAGCACTATGATTGAAATTATGGCTAGATTGTTTAAAGTGATTTTGAGTTTGTAAACTCTCCAAGTATGTTGTTAAATATTCTAGTATTTACATAGTATTAAAAATGACCTCATAAGCAAAAATGATTTATCTACCAAATGCAAAATTGACATAAAGTAGCAATTAATTTTTTTCCTTTTTCATTCCTTTCCACTCCTCCAAATTTTTCTAGCTTATATTCTATATTCAGGTTCATACTATCTCTCCCTTTCTCTCCCACAACTGCCAGCTATTTCTTTATTTTTACTTTGGCCTTTGACTATTTTATCTGATTTTTTATTCTATCTCTAAATCAAAACTTAGTAAAAATATAATAGCTCATCTGACCTTTAAAAAGGTGTTGGTGATTCTTTCTTAAGGGATTCTTATACACTTTGTCTGCCAGTACCCTCCCTTATCTGACCTTCTTAAACCTTTTATCTAATGAAGATGAAAATCGAAAGCAAAAAAATATAGTGATTCTGAAATTGGCTGAATGTCTTTCAGGCATTTTTTTTTTAACCAAGAAGTGCATGAATGTCAACTTTGGTTCTTTCAAAGCCTTAAATTGCTAAGAATAACTTTTGCTTTTCAAAGTTCAAATAGTCATCCTTTCAATAGTTATGGTGGAATTCCTTTTGTGACATAGAATTGGGTAATGTAATATAGTTATAAATTTTCCATAATTACATGTTGTTTATATACTTGATTATATTCTCTTTTTTGGTCATAGCCAAAGATTTTCCTCAGTAAAATCACCTGACACTTCTTATCATAATCCCTTTCTTTTCCTCTGTGTATAAGCATGATCCATACAGCAGTGTCACTACTGTTGAGATAATAGAGCAAGCCTTTCCTATTTATTAAACAACTATTTTGCAAATGAATAAAGGATTTATTTTTAGACTTCAATTCTGCCATAAATAATATTCCTAGTAAAAAATCATATCAGGCATGAGGAAAAGTGTTGTTGATATTTTTAATGTTGCCAAAAGATAAATGTATTTACTAACCATTTCATACTCCATTCCCTATTTTCTTGTTGGTTTTCACAAGTGAGATGATTTATTAATGGTTTTTGTGGTCATTCTGCTTAAGGTGGTTGAAATTCATGATTTACTCTCATATTAATAGGAATTCATGTCAAATTATGAGTGTCATTTCTGAAATCAACTGTCTGAATTCAAATCTGATTTTGTCATTTATTAGTTTATTTTTTGTATCAAGGTTTGAACTTGGGGGCACTTAATCACCGAGTCACATCCCCAACCCTGTTTTTACATTTTATTTCGAGACAAGATCTCACTGAGTTTCTTAGGGCATCCCTAAATTGCTGAGGCTGACTTTGAACTCACAATCCTCCTGCCTCAGCCTCTTGACCACTGGGATCACAGGCATGCATCATTGTGCCTGGCAAGCTTTTTAATCTTAAACCTTATACATAATCTCTGTATGCTTCAGGAACTGGGAATAAAAATAGAAAATTATCTATATGATTATTTTATGAATTAAAGGAATTAAACAAGTAAACACAATTAAAATAATGCCTGTTACATTTAAATCACCACAAAAATATTAGAAATACCCAGAAACACTTAGACATACCCAGAAACAAAGAATCCATTGAATGTACAATGGATTCATGCATCTACATCCCTTTGACATTTTAATAATCCTGTGATGTAGGACACAGGTTTATTTTCCATTTTATTGATTATATAACTGAAGTTCAAAGAAACTAAGTTCAAAGTTCAAAGAAAAAAACCTTTACTAAGGTCTCACCACCTCTTAGTAGAGATGACTTTTGTAGCTTGTGATTATTTTTTTTCCAAAGGCAACGTACAAATTATAAAAGATAATTTTAGATAATAAGGAAAGAGGAAACATTTTCCTCCTGACTTTATACTCCCAAATCTCAAACCACGGTGCTTTCCCCATCCAGCTGGTTGTGCTTTGGTCTTCCTTACGTCAGTGAAGGGGCAACCTTCCACCTACTAGTTCAAAACTTAAGTGTAGTTCTTAAGCGCTCTTCTATCATTCACCTTCCCTCTGTCTCCAATTCACAGAACCCTGTCCATTCAATTCATGAGATTTTCTTTCTAATAAACTAAATATCTCAAAGTGTATACTCAACACCATTCTTCTGATATCAAGCCAAATTTGCTGATGTTTCTCCCAGACACTTTAGAACCCCTTCAAGGAATGTCTCTCCTCCAACTCACTGTGTATATTACAACTGAGAGACACACTAAAATCTTGTCATTACATTTTCAATTTGAAAAGAGGCACTTAATTTGTTCTCCCTTTTTTATCTTAACAGACTCCTCTCCAAATATTTTTAAATTGGTACAATTTAGTTGTGCATTATAGTTGTAATGGAGTTTGTTAAATATTCATACACGCACACCACATATAATAATATAACTTGTCCATACCACTCTTAACATACCTCTGTGGCACTGCAGGATTTGGTTCATGCTCATGTTTGCATCTTCATCTTGAGGCTTTCTTGTTCAGGTTAGTCTATGCCGTGGTCTACCCTTCCAAGCTCAGTGCCTTTATCAATTTGATTTTTTTTTTTCTGGAACTCACTCTTCTGCCACTCTTGCTGCTTCAGCCCCCACTACTGCCTAAAATATACCACTTATACCCATGTTATAGATGTCAGCTTAACGGTATGCTTTCAGGATAAGCTTTTCAAAGCCCTAAGACAAGGTCAGATCCCTCTGAATTTATTTTTTTAGTATATTATGCTTAATCTTCATTAGATTTGTCACAGTTTAAATATGCTTCTTCTAATGGGGATTCCATTAATGTTTAACTCTCCCACAACCATCCTTGGTATTAGTATTGCTTTCTGTTGCCTTGAAATATTGAGAGGCAATTGATCACCTAAGATTTTCCATTAATTGAAAGAGTAAATGGCTATATCACCCCTTTGTTACCTTTTTTTTACATTATCCATGCTTGATAATTATATTATTATTATTATTATTATTATTTTTATTTTTGAGAATCAACTCCAGAGATGCTTCCTTTCATTGAGGAGGAAGATTACCCATCCCTATATATCTCTTTTGCAACAAAACAATCATTTATTGCAAAAAGAGATAGCAAATGATACTTGTAATTTTATATGCCAATAATGACTTTAAAATGTGTGACATAAATAGTTCCAGGAAACATTACAAAATTATATAAAACACATACATTTATGATTTTTTTAAAATATGAGAACACATCATACATGGAATATATATGCCTTTATCAATTCATGATAAAGATGAACAAATATGTACATCTGAGAAATCAGCTTTGTTCCAGATGAGTGTTGAGGTATATAAAAACGTATTTGTTATTTGTTGTGGTTAGCTCTTATACTTGAAGTTATGTAGGAAGAAGAGTGAAGTAAAAATACTTGGGTTGTAGTTCTGGTTTTGATATAAAGTGGTTCTGAGATGTTAAGTAAATTTCATTTTTAGAGTCAGTCTTTTTTTTTTTTTGGTGACTTAGAAAATTAGTATGCAGGTCTCTCTAGCTTCACTGTGCTATGATTTCTTTTTGAATTCAGTCAACATTTCTATGGACTATACTTTCAAATAAATCTGAAAGAGTTTAATAAGAAAATGACAAGAGAAGTTTAACATTTTAATTATTAGAATAAGTGATTCAAATGTATTTTATAAATATTGTTTTGAATTTTTTAAATATGCAAAAATAGTTTGCTTTCTGAATTTCCACAGGAAAATAACTTTGATAGATAAAATGTTTGGAAATGTGAGTGAATGATCAATAGGGAGTTTGACTTTATGCCCATGGACTTTCAAATAACTTGAAAATTAAAGATCAATTAGGCAATTAAAATTCAATTCAAAACTATTTTAAAAGAGAACTAGATATTACTAGATATCTGATATCAGAGTTGTCACAATTGAAAACAGAAACTTCAAATTTTTAGTACAATTGATAAAAACCTAAACCTTAATTTGTTTATATGACTCTCAATTCCTTTGCCAAATTTCAAAAGAAAAGCAGCTATTAGAAATGAACTTGTACCTATTTCAGATATCTTTTAGTATTTTTAGAGGATTCAAAATCTGTTTATAATTTTCAGCTCCTCGTTTTTATTGGGAATATAAATTACAATATCACTCTACATGAATGAGTGGTACTTTCTGCAGTATGTCTGTTAATAAGTCATGGATAAACTCATTCTTGTTGATCTCGGAGCATAAACATACATGCTCTCTTCCTTGTTATTTATGAATGGAGCAAAACTTAGTGTTTGATTAACATTGTGGCCATTATTCAGCATCTCTTAGTTTATTTCTTAAGAAATATCTCAGTGACAGCCTTAATATGTTTTTTAGTAGAAAGCTCAATGCCCGGGACTACATCCAGCTTTTTGACAGCTGTATATATCAGGTAAAGGTTGAAAGGTAGGAGACAGCTTCCAGAAATAATGAGTGCCTAGATATCCGATAGTCATCTTAAAACAATTTAGTTAGAGTTGGGAGGCAGCCAGGAACTGAAATTGAAGACCCAAAAATTAATGGAATAAGATAAAGGTTGTAAATCACAAAAATTTGCATGTCATTTTTCTTACATAGAAGAAGATTGAACTGTGATTGTCAAGTCATAGGTATTAATTTGGGACAATAGTGATATGGAAATAATAGACTATAATTACCAGTTCAAATGTATAGAATTGCAATATTAAAAGATTTAAACTAAAGAAGGAGCCTCCCAAAATCTTGATGCAATGTTTTAGTTTTAACACCCTATGGAAATAATTACTGGTGAATAATTTTAAGAAATACAGAAAGTGTAAAAAAGGTAAAGAATGGATTTTTAAAAGAAACTTTAAAGGGATTAGGCATAGATAATCCCTTAGAATGAGACATTTTGTATATGTTTATTAAATAAATTGTTATGCCACATTTTGATTACCAACACATTTAATGATTGATGTGTAAATTGAGCATATGTAGACTGCATTCTGTTCTTTGCATGCTAGTGCTTTTTATATAAAATTTTATCAAGAATGTGTGTGTGTGTATTCTAGTAGAACTATTTCTGGTTCTACTTTTTGCTCAAGAAAAAAATATATATATATATTATTCTTCCAAAGAAAGTAGAAAAAATAAATGGGAGGAAACACTGTGCTTGGTTCTTTTAGTGTTTATTGTTTTATTTGTCTTGACATGACAGATTTTTGATCTTTGATAAATAACTAGAAAGATTGTTTTGGTTCCCTGTATTTCCAAAAGAACATGGGAAGTTTTTTTTTTTTTTTTCTTTAACTATATAGCACATTCACTGAGTCACAGGATGTGTTCTTATATACTTTCTACAACACTGAAGCATTTGCTTTTTAAGTTGTAGCAATACATTGAGACAGTAGCTTTTCCCTACTTGGAGATGAGATGCAAGCAATGCTAGTAGAATGATGATCATGTAACAAAAACTATTTTTTTTCTGTTTTCTGTGTACGTACGTGCATGAAAAATATCTTAGGATTTAGTGTAGGAGAGATGGTTCCAAATATCAAAAATGAAGCAAAAGAAAGATTAGAATGCTGAACAGAGTACCGTGGCAACATTTGTGCATTCTGACACTGTAGGCTTTCTAAGTACAGGGCTTGATGTGGGACAGAACACAATGAACACATTTGAAATAATGGATATAGAAGAAAATAAAATTGAATATTACATAGATATACAAATGAAAGGCAATTACAAAATTAACGTGAAGCAAGGCTGCATGCTATCAGGACCATCACCTACAAAGTGCTGATATAAATATCTCTCAAATTAAAAGACCCCTGACCAACAGAAAATGGCTACTGCCTCCACATGGTAGAAGTGCCACAGCAATTCCCACCTAGCATAGTCACCACTGGTGCCAGTAGAAAACTCCTGGAAGAAAAGAGTAGCTCAGGGGAATAAGAGCCTAATGGACACTGTGGAGCTACACTTTGCTTGGATTTCAGCTTATGGTCTTTCCTGAGAAAGGCTAACGGGAGCCTCTGGAAATACTTCCTGTTCTTCTGCTTTGATCAGCTCTGTATGTTCATATGACTGTCCCTGAAATTAAGGAAATGAAAATAAAGCAGAAAACAAGTGAGGCAAACTAACTCTCTCTCCTCTTCCCTTTTGTACATGTGAGAAACTTGTTTGTTAAACAAATTTTTCTGGTCCTATCAGGAATAGAGAAGGGAGTGAAATGCATTATTCTTCTCCTATGAGTAATAATGGGTAGAGAAAAGTGATTTTTTTCTTCCATCTGGTCAGTTTTCACTAGTTAAATTGCGAACTAAAACAACATTTCTAGTTTGTCTTATATATTTCCCACTAACCTATACAATTTCTACACACTTGAGTATTTGAGTAGAAGAAACATTAAACGCTGCAGTATAATAAAGCTATAAAAAAAGAAACAGGTATCGACAACAAAGAACTGCAGTCACTTGGCAATACTGACATACTTATTTTGTTGTACAAATCCCAAGGAATTTTATAGTGGTTCATTTAAGACTTTTCTAAAGTTCTATATCATATCATTTGCTAGAGGAATAAGTTGCTAACTTTATATTTCTTTGTGTTGTCTTTGTTTTTCTACTGCTGTAACAGAATACCACAGGTTAGATAATTTGTAAAGGAAGGAAGTTTGCTTGATTTCCCCATTCTGGAGGCTGAGAAGTGCAAGAGGTGTAAGTGGAGGCATCTGGCAAGGGCCTTCATGTTACATCATAGCATGGCAGAAAGTAAAAGGTCAAGTAAGAGTGTGCAAAACAGAAAAATTAAGGAATGGACTGACTTTTAGAACAGTCTACTCTCTCCCTAACTAACACTATGGCAGGACTTGTCCTGCAATAACATTTACCCGTTTATGGAGGCTCCACCCTCATGACACAATAACCTCTTATTAGGCCCCTCCTCCTATGCCACTGCTTTGTTGGTCACCATGTGACCAGCATGGTCAGAATGTGTACTTTAAATGTCCACAGAATATTTTGCCTATTTTAAAATTTAAAGCACCCCAAGATTTGGTGAAACACATTTTATTTTGACTTGAAAGTTTACAAACAGTAACTAAAAAGCTACAGTATGTTGCTTTGTAGGGGAGGAAAAATATCTTTCCTCATCTACTACTAGATGTATGGCTGAGATCCCTACAATAAAGACAGAATAAAAGAGCATACAAATTTATTCAACATATATTGTATGTGACATAGGAGCTTCAAAAATGAAGACTTCAAAGAAACGGGGAAAACTCTATTTTCTCTAATACGATGAAGAAGTGGATAGTCAGGGAGAAACACAATTTAACAAAAGTGGGTATGGTCCAAGTGTGGTGAGTTGGGTTGCTAGGGATTTAGGAAGGCTAATAATTCAGATTCTTTTTGGCTTCTCTGTGTGACATTCCTTTGCTCTGGGTATAAAACAGGATCTCTCTGGAATATGGGTCTTATGACCTGTTTTCAGAGAGGAATGCCAATAAGGTTTTATGGCCCACTGCAGAAAAGAAGAAGTGAGGGAATTCTTTCTAGGGTCTGTGGCCTGCTTCCGCTATTTTCTTAAATGCAAAGGTACCAGATTCTGGGGAAGTGTAATTGAACCTCCTCAGTTTTATGCACAGGAACCATTACATCCATGCTATTAACTATGTGAAATAAGTTTCAGGAATAGTATTTTGGAGGGAGAAATCACGCATCAATCACATTTATAAAATTATATTTTGAAATTCTTGTTGCCAAAGAAAATACTTAGCCAAATAGGTGGAGACGAGGAGTGGTATTCACATTTTAAAGGCAGAAAAGGAATTTGTTAAAAGCACGTTCACACATAGGACTCATGGGAACTTATTTTGAGAGAAATTTGAGGAAGGTGTTTTCACGAACCACTTAAAATTCATTGCTTTGATGTATCA
This sequence comes from Callospermophilus lateralis, assembly GCF_048772815.1. NCBI lineage: Eukaryota > Metazoa > Chordata > Mammalia > Rodentia > Sciuridae > Callospermophilus > Callospermophilus lateralis. The sequence goes on along the minus strand of NC_135306.1, from coordinate 128,401,036 downwards.
TACAGTATGTCGCTTTTAGGTTATTTTGGTTTCCATCATGTGCTTTGTAATTATCTTCCTTTGCATAAGAACCTGATGTTTTTTGCTTATCATATTTCTTTTGTGATTTAACTTTGGAATGTTGTGAGACATGGTATTTTTAATCTGTTACATAAACATACCATCTATTTCCTGGATTATATAGTTATTTTTGACAAAATAAACATAGATCTACTCTTGTGAGCTTAGCATGTATATATTTTGACATTAGTAATTAAACTTAGCTGTACTAATACATCTCAAAACAATAAAATCTATACTAAATTGCATTTAAGCACATGAAATTAGGTTGTCATATTGTCATATATGTTATTTGTATTTAAGGGCAACATATTCTTCGTGTCTGAATAGGCTAGGTTATATTATGATAACAAAACCATGTTTTCAGTAACTTAAAACAGCAATTTGATTTGTTGCTTATAGTATGTGTGCTGGCATCTCTTTTTTGTGTGGTTGCATTACTCTCATTGTAGCCTTGTTTAATAGATTAGGCATGATCTAGAACACTCAGAAATTCTCAGACACATGGACAGTGGAGTGTGGTAGGCTGTGAACTCATGGATATTAAAGGTTGGAAAATTTTTGAACTCTCCCAACATTCAAACAAACCCTGATTATGTGTCTGTAATATCAAATATCAAAATTTCCTTGTTGTACATTAGTGTGAGTAAAGAATGGGAGAGAGATCATAAGTATAATGAATATTGAGTCAAAATTAAGATCAAAACTTCCTGCTGTCTACCACAGGATTCTGAGACTAATAGATGCAGAGAACATACCTGCCAAATGTGGCAAATGAATATTGTATTATTGCTTTATTTAGTTTCAAATTCCCTGTCTTGGTGAGTTCAGATTGGACTAGTCAAACTCCTTTAGCCTAGCTAAATAAAATCAGCCTGCTCATGTCCCCTTCTACTCATCTCATTTGGATGCACGTGGCTTATCAAGATCAGATGTATTCTACAAAAAATAATAATAGAGGGTTTCCTTCTGTTTCCGTGCAATTTCCCTTCTCTCTCCCTTTCCCTCCCACCACTTGTCTCAGTTTAATGTTAATCTTTTCCTCATGCTCTTCCCCCCCTGCTCAGTTGGAAATCACATATATGAGGTTGTAAGGGGGGGGGGGGGGAGAGAACTGAACAACAACAGATAAGGTAGAGAGGGAAGATGGGAGGGGAGGGGGGATAGTAGGGGATAGGAAAGGCAGCAGAATACAACAGTCACTAATATGGCATTATGTAAACATTGTGAATGTGTAACTGATGTAATTCTGCAATTTGTATTTGGGGTAAAAATGGAAATGCATAACTCACTTGAATCAAATGTATGAAAGATGAAAAATAATAATAATAATAATAGAGGAGAAAGGGAATCCAAAAACAGAAAAAGGGCCCCAAACAGATACCAAAGTGGAGAAAAAGACAAGAAATTTTAGAAATGTGAGTGATGAAGAAAGCCAACACACCATTTCCATATGTCTTTCACAAAAGTCATCAGTCACAGCAACAAATAAAATCACACTCTGTTTCCATCTGGCAGTACAGTCTTCCTGTAGTTGGACTGCATGTGTAATATCCCCTTTATTTGATTTGATATAAGCCATTAGGGACAAGTTTGACTGGTATTACCTTTAACACTCAGCATACCTGGCTACCTACTAGATATGGAAACTTAAATAAAAGAAGAGCATGACTCAACTAATAGGAAAGGAAAATGAGGGTAACAAGAAGACAGAAGGAGGAGGTTCATGAGCATCATGAAAACGACTTGTATGTGAACATCATTTCTCTGTTGGGGGTTAAGTATGGATGTTGAGGGTTAAGACTAGATGTTCAAAATTAACTAACATCTACCTGAGAGCTAGCACAGTTTAATCTATCAGTCCACAGATTCTGGATGAGGAGCCCTGGATATTGCAGATTCTCCTTTCCTGCAGTCTCACTCCAACCCCTTTGACCTCCATTACACAAAGTTCTTTTTGCTGATAATCTGTGGTTTTTAAACCTACTGACAGGCCACTCCATGGGGTACATTCCTGCTAAGCAACTTAATTGAGATCAGATTACTCTGAGACAATTGCCTAGATTAACATATTTATGAAACCAGCTTTGGCATTGCCAGAAACATGAAAACAAGAAGAAGAGATCTTCACAAAATAAATGAGACCCTTCCCCCTTCCAAAAGGAGAGTTTGGGAGCAAATGTCACAGCAATTTCTCCTGTAATGTTTAGAACTTTCAGTTTCATGTTTTCGTATTAGAATTGTTACATTTTCAGTGTACAGTGTTTTCAAATTATAATTAGTATACTTTAAGCTGTGGGTGGTGATGTAATAAAGGAATCAAATAAAGTTTTAAAAATCAAGTTTTAATAGCAACAGCAGTTCACACAATTAAGCTAACAATTCAGTGAACTGCATCTTTTACAAATTTCAAGCTTTGACACATCATGGGGTGACTTTATAGCCTACTGTTTTCACATCCTTGTTGATATCTTGAATTAGTCAAGCATCTGTTACTCATTGAAATCAGATATCTATTTCAATATCTTTGTTTTCTCCTTTGCAGTTGTGGTCTGATTGTTTTTGCATATTTGAATTACATGGAAAACATATTTTAATATTTTCAAATTTTTTTTTCTCAGTTTTGCCTATTAATGAAGGGTGGCTATGAGGGACAGTTTTAAAGTTGATTTATTAAGAGAGACATTTGCTCAGGGAGTCCATTTACTCCCTTTCAACCTTTTTTTGCTGTGTGTAAACTATCCAAGCTAAAGACAGGACTTACTCGGGAACATAATAATTAAATTAGCAGATAGATACTACACTTGCTTTTAAAGTCTCAAATCAGAATAGTATCTGCACAGACAAAAAGGGGTTAGCTTAAGGACTTCAGCTTACCTTTAGTCAGAATATTTCTAAAACACTTTAATAAGTTCAAGTATATTAGGCATTTTAAGAAAAACAAAATACACAAAACAACAGCTTTAAGTCCCATGCTTACAACCTGTTGAAAAGTGACTCCAGTCAATACATATTAAAAGCATAAGAATAAAAAAAAAAATTGAACTACATTTTTCTAAATTCTATGCATTTGAAAATATATTCTTGAAGTGTATCTTTTTTTATAAAGCATAACAGCTCATTGCTGAACTGCTTTAGATTCAAAATGCTCAGCTGATAGAATATTGACTGACATGAAGATGTAATAACATTTTTTTTTTAATGTTTCATGATTGTCTAGTAGAATATCCTTGGATGTTAGGTCTGGTTTTCTTTTTGTTAATGTTGATTCCTTTTCATAATGGGTGAGAAAAACAGATTAATCCCTTCTCTTGGAAAATTGGTAACTAATACAGCCATAAGAAGTTTGTAGTTCTGATACAATAAACATAGGATAAAAATTAAGAATATATTGATTGTGTAAGTGGTCAACAACTTTAAAATAAAAGTATATATATCATTGTATAAAAATTTTAACAGAAAAATAGCTATTTAAAATGGATTAAAAAACAATGATGTTTGGCACATTTTACCAAGACAATAGAACATTGTAAACACAGCTAATTGTCCATAGCTTACTTCTGTGAGAAAAGAAAATTATGTTCTATGTTCGTCTTCAATGATTTACTGAAAGCATGGGAGGGCAGAGAGCTGGGGAAAGTTTTATACTGTAAGAGCAGTAGAAAAGTTTTTTACTTATACTATTTTAAATAATCGAATAAAAACCTGGTTAGAAAGACAGACTTGCCTATGAGCACATACTCAAATAGAATTTTACTTGAATCCAGGATGTATGCACTTGGAAACCATATATCCACTTAATTTCAGTGAAATTGCTCGAAAGGAAGAAACCAGTGGGAGCAAAGGGTACAGAATGTTTAAGGAGGCTTCCCCCTGACCCCGAAACTCAGGGGTGGCCATGACAAGATAGTAGGAGAAGCAGATGGAAAATCATTCATTGTGTCTAGAATTCAAAATAATTTGGCCGTTCTTTAAGGAGCATAAAGTAGAGAGAATCTGGAGGCTGCAACTGTGGACCCTGGGGATTCATTAAATGTGGTTCCATCAGTCATAGATGGCATGCTCACTCCTGCGCTTCAGAGGAGGAGCTCCATAACCTTCCCCATAGTTGGATTATTTTTTTTATTTTTTATTTTTTCTGGATCATTGTGTCAGTTACTTGGATAGTACTTGATTTTTACATGCGGCAGACATGAAGGCCAAGGCCACATGGACACATGAACATGAACAGGGTTACTGTTAAATAAACCCAGCCCACATTTGGTATTTCCCTTGTTTAGGCTTATCTGCCTCTGTCTGGTCTAACACAAACTTTTGAAGAAAATTGGAGAATATTGTCCACAATTTTTAAAATGTCCACTTATTTCCTTTACCAAGTCTAGTTCTAACACATTTTTCAAAAAATGAATATGCATACAAAGATATATGGAGATGTATGTGTTACACAATAATGCTCACATAGCAGTGAAAAAGACTGAAAAATCCAAGGATGGGTAAATATATTATTTTGTGTCTACAAGACTAGTAAGTGTAGAAAAACTGATAATGATTCATGAATGTATTTGTAACTATCTATAGTTGAGAAAGTTTCAAACATTTTGCTCTTATTCTAATTACTTCATAGATGGATATGTAGATTAAGAATATAAAGTTTCAAAACATGAAACTACTATGATATGATCAGATAATTTTATTATCTGTTTTCCTTTATGCACATTGATTATTTTTGTAAATTTTAAAATGTTTAAGATACATACTAGTGAAAAAATGTTTTCAATTACTCATGTTTAGAAATGTCAAGTTTGATAGATCAAACTCAGATATGTATAAGATTCTATGGCTTGCAATTTTAGTCAAAAGTGCATTTGAAAAATTTAGTGTCATCTCAAGGAATACTGAAGTCCTAAAAGACCTTTTTATTTCAACACAAATATATATTATAATTTGTACCATTTTGCATCATAATCCTTTTCTTTAATATTCTTTTCTGGAGCTATATTACCCAGTTGAAAACATTTCTAGGATAATCATGAATATTTGATACATTTGGATGATCATTAATGCTCACAATTTACTGAAAAAAAAATCCATCATCCTTAGATCATTTCTAGCAAACTGTAAGTGACAGAATGCATGATTTTTCAGTTGCTTTGATTTGCAAAATAAATACATATATTTAAAGCTATTATGACTCAGATGGTTCCAGAAATCTGTGTGAAAACAGCAACATTGATGACAAAAATCCTCTGAGAAAGACTTAATTCAGTGACTTCAAAGTATTCTGAGATACTGATTTTGGGATTTCAGCTCCTTATGTAACCTGAGTCCTGATAGGATAAGCTTGATATGCCATGCCCTTCTGACATGGTCTCTGATCCTCTAGCCTTTGGTTTGCTTAGCACAAGAACTAGCACAAATATTCTTATTTTGGGCATGTCGGTTTATTTGTGAGTAATCTAGCTGTCTTTTTAATACCTCCTTTGTTACAGCATATTTTAGATTGCATGTTTAATGCTGTATTTTGAAAAATTTCATCATGTTTTACCGCAACAGCATTTAAAATTAGGTAAAAGCGAAGAAAATAAATTCCTTATCAAAGATGTTAGTAATATAGTATTTATTTTCCTTCTTTGGTGATATTTGAACAAATTATTTTATAAGTATGGAAGAAAAAAAATGCCCAGAAAAATTCTACCTAAAAAACAAGGCAATTTAGGCTTAAAGGTGTGATTCCTCCTATATATTGACTGTAGGTATTTGGGCCAAAGGTGGGTTTTTCCTAAGCTGGAAAGAATACCTCTTATTCCTACCTCTTAGAGAAAGAGCTGATGAAATAGAGTAAAAAAGGATTCATGGGACCTGGAATATACAACTTGAGGTGTGATGTTTATTTCAGTTATTACTAAGTGTCCCTCTCTGAACAGATTACTTGTCTTTTCTGAACTCTGCTTCCCTGAATATCAAATGGGGATAATAATGTGTTACTTATAGTGTTGTAGAAATTTTTATTTTATATAATAAAACAAACTAAACTCCTGCTATTTATCATTGCCTTTCTTTCTAAATGTATAAAATGGTAGGGGTGCTTTTGGAGAATGAATCTTGCAAACATCCACCAGTATCATGCCTTGCTGAATTAAGCAAAATATTGTACAACCCCTGCTAATCTGCTTGATATTTTAAATCTGGCCATATCAACTTAGATGTAGCCAGAGACACTGTTGATGAGCAGATTTGATTTTGCAATTTAGGTCTTTTATTTTCATGAGATACTGTCTTTCCTCATCCTGGAATCTGGTTCTAGATATTTGATTTGGCTTATCTGCAATATGAGAATAACCATAACTCACTGGGAAATTATGAGACTTAAGTGAGATGATCTAAGTCTTCAAAAAATTTAAAATGCTGTATTCTTCAACTTCCATGTTGTTGCAACTGTTACTCAGATGCATAAATCCTCTAAAAAGATTAATAAGAATTAAGAATATTAGATTGGGTTGCCTCAGAATTTGCAGAGTAAAATGTAAAAGAAGGAAGTAAATTGAGCTGTTAAAATGTCATGCTTGTGAGCTGGGCAAAGCAGCTTGCTGCAGTCCAACTAATTACATAATTTAAGACAGGAGCACTAGGGGCCGCTGGGCAAAAACAATGGTGTGCTGGTGCCAGCTCCTACCAGCTTTTCATAGCTGATTGTGCTCATCTCTTTCCAATGGCCAAATTCAGTAGCTTGAAAGAATCCAGATGGGAATATTGCACAGGGGAGATTGGGACACAACTAAGCAGGTCTTGAGTTGTTTGGCACCCCTGCCATGTCACTCTTATGGGACAGCTATCTCTGCACTCATGGAGGGCACACACTGGCTGGTAAGGTTCTGATGGATTTAATTGTACACAGAACAACCAGTTGGGAAAATCACCTAAACTTTGAAGTGATATGTTCTTCCTGACAAGTTCTTTTATATCATATTATGAAATAGAGAATATAGCCAAAGGGGGTGATGAAACACAGTTGCTTAAAGATTTTTTGCTTTCAAAGTATAGTCATTAACAGTTCTGAGATGCCTAATTGTAATGTAAAAGCTTTAAGGAGTGACTGTTAAAAGACAGTAATTGGTATTTACTATTTCTACCTTTTTGACATCAAAGACTCTTCTTTTTACTTTATATTTGTGTATCTAGCACATTTTTCAGACTGGAGGTATAATTTAGTCAACCTATTACTTCAATGACAATGCAATTTGTTTCTAATTCATCAGGCCTTGTCAATTTTTATGTTTGAATTTATGACTTGAAGACACTTCATTTGAAAGAAATATAAGGACTGAATTTTTACATGCATTCATTTCCTGTTTTGTATTCCAGTATACCACTGCTGACTTCATCTTATCATTAGCAAACTTTTTAGGAACACTGACAACATTTAATATAATAGAAATTCTCTCACAGCTAAGAGGATCTGGACTGAAATTTACTCCAATTTAAATGGAAATTATTTTGAATTAGTTATGCATAATTAATCATAGCATAATGTCACTTTAATTGATAGGAAAGAACACACAGCTTCCTCCTTCCCGTGAAGTCATGCTCTCTCAGTACCAAAGTTGAATCTGACACACCAAAATATGGGCTCCGGGACCAGACCTAACAATTTAGTAATCAAAGCAGTTGTCGGGTACATTATGTAAATTAATGAAGTGAATTCAAAATTAATATTAACTTAGAAAATATATGTACTAAGTGACTATACTTTTACACTGATACTCTTTATTTTAGAGTATGTGACTTGTAAATATTTGAAGAAGGATGGAAGATAGGAAAGCTCTTTAGAATTACACAAAAATTTAATTTACTACTTTTCTGTAAAGAACATAACCTTTTAGCTAATCAGGTAGATTAGTTAGGGTTCTACAAAGAAACTGTGTATACAGATTTATTTGCAAGACTTATTTCAAGGAATTGGCTCATGCAATTGTAGTGGATGACTCAACAGGTGAAAGACTCAGGAAAGAGTTGCATTTTAATCAATGAAAGTCTGCTGGCAGAATTTCCTCTTAGCTGAGATCATCTGCTCTTTTAATTAAAGCCTTCAACTGATTGGATAAGGCTCACCATGTCATGGAAGGAAATTACTTAAAGTCTACTTATTTAAATGTCAACCTTTTTAAAAATACACATGTATAGAAACATCTAGAATGGTGTAGGTCTAAATGTCTGGGTACTGTGACATGATTAATTTTGTCAATTTGTCTAACAGGCAGAATGTTAACACAGAAATTAAGTACAAGGACGTTTGATAAAGTGATTTTCAAATTGTGATTAAAATTAGATAAATGTTACAGGAACTCAATAGTATTCAGAATTAAATAGTTTAGAAAGGCTAGTATGGAGAAATATACCCTGAGTTAAACCATGACAAACAGTTTAGTTTCTAAGTAAGTATATCCTATGCATGATAGTGTTAGCAATAAAAATGTATAAAAATGTTCATAAAGGATTTCACTGATGAATTTCCTAACATGGGGAAAATATTAACTTGAATCCCAAAAGGGACCAGAGGCTTAAACTGGATTTAAATTTCAGTGAGGATTCATCAGCTATGAAATAATTAATTTGAACATTAACCATTGTCTAAAAGATCAGATTTGTTATTAACTGCCAACGAAATAGATTGGATGCTTACTATTTCATTGACTGGACAAGACCACATTTACCAATACTTCTGCCTCCATTAATAGTACAAATAGTCTTTTGAAATCTACAATTAACTATTTCCTCATTTATAAACTGGAAATGCTTTGAGTTTTTTAAAATATTTATTCATATTTTAATTGATTTTTAAAAAATAAATGACAGCAGAATACATTACAACGTATAATTTTTCATACCTCTGATTGTATACAAAGTATGTTCATACCAGTTCATGTCTTTATACATGTACTTTGGATAATAATGTCCATGACATTCACCATCATTTCTAATCCCTTTGAGTTACTGAAATAAAAAAATAAAAAGGTTTTTTTTTGGTACCAGGGATGCTTATCACAGAGCCACATCTCCAGCCCTTTTTGTATTTTATTTAGAGACAGGTTGTCATTGAGTTGCTCAGAGCCTTGCTTAATTGCTGAGGCTGGCTTTGTATTCTTCATCCTCCTGCCTCAGCCTCCCAATCCCCTGGGATTACAGACATGTACCACTGCACCTGGCAGGGTTATCACACAATTTGAATTTTTCTTTTCATGAAAAATATTGAATGATTTGTTCTAAGCATTATGCTATATACTAAACGTATAAGAGAAAATAAGAAAGCATCAGATATCCATGGAGCTTATAATTTACCTCAGCCATTTCTTGTTTCAATAAAACACATAGATGCTGCAACATTAGAATTCCTATAGTACATCATAGACAATGAATTGCAGGCAACTATTAAATTCTGACTTAATTTTCCTTACACTTTATATATAGATACACAAAATATATGTTCACATATGCATGCAAGTATGATCTGTAATACTTCCCTCCATGATGTCTTTTAGTTTTCAAAATTTCAAAGTACAAAAATATCTTCAAGCTAAATAGTCTTATCGCAGAATCGAACCTGATGAAAAAAAACACGAAGCCTGACATTGATTTAATACCCAGTCTTGCCCTTGGGTATGTGAATCACAGAGCAGTGTGTTTTAGAAAATCAGATAGCACATTTATGATTCAATCTTTAGAGAGAATGTGCCCCAGACAAGCAAATATGATTCATATAATGCGGAATTCAGGACTCACTGTGTAGAAAACATATCCTAAAGACTTCCCATTCAGACAGATTGTATTCCCTTGGAACTCAGCGTGTGGGAACGTCAGCCCCAGCAGTGTGTGAACATGCTGCTCCTTTCCAGGTAGAGCTTTAATTGCTCCCCTATGGTTTCACGGCACAGGGGGGACAGAGAACACCGAAGGATGTGTTCACCTCCAGCATTTGTTGATAAACTTGGGTTTCCTCTTGACATTTATCATGGGATTCCTTCAGATATTATACAGTCAGGTGAGAATTTAGTGCACATGCTGATGGCATCTGTCAAACCTATTAGGCACATAACTACCTATTACGTTACAAATAATATAAGTGACTGAGAATGTAATGCCCTGACCAGTCCCTTATGTTTAAAATGCATCAATGCCCTTCAAACCCAAAGTTTCTCCTCCTGGATATATTTCTCATGTGAACAACTGTTACTACAGACTCCAGGGAACAAGCTATTTATCCTTAGGTGTCTAGTTCACATCTTAGAATTTTAACTCTTATTAGCTTGTCATTCATTTGATAGTTCCCTTCACTTCATAGTATTGATGATAATTTAACTGTTGAAAGGGGGTGTGTAATAACAATGATGTTCATTAGGTAAGATTTCTTGGGCCAAATTTTATATGCAAAGTAACATAGTGGTCAACAGCTCTGACTGTGAATCATAGAGGAATAGGTTTAAGTCATGGTTCTAATCCTCAGTAGCTCTATAATTTCTGACAAGTTGCTTAATATTCTGTCTTTATAAAGGAATATTCCAAGGTTGTTGTGAAAGCTACTATGTATGTACATACTCAGAATGTACATATGTACATATGTACATACTCAGAAAACATAAGGTTTATTGGTTCTGGGGCATTTGGCAAATATAGGATTATAGTGATATTTTGGCTTATCAATGACTGTCTAAAGACACTACCCAAAATATGACTAAAAAGAGCTTAAGGGAAAATTTGTTTTTATTTTCACACACATCAGGGCTTCTAATCAGAATCATATAGTTGTTATAAACAAAGCATTGTATTATTAAGATATTCAAATGATACTAAGTGGAAAACCTTCTCATCTTTGGCTTATTTTGGGTAACTAAAATGGTGATGTAAATTGTTCAAGAAATCTATTTTACTTATCCAAGTGCTTTATTTAAAAGAAATAATAGGTGCACAACTGAAATTATTTAGGCAAATTTAAACACCTTATAATAAATGGTTCTCATATTTAATTAGCAAAGTTAGGAATACATATACTGCAGAAAAGTGCTTCTGGAATGGTAGAAAGAAGCCCCAAATTCTCTTCTGTATAAATGTAATAAGAACATAAACAAAAGAGGTCAAAGTCAACTTTTTAGATATCTGGAAAATACCCCAAATTTGCAACCATGTGAAAAGAGTTATTCAAGAAAATGGTTGTACTTTGGTAAGAACAATGAGTCCTGTGGCACTTTTGCGTGCCCTATTCCTCTTTCTAGCTCTTCAGTAACCTTGACCATTTATGATCAGCTCACTTGAGAGCTCTGGGAAGAACCTTCTAGGAGATGCTAGGACGACTACAATGGGTTTGGACTGCTAAAACTCCATATCCAGGAAATTAGCACTATGTGCCCTGAGTCAGAGCTCCCTTTGAAGAACAGGCTTAAGGCCAGGATATATTTCAGCAACATTTAATGTCAAATCTTTAACGTTGCAGCTACCTAAGACTATAGCTTACCAAAGACTTTCCAACAAAATTAGAAGTATATACTAGGAAATGAATTGTCAAATAGAAATTTGAAAACTTTTCATGTCTTTTGGGGAATATAGAAGATTAGAGGCATGCTGAGAGCAAGATACATCAGTGAAGATCCTAATCTCTCCAAACTAGATGAGTTTTATGCTCTACACAGGAATATAAGGTCAATTTGTAAACTGTCTGTTGAAACACTAAAGGCATGCCTTAAAATGTTTCTACAACATTTTTGGGAGACTGAGAAACTTATTCCTTCAATGCATTTAAGGGAACTAGTTAAGGGAACAGTCCAAGTAAGATTTCTCACTAAGTTAATGAAAGAGAATACCAACTTTATAGCATTAACCCAGGTACACCAGTAAACAAGAGCAGCATACATTGACATATTGGTTTATGCAGCAGCATATTTATGTTTTTAAACCATTTACAGGAGACAAACACCTAAAGAACCAGGAAATTATGGCATGCATATAAGGAAAAGATCAATAGAAATTGATCCCAAGATAAAATAAAATTACTAGAAATTAACTTAAAATATGCTATTATAAATGTATTAAATAATAAACCATGTCTGAATGAGAAGTTAACGTTTTATAGGAAACAATTCTTCTATTTTAAAAGAAACATAAAAATTCTGATTTGTAAACAATAATTGAAAAAAAAATCATAGAAAGTTGAATGTTAGATTTGAACTTAAAAGGAATGAATCAGTAAACTTGGAGGCAGAAAAATTGTAAATATAAAAAATTAAAAATGAAGTGACTAAAGCCTTGAAACCCATGAATCACCTTCAACCCTACTAATAGATAAATAATAGGAAACCTAAAATGATATTAGGAACCTGAGAATATATAAATAGTGACCAAGAAACTTGAAAATGGAAGAGAAAATTAACCAACCTTGCATCCCTGGGATAAATCCATTTGATCATGGTGCATGATCTTTTTGATATGTTTTTGTATTTGCTTTGCCAGAATTTTATTGAGGATTTTTGCATCTATGTTCATTAGAGATATTGGTCTTTTTTTGATGTGTCTTTGCCTGGTTTTGGAATCAGGGTGATATTGACCTCATAAAATGAGTTTGTGATTGCTGCCTGCTTTTCTATTTCCTGAAATAAATTGAAGAGTATAGGTATTAGTTCTTCTTTAAAGGTCTTGTAAAACTCAGCTGTGTATCCCTCTGATCCTTATTGGTTGTTAGGCTTCTGCTAGTGTCTTTCACAAGTATTTCATCACTTGATATTGGTCTGTTTAAATTGTATATATCTTCCTGATTCAATCTGGGCAAATATTATGACTTAAAAATTTATCAATGCCTTCAATACCTTCTATTTTACTGGAGTATAAGTTTTCAAAATAATTTCTAATTATCTTCTGTATTTCTGTAGTGTCTGTTGTGATAGTACCTTTTTCATCAAGTATGCTGGTAATTTGAGTTTTCTGTCTCCTTCTCTTTGTTAGCATAGCGAAGGGTCTGTCAATTTTATTTATTTATTCAAAGAACCAACTTTTTGTCAATTATTTTCAATTGTTTTTTTTTTGTTTTGATTTCATTGACTTCAGCTCTAATTAAAAGTCTCCTAGCTAAAAGCCCTAAGGACCTGATGGCTTTACTACTCAATTCTGCAAACAATTTAAGGAAGACAAAAGACACAGTGACAACACAAAATTAAGTCAATATCCTTGGTGATTACAGATGCGATAATGTTCAGCACAATACTATTATGTTCATCAAAAAGATCACATCCATGATCAAGTATGGTACATACTAGGTACATTAGACAGATATACATATCAGTAATATAGAGAGCAGGAGAAATGACCATTTAGAATTTTGAAAATCTTGTCTTTATTGTTATATGTAAAGTATGGGAAACTCTTAATGACAATGCAGTTGAATACCTTTTAAAAAAAAATCTCAAGTAGTAAAGAATTTTGTACTATATCCTAGATTTGATGATCTTACAAATAATAATGGGTAAAGAAAACATTAGATAGTAAAATTTTTTCTCTCCTTATTTTTCCTTAGACCTTGTGTTTGACTTGACATTTTGATCTATTCCAGAGAAAATTAAACATTGAACTGTGTAGGACAATTACTATGGGACATAATGGAGGATGCTGAGATGTCCATGCTCCTAGTGGACATCTCCAGAATATTCTGAGGTTGATGTCATTGACTCTAAGGCATGTGAACTAAAAAGAACAAACCTTGTGGGAACCATGTACCTGTTAGTAGTAAAAACTTCAGGGAGAAATAAAAAAAAAAAAAAAGTTCAGTAAAAACTTCTCCTGAGAGAATGACTAGAAATCCACATATTCGACTCCTTCCACAGTAAAGCTAGAGCCAGTTCATTACAACTCAGGACAGAAAACAGATTTTTAGGAACTTTCAAGCTATTTGTTATAAATTGCCATTATTAAGAAATAAATCATATGCCAGGTATGGTAGTGCATACCTGCAATCCCAGTAGCTTTGGTAAATTCAAGACCAGTCTCATCAACTTAGGTCCTGATCAACTTAGTGAGACCCTGTCTCAAAATTTAAAAAGGTCTGGGGATATGACTCAGTGGGGTTTTAAGCATCCCTGGGCTCAATCCTTGGTACAGAAAAAAAGTTAAATAAAGTTAGAATTGTATAAATTATATTCAGGGGATTATATATGCTAAAAATAACATTTTATACTTATTTTACTAATTTTTTTGCTATTATCTAGGTAAGGTTATTGATATCTACTATATCTTGATAAAAAAATACCATAGAAATATGTTACTGTGCATTTTTTTTCCTAACAGTGCTCAGTGACATCAGTTGTTTAACTAAAATTGCACATAACTGAATTATGTAAATACTTCAACTTTCTCTTCTGTAGTACTAGGGATTGAACTCAGGGGCACTATCACTGAGCTACTATCCCCAGACCTTCAGACCATTTTTATTTCTAAGACAGGGTCTCATTAAGTTTCTGAGTTTGGTATCAAACTTGTAATCCTCCTGCCTCACCCTCCACATTTGCCAAGATTATAGGTGTGTACCACTGTGCCTGGTTACCCTAGATAATTTTTTGAGCACCACAACAAGCACTATACTGTGTTGATTTTTTTTGGCTTTGAAAGTGATGAAGAAAGTATTAGTAATTAAAATTAAACCTAAATCACATCTATTACCATAACATTTGAAGTCGTAAGTAATACATCCCTTGTTACATGAGTATGGGTAATAAAGTCAGGATTTGATTTGCAGTCCCTATCTCTGAAGCCACAATGAATTTCTTCTTCACCCTTCTTAGAATGATTTATAGCACCACCAACAAAGCATACATTTTTGGGAGAGAGAAAAACCTTATTACCTACAAGTATCATAAAGGATCACTGCAATGATCAATGAATATCTGATTGATGAATATCAGATGACTTTCCATATAAGTGACTTAAGTCATTGATAAGTGAAAAAAATTCCAACACACACATTTATAGCTTCATATTTGTTTTATTAATCAGCATAAAATATTTTTGGTAATAAGGCCATTTTGACAATATTAATTTTGTCTATTCAAGAATATAGTAGGTCTTTCAATTTTCTAAAGTCATCTTCAATTTCTTTATTCAATATTTTTCATCTCTTTATCTCTTTATCTCTTTATCTCTTTTGTAAAATTGTTTCCCCAATATTTTTTGAGGCTATTGTGAATGAGATAGTTTTCCTAATTTTTTTCAGCAGATTCATCATTGGAGTATAGGAACATAATTGATTTATGAGTGTTGGTTCTGGGTACACTCATATTATTGGTGGGATTGCAAATTGGTGCAAACACTCTGGAAAGCAGTGTGGAGATTCCTTAAAACACTAGAATGGAAACCATTTGACACAGTTATCTCACTCCTCAGAATATATCCAAGGGATTTAAAATCAGCATATTACAGTGACATTGCCACATCAATGTTTATATCAGCACAGTTCACAATAGCTAAGGTATGGAACCAACGTAGGTTCCTTTCAACAGAGGAATGGATAAAGAAAATGTGGCGTATATAGACACAATGTAGTATTAGCCAGAATGAAGAATGACTTTATAACGTTTGCTGGTGAAATAAGCCAGTCCCACAAAAAGGCCAAAGGTCAAATGTTTGCTCTAATATGTGAAAGCTAACCTACAATAAAGGGGTAGAGGATTAAAAAAAATAATAGAAGTTCAGTGTAGTAGACAAAGGGGAATGTAGGTAAGGGAGGAAGAATAGGAAAAGTAAAGATGGGAACAAATCTGACATAACTTTCCTATGTACGTATATGAATATACCACAGTGAATGTCACCAATGTGTACATCCATAAGAAATAAAAGAAAATAATAACTATGGGTAAATGGCAGAAAGATAAGTAGAAGAATGAGGGATATGGAAGATTGTGTAAAAGTGACATATTACATGCTTTTATAATTATGTCAAAATGGATTCTACTGTCATGTATAACTACAAATAATCCATAAAAAGGCTACAGGCAGTTTACACTAAAAGATATTATGTACTTTTTTAACATCTAAAAGTTGTATACTATATATCATTTGTATTGTATATACAATTTCTGTCTTTTGAAGATCAAGGTGGTAAACTATTACCAGGATACCACTGCTCTAACCTAACTAGATACTTCTTTAAATGTAGCAATATTACTTCAATATTTTGTCTTCTTTCCCCTCTCCTTTTACATTCCTAAACAAGTATATCCCTAGTTGATAGCTGCTTCTTGCTATGTTGTTCCTACTTTTTCTTTCTTATTGGTGTATTATGAACTTACATAACAGTGAGAGTGAATGTTACATATTCATATATGCACACAGAAGAACAGTATAATTTAGTCAATTTCATTTCCTAGTACACACCTACTTATTTTCTTATTGAAGCTGGTTCCTCCCGGTATAGTCTTTCCAGAAGCTACAAAACTACTGGCAAAGCCAAGTAACTGTTTATTTTTGATTTTGCAAAATGAACTTCTTTATAATGATAAATCAAGTCTCCTCTGTTCCTGTTTAAAATTGTCCACTATTGATCTCTTCATCATACTTTTACTGTTTTAATATTTAAATCTTACTGATTTTATTTCTTTTATTTCTATTTATGTACTGTATATCCCCACTTTAGGATTTTAAATGAATAAGAATTTTATCTATGAAATTCAGCATTGTGCTCCCAGTTGGTAGAATAGTTTATAGCACAGAGCATTTAATTAATATTTGCCAAATAAATGAATAAGTGTTCTTTTCTCTGCCATGATGAAATTGCTTCATCTTAAACTTTCCCATTAGTAGCCTCACTGGGTTCCAATGTGCAAAAAAAAAAAAAAAAAAAATCAGAAAACTTGTGGACATACACTCTTCAATATGTGTAAGCATGGTTATTTCACTCAAATTATACCTGTGACATACTGACTTAATACAGTATTTTATCCTTTATGATTATGTATATATACCTATCCTACTTAATACTGAATAAGTCATATTTATTAGTGAAAGTGTTCCATGGACATTTATAAAAACATTTGTATTGTGGGAAATTGAAACCCTATTAAGTTCCCAAATTCCCTGCATTTATCCTTGGTGGCTTTCCACTTTTGTCTGTTACTCTGAAGTTTCAAGTTCACATATAACCCAAATTTTATTTATATGTCACTTGTAAATTTTTTGTATAAGCAACAGTTATATTCTGTAGGAACATCTTTTGATCTTTTCTATTTTGTGGGCAGATATATTTTTCATCAGTAAGAAAAAAAAGATATAAAAACATTAACGGGATTTTCTAGCAATGGCTTTAGACAAGGATGCCATAATATTTTATAAAAGGAAGTGAGGAGCAGAGTTGAAATGCTGAGAGAATAGTATATTGTAAATGTTTGAATCCAAGCAAACAACCTGTGTAAGGTCAACATAACAGCCCATTGATCTGCAGAAGTCCATTTGCTAAACCTAGTAATAAATTCTCCAAGAACCAGAGGACCGATTCCTTCAAATACTTGTGATATCTTTTCGTATGAGGCAGCTGACCAGAAAGTAGAACAGGATTTGCTCTTTGTCAGTATTAGCAAAATTCCAGTAAACTATGGCTCCCCTGTAGGATTTTATCATATCTACAAATTTATTTTTATTGAATGTAAATTTTGAACATGTATATGTTAATGAACAAACTTGGTCCTTTGAAAATAATCATTAGTATCAATAACATTGTCTCTATGATTAATGAGTTCATTCAACTTGGGGAAAATTATAAGACAGTGTAACAATTGCTATAATAGAAGTATGTAAAAACTCTTACTGGAAACTATTCTAGTTTAAATATGAGGTGTACCCCAAAAGCTCACGTGTGAGAGAATGAAAGAATTTTCTGGTGATAAATGATTAGATTGTTTTACTTTTTTTTTTTTTTTTTTTTTTTGCTGCTGTGATTAAAGACTCTACAAGAACAACTGTAGAGGAGGAAAGGGGGTGCACGGTTTCAGAAATCTCAGTCTACAGACAGCAGACTCCATTCCTCTGGGCTAGAGGTGAGGCAGAACACATGGTGGAAGAGTACAGTCAAGGAAAGCAGCTCACATGATGATCTGGAGAGAGAGAGAGAGAGAGAGAGAGAGAGAGAGAGAGAGAGACACTCCGCTAGCAAGAAACAAAATATATACCTCAAAGCCATGCCCCAGTGCCTACCTCCTCTAGCCACACCCAACCCTCCTTCAGTTACCACTCAGTTAAATCAGGGAAGGTAGGGAATGACTGGAGGAAGTAGGTCATGCCTTTGGGATTTATATTTTGTCCCTGGTAAACAGAGTTCTCTGCTTCCTGCTTGCCCTGTCCTGAGCTACTTCCCTCTGTGGTGCCCTTCCTTCATAATGTTCTGCCTCATCATGGAACCAGAGCTGTGGATTGACTGCCATGGACTAAACCTCTGAAATTATGAGCCAAAATAAACTTTCCCTTTTACCTTGCTTTTGTCAAGTATTTTGATCTTAGTGATGAAAAAGCTGACTAAAACAAAAAAAAATCTTTAATTTTTCTTTCTTTTTGATGATGTGGTCATGGAGTTAATAAAGGAAAAAAATCTTAGAAAAGATAACCTTTGAAATAAGTAGGAAAAAAAACACAGAAGTCAATTTTGACTAAAAAGCAAAAGCACTCTGAATAAAGAAACTAAGGGAACACAAGAAAGTGGAGGTCTTGCTTAGAGAATAACAGGGTTGTGGTAGAAAAATGCAGAAAATTCAGGGTTCTTGCTCTTAACCCCCATATATCAATAAAATTAGAAGGATAATGGATAAAGATGTGAGAACCAATGGCAAAGAAAAAAGGCTCTGAAGACTTGACTATCAAGGCATTGGATACTTGAAGTGCCCTCACAGTGAATTTTATTCTCACTCTCAATATATAGAAGCTTTAAGTCCTCTTATCCAAGAAATTGATTCCTAAATTTTAAATACATATAGTATAATCTCTTTGTTTATTGGTGGGTTTCCAAATAATATATAGGATACCCACCTATATTTGAATTTCAGACAAATGATGAATTTGTTTTTCAGTTATAAAAGTCCTTAATATCATCTGATTTTGTTTTCTGTTATCCTGTAGGTAATGTTTTTATTTATTTTTTCTTCTCCAGCTGCTTTTAAGAATTTCTCTTATCACAATTTTCATTATGTTATCCCTTGGAGTGATTTAACTTTATTAAGATTTATTTTGGATTTCTCCATAAATTCAAATTCTGTATCTTTTACAGTGCCTAATCTGTGTAACTTATACAACACTAATGTATTTCAGACATGTTTTTACCTCTGGAAAGCTGGGTGTATTCTAAAGAGTGGATATCCAGAATGCCTGGGAGAAACTGATTTTATATATAATTTTATTACCACTATTTACTTTCTGTATAATTATAAAAATTTATTATAAAATGTTCATAGTCCTTTTAACTTCAAAGCACTTTTCCAGTGCTAATTGTAATTAGTGCTCCTCATAATACAAATGTATTAATAGTTTTAAAGTTGACCACAGCTTCCAATATCATTACTGGAAGGCAAGGGCATAAATATTTCCATGTATCTAAACACAAAACAAACACACACTTGTGTACAGAGATAAACTTCTGAGATGTGTTTTCTTTTTAAGGTCCAGTGTGGCATGCTTTAACATTGTTAGTTTTTTAAATTAGCTTTGAGGTCCATACTAGAGGCTGGCCCATTCTTCTTGATAAGACAATTAACTCCAAACCCCAGCAGCTTCTCTTTGGGTCTATCAGACATCAGGCCATTCTACCCTTGTATCACTCCCCCCAAGGCCAGGTATTGGACAGTCAGATACACCCACTCTCTCCTAGAGTTTGCTGAAATTGTTCAAATTAGCCAATCCTAAACTGCTTGTCCGAAAGAAATAATAGTCTTACCACAAGTTGTACTCTCTTGCTGTTCTTCACATTTCACCAAAAGTAACATGGTTAAAATATATGTTACCTGTGTTCTTTGTCTAAGGTCGTAAGCCATTATGACCAGGCAAATGTTTAAAATTCTGAACCTTGAAATAACTTTAGTAAAAAATATATAAAAATAATATTTGGTATACTTTTATTTACTGCATTTTACCTGCTCATTAAATATAAAGGTAGTGGAAATAATACTGCTCATTTTTTTTATTTAAAGGAGAAAAATGACTTCTTTCAGAATCTTTGAAGGATACATTTCAGTATAAGCTCAATTAAGAATGTGGCCTAGGGTTGTTATTTTTTTTTAATGCCAAAAGAGATTGAATCTAGTTGATAAAGTGGGAAGGGATTTAAATGAGACAATCAGAGCATTGCAAAAGTCGTTAGAGGGACAGAGGAAGTAAGATAAATAATAAAGCAAGTAAAATATAGCATTCACAAGTTTAGGAAAAAACAGAAATCACTTTTTTTTTTTTAAAGAGAGAGTGAGAGGAGAGAGAGAGAGAGAGAAATTTTTTAATATTTATTTTTTAGCTCTCGGCGGACACAACATCTTTGTTGGTATGTGGTGCTGAGAATCGAACCCGGGCTGCACGCATGCCAGGCGAGCGCGCTACCACTTGAGCCACATCCCCAGCCCCAGAAATCACTTCTTAATTCAACTATCTTAGCACCAAAGTGGATGTTTTGCCAGAGGATGTTCAAAGCTGCTTGCAAAAATTTTTTTCCTAATTACTACGAAAACATTACCAATGCTATTGTAGCAATAATCATCTCAACTTCTCAAAACTTTCCCCCAATCTTTTAGGGAATGAATTTCATAGGCAATTTCACATTTGAACTCTGCTATGAGGGTCTTTGAAATATGTTTTTCCTAATATCCCATTCCTGTGATATTAGAGCACTGGATGGTGCAGACAGAATCAGTCCTGCCAAAATTTTCACTACCAACATCCATACACAGCCTCTTGTCAATATTCAATTTAAAAGAAAAATATCAATGTGAGTGGTGTTCTTTATAACCTGGTGAAATTATGCCTTGTGCAAACTTAGGTGGATTCATACTTTGCCTGAAAAAGGAAAGACTGTAGTATAATCAATCACTGTTTCTATTCTAGTATGTTGTTCACACATTTTCAGTCAGAATCCTCTGATATACTAGAAAATATTATTTAAATTGCCACCAAATTATAGGAGATAGTAGGGGAAAGAAAAAATGGCTAATATGTGCAAAAATATGTGTATAAAACGTGGAAGAAAATATGCTTAATTATACAGATCTTGTTTGAAATTGTTAATGAGACCATAATTATTGTTGGTCATTGTTCTCATACACTTTCTCACTTATCAGCTGATTTTCATTTTCTTATTGAAGAATATGATCAAAATACTCATTCCTCAAAGTCTTAGTCATGAATAACATCCGAATTCCTAAAATGCTTCTACTAACTTACCTCTTTTATTTCCATTTCCACTGGCTTCAATGATATAGAAAGTTGCCCTCTCTAGATTGATGGCACATTCCTCATCCTCATTTTAAAGCATTGATAATACTTCCATTGATAATTAGCTGTAATACTCTGAAGGATGCAGCATTTTGAAAATGGTTTCAATGACATGAAGAAGTCAGTTAAATGGTCTTTATTCTTAAATTCTAGTTAAATAGAAATACTGTTTGCACTATGACAAAAGTAAATCTGTGGTGGTAACTAACATATGGTGTAACAAATCTTTTAGGGAATGAATTTCATAGGTAATTTCACATTTGAACTCTGCTATGAGGGTCTTTGAAATATGTGTTTCCTAACATCCCATCCCTGTGATATTAGAACAGTAGATGGTGCAGATAGAATTAGTCCTGCCAAAATTTTCAGAATGGAACATAAATGGAAATAAGAGAAAGGAATTAAAAGTGTTTGCTGTTGTGTTATTGGGCAAAAATGCAAGGGACCAAATTTCTCTAATTCTTGAACATTTGCAATTTTAAAAAAGTACAGAATGTCACGCATGCATTGGTTTTCATTCAAAACAACACATCCTGAAGAACAGCATTGTAAACTCTCAAGTATTTTATGATTGTCATATTTTTCAGGTATTTGGTATATAGTAATGTCAGTGAACTCTGGCAGTTTATGCATATTGTCTCAGTTTCTGATAAGTTACTGGAATATATTAAAAGATATATTTTATACAGTAATCATGAATAAGACATTCTTTAAGTAACAGATTTTGGTGTCTGGCAGAATTATACCCGACTTAGAGAAAGGCAAATCCCTATCCACAATACTTGTGAGATCTAGAGATAAGTTGCTGTCATCCCCATTACAGAATGGAAATAATTTAATTGATTTGTCATTGGGTAATTAAAAAAAACCCTTGTTTTGCCATACGGAAGATTAATCATTGGTCTCTGATGTCACCATGTTGGTATTACGCACGAGTAATAACCAGATCTGTCTTCATGGGAAGTCCATGTTAATGAATTAGTGTTCATTATTTCTGTAATTGTGGCCATCTTTTTCTTAGATCTATTGAGTAAGTTTTGTATTGGCTTGGAAAAATATTGAATACTATTCACATGACAAATCATCTTTAGCATGTAATTAATGAGAGACTCTTCAGCTAGTATCCTTTTATTAGAGTTGTATGAGACTTAAATGCATTCTATCTCTATATTCTGAGTTCCATCTCCATATTACTTCCATAGATTCTTTTTCACTAACTAGGTTCTTTGATTTTTCAATCATCTGTGTCTACACAAGCTATTACTACTTCCCATTGTGTGAGACTTGTATTCCACTTTCTTTATGAATTAAATGTACAAACAAAAAAACTCTTGAATATTTGCTCCCCAAGAATAGCATTGCATTGTTTCAGGATTCTTCAAGAAATACTTCTGTATTCCATTGAGTGGTCCTATAATGATACACTAGTATGCGTATAGCTATTGCAATATATATGAATTGAGCCCTATATTTTATTCTAAATCAGCTAATAATAGAAATGTTTTCATGAAATTGTTAAGTACGGACTAAGGAAGAAATGATTCAGTGTAGCATGATTAGGTTCCATTTAGTAAATACCTGCTCATGAAAATTACTGTCATTTCAAGAATACTTGGAATCTATCTCATATAAACACCTTCTACTTAAGGATAGAGTGCTCCTGGACAATTTTATGGTTTGAGGATTGGATAATATCTGTCTAATTTTTGGTAGTTTGTGTATTGTGGTCAAGCTTTAAGTCCTTATTATCTCCCAGTAGCAAAGAAGGACCTTTTCACAAAAAAAAGAAAACCACCTTTTAGAAGCAGATATGGTTTTGTTCTGTGCTGGGCAAAGAACAAGCACTCTGATTTTCCAGTTGAGGCTTGCCAGGAAATCCCTAGAGCATCTATATACCCCCAATATTTAGAATGCTGTTTAATCAGGTGGGTCATAAATACCACTGTGCATAGCAGCTTGTTCTGCAAAGAAACCTGAAGATCTTATCTTGCTCTTGAAACACTTTAAAACTGACAACCCTATCAATTAATCAGTCAAAGTAGCATACACATGGAAACTATATCTGAAAGAATCCCACTCTTGGAGTAGGATTCCTCTTAATGTATGTAATAAAATTTATAATTTTTACAAATTTAAGTGCATAATTCAGTGATAACAGTAACTTCCCATTTCTTTCTTCTCCAGCTTCTAGTTTGTCCATAGGCATTTGCGTACATTAGCTATCACATAAAAGCAGGAGCAATATGTCCTTGAATGTCAGCCTTATTTCACTTAACATGAAGTTTTCAGGATTCATCTATGTCATTTCATATCATGTAACTGAATTCCATTTATCTTTATGGCAGGATAATATTTCATGCATTTATATACCTCATTTTGTTTATCTACTTATCTGTTGATGAACATTTGAGTTAATTCTGTCTTTTGTGTGAGTTATCTATATACAACTATTCATTGCATGATAAGTATATTTGAGTTCTTTACTACTATTTTGGTTTATATACCTAATCTATGAGTGAAATTGCTGAATCATCTGGTAATTATACATGACTTTTGAGGCACTGTCAAACTGTTTTCCAGAGTGACTATACCATTAGACATTTCTTCTATCACTGCATACAGTTTCCAATTTCTCCATATCCTTGATAACACTTGTATATTTCCATTAAAAAGAAATTATATTAGTATTGTGAAACATTATATTATTGTGTTTTTGATTCATATTTCCCTGATAAAAAATAGGTTTGAACATGTTTTCATGTGCTTATTCACTATTTGTGTATTGATTTTGGAGAAAGGTCTATTAAATTCTTTGCTGATTTTAAAATATATTGTTTATCTTTTTGTTTTTGTATAAATTTTTTTTTTAACATTGTGACTCTAAAACCTTGTAAGATACAGCACATGCAAATATTTTCTCCTGTTCTATAGGTTATCTTTTTTGACATTATACTCTTTGGTACATAAAACTTTTTAAAGAATTTTTGTTTGTTCTTTTGATGGCATATAAAAAAATCCGTTGACAAATCTAGTTCATGAAAATTTACCCCTGTATTTTCTTCTAATAGTCTTACAGTTTATCACATATTTAAATTGTTAATCACTTTGGGGACAAATTGTTTTTTAATCTTTCAAATTTTATTTATCTGATTTAACAGTTCAATAACATACCAACTATGAGTCAGGGCAAAAGTGTTCCAGTAAGTATGTTCTGACAAGATAATAATTCTATTTTCTTTCACAGACAATTATCTTTCAAGACCAAGTAAAGGTCAAGAATGGCCTTCTCAGACCTCTTGTCTATAGTAGACTGAATACTACGGGACCAATTTTAAGTTACCAGGTCCCTCACCTTTATTATAGATAAGTTTCTTTACAGGTAATCTGAAGTAGTGGCCCAACCTCATTACTGGACATGTGGAAATCCAGTTATCCCAATATTTCACAAAAGAGACAGTTCTCTTCCTATTTTTTGTGGCCCTTGTTGAAGATCATTTGACCCTGGATACATTCATTCATTTATTTCTGGTCTTTTAATTTTATGTTATAGATCAAAATGTCTATCCTTTTTTCAAAATACCTTTATTTTGTTAATTTTATGTGGTGCTAAGGATCGAACCCAGGGCCTCCATGTGCTAGGAGAGTGCTCTACTACTAAGCTACAACGACAGCCCATAAAATCACTATCCTTAATGTCTTTTTGTTTTTTTTAACTGTGGCTTTGGAGCAATTTTTGAAATTGAGAAGTTGTTGCTCTCCATCTTTCATCTTTGTGTTCTATTTTGCTTTGGCTCTTTTGTGTCCCTTGTAATTTCTACATAGATCTGAGGGTCATTCATTTCCAGGAAAAAAAAAATCATTTTGGAATGTTTTGACTCTATAATAATTTTGGGTAGTATTGACACCTTAACATTTTCAGTCCATGGACAGGGATGTTTTCCCAGTTTATTTTTTTTTTTTTTAATTTTTCAAGCAATATTTTATAGTTTAAAACATGCATATCTTTTAACTGACTAAATTTATTTTTAACAAAGTATTTTATCATATTTTATATATAATTGTCTTCATAAATACTTTTTTGGAAGTTTCATTGCTTATATACAGAAACACAGCTGGTTTTGTTCTTTACATGCTACCCTGCTAATTTGCTGAATATATCAATTCTAATATCTTTCTTGTGGATTTTCTCTATAAAGGACAACGTGATATGTGAAGATAGTGAGTTTTACTACTTTATTTTCAATTTGTTGGTCTCATTCTTTTTCTTGCCCAATAACTTTGGCTAGAAATTCCAGTAAAAAATTGAACAATGATGGTGAAAATGAGCAATCCTGGAATAAATTCTGTTTGCACTAAGTGTATAAAACTTTTCATATGTTGTTGAATTTGGTTTTCTGAAATTTAGTGGAGGATTTTGCACCTATATTTAAAAGGGATATTATTAGTCTATTATTTTCTTGTAATGTCTTCATCTGTCTTTGTTATTAGGGTAGATCTGGCCTTGCAGATAGATTAGGACAAGTTTCCTCTTACTGTACAGAGAATGTCAAAAGAATCTGTGTTACTTCTTTATTTGGTAGAATTTATTAGTGATGCCATCTGGTCTTTGGCTATTTTTTTAATATTTATTTTTTAATTGTAGTTGGACAGAGTACCTATATTTTATTTTTTTATGTGGTACTGAGGATCTAACCTAGGGTCTCGCACATGCCAGGCAAGCACTCTATTGCTGAGCCACAATCCCAGCCCCTGGCTATTTTTTTATTAGATGCTTTAGATACTAATTCAATAATGGTTCAATAACTTTACATATTAAGAGTTCTGTTGTAATTTGTGTTTTTAGAAGTTGACATTTCATCTAGTTTAATATAAATTTGTTGATTTAGAATTAGAGTATTTCTAATCCTTACTACTTCTTTAAGGAAAATCATAATTTCCATCTTTAATTTCTAATTTTATTTATTTATATCTTTGATCTTTTTTTCTCAGACCATTCAATTTTGGTGATCTTTTCAGTAAACCAACTTCTGATTTTTTTTGATTCTATATTTGAAATTTTATATTTCACTTATCTACCTGTTAATCTTTATTGTGTACTTCATTCAGCAAATTTTGAATTTAGTTTGCCTTTCTTTTTATAATTCCTAATGTTATAAAAATAGGTTATTAATTTGAGCTCTTGATTCCATTAATGTAGATATTTACAGCTATATACTTACACAGGAGATATAACACCATTATATTCTATAGTTTTAGGTAGGTTTTATTTTCATTCATCTCTGATTTCTAATTTTCCTTGTGATTTTCTTGACTCATTTGTTATTTAAGAGTATGCCATCTAATTTCCAGATATTTGTGGATTTTTCAATTTTCCTTTCATTTGATTTTTAATTTTATATTTATTTTTATTTGGTTTGAACTGGAGATAAAAGCATATACACTCTACCACTCACCTACATCCCTAGTCTTTTTATTTTCATTTTTTGAGACACAGTCCCACTAAGTTGCAGAGGCTGGCCTTAAACTTGCAATCCTTCTCCCCCAGCTCCCCAAGTTGCTGGGATTATAGGCATGCATTACTGTGCCTGGTTCCATTATTGACTTTTAGTCTCAATAAACATAAAAATACTGAAGTTGTATAAATTATCTTGTATGACCACAATGTAATGAGACTTTTTTTGTATGTCCCAGCATAGTATCATTCCTAGAAAATGTTCTATGTACACTTGAGGAACCAATGTGCAGTGTTCTATGTCGATTAGGTCAAGATAATTTATAGGTTGTTCAAATCCTCTCCTAATTTATTTTCTGTTCAGAACGATTGGTCTAATTTCATGGAATTATCCATTTTCTGTTTAATTCTGTTAATATTTTACATACATTGTGTGGTTCTGTTTGGTGTATTTATGTCCAAAATATATAATATTAGTATAGCCATCCTAGCTCTCTTGGTTACTCCCCATCTTTTAGGATTGGTTTTGTGTTGGGATATTACTTCAGTATCTTACTAGTCCATTTACATTGATCAGACTTCACTCCTATTTGTACTGACTCTAAAGATCAGTCAAATGTATCATCTTTACAGAACTTTCTAGAGTATGTGTTTGACCTTGCACCAGTAAATAATATCTAAATTCTTCAGTATACATTGCACTTGAATGTCCAAAGTTTCCAAAGAAACTCTTTACCTCAGCTTTTCCTTCCCAGATTTAGGCTGACTATTGTATGGCTCAACGGCATTATTTTTCCAAGAGGACCACTACTATTTTCCTTACAATCTTTTCAGCTCTGAGTCAGTTCAAACCAAGAGGGACATAAATGTATACCATGCATCAATCCTTTAGGTATTTCCAGACAGGTTAGAACAGAAAAACACCATAATTTTAAAATTTGTCTGTTTTCTTTCCTTCACAATAAAGGATCAAGTTCCACACTGGGAAAATATACCCCATCTTCAATACTGCCACTAGCCAGTAAGGGGTCACTTGTAACACAGGGAAAGTGATAGGCAAGTAAAAAGTGCCAGAGACATTCCCATCATTATCTTTGCCTTGATTCCCATAAACTTTTGACTATTTTTCCAAAGTCCTGATAAATGTTGATTTTAGTACTCTCTAGTTGCTTTTCCCTGTTTATCTGGAGAGAGAGAAGCTTGAAGGGACTGCCATTTTGCTGATGCCATTCTGTTTGTTACTTTAGATGAATATTTCACCATATATTAAATATTCGAGCTCAAGAAACTTATGATCAAGATTATAAGTTCTTAAAATTTTACCAGGTCACTGCCTACTTTCTGGCATCATCATATCTTACCAAGTCATGTGGGATATTTTTGTTACTTTTTGCCTACTAGGCACAAATTGGTCTGATGCCATGTAGACTGAGCCTTAGATGATACCCTTGGTACAAGAAATAGCATCCCAGTGTATAGATTATTACAAAGAACCAGGTAGTTGACATAGGGCCTAGGTCAAAAAATTTATCATGCCTCATACAAGAAAATTTTAAAATATGGTAAGCATTTTTATTTATGACCATTGAAAAAGCACATTTTCCAGGGTCTATGTTTATCCTGGTAAAAGTCAAAATATAAACCAAAAATAAAATATCAGTTATTATTAAAGTTACCACTTATTAGGCTTAAAATTATTTCAAATGTCAACTATCTTCTATGAAAGGAAAATAATAAAAATCACCATTCTTGCATATTTTAGGTACTAGTATTAGTCCTGGAGATTTTCTAAAGATTTAATACTGCCTTGTATTTATTACTTTAATAGAGATCAATTCTGCATGCTTCAACTTAGCCTTTGGCAAATGTATAGCATGGAACCCATAACTCAGATAATAATGTAGATTTTCTGTAAAATACTGAGTATGTACACATCCACATATGTATATCATTCCTAGAGTAATAATCAAAAAAGGTATTAAAAATCCACTGAACTCAGGCTGACAAAAAAACTCCATTTATGTATTATGTTTATTCTGCCATACTTACTGACAGATTGTAATCTCTAAGAATCTGTATTATTCCTTTCCCTTAATGCAAAATCATCCAATTAGTAGCTATAAATTACTCTTTAAATACCTAGGAAACTATTTTGCTTAAGATTTATTAAAGTAATTAAAGGATCTCCCTTTTGACAAATAAAACTTCTTGTTATCAATGACATTTCAATTTCTTCATTATCTTGGTTCTAAAATTGAATAAATTTCTATTACATATCTTTGGAGTGGATAAGTGATCTATTGCCAAGTCTTAGAAGATTCTTTATTTTGGCATAAACTTGATCACAGATGAAAATAATATTTAGATGACTACTTCTGTAGTTCAGTCCTAAAACTTCTGTGGCTTATTTACCATCACCAGGACTCTAATCTCATCAGTGAATGAATGCAATTGATGGATTAATAATTTAAAGGGTCACATAATTCTGGTTATCACTCCAGATTTACTACTCAAAAGAATTACTATGTGTATTTTGCCTGTAGTGTATGAAACCTATGATTTAACTATTGCCACTCCAGGGCACAATTATTTGCACTAAAATCAGTATCTCACAACATTTTCTACTATTACTGGTGAACTGCAAAAGACAGGTATTACAAAGTGATTCAATGATGCTAGAAATCTTTGATAACATGAAGATATTGTAATGCATATTATGTTTGGACCTAGAATGTTCCCTCAAAAGCTCAGGTGTTCAAGGCAATAATGTTGAAAGGTGGAACTTTTAAGACATGATTGGGTAACAAGGGCTCTAACATCATCAGTGAATTAATGCATTTGATGAATTAATAATTTAAATGTACCACTGGGTGTAACTATAGGAAGGTGGGGTATTGTTGGATTAAGTATATAACTTATGGGGGATAGCCTTATGAACTATATCTTGTCTGTGGCTCATTTCTCTCTCCCTTCATGTCTTTAGCTGAGCACTTTCCCTCCACCATGCCCTTCTGCCATTGTAGGCAGCCAACTGTGCCCTATTCTGAGTTATTCCATGATGTACAGGCTTTGCCTAACTCTGAGTGACTCCATTTTTTAAATCCCAGTGTATTAGATTATTAGTTTTCCATAAGTAACTCCATTTTGAGTATAAGTGCTGAGGCAGAATGAATCTGCATCTTGTTTGTTCAAGTAAATAACCACCATCTGCCTAGCACATCCATAAGGCACAAAATGATAAATAATCATGATAATAAAAATGACTGCCTATGAAATTATAAAATTAATGAGAAACACATGGATGCAAACTCATATCAGAAAAAAAAAAAAAAAAAAACAATCAGCTCCTTGAGCTTAATGAATAGACCAGATCACCAGAGGAAACAACCACTTCATTCAAGACACATAATAGAGAGGAACATCCCAAGACTGAACATAGTGGCATACTGACACTATCACCCAGTCACTTATCATGAGCCTTGCCCAGGAAAATTATCACAGTGACAAATCTTCAATTCACTGTTCTTGGGCTTCATCATAGTGTAGATTCTCCTGCTCAAAATGACCACCCATTGGGGCTGAGGTTTTAGCTCAGTGATAGAGTGCTTGCCTAGCATGTGTGAGGCACTGGGTTCCATCCTCAGCACCAAATAAAAATAAATAAAGTTATTGTGTATCCAACTACAAAAAATTATATAACATATATATAAAAATGACCACCCAGGGCCAACTCCAAGCTGACACTATGAAACTGTCACCCTTCTGGACTCTGGTCTAGAACAACTTCTGCACCCTGACAGTTCTTTAGCTTGTTTAAAATATTATCTGGCCAACTATAGTCACTCTTTAAAATGATAGATGCCCTTAACACATCTTAAGAGAGTCACTAAGGAATCAATAAGACCTCATTATAACCTATCCTAGGCTCACGGGTAAAAGAGTCTAAACTCACTTAGAAGACTTTGCTTTGAGAATAATGCCCTGGACATCCCTGCTGCACAAGTCCACCTAACTTGCTTCCCAGGATTTATTTATTTCACTAAGATCAATCATCAAGGAACTTTGAGGTCTGGGGGTAGAGGGCAGCTGCTGCTGGAGTTTTCAGCTGATTTTGTTAAAATGCAAAATGCTGAAGTTATAGGGTCACTTGGCAAGGAAAATGTCCTTTATATAAAGGTCTTGTAAGGTCCTACCTTGTAAGGTCCCTACTCTATATTATAATTTAATTTATGGAAAAGAGATTTTGGCATTTCAATATTATTATATTTAGACCTTTATAACATTTGTAATAAGAATCACTGTTATATATTGAAATATAATCTATATCTGCATTAACAAAGTCCAAAAACAATTGCCAGCAAGATAAATTGAAGAAATAAGTTTCCAAATTAGAAAGACTTGGGAAACACCTTGGATTTTTCACAGTCCCTGCAGAAGTTGTTTGTGAAAGAAAACCTACATAGGTTAATAGTTATCCATCAGAAATGATTTGCAAAGGTTAGAAGAATCCACAACAGACCCTGATTTCTGACACCAATTGCAACTTTGGGGATCCTCAATATCAAAAGTTTAGTGAGATACTTGAAAGCCTCAGAAAAGACACTGGATGTAGGCTAATGGAGCTGTGGCCACTGTCTAACAGGAGTATTATCAGGCATATTGCTAGCTGAGTAAATGACCAAAGTTTAATGTGAAGTATGGTTATCTTTGAATGTATATTACACTTCAATCATCATGAAGATGAAAAACCTTAAATCCTAAGTTGGGAACGGTCTACACAATTAAAGAATTAAGAAATGTTTAAAAATAAACAATTATATAGATAACAAGTTTCAGTATAAAGATGGTAAATGAATTAAATTCAAAGGAAATTATAGAACAGAAAATTATAATGATAAATCCAATGCTTAAAATAACTTGGGAATTGCTAAAAGTCTCTAAACTAGGAGACAATTTGCAAATATATGTATATTTAAACTGAGGAAAAGAGAAAATAATTGTAAAAACAGATCCTCAAGATATTTAGGGCAGTTTTAATAAGTGCCTAATGTACTTATAATAGGAATCTCAGAATGAGAGAATGATATTGACCTAAAAAATCATACTAAAAGAAACTGAAGCCCCCAAACTTCCCACATTTGATGAAAAATAAATTCAAATTATGGATTTGTATAAGTTCAGTGAGTCTGAATAGGAATAAATATAAAGATAATAAAACTACCTTTACCATAATAAAACTAGCTTTACCACACACAATACAACTTGTAAACAGTAAAATTAAAGAAAAAATTTCAGAAACACCCACAAAAAAGACATATTATAGACAGAGTATATGAATGAGAATTTTACTTATTGTCTGAAAAAATAAAGAACAGGAAAAATGTAATATTTATAATGCTAAATGAGAAAAAGAAATTGACCCTAATTTCTATTTTCTGTGAAAATATCCCTCAAAGATCAGGTTGAAGTGAAGGCATTTTCAGATGTGAAATAACAGAGAATTTGTTGTCAGTAGGCCCATGCTACAAAAAAATAAAAAAAGTATCTTGTACCAAATGGAAGGTTGAATATACAGGAGG
This sequence comes from Callospermophilus lateralis, assembly GCF_048772815.1. Lineage (NCBI taxonomy): Eukaryota > Metazoa > Chordata > Mammalia > Rodentia > Sciuridae > Callospermophilus > Callospermophilus lateralis. Next base: position 128,368,465 of record NC_135306.1, on the reverse strand, counting down.
AAATGAAGAACTCCAAAACTAATAAATGTGGGCAAACATAAAATCCTTACTGGTTGCTATCCACTTATCCAAAGTTCATAGAACATTATCTCTTTTTTTGATTTTTACTTTTTCCACTCTTGTATTCATTTGTTTTAAGTTTACTATTGGAAAAAGAGTGATAGTACCTTTTAAATTGGATCTTTGTATACTTTTAAAATAAGACAAATCTACTTGATAACATTTTTATCTCCAATTATATAAAAACAATAATTCTTTGCTATTTCTGCCATCATAATCTTATGCCCACAATGATTTCATGTAATGTGCAAAGAATCCACTTATTTTCATAGTTACTACACAAAAGTTAAGCTTGAACGTCCTGTAAGTGTAAAAGTAGGCTACCCTCTGCCATATTTGAGCAGTTTCTTTAATTATTTGTAAGAATTTGATAGACATTTCAATTTTAACAGCATTCAAAAATTTCTAATCAGGAATAAATTAGTTTTAAGGGACTTTTGAAATAATTCATATTATTTTACACCTATCAATGATTTAAAGGTATCTGCAAAGATTATAAAGTTGGTATCAGGAAAAATTATATTTATTTTAGTGGCAAAATTACTGAATAGAGATGGAAAATTAACCATATGATACCACATCAATACTAGATTTAGCATTGCTTTTATAAGATGATATACTCCTAAGATATTAATCAATTTACTTTTATAATATTTATGCCCTATTTTCAGTTAATAATAGAAAAAAAATTTCACTTAGTATTTGTAATTCTCTACGATTATAACCCATGGGTGAAAGAGTGTTTTACTCTTAAAACAAACAACAACCAAAAAAAAAAAAAAAACCAAAACTGGGGTCCCAGGATATAGCTCTGTGGCAAAATGCTTGCCTCACATTCACGAAGTCCTAGGTTTGGTCCCCAGTTCCAAAAAAAAAAAAAAAGAAAAGAAAAGAAAAAAGAAAACATAATGAGCAATAGTAGCTATATTTTCTATTTAATGTTAGATTATAAATTTAAATTTTATTAGAAAAATGTGGTTTATAGCAATGGGAAAGCTCATCTTGTAAATTATCATCCTGTTCATATGCCTTATTCATCTTAATGTCACTGTGCATCAGATTTGTTCTTAGAAAATATGGTGAGAATACAACTTAAGTGAAAATTGCATATGGGTCCAAAAAGTCACCATTACTCCTTGGTAGAGGTCAGTTCTTAGGGCCATTTGTTGGACAGCAGGAAGAGAACATAAGATCTGCCTCACAGGCTGCCTAATATCCATCAACTGGTGTGGGCGGTACACAACTGATCCTTTAATCTTGGTTCAGTTGTCTATTATTCAATTGACACATGATGAAGGAGGTTACTTTTGTTTAAGCTCAGACATAAATAGGTAATGTATCCAATCACTTTCAAGAAAAGGGGCAAGATCAAATGTTAGGATGAGAACTTGACATTTTAGTGGCAGTTGGGAAGTTTGGAATGGAGTTCTGAGTCCTTAAGAAAAAGGAAAGACGGTCTACCAAAGAAAATATCCATCTAGCACACGCTTCATGCTATCTAATATGCCCCCAATCATATACTCTTTTATTAAAGAGATTGGATATCATAATATGATTCCTGGAAAAAACATGAACATACCTGATATAGATCATAACATCATCATTCACATAAAACTTTAACTGAAATGTGTCATTTATACTATTTTTACACAGTAAATTTTCTCACATTAATTTATAATTACTATGATAAACAATCTATTTAATTTAGCTTGTAGACAGCTATAGCTGATAGTTTGTAGATATATTCTATAATGAAACAAATTATTATTTTTTTCTCTGTACTGGTATTGAATCCAGGACTTCACACAGGCTAACAAGTGATTTACCATTTAGCTACTTCCCCAGACCTTTAATTTTTTTCCCTTTGAGACCAAGTCTCACAAAGTTGCCTAAACTGCCCTTGAACTTTTTTTTTATTAGTTGCTCAAGACAATACAATGATCTTGACATATCCTACATTTGATTCAAATGCCCTTGAATTTTTGATCGTCCTTTTGCGCCTCTCAAGTAGCTGAGATTACAGGTGTGTGCACCATGTCTGGTAAAAACAAAGTACTATTGACAAAGAATGTGAGTCTACTTTGGCTCATAAATATAGAAGAACATTTACTAATGACAATGGTACATGCTTCTTTTTAAAAGCACATCTAAAAATAAAAGACAATTTTCAATACTTTAAACACCCTACTTATTTCTACTAATTTCAACCATTTATTCTCATTTACCTGAACATCACCCTCTATATTTGAACATTTTGCCAGACTCTTTCTGAGATGTGTTTGGCTTCATATCCCACTCAGGAATGAAACCTCTGGTCCATCAGGAAAGAAACTGTCTTTTTGTCTTACATGATCTCTTGCTTTAGTGCCCAGTTAGATTAATGGTTAGATACAAACCCAGCTCTTAATGATGTATCGTTTCTTTTCTTTTCTGCAAACTAGGACTGTAATGAGGACTGATACTAAATAGAATGTGATTGCTTTTAGTTTTCCAACTTCATTTCTTTTTGAATTTTCCCACTTCTTATATTTTCATGTTATGTTGTATTATTCCTTGTGGCTCATGTTGTCACTTAATCTTCCATTCAATGAATATATAATTTTTTTAATCTTTTTGAAATAGTTGTGATTTCACTTTGATTATTTTGCTTTCCTTTCTTTTTTTCTTTGCTCGTTTACTATTCTCAGTGGAGTTTGAGAGCAACTTATGGCATATTTTATAGCTGCTTCTATAGTGCTCTTATTATTTGTTAAAGAATAGATATTTGCTAAGGACATCTAAAATTTCTTCAGTTGATATTAATAATGATGATTATTATTTTTGGCAGCTTATTATATTATAAACTTGATGTCAATCATTTTATAGGCAATTTCTCACTAAACTCTTAAAAACATGAAGTATTTCTGTAGACTTTAAAGGTGAGAAAGCCATTATGGGATGCATTGTAAAGTCAATGCTCTTTTTCATCAATTTCTGTTTTATTTTTTCTTATAAACCCAGAGAGAGACTATAGTATCTCAACATTCCTTGCAATTTGTAGGATTAAAATAAGGTTCTGGCAGTGAGATGTTGGGAGTGGTAAATGAAATGTTTCAGTCATGTCCTCAGTTCCTAAGGGTGATATTTTTATGGTACCTCTTTTCCTTTCACCGTGAACTCCAAGGCTACCTTACTATCATAACATTGTCAAAAAAGAGAAAATCTCAGGATCATTAAGCAATAATTTGGAAAAGTGCTGCCCCATGAACACAAAATAGAAGTAAAAACCTTTTATGCTAAGCTGTTGAATTTGTTGATATATGAATTACAGATCTTCTGACCATAGTGAGTGAGGGGTCCAGCCCCAAACAAAAATCCTGTGTGAAATCACTCGTGACCAACCAAAGGCAATTGCAAAAAGCTTTACCTCCTGATACCCCACAGGGAGAAGCTGCTTTTCCCCTCCCAGGTGTGGGGACAGGTACTACATTACTGACTTCTGAAGGAGTTCCAGTCAGGACTTCTTTCCTCTGGGCCAGTTGAGCTTCAGAACCCCTGTTTAGAATTTCCTTCTCAGGGGTGGGTGTCCTTCAGTCTAGGGACCTTTCGGTGCTTCTGTGGAGACGTCTTTATCAGAAGGACTCAAACCCTTTTCTCCACTCTTGACTCAGAACCTCTGTGGGCTCTTTCTCCTCAATAAGGAAACCTCTTGTTCAGGACTCCTCAATAGTAAGACAATTGGCCCCATCCTTGGTCACCTGTCACCTGGTACTTTTGGGGAATATGGAATGATGGGAAGACAACACCATTTTTGACACTTGCTTACACTGTCTGAAAAGAATTGACTTTTGTTCATTTCAGGGTGGCTCAGCTAGCTTGACTACTTGTATATCTTGTCCTAAGAGATACAGATTTGACAGCAACACCCCACTGCTAATTCCAAAACTATTTTCTGAATAACAGCTACTAACTTTCTACAAGATGAAGGGTTAAATTCGTGTATCTCTATGACTTAACCTGACATATCAGTCTCTGTAGTTGTCAGACCAGAAAGATGACATGCACGGGTTTAGGTTTTGATAAGTCCTACCATGTATGAAGCCATCTAAAATATCCTGTGGCTTTCGTGATAAACAGCTTGTTTCTAATAGTCATAGAATACATAAATCTGGGTGGCAACATTACAAATAGAATTCACTTTCTTTAAAACAATACTGTTTAATGATATTTCTTTTAAAAAATGGGCATATTTTGTTTCTAATTAGATTATGTAAGTATATAAGTCACTGGACATAAACTTTTCTCTTGAAATTTAGAAGTATTTGAGTGTTTGTAAAAATGCTTTTATCCTTTTGAAATACAAATCCAGTGGATATTTATTACTGATTTAATTATTCTAATTTGTTTTCTGTAGTTAGTGTCATCTATTGTTATATTTGTTTTGTGGTTTAAAAAAAAAGCTTAGTAATGTCCCTCTACATTTATTCTAAGACAAAAAAGAATCTAAAAAATGAGAAAAATAATTTACTTTCAGCCCGCACAGATTATTGTGTTATGATGACTGAAAAATAAGTAGCTTAGGGAAATGTTCTGCTTAAAATGACAGAACTAGTTAGAGTAGGGCTCGGGTGTCAAAAAAGCTTTTAGTCTTGTGAACCACATTTAATGCTGAAATAGCATGACACAGTCTGAACAATTCCCTCCTCTTTATGACTTTCTTGTGCACGTGAGCAGCACAACTATAACTAAACCATAAGACAGGCAATTCAGAGAGAAAGACAAAATAGTGAACTAAAGTCATCTCCATAGGAAGTCTGCTGTGGTTTAGACCTCTTTTTTTCATAACCATCTTAAAATGCCACAATAATAGTGAGATCCAACTTTTGGTAGATTTACTCAAGTGACAATGTGCATAATATTTACTCAGTATTTATTATATACAAGGTACTACCCTGGCAACCAGCACTGACCCATCTTCATGGATATACTGTGGGAGGCAGAGAGCAGGGAAAACACAGGGGTATTTTTGAATGTAGTTGAACTTTGTGATCCAGGATTTAATATCCTGGCCTTAACTCTAGAAAACTATGCTATCAGGCTCTTGCAGACCAAGTTGTTTTTGAAACGGATCCAGGGACAAATTAGTGTGCAGGATATTTATTACACAGAGTCTTATTGCAACATTTAGCAGAAAGACAAGGCCTATGGGTTCTAGGCCTTGTGACTTGATATATTTGGGAGTCATTTTTAAGCCTACCCAAGTCTTTGGTTCAAGGATTATGCTAATCCCTATAGGGTGTTATACTTTCGTCTATTACTCCAAACTACTGCCTTAAGACTTGTCTAGTGGCTTATGCCATAAGGTCAATGAGTCCTGTTGTTATGAGAGGACTCCAAGTATGGTCCTATGCTTGTAGATCAAACACATAATAAGCCACTTAAGAGTCATATAGCTGAGGTCCTATAAGAATGTAAAAAAATAATAATAATAATAATATATATATACCAACTGCTATAAGTGTTGGGAGTCTCCCTGAGAACTCCCCGGGCCTTTCAGACATGGCAGTGGGAAAATTGCCAGTGGGCAGCTAGAACTCCCCGGGCCTTTCAGATAAGGAACCCCTAATGCAACATGGTGGCGGGCAAGTTGCCAGTGGGCGGATAACAAGTTGTTTTGAAAAACCTTCTAATTGGCCCTCCGGTCTTCTGTACTCCTGGACAGTTCGTGTCCCCCATGAATCTTATGCAGGGCGGACGTGCGTACACCATAGGTGATGACCTGACCTTTACCATGATTGGCCCCGGGAGCTTCCTGGTTTAAGATAACTGACTCTCACTTTCTATATAAGCTAACACCAGCTTGCAATAAGGTGCTTCATCTCTGTCACTGCTATCTGTGTGTGTGCATTTTAATCTCCAACGACGAACCTTGGCCTTTCAATAAGAATGAATCCTTGACTCTTCCATTAAAAAAATCAATGTCATAACAGACAAGAAAGCCTCAAAGATTGATGTAGAATTTTGGATTACTTCATGTATCTAGGAAAAGACATTATTAAAAAAAAACTGGGCAAATCTGAAAAAAATAAAGTCTGTATTTTAATTAATAGTATTGTACCAATGCTAATTTCTTAGTTTTGATAATTGCACTATGGTTATGTTTACAGAAGAGGAAACTGTGAATAATGTATGAGAAATTCGGTATCTCTTTGTAATTCTTCTCTAAGACTAAAATTAGTACTAAATTAAAAGTAACAAATATATATTCTAAATGCTTCTCTTACCAACTGCTATAAGTTGGGTTCTCTAGGCAGAATTTAAAGCAGAGTTTAGAGTACATGGTGTTTATTAGCAATGCCCTTAGGATCAACACCTGTGAGAAGAGGGTAAGGAAGAAAAGAGCAGAGGGAGAAATTAAGCTGTGATGCTGGCCTTACAATAACCTTGTCTAAACTTGTGTGGAGTTCTGGAGAGGAAATGATCCAAGAAGAATGCTCCCACATTGAACTTAAGTGACTGTGTCATTATTGCCCCACCCTAGTAGGTAACAGGATGTGTGTACTATCTTCCGAGTGCATAACCTGTAAAATTAAGCTTTCTGTAACTGAGGCTATCCCTTAAGCCACTGACTCCTGAAGGTTGCCTACTGAGTACTCCCAGCAGCTGGGAAAAATCTTCCATATATTAAGAAGACAAAAATAGTGCTTCTCCTTGTTCAGCCCACTCACTTTATGAAAAGGAGATGTTGAAGTGGGCAAGCTATGATATAACCCACTGCTTCTACATGTTCCATACTTTTTTTTGTCCTTCAAGATTTATTTAACCGATGTGATTCTGCAATCTTTGTAATGTTTTGAATAACCAATAAGAAAAAAAGATTTATATATTAGAGTATATTTTGAGATATATATATATATATATATATATATATATATATATATATATATAAACATCTATGGAGTATATCTTATTTTGATTAGGATCCCATACTTGTGGTTGTACATGAGGAAATTCACTGTGGTGTGTTCATATATGAACAAAGGAAAGTTAAGTTCGATTTATGCCACTGTCTTTTGGCTTCACAGGCATGAAAGGGCCTGTTGAATGTGCAGCTAGAATGCCAAGCTCTGAAGTCTTCAGCAATCATGTACATTAATATCCTTAGTAGGTAGCATTCATGGGATCTGGATCAAAAGTGTGGAAATATGAGTTATCATCCTCATAGGAAGGCATGTGGGAAATTTGTTCTTCCTGTCTCTGAAACTGTAGACTCTACACATACATACATCTTGCTTTTCAGAGAGAATGAATCTCCCATTGGCACAGAGTGAGTCTCTCTGCCTCTATTTGGGAAAATTCTGAACTGTCACATTAGTTATGAAATTCCCTATGGTGTTGACCAAAGCATCTGTTGCAATATTTCAGGACCAGAGAGAAAAATGAGACCAAGGAATAATCTGAGTTCCAGATCATTTAGGGCCTTATAAGTCATGATATTAACTTTGGCTTTCATTATGAGTGAGATGGGTATCCATTGCAAGATTTGGATCACTTTTCCTACTTTATAGAAAATAAACCCAGGGGTGGAAGAAGGGGATAAGAATGGAACAAGTCAGGCAGGGAAATGGATGGAAATGGAGAGCAAGAAACTTAATGGTCATATTTTCTCTGTTACGTGGAAGCCAAAGATAAAAAAGAAAAATAATAAATAAAAGTGCGTCTGATAAGAATGGGATCATGGGGAGCAAGGAGGAGAAAGGTCGGGAAGGTGAATGAAATTGATCAAATTATGTTGTATGCATATATAGATGTGCCACAATGAAACCTGTTATTTTGTAACAGTTTATAATTATGCACTAATAAAAAATAATAAAACAAGGAAAAGCGGAGGCAATATGCAATGAGGATAGCAGGAGGGACAGTTGCACATTACCTGGTAACTTCTCTCACAAACCGGGTTAGCACAGATTACTGAGACATAAACTATGCTTGTGGGAAGGAGAAGGAATTAATCAACGGATTTTTGTTTCAGATCAACACAAGGGCCTCTCTAGTAAAACCTAGTTTCACGTAATTCTCCAAGGTCTCCCACATTAGGCCAGTGCCCTGATACTTGTCCTCCAAGCTTGCTGGATTATCAGCATGTTCACAGTTTCAGGTTCTAGGCCTGCCTCAGGGGAGGATGGTCTCAGTGGCCCTGGGCTCCTGACTGCCTCCAGGATCCAACTGACCTATACAGTTCCAGACTTTAGACTTGCCGCACTGACAGGCTGGACCTTCTATCCTTAACCATCAGGCTGGCACCCAGGGATATGGCCACGGGGCTGATCCCAGCCCAGAGTCAAGTTGGCACCCTAGTCCCTATGGCCCAAACCTCTGGGCTGGCCCCTTTAACTCCATATTATAGTAGACCCAAGTCACATGTAAACAGACCCTAGCATTTATCTGGCCAATATATATATCCAGTTTCCAGAATCACTCTTGTAGACAAAGGATCCAGGCCAGCTCCTATAGCCCTGGCACCCAGGTTAGTCCTTGAGTTCCTATCCTCCAGGCCAACACCCACACCCACCTACCTTCCAGGTTGAGTCCCACTGGACAAAGAACCTGAATTGATATTTCCCCAAAGAATACATATAAATGGCCAAAAGGTCCTTGAAAAATGCCTCATTTCACTAACCATCATGTAATTACAACCAAATTTTAACCACAAGGAAATAAAAACTTAATGGCACACACATTGTAGACATGTATTGAAAGACTACACTGTACCTTAAAAATATGTCTAATTACTACATGCTAATCAAAAAATGTTGAAATGTCTAAATAGAAGTGTGAACTTCCCAGGTTTGATCACTATACATTGTATACATGTATTGAATTTAACCCTGTACCCAACTTATAATAACTTTTGAAAAGTGTTGGCAAGAATGAAGAGAAGAAGAAATTATTGCACACTGTTAGTTCTAATGTAAATTAGCACTGCCATTGGAAAGTGGTAGGGAAGTACCAAAAAAAAATTAAAAATGGAATACATAAAATTAAGTAATGCTATTGCTGGGTACTTATTTAAAGCAGATCAAATCAGTATGTCAAACAGATACCAAACTTATAATTTGAATTTTAGCTATTATGAAAAATGTTGCAATGGAATTAAGTGTCCATCTACAGATTAAAGGATAAAGCAAATGTGACACATGTACATGAAGGAATATTAATTAGTTCTCCCCAACCCCATAATGATCCTGTCATTTGTGGCAACATCTATGAACCTGGAGAACATTAACGTGAAGGAAATAAGCCTTTGTTTCATTTTCAGTTTTCATAATTTCGTTTACCTTCAGTTAACCACAGTTTAAAGGCATTTCATGAAAAATTTCAAAAACAAATAATTCATAAGTTTTAAATTGTACAACATTCTGAGTAGCATTATCAAGTCTTCACCATTCCACTCAAGATACAATTTGTCCTTTTGTCCAGTCTATCAGCAGAGTATATACTGCTTGTGCATCAGTAATTTAAGGGCCATCTTGTTATCCAAATGATTGTTCAGCTACTGCAGTGCATGTGTTCAAGTAACTCATTTAATAATAACCCCAACATGCAAGATTAGTGAGACTGGCAGTTGAGATACTTCAAACAGCCATAAAATGTTTCCTGTAAGTGAAAATATAAGTAGACATTCTTAAATTAATAAGAGAAAATAAATTATGCTATTTGCTAACATCAATGGTCAGAATGAATCCTCCCTACATGAAAATGTCTAGAAGGAAAAAACATTCATATTAGTTTTACTGTCATACCTCAAACTAAAAAAGGCCACACTGCAAGATAAATGCTCAATTAAGATAAAAAGGCATTAAATTACAGAGTTTGGTACTATCCATAGTGTCAGGATTCCACTGGGAGTCTTAGAATGTATCCCCCACAGATTAGAAGAAGCTATCCTTATCTGCATTCATGTTGTGGTATTCTTGAAGATAACTATGATTCAAGTATTTTTATTAATTCTCCCTTTATATATCTATGCATATAAAATAATACATGTTAATGAGATCAATTTCACCATTCCACAAGGTATGTATATTTCATATACCATATATATATATGTTTTCTCTAATTTAAAAATTTAAATTCAATAAGGAATCTGGGAAGGTATTAAAATAATTCAGACAAGAGAGATTAGTGACTTGGACTAAAATGGTTTGATAGAAGTGAGCAGACCAACTTAAATAATGTTTTGAAAGTATATATTAATGACATTCTAATAGATGTATATTTTGGTACAAAGAAAATAGACAATTTTAAGATGATTTTGCTTTTTAAGCATGTGTGTTTTTTATCATTAGCCTAGTTCTGAAAGTCAAAACTCCTAGAAAGGGGAATAAAAATAGTAAAAACATTAGAGTGGAACTGACATAATTTTCCTATGTACATATATGAATATACCATAATGAATCTCAACATCGTGTACATTCACAAGATTGGGATCCTAATTAGAGTAAGATATATTCCATGTTTGCGTAACTATGTCAAAATAGACTACTGTCATGTATAGCTAAAAAGAATACAAATTTAAAAAAGAAAAATAATCAAAACTCCCACCTGCCCATACTTGTTTTTTACCCTTCCATATCATAGTGAGCAATGTGTTTCTATAGTAAATTTAGAACTAATACATAGAAAGAGGTAATGAAACATGAATGCTGTAACAATGTTGCAGTTGTATGTTTGTGAGAACCTTCACCCATGTTTGTCTCATGCAGGGGGATTGTTCAAGTTGAAAACTTTATGGCAGCTCTCTGAGCTAAGTTTTTGAGAACTATGTGTTCCAGGTGGCACACTTAGGCTCTCATCCCATTAACTACTGTTAATGTACATATAAAATGTACCAGGAATGTTATCCATGTTGTAAGACTTCTATGACCCATTCTTTTGCTTTGAACTCACTGAATCTCTCCATAGTTCTGTGTACTAAGGGAAAAAGCAGGCAGCCTGTCACAAAGGCATTACCTATAGAGGGAAGTAGAAAAATCAAGTGACTCAGAAGATCAAGTTTATTGTGAGAGCCTGCAAACTTTAAGGATATTAGAACCCACAGAGTGAAAAATGGTATAAGCAATGGGCACCAAGGAATCAAGAGAAAGAAAATGGGAAGCCACAGGAGAACAATTGTTGGTAGCATTTATTTCAGCCTTACTTGGCATCCCTCAGTAAAAATGGGTAGTGAGTGAGAATGCCTGAAGTACATGTCTGTAAAATACATCTGCAGATGCACTGTGAAAAATCTGGCTCCTAGTAAAAGTTATACTAGGAAGTAAGGGAACAGGAATTATGGAGCTGAGACTGAGAAGCAGAAAAAGGAATCACAGAGGAGACCAGAGGTAAGTCTTTCTTGTGTTGGAGATTTCTCTCTGTAGGGAACTAGGATATTCTGCCTAGAAATAGAGAGGAATGGTGGGACTGAAATTTTAGTAGTTTTGAGGCTGAAAATGAATTCCTTACATTTCTTGAACTTGAGTCACCTATGGTTTTTTCAGTTGGTGTTTATGTTTGCAGAGGAAATGCCTAGAAATATTTGTTACACAAGCTTAACACAAATAGAGAAAGTGAATCTAACAATTATGAGCCTACAATTTTTCCATATAGGAATATCTGGGAAAAACATGATAACTGAAAGAAACAAAGATAACCAAATTTCTGGTTTTTTTATTTGTTGTTCTCAAGTAAAATAGAATTAATGATTGAAATTTCATCAATTTGATATAGTAAAATATAATAGATTAGAGACTGGCAGACAGCATGGCATTTGGCTTTGATGGATTTGATCTCATGACATAAAATAAATCAATTCATCTTTCTCAATCTATTCAATCTAAGTAAATTTTAAAAATGTTTACAGGAAAGTCAAATTGTTTTATTTGTTCTGATAAAATGAACGCAAGTGAACAATGAAAGCTGTCATTTTTTATTGCCACACACATTTAAGAAATAGATATAATCTGAGAAAAATGCAAACTATGTTGGATTCATTCTGCACAACATAGGAGGGAGTTCATGTTGGAAGAATGGGAAAATATTGTTAAAAAGTACCTCATGAGTGCAAAAATAATAATTCACATGAAATCCTCTATGTCCACATTCCAGTCTTTAATAATACCTAAACTAATATAATGCCATTTCTTTTCTAAAATAAATTATTTTAAATATAGGGATCCATGGTAGCAAAATTTTAAGATGCCCACTTTCTATTGTAAAATTACTTTGTATAAAATATTACATAATAAATTAAAAGCCCTAATCACCACAAAACTTAAGGAACCCTTGGAGATTACTTTTCTTTACTCCCTTCATGTTCATTCTCCAATAAATAGCTACATAAAAATTAAATGAATTTTATTTTCACAGCCAAACTAACCATACTTCAATTGCATAATAAATATAGGTTGTTAACATTTACATACAGGACAGTACCACTAGAGAACATTTCTATCATGACTAAAGTTCTATGGGACAATATGGCCTAGATTATTAAATGCAGTGGTGTTTCAAAACCACAATAAAATATCACCTCACTCCTATTAGATTGGCTATTATCAAAAAGATTAAAGATAAAAAGTGTTAGTGAGATTGTGCTGAAAAGGGTATTCTTTCACACTATTGGTGGGAATATAAAATAGTATACTCATTATGGAAAATAGTCACCTTGTTAAGTCACAAGGAAAACAGATGAGTTAATGTTAGTAGCATGAGGAGCATCAACTCATCTATTTTCCTTTGTCCTTCAAATTAGTTCTACTCAGCTTACGTCAGGTATCCATAAAGAAAAAATAGTTTGTGAATCATATTTTTCAAATTAATGGATTATTTTAAAAGTAGTTTTAGATTCACATTAAATGGATGATATAAAGAATCCCCAATGTTATGGTTTGGATCTTTAATGTCCCCTGAAATGTTCATGTAAAGGTAATGTGGGAATGTTCCTAGATGAAATAACTAGATTATGAGAGCTCATCAGTGGATTAATCCATTTGATGGATAAATATTTGAATGGATTATTGGATAGTAACTGTAGGCAAGTGAGAGTAGTGGCTGAAGGAAGTAACTTATTGCTATACCTGTTTATCTAGTCTTCACTTCCCCCTCCTCCAAATAGCTTCCTCTACCATCATCATCCCACACCTATGTGATCCATTTGTTACAACTGATAAAACCACGTTAATGGAGTATTGTTAACCCAAACCCATAGTGTACATTAGGGTACAATCTTTGTGTTGTACATTTTATGGGTTTTGATACACAAAAGATATATCATTATAGTATTGTACAAATTATTTTCACTGACCTAAAAATCTCCTTTGTTCCACCAATTTTTCTCCCTCCCTCTAAATCTGACAGCTACTAACCTTTTTATTCTCATATATAATTGTCATGTAGACAATTCTACATATAGATAGATGTAATATATAATTTCAACAATATGACATCATTTTTAGATTAACCTCTTTATGCATTTAAATTTCTTGCATGTCTTTTTGATAGATATTTATTTAGCACTAAAAAGAAATGACCTATGGATGGATATACCAGAATTTGTTTATCCATTCACCTACTGAAGGAAATTTTGGTAGCTTCTAAGTTATTTTAGCCATGAATAAAGCTACTATTAATACTCATGTGCTTGTTACATTTTCAGCTCAGTTGAGTTAACACCAAGGACCATGATTGCTTGAATATACAAAAAGAGTATATGTAATATTGTAAGAAAATCTCAGACTTGTCCTCCAAAGCATTGGTACCATTTTGCAGTACCAATGAATGAGAACTTCCATTGCGTGAAATCCTTGACTGTATATTAAACTATAAGTATTTTGCATTATAGTCTTGAAATAAGTATGTGGTAGTATCTGATGAAGTGATATTGAGTATATTTTCAAGTTTATTTGCCATATGTATATTTTAATTGGTGTTTGCTATTTTTTTCCCTCATTTAGTTAACTGTTACTATTTTTATTGAGTTTTAAGATTTGTTTCTATATTTTCAGTAAAAATCTTTTATGCCTCTTGTGAAAATTTTCACAAAACTAAGTCCAACTGAACAATTCTTTTTTTCATGATCTGAATGTTTGGTTTTACATGAAAAATGTCACAACTCTCTGCTCAGAATTGATCTTTTTTTTTAATCACAGTCTAATCTGGTCTGGGTTATTTGCTTATTTTTCTCATGTCACTAATACTAATTATTAGTCTGTGTTCATAAATTTGTCCAAAGCATAATTGTTACTTAGAGTATTATTATCAGATTCAGAATAATCAGATTGTATTAGAATCTTAACCCACACATATTTTGTATGTTTTTTCAAGGATAGGTTACCTGAGATTTTTAAACCTCAATTTTTAAATAATATTAATAAAATAACCTATAGACTAATAAGTGGATAATATACATAAGTATAATTTATATACTTATGTATATTTATTTTAATACACATAAGTATTAAAAACACATTTGCCTAGGTAATACCAATATACAAGTATGCCATTTATTATTTAGTGGTAGTATTATTGTTAATATTTTTAAAAGCATATCTGTATCTAGATGAGCCCATGTTTGAATTTTCTGTTATACATTTTCCTCTCACTGTGTAAACACAGCTTTATTTGTGAGTGCTCCAAGTGAGTCCAAGTTAGATTAAAGTGAAAACTTTGTGAATTTCCACTTTCAAATGGAGAAAGCCACATTGCCCCAAGTTGTACTCCTAGATGCACCAATGAGTCAGAACACATACAATTTGGACTAGAGGAAGGACTCTTTAGACCTTTGCCAACAGCATTATTTTACAGATTTTTCTTGGCTAATAATGTTTAAATTGTAGAGATGGCAGTGCAACAATACACTCCAGAAGGATGAGAACAGATGAATTCTATCAAGAATATTTCCTCCATTTTTATTTTCTCATAAATGTAATAGGATGTGATAATTGCAATAGTTTAAAAAAACTTCCTAGCAACAAAATAGAATTTCTAACTCTACCTATTTCTATATACATAAACATCTAAAGATCTGGTCATTGCCCTTTCTCACATATTAATTCATGTACTAATCTGGGAGTCAATTTTAGAGTATTTTTAACACGTTACTTACTATATACTGAAGTATTTCAATTTCAAATGTGATATTGAATATATAGTTGGATAAACATTTATTCTGTGTTTGTGCCAATACCAAGGTTATCCAGAAATACTCTCACCATTAGTAAAATGTTCACCCTCCCTAATGTGGGTGGGCTTTTTCTAATCTCTGAAAGTCCAAATAGAACAAAAAGACTGAGAAAAACAAAATTCATTTTGCATGAATATCTTAGAGCTGGGGCATTGGTCTTTTCCTGACTTTGATCTCAAACCCAGGCTGAAACTTACAGCATCGGTTCTGATTGTCAAGCCTTCTGACTAGGATTGACAACTACAGGTCTTGGAAATTCTTAGCCTCCAAAACTGCATGAGCCAAGTGAGCCAATTATTTATAATACATCTTTGTACTCACATGCATGCGTAAAATCATATTAATATATACATGTGTGTGCAAAATTCTACTATTTGTTTCACTAGATAGTCCAGGCTAAATTATTCTTTTCTTTTATCAAGATAAACTATGCTAAGTGCAAAATACATAAATAAATACACCGATATATATGACAAAGAGAACATAGTGAAACAGAGCCACTAATAAATAATTTCAACAGTAAAATAAAAATGATTCTTATGCTACTTCTAAAGAATTGTTTTAGAATAGATTTTGGTGCTTTCAAAAAGACTTGTTTTTATGAGTGGTGCATGAATTGGCTCTAGAGATAACAAGTTTCTCAAGCCAAATGTTCAGCATGTTTACAGGCAATGAGGTGTGGAAAAGTGTGGCATAATTAGAAAACTACAAGTTGTGTGTTAGTTTGTCATTCAGAACAGCACAGAGAGTGGAAACTGCAGAGAAGGTAAGTTGCAGATCTCAGGGGTCCTTTTATGTTATGCTCCAGTGTTTGGACACCTTTCTCTGGGTGATGGGTAGCCACTAGTTTGGTTTTAATCAGTGGAGGGACAAAATTGATTTGTTCCCTAGGACAATTGCTTCCACAAGTATAAAAAATGGATCAGAGTGTTAAGGGGGAAGAGTTCACACTTTTTCTCCTACTTCAAAATTATTTGTTTTCTTGGTTCCCTAAAGACTGTTGAAGAACACACAATGGTTATGTAGATACTACAAACATAAATAATATTTTCAGAAAAAGTAATCATACCTATCATATTAATTGAGAGAAAAATTGTTCAATCTAATATGCTTAAAATTTTGTTCTGGACAACAGTTGTCTCAACTCAGAAGTAGTAGCATTTCCAGGTATAAAAAAATACATATTCCAAATTGGAACCTGATTCAACACACTGACCCAACGTATTTTGGAAATACTAGACAAATGGTGCAATGTTTATAGAAAATCTCCAGTTTGCATTTGTATATGTACATATACATACACAAAATCGTATTCCTTCTGAAACCAGGGTCCTCAACTTCAAGAATGAATAACATGAAATATTAGTTGAGATATGAAAACTGAAGTATTACTTTCAACCAACCAATACATATTTCAAGTACAATACACCGAAGATGGGATATTTTTTTATATTGAAAATGTAGAAAAGCATTCATGTGAAAATAATTTGGTAAATAATGATGCCAAAAGTTCAGATGTGACATAGCATGATATTATTTAAATTAATCTGTAAAGTTCATATTGTGCTATTTTGCAAAGGGCGGCTGGAAGATGGGCTTGATCCCTTACCTAGACCAGGGTCCAAGTCTTATCAGCTGAGCTCAACAGGAATATAGTTTGGGAGGTAACTCATTTCAAAAGTGGTAAAATGGGTCCCTCTGTTGTAAAATTTGATTTTTCTTCCAACTGATTAGCTAGTCTTATGAAGTCTCACAGAGCTTTGTGGTGGTGCATGAAGTGTAAAAGTAATTTAATACTGTTTTTTCCCTTACACACACACACACACAATGCCTAATTTTTGTCCTTTGGGTATAACATATTTACTACATTACATGTGTTCTAAAGTTTCACTTGCATCTTGTCGAAGATAAATTGTTTCATTTCTGAATGTTGAGCTGTGAGTTCAGTGGAAAGAGCTCAGAATTTAGTTCTCTTAGTAAACACATTTCTTTGAAAATTTAAGTCTGCATCATCTAAGAAGAGGTCTACTCAGAGAATCACTGTCTTTGGTCAAAGGTGTTCCCACAGGGAAAATGTATGATTACATTTTGTAAGCATTTAATGATGCTGGATTTAACCTAACATTCTTATTTTTCTTTTTTCTCTGTGTGTGTCTGACAAGTTGATAGGCTGGGCAGTGGACCATAGGAAAACAACAATAGCAAAATTACATTGTGATGAATGTAATCTGAAGAAAATATCCCTTTATTCTAGTTCCTGATCCTTTCTTTGCTTGTCAAATCCTTTGTATTTATTATTCTTCCTTTCAAGCTCAAATTGAAGAGCTATACTGGGGATATTTCAGTTATGGAAGTTTATAGCAAAGAGACAGAAGAGAAGCACAAAATGTTTCTTCTTACAAAGCCACTTGGTTAGTTTATATTATGGTTTTTACCAAGTTTGGGGTGGACAGAAGGTCTCTTAAAAATGTACCTGAGTGTCATCATCAGTATAGAATACAGTCTGAGCTGTGACCTGCCCTCTCTTGGTTTACTTGACACAGTGGCCCTCAACTATTTTTGTGCCTGCTCTTTAGTTATATATGCTGTCATATCTTGAGCAATATTTTGTATGTTGCATTGCCCTGCAGGTTATAGAGTAGTAACAGACTGTGTATGCAAATTCTGATACTCTGATTTCCCAGATAGCAATTTATTCCATGTAACACACCACATCCTAACATTGGCAGTCACTGCGGGGAAGAGTTAGTCAAGGAGAACTTTTTTTGGCTCATGGCTAGATGTCCTAAACTTCAAACATACGAAGTTTTCATTCTCTAAAACAATGGTCAAATGACTATTGTACATAGATGGCAGTTAATAAACAATGGCAGGAATGTCCCATGCCTTCTCACTAATGAATATTTGGGCAATATTGTTAGTAGCTATGCTTTCTTTTTTTTTTTCCCACTGATTTCTAAACTGCAAGATATTCCCAGTTGAGACTTCTAGTTTTAAGGATGACAAAAAGATGCTTGGAAGGGAAAGCAGTAGACAGGTAGAAAGAGAGAAGCTACAGTGTTCTGCTCCTCTCAGAAGATTCTAAATGAAAATAATACTATTGATAAGCTATAGAAAGGCTAGCTATCTTTAACACCTTATATTTTTCCCACATGTGTTGATTTTTTTTCCATTGGTTGTTCAAAACATTACAAAGCTCTTGACATATCATATTTCATACATTAGATTCAAGTGGGTTATGAACTCCCATTTTTACCCCAAATACAGATTGCAGAATCACATCAGTTACACATCCACATTTTTACATAATGCCATATTAGTAACTCTTGTATTCTGCTACCTTTCCTATCCTCTCCCATCCCCTCCCATCTTCTCTCTCTACCTTGTTTTCTTTTGTTTTTTTTCCCTTTCCCCTCACAACCTCTTATATGTAATTTTGTGTAACAATGAGGGTCTCCTATTTGCAATGGAGGAAGGATAGCATCTTCAACAAATGGTGCTGGGAAAACTGGAAATCCATATGCAACAAAATGAAACTAAATCCCCTTCTCTCGCCATGCACAAAAGTTAACTCAAAATGGATCAAGGAGCTTGATATCAAATAAGAGACTCTGCTTCTGATAGAAGAAAAAGTTGGCTCCGATCTACATATTGTGGGGTCGGGCTCCAAATTCCTTAATAGGACACCCATAGAACAAGAGTTAATAACAAGAATCAACAAATGGGACTTACTTAAACTAAAAAGTTTTTTCTCAGCAAGAGAAACAATAAGAGAGGTAAATAGGGAGCCTACATCATGAGTACCTATGCTTTCTGACAGGTTGGAGTAAGTGGAACAATATAATTACAAATTTCTAAATTTAGCCATAATGGAAAAGGGTTGATTCAACTTAGCAATGGGAACTTATAATTATTTTTCCACAAGAACAATGAATATGGGTCTATAATAATTACTCAACTTCTAATTGGAAATAGCATTCAAGATGGGCATACATGTTTTTCAGGGTTGCTTTTATAATTTCAAACTAGCATTCTTCTAATTATATCTGGATCTTAGATGAATCAGAAGGAAATGAAAATGCATCATGAATTTCTTATAAAACTGATTTAAATTCATTTTAATTAAAATTAAGAGTGCTTTTAGGAATATAGAATGGTATTACAAAATGAAAAGGATAAAGTTGAAATATATTCAAGCATCTCTTACCCAAGTAGTAACTTGTCCAAAAATTTAAATGTCTCTAAGACAGTCCTCTGCCTACCTATGATTTTCTTTACCAATCTTTCTGTTAACTTTCATTAATTTTTTCACATGCTTTCTTCTTGATATATTTGGCTACATTTATTGTGCAGTGAGAAAGTAATATGTACAGAAAATGAGCTATACATTTTATACACCAAAGATTTTAGTTTCCATTCCATAGCTTTCTCTTAGGCAGGCAGTATATTCTCTGCCCCCCCCCCCCCCAACACACAGGGAGAATGACTTGACTACTTTTGAGCACTGAAATGTGAACAGAATCTATGTAGAGAAGTTCTAGGACTGGGCATTTGTACACCTGCTATTTCTTTCTCTTCCTGTTTTATTACATGACTGCAGTGTAACAAAAATGACTCCAGTGTAAGGAAAAAAAAGTCTGCATCCCCAAATTACCTCTTGAATAAGAAATCTTCCAATTAGGCACATTGACACTGGACTTATGTGAATGAGTAACATTTATGTATTGCTCAGTAATCAAGATTTGTTTTGCTTTTGTTGTTTGTTATAGAAATTAGCCCACCTGGACTAATATGAACATGCATCCTTTAAAGTACCCTAAATCGGGTATAATTATTTCTGCTTTATGGATAAGATTGCTCAAAAAATAAACATTTGCACAAATTAGTAATCCTAGTATTGAACTGGGAGTTGCACAGGTTATGTGCTTAAACAAGATTTATACTTTAAGGATGCCTATGCTCCACAATGAAATTCATTATTTAAGAACATCGCATGTGTAAAGATTAAGAAAAAATAAAGGCATATAAGAAGATGGTATATTTGAGGTTGATTAAATTGTATTCTTTTCACAAATTTCTATTTCTTCTCTCATTCTTGCCATGCTTTCATATGGATAGAGAATATTCTTTGAGACATTGATTTTGGGTTTGTCCATCTAAGTTTATTGATCCAGATATGAGTTAGGAAGTGATCCTGGTCTTGTTAGCAGGGAGAACTTTAAAAGGCAGTATATACATGAAAAAATATCATAGATAGTTTCTCTTTTATGTATCATGGTTATAGAATAAAAAGATCAATGGAACTGGCCTGAAGTTAGTCCAGTCAAAGTAAGCTGAATCTGTCTAAAATCAGCTAAATTCCACTGGGCCACACAAAACCCATCCAAGTATAAATAAGAAATAATTGTTTCATGCTTGCAAACACTGAGATTCTCAGTTATTTATTACCAGGTAATATATTTGGAATAGATGGGTAAAAAGGATATATTTGAGATTGAGTTTAGATGGATGATATTGGAATGTTTTAATGAAATGGCAAGTTGAAGCTGGATAGTGATTGGCTTTATATACTACACCAAACAGTTTAAACTATATATTTCAAGAACTAGAGAGATATTGGATTGCCATGAGCATGTGCTCCTTTTCTATCTATTGACCAAAGCTGGTTATTCTCTGAAAATACAAAAATGAAAAATAAAAAAGCTTTCTGAGGGAGGCAGACTGGTATCATAATGGTAGCAATAAGCCATGGTGTCAACGAATCTCGAGTCAGGTATATTAGACTTTGTTTATGCGTCATCCGGGATTGGCCTTTTACCTTCATTTCTGATCACAATGTGCTATAGCACTGGCTCCTCTTACTGCTGCCTTACCTGTCTAGCTTGCTGCTGCCATAGCTCAATATCACTGAGGGGTGTTGCTGTGCCTGCTCCCAGCCACAATATTCACAATCATTATGAACTTTCCAATTATGTAAGGATGATAGATGAAGCAAACCAGAAATTGAGGGAAATAAAAAACCCAAAAGGTAGATGTTGATCAAAAAAGAAATGAGAGATGGAGAAAAAGTTAGGAAAAAGTATTTTCTTTTTGCTCTGAGATGTGGTAGTAAATATTGCCTCTGAAGCCATCCTATGAGACAGTGCAATAGTATGCTATAGCCAGCCAAGAAAGATACCTACCTGCTTGTTCTCCTTCCTCCCAACCATTTTCGAAACAATTTCTTTTGCGTGTGTTTATTTATTCTTTTTTTTTTTTTAGGTTTTATTTTGTTATACCTAAGGGAACCTAAGCAAATATTTTGAGTTAACAAACAGTGTTGGTTTCTGGCCTTCAAGTCACAGACTAATCCTCAGTAATATTGATATTAGGAGATTTGAGTTTGGTCCAAGCTCATTATGATATCAGTGATCTTAGATAATTCCTTGTGTAAACCTCAGTTTCCTTTCTGTAAAAGGTATGATCTTTGCTCACAGATTTCTTATAAGTTAATCTGTGCAGTTTTATTAAACAGTCCTAAATCCTTAAATATCAAAAGGCTCCTTGCAAAAGGAGAAATTGGTACTGCAGAGAAAGTAACATTGAATACTACTAATGTACAGGGAAAAATTCCTCATTTTAAAACTTAACTATCTTGCCTATTAAAATGAATTTTCCTGTATGAAAGTAAACCTTAATAGTGTTTTTTTTTCTTTTAAGTATATAATTTGATGAGTTTTGAAAATACATATGTAGTTATGCATCACACGCTGGAGAATTTTTCCATTCCCTCAATTTCCTTTGTGCTTCCCTTTGCTATTAAGTAATGGAGAAGTAAAGCTACACACAGGCTAAAAAGAGAGTAACAGACTTGTACCCAGAAGGACTCTTTTAGTCCCTTAAGAACCCATCTAAAAACAAATAAAAGATAAGGGTTGAACCTATGCTGCTAAAAGATATTTTTCTGCCTCTTCTGAGAGGGGCGGATTTGGAGCTTCAAGAGGATTAATGCCTTCTCCAAGTTTACATTTGGTAACAGGTTGAGTTGGGATGCAGCTCGAGTTCAACAGTAAATCTATGGATTTTGAAGAAAACATTAAAGAGAAGGAACAAGATATAGAAAAAAAAAATAGTGAGGGTGCTCATAATTTGAAGAAACTGCCTTACCTTAAGCCAGACAGTTTGATCCCATACCTCACTGACACAAAAGATGACTGACTAAAGCAGTAATAACATTTAACTATGTCACTACTATTTATTATAGAAAGCAGACAAAGCTCCCATTTCAATTTTTTCTGAAGCCAAAGGAATGCCATGCCTTCCTCTTACTTTGTTCAGAGCTCACTGACACAGCACAACCATAGTACCTCTGTAAGTGTCTCTGATGCTGGCGATTTGGGATGATTCTTTGAGAACAAGCAAACTAAAGCAATTTCTGTTCAGGTCCAGTTGACCTTTTTTTCTTTTCTATGGTGATTAGGTGGAGAAATCAAAAGAATATTTAAAAACAAAACACTTTGCAAAGTGCTTTGCCAGATATATGCTAATGGGAAATCAAGTGAAAATGAAGCTATGAATATATTTGCAAAGTGAGAAGTGCAGTTTAAGGTTTTTATTTTTTCATTTGAAGTGCTTATAATTATTTCAGGGTGTTAAAGGAGAATGAGTAAATCACTAAATCAGCTTCAAAATATTTTATAAGTCATAGCAACTAGTCATCTGTGACTACAATAAGAAGGTAGATCTGTGGTCTTATCTCCTCTCTTAATTAGCTGCTATTATCTGTGAACTTTGCACTGCAAATCTCTTACACAGAATGAATCAGATTCTCTAAAGAGAAGATGAAGCTATCAGTTAAGGGCAAAGTGTCACAAACCTAAATCATCCCTGTTCCCAGCACCTCCTTACTAAGAAATGTTCACAATTTAGTTTTATCTTCTAGTCATAATATTAGTCACAATAATAAAAAATTTCTAGCTTATGGATATAATGATTACAGCTTATGAACTTTCTCTTGTTTCAAATAAGTCTATTGGATAATAGTGCCCACCCCCGATTTCACAGATTTAAAGATGCTTCCTCTATCCAGTATGTGAACATGTCTCTTGCACCTGGAAATTCTTACTTCTCCTATGTCAATGGCTAGTTGTTTACCTCTATTGGATTTTCATTCGAATATCACTTTCTTGTTAAGACCACTTTACACCACTCAATTTAAAATTTCAATACGAAACCCTTCAACACCCCTCATCCTCCTCCTTTGCTGTATTTCCCCTTCTCATAGCACATATGCTAACATTTGTCTCTACCCTTCCTGTTGTATGTCTTACCCTTCTAATATGTAAACACTATGAATTCTCCTAAGAGAACAGGCATTTGACCAATACCATGCACTCTGATTGACATTATTCTATTGAATCAATGATAGATTCACAATTAATGGGTGGCTGAGATAAGAATAGGTTAAATTCTATCAGTTCAGATTTGGTTTTTAATTAATTTTGGTACCAGGGATTGAACCCAGGGGCAATTCACCACTCAGTCACATCTGCAGCCCCTCCTCCACCCTTTTCTTTTAATATTTATTTAGAGGCAGGGTCTTACTAAGTTGCTAAGCCTGCCTTTGAATTCATGGTCCTCCTGCCTCAGGCTACCCCTGCACCTCAACTCCTAGGATTACAGACATGTGCCACCATATCTGGCCAGGTTTAGTTTTTAAAACTTTGCTTACATGAAGCAGTTTGAGGTATGTGTTGTAACTGCTCTGGTATCATTAACAATGACAAAACTGAATTCTTTAACAATGACAAGCTATTAGGTCACATACACTAGCATAAGTATTTCAACACACTATGACTCTTAGAAATAATTTCTTAACTAGTATTAAAAATTTTAAATTTTCAATATATTTACTCCTGTGTTTTTTTTTTCTTGTTCATATGAAAAACTTTATAAGGTATGAGACATACACATGAGAACAGGTGAGGTGGCCTTGGACTGGGAATTGTAGTTACCCAAACTTTGTCTTTGCTGAACTGTTGTTTCTTTACAAAAAAATACAAGGTAGCTGGATGGGATTACTACAAGTTCTCCTCCAGGTCTGTATCAATTACTCTCATTAATGTATAATTGTGTAAGTATATGAGTTTAAAAAATGTCACAATAGATAAGACTTTCAAATTCTAGTAAGTTTTGTTTCTAGAAGCCCCCAAACATGCTTTTTATCTAAATTTATTTTTAGTTGATAATCACCCCTTTACAATGTTTATAAGCAAGATGCAAATCAAATAAGTCTGTGAAGCCTGTAACCTTATTATGCTGCCAGTTCCTCGCCATTTTACAGCTATTTAGATAGTTTTTGCATAAAAAAACAAAGACTCATTGCATTTTTCAGTCCTCATAATTTGACTAAAGTCTGAACCCTTACTAGCTTCTATATTAGAAAGCTCAGATGACAAAGGAAACAAGCAAATATTGCTAAATCAAAATTGATAGCATTGGGTAATGGAATTTTACTGACTAGTAATAGGATAAAGAAAAAATCCTGATGCCATAAAATGCTTGTAATAAACATTCTTAAAGAATAGCAGTGCACCCAACTCAGCACTTTGCTTTGTTAAGTGAATGCCTAGAGGAACTATAACCCCCAAATATGGCTTATACTTCTTCATCTATAGTTTCACATTGCTGAGAGTTTGTAGTTTGTTGAGAAATGTCCACTTGTGATTTAGTACTACAGAACTTTTCCAGCCAAATTGAATAAGAGAGTTTTAAGAGTATTTAATATAATATAGGCAAATTTTTTAAAAGCCCTTATTATTGAGGAGAAATCTTTTTAATGCTGTTTGGTCAGACTGACTGTCTACAATGATTGACTTTGATGAAAAAAAAAAAAAAACATGCCTGGCTCATATCTATAGTAGGGAGGAAAACCCAGCAATTATATTATCCTTTGTTTAGACCACAAACAAACAAGCTAATAGCTTCTTATTTAGCTAACTGGCTGTGCTTTGATTATAGGCCATTAGTGCCATTATAAGATGAAAAAGTTTGCTTACAATTTTCGCATGTATATTTCAATACTTCATACTAATGAGTCAAGTTCAGATAATTCCTTCACATATTAGACCTTGAAGAAGCAATAGGGCTTAACTTAATCTAAATGGCAAGTGATTATTGCAGCTTTATGATAAACTCTACACTCCCTCAGTAAACATTGTTATTTTCAAAATCTGAATTAAGTATCTGAATTCCAGCAACAACAGTCACTAAATAAAGAAATACATGAACTAGCCTATGGATTTAGTTAATTTATATTCCATGCAGTTTGCTTATAAACTCTCATTTCTATTCCAGTTTTGTTAGCATTTCATTGCCATTTTAAAAGACAATCAGAACTTGGGTATGAGTGGTTCACACTTGGTTAAACATCAAAGGTAGAGGATGGATAATAAAAATTCCATTGAGGTCTGTAGCCAAGAGAAAAGACCATGGATGGCTGAAAGAGGTACTGTGGTCAGTCACTGTTCAAGAGAGACAATTCTGTCTATGTAAGAACTGAGTGGCTGTATTAACTGTTGAAGACAGCTGCCTAATGAAGGGAGAATGTCACTGCTGAAGTGCTGGAGAACAAGAATTCTACTTGCTCTTTTGATATTTTTCCAGTGGGAAACACCTTCACTGGATTATCCATCCTTTTCTACTTTGAGATATGATTTGAAAGACAAATAAGTATAGACCTCTACCTCTGAAATTTTCTTTTATCCTACATCTGACCCAATATTCTGACTACTGCAAATAATTAAAATGATAACATCAACATTAAATAAATTGCCAAATATCGCAGAGCCATGATGGCTTTGCTTGAGTGTATTAGTCAGGGTTCTCTAGAGGAACAGAATCAACAGGAAGTATAATTATAAAAAGGGGACTTATTAGGTTGGCTTACAGGACCAGAGGTTGGATAGTCCACAATGGCCCTCAGTAGGCTGGGGAGCTGGAGAAGCCAGTAGCTGCACAGTCCAAGAGGCTGAAGCCCCAGAACAAGAGGGATTAATGGTGCCACCCTAGTCTGAGACCAAAGGCTTCTGGAGAATCACTGTCAGAGTCTGCTTTGGAAGAGTGAAGAAGCAAGAGTCCTATAATCTCAGACAATCACAGCAGCAACCAAAAACCCACTGGAGAAGACATGGAGCTTGCATTTGCTTCCTTGCTCTTTCAACTGTTATTCCATCCAAGCCATCATCGTATTGGATGGTGCTGCCCATGCTTAGGGAGGGTCTTCATTTCAGTTGGGTATCCCACATGCCAATCATTCCTAGACACACACACAAGCCTTTTAATGATTGGCTTCTCTTACTCCAATCAAGTGGACAATTCAAATTAACCATTACAGTGTGAAAGCTGAACTTTCAGATATTACTTTTTATTCCCTTTAAGTCCATGGCTAAGCAAGGTAATGAAACATTGAATATTTGTTAGTGTTAAATTATTTGGATGATACCATAGATGTGAGGAATATGAGTTTTAGAGCACTAAGAAGCAATAACTGGTTATAAAGAAGTCCTGGAGTGCATGAGCTGTTGGATGCTCTGTCTATGGAATCAAGAGAAGGGAGATGTTCAAACTAATATAAAATTCACAAACAGGAGAGGGGATATTTCCATAAGGAAATCCTTATGAAGATAGTAGCACTTTTCCTTAAAAGAAAATTAAGATTTTTGATATATACAGATGGAAAAGTTAGAAAGTGGCAACTGGAGAGAATGGCATGAAGAATATAAAAATAAATGTGGTTATAATGAGGACTCAAATTTATGAGAAAATGAGAGGTGTAAGTAGAAATTTGTGTTAAGACAACAGCACAGAGTTTCCTAAACAAAACTGTGAAGAATTTAGAGTTGCTTCAGAAAGAAGTAAATTGATCTGATTTTGATCTGACTTTCCTAAATTTGAACTGCAGGAAATATGTTAATTTGAAAAGAGCTTCAGGGAAAAAAAAAATGGGCCAGATGAGAAATTTAGGTTTAGTTAGCTTTAGGGAAAACAAAGAACATGGGAAAGATGAGAAAGTTAGTTTCAGTTAGGTCCTATGTAGGCATCAAAGATTCCAGATTTCAGGTAAAAGATACAGATGGCAAAAATGTTTAGGAGGTGATACCCAGATGTGTGTTCAGGATTATTTAGTACATATTTCATAGAGGTGTTATGACCCACATTTCTATTCAAGTCCAGACCCTATTTTAATATACTTTGACATTTCAAGTTACTTTATCATTTCTACAAAACAGGGGGCAACTTCATGGACAGTTATTCTTGTCTCCATAGATGTGCTTGGTGAAAAATTTTGAGGCCCTCTTGAAACCTGAACCTATGACTTGCAACTGCCAAACAAGGAGTAAAAACAGAGCCAGTCATGAGTACAATAGCACATTCTAATCAGTTTCCAATTCTGCTTAGAAGTCCCAGGGAAAAGTAAAGAGCAAAACGAGGTTCATTTTTCTAATTTTATAAATATATATTCTATATTTTTATTTTTCCCAATAATGTTGTTCATTAAATTAAACTAAGTTAAATAACATAGGATACTCAACTGTTACATGAGCATTTGTCTGGTTTTGGCATTGAAAGTCCCATATCCTGGTAAACCCCTCATTCCAGGCAAATCAGGAAGGTTGAACACCAAATATTTGACTACAGTTAGATATAAACTTCAAGTTACTTCTATCATTAAATTCATAATTTTCTCAGATTAATCAAAGCAGAGGGTTAAAATTCAAACATTTGCCTTATTTTTGAATGATCACTTAAGCCTTCTTTTGTTATAGTCAATATCTACAGTGTTTAAAATCTATCACTGACATCTGTGATGCTTGCTGTTTTCAGCATGGAAGTACACTACTTACTATTATTTTAACTTCTGTATCACTGTGACTTGCTTTTATAAACAACATAGTAGAGTCTAACACCCAGAATTATATTCTGGATCTCCAATTCTGGAGAAGAAAGATTTTTTTCTTAGATTTTGTTTGGAAATAATTTAAGTAAATTGATGTTCAAAATGATTATAATGTTTTGTCGCAAATAGTCTTTTCCCTACAGTGCAGTGCTTTTACATATATCTTAATGTGAAAACATACTGAGAATGTTCTAAATGAAGCATACTACATCTGAAATAGCAATTTTTTGACATAAAGAAATGAGTAGCATACAGAAACAACACAGCAGTTTCACAAATAATAAAAGAGAGACAGGCACTTTTTTTTTTTTGAAGCCCAGCAAAATAAGTGAATGATGTGTTAAGTTTTTCTCTGTAACAGTTCTTGCCCTGTGTGTGATGAAAGGAAATACAGTTCTTTTAAAATAATTCCATTTGGAGATTTACTCAAAAATAAAGAGACCTGGAGTCTCTTCCCAAGTTATTCTATGTATAAGTAATGAGTGACTCTTAAATGGCCAGACCACTGTAGGTCATTTTTCTGCATTTTAGGTTGTATTTGGTCTTTTCTTCTTTTTCTAAACAATTCACAATATAATATAACCTTAATGTGTATAAAACTGAAATATTTATTTTAATGAACTAAGGATAATATAATGACTTTTTAAAGTTCACAATGTATAAGAAATTCTAATTTCTATTATCAAAATGAGTGGGAATAAAATGGACAGTTATAGGAACATTTCTCTTGCAAGGCATATCATACAATCAAAATTAAGTTGATAAACGAAGGAAGCTTATTAAATCAGTTTTTGAGTCAAAGGTAACTTCTCTGTTGCCATTGCCAAATTCCTCAGGCATATCAATGTATTAATAAGTAATTATGGCTTTCTTTATTTAGGTGTTCATAGGTACTATGGATAAACCTCATGAAAGACCAGAAAGAAACTGGAAATGAAAAATAATTTTTTGTATAATATAAGTAGTGTATATGTGAAAATTGCTCTAAGTCATGGTCTCTTTCTATCATGAACTAATGGTACGCCCTTGAGATAAATCACTTGAATTCTCTGCAGATGTATACCTAAGAAGCTACAGTGAGTGTGCTATAAGTTATTTGAAAGGTAAAACATGATAGGATTTACAACTTCTCATGTCTTGTCAGTTACTCTTTGGTCATGCCTCCTCAGCCCACGAAAGGAAAAACAAAACTCCCTGTGCACAGCTTCTCACTAGCACCCACATGTCCACAGCTGTGACATTCTTCCTGGGACCTGCTTTTGATGTGCTGAACTGCCACCTGTCTGCTCATTGAGCTCTCCCCTTCCCTTGAACCATAGCAATGTCAGCCCAGGCCAGAAAGCGATTCCCAATTTATCTCTACCTCTCATATGAATCTGGGGAATATTCCTTAGAAAAAAGCCTGACTGGCTACATTCCAGATATTCTCTGTATTTCTGTTATGTCCTCAGAGGAGGACATAACCCACTGACTGTAACTCGACTCTAATCTGGAACAATCGTCAAGAGTCACAATCCCATCAGCCATCTAACTTTTAGTAATACTACTACTCATCTGAAGGATTCTAATTTGAAACCAATATGTAAAGAAACCCACTTTACATAGAAGGGATCCACAGGTAGCATAGGAATTTCAGAGGTAAAAGGAAATATCTGTAGGGGCCTGAGTCAAGTTTGTGCTTTCTATGTCCATCTGAACACAGAAAAGTGGTAGTAATCACTGACTTTTGAGGCAAAAATCTATTGAATAAATTCTTTTGGATTTATTTCTAACATCATCTACCTTCTTATATTCTCCATATGTGAATGCCTTAGTGAGTCCCTAGTTCATCTTGCTTCCGAACAAATATAAATTATTTCAACATCCTCAGCCTTCTCCTGCCGGGTTTCTATTCTCACGACTAAAAGGCTCAGGGGTCACTCCAGTTGAACTGGGCTGACTGGGCTGCAAAAAATAACCACACAAGAGACACAAATACCTTTTTTTGGGGGGTCGCTGTGATGGCTCCTCTGACCTTAAGGGTCCGCAGAAAGAGAGACAGCTAGAGCACGCGCTGACCCCTTTTATTGAGGAGAAGCTATTCAAATGAGGCAAGGGGTCAAGTTTCAGGGGGCTGACTCTATCTTTATGATGTCCACTGTCAGCAGGTTGACTGACACCTGGATAGGCCACACCCAATGGCACAGTAAGAGAAGGGGATACACACAGGGAACTTCCATGGAAGATCCTATCCTAAACAGGGCAAGGGGTTATATTGCAAAGGAACAGGTGAGCATAGCTTCACTCATGGGGCTGTAGCAAGACACAGCCATGCACTAGACACCATCCCTTGAACCCAAGAAGGGTGGGGAAAGCTCTGCCACATTTCTTTGACTGAGTGCCTCAGCACCCAGCCAGGGAATATGACTCAATCATGTATGAGGTTGGTCTCCCACATGCTCCTGGTTACTCATGTCTACAATCAGAGATTATTAAAATAATAGATTCAGCTGTGTCTGACCTAATATTTCTTAAAATTTAGATCTCAATTTATCTTGGACTTTCTTTTTGGTTATATTATATCTTTTAGTTGCAGTTTTTGTTAACTTATTTTACCATTAAACACATTGAAATACTTAATTGTCTGAATCACAGAAGGTGTTCTTTCATTGCTTCCATGGTATCTTAAGTTTTCTTCTCTCCCAACATGTGGGATAGGGCCACAGGGTTTTCCCATAATTTGTTGGGACCACAATGCATGCCTGATTTCTCTCCCCATTCCTAGCTCTTTCATAGACTCTGTATATTTCTGGTCTCTGAAAGAAGAGGTAGTGGGGAGAGAAGGAGAACAGGGCAAAACATTGCATATACTTTTTGGTTGAAGGTTAATTTCAGAATATTTACCTGGTCATATTGATATAAATGAGCAACCGTGTTTCAGTTCTTAAAAATACTATTTATTCTTTGACATCTTCCAACTAGTGTCATATTTAGATTTGAATACCCCTATTTTATTAATATAAGCATGCAAACAAATATTGAATGAGTGTAGGCCCTATTAGTGACTGTGTTGCTGGACTCTGTTCTAAATAGCTCTGTGGTCCACGTGTGTAGAATAGGCAGTATCTCATTTCCAAGTCTGAAAACAGGCTGCAATTCAAGGGAAATATAGACACTGAAATAATATATAAGCAGACATGAGTAGTTTTGAGATAAATCAAAATTTTTCTATCTATAATCGACCTTATACATTTCAAAAGAAATAATGTGACTGACTGTATTTTACACTCTTATTGATTGTTGTGGTGTGGACTGTAAGTTATAGGTTATAGATTAGTAAAAAAATAAATTATAGATAAGACTTTGATAAGTGAGATAAGACAATTATAAAGCAAGAATTGTCATAGGCAGGGTTGAAACTCCATTTTGCTGCCACCTTTAAAAAAAAACTGTTACAAGAGCTGTTTCTGAGAAACTGAAATGAAAGCTATTTTCTGCTAAATTAAAATATGTGTATGTATTGTTTTGTGTACTTTGTACCCCACAAATTGTACTCAATCCCGGCAGGATATGATGGTCTTGGTGACATAGATAACATTAAAGTAGACTCTCACCCCTGCTAACCACCTGCTTAAACCTAAGATGGTGTAGTCTGAGTTGCTCTGCTAACTGCTGTTTTAGCTTCTATGATTGGCTTGCTTACATGTTGCTAAGGACACTTCCTGAGCAATGGTTTTCATCCCTAAATTCCCAAGACACAGGCTAGGAAATCGCTGTTCTCCCACAAAGCTTCAGACTCTACAGGTGTGTGACAGTCCTTGGCCAGGTAAATAAAGCTATCTGTGATTTGAATTTGAACTTAGTTTGTTTTATGAAGCAGTTCCTCATAACAGTGACAGTGTCTTTGATAAAGTGGGTCTTTGTGAGACAGTGGCAGCTAATACTTACAGTGAAATAATGATTTGGTCAAGACTAAAGAATGCTTTAACTATTTATATTTCAGAAAATATTATCTTGGGTTTCATGCCTTGCTTGTTCAAATTTCAAATAATTTCATATTCGGGAAAGTCTGATTATTAACAAGATTTATACTAATTATGTGGGTGTGATGTAATATCACACATAATATGTAGCTAGAACACATAGATAACTCTACAAATTTTACATTTCCTTTTCACTTAAGTGCAAAATCTCAACAAAAATAAAAGTAGTAAAAGGTTTAAGAAACACGCTTAAAACAATCCAGAACAATGATACTAATTGTGATCATTATTTAGTGAATTATGACTTTCTAGGGCTTCTTTCGGCTTACCAATACATAAGTCAAAACCTCATTTTGTATTTGATTCTCCTCAACTAAAAAGTTAGATAATTCTAGGTCTTATTCTTGTTAAGTATAAGCATTTATTATTTTAAATAATTTGCATTTTGTGCCACCAATAAATGTCAGTGCTCCTAGAAATGCTTCCATAGTCTCAGTAGAAAGCCTCTCTTTAATGTAATTAATTAAGCATGTAACTCTACAAAGTTGTAAATGTTAAAAAAATGACTGAGTTCTACATAAAAGTAAGTTAGTGGGTGTTTTTGTATCCAGTGTGTATCACACTTTGGGGGGCATGGTACAACACTTGATGAGCATTTGCTTGATGAAAAAATGAAAAGCATTCAAACATTTGACCACTAACACCTTTGAAAATTCTCCCAATGGCTTCCATGATACCAGAGTTTTTTTCCTCTTCCCTTCCTGGCTCGCTCATATACCAATAAAATGCTCTGCAGTTTTAGCTAGCTCAACACACCACTTTTTGTGTACATTAAGTTTAACTGAGTCAGCGATCTAAAGCAGTACTTTTCAAATTGTATTCTGTATAAGACTAGGATTTCTCCCAAGTGCATCTGGGGCTTCCAAAGAACTGAGACAGTGATCTCTGATCCTCATAAGAATAAAGCATATATAAGCCAAGCCCATTCCCCCCAACTTTCTTGAGTGACACTCACATATGATGTGTTGGGCTTGGCAGAAATCATTCAGGTATGTACTTCCATATAGAGCAAAGTATCAGAAGGACTATTGCTTAACACATTATTGTCTGCCACTTCACTGGCATGGGTTTTCCTCCTTGGCTATTTAGTTCACTTCAGTTCTGAAGTCAGAACTTTTCTTTCCTTCCTTATCCTAGGAGATATCTCCTACGTGAAGAAACTCATCATCCTTTCCTATTATTTCTCTTATGGAGATGATTCAGCATAGCACAGAGTTCAAAAAACTACTTCAGCAATAAATCACAGACATGATACCTCTAAACTCTAATTGATTATGTACATTTCCTACCCCTTTGGCCTCATATATCAAATTTTAAATATCAAAGTTTCCCAAAAGTGGAAAAGGAAAGGAGAGTAGGAGATCATTAAGAAAAGGAGGGATTACAGCTCCTCAATATTAGACCTTGACAAATTTAGCTATTATCTCAGTTTTTGTTTTATTATGGGTGCCAGAAGATATGTTTTTATTTGAACAAAATGATCTTGTGCTGGAAAAATTTGAAAATTCATGCTCTAAATTCTTCACTATCAAATTTGTGACCATAGATGGTCACCTAAGCATGATATCTACCCTATAAATATGACGTTTAACTATATCTTAGAGTTCCTACTTAAAAAATATCTATAACACCTTATTGTAAACTTTTGCAAAATATAGTAGCATATGAAAAAATAGAAAAATATGTATATCTTATCACTATCAGGATAAACAGTAATTTTAAAATGTTATTTCACCACAAAATCAGGATGCAAAGTTATTATCACTTTTCCCATTTCCTTATTTTACGAAGATTCTGAAAACAAAATTTGAAAGTGTAACATCTTACAGTTAATCTTATTGTTTAGTCAAGTTTCAAATATGTGTGAGGAGTACTTGAAGCTCTAAAGAAGAACATATGCACAAAACAGTGTATAAGTTTCTTCGCATTATAAGAAAATAATATTTGGGTATTTTTGCAACCCTTATATAACAGTGTTATAAAGCTTGGGCTTAAAGTACCAGTTTCTTGATAAATCCAAGATGACAATGAAATTTCCTATATGTAAGGTACCCATTTTTGCAATAATCAAAACAAAGAAGGTTCAGTTTGTGAGCTTTCTCACCCCAAAATCCATCTTATGAAATGAATCTCTGCTTGTCTACCAATCTACTCACATTACTGCTTCTCTTTTCCTTTATTCTGTCAATAGCTAAGTGTCTATAACATGCATGAGAGACTCATAGCACATAACTAGATCAGTTTTGAAAAATCTAAAAAACCAAATTTTTAAAAAGTCAAGAAGATTGAAAATTTCTAAAGATAAGTTCTTAAAAATATTTTTTGAACATAAGAGAATAGTGCATATTATTTTGGCCATTTATATCTAGAATTTTAAGTGAGATGAATTTTTTAAAATACAGCAAATTTATCCCCTTTAATGACACCCCCATACTCCTGCTGCCCCAAATACAAACAAATCAACAACCCCCCCCCCAGTAATTTCAGAAAACTACTTTTTTAAAAGGAAAAAGCCAAGATCAAGAATATCATACAATTTTTGCTTAGGAACTGTAAGTCTGAGAAACACAAACTTTATAGCTTACGGCAAAATAGAAAGTAAAGTTTTGGAATGCACATTTGTGTCATGTACCTGTTCACTGAATAAGAAAGGAGGATGTCAATCTCAAGAGCTGTCAGTCCAAGTCCTTTCCCGACTAAAACTCAATATAGGATTCATTTCAAACTTATCTGATACTAGAAATGGCTTTATTTTCTGAGTCATGGTAAACAAGTTAAAATAATATTCAGTGGACAAATAATCTAAGCCCCAGTTAGGAGTAAAATATATAATCAATGAACAATAAATTCAGACTGTAAATTCAAGGAGCTTGAGCTTGTAAAGTTGTCTTAAGTATTCATAGCAATTCTGAACTCAACTCCAAACCCTCAAGGTGCTGAGGATAAACACTCTAGTCCTTTGAGTATCTTTATTTTATCTTTCTGAATACTAAAGAAACATTTCCTCTCAGCACAATTATTTTTAATCAGATAGCAAATATGGTGTAATTTTCACCATCCTAATAAAAATCCTCTCTCTTTACTCCACATTCCTCTTCAGTGACTGTCCATTTTCTTGTTTCCCTTCAAAATACAATTCTTTGAAGGCCACCTCTTCTCTTTCTCTGTTCTCTCCATATAGACTTAGGAAAGATTGTAATTAGACTTTTATCTAAATTGATCCACCAAAACATCTTATGCCAAGGTCCTTGCAGATCTCTACATTACAGAATCATAGTCAATTCTTTTTGTAGTTGTAGATGGACAGAATGCCTTTATTTCATTTGTATTTTTTTTTACTGTTGTGCTGAGGATTGAATCCAGTGCCTCATGCATGCTAGGCAAGCATCCTACCACTGAGCCCCAGCCCTTATAGTCAATTCTTAATTGTCATATTTCTGTTGCAACATGCGCTAGTTGATTCATATCCTTCCCTCACTGCCAGGACACATTATTCTGCTGAGTTTTCTTCTTACCTAGAATACCTTTTTTTTTGTTACTCCTCATCCTCCAATCTATAGGTGTTGGAGGACTAAGTCTACCATTATACAGCATCTCCCCTGGTGACCTCATTTAGTCATATCCAGCCTGAAATGTCCTGACCTACCAAATTCATGTAATCAACTGTCTACTCAACTTATCACAGGGGGCTAGAAACATTTCAAAACAAAAATCACCATAGCTTCAACCCTGCTCTTCCCAAAATTTTCCTCTTGTGAGAAAACAATAAATTGTTCCAGATACTCAGATAAAAAATAAACTCCTGAAACATGTCAAACAGACAGTAAATAAAACCTTGAGTATTGTCATGGATTCATTTTGTTGCACTGTACATTTCATCTCTGGGTAAATGCCAATTGTTCCCAAACACTCTCATCTTGTTTGTGCAGAAATAGCTTCATACTTAGTATTTTTAATTTCACATTTATCCTTATAGAATAGCAAAAGTGATTTTGTCAAAAAAGCAATCATAAAATTCATCTGTAAAAATGAGACCCAGAATAGCTAAAACAATCCTTAGCAGGAAGAGTGAAGAGGTGCCATCCTGCCATCACTATAATAGAATTTAAGTATACTACAGAGCAATAGTAACAAAAACAACATGGTATTGGCACCAAAACAGACTGGTAGACCAATGGTACTGAATAGAGGACACAGACTAACCCACAAAATTACAATTATCTTATATTAGACAAAGGTGCCAATAACATGCATTGGAGAAAAGATAGCCTCTTCATCAAATGGTGCTGGGAAAACTGGAAATCCATATGTAACAAAATGAAGTTAAATCCCTCTCTCTCACCATGCACAAAACTCAAAGTGGATGAAGGACCTAGGAATTAAACCAGAGACTCTGCGTCTATTAGAAGAAAAAGTAGGGCCTAATCTTCATCATGTGGATTTAGACCCCAACTTCCTTATAAAGACTCCTATAATGCAAGAATTAATAAATGGGATGGACTCAAACGAAAAACTTTCTTCTCAGCAAAAGAAACAATCTGTGAGGTTACTAGAGAGCCTACATCTTGGGAGTAATCTTTACCCCTCATACATTAGATAGAGCACTAATCTCTAGGGAATATAAAGAGCTCAAAAAGCTAAACACCAAAAAATAACAAATAACCCAATCAAAAAGTGGGTCAAGGACCTGAACAGATACTTCTCAGAAGATGGTGTACAATCAATCAACAAATATATGAAAAAATGTTCATCATCTCTAGCAATTAGAGAAATGCAAATCAAATCTAAGATATCATCTCACTCCAATCAGCACGGCAGCTATTATGCAGACAAACAACAATAAGTGTTGGTGAATATGTGGAGAAAAAGGTATACCCATTGCTGGTGGGACTGCAAATTCGTGCAGCCAATATGGAAAGCAGCATGGAGATTCCTTTGAAAACTGGGAATGGAACCACCATTTGACCCAGATTTCCCTTTTCTGTGTCTATACCCAAAGGACTTAAAAACAGCATTTGAGTAATCACATCAGTGATGATTATAGGTTGAAATAAAGACCCATTTTATTTAAAAAAAAAAAAAACCCAGCATACTAGAGGGACACAGCCACATCAATGTTTATAACAGCACAGTTCACAATAGCTAAACTGTGGAACCAACCTAGATGCCCTTCAGTAAATAAATGGATTTTAAAAATTTATAAGAGAGAATAAAATCATAACCTTTGCAGGTAAATGAATGAAGTTGGAGAAGATAATGCTAAGTGAAGTTAGCCAATCCCCCCAAAAACAAATTACAAATCTTTTCCTTGATATAAGGAGTGTGATTCATAGTGGGGTAGAGAGGGGGAGCATGGGAGGAACAGACAAACTCTAGATAGGGTAGAGGATTGGGAGGGGAAGGTAGGGGCCAGGGGGTTAGCAATGATGGTGGAATGTGATGGACATCATTATCCAAAGTACATGTTTGAAGACATGAAGTGGTGTGAACATACTTTATATACAAACAGATATGAAAAAGTGTGCTCTATATGTGTCATAAGAATTGTAATGCATTCTGCTGTCATGTATTTAAAAAAAATCAATCTCTAATACTTCCATTTCATTCAAAGGAAAAAGTTAATCCCTTAATTTCAAGAACTATCCTTTACTCCTTGCTTCTGTTACTGGTCTGTCTTTATCTCTAACAGCTTCCTACTGGCTCACTTCACTAGAACCAAACAGTTCTATTTGCTGTCTGGAAACATTAAAAAAAAAAAAAGATTTTTTTTTTTTTTTAATTTACTGACATACTCCCAGAATACTTCCTGGGATATAGTAGGTGTTAGTAAATATTTGCTAACTTAAAAATAGAGGAATCCATGAGTGAACAAGAAAAGTAAATCCAATGTCATAAGGAATTTCTACTTTAGCAATGCCAACTTTTATGTTCATATGTAAATAATATAATAATTTTCATGACAAATAGCGATGTCTCCAATATAAATACATGAAAATTCTAACAGTTTTACATAATGATTGAAAGACTAATTTTATTCTACAAATAAAGTAAAAATGGCTGTTGTGTCTACATAATCATTCTCCAACTTATGTTTGTCCAAATTGTCTGAGTATTTTAAATATTATTCTGAAAAAAATGCAACACAAGGGCATTTTCTTAAATTATCCACTTCATCTGTACAAATAAAGACAAAGACTATTTTAGCTAAAATACCCTAAATTGCATGCTCTTTCAATTCAGTTGTGAATGGTTAAACTAGAGGAATTGTGCTCCTGTAAACTCAAGTGACTTAGATCAAGGCAACTCATTTTGATCAGTAAAAACACAATGAGAGGTTAAAGCTAATTCATGCTTTAGAAAAATTAAAATTTAAAACTTCAATGCAAAGGTATTATTTTGATTTTTGTTTTATTTTCCATTTAAATATATTTTGTTTTTAAATTCTCACCTGCAGGTATATTCCCACTATTTTTAATAAAAAAAAAACAATTTATCACACCATTATGTATTTATATTGACCCATATAACACTTTACTCAGATTAGGAAACAGGCTTGCAGCTACACACAAATTTGTATGAGGATAAAAGGAAGCCATTCTCAAATTTTCTCATTCTAAACAATAGGATGGTAACAGGAGGAAGAGTGTATGTTAAGTTTAACACATTTCCCCATGATTACAGTGAGCTGAGGTAGTAGTGAACAAAGCTAATACAAACAAAATAAATACTGCAACATTTAGATGTTTTATGGTAGCTGAAAGAAGCCCAAAGTGTCTAGATTATAATCTCATACAGAATCACTTTCCATATTCTTGTGTTTTGTTTATGATCCATAAAATTATGAATATAATATTCCCTGTGGTTCTTTAACAAATATCTTATTTCCCCATTTGACTCTTAAGATGCTTCTCAACCCACCAACTTTCTCCAATCACCTTCAAAAGGTATCTCCAGTTGGCTTTCATCTGACTGATCAGTAACAAAATTACCCCAAACCTAGCACTTTCCAAATTGGGGAAGCACTGATTGCTTCTACAAATTTTATTAATCCCCAATAGAATGAATAAATATAAATATATATGTAGATGTATCAATCACATGATTTTACATTTTTAATACCAAGTAAAGGTTTGAAACTCTGATAAATAAAAATGCTAAATAATCTACCCAATTATTAGTAGGATTTTTAAAAATTTTGTGATTGATAAAAAGGTGGAAATAACTAATATATAAAATTCTGATGATCAAAAGATTACAACACTCATGCAGAGAACTTGTTACATTCTAGATACCCAACAGTATTTTTGAGTTTCCTTAACTGTGAATGAGAAAACTGTGTTTTAATTACAGTAGCAGCAGTCTACCAAGTGCACCAAAATAAACTGGCTCCATATAAATATAATTGGTATTTATCTAAAACACACGCATATAGTATAAAGATTCTACAGAGTTAATGGATGGAAACTTTCTACTAATAAGGACTGATTGCAGATCTTAACTAATGAATGTCTCATTTCTGCAGTCCATATTGCATTAAGGCAATATAGATTAATGGTATTAGAATGTGTATAAAATATAGTGAATGTTTTCACATACTATGTTTATCATGGCTTAGATGCTGAGATTTTGTTGCACAGTATAAGACATTTTTTAACTTTAAACTTTGGTAAAAATATTATTACTCGGAAGGAAATTAAGGCTGGTTATGTTCGGGGAAATTCTCATTGACATTAACCATCAATCAGGGTACAAAGCTAATTCTTGATATTAGTGGGCTGATGTGAAGAACAAATTAGCCCATGATCCAAACTATCTTTAGTAATAATTAATATAGGACTTAATAAGATGTGTGACTTAGAAAATAAGCAAGTTGAAATGTTAACACCATGGAAACTGCAATCTTATTAGAAACACGTTCATCATTTAAACAAGCAATATCCTGTGTTTCCCCCTGTTACAGCATGTTGATAGCTTCTGCATGAGTCAATGGCAGCTACAGTTTATCTCAGAATGAGACACACTTCTTCCCTTTTACCTTGCTTTTCGTCTTTTTCTTATTCCCTTTTTTGGTTAAGTGTACATATTCCCTATTTGTGTGACACAAATAAGAACTGACACCATTGATCTTCTGCTAACAGCCTTCTCTGGGCCTGAATTACTTCTAACTTAATAGGAAAAAGCAGAAGAGAATTCCTCACAGTCCCCTTTATGCTTCATTTTGGCTCAATTTCTCTCTTCTGGGTTCTATTCCTTTACATTCTCCCAGTAGTAACTTCAGATGTCAAGGATTGCTTAAAATGTGCAGAACAGAGTTTTGCTTTGGGCCATTCTTATTCAAAATGAAATATAAACACTACACATTCCAAATGTAGAGGAAAGAGCCAAGTGTACCCAATACTTTGATGTCATAAATAAAAAAAAAGAAGCATTCCCATGTGAAATTCTTACCCTGTCTATTACTATCATATTTCGTTTTTTAAAGAATAGAAATCTGAATTGACTAAGAATAAAGTAGTCAAGAACATGAACTATGGATTCAGTTATGTTTAGTTTTGAATCTTTATTCCATTGGGTAATTTTTGTTAGGTCAAAGACTCTTATGTGGTTTATTCATAAAATGGTAGTAACAAGGCAAACTTTTTATATTGTTGAAGATTTTTAAAATTATGTGAGAAATGTTTATCACAGTGTATGATATACCACAGTAGCACCCCCAAACCCAATAAATTATAATTATTATTAGTAGTAGTTTTACACTTTAAGAATTTCCTATCATATCTCATTAGATCACAAGATTTTGCTTGAGGTAAATAGGACTGGTTTTAACATGGGCATCTTGTAGACAAAGAAACCAAGGTTCATTGATGTTAAGTGATTTTCTTATGATCATATTATTAATTAGGGTAAATGTGGATTAAGAATCAGGTCTTCTGAATTACTGTTCAGCCAATTTCTGACTACATATCACTACTTTCTTTTGCCTTTTCAGCTCAATTTCATCTTTACTTTTATACCTGAGAGAGACCCATGTTCATCCACAAAGAACTATCTGTTTGGGTTTTGATTAACAAGCTATCTCAGTGGTGATTAATAAGTAACTAGCAACAATAGTGTTGCTAATTAAAAGCCATACATCAAAACCTATGTTTAAGTAAGCATTTTTTTCCTTATATTTGGTTATTACCAAGGTGTCACTGTTGTTCAACAACAATTGGACATTTAAATAGTCTAGGATAATGTGACATCCATACAGAAATATAGCCCACTTTATTCCACTCACAAAAATCAATTTCAAGTAGATAAAAAATATTCTTGTATACCACCAAAAATTTATAATATTTAAAAAATGTACTTTATGAGTGCTTAATCTCTTTTAATCCAAAGACATTTTAAAGAAAAGAGACAATGTAAAAATGAGAAAGATGTTAATAGTAAATATTACTAACAAAGAAGAAAACATTGAAATATGTTTAAATTTTCTATCAAAAATAAAAATCAGAAAACAATAGAAATAGCTTTTAGGTATGTTATAAAATAACCAATATGAAATAATAACTATTAATAACCAGATAATGCCAGAAGTCACAAAGATAGGGTAATATACAGATCAGTAAAAATGGAAAACTGTAATACTAAATATCACTGACATTAGAGAACTCTTTCATTCACCTAGACAGAGTACAAATTGAAAAGGAGCTTGGCTTTAACAAAAATGAGTTGGAGTGTTTATTTCCTATAACTTACAAACTCTCATATAGATGCATCATAAAAAAAGATAAGACCCCTATGTATTTACCCTGAAGAATTAAAGTCATCACACTATAGTGTGTGTGTATATATATATATATATATATATATATATATAAAATCAATCTCCAAATTAATAGCAGCACAATTCACAATATCCAAACTATAGAACTAGTCTAAATGTCCATCACTGGATGAATAGATAAAGAAAATGTGGTATATATGCACAATGGAGTTTTATGCAGCCATAAAGAAAACTAAAATTATGTCTTTTGCAGGAAAATAAATGAGACTTGAGATCATTACATTAAGTAAAATAAGCCAAACTGAGAAGATCAAGGTCATGTTTTTTCTCTCATATGTGGAAGCAGAGAGAAAAAAGAAAGGAAGGTGGGGGGAATCTCTTGAAAATTGAAGGGAGATCAGTAGAATAGATGAAAGTGTCCAAGATAAGGGACAAGAAGGAAGAGGGAAATATTGTGGAATGATATTGACCAAACTATATTCTTGGATTGTGTAAATGTACAAATATGTAAATAACAATCACACCATTGTGTACAATTATAATGCACCAATGAGAGATACTAAAAACTAAGTTAAAAAATAAGAAAGAAGCAAAACAAATCCAAGAAAGTTGTGGCGGAATTTTTTTTTTTATAATACTTGAAAATTGAGTGACCCAAGGGATTATAAAAAAACAGCCTAGTTAAAGCCTAGATGTAGCTCCATGGTAGAATACTAGCTCAATATGTAAAATACCCTGGCTTTGATCTCCAGCATTGTTTAAAAAAGAAAAAATCACCGCTAACAATATTTTATGTTCTTCTAATAGAAATTTAAATAAGAATATAATTAAATAATGCTACATAAATAAATCTACAATATAATTTGAGTAAATTAAACAAATTAAAAAGGAATATACAAAGTGTGGTTCCAATTTTATATATATCCATAACAAAGAAAAGTGAATTGTATTGTTTATTTCATCAGTTATAAATATGACTGTAAACTAAATATAATAGAAAGAAAACACGTATTGCAAAAGTCAGGACTATTACGGGGGCTAAATATTCAGCTTTGGTGAAAAAGGAATGGAAAATGGCTTCCAAGAGAGTAAAATGTTGGGTTCTCTCTGTTTGGGGTATTTATTTCAAAAGCAGTTCATTTAAATTTAGTAAATCTTTATAATAATCCTGTAGTCAGTATAGGAGTTAGATGCTAAATGTGAAGAGATAAATTTTCAAAGAACATGAAATTGGTAGAATTTAAGGAACAAGAAAAGGATGCAAAATCTTTTGAGACAAAATGATCCATAAGAGAAAATAATTATGTGCCTAAGGCTTACTTCTAGCATTACTAGAAATGTACCAACTCATTTCATTCAGTCATCTAAACTTATATTTAACCAATACTTGAGTTTCTACTCTGATGATTTGAACAAGCTAAGAGATAGAGAATCAGAAAACAAATTTGAAATACTTTGTGTGCAGGATTAAGAGAGACATGATAAGGATTTGAAGTGCAGCAGGAAAAGAAGGTAGGGCAAGTTTGAGACAAGTGCTTTCTCTGTAGATCGTCCAAATGAATGGAGGCCAGTGATGGAACTGTAAATAAGAAAGAGCAGATCTGGGGGAAAAAACAAAGGGGATAGGATTATAGAAAAGATAGAAAATTTGGGGTGAATGCTTGCAAAAACTGAAAACTATAGACATCAATTATATATTTGTGTAGAATCCTAAAGAGCAGAACAGTCTGAAAATGTACATTGGGGATTGTCAATATAGAAATATTATGAAAAAAACATAAGAATGGATCAGATCACTTAGAGAAAGAGTTTATGGTTTATCAAGAGAAGCTCCAAGGGTTATATTCTCAAGAAATCCAAAAGGGAGAAGTTGGAGTAAGGAGAAAGTCTTAACAATATAGAGAAAGTGAGCTTAGAAGAGTGTGATTTCATTAGAGAAATTGTGTCTCAGGAAGAAGAAAATAAAAGT
Organism: Callospermophilus lateralis; assembly: GCF_048772815.1. Taxonomy (NCBI): domain Eukaryota; kingdom Metazoa; phylum Chordata; class Mammalia; order Rodentia; family Sciuridae; genus Callospermophilus; species Callospermophilus lateralis. The sequence continues at coordinate 128,324,503 of NC_135306.1, read as the reverse complement.
AGCTACCTGAGGACTTGTTTGAGGATTTGATATGTAAATGTTTACCTGAATCACAGCGGGATTCTAAATAGTAGATGTGATAGTGAATGGCTTTCCCTGAGAAAAAAACACTGAGAAAAAAGTGGAAAACACAACCTATAAAATAGGTACTTTCTTAGACTTTGTGTGGACATTAACTACAGGGAGGCATTTTACACACTTGGTGGTGAGAAAAACATTAAAGAGATTTATGTTTTGCAGGTCTAACTATTTTTTTTTCTTTGACTTACATGATCATAAGAGAGTCAGAAATTAGAGTATAGAAGAAGTAAAATATAATAAAAGATGATAAATCATAAATAATGCAATATTATTCCGTAATCCTTATGCCTTCAAGACAAAGTTTTATGGAACTTAGAATGCAGACTGTATAAGCCCAAATATCCTGTAAGTGAAAAATACTGATGACTGATTGATTAATCTCTTTCTTCCTAACAGAGGCTAGCTCAGTAATACTCAGATTTCCTCTCACAGCTTTATAATCTATTTGAATAGATCAAGGAATGGGGTTTCCTCTATTCATAAACATTTCAATAATTATATCTGGCCTAAACCACAAATTTTATACTTGCCTATAAAGAAAGATCAGTTCATAATATTTCAGATTACACCTAAAATCTGCAAAATCATGTTTGCCATCTTCAGTTCCAAACTGTGCTCCTACATGTTCAAATAAAAACATTTTCTGCGATTCATTTTCACTTATCACAGAAAATTTTGAGATCCCTGGATCCTTACAACATCCAAAAATATTGAAGAGAAACTTTATAGGAGTCAAAGAACTATAAGAAATATTTCTTTCATTTAAATAAAAATATGTCTATAAATATATGTTTTATTATTCTCCTGTGAATTTATTCAGGGCACAAATGGTTTGTTTGCAGGATCAAATGTTTGCTGACAGGCTAGGAAATGCATTGATAATGTTCCTGTCATTTTGGAAATTGCTTGAGAATTATTACACTTATTGATGGAATGCTCTATGAATTTGCTAAACTACTTTCCTCCGTGCTTTGTTCTATAACTATACATAGTTTTAGGAATAATGAATCTTGGCATGATTGTTATGGCAGGATACCAGAAACCCTTCTTTGGAAAATGCATTAACTTCTTTTTCATATTCACAGATAAATACAAACCTAATATAGGAAGCATTTGCTTCTGTAAACAGAATTCCATGGACATTAGACTTTCCCTTCATTCAGTTTGCATCTGCTGGCTCCAATGTGGCCAAAGATGCAAAAAGCAGTCCTATAGGTGGTGTTTTCAACTAGAAACAGATCCTCCTGGCTCTGCTCCCATTCTGGATCTTAATTCTAACGATTGTCCTTGAAACATGCATTTGAAGCACAAACTGATTTGGAAAATTTCTTGGCTTTTCATGGTGAATCCTAAAGCACATCACAGATAAGGCAATACCACCAGCTCAAAAGTGGTAATGTCATACACTTTTAAAAATAAATAAACACATAAAAACAATAAAGATATTGTGTTCATCTACAACTAAAATTTAAAAAATAAATAAAATACAGAATAAATAAGATATAGAACAATAAGATAAAAGGCAATATTTTCCCTTCCTTGTTTCTGTAGTATGTTACTTTTTCCTTGATTCCTTTTCCAAGATCAATACAGCTGCCAATAGAGAAGTTAGACTTTTTCAGAAATGAATCTCATCAGAATCTGTCAATTTCCCACTCATAAAATATAAAACATGTTTTACTTCACAAAGTTAGTGAATCTCTGATAATGAACAATGATTTCTGATCTTGTATATAAAGTAGCTCTTTGGATGCCATGCTGCCTAATATATGCCTTTGTTCAATCGGTCAGTAAACTGCACTTGTCAAAAACCAAAGGTTTGTCTCTTCTAGCGAGTCATATCTCCTCGGATTATTATTTCCCCTCAAATTCCAAGAGCATTTTGGGTTATTTATTTAAAACCCAAGATGTGGGAGAACGGAGAGGCCAAAGTTGGTTGGTGTTGGAGTTTTGGCATTTTGAGAAATTTGAACTGAAGAACACTGGAAGGGTCTCAGAGGCAAAGTCTTTTTCTGACTTTCTTATGCTTCTCTTCCTCTCCCAGGGCAGGCCACAGAAACCAGAATTCTTCTTCCTCGATGTGAGATATAAAACAAGAATTCCTTTCCCTGCAAACCTGTCATAAAAACCTGAAGTATTACTATAACTTTGTCCCAGCTTTCTGTGTAAAATCTGGCCGTAAAGAAATTTTCTGATAAAATTTGTTTGATTGTAGAGCCTAAGACCCTCATTCCCAGAAGGGGTTTTGGCCTATACCTAGGCTGAAGGAAGGCTGCACAGATAGGCTTTCTTGGGATTCCCCTCTCAATGCATCACCATTTAGGTCATACCCTTGTATTCAATCACATTTCCATATGGTTCTCTATTCCACATCAAATCTAATCATAAAAACAGACAGCTTTTCCTGGATCCTTAGCTTTTCATTTCTGAATATTCCTGTCATGTAAAACATATATTGAATAAAAGTGTTATGATTTTTCTCTCGTTAACCTGACCTTTGGTTATATCAGTGTTAGCCATGTCATTTATGAATGAGGCACCTTTTCCATCCCTATTTAGTTTTTAATTATATATTAGAAACTACCACATATAGTTGAGATTGGAGAAATTACTATGGGACACTGAGCAACATGGATTTACATTTGATTTCTGATCTCCTATACAATGCCTATTGAGGAGAAGGCTTATGATTAACTCTTATATTTTAATCCAGTCTGATAATGGTCATGCCTATTATTTTCCTGCAAATTTTGATCTTCCTGATTGTAAATATGTGCATGTGTTGATCAGCAATTCTTAAAACTGACTCTGCTTAAGACCTGTGTTTTCCCCCCTCACACCTTTCAATCCAAATTCTAGAGTTGCAACCTCAGAATCCTTATTCAATAGTTCTGGTGTGAAATCACATTCACAGATAATTCTGAGACCAGAGCATGGCATCTTTCATCAGTGCCATTTTTCATGAGTATTTTCAGACAACCAGGTTGATAACATACTTATGGCACAACATAGTTCGCGCTTTCTGGGATGTATCTGAAATGTGGTATTTCTTTAGACTATGGAATACCAGCACTCTGATCCTGCAAGGTATCATTTTTAATATGTGGAACATATTCTATTTCTTTCCTAAAATGAATACTGTCTATACTATTTAAATATCATTTACTTAGAAATGTGGTAGGTGGATAGAGCAGGGTAAAGGTGTCACAGGTATAGTGCCTGTGGTTTTTTTTTGACTTGCAAACTTTCATGTCTTAGTGCAAAGGAGTTTCATGTGCAGCACCTGTTTAATAGTCTTGCTGTCTGGTCCCCTTACCCTTGATGCCCAATGAGGTATCTTCTTGTGATCTTTTATACAAAAGTTAAATGTAGAAGTTTAAACATTTTAATTAGAGTTCAAACACATTTCAGTACAAAATAATAAAATGTTCAAGTGGTATCAACACCAGTCATTATCATATACAAACCAAATGTAATTGTTCATGTTATCCATTTGACTCTAAAACTTCCTGAATTGATAAATGTTAAATATTTCTGGTGTGATTATTCACAAAAAGAAAACAAAGTCAACAAAAGAAATTTTTCATTTCACTTGGACAGCTTCAGCTCTGTGGTTTCCAGGAGCTTTAAAAAATATTTTCTTTGGGTTTTGATGGGGTAGCTATGTGAGACCCCAATTAATAGCAACTATACCTAATTGGCTAAACTAGTTTAAAAATTAAATAAGAAAAGATAAAGTTATGAAGACACAAATTAATCTGGATTATATTTCTGTATAACTAGTATTCTAATACTTGACCCTGCAGTAAATTATAATTCACAATTATCCACCCAGAAATGAGCATACCATGGATAAAAAGGGGGGAAATGTGACTGATTACCTATGTCTATTTTGTTTCTCCAAACCTACTAATAAGGACAAGTAAGTTTTCCCTCCTTGGGGAGGAAGAAAGGGTAGATGGAAAGATCAAGGAGTTCCAACCAGTTGAAAACAAACAGCACAGGAGGAAAAGTTCCCACTAGCAGTATACCCCAGATATTTACCCTTATACCTATTTGTGTTTAGCAATGTCTAGTCAATCAGAGTAACGAGATGAGCAATTTGTCAGGAAAAGTCCTAAAATCTTTGTGCAGGAGTTAATTTTTTTCCAATAAGGACTCAAATGTCAAGAGAGTTTATTAATTTAATCATTGTGAACCCAAGGTTGAAAAATTCACTCTATGTTCTGTTTCTCAAAAACCATTATTCTACGCTCACAAACATAGAGAGTCTTTCAGAAATTCTGCATTAAAATTAAATTTTAACAAGATGCTTCAATAAAATGTCAAAGTAGAGATGTACCAAATTTGAATATAATTCCATTTTATGTTATTAAAATTCTCAGGTATAATGTACCAAATTTGAATATAATTCCATTTTATGTTATTAAATTCTCAGGTATAATTAAAATTCAAATACTATGTCTTCATAAATTAAATTCCTAAGACGTTTAATTCTTAAAGAATTGGCTAAAAGAAAAATAAAAAATCTTGACTTTGTAAGTCAAATTTCCACAATAATTTCCTCATTGTTTTGTTACTCTTTTTAGTCTCTCCTAGAACTATTGCCAATAAATTAATGTAGTTGAGATACAGTAAACAAACTAAGTCTCTGCTGATTTACAGTGGACTGAATACATGTTTTCAAGGTTCTTAAAGTCTGTCAGTGCCAATCCTCTACTTTACTGTTAAGAATTTTTCCCCCCTTTGTATCAGAAATCTTTACTCTGCTTCCAATAAGGGATACTCATCTATCCAAATGTCACGAGAAAGTGTACTGTCTTCTATGATTTATTTACCCTCAATATCCATTCACTAACCAATACCTGTGATACTACCAACTCCCACTTCCAGTCAAGAATGAGTTTCTGTGACAACTTATTCTTTACACCACATCACTAATTTCACCTACTTCTCAAATTAGCAGGGCTGCATTCTTATTCAAGACTATATTTATATTACGGACAGTAACCGTTTCTTTTAGAAAAAAAGAAAAATTCTTACATTTATCCAAGACATCATTCCTCACCTTAGTATGAAACACTCTCTCTCCCACTCAAGGACTTTGGTTCTGCAATATCCCCTCCTCTGATTCATCAGATATTACCCACTTCTAATTATGTGTTACTGCTACTTCTCCATCTTGGTCTCTGCTCCTTGAAACCTTGGATCCATTAACTCTTCTCTGATCCACAGGGCAGAAGTTCTCAATGAGTTTTCACTACAGGTGAGTTCTTCTACCTCACCTCATATTCTCTCTTGAAACTCTCCTACTCAAGCTCTCCCCTTAACCATCATGGGAACTAAGAATGTCCCTGTACCTCTTCTCTCCACATTGTCAAAGCCAGTAATCAAATAGTGATTACCCTGTGATTACTCTTTACGTTCCCTGTCAGATACCCCAAATATTCAAAGTCTATCAGAATATGACCAATTTTTAACTCCTCCTAAAACTTCATACTAGTCTAAGTCAAAGTTGCATCATCTTAATTACTGGAAGGCTAAATGAACTTCATAAATCTATTATTGTATTCTGTATTCAAAAGTTTAATCATCTTAGCTTGAAATAATTTTGGATTCATGAGAAGTTGCTAAGAATGTAGCGAGTGGTCCCATTTACCATGCATTTTTTTCACCCGTTTTCCCATCATTTACATCAGACACAAGTACACCACAACATCAAAGGCAAGGAACTGAAACCAGCACATGTTTGTATAGTTTAAATCATTTTACCATGTGTAAAGATTCATGAAATCCCCACAATTATACACATATATATGTATATATGTGTGTATATTCCTGTATATATATGAAAAGGGTTCATTGTGAAACCTAAGAGATCATCTCATATTTCTCATCAGAGTCCTACAGTAGCTTCCACTGTGCCCATACTTTCCCCTTCTCATGATCCTTTTTGCTTCCTTTTCCAATTAAAGCTAATATCTTGACTTCCATTATACATTGTTAATATAATCTCTGTCACTTTCACTAGAATGTAAGATCCATGAAGACTAGCATATCTCTGGATACTTTCACTAACACCTTACTTTCCTAATACAGAGAAGACATTCACTAAACACTCAAACCAGTCAATCCAGTTTCACAAAACAGCTAGAGTAATTTACTTTAATTATAAATTTGACCACATATCTTTGCTTCAAATTTTTTAAGACTTTCTAATATTCTTAAAATAAATTACTAGGTTTTAATGAGATAAAATTGTATGTGATCCAATCTCAACTTATTTTCCTAATACTATTTCTAATCACTTTTGTACTATATGGTATATGTCTGTGCTTGTGAGCCATGTACTATCCCCAGAGCATGTTTCATTATCATTTCTGGACTATTCTTGAGATGTGCCATTTTCTCTCAAAGGCACACACTACAATCATTCATATACACATAATATATGCGTGTGTGTGTGTGTGTGTACACACACACACATATATATACTTCTATTACATACAATTGTGTACAATAGATAATATATATTCATACATATATGAGAGAGAAAGGGAGAGAGGGACAATTCTGACTCTGATGGGTTTCTATTATCTGTGATGGAATACTATTTAGCTTAGGTAGAAATAATTTTAAATAATTAGATGATTAGAAACATAGGAGATCTAGATAGACAGACACATAATTTTAGCCATGACTCAAGAATTAAAACAGCTACAAACTCTACTTTCAGCCCCATGCCTTGCCTAGATCAGCAAAATGGATATATCTTTGTTGAAATTTCTCTCCCTACTCATTTTGAATCCAAATTCAATTTCTGTATAACCACATTTGATTCACATTCTCCTTTACATCCAAATCCTTGGCATCAAGAAATACTTGAAAATGAATCTTAGTTTTCCAATCTCTTCTATACAAAAAAGCACCTTAAAAAACTGAAATAGTACAACAATTTCATCTACTGTATCCTTTATCCAAGCTTTTCTTCCTTTTTCCACACTAAGCTGTAAGAACTGTTACTTTTTTTATTGCTATATCCTTAGCATAAACATAGTACCTTGGATGTAATTTGCTCTTAATAATTGATAAAAATAAACAAAACAGAATTTTTACTCATTTCTCAGAGAAAGAACTTAGACTTAAAATTCATTGGGTCATAGCAGTTAGAAACTGAAAAAAAAATCTGTTTGACCTGTCCTAAAGAAGGTTCACAAGATATGACAAAACGTAGCTAAAAGTTTACAATTATCACTGGCTACGTGTTCAGGTTCCTTAAGTCTAGTTTGGTTCCAGTTGACTACACCTGGAGATCACAAAGTCACTGCAGAAGTAGTTTCCCTAAACACAGTGCAGTCAACTTCATTTTCAGTAGCCTTCTTGCTTAATGTCACTTCTCAGCTTGTCAGAGAATCCTTTCCAGGATCCAGTAGGACCTCATTATCTTGATAATTCTTTTAGAGTCCCACTCTATTCAGTCTTTATGTCCTGAATTTCTTCATAATGTGGTCCAGTGTTTCAGATAATATTTGGGCAACCTGTAGCTATTTATCTGTTACAGTCAGGAGTCTTTTGGATACAGGTGGCAAGATTCAGCCCAAATGACTGGAGCAAGAAAATAAATCAAATAGTCCCCAAATAATAATGATTATGATGCTGCACTGTACACATAATAATCATTTTGAGGACTCTTTGCACCCTCCCCCTCCCAATCCTCCTTTTCACTCTATTAGGTCCATTTTCAGACATGATTCCCTTCCCTACAGGCCATCTCATCAATCAACACGATTTCTATATAGTCCCTTTTACATTAATTGCAAAAGAATTTGAGAATTAAATTCATTGAGCTGGCTTGGATGCCATTCCACTGTTCCAATCATTCGCTGTGGTCACAGTGAGATGAAATGTCTCTAGGACATTTAAGCTTCTCCCATGTAACAGAAACTATGAGGTGAAGGGAACCCCATCCAATCAACATGGGGTTCTTTCATACATTGGAGAAGCATTATTTGTCAGTGGAAAAGCAGGGTTTCATTTACCAGAATGAAAGTAACTGTATACTGAGCAGCTAAACTAAAGAAATAATTATATTTTTCATATAGAACAATTTTATATTTATGATTTCAGATCCTGAAAAAATATGACCTCTGAACACTGTCTTCTGTGTTGCCCCCTAGAGCCACTCTCCACCCTCTGCAATTCTCCCTGTCTCCAGAGGCCTTTTTGAATGGCATGAATAACTATCCTCTCACTTCAGGTTCAGGTGGCTTTTATCACTGGGAACCCCAGAAAGAAGAGACCTAGGGTAGAAAAGTTATGTCCCTAGGTCCTCCCAATTCAATTACTTTAGGCTCTAAAGATCCCAACTGTTCAAAAAATGGTTTTCAAGTTGTGCTGCAATTGTGTACAATGAATCAAAATGCATTCTGCTGTCATATATGACTAATTAAAAAATTTAAAGAAAAAAGATAGGAAAACTGGTTTTTGTTGCTCTTTTCAGTAATTTCTCACTCCCCTCATTATTAGAATTTAAAGAAGTACGTCACTTCATTTTTCCAAGAAATGTGACAAAATAGGATTAGAGGTGCAAGAGATTTATTAGGGGGAATTTCTGTCAAGGGTCTAAGAAGATAAGGAGAGCTCATAATACTGGTGCAAGGACAAGGGAAAGAAAGAGGACGGAAAAGAAATTTCACACAGTAGAACACAATTCTAAGCAAAGTTCAGTCAGATGGATGGGTAATCTCCTAGCCAGTTTTCTATTAGGGAAATCATACACCTCATAAAATAGGACAATACCAGTACACTTACCATACTAACACATTGGTGCAGTGTAGCCAAGGGTAAGGGCAGCCTTGGTACAAAAATGTGGTACTGGATTCAGTGATAGGGAAGCTGGGACTGCCATTTCCCTCTGCTTCCTACAGTAGCTTCTCTCAAAGAACTAAAATGTCCACGTCACAAGGTGGTAGCATCCCCTGTGTTATAATACTGTACATTCTCTTATGGATTCACTCAAACTTGTTCATACCTTTGCATACACAGTAGATTTTTCTAACTTAAAATGTACCTTTTTTAAAAAAATAGAGAACCTGACCCATTATTTGTGCTTTTTCTATAAAGAACTTTAGTATTGAATGCTGCTTTAACTTAAAAGCAAAATATCAGAAAAATAAATAGAATGATCACCAAAATCATCATATAGTAATTCAATTAAAACGTTTTAAACCTTTTGTTCACTTTGAAAGCATGATAAAAATATTCATGAGCAGGGGACACTAAAGAAAGAATATTGACGTTCTAAGTGGGAACTCAGAACATTTTACTATTGAAAAGTAATTAGATTCTTTTAAATTATTATTTTGAGTTAATGGATTTTCTACAAAACCAAAAACTATTATTGGTGCAATGTAATACCTTGATTTAAAAAATTCCAATGAAATATTTATAAATATAAAATGAAAGGTAGAAACAGAGGGATAAATCTTGGTACATGACAGAGATGAAAATAAACATTATAATATTAGGCTCCAAATGGTGGGGAGGGTACAGTATGAATTCATACTTTCAACAAATTTGTATAGATACTTTTAGCACATGGCAAACCAGAGATAGAGGTTGTGCTTGTAAGTTGTTTAAGCACAACTATACCCATGTGAAAACGTGTATAATCACACACAAATTAGCTGGTGTCTTCAAATACATTTTCTAGTGAAAAAATCAGAATGTTTATAACTACGTTGTTGCAATACACAGAATCATTGCTAAACTGAAAAACTATCATCCAATTAAACTATGGAATTATACAGATAAGCAAAATAAAGTACAACCTTCAAAGAGAGCTAAAACCAGAATAGACATTGCCAAATTACTATCTCAGGAAAGAATGCACAAACCAAGACAGAAGATCTGAATGTTTTCTGCAATTTTCTAGCCTATATCCTCAATCTCATAACATCAACTTCCAAGGTTAGGGATGAGGTTTCACAAGCAAGTAGAGTATATGACACACCTCTACTCTATATTTAAAGTTGTTTCAGAAACTGTCGTACAATTTCTTGTTGATTCTATGAGGCAGAAACATTTAAGGGCAATTCCTTCTCTTAAGCACCTTGAACCTCCTCATTCATGTGTGTTCCTTGAAATTCCATACATGCTACCTCCACTACCCTCATGCTTTGTGTCTTTGTCTCTTTCCTCCCTCAATACAGCTATGACACACAGTTACGTGTTTTTCTGAAACTCTCACTGCTATTCCAATGAATTCAGTAGGTATGATTTAGTATGGTCTATAAGAGTTCTGAAATATGACATAAATGGTTGGGATTCTACAATTTTTCAGTTTCAGAGGACAATGCCCTGTTAGTTCATCACCACACAAATTCTCCATTACTGAGCTGCCTTTTATCATAAACTTAGCTTTTATTGAGTCATTAACAAAAAACAGCCATGTGAAAATTTATTCTGTATTTGCTCTATAAAGGTGATAAGATCTATTATCTTTGTAGTTCAAATATTCTATATTAAGTCTCATGTGAAAAATGTGTTAGAAAGTAAGAGTTCACTTTGTTTCCACTGAGAAAAATTGTGTTTTCTACTTCCTGGAGAAAACAAAACATACAATTTCTGATGATATATTTTGTATTTTGGCTACTTAGAATCTAATTTGATATTCCATTGTAATAATAATGCTAATCATATTGTATGATATTTTGTTCATACAACTCCTTAGCTTTTTAAATACTGAATTTTATTATTGTGGGAGTCTGCCTGGAAATAAAAAATGCTTCTGAACCTTTGAAATGAATCTTTACAATCATTCATCTATCAGTCAATCCAGTCAAACAATAGACAAATACATGATGGATAATTTTAAGAAATGTTGTCTTATAGGTGATAGTTGAGTAAATATGAATGAATAGGAATATAATGATACATTTGACCACCATTGATTGGAAATCACAGGGCCCCAGTTGCACCTATTTATACTACTGCTTATGCTGCGAGAGAGTCAGAACATTTAGGCCCAGATAGCCAGGCAGAATGTAGTAGGACTGAAGCACTATACCCTAGGTATATAAGCACTATGCCCCAAGATCCAGGGCTCCTCTGTAGAAGAGCATTTTAAAATTCCTAAAAGACGGTCCTTTGGGGGAATAGTTCCAAGAACTTTTCAAGAAAAAAAAAAAAAAAAAAAAACAGGAGCAGTCTTAGGACAGTATGTGGGACTGTCAAAGGGAAACTGGTCCTCTTGATAAATAACCAGTTCATGAAGAGGCACCTCACCAACAATCTTGGTGGTGGATAAGAGGACTTCATAAAAACAAATAAACTGTACTCATAAATGATGAATAAAGCTGCATTCCAGAAACAAGCACTTCGGGTAATTTTCCCCAAACCTACTGTCTGAGGGACGTTTACATACTGTTTGCCTGGGTCTCATGAGTGTACATAGAAACTGCCCAAGACTTCTGTGCTGAATGAAGTCTCACCTCCTCCTGATTAATTCTGTTGGCCTCTTTGGTGGAGATACCAGCTTAACTATCTGAGTAGAACTCAGTTCAATTTGACTCAATCCTTGGAATTTGATGAGGGTGCCTTCTGGCAGTTATGCTAACAGGAACTTTACATGCTAATTGCCTCCAGTCCTTCAGTTTGTCCAGGAAGTACCTCTAACTCACCTCCTATGACTGACTTCATAGGATTCCAGTATCTCTTTATCCTGTAGAATTTCACATTCCCCTTCCCATTATTTAGCTACTTCAATACTAAATAAGCAGTTTCAACTCTAGACAGCAGGTGCCAGTAAAATGTAAATCTGGCTTGCTCACCTTCTGGGACTTCTATTAGATATCTCCGCAGAATATTTTACACAAGAACATGCATAAAGCCCTCCCACCAAAGCTGGTCTCTAAGTTTACTATTGGCCATTTTAAACCCACTTCCATGCCCACTATGTGCTTCCCGTGTTCCATAAATATGATTCCAGATTTCTGTAGCATCTTCCTGCTCTCCATCCCACTGCTTCTTATTTGAGCTCTAATTAATAACACTTCCGATAAACCATGTAACAACTAGGGTCTCACGGAGTCTAGTGAGCACTTAATGGGACGCCTATCTGGAACAATGTTGTAATTGCTTAGGCATCTCAAAATCATTGTGTTGGAAAATTGTATGTATATGCAATTCATAATACACATATAATTGATCCTTGCAAAGCACTCTTCTGTGCTGCAAATCTTTATAATATGAAATATTTGTTCAACCCCCCCCCCACTGCAAATCCGGAAATACATGCCTTAGACACCTATGTGATTGTGTTTAACAGAGGCCCTTAATTAGATATATGTTCTCACAAATTATATTGGGGTTTTCCAGGTATACATTTTAAATTTGCATAAATGAAGATGTATTTTAAATCTCACCCTAGTTTTATATTTTTATCCAATAGAGTATTTTCAAGATTTATCTATGGCTATGTTTAAAATTCACTCATACATATTTATTCATATTATATATTTCAAATATGTTTTATACTCTCTCAACTAATATTGCTTGTGTTTTCTGCTTGTTAAAAGTCATAACCAAATTTTTGTGTACTTTTTTTCCCCAAGTTGATCTTTTTATTATCTTTTAATTTTTATTTAATTTATTTCTCCTTTATTTTGGGTTTATTTTTAATAGCATGAATTCTTAAATAGGACAATTATTTATTTTTAGACTTAGTCCTTTTGAACATAAACATTTTATATTATCATTTTATGTTTATTACTTTAACTGCATCCCATAGTTATCATGTACACTATTTTTACTTTTATATTTTCTAAGCCATGACTATTTAAGGCAAAAATTCCTATGACTTTTACTTCTGTTATTGCTACTATAGTAAAACAGTTTGAGGTACACCAAAATTGCCTTCACTGTTGTGTATTTCCTGTTGCTAAATTGCACACGATATTCAAATTTTAATTATTCTTGAGTCCTTAATAAACTACTGATTAAATTTTTAGAAAAATATTTATATCACCAATAGTACAATAAAATAAGAAATATAGAATACTGTTATTTCACGCTATCTCAGTTCAAGAAAATATAGTCAATTAAGTATATTTATTTTCCTAAACTAATAAAGATTCAAATTGAAGACAGACAACAAATTTTCTTGGTAAAGTTTTAAGAGCCAAGTTATTTAATCTGAAGGTAGAGTCAACTGAGAAGGAAATTCTATTTTTGGAATTTGTCAGTGTGGAAAGTCTGTCCCAAGGAACTCCATATATGTCCTTTAGTCAAATGTGATAAAGAAAAGGTCATTTTCTCAAGAAATGTCTCTTTACCTACATTCTTAACATGGAACTTCATATTGGAGGATGAATTAGTATATAAACATATACTGGTAGCCTGGTGGTATAAAGTAGAGGGGAAATAAAAGTCCTGCTTTCAGATTACTGTTTCCCATACCTTTGGTTAAATGGTCATAAAAAGGATTATTCTTACCCAGATTCACTGCTAAAAAAAATTAAACAAATACATAAAAAATACTTGAAATGTGACTAACCAGTCATCTAGTGTCTGGACATCTCTTATAAAGTCAGTCACCAACTCTTTGTTCTGTGCATTTGGACCTTTCTTCCCTCAATTTTTATTCTTGAGCAGTTATTACCCTATGGGAGATCAGTTGGTCCATTGTTAGTTTTTAGCTTTTCATATTTTTCCCCAAACTCTCTTTTCTTTAAGCTAATAATTTCTAAAGATTACCATGATTCTTCTTGCTAGTAGTTTCTGAAGATTACCATGATTCTCCTTTCTTTTGGTTTTAGTGTTGGAGATTTACACAGGGCCTCACATATATGAGGCAAGTGCTCTACCGAAGAGCTACATCTCTAGCCCTTACCTATTCTTTTTGAATGAACTAAGCTTGCTAAGCATTTTATATTTTTCTTGAATCATTTTCTCAAGAGTTTTTGTGTTTTTTCCTCTACATATAAAATCTAAACAAACATAAGAAACCCATAAAAACTGAAAACAAAAGCACACATCATGACATCCATAGGATACTGAAGTTCTTTAAGATCCAAGTTCCAATCATTGAACAGTATGGCTATCTCATTTTCCATTTTGCAATGGATGTGCCTAATCTGAAGGACCACTAGGTCAAGCAACAACTCCAAAGTGGCACAACTTATGTTCCTAGTATTTTATCTGGAACGTACACCCATCAAAAACCCAGACAAAATATAAATAGGCTTGGTACAGATGCAATAAAAAAATGAGTTTACTGCATATGTCCAGTGCTTCATCTGCTACATCCCTCTCTTCCCATGAAATATAATCACAAATGTTAATGTAAACAAAAATAGCTGGGCAGTGTGGCACATGCCTATAATCTCAGCAGCTCACGAAGCTGAGGCAGGAGGATTACAAATTCAAAGTCAGCCTCAGTAAAAGCAAGGCCCTAAGCAACTCAGGGAGACCTCGTCTCTAAATAAAATATTAAAAAAAGGATTGGGGATGAATGTGATTCAGTGGTTAAATGCCCTAAATTCAATTACCATTACCAAAATAAGAAAAAATAAGACAATGAACTTCCATAAATCCATTATCTAGAATAAGAAATTCTTTTTTTTTAAAGAGAGAGAGAGAGAGAGAATTTTATTATTTATTTTTTAGTTATCGGCGGACACAACATCCCCGTTTGTATGTGGTGCTGAGGATCGAACCCGGCCGCACACATGCCAGGCGAGCGCGCTACCGCTTGAGCCGCATCCCCAGCCCCTAGAATAAGAAATTCTTAACATTAAATCTCATTTTCTTTTTCCTCCTTCATTAGAGTTTCTCCTTTTTCCCTGAAATATTTCATAAAAATTTACATGTATTTTGACACTTTCGTATGCATTCAATGAAAATAAAGACATTCTATTACATTACCTTATACATTTATCACACTTAAAAATTAAAAATTCTAGTGAGCAATTTTAGCAAGATGGCAGAATATAACTTTCTAGTACTTGTCACTAACACAAATATCAATTTGAACAACTATTCACAAAAGAAAATACCTTTTCAAGAGTTGAGTATCCATAGGAATGATTATAGCACAGTAATAAGAAAACAGGTTGCCAGGTACAGTGGAACACACTAGTAATCCCAGCAGCTAGGGAGGCTGAGGCAGGAGGCTCAAGTTCAAAGCCAGCCACAGCAATAGTGAGATGCTAAGCAACTCAGTGAGACCCTGTCTCTAAATAAAATGCAAAATAAGGCTGGGGATGTGTCTCAGTGGTTGAGTGCCTCTAGGTTCAATCCATAGTACCACCCCTGGCCCCCCACCAAAAAAGAGGAAAAGAAAACATACAGTGAAGAGAGTAGGAAGAATAGTTTTGATACTTGAATCACTTCTCATTAAAATCTATGAAGCACAGTATGAAAAAGAGACTTTCCAATAAGGGAAAGGAGAGTGAAATGAGCCCTTCAAGTGCACAGACACCAAACTATGGATATAGAATCAAGAATAATTAGGAAAACATAATCCCAGCAAAAGAACAAACTAAACCAGCATAACCAACCCTAAAAGTACATGGAGATTTTTCTCAGCAGAAATATTACAGGAACTAGGTATGGTGATTCATGACTATAATCCCATGCACAAAAGTTAACTCAAAATGGATCAAGGAGCTAGCAATCGAACCAGAGACTATGCGTCTAATAGAAGAAAAAGTTGGCCCTAATCTCCATCTCGTGGGGTTGGGCTCCAAATTCCTTAATAGGACACCTATAGCACAAGAGTTAAAAATCAAGAATCAACAAATGGGTCGTATTCAAACGAAAAATTTTTTTCTCAGCAAGAGAAATAATAAGTGAGGTAAATAGGGAGCCTACATCCTGGGAACAAATTTTTACCCCTCACGCTTCAGATAGAGCTCTAATCTTCAGAGTATACAAAGAACTCAAAAAATTAAACAACAAGAAAACAAATAACCCAATCAACAAATGGGCCAAGGATCTGAAGAGACACTTCTCAGAGGAGGACATACAATCAATCAATAATTACACAAAAAAATGCTCACCATCTTTAGTGATCAGAGAAATGCAAATTAAAACCACCCTAAGATACCATCTCACTCCAGTAAGAAAGGCAGCCATCATGAAGTCAAACAATAACAAGTGTTGGTGAGGATGTGGGGAAAAGGTATACTTGTACATTGCTGGTGGGACTGCAAACTGGTGCAGCCAATTTGGAGGGCAGTATGGAGATTCCTTGGAAAGCTGGGAATGAAACCACCATTTGACCCAGCTATTTCCCTTCTCGGATTATACTCAAAAGACCTAAAAAGAGCATACTACAAGGACACAGCTATGTCAGTGTTCATAGCAGCACAATTCACAATAGCTAGACTGTGGAACCAACCTAGATGCCCTTCAATAGATGAATGGATCAAAAAAAATGTGGCATTTATATACAATGGAATACTACTCATCACTAAAAAATAACAAAATCATGGCATTTGCAGGGAAATGGATGGCATTCGAGCAGATTATGCTAAGTGAAGTTAGCCAATCCCTAAAAAACAAATGCTGAATGTCTTCTTTGATAAGGGGGGTGACTCAAAACAGAGTATGGAGGAAGAGCATGATAAAATGATTACCACTAAACAGGGATGAGAGATGAGAGGGAATGGGAGGGAGAAGGGGAATTGCATGGAAGATGGAAGGAGACCCTCATTGTTTTACAAAATTACATATAAGATGATGTGAGGGGGAAGGAAAAAAAAAAGAGAAATATGTCACAATAGATTGGGTAGAGAGAGGTGATGGGAGGGGAGGGGAGGGGGTGATAAAAAGGGCAGCAGAATACAACAGACACTAGTATTGCTGTATGTATAAACGTGGCTGTATAACCAATGTCATCCTGCAACCTGTACATGTGGAAAAATGAGAATTCACACCCCATTTGAATCAAATGTATGATATGTGAAGATCATTGTATTGTCTTGAGCAACCAAAAAAAAGGGGGGGGGAGAAGTGTAGTTGATACACAAAGATAAAGAAAAGGAATGAAAGTATAACAAAGGACTACAAGAATAAAACTAACTGTAGGACAGAATATAATTTACAAAATAGTAGTAGTAAGTCCTCACTTATCAAAAATTACTTTAAATGTAAATGAATTAAATTTTCCAAAACAGACATAAAGAGGCTGAGAATATTTAAAAAAAAAATTATATGAGAACCTAATTGTAAGCTGCCTAGAAAATGCATCATCTTTGAATGGCAAACATTGGCCGGAAATGAGTTGAGAAAAATAATTCCATGCAAATGGAAAACAAGAGAGAGCAGGGGAGGCTGTCCCAATGACCCTTGACTTACAATGTAGTTATGTCCAATACTCATGGTAAATTCAAAATATCATAATTTTAAGATGCATTTAATATACAAACTACTGAATATCACAGGTTATTAACACCCAGTGAAGTATCACTTTAGTACTAACTTGAATATCTGGAAAACTAGCTGGAGATGGCTGCTACTGACTAACATCAAGAGAAAGTAGTGTAGATCACATTTCTAGTGTGACAGATTAAAATTCAAAGGATGTTTTATAATGAATGCATATTGCTTTCACACCATCATAAAATTGTCTTGTCAGATTCAATCAGGCCTAGGCTGCACCCGACAGACATAGGATCCAGGAACAGTCCTACAGATCCTATCAAGAGTTCCTCAGTGGTAGATCTACCATACCATTGTAAAGTTAAAAAATCAAAAATTGAATCATTGTAATACAGTGACTTCCTCTATAATCAGACAAAATAGACTTGTTCAAAGTCTGCCCCAAGAGATGCATAACATGATTCCATGGTGATAATGGGGTCTATTTATCTAGAGGATTTATTGACTTCAAATATGTATGCATCCAACATTAGAGAACCTAAACATGTAAAACATATTGACAAAATTTAGGGAGAAATTGAGAGCGGCATCATAATAGTAAGAATCACCAATGCTCTATTTTTAACAATATATAAATCAACCAGAAAGAAACTTCATAAGGAAACATCAAATTAAAAACTACCCATTAGTTGGGAATCAATTTAACAAAAGAGGTCAAAGACCTTTATAATGAAAACAACAAAACACTAAAGAAAGAAACTGAAAAAGATCTTAGAAGATAGAAAGATCTCCCCTGCTCTTGGTTAGGCAAAATTAATATTGCCAATGTGGCTATACTACCCAAAGCACTACACAGATTGAATGAAGTTCCAGTTAAAATCCCAACATTATTCTTTATAGACACAGAAAAAGCAATCATGGAATTTATTTAGAAAGACCCAGAATAGCCAAAGCAATCTTTAGCAAAAAGAGTATAGCAGGAGGCATCACAATACTTGACCTTAAACTATACTAGAGAGCTACAGTAACAAAAATGGCATGGTATTGGCACCAAAATAGACATGTAGATCAGTGGTACAGAATAGAAGACACAGAGACAAACCCACTTAAATACAGTTATCTCAGTCTAGACAAAGGAGACAAAAACATACATTGGATTAAAGATAGCCTATTCAACAAATGGTGCTGGGAGAAGTGAAAATCCATATGCAGCAAAATAAAAATAAACCTCTATCTCTCATCATGCACAAAACTTAACTCAAAGTGGATCAAGGACCTAGAAATTAGACCAGAGACCCTAAACCCAAGAGAGAAAAATGTAGGCCCAAATCTTCATCTTATTGGATTAGGCCCCGACTTCCTTAACAAGACACCTATAGCACAAGAAATAAAATCAAGAATTAATAAATGGGATACATTTAAACTGAAAAGCTTCTTCTCAAAAGAAATAATCAATGAGGTAAAGAAAGAGCCTACATTTTGGGAGCAAGTTTATGCCACATGCATGTCAGACAGAGCACTAATCTCCAGGATATATAAATAACTCAAAAAACAAACAACCCAATCAATAAATGGGTTAAGGAGCTGAACAGACACTTCTCAGAAGAAGATATGCAACTGATCAATAATTATATTAAAAAGTTCAACATTTCTAGCAATTAGAGAAATGCAAATCAAAACTAAGATTTCATCTCATGCCAGTTAGAATGGCATTTATCAAGATTATAGACAACAACATGCATTGGCAAGGATGTGGGGGGAAAGACACACTCATATATTGCTGTGGGAGTGTAAATTAGTGCAACAAATCTGGAAAGCAGCGTGGAGATTCCTTAGAAAACTTGGAATGGAACCACCATTTAACTGGGCTATCCTACACCTTGGTCTATACCCAAAGGACTTAAAATCAGCATATTATAGTAACACAGCCACATCAATGTTCATAGCAGCTCAATTCACAATAGCTAAACTATGGAAACAACCTAGATGCCCTTCAATAGATGAATGTATAAAGAATCTAAGGCATATATACACAATGGAATATTACTCAACATTTAGAGAATAAAATTCAGACGTTTGTAGATAAATAGATGGAGTTGCAGAATATCATGCTAAGCAAAATAAGCCAATCCCAAAAAACCAAAGGTTGAATGTTCTCTCTGATAAATGGATGCTGATTCATAATGAGGAGGGCATGGGAAAAATGGAGAAACTTTGGCCAGCGGGAAATGAGGATATGGGAGGGAGTATGAGGGCAGGAAAGATAGTGGAATGTGGTACATGTATGACTGCACATTTGGTGCAACATTATATCCTGTACAATCAGAGAAATAAAAAGTTGTGCTGAAATTGTGTACAATGAATCAAAATGCATTCTGCTGTCATATATACCTAATTAAAATGAATTCATTAATTTAAAAAAAGAAAGTTGAGCACAGTATAAAATATTTTGATAGAGACCTACAAAACAAAACAAAAAACAAAACAACTGCCCATTAGTTCAAGTGGACTGATCAAAAATATAGACATTACATCCAATGTATAGCACACATATCCTTAAGCAAGCATATAATATTCTAAATAAATCATTTACTAGGATAAAAATGCTTAAATTCAGGAAGAATGAAATCATATCAAGAATCTTTTATAACCACAATGTTGTAAACTATAAATCAATAACACGAGGACAATTAGAAAATTCAAGTATGTAGAAACACAATAATGCTATCCTGAATAATCAGTGATCAAAGAAAAATCAAAAATAAATAAAATGAGAAAAATTATAATGAAAACAGCATAAACATACATTGCAGCAAAAGATATTCTAGAGGAAGTTATATCAATAAAACTACATTAATAAAATGAAAGCACTAAACCTCAGGAGTTACAAAAAAAATAGCAAAATAAAGAAAGTTAGGAAAAGGAAGAATACAGTAAAAATTATAGCAAAAACAAATAAAACGAGAAAAATGCAGAAGATCAATAAATAAAGTATTGGCTTTTTGAAAAATAAAACTGACAAAGCTTAACTGCATTGAAAAAAGTGAAGACTCAAAGTTATAAATGAAAGAACAGAGATTATGACTGATACTACATATAGAGAATCACAAAAACTACTATGCACCAGTGTATGCCAACAAATTGGGTAATCTAGAAGGAATGAATATTCTTAGAAAACTACCAAGACAGAATCATAGAAAAATAGATAATCTTAACAGACCAATAATGAGTAACATTATTGAATTCCTAACAAAAACTCGGGACAGCTGGGTGTGGTGGCACATTCCTGTAATCCAAGGGACTTGGGGGGTCTAAGGCAAGAGGATCACAAGTTCAAGACCAGGACAGCAACTTAGTGAGACCCTGTCTTATGATAAAAATAAAATATTTTTTGAACGGGTGGCAGGCTTTGCTCAATGGTTAAGCACCTATGGGTTCAAACCGTGGTACAAAAAATAAATATATAAATATAAATAAAAACATAAAAAAGCCCAGGACCTAATAAATTTCTTGGGAAATATACTGAACATTTAAAGTAAACACAAAACCTTCTCAAACTCTTTCAGAAATTTGGAGAGAGAACACTTGCACATTCATTCTATAATGCCAGCACTATGTTCATACCAAAGCCAGGTAAGGGTAACATGGGAAAAGAAAATTGCAGTTTAACATCCCTTATGAACCTAGATGTAATAATTCTCAACTAAACACTGGCAAGCTGAATCCAGCAACACATTAAAATAATCAAATAAATAATTAAGTGACATCTGTGAGTAGCAAGGTTAGTTCAACACATACAAATTAATAAGTGTGATATACCATATTAAGATAATGAAGGATACAAAGCACAAAATTTATGACAAAATTCAATACCCTTTCATGATAAAAATGCTGATCGTTTTAGATAAGGGAGGAATGTTCATAAAAATAATAAAGGCCATATCTGATATGCCCACAGTTAATGTTATGTTTAATAGTGGCAAGCTGAAAGTCTTTCCTGTAAGACCTAGAACACAACTATGATATCCATTTTAATCTCTTTGATTCACTATAACACTGCAAGTTCTAGAAAGAGAAATAGGAACCAACGCTTTCAAATAGAAAAGATAAAAGTAAAATTGTTTGTAGATAACATGATCTTTTGTAGAAAACACTAAAATTTCTACCAGAAAATTATTAGAAATAATAAACAAGTTGAATGAATTTTAGGATAGAAAAGTAACAAAAATTAGTAGTATTTGTGTACACTGACAATTCACAATCCCCAACAGAAAACAATCTCATATATAATAGCATAAAATATTTAGAAATAAATTTAACCAAACAAGTGAAAGAGCTGTACATTGACAACTCTAAAACACTGAAAATGACACAAATGAATGAAAAGATATGTTGTGTTCATGAAGAATTATTCGTAAAGTATCTATACAAAGTGAGCTACAGATTCATTATACTTCCTATGAAAACTCTGATATTTTTCATAGAAATAGAAAAACAATTCTGAACTTTGTATGAAATCACAAAAGACTGACGAGCCAAAGTACCTGCGACCAAAAAGAACAAAGGTAGAAACATCAAGTTAACTGACTTCAAAATATACTACAAGCCATAGTAATCAAGCTAGCATGGTATCGGCATATAAACAGCACAAAGGCCAGTAGAACAGAATGCAGTCCAGAAACAAATCTACCAGTTTATAGTTATTTGATCTTCTATAACATTGCCAAGAGCTCACCCAGGGGAAAGAATGTTCTCTTCAATAAGTAGGATTAAAAAATAAATATACATATGCAGAGAAATTAATGTAGACCCTATCTCATACCATACACAAAAATCGACGCATAATGGAGTAAGTAAAAAAAAAACCTGAAACTAAAACTACTGGAAGGAAACAGGAAAAGAATTTCTTGTTTACATTGATTTGAGCAATTATTTATTGGACATGATCCCTAAGTAAATAACAAAAACAGCAAAAATAGATCAATGGAATTACTTCAAACAAAAATCTTCACAACAAAGGATCTGATATACTGAAAGGGCAGTATATCTCCCAGAATGGGAGAAATTATTTGAAAATCATATATATAATAAGTTAATATACAAAATACATAAGGAATTTAACAGAAAGAAAACAAGTAACCCAATTAAGAGTTATTGACTCATATGTTTATTATATACTATTATATACTAGCAAAAGGCCTGAATATACACATTTACATAAGAGCATTTAAAAATGTTCACTAATCCTGACAAATTCAAATAAAAATCACAATAAGATTTTACCATATTCCTGTCAGAATGGCTATTTTAAAAAAGACAAGGATTACAAATGGTAAAGGGGATGTGGAGAAAGGGAATTCTTGCACCTGCTGATGGGAATGTAAATTAGCACATCCCTGTTATGGTTTGGGTATGAAATGTCCTCCCCAAATTCCTCTGTTAACACAATAATAATCAGGGGGAAATGATAGTATTTGAGAGCTGATCAGTCCATCTGAGTTTGAATGGACTGTCTTGGAGGTGACTGTAGGCAGGTGGGTGGGGCATGGGTAGAGGAGGTGAGTCACTGGGGGAATACTCTGGAAGGGTGTATCTCTCCTGTAGCTCCCACCCTTTCCCTCTCTGCTTCCTGATCACTTGTCCTGAGCTTCGTTCCTCTGCCACACTCTCCCACCATGACATTCTGCTGTACCCAGAGCAAGAAAGTAGGCTGACTTGACTGAAGCCTCTAAAACCATGAGCCAAAATATGTTTCCTCTCTTCTCAGTGGTTCTTGTCAGGTATTTTGGTCTCAGTGATGAAAAGCTGACTAATGTATACAAGCCACAATAAAGAACAGTTGGATGTTTCTCAAAAATCTGAAAATAGAACTTTATATGATCCAGTTATCCCCAGTTCCAGGTATATAACCCCCCACCAAAAAAAAAATGAAAACAGCATGCCAAAGGGTTAGCTGCAATCCTATATTTTCAGTAACATCATTTACAATAGCCACAATTCTGAAACAACCTATGCCTTTCAGTGTTAGGTAGATGAATAATGAAATCACAGTAGGTGTATATACACAGTAGGAATGCTACTCATCCATCAAAAAGAAGGAAATCCTATTATTTGTGACATATTTTGTCACAAATACTTTGCCTCATGAAATAAGCATAGCACAGAAAGACAAATTCATAGTGCATCATCTCACCTAAATATGAATTTAAAATGTTGAACTCAGAAACTGAGAATAAGATAGTGGTTGTCAGGTCCTGGGCAATGGGAGAGAATGGGGAGATGTTGTTCAGCATAGTGGCTACATATTATAGAATAAAAAATTGCTGGGAGAGTTTATATGTTCTTACCATAAAAAATAAAAATTAGCATGAGGTGACATATGTTAGCTTCAATCATTTAACAATGTGTTCATGTATCAAAACATTTTGTACACCAAAATATACACTTTGTCAAAAAAGCCTAATTAGAAAAGCTTTAAGAAAATATAAATTAATATTTTCATTATTATTATAAACTATCATCTAAATCTCTACCTCAATTACAGTTTCCCACTCGAATCAAAATACACAAAGATTTTTAAAGTAGTTTCTAACCAATGAATACAAATGACATTAGTTTGTTATATCTTGAGTCTTATTTTAAGCTATTATTGAAGTACATTAAGCATAATTTCAGGTTTAAAATTCTAACTAAATTAACGGAGACCATCCACATGTTTTACTATCTTATTTTACTACACAAACTATGAATTGTAGAGGGATAGACTAGCATTCTCTAGACCCTGGGTTCAATTCTAGCACTACACACATATACTGAAATATAATTCTTGGTTTCAAAACCCCTTAGGGGCTGGGGATGTGGCTCAAGCAGTAGCACGCTTGCCTGGCATGCGTGCGGCCCGGGTTCGGTCCTCAGCACCACATACAAAGATGTTGTGTCCACCGAAAACTAAAAAATAAATCCTCTCTTTCTCTTCTCTCTCTCTCAAAAAAAAAAAAAAAAAAAAAAAAAAAACCAAAAAAAAAAAAAAACAAACAAAAAAAACCCTTAGGTATCAAGATCTTGTGAATGTCAAGTCCTTTATGTAAAATGGCACTGGCTTTGCATATAACATTGTGTGCCTCTTTCCAAATACTTAAAATCATCTCTTGATCACTTATGATTTCTAACACAATGTAAATGCTATGCACTTATCATGCTACATTATTTATGAAATAAAGACTTGAAAAAATACGTGTACATGTCCTTTTTTAAAAATATATATTTTTTGCTCAGTGCTGTGGCACATACCTGTAATCCCAGCAGCTCAGGAGGCTGAGGCAGGAAGCTTCCAAGTTCAAAGCCAGCCGCAGCAAAGTGGAGCACTAAGCAACTCAGTGAGAGCCTGTCTCTAAGTAAAATACAAAATAGGGGTGGGGATGTGGTTCAGTGGTCAGGTGCTACTGAGTTCAATCTCTGGTACCAAAATAAATAAATAAATAAATAATAGTATTTTTGATACGTATTGGGTTGGATCCATAGACACAGAACTCACTGACACAGAGGGCTGATTGTCTATGTGCACATACATACCTAATAAAGCTACCTCTCTACCATCCCAAACTGAAACATATCTTGTAATTCAAAGATCTCTTCTCATTTTCGCTCCTGGCTTTCCCCATTTCTACAAAGGTGTAGCTACCCATTTTTCTTCCAACACTGTATATTGACTTTACAAGCTCTAAATTCTACCTAGCCAGGATTGTATAGTGTGCATTCTTTTGTATCTTTTTTTTTTTTGAGACAATGTTTTATTTTATTTTATTTTTTTCTTACATTCCCAGCCCTTTTAAACTTTTTTATTGGTTGTTCAAATCATTACAAAGCTCTTGACATATCATATTTCATACATTAGATTCAAGTGGGTTATGAACTCCCATTTTTACCCCAAATTTAGATTGCAGAATCACATTGGTTACATTCACATTTTTCCATAATGCCATATTAGTAACTGTTGTATTCTGCTACCTTTCCTATCCTCTACTATGCCCCATCCCCTCCCCTCCCATCTTCTCTCTCTACCCCATCTACTATAATTCATTTCGCTCCTCGTTTTTTTTCCCATTCCCCTCACAACCTCTTATATGTAATTTTGTATAACAATGAGGGTCTCCTTCCATTTCCATGCAATTTCCCTTTTCTCTCCCTTTCCCTCCAACCTCATGTCTCTGTTTAATGTTAATCTTTTCCTCCTGCTCTTCATCCCTGCTGTGTTCTTAGTTGCTCTCATTATATCAAAGAAGACAGTTGGCATTTGTTTTTTAGGGATTGGCTAGCTTCACTTAGCATAATCTGCCCTAATGCCATCCACTTCCCTGCAAATTTCATGATTTTGTCATTTTTTAGTGCAGAGTAATACTCCATTGTGTATAAACGCCACTTTTTTTATTCATTCATCTATTGAAAGGCATCTGGGTTGGTTCCACAGTCTAGCTATTGTGAATTGTGCTATGAACATCGATGTGGCAGTATCCCTGTAGTATGCTCTTTTTAGGTCTTTTGAGTATAATCCGAGAAGGGGAATAGCTGGGTCAAATGGTGGTTCCATTCCCAGCTTTCCCAGGAATCTCCATAATGCTTTCCAAATTGGCCACACCAATTTGCAGTCCCACCAGCAATGTACAAGAGTACCCTTTTCCCTACATCCTCGCCAGTACTTGTTGTTTGACTTCATAATGGCTGCCAATCTTACTGGAGTGAGATGGTATCTTAGGGTGGTTTTGATTTGCATTTCTCTGACTGCTAGAGATGGTGAGCATTTTTTCATGTACTTGTTGATTGATTGTATGTCCTCCTCTGAGAAGTGTCTGTTCAGGTCCTTGGCCCATTTATTGATTGGGTTATTTGTTATCTTATTGTCTAATTTTTTGAGTTCTTTGTATACTCTGGATATTAGGGGTCTATCTGAAGTGTGAGGAGTAAAAATTTGTTCCCATGATGTAGGCTCCCTATTTACCTCTCTTATTGTTTCTCTTTTTAGTTTGAGTAAGTCCCATTTGTTGATTCTAGTTATTAACTCTTGTGCTATGGGTGTCCTATTAAGGAATTTGGAGCCCGACCACACAATATGTAGATCGGAGCCAACTTTTTCTTCTATCAGACCCAGAGTCTCTGATTTGATATCAAGCTCCTTGATCCATTTTGAGTTAACTTTTGTGCATGGCAAGAGAAGGGGATTCACTTTGTATCTTATTTCAATCAATACTATTTCCATCAGACTTGCTCATGTTGCATGTGTCCATGATTCATGTTTTGTCGACAAGTGGTATTCTCTATGTGAGTACAACATATTTCTTTTTTATTTAAATATTGATTAATATTTGGGTTTTCTCCAGTTTCTGGCTGTTGTAACAGTGCTATGGAAGTTAGTTTTCAAATTTAAAAAATCCCTGATATTATGGGCATAGAACATTGAAATAAAAACAATGAGAATATTGAGCAGACAATAACAAGGAAAGCAAAGCATCATAGATGCAAATACAAAGACTGTATGAATATTCAGTTATTATTTGTCTCTCCCAATATATTTTAAGGCCAGTAAGACTTAAGAGGCATGTTTGCCTTGGTTCCTAAAACAGGGGCTGGCATGAGATGCTCAACAAATGTGATGAGAGAATGAATAAATAAGATTGCTTCACAATATCAAACTTTCAGGGCATTTATTTAGACAAAGTCATTTGAATTTACTAATTAACCAGTAATTTATCATTTTCTTAAAGAACTATTAGGATGTAGAAATCAATATCCATTACTTCCAGTGATAGCACTAGGTGACAACTTATTCTCCCAAACACAAAGGGATGGTGACAGCATACTGAGAACAAGCAGATACCACCAAGTAGAGAGAAGCTGTTACAGGGACAAAGAAAGTCTTGCCTTAATAGCAAGAAAAGTCACAAATTCCAGAAAATTCAGTGGCCAGTCTGAAACAGCAGACAGACGTGGGAGGGAAATTGACAGACAAGTGCAAAGGAACTGTGGTAATGTCAGAGGGTGCCGGGAAAATTTGGTTCCTATGTGCTATCTAACGGACCAAATTAAATTGTCAAACTCAGGAACTCAGAGTAAAATGGTGGTTACCAGAGATCAAAGGTGAAGGAACTAAAAATATTGCTCAAAGGAAAGAAGGATTTTAGTTAAACAAGAGAAATAACTTCAAGAGATTTATCAAGTATCACAGTAACTATACTTAATAAAAATACAACATATGCATGAAAAATCTGAAAAAATAGGTTTTAAGTGTTCTCTCCTCAGAAAAAATAGGTATATAATATTATGCTAAATGGCTCGATGTCTACAATGCAGACATATCAAAACATATTATTTTACATATCTGCATACAGATCTTGTGAATTAAAAAAAAACAACTAATCAAATTAAAATAATGCTATTCCTGGAAAAAACTTACACTAACGGGGTTCTACTGAGAATAGAATGCAAATTAAAACAGAAGAGGAAAACATATTTCACACAAAATCAGAATAGAGAAACTGAATTTTTAGGTATCCAGAAAAACAAAATGAAATACAAAAACAAAAAAGTCTTTAAAAAAAAAGAATGGGGATGTCTGAAAATATAAAGAAAGTTATCTTCACAGAATAAAGTATTAGTGATAACAAGGAAAAAACTGCAAATATGTGTAGCCATGTAGATAAATCAACATTTTAATAAATTTTACTCATTTTGCTCAATGAAAGATCTAGATCAAATTAATAAATTGTAAGATTCCGATTATAGGAGGAATAGAGTTTTTCTGTATAGGACAGAAATCAAAGTGGTACTTTCCATGTGTTGTGAGTGAAAGGTAAACTGACTGGAAAGAAGCCCCATAATGCGTTAGTGGCTAAAGATGATGTTACATATCTTGGCTGAGGTTGACAAAGGTGGGTACAGTGCAAGCATTTGACAAACCATATTGAATCATGCACTTTATGCTTTATTTTTTTAAAAATATAATATTTGAAGGATTCTAGAGATATAATGCCTGTTTTTGAAAGTGTTAAAGGAAAATGAGCAAACATTTGTTGGAAAACCTTCCTAAACGAAGTATACCTCTGGGTAATCAGATGAGAGAGGGAAGATTGTCTTTATGAAAGTATTCAAGCTAGTAATTGTAAAGGAAATAATAAAAGTATAAAAATATCATTTTAAAATAAAGGATGAAAGTGTAGTGCTCAGCTAGGTTACTTACATCAAAAAGTAGACAATCAAACATCTGTAACTCTTCCAGCACCTATGAAATTCTTTTAAAAAATTAGCTTTCGTCACTTCAGGTCTGTAATCTAATTACTAATTGACAAGAAAAGAGAAAGGTGATGAGCGAGATCATGAAGCTTAAGTAAAAATAGCCAGAATATGGAACATACAGGATAGGCAATCTCTGTTTTCCAATAAATAAATTGTAAGAAAAAAAAGAGCCTGCAGGGGGAACTCAAAGACTAAAAGACTTTTCTGAGGAGCCATTATTAACTAAATGCAAATATATGCTTTTAAAAGCCACTGGGGAATAGAGAAAACCTTTTATGTTGATAGGAAAACAACGATTGCTCCATGAAATTTTGAATCTGGCTTATTTTCTAGAAGACACTCCTTGCTGAACTACTGTTGTCTTTTGGAGGTATCATTGTTCCTTCCATCTGAACCAGTAGGCAATGAGGTACAGCTCTTACTCGTCCTTCAGGTTCTATTTTATCTTTCCTTATTCAATCCCTCAGGTAAGAACAGCTCAGTTATATTCACCTGTCATTCCCTGATGTGTCATGTGTTAAATTATATTATTTATTTTACTTATTTGTTAGGTCTAAAAAAGATGTGATTATATCATTCCCATCCATTGCTATATCTTACTGCGGTCATGGGAACTATTAATTAATACAACAAGAAGTGACTATTTGGTCAGAAAAAAAATGAACAAATGAGCCAGAGATAAGATGGAGAGCAGTCCATTTGTATGTCATATGCCCATTTCTGCTGGCCACTTTAGCTCTTTCTCTTCCATACATATATATTACCTTTCAGTGCTCACTTACCCATGGCTATATTATGTGTCATTATTGCCATAGCTTACTTTGCCTTTGACATCACCAATTTAACAGAACACCATCAACCTTACTGAATACTTACAGCTACTCTAGTGTTAGGCAAGATTTGGTACTTTGAATCATTTTAGAAAATAACAAATTAGCATCTAAAAATGAAACTCGGCAGTCTCTCTTTCTCTCTGTCTCTCTCTCTGTCTCTCTCTCTGTCTCTCTCTCTGTCTCTCTCTCTGTCTCTCTCTCTGTCTCTCTCTCTCTGTCTCTCTCTCTGTTATTCATTGTTGTGGTTATATTAGGACGTTTCCAACAGTGTTACCAAGGAATTACCTCTAAAAGGTGATTTTTGCCACGCGTGGTAGTATGCACCTATAATCTCAGTGACCTAGGAACTAATGTGAAAGAATCACAAGGTTGAGTCCAGGCTGAGCAACTTGGATTCTAATTCAAATGAAAAGGGCTGGGGATGTAGTTCAGTGGTAGAGAGCCCCTGGGTTCAATTCCCAGTATTGAAAAAACAAACAAACAAAACAGTGTGTGTTGTTTGAAGTGTCATATCAAAGCCAGTATTCAAGCCATAGGGTGCCCCACTGGAAAGCCATTAGCTCATTGCTAGACAGGTCTGCCAAACAATCTGAGAATATCCAAGCAGCAGGCAATAGAAGGAAGCCCATGCATTCACAGGGTAACATCAACGAAGGATAACATGGGAAAGAAAAGTCTTGGCAGAAAGTAGAACACAAAGCAACAGGATACAGAAAAAGAATTTGTTGAAATTTAGAAAACAAAAATCAACATTAATTAGTAGTTTTTATTCAGATAAATATGTCAGGATTTCAGGTGCAGAAAAGCAAGAACAAGGCAATAGTATTAGAGGTTGAGTGGAGGTTGGAAGGTGGCCAGAAGAAACAAAATAAAAGCAAGAAATAAAGAAACCAGTGAAAAAATAATGTGGGTAGATATAACAGTATCTATTATGTGGTTGAATATAGAAGTCTTCTTGAAATTTGCCTAGACTGATGTTCAATGATGTCATAAAACTAATGATTATTAAAGTAGCAGAAGTAGGAAAACTTACTAAAATATACATCACAAGATTCATAGTATTAGCAATACATGGATGTACTAATATTTTAGCACCCACATGGAGGGTTTAATAATTTGTTAGGTATGCATTTATGTCTGCTCTATTGACATTACAACTAATGCATGGTAAATACAACACAGTACACAAAGGTCACTCTGAAAATACAGAAAGTTAGCTCAGTTCTAATAGTCACAGGAGGCTTCCTGGAAACAACAAAATGGAGTAACAATGAATACAGTCTGAAAAATATAATTAATAAACTTGACCTAATGGATAGAGAAAGGCATCCAGTGACTGCAGAATATGTATTTACTTGACTTAAATGTGTACAAATCTCAAAGAATTTAGATTATTTTATCACAATTCACTTAACAAGACATCTATAACTAAATGTGTGCTTGATAAATTTCAACTGTAATCTGTGATCAAAATATTTCTTTCTAATGTCAGAAGAGTAGTAAACTCTTCTCCAGATAATCTGTTATCTATATAGAATCACTGATAAATAACTTAGCTAATGTGAACAATGAAAATCATAATAATTCAGAAAAACCTGGCTTTGCCAAGACTATTCATCATTATACTAGAGATTTTGGTCAATGGAAGACAAAAGAAACAGCATAGATGCTAGGAAGGAAAGTTAAGTAAATAAATAAATGTGTGTGTGTGTGAGTGTATTTTAAATAATAGATGGCATGGCTAGTAATAGAAAATCTTAAACAACTGATGAATTATTTTAACTAATATGGAGGTATTCCAAAGTTGCCAAATATAAGGCCAACTGGTACAAAAACAAGATATATATATATATATATATATATATATATATATATATATATAAAATAGAGAAAAAAATAAAATGTATCATTTAAAACAATTAAACATATTATTTTAAATAATATTAAGCCATGATAAGGAAACATAATCTAGCCAGGGATTTATGATACTCTACATAAGTTGAAATTCTGTGAAGGTTCTCTTCATTACTTTATGTCCATTGTTCAGCGATATATGGATTGACGGTTTTTGGCAGACTTCAGTTACACATTCTACTTTTAACTATGCAAAGAGCAACTATCAGAGATTCCTCTGTGAAATTGTACCTCTTCTGTCCTGGAACTTAATTAGCTCACATATAACTTAGTGGTTCTTAAAACAAAGATGAAACAAGTTGCATCCATATAAAGAAAGGAAGTGACCGAAAAGATAAATGTGAGGGTGTGTTGATCAGCTTTTCACTGAAGCTACAAAATACATGAGAAAGAAAACTTAAAGGAGGAAAGACACATTTTGGCTCATGGATTCAGAAGTTTCAGTCTTTGATCATCTTGCTTCATCCATTTAGGTCAGAGCAAGGTAAAGCTTTATGAGAGGAGGGTGTGACCAAGGAAAGCTGCTCAGCTTGTTGCAGCCAGGAAGTCCAGAGAAAAAGGGCCAGGGACAACACATAGTCCCCAACAGTATGGCCTCAAGAACCCACTCCCTTCAACTATTTTCTACCTTCTATAGTTTCTACTACCTTCCAATACTGCCCTCACCTGTGAATCCATCAATTCATAGATGAATTCAGAGCCCTGATGATAAAATAACTTCCAAAGAGACCAACATCTAAACATCTCTGCAAATTGGGAACCCAGCATTCAACACATGAGCCATAGGAGGACTTTACAGATCCACATTATTACAGTCAGTTACTGTAGAATTTTCTTTTCCATTAACAAAGATTTCTTAAAGATTATTGGGAGACCTCTTAATTTAGATATTTAAAGTGGTAAGCCAATCTTCTCTCCAAAATAAGTATTAAAAAAATAAAGCATTAAATTTGTAAAATATAAAACAATTACCAAATTGATAAATTATAAATTTCAATTATGGCCCTAGAAATTGATTAAAATCAAGTCATACACTGAAAAGAGACTCTTACTGAAACAATGCTAGTATTTTGGCCAGAAACAGCAGATGTGTATTGCTTTGTTTTCTGTTCTCACTGTGGACCCTCCACATAGTCAGTAAATTCACCAGGGTGAAGCAGGTTATATGTGAAAAACACAGCTTTACTAAAATAGGAAGCATATTTTAGACTCAGAAAAATATTTGCCTTATTGTCAACTACAACTCATTAAATTTGATTGTGAAAAATTAGGAAAACCTAGTGTTTGATATTGTAAGGTTAATGCTTTAGTAGAGAAAACAAGTGATCATACAGAAATTGTGTAGCATATCCAGGAAATTAAAACATCATAGCGGGCCCATGGTAACTATTATTCACATCCCCAGATGAATGGGAAAATAGGAACATATGCAGGCATGACCTGAAGCCAACAGAAAGGAAAACCAAGGCAAAATTGAGAATACACTATCATTTTGAATGGATTTATCAGTTTGTATTAATTTAAACAGTTTAAAAAACTTATGAGCTTAAAGTGTTTGAATATGACATCTTAACTAATTAGCAAATAAATATGTCATAATGATGCAGAATGAAAACTTAGAAAGTTTAATTTTTTTAAGTTCAGCATACATATACATAGCCAGACAGCATGAGAAAAACAGGTAAGAGAAAACAAGTCATAAAAATACAATCAAACAAAATCCTCAAAACAATACAAAAGAATTCAAAGCTGCTGTAATTATATAAAATTTTACTTTTCAACCCAAACTAAAAAGACATGCATTAAATCAGAAAAAAAATGTACATATATTTAGAAAAAGCAGTTGATGGAAACTGACTATGTATAGTTTTAGATGTTAGATTTCACAAATCTTTTTAAAAATCATTATAAATGTATGTATAAAAATTAAAGAATGTACTTAAAGAAATTAAGGAAAGTATGACAATTATTCAACAACTATGGTACTTCTTAGAGAATAAAAATAAAAAATCTATAAAAATTCCATAAATGAAAAGGAAATCACTAAATTAACTCAAAAGAAATATAGGTTGGTGTAAGATATAGAACCAAGGAACAGTGGTAAAACAGAAAAGTTATCATTTTCCCCTTCATTTTAAATACTGAGTTATTATATAACTATGTGTGTAAAGAATCAAAAAGGAGAGTGGCAGGATGTAGAGGAAAAATGGCTGCTCGTCAAAGCTGCTGGCTTTATTTATATCAATAGGTTACATTAAGTAACTGCCTCCATTAGTACTCCATTAGTACTTTTGTTGATTATATCATTGGACAGGTTACAGAGTTAGCAACATTATGCAGCTTATTCCTCAATTATATACTACAGTTGCAATGTAGAATGTTAGGAGCTTTGTGTAGTTCTCAAAAAAGTCCATTGTTTAAAGTTACTGTTATGTGGACAGGTTCAGAAGCAGTGGAGCTTCTTAAAAACATTGTGGTTGTCTACCAAGAGAGTTCCTTTATTCCAAGGAGCTGAGTGTCTGAGATCAAGGTTGAGACTGATAAGACTCTAGCATAGAGCTTCCTCATGGAGGGCATTGCCACAGCAGCTAAGCCTCCTGCACCTTTGTACAGAAACTTTCCCAGGCATAGAGCATGTCACAGCCACGAAGTCATCAGAGACCCCAATCTCAGATACTGCTCTCTCATTCTCTGTCACCGCTCTCCACAACCAGAGAAAACTTGCTGTCTTGTACATATCGTTAGCCAGAACCCTTGCATATATGTGTGCATTTTTGTGTAATAACAAGATGAATAACAAATGGAAATATTAGAGAAAAGTTGGCATATTTCACTAAAATTAATAAGGCACTAATTTAAAATAGTATTGGTAAATATGATATAAGCTGTAATCCCATGATTAACTACTAATTAATGTAAAGGATATAGAAAAAGAAATTTCAAGGTAAAAAAAATGTTTTATAAAAAAATAAAAGGGACATGTAAGTCTACTTCTGTAGAAAGTAAATAAATAACAAGTATAAATATATTAATAATTACATTAAATATGAATCACATAAACATTCAAATCAAAAGGCAGAGTAGATAAGAAATCAAGACATAACTGTATACTGTCTATACGATATATACTATAGGTACAAATATGTTAAAAGTAAAGGGACAAAAATATATTCCATGTAAAATTATTAGGAGAGCAGCTACATTACTAGAAAAAAATTAAGTTAAAAAATTAGTAAGTTAAAAAATAGTTTATAATTATAAAAGTTTCACTACATCAATTAATCATATACTTAACAAAACTTGGAATTCATGAAAAAAAATGACAAAAAGGAGAAATAGAATATCAGCAATTTTATTATTTAAATAGACTATCTACACAAAATAAAATATGAAAGACTTCAATGATACCAATAGCAAAATTAACTTACACATGAACAGTCCATCCAGCATTAGCCAAATACACATCCTTTCTAAGTACACACAGAACATCAAGGATGGCAATGTGATAGGCCATAAAATCATTTTCAGCATAGTTTTTATTAATGTTTTCCTAATGATTTGTGACAGTGAGAATTCTTCATATACTTGTTAGATATATATTTGTCTTATCTGGAGAAATTTATTTTCTGATCCCTTGTGCATTTTGTAATCAGGTTGGTTTATTTATTTATTTATTTATGCTAATGAGCTGTTTGATTTTCTTATATATCTTGTCCATCACCACTTTATCACATATATAGAGACTATATTTTCCCCTATTCTGTAGGCTGTTCCTTTACCATGTTAGCAATTTTGTTAGTGTACATAAGCTTTTTTTTTTTAAGGATATAACCAGCTTTAGTGTTAATGTGGAAACAATAAAAATATTTTCTTTGTTAGTGGGAATGTAAATTAGAATAAACATAATGGAAAACAGTATATAGATTCTCAAAGGATTAAAAATAGACTACTGTTTGATTCAGAAATCACATATCTAAAAAATAAAATCAATATGTTGAAGAGATATCTGTGTTTGTTGCAACATTAGTCCAATAAAGAAGAAACAAGTTATACCAAGTGTCCCTCAATAGATGAATTAAGAGAATATGGTATATATACAAAATGTATTATTAGTCAGTCTTAAAACATGAAGAAATCCTACAATTTTCAAATAATGGATAAACATGAATGATATTTTATCTAAATGACATGATCCAGGCATACAAAGACAATTATTGCATGATCTCACATGTTGCAACAAATTGAATGCATTCTACTAAGTCAGTATTGAAAACTTATTACTCAATTTATCAATGTCTAAGGGTGGGACTATTAAGAGGTGAATAACTTATGACAAAGTAAGTTTGTTATTATAAATTTGAATAGTGCTGCCCATGCTTAGGGAGGGTCTCCATTTTACTTGGCTATCCCACATGCCAGTCATTCCTAGATATACCCTCACTGACACATCCAGAACCTATCAACATATCATTGCCATCTCTTATTCCAATCAAGTTGAAAATTCAAATAAACCATTATAACCCTTGTCAACTTGATATCCAAATATCACTCTTTATATCATACTTAATCTCCAAATAAACACAGTAACAAGGTCATAATTTCAACTAACATACCTATCCTTCCTACAACCGAATGCACTAATTCTTTCCCCAAAATAAAAGAAAAAACAAAATCATTACTGATATTAAGTCAATTAACATTACATTATGTGATGAATAATAGGAGAGTAACACACATTTCCTCTTAATGCATCTGTAAATATGCCCACACATATTCTTAATGGAATAGGGAAGAATTATCAATGGCAATTACAATCCTTGTTTCTGTAACTGGTCACATGGCCATAGTTGGTATTTATGACTACCTCCTTCTACTACCTATTTTGTATTTCCTCTACCTTCAACATGCACCTCAGCAGGTCTTGGCTCTTTACCTGGAGTGGAGACTCACACCTTCATTCCTGAAGGGTTTGAGACATTTGTTGTCTTGCCAGGATTAGGTTGTCATAGTTTCCCATTGACCTTAATAACAGAACGGGTTAATACCAAGAGACTCCCTAAGGGATCACCTGCACTCCAGGAATATTCTTTCTTACCTCCATCACCCTTGGTAATCTGAATCAACGATCCCTGCCATCACCATAACTCCTTTATTAGCATCTTGACTCAGAGGCATGAAGAGCCCAAAGTGACCAGGGGGAAGCCTTAACTTCCAGTTTAATAAAATTATTGTTATCTCCAGTCAGAAGCATTCCTCCTTCTGGGATTAAGATTTTTAGGCCTGCAGAACATAAAATTGTAGAGACAGAAGAAAAACTGTCCTAGTGGGTTACTAGGGGTAGCGGTGAGTGGTACCATTTCTGTCTTCACCCTTTGGTTCCTAGAACCATGAATTCTAGCAATAGGACCATATGGTGGATGTTGATTCAGAGTACAGACATCCTTCTGAAGAACCTTGCCCAAACTCTGGAATGTCTTGCCACCTAGCTGGTACTGTAACTGCATCTTCAAGAGTCCATTCTATCATTCTGTGAAACCAGCTGCTTCAGGATAATGGGGAACATGGTAAAACCACTGAATCCCCTGAACATGAGACTATTGCCTCAATTCTTAGGCTGTGAAGTGAATTCCTAGATCTGAAGCAATGCTGTGCAGAACACTATGATGGTGGATAAGGCATTCTGTAAGTCCACAGTTGGTTTTTGGCTGAAGCACTGTGTGCAGGGAAAGTAAATCCATACCAGAATAAGTGTCTATTCTAGTAAGCATAAACTGCTGCTCCTTCCATTTTTGGAAGTCATCCAATATAATCAATCTGCCTCTGGGGTGCTGGCTGATCTCCCCAGAGAATGATGCCATATTGGGGGCTTAATGTTGATCTCTGGTGCTGGCAAATTGGAGACTCAGCAGTGGCTATATCCAGGTCAGCCTTGGTGAGTGAAAGTCCATGCTGCTGAACCCATGCATAACTTTCATCCTTGCTACCAAGACCTTTTTTCTTTTTCTTTTACACGAACCTGTTGGGCAATGACAGGGATGGCTGAGGAAGAGGTTGACTGCTATCCACAGATGGGGTTATACTATCTACCCGATTATTAATATCCTCCTCTCCTAAAGTCACCATGTGGTGGGCATTTACATGAAACACAAATATCTTTACATCCTTTGTCCATTTGGAGATGTCTATCCACATGCATCTTCCCCAAATATTCTTATTGCAAATTCTCCAATTATGTTTTTTTCCAGTTCCTTCACCAGCTAGCCAAACTGTTGGCTATGGACCATGAATTCGTGTACAGTTGCATATCTGGCCATTTTTCCTTCTAGGCAAAATGCACAACCTAACGTATTGCCCCAAATTCTTCCCATTGTGAAGATTTTCCTTCACCACTCTCATTCAGGGTTGTTCTAGAAAAGGCCAGCAGTGCTTCAGCTGTTCACTTCTGGGTGGTACCTTCATATTGTGCAGAACCATCCCTCAACCAGGTCTAGTCTTCTCCTTCTCTGTTAATTGATTATAAGGTACACCCCATGAAGCCATAAGTTCATGCTGAGGAGCAGAAGGTACTGCAGCAGAAGTAGGAACCATGGGCAATTGGGCCACTTCTTCATGCAACCTACTTGTGCCTTCAGGTCCCACCCATGCCTGATCACATATATACCACTTCCACTGGATAGTGTTGCTGCACAAGTCCAGGTTTATGGCTTGGTGGGTAAGATAACACCCAGTTTATAATAAGCAGCTCCAGTCACACAGTAACCTGGTGGCCCTTGGCTAAGCATTCAGTTTTCACTAAGGCCCAATAGCAGACCAAGACGCGTTTCTTAAAGGAAGAACAGTTGACCCAGGGCCTTGCACCAAAATCCCACTTGCCTTCTCTGATTCACCAATCAGGGCCTGCCCAAGGCTCTGGACAGTTTCTATATCTGCCATTGACACTTCAAAAACCATTAGGTCTGCTGGGTTTTATGGCTCAAGTGGCAGAGCAGCCTGCCCAGCAGCCTGCACCTGTTGCAGAGCCTTCTCCTCTTCTGACTCCACTCAAAACAAGAAGCTTTTCTAGTCATTTGGTATATGGGTTCAAGTAACACACCCAAGTGAGGAATGTGCTGCCTCTAAAATCCAAGTAGGCCCACCAGGTGTTGTACTTCTTTCTGAAGTGAAGAGGCCAGATGCAACACCTTATTCTTCACCTTTGAAGGAATACCTCAGCAGGTTCCACACCACTGGATTCCTAGAAATTTTATTTAAGTCCCTTGAATTTTAGTGGTATTTATTTCCCATCCTCTGATATGCAAATGCTCCACTAGCAAGTTTAAAGTGGTTGCTACGTCCTGCTCAGTTGGTCCAATACACATAATGTCATGAATATAATAGATCAGTGTGGAAGAAAAAGGCAATCAAAGTCTTTGCAAACTCAGCTGTGACACAGTGCTGAACAGTTGACATACCCCTGAGGAAGAACAGTAAAGGTATATTGCTGGCCTTGCCAGCTAAAGGTAAATTGTTTCTGGTTGTCCTTATGCACTGGGATGGAGGAAAAAGCATTTTCCAATCAATAGCCATATACTATGCACCAGGAGATACATTAATCTACTCAAGCAAATAAACCATATCTGGTACAGCAGCTACAATTGGAGTTACCAGCTGATTAAGCTTATAATAATCAGCTGTCATTCTCCAAGACCCATCTCTCTTCTCCAAAGGCCAAAAGGGAGTTAAATTGCGATGTGGGAATCACTACCCCTGCATTCTTCAAGTCCTTGATGGTGGCACTAATCTCTGCAATCCTTCCGCGAATGCAGTACTGCTTTTGATTCACTATTTTCCCAGGTATAGGCAATGCCAGAGGCTTCCATTTAGCTTTTCTCACCATAATAGCCTTCACTCGACAGGTTAGAGAACCAAGTTTTGCCAAATACTAAGTATATCCCAATTATACATTCTGGGACTGGGGAAATAACCACTGAGTGAGTTCAGGGGCCTGCTGGACCCACTGTGAGTTGGAATTTAGCCCAAACTCTATTGATCACCTGACCTCCATAAGTCAGTAATTTTACTGAAGGGCCTCAGTGATGGTTTGGGTCTCCTGGAATCAATGTCAATTCAGAGCCTATGTCTAAGAGTTCCTGCATGGTCTGTTCATTATTGCCTTTTCCCCAATGCACAGTTACCCTGGTAAAAGATCTTAGGTCCTTTTGGGGAAGAATGGGAGAAAGATTAACAGTAAAGAGATTTGGTAGTATCTCAGGGTCCTTCTTCAAGAGGACCTGGCCTCTCCTCATGCAAGGCATTCCAGATCTGTAAATTGATTCAAATCTGGAAAGTGGTTGAGGGCCCATGATTCTCTGGCATTATGATCTGGGGCAGACTTTTGTGCATTTGCCCTGGAATTTTTATACTTATATATGTCAAGTAAGAATTTGGTGGGTTTCCCATCTATTTGGCTTATAGAAAAAACATGATTAATTAGTCAATGCCAGAGTTCAACACAAGTCAGAACATTGTGTCCATTTCTTCCCCTTTACTGTTCATTATGGTAACTATGACCACTCTGTCTTTGGTAATTGAGAGAGATCATTTGGTCTCTTCTGTTCTGAGATTTAATCATTCTCATCACATTTAAGTCTTCCAATTGATTGACTGTAGCTCTCACAGTAAGATCTGGCATACAAAGAAGAACAATAGAGCTCTTCAAGGATGCAGGTACTCCCCTCACAAATCTGTTTCTTAATTTTGGTGAAGCGCACACCTTCTGGACCCTGCAAATATGAAGGAGAAGGTCGTTTATAACAGATCCATTCCAGCATTCCAGTCTCTCTGAGCCTCTGAATTTCCCCATTAATAGTTAACCAAGGGATGTCAGGCATTTTCAGTTCATTTATAGTAGGCCATCTTTGGACCCATACTTCAGTCAACCAGCCAAACAAACAATATCTTTTTTTTAACACTGTGAGCTATTACATTAAATCTAGAATCTCTGCTTTATGAGCCAATAAAATCAATAAATTCAGCCTGATCTGTTTCTTTCACCATTATCCTACACCCTTAAAATTTATTTCCACAAGTGTTCCCCAGACCTCTGTTTGTATGAATTAGAAAACTCAAGAAGTTCCTTTGGAGTCTAACATACCTACTTGCGGGTCACACTCTGTACCTCACCTCTAGGGGCCTGCTTATATTTGGATATAGTTATAGGCCTGGAGGCAAAAGTGAGTGGTGAGGGTGGGTCCTAAGGAGTATCAACATTTTTATGCTGAGCAACTGAATCACAGAAGGTTTTTACTGTTTCCATAAGCAAAAAAGGATTAGTTTCATCCAGGGAGGGTGGAGAGCCAATGCCATAGATACTGGGGAAAGGGATGCCTCAGTCACAGCTAAGGATAGGGACTCAACTTCTGGCAAAATAAACTCATCAGAATATGGGAGTTCAATGATCCCAGCCTCCTCAGATTCCTCCCATACATCACCATCCCAACTTGCAGAATCCCATTTTTTTTTTTCCAAGCAGAGCCCTCACTTTAACCACAGACATCTTCCAAGGTTGAGTTAAACTTTCTTCTTAATTCAGCCAATTGCAGGATAAGGGTTTGTGTTTGGTTTTCAGCAACCTCAGCCCTATGACTCCAAGAGAGAGGAATCTCCTTCAGAGCACACTTATCAGCTTTCAGATCACTTATGTACATCTGTAGCTGAGAAGCAGAATTTTTGTGCTCATCATTCTCCTTTGTTACTTTGTGCGGGGAAGCAACAAGCAACTAACCGACATCATCATATTTATTAGTTTTCCAGAACTGTTCAAAGTTATCGTGTATAAAGGCATTAAAGATCTTGCTTTTTACAAGTGGGTAATTGGGGCATCAAATGCATTTATTTTATGAATCTCTTTAAACAGTTCACACTATGATTAACAACACTCTTCATAGTATTAGTAGGAGAGACTTTAGGTCTAATCAGTTTAGACTGCCAACTCCAGAACCCACAAAACCAACTAAGGAAATTCATCCTTACATTTTGTTTCTCCAGAACCACTCCTGGTACCAATTTCTGTATTAGTCAAGGTTCTCTAGAGGAACAGAATTAACAGGAAGTATAATTATAAAAAGGGGACTTATTAAGTTGGCATATGCAACCAGTAGCTGAATAGTTCACAATGGCTGTCTGTAAGCTGGAGAGCTGGAAGAACCAATAGCTGCTCATTCCAAGAGGCTGAAGTCTCAGAACAAGAGGGATCAATGGTTGATCTGAGACTGAATGCTTCTGGAAACTCCCTGGACAATCACTAGAGAGTCCACATTGGAAGAGCAAAGAAGGGAGAACCTGTTCAAGAAGAATCAAGCTTGCATCTGCTGCTGCGTCTTTGTTCTTCCAACTTTTTTCCACCAAGCCATCATCCTATTGTATAGTGCTGCCCATGCTTAGGGAGGGTCTCCATTTCTGTTGGCTAACCCACATGACAATCATCCCTAGACACACTGTTATTGACAAACCCAGAAGTCTCTTAATCCTTGGCATCTCTTAAACCAATCAAGTTGACAATTCAAATTAACCATTATAGAGGTACAATTAGAATGCTGGTAAAATGGGTGGTAAAGGCCACTTTGACAGGTCTCAGATGGAAGTGAAGAAAAAGTTACTGGGAACTGCAGTAAAGGTCATGTTTGTTAAATGGTTGAAAGAATCTGGCAGAGTTGTGCTCAGGGACTTTGGGAAGGCAGGTACCAGTGATGCATTAAAATGTCTTATTGAAGAAATATCCAAGCAGGAAAGTATTCAAGGTACTGAATGACTCACTTTTACTGCTTTCAGAAGATGAGTAAAAAGAAAAATATTTTAAACTTGATATTTATAATTAAGTGGGAAGCACAGTAGAATGATTTGGAAAACTCTCAGCATGGTCTTCCAGGGAATACAAAAAGCATGTTTCAGAGAAAATTCAAAGATTGTGCCCAAGCAACCATTTGCTAAAGAGGTCATATACACAGAAGGAAGTCAGATGCTGTTTATCAAGACAATTGGAGAATGACTCCAAAGGCATTTCAGGGATGTAGAAATAAGGCAAACTAAGATCTAGAAATCCAGGTTTGCAGAAGGCATTTCTGTGAACTTGGCTTCTGCTGCTCAGGCTGCCTCAGGACTTTGCTCACCACATTCCAGCCTACCATTTCTTGGCTGCCCCAGCTATGGCTCAAGAGGTCCAGATGAGGATTGTGCTGTCATACAACAGCATAAAATGTAAGCCTAGATGATGCCAACTTGGTGTTAGCTCTGTAAGTACACAGATTGTGTAGGTAATGGGGACATGATGAGCTTTATCTAGATTTCAAGTGATGTATCTAATAGCCTGGACACCTGGGAAAACACTTGTCACACAAGCAGAGCCACCATAAAGAGCCCCCACTGGGATAATCAATGTGCAGTGGAGCCAGAAGAGTAAGGTCACTGGTAGAGAGTTCCCACTAGATAAATTCTCAGTGGAACCTTGGGGTGGCATATCACTTGAGACCTCAGAACTGTGGGTTAACCTGTATTTAACTCTAGCCTGGGTCAGTGGCAGCCATGAGACTCCAACTTGTGGGAGCTGATGGGAGGGCAGAGCCCCAGCAAAGCTAATATTCTGGGACTGCCCGTGACCTTGGGTGCCCAGTCTTTCCATGCTGTTGTGTCTAGAATATGGGAAATAGAGTAAAAAAAAAAGACTGCTCTACCTCTTTAAGACTTAATTGTTTTTACTGTGGGGTTTAGAACTCATTTGGGAGGAGTTGCCTCCTTTTTTCTTATTTTTCCCTTTTGTAATAAGAATGCCTATCTCATGGCCATTCCACTGTTGCACTTCAGAAGCATAGACTTGTTAATTTCATGGATTTGGCTAGAGAGGAATTTGCTTTGGGATGAATCTTGCCTCAAGTCTCACCCATATCTGATTCTGATGAGACTTCAGACTTTGAATTTTTTAGTTGGGACTAGAACAAATAAGACTAAATGTCTAAATATGGAATACAATGAATACAATTAGTATATA
This sequence comes from Callospermophilus lateralis, assembly GCF_048772815.1. Lineage (NCBI taxonomy): Eukaryota > Metazoa > Chordata > Mammalia > Rodentia > Sciuridae > Callospermophilus > Callospermophilus lateralis. The sequence goes on along the minus strand of NC_135306.1, from coordinate 128,280,982 downwards.
AGAAGTACACCAGATGAATTTCATGATTTTTTTTTCTATTTCTATGAGGAATGTCATTGGAATTTTGATCACAAGTGTTTTTTGGAAGTATGGTCATTTTGATAATGTTAATTCTGCCTATCCAAGAGCAAGGTAGATTTTTCCATCTTCTAGGGTCTTCTTTGATTTCTTTCTTTAGGGTTCTTTAATTTTCATTATATAGATCTCTCACATCTTTCTTCTGGTATAGTGAAGCAAGGTGTCATCATTATACCAAACCTTAAACTATACTACAGAGCAATAGTAACAAAAATAGCATGGTATTGGCACCAAAACAGATTGGTAGACGAATGGTACAGAATGGATGACACAGAGACTACCCACAAAACTACAATTAAATTATCTTATATTAGACAAAGGCAACAAAAACATGCATTGGAGAAAAGATAACCTCTTCAACAAAAGGTGCTGGGAAAACTGGAAATTCATATGCAACAAAATGAAATTAAACCCCTATCTCTTACCATGTACAAAACTTAACTCAAAGGGGATTACAGAACTAGGAATTAAACCAGAGACTCTGCGTCTAATAGAAGAAAAAGTAGGTCCTAATCTACATCATGTGAGATTAGGCCCCAACTTCCTTAATAAGACTACTGTGGCAAAAGAATTAAAATCAAGAATCAATAAATGGGATGGACTCAAACTAAAAAGCTTCTTCTCAGCAAAAGAAACAATCTGTGAGGTGAATAGAGTGCCTACATTTTGTGAGCAAATCTGCCGCAGTCTGGCTGGGCACAAATCATGAGCCACTCACAGCTTGTAGATTTAAACAGCAATTCTTTATTCCCAATCTCACACCAGCCGTCTACAAACACGTTCTGGGGAAATCCACGTTCTCCGCCCAAATCCACACCTCCACTGGGCTTCTGTCTCCCAAAAATTCTGTCTGAATCCTGTGAGAACTCAAGGGGAACTCAGGCAGCAGGATACGCCCTATTCCCAGCAGGAATAACCTTCCTAAACCGGGAACGCCCTAAACACGGATCCGCCCTGGTCCTTGAGCAAGGTCACCTTCCAGGAGTCCTTCCACTAAGCAACATGGGGGTACGCTGGCAAGGAAATTGTCATACCTACTTGGCTAATGGCTCCCAGCACAAATCTTTACTCCTCATACATCAGATTGAGCACTGATCTATAGGGTATATAAAGAATTTTAAAATCTAAGCACCAACAAAACAAATAACCAAATCAATAAATGAGCCAAGGACCTAAACAGACACTTCTCAGAAGATGATATACAATCAATTAACAAATACATGAAAAAATGTTCATCATCACTACCAATTAGAGAAAAGCAAATTAAAACCACTCTAAGATTTCAACTCACTCCAGTCAGAATAGCAGCTAGTATGAAGACAAACAACAATAAGTGTTGGCAAGGACGTGGGGGAAAAGGTATATTCATACACTGCTGGTGGGACTGCACATTGTTGCAGCCAAGATGGAAAACAGTATGGAGATTTCTTGGAAAATTGGGAATGAAACCACCATTGGACCAAGCTATCCCTCTCCTCCGTCTATACCCAAAGGACTTAAAAATAGCATACTACAGGGACACAGCCACATCAATATATATAGCAGCATAATTCACAAAACCTAAACTGTGGAACCAACCTAGATGCCCTTCAATAGATAGATAAAAGATGTGGCACATATGCCCAATGGAATATTATTTAGCAATAAAATCATGGCAGTTGTATTAATCCATTCATGAGGGAAAATCCTCTTGAGCTAATCATTCCTACCTCTCAATATTGATGGAGTTAGAGAGGATAATGTTAAGTGAAGTTAGCCAATCCCAGAACACGAAGTGCTGAATGTTTTCTCTGATATAAAGAGGCTGATTCATAGTGGGATAAGGAGTGGAAACATGGGAGGAATAGACAAACTCTCTAGATAGGGAAGAGGGGTTGGAGGGGAAGGGAGGAGGCATAGGGTAATTAATGATGGTGGAATGTGATGATCATTACTATCCAAAGTACATGTATGAAGAGACAATTTGGTGTGAATATACTATGTATACAACCAGATATATAAAAAATGAGCTCTAAATATGTAATAAGAATTGTAATGCATTCTGCTGTCATTATATATATATATATATATATATACACACACACACACACACACACACACACACACACATATGTATATATATATATAATTACATTTAAAAAAAAGAAGTACACCAATTTGCAGAGTCAGGAGAGGAATACTGTGGTTTGAACATGTCCTACCCAAAGTTAATGTGTTAGTAAATCCCCAGTGCAACAATATTGAGAGGTAGCAACGATTAGCTCACGAGGATTTTCCCTCATGAATGGATTAATGACAAATATCATAATTGTCCAGTGACTCCAGAGTAAAAGAATGAGTTTTGGTCTTCCTTTCTCTTCTCTGTTTGTTCTTTTTCCTTTCTGTCTTCCAAAAAAGGCCTTCGGTATATACTGGTCCCTCCAGCTGGGAAACTGTAAGAAATAAATCTCTGTTCTTCATAAACTACCCAGTCTTGTGTATTCTATTATAGTAGCACAAAACCAATTATGAAATATGTGGAGTTTTAATAGTTATGCTAATACAAAAGAGTAGAATGGTGTTTACCAGATATTTTGATGAGAGGAAGGAAGAAGGAAGACTGAAGAGCTGTTGATAAAATGTAGAAATTTCATGAATTTTCAAAATTTAAATGTTTTGGAGATCTATTACATAGCATAATGAACAATATATATTTAAAATTACATGAAGTTAAAAAAATGTTCTCACCCACCTAAAAAACAAACAAACAAAAAAACCCAAAAAACAAAACACTAAGTTGTGAGGTGACGGATATATCAATTACCTTCATTTAGTCATTCCTCAATACTACATATTTCAAACCCACTAGAATATAGCATAAGCATATAAGTAATTTTCATTGTCAATTAAAATAATCAGTAAATTTAAAAGTATTATCTCGCCCATATCCTGCAAGGGCAATGGAATTTGGGTTTCCTCCAGATGATGCAGGCTGGCTGCAAAATAAAGCAAAGCAACGACAAGACAGTGACTAAACCACACTATACAGGAAGTAATTTTGAAAAGTGAGGGTGGGACTGTTGTATGACAGATGTCCAGCTTCCAGACTGGAAAGAGTGAGCAATCCCGCGTTCGGTTTATTTATACAAGGGAACTTCGAAAGTTTTCTCAAGAATGTTTTTCTCCAAATAAGGCAGGAGTTGGGCTGTCCAAACCCAATGGGTTATGCCTAATTCCAGAGCTACATGAGCTTTCCCATGATAGATTGAGGGCAGAGATCTCATGCCTTGGGGCCTTGGGCAGTCTATACACAGGAATGTCAGGATCATTCCCAAGGGAATATCTAAGTCCCCCATGGCTCAGTACTGAGTAAAAGACCACTCAAGTAGCTACACAGGTGCACACCACAGGATTAAAACAATATAAAATATATTCTCAAAAGAATATAACATTAAATTAGAAATCAACCACAGGAAAGAAAACTTAGGGATTACAACATTTGTAAATTAAGTAAACATGTCTAAATAACTTATGGCTTAAAACATTCAGATTGGAAATTTATAGATATATATTTATATTTATTTCTATAAATAAATATATATTATGTATACATACATATATATACATATTTTATATACATATTATATATATATATGTATAATATATATGTATATATAGTCCTTAACTATATAACTAGGATGCTGTACAAAAAAAAATTGAAATATTCTAACTAAATCCTGAGCAAATTATAAGATGCATTTAAGGAAATAAAATTGTCATTACTAGTACTATTTATTTTCTGTTTTTTGGGTTTTTTTTTTTTTTTGTGTGTGTGTGTATATATGTGTGTGTGTGCATGTGTGAGAGAGTGAGAGTGAGAGAGACATTTTTCACTTATACACCACCTACTTAAAGCTGTATGGTTTCAGGATGTATGTGAAGTTTATAAACTAGTATATCACTTAAGACTACTTTTAGAAAACTTTAGATGATACCTTTCACAAGAACTAGCAAGAAAAGATAAATTTTTAAATTAAGAAAAATATGAAATTAAAAATGTGTTTTAGACCATTTTGCCATTCTGTTTTCTAATTTTGAAAAACAACAGCAGTACTTTTCTGTGTGTTATCAGTAAAGACATTAAATAAATTTATATTAACCAACAATAAGATTTTTACAACATTCATTCTGAAGTTAACACACTGGCTATTAGGAACATCTTTAAAAAATATAATATCTGTGTGTGTTTCTTCTGCATCGATGCAAAGTGCTACAAAAATCTCTCTTACAAATAGATTTTGCTAACTCCAACCCTTTTTTAGCATTTCCTCAGACTAATAGAAAGATCATGACATATTAACAGCAGTAATGAAAGATGACACTGAAAAATCTTTTTAATATTAGTTAGTACCATTCAAAATTCATATCTAGAGGACAAGAGTAGGTTTTCTGTTGGTTCTCCTTTTCATAAATCTACTATGTAAATGTGATAGTATAACATTTTTATGGAAGACAAGTGTACAATCTTATTTTAAATGCTTTCTCCTTAAAATAAATAAGGACACATGCTGAGAGTATGCAATTTCATCCATCATAATGCTCTTCAACTGCTTAAGAAGTAACTGTAATACGAAATGTATGCTATGCTTTAGGCATTCGACTAAGTGATTCCTGACACAAAATATTCAGCTTTTCAATTAAACATACAACAGTTTTACAATAGAGTAAAGAGTACTTTGTAACTCTTATGTTTAGCAAGTTGAGATTATTTTAAGTGGAGCATATTTTTATTTCTGAAAGCAATTTTATTTCTGAATATAATTATCCTGAGGGAAAAATAACAGTCAACTATGGGTTATTGATTAGTGTATTGACATTTGGATTTTTGTTTATATTAGAAGTAAGTCAATGTGAACATGTAATATAAGAACATTTGAAAAAGTCAAGTGGTTCCATACATCTTAAAGAGTAGTTATCATTTGATTATTAATAATATTAACTTTTAATAATTTAAAGTATGAACTAGGGAATACAAGGTTAGGCTATGCCTGTCTTCTAGTTCAGTCAAGCAGGTCTCCTATTTATTCAAATATATGTATATGTACATATAGATAGAATATATCCTATAAAGGTGCAAAACCAGTTAAGAAGTAAACTCTATGATGCCATGGAGTTGTTTTTTTAATCTTTGCTTGCTGATGTAACTCCTGTCTGTTGGCATTTCCTGGCTTTCTTCCCTCCTTAAACAGTATTTACCAAGTGCTAAGAACTGATCTTCCAAGAGCATATAAGTATGAATAAAATATATATCCTGTATTAAGAGCTTAAAGGAAATAATCAGATAAATTTGATATGTAGCAGATGTTATTTGTATCAGATTCACTGGGAATGTAAATGATAAGTTTTAAATGTGTGGGCCAAAGGAGGAATACCACAAGGCAGTGTAGAGGAGCTAACTTGAGTAATTTTCAGGTTCTCTTTAATTAAGTATGTTAGGGTTTGTAAACAAGTCAGGATGGCGCCTGGGCCTGGCATTTTGCCAGAGGGAGTGGTTTGTGAAGTAACACCAGCGAACCATTAAGTGTGGAGATTCCTTATTGGTTGACTGCTGTATCTAGTTTATGTTAAGATAAGCTGTGTGGAATGTATATATACCCCTCCTGTCCTACAATAAACGGCTCCCACTCCTGCTGTATCAACCTTCACAAGTTGTTCGTCACCCCCCGGTTATTTTGCTGCAGCTGGACTGCGACAAGTATACAAAATATAATTTGAATCTCTGTAAAAATATTTTTAGTGTTTACTGCAGATGTGTTAGTTCATAAACAAAATAAATTTTCTACCCATGACATACACTTTAATTTGCCTAAAATTGATACCATCAGTCAATTAGGTATCAGACAGGTAAAATAATTTCCAAATAGAAGCATATCACAAAAAAGCAGGAATAGAATTGATGTTTGAAAAATCTGTTCAATTTCATGAAAGCAAACATTCTTAGTAATAGAATGTTTATTTTACTATTTATTTATTTAAGTTACTAGGGATTGAACCCAAGGGCACTTTACCACTGAGCCACATTCCAGACCATTTTATTTTTTATTTTGAGACAGGGGATTGCTAAGGTACTTTGAACTTGCAGTCCTCCTGCCTCTACCAATAGAGTCTCTGGGATTGTAGGCATGTGCCACCATGCCTGACTAGAATGTTTATTTTACTTTACTTATTATATTTTATGTTACAAGTGCCTAGTGTAAGAGAGACAAGTATATTTTTGGAAAAATAGCTTGAATCAATGAACATCTGAGCTTTGTATAGAATATCCTTTAAAATACAGATATTCTACTTGGGAGTGATATTTCCTAAATGTATTGTGGTTTGAAACAATCATCTTCTTTTCCAGTGGGTTTAAAAAAAAAAAAGCACACAGAGGTTCAGCTTGTTCACAAGAACAATTCTGATGCCTAGGTAGTTGATTTGCTGAACAGGACAAAATAATTTGGAACATAAGCATCATGTTCTCATGCAATTTCCCTTACATCAGTCTCAGGTAGCGCACTTACCCACTCATAGTCCTTATACCAAGTGTCATCTTGGACTGGAGTATCAATGAATTTGAACATTACTACTTCAAACCCTTTTTTGAACCAGTGTTTGAAAGTTCCTTCAGGCTTCTTCAATTGTATAGCCTGATACAATAATTTATTGTTTTTCAAGGATAAGGAAAATTTTGTACTAGAAACCTTACCCTCAATGAAAAGAATCTTTTATATTAGAGCATGTAAATTTCTTTAAATATACATATGTGGATTCTTACAGCATATGAAATTCACAAAAAGTACATGAATTAGGCTACATGGTAAAACCTCTTTAATTTATAGCTTTATTAATATATAATCAATGACAATATAGTATATATGCTTAAAGTATATGATTTGATAAGTTCTGACTTACATATACACCAGGGAGAGAGGATCATGATCAACATAATTAACATGTCAATCATTCCCTCCCCAATTTCCCTTGTGACCTTTGAAGTCTCTTTGTCCCTCATCTCCAGGAAACACTGATGGCTTTTTGTCATTACAGTTTTATTACAAAGTTCATTTAAAAGGAGTTAGTGACTGCGCAGGAAAACATACAGAATATACATAGAATATTAAAATATTGAATGATACTCTAATTTCATAATAGTTTTAACTTCATTGTATTTACAACTGGAAAACACTGGTATAAGAATGTGTGGTCATCTCCCTAATGCCTGAAAGATTCTTATTAAGGACCACAGTTCTATGAAAGATGATGACCCAGTGAAGTGAGGTTAGGAAAGTGGAGACTGCAGCACTCCAGGAAAGAGTTTAAATCCCTGCATTTCAATTTATTCCCAGCCTGTTTTGCCTCAAACCTCTGACACTCTTCCACATTGACTTATAGTTGAAGGTTTTGCTTCATAATTCAGTTAAGGAGGACAGATTTATAAAAATTCCATTTCTTCATTATCCATATGTCAATCCAATGAAGCTCTATTTTCAATTTTGCCTTCACTCCTGTGTTAATGGATGAAGTAACCTTGGCTCAATCAAAAGCCAAACCTTCCATCATTACTTTTGGATCTATGTCTCCTCACATTTTCAAGGACATTCTTAGAATTAAAGCCTCCTATCCTTTTATGGTAGTGGTATTTGATTCTCCCCAACAATCTTGCTCTCCATCCAGATAACTTCCAATGCATCTCAACAGTGTCTTCAGGTTCTGATTTTTGCTCACTTTAAAAATTCCTTCCTTAGCTGATCTTAGGTACCATATATATTTAAATAAATCTCTGCAGTTTGAAAGGCAACCATGATTTAATCTATATATATGTGTGTATCAACATTATTTTTAACTATCACTGTCAGTCTATAATTTTTATTTTTTGAAATACTTTGAGAAATCAAAATAAAAACCTTAATATATTTGTTCAGGAAGGAATCACCATACTCTGTGAAACATAGTGGAAATCTGTGGTCTTGGCTACTCAGATCTAGAAATGTTTAACATGTGATTTGTGTGTGGCCTATAGTTTGTGGTGTCATTCTGGACAGATCTGTAGTACTCATTGTATTTCACACCTGCAGGCATGGGTGTCAACTATGGTCATGCCTATCTCTAAAATACATAAGCAGAAAGAGAGCAACACAGCAGTGAGGTGATGAGCATCTTTTGAGCTGCAGGGAAATAGATGCCTTTGTGGTTCATTCAGGAAGCTTAATTGATAGAAAAGGACCATAGCTGAATACATCTCTCTGCTTGCTATTCATTTTCATTCTGAGTTAGCATGGCCAGTGGGAAATGATCGGTGTCAAAGCAATCTCAAGTGACTCACCATTCCTGTTATCTCTCTCCTTCTGGGAAGTTAATGTACTAATCAGCCCTTGTTCACAAACTGATCTGAGAGAGATAATTGGCAGGTTAGAAAGTGTGGTGTCTGTAGCAGAAATAACAATCTCCCATTTGTGTGTTATCTCTCTCAGGGCAACTACTGACATCATCCAACTTCCTTTTACAAGATACCTGTTATGCAAATGCAAGGACAAAGGCTATTATCTGATGAATTGATAAAGGAACAGGTACAAAGATAGAAACAACCTCAAGGTTACCCTAATGATGAACATGTGGAATGCCTCTTGATTCCACTGTTTTGTGCCTTCTATGTATAGCTGCTAGAGAGATCTTATCAAATCCTAAATTTAATTACATCAGTTCTTTTAAATGACTTTCCACTTGAACCTTAAACACTTTTTCATGGACTTGAAGGCATTATGAAAACTGGCCTCCACATACCTCTCCATACTTAACACTTCTCATTCATTACCCTCTGGGATTAATGATTTTCAGATTTTCCACAATTCTGACACACATAGAACAAACGTAATATTTTCATGGTACACAAGGGACAATTAGAGACTATTCATGGCTAGTGAATTCTGGCCCATAAGTGTGGGTCATGTATACCATGCCCAGGTTTGAAGATTAGAGGGTAATGATATTGCTATACATTTACAACCATTTGTATCATGATATTGTGATCTGGCCCCTTGAGAAGCTCTGCCCTAGTTACATTGTCCTTTCTGTTCCCCAAATATTCTGGGTTCTTTCCCTCCCTTGGTGAAGTATGTTTACTTGCTTTCCTTAAGCCCTGGACACTTACTTTGTGGATCCTTGTATACTTCTCTATTAATTCAAGTCTCAGGTAAAATATCAGCTTGACAGAGACTTGTGTATCAGTATGAAAGAACCCCTCAGTCATCCTGCACCACATCCCCTTTCCTGCCTTTTTTTCTTCCTACTATTTATGGTTGCCTGAGTTTATCCTGTGTGTTTTCTTTCCTCATTTGTCATTTTTTCCCTCTCTCCCATAAAATGTAACTGATGAAAGATGGAACCCAGTTTCTCTTTTTCACAGCTATGATCCCAATATCTATTATATTTTCTGTCAAATAAAAGGTGCATGTCATTTATTTAATATATTACAGAAACTCTAGGCTCTCTAGAATTCTTGTTTTAAAATTCTAATCCTAATCTTTTTCTAATGTTTTAGCGAAATTACCATAAGGTTAGTGAACAATGCTATAGGTTCTTCACTGAGTCCTAACAGGGATGGATTATTGTATTTCTGCATCGAGATGGGTTATTTACTATGCTGTTGTATCACAGATCATAGAGTTTGCTTGAAGAATACATGAAGCAATCCATCTTTCTATGGGAAATAAATGTTCTGACTCTCCAGAACAAATTCACTTTCCTGTTCTGAAGTCTTAAACACTTCCAGAGGAAGAATTCGCTTCCCAATTTTGTTAGATTACTTGACTCTGATATGAGTCCCATACTTCTTCCATATTTCTCACATAATTTCAGCTTTAAGAAGACATAAAGAATTTCTATCAGTACTGTGGGCTATGATAGGAAGAATATTGCAATGGAGTCAAGATTCTTGGGTACTACTTCTGGCTTTGTTCCAATCAGCACATTGGAAGAACAATTTGAATATACTCCATCACGCAGAGGCTCAACTTTAAATGCAGTGAGTAATGTATCAAATAGGAATGTTGTGATGAAGAAACTGAGTGTATAGAAATGAAGATTCTATAGCTACAAAGAAATGAAATGCTATGAAGTGCAAGAAAAGCCTTTCTTATATAAAATAGAACGGTGAGAGAAACTATAGTCTATTTAGATCTAGGTAAAGTTCAATTGTATTTTAAATTTTGTCCCACAGTTTCATATGCGGAAATGTAACTTTTTTCTAAAATATTTAGAATAGTAAATTATTTCACTAAATTCTAACAAACTTGTTAAAATAGTTCATGAAGCCAACTGAAAAATATCAAGTAATATCATTAAGAAAAAATACAAAGTAGCCTTCTCTTCATCTCCCATCATGACATTGGTTCTAACCTCTTCCCCACCATACTATGCCATTCCTAAAAGACAAGCAAAGCTCTTTTACTTTTAACTTCATATTCATTATTAATTAGTATATTGCTATGTCTTGATCATTAATTTTGAAAAATTTAAGTATTTACTACTAGAGTGGACCTATTATTTCGCATTACTCTACATCAATTTTCTTATCTGTATGCATTAACTTTAGCCAACCTTTTTATGTAGATGAATTAAGTCAATATATAGATTATTTAAAATTATGGAACTTTTGGTTCATCAGAGCATTTGTTTCATTATTTCAAACTGACTTATACCTCCTTTCTATAGTTTTCATCATTCCAGTAGTTCTTCTAACTTATTTTGGTTAAACAAATTATTTCCTTTCCATGATGAGGGAACTATTCATTCTTCTACTAAGTAGTATACTAAATGCAGTCCCTTTCTCAAACAACTTTTAGACATTTTTTTCCTGGAGTTAATTTCTCTTCCCTTTGCCTTTCTTTATTTCTTCTGCCCTCCCCGCCTCCTATTTTTTTTATTTTTTCAAGAAAACATGAAATGAATACCCAATAGTTTTATTCTGAACTCTATAAAATGATTATGAACTTATCCAATAACATGCTTCCATCTTCCTAATAATTTATCAGATTCTTTGCTTTCAAGAGAGGATCCATTCTAGATTCCTTTGGCCTGGAGCCTTTTGAGAACTGTTACATAGTATTGTCTTGGGACTTCCAATCTTAATGTCATTTTATGAACATTCTTTATCTCATTCCTTTTTTCTATATCTTGTTTTCTATTTCTGATTTTCCCTTAGTCATATTGGAGCAGATAATCCAGGATCTCTCAAGAAAAATGATTGATGTTTATATTTTTTTCCCTTTTGTTTGAAAATGCCATTAGGACAGAGGCCTTCACTATACTACGGTATCAACATAGGTCCATACAGATATTTCTATAATAGCTACCTTTATTTATTCTGATTTGTTCCCTAATTCTAGGTAAGTCCAATTTTGTTGTGGTGAAATTTTTACTGTGGTTTTTGAGTAAATGGGAAACTGGGGAGATTCCCTGTTGTATTAAAAAAAAATCCAGTTTACTCTTGTTATCTGCTTCATATTTCATAAATAGACTTTTATTTGCTTTATCTCAGCCCTCTCTGAGGTGTTCTAAATTATTTTTTTAATGTTTGTCACCTGCTTTCTTCTGCCAAACATTTGCTTATAAGAATGGTTGTGACAAGAATATGGATATGTGTATATCTGCACGAGTATCTTAAACCTGTTTTTGAAAAAACAGTATTTTCAAAGATTTATATACTCATCCAAGTGACACAGGAAACTGTAAAAGTATCCCTGCCTAAGAGCTTTCTTCTAGTTGTATTAGAATTCTCTTATTTTTACAAATGAGAATTAAATGGTAAATCTTTGCTGTGTTCCCTATTCAGTTGCCCTTCTTTTATTAATGTATATTAAATGTACAAATTAATGGTATTTGTTGTGATAATTCCATAAATACACAGCATGTATTGATCCTCTCTAGTCACCCTACTTCCAATCTCACCTCCCCTCACCTACTAGGTACACTTCCCAGTCCCTAGAAATCACTCTTCTACTTTCATATTAACTTTTTTCTTTTTCTTTTTTAAAAATACTTTTCACAACATGTGAACCTGCTATACTTGTCTTTCTGTGTCTTCTTTGTTGGGCTTAACATTACATCCTCTGGTTCCATTCGTTTTGCTGCAAATAACAGGATTTCTTTTCCTTTATGGTAAAATATGCCACTGAATAAAGAAGGAAAAGTTTAAATTCATAGTTTATCCTCTTATTGAAATAGAGTCTGTGAGGGTAGATTGGTTAAGACTAGAATCCCCTGGTTAACTTTTAAATTTCAAATGCTTAGGATCAAACTGAATATTTTGAATCAACAAATATTTCAAATAATTTTTTTCTATGGCAAGGTCAGATAGCTATACTTTTTGAAGTCTTCCTGTACTCATGCTGCTCAAACATATTTTACTGGCCTATTTTATATATTCACTGTTTTTAGTCATTACTATTTCTTAAGGTTTAATAACCATAGCCTGAATTCCTACTCATTGATTATTCCAAAAAGTCACAAATATTTTAGAGCCAAAAATATTTCTTGTACAAGCTTTGGATGTAGATCATCTTAGCTATGCTATTTTAAAGTTGAGTAATCAATATTAGTTTTTTAGAAGAAATTAGAATCATATTGATATATCATCTATATTTTACACAGATATGAATAGCAGAGTACATCTTCTCATTTCCCAGGGCTAGAGATTTGCATTTGAAATATGTGGTTGTTCCATCCATAATCAATGAAGATTGTGGTAGGTTGGTTGGTTTGGTTTTTGGATATCCAGTGTCAATGTGATGACTCCTGTTTTTCTACCACTTTTTATTTGGTCATATGACATTCCTAAAGGGAAGACATATTCCAGGTACCACATGCTATTTCAGCATATTCTTCTGCACAAATAAACTTGGTTTGGTAACTATGAAAAGTCAATCAACAATAGAAAATAAAAGATCTTTTTTACAGAAAGTAGGATTTATAACTTATTAAAAGTTCAGGAAAAAAACTGAGTATGAATAGATTCTCTTAAAGATTATAAATTATTTTTAAATTAAGCATATATTTTCTAGTTACTTTCACCTTCCCTTCATGAATTTCCAGTCTTATACATTCAGAGATAGTAAGTAGGACCTCCTTTTTTACTCAGATTACTGAAGAGGGGAGCTTCCTGCCTCAGACATCTTCCAATTCCTTACTAAGTATCAAACAAATGAAAGAACAGCTATACTCTGAAAACCCATTCTAAAAGTAGATCTATGAATCTCAAAAAAGTAAGTATGCCTAAGAGGGAAGACAGCATAGGACTAAAGGGTACCAAAGCTACATTGTTGAGGAGCTACTGTGAAGAGGTGCAAGAGGCAAATGATGTCTTGAGAAGCACATTAAAGGAGGAAAGTTAGAAAAGCACAGATTAATTTTCTCTCATTATTTGATAAAGTAAAAATAATTCCAAATGGCCAGGATCCATGTCTTTTTTAGATGTACAGCATCTGATGGTGACTCACTGGGAAGCAGACACAGAATAGATATTGTTTTAAATATTATAGAATAAGCAAATGATTCAAAATATACGTTGATTAACTCTTTCATGGGTGAGTTGCTTGGTGTCATTTAGTGATTAGGTGAGAAAAATGGACCAGTAATACCCTTCACCATCAATATCATTCTCTATTTCTTTGTCCCTTTTGAGATATTCTACTCTACCTACCTCATACTGAAAAATGAGTAAGATATAATTTTTTTCAATTTCACAAACCGTGTCAAAGCCACTTAAGAGATAGCTACTTATTGAAAAATCAATTGTTTAATGAATGGAAACTAATTTTTTTGTTTTAATGTGCTGTGGTTATTGAATGATAAATACCATGATTTGATGATATCCATTTTTGAGCTGATTTTATTTAACAGTATATAGTTATTATGAGATTAATATTCAATACTGTAGCAACTTTCAAACATTACATTTTGCCTAATTTACCTAAAATCTAGCCCTGTTGAGGAAATATTGGAAGTATTATTAGTAGAATGATAAGCATACTAAATGGACAATTACTTTAAAAAAATAACCATTTGATTACACTGGAGAATACATGCTATGATTTGAAAATGGTTCGAGTTTGTCCCCAAAGGGTTTGTGTGCTGGAAGCTTGGTTTCCTTTACAGTGTTATCAGGAGGCCATAGGACCTTTAGGAGGTGGGACCTAATGGGAAATAATTAGATCACTGAAAGCATCTCTTTCAGAAAGGATTAATGCTGGTCCAATGGCTTCAGTTTCCCTCTGGAATGAGTTATAAAAGAAGAAAGCTGATTTCCTGAATCTCTCCAACTTCTCCTCTCACCACCTCATCTCCTCTATACAGGTTCCACCAGTGTGATGCTATTGGCTCTGAAGCCCTTACCAGAGTTAAGCAGAAGCTTGTACCTCCAGAACTGTGAGCTAAATTAAACTCTTTGTTAACAATTTACTCAGCCTCTGGCATTTTATTTTGTCAATGGAGAATGAATACACCAAGTAAATACAGAAATTTCAAGTATTTCAAAAATTATAGAAAATAGACTGTAAACATCTGTGAAATCACATAAAAGTAAATATTTACACTGTCCTAGTTTTCTTAATGTGTTCATTTTCAGAAATGATTTCTGACACTGAGGTTTGAAATTCTTTTTTTTTGTGTGTGTGTTCTCATAACATCCCCTTACCATTTTCCCATTTGTTGATTATACAACCTTAAAATGATTTTCTATATAGTCATACTTCATGTGCTTAAATTAAATTGTCATCTTACTCCACTGTCACTTAGCTAAAATATGTAATTGCTACTGTTTTAAAAGTGGATTTTGATACTTGAAAAATTCTTATTTACTTATTACTTATTCCAGTATCCATAGTTTATGATCCTGAATGTCTTGCGACTTATCTAAAACCTAGAGTAAGTAATTCATGACAATTCTAGACCCAACTTGAAAGGTAGGTGTGTGTATGGTGTGTATGGTGTGTATGGTGTGTGTGTGTGTGTGTGTGTGTGTGTGTGTGTGTGTGTGTGTGTGTGTGTGAGAGAGAGAGAGAGAGAGAGAGAGAGAGAGAGAGAATATCATAAGGAAAAGGAAGACTAAAAGAAGAAAATAACAAATGATAGTTCTGGTTCTAGTAGCTTTATTTAATTGTTAGAGAAAGGTTTTATGTTATACACAATGCCCCTTTCAGGTAGTGTAGAGTATTCATGGGTTACAATGACTTACTTTGCCTTGGGCCTTCCCAATTCACACTTATGTTCTCAAAATTATTAATAGTATCTATTTTCACACTCAAAATGGTTTCAGTTTATATGAAAAATTAAGTAACTTATTAGGTTCTAATAACTATTAGATTTTAATTTGTGAAATTTGGACCTTTTGTAAATGAAGACACTTTGTATTCAACTTATATCCATGTGCTGAGTAGTAATGTCTACATATTAACAAATGAGAATAGTATAAATAAATAAGCAATTATTTGCCACTATTTAAAAAAAATATGCTTAGAATAAGTGGTCAGTCCTCTATTGTCATTGTCACTGGCTTTAAATAGTATTCTTTTATCTTCAAGCATTAAAATCTATGTATTTTTAAAAAATATTTTAATATTTTATTTATGCAATAATCTCAACATAAGGAGATATTTTTAAATAATGAATTTACATGTGCCTATCATATCTTATTAGCAATTGTCAAACAATGGCCAAACTTTTATATTCTTCTTGCACTGTTATGTTGTTTGCTTTACTGGAACATTTTAAGGAAAATCCTAGGCATAATGTAATTTTATTCATAAATATTTTAATATGCATTTCTATTTCAAATAACTTCTTTATATCCAGTTCAATTAATGAGACAGTAAAATAAAATCTTGCAAAGATTTTGCACAATTTTAATGTGCTAATGTTTCCTCTAAGACATGTTTTTACCCATACACGGAAAATTGTTGTTTGCACAGAAACATTTATTAAAATGTTTCTGCTTTAATCTCTATAAAATAGCTAGAAGGCAAGTACTAGATCAATTTTATTTTATCCTAGGTAGAAAAGAAAGGGAAAGTGTATGTTCTTAAGCTTAAATTCCTGTTCCTAACTGACCCACATAATACTTTCTAAAGTAAGACTTAAACATTCACATTCATGAAGAACCTTTAGCATGTATTATATCAATCCTTAACTCACTGAAAGGTGACCATTTTTAGTTTCATAAATGGTGAAAACTAAGGCCAGGACTTCTACCTATGGGATGTCAGAATAAAGAGTTCTACAGAACCCTTCCACAGCAACACAGGCAAAGTTTACAAAAACCATTTGTTAAAACAAAACAAGGATTTCAGTTCTTTCAAAATTGTCCTAAGGGAATGCAGCAAATAAAGAAGCAATTTTTCAACAAAATATAATAAAACTCAGTATGAAGAACAAGTGTTTGTGGCAGTCAGCTATGATCCTCCCCTGCTTGCACAGCTGAGCTTGACAGAGGATGCTTTCTGTCTTTAGGTGGATGTGGCCAGGAGACAAGAACCTCTTCTCAGCATTCAACTGAGGCTTACTTTATTTCACCAGGCGAAGCAGGATGCTACCACTTCTCATTCCTCTAGGTTGAAGAGAGGACATTCCTGGTCAGTATATTTGAGAGATCAGGAGCATCCTTCCTCTACCAGCCACTACCCATAAGACCAAAGCTCTGGCTCAGAAAAGACCAGGTGAGGCTAATGTAGTTTGCTCATGAGAATGCTTACCGCCCTGTTCTGCAGTTAGAGTATTATCATAGTGTTACTTACAAAACCATTCTACTAGTAGCAGTCCACAAGAAAGAAGCCTCCAACATTCTCCCCCAAGGAATTAACTTCACTCTGAAAAAAATCTGGGGAAGATGAAGCTATAAAGCACTCTCGAAAACAATAGCTCTTCTCAAAGAAGAGGAATCAGCTCAACTGTAGGTCAGCTAGTTCTCCAGACAGAACCAGGAAAAGAGCTAAGAGAGATAGGCCAGAATGGGAAAAAAAAAAAAAAAAATCAAAGATTGGCCTCAATAATGGTCTCAGTCCAAATTTAATTGGATCAGACTGCTGAGAAATTTATGCTCCAGGGCATTGTCAAAAACAATAAAGCAATTAGCTGATAATTAGGGGAGCCTGCTATGTAAAGTATAATATCAACTGAAGCAGACAACTTAATAGAGGGATGGTCAAAGAGAACTGTGTTAAAACTACTATCCTTCCAGGGCACTGTGCAAATACCCAAGGCTGAGGTCTCTGATGAGTGTCACCAAAGGCTTCACAGCACTAAGGAAATGTGTTTCAATGACACAGCCCAGTATGTCACTAAGCAAGCATAGCAAGTCATAATAAAAACATGTCTTGGTGAAAGGAATTCTCCTCCACATATTTCACAAGATATGGCCTAAGTGTTCAGTTTTCAACTAAATAATGAAACACTGAGCCAACAGAAATATATGACCCATAAGAAGAGGTGATAGTGGGATACAGACAAGATAGTGGGATACTGCCTGTGAGATGGACTAGACAGACACCAAATCGATAAAAGACTTAAAAGTAGCCGTTATGAGTATGGATAAAGAACTAAAGGAAAACCTGCTATAGAAGTGAAGGAGGTATGAAGCTAGTGTATAATCAAATACAGACTATTAACAAAAATACAGAATTTATTAAAAAGAGCCAAATTGAAATTCTAGAGTTGGTATGTGCAATTCTGAATTAAAAAAAATTCATCAGAGGTGCTTAAGAGTAGATTTTTAACTGGCAGAACAACAACAACAAAAATTAGTGAACTTGAAGACCTCCATGGTAGTGCAATATGAAGAAGAGAGAAAACAGTGAAAAAAAGTCAACAGACTCAGACACACAGGATCCCTTTAAGTACACAAAGAAAGACATAATGGAGAATAAAGAAAAAGGAGCAGAAAAATAATTTGAAAAAAAAAAACTGGCTGAAAACTCCTCAAATTTGATGCAAAGCATTAACCTATACCTTCAAATAGGATGGGGACAGTGATTCACCCGCAGACACATCATAATAAAAAGCTGAAATCCAGTACAGAGAAAAATCTTAAAGCAGCAAGAAACAACTCACCATGTATAGGAGAAACCCAGTAAAACTAACAGCTGACTTCTCACCAGGAACAGTGGAGACCAGAGACAACTGGGTGACATATAAGAATGAAGGAAGATATGGTTTACCCAAAATAATAAAGCTATGAAAGTTTAGAAATGGTAATTGAGCCAGGTATGGTAGTATATCCACACAATCCCAACTACTTGGAGGCCAAGGCAGAAGGATCTGAAATTCAAGTCCAGTCTAGGAAACTTAGTGAGACCCTGTCTCAAAATGAAAAGTGAAGAGGTTTTGGAATTAGGCTCAGTAGTATATCACTTGCATCCAAATCTCTGGGCTTTAATCTCCAGTAGTAGGAAAAAATATATATTATGAATGGAGTCTAGATTTCTTTACTGTTGAAGTAATTCTCTGAGCTCTGATGGGCACAAAATTTACCTAAGGCTCTTATTCAAAAGGCAGATTTCTATACTACAACCTTATACATTCTCACGGATTTGGGATGGGTGTTAGTAATTTTCAAGAAGCATTTTGATGTGGGTAACCTCAGAATTACAGTACAATAACACCGTGGGTTAAAGTAAAGAGTGAGCCTGGAACTACACTCATGTGTATTCGAATCCCTATTCACCACTTAACTGGGGTAGGGTGTGGAGTCCCTTGCTGTTCTAGTTGTTTTTAGTGAAAAATTAAAAGTATAATATGTTGTAGAATTACTTTAAGCATTGATTTATAACAAGTTGACTCTAAAATCACTGAAGTCCTTTCTTTCCTCTTATTCCCTACTTTGTTTTCACTTCACTTTTTTATTCCTCTTTTCTGACACTACCTTTACATAAAATCCTAGCATTTTCACCTATTCATCTAAAATTCATCCTTCTGATATTGTGTCTATAATAAAAAAATGAGATTTTTCAACTAATATTATCTGCTGTGATTATTGAAATACAATCACACATTGTCTATTTGGAAAATATGAATTTTTTAGGCTGAGAACATTTTTATGGAAATACAAATATTTTTGTTCTTTTAATAAGGATAACATTGGCAAAGCTTGTCTCAGCCAATAAAAGCCAACAAATTTGTGTTATTGAAAACAGATCAAATATTGCCCATGATTTTTCTTACATTTAACTTGAGCAATTTCTTTTAACTTGAGCATGGTTGTATGTGGGTGAGTGTACGGATACATACATGCTTGGATGCTGCGGTGGAAATTATTATCACTTAAAATGTTCTATTATGGGTCACAAAAGGATATAAAATCAACAAAATCAAAGCTTTCTGTCAATAGGGAGGATATCACCATTTGTATGTTGCCTTCATGGAAAATTCCCGAGGTCTGCAGCACTGGCCCTCCAGGCTGTCCCATACAGGGTAACCAAATCCTGGGCTGTCCCCCATGGTCTGCACTGTTGGTTTAAACTCCCTGTGTGATTTCCTCTACTCTTGAGTGTGTGGGGTACCTACAACTTGCTTCTACTCAATAGAAAAGAGCAAAGGTGACAGAATGTTAGTGAATAAAGGCAATTGATTATTTTTCATAGGATATTAGCACCCATGTTTCTGGAGTATCCGTCTCTCCTACTGATTTTAAAGATGCAAATTCCTATATTGTGCACTCCCCGAGATGAAATGGCCACATCAGGGAAATGCAAATCAAAACTACACTGAGATCTCATCTCACTCCAGTTAGAATGGAAATCATCAAGAATACAAATAACAATAAATGTTGATGAGAATTTGAGGGAATAAAGGAACCCCTACACATTGTATATGGGAATGTAAATTGATATAGCCAGTATGGAAATCAGTATGAGAGGTTCCTCAAAAAGCTAAAAATAGAAATAGTATATGATCTAGCTATACACTTCTTGGTATTTATCCTAAAGAATTAAAGACAGCATACTTTAGATATACATGCATACCCATGTTTATTGCAGCACAATTCATAATAGCCAAGTTATGGATCAGTCTAAGTATCCTTCAACAGATGAATAGACAAAATGTGCTATATATACACATTGGAGTTTTATTCAGCCATAAGGAACAAAATTATGTTATTTGCATGTAATGGATGCACGAGAGATCATAATTTTGGAGAAATAAGACTTCAGAGAAGAAAGTATAATATGCTTTCTCTCATGTAAGGAAGATACAGGGAAAACATCAGGAGGAAAAAAAAGTTTATGAATGTTCATAGGAGATCACTAGGGTGGAGGAAAAAGATGGCAAGGAGTAGAGCAGATAAAAAAAAATGTGGGGGAGGTATCTGGGAGTAAAATGATCAAATTACATTGTTATATTTATCTCACAGTGAAACCCATTATTCTATTTAAATAATATAAATCAGGGAAAACTAAAGATTTGTGCATGTGTATGTATGTATGTATACGTATGCATAAATGTGTATGTATATATATATATGACAGGAGGCCCAGGTGATAAGGAACTGCAGAGAGAAACTTATGGATCACAGCCAGCAAATGCTGAGGCCTGCATTCCTAGAACCACAAGGACATAAATCCAGCCAACAACCTGAGCAGCCTTGGAAGAAGCACTTCAATCACTTGAGCCCGTGAGACACATCCCCAGCCACCACCTTGATTGCAGCCTTGTGAGATCCTTGGCAGAGGATTATGTTAAGCTGTGCCAGCTCCTGATGCTCAAACACAGTGAAAAAATTAAACATGGATTGTTTTAAGTTGCTAAGTTTGTGGCATATTCCAAGCAAGTGAGGATTGATACACATTTATGTTTTGTTTTCCTTCTCCATATTTGATTAAATATATTCACTGAAGAATAGACCATGTCTTCTTTACCTGCACTTGTTTTTATTGGTTTTCAAAGTAAGACTGAGAATATAAATACAACTATCACAAATATGCACCTACACCAGTATATAAATACACATGCTAATGTGTGCATTCTTGACATTTTATCCTCCAAGTGCTTTAACATATATTATCTAATGTAATACACGTGTCATACAGTAAAGGCAGAATTATGTTTGCCTCACTGATTAAGGAAACTATGATTCACTAATTCAGAAGGAGCCCTGCTACAGTCACCTGGAAATTCAACCATGGTGATAACAAAACCAGACAGTCAGGCCAGGTCACAGGCTGGTCTCTAAACAAGGACTGGCTGAAAAAACACGTTGGGCTCCCTGAAGATTCTTTCACTTTGTTTAATATGAAACTGTCAAACATGCAGTAAAAGTATACAGAATAGATGAGGAAACAAATGAGGGCACTAAATGGTCCAATAAATCCCTAGTTCCTCATGAATGTGCACCCAGCTTTTTCAATCAATACAGCATTCTCTGATTAAGGATCCCACCAAGATAGGAAAGTTCAAAACTGAGGTCTCTGCCTCAACACCATTATCCTAGGGTAGTTGCCATATCAGAAGCAGGCATCTACTTCCATACCCCATAAGGTATTCCTTGCTTTAGAATATTGCATTGCTTTGGGTTCTGCTTTCCTGGATCATTAGATTTTTAAAATGCCTGGGCATGGCCTCTTCATTAAGTTTCCATATTTGTTTTATAAATGTAAATAGTATCAGTGAAATATTATGAAAGTATAGAAACTTTTTAAGACCAAATCAAAAATTAATGCCATATTGATGTCTATATTTCGTTTTTTGAACTATAACTCACACTGAACACTGCTTGTTTTTTTCTCAGTAGTTTTGTGCATATAAATGTTCACCTAAAGAAGACTAGCATATGCTGGGTGCAGTAGAATACTACTGTAATCTTAGCAGTTTAGGAGACTGAGGCAGGAGGATCCCGAGTTCAAAGCCAGCTTCAGCAAAATAGCAAGGCCCAGTCTCTAAATAAAACATTAAAAAGGGGATGTAGCTCATTGGCTAAGCCCCTCTAGGTGCAAAAAAAAAAAAAAAAAAAAAAAAAGTAGCATAAAAACAATAAAATTAAGATGTCTCAACAGAACAAATTTTATTTTTTACTCAGTCTCTAGATTTGGGAGATACTTGACTGGGGGAAGTTGTAAATGCTTTTTATGACTCTTCCATCTATGAACTAAGTGAGCATATTTGGTCAAATATAAATAATTCATTGTGCTTTGTGATGCGCCACCTTCGGTACTTGTGGTTTGTAGGAGCCAGTCTGAGGCCTCCCAGTGGGGGAGTCCTGTGCTGCTAACAGAGGCTGTAAGCCAGTCAGTGAATCAGCATGGTGCCATTTTTAAGAATGTGTGTGTAATCTGTGAACTTGTTATGGTTTAGGTAAACAAGTCAGGCACACAGCAGGTAAGAGTAAATTTCCTTTACTCTGTTATTGCTGAAGCTACAAGGCAGCAAGGGAGAAAAAGGAGGACCAAATATCTCAAATGATAAAAGAAACCATAAAGGCCTTCCTAACTTTTCTAGGTTGTATTGCTACTCTGTGTGACTTATATCTAAAACAAAGCAGCTTCAACATGCTGTCTCCAACTACTCCAGTCTGTCTTTAGCTAGATACTTCAAATAAGTTCTGCTGAATTTTATGCAATATTCCTAAAGCATGTAAAAATAAGAAGGCATATTGTGGTTCTATGCCAATTTCTAATTTGATAACAAGTTCTTCTGGTTCACTGTATCAATCATTTACTACTATCTTTCAAACACCTATATGAATCAAAATCAGCACTGGAAACATTGAAAAAGCTCAACTAAATAAAATCATGGTGTTAGGATGTCTGACCTTGAGCCCTGAGCCTCCGTTATGAGATGTAGATGGTTTTCTAGTGCTACTATACTGTAGGTTTGCTAAAACATGCTAAGTGCAATTAAAATGATATAGCACTTAGTTGAGATGGAAGAAACATCTCCTGGTAAAATGTGATAATAATGGCTACAAAAAAAAAACACATATAGGCATATGTAGAAATATTTTTTATTTCTTATTAAATACCTCTTCAATTTTTTTGTATTCAATTCCCCTTTCAAATTTTCTTACTTTGTGTTTTCTGATTTTTACAACATAATAACCTTAAGAGTCACCCCAAACATAAAATTAATGAACAAAAATCAAATTCTTTATAGTTGAAGATGTAAATGAAAATAAAGTTTGTCATTGTGTAGCTAACAAAAGTGTCATAATTTTGGAAATTAGCAGTTACCCAACCTTGAAGACAGACTTAGGTGCTCAGCCATTGAAGAGTCTGACTCTGAGCAAGTCTGGGATCTTACATGATCATTGCCCTGTGTCTTGAAATACTTTACATTTGAAAATCAGTTTTGTTTGTTGCAAATGAAGGGTACATGCTGAGAAAAAGCTGTGGAAATGTTGGAACTGTTTTACAAGGTGTTTCAAGCACCTAAAGAGACAGATGAATAGGGAAAATAAAACAATTAAAAACACAGAATGTAAATGAGATGAATCGTGATGATCTTTTCAGAGGAAAAAATATGGGAAGAACAGCAGCAGGGAAAACAGAACTTGAGCTTCATTACCTTTCTCAACCTCACATTTTCACTCTAGCCCAACTCCAGGGACATGATGAACACTTTGGGGAAAGTAAAAGGGGAAATAATATGTAGAATTATGTATAGAAGGAAAAGAATAAGAAAAAACAGAAGTTGACAATACTTGCTTGACTTTACCTATGCCTATTAACAAGGACTATCATGGATAAGAAATTCTGAAGAGATATCTTCAGGTGGAAAAATGAAAGAAACAAAGAAAAAAGAAACAAAACCACAAACACACAAAACAAGAGGCAAACAAAAACAATATTAATAACATCTACAATGTACAGTTCACATGCATTATTTGCAAGATAACCGAATTGCAGAAATCTTTCTTCTTGTTTTTATATAGAAAAAGTGGGCCTCAAGAGATTTATTTTTGTTTATCCTAGATCATATCAGGAATTCATTTCAAATCTATGTTTGTCTAACGACAGAGCCAATACTATCGCTCAGCAAAAGGGGAACCAACTATCTCAAATGCTTAAATGGTTGTTCAAAACATTCAATACTCAATCTGAAAGTTGATCATCTGCATTAAAGGAAAACAAATATTTAAAAAACAACATAAAGTCGTAAATATTGTTGAGGCTCAGAAAAAAAAAATGCCCCAAAGTCTGGTGCTTTGATATGCTGAGCAGGAGAAATAATCTCAAGTCTCAGATCTAAGGTTTCTCTCACTCCCTTCAACCCTCCTCTCCTGAAACACAGGAAAAGCTTCTCAAAGTTCACTTGTCTGAGGGAGGATACTTGTTTCAAAAAGAAATGCAACTTTCTTAAAATTTCTTTTTAGGAATCTTATTCATTAACCAAGAAATGTTAGTCAACAGAAAGGAGACAAAATCCTCACCACATGGCCAGACTTTCTGTGTGTTCTTCCAAGGGTAACTCTGACAGATGATGTAGCAGATGATTATAGAATGACGCAACCTTTGTTCCAATGTAGTTCTGTACCTCACCTGCCCCTGAGTCCAGAGGAACTCTTTCACTATTGTATGTATGTACTCTGGGATCATTTTTCTAAAAATCATTCACTCTCTGTATAAATCATCCCTGTTTCCCTCTCCTCTGTGAACAGTATATAAATTTCCGAATTTCCTTTGGTTATCAAGTAATCATCCTGTGATTCCCTCAAACGTATACATTTACAAATTAATAAGTCTTTTCTCATATCAATACATCTATTGTCAGCTTATTAAGCATGCTGAAACCTTCAGAGGGGTGAGAAGAAATTCATCTACCCCGAGAATATCAAGACTTAAATGCAAGTGGAACATTCCACATGTTCTGGCAGGCCAAGGGAGAGGTTGATGTATTTGACCGCAATGTTTCAATACAAAGGATTCATGGATAAGTAATGTAGGTAGATAATAACCAAGAAAGGACCTAATGATGAGTCATGTTGGTCTGGACTTGTGGACAGAACACAATTAAATATTTATTTTTAAAACCAATAAATTAAGATATACAAAAGCTAATCGCAGTCTTACAGCTTTTCCTTTAAAAAAAGGTCTAGAAATTCCTTTATTCATTCATAAATTAAAATTTTTCTGTTCATGAGAACATACTATGTGACAAATTCATGTTATCCAACTGGAGTTTAATCATGATTAAGAAGGGTTAAGTTGTATTACCTTTGACCTAAACTAGTCATCAACATGTTTTAGGCTTGACCTAAAGGTTTATCCATATATAGTAAACTGTAACATAACTTTGACATATAAACAGATTGTATCCTGCTCTTATAACAAGCAGCTGTGTCTCAGTCAATAATTGTCAACTGTTTAAGGCATATTTAAAAAAAACAGATATAAACTATAATCAACCCAGCTATCTCTGTACCTCACTTCAAAAGTCCCTTCCTTTTCTCTATGCCATAAATATAACCTGCCCACATGGTGGAACAGAGCATGTCAAATTATTTTTTGCACAGACTGTTGCCTTATTCTAGGATTGTAAATAAAGCCAAGTAACACCTGTAAAGCTAGATTTGTTGTAATTTTCTCTGAACAGGGCTAAGGCTAACTAACCATCATGAACACACTATCTAGTGAGGGTGATGGGCAAATTGAATTATTATGAGGTGTTCTGAGTGAAACAGTAATCTGAGTCCACCAAGAAGCATCGATTCATTTGTAGAAAGTTAGGTACCATTTCAAAGGAATGTACACTCACACACATGAATATCTTTCTTTTCCAAAGAAATTAAGCATCAGTAAAATAATGATGATGTGAAAGAGTATTCTAGGGAAAATTATGAGGAGGATCCTGGAGAATTTTCAATGAAAAATGCTGGTGTGATTTGAATCCTCCCTTGCCACTGAGTAGCCTTGAAACCTTGAGTGAACTTAAATGAAGTATAGGCTATTATATTGGCTATTTCATAATGACTACTCTGCATCCATTTCGCTTCTATACATTTAAGGTCTTGTGAACCTAATCTTCAAAATTGGTCAAGGAAGAACATACCTATTCTCCTAAAAATTTACTAAAAAATTCTATTGGCTACCTGCAGCTATGAAGAATGAATTATATTTCTGACTTAGCATGATAATTCCTTAGCTCTCCAGCCTAAACTTCTAAGTCCATTAGATCCAAGTAATAGCCTGGGTGAATGTTCTGCATGTCATGTACAAATAACCACATTACACACAGGTTGTTTAACTTTAGCATCCCTATATTAAGAGATGCCACAACACACCTACTTTGCTTCTGGAAATGGTTGTTGTGACAGCTGAGATACATAAATTCTGAAGCAAAATGAGAAGCTTATGGTACTCATTTGCATGTCAAAACCCAAATTTCATTTCTTCCTCATTTCTGTTGACAATGATTGTGTCTAACTAATGGAAGCAACCTGAAAGACTTGTGCATTTCAATGAGTTCTCTAAATGCTTTCCTATAGTAGAGCCTGAAAATTAAAATAAAATTTTAATTATGCAGCCATCTCCAAGTGCTGGAATAATAATAATGATTAAGGACCTTAGTCTGCTTTTTGTTCCTCAAAAGGAGCCTTAACATCCATAGTAAAAATGGAAAATCAGCCCTTTAATTTCTTTATTGGCAGTTTTTATTGAAATCCTAGCATGCTAGGAAAACCTGAAAATCTGCCCACTTTCTTTATATTCAGGAGTACATTTTAAGTTTCACCATCCCCATGGACATGTTACTCTTGAGAAAAACAGATCTTTATAAAACTTCACCTAAAAGTGCTTTGTTTATTTTATGCTTTAATTTTGAAATTATATAATTACATTATTATGAATGAGTAAGTTAAAGAATACTTAGATAATCCCCAAATCCAGCACCCAGCCCCAATTTTGCTATTATTTAAATATATCACTTAGCACAAATATGGGAATTTTCCCTCTGTCTCAGCATCTATGCTATACACTTTAGTAAAATGATCTACCTCCTTTATCTATGTCAAGAATCGTTGTATACTTAAAGTGAGCAGATGCACATGGAGTCCCTAAATTTTGTTACATGCTATAAAATATACTAGGCTTAGTTGACATCTTAAAATAAAAATAAATACTTATTTGTGGTAATTATAAAATATAATGCAAAATTTTGCAACTGTATCAGCAGTCATTTCATAGGGAAAGGTAAAAAAATATAGATAAAAGTTGGACCAGGCATCCTTATAGACAGCAGATATTAAAATTTATAGGTCAAGTTAAAATTTACAGGAGAAATAGCTCTCCTGTAATATTTATGTTTTTATAACAGAATGTTACTAATTGGATTGTGGTCAGTTTTTACTTGGATCCTAAAACTTACAAGTTCTGCAGTAATACTTAGTGACATTTTCTCAGTCCCTGTGATTTGGATCCATAGATAGCGTTTATATGAGTTTTGAAAATTGAAACCATCTACTCTCAAGCAACTTATTACCTATATTAGTATAACTTCAATTTTGGGCTATACTAATTAACATTCTTTTACTATTCCATCATCTGTAAACAACTGACTTGATTTTAGAAAAAATTATCAGAAAGATTAAAAGTTCCCAATAACCTTACTATCTAGTGGATAAATCACCCTCCCCTAAATTAAAACAAATATATTTATAGATCGATATTTACATAAATATATGTGTGTGTATATGTGCGCACGCTCGCGCAGTACAGATAATTTCATGTCTTTCTTTAACTATGATAATACCTCTTATTGAGTGCTAATCTGCCAAGATAGTAAATGGCACTAAGATTTTTGGCTAGTGTATCAGTCTGGTTTCAATTCAAAGGAAACGAGAGAGAGAGAGAGAGAGAGAGAGAGAGAGAGAGAGAGAGAGAGAGAGAAAGGTGGGGGAAGGGTGGGTGGCAGGACAGACAGACAGACTCATGGTCTTAAATTGTTCAGGCTGACCTCATAATTCTCCTGCATCAGCCTCAGGAGTACCTGAGATTACACACATGTGCTACCATTCCTGCCTATGCTTTTTTGCCTTTTTTTTTTTTTTTTGAGAGTCATGTAGCTTTCTTTCATAGAATACTTTTTAAAAATCATTTGGTTTCTTGAGTGCACTAGAGAGGTAACATTTTAGATGAGAAACACTACAGTTAGTGAGGAAAAAAAGAAATCTAACACCTCTCCACTGTGTTATAGCTAGAAAAAAAGGTTCCTTTCTCCACTAAATTAATACTCAGGGCCCTTTTGTGGAATTAGCTCATGCAACAGAACCTTCACAGAAACAGGAATTGAAGAAGAGCTATAGTATTCTTCTATCAAAGTATTCTTCAATTGTGTTTGGGGAAGCTCTTGTGATTTTACAAGTCTTAAAAGCAAGATGTTCCACTTCTCTCTGGTTTAAATATAATAAATGACCTCAAAAGAATGATTTTCATTGCCTGGTACTGGGCTACTCTTAGAATTTTGACAAAGAATTAGAATACTATTTTATATACCTGCATGGATTTTAGCTAAAACTGGATTGTTGATGTCCCCCAAAACTAATATGCATTTATAGCACAAATCTGGTTTTGGTTATCGGGTACTACCTGAAAACTGAACATATAACTCTTATCATTGAAAACTGATGCTTGACTTCAGGATGGCATTTGATTTGGCCATTAGCTTTCCTCTTAAAGTAGTCTGTTAGATAATCAGAAAAAAAAAAACTGAAATTGAGAACCAAAATCCTAACCACTCAAGGTGAGTTCTGGAACTGTTTTTCCTCTCCTGAAGACATTTGTACTTGATGTTTTATTAGAGACCCAGAAAGAAGGATAAAACATTTTACCTGGAAGGGTATGTGAGAGAATGGTAGGAGAGCTAGAAAATGACTACAGAGTCACTGAGTTCTTCAAACATGAAATTCATGAAATGAGATGTTCAGTGTTTGAAAAGAGTCGTTTTAGACATTTTATTACCCTCACAAAGGGATACATGTGGTATTTTAGAGAAGAATGTTTTTATATCTTTGAAGATCTCCATGGGATTTTTATTACTACCAATATATCTGGAAATAAGATATGAGATTATTTAATAAATTATCCTATCTGATTTTGTGGACTCTATATTGGAGACAAGATTTATTTTTTAAATTAGAATGAGTACTGTTGGATCCTGCCTGAGAAAAGGACAGCACATTTTGATAATTTTTCTTTGTGTATTTGTTTTACAGAGTCTTTGTGTGTGTTCTCAACTTCAAATCCTGCTGTGCAGTCTTCATGTCATTATCACATGATCTGAAAAATGATCGGCCAACAAAATAAAAAGAAAATAACGCTGTGGAGGCTGAAACCATCAGCCCTCCAGAAAACTTGACACATGGTTATGCCATTTTATGTAGTAATAAAGATCTGGTTTGACAATGTGTACAGATACTAATTATCCAAGTTTAGCTCAGATTGATGGAGACCATGAAACATAAAATCATCTATGCCCATAAAACAATACTTAAGGTAAAATGTAGGTATACACCTATAGTAACACAGCCTTCATATTTGAGTGTCTTTACAATCCTCCATCAGCCAACTTTAAAACTATTTTGTCTTTCTTGAAAGATAAAAATTGCAAATCACTTTGTTATTCAATTCAGAAACTTCCACAAAAAACCTTTTACGTGAAAATTAAACTATTTTGCTTTTGAGTAGATATCATCATACCACTGTTTACTTCCCCAAACTCTTAGGAACACTAATTTCAATACTCTTATCTTGCTATTTCTGCTCTACAACTATTACATCATTATCCTTCACCAATACCAACTAAGCCCCCAGAATGACAAAAGACATACCTTAAACAAGCATGTAAGTTTCATAAAATGCCCCAACTTTGCCTTCCAGAGTCAGAGATTCTACTAAGATTTTATCAAGTCAGCACTTTCCATTATCATGGAAAGAATCATTTCAGCTTTGCATTTCCAAGAGCTGAATTTTCAAAAATGGGAATTCCACAGAATCCTGACTTCAGTAATTTATTGAAAGTGAGTGCAGAGATGATTAACATCAGATTACATGGGATTATGAGCACAGCCCAGTCTTCAGACATTTGTACCAGACTTTTAGTCTGGTACCAACTTTATTTAAGCAATTTTCACATGACCATTCCCTAGTCCTTCCAGTTCACACTCTCTCCCCATTCTCTATGCATACATAAGTGTGTGTACTCATAAAAAGCCTCCAACATCCTCTTCCTTTACTTTTACATTAGTAGATTATTACTCAGAACCTCTCAAGATATTTAACTTCTGACTCCCACCATTAGATTTTAAACTATAAAAAGATACAAACTTTGTTTTATTTACTATATAACTCTAGCATGTAATACAAGACCTCAAGAGAAATTATTAATAAATAATTAATAAAAATTCTGTGGTAAATGGGAATTAAATAAATGAGTATATTGCGAAGAATTGTTACTAAGGAAAAGTGGTTGAATAGGGGTCAAAAGAGGGTGTCAGACCCAAAGAAATATTTAGGGTTGGAAGAAGATTTTTTTTTTAATATTTTTTAGTTGTCAATGAAACTTTTTTATTTATTTATTTGTGGTGTTTAGAATGAAACCCAGTACCTCATGCATGCTAGGCAAACATTCTATCACTGAACCACAACCCCAGACCCTAGAAGAAGTTTTTTAAGGATGCAAATAAACACTTCTGGAAAACAACAAATGAGGAGAATAAGATGCAATTAATAGAGTGAGACAACCAAGAACGCTGAAGCATAAGGGTTACAGAGCACAGAAATATTTTGGTTGCAATAGAATCTATGAAAATTCTAGGTTTAGAAACAAAGCAAATGGATTGTGATAACTAAAGTTTGTGGGAGAACTCACAATTTTTGTGGGAAAAATTTAATAGTAGAAAAGGTAGATGTATGCAATAAACTCCATTTATCAAGTTGGAAGTAAGGTCATATTCTATAATTAAATAGGACTGGTGGAAGATTAACAGGATTAAAAAGAGTGGAGATATGCTGGGATAGAAAATGTGATGAGCATAAAAGAACTAACTAGGTATATCTTAGAAGATAGCAGAAGGCAATGAGAAACTATGTGAACTGAGGATCATAAATTTCCAGTGTTCTAGTGAGTTATATAATTTCTCTCCTTATTCAACAGTAAATATAGAGAATCACAGTAGAAAACTCATAGCAATCATTCTTGTTTTTAAGAAATGATTAACCTATATATTAAGTTAATAAATATATCTCAGTAGGTTAACATTAGGTAAATCCTTTAAGTCAGATGTGCCAGCTATTAGGAATTTTAAGGCTTTAATAACCAAAGACAATTTTAGTTATCATTATCCTATGCAATTCTGGTTGTGTCTGAACTTTCATGCTATTTTTAATTTTTTATAATTGGAATATTAATGTTATATTCATTTATTGAAGGAAAACCAAGAGAGCTTAAATCCTTAAAGCATTATTAAAATTCTGCTCTGTTCTTAAAATAGATTATCAACAAAAGTTTCTGGTTAAGTTATATTTTATTAATGAAATCAGAAAAAAATTGAAAGTCATATTTAAATCATTTTTTTTATATTCATGTCCTTACAAAGACTGAATTTATAATTAAGAGGAAATAAATATGCTCCTTCAGCAAGTGTCAGCATAAAGGTATAATGCACACATTTAGATATACCCTCTTCATCTTAGCAGACTCAAAAAGATAAACTTATGGGGGAAAAATGCAAAGAGTCATTGTGAAAATTAAATGTGTATGTTGGGTACATGAAAATGAGCTAACTAATAGATTTCTTTGGTTTATATGATATTTTTTTCTAAGTAGCATAATTCAGAGAGTTTCAAAGTTAGATGTTTGACTACTATAGCTGTGATTCATTCTTTCTACTTTGACATTGTATATATGTTCTTTATTAATTTCTTATGACAATAGTGAAATGCAATCATAATTATCTATTCACAGCACAATTTTTTGTAACTCTGTACATAAAGTATGTTCACATCAAATTATGCCATTATACATGAGCTCTTTTTTGCATTACAATTCTTAATACACCTTTATACAACAATTTATCAAATATATTTTTGTATATAAGGTATGTTGACACCAAATTTACATCTTCATACATGTATTTTATATAATGATGAGGGTCTCCTTCCACCATCCATGCTATTCCTCTTCTCCCTCCCTTGCCCTCCCACCCCTATTCCCTGTCTAGAGGTAATCTTCCTCTCTTGCTCTCCCTCTCAATCCCATTTCATGCCACCCCCATTATAATCTCTAGGGTATATAAAGAGCTCAAAAGATAAACACTAAAAAAAATTCAATCAATAAATGGGCCAAGGACCTGAACAGACACTTCTCAGAAGAAGAAATACAATCAATCAACAAATATACAAAAAAATGCTCATCATCTCTAGCAATCAGAGAAATGCAAATTAAAACTACTCTAAGATATCATCTCACTCCAGTAAGAATGGCAGCCATTATGAAGACAAACAACAAGTGCTGGCGAGGATGGTGGGGTGGAAAGGTACACTTATAAACTGCTAGTGGGACTGCAAATTAGTACAACCAATTTGGAAAGCAGTATGGAGATTCCTTGGAAAGCTGGGAATGGAACCACCATTTGACCCAGCTATTCCTCTTCTCGGACTATACCCAAAGGACCTAAAAAGAGCATACTACAGGGACACAGCCACATCAATGTTTATAGCAGCACAATTTACAGTATCTAAACTGTGGAGCCAACCTAGATTTCCTTCAGTGGATGAATGGATAAAAAAAAAAATTGGCATTTATACACAATGGAATATTACTCAGCACTAAAAAACAATAAGATCATGGCATTTGCAGGGAAATGGATGGCATTAGAGAAGATTATGCTAAGTGAAGTTAGTCAATCCCATAAAAATAAATCCTGAATGTCTTCTCTGAAATAAGGGGGGTGATATGTGTTCTATTATAACAGTTAAATTCTAACTTTATGTGCCATTAGTATATGAATTCTTGTTGAAAGAACAAAGTTCTATTCATAATTACATAATTGGTTCCTAGAATAAGCTTAGCACCATCAGGCATTCAATCCATGTTTCTGTTTAGAAGATGAATTAAGGGAAGAAAATTTCACAGATTAAATTATGGTGGAAACACTTCCCATTAAAGATATATATTGTATACAAAACTCATTAGGCACATAACACCTGTCAGTTTTCATTCACCAGAATGAAAGAGTTCAAATACTTCTAAGAGGAATTACAAAAAAAATTGTACAATATTTTGGTTGTCAAACATTCAGAGTGACTGACAAAGGACTGTGAATAGTACAAAAAAACTGAGCAATTATTCCAAAAAACAAAGTTGTATCAACCTATTACAATCCAGTTGCCATACCAAAATTTATGTTCTGATAAAGCTGTAAACTGTTCAATATATGAATTTTGAAAAAAAAAAAGTGATCTTAATCACAACACTGACAGAAGTCCCAAAAGACTTTTCATTTAAATTCTTTTCTCATATTTATACACATAGTTAAACACATAACTAAGAAATTATTATGTATCAATTATTTTTTATTGTGGAAATGATTGACTAGCTTTTCTGGTTATGTAGCGATAATAAATCATTTTTCAGTGCTAAGCCTGTCAACTTCGGTATCCAAATGAGACACTGTTTACTTGAAAATGGATAAGGACAGGCTAATTTTCCTTCTGAACTCAGAAAATATTTTATCATTGCATAAATATTATCAACAAATATTTATTGAGCATGTACATTTGAGGTGCTACATAGAATGCTGCTTTCCTAATATATCAGTTTTATTTTGCTAAAATAGATCTTACACAGAGCTATACAAATTTATAAACTTTATGCTTAAAGGTTCAAATGTATTTAAATCTGTTATTAATAAACTTAATTCTCTCACAGTAACTCCCAATAAGTCTTAAGGAAATTGTGTACTTTCAAGTAAAAAATTGATTATTTTTTGGCATTTTGTGGTCTTTTTCATAAGTTTTTATTCTCTCTCCAGCCTGTTATCAAGTATGACATTCAAGACATGAAACAAATTCACATATTTGAGCTTTGATGAGATGGGAAATGAACTAGCTTGCATTAATGAGCAGAAATACTTCCAAGTTTTATGGCAAAACCATTCACTAAACAAAATAATTTCTTTTTCAACAACCTGTTTTATGTGAGGTATCATTTTTTAAAAAATTGTTTTGCTAAATTTGAAAACCTTACATAGATGAAAATAGTATGGTTAAGACTAAATTGATGAGATACAAAGAGAAATTGGAATTCTACCTAAAATAATGTAAAAATAGTAAACTTGAATGTGGATAGCTTTCCTATATTTAGAAGTTTCCAAAAGTTGTTATGAAGACATGTTCTTCATAAGCTGACTCTGTGCCTATTTCATGGTAGGCCATTAATTTCATGATTGTAATGTCTTACATTCATATCTTCATATTTTTACGAATTACTTCACTTAAATAATTATTGGTTTAGTAACATTTGATTATCCTCATAAATACAGTAATTTCTATTCTCTAATATTTCTGATTTTCAAAATCAAGTAAGTTGTTAAACCTTCCTCTGGCAGAAAAACATAAACCTAAATCAAAATTATAGAGTTTCCTACTTTTAAAAATATACTTTATTTTTAGAGAAGTTTTAGTTTCACAGCAAAGCTCAGTGGGAAGTACAAGAGTTCTTGTATGATCTTTCCACTCCCTAGAGTTGGAATGAATGGTGTATCTGATGGACCTATAGTATACATCACTACCACTCAGTATCTGTAGTTTACAGTAGGGTTTACTCTTGGTGTCATGTAGTATTTTGCTTTTGAAAAGTATATAATGGCACATATCCATTATTTTGTAGTGGATTATAGAATCATTTTGCTGCCTTAAAAATCCCTCCTACTTATATCCTACTTGTTCCTCTCTTTCCTGGAATCACTGATATTTCTACTATTTCCAAAGCTTTGCCCCTTCCAGAAAACCATAAAAAAGCAATTACATAGCATGCATCTGTATATTAACTGTTTATAATTCTTTTACTTAGTAATGTGCATTTACAGTTCTTCAATGTCCTTTTATTATTTGATAGCTCATTCCATTTTTTTTTCTTTTGCTGAATAATATTTAATTGCATAAATGTACCACCATTTACTTATCCATTCACCTACATGAGATCTTGGTTGCATTCAAGTTTTTGAAAATTATGAGCAAAGCTGCTATAAACATTCACATCTGAATTTTTGTGTTAAGTTTTTGACTGTTTTTGGTAAATTCCAAGTATAATGAATACCGAGTTTTATGATAAAAGTGTTCAGTTGTTAATTTGTAAGAGTTCCAAAATGGCTGTAACATTTTACATATCCACAAGCAGTGAATGAGAATTCCTATTGCTCCAGGGTCTTCTACTTCTACATTTACTCTGTGTGTGTGTGTGTGTGTGTGTGTGTGTGTGTATACGGGGGATTGAACTCAGGGCCACTCAACCACTGAGCCACATCCCCAGACCCATTTTGTATTTTAATTAGAGACAGGGTCTCACTGAGTTGCTTAGTGCCTTGCTTTTTGCTGAGACTGCCTTTGAACTCACAATTCTCCTATCTCAGTCTCCCAAGCTGCTGGGATTATAGGAGTACACCACTATGCCCAGAAGGTCTTCTACTTTTAAAATAAGAAATATGAAGCAATTTATTAAATAAACAAGTATTCAGTAGGTGTATATCCTATGTGTGTGTATAGGTTTATATCTAAATTTCATGATTTTTAGCACTCTACTCTATATGTATAAAATTATCCTATGAGGGTAATTATAACATGATAAATTAGCAAATTATAATAAAATGAGCAATTGATGGAATATTTAAGTAGAGCTGAAATAGTAGGGAAAAATGGGAAAAAAGTTTTTCACAAAAGAGGCCTTGCAATTTTATCTTATTGCATGTGCTATCATGTTTGAGCTTTCATGTTTGAGTAGTAAATGAGGGAAGTTTTCCATAGATAAATTACCATCCTTTGATACTTTTTTGTATAATTACCTAAAGAAAACAGTAAATCTAAAGATAATCTAAACTTGCATGCCACATGCCAATTGTTTTTTTCCTTGAAAATAAAATGAAACCAAATCTCAATTACTCATTACTTTTTCTTTCATCCCTCTGTGACTCAGTTACATAGTTATTAAATCCACATCATTTCAGAAATTTGCTAACTTCCTTACATAGTCTAGCTTTATTCTTACATACCACTGTTAAGTTGTATAGTTATTATT
The DNA here is from genome assembly GCF_048772815.1 of Callospermophilus lateralis. Taxonomy (NCBI): domain Eukaryota; kingdom Metazoa; phylum Chordata; class Mammalia; order Rodentia; family Sciuridae; genus Callospermophilus; species Callospermophilus lateralis. The sequence goes on along the minus strand of NC_135306.1, from coordinate 128,244,619 downwards.
AAAATTTTATAAAGGATAAAACTAAAACATGTAGAAAGATAAAGCAAAAACAAGTTTTACACACACTGTGTATTCTTTGAAAAAATATACTTGAAATTGTAGATTAGCCATTACAGGGAGAACAGGCAGGTATAGAAGTAGTGTAGTAGATATATTAGCAACCAACCAACAAACCCTTAACTAACAAACACCCACAAAGGATGAATACAAGGACAAAATAAAAACTGACATTTGGTAGTTCTTTGTACTCTTTGTACCATGTAATATTTATTGTACCCCCCAAACAGCTTAAATTGTAAAATCTACCTCTTGTGATTGCTATGAGAATTAATGGAAACTCCAACTGTAAATTGATTAATATGGCTCAAATTGAATCAAAGCATTTATTTTAGTTATCACTGTAGTCACTCTTCCATCCAGTAATGGACTCAGCAAACACTGAATCATTGAATAGCTATTGTATCAGCAATGGCCAGCAGGCTTAGGTTTGAATGTCAGTCACAGTGCTTGAGCACTGCCTAGTATTTGGAAGTAACACTCTGGAAGACATGCAGAGCTGCTGTTCCTCAGATATATTTATCATAGAAATATATTAGAGGACCTAAGAAGAATGTTTTAACTTAAGAGAGATGTCAGGAAGTCTTGGCAGGAAATGATATCCTTAGTGTACCTTGAGGAAAATGTTAGAAAACTAAGCAAATTAACCATCTCAGGACAGGATCAAGGATGGAGTAGGTTCTTATAGTTTCAGACAATGACAGATTGCACACATGATGTGGTCCCATTAAGTAATAATGGAGCTGAAAAAATCCTACTGCCTGGTGACAAAGTTGCAAGGCATTATAAAAATGTTTCTAATGATTGAGGTGTAAACATATCAATGGTACCACAAGTAATACTTGCATGTGCTGTACTTTTGTAATTAGATACAGTTTCTGATTCTAATATCAAGTATTAAATACAGTTTCTAACACTTGATAATAAATACCATATTACTGTTGTATGTATTTACTAAACTACAGTTCTTTGAGTGATTAACCTTAGGACAGCCTCAGGTAGGTTCTTCAGCAAATATTCCAGAAGAAAGCTTTGTCCTCATAGGAGATGACAGTTTCATGCCTATGAGATCTCATAGAGAGACAAAGTGCAGAGAGGGAAGATAGGGATATTTATGATTCTGACTCTGTGCAATACTAGACTAATGTGTTTGTGCCTTAGTCTTTAACAAGATGGTTTAAAAAGTGAAAAGAAAAAACTTGAAAATACAAAAGCTTGTAGAATAATGGCATTAGAGAAAAAAATACTTTTTGTACAGTTGTAAAACATGTTTTTTAAGCTAAGAGTTAAAATGAGTAAAAAGTTTAAAAAAAAACATTTAAGAAGTAAAAAGGAATGTATACAATTATACAAATAAAAAATTGTTACAAAGGAAAAAGACAAGGTTAGTCTTAGAGAAAGAAAACTTTAGGGCTGGGGATGTGGCTCAAGTGGTGGCGCGCTTGTCTGGCATGCGTGCGGCCCAGGTTCGATCCTCAGCACCACATACAAAGATGTTGTGTCCGCCGAGAACTAAAAGATAAATATTAAAAAATTCTCTCTCTCTCTCTTTCTCCATCCCCCACTCTCTCTCTCTCTCCCACTCTCTTAAAAAAAAAAAAAAAGAAAACTTTATACAAATTTAGAGTAGCCTAAAAGCACTATAAAGTCTTCAGATGTGTACAGTAATGTCGGGCCACTCACCTACACCCAGAGCAACTTCTGGTCCTGCAAGCTCCATTCAATAAATGACCTAGATTGGTCCACTGTTCTTGTTTTTATCATTGTACCATGTTTTGCTGTACATTTTCTATATCAAGATACATTCAGATATATCAATACTGACCATTGTCAAAACCTTCAATATTCAGTTCAGTAACACACTCACAGGTTTGTAGCCCAGGACCAATGAGGTATCCACACAGCCATGGTCTTTTTTTATTATTGATTTAAAAAAAATGACAGCAAAATGCATCACCATTCTCATTACACATCTATACACCACAACTTTTCATATCTGTTTGTATATAAAGTATGTTGACACCCAATTTGTGTCTTCATACATGTACTTTGGAAAATGATGTCCATAACATTCCAACATCCTTGCTAATCCCCTGCCCCCTCTTTTTCCCTCCCACCCCTCTTTCCTATCTAGAATTCATCTATTCCTCCCATGCTCCCCCTCCCTACCCCACTATGAGTCAGCCTTCTTATATCAGAGAAAACATTCAGCATTTGTCTTTTTGGGGTTGGCTAACTTCACTTAGCATTATTTTTGCCAATGCCATCCATTTACCTGAAAATGCCAAGATTTTATTCTCTTTTATTGCTGAGTAAAATTCCACTGTGTATATATGCAATTTTTTTTATCCCTCACACATCAGACAGAACACTAATTTTAGGGTTTATAAAGAACTCAAAAAGCTAAGCTGCAAAAAAAACAAATAACTCAATCAACAAATGGGCCAAGGACCTGAACAGACACTTCTCAGAATATACAATCAATCACAAACATATGAAAACATGCTCAGCATCTCTAGCAATTAGAGAAATGTAAATCAAAACTACTCTAAGATATCATCTCACTCCAGTCAGAATGGCAGCGAATATGAAGACAAACAACAATAAGTGTTGGCAAGGATGTGGGGAAAAAAGTACACTCATACATTGTTGGTGGGACTGAAAATTGGTGCAGCCAATATGGAAAACAGTATGGAGATTCCTTGGAAATCTGGGAATGGAACCACCATTTGATCCAGCTATCCATCTCCTTGGACTATACCCAAAGGACTTAGAAACTGCATACTACAGGGACACAGCCACATCAATGTTTACAGCAGCACAATTTACAATAGCTAAACTGTGGAGCCAGCTTTGGTTTTAGTTAGCTACACTGTCTAGGTAAGCCTAAGTTCACTCTAGGATATTTGCACAGCAATGAAATCATGTATTTGTGCATTTCCCAGAACATAACCTCATTGTTAAATGACAAATAACTGTGTATGTACTATTATATGGATAGATACAAAAAATACCTACATAATTCATCTATGTAATTATATAATGGCATAGAAATTAACATTAAACTATTAAATAATAAAACCATTTTGGCAAATTCATCAATGTTTGCAATATAAGGCACATTTCTGGATTAGTAATATATTAATATTTTCAATCTTTTAAAAAAGTAGTTAATAGTAGAAAAAATAGTAATAACATTGGAAATATAAAATGTAGTCCCTAAAATTATAAAGGCAGTACATGGGATAGAGATGGATGACTAAGGAATTAGCAAAGTAGTTGGCACTTACAAGGTCCATACTAGGTAGCAAGCAATATTTTTAGCATCTTAATCATTAATTAACTTATTTAATCATAACCACAAAAAATAAGGAATTAAAGGAAACAGAATTTAAAAGTATGTTCCCTAAAACACTAGATAATTTTAAATGCAGAGGATGTACCAAGATTCTGATCAAAATACTCTAGTTCCAGAGTCTGTGCTCTCAAATGTGGGTTTAATGCTTGACACATTAAGAAACTATAACTGGAGAATGCATAAGAACACAGCAAGGAGGCATTATACATCTTTTCATTGAACACATACTCATTGACTACCTGCATTATATCAACCACTGATTTAGACACTACTGATGGAAAACAAAAGAAAAAACAACCAATCAAAAAAAGACACAAATGTCTATGTCCTAATGGAATTTATATAGTTTGAAATAAATATGAAAAAGTCATAGAGAGAAATAAGTCATTCTGTTGAATAAGAAAACAAAACCAAAACATTCTTCTAATAGTGTTCTCAGAAAATGTCATAAAAAGAATTGTCGCAGGCCAGCCATGGGCTGTGTGCATGAGCTGTGAGCATTTTGAGTGCATGAGTGGACTGGACCGACTTTGCTGCTCTGTCTGGGCTATGCACAGATGTGTCCTTTTCACTCGCTCTGCCTTTTGATCCCACACAGCACCCAAGATGGGTGTGACTTGCCAAGATGTCAATCTACTGACCACAAGTCATCATGAAGCTAGAGTCTCCCCGCTGAAACCTGACCCTTTGCCTTATTTAAAATGAACATTCCATGGAACCTCCCTTTGTGTGTGTCCCCCCCCATATAATAAGAATTCAGGTGGCTCTCTCTTTCTCCAACAGACCCCTAAGGTCAAGAGCCATCATTGGACCCTAAGAAAAAGGTAACTTCTGTCTGTGTAATTATTTTGTGACAACACAAATTCACCTGGAGTGACCCTGAATGATTTAGTCACATGTCATGGCAGAGAATGATGCAGAAGCAAGCTTTAAACTACATGAATGTATAATTTTCTGGAACTGAAGAAAACTTCAAATTGATAATTTCTTAATGACAAATTAGGAAAAGATTTAGGCTTCCATTGTCACTTTATGCTTTCTAAATTTCTTCCAAATACTTTCTTTTCATAATTGCTGAATAGTAATGTATATATTAATGGGATATAGTGACGTTTTGATCTATCAGTTAATAAAGTTAATTAATGCATATATAACCTCCACTATCATTAGTCTCCCTCACCTAAATACATATGATTCCTTTTCCTAGAATTAACTGTCAGTCAGACTCAGGGTCATAAATCACACTCTTTAATTCTGATATGCCTTTCCTAAATGTTTAAATGTATTAAAGTATGATTTACATATAGTAATATGCAATAAATTTAGTAGATATTGGTAATTTTAGACAAATGTTTAAAGCCATAAATCTTCCATCCCAATTAAAATAATTCAACCAAAACCTTCACCTTTTAATAAATTCACCAACTTCTACTTCTGTCATATATATATGATTAATTTTAATGTAGATTAATTTTGCTTATACTAGACCACCACATAAAAGAAAACACAGTAGGTATGCATTTGTCCTAATTATTTTAGACATGATAAAAGTTTATCTGCATGTAGCCTATGGGACATGTTAATTCCTTTTAAGATTAAATGTTTTTCCTTTCAAATAGTGTATTTAGTTCATTGATATTTGATATTATTGATATGGTTGCATTTAAAAAGAATTTTTATTTTAGTTTTTTTTTATCTGATGTCTTATTTTTATCCCTAATTACTGCTTCCTTATAGCTTGAGTACCATTATTGTAACATTTTATCTTAATTTCTCTGTTATATTGATTAAATCTCATTTTAAATATTTTAGAAATTATTTTTCTATTTAGTATGTTGTTTAGCTACAACTTAATAGTATAATTTTGAATGATTTTTACGTAATTCAAAAAATAATGAAATTTTATTTTACTTCATAATTCATTTGTGCTCTTATAAAATTTTAATTCATTTTTATTTTCTTATTAGAAAAAAGAAAAGTCAAGTATAGTTGTTTTTGGAGGTATAGCTCAATGGTAGAGCATCTGCTCATCAGCACACACAAGACCCAGGTTTGAACCCCAGCACCACACACAAAAAAAAGTGATTTTGTAAAAAGTAAAAATATAACTCTCTCATTATCAAGACATGTACCATTTCTAACTTTTTTTTTAATCCTGTGTGTCAACTTAAGGTATAATTAAGGGATAATCTGGTGATCATTTCTCTTTTACTTTCTGAACTCACTATAAAAGTTCTTACATGCATACGTCCTGACAATAGGTTATGTCACCTTGAGTCCTCATTTCACCCTCATTTTACTTGTCAAAATTTTTGATATGAGAAGAAAAGTAATGCTTACAGGGAAATTAACAGCATTAAGTGCATATGTTAGAAAGTAAGGAAGACCTACAGTTAATACCTAAATGTTCCACTTGAGAATCTAGAGAAAGTAATTAAAAGTAAAAACAACAGAAAAAGCATAACAAAAATGAAACAATGGATAAACCACAGTTTGAAGACTCAAATTGAATAGACAGTTTAATGAATACGCTACAAAAATTTTCTACACAGGACATAATTCTATAAGACCTGTATCTATTAAAATATTTTATTAATGAATAATAATTTTCCATAATATAAAGAACTGAGGCAGTATGTTTTCCTACCAAATTTTTAAGGAATAAGCTATACCACTACTCAAAGTTCTCTTCACTGAGAACTGTTGCCAAGTAAAATGTTTTTAAAAAGCAGCTGGGGATGTGGCTCAGTTGTTAAGTACCCCTGGGCTCAATCCCTGGTATCAACAAAAACAAGCTCTTCTTAGACAATGCCAAGGAAACAAGAATGTAAGTCACAATGTGAGGTAAAACAAAATTGCAAAGACATATCTTCTAAATTGCTGTTACCCAAATAAACAGACAATTCTTAAAACTTTGCGGAGAACATAAATAACCAGATTGAAAACTGGGCAGAAGATGTGAGCAGATATCTCAAAGAGGATATATGTAAATGGTCTTAAAATGTTGCTTGATATTATTTGATCAAATAAATTGCAGATCACACTAACATCTAGATATAACACTTTTTAAAATGGATAAATTTTAAATGCATGGCAGTATCAATTACTGGAAAGGTAGTGGGACAACATAGATTATTTCTCAATCCTGGTAAAAAACAAATGCTACAATCTACCTTGAAATGTAGTGTGCCAATGTTTATAGGCTAAACAAATTCTTAACATACCACCCAATATTTTTTTCTCCTTAATATTTATCCAAATGAAATTAGTATGACAATTTCTCAGGAAACTTAAAATGGCACCACTATTTGATCCAGTTATCTCACTCCTTAATTAATACCCAAAGGACTTAAAATCAGCATACACTAGTGACATGGCCACATCAATGTTTACAGCAGCATAACTCACAATAGCTAACCTCTGGAACAAACCTAGGTGCCCTTCAACAGATGAATAGATAAAGAAAATGTGGTATATATACATAATGGAATATTACTCAGTCTTAAAGAAGAATAAAATTATGGCATTTGCCTACAAATATATAGAACTAGAGAATATCATGCTATGTGAAATAAGCCAATCCCAAAGAACCAAAGACTTAGTGTTTTCTCTGATATGAGGATCATAATTTATAATAAGTAGGTGAGGGGTTAGGGAAGGATAAAGGTACTCTGGATAAGACAGGGAACTGAAGAGAAGGGAGAAGGTGTTGGGGTTAAGAATGATAGTAGAATGAATCAGACATTATTTCCCTATGTGCACATATGATTACACAACGGGTATAACTCTAAATTGTGTTCAACCAGAAGAATGAGAAATTATACTCCATTTATGATATATTGAAATATATTCTCCTGTTATTTTCAAATGAAAAATATATAGTTATCAAAATGATTTTTCAGACAGAAGATTTATATAAAAATATATAAAGATTTCAAAAAACGAAACACGAAAAAATACCAAACAAGAAGTTCAATTCATAAATGGGTAAATTAACTAAATAGATACTTCTCAAAAGAACATATAAAATGCCCAAGTTAAAAAAAATGTTATGTCTATTAACCATTCACCATTGTTTTCTAACATGAAGTATGATTGTTTTACTGAATATAAAAGAGATATAAAGAGTAAAATTCATAACAAAAAACATGGCCAGCAAATATATGAAAAAATGTTGAACAGCTTTGGAAATTAGGGAAAAGCAAATTAAAACTACACCAAAATTTTATCTCACTCCAGTTAGAACAGAAGCTATCAAGTATACAAAGAATAATAAATGTTTGAGAGGATGTGAAAAAAAGAAATACTTTTATACTGTTGGTAGGGTTATAAAGTAGTACAACCACTTTGGAAATCAGTATGAAGGTTCCTCAAAAGACCAGGAATGGAACTACTGTAGGACTCAGAATAAATGCCAAGGAGTGGCATAGCTAACAAATTCAAGTCATCATACTATAGTGATGCATACATACTGAAGTTTATAGCAACACAATTCATAATAGCCAACCAAATTATGGAACCGGCCTAGGTGTCCATCAATGGACAAATGGATTTTTCTTTTTTAAATGGGATATATTTACACAATGGAGTTTTATTCAGTCATAAAGAAGATTTAAATGATATAATTTGCAGGAAAATGGATAGAACTTGATACTATGTCAAGTGAAATTACACCAAAAACGTCAAGTATCATCATTTTCTCTCATACATGGAAGATAGAGGGAGAAAAGGGAAAGAAAAAGGGACCATGGAAGGAGTGGGTAGGGAGAGAGAGGAGTAGAGAGAGAGGGAGGGAGGCAAGAAGGGAGAGAGACAATACTGGAGAATGATATTGGCCAAATTACATTGTTATACTGTGTGCATGTATGAATGTGTAGTAATAAATCCCACCATTAAGGACAATTATGGTCCACCAATAAAAATATGAAAAAGGAAAAAAAATGTGAGTTACCAAACTCAGAAGACATGGATGAAATTTAATACATATTGCTACATGAAAGAAGATAGTTTAAAAGACTGCATACTACATTTTCCATTCTGGAAAAGGAAAGCTAATATAATTATAAGAAGGTTGGCTATTTACAAGGATCCTACCCACAGGGGAGACTTGAATTGGTGATGCATCAGAAAAATGTTTAGGTAAATGAAAATATTCTTTATTGTACTATGATAATGAATATATTACCAAGCAGCAAAACTTGTAGGACTTAACAGCACAAAGGGTTAAAATTAATGTAAAATTAAAAATAAAAACAATTTAGCTATTTGGAGAATCTCAAAATTTAATGAAAATTGTAAGAGAAAGTATCTAACTATTATAAACACATAAATCTAATTTTCTAATGAGAATGGGAAAAGAAGATATTAAGATAGGGAACACATAGAATGACAGGGTTCTGTAATAAATAAATATAGCATTTACCAATATAAAAACTGTGATCTACATCATAAAGTTCCTTCCACATATGGGATTAAAGATTAATAATCCACATACTGCTGTACTTGCATACTAGAATCAGAATTAAGTAAATGGCAGATGGTGGGAGCCAAGTTTCTCTGTGTTGAAGTGGGACTTTGCAAATAAGTGAAAAATTCCAGAATAATCCATATGGTAATGAATTATATTTAGACACAAACATGATATAGACACAGATGGTTAAATATAAAAAATATTTATATGCATGTGTGTATACTCTGGTTAGGATATACACACATATTTCTTACTCTATCAGCTGAGAAACTCTCAAAGCAATGGCAATTCAGTAGAAATGAGCACACATAGAACTTAGATCTTGGTTTCTAATACTATTCTGCATTAAAAGCAGCCAGAATTCCTTGAGATACCCGATTCCTAGACAATATTCAATTCCAGGAACGGGGCAGAAAATATACATGGTAAGTCTGAAGTATGAAAGTAATGAAATGCTTAACAAAATAACAACCATCTTGTTGGAGATATGTCAAAGAGATATAGGAAGCTAACCCACAATAGGAGGGGAGAGGGGAAGAATAAATAAAATAATGTAAAATTAAAAATAGAAACAATTTAGATATTTGGGGAATCTCAAAAATCTGTCTATTCAAAAGATTAGACAAAGGGGAATGAAGGAAAGGGAGGGGAGATAGGAAAAGTAAAGATAATGGAATGAATCCAAAATAATTTTCCTATGTTCATATATGAATACATCATAGTGAACCACACCATCATATACATCCACAAGAATGGGATCCTAATTAGAGTAAGATATATTCCATGCTTGTATCAATATAACTAGATGAATTCTACTGCCATGTATAAAAAAAATTTAAAAATATACAAGATCAACTTAAAGACCTTAAAGTGTATTCAAGAAGCAAAGCTGAAACAATTTGCAGAACATAATGAGATACTGTCCAATAAATAGCCATGAGTATATACTGTAATAAGTAGGCAAATAATGGCAGACAGGAGGCAAATTCCCAAGAATTCCAAATGATTGGTATTCTATGCTCAAGCAAGAGGAGAGGAATTTCTTATGGTTTAAAAGTAAACTGTGAAAAATGACTTCATTACAAAGAATAGAGAATGGAAAAGAGGAAAGTAGGTTTGCAGTAGACACTCTTAACAAGCAGTATCTGTGGCAGGTGATTAACATTAACAGAAATAGCCATAAGTTAAGTCAAGTGATAATATATACCCTTAAAATTATGTGATGAAAATGACACTGTACCTATGGTTTCCCTCCCCCAAATCAATAGCACAATTTCAATTATGAGGAAAACAGACAACTCCAGATAGAGGAAAATTCTACAAATTACCTGACCAGTACAAACATGGAAAGTCTAAAATTACCACATCCAAGAGGAGTGAAATACCACAACAAGAAAATGTGTTGTGGTATCCTGGATGGAATCTTGGAACAGGAAAAGGAAACTAGGAGGGGAAAAAAAAAAAAAAAAAACTAAGGAAATCATCTGGGCATTATGGGGCACATCTGTAATCCCAATAGCTCAGAAGGTTAAGGCAGGAGGATTGCAAGTTCAAAGCTAGCTTCAGCAACTTAGTGAGGCCCTAGGTAACTTAGCAAGAACCTGTATCAAACTAATAACAATACAACAACAACAACGACAACAAGGGAATGTTGCTCAGTGGTTAAACACTCCTGAGTTCAATTTGCACCAAAACAAGAAAAACTAATGAAAACTGAAAAGTCTGGACTCCAGCTAATTATAATGCATGAATATTAGTTCCTTGGCTCATTAAGTTTGGCAATTATACTATGCTAATGTAAAACGTTAATAGGAAAAAGATAAACTTGGCATAGGGTATATAGGAATGGTCTGCGCTACTTCCACAAGTTTTCTATGTCATAAACTGTTATAAAAATAAATTGGTAAAACTAAGTAGAATAAAAATAATAAAAAATAAATTTTGTGTAAAAATATAATTTATTAGATATGTATATGCACAAGAATAGTATAAGTGAATATAACACTGGTTATATTCATGTGATAAAGTTATAGTCTTTTATATGTTTGTGCATGGCCATTAATATTTGAAATATTAATATTTTAATATTTGAAGTTATTGGAAAGGAAGAGAGACAAAGTAATATGGCAGCTGAGTAAGCTACTCCAGGGCCCATATTCCCCCAGATACAACAAGCTGAACAGGTATCAAGGCGTCAAACTACCTTTAAAAGAAGTAAGGAAGTCTGTCTGCCACTCCTTTATAGTTAATTGAAAGTTATCGAATGTCAGATTTTTGACTGTTGTCAGCAAAACAAATAATGCAATGTACTGTGGGGAAAAGTATGAATCTGTGGGCAGGGCTGTGTTTCAACATTAGCAGCCAGTGTTTGCAGGAAAATATTGCCACCTGCTATAGATATACAATTAATTATAACTGCAAACACATACAGGTATAATTATTTCTTTTTGCAAAGGTTTAGTACTATTCTGGCATTTTATTTATAGGAAATGTGGAGGATGATCAATCAGTGCAATTGAACGAGAAAAAGCAATTTTCAGTGAAGACATTATTATTGTGAAGAAACCTCGATTTCTTAATATTTTCACAAATGGTTACTTTCACTAACAGTTTGAGAACCAGGAACAACTGGCAATGTAAACTCAAGTACAGATGTTCCTCCACTTTATGTTGAAACCATTTAATATGAATGTTTCTACTCTAAGCAACTATGGTCCAGAAGATGATTGTATCTTCAAATGAAAAAGAAAATGCTAGGTAATCGTAAAATTTTACATGATTATGATTCCTTGCTGTGAATAATGCAAAATCCCTGTGAGTTGTTGTTTTTTTTTTCTTTTTGTTTGTATGTCTCCAACAGTTGATACAAAAAACACCACTATGATAACTGGCATATGACATTTTCTCCTTGTCTTTGGAAAACAAAACAAACAAAAAGATGTTGCTACTATCTTTCCATGTTTTTTTTTTTTAAACCTTATATAAGTACTCTCCAAGGAATCCAATTTATAGCTATTTTGAAATGGTGACATTTCAAAATCATAGAGCTTTGTTGTTCTAGGGCTAGATATTATCCTCTAAATAATAGAATTCCAGTGAGCTGGAACAATCTCCTGCAGCTGATGTTTTAGCAAACAGACTTTTCCCTGAAGCACAGTTGGAATTGCATCCAACTGTCAAGGAGGTCCACAGAGATTAACTAAAGCCTGTATCATAGGTGCCCAGGTAGAAGGGCAACAGACAATGTTCCTAAGACCTTCTGGTTGTTAATTGACTTCCTCTCTGAGACTGGGAAAGTAGACATTCAGTAATGAGTTAGGTGTGAGTTTAGTGTGTTGCCCAAGTACACATTTTAATTGAATTCTTTGATTCAGAAAAATGGACTTAAAGATCAGTGTGCCCATGGGCTTCTTCTAAATACTAAATTCCTTAAGGTTGAAGATGAAATATTAGAGAATAGATGATCGTTTTAAGAGATGTGATACCTAGGATACAAGTATTTGTTCTAGAACTAGACAATTTTTAAATGTTTTTAACACCAATATCTTATCTATATTTGGACTATAATTCAAGAGTCTCATAAAATAGAAACTTAAAAGACAAATCAGTACCTAGAGGATACAGCTTTTCTGTGAATGATTATCTAAGATATAATTGTCTTATTAATTATTTCAAGAACTGTCAAGGTCCTGTTTTCAGGTGTCACACATGCATTTATCTATAAAGATTATATGCACTGTCACAGACTATGTGTAAGTCAGGGTTTCTAATGAAGAATGTTGATTTTAAGTTCATTTTATGATCTAGGGTAAATGATGCACACATGATAAAGGCAGGAGATGGGAAGCAAACCTCAGATCAGCAGGCTTTTTTTTTATTCAGTACTCAATGGGGGAGCCAATTGGTGGAACACTACTATGGCTCTTTTTGGGGACAGAAAATCTTGGCGAACTGAAACAAGGGTCTTGATTATATAGGCTCTGTTCAAGGTGGGACAGAAGAGTAATTCCTGGGTTTCATTGTATTGGAGTCCTGTAGATCCATTAAGGTAGGACAAGAATGTGAATAGGGAATTTCCTAGGGCTTATTGTATTGAGTGACCCATGGGGAGGGGGGGAGTCAGGTGCCATTCTGGTGCAAGTCCCTTTTGTGTTCCTTAGCTTTGGGTGAGTGAGGCTGGGATTTTACATGACAAAACTTACAGAAAATGTTTTCCCTATCCTTCAAATTGATCATGATTATACACCTAGATAATTCAGATGATATGTATAGGTTCTGTATTACAAGCCTACCTAAGTTTGCTTCTTAGAAAGTAGGGAGAGTTTTCCTGAGTGAATAATAATATTTAAGATGAGTACTGAAATAGGACATAGGAGGTGATCCCATAAACATCATTGCAATAATCCATGAAGAGAGATTAAAGCAACCAAAGAAAATGTTTTGTTAAGGCAGGAAGTAAACTGGGTCAGGTGAGCAGGAGTAGGGGTTGCTTACTGATGCAAATGATAAAAGAGAGTGACAGGTCAAGGTTAAGACTTTCATATATTCCATTGTCTCATTATCATAGCTAGAATAAGAAACATAGTATCATGCAAAGAGTCTTGAAATAAAACACATATATATTTGACTGCAGCATCTCCTCCTTACTAGCTTTGTTACCCTGGGAAACAGTTGACTTCTCTCACCCTCTGCAAAGTTACAGTAATAATGGACTGTTGGCAGGGCTGGTGTGATTCGAAAGAATGTGAATAAGGCTCTTTGACAGAAATAAAGTGTTCAGTACTATTTGATAGAATTAATAATGCTATTAGTATTTTTCGATCTTAAAATGGCACTTTAATTTAGGGCAGGCTAGTATATTGAACATTGGAGATACAGCTTGCTGGTCCTCTGTTAAGGGAGTTTAAAAAATTAATTCATTTAAATTCTTTTTCCCCACAGACCTCTATGCACAAATATCATATCAGGTATATGAACAAGAAAGAAAAGAGAAAATAGTCTAAGAATTTCCCTTTCAAAATTAGATATTCACTGTGTTCCCATTCATTCTTGTGTATGCAGACAGGAAGAAAGCAGAAAAAGTCCTGGACCTTCCTTTCGATGAGTGATTTTGCAAACTCCATCCTCTTACCCAGCTGTGGGTTGGTGATTAGTTTTGAGAACACAAGTCTGCTTGAAGCCAGAATTAGGCAGACAGTATAGATAGGTAAATCAAGTCAGGTCAGATCAAGGAGGACAATTTGAGTCTAGGAAGTCGGTAACTGCCCCTGAGGGATTGAAATGCCTTCAGAGCCCTTCCTTCCCCCGTCAAGATAACCAGCCCCTCACCCCAGCCTGTTACTAAGGTAACCTGTCCAAGGAATTGCCCCTCCCCACGGGGAGTTTGGCCCTTCCCCTTGTCCATCTGCTTCTCACCTTTTGTCCATCCCAGTGAGCATCTCCTGAGCAGGAAGGAGAGATATAAGAGGGAAAGAGTCAGAGAACAAAGGAAGCCTAGGATACATAAAAAGCCCAAATGCCCTCACTCCTTGGGATACCAGGATACAAGCTATGGTCCCCTTCTCCCTCTCAGGAGAAGTCTGTTACCCCTTTTTAAATAAACCTTGCTTTCTATGCTTGCATTGTCATGCTTCTCTAATATTATACTTCACCATATGAGGGAAAAGAACGATAAATGATTGTATCACACTTTTCAAAATGCACATATGCAATACACCACCAGAAGCCTTGAGATAATTCTCTGAAAAAACAGGTTTGCGTAATTAGAACCTTAATTGATAGGCAAAAGCTTTTAAGTAAGAGGTACAGATTTGGAGGAAGGGAAATGACATATAATACCATATATCATTTTGTATGTTTAAGAGCTTCTATGAAAATAACATTGTGACAATTTGGTAAAGATTGGTTAAAAGTGTCAAAATATGATACTGATGATACTCTTTCTTATAAGGCACTGAGAGATGTTATGACATTCTTGTAAAGGAAAATAAAAAATACAACTATAGTCAGCCTTCAACTACTAGTATGTGAGACTAAAAAGTGGTCAAAAGTGTAAAATAAAGAATTACTACATAAATGCATTCTACTTTCATGTATAACTAATTAAAATAAAAAATAATTACTGAGTGAATGCAGAATCAAGTAGTAGGAGAAAATATTCTTTTCAAACTTTCTTTTGGTGTTTGAACTTTTGCTAAAATGTTTCCAAAGAAGCAGTTTAAGGGAATAAGGCTGTGTGTAACATGATACATGTGCAAAGAAATGCAAGATTCATTAAAAGTCTATGGCTTTAATTTATGAGTATCAGAATTTTAAATTTACCTTAAGGATATTTGGTTTTCAAAGACTCAAGATAAATTAATGCTTCATCATGCTGATTATTTATAATCAAAACTGACATGTGTTGACAGTAGAATCTCACATAGAACTACTTACTGATAAAGAAAATTTATTAAATTCACTGAGACAAGGAAGAGCATAAGTTGATAGTGATGTCTCAGAAATAGGCAGGGTTAGTGCATTAATAGGTATTTTTTGATCTTATATTCAAGTGATTTAAGTCGGGTGTTTTAAAGTGAGGTGCTTACAGGGATTGGGTATAGTTCATGTCACAATTGTTTTGGAGAAAAAACTAAAATAAACTTTTGAAAATTTTACTAAGAAAATACATTTACAAATAATCCTGAAAATATTTCTTTCTGAAAATGTTTCTTGAATTATAGTCTTAAATAATTGTGTCTATTTTTTTAAGGATTTTGAAAGTATGAATATTGTTCTTTGCCCGTCTTCCCTATCTACATCACTCCCTGAGATTTTTTTTTTCATTTCTTTGTTATTTTCTTTCTCTTGGCAATTATGTCCATGACTTTGATTATTAACATTTATTTTGAGGTTATGCTGTGCATCATAGTTTTTCATTTCTGAGGTAATTGTCTTCTTTAGTTCAAGTCTACATTTCTTCTATTTTGTATGCTTCTGGTTTTAATTTTTATACTTCTGATTTCTAGTTTTCTTTCATGAAGTCTGGGTTATTTGGTAGGCTTTATTTGTTTCATAGTGGTGGAGAGAGTTGCTAGAGTCCAAATTTTATTGTTTTCTCATCTTTCAGAACTGTAATTTTCCTATTTTTCTTATTTTTTACCATCATACTCAAACTGCCAAAGGATCATTTCTGCCCCTCATTTCACTTTCATTTTTGAAATATATTTTCACAAGGTATGGAATTCTAGTTTGATAGCTTTTATCTTTTAGTACTTCAAAAAATTTTTTAAATGTCTTCTGCCTTATTAAATGAAGAGACACTTGCTGCCACTTTGATATTTGTTCCCCTTTAATGAGTTTTCCTCACAGTCAATTTTCTCGTAGTCACAGCTTTTAAGCAACCTGACCACAATTAACTGGTGTGCTTTTCTTCATATTTATTCTGCATGAGGTTCATTCAGCTTCTTGAATATGAAGGTGTACAATATGAATCAAATTTAATTTCTTTAAACAATTACTTTAAATACTTCTGGTCTCCACTCCCATCCAACTTAGGAACTCCAATTATACATACAGAATGTCACTTTAAGTCTTCCACAGATGATT
This sequence comes from Callospermophilus lateralis, assembly GCF_048772815.1. NCBI lineage: Eukaryota > Metazoa > Chordata > Mammalia > Rodentia > Sciuridae > Callospermophilus > Callospermophilus lateralis. The sequence continues at coordinate 128,228,147 of NC_135306.1, read as the reverse complement.
AAGTCTCTCTTTATTTTTCTGTCTTTTTTTCTTAAGTGCTTTTGGACTCCAGTGATATAAAAGGAGATGATGGGATTAATTTGCACACAGCATTAGAAAGTATATTTTTCATTGTTTCTTTTTTTGCCTCCTTTCCCTACACCTCATTCCCCAAATAATTAAATAATTTAAAAAGTAGACTTGCATGGAAAAAAGGGAGAGAGAGAGGGGAGGGGAGGGGAGGGGGAGAGGGAGAGAGGGAGGGAGAGAGAGAGAGAGAGAGGGAACAATGAAAACATCAAAGAATATTACCAGTCTAGAGGACCTCCTAACCTATAATCTTTGGGTTTAGAGACCAGTGAGAACCCAAATACCTGATGACCTGTGAACAACCCTGAATCACATCAGGAGAATTGATTATGGCAAGAATTTAACAATCATTCTGGTACCCACCTGGCTGTGGCTAAAAATTAGGCTCCTGCAAAACCCGATAAATGCTTCTGCACCTGCCATTCCTGATGAGATGGTGTTTGTGTGGCAGCCCTCCATCCTCCACCTGCTGGCTTGTATTTCTTTATCACCCTGTCTTTTCAGTATTTAGCTTCATCAGGCAGCAGCATAACTGGATTTTTTTTTTTTTTTTTTTTTTTTTTTTTTTTAGTTACACTATAACTTCGGGTTTACCAAACTTGTTTTCTGCAGTGTTTAATGGGCCATTAATCCCTTCCAGGGAATGCTTGCACTGACTCTCCCCTACCCCAAATCCACCTCACCTTGGTCACTGGAGGTTCCACCTATAAAGTTTTGATTTCAATCCTTTTTGTTTATACATTTTTCAGAATTTTACTTAATATTTTAACTTTTTCCATGGCATCTTGGGAAAATGCAAGTTAAAATAGTTATTTATTTTTCTTGTTTACCCAATGTTATCTGTGTAATTTTGTCACTGGATATTTCTCCAGGGATGTTCCATAAAGGAAACATTTTCTAGTTTTTTCTTATTTACTATCATAGCATTGGCTTTCCTATTCAAACAGTTTCCATTCAAACAGTAAATAAACTATTACAAGAACATACTAGAAGCTAATTGAGGGTGGTAATTGAATTAAGTCCATCTGTAAATGTTTGATGGGTCCATCGGTAGTGAAAATGCATCATCAGAAGTTTTCGTTGTCCTCGCAGGATTATAGGTTTGGCAAACAAACTGATTATAAATAATTTTAGCAATTTTAGAACAATTATTCCACCAATATTTTTTTTAGTCACTTGGACCCAAACCACATTGATCACTTATGTGAGTGATCCTCTGACCAGAAGCAACAGCAAGTACATAGTGTCTTAAACTTGCTCCCATTGTCCCCTGAGGAGCAGCAAAAGCATTATAGTGATAGTAGAAGCAAATGTAACTCCATTTTGTTTTATGACTTCATCCTGTAAAACAACCATGCCAAGTAGAAGGGTCATGACTTTGGCAAGATGTTCTTTTCTGTTTGCTATAGAAACCTTTAAGAACAGGGAACTACCTAATGGAACATTGTTTCTGTAACTAGAGTAATGGGGCTCTGTTTCTGTAACTGGGGTGATTGGGCTAACTTTGATTGGTTAGGTTTCCTGCCGCTTGACTACACTCTCCTGCTTCTGTAACCTGGCTTACTTGCATTGGCTAGACCCTGAACATCCCTTTTGCAGTTTTCAGGCTTATAAGGAGTGCTCTTGCAATTGTTCAGGGCTGATCAGGGGAACAGCTTTATGTTCTGGTCAGCCGCCACCGGTGTGCTTCAGTAAAGGCTTGATTCAATTATACGTGAGTGGTCTGGAAGTCAGTTTATGAAACCCTGGGATGAAGCTTTAACTATAACAATAAGACAGAGTGTGCTTTTTCATCCAGTTGTCTGCAGCAGTAGAAAGGTTGGGAGCTTTTGAAGTGATAATTCTAGAACTGCAGAAGTTTGGGTTTCTCCAAACAGAACCCAATTTGTTTTTGACATTTTTCTGAGGCTTTCAAGAAAGCAGAAATTTCACTGGCAACAGGACGAAGTAAAACTATATTATTTGTGAATTGTTTATGTCAGATATTGTTATATGTAGTTTCTTGGATATAAATGGAGACCATCCATATATGCTCAATCAACTACTTCTTAGGTGAAACTTGTGTTTACTATTTCATATACAAATTATCTAAGTCATGATTAATTGTTGAGCCAATTGGTAATAGGATGGGACACTTACCAATTAATAAACTGGCAGAGTCCTTAAGATCTGGTCTACAATTAATGTCACAAATGGGTTAAATCTCTTTTGAACATGTTTAACATTGTTTTTAATCTTTGCAGAAGAACCAAATGTAATACCAAATAGTACATCATATGCAAACTTGCATATTGATACAACTTCAGTTTGGGTTAGTAGTATTATTCTACCCTCTGTAGTTTCTTGGGGGAGAAAATAACTCTGATGTTGCTCATCTCAGACATAATGATGCAGGAAGATCACCTTTTGACTCCTTTTATGTTAGTTTTTTCTTAATTAAAATTTCATGCTTAATTTTTGCATACAGCTAAGTTACTTGGAAACACTTTTTGATATTTTTTAAGCATTATCTGGAAGAACTAGAGGAGGATTTTGTTTAAGGGTAACTTGTTACTATTTTGTCTAAATCTTACTGAATACTTTGTTTAGTACTTAGTATTTTTGGCTGTGTCTGGTGGGAACAGGATCTCTTCCTATCTCTCGGACTGTAAGGATATTTTCTGTAGTTTCTGGGTGTTCCTTTCTCCAATTCACACAGTTTCATTACAGAGTTGCACAGATTACTACAGCTGAAGAATTGTGGGGTACCCTTTTCAGGTCTCTGAAGGTGTCTCTCTGTGGAGTCACCACTAAAATTTGATTTATGAATTGACAATTTAGATGGCTTTCTCCATCACTTACTGCAAAAGACCAATCTGGTGTTCACATATGATTTTTATTATCCTACTTTCCTCACTTTAAAATAAAATTAAATTCAAATCGTTTGATAAAGAGTGTTGTTCCTCTGAATTAAACAATGAGTATCTATATGAAGTGTGTTCCTTATATTATACTTGAGTGACAGCCTTCATACCAAATCCAAAGTCTCAATTTAATTATTTGAATTATACTTCAAAACATGTTTTCTATTTTCTGAATTCTTGTACTGCTAAGTAACCATCAGAGTAACTCAGTTATTTGTTTTCTCATATAAAAAAATATGACATTTGGTTTTGCACATATAGTTCTTTGTATGACCATCCTCTAAGATAAATTTCACAGCAGATCCTGGAAATCTTAAAAATATATATTTGCTAACTCCTTTGAAACTAGTATTTTGTTTAATTAGAACCCTCTAATTTTAGAATTGAGTTGATTTTGGAGGGAAAACTAAGATTAGAAAATATTTGATATGATTTTTTAGTAGATAGGAAAAGACCTTGGTGATTTTCAATTTTAACCATTTTTATCTTTTGAATCATAACAAATTTCCTTAGAGGTTTCATCTCTGTTTTAGGTTTAGGGATCAATATTTGATTTAGTTTCTTTATCCCAGTTACAAAAGTAACTGGTTAATAGTTCCCCAAATAATAGTCACTCCTAAGGATAAGAACCATTAAGCTATATCTAACTCTGTGATTTAACTTTCATTGATATTTTTCCCTATAATAATAAGCATACAGTAGAATTCTGATACAAGGATACTTTATTTTACTCATGCAGTTTCTCCACTAGATTTCAGCTATGTAAACTTGAGATAATGGCTTAAATTCTGTAATTTCCTGTGTATTTTCCCTTATATAAAAAACAGCCCTTTGATCAGGGTACTTATTTTCTGGAATTGCATGGAACAAAACTAGACAAATAGAAATCATGCTAAAATATTTAGTTATTAAAATCCTTAAGTGTTTCCTAAAGAAGCTGAGGAAGGTGACTAAAGCCCTTTTGTTTTTTCACTTCCTACCTGACCCTAGAGCTGGGTCACTGTGGCTTTCATGGGTATGATTTGTCCCTGGGCCCTCCCTCTTCCTTTCTCTGCTTCACAGCCATCATGAGGTAAGTAGCTCTGCTTCACTACCATCTTTCCATCATGTTTTGCATCACCTTCAACCCAGAAACAATACCCATGTCATCATGGACTGAAACTTCTGAAATTATAGGCCAAAATAAATCTTTCCTCATTTTAAGGTATTTTTCTCAGACATTTTCTCATAGTCACAAGAAGCTGACTAACAGATTCAGATGTTTAGTTCATATTATATTATGGAAGGAACTTAGAGGTGGCACTGTATCCCCACATCAAGAAAAAAAGCTTAGAATGAAAAAAAAATAAGTAATTTCTCTTGCATTCATCAAGGAATGGAAGTTACAGGGCAAACTAGTCTACAAAAATTAGAGACACAGGCAAATATGAAAGATAGCAACTTAGGAGCAGAAACCTCTGTGGGAAAGCCTGAACTCTGACAAATCCCAAATTCCTGAGATTTGAGAGTTAAACAAACAAAACAACAACAACAACAACAAAAAAAAAAAAAAAAAAAAAAAAAAAAAAAAAAACCTTCCAAGGTATCTCAGCTATTGGAATCCTGAATCATTTTTAAATTTTACTTTGAGTACTTCTACCAGATTCCACAAGGTGGGAGAGAAATTAGTAGCTTTGAAATATACCACAGCATTCTGTTCTTAACAAGACCTGCCCTCAGGGAAACTATTTTACCAGCCACTGAGCTGGAAGGTAAGTGGCTATATCAAGCTGGCTCCAGGATCTCATGAGAAGAAATACCCAGCAAAAGTCCCCTCCAGTAATTCTGTCCCATTAAGATGGAAAAACAAAAACACTGCGATGCACAGATGAAGTTCAGTCCAGGGGCACAGAGGCAACTAAAGCCCGGGGCCTCCTCCACAGGACTGCAGAACTTTCCATTCCCACACTTAACACCACACTAAGTCAGACTGTTTATCATGATTCCTTTACATCTCCAGGTTAGAACAAGTGGAGCAAAACAAATCTAAAGCAAGAAGAAGAAAGTAACAATGCCAATATTAGTATAAATCCATGAAATACAAAATAGCAGAACAATTAAAACATTTAGAAAAAATAAACTTTTGTAAAATTGTTTTAAAAAAGACACAATTATCAATATCTGGAATGAAACAGGGCATTAGTGCAGATCCCACAGCTATTAGAAGGGCAATAAGTGAATTTCATAAGCACCTTATGTTCCTAAACAATCAACAACTTAGGAGAAATGAACCAACATCTTGAAAACAGCACAAAACTAAACTAAACCAAGATGAAATAGACAATCTGAATCATCCTGTAGCAATTAAAGTAATTGAATTTATAATTAAAACACTGCTGAAAAAGAATTTTTCAGGCACAGATGGCTTCACTAGAGAACTCTACCAAGCATTTTAAGAACTAACTTTAGTTTTAAAAAATCCCTTCCAAAGGAAAAAAGTGAATGCTTCATAATTTTATGAAAACAATTACCCTGATGCCTAATCAGAAGCATAATATAAAAATATAAAACTACGATGAAAATTTCATGAATTTACAAAACAAAGACATTATACATGCATAAAAATCAACTAAATACTGGAAACAAAATCCAACAGTGTACTAAAAACATATACACCATCAACAAGTAAGATACAGGTCTTGATCATGATTTGATTTTTAATCAGAACAATTTACCTTAGTAAGAGATAAAGAAAAAATCATATAAAATGAGAAAACATTTCACAAAATTCAACATCCATGAATAATACTTTTGGCAAGGTCGAAATAATGGGAAATTATTTGAACACATCAATGGACATCCTTAATAATAATAGTAATGCCATTCTGTGAATAAAGACTGATGGCTTGCCCTCAAGATGAGGAAGAGGAAAGAATGTGTATTCACATAACTTTCATTTATTATAGAAGTTCTGGCCACTACAATAATAGAAATGGTACACATATTAGTGATAATTTTTTTTCCATATGTATATCTCATCATGATTTATGAATATAATCCACAGAAATCTAGGTCACAAAAGCATTCTTAGACAATTTCAACAATGACACCAGAATACAACATAAAAATCATTGTCACAATTGTATATAATCACAGTGCACACGCAAAAACAATATTTAAAAACAAAAACCACAAAATTGAAATACTTAAAGTATATGTAAGATATATGCAAAACACAACATATCCAAGACCCATATATTGAATCTTATAAAATCTTAAAAGAACTCAAACACCAAAATAAATGTACGCGGAATAGGGTGTTCATTGATTAGAAGACAATATAAATGTGATTTTTTTCCCAATTTTCTAAAGCCCTAATACAATTCCTATTGAAATCCAGTAGAATTTGTGTTGACAGACTATCTTCTAAAGTTTCTGATAGAATAGAACTTAACGGAGTATGAGAGAAAGAGGAGGGTGTGAGACAATTTTGACAAAGCAGAATAAAGCAGAAGCAATGCCTCTACCAATCATTCAGGCTTACTAAATATCTACACTAATTAAACTGCAAATTTGGAAGAAGGATAGATGTGAATTCCAGTAGAGCAGAAGGAAGAACTTAAAAAGAGACCCTCTGTGCAACAAATGGTTTCTGGACCAGTTAGAAATGTGTAGATCAGTCTGATTCTTACTCTTAAGATGGCCACATTCTTCCTAGAAAATCTCTTCCTTGTCTTACTCCCTAAAGCATCACTTGAGATTGCCCCCATTCTCCCTTGAATATATATCTACTTTCCTAAATAACCTCTGCCCAGGCACTTGGCGGGTGGGAGAAGTGCACAGGCAAAAAAAAAAAAAAAAAAAAAAAATCGAACCTTGATCTAAATCTCACATCTTAGGGAGGGGGATAGGAATAGGAAAGACAGTAGAATGAATCTAACATAACTTTCCTATGTACATATATGAATACACCACAGTGACTCTCCACATCTTGTTTACCCACAACACTTGGATCCTAATTAGAATAAGACATACCCCATAATTGTATAAATATGTCAAAATAAACTAATCAAAAACTAAACAAAAAGAGTAAAATTTAAAAACCTCAAAATGAATCAGACTAAAATGAAAGTATAAAACATTTAGAAAAAAAGCAGAAGTTATTTTATATCTAAAGACAAAAATTCTTAAAATTGCCACCCAAAATGTAGTTCATAAAAAGGAATAAATGATGCAACAGACCTTATTTACATATAATTTATATAAATACATTTTTATAATACATATTTATAACATGTACATCAAAATTATATATATTTTATGCCATGTATACTTCATGTCATAAATGTTTATATATCATATATAAATACGTAAACTTTTACTATATCATGTAAATATGTTTTTATATATCATATGAATTTATAAACTTATATGTATAAATTTATACAAACATAAATTTAGCATATATATATTTCTTTGTGTAATACATGGAGAAGAAGATGAAAACACAAGTTTCATTTAGGAATGGAAGACTGGTAAGTATTTGCTCAGACAGGGAGGAAATAACAAAGGTAGGATGTAGGAGAGATGGGTCTGGTTATAAAAGGACAACATAAGGGATCCTAGCAGTGATGAAAGTATTCTATATCTTGAATATGACAGGGGATAAACAAATCTACACAAGCGATAAATTGTGTAGCAATAAACACATACAAAAATACGTGAGTACAGGTAAAACTATGGAAATTAAACTATAAATGGTTGCCTGTATTAACATCAATATAATGATTGGGATTTTGCATTATAGCATTCCAAATTGATTTCATTGGTAGAAACTTGGTAAACTTTTTTAGGATTATTTCATATTTCTAACAACAGCATGTAAATCTACAATCATGATAAAATATCAATGAAAAATAAGTATATAGATAGGTCATTAGCACAATACAAAGATTCTTCTGACTAGAAAAATTCAATACTATGAACCATCCTTTCATAAAACACATATGAGTACCTAACAAGAAACAACCTAATATATTTTTGGTAGGAAAAAAAATTAAGGGAACAATCCATAGAGACAAAATTCATGGAGGATGAAAAAATCTTTTGTTATTAAGCTGATGATGCTGGCCAGTATACAAGTTTCTGTAATACACAGATTTTTTTTTTTTGGCAGTTGCACAAGTCCAAGAAGTGAACAGATAGGTAATAAAAAAATGGGAGTGATAATTGGACTCCAACACAAAGTTAGAAAATACAAATACATCATTATAAGAATGAACTAAAACAAACTAGTGCTTAAACAAAGACACAGAAGAAACTTGGATTATGAACCTTTGTTCTTGGTAGCAAATTCTTAGAAGATATACCTTGTTAACTGCAGATCTTTCCTTACATGCATATTGTGTTAAGTATATACTAATTTATGATCCAGAAAATTTCAAGCTACAACAACTACCCCAACTAGCTTTAAGTTGTTTTTATTTGGTAGAATCAAGAATAAATAAAAAGCCTCTGCCTAAGCATTGTAATGGAAAACCAGAGAAATTATTAAATTTAATCAAAAAAACTGTTTACAAATAAATATTAAGACAAAGTAAATTTCACTAACACAAAAAGCTAAACAATAAACATTTGAAGTATTAAAAATTATTTTAAAGAAGGTAGTCTGTTATACTCTCATTTGAAATATATGCTATTTTCTTAAGTTTAAATATATTAACATTAAAAAGTTTTCTTTATGAAATAAAAATGGTACATTTTAAATTGAGTGTCATATCTGTCCCAAATATATGCAAAAACTACTAATATTAAGGCTTTAAAATTCATTAGAATGAGTGCACAGAAACAACTTGCCAATTTATAAACATGAAGGTTTTAGTACCAGTAACTAATGAATTTCCTCCCAGATAGTAAGAGGGGAATGAAAGATAGAAGAGGTAGAAGAAATGGGTCTGAAAAATGTCTCATATGTGCAAAAGATATATTTAAGAATATTCCCAACAGTTATTTAAAATATGCCCTGCCCACAAAAAAAAAAGTCAATGCTTTTTGTGTTACCATTTATGTGAAGTTTCAAAATATGTGACACAATATATGTGTGTGTGTTTTCAGATACATACATTAACAATAGACATGCAATGATAAAAACTCCCTTCAGGGACAACTTTAGAGCAAGAAGGAAAATTCTGTCACTTTCCACACATAATTAATTTTTCTTTCTCTAATTTTCTAACTTTTGTCACTGGTACTTGGACTATCTCTATATGGTATGCTTTAAAATTTCATACATTTAATATTTTTAATTTTCTTGTAAATATTTTGTTTGCTTTTACTTGAATAAATCAATGATTAAACACTGTTGTAGAACTTCTCTAAGTATATATGAAGAACCATGTGATTGTAAACAAAGTATATAAGCATAAATTAAAATTTGTGGTTTATAAAAATAGCTATTATCTAAATTACTTATGGTTTGCAAATTATTTACAAAATGATGTGATTATGTTTTTACATGTTTAGTTTTCTCAGCAAATATTTTCATATTATGAGTTTCTATCAAACTCTAAAACTTCACGAAATTTAATGTTAATACTCATACAACGAAAAAAATGCCTTACATTTTTTGAGTAATTTTAATTCTTTTGTTTTCCAAAATGCACTTTATTTGTCACATCGCTGTTATCTTAACTGGATATTGAATTAAATGATTTTTTTTCCATTTTTCTCATGTACATGCAGATAGCTTTCTATTGATTTTAGTATCCATAATTTCAGATAGAAATCAGATGTTTAGAAGAGCATTCTTTGTAATTTGTTTTTTCTTTTATTTGAAATTATAATACTTTATCTCCACTGTATAAGAATTTCAATAGGATATTCTAGATCTGAGTCTTTTTATAAAATATTAATCTTCTCTTAGAGAGATAAAGCATTTCAATCCATATACTTCAAGTATGAATTTTTTAATCCTTAATTATTTTAAAATACAAATTATGTGAATATCTGAAGGATATAATGATTAAACCATATCTATGAGAATTTTTTTACTAAGTAGAAAAATTAAGAAGTATTACTATTTCACTATGCTAACAAGTATTAATTGTTTCTGTTTTAAGTGTTATTTTCAAACCATATTATACATACTGCTTTTTGTAATCATACAAGGATTAATAAAAGAAGGAAATCCTTAAGTAATTTAAATGGGGGAATAGAGTCAGAATTGGGGAGGTGGGAGGCAGATCAGTGATAGAATTCTTGCCTAGTAGGTACATGGCATTGGATTTGATCTCCCTGACTGCAAAATAAATCAATATAAATAACTAAAATGATGAGTACACTTATGGCATGACAAACTAATATTAAAAGTATATTTGAATACCAATGATACCCAATTGGCTATGATTAATCTTGGCCCTTCTGCAGCCCAGTTTTGGCATTTGATGCAATACCACTTCTAATTCAACCTCATAGCTCTCTGTGGCTTGTTTACATTCTTTCAAAAGGCTAACATTCCCACAATACATATTTCCTTTTCTTCCTTGGAATAAAATCCACATAGATTTCACAACCTACAGTGTGAATCATTTTCCTTAAAGTTTTTTTTTAATCTCTGGGACATGACATTATCTATTTTTAAGATGTCTTTAAAAATGTAATTCATATTTTCTTGAAATTATTGTATAAAAAGCTTAAATCAAGAAAAAAATGCCAATGCTAAGTAGTGTGTTCAAATGGCTGATTTGTGCTATTTGTAGTGGATTATTTGAGAAGACTGGGAAAGAAATGTTAGTGTCAACTCAGGGCCGCTTCAGGTCTTGGAGGTTAAAGTAAAGATTAGAATCTGAATGGGCTTTTGGTGATTTAAGACATATGTGGTTTGAAAGTCAAGAGAAAATTCATAAATTCTTTTAACAAAATGTTTGTATTTGAGTTATTTGGATAGATTAATTTAGTTGTGTATTTTCATGGTAAAAATAAAGTTGACACAAGTGAATGTAACAGAAAATATGTGCATTCATGTTAATATAAATCTGCATATAAATTTTTTATTTCTGATCTGGGAAAGGTAAGGAGAGAGTTCAAATATACAATATTGATGCTTCTGAATTTTAGCTTCAGTCAAAGGATTATTGGTCCCTGCTGAGTGGGCTATACTCCATTACATATTAAAGCATGATTTAACATACTTATGTGAATATTATAAGTTGTTATTACTGCCAGAAGAAACGGCAGGTAAGCACAGAAAACATATTAAACTAATATTTTAAAGCCCTGAGCCAGTTAAGCAAGCTTGGGTGGTTGAAGCACCAGTCAGGTCCTAAGAAATGTCCTTTGCATGACATACATAATTACTTGGTATAACATTGTTTTGTTTTTCCCTTTCAGTGAGAACTTGAAAAACCCCCAGTATTATTTTAAGAATTTCCAAATAAAAATCCCCAGACACAACTTAAGTTCAGCTACATAGTAGAGAAAACACGGAATACCAGGCCCCCAAACCTCTCCTCCCTAGTCAAATGCATATGAGACAAAGTTCTGTTTTCTTCTTAGTAGATGTTGAAGCAAGAGGTCCCAGTGGGAGTTCAGGGAGGTTGCAGTGACATGCTTTCCAGCTTGCCTGGATATGGTCTTCAAAATCATCGTAGCAAGGAGTGGGTCTATGCAAAATTTAGCCCAAAGAGACTATATGCTGAGGATATGTTATATACAAAACATGCTGTATACCTAGAGTAAATTAATTATGTGTTTGCTTTTTTTCCTGAAGTTTAAGGCCTTAAACTAGTCAATATATACATTTGGTAGTGTGTTGAGACATATTAATTGATCTAAAAATTAGCAATAGGAATATGAAAATATGATCTAGAATTTTTATTTATTTATTTTTGGGGGAGGACTGTGGATTTAACCCAGGGATACTCTACCACTGAGCTATATTTTCAACATTATAATAATAATAATAATAATAATAATAATAATAATAATAATTATTATTATTATTATTATTATTATTATTATTAGAGACAAGGTATAAGTTGCTGAGCCTGGCCTTGAACTTGCAATCTCCTGCCTCAGCCTCTGGTCACTCTAATTATAGGTGTACACTACCATCCCGGCCTAGAAATTATTCTAGAAATGATCTTAGGCATGGATTAGATCTATAAGAATGGGAGAACTTGATTGAACATATACAGAAGGACAAACATAGGGGAAAACTCATGGCTATAAAGATACTCAGGTAAAATATTTAGAGGATTTAAAATTGGGACACATCACATGCTTGTATAATTTTATCAAAATAGATCCTACTGTGTGTAACTAAGAATGAATAAAAGAAATAAAGCAAATATCATTAGAATAGACTGCAGAAATACAGCCAATAAGTCAACTGTGAAAAGCTCTGTATGTGTGACATAATCTTGGAGATTATGCATCTTAAGGATTTTATTTTCAGAATGTATGTATAATAACACAAATGATAAATGGTAGGAATGAAGTGATGGAGGCTATGAGGAAAGAAAGGCATTATTATCACAATAGCAATTTAGGGGAAGAACATACAGAACTAGAAAGGTTGCGTTTTAAATTAGTCAGCTGGTGGCAATTGGTATTTAAACCTGGGTCAATGTGAGTCACACCTGCTCTTCCTTCTACCACATCCAGCTGTCCTGAGGAAACTACCACAGAGCTTTTGTAGAACCTGCTGCTATATTTTTTTCCACTTTGGAAAGCTGAACCCATAATTACGAGGTGCTTCTTTAAGAGACAAACGCAAATTGCATACAAATGCATGTAATACATACGCTCATATACTGTAAGGACTTAGTTCTGAAATAAACCTGTTGAGGCTCAGTACACATCACTTGAGAATGACTGTACCTGAAGATGCAATGCCAAATATGTCTCTTTGTCATTAAAATTATTTTGAGAAACTGCAGACAAAGAAGTAACCCTGGAACACTTCACAAGTGTAAAAGAAACATCTTCAAAGGAAATCTCTAGTAGTAAAAGAAGTTGTATCACCTGAGAGACTCTGTACATAAAAGGGCAAACCTTTATTCACCATGCTTTTCTTACCCTTATTCCCTCCGCATTTGCATCTACATCCCCCAGAACCCCCAAGTCCTTGTTTGTCTCCAGAACTTAAGGTGCTATATAAGTAACAATTATTTGGCACTTAAATATTTGAGTCTTTTTTTTTTGTATGTGAGACTCTTGTGCATACAGGCATAATTAAAATGTTCTTGCAACTATTAATCTGTCATATTCCAATTTAATTTGTAGTCCGTGCAAAGAACCAAGATGTGTGGAAGGAAGTCAGTTTTCTCTGCTCTACATTTTTTTTTTTTTGGTGGGGGGGTGACCAGGTTCTAGGGGTCAAATTCAGGGTCACTTGACCACAGAGCCACATCCCCAGCCCTATTTGGTATGTTATCACTGAGTTGCTTTGTGCCTCACTTTTGCTGACTTCGAACTCACGAATCTCCTGCTTCAGCCCCGGGGATTACAGGCATGCACCACCAGGCCTGGCTCTGCTCTACATTTTCAACATATATTTACACTGTAATATTGTTTAAGTTGTCAGTACTGTATCACTTCATAGAAATCCTGAGACATGCCTGGGATTGAAAACTTAGGTTTTCCAGTCTGTTCAGCATTCTGAACTTCCCAGAACCAAATGCAGGCTTTTTACAATGGTTCTTTCTTAATTTTACAAATGATGGTATTTTTCCTATAGTAAAAATTGTGTATACAAAATATAATTTTAAAAATATATTTAATTACCTAGAGATTCAACCTCCCAGAGAAAATTTTCATCTGTTGATATATTTGGTTATTTCTACTATTTCATGCACACAGGAGACCAACAAGTAATATATTTGAAAACATTTGATTGACTCTACTATTTTCGAAATATTTCTATTTGCCCAAATCCCTGTATGCTTGATGGGATGACTGGTCAATAATATATTGTTTCAAGGCAATTATAGCTCTGAAATACAAGGAGCTCAGAATTCATCTTTTTCATCTTTACAACAACAACAACAACAACAAAAATCCTGGATGAAACTAAAAAAAACTTTTCTTGTACTCACCAGAGAAACGAGTATTGAGGGCAAATTGTCACTCCAAGAAAGAGGTGGATACAAAGAATCTCTGTGGAGGTTTTACATACCTGAATCAAAAGCTGCTGAAGCCATTAACTGGTAGGAACGCTTGAAATGCTGCAAGATGATCACAGAGAAGAGTGAGAAACTTCAGGACTCACAGTCTTAGAGGTTTTCCGCAAGGCACTGGCCCCAGGAGAGGGAAAAGAACCATTTTGAATACTTCTTGCAGAGTCTCCAAAATAAATACTTACTCCCCAGGTGATAAGATTTTGAGAGACTTATCAGACCTGGAGGGAAGGGTATTCATTCCATCTATAGCTTCTCCAGATTTTCCTCTCTCAGGCAAATGGATGTAATGAGAAAAAAATAAGAAACACTTGTGAAGGCGTCTTCACAGCCTGGGGACAAAAACACACAAAAAATGTGGTTTAATCCTAAGACTATAAAAGTTTTTCCTCCCTGCACCTTGCTACCACACCAAATGGTCCTTGGTGTACTAACAATGTGTTACCACTGAAAGAACTGGAAGGTGGGTGCTGAAGGAAGGGTTCTCCAGCATGCCCAAAGGCTAAAAAGAGACAATGAACCAAGAGAAACAGCAATCATTAAACAAGGCTGCCTCTGAGTAACTAATTTAGTAACCTCAAATTACCTCAAGTATCTTCACACTAGAGGCCTTTTCCTTAGTTGCAACTACTGGGTACATTATATCTAAATTTTAGCCAAAAACATTTGGGTTGGATATATTGCTAGGTGGTAAAGTACTTGCCTGGTATGTACAAGGATGTGGGTTTGATACCTAACATCACATACATTAAAAAAAAAAAAAAAAAAAAAAGTTAAAATGTAATGGAAAAACATCCTGAAGATAGAACCAGACTTGGTTCAATAGAACCAGACTTGATATGACACAAATGTTAGAAATGCAAAACAGGGAGTTTGAGTAGCCATGATTAATATATTATAACCTTTACTGGAAAAGTAGACAACATGCAACAGTAGATGTGTAATTTAAGCTAAGAAAGAATCAAAATGAAATGCTAGGGGAAAAAAAAAAAAAACACTTTTAACAAAAATGAGGAATGTCTTTAAGATGCTCATTAGTTGCCTGTACCTTACTGAAGATGAATCAGTGGACTCGAACCTATGCCAGCATAAATTTCCTACACTGAGGGCCTGGGGATGTGGCTCAAGTGGTAGTGCGCCCGCCTGGTGTGCGTGAGGCCTGGGCTCGATCCTCAGCACCACATACAAACAAAGATGTTGTGTCCGCCAAGTACTAAAAAATAAATATTAAAAAATTCTCTCTCTCTCACTCTTTCTTTAAAAAAAAATTTCCTATACTGAAATATAAGTATAAACTAGAATATAAAACCACCAAACAACAACAGAACAGAACATCCAATAACTGTGGGACAATTTGAAAAGGTTTATGTACACATAAATGGGATATTAGAAGAAAGAGAATGGAATGAATAACTTATGCAATAATAATGGTTAAAATTTTTCCAAAATTAAAAACAAACTCCTCATAGATGCAGGAAGCTCAGAGAACAAAAAGCAAAATAAATATCAAAAATTCTGGATGTAGGGATATATCACATAAACCAAATACAAATAGAAAAATTTGAAACCAATACAGAAAAGGGTGGGGAGAGTTGGAAAGAAAAAAATATCTTACTTAAAGAGCAACAAGTAACACAAATTTCAGTGGTTTTCTCATCCAATAGCATGGAAGGATGAAATGAGTGGAGTTGAATATTTAAAATGTGTCAGATGGAGTCTCAGCCTGTGGGAAACAGATTTAGTGTCCTTGCAGGTGAAGTAAGATTCGAGGTACAGTTGAAACAGTGGATATTCTTTATTCTGGCAACCCCCAGCCTCCAGCTCCAGCCCATAGTCAGTTCCATTTAGTACCTGAGTCCTTCCACTGACCTTTTTTATATGCAGGCCAGACAAGGCAGGCATATTGCCAACAGGTTACATCAGTGGGCACATGCTCACAAGCAAATATACTAAAAACATGGCACTCCAGAAGTGTCTGTGAGGAACCTAACTATAGCCATCTTGCTTGGGTCTTTCCTAGAAGTGTGGAGGGAAAAACAGAAAACAGCCAAACTAAAAGTCTATGTCTAGCAAAATTAACCTTCAAACATAAATAAGAAATGACTCAGAAAAACAAAAGGCAAAAAAGCCATTTGGAAACCCTTACTTTAAGAAGGCTGGTTTTCTAGTTATGGTTACCAGTCACTTCCGAAATAATTGCATATTTGAATTTTTCTGTGTTCAGATGGAAAAATAAAACTTACAAGTTCACCTTTGTTAGTTTCTAAGATAACTTTACCACCCAAAGCTTCAAGAAAGTATAGAGATGAATGTGCTATGTAAATGGGTGTGATAGATAAAAAACAAGATGCTTAGTCAGCTTTCAAATAAACAACAAATAATTTTTAGGTTAAGTAGATGCCATGCAATATTTACTACTTAAAATCAAACTTTTATTTGCTGCCTATATAGAATTCAGATATAATTTAACATTCTGTTTTTCTTGACTAAATATAAATCTACCAATAGATCAAATATTTTTCAGCCTCAATTCTTCCCACCTCATCACCAAAAACTGCCCCAAAGTACACCCAAACAGGAGGCTTTAATTAGGATGATCAAGGTTTCCTAATGGTTGGTGTGGCTTTATATCTTAATATGTGTCAGTTATCATCGGCAAAAGCCTCCCATATAATTTTCTATGAAAACTCATTGTGTTGAGTAAAATCTAGTGTAGCTTCAACTTTTTCTCATGTTAAAACATTTTCCCATTTTTTTAAAAAAAATTATTTTGAAACTTTCTAAATTCTCCAGATTTTGATTTAACTGTACTGCTATCAAGTAGCAGTTGTTTCCCGCCCCCAAATGCCAATCAATGTTGGGACTACATTTGAGGAAGATGTGGTTCTTGGCTTCTTTCAAGTTCCATACTTTTCCCCAAACATGTCTCTAAAAACCTTCATTTCTTCAAAGCATATATTGCTTTGAAATCACTCATATTCTCCAGTCTGCCAAGTCTAATACTAACTCCTCTTTAGTTGAAGTTCTTAACACCATTCTTGCCATCTTCATTACTGCCTCTATTTAGAGCATCATTCTCCATGTTTCAACACCCACGTAGAAAATACATAGAACATCTCACCTTTCAGTTTCTCTCACCTCAGACCAACATACTTTCCCTCTCCTATAACTTAACCACCTACTTCTATGCCCTTAAGGTAGACCAGAGTGTCTCATTTTCTTCCTGTGGAATGGATTGGTCTCATTTTAAGATGCAGTTGTATACCAGATGTTAATCACTGTGTGAAGACTGTGTAGGCTAGAGCCCAGGTTCTGCTATGTCTGAATGACAGGAACCTTATCTGCTGACCTCAGCTATCCATCAGCACATATTGACTTTCTATCTGTACCCTGAAGAAAACACATGTAGGAAGCTCATTATTTTCATATTAGATAATGCATGACTACACAATATTCATTTCAAGCATCCCACACCCAAATCTGTTTTCTCACAGTTTCTGCTTTTATATTCTAAATAACCTCTCTAACAATTTTCAATCCCAGATAAGACCACCCACCAGTGGAATATACCACATTTATATTTATTGTCATTTTGTCCTTACCAGCTAATGCTCTAGCATCTGTGACTGTCATCACTTGCACATATCTTAGAATACGAAAGTGATTTAGTGCCACTCTGGTTTTACTTAACTTGAAAAACTTCATCTCTGAATGAAATAGTTGAGCATGCCTAAGAAACAAAGTTTAAAACCAAGAATACACGTACTACCTTAAATATATAACCAGGAGTTACCTCTGGACCCTCAGTGTTAGCAATCTTACATAATTTCCCACTTAATTTTCCATTTGATTACTCACTTTCTGGGCTGACTGTACTTCATGTTCTCTACTTTAAAAAAACTTTAAACTCCCACCAGGTGTGATGAACATCTGTAATTATATTCAGAAAACCACGGATGGTAATTTAAGACCCTGACTCAAAATAAAAAAATAAAATAAAAAAGTAGACTGTGGATATAATTCAGTGGTGAGCACCCCAGGCTAAATTCCTAGTACTGAAAATCAATCAATCAATCAATCAATCAATCTCCCTTCACTTTAGAGATAGCCCAAAGAATGGAAGAAAATATGAAGAACTCAAAAAACTTAACACCAAAAAAAAAAGAACACCCTGAATTAATAAATGGGCAAAGGTATTGAATAGCCACTTCACAGAAGAAATTGAATCTACCAACAAAAAAGGCTTGATCAACAAATATGTGAAAAAATTGGTTACATCTCTAGCAGTTTACGAAATACAAATTAAAACTATACCAAGATTCATCTCCCTCCAGACAGAACGGCAATTATCAAGAATATAAGTAACAATATATTGGCGAGTGCTGCAGTCTGGCTGGGCACAATTCAGGAGCCACTTGTCAAAAGAAACTAACTTTATTTTTAGAACCACACGTGCCAAACAAAACAGCTCCTCAGGAAAAACCCTCAGAGCCGAACTGCTGCCACCGGCTTCCCACAAGCCACTCCCCCAACCACCAGCCATGTAAGGAAAAAGGTGCACTCATACATTGCTGGTGAGACTCAAAATTGGTGCAACCACTCTGGATAGCAGTATGAAGATACCTCAGAAAACTTGGAATGAAAACACCATTTGACCAGTTATCCCACTCCTCAGTTTATATTCTAAAGACTTAAAATCAGCTTAATACAGTGATGCAGCTCAATTCACAATGGCTAAATGTAAAATCAGCCTTTGTGCCCTTCGACAGATGAACAGATATACACCAAAGAATACTACTTAGCTATAAAGAGAAATACAATTACAGCATTTGTTGGTAAATGGATGGAACTACAGACCATTATGCTAAGAGAAATAAGCCAATCCCCCCAAAAACCAAAGACCAAATATTCTCTCTGATATGTGGATGCTAATTCACAATACGTGGGGTAGGTAGGGAAGAGTAGGTGTACTTTGGATTAAACAAAAGGGAATGAAGGGAAGGGAAGGAGAATGGGAATAGGAAAAATAGTAGAATGAATTGAATATTACTTTCCTAAGTTCATGGGTGAATATGGAACCAGAGTAACTCCACATTATGTACAACCAGAAGAATGAAAAGTTATACTTCATATATATGTATGTGTATATATATATATATGTATATATATATATATATATTTCTCAAAACACATTCTACATCGTGTATAACTAATAAGAACAAATTTTAAAAGTACTTAAAAGCAGAAAAAAAAAAGAAAGAAAACTCCCTTCACTTTCCTAACCAATCAGGACCCATATGCTTCTTCTTTGCAATGATTAGTTATTTTATTTTCTGTATTATTAGCCTAGGGCTGCCCTACTGAAGTACTAAAAACTAGGTGAATTAAAATTATAAAAAATGTTTTGTCTCACTTCTGGAGAATAAAAGTCTGAAATGAAGGTATCAAGCAGGGCATGTTCCTCCTGAGACCTACAGGGAAGATTCCTTTTTTCCCTCTTGTTAGCTTCTGGTGGGGGCTGTTAAGGCTCATGTTCCTTGGCTTGTAGCTGCACTGTTTCAATCTCTGCCTCTGTAATCAATTGACATTCTTTCTTAATATTTCTGTGTATCCAAATTCCCCACTTCTTCTGAGGACACAAGCTATATAGTATCACAGCTCACTCTAATAACCTCATCTCAACTTGATGACATTTGTGAAGACCTCATTTGTTTTTTAAATCATTTTTTATTCTTTTTAGAATACAGAACAATAGAGTGTATTTTGACAGAATGTCATACATGGAGCATTATTTATTCCAGTTAGGATCCCATTCTTGTGATTGTACATGATGTGGAATTTCATTGGTGGCATATTCATATATGAATATAGAAAAGTTACGTCTAATTCATTTTACTCTTTCTTATTCCCACAACCCCTCCCTTCCTTTGCCAGTAAATGGATGAATCTGGAGACTATCAAGCTAAGTCAAATAAGCCAATAAGCCAAAAAACTAAGGGTCCAATGTTCTGATAAGTGGATGCTAACACACTACAAGGGGAAGGGGGAGAACATAAAATTAGCAGAATAGAAAATGGGGAATAATTTGAAGACCTTATTTCTAACTAAGTTAATATTCCCAGGTACCAGGTACATCTATGACTTAGGACATCTTTTGAGCAGACAAAAATCCTCCCACAACAATTTGTAATAAGGAAATTCCCTGTACTTTGCATTGAATTTCAAATTCTGTAGGATTGGAATTCTCTGTCTTTAAAATCATATTGGGATAGGATCATATGGTGACATCCATAATAAACTTGTTGATGTAAATATTACCTGTTAATAAATATTCTCCCTTAACAACATATATGCCAGCTACAACTCAATTAGAATACCACACCAACATCAAAATCTTTATAATAAATTATCTGTATTATTTTTCTCAGCATTAACACCTTCTATTATCTCATAAAAATATTTGTCTCCAAAGTTATGTCTAAACCACTTTTGTCTAAGGTCCCTAATGTCCTTCACCATATCATAAATTAATTCTCATCTTTGAATACAATTTACATATTTTTCATTCTATCTTTATTTTCTTTCCTGATTCATAGAATACAAATCTCTGCTGGTATAATGAATATTAAATACGTCACTATAGACAGTAAAAAAGCAAGCCTAAAGGAACAAGTGAATATCATCATAAAAACAAAGAAAATAACATAAAGTAAAAATTATATTAGAAAAAAAATAACATAAAAACCAATGTAAAAAGAAATGCTACAGGAAAAAATTTAGATTTTTATTAAGAACCTTCCCTCAAACTCAGGGGCAAGAACTTTATTAATGGAAATAATTAAGGAGAAAACATTAGTCTTATATATCTAGATGAACTGGATATCTATATGGAAAAATAAAGCACATATTCAACATACAGAAATAGATACCACATGGACTATAGACATACAGAAAAGTGAAAATAGTTTTTTTAAAGTTTCTGTAAAAGAACTCCTGATTTATCATGAAGTAGAGTGGAAGGAGATGTAATATCTTTCAATGGAACCAAAGTATTAACATACTTTATTATATTCAGGGCATACTTCTTTTTTATTTATATATGACAGTGGAATACATTACAATTCTTATTACACATATAGAGCACAATTTTTCATATCTCTGGTTGTATACAAAGTATATTTACACCAATTCATGTCTTCATATATGTACTTTGGATAATAATGTCCATCACATTCCACCATCATTTCTAACCCATGCCTCTCCCTTCCTCTCCAACCCCTCTGCCCTATCAAGAGTTCATCCATTCCTCTCTCTCCCTCTCCCTCTATGAATTAGCCTCCTTATATCAAAGAACACATTTGGCATTTGTTTTTTGGAGGGATTGGCTAACTTCACTTAGCATTATCTTCTCTAACTCCATCCATTTACCTGCAAAGATCATGATTTTATTCTCTTTTATTTCTGAGTAATATTCCATTGTGTATATATGCCACATTTTTAAAATCCATTCATCTACTGAAGGACATATTGCTTGGTTCCACAGTTTAGCTATTGTGCATTGTGCTGGGATAAACATTGGAGTGGCTGTGTCCCTGTAGTATGCTGTTTTTAAGTCCTTTGGATATAGAACAAGCAGAGGAATAGCTGGGTCAATTGGTGGGTTTAATTCCCAATTTTCCAAGAAATCTCCATACTGCTTTCCACATTGGCTGCACCAATTTGCAGTCCCACTAGCAATGTATGAGTGTACCTTTCTCCCCACATCCTCGCCAATACTTATTATTGTTTGTATGCATAATACTTGCCATTCTCACTGGAGTGAGATGAAATCTTAGAGTGGTTTTGATTTGCATTTTTCTAATTGCTAGTGATTGGGCATAGTTCTTATAACAAATTAGCAAAGGAGTAAAAAAGCAAGGTAAATATTCAGAAAAGACATTGCAATACATAAAGCAGAAAAAAGGTCTCACACATGGAATAAAGAATATCTACAAATTAAAAAAAGGACAACCATGCCCAAATTTGAAAAAAAATATATAAATAATAGTAGAACTTATCTACTATACACTATTTTTTGTATTGTCTTCTAAACCTGAGCATATGCCAGCCCCATCATTCAATAATTGTTCCTCTAGTTATGCATGAAACATAAATACACCAAAAGGTCTGTAATATACATAATGGCATTACTCATTATTCATAGCAGTCCATGACTGGAAATACCCTACATTTTCATTAAAGAAAATTATATCCTATGAACTCCTTACTGTTAAACTCATCACCAAATGAATATTTCAATCATAATATTTACTCATAGAAGCCAGCAACAAAAAGCTCACCATATAATCTTACACTTGATTTGGAATTTAAAAACAAGGAAAATTAGCATATTTGATAAAGATTGACATACCAGTTATTTCTTGGAATAGTAACTACTGAAAGGAGACTTCTTCAATATCAATAATATTTGTTATGTTTTAAATAAAAGACATCCCCCCAAAGCTCATGTGTGAAACAATGCAAGAATTTTCAGAGGTGCAATGATTGGATTATGAGAACCATGACCTCACCTGTGGATTAATTCCCTTATATGAATTAACTGGGTGGTAACTATAGGCAGGTAAGGTGTGGATGGAGGAGGTGATTCCCTAGGTGTATGACTTTGGGGTTTATATTTTGTTCCTGGTGATCAAGATTTCTATCTTCTTCTGACTCCTGTCTTTAGTTGCTTCCTCACCATACCCTTCCTCCATGAGGTTCTACCTTGCTTCAGACCCAGAAGAATGAAGTCACTTGTGGATGGATTGAGATCTCTGAAACAATAGCCAAAATAATCTTTTCTCCTCTGTTTTTCTTGTCACATTTTTTTCCTACATGATAAAAAGCTAACTAAAACAAGATTCTATATATTTATCAGATAAGGTAGCCAGATATAATTTCTCTCCTCATTATTCAAATAAACCAAAAGTCCATGTCTGAGTCCTAGGGTCAATGAATGAATACAAGAAAATGCAAACCTGATTTTCTCATGTTAACTACCCAGCATCTGGAAATACAGGGTATGGGCATCTATGGAGATCATAGTGTTTCTGAGAGATTGGTTTGAAAAGTGAAAGAAGTAGTAGAGCATAAGCCTATCTGATTAACTGGAACATTTTACTCCTGGGGTCATGGTAGATAGCAGATTTTGCTTTACCAGTTGAGAGTGATGAAAACATGCAATTTGGTAGTTAGTGCTTTCTAAGTCATAGAGTCTCAGAAGCAACTATATATTACCTTTCAATAATGTGGGAAAATGTACTAGGAGACAAACAGTGAGAATGTCTTATATCATTACTCAGGGGTCCAGAAGAGAAAATCTTATAAGCCTCTGCCCTACAAACATATTTCCCTGTCTCTGAGAAAATAGTGTTTCCCTAACAAAGGTTGACACTAAGTCAAGAATGCTTGTTTTATAATGACAATGTGAGCTCTGATTTTAGGTCCCTGCAGATGTTTTGAATTGCCAGTATATAAGTCCCAGAAAAATCTATACTGCAAAAGTAAACACTTTAACAAAAATTACTCTTTTTTTCCCCTTTTCAGTTTATAGTGTCTCTCTATTTCCACTTGAAATTTTTTTACTTCAGTTATGGTTATAGTCAATCACCTATAACAATGGTCAGCTGAATATCTGTGTGTTTTAAATAAAAGACAACAATACCAAGAGAAAAGACAATATTTATACTCTCAGGAAAAGAATATCTATTGAGCAAAAATTTTACCTTTTGAGACATATTTGCAATTTTTTTCATCTATAATTATTCTGGGCAGTTCAATTTCATCAAGGTTAATTCAGTATCACTTAAATTGTATTTTGTAATTTAAGGTTTTGATGATTGAGTAGAGATTTAAGAAAAGTGTCATTTTGACCCATTTCTCCAATTCGAATCTGACTGCCTCTCTCTATGAAGCCTTTCAATTTCTCCTGCATAGTCTGAATGTTCTGTTGTGGTGGTATGTTTAACACAACAGCATTAGATTTTTAGCCATAATATCAAAGTTGAATTTTATAGATGTGCATTTTTAACCCTGGTTTCCCTTTGGGTAGTGTTGTGTACTTCTATAACTCTGTTCCTATTACTATTCCTAATTTAACAGAAGTTCATTCCAAATATGTTTATCTCATGAAGGAAGAATGGTTTCCCTCAAAACTCTCACTCAGGAAAGTACAACCATAAACTGGAAAGAAATTATTTGATATACAAAAGATTGGTCACAGAATATTTTCCACAAGACAATTGAAGATTAGAGGAATTGAGAGACATATCCAAGATGTGCAATTATATATGTAGCAGAACACTGAATGTACCCTTGTAACGTTCCTTTACCTGACCTTTTGATGTTTCCAATAATTTTATCCCAAAAAGTTGTAAGACTCCTTTCTCCCTTATTCTTTCAGTCATTCCTTTCAATAAAGTTTTCACAAAGTTTATTTTTTAGTTTTACTTTAGTGAAACATTCCAAATGGCATAAGGAATGTGAAATTTTTAAAAAGCAAGTTTAAGACTAGAAAAATTCTTATACAATATTATTTTCTACAAACTTTACAATAATTCAGTATTACAATCATAATTTTTTAAAGACAAAAAGATGTATAAAAGTTACAATATTTTCCTGAAGTCCAATAGCTGAATGGTTAAAATATCTAAGAATATTCTCAATGCCTATAAAACTTTTAGCCAGTTACATGATTCTTTTTTGCTCTCTTATATCTAATATTTGGGTTGCTTAGCTTAATAGTGTATGTTTCATAAGCTTAACAGGGTGATAGACTGGATTTGTGGAGTGTTTTTGAAACAATTGTTTTATCAAAATAATCATTAAGTGATTTCCAAGTGTTTAAATGTCCTAATGTAGAACAATTAGTTTAATAGCTTCTATCACATTTATTTACATTCACACAGAATAATAAGTAAACATCATATAATGCTGTTTATATAATAGTAGAATTTTCCTTTTTTTTGAGAGTAGTATTTTCCAAGATAAAAATAATTGACTTTAAGTCATTTCTACTTTTGCAAAATGTTTTTAAAAACCATTAATCTGAAGTTCATATGTATTAGTACTCTTACTATTAATAGTAGTCAATTTTATGAATGCTTAATAGTCACTGGACTCTATATAAGAAAATTTATTCACATTTTATTAAGTTATTATAACAAGTACAGGAGATATTTTCTTTTTAAAACTAAGGAAAATGAAGCCTTGGGAGGTGAAATTTCTTGCTCAAAGTCATGCAATAATAATAAATAAATAAATAAATAAATAAATAAATAAATAATAACAAGAATACAAACTCTGGAAGTTTAAGTGCAAGGACAAATCTGTTTAACAAATATTAGTTTTTGTATAGACGTGGACATATAGTGAAGTAAAAGAGCTACATACACCAAACATAAAAGTTGTTTCAAAAGTGCATACTTACAATATGTTAAAAATGAAAGAGAAATATGACACAAATGATTCCTTTATTTTAAAATATGAAAAGAAAAAAATTGAAAAGAATTGCATTAATAATTTGAGACTTTAAAAACTATTTTAGTTTTCTTCAAATTATGTAGATGAGATACAAATTATTTCTAAAGTGAATACTTACTACATACTTCCTACAGTAATATTTCCCATTTGAGTTCTTACAATGAACAACTTTTCTGTACTGATGTGTCCATGCTCTGTAGCTACATGGACATCTTGCTGTGGCATATTTTATAAGTTGAAAGTAGACAGAATATTTTTAACATCTGCTTCCTACTTCAAATACTTCCAGAATCTCTGTTCATTAAGGTGAAATCAATTTTCAAGGGGAATCTTGGCTACCAGTCTCTGTTGAGAGGACTGGATGAAAGTGAGAAGGCAAATCACTGGGGGAAAAAACAACAACAACAACAAAAACTTAATGTTTTCCCGTATTTTGACTTTTCAAGTCACTTGAAAAGTATTTTAATGTTGATATTAAATGTATGTTGATATCATACATATTTTGGGATGCTGTCACATTTATTTGGAAATCAATGCTTTCTTGGCATGGCATGGAGTTTGTGACCTTCCCTCTATTTCCCTTGACCATGTTTCTGCCATCCTGTTTTGAGAGCTTTTCTGTTGGGTCCCTGAAGCAGACAAGTTCATTTAGACATCTGCTTTTTATACCTCAAAGCACAGCACATCTCACCATATCACTCCAGGCTAGTCTGCAGGTTTGCTAGCTCCTTTAATAATAAGCTATATTAAAAAAAATAAGCATAAGACATTCTATCACTTCAATTATGTTTTGAGAAGACTGATACTTGCAGTTGGCATGAGATGGATTGGATTTAGATGCCATCAAATAATAAGTTTTCATTTGTTGTCAGAAAAAGTTTTTTTCCAATGATTTGGATAAATTTAACTTAGGAAATTTTTGTTGATGCCAGCAAAGTTCTAAGATTTCTAAGAGGAAAAAAAAAGTCAAATATCTTTTTTTTCTGGTTTTATTTATTTTTAAATATTTTTATTCTTTTTAGTTACTTTTGCATACATGACAACAGAATGTATTCTGACATATCATACATATATGAAATATAAATTCTTATTTTTGTGGTTTTACATGATATGGAGTTACATTAGTCATGTATTCATATATGAACATAGGAAAGTTATGTCCAATTCATTCTACTGTCTCTTCTATTGACATCCCCCTCTTCCATCCCCCAAATCCCAGGTCCAATCCAGTGAACCTCCACTCTTCTTTATTGGTATAATAAAATGTCTGCATCCTCATATGTAAATTCTATAGCTAATGGAATATTGATGACATATTAAATAACAACATAACAAAAATGTATATAATTAACTACATAATTTAATGATATATCTATGCATATGGTATAATGATGCATTGTATTTATGTGTAAATATGTATGAGATAATGACATTCTCTCTCTCTCTCTCTATATATATATATATATATAGATATATCATATACATATATATATATCATATAAAACTAGAGTTAAATCTGTATTCTCTTTTTTAAATATACATATATAGAAAGAAAGAGCAGTAAAGATAGAAGGATAGAAAGAAAAACAAGGAAGGACTGTTATCTTTTGAAAATGTGTAGAGAAATATAATATCTGAATACATGTTTTCTAAAAAAACAAAAATTATATACAAACCCCACTATCAATCATAAGAAAAACACATAAAGCTTTGCTAAACATATTGGAATGTAACTTGGTAGGCAAATTCATATTCAGAGTCTGACCAAAATGAAACAAAGAGTCAGGAGAATAAACATTTACTGTACCTTTCTTTTTATAACATGGTCTGTGTGGAAAATTTATACATATTATTTTATTTAAACATTATGAAATGTTAGAGTTGGAAAAATCCTAAATAACATCTAGTTCAGTATCTAAATCAGTTGAGGGAACTACAACCAAAGTAGTAACTGAAATCTTGTAGAAGTCATTCTTCTATGTTTAGTGACTTTTTAAAAATTAATTAATTTTTTATTTATATATGATAGTAGAATGCATTACAATTCATATTACACACATTTTTTCATATAAAATATGAAATTATAATTATATCTAATATAACATATGCATTACAATTCATATAACAACATATATTTTATATAACATAAAATTACAATTATATATAATATAACATGCATTACAATTCATATAACAGCACATTTTTTTCATATCTCTGGTTGTATATAATGTATATTCACACCAATTCATGTCTTCATACATGTATTTTGGATAATAATGTCCATCACATTCCACCATCATTTTTTGGAGGGATTGGCTAACTTCACTTAACATTATCTTCTCTAACTCCATCCATTTACCTGCAAATGCCATGATTTTATTCTCTTTTATTGCTGAGTAATATTCCATTGTGTATATATGCCACATTTTTTTATCCATTCATCTATTGAAGGGCATCTAGATTGGTTCCACAGTCCAGCTACTGTGAATTGTGCTCTATAAACATTGATGTAGCTGTGTCCCTGTAGTATGCTCTTTTTAAATCCTTTAGGTTTAAACCAAGGAGTGGGATAGCTGGATCAAATGGTGGTTCCATTCAGAGTTTCCGAGAAATCTCCATATTGCTTTCCATAATAGTTGCACCATTTTGCAGTCCCACCAGCAACATATGAGTGTGCCATTTCCTCATATCCTTACCAACACTAATTGTTGTTTGTCTTCATACTAGCTGCCATTCTGACTAGAGTGAGATGAAATCTTAGAATGGTTTTGATTTGTATTTCTCTAATTGCTAGCTATGATGAACATTTTTTTTCTTATATTTGTTGATTAATTATATATTCTCCTCTGAGTAGTGTCTGTTCAGGTTCTTGCCCATTTTTTTGATTGGGTTATTTGTTTTTGTTATGTTAGCTTTCTGAGTTCTTTATAAACCCTAGATATTAGTGCTCTATCTGATGTGTGAGGAGTAAAGATTTGCTCCCAAGATGTAGGCTCTTGATTCACCTCAAAGATTATTTCTTTTGCTGAGAAGAAACTTTTTAGTTTGAATACATCTCATTTATTGATTCTTGGTATTAATTCTTGCACCAAAGGAGTCTTATTAAGGAAGTTGGGTCCTAATCCTACATGATGGAGATTAGGGCCTACTTTTTGTTCTATTAGATGCAGAGTCTCTGGTTTTATTCCTAAGTCTTTGATCCATTTTGAGTCGAGTTTTCAGCATGGTGAGAGACAGTGGTTTAATTTCATTTTGTTGCATATGGATTTCCAATTTTCCCAGCACCATTTGTTGAAGAGGCTATAATTTCTCCAATGCATGTTCTTGGCACCTTTGTCTAATATAAAATAATTGTAGTTTTGTGGGTTAGTCTCTGTGTCCTCTATTCTGAACCATTGATCTACCAATCTGTTTTGGTGCCAATCATGCTGTTTTTGTTACTATTGCTCTGCAGTATAGTTTAAGATCTGGTATATTGATACCACCTGCTTTACTCTTCCTGCTAAGGATTGCTTTAGCTATTCTGAATCTTTTATTTTTCCAGATAAATTTCATGACTGCTGTCTATGAGAGATGTCATTTAATGTCAAAATTGCATTAAATGTGTATAGTGCTTTTGGTAGTATGGTCATTTTGACAATATTAATTCTGCCTATCTAAGAGCAAGACAGATCTTTTCATCTTCTAATGTCTTCTTTGACTTATTTCTTTAGGGTTCTGTAATTTTCATTATATAGATCTTTCATTAAGTTGATTTCAAAGTATTTTTTTGAGGCTATTGCAAATGGGATAGTTTTCCTCATTTCCCTTTCTGAGGATTTGTTACTGACATACAGAAATGCATTTCATTTATGGTTGTTGATTTTATATCCTGCTACAGTACTGAATTCATTTACTAGTTCTTGAAGTTTTCTGGTGGAACTTTTTGGTTCTTCTAGGTATAGAATCATATCATCACCAAATAGTGCCAATTTTTTCTTCTTTTCCTATGTATATCTCTTTAATTTCTTTTGTGTGTCTAATTGTTCTGGCCATTGTTTCAATAGTATGTTAAATAGAATTGGTGAAAGAGGGCATCCCAATCTTGTTCCAGTTTTTAGAAAAAATGCCTTCAATTTTTCTCCATTTAGAATGATGTTGGCCTGGGGCTTAGCATAGATACCTTTATGATATTGAGATATGTTCCTGTTATCCCTAGATTTTCTAGTGTTTTCAACATGAATGGGTGCTGCATTTTGTCAAATGCTTTTTGTATGTGTGTCTATTGAGATGATCATATGATTCTTATCTTTATGTCTATTGATGTGATGAATTACATTTATTGAATTCCATATGTTGAACCAACCTTTCATTCCTGGGATGAATCCCATTTGATCATGCTCCATGGTCTTTTTGATATGTTTTTGTATTTGATTTGCCAGAATTTTATTGAGAATTTTTGCATCTATATTCATCAGATATATTGGTCTGAAGTTTCTTTCTTTTTTTTTTTTTTAATATGTCTTTGCCAAGTTTTGAAATCGGAGTGATATTGGCCTCATAGAATGAGTTTGCAAGTGCTCTCTCTTTTTCTATTTCCTGAAATAAATTGAAGAGTATTGGTATTAGTTCTTCTTTACAGGTCTTGTAGAACTCAGCTGTGCACCCATTCATTCATTCCTGGGCTTTTCTTGGTTAGTAGAATTCTGATGGCGCCTTTTATTTGATCACTTGAAATTGATGTGTTTAAATTGTGTATATCATCCTGATTCAATTTGGGCAAATTATATGACTCCAGAAACTTGTCAATGCCTTCAATATTTTTTATTTTATTGGAGTACATATTTTCAAAATAATTTCTAATTATCTTATGTATTTCTGTAGTGTCTATTGTGTTATTTTCTTTTTCATCAGGTATTTTAGTAATATGAGTTTTCTCTCTCATTCTCTTTGTTAGCATGGCTAAGCGTCTGTCAATTTTATTAATTTTTTTCAAAGAACCAACTTTTTGTTTTGTCATTTTTTTTCAATTGTTTCTTTTGTTTTAATTTCATTGATTTCAGCTCTGTTTTTATTACTTCCTGTCTTCTATTGCTTTTGGTTTTGATTTGTTCTTCTTTTTCTAGGGCTTTGAGATGTAATGTTAAGTCATTTATTTGTTGACGTTTTCTTCTTTTGAGGAATGAACTCCATGCAATAAGCTTTCCTCTTATAACTGCTTTCATAGTGTCCCAGGGATTTCCATATGTTGTATCTGTGTTCTCATTCACCTCTATTTTTTTTTTAAATCTCCTCCTTGATGTCTTCTGCAACCAACTGTACATTCAGTAGCATATTATTTAGTGTCCAGGTGTTGGAGTAGCTTGTATTTCTTATTTTATCATTGATTTCTAATTTTATTCCATCATGGTCTGATAGAATGCAGGGTAGTATTTCTTTTTTTTTATTTGCTAAGGGTTGCTTTATGGCATAATATATGCTCTGTTTTAGAGAAGGACCCATGTGCTACTGAGAAGAAAATATACTCCCTTTGAAGGATGAAATAGTCTATATATGTCAGTTAAGTCTAAGTTATTTATTGTATTATGGAGTTTTATAGCTTCTTCGTTCAGCCTTTGTTTGGAATAGCTATCTAGTGATGAAAGAGGTGTGTTAAAGTCACCCAAAATTATTGTGTTGTGGCTTATTTGACTCTTAAACTTGAGAAGAGCTTGTTTGATGAACATAGATGTTCCATTGTTTGGGGCATGTATATTTATAATTGTTAAGTCTTGTTGGTGTATTATTCCCTTGAGCATATGTAGTGTCACTTTTTATCCCTTTTGATTGACTTGAGCTTGAAGTCTACTTTATTTGATATAAGAATGGAAACACCTGCTTGCTTCCATAGTCCATGTGAGTGGTATGGCTTCCCCCAACCCTTCACATTCAGTCTGTGGATGTCTTTTCCAATGAGATAAGTTTCTTGAAGACAGCATATTGTTGGGTCGTTTTGTTTAAAAAAAAAAAATCCAATCTGCTAGTGTATGTCTTTTGATTGGTGAATTTAGGCCATTAACATTCAGGGTTATTATTGAGACATGATTTGTATTACCAGCCATTTTTGCTTATTTTTGATATTTAATGTGACTTGGTTTCTCCTCTGATTAGATTTTCCTTTAGTGTAATACCTCCCTCTCTAGTGACTTTTTAATACTGCGCTTTTTCTTAACTTGAGGCTCAGAACTATTATTTGTAATAATACTACTTACATATTTTGAACTCCATTACATATTTAATCCTATTGCAAATGAGATTTAAATACATCTTGTAAAGCTATGTAGAAATATATATACTAATCTTAGAAAACCCTTCTATTGTATTTTAAATTAAACACGGGCATACACTCTCAATATAAAATCACATGATTTCATAGGTGAAAAACCCAATTTGCAACAGTGTATTTTAGATAACTTGCACAGATGGCATATTATTTTTGAGATGCAATTGAGCCAAACTCAGTGACCTAAGGATCCTCCTATTCTGCTATAAATTACCCATAACAGTCAGTTAAAAGCTTACACCACAAAAATAAACCATAATGCCATAAGAAAGACCATATGTTTTAAAAAAAATCTCAGAATAAAGACAGTGAACTTCTTACCTAGAGTCATTTTGTCTTTTTTTTTTAAATTTTGGTCAAAAATAGCCTATTAAATCATCTTTATCCTTTAACATGAGCATGCCACCTATCTGTATCCTGTTGTGTCACTGCAAGGTGATACATTTTCTAAAAATCCCATAGTTCCAAATTTCATGTCCGTGACATAATTGACAGCCATTTAAAAAGTATCTTATGAAGTATTACATCATAGCATCATTTTTTTTAATTTAAATTTTAAGCCTTTCTATTTAGATAAATTTAGAGAATTAAAATATATCACTGAAGTAGGGACAAATTTAACTGTAAAATTATATGGAGAAATAATTTTATAATAGTATAATTTCATGCAGTTATTTCCTGAATTGAATATGAATAAGCAACAATTATTTTGGTTAGTTATAGGTATCATCAGCACTTAGTTTACAATCACCAACCATTCACTGGCTGCCTGCTCCTCCCTCTGTTCTCTCTCAGGTCTGAGCTCTAGTTCTCAGAACAGCTAGACATATACACGGGGTCTCTGTTCAACATATAGGAAAACCTTTAAAACCCCAGAAAAATAGGAGTATTTTCATTTTCCACTTTCCTTTTCATGCTCTTAAATTTACCAAATAGAAAGAAAGGGAGGGAAGGAGGAGGGAGAAAGGAGGAAGGAAGGAAGAAAAGAAGGAAGGAAGGGAGGGAGGGAGGGAGGGAAGGAGGGAGGAAGGGAGGAAAGAAGAAAGAAAGAAAAATAAAACTTTCAGAGGATAAATGAAAATATGTTCACTCACACTAGAAACTTGTATTTTCGGTGGAAAATGCTCTAAATATTAGCACATACTTATGAGTAAGTATTTCCCTGGCTCTACACACTTTGGCCTCCAAGAATACTGGGAAGACAGTGCTTTTTCATTCATTAAACTAATATGGAATCCATACAAGACTAAGAGTTCTCCAAACAATTTTATAACTGCATTTGGTAATGTTTTTCATATATAAATCAATACCTACAGAGACCTGTTTTGGAACATTCTATATTGTGTTAATATAAACATGATGTATTAAGTACAGCATCATAACATGGGTATTTTGTACATCATTCACCAGGACATTTAGTGTTTACTTTGTAGCCTTATCTAATAGGAAAATCCTCAACTATGGTGGAAATCTGTAGCTTTTATTTTTATAGAAAACATCCTTTCTCATTAGCAAAACAGTAAGCAATTCAGGCACATGAAATGAGTGGAAACATATATTGTTTTACATAAAAACCCAGGCTCCTCTGTTCAACAACTATTATTCTAAAGCTATCTTACTCTAATTAAAAAGATAAAGATACAACTTCATCCTATTCCTAGTCTTTTACATATCCCATTCCTTGTGGTTAACATTTGCAAACTGTGAAGGTAGAAATACTTCTAAGACAATTATATTTAAGAATTATTAATTCATTTATATAGTAGCTATTGTGTACATATCATAACACACAGTTCAAGGAAAAAATAACTAAATATCTTGAGCAACCAGTATTCAAGATACTCTCCACAGTTAATAGCCTACTCACTGGGAACTTATAGTTAAGTGACATTATAAACATAACATTATGATATATTACTATAAGAGATATGGAACTTCTGATAAATATGAGTAATAAAACCAAAGCAAAATATACCTTATTTCTATGTTAGTTGCCAGGCTGTCATAAAGAACACCTTCCCAGTTGACCCATCTCATTACCCTTGATATCAAACACCTCTCAGTTGCTGGCATGGTCTTTTGGATATAAGAGCTCAAAGGTGACTACTTGAGGTTGATGCGTTTTTAATAATGGCAACCCCAAGATATCTCATGGCAGAAATTGCAAGTGATGCCAAGATGATTAGCATACGTTCCAGCTGCATCCAGCTCTTCTGCTGATTTCCCCAATGAACTGTGAACCTCTGAAGTGTTTTGCTGACCTTGTGTTGAATATGCTTTTCCAGAATTCCTGCATGGAAAGATACAAGACATATTTAATTCACAGTGGCAGCTGTCTTTTGCTTACTGGTTAACTTGGGTGGTGATGGCACCTGGGTCCAAATCATTGCAATACCATCTTGAAATGAAAAAGGTGGAAAAATCTTAGGCAGAAAGAGAGAACTGAGTTGTTTGTGTAAATTCGTACATTTAAATTTAAAAGTTTTAAACAAGAACTTATCAACAAAACACTGGTGGATCTGTTTGAACTAGTCACCTGAAATGGCAATCCTATTATGCCAATGCTGCCACTATTGATTCTAGAACTTTTGCAGCAGTGAACTTTATT
The DNA here is from genome assembly GCF_048772815.1 of Callospermophilus lateralis. Classification (NCBI taxonomy): domain Eukaryota; kingdom Metazoa; phylum Chordata; class Mammalia; order Rodentia; family Sciuridae; genus Callospermophilus; species Callospermophilus lateralis. The sequence continues at coordinate 128,193,590 of NC_135306.1, read as the reverse complement.
GGAAAAATTATTTACACTTTTAGATGAACTACTTACACACTCATATTTATTGTCATATTAAATACTAAGTACACAAACAATTCATTAGCCCTATTCTGTAAGGAGCTACAACAATAAAATTATAATCATATAAATTTATTTTCATAAAAATTTATCTTAAAAGTCTATAGAAATGTTTATTATATTGATTATTATATTGATTTTTATCCTTCAGATAAAAATCAAACCACACCAATAAGGCCACTAGGAAAATCTATAGAATCCACGAATATACTATTCTTAGATTCAGCAAGATGACAGCAAGCGTAAATGAATTTCCCTTTGATTTTTGTATCATTGTGTGGAGGAAAGACCTAAAATCTTGTTCAAAATCTTGTTCAAAACAAAATTATATGGAAGTGAGTCCCATAATCTGAATCAAGAAAATTTTGAAATGTAAATTTTCACTTTTAATAAGCTAATATTGTATAAGGAGAATAGCAGTCACACAAATCTTAAGCTAGCTTTGATTCACTGACATAGTCATTTAACAAAATGCTAAATAGATTCTCAATGTGTATTAGGTTATGCAGAGAATGAAGGTTTTTAGATAGAATATGAATCAGAAAGAAATGATAATTTGATATGAGATAAATTAATTTCAGTGTGCTCTGTAAAACTAGCTAGCTCATGGCCTGACCGGTAAAAACTCAAAAAAGGCCAGAACTGAGGATCACTTCAGAACTAAATGAATTAGACAGTTCACTATATATTCCAGAGAGTAAGACAGAGGTAAGTTTAAATATATATCTAATGGTTATGGAGCAGTGGAGAATCACTGTCATTTTCCAAAGCACTAAAAGCATAAAAGAAAACTTGATCCATGGAGAAACGGACAGTTGACATTGAAGGACGACTAAGAAAGTGCTTGATACATCTGTGCAGAAAATGGAAAATAACATGCATCATTACCTCACTTCATACAGAAAGTGCATTCTTCTTAATTAAGCATATAAATCTGAAAAAGAAATCTATGAAGCTTTTCAAAAAATGTAAAAGTTTACCTGTGTGTTGTCATGATTGGGAAATATTTATTAAACAGAAGAAAAGAAGTGTAAGTCATGAAGGTAGATAAGTGTAACAAATGTTAGTGGATTATTTCATAAATTTTATTGATCCTAATATTTGTTATGCATACTATTAGTATTTGAGGGTACATCACTGAAAAATCAAAGATCTTTGCTTTTTTTGAGTTTGTGCTATCATAACAAGGGACAGATTGAAAAATAAAAAGGCATGATTATAATAAATAAATCTTTAAATAATATGTTAAGAATCTAAAATTAGATTTATTTAGAGAAAACAAAATTTCTGAAATGAGGGTTATGGGCAATTCTAATTTTAAAATGGGTAACATGTAGGTCTTGTTGAAATGGTGAAATTTTATAAAAGACCAGACAGAGAAAAAACATCAATCAAGCAGATAACTAGGACAAAAATATTCCCTTTTTTGGAAGAGTGAGAACAAAGTTCCTGATTATGATTATGTTTGTGGATGTATTTGAGCAAAACCATGTGGGTCAATGTATGTGGAGCAGAGTAAACAAAGGAGAAACTATCATGAGCTAATGACAGAGGGGAAATGGAGGCTAAAGTTCAAATCAAGTCAAGTAGATCATTAATTTATGGGCTATAGTTTGGAAATAATTTCTTATTCTATAGTGATAAAGTTAATGATGGATCTTTTTTTTGAAATTTTTAATGGTTTGACTTTGAAAATGATATATTTAATCATCTTATATTTAAACTTTAGGTGATGAGAGGAAATGAATTAATTTCTCCTTTTTCCTCTTGAAAATCAATTGCTTGGCTTGTGAGGTGGTGCACGTCTGTAATCCCAGTGACTTGGGAGGCTGAGGCAGGAGAATCATAAGTTAGAAGCCAGCCTCAGCAATCAAGCAAGGCCCAAAGCAACTTAGCAAGACCCTGTCCCAAAATAAAAATAAAAGGGCTGGGTGTGTGACTTAGTGTTTTAATGCCCCTGGGTTCAATCTCTAATACCCCGGAAGGAAGGAAGGAAGGAAGGAAGGAAGGAAGGAAGGAAGGAAGGAAAGAAAGAATGAATGAAATATGATATGTCAAGAGCTATGTAATGTTTTGAACAACCAATAAAAAATAAAAATAAAAAAAATTAAAAAAGAAAGAAAGGAAGGCAGGAAGAAAGAAAGGATGAAAGAAAGAAAGAAAGAAAGAAAGAAAGAAAGAAAGAAAGAAAGAAAGAAAATCAATTGCTTCAGCATAGTTATGGAATAGCAGACCTTCTATGGATTCTTCTCCACTGACTTCTCATAAAACCACCGTGCTCTCAAGTTTTATGTATGCACATGACTTGTTCTGGGATGTTTATTTTTTTCCATTGGTCTTATTTGGTATAAAACCTGTATACATTATTATTCATTTTCTTTGAAATAATTATTGTTGTTTTGTGGCTCCACTTGCAGGGAAATTGTTTTGCTTTCCTTGACCCTTTGATTTTCCTTTAAAAGAAATAGGATAAGCTTGTCAAGATTCACTTGAAATGACAATTTTAAGGCTGGGTAAAAGCATCTGAATTTATAGGTTAATAAAAGCACAATTGACACTTTTAGAAAATGGTCTTTATAACAATTATCCCATTATATCTCCATTTCATTGGAACAATTTCATAAGCATTTTTAAATACATTTACTATAATAATTTCCCAGAATTCAAAAAATATAAATAACAAAATTACTGATTTCATTTAATAATTTTCTCTTTATTATTTTATATTTCTGTATAGAGAATCATAGTATTTCTGAATATTTTTCTTTACAATGACTAAATATCATTATTTAATTTTTAATTTTTATCTTTTATTGTCTTATCGGGGTCTTTCAATTCAGTGTTAAGTAGAAGTTGGGTTGGTACATATATTTGCTTCATTTGTTACTATAAAAACTGTGTTCTATTAAGGTTGCCTTTTGAGATAGGCAATTTGTAGATTCTAATTAAACTGGTAAGAATCAATTTGTACTTTACTTTGAATAATATTTTCTTGGATATTGAAGTATGATCCCTATTCTGTTTTTTCCAATCATTTAATGTTATTATAACTACCCTCTGTGCTCCATGTTTTTGATAGTAACTCAGCTGTTAATCCTACTAAATTTCCTTTCTGTTTCTCTTTTGTTGATTGTAAGATTTTTCTCCATTTTATTTCAATGATTTGTTAAGTTTCTAGGTTCACAGCTCTTTGATTACATTTATTTAGAGTTCATTGAAATTCTCTGATGTGTAGATATTATTTTAGCCATTATTTCCTCATATATTTTTCTCCTCTTGTACAGAATTTCAAGTAGCTACCTGGGGTTTGGACAATATTTTCCAGAGTTTCCATCATTTTCTTAGAGGAGAGAATGTTCAAAGATTTTTAATACAGCTTTTCCATTAATATAACCACATTGAAGTTTTAAATTTTACATGGTTTTTATATATTATAAGCAATATACACTGTACAATAGCAAATTATTTGGTTTTGTATAGTGTATATATACATATTCTGTAATATATATATTATAGAATATATATCTATTTACTTGGAGGAATATTTATAAAGCAAATACCTAGATTAAATATATAATTACTCCTATAAATATTCCTTTTTCAATTGTTCTTTTTAGTTATACAACAAATTTATGATATTTGCCAATAAATGGATGTATCTGGAGACTATCGTGCTAAGTGAAATAAGACAGTCACACAAAAAAACCACAGGTTGAATGTTCTCTGTGATATATGGATGCTGACACACAGTGGGGGTGGGGGGAGAACAGAAGTTTATTGGATCAGACCAACGGAAATGAATGGAAGTGAGGGGAAATAGGAATAGGAAAAAGAGTAAATGGATTCCAATTTGACTTTCCTATGTACTAATATAACACACCACAGTAAATCTTAACATTGTGTACATCCACAAGCCTTGGATCATAATTAGAATAAGACATATATTTTATTTGATAAAAATGTCAAAATACACTCTATGTCATAAAGTAACAAACTTAAGTTAGTGCCTATGTGCTAGAACTTCTCTGAGTGATATGGACATTTTCTTCTATTATTTTATAGTCCACAAAGTCAATAGTAATAGCTATATCAATATATTTATGTGTGTGTGTCCTTGTGTGTATAAGCATGTGTATATATTCACATGTATAAATTTATCTCTAAAGCACTATTATTCTTACCCCCGTTTTAAGTAAACAGTTAAGTGGCAGTACTATATTTAATTCCTGATGGTGTGATTGGAAAGTTACATTATTTTACTTCAGTATTGCCTTAAATATGTGTTTTGATGAGGTGCTGGGGTTATAGCTCAGTGATAGAGAGCTCCCCTCATATGCATGAACGCATGAGGCCTTGGGTTCTATCCTCAGCACCACATAAAAATAAATAAACAAACAAAAAATAAAGAAACCTTTTATATTTATATATATAGTATATATAGATACTACTATATATAGTAGACAGATACATATATATAAAATAACTTTTTTTTCTTCTTGGTACCAGAGATTGAGCCCAGGGATGATTAACCACTGGAGCCACCTCACTAGCCCTTTATATGTTTTATTTTGAAACAGAGTCTCACTGAGTTTCTTAGAGTTTGGCTAAGTTGCTGGGCCTGGCCTTGAACTTGTGATCCTTCTGCCTCAGATTTCCAAGATTCTGGGATTACAGATGTGTACAACTGTACCTGGTTATGATATATTCTTTTTTTGGGGGGTGGGTAGTTCTGGGAATTGAACTCCAGGACACTCAACCACTGAGCCACATCCCCAGCCATATTTTGTATTTTATTTAGAGTCAGGGTCTCACTGAGTTGCTTAGAGCCTCACTTTTTGCTGAGGCTGGCCTTGAACTTGCGATCCTCCTGAACTGTTGGAATTGCAGGCATATGCCACCAAGCCCTGACTACAATATCTTCTTTAAATAGTATTGTCTTCATGTGTTCCACTCTTAGCAGCTTTTTCTTGTAAAACTTTATTTACTTATTTGAAATTTATACATTTATTTCCACATTTGTTGTAATTTATGTAGATGCTTTGTTAGAAAAAATTTTTTCAGATTGCTGTAGGTGAATGTTTGTTTTTTCTTTATAATATTTTGTCTGAAATTTAATAATAATTAAGTAAAATTCTTTAGAAAAGAAATTATTAAATAAACTACAACAGAAACTAAAATCACTTAAAAATTACCCAATTGCTCATTTGGAGAAACAGGAGTGTAGCATTTTTGCTTTTTTATTTTTCATTTTTTCTCTCAGGCCAAATCTGCCATCAAAGTTTGTCCTTTCTTTTTAATATTTCTTGTATCTTTCTTTCATTTTCCTTTCATTTCCACCAACCATCAGATTTTATGACTGTTTTGTTAATTTGTACCTCTGCATACATGTAGTCCCCTTTTACCATTTTCCAAATCCCTTCTGTATATTGAAGTCAGAGACAATTTTTTAATTAACATATGCTCACTGTTCTCCTTTTAAAACTTCCTGATGCCAGGTGTAGTGACACATCTTGTCACCACTGTGACTGGGGAAGCTGAGGCAGGAAGATCTTTAGTGTTTACTGAAGCCATAAGCAACTGAGCAAGACTCTGTCTCAAATAGCACCTCTGGGTTTAATCCCTAGTACCAAACAAACAAACAATATAATGTCCTGCCTATCAAAATACATAATGAATGCATTTTAGGTGTACTGAAAGTTTCTCCAAAATCTCACTAATGTGAGATATATAGCCTTGGTACCTTAATCTCATCCCCCAGGAAATGCAGCCCTCAGATCCTTCAGAGAACACCTGTCACAATCCTATGGACCTTTACCTCCTCCACTCAGAGTTCTCTTCAGAGGTGCTCAGGAAGCTGACTCTTTATCCTCTCAGGGACATGCTAGCACAGTGACTCCTGGTGTGCTCCCTCCTGACCAAACTTCTTAACACTCAAACCCACTTTATGCTCTCCATTAGAGATCTACTGTGTTCCTCTGTTTCCTCAGTAACTTTGATATTTTAAAACCACTTACTTGTTCATGCTTTTGTTTGTTTTACTTTCATTTAATTCTATGTGCTTCACCAGGACAGAAACTTCAAATGCTCCCAGTATCCTCCCCCCCACCCTCCGCACCCCTACTTAGAACCATAGACAGAGTGCTTACTTAAATATATTACTTGGGTCAATTATAATTTCTTTGGAGTTGATTTCAATATACTTTGTTAATCCTTTAAGTGGCATCAAAAAGTCTTTTATTATTTGTGACAAATAAGATTAAAGTTCAAACCAAACTTATTTAGAAGCATTTTGCTCTTGGCTAGGTTAGTTCAAGTCTCGGTACTCAATTTTCCTCTATAAAGCAGAGATAATAATTTAGACTTTTATTACCAGAAGAAATTATGCAAAATATTCTTCACACGTGGGTACTGACATAAAATCCGATTAATATGGACCACTGGGCAAGAACTACCCTCAAAAGGTGGAAGTGAGGGAGAGGAGAGAAAACTCCTTTATAAATTTAGTAAATAAAACCTGATACAAATTGGTATGTGAACTTGTCTGGTGGAATCCTAGGCTAATTGTTTACTTAGAGTTTATTAGTTGTAAACAATTATATGGTTTCATAAGGCAGTACAAATTTGCAAATGTCAAAATAACAAAATACAGCCTGTTTAAGGTGTATCTTTCATCCTCCTCCAGCCACTGGGAGGTAAGCTTCTCAAGCACTCCATTTATGACTTCTCAGTTATGAATATCATTTCTTTTCTTAGTAAACTCATTATTTTACTAAATCACCCAACTTACCCTCCATCTCAAGAGCTCTCTTTGTCTCTCTGTTTTTTAAACTTCACAAAGCTAACCTCCAAATTGATAGATGCATTCTCAAGATGTTATTATAGAGATAAATTGCTTTTCTAAAGCTATATCTTTGTTTCACATTCTCTTCAAGGTGATGAAAGGATTTTCTGAGAGCTTTGATTTATATTCCTCTTTTTGTACTGAGGTAGAATTACAAGTAGAAATAGAAATAGCATTATTCTAATACAATTATTTATTTATGCAGTTAAAGCTTAATAAACTAATATATTTTTATAATAACACTCTGTGATGGTTATAGGAACCAGTGAAGTGCAGCTGTTAAATAAAGAAGGGATCTGGAGACAGGTATTTCTGGTTGAAAACCTGGCTGTCTGCTGACTCTCTCTGGGAAGAGTTAAACACACTGATAAGAATTATGATTGTGGATTTTACCCAACATCCGAATGAACAAGTAAGCCTGCCAGTGTTCCATAGAGGCTGGAAGAAAGAAAAAGAAAGAAAGAAAGAAAGATTTCTAACCAGATATGGAGGACATCATGTTTCCAGGAGCAGTGACAGTAAAGTCTCATGTCTTTGCTACATGCCCCTTCACACCTTCACTGTGTTCTGCATCCCACCTCATGCATTTGCATTTGAGCCTAAAAAGGCAAAACTTTGGGAGCCTCAATTTTTTAAATGATCTGCACTCAAGCCTGCCCAACCTTTCCCCACTGGGAGAAATTATATTTATCATTGTGGACAACTAAAAAGAACCTGACTTTTGCTCAGGTGGGAGATGATATCTCTATCTTCTAAGGCCATTTGCTTTACAATCATCCTTAAGCATATAGTACCAATTCTTCTCCTTACAGCCTACCTACTGGGGAATTTTCTCCCAATAGTATATATCCTATCTTAAGACACTATTTCATGTGCTTAGAAAGAACAGTAAAAATATCAGATTCCTAGGAATTTAAAGGTAAATTTTATAGTGCACAAAGTACACTGCCAATCACAGAGAATTTGATTAATATTAAGTAGTGGTATACTCTGAGTACCTACGAGATTGCAGATTCCTGACTAAAGTTATTACTTCAGAAAATGCCTCTGATTATGCAGTACAGGAAAAGTGCACATGATTCTTTCTAAAAAAGTAGGCCATCCAATGTCACATCTAGGTAATGTATTATAAAATAATTTCAGTGGACCACTTATCTATAGTCCGTTATCTCTGGTCACACTGTGGATACACTGTTTTTCTATTTTATTAAGGCCATTTTGCGAACTATCTATGCCATAATACATTAACCATAAAATGGAAAAAGTACATTTAGCAAGCAAACTTTATTAGCTCATTTCTCAGACTTCCAAGGGAGGATTTACTTTTGGATAGTGCTGTTTTCAGGGGTTAGATCACTATAATCAGGAATCTTTTTTTAGATTTGGCAGAACCTGGTCTTTAAGTATAATCTCTCCACAGGATTGGTAAGAAGTTCTAACACTCAGTGATAAACCTGCAGAATATGACAACCCTTTGTTGCTCATCACTTATGAGGATCCTTATTCCCACACATTTAGCAATAGGTATATAGCACTTATCGTAATGCAACTGTCAAGTGCAGAATAGAGAACATGATTGTTTTGTCTTCACAACAGAATGAAACCAAATTATTCTTCAATCCATGGTGATAAGCAATGACATGGTAAGTTCAAGGTACATCTCTGATTCTGTGGTGATCCTGTTTTGAAATCTTGCAGTCTACTGACTAAATAAATAAGTCTACTATTTGGGGGACTCTGACAAATGATTCCCCAAAGTATAATACTTGGATATGCTGTTTTAGGAATAAGAGAGAAGGGCATATGCAGGAAGAGGTCTTCTTTGTGTTTCTTTTATCTGCCTAAAGACATATTAAGGAAGGATCACATCATAGGAAAAGAAAGTAAATGTACACTTAGGTGACCACTTTTTCTTCTGAGGGCTGTGACCTGATGATCTCATCTGTAGGACCAGACAATTGTTCCTCATGTCATCCCTCCATTCCCTGTGGAGACTCTTCCCAGAAGCCCCAAACCACTAGTTCTTTCTGTAGCTCAGGACATTAAACTTAATAGCTGCTTCTCCTTCTTGAGTACTGTATTTCATGAGATTCCCATGTATAAGCACAACTTAAACTTTTATACCTTTTCTTCTGCTGATCTGTTTGTCAGATTGTTCAATAACTCAAGTAATTTGAAACTTCAGAGTTGAGGAGGAGTTATAACTACCCTACACTGTGATATATAATCAATATGAAATAATTTAGAAGAGAAGAAGAATAACATAAGGCATTTACTATTTTCAACATAAACTGTATGGGTTCAATAAGGGTTTCCCTCATAGATACTGAAGTGACCTCTCTTGGGCTTCTCAACATAGGTAATTGAGGTCCTATTCATTTATTAGGTCCCTCCAAGAATGGACCTGAGAAAAGCAGAAAGTTGGATTTATCTTTGGGGAGCTCTTCAGATATTTCTGTCTACTACCTTAATCTCCTGGGTTTGGAGGATGCTTTGAGAAATGAATATTAAAAATCATCTGTTAACATGGCTTGCTGTAGTAATATATGTATTGAAAACAGTCTTTGGCCAGCGTTCTTACTTACCTCAGAGGTACAACCAAAGGCAGAGATTGAATAAAGGCCCAACTCTTGAATTTGAACAGTAACAATAATATTTCTGTCTTTTAGAAGCAATACTTCATGTGGTAAACTCCAAAGCTCTCGGCCTAATAAAATTCCTCTGGCTGAGGACTAAAAGAGTAAGACAAACCTGTATTTCTCCTAATTCAACAAGGAAAACTGGGGTGGAAATTCAGCTTACAGTGTTTCCTTGTTCATTTCATGCCCTAGTGTTCTGTACTTTGTTTCCCATCAACACATTGAAGTCTGCTTAAAATGCAGATTTACAAGACTATGAGGGAACACTAAACTTATTAGTATTTTAGTTCTTTAATTTTAGGAATAATGTGCCATATTTAAAAGTAGCAACACATTATTTCCTTCTCTTTAGAATTTTAAAAGAAACTGAAGACAATAAGAAGTAGCCAAGAGAGTTCAAGACAACTTTATTAACAAGCTATCTAAATAGTTACTTTCTGTGGCAGTTTATTCTGAATACTGATAAAATGTTTCACAAATTACAACTGCACATTTTTCACTTACACACTCAATCAATTCAATAATTTAGGATCCATCATTATAATGCCCCACTTCTGTTCATGTTGAATAGGACTTAAGTGCATGTTAGAAGATATGAAATTAACAAAACAAATGTGGAAACTGAGGGTAGAGTATTTTTAGCACAGTATTCCAAATTATGGTATCACATTTTCTCTCTTTCTATCTGTCACTTTTATTCTGTCTCTCTCTCTCTCTCTGTCTCTCTGTCTCTGTCTCTGTCTCTCTCTCTCTCTCTCTCTCTCTCTCTCTCTCTTTCTCTCTCTCTCTACACACACACACACACATATACACACACACACAAACACACAAAAGAGGACATAAGTGATTGACAGGCCACTAAGAGTCCTGAGAAATCAGAGGAGTAGCCAGCCTCAGATGTATGTTATCAGACAAAAGCAACATGTATCCACTAGAATTAGTATGTGCAAGACACTGCTTAAGGTACATGGTGTGAGTTACAGGGGACAGATGGGTAGTTAGCCACTTGAATGCATTTAAAAAAGGAATAACTTAGAAAGATATCAACTATTTTCAAATAACTGTGATATGAATTAAGATCTAGTGAGGCTATATGGATGTCTGCAGCTGACCTTTGAAGAGCAGGATGCTAATGTTTTCCTAGTTCCTTTTGACCTGAAGCTATTTCTGCAGCATTTTCTATATTTACTTCTTCTCTCATACATTTTATTTCCTTCTGTGCATATTTCACTGGCAAGCTAGCACTGAAATTCTTTTATCCTCGTAAATGACCACAAACATAAAGGAGGTGACATTTTTTTCTGAAGAGTTAGAGCAATGAATTTGGATATTTATAGTACAGGCCAGCACTTTATACATGTAAAGTAGAATATGGGCTTCCTTAAGTCTTTTGTCCAGCTCCTACCAACGGTTACAATTTCATTGTTTCCACTACTATGAGATAATGAAAATACTTAAAGATGTTCCTCTGTGTGTCACTGTATGTGTGTGTGTGTGTGTGTGTGTGTGTGTGTGTGTGTGTGTGCAGGTGTGTGTGCAGTGCTGGTGGTCAAACCTAGGGTCTCTTGCATGGTAGGTAAGTATTCTACCACTGGGCTGCATCCCCAGCCTTAGTGCTACTATTTCAGTTGTGGCTCAGTCAGAGAAGCAGAGCTCCTGTGAATGTTATGGACTGTTTTTTTATTTTGGTTATTATACCTTACACAAACATGGAAAGCTCAGGAGAAGTAAAGGTATAGAAGGAATATTATCACATCAGAAAAAGGATGAGGAAATGAACTCTGAGCTTTCATGGAACATCTGATTAGCAAATGTGCTAGATCACCAAAGTGGGAGTGTTAAGTAGGAGCTCAAGGAGAGAGCTGCAGGGGAATTACTATTTCATTCTTTAAAATCTATATATACATATACATACATACATATATATGTATATATATTTAGTTGTATGTGGACGCAATATTTTTACTTTATTTATTTATATGTGGTGCTGAGGATCAAACCCAGGGCCTCACACATGTCAGGCAAGTGCTCTACTGCTGAGCCCTAGGCCCAGCCCAGGGAATCACTATTTCTATAAAGTCAAAACGTCTGTGCTCTGCATCCAAGAATCTGGGAGTAGTCCTGGGGATGCTGCTTATCAGCAGAGATAACAATTGAAAAAATAAGATGTATGATGAGAAGAGAGGATGACCTGAAACCAATGGATTAATCTGTGTCTCTCTAACCACATATTTTATCATTACAATCTTCAAGGAAGTAGTGACTTTTCTTTATTTTTACCTTCTGTATATCACTTAATGTCCTCTTGTGGCCAACTCGATCCCAGAGTGCTATTGGGAAGATGACTGTGGGAAACATGATTCCCTGTTTCCATTATGTTCCTAGTAACATCTTACTATAATCTAACATTTTTCAGTTTGTCATTCATGCCTCATTTGGAGTCATAGTTAACTTCAAAATGAAGTAATATCAAAATATGTCTCTACCTAACAGGTCTTTACTATATCTCGTTTAGGAAAATGGATGTGAATGTTTTCTTCAAGGAGAATATTCGATGATTTATGTTACTTTTGTCCTAAGTGGGCAATGTTTATTCCATGTTAAACTGACCCACTGTGTCTTTGATACCTGGTAAGTATGAAATATTAACATATGGTATATAATAGGAATGAGGAGGGTAAAATATCATATATCATATAACATATATATGTCATATAAATTATATGTATGTCTCTATATATACATATACCATGGAAATACAAGGAAAGCATGCAACTATTACCTCTTTCATTTCCATAACAGCCATATTGAACATTGGTTTTATATTGTTACATAACAAGCTACCACAGATTTAATATATTAGAACATTAAAGCATTCATTTATCTCACAGTTCTGTCTTTCAGACATTAAGTTTATCTCACAGGACGAAACCAAGGATCCAGCCAAACTTCACTTGTTTTCTATCACTCTATACTTTGTTTCAAGTTCATGAGGCTGATGGCAGTATTTGGTTACATTCAGTTATAGGACTAAGGTCTCCACTTTCTTATCATGTCTTGGTTTTGAGGGTCACTCTCAGCTCTTAGATACCACCCATAGGTCTTACCAGAGTAGCCTCTTTTCAACACAGTACATTACTTCTCAAAGTGAGAAGAAGACTGTCTCACAAGGAAGAGTTTACTCCCCTTCTAAGAACATTCTCAGTCAGAAGTAGTAGAGTAATCCACTTTTAGATGAACTCTACAAAATCCCTTTACCTTTGTCATATAATGTAATCTACCCATGAGAAGGAGATCCATCATATCCATAGTCTCTCTTACATTCAACAAGGACATCTGGGAGCTGGACCATGGGACTATCTTACACTTCTGCCTATCATATACAGTCATCATTTGGATTTATAACTCTGTCTTTTGCTGTATGTTCCCCTTGCTCCCAATAATTACCTCTGCTAGTTGTGTTCCTTTTATTATTGGGTGACTCAAACCTTCCTTACTGAAAGTCTTGGTATATTAGCAGTGTTACTTGCATCGGGTGGTTGTAGTTTCCACTTAGCTTTTATCACAGGACATGGAAGTAATAAAAGGAAAAGCAAAGGATCTCTTTAACATTACTGTAAGAGAAGTTACAATATTGTGAATCTGATTTTATTAAAATGCTGCTATGAAAATGCATTCACATACAGCTTCAAAACCATTGACTCCCTGGGGCTGGGATGTAGCCATCGATAGAATGTGTGTCCTTAGCACGCATAAGGCCCTGGTTTAGATACCTTCATCACAAACATAAAAACAAGAACAAACAAAAACCTATCAACTCTCAGAACTATTGACTCTGCCCACTTTCACCTCTAGTCTCCTCTGAACCTCTGAGCCATATTAAGTCAAGAGTAAGTTATGCAGCTCCTGTGACAACAGTATCAGCGTCAGGCAAACTGCAAAAGTTACTAGAATTATTAATTTCCAACACTTAACATTATTCAACCTCTTTGGCATGGTTACAGCCAATATGTAATCTTAGTTTTCCTTGAAAAATCAAACAAATAAAAAGGCCAAACTCCAAACATAAAATGAAGCAGATTGATATTCTAAGTTTTGAAATATAAAACATTGAAAAGGTCATTACATGTGGTTCCTAATCTTCTTTGGACAGAAACAAATGAAAAAATATCAAGAGTATCAAATTGAAAACTACACACCCATTCCTAAGGTTTTCACTGGCCCCCTGCTCCAATCTCCCTCTACACACTAACAAACACATCCTACAAGCATAACAGATTAAGTCAGGGCTGTGACACTTTATTGTCACTGCTAGAAATGGGTCTGCATATTTCTCTTGTGCTAAAGTTGGCAAATGCAAGGGTATCTAAAAAACATTAAAAAGGAAAATTATTCTCCCCTTAAGATTAAACAATATATGGTTTTCATAATTATTCTTGAATAAATTGACATTTTTAGAAAATATAATTATTATAATGGATATCAGAGTATAAAGGTTTAAAAAGAGTATACAGACTGAAATAAAAGAGAATGCACAAGATTCTCCAAAATATTTTTAAATTCACACATATTATTCAAATTTAAAACACATAACCATGTTTATTTTCTATATTTCTTCATTTTGCAAACAGTATAAATATAGAATATTTAGTAAGTGCCATTTTTTTGTATGAATGATGAAATTCCCTTCAACTTTTCATGATTCTTTAACATCTAATATATTTTCTGAATACAAGTCCGAAAGAAGCTACAGGGATTTTTTATTTAGGGCATATCCTTGTATATCATTTAAATATTTGTATTAAAATTGATTAATGCTTAAGAACTTTAACCAAAAATAAGTCAACAAGATTATGCATGTAATTTGAAAAACCTTCCTCAGAATTACTGAAAATGGAAATCTAGCTTATGATGAAAATATATTAGTCTATAAGGTTTTTTAATTTTTATTCTCTACAAAAGATATTATTAGAAAGTCACAAACTAGTACATTCTCAGGGGTAGATTATATGACAAATGTACCTGCAATGTAAGAAATGTGAATGAGAACATCAAATTTCTAATAAATAAACACTAATAGTGATAATGTTTTGGATTGACTTGATATAACAACATTATTACTTTGGATTTTTAAATTTGATTAAAATCTTAATATTAGGTAAAGTTTTAAGTCATGAATACCCATGAGACTGGATACAAACTACCAATTTTTCCCACTACATGCACTTGAAAGCTGGAATTTCCCTGCTATGGATTCCCCTTGATTTGTAAATGGTTTTCTTGGTAAAATTATAAGTATTAAAACTGTTTTATTGTGATAGAAATGACAGAATGAATAATAGTATTTCCTTAATTTTCTTATGGCATATTCTTGAGATATATGATGTCAAAATAAATATTCATAGATAAAAACACAAGGTTTTTAAAAATGAATCTTGTTTTTTTTTTTCCTTGCAACTAAATTTTTGACACTACTCTAGAAAATTACGTACAGTTTTATTGGTGCTTTTTTTTCTCCATTTTCCACACATTTTCTGAAATCTATCTATGCCATTGAATGAAAACCAGAAAGTAAAAGAACAATACAACTATATATTTTATGGTTCTAGCCTGATTTCAAGTTGGATGCTCTACATAGAAAAATGTCATATGAATCTAGAGAAACTATGTGGACACCATTAATCAGGGACCTTTTCTTATTCACTGATTTCCATAGCCTTTCTCATTATCAGGCTCAAATTTTATTGCCTGCTGCATCCCTAGGGAATTTTTCTATTCTTTCTATTCTCCCATTTTTTTAGAAAGCTATTTTTAAACATATCTTTTCCTCTGAATACTACCTCCATTAGCTGCTGTGCACAGCTTGCTCAGTTGCAAACATTTTCCTCTGTAAAAAGGTATTTTATTTTCAGTCCTAAGGTAATGATTCATCCTAGTCAGGTCCTTTTTATGTGTGAATAGTACCTGGTTCTGTGAATAATTAGAATACATTCTTCTGAGGAAAAATAATAAGATAATAAGGAGGTATCTAAGTACATACAAGTTTACAATTTCTTAAACTCTCAGCTGAAATAACAATGACTTATTATAATGTTTAAAAAGCAGAATTTAATACCTATCTTATTCAGAACTTGTGATGAGGCTAAGATATTTTGATTGTATGCTAAATATTCACCATTCACTTGGTGTCTTTTTGATGCAGAACACATTTCTTATTCACAACAAAGCTTTGTGGAAAGGTTTATCATTTTAAGCTTACAGATAAAAAAAATTGGCTCACAAAGCTTAAGGAATTTATTCCTGTTCCTACATACACTAACTCTTTCATATAAACAAAAGTCATGAGTTTATGTTCTTGTCAGTATTTTCTAATTTGAAAACACCTTTAATACAAAGTACAAAATTAGGAAATTTAGAGACACAATATTTTACACAGTTTCATTAATTGAGAAAAGAACTGTATTCCATGTATAATGCACCACAAGAATAAGTGTGAAAGGTTTTTGTACATAATTAAGTAAGATGAACAAGTAGATCCTGACACCAACCACAATAAATAACTGTATTCAGATTCCCTTGGTCCTCCTAACTATGCCAGATATCAGCTATGCCAAACAGCCAGCTGACTTCAACTCACTAGGCACTTCAGAGGGAAATAAATTATTATTACTTTCTGTCACCTAAAAAGATAACAACAATATCTGTTGAAAAGGAATTAATTATTTGCTTGGACAGAAGCCCTAAAATCGTATAAAGCTGTAAGCACCATTAAGCTTTGAGACAACCTAACAACCTGGGACTTACAGCAGACCAACCAAACTTGTCATATACATTATCAGCAGGTTTCCCAGTGAGCTAGACTGTGGCTTTTTAAAGGAAAAGGAGCGATAACTCTGTCCCTATCTATCGCAAAACCTACATAGGAGACTTGAATTTCAAATGATAAATTTCCACAAAGATTTAAGGAAAAAAAAAAAACAGAATTTCCCCTAAGTAATACTTAAGCTATTTTCCTGCATATGTAAGATTTCTCTGTAGAACTATGGTCCAATTATCCTTTATCAATGAGACTTCCCTCTTTTTAGTAGAGAGAGCACCTGAGAATAAGAAATCCCTATTATTACTTGTGTGTGAAGTGTTTTTTTTTTTTTTTGCTTATCCAATGTTTGGCATAAAGCAATGATCTACTTGATATGACTATCATTAAATATCTCAGTAGGTATTACATGAATAATCATTTGTTGAATATTATTGAAATATAAAAATGAATTGCATGTTCTTTATAAAAAAATAAAGTAGTCCATAGATTAGTATATAATTTTAATATTTACTTATAGGCATCAAGTACAATAAGAGTCACAAAATAAAAACATCTAGAGTTAAAAAATGCTACAGTGGGAGTCATCATGGCATGTACTACTGAAGAAGCAAAGTTTGTGAGGAGTTTGAAGGAAAGGTAGAATTTCCATAGGTGGAGACATGAAAGCAGATTATTTTGGATTGAGATGAAATGGGAAAGAAGACTAAGGAAATGGTTTAGTTTGATGACAATAAGTATTTGTTTGGCCTTTTCTCTGGGTTCCAAGAGGGGGCTTTTACATACTGGAAATAGCCCAAATAATGGGAGTGTTTTTGCTATTCAAAACAGTAACCTTACATCATCCCTGAATTTATGCTAACAACATTGCCCATGACAAGGAGGATCATGCCAGAAAAACCAACCATGCGATTAAAATTTTGGGGACTTGAGCCATGTGATATTTGTCTTGTCTTTGGCAGAAGACTGGGGTTTGAGCTATGCAGGTGACAGTTCAATTAATCATACCTATGTAATGAAATTGTAATAAACATTCTTATCATGGTAGGTCAAAGCTTGGATAAGCTTTTATACTGACAATACTCCATGTGCATTGTAACTAATCATCAGTGTGCTTTTATGGTGATGGATATAGATGCCACAGAGAGAGGACATGGAAATAATCTCTGAGAACCTCCCAGGCCTCCCCTAATGTGTCTCATGTTTTGGGTGGCTCTGATTTCTATCTTTTCTCCTGTAATAAGACCCTAATGCAAAGTATATGACTTTCATGAGTTCTCTGAGATGTCCTAGCAAATTATTGAACTGAAGGTAATAGTGGGGAGCTACAATTTTGTTGCTAGTTGGTCAGAAGTGTAGGTGAACTGGGAAAGTCCAACTTTTGGACAATATCTTAAGTGAGTGCAGACTAATGGAGAACAATGCCTTTATTTATTTTATTTTTTTTTTTTTGAGAGACAGAGAGAGAGAGAGAGAGAGAGAGAGAGAGAGAGAGAGAGAATTTTTTAATATTTATTTTTTAGTTTTTGGCAGACATAACATCTTTATTTGTATGTGGTGCTGAGGATCAAACTCAGCGCCGCGCATGCCAGGCAAGCATGCTACTGCTTGAGCCACATCCTCAGCCGAGAACAATGCCTTTAAATGTGAAATTTAGCCTAACTGTGGAAAGTTGGTTTCAAACTGTATTGTGGCTACAGAAAAGTTTATATAAATTTTGTTTTGTGCTCTAAAATGTTTTGGTATGTGATTGTATTAATCTTATAAGTTAGCATAAGATAATTTGATTTTTTTTTGTAAAGTACTGGCAAACCATGGATAATATTAGAATGAAGAAATCATGGAAACAGGATCATGATTAAGAATTTTAATGTCTGATGATGTTTATACTAGTATAGAGGGGAGCCAGGAGATACTAAATAGGAGTCCAGCTAGGAAAATTTTACTATAGTCATTTAACAAAAAATAAATGTCTAAACTTGGCAGCAAAAACAGGAAAGAGAAATAACTTGACATTGATGTTTAAATAGACACTGGAAAAGAATGAGAAATCAAAGAATATGCAGGGGTTTAAATCCAAACCACTGTTTTAATGAATAGAAGTAACAGGAATAAAGAGCCAGAGAAAGTGGTTTATTGATTGACTTAGGCCTTATTAAATCTACCGGCTTCCACATTTATTTCATTTAAAATGAAAAAAATTGGATGTTAAAGAGTACCAGTGAAATAATCTATAATACTAATATCACAGTTAACCTTCATAACACAGGGGGGATATGTTTTGAGATATTCTTCTAGAGCAAATTTATAAATCTTTTGGAGACTATTTATTTTATTGATATTTACTTAGAAGTAAATAATTATAGACTACTGAATTATTATATTAAATGTTGCTGCTAGAATTTATTTTTCACATTCTGTGTTCTCCCATTCCTTAACCAGATTATCAAAACTTTTAGAAATATGCAATCCCTTCAGTATATTTTTTTTTGAAGTGCTGAGGATCAATCCCAGAAAGTCATACATGCCAAACAAGTGCTAATACACTGACCTACATCCCCAAATGAAGAACAGTAAATATTGATGAAATTAATGCATGCAGTAATTATGCCTTTCACAATTTTTCTCACAGTCATGCAATTTAATGCCAGTTCATTGAACACTTGAGAAAGGAAGGGAATAGTGGTTAAAAAACTGGGTTAAAAACCACATTTATGTTCACTCAACTAAATTTATGCTTTAAGTTCAATGAACAGTGATCTTTATGTGCATATTGATATCAGTACATTATGCAATTATGTACTGGGCAATTTCCTTCAACATGCACCTACCTAAATTAATTGTTTTTCTTCAAAATGTTTAAGCACTAATTATGAGGTGAGATCCTGGAGTAAATGAAAAGAAAGCAACTATCAAAGACTTTGTGTTCCTCATCTAAAATTGCAAGATACAATATTTATCAAGGATGTGTATTCTCTTCTCAGTAGCCACTATATCTATTGTTGCAAAAGAATGCAGATTAAGTCATATTGTGATAGTGAGATGAAGATTATTAATTTACAGTTTAGCAATAGTTCTAAAGGAAGCCAACCAGGAAGCCCAAATCAAGTTTACAAGTTCAGTGAAAGCAATAAAATAATTTTCTATACTTTAAGGAGACCTAAGTAGTCTAAATAATTGATAATTGACATTTGTATTTCTAAAGTTAAATTTTAAATATATTATCTCATTAATTTTATTTTTGTATCTTACTTTAATAAACAATAAAATATCTTAATGAAAAAACATAAAATGGTTCACTTATTTAAAAGAAAAGAGTTAAATTAATTGTTTTTAGTATAAATATCAGAGAAATTATTACATTTTAATTTTAAATGACTCAAGAGTCCTTGATTCCTAGACATTATTTTCCTTAACAAGACATAAATACAAGGGTCTTCTAATTTGAAAATTAACCACCACAAGAAACTTTCCAAAAGTCACATTCAAAACAGAATTAATAGCTTTAGTAATCAGTTTTGTATTATATGTCAGTTACTGTCACAGGGATAACAGACCAGTAGAAGCACAGTAGCATACAAGTCTAACTATAAAGCTACTTGTTTCCATCATTTTTATGTATCATTTACCTCCACCTCCAAAAAAAAAGAAAAAAAATTGAGAAAAAAATTATGGCTTCCAGGTGTTAGCACAGTTTGTCTCCATCCCTTCCTTAAGAAACATATAGTCCAATAGAGTGAAACATAACATGGATGTGGTAATTTAAAATTCCACTAGGTAGTATGTAGGGAATAAAGAAAATGGTATAATAAAAAATTCCTAGGAATAGGAATAGCCAAGATAGGTGGTACATGCCTGTAGTCCCAGAAACTCATGAGTAGACCAGCCTAAACAACTTAGTTAGAACCTGTCTCAAAATAAATAATAGAAAGAACTGGAGGCATAGCTCAGTGGTAGAGTGTTCCTCAGTTCCATCAGTATTACAAAAAAAAAAAAAAAAAAAAACCTAAAATATACTACTTAGCAAGACTGTACTTTTAGATGTTGTCACATAGAATAATGTGGAGACTACCACAATTTATCCATTTATCATTTGTATGCAGAATAACTAACATAACTAGCATGTCCTTACAGGTCATCAGAAAGGGTAAAGACTGGCCATAACAACTCAATGCTTCCCTTAAGGGTCAGCTGAGAAAGAGAGCATGAACCTAGAATCTCTTTATTTTATAGGGGAGACACATAAAGGAGCTTCCATGGAATGTTCTTCACCAAGTAAACAAGGGATAAAATTTTTAAAGTGGAGTCTTGCTTTGTGATGTCTTGTGGTCAGCAGATTGATTGACATCTTGATAAGTCACAAGCATCTCAGGTGCTATGTGGGATCACAGGCAGAGAGAGAGGAAAGGCATGCTTGTGTTGCACAGCCCAATCAGCATGCAATGCCAGACCTGTCCCCTCATATAGCTCCAATGGGCATAGCTCACACACACAGCCCATGGATGGCTCACAACACAGATTTTCTAGTTTAGAAAAGTTACTAGTAGAGAAATATTTATTAAGTCATATATTTAAGGAGTTAAATTCTGCCATCATTATTCTTCCTTATTTGGTTAAGATTTGAATGATTTAGAAGATAATTTTTATCTATCTATCTATAGGTGGATATATATATATGCCCATATATGATACACAATGTTATATGTATATATACAGACAACTATATAATATATATTTAGTCATCTGCTTTTTTGGAACATAGAGATTCAAAGAAATAATTAAAATTGCTTTTATCTAAAAAATATCTGACCTATTAATCTTGAAATTTTCATCAGTTGCATCAAGATTTAGCATATGTGCAGTGGGCAGAATAATGGTACCCTAAAGATGCCCACATACTAATCTCCTGAATTCATGAATATATTATTAAATGGCAAAAGAGAATTAATGTTGCAGATGGAATTAAAGTTCTTAACCAGCTGGCTTTAAGATGAGAAGATTATCCTGGATTATTCAGATAAAACCAGTAGAATCACAGGGGTTTTAAAATGTGGAAAAGGGAGGCAGACATGTCATTAGGAATCAAAGAATATTTGACAAGGGAAGTAATGTCAGAGTGATGTGATGTCAGAAAGACTAGACCACTGACTATGTATGTAAATGGAAGATGGGGCCCACCAGCCAGAAAACACCAGAGAAAACAATTTCTCACCTAGAACCTGTAGGAATGAGCCCTGCTGACACCTTGATTTTTTCCAAGGGAAACTCATTCAGACTTCAGACATTAGAAGTATAAGAACAAATAATATAGAAAATAATTTATTTTGTTTGAATCTTTCAAATTTGTAATAGTTAAAATAATAAGAAACCAGTACAATTTGCCAGCCACTGTTTTAGCCAGGGTTCTCTAGAGGAACAGCAACACTATAATGAATAAATGTATATATGACTGCAAAAGGGGTCTTATTAGATTGACTTACATTATCAGATGTTGAATAGTCAGTCCCACAGTATCCTCCTGCATGCTGCAGAGTAAGAGAAACAAGCATCTGCTCAATCCAGGAAGCTGGAAGCCTCAGAAGATGGGAGCCAAATGATGTAGTCCCAGCTGAGGTTGAAGTCCTGGTTGAAATTCCCTTGGGAGTCCCTGCTGTGAGTCCACGCTGAAGGACTGAGAAGGTGAAGTCTGATGTCCACAGTCAGTGCCAGCAGCAAAAGATGCACCTACTCAAGAAAAATTGAATTTACACAGGTTGGAACACTGCTGCTTCTTTCACTTTTGTTCTGTCCAGGACCCCTCCACTATTGGGTAGTTCTCATTTTGGATAGATCTCTGAACTTCACTTTGTCGTCCCACGTGCCAACCACCTTTATAAACACCATCACAGACTCACCCAGAAGTGTGCATTTGTAATGTCCTAGGCACCTCTCAATCCAATAAAATTAACAATCAAGATTAACCATCATAATCACTCTTTAAATTCATAATGACTGATAAAATCACCCTAATACCTAGTACTGTATCATGAACATTGTAGTTCTTCAATTAGTTGATATAAAGTGAATATCGATAGAAAATAATAAATGATAAAAGATGGGTTACATCAGAAAACTAAAATGAATGTCTAAAACACATAGCAATTTATATCCACTATTTGATTTAGTTCTTCAGCAAGTCTAAGGAGCAAAATACTGTGAAATTTATTATGCCATAAATATGCAAATAATTTAATTATGTATTTATTAATCATCTGTACTCAATAAAATTAATAATTTAGAGATTATAAGCTTACACATATCAGGGAAAATGATAAATATATTTTAGCTGAATTATTTGCATATATATGTAGAGTGGTTAAATTCTGTTCTTAGATGAAAAAAAAACCAAGGAGAGTCTCCTGATTTTACAGATACCACTCACCCTGGATTGCCTACGGAGTTGGAACTTTGTATTTTAATAAATTTTTAATTGCTAATAAGATAACTGTACTAAATTTGCAATACAAACAGGATGTCTGGCAACCTGGCTCTTCATGGAAATAAATGGATCGCGGCTTCAATAGTATAGCTCATCTAAAAAAAAAGGTAAGCATAGAGAAGAAGTAGCAAAACCAGTAAATAACGGGGAGGGGTGTTTGGTTGATTTAAAAGTTAAGGGACTGGGAAGTACTCATCAGTAAGATAGTTATGCTTAAAGTTTATCTAATCAGGGTACAAAGTTACAATAAAGACAAATAAAAACATTTTTTTCCCTAAGACTTTAGGATATATTTAACCATAGTTTATCTGTAGTTTTTTTTTTTTTTCCTAGAAATAGACCATAATTTTTTGTGTATTGTGGATAAGCAAGATTATATAATCAACAAGTAGTGTTTAGTAATACATGATTTATAGGGATTTTCAGAGAAATAGAACTAATTCAATAAGGGAGACCAAGCATTCCCATGATATGCTATTTGCAGCTAGCCGACCAGGAAAACTGGTAGGTCTGAGAACCAGGGAAACTAATGATATAAATCCAGTCCAAGGACTAGGAAAAATGAAATGAGATATCCTGGCCCAAAGAGGCAGGCAGGAAACAAGAGAGGTGAATTCTTTCTTCTATTCTTTTTGTTATATGCAGCCTTTTAGTGGATTAGACAAGGACCACCCACACAGGCCAGGTAACTCACCTTATGTTTTCTACTGACTCAAATGCTAATGTCATCTGGAAATCTTCTTAGAGACCCAGAGCAAATATTTAACCTGGAAACCTTGACGCCAGTCAAGTTGACACAAATTAATCATCATAGTATTAGGTAGATTAGGCAGTCAAGAGCAGGTTGGCAGGGGAAGGATAATGAAGGGCAGTGACATTCAGGGAATACATCAGACACACATTAAGAAAAGAAGTTTCATGGGACAGACAAGCACCTGGAAAATAGGAGCCAAAATGTTCAACCTTCCCCTCCCCCATGGATAATGTTAAACCCTCTAGGGCACTATTACTTACTGTCAGGGGAACCTTTTCCAAGCAGATAATCTTCAGGAAAATAGGACTTGATTTGTTAGAACATCTCTCAGCTACAGTTATTTATAATACCATGGGAACTACGGTTTCAAACCATGTGACAACCATCCTTTGCAACTACTGGGAAATTCACTAAAAGCTAATACCATGAAGGAATTAAATATTTAGTTGGCTGGGGGAGGGTTACAAGAGCATAGAAAAAGACAAAGTTACTCAAAACCTTTTAGAAACCCCTGATTTATGCACATTTCATTGTCGTTTTTCTTTTGCACCAAGACAGAGATATTCATGATGTTCTGAACAAACTTTAACAAATAAATAGCACCTTCAGACAAGTATCAAAACTTCATGACAAATTTTGTATTTCTTTGCCTTGTATGATGTTTTTGTATATTAAAAAGTATAATAATAAAAAAATTAGAACCAGTGATTAAGTAAGAACATTGCTGCTGTCTTCAGAGATGGTTCTGGTCGATTAATGCTGTGCCACATGTTTATTTTGCTTTTTCTCATTTTCTCCCAAGTAAAACTCCTTCCTGCTTTATGTGTGACTTGTATGAATCCTTCTTGTGAGATAACAAAAACCTGTCACTGAGAACCAGTTGACTGCTTTGACTCTGTGGGTAGGTCTCCTTCTCTGGAACCATAGGAAGTCACACTTAAGGATTTAATATATTCAGGTTTTATTCCAAAGAGTGTTTAATGTCATCTAACATTGTATAATATTAATTTCCTTATTTCAGGAGGAGATATGACCCACTGTTCAAAATATCATGTTTCATTGACATTTTCTAACCTAATTTGGAATTTATATTTAAGAAATAATTATAATTTACAATATTATCTGTTACAATAATTTTTACTTGGCCTTTTAAATTCTGATGTGTTATTATTATTATTGCATTTGAGCATTCATCCTAAAGATTTTCTTCACTACACTTTTGAGTTACTCCATGTATATTTCTAGCCTCATTGTACAGAATGAATTCAATATGAAAACTTTTTTGTTCAAAACTTTTTTCACTATTCTTCAGCCTAAATAAGAAAAGTTCAAGGGCATTGATCAGAGCAGTAAATAGAACTTGATTGCCTATTGTGAAAAAAAAAAAAACTTAGTTTCAGTATATTTTCACAATATTATTATATCTTATTTTTATCAGTTTAAAATGTTTATAGAACCATTTCTGTGTTGCCATAAAGTCACTAATTCCCCATATATGGCATTTCAATTGCTAAATTTAAGAAGTCTTATCCTTTACAGATAATAAGAGAATGATTTTTATATATTATGTCATCCTATTAATTTTGTTTAGGTAGATGTATAAAAAATAATTCTAATATTAGAAGTTTAATGGTATTCGAATAGATTATCATTTTTATTTCCCCAAACTCATGAATGAAAAAATACACACACACACACACACACACACACACACACACAGAGAGAGAGAGAGAGAGAGAGAGAGAGAGAGACACAAACCTGGGAAAAATAATTTCAAACTTTGTTTTGTTTTTCATAAATACCAAATTTAATAATGTACATATATGTGTGTGTGTTCATTACTATACCTCTTCCATACTTCTCATTATCCAGCTAAAGAAAATAAGGCTAGCTTTATTTATGTTACATGCTTAATATACACAACATGCTTGGAATCTTAGTATCCTGGTAGTAAAACCAATTCATCAGAGCCAATGAAATAAAAATTACATTTTGTTAAATGGGCAGTAAAAGACCAAAAGATAAGCCTGTTTGCTAATAAATTATAATAATCAAATATGCAGTATCATATTCTTTCAAGTATGTGAATAAAGAAGAAATGCTTTATTGTTTTTAATAGCCCCTATAAAAGATAAATGCTTATTTAAGAAAAATAATAACAATATTATTTTAATATGAAAGTAAAATGTGGGACAATAATAGCACAGAGACTAGGGAAAGGAGCAGAATGTTATTGCCATGGGATTTTTTTAATACAAGTGAAGTAGCATAAAAATACTTGGAAGCTGAATACAGTAACATAAAGATGTATTAAAGACTAAGAACATAAAGATACAGTATGGCATCACAAAAATATAAAGTTATAGATAAGCTAAAAGTAATAAGAGAAGCACCCAATTTTTAAAAAATTGGCAAACTATTTAAACAGACGTGATGCAAAGACAGTGGAAGTGTATTTAATCGGGAATATTGGATTATAGGTTTCTCCTCCTGGGCTATCTTTCTGGCATTAGCAGGATTATGCTGTTTTCATCAAATAAGTTTGGAAGGGTTTCCACTGTTATTCCTTGAAAAAGTTTAGGACGAAATTTTACTAATTCTTCCTGGAAAGCTGGGTAAAATTCATTTCTGAAACCATTTGGTCCTTGTTTTCTTTCTTGGGAACTTTTTGATTTCTAATTGATTATTCTTATTCATTATTGACTATTTCAGGCTTTCTCTTTCTTCAAGATTCAGTTTTGGCAGCTTGCACACTTTGAGAAATTTATTAATTTCTTCTAGGTTATCAAATTTGTGGGCATATTATTTTCTCACAATAGTTTCTGTTGATTGTTTTATTTCTGAGGCTTCTAGTATAAAGCATTTTTTCTCAATTCTGATTTTATTTAAGCATATTTTTTTTCTTCTTTTTCAGCATGTTTTCTTTTTTTTTTTAGTCTAAGAATTTTTTGACTTTTTTTTTCACAGAAAGAAACCAACTTCTAATTTTGCTGATTTTCTTTTTTGCTATTATTCTATTCCTAGAAATAAATAAAAATTTGTATACCTTTTCTGTTCCTAGAATAGAACATTTATTTCTGTTTTAATTTTATTATTTTCTTCTTTTTTAGTTTTACTTTTTTATTATTCCTTAATGTGCAAAGCTAGATTCTTTGAGATTGCCATTACTGTTTCTTATATTTATTTTTTAGTTTTAGGGAAGAGGAAGAAGAAAAGCACATAAGCTCCCATACTTAACAACAACTGGAAAGAAAAGTGAACCTAATTAAAACATGACAGGAGCAGTGGAATCATTGGAGCAGATCAAGAAGTTTAAAAAAATAGATAAATTATAAATGGAAAAACATATCAAGCTGTGCAATCATATTGTGGACCCCACAGTTGACCAGTCACTCTTTAAATCAACACTGTATCTCTCCACCTCCCAATAATAACAAATTAAAACAGAGGGAGTTCACCTACAGTGGGAGCTCTTAAGAATCCATCTATAGAAAACTTGTAGAAGGATAGTTACTAGCCAAGAAAATCCCTCCCCCTCATCAGAAGCAAGGGGAGGGGGTGAAGCAGACCCCCCCCCCCCCCCAGTGCTAGTGCTACTGCTAGTTTAACCCAGTGTTATTTTGTTATTTATAGTCTCCCTGGGAGCCCAGGCAGAGACAGAGCAGAAGTCCACAATTTATCCGGATGGGAAGTAACAGCTCTGATCTAAACAGGAAGGCAATTTTGGTCCCAGGCAGAGGAAAGAGAAAACATCAGGATCATTGCTGCCGCTGATGGAAGGTATGTCATGGCAAGAAGCTGACTGTATCCCGAGCAGCGTAAGTGACACCTCAGCTCTCAGCCATAGCCAAAAGGAGGCATATCATCGTGGGAAATTACCTAAGTTCCAGAAATCCTAGAGGACAAGTTGACCCCCTTTGATCATGACCACAGCCTTCATGGGAAACGTCACAGTGGAAAGCTTCCTAAATCCCCAGAATCATAAAAGGATGGTTCCTGATTGTGGCTGCAGACAGTGGGAAGCCAGTCATGATGGGAAGTTGCCTGAGTCCCAGTAAGCCTAAAGGGATGGGGCCTGTACTGTGAACATTGTCAGTGGAGGTTAGGTAAGGTGGAAAACTGCCTGGGTCCAAGGAAGTGGAGACAAACAGTACCCAGACTGTCCTGTGGCCACAGCCAGTGATTGTTTGCACACTGGCTGGATATTGCTTCAGTCACAGTCAGCAAAGGAAAGCCGCACCCACCATTCACAAGCTGGGGCAGTGGAAGCCAGAACCCAGGCAGATCAGCTGAGTATCTTTTTTTCAGTTGTAAGAATAGTACCCTGGTTAGCTGCATCATGCAGGGTAATGCTCTGCACCACAGATGACTGATGAAGAATCAATATTCATAGGAGCTATGCTTGTGAAGAGCCACCAAGCTCTATGCTACTTTAAAAAGGATTCTGTAGAGGAGGATATGTACCTGGTGATCCGCAGAAATTTCAGTGACATCCCAGAGCCCTGAATCCTGAATTCCTGTACATGATAAAAATGGCCAACAGCCACAGGCCCCTAAACTGACAAATTAGATCCAACTGGTGGGAGGAATATAGCAACTAGGGGAGTGGCTCCTGTGCCACAGCATCTCTGGAGGGATCCAAAGTCAAAGAATGACAGACATCTTCTAAATGTCCCAAATTCTAATCCATTTCAAATGAAGACCTAATAAGAATGTTCTTCACCTTGATATGATTTACTATAAATAACTGTAACATCGATTTTGATAATATGTATCATTTCTTATCTTGATTTGATAGTTGTTACCTAATAACCAACATTATGCCCTCAACCAATTTTATTTTATTTCTTCTAATGGTTTATAGCATTCATTGGAATCATTCTTAGTTTTCATAACCCTGGTTTATATTTGCTCTCTTAGTCCCTCTCTTCCCTCTTACATTATCTGCTACTGACTGTAATCTCTATCTAGCTTTTCCTCCCTCTTACTGTAGTATATGTCATATTTTCCTATCATTTCTTCTTTTTTTCTTTCTCAATCTTTTGTCCTACTTTTCTCACTTTCAACATCTATATAATATTATATCAATTTACCATATTTAATAACTAATTTTTTGACCTTTTATAGAATTTACTACAAGTTTATACCTTGGTTAGAGGAAATGTGGAGAATCGTATCTACAAATACTGTGTTTTTCATAAGCTTGAATAGTATGTGGCTTTGCTTTGAAGTAATTATAATAATAGGGTCCAGTGACTTCTCTCAAATTGGTGCTGACACTTGGAACAACAGAGGCTACACATTGTGTTAAATTATCAATATTTATTTCACCCAGCTCAAGGATCTTAAGAGAAGAAAACTCATGGAAGAGTACCTTACTTAATAGGTGGAGAGACACACAAGTGATACAAAAAAGCAAGGGAACAAACAACAAACAATAGCATTTCAACAAATGACTCCATTAACACTACCATGGAGGAAATGTCAGAGAAAGTAGAAAGCTCATAGCTAAAATGTTCAATGAGCTAAAAGAACAAAATTGAAGCATCTATCAAAGCAATAACAATAACAATAAAAAACAGCCCAGGACTGTATAGATTCTCAGTTGAGGTCTATCAGATCTATAAAGAAGAAATAATACCAATCCTTCTCAAATTATTCATGGGAATAAAATAGAGAGAGAAAAAAACTGTCAAACATATTCTAGTAAGCCAGTATCATCCTGATACCAAAACCAGAAAAAGACACATCAAGGAAAGAAAACACCAGGCCAATATTCTTAAAGAACATAGATGCAAAAATTATTGACAAAATATTGGCAAAACAAAAACACATTAAAAATATAGTGCACTATGATCAAGTGGGTTTGTAGTGATGCAAGTTTGGTTTAATATGCACAAATCAATAAATATAATTCACCATATAGAGTTAAGGATAAAAATCACATGATTACTTCAATTAATGCAGAAAAACCATTTGATAAAATACAGGACCCATTTATGTTTAAAACATTTGAGAAACTAGAGATAAAAGGAGATTATCTCAACATTGTAAAGGCTATGCATAACAAATCCATAGTAAACATCATACTGAATAGAGAAAAACTGAAAGCATTTCCTGTATTAACAGGAATAAGACAAGGATGACCACTGTCACCAGTTCTATTCAACATAGTCTTTGAAAAATATAACAAGAGCAATCAGGAAAGAGAAGGAAATTAAAGGGATACAGATAGGAAGAGTTCAAAGTATCTCTTTGTTGATGAAATGAACTTATATTTAGAAGACCACAATAAACTCCATCAGAATACCTCTAGAGCTGATAAACACATTTAGTAAAGATCAACATACACAAATCAATCACTTTTCTACACTCTGATAATGAATATACTGAAAAATCGATTAGAAAAATTATTCATTCACCTAACCTCAATAAAGTACTTGGGAATTAATCTAATGAAGGAGGTGAATGACCTTTACAATGAAAATTATAGAATACTGAAGAAAGAAATTATAGGAGAACTTAGAGGATGGAAAGACCTCCAATATTCTTGGGTAGGCAGAATTAATATTGTCAAAATTGTCATACTACCAAAGCATTATACAAGTTTAATGCAATCTATATTGAAATACCAAAGACATTCTTCTAGAACCATAAAAAACTGTTTTAAAATTTTACTTGGAAATATAAGATACTAAGAATAGCTAAAACAATTTGAGAAAAAAGATCAATGTTGAAGGCATCACAATATCAGATTTCAAATTATACTACAGAGCTATCGTAAGAAAAATAACATGGTACTGGCACTGAAACAAACATGAAGATCAATGTAATAGAATAGAGAAAACTCACATAGATAAAATCATCTGTTTTTAGACAAAAGTGCCAAAAACATACATTGAAGAAAAGCCAGCCTTTGAAACAAATAATATTGGGAAAACTGGATATTCATACGTAGAATTATAACCCTTATTTCTCACCCCACAGAAAAATCAACTAAAAATAGATCAAAAATCTAGAAATTAGACCAGAAACTTTGCTAGTTTAAATAGAAAATGTATGTCCAACATTTCAACATATTGACATATGGGGAGCCATGACTTGGATCAGAGAAAGTCTGTCTAACTGTCTCACCAACAGGAGGATACACCTGCACTGAAAACTACCTATGCAAATGTGCAGATCCAGATTGCCCAGTTGCTATGGTGACACCTTCCTTAAAGAGATTCTATGCAAGGTACAGGACTGTCAGTTTTGACCCTGAGTTCAGAAACCAGTGACCAGAGTTAGAGACTTATAAGTGCAAATTGATAATTATAATTGGTTACAAGTTATTTGATCTTTAACATACCTGTTTTGGAGAAACTTTCTCACAGAAAATACTTTTGATGATAAAACCTATATAATAAACGTGCTGAGATAGCTCTGGGTCATTCTTACCTCCATCACAGGATGATGTCCTACCTGGTCCTAGCTTTCTCTATATAAATATTTATTGGTTTTTTCTTATACCCCATTGGTCTTTGCCAGCTTCTGAATTAAAGGCTGTGCAGGTCACAGCATTGACACAAGAACTGACTTTCTTAACAATACTTATAAAGTACAGCAAATAAAACCAAAGATCAATAAATAGGATGATATCAAAATAAAAACTTCTGCATGCAAAAGAAACAATTTAGAACTTAGAGAGCCTACAGAAGGAAAAGATCTTTGCCAAATGTTCCTCAGGGCATTAATATCCAGAATAAAAAAAGACTCATAAAAGTAAACACCATGAAAAAAAAAAAAACCCAAATCATTATATAGGCAGAAGGAATAAAGAAGAAATACAAGTTTTCAACAAATATTTGAAAAAATGTTCAACATCTCTAGCTAGTAGGGAAATGCAAGTCAAAATTACACTAAGATTTTATTTAATTGATTTGTTTCTTTTGTGGGCCTCACACATGCTAGGCAAATGCTCTACCACTGAACTATATCCCTAGCCCTTACCTATTGTTTTTGAATACTACTAAGCTTGCTCAGCATTTTATATTTCTCCTGAATCATTTTGGTAAGTGTGTTTTTTCCTTTTATATGAAATCTAAACAAACATAAGAAACTCATAAAACCCAAAGACAAAAATACAGATCCTGAAAGCTATGAGACATTGCAATTATTTAAGAACTAACTTCAGTCTTTGAATAGTATGGCTATCTAATTTTTCAGTTTTCAATGAATCTGCCTGAAGTGACAATATGCCATGTTTTGTAACACCTCCATAGTGGCATAACTTAGAGAACAACTTATTACAAGCTTTAGCTTCATAACAACAACAAACTTCATAAATATCTGAGCATTTTACCTGTAACCCATGAAGAAAACCTGACAAAATACAAATGGTTCAGAGAAAGAATGCAATAAAGAATGAACATATCCCATATGTTCAGGGTTTTTTCTCCTATCTCCTTCCCATAAAACATGACCATACATTTTTAATATATGACATTAAATTCTTTAATGTAAAGAAATTAGAGAAATAAAAGTTAAAACTAAACAGATTTTATCTCATTCTAGCCAGACTGACAATTATTAAGAACACAAATGATGGTAGTTCCTGGCAATGGCATGGAAAAAAATGTTTATACACTGTCCCGTTCCTTGGTATATATTCAAGATCCAAAATCAGCATAATACAAAAATACAGCCACTTCAATATTTATAGCAGCACAATCTACAAAAGTAAACTTATGGAACGAATATATGTGCCTATCACCCCTGCCTTGAGTCTGGCAGCTTGCAGGACCATCAGGCAGGGCTACACCCAGTCAGAAATTTGAAAGCGATGAGGCAAGAATGGCTAAGTATGGAAATTGAGATCAAGAGTCCAGGAAAGGCAGGGTCCACTGGTAACAGAGCAGGCAGAGGATTGGCTTATTTACCACACAAGAGGAACTCAAGGGAGATTCCTGAGGTGTGATCTCCCAGCAGGGACCTGTAGCTCCTGGGCCCTAGAGGTGTACTGACTTAAAATCTTCAGATCAATTACTGTCCAGGAGCCTACAGAGACCTAAATACCACCTTCAGAGACTTTGCCTAAGGAAACTCCTCTTATATAACACTACAGCAACCCCACCCTGAGGGTGGAGCAGATATCAAACTCCAGCCCACTCTACTTAACTCTGCTGGGAAGGGAAGTTGATAATTTCTGAATTCTAATTGGCATGTGATGAACAACTCAAAAGGAAGATTTTGACAGCCTGTGGCTAATACTCTCAAATGCACCAAGAAAAAAGGAGAAGAAAGAAATTTGAGAATAGATAGCAAGTGTGTGTATATATACCAGGGATTGAGCTCAGGGACACTTGACCACTGAGCCACATCCCCACCTCTATCATGTATTTTATCTATAGACAGGGTTTCACTGAGTTGCTTAAAGATCTACCATTTCTGAGGCTGGTTTTGAACTCATGATGTTCCTGTCTCATCTTCTATAGCCACTGGGATTACAGGTGTGTTCCATCATGCCCAAACTGCAAATGTGTAACCTCATTGAAAATTTTTGACCACTTTAACAGAAAAAAATTTTTTTTTCTTTTTTTTTAATTGGTTGTTCAAAACATTACAAAGCTCTTGACATATCATATTTCATACTTTAGATTCAAGTGGGTTATGAACTCCCATTTTTACCCCGTATACAGATTGCACAATCACATCGGTTACACATCCACATTTTTACATAATGCCATATTAGTAACTGTTACTTGAGCAGTTTAAATCTTTTTTTTTCTTTCCTCTTCGAATTGATCATGGACACTTACATATGCACATATTTATCTCTTTTTTCTCATTTCTAGCATTTTTTTGAAGGCAGTTATTTTTCTTGGCTCAGTCTTTTGAGGGCTAGAAAATTTGATTAATATGTTTAGTTTTGTTTGTATGTTTTATCTTTTTCTGTCTCACTTATTTGTTTCTCTTGATTCTCTTTCTCTCTTTTTTTCTGCTAACAGCCAAATTTTATACTTTATTCTCTCAAGCTTCCTTTAATTTTTGCCTTCTATTTTCTCTCCTCCTCCCTCATAATTATCACATCTTACATCTCTTCTGCTTTTTGTTGTTCACTTTTCAGAATTGCAAATCCTTTTTCAAACATACTATTTTTACTATAGGGACATCATTTCTGTTTATTGTGACAATTAACATTGTATATATTATAAGAAAATGCATCATTTCTGTTTATTGTGACAATTAACATTGTATATATTATAAGAAAATGCAGGAAGTAAAAGATCACCTCAATAAGAGAATGATTCTGAAAAAAAAAATCAAACAGAAATCTTCAAAATGAAGAAATCAATAAATGAATTCAAAAATTCAATCAAAAGCATTAGCAATAGACTAGACCACTTGGAAGACAGAGTTTAGGCAACACAGGGAATATACATAATTTTAAAAATAAAGTTGACCAAAGAGAAAAGATGCTAAGAGAACATAAATAGAAATTTCATAAAGTATGAAATAACATGAAAAGACCAAATGTAAGATATATTGGGATAGATAAACAATCAGAAATACAAGCCAAAAGTACAATCTTTTAAATGAAAAAATATCAGAAATTTTCCAAACCCAAATAAGAAAATGAAAAATCAAGTATAGGAGGTAAACAGGACTCTAAATATACAAAACTACAATGGACCCACACACGACATATTATTATTATTAAAATGCCTAACAGAATCAGAATAGAATTTTAAAGCCTACTAAAGAAAAATGACAAGTCACATTCAGTGGGAAAGCAATCCAAATTTCAACTAATTTCTCAAGCCAGCTCCTAAAAGCTAGGAGGTCTTGGAATAATATAAACCAATCTCTGAAAGGAAATAGATGTCAACCAAAAACACTATACCCAGCAAAATCAAGCTTCAGATTTCATGATGAAATAAAAAACTTCCCTGATTAAAAAAAAAGTTAAAAGAATTCACAACTAGAAAACTTATAGTACAAAACATACTCTTTAAAATATTTCATGAAAAAGAAACAAAAATTAAAATTGAAAACCAGAAAAGAGAGGAACTATACTAGAATAGTCAATAAAAGGAGAAACTGATGCAAATTAAAATCTAGATGTAAAACAAAATCAAAGGGAATAAAAATTTAAAAATTTTTTTTAAATAAAAATTTAAAAAAATTTTTTTAAATTATTGAGAAGTAAATAAAAATTTACTTCTCAATAATAACATGAAATATATATGGCATAAACTCATCAATCAAAAGACATAGACTGGCAGATTAGATTAAGACACCATAATATGTTGTCTCCAAGAACTCACCTCATAGGCAAAGACATCTGCAGACTCAAAATAAAAGGATGGGAAAACTTATATTATTCACATGGATTTTGTCAACAAGCAGGGGTTACTATTCTCATCAGATAAAATGGACTTCAAGGCAAAATAATTCAGAAGGGAGAAAGAAGAACATTTTAAATTGATTTAGGGAATCAGTAAGAACTAACAACCATAAATATTTATGCCCCAAACAATAGAACAGCTACATATATCCAACAAATACTTCTCATTTTAAAAATTAAAAAGACCACAGCACAATAATACTGGGCAACTTTAACATACCTATTCCATCAATGGATAGACCTTACAAACAAAACTAAATAAAGAAGCTATAGAACTAGAAAAATATATAAGTTTGACTTAACAGACATACATAGAATATTTCATTCATCAGTGGATGGATACACATTGTTGTCAGCAGACAAGGATCACTTTCTATAAATAGAATATATCTTAGGCCACAAGGCAAATAATATGAATTTAAAGAGAGAGAGAGAGAGAGAGAGAGAGAGATAATACCTTCCATTCTATCAAGTCATAATACAATGAAATTAGAAATCAAGAATAAATTTAAAAATAGAAGGTACTCTAACACCTGAAGACTGAATAATACACTATCAAATGACCAATAGATAGCAGGGATGAAATTTTAAAAAAATACATAAGAGATAAATAAGAATAGTAAGACAACATATCAAAATATATGGGATACTATGAAGGCAATTCTAAAAGGAAAGATTATAGCATTGAGCTCATTCTTTAGAAGAACAGAAAGCATCAAATAAAAAATCTAATATTACATTTCAAGTCCTTAGAAAAAGAAGGACAAATCAGCACCAAAAGCAGTAGAAGACCAAATAATTAAAATCAGAGCCAAAATCAATGAAGTTGAAACAACAATAACAATAATTCAAAATATTAATGGAAAAAAGGTGGATCTTTGAAAAAAATAAATAAAATCTATAAACCCTTACCCAACTTAACAAAGAGAAAGAAGGAAAAAACTCAAATTACTAAAATTTGTGGTGAAAAAAAATATCACCACAGACACTACTGAAGTACAGGAGATAATCGGAAGCTATTTTAAAAATTTATATGGCAATAAAATATAAAATATCAAAGACATTAACAAATTTCTAGAGATATATGATCTACAGAAGGATACAGAAAATTTAAATACATCAATTACAAGCAATGCAATTGAATATGCAATCAAAAGCCTACCAGCAAAAAGTCCAGGACCAGATGAATTCTAAGCCAAGTTCTATTAGACCATTGAAGAAGAACTAATACCACGTCTCCTCAAATTATTCCATGAAACAGAAATGGAGGTCTTTCTATGACCAAACTCATTCTATGATGCTAGTATCACCCTGGTATCAAAACAGACACATCAAAGAAGGAAAATTTCAGACCAATATCTCTGATGAAGATAGATGCAAAAATTCCTAATGAAATAATGGCAAATCACATGCAATAGTGTATAAAAAAGATAGTGCACCATGATCAAGTATATTTTATCCCAGGAATGCAAGTTTGGTTAAACATATGAAAATCAATAAATTTAATTCGTAATTCTATACAACAGAGTTATCCTAACAAGAATAGCATGGTATTGGCACCAAAACTGACATGGAGACCAATGGAACAAAAGACACAGAGAAATACCCACATAAATGCAGCTATCTCATTCTAGACAAAGGAGCCATACACATACATTGGAGAAAAGATAGCCTCTTCAACAAATCTACTGGGAAAACTGGAAATCCATACATAGCAGATTGAAATTTAACCTCTATCTCTCACACTACACAATTCAACTCAAAGTGGGTCAAAGACTTACACATTTGATCAGAAATTTGTGCCTTTAGAAGAAAGTATAGGCCAAACACTCTATCACATAAGCTTAGGAAACAAATTACTCAACAAGACTCCTAAAGTACAAGAAGTAAAATCAAGATGCAATAAGTAGGATTGAAGAAAAGCCTTCTTTACAGTAAAGGAAACAATAAAGAAAGTGAAGAGATACCCTACAGAATGGGAGAAAATCTTTGTCATCTGCACCTCCGATAGAATATTAATCTCCAGGATATATAAAGAACTCAAAAAACTTAAAACCCCAAACCAAATAACCCAATCAATAAGTGGGCAAAGGAACTTAATATATACTTCACAGAAATAGAAATATGAATGGGCAACAAATATATGAAAAATGTACAACATTTCTAGGATTAGAGAAATGCAAATTAAAACTACATGGAGATTCTATCTCACTCCAGTCAGAATGACAATTATCAAGAATACAATAGAGTTGGTGAGGATGTGGGAGAAAAGTTACACTCATACATTGCTGGTGGGACTGCATATTGGTGCAACCACTTTGGAAAGCAATATGAACATACCTTAGAAAATTTGGAATGAAAACACCATTTGACCCAGTGATTGCACTCTTTATTATATACCAAAGGACTTAAAATCAGCATGCTACAGTGGCATAGCCACATCAATGTTTACAGCAGCACAATTCACAATAGCAATGGAACCAACCTAGGTAAACTTCAAGAGATAAATGAATAAAGAAAATGTGGTATATATACACAATGGGATATTATTAAGCCACAAAGAAGAATGAAATTATGCCATTTGCTGGTAAATGGATGGAACTGGAGTCTATCATACTAAGTGAAATAAGCCAATCCCCCCAAAACAAAAATCTGAATATTTTCTTTGATATGCAGATGCTAATTCACAATTGAGGGGTGATAAAAATTCAATGGACTAGAAAAAGGGGAATGAAGGAAAGGAATGGGGGATCAGAATAGGAAAAGACAATGGAACGAATCTGACACAACTTTCCTATGAACATATATTAATATTTAACAAAGAAATCTCTGCATCATGCACAACCATGATACTGGTATTCTTATTAGAATAAGATATACTTCCCATTTGTATAAATATGTCAAAATATACTCTACTCTCATGTGCATTCTAAAAAGAACAAACACAATTTTTTTTTTTAAAAAATGTGAAACTCATACACTCACACACCCACACATATGTATATACATGTGCACAAGTAATGGAATATTATTACACCTAACAAAAGAAAGACATATTGCTCTTTGCAAAATAAATTGGGTGAATCTAGAAGGCATTATGCTAGTTGAAGTAAGTAAGACATAGAGACTGCATAATTTTATTAACTGTGATTTTTTAAAAACTTGATCTCATAAAAGCAGAATGGAATGGTGGTTTCTAGGGACAGAGCATGAGGCAATTAGGAAAATTCTGGTCAATGTGTGCAAAGTTTCAATTATGCATAATTACTAAGTTTGGAAGAGTAAATGCACAACATGGTGCATACAGTTCACAGTACTGTATTATACATACTTTAGAAATTTGTTAAGAAAGTTGATTCTGGGTTCTGTTGACTCACACAAAAATAAATCATAACTATGTAAGGTGACAGATATGATTTTTGACTTGACTGTGGTTATCATCTGATAACATATGTATATAATTAAAGCATCCAGTGATGCTTTATATACATGCAATTTTTATTTGTCAAATATACCTCATTAAACTGAAAAAAAAACACAAAATGGTAATGACATAATGTGTTTTAAATATAATTACTCTAATGCAAAAATAAAACTAAAAACTCAGTGAAATTCCACAGTGACTGAATGTGAGTGGCTAAATTTATAAAGTCTAAAAATTTCCAACTATTGAATTACCTACAATGATCTATAAGTTTTATCAGAGCAAGACCTTCCAGTTTTCTCTTGGTAGAAGAATAGATATATAGTTCAGCAGAGAAGAATGGATAGTTCCCCCCCCACAAAAAAAATTGTCATCTAACACATGGCATATGTGATAGCTCAGTGCATCAGGGACAAGAATAATCTTTGCAAACAATGGTGCTATCCAATTGGATATTTACACAGATAAAAAATTGGGGCACCTTTCCTTCATTTTCATATACCAGTTACAGAAAGAGTATAGAATTAATAAAAAGAGTAAAACAATTACACTTCTAAAGAAATATAATTAAATTTCTTCATCATTTGTAGTAGATTAGGAATTTATGTAGGACAAATAAACTAATAACTAATAAAATATAAATCTGTAGATCTTCAAACATCAATAACTTCTATTCATCAAAAGATATCATTAAGTGAGTGAGAAGTCAACATGAAAGGAGAGAAGGTATTTGATATACATTTATTTATATGACAAAGGATTAAATCCAAAATTTACAAACAACTGGTACAAATCAAATAATTCAATACTTTAAAAAGTCTCTAGAACTCAAATGGCATTTGTCAGAAAAAGGTATCTAAGTTGTTTGGGAAAACCCTCATGTCCATTACTCTTCAGGGGAGCTTCCAATTAAAGCAATGACATTATATAACTATCAACACTAGAGATAATTTGAACGGAAGAAACAAAAACAAAACTGAACATCATAAGTTTTACAAAGATGTGAAACCAATTCTGTGGTCATACCCTCATGAATATGTACATGTACCAAGAATGATTTGGCTGTTATCTGCTGCGATTAACCACACATATATCCATGATCCATCAATTTCATGTCTAGATCTATAAGTACTAAAAGTTATGTGCATATTTGTTCACCAAAACATATAATTATCATGTACATAATAGCATTGTTTAAAAGAATCACAACTAGAAACAAGTGTATGTCTATTCATTGCTGAATGAACAAATGTATTTTGGCATATTAATAATATGGACAACTTTATAGATGTGAAAAATAAAAAAATTACAATAAAACATAACATGGATAAATTTCCTACAAAAAATAAAGTGCAGATTCTGATAAAGTGTGATAAATATAATGTATTGTTATTTATAAAGTTTGAGGGCGGTTAAACTGTTCTATAGTGTTATAAATTAGAAGTTTGGTCAATTTGGGAAAGACATTGATGTTAATAGAATAATGAGGAAGCTATCTGGAAAATTCATATTGATATATGTTTTGAATATGGATGTTTATGAAAAGTTTTCACATTTAATTTATATATTGTGTTCCATTTATACTTCACATAAATATCAACTATTAGAACAAATGACACCAGGATTTTTGCCCTTGGAAGTTATATGTGACAACAGCATTGTTGAACATTTTTATATTTCCCTATAAATATATTGATGCTGTGATATTTAGTTTAAATTAAAAATATAAGAATCACATAAAATAAATTTATGGAGATTCATCAGAAAATTACAAACAGAACTACAACATGATCCAAAAATCACACTTCTGGATACATATTCTTATAAATTCAGTAAGATATTAAAGAAATATATTTATTTCATCATTATTCACAAACTCCAAGATATGGAAATGACCTAACTGTCTATGGTTTATTTAATAGAATATTATTCAGTCTTAAAAGGAATGAAATCCCACTGGGTACAGTGGTGCACACCTGTGTCCTAGCAGCATGTGAGGCTCCGTTAAGAGGATGGCAATTTCAAGGTCATTCTGGACATCTTAGTGAGATGCCATCTCAAACTAAGAGATGGAGAAAAGGGCTGGCAATGTAGCTCAGTGATAAAGTACATCTGGGTTCAATCTCCAATACAATTTAAAAAAAAAAAAAAGAAAAGAAAGAAATCTCCTAATTTGTGATAATGTGGATCAAATTGGAGGACATCATGCTAAGTGAAAGAAGACAGCCAGAAAAGGACAAATACTACACAATATCACATATCTCAAATATATATCTACACCAGCAAAACTCAGAAGCAGAGAAAAGAATGCTGGTTGTCAGGGGAGAGAAAGGGAAATAGGAATGCAATTGTTAAAGGTTCTAAACTTTCAGTTATGCAAAAATAAGAAGTCCTAGAGATGTATTGCAGAACAGAATGATTATATTAACAATGGTATATTGTATATGTAAAAGTGCTTATTGGATGAATCTTATGTTAAATGTTCTCACATATTCAAAATTCATAATAATAATTATAATCAGAGCCGGTGAGGCACTGTGGGCTGGTGGGCTAGTGGGATGGCAGATGAGGAAGAAGACCCGACCTTTGAGAAAGAAATTGAAGAAATTGGAGGAGGTGCAGAAGGCAGACAGGGTAAAAGAAAGAGACTTTTTTTCTAAAGAATTACAATGTATGATGTATGGGTTTGGGGATGACAAGAATACTTACACTGAGTCAGTGGATATTCTTGAAGACCTTGTCATAGAGTTCATCACTTATGACTCACAAGGCAATGCCAATTGGAAGACAAGGTCCAGTACAAGTTGAAGATATTGTCTTCTTGATTTGAAAGGACCCAAGGAAGTTTGCTAGGGTTAAAGACTTGCTTACCATGAATTAAGAATTGAAAGGAGCAAGGAAAGTATTTGATGAAGCAAACTACGAATCTTGATAATTTTTGTACTTCATGAAATTTCACTGTCATCTGTGGAAATCATATATAATAATTGTGTATTTTGTTCATTAATGTCCTAATATCTAGGCATGTAAATGAAAGATGGAGAAACAAAAGTTTTCAGCCTTTATTTTCATGTCTTTGATTTTAGAGTGATCCTTGAGCCTTTAATTGCCTGCCTTTATATGACTATACTTGAATTACTTACTGAGTTTTAATGACTACACGTAAGTTAAAGTACCTTACAAATTATGCAGTTCTTTCTGACTTTTGACTTTCTAAAGGATGAAGTACTATTTATGTATTAGGTACATTTGTGCCATTATAAGTTATACTAGAGCTGTTTAATATGTGAAATCTAAATGTCATTTTGACTATGACAGCTGAGACATATGCCTTACATATTCTGAAGTTTTTAGACAACAGTGGTCTGAGATGTTATTAAAGATAGTGAACTGGTTTTTCTTTTAAGGAGATGATATTTGAAACTACAAGTTTTTGTAAGAATGTTTATGTGTCTTAATATTTTCTAAAGTGTGGTTTTTTAATTTTTATTTTTTAGGAACTTAAAATTTCATGTTATGCTTCCATGTTGAAAGATTTTTTGATTTAAAACCTTTTGGGACTTAGGTTACATTTTAAGTTTTAGAACTCAATTTTCCAATCATCTACTTTCAGTAGCAGGAATGGCAATGTTTAATGAGTAATGGTAGGATAAGCATTTGGGATAGTGTTTTTTTTAACATATTTGTAAGTACTTGTGGAAATGTGTAGTTGACTAAAATCATATGTAGCAACAAAAACCAGTTTTCTAGTTCAGAGTATACAGGTTTTGTGTGAATTTATTTTACTGCATTAAACTATTGCCCTTAGCTTAAAATAAGGATTAAAATTGCATTTAAAGAGATCACTGAATGTTACTGTTTGTGAAACTGAACTTTTTGATTCTACTTATAAATAGTATCTATAAATCAGTATCTGGAAAATTTTTACTCTCTTAGCCTATTGATACAAGGAAGAAAGTATAAAAAATTAAACAGAAAAAAAAATTATAATCATAAATAAAATGGGAAGGTAAATTTTTTGCAGGTGGATTATACTGATAATTTCACAGATATGCATTTATCTTCAAATCAACAAATTATCTATGCTGAATATGTATAGAGTTTTATGTCAATTGTAGACACCCAAAATTGTTTTTAAACAATTTTTCACGTAGAATACACAGGAATCATGACTGGCAGAAGACTGTTCAGGCACTATTATGGCCAATTGACAAACTTCATAAAAGGAAGTGAAAGTTCTGTGAATAACTTGATTTTTGTTATTAATAAAGAAAGCAAATAACCAACCAAATAAATGCCTTCCTTTAAATTTAAAAGCATATTATTTTAAGAGAAAAAAAATAAGGAAACCCAGGGATAATTTAATCCTTTCTTTTAGTTCCAAGTAAAATCTATGTGCTAATATTACATTAACCTCATAGATAACACCTGAAGGAAACAATCTATGACTATTAATTGATGGTTACACTTCCATTTCACTGATAATTTAGATTTGTTAATGCCATTTATATAAAAAAAATCAGAGATCATTGGGCAGGAACAATGGGAAAAGGTTGATGAATGGATACAAAGTTACAGTTAGGAGTAAGAAGTTCTAGTGTGCTATTTGCAGAACAGAGTGACAATAGTAAGTGTGAACTATACATTTCAAAAAATTAGAAATAGCCTTTGAATATTTTTTAAAATTATATATTTTAGTTGTAGTTGGGCAAAATACATTTTTTTTATTTTTTAGGTGTAGATGGAACAACACAATACCTTTATTTATTTTTATTTTTTTATTAGTTGCTCAAGACAATACAATGATCTTGAAATATCATACATTTGATTCAAATGGGGTATGAATTCTTATTTTTCCACGTGTACAGATTGCAGGATCACATTGGTTATACAGCCACGTTTATACATACAGCAATACTAGTGTCTGTTGTATTCTGCTGCTCTTCCTATCCCCCCTCCCCTCCCCTCCTATCACCTCTCTCTACCCAATCTACTGTGACACATTTCTCTCTCTTTTTTTTCTTCCCCCTCACACCATCATATATGTAATTTTGTATAACAATGGGGGTCTCCTTACATTTTCCATGCAATACCCCTTCTCCCTCCCATTCCCTCCCACCTCTCGTCCCTGTTTAGTGATAATCTTCTTCTCATGCTCTTCCTCCCTACTCTGTTTTGAGTCACCCCCCCGCCCCGGCTTATATCAAAGAAGACATTCATCATTTGTTTTTTAGGGATTGGCTAACTTCACTTAGCATAATCTGCTCTAATGCCATCCATTTCCCTGCAAATGCCATGATTTTGTTATTTTTTAGTGCTGAGTAATATTCCATTGTGTATAAATGCCACATTTTTTATCCATTCATCTATTGAAGGGCATCTAGGTTGGTTCCACAGTCTAGCTATTGTGAATTGTGCTGCTATGAACATTGATATAGCTGTGTCCCTGTAGTATGCTCTTTTTAGGTCTTTTGGATATAATCTGAGAAGGGGAATAACTAGATCAAATGGTGGTTCCATTCCAAGCTTTCCAAGGAATCTCCATCCTTTATTTTTATTTGGTGCTGAGGATGGAATCCGGGCCCCGCCCATGCTAGGCGAGCACTCTACTGCTGAGCCACAATCCCAGCCCCACCTTTGAATAATTTTGCCAAAAGAAAGTGATAAATGTTTGAGATATATATGTTTGACCTTATTATATGATGTATATCTGTATTTAAACATCACATGATACTCCATTAATATGCACAAGTTTTGTTTTTACGTTTCAGTCCATAAAAAAGAAAAACGATTATAGGTCATGGCAATTATACAGAAAAGATCAGAATTGTCTTATTAAAGATGAGTTATGACCATTCTATGCCATGATCTATACTGATCTCATTTGAATGGTACATATTTCCATAAATAATAGTGTAGAATATAGGTTTTTCTGAATCATTTGTTTCTTTTAATCAAATTTTTTCTGTGTCTATTTATACATACTCTGATAAACTGTCTATTATAATTATTATTTTTTACAGGTCAACTTGAGCAAATTCTACCACAGATAATTGAGAAAGCAACTTTAAGATAAAGCTGATAGGATGATATCATTGTAGTTTATTAGCACAAAGATCATTTATTTTCCGAGAACACTAAATAAATAGGAATGTGCTTAGAAAACTGTCAGTTTAGTATTTTTAATTAGTCTTTTTCCTTGAATTCTTTGCACTAGATGAATGACACATATTTGAAGCTCAATTTGAAACTTGATTGAAAAGTTTTAGAGATTCTTATTTTCAATTTGCAAATCGATTCCAAAGTTCTAGAGGTTCTTTTTTTTTATCAAAAATGTATTTAG
The DNA here is from genome assembly GCF_048772815.1 of Callospermophilus lateralis. NCBI lineage: Eukaryota > Metazoa > Chordata > Mammalia > Rodentia > Sciuridae > Callospermophilus > Callospermophilus lateralis. The sequence goes on along the minus strand of NC_135306.1, from coordinate 128,148,842 downwards.
AGAGTAAAAGTTGTATTGTAAATTTTCTTGAATGATTTTGTCATTATAAATGTTCAAATTATATTCTACCTTGACTTACAAGGTTGCTGATTGCAAGTTGATATTGATATTAATAATGCATTTTCTTTTTTGTTATAAAAAGAAAATCTGTGAATAAATGGGGTTACGGAATGTTCTAATACAATATTTGAATTGCACATCCTTGACACAGAGTTTAAGGCAAACTCAATAAAGTGTGAACTATAAAGATACTGTGTTAATGATTTTATCCTGCAGGGACTGACCTGTTTGAGCTCTATGTACCTAGGTAGTTTCTATCATTGAGGCGATTTTTGTTGAGAATGTAAGAACAATACAATGGACAAGGTGGTAATTTTATCATTCAAGTCCCATGATCTGACTTGAGTTCCTCAAATAACATAAAGCATATACCAATTTTACTGTTGTGAAGTTACCAAAGCTGATTGTGTGTTATGCATTTCACAGGGAGATGTGTTCGCTTGAATTTCCTCCTTTATCAAGTAAGCATTAATCCACTATGCTGTGCAAAGTTGTCAATTATCCTAGGACTTATCCAATATTATATTCAGGTACCATGAATATAGAATAGAAGAGTGAGAAGAGATACATTGAGTGGCTTAAGGCCTCTAATGAAAAAGCACTAGCAACACAAAAAAATGCTTTAAATTTAAGTAACTTTTAATTAAAAAGTGTTTTGCTTATTTCTTCATATTATATATGTATTAGTAAATTAAAAAAAAATAAGAATTCAGGTGCATTGGTACATGCCTGTAATCCTAGCAATTTTGGAAGCTGAGGCAGGAGGATTACAAGTTCAAGGCTATCCTGGGCAACTTAGTGAGACCCTATCTCAAGATTTAAAAATATATATATTTACATATTAATATGTCTAAGTCAGTATTGGCTAATCAGCTATATAACTTGTTGACTACGGACTTAAACTTTTGAGTAACTATGATATGCCTTTTAAGAGAGCCATCTCCGACTTTTTAAAAAAATTTTCTTGGAACACTGTTTTGTTTAGAGTTAAAGATTGGGGGAAAGTCCCAGTGAAATTCATATTGAAGATGTCAGTGTACTTTTATTATTATTTATGATGAATGGCTGTTTTTTCTACTCATGCTTATCCTACCCCCCCCCCCAAGATCCATACAATTCTTAAGTTAATATTTCTTTTATTGTCCATTTATATGGGGAGTTCAAAGAGAAATAATAGAATTATTATTTAAATTATTTTAAAAGTATATGATTTTCACTTTGCACAAATGCTGGAAAATTATCCAAATTAACTCAAATTAGTCCTTAATATTTTGAGAGTCATCTGATGCTTATTTTGTAAAGTCAATCTCTTCACATTTTAGGTAGACCATATAAGTTTAGAAAACTGGCAAAGAACCCAGCTTGGAAACAGAATATATAGACTTAAAAGTGATTTCACCATACTACCGCATTCTGGCAAGTTAAAGTGAGTAATACGTATTTTACCTAACTCATAGGATTTTTGTCACAATAAAATTTAGTAGGCTTACAATTGATTTTTAAATTTAAAAAAATGTTAATATGAAGCATATTGTTACACTATCACCAATAGCATTCATGATTACATTACAAGTATATTTGTTAGGAGATATTTTATAATTTTAGCCATGTTTGATATTGCTTAACTATTTTTATGATAATCTTCCATTGGAAAAAGAGATGGCAATCCTATTTATTGGGAGTTTTTCTGCTTCTAAGTAAAGTTACAATGTTCTAATATTGAGAGAGAAGTGAAAGTCATACTGACAGAATATAGGATTAAAATGGTAAATGAAATTTGGCTTATAACATATAGTGAAATATAAATATCTTAATTTTATTCTGTATTAGTTAATCAGAAAAAAAAACCCTGCTTCTGAATAAGAATATTATAGGAGCTCAACGAGGTAAAAATCAAACTCTAATGGACAGAGGATTAGGGAAAAATTGTCACAAACCAAGGCTTCCTTAGTAGTCTGAATTACTTCTGGTTTAAATCATACTCTTAAAATCTAGCTGTAAGTTTTTAAATTAATATGAATATAAATACAGAGTTATAGTCAAGTAGTTGTCAGCCATGTGCATTCTAAGGAAAACAGTGTCTAAGCCATGAACAATCTTACTCCAGAACATAGTTGTGAGATTAGCAGTTGGGCTATTGGAAATATCTCTAATATTTCCCTTTTTTTAAAGACACAAGCAAATATGGACATCTTTCTTAGGATTGTGTTTGTTTCATTCACTGGGTAGCTTTGAGTGAAGTTTCTAGATTATATTAAGGTAACATGTTATAGGAGAGTTCAGGTTGAAATGGAAATAATTCATCCTTAATTAAAATGTTGAATTTAAATGTTGGAGATTATTGCTCAGTAGGAAATAAGTCAGTTTTGAAATTAATCCAACAATCTAACTTAGTTTACCATCCTTAAACTTTCTATATTCATTTATTTAAACTTTCAAGTATTTTTGAATCAGTATTAATATCTTACTTCTTTTTTTATTAATTAATGTGTTGAATAAAAATTGACAAATGGCATTTACAATTTGGAAAAAAGGCATGACCTGATCGTCTAAAAATTATATTTTAGTGGTTTTGAAGATTCAACCTAGATGAACTAACCTAACAAATATAATGAAACTAGGCTATTCTCCTAATTAATTGAACCTCTTAAATATCTTACATTTGTTTATTCATGAAAGTTAATGTTATACTTATGTAACATGTAAGAATGTGAGGTTATAAATTTGTGATGGACTTGTTTAGACAATTTGTGTAAAAACTTATAGTAAAATTATGTTTAATATTTTGTAAATTTGAACATAATCCTCAAGATATTTAGGTAATTTAAGTGATAAAACATTAGCATAATATTATGGTGAGTTAATTAGTGGCTAATTGTTAGATGCCCAAATAATTTATAAGAAAAATGGAATGATGAAACTGATTACTAAGCAAAATTTTAATTTACATTTCTTTCCTTCTTAATTTCACCTGTCATATCTCTGAGTCATGTTAATTTTGATGTTAATTTTTGTTGGTATTACATGGAAAAGAGGTAATGAGAATAAATATGAAAATGTTATTTCTATACATAATCTTTTATTTTGATTCAAAAATTTGTTGTGTATGGTAGTTAGTTCATAATTACCTTTCAGTTTTTGCAGTGAAATACAAATCAATTACTTTGTTATAATTATAATTAATATAAGTACTTTAGTATTTTGGATGAGATTCATATTTGTTGTTTCTTAGGAAAAGCATGATAATTTATTCTAAAATAAAGAGGAAATTCATTCTAGAATTGTAAAAAAATATAATGAAAGATAAAATCAGAGAATATATAGAAATTTTTGAAGGAAAGATGTTAAATTTTTCATAAGCCATTCAAGAATGATAAAGGTCATTGTAGAGGCTTCCTTTAAACTGCTCAGAAACCTATCTGAAGGATCTGAGGAAACAAACTGCAGGCTTTAGTTCTAACTCATTATTAAAGTGGAAGCACTTGTTTATAATAACAGTCTAAGTTCCCTAAAATAAAATGAGAGAAATTTAAATAATTGAGAAGAAAGGATCAATGTACCTGTAGAACATAAAAGAAGAAGATGACTTCTGATATACTCAACTAAAAGAATTCATCTTTAGCTTATCTGCATTAAAGTATCTTAAAGGAGATATATCATACAAAAAGAGTAGCATATTAGAAAACAGAAACCACACAAGAAATATACAAACAAGAAATCATAAATTGTTGGATAAATAAAAATACAATTGTCATCTTATGAATATACCCAGTAATTGATAGTTTAGAACAAAATATTATATGAAACGAAGTAAATATTTAGAAAATACATAAACATACTATCTAAAAGAACAAGAAATATAAATGAAATTATATTCTTGTACATTCTTATACACATAGGTTGTAAGTTAAAGATGAATAGCTCAGTCCTTAAAAGTAAATAAAGAGGCTTGAATAAAATACCAAGAGTATTTTGCATATGACAGTAATCTCACCTGTTTAAGAGGCTGAGGCAGGAGGATGACAAGTTTAAGATCAGCCTTAGCAATTTAGCAAGAACCTCAGCAACACATTGAGAACCTGTTTGAAAATAAGTTAGTAAATAAATAAATAAATAACAAATATATAAAATAACAAACAAATATATAAAAATATAAAGAGTAAAGATAAAATAGAATACCATAGCCTGCTCATCAAAATGAAAGAAAGGAATGAATGAAAATGGAACAACTTATAGGCAGGAATTGTGAAATTATAGAATGAAATCCTTTGAAGCTAATAGGTATGTTACTTATAAGTAGAGTAAATATTCCCAAGGCAGAGACATCAAGACTGAATAATTGTTTTCAAAGGCATAACTCCATGTTCTTTAAAGAATCACATTTGAAATCTATAGATATAGAAAAGAAAAAAAAACATTTAAATGGAAAATTATTTATATGTGAACAATATGCATAAGGAAACCTATGATGCTATTATTAATACTGCAGAAAATAAATTGCAGAAAAAAGAATTTGAGCAGAGATAAGGAAGAACATTTCATAATATTGAAATTATCAAGTCATTCAGATAACAAACATGTATAAAATAAATTTTTACCTAAAAATAACTGAATATAAGAAGCAAAAAATGTCTAAGCTAAAGGAAGAAATAGAAAATTCCACAGTTAAAGTCAGAAATTTTAATCCTGTAATGGCTTGAACAAGCAGAAAGAAAATCAGTGAGGACATAAAATACCAGTTTAGCATCATCAAATTTTACACCCAGTGCATTTGCATAATATTCTACTCAATACCAGCAAAATATATAATTTTTTTCAGTGAACATTTGTAAATCTATCTTTATATTGAAAGATAATATATTTATCATGTATAATATTATTTACATATTTATATATTTATCATATATAACATTATGTTTTGAAGTATGTATATATGAAATATGTATACTAATTTATATTTATGTCATTTAATTAAATCTAATTTTAAAAATGTGTTACTTCACATAATTACCATTTTGGTAGTGAGGTCACTTAATGTTCATCTTTGCATTTTGAAGAATATGATTTATCATTATAACTATTGTCACTATGCCAAACCACACATCTTATGAACTTATTTGTCCTAACTGTACTTGTACATATCATTTGCCAAATTTCTCTTCACCCCTATATCTCCCTAACTACCTCAATCTCTAGTAACAGTCAACATGCTTTAAGACAGACCACATATTGAACTGGAAAATAAGCTTTTAAAAACAATGAAAAAAGATTAAATTTTATATAGCATATTCTCTAAATACATGGAGTTAGGCCCAAACACCAATAAAAATGTGAAACTAGAACATCTTCTAAATACTTACAAAAAAAATTTAAGTGATATATAATAAAAATAAATACCAAAATAAATTTCACAACATTTTAACCAGAATGTAACAAAAAGAACAGATCAAAAAGTGTTATATGACCAAAAGTAATATTTAGAAAAAAGTATAGCTTAAATTATTTAAATTGAAATATTGAAAGTTTATAATTAGTAATTATATTTACACTTTAAAAGGTATAATAAGTTAAATTAAAAATAGAAATAAATAATAAATACTAGAGCAAATTTATAAAATACAAATAAATAAATAGAGAAAAAGCAATCCAAACAAGCTGATTCTTTAAGAGGATTGTGAGAATAAGATGCTATATTAGGTTTATATACCTTTATTTATATACATATTAACATATGTAATATGAACCATGTAGCCTTATGCTGAAAGCCTTAAATGTTCAACCATACATAAATGGGTAAACAAAATAGAGTATCAGCATATAAAGACATATCACTCCAAAATAAAATGGGAACATTTATACTTGCTTATTTTAAGATCAGTTAAAAATATTCTTTTGAAGCTAAGAATTCACAAAACCAAAATACTCATATATCTGATATCATATCAATTATAGAAATGATTCTAAAATGATGAATAACATTAGTGGATATCTGTTCCTGGAATTAGTGAGTTTTTTTTTTACTGCAAATGAGTACAAATATAGTTTTTGTGATATTAGTAATATTCTAGATCTTTATGGGGAAGTGTCGACAGAGGCATATAAAATTGTCAAAACATGTAGACTGTAAACTTAGAATGTGTATGTTTTATGTATAAATTATTCCTTAGTAAATAAAGTAGTCTTATATGCCAGGCATCATGCTTTATTTTTTCTAAATTTGTTATTTAATTTTCTGATTACTTTAGCAGATAGAAATTATTAGTCTTATTTCAAAAGAAAAGTTAATTCTTTAAAATATTCAGAAATAGTGCCTGCTTTTCATTTCATATGATTCTGGGAACCAAGTTTCCAAATGAAGCAAAGTTTAAGGGTTTGTGTTTGATCTGTCTGTTACAATCTGATAACTTTTAGGGGACATTGTAAAAGAAGCCTGGCAGGGCTGCTGATAACCAGAATAAACACTGGGATAGAATTTAACACATAGGAAGTTTATGTTAGTAAGTATTCAAGCAAAAACATGAACTTATTTGATTCTCTTGCTATCCTTTCTGTCCAGTATAAAACTCAGAATGGATATTATTATTGTTATTACAAAGTTTGTAAAGCCCTTAGAAATCATAAATTAAATGTTACAAAGATAGGTGGAGAAAAAATTAAAAAAGGAACTGAGACAGATGTGGCTTTCTGGTTGGGTTTCTCCATGGTTTTGTAAAGTGTCATTTAGTTTAACAGAACAGATACTCTTGTAATTTCAATATGCATACAAATTCTTGTAATGGGAGATTTTATTTACTTGTTTATTTCAAAAATTACCAGTGCATTTTAAAATATTTGACAAAATCAATCTCTATGAACGCAAAGATTTCAAATTACTTAACACGTTAATATTGGTTGCAGCTATTCTTCATTTTTCTTTTATTGATGCATTTTATTTAGTGTATTTTAGTTATACATAATAGTTGGGTTCATGTTGACAAAATCATACATGCATAGAATATAATTAACTCCATTTAAGTCCCCATTCCCATAATTTCCCTATTCTCCTCCCTCTCCATATATAATTGGGTAAAACTCCATAGTACATTGAGCATACATATAAAATTTTATTTTATTTTTTAAATTTATTTATTTGTATCAGTGTCTTGCTAAGTTGCTTAGGGCCTCACTAAGTTGCTGAGGCTGACTTTGATCTTCCTGCCTCAGCCTGCCCAGGTGCTGGGATTATAGCCATGCATCACAGTGCCTGGTTTACATAATACATCTTTAATCCATTCATCCATTGACAAACATCTGGGCTAATTCCATAAATTGGCTATAGTGAGTTATTCTTCTATAAACATTGAATGGTTGTATCATTATAGTATGCTCATTTTAGTTCTTCTGGAGTGGGGTAGTTTAGTCATTGAGGAATCTTAACACTGCTCTCCATAGTGGTTATCCTAATTTTCAGTCCCAATAACAATGTATGAGTGGGATTTTTCCTCACATCATCATCAGCATTGACTATTATTTGTACTCTGGATAATCTCTATTCTGACAGGAGTGAGATAAAATCTTCATGTAGTTTTGATCTGCATTTCCCTGATTGCTAGAGATGTTGAATACTTCTTTTCACATGTGTTTTTTTGTCCATTTGCATTTATTCCTTCTAGAAATGTCTGTTTTTTTCTTTTGCTCATTTATTGATTGAATTATTTGAGGTTTTTTGTTGTCTTTTTTTTCTTCTTCTTCTTCTTTTTAGTGTTAAGCTTTTTGAGAACTTTATGTTCTGGATATTAATCTCTTACCAAAGGAGTAGCTGACAAAATATTTTCTCCCATTCTGTAGGCTCCCTATTCACACTTTTAATTGTTTCCTTTGCTGTGCCAAAATATTTTTATATTGATGGCATTCCACTTTTTGATGTCTGGATTTATTTCTTGAGCTTTAGGGGTCTTGCAAAGGAAATTGGTGCCTGAACCAATAAGTTGGAGTGTTGAGTCTCTGTTTTCTTCTAGCAGTTGCAAAGTTTCTGATCTAATTTCTAAATTTTGGATCTACCTTTATTTTGATTTTTGTGCAGGGATTTAGTTTCATTCTTCTATGCATTCTTTCATTTTCCCAAGAGAATTTGCTTAAAACGCTATCTTTTCTCCAAAATATAATTTTTGGAACTTTTACCAAGTAGCAGATGACTGTATATTGTCTTTCTGTAAGAAATTTGTTTTTCTGTCTTCTATTTATTGATCTTTATGTCTACTACATGAAGTCAATATCATGCTATTTTTTTTTTTTTCTAATGCTCTGTAGTATGATTTAAGATCAGGTATTGTGATTCTTCCTCTATTGTTCTTCTTGCTTAGGATTGCTGTGGTTATTCTGGGGTCTCTTATTCTTTTTTTTTTTTTTTTTTTTTTTTGAGAGAGAGAGAGAGAGAGAGAGAGAGAGAGAGAGAGAGAGAGAATTTTAATATTTATTTTTTAGTTATCGGCGGACACAACATCTTTGTTTGTATGTGGTGCTGAGGATCGAACCAGGGCCGCAAGCATGCCAGGCGAGGGAGCTACCACTTGAGCCACATCCCCAGCCCTCTTATTCTTTAAAATGAATTTTGAAACTGGTTTTATTTTCTAATGCTATAGAGAATCTCATTGTATTTTGGTGGGCAATGCATTGAATCTGTATAGTGCTTTTTGTATATGGCAATTTTGACAATATTCTGCCTATCTAAGAACATGGGAGGTCTTTCCATCTACTAAGATCTTCTTTATTTTTTTATTTAGTGTTATATATTTTTATTGTAAAGATCTTTAACCTTCTTGATTAATTTCATTACCATTTTTTAGGTTATTGTAAATGGGATTGTTTTCCTAATTTCTTTCTTAGTGGAAGCACTGTCAGAGTATATGAAAGCTAATGATTTTTGTATTTTGATCTTCTATCCTGCTACTTTACTGAATTCATTTGTCAGCTGTAGAAGTCTTCTGGTGGAATTCTGTGGTACATCTAGATATAGGATCATGTCATCAGCAAACAGAGATAATTTTAACTTATTTTCTTATTTGTATCCCTTTAATTTCCTTCTCTTGCCTGATTGCTCTGGGTAGAGTTTCCAAGCTTATTGAATACAAGTAGTGAAAATGAGCATCTTTGTCTTGTTCTCTTTTTAGAGTAAATGTTTTCAGGGTTTTTTTCCCCATTTATGGTAATATTGGCCTTGGGTTTGTCATGCAGAGCCCCTACAATGTAAAGGTAAGTTTCTTCTATACCAAGTTTTTATAGTGCTTTAAACATGAATGGATATTGTATTTGTATATACTTTTTCTGCATCTATTGAAATAATCATATGATTCTTGTTCTTAATTCTACCTATATGGTGAGTTACATCTGTTGATTTGCATATGTTGAACCAATCTGGGATGAAACCCCCATGTTTCATATAGTTTCAAATATTAAATGTAGTTCTTACATGTGATTGAATCATGAGAATAACAACAGCTGGAAAAAGTAACTTACTCAAGTACAGATAATATCTGTGTGAAGTATCATTTCATCTTCATCATTTAGTACAAACCTGGCATATTTAGTGGAAAATCATGAAAGAAAATTTACAATTTGTCTCATCATTTATTATATGATTGAGTGTACTATTTTGGAAAAGTAAAACTAATTGAAAGAATATGTTGTCTGGAATTTTCTTTTAAGGCTAGGAATCAAACCCTCTTAAGTTATCCTATAAAGATAAAACGCCTTCTGGAAGACACATATGGAGTGCTGATTCCACTTGTCTAGGTGGTACTAAATTATGTGAAAGCCATATTAGCTATAATAGTGTATGACAAGATTTTGGATTAATGATCACAAAACAACCCAGATATAACACAAACAAAAATTTAAGAAACAATAAAATGGAGTTTGTGTTTCCTGGAACATTTCCATTTAACAATATGAACCAAAATAAAAGCAAAATGGAAGTAAGAAAATGTGAGTAGAAAGCAAGGTGCAAGTTATTTCCAGGTCATGATCTTTGCCTACCAAGTTTATCCTTCTGATTCCTATTGGCAGCAACATTGACAGCTATGCTGAAAGTTCAGTTTGTATCAAACACCAACTCAAGGTAGTACATAAAGGTAAGTTCTATTCTCTTATGAATTTTTAAATGTAAGGTTCAGCCTGAATTCTCCAACTAGAGAAACTCGAAACTCTTCCTAAGAAACAAAACTATTTGTGCCATTAAGATGTCATACTATCTTGTTTATTTTCTTAATATTATATCATTTAGAAGGATACTTCATGTTTCAAATCAGTCGAAGACTGTAATGAATGGAATATGTAACTATAGACACAGAGAAACAAAATCAAACCTTAAGTATTATTTATGAAGAAGCGATTCAAAGTCTGTCTTCTAACACATTTAATATTGCACCACTGGAAGAAAATAGTCACTCTCCCATATGGTGATGTGGCTTAAAGATATATAACAACATGTCAATATCTTCATTTGCTGGTATATACTCATAAGTGCACATGGAATAAGTTTGCACTATTAGAATATCCGTGATCACAAATTGTATCTAAAACTAGGTTTTGAGGAAACTACTAGAGAAAATGCACTTGAAAATGGACAGTTTAACTCATTGACTTTTATAAGTAATTTTCCTTGACTTGAGAGTAAATGTACAAACAAAAATAGTTAATTTGACAAAGTCTGAAAATATTCTACTGTTAAGCAATATGTAATTATCAGAAATCTTCATTTCCTCTTTGGGACACAGTCTTCTCATTTGTAAAATATGAAAAAGATGACTTTTATAGCTATAATGATTTATTTGTTATTTTAACACATTTTTTAGATAAGTGGAAATGTGCTGGCAAGAAATAATGTATACCCAGTATTTTGGCTTCTTCCCTTGGTTTTAAAAGGGAATTAAGTTTTATATTTATTTATTTATTTATTTATTTGATTATTATTATTGGTGCTAGGGATTGAACATAGGACCTTGTGCATGCAAGCCAAGCACTCTACCAACTGAGCTATATCCCAGTCATTATTTATTTATTTTTAATTATTTTTGGTTTTTTGAGATGTAGGGTGAGGGTGGGAGCTCACTTTTATTTGTGTAGGAAAAAGCAGTAAAACTCTCACTACCACCAATATCAAAACCTGATGATTGAGCATGGGTGTCCCAATAAACTTCAGAGATAGAAAATTATAGAATAGGATTCTTCAATTTCAATTTTCAGGTGATTAGGAGCAAAATTTATTCTTTACAATTTTGAGGGAAAGATTTTGAAAGGAGGATAACACATGAGAAGTCAAATAACTGAATTCAAAAGTTCTCTTTCCCATTCTATTATTTTTCTATCATTTCAATCAAAATTAAGATAAATGTGTCAGCATCTGAGAATTTGAAAAAAAATCAGTTACTCTATTATAAACACATAAAACCATTAAAAAACATACAAAGGTTGGATGATGTAATTAGATAAAGTTAATGCAAAACATCAATGAAAAAACCAAATGATTTTTACAGCAGATTTAATAGATAGTATGAGAACATTGGAGAATAATAAAGTAGATCTTGTCTTAATTACTGAAGACTTTTAGAAAAAAATACACCCATGGAAATCTCTAAAAGTCTGTATTAAAAATCAAAAAATACACAATCTGTTGTTTGTACAACACAGGAGCTGATCAGAAAGGGAGGTACACACATGGGAACATTTACACTCAGAAGAAAATAATCACATTCCCATTGGGGAACAACATCTGCTGAGTGAGCAGCTGAGGATCGGTGGTGTCACCCAAGAGGAAAGGAAAGCCTCAGGGAAATCACACCACAGACATAGGGCTGGAGTCAAACTGGAAAGGCAGTTTCTTTAGAGTAACAAGAATTTGCAGTTTTAGATTCTTAGATTTGAAATTAAAGCATTTTTTTTTCCTCTAAGACAATAAAGAAAATCTGGCAATATTTTACTTAAGACCAAGATCCAATATTTTAGTAAAATAGTTGACTATGTGTCTATCGTGTAGACACGGCTCTTTTTGAAACAATTTTGTAAGTTTCCTTCAGTGGTCCCGTTCCTTAAGATTCACCATGCTGTTCTGTGTCCAAAATTAGTAGTTAATTATGAAATTTAATATGTATGGTGATTTTCTTATTTACTTTGCAGCTGTTAGTATTAAATATATTGAAATCATGACTTTGATTTAATACTTTTGTTCCAAAGAATGAACATAACTGTCTTTCTGATGACTCTAACTTAATTTGCCAGTTAATAAACAAAATAATCGAAAAAAGTAATTTAAAATTCTTGTTATGACTATACCATTCAAAAACTGGGATGAATGACTTTAGTAATGGTATCAAAAATCACAATGTATCTATGACTAAATGCATACCTTCCCTGAAGACAAAATTGTATTCAAATTTGTTTCCACCCCCATAATCTAAAAAAAAAAAAAAAAAAAAAAAATTGCTGCATGGCACATTAATTTTATTTTCCAATATTTCATACTTCATAAACAGGTTTTGGCAGTTTAGATGCAACTGGCATCCTGATGGTACATTCAACTACACAACATTCTCATTTACTAACTGAATTCTAATCATTCCAGTAATAAAATAATTTTGATAACCATGATCTAATTAATACAGAAACAACCTTTATGTTGCTAATTTAAGAGGATTATTTTCTTTTAAAAGCCAAATGCTTCTGTGTTATCTTTTTCTTCTTTTATTTTCTATGATTTAATCATATATATTTCTGACTAACTACTTTGAAACATAAAGTTACCTTCAAGGACTGTATATATGTTTAAAAATAAAAATATATTTCACTTTAAAACACTTTGACATATGCTGAATTCCACATCCAAGTCATAACTTCTTTTTACTATGTCTTTGATTTATTCAGAAAAAGTGTACCTACTACTAATAGCAAACACACAGAAAAACTGAGATCTTTTGACATTCAGAAAATTGAAGTTGATTTATCAAGTGATGGTTGTTTTGTTTGTTTGTTTGATTTTTGCCTTTTTGTTGTTATTTTTACCAGTTAAGAGGGGATTTTATAAAACTCTATGTGGTCTGGTGGTTAATCTGCTGTTTTTTAGCTTTAGCTTCAAACCTATCTTTTCACAAGGAGCTTTGTGATTCTGGGGTTGGGGCCCTGCAAAGCACATTTCCTTTGGCAGTTGACTTCCTGTTGTATCCTGCTTGTTTGGGACCAAAAAAAAAAAAGGAGATTGGTAGGCTTGAGGAAGGAAACTGCATCTGTTTATTTTTTTTTTATTATTATTATTTCTTTAAGTGTCACAGAAGCTATAACTGAATGCCAAGTCAGAAGCTATTAATTATAGTTTTAGTAAGAGTGATCGTTTTCAATTTCCAGCTGTTGGTCTTAGATTTCCAGACCAGTCACATTGTGTTCTCTTAAGGTAGCCATTCTGTACCCCAGCCTTAGAAATCTGTACTCCAGTTCTACTGACTGGCTGCTGGCTGCAATCTGCTGTGGTTTTAAATCGACACATCAGGACCGGACTTCAGAGATTGTAATTCCTGCCCCCATCCTTGCTCCCTGGTTCTTTGTCCCCTCAGTTTTAGGAGGGTGGCTGTTATATAAGATGGTCAATTCTGTGATATTTCAGTGCTCCATTTTGCTTTTAATACATATTTAGACAATTTTTTATCGTATCTCATAAACTAATTGGAGTGAAACTTAACTGATGTACTATAGCTAAGTTTCCTTACAAATGACCTCATAAATTAAGGTGTTTGTCTTTTACAGTAATTGCTTCAGGTGAGTTTGATTTGATTTGATTGTAACTGTCAAAAAAATCTTACTGTGTTTTAAAATTTTTATTTACTTTTATTTATTTATTTATTTATTTATTTTTTGCTCAAATACTACTGTGTCTGGAATGTTACATTTTGAAATCATTTAGATGAAAAATGTCAGAAAACTTTATTTGTGAATTAGAGACTGAGTCTTTGAAGGAACAATCTCCCTTCTCAAATTTTAGAACATAGTACAGTGCATCAGGATCATAAAATATCATAATTTATGTCAAAACAATGATATGCTGACAAGACTTTATTTTTTAATGTAATATTTTAAAATAGATGATAGAGATTAGTTACTTCAAGCAAAATGCAATAAACCAATTTTTCCCTCTCCTACATAACTCTTGGATGAATCTATGGCATATTTTAGAAAAAGGGAAACTGGTTATGTCCAAATCAATACATTTTTAACTAATAGGCCTAGAAATTATCATTGAGTAGCCAGAAAATATTAAGGCTGGTAGCTTTAGTATTTTTCTAATACTAGGAAACTTTAAAAAGAGAGAAAACAAAAATATAAATAAATCTCATAGCAGCAAGAGCTGATAGAAAACTTTAAAAAGTATTATTATATAAAAAATATGGGTACCTAAGTCATGCGTTTCTCCATATCATAATGCCATAGCAATATTTTCTGAAGTAATAAACAGAAAACTCATGGGAAACACATATCTTTTCGAATGTACAAAAACACAACATACACAAAGACAAACCTGAGTGACATTGTCTGAATAAGACAAAATGTTACATCACCTATGACCCAGCTTTGCCACTCATTATTCTGTAAAACCTCACCCACCCATTGCATGAGAAGTGCGCATGAAACATCTTTCATGACAGCTTCCCAGTTAAAACAACCTGAATATCCATGAGTAGTGAAAGGATAAGGAACCGTGTATCCTCATACCACGAAACATTACTCCAAAAGCTACAGCAGAAAACTATGGTATGATTTACTTGATGTGAAATCTCAAAACCTGGAAAAACTATATTTTAACCTTAAAAAGTAGTACAGACACACTTTTCCAAATCAGAGAGCTATTATAATTTTTTTTATTATTGTTCTTTACAATATTTATGTTTCATGTACTATTTCATGTATATTGTATTTTCAAAATATTAATTTATATATAAATTGATTTTACATTTCAGATTTAAATTTTAGTGCTCTACAGCAGCTTTTACTATGAAGTTACTTTTTAAGCCTTCCACTTTTATTTTTGGTTTTACTTTTAATTTATATACAATTAAATGCACAAATTGTACGTTTACATTTTGATAAGTATTGACAAACATGTACACCACTACGTATTTCTAATAGTTTATTCTGATACTCAGAATTCAGCATTTCCATCACACCAAATAGGGTCCTTTGCTTCTTTGCAATCATGCCTTCAGGCATGTGTGTGCCTGTGCAGGTGTGCTTGCACACAGCCCCTCCCCCACTGTCCCAGGTAACCACTGATTTAGTTTCTGTCAATAGAGGTTAACATTAATAGGAGAAATATCAACAAAGCGACTGCAGGTTTGTGTAAAATCATGTTATCAATATAGTTCTTAGTTCTCCTGAGTAGTATCCATAAGGGGAAACACTGTGTTGCATAGAAAATACAGTTTTAATTTTTAAGAAACAGCCATAGTTTCTTTCAAAGTGACTGTACCATTTCACAATCTATTGAAAATGTATGAAAGTTCTATTAACCTTATCTCCTAGGCAACAATTGATACTGCCAAGTATTATGAAGTTATGAGTATGAGAATTCTTTTTATGTAAAAGCCCCTTGTCTTATATATTTTCAAATGTTGTCTCACAATTTATGACTTATCTTCTTAAAAATTCACAAACCAAAGTATTTTTATAGCACAAGGTTTTAAATTTCCAATTTATCAATTTTTATGCCCTACCTAAAGATTCTTTCCTAAAAGGAGGGCAGGGAGATTTTCTATTAATTTGTGGGTGTATATTTTATACATAATATAACATATTTATAATATATGTGTATGTGTGTATATTTGCCTATATATACATTAGGCACAATGGTTATGTTAGGTCCTTTCTTTTTTTTCCCCCCCCTTGGTTCCAGGAATTGAACTCAGGAGCACATCCACAGCCCAGTTTTGTATTGTCTTTAGAGACAGGGTCTCACTGAATTACTTAGTGCCTCACTTTTGCTGAGGCTGGCTTTGAACTCACTGATCCTCCTGCTTCAGCCTCCCAAGCTGCTGGGATTACAGATGTGTGCCACCACACCTGACTACATTAGGTTCTTAAAAGGAAGTGTGATCTCAAACTGTTCAGATCAACAGGTCCATACAAAGTATCTTCTAACATTAATTAAGATAGATTGACATCACTATTCCTCTGAGAATATTACCAGAATAATGAAGCCCTGAGAATGAGTTAAAGCTTTTTGTTCACAGCAATATATTTTTTTCATACCATGATATTATATATTAATTGCTATATCAGGCAACGTGATGTCAGGCAATATTTTATATGCTTTGCAAGTGTTACCTTATGTAATCCCAATACTTGTCATAAAAAATAGCAATTTACCAATTTTACAAATGAACAAAAGGAATTCCATGAACAAAAAGATTCCATGAAATCACTAATTCAAAACATTTCCAGGATCCCAGAAGCCTGATTCTAAAGCATGTAATGTGAATCATTGTTCATGTTTTAACTCAAACTTCCCCAGTATCTCTATTTTACCCCAATTTCTTTGAGCTGAGTATCTATGCAACACAGTGTTTCCCCTTATTCAACTTAAAACCTCTGGACACTTTTGGTAAGTCATGACTATGAATCATGCAAAATTCACACCCTTTTTTTGGCAGACAGAATTTTTTTTTTGTAACTGTTTAGAAGTTTAGATAATTTTGTAAAATTGTATTCAACTTAGCTATGAAAATCAAATCAAAATTAATATTCTCTTAGTCACAGCAACCAAAATGTATAATGTACTAATGTGCCCAAAGTAAGAAAAAGAAAAACAAAATCTTTAAAAAAATTGACATAATGAGCTCTCACTTAGCTTTAGATTGGCTTTTGTGAAGCTAAGGAAAAGAGCAGGAATGTGATTATTTATATAAGAGTTTATACTTAGTATCAAGAACCTAATGTAGCAAAATGGGAGATGGTCCATTGTACTACATTTGAGTTCACCTAACGCAAGCCCCGTACAAGGAAGATGTTTTAGGAGCGGAATGTTTTGACAAAGAAATATATAAGAGTAAACTACAAATTATTCAGATAGTGTGATAACATTTTAAATCCTGGACTAGTATGACTTGATTGTATTCCTCCCTTTTCTATAACACTTATCACAGACTTATCACAGACAATATAGACCTTGTTAGGTAACAAAAATAAAAAAGATACAGTTGTCCTTGGTATTATAGAAATAGGTTATTTCAGAATTTTTCAGTTTTTGAAAATGTAAATGATTTGTTAACTTTTTCAGGAATTATAGTCTACATTTATTAATGATTTAATTATAATTCACAATACAACAGCTTGAAACATGGACAGTGAACTTAGTCTCCATTATAGCCACTTCACTTAAAGTTCACCTTACCTTATAGTGACCCCGGGCTTTGCCATAAGATAGGTTGAGTCTATATTTACTTAAGATAAGTTTACTCTGAAGTAGACTCCCATAAAAACTCCATTTAGATAATTCTGGACAGGCCCAGAGGTATTGAATCCTACAAGTGGGCACAACTTTACCTACCTTCCCTCTACACCCACTTTCAAACCCCATCCATCCCCTATTTTACAGGGAAACAGGGAAACTCCATATCATTTTGCTTTTAAATTATTTTTCTTTTTAGATATGTATGATAATAGAGTATATTTTGGCATTTTATACATACATACATACATACATACATACATACTTATTCTAATAAGGATCCCATTCTTGTATGTATAAAATGCCAAAATATACTCTATTATCATATATATCTAAAAAGAAAAATAATTTAAAAGCAAAATAAAGAAAGAATCCTTATGACATATTTTAGTGAGATCACATTACAGACAGCTACCTGAATAAATTCTTCATGAGTTTTTTCTGTAAAGCAGAAAGGAGCATGTGAGATCAGGAACCACTGAACAAAAATGAGGCACAAAAAGAAGGTTTATTGTCAGGGGTGGGGGGGTGGGGGGGCGCTCCCAGGTGAGATTCACTGGTCTGCGAAAGGGTGAGGGCCAGGGAAGTCAAATGGGGGAAAGGCAAGAACAATGCTAATATGGGAAACTGGAGGTAGGAGGGCCTAGGCCATCCAAATCGCAGCTATGGGACCCCAGGGGGATTGTTTCTGTGTGGGTTGGTCAAGGGTGATTGAGTTGACAGGGCGATTGCTTCAGGGGTAGGAATGGGTGGTTCAGGTCTGTTTCCATGTCAGCTTCTGGTTGGCCATTTAGGGTCTCCTCAGCCAGGTGGAAAATCCTTGCCCACAGCCGCCATGAAAGGGGAGGGGGAAAGGGAAGCCAGCCGCCAAACTAACATTTTCCACAAAAGCTTGCACACAATACTTTTTTTTTTTCTACCAAATTTACAGAGCCCACAGACATTTTAATGTTAAAAAAAAAAAAAAACCTATTAATGCAAAACATGTTCTTTCATTTTCACAAAATTCTAAGTCTCAGTGAATAAAATTGCTAAAATAAAATATCTAACTAAAGGTATTCCTTGTATAATACTTTTTCAGAATTTATTAAGTGTTTCTTCTTAGTGAGAAAACTGGAATCTAATAATATGTAATCTTCAAATATTCCTTCATTGTATTTAAAGCATTGGATAAATTTTAGATTTGAGTACTTTTGTACTTTATCAGCCAATTTAGTGGGATATGAATTATCAAAATTAGTAGATGATTTATACTTAAATGTATGAAGTATATTTAATAATTATTTCAAGTCTTTGGGTTGGAGGAGACTTAAAACATAAACAGTACCCTCTTGACAGGTCCAGAGAACTTAGAGCTAAACTCAATTTTTCTATTTGTATAGGTCAATGTGTCATGACTAATCTTGTTTGTTAGACGATCAGGATCAGGTTCCCTGTGTTCAACTGCCACATGTCTATTCCTTAGTATTTTCTAATTATCAACAGTGACACAAAGTCACCTCAAAATAGTTTGGGGAAAAATGAGAACTGTATTGACTGAAAGAATTCCAACAGTGATTGAAAACCATGGTTATTAAACATGGTTATTAAATGAAAACAGGAATATAAATTAAATACTACCCGTGTTTTCTATTTTGGTTTTTCTTGCAAAATTTGATTTATTATCTCATTGTCTAAATGTAGACAGGGTTTCTCCACTAGGAAAGAAATTTGATTTCCAGTAGTTCAGAGCTTCTTACATATGTACATTGAACACTCTAACATTTTTCCCACTAGGAAATGATAACCACAATGTCAAACTAGAATTCCTGGTAAAAGGAACTCTGGCATAAAGTGAATTAGGTTGCTTTCATAAAATTTGGTTAGTTGAAGAGATAAATAAATAAATAATGTAAAAAATATTTTATTTTTGTAAAAAATTGTCTATTCATTTTAAGTGTCCCAATTTTGTGATATGTAAGTTGATTTAGAATCACAAATAGGTCAGGGGTTTGGTCTCTAAGCTCAGAAAGAAAAGATTTTAGAGGGACACCAATGTACATGTTCATGAAATTCCTTTCCAGAGCTCTTGATTTATTGGGAAATTTTGCAGCCAGAGCAATTTACTATATAGGATGACAGGAGGTTAATCAGGCAATTCACTTTATACTTAAAAAGATACAGTGACTAGAATTTGAATTATTCTGATTGGCCATTTGTGCTATTGGATTTATCATAATAATCACATAATTATTTATATATAATATACCTCAGATCCAAGACAGATATCCATTTTATTATTCAGTGTCAATCCTAGAATTTTTTCCCCCAGGTATAAAAAAATTAAGGAAACTTAGGCAGTTTTTCAGGTATATTAGTATGTGCACACACACACTCACACACAGAATTAAAAATTTACTCAATGATATTTGCAAAGACATGGAAATTTTCGGCATAAAAGAAAGGATCATTAAGAGTTAAAAGTTCTGTCTGCTTTCTGTTGCTTAATTGAATTTGCATAGTCATATGGCTTAAAGAAAGAAGCTTAACTCTTCTATTATATTATGTAAGAGTGTGCTCTGAGACAGAAGCAAGGAAAGGTGACTGTTAGAGAATGACTGTCTTGCCAATTCAATAGAGTGAAAGCCTGACAGTCACACATTTCAAATCCTGTTTTGTGCTTGAATTTCAAGAACGTGCATATTGAAAAACTTCCTTAAGCCAAACGTTGTTTAATAATGTCAAATAAAAGCAAACGAAGGTAGAGGCTTGACTATAATAAAGAGTAATTTATTACAATTTACTAAATATATAAACAACTCTGGAATGAGAAATATTTTTGTATTTTCATCTTTAGTTTTTATGAGTCATGGCTTAATTTTTACAAAATACATTGGTGTTTATTATAATGTGAGAAAATGTTAAGCTTTGTCAGACTTGAAATTTGGATATGTTAGATATCCACAGCTACATTTTTCAAGAAAAGAGATTTTTTCCTTTGTAGAATTTCAATTCTCATTTGCACAATTTGCAATTTATAACTGAATGACATGTGTGCCAAATTAGCTGGGACTGAATAATGGATAAAGAACATAAATTTATTTCTCACAGGTCTGGAAGATGGGAAGTTCAAGATCAAGCTTCCCTCATCTTACCTGGTGAGGGTCTTCTTTCTGTGTCCTCCCCTGGGAAGAGGTAGAGGGCAGAGTAGCCTAATGCTGTGTGAATTGCTTTTTGTGAGGGTCTAATCACTTCTTATATGCCCCAACTTGAATACTGTCACATTGACAACACCTAGTTTTATTAGGGGACATATTCAAGACATAGCAGAGGCCTTTTATATACATTCCATAGTAACTTTCTTTTCAATGCTGTTTTGAATTTTTTTCTTATTAAAGGGAACATATGAAGATAACTAAAAGCATAAGAGAGTCATGGAGCAGTGACAGATTGAAATACCTGTGTTAATGAGCCATATACTCATGCCACAGGTCCTGCTGTCCCCTTACATAACAGAGAACACACTGAGTTTGCAGTAGCCCATCTTATTGACATTTCTGTCCTTTGTCTATCACAAAATGTATAGTTGCACATTGTGAGTTTTTGTGACAGTTACAGTGAATTACACATTGTAAGCTTTGTGACAGTTACAGTGGACTTGTCTATGAGGAGAAAAGAGCTTTAACAACAATAAAATTTTTAGCTCCATATTCCTTTCATTCATATATATATATATATATATATATATATATATATATATATATATATCAAAGGCAACAGTGTTTCATCTTAACACAAGGATAGAAGTTTCAAATAAGGAATACATAATCTTACTTCAAAGGAACTGCAAACTAAAGCCTAGCAGAATGTGAGACATATATAAAAAGCAGAAGATATAATTTTAAGAACTTTGAGAAAAATAAAATTAATTCCATTCCAAATTGTTTTCTACTGTTCCTTTGGCATTTTATTTCTTGGCACTTTAAGTTTTATACCAAAGTACCTTTTATGTATCAGTAAAAATGTCTGGGTATAAATAATATCAAGAAAAATGACATTTGTCATTTGTATACAACTTTGTTTAATAAGACATTTTGGTACATTATTTTTGTAAATTATCAAATTAACATCAATAAGTTATTTTAATTTATTTACAAGAAAAGAAACTGAATCTTATAATAATATTTAGCCACATTTTCATCATGTGCTATACTTTGAGAGTTGCAGTGCACTAAACAAATGTTTGTCTTGTCCTTGAGGTAAGAAGCCATGGGCTTCTATCTCACATGCAACCCGCATTAATACTAAATGCATGAATAAAGGAATAAGTGCAAGAGACTGGGGCAAGAATCCATCTATTTTGACTTCAAAGGCAATGCTAACAGAAATTATTTCACTATATATTTTTAAGGCTGCTTTTGTTCTGATCATTTGAAAAAACTAATGATCAATAGCTGACACGGTAATTAATCACACTGGAAATGTGTATGCCCATTCTTCTGGGGTAGGAGTGGGGGTTCATTTAGTGAGTATATAGGGCTGAGAAGAGGGTTCACACTTATGGTTCTGCTGCTATAGCCTCAACATTGAGTTTGGTTTTTTGTAACTTTTCATTTCACAAATAAAATGATTCATAAAATGAATCATTGAGGAAACCAATTTAGCATTTAATGTTCAGTGATACATTCTGAATGCATTCAGGATTTAAAATATGATAAGGACTTCACAAAAAAGCTCAAGTCTGTAACATGATGAATGAATTGACAAAGTTTCCAGTTGTTGAATGTGTTTGAGTTTGCTAAGTTTAGGTGTTGAGGAGAAATATGTACATTCTTTTTTTTTTTTTTTTTTTTTGCTATTGGGGATTGAATCCAGGGGCACACTGGGCCACATCATCAGCCCTTTTAAAAAATATTTTATTTAAAGACAAGGTCTTATTGACCTACTTAGGGCCTCCCTAAGTGCTAAGACTAGTTTTGAACTCATTACCCTCCTGTCTCAACCTCCCTAGCTACTGGGATTATAGGCCTGGGTTACCATGCCTGACACATTCTGTGATCTTTACATCAATTTTTTTTAGGCTTTGAATCCATAAAGTTTCATATTTATAAATATATATTAGCAATGAAATGTAATTTTTTAATGGAACTATTTACTGTAATTTACTGAAGCCCCAAGAAAGAGAAACCATGAGAAGGCAAGGAAGAATATGAGTTGGAGTCTTGTGAGAATCAGTGTTTTGGTCTCCCTGTTCAACTATTCAGTTTTTTAGGTAGTATCCTTAAACTATGTATTCATCTAAAATGTGAATAATAATAATGTTATAAAAGTCTATTATAGTACTCATAATAAGATGCTATCTGCAATTTCTCAAATACATATAAGACATAAAATATGTTGATATTAATAATTACATAGGTACTCATGGAAAGAAATATAGATAACCAAGTATATTTTGATTATAAATGGATTACATGAAATACTTTAAATTGAATTTTTTTTATATCTTACTGATTATATATTGATTAAGATATTGTTATTTAAATTGACTATAGAATTAGATCATTGTCAAATTTGACAGGGAGAAAGGAATCTAAATAAATCAGCAAAGGAAAGTCTCAAATGAAATACATATGGCATAAAATCCATAAAAT
This sequence comes from Callospermophilus lateralis, assembly GCF_048772815.1. Classification (NCBI taxonomy): domain Eukaryota; kingdom Metazoa; phylum Chordata; class Mammalia; order Rodentia; family Sciuridae; genus Callospermophilus; species Callospermophilus lateralis. The sequence continues at coordinate 128,125,685 of NC_135306.1, read as the reverse complement.
TGAAAACCATGTGATTATTACTATAAATTCAAAATATTAATAATAATGAACTGGTGATTATTTACTAAATACTAAGCACATTGTATTGCTTTATTTTCTAGTTTTATATTGTTTTATGTATGTCTGCGGCTCAAGGAATAAGTGCTAAAGTTAAAAACAAATGTGTGTATTCTGTTTGGGAAAACTGTATATATATATATATATATATATATATATATATATATATATATATATGCCTTCACTGAAGTGATTTTCATTTAGAGTTTTAATAATCAGTCATATAATATCCACAGTGGTGAGTCTTCCCCACCCCCTCCCTTCTGTGTAGCCATAGTAGAGCATTAGGTGAATCAGGAGCTTTATCTGGTGGTAATAGAAGGAACACAGAGAGCAGAACTAATATTGAACTTAATTAGAAGCTAAAGGGAGGCTGAAGGCTGTGACGAGAATAAATCAAAATTTTTGATCATGAGACTTGCAGAAGACTTGCTGCTGTTATAATTGGAACCTGATACAAGCAATTGTCAGAGGCCTTGACAAGCTGTGATATGCTCTTTGGGTCCTGTCTCATAGGAGGACTTTGGTGTTCCCTTGCAGCAGTGACTTCTTCCTTCTGCCCTTTAAAATTGGAGAAATGAAATGACTCCTCCACTGTGGCTTTTCTTAGAAACATACTCTTCATTCTGTAGTTGTGTGGACATTTCATGGCTTAGAAAATGGCTTAGAAACTGGAACATAGTAGAATAGACTCACTGAGAGCAATAAGAGTTTGAATTCTGTTTAATGTTTGAATCACCTGGTGTTTTTGTTGTTGTTGTTGTTTATTTGTTTTTCCCTCTCTTTTGGTTAAATAAACCATTAAGCCATCTATAGCTATAAATATAGTACTACAGTTAAATATATTTTCCATTAATATGAGATTTTGTTTAACATTTGTCTATTAATCACTGAATATCACTAATCACCAATTACTAGCAATAAGCAGGAATTGTGAAAAGCATAGATATTTGTAAATATCTTGGAGCTTATTGCTGTCCTTCACTTCAGGTTTTCTGCATCTCATAAACCATTGAAAATGAAAATTCTACATTGCCTTCAGACTTGTGTGTGAACATAGGTCATTTACAGGAATTATCACTATAATGACCTTATTGTTCTGTTATATCAAGTGTGCTCTGATTATTTTGGGCTAAAATATATAAGTTACAAATTTTGAATATTTTAGCCAGGCCACATCCTCTGATTTCTTTACTATGGCATTATTTCCCACATTTTAGAATGAGTGACTGAACAAGTTACATTTTATAAATTAAACATATATTTTACTCATGTTGCTGTATGCAATCATCAGTGGTTGCAAAATAATTATTAGTGTCCTCAAATATTAGAAATCCTCATTTTGTCAGTATTTCCAAATACACTGGTTAGCTGATTAAGAAATTATTAATGATCAAATTCAGTTTATCTGACATTTTTGTTTGCTAGTGAAAACAATCATAAATTTAAATAAAAATAAATTTCATTAGGAAATGAAATGAAATTAAGAAAAAAAGTATTGTACATCCAATATTACATTAAATAATGTAGCAATTTAGAAAACACATTTTCCGTGTACCCAAATGACAAGTAGCAGATATATCTGTATGTTCTTTAATAGTGCGTCCTTGTTTTCATTAGTCTTCAAAATCTCTACCACACTTACTTGTAGAAATTCTTTTTTTCATCCTGTTTCTTGCAAATACTTGTATTTACAAATTACCCTTGAGTGAGATTTGTTCTTCAAGTGTCTTCTTTTATCTTTGCATCTGTGTGTTGCAACTTCCTTGTACCTACCTAACCACAATTTCCCATTTTTCAGGAGCTTATCTAAAATAAGAGTAAAAAATATAATAAGGAACAGCCACATTAAGAATACCCACAATACAATACCTTCTTTCAGTGAGGTAGATACAGATTTTATGTACATTTGTGGTTTAATTTCCAAAAAAGAGGTCTTATTATTATGTCTATTGAGAAATAAAGAAAATAAGTCTATAGAAAGGCTGAATGATGTTTCAGGGTCTCAAAAAATAAAAAAAAAAATAGGAAAGCCATAATTTTACCCTGATGGACCATATTCCAATAAAATACTCTTCAGCAAATAGCCAAAATGCCCTCAACCATCCACATCATATTCTCCAGATTTTAGTGAGGGTCTTGCCTCTGTTCTTAACAAAAACAAGTCAATTTTGCATAGGAACAGAACATTAATTTTTCGCTACCTCTTCATTCTCAAAGCCTCTGTTTTCTCTATTTGTCACCTTTCCTCCACATTCAGAGAGGGGATTCTTTTTAAGTACAAGCCAATGAATGCATGGCATTATGGGTTGTCTGGGTCAGGTATGTGAAAGGGAAGAATTTCCCTGAGTCAATATGGGTCAATACTATTAGAGGAAAGAATATTTCCCTGATGTTGTTTAGTAGTGTATCATGTTTAAGGGAATATTGTTTTTCTGTCTCTCCTTAAAAAACATTATAAAGGGAAGTGTGTTGTCCAATTATTTTATGATCACAATAGGAACCAGCAGCAGGAGAAAATCGACACTGAAACTATCCAACAAGGAGAAAAAAGGAATTTGGGTTTGATGTCAATCTTGACCCTATAATCATAACAAATCTGGAATCCACCCTACCCATTTTTCTTTCTATTCATTTTTAAACCTCTTTGATTTCTATTTTCTGCCACTTTCGATCAAAGGATCCTAATAGATAATGAGCTGAAAAACAAATTAGCTTAATGAAAAGGTACCTTTTTATTCCTTGTATATTTAAGTTGATGCTCTGTTACTTTGCATTGACTATAGTTCCTCTACATCCCTATATTTCCAGTCTTTGTTTCCAATTTGGACATTGCCTGCATTGCACTCCTAAATTCCCCTAAGACTATTATTTCAACTATGCCTGATATCTGTTGCTCTTCTTGCTCTGCTCCTCCCTATTCATCTGTATCTAAACTCTAGCTCCTCAGGGATTCTTCAGACATTACAGATTTTTAAGCTTGATTTAGCTATTCACAATCTGTCTGCTGTAACTCACAACTCAATGATGACACCTCTCATGAACCTTCCAATTGAGATGTCAAATATTTTCACAATTTTTAAGGGCATTCTTTTAAAGTAACAATAGTAGATAACTTCTAAATGAAAGAATGTGTTAACAACTCAGTTGGCATTTTTTCATCATTTTGGCTGTACTAAGCACATTATCTTATGTTGATGGTCCTAAATGAGAGATAAGGCCTAATGGGAATACATGTAGCGCCTACTTATACATTGCTTTAATTGTACTATGAACTCAAAAAGGAAAACAATGTTAATCATGATTACTTAATTTTGATTAATTTACTTTGTTTTACAGAGCAAGAACTTGATATCTAGAGTTTTGGTTTTAGATATGTTGCATATATAGTAGCTAGTCTTGATATCCTTGATACTTCAATTTTTAAATGATTTTTCTTGATCTATTGTCCCATTCAAGTCTCATTTTCTTTCTAAATAGTGTGTGTTATCTTTTCTAAAGATCAATAGACTCCTATAATTTTTTTCCTATTATAAATTCTTAATTTATCCTTTCATTGTGGAATATTTTCTTATGACTTTATTATAGTTAATAATTAAGTTTAAAAAGACCCCCTTCTGAGTCTCACATTAAAAATACACTACAGTTAAAAACATAATAAAATAAACATTAAAATGGAATAAAATATTTAAATGCTCAGCAAACTGACATCAATAAACCAATGCAAAGAAACTTATCTTATTCAGACTGCTAAGAAGGAAAACAACCTGTAATCACATTTGGTGGTTCCTTAGTTCAAAGACAGTTGCTTCTATTTAACTGGTTCCTGTTTGTGTATGCTTCTACTTTCTTGACTATTATTGGTCATTCTGTCATTTTGAGCGATGAATGGAAAAATTTCTGGACTTTAAAATATCTGAACAGAGAGCTGGCTCCTCAAACAAAATAACATTAGTAAATGTACTTAACAATCTTTTAATAGCTAAATTGGATGACTCTATGTCTGGCTTTATTTGACTAGATCTAATTTACCTGATGCCTTCAGCATAATTAATCAGATAATGCACTTTAGTGAATGCCATCATGTCATGTCTTGAGGGTAGTGCTAAAGAGACTGGTTTTAATGTCTTGGGCATTGCTTGTCATTCATAGAACCACTTAGTTTCATTTTTAAGATAATAAATGCAAGAATAGAAGCTGTATAATTGGTATCTCTGTAGTTTGAGTTGATAAATGGGGTGACATTTGATACTTCTTCTCCATTACCAAAAGGAGAAAAAATAATTGGAAAATTATTGAATGTTAATAAAGAAAAGCTTACTAACTCAAGAGAAAAAAACAGTAGCACATTTGAGTTGTCTTATAAGAATAGTAGATGCAATATTTTTGCAATGGAAAATTATAATTTAAAAAATGCCTCAGAATTATAAAACTGTCTGCAATTTTGTTTAATGACATCTATCTGTAAAGATTGACATAAGAATTAAAACATATTACCAACAAAGGTAATCCAAACATTCAAAAATTAGATCTGTCATGCACACATAGTCCTAGTTAGATTAATTTCCTACTTCTTAAATCACTATGGAACATTACAAATCTCATAATTTTATCCCTGATTGTCTACTTTTACCCATTCTTGAGGGGCAGATTATCAATATTTTCCCTTCACTCTTTGATAATTAGAAAACAAAATATGTAATTATCCACTTAATAAACTGGAAGAATTAATTGATACACAAATTCCTATTTTTATTAATATCATTAATATTACTTGATAATTTGTAACAATAATAAAACAATCATTATTATTAACTTCTATAGTGATAATAAATGTATTAAAATAAAACTGAGTCAAGGAGGAGAGTTGCTGGTGACTAATTAGGTAAATCTGATATACAGACAGAAGTGTAGGCTTGGAAAACATCTTTCAAAGCGAAGTTCAAAAAAAGGGTGGGAAAAATGAGCAGAAAGTTGAGACCTTCATTTACAGAAACATATGCATCATGTAAATAAAATTATGGTGGTAAATCTCTGAGAAATAAGTGCTTTGTAGATTTGCTGTAATAATGAAAAATGGTGGCATGGTAGAGCTGAAACTTAAAAATGACCAAGGTTGCTCAATTTTCCCAAAGTGGTGTATCTAGACAACAATGAGTCTCACTTCTTCTCTTAATCAAAAATGGAACTCTAAATAGAAAGATCAGTGGCATAAAGGAAAGGGAACAGGGGAGGGAAAAAAGGAGGGTAAAAGTAAGTATTGGGGACTTAAACAGAGCAAACTATATTCTATGCATTTTAATTATGTCAAAATAAATCCTAATTGCTAGGATAGTTGGTGCAAATATCTACAAGCTTTGGGTTCAAGAAAAGGTTTATTGACAAAGAATGTTTGCCAGGCTGCCCTTCTGCAAGGTGCAGCAGCCTGCTGAAAAAAACTTCTTAACCAGATAAAAATAATCTATCTGGTCCTGTGATTTTTACTTGCTGTGGTTTCAGTAGTTAGGGACTCTTTCAGGGTGGGCCTAACGGGAAAGTCATAACTGGGCAGATGCTGATTTTTAAAATGTAGTTACATTTGCCTACGGACCTAACACTAATGTTATATATAACTATTGTGAACCAATAAAGAAAAAGATTAAAAAATAAAATAAAAATAAAAAATATTGGGAATATAGCTCAGTGGTAAAACACTCTTGGGTTCAATCCTCAATTAAAAAAATAATTAAATAAAATAATTATGGAAAAAAATGGAACTCTTAAAATTACTGTTTATAGTGATCCTTTGCACTCATGTGAATTTTAAGCCTTTGGTAATTATTTATATGACTATGGCCAAAAAATATGCCTTTTTTTCTAATTTTTCAGTCTACTTCAGTAAAAATGTAGTTTTTCTTATTTGAATTTTAGAAATTACCTTACTTGAGCTATAAAAGTTTAGTCAAACAATTTTAAAATGAAAAGCAGGTATAATAAATGGATTTAGGGTTTAAATTATGGTTTTAGGTTTGTCTGTCTGTTTGTTTTTTGTTTGTATTGAAGCATGCTTCCAGAGCCATATCCCCCAGCATCTTTTTCTAATGTTAAGACAGAGTCTCACTAAGTTGATTAAGGCCTCATTAAATTGGTGAGGCTAACATCACCAAACTTATAATCCTCTTGCCTCAGCCTCCAGAATTGCTGATATTACAGGCATCCACCATTGTACCCAGTTTATGGTTATCTTTTTTGAAGTGCCCATGAATTAATTTATCAATTTTTTTTTGGTTTCTCAATCATTATATAAAAATCTATATAATAAAAAATAATTTTATGTCACTTTATAGTATTTTCCCCATGTACTTGCTTAATTTTAAAAATAATATTTTGAGGTATTGTAAAAATCATAATAGTACTAAGTAATATCTTCAGTAATAACTAGATTTACATGAACTTTGAAAGATAATATTCAAAGACAATTGTTTATGATCAAACTTAAAATATGCTTACTATAACCTATGAAAATACCTGTATTTAGTACACAAAAAAACATGAAAGTATGCAAAAGACAAAAACCAAAAAGGTAAGATGTAGGAAATAATTTATTCAATAACAATAAAGAAGAGTGTCGCATGGGCTGTATGTTTGAGCTATGTGTACCTGAGCAATATAAGGAGACTGGTCTGGCATTGTGAGCTGATTGGGCTTGCAACATAAATGTGCCATTCCTCTGGATCTGCCTGAGATCCCACACAGCACCTGAGATGGGTGTGACTTGCGAAGATGTCAATCAACCTGCTGACCACAAGATATCAGAAAGCAAGACTCTACTTTTTGAAACCCTATCTCTTGCCTTATTTGGGTGGAATATTCTATGGAATGTCTTTTCCCTAATAAATAGAGGGATTTGGGTGTGCTCGCTCTCTGGCTCCCCTTTTAGCACTACGCAGCATGGAGCTGACCCTTAAGGTCTCAGAGCCATCCTGCCCTGGTTCTTAGAAACTCATGTTCCTGTTTTGCATGGTTTCTTTCATTTTCTCAGTTTATTGCTGCAGCCAGCTCCTTTGAACCCAGCTCCTGTCGCCAACCTGGCCAGTTGGCAGGAGAAAAGAACAAAGTAATGAAGGAAAAGTTAATGAAATGTTTCTGGGGTATGGTGCTACCTTTTCCCACTATACACCTCAAGTTTTTGTTTTAATTTTTTTGTGTGTCTTTTGCTGTAACATTCAGGTGATTATTTTTAACTGTTTTAAAAACTAATTTTAATTACTCATAAATTTTAATTATTTTATTTTTATTTGTTTTATGATGTGAATTTGCTGTTTATTTTCTTTTTTCCTTGTTTTTCATCATCACCTGTTTTCCTTCATTCTTTCATCTTTCACTCCCTCTCTCCATTCTTTCTTTGTCTTCGCTTCATTACTTCCTTTTGTTTTGGGATTTTAGAACTAATAGATCTCAAGAAAGTAAATATTTAATATTAACATACATATGTAATTTATCAAAGCTAACAATAAGTCAGTATATATCATCCTCTAAATAATGCAAGGATTGGGTGTTTGATACCAAATGCAGCCTCTTTTATCACTGTTGTCATGTATTTTACTATGACTTACCTCCTGTTAACATGAGTTAATGCTAGGCAACTCCTTCATTTGTCTAATCTTAAATCATGATTGTTCATGAATATAGCTGTAGGTGTACCTGCCTCCATTGTCTTTTGAAACATCAAACTTCTTATTTTACTGTATCTTTCACATCAAAATAAAATTCCATCGTTTCTCATTTATCCATTCAATTGCTGTCTCATTTTGTCTTCCTTTTTCCAGTATAAATTTTCTAGCATAACTAAAATATTTTGCCTCTGTCATTCTCAGTGATTTTCATCTCATATTTCCATGAATATATTCCAATACACTTTTTCCTTTCAACTGTAAGGTCACCAGAGACATTGATTAATATCCAAAAGTTAATTATTAAGGCCCATTTTCACCCTACAGCAGGATTTGATTTGCTTCCTTGAATTTAATTTTTTTTAGCTAGGGCTTCTTATTGAATATACTGCCTGGATTTCCATCATTCTCACTGCTTGTTTTTTTTTTCTCAGAGTCTTCTTCATATCTGTGATTAATTTTGGCCTATTCCAAGTTTAAGTCTGTGTTCCACTTATATTCTCTATGTACTCTCACTTGCTTGGCAATCTCATCAATGGCATAAATCACTAGCCCAAAGATGACATCTCACAAATATTTATTTTCACTCCCTATTATTTCTCCCTGATATTCCTAACTATTTATCCAACAGCCTGTTTGTAATCATAGCAAACTAATCTTGTCCAAAATTAAACTTATGATCCATTCCTCCAAAACTGTTCTTCCCAATTTTAGGTAATGGCAACATTGCCTTTTGCTTTTTCAGGCAAAAAACTTAAAATAATTTTAGACTTCATTCTTTCTTTGAAATTGCACATACAATATATTACTAAATTTTATTGCTTTTACCATCAAAACACTTGTGGCCAATTTCATCATCCATGACAAAACCAATTTGGTTTCTACTGGTGTTTGCCCAGATAAATAAAATAGCTCCTTACTGCTCTAACAATCTTCATCCTCACTGAGCTTTATTCTGCTTTATATGTATATGAATATGAGGTGCCATGTTACAATAGATCTCATATTAACTTACTGATCAGCTTAAATCTTTCATTGGTTTTACATGTGACTGAAAAATATTCTTCCCTATGAGCAGGTTGACCATATATTTATTCTCAAAATTGGAATATTTTTTTGATCCTGGCAAAGTGGTGCCTCCCAGTGACTCAGAAGGCTGAGGCAAGAGCTGAAGTTCAAGGTCAGTCTCAGTAATTTAGTGAGACCCTATCTCAAAATAAAAAATAAAAAGGACTTGGGATATAGTTCAGTGATACAGTCCCTCTGAATTCAATCCCAAGTACTTCTTCTGCCAAAAAAAGGAAGAGCATAGTTAATTTTGAAAGCAAAAATGGACTCTATTCAAAAACTACACTAGTCAACAAGTGGGGACTGGGATTGTCTTAGGCAAGCTAGGCTTATGGTCATCTTATGTCAGTGGTCTTACTCAGTCTGGTTTCTTGTTATCATCTCCTTCTATTCACTCTCTTTTTTATTTCTTTACAGATATCTGGCATCCTAACTTTTCCCCCAAATGCTAGCAGCACACGCCCACCTGTTTGTATTGGTTCTTTACTTTGCTTGCAAAGCATCCTTCTAAGATAGCCAATGGTGTGTTGCTCCTTTGTCTACACCAGATCATTTCTTAGGTGCCATCTTTCTCCAGGTCTTTATGAACAAGCTACCTCTATGACACTCTCTTTTCCTCTTGGTACTGTGAAATTTATCACATGAAAAAAATCATACATTATTTTTTTAATCTCTCCTCATTAGGTTATAAACTTCATGTGAGAAAATTTTGCATTTAGGATTTCTAATCCATTTGGGATTTAGTCTTTGGGGAGGCATATACTAAACTTTAAATCTCTCATAGGCTTGTTTGGATTTTGTTTCTCTCAGGTCACACTGTTGTAAAACCACCTATGTTCAAATTCATTGAGGTTTGCAAAATTCCCTCCAGGCCTCCTTCATTTTGTATCATTTTTTTTCTTAGTATTGGCAATTAAGTCTGGGTGCTCTTTACCAGTGCGCTACAGTTTGTATCTATCTATCTATTTATTTAATTTTGAGACAGGTTCTTGATAAATTGCAGATGTTGGCCTTGAACATTCAACTCTCCTGCCTCAGCCTCCCAATTGCATAGGATTATGGGTGTGCATCACTGCGCCTGCATAAACTTTGGAAGTTACATTAAAATATATTTTGTCAGTGTGTTTCATTTTTTAAAAATGGTGTGAGTTAAGAAAAATTGGTCAAGTACTGCCACCAATATATCAGGAAATTAAGTTTCCTAGGTAGGATTTAAAAATTGACCAAATCTAACACATGGTTGTCTTGTACTTCCATTTGAATTTGTATCTCAAAGTCCGTCAGATCTGTATATCTTAAGGATTTATTTAAAATTGCATCATTACCCATGTTATCTCTTCATACATAACTTAAGGACTTAGCACACCAGTTATTTTCTTTAATATTTCCCAATTATTTATTAGAATCCCCATATCATGTATATCATTTGTTTGGATTCTAAAAAACACTAAAAAAAGTAACATTTGTTTTGATGCCTTCCAAGAACACTACAACTTTTATATAGTTTCCAAAACTGGAAAACTCTTTAAATTAACAACTTATTCTACAACTTCATATTATATCATACTATATCATAATTTTTCATGTTAATGAGTGGTAGCATGGAAAGTCTCTTTAAGTAGAGTCACTTATGCTATGAACTGTATTTTTCTCTCTTCATAAAAAAAACAAAATTAGTGCTTTGAACAGAAAAAAAAAAGAGAAGAAGTCATGCCATCACTCTTTTTTTCTACCCATCCTTTTTGAAATATATAAAAAATTCTCTTTCATATGACCTTGGGAAACAACTGTAAGAATCTTTCTCATTCATATTTGTGTAACAGCTTTGACTTTGACTAAAGACATTATATGACATTTACTGATGTTAAATTAGTCTCATTTTTTCTATCTTTCAGCAATTATCTTTTAAGGAAATAATTACTGTATTATGAACAAAACATTTTCTATATTTTCATAATTAAATTTGATTGTGTTTCTCTATGTACATGTTTTCTTAAAATAATATTCATTTTCAATAGATGAATAGAGAATAATTATTCTAGTCTATGACATATTTTTAAGAGATGTTATGACATCCCATTGTTAATGTGTTAAGTTCTCTAAAAATCAGCTGTCTCTAATCTCAAATTTAAAAAGATGACAAATATTCTTGAGCAAACTACTAAAATGCTTAACTCTCAGAAGAGTATTTATTATTTTTCTAACACATTATGCAGTTAAAACATTTCCTACACACATTGTTGTTTCTTGCATGATATAATCAAAGACATATACATTAACTCTTCTAATACCCAAATATAATCTATATCCTCATACATATATGTATAAATATATTAATTTGCAACACTATTTTAGTAAGCTTTTTTTGCCACTGTGACCAAAAGGACTGACAAAAACAACTTTAGAGATGGAAATTTATTTGGGGGCTCTTGGTTTCAGAGGTTTCAGTCTGTGGACAGCTGGCTCCATTGCTCTAGGCCTGAGGTGAGGCAAAACACCATGGCAGAGTGGGTGGAAGAGCAAAGCACATCCCAGGCCACCAGAAGGAGACTACCCTCACCAAAGACAAAATATATACCCGAATAACTCAATTCCTCAAGCCACACCCTACCTTCCTACAGTTACCACCCAGTTGATCCCTAATGCGCTGATGGGATACAGCTCTCATAATCTAGTCCTTCCACACATGAACTATCTTTCATTGTCTCCCACCTGAGCTTTTGGGGGATACCTCATATCTGAACCATAACAAATTGTTCATACCACCTTCATCTCAAACGTTCTAAGATTTTTGTGAACATAAATTATTTCTTGGTGCAGAATGTATGATAAAAGGGACAAGAACTCTGGACTCAATTCTTATCACTGCCTCTCAACTCACAAACTCTATAATTCTTGAAAATCAAACTCATCATCTTCTGTCTTAGTCTAGAACTCTGGAATTGGAATTATGCTTTTGAATATGTAAACTCAATTGAACTTGTGCAAGAAAAAAAGGAGGAGCTTGTTTAGCATGTTGCAAGACTGGTAAGATATCTCGTAAATCTTGATCATGGTAGTGTGACTGACATCCAAATGGATTGAAATCAATTCAATTTGAAGAGGCCAGTGTGTCACTCAACTTTATATTTTATTTTGAGTTTTTCTTCAACTTTGTAGTATCTTTATTTAATAAAGTTTACATAGAGAGAAATATACCACTTTATAAAACAGCCAGTTTTAAATTTTATCAACACATAAATATATTTACAATTTAGATTAAACTCTACTAGCCTCAAATTCCCAGTTGATAGACAGTTATTGACCTATTTTTGTTGAAGTGATCCTCACTGGGGCCAATCTCTCAGTGCCAGAGCATCAACATCAAATTATACAAACCCTGTTGGTTTCTACTGCAACTGAACAGGGTATAATGAGGTGAGAAGAGAGATATAAATAGAAAAGGATTTGTTTTAGTCAGCTTTTTGCCACTGTGACTAAAGGACCTGATCGGAACAATTTTAGAAGGAAAAGTTTGAGCGTTCACAGTTTCAGAGGTCTTAGTCGGCTCCATTCCCCCAGGCTCCAGATGAGGCAGAACATCCCTGTGGTGGAATGTGGCAGAGGGAACAATCTCATGCTGTGACCAGGAAGCAGAGAGACTCCACTCTCCAGATACAAAATATATACCTCATAGCCACACTGCCAATGAACCACTTCCTCCAGCGGCTCCCTACTTGCCTCAGTTACCACTCAGTTAATCCAGGGATTAACCTAATAATTTCTCCTCCAAACCTTGAATTGTTTCAAACATGAGATTTTGGGGGACAGCTGACTTCCAAACCTTACCAGGAAGTCTCAGTTTACAAGTGTTGTTCCCTGTCATGAAGGAGCTACTTTAAGAATGAAAATAGGTTTGGAGTCTGACAAGTTATTGATATTATATTTACCTGAACATAAAATAATTATAATTCCAATGAGGTGGTTTCTTGCAACACCTTCCTGAAATGATATGTAAATTCCCTTAAAGTTTTTAATAGACTTTAGTAAACCAAGTGTTGTGAAAGTTAAGAAAGTGTCAAATTTTAGGTGTTATTCAATAGTGCAAGACCAGGAATAAAGGACCATAGTAGATACAGCATGGTGACTGAGGAGGCCTTGCTGTCTGTGCATTTTAAAAAGCTTTTGGCCTGCCCCTGCCTGGCTCCCATGATGTGGCATTGGTCACTGGACTGAGCTGTAGGCTGAGAAGACACAAGGGAAGTTGCCATCACCTGAGTTGAACTTGCTGCTGGCAGTCCCTGGATCTCCAGCACCATGCCATTTATGGTTATTTCTATAACCTTCAAGTGGCACCACAAATTCAAACAAAGAGTAGAAGTGCGACTCATCAGACAGCAGTCTCCCACCAAGATCCTGGTGATACTAGACACAAGGGTGAGAAGCAGCTGCCTGTCCTGGATAAGACCAAGTTCCTCATACCTGACCACATTAATGTGAGTGAGTTTATCAAGATAATAAGAAGGCACTTGCAGCTCAATGCAAACCAGGCCTTATATCTCTTGGTGAATAGGAGTGTAGCATGGTGAGACATAAACCATGCCTGAGGTATATGAGAGTGAGAAGGATAAAGATGAGGGCCTGCACATGGTGTATGCTTCCCAGGAGACGCTTGGAAGCAAGTTGTCAATGTAAGACTAGGATGGTGATCTCAGAGCTTTCTAAGCCCTTACCAAGGCAAAAAAGAGACGTGACTGATACTGACTAGTTTATCTAGTCTCTGGCCATCAGAACTGCTATGTTCCACCAAGGAGTTTTAGGAGTTTTTGTGTTTCAAGCCGAAAATGAAGCTCCAAAAGAGCACACTCAGCTTTGGAAAACTATTATTTAACCCAGGCACCTTGTTTTCAAATTTTAGAGGTTTAAAAATTAAATACTTTGCATCCTAAGTTGCCCAAATAAGAAAAAAAATACACCTTCAAGTTATTTGAATGCTCTTCTTTCCCCCAGTAGAAACTTGCAGTTTGAACAGCAACTTGCAGGACATTCAGAGAAACACCAAGTCTCTTCCAGGTTCAGAGATCTTGGCACCTTTTCATAGAAGGGTTTCCATTGAAGTAGAGCAATCTCCTTAAGGGGATATCTATGCACAGGCCCCTAAACATTTTAGCTTTTGCACAGAACAAGGTCAAAGGGAGGCCTTGTACATGATTCAAGGTTCCTGATCCCTAGCTACAGCAAGCCATGCCCCAGCAGTGCAAGAAAGTTCTCATTTGGTTTCTTCTCCAGTAGGTTAACACAGGAAAGTACCACTGCTCAGTAGAAAATAGGGGCCTTGAACTATATGTGCATTTGGCCTAGTATCTTAAAAGGCTACAGAGAAAAGGGGCATTTGTTTTTCTTCCTGTTTGGAATTTTCTCTGTTCTGAGACTTCAGATTGGAGCCTGCTTTGGTGAGTGACCAAGCACTGTGCCCATCAATTCTTAGGATGCATATAGGAGAAAACTGTACAGCCAAACAGCACTGGCCTCTCAGACGCCCTCCTTTGTCTTTTGGCTTAAAGCTACAGATACCTTTTCATGTTAAGTGTGTAATTAAAATGTTCTCAAGTTTTGAAGAGAAGTTATGAAATCCCATTAAGATGCCCCCTTTCCATGTCCACTGGGAAGAAAACAGCAAAAGGAGACTTATGATTTTGACAAATGTTTGCATCCCAAGTTACATATCCTCCAGATCCAACATGGAATAAGCCAGCAGTGTTTCTTGCTGCCTGCATGGGGCTGTTGACTCTGTTCCCTTCTTGGGAGTGTCTCAGAAAGACCAGCTACACAACTTCAGGACAAGGTAGCCCTTGTGTCTGTGGAGTAACTCAGCAAGAACCAAACCATGCACTAGTAAGGAGGGAAAAGGAACAGGGTAACACCCTACATTTGGGCTCCTCTCCTCAGGAACCTCCCTGCTTCCTATTGCACATATCTGTCCAGGTGGCTAGCTTTTAATATGTTTATTTTTACATTAAGTAAATTCTCAAAGCCTGTTGTTTAAATTGTATACATCACTGTACCTGGGATTCCCATAACTACTGTGTGAATATAAGATTCCTCTAATACTGCATTTTTAAAAAAAACAAAGCAACACACTCAGAAAGCAGTTCTTATTCTGGAATATTTAAACAAATATGCTTTTAAGGCAGCAAGTGAGTAAATGCATAAATGTCCAAAAAAAAAAAAAAAGTTCCTGTGACCCATGTAATGATTAATTATTTAAAGGTGTGTTTGAATGGAGGCTGGAAGATCTGTGGCATTAAGCTGACATAGAGAAAGAAATTCTCTTTCATAAGTGGTATCGTAAATATATTCAGATTGGAGGAAGCAGTTTGATGTACACATTAGTTTGACTAAGAAAAACCTATCAAAATAGGTAGTGATTGCTGTGTTGCAGAAATCATCACCAACTCTATTTTGGGCACTCAACTGAATTATATTTCTGCTTACTTCAAGCTGGGAACAAAGGACTATTTTCTGGTCAGAGATAGAAAACATATAGAAATGTACATTTCTGCCTATATAGTGTATTTTATGCTCTTATCTTCTTAGTATTTCTAAGTTTTTGATGGTCTAGAAGACAGCAGCAATACAAGATAAAAGAATTAGCTCCATAGGTACCTGCTTATGGCAATCACTCAATGGGGAAGCTACATGACAAAGAATGTCTTGGCATTTGTAAAATAAATAAATAAATACTGTGTTCAGCCCTAAAATTCAAATTGTATTTTGTATATCTAGTGGTTATCCTGGCTCTAATGGAAGATTTATGATACAAAGTAGAATAAAACTCCTGGGAACTTAAGAAAAAGATAAAAATATGGAAAATGGGAGCAACAATTCAATAATTAATAAAAGAAAGTAGAGCACTACTTTAGGTGATCCAAAATCTGAAAAATGGGAGTCTCCCATCTGAGACAAGTTATAATAGATGTTGGAATCATAAACATCACAATAATAATGATAGTAATTATGATAAAATGGCCAACATTATATATGAAAAGTGTCAAGTAACACTTTACCATAACATTTCATAATACAGAAAATTTAGCACTTAAAAGAGTACAGATAATAAACATGTTTCCTAGAGGAAACTAACCTTAGAAGCCAAATAATAAAAATAAAATAAAATAATTTGGCATACCCTCTCTTTGATTTAAGAATTTTGACATTATTTCTAAGCACACCTGTGAGGGAGACATCCTGTCAACAACAAAAAACAAAACAAAGAAATAGTGGCCACTCATAGCAATCAGGCAGGATGAGGGAGGCTAAAGATGGAAGCTTGTGTGGAAATGCAGGACTCAAGTAACATCTGATATGCATTTGGGGCACTGGGAAAATTGGTGATTTCCAGTTAAAACCTGGGAAAATAAACAAAAATGAGTTACTAATTATAGGGAAAATGTATAAGAAAGAAATTCAGATAATATGCTCTTCAACTCAGTAGAAAATTATATTGCTTAGACACTATAATATAAATATTGATTATCAGTTTGATCAAATATATGGCATAACTATAGTTTAAGGAAAAGAAGTGGTAAAATTTGTGTGTGTGTGTGTGTGTGTGTGTGTGTGTGTAAGGCGCGTGCACACACCTGAGTGACTATGGGTATAAAGAACACTAACGTGGGCCAAAACACTCACTGCTACACACAATGACAAGTCTGTGATGAATGTCTATACTCTAAACTAGAAATAAACATGAAAGAAAATGAAAAAAGTGAAAGAAAATGTTTAGAGAAAAATCTAGATAATTTTTTAAAAATGTTATGCTTGGGAAACAAATTACAGATTAGGCAAATTTGTGGTGCTTGCTATTCAGGAGAGTGAGGTAGGAAGATTTCAATTTTGAGGGCAGTCTGGGCAATTTAGAAAGAGCCTGGTTCAAATAAATAAATAAACTAACAAATGAGTGAATAAATAAAGGACTGGGGATGCAGCTCCATGTTAAAGAACATTATATATAATCCCTAGTAAGTAAAGAAAAAAAAATCTGAAAAGGGATTTCTACTTTCCATATTAGCACTGATATATTTTATGTTCATGAATATCTTTAACAAAATTATTTCTAAATGAATGGGCTATATTGAGTACATATGATATGCATACACACAAGCTATCTTTGTACTTATTTTACATTTAATTTCAGTTACAAGATATATATGATCTTAGTATACACATATAATCCCAATTTAATGTATATTTCAATTGGCTTAACTGATAGAACTAAGTGGGTATATATTTTAGAGGACTACAACTCCTTGTTTTCTTCATTACTGTAGGGAAGATCACACCCAGAAATATTTTGACATAATTAAGCCTCAGACAGCTTTGTACTTAAGAAGGGATTAATTTTCTGAAATGCTCCAGGCGATTGGTTATTAAACAAATCCTTTCACCCAATTCAAGCACAGTAGACTATGATTGGCATTTTATCCTGTGGTAAGTGACAACTATTCATCAGAGATGTGAAAAAAGACTTGACCTTAAACATCCAGACTCAGTCCAACACTTTTTAAACTGAGATGGGAAAGATGTAAGTCAATGGATTCAATGACTAAACCCAAATTAATTTTTAATCACAAAATGTTTATTTTATATTTTCTCTTAACACCTTATATATTTAGTTGACAATTAACAAAATGGAGAAAAGTACAAAGAAAAACGTATCCAGTACCTTATCTATTCAAAACAGCTACTGAAAATACATTGGCCTATTTTGTTTCACTTACTGTTTGAGCTTTTAGCTCTAGTGATTATAATGTGCACATATTTATCTTTTTATCACTTAATATTATACTATATGAAATTGTTTATAGATTTTTATAAATGGAATTTTAATGATTGCGAAATGTATCATTATATCAAAAATGCCATAATGTATTTAGCAATTTTACTTAATGTTGAACATTCATTTCTCAATACCACAGTTAATGCTGCATTGGATGTTAACATTTTTGAAGATATTTCCTATGACAAAATCATCAGACATGGATTTAGCTCATTTTCAAAATGATAATGAATGCATACTTTCCCAAACATATATATCTAAACTCTAATATTAGTATCTTTCCATGAGCACACTTTGATGGAAGCAACTGGTAGCACATGGGGTTGAAGTCAATGGATATACTTCCCCATATGTGATGGATTTGCTTCTGTCCCCATAAAAGATATGTTGAAAACCTGACCCTCAGTACTTCAGAATGTGAAGTATTTGGAAATAAAGTGGTTGAAGATTAGGTGGTGATTAGGTCATGCAGGAGTAGGGTGATTAGGTCATGCAGGAGCTTCATTTGTGAACAGTGTCATTTAAAAAGAGAGAAGGAGATACAGATACAGGGTAAGACCATGCCATGAAATAATGGAGGCAGGGACTGAGGATTCTGCAGTACCAGTTAAAGGACACCAAAAATTTCAGGTAAGTCATCAGTAACTATAAAGAAACAAACACTTTCCCTCACATCAGTTTCTGGGCAAGCATGAATTTTTGATTTTGGATTTCTAGCTTACAGAAATATAATAAATAAATGTTTGTTGCGTTAAGACACCTGGTAGTTACAACAGCTGTAGGAAACAGATATGCCATGCAAATTCATTCTTCAACACACACTACCCCACTACACACACACACACACACACACACACACAAACACACACAAACACACACACACACACAAACACACAAACACACACACACACACACACTATTACACACTCAAACATAATCCCTACCCAATCTTCTCATGCTTTACTTCTCTACTAATTCTTTCTTCCTCAGGTACTGTTCTGTCTATATTTCTATGTCTAATAAATCTTTCCTGTTTCAGTCTTTGAGCTGATTGTATCTGGTCACATAACCAATCTCCTGTGCTGAACTCATCTTGCTTCAAAACCTCTAGGATTATTCATTTCTAGGGCATAAAGTCTCTTCTTACATTTTCTGATCCTCTGGGAAAAAATGCTATTTTTTTAAATCAGCCTCTTCATTTTATATCACCATATTTAATCAACTTTCTGACTATTTAGGCATTTATTGAATCACAGTGTTAGCAAAAACATACAAACAAAAAACCCTCTCATACTTATATTTTGATTATTCCAGGTTCCTCCTAACAAAAATAAAATTTACATAAAGTTAGAAGGAATAAGGAAGTTTCTAGCATATTTATTATGAAAATAACTTTTTATTCATTGAGGGAAAATATCTTACATCTACCAGGGATCAGTACTGAGCTTATGCAATGAGTTATAGTTTGAATAAACTTGTTATTTATATTTGAAGCCTTCATTTTTTTCAACTTTCAATGTTTAAAATGAATTTTAATAA
This sequence comes from Callospermophilus lateralis, assembly GCF_048772815.1. Taxonomy (NCBI): domain Eukaryota; kingdom Metazoa; phylum Chordata; class Mammalia; order Rodentia; family Sciuridae; genus Callospermophilus; species Callospermophilus lateralis. The sequence continues at coordinate 128,106,551 of NC_135306.1, read as the reverse complement.
TAAACTGCCAAATTATTCATTTCACTTGATTTATAGCAATGTTTAGAGAACTGAGAAAATTGATTAAAATAAGTTGCTGTTGTGTTTGTCATCCAGAACTATAAATTTTGTAGTAGTTTTAATAATTCCTTTTGCTCAAATATAAACTAAGTCTTTAGTTTGCTATTATTCAGGACTAGTATAAAGCAGAAGGGGAATACACCCCCTCCATAAATTTTATGAAGTCTCTAAGGCCTGAAAAATATTCAATCTAAGTAAAAATAGTTCTTTTCCAGTCAGATGCCCCATCAAGAGAAGTCTCTTTGTCTCTTTTCTAACAACCTTACCATTTTTTATCTCTTTGGATATATAAACTCCGAAGCTCCCATTGTTATTATTGACAGTTTTTCCCCAAAGTGGCAAAGAATCTCTCTGATCAAATTTTGGTCAGGTTCCTCTGACCAAAAAAGAGTTCTTTTTTGACTAGTTCTTTTTTGGGCTATGTGTTCTTCCTTGTCTAACATGGTTTTATTAAAAACTTTTCTAAATTGGTTTACCCTCCATATCTGCATTTTTTATCAAATTCCTTATTTTCAAATGCTGGATTCTGATCATCATGGCCTTTCTTTGGCAATAATCCCATTAAATGTGTTGAGCCAGAATCCCATTCTTACCCTGGTGCTTCCTTTAAGTGATTTCAACTGACTGGCATTCTGCTTCTTAGCTGAATGTTCTTCTCATTCTTTCTTTGGAACCAAGCCCAATGTTATACTGAGGCCTCTTTTCTCCTATTATAATAATTTTGTTTCTCTAAGATAAAATTTGTCTTTATCTCTTTAACTTCTGTCTTGCACTGGTCTTCTTTAACAAATGTAAGACATTTGTTTAGAAATATCTAGAAAAAATGTGATATGTTTACTCTAAAAACCTTTTTGATTTCTGTCAATAACTAACTTAGGCCATGTTGAAAGCTAATTTTCCATTTTTCTCATATTTCTACATAGTCTTGTTCTACCAATATGAGAATGAGCATTAAATAAGAGAAAGATGCTTAAAGACATCATACTCCCTGAGAAATCCAGTAAGTAAAGATATGGATCTCTCCTTCCCCAAGCAGATGCCAGATATTGATAAATATTTCTCACTCTGATGGGTAATACATAGCCAATATATTTATTAGTTTGGGGGTTACTGTATCATAAAGCTTTCCACTACATGTGTGTGTACTATCTTTCCTGCTCCATGTTTGAAGCATGAAGTATGGATGCAAGCTCTTCACTTTGGCTGCTGATTTTGCAGTGGGCGAGAAACTATCTTTGTCTCTGACCCACAGACAGATATTCATGCATATGTGTCAATATAAAATGTTTATATACATACACACATATACAGTACATGTTTATATGTACCATAACATACATAGTGACAGGCTAATTTATTAGCTTACAGTAGGACAAAAACTGAAAACACTTCTGACTTAACAGGTCTCTTACATGTCTACAAGATTTCTTGGGACAAATTTGTAATATAGGATACTCATTAGATCACAATATTTCATATCACTAAATTCCTTCATTTTGAAAATACACTGTGGGTATGTAAGAGATTGTCCTGAGTTTTAGAAAATATGCACTGAAGTACTACAGAATAAAGAAGCATGATATCTGGGACTTATACCAAATGATTCAGGAAAAAATAGTGAAAAGAAAAATTCGTGAAGTACATGTAAGGAATGTTCTCAATTAGTGAAACTTAGTGAAGGTCATTAGGGAGTTCCCCAGGTTTCAGAAAATCTTAATGATCAGACATAAGTTCTTTTATCAGACCTTAAGGGAGACTACCAAGTATTAGTAATTTTTCAAAAGGGGTAAATTAGGAAGATAATAAGGTGAATTTTACAGGAAGAGAACTGTTTAGGATTGGGGGACATTATAACAACATGCCTTTGAGTTGGTGAGCACAGTAAGAGGACAGTCTTGTGATTCTCAATGGTTTTGAGTGATCTGTTATACTGGGTCATAGTCTCATTCTTTTGAGTAGGTACTTTCGGAAAGAGCAGCTCACATATTTTTACCGGACTGTAGTTTTAATAATGGGACAGGTAATTATATTGGTTTTAGGACTGATCTTGCAAGTTTTAGTAAATTGTAATTACAGCAGAATGAATTCTAAAAAAATCTTATTTTCACCTTTTATGTAATCATTAGGGATATACAATATTTGATAATTGGAAAAGATTGTTCAAAAATAGAGATTGAAAATTAAATGGGCAAACATAGTTAAAATAAAGGCCTCTATCACTTTAGTTATCACAATTCCTTGGCCGTACAAGGGTAATTAATTTCTTAACTACATTTTATTTTTGCTTTAGTGACATTACTGTTTTAAATAGTCAAAGATCTCTATTATCCTATGAACAGTTTATTTTGTTCTGTTTTGTTTCTTATATTCTATTCAAAAATAAAGTCTGAATTCACAAAACAACATGTTGCCAGAATACATGTAATTTTATATAAAATATAAGTAGTCAATGTGAAAAGCATATCAGCCTGCTTCCATAATTAATTACAACAACAAATTATAATTAATTATGTTGTAGCTGCTTGACTCATGTTTGTATTCACTGTTTTGTAAAATAATGCTGAGAGTTACTTGTCAAAAATATTAGCAACCATAAATACCTACTTTGTGATGTTTTATTCTTCTCCTTTCACAATATATTAAATTCATGAATTTATTGTGTGAAGTTGCTCAAAGATGATAAATATATTTTAAGTCAAGGAAACCAAAGTTATTATTTTAAATTTTGGGATATTTTCTTGTCATCTTTCTACAAATGTGTATCACATTGATGGCACAACAATCTTTAAAAATGAACACTGTCATTACATTTTCAACATCCCCAATGTACTACTTCACAACTTATATTTATATACCAATGTGTTTATATATAAATGTATATATATTGTCCCCCACATACCTTCATATAAAACATACATTATAAAATATGATACACAGAAATGCATACTCAACATGTTGTGTCTTCAAAATTGAGGTAAAACAACAAATTATTCTTAACTCATTAAATATAATATCTCTCTCTCTCTAAATATATATATATATATATATATATATATATATATATATGAGTTTAATCTTCAGTACAATTATACACACACACATATATATATATGTGCTACATCTTTAGACCAGATTTGCCTCCAACTTGGCCAGGTTGGCCTCAAGCTTGTGATCCTCTTGCCTCAGCCTCTCAAGTCTCTTGGATTACAGGCATATACCACCATACCCAGCATGTATTTACTTATTTATATGCAGCCATATGCTATTTTAGAGTCAAATTTCTCAGCCTTATATTTTAATGTCACCTTTTGCTCTTTAGCATGTTTATTTCCTTAGAAGCCTAAGTACCAATCCTCAGCTTCCTAAATATTGTCTAATGTTATAGGAAAAACAAGCAAAAGTGTTATATAAAAGAGGCATTCTCAGCATTCTCAAGTTTCCTTTATGGATGGGCATGAATTCTGGAGACTCATTTGCATTTTTCAAAGTCACATTTACACATTTTCCTGTTGCATGCATCTGTGGTGACACATTCACACTACACTTCTTAAAGAATCATCATAGAAATAGTTTTATAAATAATTGAGATAACTGAGCTGGTCCAAACCACAAAAATATAATTTAATGCATTCATAAGTAATACATCTGCATTTGTATATATCTAAATATCATAGAATTTTATGTTAAATTCATGAATAACTGTCACATTAAAGATTGTCTTGATCAGCAACCACCTTCTGAGTCTGTTCATTATTCATGACTTTTTTTAGACAGTTTTCTTTTTAATAGTCCTCCTTGATGGTTTGATTTTTTGCTACCATATAGTTCTTTTTAAAAATAGACTGTAGTAAACTTTAATTAATCCATTTCTACTTGGAGAGAAAAAATTCAGTTTCTACACTCATGGGGTAAATTTAGATATATTATTTAACTTTGTGTTAGTTCTTATTTTTTAAAATTAGGTTGCATGTTAGCAGCATAATGGAATTGTAGTTAAGAGGAAGGCTGTGGAGAGAGACTGAGTTGGAATCCATGTTCTGCCATGTGTACCACCTGCATTATCTTTAGCAAGTATATTTATCCTTGTACCTTAGTTCTTCAACTGAAAAGAGATTCTCAAACCCAGAAGGGCTTTATGGAGATTATAAAATGAATTAATCTGTGTTAAGCATTTAAAAATAATACCCTTCTAAATGAGTGAATAATTAACTGGCATATATCAAAGACAATAATGCTATATGGTATTCCTTGGAGGATAGAAACAGGTGCTGTCATACAAAGTTTATAGAAGTCACTTTTCAAAAAGTAAGTAACCTCAACATTAGATATTCAACTTGGAAATTATAGAACTATTTACACAAGTATGCAAAGATAAATGCCAAAAGTTTTATCACCGATAATACTGAAATATAGAAAAAGAACTAATTTTCCACAATTAAAATAGACAATTAAAATTTTGGCAGTTCTTTGGTTCAATATCTTGTAGCTGATGCAAAAAAACAACAAAGGAAAAAGTCTACAGATACTGTTAGTGAGGCAAAAATATGAAACAGTATGATTACATTTCAAAAAAATATGTAACTATTTAAATGTAAAACATGGAATGCATACCAAAATGTGATGAAAAGGGTAATATCAGAACATCTTTTAACAACAACAACAAAAATTCTCAATGCATCAACTAGCCTGTGGCATATAGAAAAACGATGATCATAGCTGCATGCTATATTCCAGAGTTTGCAGTAGGTATCTTTGGTGAGCAAGGTGCAGGAAGCTATGGTTTTCTATTTAATAAATGCCTGTATTGTATGAACTTTTCAAAATAGACATTCATTACTTTTGTAATAATAATAATACTTGGCATTAATATACAGAAAAACCATGATGATCAATATATGGATTTAATAGTTTGGGGACTTAACACTATTACTGCCACTCTAATGAAAAGAATCAATATATTTATTTTTATTTTTTACTATTTCCCAAATGATCAGGTATGGATAGTTTAACTTATCCAGTGCTTACATATATGACTTCATTAGTGTGGCTCTCTTTATTCTATTATCCAGGTCTACACTTGTCTTCTCTATTCAAATTCTAATTTTTTAAGCCACATAATTATTTTTTATGAAGGTTCATTTTCCTGTTCATAGTTTCATAAATCCTGTACCTTTGATTTGACTATCCTGTATCTTAAATTGTCATATTTTATTAGAATTTTTTTATGATTATGTGTGTATGTGTATTTGTAAGATTTTCTTCATGATAATGATATACCTGAGGCCACAAACTTTATAAACATAAAAAGCTTATATAGCTGCATTTTGGGAGGTTCATAATCCAAGATCATTCAGGTTTATTTGGCCTCTGAGGAGGGTAGCCAGTGATAACACAACCTGGCAGGAATTCTTTATATGTGTGTGGACACACATATCTGTGAGAGTAAGGGTTTATATCACCAAAAAGGAAGTGAGAGAGGGAGAAACTGGCACCCCATAATCCCTTCCAAGGGCTGACTTTCAAAAGCCTGAGTTCTTTGCACCAGACCCCCACTTTCCAAGGGTTCCGTAACCTCTCAGCATCCCACTCCAGAAACCATGATTTTAATCACAATGGATGGTTGCAGGACACTCAGACCACACTCAAACCATGGCATTATTCCTCTTACCTTGGGGGCTAGCACTCTGCTGGGGTGCTTATTAAATCTATTGCTGGATTTCTCTAATGCACAAAAAAAGTTGCTTACTTAGATACTTGATAGAGTAGTTATAATTTAGATAGGATAATGGCCATATTTAACTAATATTTATATATTTAAGAAAATTTCCCAAACTCAAAAAGTGATAAAAAGTACATATTCTGAATTTCTTATTGCTGGAAGAAAAAATACTGAGGTCTGAGCCTACAAGAAAAACTCTTAAAATTCACTTTCACGGAATGCTTCTAGAAAAACAGACATTGTCCATGCTCCTTAAAAGTTCCTAATACCCAAGAGATCAAGGGACTTAAAAAATCCCAGCGCATTCTTTAAGGCTTGGCTTTGCCTGGAGCAACTCAGTCAAGTTACAGCAGCTACTATTGTTGTCTGCAAGTAAGGTCAAAGTGTTATTTTTAAAAAGTGCTTTGAGTGTTTTTTAAAGCCAATTTTTTTTTCCTTTCATGATGGATCATTTAAGGAAATAAATTGTGTATACTTTTCCACCTTATGAGCTAAACTTTGTAACTCATAAGAATGCATTAAATAGCATAGTTAACAAATAAACTGTATATATTACATATACATTCTGTAAATGTCATGTAAATGTCATGGTTAACTCTGAATGGAAAAAAAAAGAAGGATACCTAAATATGAGGCATCTATTATCCAAAATAATAGATGTACTGATCTAGACCCATATAGGGTTAATCCAGAGAGAATCTACATAGCATCTTTGTAATGAAATGATTGATACAAAAAGAAAAATACTAAATGTGAGATAGAAATCAGCCACAAAATCAATTAATTAAGTATATATATTTTTGTTTTATACTTCTACATAGTTGTTGGGTATATCTGAACAAACTAATACATTCATGGAAGTTAATTTCAATTTATGATGGCTTCTTTTTCCTCAGGTTTTACCCACACTACTATGCTCCTTCCTCAAGTCTGCTAGACTTCCTTTTGCTCATCTATAAATTTATATTTTATTGATTTTTTATGTGATCTTTCCTTTCCACCTCCTTTCCTTTATTTTGGTTCTGGCTTCTACATATGAGAGAAAACATTCAAACTTGGAGTTTCTGAATTTGGCTTATTTTCATGAAGCATAAAATTCTCCATTCCCATCCATAAACTGACAAATGCCACATTTCATTCATTTTTTATGACTGAGGGGAATATGTGTACCCATGCACACCACACACACACACACACACACACACACACATATCGCAAATTCTTAATCAATTCATCCATTGACATATTGACATCTTAGATCTTTAGGGAAGATATGAAGGAATGAGATAGCTGTGACATATGGTAGTTCCATCACTAGTTTTTTTAAGGAATCTTTATACCTCTTTCCATAGTGGTTGTACTAGTCTGCAGTCCTACCAACAGTGTACAAGTATACCATTTTAGCCACAACCTCCCCAGCATTTATTATTGTTCCTACTCTGACCATTGCTATTCTGACTAAAGTGAGTGAAATATTAGCTAGCTTGATTTGTATTTCCCTAATTGCTAGAGATGTTGAACATTTTTTAAAATATATTTGTTGGCCATTTCCATTTTTTCTTTTGAGAAGTTTCTGTGTAGTTTTTCTGTCCATTTATTGATTGGATGATTTGTTGTGAGGTTATTAAGGTTTTTTTTAGTTCTTTCTATATTCTAGGTATTAATCCCCTGTTGAACAGGTAGCTGGCCAAGATTTTTCTCCCATTCTGTAGGTTTTCTCTTGTTTTCTTTGTTATGGACCATTTTAGATTAACGGCATTCCACTTATTGGTTCATGGTTTTATTTCCTGCTCCTTGTTAGTCTTGTTACAGAAGTTGGTACCAGAACCGATATGAAGAAGTATTGACCCTTTGTTTTCTTCTTAGCAGTTATAATAAAATTTCTGGTCTAATTCTAAAAGTCTCTGAAATATTTTGATTTGAGTTTTGTGCAGGGTGAAAGATAGGATCTTAGTATTATTTTTCTACACAGAGCTATCCAGTTTTCTCAGCACCATTAGTTAAAAGGTTCTTTTCTCCAAAACATTTGTGACACCTTTGTCAAATATCAGATGGCTGTAGGTATGTGAATTTGTCTCTGTGTCTTCTATTATGTTTCATTGGTCTTCATGTGTCTTGATTCCAGAATCATACTGTTTTTTTTTTTGTTTGTTTGTTTTGTTTTGTTTTGTTTTACTACACTTCTGTCAGGGTTCCTGTTTTGCTTTTCTTGCTTAGTATTGCTTTGACTATTATGGGTCTCTTCTTCTTCCAAATGAACTTAAGAATTGCTTTTCCTAATTTTATGAAGAATGTCATTGGTATTTTGATGGGATTGCATTGAATCTGCATATTGCTTTTGGTAATATGACTATATTTTGAAATTGTTGATTCTGCCTATCCAAAAACATGGGATGTCATTCCACCTATAAGGTCTTTTTTCAATCTCCTTCATCAGTGTTGTAGAGCTCTTTTACTTCCTTGGTTAGATTAATTTTATATATATATATATATATATATATATATATATATATATATATATATTATTGTGAATGAAATGGTTTTACAGATTTGTTCCTCAGCCGAATCAATGTTGTTGAAAAATTGATGTTGATTGTGAAAAGCAGTAACTTGACTTGTCTCTCTGAATTCCTTGTGTCTGCATTGCAGAGGAAACTTCCTGTGTAAAGGTCAAGATGTCTCAGTTGCTATGATGATGGCCAGCCGGAGGATGCTTCATGCAAAGGCGCAGAGGTATATCATCTGGACTTTGAGCACAGGCACCAACTCCCAGGGATAGAGAATTCTGAGCATAACAAGATAACCCTAATATCTCCCAATGTCTTCTGCTTTGCTGAAACTTTTCCAAAAATAACCTTTTGATGATAAAATCTGTATCATAAATGTGCTGTATTAGCTCTGAGTCATTATTCCTTCATCACAGTGTAATGTCCCACCTAGCCCCATATCTCCATGTGTGAGTGTCTGTCTTTTCTCAATCCCCCATCACCCCTCACTGGTGTTTTCCTGAATTAATAGCTGCAGCTGTGGCAGTGCATCTTGTATACTGCTTCTTTGTTAAACTCATTTATAAGTTCTAGAAGAATTCTGGTATCCTAGATATATCTAGGATATATATATATCCTAGATATATAATCATATCATCAGCAAACAGAGATAGTTTGACTTATTTTCCTATTGTATCACTTTTATTTCCCTTTCTTGCCTGATTGCTCTGACTGATATTTTGAAGACTATATTGAATAGAAGTAGTGAGAGGGAAAGCCTTATTGTGTTCCTGATTTTAATTTTTCTTCGTTTAGTATGATGTTGTATTTGGGTTTGTCATAAATGGCCTTTAAATTGTTGAGGTAAGTTCTTTCAAACTCTAGCTTTTACACTGTATTTAACATAAAATGATACTGGGATTTTATCAAAGGCCTTTTCTGCATCTACTAAGATAATTATGTAATTCTTGTACTTAATTCTTTCTAAGTGGTGAATTACATTTTGAATGTGTTTTGCTAACATTCCATTAAAGATTTTCACATCATGTTCATCAGGGATGTGTCTTTGATTTGGTACTAGGGTTATATTGGCTTCATAAAATGCATTTGGGAATGTCCCTCCCTTTAAATTTTGTGGAATGTTTTGAGAAAGACTTGTGTTATTTCTTCTGTAAGGGTCTGATAGAACCAAGTAGAGAGTACTTCAGAACATGAACTTTTCTTTTTGGAAAGCTTTAAATTGTTTAATTCCAATGTCTGTTTAGGTTTTCTATATGTTTTTAATTCAATTTTGGCAAGCCAAATGTGTCTAGAAATCTGTAAATTTCTTCTAGACTTTCTAGTTTGTTGGGGTACACATATTGATCCTCTGGATTTCAGAATTATCTGTGATTCTATCTCCTTTCCATTTCTGGTCTGGTTGATTTGACTTTCTTTTGGTTATTTTATTATTTTGTCAATCATATTTATTTTTTCAAAGAACTAACTTTTCATTGCATTGATCCTATGTATTGTTTTCTTATTCTCAATTTTATTGATTTTAGCTCTGATCTTAGTTATTTACTGTTTTCTACTGGTTTGAAGGTTAGTTTGTTCTTGTTTTTCTAAAGCTTTGAGGTGGAACACAATTTTATTTAATTTAGATCTCTCTAGTTTTTTTTTTTTTTAATGTAGGCACTCAGTGCTATAAAGTTTCATCATAGAATTGCTTTCATACTGTCCCAGAGATTTTGAAATGCTGTGCCTCCGTTTCCATTCATTTTGGGGGGCGGCGGTACTGGGAATTGAATCCAGGTGCACTCAACCACTGAGCCACATCCCCATTCCTATCTTGCATTTTATTTAGAGACAGAGTCTTACTGAGTTGCTTATTGCCTCACTTTTGCTGAGGCTGGTTTTAAATTTATAATCCTTCTGCTTTGCCTCCTGAGCCAATGGAATTAAAGGTGTGTACCACCATGCCAAGTGCTCATTCATTTTTAATAATTTCTGATTTCTATTATCATTTTTTCCTTAATTTATTCTTTATTTAAGAGAGTATTGTTCAATTTCTGTATATTTTAGTGGCTTCTATTATTTTCCTTGCTGTTGATTTCTAGCTTCATATCATTATGATCTAATAGAGTACATGGTATTATATCTCTTATCTAATAGCATATATGGCATTATGTCTTTTTTTACTTATTTTTTTGCATTTGCTTAGATTTGCTTTGTAGCCTGGAATATATAATCTATTTTTTAAAAAAAAAATAATGCACAGCTAAGAAGAAGATAAATTCAACTCTTTTAGGTGAAATATTCTGTATATATACATTAGATCTATTTGGTTTAGAGTGTTATTTAGTTTGGAAATATTTTATTGATTTTCTGTTTTGATGATCCTTCTATTGATTATATGGGTTTATGGAAATCCCTCAGTACTTTTGTCTTTGGGTCTATGTGGAATTTAATATCATGAATTTTTTTTCCATGTAATTGGGTATGTTAACATTTGTGAAGAAATGTTTTTATCATTATACCTTCCTTTTGGATTTTTTTTTTAACTAGGATGCAGTGGCCTTCTTTGTCTCTTCTCTTCTGATTAATTTTTGCTTGATATATCCTTTTTTTAAGATATGAGAATAGCTACTCCAACTAGCTTACATGGTTTTTATGCAAGGAATATGTGTTTCATCCATTTGCCTTCAGCCTGTGGATATCTTTGCCTCTTATAAACAGCATATAATTGAATCTTTTTTAAAATCTGTTTTGCTAATCTATGTCTTTTAATTGGGAAATTGAGACCATTAATATTCAGTGTTAGTATGGATATATGTTTGTGAATTCCTGCCATTTTAAGTTTTTTGCTATATCTTACCTTGACTTGATTCTTATTTAGTATACTAGTCTTCTATTTAACTTCCTCTGTTCCTTAACATTGGGAATTGGTTTTTGGGTCCTCTGTGTGAACGTTACATTGAGTATTATTGATTGTGCTTGTCTTAGTGCTCATGAATTCTTTTAGTTTATTCTTGTCATATAAAGTTTTTATTTTTCCCTCACATTTAAAACTGAGTTTTTCTGGTTGGCATTTTTTTTTCTTTTGGGGTTTGTTTGATTTTAGTGTCTAAACTGAGAAATCAGAAGTGAGCCTTATTGGTTTACCTCTGTGACCTGATGTTTCTCTCTTGTGGCTTTTAATATCCTTTATTTTCTCTTATGCATTTTGACTATGATATGTCTTGGTGAGCTTCTCTTTGACCAGGACTACTTGGGGTCCTGTAATATCCTGTATGTGAATGTCTATCTCATTTATAATATGGGAATAGTTTCTAGAACTATCTCATTGAAAATGGCCTTTATGCCTTTAGTTTATGTCTCCATGTTCTATTCTATCCCAGTGCTTCTCAGGTTTGGTTCTTTAAAGTTGTCCCAAAGTTTTTGCATATTCTGGTCATGTTCCATCACTTTTTTGACTATTGAATTCTGTGTACTCAATATAACATATACTCTCTTCAAGGCCTGAGGTTCTGTCTTTAAGGGCTAAGGTCCAATTTTCTATGCATTCTAATATGTTAAGTGAAGTTTTAATTTGATTGGTTGTGTCTTTCATATGTGGGAGTTTTGCTTGTTTTTTTTTTTTAACTATTTCTATTTTTTCATTAGTGGTCTTTCATCTCTTGTAATTACTCTCTTAATTCCTTCCTTGGATTTTTTTCAGTTCATTGGTAATTTTTATAATTAGTGTAATAATAATTATATTAAATAATACTGAAAATATAAAATAAGTACGTATGTCCCTGAACCATAGTAAGGATTCACACGTGTGTGTGCATGCTTGCAAACATATGCATGCTTACAGACACACACGCTCACAGACACACATACACACACACACACACACACACACACACACACACCTGCACATGTAAACAGTGAATGAAAAATTTTAAAAATCTAATGAAGAATGAAAGGTCTCCACCGAGGTTGTCAGAATAGTTGACCAAATTTGCTGGTCATTGTGTATGTCCAACAGTCTATCTTTCTAATTCTTCTTGAATTATGTTTTCATAGAGAGAGCAATGGGTAGGGGGGCTGTTCACTCTTGCCTGTTTTGGTATTGCTCTCTGAGCTGCCAGTTGGAGAGACTTAAGATTGAACCTGTTTGCTATAAGACTCAGCTTTCCTTCTCACCAGTGTGAGATGGGATATGTTAGGAAGTACTGCAGTTGACATTTTGTCCATTCAAAATAGTTTGATGCACTCCAAGGTACAGCTTCTGCAGCATTCTGTGAGATGAATTCCAGTAGATGGGGCTTAGATCTCATCAAGCCTAAGGGACTTTGTTGGGTGGTACCTTCTTTGGAGAGACTAGATTAACCAGCACCTAGGGCTTGACAGCAGCTGATCTATGCTGCTGGTCTGGTTCTTGGGAGCATTCCAAGAAATTCAATTGCTGGGCAGGGGGATCAGATCCTCCACACACTTCTGCCCATTAGCACAGCCTTCTTTACTGACTGAGTGTATTCACTCATGCCCACTCAGTCTCTCCACCCACATGAGCTGCCAGACTTAAATCAGAAGAAAGTTGGGCTCCTCTTCATCCATTGTACTCAAATCCTCCTGAGTATAGTCTACTCTGTGCCTACTTCACTCACATTCCACCAGGCATGGCCTAGATTACATGATAGGCACCTGCTGGGAGAGTATGGCAGCTCACTCATCCCAGGATGACTCCAGCCTCACTTCTCCAAGGCCAGTTGATACACAGAGCACATTTTTCAAGCACCAGCAATGTGCAACCTCTGGATCAGCTGAGATTAGGCAGAATTTTTGATCTTGAGATTTTCCATAACAAAACTGTGTTCCCTCCCTGTGTCTGAGGTGAATGCATACTGGTGGCACCTATGTGGCATCTGGGTTGGCCCTGATGTATTCTTTCTTCTTTGTTTATTGTGCCCAAATGTGTGACTCTCTGAGCTACTTTGAGTGCTCAATATTGAATTTTAGTGAAATCCTTCTTTCACTCATTGTAAAAGCTACATACCCTTTGCTTTGGTCCTTACTCATCACACACGTTGGAATGCAGCTTTCCTTTACTCTGCCATCTTCTGTCCATCCGGAGGCATCAAATAAATATATTTCTGATCATGAAGACACCTTATCTCTAGTCATAGATTCAATGATACTTAATAAGAAAAAAATTACAAAATGTATGTACTAACTTTCACATTAGAAATGAGAAAGTTAAAGTCCAGAAAGTTTAACTGTTGTGAAAAGTTAGTGATAGAATTTATGTTTCATGGTCTTGTATTCTGTATTGTTTCCATGCATCTCTTATGGCAGAAAACTACAGAATTTGCCAAAATATTATCAGAATTCCTGTTTGTAAAGTAAAGCTAATGTATTAGGAGTTGGTAAGGAGTCCACATCTTGACATGTCTCCAAAGGGGAGAAAAGATAGGGTGTTACCAAGATTTTTGAGTTCTGAACAAGTGGATTAAGGTAGATATTTTAAAATGGTGAATTTACTGGGATTAGACAGTTTTAAAAATAATTATTATAGGATTGGTAGACACAATGAAAAGATTATCTTAAAGTGAATCTTTTGAAGACTAGGAAGATTTTTTTCATCACAGTTTGGGACATAACTATTCTGACAATAATGTTGATTTTTCTAGGATAAAAGAAGCCTTGGATATTTCACTCTAATGGCTTACCAAAGAAAACAAAACACAGATCTATATTGATGTAATATATGTAGTTTTTGTTAGTGATAAAGATAAAATGACATCAAGTTGAATACCATGGAGAAATGAAGGATGATTATATTATTTGTGGCTTTAAAGTCATGAACAAATCAATATCCATGTCAATTTGGTCCCCTGACATGAAGAATAGGAGTTAAGGGTGACATATACAAAGTATGATTTTTTTCTCTATTAGATTTTCAGCTATTGATTTTAGTCCTTCTTTAGCTGCTAGTTTTTGAAGACATTGCACACATTTAAGTAAACATATAATTTGATTGGAACCTTGCATCATCTCTACTAAGTTCATTAAAATCAATGGAAATATGCCCTCTGTAAGTCTAACTTTTCATGGAGATTTTGTATTTGGCCTGGATTTGAACAGTGTCCAAACTAGCTTTAACTCAATTATGAATAAGATAAGATCAGCATTCTCAGGAGAAAGGCCATTAAAGAGAATATTTAATTTGACAATTAATTTTACCTAGTAGATGCCTACATTTTATGTTAATGGAGTGTGTCTCAAAGAAAGAAAAGAACGTTCCTTTGTTCAGGATCTGAAGGTGACTATTATGAAGAGTATGTGGACTGTTAGAAATACCTACTGTAATAAAGCTGAGGGAGAGGTAGGAGATTTACCTTGTTTATGATGAGTAGTGTGTTCTCAGTATCAAAACACATTCATAAAATTTTCTTTACCATTGAGAGAAAATTCTCCTTACACATTTAATACAAAATAGTAATATTTTACACTTAAATTAGTTTCATTATCATCAATTTTATTCCCCTTTCAGTTTCTTAGCACAGAACACTTATTTTTTTAAAAAGGCTAATCTGCCTACAGTCTCTGCCTGTATTCTCATGAAGAGACTTCATTCTGATGCTTGATGACAGACAAGGAAGCATATAACTGATAAAAGTATCAATTTATTTTGAATCCTGTTTTTGTTTCAGTGTTCTTTCTAAGTGTTCAATCACACAACTTCAAGATTATTGATTGAGCCAGACGAAACCAGCCAGGAGATATTTACCATGTTCTACACAGCAATGTTGAGGCCAGAATCCTCCCTGCTTCTTTCACCTGTTCCTTCCAGGTATCACCCATAACTCACAAATCTTTGATGCCAGTAAATTCCATGTTTTCTCCTCAGTAGCATTACTCTTCCTCTCCATTATTCTCCCCACATATCACCTTTTATTTTAATCTTTCCACCCTCCTGAGCACACTAAATTTTTTGTGACCTAGAATTTAAAAACATAATTTTGCTTATATTTTGAATTGAACTTCACTTGCTTTGTTATTAGTACCTTAGTGAAATTATTGTTAAACTTATTTTAAACTAAACTAACCCAAATCCTCAGCACAATGCTTCAGGGCATTTGTCTTCATCATCCTGAAATATAAATAGATATTTATCTTCCTATCCTTATCTTTAATGTGAAAATTTTGGCATCTGAATCAAATGCATCCTCTTGTCCAAAAATCCCACCCTTGGTCAGGTCAACTTTGATATGGATGATTCAACATGGAGTTATTTGATCTTGTTCTCAACATTCTTGACCTTAATTTAAAGTATATATATATATATATATATATATATATATATATATATATATATATATGCATGTGTAAGTTTGTATTTGTAAAAAGTATATGAAAAACGTGTGAAATCCCAGCAACAAAATAGTTTAACTAAGAAAAATTAAATTGAATTCTTTCATCTGTTATGATCCCAGGTATACAATATGGAATAAAAGTTTCTACATAGACCAGAACAAAAGAGACAGTTATGATACATTTGCCTATACCTAAAGGCTATTGCAGCCTCTTGAGTAAACATATGTAAAATTAATAGCATTTAACCTGAGAAATATTCTTGGCAAACAGGAAGTATATGTGAAGGACAAATTGTATTTACAAATTTTCCTGAGTGAAAGGTGAGATTATTTAATGCTAAAATGTAAGATGATCTTGTTGTCTTTTTTCTAAGTATATGGGGAGGAAAATGCACATGAGTAACCTTACCTATAGGTTTACATTTAAAATTAATATCCCTTTCTTTTATATTAAGCAAGATTTGCAAGATATATTTCAGTGAGCTCTCCCATAATGAACTTTGAGAAGAGCTATTTTTCTTTTACAATCTTAGAAGATGACCATTTTCACTGTTTATTAGGTAGTTATATATTTTAAAATTATTTTTTTAAGACAGACAAACACAGGAAATCCCAAACTAAAAGACAATTTGCTATTAATAAAAATGTCATCAACAAACATGTAAATAGTTATAAACTAAGATCTTCAGCAAAAAGTAAATGAGATCTAAACTCTTCTAAAATAAGAAATGTTAAAAAAACAACCTATGATGTTTAATCTTAAATCTAAATTATAACTATATATATATATATATATATATATATATATATATATATGAACGTTCTCTGTTTTCTGAAAAAACTATGTATTTTCTAACTCTGCTCCTTAAAAAGGTTTACAATGAAAACAAAAAATCAAGTGGGAGTCTTAGAGGACAAATGAGACATTAACATTAAATATAACCTGTGAGAGTTATTTTCATCTCTGTATAATCAACAATAAAGTAAAAGTAAAAAGTTTGTTGGGAGGTAAACAGAGATATTTAAATTTGAGTTAGATGACATTGAAAAATATGTTATTTTTTTTAGGTTGCAGGAACCACGCTTATATAAAAAAAAAACCAGATGTTTACATATACATACATAATTACATATATACATATATACATGCATATATTTATGTGAATTACATATTAATTTATATGCAACTTTCTATGTGTATACAAGCAGAGAAATTTTGGGAAAGAAAAACAACACATATTTGGTGATTACAAATTATATCTGAAAATAGTGGAATGAATCTGACATAATTTTCCTATGTACACATACAAATACACCACAGTGAATTTCAAAATTGTGTACACACACAAAACAGATATCCTAATTAGAATAAGGTCTATTCCATGCTTGTAAAAATATATCAACACATATTCTACTGTCATATATAACTAAAAAGAAGAAATAAAAATAAACATAATTTGGTGCTGGGGTTGTAGCTCAGTGGTTGAGTGCTTGCCTCGCACGTGTGAGGTACTGGGTTTGATCCTCAGCACAACATAAAATAAATAAATAAATAAGATAAAGATATTATGTTCATCTACAAATAAAAAAATATTTTAAAAACATAATTTATTATAGTTTTCTACTTTTGGCTATATTTATACATTTCTATAATATTTTTTAAATTAACATGCTGTTTGTTCTATTGTAAATTTATAATACCATTTATAGAGTGTTTATATGTTAAATAGAATTAGTTAAATTCAAATATTATTTGATTATGGGTCAAGAATGGGAAATTATCCTCACAAATCTCATCAGATCATCCTTATTTCCCTTTGTAACGGTTTGAAGAGAAAAATAAGCATTTATATGAAGACTTTTTAAAATAAAATTGCAGTCATTTTATTTGCAGCCATCCTTCATATATTAAAGTGGAAGAAGGAAAAAATTTGGTTAGCTCTGGCTTAAAGGTGAAGCTGTTTTACCATTAACTTGTATGCATATGTAAAAATCTGTATTTTAGTTGCACTAGTAGTTTTGTATGTCAATGTCAAGTACTTTGCTAAAAGTATTTGACACCTACATTATAATCTCTCTTATGTCTCTCCTTATTACATCTATTTTGACTTCCTTCTGCTACCCACCACTTATGAACCATGAATAAAATTTGCCTTCAGATAATTCAAATTACTCTTTTTCCTAATCAGAATATAGCATTCTAGAAGCAAGTGTTAGTCAAAGCTTTCCAGGTGGTAAAAAACCACAGGAAATCTGTGAGGTTTGATATCCCACACTGCCAACTTGAATAACAATTATAATGATACGGAATGTATTATACTAGTTACTCATTTCCCAAAACATCTTTCAAATGCTAAAATAAAGCTGTGCTCTGGAAGCAGATAATGTTGATAAAGATAACACAGGTCTTTTATATCTGTGGTTAAATTAAAAGTGAAATAAACTGTTATCATCTAAGTTGTTTAATTTAAATCAGTAGATTCTCCTTTATGTCTCTATGCCTCTTTATGAAGAGAATCATTTCCTCTAGGAATGGGAAGGAAATGGGGTAAATCGGGCAAAACTTTGTGGTGGTCTAGAGCATGTGCTGTTCATTTGGTTGAACTCCCACTTTAAGAGTCAAACAGCCTTAAGAGACTATTGAACTGCCTAAGCCTTGTAACGTGATATTTTTGGCTGGTAAAAGCAAACCTTATGATACATGTAATTATAGATTTTTAAATAACATTATTTCCAAGCTTCTTCCATGAATCCACTTACATTTTCTAATGTCCAAGAGGTCTTTTGTTTTTTGCTAATAGAATAGTGAAAAAAATATTTTCAATGATTGGAAGGGAAATAGAAGTGCATCAGTTTGTTGCTAAACATAACAATTTTATTAAACATCACAATTTTAACAATATTACTAGTTGTTAAACCAAGCAATTTTGAAAATATGAAAAGATAAAAACATGTATATATTTATTATTCTGTAAATTATTTTTAAAAAAGTTGTATATCAATGCAAAATTCCTTTCTAAGAGGTGATTCAGTGACTCAGCCTGTTTCCATCTTTTGGTTGTACCAACTAGTGGTCCTTCTAATTGCCTTAGTTGTAGTACTCAGAGGAAAATAGCACAAGATAGTATGCAGAAAACTCACCCTTTTTTAATTGCCTCAGCCAAAAAACTATGTACAGCAATGTCATTCACATATTTGTGATAGTTTGTAGGAGCCTATTTAGGAGCAAAGCAAATTAGATGATAGAGTCCTTACAAGACAGCTGCCTTTCAACAACACTACAATATGAACATAATCATAGATCCTTGATCCATTTCTGATATCAGAAAATTCTGGGAGACAATAAAGTATGTTGGTTTGTTACAGTACCTATAGATAGGGAATATGACTTATTTAGCAAAAGTATACTCTGTGTGATCGACTTGGTATAAAACTTGAAAAACAATACCGCATTACAGAAGAGAGCAGAATGGTTATCTTTGGAGTGTTAATATGTGGAATGCAGCAAGAAAATGGACTTTGAGTCATAGCAATACCTTTTTTTAAAATCAGTATAGTGATTAAATATGTGTGCTTACTATAAAATTCATCCAGCTATATATTTCAGGTTGTGTATTTAATATGTAAAACATTTCACTAACAATTTGTATTTAAAATTAAGCACTTTTTTTTTATAATTTGAAAGAATCCTGTGGACACATCAATACCAATTACAAGAAAAAACTACAGTATGATATAATACATTTGGGCCAAGTTCTACCAGATTCCAGATGTTCACCCAAAGGCACTTTTAATGATATTTCTAGTTGAATGGAAAAATAAGTAGTTTGGGAGAGAATATGCTAATCTAGAATACAGTTAAAGGGTCATTAATTAGCACTGAGAAGCAATAAATTTTGAGAAAAACATGGGAAGCTTGTCAAATAAGAAGGGTTGATTATTTTCTGGTAGGGAAAATATGTTTTAAGTGTATTATTTGTCTTTCGTCTAATTTTCCCACTATATTAGACATATACTGTCAAAAATTTACAATTTAGTGAGACAACGTGAATGTTAAGTTTTATAGCACTGTCTTAGCCTCCCTTCATATATTTCTGTAGAAGAATTATGAGTTTTCTTATTCAATTTGAAAATTATTATACCCGAGAAAATATACCTATTTTATAAGATTGCAACCAAATTTTTATTTTAATGTATCGATTCTTAAAGTGCTAAAAAAGACATGTTAGAAAAAAATTTGGACAGAGTTCATACCAAAAGCATTTTATTTTGAAAAGGCAATTGATCTTTATATTAATTTATAATGCCAAATGATATGTCATTTTTTAGTTTTTACTATTTTAAGGTAAGTGGCTTATGTTATAGCTTTCTTTTTAAAACAGCTGAGTATCTGGACTTTGTACTTTGAATATTTTTATGTTTAATATAATTGTTGATAGGCCCCAATTTTAAACAAAAATTCCATTTATGTTTTATAAAAAATTAAAAACACATAGCCTGAAGGTAATTTTATAAGATACATTTATTTTACCCCATCTTGTATATAAAAAACAATATGAGGGGCTGGGATGTGGCTCAAGCGGTAGCGCGCTCACCTGGCATACGTGTGGCCCGGGTTCGATCCTCAGCACCACATACAAAGATGTTATGTCCGCCGAGAACTAAAAAAAATAAATAAATGTTAAAAATTCTCTCTCTCTCTCTCTCTCTCTCTCTCTCTCTCTCTCTCTCTCTTAAAAAAAAAACAATATGAGGATAGGTGTGGAAATTTTAACTGCTGGGGTTGTATTGGCACTCAGAAAGCTTTAGACTTGGGAGCATTTCAGATTTCAGATATTTGTATTAAGGATTCTCATTACATGAAAACATAAATGCATTGAAAGATGAAATGAAGAAACCAAATGAGTATTAAGGGATCAATGTGTTCAGGGATACAGGTGAGGTGTTGATTACTAAAGTAATAGACTTGTTCTCACTGTGAAACATTGAAGTAACAATGAAATGTAAACAATAAAAAGATAGTTTTGCTTCAGGCTAAGAACCTATATTTCCATGGTCCAAATGAAAAAATCTATTCCCTATACATATAGATATTTAAATAATATAGCATGTGTACATAAATGTAAATTTATGTATAGGTGTTTAATTTCCACCTAAGTGTGCATTCTGATTTTTCTTTTTTTCTTTATCTTTAACTTAATTCCATATCTGATGTAATATATCTTGATATTCTTAATTTTGGGGTTTTCAGTTACAACTAGCATTCTTAAAAATATTTCTGTTTTTATTTTTTAATATTTTCTATAACCCTTGTTTTATTTGATATAAATAGTTTAGTTTTCAAAGTTTTGGAAAATTGCTAGAGGGTTTTCTGTTGTTGATTATAATTTAATTCCATTATAGTCTTAGAATATACTCTGTGACTGAAACCACTAAAATTTAGTGATTTGAATTTAATGTTCCTAAATATGGCCAGTAAACATTTTGTATGCTTCTGAAACATGTGAACTTCACTATTGTCTTATTCAGTATGACATAAATGTCAATTATACCTTGTTGCATTTGTCTATTTGCAATGTCAATAACTGAGAAAAAAACTGAGAAATTGTGGTCTTCATATAATTGTAGAATTGGATATTTCTCCTTGCAAAACTATCAGTTTTTTTGTTTTATGTACATTGTAGCTTTATCAATAGGTTCATCAATGCATGGGATGATTATGTTCTCTTTATCAATTGCCTGGTTAATTTATCAAATTATATTTATAATCAATAATAATTTTTACTGTGATATTCACCTTGCCTGACATTGATATATTTGCTCACATTTATTTTGCTAATATTAGCATGATATGTCTTTTCACATTTATCTGCTTTCTTCTATTTGTGTTTTTAAGTGTAAAATATAATTTTAGGCAGCATAAATTTATTATGTTTTTTTGTATTGGGTATTAAATGTAGGAGGTTTAATCCCTGAGCCACATCCCCAGTCCTTTAAAAAAAAAATATATATATATATATATATATTTTTTTTTTTTTTTTGAGACCGCCATGTGAGACCAGGGGTCAACATACCTATGTGGGTCCCCCACATCAGTAATTCCTGTACATTGCCTAATAATGAATAGTGACAAAACCAAGTATCAGTGCCATAGAAGAGATGATGTGATTCCTGTCTCAACTTGTCAACTTCAAGTGCTTGGATCTGTACCAGTATCTAATCAGAGGAGAAGAGCTACAGGACCTTCACCATTACTAGAGCAGCCAATTCCAGAAAGCTATTCAAGTAACAAAGCCAATATAAAAAATGCTGGAGGAAAATTGCCCATCACCTGATAGAAGCTACCACTTCCATTATAAGAGTAGCTACATAAGGTGCACAATATACACTCTGCTATCTATACCATTCCTGACTGAACTGCAAGAGTATGCCCTCCTTTCTGTGACCTGTAAAGACAGTGGTATCTCCAACTCTAATATAGAGCATGCTGTACCAAAACTTACTAATCACAACCAAAGAAGCTATTGAGAAATTATGCTACAGTACCCAGCTACAAATAAACACAAAATTGCATAATAAACTGATACCTCAAGGCACATCTTCAGGAGAAAGCTGCTTACTTTGAAGATTATCCCATAAAATGGTAGAAATATCCATTCCATCAGATGTGCAAATGTCAAAATAAAAACCTAGAAATTTGGAAAAATAAATAATAGGATATTTTCAGATGATCATAAATCTGTAGTAACAGATTCTACAATATCAAAGTGGATTAAATGCCTAATAAAGATTTTTTAAAAATGATTTTTAAAAGCTTGATGAGGCTCAAGATAAAACATATAAAAATAAATAAGTAATAACTGTAGAATATGAATGAGAAATCCAACAGTGATAGAGATTTTGAAAAAGAACCAATCAAAAATCTTGGAAATGAAGAGCTCAATAAGTCAGATAAAAATTCTGTTGAAAGTATCAACAACAGACTGAACTAAGTATAAGAAAGAATATCAGAGCTTGAAGACAGTTTTTCAAAATATCAAAGAAATAATGGAAAAAAAAAATAAGAAGGAGAGGGGCATACAAGATCTTTGGGACACCATTCAAAGATTCACATCATCAGCATACCTGAAGGAGAAGAACTAAAGGTCAAAGGAAGAGAAAATCCATTCAATAAAGTATGAGAAAACTTACCTGATATTGGGAAAGATATGAATTACCAGATAGAGGATGCCCATAGAATTCTAAACAGAGATGAACAGAACAAAACCCTCACCATGACATATTATACTCAACCGGTCAAAAGTACATGACAAGGAAAAAATTTCAAAATCAGTGAGACAAAAGTACAAATCACATTCATATTTAAGGAAAATTTTATTAGAGTGAATAGCAGTTTTCTAATCAGAAACCCTGGAGACCAGGAGGTTATGGAAAGATATATTTCAAGCAATGAAAAAATAACTCATAATTAAGATTACTATACTCATTAATACTATCCTCAGAATCAAAGAAGAAATAAAGAAGGTAAGCAAAAACTACCAGAATTCAAGAGCAGTAGATTAGCCTTATTAAAGATGATTATGAGAATACTACATGAAGAGATGTGGGAGAAAGAAAACTAACATTGTAATAGCATTTGAAAGTGTAAATCTCACTAGAAGACTAGATACACAGATGAGAAATAGAAAATAATCAAATATTATGAGTACAGTAATTCATAAAGCCACAAAGATGAATAAGAAAGAAAGAAAAGAACAGTGGACACTCAAAGTAACCCTAAGAAAATAAACAGAAGGACAGGTACACATCCATACCCATACAGTCTAATTAAATAGATTGCAACAACAATGGACCCAACAATATGTCACTTGCAAGAAATTTAACTTTACCTGTAAGAACATAAAGACTAAAAATAAAAGGAAAATGATATTCCAAGAAAATGGGACCCATAAACAAACAAGAGTATCTGTAGTCAGACAAACTAAATTTTAAGTCCAAAACACTAGAAGGAGATAAAGAAGTCACTGTATAATAATCAAGGGATCACTTCACCAAGAAGGTACAATGATGATAAATCTTACATACATCCCATAACAGAACATCCAATTTTATAAAAAAACAATAACACAAACACTATTAGACTTGAAGCAAGAGATGGGTGCTGATAGAATAATAATGGAGGATTTCAATACTTCACTCTCACCAAAGAATAGATTATTTAGAAAAAAATACCAAAGAAACAGCAGATTATCACAATACTGTACACTAAATGGACTTAATAGTTATTTACAGAATATTCCATCAATATCTGCTGAATACATACTTTTTCAGCAGCAGATGGAAATTTCTCAAGAACTGATCATAGATTAGATCCCTAAATGAGTCTTAACAAATTTAAAAAAATTGAATCATATACTATATCTTTTCTGATCACAAAGGAATGAAACTAGAAATAATTAACAGTATTAGAAACTTCAGAAATTATACAAATACTCAGAAACTAAATAACAGACTCTTGAATGAGCATTGGTTCATTGAAGAAGTCAAAAGGGAAATTTAAATATCCATTAAAATAAATAAAAATGAAAACACAACATACAGAAATGTGTGCTATATAGCAAATGCAGTATTAAAAGGGAAATTTACGGGGCTGGGGCTGTAGCTCAGTGGTGGAGTGCCTGTCTTGCATGTGAGAGGCACTGGGTTTGATACTCAGCACCACATAAAAATAAATAAATAAAGATATTGTGTCCACCTACAACTAAAAAGAAAATAAAAAGGAAGTTTATATCAATTAGTGCCTACATAAAATACATTTAAAATAAACATAAAAGTAGATAGAAATATGTAAAATGAACAAACTAATGATGTATCTCAGGGTCTTTGAAAATTAAAAATAAGCCATACCCAAAATTAGTGGAAGGAGAGAAATAATGAAGATCAGAACTGAAAGAAATCAGAGAGTTTAAAAGAACTATAAAAGGGATCATTAAACAAAGAGTTCTTTTTATTTTGAAAAGATAAAGAAAATATATAATCCTTAAGCTAAAGTAATATGAGAGAAATCCAAATAAAATTAGAGATAAAAAAATGAGATTCTGTTATTGATATTAAAAAATTCAAAGGATTATTAGAGATTATCTTGAAAAATGTACATTAACAAATTGAAAAATCTAGAAAAAAGTGGATAAATTTATGAATACAATTTCAACTGAAATTGAATCAAGAAGAGATTTAAAAAAAAAAAAAACTTGAATAGACCAACAACAAGTAATGAGATTGAATCAGTTTAGTCTCCAACAAAGAAAAGCCCAGTACCTGAGGGTTTCACTACTAAATACTACTGAACTATTAAAGAACTTAAAACCATTGTTTCTCATATTATTCCATAAAATTGAAAAGAAGGGAAACTTCCAAAATTCCTACTATAAGTCCAGCATTACATGGTTACAGAATCTGAAAATGATATAGGGGAGAAAGAGAAAAAGAGAAAATTGTAGACTAATAGCCCTAATGCAAAAATCTTAAACCAAATTCTTTCAAATTGAATTCAAAATCACATCAAATGATCACACATAATAATCAAGTTAGATTCATTCCAGGGATACAAGGATGGTCCAACATATACAAATCAATAAATAGAATACATCACAGAAATTGAATGAAGAATAAAACTCATATGATTCTCTGAATAGGTAAATAAAAAGTCTTTGATCAAATTTGACACTTATGCTTTTAAAAAACCTTTTAAAAATTCATATGGAAAGATCAGACCTCAACATAATAAAGCCTATATAAGACAAGTCCAGAGCCAATAATATGTTGAATGTGGGAACATAAAAGAATTTTGACTAAGATCAAGAGGAAGACAAGGATGTTCACTCTCATCAGTCTTATTCAATATGGCACTAGATATTTAAGCCAGAGCAATTATGCAAGAGAAATAAATAAAATGTACACAAATAGGAAAGGAGAAAGTCAATGATCCATGTTTGATGATGATAGTTTTTCATATATTATAAACCTAAGGAATCCACCAAAAGATTGTTAGAATTAACTGGAAATAAATTCCATAGAGTTGCAGGATACAAAATCAACATTAAAAAAATCAATAGCTTTTTTATATACAATGCTCAATTTCCAAGAAAGAAATCATGAGAGCAGTCTCATTCACAATAGCCGCACACTCAAAAACACGAGGAATAAACTTAATTAAAGAAGTAAAAGACATCTATAAAAAAAATTACAAAAATCCTGGCGTAAAAAATTGCAGAAGAAATTAAAATGTTGGAAATACCTTCCATGTTTATGGATTGAAGAATAAATATTGTTAACATGTCCATATTATTCAACGTGATCTGTATTTTCAATGCAGTCCCCATTAAGATACCAATGATATTTTTCACAGAACCAGGAAAAAAACCCTTAAGTATAATATTTAAAATATTAAAAACAACAAAGAAAATCTAACATTGACATCACAACATCTTATAGAAAAAGAATAAAAGTAATTTGAAATAAACAGAACCCAGCAGTTTCAGTCATAGATATATTAAAATAGAAATGAAAGCATGTATCCACGCAAAAAAATGTACCCATCTTTATACAAATATTGTTCAATAACATCTCTCTCACCCCATCCCCGCCCAAAATGGAACAACTCTCCAGAGACTTTAGGTCATATGATAATGAATTTTTACTCATATGATAATTCTTTATAATCATTTTGATACTCTGTTTTTAGTGTCTGTTCAAGTTCACAGTCTAAGCCCCAAGTCATGAGGGTTTCAATTTCTCCACACCAGGCCAAGATTTATTATTGTGTGTTTTTTCTTTGATTTTAGTCATTTTACGTGTGCAAAGTGGATTGTAATTGTGGTCTTAATATATTTCCCCTAATATCTAATAATTCTGAGAATCTTTCCAATTATATGTACATCTTCGTTGGAGAAACATCTATTTCAACTTGATGATTTTTTTACATGAACATCTAATTTACTTCCATATTCTATTGAAAACATTATGCTCTTCCTTTATGAATTATCTTTGCACCCTTCTTAAAAATCAATTGACTCTTATTGTAAGGGTTTAATCTTGAAGTATTAATTCTATTTCACTAATCTTTTTTCTTATTTTCTATAAGTGAATGCTGATCCATAATTGGGGGGAGGGGCATGAGATGAGGGGAGAAATGGAAGGGAAGGATGGTGGAAAGGAAAGATGGTGGAATGAGATAGACATCACTATCCTAGGTACATGTATGATTGCACGAATGGTGTGCCTCGACTTCATGTACAACCAGAGAAGTGAAAAATTGTGTTTCATCTGTGTATAATAAATTGAAGTGCATTGTGGTGTCATGTATAACTAATTAGAACAAATAAAAATAATAAAAAACAAATAAATACAAAAAAACTTTCTTGATTACTATGATTTTGTAGTAAATTTTGTGAAAGAAAATGTCAGTTATCCTTCTTTGTTCTTCTATTTCAGAATTGTTTTTACTATTCTGGGTGTCTTGTAACATATAAATTGTAGAATCAACTTGTCATTTTCTATAATGTCAAATGGAATTTTCTATAGCCATTGTGCTTAATGTGTAGATGAATCTGAGGAGTGTTGCCATCTGAACTAGATAAAATTATCTTATCCATCAACATGGGAATATTCGTCTGTTTATTTCTTGTTCCTTTCAAATGTTTTGTAGTTTTCAGTGAATGAATTCTACCCTTCTTTTTAAAAATCATTCCTAAGTATTTTATTATTTTTAATACATCTGGGAAGGCAATTTTTTAAAATTTTATTTTTAGATTGTTCATTGTTCAGAGAGAAATACAATTCATTTCTCTGGGGTAACCTTAATCCTTATAACAATTACTTTCCAACTATATTTTAATATAATAATTTATATTTTACCATATATATGTATATATGTAAAATATATTATACTTACAAAATAGAAATGTCAGTATTTAAAATAATTTTATACATATTTTAAAGTTTTCCTTCAACAATGAAATTACTCGATAAAATATTTTATATATACATTTTCATTTTTTTTTCAATTATTGAATCACCAAATGATAGATATACAGTCATAATATTGTTCTTTAAAAACGCAAAATAAACACGTCATTTTCTTTGTAACATTAGAACTTTAATTTGTATATAATTAAATTTTTTTCAGGTTATGATTTTTTTTCATTTTTAGATTTCACTAGATTAATATTATTTATAATTTTTCCTCTTTATGTAAAAAATAATTATGTATAATTTTTCTTCTTTATGTATATTATTTTAGTAACATAAAAAGCTAGAAGTTATTGGTCGTTTTAGGTTATTTCTTAATATTCTAAAATGATGTTGGCCCTCTGAAAGTGCCCACATTGATATATCATCTATATTCTTGAATTCTGATTGATTAATAAAGTTAAATAATTATTTTAACTTATTGTATAACCAATTCTAGGAACAGGCTACATGTATATGTGGGGATTTTTAGAGAAGAGAGAATTTCCCAGGATATTAAGTGAAAAAACAATATTAGAAGACAGAGCTGTGTATAGTCAAGAAGCAGCTACCCAAGGAAATGCTATGTGGAAAGAAAGAGAGCCACAAAGATAAAGGCCATAGCTATTTAACCAGATAATGCAACACATTCTAACAAATGGAGTGAATAATCAAAGATCCAGCTAGGCATTCTCAATTTCTTTTTCATGTTATGATGTTTGAAAAATCATGTGTTCTCATTTTTTTTTCATTTAGTTTACAGGAGGCCATATACTCTACCACTCCAATCCACACAAACTTTTCATGTAAGAAGTTTGTGTTTATGTGGTAGAGAGTCTTTTAGTATTTATGTGGTAGGTAGAATATAAAAATGGTTACACCATTCTTGCTTTAAAACACTGAGAGAAATGTTTTAAATGAGATAACTCATCATTAGCATTAACATGAATGAGAGGAACTACCCGAGAGACTATCAGGAACTAATGATCTTCTTCTTCATAGTTCATTCTTTTTATTTTGTTCACTACATAATTACTCTTAATAATGTGAATGATTTTGCTGATTTCATTTTCCATTGTTTTCTGATTCCATTGATATGTTTTCTTTTTGTTTATTATTTCCTAAATATGGCCTATATTCATTTTCCTTACAGAATAAAAAATTTTTTGAGAGAGTCTTATAAAGTTGTACTGACTGTTCTCTAACTTATAGTTTTTCTACTTGCAGACTCCCCAGTGACTGGGAGGACAGGTATGCACCAATATCATTGGTTTTGAGATATATATATATATATACACACACACATATATACATATATATATATATATACATATATACATATATATATATATAAATATATACATATATTATGTATGTATATATATACATATACATACATACATATGTATGTATGTATGTATGTATAATCAGAACTACTTAGCAATACATAGAGAGATTATTCAGCTGGAGTTGGAGTTATTGGGTATTGATTCCACTCAGGATTGTGTTGAATCTGTGAAATATTCCCAGAGGTGCATCATGGTTTGCCCTAATGCATTTTTATGCTTGTTGCCTTTTCACAGCAGCATTATCCCTGCTATGTGACTGCGTGAACATATGGGCTTCAATGTTCTTTTCTTACACCAAATAGAGTAAAAAGTGACTGAAAAAAAAAATCATTCTGAACAGACAAGCACACAACGTGCTGGGTTAAATGAGTTTAGTTATTTTTAATGCCATTTCTATTATATTGAAATAGGCTTAGCACTGGGGACATTCTTTGCTTAGAAGAGACTGAGAGAACAGGGATTTCTGTGTATTTTCATCTGGGCAAAGGGATCTCATTGAATGCAGAGCCCACTCAGAGAGAACTGTAAACTAGAGATTAAGCTTTGACAATCAAGCTGCTTGCCAATAAATTTCAAACCCATCTATGCAAGTCATTCAATAACAGCAGACTTGCAAACCAATTTAAGTTAGCCCTTCCTGTTTAATTTTTACAAAATGGGGCTGGACTGTCTGAGGTTTAATTTGCTGGTGAATGGTAAAATGAATCAAACCAGAGACATACTGAAGTCCTAGGGAACACCTGTGCCTTCTCCCAGATTTTTTTTTTTTAAGCCAAGGTCAGGAGTGGACAAAACATTACCACCAACAACAACAAAATTCAAACAGGAGAGCTTGCTTTAAGCAAAGTCACTATTTTAAGCCAAGTCAAATTTTTGTTTTATCATTTATAGTCTCTTTCTTTTGGTCAATTTTTATTTTACTAATGCCAAAACAACATTGTAGATACATTCATATATAGGAGAGTGAATAAATTATTTTGTCAGGCGTAATCTAAATTCAACTACTCCCTCCTCCCTCCCCTCAAAGTTTTCTATGGATTTGTCTAGTATTTATCATTATTAATTTTATGAGAAAATTGTGGTTACATTGGCTGTGAGGTAGGATAATGTTAGGGTCTGTAAACAAGTCAAGATGGCGCCTAGCATTTTGCCAGAGGGAGTGGTTTGTGAAGTAATGCCAGTGAGCCATCAAGTGTGGAGATTCCTTATTGGTTGACTGCTGTATCTAGTGTATGTTAATTAAGATAAGCTGTGTGGAATGTATATATACCCCTCCTGTCCTACAATAAACAGCTCCCACTCCTGCTGTACCAATGTACACAAGTTGTTCATCACCCCCCAGTTATTTTGCTGCAGCCAGACTGTGGCAGGATAAATTGTTTTTAAGGGTCTAATTCTGAACTTTGCACCAATGATATACTATTCAATTAAGTGAGCAAATTATTCCACAAATAAATATTTTGCTGAATATTCTCTGAGGTTTAATATTTTTATTTCTATGCCCATAATTCTGTCTACACATAGCCAGGTTGTTAGAAGCATGAATTTCTCATTAAATCTACTTTTTTTTTTGCCAGTAATGGGTTGATTTTGTGAATTTGTGCACAAAATTCAGTCTTTGAATGCTATTGTGTCTAACTTCAAATTGGTGGCATCATTAATATTATAAAAAAGATAAAGTTTATGAAGCTGTTAATTCTACATCTGCTGCAGAGTTAGTTCTAAGTGTTTATCAATCATGTTTAATGTCTACATAGTCTATGTACATATATCAATTGTTTTTAAAAAAATGAAATCATGTCTCATATATATATATTGCTTTACTACCTATTACTTATATTTAACTCTATATTTCAGACCTTTTGAATAATCTGAAAATAAAGTATATAGCAAAACAAATTTTAATATTTATTATAATTTTAAATTTCTGTTCAACATTTTAAAGTATGAATGTCTCCTAAATTATTTAACAATCATCTTGAAATGGCTGCTTTTTATATTCTCATTTTCTTACTCTGATATCAGTGCTTGAATGAGTAAACTTTAA
This sequence comes from Callospermophilus lateralis, assembly GCF_048772815.1. NCBI lineage: Eukaryota > Metazoa > Chordata > Mammalia > Rodentia > Sciuridae > Callospermophilus > Callospermophilus lateralis. The sequence continues at coordinate 128,075,535 of NC_135306.1, read as the reverse complement.
CCTAAATTTCTGTATATTTTTCATTTGCTTCCTATATACACAATGCCAAAATATATCAAAGTAAAAGCTTCTACTCAAAAGTTAATAATTTACATGGTTTTCAAATTAATTTCAAATTTTCAAATTAATTTCCATTTAATTCAGATTTTATCTTAGTACAAGTTTGAAAGATAGTGTCTTACTTTATCACAACAATTATCTGTAAAACCAAATTCACAGTTTCTGAATCTATTACTATCGGTAGATAAGTAAATTCTGTCAAGAAGTTAATATCACATAGAAGAATTACGGTGGTGTTTTCCAAAGTTGTTTACATTTCATATTTTTCTATTACTATGAGTGTATCATTTTTAAGGCAAGGTATTATGAATGTAATACTATACAGAATTTTCTCTTTAAATTGTTAAAAATATTAGCTATTTGTTTTACATAAGCAGAGAAAAATAAGTCTGCCATTAAAATAATGAATTATTCATTAAGTTAGGATAAAGATGAAAAGTTAGGGGATAATATCTCAGTAACAGGTGAGTCCCCGGTGAGGTGGAGACTAAGACTCTGTGAATATAGTAAACTAGGATAAGACAACAATATGCTGAAGAGGCATAGTTACCAGGACTCAGGAACCATTATAATGTGGAGGCTGAGTGCCAGATGGCAGCTAAACTTCCCTTGCATGTGCCAGTCATCTCTGTTCTGAGAATCTTTCACAGGCCCCTTATCTCTACATATATAGTATTATATTGAAAATATCTATTCACCTTTGTATTTCCCATTAAACAATATGTCCTTTTACAGTAGCCCATATGTAATAATATTTGTACTTTTGGTATTTAGCACTTTATGTATTGAATCATTTTAAGTGAATGATCTTCAGAATTAGAAATGTAATTGGTAATGGAAGGAGACCCTCATTGTTATACAAAATTACATATAAGAGATTGTGAGGGGAATGGGAGAAAAATAAGGAGAGAAATGAATTACAGTAGATGGGGTAGAGAGAGAAGATGGGAGGGGAGGGGAGGGGGGATAGTAGAGGATAGGAAAGTTAGCAGAATACAACAGTTATAATATGGTATTATGTAAAAATGTGGATGTGTAACCGATGTAATTCGGCAATATTTGTAATGTTTTGAATAACCAATAAAAAATTAAAAAAAAGAAATGTAAGAACTTCTTGTAATGTATTTATATGACATTAGAATTTTGGAAATACTATATGTGACTAAAGACTTTGGGAAAGTATAATAGTATTATTGTTAAAAAAAGAAGAGCATGTGGGGACTATTAAACTTGTCAATAACATACATAGGTATAAATCTTAAACTTGGTCACTTTCCTGGTTTAATATGGACATTCCTATAACTCTTACTGCAAATAGGGTTGCTTGTTTGAGGTTTGACTTTCATAATTGTTAAGTTTATAATGTACATTTATAAAGGTCCTAAATACTTTAGTAATCATAAAATAAACAGCTAAATTTCATATATGTATAATACCCAGAGTGAGATACAATATAGACCTTTATTGTAATAAATTGTAATAAATTCATGATTATAAGTATAGGATTAGAGTAGAAAATATTATCATCTTTACATGTCTCAATATAAATGCAAGAATATAGTAAAATAAACATGAGCGGGAGGGCATATAAAGTTTGTACAAGCCTATCATAAAAGGTTTAATATTATTTAACAACTGTGTTAAATATATTAAAATTATGTTGGTTATGGGTTAAGAGCAATCCAAAGCAATGGCGGAGTTTGCTTGACTCATATGCAGTTGTAGAGTTTGTAAATCCATACTGGAAGGCTAGGTCTCTTCTCTTCTGGCTTCAGGGACTCAGATCTTTTCTTGCTTTGCATAACTTATAGGATAATCTTTAATTCTACCATTCTAACTATAGACCAAGAAGCAGGAATTTTTTTTAAAAAGATGTTTCAAAATGTAAATATGAGTTAGTCTTTATCTAACCTGGACAAAAATAGTCTGCCATATTGCATTTAGCCTGCCACAGAGAGACCTCTGCATAATATGAAACCTGACATTAAATCAGTGAAATCATGTGACTGTAGTCACATGACCTTTAAATGGATGATTTGTCTATTAATATAAAATATATGAGAAAATATATGATAGGGCTGGGGTTGTGGCTCAATGGTAGAGTGCTCGCCTCTCATGAGTGAGACCTTGGGTTCGATCCTTAGCACCACATAAAAATAAATAAATAAACAAAAGAAAAATATTAAAAAATATATATGATAGTACTAGATTTTGCCTGACTCCCTTTGGCTGATATGCAATATTCTTTGAACTTGTAGAGTATGATCAATGATTTTGAGACAAGAAGCCCTAACAGTCTCATGCAGTTTCTACCTCCTATTCAAATTTACCAATTCTTAAATAATCCTAACTTCATGCAATATTTTGGGAATAATTTAATTCTGGCCGTCATATTTATTAAGGAAATCTCATCACATCCATGATTTATTGCAATATGGATTAAGCAATAGGGGTAAAAGTTGAGCAAGAGTATGCACCCAATATTGCTTAGATAAATTTCTCCAAAAGGCAATATTTTATTTCTGAGAATATTCTATGGCCAGAATAGTTCTCTGTGGCCTTAACTAAATGCAGTATATATTTGTAAATTTAGCCTTTCTTGATCATATTGGCCACATCCAGGGTGAGCCTTATTATTGCAGAAAAAAGAAACAGGGAATCCTGCAGAAGAAATAGCATTCTCTGCTGTATTATGTAAACACAATGTTACCAATCAGTTTTCTTCTCACTCTCATTATATTTATTTAATCAGCATATTCTAGATAGTTAGATTTAATTGCTCAGTTAACTACTTTACATCATGAAGTACAAATAAGTAAAAGGAATACTTTCATTTCAAAGTGAATAACCTGTTCTTACAAACTTCAATCCTTCTACTCTCTGAAAACAATAACCAAAATCAAACTAAAAGCAAACTAAAACCATTTTTTACCTCCGTGAAATATCACAGTTTCTTCATTTTTGTCTGTCTTTGGACAAGAAGACTACAGGAAATCAATCTGAGATATTGCGTCCCCCACATGATTGATCAACTCCCATTTTGTATTTTTTCCTGACTGTACTCTTAAGCCTCAATGCATTTCATCTTGCCATACACCCTACAGGACACCCCAGCACCTCACTTTCTAACTAAGATTGTTCAACAGAAAATATTCCCTGCTGATATTTTCTTATAGAAACATCTATTACTGTGCTAGAAAGGGCAGAATGCACAAATCTTATTTTCTTTACTTTCACTTCTGAACAGGTTAGAAAATCTTGTAGAAGAATATCGAATATGAAGAACACTTGACATTTTCTCCAATTTTAAATTGGTCATCATTTATAGTATTTCTATCATGAATGTAGATTTGTCAGAGGCTTTTACAAAGAAGTTTATTAAAAAAAATAAAAGTTTGAGCACTGTGTTTAGTGGTTCCATTCATGCAGTAAAATGGGATAGAATTAAGCTAAGTAACTTTATTATGATGATGATGTTTATTTATTCTACTTAATTGTGCATGACAGCAAAATGCATTTCAATTCATTGTACACAAATAAAGCACATTTCTATTCTCTGGTTGTACATGGCATAGAAACACACCTTCTTGCAATCATATAAGTACCTAGGGTAATGATGTACAACTCATTCCACCATCTTTCCTACCTCCCTAGCCCCTCCTCACCCTCCCCTTAGCCCAATCCAAGGTTTTTCCATTCTTCTCATGCCCCTCCCCCTTCCATTATAGATCAGCATCCATTAATCAGGGAAAACATTTGGTCTTTAGTTTTGGGGGATTAGCTTATGTCGCTTAGCATAATATTCTCCAACTCAATCCATTTACTTACAAATGCCATGATTTTATTCTCTTTAATGCTGAATAATATTCCATTGTGTATATATACCACAGTTTCTTTATCCATTCATTTATTGGTAGACATTTAGGTTGGTGCCACAGTTTAGCTATTGTGAATTCAGCTGCAATAAACATTGGTGTGGCTGTCACTATAGTGTGCTGATTTTTTTCATACTTAGTTTTTAGTTTTTTAGGTGGACACAATGTCTTTATTTTATTTTTATGTGGTCCTATGGATCGAACTCAGATCCAGATGCATGCCTGGTGAGCACTCTACCACTGAATCACAACCCCAGCCCTTGTATGCTGATTTTAAGTCCTCTGAGTATAAACTAAGAAGTGGGATATCTGTGTCAATTGGTGGTTTCATTCCAAGTTTTCTGAGGAATCTCCGCACTGCTCTCCAAAGTAGTTACACCAATTTGCAGTCCCACCATCTATATGAGTGTATCTTTTCCCCCACATCCTTTCCAACACTTTTCATTGCTTGTGTTCTTGATAATTGCCATTCTGACTGGAGTGAGATAAAATCTTAGAGTGGTTTTCATTTGCATTTCTCTAATTACAAAAGCTGTTGAACAATTTTTCTTAAATTTGTTGATCTCTTGTATAGCTTCTTCTGGGAAGTGTCTATTCAGTTCCTTAGCCCATTTATTGATTGTTTTTCTTTTTTTTTTATTAAGTTTCTTGAGGTCTTTATATACCTGGAAATTAGTGCTGTATGTGATGTGCGCATGGTAAAAACTTGCTCCCATACTGTAGGCTTTCATTCATCTCATTGATTGTTTCTTTTGCTGAGAAGAGGCTTTGTAGTTTGAATCCATCCCATTTATTAATTCTTGATTTTATTTCTGGTGCTTCAGGTGTCTTGTTAAGGAAGTCAGGGCCTAAAAAAAGGAGAAAAAAAAAAGCTAAGTACCTTTTTACCCTAAGGATCAAGTAGAAATCACTAACACCAAGCATAAACAGAAAATTAAGGAAATTGGATTATAAGTCATTCAATCATAGAAACATTCTGGAATGAAGAAAAATGTTTCCAAGCTCAAGTCAGTGTTTAGGACACATTTAAGCAAACTTTAATTTAAGTGCTGAAATTCATGTTCAGCACCAATACTTCTAATATTATTCGATGTCAAGAAATGTACTACTGTGAAAAATTTGGTTTTGCTGATATTTTGTGCTCCTTCCAACTTGAAAAGTCCTATATATGTTTTCGTAGAGAATGAAAATGCCAGCAAAATTTCCATAATTGTTTGAAGAATTTATTTTTATGCTTTAAAATTTTTATTATACCCTCCCTAATTAAAAAGGAGACATTACTTTCTTGGAAAGAGGCTTGTAAAATGTTTTCCCCTACATTTTTCTGTTACTACAAACTGTGCCTTTTAATATATTTATATCATCTTTTAAATTGCCATTCAGTATTATTTTCTGAAAAGCTGAACATACTAATTTTGTATGTAAAGAATACTAATGCAATAATAGTACATATTTTTAGTACTTTAATGCATTCTCTTTTAATGGTCTATAACACTGATATAATTTAAATAATTTTATTTTTATGAAGTATCTTCAATATGCCCTATAATAATATTGCAAGAATCAGACCTGATTTTTAACTTCTTATGGTAATCTAGTATCATCTTATTTATATATTTTGTAAATCCAGGTATAATTCAAGTAGACAATCCAAGAACTTTGTGTTAGTTGGAGACACGGCTCTTTGTGAATTTTTCTTCGGATATTTCTAGTCAGAGAATAAATCTTTTATAATGAAAGTTTTATTCAGACAGAAAGATCTGTTCATCTTCAATGTAAGCTATTTAATAAAAGAAGTTATACAGCAATGTCTTCAAAGGTCATGTTCAGATTCATGAAACAGTTGACTAGTGGATAAAGAAGGCCAATCCTGGTAGCAGTTTTACAAGATGAGGCTTTGAAAATATCTATTGTGAAGATAAACCCAGCATATCCATGAATAGGTACTATGATACACAAAAGTCAGCACTATCAGTAGGAGTCCTCAGGGATGAAATTCACATCGCTGCTTTAAATCTTAATTCTGGGTCTGACACCTTATATCCTAAATTACTACTTGATGACTCAATACAAATGAATGAATGTGTGTGGTCTGAGTACCTTGGTTCAGCATGTTGACAAATGCATGCATGCAAATCATAAAACACATTGCAAACATGTGATTCCTTTTATTTATTTTCTATTAGCTCATTGTAGATATATATATATAATATTAACCTTCATTTTGACATAAAGGAATATAATTTGCTCCAAATCAGTCTCCAGTCCTTGCCTTTTTCCTCCCCACCTCATTCTCCATTTATTTTTTCTCTACTGATCATAAATTAGTAATTACTAATCTTCTTATTCTGGTAATTAAGTAAATATTTATTATCTTGATAGGAAACAAATTCTTAGTCCTGGTCATGGTCATACTTCCAACATTCAACTAAAATACTTTTTAAGCCCTGTATTCATTCTCACCCAAAGAACTCTCTTTTCTATTGCAGGAAAATTTTATTACAAAGTAATTCTTCAGTAAAATCTAAACCTTAACATGCAAAGCTGTAACATTTCTTATTGTTGTTATGCATTTGCTGTTACACTTTTAAATTTCTTTATATTCTGTAAATAATTTCTGCTAATTCAGAAAAATCTGTTTGGTTTTCAACTGGGAGATACTCTACACTCTATTAATCTACCTGGGGATTCATTTCCTCAATACTACAATAAGCAGAAAGCTGTACTGTCATGTACCTTTTCATAATCTGTTTGCAGTCATTTCTGAGGTTGGTTTTCCTTTTTTTTTTTCCCTCTTGGCCATGACTATCTGATAACAGCCCTAAATGATCAAAAAAGCTACCTGTGTTTTTTGATTATTCTTAGGCTTACCCAATTGACCATGAGACTGAATGCCTCCCTGGTGACTCCTCTGGTTTTCCTTGCTATCTTGGTTATGGTGAATATCACTGACATGGATAGGTGAAGTTTTTCGTCAAAACTAACTCCCTCCCTTTTATCACAACCTTCTACTCCACTTAACAGCTTAGGTCTTTCTTTTTGAAATTTTCTCCATCTACCTGTGAAAGTGGTCCTAATTAACATTCAAAAAATAATATTTTACCAAAACATTTTTATCTTTGCTGAAATGACAGTCAATTTATTGGTCAAATAATGTGTAGTTGTGTGGATTAAAGAAAAGGAGTCACTGTACATAAAATACATTTGCAGAGATGATCCTAAAATCATACAATGAAATGGTAACTATTATTTGAAAGTAGATTAAATATTACAAATCAAATACAGATATTTTCAAACACGTTCCCATATTCTGCATATAGATTTTTGTACATTTCTGGTGATTGTGAATAATACAAAGATTATTTTAATGAGTGCTGATGTGCTTCTACTTTGTATTCAACACACCACTCTTAGGCTTAAGGATAGGATATTGAGGAGTTGTTAATGGTAGCTTACAAGAACTTGTTCCCATGTTCAAAAGTTATGTCCTCAAATTTATCAAGACTTGCACTGAAGTTAGAGCTAATTTATGGTCCTGACATTTCCACTTCCCTTTAAATACCCTTGTGACTAGTTAGTCACATATAAGGATTTAACTGCATTTTTCTCCTAGTATTTTGCCGTTTAAATGATTTTATAGTTTGACACTTTTAAATACATAGCAACAGTACACCAAAAAGGTATAAATTACTAATACAGAAATCTTTAAGCTTTTTAAGAGAGCTATTTTCTACTACAGAAGAGCAAATTCATTTTACCCAGGGAACTCTTTTCTCCTTTTCTTCTGTTCATGTGCCTCTGAGGTAAAATGTATAATGCCATTACTGCCTTCACCAACAACCTGGTTTAACCCTCTCATATTTTAACTTATGTCCACGAAATCCTATGATTTCCTCAAGGACTTTGAATTGACTTTTGGGTTATTTTTCATTCTACCTTCTATTTATCCCATGTATCTTATTTGTTACTAAGGTCTATTTGTCTTTTCTTTAAAACTCTTTTTGATTCTCTCAATGACTTTCTAATTTAAATGCACTGATTAATGACTAGTCACTTTGTACCACAATGTAAAACAAAACTTCCAAGAATCTGCTCACTTCATTCATTTTTTCTCTTTTATCATATTGTATTTCTATGACATGAATCTTTCTCTCATAACAATTGTTTACTTTTTTTTTCAAGAGAGTGTATTGGTTTCCTGCTGCTTATTCTATAGCCTTTATTCCAAAGTCTTCTCTGTAGACTTTAAAGCTCTGAATCATGGTTTTCATATTCCTCTTCCTTCTAATCAGGCCCATCCCCCTCATGAGCCTGTGGAAGACATTGGTTAAATTCTCCCCATCTTCTTTCCCTTTTCTGGCTACACATGAAGTTATTTTCCAGGGTCGTTTGCAGTTAGGTGCAGGTCAAATTAACTGATTTTGCTAATGGATGCAAATAAGAAAGATAAATAGACTTGAGCTTTGGCCCTTATTTCCAGAGACATCTTTAGCTAATTCTTTCTCTCTTCAGCTTGCATCTATAAATTTAAACTTCTGTGATGGTAGTGGTCCCAGACAGGGAAATCTAATTCCTTCAGTTGATAGGTCAGAAGAGCATTGTGTAAAAGATTCACCCCACCAGGGTGACAAAGTGGTGAGCAGCACACGTGGACTAGATAAAGACCAATGAAAAAAAGTGAATGGAATCATTTCTGTGGCTCAAATAGGGCCAATTTTCTTGGGAAAAATAAAAGTGAAAAAATTTGTAATTATACAAGTTATCAAAGTCTATAGTAGAGTTTTATCTCAGTAGTATATAAAAATTAACAAGAACATATATTGCTGTGATTGTGCCTAAAATACTTGATAGAAAGGCCTTAAAAAGATCAAACTCTCTTGAAGTATTTAGCTAGATTCAAGAAAGAAAGAAAGAAGGGAAGGAAGGAAGAAAGAAAGGGAAGGAGGGTCAAGAATATTTAGGCCAATACAAAAAAGGACAGCATCCAAAAAGATAAAATTTATTGTTTGACAGGTAAAAACAACAATAACCAACAATAAAAGCAATAGGAAAAAAAGGCATCCAGTTATTTTAAGAAGCCTATACTATAACTTAAAGAGGGGAGAGAAAAATCAAGTTAAACCAACCCAGAAATAATAAAATGAAAAGAAAAAGACATTAAAATTTATTACACTATAGAATTTTGCAAAAGTAGAAAAAAAGTAGAATTTAGTAGATAAAGATATGAAAAATATTTTTTAAAGTTCATTTAAGAATGCCAGGGATTTTATTTAAAAAAAGAAAAGAAAAGAAAAGACTAATATTAGGAAGCACCTGAAACTCTACTGGAAGAAGATGCAAGGGAACTGCTTCAGGACATTGGAATGAGCAATAATTTTTTTGAAGAAAATTATAAACCACAGTTAACAAATGCAAAATTAGACAAAATGGTATTACATCAAACTAAAAAGCTTCTGCACAGCAAAATAAACATTAAACAAATTGCAGATATAGCATGCAAAATGGGGTAAGATGTCTGCTACCTACACAAGTGAAACAAGGTTAATATCCAGAATATCAATAAAGAACTTAAGGCAGATGGAAGACTGTCCCACTTGCTTGCAGCACAGATGGAAAAGTTTTTTTCTCAGCAAGAGAAATAATATGTGAGGTGAATAGGAAGCCCACATTCTGGGAACAAATTTTTACCCCTCACACATCAGATACAGCTCTAATCTCTAGGGTATGCAAAGAACTCAAAAAGCTAAACACCAAAAAAAAAAAAAAAAAAAAAAAAAAAACCCACAAATAACCCAATCAACAAATGGGCCAAGGACCTGAAGAGACACTTCTCAGAAGAGGATATACAATCAATCAACAAATATACCAAAAAATGCTCATCATCTCTAGTAATCAGAGAAATGCAAATTAAAACTACTCTAAGATACCATCTCACTCAAGTAAAAACGGCAGCCATTATGAAGACAAACAACAACAAGTGCTGGCGAGGATGCTGGAAAAGGTACACTCATACACTGCTGGTGGGACTGCAAATTGGTGCAGCCAATTTGGAAAGCATTATGGAGATTCTTTGGAAAGCTGTATGGAGATTCTTTAGAAAGCTGGGAATGGAACCATCATTTGATCCAGCTATTCCTCTATACCCAAAAGACTATACCCAAAAGACTAAAAACAGCATACTACAGGGACACAGCTTCATCAATGTTTATAGCAGCACAATTCACAATAGTTCGTGGAGCCAACCTAAATGCCCTTCAATGGATGAACAGATAAAAAAAATGTAGCATATATATACAATGGAATATTGCTCAGCACTAAAAAATAATAAGATCATAGCCTTTGCAGATAAATGGATGGCATTAGAGCAGATTATGCTAAGTGAAATTAGCCAATCCCCCCCCCCAAAGAATGCCAAATGTCTTCTCTGATATAAGGGGGGGTGAGAATCAAAATGGGGAAGAGAGGAAGAACATGGGGAAAAGATTACCCCTATATAGGGAAGAGGGGTGCGAGGGAAAGGGAGGGAGAAAGGGAATTGCATGGAAGGTGGAAGGAGACCCTCATTGTTATACAAAATACATGTATGAAGATGTGAGGGGAAAAAAATAGCAATACCCTAGATTAGGTAGAGAGAAGTGATGGGAGGGGAGAGGAGGGTTTGGGGAGATAAGAAGGATAGTAGAATGAAGCAGACATCATTATTATTACTGTGTATATATATATATGGAAATGCAGAATCAATGTGATTCTGCAACCTGTATACTCAGAAAAATTAGTTATTATATCCCATCTGATTCAAATGTATGATATGTCAAGGTCATTATACTGTCATGTGTAACTAATTAAAACAAATTAAAAAACGACAGGAAAAAAACAGTTGTACCAGTAATTGTATCCACAGTGTTATGCTTAACATTTTGCAAATTATATTGTCATATCACAGATTTATCTAATTAATTCATCTTTTCAAAGAACAAAACTTTGGCCTTTTAAAAAACTTTCATATTTCTCTATGTTCAAGTTAGTTGGTTTTAAGCTTTTATTTCTATAAAGTCACATCTCATTTCTTTTACTTCTTTTGCTTTTAAATTTGAGTTTCTTGATTTTATTGCTTTGTTCATTTGTTTTCATTATTTCTTATTTAATGATGGAAACATAAGATTATAAATTTTCCTCTGACAAATACTTCTTTAACCATTTCTTATATGTTTTTACAGGTAGCATTATCAGTGTAATTAATTTATATTTTTTTCCTCCAACAATTCTTTAGAAGAGTGGTTCTTAATCCACACACAGTTGAATTGTTTATTTTTTTTATTTGAATATTTCTGTTGTATTATACTTTGATTAGAGAAAATAGCTTTAATTATTTTAAAATAAACCTAGCAGGATTTCTTTACTGTGCTCATTTATGGTCATTATAATTTTTTCTTACATATTACAAGGGAGCTGGGAAGAATTATGAGCTCTCTTTTGGTAGAATGCAGATTTGTTATCAGTTGAATTAAATTACATGTCACCACATTTAAAAAAGTTTTTCCTATTTGATTGATCAGTCAAAAAATGGAAGAAACTTGTTGAAACCTTTTACTGCTCTAACATTTTTGATAATATCTTCTTGAGTATTTGCAAATTTTGCTTGACATAAGATATTGTTCTGTGATTCATAACGAATAGAGCTTGATTGTGACATTACCCATCCATTAACATGGACTTATCTTTCATAAAAGAGAAAATTCAGAATCTTCCATGTATGTAAGATTTTTTATGTTATCTGGAAAAAAATAAAATTTCTAATATATGAAGAACAAAAAAAAGAACTTAAAAAACTTCAAGGCAAAAAAAAATAACCCACTTAAAACATGGTCAATTGACATTAATATACATTTCTCAAAAGAAGACATACAGATAACAAATAGGTATATAAAAAATGCTCAACATCATAATAATTTAATACTATTATTAAAATAAGTATAGAAAACAAGTGCTAGAGAGGATATGAAGAAAAGAGAACAGTGCCACACTGTTTTGGGGAATAAAGATTAGTATAGCCATTATGGAAAACAGCATGAAATTTCCTCAAAGAAATAAAAATATAGCTACTGTATGATCCAACAATCCCACTACTGGTATATATGTGAAGGCAACAAAAATAAGTTTACTGAAGAGACATATGCACTCCCATATTTGCTGCAGCACTGTTCTCAATAGCTAAGAAATGGAGACAACTTAAGTATTCCTCAACTAATAAATGAATAAAAAATGTAGTGTATATAACCAATTGTATAATATTTCATGGTAAAATTGAATGAAATCCTGTATTTCAACAACATGGATGTGATTGGAGATCATATGTTAAGACAAATTAGTTGGACACAGAAAGACAAGTATTACATGATCTCTCTCATGGAGGAAATTTCCCACAGAAGTTGAGATGAGAAGGGGGAATTACCAGAATCTGGAGATAGCAGAGGAAGGGAGACATGGGGGTAAAGGAGATCACTGAGTACTAGGTCAGAGGTAGATAGCAGCAAGAGATTCTGACATGTTGCTGCTCACTAGGGTGATTGTGGATAACATTATATACTATATATTTCAAAAACCCAGCCGAATGGAATTGGAAAGTTTTTGTTATAAAAAATGGTGTTTAAAATGATAACTGTATTTAAACGGATTTAAATATTACACAATGTATACATGTTTCAAAACATCATGTTATCCTATTATTGTGTGCACATTTTTAGTGTATTAGTTAAAAGTAAATTTGAGGGGCTGGGGATGTGGCTCAAGCGGTAGCACGCTTGCCTGGCATGCGTGCGGCCTGGGTTCGATCCTCAGCCCCACATACAAACAGAGATGTTGTATCCACCGAATACTAAAAAATAAATATTAAAATTCTCTCTCTCCCTCTCTCACTCTCACTCTCTCTTTAAGATAAAAAAAAGTAAATTTGATTTAAATAAATAATAAAATAATAACAAACAAATTTTTAAATAATTTAACACAATACCAATTAGCTCTGGCCTACACATGTGTAATTGGAATATCTGAAAAGAAATAGAGTTTTAAGAGAAATATTAGCTGAAAATATTTCAAATTTAATGAAAAAAAATATGAAATGAAAATTATAAGCCTGCAAGTCCAAAAAGATTAACAAATCCCAAGCAAAAGAAAAAGGAGAAAGATGCAGATGTATATATCATAATTAAATTGCTTAAAACTAATAATGAAAAAGAAACTAAGTGTCACTAGGAAAGATAATCCGTGTTACATACAAAATAACAAAAACAAAAACAATAACAGTTGTCTTTCAGAACGTTGAAGTGTTTAAACTATTTGAGGAAGGAAAAAGCAGGCAAAATACCAACTACAACAAAACTGTGAACCTAAAATTTTCTTTCCTAAAAAAATACATCTTTAATAATGAAAGCAAAATACATAATTTTTCAGAACCATAAAAGCAGTTAACTCAAAACCAGTATGCCTGCATTATAACATTAAGTGGTTCAGGCATGGGAAAGTGAATCTGGATGGAAAAGTTCATAGATTTGCTAAAGAATAAAAATTACCAAAATGGTAACTATGTGAGAAAAACTATTTTAGTTTCTATCTTTTTATAAACAATAACTATTTGAAGCCAGAATTTTAACACCTTTTAACTCCATATTGAAGGTTAACTACTAGAGAAATAAAATGTATGACAATAATACCAAAACTGAAGGAAGAGAAATGTTTATAAACTTTGTAAAAGTTCTTACAATAGGTATAAATTTGATGGATATTACTTGAAAATGGACTATTATAAGCTAAAAGTGTTTTCTGTAAGTCCTAAAACTGCCATTAAATATTCTGAATCAGTTGGATACATTGTATACATCTGAAGGATAAACAAGAAAAAGCAGATATTAAGTTTTTTTAAAGTTTCCTATATTATATATTAGGATTTCCACCTAAATTGCATAAAAGACAAATAAGTGACAATCTAACTATACTGGTTTAATACACAGTTAATAATTTAATTTTAAAACAAGAGAAAACTAATTTCTATCTTTTTAAAAATTTTGTATACATTGTAATCTGCAAAAGGATTCATTTTACTTTGAAACTCTATATGCTTAAAGCGTGCATAAATTTCAGAGTCATAAATAGTAAAGAATGAATTAAAATAGATGATCTATAAATTATTCAAGAATATTTAATTCTTTTGTACCTATACAATGCAATGCTTATTAATTCTATATTATTCACCTTTTTCTAAATTTTTAATTTTTCTTCCTTGCCTATTTCACACATTTTTCAAGGGAAGAAGAGTCAATGTTTGTACTTAAGTTCTGTTAGGCACATAGTTATATTCCTGTAAATAAGAACAAAGAAAACACAAATCATGGAAGTTTGAAAAAAAATGCATGAAAGTATGTTCCTCACTTTGAAATATAGAATAATATCAATTAAATGCTAGAAAAAATGAGAATAAAGAGTAACTGTGTCAGATTGAACTTGAAGAGCAGCAACAGTCAGTATGGCATCCTTGTCACTTCAACTTGGTGTTTAGAATTCAAAATCTGAGTGAACAATGATGGTCTGAAAGTGGAATATAACTTTCAAATTTGCTAATAGTTGAAGTGAAAAAAATAGCCTGATAATAATACATGTATTTGAAAAGGACAATAAAGCCAGGAAAATTGAAGAACTGGGTTTGTTAAAGGTCTCCAAAAATTAATGTACAGATAATAAGCCAGATGTAGTAGGCATGTCTATAGCCCCAGGTGCTTCTTGGGAGGCTGAGGAAGGAGGATCACTTGAGCACTTGAGTTGGATACTAGGCTGGACAACATAGTGAAACTCCATCTTAAAATAAATAAGTAAAATAAGATGAGAATTTGTACTTGAAAGTGAAACAAAAAATCCAATTTTTTGCTTTTGATACTGGGAAGTTTGACTACATCAATGAGACATATAACCTAGAAAAATTTGTTTAAACTCTTTTGTTTCTTGATTTTACTATCCATAAAAATAGATTAAAATTGAAATGATTTAATAGTTATAGGAGGATTCAATGTGTCACTCTATGTATTACTAGAATTCTACTTTGCACATGGAAGTATTCAATAAATGATAGTCATTGTTAATATTGACTTAAGAGCAGATGATCTGAGCTGGAAATAAAGAGATTGGCACAGTAGTAATAACCATTTGGCTAATTACAAAGAACAGGAGTGATTTCCGAGAGTGATGTATTGAGAAGAGTGATGATTTGTCTTTAATCTGCACAGGAAAGATTACAGTTATGCACATGATGCCCATGAAGATACTGTAGAAATCCATCTATGAAAGTATATGGACTGCATCTGCCAATCCAGTGCTAGCAACACTCTAGGATGAGGACCCAACAATGAAGTGAGCCACAGGACAGCATATGACAGAGAAAGAAAAAAACGAATGAATAATGGTTTTTTTTGAGCCATCTCAAGGCAGGTGGGTTGCTTTTCTGAGAACTCTCGGTGAAATTCCACCGATTGGAGACGTCTCAGATTATGCTGACACCCTGCCCATTGGCTTAGACAGTCCTAGGTTCAAACACAGCAGCCAGAAGTAGAGGAAGTGAGAGGAACCTGCTAAGCCCCAACAAGGTAGTCTTTGCCATCTTCTTCCTGTTTTCCTCAGAAAGTCCTTCCCTCTGAATGCCATTGGTGTTCCTACCATTTAAATAAAGCACGAGGACTCCATTTTGTGTTTGATCCACTCTCCATCACAGCTGGATGGTCCTATCCTGCCTTACTTTTCACTTATTTTCATATCTTTTCTTTATTTTTTAAATTTCTCTTATATTTAATATTTCTAATCTGACTCACCGCTCTAGTTCAGGGAAACTGAGAAAATGTCATGTGGGTCATGATAAAAGAAGATAAAGATGTGGACAAAATCTTTAAAAACATAATTATAAGTCTGTTTTAGATTGATATTTTTAAAAATTGCCTTCCATTTTAATAAAAACAGTGGTGTCTAATATGTGCATAAGTGTATATAATGTGTCAACTTTCTGGGGAAAACTATTAAACCCATCTCCTCCAAACTGCACCTCCAATGATGACATATCAGTAGTTTGTAATCATTCAAGTCTGAAGTATTAACATGACATAAAATATCAAACATTATAAATCCAGGTTAATCTTTTCCTTGGCAAGGACATTATTAAACATTTGCTAGCACATCACTGGCTATGGAACTCATTGAAATAAATGGGTTGAATCACAGTTGTTATTCAGCTCAAAGAAATACCCAGAAATTGCATTCTTTCACTTATTATATAAAAGTATATATTTATTTTTAAAAACCCAAATATGATGCTTTATATGTATCATGTAATCTTCTAGGTACTTTTACAAATATTAGCTCATGAGACCTTATGAAATATGGTAGAAGTATAAAATATTAGTAATTCATTTGGGTTGTTTTACTTATGGAGTTTAAGTATAGTGAAGGAAAATATTATAAAAACATACAGTGGTTGTTTTTGCTTTTGCTTGAAAATATCAGAATGAGATGTCTAGGATGAAAGTTGAATTTCCTAGTCCAAGAGAGAATCAGGCTTGCTCTGCTATGACATTTCACCAATCACAGAAAATTGCTGCTGTTATTTACAATTTTCTATTTTTTTTCCACTGGTTAGATATTGATTTAGCTGACAGAATTTCCTTCCTCTCTTAATCAGAAAGAACAGAAACCTTATGTGAACTATATGCTTTATATAGAGAGATGACATGAAGGGTTGAAAAGCTGCCTTAGATTTGAGAGCTAAGGTGTTTGCTCTGTAGATTAACCTGGTTAGTGTTCAAAATTCAGTGTCCCTGCTGAGTTCCACATACTGATATCAGTATGAGATACAGCCTCACGAGCTGAGTTTTGTATTACTGCCTTAGCCATTTATACACATGATCAAAAAGAAGAAGAAGAAAAAGAAGAAGGAAGAAAAAAAGTCTTCATAATTGTTTCAGGATATTTTCCGTTCATAGTATATAGAGTTTTTGCTATTTGTCATGTATTTATGTACATGTTTTATCTATTCAATAGTGTGCCAGGAAATTTCTTTTGAACATAGAAAATACAGTTTATTGGCCTCACTATCAGTTAAGAGTTTAGAGCAAGAGAAGATGGATTAAAGAAAGAATAAGAGATTATTTGAGAAAATAATGGGAACTGAACTAATGTAACATAGGTAGACACCTAAAGGAGCCCAAGAATTGAATGACAGGTAAATAATTGGCACCTATTAGAGACTTGTAATCAAGGGTGTTAGGCACCTACACTAAAGATAATTACAAGACTAGCCTTGGGCTTTGATAAATTATAAATACTGGCACATATATTAAATTGAAGTCAATGTTTTAAAACATGCCCATCCTGATATCAAACATATGTTCTATTATTCCTTCTGAGTGGTCAACCAGTCAATATTCTCTAGAACAGATAAGAAAAAAGCATAATTATCAGCAAAGACTTTTACCCATGCTCTAATATAAGGTACTTATACCTAGACCTCTAATAGAAGAGATGGGTTTTAACTCCAAGCCTCAAAGCAGGACCCCTTTCAGTATTGCTAATAATGCTCCTTTCTCTGTGTTCCCATTCATTCAGGTACTCAGGTTAAACTCAGAAGTTACGCTGGATTTCTCTCTTGCCATCAATATTCCATCAACAAAATTTATTATCTGTGACTTGAAAATGAGTCTTAAATTCAGCTCTTAGTCAACAACTCCAGTTCTAATACCGTCATGCATCCCAACATTGTCTCTTTTCTAAGCTACCAGAAGAGCCACCTTACTGGCTTCCATATATTTGCTTCTGTCCAGAACTTTCTACAGTTAATTTACACATGACATTCAGAGTAAACTTTTTTAAAAATATGTCTTTAAATTATTTAAGTATAATTGGTATTTTTAACATGGATAGTAAGACCCAACTCTTCCTCCTCATCCATAACCACTTACCTCTTTGTTAGTCTTACAAGTTTACAATGAGCTTCCTTGGTTGTCAGCCATGTCAAGCTTGCTCTTCCACTAAGGGTTTGCTTCAGCTCTTCCCTTTGCCGAGAATGCTCTGGCCTCACATTCTTTCATGCATAGCTTGCCCTTATCATTCAGGCTTTTACTGAACTGTGGCCTTCTCCATAAGGCCTCTGGGGTTTTCAACACTTACCACTCTGTTTTACTTTCTTCATGCATTTATTGCTCTCTGAATTATATTGTTAAATTTTATTTTTGTTTGATCATGTGTGCCTGTCACTTCAGAACAGCTATGGTTTTAGCTATGTTTGCAGCTATATTACATATTCCTAAAAGGATGCTTGATATATATACCAGGTTAATCTATTGAAAAACTATATAAACATTGAATAAGTAAAGGGATACATAAGCCACCAACTAACCTGAGGTGTTGAGAAATATTTCAACGAGATGAAGACAATTTAATTTAAACCTCAGGCTACAAAATATCTAATTCTAGATTCTTCAAGATATACTCTATTGCATTTTAAATGTAAAAAAGAAGAAAACATCAAAACTAATGTTCAGTTTTATTAATAATGTTTATTTTTACTTTCATATGATTAGCTTTTAAAAATCAGTTTTAGAAATATAAGTATAGGACACTATATTATTTAATAAATATAATTATATGACACTAAATTAAATTTGAATTTATATAAACAACATATGTGTGTGTGTGTGTGTGTGTGTGTGTGTGAGTGTATGTTCTGGGATTGAACTCAGGATTTACCACTAACTGCATCCCTGGCCCTGTTATTATTTTTGAAATAGGGTCTTGCTAAGTTGCTAAGGTTGGCCTCAAATTTCTGATCCTCTTATAAAGAAAGAATATATTATTATATTAAATGTGATTTTTAATACCATATATAATTAATATGAAGAAAAACAGCAAATACTTCTTAAATATATAGGAATTTGAAAATAAAAATGAAGATGACACTTTTTAGCTGTACTATTGATGCAGGGAATACTCCATGTGTTATATTTGCAGGCATTTGCTTGAAAGAAGATTTGGGGCAGTAAAATGCTCAGGAGGTTGAATTTGTTAACAATAACATATGAATTAATGTGTACAACCTCTTAGTAATAGGCTTCAAAGTATGAAATTTTATCTTCATTACAACAATTATTTCCTGCAAATTTTCTGTACATGGGAAAATAAAATGCATTGTTTAAGAAATTTGATTCTAATAATTCTAATATCAGTGTTTAGAGATGCGTTGTAAAGTTAAAAAAAATAAAGGTAAAATAAGTTCCTTCAATAGTTTTGCCTGAGGGAAGTTGAGGATAATGGTAGAAAGTTCATATTGTGTGAAGTTTAAGAATTGAAGACATATATCCCCGGGAATGGAGAAAGGGAAATGAGTCAGAGATATTCCCAAGATATGCATCATGTTGATGAAATTATAGTGCCACCAAAATGAGAAATCTGATTTGGGGGGAAAGAAAATGAGTTCAATTTAGTTACTTTGATTTTGATGAGAGTATCTTTTAGGTAAAAGGTAATATTTGAAGTCAAAGCCAGAAATTATGAAGTCTTCTGCATTTTGTATATAAAGGAGTGAAATGAAGTTGTCCTCTAATGCACACAGTGTAGAATACGATTAGGCACTGACTTCCATGAAACACCCAAGCATGGAGAAGGAAGGAAGAAAGGCCAATAGAGATCTGGTACCAAATAAAGAAAATAAATTGACATATAAACTGAAAATAAGAACAATTCAGACTTTTAGAGGGTAAACTCCTAAGGAAATGAAGAAAAACTAGGAAACTCTCCTAGAAAATAAAATTTGCCAATGCTTATTCATTAGAACCTCTGTATTTATATTTCTATAACATCACTTGTTTCTATTAAGTTTCTCATCAATGAAGTGTCTTTAGATTACAGATTAAGATTCCAGAAAGAGCTGTAAAATTAAGATCCCTAGGAAAATAAGTGATTGGGGTCAAGAGAAACTACTGGAAAAGGTATTGCCCCCTTCAAAAAATGGGGTGAAGTAGTCATGCACATTAAGGCCATAATTTAGGATTAGAGAAACAAAATGGGCCATGAAACAAAATAACAGCATCTAGGATTAGAAGAAACAAAATGGACCATGAAACAAAATAAGAAACAAAATGAAGTCAGTCACAGATCAAGGAAGGCAGTTGGTGGATATCACACTTAAAAATTTAAGGGTGAATGAATGTTTTCTCTTGTATGTGGAAGATAAAGCAAAATAAGGGTGAGGGAGCAGGGCATATTCCATGAAAATAGAAATCAGTGGAATCAAGGAAGGTGGCTGAGGAAGAGGGAGGAGGGATAGAAAAGGAAATGCAGAATGATATTGACCAAAGTATGCTATGTACATACATGAATATACCGCAGTGATTTTCAACTTTATGTATATCTGTAATGCACCAATAAAAAAATTCCAAAACAATAAATAAATGGAAGGAAGATCTATAGAATAGAAGGAGAAGCATAGTGGGAGGGAGGAAGGGAAGGAAAGAGGAAGCAATGGAGCTGAAATGGAACAAATTATATTCCATGCATGTATCATTTGGTCAAAATGAATTTCACTATTATGTTTAACTATAATGCACCAATAAAAACATTTTTAAAAGATTCACAAGAAATCAAATCCACAGTTTTAGAAGCTGTGAATAATTTAGAATTGAGTGTGAGGTCAGATAAGTAAAAGAAGATCAGCTGGACATGGGTCTGAAATTCAGGTTGCAGGGGAGATAAAGTCATTTTACATGAGTTCTCCTATAGCAGAATCCACATGCTGACTTTCAGAAGCAAGGAAGAAAAGCAGTGCTCCAACATAGAGGACATTAAACTAAGATTAAATTTTACTCCTCAATGACCCAGCATATATATGAAATTCAAATGCAATTTTCTATGGTTACACCTTGGTTCTGAGGAGGTAATACTAATGAGATTGTCTCCTTTCATGTATAATATACAGGTAGGAACAAAAGGTTACAACAGATTTCCTTTGGGATGGCACAAAGTGGATCTGAAAATGAAGGGATGATATGGTTATTTTGTCAAATAAAATTTAAATTAAGTGACACTTGTAATACAGAAATATATGGGCACTACCTGAAGGACAGACACCATGTTAACATTTATCTTCAAGGTATCTGTTACTCATTTTCACCTGGTGCATGCCTTGCAATTCTATTAACACTCCTAAAATTAAGTACATTTTCTTCTTTTCACTCAGAAGAAGATATTCCATTCTAGACTGTTTAAGTGAGTTGTTAGAAGTGACAATTGGCAGAACCTCTCAAATATAGACTGTGACTCCAGATCTTGAAGTTGTACTTTGACCACATTTTCATAAGAAATGATCCTCAGTGGATTAAGAGAGTGGAAACAGTCTGCTTCTCTGTCATGTACAGGGAGAGTGCTTACTCCTTCATTTCCTTCCCTTATCTTAAAAACATTGTTAGTACTTGTTTGTTATCTTAAAATGAAATGAATTTCAAATAAACATTTGTCATTTGTATTGAAGTAGTCAGAGAGGTGGTCAAGTACTACATTAAATGTAGATGACAATACTATATATTCACCACAACTATTTTCTTTAAAATACTTTTAATTCTAGTACCATATCATGAATGTTATATATATATGAAATATTTACTGAAACAACATAAGTTTAAAATAGACAAAATTGGAAATTAAAGGCTAAGAAGAAAATATGACAATTAAAATTGAAAGTGGTTCCTGTCCCATTTTTTCTAATAGAGAATCTACTCAATATAATAGTGAATGCAAATAAAAATTTACCTTAGTATTTTATATTGGTAAAAGCATAATTGTTCTGAAAAGGCTTATAATGAAAAGGAGATACTAAAAAAATTATAGAAATTATAAATAGAGATTAGTGGATATCATCTTTTATATACCTATAATCATAAATAATTCATTAACTTATTGAAAGCAAGACCAGGATCATATGGATTTCAAATAATTAAATAATAATCAAATAAATTTGCCTCATTTTAAATTTGTGTTATGAAATGTGTATTTTTCCTTAATTAAAATTTTCTTCAATATTACATTCTTAGAAAAATTTTGTAAAATATGTGGCAGTGATTATTTATCAGTACAGGTTTTTATACTATCTTCCTTTTCTTAGCTGAATCCAAATCTTAAAAATCTCTGACCTTCTTGAAATCTTAGTCTTCCAAGTGATTCCCCTCACATTTCTAATCCATAAAACCTAAGTTCATTCCTACAATTCTTTGTTTCTTTGCCAGCAATTTCCTTGTTGGAGTTAACATTTGAATACTAAAGTATCTTTCTTATGACACTAAATAAAACATTTACAGCCAAAATAGTACCTCTTCTTTGGGTCTTCTATAATTTTACATGTAGGAGCAGTGGTCACCCAAACTATATCATTACCAGAGCCCGTGTATATAAAAATCCATGCAGCTCTCCCGAACAGTCTTTGCAAAAAATTGGTATGTAGTCCATGAAAGAAGATTTGTATGTGTTCCTGGAGGGTGGTGATTTCCAGGTTAAATTAAATTTAAGTGGCACTGCCAAGATAACACTGTCTTCAGATCAACAATGTAGTTTATTGGGACATGGAAGGCTCTAAGTCATTTTCTTTAAACAAAATCTTCCCAAGCTAATTAAGCATTCCCGTTTTATATCTCTGAAAAAATATTTAGTTTTCTTTCATAATTTCTGAGAAAATATAAAGAAAAATCATACAGTAGTCTTACTTTATATTTTGGTTGAATTTCATCCTCCTTTCATACCCATCATAACCCAAGCTAATTCTCATTTTTTTTCCAAGTGTACTCATTTTCCTATCAAATATGTTAGTACTTGTCATATGCAGACCATACTCAATTCTCTGCTTTATTCATACAAAAATAATTAACTCATGCTCATTGCCTTTAAGTTACTTATGTTCTCCTTCAATTCATTTGAAAATCTTAAAAATCAAGCATGACATATTCTAATCAAACATGACATATTCTAATTCTTATGACATCATTATTATTATTATTTTGCACTGCTGAGAATCTAACCCAAGGCCTCACATATGCTAGGCAAGTTCTCTACCACTGAGTTACATCCTACCCTCTACGTATCCTTGATTGCCTGACTAGCCTTTCTTCACTCATCTTTATGTTCAAACCCATTCAGCTACCAACAAAATCTATAGCGTACATATAATAACCCTTTTATCCTCCTGCTTAGGACTTCCTGTCCTCTGACATTTTTCATTACTTAGCATATGAATAATGCAATTTAGCTCTTATTTGTGCTGACTTTTATTGTGTTGTGGTTTGGATCTAGAATGTCCCCCAAAGGCTCATCTACTTAAAAACTGAGTTCCCAGTGCAGCAATGTCCACAGGTAAGACTTTAAGGAAATCATTGGATGAGAACACTAATCTCTTCTTTGGATTAATAGATTTGATAAATTAATAAATTCAACAGGCTATTAATGGGAGGTGGAACCTCCTTAAAGAAAGTAGGTCATTGGGGGGTTTGCCCTGGGAGGGTATCTTTCCCCATCCCTGATCTTTCTGCTTCATAGCTGCCATAGCTGAGTAGTTTTCCTCCCCCATACCATTCCATTGTGATGTCTTGCCTCACCTCAGGCCCAAAGCAAGAGTCAGTCAAGCACGGACTGAAACTTCTGAAACCATGAACTTAAATAAATTTTTTCTCTTCTAAGTTGTCCTTGATAAGTATTTAGGTCAAAATAGCAAAAAGCTGACTAACACATGTTGATCACCTCATTTTATACTGTACGAGAGCCTAAAAATCATAAAGAGATGTGAAAATATAATAAATTATAGCTAATAAATACCTAAAGATTAACTTATAGGACTATGCAAGTAAAATATTATTCTAGTAATTTCACTATGCTACAAATCATAAATATTTTCAAGTTGATAATTTGTTTGAAATATTTTCAGAAACAAAATTAAGTATTTTGGAAGGACAGTTCAACATTAAAACTTTCAAAATGAAAATAAAGCATAGTCTTGTAAAATTTCATATATGAGGAAATGTTTGTGGGATTAAATTAGTATTTTAAATCAACTTCCACAGCAAAACATGTTTAACATACTATTTTCAGATAACCTGTATTAATCTTAGTACTAGCAGAAAAAAAAATGTACTTATGTCATCAAAATAGAACAATGCTTAAGAATTTTAAATTTCTTTTTTGTACTGAACTGATATAATTTTTTTCTTATGTACATAGTATTGTCATGTTACTGCAAAAGCAGCAGTAGATATCTACTCTTCAGTGGATTTTTAATGTTAAAAACACATTGTAATGTTTTCATGAGGGACAGTGATTATTTTCTTTATAAATGCCCTACAATTGAAAGAAAAATCTGACCTGTTACGTTCGACTTTTTTCAAAATTTGCTAAGACCACTTTAAGGAAGGGCTTCTATATCAGTCAACAGCAGTGTTGCAGCTTACATGCAGTGGTTTTTACTTTGCTTATTTTTCACTCTCTTCAGCATTTGCCTAAGGTGATGAGAAGAAGATAACTAAAGCAATGAGTCAACCCTCATTTTCCTGAAACCATGCTTTCACATTTGATGCCTGCTCCATAGGAGTGTGAATGTGGAGTGTGTGTGTGTGTGTGCGTGCGTGTGCGTGCATGTGTGTGTGTGTGTGTGTGTGTCTGTAGAGAGTTCTGTGTGTCAAAGCCAGCACAAAACGTTCTGATTTCAGTTGCTATGGTGACTCTCTTTTTAAGTGAATTTCAGATTAAATAGCTTCATAAAACATACATACATGATGAGCACATAGACTTCAGGTAACCTGTAGCTATAGTAATTTAAACACCACTTTTCGAAACTTTTAAAAACTACTTCAAATGACATGTCTAACAATAAATCCATGGTTGGTGCCCCCTTGTCTGTTGAAGGCAACACATTTCCCTCAGGGGAAATTCATTCTTGCCAGGTTCCAAGAAAATTAGAGTCAGAAAGCAAGAAAAGCTGCACAAAGAAATTGCTATGCTCTTCCCAAACTCTGAGTGCTCACAGCCTTCCATTTGCCTCCCTGGGGCAACACAGGAACATTTTCCCTCTGCATTTCCATATGCCACTTAGAAATGTAGAAGCCATATTCTATTTCCCAGAACTGAATACATGGAGAGATGATTTGTAAAATTTGTGTTATTTTTGGGGAGTGTTTATGTATTACATTATTACTTGAATTTTCATAAACATTTTTAACTGTCAATTGATGTCAAACATGCCAACACTGAGGATGGCAAACTTATTAGGCAATAATTTGTTATACCCAGTTAACCCAAACTTTCAGGAACATCAATATTTTGCAATACAGGTACTAACATTTGTGACCACTTTCTTTGGGTCAACCTGTTTCCAAGAGAGGAGAAAGTGTGTGTGTGTACATATACACATTCTGATATATATATAAATCAGAAGGTGTTTCTTAACATCCTTAGGTAGATACATATATATGCATATATATGTATATATATATATATATATATATATATATATATCCATTTCTCTCTGTATCTATATATATATATATACACTACATGTACACATATATGTCTATGTGTACATATGCATATGTGTGCATATGTAAACTTATGTATACACACACGTACATATTTCTTTCTGTCTGTACAGATACAGGAACTCTCATACAGAATAGACCTATTATTCATTCTTTTGTCCTAATTGAGCACAATGTTACATTGCTTATAAACCGAACTTTGCTGCATTTTTCACATGTATATTTTATTCTATGAGAAAATTACTTAGCTGTTTCATCTAGTGTGTTGTCCAATCTGTAACGTTCACTGGATTCACATCTTTCAAGATAAAAATTGTTAAATGTTAGAGTCTGTAAACAAGTCTGGATGGCGCCTGCAAAATGCCAGAGGGAGTGGTTTGTGACGTAACAAAAGCAAGCCATTAAGTGTGGAGATTCCTTATTGGTTGACTGATGTATCTAGTTTATGCTAATTAAGATAAGCTGTGCAAAATGTATAAATACCTGTGTTGTCCTACAATAAAGGGCTCCTACTCCTGCTGTATCAATCTACACAAGTTGTTAGTCACCCCAACACACCCCCCCCCGTTAGTTTGCTGCAGCCAGACGACGGCAAAAAATGACTCATGTGAAAGTCCCTCCTCTATAGGCTTCTGAGGGTTAGTCAGCAGTTTCCTTTACAAGATTGTTGTTCCTAAATGCTGCATCTAAAATTCTATCATTTTAATTGAACAAAAATAATTAAACTAAATATACCTACTTGTCACCTCACTTTAAAAATTTTTGGTCAATAACAGCCTAACATTCACTAATGACAGTATCTGTTATCTCTCTTTTATACCGCTCTGTGACTTCAACACTATGCCTTATGAGATTCTTGTTAAGAGTAAAAGTGACTATACATGAGTAATATTCTTCCACATACAAATGATTTAAAGTTGCTAGTCACATGTCATTAAGTGATGAAGATGAAATGCAGGGAGATGTGGTAGACATGAAGGCCCTATGCCCAGATCATCCTTTATAGAACTTGCAGTTGTTAGTTTTCAATTCCTTGAGGATTTGCCTTGGCCCAAAAGAGGACCCTTGTCCAAGGCCATGTCTTTAGGAGACGCTCTCTCTGGTGAAGGAGAAATAGAAATATCTATCAATTTTAGATCAATGCAGGGTGATTAGATGGGCAATATGTATGCTAGAGGTACCACCAGGTTGGCTAAGGACTTGTCAGTTCTGCCTGATTCTCTTCCGTCTTGTCCTTGATAGGTACTAGATTTTTAATAACCTTGTACCCATCTCATACTCAGTCTATAACAACAGAGTTGTTCAAGTCCCTACCAATAATGAATCCAAATAAAATGAGGAAATGTGTATTTAGTCAACTACTATCACCACATCACCAGTACAACCAGTTTTAGTTGAATCCTTAGAAATTAACAAAATTTCAACAGGTAGATGGTGAAATTTAAAACATTGAAAATGAAATGAATAAAGAAATAAACCAATTATACATATGACTTTGCTTTTAAATTGCTTGAAGTTGTTTCTTTTACATTTTCTTATAAAACTAGAATCAATTTGTGAATTACTATTTTTTAAAAGCCTGCTGGGATTTTTATTTGTCATCATATTGACTTTATAAATTAATTTGGGAGAAGGAGAAAACTGTTAATATTGATTCTTTGCATCCAAGAACCTGTTATATCTTCATATTTATTTATGGCTTCTTATTGAAATGGGACAAAGTTTCCTCTAAAATCTTAGAATCAGTGGCTGGATTTGTAAATAACTGCCAAAAAGAAGATTATCAGGAGAAAAGCATCCAAATTTTACTCAAGGTCAAAAAGTTTTCATGGCATAAGCTGGGGGAAGCTTAATAAAGGAGAGAAAACCCTCAGGGATGCAGCTGGGATTGAAGCCTGTTACAGCATCCAGAGAAAGAAGAGTAATTCATAGAGAAGCAATGAGAAAAAGAAAAGCCATTTCAGGACTTTTGAAGAGCAGTAAACTCTTGGAAAGTAAATATATGGTTGACACTAATGGAAGGCAGAGTGATTTACTAAGGTTGGTTTTTGTAGATGGCTCTAGTTGGCTTTCCTTCTCCTGCATTAAGCTTGTTCTCCCCTTTCTAGTAGAGGGCAAAGGGAAAGGGGACCATCCCAAGGGGAATATGTACCTGCTGTTTTGACAGATAGGGTAGAGTATATACCTGAACCTTGGTCTGTTTTCTTCATTTGCCTTCAGCTAAAAAGTAGCATTATGCCAGAGTGGACATTTCAGGATGGCAGATTCTGCGGTCCCCCATGTTATCCCTTTCTCAGCAATGTTTGAGCAGCGAGCAGGTCTTCCAGATTATTTTAAGATTTATCCCTAAATATTTCATATTTCAGGGTATTGACATTAATAGAATTATAGTTTTCATTTAATTTTTAATTGTTCCTAGCTAATTTTACAGGTAGAACTTTTATTGACCTGCATGATATCTTACTAATGTAAGATTTTTTAGTTTTTTGTAGCTTTTCCTTACTTTTTTTAAATAGTCCTTGTATTTTTATACAGATGATAATATCTCTAGAAATAAAAATAGTTTTACTTATTTTTTGTTTCTAATCTAAATATATCTTATTTCCTTTTCTTCTTTATTGACCTAGCTACAATCTCCATAGTGTTGAGTAAAATCATGTAGGGAACATCTCTGAACTTGTTCTTCTAGTAAGGAAAAATAATTCAGATTTTCATAACAAGAAATTATAGGAGCTTTGTGTTTTTATAAATAATCCTCATAAATATGAATTTATACTAATAGATTTCTTATAAATTTCTATAACTCAGCATTGATTTTTGTCAGATCTATCCTTGCCATCTGTTGATGTTATAATTTTCTTTTTTTTTTGTTGATATTCATCCTTTATTTTCAATTAACTTGGCATTTGCTTAAGTATTTGTTTACTACTCTATGGGACTATGGTTATACTTTTGGTTATAATATCTTCATCCTGTTCTTAAAGGTACTCTGCGGACAATTTCTGAAAATGAAGAGTAATAGTTCAACCATCTAAGGTTGAAGATTTCATTGTAAAAAGTTATTAAACTTATGGATTCAATTTTTATAGTTGGGGATTGGTGATATTTTCTAGGCTTTATGTCAGTTTTCTTAATTTGAGATATTTAAGAAATTATGCCACTTTATGCAAAATATCGGTTTTAAGGGGGCAAAATGTTATTTATTCTTGGTACTCTCAGTAGGATCCTGATTTTGAGGGATATGTCCTGTTTCACTATTGGTGTTGATAATATATATAAACATATATATTCTCATTACTTTGATTTCTTGATCGCATTTGGCAATTTTTCATGAAACATCTATATATTCATCTATTTTATTCTGGGTCTTTTCCTTTTTTAATAATTCTTAAGAGTTTGTGGAACTTGGTCTTTGTATATGGATTGTAAATAAGTGTAAAACTTGCCTCTAATTTATGACAATATCCTGTGGCAAAGAACCATTATTTGTAATGTAGTCTAACTTATTTAACTTTTAATTTAAGCTAGTGACTTTCATGACATTCACATTTTTAAAATAATGTCCAGGTGATTTTGAAATGAACACTTTAAAAGAATCAGTATATTGTCTTTTATTTATTAAAAAATTTATTTTGAAGATTTTTTCAAACACATAAAATCAAAAAATTTCAACTTCATTTCAAATAAAGAGAATTTCAAGTTTATTCAAATAAATTCTCCTATGCTCATCACTCAGCTTCAATACTTTTTAACATTTTGCCAGTTTGTTTTTTTAATTTGTTTTATTTGTTCTTAGATATACATGACAAGTAGAGTCTATTTTGACATATTTTCTATAAAGTCACTGCATCCTCCAATGAGTTACATACTCTTTCATTTTGGGGAAATATTTCATTGCTTAATTGACACTAAATCTATAAATGAATAACAGCATATTAAAGAACAATATATTTGACATTATAAAATTGTAGGGACATTACTTTCTGTATACATGAACTGAATATTTTTGATAATATAAATATATAAATTCATATTATATTTTAAAATGTTTCTCTGTAACCATTGTTCACTCCATTATGAGCTGAAAATTTTACAAAATATTTATCTGTCTATATTTTGTATTACCTCGATTAGTTATATCAATGGCATCATTATATACAATAACACTGAATGAATCTTGAGACTAGCTATGAATCTAAGGAAAAATGTGCTCTGCTCTTCTCTTTTCTCTTCATTATATTTGATAGTCCTCAATGGCAGTCTTCTCTTAAATGTGTTGAAAATTCAGATAGGCCAGCTATTTGCACTCTACTAAGTTGGTACTTCCCAAATCATGGTCTTCAGTTATATCCAGAAAATTCTAAAATACAATGTTGTATTTTGTAAATTATTTATGAGGTTTTATGCCTTATTCTCCAGTGAGAAATTCTAGGTAATCTCATTGCTCCATACTAGTAATAATTTCCATTATTTCCATTTTATCACCTTACATATACTGCCATTTTAACACACTGACAAAAAAGTGGTTTTGTTTCCTGTATTGCTGAGGATCTAACCCAGGGCCTCACATGTGTTAGGTAGCACTCTACCACTGAGCTATATCCTCAGCTCTTCATGAAGGATTCTTAATGAGAAAACAATTTTTACATGTGTAGTTTTCCTTATAGAACTGGATATTTCTGTGTGTTTGTTACTCTGGAATGATTTAGTCCTCCAAGCAAAAGGAAATATCATTTATTGGATCTATCATAGCTTCCAAACTTCTTTTGTGGCATTCTGTGGTTTTGGTGAAACAAGGAAGCAGCAATAAAAGGAATGAATACTACAAAAGTTAGCAGATTTTCAAGGAGAAAAAGGAGAAGAAAAAAAAAAAAAGAAAATGCTGGAAACATTTAATTAAAACCAAAATATTACATTTTTGCACACATTTTACTGCTGAAATAATATTCTGGATTAAGGGCAATACCCATTATAGAAAATGGGCAATATATTAACTTTTTCATATACCGAACTTCCTTATAAATTCTCAAGGTTTCATAATGTAGAATTCCCCCAGGCTACAATTGCTCATTTTTCAGCACTTACTAATACTAAGGTCATTTAAGTAACCAATGTACTAGTATACTAGTACACTTTATACTATATACTTTAAAAAGAGAAGTTACTATTTGTATTTTAATATACAATTACCTTTCATGCAATTACTTTTGGATTAAAGTTAAGAACACCCATGTCATATGAAAGGAATGCTCAAGTGTAATATGTATTACATATTATAAATAATATAATAAATAAAATATGTATTCCTTTTTATCACCTTGCATATACTACTATAATTAGCACACTGATGAATGTGTCTAATTTTTGTAACGTATAGAAGTAACCATTCTATAAAAGTTCTAACATGTTGTAAGAGTGTTGAGATTCCCAGGTGAAAGCAGGAAATCATACCTCTAGGCTCAAATTCATTGTAATTATAAAAAAAAGAAAAGAAAAGAAAAAAGAAAAAAAGCTTTATAGAACCTAAGAATAATTTTCTTAATGGTCAGTGTTAACACAGATTTGATATATAACAATACGCTGTGAAAATTAATTACTGGCCCTAGGGTTTCTCAAATAGAAATTTTTGACAGCGGTATCCTTTTCACTTGTGAGATATTTGTGTAATTCATGTAACTTTAAAAAGAGGCATATTTATAGTTCCCTTTTTTATATTCATTCCTTGTCCCAGGATGAGCCATCAAAGCAAAAACTTGGCAGTTCAATGTTATTTTGTCTTCTATTTTTGTATGTCCTGTTTAAAACAAATGTCCTTAATTGACTTGTGATAGCAGCAAATCGATTCTCAAATGTCAGGAATGTCTGGGAACAGATGGCTGTGTGGACTCCATTCCTCCTAGGACTCACTCAGAGTCACAGCTGTCCAGGGCTAGGAGGCATGTTCACAGCACTATTTTCTGGTTGCTGGCTATTTCATTGATGAATATGCGTACAGATAACCCTTTTCCTTTGAGAATTCTGTCCCCTTTGCATGTCTTCTCTTTTGAATGCACAGCACTGCATATATTCATGGAATATCAATAGGTTTTATTTAAAAGGTGACCGCATTAAAAAATTTCAAAATATCTCAATTGATGATTGTTCTTTTTGTCTATCAGGCTGCATCTGATAGGCAGAGATGGAGGAAATAAAACAGGATGTAGTGAATAAAAATATATTTACATACCTCTAAGCTAATTTTTCTCTGCTTTTCAGTATAATGTATAAAATTTCTGGTAGACTTTGCTTAAAGAATAAGAAAATGATTTACCCAAACATAAGGTACAATGAATAAGATTGTAATAAATAGATGTTTTGGTAGTAATTCTTTTGAGAAGCCGTTTTATGTTTTTGTTAGTATTGCAATTTTTCATATAAACATTGAGATTTCCTCCTTTTATAACCATAGACTTTGAAGAAAAAAAAATTGGTAAAATTTAAACAGGTTATTAACTAACACAAAATAATGATGACAAAATAACTTGAAATTAAATAATCTACATATAAAATTTAAAATTATGTAGTCTTTCTGTATAAAGTATTTTTGAATAGTTCCACTGTATTATAACAAATGTTTGTATATAAAATTAATATTTTAAATAATCATTAAGAATTTATATGAAGTAATAATGGGTGGAGAAAAGGCCCTAAAGTCTTTTTTGTCCAAGTTTTTAATTCTCTTTGCGATGACTTCACCCATAGGTTCTCTCTTTATTGTTTTCTCTCTCTTTTTTTTTTTTACAATTTCTAATTTGAATATTTGACCTGTACTGAATGTTTACTCAATTGCATAATCAATATTTTTATCCTACCAAAATTTCATAAAGTCAGATTCATTTGATTGTCCTAGCTTTTTTAATCTCCTAGGACTCTAAGAAAGGTATCAGTGACAGGAAATGCATCTCTTTATTTTTATAAAGAAGTTTTCTGTCATTTTGGCTAGGTAAATTCTTCCTTACAAAAATATATGCTTTTTACTATTTTTCTTTTCAAAGTACAATTTTTTAAATGAACATTAACATAATTATCTTAGCATGCACAAAGATTTCAGACTTTCCATTCTACAGAGTAGGAATTTTTTTCATTCTTAATTGTTAGTTTTGAAACTTATGAGATAAAAGAAGTTTAAATCATGATTTTCAAGGACATAAAACTATGAATTTGGTTGGAAGGTAAATTGCCTATGTCTAATAATGAACATGAAGTTACTGCCATAACAGACACAATTGACAACTTTTATTCTGTCGCATTGCAAGGTTTTCTTAAAAATATGAGTATTTTGACAAATATTTGAATATGGTTATTAGTAAAAAGAATTGTGGAAGTAACCTATGAACTAAGGTCTCATTGGGAAAATCTTTGATAAGTACATATCTATAGGTAACTTGAATATTCAATATTTAATGTGTCTACCTAAAAAAGCATACATGGTTTTAAGAGAAATGTGAACTAGATCAAATATATGAACAGAAAATGGGCATGTCCACACTACTCAATGTGGAAGTGGAAACTGTAGGACTACTGTAGATTAGGGATACAAATCTTTGGCTGTTGCGGGCCAGCCTTGGGCTTTGTGCGTGAGCTGTGAACATTTTGAGTGCACGAGCGGACTAGACTGACCTTGCTGTTCTGTCTGAGCTGTGCACATTAGTGTTCTTTTTGCTCGCTCTGCCTTTTAATCCCACACAGTACCTGAGATGAGTGTAGCCTTCCAAGATGTCAGTCAATCTGCTGACCATAAGACATCAAGAAGCTAGACTTAACCTCCTGAAACCTGACCCTTTTGCCTCTTTGGGATGGAACTGTCTCAAGTGCCTTTTCCTCATTAAATATGGTGGTTTCAGGCATGCACCTCCTCTTTTGTCTGCCTCTCTTGCCTCCCTTGTGGGAACTGGAGCAGAGGAGCCAGAGACATGGCTGAAGAACACCAAGAAAAAGGTATTTTTCTCTGTGTAAATATTTCGTGCCAACCCAAATTCACCTGGAGTGACCTTGAATGACTTAGTTTTGTGTCATGGCATTTGAGGATTTAAATATTGAAATCAAATTTTGCTTACTGGTCGAGTGCAACCAGCACTGAGTGATCCTTCAGGTAAGGGCTGGTTCCCTAAGGAAACAGATGGACATCAGGGTCCAGATGGCTAATGCACTGCCCATGATCATTGTATAAATTTATCATCATGTCACACACACACACACACACAAACACAGTATCTCTATGTGAAGGCTACAATTTCATGCTACCTTTTGATTTCCATCAAAAGCTGCAGGATGGTATAAAGGGTAATGTCCCATGAAGCATTGCTTTCTGGCTACTCCTTGTACATTGATTTTATCTGACTATTGACAAGCTTTTGGTGCTATTGTTGATTTTTTTCCCTGTTACTAATCAGTTAATTATCATCATGCTGATAGAGTCATTGAAATTTATGCATCTTGTTTTCATATTTCCAGGCTAATTGCAGTCTGTCTATCTGTGACTTTTATGGCAAAAGCTGATAATCTAACTCTTCTTCCTTCTTCTTCTTCTGGTCTCCACACCCTGGCAAGAAAGATAGTTGTACTTTTAAATATAACTATTCCCATATAGATAGACTATCTCCTCTTGACTAACAATATGTACAAAAGGGGAGGGATGCTATATAAACTTTATTTAAATATTCAAATTTCTACCCAAGTCATTAAGATTTCTGGCTTCTTTCTTTTCTTGGATAGCAATACCAAGCAGGCAGGGCTGGTACACTGTCTTGGTGACAGCCAGTTTGAAAAGGGTTGGGAATTCAAATTTTACTCTGGTTCAGGGTCTGGATTCTCAGTGGATTGATATAAATTTAGGTGATAAGGATTAGAATTACTGAGTTGAGCACATTACCCCTGAGTAGCTTATTCAGACATCAGTCACAATAGCAACAATACAAGGAGATTAGGTAATTGGGATGCCATCAAGCTTGCTGAGACCAGAGCATTCCCAGGATGATTTGAAATACAATGCTTTTTTTTTTCTTCATTTAAGGCAGTTTAAGCAGTTTGAGGGTCTCAAATGATATCAATAATTTATAAAAATAAGAGATCCTTCAACAGTAATTTATCAAATTAGTCATAAATTCTGTAATTCTTCTTGAGAATTTGGAAAGTCCTCACCTGAATTTTGTAAATATGATCTTTACCAAGTTTCCAAACTATAGGACTAATGAATCTGGTCATTACACATTAGAAGAGACTAATTCTCAGTGATAGAGGAGTGTTTAAAAAGTGGTATTGAGAAAAGAGAAAAGGAGTTTGGAAAAAGTACAAGGAAGATTAGTAGAGTAAGAAATAAGAGGAGGCAAAGTATAAAGTTCAGAAGGGAGGCCAATTTTCAGTTGTATGTGGAGAGAAGAAGAAAATAAATTCCATGTTTTTGTATATTTCTATGGAATTATTAGTAGAAATAATTATAGAGTTGACAAGTACTGTTAAAACCTCATCATGTCAATCAAACAATGCTGACCATTGAAAATTTTTAATCTCTGGATCCATTTATCCAGGCAAAATGACTTATTTTGCTCAATACCAAGTTTTTCAGAGTGAATATTGAAGTTATCAATTGTCCTTGGTAAAACTCTATAAAGCTTCAAATATTTAATGCTAAATATTTGGTGCTATTGGACCATAATGTTTATGCATGTAAAAAGATGGGCAGCATAATTGGAGACACATTAAATGACAAATTATATTCATCTTCAAGTGACAACAGACAATAATAGACAAATAATCACAAAGTCTTGTCACTGTGCTTCTACTCATTCGTGAGACCCCTGAGTAATGAATCAAATCTCATCAGATTATACCAGGGACACTTAAGACATAAGCCTAATGATTTATGGTATGATTCAGAGCACTAGTTTGTCTGGAATGGAACTTACTCAGGGTCCCGTACCTGGACATTTAAGAAGGGGAGCTGATAACAAGGACTCTTCAATATATTGCAGTGTCCTAGGCTAAGTAGCAGAGATTTGGTCCTGATTCAGCCAAAGCAGCAAATAAAGTGGAAGAAAACCAATGAGAGCTTTGCTAAAAATCCTGGCCATGAAAAGACTGAAAAAATGTTTTGTCTGGAGAATAAAATCATTTTATCCAGAAAGGTGATTTGAATAATAAGTTTGTTTCAGGAATACAGTTGAAAAATGGTGCTCTGAAAGCAAAAAACTCTCTGTCAGGTTTTGTAGTCATTAGTTGGATGACTGGTTTATCAAGATAGGTGGGAAGGAAAATCTGAGGGACTGAGTCATTCCTGGTCAGTTCTATAATTTATATATATAAATATATTTGTATATATGGATATATTATACATAATATATATATTTTTAATTTTAAAGACATAAGGTTAGTACCAGTTTTGAGGAACTGGATTTAGTTCAAATGAAATTATTTCTGATGCTCAAGAATGATTAACAACAAATCATAATCTTTAAGCTTTAATTTATTCTAACAACTAGATATATTAAACTATTTATTTTATATTTTTTCTCTCTGACATTTACTTACATCTTTTATTTAAAAAAAATTCATCCTTTAATAGAAATGCTCTAGGTCCCATAGTATTTATTTCAATTTTTCTTCTTCCTGAGTGATCTCAGTTGCTCTCAACACTTCAACTATTAGAATTTTAAAAATTTAATCAAAAGTATTCTGAATTCTTCATACCTAGAATATATTTTCTTATGTTTTTCACCAGAAAAAATCAGACAAATGTCTCACAATTTTTACCATAATTTTTCAAAGTGTCGGGGAGCTTTCTAAACTGTTTAATCTATTTGTTAATTTTCACTTTAGTTGAACTCCTTGAGAACACAGCACACACTTTATCAATCTTAGGTATCCCAATACATGACATATATCTGAAACTATGACATATTTAACAAATATAAGTGTGATTATCCTTTAAAAATTCTATGCAATCCATTTGTGTATAAGAAATCTTCAAATCAGTTATTTTAAGGAAAAAAATATTTGGTTACAATAAAGATAACTTGACATAACTCAGTTTGAAAGGAAAGCAAACAAGATGAATATGAGCTTCAAGCAGGGTAGAATCAAGATTTTATAAGCTACTCATTTTATAAGTCTACTTTTCCCCATTTGCCTATATTTTACATGGCTTCTTCTACATAGCTTGATATAAAATCTCACAATTTCATAAAAATAAGGGATTAAATACACTCTCATTAGTTTCAATTGAATAAAGAAGCAGTTTAGTCATCCTATCTTAATCAGCAATCTACTGTTGAGTGACTGCTCTAATGGTTGGGCTCTGTATGGAAACTCCCATCAAACCACAAAGAAAAGGGGTGATTTTAGGAAAAAAAAAGGGTAGTGCTGAAAAAAGAAGGTAAAAACTATAAAAATACTCATGTATGTTAATCTCACCTCTCAAATACAATAGTTTCTTACTTTTTGAGTTTATGCAGCAATTTTATTCTCCTTTATTAAATCACTAATTATGTTCCTTTATCATTTTTCCTTTACACGAATATCTTGTCTATAATTTTGTAGTCCTTAGGATAAAGTATATATAACACTTTATTTAATTTTCTTTAGCACATTATATTCCTGAGAGCTTCAAGTACACAAAATTGGATTCATTATTATACAATAAAGAATTAACTGAGCAGGCCTGAGTTGCTTAAGCCCTGTACATTCAAAAGCAGACCTATCTTTAAGACTGACAGGAACAGTTCCTGAAAACTAACCTCTGAGCCCCTAGGCTACCTTGTCTGGTAAGTGTTTCCTATGCCTCAGATGCTAGATGACATCACATTTACTTGAAGGAGGCTGAAGAATCTGTAATTAATGTTAGGGGAGCTGGGGCTGCATGCCAAGGCTCAGGTGAGTTACTCTACTTGGCAGGAAATCATATGTTTTATCACACACTATTGTCAGAAGTAGGTGCATCTCTGTGCAGTTTTACCGAGAAGGGACACCTGACACTTTGGATTTTGCCAGCATGGAATGTACCCTTCCTAATTATTCTGTGTCCTTTTTTCTGTAATAAATCATAAGAATGAGTATGACAGATGTTCTGAGCTCTGTCAGTCTTTCCAGCTAATCATGGAGCCTGAGAGTGGACTTTGAGACTCCAAACAAAATTATAATGCTTTTTCAAAATTGGCCCAGGGATGACCTAATTTTCTTTGGTTTGATTTTCCATTGCTATTTTTTTCTTTTTTAAATAAAATTTTTATTTTATGACAATTTTTGGTTTGTAATAATGTAAAGATAGGGCATAGAATTCACATACCTCTCACCGGCTTTTTCCTGTTGACATCCTACATTGTCATTGTTGCTTGTCACAATAAGAACCACCATCAGCACATTACTGTTAACTGTTGTTTTTTTTTAAGGGTTAACATGGTTTTCTCTAATGTTCTTTTTTTCTGTTCCAGGATCTCACCCAACATACAACATCTAGTCTTTACATCTCTCTAGCCACCTCTGGTCTGTGATGGTTTCTCAGAATTTCCTTTTCCCAATCATCTTCATTATACTGAGGAATACCATTCAGAATTCAGACAATAGTCCTTAATGTATGAATTAAATTGTGTCACTCCTAAAACTATATGTTGAAGCTCTAAACTGCATGGTGACTGTACTTGTATTTGGAGATAACCTTTTAATCAAGTCATTAAGATTAATTAAAGTCATAAGGATAAGACTGTGAACCTGTAGGATAGGTGTTGTTATAAGAAGAGACACTGGGGCCCTCATCAGATGTAAATATAACAGATGTTTTTATACCTTCATTTATTTTTTGATGCTACACTTCAAACAATAATCTATTTGGTGAATCTGTATTGTTGTATTTTTCTGTTAGTTGAATTGAAAAGTTTAAAATTCTCCTGTATACCAAGTTGTATTTTTAAATCTATATGCATATTTATTTTTCAAATCAGAGCACAATGGCAGTCTGCAAATGGTCACTAAGAATATCATGACTAAAGGACACTATTGATAGAAATGAAACTGTCTTTTGTAAGATGTATTTTGCATAAGGACAGGAAGAAGAGACGCCATTACAAATGTACATGTGATGTTCGCTTTTCCCTGTGGCTTCCTAAGCAGCATGAATGCCCCTCAGTCTCTTACCAGCATGTTCTCTACAATGTACTTGTTTAGGCATGTTCATGTAGTGAGCCTGCAAAAACTGAGATCTTTTGTGTGATCCAGGGCTCTGTGCATAGACACCTTCTATACAGACAAGTATCCTCTTAATTGAGGTAGTATTATCTGAGCTTTGTTATCTGTTGCAGGACAAAGAGGCTTATATATTGTATAGTTAGTACTCTCCAGATTATAATCCTACATGAATTAAAAGAGGTATCACATGAGTATTGATTTCCAGAAGAACTGTGGGCAGTTCAAGATTAACTACATCAAAATGCTAAAAATGTATTTAGTACGATAAAACAGAATTCAAATACCATAAGATATGGAAAGAGATATTGATCATTAACAATAAGCAAGTATAAAAGGTAAATTGAATTACAGATATTAGCACATGTCATTACATAATATACTTTCTTCTGTTTAATTGATAGGATAAGATGATTTTATGATATTATACATTAACATCTTTTCCAGAGTATTTAATTGGTGGAGTATAAATAACTTCAGAAAAATAAAAGGTTTGCTTTTAAAAATTCACATACATCTTAGACCCTAATTAAATGTCTAGCTTGTGTACTATTAAATGAACTAATATTAATCTTAGAAGAAAATGAATAATAGACAATTCTGATGTGGGCAGTAAATAACTCATTATAAACATATGTATATGTAAATAGACATATATAACACTTTATTTCTGTGTGTGTTTCAGGTGTGCATAGGAGATTCAGGGAGGATACTGGCATTTATTGATCAAGCATTAGAGCTTTTACACACACGTAGGTTCTTTTTAATTTATTTATTTGTTCTTATTTACACATGATGATAGAATGTGTTTTGACATATCATATATACATGGAGCATAACTTCCCATTTTTGTGATTGTACATGATGTGGAGTTACACTGGTCATGTATTCATGTATGAACATAGGTTCTTTTAATATAATCTCTTTTGGGAGCTAATATTCCTATAAAATGGGTATTTCTACCCATTTAAATATGGAGAAACTGATGTGTAGAGAAGTTGTAATCATTGTTTAATAGATAAGAGAAGAAAGATGTAATTCATTTTAATCACATTTCAATACCCATACCATTTTCAGCCTTCCCCCTTTAATTTTCAGTTTTCTTATATGTAAAAAACAAACAAACAAAAACAAATAAAATAATTTTTATGGATCTAAACTATTATGATTCAATGAAGTGTTATGATCAGAATGAGTGGCTGATTCTATTATCACAGGTCCTAATTAGGATGATCTCTTGAATTTTAAGTATGATTGTGTACATGATCTCATTTGTTACACTACTTTCTTGAAAGAAGCTAACAATTTTTTTTCAACAACAGATTTTTAAGCTGCCTGACAGTCGTATGGTTCACATAGCTTAAGCTTCCAGTACTTTTTATACCCATGTTCATTGAATAGTATTGATTTGATGAGAAGTACAAATGATGTCATTAAAATTTTTACTACTAATAAAAACTTCCAGTTACCAAGTTATTTTTCTATGCCAGATATTCTGTTACACACTTTACATGCATTATTTTAATGTTCAAAAAATATCAATGAGGCAGATAAGAACATTGAATCAGCATATACCTTATGAAGAAACACACAACATTTAAGTTTTAAGAAGCAAAATTTGAATTCAGACCTTCCTTATTGTTTTCTGAAAAGCCACATCACAAATGGAATAATAGACTGGTATTAGGAAGAGGAATGTAGAAACTTACAACAAAGGGAAAATATCCAGGAACTAAATAATAAAAATGTCTAGAGAGGTTGTATGTTGCTGCTACTCCCAGATTTCTTATGTTAGAAAGTCTTCCTGCCTATATCATTGACAATATTAGATGAAAGAAGGCTAATAAGTAGCCCAATTGATAGTATATGAGTGAGTAAAACAATCTTATAAAGTGGCAATGAAGCTGGATAGAAAGAGCATTCTAAGGTATTGTTTCAATTTTACTCAACTGAAAATAAATATTACATTCAGGGAGTTGTTTCAGATGCTTAGGGAGGACATGGAGATGTATAAATATCAAACATTCTGTTTGCCTAGTGTTTAGATCCCAGAAAGTGACAGACACTGCGTGCAAAGTAGAATGTGAGATAAGATGTGGTAAGGTGCAAAAAGATTAATGAGGATAGCAGAGTACACAAGGCATCACTCTGTTTTTTTTTCATCAAAGATGTCTTCTGGGATTTGGGACATTTAACTATGAGAGCAATTTTCACTAGTTGGTATATTGGATATTCCAAGAAGAAAGAACAGGGCAAATAGAGTTGAAATAAAATAAAATGTGTTTGGGGAAGAAAAATTGTTACTACGTTGGTAATTTGTGTGTGTGTGTGTGTGTGTGTGTGTGTGTGTGAGAGAGAGAGAGAGAGAGAGAGAGAGAGAGAGTGCGCAAATGCACAAATCTGGAATGGATAGCAGGGTAAGACTATAGTGGTATTAACATTTTATGATAAGAATTTTTATATATATATTATATTATTATATATATATTATTATATTATTATTATTATTATATATATTATTTATATATATATTCATTCTATATGTTCCAGAGAAGCAAATACTTGGCTCAATTTTTCTATTCTTTATTTTACATTGTATGATTTCTTTCAAAGATTATAGTACAGTACTAAGATTTTCTTCCTTCATTAAATAATGGCAGTTTGTTCACATTTTCTTCCTATGCCTTAATTTTAAAATCCTTTCTTTGTATTTGTTACCTTTTCATAAGTCAGACATTCATATATTACTATGTTGCTGACACTAAAACTTGTTTTGGAATCCCAAACCTTTGTCCATTGCTGAGGAGAGATGATAATGGTACTTAAGATTACTGATTCTTACTTCTTCCAATAATATTTATCAATTTCTATGCGATGGTTCTATAAATAGTGAACATTCCCACAACTTTGCTTTCCCTTTTTAAAAGTCAATCAGGGTTTTATTGAATTAGTTTCTTATTGCCAAGAATTGGGTCATTCCCACAAATTATAATGTGGTCAGAAAATAAAAATAGATGTAGTATAGAACCTGTTGTGCTTGCAGTTGCTGAAAGGTACAGGACTTCTGGCACAAGGTAGACCCATCTGTTATACCATGTAAACTGTTTTTACGAGACACATACTAAGACATTCAGGAAAAATAAAATTTGAATGTAAGTTTGTTAAGTAACCTGACAATTTAATCACTACAAAATGTTGTGTAAATAAGCCAAGAAAGTGAAATTTTGAAACAACTATTTTCTTATCTGGATAAGTACTTAATGCAGAAATTTCCTAACCCTGCTGCTAAATGTGACTTCAGAAACTGCACCTGATTCTATGTCACCATTTAAATGACAATTGACTCCAGTTCAAGTTTGAATTACACCCTAAACCATGAATAACATATTTCTTGTCCATTGTATTTACATCTCCATTAAGGTTATATTTCATTCAATTAAGGAAACAGAAGCAATTGGGTCCGGCACAGAGAGAAGCATCATAGGTCATCTGTGCATTGTGGATAGGATTTTGGTGGCTGAACAGGACTGGGAAATGTGTTGGTTCATATATTCAGAAACAATTTTATTACTTCAAGCAGGTGATACAGAAATGGTAGAAAATGTAGATGGATTCTTTTGTCTGAAAATGGGTCCAGAGGGTCTTGAACATATTCAGTGACTAAACAGAACCTTCTCAGCAGGCTATGATAAATTAAACTTTCCAAATAAAATGATCCATTTTTCTCACATTCTAATATCAACATAAAAATCCCAAGCTTCAAATAATATCTTTTAGTGTTCTAATTGGATGTACTTATTGAGCATTGCATATTATTTTCATTAGGATCATTTTCTTCCATTTAGCAGGATAGTATTTTTCCCCTTAATGAAAATTGCATATTTAAAATTTAAATATTCTAATGTTTTTCTAATGTATTCCTGACAAATGTTTTTTTAAGGTTATCCAGTAAATTTTGGCTAAAAACAAATATATATTTGTAATAAACCTAGAAACTCAAATATCACCTTTTTTTTTTTTTTTTTTTTGTCCTATTAAAGGAGACCAAGTCCCTCATTGCTTTCATTCATCCCATTCCAGAATGAATTATAAACAGTGCTCTGGGGCTTTACCCTTAGAAAAATCAAGGGCCCTAAGAAAAAAATCAAAATGTATTTCAGTAGTACTCATTTGAAGTATTTCCCTTAATGAAAGAGTCATCGTCATTTTTCTTACAAATGTCTCACCAATGAGGCTTTATTATCTAGATTCCCATTTTATATAGGTCATGAATCCTCAAAGCTGTTTCTTCAATTCTTATTCAAACATTGGGTAGAGATCATGACTATTGATAATGGTGTAGCAGAGCTGGTTAAGTGGCCCAGTTAGGTCATCAGAAGATAAGGATGATGACTACTTGCAAACTTACCAACAGCACTATAAGCCAGATGTGATTGCCTTTCTTTCATGCTACGCTTGTTTTGGCTTAGCATCTATTCATAAGTGCATCATTAGCATTCAGAATGATTTTTTAAAAAAAGATAATGACGGGAAAATAACCTTTTAAATGACTGTTGTTATATTTTTAAAGGATGATTCATTGGCAATAAAGCTTTAAAAGTGTTCTGCACTGTACATCATACTGACCATGTGCTTCCATATTAGTTGGTTTCTAGAAAAATGCTCCCCAGGAAAGTGGACTTCACCTGACAAGGAACCCAAGCTCATTACCGCTAGAGGAATCAATAACCTCTGCTAATGTGTTCAGCTGGCGACACACACCAGATCAATAAAACTTGCCACATGCTTTTGTTTTAGGAAATGAAGCCTTTTAGTTCTTAATTAAGGGAGAGACCTCACATCCTAATGATGTTTGCAATGAATATTACCACAGAGGACATGGGAATGAATCTGAGTTTTTCATTAAAGAACTGCATAAGGAAGGAGGAAAAAGCAAGAGGCTAAAAATAAGGGGATTTTGTTTATTGCTTCTCCAGCCTTTTAAATGTAAACCCATAGTACATGGTGTGTTCTACAAAGTGAAATGATGACAAGGATTCCGTTTTAGGAAATAAGGTGGCAAAAATGATTTTATCAACAAATTTCCAAATAGTGACCAAAAATAGACCACCTTTCAAAAAGATATAAATGAATTTCTGATTGGAAAATTTGTAAATAGAGGACCATAAAAGAAGAGGAAATTACAATTTAATGAAATGTGTGTTTTCAATTCAACAATATATATTATTTAGTTTTAAAGGATTAGATTTTTATAATATTATCATTTAAGGTATTAGCAATTATAGGGCCTTCTCATAGTGTTAGCAGTGAGGAAACAGTTTGGAAAATATTCAGTCTGTACCCGATAAACATAATGAAGTAATATTGGATCCAACACTTGATTCTGAAATACATTCAATATTTTAATTATAAGACAAATACTCCAATAGTAATGACCACA
The DNA here is from genome assembly GCF_048772815.1 of Callospermophilus lateralis. Classification (NCBI taxonomy): domain Eukaryota; kingdom Metazoa; phylum Chordata; class Mammalia; order Rodentia; family Sciuridae; genus Callospermophilus; species Callospermophilus lateralis. The sequence continues at coordinate 128,031,358 of NC_135306.1, read as the reverse complement.
ATTCTCATTTATTGTCTTTTAAAATTCCTTCATTACTAATTTCTTTGACTTAAATATAAAAACCCAGTGATATTCAAATATACCTATAAAGATAAAAGATACTCAATTGCTTGACAAAATAAAGTGTTAGAGGACTTGGTTTTTCTTGGAGTCAATATATGATAGTTATTCTTTGATATTTCCATATACTAATTTATTGATTTTGGCTGGTTCTTACAGTTTTTCTTGGATAAGGATAATATCATCTATTCAATTATCATAAGATATAACATTCTAACTCATGTATTTATGGACAATTATTGTTAGCTTGGATATGCTGAAAAATGTGGTTACCTGTAAATGGTTTCTCACTAATTTTGTACACATTTGCAATTAGAACATGTTTTCTGCTTCTTAGTTGAACTCTCCAACAGATTGAAACAACCAATTATGTTTCCCAAGTGTTCTTTTTTTTCCCTTCTTTGTTGCAGATTACATCAAATTCTACCTTTGAAAATTTCACCTTTTTATCTACATAAAGAGAAGGGCAGATGTTTTAAGTAGTTTGTACAGCTTTAAAAATGCTTCAAAACCCTGATATGCTCTATCTGCCCATGACCTCCTCTGCTTACACTGTGTTCTTAAACTCATTGACCACATATCAGATTTATTACTGAACTAGCTATATAATCACTAGGGGCTTGATAGGGAGGAAAGCTGGGACAAAAAACAGTAAAAACACAGACACTTACGAGAACTTCAAACCATAGGTAGCACTTAGAGAGCTCTATATTTATATAGATACACTCATAGGAATTGGAGAATATTAACAATAAAAAATTCTCCTAGGATACATTGTGACTGCAGTATTTGTTCACCTTTAAATTAAAATGGAAAGTCTTTGTAGTATAGTTTCTATGTTCATGTATATGTCTATATTGTAGGCAGGAGAGAATCAGGAAAAAGAAAAGGAAGAGGAGAAAGAGGAAAGAAAGTGAAATAGATTTGTGAATACTTTAGATAATATGTGACAATTTGGGTGGGTCTATTCCTAGTATAGCAAAGTTTGTTTTGTTTTGTTTTTTTTTTCTGGATGATTCCAAATTGTTTAGTGGTTCATGTTACTGAACTTCCATTAAAGAATTTCTATATGTAATTATTTATTTTGAACCTAAAATTCTGTTTTTCTTCTTTACCTAGCTCACTTTATCCTTAAACATATTTTTTTATTATTCAGTAAGAAGAAAATAATTTACATTTCAACCAAAACAGTGGATATCCTTTCTAAATTTCTGTCCATCATTTTAAAAAGTTTGTTTTAAGTATTATTATTTGATCTTATGTTATACTTCTAAACAGGATACATAACTTTGCCGTGAGCTCACTTATACATACCAACTTGTTCAAATATGTACATTATTGAAAAAAATAAAATTATTAGTAGTATTTTTAATGATTTGTCATAAAACACATAGAATTAAAAATGATGATAAACTTATAGACAATGAATACTTATTTACCTAAAAAAATATTTTATAATAAATGAAAATTATTGAGGGCAGTACAGATTAGAATTTTAAAAATCCAGTTAGAAAAATAAAACCTACAGAGAATGAAAGTAGGCAGAAGTTAGTCTTACCCCATTTTCTAGTTGGACTGTTAAACTTTGCTCCTTGAAAAATTGAGCATCATTTTCTTGATTCCCAGCAACTCCCAAGCAAGAGTTCTGTGTGCCCAAATCTTTGAGCCAAGGGTCTAGTATGCTTTCAGAAAATGGAGGTTTATGAAGGTTTGGATTGTAGTTTTTGCTGTCAGAATAGACAAATAAAATATGAGCTAAGCTATATATTTTTTTTATTTCCTTTTTTTTTTTTCTTTAGATCAGGCTTGGGAGCAAACATAAACTAACCTTTTCCTCAGTAGATTGTCAACCAGCAACCCTGCAATTATAAACTTAGAATAAAGGATTGTTTTCTAACACTCGAAGGAATACAACAAATTCTGAGTATTTATTTAATTAAGAAATCTTGTAAGAAAACTATACTCGTTGTGCTGTGCTTTTCTTCCTGCCCTGCTACATGAGCTTATTTTAGAACCCTGTATTACAGAATTTTTTTAATGTGAACATTGTTTTTCAATGACATAATTTGCAAAATATTTGTCTAGAATGTTGTAAATAAGTAGATAGCAAATAATTATAACTATGTAAATAATGTTGACGTATATTATGGAAGTGACACCACATTTATTCAAAGTGATGTATATTTTCTCAAATCATAAGATGTATCATAGGATGAATCTTAAAAAGAAAGAAGAATTATATAAGAAAAATATTATTCACTAAATGTCTAGAATATAAAAGGCATTTTAATGCAGTAAACTGAGGGTTAAAAAAATGTAACTTTTCCAAGGTTAAACAGAAAGCAAAAAAAAAAAAAAACTAGCTGGTAACAGAGCAGAAATCTGAACTAAATTTATAAAGTCCAACAATCATTTCATTTGCACTTGTGAGAATAACATGTCACTATCCCAGACGTATCTAAAGGCACATCTTTCACTCCAAGATGAGAAAGTGCAGGTTTGAGAGATTAAGACTTGAATCAGGCTTAAGATAAGACAGGGGCAGGCATAGGAGTGGGTCTAGGCTCTCTATGCTCAGTCCAAAATTCACTTTTTGCATTTCAGTACTTTAATGCTGTTGGTTTGCAGTGTCTGTTTTAATGACAACATTTTTTTTCTACTAAATTTATGAAGCAAAATGAAACTCATGAATATCCAAGAATGATGAGAAATTTTCATTTTATAGTGTTTTCTCCTCTACCCAAATCTATAATTAGAGCAAAGAACAATACATCATTAGGAAATCAAGCAGTGATATTTTGAATTAATATTTTCTTTCTTTCTGGTTAAGTGGCAAAATTTTAGGTGGTTGGTACTTGAAACTTTTTGTTTCTCACAAATTGCAATCATGATTATGGGAAATATGTTTTAAAATTAAAAAACCAAGTAAGAAAAATCCCAGAAACAAAGCCCAGATGTACTGTAAATCACTGATGAAATATATTTGATTGTTGTAATTTTCAAATAGCCCACAGGATACTGGTATGCTTTTAGGATCTCTTGATACTGGTATCATAGTAATAGATGATTTTTTTATGGCCCCATTATTTGTTAGTATTTCAGTAATCAAAACCATTAGCCAATGTGCTGAGCTGGTGGTAAACTGGAGTCCGTAATCATGCCTCATGCTATTGTTCTAGGAAATGAACCCTTTTATCTCTTAATTAAAGGCCTCTCTTTCATTCTCATTTGAGTTCACTAGACATCTAGTACTATGCAAGAGGCTTACCTTAAGGTTGGTATACAGAATTTATTTATATATTAGAGTATATTGACAACTACTATATTCCAATTCAAGAAAAACTCTTGCAGAAAAAGTTTATTCCCAAATCATAAAATTATTTTTTAATATACATGTTTTGACTTTAGCATTGGCTAATGCTAACTTTAATTCTTCAACTCTAAGGCATTTGAAATCTAATCAAAGTAATGAAAACTTCACTTTCCTCCAAAAATTTAAGGAGACCCAACTATATCCTAAGGATGTTTTTTCTCAAATTCTTTTCTTTTCCAATTTGTTCTTTATAATTATACATGACAGTAGAATGTATTTTGACATATCATACATACATGGAATGTAACTTTGCATTCTTTTGGTTGTACATGATGTGGAGTTACATTGGTTGTATATTCTTACATGAACATAGGAAAAATATATCCAATTCATTCTACTGTCTTTTGCATTCCCATCCTCTCTCCCTTCCATCAATTCCCCCCCCCATTGTTTCAAATTCTGTGGTTTTTTAAGTAAAAATTGATTATTTTAAGATGCCCTTAGATGCAATTTACTGAATTTTATTCTTTGTAAGCCAATGTAACATTTTAGGAATTGCAATTCATGCTGTGAGTATTTTGGGGGTCACTGTGTGTTTAATCATGGCATTTGTTTTTTTTTATTACACAAGTCTCTTGTTGGTAATGGAATCTATTATATTCCTCCCTGTGAGTTTTAAGAAACATAATTGAGGGAGCTGGGGCAAAGTCCAAGGTTGGTGCTAAGCCAGTTAGGGTGACTGTGAATAAGAGGGAGCAAATGAGTTTTTCACAAGACAAACCTTTCACAGCTACCAGAGTTCTAAATTCCTATGAAATTGTTTTTCTCTTTGAAGAAAAATATTAGTTATTAATTTAATTTGTATGACTTTAATCTGAATTCACTGATGCTAAAATTAAGGTTATAATAAACTAACAAGATAATTTTCATAAAGAATTCAGAAGTTAGGAACATCAAGGATAATATCCATGTTTCTATTTTAAAAAATATTTTAATACTACAAAATTATAGGGTACAGTATAATAATTCAATACCTATATACAGTATGAAATGATAAACTCATGGTAATTGCAATGTTAATATCTAAATATGAGATTCACCATGCATAGTCAGTCATAATATTTTTAGTAAAAATCCTCATAACTACAAGTATTCACTTATATGGCCTAAGTATGATAAAAATCTTATGAGAAGCCTGCATTTCTCAGGTACTAGTTTATCGGTGTTCTGTAGGTAGAACACAAGATCTGTACTGGCTGGGATGACTAATTCCCATTATTAAAAAAAAAAAACATATTTGTGTAACTGTAATGCAATCACGGGTCTCTGTCTAGAACACAGAGGATTCACTAGGGCTCTCATAATTACTGGCATGTCCAATAGCTAACGTTAAGTAAAAACTATATTCACTCAATCAAAAAAAAAAGGTGATTAAATATGTAGACCTTTCATGAATGTAATTCCCATGAGGTAAAAAGAAATACAGTGGTTAACCGAGGTGCTGGCTTACGGCAGTAGAGGCATGCAATGAGTGGTATAAAAAGAAAATCAAAATAATTACAGGCTTAACAATGGATGGAATAAAAAGGAAATCAAAATAATTACAGGCTTAACTTGTGCTCTTTTTCCCTCTCTGTCTCTGTCATATATACATGCATTCACAAAGCCACTAAATTCCTAACTTTTATAAGCAGTTAACACTTATAAGTTAGGAATTTTAGAGCACACGTTCTATACCTATATATCTTAAACTGCATATATTAACTAATTATATCCCCTGCTTTTTCCTTTTGTCCTGTTATTTTGTAGAGGAACATATGTTTGAATTTGCAATTTAGTCCACAGGTCACAGAATCATCAGGAACTATATTTGAATATGATGGGGGAACATCAAGGATCTGGAGATCCTTGATTATTGAAATTAATGAAATAACTAGTGAAACTCTGGGGAAAGAGAACATTTGTTGTGAAATTTAGTTGTGTCATATCAAACAGAGATGTGCTTCTTGTATGGAAACTAAATAGCTGATACAATGATGAAATGGATGAAAACAATTTAAAGATGGGAAGTGAATATGTCTCTTTTCTCTCAAATTCATTCCTTTTTCTTCATTCTCTATCTCAGGAAAGCCAGAGTCAGTGGGTTGTATTTCTAGTCTTCTGTGTCCATTTTCCTTATGAATGTGGGCAACTAAGCTCCCAAGTGGAGCCTGCCATATACAGAACATATTCTTTCAAATTCATATGCTGAAACTCCAGTCTTCAATGTAATGGCATTTGGAAGTGAAGGTGGGCAATAATTGGGTTTAGATGGGGTTGTCAGGATGGCATTGTGCTTTGATAAGAAGGTACTTCCTTATCAGTGATCTCTTCCTCTGATATGTAAGGACATAGGGAGAAGGCAGTCATGTTAAAGCCAGAAAAATAGTCTTTCCCAGGGAACTAATTAAGTCAATGATTTTGGTCTTTGACTTCCCAGATTCCAGAACTGTTAGAACTTCTAAGTAAATATTTTTAAACCATCCATCTAAACACAATTAACACTCCATTCTTTCAGAGTTCTATGTTTCACTAAAAAAAATAGCTGCCTTCCTCCTGCACCATAGACTTCTCCTTCTGTCCTTTCTACCTTGAAATAATAGTAGTTTTACTGTTAAAGTCTGAATTGCTTCATTAACTGGCTTACCCATATTTTTGTTATTTGAGTAACAAATATGCTAAATTGTATTCCTCATAGATGAGTTTTATGAATAATGCATTCTCTTGGTTTCCTTGTTATGAGAATTCTTGTTTCTCCCATCATTTAGGAAAGATACATTGGCTTTTATAGAAACCTAGGTAGACAGTTGTTTTTATGTTTTTCTTTCTACTATAATTCTTGGCACTTTAAAGATGACTCTAACTTGCATGGTTTCCTATGAGATGTTATTCATAATTCTTGTGTTTAACTATCTGTTATAGTGTCTTTTTTTGTCTATCTGCATTCAAAATCTTCTGTTGATCCCTACTCTTCACCTTGTTTCATTTTTGTTGTTTCTATACTTACAATTTATCTTTGGTGTTTTCAGATATCTTTTGATTCATGGTTTGATGTCAATCACTAATTTTGGAAAATTCTTGGGTAATATGTCTTCAATCTCTATCTCTTTTTCTATCTTTTGTGTTTCTAGAATATCAATGACACATATTTAGGACACCTAATATTATCTCACTATCTTTAAATGTGCTTTTTATTAGTATTTACTTTTTCTTATTTCATTTGGCTTATTTCTATTTTCTCATTTTCTTTTCATTAGCTCTCCCATCATTTGTGTGAAGTCCACTGATGAAACTATTGAAGATATTATCCATCTTTTTACTAAGTTTAATTTTTGTTTTTTAACCTCTGGGTTTCCAATTCAATGTTTTTTTTTTTCGTTAGGTCCACAACTCTACTGATATTAACTATGCATTTTCTTCAGTTTTCCATTAAGAACTTTTATCTATTAATCATGGTTGTTTTAAATTCCTTACTGGGAAACCCCTATATTTATGTCATATCTTAAGCTCATCCTCATGATTGCTTTATCTATGTGTTATTTCTTGGCTTTTCATAACATTTTATAGAAAGATGGACAACTCATGTTGATCAGTGGAGACTGAGGTCAATAGTATTTGTGTCTGGAAATAAGTATGTATTTCCATTTTATTAGGCTGTAAGTGAGGAGTTATGAGTTAATCTTATTAAGACTGAACTCTGAAAGTTGTTATTGCTATGGCAACCCTCAGTTAATTAAAGTTTTCTCATGCCTGTTGTTATTGCCTTGCTTCACACTTCTCCCAGCATTCTGAACCTGACTTTGAACAAACAAGGAACTATTTTGGCTAAGCTCCAAGCTCTTTTGTCATTGTCTAGAAGTATCAATGGCAGGTAAGGGAGTGCTCTTGTCTCCTTCCCCACTGTGGTCACCTGTCTCTCCTTAGGTTTTGGACCAGATAGAGGCCATGTGACCTGAATTTTTGGATATACTCAAATAAGTAATAAAGTTGATGTTTGTCTTTGTATTTTTTACTTACATTTTGGAGAAACCCCAATCACTGGGTTTCTATATAAGAGCAATCCCTGCTCTTCACATTAGAGCAAAAATCATAAGTTCAATTATATTTTTTAAGCTATTACCCAGATATTTATAAGGGTCCTTCTGACTAAGTATCATGATCTATTCTGGTCCTTGAGTACTTAGAGATTTTCTTGAGGAAAGTACAGCCCTTGTATTTAAAAAAAAAAAAAAAAAAAAAAGTAGTCCTTAGGAGGTATCATTAACATAGCTACAAATATACAGTTACAGTGGTAAAAATCCTTTCAGAATCATACAAGATGACAGCAAAGGCATGGACCTCAGTATCATGGGTCTACTTTTGCCAAAGTTAGGGAAATAGATAAGAAAGGAGTATTTGAGGCCATGTGATCAGTAATAATTATGCAGTATTCTAGAAAAGAAGTAAAATGGCAATTACTTATCAGGAATATTCCTGGGAAAATATAACTATTGAGTATGATAGTTCTTCTGTTCTAAATTTTAAATGAATGTTGTCAGTGGCACAGGTCTCACCAACTCCATTATTTTTGTCAGAGCCTACCAGCTTTCATTTATATACTTCATTAAAATGTTTATAGCATTTAATATCTGAACCACCCAATTAAGAATTTAAGTGTATTCTAGCTTGTAGTATTTACTTTTATTCATCATTTTTACACCCAAATAAATTCTAATGTACAAAGAAAGGTGCATTATACTTTTTTTATGAAGTAGGCCTGACATCATAATTAGAGCCTAGTTTTCTTGATTAAATAAAAAAAATTTGCATCTTGACCTCATTCATTTTTACCTTCATTAATGGGCCGAATTACTTATGCTCAATAAACTTTGGATTCTTCAACCACAAAGTTATGACTCTAATGATGCTAAATTATGGAATATTGCTGAGCTCTAAACTTTTCCTCTTAAAGAATAAATCATACAAAAAACCCTGAAAGAAATATTTTCTCAGGATAACTCTATTTCATTGTGAAAAACTACAACCAATACCTGTTCATACATACAAAAATCATTTTTTCAAATAACAGCATCATGTAATTTTTATCCCAGTGAAGATGAAGCACACCAAAAGTTTTAGAATAAAAGTATTCTACATAAATATATTTCTCCAGTAGTTTAAAAGAAAAATATCTCTAGCTTATTCAGTTGCTGATTTTTACCCCTTTGATTCTGCAAATTCACCAGAAAAAAATTCATTTTAGCTTTAGTACTTGTGCCAGTAAAACTATTTTACTGAGGAATTCTGAGCTGATGCTTTCTCAACTCAAATAGCCCTAGTCGGGGTGGCTATTGAACACAAATAAGAAATACTTCTTTATATGTAATCTAGTGCATAATTTAAATCCTCTACATTTCCAATCTAGTTAACCAATTTTCTTCAAATGTGGTGTAATTTTCCTTCTCCAGAAAAAACTGCAGTACTGCCAACTTTAGTGTTGTAAAGCTTCAGCTGCTTTTTAATTATACCAAAGGGGTGGGGAAGGTTGATGTGTTTTTCTTCTAATGGAGAAAAGTTTCCTATTCATATTTTTATTACTCCACACTATATGAATGAATTCTACATGAGCATATTTTCAAAGAAATAAAGGAGCTTTGAGCAGAGACCAAGTTCAACCCTGAAGAGGTGGTGAGGATAAAATTTATGAGGTACAAGTAAAGGCTTAAACATTATCCTTCTTATACCACCTGTGTTTATACAAAACAACATTATACTTCTGTGTTAGAAGTCTTTTAATATAAGTCCTTTTGGTCTATCCATACTTGCACATTCTTCCATTCTATCTGGATTGATGATCCTTGCTTTTTCCCAAATTTGTCTTTCTCTTTTTATTTTCAAGCCTTCGTTTATATTAGGACCTCTGCATAAAACACACTGTTCTCTAATTTTCTACACATGACTAACACAGTTGGGTCCAAGTTATATTTTTTTCAATGAAGCTTTCTCAGACCCATTTTAATTTATAAAAATCTCTTTTTTTTCCTATAGAAATTCATCCATCTGTATTTTATTTGTATCTGAACAAAATCTGATAGCAATAGAATAAAAAGGCATAGTTTCAAGTTTGGGCACTTTTCTGTTAAAACAAGCACCTTGGATAAGTCACTTGACCTCTTTGAAACAATTTTATTATGAAAATGGAAATAATATATGTATATGTTTATAGATATAGTGGTAAATGATCTGGTATTCTTTTGTTTGTTATAAAATGCTTTTCAAATTTAAAAATATAATAGATTTAATGTTTGTGAATCATTATGTATATTCTAACTTAACAGCCCATTGGGAAATCCTATCTGTTGTGCTTTACTATGCACATTTTTATATGAAAGGAGATTGACTAGATTATTGTATCCATTATGAGTATGTAGCTTTTCTATGAAATCTACTTTGATAAGGCTCTCTGAATATCGAGAATTTTCTAGTCAGAGAATTTTGACAAAACACTCTAGAATATTTACATTATAGAATTTCTCAGGGGACACTAAACATTAAAATTATGTGACAAAGAAAGCAACTTAAGTTTGTTTGACAGTTTTTTAAAAAAGCATTTATTTGTACATTTAAAAATATACATTAATATGTTTTTGTCTGTACATGTCTTGGGACAATAACTTAGTAGTTATTAAAGTGATGAATTTAATACTCATTAAATGGCATACTATTTACTAATATGGACTAGCATAGTTTTACAGAAATTCTGACTCATATCAAGGAAGTTTCAGTCTACTTAAAGGTGTTTTTGATAGACTTCCATCAAATACTCATAAGAAAGTTTGGGGATAGGACAAAAAATTAGACATAGATCACTATCACTTTGCAAATATGCGACTCAAAATCATTTTGTAGTGTTTAGAAATTCACTAATACTACTCCTAGTGGGCTCTTTTATTTAAATGCATTGTACCTCTAGACAAATCTCTGCAAAGACTGTTTTCACCACAGTAAGATAAAGGCTCATTATTCTGAAGGAAATAAGAGAGGGAATGTCTCTCTTATTTTCTTGTGTTGGGTGTAAAAATATATCTTGAAACCATATAATTATAGTACTATTATGTGAGGAAGTACTTGAAAGTCTCACACAAAACTGAATAGAGCTATGAGTCAGAATTTCACTGTGATGAAAGCAGCAGAAATTATAAAGAAAAATCCAAATCCTAAATTGGATTCCAATATTCATGGACTTCCTAAAACTTAGGCTAAGGTTAAAAATAAAGAAAGGAAGAAAGAAAGATACCCCTCATAATGAGCAACATGGGTGTGTCTGCAGAACAGGAAAGCTATGATTGCAGATTCAGAAAATGATATTTGATATGAGATAAGGGATGGAAGTGATGTTGTCTTATTTGGTAGATGTACAAAGTAACATCAGAGTAAGGATCTATGTGAAAATGGTAGGTCAGCAGGGTTACAGTTCTGATTTAACTGAGTTTAATTAGATTATTAAGTCAAAGATTGTTTTAAGGAAATCCTACCATTAGACTTAGGAAAGTGAGTGATCAGTTGTATCTATAATAGTGAACTACAAACTCTGGATCTCTGTACACACATTCAGCATTGAGTTCACTGTGCCTGTGGATGAGGCAAGAGTCTCTTTACATGACATACTTTTATTGCACCTAACTGAGTCCTGAATATTTGTGAAGGTAATATCAACAAAGGTACAAGTAGATGTAAACATCTCAGAAATGCCTTGTTCTTTTCCGTAGTGATATCATGTCACTGCGTTTTTATTAAAAAAGGAGCATCAGTTTTCTTTTTAATAATATGAGCTTCAGGTTTAAATGGATCTATTGGTATGTTTGGAGTTGTAAGAAGTAGAAAGTTTGAAATGCTTCCTACCAATAAAATAATTTACTACTTCAGAGAATTATAATTTCATGGGTAAGATATACTTTAGGATTGGTTGATTCTTTGGGTTACTAGGAACATCAAAAAGCCACACCCTGCTCCCTTTAGTTATAAATTATTTGCCAGCAAGTTGGGAAACACATTCCCTTGCTCTTAAACAGAAAGTAAAGGCCTTCCCTGTGCTTTTATTTACCAAAGCTTTGAGTAAGACTTTCTTATTTCATTTCTTATATCTAACCATCATCTGAGTGGAATGGACAATCACTTGAAGCATACATTATGTATTATTCAACACATGGTATTATGTGTTCTGATTATTAGTTAATAAGTAACTTTTGTTTAATATCTTTTAATCAGTACACATTTTCTAATATGATTATGTCATAGGCTCATTTATAATATTTTTAGCAATCCTCTGGCAAAATTACATTAGAGTTAGGAAAGAGAAGATACATTCATGCCTAGTGTTTGATAGACATTTCCTATGACAAATCTTTCAGTAAGTATCTTTGCTAATAGGACACAATTTTGCTTTAACTGTATTGGATTATCTGTTGCTGCCTGGATTACTTTGGAAGAAATAATGGAAATAAACTCAGTGATTTTTTTTGTATTATTATGGATGCTCTATAGTTATCCCAAACTATTTTCAAAATTGCACTCATAACTTCAAATTAACTTAATTTCCATTCAACATTTCCCAAATAAAATGTGTTTGAATGATCCCACCATCATCCATTTTTAAGATCAAAATATATCATGGTCAAATCTTCACGATCTCCAGTCATCAAATTCAGTCTATAAAACTTAACAAATTTAGTTTCCTCTACCCACTCAATCAACAATGTTTTTATAATATATCCAAGTGGTTATTGTAGGCAGTGGCAGTGGGTATATAAACTTGGCCTCCAAGAAAATATAATTTATCTTGACAGACAAAAATGTGAACACATATTCATAAACATGAGGCATAATCTCTATTCAAGTATATATGTCTTAACTAGAAATTCAGTAAGTTTTGTCAAAGGTATACATTCATGTGGTCCACAGTCTGATCAAGTGATAATGTTTCTCTTACCAAGTATATTGGTCAACTTTTCATGGCTGTGACCAAAATACCTGACAAAAACAACTTGGAAAAGGTTATTTTGGCTCACAGCTTCAGAAGTATCATATAATGGTCATCTAATTCCATTGCCTTGGGCCCAAGGTGAGGGAGAACATCATGACTGAAGATGCTGGGGAGGAAAGCTACTCAGTTCATGTCATCCAAAAAGCAAATTGAAATGGGAAGGGGCCAGAGAGATATATAGCTACCAAGGCCACAAACTCAGTAACCTTTTTCCTCCAGTTATGCCTCTGGGTTAGTAGGAACATCAAAAAGCTACATTTGGCTTTCACCACCTCTCAGCAAGTCCATTCAAAATTTTAATCCATTAAATGATAAGGCCAGCGCCCTCATGATTCAATTATTTCACTTCTGAATATTGCTGAATTGCCTGACACATGAACTTCTGGGTGAAGTTACAGATCTAAGTCACAATGCCAAGAAAACCCCTTGTATCTTTTTTTCAGTTAAAATTACAATTTCACTCTACAGAGACAACCACTCTTATAATTTCGGGGAAAAGTTTAATTTTTCCTGATCCTGAGCGTCCCTTAAAAGGAATAGAGAGGATGTATACTTTTGTGTCAGGTTTATTTATTTATTTTTGGTCAGTTTAATTTCTACAGGTTCAATGATATTTCAGATCATTTCACCTTGTTGTATTGCAAGATATACATGAGATGACAGCCTAAATTTGCATTGATAGGTATTTAGATTATTTTATCACAATTAATAGGAAAATGTCTTCCTCTGGAAATATTTAAATTCATTTCTCTTGGATAAATCTCTCTCAAGAAATACTGAGATGCTTGTGGTAAGTGTATGTTATTAGAAACTGCAAAACAGTACTTTGATATAGGTATCCTGTTTACATACCTACCCTGTAAGGCACGTACTACCTCCTCACTTATGTTTGGCTCTGAGTCTTTTTATTTATTAAAGTTGGTTTAAAGTAGAATAAACTTATGGTTAATGTATATTTTCTTGTTGTCCTGTGACATTGATCCCATTTTTATGTACTGGTGCCTATATATTTTTGTGAAATGTTGTTTTAGGCATTTGCAAATTTTATCTTCTTCATTTTGAGTGTTGGGTCTTGTTTTCTGAATATAATTATCTACCAAATATATGCCAGATTGGGGGGGGATTTTGCTACTCTAAAGATATATTTATATTCTTTATGAAGATATTTAAATAAATTAGGCTTGCATATATAGCAAGTTTATACTACATGATTTTGTTCAAATATAGCTTTATATGATTTTATTTTTAAGTTAAATGAGCAGTTAATTGGGAAGCTAAATATAAAATTAGGTCAAAATTTGATTCACTAAAATATGTAGACTTCCTAAATATCTAATAGCTTCTCACATGTATTCATGAAACCATCATTTTTCTAATGTAAAAATAAACTCCTCTTTGGGGACAACTTGTATTTTGTTCTTTCATAGAAAATGTCTGTATTTTCCTATGACAAACAGCTATACATGTCAAAATTAATCATTTTATGTTTAACTTGTGAATATCCTGAAAAATGAATCTTGCATAAAAGTTTTTGACAGATCATTAATTATAATTTTTATAATAACATGGCTTTACATTACATAGGTTAGTTTTCAATTATTTTTATTGTTATCATCGTAATTTTTATTTTATGGAAAATCTTGTATTTTAACAAGTTTCTGAATTGCAACTTCAAATTGTAAGCTTTATATTGGTTATCTTTTTACAAATTTATTACACTGTTTGGGAAAATTGCTTAAACCTAGAAAACTGACAAATGTATATGGTTTCTAGAAACAAATTACAAAGTAAGTATCCAGAAGAATAAGATAGTCAGTAAAACACTGTTTTTCAAAGTATAATAAAATATTTTTGAAAAAAAAATAAAAGGAAAATAAAATTGGAAAAGATTTTTACATATATAGTCTTGCACCACCTGTATCCATTCAGTCAAAACTGGACCACATATACAATAGTAGTTCCATAAAATTATAATGGAACTAAACACTTCCTATTACCTAATGACATCATCATAGTCATAAAACAATAGGGCAGCATAATGAGATGTCCCCTCCTCTTCATGTATATTCTTGGTTTAAAAACAAAACAAAACAAAAACATCAAGCAGAAGCCAATAGCTCCTTTCCAGATTAGCGTTCATGGATGTGGCCTCTGGACCCAGCTTGGTAGCAGGTAGAGCTTTTTCGTGACTGTGGTGGTCAAAAGATTGCTCACCCCATCACCCTCCTAATCCCAGATAACACATTAGGGAGACGGACATTGTCTACTTAGGGAAAGAAGGAAATAGGAGCCTGGGGCCATATCCTCCATGTTAAGGCCCAGTGCCAGGCAGAATCTCTTGGTGCCTGATAAAAGGTCAGTGACAGTAGGGAAGGTACCTGTGTATGTTCTTGCTCTATTTAGAGGTTTATAATAGACTGCTGTCTTTAGGCACTTACTAAGTCTATTCTGAACAGCGAACCAAGTTCAGATTTGCAACAAAGTTGAATCTGGGCACCATTTAGTGCTAAAATGATAACACACACATACAAAAAACATAGACTAGAGGCAAAGTTGGTCATCCAGTACCATCTAGTGCTAAAATGGCAGCAGTGAACATAACTTCAGAGAAGTAAATAAATAGCTTGCTTGGAATTGAGGGAATGAAATGTACATAAGAAGCTCAATTGTGAAGGCTGCAATAAATTCCTAATCTTTGACTATACAGATGTCATTATGTACCCCAAATCAAGAACTTTTAATAAATCATGACCTTATCAAGCAGACCAGATAAGACTCTAGAAGGTAATCACAAAGTGACTGCCACATGTGATCTCTTGATTAGAAAATTAAAAATAGAATTTTTAAGGAGGCACAATAAACTACAAGAAAGCTCAGAGAATCAATTTAGTAATTTATCAGGGAAACGTAACAAAGATTGAAATAAATTTTAAAAATCGAACAAAAATCCCGGAGTCAAAAAATACAATAAATGAAATAAAAAGCAAAAAGTATCAAAAGCATAACTGATCAAACAGAAGAAGGAATCTGTGAGTTCAAAGACATATTGTAAACACAATTATAGGAGAAGAAAGAATGAAGAGGGCGACTTGGGAGGCTGAGGCAAAATAATTGTAAATTCAAAAACCACCCTTGGCAATTTAGAAAGGTTCAAAGCAACTTAGTCGGGGAAGCTACATTGAGTTACCTTGCCTTCCAGTCCTGATGTACCACAGGGATCTGAAAGATCATTGTAGTCTGGCACAGTAGTGCCCTGACTTGTGACTTGGTCTTTTCCCCTGCTTGGATAGCAAGGCCAGTCTTCTGAGTAGGCATACCCTGGGATTGAGCTATACTCACCTATTCTTTTGTAATCCTATCCCTTTGCCCTGTTTAGGACAGAATGTTCCATAGAAACTCCCTTGTGTGTACGCTTCTCTTGCTCTGCCTTTGGGCATGGGCTTCCTAGTTGTCAGTCAATCTACTGACAGCAGACATCACAAGCTAGATTCAACCCCCTGAAACCTGACCCTTTGTCTCATTTGAATGGCTTCTCCTCAATAAAAGGGTTCAGATTCAGCAGGTTCTCTTTCTCTCTCTCTCTCTTTCTCTCAATCTCTCTCTCTTTGGACACTTAAGGTCAGAAGACCCATCACAGGACCCAAAGAAAAAAGTATCTCTGTCTCTTATGTGATTATTTCATGCATTCCAGTTCACCTGGAGTGACCCTGAGTGTGTTAGTTGCTCACAACACGACAAATTAGGGAGACACTGTCTCAAAATTTAAAAAAAAAAAAAAAAAAAAAAAAGATAAATAAAAAGGGCTTGGTTTATGGCTCAGGGGTTAAGTCCCTGAGTTCAGTAACCAATACCTACCAACCCACCCCCAGCCAAATATTAAGAATGAAGAAGAATGAGTAAAGATTATAGAAAAAAAATAGAGAAGCACTAAAAGGGAAAATATTCAAGTTGATCAGTTTCAAGAGGGATTGAGGAGGCCAAAGAAGGATAAAGGTCATTTTTAAAAAGATAGAGAAAGTTTCTAAACACAAAAAGATACAAATATGCAGGTATAGGAAGGTCAAAGGTAACCAATCAAATCCAACTCACTATGTTGGGTTCAAAACAAAGACAAGTGTCTAAAACCAGTAAGAGAACACAAAAAGGATAGACTATTATAGCCAGTAAAGATATTCTTCAGAAATGAAGGACAGAAAAAGGCATTCCTAGCAAAAACTTGAAAGAATTTATTACCATGGGCCTAACTGAAAGAGATGCTAACACATAGCAAGGAAACATTAAAATGTGTAAAACTCAATGGTAAAGAATAAAACTCATTTTTATATAGAAAAAATCAGAATGCTTTAATCTTATATGCATGGAGCCCAAACTGCTCCCATCCTTTACATGAAGACTAAAAATAACTAAACTAATACCACATTAATTTGTTAAGGTGTCATAAATATGTAAAATTGGACATCCAGCAATTCAGATTTTGAGGAGAAAACTAGTGAGTGTAAAGTTTTTTTCCATTCCTTTCTTATTATTATGATCAAAGTTAGTAGTTCAAAATAACTTTCTATAATCAAAAAAATTATTTTATTAGCTTTTTTTATAACCACAAAGCAAAAACCTATGATAGCACATTTCTAGATAAAAGCACTTGACCATAAGGAAATCCTTTTTTAAAAATGTTAAAGAGGATAAAGAAAGAAACTTTAAAAAAAAAAAACAAACAAAAATCTCAGAGAACTAATATTAAAACTGCAGTAGTAAGAACATAACTCTCAATAGTTACCTTAAACATAAATTGATTGAAATTCTCCAATTAAAAGACATATAGAGTAGATTTAAGAAAAACAAATAAAAACCAACACAACATAAGCCAAGAGCTAGTTGTATGCTACTTATAAGAAGCTACTTCACCAATAAGGAAACAAAGAGATCGAAAACACAGTGATGGAGCTGTGTTTTGGATATGGTTTGAGTATGTGCCCCACGGGTTCACATGGTGGAAACCTTGCCATTGCGAGGTTTAGAGATGGCAGGACTTTAATATGGAGTGTTCACTGGGAGGTGCTTAGGAATGTCCTTGGAAGGGATAAAAATAGTTCTCCTGGGACACAAATTAGTTCTTGTTCTTACTATTTGGCTTCCTCTCTCATCCTGTGATCTCTCCCTCTCATATGTTGTTCCTGCCACAGTGCCATTTCCACCATAGGACACAGGGTGTCCCTCACCAGGGATGGCAGTGTCATATTAGGACTATAGTTTCCAGAGATGTGAACCAAATGAAGCTCTTTGTTTAATATATTATCTAGCTTCAGGTATTTTTGTAGCAATAAAAATGGACTAACACAGAAAAAGATATTCCATGCAGATGGAAAAGATGTTCCAGGGCAGTAAATAATGCTTATGTCAAATTAAATAGACTTTAGATAAAAAGCAGTGAACAAGATAAAAGGGGTCAACTCAAAAGGAAAAAATAGAAATAGCAATTATATATGAACCCAGTCAGAGCCCCAACATATAGAAAACATATGTTAGTAGACCTAAAGTGAGAAATGAATTCCAATACAATAATAATAAGGTACTTGAAGATCTCACTTTTGGCAATGCTCAGATTATCCAGACAAAATATCAACAACAACAAAAAAGAATATAATTAAATTGTATCCTACACCCAACAGACCTAATAGAGATCTGTAGAACATTATATCTGAAGATCACAGAATATGTATTTATCCAAAATAGTTGATATGATAGGCCATAAATTGTCTCAACAAAATCAACTGAAATAAAGGTAATTTTTTCTACTACTCAGATGTGAAATACAACAAAAATAGATCTCATAGAAGTTGAGAGTAGAATAGTGGTTACCGGAAGCTGGGGCGAGTAGGCAGGAGGGAGGCACGAGGAAGGGCTGATCAATGGGTGCTAAATTTCATCCGGATAGAATAAGTTTTGTTGTGCCATTTCACAATAAGGTGAATACAGGTAGCAAATATTTATCAAATATTTCAAAAGAGTTCAAAGATAGGATATTTAATTCTTTTACCATAAGAAAAGGATAAATATTTGAGGAGATTTGAACCAAATAAAGCTCTTTGTTTAATATATTATCTAGCCTCATTTGAACATTATCCTAATTTGAACACTATAGAATACATACAAATATCAAATTTCACATAGTACTCATAAATATGGTCAATTATTATGTTTCAAGTAAAAAAAAATTGAAGAAGTCTGAAAAATAGATGTGGTCCTGGAAAAAGTCATGTTTTAAATAATTTTACTTAAAGTCCGTTTGCCTAATTTCCCTGGCTAGAACTTCCAGTTTCATGTTGAATGGAGCAAAGACTGGACATCTTTATCTTTTTCTTGATCTTAGGGGAAAAGTAGGCGGTCCTTTTTCTATAAGTGAAATGTCATCTGTTTATGTTTGTTTAATTTTCTTTTTGTTGTTTCTTGTGCAACCTTTTATCAGATTAAGGAAGTTTTCTGCTCTTTTTAGTTTCTTGAAAGTATTTATCTTGGTGTTATAGATTTTGTTAAAGTATTCTTTTTTCTGACATGTAATTTTTGTTCTTTTTTATTTTGATGTAATATAATATCTTAATGGATTTTCAGATGGTAAACCTTATATTCCAGGGATACATTTTACCTGATCATGGAATATAATAATTTTAGACATTATTGGATTAGATTTGCTTGTATTTGCTTAAAGATGTTTGTGTCTTATATTCATAAGAGACACTGCTGTGGGTTTCCTTTTTCTTCTTCTGGTGCTGGAGTAATATTTACTTTATACAATGAGTTCATAAGTCTTCCATTCTCTTCCATTTTTGAAAGGACTTATGAATGAATGGCATTGAACTTTTATATACATACATAGAATTCAGAAGTGCAGCAGGGAAAGTTTTGATCACTTCAGATTTTTAGTTTTTCCTTAAGTCAGTTTGACCTAGACCTTTCTATGTTTGCTTCATATACATTAAGTAATGTGTTAGTGTATAGTTGTGTATAATATTTTTAGAGTACATTTTATTCATGTAAGCTTGCTAGAGATGATCCATTTTTCATCTTTTTCTTATTATTTGTCTCCTCCCCTTTTCCTGGTCAGTCTAGATATAAACTTTTATTTTCACTATCTAGGAATTGTTAAATTTTTTTTTGCATATGAGAGACCATTTTTCAAATGCTTTTAGGCTCTCTATAGAGAAAAATAGTTTATATTTTTTGCAAATTTGATTACTTCATCAGACAGAGTACTGAAGCAGGAAAAGTGGCCGTAACAGGTAAGTGTAAAGTTACACTAAAGTCTATTGGCCTATCCATTTGGACACTATGTGGAGTTGGGGGAATTCCTCATTTCTAAGTTTATTCACTTACATTCTTCTACTTAATTCTTTGTTCCACTCTCATGGTACCTAATTTCCAATGTCTCAAGGCTTAGTGATTAATGTATTTTTCTCCTCCCTAGTACTGCATTTATTCAGAATTTAAATAGCCTCCAATAAATGTACTCATAGCTTTGTTCAAAGATTTCTAAATTTCTTTTATGTTTTCCTTTAATACTAGGGATTGAATTCAGGGGCACTCGACCACTGAACTACATCCCCAGCCCTGTTTTGTATTTTATTTTGAGAAAGGGTTTCACTGAGTTGCTTAGTTGCCTCACTTTTGCTGAAGCTGGCTTTGAACTCACAATTCTCCTTTCTCACCCTCCCAAGCCACTGGGACTACAGGTTTGTTCCACCATGCCCAGCTTCATTTTTATATGTTTGTCAAAGTAGAGTTCCATATGCTCAAAATTCCAAAGACTTGTTCATTATTACCCCCTGTTGAAGATATTTAATTCATATTCTAATATTAAAGACTTGTAAGTACTGGCATGTATTAACTTTTCATTAATTCAGTAAACAAATATTTATATAAAATATTTTATGCTGAATGTATGAATAAACAAATATTTACCACATGCCTGCCTAGGCATTTCTTTGGCCTACTTTCCTACATCATTTTAATAATGTTTGTAGTACATCTTAAGAATTTTCAAAATTAATGTTCACCTGTCAAGAAATACTTATAGAATCTTTGCAAAACTGTGTTCATTGTATGTTAGACAAAAGAGAAATATAAAGAATCATACAAATGCAATCTGCTTTTAAGAATTTCATATCCTTTATTGAATAGTATAATGACTAATTGTGAAAGCTAAAATGAAATATAACAGATTGTTCTTTCGATAGTAATGAGAGGGTAACTCTGTATAAGTTTTTTTTAAGTTGATTAAAGCTAATCAAATTCTTTAATGATGAGGGCAATAGAAACATACAAATATAAAAATGATTAACAAATTTAAATTCTAAAATTTAGAGAGAAAATTCTTCTGGAATAATTAAAAGTTCTTTATCAAATTCTTTTCTATCTACATATCCAATTTTAGCCAATCTCTGATGATTCTGTGTGTGTTTTTGTGTGAGTGTGAGTGTGTGTGTGTGTGTGTGTGTGTGTGTATTGTTTTTTCTTTTGGGTACCAGGGATTGAACACAGGAGTGCCACAGAACCACATCCCCAGCACTTTAACAAAAACTTATTTTGAAACAAGGTCTCACTAAATTCTGTAGGGTCTTGCTAAGTTGCTGAGGCTGCTTTTAATTTATCATCCTCTCACCTCAACCTCCCAAGCCTCTGGGATTACAGGCAAGTGACACCATGTGAACCATGTTCCTATATTTTTAACAAAATTCCCCCATTTATAAGCATAAATACATACTTACCTACTTGAATAATAATAGTAATTAATTAGCTATTAGCATGAAATAAAAAGTAGAATCATTTTTTAAAGACAGGAAATAAAACTTTTATTTATTTAGACAATTAGGTACTATGCAGCCTGTGTTATTTTGTAGATCATACATAGTATTAATCAAAAGGGGACACAGAAACTTCAGAGTGTAGATATCTTCAGATACCACTTTGACCAAGTGATCAAAATGAACTCTTTCAAAAGAAAGACATTTTGATATCATTTCCTCTCTGATAAAATGTACTGAGAAGGGCATGGCATCATATCTGAATTTAATCATGAAAAGCATCAAACACTAAAGGATAGACTCCAAACTAATTGACAAACACTCTTCAAAATATCAAAGTCACAAAAGATAAAGAAACAACTGAGGATATTAGAGGACACTAATGAGACATGACTACTAATTAAAATATGGGATACTCCATAAGATGCTTGAGCATAAAAAGGATATTAGTGGGAAAAATAGAAATCAATAAGTCTAATAATTAATACTTTTGGACCAGTGATAATTTTCTAGTTTTCATAATTATATATGTTTAGGCAAAATGTAATCATTTAATGAAGTAAAAAAATAATTGATTTTTATTTATAATGTGTTTGTAAATGCAAGATTATTCCAAATGAAAAGTTCAAATACAAGAATTAAAGATGCAAATAACTTTCATTCATTTTTTTTCTTTTATATATTTTAATATTCTCTTAAACCTATTTATAAAAAATTACTCAAATTATTTAACAGCCTGTTATGAAATAGTGGGGCAAATAGAATAATGGACCTCCAGTGGTGCCTGCATCATAATTCCTGAAACTTGTGAATATTTACTTTATATGGCAAAACAACAAACAAACAAATAAATAAATAAACCAAAATTCAGACATGATTAAATTAAGAATCTTAAAATAGGGAAATCATCCTTGATTACTTGGGTAAGACAGATGCAATCACAAGTCTTTGAAGATGTAAGCAGATGATCAGAAGCAGAGATCAGAGAAAGAGATTTGAAGAAGCCATATTTCTAACTTTGGATTTGGAAAAAGTCCATGAATGAAGCCATATCATAGTTATAGAGTAGCTAGAAAAGGCAAATGCATTCTTCCCTAGTGTCTCCAGGATGATTTCTGTCTTGGTGATACCTTGGTTTTAGAACTTCTTACCTCCAGAACTCCTTTTGTTTTGTGTTGTTATAAACAACTGAATTTACCATAATTATCTAAAGTAGTAATAGAAACCTAATAAAAAGGGTCTATACTCAGTCAAGCTACAACCCTTCACATAACTTGTATTTTTTTAAGAATATCAAATTATTTTTGTCCCTCCAGTCTTTGTGTACCTAATTTAGGTCAGAGTGTCAAATGAAGAGGAACTAAGGTGAAATTTTGTACTCATCTTCTCCTCTCAGGTTTTACTAGGTTTGAATCCGTATAATCACTGCTGAATTCTCAGAGTAAGTCTCCAATATATACCACTCAGGCATCTAGGGAGTAATGACGTGACAATAACACATAAAAAATAAAAGTGAGGCCAGTATTGAAAATAAGACATTGTTAATTTAATTTTATTGGTCTATGAGCCAGAATTCTGAAGTCCCAGAATTTTGCAGTTAGGCCTTTTCATTAACCTGTGGCATTAAGGAATAGAAATCTTGGAATCTTACTGAGCAGACACATTCCCAAGAAAAGAAAAGTGCTAAGTCAACAATCCTCCATTGTTCTTCAGTGTTTATCTATCATGGATAAAGCAAATAAAGATCTAGAGCATATCAATTTCACATCTTTCAAGAGAGGAAAGAAGCATTCTTAAGAAACAGCAATCATTACTGTCATCATACTCATTATCATCACCAAATAACAACAGAAGCAGCAGCAATTGTATGATATCCAGGCAAAAAAAAAAAATAACATTTACCTTAAATACAATCTAAGTATGACTAGATCATGACAATTTTTTCTGGAATTTATTCTTACAGTACACTCCTAGTCACTTTCTAATCTGTATGTAGTAGCATAACCTTGCACATAAAGACAACTAAATATTTTTATTAACTCTTCTATAAAACATATTAATAAACAATAAGGAATTTTACTAATAAAATTTTTTATAATAAATACCACAAATAAGAGGTCCTAATTTTATTCTGATTTCCATATGAAAATTAACATAACATTGAGTCCTAAACATCAAGATCTTAACACTCTTCACAGTTCCTAGAAATTCATGTCCAAGGCCACATATCTACACTGCTTCATATCTTAAAAAGACTTCCACTTCTGCCAATGGACCTTCTGTATGTTCTCAGTATATGCCAACTATGCTTTGAACAAGGACCCTAAAATCCAAATCTAATTTTTCTGGAAGCCTCCAAAGAAAACAGAAAGCCTGGAAAGAGGGCAAATGAACATGTTTCATGTGTTGAGTGTCCAACTAGAATAAACAAGTAAATAAAAAAGTTTTTAAAAAGTAAATAAATGAATACATAAGTAGACAAAAAAAAAAAACAGATTCTTTTGTTGCCCCAAGAAGGGAGCAAAAATACAAATAATAGTCTGGTATCATAAAAGCTCTAATACAGGCATTGAGTTTTTAAAAATATAGTCATAGTTTCTAGATTTTTCTTCTTCTTTTAATGAACATGGAATGTCTGGTGAGCTGATCTCTCATGACCACAAATATTACTGAAAAAGTGTAATATTTTAAAATCTATTTTCTTATATTATACTACCTTTATACTTATATTTTGTTTTGCAGTAAATCTAGACATCAGCTGTTGGTACACAAACATATGACCATCTTTTCTAAGTATTCATGTTTAATTAAATACTCACTTCAAACATTCTTATTTTTGCTAAGTTTCTATTTTCTTTTACCTTTTCCCACTTTACCTTAATTTATTATATTCATTATATTGACTGTTTATTGCAGGGTGATAAATAATCACTGAAGGTAAATGAGACGGTAATCAAATAATTGCAACTCAGTATCACCTTTGCTTCAGTAAAAAAAATAATAATAATAACATTGTAGTTTTCAAGACTATCAAATAGAAGGAATAACTACCTTCTTCTGGTGGGTTGACTGTCATTCATTCAGAAATTTTGAGCATCCTATTTGACAAATTGTACATTGACAGCACCCTATACAAGCGGCTGACTACTCACTGAGTTGTTCACAGCTTCAAAGGAATTGGAATAGAAATTGATTTCTTAACCATGGGAGTATCCGCAACCAAAAAAAAAAACTTCCTCTGGAGGACTGGGGTGTTCTCAAAAGATCCTCAATAGGACTCAGTTGAACCAAATTTTTCAGAGAAATAATTATAAACTATAGTTTAACAGTAATCTGTGTCAACTGACCAATTCTTAGATGTATAACATTTTATTTTTATTAGTTGCATTGAAAATACAAAGTAATAGAATATTCTTAAAATGTTTAATAAGATTTTTGTAGAATAATTCCATATATTTATTTAAGATGCTTATTTCTTCTTTTTCTGAGGCTGGAGAATAAACCCAGAGGTTCTCTAAAACTGAGTTCTATCTCCAGCCCTATTTATTTTTTGAGACAAAGTCCTGCAAAGTTGCTGAGGCTGGTCTTAAACTTAAGATGCTCCTGCTTCGGCCTCCCAGTTTGCTGAGATTACAGGCATGCACCATATCTGGCTCAATATAATTTCTGAGTTGTAAAAAAGTGAATAATATTTCCATTAGCATACTAGGAAATATATAGTTTGTATAAGTGATTCTGTATACCTGAAAGTGGACACTATTTAATGCATGATAGTGTTGTGGGGGATATTTTAATATAAAATATAAAAGATATGACAATGAAATAAATTAAACAAATTTTTCAAACACATTTAAATACTTTGAGGACCAAATCAAGCTGTAAATTATATTCCTGCTTCATTAAGAAGCTGAAGTTTTAAATCAAGTATTTAGCCAAAGTTTTCCCATTATTAAAGCTTGCCTGCTGACTTAACAATTACAAAATTTCTGATAACAATTAGATAATCATTTCAGTTTTTATGATCAATATGGCATAATATTTTGGTTTTAGCATAGAAACAATATACATATTTTTATTTTTATTCACCATGGCAAGAGAACATACATTCAGGGTGGTTTTTATTCTATTTTCAAAGAAGAATTACTATAATAAATAGAATTTTTTAATGAAACATGGTATCAAGAAAATCCTACACCTGGAAATGGGAAAGGAAGTAGACGAATTAATCTAATAAATATAAATACTTAATTGTCTTTTCCCAGAAGGGCTCAAATTAGATTCTTGTCTCTATCTACTGTGGAGCACTTTGTCTTTCATTCCTTTTACCTGTTCACAAGATCCAGAGAAAATTCATTATGAGATAGTCCTCAGATTTATAATGCTTCCTGTATTTCCTTAAAAGGTTCACTAAAAAAAAAAAAATAGTATTCACTTTGTACCATATTTTTTCTAAGTGCCTTTCACTCATCACCTTACTTTCATAAAATCACATGAGGTAGATACTATGAAAATTTATTCCACAGAGAAAGGAAAGATAAGTTAAATCTTGGGCTAGAAAATACTAAATTATTTTTAAAACTTTGCTTTCAGTTGTCATGGACTATCATGAATGTTTTTTCATGGTATTCTACTTAAAAATGTTTTTATTCTAAGTTTCCACTAAGAAATGCTGTGTCTTATAGTATCTCTCTTATCTACTATCACCAACTTACATTTTGCATTCTTTGGAATTGTAGCACTTTATTTGTATCCAGTACATAATTTTATTGGATCCTATATTCTTTCCATATATTCTAACCTAATGTTAAGCTCTTTAAGAGCTGAGGGACCCCAGTGATCTTCATGTCTCCACTTTTATTGATTTTGGCTCAGACAATGACCAGTAGAACATTGAGTTTCTCTTACTATCACTAATGGAACATTTAGTATTTCCTAATGTCTGATGGAGACTAAGTAAAGCATACAAACATTTACAGTCGAACCCATCCTGTGGCCCTGCCTCTTATGATCCACCATCTGTGAATCCTAGAGTCTTGTGGAAATTATAAATGGACATTGTATATTGAAATATAATTGAAAAATATTTCCATTAAGCTGATGAGAGTTCCAGTTTCAAAGGAGTTGATTTTGCCATGATCATTTAGGGTAATTTGTTTCTTCTTTTTGCCCTAAACTATTATGGAAAAAAACCGAAGTGGCAGAAAAGGGAAAGAATGGTGAAATGCAAAGAAAGGAAGAAGAAAAAGAAAGAAAAAAAAAAGAAATGCAAGAAAAATAAAAACAATCTCTTTGTTAGAAATGCTCTAGTATTGGAATTCATGGCCTCTCAGACCTTCAGCCTTACTCAATTGTCTTCTTGCCTGCAATTCTCTAAACATTCAAAGTGACTATTTAGAATTACTGACATCATGAGGTCTCAACAAGAGCTCCAATTTCTATAAAGTCATGACATGTCAAGACTGAAAATACATATTAGGATGATGAATTTGTTCTTATTTTCAGAAAATTATGTGATTTTTTAATTCTTACCATATCAGTAGGATAAGATTTCTTCCAAAAACTGTTAATGAACAGGTAAAATACAGACAATGTCTTAATGTGATTATTTCATAGTTTTACCTTTCCATAGAAAATACTGCAGTCTTTTTAATTTGACTAATACCCACCAAGTAGTTAACCTTAAAAAAGATAATCATTCACAGATTGTAAAACCAAAAATTAATATTATGTACCACCTGATTCTTTGTCAGTAAACTGGTAGAAGCACTAGAAACTTCAGTTCTTACTGGAAAAAAAAAAAGAGTAAAAGACAACTTTTAAAATTGTCAATAATTATAGCTCTGGGAATCCTTCACTCAGCTTTGAATCCACAGCTTCTAAGTATAGTGTTGACTTGAAAGTTTGAGTCTGTCAGGTGAGAGGGAAGCTTTTTGACAGGTACAGAGTTGCAAATTTGCAAGAAGAGAAAGTTCTAGAGATCTGTCTCACATCATTGTGAATATATTTAACACTATTGTACTGCATACATAACAATGATTGAGAGGGTAACTTATGTTAAATGTTCTATCACAATTGTTTTAAAAAAGCTTGAATCTGAGTCACAACATTTGAAGGAGAATAAGAAGAAGGGAGGCTCTGCTTATCTTCACATAACTTAAAATTTGGGTGTGTGGGTTATAGTATAATGTATAAGTAATTGATCACACTGTGCAATCCAAATGTACAATGGATAAAAGGCTTTAGAAATTTTAAAAAGAAAGAAATCTTATCTTGGTGAGAAAACTAACAATGAAGGAGTTTCTTTTTGATAGGAGACAGGCAGATGTTTGATAGAAACACAAGTTAAGGGAATCATTCTATAAAATAGGACAACTGTGCTGACCCCCACATGGTTCTCCAAGAAGGAATTTACCTGCAGCCCTGCCTGGCTTGAGTGGACAGAATATGTCACATTCCCCAGCAAACTACCTGTTATCTGCAGGAGAAATGCAGGTCCAAAATAATGTTGATAAGAGGAATCCAAGTAACACTTAAGGGGGAGACTTTTGTGACCCTTTGACAAACCAAATCCTGGAACTCAGAGAGATAAGGATAATTCATTCTAACCATGAAGTCTGTGAGAATTTATGCTTAAGAATCCAATTAGAATCTGGTCAGCATGGGCCAAAGTGCTCTATAGAGTTGTCATGGTGGTGGGCACTTGAAAGTCTGATGTCATCCTGCTGTCAGTCAAAAGTCAAGAGATGCGCCTGGGTGAGACATTCTGGAATCATTTGTGGGGTCCTCAATAAAACTAGAGTGCAGGAGATGCATGCTATCCCTTTCCTCACTGAGAGGACCCACTTTCTCCTTTAAGAATGTTCCCTTTTCCCATTTCCCATTCCTTCTAATACACATATGTCCTGTTACTCTTTGTGACTTGTTGGAAAACTTTCTGACTTGATCTCAAGCATTGGGGTTTGCAGGGGGTTTCATGCTGCCTCAGTTTCCCATAAGGACCCAACCCTGTATCACTTTCAGGTAAAAAGCTTGGTTTATATCTATCACAATCTAATTCCAAAACTTGTGTTGACACCTGTAGTTGATTTTTGAATAGGTAAAGTGCTGTCATTACACACATTCCTCCACTTTAAAATAATACTTATAGTAAGATTAGTATATAGTTCTCATTATGGGATTACCAATAAATCTTAAAATGTGCACTAAATATTAATATAGACTCTTTCGAAATATAGCTAGATCACTCATTTGAAAGGTGTTTTATACCAGTGACCATAGAAAATATGGTATTGATTTGCATTTCTCTTACTGCTAGAGATGGTGAGCATTTTTTCATGTACTTGTTGATTGATTGTATTCAAAACATTTAAATGTGGATGTGTAACCGATGTGATTCTGCAATCTTTGTAATGGTTTGAATAACCAATAAAAAATAAATAAAATAAAAAAAAAACACCCTAAGATACCATCTCACTCCAGTAAGATTAGCAGCCATTATGAAGTCAAACAACAACAAGTGCTGGCGAGGATGTGGGGAAAAGGGTACTCTTGTACATTGCTGGTGGGACTGCAAATTGGTGCGGCCAATATGGAAAGCAGTATGGAGAATCCTGGGAAAGCTGGGAATGGAACCACCATTGGACCCAGCTATTGCCCTTCTCGGACTATTCCCTGAAGACCTTAAAAGAGCATACTACAGGGATACTGCCACATCGATGTTCATAGCAGCACAATTCACAATAGCTAGACTGTGGAACCAACCCCGATGCCCCTCAATAGATGAATGGATAAAAAAAATGTGGCATTTATACACAACGGAGTACTACGCAGCACTAAGAAATGACAAAATCATGGAATTTGCAGGGAAATGGATGGTATTAGAGCAGATTATGCTAAGTGAAGCTAACCAATCCCTAAAAAACAAACGCCAAATGTCTTCTTTGATATAATGAGAGCAACTAAGAACAGAGCAGGGAGGAAGAACAGGAGGAAAAGATTAACATTAAATAGAGTTATGAGGTCGGAGGGAAAGGGAGAGAAAAGGGAAATTGCATGAAAATAGAAGGAGACCCTCATTGTTATACAAAATTACATATAAGAGGTTGTGAGGGGAATGGGAAAAAATAAGGAGAGAAATGAATTACAGTAGATGGGGTAGAGAGAGAAGATGGGAGGGAAGGGGAGGGGGGATAGTAGAGGATAGGAAAGGTAGCAGAATACAACAGTTACTAATATGGCATTATGTAAAAATGTGGATGTGTAACCGATGTGACTCTGCAATCTTTGTAATGTTTTGAATAACCAATAAAAAAAATAATAAATACATAAAATAAAGGTAAAAAATAATTAATATTCATGACTATTTTAGTGACTGATTTTTAAGTATTCAGGAATAAAATTTGGTATGATATTGATCAAATTAAAAAAAAGAAAATATGGTAAATAAAAATAAATTTAAATAGAAGAAGAAAAAATACAGCAAATAAAGGTCTTATTTATATATCCTTTTATCAAGTTATGGTTAATTATCTTTTCATTGGCTAAGAAAATCAAGAATTCATACATCAGTCTCATTCAGAATTTCAATTTTCTATCTGGAATGTCCTCTCAAAATTGCCAACATGGGGAAAACCCAATGCTCCCTCTGTTGCTTGTGTTTACAATGCTGTTTCTGTCTTAATTTTAACATATGTCATTCTCATACAGTAGGAGAAAAATACAATTTTGAAAATGATGCTTTTTGTCATCTTGCTTAGATTTCTGAGCCATAGTTAAAAGCAGCTTTTTTTTTTTCTCCTTAAATTCTATCCACACATTTGATATCTTGGACACTTGTCTGCAATCCAGAATACTGGTGCCAGACTTCTCAAAATTTTCAGGCCGAGACAATATAAATTAGCATCTAGGAATTTTGCCACTGACTTGATAGCAAGAGGAAGGAGACTGGAAATTAGAGATAGACACAAATGAGTTGATGCTTTTTAATTGCCCTGTGTCTTTGTAGGTTAATGAACTCTCTTTTTCAATCATCCTGAGTGCAATGATGTTTGAGTGGTGTACTATAGACAAACAGTGAGAAACTCCAAGCACCCTGTTTATTTGAGATCTTGATTGTTAAAAGTGTATTTGAGATCTAACAGTTTACTTACAACTTTTCTCTCCCTGATAAAAGAAATCTAGATCTTGGTGAGAGTTGATGAGATGTCATTTTTTTTTTTTTGAATTGGCAATAACATTTGAAATTAGTTTTCCCATATATTATTTTGCTTATTTACCTTCTTCTTCAAATAAAAACATAGAAATTAGTGGGTGGAAATCAGAGAGTGCTTTAAACCAAACACCTGTGCATACATATACTTCCCCAGTGAGCACTAGAAATTGCATGAAAATGTGGAGAATGGAAAAGAAAAGAAGTCAAAAAGAAAAATTAACAGGAAAGTGATTAGAACAAAGAAGAATGTGGTTAGTGCAAACTTAAATTTTAATTTGAACAGTTCCAGTTAGTTCAAACAAATAGTAGTAAGAACGTGCTTTCCAGGACAGTGCATTTTATTTTCACAAAAGAAAAGTGATTTCACTGAACTGTATGGGAAGAGGAGATACTTTAAATAAAAGGAATTTCTAAGAATAGAAAGCTATTTCAACCTCAGAAGAGACCATGGAGTATATTTTGACATATTATGTCTTAGCCTTCAATTTAATAGTATTTCATGCACATGTTTCCTTTTTCTTGTAGACACAGATTAGACTATACTTATATTTTCCATTATTCCTTCAATTTTCTATATTTCTCTGCAAAACATGCTTTATTTTGGATCAGGTTGTGTTCATAGACAGGCATTTATAGCACGCTGTGAACATTATCCTGAATATATGTTCTCTGCTGGATGCCAAGAAGTCAGGTTCCCTTAAAATTGGTTATATTGGATTTATTGGAATAAAATAGAAAACAATGTAAATAGACCATTGATATTCAATGGTCAAAATGCCTGTGGTTCACATATATATGCACTTATATGCATATGGTATAAATGAATATGAATATTAATATACATGAATATTATATACATGGATATATTCACAGAGATATAAATAGGTACATTTATTTCTAATTTAGGGAAAGTTTAAAGGAGGTTACAATTCTATGATAGCTAGTAATTACTAGACGTTAGACCATATATCTTTTACAATATTTGCATTATTTCCTTTAGTTCTTTCAAAATTCTATGGGTTGGATAACACTAATAACCCTTTTGTGAAACTAAAGAGACCAACACTTAAATAGATTAAGCAGCTTTCCCAGAGTCTCACAGCTAGGAAGGGGTAGAGACAATATTTGTTTTAAGGAGATCTTTTTCAAAGTAAGTGTATAACCACAAGCTGTGCTTCCTCTCAACACAAAGAAGGACAAATAAAAAAATAAGAGAAATTAAAGGAAGAAAACCAAGAGATAAAGCTAAAATGAAACAATATGTCAACCAACATTTTAAATTGTATTATTTTTCAATGAGTGACCACCAATTATGCTATATTTAGAATTCATTGAGCTAGTTGTGTATATTACTACATTTTTAAATTTTATGCTTTAAAGTTATTCTTAAAAATCTCAGAATTAACATGACTAAAATGACAGTAGACATTTTGTTTGAATATTCACTTTTAAAGTTCTCAATATAGGGTAATAAAGGCACAGTATTCTAAAACAACAATACAAACAATAAATAAACAAAACAAAATTCCTATTGTAGCACACAGGTGGACATGAATTTCATAAAGCAGTTTCTCAAAATATTTCTCAAAGCATGGCCTTCACCATCAGCCCCTCTGATCTGACTGAACCAGGAAGTTAAAACCTTGGAGAATGAATTTACTGCAGTTACATCAGGCCCAGTAAGTGGCAAAAGAGTGGAAACAGAAATTAATTGGTGAAAACTTTTTGTAAGGAAAATTATTTCATCAGTTTATGTAAAATATCTTAACAACAGAATTAGATGAGCTAATTTTCTTTAAGAAAACTGAAGAACCTAGAACAGATTCCTGTCAACGTGGAAGGAGAAGACGTGCTATTCTTTACCAAGCCTAGGTACAAATATTATTGCACTTTATTCTTAGGAAGTTTTCAGATATCTTCTTCAGAACTTCTCATCATCTTATCAAACAAATATTTCTCTCTTTTCTCCAAAATAAATCAACCAGCCAACCAAACAAACAAAAAAAGACACAAGGAGTTGACAGGAGTAGCATAAATGGTAACCCTCAACAGAAGGCTAGGATAAAAATAGAAACTCTATTAGAGTAAAATGCAGTAATGAAATAAAACTGTACTTGTATTTGTAAAAATCCAAGAAAGCAAAAAACAAATAAAGAACATATTAAATATTAAAAATTTTAAGCCAAAGTAGCACAAACACAATTTAGAAAACAAACTCTACAGAAAGCTATAGAATGAAAGCAAAGCTTTAACTCCTCTATCACCAGGACCATCCTCCTGTTCAAAAGAAACTGCTATTTTTATTTGTTATATATTTAAATTATTTTTGGTCATCAATAGTGTAACTTAAATGGTGTTGATGCCTCTGATTCTTAACTCATCACTTTCAGACAACAAATCTGACCACTCTTTGCTGTGACATGAGGATATAATTACTCATCCTTCTTTTCATGTGTTCTAGCTTTTTAGTTTCCCAAGTTCTGGTAATCCTGCCA
This sequence comes from Callospermophilus lateralis, assembly GCF_048772815.1. Taxonomy (NCBI): domain Eukaryota; kingdom Metazoa; phylum Chordata; class Mammalia; order Rodentia; family Sciuridae; genus Callospermophilus; species Callospermophilus lateralis. The sequence continues at coordinate 127,998,420 of NC_135306.1, read as the reverse complement.
ATATTTTATATGGTCAACATTTTTACATTTACACTATTTCAAAAATATTAATTAAATCCTTTTTCAAATTTTAAACTATGATATGTGCCACCAGTATCACAATTATCCTATATACTCACTAAAATGAAGATTCTTAGGTTTAACTGCAAGAATCAAATTAAGAAGATCTGAGATGAAGAATAAGGATCTGCATTTCTATTTCCTCAAGTGATTCTGTACATTAAATATCCAGAAAATCTTGGGGACTTCAAATTGAAAGTGAAATTATTTTTAAAAATATATCTATGTGTAAAATATATGTGTGTGTGTATGTACACACGCATATGTGTGTTTAAGTAAATACTCTCATTGCAGTGCCAACAGAGAAGATAAAATACTATGTTATTGGTTTTTCAAAAAGAAGATCTTTCTGTATTAAAGTCTAACATATCCACTTTTCTTTTTCTTTTTTCTTTATTTAATTTAATTTTTTACACAAATGGAGCACAACTTTTCATTTCTCTCATTGTACGTGATGTAGAGTCACCCCATTTGAGCAATCATATCCATATACAGAGTAATAATGTCAGTCTCACTCCACCATCTTTCCCTCACACACAACCTTCCCTCCTCTACTCCCCTCTGTGCAACCCAAAATTTCTCCATTCTTCCCTTCTCCCCTCCCCCCAATTATGAATCATCATCTGCTTATCAGAGAAAACATTTGGCCTTTGTTTTTGGGGGGATTAGCTTACTTTGCTTAGCATGACATTCTCCAACTACATCCATTTACCTGTAAATGCCATAATTTTATTCTTTAAGGCTGAGTATTATTCCATTGTATGTGTGTGTGTGTGTGTGTGTGTGTGTGTGTGTCTATGTTTGTATGTATGTGTATCAATCACATTTTTCTCTATCCATTCATCTACTGAAGGGTATCTAGTTTGGTTCCACAGTTTAACTATTGTGAGTTGAGCTATTATAAATACTGATGTGGCTGCATCACTGTAGTATGCTGATTTTAAGTCCTTTGGGTACAGATTGAGAAATGGTTTAGCTGGGTTAAATGGTATTTCCATTCCAAGTTTCTAAGAAATCTCCATTCTGCTTTCCAAAGTGGGTGCATCAATTTGCAATATAGCAAAGAATCAGTGTACCTTTCCGCCCAGATCCTCACCAGCACTTTGTTACTTGAATTCTTGATAATTTCCATTCTGACTGGTGTGAGATGAAATCTTAAAGTAGTTTTGATTTTCATTTATCTATTTGCTAGAGATGTTGAACATTTGTTCTTATAATTATTGATTCATTGTATTTCATCTTGTGTGAAGCTCCTGATCATTTCCTTAGTCCATTTATTGATTGGGTTATTTTTTTTTGGGGGGGGGCATTGTTTTTTGAATTCTTTATATATCTTGGAAATTAGTGTTTTATCTTGCGTGCATGTGGTAAAGACTTTCTCCAATTCTATTTGCTCTCTCTTCACATTATTGATTGTTTCCTTTGCTGCAGAGAAGCTTTTTAGTTTGAATCCATCCCATTTATTGATTCTTGATTTTATTTCTTGTGGTTTAGGTGTCTTGTTAAGGAAGTCAGGTCCTAAGCCAACATGATGAACATTTGGGCGTGCTTTTTCTTCTATTAGGCGCAGGGTCTCTGGTCTAATTCCTACGTCCTTGATCCACTTTTAGTTGAGTTTTTTTGCATGGTGACAGGGAGGGGTTTAACTTCATTTTGCTACATATGGGTTTCTAGTTTTCCCAGTACCATTTGTTGAAGAGGCTCTCTTATCCAATTTATATTTTTGGTGCCTTTGTCTAGAGATAATTGTATTTATGTGTGTTTGTCTCTGTATCTTCTCTTCTGTACCATTGGTCTACATGTCTATTTTGGTGCCAACACCATGCTGTTTTTGTTACTATAGCTCTGTAGTATAGTTTAAGTCTGGTATTGTGATGCCTCGGGCTTCACCCTTCTTGCTAAGGATTGTTTTGTCTATTCTGGGTCTCTTATTTTTCCAAATAAATTTCATGATTGATTTTTCTATTTCCACTGAGGAATGTCACTGAAATTTTTATTGGAAGTGTATTAAATATGTGTAATACTTTGGATAGTATGGTCATTTTGACAATATTAATTCTGCCTATCCAAGAACACAGGAGATCATTCCATCTTCTAAGGTTGTCTTTAATTTCTTTATTAAGTGTTCTGTAGTTTTCATTGTAGAGTTGTTTCAACTCTTTTGTTAGGCTTATTTCCATTTATTTTATTTTATTTTTGAGACTATTGTGAATGGGGTAGCTTTCCTAATTTCTCTTTCAGAAGATTCATCACTGATGTATAGAAATGAATTTGATTTATGAGTGTTGATTTTATATCCTACTACCTTGCTGAATTCATTTATTAGTTCTAGACATTTTCTAGTGAAATTTTTCAGATGCTGTAAGTCTAGAATCTTGTCATCAGCAAATAGTGATAGTTTGATTTCATTTTTTCCTATTTTTATCCGTTTAATTTCTTTCATCTGTCTAATTGCTCTGGCTAGAGTTTCAAGGACTGTGTTAAATAGAAATAAAACATCTACTTTTAATTTCATCTGAGCTTCATTCTGTTCTTGAACTTACTCAACTTCCATACATTTGTGTCAAATCAATCTAATATTTCCCTTTTGTTAGAATATTTTCTGGTTAGCATGGATTTTTAATGATTTCTTAATAGACATTAGTATTTGCAAATTTCTGAATCACTGTGTTGCTCTTCTCCTTCACTAATAGCTTCAAACATTGAATACAAATGGATTAGTCAACTTTCCATTTCTGTGACCAAAATGCCTCATAAGAACAACTTAGAAGACAAAATGGGTATTTTGGCTCATGGTTTCAGAAGTTCAGTACATGGTCATCCAATCCATTATTTGGACCTGTGGTGAGTCAGAATATCATGGTTGGAGAAGCATGGCCCATGAACACTGCTTACCTCATGATAGCCAGAAAGCAGAGACACAGGGAGGAGCCAGGGGGACAGGATATAATCCTCAAGGGCATATCCCAAAGTGACCCACCTCCTGCAGCTATACCCCACCTGGCTACAGTTAGAGTTCACTTAGTGCAATAGGACAGACTGATTCTTCAGACTCTGAAGACACTAGGGGAGAGGAGGAAAAAATGGGCACAGAAATATATACCAATATTTTTGAAAACAGACATCTCAGCAGAAATGTCATAGTTCCAGAGAGGTCAGTACAACATTTTCACAATACTAAAGGAAAATAAATAAATAAATAAAGCCAACCAAGCATACTGTATCCAGAAAAGTTATCCTTCAGAAATGAAGAAGAGATAAAGACATTCTTAGATGATAAAATAGAGAGAATACATCTCCACCATGCTTGTCCTACAAGAAATGCTAATGGGAGTTCAAATTGAAAGACACATTAGTGAGTAAAAAGAAAATATATCAGAAGGCATAAAACTCACTGACAAAAGTAATTATACTAATAAATTCAGAATGTTTTAATGCTACAGACATAATGAATAAGTCATTCATATCTTTAGAACCAAACAAGTAAAAATAACTACTGCATTATTTTCTAAGGAGTAAATATAAAAGGTTAAAGTGGGTTATAGAAAATTTGCAATTAAATGCAAGTTTAGAATTTATTGTTTTTTTTTTGTTTTTGTTTTTGTTTTTTTTTTTTTTTTGTGTGTGTGTGTGTATATGTGAATGTTTTCCTAATACTAAAACTACTAAAACTAGACAAGGACACAATGCCAAAAAAAAAAAAAAAAAAAGAAAGAAAGAAAAAATATAAGGCAACAAATATCCTCATACTCTACTAGCAAACTGAACTCAATAGTATATTAGAAGTAATATGCACCAGGATCTAATGCAAATCAATAAACTACAAATAAATAAATATGCCAAACCAAATCAAAAGAATGAAAGACAAAAAACATGTGATAATCTCATCAGGTGTAAAAAAGGTATTTGAAAAATTCAGCATCCATTCATGAAAAAAATGCTGAATAAACTAGTACATATAAAAAATATCTCAATATAATAAAAGCCATTTATAAGTTAACTGATAACATTGTACTAAAAGGGAAAAACTGAAAGTTTTCTCCATAAGACCTAGAACAAGACAAGAGTGCCTACTTTCACTACTTTTATTTGACATTGCACTGGAAGTTCTAGTCAGAGAAATTCAGTGAGAGAAAGGAAATGTTGAACAGAAGTAACACATCCACTTTTAATTTCATCTAGGCTTCATCCTGTTCTTGAAATTACTCAACTTTCATAGACTTGTGTCAAATGAATCCAATATTTGTGTCATTCAAATTGGAAATGTGAAATATGAATTATCAATTGTACTGTTGGCAGAAACATGATCTTATGTATAGAAATGTCCAAAGACTTCACCAAAACAATTATTAGGACAAATGAATGAACTTAGAAAAGTTGTAGCATACAAAATCAACATACAAAATCTATATAGCATCGCTCTGTACCAACACCAAATTATTTGAAATTAGAAATCAAGAAAGCGATCCCATGTAAAATAGCTACCAAAAACAAACAAACAAATAAATAACTAAATAAATAGGAATAAATTGACTTAGAAAAGGAAAGATAACAACAGTGAAAACTGTAAAACACTGATGGAAGAATCTGAAGAGGAAACAAGAAAATTATAAAGATATCCTATGTTCATGAACTGGCACAGTCAATATTGCTAAAATGTCTGTACTACTCAGATGACTTAAAGTTTCAGTACACTCCCCATCAACCAATGGCATTATTCACAGAACTATAAAACACAATTATAAAATATATATGGAAATACACACATACATACATACACACACACACACACACACACACACACACACAACAGAGTCAAAGCAATCTTGGACAAAAAGAACAAAGCAAGAAGTTCAAATATATATTCCAAAAGATTAGTAACCCAAACTGCATGGTATTGGCATAAACAAGACATATAAAACAATGGAAAAAAATTGAGAGTTTAGCAATAAACCCACAAATCAACAGTTAACTTATTTTCAATAAAGGTACTAAAAGCATACAATGAAGTAAGGACTGTTTTCTCAATAAATTATGCTGAGAAAATTGTTTCCATGTGCATAAGAATGATACTGGATTTCCATCTCTTACCAGTTATAATAATCAACTCAAAATGCATCAAAGACTTAAATGTAAGACCTGAAACCATGAAACCAGTAGGAGAAATAAACAAAATCAACAGGCAAGAAATTTCAGAAGATGACCCCATTAGCACAGGATTAAAAACAAAAAAGCAAAAATAAGTCAAATAGTATTACATCAAACTAAAAACCTTCTGCAAGCAAAGGGCAAAGGAAACAATTATAGAATAAATAGACAAATATACTGTATGGGAAAATGTTTGAGATATATATATATATATATATATATATATATATATATATATATTGCAAAGGCTTAAAGGGTTAATATTCAGAATACACAAGGAACTCAAATGAATAGCAAAAAAAAAGAGAGAAGAAAATAAAAACTACAAAAATGTAAAGAAAAGTTGTAAAAAGACATTTCTCAAGAAAAGATGTACAAATAAACTTCAGATACAAGAAAAAATGTTCAAAATCATAAAGCATCATGGAAATGCAGATTCAGACCACAATGAGACATTACCTCACCCCAGTAATAATGAACATTTTAGTTAGCTTTTTCATTGCTGTGACTAAACGATCTGACCAGAACAATATTAGGAGGAAAAGTTTATTTAGGGGCTCATGGTTTCAGTGGTCTCAATTCATAGACAGGAGGCTCCATTCCTCTGGGCTCAAGGTGAGGCAGGACATCATGGTAGTAAAGTGTGGCAGGGAGAACCAGCTCACAAGATGATCAGGAAGCAGAGATCTCCATTTGCCAGATACAAATATATATACTCAACAGCCCTGCCCCCTAAGAATCACTTCCTTCAGCCACACCCCACCTGCCTCCTGTTACCACTCAGTTAATCCCAGCAGGGATTAATTTATTAATTAGGTTAAGGCTATAGCCCGATCATTTCTCCTGCAAACCTTGCATTGTGTGGAAACCACATCTCAATCCTGACAATGACTCTTATCAAAGAGACTAACAATATCAAATCTATAAAGAACATGGAATGCTTGCACACTGTTTGGGGGAATATAAATTAGTATAGGTATTTTGGAAAACAGTATGGAGATTCCTCATAAAAATCAAAATAGAATTTTCATATGATTCCACGATTGTATACTGGGTATATGTTCACAGGAAAATAAATGAGCATGCTGAAGAGATATTTGCACTCACATGCTCACTGCAACACCATTCACAATAACCAAGAAATGGAAGAACTTAAATGTCCCTCAACTGCTGAATGGAAAAATGTGATACAAATACACAAGGGGATATTATTCAGTTGTAAAAAATTGAAACCCTGTATTTTGTGACAACATGGATGGAATTGTAGATCATTATGTTAAGTGAAATAAACCAGGCCCAGAAAGGCAAGTACTACACATTTCCACTCATGTGCATAATCAAAACAAGTTGGTCTCATGGAAGTTGAGAATGGAATAGAGTTACCAGAGGCTGGGGAGAGTAGGGGAAAGGAAAAATAGAGAAAAGTCGATCAATGGATATTAAGTTACAATTAGATAGGAGCAAAAAGTTCATTCGCCTATTTGGGTTACTACAAATAATGGTTATGTGCTATTTCATAAAGCTAAAGGAAAGAATATTGTGTTATCTATAAAGAACTAATAGATGTTTAAGGAGAGAGATGTGATAATCAGACTTAAACATCACAATATATATTCATGTATCGAAACATCACATGGTATGGCATGAATCTGTACAATTTATATTGTAAATATTAATTAAAATTAAATTCAATTAAAATAAGAAGCCAAAAGTTTCTTTAATACTATTCATTCTGCTTCAATGCAATAGTATTAGATCATTTTGTAAATACATTTTTCTAATAAATAATTTTAATATATGCCATGGTTTGTATGTCTGGCTTTTGAACATGTACTTATTTAACATTAATTAGATAGTTGCTAGAAGGGAAAATGATAGCTCAGGATATTCTGCAGATGATATTGCTTTGATGTGTTCTCAGGCTGAGCGGTTGCAATTGGTTCTCAAAAGAATGTTCATACACATCAGACAGCTATACAATTGTTTCACCCATAAAGATATTGTATCTTCCCTTCCTCAACTAATTTCTTTTAACAAGGCTATTTTTTCAGAGTGTTGAAATTTTTTATAACATGAAGAAACACATGCTCTATTACTTCTTTACAGAGTCATTTACATATAAATGAGCTCCTCCTTTTAGCCCTGTCTATTGTCTTTATTCTGCAAACATTTACATATTTGAACAAGTCTTTTAGATCACATATGTTCAAGCACACAAAAAAATGGTGTTATTATATTTTGGGAAATGATGATATAATTTTAGTATTTATTTACTGAGTCCCTCATGGATTTCTTCACAGTCAGAGACTACACCTGCTAAGAAAGAAAAAAAAAATCAAAATTGTAAGGAAAAAAATATGAAAAATAGGAAGGACTCAAGAACTTGTTATACAGAGATAAATTTTCTAAATATTCATTATTAACTCATGTACTGAGAACTTTAACAATTCAGCTTGTTTCTCTTCTTCTAATCAAATTACTTAAATAATAATTCAGCCCTTTACTTTTTTTATCTGGTCCAGATTCTTGTAAACCTAACACCACTATTATTTCCCCAAAAATACTAATAGTATTTTTGTATTTTTATGGTATACTTTTCTTTGGTAGCAATGTGATTCTAAATGCCCTGCCCTAAATATTTCTCACAAAAATATAAATTCAACTAAAAATTATGAAATTTTTTTACTTTTGTATATGCATTTATTTATTAATATAATACTTTAATTACTATGTACATTCTGGTACAAAGCTTGTTGTTTATTTTTAATTGAAAGATTATCAGATATAAATATCATTTAAACAAAGAAATTCAAAGGATATAAAAGAAATTAAACTTTATCCTTTGTACTCAATCTCATTGCCCTGCTTTCTGTTAACCAATTAGGGGTTTATTTACAAATTCAATATTTATGCCTGAGAGAGCATGACTAACTACTGCTATAACTCACAAAGGGGTCACCGTTCCCTAAACATAAGATCCAGACTGTGTAGAGGGCAGAAGTACTGTGAGAATGTATGGGACCACATGCAACAGAATAGGAATCTTCTCTGGACAGTCCTCCTGTTTCTCCTCAAGCCTCACTTAGCCTCCAGCCCCACCAGCCATAATTACAAATACATTTTCGTAATATTCTACTGGCCATATCTCAAATTTTGCCTAAGAGAATAATCAACAATACCATTCGTAAGGCATGCAAGGAAATCTTGCACATCTTCCAAGTTGAGTTAAATATTCACTTTTTGGTGTAGGCTATTACCCTTTGTGTTCTGCTTATTTCTTGCTTCCAAACTGACTAATAACTTTGCTTCCATGAATTCAATGCCCTGCTATGCATCTATTTCTGGCTATTGCCCTCTCCACATGTCTACATTATTCATTGATCACACTAGTGATGCCCGCCAGAGGTGACTGCTCATGCCTGTGTGTACGCAGTTTGCATATGAGCAGAAATAGTGGAATGAGTCGGTTGGTAAGCAGTTTGTCCTGAAATGTCAGAAGGTTTAATTTGTTTTTCTTTCCTATTATGTTCAAAATAAAAGATATTTTTGAAGAAAATAAAGGTAACTTTCTACCTTTCAGACAAATAGAGGGATTATAAACTGGCACATATATTCTGGAAAACAATTTGGCACACTGCAACAAGTTACAATCATATTTTGAACAAGTAATATCACTTTTGGCATTATACCCAATAAAATAATGAGAATTTCAAACACTTGCAAACAAAGATGTTGTTTGCTGCACGGTTTGTCACTTGTATGTTCATCAGTAGATCCTGATAAAACAAAATGTGGTATGTTTTTATAAAAGATAGTATAATAATATTCATAAAGAAATATAGTAAGAGAAATATTTACATTCCAAACAAGCCTAAGTTAAATAACTAAGTTGTTTTCCCATTTTTAGGAGCCACTAGCAGCCCTGGATGAGGAGCTTATCTTTCAGTGACATCTTGCTAAAAGTGGCAATAAAAGCAAGTTACTAACCATTTTCTGCCATACATGCTGACTTTTAATAATGCATCTAACAGGAGAGTAACATTAAATGTTCTATAAAGTATTTGCTTTTTCCAGTGATCTCAAAACATTATTTGTAGGAAGTTCACCTCAGACATATTGGGCAAGGACAACCTGCCGAAAATTGCGAGAAAATTATAAAACAACTCTAAAATATGATTAGTGTCAAGTGGCGGGAATTAATCTGGAAAGGATTATTGGTTAGTTCAAGAGGCTAACACACTTAAAAATGATTGGTTTAAACCATGAGACTGTGGCAAGGGGGGTGCCTGCCAAGCTTCAGGGCTTCTGGTTTAGATATTGGTCACCGCCTAGGTGGGGGCCTCTGGAATTTCAGATATTTTGACATCTGGCCTATTTTAGGCAATCATCTTCTTTGGCTTTTCCGAGAACTGTCTGCACAGAGCTTTCTGTGGTATTTCCTGACTATAGGACTATAGTAGGACAGGGGTTAAGTTTCAGAGCAAAATGAGATCCCAAGTAAATTGAGGTTGCTTATGGTCTTTCACAACATGTCTGAAAGACACCATGATCAACAGTGAGAAACTAATGTGACTCCATTTTTGAGAAACCAGCCTCTACCTCAGAGCAAAGCCTGTGCAAGGAAGGGGGCGTGATCCTTGTCCTTGGAAAAACCCGAAGAGCACTCCTAGGCACTACCCACCCTGCTGAGTTGTTTGTCTGCAAATATCTGAAGAGATCTGTGGTGCCAGGTGTCCCTGACTCAGTTAGGCTAGGTGAGGACCCATAGCAAACCCCTAGCAACCACCAATCAGCATGAGACAGGGAAAATATCTGGGATGCCAGATTGTAAAGGTGAAATTTTTAAGCTGTTTCTAAGCCGCAGAGCCCGAGTTAAAGTGTAAAAGATTGGACATTGTGAAGTTTCTAACTGCAAGGCTTGAGTTAAAAAGTAAAAGACCAAGTATTGTTATAATTCCTCTGCTACCCCCGGAACCTGTAATCTCTGTAGCTGTTAGGACAATGACCGAACTGCCCAGTAAATATTCTCACTGACTCCTCTGGTTGTCTAATAACCTGGGGTTCTGTGAAGCTGGCACGTAGGCATCGCAGGACCTAAAACCAATCAGTTTAAATGTGTATCCCGCTTAGAAGTGACCGATCACCCCTGTCCTATCTGTTCCCGCCAATGAATGTACTAATCAGGTCTCAGATTTGTTGTTCATTTTTCCCGCGCCTCATGATGATTTGTTCTGATGTATGCAAAGCGCCCCCCTCCTCCAAAAAGTGTACTTAAGCTCTGCCTGACCTCTGCCCTGGGCTCTGGGCTGCTCTATCTTCCTGAGTGAGCCTGGAGCCTCAGCATGCTGAATCAATAAAACCCCTTCTGCCAATTGCATGGAGCCAGTCTCTTGTGGTCTCTCCCTTCGACGCTTCGCCGGACCCTTACAAGATGACCCCCAGTAGTTTATGGTGGTTGATAACATGTTGGGAAACTATGTAGTTTAGCACATACACCCCTCATGACTTAAAGCAATCAGTTCAAAGAAACCCCCCTCTTGTACTAACCAATCACCCCTACCCAACTTGTTCCCACCAGTGGATGTGCTAATCAATGCTAAGAGTTGTTGTTTGACTTTCCTGCAGTGAGAAATGATTTGCTGTGTCAGTTGTGACACACAGAGTATCCCCCAAAACCTATAAAATCTCACTTAACAAAGGGCCAGGGCTCACTCTCTGGGACTGCTGCATCGGAAACAGTTCTGAGTCCAGGCTGAAGTTTGCAATAAAGACTCTTGTGTGATTGTATTGGATTTGGCTCCTGGAGGTCTATTGGGGTCCCAGGAATCTGGCATTACAGTATTTTAGAATAAAAAGTGAAGAGAAGATTCTGTAATTTAGCAGTTTCTATCTATGTATCTATCTATCTACCTATCTACTAAACTAAGTCATGAAATGTTCTACATACATTAATATCTTCATTTTTACAATAAACAGATTAAGAATAAATTATACTTTCATTTTTACACTTTTATATACACTCATTTTCACATACAAGTGATCAATGTATTGCTTCACTTTCGCATTATTTGGAAATAAAAGCCAATTACTATTTTCTAGCCATCATTTAAAAAAAAACCAAAACAGAAACTGAAATGCCAATAAATATTGGTACAACTTAGCCTAATTACCATAGACTACTTTTCAAATAATATCTGCTTCTTTTGGATAGTGTTCCATGAAACCAGTTTAAGAATACTTATTATTTTCCAACTTCCTTCAACCTTTAACTATATTGCTTACTAATTAATTTAGGTACCCAGAATTCACTCCATCAACAGTTTCATAAATGTGTGCAACATTTATAACATTTCTAATATAAGTATATGTGTTTCAAATATCTAATATTTAAAAAAAATAGTAACCATGTATATATGTAATTTCTCCAATATTCCTATTAATGGTTAATTCATAAAATGACATACGTTTTCAGAAAACATTATATCACCATATAGTATACTTTATTTTAATGAGGATAATGCTTTTCTTTTTTTTTTTTTTCATCTACTTAGGTTTGTTGTGTTTGTACAATACATAGAAAATTGCTCAGTTTGAGGTCTACAGCCAGCAATTAACACCACTTAGCAGCTGTTAAAATGGGTAATCGCCTGTTGTTATCTTCATGTGGCTTAATTCAAATGCTAATTGCTCTCTGAGCACTGATTGTAAACCTACCACATCCAGTACATTCTGCAGACATTTTGAGATAAAAAAAATAATACATTTTTTTGAAATGTAGTGGTGAAAGGGAGAGAAAATTTCAAAAAATTTTAAAATTGCACTATGATGAAATGCAATAGGGCTTTTTCATAAGGATTCAGTATTAATGAGGTACTGCAGTTATATTGAACACAACTGTCTTGTCCACTGTGGCAGTGACTTCCAGGTATGGCTTTTTACATTTAAAATAAGCCTAGTTCAAACTTGTACATGCTATAAATGTAAACTATGCACCACAATTCAAACACTTATTACTAAGAAAAAGAATGTAATATATCTTATTGATAATTTATATGTTGATTATATGTTGAAATAATAACATTTTAGATATACTAAGTTATAAAAACATGTTAAAATTAAAGTTTTCTTGTTTCTTTTAGAGTTTTTAATGTCACTACTAGAAAATAAAACATGATAGGTGACTGACACTAACATTTGTAATACTTAGCATTAAATTAGACTGAACAAATTTCTAAGGCACCAGGTAAGAATAGAAACCATTTTGACTTTTTAGTTATATGGTGAAAAACCAGCCTCTACCTCAGTGCAAAGCCTGTCCAAGGAAGGGACATGACCTTTGTCCTTGGAAAGACCCACAGAGCACTCCTAGGCACATTCCCACCCTGCTAAGTTGTTTATCTACAAATAACAGAAGAGATCTGCTGCGCCAGGTGTCCCTGACTCAGTCAGGCTAGGTGGGGATCCATAGCAGCCACCAATCAGCATGAGACAGGGAAATATCTAGGATGCCAGATAACCCTCCCAGTGGTTTATGGTGGTTGATAACATATTGGGAAAGCATGTAGTTCAGCACGTACACCCCTCTTGGCTTAAACCAATCAGTTCAAACGAATACCCCTTTTGTACTAACCAATCACCCTTACCCAACTTGTTCTGGCCAGTGAATGTGCTAATCATGTTTTAGAGTTATTATTTGATTTTTCCCACGGTGTGGGATGATTTGCTATGATGTATGTGAAGTCCCTGCCCTCTCCAAAAAATGTATAAAACTGCTGCAAACCCTGGGCTCGGGGCCTCTCAGCGTCACCAGTTACTGTGTGTGTGCGCGGAGGACCCAGCTAGCTCGCAATAAACACCTCTTTGCTGCTTACATGGATCTTGGGTCTCTGGTGGTCTTTGGGGGTCCTGAATTCAAGCATAACAATGGAAAGCATAAAAATGAAAAGTAAATTAATCCACATATATCAATTAATGAATTTCAAAAATTGATTATGATTTTTTTAAAAGGGAAATTAAATTTCCTCAAATCTTGAAAATTTTTATTTAAAACACAATTTCTAAAGCTAACCAAATTTCAAGGATGTAAAGTAAAATGAAGCAGAAATTCGCCAAGAGAAGTAAAGCAGGCTGTAATTAATCAATTATTGAGTAAATGGAAAGAAACAACATGCATTTTTAAAGTTAGTTTTATAAAACACATTTGATTCTATGCACTTTGGAGCCTTTACCAGGCAGTAGGAAGCAACAGTTCCATCTGTGTGCAATTTCAGATGAATGTAAATTCTTCCCCACCCTCTTTGGCTCTGTGGCTAATGAGAAAATGGAATGTGTTGTGGTCTAAATAGTCTCTTGTTTGAATATAACAGTATTGATTTTCTTCTGACTCACTCCTCATTTTAGTGTCTTGAGTGACTAGAGATCTTATTGGATGAGACATAAAGTTGAGGTCCTGACCATTTGTGGTCATTAAGCATCCCAGGACACATTTTGCTGGAGAGTAGGATGGTTATCTTATACTGCAGCCCTGTCCCAATACAAGCAAGGATAGTCTAATCTTCTAAATTCTTTATTTTTGTTCAATAAGAAGGAGTTTCATTTTAGTCATCAGGCCACAAACTTAAAACTTTTGGCTATTTTCTATTAAATTAATGTGAATTTCACTTCATAAATCCCCGCTTGTGCATAAGTAGAAAGTGCATTTAAAATTTACCTCATAAGATTATTAATATTATGTAGCAAATTAAGAGAGATCTATTATTATAATGTAATACAATATGATATATGTGATGAAGATGATCTTTAGAAAAAAAGAAATATATGTCTATATATGATATTCTAAATAACTTATCAAATATTTTAGAAGTAGTTTATTTAAACAAATATATATATAAATCACCTGTTCTGTCAAGAGGTTTTACTAGGCAACAGAAATAGAAATAAAAAAACATGTTCACTATCTTCAAGAAGCTAAAGATCAAGTATGAGGCAATAAAGCAAACAGATACTTGTAATATCAAACGGTAAAAGCACCATAAAATGTATGTGAAGAAAACAAAAAGAATCAATCTCTAACCCTCGGGAGATGGTTGTTGGAAGAGAGGTTATATAAAATGACCATATGCTTGATATAGGACTTATGTATAAGAGGAAGAATATAAATAGTAATTAAAGAAAAGAGGAATAAAGAAAAGTGATAAGAACAAATCTAGAAAAAGATAGAGCATACTACTAGTGAGGTTACTCTTCTTGGAATATAACGCCCAATTTTTCAAGGGACAAATAAATGTCAATAGCAAAAGCTTGCAAAACATCTAGTTTTGTTATACTTAATAAATAATTTGTGTACAGAGATGGAAAAGGAGTTTTAGAAAAAAATAAATTTCAAAGAAATCTCATTGTTTACCTTTTTTCCTCTTGGTTCAAAAAGGGATGTAAGTCAAATTTAGCTGAGCATGGTGGTGCATGGCTGTAATCCCAGTGGCTCAGGAGGCTGATACAGGAGGATCTCTTGTTCAGAGCCTGCCTCAGCTTAAAGCGAGGGGCTAAGCAGCTTCATGAGACTGTGTGTCTAAATAAAATACAAAATAAGGCTGGGGATGTTGCTCAGTGGACAAGTGCCCTTGGGTTCAATCTGTGGTGCTCTCACCCCCAAAAAATTTAAACAAGAATCGTACATGTATCAAAATTAAAATACTTTCTAAATTTTGCAATTGTATATTTTGGTATAAGTTTACAAGTTTTAGCTGGGTGTGGTGGTGCACTCCTGTAATCCCAGCAATAAGGAGGCTGAGACAGAAACATCAAAACTTAGCAATGACCTAAACAACTTAATGAGATACTGTCTAAAAATTAAAAAATAAAATAAAATAAAAATGAAAAGGGCTAGGAATGTACCTCAGTAATGAAGAATACTCCTGGTTCATTTCCTGGAATGAAAAGAAAAGGAAAAAGAAAAAAAATTACAAATTTTGAATTTGCTTTGTTTAATCTAGTGTCCCTTCTTTAGTATACTGTACATATATTAGATAGATAGGCAGCCATGAGGAGGTAGTTAGGTAAGATGATAAAGGGAGACATCAGCCGTATATATCAGAGAGAGACCATATGTCACAGGATTGGGAACCACAGGGAAATTAACAAAATAGATAAACATCTGGAAAATGGGCACTGGTATGCCAAACCTCTCCCAGATATAGTTAATTTTAACCCTTCAAGGAACTGTTGTTCCAAGATCATGTCACATCTTCCCCTTGGACAGGTCATCACCAAAATCATGTCACAGTTGCTTCTTATGACTTGGTTCTCTACCTTCACAAAGAAAGTTTGCTGAAGGCTACACAAATGGTAATAGCCACTTAAAGGCAAATGAAGTAAGGCAAACACAAAGACACTCAAATCTCTTAAAACTCCCAGACTTTTAGAGATATATAGTTCTTCCTGGAGGCGGTCCATTCAGGCAGTGGTCCATTCAATGCAGGTTCTAGGGGCCTAAACTCTCACTTTTAAACTCTATTTACTAAGCAGGAACTTCCTTAAAATCCTTTCTGTGAGATCACAGAACCAGCTGTTGTGGACTCCTGTAGTCATAGCCAGGTTTCCTCTAAAACAAAAAGCATGATTATTTCCACTTAGTGGGCAAATCAAAGCTACTTATACACTATTGTTCACATTTAAGAAAATGCCTCCAAAATATCAATTTTTAAAAAATCTCATTTACATGAATATCAACTACATTGAGTCCTTCAATCTTGGGCCCCTTAGAGACTGGTCTTCAATTAACAATGAGAATAGTTCTATTATTTAAGGGGAGAAGCCACAATCTGAGAGGATGCCATCTAAAAACAAATTTGAAGAAAATTGAGAACATCAAAAATCAGTATTATTGTTTTTATAGTGAATTTGCTTTTTCATGTAATGAAGTGAATAGTGTATATAATTACCATTCTTCTACAAAATGAACATTTTCTTCAAACCAAAACAAAAGAAAACAAATATTTACTTTTTGGAAATTCATTCAAAAATATACATTAATTTTCTAGGGCTTTCATGACAAATAACACAGACTGTGTAGATTAAGGAACAGAAATTTATTAGAAGGTAGAAGTCTGAGATCAAGGTGTTGAGGAAGTTGGTTTTTTCTGTGGCCTTTTTCCTTGGCTTGCAGATGGCTGTCTCTTCCCTGTATCTTCACATCATCCTCCTTTCATTTCTGCTTGTGTCCTACCATCCTCTTCTTTTATGGGGATACTAGTCATATTGGGATAGGCCCCAGGCATATGTCCTTGTCTTAGCTTAATTGCCCCCTTTACTATTGATTGATTGATTGATTGATTTATATTTGTTCTTCAAGATATATATGATAGTAGGACATATTTTTACATATTATGCATTCATGGAATATAGCTTATTCTAATTAAGATCCCATTCTTGTGATATACATGATATGGAGTTATACTGGTCATGTTTGCATTTATGAACATAGGGAAATTATGTCCAATTTATTCTATAATCTTTTCTATTCCCCCTCCTTCATTCCCCTTTGTCTAATCCAATGAACTTCTATTTTTCCCTCCCCCACCCCTGTTGTGTATTAATATCCACATATCATAGAGGACATTTGGATTTTAGTTTTTTGGGACTGGCTTATTTCACTATTATGTTAATCTCCAATTCCATCCATCTATCAGAAAATGCTATTTTTTAAAATTCTTATTTATGGATGAGTAATATTCCTTTGTGTATATATACCACACCCTTTTTTTTTTTTTTTTTGTAGGGAGTGTACCAGGGATTATATTCAGGGGCACTTGATCAATGAGCCATATCCTCAGCCTTATTTTGTATGTATTTTTATTCATTCTCCTGTTGAAGAGCACCTATGTTGGTTTCATAGCTTAGCTATTGTGAATTGAACTACTATAAACTTTGATGTGGCTGTGTCACTATCGTATGCTGATTTTAAGACCTTTGGGTATATACCAAAGACTGGGATAACTTTTGTTGGTTCCATTCCAAGTTCTCTAGGGAATCTCCATACTGCTTTCCAGAGTGAGTGGTTGCACCAATTTGCAGCCCCATCAGCAATGCATGAGTGAGGTGTTTTGCCCACATCCTCTCTGACATTTATTGTTGCTTGTATTCTTGATACCAATTGCCACCTGTAAGGCTCTATCTCTAAATACAGTCACATTCTGAGACTTCTGGGGTTAGCATGTCAACATATAAATTTGGAGGATTACACAATTCAGTCCATGATATCTAAATACAAACTATATCTTCAAATTGAATTTAAACCTTGTCAGAGCAGCTTTCGAGAATGGTGGCTTAAACTATTACTGAATACATAAACTTTCTTAGCTCATCTGTGTACCTTAGATATTTCTTCAGAGACATCTATCTTTTCACAAACTCTCTTCGTGAAATAGGAGAGAAAGATTGTCAAATAATTGTTAAGTCAGAGATTATTAAAAAAACATGAAGGTGTGAAAATTAATGGAGGGAAAATACGTAGTAGAAAGCAAAAAAAAAAACCAAAACTTTAAGAAAGATGTGTTTATCTATGAAATGAAATCAAGCGAGAAAATTACAGGATTCTAGAGATAGATATGAAGATATAAATAAAAAGAGAAGTTCTTAAAAGCTGAGAACCTGTGGTTGATTTGTGATGCATTGTAAAATCAAGGCAGACACACAGGAAGAAGAATGATTGCTCATTGTGGGATTTTGAGAAGGCTGAATTCAATGAGTCAGAATTGGAAAGAAGATACAAAAAGTAAAGGAAGTGCAAAGAACTGACCACACACAGCTCTACATGATGATATGATGAATCATAAATAGCTGATCTTAAATCAAAAGCTCTGGCCAGGACCATGATATTTAATAAATATCAAATACTTGCTATATGCCATGCTCAAGACTGAGGAGTTTATATTCAGTAATTTTATTGAATTTCAAAATAACTCTGACATTCAGTAATCACTCTTTGGTCAAAAACCAAGTAAATAGCAAAGCCTCAATAATAGCATGACTCATCTCTTCCGGGTCCATGCTCTTAGTCACTACTCTCTATTTTCTCTCTGGATGCAACCTCTGTAGAAGTGGATTCGAATCTTTCCAGGACAGTAGAACAAAGTTAAATCATAAGGCATAAAATAAATCTGTGTTTAACATTTAGATGGCCCCATTTTTTCTCACCAGGGTATTAGGAATTAGACTATTACTGTACACATTTTGAAGATGTGGAAAATGGCACACAAGCAGTAAATAAGTCTGTGGACACTGACAGAACCAGGATGAAAGCCCAGCCAATCTGACTCCAGAGCCTGCTCACAACCATCCTGTCTCCATGGTGAACACAAATCAAAAATAAGATCATCAGTTCTCAGTGGAAGGCTAGGCTGAATGAAAGTGGCAAGCCTTGGGGAATAAGATACATGATTCACAGTGTAGAGACCCAGAGGGTACATCAGAGGCCTGAGACCGGTGATCAGTTACCTTTCCCCTTTTCCATCATTCTCTTAGAAAATCCATTTGTTGTACGTACTACTTCAGTAAGACTATGTCATGGGTTGAGTGCTCTCAAAATTCATGTGTTGAAATTTAATCCCCAATGTGCCAATATTGGAGGTGGGGGCTTTGGGAAGCAATAAGGCATGATGTGGAGCCCTTATGAACAAAACCTATAAATTCTTAGGAAGCAGCTAGAGAGCTAGCTGTCCTCTTTCTGCCACATTATCATACATATAACATGTTGACAGATAACACAAGCTGTCTGTGACTTGGAAGACATCTCAACCAGAAACCAACCATGCTGACACCTAGATTGCAGATTCTAGGCCTCAGAACTCTGAGAAATCAATGTTTGTTATTTAAACCACTCTTGGTTGATGCTAATTTGTTATAGCAGCCTCTAGTGACTCAGATTGGAGACTGAAAGAAGTACTACAAACTGGACAGCTTAACAACAAATACTCATTGTATCACATTTCTGAAGGCTCGAAGTTCAAATACTGGTATTGGAACAATAAAGAGTTTCCCTTTGGGTTGCAAGGGAAGAACCTAGTCCAGATCTCTCTCCCTGGCCTATAGATTGCTGTTCAAATGGATTGCAGTTCCTCATGGATGCCTATGTCTAAATTCTTACCTTTTATTATGGTGCCAGTCATATTTAGAGAGGTCCATCTTAATGACATCATTTTAACCTGATTACCTTTGTAAGAACCTTGTGTGCAAGTAAGGTCACATTTTTGAGGTATCAATCATTAGAACTTTGCCAATTATTAAACAATTTTCTTAGAATTTTTTTCTGCTAAATATGCTAGTTCATTACTTAGAGATTTTGCTTTACACACATGTATAGGTCAGTATTCAGCTAAGTTTTCTGCCACTATAAAATTAGGATCTTTTCTCCTCCAGTTTCCATTAGTGTATTCGTCATTTCCTTCTTAATCCTCACTGGAAGTATTTGCAAAGTATTTTAACAATATTTTGTTTGCCATATATTAGTTTTTTTGAAACAACACAAGATTTCACTACTGTACTGTTTACTTCTTTCTTGGCTGTCACTAGTAGAGTCTTTAACTTGTATACTTTTATCAACAATCTGCTTGTGTTAGTCAGCATTTCCACTGATGTGACTTGAAGACCTGACAAGAATAATTTTAGAGGAGGAAAGTTCATTCGGGGGCTCACAGTTTCAGAGGTCTCAGCCCATTGACAGCTGGCTTCATTCCTTGGGGCTCGTGGTGAAGCTAGACATCATGGCGAAGGAGTGTGGCAGAGGGAAGCAGCTCACATGATGATCAGAGGCAAAGAAAGAGTCCACTTGCCAGATACAAAATATATACTCCAAAGGCATGCCCCTAATGATGAACCTTCTCTAACCACACCCTACCCACTTTCAGTCACCACTCAGTTAATCGTATCAGAAGATTAATCTATTGATTGGATTAATACTTTTAAGAACCGATCATTTTCCCTCTGAAGCTTCTTGCAGTTTCCCACACATGAGCTTTTGGAGGACACCTCACATCCAAACCATAATACTGCTTAAGGCAGTCTAGATTGTTTTATTTTACTTTTTAAAATCACTCTACAAACAACCCAATTACAATCCACTTTCATAATTTTTGGAATTTATTATAACACCGTATTACTTCTTGGCATCAAAATATTTATTGCAAGAAACTGGCTTATGTGACTGTGGAGGTCGACTAGCAAATTCAAACTCTGTAAAAGCAGGCCACCGGGAAAGGTCCCCTGGGACTGCAGACAGGGTGAAGCTGTAGTCCACACACAGCATTTTTTGTCTTCATGGAAACCTCCATTGACTGAGTAAAGCCCACTTAGATTATCTAGAATAATCTTCCTTACCTTAAGTAGATTAATTGTAAACTTGAATCACTTCTTTTTTAAAAAAAGAGAAAGAGAGAGAGAGAGAGAGAATTTTTTTTTTTAATATTTATTTTTTAGTTTTTGGTGGACACAACATCTTTGTTTGTATGTGGTGCTGAGGATCGAATCCGGGCCGCACGCATGCCAGGCAAGCGCACTACCGCTTGAGACACATCCCCAGCCCCAAACTTGAATCACTTC
Source organism: Callospermophilus lateralis (assembly GCF_048772815.1). Classification (NCBI taxonomy): domain Eukaryota; kingdom Metazoa; phylum Chordata; class Mammalia; order Rodentia; family Sciuridae; genus Callospermophilus; species Callospermophilus lateralis. The sequence continues at coordinate 127,977,618 of NC_135306.1, read as the reverse complement.
TATAAAATGCAGTGTGAGGAACACCTATGTTAATGTTCAACAAAATAACAGGGCTCTGTGGTTCAGCCATATTGACATATAACACTACATTACAGCAGGTTTTTTCTTTGCTTCATCTATCCCAGCTTGGTACTGAAGAAGCTGGCAACCTGGAATAGGAAGCAGGTACACCAAAATGAAAAAGCCTCTAAAAATTTCTACCCTAAGAACCAAATTGTTTTACATTACAAAAAAAAAATTATACAACTACCCTATCCATCAATAAAAGTCAGATTAAGACACTGCATCTCCATTGTTTTTGGTTTATAATGAGTCACTCCTTACAGCTTGATCCTGAGGGCTGGTTTCGGAGAATTCATACAGAAGAACTGGAGTTTTCAGACCAGGCCAGTGTTAATGGGGTACCCTGCCAACAGTGGCAATTATTAGTGAGGATGCTGAACCCGATAAAGTACCATTCCATGCCTGGCTTGTCAGTACAGGCTTATGGGAAACTGAATGATAATGGGTCATTTCCCTCCCTTCCTGAAGTGTCCTTAGATGCCAGGAGATCCTCTCCTGTTGCATAGGATACTGGCAGTGAGGACTTAGTGGGAAGCTGAAATTGAAGATCACCTAGAAGCAATGAGGTGAATTTCCCCAAACTAGAGCATCCAAAAGGCCTAGTGAGGAACAGGGAAGTTTAGTTCACTGCTACATAATGGTAAAAAGACAACTGCCTGCCTGGGCACACCTGAGAACTGCAGAGGAGTCCTTTGAAAACAGAAGATTTATGCCTGTAATCCCAGTGACTCTAGAGCCTGAAGCAGGAGGATCCTGAGTTCAAGATTAGGCTTAGCCACTTAGGGAGACCCTGTGCAATTTAGTGAGACTCTGTCTCAAAATAAAAAAGGATTAGGGGTGAAGTTCAGTGGCAAGTCTCCCTAGAATCAATCTCTCATACGAGAGAGAGAGAGAGAGAGAGAGAGAGAGAGAGAGAGAGAGAGAGATAGATTTAAATTCAGTGACTTTTCATATTATAGCCACAATGTTTAGGATATGATTAAAGTCATTTATTCTAAAAAGACATGTAAAATCTCAATTTTAGTAAGATATCAAACGATGCCAACACTGAGATGGCCACAGATGTTAAAATCATGTGATAAGTATTTTAAAGTCCTATCATAAAAAATGCTTTCACAAGAAAATTAAAACATGCTTGAAACAAATGGAAAAAAAAGTGAAAGTTTGTGCAAAGTTAGAAGATATAAAGAAAAATCAACTGAAAATTTTAAACCTTAAAAATACAAACACTGAAACAAAAATTCACTGGATAAGCTCAATAGCAGAATGGGATAGAAAGACATAAGAGTCAATGAACTTGAAAGGAGAATAGGAATTCTAAACACATACAACAAAGAAAAATATATAGCCTGGAAAAAAATTTGTAAGATATCAGGGAACTGTAGAATTATAATAAAAGATGTAACATTCAAGTTCTTGGAGTCCTAGGAGGAGATGGAAAGTGTGCAGTTAAAAAAGTGTTCAAAGAAATAGTGGCTACCTTCCCCGCCTCCCCAAACCTGGTGAAAGCCTTCAGATTCAAAAGAAGTCTAAACAGGATAAACCCAATATTATTAAAAGATGAGGAGTAAATCTGGAGAGCAGTGAGGGAGAAATGACACCCTATCTACCAGGGAAAACAATTAAAATGAGAGGATTTTTCATCTGAAGCCATGGAGTCCAGAAGAAAGTGGTACAGCATTGTTCAAGTTCTGAAAAATCAGCTATCAACACTGAGTTCTGTATTCAACAAAATGAGAAGAAAATAAAGACCCACCCAGATGAAGGAAAACTAGGAGAACTTGTTACGATCAGACCTACCCTAAAAGACTGTCTAACACATATTCTTTAAATAAAATGAAATGGTGTGATAAAGAATCAATAAGGACCATCAGGAGGAATGAAAGCATAATGAAAACAGCAATTTTTTTTCTCTTTTTGAGTTTTTTAAATTATGTTTAACAGTTTGAGTGAAAAGTATAATATTTCTGATGTAGATCTCAACACATATAAAAGAACTGTTTAAGGCAACTGTTTTACAAATTATCAACAGAGGCTTAAAGTGAATAATATTTCTTTAATGGAAGGGAGGAAGGGATAGAAAGGGAAAGTACTGAGGAACAAAATTTATAAAATAATATTCTATTCTGTGCATATATAAATATGATTCCTAATGGTATGTATAACTATAACACATCAATAAAAATATGAAAAAATCTAAACACCAGACTAAGCACTAATATAGCAATAATTATATCAAATGTATTTAGGCTGAATAAACCAATTAAAATACATATCTATGCAAAATAGACATGAAATGTGACCCAATTATATGCAAGGACATTCTGCTGAGTGAAGAAAGTCCATTCAAAAATCCCATATACTATATGATCCCATTTATATAACTTTTTCAAATTATGCAATTAGAAGGGGAAGTGCTGGGGAACAAAATTTATAAAATAATATTCTATGCATGTATAAATAGGAATCCTAACAGTATGTATAACTATAATGTATCAATAAAAATATGGAAAAAAAACTAAACACCAGACTAGGCCCTAACATAGCAATAATTATATCAAATGTATACAGGCTAAATAAACCAATTAAAATACTTATCTATCAATTATGGAGATAGAAAACAGATCAGTGGTTTTCTGCTCTTGGGGGTGATATGTCTATGAGTTGGAAGCACAAGGGAAGAATTTGTGGTGATGAAATAATTCTGGATCTTGATTCTGGTGGTGGTTGCGTCCATTAACAGATATCATGAAATGGCATAAGACCATACATACATATTGTACTGGTGTTCCTGGTTTTGATATTATAGTGCAGTTATGAAAATCATAGCCATTAAGGGATACTAGATGAGGAGTACGTGAGTTTTCTCAATGAAATATAAAGCCTTTTGAGCTAAAGGAAAAATTAATATTTTTTCTCCCAAATTATAAGGATGAACATAACTGTCCCTGGCTTTATATATATATAAAGTGTAATTCAGTGCTTAGTTGAGGCATCTTTACCACTAATTGTCAACTTTTTCTCTCACTTTTCTGCCTACTACCCTAAAACATCAACTCAGTAATACCTTTGGTAAACATATCATCACATTTTACTACTGTGAAATTTCTTATGAAACAGAAATCACTTTGCATGATCACAGTTCTTAATGTCTTCTTCGCTTTCATATACATAAACTATGTATCGGTTTAATGAATCAACAATATCAAATCACAGGTTTCCTCTATGATTACCCAGTGTTTAAGACCTTTTGATTTCATAAAACTCTTCTACAGATTTGTTTCTGTAGTGTGATAGAATGTTGAAAATGGAACTGTTTATGTCTTGCTTCTACAATGATACCAATATAATAGGTGTTAGATACTAGAATGAGTATAAGACAGAGATTTCCTGAAGGTGAATTTTTCTAAAATAAATTTTGAGAATATATTCCATGAATTTTCTACTTCCCATCTCTTCAGGCAGACAAATGGAAATTACAGGAAGAGGTGAATGTATTCCTGTAGATACGACTGATACTGTGGGTCCTTTCACTCTTCTTTGGGTTTGGAGTATGAAGGCATAATCTCTGCCATCATAATTCTGGAGAAAATGAATATCAGTAGGTTGTTTCAATCTCATAAATTGGACATTTGTGTCCCCCAAAATGGAAGATACTCTAGACTGCAGTTTAATTCAACTGTAAAACCTGAGACCCGGTTTTGGCCTAAGTAGAATATTTGCTACCTGAGCCAGATAAAAATTTTGTTTTGTTTTGTTTTGGTTTTTGATGTCTGACCAAAGATTGTCAATTCAAAAGATACATGACAATATTATATTCTTTAAACACAAAAGAAGAGAAAGGAAACCACAGTATTTTAGTCTTTTGTTGTTGTTGTTTTGCTCTGTGCTACAGATCTATTGAGTGGGGTAGAAAACTGAGCAGCAGGAAGCTGGTAGTGAACAGTGAATTCAAAGGAATTGAGGAAAGAGATACACTGACAACCCAGAAAGAGGAACTCAGCTCTGAAAATATCTACAAAACCCTTGCACATGTCCAGAAAGAAGCATATCAATTTTTTAACTGTCTTCCCTTCCCATAGAGTGCAAAACCACCATATGCAGTAAGCTAAACACACTTCAAAGGACTTATGTGTGAGACCAAAACTAAGCTGCATTTTTGTTATGTCACATGTATTGATTGTTAAACATACTAAAGGTTAGATAGCTATTGAGATAGGACTTTCAAATATATTTGTTTGTAGTTTAAAAATGTTACTTTAAAATGATCTTTTAAACCCTCTGATGTCTCTTCCAATTTCTTCAAATACTTCTACATTGGCAATTAATTAACCAGTGTGTCATTTAAAATATTATCATTTCACAAGTAACCTATTCTACCTTTTCTGTACTGAAGTTTTTGAGTTTAAAGGAGGAAATTATCTTCTGTACGTATGACAACAGGGAGGTCAAGAGGAATGAAAAGAGTAGAGATTTAGCCTTGGGATTGTGGCCATAAAGTAGGTAAATGGTGTTGTTGTTTCAGTTGAGTGACTCCAACAAAAAGCAAATTGAATGTGTCAAGGAGGGAATATCAGAGAATAAAGAAGAAGAGCAGGTACATGAGGCATGCCTGATGGACCAGGCATGCACCTGAATTCGTGTAGATGTTATATGCCCATCAATAGGAGTGTGATGTCCAACCATGGAGAATTTGTAAAGCAACATGAAGGATATTTATATAGATGCTGATATACTTTTGCGTCAAATAAAATCATTTAGGTGTTAAAAGTATTTTAAGAGTTTTTCTAGGAAAAAAAAATGTCAAACTTACTTAAAAACCCAAAATAACACAAAAGCAGACTCTGGCGTTTATTTTTAAAGTTAATTTTTCCTTTATAAGAACACAGGCTCACTATTAAAGTGGAAGAAAAGAAGAGGAAATATCCATGTTCCAATTACTGAATACTATATCATTTTAACTCATTTTCAAATTTTTTTCCACACTAGATGTAAATTTGATTTTATGAATTTTTAAACTTGATGAGGAAATAAAGATTATTTTTCAAAATTTTGCTCCTCTTTCCCTCAGTCTTTTACAGGATTGCACCTACACACATTCTTCACTTTCCTTTGTATTAACTGAATTCTCTTTCATGCTTTTGATATCCTATTTCTCCACCATTAAAATAAAATCAGGACTTCCTTGCACATAGTTATTCCCCGCTCTTACCCACCTGTTCCATATACTCCAGATTAATTTTGTTAAAATTAAAACCACCCACATTGAAAAATATCTACCAGAACCTGTTGGATCACCTTGCAGAGGAAGAGGTGTAGAGGGAAGTAGATTCACACAGAATAAGTACTCTGCCTGGATATTGACTGAGGAGGCATTGACCATTATAGGCCATCGAGTTATTGATGGTCATTATTTATTTATTACAACAAATTTTGGATATAACTCACTGCTATAAACAACTAAAATTAGTGTGATACGTAATCACAGAGAAGGAATTTTTTTTTTTTAGATTACTTCTTTCTATATGTGATGATAGATACATAGGAGAGTGTTGGTAAAATAATACCCTAATTTTATAAAGAGAAAAACTTGTAGTAGTTCATATACAATGACAAATCTCAATAACAACTGTATGCCAAATGTCATTAATTCACCAAATTTCAGTATCACATTGACATGCTCTTTTATGACACCTAAAAGTCTTCTATTGTAATTCCTGTTACCCTATGTATTAAAACAGTGTGTTTTATTTTGTAGGGCTTGCTCATTTATAAAAAAAAATTCATGGATTTTAGGCAATTAAAGTATTTATTTTATAATTTTAGAAAATTTTGTTTAAAAAATAAAATGACAATAAAAGACAATATTCATATTAAAAAGTGAACACCTCTAACTTTACTCTAACTTTATAGTTTTCTCTCCACTTGGATGATATTTTTCCAAATAGATACAATCCTTTTCCTCCCATAGTTTTCAATTCTACTCTTTGTAATTGATTTTACATTTCAAATATTTTTTTAATTGTCGCATAGTTCTTTGTGATTAAATATTTAGTGGCTCAATAATATCCATCTAGTTAATAGTCAAGATTTCTTTTACTATTTCAATTTTTCCATCTAGAAATGACCGACTTAAACATGAAATATAAAAATATAACATGCTGATGATTTGAGATGTTTGTTTCAAACAAATGTGCTAATGACTAAGTAGACACTGTCTGTCTGCGCTGCATGCCTGTCATTCTTTGCATAAGTAAAAGATATATACCCCAGTAGTCAGCCAGTGGCTTTTTACTAAAAGGAATTTCTATGCTAGGAGTTCACAATGTGTGGTTCTCAGGAAGGATGCTTCTTCGGATTAATAACTTCATTGAAGTACAGCCATACCTATTTGTTTACATATTGTCCATGGCCACTTGTGAAGTGGTAACAAGGTTATATGGTTAAGACAGAGAAACAATGGCCCATAAAGTCTGACCTATCTGACATAATAGACTATATCCTGGTTAAAGCTCCCATACCAATATTTAGAATTAATCTCTTTTATATATAGTTTTCTGCTTCACAGAAGACTGAAAATATACATTTTAGCAAATTGTCTATTAAGAAAAAAAGGAGAATTCTTAGATCAGTGTACCTTTGGGCTCCTTCCTCCCGTTTTATAATGCACCCTGACTATAGCATGACTTTTCTGGTACACACATATAATAATGTCACTGTACTGTGGAGAAAGTAATTACACATAGCTTTCAGATAAAATTTTAATCCCTTAGCATGTTTACAGATAAAACATAAAAGGATATTCTGATGTCATCATAAAAGTTTCATTCACAATAGACAAAAATGTCTGTGACTATCAATCGATACTTGCATATTATGATTTGATGTTTTATTCATAGCTTCCTCTGTGTCTAATTTTCCTTACATGAAATGTTTTTGTTCAGAATGTATTATTTTATATCTTTTAATCCCCTAGTTGAACATTTGAATATTGGCAGTGCTCTATGTTTGCACAGTCATAGGTATTACAATAAAAATTCATAGAAGCCTTTTTAAACAAAACCTCAATATAATTCTTCAAACATTGTATTAAACTGAAATATGCCTGCTTTGGATAAAATCCAGAATTATAAAAATAGTAGTCATTTAACATTACTTTGGCTTACATTCAGCTCAAAACTCAACTTTTTTATTGAAGTAGAGTGATTTTAATAAAACAAATATTAAGTGAAATTTTGTGATTGATTTCCTTTAAAATGTAAATAATCTTCTAAGTGCTAAAATCAAATCATAGATTTCCGGTCCCTCCAGATTAAGGATTCTCAGATTTCTAATAATACTTAGTAAAGACATGTATTTTCAAATTCCTTACTCTGTCTCCCAATGTTAGGCACTTACCTGAAGTATTTGGTAGTTACACAGTGAATGCATTTATACCAGAAACTATATTATAGTTTCAAAAAAAAGTACCCTTTGAAACTTTTAAACAGGCTAGAAAGTTCAGTCTAAGAAAAATTCTCAACCTGGACATAATCCCAGATAGAGTTAAAATTAGCATACTTGGATACTCTTTACATAATAAAAATTCAAAATGAGCAGTCAACTTAATATTAGCTTATCTTGAACTCTATCCAAGTTATCAATAGAATCAAAGATAATCTTATTATTCCTTGATTCTAACCTACAATTCATGAATATAGAAGAGAACATTTGAAATGACAAGTGAGAACTCAGTGTGGGATTTAATCATCAACATAATAATTAAATCATGATAAGTTTTGGAAAGTTTGAAGAAGAGGGTGAAACTGTCTAAGGAGGTTTCTAGGAGGGTTTTCTCTGGGTTGCTCAAGATTTACCCTCCTAGGCGCAAGGAATGCTGCAGGCAAGATCAGATATGCTCTGTACTAACCTGTCTCTACTCCACACCCACAGGACCAGCTTAACAAAAGGCATTTTGGATGTTTAACAGCTGGAGTTTCTAGATAACTCTCATAAAAATCCAGACAGACAACAAAATACGTATATTTCACTGCTGCGAAGTCTGTGTGGTGATGCTTCCTACCCTCAAAAGGAAGATAATCTAGGGTCTCAAGTTCCTTCCTCAGACTGCAGAACGATACTACTGACCCAGCGACACCTAACCTAGCTTCCTTTCAGTGGAGTGCGGGCAGGGTGTGAACCTGTGCTTTCATGTGTCTTCTTGACTACTTGGCCATTGAGGGTTTTCCATTTTTTAGTGAAGTTTGATTTGAATAGGTGAAACATTGTATAATTCATTCCAAATTCAAAAGAGACAAACTTTGGCAATAAAAGCTAAGCAGTGTTTCATGAATTTACATTTTTGAGTATCTATGGAATGGTGAAGTAGTCATATAATAGTGTAAGGAAGCTGTTTATGGTGTCTGCATGAATGTAAATGGTGTCAAACAAGAAACAAAAACAAACGTGAACTTAGCTTTCTTCTAAGAGGAAGTTAATAAGACTTTCTCCTGTCAGGAAAGATTAGTGAATCCAAAGACTAACCTTGATATGAATTATCTTGCCCACTGACCTAAGAGTCTAAGCCTTAGTAAAGTTAAATTTGCAGGAACATGAAGGTCACAGAGACTTCAAAAGATCACCTACCAAATGGTTTTGACAATACTGATGTACGTTGTTCCTCACAGAGGCTGCCAGCTCACCCTCCTTTTCATTATATGGGGAAGCTCCAGGTGCACTACTCTAATAGCATTGCTATTACTTCTTGTTCCAGAACTGAGATGACTAATCAGACATACCTTTAGACATAGGATGTTGCAAATAAAAAGACAACAATAAAGTTATCCAAGTAAAATTGAGATTTGATTGTTATTTTCTTTTTTAAAAAAAAAAAAAAAAAAAAACTTTATTTATTTACTTTTATGTGGGACTGAGGATTGAACCCAGCACCTTCCATGAGTGAGGCAAGCACTCCACCGCTGAGCCGTAACACCAGCCCCTGATTGTTATTTTCTTAGCAGGGCAGTTTCCTATCATGATGAACCATACGGCTGGCTTTCTGATAGATGCAAGGATTTCCTGCCTAGAAAAGCATACATATCACACTGAACCCATAGGCAGTTCAAATTACAAACACAACATGAAAAAGCATAACCAGGAGCATAACATCAAATCTTTCTATGAAAGAGTTGCTCCAGGCACAGATCCCATAGTGGAGTGGAAATCAGAAGCAAGAAGAGGGATTTAGGAGGTAGGGAAGTGGCATGTTGCAGAGGTCAAGGAAATAAAATGGTTTAGGGTCAGTGAGACAGTAAGGACTCTACACAGGCAGTATCAGCCTACAAATAAACAGCGAACCTGAACCCTGAAGTGGAGCTTTTCTTCTAAGAAAGAGATCGATTTCAAGCTGTAGTATTTAGATGTGGCAATGGAGATAAATAAAAGTATCCCTGCAGAGACAGCAGGATGGAGTGGACCATCAAGAAAGTTTCTAAATGTAAGTTACTCTATGGAATATGAAGTGTGACTCATGATGATTCCTAAGGCATTGCCACCCTTTAAATTGCATTTTGTAGAATGATAAAGACTGCTATTGTTTGGATATGGTTTAGGTGTCTTTCTAAAGGAAACCTGATCTTTAGGGTGACAATGTTGGGAGATAGAATCTTTAAGAGTAGGGGATCCTTAGGTTATTCAGGGCACTGTCCTTGGAAGGGAATATTGGTTTCCTGTGGTGAGTTATTCTGATTACAAGTTGATATAAATGTATGAGCTTAGCCCCAGATGGACTCTTTGGCTTCCTATTTCAAAATGTAATTCCTTCCTCTTCCATGTGCTTAACCATCTGCCATGGAGCTCTCACCAAAGCCTATAATAGGTGACTTTTAGGTCTCTAAAACAATTGACTCAACAAACTTTTTTTTCTTTATGTAGTTTGTCTGCCTTGGGTAATTAGTTTCAGTAGTGAAAAGCTGACTAATACAGAGACCACAGTGAGCAGATGTGTCAGAGGGCACCAAGAACACTTCTAAGTAATTACCATGGCAGAGTATAAGTATGACACATAGTAGAGTATTCCTACTTGACTTTGGACAGTAGTGAAAGGAGAATCATGGATATTTGCACAGAGATTTGTACTTGCCTAGAGTGTATCTAAGGGACATAATGATCCATAGAGTAAATTCTACATAAGTAGTTTCATACTGGAGTCAACACAATCTCTAAGTACATTGTTTCCTTTTATTTTATTTTATTTTTTTATTATTAGTTGTTCAAAACATTGCAAAGCTCTTGACATATCATATTTCATACATTTGATTCAAGCAGATTATGCACTCCCATTTTTACCCCTATACATATTTGCAGATTCACATTGGTTCCACATCCACTTTTTGACATACTGCCATACTAGTGTCTATTGTATTCTGCTGCCCTTCCTATCCTCTACTATCACCCCTCCCCTCCCGTCCCCTCCCCTCCCATCTTCTCTCTCTACCCCATCTACTGTAATTCATTTCTCTCTCTTGTTTTTTTTTTTTTACCTTTCTCCTCACTTCCTCTTATATGTAATTTTGTATAACAATGAGGGTCTCCTTCCTTTACCATGAAATTTCCCTTCTCTCTCTCTTTCCCTCCCACCTCTCGTCCCGATTTAATGGTGATCTTCTTCTCATGCTCTTCCTCCCTATTCTGTTCTTAGTTGCTCTCCTTATATCAAAGATGACATTTGGCATTTGTTTTTTAGGGATTGGCTAGCTTCACTTAGCATAATCTGCTCTAGTGCCATCCATTTCCCTGCAAATTCCATGATTTTGTCATTTTTTAGTGCAGAGTAATACTCCATTGTGTATAAATGCCACATTTTTTTTTATCCATTCATCTATTGAAGGGCATCTAGGTTGGTTCCACAGTCTAGCTGTCGTGAATTGTGCTGCTATGAACATGGATGTAGCAGTATCCCTATAGTACGCTCTTTTAAGGTCTTCAGGGAATAGTCCAAGAAGGGTAATAGCTGGGTCAAATGGTGGTTCCATTCCAAGCTTTCCCAGGAATCTCCATACTGCTTTCCAAATTGGCCGCATCAATTTGCAGTCCCACCAGCAATGTACAAGTGAACCCTTTTCCCCACATCCTCGCCAGCACTTGTTGTTGTTTGACTTCATAATGGCTGCCAATCTTACTGGAGTAAGATGATACCTTAGGGTGGTTTTGATTTGCATTTCTCTGACTGCTAGAGATGGTGAGCATTTTTTCATGTACTTGTTGATTGATTGTATGTCCTCCTCTGAGAAGTGTCTGTTCAGGTCCTTGGCCCATTTTGTTGATTGGGTTATTTGTTATCTTATTATTTAATTTTTTGAGTTCTTTGTATACTCTGGATATTAGGGCTCTATCTGAAGTGTGAGGAGTAAAAATTTGTTTCCAGGATGTAGGCTCCCTATTTACCTCTCTTATTGTTTCTCTTGATGAGAAAAAAAACTTTTTAGTTTAAGTAAGTCCCATTTGTTGATTCTTGTTATTAACTCTTGTGCTATGGGTGTCCTATTAAGGAATTTGGAGCCGACCTCACAATATGTAGATCAGAGCCAACTTTTTCTTCTATCAGACACAGAGTCTCTGATTTGATATCAAGCTCCTTGATCCATTTTGAGTTAACTTTTGTGCATGGTGAGAGAAGGGGATTCAGTTTCATTTTGTTGCATATGGATTTCCAGTTTTCCCAGCACCATTTGTTGAAGAAATCAAAGGCATTCCTGTATATCAGCGACAAAACTTCTGAAATAGAAATGAGGAAAAACACCCCATTCACAATATCCTCAAAAAAAAAATAATAATAATTGGGAATCAACCTAACAAAAGAGGTGAAAGATTTATACAATGAGAACTACAGAACCTTTAAGAGAGAAATAGAAGAAGATCTTAGAAGATGGAAAAATATACCCTGTTCATGGATAGGTAGAACTAACATCATCAAAATGGTAATATTACCAAGAGTTCTCTATAGGTTTAATGCAATGCCAATCAAAATCCCAATGGCATTTCTTGTAGAAATAGATAAAGGAATCATGAAATTCATATGGAAAAATAAAAGACCCAGAATAGCAAAAGCAACTCTAAGCAGGAAGTGTGCATCAGGTGGTATAGTGATACCAGATTTCAAACTATACTACAGAGCAATAGTAACAAAAACAGCATGGCACTGGTACCAAAACAGGTGGGTGGACCAATGGTACAGAATAGAGGACACAGAGACTAATCCATAAAGTTACAACTATCTTATATTTGATAAAGGGGCAAAAGCCATGCAATGGAGGAAGGATAGCATCTTCAACAAGTAGATTGTTTCCAATGGGGCTTTTGGGCACATATGAGGGTTTGGCTCTCCAAAAATAATCTATAAGTCTACATAATATATAATTATGGTACAGGTCTTCCATTCTCTAGATTTTGGGTTTGATTTCTTCTCATACTGAAATTGGTGTTCTGAAACTTTCTTCCTATTATTGCTTAAAATGTACTTTTCTCCAGGGCATTGACTGTTACACTGATATTCATGGAATTCTGACTAAATGCTCTGAATATATGGCACCGGTTTTATTTATATACATGTTCCCATTTTTGAGGATTTTTAACTATTTTACGAGTTTCTCTGTCATGGCTTATTACACTGTTATAACTCTTAGCATATAAAAATTATATATATACATTGGGATATATGTTAGGATATTTTAGTTGAAAATGACTATAATATAAACTTAATTTCAGTTTACCAGGAAATTTGTTGACTTTCATAATTAAAAAGTTCAAGCCTTCAACTGTGTCTAGATATACAAATTTCAAGAAAAAAAATTTCACCTTACTTTTCTCCTATTACCTTGCCTCTTTTCTGTATTCTCAATCTGTTCTCTGAATGTGAATAGTGCATTATCCTCAAAGCCAGAAATAATATAGAAAAGGATAGGCTTTTATTTTCATTATTTTCTTTTATTGGTTACTCCAGAAAAAGTTCTCTGGAAGAACTTTTATTGGGCAATTCTTGCAGAAGAATGTAACTGATATCTCCATAAAGTAGAGGAGGGAGATTTAATAAACAAACCATGGACTGAAAAAAGTAATTGACAATCACTACATGTCACCAAGTGGCACACAGTAGATTACCACATTTCCATTCAAACTTTGAATCTGATCCTAATTTCTACAAGTTCTAAACAACTTCTGGGCTCAGCAACATCTAAACAGTTTTGATTGTATTCAAATGCACTATAACATTACATCTCTGTCATAACATGTCTGTAACTTCATGAATAGAAATCCCTGCTATTTATCTAGCTATGTTTAGTGTAACTTTAGGTGCCTTATAAATGTTATTGATTAAAATAATCAATCACAGTTCTTACAAATGCAAAATAGTTCAAGAGACTATCTGGATGAACTGTTTGCTTTTCAGATGATAAAATAATCACAGCTCATGATTTCTTTCTTTTTTTGACCAGCTTTTGCTGGAAAAGGATACTGAAAATAGGTGATTGACAAGATATTGTTTGGAAATTTTCAAAAAGAATGTTGGGAGTTGGGTAGTCAAAAAGAGTTGTGACAGATTTTTCTATGAAATGAGTACCATGCATTTCAGAGGCAGCAAATATCAAACACATGAACCACAACTTCTTCCCCCAAATCTATGACAGACATGTCTTTGGCCTGGACCTGGCTTCATAACTTAGGAGTTAGACCACCACTACTGAGAAAGTAGAACTTGCTATAGAGGTAAGTATTCATTGTTTATAGATTGGAGAAATTTAGCTGATTGTAATTAAATGTTTTATTTCCTAGTTTTATAGACATATGCTGGAGGTACTACATAATAAAGCCAAACTATACCCCATCAGTTGTCAAAATATTTCATGTTCAAGAGAATAACACAGTAAGAAACCATATGCAAAGAAATTACTATCCTGATTAGAAACCAAAAAAACCACACACTTGAAATGCGGAGAAGACTTTTTCTTTCTGGTTGGTGCCTCTAAATATCAACAGCTCAATCAGGTGCCTTCCATGAGCCTTTTTATGATCTGTCAAGACAAGGAGATTTCTACCACTCAGATGGTAGTTCTTATATCCTGCTTTCTATTATCAGGGCTTATTATATATTGTACTTTCCTGCTGGAGTATATATATATATATATACATACACACACACACACAACACATACATACATACATATATATATGGCTTATACAAACACACACACACACACACACACACACACAAGGTTGCCTTATCAGGAGGAAGGAAGTATGCAGATGCATATGGATTTGGAGATATGAAATAGATGGAATGTCTTTCTTTTTGGGGGGAGTACTGGGGATTCAACTCAGGGGTACTCGAACATTGAGCCACATTCCCAGCCCTATTTTGTATTTTATTTAGAGACAGAGTCTCACTGAGTTGCTTAATGCCTTATTTTTGCTGAGGCTGGCTTTGAATTTGTGATCCTCCTGCCTCAGCCTCCCAGGCTACTGGGATTACAAGTGTGCACCATTCCCACTTACTCATCTGCCTTGTCTTTTCTTTTTTCCTTCCTTCCTTCCTTCCTTCCTTCTTTCCTTCCTTCCTTCTCTCTCTCTCTCCCTTCCTTCTTTCCTTCCTTTCTCTTTTTTAATTATTTGAGACAAGATCTTGCTATGTTAAATGCAGATGTCCACAAAGGCAAGATGTCACTGAGATCAGTGCCATGTAACCTGTGACAAGAAAACCATTTGCTTCTCAATCCACTGCAGACTCTTATGTGTATAAAATACAAGTTTTTTTTCTTCTTCTTTATTTGGTACCAGGAATTGAACTCAGGGCCACTCAACCACTGAGCCACATTCCCAGCCCTATTTTGTATTTTATTTGGACACAGGGTCTCACTGAATTGCTTAACGCCTCCCTTTTGGTGAGGCTGGCTTTGAACTTGCATCCATTCTGCCTCAGCCTCCTGAACCACTGGAGTTACAGGCATGTGCCACTGTTTTCAGCAAATACAAGTATTTTGTGAGTTACAAAAGTATTATTAGAAAAACAAAGTATAAACTTAAATAAAATATATGCTTTATAGTTTTCAAACTACCATTATTAGAAGGAAAACACATAGTATTTCAACACTTCATGTATTATTGCCAGTGTTCACAGAATACAGCTGAGCAGCAATTATGTAGATAATTGGAATATCTTAGATGAATATGTACTTGTTATAGAATTAACCTTAATTGCGGGAGCACATTAATTTCATCTTTGATCAGTTTCTGCAAAGCTGTTATCTTCTATATCTAATAATTTGGAACTTGAAATCTAGAAGGCAAATGAGCAGGACTGGGAAAGTAAAATAAAGTGGTCAGAGAACGAACAAACAGGAACCTCTAAGTATGAACTGGAGCTTAGGGGGATAGACTGACACGTATGTTAGGTCTTAGTGTCTCTGACCTTGGAGATAAGAGTATGTCATAAAAACTGGGACCCTGTGTTGCAAAGTTAAACATACATCTGCCCCAGGAGTTGAAGAAACTGAAAGAGAATTCAAGAAAATAGAACAGTCAGGACCAACTGCCGCTTCATGTCAAGGAGGTGAGCCAGCACCTACACTTAACCTGTGTGAGCTGCAAAATGGCTGCTGCTTCATTTTTGCTCTCCAAGTCTCCCACAGGAGCTGCTCCTGGGGCCTGCCCCAGCTCAAAAAATACAGATAAAAGAATTCTGGGAAATAAAGTTCCAAATAGCCAAGTTGAAATATCACATAACCACCACAGGAATTCTTGTTCTACAGTTATTTTTATGGGCAAAAGTTATTATATTCATGAGTAACAGTATGAATAAAACAATAGTGCATACTTTTTGAATAAACAGGAACTTCCAATGAGCTAGGATTTCTGGTTTCTCAAGAGAAGTCAGAATTCTGAAATTTTATGTAGAAACTGTCAATTGCCAAATTTGAAAAAGAAAAACATAATCCAAGTTTTAAGAGCAAATACAAAACATTGCACAAGCAATACAAACAGGTATGTGGGTGGTATTTAACCCCCAAACAACATTTTGAAGTTTCTTAAATAGTATATAGGCATCTTGACTGCCATATGTTAAACATATTTGAAGCTCCTACAGTAACTAAGATACACACACACACACACACACACACACACACAGAGAGAGAGAGAGAGAGAGAGAGAGAGAGAGAGAGAGAGAACAGAATTAATGTAAGTACTTCTGAATGAATTAATTGGGATCTCTGGGGGTTTGAGACGTTGGAGCAATGGTTAAAATATGCCCAACATATTTAGATATGATGCTGCCTCTGAAAAACATCAGTTTTTCTGTAAACAATTCAGAAAAAATATAATTACCTTAATTTCTTTTACTCATAATCACAGACTTGAATGAAAATTAAAAATTGAGAATATACTAGATTCTTCAGTTAGCTGAAAACTTAATTCTTATGCTTTTAGATTATCATTTGCCTTTTCCCTCCTAATTTTTTCATCTCTTTAAGGAATGAACATCTTGGTATGCATGCATGTTCTTTCATGAATTATTTATAAGCTAATTAAAATAGCATAAATCACGAGTTCCTGATGGATACAGATGGGACTCAGTATCGACAGTCCACCAGGAAGGACAGTTTTCATATGACCTTACAGTGTTCATTAATTGCTATTTAGTAGAGTAGTTGAGAATTGTAATATTATCTATTTTGTAGCTCAAACTGAACCAGCACCATGTTGATTAGCATATGTTACAGCCACCTCTGTCTTGTTCTCTTGCTGGTGGATCGCCTGTGCTGAGGAGCTGACTTCTTATCGGGCCTTTGAAAATCAGGAAATCACAATAAAAGCACAGCAACTGAACTGCAAAAACTGCTGACTATAGGACACACACACACACACACACACACACACACACATGTCTATGTCTACACTTCTCTACCTTATAGGTTTATTTGGTTGATAGTTTAAAGAACTGCTCCCCTACTAAAGTCTGCCTGTAGATTTGTTTTCACACTTGGGCTGATCCAGAGACCACAGCCTTCTGGGAATCAGTGCTGGGTATCTGAGAAAAAACAAGAAACCCCAACTGTGCTGAGCATAGGAAAGTGAAATAAGAGAAAATGATTGCATGACCTTGCTGGTAATGGCAGTGTGGATAATGTAAGGAGGAGCAGAAAAGGAAAGCAGTAAGATTCAACCAGGAAGTACAAGTCCACAAGCAACCAAAGAAGCCTTATGGTGAGAAGGCTTTTCAGGTGTCAGACAATGGTCAGTTGTTGCATGGCCTATTGTCAATGAGTTTCAAACACTGAGAATCTCTGCATGTGAGAAAGTGCTTGAAGACCAAAATAAAATAGAGTTGAACACTTTAAACTTTCAACATATCTATTTTTAGATCTACATAATGTATAACTTTGCTGTTTGCCTTAATTAATTACTACAAATTTTTCAACTTGAAACAGCAGAAATTTATTCTTTTGAAGTTCTAAATCAACTTGTTACCAGGGTTTGTATCTACTAGTGGCTCAGAGACTAAAACCCTACCTAGTCTTTCTTTTATCTTGGTGGTTACTGGCAATCCATGTCCTTTTTTGGCCTGTAGACACATCACTCCAGTTTCTAAATCTGCTGTTTCTGCATGACTAGTGTCTTTTATTTATTTATTTATTTTAGTTGTTGAAGGACCTTTATTTTACTTACTTATATGTGGTGCTGATAATCAAACCCAGTGCCTCACACATGCTAGGCAAGCGCTCTACCAATGAGCCACAATCCCAGCAATTTTCCTCTTTTATAGGAACACTCTCACTAGATTTAAAGACCATCATTATCCAGTGTGACCTCATCTAGATTCTTAATTACTTCTGGAAAGATGTTATTTCCACATAAGGTTTCAGTCTTAGGTTTCTGGCAGTAATGAATTTTGGAAGGACATTATTCAATGCAATATGTATGATTTATTTCCAAGTGTACAGAGCAATTATTCACTTATTCCCTAAGATTTCTTAAGGAAAAACAGAAGTATTATTTCCATATTTCCATGTTTAATGATCAAGAAGTATATGATAAAGACCTGAACTATTACTTTTAATCAAGTGACATCAGACTATGTAACTATCTATACCAATATTACAAAGTGTTGTTTGTATATGAATCAATTTAGAAACACCTTTTTTTTTTTTTTTTTTTAAACTGGGCCTCACAATGTTTCCCAGGCTTGATTCAAACTAGAGATTCTCCTGCCTCAGCATCCTTTAGTCCACTTTAGTAAAACATATAGATTCTATATATATAGAATCTATTTTGTTTCCATTTTTAACAAAAGTTACTTACTTTATTCTGTATTTGAGTGGAAGATGGGGGTTACCTTTCCTATTAGAAGGGTTCTAATGGAATGGTTGGCAGACCTTGACTTGATATTTTGCCTGAAATCCTGTTTTAATCAGTTCTCCAGGGAATTCTGGCACTTAATAATACTTAAGAGGCCCTATTCCAAAGTAGCATGTAATTTCTCTTGCTGTACTCATGTATTTTTGAGATAAGCCAGCCATTTAAACTAATATTTTCCCGTCTTTATAGTTTAGAACAAAAGGTGAATTGACTCATGTTAGGCAATTAACTGAGTGAATAGCAGAGTTACACCAAAGATTTGTTGAGTCATTTAATATAAATTTACCCAATTTAAATTGGAAATTGTGTTCTCTCAGAAACAACCAATTTATCAACTTTATTAGCTTGTGGTATCTTTCATTTGTTCCTCTAATTCCTTTCTTCTAGACTAGATGCAGTAGGAAACCCCAATATCCAGTCTCAATAGCAACACTGAGGTTCATGTTCAAGGTATATTTGCTCCCCCCATGCTGTGCCTTAATGCTTTGCTCTCCAGGAAGTCCAGAACATGGCCTGGCTTCCACAGGTGTGTTGCTTCTCATCCTCCAAGGAAATTCTTAAATGAAAGAGCAGAGAAATTTAGATTTGAATATTTAGAATTATGGAACCTCCCTGAACAGCTTTCTCTTCTATAAAAAATGGCTGCTTTGCATTCACTGGTTAACCACACATGGGGGAAAGTTATTCTTATCCTAAGTGTAGCAAACAAACATCAGAATAACAGTCAACCTTTCAAATATTGCTCACTGCTAATCAGCAGGAACTGTGAATTACAACTCACAGAAAAACAGAATCTTAATTACTCCCTTTCATCTTGCCTGCCAAGTTTTGTTTCTCATCTAGAAAATGTAAAAGGAAATCATGGGTTGAAAATAAAAATCACTAATTTATGGATCAAATTATATGGACCAGAAAAGAGAATATGCAACCGTGTAAAAAAGAATACACATATCTCTTCCAGGCCTATTATTAACTCAGTGTGTGTGTGACTTTTAAACTAATTGGATAGTGTCATTATTTTGTTTAAGGTAATGTGAAAAACATCATTCTCTCATTTCTATATTATGATTCATATTATGCTTATAAAATTTTATTTTTCTTCTAAAAGTATTTATTTTGAGAAAAAAAGTCTAATTTAAAGTTGCTTCATAGGAAGAATCTGTAAGTTGCCATGTTATTAAAGGTCTGTGCAGGGCCTCTGTCACTGCCTTGTTCAGGGAAGGTAATCTGAAGGGAACTAAGAAGGTCTTATTATCTTGCCCCTGTACCAACTTCTTATGTCTAAAAAGTTGTGAAAAACCTGTAGACTCTGAACAATGTAATCATTCAGAAAGGATGACTTTAAGTTAACATTAAAAGATCAGCAATAGTACGCAGAGAATTGAGCACTTTTTTTTTTTTTTTTTGGTTACCAAATTCTTACAGTATGTGAAGTTTTAAAATGTTACATTCCAAAAAATCAAATAAAATTTAAAAAATGACAGCAGATGACCTGATGACCTGTTGCCATATACTCCTTGAGTTAACTAATTTCCTTGAGTTAACGAACCAAATGATATACATATAAATTATCAATACTTGCATGTTCTTGGTAAAAAGAAAGTAATCTTTAGAGTAAATGGTATAACATAGCATCTGAAATAAAAACTAAACTTTTAGTCTAAGTTTTCATTTCTTTTTGTTTTGACTTTAAAAGATCACCATAACACCTGCAACATTACAAGGATTTAAAAACTTACAATGATTTTAGAATTTACCTCAGAATGTTCAAGCTATATAAAATGGTATCACCTGGCCACATGTGAATATTTAAATTATATATAAATTAATTGACATTAAATAAAATTAAATATTCAGCTCCAAATTTGCAACATTTTAAGTCTTCAGTGGTCACTTGTGACCACTGGCTACTATAGTGAATAACCCAGAGAATATTCCTTTCATCAAAGAAAATTTTATGGGATAGTGCTGGTATAGGTTCTTAAGTTTGGAAAACAAGTGTTGGTGTTAGGCCTTGGAATGGCATGACATTTGCATTTTAAATAATTTGTCTGGAAGCCAGGGTATGGAAAGGATTGGTGGATAGAAGGGACCAGAGGAGGAGACTCTATCTGGATCCTCTACTGAGATTCTCCACTTCACTCTCGGAGGCTTCCTTCTCCACGCGTCTAGGGCTGATTACTTTTCCTAAATGCAATACTTCAGTCAATATCCTGTTCTTCCCATGTGGCATTAACACTCTTCCACCAGGAAGTGGGTATGTCACCAAAAAGCTAGATTATGGTAAAAGTGATACTTCATGGTTTCTGAGGATGGGCCTTAAAATAAAAGGCAATGCAGTGTTTCCCTTGCTTGGCTAGTGACGTAAGTCTTGGGAAGCTTTAGGCTACATATAAGAAGCCATTCTGTGTTAAAATGTTCATACTGGCTCATAATGGAGAGATCATTCAGAAAAAGTGAATGTAGAGAAAGAAATATGAATGAGCAACCCCAACTATCTGAGTCCTGACTTGGTCCAGTGTTCCCAGCTCAGACACCAACCATGTAACTGATGAATCCTCCTGATGATGCTACACCTGGCTGATGCTGAGTGGTGTTGAGAGCTGTCACCAACACATTCTGCCTGTATTACATATTCATGAACTTAATGAATACTGTCTTGGAGTGAATTCACATGCAGCTCTTTGCTTATGACAACATTCATACCATATTGTGATATTTAATCACTAATTAAGTTTTATTTGATCAGTGTAATTAGGATTTATTATGATTATTTCTTGGTATAGTCAATCCTCTTATGTTAGTTTCTTGAAATCAGAAGTCAATTTTGTATTTTTAATGCCTTGGTAATCATCTGGTACTTAAACCTGACTTAAGAGTAGAGTCAATATGAGGCAATTCAAAGTTGGATGCCATCATATAGTATTAATAAAAGAGGCGCAGAAGCGCAATCCAATTCATCCTCTGAGGTGTATGTATTCAAAATGCAATAGGAATAACTTTAGAGCAAAATAACACTCTGTTATTTTTATTCTGCTTTGTCTTCCATAACAGTTTCTTTTTGTACTTAGTGTCTTATTTTTCTAATACATAGGATAATTTACCTAATCCAAAAAAAAACCATAGAAATATAATGAGTTTTGTTAATAAAAACCATATAGTAAGAAAAAACATGAACATATACCATGATTATTGAACTAGTTGGGGTAAATTAGATTCAAAGCAGAAAATAATGGACTTTTTATGGCACTGAGATTTTGTTTTATGTTTCAGCTATATGATTATTCAGTGATTGAATCAAGAAATTCAGTTCACTGTTAATGTATCTCTTTCTTGACTGATGTAAAGTCTCTATCTTCCGCCAAGTAGGTGGGTCTTGCCCAGTCACAGATCAAAGCATCCAGGTCAAGGGGAGCATGACTTTCAATGGATCCTGAACTTTTGATGCATCCTGTGCCCTCTGACTATGTGTGATGTCTAAATGTTAGCTCTTTTTCTTATTGTGTGTATTTAGGGGTTCCTGAGTGATGTCTCACTGAAGAGTGTGCAGCACACTCTGGCTCTCTCTCCAGGCCTCACACTTGGACCAGTCTATGTCTGGATCCTAGAATAATCCCTTATTCCTGAATACTGGGCAAGATGGTTAGTTTTATAAGTCAACTTAATTGGGCCATGGGATGCCCATATATTTGGTCAAATATCATTCTGGGTATTTTTGTGAGGGTATTTTTAGACTAATTGACATTTAATTTGATAAACTGAATAAAGCATATTATTTCTATAACGTGGGTGGACTGCATTCAATCAGTTGAGAGACTAAATATAACAAAGATACTGACACTTCCAAATTAGAAAGAATTCCTCCTATGCATTGGCCTTTGAACTGTGACTTTGAATTTTTCCTACCTCACGATTGGACTGAACATTTTCCACAAGTCTCTACCTTACCTACTTACTCTGTAGATCTTGGGATTTTCTAGCTTCCATAATGACGTGAGATCATTCCTTGCAAATCTCTCTTGCTGTCTTAATCTCTCTCTCCCTCCATATGTATATATTTTAAGTATTCCATATACATGGTGTTACTTATTTTGTTTCCCTAGAGAATGTTGACCAATACACCACTAGTGTCTCACTACTTGAAGGAAGACCTCTTAAGTAAGGTTTTTGTAGAAGTCCACTGAAGCCAGGCTGTTTTCTAAAATCCACTTGATTTGTGGGAAAGCATTCATTTCCCCTTACACTGTGAAAAATGCAACTTTCTTTTTGTTTCAGCCCTCTCTATTCCCCTCCCACAATGTTGACTCTCATTCAGTCTCTCCCTTCACATTTCTTTAGTCTGGAGTTAGAATAAAGTGTTTGAAAACCAAAATGTGTATTGTACATAGTTTTTCAAGAGTTTTATCAGTGTCTCATTTAGTCACTTGTCAGTTCCAGAATCAGTGGAATCTTCTACTCATTGAACCTGGAACTAGGAATGAGAGATTAGTTTTCTATCCTGGCAAGGACTGCCCTACTCTTTGTCAATTCTATAGTTAGGGGAGATATTAGAATCAGATTCTTAACAGCTCTCAAAAAAAAAAAAAAATACATACTATTTCCAAATTCTCTGATCAGTCTTCTTGAGAGTACTGATAGGAACAAAGGGAGTCAATAAGTTTTGAGATTACCCCTTGGATAGTTATGGAGAAATGATCTGAATCTTCATTAATCTTCAGCTGCAGAGTCTTAACTGAGCCTGAACAAGAGGAAACCATTCAAATTTAACACCCCCTTACCAATATAAACACATACAGTTAAAGATGCAAACTTCAGGAGAAATACATAGTATTGAAAGTCGAAAGAAAGATAACTCATGTTTGAAAGAAAATGGAGAGAACCTAATGGTTTGGGGCTAGGCCAAAATTAATAAGTAGAATAATGCAGACTTTAGATGCAAATATTTCATCATGAGAAATAAAAGGCCAACAAACCAAAGACAGAGAAAAGTATGTTTAGGGGATTTCTAGTCATTCTTTCAAAAAAAAATGAATTGGATCAAATACAATTACATTATAATGCCTTTTTGATTAGGGCAGATATTGGAGATTGTGTGTGTGTGTGTGTGTGTGTGTGTGTGTGTGGTCTGCCCACTTTCTATTCAATATCTCTATGAATAATGGATTCAACTGACCTTAGATCAAAAATGTTTTTATAAAATTTGCATTTATACTGAACATGTGCAGACTCCTTTTCTTGTCATTATTCCCCAAACAAGACAGTAGAGCAACTATTTATATAACATTTACATATTAGTTATTATCAGTAAGTAGAGATGATTTGTAGTATATGGGATGATATGTGCAGACAATATAACAATATGATGCTGTTTTATATGCACTACTGAGCATCTGTTCATCTTTGTATCCTTGGAGGTACTGAAACCAACCCCATAGATACTGAGGGAAGACTTTGCATGTGTCTGTTTATATGTGTGAAGTCCAATTAAGATTTGATAAGCTGAACTCTACTGTTATTTGAACTCATTTAAAGAGAATAATGTGATGGAAATTTAGAAATAAGAGTGCCTGGAAGAATAACTTCAATGGTAAGTAACAATTGTATTTAGTTTATTTAAAATGGTTATATACAATTTAAAAAAAAATCTCTCTTTGTCAAAAAGAGAATGTTCTAAAAAATGGTTTGCATGTTAGTTATCTGTAAATTGATTAATTTAAATTAGCTTTTTTTTGCAGAAGCAATGTGGTAATGAATGATAAAAGTCCAGAAATATCTTTCCCACCCTTTACCTCTCCCCCGCCAGACAAAACAAAATAAAAAAGATCCTAGCAAACAAGAGATGATCAAGATGCAACACATGTCACTACCTTTCATTCTTTTGATGTCCAGGTTTCAGTCTATGCGTGGGACTCAAGTCTCTTCCTCATCATTGCACTGTGTACATTTAGGAAGTTCCAGTCTTGATTAAAGAATATGAACTTCCTAGATCTTTTTATTTGTGAAAGTATGTGGTAAGTAATTTGAAAAATGTAACTCCATAGATATATTGAGTAAAAAGAAATTTAGTTTGGGTAAATAGAAATGTATAAGATGGGAAAAGAGCAAAGGAGAGCACGTGAACTCTCAGAAACCCAACAGTGTAGACAGATCAGGATGCCACCACAAGGATTCCATCTGCCAAAAGCCCAGAACAGATTTTTATTTCTAGTTTTGTTTTTCTTAGGTCAGACGCTGTCAGAATCACTCCAGTCCAGATGACATGAAAACATATTTATCTTACACTGTTCTGAAGGCTTAGACATTCAAGATCAATGGCTGATAATTTCTAGTGAGAACTCTTTGGTTTGTAGATGGCCATTTTCTAACTGTGTCAGAGAGTGGAAGAAAGATAAAATCTTCTTCTTCTCATAAGGCCACTAATCCCATCAAGAGAACACACCCTCATGACTTTATCTCACCCTAATTATCTTCCAAAATTCATTCATGTCAGCATGAATTTTAGAAGGACACATACATTTACTCCATAACATCATGTTTACCATTTTGCATGCCTCCCTCACAGATAGAAACTAACCAGAAAGCTGCTGATATGAAACTCTGGAAAACTCCTTTAAGGTATTGAGAAACTTAGATAGTATGGGATGATACTGAGTTTCAACTTAGGATATCTGCTAATGTCTGCTACACTGAACACTTCAGATCTATTTATCCCTTTTGATTGATACCTACATAAACAGACTGTTAAAAACAACAATGCAAGAATGCCTTCTTTTGTCATTTATAGTCCATGTTTTTCAAGAGATCTTTGCCATTCCAATAAGGCAAGATAAAATAAAGGGTTTAGAGATTGCAAAGAACAACTTTTATTTGCAGATAACATGATCATCATCTCAGAAGAAGATGCATGGGGATATATAAAACAACTTTTTCAGTTAATCATTAAATATGCAAGATCACAGAGTACATGTTAATACAAAAATTGTACTTTGTATAACAGTGGTAAAAAATAAGGAGATAAATATTAAAAAGTGATTGAAATAGCATTTAAAACTTATGATATTTAGAAATAACTTTAACAAAGTACATGCCAGACCTTGTCACTAAAATACTATAAAATATTGCTGAGAGAAAATTTGAGATATGTAAGTAAGTGGACATGTATATTATGTTTATAGATTGAAAGGACTTAATATTATGAAGATATTACATCTTTTCAAGTTGATCTGTAGATTTAATGTGATACGAATCAAAATTTCAGTTTGCTTTCCTTTAAAATAGAACTTAACAAGCCGATATAAAATATATAGAGAGATGGAAATGACCAAGAACAGCTAAAGCAAATTTGAAAGGAAGAACAGAATGGGAGGTCTTAAATTATCTAATTTGAATAATTATTTTTAATCTAAAGTAATCAAGAGAGTGTGGTAATGACAAGAAGGTAAAACATTATTGAAATGGAATAAGGAATCCTAATATGGACCTACACAAATGTAGTTCATAATTTTCAACAAAGGTTTCAAAGACAATTCAATTTACAAAAAAGAGTTTTGTTTTTTTTTCCCTCAACAAACATTGCTAGAAAAACTGCATGTTCAGGGGCTAGGGTTGTGGCTCAGTGGTAGAGCTCTCACCTCGAACGTGCAAGACCCTGGGTTCCATCCTCAGCACCACATATAAAACATAAATAAAATAAAGATATTGTGTTCAACTACAATAAAAAGAAAACTGCATATTCATATGGAAATAAGCACAAAGATACAATTATCCCTCCTATCAGAAACCTAGTACAATACCAAAAAGCTTAAATTCTTAAAGGCAAGAGATAAACTATTAAACTTCTGAAAGAAAACATTAGAAAATATCTTGACAATCTTAGCATACATAATTGTTCTGAATTCTTAGAAAACAGAAAAGCACTAACAATAAAAGAAAAAATAAAATAGTGTGCTTTACAAAATTTAAAACCTTTGTTGTTCAAAAGAATCATTTAAGAAAACAAACATGGACACAATAGAATGGAAGAAAATATTCCTAATGCATATATCTGACAAAGGAATTATGTCTTAAATATGTAAAAATATTAATAACTGAATGATAAGAATGCAAAGAGCCCAATAACTAAATGGGCATAAAATTTCAACAGCTAATACATAAAAATATAGAAATGGCCAGTAGCACATACAGAATGAACAGTTTTAGTCATGAGGAGAAAACAAATTAAAACCATGAAACTACAATGAAATACCACTTAACATCCATAGTAGAAAATGAAAGAGAAAAGTAGAAAAAAAGGAAAGTTCAGTACACCAAGTGTTGGTAAGTCTGTGGAACTTGAAACTCATACAATGTTTGTGGGAATATGAAATGTAAAATCACTGTAGAAAACTAGTTAACAGTTTCTGTAGAGGTTCAACATAAATCTACCATGTGATGTACACATTTTATACCCAGATACTTAACAAAATATATGTCTACATAAAAAATTATGCAAGTTGATGACAGATTTATTCACAATAGTGGGTGGAAAAAAAAAAGAGAAAATGACATGCCTATGAACAGATAGATAAATTGCTACATATTTACACAATAAAATCCTGCACAAAAATAAAAACTACAAACTACTGATATAAAGAGAAACAGATAAACTTCAAAATTAATATTCTCAGTAAAAAAAGCTAAACATGCAAAATACATATTAAATGTTTACACTTATGCAAGATTCTAGAAAATGCAACTAGAAGTATTCCAACAAAAGCCCAGATAAATGGTTGTCTTGGGTATGAAGAGAAGGAGAGAAGGACTGTAAATAGGCCTGAGAAGTGTTTGGCTGTAATTTTTATATCTTGGTTATAGGGTATATGATTACAGTTTCATATGTGCATATAACTGTCAAATTCGATCAAATTTTGTTTTGTAAACAGATGTTGTTTGACTTACATGATTATTCTTCAACTGAATTAACATAAAGAAAAAGCAACAGTATATCTCTGCCTAACACTGCAGCTTTTCATTGTAAAGAATAAATAAGCCTGAATTTCTGCCACTAGAATGAACCCCAACATTACCAATAGTCTGTTGTGCTATCAGCTGTGCAGCTAGCTTGCAAAAGTTAAAGGCTGGAGGCTATCACCACATGCTTGCAGCTGCAGATCATCCAGTGTTCACACATCCCTAACCACTGAAGGAGGGCTCCAGACAGCTCCATCTGCTCTGGATGCCATCTTAGCACTCCACACAACCTTAAGTTCATTATACTCTCATTATATTGTTGAAAAACATATCCACAGAGGTCATGACAGAGTCAACCATGTCCAAATTAGGAAGGAAAAGAGGTGTCACTCTGCTCTCCGGAAATGTCTTCCCTTCTCATGAAAAGCTCTGAGGACAGCAACCCTCCATCAACCAGCCCTTGTTAAAGTCCAGACCACAGATCTGTTCAGGGAAAAGGTACCTTTTGAGTGTGAACTCCTCTTTTCCATTCCACAGTCACTAATTAAACTTTCTTGCCTGCTGTTAATACTGTTTGGTTATTTGTCGCTGGTGCAATGGTGCCCAGTAGCTTGGGAGACTGAGATGGGAGAATTGTGAGTTCAAAGCCAGTCTCAGCAATTTAGCAAGGCCCTAAGTAATTTGGCGAGACCCTCTTTCTAAATAAAATAAAAAGAGCTGGGGATATTACTCAGTGGTTAAGCACCCCTGTGTTCAATCCCTGAAAGCAAAACAAACAAACAACAACAACAACAACAAAAAAAAAACTGGGTGGTTACTTATGAGCAGCAGTGAGAAGGAAAAGAACCTGCATACTTGGTATTATTTTCTCACATAAAGGGGAGCTACCATGTCCCTGAGTATGTGCATATGGAAAGAACTCCTTCCTTCACTAGGTTAGTTATGTTTCTGATTGAAATTCTTAAGGTTTTGAGGGGCTTAACAAACATTAGGACATCTTATATAAAATATTAGGGAAACTAGCAGAGAAGGGGAGTTTTTAAATTTTAATGTAAATTTAAAAAAGAAAAAGAGGAAGAAGAAAAGTGTAGAGCGTCTGTTTTAGTCTTGTGACACCCAGATACCGCACTGTGGTTGTTTTTAGATGTGTTTTCCTTTTATTGTCCAACTCAGTCAGGAATACTTTTCTTGGTGTAGTAATCCTAATTTTCATCCTGAAAAGGTCTGATGGTCTGAGCATTAGTAGTCTTCCCTCATCAGGTGGTTTCAGCTTTTTTTAAAAAAATCAGTTTAGAGTCCATTAGGTGGAGATGGTACTTTTACCTTGAACTCCAATGTAAGCAAATCAAAACCAACTAGGAAAGCCAATCTGAAGCCTCTTACTTCTACATAGCGAATTTCCATTTTAATTAATCACATATTTTCTGTCTTGCTTCTATGAACATCTTACAACAAATTCTCCCTCCTGCCCTCTGGGTAGAGCCCAGAACCACTTGCAGTCTGGCACTACCTCATTCTGGATTCTCCAAATATTGAAGTAAACTATTTAAAGTTTTAGGATGATTGTTTATCTTTTAAGAATGCAATACCTTCACAACTTACTCTGGAATAATAGAGTTTTCAGGAAGTCTTCTAAGAATCATCTAGGCCTATACAGAAGACTTTCTGTTCTGAAGGTCAAATATTTACAAATATTCACAAGAGAGAAGATAATTAAGGAATTTAAGAAGATATGTAGCACTTGGGAAGAAAACTAGGAGTATTTGAAATTATAAAACCCATGAAGAAATGTATTTTAAAAAATAATAAGGGTCAAATACATTAAATGGTGTTCAGAGATCTTTTCAGAGCATTGAAAATTGCATTTAACAAAAAGACCCTGTGATTTGATATCTGTAAAGTGAGTGAGTGGTATGAACAAGAGACAGACAAAAAGTAGGTTGGAGGCAAAAAGGTGTAGATGTGCCAATACATGTGCTGATTTTTATAAAAATGTAATGTAGAGGAATCAAGGAATTAGGGAAGGAGTTGGAGAGAGTAGGAGAAAGAAAAAGATTGCAGTGGGAGATAAATGTTTGCATGCCACAGTTATGTTACACCAGAGAGGGAGAAGAGATTAGGATGCAACAGAAATAAAACTCTTACCAAGTTAAATTTAATTCTTTCAGCCTCTGTACACAGGCATGCAGGACTTTAGCTCCAGTATTCAGAGGAGCCTCCTTTCTTCTTTCCACTTTTGTGATGGGTGGTGACATCACTGGACTCACCAGGTCCCATTACATGCACCAGCTCTGATGCTTTCAATAATAATAGAGGCATCAGATATTTTGGTGTTGCTGGCAGCCCTAAGTCCTGGGTTCCTTCATACCTGTCTCTCCTGTGTTTTTAACCTGGTATGAATTTTCTCTTTCTTTATACATGTTTTGTAGTCATTTCTGTCTCTGTTTCTCAAAAATCTATTTCTTAGATGTTTATGACACAAATGAAATTGAAATTTTCTCAGTGTTTTTAAACATTTATAATGAAAAGCCAGAAAGGCAACTGCTTCAGGCAAGTAAAACACAAAACCCTTGAGGCAAGAAAACACAAACAAGACACCTGCCCAAATACAGAAGAAATAAATAGAAAAAAATATTTGGAGGAAAACAAAGAACTATCTATCTCACATTTCATATTGTGTTCACAATGTATCTACATATGATATCACATATAATATCTTACTTTCCATGCATAATTTAGATATATCAGTAGGATTCCAGGAATTGACAAATAAACTTCCAGGATCCCAAGCCAAGTGAGCTGCTGGTCTTTAAACTATTCAACTTGATCGCCTTTTGTGGAGACTACTTCTCCTTCACTAAGGTCGCCATCCAATTCTCTTTGACTTCAGGTTATCTTCATGATAGTCTCTTCATAACATGTGAGAAACATACTGATTGAGGAAAAGCACAGTTTGGGTGATTTAGATTATTATTTTTATTGAGGTATATAATGTAAAAATTTTAAGAAAATTAAAATTTTATTTTCTAACAAGTGGTAAGGAGAAAGAAAACACTTTTGACAAAATAAAAAATTTCCATCATTCATTTGTTTGTTCTTGAAGTGCCTATTCTGTATGGGGAAGCACTGTGGTAGAAGCTGGTTAGTCATTCTTGTTCTAAACTGTTCCAAAGAGCCCAGTTCCTAGCTGGTTCACTTTATGCCCAGAGTCCTGGTGGTGCATATCTTCCCTGAGGGCTTATTTGTGGAGTTTTTCAGAATTACTCTCACACCTATAAAGTTAAGTTTATTAAACATGGGCCTTTTCATTAAACTGAATTAATACATTTAATTAAATCCAGTTAAACCATACTTGCACCCTGTGGTGATTTTATTACAAAGGGCATTTTTTTTTGAAAAAAAAAATCACAAAATATGTCCTAATATAAACAAACACTGACCTTGTCCTCTTTGAATCTGTGCCAGAATTGGATTTCTATTCAAGACCTTTGCGATTCACAAAATTAAGCTAAAATTCTTGCACTTCAGTTTGCCTTGATGCTTAAATTCTCAAATTATTGAGTAAAATGGAGAATAACCCAGTAAAAGTGGTAGAAGTTTAGGTTACTGTGTTTCTCAGCTTTTCATTACTGTGACCAAATGCTTGACAAGAATAATTTACAGTAGGAAAAGTTTATGTTGACTCATGATTTCAGAGGTTCAATTTCTGTGTCTCTGGGCCTGGGGTGAGGCAGAACATCATGGCACAAGGGCATGGTGGAAGAAAGTTGCTCATTTTAATGGTAGCCAGGAAACATAGAGGAAGGCTGACCCAGGGGATAAGAAATAATCTTTATGGGCAAGCCCCCAGTGACCTTCCTCCTCCAGGAATGCTCCACTTGTCCACAGTTATCATCCACTGTAATGACCCTACTACGGTCACTTCAAATTATTAATCCATCAAGTAGATTACTCTACTGTAGGCTTTGAATATTCTTGCAATAGCACAGCAGCTTTTGGGGGGACACCTCATATCCAAACCATAGCATTCATGACACCCACTGGAAACTATGGCAATGTTTGACTTCTATTCTAGACCTTTATAATCCCCCAATTAAGCTAAAATTCTTGCACTTGAATTTTGATTTTATAATTTAAGTTCTCATAGTACTGAATAAAATGGAGGATAACCCAGTGAGAGTGGTATGAGTTTAGGTCAGTCATCAACTTCTTAGATTACGTTGGAAATAAATTCTAGTTTTTTTTTCAATGTTTTCCTTTCTGAAAATTATAACTTTTTTTTCATATCTGCTTTATTTTGCACTGAAGCATCTATACAGCAATGAAGAACAAAACAACCTTTATATCTAACTATTCTTGATTTCAGAGTCTGAATGCATATCTGTGACAGTAGACTAAGACAGATATACTCACAGAAACACGTTTGCACATTAGATTGGGAATGACTTTTTTTTTTCAAAAGGAAAACAGACAAAGAGATGAAAAAATATATCTACATGAAAATATTTCCATGGTTTATCTTGTTTGGATGATAAAAGTAGTTCTGATATGCAAGTAATCCAGTTAGGAAGGTCAATAGCCTCTGGACCTATCAAATATCCTTCTAAATACAAATTATGTCCATTCACTCACCTGAGCAGAAGTAACAATGAGTGCACTGTGTCATAATCGTCATTAAAGACAGCCATCCAAAATATGTCACATGAAAGTAAATATTCTTCCCTGCACAAATAATTTAACTATCTTGGATCTAAAACAAGAGACCTTCCATTGATTTTTGACAATTGCATTGCCAGTGAGGTTCTTTCACTGTTTTTAGAAAAAGTTATAAAGGTATGTGTGATATCTTACAGTGTCCTTGTGCTCACCTATTCCTTCAGACATGACACAAGCTATGTTATTGCATTCAGCACATTTTTTAATAAAAGTTTTAAGGAAGTTGAGTAGAAATAGGAGTATTTTGAAAAGCAAATTTTATTAATATAAAAAACAGGCTATCTGAACTTTCAGTACAATTGTAGTGGCCATAATTGAATCTCCTATGAATCTTCTTGGTATTTTAATGTTGTAATTTGAATCTGCCTTATAAGAGACGGTGAGTTTCACAGAATGATACATCTTTCTCATTGCTATGAGGATTGAAATAGGTTATCAGCTCCCTGAGCTATTAGAAATTGGGTAAATTTATATCAGTAACTGAGAGGAACCTAAAGATTTAAAGAAACTCAGATCATTTATTTGAATTGTTGCAAAAATTTGACTAATTCCATTCAATTTCATGAGGATAAACTAGGGAGGGAAAAAAATGATAAAGGAAATTAAAGCAATCCATCACTTTTTTATTCTAGTTTCTTAACATATAATGTCTAACATATAATGTCTTTTAATTTTAAAAATGTACAAACACTTAATCTAATTTTTCACATACCATGGAATTTTAACATACATTCTGGTATATTCTCTTGGTGTCCTTGTCATTTGAATTTCCACAAAACTAACTTCTAAATTCTGACTCTAACATAATCTTTGACAGAATACTTTTTCTTGATGGGTACTCTGCATTGCCACCTGCTGAATATGCCAAACATAATCTCTCTAATGGTCCTTAGCTTAGGGAAAAATAAAAAATTCAGACAGACAATTGTCAGCAAACACCTCTGCCTTCTGAAGTACAAATCCTCTCTGAGGTCAGAAAGCACAGATACTGCTTTATTTTCTTACTCTCAGCAGCCTTCAATAATGGACAAGAGAAAGCTGTAGTACAAATGCTTTGTGCTTCAAGTGAAATGAAGCTTGGTCATGGGCTTTATACTTTACTCAGGGGGTTTCCCAGCAGGAAGAAGCTCTAGGTGTTAACAAAGGAAACCTTGAAAGTACACCCTTTTATGACTGGTATTTCTTCCTTGTCTTATTTTCTACTCTTCTATCACAATTTTCTCTCATTTCCGAAGAATACCTCCTTTATTTGAATGTTTACTGTATATATCCAAATGAAAACATGAATTTTGTCACCTGATATTTCTTTTCCTTATAGTTTTTGTGCAAATACTATATAAGGAAAAATTTAAAAACGATTACTTCACCATGGTGTTAGTCATCTTTCTGTCGTTGAGTTAACCATTTTTTTTTTTTTTTTTTTTTTAAATCTGAGAGAAATCATCTTACATGGAGAAAAGTTTTACTTTGGCTCATAGTTTGGACATTCCATGATGGTTTTTGGTCAGTTGCTTTTGGGCTTGTGGTGAGGTAGTACATCACAGTAGGGAGCATGTAGTAGAAGAAGCTGTGTGTGGCAGCTGGGAAGCAAAGAAAACAGACAAGGGACAGGGGTCCCAGTATCCCCTTCAGCTGCATTCATCCAAGACTTAACTTCCTTTCACTATGCCCCACATCTCAAAGGTTCTACCACCTCCCAATAGCATCAGAGATTGGGGACCCAGCCTTCAACATATAGCCTTTAGGGGATGTTTTGGATTGAAATTATAGCAAATCCCTTCCATCCCAATAATAAAAGGGTGGGGGGAGGAGAGTAAATAAAGATTCAAAACAAGAATATTTTTTCTTCATTCTTAGAAATCACAACAACTGTCAAATTCTAGCAGATGACATTTGATACAAAGTATTTCATTTGATGGGATTTGGAATATTTTAATTTCTCAATTAAGTTTTTTTTTGTTTTAATTATATATGGACTGATGTTTAGAAATCTAGATATTCATCCTGAGAGATCAGATTATTTACTTAGAACAGGAGTCTCTCTCTCTCTCTCTCTCTCTCTCTCTTTCTCTCTCTCTCTCTCTTTTCCATCTATCTATGAAATCTCTACATTTTTTTTCTTTTGAGTGGATCCAGAGGATACTACCCCTCAAAATTTTGCTTTGGGACATTTTATATTTTGACCTGAAGGCACTTGAGAAATAGTAAATGCAGGAAGGGTTGTCTAACCTCTGTCTTACTGCCTAGAAGCAAGTCATAATATTGATTATGAAAACAATGTTCTTCCTGTTCCAGGAGGTAGAGAATAGTCTCATCACTAGGGACTCCAAGTCAGCAATGAAGTGCACATGTTCGGACAAGCCTACTAAAATAACTATCTCACATCTTCCCCCTTATTTTCTCATCATCATCTCACAATTTTCTGCGTTAGCCCAAGGCTCTATGTCTTATCACATCCACACAATTTCTTATTCTTTGTGTGAAAAGATAGTAATCTATGGGTTTAACAACTTCTTTGGGTCTTCATTTTCCTTCTGAGGACTCCTGGGTGCATATAAAAATATTAAGTAAATTTTCATACTTGTCTCTTGTTAATCTGTCTCAGGTAAATTTAATTCTTAGGCCAGTTACAGAACTTAACAGGGTGGAAGAAGTCCCCCCTCACACACTGTGAGCTAAGCTTCAGGTCTTCATGTGAAAGGTGTTATTTTATTAAAATTCTATAACTTTTTCAGGGGATTATTATTATTATTGTTTTATTTATTTATTTTTTAATTTTTAATATTTATTTTTTTTAGTTTTCGACGGCACAACAAACATCTTTATTTGTACATGGTGCTGAGGATCAAACCCAGGGCTGTGTGCATGCCAGGCGAGCATGCTACCGCTTGAACCACATCCCCAGCCCTTGTTTTATTTTTATCTAAGACATTTTGGGGGTTTCAGCTTTGACTATTTACACAAGTAAGACTAAAATATATGATTTATGGCTTAGAAACCAATACACTGCTTTTGCTTTATACATTCACACACACATACACAGACATTCTTCAAAAATCTATACAAAAAATATATTAGCCCTCATAAAAAAATAAAATTAAAAAAATCAAGCTAATGTGTTTGTTTGCATTCAAAAAAAGACAAAGGCACTGCCCTCTTACCTGTGGAGGCTTCTGACAAGGACATTCTCTGCAGGATTTTATACCACATTCAATCAGTGACTAAGCAATAGGAGTTAAGAGTTCAAGTTAAATGTTGAGACATAATTAGTCTTAATCTTTGTTCTGTCTACTATTAGCTTTGTTTCTAAGGCAATCTATTTAAAATGTTTGTTCTTACATTCCTTCATTGGTAAAATAGAGATATTAATTTTGGTGTGACAAGAATTAAACAATGCTACAAAAAACTTAGCACAGTAGATGGGGTAGAGAGAGAAGATGGGAGGGGAGGAGACTGGAGGGGGGATAGTAGAGGATAGAAAAGGCAGCAGAATACAACAGACACTAGCACAGCAGTATGTAAAAACGTGGATGTGTAACCAATGTGATTCTGCAATCTGTATATGGGGGAAAAATGGGAGTTCATAACCCACTTGAATCAAATGTATGAAATATGATATGTCAAGAGCTTTGTAATGTTTTGAACAACTAATAATAAAAAAAAACTTAGCAAAGGCTTAGTATTACTCAGTAAGGATGAGTCAGTAACAGTAATGGTAATAATAATATAATAAAAATAATAAGTTAAAAATTAAAAGTGAATAATTAAACTTGAAGTTTCAAATAAGATGAATAATACACATCCTTATTTTCAATACAATAATAATTTAATCAATTTCAACTAGTTAACAATTCAGCTTAATGATTAAAGCTTATATGATGACTAGGTGTGCTTGCTGTTGAAATCTCAAGTAGGCAAATGCATACTTTTCTACAATATTTATTAAATATGGGGATACATAATCAATTGCATGGGGAAAAATCCTAATTTTAAGCCTTTTAGTTTCCCCAATCTCATCTATATGAAAATGCTGTATGGTAATTAATCCAGTCGAACTTTCAGTTAGCTTTTATGAAGATTCCACATAAAGAATTTTCCTTCAAGTTTGAATGGCCTTGCATATATTAAGTAAATCTAAGTATTGGTGGCAAATATTCAGAACAATGGACTCTCTGCTATTATTTTGACAACAGATACAGTGAGCCCTCTTATAAAAGTCTCCTTTCCCCTACTTCTTCAACAAGAATCAACTCTGGGAAACATTTTAAAAAAATATTAATTTGATGCTTTTTAGAGAGAATGAATACATAAAATGAAAATCCTTTTAATTATTCCTACTCTCAATGCCCAGACACAATAAAAATGTAGTGGCAGAGGGAATCAAGTACCAGAAAAATGATTAGTTGAAGACAACAACAACTTTTATTTGCTTATTCCCACATCATCTGTATTGAGCTAAAAAACTCAATAGCATAAAACATCCAGTGGAAACTCATAAAAGACTCACATGTATGGGGAATTGTTGGCCTCATTAATAAGTAACAATAGACATACATTGATGCTGTAGCTATCTTTCTAACACCTTTCTCTGAAGATATGTGTCTTGAATTCCTATGCAATAAGGATTTACTCACACATCAAGGTACTCCGACATGTTATATGCTGGATTCACAGTAATTGATAGTTATGCTTGCTTAAATACTTTCCAGCACTCTTTGAGAGCCTTTTAATATTTTGGTTTTCAATGATGTGAATTTTCAGGCTCTACCACTTTCACCATCCCTGCAATGGGAGGAAATCATATGTTCTTACAATACTATTGCATGAACCAGGAAGCATATAAAACAGATAAAGAAGTTAAAATATTTTTGATGTATTGAAAAGAATAATGTGTATTACTCAGCTTGTTGAAAGAAGTTTCTCATTCTTATGAAATAAATGAGTTGGGTATGATGGTACATGCCTGTAATCCCAGTGGCTTGGAAGCTGAGGAGGAGATTGCAAGACCAAAGCCAGCCTTAGGAATTGAGCAGGACCCTAGGAAATTGAGTAAGACTCTCTCAAAATAAAATAAAAAAGGCTGGAGCTGTGGCTCAGTGGTTAAGTGTGGCTGAGTTCAACTCCCAGTACCAAAAAAAAAAAAAAAAAAAAAAAAAAAAAAGTGAGCCAGGTGCCTTTTGGGAGGCTGACACAGGTAAATCACAAGTTTGAGACCAACCTCAGCAATTTATCCTGGCCCTGGTGAGATCCTGTCTCAATATAAAAAAAAACAAAAAGGCCTGGGGATGTAGCTCACTGGTAAAGCACTTCTGGGTTCAATCCCCTGTACCTTACTGTTTACCAATTTTCTTTTCCTCCTCCTATTCCACTGATACAGCTTCATCAGCTGCCTGATTATATTTCAAGTAGCAAATTTTCAGTTATTTATGTGACCCATGTGTAAGCAGTAAACCTATTAAACATTTTTATTTTGGGGTGGGTACCGGGGAATAAACTCAGAGCCACTCAACACTGAGCCACATTCCCTGCCCTATTTTGTATTTTATTTAGAGTCAGGGTCTTATTGAGTTGCTTAATGCCTCGTAGTTGCTGAGGCTGGCTTTGAATTCTTGATCCTCCTGCCTTAGCCTCCCAAGCCACTGGGTAAACTCTTTTTTTCATGCAATGATTTCCTCTGCTATTTTTGTGATCTGATATTCTTGATTTTCTGTTTACTTTTATGTTATGCCTTGTTCATTTCTGTTCTTATCCTTTATTGTCCCATTAAATCAATGAATCACAAGCTATAATACATATTGGCTTACCTTTGATACCTGTTTCGAAAACTGCCAGAAGATTCCTAAGCCCTATGCATAAAATAAATCAGAATGATGGTTCAGGAACCTGAATCTTCAAAAAAGAGCTCAAATGATTCTGAATTATATGGCTTTTGGACTATATTGTTTCAAATGTTAGAGTTATCCAGTGTGCCAACATTTCTCTTATTTCATTTAATTAATTGTATTGGGTGATACTATCTGCTCCTAGATATATAGCATACTTTATGCCTCTCAATTCTACTGCATCTAAAGATTTTTCTTCAAAATTTCAGACTGAGATTGTCAATAATTATTAGGCATCTTTCCATTTTTCATGGTTATA
This sequence comes from Callospermophilus lateralis, assembly GCF_048772815.1. Taxonomy (NCBI): domain Eukaryota; kingdom Metazoa; phylum Chordata; class Mammalia; order Rodentia; family Sciuridae; genus Callospermophilus; species Callospermophilus lateralis. The sequence continues at coordinate 127,939,362 of NC_135306.1, read as the reverse complement.
TTATAGTACCTCAACTAAATTTTCTTTTCTTTTCTCTCCTCCTCCTCCTCCTCCTCCTCCTCCTCCTCCTCCCCCTCCCCCTCCCCTCCCCCTCCCCCTCCCCTCCCCCTCCCCTCCCCCTCCCCCTCCCCCTCCCCCTCCCCCTCCTCCTCCTCTTTCCAGTTGTGCTAATCTTCACTGTCTGTACCATCTCTCATCCAGACATTGGGGCAATATCTCTGCATAGTAATCATGGCCTGTGCCACCCTCTTCCTCACTCCCATATTCCATGAATCCTCAATAACCCTCACCTATTGCTTTGTCATTTCATAAAGTACTTATTCAGAGAAAGAAGGACAAATCAAAATAAAATTTGAAAATGGCATGCACTCTCTGAACGTTGTCTCAAAGTTTTGAACTTGTTTTATTTGAAAGACACAGTCTAGAAAATTTTATTCATTCAACCATCAGAGTGTTGCCATCCATCCTTAAGCCAAGTAAATATTTTTCTTAATACAAACTATTAAAATGAGGTATGTTTCTCTATACTCTTTATTTTTATAAAAGAAGTTCTAGAAGTTCAATCATCATTTTCTTTTTTTCTATGTCTTTCTTTGGAGAAAAAAATAGAAGGTATTTTAGTATATTGTTATTTTATTAAGAAGTTCTTGAAGGCAACTGCTTTTTATGTATAATTTGAATTGTCAAAGGAAATGATTTGACTTATTTATGAAACTATAAACATACTTTCTGTAATTTGCACAAATATAATTTTCTGTGATAATATTTTGATTTTAATAATAATATTTATCATGAAATATAAAGAAAATATACGAAATATTTTGTGTAACTTTTCAGATAATCTATTATATGATTTGATGCATAAAAACACAATTAATTTTGCAAAAAGAATTTCAACATTTGAATAAGCAAAATAAGTACTTATCACACCTAAAATATCAATTGTAATGAAGCCGAAAAATTTAATATAGAAATAAGAACACATTTAATATTCTTAATAATTTTTCCTCAATATTCCTGTGAATTGCCTTCTACTTCGTTTTATAAAGTATTAAGAATTTCTTGATACTAAGTCAAACAATGTCTCACAATAAAAATTATTCAGTATTTCTATTTTTCAAAAGATATCTTTAAAAATACCTTTTATTACTTCATTTAAAAATATAGAATTGTGGTCAAGAGCATGTATCTCCTATCTCCAACTGTATATTTTATGCCTTGATTCAGTGTATAATTTATGAAAGTGTTTTTCAGTGATCATAAGAATTACCTTATATATTATCCTGGTGCCAGGGAAAATAAAATGATAATAGGACCATTTTCAGTATAAATGGAGGAGCTACTGTGCCATCTGCCACACATGTCTGAGGTGAATATGAGATTGGCCTGCTGCCATCCTCTTGGGTTCCAAGGATATGTCCAATTACTTGCCACAGAGAAAGAACTGATTTTTTAGTTTTTTCAGAGAATAGTGCCAATATTAGTGAATTTATAAACAGTATTATTTAATTATCTGAAATTGATTTGGACATGAAATGGAAACAAATATATATATATACACATTTTTTTGTCTGTTGCCATGCACCGTTAAGGCACCAAATAGTGTCAGCTGTATCTTTTCTTTGATTAAAAAATATTTTATTAAAAAATATTTTAATTAAAATAATTAATTAAAATATTTATTAAAAAATATTTTTATTTTAGGATAGACTCCAATTATCTACAAATATTTTGTTATGTCATTTTAATCAGCATTTTCTTTTTATGTCCTCTTTTTTTGTGTGTGTTCATTTCTGCTTTTCTGGTTACCAAGGTGATATATTATGGGTCTCAGTATGCTGTGACCTAACACTAACACTAACCTAAACCAGTTTCTTTGTCTAATCAATTGAATGTGTAGTTTACTGGATCCTTCTTGGGTCTGTCAGTATGGGTTTCTGAAATTTTTATTCTATGTATCTCAAGCTGAGATCTGCAGATACATTCTTCAGATTTCATGAAATAGTGTGAGTGTGTGTGTGTGTGTGTGTGTGTGTGTGTAATTTTTTGATTTTACTCAAATGAAAGAGTTTTTTAATAATGAGTAGTTTTCCTCTCAATGACAAAATGTAACTATTTAATTTCAGTGCCAACATTTGCCTTTGTGTGTATAATTTCAGCATCACCAAATGAAACCAAATGATTTCTGGCACAATGAATCTGTAAATAATTCACAATAATTTTGTTTTGAAAAATTGTGAGGGAAATGAATCATGATATGGTACACAGTACACAATAGAGTTATGCTGAGTTAAAAAAATGTGCAAAGTAGCAATGTCTCAATTATAATACATTATGCCAGAGGAAAAACAATCAATAAAAATAGGAAAACCATTAAAAATGCAAATCTTTCTGTTGTATTCAACATTGGTGAAATATCCTTGGTATAACTTCATTTGCCAAAATTATTAATGCCAATGTTTAAGTTATTTTTCACAGTTTAATTTTGTATTCATTGAGTAAAGGGATATGGATTTAACGTTAAATCATAGAACATTAGTGATCAGGTCAAATATTTAACTGGTCTTCTCAGTTTCTATATTACATCTGGCATTTACATGTTCTATTCCAGGAGATTCATGCTCCTTATATACATACAAAATCTTCATGGTACATGCTCAAGGGAGGCAAATCAGTGAATGCCTGTCGAAAGACTATTTTAACAAAAGATGCTAAAACCATTTGTAAAACACATATAATCTTTCCCATAAATGGAATCATACCTAGATACTTGTTGCATAAATTGTGTTTCAAAGCTTACAGTAGAGTTACCAGGTCAAACTACTATGGACACTCACACTGGATACTTTTTTATTGCAGATTGTCCTGAATATAAAAGGCACAGCATTCAAACCACTTAAATCTGGGATCAGGTGAAAATCTCACAGAGACCACATCTCTACAGTGCTTATCCTGAGAGAGTGGGATCAACTTGTACTGCCTTTCCAAATATTAACAGGATTTTAAAGCATACTTCACAGAATGTTCTTCATGTATCATAGCAGATTATATAGGAAGGGATACCAATAGAGTAGAGGAGTAGAGGATAGGAATGGGGTGAGAGAGGAAGAGAGGGAAGGAAGAGGTTCTAGGAAATGAAATATTCCAAGTTATGTTATGTGTAGGTATGAATATATCATAACAAATCTCAATATTATTTGTAATTATAACATATCAATCAATAATTAATAATAATAGTAAGAATAACTAAAATAAGCTTTTAGTTTTTTTTTCTTTCTTCTACAGTCAACTTTCCCAGTAAAACAGGTAATTTTTATTTATTTTTTATTTTTTGGTTCATGGTATATTTTTACTCTTCTTCTTTCCTTTTAATGTTTTCTTTTCCAAAGCATACCTTAAATATTATAAGCTAGCATTAACTATCAGGACAGAGTGGGAAGCAGTGAGATGGTACTTTTAATAATTCAGTCCACTCTTTGGCAGCTGACAAGCACAAAAATATTCAGTGATGTAGTGCTAGGAATTTCATGAATGATGTTTGTTTGTAAGTATGTGGATTTAGGACTCTGATTTAATTTAGGAGGTTTAAAGCTGAAACAGTTTATGAATAGTTTATTTTTTCATCCATTATTTGAAATCTGGGCTAAAAAAAAAAACAAAAACAAAACTAACTTGAGTGTATAATGTATTTGATAAGTAAAAGAATGTCGAGTGTAATTTTAAAAGACAAAAATTTGAGTATTTATATAATTTTTTGATGTTTAAAACTATTTTAAAATTAGGTTTTTTTGCATATTTTGATTTTATGCTCTATTAGAGCTACAACCACAAAACATTCCTAACTTGTTTGGGAGCTGAGAAAAATGTCTATATTGTAAAAACATACTTTTATAGTATCTGATTTGGAAAACACTACTAAAAGTCTACTATAGGAATAACTACAGTTAGTGACTTTTGATTTTAATATTCCATTATATCTTCAATTATGCATAAGGCAGAATTTAAATAAGAATATACCACCAGAAGGAGTAACTGCCATTTGAAAAATGTTTCCCTTGTAGTAAAGTATTAAAGCCAAGAACCATGATTTGTAATCATGTTATTGTGATTTAGAATCATATATATAGTTTTCATCTCTGTTCCTGATCTACAGTTCTGAAACCCCTGGGTTATTGTGCATGTTAATAGTGCTAGATGCATCTTTTGTTTTAACATTGGTCTTTGCCTCTAGTTCCTGACACAAAGCTTCTAAATCCAGTGAAATTCTGTGAGTGACAGGAGTGCCTTTGTTTTAAAGAGATGACTCTCGTAAGGACCCTAAAGAGCCTCCACATGCAGGCTGGTCAAACAGAAAGGCAAAACCTTCAATGAAAACTTGTAACTTTCAGCCTTCCAGCATTCTAACCTCTAGGAAGGGAGCATGCCTAGATATTGAGCTAATAATCAGTCATACCTATATGATGAATCATACTCAAATCCCTAAATCACTAGAAAACTTGCTAGATTGATGACTGCATCCATATACCAGGAAGACTGCACAAACCACCTCCAATGGGTCAGAAGCCCTTAGTTTTAGGACACTTCTGAGCATCACACTATGTATATCTTTATTAAACTGTTCATTTATGTCCTTGATAATATGGTTTATAACAAACCTATTATTATAGTAAGTGCCTCCCTCAGTTCAGTGAGCAATTATAGAAAATTACCATACATGAGAAGGGGGTTATTGTAACTCTTTTTTTAGCATTTATTTTTTTAGTTATAGGTGGATACAATATCTTCATTTTATTTTTATGTGGTGCTGAGGATCGAACCCAGTGCCTCACGCATGGCAGGAGAGTGCTCTACCTCTGAGCCCCAGCCCCAGCCCTTATTGGAACTATTGATGTTGCAGCCAAGTGTATTATCCTTAAAAGAAAGAAGGAAAGTAAAGCCACCATGTCCTGAAGCACCCCTTTCCATTCTTGCATTCCTAGACTAGTCTAGGGAACAATGAGAGTGGGCTTAAATGAGAATATTCAGATAAGTATTATCTTTAAAGACACTGACTTTCATGTGTTGGAAACTAGGGTAAACTAGTGTTATTTGTAAAAACTACTTGCTTGCTCATATGCTAAGTCTACTGTTCCTTGGAATGTTGGTCATGCAAGGGAACAAAACAAACTAATAATATTACTGCTTATGTAGCCTAACCTATAAACCCCTGTCATTGTGAAAACTGCTCTGGAGCAGTGCACTGTGTAGAGTATAAGTTCTTGTCCATCCAGCTGCCACTGAGGGCTGGAGATGCTATCTGTCCAGGTTTTCACATCTGAACTTTCTCTAGTAGTGCCAAAAAGGACTGAGGTGCTACCTGGTGAAACACTGTGAGGGACTGATAACAGGCTAACCTGTTACCACTGGATCTTCTTCATAAGCAATTTTCAGTGAAACGTATCTCACATGCTAACTCCAGGTGTCTTCTTTGGTCTCTTGGAAAGCTATTCCACTGCCTTAGCATAATGGGGCTCTGGACAGTGCACCAAGTAGGAAAGATGAATGTACTCAATGCTTATAGCGCATCTGAAGTGAGGTCAGACTTGTGGGAGTCAACCCTAATTTATGGGATTTGCAAGAAATTTTGGTAGGTAGTGTGAATTGAAATGAACTGAAGCATAGCCAGTTGGTGTCTGGGAAGTCAGATAATTACGTGGTGCTGGGGAAAAACTTAAACATCTGGCATCAGAAGTGTAGAGGAGGATCAGTTCCCAAGGAGATCACATAGGAACTTCAGAGAGATAAATCGTAATCTCTCACTACATAAATGGCATATTTTGGTGCAAGTTTTCTAACAGAAACAAAGAGTAGATGGTTGGAGATTGCCTGCCATCAAAAGGTTTGAAGTCTGGTTGATCTCCCTCCAAAGGAGAAAAGGACATGTTAAAATGACTTTTTTCCACCCTAGTTTAGCAATGCCAACATGTGAAAATGAGGGAAGCAGAAGTGTTAGGGAGATAAACTCCCTTTGCTTCAGACATTACGAGACAATAAGTAAATGTATCTTTACGAGACAGTCCAGTCAAGCTTAGCACTTGTATTTGCTTAATTTATATCTTCTGCATACATTTTCTTTATGTACAGATTCAGAAATAAGTTCTACTAAAATTATGTATCCTTAAAATAAAATTTATAGGTATCAGAATCCATCCATTATTCTTAAGTCACACTCAAAATCAAGAAAGCCACATTTTATCTAGAGGGAAAAGGCAGAGTAATTGGAATCTGTGAACATTGTTATTATCCACAGCTTTCCACCTCAAGGTCCTTATTCGACTATTAACTGATTCTATGTCTTTTTTCACAAAGGTCTGGGGACTGCAATAAAAAAAAAAAAAAAAAAAAAAAAAACAAAAAAACAAAAAAAAAACTATGTCCTTATAATGACAAAATCAGAATAATTATGCTATTTTCAGCAAAAGATTTAACTAATACATAATAACTTTAATAACTCTAAAGAAATCTTATTGGGTTAAAAACTAAAATCCATTATTTTGCTATACTCTAGAAACATTCCTAAAAGAAGATGAAATAAAGGGTTTAGTAAGAAATGATTAACTATGACAAATATAAATGATAATGGCCACAAAGAAGGATACTCATTGCCAAGAAATCATTTGATATCCTCAAATGGACTGTGGGGACAACATCATGATGTCTAATGTGTGTAGTTGGAGTCTGACAAGCAGAGGTGAGTCAAAGGGGCAGAAAGAATATTTGAAATATATAAGGCCTTTTCCAGTCCAGCATGTAAGAAACTGAAGCATTGCCACTCCATCCTAATAAACAAAAGGCTAAAAGAAAGAAGGATAAAAAGAGTCCTGAAAACAATCAACTCTTCTTAGATCTATCAGAGGAGTGAGTTCACAGAGCAAACTGCTGCTGCCAAACTGGAAAAGACAGAAGATGGATAAAGATAATCAAAACTGAACGGAACAGAAGCCCAAAAGCAGAATTTTCCATGGGAACTAGTCCATAGTAAGAAAACCTGAATTGTAATCGATGAGTTACTGAGAGTTTAGTGTGGAGAGTCTGAGAATTAATGGAACACAGTCAAAAGAGTTCCTGCACTTATGTGAGTTTTATTTTCTGGTACCCTACTATATTCTCAAAGTAAATATCAGAGAAAGACTACTTCATGCTTCTGGCAAGGGTGGTGCCATATTGAAATATGTTAGACTTTCTGCTCTTCCCAACAAGGCCTAACCTGAGGAGAAATTATTTTACCAGAATTTAACCTGCTGGAGTTTTATCAGAGCCTTAGCTCACCTGTAGGGAGGGTAATACCCAGCTCCAGCTGTCCCACCTAAGCAGGGTGTGTGTATGTGTGTGTGTGGGGGTGTTCTTTGAAGCAATGGTGAAGTTCACAGTCTCTGAACACAGTTTTATTAAAAAAAATAAAAGAAAGAAAGAAAACTAATCATAGGACTGTAGAACTCTTCCCCACTCTCCACAATTTGACACTACAGTTAATTTTACATAGTATATCATGCAGAGTTATAATAAAAAGGAAGCAAAAAACAAAGCATCAGTATCAGTCCATTTTTTGTTGTTATAACAGAATACCTGATTCGAGGGACTTTATAACCAAAAACAGGGTTACCTGATTCACAGTTCTGGAGGTCACTAAGTGTATCATATTGGCACTGGCACAACTACATTACAACATGATGGGATGGCTTTATATCATGTAACACATGCAAGAAGTTGAGATCACCTGGTGAGACAGGAAGTATAGCTGGGGAGAGACCAGGCTTATTTTTTGTATAACAATCCATCCTCATGGAAACTAATTTGCTCCAACCAGACCCAACCTACTCCACTGTTAATCCCTTCAACACAATGGTATTAGCATGATCTGATTACATTTCACTAGGTCCCACTTCATAAAGTTTTACCAACTCAAAAATTCATTCTTCAACTCACAGAAATTATGTTTACAAGAAAAAGTCACGAGTATGTACATATGGAGTAGTTGACTACATCTTATATTAACATTGGATGATATCGATTGTTATCTATCAAAGCAGTCTTCTCATTACAGTTCCTGGATATCTATTTAATTAACGTTTTTTTAAAAACAATTTTATTGACATACAACTGAAATTTTTAAAAAAATGTAGGTATGGTATGTCAAGGTATTTCACATCAAAATTTCACATTAAGTTGACATTATTGGTCATCCAATCCACAAAAAAAAGAATATTGTGCAAATTAAAACACAAATCTAGTATCATTCAGTATTTTATAATGCAAACTTTTAGAGAAATAAAGAATCTTTCAAATGAACTAACCCTGGAGGAAATGTAGACTGTAGAACTATAGGACATTGAAACCCTATTAGAATAAACCCACCCCCGCAAAACAAATGATAACAACAAACACTAAGGAGATGTAGAGCCACAAAAACTCTCAGTCATTGCTGGTGAAATCTGAGTGTGTGTAACCACTTTGGAAAACAGTTTGTCACTTATTTATAAAACTAAATCTTAACTCACCAAACAGTTTGGTAATTTACTTCCTAAGTATTTGCCCAAATAAAGAAAAAAAATTATCTATACAAAATCTTGCAAATGGCTATTTATAACAACTTTATTTATAGCTGTCAAAAGTGAAAGCAGTCAAGCTGTTTTTTAGTAGGTGAGTAGACAAATGAAAAGTGGTAACCTAATTAATAAAATATTTATCAGCTTTAAAAAGAAATGAAAAGGCATGGGAGAAACTTAATTGTATATTACTAACTAGAAGAAGTCAGTTTGAATATACTGTAAAATGTGTTACTGTACATGTAAATATGAAGATCAAAAGTGCGTTTAGACTAGGGACTAATCTAGAAAATTTATCAGATAGATGATTACAGAATGAATAAGATCACCTAAGGAGGATTTCTAAACATTTCTTTTATTGCAGATTTTCTTTTAAGAGAAGCTAATGAAAATGAAAACCTTTAAATACATATAACATTTGCCTACAATTTCTGGTATTGAAAGAACATTCTAAATTTTTCTGTACTTTTCAATCTATGAATATCAGATGTATTCTGAGAAAAATAAGTAGTTCAAGTAATGGTTCAGGAAAGACAATTCCAAAACTGAACTCTTCACATTAATCCAGAGTGGCCCATTTCAGAGTTGATGAAAATCAGTGATGACTGTTTTTATAATAGTAAGAATTAATAGTAGAATCAAAATCTCCGTGTGGTAGAGGTCAGAATTTTGTCAGGTAACTTTCTAAGATTACTAACCAACTTTAAAACTTTCTGGGAATATTAACAGTTTTTTCTTTTAAGAATTCTTGATTATTTTAGATTTAAAAAAATTGCATAATCAACTAATATAACTTGGAAAGATGAAGTGATTTTGATTTATGTGGAGTATCTTGATTGCTCATGAATGAAGTAAACATTAATTTATGTTGGCATTTTTGTAACAAAATAGATCACATTCACCATTTTTTTGGTTCAAACATTTGTGAAAAAGCTACACAACATGCATTTCTCATATAATATTTAATCAATAATGACATTTCTTCCCAGATCTATAACTTGTTTCATAATCTTGCTTAAAAATGATTCAATAGAACAAATCAAATAGAACAAATTTACAAAAAATAACACGTAGCATTCAACTGAAGAAACATTAAACTTTAATTGTCTGAGTAGTATTAAGTTAGACCCCGTAAGATTCCATTGGTCTATTAATAATTAAAATGTCCTTCCACAAAACACTTAGAATATAACAAGTTTGTAGTCTATTTTAAAATCAATATTCAATAAATACATACACATGTATTTAAATCAATTTCAAGTTCATTGACTACATGTTTAATATTGCACCAGATTTTACAAAAGCAATGGAAACCCTTTTTATCTGTGGCAAGTTTAGACAATAAATATTTTAGGCTTTGTAGGCCATAAAATCCCTGTTGCAATACTAAGTCTATCACTTCTGTACAGAAGTAGGTAAGCTATATATAAACAAATTAGTTGTTTTCTAATAATACTAACTAGTTTCCTATAGAACCTTCTTTATAAGTTAGGGACTAGGTAAGGTGAATGTGATCCAGAAAATTACATTCATTTAGGTGATGATAGTTATAAAATTATATCAATCCAAAGATAGAAATAAAAAGAAATATTTAGAAAAATAAATAGCACTTAAATCTCAGAAAAGTATGAGATTATTTTTGAATTACTAAGTTGCTAAAGACTTTTTGGGGAAAGTTAACATGTAAAATACAAATTACAGTATGTGTGCTAGTAATGGTAACAATTATTTGTGTTTTAGAGTTTAAGAGGACCTTCACACATAATGTCTAATTTGGATAGAGAAATGTGATGGCAAGCAGTATATTGGAAGCTGAGAGCTTAGTTTAAACAAAGGGAAGAGACTAGAAACTACAAGGCATATTGGGGTGAGTGAATTCTCTTATTTGACAAAAGTATGGGATGACTATTTTGGTTGAAAAACAAATAGAATAGTCAGTACTAGAAAATGTATGGAATTTACATATTAGGTTTGAGGCAATGGGGAGTCATTAAACATTGCTTGAAGGTCACAGAGATGAAGCCGAACTGTTCATAAGAAGAGATTCATATAGTGAATTCATGATATGATTGTAAGAAATTATTATTGAACATAATAAACTGCAATACAATAGAAGACTATTATTTATGAGAAAGACTGAACTAGGGATGTGGCAGAAAAAATGGAAAAGTATGTCTCTGTGCCCATGTAAATTAGGAATGTAATAAACTAATAGTCATTAGTTTTTATTTGGTTTCTTTTCTCTTTTCTTGGGAGAAAATAATTCTTTTTATTTTATTTTTTTTTTTTTGGATGTGAGTTTCCATCTCAATCTGCGTGATTTTAGAGTAGCAAACTAAGTTGTTCCAATTCAAGTTTTCTACCATTGGTTTTCAACCTCACTCCAAGCCAAGCAACAGATGTCTTCTCTCACACTGCAGTTGATGGGATCTTCTTTTCTTAATACTGAATAGATGTATTAATAATGACAATTGTACCAATAAACGATGGTAATATTTTTAACTGAACACTTATCATGTGTGAGACTCTGTAAGTGAATTATAAACATGAACTAATTTGGGGCTCAGTTCTTGGTAGATGTAAGAAATGACACACAGTTGGAAAAGCGGATGCCTGTTGATATTAAACTACAATTTTAGTGGTACATTATGACCCTATTTCCTGCAGCTCCTTTTCTATATTCTATCCTCAGATACATGAGCCAATAAATCCCATTTTTTTCTTAAGTTACTCTGAGGTAGTTTTCTAATATAAAAACAAAGATGTATAATCAAATAAAGTTCCTGACTGATTAGACATGAAAAGAGAAAGGGGAAAAAATAGAAGATTATTATATAATTTTGATTCATATTGACTGTGAAAGAGTATTCATAAGAGGAAGATAAATATTCAGGGCTCTATTATGGGAGATGGTAGCTTCAGGTTTGAAGGCCAGTACAATATTTGTAGCACATATGGGAATTATATAATGAATGGAAAGAAAGTCCAGAAAGTCTACCAAGGCTGATTTCCTGGCTGAGACTTGTGCCGACACTCAGGATCTCAAGCTCAGGAGTACACACTTGGTTTCATGATTGACTATAATTTTAACTCTGAATTATGTTTTTCCAGTAGGACCATACAGAATATGCAAGAGCAAAGGATATATACAGAATGCATTTCTGTCATTTTTTGCTCCCTCATTTGCATACAGCATCCACTGTTTAGCATAAGCACTGCGTTCCAATGGAGCCATAATGTGAGGTATTTCAGTGAGCCTCAAGGCCAATGCAAAATAAGTTACTATAATTGAGTGAACAAGAGTACTCACAAATTCAAGAGCCCACACTTTCTGTTTTAACCAGAACTTAATCTACATGCAGAAAGAAGGCAATGAATAGCATTCTAGTAACTCTCTCATATTCCTTCTTTTTCATGTTATGGATTAGTCAGCCATTAAGACTGAAAGTGATGACATAGAAGGAAAGGGAAAGACCAAGGAATAAGGAATGATCTTTTGCTTTTTTTTTTTTTTTTTTTTTGGTTTTGTTTCTAGTTATGCAGGGCAGGTTAGTGGGCAATCTCAATAATCTCTCCTTGGACTCTTCCTTACCATCTTTTCCTCTTTAGAATTTTGTCGGTGGGGAGGGCTCATGCATGGTTCATGACAGGCACAGAGACTGCAAAGCTCAACCACCAGAAGCTGCCACTCTTCCAGCCTGAACTGTTGGGACTGCTTACACAGATATTTTTTTTTTTAATGGGAAGAGAGACAGTGGAGTTCACAGAACTTTAAGAAGCCTGAGAAACTGTGACTATTACAGTTGAAGCTTGAAAAGTTTTTACATAGGACTGGAAGAGTACCACAGTGATAGAACTCTTGCCTGGCAGCATATGCAAGGCCTCAGTTCATTTCCCAAAACTGCAAAATATCAAAGTATAAAAAATTAAAAGAATTATATCTAAAGTTAATATTTTCATCTAACTTTGAATGTGGTAAGTCTAGCACTAGTTGTGGGAGGTAGGAACACTGTAGAAGTACGAAACTAATGGAAATACCTTTGCTGTTCCCAAACTCCCTAAGTCATTATGGCATTATTTAATAGTAGTTTGAAATGGAGGATTGCAGATTGAGCAATGTGCCTCATACTATCATCCATCAACCATAATGTCTTTTCACTTCAAAGTGGCAGTTTTGTAAAAATATTGAGAACTCAGAACACACATGTGAAATATTGGGGCAGCACAAATTTTTGGATCATTTATTCATTATTCTAATTCAATATTCATTCCAAATTATGTAAGTTTTTTTTATATAGAGAAACAAACATTACATGATTTCTGTTTGGAGTTTTAATGATTAATAAAAAGTAAAATACAGTATAGAGAAATAATTGATTATTAACATAGATATTTAAAGATAGTGATGTTTTTAAAGACATCTTGTCAAAGATAAGCAATTTTCCAAATTAATGTTTGTTTTCCCTAAAACTATTTTCCTAGATTTGTATTTTAGAGAATATGTCAAATGCAATTAGTCACATAAAATAGAGACCTCACAGCATGAATACTGTATTTCTGAGGTCTATGATTGTAATTTCTAAGCAGAGTCATTTTTGGCCTATGAAAAAAATAAGAGTACAGCTACTTAAGAAAGATTAAATTGTGTGTTATTACTTGAAAACATAGGAAATGTCTTATAGGCTCATTTTTTTCAGACACTAATATTAAAAACAATGGGATTCTAATTTTGGTATAAATGATTGTTACAAAAATTTTTTTTTTACCTGACCCATTCCAATCTCCTGAAAGATAATTTCTGAAGCAAATCCAAATCTGTCAAAAAATAGTATTTATCTACATTTATGTCAATTTTGGCAAGGACAAGTTGTCTAAACATTGAAGCACAGCGTTCATAAGCTTGAATCTTTCTTATCCACAAACCATTAATGTAATGAATAGGAAGTACGGTGAATTGTTAATTCATTATGCATTTATCATGCCTTTGTGAACATCTTAAAAGCATCTTACGATGAATTCTTTCTTATATGTATTGGAAAGCCTGCCAATTTTTTTTTTCCTTTTTTTCAGGTTGTAGAGTCTTCTGTAAAATTTTAAAATAACAAATGGAAAATAAACAACAACAATAACAAAAACAACTGTGATTTGTTCAACTGAGAGTTTATTTACAGACTGTTTTATGCGCAGCTAGCTTTCCACATTGAGATAGTTAAGTCTGCCTGTGTTGAGGTATTGCATGTTTATGGTATGTATGCTTATTATTAGCTAAAGTTGTTCATTTCTAAAATAGTTTTCATCTGAGTGGTTTAGGGATACCTTAACTGAAATACTAGAAAGTACAGTAGTAAAATGGGACTAATCAACAGGTTTGAGAAGACAACATAAGACACAGTACTGATATACAACAACCCCAGCTGTTTATACAAGGCTGATCTTCCACCAATTCGGAGTCAGTATACCTGATGGGCCCAATGTTCAGTCAGCTCATATCTCATTTTGTACTTTTGAAAAAGATAAAAATCTGATGTTTCTGATTATGTCATATTTTCATCCTTAGACATATAGCCACATCTTGTTTGTGGACTTATGTGATTTGAGCTTCTAAGACTATAGTCAGAAAAGACTCAGAAAAATGCCAGCTGTCTTTAAAGCTTGGAATGGACCTAGTTATGTTTCAAAATGTGCAAGAGAGGTAGTAAAATGACATAGAAATATATGATGTTATGATCTGACCCAGGAACTATGAGGGCATCAATTATATCCTTTCAACATTTTTGCTTATCAGTTAAAAATAATAAAAATACTCTGAACTTGGGATGTAGCTCATTAACAGAGAATGTCTAGCATGTGTGTGAGGCCATGGGTTCAATTCCTAGCAGCATAGACACAAATACATAGAAACAATAACAATAATAAAATAATGTACACTCATAGCATATTTTCTGTTCATCTTTGCTTAGTGCCAGTTTATGACTTTATTGGCATGACTATGGGAGCAGTGTCATTCTGCTCATAGATGGAGTGACAGGGCACATAGAACTGTGACTTATAAATATGAGTTCTATATACTTCTATGCTACTTATATTTATTATATCATAATACTCAAAACATAACATTTTAATATAGGCACTATTATTACTTGCATTGTAAAGACTAAAAAGTCATAAGGCTAAACTCAGTGCCATAACAAGTATCAAAGGCAGACTTTAATCAAATAGGGAAATTATCATTCAACCTTCCAATTGTGTAATGTCTTTTTGGGCTTTTAGAACTGAAATTGTATAATATGATATTTTTTCTGCATGATGAAAGAAAATTGTTATCTTAGGTTCATGCCTTAATTTGCTTTGGCTGCCATAACAAAGCAACACATATAGCTAACTTATACAACAGACACTTCTTTTCTCACAGAGAGGAAAGAAGGGAAGAGTATAAGCCTGAAATTATTGTGAAAGCACATGGGAAGGAATACACAAATAAAAAGAAAAATGGAGGCAGACCTCATAGACCAGTTATGTTTTATTCAGCACCAGAGGGGCTCATCTTCAGGGACACAATGACTTTGGACCACTACAAGGGTCTGGTTTTTGCATGCAGCCTTAACAGGGCTAGGCCATGGGAGAAGTTAATTAAATAGGGCATCTTCTTTCAGAGTTCTGGGAGAGGACACATGGGATTATGACGTTTGAAGCTGAAGAGGTGTGTATATGAAAGGAGCTTTGGGGTAACAACAGGCAATCTTTCCTTGTTATAGTTTCAGAACTCAGATTGTGAACACAGGAGGAGAATGGCTTTGAGTTGTTCCTGGGAGCAGGTTTGGGCTAAGTGGGTCACCTTACTAAGAAGCTGTTTCTGTATAAAATTAAGAATACAGGGGAAAAAAAGTTATTACAGAAAGGATAAATATTAAGGAGAATAGAAGAGGAAGTAACCAGGAAGATGACCAGGAATCAGATAGTTCTTGCCTCGGTTATTTCAGATCTAGTGTGGCTATAAAAGATGACCTGGAGGAAACATGTAGAAGAAAGAAATTTGGATGAGGGTTAGGTTAATGAATGTTCCTTAAAGTCAGAGATCCAAAATGATGTCTAGTGTTTGAGAAGGAGAAATGTGAAGGGGGAGTAAATATGATAAATTTAATTTGTCTTTGAATGTTGTTAAGAAAATGTGAAAGGACATCTGAGAAAGTAACATTAGGAATTTTGGTCAAGAAAATCAGAAGCTTGAGTTATATATGAAAAGAGATTCATTAAGAAATTAAGGTTGTCAGGACAAGAGTTAGAAATCACAGAAGCCGAGGGTTTTTGTTGGAAGAATACTGCAAGGTTTAATGAAGAGTCTTGCTGGAAGGTAGCTAGGAGATCCAGGAGTTGTGCATGCAGTAATTGGACTCTGGTTGGGGAAAGGGAGAGAAATGAACAATGACTGAGAAAATCTGGGAGAGAGTGTGTGGGAAGAATAGTAATGGGTTGATACAATGTGAATTTTCTTGCCTCAAGGATCAGCTAAAACTTTGAGACATTGGGGCCAGCCTTGATAAACTAAGTCTAATTGTTTGGATAGGAATGCAGTGGGGTGGAGGGTATCCCCCACCTTCTGGTAAAGAATTTCCAAGGTTTATCCATGTTCTGAGTGGAGTAACAGGAAAAAAAGGCTTTTCAGGGTTTGGTAAATTAAGAGTTGAAGATTTAAGAAGAGAAGTCTGTAGAGTAAAAATGGTACAGGAAAAAGAACAGGAAGATGGAGAGGATCTAAAAGGTTCCCCTGGGAGGCTTCATAAAGAGCTTTGACTATGAGGAAGAATTTTGGTACCCAGATGCAAAAATAGTTAAAAAGGCCTAAGAGGGACAGCATGTTCCCTTTAGTGGTTGGTAGGGGATTGTCTCAAATCTTGGAGTTTCCCTGGGGGTATGATGTGGGAGGTAGGGGTTAATAAGATGCCTAAATATTGTACCTGAGGGGAACAGAACTGAGCCTTCGATTGAGAAACCAGGTTCCCTGAGAAGGCCAGAGAGTTGATCAGGATGCTAGTGTAACATGGGACATATTCTAGTGAGAGGCTACAGAGCAGGAGATCATCTGTATACCAGATAAAGTGTCTAGCGGATAAATTTAGGGTTTTCATGCCGCATTGGAGAGCCTGACGAAAGTAATGGGGACTATCTTGGAAGCCCTGTGAGAGAAGTGTCCAGGTGAGCTGCTGAGAATAGTTAGTGTCTGGGTCTGTCCAGGTAAAGGTGAAAAGTGGGCATGAGGCAGGATGGAGGGGAATAGTAAAGAAGGCATCTTTCAGGTCTAACACTGAGAAATGTGTGGTGGAGGCTGTGATATGAGATAAAAGGGTATAGGGGTTGGGCACTTCAGGGTGTGTAAATAACTGCGTCAGTGATTTTTCTGAAGTCTTGTACTAGCTGGAACTGGCCATTGGATTTCTTTACTCTGAGAATGGGGGGTTTTGAGGCAAGTAGGTTGGTATTAGGAGTTTGGCCTATAATAAATGGGAGATGATGGGCTTTGAACCTTTGAGGGTTAAGGGGAGTCAAAGGATATTGGAGAAGGGTTACATAGTTCTTGGGGTCTCTTAGTTAGATATGAACTGGGGAATGGTATCTTGCTATTTTAGGTTGAGAAGTATCCCAGACTAAGTTTAATCCGAGAAAGCAATGGACAATCAGGCTTAGGGGGTGTAGGGACCATGTCCAGGCCAGAATTATTAAAAAGCTAGTTGTAGACTTTAAAGGGGGAATGATAACAGAGGTTTTTAGGTTGTGAAGGAGATCCCAACCCAATGAGGGACAGAGCAACTCAGCATAATTATAAAGAAATGAGATAATTAAAGGGATCCAAATGTACGAAAAAGGGGAAGAGACTACAGCAGAAACGTAGGGGTTCATAATACTACCAAAATTAAGGCATTTGATTTGAAGACGTGCTCATGACGTTGAGACAGAGGTGAAAGGCTCACTGCAGTGTTGACCAGAAATAATATTGCATGGCCATTATCATCCCTATAACCCTGGTCTCCTCTGATATGCCACCTGAGGTGACTGGGGCAGTGGACTCCTGACCCCCTAATTCCAGTAACTCAGTGAATGGGACTTGGGAATCAGGCAACTGTCCCAGGGGAAGGCATGTCCTCTCCTGGGGATAGTCTATCTTTCAGTGTTTCCACAGTTGGGACCTGACTTGGCAGGGGTCTCAAGTTAGGGAAGGTTCTTGCCAAGTGTTTAGTTTGCCCATATCAAAATCAGGGCCTGATATTTCCACTAGAGGGGCGGCGGATCCCCAAGCCTCAGGGATATTAAAGGGTCAAGTGGAGCCTTGAGCTTCAGGGACGTTTTTAGGGTCCTGAATGGCTGAGGCCAGAAGCTGGTATTTAATTTTAAGCTATTTATCTTGCTCCCTTTCTTACTCATTCTCTCTGTTGTTAAAGACCTTGGAAGCCATATCTAAAAGCAACTGTTGGGGAGACTCAGGACCCTTCTCTAACTGTCTGAGTTTCCTGTGGATGTCAGATACAGATCCTCTGATAACATTAAAATGGAGAAAAAGATTACAACAAGGACTGTTCGTGTCCAAGTTTGTATATTTGGTAATGCCCTCAGAAAGTTGGGCCAAAAATAGGGTGAGATTTCATCAGGTCCCTGGGTAATTATCTTTATCTTTTCCTAAATAACCTGGTGTGAGAACTTTTTGTCATTCCATCAAGGAGGCAAGTAATCATGTGTTGGAGGCTCACTACCCTGGGCTCTTGAAGCTGATAGGTCCAATCAGGTTCAGCTGCAGGGATAGCAGCATCTGCTGCTGGATGGGTATCAGGATTTTTGCCCTGTAGAAGGTGTGCATCTCTAGTGGCCTGCCACATGCAGGTACATTCATCATTGGTCGGGGTGAAAGTTAATATATAATATACATCTGCCCAAGTGAGATGGTATATCATAGTCGGGCAGATAAACTTCTTCCTATATTGGGCAGGATATGTGTTCCTTCTCTGGGAAGGGGAGGAGTCTAAAGGGACCATCCAAGTCCATATCCCTTTCTTCATGATAGTATGTCTCAAATAAAGGAAAGATTAAGCTTATATACTGGGGCTTAATCTTTCCTGTATTTGAGACATACTATCATGAAGAAGGGGATATGGACTTGGATGGTCCCTTTAGACTCCTCCCCTTCCCAGAGAGGGAATACATACTTTACTGGGAATGGTTTTGACTATGTATGGGAAGGGGATGGTAAAGGGGAAGGAGATGGTAAAGGGGAAGGAGAATGTGGGGTTTGTGGAGGAAGATCTAATGAGGACTTGGTGGGGCTTTGGAAATGGAAACCTGAAGGGGAGTAGGAGGCCAGAGGGAAGGCCTAGGGACCCTGGGATCTGTAGGGTGGGGTGGTTCATGAGATATCTCTGGGACTGTGAATGAAGAAGAAAATTGTGAGTCTATAATTAGTAACTGCAAAGTGGAACAAGGTTGGCATAGGGATGGGTTTGAGCAGAGGAAAAAGAAGGCCTTGAGGTGGGGAACTTTGGACAACTTGCCATTCTGTATTAAATATTTTTCCAAAGCCTGGAGAGTTTCTTTATCAAGAGTTCCATACTTTAGCCATGGTTGCTGATTATCTAATGTATCCTGTAGCCAAATTTGAGTGTTGAGCTAATGAAGCGTTTAATTTTGAGATAATTTTGGGAGTCGAGGGTCTTAAAATTAGTAAGGAGACAGCCCAAGTGGATGTCTTTGGGAGCTGACTGGGTAACTCCCATATTCAGAGAGGCCCAAAGGATGTGATGGTTTGAGAGTAGAGCATCCTCTGAACTCTTATGTCACAGATGTGCCAGTCACAGTACTGGACTTTTCCTACTGGGGGCTGGGGAAACATCTTTATCCCAATCTCAGTGATGGAGGACCCCTAGGGTATGGGCTAGCTAAAAGATGGGATCTTGGGACAGGGTACCTATCTGATGGGACTGGATGGAAGTCTTACCTCTCAAGAGAATGAGAAGGCCGGTGTTGGAAGCAGGAACAAAATGGTAAAAAGATCTCTGAACTGAAGGTCTGCAGGGTGATGTGGAGGGGAGGGAAACAGTCAGTCTGAAGATTCAGCCATGGCTGTGTGAATGGTGGTTGAGGGTGCCCTGACCTCAGGAAACCATGGACATCTCATCAGCCTTTTTAAGGTGACTATTGGGGAAGAGTGACTGGAAATTAATCAGCTGTCTCTAACAAATACATTTATGATTAATCCCATATCAGACAAGTGCATTTAACAGCTTTAGCCATCTCTTAAAAATCCTGTAAATGGTGGGTATATTACATTTAGACATTCTGTAGATCAATCTTTCATTAGTAGTTTGACCACCTTGAAAAACTTGTGAGTTAGTAATTTTAAAGACATCTTTACTCATTTGTTTACCCAATGTAAACTGAACCTTTTAAATCACACTGAATTAAAGGTATTTGGATCCATTTTCTTTCTTTTTTTTTTTTTTTGGTTTAATTTTAAATTTTAATTTGAGCACTCATTTATCCATATGCCAATTTTGATACCAAACAGATGTAGACATGACAATACACCAGTGTACACACATTATGCAAGACAGACAGTAAATGGAACTTGTAACTATTTGTAGGCAGATATCCACTGTAATGCTACAAATGTTTATAAAAGTCTTTATTAGATTGACAGTTAACCCTTGAAAAATTTGTCCTCTGAACAAAAACAGTGTGAAAAACCTTTATAAAATAAGACTGGTCAGAAAAAATAAATATTAATGTAGACACATAGAATTCACCATAAAATGAGGTCAAAAATGCAGAATTTTAAAAAAAAGAGTCTTAAAAGAAATAAAAATAACATGGCTGTAATTAAAATAGTCTATTATTCCTTTTGAGGATGAGGCTTCCCTCTGAAAGAAATAAAAAGAGAGCAGAAATATGGGTGCCTGTGCTGAGAAAATTGTCTCTGTGGCTACGGGGCAGCTCCCTGATCCTGGAGCCTCTAGGGGTCACCAGTTTCTGTCTTTCCTTCCATGACTTCTGGCTGGGGCTTCACTCAGAATAGAGGCTACTATCAACTTCTTGATAACTATTTCAATTTAAGGGAGGATATTTGCCAATTAGTTGTGCAAATTTAATTTTTTTTAAATCTTAAAATTTCAGAAGGAAGATATTTACCTGCTGCTTCCAGCTGAGAGGGGGGCAATGTGGGCAGAGCAGTTTGGGTTTTCCTTTTAAGAATGTCTTCAGTCAGTTGAGGGCTCCATGGCAAAAGCCTGGTTCAGAAAAAAAAACATTTTTTAAAGTCATGTGTGTGTGTGTGTGTGTGTGTGTGTGTGTGTGTGTGTGCAAGTGAGGGGGTGGGGATGCTTCTGAGAGAAACAAAAAGACATGAGTACTGGAATGAGATTAATAGAAAATGAATTGCCAGAGTTATCAGAAATGTGGGTCAGATTCCAGACATAAGACCTTCATGCAGTACTGGGAGTGGCCTCAGCTGCCTTCAGTTGTCTCAAAGCTACTAAATTCCTCCCACAAAATAGAAACTGAAGCAAGTCAGGGTAGACACTCCCAACATTTGGGTGAAGGGGAACCCAATCCACCTCTTTTGATGCAAGATGGCAGCTGATGTTGTGATGCCCACAGGGTCGCTGCAGTGCAGGCATCCCTGGGGTGTGGCCCCACATGTATGCTTCCTCCCCTGGTGTGAGCCCCATCCCAGCGGGGTACTCATAGGTGGGCAATGGAGATCATCAGAGTAGCCTGAGCCCTACTCTCTCTTGGGTGGGTTGGGTTGGTGGTGAGCCTAGTGTTTGCAGAATGATGGGTGGGCCAGGGGGCCAGCAGTCTCCAAGCCAGGGTGAGAAGGTGGAGGAGCTGGAGCATAGGTGGCCCTCCTATGGTGCCTCTTGGGAAAGGGCAGTTCTGGACTGAGCCTGTCCTTAGCAGAGTGCTAAATAAAACATTGCTGTTCCAAGAGGTCTGCCTCCATTTTTCTTTTCTTTCCTTTTTTTCTTTTTTGGTCCTGGGGATTGAACTCAGGAGCACTAGACCACTGAGACACATTCCAATCTCTTTTTTGTATTTTATTTAGAGACAGGGTCTCACTGAGTTGCTTAGTGCCTTGCTTTTGTTGAGGCTGGCTTTGAACTCACCACTCCCCCTGCACCCTGAGCTTCTAGAATTACAGGCCTGCACCATTGTGCCCAGCTCAATTTTTCTTTTTGTTATTCCCTCCCATGTGCACCAGAGGAGCACATATTTGGGGGCACAATGGCCGTGGGCCAACGTGAGGGTCTGGGTTTTATATGCAGCCTTAACAGAGCCAGGCCATGGGAGGAGTTAGTTACTTTTGGCTGGCCCTTTTGGTGCGTAGGGGTCATGGCCAAGTCATTGGAGAAGTTTTTGTGGTGGGATTATTTAGGGTGTAGAGGGAGGACAAGTAGGTAAGCATATCCCTCACATTGTATTGGCATTGACGATTTCACCTAAGATCTCCTTCCTTGGCTAATAGGTGGCTGTGTTTTTCAGTGTCTTCACATAGTGTCTCTGGATGTTGACTGTTTGTTAATCTCCTCTTCCTATAAAGACCCTGGTTCTGTCAGATTAGGATTTATCCTGAAGACTCCATTGCTACATTTGCATTAAAAAGTGACAAAAATGTTTTACATTTATTCATATTTCTGCCATGTTCAAGATGGTCCTTCAGGATGATTCTACTTTTTGTGGGGTAGGTATCGGGGATTGAACTCACGGGCACTGCACCAGTGAGCCACCTACTCAAACCTATTTTGTATTTCATTTAGAGACAGCCCTAAGTTGTTTAGGGCTTTTCTTTTGCTGAGCCATCCTCCTGTCTTATCCTCCAGGGCCAGGATGATTCTTGATACAGATTCTCCAGAGACATGCCCACCACATTTTTGAAACCTCACATAATTTTTCTCAACGTTTCTGCTCCACCTACAGGCAGTCAATTAGTTCTCTTTTGTGCTTCAGTAACATTATTTATACTTTTATTTTATATAAGTATTTGTTCCTAGCACTTTGCCCTTACTATTCTATATATTCAGTATACTCTTCAAGGTTGAAAGTGTATTATGCAGAACTTTTTCTCTTAATTATCTCTAGCCATATTTAGAAATAATAGATGCTAAAGGAAGTGTATTTTGCATTGTGGGTTTTTATTATGATTAATCTATCTTTTTTTAAATTCATGTAGAAAAGTCGCCTTCATTCTACTTCAAAAAAGTTTTTTTTTTCTTTTAAAGTTTCTATTTCACAGGGCCAGATGTAAGATTACTGTACTCTATGAAGACAGAGAAGTAAAATTTAATTAATAAGAAATTTCTTATTTAGTGAAAATATTATTTACTTAGAAACAAAATGTATCCAAAGTAACCATTATATTTTCTAACAAACTCTCCATATTCACATTTTCCATAAAAGCACCTAAAACCCAAAGGACCAAGATGAATGTATTTTCATGGTATTGATAAGAAAGCTAAAGTTCCCAGATTTAATTGAAATATTAATGAATATGTATATAAATTCTACTTGATAACTATAGACACTGCTTTATTATTATTATTATTATTTTTATTATTATATTTACCTATAACCATTTAAACCAAAATAAATAAGTTTGTATACAAATGAAAATCTTAAACAGTTAGTTTTATTCCCTAGTCGCATTGTTTATGAATTTTCATTTAAAAGTAATACACACACACACACATACATACACATACATAATAAATATATAAATTTGGGCTATTACTATGAAGTAAGGTAAAAACATTCGGTAGTACTAAGAAACAATTATTTTATTTAAATAATTTTAAGTATGCATGTTTTATGCAAAAATAAAAATGTTGGTAATCTTGAAATCATGGAAGTTAGTATAAAATAGGATCTTACTTTGAATTTTTGACATTAATGAGTGTATGACTCTCCCCTTTCCCTCCCCCAAAAGCAAAACCCAGAATGTGTGATCAGATCAATTATTTCAAGGAAAATTAATTAACTCATTCTACTGTCAACTCTTTTGTCCTTTCATTCATAATGGAGTAATATCTTCAGTAATTAATATACCTGATAACAGTAGAGATGTAAGAATTTTAGAAATGAGACTGAGTATAGCCACCAAACTTACAAATTAGTAGAGATATTCAGAAAACTAATGGTAGGATAAGGAACAGTGTAATAAGAACTTTCATTGAGAACTGAGCTCTTAAGTAAAAATAATTTGTTTTCAAACAAAATCTTCTGAAAAAAGAATTCAAGTTTCCAGGTGAAGTAAGAGGGGTTCATTCTAAAATGATTTTTATGATGAAAAAAGATGAATTTAAGAAGCATGCCTGAGTCTAGATTGCACAATTGGGAGCAAATTATCTAAGTTTTTAGTATTAGTTCTTCTATATACAAGGAACACAATGTTGTTATGAGGATTGAAAATGATAAAAAAAATGATAATGGAAGATAATAGATGCTTAATAAAGGATAGCTCCTAGAGACTGTATTAATAAAAGAAATAGCACTCTTCTTCTTGAGAAAAGAGATTCAGCTGAAATATGAACATTTTTTCCTCCCTTTTATGTGTCTTCACCCTCCTTCTCCTCCTCTTCTTTCCCCTGTAAGTCTCTCTCTTCTATTCATCACTTTCTGGTTCTGAAAGCAAAAGCTCAAACCTACTCATTCATGTTCTCTCGACTGAGTTATTATTTAGAAGTTATTTTTATAACTACATTAAATAGAACAGAACTTCAGATCCCTCATCAAATATGTTTTTGAGTAGCAATGCACATGCTGGTTATTATTTGTTGATAATACATGACATTGCCTTGAAAGGAAAAGAAGCATCATATATTCACCATTTTCCACCTAAAGAAAAAAGAGCAGTGTGCCACACTTATTTCTTATTCAACCAACTAAACAGTTCTTCTCCCTTCACCTGGAAACTTGAATTCTCTTTTCAGAAGATTTTGTTTGAAAACAACCTTCAGTTGTGATAGGAAGAAAAAGAAAGTTTTCATACTGACTTTGCAGCATACTGAGGGATTGAATTAGGTAGAAAAACTGCATGAAACATTTCACATGCATATAAAAATAGATACCCTTTTAAATTAAAGAAACATATTTTGCCCTTGAATATTCTGGAAGACTTCAAGTGGAACAAAAGTTTACAAGAAAACCAATTTTTGCTTTCCCAAAATAGACTTATGGCACAGGCTCAAATTTAACAATTTACAGGAATCCAATTTTAACACTTGCACATTTTGCTTTAAGGAATAGTAATCTTAAAGATAAAAATTCATTGAATTCTACTTTAGATGTTTAGGAGATAAACCAGAAGGCCTGAGAAATTCATATTTGAAAATCTTTGTACTTTAATTTATTTAATTCAGCAATGAAATCTTTAGTGCTATAGTTAAAATATAATTATTTCTAACCCACAAATTATATCTAGTAATATTAATTATATCATATACATTTTTAGAAGTTAAATAAGGCTCCTGCTATTGAACATTGTTGTAATTTATTTGAAGGAGCACTGTTTATTTTGAAAACATCGTTCTAATTCATGAATAATTTAGTTCTTTGTATTTTTACATAATATACACCATTTACAGAAAAAAAGTAGAGCAAAGTGGTTTTGGTTAAACAGAGATTAGATCAATAATTCATGAACATCTGCATAGACTGATAGCTAAACTATTTACATGTCATGAAAAAATACTGAAGAGGAGCCATAATAAGAAATTATGTTAATTATACAACATAAAAAGATTTTATCAAAATAAAAATTCTGTAACATACCTTTATTTAAAATTTTCTTCTAATAGCTGATGTGAAAGTCATGTTCTCTTGAATAGTTAAATATTACTTTTGAAGTAAATACAAGGGATTTAGAATAACAGAGAATCATGTCATTATAATGGACTAAAAATAAATGGATAATGTATAATTATTTACATGTTATGACCATACACTATACATGCATATGATAAAAATAACTAAGATATAGTGATTTTAAACAAAAAACTAATTTAGACTAATACATCTTAAAACAATGGTTTCCTCCACTATTACTCTTGGAACATTGCAATATCAGTGTTCATGTTTTAATTTTAATCTACATGGGAATAATAATATCTACCATGTGGGCTTATTTTGTGGATTAAAGGAGGAATGTATCTGAAATTCCTTGCACATGGTCTGATGAAACAGGAACTTATATTAATTTTTGCTTGATAGGAAAGATAAATTTAAAAAAGAAACTTTGATCTTGATATTTTACATGGATAAATGCTTAGTAATTTTTTTCTAAGTAATGCATGAATAGAAAATATATCAAATAACACTAAGTGGTTTTAAAAGAATGCATTTTAAAAAAGTAATATTATGCAGTTGCCAAAAATTTTCATCAAACTATGAGTTTAGACTTCTCTGTAAAGAGTTGAGTTGTTTTTGTATACTTTCATGACATTTCACAATATCAGAATTTGAAAGTTTTGTCTTTGAAATATGACTTAGAGTAGAAATTTGTGAGCATTTTATTTGGGATTAGTTCTCCAAACAGATAGATATAAAGACATGTGAAAGATTATACTTAAGAGAGATAACACAAGTAAAGCCCTGGCTCAAGAAGAGTGTTACTAAGCAAGGCACATGTGATGTCCTACAGCAATGCTTAGGAAACCAATGCACCTGGGCCTTCCTTGAGCATTCTTTCTTCATCAGACCACTTTTTTCCTTAGTACAGCAGGGGAGAGAAAACCTGGTGTGCGGTTCCTCCCCACACTTCTCAGACACCTGGTGACAAGGATAACTTCTTTGGAATACAAGTTAATCAGAATCACTTAAATATTTTGGGTTGACTGCTCTACCCTCTCTGTACAGCTCTCAAGTTAATTGGATTTATTTTTTATTTTTGGAAAGTCAAGGGCCTAGTGAGAATTGTGTAATGTAAGAGAACAAACATGACTAAGTACTGTGCCTTTGTTCTTCACCTGTCTCCTGATCATAAGGAAAGCTTTAAGGGTACCTGGAAACAGATGATTTGGGGCTTCTTTTCCTATTATCAGTTAAAGAAAAAATAAGGGCTTCCTGGGGACCCTTTTTTATTCTGCAAAGATTAATATACAAAAATAGCACTATTTAAAGATGATTTTTCTATCTTTATCTTCTCTGTTGGATCTCCTACTTATTAGAATTCAGCTAATGGGGAAACATTTTCACAATGTTCTCATGAAAGAATTGGTCCTAGTTTTGCTTAGTCTAATAGCTTGTATTTTTTGGTTCCTCTTGTAAATAGATATCTGTCCCAGTTTTCTCTCAGCGTAGGTATTGTTCGCTCCTCAAGGTCACAAGTATAAACTACAGAGTTGACTTCAGATAAGCTCACAACTCATGGAACAGAAATTTCCTGTAATCATCATTCAGTTCCCTAGCAAAGTGGATGCTGTTTGTTTAAATGATATATGCTTGTCAGGGAAGAGGCTGTCCAGACAGATATTTGTGTAAAACTGAAAGCCAATATTACTGTGTAATAGGCCTTACTAGAAAATGTCATTATTCTAGAGATAAATTCAGGTACTAATCTAGCTGGCAAATTATAGATAAAATTGTCAAATATTTTGTTATTTAATAATGTATTTCACCAATATCATTATGCAGAGTCAGTTAGGAGACTCCTTTGAGCAGATAATCTTAAACTTTTGGGATATTTCATCAAACCTTTAGAGGTGCACATGTTACTTATTATCTGTGCCTATTGTTATCATCTACAAATGCATGCAAGAATGCTAAACACCTTGCAGCCTATCTTTGTAATTAAAAGAAGTAACAATTACTGGAACATAGTAACTATTACAGATGCTTTAGGTATTTTTATGATTGATGTGGAGCTCTGGGTTTTGGATTATATTATATGAAGTTATTTCCAGTTTCTACTTATTCTCAGGAATCTTTTCTCATCTATTATAGATGAATTCAGAGATAGAATTTTGGCATAGTTTGTCCTGGAATCTGTCATCCTTCCTTATTGGACTAAACAATAGACGACTAAAAATACTAAGGTTGATACTTGGGACATTTTGATCCAAACCCTGCTTAGAACATTTAAAAATCTCTCCTGTATTTCACAAGGATTTTTGGCTCTTACCTTATTTAGATATATGCTAAGAATTAAAACTCAATTTCATCTTCCATAATTGTACTTTTAAAGTGAAAAGAATTAACAAGGCCAATTAGATGAGTCACCATCTCATTTATCAACTGTATGGTTTAGGTATTAGGTGTCCTCCACAATTTGTTTCTGAGACAATGCAAGCAAGTTTATAAGCTTATTCTCACAAAATTTTGAGAGGAAAGTTTCAAAAAAGACTTTTAAACTGCTCACAGTATGGATTAGTAAGAACTGCATTGAAATCATATTGTCATATTTCATAAAAAATGAATCTTAATCCAGTAATTTTACATCTAGAATTTATGCCAACAAAATACTTGGAGGGTTTAATAGGTATTTTTATACACAGTTTTTGTACTAAGATTATTCATTAATATAGTCTTAATAGCAAATTAAATAATAATGCATATTGCTTATGCTATTATAGGTAAAATATCCATAAATTTATATTAATTATACATAAATTATTGTAGAAGTTTGTTAGCTATTGTTGTGCTTAGCTATTTGTTAATTAAAATAAATGGATGCATAAAAATATACATATGTTTATAACTCATTGTATGTGTGTGTAACACTTCTCCATTTAAACTAAACTTCATTTTGGTGCCTAAAGAAGGAAGACAGAGAGTGGAAACAAAATAAGGTTCATCTTGGCTTCTGATCTAAATAATATCCTTAAAAATTGCATGCTAAGGCAATGATCTGTCTTATTTTCTCTTCTTTTCTTATCTTAGATAAATAAAAATAACCAGACTGAAAAATTAGGAAAAGAACAAAATAGTTAGAAACAGAGGCATATATGGGAATTAGATAGATTCTGTGCTAAGTTTGCTAAACAACTGAAAAGCTGTCAATTTTTGAAAGAATCAGTTTACCTATTTCCCACTTGAGCCTAATGCAAAAGAAGTAGATTCTAAGAACAACATAGGGTTTTAAGGATATGACTCAGGAATAGGTAAGTGATAGCCTAACACTTTTCTATGTAGTTAATAGTGCAAAAAAATATGACATTAGTAAGTTCCAGGCTTAGAGACTTGAAATTACAGTCATCAGCAGCAAGTATCAAAGGTTAGAAGACAAACAAGAAAACACTGAAAGTAGGAATTGTAATAACCTTTGAATGGGCTGAGAAAACTCTAAGTGGATTGACCTCTATAGATATCACAAACTGGATTTTCCACTAAAAATGAAACATATTCAGACAAAAGAAACAAAGTTGAAATTTTATTTTGTGAATCTGACTTTATCATTAGTTAAACTAGTTACTAAAAATAATATAATTCTAATAAAGTATTTAGGTAACATGGGTAGGTCAAGCAGTCATAGGAGTAGATTGAAGACTCCTCCACACAACAGTATGACAACACTTTCAAAAGAGTTAAATCCACAAAGAAATGGTGAATGGGAGAAGAGACACCACAGCAGTTTAGAAGTTTGAACAAGAGATGAAAAGAAACAAATGCAAAAACGTTTTCTAAGAGCCAATGAGGATGCTAAGCATCAACAAGTTAGACTCCTTGTAGACCATGTAATTTGGTGGCACCATGTGACTTTGAGATTGTGTTTGCAGTCAGGTTGGCATGAATACAGAGAAGTGGCTGAAAGTCTGTTTACAGAGCAACAAAAACCTTTTGTGTAGCCAGGAACTTCCTCAGTCCCACATAATAGGGAAATATCCAGGTGATATTTGATATTTGGAGTACCACAAAAACATGAGAATTAGTTTGAATCCATCCCATTTATTGATTCTTGATTTTAATTCTTGTGCTATAGAAGTCTTATTAAGGAAGTTGGGGCCTAATCCAACATGATGGAGATTTGGGCCTACTTTTGTCTTTTGATAGGCACAGTGTCTCTAGTTTAATTTCTAGCTCTTTGATCCACTTTGTATTGAGTTTTGCACCTGGTGAGAGATAGAGGTTTCATTTCATTTTGTTGCATGTGGATTTCCAGTTTTCCCAGCACCAAGACACTCTCTTTTCTCCATTGTCTGTATTTGGCACCTTTGTCTAATATAAGATAGCTGTAATTATGTGGGTTGCTCTCTGTGTCCTCTATTCTGTAACATTGGCCTACCAGTCTATTTTCTTCTCAGCAAAAGAAACAATCAGTGAGGTGAATAGAGAGTCTACATCATGGGAGCAAATTTTTATCACTCACACATCAGATGGAGCACTAATCTCCAGGGTACATAAAGAACTCGAAAAGCTAAACACCACACACACACACACACACACACACACACACGCACACACATGCACACATATAAAAAAAAAATAGCCCAATCAATAAATGGGCCAAGGAACTGAACAGACACCTCTCAGAAGACAATATACAACCAATCAACAAATATATGAAAAAATGTTCATCATCATTAGCAATAAGAAAAATGCAAATCAAAACTTCTCTAAGATTTCATCTCACTCCAGTCAGAATGGCAGTTATTAAAAGCACAAACACTAAGTTTTGGCAAGGATGTGGGGGAAAAGGCACACTCATACATTGCTGGTGGGACTGCAAATTGGTACAGCCAATATGGAAAGCAGTATGGAGATTCCTTGGAAAGCTATGAATGAAACCACAATTTGACCCAGCTATCCCTCTCCCCATTCTACACCCAAAAGACTTAAAAAAGAGCATACTACAGGGACATAGTCACATCAATGATTATAGCAGCACAATAAATAGCTAACTGTCGACCTGACCTAGATGCCCTTCAGTAGATAAATGGATAAAGAAAATGTGGTATATACACACAATGGAATATTATTCAGCAGAAAAAACAATAAAATCATGGCATTTACAGGTAAATGATGAAGTTGGAGAATCTAATGCTAAATGAAGTTAGCGAATCCCTCTCCCCCCCAAAAAATAATGCTGAATGTTTTCTCAGTTATAAGGAGGCTGATTCCTAGTGGGGTTGACAGGAAGAGCAGGGGAGCAATAAAGAAACTCTAGATAGGGCAAAGGGGTGGCAGGGGAACGGAGGGGGCATGGGGTAAAAAAGATGGTGGAATGTGATGAACATCATTACTCTAAGAACATGTATGAAGACAAAAATGTTGTGAATATACCTTATATATAACCAGATATATGAAAAATTGTGCTCTATATATGTAATATAAATCATAATGCATTCTGCTGTAATATATAACAAATTAGAATTAAAAAAAAATTAAAATGGGAATTAGATTATATTCAAACTGAATACTAAGACTACCCTTTCTACTCTGACCAATATCCTTCATTTAGTATCCAGAATCCAGGCAGCTAAAACTTGTTCTGATGAATAAGAGATTATACTTATCTAGAGTATTTGAACAGATCAAAAAGAAACTCCTAAGAAATTGACATTGAAAATTTCTGAAATTAAATGCATGAAAATTGCTACCTTTCCAGGAAGCTCACTGTTCAAAAATTAGACTCCAGCACATATAACTACCACCCATTTTTTATTCATCAATGCTTAAATATAAGTAATCAATCAAAAGTTACCAAACAACTGAGAAAAATCTTTCACATGAAAAGCAAGTGTAACTTTCAGGAAACAGACTATTATCTGGTGTTGTATTACACAGTAGGGTGACTATAATTAACAACAATATATTGTACATTTCAAAATAGCTACAAGAAAGGATTTTAAATATTCTCATAGAAAGAAATGATAAATGTTGAATGTGATAGATGTGCTGATTTGCCCAATTTAATCATTACACAATGAATGTATATATATAGGAACATCACACTACAACCACACAAACATCTAAATTATGGGTCAATTAAAAATAAAATAAAACTTGTGAAAATCTTTAGATATTTATTATTTTTTAGCATAATAAACACAGGCTGCTATGATTATGAAACAAGAACATTATTCAATTAAAAAAATAAACATTCAGAGAACAAATAAGAACTCTTAGGTCTTATGTATTAAAAATATAATGAAAGAGGGGAAAGGCTCAGTAGAGAATTTTAAAAATAAAGTACAGGTAATTCCTCAGAAAATAACTTAAAATAAAAATTGAAGGAAAGCTGGAGAGAAATTGGAAAAATCCAAAGACTTGTCTTATATAGAAATAGAATACATTGATATATATAGAAACAGAATTTTAGATATAGAAAGAGAACCTAGAGAAACAATCCACCAATGGACTGCAAGATTTCTCAAAAGGGAAAAACAATGCTTAAATCAATAAATGAAAACGGTTCATATCACACCAAAATTACAGATTAAATGGGAAACACACACATACCCAAAGAAAACACACATTAAAAAAATTTACAGATCAAGACTCCATTGCCATTTCCCGAAGTTCTTTTCTTTAGCCACAGCTGCCTCCTAGTTCCCTGCCACCCATGCTGCTGCTGCAGCACATGCCACTGCTGCAGTCAACAAGAGTGTGTGCTGCTACAAGTGGGGCTACTGCCAAACTAGTTCTCTGTGTGCCGCTGCCTACCCCCCTACCCACTGCTGCTGACTGGCTGCTGCCATTGCCCAGAAGTCCACTGCCAGAGTGCTTGTAGATTTGACTGCATGCGGCTACCTCCATCTTGGGATGCCAGCCAGCACCTGGGGTTTCTGGGAATAGCCAGTTTGGCGCCATGTCAGGACACAACTCCTCTGTTTGGGGACACCTGCTGGGGCTAGGTCCCATGTTGGAGTATCTTCTGGGTTGGCTGCTCCTGCAGTCTTCCTGTTGGGAGTGCTGGTGACTGCCATCTTACAGCTTCTTTTTAGGGTTGCTCCTCTGTGTGAGTGCATACGTGGTGATCTCTGTGAAAATTGGAACAGCATTGAGATCTTGGGGCTACAACATAGTGAAGCCTGGGGTTCCTGAAACAGAGATCCATGAGTGACTGGATCTTCATGGGCCCATCTGAGCTTGGCAATCTCATGAAGAATCAGAGACAGGCATGAGAAACCATTGAACACTGAAGCAAACAGTTGTTCAATATTCTACTGAGTTTTCTTTTGTTTTTAAATGTTTTTTTTTTCTTTTGTCTAATCTCTATTATATTTGAAACCAGGTATTTTTCATGCATCACTTTGTTGAAGACTGTGATTTTTAATGGTATTTTACAGTTTTACTGTATATTCTTATATTTTCAGTTTTTATTGTGTGTGTGTGTGTATATATATATATATATATATATATATATATATATTTTTTTTTTTTTTTTTTTTCTCTTGCTTGACTCCTCTCCTGGATTCTCTATCTTTTCTCCTGCTAATGGTCAATCTTTATCAATTCCTCTTTCACTCTTTGTGTATATTTTTACTTGTGGCTTCTTTCCTCCTCCCTGATGAATATGTCTTGCACCAATTTTGTTCTTTGTGCAACATTTGAAATTGTAAACCCTTTTAGAAAATTTTCTGTATATAGTGTAGACAATAATTAAACTCATCGAGAAAACTGTGGAAGTCTTAATAGGATCTATTGGGTTTGGGGCTGTATGTTCATTGCATTGGGTGCTGTTGATATTGGTCTCCCCCCCTTAAAGGCAAGATACTGGAAACTTTCAGGGACACTATAAGTCTGTAGAGTAGAATTTGTGCTGCCTCAGATCCATATTGCTAGATGGGAAAACACATGAACAACATGAAAAACAAGGGACTAACGTGCCCCCCCAAAACAAAGATGCTCCAATAATAGAATCCACTGACAGCACAGTAGAAGTGTCAGAGTTTAAAAAGTACATAGTTAAAATAATCTGTGAAGTAAAGGATGGTATAAGAACTGAAATCAAAAAAAAAAGCAAGGAAGTGAAAATCACTTTAACAAAGAGTTAGAGATTATGGATAAAAACCAAGCAAATATCCTTGAAATAATAGAATCAGTAAACGAAATTATAAATTCAATAGAAAGCATCACCAACAGACTAGAACATTTGGAAGACAGGAACTCAGGCAATGAATAAAAAATACATATTCTTGAAAACAAAGTTGACAATGCATAGAAGATGGTAAAAAACCATAAGTAGAACATCCAAGAATTATGGGATAACATAAAAAGAACAAATTTAAGAGTTATCAGGATAGACAAAGGAGTGGTGATACAATCCAAAGTAATGCACAATTTTTTCAATGATATAATATCAGAAAATTTCTCAAACCTAAAGAATAAAATGGAAAATCAAATACAGTAGGCTTGCAGGACCCTAAATAAGAAAAATTACAGCAGACCTACACCAACACACATTATAATAAGAATGACTAACACAGAGAATAAGGACAAAATCTTGAAGGCCATGAGACAAAATAATCAAATTATATATGGGGGAAAACAATTTGGACCTCTACTAATTTCTCAACCCAGACACTCAAAGCTAGGAGGTACAGGAATAATATATTTCAAGCTCTGAAAGAAAGTGGTTGCCAACTAAGAATTTTATATCCTGCAAAATTAAGCTTCAGATTTGAAGATGAAATAAAAACCTTCCATGATAAACAGAAGTTAAAAGAATTTACAACTAGAAAGCCTGCCCTGAAGAATATTCTCAACAATATAATCCATTAGGATAAAAAAAATATGAAACCTAGTAAAGAGAGGAAAAGCACTAAAGGAATAGTCAATCAAAGGAGAAACTAAGGCAAATTAAAAAACAATAATAAACCAAAGTGACTGGGAACACAATTCATATCTCAATAATAACTTTCAATGCTAATGGCCTAAATTCATCAATCAAAAGACATAGACTGGCAGATTGGATTAAAAAACAAAACCCAAGGGACTCACCTCATAGGCAAAGATCCACAGCCTAAAGGTGAAAGGATGGGAAAACATCACTCACATGGATCACATAAACAAGCAGCAGTTTCTACCCTCTTATCAGATAAAGTGGACTTCAAGCCAATGTTAATCAGAAGTGACATACACTATTGAAATACAGAAAACAATTAGAAACTATTATTGAAAATTTATACTGCAGTAAAATAGAAAACCTTGAAGACACTGACACATTTCTAAAGCCATAGGATCTGCCCAAAGTGAATCAGAAGTACATACAGAATTTAAACAGATCAATTTCAAGCAATGGAATAGAAGACATCATCAAAATCCTACCAATCAAGAAAAGCCCAGGACCAGATGGATTCTCACCTGAGTTCAGCAAGACCTTCAAAGAAGAATTAATACCAATATTCCTCAAATTATTTCATGAAATAGAAAAACAGGGAATACTTACAAACTCATTCTATGAGGTTTGTATCACCCTGATACCCAAACTAGACAAAGACATATCAAGGAAAGAAAATTTCAGACCAATATCCCTGATGAATACCAATTCAAAAGTTCTCAATAAAATTCTGGCAAATTGCATACAGACACATATTTAAAAGATAGTGCACTATGATTAAGTGAGGTTCATTGAAGGGATGCAAGGTTGATTCAACAATAAACATAATTGGAAATCAATAAACATAATTCATCACATCAATAGACTTAAAGATAAGAATCATATGATTATATCAATTGATGCAGAGAAAGCATTTGACAAAATACAGCACTCTTTCATGTTCAAAACAGTAGAAAAATAGTGATAGAAGGAATGTACCACAACATTGTAAAAGCTATCTATGCTAAACCCAAGATCAGCATTATTCTGAATGGAGAAAAATTGAATTTTTCTGTGAATACTAAAACAAGGCAGGGATGCCCTCTTTCACTACTTCTATTCAACATAGTCCTTGAAACTGTAACCAGAACAATTAAATGAAAAAAATTAAAGGGATATGAATAGGAAAAGAAGAAATCAAACTATCACTGTTTGCCAATGACATAATTCTATATTTAGAGGATCCAAAAAATTTTACCAGAAAACTTCTATAACTAATAAATGAATTTAGCAAAGTACCAGGATATAAAATCAATACCCATAAATCAAACATGTCCCTACACATCAATGGTGAATCCACTGAAAGAGAAATTAAAAACATTACCCTATTTACAATAATCTGAAAAAGAATAAAATAACTGGAAATAAATCTAACAAAAGAGGTGAAAGACCTCTACAATGAAAACTAAAGAACACTAAAGAAAGGAATCAAAGAAACCCTTAGAAGATAAAAAGACCTCTCATGTTCTTGGATAAGCAGATTAATATTATTGAAATGGCCATGCTACCAAAAGCATTATACAGATTTAATGCAATTCCTCTTAAAATCCCAATGACATTCTTCATAGAAATAGAAAAAGCAATCATGAAATTAATTTGGAAAAAAGGTACCCAGATTCTCCAAAGCAATTCTTATCAAGAAGAGTAAAGCAGAAGGCATCATAATATCAGATCTTAAACTGTACAGAGCTATAATAACAAAACAGCATGGTATTAGCACCAAACAGAACATAGACCAATGGTACAGAATAGAAGACATAGACACAAACCCACATAAATGCAGTTATCTCATACTAGAACAACTGCCATAAACATACTTTAGAGAAAAGATATCTTCTTCAACAAATAGCTCTGAGTAAACTGGAAATCCATATGCAGCAAAATGAAATTAAATCCCTATTTCTCACCCTGCACAGGACTCAACTCAAAGTGGATCAAAGACTTAGCACTAAAACAGAGGACCTGTGCCTAATAGTAGGACCAAATCTTTACCATGTGGGCCTAGGATCTGACTTCCTTAACAAGACCCCTAAAGCACAAGAAGTAAAATCAAGAATCAATAAATGGGACAGATTCAAAGTAAAAAGTTTCTTCTCAGCAAAAGAAATAATCAATAATGTGAAAAAAGAGCCCATAGAATCAGAAAAAAAAATCTTTACCATGTGCACCTCAGATAGAGCATATATATATATATATATATATATATATATATATATATATATATATATATCTCAACAGCAATAACAACAACAACAAAAACAACAACAAAAATTAGACCAAAATAACAAGTAACCAAAACAATAAATGGGCCAAGGAACTAAACAGATACTTCACAGAATAAGAAATACAATCAATCAACAAATATGTGGAAAAATGCTCAACATCTTTACAAGTTAGAGAGATGCAAATTACAATTGCTGTAAGATTTCATCTCACTCCAGTCAGAATGGCAATTATAAAGAATACAAACAACAATGACTATTGGCGAGGATGTGGGGAAAAGGTACACTCATACATTGCTGTTGGGAATACAAATTGTTGCAATCATTATGGAAAGTGGTATGGAGATTCCTCAGAACCTTGGAATGGAACCACCATTTGACCTAGCTACTATCCCACTTCTCAGTTTACACCCAAAGGATTTAAAATCAGCATAGTACAGTGATGCAGCCACATCAATGTTTATAGCACCTCAATTCACATTAGTTAGACTATGGAACCAACATTGTGCCCTTCAACAGATGAATGGATAAAAAATGTGAGATATATATACACATTACTCAGCCTTAAAGAAGAATGAATTGATGGCATTTGTCAGTAAATGGATGGAACTAAAGAATGCCATTCGAAGTGAAAAAAGCCAAATCCCCCCAAAACACAGGCCAAAAGTTCTCTCTTTAAGTGGATCATAATTCACAATGCAGGGGGGTGACTAGGGAAGAACAGAGTTACTTTACATTAGGTAGTGGAAGGTGAAGGGAGAGAAGTGGGTATGGAAATATGAAGGATGGTAGAATAAATCACACATTATTGGACTATGTACATATATAACTATGAGTGGAGGGATTCTATATCAGGTGTAACCAGAAGAATGAGAAAATATACTCCATTATATATGTATCAAAGTGCATTCTACTGTCATGTACAAGTAATTAAAACAAATTTAAAAAACTTACAGATTAGAAAAAATCAGATATAAATGGAATAACCATATACTTTACCATGTGAATCAGAACCATTTTGATATCACATAAGGTACTATTTACAATTATGCTATAAAATCAGGCACAAAAAGAGGCTTTTTCAAATTAAGACATTTTTCATCTATGTATATTAACTCAGTAATATTAAATTTATTTTCATAGCAAGAGTGAAAGTAGAATTCTATGGAATAGTTCTTTCAAAATTCTGAAGATTTATAAGCTGCAATTCTACTTGTGACCAAAACATATGCCAGTACAAACTCATTTTAATATATACTAGACCTCCAAAAAATGTTGACAAAGGAAATGCTCTAACAGATCGATGGATGAAACCAGAAAAAGAATAGAACAAAAAAACCCAAAATTTTAAAAAATGAAAAGAGTAAAAAGATCTGTTTGATTGTAGGAAGGAGGATTAATTGTCCAACAAATGGAGAAGGCTGTCAAAGTAGAACAAAGTAAAAGACTTATATAAGAACATTAATTGATGAAATGGTTGGCATGCCTAAACTTCTCAGGGCTGCTTAGATGATGGTTGAGGGTTTTGTTGCTGTGATTTCAATGAAAACTACATAGAAAAAAAATCTACAAAAATCAGACAAATGATCAACTTTCAGGGAAACAAGAAGTGATATACGAAGATAAGTTAATTATACATGAGTAAATGGTTCAGATATATAAGATTTAGAGAGTCATAGCAATGTAAAAATGAATAATTACTAAACAAACCAAAAGGTACAACTTAAAAAATATTTTTATTAATGCATTACAATTATACACAAAAGTGGGATTCATTATGCTATGTGAATATATGTACATAACAATATGATCAATCTAGTCTCCTAGTATCTTTCCTTTTGATTGTATTTTGAGGATTGGCAGATAGAACAGTATCCACATGTGACAAGTAAGGCTGGGAGGTGCTGTCTGTAGAAACAATTAACTCCTTCTGTTCCATTTTGGGATTGAATATTTTATTCTTTTTTAAAAAAAATTGGGGGGGAGGGTTGTTGGGTATGGACAGTATGCCTTTATTTTTTTATTTTTATGTGGTGCTTAGGATCAAACCCAGTGTCTCACACATGCTAGACAAGCACTCTGCCACTCAGCCCCAGATCCTGAATATTTTATTCTTAAACTAAAGAATCTGAAGAAGCAACATCAGTATGTGTTTTAAAAAATATGAATATAAATAACAATAATTTCTTAGGTGAGATTTAAAAAGTAGCTGTATATAGGTAGTTTAAGTGGAAGAAAGAGTAGAAAAGGAGCTATTTATTGTTTTCCACTGAAAACCTTGTGGAAATGACTTACTATAAATATGCTAATGTAAATTTGCTAAAATTAGACACTAAGAAGATTTAGAAAGTAATAAAGGTAAAAGACAGAAGTTGAGCTTTATCTTCTTTTAGGGTTCCATAATACTTTCGAAAGTGCAGAAAACCTCTGGAATGCTTTCTCTCTTCTCTAAGAGAAATATAATAGTTTTATAAAATATTAAAAATATCATATTTTCCTTTTAAAACAAAAACTCTGAATAACTATTCAAATTGTGTGTCAATCTAAATATATTAGAATCCATGTGATGCAATCTTTGGCTCTTATGCTTGATTCCTTGTCATATTATCTCCATTAAGGAAATCTATCATCCAATCCCATACACGGTACACTGAAGTTGAGCAAAATATATTATCAGATATGTGCCTACAGTGATGCTCTACCTATTGATAATTTGAATGATATTATGTAAAATTATATTGAAATATTCACAACTTGACCAAATAGAAATGCATATTTGAAATAAAAATAATAATATAGAAGAACAAAATTTTAAAATTCCAATATTAGGTTAAAAACACAAGTAGAATTAAATTTTACTTAAAATTTTAATTAAAAATGGTGCATGAAAGAATTGACAATGGTTTGTGATGGTGATGATGATACTTGGAATCATTGTGAAGATTTTATTTTTGAAGTGTTCTGTTGGATAGTTAAGTACACACGTGTAATTATGTTTGATAGAGTTGTTTTGACTCATGACCCTTTGATTGGTATTCTATTTTAAATGAAGTTGGGTGATAGATACAAATAATATAAGAATGAAAACTTACAAAGCATGTGAGATTTCTAAAATTTTTATGTAACATGGGTTAAAAATGAAAACTGTAGAAACAAAAATGTGTCAAATATGTATAGGAGAAATTTAGTATATTTCAATGAAGATATAGAAAGTTGAGGTGGCTGAGAATAGTGGTGAGAAATACAAACTTACCACTTAAGTGTCACTAAAACTGAATTAAATAAATTCCAGAATTTTTAATATTTATTGTCTAATATACTTTTAAAATGGATATGAGCTTGTTTCTATATAGCTTAAGCTAGCAAAGTTATATGCATGCCCAAGGGCACACAGATAATGTGAGTTGTTAGATGTTGAACCTAAATCAAACTAGTTACACATACAAATTTCATTATGTGATTCAATTCCTTTGTCTATGAAGTGACTGTCCTGTTAGTATTGATACCTTACCACTGCCTTCAATACTACTGCTGCTCTGGTATCCTGTACTGAGTGCTTAATGGAGACTATTCTATACTTATTTTTGCCAAGAGAATCCTACAATTAACTGAGTGTTCTACACTTCCTGGGTATTAAATGTATACTTTTGGCAAATGAATACATGACATAATGAATATATTTCATAGTTAATCTTTGACACTGTAAAGTGATTTTCATTGAAGAAAAATGATATATTGAATCAGGAGACTATTCAGGCCTCACTATCCTCTGTTTATAATTCATTGTGGTATTCTCTGTTTTCTTTATTATCTTTATATTCCTATATACATTTAGTTAACGGTCTCTTTACTAAAATTTAGGGTATAGTCATCTAATAAGGATCCTAAATTATATATCATGTTTTACTATTTTAAACATAGGTTTTAAAATGATTTCTTTTTTTAATTTAATGGTCATGAGCTTCCCCGATTGTTTTTTCCCTGCTATGAGTGACACCATAAGGAAAATAAATAAAAATTGAATCAAGTAGTCTTAAGTTTGATTCACTAAACATCATTTATGAAAATAAATTTTCATTACATAGTATATTTCCTTGGGAAAAATGTCCATATTTTGTGAGGTTAACATAAGCAAGAGTTAGGACAATAATTCATGTACTCCTCTATATCATAATACCAAATAAAAATTCTACTCTGCTTTCAAGATCAGCAAATTCATTGAGATAGATAATAAACTATGATTCATCATAGTCTCAATTCAAATCCATATAAATAACAGAATACTATAATCTTTTCTCACTCAAAGTTAAAAATATTGTTTAATTTTGGTATTCAAAATATAAGAAAGAATGAACTAATTGAGAAGTCTACCACAGTGCCTTATACACAGTATGTATTTGAGAAATTAAGAATAGATACATGAAAGAAAAAGGGTGTTTTACCTCAAGCATCAGACCAATATCCTATAAATACTGGGGTGTAGTTCAGTGGTAGAATGCATGCCTTCCATGGTTTCAATTCTGGTTTCAATCCTCAGCACCAAGAGAAAAAGCATAAAGCAGTCAGTGGTGTATATTACTTAATGAATAAGGAAAGAAGAAGGGGGGAATCTACTTATTTTTGTAAAAAGGGAATAATTGGAAGGCTGAAACAACCAGTGGGCAGATTGCCTAGAGGAAAAGGCAGTGATAGTCAGGGGGACAGTCACATTACATTGTAAATGGATCTTTTCACATGACTTTGACATCCAAAAAGGTATTATTTTTAATGTAATTAAAAGTAAAATTAATTCAATAAAGATTGAAAGTAAACCAACATTACATACAAATAGAAACAATCTAATTCTATATCAGATTAATAAAATATTTACAGAGAAAGGGAAATAAAACTGCCCCAGGCAATTGCAACTACATATACAATTTATTAAAAAGAACTACAAAAAAGTCTTGAACATGAATTAGCAGTTGTGATATTTCAGTGGTATCAGTATATCAACTATATATTTTGCATATATCATATTTTGGTCTGTTTTGTGCTTACAAATTACCACAGACTGGATAATTTATAAGAATAGAAATTTATCAGCTCATAATTCTTGAGACTGGGAAGCCTAGGATCAATAGAGGTGAGAGAGAACAGGGGGAAATTTTGCCCTTCTCTCAGGACCCCATTCCTGAAATAAAGGCATTGATTCACTCACTTTACCTTCATGGCCTGATCATCTCTCATTTGTCCCCATCTCTCAGCACTGTGGCAGTGAGAATTACTTTTCTAACACTTGCTTTTGAGGGAACACATTCAAACATTGTATCATTGAATAAATAATTAAAGAGATCAGTCAGAATTCTCAGTGAGAGAAATCT
The DNA here is from genome assembly GCF_048772815.1 of Callospermophilus lateralis. Classification (NCBI taxonomy): domain Eukaryota; kingdom Metazoa; phylum Chordata; class Mammalia; order Rodentia; family Sciuridae; genus Callospermophilus; species Callospermophilus lateralis. The sequence goes on along the minus strand of NC_135306.1, from coordinate 127,897,400 downwards.
AAAAATGAAACAAGAGTACTGTGAGGAAGATCTTGTGGTTCTAGAGTGGAATTGGTAGTTTCAAAATAAACTTACCATATCTATCTATCATCTATCTATCTATCTATCTATATCTATAAGACAAGTTATATAAAATAAATATATTAATATATGTATTTACAATGTGTATGTGTGTATATATATATATATATATATATATATATATATATATATATATATATATATATATATATTTAGATCTGACTCAAACAATGATACTATCCAGGAACAATGATACTTAAATATCAAATGAACATGCTTAGCATCTGAAGATTTGATATTTGTTTCTAAATACTGTTCACATCAAAAAAAACTGGACTTTTTGTATGAAAGGTTGTTTCCAGAGCTGGTGCAGAATTACAAATTAGGTCTTGAAAATATTGTGCCAGAAACTGAAGATTTCAGAAATAGTCAAAATCACATTGAAAGACATAACCTTTTCGAGTGCCAGGAAAGAACTTTTTGTATTGCAAACATCCCTGATATGGGTGACCTGCCTTCTGCTTGACCTCCTCTAACTTCTCTCAGCTAATGCTCCTAGTGTGACACCCAGTACCTTTGCTGCTGGGGTCACTGAGATGATGGTATGCTTCAATGTTTGTTCAAATTTAGCTACTTTCTGTAGTACTCTCTTAAGTCCCAGAAATACACGCATCCTTGTCACTATGGGTTGGATATGAAGTGTTCTCCAAAAGCTTACATATAAGACAATACAAGAATTTTCAGAGGTGAAATTAGGTGACATGGATTAATTGGGCAGTAACTGTAGGCAGGTAGGGTGTGGCTAGAAGGGTGGGTCACTGGAGGTGTGTGCATATGGAGTTTGTATTTTGTCCTTGTTGAGTGGAGATCTCTCTCTTTCCCTCTCTCCTCTTCCTTGTTGCCACGTCCTGATGTTCTGCCTCACCTTGGAACAAGAGTTATAGAGTTGGCTGACCATGGACTTAACCTCTGAAACTATGAGCCAAAATAAACTTTCTCTTCTTGTTCTTGCTGGGTCTTAGGTCACAGCAGGAAAAATGCTAAGGAAAACACTTGTTAAACCAACAGACTGGAATATTGCTTGGTCTTAGTTGATGTAAAGCAGACCTGATTGTGTTTCTTGTGCTTATAATACCATATATATCACCAAGAGATGTGAAGAAAATCATGTCTTCACTATACAACTTGTATGTACTGTTGATTCTTTTAACACTTTTCTCCCTTTCTTTTCCTCCTTCTTCCTTACTTTCTTCATTCCTTCCTCTGTCTCCTTTCCTCTCTCCCTCTCTGCTTACCTTCTTCCTTCCTTCCTATTTCTTTCTTTCTTTTACTTTTTTCTTCTTTCTTTTCTTCTTTCATTTATTCATTCTTTCTTTCCAAAATAGGATGAGTTGATTTCAAGTATTTTAAAGCCAAAGTGGCACCTCTCAATTACATAATAAAGAAGTAAGGAAGTAGTTAACAAGTAATCTAACTCAATTTTTAAGGCTCTTCTCTCTCTCTCACCATTCTTTTTTTTTTTTTTTTTTTTTGATACCAGGAATTGAACCTAGGGGTGCTTGACCACTGAACCACATCCCTGGCTCTTTTATTGAAATTTTTTATTTTGAGGCAGGGTTTCACTAAGTTGCTTATGGCTTTTGCTAAGTTGCTGAGGCTAGCTTTTAATTAGTGATCCGCCTGTGTCAGCCTCCCAGGTCACTAGGATTAGAGATGAGCACCACCATTCTTAGCCATTCTGTCTCTTATAAAATATCTACACACACACACACACACACACACACACACACACACATCCTGTAAAAATGTAAACACATGTATATAACTTCTTTATTATTTTTAGAGTTAAAATTACATTGTGGGCTTTTCACATATTATTAAATTATCTTTGAACCGTGGATTTAAGAACTTTATGATATTTTAGCACCTGGGTCTGCTAGACATTCTAGATAAGAGATTAATCATATATTATTTGACATATAGATTAGTTTTAGTATTTAATAAAATAAATTGCATTGTGGTAGTAATTTAACATAAATATTTAGCCCCACTTTTGATTATATTATTAAAATAGTTTCTAAGGCAGAATCAAAGAGACAAAGGCTTATAGACTTTTTATTAAAAGACCTAACTCCATCTATGCAATGTTTCCAAAAGTTTTTCTGAATTATATTAAATCACTAAAATTATTGTTAATTGAGTTATGTATAAATAATTAAAGTATTTCCCATTTCAATTTTATAAATCAATCATTTGCAATAATAATGGACAATTAACTTTATAGTTTTCTGATTTAAAGGACAAATTTAAAAGAAAAATATGAACCAACTTTAATGTCCAAAAGTTTGAATAGCCAACATTTTGTGGGAATAGTCAATAATAAAAGTAAACATTCAGATGGATACATCTTAATTAATTTATATAATATAAAGAAAAATCCATTCTTATTTTTTTTTCTTAAATAGAATGTATTAGAATATTGTACTTATTTATTAATTTATTTACACTGGGGATTGAACCTGGTGGTGTTCCTTCCACTGAGCTACATACCCAGAAGTTTTTTTTTTGTTTTTTTTTTGTTTGTTTGTTTGTTTGTTTTGAGATGCAAGTCTCACTAAGTTGCTGAGGCTTTCCTCCATCTTGCAATTCCCTAGTCTTAATAAATAACTCATCCTGAGTTGCTAATCATATAGTATCTGACTAGAATTTATTTTTAATAGCACTTTTGTAGTGACAGTAATATTTATCAGATGGTTTAGATATTGTCCACATATATCCTTACACCATACTCTTATATCTTTTGCCCAAAACTTAGCCTCAGCAACAGGCAGCAAGGGAAAGGATGAGTAAGGCTGAAGTTCTTCTATTCCTTGGAAAACAGCCCACTGGCTGGGACCTGGGGATGCAAGGCAGAGTGGGGAGAATCCTTGTGGTTTGGGCTACAGGAACAATCAGTGGATTCTTCTCTATTCTTGTCAAATTTGTATAAACTCTTGAATAGATTTTTCTTGGAGTGATATTTGTTCTCAGGGCCATTCTCGATGATTTAAGTGATTAGATATAGCTATGAATAGTTTTCTGTGTTTCACTGGAAAGTGGATGAGAGGGCCTTCTTATACTGGAAGTTGATACGAAGCCAGTATAAAATTGATTCCAAAATTATTGGTGAAACTAAAAGAACAGAAAATTACGGGAAAGTCTCATTCATAAATACTGATTTTAAAGTATCACATAAATTAATACCTACAAAAATCACAAATTCAGAAGAACAGAAGGAAAAGGACACTTGAGTGCCTGGGCAACTGAGTAAGACACCATCTCAAAAAATTTATCTAAATGAATAGAAAAAATATTTCTGTGTACTGGAATGTTAAATATTATAAAGGTGTCAATTTTTTGCAAACTAATTAAACTTGATCCATTCTAAAATTATACTCCAATGGAAATAATTTTTGGAATTTGAAAATATTATAAATTTTTTTATGGAAACTCACAGCACCAATAGGTTATTATACTACAGAAAAATGAAGAAAGGAGTGATTTTTTTAAATGGGGTATGACAAATATCTCTTTTTTTAATTTGATATCCATGAGGGGGTTAAAAAAAGAATTTAATTCATAGTTCAAGCAACTTGAATTGTATTAGAGATCTACATATTAAAAAAAAACAATAAAACTTCTACAACTTAATATAGAAGTATACCTTCATGATTTCATTTAAGGATGACTTCTTAGGCAAAAAATTAAGAGTCACCATAAAGGAAAACAATGTCAACTTAAACCATACTAAAAAAAGGAAGAAAGAAAAAAAAAAAAAAACAGCTTCAATATTTACCATTGAATTTAGGGAAGAAACAAAATCTGGCCAAAGTTTATAGAAAAAATACCAGTCAAACTACTTGAATTAAAAATCTGTATGTTATTATTATTAATAAGTGACAAATAACCCAGTAAAAGTGCCCTAATGTCTTGACTTGAAATTTTACACATAATAGATTTTCAACTGTGTTAAAGAAACATGCTCAACCTCATTAATAATCAGAAAAATACAAATTTAATACGATAGCTAATTACTTTAGATTTCATGAATTCACAGCAAAAAAATATTTCTCACAGTCTAGAGGCTAAGAATTCCAAGATTCATGTGTAAGCATGGATAGGTTCGACTGAGGGGCTCCTTCCTGATTTTCAGGACGGCATGAATCCAAAAATGAGGATCTACTTTTATGATTTAATTACCTCTCAAAGATTCTATCTCCAAATAATATCACATCATGAATTATAGTTTCCACATAGTAATGGGGGGAGTGGAGCACAAACATTCAGTCTAAACCAAATACCAAAAATATCAACTAAATGCTGAAACACTGATTAGAATGGAGACAAATTTTTTAAAAATTTTGATATTTTCATGTATTAGAAAATAAGCAAAGAATCTTTCACAAGATTCAGGTGGAACATGAAGTTGTTCTACTACTTAATCAGGAGATCCGCAAATCTTCTCCTAATTATGGTCTTACAAAATGTGTATAATACTTATAATAGCAAACAACTTGGAAGCAATATTATTGATCAATAGTAAAATGAATGAATTAATTGTGGCATATTTATACAATAAATAGCATCTAGCAATAAAAATTAAAGGACTATAGCTACATGCAAATACTTACATCAACTTTATGACTAGAACATGAATTAAATAAGTAAAATACTAAATTATACATGCTCTATGATTTTATTTATATAAAGTTGTAAAAATAGGCATTGTTATTGTATTTAGGTAGACATTCCTAGCTAATAAAACTAAAAATCAAAATCCAGAGAAGGGTTACCATTAAAGTAAGTAGAAAGGAGATGTACTCTGGGCCACAGTGAGGATTCGTAACTGGGAGGGACCATAGATTATTTGATATTGAAGTTTTGATTTATGATAAGTCATCTCTGTTTACTTTTCTATATGTGCCTTGTTTCACCACTTTAAAAATGTAGACTTTAAATCCTAACCTAAGAGAGAATTTTTTCACTTTGAACATGAGAAAGCAGTTTAGCAGACAATTATTTGCATATATAATATGTGATTATTAAATAGACACTAAATTTATCATTCTCATTCTTATAATACAATGACAGTACAAAGCTGACTTATTAGTGCTTTAATACTCAAAATTGATAAAAGTTGTACTTCCAAATATTTGGCCATTAAGGAGAAGACCATGAAACTTCTGAGAATTAATAACTTATTTTAGTGAGTTAGTAAATAACATGCACACACACACACACACACACACACAGACACACAGGATGCTCAACATCAATATTGGCAATTTGATATTTTAAGTTCTTTCAAATATTCAGTGTGTTCTACTAATACAGATACCAATATAGATACCAATATAGAGGGAGATGTTTCAGCAAGAATCATTCTTGAAAATTGTCTAGATTTCAATAACAGTTTTGATACCTTTTAGCACCAAGCTTCTGTTTATCTATGGCTTCTCTCTCTGCAGAGTATCATAATTTACATAACACTTAACTTCATTAATACTTATTTGATCATGATCCATTCACACAGATTAAAACTTTTTCTCAAATGTCATCAGTGAAACCTTCTCTGAATTTATTACTGAAAATGTTACATTTTCATATTTTCTCATTGCCTTTCAACTTTTTATGTCTTTCTCATTGTTATTATCTCCTGATATTTTATATATATATTTTATTTTTCTTAGTCTTTCCCACAATTAAATATAAGCTCCATAAAAATAGATATCTTCCTATTGATAAATATCTGCATCTACAATGCACACAAGAAAACCAAGAGCTTTAAAAACTCTCAGTAAATATTTGATGGATGAGTGTTCCAAATGATAAGAAGTTGTTCATGATACTATAACATTGAATGATTTAGTCTGTTATCCCTCTATCATTTAAATTTCCAATGAGTTTTACAAAAGTTTCTCTTTTAATTCATTTGCAGGGAAAAGCTAGGAAAAGCAATTAGCATTTCTCAAGTTACATTAGTCAGATATTTAATCTCCAAATTACCTGCAGCCTACCATAATCAGTACATCAGTTATTATGTGGATCAAACAATCCACACATCTGTCAGATACAGAATTGCCATGTTATCAGAGAATATAATCAAAAATACTAATGTTGTAGTTCCACAGGTGATGTCAAGACATCTAAGATGCTTTGGGCACAAATACTATTAAGAGATTGTCCATGACAAAAAAATAAACTATGATTTCATATCATGGCAAAATGTGTTTGATTTAGAGCAGATGGGAAATTGCATATGACATGCTTGATATTTAGCTGAAAAACAAATTTTACCTGAAAAAATCAGATCAAACATAATCTAAAAATGATTTTAGAGCAGATTTCAATGACCATTGTAAAGCTGCAATATATGTCAGAAATCTGCATTGTTGTGAGTCTAGAATTCTAATTAGTTTTGCAGAGACACCCCCTCTTTAATATGCATGTTTCATATAGGAAGAGAAACTGATGTAATAAGCAATACTTTCCTGCCTTGTAAATTACTTTCAAAATTATTTGGTGAAAGAATTCAGACCTAAGAAGTTATTTTTAATAAATAAAGTCTAAAATAGGTTAATGTTTTCTAAAAGTGAAGGGAAAGAAATGAGAGAAGGGGTCCAGTACTTATTGAGCTCAAGCCATTTCACATCCACCCAGATAGAACTTGTAAGTCTATTAACTCTTTCATGACTCAACAAAATATTATAAAACAGTTTATATTGCCATCTGCAGTTTAAAATGAAGGGTTCAGAGATGGTTTAAACTTTATTGAGACTGCTTCTAATGAACTTGCTCCTAGCCTAAGTAAAAATGTTAAAACAGTATATTATTAATAAAGTTTATCCTGATTTTCTATAGCTAATAAAATCATGGGTATGAAATATAAGTTTGAGCAAATGAAGTCTGGTCAATGATATTCCCTTTGAACTTCTGGTCACTACAGTTCTGCTGTTTTACTATACAATTGGCTACATTATCAGGCTTATCCTTTGCAAATTTTCTCCTGTCCAAAACAAAGGAAAACCAAGTAGCCTACGTTTTCAGGTTTATTTCAGAATCTGTAATTTGTTTATCTTCCTATTCTTTTTCAATTTTTCACCTTAGGAGTAGATAATTTAAAAGTTTTAAATTTAAAATTACTTCAAATATCACTAATAGGATCCTGCACATTAAAAAAAAGCATAATTTTACTCATGCAATATTTACTTAACTATTTCTAAAAAAAAAATACATAAACACACAGTGAAAACTAAGACAATCGGTAAAAAAACACTAAACTTTTCCACTTAAAAGAAATTATTATTAAACTATATATTGACATTTGGGTTTACAGAGAGAACTAACTCATCTTATGATCCACAGAGTCTTAGCTTTGGAAACAGCACACATGAGGAGGCTTTTTTTTCCACTCAACTGTCAGTAGTTCTGTAAACTTGGACAGGCACAGACATTTTGAATCTCTGCACTTTCATTTGTAAAGATAAAAATACACCTCTAAATATTTCACAGATTGTTGAGTAAAAAAAAGACAAGATAAAGTATGAACAAAATTGATTAGCAGCAATGCATGATATACAGCATGAGTTTTATTCCTATCAGCTGCCTTTTGCCCAAAAAAGTTAAACAGGATATCGGTTCAAGTTTCCTACTTCATACAAAAAAAAAAAAAAAAAAAAAAAAAAAAAAAAAAAACCTTACAAGAAAGTTTTGTGAATTAAAAAAAAAAAAAAAGTTATTAACCAAATAGCTAATCTAAGAGGCAAGTGATCTGTCCAAGTGAATAAGGAAGGCTGGTTGTTAGGCTTTGCCTTGCTATAAGGAACACTTTTAAAGGGATTCAAGTCTCAATGTTTCTCCAGAGACTAGTTGCACAGGTCAATTACTGATACAGTGGACAGAAAATGCCTGGTGAATTCAGTGCTCACAATTACGAACAGAAGTAAAAATAATAAGAGTCTTCGGAAAGACATTTAAGTGAAAGAAAATGTGGCAAATCTCTGAAGAAGCCTTCTGCTTAGAAGGAGAGGCAGGAAGGTAGTATCCCCCTGTCAGCCCACTAGCAGATGGAGCCTCTGGCCCTTTGAAGTATGGGTAAACTTGTTTAAGTTTAGCACCTCTAATTCCAATTCTTCTGAACTGTATCAACTTCCTTTCTCAATGTCTTTTCCAGAAAAGAAAGGTACCCATTCACTTCTGTCATGTCCTATCTTCTTCCTTTTCTTTCTTCACTCACAAAATGGTTTCTTAAAACAAAGTTTCATGAGTTTGTTTATGAGTTTAAGAACCAAAACAAAGTTCATTCTTTCCTAAGTCCAAGACTTTGGTGTACAACTTAATACCAATCTCCACCTGCTTTCCTCTATTTCTGAAAGAATCAGTAACATCTTTCCCTCCTCAGCCTTCTGTCTTATCTAAGGCAGATAAATCCACCATCAGGTCAGCTTCCACTTCAAGCATGCTTATTTGGGAAAGGAATTTTCACAGCAAAGTGAATAAGACCTTGTGCTGAGAGTAATTATTTACTCACTGGTAACAGAATGCCATATTTTTCTTCTACTCAGTATTTTTATTTTCCCTTTATTTTTTTCCCTTAGCTGAGATATTTAACAATGTAAGGAGAAACTGAAATATACATTGTGTTTTCTAAATTAATAGATACCTCTATATTTAATCAAAATGAGGTTGAAATTGAGTTCAATATCATCAGCCTGGTTTTGTCTTCCTACAAATGTGAGGACTGATTGCTCTCTTTAGGCTACCTTAACGAGGTTCCACCTAATTTAACTTAGAGAAAATTCAGAGACTAACTTTCTATGCACTAAGTAGAAGCGGGAATTCTCTGTGACCTATGTCATCCAATAATTATATCATTCCCACTTTATTAATGAAGAACATTTAGATATTTTGAAAAGAAAATGGGTAACTGCTCAGTGTATCTGATCTTAGAATAAATGTGCTTTCTAAATAATCATTTTGTGTTGGGGAAAACAAAAGTGTGTTAAAGCATTGACAACTAGTCCTGAACTTCAAATTTTTATAAAAGAAATTGAGGGTAAAGAAGCAAAATAAATAGTTTATTTCTATCAATTCAAATGTTTTTACATAAAAGAGAATAGGCATAAACACACAGTCTTTTTTTTCTATTTACACAAATTAATTGTTCTAATGCACATAAAATTATTCCAACATTTGCTAACTTTGTTTTGTAATTTAAATGTTTTATTTCTCAATCTTTTGTAGAACATTAATATTAATATAAAAGGAGGCTTAATAACAGAGGGAGGATCTAATTTAGACTGATGATTCATCTTTTCTATGGAAAATAAAATTCCATCATGAACTACTCCTGCACCACCCCCCGTCCCTCCATCACCAGTAAACATCTAAGACTCCAAGAAGCCCTCACCACTGGGCTCATCCCCCAATGTTTGTTTCCATCTCGTAAAGTCACCCAAACTTTCTCCCTTTCCCTGCCTCTGAAATAATTCCCTTTTTCCTTAGAAGCCCACATTCTCCCACCCCACTTCTTCAAATTCTTCTCCAAAGTCCCATTTTCACTTTCTTTTCCAGAAGTGTAACAGCCACATCGCCTTCAAAGTGTAAGCTGTTGCTATTCTTCCAGCAGTCTGCGCCTGATAAGACATGAGGGTGCTCTTTAATCTCATTTCAGCCTCCAGGTCACTTGTTCTCAGAAGCTATTCAAGTTGATGCCATTAGACTTTAGTAACTCCTAGGTTTCTTTGATGCTCGCACCTGCTAATATTTCTCATTTCTCTTCATTCTTAATCATCCTTAGGTGTTTGGCAGCTCCACTTTTAACCATTGTTTTCTTAATTTCACTTAGTTACCTCACAAGTCCCAATTACTAATATTTTCACTAACATTTACTACATCTATTCTGAAATTTTTCTCTCAGCTCTCTCACCAAATCTTTTGTCTTTCTGCTCATTTATACGGGTAAAACCACTGCACAAGTTCTTATGTTCCAGAGGAGTTTCAATTGTTCCATTTGACAACTCTTCATATTTTTTTTCATTTTCCTCTTTTGATACATAGATTCCAGGCATCAACAATAGAGCCATTCTGTTCTATAAATTAACTTTTTTTTAGTTCCTTTTAGTCATGCAAAATATTAGGGTCCATTTTAACATAATTATACAAGTATTGAATATAATTTGCTCTAATTCAGTCCCCAGTACTTCTCATTTCCCTTCCCTCCATCTTCCGCTGCTCCCGCTTCTTCTTTAACTCTATTGTCTCTAATGTCCTGGACTATCATCTGGCCTGAAAATTTTCAAATTCAAACTGTGTACAATTTAAATCTTTCCCGCATTTTTGCATCAGTAGTTGCACGTGGCTGGTAAAACACCACCACCAAAAACAAAATCCCCAAGTCCCTGCTATCTGGATTCATGTTTAATGTTTACCATAAATTTGGAGTGGGAACTTATCACACCTGGCACAAAGTTGACATTTCCTTAGTTATCCATTCTTTCTCTTTCCAAAAGAACTATTGCTTGCCTATTCTTCTATTAACAAGATCCTACTGCAATCTTCTCCTAACAGGATCTCTTAATCTGTTGAAAACATAAAACAATCTATTTATAACTCTGTATTTGATCTCCTACTTATACTCTTAGAAGGAATGTGTTTGCCATTATACTGGAAATCTTGTGTGTGATTGGTTTATTGATCTTAGCTAAAATAAAATATTCCACTGAATAAATAAATATTCATTATTCCATACTCCTGCTTGTAGCGTCATTATTTGCACATTTTCTCACACTACTAATGTTGGCACACAATGAACACCCACGTGCTTATTGCCTTGTCTGCCTATGGAAAATATTTTCTGACTGTAGACTTTTAGAATTGGAATTCTTAGAATCCAAAGTACTAATAGTTTAAAATTTTTAATTAGATACTGCCAAATTACCTTCCAAAGTGCTTTAATTAATTTATACAACCAAGAACAATGTCAATAGCTAATATTTTCCACATGTTATGTTTAACAGTAGTAGAATAAAATAGTTATTAGACTGTAAATCTTGCAGAATTGATAGGGGTAAATTCAAAGTGATAGGTTTTCTGATTTAAATTTTGCTGATTGTTAGTGGTTTTGAACGCATTTCCATATTTCTTAGATATTCAGCTTTCCTCTTCCATAAACTGCCTGTCATATTCTTTGCCATTTTTACTGAATTTTAAATATTTTTTCAAGTATACAGAGTGTGTATAATGTACATACTTTCAGCATTGTTTATTTTACAAACACAAGCATTCTTGTAACCATTCTGTACTTTAGTTTCATTTGATTTTTATTTATCTAAATGAAATCCATTATGTACCAATTCTGTTACTTTCATTGCTATTACCATATCATTTAAGAGTTCACCAATTATTTGTGTCAATATAGTTTTTAACTTTTTGTTGCTGTAGACATTTTATTATATCATTACGTCATTATTTTTAAATTTTATTCTTGATTTTGTGTTGTTCTGTTTTATTTATCTTGGATAACAATACCAGGAACACATTTTTGTGCAAATAAACATCTATGAAGAATGTGTTTAGCGTAGAATTGTTGATCCTAAGAGTGTATGAATTCTCAACTGAAAAATAACACCCATTAGTTTTTATAAAATTTTTGGCTTTCAAAATCAAATTTTAACTCTTTTATATTTGTACTGCCAATGTAAGTACTGATTGTTCTAAACTCCACCCAACTTGGTATTGTAAATTGTATACTTAAGTTTTCAATCTGATGGTTTTATACTGGTATCTAATTATGATTTCCTTAGTAGTTCATTAATTACTAAGTATACATACTGTGCTTTTAAGCATTTGTCTATCTATATGTCCTCTTTCATGAAAAATCTTTTAAGGATCATTCCTCCCTTCCTCTCTTTCTTTCTTTTATCCTTTCCCTCCCCTACCCGCTTTCTCCTTGCCATAAAATTTCTCATGGGATTCTTTAACTTTTTTCAACTAAGATATTAAAACCATAAACATTTTCTGAGTGTAGTGCTTTATGCTAGTTTTATGTGTTGCAAGAGGTTATTTCCTTAAATGTATCATTCAATTTTCTACTTTTCTGAGACATCATGAAGATATTATTTTATAATATATCCCAGACATATCATTTTCCCTTTAACTTTAGTTACATATGCTTCCCATTTTTAATTTTGAATAGTTCCTCCATACCTATCCTCATTTTATTGAATATGTTATGTGTCTATGTGTATGATTATTTCTATGTATTTTTGATCAATAATTTAAAATATTAACTAAGTTTTAGACCTCTTTTAATACCTCTTTTTATCTTAAATATTTTGTTCAAAATATAAATTTATTGTCATTTTTTCTATTATTTGAACATGTAAAAATTCTATTTATTTTTGTATAATATTAAATCTAGCAATCACATCATATGTTCTTTCTATCACATCCTCTCTGATAAAAAGGGATATGTTCTCTTTCGTCAAATTAACAAATTTTAAGTCTTTTAAAAAGTCATTTTTGGTTATAAGCTTTAGGATAAGTCTTATAAGAAACTAAGAGTGGGCCATTTTATTTTACTACTTTTATTTGTTCAATTTATATTTATTATACTATCTTTATTTAATTTTTTGTATTTTATTGTTGTGATCACTTTGTATGATGTTTGTTATAGTTTTCTAGTAATTTTTCTTTATCAAATTATGAAAATTACTTCATATTTTTAATTTTCTAAAAGTATCATAATTATAAATGGAGTTCATTTTTTTTTTCTTTTGGAGTTCAGTTTTGTTGCACATATTTGTACTTTTCATAAGATCATCATAATTTTTCCTTGAAACTATTACACTGATAGTTATAATGATATATTTTTTTCATGTATTTCTTATATTTCATGGATAAATTCTTTTTGCATATGTGTGTGTGTGTGTGTGTGTGTGTGTACAGAGAATGAGAGAGAGAGAATGAGAGACAAAGAAAGGTATTCAGAGAGAGAATTTATGTAACTAGCAGGCATTTTCCAATTAGGTACCTTAAGTTCATAGATTCCAGATTTGTTTCCAATAATATATCTAGAAATATCAAGTACATCTATAGATAGTAATGTCCTAGTTTATGTGCTGACAAAGAAATTCCAGGATAGTATTAGAAGGTTTGGAGAAAGTAGGTAGTGCCTTCACATTCACAAGAAGTAGAAATATAATTATACATTTCTATTGACTCTTTTCTCCTAAACTCATGTTATATTACCATCTTCCAAGGAATTATAATGTTATATCTCATTACTTTTTTTTCTTTCTGTTTTTTTACAACATATTATAAGAATTACTGTTGCCTGAAAGTTTGTTAAAATTCACTTTGAAAATGGCTGGAATTAAAGATATTCCCTTCATTCCACCCAAAATAGGCATTTCCTTTTTTTCCCCCTTATGGCTTCTTTTTCTTCTTCTCCTTCCCCTTCCCCTTCTCCTTCCCCTTCCCCTTCCCCTTCCCCTTCCCCTTCCCCTTCCTCTTCTTCCTCTTCTTCCTCTTCCTCCTCCTCCTCCTCTTCTTCTTCTTCTTCTTCTTCTTATTATTATTATTATTCAATCATTAAAGTTATATAGGGGTTTTAAATAATCTTGAGTTTTAAATTCATAGATCAGTAAGCAATTATAGATTTCACAATATGTGTTGTGTTTCATATTTCTTAGTTCTGAACACATATTCTGTCCCCTGCTGGGCATTTAAATACCTAGGTCCTATGCAGTAGGGCAAATAGAAAAATAAAATTTTTACTGGTAACTGTAATATCAGGTTTTGATTAATTAAATTTTCTTAGGGTTTCCATTTGTTTCTAGTACTTTTGAATCTTTTTCTCGTAATATTGTTGTATCTTGTTGATAACTTGTTAGAGAGGGTTATATCAATTTAGCTAATGTTTTTCTATCACAGGGTGTTAATGAACTATGTGTAATATAATCTAGTTTTTATCTATTCTCTTTTTCACCTATTTCAAGAAGTTTTAGGTGTGTATACATCCAATGGATCTCTAACATGAGAAACTGTCTTATCATGTTCAGTCATCAAAGCTCTTTTATTTTCTCAGTAACTTTTTATGTAGTGGCCACTCCTTCATTTTGGGTATGTTTTATCATTTTACTCCAAGGACACAGTTCATTTCCAGTAATTATCCCATTTTACTGATCCATTTTGTTGATTTTTTCTTGTTTTTTATACTTCCTAGCTCTCTAAGTAAAATCCGGTTCTATGCTTAGGATAACATGTTTCCTAACTCCTCTTCAATTTTCATCTCGTGCATCTCCTCCAGTCTCCAAACTCTTTACATAAATTATTGCTTATTATCTGGATTACCAATTTAAGAACAATATCAAACTGGTATGCCCTAAACATTTTTTTTTATTCCACCTTTCCCAGTCTGCTACCATTGTTCAATGCTACTATTCACACAGGTGATCCGAAATCTGGGGCACACATTTCACTTCATTTCTTTTTTCCATATCCTTTAGAAACTAATTTTGTAATGTATCTTAAAGGTATTCTTCCTTTCCTTAGTTCTCTCACCTCAGGGTGGGCCACATTTTCCTTCAGTCATTAACCTCCAACCAGAGGCATTTTACAGGTTTTCTGTGAAGTCAATCATGAACTGAACTTTATAGTCCTCAAACATTTTCATAAAATTAGATATTTCTGATTAATTAACTCAACTGCCTATGTTCGACTTCTGTAATTCAAATATTCACTCATTCATATTGAATATGTTTTATGCCTTTACAATATTTATAAAACCTGAAATTTTATTATTTTTTTATCTTCTAATTTGTATCTTATTATTTTAAATTATCTTTCAAACTTAGTACATGTAATAGTAACTATTTCTCTCTTGTTTACTACAAAATTCTCAGTGACTTTCACTGTGAAATATAATAAGGTCTTAAATATATATTTATTGGCTAAATGAATGAAAAATAGGTAATAAATAGAGATAAAATAAAATGCTGACCATTATGTGATTAGTTTGTATTAGAGGTAAAGTTAAAGTAAAACAGCCTTAGCATAAATATTTTTAGTCTTTAAAAATATTTATTCTATAAACTTTTGTTACCTTGTTTAAAATTTTTTTGTAGATTTTACAAAAGAAAAAAGTGGTATGACTGTGGATTCCAGTTTTTATGTTGTCTCATTATTTATTATGAAAAATTGATTTTTAGTTGAATTCTTGTTCTGTGTGATGTTACTTTTGACCTTTATAGAGAGGCATAGGTGAAAATAAAAATCATATATATTTAAGATGGACAACTTGATGTTTTGATATATGTATGAATTGTGAAATAATCATCACAATTGATCCATCTATTACATCACATAGTTGCTCATATATATGCATAGTGAGAACACTTACGAATCACCCTAGAGCAAATTCTGATGTGGGAAAAAAGTGGAGATATTACTCAAATAGTGTTTCTAGAGAGAGCCTTCTCAAAATTAATCAGGGGTATTAAAATGTATATTATTTAATACTTCTCCCCAACTGCTAAAATGGAGTTGTCTGTTGTAAGAATCATCTACTGATTATCCCAAATTAAATATCCACACATTTGTTATACCCAGTATACAAGTAACAAAATAAATTTCTTAAGTTCATAAACCTGAAATAGTTAATTAAAGTTTATTACTTCATTAAAAACAGTTATATTGAAATAATTAGACATTTAAATATTTTTAATTTGCCCAAACCAGAAAATTGTGCAATATTTTCACATTCCATTATAACTTATTGGAAAAACAAGTAATTCTTCTAATCCTTCCTGTTCCATTGTCCTATTTAAAATTTGGAAATGGATTTTCTAAAAATCTTTCAGTTAGCTTTATCTGGAGAACTGAAATACTATTGTTTAATGCTATAGCTGTGTTATTCTGCTCTTATATTTTAATTGTAAAAACAAAGAAACAAATGAAAATACATTTCAGATAATTGTTTTGCCTCTGTATTTGGTAGATGAGAGGTTTAGTTATTCAGCTAGAATTCAACATTGAAACCACACTGCTAATTTCTTTTTTTGCAATTTATTTTGTTTGGAAAAAAGAAAACAAAATCTTGATATTTTCTTGTATAGGATCACTCAGATTTCCAACTCATGTTTTGCTTTATTTTCCCCATTATTAGTCATGAATTCTGAGCAAAACACATTTTAACTGTGACATTTGGATTGCTTAGATGGTGTCATTCCACTGAAGTAGCTTTCTTCCAGGAAGTATATTTTATTTGTATTAGGAAAATGATTTGAGTAATTAACTCTGTACAGACTTGGCAATTTGATCTTCTGTACTTGTTTTCTCACAGATAGGATGTAAAAGGTGAGGCTGTGAGTCTCTGTCACCTTGTTTCTTAAATGTTATATTTGTTCTTGACCATTTGGAAATAGTTCTCATGTTGGTTTATTTCTCAGAGTGTGTGGATTGGGAAAAATTAATAATGTGATTATCTGATGAGAATCCTGAGCCTATTCCCAATTTAGAACAGGTAGCATTCACTGATTTATTTATGGTCTATTTTCCCTGACACCTTCTTCCAATGCTGCCTAAGAGCTTTGTCAGTGAAGGGCAGCCTACTGGTTTCCAAAGGCTGAACAAGGCAACCACAATGATGATTGAAACTTCTAGCACAGAGGAGATGCTTAATGAAAACATGAGATATTCACGCCCAGTGTTTCCATGAGCAAGAGGGTCTGTTGGAGACCCCAGTAAGCTTAGGGCCTAGACTCTAGATTCCATGGAGAAACAGTAGCTATTGGGACCATATCAGCAGAGTATATCTATCCTCTACTTTGTCAGAAATGATGACATCTGCCACAAAGAAAACAAACAAAACCCAACTGCAAGAAAATCACTGCATTTTGTTTTATGTTTTTAACTACACCAGGAGGTATTCAAGATAACTATATTTACATTTTCTCATATTGTTCCATTTTCAAATTATTTTATATTATTTACACGAAATCACTAATATTTATCTCTCTCCATTTTTATCTGTCAGGCTTCCCCCTCCCTTTCCCCTCTCCCAACCTTATCTCTGTCTTCATTCTCCAAAGGAACAAACTGAACACATATTAGAATATAATACGGTATAGAACTTATGAAGGAAGGACAAGAAGGATGCTCCACTCTAATCCTCTGTCTGATGTTTGACCATCCTTCAAACCTGCTCCTTGACAAATGCCCTAGAGCCCACTCTTTCACCTGAAAGATGTCTTTGTATCTAAGTGTGTTGTTTCTCATACTGAATCTGCTTCTGTCATTCCCAGGAGTCCTGTGAGAAAAGTGATGAAATACTGATTTTGGCATGTAGTTGTTTGATTTAAGTTCTATTAGGATTTTTCACTACAAAATTAATTTTAAAATCATATATCTCATGGATTACTTAATGGTCTCAGGAAAAGAATTTGCATCATTAGATTTCAAATACTACTGAATAATAATAATGTCATTTTCTCTGTTGCTAGTTTCTATGGTTTGTAAAAGCCCCCTAACCACATTTAATCACTTGCCTTTTATTTATATTTTATACATTAAAAACAAACTAGAATGGAGAGAAACATAATCTGAGACTGCCTGGACACAAGC
This sequence comes from Callospermophilus lateralis, assembly GCF_048772815.1. Lineage (NCBI taxonomy): Eukaryota > Metazoa > Chordata > Mammalia > Rodentia > Sciuridae > Callospermophilus > Callospermophilus lateralis. Next base: position 127,879,715 of record NC_135306.1, on the reverse strand, counting down.
TGAACAAAGCATTCATGATATTTAATTATTCTACATCTAAAAAGTAATAGGTTTCTTAAATAGGCTACTTCGTACATTTTTATGAATGCTCATCTAAGATTGTTGCAATTTCTTATTTAATCTGAAAAGTCCACAATACAATGCTACTGTCATCATTTTAAAATAATAAACCAAAGAGTTCATTTATTTCCTTTCAATGAAAATATAAGAACCCTTTCAAATATAACCACCTACATGATTTCATTACAATGACTAATCAGCCCATTCTTCATTTTCTTTAAATATAATCCTTTATCCTGGTGTCAATTCAGAGGACAATTTCACAATTAAAGTCAATTTAATTTTTTATTCTGTGAGAAATAAGCATGTAAGAGGATTGTGAAAATTAAGATCAACTAAACTTCGTACATATTATTCACACCCCTCCTGCTGAATTATAAATGCTTAATTCCAACAGATTTCACAAAGAGGTCAGTTTATGAAAAAGTTCTGCAGGCATGCAGTGGCTGAATGAGTGAAAAATGACTGTGAAATATTCAACTTAGGAAAGCAAATGGTAGAAGAAGATATCTAGTCAAACCACATAAATGGAGTAATTTTGAATAGTCTAAAACCCAAACAAACTTCTAAAAGCTAACAAGAAATAAAACAAACAAAAAAAACCACAATAAAATGTATACATGTAAAATTTGTGTCATCCATTTTTTCCAAAAGTGATTATCTTTGTGTAATATAATACATCGCAATCAGTCATTTTTGTTATTTTGCATATTTTGCACAGATATTTAGGAAGAAATTATATTGTGGCTGACACATGGAAGAAAATATAACATTTATAATCACTTTTTAAGGAATGGTTTTCTTTATAATTTCCCCAATCTTAAAATACATGACTGTGACAGCTACTCTTTCAACAGGTGATACTCCCAAAGATAACTTGTAGGAGTGTCTTTACTATCACTTCATATCCTATATTATCCTTACCCCACGGTGATATGGCTTATATGGCTTGCCTATTCTGCTGTATCATCTGCTTTTACAGGGGAGCATAAGATCACCTTCTTACTCAATAGCATTTTGTTTGTCCAGACTGATAACATTACATATACATAAAGAGGTCATGGAATGCTATCATGGAAAGCTTTCTAGGTAAGCAGGGAAAGTGCCCAAAGTGATATCTTTGGTTTGAGTGAAAACAGGAATGAGTGATTTTTATGAAAACAGGAATGTGATTTTTATTTTTCTGGATATAGCTTACTTGGTAGAGTGCTTGAGGCCCTGGGTTTAATCCTCAGCACCCCGACCACACACCAAAAAAAAAAAAAAAAAAAAAGTGAATGATGATGAAATCATCATGGTGAAATGGTATATTGCAACAGAAGGTTTAATATTAAAAAAAATACAAGCTACATAAAAAGTATTTTTTAAAAACATTAAAAATTATTCTTGTGATGGCATTAAAATGATGAATAAAACAAGTAATATATGTAACTGTAGGACAGTGTTGGGAAGGCCAGGACAAAACACCTTGAGGGGTTTAAGGAATTGAAAGGACAAAGTAGGTGGGATACAGTGATGAAGTGGTGAGATGATGTAGATGGTTAAAAGAGAGGATACAACACAGAATGTCAATTGTCCTCAAATATTCTCATTCTTCTCTAGTGACAGAATCTCTAATTTTTTTTCTAGACAAATTATTCACTTAAAAAAAAAAGTAAGTTCCAACAGCCACATATGGTCTCAAGGCTAAAGGGTCTCATGTAAGGGATGGCCCAGGTGTTACCTAGAAATAGCATGAGTGGCTAATAATTCATATTAACTCTGAATTTCATACCTCTGGATCTTCAAGATCTTTTCTGATTTAAGTCACTCTTAATTTGGCATTTTCTATTTTGTATGTTAAAACTAAACCTAATTAATATAGATAGCCAGAATTGTAAACATACTCTTGTAAGTCATATGAAAGGGTTTGGATTTTATTCTAAGTAAAATGTAGTGCCACTAAAGGATTTTTGATGTAGTTGTCTGAACTGGTGATCTTTAACATCTTTTAAAATTTGAAAGATTATTTTCCATGATATGTGAATAGTTATTGACATGATAAATGTCTAAACATACATTACAAAAATTTTCTTTAATGTTATTTATAATTTTTTGAGATTGAACCCAGCAGGACTCTGCCATTGAGCAACATCCTTAGCTTTCTTAATTTTTTTTATTTTGGGACGGGGTCTCCGTAATTCACCCGGGCTACCCTCAAAATTGTGATACTCCTGCTTCAGCTTCTGAAATACTTAGTATTATCCCTTGGAGGTCACTTTGCCTGGCTAATTCATGATTTATTGTCTGTTTTTAAAATAAAAAGTCTTTATGATCAATTATCAATAATAATTCAAACATTCTATAAAATGGAAGTAGACACTATAATTCTACCTAACTGAAAGTCTACTTTGTGGAATAAGAAGACTAGATTCCTACATGTGTTTCACTGCTTATAAATGAGGAGAGCTTGGCAAGTTCCTTACATTGGGGCCTAGTCATCATTTTAAAAAAAATAAAAATATCCAACCATTGTACCAGGATACTGTGAGATTAATGCCACAATCTTTTTGAAAATGCTTTCTACAACACCAGTTTCTATACAAATGACCTATTTGAAATATAAGTGTGGTCATAAAATGAATTATATTTTTCTTTTAATTTGAACCTATAAATTGCCTACTATGAAAATTAGTGGATTCAGAAATTATAACAGCATAAATATATGAATAAAACATCAATTAAATTTTCTATAAATTTAACAAAGTATCATGAGAGGTTTTGACAATTGCTTGACAATTGAAATAATGATCATTATGTAATGCTTTCAATATTCACAGTATGAGCAGCATATTTTCAAGATATATTGTATCCTTATAAATATAACTAAGATGAAACTAATATAATGAACTGAGTTGTCAGTGTTTTCAATTTTATCTTTCTTTCTTACATGCATTTTTAAATATGATTCTACTTAAAACCAATCCACTGCTCACATGTATTTTATGATCCAACAAGTTCAGCCTCACCGTTACAACCTAAATCATTCACAGGGAATATAAATTGGAAGTGCTAGGAAGAAAATGCAGGACACACCAGTAAAAGGTAATGAAAGGCATTTTGGAAGAAGGGAGGTTGCTGGGATTGAAGATAATTTATAGACCATGATTCAAGTGGTGCCAAATGTTGTTTCCAACTCCAGAATTTGTCTTACTTGTTAGCAACCAGACCCCAAATCTCTATTAGAGATGCAATTTTAGTAAGTTTTTCTGAAGAAACCTATAGTAAAAATAGCAATATTAAGATATCAAATTTATTAATTCATACATAAATAACAAAATTAAATTATTCAATATTCTATTTTCTTGGCAAATGTATTTGTATTCTTTCTCCATCCTGTGCTGGAAGTATGTTCCTCTTTCCTATAGCCTTCCCATCACTATTTGTGAGGTTTTATTTAAACTGTTTAGGAATTTAAAGGAATTCTTTGGTCCACCAATTCCCTTGGAGGTCACTCAAAATCTTTGCTCTCCTTAAAAATCCAAAAGGGAAAAATTAAAAGCATAGTATAAAATAATAAATCTCACCTTTTCAAGTCTCAAAATCATTAATTCAGTCTATATTTTCTTCCACTACATTTCAATGACTCTTTCTCAGTTAAGAAATTATTTCAGCATACATAACACAAAAAGGAGTTTGATAGCCTCCTTTATATTTGATCTCTTAGAACATTTAACACACCCCCCAAAAAAGAAAAAAATAATATTTAACATCTTAACCTACTCATTTCGCATCTGTCACCTACATTGATTTCTTGGTTTGTTTTCTTTTTGTTATTGTTGTAATTATTTGTTTGTTCTTTTGTATTCCTGGAAGAATTGCTAACTCCTACCAGTTTCTTTTTGTAGCATCACTATATTTTTTTTTTTTTTTTTTTTTTTTTTAGCATTTCAAATATTTTAAAGTACTTTTTTTCTAAAACATTTCTATTGCAAAAGTCACCTGATTTGAATGGTATTATGCCTTTCATCTTATTTTTTTTTTTAGTGCATCACAGTTATACTTAATATTGTGGTTAATGTTTATATCATCATCATGAATAGATCATAGTTTTCTCCATTTCAATACCCAGTACTATTTCCTTCCTTTCCCTCTCCCTTCCCCTGATGTCCTTCATCTACTTTCTTGGTCTTTCTTCTATTTATTTATTTTTTAATTGATACATTATATTTATGGTTGAAACTGGAATTCATTGTGGTATATTCTTACATATGCCTAGTATAATTTGGTCAATTTCATTCCCCAGTTATTCCCCTTTCTCTTCCCTCTTCCCTCCTCCTCAATGCCTGGTTCCCAACTTCTACTCTACTGTTCTTCCTTCTATTTTCCAGAGATCTTCTTACCATTTTTATATGCATTTCTTAGTCCTCAATTTCTAGTAGTTTTTTCCTTCCACTCTTTTGCAAGATGGACATGCATACTATATTCACAAAACTTTAACAGAACTGCTGTTTTTCAAAATCATGTTCTCTTCTAGAGCAACCATAACCAGCCACTTCTGAAAATCAGAAAGCTCAGGAATCCTTGACATCTCTTCTTTCTCTTCACTCATATTCCATCTAATTCCTAGTAATATTGACATTTTTCCCCAAATACTTCTCACATATGCCTGTATGTTGATGTCAATAATGTCTTTGTATTAGATCAGAATATCAAACATTAATTAACTACGTGACAACACCATACCTTTTCTGAAACTCCATCCTTTATTCTATATTCTGCCCTTATATCATGCTACTATATACAAAACAACTTGGTAGTGGTTTTGTAATGAAATTTCACCAATTAAATTGTAGATTTGTCCCCAAATTGACTATAAATTATTCCAATTATTAATCTCATGGGGAGATATCAAATTTCAAAGATTCTAAATATATTAAAGCACCAAATAAGATGATTTATATATACTAAATGACATTTTGTTGTTGTTGTTGTTTTCTAAGTGATGGGGATCTTAATACTTGGTAAGAATAACAGCACTTCTGGCAGCTGCATTATCATCTGCTATAGCATCAACTTTAACACTGGAAGCTGAATGTGCCTTGCTTTCTAAAGATTCCAAGTAGTTGGTGAGCCTCACCAGATGCCCACATCACTAGACCTGTACTTAAATTACTAACAAGGTCTCCAATCCTCAAAACTCTCCCCTAATGAAAACTATGGTTTCCAAAGTCAATATGCAGTGTTGCCAAAGAATATAGTGGATACTCAAAAATTTATAAGAGAAGGAGATTGAGTGGAGAATTTCATGTTTGTTGAGTCTCAGGAGTTGGGTCCATTCTAGTTGTCCATTTTTCATCACTTGTGAAATTAAAGTTGGAAGAAATACCCTCAGAGTAGGTTAATGTTGTCATAGTTTTCCCAAATAGGAACAGGGAGCCTTCAGAAATAGTGCCCTTTGTCTCAGAGTGTCTGCCACTTAAAGAGGATATTTGTCCTTTAACAAAGAACTAGACAATGACAGTAGACACAATCACCACATTTTGAAATGACAATCTTTTCCTTCAAACTATTTTTTAAATTTTATTTCTCTTTGAACTGTATGTTTTTGGTGTTCTGGTAGTATTTTTAAGATGAACTCTACCTAGGGTTATTCAGCCTCTCTTTTGAACACTTAAAAATTCTGCTGTGTCTCTTTGTTTTGTTTTGCTCTTTTCTTTTGGCCAAGGAATTACTTAAAGAAATCTGCCCCTTGAGGAAACATGACCTTGAGGCCTCACCTTTATTTCAAGGAAACTGAAGCTAAAATTTCCATTTCAGAAGACTGTACATTTCAATTCTGTTTCATATCAGTTGTTCTACTGAGTGCTTCTGGGCGCTTCCTCTTTAGAGATTTTTTTAATTTAGAGGCTTGAAGTAAAATTTTTAGCTACCATCTTTTTACATGAGTAGTGGGATAAAATAAGAGTGTAGTATTTATTTACTTTTGTTTTATTTTTAAAGAGAGCTCTGTTATGTTGAAACAGCTTAACTACATCCTTTAAATTAATCCTATAACATGTTCACTTTTGTATTTCTTAGAATTAAGTGCTTTTTGTTTCCCTTTTAATTTTCACTTGCTTCTGACCCAACCATTTGCATTTTTAATCTCAAGATTTTATCTTGTTGATTTTCCCATAATATGAGTTAGCAAATGTAAACATTCTGTATTTTTTTTCAAAATTAAAAAGTCCACATCTTCTCCATTCTGAGTTGGACAGTTACACCTGAATTAAATGAATGTCTAATCCAGTCTTCTTCCCTGTTTGTCTTTGTGTGGTTTCTCTTAAACATATCTTCTTTTTACCTTGTTTTTAATTGGAGACTCAGATCTGTAACTATTGAAACAGATTCCTTCAAAGAACACATTTCCCTCTTATATAGTAACTATGCCACCTTCATATTTATTCAGACATTTTGGGGAATAGTTCATACCAATCTTACTCACATTCATATCCCAGGCCTATTCAGTGTCATTGACATCTGATCATAGCTGTTTTTATTTTTATGCAGTGGATCCTCAATCACTTTTAGAATGGACTCTATCCATGGCTTTAAAAGGTTATAACTTGAATGTTCTGAGAACACTGACTTCCTCTTGGGGTCCTTCCAGTCTCCTCTGTATGATCTCTGTGTGCCTTGTCAGATTTCTCCTAGTCATAATAGTGATCTAATAACTAAAGTGAGGCCTATTTTTAAGAATAATTAGATATGAGATATCTTTTCATGCTTTTTTTAATCTACTCGATCTGGCTTTTGAAATTTCATTTCACCTTCACATATATTTGCTCTCTACTATCAGATCTTAACTTTTCCCTGGGGAAATCTCTTTATCCAAGTTAACTACACTGCCATTCTTTATTTTCATTTGCCAAAGCTTTGCATCTTATTGTGAGACCAAAGCATGCTTTCAAACCATTCCAGTTCTTCTTTCTTCCCCTGAAAAACAAAGCCCAAAAGAATTCCCATATTTTGCAGAGATTTAGTGATCTCCTCACAATCATTTTCCTGCCTCCCTCTAATACCTTGCACATAATAATTCAGAGTCATTTTTGTTTTGTTTTTGTTAGTTTTTAATATGTGCCTCTTTGATACATAGCATTTTTTAAGAGAGTTATAAACTTTCTAATTGAAATATGAATAAACATAATTCACTTTTCAGTATAGTATAATTTTGTGAAATTTTAGGCTTTGTTTTAATAAACTGTCCTTAGAATGTTTATTTTAATCATAGTCCAAGAAATTTATAAAATATACTATACCAAAGGTAAATATTGTATATTAAAACAAGGATGTGTACATCTTCTCAGTATTCTCTACTAATAATCTTTCTTGGATGAATAACGACATGTAATTGGTAAGGTTTGCCTGCACTGCAGTTTGGAAGACTCTTGAGACGGCTACATGGCTAGAAAAATATAAAAGCTAAAAAAAAAAAAAAAAGCCCTTGAACTGACATTGGGCCAGGCTTCCTCACCCTGTTTTCTGGTAACAGGTGCACTCAGGTGTGGAGTGACTGGGGTATTCACAAGCTGCTCTTGTGACCTTCACTGTGCTTCTGCATGCATGGTGTGTTGTTGGCCCTCTTCCTCACATTGATGATAAGCAAATGTGACACTGATGCAGTTTTCTCTGCATTGGAAGTTTGATTGTCAGTTTGAAAATGAAATCACTGCTGGTGGGTGACCAGGTGGGCATTGCAATGCAAAACAGAATCTGAAGACACTGCCTTTGCACTACATATCCTATACTTGGCTCTAATGATATAAAAATAGGCACTTTCTCTGACTGAGTCAGAGAGAAAACACAGGTACCTTTAAAATCATAAAAAGTCCTGATCTGGTTTGTAGTACTGGCAGAAGTTCTCTGTGGTACAAGATAAACCTTTACTGGGAAATATTGAATCCTTGTCAACTCTGAATATATTTCAGAGTCCAAATGCAACTCTCTCCTTATTGAATTCCTATGGAAGCTCAAGGTCAGGTCACACATGAGTTGCCTGCTTTCAAAAACATAGTGAACAATGTTATTCACACCCACCTCTGCATTTTTTTCCCACAAGTTCTTTTTCTTGAAAATTCCTGAAATATTATATTTAAAACCACAGAAGTTGTGCACTTGAGTCATTCTAATAATTTATGCAATTATTTCCTAAGAGTAGAACTGATTAAGAATTAAGTGTAGGAGACGGAGAGAAGGATATAAAAATGTCAGTATCACTGCTGATAAAAGCAGATAGAGAAGGTGACTTGGTCTGTGGACAAGAGAACATGCTGACAACTTGTTTCTAAATTAGATGGAATGGTCATTCCATCCAATTGTATCCTAGGCCATGCTAGAATAGTCTTGGCCCCTTTTATAAGGACCTTCCGCTTCAAAAATGACCTCAGTAGAATCAGAAATTCCAAGGTTGTTGTTGGTAATAAACCCCCTGCCCCCCACCAAAAAAAAAAAAAAAAAAAAAAACAGACAAAGAGACTGAGTCAACCAGTCAACCATGCTGGGATTATGTAAAATCACCAATCCTATAGACCATAGATGAAGATTCTCATCCTTGTGGAAATGGGAGTGGAGAATAGGTTTTCCTTTTAAATAATGTCTCCTATTCCTTCCTCTTTCTTTCTTCCTTCCTTTCTTTCTTTCTTTCTTTCTTTCTTTCTTTCTTTCTTTCTTTCTTTCTTTCTTTCTTCAGGTGCTACCTGTGTAAAGAGAAGGCTTACTTTTCACAAAATTGTTTACCTAAGCTTTTCCAGTGCCTTGTATATATTAACCACTTAACACACACTTGATGAGTAAGGAAATGAACTAAGAAAAATTAATAAGTATTAGTGATATGTATTGTAGGAAAATAAATAATAGGAAGAGAATCACAATGTGTATTGCTAAGGAAAAAGTAGATGGTGTGAATATGAACTTATTTTGTCAGCACATGAAAACCAATTAATTTAAGAAGTATTGTAATTTGACATAGAAGAGAACAAATGACAGTATTCATAGCTTGTCTTTAAAAGTTAGTGTTTTTTATATTTTTTTAATTTCAAGGTTTAAACAATTTTCTTGATAAAAATAAATTTTAAAAAGAGAAACTTGTTTAGAAGGAAGTATCACTGAAATAAATGTTCTTTGAATCTAAGAAAGAACTGCATGTAAGGGTGCAATCAGGGTTCTAATTTTCAGAGAAAACACAGAACATCTCTGCTCTTCAAATTCATAATAACACTTGAGATCATAAATATAGAGATAAAGAGCTTTAGGTCAATAAAACTATACTTAGTTTGACACTGTAATTTTCACATATTGTGAATGGAACATAGAATCTTTCATTGAGCAAATAGTTGGGTGTTTTGTTTTTTTTTTTAATATATGTAGATAAGTTCTCCACTCTAGACTAAGATGCATAGAAATAAAGGCCCAGTCCTGTATTCATGGAATTCTGATATATACCTTCAATTAGCCTCATTATAAAATTTGCGCCTAAAATAAAAGTGTGCTACAATATTTCAAACCAATATACTTAGGTTTGAAATTTTCATTTCATTTTGAAATGAAAAGTGACTAAACCAAACAAAGACTGTAGATGGCACTTCTGAGATGGGTGGCAAAACAATTTTCAGTCCAAATGTTTGCTGGAAAAACTGGATATCCATATGCAGAACAGTGAAGATAGATCTCTGTCATTCACACTGCAGAAAAATCAACTCAAGTTGGGTAAAAGACCCAATTTGACCAGAAACTACTAGAAGAAAGCATAGGCTCAGTACTCCAGTATATTAGTGTAGGCACTGACTTCCTTAACAAAAGTTCTAAAGCCATAGAAATGGAACCAAGAATCAAATGGGATAGCATGAAATTTAAAAAGCTTCTGCACAGCAAAGGAAACAAGAAAATGAAGAGAAAGCCTACAGAATGGGAGAACATCTTTTCCAGCTATGCTTATGACAAGGGATTAATATTCAGAATATACAAAGAACTGAAAAAAAAATCAAAAAAGCAAATTACCCAGATAATAAATGGGCAAAAGAACTAAACAGACATTTCTCAAAAGAACAAATGGACAACAAATATAAAAAAAAATATGTTCAACATTCCTAACAATCATGGGAATGCAAACAAAAACTACACTGAGATTTTATCTCACTTCAGTTAGAACTAGGGTAATCATCAAGAACACAAGCAATTATAAATGTTGGCAAGGATATCCTTTGCATTCATACATTGTTGGTGGAAGTGAAAATTAGTACAACCACTCTGAAAAGCAGTAGGGTGAGATGCCTTCAAAGACTAGAAATAGAACCTCTGTATAAGCCAGTCATTCTACTCATTGGTTTTTATCCAAAAGAACTAAAGTCAGAATATTCTAGTGATGCAGGTATACCAATGTTCATAGCAGTACCATTCACAATAGCCAAGTCATGAAACCAGCCCAGATGCCCATTAACAGATGAATGGTTTAAGAAAATGTGGTGTATATACATAATGGAGTTTTACTAAGCCATAAAGAAGAAAGAAGTTCTTGCATTTGCTGGTAAATGGATGGAAGTGTAGAACATCATGCTAAGTGAAATAAGTCAGAATGAGAAAGTCAAGAGTTGAATGCTTTCTCTCATGTGCAGAAGCCAAAGACAAATAAGGTAAAAAGGAATTTGGAATTCCAGGAAAATAAAAGAAAGATTAGTGGAGCATAGGAAAAGGGATTGAGGAGGAGGATGAAGCGATGGGGAAAGGGTAGAACTGAGAAATGAAATTGACCAAGTTATCCTGTGCACATATATGGCTATACCACAGTGGATTTCAACTTTATAAATATCTACAAAACACTAATTTAAAAAGCAATAAATAAATAGAAGGAAGCTCAGTAGTGTAGAGGAAGGCGAAAAGGAGGAGTGAGAGTAGAGGGAAAGAGGAAGTACTGGGAATTGAAATGGTACTCCATACATATATGATTATTTCAAAATGAACTTAATATGTGTAGAGAATCAGACATGAGTGCATGCATGCTTGCAAACGAGACACTTTACATCCTTGGTAGAACATCCTGTTTGCTACGCCAATTGTCGAAAATAACTCAAATGCAGGTCAGCATGAGCAAGGAAGAAGAAGCCCCTTTATTGAATACAGCAGTCTTTTTATAGTATTGTGAACAAAGAAGGCAGCATTCCAACAACAATGATTCAGGTCTCTAAGCTTGCAAAACATTGTGTGCAGAAGTAACTTACTAATCAGAAGTAACTTGTTGATCATGTCTTAATCTACTCTTGGGTTGGAGTATTTTGAGCTCTGTTCCTTGTTAAGAACAGATAAACATTCTTGTTTGCAAGTAATGTTCTTTTCTCAGAACCCTTCTAGCCCACTTGGCAGAATATCCTGTTTGCAGGCAAGCTCCCCCAAGGACTGCAAAGCGTCTCATTTGCAAGCACTCATGCAGTCAAGTCTGAGTCTCTACAATATGTATAACCATAATGCATTAAGAAAAACATTTTAAAAAGAAATACAAAGTCATGAGAACCTTTTCCTGATGAAAAATGATGTTAGAATAATCATATACATTGACTTAGACAAGTCAAAGTAGTCTTTGCTATAAAATAATGCTCATTATATGAGGTAAGATATTTATTGATTCTAATTTCAGAGAAAATTTGAAAATATAGGAACTCTATCTTTCTCTGGAGGAAAAAGAGCTAGTAATGGGCAGGCATTAAGGAAAGACTTTAACTCAGTCTTTAAAATAAAGCTTCAATGTAATATGTCATTTAATCATTAATTGGAATATGGGAAAACAAACTTCCATTCATACAGAATAAAGGCACAGGAAGGTGAAGTTTGTGTTTCGTTGAGAATGTTATCATTCTGTACTTGTCACATGGATGTGAAGAATACTATGTCATTTTCATCAAATAACAATATGTTGCATACATGGTCAAAAAGTAAGTGGATTTATGGGAAAGACTGAGGACAGGTAAGTAAAGAAAAGCAAGACCCCCTGGGGAGTTTGAGCCTAGAGAAGTGTATAGCCACCTTCCTGAAAAAAACTTGAAATCCAGCCCAATTCATCCCCAATGAAGGAACAAAAGTCTAAAGTAAATACAGAGCAAAAAAATAAGATTTTTTTAAAGTATTTATTTTTTAGGTTAGACGGACACAACATAATGCCTTTATTTTTATGTGGTGCTGAGGATCAAATCCGGGTCCCACCCATGCTAGGGAGCACTCTACCGCTGAGCCACAATCCCAGTCCCCCCAATAAGATTTTATAAAAGGGCCAGACCTACAACTGTAATATTGATTTCATTTGTATGGTTCTGTAATTTTATTCAGTTCTATTTACCAACAAGCACTAGAAAAGGCACTCTACGTTCACATTATTATTTTCTAAATGTGGCCTATCACAATACATATTATTAAGTATTCTTTTTAAACTACAAATAATGTGTTTTAAATTTTCAGATGGGATTATTAATTTGCTTCAAGGATAGTTGACATTTCCTAATTACCCTTATAAGATAATCTCCACTGAGGCTACCTATTCTTAAATGACATGTTCTTTGCTTTCTATTGTGGATCATATTATGCTTTTAATTCTGTATAGGACATGTCACATACAATCTTTAACTTGTTCCAAGTACACTGTATTTATGACTTTATCACAGTGCTTGGCTGGTAAAACTACTTAAAAGACAATGACATCAGTACACCAAGCTTTGTGTTGTCTCATATGTTAAACCCAAGAATGATAGGGACATTCTTTGAATTCTTTATAGACTCAGTCTTTTGCCTGTTGTTAAACTATCCTAGTGTGGTACCCTCATCTTTGTCACCTGAGATAGCTCCAGAGAATGTCAACATTTCATCCTGAAGAGATGGTGAAGGAGAGTACAGGATAGGATAAAGTTCCAAACCTCAAAGTCACCTGTAGAAGCTTCTGGACAATGATGAACTTTCTTTCATTAGTCAGTTCTAGTTCTTGGAGAAGCAGGGAAATATTAGTCTTTCTGGGCAGCAATATGAAGAATTAAAATCTAGTAAATTAATATCTGGTGAAAAAGGTATAGTTGAAAAGTCCTGAATTAATTTAAAGCAATATCTGTATTTCACTATTGAATTTTCTCTTCTTTGATGCAAAAAGGTTTATGGGGATTTTACTGGATACAATTTTTAAAATGATAACAAAAAAAAAAATTCATGGAAATGGCAAGAGTACATATTTTTACTTATCTAACTAAAAAAAAACATTAAATATAAATGAGTTTTCTTGACTTCACTGAAAATGCTTTTTTTCCTCTGTTTTTGGTAATATTTATTTATTTATTTTTGCATTTCAATTCTTAATACACTGTTATATCATAATTTATCATATCTCTGATTATATATAAGGTATGGTGACACCAAATTCACATCTTCATACATGTATTTTGTGAAAATGTTTTGATAGTATTGTGCAATTAAGGCAAAACTGGAGTGGGAATTTGTAATTTTATAATACCAGTTGTATAAATAATGGGAATTTTTTAAAACTTTTTTTCAGTTGTAAATTGACACAATACCTTCATTTTGTTTATATATTTTTATGTGGTGCAGAGGATCAAACCCAGAGCCTCACACATGCGAGGCAAACACCTACTGCTGAGCCGTAACCTCAGCCCCTAAATAATGGGATTTTACTGCTTAAAAACATCTTGGAAAATTTCTTATTCAAATACTTTACTATAAATGTGAAAATTAAAACAAATAGATTATGTGTGTGTGTGTGTGTGTGTGTGTGTGTGTGTGCTTGTGTGTGTATGCACATATATATGTATGTGTGTATATATAGAGATTTTTTTTCTCAAATCTACAATGCTAAAAAACTAGTTTAAAAAAAAAAAGAGTGATCAACAGTCTCCCTTTTTTCTGTGTTCTTTGTTTTGTACCACAAAGTTAGGTGAGGTTCTTAGTAAAAATATTATTTAAATAAGAGGCCAAGTTTACTATCTTTATTCCCACAATAGCATGAATATAAACAAAAGGATATTATTGATTGCCATTTCTTGGCCAGACTCCATTTTAGAAGTTGTGACTCATGTTTATATATTCTCAGAGGAGAGAAATGACATGAAGATAGTGGAAGGTGGGGAAGCAAAATCGTTTTGAGGATACAAAAGAAGATAAGTATCTATGTCCCCAATAGGCCTTGAGCAGATTCCTTCAAAACTGCATGGATAAAAATAGGGTGCCAACAGGAAAATTTTTGGAATAGCTGTCACTTTTCTAAAACTTCTGATAGATACTGACTATAATAACTTCTCCATTGATATACAAGCAATGCCATCAAAAGCCATGAGACAGTACCAAACTGCAGTTGGATTTCAGATTTGAGAGAATGCATGTGGACTCAGAAGACCTAGCTAGCTCACCATATAGGTTCAGTAAAGAAATTTCCTTAGCCTTGCCATAACGTGATAGTACATTATCTACAAATCAATGTTTGTTCTTTATTTGCTTTATCATGTCAAGATTTTAATGTTCGTAAATGGTTTTGTGGCTCTGTTCACATGTACATTATTATTTAGGTCAAATCTTTTTTGCTCATTTCTAGAAATCAAGCAGTAATGCTACAAAATCTCCAGGATCCTGATTCAGTGCTATGAACTGGTGCTCTTCTAATCAGGCCATGACTGTGTCTTTCTGAGTGTCAGAAATTTTGAAAATGCCTTCTCAGTATAACCAATACAAATTAAACTTTCTAAGTGCTCTTTCCCTTTGATTCATCTTAATTATGAACTTTTTTCTATTTTGAAGTAATCCCCACTGTTTCTCTTACTACTTCTTTTTACCTTAGCATCTTCACTGCTTTTATGTATCTATGAATAAATGTATTTATTATTTTTGAAATTACAAAGGGACCCCAGTATATGATAACATGTTTTTAAGCATTTAATATTATAAATGTTTCATGTATAACATTATTTAGATCAAGAGTTAAAAACAAATAATTCCATTTCAAAATATATATACTTTAAATCAGCATTTTAAACAAAAAAGCAAAAAAAAAAAAGGTTTATTTTATCTGAACAAAAAAGAAAAAACAGAAAGTTATTTCTCAATCATCACTAATTATTTTTAGAGGATTAAAATGCATAAGAAATGTATGTAGATGCCACATAAAAATGTGGGAATTCGACCTCTGATTCTGCTGCTGCCAGCCTGAGATCCCCTGGAGGTCTTCTGTCTGGGTTGTGGCAGAAGCCAATGCCATTCTGGAGGTCTCATCTTTGGGAATTGCCTGGGTCTTGAATTCCAATGCTATCTCCTTGGTTGCTGCTGCTGAATTGAAGTCTCTTGTCAATCAACCACTGCCCGAACTGTTACTGTCATTTCTGCTGTCTCTGATTCCACTGTTGCCAGCCTGAGATCGCCTGGAGGTCTTCTTTCTGGGTGCTGCTGTCACAGAAGGAACCTGTATCCTGGATGCAACTGAAGCCAATACTGCTGCTGACCTCTGGAGGTGACCTGGTGATGCTGTCTCCACAGCTGCAGTTGCAAGCACCCCCTGCAGCCATGGCTACTGCTGACCCGCTATCTGCTGCCAACAACCACAGTCACTACCACTGCTACCACAGCCTAGAGGACTACTTTGGGGGAGACTCCAGGTTTGGTTGCACATATCTGCACCCATCTTGGGACACCAGCCAGGGCCTGGGGCCTGGGTTCCAGCAGGACCACCAAAAGTGCCTCTTTCTGGGGACTCCAGCTGGGACCTGGAAGTCCAGCCTGTGGATTTGGAGGAGCCTGGGGTCTAATGAGAGTGCTGGTGGTCTTTGTCTTGCTGCTGCATCTCTGGGTTGCTCCTTTGCATGAGTGTATCCCTGAAGTTTCTCTGCAAGTAGGAGCAGCACTGAGATCTTGGAATTGCTGTGTGGCCATTCCTGAGGTATTAGTGAAATAGAGACTGGGTTTGCAAGGGCTGATCTGGATTTGGTGATCCCCAGAGTTGTCAGTGACAGGAATGAGAAACTGTTGAACACTGACAGAGAGAGTTTGACTTTTCAGCAAGACTTATTTTATTTTATTTTTTGATTCACTAATATCTCTACCATACTTGGAAAAAATGTTTTTTTATGCTTCAGTGTGTGAAGGACAATGATATAAGAATAATGTTTTGCACTTTTATTGTATTCTTAAGTCTTTATTTTTTTTCCTCTTTGTTCATATTTTTTCTTTCTCTGGTCTGTTTTCTTGGATTTTCTTTCCAGCTTTTCTCCAGCCATCAGCCAATTTCTATTGGCTCCTTTTCACTCTTCTTGTGAATTTTTACTCCTAGCTTCTCTCTTCCTCCCTTGTGAACATTGCGTACTATGTAACCACTGTTCTCTTATCCACCATTTGAAATTGTAAAACATTTAAACATATATTCTGTTTGTATTAGAGATAGTTATTGAACTCATCATTTTGTTTCAATGTGAGAAAGCAGTAGACACCCCGACGCCTTAGTGGAAGCTATTAGGTTTAAGGCTATATATTGCATACACTGGGTGCTATTGATATTGGTCTTACCAGTAAAGGTGAAGTGCTAGAAACCTTCAGGGACACTATAGGTCTGCAGAATAGAATTTATACTGCCTTAGATCCATACTTTTAGATGGGAAAACACACTAACGACATGAAAAAAAAAGGGGGGGGGATAATGTGCCCCAAACAAAGATGCTTCAACAAAAGAAGCTACTGATGATAACAGTAGAAAAATTGTCCAAGCAGTTCAGATTGTACGTAGTTAATCTGATATATGAAATAAAGAATAGTATAAGAGTGTAATCAAAGAAAAAATACAGGCAGTGAAAGACCACTTCAATAAAGAGAGATTGTGTATATGTGGAGGGAGACAAGCAGAAATCCTTGAAATGAAGGAATCAGTATACCAAATTATAAATTCAATATAAAGCATCACCAGCAGATTAGACCACTTGGAAGACAGAACCTCAGACAATGAAGATGAACTATATAATCTTGAAATTAGAGTTGGAACATGTGGAGAAGATGGTAAGGAACCATGAAAAGAACATCCAAGAATTATGGGATAACATGAAAAAAAAAAAAACAAATTTAAGAGTTATCGGAATAGATGAAGGAGCAGAGATACAAACCAAAGGAGTTCACACTCTTTTCAATGATATAATAGCAAAAAATTTCCCAAACATAAAGAATAGAATGTAAAATCAAATACAAGAGGCTTGTAGGACACCAAATGTACAAAATTACAGCAAACCCACACCGAGACACATTATAATGAGAATGGCTAACACAGAGAATAAAGATAAAATCTTAAAGGGTGTGAGAGAAAAAATTATCAAATTATGTATGGGGGAAACCAATTTGGATCTCAACTGATTTCTCAGCCCAGACCCTCAAAGCTAGGAGGTACTGGAATAATATATTTCAAGCTCTGAATGAAAACAGATGCCAAGTAAGAATTTTATAGCCAGTAAAATTAAGTTTCAGATTTCAATATGAAATTAAAACATTCCATAATAAACAAAAGTTCAAAGAATTCACAACTAGAAAGCTTATGCATTCTCATCAAAATATTCCATGAGGATGAAGTGGAAAAAAAATAAAGTGAAGAGTAGCAAAGGGAGGATCTACACAAAAGTGATATTCAAACAAATGGGAAACTAAGACAAATCAAAATGAGAAATAAATCAAAATGACAGGGAATACAAATCATATCTCCATAATAATCTTGAATGTTAATGACCTAAACTCATCAATCAGAAGACATGGACTGACAGATTGGGTTTAAAAGCAAGACCAAACAATATGCTGTCTTCAAGAGACCCACCACATGGGCAAAGACATCCAAAGTCTGATTGCGAAAGGATGAGAAAAACTTATCACTCAATTGGATTTCATAAACAAGCAGGGGTTTCCATTTTCATTTGAGATAAAGTAGATTTCAAACCAAAGCTAATCAGAAGAGAAAAAGGAGGACATTTCATTCTTCTGAAGGGAAGTATATATAAGCAGGTCATAACAATTATAAATATTTATGCCCCAAACAATGGAGCATCTATTTATACCAAAAAAACCCTTCTCAATTTTAAGAGTCAAATAGACTTTAATACAATAATACTGGGTGACTTTAACATACCTCTCTCACTACTAGACAGATCTTCCAAACAAAAAGAAAATAAGGAAACTATAGAAGGGGTAATTAATACAATCAATAACTTAGAATTAACAGACATATATAGAATATTTCATCCATCAACTAGCAAATATACTTTCTTCTCAGCAGCACATGGCTCCTTCTCTAAAACGGATTATGTCTTATGCCACAAAGTAACTCTTGGTAAATACAAAACAAATACAAAAAAAAAAAAAAGAGAGAGATAATACCCTGTATTCTATGGACCACAATGGAATAAAATTAGAAATCAATGATAAAATGAAAAGTAAAAGCTACTGTAACAAATGGAGACTAAATAGTATATTCAATTAAATGATTATAGTATATTCAATTAAATGATTAATGGATAGTAGAAAAAAATCAAGAATGAAATAAAACAAAAATTCTTAGAGATAAATGAGAACACTGATACAACATATCAAAATCTCTGGGACACTATGAAGGCAGTACTAAGAGAAAAGTTTATTGCATTGAGTGTATTCATTAAAAGAATAAAAAGCCAACAAATAAATGACCTTACACTACATCTTAAAGCCCTAGAAAAAGAAGAACAAATCAATACCAAAAGCAGTAGAAGACAGGAAATAATTAAAATCAGAGCTGAAATCAATGAAATTGAAAAAAAAGAAACAATTAAAAAAAAATGTTGGTTCTTTGAAAAATTAAATAAAGTAAATGAATCCCTATCCATGCTGACAAACAGAAAAAGAGAGAAAACCCAAAATACTAAAATACAAGATAAGGAAAGAAATATCACAATGGACATGACTGAAATACAGAAGATAATTAGAAACTATTTTGAAAATTTATTCTCTTATAAAATAGAAAATATTAAAGACATTGACAAATTTCTAGAGACTTATGACCTACCCAGACTGAATGAGAAGGTCATACATAATTTAAACATATCAATTTCAAATAATGAAGTAGAAAATGCCATTAAGGCCTACCAACCAAGAAAAGCCCCAGACCAGATGAATTCTCAGCAGAATTCTACAATACTTCCAAAGAAGAATTAACACCAATATTCCTCAAAGTATTCCATAAAATAGAAAAGGAGGGAACCCTTCTAAACTCATTCTATGAGGCTAATATCACCCTGTAACCAAAACCAGACAGACACAACAAGGAAATAAAACTTCACACCAATATCTGTGATTAACATAAATGCAGAAAATTCTTAATTCAATTCTGGAAAATCAAGGACAAAAACATATTAAAAAGATAGTGCACCACAATCAAGTGGGATTCATCCAAGGGATAAAGGTTGATTCAACATATGGAAATCAATAAATGTAATTCATCATATCAATAGACTTGAAAATAAGAATCATATGATCATCTCAATAGATGGAGAAAAAGCATTTTACAAAATACAGCATACCTTCATTTTCAAAATACTACAAAATCTAGGGACACTAGGAACTTACCTCAACATTGTAAAAGCTGTATATGCTAAACCCAAGGCCAACATCATTCTAAATGGAGAAAAATTGAAGGCATTCTCTCTTAAAACTGGAACAAGATAGGGATGCCCTCTTTCACCACTTCTATTTAACATAGTTCTTGGAACATTGGCCAGAGCAATTAAACAGAAAAAAAAAAAAAAAAAAAAAAAAAACTTAAAAGGATACAGATAGGACAAGAAGAACTCAAATAGCATTATTTGCTGATAATAAGATTCTACACATAGAAGATCCAAAAAATTCCATTAGAAAACTTCTAGAACTAGTAAATGAATTCAGCAAAGTAGAAGCACATAAAATCAACTCCCATAAATCAAAGGCATTTCTGTATATCAGTGAAAAATCCTCTGAAAGAGAAATGAAGAAAACTACCCCATTTACAATAGTCTCAAAAAAAGGGTGGGGAATCAATTTACCAAAAGAAGTGAAAGACCTGTACAATGGAAACTACAGAATGCTAAAGAAAAAAAATTAAAGAAGGCCTTAAAAGATGGAAAGATCTCCCTTGTTCTTGGATAGGCATCGTTAGTCTTGTCAAAATGACCATACTACCAAAAGCACTACATAGATTTAATGCAATTCCAATCAAAATCCCAGTGACATTCTTCATAGAAATAGAAAAAGCAGTCATGAAATTCATCTGGAAAAATAAGAGACCCAGAATTGCTAAAGCAATCTTTAGCAAGAAGAGTGAAGCAGGTGGTAGTACTATAAAATACATTAAATTATACTAAGGAGCAATAGTAACAACAACAACAACAAAAGAATGGTACTGGCACCAAAATAGACTTGTAGACCAATGGCACAGAATAGAGGACTCAGAGACAAACTCACAAAAATACAATTATCTCATACTAGACAAGGGTGCCAAAAATATTAACTGGAAAAAAGATATCCTATTCAATAAATGGTGCTAGCAAAACTGGAAATCCATAGTAGCAAAATTAAATTAAACTTCCATCTGCACAAAAATCAACTCAAACTGAATCAAAAACTTAGTTAGGCACTACAACAGAGACCCTGTGCCTAATAGAAGAAAAAATAGGCCCAAATCTTCACCGTTGTTAGTCTAGGATCTGACTTCCTTTACAAGACTCCTAAAGCTCAAGAAGTAAAATAATAAATCAATAAATGGGATTAATTCAAATTAAAAAGCTTCTTCTCAGCAAAGGAAACAATAACATATGGAGAGTATAAAGAAACAACTGTGCAGGAATACCTGTGAGGAGGCACATAAAGAACAGACACAGATACAAATAGTGCAAGCAGACAGGATGGAGCAGAGAGAGTGAAGTGAAGTGGTGAAGAGAAAGTGCAGAAGTGAAATGTCTGCTCCTCCTTGCTTGGGAGTTTATTAACTCAAAGAACATATACCTCCCGTTACCATGACTATATTCCAATTCATATTTCTTTAATCCTGAGTCCTAGCTAACTGAGATAAGGTCCAGGTTAGAACAATCATGGGGTCCCCATTTTCCAGGGGCATCACCATGGAGACCAGATAGTGCCTGCATAGTTGTCTTATTACCTCAGAAGGAGGAGGCTGGGCATCCTAGGTCTGGGGAGCAGGATAAACTTGTGATGAACAATGCTATGGCAGCCAGGAATCCTGTGATTTTGCACAGGAGTTTTTCAGTCGCCAGGTATTACCTAGCGGCCAGGCATTCCATGTCTTTGCACAGAAACTTCCTAGTCACCAAGCATGTCACAATCACAAAGTTTATAGATCCCAGTCCCAAATACAGAATTCCTACAGGAGAGAGCCTACAGATTGGGAGAAAATCATTACCACATGCACCTTCATTAAAGCATTAATCTCTAGGATATATAAAGAACTCAAAAAACTTAACACCAAGAAAACAAATAACCCAATCAACAAATGGGCTAAGGAACTGAACAGACACTTCACAGAAGAATAAATACAATTAATCAACACATATATGAAAAAGTGTTCAACATCTCTAACAATTAGAGAAACGAAAATCAAAACTATTCTAAGAGTTTATCTTACTCCAGTCAGAATGGCAGCTATTAAGAACATAAACCTCAATGAGTGTTAGCAAGGATGTGTGGACAAAGGCACACTCATCCATTGCTATTGGGACTGCCAATTGGTACAGCCAATATGGAAAGCAGTATGGAGATTCCTTTGAAAGCTGGGAATGGAACCACCATTACCCAGCCATCCCACTTCTTGGTTTATACCCAAAGGACTTAAAATCAGTATACTGTAGTGACAGAGCCACATCAATATTTATAGCAGCTAAATTCAAAATAACTAGACTATGGATCCAAACTAGGTATCCCTCAATAGACAAATGGATAAAGAAAATGAGGTATATATACTCAATGGAATATTACTCAGTGTTAAAGAGGATTAACATAATAGCATTTGCCAGTAAATGGCTGGAGTTGGAGGATATCATGCTAAGCGAAATAAGCCAATCTCATAAAACCATAGGCTGAATGTTTTCTCTAATATGTAGATGCTAATTCACAATTAGGCGGGGGCGTTAGGGAAGAATATTGTTACCTTAGATTAGGTAGAGGGAAGTGATGTGAGGGAAGGGGAGGGGATGTGGGGATAAAATAGATAATAGAATAAAACATATATTATTATTGTATATATATTTATGCCTACATGACCAATATGATTCTGCAACATGTACACTCATAAAAATGAGAAATTATAACCCATCCATGTATGATATATCGAAGTACATAAATGCATTCTACTGTCATGTATAACTAATTAAAACAAATTTATTTTTTAAGTGTGAATTCATTTATCTATTAATCTATTCAATAGACACTTACTGAATAACTAAAATATGTGAGGTACTCATCCTTCTTTTAATAAGCTTTCTATAAAGTGAGAAAACAGGACTAGGGGTATGGTTTAGTAGTAGAGTGTTTACCTACTATGCATGAGGCCCTGTGTTCTATCCCCAGCAGGGCAAAATAAATTTAGAAACCAGACCTAAGTAATTGAAATTCATGTAAAATATTAAATGTATCATAAAAAATTCTATCCTTGCAGTGGAACTAAAATATGAAAAAAAAACACTTAAAAATTGAGGGAATTTATGAAGTTTCTTGGAGAAAGCAGTCTTTTGTGTTTTGCTTTTGGAAACAGCAACTTTTCAGCTGAAAGAGGTGTTTTGGAAGGGTGAATTTAAAATCTTGAGTAATTTGGGGGGGGGAAAGCAGTTTCTAAGATAATCTCTTCATTCATAACTCTGAATCTTAGAGTTGATGAAACTATTTAATGAATTTAATATAGTCTTGTGGGGTTTGTTTTGTTTTGTTTTTGTTTTTGGTACTGGTTATCGAATCCAGAGGTATTTTACCTCTGAGCTGCATCACCAACCCCTTTTCATTTTTTTAATTTTGTAACAGCATTTTACTAAATTGCTTATGGCCTTGCTTAATTGATGAGGTTGACTTCAAACTTACAATTCATTGCTTTGCCATCCCAATATGCTAGGATTATAGGTGTGGGATCACCATGCTTGGGTAAATATAGCCTTTAAAAAATCCTTATTGTTAATTCAGTCACAATGAACTCAAGGAAGAAGAGAATAAACATACTAGCTTCGCTTGCTTTAGCTCTTTGCTTCTAGTGGACTTTAAAAATCACATATCTAAGTCTCCCACTAGCACTGTTATAGATAATATCTCCAATAAGTGGGTAGTGTTGATAACCATTTCCTAAGTGACTTTTCAGGGGCTTGAATGCTGCTTTTGTTGTAAACACCTGCTTTCTACTTGGGCTTATGCAGATCTCTGATGGACTACTTATTTGAATTCAGGAAACTTAAAAGTCTACCATGAGATCATGCAAATACCAATGTTTCTGAACATGCACCCTCTGAGAAGATTCCACATGCACAGACCACTGATTACTTCAACTCCACTCACCTTTCCCCATGTCTTAAATCACCCTGCTTTTTTATCCCATAAATAGCTGCAAACCCTATTCTCAAGGAGGAGGCAGATTTGAGACTTGCTCTCACATTTTTTATACTTTGTTGCTTGAAAAATACAATTTCTCTTTGGCAAAACTTTTTGTTTCCATGGTTGGATTGCTGCATTGTGGTAAATAGGCCTGGCTGGGTAACATCAATGTACCAAGTATAAACCTCTTGTGTGAGGCCCAACAAACTATGTTCTAAACTAACTCTTTCCTCATCCCCTCTATCTTATATAACTGTTCTCCATAGATACCTACTCCATTGTGTTTAAGATGTGCTCTTCTATGTTTATAGCCTTAAAAGGTACATACTTTAATTTTACATATGTGATTGTAATATGAATAAATGAAACCATAGTCCAGATGTTTTATTTTTCATTTAACATTATGTTTTTCTTGCCTTTGTTGCCATATAAACATCTAATTCATTTCTCTTGCCTTCTGGAGAACATTGCACCAGGGATTTTGAAAACATTGCACTTGAAATAGACATCTAAATCACACCTAGCAACTCACTTAGGCAAACAATGCTGTGGGAGTTATTTTTATATATGTTCATTTGGGAACATATGAAAGTATCTACAAAGTAGTATAATTATTTTAATTTCTACAATGTAAAATATAAGTGTATTAAATGCCTTTGGATTGCTTTCCAGAATGACGATATCTGTTTACTTTTCATAAGCAGTCCATTTGATATTCTGCATCTCCTTTTCTTCACCCATATATAGTGCAGAAAATTTGGATGATTAGGAAAATTATAAAAATACTATGACTTTCTCTACCTGGTTTCTGAAAAAGCAGAAAAAAAAAACGGTTATTGGAAGTCAACATCTTTTATGTTAATATGCAGGCCAGACATGATATAATGTGGCTGGCTCTTCCTCATTGTTGGGTGGGCTTGCAGATGCCCACCAACAGAGATATACACAAGGCAGCCCCTACAACAATTGTGCTGAATGTCTGGCCCCAGAATGATGCTCACTCCCAAGAAAAGGAGGACAGGCTTACACACATAGCTGGAATTTGATCCCATATGTATCAGTTCAATAAATCATTTCATCTGAGAAACAAAAAAGGGAATGAAGAGAGATCAGAAGCATGTCTAATGAGATCCGTACACATATAAAAGAGAAATTAGAAGAAGAAAAATATCTGCCACTAATATGTTCCTGAGCATTTTCCCTTTTATCGTATTAGGTTTAATCCCAAATAATGCATTTTGAGGATATGGATGGCCATTTTGAAAAGAGGTGAACAGTTTACTGTGGCATAACTGTTCCAATCTGCATGACACTTCCCTCAATTGTAATCGAAGTTCCTTTGAGTATTTTTTAGGAGCCACAGACAGGTATCATGGATTTTCAACAAAAGAAATCTTTAAAATGGGCTGGATGGATACATTATTTGAATAAATTCCAAGGACAATTTGTATCTTTTATACAAATTGAAAGTAAATCTTTTATTTCTTAATTTATACTTTGTTCAGCCAGGTTGCACAATCAGTAGTTCAACAAAGGATTCCAAGGATAAATGCTTAAGCACCTGACACTTTAAAGGCAATAATTCATAGTAGTATTAAAATGTGCATATAAACCCTTTTGTATCATCAAGTACTCAGAAAAAAATTAAGGTTCAAAGATTAAATCTTTTGTAAATAAAAACCCAATGAGATTAAAGTACATATTTATAAGCCAAAGAAATGTTATGCCCTCCTGAGTTAAAAGCCTTTACATTTTAAAGCACCCCTCCAAATATATTCCTTTATGTCTTAGATACATGTAAAATTCTTGCTCACTACCAAAGTTTATAAAACAGGTTCAAAAGAGTTTAGTTCTTTACATCTGTTGATTTTATTCCCAGGCCATAGAGTGCTCACACCAGAAGCCAACACTTGTGTTTTCAAATCTCATAATTTGAATTGTTCAATTATATGAGTGCAAGTTCAGTAGTGTCCAAGATCATAAGGGTGAGTAGGAGAAATCTTCTTGCCAATTGTCTAAAAATGCCAATTATGTGAAGTCAGTTGTCCAGAATCCATAATCTGTAGGCTTAAGCTCAATTGGGAGACTGTCCAAGAAAGCAATTAGTTTAGCACAGGGCATTTAATACTATTTCTGAGGGTTGATGTATTGATTTCTTATTGTTAGTATAAAAGTTTCACAAATTTAGTAACATACAACACAAATTTGTTACCTTATAATTCTGGTGTTTTTAAGACTAAAATGTGTTATAGGGTGAGTCTGGAGATTATCTGTTTCTACAGCTTTTCCATGTTCTAGAGGTGAGCTGAAGCCCTTGGATGATGGCCTTCCATTACTCTGATCTCTCTTTCCATTTTCCTATCTCCTCTCCATTCTGACCCTCCTTATTCATATAAAGATACTTGTTATTACCTTAAATACACTCAAATAAGCCAGGATAATTTCACTATCTCAAGATTTTTATTTATGTCTATAAAGATTCTTTCACTACGTAGGATAAAGTTCATGTTTTAAGATGTAGTTGCTTTGGACCTATAGGCCCATTACATGTAGTTTGGAAATTCACTAGGCAAGCTGTTTTCTCATTGATACCAATAATCTTCCTACTTAGATTATTCTAAACTATTAATTTCATATAGTGAAACATGGATTTTAGGCACAGTATTGTAATTTCCAGTTGAATTTATTGTATATATGATATTTTATTGGAATATTTAATAATTATAAAAATTATACTAATAATTCATGCTTAAAGATATATATATAGGCTTCCCACTTGTTATTGCAACAAATTATCACAATTAGAGTGATAAAGAACAAAATATAGTTATTATCTTTCACTTGTGGAGGTCAGAATTCAGAAATGTGTCTCACTGAGCAGAAATCAAACTGTCAATATGTTGTGTTCCTTCTGGAGTGTCTGAAAGATAATCTGTTTCCTTTGTTTCTCAAGTTCTATGTGTGTACTATGAATTGAAATACATTCTGCTGT
The DNA here is from genome assembly GCF_048772815.1 of Callospermophilus lateralis. NCBI lineage: Eukaryota > Metazoa > Chordata > Mammalia > Rodentia > Sciuridae > Callospermophilus > Callospermophilus lateralis. The sequence continues at coordinate 127,853,062 of NC_135306.1, read as the reverse complement.
CATATATAGCAAATAATGATGATGATGATGATGATGATGATGATGATGATAATAATAATAATATTAAAATATCCTCAAGACAAGACATTCTATGTCTTGGGGTGTCATTCCTCCATCTTCAATGACATCAATGTCCACCTCATATTTCCATGTCTCTGGTTCTTATTCTCTTGCTACTCTTGCCATTCTCTTATAAGTAGACATAATAAAGGGCTGTTATCTCCCATCCTACCTCAGCCAGTGTTTTAGTTAACTATTTCACTGCTGTGACTTAAAGACCTGATAAGAAAAATTGAAAGAGTAAAAGTTTATTTTGGGGGCTCAGTTTCAAAAGACTCCATCCAAAGTTGGCTTATTCCATTCCACAGAGCCTGAGATAAAGCTGGACATCATGAAAGAAGAGTGTGTTGGAGGAAAACAGCTCAGGACATGGCCTACAGAAAGTAGAGAAAACTCTGCGGAACAAGAACAAAATATAAAGGCAAAAGGCATAGCTCCAGGGACCCACTTCCTCTAGTCCCAGCCTACCTAACTAGAGTTACTACCAAGTTAATCCCTATTAGGTAACTAATGCACTGATTAGGTTAAACCTCTTAAAACCCAATCATTTTATCTCTAAACTTTCTTTTATTATCTCACACATGAGTTTCTGGGGGACACCTTATATCTAAACCAGACAATCAGGGTAACCTTTCTGTCTCAAAGTCAGCTGATTAGTAACCTTAATTCCATTTGCAACCTTAATTTCCCTTTTTCATGTAACCCAATATATCAAAGCTATTTAGGAATTGTGATCATCTTTGGGGTATGGGGCATTTTTTTGCTTATCAACAATTGTCAACAAATTAATACACCCAAGAAACCATAAACACGTATCAGCAAATATTCATCACTATATATCCTATGAGTCCTCAGGACAGTTCTAAATTATTCACCACCTCCCCTGAAATATAATACTATCTTGAATTTTAAAATTAAAGATTAGTTTTATCATTTTGGTAATTTTAAAAAATGGTGCCATATGGATAGGCTTCTTTTTTTCATTCAATACTATGTTCATGATATTGCCTAAATTCTTACTGGTACATATTTATTTTCATTGCTATGTATTATTTTATTTTGAATAAACAAAGTATGTATTCAAATGTTGAAGAGCATTTGGATTATTTCCAGCTTGACCTTATTTTAAATGATGAACTGAGAAAAAATTTTATAAATGTATTTTATTGTTTATGTGCATGTAATATTGAATGTCAAGCTAGGAGTAAAAATTTAGGGCCATTGGGTACACATATGTGCAAATCTGATAATGTCATAATAGTTTTCCCCAGTAGCTACATTTAATAGCTTTCTCAATAGATATGTAAGAATATTAATTAGCTAAGACACAATTTATCTTGAATGGAGTTTGAATTTTATTCTGTTGAATATATAATGATAATATGTTTATTTTTCTCCTTTATTCAGTTTACTCTATTTTTCTCTTTTATTCAGTTAATATGTTGAGCTTCAAAATGTCAAATGTCAAAACAATGTTGTTTTCCTGGAGAAACTATAGTTTGCCCATGGCATATCTATCCTCTTTCTCTATCTCTGTATCTATCTCTCTCTAACTTCCTATAATCTATCATTGGATATAGTTTATGAATGTGTTGATGAGGATTTTTGCAAACTTGAACAAAAGGTTTTTATTTATTTATTATTTTTTTTTATTTTGAGATAGTGTCTCACTAAGTTGCTGAGGCTGGCCTCAAACATGTAATCCTTCCACTCAGCTCCTGGATTGCTAGGATTACACCAACATGCCCACCTGAAAGTTTTTAATGATAAATTTTTACTGTTCTAATTGTCAATTACTGCATAAGAACATACCTAAAAATTAAGCAACTTTAAATAACAAATTTATTTCATGGATCAGGGATTTGGAAAGAGCACAGGTTGGCACATTTTATTGAGTTTATTTTGAGGATAACATCCAGATCCTAGTTGATATCACAGGCCCTTGAAGGATCAATTGGACCAACACCTAACATGGATGGGTCACTCACACAGCTGTGAACTGATACAAGGCTCTCTGTTAGAAGTTCATTGGAGGTTTTCAAATGCCTGCATGTGGCCTCTCCAGTGGCTAGTTTCAGGATATTTTAACATCATCATCCTCATTATTATTATTATTATTATTATTATTATTTGCTATATATGACAGAAGAATGTATTTCAATTCATAGTACACATATAAAGCACAATTTTTCATATCTCTGGTTGTATACAATGTAAAGTCACACCATTCGTGTTTCCATACATGTAAGAGTAATGACATCCATCTCATTTCACCACATTTCCTACTCCCCATACCCCCTCCCCATGCCCCCTCCCCATCCCACCCCTTTGCCCTATCTAGAGTTCATCTATTTTAACTTCTTATGCAGTGTCTGGCCTCCCCCAGATCAAGTGTCCTATGAAAAGCTGGTATAAATGGAAAAGCTTTTAATTTTGTCTTGATGATTTATCGGTTATTAGAAACTGTGTTAAAATACTTCAGTGCAACTATACTTTTGGCTATTTTTCCTTATCATATTTGGAGCTTATCATATTTGGAGAAGTTTAGATCTTACTTCTTCAAATATTTGTTCTTTCTCTAATTTTCTCACTTCAGATTTTGAAACTCATGAAATTCATGGATGTTACATCATTTGATATTGTATCACAGGTCACTAGTTCTCTGCTAATTTTTTCCTTCAAGTCTTTCCTTTTTCTTATTCCAATTAGATAGTTTCTATTATTATGGCTGACATAACTGATATTTTCTTCTGTCATATCTATTATACAATTAATCTCAGTCAGTGAATTACTTAGTATACATCATGTATCATCATCTCTGGAAGTTGCACTCTGTTTTATGTCTTCCATTTCTTTCCTCATTTGTGTTATATTTCCCTCATTCCTGTTATATTTCCTTAATCTATGAACAGGTTTATAACAATTACCTTTTCAATTCTTATTATTGTGAGCTAGGCATCCAGCCCAAGGCCTCACCCATGCTAGACAACTTCTCTACCACTGAACTATACCACCACCCTGACAGCTACTTTAGAGATCTTGCCTGTCAATCTCATAATTCATCATATAGAGTGCTCTCTCCCCCAACCTCTCTCTCTCTCATTATTTCTTTTTTTATAGTTGCATGTTGCCTAATATTTGATATATCTAGTAAAAAGTTTTAAATTTGAAGCTGGACATTATATTTTCTACATTTCTAAATGCTGAATTTTTTTTTTATCTTTAATGAGGTTTGATTTTGTTCTACAAGTAAATTTATCTACGGATCACTTTGACCCATTCTTTCTTTCTGTCTGTCTCTCTCCCCTTCCTTTCTTCCTTACTGCCTGCCTGCCTGTCTTCCTGTTTTACAGTACTGGGGAATAAACTCACAGCCTGACTCATGCTAAGAATGTGCTCTGTCACTGAGCTACAACCTCATCTTACTGCTTGTTTTTAACTCTTGTTGGAGACAGAGTTATATGACTTCACAGTTAGATTAACTGTATTATCAAGGCACAACTCTTCTAATGTCTCTTCTGAAAGCTATTGGTATTTATTAGGACTTTCTGCTCTGGCTGATTAGAATCAGAAGCTTCCAAGTCCTGTGTGGAGCACTCTTCAACATGCATTTCTTGATCACTCTTTCCCAGCCTCCTGGACTTTCACCCTGTTCATGCAGGCCTTAGAGTTCCCAACAGGCAGAAAGTTATTTTCAGATTTCTTTCTTTCTTTCTTTCTTCTTCTTTCTTCTTTTTTTTTTTTTTTTGGTGGTATCAAGGATTGAATCCAGGGGTACTGCTTAACTGAGTGGTTAATTGAGCCTCATTCCATTCCATACTCATTTTTATTGAGACTGGGTCTCACTGAGGTGCTTAGAGCCTCACTATGTTGCTGAGGATGTTTTCAAATCTGCCATACTCCTGCCCCAACCTCCAGAGCTGCTGGGACTACAGGTGTACACCACCACACACAGTCAGATTTCTGGATCTTTTTACCTAGGTTTTTCCCTCCTCTTTGCTATTCTATTTCAGATAATCTAGCTTCCACAAAATTTTTGAATCTGATCTCTGTTTCTTTAATACAGCAAGATAATCATACCAGTGTGAGTATGAGCACTAGACATTAATCTCTGACAAAGTGTGTGGACTCACTGCAGCCTAACCACATCATAGTTAGAAACAGCTATAATAAATTTCACATTGGACATTGGTCCCTATTATTTCATTCACAAAATGATTCATTGGTGAGATTTTAATAGTCCATATGAAAAAAGAAAAAATAGTAAAAATTCTTAAAAAGATTATTTACAATCAACATCAAACATTTCAACCTTTCTATTCTGTTTGAGAATAGGTAAACTTGAGCAAAAAGAGAATAAGTATTTTGGGAGATATATAATTTTGTCACTACTTACAGAATATTATTCTATAAGTTTATCTAAGTAATAAATATAAACAGTGCTTTAGACTCATTAGTGAATCATTAATATTAGATTCAAATAAATGATGGTTGTGGCCTTCCATTATTGTGAATATTATAACTATGCTATTGATTATTCTACTGTTTAAGTCTTACAAGGTACTTTATCTTCTAAGCCTCATTAAACCAGAATAAAAAATTTAAATGGACAGTGTTAATCTTTTATAATCTATTACTGCATGCCAAATGCACTTTTAGAACAAAGGCTAAAAGCTGGCCAATATCACGTTAGTACGAAGAGAAGTGGTGTACTGTCATGGTGCAAGAAATGCTATGCCGTGTTCTAAGACCAAGGACTCAGACTTGGCCTAACCAGGCTTAAATACTGGCTTTAATAGATACTAATGACATTCAGAAAGTTATTTAACTGCATGATGACTCATTTTCTTTATTTAAAATGAGAAGAATAATTAAATCCAATGTTTAGTGTTGCTATGAAGATGGAATAGTATATTTAAAGTTCTTAAGACAATGAACAGTTTATGAATACATACTGAAAATGGTAAAATAGTTTAGCCAATTCATCATATAGATGGCTGTCAGCATCTCTGTACTACTTTACCATTACATTCAAAACATCCCACAATGCCCATTACTTGGAGCATCTGAGTAGAGGTTGTTTATTTCACAAGGACAATAAAAGACAAGATTAAGATTAGTGAACTGCAAAAAGAAAGAGAATTTAAGTGTAAACTTCAAATGCCTCAAAGCAGAAAAGAATATAGGTATTGGTAAATTAATATGTCCTCTGAAGTTTTTAACTGGACAGGAAGTTAATTGTTAATTTAATATTTTGTAACTGACAGAGATTTTAAGTCCATTCAATTTTCACTTTTGCAACTCCTGTCAGTATACATGCACACATATGTAAATACCTGGGCTTGAGCACATAGACATAGTAGCTAATTCTTAAACATGTTAACAAGATCTGGGGTGCCCAGATAAGACATGAGAAAACGACAATGGGAAGTTATCTTGCAACCATTTTTAGTGTTGCTAATTCAAAAAGAGCTACTTACATATTTATTGGGAAAGTTAAATATGCCAGAATACTGCTTTGTATACAATATCCAATTCTGTAACATCCTTGATTTCCCAAAAGTCAGTAATTTGGCTTTTAAAGAGTAATTCCATTACAGAAGATACTTTAGTTAAAAAGTACTGGGCTTGGAGTCAAAATTCCCAGGTTTAAGTAGAATACTTTCAATTTCTGACTGTGTGACCTCAGGCATATTATTCATTCCCAGGCATATTATACATAGTTTCATAGACTCTTAGAACTCTAAAATACTTAATTTTTAAAAAGAGTCTACAAGGAGAAATCGTGAATGAGAAGACAGAGAATTAACATACATTCAGATAGTCAAAATGGTCTATATGGATTAATTTGAAGTGGGTTACTGCCCGAGTTCCAAATCATTTTAAGTTCACGCCAGGATCATACTATATATTTCCTGTAACCCATTGTGTGTATGCACTTGTGTGCAACTGTTCAGGGTATGATGTGTTATTCTTATGCCACATGGGGCCCCATAATGTTCTTTTAATTCCTTTATTTCCATGATAAAGATTTCCATTATGAAAATGACTATGAACTAAATTATAAAACAATAGCTGAACTGGATGAATTTTAAGTGATTCATAATTCTCATGCTTGTCATTGCCTGAGTATTGAAGCAACAACTGGCATTCTAGGATCATAAAACCTGGAGTAAATACTGTTTTTTCAACTTGATATTAATGTGATATAATATGTTATTAAAAATCTAAGTTTTGGTGCATTTAATTAAGAAAGAGGATATTAAGATCAATTTTTCTCTGTGCTTCATATATGTCAGACCATGTTCCAAGTATTTAAATTATTTCTAATTTAGTCCTCACATGGCCTGGGAGTCAGGATGTGTTATTGCTCCTTTGTTATTATAAGTACTGGGGAAATTTAGAGAAGTATAAGGTCAGAGTTAACACAACAAAATAAAATCAAGCTATTAAGTGATAACTGGGATTTTGAAATCTAAAGTTCTATTATACAGGTACTTCATCATTACTCTGTCTCCTGGGTAATTATGGATGAAATAAAGTCATTTATCTGCAGATAAAAGCACCTGACAGTGATAATCTATCATTTACTCTTACATCAAATACAAAAAGAAAGAAAAAACTTGTTTCTATCCCTGATGTTATTGTCATTGAAGCTGTTGTTACTGCGGTTACCATCACTACTACCTTTGATTCTAGGCTCCATTCCTCAGGGTTCAAAGTGGCAGAAGAGTGTAGCAAAGAGAAGCAGCTTGTATGATAATCAGAAAGCAGAGAGAGAGATTCCACTTTCCAGATACAAACATATACCCCAAATCCATGCCCCCAATGTCCACCTCCTCCAGCCATACTCTACCTGCCTTCAGTTATCACTGAATTAATCTCATCAGGTGATTAATTCACTGATTGATTTAAGGCTCTCACAACCCAATCCTTTCTCCTCTGAACACTTTTGCATTGTCTTGCAAAGGAGCTTTTGATAACAGTAGTGTATCCAAATGATAACAGTGGTGTATCCATAATTCAAAGGTAAAACTTGTGCAAAACTTTGGAAAATTCTCAGACTATATCATTAAGTACCCTCCAGTTACACTAGAGTGCTACCCTTTTTCTGACAGGCAGGCCTCTTGTGATGAATTTTGTTCACAAAGTAGAAACTCTTAAACTCCTGCTGATCCTTCTCTGATCCTTACATTCTAAGTATAACTAGAATTATCATTTATAGAATCAGGTATAAAATGGACATTTTAAACTACAGTCTTATTCATATATTAAGATGCATTTGTAATTATTTTATCTTTACACAATTATATTCTTTTTTGATTTAATTTGTACTTCCTAAAGAAATACATTTTAGTAGACACCATACATTTTCTTTCTTAAATCTTAATTTTTTTCTCTAATTCTTTAAAATACAATTTCCTAATGACCATTTCCAGTCAGTTGGAGATGTCAAGTTTGCATGGCTAAAGAGGAAATACAATAACTCTAAAAGCTCTAATTTCCCATAAATGTTGCAAAAATCACATACTCTTTTAGAAGTCAGAAAGCAACATGTTGTCTATCTGAATTGTGTCAATCATAATGCATTCAAATTGCTGTTTTACTTAGCTTTCATGGAAACTAACAAAGAAAACAAGGTTATTTTTAGTCATTCCAGAACTGCCAGAAAATAAACAAAGTACAAGATTTAGTTGAAATTTCATGTGGAATATAACAACAACAAATATTTCTTGTTGACAAGGATATTACCAAATGAAGAGAGAAGCACTCTCTTAAATATCAATGAATTAAAACAAATAAGTATGACACCTTTTTCCTTTTACAGTGTTATTATACACAGTACATAAAAACTACTCAATGGTTGAATTAATTATTATCTTCTCATCATAGCCTCCATTTAGTAGTAGGTGTGCAATTTTAAGGTATGAAGGATTTCAAAAGTTAATCAATTTTCTGCACAAGTAGGGCCTATTTTTCACCAGAAGAACATAATATTCAAATTTTGTATTTTCTTTCTTTAGAAAAAATGACTAAATTCAGGGAAATACAACACATCTGACTATAAGTATTAATATTTATATAAATTACATAAAAGACTTTAAAAATCAATGAGATGCATATACAATAGTGAAAATAACTTTTGCATATAGCATACCACCATTTGACATGTAATATATTCACTTATTAATAATAATAATGTTTGCTATCTACCTTTCTTTTTTTGACAATGTAAGTTACATAAGTAAGAGAAGGATGTTTTGTTTTGGGGATGGATTCCCTCAAAAAAATATTTAGTAAGTAATTATATACCAATCACATTGAATTAAATTATTTTTTAAAATTCAAATTTCTTATTTACTAGATATGACTTTATACCTGGCTTTCTCCTGCAGGCCCTGGTAGTGAAAATTAAGTAAAATATGTTCACTTTATTTTATTTTATTTTATTTTATTTTTTTTTTTTTTTTTATTCTTCACTGTATTTTTTTTTTTATTGGTTGTTCAAAACCCTACAAAGCTCTTGACATATCATATTTCATACATTAGCATACATTAGCTTCAAGTGAGTTATGAACTCCCTTTTTTACCCCAAGTACAGATTGCAGAATCACATGGGTTACACATCCACATTTTTACATAATACCATAATAGTAACTGTTGTATTCTGCTACCTTTCCTATCCTCTACTATCCCCCCTCCCCTCCCCTCCCATCTTCTCTCTCTACCCCCTCTACTGTAATTCATTTCTCACCTTGTTTATTTTCCCATTCCACTTACAACCTCTTATATGTAATTTAGTATAACAATGAGGGTCTCCCTCCGTTTCCATGCAATTCCCCTTTTCTCTCCCTTTCCCTCCCACCTCATGTCTCTGTTTAAAGTTAATCTTTTCTTCCTGCTCTTCCTCCCTGCTTTATTCTTAGTTGCTCTCATTATATCAAAGATGACATTTGGTATTTGTTTTTTAGAGATTGGCTAGCTTCACTAAGCATAATCTGCTCTAGTGCCATCCATTTCCCTGCAAATTCCAAGATTTTGTCATTTTTTAGTGCTGCGTAATACTCCATGGTGTATAGATGCCACATTTTTTTAATCCATTCATCCATTGAAGGGCATCTGGGTTGGTTCCACAATCTAGCTATTGTAAATTGTGCTGCTATGAACATCGATGTGGCAGTATCCCTGTAATACGCTCTTTTAAGGTCTTCAGGGAATAGTCCGAGAAGGGCAATAGCTGGGTCAAATGGTGGTTCCATTCCCAGCTTTCCCAGGAATCTCCATACTGCTTTCCAAATTGGCCGCACCAATTTGCAGCCCCACCAGCAATGTACAAGAGAACCCTTTTCCCCACATCCTCGCCAGCACTTGTTGTTGTTTGATTTCATAATGGCTGCCAATCTTACTGGAGTGAGATGGTATCTTAGGGTGGTTTTGATTTGCATTTCTCTGACTGCTAGTGATGATGAGCACTTTTTCATGTACTTGTTGATTGATTGTATGTCCTCCTCTGAGAAGTTTCTGTTCAGGTCCTTGGCCCATTTGTTGACTGGGTTATTTGTTATCTTATTGTCTAATTTTTTGAGTTCTTTGTATATTCTGGATATTAGGGCTCTATCTGATGTGTGAGGAGTAAATATTTGTTCCCATGATGTAGGCTCCCTATTTACTTCTCTTATTGTTTCTCTTGCTGTGAAAAAACTTTTTAGTTTAAGTAAGTCCCATTTGTTGATTCTTGCTATTAACTCTTGTGCTATGGGTGTCCTATTAAGGAATTTGGAGCCCGACCCCACTATATGTAGATCGTAGCCAACTCTTTCTTCTATCAGACGCAGAGTCTCTGATTTGATATCAAGGTCTTTGATCCATTTTGAGTTAACTTTTGTGCATGGTGAGAGGAGGGGGTTCAGTTTCATTTTGTTGCATATGGATTTCCAGTTTTCCCAACACCATTTGTTGAAGATGCTATCCTTCCTCCATTGCATGTTTTTAGCCCCTTTATCAAATATAAGATAGTTGTAACTTTGTGGATTGGTCTCTGTGTCCTCTATTCTGTACCATTGGTCCACCTGCCTGTTTTGGTACCAGTACCATGCTGTCTTTGTTACTATTGCTCTGTAATATAGTTTGAAATCTGGTATCGCTATACCGCCTGATTCGCACTTCCTGCTTAGAATTGCTTTTGCTATTCTGGGTCTTTTATTTTTCCATATGAATTTCATGATTGCTTTATCTATTTCTACAAGCAATGCCTTTGGGATTTTGATTGGCATTGCATTAAACCTATATAGAACTTTTGGTAATATCGCCATTTTGATGATGTTAGTTCTGCCTATCCATGAACAGGGTATATTTTTCCATCTTCTAAGATCTTCTTCTACTTCTCTCTTTAGGGTTCTGTAGTTTTCATTGTATAAATCTTTCACCTCTTTTGTTAGGTTGATTCCCAAGTATTTTATTTTTTTTGAGGATATTGTGAATGGAGTGGTTTTCCTCATTTCCATTTCAGAAGTTTTGTTGCTGATATACAGGAATACCTTTGATTTATGTGTGTTGATTTTATAACCTGCTACTTTGCTGAATTCATTTATTAGTTCTAGTAGTTTTTTTGTAGACTCTTTTGGGTCTTCTAGGTATAAAATCATGTCATCCGCAAATAATGATAATTTAAGTTCTTCTTTTCCAATTTTTATGCCTTTAATTTCTTTTGTCTGTCTAATTGCTCTGGCCAGTGTTTCGAGAACTATATTGAATAGAAGTGGTGATAGAGGGCATCCCTATCTTGTTCCAGATTTTAGAGGGAATGCCTTCAATTTTTCTCCATTCAGAATGATGCTAGCCTGAGGCTTAGCATAGATAGCTTTTACAATGTCAAGGTAATTTCCTGTTATCCCTAGTTTTTCTAATGTTTTGAACATAAAGGGATGCTGTATTTTGTCGAATGCTTTTTCTGCGTCTATCGAGATGATCATATGGTTCTTATCTTTAAGTCTATTGATGTGGTGAATAACATTTATTGATTTCCGTATATTGAACCATCCTTGCATCCCAGGGATGAATCCTACTTGATCATGGTGCACAATTTTTTTGATGTGCCTTTGTATCCGATTCGCCAGAATTTTATTGAGGATTTTTGCGTCTAGGTTCATCAGGGATATTGGTCTGTAATTTTCTTTCTTTGAGGTGTCTTTGTCTGGTTTCGGAATCAACGTGATGTTGGCCTCATAGAATGAATTTGGAAGAGCTCCCTCTTTTTCTATTTCCTGAAATAACTTGAAAAGTATTGGTATTAATTCTTCTTTAAAAGTTTTGTAAAACTCCGCTGTATACCCATCCGGTCCTGGGCTTTTCTTGGTGGGTAGTCTCTTGATTGCTTCTTCAATTTCCTCCATTGATATTGGTCTGTTCAAATTGTGTGTATCCTCCTGACTCAGTCTGGGCAAATCATATGTCTTAAGAAATTTATCGATGTCTTCACTATCTTCTATTTTATTGGAATATAGGTTTTCAAAATAATTTCTAATTGTCTTCTGTATTTCTGTAGCATCTGTTGTGATATTGCCTTTTTCATCCCGTATGTTAGTAATTTGAGTTCTCTCTCTTCTTCTCTTCGTTAGCATGGCTAAGGGTCTGTCAATCTTGTTTATTTTTTCGAAGAACCAACTTTTAGTTTTCTTGATTTTTTTCAATAGTTTCTTTTGTTTCAATTTCGTTGATTTCCGCTCTGATTTTAATTATTTCTTGCCTTCTGCTGCATTTGCTGTTGTTTTGTTCTTCCTTTTCCAGGGCTTTGAGATGAAGTGTGAGCTCATTTATTTGTTGGTTTTTCTTTTTTTTGAGGAATGACCTCCAGGCGATGAATTTCCCTCTTAAAACTGCTTTCATTGTGTCCCATAGATTCCGATAAGTTGTGTCTGTATTTTCATTTATCTCTAAGAATTTTTTGATTTCCTCCTTTATGTCTTCTGTAACCCATTGATCATTCAGTAACATATTGTTCATTTTCCATGTGATATAGGATTTTCCCATCCTTCTTTTATCATTGATTTCCAGTTTCATTCCATTATGATCAGATAAAATGCATGGTATTATCTCCACCCCTTTATATTTACTGAGGTTTGCCCTATGGCATAATATATGGTCTATTTTTGAGAAGGATCCATGTGCTGCTGAGAAAAAAGTATATCCACTTGATGATGGTTGATATATTCTATATACGTCAGTTAAGTCTAGGTTATTGATTGTGTTATTTAGATCTATAGTTTCTTTATTCAACTTTTGTTTGGAGGATCTGTCCAATGGTGAGAGAGGTGTGTTGAAGTCACCCATAATTATTGTATTGTGGTCTATTTGATTCTTGAACTTGAGGAGAATTTGTTTTATGAACGTCGCAGCACCATTATTTGGTGCATAAATATTGATAATTGTTATGTCTTGTTGGTGAATGGTTCCTTTTAACAGTATATAATGGCCTTCCTTATCCCTTTGGATTAACTTAGTCTTGAAGTCGATTTTGTTCGATATGAGGATGGCCACACCTGCTTGTTTGCGAGGACCGTGTGCATGGTATATTTTTTCCCAACCTTTCACCTTCAGCCTGTGTATGTCTTTTCCTGTCAGATGTGTCTCCTGGAGGCAGCATATTGTTGGATTTGTTTTTTTAATCCATGTTACCAGTCTATGTCGTTTTATTGGAGAGTTTAAACCATTAATGTTTAGAGTTACTATTGCTATATGGTTTGTACTTCCATCCATGTTTGATTATTTGTCTCTCTCTTTTTTTTTTTTTTTAAATTTAGTTTATTTCTCCATGATTAGCTTTCCCCCCTCCGTCAGTCTTTACTGGGGCACTTCCCACTGTTGGCTTTGGTTATTATTTCTCATTTCTTCCTCGTGTAGTGTTTTGCCCAAGATATTCTGCAATGCTGGTTTTCTGGCTGCAAATTCTTTTAGCTTTTGTTTATCATGAAAGATTTTTATTTCGTTGTCGTACCTGAATCTTAATTTTGCTGGATACAGAATTCTTGGTTGGCATCCATTGTCTTTCAGTGTTTGAAATACGTTGTTCCAGGATCTTCTCGCTTTCAGTGTCTGAGATGAAAAATCCGCTGTTAACCTTATTGGTTTACCTCTGAATGTAATCTGCCTCCTTTCTCTTGTAGCTTTTAATATTTTCTCTTTGTTCTGTATATTGGATATCTTCATAACAATGTGTCTTGGCGTTGGTCTACTTTGATTTTGTATGCTCGGTGTTCTGTATGCATCTACAATTTGTATATCTGTTTCCTTTTTTATTTCTGGAAAGTTTTCTGTAATTATTTCATGTAGTAGATTACACATTCCCTTGGTTTGAATCTCTGTGCCTTCCTCTATCCCGATCACTCTTAAATTTGGTTTTTTAATGTTATCACATATCTCTTGGATGCTTCTCTCGTGATTTTTGACCAGCCTATCAGAGTTGGCTAGACTCTTTTCAAGATGATATATTTTGTCTTCATTATCTGACGTTCTGGCTTCTACTTGCTCCACTCTGTTAGTGATACTCTCATTTGAGTTTTTAAATTGGTTTATAAGTTCCTTCATTTCTAAGATTATTGTCTGATTCTTTTTTATAATCTCTATCTCCTGATAAAGATGCTTAACTTCTTCTTTTATCTGTTTTTGTAATTCATTCTCAATGTGTTCTTTTGCTGCTTGAATTTGCTGTCTCGTATCCTCTTTAAGGTTCCATTCCATCTGTCTAAGGTATTCCTTGAGGTCTTTATATGACCATTTTTCTGATGAATCTATATTCTCCTGGGTATTTAGGCCTTCCTGCATTGTTTGTACTCCTTTCCTTCCTTGCTTTTTCATATTGCTTCTTGTTCTGTTTGACTACTGAGTTGTTGATTACTCCTATAAATTTATTTGCTGCTTGGGAGGAAAGGTATTATAGGGGGAGGGAATAAGTCACCAAGGAGAATGAGAGTAAGCAGGCAGAATTCAAGGAAGGGGGAATATGAGAATTGAAAATAAATGCAAAGACAGAAGAAAAGAAGAGAGAGAGAAAGGAAACAGAAAATTAAAAAGAATTAAAAAGAAATCATAATTGCAATAATAAAAATGAAAATTAGTATTAAAAAATAAGATAAAATGAATTAATAAAAATTTGGGGAAAACAACAACAAAAACAAAACAAAACCAAAAAAAAAATTTTAATACATGCAGTCTTTTAGACTCATCAATTCAGATTGTTAACTACAATTCTGGTATGAGAGAGATCATCCATAGTGTGAATAAAACAGGAGTCCAGAGAAAAGAAAAAAAAAAAAAAAATGCAGTCTTAGAGTTCGATTCACTATTCTTCCAGTAGGTGGAGCTGTGCCCACCGGGCCACGCTTCTCCTCTCAGTAGGCGGGAGCCAATTGCTGTGCATCAGCTCTTCCTCCTGGACTGGGCGGGTCTCTAATCCTGAGTGCACCGGTGAAGCTCACCACAATATTGGCTACACACCAAGTCTGCTGTTCCTGTGAGCCCTGTTTTCAAGAACGCCTGGGCACATTCTCCCTGTTTGCCATTCCCTTGGACCCTAAGTTTGTAGAGCTTGGGGTTGAGAACCCCCAGCGAATTTGCTTGCCCTCTGGTAGCCACGCCCCTGGAAGCTGGTGCAAGAGACCTCAGTTGTCAGCACTGGTGATAGCGGTAGCCGGAATTCCGCGCCGCGGGTCACGCGCCACTCCTGATTCCCCCCGTGCAAGAGCCGGGTGGGCGGGGCCTTTAGCAGCGCCCGGCAGGCGGGGACTGTCCACACGAGCACGGGGTTGGGGGTTGGGGTGGTTGTTTCCAGTGCCGAACCGCCAAAGGCGGCTCACAGAGCTGGGAAGGCAGGACCCAGCCTTCCGTATGCTCGCTGCAATGTGTGAGCAGCGGTTTTTCGGCTGAGCCGGCGGGACCGCGCCCCAGTGGGAGCTGTTTACATGAGCGCGGCGGGGCAGGGGTGGGGGGTCGG
Source organism: Callospermophilus lateralis (assembly GCF_048772815.1). Classification (NCBI taxonomy): domain Eukaryota; kingdom Metazoa; phylum Chordata; class Mammalia; order Rodentia; family Sciuridae; genus Callospermophilus; species Callospermophilus lateralis. The sequence continues at coordinate 127,838,013 of NC_135306.1, read as the reverse complement.
GGTCGTTGTTCACAGCGCCGAGCCGGCGGGGGGGGGGGGGGAGGGGGTGATCGGAGGGGGTGGTCGTTTGCAGCGCCGAACCGCCTCTGCGCTAGGCCGGCTGGGGCCCAAGCAGGCTGTGGCCGTTTGTAAGTACGCTGCAAAGTGTGGGCGGCAGCAGGAGTTCGGCGTTGGCCGTGAGTTTCTGCTGAGTTTCACTCGCTGAGATTCACTCGTCTGGGACAAAGTGACCCCTCTAATAGACTTACTAATTCCCGGCAGGTCTCCTTTCAGCGGAATTTTGCTAGAAGTCCCTCAGCAGGCTGTATGCAGGTGAATTAATGGTCCTCTCTGCTCCCGTTCCTGCAGAGGCATTGAAAGTGCTGCCTCCTTGCCGGCAGCCATGTTGGGTCCCTCTTCACTGTATTCTGTTCACTTTATTTTAAAGATCAGTTTTCTTATCTATATTATTTCTATGCCATCCATGCCAGGTTCTAAGCAGAAAAAAAAACCTCTCAGTATACTAATTCATCAGTGATCTGAGGTGTGTGTGTGTGTGTGTGTGTGTGTGTGTGTGTGTTAATGAGACCATGGTTTATCTACCCCAGAGAGAATTTGGTCATCTCTTCTCCCTTAGTAGAAAATAAGGCCATAGTCAATTCTTTTGCTATAAGCATTACAAACTACTAATTGTTGTCACTCAGTTCCATGTCCAAGTATACAGGCTATGATGCCAAGCTTTTCCATCATTTACTACCTTATTGTTTACAAATATTAATCCATTGCTTTCTGGAAAATATTTAGGCTGAAGAAATTTCAATTCAATAATATTCAACTAAGAGTTTAATCTCAGCTTCATTATTTCAAAAAAATATTTCTTTTTACAAATATCACTCTTGTACCTACTAAATCTCAAATGCTCTATATGTGACATAGAAGAGGTAAGAATAAATAGATGCAATGTTCTTTCTAAGTATACAATTTAGTATTGAATACAGATAAACTTATAGGATGATAAATTCTAAAATAACCACTCAACAACCACTGTGAGCTCTGACAGTATGTGGCTTCTGCTATAGTACATTTGTTTTGCTGATTCTGGGATTCCCTGCCCCTGAGCTCCAGTTACCTGCTAGACCATGTAACACATCACCTTAACAAACTTTTACTCCGTTACCAACTACTGTCCCTGTGATGAGACCACCTATTCCCACTGTGTACTTCCACTATTAGTACCATGTGCTATGGTCCACAAGAGTGCTGAACATGCTTTCTCTCTACCAGTCTGCACTGTAAGTAATTTACTAGGGATACTATCTCAATAATCACATTTTCAGCTTTGAAAAGAATGTGTGTGTGTGTGTGTGTGTGTGTGTGTGTGTGTATACATATATATGTAGGTGTATATATATATTTATATATATTTCTGAAAATAATGTATATATTCTAATAAATATTTTCATGTGTATTCAAATGACTTCCTCCAGCCTTATATGTTCTCATTGCAGAAGATGCATTATGTCTCCATGTTATTTCCTACTAGAAATCATTAATGCCAGAGATAAACATTGGCATAATAAATGAGAAACAATAATGTTGAATAATCTTTGACATCTTCAACTGGATATTTCTTCAAACTTTTCGTGTTACTGCATTATAGTTGTACAAAATATTTGTGTCCTTTTTTGTTTGTTTTGGTACCAGCGATTGCACCCAGCAGAGCTTAACTACTGAGCCACATCGCCAGCTCTTTTTATGTTTTTTTGATACAGGGTCTCATGAAGTTGTTTAGGGCCTCCCTAAGTTGCTCAGTTTGGCTTTGAACTTGCAGTCTCCTGCCTCAGCCTTCATAATGGCTCAGATTAATATTTGCATCTTCTTTTTATTTCTTTTTTCAAAACAATAATATTACTTTAATCACAATTATTGATATCTTTTAAGAATTTTGATCATCAACAATAGAAAAAATGGCCACAAAACAACAAAAATCCCATGAAACTCTAAAACAATAATTTAAGGAAGGCATAGGCATATTTTTAAGTGTCAAAAGACGTGTGAATGCTTTGACAAAAGCAAACATGTGCTTGTGATGAATCTGAATCAAATGGATCCAAGGAGTGTGGGAGAATTTCATGGCTGAAGTTGTCAAAATATCTTGTTTTTTGCATGTGAATATTTTAAAGAATATTTAAGGCTTAGCACCATAATAAAGCAATGAAATATGCAGAATTTCAATTTTTGTTTAATTTTTTGTCTCTTCAATAAGCAAATTATCTAAAAAGTTGAGGCTGCTTCATGTTCTCTGTTCTTCTGGATTGTCAACATTTAACACTGAATTCCATAAATAGATCTATCCACAAATGGAGTATGAACATTTGGATAGGAAGTGGCAGAATCTCTTTACTCTTCTACAATTGATACGGTTGATGATAGCATTAATCTTGTCCCTTTCCCAAGTGTCAAGATTTCTTAGCCCACCACTAACCACTTTTATGAAAATACCAAGTATATACATCTTTCATTAAATTAGAAATACTGCCTTCACATATATTTCTCTACTAAAATCATGGAATGTATGAGTTGCTAATATCATTAGAATCTTTCCTTAACATAAAGATCACAATTACTGAAAACACACCTACAGAAAATATTAGAGTTTGAGGGCTGGGCATGGTGGAGCACACCTGTAATCCCAGTGGCTTGGGAGGCTGAAGCAGGAGGATGAGTTCAAAGCCAGCCTCAGCAAAAGCAAGGTGCTAAGCAACTCAGTGAAACACTGTCTCTAAACAAAACACAAAAGAAGGCTGGAGATGTAGCTCAGTGGTCAAGTGCCCTGAGTTCAATACCTGGTACCAAAAAGAAAAAAAAAAAAAAAACTTTAGAGTTTGAGAATGTAAGTGATTTTATAGGAGGAGATGGTAGATATTTTGTGAAAAGAAGGTACAATGAAATATATGTAGGATAGCATATGACTTCAATAACTATGTTAGTAATATTGTAGTTAATTTATCTAATGTATGTGTATATAGTTTTCACCCTTAAATTATCTTTGCTTTTTAATGGATATAATAAACTTATGCTTTAAACAAAATCTGTCATATATTAATTTTGACTTTAACTTTATACTTAAATGCCCAATTTTCGGAAATATCTCCAGCAATTATACTCCTCCTTGCCACCAAACCCACAGAGATCTAAACCCAGCGAGGACATCTGAAATCTATGCAGTAGTGAATATTATTTCTACAAAAGATCCCATAAGCTGAAATTGAGTTATCTGTGCCAAGAGAACATTTGGGTGAATATATGATGCTATCATAGAGATTTGCTTTGCATCAAAAGAAATAGCTAAGTTCTTATGTAACAACACAAAGTCATTATTTATGTGATGATTACATATTATTATTAGAGTTTCAATCTAGTTTTTATTTTAGATTTAGGAGAAAAAGCCGTACACGTTCTTTTAAAATCTATACATACACAGGGAATTATAAGAGATTAGTTGCTGCTCCACATTCTTTTTTAAAAAAATTCTTTTAATTTTATTTATTCTAATTTGTTATATATGACATCAGAATGCAATTCAATTCATATTACCCAAACAGAGCACAATTTTTCATGTTGCTAGATGTACACAAATAGATAGCCTTTATGATGTTGAGATATGTTCCTGTTATTCCTATTTTTTCTAGTGTTTTGAAAATGAAGCGGTGCTGCATTTTGTCAAATGCTTTTTCTGTGTCTATTGAGATGATCATACGATTTTTATCTTTAAGTCTATTGATGTGGTAAATTACATTTATTGATTTCCATATGTTGAACCAACCTTGTATCTCAGGGATGAATCCCATTTGATCATGGTGCATGATCTTTTTGATATGTTTTTGTATTTGATTTGCCAGAATTTTATTGAGAACTTTTGAATATATGTTCATTAGAGATATTGGCCTGATGTTTTCTTTCTTTAATGTGTCTTTACCTGGTTTAGGAATCAGGGTGATATTGGCCTCATAGAATGAGTTTGGAAGTTTTCCTTCATTTTCTATTTTTTAAAATATTGGTATTAGTTCTTTTTAAAAGAGTATTGGTATTAGTTCTTTTTAAAAGATCTTGTAAAACTTGGCTGCTAAACCCAGCCTAATTCCCTCTTAAGATCAGGAGCCATCTTATCAAAAGTTATAAAAGATTCATTTCTGTTTTCTGTAAAATATTAGAATTTCTATTTGGCCTGGCTGTATTTTGATGTTTGAAACTTACTTGGAATGCCTGGCCTTGCCTTGAACACACCCATGCCTGGTTTTCCCAGACCAGATAACAACCTCTCTGAAACCCTAATGGCACCTCATAAATTCTGATGTTGGGATCTAAATTTACTCCCTAAGTGCTGAACCATTTAGACCATTAACCTACTACTTGCCTTTGTATTATGCTTGTCAAAATCCTGTTATCTGTAAGTTCTCAAGACACCCCCCTTTTGCAACTTTTTGTGCTATAGAACTGTGTTCCTAGAGAGCTGGAGTACTGTCTTCGATCCCACAGATTTTGGGAGAGGGTCAGTCTGGGCTAGACAGAATTGCAAGCTTGCTTTAGTTTGATTTAAATTGGAGTTGGTAGTCTTTTCTTTGTGTGTCATGGTTTAATAATGCCCTCACCAATGCAGCTTTTCTAGCCACACTCTAACTGACTATGATTACCACCCAGTTAATCCCTATCAGGTATTAATACACTGATTAGATGAAGGCTTTCATAACACAATTGTTTCACCTCTAAACTTTCTTGTATTGTTTCACATATAAATTTTGGGGAATACCTCAAATCAAAATCATAACATCAACATATTGTGTCTAGGTATGTCTTCTTCCTTCCTCTTCTGAACCTCTTTTTTTTTTCTTTTCCTCCTGACCCCATCTCCAGACCCTAAATTCACTTTTCTACCTTCAGATGATTTTTGGGCTATTTTTCTTTTATTGTTTTTTTTCTTCATTCTTTCCTTTCTCTCTCTTTTTAGCTTCCACATGTGTGAGAGAATTTGAGATATTTCACTTAATATGATGTCTTTCAGTTCCATCCATTTTACTGCAAATAACAGAATTTCATTCTGTTTTATGGCTAAAAAATATTACATTTTATATATATCCTGTTTTCTTTATTTACTCATCTGTTGACAGTCAGTAGACTGATTCCATATCTTAGCAATTATGAATAGTGCCACATAAATATGGGTATTCATGTGACTATTTCTTATGATGACTTTATTCCCTTGAAACATATGCCTAGCAATGGTATAGCTGGATAATAGGGTAGTTCTACTTTTCCTTTTTTTTTTTTTTTTCAGAATCTCTATATTATTTTCCATAGTGAATGTACTTATATTCCCCCTGACAGTGTACAAGGGTTCCATTTTCCCCATAACCAAACCAGAAAATTCATTATTTTTTGTTTGTTTAATAATAGCCACTCCTTACAGGTGTGAGATGAAACCTTATTGAAGTGTTGATTGCATTTCTCTGATGGCTAAAAGTGAGACCCAGGCAAAAGATAGATAACATAGATAATGAATGATTGAGTCAGGAAGATGGGGTCTAATTCAAAAGGAAATAAAATGCTAATTAATACCTCCAGAATACTTCCCCCTACTCAAAACCTTTTGCCAATGTTACCTGCCTCCAGGGAATTGTTCCTCCTAGTAAGGAGTTGTTAATGAGTACTCCTAGGCAGCTTCTTTTTGGCATCATGGTCACCTTTTGGCAAGGTAGGAGGAGGGTACAGGAGAAGAAAGAAAACCTGAAATCCATAAATGGGCAAGACACCCTGACTCCCTTGGGCATTAGATGTGGACCCCCTCCTCTCTGGAGGAGTATGTCTCTTTCTGTTTTATTCTTGAAATAAAATTTCTTTTTCTTTTACTTCTGCATTTTTCAGTGTTTAATCTTCAATACCAGTTTCAAAAGTACTGAGTATTTTATCATGCATTTATTGGCTATTTATATTTTCATTTTGAGGAATGTCCATTCCGAGCATATGCCAAATTGTTGATTGGAGTATTTTTTAATTAATTTTTTGGAGATCTTTATGTAGTATGAATATTAATCTTTTGTCAGTAGAATAGCTGATGAATATTTTTCTCATTCTGTATGTTGTCTCTTTGGGTTTCCTAGTTATTTCCTTTGTTATGTAGTAGCATTTCATAAGATGTAACCCCATTTGTCAATTCTTACTTTTGTTCCCTGGGCTATTGAAGTCCTATTCATGAAATTGTTGCCTGTTTCAATATCTTGAAGTGTTTGCATTATGTTTTCTTCTAGTAGTATAAAAGTTGTAGATCTACTATTAGGGTCTTTAACATAGGTTAAGTTAATTTTTATATACGCTGAAAGAGTTTTAGTTTCAATCTTCTACAGGTGGATGTATGATTTTCCCAGCACCATTTGTTGAAGAGTCTGTTCATTGACCAGTGTATGTTTTTGTCTCTTTTGCCAAGAATTAGGTGGCTGAAGATGAGTGAATTAATTTCTTTTTTTCTCCTTTTACTCTGTTCCATTGATCTATGGGTCTTATTTTATGTTAAAACCATGTTGTTTTTGCTTCTATAGCTCTGTAGTCTGTTTTGAAATCAGGTATTTTGATGCCTCCAGTATTGTTCTTTTAGCTCAGGGTTTCTTTGGCTATTTGAGGTCTTTTTCCTTCCATATGAGTTTAAGGATTTTTTTTTTTTTTTTTTTAGTTCTGTGAAGAATGACCTAGATATATTAATGAGAATTGCATTGGATCTATAGATTGCTTTGGGTAAGATGGCCATTTTAACAATGTTTACTATCGCACTCCATGAAGGTAGCAGGCCTTTCTAATGTCTTCTTCAATTACCTTCTTCAGTGTTTTGTAATTTTCATTTCCAGAGGTCTTCAACACCTTAGGTTAATTCCTAGGTAACTTACACAAATGTACCTGTGTGTGTGTGTGTGTGTGTGTGTGTATGCCTGTTGTGATGGAGTTGCTGTTATTGGTGTAACATTAATCATTGGCTCACCTGATTTGTTTGAACTTCTACTCCAATACCAAAGAATAATAGTCTTTTGATTTTGATATATTCTCTTGTACATTCAGGGTTAGAAATAGTACTAAAAGCTTCTATTGAACCAGGACTTTGTTCTCCAGGATACCTATAAAGCTCTTTTTCCTGAAAAAGTCTAGAGATGATCTTGGATTTTGAATCAGAATGGAAGGATATGTGTAAAGCAGCCTCCTCAGTTCTCCTCAGAGCGCTGGGTTTTTCTTTCACAGTGACTCATCTGAAGTCCAGTATTTATCAGAACCATTACATACTCATCATTGGTCTACTTTCACTAAGTTTGTTGTGGGAGAATTGTAAAAACTTAAATACTTATAGAATGCTTATTTAATGCTTCATAGTATTCTCTGTGTTGCATATATTACCTGAATTAATGTACAGGAAAGTAATATAGGTTTATTTCTAACTGAGGAAATGGAGAAGATGAAAATCTAAAACCCTCAGCCACTACCACATAACCTTTAAATGCCAGAATTAGGATTTTAATACATAAAATTGGCTCTGAAGTATTTTTTCTTCATTGTTATTTATATTGCATTCAAAGGTCCTCATTCATTTAATTCCTTCTAAGAAATATTGAAAGTAAAAAACATTATTATCTCATTTGTTTTTTCTCACCTAGAGAGGCAAATTTATTACCACTGAATTTTAAAACATTTTTTTTTTTTTTGGTAAATCTGGTAATGTAGGTGTATTTTTTAAATTTTTATTTTTTTACTACCATATCTCTTTATAAAAAAAATCTTGTAATTTGCATGCATTTTGTTATATCACAAGGGCATATGATTGCAAATTACATGCTCACACATAAATTTAAATATTAAATACAAAAAATATCTTTAAAATTATACATCTATAAATTCCAACATTTGTTTAAGGTAATTTTCATATGTCAACAGAGCTTCAAGTTTTTATTATCTATATGGAAAAGTTCAATTTTATAGAAAACATTACACAATATTAAAATGGATAAGAGTATGTAATAATTTTTCCAGGAAACACAAATTACTTACTAGTAGAATATGTTAATTGTCTTTAATTAAAAATGGCATGTAAATATTGACTCATATTCTTTCAAAAACACTGTTAGGTATAAAACAATCCATAGAAATTTGATAATGCAAGTGACCTTGTATTCAAAAATATGAAGTTAGGTAAGGTGCTTTGGTGCACACTTGTCACCTCTGTCCCTTGGGAGCTGAGTCAGAAGTAAGGCAAATTGTAGGAGCATAAGTTGGAAGTCCATCTGGGCAACATAATGAGTCTGTGTCTTAAAATTAAAAATAAAAAGGAATGAGACTCTGTCTCAAATTTAAAAATAATAGGCTGGGAATGTGGCTTAGTTTTTAAGTGACACTGGTCTCAAACTACAGAAACAAAAATAATTAATTAATTAAAAATAAAAATGGATGGGGATGAGTTCAGTGGTAGGCCAACCCTAGGTTCAATACCCACTAACCCCCAACACACACACACACACACACACACACACACACAAAGTGGACGTGTCATTGAGAAACTGGGTGTTATTATATCTGAGAGTCTTCCACTTCACATACTGGTATTGCCACTGACAATTGACATTGAACTATACTCATTGATGACAGGAAACACAAAAATATGTAATATATATGTGTAATGTTTTACTGGCCTACACTCTGTTTTGTCATAAATCCTGGCTTTTTTTTTTTTTTTTTAACCGTGCTGCAGATTGAACCCAGGGCCTTGCATAAGCTAGACAAACACTCAGTTTCTGAGGTACCACACCCCCAATCCATAAATCATCTTTTCAAACCATCAAATCAATGGCTTTTAGAATCTTAAAAACTCTACAATAGCAAATGACATAAATTAGTAATTACTGGAAAATTTTCATTATAAAATGTGAATGCTGAAATTCATTGTTAATAATTTTTGTCATCTGTTCATCTCTTTTCCTTATGCTGACAATATGGAAGAAACCCCCTTTTGTTTAATTTAGAAGCCTCTCCAGATTTCTTTTTAAAGTCATGTATGCAATGGAGACTGTATTATGCAGCATTTATTTGTCTCAACAGAAGTCACACCATCAGCACTTTTTACAAAATATGTTTATGTTGTGAAAAGGATTTAAATAAGATAAGCCTCTAATGGAAGTCTAAGTATCCTGTGGGTGTACAGTAAATGACATTTAAGAGAATGATTGGCAGCAAATTCAATTCAATCTAATTGACTTTTATTGAGAGTCTAAACTGTTATAGATGTTAAGAGTATGAAAATGATGAAAGAGATTGCTTTCAATTTAGGGAAGTTTAAGGTGTTTTTTTAGAGATATACATTTTCATAACTATAGAAAAGTCTATTTGTTTTTTTCTAAAACATCAAATATTTGGTCAAGGTTTATTATACACTAAGTAATACACTAGACTCTGGATAATATAAAAATCTTTCAGTTTAAAAGCTCAAAGTGGATTTTCAAATATAAATTCTAAGCAGAGATTTACTCTTTCAGAAAGTAACTATTTTGTTCAAAGTGCAATAATACATTTCCTTGAGATCAGAAAATTTATAGTAAAGTGATGACCACAGACCCAATATGTGTGTGTGTGTATGTGTATTGTGTGTGTGTGTGTGCTGAAAACACGTATGTTTTCAGCTAAGATTTCACAAAGATATTGAGAGTATCCAGTACCACCTATTTTAACAGGACTACCATGGGTAAAGAAAATAAAATTGACCTTCAAAAGATGGGAGAACACCAAGTGTTATGACTTGGTACTTAAATGTAATGTTCACATAAGGAAATGACAAAGCATAAGATCCATGAGAGGATGGTGCAAGGTCCCGTATGCCATAACAATGTGCTTGTTTAATGGATTTTGTTTGTTTATCTAAATGACAAGAAGCTATGAATCATTGTATGTACATTGTATAAATACCATTCTTCTGAGGGAGAGTGCATATGCTAAATGGACAGGAACACATTATGTAGATGAAAACAGTTCAGCTGGGCTATGAGAGATGATAACAATTTTACTAACCAGGAAGATTCCAGAAGATGAACTTCCAAGAGATAAATAATGTAGATAAAAAAAGATGTTAAACAAGGAAACTCTCTATAGCTTCATTATTTTGTGTCTCTGGAAAGTAAAAAGTGTGCCATTGACAGGATTCTGTGCTTGATGGATTGGTGGGCTCTTCCTAGCAGATTCTCTTCTACCTTTTAGAAAAAAAGCCTTGAGGTGATTATAGTTTTGAGTGTCTACTCATTACATGAAACAATTCTGACTTGTCCTAGAGTTAATACAATTTTTTTCTGGCTGCACATTAAGAATGTATCTCTTCACTGGATGATGGTAAACAGTGGTAGAGTTAACAGTGGAAGTTAAAGTTATACCTATGGTAAACAATATTCCAGTTTGGGCCTAAAATATACAACATTGCAAGAAAAGGGAACAGTAAGTAAATAGGATTATTAACCTCCCAAACTACTCCTACCAAAGGTGACCTCAACATTTCCAACACAGATTTTGCCATGTTTGTCCATATTGGATGCTTCCTTTCGTCATCAAACACTGATGTCTGTAGAAACAAATCTAATATCCCCGGCAGCTCCCTAAAGTTCAGGAATATGTGAGTGGCTTGTCCCAACATCATTTACCATATTGAAAACTCTGTCGGATGCTTTTTCTGATACTACATCTTATCTTTTGCCACTTTTACAATGCATTTCAGCAGTTTCACCACTTTGCTTAGACTTGCTCCTTTGCTTCTTTGCTTAGACTTGTTCCCTGTTGAGTACTGATGACAGCACTTAGTTGACCTTTCTTCCTTTGACCTAATTATTTTGGCATTAGTTATTTCACATATATTACTCTGAAGGACTCATTTACCCTAACCTCAATAGTTTTTGCTTCTTGGATACTGTGATACTTTCACCAAACCTATCTCAGGTGCAGAGCAATTAAACTTTGTATTTTCTTCAATGCATTTCCATATTTTCTATTATGCCTCTTAATAATATTTTTCTCTCAATACCATTATTCAGATAAATCATGTTTATAAAAAATTCCAACTTTCTTTACTGTCTTTTTTTGTGTTTTATTCATTTTCTCTATCTTATGTCTAATATGAGATTCTAAATAGACTTGAAATAAGTCTTCATGCATCAAATATCTTACCACTACTTCTGGGACTTGTTTTCAGGTCTATTGCTAAAAAATATCATAATTTTATTTCAAGTGAATTCCTCTCCACCATCTGCAAATCCAGCTGTTGGTAATATCACTTATAGTTCTTCTGCCTCTTTGAATGTATAACACATGGATTTCTTCACACATTTGAAATGTTCAGGTTAGGATTCCAGCATGTTCCTATGTGTTAGGGTAAAGTGCCATGTAACAAAACTGAAGGAAATCACCCTGTATATCAACATTCTGTTTATTTCTCAACAATGTGAGTCAGTCATTAAACTTTCAAAGGGATACAAGGCACTATATCAAAAGTTTTAAATAGCAGTAATAACCAGGCTTAAAATGAGAGCAAAGAATAGGATGTTTGATATCATAGTCAAAGAAGAATGACAAGGTATTTTTTCTGTATTTCATAATTTACAATTATTATAATAAGTTTCAAATATGTTAAAGATTTTTCTTTGGTTAAATTACTGAGCATCATGTCACTCTTCCTACTTGGAACTATAAGCTCCAATTTGTGCCTACTTTAAATGTATTGTCTCAGTACACCTAGAGGTCTAAACACATAATGTATATGAAGAGTATATAAATACATATCACTTTCAGTCAAATATGTTATGATTAATCTGGTTATATATAATAATTAGATACAAGTGATTAAGAATAAACAGTACAAGCTGGGCACTATGGTGGACACCTGTAATCCCAGTGGCTTGGGAGGCTAAGGCAGGAGGATGACAGGTTCAAAACCAGCCTTAGCAACAGCAGGGTGCTAAGCAACTCATTAAGACTCTGTCTCTAAATAAAATACAACAACAACAAAGCTGGGGATATGGCTCAGTTGTCTAGTGTCCCTAAATCCAATCTCCAGCAGCCTCCCAAAATAAATAAATAAACATTATAATATTCAGAAATGCACATTCTGTGGGTTTTAATTTTAACAAAATTTCATGTAAATGTAGGCATAGGTGAGAAGTGTTTGGCATCTTAGATTTTAATATTGACATTTAGCCAAATAACATATTTGAAGAAGCTAAATTTGTCTTTATATCCTAGGTTTGCCACTTATTAAAGAATCACAACCAACTTACATAACCACATTAAGTCCCACATCCTAATGTATAAAATTTGAAATAATTCTTGGATGTTTCAAATTGGAAAACATATATAAAGGTATAAAATTCAAGCATTCTGAAAGACTTTTACAAATATTATCTTTGATTCTCTTCACTAGTTTCAATCCCAACCTGCAACCCTTGTTCAGATCAAGTATTAGGAGATTGAGCATTTTGAAACAAGGGTCCCTTTAAGCCTGTTAGTCTTTGCCTCCCCAATATTCACAAAATGGCTTCTTCACAGTGGGTGCGAATGATATTGTGAGTTGAATAAAATAAATGACAAATTGATAGCTGAAAAAGGGGAAGAAAGAAGATAAACGGATTTGGACAGGAAGAATACAAGTTTACACTTCATTAAAAGTGATCTGGATGTGATCTGGTGCTTTTAATAATAGCAATACATTTTAAAATGAATGTCAAAAGTAAACTGATGATTCTTTGTCAGTTTTCAGTTCTCTTCATCAGATTAAAATTCTTTATTTTTCTGTTATCCTTCATTTATAAATACTTCTAAAATATATAAGTGGAAACACCAGTCTAATAAATAAGTGTATTTAGTTTAGTCCTGTACTTGTTTATTAATAACTCTTTGTATAAAACCTAGCAATGTCTCAATTTCTTTGAGCCTTAGTTTTCTCATGGGTTTGTGACTAGACTAGCCCTTAGTTGATTTCAGGTACTGGAAAAGATGGAAAATAATTCTTACTTTGAAAATTGTGCACCATTCATCCTAAGTTGAGAGATAAATGAATTGAGGTTATAGTTTCTCTAAATATCATGCAGTGAATAGGTTATGGACTTGGAATTTGAGTTAAAGACTGTCTAGTTTGAGGATCCTCCTCCAGTTACTACATGTCCTGACTTTGCCCAGACTTAAAGAAACAGCCTGACTTCATAAGAAAGGCAATTAGTCATAAGGAATGTTCAATTATGAATCAATGTAGAATAGTAGATGTTATTATTACTTACATAAACATTTTCCCTTATATTTAACTTTCCCTTATATTAAATTTTCCCTTATATGTAATTTTCCCATATATTAAAAGATTTAGATAAATTACAATGCTGGTATTATCACATCATTAATGCAAGAATTAAAGAGGAAAAATAATTCTAAAATTTGTTTATAAAATAGTATGTAAAAGCATTTCTTATAAAGAAACTTCAAAATACATTCATTTCTAAATCGATAAAAGCTGAAAGATTATCATGTTAGAAAACTTTGATGTTACTGAAACACATCTCAGCATGTGCAACATAAAGAAAAGCAAATCATTGGAAAGTGAAAATAAAAATCTCAAATACTATAGTGATGTTAGGGAGAAAATTAAAAAGCAATATTGAAGACCAGATTCTTATTATTCTGATAAAAACAAAAATCTCGATGAAATATTATGGCATATGTCAGTTTATATCCTTTCCATTAGTATGTTACTATTAAAAATAAATAAATACAGTTGAAATTTGACAATTAGAACTAAACAACCATTTTGAGTTCTAAATTCCTAAAACCCCAAATCATACCTTACAGATATGAGTGTCTATAAAGTATTTGAGTTTAGTAGAAATGTTCAAGTAGAACTCCTACTTTTAGCTCATTTTCTATTTCAAATATGGTATTTCAATTCTTCCTAGAACATTTAACTGAACAATAAAAATAAACTAGTTCTGAGAACCCTCAAATGAAGTTCTACTCAGCACAGTGGTTTCTCTCACAAGAGAAGAGAAAAGTAAGGGATTTCTTTATAGGAAACAGTGTGGGCTAAAGAAAAATAGATAAAATTTAAGCAGCTCCACAGTGTTCTGGCTCTTCAGTATGTCACAGTGGGTGAGAGTTCTCTCTTATGAATTGCTTTCCATCTACTTGACTGAAGCATGTCAAAAGAAACAACAAAGTGTAACTCTTAATCCCTTGTACAATTTAGTGAATAAAGCCATTCATCCTGATGGGTGTAGAATAAAGCTCAAACCTCAAACATGACTGGGAGGTTACCTCTCATGAGATGATTTGAAAGAAAACCTGAAAAAAATTTTAGGTTTTCAGAGTGATTAGATATTTTAAAGCTGTATCTCTGGACTGTTCATAGCATGTAAGCTGAAACACTTGGATTTGATATGATATAACCAAATTCAAGTGGAAATTTAGTAAGTTTGGGAGGTTGTGTTTAACTGATTCTGGAATGGAACCATCATTGTGATTGTGTTTGATTAAAAAAGAAAATGTACTATTTTCTCTCATTGAAAAATTATCTGTTCTACTGGATGATAATTACTATAGGAAAAAGAGATTGATATGTTTTTTAAATTGTTACCCTGATAATTGAATTAGAATTGAAATAGTAATGAAATTAAACATGTCTTGAGATAACTCAGATGAAGTTCACAGTCAATTCATGAGCTTTCTTATGAAAGGCACTCCCCGAAAAGGATTCCCTCTAAACTAACTCCAAAGTACAAAAATGGATGGAGGTTGGTTCAGATTAAAGACATAACCACTTAATCCTTTAGTGACTGTACTCATGTTACAGAACACCTGAGAATTTCTATTTTTCTTTTCTGTGTAACATGTTGGTAATGTCATGTGATTTGGAGTGGTGTTGAAAGGATAGTAGGCAAATCTATTTAGCATAATGATAAACAGTAGATAGCAAATAAATGTCAAATGCAAGAAGAGGCACATTTTATTAAAAAGCCATAGTTCATTCTTTTCTTCCATTTTTTTTGAGCAGGTGCTATTTCTTGGTATTATACAACATGTAGATAAGATCTCCAATTTCAATAGTAGGTAGAATTTCTAATACAAGATATTGATTGATATAATAAAGTAAGGATGGTCAGAAAGTAAACACTGAAATAGAAAAAAAAATTGAAGGGCTAAGGATATATGTCACAGGTAGAGTTATTTCCCAGCATGTATAGGGCCCTGGGTTCAATTTTCAATACAAAAAACAAAATCAAATTTTCCTCTTGAGATACATAATACTTGAATTAATTCATATATCACTCACTAATGAATGTTTTTGGTAAAACAGTGTTTCTCATAAATGCATATAAATATTTTGTAATTATCAAAAATTAATAATAATTCAGGCAACTTGTAATTGAATAGAACTTGTGCAACTGATATGTAAAGAGGTATAAAATTGCAGCATTATTATAAATATTAATGGTAGGCATTCATCTAGATCCATGATCAAAGTGTGGCTTTTCGTTATCTGCATCTAACACTATTCACTTTGAAACTAAACATCATTTTTATTTCTTAATATACTCTGTTAATATTGCAGTATAAAAATAAAGTTTGTGTAAATTTTACAACAAAGAGTGTAGATATTCAGAAAAATTCTATATAAACAGTAGTCATCCTCTTGTAAAATTAGACAGTAATTAATGAGCATTGTTGGCAAAATGAATGAATAAATAAATGTATAAACAAACCACTAATGGACAGGAAGCAGGGTAGGAGAGCAAAGCAGTCAGAGTTAACCTCAGATTTCAATGCTGCCTTTGCTACTAGCTATCTGTGTTTCAGGGTGGTTATGATGATTAAATTAAATAATGTTTGCACAGCACCTAAAGTAATATATATATAAAACTACTATATTTCTCTGTATTAAGCAGTAGAAAACACATGGTGATTTGTACATTGCTTGAAGCTCTGAATGCAAAAATACATCAAATTTAGTTAGGATTTTGTGTTGTGGATGAAAGGATTAGTTCTTTTTCTATTCTTGAAGTGTCTGGGTGTTCTCTGATAACACTCCTTGCATTTCTCTAATCTTTACTCTCTCTCTCTCTCTCTCTCTCTCTCTCTCTCTCTCTCTCTCTCTCTTTTCCTATTTTGGCCATGAGTCTGGCCACTTGAGAAGGAGACAGTAGGACTGCATTGAGTATCTTGTCTTTCCTCCACAAGAGGGAACATGCAGCTCCCTGCAGCTCATATTCTGTTTTTCCCTTGACCTTTGATCTTATAGGAGCAATCCCTATAGAAGAAACTTGCAGGACATAATACTGTCTCTTTATAATCATGTAAGTTAGTCTGATTCTGGGGTCTAAGATTAAGAAGCTGCTTTGTTGATACATGTATGTCTCATCTTTCAGTGTTAATATTTTGTGTTCCACCTTCCTGATAAACTTGCCACTCAAGCAAGAGTAATAAGGTGCTAATGCTCTATCAGCCTTCAAATCCCAATAACCCACCCTAAATATTAAATTAATTATAAAATTGCATACTGTTGAATTTTTACACTCATTCTTATGTTTTCATACACACATACCTTTTCAAAGATAGAACTAGATAAATAGATATATTTCATATGTACTATTGATGCATGGAGGTAGGATGACCTTTATCTTAATAAATACAGTGTTTATCAGGGTGAATTTCTGTCAAGATGCTCACAGAGTTTAACAAAAGTCCTTATTTTAGAGCTGAAACTAAATTGCTTGTTCCCATTAAGAAAGACCTTTATGGCCTTTCCACATTTCCTTCCACGAAACTAAAAGCAGACTAAACATGGGTGACAGCACTTGGTAAAAGTGATTGTAGTGACATTTTAGATCTGTCAAGTCTTTCTATAACTGCTGCACCCTAGGTAGCCTAATGAGACACAATGCATAGTAACACAGTGAGAAAAACCCTTTAGAACTCTTGTTACAGTCATTTGAAGGGGGCTATAACTCTGAAGGCCATCATTTCCTGCTGGGCAGTGGAATCTTTTAGTAGATACTGAATTGCAGCAAAATGTCTTGAAAGCAATTCCCTTTCAGTCATAACCACACAAAGATTCAGGAGTGCTGGGCTTCTGTTTGTGATGGCTACAAGCTTGGTGTCTATGGAAATGGAAATCATATCCGGGCAGTGCATTTTGAATTTTCTAAGATTTACTTATATAACTTGTAACTCATAACTCCTATGAAGACAAAGTTTAAAGATACTGGAAATGAACCTTGACTATTTTTTAAATTATTAAGCCTTTTAATATTAAAATCATATTTTCTGTCACAATATTAAAGTTGCAACTGTTGAGAATAGTGCTGATGTTTGGACATTTCCTTTGGGATGATGATTGCAAAAAGATTTATATTCAGAATAATTGAATATACAACACATCAGATTAGGGTAATTGTAGGAAATTAAAAATTATGTATGCCACTTCAATAAATATTTTTTTGAGGATATGCTTTATGTAGTACAGTATTCCAGGCACCATAGTAAGAGTAACAATTGAGGCATCATTGCTGTACCAAAAAATTTCATACTATGCAGATAAATTAGGGCATAATATAAAATAGTTATACAATAAGACAGAAAAAAAGTGTAAAAGTTTAGATTTTAAATTTGTTTATCCATTATTAGTTAATTTCCTTCCATTTATTTATAGTCCTTCACTTTTTCAAAAAATATTTAAGAAAACTTACTATAGTATAGTATATAGGGTGTATATGTGTATATGATTAAATGTTAACATTTGTCTATAGAACTCTTATAAGCTCTAAATAAAAAGAAGAGTAAAATAAATAATTCATTTTACCTCTATAAAGACAGTTTCCTGATACTTATTTCTAAAAAATATATATATTTATTTTCTAAGGTGCTGTACTAGATATTAATTAATGGTATAACCAATATAATTTACAACATCTTTGTAGTAATGTCAGAAAATTTTTATTATAATTTTTATTTTATACCTATCTCTAAAGAAATTTATATCATTAAACTATAACAAGTCCTTGTGAGCTGAATTAAGGTATGATATATGGTAGTCCACCCTTACCCACAGGTGATATGTTCTAAGACATCCTGGTGGATGTCTGAAACTATGGATAGTCAAGATACTTTATTATTCTAATCTCCCTTGCAGCATTGTGCTACAAGAATCAAAAGATTCTTCCATGTTTCATGCCCTGGTACCTCCTTTGCATTACTACTCTTACACTTTCAGGTCATTACTAAACAAAATAAGACTTGAATACCAGCACTTGTAATACCTTGAGAGTAGATCTAATAACCAAAACAAGCAAGTGGCATATATGCCATGAAAGCAGTTGATATAAGGATGGTTCACTTCCCTCATAGGATGAAATGGGAAGGGGTGGGTGGGATTTTAGCATGCTACTCAAAATGGCCCTAAATTTAAAACTAATGAATTGTTTATGGAAATATCCACTAAATATATTTTGGCCCTTGTTGACTATAGGTATGTGAAAATACCAAAAGTGAAACCATGGATATGGGTTACTGCACCATATATATTTCTTTAATTAATTGTGGTTGTTAGAAATTTGGGGCTATCCTAAAATTAAAAAAAAAAAAATAGTTCATATATATCCTCAATTTCAAGAAATAAATGGGTAATATCTAAAATTCAAAAATTCATACATGCTTGAAAATTTGATTCTAATATTAGTAGAATTAAAAAATGTTTCTCTTGAAAATAGCAAATACTAAAAAGTGGTATTAGAAAGTGTACTGTATTTTTTGTTTTGAGTTTTATGGTATTATTTGGCTATTTAAAACAAGGTACACATGTTTCAATCAATTATATTTATTCACAAATGCACTGATTATTTGATTCTTCCATTCTAGATGGATTTTAATTCTAGGATTATA
Organism: Callospermophilus lateralis; assembly: GCF_048772815.1. Taxonomy (NCBI): domain Eukaryota; kingdom Metazoa; phylum Chordata; class Mammalia; order Rodentia; family Sciuridae; genus Callospermophilus; species Callospermophilus lateralis. Next base: position 127,819,059 of record NC_135306.1, on the reverse strand, counting down.
TTTCACATGAAATTCATGCTGGTTGTTTGGTAAAATAAGTCTCCTAACTGGAGAAATCAACCTCAGGTCACTTTAAAGAAGATAATGCTAAGTGAAGTAAGCCAATTCCAATAAACCAAATGCCAAATGTTTTCTCTGATATAAGGAGGCTGCTTCATTGTGGGGTAGGGAGAGGGAGCAGGAGGAATAGACAAACTCTAGATAGGGCAGAGGAATGGGAAGGGAATGGAGGCGTGGGGTTAGAAATGATGATGGAATGTGATGGACATTATTATCCAAAGTAGATGTATGAAGATACGAATTGATGTGAACACACTTTGTATACAACCAGAGATATGCAGAGGGGTTGGAGGGGAAAGGAGGGGGCATGGGGTTATTAATGATGGTGGAATGTGATGGACATTATTACCCAAAGTACAGGTATAAAAACACGAATTGGTATGAATATATTGTATATACAACCAGAGATATGAAAAATTGTGCTCTTTATGTGTAATAAGAATTGTGATGCATTCCACTGTCATATATAAATAATAAATAAATATAAATAAATAAAAATTAATTTTAAATAGGACAAACAATATTGATATCAGCTAAAATATTTTTTACAATTTTTGTGAATTTCACCTAGAACTTATTTTATATTAAATTTATTAAAACATTATGATTAAAAAAATAGTAAGGAGGTGAGTAAAGATCTAAGAGAAAGAATATACAGAACAAGTCTCTTAAACTCACTAAAATCTTTGCCTTTATCTAGATTAATCATTTTTTTTCTTTCAGTTAAGGATTGGACAAAACAAGTTAATTAATAGGATGACTACATGACAACTTAAAACTAGAACCCTGATAATCATTTATTCTACATAATATTTATGTCCCTGAGAAGGCCATTTGTGCAAACACGCCTTATGACATTATAGTAGTAATTGTGGAAAGTTTCTATGTAATTTTGGTACTTTACCCACCTTTTCTATTTTATTTGATAATAATAATCTGAACAAAATATAAGTTCTTGTGAATAATTGACAGCTTGCCATATTTAACAAATATGAAATGAACTAAATTAATTACATATATGCAATTTGAACACTATGTAGCACACAACGGATCATTTATATACCCTAGCTAAAGTGATTGTAATTTCCATAACATTGCACATCTATTTCAGTAAGTGAAATGTTTTTTATAAACATCCTTTCAAAGTCATTAGAATTTCTATTTTAGTCACACAGCAGTTTATAAATGAAAATGGAAGGAAATAACAAAAATAAGGTGTAAGGAAGTAACTTGGGACAGACATCTTTATATTTCCATTTCTGTCTCCTTTCCCTTTTGATAACCTTTCCTAAAACTAGTCTGCAAAAATTTACTATGGAATATAGTATACAGTGTAATATAAGCTGTAATTCCTAAATATGTAAAGCAGCCACAAGAATTTCTTTACCTAAAATTAAACATTATTTTTTTGCCTAGATATTTTTATATTTCATAATAGAAATACCCAATGGATATTGATTGTACTTTGAAAATCAATTTCCTACTTTTGATCAGTGGAGATTGTATATGAATGATTCTCATGCCACACTCAAAAATTGAAACTAGGCTTGATTAAGAAAATTAACAAAACAGTGATAATATTATTGCAAGGTGAAGAATATTATGGGTTAAAAAATAGTAAAACTCACTGTCTCCATCCACATTTAGGAATCTGAGTATAAAAATTAAAAATAATTTGTTGAAAAGCAAAGCTAATATAAAAATAAGTCAAAATGAATATATGGTTAAAAGCAAGTGTTTGTCTAGGAAAGAATATTTTATAATCTAGAAAAAGTTGCTATAAAACTTATATCTTATGATGAAAATAATTCATGTCTTTTTTTAGAATAACTTTCTCAAATGCAGCTGGAGAAGATCTGAAAGCTACAAAATCAAAAAATATATTATTAATGATTAGAAGAAAAATAATTGTGATATTTGACTCATCTATCAAACATTGTTAAAATTAGACTCCTTTACTGATCATACATAATGAAGAATGTTTCTTTTGCACATAGATACTTTTTAGTAGAATGAAGAAAGTGTAAAATTATTTATTACTCAGAAAATATAACCTTTCTTGTTTTATTTTTCTTGTTTTACTGAAATGAAAATCAAAAAATTAAAACTTATTAACAATAAAATAAAATTGAACAACTCAATAGCCATGTTGTATTTTGAGATAGATTTCCATAACAATTTCAAAAGATCTGAGATTAAAACAGTTTTTATTTCCAGTACACATTTTTACATGTGTCTGAGGATTAGTTTATTATTTTACTACAACTTGATTGGCTCCATTTTTACCCTGATAGAACTATGGCTTGTATTTTACCTTTCACAAAGAATATTAAATAGCTAAATGAGGCTATGCATTAAAGGGTGGTGCATTAATTTCATTAACAACAAAATCAGAAGATTTTTCTCTGCTGAGGTATATGTAAGAAAGTAGTTCATAAAGTGTTCAAAAAGCCTGGCTTTGACACAGAAATTAACATTGCTTTGGTTTTATTGTTATCTCACTACAAAATCATTTCAGTTCTTGGATTTGGATTTAAATGTGTGTGTGTGTGTGTGTGTGTGTGTGTGTGTGTGTGTGTGTTGTAGTTGTATACAATACCTTTAACACAGAGCAATTGGGGAACTTCCCTCAAAATAAAGGAAAATAGAGGCATGAAAGAATATGTATTGTATGGTTTTATTCAAACAAATTTCAAAAGAAGAAAATTTAGTTGTGACATTAGCAAAACTTCTGGTTACACTTGTTTGTCATAATCTGTATGATGATTACACAGTTTCCCAGAAGTAGGGCGATTAATCAGATTGGAAATATTAAAGATCTGAGAAATTTAAGAAACAAAGCAAAACATGGAAATAAGTTGAAAAGCAGGACCTCATGGGGACCAGCTCTGATGGAGACAAGAGCCCAATTTTTATTTTTATAGGTAGGAACATCAAAGGGTTTCAGTGTGACAGTCTACTTGACTAAAACAGGATGATGATTGGAAAAACAAGTTGTTTGGGTTCTGGCAGTTTACGCCCACCTCCTCTCTAACCTAGGCCTGTCCAAGCCAAGGCAAGGTGGCGACATAATCTGAGCAGTCTCCATCAATCACCCAGAGTTTCCAGAAAAGCAAACTCCTGCCTTGTGATGACTCAAACAAACCCATAATTCATACATGACCTCTGACTCTTGTTTGAGCAGTCAGTGGTCAGTGGATAGTGGGAAGTGAAGCATTGATTATTGCTTATTTCATAATCTGGATGACAGCTAACAATGGATGTATAACCAGCTTTATCAAATTGTACTGTTGAGATTTTTTATGTGTTATGTTTTATTTAAGATGAAATAAGCATTGGGAAATATTTATTTATTTTTTCAGTGGTTTTCATCAAACCCAAGGCCTTGTTCAGTCTAGACTAGTACTTCATCTCTAAGCTACCCCACAAACTCCACTTTCTATTTTTTAAAAATGTCAATTTCTTGTAAAGTCGAAAAAAATAAGTGAAAAGTATTAATATGTATTTACTACTTACTCAGTTCAGATTCAAGGCTATGGACAGTGCAATTATGTGCGTGTATACGTGTATGCATATAGTTTTTTTCCTTTAAATAAACTCTACCTTTTTATTGATGAGAAAAATATCTCTTATATTATGTATTAGCAATGTATTTTACTTTCTGAAATTATGATGATTCCTAAAAATCTCTGGTAGATTAAGAGTTTATGAAGGTCAAACAATCAATGGAATTTTGGTTCAAGTTTATCCCACAAAAGGCCCAGTGGGTTTCAGACCACATTCTTATCCTGACACCATTTCCATTATAAGAATGCTTAATTGGAATCGACATACTGAGCAGTTGTCAGGATCTCCGTGGGAACCCATAGGATGAAAGCCATTAGAAAAGGCCAAAGGAAACCATTAAGACAGTGTCTACATACCAAATAGTAAATTGACAGGAATACTTTATTTATGGACAAACTGTAGAAACAGCACAATTATTATGTATTAGTAAGCTGTGGGGGTATCATTCTACTTTTATTCTACTTGCCTATTTGGACAGTGCACAATGATACTGATTTATTATAAAATTAATCAAGTGATAATTTTAAATGTATCTGTTTTTTCAGTTGTGGACAGTTGTCAGTTTATTGGTGAGGAAAACTGGTGGAGGGACATTCCATAGTACATCTGGAACGATGAATGCATCTAGCAAACATATTATCTATCTATCTATCGAATCTCATTGCAAATTTTCATTTAGCTAGCAAAGCCAGCATTGCATTTTCAATGTCTTTGATTTCAAAGGTACATCATCTCTCCAGCTCTATATCATAATTGATAGCTGGGACTTGATAGGCTTTCCTTTCCTTAAGGTGTCATGTTGGTCTATCATATCAATGATTGAACTGATTTGACATTTTGGGCAGGAAGTAGCAAATATTCCATACAAAATAACCAAGTATTTATCACATAATAGCTGAGAAATAATCCTAAAAAAATCAAAGGCTATTCATAAAAATTCATAGGGATACAGTGGTACAGAACAGTTTTATATATCTTATGGCATGAAGGAGATTTTACTGCCTATGGTGTTTCCTATGGCTAACTAATAATCACAATGTCTAGTAGGCCTCTTTTTATTTTGAGGACAATATATATCTCATGTAGCATGCTACTCTTACCTAATTATAGAGATATACAAGAAGTTGCCAGTTTTGAGAGAATCTAAGTATAAAAAGCTTCATGATCAGCCAGATTGCTTGATTCTTAAGTAACATAACAGATTCAAAAATGCTGAAAGTGCCAAGAACAGGTGGGCATGTTGTATGAAACCTTTAGTAGACCCCTATAAGATAGTCAAAGGCTAATCCTGATAGTTTTGGAGCAATATATTATATCCTCTATTTATGGCAAGTATCATTTTGAGAAATAGGCTCCATTTTGCTACTGGACTTTGGTAGAAATTGAACTTTTATAAATAGGCCACTAGATTTCCATGTATAAACTGGACATCAAGAACTTGGTTTTATCTGACTTACCAAACCATAAAAAAAGTTGGGCAATCATTGACTAAAAAATGTGGGAAGTTAATAAATCCCCAGTCAATGATAGCTTGCAGTGTGCACACACAAAAAGGGGTCTGGGAATCTGAGGATAGTTCTCCAACATACATTGTTAGTAATGAATAAGTATTGAAAGTTGTGGCATATAAAATGGTAATGGTATCTGTGAGGGGATATGGGCAAATGTCAGTATTTCCAATACAATGATTTATGTCTGTTGTGTCAAAATAGTAGCCAATAATGCATATGGCTATTGAGTCTTGAGATGTGATTAGTCTGAATAGCAAAAGTGCTGTAAGAGAAAATGCAGGTCTGACTTTGAACAAAAAGAATACATAAGAGAAAATATGTGAGTAATAGATTTTAATACTCCATGTCAAAATTACAATATTCTAAATACAATGAGTTAAACAAAACATATTATTAAAGCAATTTCATCTGATTCTTTGCAATTTTTAATATGGCTACTTAAAAAAATATTATCTATGCACCTTGTCTTATGTTTCTGTTTCCAGGGCTAATTTCAAGTGTCTTCCCTCCCAGATCCTGGCTGTTGATGGATGAGAGTCTAGTCATAATCATAATTTCCCAATAAATGGATTAAAAAATGCTTAACAGGAGAGAACATGACTATTAAAGAACATTCAGTCATAAGAAAATAGTGGGTAGACAGGGATGAAAGAGAAAGAATATGGGGAATGTGCATGTACTTATCAGAGAAGAAACTGCTAATATTACATAGGTAATGTTTTTGAGCCCAAGTTTTCATCCTTTTATTTTGTAATATGCTTCTCATCCATTTAACTGTGTTGACATTTTTATATTTACTACAAGTTTGATATAAGGAATTTACAACACAAGTGAATCTATCATGTTTTCCCCATTCAATTATTGTGCTTACTTCTTTGATACCTAGATTAAAACAATAAATTTGGTTTAAAAGATCCAAATGGAAAAGTATGAACTGTTATACTTCAAATACCAAAAAAAAAAAAATATTACCAAAAATATGGACACTTTATTTCTGTTACTGTATTCAGATTAGGAGGATTTTTCACATCAGAATACTTTTATTGCAAAATATTTGTATACTTACATTGCTTTTTGTTTTAAACTTAATAGTAAACCTCCTAAAGTAAGAGTGGCACTTTGGACTATTTCTTATTAACATATATAACTATGTAATAAGAAGGTACTAATATTTCATATGTAATTTGAGAATGCTTATTACATCAATATTCAAAAATTGATATTTTCTTAAAGTTTATTTTTGCTCTTTAGTATATCTCCAATAAGAAGCAATGTGTCAAGAATTGTTTGAAAGTGTAAGGATAAGGTTAAGAAAGAACTGTCAGGGATGTCTAGAATTATTAGCTTTTCTCAAGGAAAAGAAAATATAGGAAAAAACCAAATATGGAACAAAATTGGCTAAAATATTTAGGCAAAAATAAGTGATTATACAACTGTCTACAATATAATTCTAAAACAAAATTGGACATATTGAGAATCACTTAATTATTTATCATCTAGAAACATGTTTGTATCTTTGAATTTAACTGATAAATTAGGGAATGTTTTATTTATTCCTATAAAAAATTTGAAACACATTTCAACATAAATTTAGGAAGGCAAGCACATCAACTTAAATCACAGGGATTACATGGAGTAAAGGATGCATGGTGGATTAAAAAAAATATGTGTCGTTAAATAAAACAGTTGAATTAATATTAAATTAGAAGATCTTGGTTTTTTTTGTTTTATATATATAAAAAAAGTCGATTGATCAGAAAGAAAAATGAGGTCTTGATCAACATTTTATATTTCAAAATAGGAATAGCTGTTGAACATTTGCCCTAAAATTATAATGAAGGATATGTCTAAGGACCATGTTTTGGGTTATCCCTAGGGTCCATGAGTTGGAGGCTTAGTCCTCAGAGTGCTCCTGCTGTGAGGGACCTTTAAGAGGTGGGGCCTACTGTGAGGTCCTTAGATCATTTAAAGCATGCCTTCAAAAACAAGGAAAGTGGTTTTCAGGGGAAAGAAGTGTTGTAAAAGGAGAAGGCATCAGCAGGCCTAGGGTTCCCTCTTTGTGCTTCTTGGTTTGCAATGTGACCTCTTCTCATGTATGTGCTCCCTGGCTGCTGTGATGCTACTGCCAGGAAGGCCTTATCAGGACAGAACCCTTTAAGCCTTCAGAACTGGAAGCCAAACAAACCTTTCTACTTTATAATGTAGCCCATCTCATGTATTTTCAATATAGTGATGAAAAACTTATGAATATATTGATATAGATGCACTAAGCTAGATTCTATGTTATCTTCCCCTTCAGTGATAGCCAACCCAAAATTAATTGTGAGTGCATTATAGGACACCTGGTAATCTTTTATATTTAAAATCATAACCAGGTTGTGTGTGATATAATGAAAAAAGAAAAAGTTCATAATTTTCACCAGTCTTAGACATTTTTGCAATCTAGCTAGTGAGAGCAATGAGTGAATGAATGAATAAAAATGCTAAACTAAGAAATATATGACCCTCAGTCCCTAGTAAAATCAATGCTTTAAATTCTGTCACTAGGAGAAAATGTGATTTGGAACATGTATAGCTGGCTCTCTCTCCCCATATACTCCATAAATGGTGGCATAATCTCTTAATCCCTTTCTCTTACCAGACATGAAAACTTTCATTCTAGCATTATTAATTCATCCAGAGTATTGTCCTGTTTGTGCTTTTTAAAAAAAAATATTCTATTTTCATACTTATCTCACATTTGTCTAACTAAAATTTTATTAATTGGTGTCCAATATGCATGGAAGTATTGTTTAATGAGCATTGAAATACACTGATTCTTGGGTGTATTTTTGACAAAGGAAATTTTGGCTTCAGCAGCAACTTGCCCCTGGAAACAATATGAAACAAAAACATATTTAAATGGCAGGTCTCTAGAACTTTGTAGAGTTTATTTCAACATTATCTTGTATGTATGTCTTTCTAGAACTTCCAATACTCAGTCACTGGCTGCTTATATTGCCTAATTGATATGGTATCAGTGACATAATGGATCACTATGATTCTTTGAAAGAGGTACAGCCTATACTGCTCTCTTTAGAATACATTTGGAGAAACAGAGAATAACAACCCTGAGACAAGATTATGAATAATCACTGTGTCTTTTTTGTTTTAAATTGTTGTGTGAACACTTAACATGAGAACTACCATTTTAACAATTTTCAAGTGTACATTATTTTTTACTATAAGCATAGTATTGTAAAGCTCTCTAAAGCTTACTCATCTTGCCTAACTAAAACTTATGCCTATTGATATTAATTGCTCCCAATGGTGCCTCACCTAAACCTGGCAGCTGACATTTTACCCTTTGATTCCATGAACTTTACCATTTTAGATATATTGTATAAATGGGGAAATGCCATGTTTGTTTCTCTGAAACTTTCTCATTTCTATTAGCATAATATATAGAAGGTTTATTTATATTGTTAAATACTGCAGAAGTCCCTTTTTGATAGAGCCTTTATCCCTTTCTTAATAGAAAACTGGTAGTATTCCATTGCATGCACTTGCCACATTTTCCTTTTCCTTTCATTTATCTAGAGACATTTAGATTGTTTCCACAACTTGACTATTTTGAATAATGCTGTAATGAACATAGGAGTGCTAATAGAATATGCCTTAGATATACTAATTTCAATCATTTTAAATACAGAAACAGAAGCAAAATTGCATCTATTGTTTCTTTATGAAAACTGTTTCTGCTCCTGTTTCTGAACTGATGTAGAAATAAATGCATTTGCCAAATCAATAACCACACATCTTGTACTTAAGGTCATATCTATTGACTAACAATACCACACCTCAACTGGAACTGGCACTCTGATTTACTGGGCATGTGGTAGTATGCTGCCATTCTCAGTGATTTATCTGGTTTCTACAAGTTTAGACTGGTAGATTAATAAAGAATATGATAGAGATGACTCTGCTGCATATTTTAGATCTACCACCCCTCAGTCCAGTGTAATACTATTTTTGATTTACTATGCTGTCTTGAAGAAGGTAGTTCCAGAGACTGTTCTAGGCTTTTTTTTTTTTTTAAGAGAGAGTGAGAGAGGGAGAGAGAGAGAGAGAGAGAGAGAGAGAGAGAGAGAGAGAGAGAATTTTTAATATTTATTTTTTAGTTTTCGGCGGACACAACATCTTTGTTTGTATGTGGTGTTGAGGATCGAATCCGGGCCGCACGCATGCCAGGTGAGCGCGCTACCGCTTGAGCCACATCCCCAGCCCCTGTTCTAGGCTTTTTTAACTGAAATAATAAATTCATTTTGAGAGTTACTCCTCAGTATCAGTTATCATGCAGAACCTTGGGATGTGATCGCTGGGTGGGACCAAGAATACAACAAACCCATTCTGTGCTGTATTTTGGTCCATAGCTCCATTTATGGCCCAACCCCAATTTACCTTCATTAAAATAGTTGGACTGTGATAGGATTTGAGACTTTTGGCATCAGCAACAACTCAGACCCCTAGTGAATACTCTTCCAATTGTCTCATCATCACTGTTTCCAAAGCAGAGTTGCTCAAGTTAAAAATGGTAGATGGGACCATTTTCAAAGGCATGTTACCTTTGCAGTCACATAAATCTCATGCCTAGAAGAGTCTTACACATGGTTGAATGTTTACCTATCACTATCTTGAAATTTTTAATAAATTTTGAATAAGAGATGTCACATATTTACATTGCATTAAGCCCACAAGTTATATAGCTATTTCTGTCTCTGGGTCTTTTTGAGCTAGGAACCAAGAAGTCATGATTTTGTATATGCACCATGATGTTGCAGTGACTTTAACCACCTACTTTTTCAATCAGTAAATTCATTGTCTGAAAAGTGATTTATGTCTGAATACTGAACTAAATACTTAACTAAACTACATTTAATTTGTACTATGATTGTCAAATCACAATGAAAACACACACACACACACACAGTTTGGGCATTTTTAATATAAAAATTCAAAGTCTGAAATGCTCCAATATCCAAAACATTTTTAGCAATGACAAACATGACATTTTTGGCCTGAAGCCTTTCAGATCAGGGATATTCAAATCTGTGGGGCAGGGGCAGGGGTTAAGGGGAGGATAGTGTTAAAGGAGAGAGGGAGGAAGGGAAGGGAAGAAAGGGAAGAGGGAAAGAGCTTAATATTATCATAAGGCTATCCTTCCTACCTACTTTGGCCTCTAATGATTTTGTGTTCTTTTAACCATGATTGAAACTCTCTGAAGACCGAATTCATGTGGTTGCCATAATTACAATCCCTTAGCTTCTAGTAGTAATAATACCAACTGGCCTGGACTGCAAAATGGCCCCGTCACTCTAATTACAATCAATGAACCACTTTCCACAACCACTTGTCTTTCTATCAACCCTGGCCCTCAGAAGAGAGCTACCACTGATCTTTGAAGTGATGCATGCATACTGCTCATTAGCAAATTTCTGATACCTTGATTACCCATATGTTCTCTTGGCATGCTTCTCTAATGGGTTTTCTGGTCTTGAATAATGTGCTAGTCTATGATCTCCACAAAACAATACTAATACAAAATTACACATGCAGAAATTTTATTATAGTTAATATATGTGTGAGAGAAAGTGGAAATGGGGATTTTAAGGCAGAGAATAAAGAAAAAGGAAGATAAATCTAACTCTGGCTGAAGGAGAGAGAACAATAGGGCTGGGTAGAAATAACTTGAATACCATGCAATCTAAGAAAAGATTGGCAGAACTGTCAGGGATTCTTCAGCCAATGTCAGCTAGCAGAGTGTCACATTTCTTTCAGGAATGACCCTGCCTTTATTTCTTTGCCATAGTCATGATGTCACAATTATTGCTTGACAGCAATCTGAGGAACACATGGCTTTGGTGCAAAACAGAGATGAATTTCAGAGGACAGTATCTATGACACTTTATTAATTATATCCCATAAGCTTTGAGGTCTATGAGGCATGTTCTCATGATCATCTCAGTTCATTTTTATTACGATAAATATCTACTTCTTTTCACAGGGTCTAGAATCAGCTGTTCCATGGTGTCTGTGGACCTCTTTTCTACAGAAAAATTCAGAAATAGGCACATAGTGATGTGAACTTAAGAAATCATCACTGCAGTTGATTCAAGGACTTTTCCTGGTATTCGCACTCCTCTTCCACAATCTATTCTAAAGCTCTTCATCCCTAGATAGCATCCAGGATCATGGCTTAATGAGTAGTATGATCTAGATCTTTATTTCTGAAAAAGCTGGGCCCTTTATAATTATCACACCTTCTCAGTCTAAAGTTACCACATTTTGTTAACATTTAAGATGAAGCATGGAGGTGTCTGGAGGCACTCAAATGGATTATTTGGATTTAAAACATATTCCTTTCAGCATGCATGTGAAAGGCAACAATACCTTTTCCTATAGAAAGGAAACTAACTTTGCCAGTATAGTGAGGCCTATTAGTATCTACTAATTCCTGGAAACAATGAGTTTATAGTGTCCTGACAGCAGCTCTAAAAATACTTTTAAGTTAGATGGGAAGGAACTTCTGTGTGTAGCCTGGTAAGTGTGTGCCTCCTTTTGGGTCCAGGACCTACAATTCTATAAATTTGTGGTGAGAGGGAAGAAAATTCTCCAGTGGGTTATTCAAAGAGCTGAGGAGTAGGGCATGCTTCTACTCGTTGCTTCCTGGACCCACACATTCTTCCTATTGGGCATATAATCACTTTGAGCATTTGGTCCGGTTTCACAAATACCTGAAAGATGATACTTCCATAAATTCTTAGTTATTTCTTTGAGTTGGCATTCCATTCCATGTTTAGAAGACTAGCAATTTATAAGGCTAATTACCTCAGGGTACTTCAGTGTGTTATAGGACCATTGATTCTACTACCATACTTGTTTTGCTATGAAGTCCATCTTTTGCATGGGGTTGTGAATTCTATAAGCACTTTTAATAGTTCTGGTTGAAGTTTTGCTACCAGAAAAGGCAAACCTACACTAGAAATAGCTATACATACCTGTTAGAATGAATCACTGGCTTTTTTGAGGCTCCTCTTATTTTTTAATGTGTGCATTGTGACAATTGGGAGATGGCTGACAACAAACCCTGCTAATCTCCTGTTATCTGACCATGTCCTATTCCACTGTGGTGGATGTTTTCTTGGGAACATTACCAGCAATGCTAAAATATTTGTGCTTTCTGTCCATTCCCGTATGTTTGATCATTTGGCTCTGTATGGACCTCCTTTCTTCTAACCTTTCAAAGTTTTTCTTTGAAAATTCCTGACCAGATTATCAGGCTCCAGACCACTGCCCAAGTTCAGACTTTGTAATTACAGATCTGCTTTAGTTACCCATTATATCATAATGAACAGTTAGCCTGATTACTAAACCTGCATTTGGTGGTCAACTTCTTCTCTCCTTATACACCACCAAAGGGAGCCTCCATTACCCTTAGTCTATAGTTACCTGTTAAACTTACAATTGTCCCTTGGTAGCACATCAGAACTACTTAATAACAATCAGCCTTTTCTCCTGCTTTCCTTTTACTGAAACATTGTCTTTGGTAAACTTTGGGGAAAATCTTAGCATCTGGGCTGCCTGTTCCTGAGATGACCCTTGCCCTGCAGCCTGGGGTGCTCATTGCCATCCAGATACTTCACTGAGTTCTATGCTTTAACTCACCTTTTGTTTTCTCAAAGGATACTCAGGAGATTCTGTGACAGTTTTGGGCATTGGAAAAGAGATGCTGAAAGAGTTAAAGGACAAAAGATTCATGGATGTTACTCCTAAAAACAAAAAGAATGCAGTTTGGGCAGGAGAAGTTGTTGAACCATATAGTAGATCTGACAAAGGCTTTGCTAGATGGCAGGAGACATTTGCAACAAAAACTACCCATAAGAGAGGTTCACATTATGCTTAAATGGCCAAGGGCTTATACCTCAGTCCTATGTGATAATTGGTTAAGGCTATCCTAGAGAACTATAATCTGAGCTCCTAAAGTAGAGGTAAAATATGGGTGATAGGAGAGAGAGGCTGCCATGTAGCCATATTACTTTCATTTGTTCAGAAAATTACTTCTTAAAGGATTTGAGGAATTATTTTTTTGTGTCAGCTACAAGTTGTGAAAGTTCATATGCTAGGAAGTAGCCTCAGAAGTTTAACAAAATTTATGACAACTGTGATATCCATATACATAAATTATGAATACATAAATTATTATTCATCAAATCACAAAGTAAGCCTAGCTTGATACTTTTTGTTCAAAATTCAAATTTATTAGATCTATGGAGCTTTTAACCAATTAGCTGCTGACAGAATGACAAAATTATAACTGTTATTTATTTTGATTTTCCCTTGGAATAAATTTAATGTTTTTTTCTAAATATATAATAACATATTGTAGCTTTAGGAAATAAAGCAAAATAATGTGAACTCCAAATGCTTATACATTGTGGTAATTTATTTCAATGCTTTATTATAAATCATCTGTTTTCAACAGAAAAAAAAACATTTTAAAGACAATATCTCAGTGTTTGGAAAAATAAGTGGATGATTTTTGTTTTTAAACTTATAATGAATTCAAATATTCATTTCCCTTTACTAGCACTGGCTTTTGTTGTAGTTTTAGAAGGGTCACTATTTCTGTTTTTTAATTAATTTTTTTAGTGGTTCACTATAATTATATATAAAATACTATTTCATTGTGATATTCATACAAGTGCATACCATAATTTGGTCAATTTTATTCCCCAGAACCTCCCCTTTCCTCTTCTCCTTCCTGTTCTGCTTCCTCCACTGGTCTTACTATTTCATGTAGTTCTACCATTATATTATGTATTCTGAGTTATATGATTCAACAAAGACTGAAATTATTCACTAATTGTTTTTTATTATTTATTTATTTTTGTAGTTGTACTTGGACAGCATGCCTTTATTGGTTTATTTTTATGTGGTGCTAAGGATCAAACCCAGCACTTCATACGATAGGCAGGTGCCCTGACATGAAGCTGCAGCCCCAACCCCATTCGCAAATTGTTTTTTAATCTTTATTTTGTTATCTTTTAGTGAAAGACTTTTAGACAAATTACATATCATTTACATTGCTAGGATTTTCTCATCTATAAAATGCAGCCTAATAAATCTCCTAATAAATCTCCCTTTCCCTTCTGAGGAGCTCTAAGCTAACATCACCCTGTTTGCCATGTAGCATTTTTTGTCAACATCCATTTTCCTTCTGATCTCTTTCTCCTAATATAAGCATGAGTCCTTAGATCTGCAAGTACAAATTTGAGGGAATGAAGATAATTCATTTTAGAAAACTCTCTGGCATTGCTCTTGACTTTTCTGTTCCCAGGCTATCCACATCATATGTCACTTAGGATAGAAAGTTAAGGAAAATGTGAAAGCCATCAAAATAATTTTGGGTTTAGCAACATTTTTCTATGTATACTACCTTAATATCATCTCAGAATAATCAAATACAGAATCTTTCTTTCTGCTTTTTGCCAAGGGATAAGAGTACAGATAAAAGCTTCAAATGAGATATGATCTTGTCTATCAAGTTTTCACCAACCATGACATTATTTTAGATGATTGTGTCATAAATACAATGTTTCAATCTACTGCTTACACATCACAAATTTCTACAGCTATCTTTAAGGAAAAAAATTTGTTTGGCTTTTAAAAGGCAGCATACAGGATAGAGCATTTAAGAAATTAAAAAATAAAGAAAGCAAACAAAGAAAGAAAAAAAAGGAACTCTGGCATGCTTAAGGTATGTCCTATAGCCAGATACACATTACAATATAAACATATTGAATTTATTTCTGTATGACCTGCTGAAAAATATATCTTAGCCTTATTGGTATAAATTTTGGCTATAATTTAGTATAGTAAAATGCAACAGGTAATAAATTTTGATCTTAATAGATTATACTGTTTAAAAATAAGACATTTATAATTCTAAATATATGACTTTGTATGACTTTACTTCAAAACTTCATTTATATATTTTTATTTACCCAGGTTATTTATGCCTTACATTGACCTGTATTCACCAATAAATCTGCTTTTTTTGTTTCAAAGTTTATCTGTTATTTAAAGTGGTAGCAGCATATAGCATTTCTTTATTACTTGTGTTTAATTATCAGACCAATAGTAAATTATTTAATCTTATATTATCTAGAAAAGCAAAACAGAAATTTTACAGCTATTGCAAGAATTAAATCAATCTTTTCTTTAAAGACATGAAAAGTACAGTATTCTAAGATTTAGGCTAAAGTGTGTAGAACATAGAGATGAATAAGACCAACCTGTATCCTGGAAGTTGGTATGTAACTAAGGATGGTCAAGTATAAAAATCTTAGGCTTTGGAAGTATATGTATCTGGCATTAAATATGTGTTCTATTGTTTTTCAGCTCTGTGACTTTAAACAGGTTTATTTAACTTTCTAAGCCTCAAATTGTAATCTGCAAAACTGACATACTACACTATTCAATAGAACCACCACACATTTAAATGAGATTATTTATATGAAATGGTTAGTACTTACCTGGCACAATTTCAGGCTCTGAACAAGTCCTTTTCTCTAATCTTCAGTGTGATCTTGTGTGAAATTGTTGTAACTGTGAACTCTGGAATATGCCTTTGAAATACATTGAATGAAGCTAGCCATCCACCCTCAGGGTGATGGGGATGCTTTCCCATGGAAAAGGAATTTGACTCTGGAAGCTAGAAAAGGAGTTAAAGAGGTTTTAGTAGGAACACAGCAGGAATGCAATGAAAAAGACAGCTGAACAAATTATGGGGAACAATGTAGTAAGATTTAGTGATGAGACAGAAGATGCTAGTCTATCAGACTACCCATAGTGATATTCTCTCACTGTACCTCTGAGTAAATTAGCAAGAAACCATCTCTACACCAAGATTCTCACACGAATTTTGAGTTTGCTAAATGTAGCCATGTCTCAATGTCACCTTTCCACTGTGAGAAATCAAATGTTCTTGCTCTCATTTATCTTCAGTGCCAAGCCAAGTTTGGGCTGTATTTCCCACCAGACCTCATCCTTCCTCTACTGGCTTCTATACTAACTTTCCTCCCTGACTTCTAAAAGCCAATTACTTATACACAAACTGCCTTATAATCTCAAAATAGCATTGACAAGTTTTTGCAATATTGATATTCTCAATGCAGTGCTCTGTGTTTTTATTGTTCAGCAACATATGGTATGGATGCAACCTAGACTTGATCTTCTTGGTGCTAAACAACCCTAAAGTGCATCTGAATGTCTTCCCTTTTTTTTGGGGGGGGGGGGGAGTAATTAATAAGTAACATATTTTAAAAAGTCACTCTACAGTAGAAATATAAATAATAAAAAATAACTAAGAATAAAACCATTTAATAATTTAGGATGTATATATATATATATATATATATATATATATATATATATATACATAAACATATATATATATATGCATAAACATATATATATATGTTTATATATATATGTCATAAGCCATCCATGGGTTGTGTGTGGGTCATCACACATGGAAGCCTAGTGGATAGAAACATCTGGTGTCTGGGAATGACCAGCGGACATTTCTCTGGTCAATTGCCCAGGGAGATTGTGAATTTCTGTCCTTTTTGCCATGAAATATATAGAACCTGAGATGGGTGTGACCTGCCAAGATGCCAATCAACCTGCTGACTGCAAGACATCAGGAAGCAAGACTCCACCCTGGAAACCTTACCCCTGCCTTTGATATACCCCTTAAATAAAGTTTCCTTTGTCTAGTTACAGTTCATGTTTGAATTGGATGTATCAGGGGCTCAGCTTTTGTAAATATATTTCTGACGTTTTGTATTTTGTTCTTCATTAATTATTTTAGACCTTAAGTTTTCAGATGGCTTACACCTTCCTTGGCAGGAAGAAGAACCCTCCTCCCCCAATGAGACACTGGTTACTGTCCCTGAGATAGATATATCCAATTAAAAATAAATAAATACATAGAAGGAAGACCATCAAAAAATAGAAGAAGGGAAATAGAGGGAAGAAGAAGGGAAGGAAAAGAGAAGTACTGTGGAATGAAATGAAGCAAATTTAATTTGATGCATGAATGATTATATGAAAATGAACCCCACTATTATATATAACTATAATGAATTAATAAAAACATTATAAAATAATTTAGTAAAATCCTTTCCAATTTGGTATTTTTAAATGTAACTCAATGTAAATTACACAACAAAATATATGACGATATACAATTCTATTTGTATAACTTTATTTTTTTTACACTATCCTTGTATTGAGAATGGAATTATATACATCAAAGTATGTTAACTTGGTTTTCCATTTAATGATTCTTTGATGATGAATTTCTGTTTCAGTGAATATATATTTATACCATCATTTTAAAAGCCACCCATTTTCTCATTCTGTTTACCTAATTCTATTAAATACACAACTGGAAATCAAAACAAAAGGAATAATATTTAAAATAAAAAGTAAGAGCTTATAGAGCTAATCCTAATAAGGTACCATTGAGGAAGCTAGGTCCTTGTTCCTAATGCCAATCCAAAAACAAGAACACCGTTTTGAGAAAAAGAAAAATGACAGTTTAGTTCTATGCTAGTAAAGGAGAAACACAGAGGACTCCTGTCTGAAAGGTTGTAATTCTGCCCATCAGCAGGAATAGGAGGCTTTTATAGAGGTGATTCAGAGAAAATGAGATTAGAGAGGAGAGATCAGGGAGGAGAAGGTTAGGGAAAAGAAGATCATGGAGGAGAAAATCAGGAAAAAGAAGGTTAGGAAAAATAAAAAAGAAAAGTAAGTTTCAAAGCCACAAGAGATATAGTCAAAGCATCAAGTGAATCCTGTTACAGTACCAGCAATGAGTAATCATTCATATGTAATCAATACATCAATATGAACACAACCCAGATTGTTTAAAAATCTTGGGTTGCCAGCAGTGACTTAAAACTACATGCATTTCATCATCATGTGCATCAACAAGACAGTAATTAAAAAAAAAAAAATGTAAGCAGCAATAAGATCAGTAGAGTAAAAGCAAGGGAACAGGAGACTCAATTAGAACAAATTATATTCCATGCTTTTTAAAATTTTGTTAAAATAAATACTAATGTTATATATGACTAAAAAGAACTAATAGAAGAAAAGGAAAACAGCTATATGTTCTTTTAGTTCATATAACAAGTCTAGAGCTAGTCTAAAGACATTATAGCTGATGAAGTATATATAATCAAGGATACTGATTTTTTGTGCATGTCTGCTCCATCTTTCATACATTTTTGTCTTTCATACATTTTTGTCTTTCATACATTTTTGTATTAAAGATACATTCTATTGAATTTTAAACCTTATCTCCCTAGGAATGTATAAATTAATGTTTAAATTTTCTAGTTCTTAAAAATAATTTATTTATTAATTTAGTGTGTAGGTGGTGCTGGGGATTGATTCCAGGGCCTGCCTCATGCTATGCAAAGCCAACACTTGAAATTTATTTTTAATTAACAGGTGAAAATACACACACATACACACACACACACACATCAAGAAGTTTTTGAAGTATATATAGTTTCTTCCTCATTGTTATGTCACTAACTAGACAAAATTGAAGTATATTTATTTAATTTATTTTCAAATTTTTAAGAGACTAGTGTTAATTTTAATCTTTTTTCTCTAATATATTTAGCTGAAATAACATGTTTTTGTTTAGTTTTTAACTGAATTCATTTTATTATCTTAAAAGAGTTAATCTCTTTCCTTAGATTTGAGAAACCTACATACAAAAGAATGTAAAAATACATTCTTTTTTTAATTTATGAATTTTATATTTTATATTTATATTCATAAAAGAACAAGAAATTATAACATTGAAAATATCTTCCCATTGCTCACATAATAAGTTGAAATTACATATCCTAGTAAAAGTAGAGAATATTTTTGCTGTACTTCATTTTTTCCTTCAATAAAATGAGTCCTCAATTAATTGAAAATTCTCTCTAATTGTTCATTTTCTCTTTTTGCCACTTTTATTTTAGGGGTGAGCAGGGGTACCACAGATTGAACTCAGGAGCACTCAGCCACTGAGCCACATCCCCAGCTCTATTTTGTATTTTATTTAGAGACAGGGTCTCACTGAGGTGTTTAGCACCTTGCTTTTACTGAGGCTGGCTTTGAACTCTCAATCCTTCTGCCTCAGCTTCCTGAGCCACTGGGATTACAGGTGTGTGCTTCCATGCCCAGTTTTTTGCCATGTTTTTAAAAGTTTGCATATTTCTATTGAAATTATATTAAGCATTTGGAAATGCTCTCTATTGTATAATAAATTTTCATTTTTAAATCAATTGTTATGTGTTTTATGTGCTCTCTTGTTACTAAATCATGTTATTCCTAAAATAAAAATAATTTTACTTCTTTATCAAATAATAATATTTTATTATTTTGTCATGTTTTATTGCACTGACCAGAAATGTGTATAGAATCTGATCAAGCTGTATGAAAATATTGTTTTTCTGCTCATTTTCATGAGAGCACTTTGCTCTTGCACAATGCTATGCAGTTCATAGCTCATACTTCTTTTAGAGAAATCTAAGTTTCCTGGTTTTGGTAAATAGGTCTAGACTAAACTCAATCCAAGTATTTCTGGACAGATTTTCCTTAATTAGTTGGTTATTAATCAATAACATAGATGATCTACATTTGCTGATATTATATAGTACTTACAAATATTTTTCAGTTTACATTTAGAAGTAAATCAAAAATTTATGCCTTCTCTTGTGAGCTGCATAGTGTCTCTTTCAGTAATTCATAATATTAACAGCTTTAGTTCTAACCAACTTCATTTCTCTTATTGCAGATTTTTATGCCCCAGAGTTGTTAAGTTGGAATATACCAATGATACTTTGCTTTCCTGTACCGGTTATTTCTACTTTTTTTTAAAGTTCAATACATGTTGAGAAATAAATTTAAACATTCATAATACAGACTGGGAAACAGTTTCATTAAATAGCGGTCATTTTTTCTCTTAAAAGTGACTTTGTAAACCAGAAGCACAGTCACTATATATAGTCACACCAAATTGCACCAGGGATCCATTGATCATGCAGCCCACTTTTGTCTTTCTACCTTCCTTTATTCGTTTCTTAGGCTTCAAATAAAGGTCTGCTTCACATCTGACCTTGACTTCATTACAGCATCCAATTTTTTGTCAAACACCTCGTTCTCTAGGATATTCAACCTACTCTCGTTGTTTAGATAAAAACGCACAGTGAAATCATATATGCTTTTTACATGAATTTTTTCACAGTAGTACAATAATATTTTGTTCCCTAATTGAAAATAAGACAAAAAAACAAGCAAAAAGGTAAAGATCTTCATTACTCAAGAACTTAAAATATTATGATGATGCAATTTAAATTTTTCTTCTTTATTATGCAATATTCATTTTTAAACCTAAAACTAATAATATTTATTCTAATTGCTTTTAACTTCTCTTCATATGACTTTACTTTTACTTGTGTCTGTGTGTTGTCCCAGTTTCACATCACAATGTTTTGAAGGCTTATTTTTCCATGTAGTGTCACAACAAAATGGAAACTTGGGCTGCTTCCCTTCTCTGAGATTGTTCAGTATTATATGCCTTGTTTTGCTCTCTACTGAGAAGGTAAACATTTACTATGTGCTCTTTCTGTCATTATCTAGCACGTATTTAGGAAGACCAGAGTTATTTTCATTAAATATGTCTATTCTTTACTGTCTACAGTAAAGCTAGAACTGCATTTTCAATATTTAAGCAAAAATCTATCCCTTGTTTTCTATAGAATCAGAATACTAATTCATTTATTTGTGTTTTAAGTTCCTTGTAAAAGTCTTATGTGGCTAGATGATTGAACATAAAGTTACTCAACGTCTACTCTACATAAAAAATATTGCAAAAAGAAAAGACTGCTTTTTTCCTATGTGCAAAAATTTGCAATTAATAACATTGCAGATCATTTCTATTTTATTGGTTTTAAGTATTTTTACTTGAATATATCAATGAGTTTTAATATTATAATACAATGAAATCACTGGTTTTGATCAAGAGATAAGAGGCAGTGGTCTGTGAGCCAATTCCATACCACAATTTTATTTTTTAGAGAAAATTTAATTGAAACAAAAGGACACCCATTTTATTTTTGAATTGCTTATGGAAGATTTCATGCTGCAATGGCAGACTTTAGTAACTGATAGCAACTGTGATTTAAACTATTTACTATCTGGCTCCATTGAAAAATGCTTTCTGACCCCTGAATGTAATGATAGTTTTAGTTGTATGTTTATATTAGGAATTTGTTGTAATTTTGAGATTTGTGTGCTTATTTAACCAGATGCGTAAAAATATAAGATTTTACCTACTAGTTGTGTTCCATGTAATGTTTGAACATGTGTATATATTCCAAAGTGTTTATATCTCTTGTCAACCTAGCCTAGACACTAAGATGAGTCTGAGTCTCATAGTCACAAGACCTTGCATAGTCTGAGGGGTGCACTGAGGTCAGTGTTACAAGACGGTGACCTCAGTCTTTCCAAGTGAGACACAGATTTCTGTCTAGTGTAGTGGCAGTTCTAGAGCTCAGTTGAAGAGTACTGATCAGGCAATAGCTGTGTTGCTCAAGGTTGGGAGACAAGTGGAGTAAACAGTTCCTTCACTTAAGTCTCTTGGCTGCATGGATCTGTACAGTATCAGAAGGAGGGCAGGTGTGTTCCCCAGGACCACTCTAAGAATAGAATTAATGCAGACCAAAATTCTTGTCTACCATCAGTGCAAAAGTTTGTGCCTGATGTCAAGTCAAGTCCAGCAGCTCCATCTGGGCACTATAACCTGCAAACAAGACCTTCAGTTTCTACTTGGTGCTGGTCCAACACAAAGGATGGTTCAAATAGTCAGCCACCCAGCCTGGAGGCTCAGTTTAAAAATACTTACCTGGATGTAGGCGTCATTGGGCTTTGCTCAGCACTGGGTTTCACCTTGGTGGGCCTGGTACTGAATTTTAAATCTGAGGCATTGATTTAATTCTCTTTCACTTTCAAAGTGTGGAGCATCACTTTCCATATTGAATGGCTTTGAATTAGGGGAGGATTAGCACTGGTAGTTCTGTCCTTCCAGCCTTCAATATACCTCTTTTCATTTAGTTATACTAAAAGCAGACAACATGGTTACTCACCTGATTTTCTTAATTCTTTTGAAGATAGTGTGTGGACGACTGTTCCAAGTTTGTTTGCCTGTAGGGAGATAATGCCTGGAGAATCCTAGCTGCCATCTTGCTCTACCTCCTGAAATAAAATTTTTATTTACCAGAACCATGTGTTCTGTTTGCTATTAACTTACTATTTGATGTGGATAAAATTGGGATAGACATCCTTTTTCTCTTTAGTAATAAAGCATATAATAAAAATTGGTATTTTTAGGTTTAGAGAAAGGTAGGCAGCAAATCAACACATTGATTAACTAAAGACTATTACTTACCATTTGAAAACCATTTAAAGCTAATTAAAAGTATTGGGGCCAATAAAGACAGGCAGTTTTACATGCTGAGGAGTCCACTGTATACCAGCCATTAGTTCTCTATCCATCTATATAAGCGTTTCTCATTCAAATCTTACACTTACTCATCTATGACATATATGGAGTTATACATTTTAAGGGGAAAAATCAGATAATTTTAATTAATACTTTTACAATGATATTTACTAATCTAGCTCTGATTAGATATTCTAGCTCTGATTAGATATTCTGTTCAGAACCTTGCATATTTGTTACACTAGATATAACCTCATTTATTATAAAAAAGTTAATAAATTTTATAACTATTCTCATAGTATTTAATTTGAGTGGCTAAAATACTGAAGAATATTTTCAAAACTCTCCCTGTTTGATCCTAAATATGTTCCCTTTGTCAGAATTATTTATTTAAATACCTTGTCTTTGCATTAATTAAAAGCCACAAGTTAAATAATTTCTAAAAGTGCTGGTAAGTGGTCATAAGAGAGTCATAAGGTCTGCCTGATTCAAAACTTAAATTATTTTTCATGGGGAAAATAACTTCATTAAGGAGTAGGCCTAAACATTACTCCTAATAGATATGCTATTGAAGCACACTGAATTTACCTCATCTTATATTTTCTTATTCCCTGGAAAGTCAGCACCACATCATGTTTCAGAGTTACAACCTTAGTGTGCAGCTTCTTGTATTCAAACTATTCTTTCATTTCCTGACTATATTCCTTGAGGAAGTGACATAATCTCTCTGTGTATTTGTCTTCACTTCTTTTTTAATGGTAGCAGAAATACTAAACAACAACAAAAAAAATTCTATAAATGTCTGTTAAAAATGGAACCCATTTTGATAGCAGAACCCATTTTGATACAATTATGTAAGCATGGCATATGTCATATTTAGTTAAAATCTCATCTTATGGATGTATATGATGGTGGGGTTCACGGTTTGTTTTCTATATGTACAAGGGAAAGTTATGTCAGATTCATTCCACTGTCTTTCCTTTTTCAACCAACAAGAACAATAAGAAACAATTAGGTAAGTAAATATATAAATGTATAAAGTATTTAGAGTAATATTTAGCTTTCCCTCTCTTTCTATATTCTAATTCTCATTCTTCTTTTTCTTTTCTCTTTTTCTAGTCTTTATTGTATTTACTTGAGTTTTTACTTATTTCAGATTCTACTTTATCTTTCTTAAGTAGGCATTTCACTTTCAGTGAGGCTGAAAACTTAGCTTTCTGCTTCCATAGGCATCAGGAATGAATTAGTAATTTTTATGATACTTGTAACTTATTTTATAACAAAAACAAATTGAATCTTTGATATTTTAAATAAAAAATCATTATTTGATTGAAAGTGAAATATTTATTGATCTGAATTGTGTGAACAAGTATAAATAATATAAATAATGGCTTTGAATTTACTTAACACAATGGATTAATATTTTCATCATTCTAAGTTCATTTTAGTTGTTTGGGTTCTCTTTTAAAATTTATTTCGTAAGCACTATTGTGAGACTTCCTATAAATTTAATTGTAATTGTAAATACAAATAAAATACATGTACATGAAAAAGATTATCTATGTCAGTCTCATTGGAATCAGGTAATTCATTAATTAAATAAATTTCAAAACTATCTAAAATCGCTGCACTGTTTCAATATCATTTTCTTCTCAAATAAAATGTGTAGTTTATTGATGATGGATGTTGAAAATAACAAATTAACCATGGTACAGAAAACACTTTGTTCTCTCAACACAGAAAGCAGCTAGAAAATAGGACATTGAGAAACTATCAAAAGGTTTATCTTACATCTAACTAGAGAGTATTTATAAACCATGGTCTCAACCATAAAGGATTCCATTAGTGATAAAATATGTATTTGTGCCTCTTTTATCTCTCTATGGAATGCACAGGGCTTCAGAGACCTTTAATGTTGCTCCTCTTTGATAAATGACTTCTAAATATATAATTGAAGAAACAAACTTGCCTGAGGGATAAATTTTACAGTGGCCACATGGAAGGTTTCTGGCAGTAGGTAGAGATGCCTAAATGTAAGATAAACACCCGAGGACTAGAAACCCATAATCAAAAACCTAGTTGGCACTACAGGCTTAGTGTCTCACATAATTCCTAGTCCATCATGGTCATTCCATTCCATTGGCAGGAAGTAAACTGATAGAGGAAATCTTTACTCATAGAATTCCTTCTGTAGCTAGTTGGAGGGGAAAGCTGATTGACAGCAGCTGATTTTGATTATTAAAAAAAAAAAAAAAAGAGAATGGTTGACATTCATACATACTTAGACACAGATTAAACACCTCCATTGTGAGCAGACAAATTTTATATCAACTCTGAAAAGAATCTTTCTTCCATGGGATGTGTTTCCTAGGAAAGCTTGAAATATGAATCTCTTGCTGATCAGCAAACTCTGGTTACACTTTTCTTTTTCTCCTCTGTAATTAGTACTTACATGGGGAAGCCTAGGAAATGAAATGATACTCTTTGAGATGAATAACTATATCAGAAATATCCTGGATTCTTCTACTTAAGGCAAGAGGAAATGTGACTATGATAAATAAGAGGAAGAAAAAGAATCAAAAGAAAAAATAAAAAAAGATGAAGATGGAACCTATGGACACCACACATAGAGGCTTAAAAATTATTGGATATACAGTGCTTAAAATAATTATTATGTTCTGTTACAGCAATAATGTTCAGTAAGCTATAATTAATTTGCTGAGAGCCATAGCCAAGTAGGAATGACACATGGCAATTTCCTTGTCAGCCTACCCAATGTTGCTTAGAGGGAGGACTCTCCATTGTGGAAATGGGCTTGCCTTGGACCCAGGTCATTTGCAGTGACATTGCATGAATGTTTGAGAAAAGTGACCCTGCTCAAGGACCAGGGCGGATCCAGGTTTAGGGCGGTTCCAGGTTTAGGGTAGATCCTGCTGGGAATAGGGCTTATCCTGCTGCCTCAGGCACCCGCTCCTTGTGTTCTCACGGGATTCAGAGAGTATTGGGTACACAGAGCCCGGTGGAGGGTGGATTTTCCCAGAACGTGCGTGAAGAGTGGGTGAGAGTTCGGGAATAAAGAGTTGCTGTTGGAATCTACAAGTTTTTTGTGGTGGCTCGGTTATTTTGTGCCCAGCCAGACTGTGGGAGAATGCCGCAAGAACTCAACTGCAACTCAAGGAGCGGGCGCCTGAGGCAGCAGAATACACCCTATTCCCAGCAGGATCCACCCTAAACCTGGAACCGCCCTATTCCCAGCAGGATCCACACCCTAAACCTGGAATTGCCCTAAACCCGATCCGCCCTGGTCCTTGAACAGGGTCACCTTTTCAAACATTCATGCAATGTCACTGCAAATGACCTGGGTCCAAGGCAAGCCCATTTCCTCAATGAAGAGTCCTCCCTCTAAGCAACATTGGGTAGGCTGACAAGGAAATTGCCATGCATCATTCCTACCTGGCTATGGCTCTCAGCATTAATTTAGTTTGATTAAATGGTTTGATAGAGTTTTAAATCTTTTTAATATACTCGTTCCTATGTTAGTATGTGGTTTGGATATGGCTTGCTACAAAGGATTCCTGTGTTGGAAGCTTTGTACCCACTGCTGTGTTTTTGGAAAACTCTATGGGCCTTAAAAATATGCAAGGTAACAGGTTTTGGGGGGCATCACCCATGGAAGAGATAAAGGTAATTCTCAAGTGATCCTGTTTAGTTCTGTCTGACAAGTTGATATAAAAAAGAAAGTTTCCTCCCCAATCTCTCTGGCTTCCTGTTTTGCCTTGGGGCTTCCCTCTCTCCATACACTTCTGCCATGTGGTCATCTGCCATAATATCCTCAATAGAGTAAACACCATACTGTTTAGTTTTTCAGCCTCCAAACTGTGAGCTACATAAGGCTCCTTTCTTTACAAATTACCCAGCTTCATATACTTTGTTCTTGCAACAGAAAACTGACTAGGACAGGACTCAAATAAGGAAATATGTATGTCTTCCACAAAGACAATGACTAGCACACAGAAGTGGCCAGTTCATTTCATTGTAACAGTATTCTCTATGTACGTACACTTGTCTGTGCCTACACATGTATAGTGTGTTTAAAAAATAGATACTGAAAAGGGGCCATTGTAATATTTCTTCTTAGGTAGAATTCATCTTAAAACCTAGTCCAGAAATGCTGTTTCACTTATATAGTTTATTAGAAGTGACAATCATCATGCTTTTTTTATTCTGTTCTGTCTTCCTCAGAAAACTGACACCTTTTTCTTCACAGGGTAAATAATCCTTTATTATAGATTTTAAAAATTCAGGAAGCATCCCCTCAATTAAAAGGTGAAGCACATGGCTTTTGATGGGGGGATTCCTAATTTTTTACATCTCTGGATCTTATCTGCTTCTCCCAACTCTCTCTGTACCTTTTAAGAATTATTTTCACCTCTTGTCTGATCAAAATTATTCAGTTCAGAAGGTTGACTTAAAGCCTTTGCAGTTCTCTCAGTTGCTGGTGATTATTGCTCAATAGCATTCACTTCCCTCCATCTCTTGTTGAATATAGCTTTTATATTCTTCTCAAAAGAGCTTATACATTTCTGCAATCTGTTTTGCCCGACGTGAATGACATCAAACACCCCCCTGAGAGATTGTGGTTCATCTTTTCTGACATCTGGGGAGCATTCCAAAGCTAAGAAGACAAATACAATGCTGAGCTCTTTGAGAGAGGGGCTTGGAAATTCTATTTGATGACTTTTATGTTTTTCCTGGAAAGTTCTAAAGGAATGACAATACTTATCCCTTATCTATTTGATAGAACCATTGCAGGGATTCATTAACTCATATATGTTATATGCTTCGAGCTCTTCAAAGAAAAATGCTCCAGGATCTTAAACCCAGCATCTGATCCTTTGGTCTTTTGATAACCTTTCACTAAAAATAAGATAGCTAATTATTTAATTTTTTTCCAAAGTTAATACTGGAAAAATAGGATATGACATGTTTTTCTTAAATTAGCTTAATATATACAGCACCAAGAATTTAACCAGTACATATTTTCTTCCCTCTGATATGTCTTTCCAATGAATACCCTGCAACTGTGTGCTTACCTACAGGCCTCACTTCACTGAGAGAGATTTTGCATTACCTTGGGTCCTTGAAAAAGATGCAATCCTCCTTTCAAGACACCTAAAACAATGTGGTGCATATATATTCAATGTGCATAACTATACGCTATAAACACGTGGCTGAACTAGTCTAGGGATCAATACAAACTAAAATCTGTCATAAATCATTGGGGGATATAAGAATATACACAGGGAGTACAAAATAGTTAATTTGGGTTTGCAAAATCTAGTCACATAGAACTGGAATAGTCTTTAAAAGTCTAACATTGTGCTTGGTGTGAATAGTAGATGACCATTAAATATTCCCTTAATGAAGTGATTATTTACAAAGAACATTCCAGTATTAGCCATACAAAACTGGCTCTAGTCATGTGAAATTTTTCTTCTTCATGGAGTCTTAGACTTAGAAAAGTTAACAAAATTTTTCTCATATCTAATCCAAGAATATGAGAAAAATAAATGTGCTAACCAATAAGAAATAAAAGCGTCCTAGGGATTTGTGAGTTATATTTCTCTAAAATCATAATGAACTTTTCCACAGGCAATACATTACCTCTATACTTCCTATTTCCATACTCCATAATGATCTGCTTTTTTACATTTCAATTTCTCTACAGTAGTATTTATGGAATGATTTATCTTTCTTGTTTAGGTATTGCATCAATTAGATACTACACTGAATGCTTTTCTAAACTTCTAGAAAAACGATTAGAGTTCTCCTTAAGTCATATTCTTCTGATATATATATATATATATATATATATATATATATATATATATATATATTTGAGTATATATGTATTATAGATAGATATAGATATATCTACATATATCTATATTTCTCTCTCTCTATATATATATATGTGTGTGTGTGTGTGTGTGTGTGTGTGTCTGTGTTGCACTCTAATAGAACTGAATCAATGTAAGAGACTACACCTATTGTGAGAAATCAAAGAGGTGAAGAAACAAGAATGGAATGTAACTATATAATTGAAATGATATTGTGATTTTCACAAAGCAAAAGTAATAGTAATAATAATAATTAGAGTTCACTTTTAGTTTAAATGACTTACATTAAAAATAAACGTGTGCAAAGTATCTCATGAGAGTCTCAAATTATTGAAAAGTATTGTCAGCCACCCACTTTATAGGCACATATGAACTCTTAACAGATAAAGAAATTTTTTAAAAAATTGAAAAATTTAAATGGTTTTTATATTGAATTAACTTTCTACAAAATTTTAGTCTTGTTCCTACCTCCTATTTTCACAGTATCTTCAAAGCAGTTATACCATTGCACACTCCCAATTCACAAAATGAGAGGTTCCTATCCTATTTGATATGCTCATTTATTTTAGTTTTAGCCATTCTAATTGGTGTGCTGTAGTATCAAATTGTAGTTTTAACTTACCTTTTTCTAATGACATATTCTGTAACAGCTCCATCTTAGGCAGGTTGACTCGAAGTTCGAGCAGCCTGAAGAAAATATGTGGGTCGCATGAAGTTTTGACATGCCTTTGTTTGAAGGCTAGGCAACCCAAGCAGTGAAAAGTACTGGTCAGTTTATAGATAAAATTGAAACAAAGCCAGAACCATGCCAAACAAGATATCACAGGTTATGTGAGGATGGCCTTAGTTCTGAGCCTAAGTTACTCCATTTTAAAAACCCCAGTTTGAAACCTGCAGTCTCACCAGGCACATCCAACAGGGCCCTCCAGGATGGCCTCAAACAAGTTACTTCCTCTACCATGCAGCCAGCGCAATGGTTTCATTAATGAGGTTCTTGGCATAAAAGTTAGCTAGTGAGATCGAAATAAACACACAGACTCAGTTACCTTTTTCTATGACCAGGTCCGAGACGG
Source organism: Callospermophilus lateralis (assembly GCF_048772815.1). Taxonomy (NCBI): domain Eukaryota; kingdom Metazoa; phylum Chordata; class Mammalia; order Rodentia; family Sciuridae; genus Callospermophilus; species Callospermophilus lateralis. Next base: position 127,789,334 of record NC_135306.1, on the reverse strand, counting down.
CTCCCCTCTCTGGTTCCCTCCTCTAACCGCCTGGCAGGGCAGCAAGGATTACTCAGGGCTAGCAGGAGAGAGAGAGGGAGAGCACGCCAGGGAGTAGCCTTTTATTGGGGAGCAAGAAACTCAGGGGATAATTCCATCCAATGAAGGTTGAAGGGGGGGCCGCACTCCAAGGTCAGGGTCAGTGATTGGGCCTCCGGGGTCAGTGGTCAGTTACACCCCCACACGGACAGGTTCTCTCAACAGGAGAGGGCCGGGAAAGCTCCGACACAGCCAGAGCGCCTCAGACCCTAACCAGGAGTCACCCAGTCATGTGTGAGAATGGCTCCTGACAACTTCCCTTCACCCCGATAAACTGAGTGAAGACTCTGGCAGGCTGTCTTTGCCTGATAAGAGGGAAAGGCGAGAAGATCAGGGTGGAGACCCCCAGATGTGATGTTTCTGACCCCAGGGAAATGATGTCATGGAGAAATATGGTGGTAGCTGATAAAGATTGAAAGGGGGGTCAAAAGCCCCCAAATTTAGTATAAATAATAGAGCTGATGAACAGGGATTCAACCAGGTGAAACAAGGATGCACTTGAGCTGCAGAACCTGATGAGGACTTGACATCCCATAACTTGTCATCATTTTCCTGATCCTCTGCTTGATCCTCACCACTCTCAAACTCTACTGCCTCGTCTGGACCTTGGTGAGAACTGCAACTTCTCCCTATGATCCTCTCCTCAACCAGTCATCTACTCTACACCAGGAGAAACTTGCCTTGGCTCTGGACCTGATCTCCGAGGTCTGAGTGAGTGTGCATCTGCTGGACATAAAGCCTAAGGCTTAAGACTTTTGAACTTGGCATGCAGAAGGAATGTCTGTCATTATCCTGTCATGATTAAGTGTATTTGCAGTGCCTATTGTTTGCTATGAATTAATTAATCTAGAATTGTTTGCTGTGAATGGATTATGTCAATTGCAGTGCCTAGCATTAAGGATTATCATTTTCTTGATTAAGAACCTATAGAGTAAATTTGTATTAATTTGAGTGAATAAAGCATTGAAAGGGGCAGAAGCATGTGGACATTCTTTATTTCTCCCCTTGATTGTATGCGTCTCAATTTTGCCCCCTTGTGACAGGTTACATGAGAGTATGCATGCTCTGTTGTCCCTTGCCCTACAGAAAACTTTTCAGTCATTTCCTCTCAGACATCTGGGTGAGGGAGACTGACCAACTCCATTTTCCTTACACTGAAGATCTTGAGTTTTCATTTCATGTGCCTATTTGCCATCCATATGTCTCATTTGGTATAGTTTCTGCTCTAATTTTTACCTAGTTTTCTTTTTACTTTGTTTTTTTTTAAAGTTCTTTCCAGAATTTTGATACATTATTAATTAATTAATTATTAGTATCAATTACTTTTATTGCCAGATTCTTTTACTACCTCAGTCCAATGGTCATTTTCTTTCTCTCAAAATCCAAACAAAATAATGTACATTTCTTATGCAAAGTAAGTAATTTTTTAAAGCTGTGCTCTTCTGGTAGTTTTTAAATTTATTAAGAATTCCTTTCCAGAATGTCAGTATACTTCATGGCAAGTATACTTTTATATTGTTTGACCATCAGTATAGCTGAGAATTATGGTTTAGATAAGAGGTGTCCTCCAAAAGCTTATGGGTGAAACAATGCAAAAAAGTTTAGAGATGAAATGACTGATGTATGAGATCCTTAACCTAATGGGCACATTAATCTACTTAAATGGATTTACTGGGTAGTAACTGCAACCAGGGAGGAGGTGACTGGATGAGGAGGTAGGTGCATGCCTTTGGAGTATATATTTGGTACCTGACGAACAGTGTTCTCTGTGCTTTTTAGTTGCCATTTCCTGAGTTGCTTTCCTCTGCCACACAGGTGAGCCTTGATGGTCTTCCCCATCTTGGGCCCAGAGCAATGGAGATTGCTGTCCATGAACTGACACCACTGAAGCCATGAGCTTCAAGTAAAATCTTCCTCCTCCTCTATGTTGTTCTGGTCAGGTTTTTGAGTCACAGAGGTAAAAAAGCTAACTAGGACACTGATATTGTTGTGGGGACAGACAAGGTAAGACACCACAAACAGCAAGATAGAGATTTATTTGACTGCAGCCAGGTTCAGAGAGCAAACATTTCACTGTAATCAATCAATCAATCCTGAACCCTGAGTTTAGGCAGTTTCAGAACTTTATGCCCAGTGTGTATGGGGAGGGGTTCAGAAGCTCACAGTCTGTATAAGTTCACACAAAATCAGCTTTTCCTTTTACTGTTCTGGGCAAATTAACCCTTTAAGGACAACATCTGAGAAGAGGAGTGCTCCTTCTCCCCTTTCTTCCCTCCCCCTGCCAGCTGTTACCATGGAGCTCAATTAGTAATATCTTCTCTCATCTTTGAAATGTAAACATCACTGCTGAAGTTGGGCCCAAGGCCAGAGGCCTTGTTAAAGGATCTGTCTTTCTTATTACACTTTGCATTTGCAAACACACTTCCTGCTTAAAAACTTTTACAAACTATTATCTATATTGTTATTATACTATATAGTCCATAAATGTTTATGAAATACTAGTAAAGGGGTGTTCAGCACCTGTAGTGCCATCTCTTTCAGGCTTCTGGCCAGATTTAATTATTGTAAGACAAAGCAACAGGAAATAGGAAGCTTAACTACACTGAACTCTTTTGTAGAGATTGTTTTGCTGATGGTTCTTAGATTAATTATGGCATGGATTTCTAGAAAAACTTAATTAAGATTTTCCCTGGAGGAGGGGGTGCTACTAAAATATATACACACACAAATGTATCCAAGTACATTTCTATGTGATAAAATATATTTATCATATATATTATACATTTATCAATGTTGTAGTCAGCATCTTTTCTTCTATGAATATTAATTATAAAAATTGATGTGTTTCAGTGTGACATATCCATGCATTGCATGCATCTGCTATGCTTTGATTATGTCTATCTTCTCTTCTACAATTTCTTGAAAATTTATATATATATATATATATATATATATGTGTGTTTGAAAGTTATATATATTTGTGTGTGTGTGTATTTGAAAGTTTTATATATATATATATATATATATATATATATATATGGATTTTTTTTTGTATTGTTGAGGATTGAACTCATGTATAGGCTACCACTGAGCTACACCTCTACTCTAGTATTATGACTTTTATTTTGAGAAGGTCTTGTCAAGTTGCCCAGGCTGGCCTCAAACTTGCAATTCTCTTGCCTCAGCCTCCCAAATCATTTGGATTACAGGTGTGCATCACCATGCCAGGCCAGAGTTATTTTTAAAATGTCATTGGTAAATACTTTTCTCTGTGAGTTAGCTTTTAGTTATATAGTGCCTTTCCAAAAGTAGAACATTATAATTTTAATTTATCAGTTTGAAACTTTATGGATTATGATTTTGTTGTTCTAAGAAATTATTGCTTAAGTTTTTACTATTAAGTGTGATTCAGTTTAGTATTTTTAGTATTCTTTTAGATGTACTCATACTGAGAAATTCTTTTGTATTCTTAGTGTATGGATATTTGTTATCAGGAATGGATACTGTAAACTTTTAGATTATTTTATTTCTTTTGTAATATCTTTGTATGATTTGGTATAAGGGTAACACTGGCTTCACAAATAAGAAATGTTCTCCAGGTTTCTAGAATATTTGTGTAGAATCTTTATAATTTCTTCCTTATATGTTTGATAAAATTCACAGGTGAAGCCATGTGGACTTGGAGTTTTATCTGTGGGAAACTTTTGTCAAGAACTGGGAAGTTTTCATGGATGTTAGAAGAAATCACAAGAGAACTTAATTACTCATGGCATAGGAGACATAATGAGCATTAGCACATTTGTGTATTTTCCTTTTTCACATAATTCCTATGGGTCTGACCTGGTTGGATCCAGAGGGTGTCTGCATAGGCAATGATTTGCATTATTTGAAAGGAATCTTTAGTTTAATAAACCCCTAATTTTTTTAGTACTCTATAAATGTGTCTGAGACTTCATTATTGTTATCTTGGAAAATACACAAGCCTATTTTTTTTTTTTTTGCTCTAAGGGCAGACACTATTATACTCCAAAAGGATACACCATATCTAACTTCCAACACTGTTTTCTCCACATTCTTGAAAATGCTGTATAAAACAAAGAAAAGTTGCTTGAAAGATGAGCAGAAATGATGGAAATTCTCCTAGGTTGTAAAATGCAAATTCAATTACTTTAAATGACAATAGCTTTATTCAGGTGATGCATTCCTTTTATTATCCCTCTTAGCATACATGGAAAATAAGGGAATATTATGAAAAATTTTATGCAAATAAGTTCAAAATATTAGATGAAATGGAGAAGTTGCATAAGAAAGACACACCTCTCTCTCTCTCTCTCTCTCTCTCTCTCTCTCTCTCTCTCTCTCTCGTTTGATGGGATTTATTTAATAAGTGAGAAGGTCTAATTCTAAATATTTTAGACAAACATAGAAGAGATTTGGAAGTGTTCTGGCATATGGGGTTATACTGTCAATTAAAATAGTAAAAGGATCTACCAAACTGCCAGAACAAGAGGTGGGCATCAGAAACCTGAATATGATCAGCACTTTCTACATATTTTGCCTGTTCTGTCTGTGAGCTGATTTTTTTTTTTTTTTTTTTTTTTTTTTGCACTGAAACCTGACTTATTCAATATAAAAAACAGCACTCTTGACTGGTTTGTAACTTGGTCTCTCACAGTATTTACTCAGATAGGATTGATAGGTGGGATGCTTAACAATTCCAAATTTAACAGAAAGTGTTATAATTAATTGCTGGTCATTCCCAGGGATGCTCAGGAGAGGTGTGCTGGAAAACAAAGAAGATTCTCTTGTTTTGGGGACTTCATCAGTATATGTATTACTCATAGGCAGTGAGCACACAGAAATTGTGTAATATTTTTTCTAACTCCAAGGAAAAAAAGTTGACTCTATCATATAATATGCACTGAATAGATTATATGAGAAAATTAGGATTATTTTTTCCCAATCCCTCTGTCCTTAATTCTATACCCAATAATAATTTGGGGACATTTAATTTAGCATCTTTAATGCTTTACTGAATATCCACTCTACCTTTGTTATCATGAGAATCAATTCTCCATTATTATAGTAATGTGGATTTGAGAATGTCTACTAATATTTACAATGTTCAGTTATATAATGTAAAGTATGAGGAACTCATTTTACAAAGTTGGCACATCAACACTAATTATGCAAATATCCCTTAAAATTGACTCCTGCCTTTATATATTTTTAATCTGAATAGTATTGATTCATTTTTTAACAGAAATTTGTGATCACCTGGCTTTAGTTGAGTTAGAGAGATACATGGCAACATAGTTCTAAAGCAGTGTAGTGACTGTCCCTTAGAGGGTCCTATCTTCTACCCTCTACTCCTACTCTCATTTAGCTGGTCACTCTCAGTGTCACCGTATGGCCTCCTCAGGCAGCTGATACTATGTCTCTGGGCTCATTGAAGCAGTGAATAAGGAAAAACTTGACTTTCATTGTCAGGAGCCATCCATGGGCCATGTGTGTGAACTGTGCGCATTTGAGTATATCAGAGGACTGGTCTGGCATTGTGCAATGTTTGTGCTCTGCAATGAAAGTGTGCCTTTCCTCTAGCTCTCCTTTTGATCCCACACAGCACCTGAGATGGATGTGTCTTGCCAACAGGTCAATCACTCTGCTGACCACAAGACATTACAAAGCAAGACTCCGTCTTTGAAACCCTATTCACTGCCTTATTTGGTGAAGAACATTTAATCAAACCTCCTTTGTGTTTGTCTCTCCTATAAAATATAAAGAATCCGGGTGCACCCTGTCTCTTTCCAGCGCAGCCCAGCACGGAGCTGACCTTAGGGGTCACAGAGTAGTCCCACCCTCCATCTTAGAAACTCTTAATCATGTGCTGCATGGTTTCTGCACTGTTTTCTTAGTTATTAATACAGCAGCTCCTTTTAACCCAGCTCATCTCCTCTGCCAGGCCAGCAGGTGACATTTCTTCTTATTGAAAGAGGTTTCTAAATCCCAAAACTGATAATTCTGCTCATTGCTCTCATTGAGTTACATTTTAAGCTCTTTAGATGTAGATATTATTTATATTTAGTAGATAATATTTAATTTATTAATTTTCCACATTGTTTAGTATATTGCCTGTGAGAAAAATAAAAACAAAATCTTATGGAAGGAATATTTGATAAAGAGTGTTTGGTGTTTTGTCTTCTAGTTGTCAAATGTTTGGCCTTAGAGCTTGTGGGTTCCAAACTCATCCAAAGGTGACTTAATCAGCCACTCCCACAGGTACAGAAGAAAAGTTTAGGTTGAAATCAGAATCTGCAGTAACCACCTGGTGCTTATATTGATACATAAAATATAACAGAATAATTTTCTTAAAATTTTATGAAGAAAAATCTTAACATTTTATAAAGACAAATTAATTTGTCAGAGCTAAATGTAAATGTTAATTTCTAATACAAATTTTGATTCTTTATCCTGAACAAACCAGTTGAATTTTTTGATAAATGTAGCTTAAAATATGACAGCAAGTGTTGAAGAACAAATAAAAGATAAATGGCAAAGCAGATATATTTGAGTAAATTGAAGCATGTGTGTGTATTTATTCACTAGGCTGTGTATGTAATTTGGATTCAGAATGCCAAGTTTCAAAATTTATGCCAAAGTCATTATTATTTAAGTGATGCCTACTTAGTGAGGTATAGCAAAATCAAAATAAATAAATAAATAGATAAATAAATAAATAACAAAGGCCTCTCTTGACATCCATTCTGCAAAACAATGTGAATATTAAGATCTTATTCCATAGCTATGGCTACATTCACAATTAGATGTATACATATTCTATATTTTTCTATTTGCCTTAGTAATGTAAATTGTATTATTATTTTCAGATTCTTAAAAGCATTGCAGGAGGATTTTCTAAATAACCTATCTATTTTGTAAAATCAAATAGATCAAGTGTAGAAAAACTGTGACTGTTTTGCTCAACAAAATTTCATTGGAATACAGTCATATCTGTTCACTTGCATGTTACCCATGATTTTGTTCACATTATAAACATGCAGTAAGCAGCTGGAACAGAGACTATGTGGCCCACAGAGTCTCAAAAATTTTCCATTAGTACTTTAGAGGAAAAACTGCCAACTCTGGCCCTATAAAATACTAAGAGAACAATAATTGTGATCAATTATGTAACTTAAGTTCAGATGTGAGCATTCTCATACATATATATAGTCACTTTAATTTTCACAGTAATAGTATGTACTGAGATCACTTCATTTTGGTTCACATTAATAACCAATAGCCTTTTGATGAGTACTTAACTTCTTACTTGCAGAATGCTTAATATAGAATTGCTTGTCCAAGGTTTTTATTTAAGAAAAATATATTTTAGAAAACATTTGATAACAGTAATTTCATGATTTTATGTTCTTGCATTTTTCCTATAAATATGTTTAGCATGGAATCATTGATGAGCCCAAATAAGCCATCAGAAACCTAGAGACTTCTCTGTTTTTAAATAATATGCTGATTCTATGAGTAGCAGCTTGAATTAGGAACATAACTACATACGGTCATTCCTTCAAAGTTTATACAAACCTACTCATATGGCTCATAAAATAATAACATTACAAATCATCAAGAGAAGGATTACATAAAACTAACCATAATTATTGACCTGATTTCCAAATCTCCTCTTCATATTTTATTTTCAATTACTTAATGGCAGGTTTGTTCACTTTGAAAATATTACTGAACCATAATGGCATGAAGTCAAGTGATGATTCAGGGTTTTAAAAGGAAATCATCTCTAACTTTGATTACCAAAGCAAAATACAAATATCAATAAAAAGGTTAGGATTAAATGTACTGCCATATTTAATCAGCATTTATTGTGTTCTTGTTCTGTGCATAAAAAAAAACAACAGTGAGAAGTGCTTGTTAATTTAACTGTTACTGTCAGGCATTTGAAGGAAATCTTCAAGGAAAAAATACTAGTTGGTTTTAAAGTCATATTTTAAATTTATAAAACAAAGAATTATCTTTAAAAACTTGAGTGATCTTATGCAATTCTTTATGTTTACATTTTATTTATTCATACTATATTGAAATAACTTTAAACAGATGGAGAATTAGCAAATCATAAAATGAGCCCACTCTCCTTTCTCATAACATATTTTAGATGAATGCTTTAGCTTTTCAGAAAATAGCTGAAAAAAACATTTTGGAATAAAGCCAATACAAATATATGAAGTTAAGAAATACTTTGTTCCAGTTTTGTCATCTGAATAGAGATGCCCTAAATAAATCATAGTCCCACTCCATGGGAAGATATATATCATGCATGCTAAAATATAAGGAAAGAGGTTTTTTCTCTCATAAATTTTCTCTCAGGGAAGAGAGAGTCAACCTATATACCTCATCACACACACATATTCTCTGACTTCCTGTCTGTTAAAATGGATGAACCATGCCTGTTCCAGCGTAATATCAAATCTTTATCTTTAACTCTGTACTTGCTCCCTTTTCCTTTTTCCCATTCCATTACCTTTCTTTTTTTTTTATCTCCCATATATAAACATTTTCTCCTTTTATATTTAATAATATATGCTACTTAAAATGTACCAGGAAATGTTACAAGTGCTGTATACATGACTTGATTCATTGATCCTCATTTAACTCTATGGTTACTATTATCAAAGTTATCAATCTAGGATCTTAATTCAGCCAGTGTTACTCCAGATACCATATCCTAAAACATTTACTTGTACTATTGTGCTTTCACCTTTAACTCACAAAAGGACTACAACATAACTCATCTTCAAACCAACAAACAAAAGAGAATGACAACACTGTCCTCCACCTATGGTCTCATTTCTTTTCCACATCAGCGGTTGCCTTTTTTACCAAATGGGATCCTTTTAAAATATATCACTCAGCCAGTGAGAATCTGGTAGTCTGGTTGCTTATCGTTCAAAATATAAATCAAAGCCTGCCACTTCCATCATGCATAGAACCTTCCATTGAATTTTTAACCCAATTGGAGGAACTCTAACTTACCACAGTGAACAGAACTCTGCTCTAGGGGACTCTGACTGTCTCTAAACCTCACCTCCTCTCTTTCTCCTTTTTGATGGGTCTCCTGATACCATAGCATCCTCCTTCTTCAGGGCTCTTGCACTGCTTTTCTTTCTGTGTCTAGAGCAGGTTACACTTTGATACCTCTATTTTCCTGTTTTGGGGGCTGAAGTTAAATTTATTCTCTCTGGCTTAATTGGAACAGAAAATTTATAAATGACTCAGAAGTTAAAGAAAGACCCTCATTTGCTTGTTTTGTTTGACCAAAAAGATTAATGTAACTTACCACATTTTTCTAAGTATCAAAGAATATACGTTGAAGTCCCACATTGCCAATATTAATCATTTTTTCTGGAAGGAAAACTATTTTTAGTACATTCTAAGGAGATTATGTTTATATAAACACTGTTTCTGGTGAGTAAACATACAAACACTCAAACATGAGATGAAAGAAACAGAGAGGGAGAGAGAGAAGGAGGGAGGGAAGGAGGGGATAGGAGAGGAGAGCAGGGAACTAAAGAAGAGGAAAAGGGAGAGGATATGAATATGAACAAGAGAACAAGAGCATGGGAACCCTTGAGAGACAGAGTGGGAGGCACAGAGGTAAGAAAGAATATGTATTACTCTGCTTAAGCCAAAACTGTTCAGAAATCCCTATTAGCTCTGTGTTTCTCTATTTTAATTTCCTACAGTGTCTCTTTTTTTTTCTTTCTTTTAAATTAACAGACCAGTATCTGTCTGAACATAGAAAAGTAGCCTACAACTAAAATTAAAAAGTGGTACTCTATAGATCAATACATATATGTTTCCATTCATTATTACTTAACTTGTAGTACTGAAATTAATTCTAAGAGATAATAATGTTGATAATGTGCTTGGCATGTAGTAAGAAGTCAATGAATACACATTTCAGTACTTTGTTAGCTAAGAGTAATTCAAACTTTATTAGTGTTAGTTTTAGTTGCAGTAATAAGGCAGTGGCTATATTCACTTCATTAGCAAAGAATAGGAATAATTGTTAATTTTACTTTTTAGATTGTAATATGTATATGTGATTTTAAAGACAAGTAAAACTTAATATTCAAGTGGTATTGGAAAAGAAACACCACACTCCTTTCAGCAATTCTACATTTGAATTACTTAGACTAGATAAATTTAGGAGAACTATGCTCAACTTTAACAATACAATGACCTTATAGCATCTGGATATAGTAATAGTGAATCACTGGGAGAGATGATGTAATTGTTCATTTGAATGGTTAACTTGATGGAATTAAGAGTTGACAAAAATTAAGAGGCTTTTCGGTGTGTCAATGATGGTGTGTCTAGGAATTATTGGCATGTAGGATAGGAAACTGAGGTGAAAACCTTCCCGAAGTGTGGGCAGTACCTTGCAATAGGATGGTGGCTTTGATGGAATAAAATCTGGAAGAAAAAGGAAGCAGCAGCAGATGCTAGCTTGATTCTTCTGTGGGTTTTTGATTCCTGCTGCCATTGTCTAAAGCTGTCAGACACCTACTCTTTCATTCTTCCAAAGGGGACTCTGCCAGTGATTCTCCAGGGAATTTCCAGAAGCCTTCAGTGTTGGACTGGAGTAATGCTGTTGACCCCTCTTCTTCTGAGCAGCATGCTGGACTGTGCAGCTACTGGTACCTCCAGCTCTCTAGCCTGCAAACAGCCCTTGTGGACTATCCAGCTTCTGGTAACGTAAGCAATCTAATAAATACTCATTTTATAATCATATTCTGTAGATTTTGTTCCTCTAGAGAACTCTGATTAATAGGCTGTGGTGTGAACTGATAAATACACTCAATAAGAGTGTAAGTTATAGGTTATACATTAGTAAAAAATATAGATTATAAATATAAGATTTTGATAAGTGAGATAAGACAATTATAAAGCAAGAACTGTCATAGGCAAGCCTGAGACTCCATTTTGCTGCCTTCTATAAAAACAGTTACAAGAGCTGTTTCTGAGAAACAGAAATAAAAGCTGTTTTCTGCTAAATTAAAATTACAATAAAAATATATTTTCTTTTGTACTTTGTACCCCACAAAATGTACTCAACCCAGGATATGGTGGTCTTGATGACCCAGATTTTGAAGTAGATTCTTGCCCAACCTCCCACTCCGGACCCCTAACACCTACTTGAACCAAGGATACAGTTGTCTAACACCTGCTTAAACCCAAGATGCAATTGTCTGAGTTGCTCTGCTAACTGCTGTTTTAGTTTCTATGATTTGCTTGCTTGCATGATGCTAAGTAAATTCCCTGAACTGTGGGTATCTCTTTAAATGCCCAAGACACAGGCCAGGAAATTGCTGTTTTCCCACAGAGCTTTAGTCTCTATGGGTGGGTGACAGTCCCTGGCCAGGTAAATAAAACTCTCTTTGATTTGAATTTGGATTTGGAGTGTTTTCTGAAGTGGCTCCTCATAACAAATACAGATGGTGACAGGTCTATTTTATTTTCATTCTCAGTTTTGTCTGCATTCTATCATGTAAAGCCTATTAACTTTAAGTAATATACTGAATCCTGAGTCACAGTGCTTCATCTTTGTTGGCAATATTCCTCAAGATGGCATTCAGCATTTTTGAACATTGGCCATCCATTTTATACATAATCAATAGTAAATATCAGCATAGACTTGTGGTCAGTGGCTTATCACTACTGATTGTTCAGAATTCTGAAAAAAAAAAAAAAAAAAAAACAAGAACAGAAATCTAAAGAAGAACTATGCAGATGCTCTGTGGCACCTGCTGGGTAATATGGCCACAGCCTGTACCTCTTGCTGAGTCTTTTCTTACTTTTCAGGACAGTCAAAACTACAGCCTTTAAAACTATCCAATAGCAGATCAGAACAGTATTTCAAATAGTATATGTCCTACCCCTAAAATCTGAAATAGACTAAAAGTTGAGTTTATGTCAATACTATGCATAAAGGTTAATAAATTATCCTTTATTTGGAAACATAGAGCTATTAAGAATTCTGAACTGGTGATTTTTTTTTTTTTTTTTTTTTTTTTTTTAGCATATAAAGCAGGGTTTATTTAAAAGGGGGTTATACACTTCTCCTGGGAGGGAGAAGTAAGCTATAGCTGGTATCCTGGTATCCCAAGAAGTGAGGTGTTCTGTACTTTTATATGTCCTAGGCTTCCTTTGTTCTCCTGCCCCCGCCCCCCCCCCTTATCTTTCTCCTTCCTGCATATATAACTAGATCCAGGAATGCTTAGTGGGATGGCTCAAGGGTGGGAAACAGGTGGGCTGAAGGGGAAGGGCAGCAAGGAGTAGCCAAGGACACATTAACATCCTTATAGCTCCCTGTAGGGAAGGTAATTCCTAGGACAGGTTACCTTGGCAACAGGTTGAAGCAGAAGCACATTCTCCATAAAGGTGGAGGAAGGGCTCTGAAGAAATTAACATTTCAATCCCTTGGGGTACATTCTCCAACTTCCCAGATTCACTCAAAATTGGCTTCCTTTATCTGACCTGACTCAATTTACCTACCTATACTGGGGGCCTATTTGATTTAATTTTAATTTTTAAGTCTTGATCTAAAACATCTAGCACATCAATCTCACAAGTCTTATATTAAGAGGACTGGGCTTTAATGTCTATAACTTTACAATTATTTACCCATTTTATTAATTGGGGTCTGTATTATACTATTGAAAGACCCCAGCCCAGCAACCTTAGGCTTAGTTACAAAATTATTAGGGCACGTCACAAACCTGCAGACAATGTGTTTTTCAGATAATCAGTTAAGTGTAACCGATTAAAAGGGAAAAACAGGATGGTTGGGAAAGAGTAGAAAAATAGATTCCAGGGCATGCCTGAATAAACAGGGGCTAATAAGCAGGAACAGAAAAATCAGAGTGCTCATATGTAACTGTCATGTGGTGTAATTCCAGGAACATAAAATAAAAAATAACTTTACCCTTTAGGTAACCTGTATGCTGGGTTCAAAATAACCAATAAGATACCTGTTGCTTACCGCGAGCGCGAAACCTGCCCCTTGACCCTATAAAAGACCTGTACCCCAAAGCCCGGTGTGCCAGCTCACCAAAGCTCCGGCTGAGGTTTCGCTGAGCACCGGCAGGCATCTGTGTCTGAATAAACCTCATGCGTTTGCAGCCAGTGCCTCGTGCGTCTTTCCTGGACAGGGAATCGGTGGGTCTTTCACTATCTGTCCTATAGGTGATGGCTTACTATCTTAAATTAACCCAGGTTGTGTTATTGAATCAATACTTCTGCAAAATATTAACAGACAATCTTTAGACTATTTCTAATAAGGAAAATACAAAATAAAATTAACAAGAGTAAAAACATATTTAGTTTGTGTAATAGCTATCTTGAATATTGGCTGAGTTATATATTATATCCTCTATTTAAGATCCTAGTAATCTTAAAAAAAAAATCAATCTTTTGAACACCACTTTAAATGAACTGAAATTTGGCCTACTTTGTAGTCATTCTGACATGTAGTAAGATGGGACATAGAACCTTATCTCAGATAAGGCAGGGTTCTTCATAAATCTATAAATCTTTAGTGTTCTAGTTTTGAAGCTGATCTTTTCTTCTTAAATATCATTTCATAAAGTTTACATATACTGTTGCTTGAGGTCATTAAAATATTAGCTAATACAATATGATAGATATTACATTTAAAACATGAATTAAAGAAAGGCTGAGAGCTTTTAACCTTTTGTGGAAATGTAGCAAAATTCCTTTGTGTTTTACAATATTAACCTTTGCATAGATTAGGCTCTTATTAACTTAAAAATAACAGCATTTCAAATAAATTTAGATTATACCCCAATGTAAAAAGTAACATAAAATTTTATATATCTTATTGACATCAGGTCAAGTTATAGAACATTAAATGATATAAATAAATCTCCAATGTTGTTCTCTTAAGTCTAAAATTACCACACAAATATATTTGGAGAAAACCAGCTTGATAGAATGCTCTTTTAAAGATTCTACCTTAACGACTTTTATTCCTGGAAGATATAAACATATTTAATATACAAAGAAGAGTAATAGCATTGAAGCCAGATTTAAAATTAGGTAGTCAGTGTAGTCAGGTAAATCGGGTCTAATATCGAGTGAAATCTAAAATGGAGGCCATGCTGGGAATGAGTCAGGGAAAACACAGGACAACTCATGGAATGTTAATGAAGTCCTGAAAAGGCCCTAGGCCAAAGTCCACCTCAAAGAAATGTTAATGGAGCCCAGGAAACAGCCCCAACAGACTTGGAGATAGCCCATCCCAAAAGGTGATAATTAAGCCCACCTGTGTCCCACCCCTCGGGCCTCCAATCTACATTCCATCACTGAAAGAACTATAAAAAGGGGAAAGAACAGCCCTTCCACGGATTCCCACCTCTTGGGTCCCCTTCTTCCTCCGGGAGAAGTCTTTTCTGCTGTCCTTTAATAAATTTCTAATTTCTACTCTGACCTTGCCTTGGTGTGTGCTTTCTGGTGTTATTCAACATTGGGGAAGCAAGAACTCGTCACCGGTCAACAGTGGTGTCAGCATCATGATTATATTGATGTTTTTATATTAACCAAGTTTAGCTTTTAAAGAAATAACATAGTACAATGCTCTAAAATAACATTTTGTTTAACCAGTTGTTTAATTTCTTTAAGATTACTTCTCTAGAAAAAAGAAACAAAAGTTAATAAACATAATATTATGGGTAAACTAATGTTTTAAGAAATTTTTGTTCTTTTAACACATAGATTAAACTTTGGTTTTTATCATTACATTTGACCTTAGTGATGAAACCTTAAATAGCTTTGATTGTTTCACCTATATATAACCAACTTACACAGACCTTCTTTGTCACTTAAACCCTCTTATTTACTTCATCACATAAAAACTGTCTGATCCAGAAACACTTTTTTTCTATTAAATGTTTTTTTTTTCTATTAAATGTTTTTCATACCTAGAACCTTCTAATTCCTCCTTCCCATCTGTTCACATTTTGAAACAATCCTTGTAAATTTCTGAATTTAGTCAAATTATTTCATTTTAATAAAAACAAATGCTTTATGTCATTTACATTACTCTTAATTGAAAGAGTTGAAACTTTGGGGCCTTTGTATATAGAAATCTTCTATAAACCTTTGTATGTAGAATCATATCTGTTTACCATTTCATGAAAACACAATGTTTAAGTATATAGAATTATACCTGTTGGGACTTTGAAGTTTTAGTAACCTTTTTCAGCGATGACAAATCAACTTTAAATACTTTTTTAGTCCTTTATCTACTAATTTATGAAAACATCAATAATGTTACCCAGTGCAATTCAAGGAGTTAAGAGTACTTGATGGTATATTTAACATTTAGCATTTTGACCTTGTATATTAATCAGATGTCTAACAAAATTACCCATGAGTAATCTCATGTCAAATCTATCTTCCTTATTTTACCAAAATATCAGACAAGTATATTGAATAGTATTAGCCATTTCTTCCTTGTTGAAGAAAAGTCCTAGTGTAAGGGTCCGGCGAAGCGTCGGAGGAAGAGACCACCAAGAGACTGACTTTATGCAATATGCAAGAGGAGTTTATTAGGATCCAGTTCAGTGCACTGAGTCCCCAGGCCTGCTCGCACAAAAAGGAAGAGCAGCCCAGGGCCCAGAGCGGAGGTTAAGCTGAGCTTAAGTACACCTTTGGGGGGGGGGGCGGGGGGGGGCTTCATCAGGAGGTGTGGGAAAATTGAACAACAACTCTGAGTCATGATTAGCACATTCACTGGCGGGAACAGATTGGACGAGGGTGATTGGTTACTTTTAAGTGGGGTGAACATTTAAACTGATTGGTTCTGGGCCCGAGGTGCCTACGTGCTGGGCTACTCAAAGTCCCAAGTTATCAGACCACCAGAGGAGTCAGTGAGAATGTTTACTGGGCAGTTCCTGTATTGTCCTAACAGCTACAGAGATCACAGGCTCCGAGAGTAGCAGAGGAATTTAACAGTAATAAACATAACAATGGTCTTTTACTTTACAACCCAAGCCTTGCAGTTTAGAAACTTCACAATGTCCGATCTTTTACACTTTTACTCAGGCTCTGGGCTTAGAATCAGCTTAAAAATTTCACCTTTACACTAGAACCAAGAGATATTAGACAACTTATAGACATAAACATTTTATTAGTTCTTTGACCACCTAGAGAGACTTGTAAGTTTAATTTTAAAGACTTCTTTACTTTCATATATTTACCCAATGTAAATTAAAGATATTTGGATTCATTTATTTTTTATTTTATAAGCACTTTTTATATATCTGCTAAATTTTATACCATACATGATATATGGACATACACACATATAGATATACAACACATAAACCAAGTGTGCACACATAACACAATAGTAAAGGCCTTGTAGCTTTTTGCAGGTGAAATCTAAATTGTGATGTTCAAAAACTCCATAGTTGAATTAAAAAAAATAGGACGGGTCAGAAAAACATTAACCTAGGTGGGTAAGATCAAAATTGTGAGCTCAAACAAATACATCCTAGAAAAAAATGACCAGCCAGTAATTAGTAAAGTACCATACAATTTACTTTTTGTTTTAGTCTAGTTTGAGTTCAGATAAAAGACACCCCCCCCCTTGGGCTTCAGATCAGTCTTCTACTGAGCTTTCAGGCTTTTTCCATTTGTGTTCCAATGTAAGTCCTGGCTGAGGTCTGAAAGGAGCAGGGAAAACTTCTATTGAGAGCAGAAAACCATTGCCTAAGGCATTTTAACCATTTTTTTCTAGTTGGTAATTGGACAGGTTTGGATGTTGAAAATTTTGATACCTTATTTTCTATTAATTTTGAGAACAAAGCTATGATGTTAAGCTCATTACTGAGCAGGTCCATTATTTTGTGTGACCATTTCTAGGGTCTCAGGGACAAACAGGTTAAATTTTGTTCCATAGGTTGAATTGAGAACAGAGGCTCAAAATAAGACCCCATTTTGATGTCTAAAAGTCTTCAAAAACCTATTTATAACTCAGAGGGGGAATAAACTATTTTGGAAAATTTAACCTTTAAAAGTAGGTGGCCCTTTATGGATTAAGTATTTATCATGGTGTGTTTTTATTGTCTCCCTGAGTTTCTCCATAAAAATATCAGGCTTTCCTGCTCTGAGTAATTTCAGAGACTTTGGAATTGTTAGTGGGCTTTTATTTGATCTTCTTGAGGGCTTCAAAGACCAGCATTTGGAAATGTGTAATCTTCCAAGCATCCTGTTCATCATTTAGGTCACAGTCAGGATCCTTTCTGGGAATTGCCTGTGCTCTAGATGAATAATTAGGTTTGTTTCTAGTTTGTGATGCTGGGGCATGGGCAACATGTAGGTCCATCCCCAAATTCTTTAGCTACATGCTTTAGGGTGGCCTCCTTCTTATTGGAGGCTAAAATTTGGCTAAATAATAATATAATATCTTTACAGGTGAGGTCAAGCACCAGGCATAATTTTTGAAACATCCCAATATATTTATTTAGATCCTCTAAAAATTTTCCTGAATTTGTTCTTATTTGTTTTAAGTTTTGGGTGGGTTCCTCTTGATTTTTCTTCCTCAATAGGTGATTCCTTAAGGTCTTCTCTCCTGGTAGACGTTGAGGTTATGCCTGAAAACACATGAAAATGAGGCACTTCTCCTGATCATTTGTAATTTCCCAGTATGTAGACTAGTGGTCAATCTACAAACTGACTTGAGAGAGAAACTCCCACCTGAGTGATGGAAATTTTAAGTTTTCTCCCACATCAGAGAAAACTCTTTATTGGATATATGAGGGATATCTCCCTAAGTTGAGCTTCATGATGATCCAGAAAACCCATCTCTCATCACCTGGCTCTGCAAAAGTTATTTCTGGCTTCCATTAACAAAGTATTAGGGTCCCAGTTTGCCCTATGCCAGAGACCTTGGGAGGATTCAGACTTTAGGGTGTTACTGTTTTCTTCCCTGCCACTATAACTCCCGATTATGAAAAACTCATGTAAAAGAATAATTGTATATGCCTTAGCCTTTTGTGCCTAACTGTTGTCCTGTAGTCTAAAAGTAAAGACTGAGGGTAAAGGGAACATCCATTGGTTGTTAAGCATGTAACAAACACCATTTTCTGGAGGAATTTATGGGAGGTGTTGGTTAAAATAGAGGAATAGAGAAACTATCGATAGGGCAGAGGGGTTGGAGGGGAAGAGGCGGGGCAGGGGGTTATTAATGATGGTGGAATCTGATGATCATTATTATCCAAAGCACAGGTATAAAGACATGAATTGGTGTGGATATACTGTGTATACAACCAAAGATACGAAAACTGTGCTCTATATGTGTAATAAAATTGTAATGCATTTCACTGTCATATATAAATAAAAAAGAAAATGAAATGAAAGAAGAAATAAAAACACGTGGGAAAAGTAAAATAATAATAATAATAAATAAATAGCCATAGCTGATGGGTGCCCATCGTCCTCCAAAATGAAAGAGACAGAAAGATGCAACTTAAACAAATGTGGGGTGTGTGAAGAAAAGTTTACCTCAGTGTAGACCTCCGTGGGACCTCCAAATATGATACCATTTGTTATTGGAGACAAGTCCTGATTCCCCACATGTTGAAGTTTGAACATTAGAGAAGCACGCCAAGGCAAGCATATAAAGCAGGGTTTATTTAAAAAGGGGTAACATAGACTTCTCTTGGGAGGGAAAAGGGGGCCATAGCTGGTGTCCTGATATCCCCTTTGAACTGTTTTTGTGTAAGCATTCTCTAGAATAATGGACCTCTATTTATTTCACTGGTAATGTGCATCCTTGCATCATTATAGGTTTTAGCTCTGATGTCTTACTGCAAATATTAAGATTTCAAAAGCACTGCCTATCACTTGCTTATTAGATGCAACAATTGTAATGATGAAAATGTAGCAGACCAATGTGAAGCTCCAGAGGACTATGCAAACAGTCCAGGGACCATGGAATTATATCATGGTAGAGGGTGAGAAGAAAATCCTCCAATTAGACCACAAATAAGTACTGTTGTCTACATTCCATGAGTACACATTGCTTTTGGCCCTTCCTCCTTGTTGAGATAGAAAACATTGAATTCTCCACATCACTTGGCACATATTAAGCACCTGGTACTGTGCTAATGTGTTCCAGCAAAGACACCATATCTGGCAAGAAGATACAAACATAATTATTACTTGGTTGATTTGAGTAATCCATTCTAATCCTTCAAGATCATTCTTTAATTTTGTGGAGGCCAGATAGGTTGTTATTAATAAATAAACGAAGATTTGCAGGAGACAATTACCTTGCATTCTTTGGTCTATAAGATTAGTGGAAATTTCTTTACTTTTTCCTAAGGTACAATATCTTTTTAAATTTCTCTTCCTGGATATGAGTAGTAGTTTCTAATTCCTCTGTCATAATGATGATGGCATTACTTGCCATCCAACAAGTGAGTTATCTGACTCCCATTCTATGACTCTATATATGCTTTGGTTAGGTTCTTAAAAGAAGAAACTAATATGATTTTTTAGGTAATGCTCTCTAGCAGAATGGACGTGTAATGAGGTAGTCCAGAAGTTCAGATAGAGTAGATATAAAATGCTATATAGGCATTTGTCCTCCTTTGGATCTTGGCTTTAATCTGATATCCTGGGGAAGATCTAGAGCATGATTTCCATACAGGTTACCTTCTGCTTCTTTGTCTCTTTCTTCACCTTTAGATGAACTCATACTTTGTGCATAGGTATGTATGAGGATGTTCCATAGACGCCTTGCTCTTTCCTTACTCATTTTTAATCTTTTTTGCCTTTTTTCCCTTATTTGCATCTAGTTGGTTCTTATCATTTTCAAGATAATTTTTTTCCATAATCTCCATTGGCCACTTTTTGAGACTATATAGGAAACTATTCTTTATTCTTCACCCTAGGGTGAAGAACTTTCACATATGGCTTCCTGCCTCTAGGAGATTGGGTGCTTAAATGTCATATTTTTGGCATAACTACAATCTCTTTGAGTTCATATTAATAAGTTATCTTGAAAAGAAAACCATTTTTAAAACCATAGTAGCTTTTTAACTTATTTGACTAATTGCCTACATGTACCAATAACCATACTGGCTATTCTTTATGAGATTTTCCTATTATTCTGGATGTAGATGCATTTATATCAAGCCTATGAAACTTCTGAAAGAAACTTACTTCCTTAGCCTCTTTCTGCTTAGCCATTTCATTTAACTGAAAGGATTGAGCAGAAGCAACATGAGTATATTCAGAGGAATAAAAAAAAAATTAATGGATATAATCTTGAAGAAGTTCTTGTTTGAGGAAGAATTTTAATTGGAATTTGTTGCTCAAGACCTTCTTAGTTTCTATTAGTATCTATTACCAGATGAAGCTCAAAGTCAGTTGTTTTCTAATCCTGCAGGTCCTGCACTGGCTGGCTATGTTCCCTTTTATTTCTCTTTGCCAAGTGGCCTGCATTCCTGAACTCATCTTTGTCTAGGAATACCTACTAGTACATACAAAGATAACAACATATTAGTTTTTCTTTTCTTTCCTTAAATTAACAAATTAATTGCTTAATTAAAAGTAATTAGTTTAATTAACAAGTTAATTTAAAAGAAACACCACTAACAAACCCTGATTGCTTTAATCTACTTAACAGATTGAACTGATCCCTTATAAGGCTTTTACTTATGACAGAGATGGACTGTTTCCAGGTAGTCATTACTCTTGCAGTATAGATTATGTTGAATACAATCCCAAAGTGTGGTGACTTACAAGGGTAACCCCTACCAAAAGAAGTTGGGACTCCAATATTTGTTCTATTAGCCTGCAACTATGAGAATCCTGCCACAGTGGATGACTACTAATGTATTCAGTGACAATTCTCAATTTCTTTTTGTTTTTCTTCTTTTTGTAATGGGGATTGAACCCAGAGGTGCTTTACCACTGAGCCACATCCTCATCCTTTTTATTTTATTTTTTAAAAATTTGAAACAGAGTCTCGCTAAGTTGCTTACAGCCTTGCTAAATTGCTGAAGCTAGTCTTGAATTTGCAATCCTCTTGCCTTAACCTTCTGAAATGCTGTGATTACAAATGTGCACCATTGCTCCTGGCTATTAAGTCCATTTAAAAAATAAATTGTAATGTATACATGAATGAATACATTACATGATTGATTGAAAGGTCCTTTGTGCCCTATGTAGAATTTCTATGATTTGACTTGTCTTTTCTCCTTTTTTTCTATCAGACAAAAAAAAAAAAAAAAAATCATCTTAAATGAGAAACATTTTTTATAATTAGTTACCAGTTCTCTGGGCTTATGTATGTTTTTCCCATCATGGTTTGACTTTTTCATGGATTATCCTTTGCTATGAATAGACAATTTAAAAAGCATTTGCTTAGTTTTTATTTTGTTTTGTTTTTTAATTTCATATTTTCTTTCATAGCTTCAAAGCTTGGAAGAATGCTACACATTTTTTTGATCATTTAATTTTGTTTGCTTGCTTTCAGAAAGTTAATAAAATTCTCAAATTAATATTTGAATTCTCTTTTGCACAGCATTTTGTTATTATTACTCTTCTGAATTTTAAAATGTTGAATATATTTTGTAAAAAATTTTCATCATAATTTCTCTTTTCTTTATGCAAGTAGAAATTTTATACTGTAGCTTCTCTTATAATATATTTTGTCACTGAATATATTTTGATACAAAATAACTTTATTTTTTATATTAGCTATGTTGTTTACCCTAGTAGAACACCTTTATTAAGTTGGAATGTAGTTTAAAACATATGGTATTGAAATAACTAACATTGGATTTTTAATTTGGGGAAAAAATTTGAAGCAATTAAAAATTTTAACTTCTTTGAAATATGTATAATAAACAATTTATCTGATTACTATATTTAAATATAAAGTGTTTTGTAAATAAAATACTTTTTAATGAATTGTCTTTTGTTTAAAATTCTAAGATGAAAAAAATGATTTTACAACTTAATAATATGCCATATTTATTTTAAAAACTAGGAACCCAAGTCAAGAGACAATACATTCTATATATCTTATCTACAAAGAAAGGAATTACATATCATTTTATTGAAATAAAAGATTTAAGAATTATACTTTTTAAACTATTTAATATATATTGCCTACTCAATTAATTTCCCATTGAAGGATTCATTTGTGAGAAATAGATTATGAAACATAAAAGACACTATTGCAATATATAAACATGAGAATACTATTTTAATATACACAATTGATGAGTACATCTTAGTCTCCATGAATTATAAAAAACATGCATTTAAAAATCTTGAATTATTTAATATAAATAGCTGCTCTTATATTTAAAGACTGGACTAGTTGTTTAATTGCTCTTAGCTGCTGTTTCCAATTTGCAAACATGGGTTAAAAACAACAATATTGTAGGATCATTGTGAGAAATAAAATGGAATGTAAGTTATCAGTAACTGACATATAAAATGGCTATTTAATTTGTTGCCATTCATCACTGTGTATCAAAGAATAAACTAAATATGGTCATGGTAAGGGATGGTGAAAATGACAACAAGACTGTAGTCTAGCTTTATTTTTAAATTGTTTTATTTTTCACATTGCACATTGCCAGAAACAAAACAAGACACACACACAAAAAAATGCTGGACTCCATGGATCATTAGCTCATTCAAAAAATCCCTGTTTCATTTCCTAATATGCTTCATGATATATCACAATAATATCTTTTTAGTTTCACATGCCTTTTTTCCTATGGTTTTCAAGAACCATAAAATGGAAACACATTTTAAAATCAAATGATATCATTTCCAAATAGTTTATTATATCTCTTCTGGAGTTATTTCTGCTTCTCATAATTCATTTAAGGCCATCACTATAATAATTTACAACTAACACAATGTTCCTGCAATATCCTCTGTAGTACTTTGGTGAAGAAAAGAAAAGCCAAACACACCCACACATGTACTCTCTAAACAAAAAACTTATAAAGATTCTGGTAGGAAATCTATCTCTTTTTTATATCTATTTATGTTTTAGGAGACAGGCCAGGAAATAGAATGACAGTATCATAGTCAGCAGGAAATCTTTTTCTAAATTTGAGCTGTATTTTTAGGAGGAAAAATTTAGTACATATTTATGGCAGTCAAAGAAAGTGCACATTCATTTTTTTTTTCTATGTACTATTACATAAATGAAAAATAAAGACCCTGACCCATTTTGCAACTGATTTGTATATTACCTCCTAGTTATAATTCCACACTTTTGCTTTGAATATTGAATACACATTTTATACAATGATTCTTAAACTGATCATATAAGAACTAATGGAAATCTCATTGGAAAACAAGTATCTAAGCACAATGTAATGAGATTAAAAAATAATTTTAGACATATTTTAAAGGAGCCAGTATCTATAAGAAAATTTCAGGAGTGATTGCTAATAGATTCCTAAACTTGACTCCCAATCTGTTGAACCAAATTTGTGGAGTTGGCTGTGATAAAACTCTTACATAGCATGTGTAAGGCCCTAGGTTTGCTCACCAACACTATTGGGGTTTGGAAATGAGAAACTCCCCCAAAACTCCTGTGTCAACGCAGGGATGCTCAATCATGACAAGATTAGATTATAAGTGCTTTAACCTCATCAGAGGATGAATCAATTGGATGGACTGACAATTTGAAAGAACTATTGTACTGAAAGGTAACTATGGGAAGGTAGGGCAAAACTAGAGGAATTAGGTCACTGAGGGCATGACCTTGGAATCATGTGATGTCTTCCTTCCGCCTTCTTCTTTCTCTGCTCCCTAGGGACCATGAGGGGAGCAGCCTTCCTATGCCATGCCTTTATGCCATGATGCTTTACCCGACTTCAAACCCAGAGCAATGGAATTGGATGACCATGAACTGGGACCTCTGCAACCATATGTCAAAATAAGCTTTTCCTTCTCTAAATTGTTGTAGTTGAGGATTTTGGTCACAGTGAGGAAAAGTTGACTAACATAAGCACTCTGCAAAAACAAAACAAAACAAAAATTTGGGGGGAGTGAATCAAAATGGGCATCTTACAAAACACATACTATAGATTTTTCTTGATGTTATTTTACTTGTTCACATTACATTATAAATTGAAAATCAGAAAATAAAACTATAAATATGTCAATTATACTTTACATATTTTATAATGATTTATGCATTTAAACCAAAATCATAGGAAAAAGCAGTATCCATGGAACTCCAGCATTTAAAAAATAATTATATCTCATATATCTATAAGTTAGAAATTTCTTATACTCAAATGTGTGAAAAAAAAAAAATTAGAGGTTAGGCAACTTTGAGACTCTTTATTCTGGATTCACATAGGAAAAGAAGGATAAATTGGATGGTATATAAATTAAACATTTTTAAGAAAAAATAAATCATTAACTAAAGATTTAAAACTCCAAAAAAATTTTTTGTTCATAATGGACAAAGTTTCAATCCTTAACATATATGCAAATCAATATTTAAATAGACCAAGTAATCAAAATAAATTAGCAAAATGTCTGAGTAAAATATCCATAGACTATACTAAAAACAGATATGAACATAAGAGAGATGATTAGTACTCTAGTAATCAGGGAAAATAAAATTAAATTGAAGAACTTAAAACTTTAAATTACATTCAGATAAGCAAATAAGATTTATTTCATCAAAAATATCTCTCATATATTCAGAGAATTACAAATTGAAATAAGTTGAAGAAGTTAACATTTGTTTAAAAGAAATAAACCATTTACTACAGTAATTCATCTTCTGCAAATTTAAACCAAAGAGGTAACTACTACATAATCATATAAACAAACAATGCAATTTGAAAAGTATCTGTGATATTTTTTTTCTGTTTAAGTATGTAACATATTTCTATAAGAGAATGATTATATATATATGGTTTATCCACTAAATGAAATCCCATAAAAAAGTAAAATACATGACAGTACTATCATGAAATGATTATAAGTCTACATGCTAAAATGAGAAGCTACCTCATAGCTATTTTAGGATGTAGAAAATATGGATAGTTTATTCCTATTTATGAAAACAAGTATCTGGTAGCTTATGATGAAAACATCGTGGAAGACAGTTTCTACAATGCTAGTGAACTTAATTGTCTACAAATGTGGAACAAAAGAAGCCTAAGGATAATTTCACTTTCTATGTTATATTTTTTGAAATATTAAGTTAAAAAAATGAAAATTTTAAAACATGAAATTAAAAGACAGAAAATGGGGATTACTGAAATTGCTGGAATGTGTCCCAATGAAGGGATTAATGATATTAAGGATCTTCTCAAAAGGAATAAGTGAAGGGATGGAAAGAGGGGCTCAATATTCCTCTACAGGGAGTGAAGTGTAAGCCTCACACAAACCTGAGATCCAGCAGTAAAATAGCAAACTCTAGAGTAGACTGCCTAGTTAACTAGATCAAATGTAGGTGACTTCAAAATTGATATGATATCCAGTTTTACATTTCTAGTTATTTTCCTATTTTCTTTGTAATTTCTTACTGTTGTTTGAAATCAACGGATCAGTTTCAATTGTAGTCAAGCACTTTCTAACTTATATATTGCAAAAATCTTAAATGTTCTTGTGTTCTCAAATATAAGCTTTGCAATTAAAATTAAAAGATAAACAAACAGTAACTATTATGTGCCAGTAGCTATTTTAGGATTCAAAAAGGCAACAGTAAACAAAATAGTCAAAGGCAACAGCTATTATGGTTCAGAGAGAAGCTCAATAAACAAACATGTGAAAGTTAATACTGTGTCTAATGTTGATATAGGTTATGGGGGAAAGAAAAAGAGAAAAAGGAGTGTCAAGCCAAGAGAATGGTCCTTAAAACAGTATAATCAAAGCAAGCTTACATGAAGAGGTGAGAAGCTATCCTAAGGAACTGAAAGAACACCATGTTGTTATTCTGGAAAGGTGCAACAGAGAGACCAATTGCAAAAGTCCTCAGTCAGGAGTGTTCTTGGTGTACTCTCAGAACAATATAGAGTGAATGAGTGGAGGAATGAAGAATGGGATAAATACCAGATGTGTTGTGTGTGCACCAGATGTGTGTGTGCATGAGTGCTTGTTTGTGCATAGTATAGATAATCATTTGGCCAGGATTGGTAAATATAGCTGAGTGCATGCTGTTATAAGAAAAGTTGTGTTAGAGTACAGTCAAACATATTCAGTACATATCATCTATAGCTGGTTTCACAATGAACATGGTCAAGTTGGAATACTGGCCCCTTAGAGTTTTCAGGACCCTACTTAAGTCCATTGTAAACACTTTGGCTTTTTTTGTAAATCATATGAGAATCTAGATGCTTGATCCCTATTGTTTTATGTGTGGGAGGTCTTGATAAGCATTTTAGATTTATTCTGTATATGATTAGAAGTTTTCAGAAGTCTTAAATTAGGGCCAAGAATACTCTATTGCTGTAATAAAGGACTACTGTAGCTATTTTGGGTAGAATATGTTGTGAGAGAGCAAGAATAGAAGCACAGAGAATTAGGTGATTTAGTATATTCAAAGAAAACAGAGGCTTCTCAAAAGAGATAATATCAGAAACAAAGAAGTCATAATCAATGGGAATTTCAATAAATTGTCAGTGGTAAAGGAAGATTAAAAATCAGACATCAGCATGATGACTTGAGCAACTGGTTTTCTAGTGATGATTAGGGGAAGATCTGGTTTCAAAGCAGGGAGAACATGTGGCTGTTAAAAATATAAGTCTCAGATAACTATCCAATTTCTAGGTAGGCATGTAAACAAGAATGAAATAAGGATTTAAGAGGGTAGAGATTGATGGAAAATTCTCACAGACAATCTATAGAAAGTCAATAGCTTGAAGAGGTTTGATAAGATTCTCTATGGAGAAAATGTAGCCTGAATTAGAGAGCCTCTGGATGTGTAGCAGGAAAGCAGCATCAGAGAAAGAGGTCTTTGAATGTATAGCAGTCAGAGTCCCCACAAGAAAAGATCAGCATTGAGCTCTGAGACCATGGCTGTGGTGTAAATAGGGGTTCATTTAATCACAGTTAATGTTCACTCATGTATAATAAGCAAAGAGTTGAAGAGTTAAGAATGTGCAGACAATTGATTTTAATAACATACCAGAGATTCTAAACTATGTCAGAAGGAAAGCTATGAGAATTATAATGAATATTGAAAAAAAAGGAAGGT
Organism: Callospermophilus lateralis; assembly: GCF_048772815.1. Classification (NCBI taxonomy): domain Eukaryota; kingdom Metazoa; phylum Chordata; class Mammalia; order Rodentia; family Sciuridae; genus Callospermophilus; species Callospermophilus lateralis. The sequence goes on along the minus strand of NC_135306.1, from coordinate 127,761,940 downwards.
AAATGAACTCTATACACACACAAAATATATCTCCTTAAAATTATAATGCTTGTTCACAAAAGCAATAATGGGTCCAAAAAATGTTTACCACCCAAAGTTGGCCTTTAACTTTTCTTAGCTTATCATCAGAACTGCTATAAGTAATTTTAGTAACTCCTTGTATTTAGGCATGATCTTGCAGTTAAGAAGCTATTCATACATATATCAGAATGTCTAAAAGTTAATAAAATAGAAAATGAAGCAATAAATAGTATATTAGAGACTTAATAAATGAAGACTAATCTACCAATAATGAATAGTACCACCAGAACATACAAAACAAAGAAAAAACAGAGGCTTCCCAAAAGAGATAATATCAGAAACCAAGAAGGCATAATCAATGTAAATTTCAATAAATTGTCGGTGGTAAGAGAAGATTAAAAATCAGACAGCTAAATCCTAAAGAACAACTCAAAAAATTGTCTAAACAAAAGTTGGCTTAAGGTATGCTAAAGTTGTACTTCTCTTTACTAAGAATCCATTAAATGGAGCTACATGTTAATCATGTAAGCATATACTATAAATATTGTATAACTTCAAGAAAATTACTCTTTTCTGCTTATGATAGTATTTGGAAATGAACCATGATTTTGTAAATTATATAAATCTAGTAAGGTATAAACTCTGTATTTACTGAAATCTACTCCGAAGACATGCGTTTTTTGATCTCCTACAAATACCTTGGGGACTGTGGATGACCAGCACTGAGCTTCACTAATATGGGGTGACAATGAACAAACCCTGCTTATTCGATTTTTTTAAATAGATGGGCTCTGTGCATGGGTAGATATGATTCACACATTTTAAGGGGGGAAATGTACTGCATGTCTCTTCCATTAGTTATAATAAGCTGTCACTCTCTTATAGTAGAAATGGAAATTAAACATTAACTACATTTAAAAAGCATTTTTTATATAGAAATGTAAACACAAATCTGCAAGTTAATCTCAAAATTAAATAGGATAGTCCTGCATAAGTGCTGTACTTTCACAAGTATTTGGTACCACAGAATTCTTTACAATTTACTGAGCTGTATCATATGGTCACACACCCAGCTAATACATCTGTTTTCCACTTAGTTGAGTAGCTTCAAAGCCAGAGCACAGACACTTTTCGTTTTACTGTCACCTATGGTTAAAGTTGTGTCAGCATTTCCATTATAAAACTCCTTTTTTTTGGGCTTTGTAAGCTTTTAATAATTCTAATCAAGCAGTGAAACAAATCTACCTCTGAAAGAATATTAAGCAGCGTAGTTTTAGAAAAATAAGGGCAAATATGTAAGACCAAGAAAACAGTTCAGTATTAAAGGTAGCACATTTCATATTATGCTTATTAATCATTTTTGTAAGGTGGATAAATAAAAAAATACCATCTTTGAAAATACAGTAACATACACTTTTACAGAAATAGGATGAGGGGAGAGATGTTCTTGGTAATTCAGACAGGATAATATTCTCTGAAAACAGTGCTTTCAACTTTTCATTCAAGGTTTTTCTCTTGATGTCCCTCTTCAATATCTTTGCAATATTTAGATTAATTTATGTACAGCAAATAGTGACTTTATGTATCTTGATATCTTTTCCATATGTTGAGGTCCACCTGTGAATTTTTCTCTTTACTCTGTCACTAATTCCACACTTAATATTTCATTTTGAAATGAGGAAAATGCTTTTACCAACTCTGGAAAATCTATGCCACTTCATTTCTCCCTCCTTTAACACTATACATGGGAAAAGGACAGGAATGTTTATTTGGGGCATGCTGATTTCCAATGAAAAAAGTCACACACTCAAGCCAACTCCCTCTTTATTATTCACTTACAACTTTTGCTTTCCCACCTACCTTTTCATCTTTTCTTCAGGGCGTGGCAGAGGTGAAAATGACTCACATATCACTTCAGTAAATCTTCTATTATGAAACTGTCTGGTATTTCTTCCCAGTTATCACTGTGATAAAATCTACATTTTCATCATTGATTTTCCTTTTGTATCATTCTCTCCCATCTCTACCCTATGACCAAAGGCTCATTAAGGAAAAGTCTACCCGAATCAATATGCTCTATGTAGAAATGAGAATGTATGAAAATCAATTTTGAATAGTATATTGAGTGTTTAGGATCCTAAACTCTTGCTTGACTGATTTGAATTCAACTTCTCTATTCAAAACATCTGTGACCCTGAGGACTATTCACTTACTAATCCCTACGTTCACCATGAAGTCAGTATTGAACAACTACTATTAATATTGTCTCTGATTGATTTCTAAATAAATGGCAAGCATTTATTTAGTGTCAAACATTATCTAGACATCTTTTATGAATTTACTTATTTAATTCATATGAAAACATACTAAGATAAATTGTATTATTATCTTACTTTTATGCTGACTGAATGAGAATCAGAGAGATTAACTTTCCTATAGTCACAGAACTGTCCTAGAAAGGGATTTGGATTTGAACCTAGTAGTCTAGGCCTTAACTTTATGCCCTCTGATTCCATGCTTTACAGCAACATTGTGTCATGATTAAATAAATAATACCTTCAACAAACTCATTCTAGTGAGTTGGCACACAGCTTATGTTTAATAAATAGTAACTTTGGAATTCTAAATAAATGTAATAATGAATTAACTGAAATGTATAAAACATTCTAGCAAAGTCTTGATTCAAAAACAGAAAACTGAATTTTAGATAGATTGTTACTTGCTCAACTAAAATGGTTTTTAAAGTGATTTAATTTATAATATATTCTGTAACTTACAAAAGCAGTCTTAGAGATTAGTGAGGGAAAAAACTAGATTCTAGGTAAGTAAATAAATATACTTTTTTTTTTCAATAGACTTACCACTTCTTCAATATACTTGACCACAAAGTGAAATTTGGAGATGTCAGATAAAAAGGAAAAATGATGGTCAGGAATAGAAAGGGGACACTTGAACATGTTGGTAGGGGACAAGAAAGGTAACAGTAAAGAGAAGAGAGGAGTATATGTAACAGACTGTGTGCTCACATCCTTAAGCATGTGTGCTTTAGTTCACAGTGTCTCAGTAGGAGATCCTGTTATGTGAATGGACGAATATGGCAGAATAAATCCAACTCTTATGTATAATTATAATGCACCAATTAAAAAATCACATGGAAGCAGATAGTTTAAGAAATAATTCCAAGAAGATGAGGTAAGGGAACAAGGAGAGTAAGGGAAGAGGAGTACTCATTATCAGAGTCTGTTCATGAGGTCATAAGTGAGTCATCAAATTTGATCCAGAACTTCTGAAAATTGTCAAGGATGCTTTCTAGAATTATGCATTTGAGTTATGAGAAATTGGACTGTTTATTTGCTCTAATACCTCAGAATTTATTTATGGGGTTTCTGGGGATTATCTCTTGCACACTGCTTGACCATGTTGGCATTGGGCCCCATAGGTTCTGTGTTGTGTGGAAGACCTTAAGGAAGAACACAGAAAGGGAATCACAACCTAGCAGTGTTTGCAAACAGTATGACTTAATGCACAGATGCACACACCACTGTGTTGATTGAAGAGAGCATTGCTGAGAAAAGTACAAATGAAATAGAAGATACTACTATGATGTAGTAGACTTGAAAAGATATCAGCTTATTTAGAATAATTGGAAATGGAAATAAGGAAAATGTCTAATCCTTCCCAAAGACCTATGTATTTGAGTCAGTGGGAAAGAGGGACTCCACTAGACAGGGCTTCCTGACAAGTGATGCTGATGGAAAAGAGGAAAAATCCATCTCTCAATTAAGATGCTCAGGAGACACATTTTAGTTAGCAACACAGTGAAGGGAACAGAGTAGGCCACAGATCACACGGGAAATTATTAATAGTTGAGATGGAACTAATGGTGAAAATATAGTCTATAGGGATAAAAAGTGCAAAAAAGATTGAGTACAGGAACTGTAAGGAGATTTTATTAGGAAAAAAAAAAACACCTTGTGATTTTTCAATGTTGAAGACAAAAGACGAGAAATGCAAGAAACTGCTATATATCAGGTATATGATACATTCTTTTCTTGCCAACCCTGTGTTTTAAGTATAATTACTCTTATTGTATTTGAGATAACTGAGGCTACAGGCACATGAAGAATGTGAATACAATTTTCTTGTCCAGAAAATCTTTACCCATCACTCTATTATGTTAATTCATTTAGAGAAAGGAACAAGTTGATAATTAGGGTGCAAATTTATCATTTCTGTGCAGAATAAAATTGACAGTATGAACCTAGCAATTGACTTTCTGTTTTAATGCCAGTTCATCATGTATGTCCAAAGGCAAAGCCAGAACTAAGAGTCACAGAGTTCTTCACTCCATATATGAGGGGGAAAGAGGAAGCCCAAAGAGATAAGATGGAAGAGAGGAACAAGAAGAGGAACAAGAAGAGAAACAGTCAGAATGCAGTCAAGCTGGTGGGTATGCCAGTTGGAGAAGGAAGTCAGAACACAGTCTTAAATGTCAATATCAAGAAAAATGCTTTGAGCAGCGTTCTGCCCATTGCTGTGTGTTAGTCAACAAACATCATTGAGTTATTAAGTTTCTAATAGTAAACAGAGCAGAAACTTTCTTCTCAAACCATTTTTATAGTGAGTAGGAAAATTATAAACAAGTATTTAAATAAAATGGTGGTAATTGGCTTGAAGGAAAAATGCACAAAGTGTTATGATACATAATTTAGGGTTCTTTTCTGGTGCAAAGGTTTAGAGAAGTAACTCCTAGGTAAATAAATGCAGTGAACAACTGGTATGAGACCCAGGAAACTGGAGATGTAGCAATAGCTCTGACACTTGTTAGTTTTGTGACAATGGTAATGCATTTAATTTTTCACTATACTGTTTTCTTATATGAAAGTAACACTAGTAGTGCTAAATCACTATAAACATTTCAAAATGAATATATATATATATATATATGCATATGAATTATTATGTACATAAAATTTTTAAACTAAGGCATGGGAAAAATACCTTAAAATAATAATATTAAGCAAGTAAAGTTTCTTGCTCCTAGTACAATTGTAGAAATGCATTCAAATCTGCAGGCTGAAGATAAAAATTCATTGAAAACAATGCTTCTGCCAAAGCCTGACAGATGCATCATGGACACCTTCTGAGCTGTCTCTGGACTACCAGTCACCCACGGCAATAATTTCTGATAGGTCTTCTTGAACACCAAGACAGTATCTGGAATCCTGACCTTATTAGGGAATAGCAGAAACAGCTAGGCAGAGACAACAGAAGCATGGAAGCGATATTAGTTGTCAGCGGCTGTGTCAGAATTGTTAAGTACAGAATGCTTTAAGATGTGTACCCAAAGACTGTGGATTTTGTTTTGGTGATTTTAACAGCGGAATGCTTTGTTCTCAATCAAAAGAAATGTTAAATAATAATGATACAAATTTCTAAAAAAGAATAATGAAATCTTGCACATTGTGAAAGTCTCTCCTGTCAAAAGCCCCTGGAGCATCATACAAGTCAAATGCTGCCAAAAGCTATTTCTAGCCCAAATTTTCCTTGTCCTTAGGGAACAGCTGTCAAATGGTTCCTTGACTAACATTCAGACAAAGCCACAGAGTCTATTGATAACTTTTAATGAATAAAGTCAGCTGAATAAATACTTGTTGGCTTCACTTGGAGAAAAATCAACCTTGCTAGATATTTCATTGCACTCTAATTTCATACTGTGAAAGGAAAATAGAGAAAGCAAAAGTATATAAATTAAAAATAACCCATAGTTTTACATCAACTCCATGTAAATGACTGTCATTCAAATCATGAGAGTAAGGGACTTGGGTGAGAAAACCAAGTTGGTTGAGCAGGAGGCCGGTTGAATCTCTTCTGTCTGAGGAAATAAGGTACAGCAATGTATTTCTTAAAGAAAACATACTACCTTTTACATAATTAGTGAAGAAACAGGATTAATTTTCTGTAAATATTTTTTTTTGTGAAGCAAATTTATCCTGCCAAAATTTTCTGTTATAACCATACACACTGCAATCGGTGTCTCTATAATATACTAAGAATTTTGGAAATATGAACTCAGACTCCAAAATTTAAGCTGCTATTTTATTGCACTATTCTAAATTTAAGACTTACTTTTGTAAAACTGAATATGAGACACATATTAATTATGTTAAATTCTTGATTTTGGAACTGTTAACTTTGGTTGACATATATATAATTTCTTCATGGAAATAATACTCTTGTGTATTTTGTGTTTCATGAACTTTATTTTACTTAGAAAAACATTTAGAAATATATCTTCATTCACTTGTTTAAAAAAAACTATAATTTATAGTCAGAAATTATGTTGGGTTCTGAAATGAAGATGAAAGACACTCCCTTTGTTTGAAGGAGTTAGAAGATTATCACAATACAGTATCATGAGTGTGATAATTAGATGTAACTGTAGAGAAACTCTGACTCCAGGAGTGAAACACATCTTTCAATAACTCAACACTAAAGTGTGAATTGGTGTTTAACAGGTAGTTATCACAGGAAACAACACGTGTAGAGATACAGATGCTGGAATAATAGAGCATATTTGAAGAACACAAAGTCACTCAGTACAATAGTAAAAAAGATTGCTCATTATACTATGGAAGATAAAGTTTTGAACAGTGAAAGAATGAAGAAAAATAGTAATTCTATATCAATGGTTATCAGTTAATGAAATTTCAGAAACAGTTTAGTATGGTTTAAGATTCTAGCTCTTTCTAAGAGAAACAAATAGTGCTGCCTCTTTTTTCTAGGCATTTATGTAGTGTAAGAAATAATGAAATGAACTATGAACAAAACACAAAACAGTGTCTTTCATCACTGGATAGATCATGAAAAGAAAAAGAATTTTAAAAGAAGTCAAAATGATATTAAAATAAAAAATTGGAAATATAGAATGAATTTTGATTGGAAATGGAGGAAACAAAATATTTTATATATATATACATATATTTATACATCTTATTTGTAGATCTGCAATAAAACAAATATGTTCATACTATACAAAGCATGTCAAGATATTCTGCAAATTTCTGTAATGTTTTTTGTGGGATAAAAATAAAATCAGGCTTACTGGGTCAAGACATTTTTTCTAACTCTAATCATAAGTAATCTATCAGGAAACAGAAAATTTTATGGATGACCAACTTAATAAAATGAAATGTGCTTTAAATTCAATTAATTCCAATGAATAGAATTTAGATCCTTCAAACAAAATACATTATCTTAGCCAAATTTAAATTTATTTTATTATTTAGTACAAGAGACACACAAGGTAGTTTTTATTATTTTCATTCTGTGAATAATAAAATGAAAGGTCTATCAATTTAAGTAGTTGGTCAAAGATAACAGATTTGATATAACACAGCCAGGATTTGGACCTAATTCTGTCCTTCCACTAAAGCTACCTCTATTATATGAGTAGTATATAAAATGAAGACCAATTCTTAGGGAAAGCCCACAAAAAAATCTAAAATTGTATCTGATTATAGAACAGTTACCTACAAATTTACCTGCAAATCTGAAACATCTAAGACTTCAGAAAATGTACAACTTCTTATATAATCCAAGATTTATAAATCACAGGGTCCAGAAATTCAATCTTATAAAATTACCTAAATCTGTCTTTGAGTTATTCAACAATTGTTTCCACTAAAATTTATGAAATTTTAAAGTTATGCATTTGTCTTGTAACTTAAATTATACACACACACACACACACATATATATACACATATTAAACTATATATATATATATAATTTAATAAGAGTAAGTATACTCAACCCCCAGAACAGATACTTCATTTACAAAGTGTTTGCTTCAATGCAAAAATTTTGTTCTGAGATGCTTATTGTAACTGTCAATATATAGGTATATATATCTATAGCTATAGTTGGAAAAATTTTGATTCAAGATTCAAAAGTGTTTCAGTATCCCATGTACATCAAAACAGATTTTACAATTAAATCCCATAAGGATACATATATGTATATACTTTATGTATACATGTATAATATGACATTATAAGCCAATGCTAAATAGATGTTGATATATTTGTTTGCCAAAACAGATACTTGCTTTGTTGTCCTTCATATAGGTTTTGGTTCAATAGAAATTTCTAAGTGTCCTGCTGATAATCTCTGTTCATGACATTAAATGAATTAAACTCTTTTTTCAATTTCAGAATTTAAAGTTAGAATTGATATTCTCACCTAGCCTTCACATAGCACCTTTATTGACAAATTTCAAAATAATTTTATACAATGTCTTTTGAAAATGCTTGCAAGAATTTTTTCAGTTTAGTTAAAATGTTGAAAACTATGTCTATAATGAAAAATATAGCCATATTTTTTGAGATTTGAGTAAAACAGTAATCTATGCCATCCTCATATATAAATTCTTAAGGATTTTATTTGATTTATATTAAGTATTTTAGTATTTGGGATAACTGATTCTATAAAGAACAATGTATTAGAAGTGGAGTTAACAGAGTTGAATTTTCCAAGTTGTTTATATATTCAAGGTCACTATCCATCAAAATCAAATTAATAAAAACATTAAAATCACTGAGCCAAATGAACTATCAACATAAGTAAAAGACTAATAATTTCCCTCTATATACATTTTTTAATTCATTAAAACATCTAGTATTGGGGCTGGGGATGTGGCTCAAGCGGTAGTGCACTCGCCTGACATGCGTGCGGCCTGGGTTCCATCCTCAGCACCACATACAAACAAAGATGTTGTGTCTGCCGAAAACTAAAAAATAAATATTAAAATTCTCTCTCTCTCTCTCTCTTTCTCTCTCTCTCTCTCCCTCTCTCTTAAAAAAAAAAAAATCTAGTATTGTCCTTATGTTGTCTTGATATTTTGATTTTATTTTAATACATTTTGTAAACTTAGGACTCATCACAGTTTAGCGGCCAAAAATCTTTACATAAGAGAAACAGAAATATTTAGGATTATCTAGGTCAACATTTTAAGTAACAAATAATATTTGCTTTCATAGACTATAGTAATGATTTTGAATGGGCCTATATAAGCCATAATTTCCCCTATTAATGAGGATCATGTGGGTAAAACTGTTAGACATACAATATTCCTTTTCTTATTGATTCAAATTTTAAACCAGATGCATTGACAGTTTGCTTATTAAACTGACTCTAGACTCACTGGGCACTTATAACTCTGGGTTTATACTTTATTCATTTACAAAGTATTTGCTTCAATACAAAAATTTTGTACTGAGATGCTTATTGTAACTGTCATTTTTCCTAGTGAGAAATAATTAAGAATTGTTAGATAGGTTTATACATTTTTATATAAAAAATGTTTTTTTTTACTAAGAATATCCATTAAAATTTAACTACATTAATAAATTCATATTGTTGAATGAGTATTTAAGAAATAATTAAGTGACCTGGAAATTCCCTCTTCTCTTTGATTATACAAATTGAATCTACCTTTCATGCTTAATTTTAGTCCTACCCTCCTTTCTGTAGCTATATACACATTCCAATCTGTACAAATCACTCCCCATTTGAAACACTTAATCATTATGATCTTACTTAGGATTCTTAGGAAATTAAAATGTACTGATGTGTCATGTTGATTATGGAATGTCTGAGAAGTTATTATAAAACCTTTGTCTTTATAGTACTTGGCTTGAAAAAATATGTTTAATATATTACAGATTGAATAAATGAATGTATATTAAAATTAAAGAATCAATATTGGTAAACTGTTTCCCCTTTTTTAAAAAAAGTAAGTTATAAACATGTTTTCATCATTTTACATATCAATATAGTATTTCAAGTCACAGAAATAAGGTTAGATTTAGAAAACATAGTTGTTAGAATGTTAATATATGTGAATATAGTATGTGAAAATGCCCATAGAAACATACCATGTTATTTTTGTAGCAAGAAGTAAAAAGAGTTCAATAGTATTTAACGTTAGTGAAAAACACTCATTTAAAAAGAGCGATAGAAATGAAATATAAAGTGTTAGCTTCTATTCCTGGATTTTTCATCATTTATTGATCATGTGACTTTAAAGTTGTAAAAGAATAGCAAAATGGAGGAAATACAAAGAAATAAGTATTTACTTCAACTTTGACATCAGTGAGCATAGTAAAGAATAGGTCCCAAATAGGACTGGAATAAAGGGTGAAGGACAGACTGAATGAAAAGTGGCTGGCTTATATCTGTCCTCATTCTTTCCCAACCTCTTTTAGCAAATTCAGTGAAGTTATTCCTTCTTGTTTTAATAATCTCATGTTACAGGGAATCAGTGCAGGCTGAGGTGATGTGTACAGATTTCCTAGAAGAGGAAGAATGTGGAACTGATAGTAGAGAATGACTTTCACTAATAAAATTGAAGAGAACATTCAAGATCCATTTAATGTAGGAACTACCATTGCTCCTTATTCTGGATTGAAACTTACCTCAGGGCAACTCTCCCAGGCAAAGTGAAATTTTAACTAGTCCAAGTTATACTCATGGGAATGGAAACTCTTCTTTCTTATCTTTTAGCTTTACTATGACTAAAACATCACACTAGTCCAGTTCTTGTCCCTGCAGCCTGTCATACAGAGCTGTCTTTAATCTAGGCACTTGTGTCTTTCCCCTATTTATCATCTTGCTGTAGATGTGAGAGGAGGGAAAGACATTGACATGACAGTAACAAGGCTGCTGAGAATTTGAACACAGTGCTGCACAATAAACAAACAAAAACTTGGCTTCCTGTCAAGACTTCTTTCTAAACACTTAATTTTTTAATGCTAAGCTATTTCATACTTTTCCCTTTGTTTTACTTAATTCAATCTCCTTGGTACACTATCACCAGCCACGGTAGAGAAAGCATTAGAATCCAGTAGCAATCAGAGCAGGGAATTTTTCTCAAAAATTACCTAGAATTCTAAAGACATACCACTACCATATTCATGAGGAGTGAACAGTTCTCCAAGCGCAGGAGGTTGGTTGATTGGAAAAACAAAAAAATTATGTGAAATAAAGACAAAGACTCAATTATAGGTGAAGAGAGGGACCTCATGGGTGAATCAACCTTGGTGGTGTCTGATCATCCAAAAATAAGCAAGATTCCTTGTGTTTATTATATAGGTTTTAAATATCAAAAAGATTTATTGTGAAAAGGCTTCTTTAGGTAAACAGGAAGAAGTTGTGAGCAAAAAAGCTTAGTTGGGGCTTACCAGTTCAAGCCCATCTCCTCTACCTCAGGGCAGCTGGCATTTGAATTCAAGGGTTTTGAACTAGTAAATTCCATGACAAGCATGGAATTCTCCCTATCAATAGGAGTCACCTGCAAATAGGCATTTCCCTTGGGTGCCCTCACACTAAGGGAGTCCCAGGAGAGGCGTCTCACTGTCCAGGGTTACATAGTTAAAAGCAATGATTCATTGCTAGCTTCCGACACAGACATACCTTTTTGCTCAGAAAGACTTATCAAGATCAACTTAATTGTCCTTTGTCTGGATTCAACCAATGGTAGGCTGAGGGTAAGACAAAGATGAGAGTAGGAATCTCATTTCCCTTGCTGATTTCCAACTACATTGCTGTAGCTTGACCCTCTTTGTCCAAAGGCCAAAGCTTTTGTCAGTTATAGAATTTCTGCTTTAATAAATGTGGTAATTGTTCCCAATGTTGTTGTATCGATAGCTCTAGGATTATAATACTATGTAGTTTTATATCTCCAAACCCTACCCACTTCTTCTACAAACAGAGAACTTTTTTTTTTTTTTTTTGGGTACTGGGGATTGAACCCAGGGGCACTTAACCATGTAGCCACATCCCCAGTTCCTTTTTATATTTTATTTGGAGACATGGTCTCACTAAGTTGCTTAGGGCCTACCTAAATTGAAAAGACTGGCTTTGAACTTGCAACTGTTCTGCTTCAGCCTCCTTAGTTTCTGGGATTACAGGCGTGCAACACTGAATTGGGTACAAATAGTAAACTCTTTTATTAAAACTCTGAAATTTGATTTTAAACTCCGTTTTGAATGTGCAAATTATGCTCTACTGGGATTGTTACCTATAAGTAGATTTCAGGAAAAAAAATGGCATAATCTGATGATAAGAAATGCAAAACTAAGATTTTATTTTTAGAGAACAGAGATTGATAATGGTCAGGATGCTGCAATAAAGGCAAAGAAAATAGCTTTGCTTTTCTCAGTCCCAGTAATATAAGGAAGGTGGCAAGAGTAATATTCACACTTCAGTGGATTGATGGCAAACAGTATACTTAGTGAAGTGTAAGAAGATAACAAAAAAGTCTTCATTTGAGTAAAAGCATACAGATTGGAAAAGAGGTTAAAGATATAGGGATTGCTACTGATTGAGTCCAGAGACAAAGTGGTGTAGTTTCAGCATTTATCAACTGAGCATTCATTAATGCAGTGAAAAAAGTGGATGGTATGGAACCATATAGGAATCCGGTATGAAGGATGGCTAATGTTGTAATTACTTTTCACTGCTGTGACCAAAATAACAATTTCGAGGAGGTAAACTTTATTTGGGGCTTGTGATCTCAAAGGTCTCAGTCCATAGATGGCTGACTCCATTCCTTGGGGCTGAGATGAGTCCAGAACATGATGGTGGAAGAGTGTGGTGGAGGAAAGCAGCTCAGATGTGGCCATCAGGGAACAGAGAGAGCTCACCTCAACAAGTAAAAATGTATCCCCCAAAGGCATACCCCCAGGGACCCACCCCCTCCAGTCACTAACTGTCTACAGTTACTTCCCATTTAATCCCTATTAGGGGAATCAATACATTGATTAGGTTAAAGCTTTCATAACCCAATCATTTCATCTCTCAACTCTCTTGTATTTTCTCACACACGAGCTTCTGGGTGATATGTAATATCTAAACCATTATAGATAGGATGTATGAATTATTATAGTGACTACCATAAGTTAATGATAAAGATATGACATTACTTTTGCTTTTTTTCAACAGATAATGATTGAGGAAAGTGAAAATCAAATGAGAGAGGGAAGAGCCTCTGTTTTTAGCAATAACAATGTCTTTATCAAGCTCAAGACTCAGCTGACACAGAGGCAGAGGTGGCAGAAGAGCAAGTACATGGCAAATGTGGAGTTCCCTTTTGACTCTCTACATTGAAAACCCAGAATCTGGTAGAGGGATGGTTTTATTCAAAGTTGAAGAGTTTCCTCCTAATTCTGAGGATTAAGAATAATTGTTTGGCAATTATTCTTTGAGGTCAACAATATTTAATTCAAGTTATAAAACCAAAGATCTTTAAGTATTATGAGTTGAATGCTTGCATCCTTCCAAAATCTTATGATTAAATATTGACCATCAACGGGATACTATTAGGAAGTGAGCTTTTGGGAAGTAATGACCTCATAAGGGTAGAGACCCCCGCCCCCATAAGTGGGATAGTGCTCTTATGAAAGGAACCCTAAGAGCTCTTTTGCATTTTCTCGACATGTGAGGATATAATGGGAAATCTAAATTCTGTAATCTGGAAACTGACAATCCTGGCATCTTAATCTAACTTCTAGACTCTGAAAAAGTGAGAAATATTATAGTGTTGTTTATAAGTCACCCAGCCTATGGCGTTTGTTATAGCGACCCAAAACGACTAGTACATTTGGTATGGGTAATGCAGCTGTCAGTGCTGGAAGATAACGTATCTCTTGTCCTATACATATTTTGTCTTTTAACAGAAATTGCAAAAAGGGAGCAAACTATCATTAACATTAGGAGCAATCATCAAAACTAGTCATGAATATGACATGAATGTTCAAACTATCAGATGGAGAACTTAAGATTAAGTATGATGCCTGTGTGAAAGACTAACAGAAATTAAATAAAAGATAATTAATATTAGAAAAATAATAAAGAGCACTAAAAGCAAATAATATGGTAATAAATATAAATCAATAATCCCTTTAGAGCAAAAGGATGAGATATTCCATATAAATGACAAAGATATCTGACTAGATAATAAAACAATCATTGATTCTATGCTTGTTTTCCGAAGCATACATTAATGTGAGCACAATGAGTACTTGAAAGTAAAAAGACAGAAACTATGAAAGGATTTACTGAGTGGAAACTGTGTAGATAGTTTAATATTAAAAAAAAAATAAAACAGTAGTTTTTCCCTGTGCAATGACCCATGCCTGGAATCCCAGCAGCTGAAGAAGCTGAGGCAGGAGTATTGAGACTTCAAGGCCAGCTTTGGCAAATTAGCGAGGCCCTAAGCAATTCAGTGAGACCCTGTTTCTAAACAAAATATGAAAAAGTGCTGGGAATGTGGCTCAGTAATTTAGTGCCCTTGTGTTCAATACCCAGTACCAAAAATAAATAAACAAACAAACAAATAAATAAAAAGTAGTTTTGTAAGGCAAAACACATTACTACTACAAATAAGGAAAATTCTCTAGGAAAAAAAAAAAAAAGGGATCAACCTACAAGAAGGATATTAAAATCTTTGCCAGGCATGGTGGCTCATGTCTGTGATTCCAGCTATTTGTTACTTGGAAGGCTGAGGCAGGAGGGTCCTTAATTCAAGACTAGTATTGGTGATTTAGGCAGACCTTGTCTGAGAATAAAAATTAAAAAGGGTCTGGGTTTGTAGCTCAGTGACAGAGTCCCCAAGTTTAACCCTCAGAACCATAAAAAAAAAAAAAAAAAAAGGAGCAAAAGTGGGAGGAGCAGGGAGAGGCCGAGAAGGAAAAGGAGAAGATATATAAATATATATTCATGCTTAAAAATAAATAAATTATAAAGGTGACTGAACTGAATAGAGAAATAAGCTAAAACCACAGCAAGAGTTTAATATCTTTGTAGTGATTTGGATAAAGAAATAAGCTAAAACCACAGTGAGAGAGTTTAATATCTCTGTAGTGATTTGGACAAAGAGAAAAAATATAAGTGGAAGATCTAGAATTCAGCAAACATACCTTGCTTTACCTAAATTAAACACTACACTAAAAACTACAGAGCAAATGGTCTTTTCAAGTATACAGAAGGTCTACATTAATTGGAACTTTTCTGATCTTAATCAAATTATAGAAAATTAGTTGCAGGCCTTAATTTGAAAGTAAATACATTTTCTAGAAGGTAATATGAGAAACTATTTTCATGACTTTATAGACAAAGTGCTTTTGAAGAAGGACACATACACAAAAATTATTAGGAATGAAAAAAAGAAAAAAGTTTAAAATTAATATTATGTCTTTATAAACCAAGGTAACTTTTTCAAAATATTACACACCATGTAATGTATTTATCATTTAAAAAAAAATAGTTTTGGAGTTTAAATAGCTCCGTTGTTTCTGCACTACATAAATCCTTTTCTTTTTCAACAAAGAAATAATTTACTCTTTACTGGAACTAAGAATTGTTTACAACAAATCAGATCCTATCGTTGCCTCACATAGGTGCAGCTAAGTACACTTCCTGTCCTTTTTTTTTTTTTTTTTTTAATGATCTATTGCAAATGTTAAAAAGAGAGCAAAATTTTTGGCCAAGACAATAAACTATAAAATTTAGCCATAGCATTTGTGCATAAAGTGAGATTGTCATGCTGATCAATAAAGAACAATGATGAATATGTCCTTTATTTCCTCCTGTGTGTCAGTATAGAAGCTTGCATGGTACAAGCAGTCAAACCACCCATTAAGAGCAGTTTTATTAATAGTTCCTGCTTACATAAGGGTACTTCATTTATCAACTTCATTGACTGCGACAAAGTGCTTATGCCACTGGCAAAGGCTGGCTCAGCCAAGAGGCAAAGAAATCGCAACTATAGAAAAGTCACTTAAAGGATTGGGCCTACTAATCAGACAAGAGATGTCCCTAATTGTTTATTCAGGGAACAGAGTTGTGAAATTAAGAGTTCTAAAGGTTTTTTTTAAGTTCTTTTTCTATTTTAATGATGCCAATAATTATAATTATGTGGATGGAGGAAAAAAGATCAAATATTCAATGAGTTTCTATGTCATATTATAATTCCATAGACTTCTCTGAATATCCTAAGAATTTTTAACATGAATGTTTATTTACATAATCAGGACAGAGTAAAACATTTTTTTTTTCATATGACTTAAGAGTTTCCTAAACAATCTGTGTCAGCTCAGAGATTATTTGGTCATGAAAAATTGGATTTGATATAATCTACTGTGTTAGAAAACACATTGCTCAGATGCATGTATTCTTAGGCATCACATAATAAATTAAGGTAAGACTCTCATTAGTTCAGGATAATTAGCATAAAGACACTTTAATTTAGGGAAACATCTGTGTTACAGGATATATGTTTAAAATAAACTAATTTTATTAATTTAGGGATATCCATAGCCCTAACTATATTAGTCCCATTAAATGGAAATTAATTCTACCTTAGTCATTTTAAGAAAATAAGAAATTATTTTGATCACTGTTCAGTAGACTACCCAAAGCTAAGGCTCAGCTCAGCTGTTTTTCACATTCACATTTTCACCAGTTTCTGGTCAGTGGGATCTCACTAGCTTATGTTGAATCTGGTTTGGGGATCTCCTGGGATTGAACTCAGGACCCCCTACATGGTGAGAAAGCACTCTAGCTCAAAGCTTCACTCTCAGCCAGGATCCTGTTAAGTTTTAATAAGAAAATGGTATTATCTTAAGTAAGGAGGACAAATATAAAAAGAAAAAGAAAACCCATAAATCACATGTTTAGTAAAACAAAGTACAAACTCATACTTCAAATTATTTAAGTACTGCTAAAAATAGTTATACCGACAGAGTCCAGGCAGAAGTCCCACATAGAAATGCTGAAAACCAAAATTGGAGAGTATTTATGCATAGATGTGTGAATATATGCATATATTTATGCATGTATTATGTATCTATAAACATAAATGTATGTGTGTGTGTGTATATATATACACACACACACATACATATATACAAACAGATAAATGTGCTCTGAAGATATAGAAATGAGTTTCTTTCTGAGAGCTTGAAAATGTACCCTCCCCCAAATTTTCCATATAGTTCCCCCTAAATATCAGTCCATTTCAAAAAGTAGAAATAATACAAGAGAGTTCTCTTATTATACAACAATGAAACTGCAAATTAATGACAAAATCCCATAGCAAACAAACAAATCCATCTGGAAATTAAAAACTCTTTCCTACTCCTGAGTAACATTTCAGATTTACTATAAAACTGTTATCATGAAAACGTATATTATAACCCATAAGATAAACTCACCAATTAAAGCAGCATCCAGAAGAGAAATATTTATGCTACTTTTGAAAAAAAGTATTTACTTTGGGAATATATCTACAGAGTTTTTTTTTTTTTAATTAAAAAAAATAGATGAAAATAAATCTAACACAATATGAATTAATAAAAATTAGAATACCTTAGTGCCTAGCTTTATTTCTTCCTAAAATGCTTCCAATGATTTGCTTTGTGTTGCTTGAAAAAAACACTTAAACACAGAGATAGGATCATGTCCCTTTTAAAGTGAACGTTTATTTTTTTATATGCATGGGAGCTTAAAATTAGAAGAAATATAAAAGTTGTGGTTTGTCTCTATTGTTTTTAACTTTATTTTTACAAATGTCCTTTGATACACACACATATACACAAAACTGATTTAAAAAATAAAACCCTTAGGAGTAATAAAAATGTTCACTTTTCCCATGTTTCAGTTAACCTCTAATCAAATCTCATTTTCAAAACTTGACTCCTACTTAATGGTTAGAATGAATTTTTTAAAAATCATTTTTGCTCTTATTGTCCTTTAGAGTTAGGAGAACCAGAATTAATTTTTCTTCCTTTTTATATCACCAATAAAAGACTGTAGTTCAAGTTGCCCCTATATCAACTCTAGTCCATGCTCAGGAGATTACTCCTCCTGCTGGACGTGCCACCAAGGTCAAGGTTTCCTTGGAAGGACCAGTGAGCACAATGCTTTTGTGGACCTTCTCTATTGTCAGCACTCTTATCCTTAGCATCCCCACACTGACCTTCCTCTTCACCTCTGACACTATTTGTGGAGGTGTCACTGCCCAGTTGATATTGCTGACTTCACTTTGACTTCAGGACATTAAAAGCATCAGTACCACTCTCCTCTCAGATTAGTACAGACTGGAACTTTAGATAAAAGAAAATAAAAGTGACTTTAGACAGTCAAACTTGCCTTTGGGCACAAATGGGACTCTTTTCTTGCTTTTCTGCCTCGAAAACAACAAGAAGGTTCAAAATGTCAGGGATTCTTTCTTTAAATTGCATTATCTTCCTGGAGCAAGCACTTAAATTTTTTGAGAAGGGTGAAATGTCAGACTCCCTGTTGAAGTTTGGGGTATTCTTAGTTTATAGAGTACAGAAGATTGCAAATAAATTAGAGCCACTCCGCCTCCAGTTTTCAAAATTTCATCTCAGATTTCTAACCTACTATTGTAAACATTTGTCTTCCCAAAGACAGTGATACATCTCTAAATATAATCAGAGTCATTTGGGGTGGGGGCTTTAAAAATAGATGATTTAATTGGTATCATAGATCTGTGACAAAAGGGGTATAGAATCTGAGTATTGTTATTTATTTTTTATCTCTGTGTGATTTGCACAGTCATCAGTGAGACTTTCTGCATAGTCATGCCTGATTTTGACGCTAGAGAAGAGCAGATAGCTTGGAAACTTCTATGCTGAATTTGTACTGAAAAGTCCTATAATGGTAGGATTTCAATAGAGTTTTCAAAGCTAGGTTTATTTAAATAAATCATTAATAAATAGCAAATATTTTATTACATTACTCTTAATGAAAACGTTAGAAATTTATGTATTACACACAAGTTCACTCTATTTATTTTAATAAGAAGACCATGAGAACATTGCTCTAGATTTCCTGAAAGTAAGAATGGACTGATTTGCTTTGGTGTTCTCCATTAATCCCTAACAAGTTACCTTGGCTCCATAAATCTGAACAATGAACTAGTTATTATCATGTGTATTAATATTAATAGCATTTATATCCCATATCTTCATCTTTTATTTGAGCTTCAAATTCATGTACTAAACTGACTAGTTATTATTATTAATCAGAAATTCAGATTTTACTTTATAAAATATCTGTTTCAACCATCTCTATTCTACTTCATTCTCACAAAATACCTTTTTACTAAATCACATTCTTATTGACCAAGATGCGGAGACTCTCTCTTTATCTTTTCTCTGCATCCCTTCTGTTTTTCTCTATTATCAAATAACAAATGCTTCAACAAACTTTTCTATTTCTCTCCCTGGATTACCAAATGACATTATGTCCAATTTTCTTATTAACTTAGTCCATTCACAACAGCAGGACAAGTAATCATCTTTTTTGTTGTCTTTGTTATTGAACAGTTTTACTGAGATTTAATTAATGCACCATTCATCCATTATTTAAAGTATACAAGTTGATAGTGTTTAATATGTTGACAGATATGTAAAAATACCAGAACAATTTTAGAATATTTTTATCATCTCAAAAATAAATCTCATGTTCTTCATATCTCATTCCATATTCCTCTTCCATTCTCCCCCAACACCAGGCTTAAGTAACCACTAACCTAATTTTTGATTTAGCAGATTCCTATTCTGGACCTTAGTACAAATGGAATCATATAGTATGTGGTCTTTTATTATTCCCTTCTTTTACTTAGTATAACATTTTCAAGGTTCAACCATGTTTTCATGTTGTAGAATATCAGTATAGTCATCCATCTGAATCCATGAGAAATTGGTTGCAGGGCTCTACCACTCCTCTCCCTACCCCCTACTCCAGATACCAGAATCCACGGGTACTCCAGATACCAGAATCCACGGGTACTCCAGTCCTTATGCAGTATTTACATATAGTCTAATACATTCTCCCGTATACTTAAAATTGCCATTTGTTTATAACTAATGCAATGTAAAGGTTATATAATTGGTTGTTATGCTGTATTGCTTAGGAAAATAGTGATAAACTGTGCATTTCACTACAGATGTAATGACCATAGGCCAAACTGCATTTTAGATCCATACCTGAGAATTCATATATCAAAGACCTATGGATACAAAGGGCAACTGTGCTTCATTCCATCTAATGGTTGAATACTATTTTATTTTATGAATAGGCCATATTTTATTTATAACATTTGTCCATTGATAGATATTTAGATGGGTTCCACCTTTGGTGGTTATGAATAATGCTGCTATTAATATTTATATACAAATTTCTGTGTAGTTATATATTTTAATCTCATATCTATACCTAGGAGGGTAATTACTATGTTATGATAATGTTATGTATAATGATTTGGGGAACTGTCAAACTGTTTTCAAAAGTGTACATGCCACATGCATTCTCATCAGCAGTCTATTAGTGTTTACTTTCTCAATATCCTCACCAAAACTTATTGTTATCTGACTTTTTTATTTTAGTCATTCTAATGAGTGTAAAGTGGTATCTCATTGTAGTTTTGATTTGTGCTTTCTAATGACAGGTGATGCCAAGCATCCTTTTGTATGCCTGCTGAAAAATTATCTTTTGAATGACTAAGTTGGATGGGGTCACTCATTTTCCCTGTCATTACAGTCTCCTTTGTGATTGAAGCAGGAGCTTACACATAATCCCAATGTCAAATATTGGTGCTCTACATTCAGTATAGCACAAAAAAGTGAATAATATTTGAAAGCATAATAAGAGAGTGAATGATGAATAAATAGCTATATGGGAATGTAGGATGTTCTTTAAAACAGATTTAAAAGTCCAGCCAATGAGATGATGTTTCTTTTCGAGGAAAAAGAATAAAATTTAGAGATATCAAGGGGAAAATTTATTGATATTAAAAGCCTGTCTTAAAAGCTGAGGAATAGCCTGGTGTGGTGGTTCATACCTTTAATAGTAAACCCTCTGAAATCTGAAGCAGGAGGATCACAAGTTCAAAGCCAATCTCAGCAACTTTGTGAGATTTTTAAAAAATGTAATAAATGCAAAAGAAGGGCTGGATCTGGGGATGCAGCTCAGTAGTTGATCTCCTCTTGGGTTCAATCTTCCTGGAACAACAACAACAACAAAAGCTGACAGACACACAGAAACTAGTTGTTTTATGTGGTCCATGGACCACAATTATCATTACCATCTAAAAATAATTAGAAAGGGCCTTTAGGCTTAAATAACCAGAAAATAAGGCCCTGGTTTAGAATTTAATTCTGATGCTTTCCATCTTTGCCATAAGTTTTTCTGTTAGACAATCCCAAGGTCAAATATAGGTGCTCTACACTCAGTATAGTATAATCACTATTGGAAGCTGCAGAGATATTCACTATTTTCCTTGCCACTCAACAGGTTTGAAACAAACATCTTGGCATTGTTCTCAGGGAAAGTTATTAGAAGTCATTCCTTCTAATGAATACAACTGTAATTTCTAAGATCCTCTCAGTTCATAGAATACCCCAAATCCATTCTCAATCTGAGAATGGTTGAAACACATCTTTCCTTCCATCCTACCCTCATCATCTCTCTCCATGGAAGTGCAACATTGTCCCTTTGAGTGAGTTTGACATCCAGGAAGGGACCTGAATGTAGAATGGCTTCTGGTTTTGTGAAAAATTTTGTTTCAGCCCTAAGATATACATGTCATTGATATTGAGTTGGGTTCTGTGAGCACAGAACTCAGAATGCAGAGGACTCATCATTTTATCATGTTTTTTTCTCTTATTATCACCAAAGGCAAAAATCCATTAATGCATTAATGAAATATAATAATGATGATCAAAAACGTCATGAAATAACCTAACAAGTTATCCTGACATCTCCTACATTTATGTAGCAATCACTGGTTACCAGCTAGCTTATTGCATTCATTTTCAGAGAAGAGAGGTGCAAATAGAAAATATGTTTAAGGATGTTCAACCTGTAAATGGTGAATCCAGGATTAGAGCTCAGTCTTGTTTCAGAGTCTATACTTTTAATGACATTGTGCTGCTATGAAATCTCTCATCTGTTGAGTCATTTCTCTATGTCCAGTAGTATGCCAGCAGGTTTTCATATTTCAATATATCAATCCTCTAGTCACACTAATAAATAAGGTATAGGTATTCTAATGTACATTCCTGGTAAAGTAAAAAATAAATATTTTTTTTTTCAAAAGTCTCAGAAGTATTGGGGACTGATGTTGAGCAAATTATATTTCATGCATATATGATCATGTCATAATGAATCCCAATATTATGTATAACTATAATGCACGGATAAAAATATAAAACAAAATAAGTCACAAGCCTAGTGATTAAAAGGATCCTAGTTTAGTTTGGTTTGTCTGATTAATAGCAGGATCTGCTATGATTTAATGAAATATAATTTGTTGTATTAAAATTATTGGGTCTCATTATGGTGCTCTGACTCAGAACTTGTGGTCCCAAGTGATCTTCCTACCTCAGTCTCCCAGATAGCTAGGACTACAGGCAAATGCCACCATTCCCACCTTCATTTCACAGAACAAAAATTTCTATATTATCATTTCAATTTCTTTTAAACCTTGACCTCTCTACCTGAAATACATTCCTTGTATCTCTGTTATGGTTGGTTGATTTTATGTTTCAACTTACTGAGGTGATAATACCAAGATAAAATCTCAAACACTTTTCTAGAAGTTATCCTGAAAGTGTGTTTTAGATGATATTTGAATTTGTGATTAGATTCTAAGTGAGGCAGATTACCATTCATAATATGGGTGGACCACCACTGAACACTTTAGGAGATAAAAAACTGACTTTAAAAAAAAAAAAAAAACAGAGAGGGAAATTTAGCAGTAAGTGCACTTTGGACTTCAGCTGGGTGTCTAGTCTGCTGCCCTAATCTACAAAGTTTGGAATTGTCAGGTTCCATAATCATGTGAGTCAATTCTTTAAAATAAATCTCTTTGTCCTCTGTCTCCATCTGTGTCTATGAGTGAGTCTCTGTTTCTATATCAATTTCACATATATTCACATCCCACATCTTCTTGCTTTACTTTCTGTAGAAAACCCCACCTACTATATCCATTTTAATGCCCCCCCCCAAAAGTTCATCAAACTTTTCCAGATTCCTAAAGATAATGCTCTCTCTCTTCTTTTGAATTCACATAGAATCCTATAACCAAACTTTTTTTTATATTAAACCAATATTTTTACATTTTTACATATGTTTCTTAGAACATTAATAAGATGGAGCAGTTACAATATTTTCTGTACACAATTTGAATCACCTAACATGGTTCACCGGCTACTCAGTAGCATTCCATGTGTGTTCTGGATGAATAAGAAAATGTGAGGTTGGAATAGATTAATTTCTATGTCCCAGTTGCACTTTAATCCTAAGCAATTCTTTTTTTTTCTGTCTCTCTCTCACTTCTTCTCTCACTTCCTTCTTCCCTTACTTTCTCATCTATTTCCTCTCTCCTTTCTCTCTATTAACAACTTCATTTTAATATTTGGGAAAGTCAGTAGTTAGCTTAAACCCTGCAAAGTATTTTCATTGAAAACTAGTCATCACAGAAATTGAAGATTATATCAATAAAAGCAATTTTATTTTTACCATTAAAATGGAAGATATGAAGAGATGATGATGTTAATGGGGCTGAATTTTTCACTGTTGAAAACATTTGATCTGCTGTGGGACTTTCACATCACTACCACAAGAAATTAAATTTAATCCCTAGTGGATCTGAATATAAACTTCCATTGTTGCCCTGGTGTGCTTTCTCTATTCATTATTCTGTTCATTTTCCACATTTTTCATCAGGTTCTTGGATCCATCTAACAGGCCATATGTTTGTAAAATAATGATTTTTTATCTTATTTGAATGCATTTTACAGGATTTTAATTGTATTGGCTTCAGGTCCCATTAGACTGGTGAGTTCAGAAATACCTCCTTTCCCCGTCCTTCTTTTCTCTGTGTCCGCTGTTTGATCTTCCTGCTGCCTCTGTGCCTAATTAGCTGTGAACTAGTTCTCACACTCTACAGCAGCAGTGAGAAACCCTTTATGTTGAAATAAAACATGAATTTCCTAGTGTGAAACATAACATTTGAACATTTCTCTAGATTCCTAACCAAACTAGCTTACTGTGCCACGTGCCTGAAGGCTATCCTCAATCTCTAAGCTTCCCCTTAGAATGTTCTGGATTCTGAAAGATCACACAGTCTCAGCACTAATGGTATTATTGTTCTCTCTCTTCTAACACAGTGTAAGAGGTAATTCTAAACAGACAGGTAAGCAATTGATGTTCATGGAGAAACCTAACCAAATAAGTGTGTTTCATTTTTTTTCTCCCAAATTTTTCCCAATAAAACTATAAAACAGACTAGGTGCAAGATTAGTCACATCATATCATACTAATTTTAGAAGAAATACACTGAATGGGCTCATCATAAATTAAAAGATGAAAAGTCATCAATCTCTGAGAGTGTCCTCAGTCGGATAAAGAAAATTCCATACTTTTGCTAAGATTTGAAGCACAAACTATGCATTAATGCTCATGTCCAATAATACTTCATGCTCATTACTCTCTGTGTGAGTCAGCTTTCCCTCACCATAACAAACACCTGAGATAACTTATAAAAAGAAAAGGTCTATTTTGGTTCTCAGCTTTAGACACTACTGTCCATGATTTGTTGGTCCTGTTGCTTTTGGGCCTGTGACAAGGCAGCACATCATGGAGGGAGAATGTCATGGAGTGAACCACTTCCCTCATGGCCAGGAAGCCAAAAACAAAACAAAATAACAGGAAGAAGAAGGGTCCAGAATCCCACAGTCCTCGTCAGAGACACACTCCCAATAAATTAGCCATCTGCCACAACCTTCCAATCGCGCAATCCTGGGGACCAGGACTGGAACATACAGGCTTTTGGGAACGATTCATAATTCAAACCAAGGTACCTATAATCCCTGTCTGACATGATGCCACATGCGCAAATGCCTTCATAGATCTTTCAGGCACCACAAACCTCTGAGATAAATGCTATTGCTATTATTATTGCCATTTTATATGTCTAATACTAAGTTTGCAGAGATTATTTAAGATGCATGGATTATAAATATCCCTCATCAAATCAGATCCATCTTTTTGTGTATGCTCTTATCAGCTGAATGTTTAAGCCATTCCATCATTTTCCCAGTCTAGAAACTTGGATGACATCCTTGAGTCATTAGTTACCATTTGAACAATTTCAACTCATTGCTAACTGTTCTTCTTCTTTCATTGATCTTTTTCCAATTTTTTTTTCCAGGCTGACAGAAGAATTATAATAACAGAGTCTATCAGGCTATTTCTACTGAAAAATGAAAGGATAAAAAAATCCATAAAACTCTGAAAACATATTTAATCTGAAATATGAAATTGGGACTCTACTGTTGGCATATGAAACTTTTTCACATTTGAAATTGAAGATCTTTTCCTCTTCATCTGTTATCATCCTCGTATCCTGTTGTTACACTTCTCACCCTAAGGCTTTCAGAACTCATCATTGTGTTACTCTTACATAGCTCAGGAACTCATTTTCTTATTTCTTTGACAATATTCTGTAGATGGTATGCTTAGTATGAAGAACCTTGCACTCAGTGTTTTGTGTACCACTGTGCTTTTTAAGCAATGGCTTAAAAACTCTGGGCTTAAAACTTATACTGCTCTAGCTTATGAGACATTTCTAAGATGAAGATGATGAAGATCAATCAATCAATCAATAAAAAACAACTCTTGGAAAGTCTGGCTCATACATGTCCTTAACAAAGAATGAGATATAATAAATGTATCTCATTGTATCCTCATCCCAATGCTACCAGCTCTGGGAAATTCTTTCACAGTCTATTCAACCCTCAATTGTTTGGATCCTATTATTCTTGAAACACTTTGCATTCTATAAATGAAATTTACATTACACAGACTTTAAGAGACTCTGTTAGAATTTGCCAAGTATTGTAGCTAAAGGAAGGGAAAGAAGTACCTAACAAATATTTTAAAATAATCAAACTTTTCTAAACTGCTGACCATTTATCTAACCAAAGGTCACATGTTCCAGCATTTATACATGTGTTCGTTTAAATATCATGAGAACATTAAAATAGCAGAATCATTAGAAAAGATTTTTCTCCAAAATCAGTGATAAGACACTAGGAACGATCAATTCCACATTTTTTATCATTTCTCTACATGCTCTTTCATATAATGAAATTGCATTAGAATGTAAATCAACACACTACTTCATTCTTGAAGAAATTCATGTTACTAAAGTAGAAAAGTATTAACTAAACAAAACACAGACACTAATACATATATGTTTTGCACTTGTGTGCAAACTCCTTAACCCATGATAACAAGTTAAAAACAGTTTATGGATGAAGATGTGATTCATGGTTCATACTTTGAATATAATTGATCTGCATACTTCAAATTTGCTAACAGCTATGTTCAATACTATTTGAGTCTAAACTTTCCATTTAGAAGCAAAATAATATGATTCTTTTCAGTATTTTTTTATGGCTCTTAATATAAATGGTGCCAACAGTTTGAATGGGCTTTAGTATGAGTTATAAGAATCAAGAGTGCCATCAATAGAAATAAGATTAAGAAATATGGTGTTTTCACACAAGATGATACAAAGGAATTTAGTCACAATGGAACATGAGTAAATATAATTTATAATTTATTAATTTTATGTCTTCATATTTTTTCTTATAATGCAGTCTTATAGAAAGAAATATTATACACATTGACCTCAAATAATTATTTTATTACTTCACATATAACATCAGGACCTTACAGCTAACTATGTACACATCACTCTCCCTTTTCCTGTGCTATGATTTCTAAATATTTTCCTTGTATGCATGCTGAAATCCTATAGTTTCTACTTACAAAACTTGGTTTATTTTGTAAATTATATTTTAAGGAAACTAAGAAATTAAGATGTGAGAAAAATTATTGTACTTACTATTTTAATACTTTTCATTTCTTTGTGGGGATCCAACTTTCCTATTGTTAATATTTGTCATTTGTCTTTTTCTGAGAAACTTCCTTCTATTTTTTTTTCTATTTTTCTTACAGTGCAGCCTGTAGGAAATAAACTCAACTTTTATTCATTTGAGTGTATATTTATTTGATTTTTACTTTTGAATTTTTATTTGTATTTTAGTGCATTGTAGTTACACATAATAGGTAGTTCATTTTGATATTAATAGAACATTTAACAAAGTTTTCTTCATTTCAATCCCCAATACAACCTTTTTCCTTCTCTACTCTCTCTCCCTGATTGCCTTCCTCAATTGGGTTGGTCTTTCTTTTATTTATTTATTTTTAAATTGATGACTTATAATTATATATAAAATCTGAAAGCATTGTGATATATTCATACATGAACACAGCACAATTTGCTCAGCTTTGTCATTTCTTCTTTCTTGCCTCCTTTCTCCCTTACACTTGAACCCCACTTTTACTCTACTGATTACACTTCTATTTTCATGAGGAACAAAAGCTTTATTCATCTTTTTCTCTCAAGCTTCCACATATTAGAAAAAAATCCTTATTTTGAAGGACTATTTTTTGTTGTGTTTATTTCTACATATGAAATATCAGTTTAACACTGTTTTCTATTTTCATTTAAAAATATTTCATTTAAAAATGTTCCATTTTTCTAGCTTGGATAATGAGCTTACTTATTTATTGTCTTTGGTCCAATATTTAAATGCCATTATTTTATGAGGAAAAAATATTGTGCAAGAGGACTGGGATTTTCAATTTTTGTGTGTAATGGTTTTTCTATTTTCCTCACTTCATATAAGAATTTTCATCATTGTCAGAAATCTGTGCTATCTTCTCTCTCTCTCTCTCTCTCTCTCTCTCTGTGTGTGTGTGTTTATGTGTGTGTTTGTGTGTGGGCGTGAGTGTGTGTTTCTGGATTAGTGAGAACAGATCTTAGATATATGATCAGAATTGGACCATGTTTTGATAAATAACTTTTACAAGCATTTTTCTCCTCTACTATCTCTATTTCTGCTGCTGTTCCAATAATGTATATATTCATCTATTTAATATTATCCAACATGTCTCTGAGCTTCATTCATTTATTCTGACTTTTTTATCTGGGTGACCCTGTTCATATAATTTCTACTCCATTTTTTTCATATTCAACAATCAAGTTTTCTCAATCTAATATGCTTCCAAATTCATTCAGTCAAATTTTTATTTAAATGTTGTATTTTTCAATATTAATGTAGTTTGTTTTATTTTTATATGTTCATTACTGTATTAAGAGTTCCTACTTGTTCTCTAATTATACTTACACTTTCCTTCAAATATTCGGTATACTCATTTAAAAACTTTGTCTACTAACATTGTGGCTTATTTCTATTTTTTTAGTTCTATTTCTATTAGCTGATTTTTTTCCCATGTTATTGATAAAACTTCCTGCTTCTTCATAGATCCAGAAATTTATTATTATATTTTGGATATTTCAAAAACTTTTGGTAAACTTCTAAATTTTGTTGTTTTTCTAAATAAAACTTTGAGGTTTTGTCTGCCATTCATGTAATACACTTTTTTTTTCATCTTGATACTTTTGAGATTTGTTTTAATTCCTTAATAGAATGACCATGAAGTATTCTTTAAGGCTTGATAAATACTCATCTAAATCTGAGATTTCTGGATTCCCAGTAGAATGGCCATGGTGTTCAGGGTGGTGTGTATGTATTGTCTGCCCACTCTGTAAAATCAATTTTTCATTTTAAAGATTTAAGGTAGTTTTTGTTTCTCCTGGGAGGCCTTATTGCTCAAAAGGTTGTAGATTGTTCTTATTAAGTCTTTTGCATGTGCATCTGTGCATATACATAGCTTAGAATTTTTCAAAAGAACTTAGGTGACTTCTGTTCACATCTTTGCCTTCATTATCTTGTTCAAAAATTCTAGCTGTACCATGAACTCAAACTCCCAAACACAGTTAATTAACATAATGCTCTTTCTGATCTCCTCCTCTTTGCATTGCAGTTAAGAGAGTGAGTTCAGGCAGAAATCTATAGTAATCAATGATGCTAATTTATTTATTTACCATTGCTCAAGGAGCTCAAACCTCTATTTCCTGTAGTTTAAAATATCTGAAGAGAGTCAGTAAATATAATTTTCCAATTTTAGATTGTAAATCATGAGAACTAGTCCATTATGAATAGAATGAGAGTAGTGAAAATGGAAATACATAAATGAATTCAAGATATGTTTTTTTAAAATTGGCAGGAAGACGTTAATATAAATTTCCTGGTTTTCATCAGTTACAAACATTAAATACTGAAAAATTTCAATTAATTTATCTTCTCAAAATGAATTTACATAATGCAGGGAACTAAAATTTGCAAAATTTCATAAATGAAATTTCCTCTCTTGATGCTTCAAGTATTCTTTATGTGAGTCCTAAGACTTTTATGTCCAGTCAGTATTGCTATGCAATAACTTTTATTATTATTATTATTGCTGTGTACCACTAATCTAATTAAACCAATTTGGACATATTGTAGGCTCTAAGGAAAGACAGTTGTGAGGAGAACACTAAAATCACAAGTGGCAGTGATCTGATAATTACTGGTTTCCTTTTCTGTCTTCAAACCAGGGCTTTACTTGTGTGGTTTCTGTTCCACACATGAAAATGCCTCAGAGATTGCAGGATTTTGAAGGTCAGGGAATTTTGATATTCACAATATAAATGATCAAAACATTTCTGAAATGCATTCTTAAGTAATAGATATTATCTATTACTTATAAATAATGCAATACTGTCTAGGTAGAATGAGCCTCAAACTCAAGTTATGGCTTCATTAATAAGGATTCTTCATCAACCAGTAGATTTGCTTAATAATATCTAGAGGGCAATTGAAAGAATTATACTTTGAGACAACAAAGATCACTCTTAAACTCACTGCTTATTGATGTCTATTAATTTTTAGTGAAAAAAAACAGACATTTTATTTAACAAGAACATGTTGAGCAAATATAATTAAATTCGTCACTGTTTCTAAACACAAGATAGAACAATTTCAGAACTCCTCTGATTTATAACTTTCAAATTTATCAATCATGCCTGAAATTTGGTACTATGTGATAATAACCAGTATACTACTTTGACCGAAAGTAATAGATTAAATGGTCCCATGAAAATACCATTCTAAATAATTAGAAATAGCTTAATATCTTATTATTTATTTAGCTTCTGTAAGAAAATTTAACAAGGCTTTTGATATTTTGTGCAATTAATTAAAATAATATTAGTTTTTTTTACTTCAAATTTATGGTTCCACAGACACATCTTTGACAATATTCAGCTAATTGTATTTGTTCATCAGAAACACGGGGGTACAACTCTGAAAAAATCCATGTACTGACATTACTAACTGCCTGCTCATGTAATTAGAATGCACTTATTCATTACACTTTTAAGTTTGTAATTAAATCTTCATTAATTGTCTCATTTAGAAAATGAATAGTAATGATTAATAAGTATACTTTAATGGTTACTTTCATACATTAGTTGGATTGGACCAAGAAACACATGTCTACTTAAAAGTGATTATTGCTAGAATTTTATTATATGTAACATGAATATAAGAAATTATTTACACAATCAACTCAAGGTGTCTATGGATGATTAGTTCCAGGATAACCTGTGGATGTGAAAATCTACAGATGTTCATGTAGCTTATATTAAATGATCTGTTGTATTGTCATAAGCCATGTATTTTCTCCTATATACTTTGAATCATCTTCACATTACTTATAATACCTAATATAAGGTAAGCTCTATACAGTTTAATACCATATTACTTAGGGAATTGTCCCGAGGATATTTCCTATACATGTTTGGTACAGATGTAATTAAAAAAATTTATCTGTCATTGGTTTAATCCATGGGTGTGGAACATGTGGATATAGAGGGCCAATTATAAATGTTATCAAATAGAATCTGGAGGTCACATTATCTTTAAGAGATAAAAGTATGATTTCACACTGTGACATACATAATTTTAACACCCATGCTAGTTCACAAAAAATTATTTTCTCATTCTTTTTTATTTGCTTTCTCTCAAACTGTAATTTTCTACTCTTCTACTTTTACCTCTTACTACATTGGTCCCAAAGTGAAAACAATAACAACACTGACTTGAAAATGTCAAAAGTTTATTAGTCTTAATTATTTGGAGACAACAGGAACTTTGTAACACAGTATAAGCTGCATTAATCTACCATGTACTAATTCTCACTCTTCTTTCTAAGCAAGCTCTCTTCCTCATCCTCTTCTGTCTTTCATATATGCATAATAATATTTATTAGGGATAATAAAATACTCAGAGAAGAAAACTTATTTCTGACATTATAATCATAAAATGAGAGACTACTCATATTATTTCCAGAAGGAAAAAAAATACAGTCTAGATTACTAGTCTAATTTCTCCAAACACAGAGGAGTTTAGTGACATTTTAGCTTTCAAAATGTTAAATTAGATATAGACCCTTGGCCTTAAGACATGCTAAAGATGCCCTGTGTTAGGTAACTTTTTGACAACATGATAAATACATGAGAAAAACAACTTAGAGGGAAAGATTTAATTGGGCTCACAATTTCAGTGGTTTTAGTCCATAGCTGGCCAGCACCATAGTTATGGCCACGTGGTGAAGCAGAAAATCATGATGGAAGGGTGTAATGGAAGAAAGCTGATCAGCACATTGCAGCTAGGAAGCAGGGGAGCACATGATATGGTTCCCAAGGTCATGCCCCCAATGACCTACTTCCTGTAATTAGGCCCCACCTCCTATAGTTTCCACCACATCTCAGTAGTTTACTTAAATTATTAAATCAATAAATGTCATTCATCACATCAATAGATTTAAAGACAAGAAACATGATCATCTCAGTATATACAGAAAAAGCACTTGATAAAATAAAGCACCCCTTTATGTTCAAAACACTATTAAAATCAGGGATTATAGGAACATAACTCAACATTATAAAAGCTATATGCTAAACCTCAGTCCAATAGCATTCTAAATAGAGAAAAATTGAAAGCATTCCCTCTAAAAACTGGAACAAGGGAGGGGTGCCCTCTTTCAGCACTTCTGTTCAACATAGTCCTGGAAACTCTAGCCAGAGCAATTAGGCAGATGAAAGAAATTAAAGGGATACGAATAGGAAAGGAAGAATTCAAACTATCACTATTTGCCAAGGACATGATTCTATATTTAGAAGATCCAAAAATTATACCAGAAAACTTTTAGAACTAATAAATGAATTCAGCAAAGTAGCAGGATATACAATAATACACATAAATCAAACATTTTACTATACATCAGTGATGACTCCACTGAAAGAAAGTTTAGAAAAATTACCCCATTCACAATAGATTCAAAAAGAATAAAAATACTTGAGAATCAACTTAACAAAACTGGTAAAAGACCTCTACAATGAAAACTACAGAACATTAAAGAAAGAAATCAAGGAAGACCTTAGAAGATGCATAGATCTCCCATGTTTTGGGTTAGGCAGAATCAATATTGTCAAAATGGCCATACTACCAAAAGCATTATACAGATTTAAAGCAATTACCATTAAAATCCCAATGACATTCTTCATAGAAATAGAAAAAGCTATCATGAAACTCATTTGGAAAAATAGGAGACCCATGATAGTCAAAGCAGTCTTTAGCAAGAAGAGTGAAACACGATGCATCACAATACCAGACCTTAAATTATACTACAGAGCCATAGTAACAAAATAACATGGAATTGGTACCAGAAAAGACAATGGTGCAGAATCGAATACTCAGAGGCAAACCCACATAAATACAGTTATCTCACACTAGACAAAGGTAGCATAAACATACTTTGGAGAAAAGACAGCCTCTTCAATAAATGGTGTTGGGAAAACTGGAAAGCCATATGTAGCAAAATAAAATTAAACCCCTATCTCTCACAATGCACAAAACTCAACTCAAAGTGGATCAACAACTTAGGCACTAGAACAGAGGCCACATGACTAAAAGAAGAAAAAGTAGGGCCAAATCTTCATCATGTTGGCTTAGGAACTGACTTCCTTAACAAGACTCCTAAAGTACAAGAAGTTAAATCCAGAATCAATAAATGGGATGGAATCAAGCTAAAATGCTTCTTAGTAAAGGAAACAATCAATAATGTAATAGAGAGCCAAAAGAGTCAGAAAAAATCTTTATCACATGCACTTCAGATAGAACATTAATCTCCAGGATATATAATAAACTCAAAAAATTACACCAAAATAACAAACTGCCAAACCAATAAATGTGCTAAGAAACTGAACAAATACTTCTCAGAAGAAGAAATACAACCAATCAACAAATATATATAAAAAAAATGTTCACTATCTCTAGCAATTAGCAAAAAGCAAAACTACTCTAAGATTTCATCTCACCCTAGTCAGAATGGCAATTATCAAGAATACAATCAATAATAAATGTTGGCAAGGCTGTGAGGAAAAAGGTACACTCGTACATTCCTGGTAGGAATGCAAATCAGTGCATTTGTTATGGAAATTCTTCAGAAAACTCAGAATAGAACCACTATTTAATCCAGCCATTTCACTCCTCGGTTTATACCCAAAGGACTTAATATCAGCATACTACAGTGAAGCAGCCACAACCATGTTTAATGCAGCTCAATTCACAGTAGCTAAACTATGGAACCAACCTAGGTGCCCTTCAACAAATAAATGGATAAAGAAACTGTGGTATATATACCCAATAGAATATTGTTCAGCCTTAAAGAAGAATGAAAGATGGCACTAATGGAATAAAATTAGAAATCAACAATAAGATAATAAATAGAATCTACTCCAATATCTGGAGACTAAAGGATATGTTATTGAATGATTAATGAATAGCAGAAGAAATTAGGGGTGAAATTAAAAATAATACTTAGAGCTAAATGAGAATAGTGATACAATATATCAAGATCTGTGGGAGACTATGAAGGTGGTTCTAAGAGAAAAGTGCATAAGCATTGACACCAAATAAGTAATCTAATATTACATTTAAAAGCCCTAGAAATAGAAGAACAAACCAACACTAAAATCAGTAGAAGATAGGAAACAATTAAAATCAGAGATGAAATTAAAATAAAAAATTCAAAAAATTGACAAAACAAAAAGTTGGTTCTTTGAAAAAATAAACAGAATTTCATGAACCCTTAGCCATGCTAACCAAAAGAAAGAGGTTATCTCATACTAGACAAAGGTGCCAAAAACACATATTGAAGAATAATAGCCTATTCAGCAAATGATGCAAAGAAAACTGGAAATCCATGTGCAGCAATATAGAATTAAACTCCTATCTCTCACCATGCACAAAACTCAATTCAAAGTGGATCAAAGATCAAGTGATTAGATCACTAACCGTGCACCTACTTGAAATAAATGTAGCCCAACACTCCAACATATCAGCTGAGGAACAGAAGGAAAATAAAAATCAATACATGGGATGATATCAAACTAAAAGGCTTTTTTCACAGAAGGAAATAATCAGGATCATGGTGAGCCTGCATAATGGGAGAATATCTTTGCTACCACACCTCAGAGAAGACATTAATTTACAGGATATACAAACAGCTAAAAAATTTAACACCAAAAATACCCAAATAACTCAATCAATCAATTGCAAAGGAACTGAACAGGCGCTTCTCAAAAGAAGAAATATGAACAGTCCATAAATTTATTTAAATAATTCAGCATCTCTAGCAATTAGAGAAATACAAACTAAAACTACACCAATATTTCACCTCACTCCCACTTGAATGACAATTATTATTATTAGGAGTCCAAGTAACAATAAATGCTGGTGAGGATGTGGTAGAAAAGGTACACTCATACATTGTTAGTGGGACTGCAAATTCATACAACCACTCTAGAAAGCATTATGGAGCTTCCTCAAAAAACTAGTGCTGGAATAACCAGATGACCCAGTTAGAATAGATTTTATTATTTTAGGATATTTGCAAATTTTCTTAAATAATTTGTCAACTGGATTGGGTGTTGTGATTTTAATGCAAATATTAAATAATGTATCAAGTGGCCATTTATTCCTTTTCCTTGTCCTTTTTTTTTTTTTTTTTTTGTACAGAGAGTTGAACACAGGGCCACTTGACCACTGAGCAACATCCCCAGTCCTTCTTAATATGTATATTTTATTTTGAGACAGGCTCTTGCTAAGCTGTTGAGGCTTTTAAACTAGTGATCTTCCTGTCTCAGCCTCCTGAGTCGCTAGAATCTTTCATTATCTGTATGGAATTTCAGCTCAGGAAAATAAACTTTTTGCAGTCTAAGAAAACTTAGAATTTAGCATCCAGGATGTTAATGAGAAATTGAATAGGAAAGAAAAATAGATATTTAAATTTCAGGACAAAAAAGCAAAAAAGGAAATTCTCCTTAATCCATCTCTGCACAGAACATTTCTGAACCATAAGACCCATATAAAGAGTATCCGTTACATTCATTTGATGAGAATTAAGTGTGATGTAGATAAAATATATGAGGCTTTTCATCCAATGGTTAAATTGTTCCTCATTTTCACATTTTCAGCATAAATAGATATTTTCTCAAAAATTATACTGATGTCTTCTTCATTAGGCAATTAGGTGCTTCAACAAAATACAAAATTGCTTTATTATTCAGGAAAGTTCTACACAATTGTAATAGTCATTTACACTTATTACAAAATGGTGAAGAAAAGGTAATTCTTGTTAGTTTTCTACTTTTAAAATAGAAATAGTGATTAATATATGGTTTATTGTGGAATGAATCAAAGTACATTCTAAGTGTTTATATGTATGTGTGTGTGTGTATATATATATATATGTACACACACACTCATCATTTGTCTATTCATTTAATAGATGTTTAAACTTTCCTATGCCAAAGTGATAATGGTTATATTTCATGAAGTATTTTCCTTATAAATGTGCTTTCTACAGAAATACCTCACTTAGAGTACAGTTGTCTTATGCCAAAACAGTACAAATTCATTAAACTAATAAAATGACTTTGTCCATACAATAAGATTGGGTATGTTGCTCAAGGCTTTCCCACAGGTTGTGTTTCCATTCTTGTAGGCATTTTTTCTTGTGTAAATGTCCTCAAATGTAAATGTTTGGCTTCTGGTAGAAAGCTGTGCCACATTCATCATCTCCACATATTTTTCCTCCCAGGTGAGTTCTCCAAAGTTTACTGACACATGACATGTGTTTGGAGGACTTCCCAAATTCCTTCTACTGATAGGGTCTTTTTCCTGTGTGTAGTTTTTGATGTTCATTGGTTATGATTTCCTGCCAAGTGACTTTCTATATTCCATGCAAATGAAGGCATAAAGGGACCCTCTCCTATAGGTTTTCTGATGTCCTGTGTTATGTAACTTTAAATGAAGGTTTTCATACATACCACACAAAAATATTGGTGTTACTCTGATATTTATTGAAGGTTGAATTATGGAAGAAGGCTTTGCCACAGTCAGTGCATCAGTTCAGTTGCTCCCCAGTGTGATATCTCTGAAGTCTAAAGAATTCAGACTCACAGAAGTCTTTCTCACACTCTTTAAAGATGTGAGCTCATTCTGTAGGTGAAATCTTTCCTTTATGCAAAATTATTTGATTATGGCTGATATATACATGAGTGCTGCGTTTTAGCTGTAGGCTTTCTCAGGTGGACCAATTTCTTGGGGTTTTCTTCATTATATTTATATCGTAGTATGTATATTGAGAGTTCACTGTATCTTTAGCACTCATTTTGCATTCTTGAATGATTTCTCTTAAAACCAATCTAGTCTATATTATGATTCAAACTCTATTCATAAGGGATCCAGTCACTGGAGCTTTTAATGGAAGGGAAAAAAATCAGCATTCTCAAATGATATTTTCTCAAATAGTACACTTATATGTTCTGTATTAGGCAAGGTGTCTATCCGATGAATACACCTTGCCTCAAAAGCATACTTTGACACATTTTTCTCCAGATATTAACTTGCCAGATGGGTTCTCAACATTGGAAGCCAGGGCATATCTCCTTACAATAATTCATGGTGCTTAATCCATGGTGCTTAATCCTGCTCCGTCCTGAGGATGGTTTGATGATTTCATAACAAACTGAGATCAGGTGGATATGCAATCATATGAAGGCTGTGGACAAAATTCTGGGCAAAGGATGAAGGAGATGCCAAAAAAATTTCTGAGTGTCTCCAAATCCCGTTTGACTAATAAAATATCCATCCTGTTTCCAATTAGGCACTTTAGCTTCAAGTTGTTACTTCTGAGGTCCTCAATTCCCTGGAGAATCCTCAATGAGGTAAATAAGCCTGAAACTTAAGTGACTTTAAGTAGAATGGGAGAGATCTAGCATTTCAGAGTAAGAGAGAATCTTAAAATTATTATACAAATATTGGTATATTTAATCCTTCTATTGAACAGATAACCTCAGCTGGTCAAAGATGGCAGGTTTGTTAGATGATTTTCTTCCTATCTGTATTTGGTTGAACAACTGAGGAGAAGGTTGAAAGAATTTGTGGAGTGAATAAGGGAAAGTATAAGGAGGCAATGGTACTGAAGTGCACTGAGAATTATTGACACCTATGGATTTAAGCACAGCATGGGTAGCTGCTTTGGTTATTTATTTATTATTCCTTCATTTTGCATTAGTTTGGTCAATTTATGGTATCTATTTGGCCAATTGGAGAGTAGATGTTGCTATTTTGAAGGTCTTTTTTTTTTTTTGTATTGCTTTGTTTTCTTTTGTCTTGATATGATTAACATTTAAATCAATAGACTTTGAGTAAAGCAGATTGACCTGCATAATGCAGGTAACATCATGTTATTATCTGAAAGGCTTAAAGGAAAACATGAGTTCTTTAGGTAGGGAAGAGGGAAATTCTGCCTCCAGACTGACTTCCAACTCAAGACTGCATGGTCAAGTTTTCCTGAGATCTTAGCCTGCTTACCTGCCATCTAAATTTTAGATTTGGAAGAGTACAAAAGTGTGACTACCTGATTTCTTAAAATATAGGGCTCTGTCTTCCTCTGTGTGCCTCTGTGAGTGCATAAGCATGCTTCTGTTTATCTCTGTTATCTCTGTGTAAAGTTATTATAAAAGAAGCAGGTGGTAAATGTTATCAGTGAACAATTTAAAAATTCATGAAACACTTTGAATTTTATTTTTCATTTAAAGAAAATTCATGGAAAAATATTAAATTTAAGTTCTCTTTGCATATTAAAAGAAAATATATAGCCCTGAGTGGTGGCCCACACCTGTAATCCCAGGAGCTTAGGAGGCAAGTTTAAAGCCAGCCTCAGCAATGGCAAGGCACTAAGCAACTCAGTGAAACCCTGTCTCTAAATAAAATACAAAATAGGACTGGGGATGTGGCTCAGTGGTTGAGTGCCCCTGAGTTTAATCCCCAGTAATCAGTTCATACTAATTAGATAACTTAATAAGCAAACTATATGTTCATCAGTACATTAAACATTTAATTATTTGCCGAGTTTGTTCAAATATATACATCCATTTAATATGGGGAAAATATTATTATGATTTTTTTCAGTTATAATTGCTTAAAAACAGAAAGTTTCCAGTATAACTTTCTTTATCAACTTTTGTGTTCTTGTATCTGAATAGTATTTACAGTTTTCTGTTACATTGTGCTGATCGTTTTTAGTAAAATGTAATTTTCTCTTTATAATATCATATAATAAAAATTAAGCTTATAATTAGACTTTCGTTTATCAACTTATTTTTTTCTAGTAGATCATTTTTGTATGTTATGATAAGAGTCTAGAAATTTACACAACAAAAGAAGGGTTTTCTATCAAATCATGATTAAACTACAACACTTAAGAAGGTCTTTTCTCTGGCCCTTCACTTTCCGAAACCTTACTATTAAAACAAAGAAGCAACAGTGTGTCTATCTGAACCCCATCTCCTCCTCTGTTAAACAGGCTCCAGGAAACTGGGACTCTTGATTTCTCTACCCACAGTCACCAGACCATTTCCACATTTTCTGCGAGCCTCTCCTGGCTACTACCTCATAAGGGAAAATCATAGTCACTTTCCCTGAGATTTTTCAGGGAATGTTGATGGAGCCTAGATTTGTGGGCTTGTGTGTCCATATTACTCATATAGTTATTACCTATGTAGATCATGGCCAGCTATAAAATACATTAAATATATATATTTATGAAGGCAAGAGACTAGAATTTGTCTCATGTATTTTTTTTTAGCATAATTGTGACTTCTAAATATTTAGACACCTGCAATGTGAATCTCCATTTCTTTCCTGCCTTTGTCTCAGAAAATGATTAGCATATATCTATCAGTACTATGGTCAATGTTCATTCATTCATTCATTCATTCAACACATATTTATTTAATTCCTACCATGTGTCAAGCATTATTACAGCTGTTGAAAATATAGCCATAGAAGAAAAATTCTGTATCTCATAGACTTCATATTTCTGAGGAAAAAATGTACAGTATTTAAGAAATTTAAACATGGTCAAATGACTTAACAGTACCACTCCTAGAAATATGTTTTAAATAATCTCTTACACATGTACATAAAGATATGAAAAATATTTTGAATCAAAATGGAGATAAATTCCATTAAAAAGAGATATAATAAGTATACTGGGATATGTCAGTAGGTACAATGGTATAAATCCCTTGAGGGGAAAAACACACATACCATACAAAAATGATTAGGTCTACAAATATAAATGGAGATATTATTATCAACGAAGGTAGGGGCGATTATTTTAG
The DNA here is from genome assembly GCF_048772815.1 of Callospermophilus lateralis. Lineage (NCBI taxonomy): Eukaryota > Metazoa > Chordata > Mammalia > Rodentia > Sciuridae > Callospermophilus > Callospermophilus lateralis. The sequence goes on along the minus strand of NC_135306.1, from coordinate 127,722,048 downwards.
AAAAGGTATCATTATGATATTTAGAGATTTTAACAAATGCCTGAACTCTTAGGGTAGATATAAGTGGAATGCAAGGATACATGAGTTCAATGAAAAACTGAACTCATATCCTATATGATGTTTTCTCCATTAGGCAGGAACTGTGATGAGATTGGATGGAAGATGACACTGGAGGATTCAAATATCTTGGTTATGTATGAATTCTCAAGTTGAATATTGTTAACATATGTACTCATTGTGTTATTACTTATATTACTTCAACAATCTTAAAAACTGTTTTATAATAAATTAGAAAATAATAGGTGACCAAGCCATAGTATAGTGCCTTAACTCACCACAGAATATAGACTAACTCTATAGAGTTTCTTAGTCTGTGTATTTGCACAGGTAATTTTTAGTGCTCATTCATTTTTATTTTAATTCATTTAGGATAGGAAATCCAGTACTTCATCAAGGTAGAATATAATGTTTCTAAGCAGCTGTATTATTGCTTAGCTCAGTCTTGAGCTCTTTACATCTAGGCACTTGTTCTAATGTAAAAAAAATGTCTTCCTCAGCAACAGGTATATGGATTTCTCAAGTCACTGTTCTTAGCATCATTTGCCTATTATAAACCATACATACACATTTAAACCATTTCTCAGATGCAGGTCAGGTTATTTCTGTCAGAGACCGTTAGATTTTTCTATAAAATTCATGTTAATGTACAGGTGAGGTATCTCTCATGCTAACTCTCTAGCAATGGAACATAAAGATAAACATAATAAACTTAATTTTCCATGGGTCCATTTTTGTTCCATTAGCCTTTTATCCCCATCATTCTTTCTTTTATACGTTAACTTTTTATCTTGTGTTCTTTTTTTTTTTCCATACAAGTTTGTAAACACATTTGGAGACAAGCAAACACTCAGTTATATATTTGTATTCCCAGAGTTTCAGGGATTATGCTTTGCTAATCAGAGATATCTGACTAATGTCTCTTAATTAAAATTTATAAATGTTTTAAGACTATTAGGAAGAATAATATGATACCAGGTACTAAGCTTTCAGTTACTGGAATCTATAGGAATTAACTGAAAGATTTCTAATTGAAAATGCTAGGATTAAAATAACATTTTATGCTCTCTTTCTGTTATGACTGATTTAAGAGTAAGCTTGTGTTTAATATTGACCTGAGGAACTGAATTATACCGATTACCAGAAACTACCTGTCTCTTCTCATGACATTATTGAGTATGCATTTACAACTCCAGTATGTAGATAATATATTTCTGGTACACCTGATTAGAAATGTGATAGTTCAATTGGATTTTCTCCTAATGGAAATCACATTTTTTAAAAAAAATTATTGGTTCTTTTTTGTTACACATGACAGTAGAATTCATTTTGATATAATTATTCAAGCATGGAATATATCTTACTCTCTCTAATTAGGATCCTATTCTTATGGATGTACATTATGGTGAGATTCACTATGATGTATTCATTTAAGTATGAAGGAAAATTATTTTGGATTCATTCTACTGTCTTTCCTTTTTTTTTTAAATCCCCTTCTCTTCCCTAATTTTCAGGATACATATAAAGAACTCAAAAATGTTAGCACCAAAAAAAAAAAAAAAAAAAAAAAAAGAAGGAAAAGAAAAGAAAAAGAAAAAGGAAAAGAAAAAGAAAAACCCAGTCAAGAGCTGTGGCTGTAGCTCAGTGGAAGAGCGCTTGCCTTGCACATGTAAGGCACTGGGTTTGCTCCTCAACACCACATAAAAATAAGCAAATAAAACAAAGAAGTGCTGTCCATCTACAACTACCAAAAAAAATTTAAAAAGATCAATAAATAGGCAAAGAAGATGAATAGACACTTCTCAGAAGAAGTATAAATGGTCAGCAAATATAGGGAAAAAATTTCAACATATCTACCAATTAGGGAAATGGAAGTAATAAAATCTGTATCTGGGTTCACATTAAAACCAATTTTGTGGACATTAGTCTTTACTCAATCACGTCATCTTTAAAATTTTGTTATATCTAATTATTAACTCTATAAACATTCTATTACATTTTGAAAGATTAAAACTAAATCCAGTCCTTTTTAAAAGTTGAATTAATTCTAAACAACAGTGTTCATGGAATAATGAGTTTTATATGCCAGTTCTGTTTATTTTCATATGCATTAAGATAGATATATCATTATTATAAATTCAAAAAGTACACATCTTTGTATCAAATAAAAATCATCTCATATTTTAGTATGTTACATACATGTAAGATACTGTGTGGATAGGTTTTCTTTGCATTACAATATCTATTGTAACCCAACCCCAAGAACAATGAAGTTGTATATAACCCCTCTTATTATCATAAGAACTGCAAAAATTGGTTGCAGGAATTTTATTAATGCTTAATCAGAAATGGTTGAACACACTGTGATAACTCCAAACATTACTCAAGCAGAAGACTGGAAAAATTCTTGAGGTGTAGCCCAGAGTGAATATTCTACATCTGCCACCTAAGGACAATGGTCCAGTGAACTTTAACCAGGGAAGCAATGAAATAAGTGATCAAATGAAGTGTTTAGTAAAAGGCTTATTTCTCTGCCTCTCCCCAGCCTCAAAATTTCCAATACCACAGGAGTTTCACTTAATACTGTAGAAGGTTATGTTAAGGCAGAGCAAGCCCAAGCAAGTCACCTGCATCCCAGGATGTGAGGAGAGTGAGCAGAAGACCACAACATACCATTCTTCCCTTCTTCAGTACTTGAGGTACGAATGAAGCAAGCAGTGTGGGGAGGAAGGAAAGCAAGTTTTGAGAATCAGATATATGAATATGGACTCTAAGACTGGACAAACTTTTAGTTTTTGAAGTTGATGTAAAGTCACTTCAGAATGTGCTTAAGACATAAGTAAGTGATGTGTCCATTAAGGAAGAGATAGTAGATGTGATACAGGTAGGGAAAATGATTAGTGAAAAGGAAAATTTTCTTGTATTTATACCCTGTCATGTTGAGAATATTGACTAACTGTATTGTTGAGAGCCACAGCCGAAGGGGCCCCAGCAAACTTCCAGCTGCCAGCAAACTTCCAGACTGCCGGCTGATGATTGGCTCACAGCGGCCCCAGCAACATCTAGCTGATTGGCTCCTCTGCGGTGATGCTCATTGGGCTGTTTCCCTGCCCTTTCAGACCACACAGCTGCTCATTGGGGGACTTTTTTTGGCTCTGCCCATGCGACCCAGCCAATCGGCCTCAAGAGCAGGAGGATTGTGGGAGATGAAGAGGCTGGTGGGTGGGAGAGTGGCTAGTGGGAAGCCAGTGGTGGCAGTTGGGCTCTGAGGGTTTTTTCCTGAGGAGCTGTTTTGTTTGGCTTGTGTGGTTCTAAAAATAAAGTTAGTTTCTTTTGACAAGTGGCTCCTGAATTGTGTCCAGCCAGACTATGGGCACTGTTTTGCATCCACCATGTTAATAACTGTGAAAGTGAAAAAAGAACATAGGTCTGGAACAGAAGTTTAACAGTTAAATAGACTTGGATTTGAATTTTGACAATTCGGTTCACTAATTTATTTAAGAATAAACACTTAAAATAGATGGAGGTCCTAGCAGTGATGAGGAATAAATAAGATATATGGAATAATAACATAGGATATTTGATATACATTACATTCTCAGATAAATAATATGGTTTTTATTATAATTGCATATGTTGTTGTTTCATAGCCTATATTTCACAAAAATATACCCAGCATTATATTTATAAAGACAGCAATATATATTTAATTTATAATAGACAACAATATATTATCTGTTATATTCCTGATGCTATACTAGATACAGGAGCAACAATATAAAAAAAAAAAGAAATTTAATATGTCTCTTGAAAGTCAATTTAAAGTTGTAATGAGAAAACAAAAATGTTGTCATCTAAACTGATTTCAATGGATAAAATTGATATCTTACATAGCTAGTCCTATTTAATTAGAAAAAATATTAGGTAATTCTAATAAACAATTTATAGATAACTGGTCACAATATATAAACAAACTTAGATGGAGGTTAATTTTATTCCATACATTTGATTTCAAGTTATTATAAAAGTAAATCATATACCAAATTTTGCTATACAAACATTTATTAGGAAATAGAAGTACCTGCTTTACAGGCTCAATTATGTCACCCACACCTGTCACTTTAAGGGACCTGTCAAACTAAGTGGAAAAGACAGATGAGTAACAGCCTGGAGGCACAATTCTACTACCAACTGGAAACCTTTGAGCCCAAAACAATTTAGGAAGGCAACATCAGACCCCAAGGCAAAGAGGCATAAAATAATCAAAGATTTTTATGCTCTCCCTTGTCTAAACATGGAGAGTATCTTCATAATATTTTATCTCATTTTTACAATATTTTTGAGGCCCTGTCCTACTTAACAAATGAGACACAATGTCTATGGTCAATAATACTATATGCACAGGAAATAAACAACTACTTTTACTAATCCTCTTCTAGCACTTCCTGATTAAGTGGATGGCTATTCATTGACCATGAAATTCTAATTAATGTTGCTGACTCTCAAGATTATAGCTTAAATTAAATGAAAATACCCACAATGTAACACGCTTTATGCTGAAGTGCTTTAAGTTAAATTTCAGACATCATTACAGACAGTTCTCTAAGTAAATATTAGGGAGCTGCAAATGACTGTGGTTAATCAATTTTATCCTGCAAGACTAATATCATCTATTTTATTATCCACAACAAGATGATAAAGCCAAAATTAGGCTTGTATATAAATTCTCTAAAATCATGCATTTGGTCACTTAAAGTGCCAATGTGTGATCTTTCAAAATCTCATCACCTCATGGCATCACTCAAATTTTGAGCAGATTGATGCTAAAATTATGTAGTTTTTTTTCTGCATTGTACTTTCTAGTGGTTTAATGTAACACACATTTTATGCCTTTTTTGTGTAAATGTATTTTGGATAGAGGAGGCCACTAGATTCTTAAATGAGATTAAATAGACAATAAGATACTTTTTAATTTGGAACTATCTACTTTGCTAACAGTATACATTGAAAATCCCGTTTTCCTAAATTTAATAATTGATCAGTTATTAAATGATTCATAGGGAAAATAATCCTATATACAAAATAACCTGGCTTCCATTAAACTGAATTAGGAAAGAGATTTTAAATGTCAAAGTTGTTTCAACTTGTCCAGATACATTTCTGTAGAAATAGGTTATGCTAATTTTATAATTTTATTATAAAGGCATATATATATATACATATATATGTATATATATATATAGTGTGTTAGTTGAGTGTATGTGTATTTGCATGTACATACATATAAAAACACTATAAATATACTATTTTATAAACTACTATCAGATGATTTTTGGTAAAAATTGCCCCATTTCCTAATTGCTTTGAGGTGGATTGCTTTTCTACAGTGTAAGTACAAGATTAAGATGAAAGTAAATTTTGCAAAACTTCTGTCTCAATATAAAATAGCAGATAGATAGTATACTCTAATATACAATAGTGCCTATACTTTCAAATGTAGAATTTAAGATCCAAGACTGTAAACCTCATATATTTTAATTTAGCCTTCATTTAAATAAAAGATAATGCCAAATTATACAATATTTTAAGAATAGAGAATTGGATACAGAGAGAGAATTTGACATATTGGCAGATGGCTTTATTGTGTAAAATTATGAGCACTTATTATGTGTGTGTGTATATAATCACCTTTTAGGCTTGAATTAAATTTAAGTACACCTTTTAGACTTGAATTAAATTTAAGTTCACCTTGAAAAATTATGTCAGGCAGAAATAGTATCCAGATCTATAAATCAGGTAGAGGTGTTTTACATTTTATATTGCTAACCTGTTAGGAATCACGTTCTGCACCTTGGCAATCGTTTTGTTTTGGCTTCAAAAATAAATGCTTTCTGTATGTTATGTGTGTTTTAGTTAAGTCCTTCAGATTTCAAATAGTTCTTCTGCCATCTGTGAGAATAAACTAGATTCAATTTACTATGTGGAATTCAGATTAGTTTTGGGAATAATTACTTCCTAAATGTTTTGAGGTGGATTCTTATCTACACTCAAGGAACAAGACTGAGATAAAAGCAAATTCTATAACAAGTTCTTCCTTGAATACAGGTATTTATTGAACAAATACCTATTAGCACTCTACCATTTGGGGATCACAGATCATCACTTTCCAGAAAGATGCACTTAAGGCAGCAATGACAACATTTACAAGGCAAATTCAATCAATTATTCTTACACTCTGCAAGGGCAACAAGAAAGCCTCTTAAATAAATGGAAGGATGCAGGAGTATGCAGGCACCAACCCATTTGTCCTCACTCCCACTAACTAATTGTAAACTTCACAAAAAGCAATCACAATACATTTAAAAATACATGCATGTTAATATTGCATATCAGTACAACATTTTTAATCAATCCACATATATATTGAATTACACTAACTTTACAAATAATTTTTTCTATCATTCAGTCTGTTGATCAACAGGCTATTCTACTAACAAAATTATTCTTAACATTAATTACATTAATTATGAAATACTAAACTTCAATTGAGATATAGAATATAGAATATTCTCATTTAAAGTATATCATTCAATGTTTAAAAATACATTTACAATGTTATGCAATCCTGACCACAATGTAATTTAGGATATTTTAATCATGAAATTACATACCCATTAGCAGTTACTCCTCATTTCCTTGCAATATTCCCCTTCCTTGTTTAGTCTGAGGCTACCAATAATCTTTGTGATTCCATAGATTTCCCTATTAAGTATATTTTAGATGGATAGAATAACATAGTATCTAATTTTTTTGGTATTGTTTCTTGAATTTATCACAATATTCTAGAGTTACACATATATTGAACTAAGTATCTGTACTCCTTTTTATTGTGGAGTAATATTCTGTTGTATGATTACAACATATTTCATTTATCCATTCATTATTTTATAGACATTTGGGTTGCTTACAATTTGTAGTTAGTAGGACTATAAAATTCCTGTACAAGTATCGTGTATACCTAAGATTTAATTATTTCTCAGGTTTATATCTAGAAGTGGAACTGCTATATCACATGGTACTATACATTTAATATGCAGAGAATCTACAAGATTGCTGTTCAAATAGATATACAGTATACATTCTTACAAATGATTATGATGGTCCTGATTTTTCTGTATTCTCATAACACTCAGCCTTTCTGTCTTTTCATTTTTTGTGATCATGTTACTGATTCTGAAGTGGTATACCATGATAGCTTTTATTTGCTTTCCAAAAGGAACAATAATGTTGAACATTTTTTATATGATTATTAACCTTTCTTATATCTTCCTTTGAGTAAAGTCAATTCAAATCACACATTTGTTTTGCTGGGTTTTGTTTGTTTTTTATTATTACTTGATAAAGACTTTGGTTGTCAGCAGCTTCATCTGAACTAGACTCTTGAACTGTCCTGTAACAGGCTATTCCTCTCCTGGGAACTCTCCATATGAAGGCTCCAATCAAAATAACCCAGTTGCTATGGCGATGCTGTGTTCAATAGGAGGTTCTTTGCCAGCCATGGAGCTATTCAGTTCTTGGCCTTGAGGTTCAGATTCCAGCTGCTCATGGGTAGAAAGTTATAGACACAAGCTGATAATCATAATTGTGCTGCACATACTCATGACCTTGGTTCTGCTTGCTTTGAAGAAACTTTCTCATGATAACCCCTTTGATGTTAAAATTTATACAATAAACATGGTGAGCTTTCTCTGGGTTCTCTATCCCTCATCAGGGGATGGAGAATCACTGATCTCCAGCTTTTTTCTCTATTTGTATGTTTGTGTTTTTTTTTTTTTTTTTTCCTCTAGCCCATCATCTGGCCATTAGGTACCTGAATTAATGGCCATGAAGGTCACAGGTATTTTATATTCTACACAAGTCCTTTATCAACTATAATATTCAAGTATTTTCTCTCTTTTTCTGGGCTGCCTTTTTACTTTCTTGATAATGTTCTCTGAAATATATGACATATTAATTTCAATAAAGTCCAATTAATACATTTATTGCTATTATTGCTTATGCTTTACATTGATTCTAAATAATCATTGTCTAATCCAATTTCATGAAAATAAGTGATTATTTTTTATTGCAAACTTATAATGTTGTAGATCTTCTATTTAGATCTTTGATACCCTTAAGTTAATATTTATATATGGAGTAAAACAGGAATTCAAATAATTGTTTTGCATGTGGATCTCTAATTCCAGCACTATTTGTTAAAAGGACTATTTATTCCTCCAGCAAAGTGTCTGGGAACATTTGCCAAAAATCAATTGACCATAAGTTCAAAATCTTAATTTTGTTATCTCAATTTCTGGAATCTTAATTTTCTTCCATTGATTTATATGGCTATCCTTATTCTAGTATCAGACAATCTTCATTTTAATGTAGTTATGTCTGGTAAGCTTTGAAATTAGAAATGTGATACCTGCATATTTATTTTATATCAGAATTGTTTAAACCATACTTCATTCTTGGCATTTTTATGAATTTGAGGATCATATCTTGTCCATTTCTAAAGAACCCAGGTGAGTTTTTTTTTTTTTTTTTTTTTTTTTTTTTTTTTTTTTTTTTTGCACAAGGGATTGAATTCAGGGCACTTAACCACTAAGCCACATCCCCAGTCCTCCATTTTTTGGTAATTTATTTAGAGACAGGATCCCACTGAGCTTCTTAACACCTCACTAAGTTGCTGAGGCTGGCTTTGAACCCTTGATCCTCCTGCCCCACCCTCCTAAGCAGCTGGGATTATAGACAAGCACCACCATGCTTGACCCATGTGAGCTTTTGAGAGATTTTGTGTTTAATTTGTAGATTAATTTGGGGGATTATTACTATTTTAATAATATTACAACTTCTGATTCATGAATATGGGTGTTTTTGTATATGTTTAAGTCTTCTTTAATTTCTTTTGACAATCCTGTGCCCATTTTAATGTAAAAGTGTTGCATTCATTTTCTTAAATTTATTCTTATGTTTTTTTATTATTTTGATTATTTTATTCATTTTCAGATTATTGCAAATGCACAAAAATATGATTTATTATTTATATGTTGATTTTGGATTGTGAAATCTTGCTTAACTTGTTTAGTAGTTCTAATAGTTACTGACTGGATTCATTGAAATTTTCAATATGCAACATCATATAATTTGCAAATAAAGATAGTTTTACCTCTTTAACAGTGGGTATTAACCCACTGTTACTGTCTCGTTTCTCTGGCTAGGAATTGTATTCTAAAGTTTTATATAAGTGCTGAGAATGGTCATCTTCATCTTATTCCTGATCTTTATAGTAATTATTCAGGTTTTCACATGTCAATATGATGTTAGCTGCTAATTTTTCATAAAATCTTTTATCAGTTTGATATATACTTTTCTTCTACTGCTTTTAACATGAAGCTTGATGAGTTTCCTCAAATATTTTTTACCTATGGAATTGATCATGTGATTTTCTACTTTATTCTATTGAGGTGATTATTACATTATTTATTGTACTACTCAGAATCCTTCCGAGAAACAGAGCCAATAACATAACAGGCTTATTACATATTTATTTTTAAGGCATTTGCTTATGCAGTTATGGTGGCTGAGAAGCCCCACATTCTGTCATCTTCAAGACAAAATGCAGGGAGGCCAGGGTGTGGTTCAAGTACTGGAGCATCAGGGAGTAAGTGTTGTCTATTCCAGTTTAGATCTGAAAGCCTGAGAACCAGAGTCAGCAAAGGCAGGAAAATATCAATGTCCTAGTTCAAATGGTAGCGCACTAGAAGAAGAAAAGGAGAACAAATCCTTTTTCCTATATGTTTTACTTCTATGCTGGACTCAGTGGATTGGACAATGAACACTCACTTTGAGAGGGAAATATGTTTCCCTGAGTCCAACAATTCATATGCTAATCGCTTTTGGACTCACCCTCATAGATACTACCAGCCAGAACCTTTAACCAGATATCTGGGAATCTCATGTAATCTATTCAAATTGACACATAAAATTGACTGTCACATAGGATTTGAAATATTAAAGCAACCTTTTATTCCTTCTCAAGATTTAATCATAAATGTCATCTTTGAAATTCTTCCCATACATTGCTCTCAACTATCATGTCCTGTTTGTGTTAATATATATATATATATATATATATATATATATATATATATATATATATATATATAACCATGGCTCCTGATTTGAGATCAATTTATTTCTTGTAGTTTCCTACCTGGATTACTGAAAAAGCTTCTTAATTTATTTGCTATTAAACTGCCTTTGCTTTTTCACAAAAATTATCATCACAATGATATTAAAACAACATTTACATTGTTTTGCTTGTGTTTTTTGTTTGTTCTTTATTGGTTTTCTTCTGAGGATTTAACCCAAAGGAGTGTAACCACTGAGTCACGTCCCCAGCCCGTTTTATATTTTATCTTGAGAAAGGTTTCACTAAATTGCTTAGGGCCTGTTGAATTGCTGAGGTTAGCTTTAACACATGATTCTCCTGCCTCAGCCTTATGATTCATTGCGATTATAGATGTATGTCACTGGGCCCTGCTCAAACAATAGTTCTGAATTACAGTCATGTTCATGTTACTCTTTCACTTAAAATCCTTCAACAACTTAACATTGTTTCTTATAAAAAGTATCCTTAGAAGGACTTTAACAAATTTTTGCCACAAATTTGATACTTAAATCCCCATAATTTTGTGTAGACTCTTCCTTTGTTTGAAATGATGATAACTTATTGTGCTTGACTCCAATTTCAACAGCCAGTTGGGGGATGTACTTCTGCTGTTCCTGGTTACTAGGATTCAGTTATGAAAACTAGACTATATTTAATGAGCAGTTAATCATACTTAAGACATTAAGTTTTAATCATGTGGCCAGGAAATAAATGATTGATTTAGATGCCCTGGAATAGTGTTGGCAATATGTATCATTGTGGTTTGTTCTTTAAGTTGAAACACCAGTAATAGCATTCACAGCAGAATTTATCTACTAAAAAGGAAAAAAAATATGCTTCTTTCATTTTGACCTTAAACAACAAAATATGTTTCTAAGTCTGATCCTATACATGCACCCTGATTTTAAAAATTTGGTATCACTCTACTATTAAGATTTATAGCATGTCTTCCGTTGCTTATATTCCAGAACATAGGCAGATTCATGGTTCCACTTTCGTATTTAGTTGATTTGTAGTTTTATAGGATTATTTTACAATTATTTTCCACCTCATGCCTAATACCCTGGCTACAAAGAAATATACTTTATAGTATTTTTACAGTATTTTTCATTTTTTTCACAAATTTTTAAGTTCATAGTGCATGTGAACCATAAATATACATATATATATATATATATATATATATATATATATATATATGTATGTATGTATATATATAATTTGCCATTTTTTGCCTTTGTAGTACTTTGGATATTAACACTCATTTTATTTAATTAATTTTTCACTCAAAATACATTTATTGACTGCCTCAATATTAGCTAGCATCTAAAATTATTAAAACAATAACAAAATGATTCTTTCTGTTTCCTGAAATCATTTCCCATAAACAAGAAAAAAAAAACAAGAAACCAATCAGATTTTCACAGAACTATTGATACTATGGTTTACGAATAAAAGAAAAGTAGTATGGGAGGTCAGTAGAAGAAAATGATAGAACAGTCTTTTGTAAACAGTTTCCAGCTCCAGGTTCTCACGTTATAGGCTAGGATCTCTGGGATAGAGAATTTTAGATCACTTTCTCCAGAGTTGATTTCATGCACATATGTGTGTGGACTTGCTAAGATCCCACCCTTAGATTGTTCCCATTCTTGGTTTAATATTCTTCTATCACAACTTTGAAATTCTTGACTGCTGAGGAAAGAGTGACATTATGAGTTTGCATTGTGCCCCACAACTTATGTCAAAAGACCCAGCTTTCGCCCTTCTCGGTCTATTCCCTGAGGACCTTAAAAGAGTATACTATAGGGATACTGCCACATCAATGATCATAGCAGCACAATTCACAATAGATAGACTTTGGAATCAACCTAGATGCCCTTCAATAGATGAATGGATTAAAAAACTGAGGCATCTATACACAATGGAGTATTACGCAGCACTAAAAAATGACAAAATCATGGATTTTGCAGGGAAATGGATGGCATTAGAGCAGATAATGCTAAGTGAAGCTAGCCAATCCTTAAAAAACAAATGCCAAATGTCTTCTTTGATATAAAGAGAGCTACTAAGATCAGAACAGGGAAGAAGAGCATGAGGAAAAGATTAACATTAAACAGAGATGAGTGGGGTGGGAGAGAGGGAGAGAAAAGGGAAACTGTATGGAAATGGAAGGAGACCCTCATTGTTACACAAAATTACATATAAGAGTTTGTGAGGGGAAAGGGGAAAAAAAACAAGGGAGAGAATTAAACAACAGCAGATGGGGTAGAGAGGGAAGATGAGAGGGAAGGGGAGGGGGATAGTAGGGGATAGGAAAGGTAGCAGAATACAACAGTCATTAATATGGTATTATGTAAAAATGTGGATGTGTAACCTATGTGATTCTGCAACTTGTATTTGGGGTAAAAATGGGAGTTCATAACCCACTTGAATCAAATGTATGGAAGATGATATGTCATGAGCTTTGTAATGTTTTGAACAACCAATGAAAATAAATAAATAAATAAATAAATAAATTAATTAATTAAAAAAATAGTTTCTTATATACATAAAAAAAACGATCTGGTTTTGAAAAATGACCAAAAAAATATGTGAAATGTGCAACAACTCTAGGAATTATGAAAATACAAATGCAAACTACACTAAGATTTCATCTCACTCCAGTCAGAATGGCAATGATCAAGAATACAAACAATAATAATTGCTGGCAAGTTTGTAGGGGAAAAGGTACACTTGTACATTTTTGGTGGGACTGCAGACTAGTAGAATCCTTCTGGAAAGCAGTGTAGAGATTCCTCAATTAACTATGGGTGGAACCACCATGTTTCTTTTTTCTTTTTTTTTATGGTTTTATTTTTTTAAGTACATGACAGCAGAGAGCATCACAATTTTTATTACACATATAGAACAATCTTTTCATACCTCTGTTTGTACATGAAGTATGTTCACACCAATTCATCTCTTCATACATGTACTTTGGATAATAATGTTTATCACATTCCACCATCCTTGCTAATCCCCTGCCCCCTCCTTTTCCCTCCCACACCTCTTCCCTATCTAGAATTCATCTATTCCTCCCATGCTCTTCCTCCCTACCCTACTATGAGTCAACCTCCTTATATCACAGAAAACATTCGGCATTTTTGCGGGGGGGATTGGCTGAATTCACTTAGCATTATCTTCCCCAATGCCATCCATTTACCTGCAAATGCAGTGATTTTATTCTCTTTTAATGCTGAGTAAAATTCTATTGTGTATATGTGCCACATTTTTTTTTTTTATCAATTCATCCACTGAAGGGCATTTAGGTCAGGTCCACAGTTTAGCTATTGTGAATTGTGCTGCTATAAACATTGATGTGGTTGTGTCCCTGTAGTATGCTGTTTTTATGTCCTTTGGGTATAGTCTAAGGAGAAGGTTAGCTGGGTCAAATGGTGGTTCCATTCCCAGATTTCCAAGGAATCTCCACACTGCTTTCCAAATTGGCTGCACTAGTTTGCAGTTCCACCAGCAGTGTATGAGTGTACCTTTTTCCCCACATTGTCGCCAACACTTGTTGTCTTCATAATAGCTGCCATTCTGACTGGAGTGAGATGGTATCTTAGAGTAGTTTTGATTTGCATTTCTCTAATTGCTAGAGATGATGAACATTTTTTCCTATATTTGTTGATTGATTGAATATCCTCTTCTGAGAAGTGTCTGTTCATGTCCTTGACCCATTTATTGATTGGGTTATTTTTTTTTTTACCTCCATGTTTATTGCACAACAATTTACAATAGCTAAATCATTGCATCAACCCAGGTGCCCATTGATAGATGAATGTATTGAAAAATTGTGATATACCTATATATGCATGATATATGTATAGTAATTTTCAGTATGAATACACACATATAAACATATATATGTATATATATATATATATATATATACATATATATATATATATAAGATATATGTAATTTATCAAACTACATTACTTTCAAACATATCTGTGTGTGAATAAATCCCTTATATTTGTCAATCAAAAATTTAAAGTTAAGGATGGGGTTTGGGTGAACGATAGATCACTCATCTAGCACGTGCAAGGCACTGGGTTTGATCCTCAGCACCACATAAATAAATAAATAAATAAATAAATAAATAAAACAAAGGTATTCTGTCAAACTACAACTAAATAAAGCAGTTCCCGCTTCAACCTTCAAGTTGCTTGTCACCTCCCGGTTATTTTGCCCAGCTGGACTGTGGCAATTTACCTCTTCCAAAACAATCATTTCTACTTCATTATCATTATTTATATAGATATATCATCAATTTTATTATGATTATAATGTCATTGCAGATAGAACCTCTTACTTAACCTTAATATTCCCCAAAGAATTTGCCAGTGTATGTGATAAAGTATTAATATATAAATAAAAATCTGTGACACAAATTAATGAGAATCTATTCAGTCATATTTAGCCATACTTGAGTAAGTATATGAAATATGAAATATACTTAAAAATTTCTAAATTTATGGTACACAAATCACTATAGATTTTTTTTAAAAAAATGGTTCAATGATAATTCTTAAGGCTAACCAAAGTGATTTAAGCAAAATGCCATCATTTCATAAAACATGTTGATTAATAAAGATATTTTCCCTAACTTTGAGGATAAATGTGGTATAATAATGTGTAAATACTTGCATGCTTAATCTTATACAGTTTCTAAACTTATGTTACTTTCACTTCTCTTTTAAATTGTAGTTTATATTTTACAGACATATTTTACATTTCATTATTTTAAAAATATCTTCATTTACATAATTATTTAGTTACTTATGAAAATAAAATGTAGTGAGTACCTGTAATGTGCCTTTTGTGCAAAATACCTGGTTAAAACCTATGAACATTATAATCAAAAGATAGTGACAAATATGTAAAATAAACAAGTGAAATGGGGTTGTGGGTTACAATGAAGAAAACACACCATTTTACACCATTACATACTTGCTATCACAAAGAGGGGCACACTCAATGTTGAACAGAAGACCTGGTAAGGACATGATAAAGGAGCCCATAGCTCACTCAGTAAAGACTGATTGATTGTGTATTGAGCATTTACTCCTTCCTTGGAATTTTGCCAATAACTTTTCATGTTATATTTCATTGAAATCTTATAGAGTATATTTATTATTACTTTTTGGATTTTAGTTGAAGAAATGTAATCTCATACAGTTTAAATAACCTGCCTAATATCATTGAACTAATTAATGGCAAAACTAATATTCCATCTCTGATATCCAGATTGCAAAACATTACATACAACTCTGCCTCACTACCCTTCTAAGGAGAGAATTTGCTTGTTTGTGATTTTTGTTCATTTTATGGCACCCCACCCTCCATATGATAAGTGTGCAGAGAATTCTAGACCATAAAAAAGTATGAAAACACTTTGAAAGGTATAAAAATATGACTGGTTTGGGTATATGTGGGAAAAGATGTGGGCAAAGTAGTAAGCATATTTTGGTACTTACATTTCAGCATAATTATTCTTTTCAAGACAACTTAATAATACAATATAAAGTACAATACATAAGTAGGAGAAACCTAGGTAATATTAATAATTATAAAACAAATATAACTTAAGCTTTTAGTAATATATGAACCTTCAATATATGTAAGGTGCCATATGATATGCTCTAGGTGTACAAATTCATTAAATGATCATAAATTTGAGTAGAATAGTGTGTGATAACCTAGTTTACAACATATGACAGTGATGCACAAAGAAGGTTGTTTAATTATTAATAAGTAGAATCAGTATTTAAACTAGAATTGGATTAAACAATCCATTTTCTGCAGCCTTAACCTATGTCATCTCTGAAATTAATGTAATCATTACTATTAATGAATTAAGATTTATGTAATTAAAGCACCTGTTTCTTTATTTTCTTTCCTTTTTAGCCTTTTTTAATGAATGAATACAGACCAGTATTCTCAAAAGAATTAGTTCAGAGAGAATGACATATAACTGAATCAAATGTTCTGAGCTTATTCTCAAGAAATGAGAATTTTTTTATATATATGTTTTACGGCAGGGCACATATAAGGTAATGAATCTTTATGAAAAAATAAATAATTCTGTTTTAAAATGCTGGAAGTAACATGCATAAAACAAACAAAAGACACAGCTTAATATCAACAGCTTTAATAACTAAACTGTGCAGAGATTCTTCCCTATCAACACAGATATTAAAGATGCACGAAGTTAAAAATGTTTGCTTTTCATTAAGACATTACTAAACAAAATACATGCTAATGTCTCATACATCTAGGCAAAGGAAAGACAAATGTAAATGATTTGTAATTTTACTGAAAATCTAATACATGCTTATGTGTAATGGATAAGGGCAATATATAGTTACAATTAACAGTTTTACTGATAGTATTTTGTGAGTTCAATAAGTGTGGCTGTGTGTATGTGTTCTCGAGTATGTTTATGTATGTTCTAATATTTCCTATTGCATTTCAATATCACTAAGTATGTTTTATTTTTTTCTAATATAAATTTTTGATAAAGAAAAAGCAAAATTAAATACTGAAAGTTCATAATACAGAAATACCTTACATAATAAAATATCTAGGCATCAAAATAAAAAGCTCAATGCATAAAATACATATTCTGTTTGGTTGCAAGTATGTTCTCATTCACTGCTACTTGTCTAAATGGAAAAATCATGCAGACTAAGATGCTTTCGGAAGCTGTAAATAAATAAATAATCGAATTGTAGTCATGTTCAATAGTTTATTTTTGTGAAAAGAAGGAGAGTGAAATTTTATAGCTAAGACTAAAATTTGCAAACATCATTATCCTTTGTATTAGAGTAAATGATATTCTACAACTTTTCATCAGAATTGTTAGACATTCACATTAATTTTTCCTGAAAACTCAAATAAGACTCAGAATTAAAAGAACAAAGAATCAATATTACATATCAATCAATGCATTCCATTGCAAACCCAATGTTTTTCAAAGTCATAAAAAGCATATAATACTGTGAATTAGAGGTTTTTCTACTGAAGTTGTTGCAGCATATTTTAATGAAAGAAAAAGAGACTAATGATTGTAGCAAGAAAGCAAATTTGAAATGCATGTTAAGGAGTCTTTACTTAATAAAATATCTATGTTTCAATTTCTGAAACTTCCAAAAGTGCATTTTCTGGTAGGAAAGTATTTTTCTCACATCATTGCAATGATAAGTTCTTTTCTAATTGCTTCCACATTGTGTAACCAATTTATTCATGATTGTTTTGGACTCAGGACAAATTTACAAATATTTTCTCCCCTTCATTGTTTTATTTCATGCAAATGCGTACCATTACGAAAGTAAAAATTTTAGTTCATTGCCTAGCTAACACATATCTTTGAAATTTTTTACTAAAAATAATGGTACACTTCTCACACTTGTTTTTTCTATTTCTTACAGACAAAGCAGTTGCAAGCATCTTTTAAATCATCCAATTAACCTTGCTTCAATATTTATCCCATTTCCTTGCTCAAAACTTCTGTTCTAGGTTATTCTATTTATACGTCTACCCTTATTGAGGGGATGGTGTCCATTATCAACACTTATTTATTTTTACTAGTTCACTTTAGTTTTATGAATTATTAGGGTTCATTTTGACATTGTAAGAGCATGGAATTTAATTTGCTTAATTCAGTCCAAAGTTATCCCTTTCCTTTCCTTCCTCTTCCCACTCCCTTTGCTCTACACTATTGATCTTTCTTCTATTTATTTCTTTATTTATTGTTTGTTTGTTTGTTTAGATTATTGCCTTAGGAACATACATAATAAAACATCATATTGACAATTGATGGAGAACCTAAAACTGAAAATCTCGGTCACTTTGGTATAATTAGTATTTTAGAGAATTTTATGATGTAAATGTAGCATTTCTTGCTTTTAAGATTTATGAGAATGTTTACACCCATACTTTTCACATCTTGTCATGTTTCTTTACATATTTGAGGACATTTATGCTCTCTTCAGTTTCTAACTTTTCAAAATGTGTATAATACTTTCTCATTTGATACAATTTTTTTTTTGCAAATTGTACTGATCCATAATATCCAAAAATAGAGAAGTTTTATTTCCAAATACCTTATATTTTGCAATTGTACATTTCTCCTTTTTAATTTTGGAGCATATTTTTTCAAGCAATTTAGTGACTTGGACATCTACACTTTAGCTAACATTGTGGATATTTTTATTTCATATTTGATTCTGACTGAAAGAATTATTGAGTGTGTAAATATTTTAAAACACCTGCGAATAATGTATTGTTTTGTTTGTTTTCTAGTAGATTTTATTGCCTGTGGTCTCATGAATAAACATGTACATTAACTGTACAATTATCTCCCTTTGTCATACTGGGAGTTTAGGCTTACTCCTGTGTTAATGCAAGAGCATTCAGAGGTGAAATTACACAATTATTAGAGCTATAAACTAATCAATCCATTCTAGTTTGAATGGGCTTATTGGGTGGTAACTGTAGGCAATTGGGCATGGGGGGAAGAGGTGGGTCAGTGTGATGAACCCTGGAAGGGTACACTTTTCCTGTAACCACTTGCCCTTTTCCACCCTGCTTCCTGGCCACCATGAATAGGATAGTTTCCTCCAACCCACCCTTTTGATATGATGTTCTGCCTCATGTTGGGCCTATAGTAATAGACTTGGCTGACCGTAGATTAAATTTCTGAAAATGTGAGTAAAATAAATTTTTCCTCCTGTAACTTTTTCTTGTTAGGTTCTTTGTTCACAGCAATAAAAAGCTGAATAACCCAATAGCATTATAAAATAGAGCAATGAAAGAAATAAAGCAAAATAACAATGGCAATACTTAATAAATTTAAGCAACAGAATATATATATATATATATATATATATATATATATATATATATATATATTAAATATGCCTCATTATAGTCCAAGAACCAAGTAATAATTGTCATGTACATTATTGTACTTACTATATATTTATATAATACTTATAAAGACAGTTTAAAGGCTAAAAGTCAGGCATTAATATAACTTCCATCTACACATTTTTTTGATTTATTCAAAGTGATTATCCTTATATGATTTGCTAACCACATTCAATGGACACTTATAGAAAGAATAATAGACAAGTATAAAATTAAAAATCTTTATATATTATTTTTATTTTTCAATTATTAAGATATTTATAATGTATGTAATTCTGCAGTAATTTTTTTTCTGACACCATGGTGTTTGTATGTTAGGAATTTCAATAGTAGTATTCTTTTTTGTTTTGTTTTGTTTTTAATGGAGAAAACATAATTTTAAAAATTGAGTATTTTTTTGCAATACATGGTTACATAGAAAAATGAGAATAATTTTATCTATGTAGATCATAACTATTTCTCAAATAGGTTTGCATTTTAACTCAACAGTAGGAAACTTTTTAAAACTTATTATTATAGAGAGAGAAATAAATAACAGAGGTAAATTACCTATCATAAACTGCCTACCCTACAGATTTTAGAGTATGGCAGGCATAAAATTGTTGTTCCCTCTGCTTCCTATACTTTAACAAACAAACCCTTGTGGCTAGCACCTTCTTCCTATTCAAAATTCTGTGTGATTATCAGCTTCTCCATGAATGTATCCTGCCAATTGCATACCCCATTTCATATACTCAGTTTTCTGTTTTTTCTTTCCCTATTATAGCATTGCATCCTCTTCTTATAATAGACTATACTAACCACTTAAATATTGTGCCCATTCTTTATGGTCAGCATCTACTTATTAAAAGTTAAGTGTTATAAAGATTGAGATTTTCATTTCAGAGGATTTGTCGCTGATATACAGGAATGCCTTTGATTTATACGTGTTGATTTTATATCCTGCCACTTTGCTGAATTCATTTATTAGCTCTAATAGTTTCTTTGTAGACCCTTTTGGGTCTGCTAGGTATAGAATCATGTCATCTGCAAATAGTGATAATTTAAGTTCTTCTTTTCCTATTTTTATGCCTTTAATTTCTTTCGTCTGTCTAATTGATCTGGCCAGTGTTTCGAGAACTATGTTGAACAGAAGTGGTGAGAGAGGGCATCCCTGTCTTGTTCCAGATTTTAGAGGGAATGCCTTCAATTTTTCTCCATTCAGAATGATGCTAGCCTGAGGCTTAGCATAGATTGCTTTTACAATGTTGAGGTAAGTTTCTGTTATCCCTAGTTTTTCTAGCGTTTTGAACATAAAGGGATGCTGTACTTTGTCGAATGCTTTTTCTGCATCTATCGAGATGATCATATGGTTCTTATTTTTAAGTCTATTGATGTGGTGAATAACATTAATTGATTTCCGTATATTGAACCAGCCTTGCATCCCAGGGATGAATCCTACTTGATCATGGTGCACAATTTTTTTGATATGTTTTTGAATCCTATTTGCCAGAAGTTTATTGAGGATTTTTGCATCTAGGTTCATTAGAGATATTGGTCTGTAGTTTTCTTTCTTTGAAGTGTCTTTGTCTGGTTTAGGAATCAGGGTGATGTTGGCCTCGTAGAATGAATTTGGAAGTTCTCCCTCTTTTTCTATTTCCTGAAATAGCTTGAAAAGTATTGGTATTAGTTCCTCTTTAAAGGTTTTGTAAAACTCTGCTGTATACCCATCCGGTCCTGGGCTTTTCTTAGTTGGTAGTCTTTTGATGGTTTCTTCTATTTCCTCAATTGATATTGGTCTGTTTAGGTTGTCTATATCCTCCTGCCTTAATCTGGGCAGGTCATATGACTTAAGAAATTTATCGATGCCTTCACTATCTTCTATTTTATTGGAGTATAAGGATTCAAAATAGTTTCTGATTATCTTCTGTATTTCTGAAGTGTCTGTTGTGATATTGCCTTTTTCATCCCGTATGCTGGTAATTTGATTTCTCTCTCTTCTTCTCTTCGTTAGCATGGCTAAGGGTCTGTCGATTTTATTTATTTTTTCAAAGAACCAACTTTTAGTTTTGTCAATCTTTTCAATTGTTTCTTTTGTTTCGATTTCATTAATTTCAGCTCTGATTTTAATAATTTCTTGCCTTCTACTTCTTTTGCTGTTGTTTTGCTCTTCTTTTTCTAGGATTTTGAGATGGAGTATGAGATCATTTATTTGTTGGTTTTTTCTTTTTTTAAGGAATGAACTCCAAGCAATGAATTTTCCTCTTAGAACTGCTTTTAATGTGTCCCATAGATTCCGATATGTTGTGTCTGTGCTTTCATTTATCTCTAAGAATTTTTTAATTTCCTCCTTGATGTCTTCTATAACCCATTGATCATTTAGTAACCAATTGTTCATTCTCCAAGTGATGCATGTTTTTTCCTTCCTTCTTTTATCGTTGATTTTCAGTTTCATTCCATTATGATCAGATAAGATGCATGGTATTATCTCCACTCCTTTATATTGTCTAAGAGTTGCCCTGTGACATAATATATGATCTATTTTTGAGAAGGATCCGTGTGCTGCTGAGAAAAAAGTGTAACTGCTTGATGTTGGGTGGTATATTCTATATATATCAATTAAGTCTAGGTTATTAATTGTGTTATTGAGTTCTATAGTTTCCTTATTCAACTTTTGTTTGGAAGATCTGTCTAGTGGTGAGAGAGGTGTGTTGAAGTCTCCCATGATTATTGTATGTTGGTCTATTAGACTCTTAAACTTGAGAAGAGTTTGTTTGATGAACATAGCTGCACCATTGTTTGGGGCATATATATTTATGATAGTTATGTCTTGTTGGTGTATGGTTCCCTTGAGCAGTATGTAGTGTCCCTCTTTATCCCTTTTGATTAACTTTGGCTTGAAATCTATTTTATTTGATATGAGTATGGACACTCCTGCTTGTTTCCGAAGTCCATATGAGTGATATGATTTTTCCCAACCTTTCACCTTCAGTCTATGTATGTCTTTTCCTATCAAATGCGTCTCCTGTAGGCAGCATATTGTTGGGTCTTGTTTTGTGATCCATTCTACTAGCCTGTGTCTCTTGATTGGTGAGTTTAAGCCATTAACATTTAGGGTTATTATTGAGATATGGGTTGTTCTTCCAGCCATATTTATTTATTTATGTTACTAAACATGGTTTGTTTTCCTTTTTGATTATTTTTCCCCCCTTTACTGTCCTACCTCCCACTGTTGGTTTTCATTGTTATTTTCCATTTCCTCTTCCTGTAATGTTTTGCCGAGGATGTTTTGAAGACATGGTTTTCTAGGTGCAAATTCTTTTAACTTTTGTTTATCGTGGAAGGTTTTAATTTCATCTTCCATCCTGAAGCTTAATTTCGCTGGATACATGATTCTTGGTTGGAACCCATTTTCTTTCAGTTTTTGAAATATGTTATTCCAGGATCTTCTAGCTTTCAGAGTCTGTGTTGAAAGATCAGCTGTTATCCTGATTGGTTTACCCCTAAATGTAATCTGCTTCCTTTCTCTTGTAGCTTTTAAAATTCTCTCCTTATTCTGTATGTTGGGCATCTTCATTATAATGTGTCTAGGTGTGGCTCTCTTATGATTTTGCACATTCGACGTCCTGTATGCTTCTAGGATTTGGGATTCTGTCTCATTCTTCAAGTCTGGGAAGTTTTCTCGTATTATTTCATTGAATAGGTGGCTTATTCCTTTGGTTTGGACCTCTATACCTTCCTGTATCCCAATGACTCTTAAGTTTGGTCTCTTTATATTATCCCATATTTCTTGGGTGTTCTGCTCATGGTTTCTTAACAGTTTTGTTGAGCTGTCTATGTTCTTTTCAAGTTGAAATACTTTGTCTTCATTGTCTGATGTTCTATCTTCTAAGTGTTCTACTCTGTTGGTAGTATTCTCAATTGAGTTTTTAAGTTGGTTTATTGCTTCCTGCATTTCTAGAATTTCTGTTTGTTTGTTTTTTATTACCTCTATCTCCCTGTATAGTTGATCTTTTGCTTCTTGGATTTGTTTATGTAATACATTGTTGAAGTGGTCGAAGTGATCTTTCATTGTCTGATTTTGCTGTCTAATGTCTTCCTTGAGACTCCAGATCATCTGCAGCATGTATATCCTGAATTCTTTATCTGATATTCCATCTGCTGCAGCTATTACCTCTTCTAAAGTTGAGTTGACCTGCATTGCTTGTGGTCCTTTCTTTCCTTGTCTTTTCATATTGCTCGTGTTTCTTTCTGCTTGGTGAAACTGTTGTGTTTTTGAAATTTTCCCCCTATATATTTATATTGCTCTTGTATAGTTGAAAAGTCTCCCTTGCAAGGGCGGGGGGCAGCTCTGCTCCTCCTCCAATTGGGGTGATCTGTCTACCACGCTGGCGGGCCGCTGGGACTGTTCTGCCGGTCGGTCGCCGGTCTGCCTACCTTGGAGGCGCGGGCAGCGGCTCTGCTCTGCCCTTCCTCCAATTGGTGTGACGTGTCTACCACGTCCGTGAACCCCTGGGCCTGTTCTGCCAGTTAGTCGCGGATCTGACTACCTTGCAGGCGCGGGCGGCGGCTCTGTTCTGCCCCTACTCCAATTGGGGTGTCATGACTACCATGCCTGCGGGTCGCTGGGCCTGTTCCAGGCGCGGGAGGCAGCTCTGCTCTGCCCCTTCTCCAATTGGGGTGACGTGATACCACGCCGGCGGGTCGCTGGTACCTATTGGTTTTTACTCAGTTTCTAAAAAATGTTTTCTATTTACTATATTTTAGGCTATATATATATATAGAGAGAGATAGATAGATAGAGAAAAAAACAAATATTTCATGTGTGGATTGAAAAGCTTACTGAAAAGATATTTGAAAAAAACTTTCTCTTCTTTAATATAAGTTGGGTTATAGTACCCACTTCCTGTGTGTATGTTATGTACAACGTCTAATGTAATAACAGTATTTTCAAGATTTGTGTTTGAGTATTACCTTATAAATTATGTTATTTGACTTTTATCGCTGTGACTAAAATACCTGAGAAGAACAACTTATAGGAGGAAATCAGGTCACAGTTTTCATTATCTAAACATTTTACTTCCTTCATTGAAACAGGAGCTTTTTGTTGACAACTTATATTGAAATCTTTCCATTCTGCCCCTAGCCTCAAAAAGCTCATTTTCTTCACACAATGCAAAAGGCATTCAGCGCATCTCCAAGAGTCTCCTTAGCCATAACAGTCCCAGTATTGCCCCAAGGTCCAAGTCCAAAGTCTAATCTGAGACTCAAGGCAAACTCTTGACTCTGAGACCCTATAGAGATCAAAAGCAAGTTACAGGCATGCACTGTATAATTGAACAGAATAAACATTCCTAGTCCAAAATGGAGGAATAGGGCATAGAAAAAATGAATGGGGCCAAACCTATACCAATATCTAGTTCCTATAATATCCAGTGCACATGGTCAAGAGATGTGATCTCCAAATAGCTTAGGCAGCCCCACCTCTATGATCTCATCTATTACTACACTCATGGCCATTTCTGAGGCCAGGTCTGTCTTCAGCCAGCATTTTTTTTTTTTTTAAGAGAGAGAGAGAATTTTAATATTTATTTATTTTTTCAGCGGACACAACATCTTTGTTTGTATGTGGTGCTGGGAATCGAACCCCGGGCCGCATGCATGCCAGATGAGCACGCTACCGCTTGAGCCACATGCCCAGCCCGTTCAGCTAGCATTTTCTTCGGCAGACTTTCCACTGGCATCTTTTAGAGAGGGAGGGATATCTCCTAAAGCTTCGGTTTCCTTTTCACTTCTTCATGCATGACTCTCTCTGGGGATACCTGCAAGAATTCTAATCTTGCCACACTTTACCTGGCTTCCCAGGCCTTGCTTTGGAATCTTTCTGGAAGCCTCCATGATCCCTTAACTCTAACACCCTGTAATCCTTCTTAATCAACAAGACATGGATGATGCCTAGATCTGCTGCCATCTTGAGAAGTAGCCAGGACACTTTTACCATGATTGCAATGTCTTCTGAGTGCCTAGCTAGTGAGATGAATCCTAGTGAAATAACTTTCTGAGCACCCCTTATGATCAAGGTGCCCGCATGGACTCTTTAAGGAGTATTAACTTCTTTCTCATTTCTGAAATACCCTCAAATTTTTATTTTCTATGTACAAAATACTTACTTTCTCTTTCGTGGTGGTAATCTCTTTAACAACTACAACTTCCTTAGGCCCTGTTTTAAAAGTGCTTCTCTGGCCGAACTGAAATTTTTAAAAATCTTTCTGTTTGGTTCTCTGCTCCTTATTCTCATAGTAAACTTTAGCTAAAAACTGATTGCAATATCCATGGCATCATTTGAAAGTTGTACAACCTTGAAATTTCTTCCACCAGATCAATTTGTCTATCACCTTTACATTTGTCTTCACACAAAGTTTCAGGACATAGGATGAATATAGATAATTTCTTTGCCAGAATGTAACCTTAGTAACCTCAAGTTCAATTACTAGTGCAGTCTTCTTTTTCTTCTGAAACCTTATAATCACATCCTTTACTGAGTGTATTTAACTCAGCATTCTGGTCTTCTGAGCTCCCACCAGAATCACCCTTTAAGCTCTGCTTACAACATTTTGAGCCTTTTATATCCTGCATCTTCAAATTTTATAAATTCTTTCTGCAAACCAGCTCAAAGGCTGCTGAACTACATGGTCAGTTTAGTCATAGTAAACCCCCATTTGTGTTACCTAGTTCTATTTTAGTCAGCTTATGGCTCTGTGACTAAAATACCTGTCAGAACAACTGAGAGAGAAAAAGGTTATTTGGGCTCATGGTTTCAGATGTTCAGTCCATGTTTGGCCAACTCCATGCTTTGAGACTGAGGTGAGGCAGAACATCATGGTAGAAAGGAGTGGTGAATGAAAGCTGTTCAATTCATGGTCATCAGGAGGCAGAACGGGAAGGGGAGAAGCAGGAGTACAAGATATAATCTCCAATTCCACACCCCTTTTGATCCATCTCTTTCAACTATATCCCACCTGGATAGAGTTGCTGGCCAGTTATTCCATTCGAATCAGAATGACCTAATTGGGTTACAGCTCTCATAATCTAATCACTTTACCTTCTACAAGAACACAAGAACTTCATAGTGACACATCATATTCATACCATAATATAAATGCCTATGAAAATATATATCACATGGGCAGAGTAGTATATTATCTTATCACACAGAATATCTTATTATGTACTGATATTGTTCTTGATATTTGGCCTGGGTGTTTATAAAGGAAGGGTCCTATTTTAATGAGAATAGAAAGACAAAGTGAAAAGGATACTTCTGTGAAAGAACAGTAGAATATGATACTAGAGTGTGTAACTGTTGCATCCGAATGATTTTGATGTCATTGAATGACATATACACACAATAATGGAGTAAGAGTAAAAGAAAATTAGGGTTTGTAATTGTATACTACAATCCCTTAAAATCAAATAGAAATAAGATTAATGATTTCAAAATGTAGTGTATCAGGGATGTTTGAAGTCAATTAAATAATGGTATCTTTGTGACATGAGCACTTTAAAAGTTTGCATACTTATTTTTGCTTTTTACTGAGTAAACCTTGCCTAAAAACATTTTCTATCATACATAATGGCATCTTTCACATAATCAGCTTTATTCATTGGAAACATAGGTAAAAATCAACTTATTTCTAGAAATGCTAACTAGAAATGCAATGCATATCATCAAATAAGTGAATGCACATTGATTTCATGGGTGATTTTTCTAAACTTAGTAACTCCAGTTCAATCAAATTACATACAAATCACTAAAAAGAAGTAGTCAAGATAAGCCTGAGGGATAAATTCTTATACTTGCTGAAATCACCCAGAATCAATGGGATCAAATATCTTTTGTATGCTGAAATATTAAAGTGTTGATTAAAGTATGACATTATAAGATATCAAAGGGATACTACTGCATTACATTATTATAATTTTGTAGAGGGTTCCCCTTAATAATATACTGCACATACTAGAAGTATCTTATGCCTGTTTAGAAAAGTGTTATTTATAGAACATATAGGTATAAGAAAAATTAATATGCTGAATAAAGTAAGCTTATAATCAAGGAGTTTACAATCCATCAAATCTTAGATGAAACATAAGAAAAAAAGATAAAATTTCATGTCAATCAGAGAATTATTTAACTTTAGTTCTACCACAGCTAATATGTACTAAAGATACTATGATAAATATATTATACACATATATTTTATATATATATATATACATTTACATGTCCTACACATAATCATATTTAGTTCTATTAGGACATGAATATATTTAATCTATTAGGACTAAATATGATTATGTGTATGTGCATGTATATATACATATGTACATGTGTATATCTATATGTAAATACATACATGTGTATAATATATGTTTATCATAGTATCTTTAGTACAATTTTTCAGACAGTGTACCTGAAATACAGTGTGATAAAACTAACTTCTAAATTTTTAAAACTTAAATGTTCACAAAAATTAAATTGTAGTTGAAGTTATTAGGTCATCACATTGATCTCTTAAAAACATTGAAAAGATAATTACAAAATAATCAGTACTAATGGAAAAATTGTCTTGAATTAAACAAAAAATCAGACACATAACTTTAAATCTCTTATGTTATTGAAATATATATTTGCATATCATTTGAATATATTTTTATTATTTTCATAAGCTTATAATTACATATTGTTTGGAAATTTTGATAAATCTTAGATATATGATTGAAGTAATTGTTTCTCTTTTTATATTTTTCATATACTAAGTTATGATAAAATATTTTGTGAAAAAAATTCTTTCACGAACCATCATGCTTTTATTTTTATTTTACTTATCCTAATTCCTTAGAAGAGCAGTTTAAATAGAAAAATCTATATTTTGTCACACTACTGATTTATGGGCAATTTTGAAGCACTTCATTATTTGGTAAATACAACAAAGTCATTTTACTACAACACTCTTTCAATATATAGTCAAATGAATGAAAAATATACTTCAAAAAGTGAAATGTATTTAATTTTGAGAAAATCTCTAGGGGGCTATCAAATCATTTAATTAAAGTAATATGATAATATAAAATCTTTTGAATGTTGCAAAAATAAAGTTCTCTTTGCACAGTGTAAAATGCATCATTTGCCTAATATATTTATGTCATTTCTAAGGTAAACTATGCTATCACAGGTGGACTGCACTAAGAAATTCTCCTATATAGAAAAATACACACAAGAAGCAGTCATTCCAAATAAAGATGTGGGTAGAGGGTGGGCAGGAGAGGGAAAGGAGTGGTATCATGTTTAAGTAAAGCAATAAAATCTTCTTTTATATTTTCCATTTGCATAAATCCTATCACAGAATGTTTCCTGTATGGCGATGACTGTGCATTCAGCTGCAAGTAAGCTAGTGGTTATTACCATGGGAAAATTGCAGGTTTTTTAGGTATACAAATGTGGTAATCATCAGAATGCAGTAGAAAAATATAGAAAACCAGTCATTTCTAGGAGTAGCAATTCATTACTTTATTTCTGCAAAGACTTGAAATCATATAGCATTAAGGTAAGATGGAGTTTAAGATTGATTTTGAGAGGATTAGGGAATGGAATGGAATCTGTAGAAGCATTGATGGAAAAAAAGAAAGGAAGAAAAAAAAAGAAAGAAGTGAATTATAGAGAAGAGCTTGTATATAAAACCAGTTTTTACAAAATCTTTGTCAATTTAGCTTTCTAAATCTAATGAAACTTTCATGATGATATTCAATTTACAAAAGATTTTCTTAGCCTGATATTTCAAACCCACATGTGTTCAAGCATGGATGTGGTGATTTTCTGTGAATGATGAAATTCTATAAAACACAATTTAGAAGCTATAATATGTGTGACAGTTGCAGGTGTGAAAGACTTACACCAACAATGCCTGTCATAAAAATGAGAGTGAGAAAATTCATACTGATTATTTTTTCCAGAGGAAATAATTTTGCAAATATTTTTATCCACGATAATTTCAAGTACATTTGAGTTCATCATAAGTGATTGCTGGTTGGGGATATATGAATGTTGAAGATGTTATTTCATAGAACATCAAATTGGAAGAATCCCACAACCACAGTGCATAAAAAAGATATTTTTCAAGTTTGTGTATGTAAATATTTATTAAAGAAAAGTCTCTTTTGTTTTTGGCAATACTGTCAATATGTAATAATGTCTTCATATAGAGTTAATGGACTCTAATTAATGTAATTTTACTATAAAATCATACTCTTTAAGTTTAAAATAAAACAGTTCCTATATAAGGGTTATTACTCAATGCAACATAACATTTAAAAATATACTGCATTGTTTGTGAGAGGCCACCAAAAGTAGTGTAATGATTAAATTCACAGATAAGAGAAAATGAAAAGGTGTTTCAATCAAATAAGCAGAGATAATTGTGTTCCAAATTCCTTAGAGAAGACAATGATATGAATAGCAATCAAATTACATTAAAATTATATAAGGCCACATTATGATTTTAAATGCTGCTAAAACAGTCAAATAAAAGAGGAATTCAATAAAGATAAACTTGTCAATACACACTCAGAAAAGCAGATACCACTCTAAATGTTTCAGAAAGAGTTTTGTTTATTTGTATGAAATAAATTAGAATAATGTAAGAAAGGCTCTAAGCAGACAAAACTGATTATCCAAGGATGAGAAATATAAAAATACCATTCTCCATGATGGACTGAATGGTACCCAGAGGCACCACTGAGGCTTCAGGGCAATTGACTTAGGCTGTGGCTGTTGGATTCACCATTGCTGTCTCTTGGTAGGAGCTGGAAGCCAAAGTCCCATCCTGCAGGCCAGGCTTGGAAGCTTCAAAGTGCTCAATGCTTTCACTCTTATTGTTACTACAGAAGTCGGACTGTATGGGCACTCTGATAATAAGATTAATGTGGTATTTAAAGTGCTGCTGCTGCTGCTTTGACAAAGTACAGAAGTGCTGTGCTGCTTACTGAAGCTACTAGGATTCTCTTCAGTGGCTCCTACTGATGCTACACTGCAAGAAAGTACCTGTGGTTGCTGATACTGAACAAATTAGAACTAGAAGAGAAAACAAAATGTTTCCTTTCTCACACCTTCCGTTCTTTCTTTAATGTTTCCTGTTTCCTAAAATGGATCTGTGAGTAATATAGTTTCCAGGCTTCCAGATACTAGTCACATTAAGGGGAACATGTGAAGGCAGAAATAAACTGAGAAACAAAGGTAAATATATACACAATGTGCAGTGCCTCAGTATGTATGTGTGTGTGTGTGTGTGTGTGTGTGTGTGTGTATATATATATATATATATATAATAAAAGGAAAATCAATTATGGCATCTGTCATATGTAGACATAATGGTTGGCAGGGCTAGAAAAAGGGAGAGAAAAATAATATAGCTGCAAACGAAGATTCATAAAAGTAAATGATCAACATCTTAAAATATCTAAATTATTCACTCTGAATCATGAAGCAAATCCATCTGAAAATAGTGCACAGCAAAGCAAGTATCCCCTTAGAGGATGGAGAGAAATTTGCATGTATTGATGGCAAGAAAGATAACAATACATGTCCAGTGTGATGGGAGACCATGGGACTAGAGCAAAACTTTATTATTATTGTCTAGACTATTCAAAACTGTACATGTCAGAGGAAATCAATTCAACTTGTGTTCCTTGAATTAATTATATCATGTATTTCTATTTGTGTTCAGCAAAATGGTGGTTTTCAATCCCACCTGACATACATAATTTGTCTCACTCTTTTTGTAACTTGGAATGTATTTCCTATATTACATAGCTTATTTCTCTTCACATATTGTTTTAAAAAATCACTATGAATATGTAAACATACAGGAGCAATAAAGGAAAAATAAATCATAATAAGATTCTATACATTTCATATGTAATAGCTCACATATGACAGTAATAGAAGACATAATGAATAGGTTGAATATACTGAAGTTCATGTTTGCTACTCCATAGCAACACTTAACCCTTCCAAATCATGCTATATGCCTTGGAGAATTATGTCCTTATATTGGTATATCAATAAGTTGCTTTATACTCTGACTTCTGCTGGAATTTGCTAGGACAAGGCACCATTAGGTTGGGGCGGGGGTGGAGACAAGGGGTTGAGACCTCTAATCTTCTGTTTCTATTCTTCCTAGCTCATCATAGGCTGGTTGCATGCTACCACAGGTGATCACAGTCCTCCTCTGACAATTATCCCTTGCAGTTTCAGTAATTGTTTTCTCTTGCCTTTTAGGTTTGGGAGTGTGAATAGGACCCTATATACATTATTCTTGGGTGACTCTACTGTTTCCACTACCCCAAACATACCCATATATTAGCAATTTCTTTCAATTATAGAGTTTGAATAATTTGTCTTTGTCATTGTTCTGATAATTCTATACATCTACTTATAAATAATATGCTTGGATTAGTGACGAGATGATGAGAAGATATTTATTAACAAAAATACAATTTTATGATAAAATGAAGACATGGCTGAAGTCAGAAAACAATCCAACATTAGGATAAATAACTATCTGATTTGTATATTAGAGAAGAAATAAAAAATAACCTTAATTGAAGTAAAGATAACATTCCCAGTTATCTTACAGATTGGCAGAGTAGAAAACTGAAGAAGTCTGACATTCTCAAAAATGAATTGAATCATTTATTTCCATCAAAATTTATATGATAATTATAAAGTATAATATAATTAATATTCTAAAATATTGTCATGTATTTTGACAAATAAATTCAGTTGTAATATACAAAAAAAATGAAGAGTTTCTATTTCAGAAGAAATAAAAAAAGAATTAGAAAGACTATGACAGAGAAGTCATGGTGTAGATTTCTGAGAATAACATCCAATTAAGACAGCGAACAATAAACAAACCAAAAAATGTAGGTATAGACAAGATATTAAATTAAAACATATATTTTAAAGTATTCTATTAAATTGCTAGTTATGTTTTTTAAATAATATAATAGAAAATATGCAAATTTTTAAGTAACATCATTATTAAAATTATTGGAAAAAACATAGATTTAAAAGCATCCCACTTCCCACTAAATTAGGAGAAATTTAATGAAAAAATTTTGCTTGTGCATTTGAATTAAAATTAAAAAGGAAATATGATGCAGAGAAGTGCAAACCTTCTCTAATATCCAGCAATAATAGTGAGTTTCTCTCTACCAATTAGCTCTCACAGTATGAGTTAATGCTCAAGTTTTAAAATTGTTATGTCATTTCTAAGCTTTTCCTTTTCCATTGCTATTATATAAACTTAATGGAGGCTGCCCTAGTGGTATGAGATTTTTCCCCTTTAAATCCAAGAAGGCTAATTATAAGCTATCAGTTTGCTAAGCCCTCTATAGCTCTTAATGGAGATATAAATTTAGAAGGGAAAATGATTAAAAGTTACTCCATATCTACCTCAAAGGGAAATTCGTAAGGTTTAATTGGATAATGTCTGCAAAGTGTTTCAATTCCTAGGAGAAAATAGTATATAAGCATAAGGGGGAAAAGGCACCACAGTAAAATTATACTATGTAAGTAGCAATAAAGATAGGGTTTAGTTTGAATTCTGACAGACTAGCAGTAGGACACTGATATGAATTGCTCTAAATCCCTATTTCAAATGTTATCAGTAAACACTCATAAAACTGAGGAATTATGGAAAGTATAATAGATACATAGGGCAAGTGGAGGCCAGCTTCAATTCCTTGCCCTTTACTTATCAATTGTAGCTCCATAATCCTGTCATTGAAACTCAGACCTACAGTTTCCTCAGCTACAAAATGATGATAAAATTTCTTTCCTACCTCACAGATTTTCTGTGTGGATCATATATGAAAAACAATAAGTTATTATGCATGTAAATCTAATATGATCCATAGTATTTTATTTAATATATTTGGTAATAACAGAATAACTCAAAGCAAGGGATGCAAGTATATTTATTCCAAAAAACTGTTCAGTTAATGTTTATCTTTTCATTTGTTTGTTTGTTTGTTTGAAGAAGTGTAGGTCCCAGATGGTGAATTTAGCATCACATTTGCCAGATGTATTTCTATCCCCCAACTTCAGCATGACTTCAGAGAGAATGAAGATGATCTTTTCCTGTTCTTATGGCTCTTTAAATAAGGAGATTCACCATATGGAGTATGGATTAAATTAGAAAAGGAAATGTTTCAATAAGAAACCATGTCTCTCTTCTTCCCTTATCCACATCACAAATATAAATGGCCTGCTTAACCATTTCAAATTACTTCTGTCAGTTGATTCTATATATAAGATATAAATAAAAGTTATATCTTTGTATAAGATATAAATAAAAGTGGATAGCTAATATATATACAAATTTGCTGATAATGAAATCAAAACTATACTACAGTTTGGATAACTCTATTAGTTACAATTACATACTTTTATAATTATTATTTTAATATGTTTCACAGTAGCAGGTCAATGCTGTGGATCAGGGATGGGACACAGTGGGGTATTTTGATTTTCTTCCCATACTGTTGTCCTGGGTCAACGAAACAAAATTTCATTCTCTTTCTTGCTGATTCCTCCATTGCACATCAAGATTCAAAGACCTGGGATAACAGCATAGAAAAAAAAATACCCCAGTAGTATCTGCTACTTCACCCCACCAGTCAGGGAAGGGGGAGTCACCCCTCTAATGGAGTAAGGGTAAAGAGAAAATCCCAACCAACTCTCTTAGTGTGGATGCTGGAAGTTCCAGCTACTGGACATTTTCACAATCCGCACAGGTTTTCAGCCCTAAACTCTATGTAGCCTTGCTTTGGAAAAGGATTTCACATCATCTCCCAGCAGATTCCCAGGTTGCTGTGTAGTCCTAGCTATCTTGAGAAGGGAGATTTTGTCTGAATTGGGACTGTTCTATGTTCCAGAACCCCAGCATAGTCCCGTCTCTGGAACCCCCACAGACATGTTAATGCACTGGCTTTGGGTGTAAATGCCTAGCAAACTTAACCTGTCTCAGGAAAATGACCATGACCTAGATCCTGAGTACCATGCACTGTAGAGACAGGTTTTGAGACGTGGAGGTGATAGACGATGACACTTTGGAGAACCAGAACAGATAGCTTGACCTCTGAAACCAAGGGCATGGCCAGTCTGTGCCAATGCCAGACTGAAGGCAGAAGCTCATGCCATTCTCACCATCCTTCCCCTCACTGCACTGTGCTATGGCACCTATTACCTGGCAGAACTGGGAAGGAGAACGAGAGTTTGCACAGCTGCCCTGTGCACAGAAGTGTGCTGAGGGGCTTTGAGCAACTCCATGGCTTTGACTGTCACATCACCTCTGAGCATACATGACTATTTGGACCTGAGTGCAACTTGGCCTATCTCTGGCCACAATCCTACTCCTGGGCATAATTACAGCTGAATGAGTCATCAGGAGAAAAGCTTTGCTCAACCACAGCCCCAGTTCCAGATGCACCAGGGCAAATGGAGACCCAAGAGGATCTTTTCCAAGCTCTGATTAACTTCCACTCCTGGGCAGGCACTACCACTGAAGAAGCAGGGAGGAACACCAAGATTTCCATAGTTCCTTACCTATGCAGTTTCTGCTAACTGCCTTGCCCCTGAGCCTTTGGATGTCAAAAATGGGGTGAATATCACAGAAGGAGTGCTGCAATTGCTGTCACTGCTTCTCCTAATGCTGTTTCTGGCATAACACCAGTGAATGGTCAGAGGACAAGTGCTTCCTACTCCTCATCATTGTTGGGGGGTCTTTAGGGTCTACCCAGTGTTAGGTTGTAATAGTTTTGGTGAGGGTAGTCCCTTCATTACCTAGGCTGATGATAAGCTGTGTTGAGAGCCACAGCCAAAGGGGCCCCAGCACACTTCCAGTTGCCAGCAAACTTCCAGGTGCCAGTTGATGATTGGCTTACAGCGGCCCCAGCAAACTTCTAGCTGCCAACTGATTAACTCCTCTGCGGTGATGCTCATTGGGCTGTTTCCCCGCCCTTTCAGACCATGGAGCTGCTCATTGGGGGACTTTTTTTGGCTCTGCCCATGTGACCTAGCCAATCAGCCTCAAGAGCAGGAGGAGTGGGGGAGGTGGAGAGGCTTGTGGGAAGCTGGTGGTGGCAGTTGGGCTCTGGAGGTTTTCCTGAGGAACTGTTTTGTTTGGCGTCTAAAAATAAAGTTCATTTCTTTTGACAAGTGGCTCCTGAGTTGTGCCCAGCCAGACTGCGGCAAAGCTGGTCACCTGAGTCTCAGTTGCAAGGACTTGCACAGTCTCTGGGATGCATGGAGGCCCATGTTACTTTTAAAATTGATGCAGGCTGAAATATGCTTCTGTCCTAGTGGTGCCAGAACAGTTCTAGAATCCCATCCCCAAGTACTGGTGTGATGATATTTAAACTGTCCAACACTGGCTAATTGGTTTGAGACAGTTCCTCAGCCAACAAGGCTGATGCTAAGCTGTGTCACTCATGATGCTTACAACTGTAAGAGTCTGCACAGTCTCAGGAAGAAGGGTGTGTTCTCCAATGTCATCCCAAGCTTGAAAGTGATACAGAAAGAAACTGAAATCATTCACTGGTACACAGTTCTCTATGTCATGATAGAGTTGTTCTGTAGGGTCTATCTGTAAGTTATGATTTGAATAGGAGATGTTCAATTTCTAGCAGGCATTGGATGTCACTACATGGTCCAGGCCCTGGGCTCCAACACAAAGCCCTGCAACCTTTTATTTCAGCTTCTCAGTGTATAGGGTTTTCTACTGACTACCACCCAATGTTGGAGGAAAGGTAATGGAGATAGTCAACCACCTGCACTAAGACACTGCTCAGAGTGAATATATTTGCCTGACAGGAGTCATGCAACTTTGCCCAGCACAGTGCTCCACCTCAGCAATCTTGCTACTGGCTTTCAAATCTAAGACCTGCACTTAATTCTCTCTCCCTCTCTCAAGTGGAAGGTGTCACTTACCAGGCTAAGGCTGGAGTGGAGCGAGGGCTGGCATAGGCAACAACTCTTTTTTGCCTTCTCTGTAGCTCTTTTTCTTTTTTTTTTCATACGAAAATGAGACACTATGGTCTCTTACCTGATTTATTCATCTCTTGTACAAGTAGTTTTTTTGTGTCAAAACTTGCTCAACTCAGCATACCTGTGGGGAGATGATCACTAGAAAATCTTACTCAGATACCATCTTGTTCTGTCTCTATCTTATTCTGAATTATAATGCAGACTGTTTCCAAACTCTATACCCTTAAACACTGTGTTATAATAGTTCCCAATACATATCAGTTTAATAGGAAATCAAGTTATATGTTATTATAAAGTAAATTATATTATGATGTTACTGTGGAACTTTATGAAGCAGAGCTTGCCTTTTCTCACCACTATCTCTAAACATCCTGTTTTGCTAACTTTTCTTTTTTGTTGTTGTTGTTTTTCTTTTCTTTCTTCAAATACGCATTCCTGATTTTTCATTTATAAATCTAAAATTTCTACTAAAAATCTAACTAAAATACTATTTTCTTTATAAAACCAATTCTCACTTTCCAATATAACCCCCAATCTCCTGGATTATATTTATTTTCTAGTGCTGTAAATACTAATATGTGATACATTATTCTAATTAACTTGTTTATGACTCAGTGTGTCTGTGTTCGTACATGTAGTAGATGACAAATTCCTTGAAAACAAGAATTTAAGACCCATTAGAGATCTTTGTGTCTGCATGTTGAAGTGTTTTTCCTAATTGAATTTCTAACACCTGCAAAATTTCTTATCTTACAGTTAAGTCTTTTATCCATTCTGAATTCATTTTTGTACTGCCTGAGACACAGGGATTTATCTTCATTATTCTACAAATGGATATCACTTTTCCCACTATCCCTTGTCTTTTCTCCAATGTATATCTTCAGCACCATTGTCAAAAATCAAATGAACATAACTATGTGGATTTTGTCTCAAGTTTGTCTATTCTGTTCCATTGGTCCACATGTCTGTCTTTATGCTGGCATCATACTATTTCATTAGTATGGATCAGTACTAAAATTTTAAATTGTGTGTATTGATGTCTCCAGCATTGCTTCTATTGCTCTGGGTCTTCTTTTCCTCCATATGAATTTTACAATCTTTTTTTTTTTTTTCCTAGTTCTGTGAAGAATATCATCGATATTTTGTTGGTAACTACATTGAATCTCTATGTCTTTTTTTGGTAATATGGCCATGTTAGCAATATTAATTCTGTCTATCTGATTTCTATAGGTGAGAAAATAATAGAATAAATAAATGAAATGAGACTGCATTAAAATACTTCTATAAGGCAAAGGACACAATTATCAGAGTGAAGAGACAACTGGAAGAATGAAAGTCTGACAGCTATTCCTAGGACAGGACTAAGATCCAGAATATAAAAAATAAAATAACCTCAACACCAAAAAAAAAAAAAAAAACCTACAAATAATCCACTCAATTAAAGGGCAAGGGAACTAAATACACACTTTTAAAACACAGTACAGTTGAGCAACAAGTATATAAAAAATGTGCAGTATCATGAGACATCAGATAAATGTAAATCAAAACTACATTGAGATTTCATCTTACGATAGTTAGGATGCCAATAAGCACACAAATAACAAAAAATGCTGGCAAGGATATGCAGGGTGCAAGGAACACTTCTACTTCATTGGTGTAAATTTAAACTAGTGCAGTCACTATGAAAAACAGTAAAGAGTTTCCTCAAAATGCTTAAATGGCATCAGAAAATACTTTTTGGTATTTATCCAAAAGAATTAAAGTCAGCATCTTTTTTTTTTTTTTTTTTTTTCTGTGATAGGACTGAATCCAGGGCATCATGCATGCCAGGCAAGAACTGTACCACTAAGCCACATCTTGCCCTAAGTCAGCATATTTTAGTAGTACATGCATACCCTTACTTATTGCATCAAAATTATCAAAAAGTGGGTTATGGAATCAGCCTAAGTGTCAAGCAACAGATAAACAGGTAAGAAAATGTGATATACAAAAAAATGTGAGACATTAAAAAGAACTCCATAGAAGGAAGACCAGCAGGTTAAGCAAAGAGGACTAGGGGAGGGAAGAGGAACTGGTAAGAGTTATATTTGGGAGTAACATTGTTCAAATTATGAATTTATGTTAGCATAAATATGCCACAATGATGAAAAAATGATGAAACCATCATTCTGTATATTTAATAGCCACCTATAAAAATAAATTATGAAAAAAAAATTAAAGAGAAAAGAATCCCCTCCTTAACATAGTATCCTCTAAATAGTAGTTATATTATTGACACAATAACTATTTTTGCAAGAAAAGTACAATGAAAGTGTACATAATTGGTAAATAAGACTCCTATTAATTCTAATCCCAGCAGCTCAGGAAACTGAAGCAAAAGGAGTGTAAGTTCGAAGAAGCCTCAGCAATTTAGCAAGGAGCTAAACAACTCAGGATGACCTCATCTCTAGATAAAATATAAAAAGGACTGGGAATGTTGCTCAGTGATTAAGTACCCCTGAGTTCAATTACTGGAAAGGAAGGAAGGAAGGAAGGAAGGAAGGAAGGAAGGAAGGAAGGAAGGAAGGAAGGAAGGAAAAGATTCCTTTTAATATGTGCATACACCTTACTTATCTTGTATTCATCCCTAAGATATTTGAATATATACAATTTAAAAAGAAAATGTTTCTGAACCTATCACCTTGCATGTGGTGGGTAAGTGCTCTATCATTGAGCTAAATCCACAACCCCTCAGAACAGGTTAATGTTGATGGTTTTATTTATTTGGTTTTTACATGCATATGTGAGCATTTTATTTTTATGTGGAATTTCATTATGAATGTCCACAAAAAAATTATGCCATACTTCTAGAATTGTACTTAAAGTCTTCTAGACTTGTACTTAAAGTCTTCTAGACCATAATTATACCATGGAGATATTTGATGACGGTGAATGACAGAAGAACAAAGAAATTCAATTATAGGACACATATTAAAATTTACCTAAGAAGATTAGCTTACCAGATCTTATCACTGATCTCTAGTTGGTTGGTTTTTCTCTTAGTATTGTGTTTGGTTGAAAAGTTTATGCAACATCAAATCCAAATAAAAGGGTTTAGAAAGATTATAAAGGCAAAAATAAATGTAATACAGGGATGAAATTTATTCATAAACTATACTGTTCTTTTGAATTAAGAAAGCTCACATATTTTTCTTAAATCTCTCTTATGGAAGATGTGTGGCAAACAAAGCACAGGAAGAAATAAAACTTCTCTGATCATAACCCATACTCTAACAATAGTTCTTTCACTTTCCCATGTACATTTATGGATCATATCAACAGGATCATTCCATATCAACAGGATCATCTGGACCCCTGACTCTGTAGAACAATAGAAAGTAGGGTTTTTTTTTTGGCATTTTTACTACTACTTGATACCAAAGATATTTAAAATAACTCCTGGATAGTTTCCTTTTTAATAATTATTGGAGTTCTTTTTAATATGATGCATTTTAGTGAACTTTTACAATATCCTCCTACTTTTTTTCTTGAATATTGTTTTAACTAAAGAACATTAAATATATTCTCCAAATCTGTAAGATAAAAATGAACTTTAAGAGGCAGAAATGTACAAATTTCTGATGTATTGTTATGTCTTGGGACATTCCCCACCCCAGTTCTTGATGTAAATTAAATTTAAAATTATAATAGCTTTCTTTCTTACATAATTAACTATGTAAAAATTCAGAGAATAGAGTTATTCAAGACACTGGTAGACTATTAAAACAAGACTTAGATATATTAAATACAAGTCTGAACATTTGTGATAACACTGCTTTTTGGTTTAGCTGGAATGAGAAATATTCCCTTTCTCTCTTATTTATTCTTCTATAAATCAAAGTCTAATATCCTATTGTGTTTATTCATGTATTATAAAAAACAAAAATGGAGTTTTGTGAAAATGACCATATGCCTAGCATTATATATACTAATTAAGAATATAAAATAAAACATAAATAAGCATTATATATAAAAATGGATACACAGAAGTGTAGTATATGCATACATATTCATTCTACAATTCAATATGAAAAGATAGATAAGGCAACAGAAAAAAAACAGACAAAAAATGAACACTTCTAATAATCAACAATTTAAAGAAATCTCCCTACAAAGTAAAAAAAGTCTGAAAGTTGTCAATAAGTCAAAAGGATTATTCAATGTTCTTGTTGTGCAGCAACTATTTGCAACTTTGATGAATTTGAAATTGGCTGAGCTATTTTGCAATGCCATAATTTATCACTAGAAAAAGTGCAAATATTTCCTGTCCTAGGAAATACAATTAAAAAAGTTTTTGTATTGTCTTGTTGGACACAAACCAGTTTTATAGCAAGCTAGTATTCATATCCTTATGTGCATTTATTAAATTGCCTGCAAATATGTAGCTCTGTAAATACACTTTGAAGTGGTTGTAACATTTACCTGTTTTCTTATTAATATATTATTTAAATTTGATTTTGTTATTTGTTCATTTTATGTTTTAAATTTGGGAGGTAAGTTGAGTTGCCCAGTGGACACTTCTGATAGAGTCACATGATTCAAATCAGATAATTTATATTACCAGTGCTAATGACCAGACAAAACTTTTTTCTTGGCTTGCAGAGAAAAACTCCAGAGCATAGGCTTTTCGTTTTACTATTTCCCATTTAATTTGCATTTTATTTTGGTTGTTAGTTTACTCATGCCCAAAGAATTATTTCCTGATTGTGGCATGATTCAGAATGTTATTTTCAATGTGATAATATGGAGATTTTTGTCAGGTGAATGAGAGATGTACCCTGTCAGGTGAATGAGAGATGTACCCTGTTTTTATTTCATTTGGTGGAATGAAATAAAAACACATGTATGTATATGTAGATATTTATATATAATTTTTGTTATGCAGTCATCATACTACTGAGTCATAGGAATGGGCATGTTAACTTTAGTCATGTAAAATTTTATAAAGGGTGATATGGCTGTAGAAAACTGTGTTATATGTTTTGGTTAATTTTGCTAGTTTGGTAATATATTAGTGCATGCTGTGCAATACCTAATTATCTATTTTTCCATTTTTTATTAAATTAAATCATTATCTTTCTAAAAGTTATGATTGATTTGTGGTTTAACCTCCTTAGGAGAAACACATAGAAACACCACCATATATACAAGGTAATAAATAAATTTTATTTGACCTAAGAATAGTCAATTTCCCCTACAATGTCATTTTGTTCAAAATATGAAAGCATAATGACAGATAAAATTTGAGATAGTACAGAAAGTTTTAGAACATTCAGAATGTGAGTTTGTGACTTGTTTTATAATACCTGAGTCAGTACAAATACAATTAATTGTGCTAACTTTCTGGCAAAGTTTACACATTTTTAATGAGCTTGCTTATGAAAAATTTAAGAATAAAAAGGACTACTTGTAGCTTCCCCATTAAGTATTATACTTGTTTAAAATAAAAATTTATCTTTTTCTTTATAAAAAAGATGCAAAGATCTTAGAGACTCAATTAGGGGATATGAAAAAGTAAGTTTAATTTGTGTGTAATCTTTCCAGATAACAGAGACTCTGTCCAGTGAAATATTATTTTTGGCTTGTGAGGACTTTACTATTCCCTTATTTACAACAAGAATGAAAATAGTAATAAAGTTTCCTTCTTATCAAAGATGAAGTTTTCTAATATTTATATTACATTCTTCTATTTGTTTAAAATCTTATAGTTTTCGGGACTATAGTCATGTTTTCCCACATACTTATGATACTCTAAGTCAAATGATTAACTCTCCTGTGATAATTTTGGTCCTGTCTTCCTAATATTTTGTACCAAAATCCATCTTTGATAAAAGCTTTTGGAATCACAATATTATTTTTCTACTGTTTAAAAATAAACTTAAAAGTGTTCCATATGTATGCAACGTGTTATCATATCATTGTTGAAAGAACTACAATTGTGAAATCAGGAGAGACAGTCAGGACTTCATATATTAAGCTTATGTAGATGATATGTATTAACACTATTACTTCAGAAATCATATACCTCAATATGTTCAGTGGCATATGCCTGTAATCCCATTGGCTTGGCATGGGGCACAGCACTGAGACAGGAGAATCACAAGTTCAAAGCCAGCCTCAGAAATTTAGTGAGGTCCTAAGCAATATAATGAGAACTTGTCTCAAAATAAAAAATAAAAGGAGCTATGGTTGTAGCTCCGTAGTTAAGTTCCCCTGGGTTCAATACTACCAAAAAAAAAAAAAAAAAAAAAAAAAAAAAAAAGATACTCCTTACTATAAGATATTATGCCATTGTTTAATATAACTTTTGACTATACCAGATATATTTGATAAGATTTTAGGCTTTTTATTGCATAGCAAAACTAATCAACCTTGATCTGGAAAAAAATATAGTTGATTATACAACATTAAATGGACAAATAAGAGGAATACAATCTTTTCTATTTGAAATCTTGGTAAAGATTTTGTGATACTTGACATTCAACACTTCAAATTAAAAGAAAGAAAGAAAAAAGAAAGTTCATAAACCTCAGCAAATTTGAGGATTTGAGACTCATCCCAAGCTAGATATTTGGTG
This sequence comes from Callospermophilus lateralis, assembly GCF_048772815.1. Lineage (NCBI taxonomy): Eukaryota > Metazoa > Chordata > Mammalia > Rodentia > Sciuridae > Callospermophilus > Callospermophilus lateralis. The sequence goes on along the minus strand of NC_135306.1, from coordinate 127,679,097 downwards.
TTTAAAAATAAGTAGGAACAAATAATAAAGGATTTTAGAATTTCAAACTAAAAATTTCTTATGAACATTTTCAAATAAAATTAATTTTCCAATCTTGGTTTAATCACACAAAATGTTCAAAGGAACTTATGAAATTAATTCACACTTTTGTTGGACTCATATATGTGATAATATAATAGGTTTAATACAATAAGAATATTGTTGAAATTATCATCAAGATGATGACTATTAGAAAAAATTTCTGAAGCATGGAAATAAATAGAAGTGATTACTTGTTATTGTTTTTGGCACTGCTGGTCTTTGGTTTTCTGTTGGCTGAAATATCTTATAATTCTGTAACAACAGAATTCATTTTGTCCTTATTTTTAAAGTAAAAAAAATAATTTCTGTCTCATGGAAAGCTAACTCTAGAGATTATGATACATTGCTGTAAAAGACACCAACTAGTGTGTACCAGATTGACAAAAATATCCAGTAGCAAAAAGGAACTTTGGTTTCAATTCTACTATTTCCCTAATCAATCAATGAGTAAAATAAAATAATTTACAAACATTATATAATTGCATTAGTCAGTTATAACTTTTAATATTTTTTTCACTAGGTAAATGAAAGTGAAAACCACAATAATAGAAAAATATAACAGTAATGGTTAAAAGAAATATTAAATTCCAATATTATTTCAATATTAAAATAGTATTGACTTATCTACAAAAATTCAACGTATGTAAATCTTATGATGTAGCAACTCCATAAATAAATATGTGTGTGTGTGTGTATGCATGTGTACATACGTGGGTATGCAAATGTGTTATGGTTTAGATGTGTGGTATCTCCCAGAAACTCACGTATGAGACAATGCAAGAAGGTTCAGAGGAGAAATGATTGGGTTGTAAGAGCCTTAACCCAGTAAGTGAATTAATCCCCTGATAGAGATTAACTGAGTGGTAACTGAAGTGGTGGGGTGTGGCTGGAGAAGGTGGGACTTAGAGGCATGACTTCGGGATATATATTTTATATGTGGAGAGTGGAGAGACTCTCTCTCTGTCTCTCTCTCTCTCTCTCTCTCTCTCTCTCTCTCTCCTTTCTGATCATCATGTGAACTGGTTCCCTCTGCCACACTCTTCCACCATTATGTCCTGCCTCACCTTGAGTCCTGAAAAATGGAGTCTGCTGTCTATGGATGGAGACCTCTGACCCCATGAGCCCCTAAATAAACTTTGCCTCTTCCATAGTTGTGCTGATTGGGTCTTTTAGTCAAAGCAGTGAAAAACCTGTTTAAAACAGTATGTTTGCATATATGTATATGTATGTATATATAAATATATAATTAACAACATAAATGCAAATATATGTTCACCATAAATCAATATAAATGCAAATATATGTTCACCAAAATAGATATACTGGGATACTCAGGATAAAAAAATTGTCATAACTGAAAAGTGGTAACTATTTAGTTATCTATCAAGAGTATAATGGATTAATTGTACTAGGGTATGCAAAATAAAAAGCTAGCAATAATGAACATAAACTAGCAACTACATGTGAAATATGGATGAATTTCAAAAACGAACTTTTGATAGAAGCCAGATGTCAACATGTACTCACTCCCTAATTCCATTTGTATTTAGAGAAAAATAGTCAACATTAATCTATGTGTTTGAAGCCAGGACGATGGAATGGGTTGGTTAATAATAAAAGCACTAAGGGGCCATGTAGACCATGTTTATTTCTTTGGTATGTTCTGGTTTTAAGCACCTACTGGGCTATATGTTCAAGATATTTATTTTTGTTAAACATATTATGCTTTAGGAAAAATGTGTAAATGGTAATAATACACACATATGTGTGTACATATTATACACACATATGTATCTATATATACATAATATATGTATATGTATGCATGCACACATGCACCTGTATATGGTGATATCTATTTGCTTATCTGATAGTGTCTCTCCTTTTTCAAGGATACAGCTTCATGAATCTCCTGGTCCATCTAACTAATGAAATACCTAGTACACTGACCTTAAAATCTGATAAATCTAATATTAATATAGTTATCAAAAAATGTTATATAACTCAGAAAATGTTGCCCAAATAGTCACATTTACATTTTGTCTGAAAAATCATACTTCGGAGAGTTACTCCTACAGATAGAAAGAATATACCATAAAAATTGGTATGTGTAGAAGACGATTGCATCTAGGCTTGTCAGAGTAAAACACTTGAAATTCTATTGATAATGAAAAACTTTTAATATATATTGATTGAAAGAACAAAATCCAGGACCCAGCATACATATTACCTTTTGTGTAAAAAATGGAATAACATATGAATGTGTTCATATTTTCAAAATAATCCATTGAATGATACATAAGAATTGAATGCAGTAGAATATTTATTAGAGATTTTAGGAGAAAATGTGGTCAGAAAAGATAGGGAAGTGAAACTTCTTATGCTACATATTTAATATATATGCCTCAAATATTAACGGGGTAAATGCAATATTTCTTCAAAAAATAGAATTTAACAATAAATTGAATGTGAAATGTATATTGAAAGTTGTAGCCTACTCTGTGTAAATCAGCAAGGGGTTTTAAAGACACTTAGGACCCATAGTATAGTAGAGCAGAATGTGTATTTTCTGTAAAAAAGCTTCAGGCAAAATATGATATCCAGGAATCTGTGTACCAAATATAGGTAGTACCAAAAGATTTCTTTTGATGGTCTCAAACTGAAGTAGGGATAACAAAAAGGAACTGTTCATAATTTGTTTTAACATTTCAATCTATATTCACTAAATTGTGAGCTCCTTAAGGGCAAGTATTGAATTTTTATATAATTCATTTCATTTCTGATGTTTCTATGTCATGTTAACCTTTTAAGCTATTTATTCTGTTCATAGCTCACAGGCTAGAATAACAATAACAAAACAGCTAACACATATTGGTTATATAGCATGTAACAAATACTGCGAAAATCAATTTAAGAAGATTAGCTCATTTTAAAATGTCAATAACTATTTGTGAAGGATTTTAGAGTAGTTGTGTCATGTAAAAACAAGTTGGGAGCTGTCAAAGGTGGCTTTGAACACATTTAATGAACTCTCAGGGTTCTCTAGCACTTTTTCTCCACAACACTGTTGGCTTATTGGGTCAAGTTTTCAAAATGTCTTTTACCCCTCCAAACATCATATAAGATTTCTAAATGGGATGAGAAACAAGAGGGAAGGGAACATATAAATGTTCTTGACCCTTCTCTCTATCAGGAAAGCAAAAACTCTCTCAAAATCTTGGCAAATACTTTCTTTCTTCTTCTGGACAGAATCAAATCACATGTACATGCCTATATAGGCATAATATATTCATTAAAAAACGAAATCCTTCACCAAACAGTAATAAAGACTCTCTCTTTCCAAAATGAAGATATTGTGCTTGAAGGAAGAAGAATCAGAGTGGAGGCATTTTAAGTACAAAGAAGGGGAACAGAGATAAAGTCTATAGAATAAGTAATGGGTGATATTTGTTGTACAGATCACTTCCTGCATCAGAAATGAATTATCAATCTCAAGGAACACCTTTATAATATATTTTTGAAATTTAAAACTTGTGAATATATTATCCAAATCAAGTCACCAGAGTTAACAACATCCATAATGGGACAAATAATCAAAATCCCACCCTGTCTGATGGGGTTCACTGAAATGGATAGCATTACACTTTATGGCATTTTTGTCCAAGACTTGTAACTTAAACATAATCATGTGAGAATATATGATGGATCCAACATTAAGGACATTCTGCAAATTTGTCTTTACTTTTCTTAAAAAAAAGTCACAATCATGAAACACAAAGAAAATTTTAAATTATTTCATTTGCAAGATTCTAAAAACCATGAAAATTAATACAAAGGGTAATTCAGACTTGGATCTTTTGTTTATGACCTTATTGGGGAAATTTATTATAAATGATTTGCCAATTTCTGCATTATCAAATAAATAATAGTTGTGTAGGTTTTATTATTACAGTGTGATCATGTAGTCAATGTCCTTGTAGATAAGAAATACATTAATATATCTTAGAAAGTTGAGGCATCGATTGCTATCTCTCTTTATATTTTTCTTTCACATTTTTGGTAAACTCAGTATTGTTTCAAAGAGTAAATAAATAAATAAATAAAATAGAACTCCAAGCCTGCTCCTTCCATGTGTTTTAAATTTTGTAGCTGAGTGTGATGGTACAACTGTAATCCTTGTGGCTCCAGAGACTGAAGCAGGAGGATTGCAAGTTCAAAATCAGCATCAGCAAAAGCAAGGCACTAAACAACTATGGCTCAATTTTCAAGTGTCCCTGAGTTCGAATCCCTGGTACCCACCCAAATAAATAAATAAAATTCATTTACTACTTGTCAGCTCAGAAATTTTGAGTCGAAACAAATAACTAAAACAAACCAGGAGAGAAGTTCCAGTACTCATAAAACTGAAATTCTAGCAAAATAATTATAAAATTGAAACTTCTCTGAATCACATTCTATACACTGGAAAACCTCTCAAATGAGAAATATATCTGACTTCAAAATTTCCAATTAGAAAACTTGGGTCAATATGCATAAAAATGAGTTGACATCTAGATAAGTCTGTTTAAAAATATACTGTAATTGTATCTCCCAATTACTACATCACTATTTGAAAAGAAGTACCTGAGAAGGAAGTAATCTAATTCCCTGTTTTGTTTAAATGACACAAAAATATATCCTGCAGGTGAGTTCTTGAACTGGAACAGACTAAATGATTAATAGTAACCATTGCGGAAATTTAATTTTCCTTTCTAGATTTATGGGAAAGACTCTAAGGTCCCGGAACCATAAGTTTAAGTAACATAAAGAAGAGGAAAATCCATCTACTAAGATTAACCTCACTTTACAGGACATTGAAATTTGCCCTCTATATCAAATGTTGAATCAAATAGTTTCTATTTTTCAGACATTATAAATACAATGAAATGTCTACATGGGAAATGATAATGTTACAAACCCCAAGGTCTTCCAATTAGTTCTCAACTATGATATATAATTAAGATAATTCATTAAGATTTGGATATTTGACATTTTTTATTTTGACTTCACTTTAATCAGAGTCTTTCCTAGGGAAATTTCTGGTGACTATTTACAATAAAATTTTTTCAAGTCATAGAATATAGCATAAATAAAAATGAAGTAATGACAAACTATATTTTTCTAAAGAAAATACTATCATGAATAAACACACCAAGCTTTTTTTTTTTTTTTTTTTTTTTGGTGCAATTATACAACCATTTTGTTCAGAAGAAATGACAGGAGGGCAGGGTATATTTAAATGTTATCTGTACATCTACATCAATTCTAGCCCTCTTGTGAAAATACTTATCTTGACATTCATTAATAATATTGAGAAGGGAATAATAAATTATATTTAATACTAGCTTACTTCAGCATTGGTCTTTGAAACCTGACATATCACTTTTATTTTTGCAAATTAATATTAATTACACTGTAACTCTTTCACTCTCAGACAGTAATCTTGGATGACAGTTCTGGATTTTAATGAATTTCCCCCAGTCCTAAGTATAGTCATAGCATTCCGTCCCAAAAGATTCTTAATTAATTTAGTCTACCTTTTTGTGATCACTTCATTGTATTTTTGTGTTTATTTGTTCTTGAAACATCTCACATAGTGATTGTAATAATAATAATATTTAAAAAACACAAAATTTAAGAACACCATGCTTTGAGCAAAAGTTTTGTTTTCTCTTCCTAATGTTAATTACAAACAAAAACTATTTTGGGCTTTTTTGTGCATTAGTACTCCAAAGTACGTTTTTACTAAGTAAATGACAATTTAATGTCTATTACTTCTAAACTCTGGTCTCTCAGCTCACTATTAAATGTTAGCTGCATTCCATTTCTTAAAATTACAATATGGAAGCTGATATACATTTAGATATTTCCCTGCCTATTTTTGCTCATTCAAGCATTAGGGTACTTTTTCAAGGCATTTTTTTGTAGAAGTTGTGTGGGGCTAAAATATTAATAAGGCATGGCCTTCTATTTCAACGGGCACTGTTTGAAATTTTGTGTTTCTCAATGCCATTTTAACTTTTTTGACTCTGGAAAATCTTAGTGCACTATGGAAACATAGATTGTTTACTCTCTTGAATAGAATATATATATACACACATATATATATAACTAGATTATATAATAAAATAAATATTGATATATAATAAATACTAAACATATAATTAAATAATAAAGTAGGTTATATAATAGAAGAAATATATTATATATAAATAAATATATATTATATATATATATATATATATAATATATCCTAGAATTTTCCTTTAGTAATTATATTTTAAATTATTTTTCTTGGTTTTGCATTTTTATTTATAGAATTATCTCCCTTTCTTGGTCCATTTTATGTTGTTATAACTGAATACTACAGATGGGGTAATTTGTAAAGAATATAAGTTTATTTGGCCTACAGTTCTAGAAGTTGGGAAATCCAAGAGCATGATACCTGCATCTGGTTGACATCTAGGGAGGATCTTCCAGCTGCATCATAAGAGAGAGGAGCTCATCACATGGCAGGACAGCAGACAAACTAACTTGGATTTCTCCTCCTCTTTCTATAAACACACTGATGCCACCATGAGGTGCTACCCTCATACTTCATTTAATCTTAATTGTTTCTCAAAGGCCTCACTTTCAAATACCTTTAACATATGATTTTTAGGGATTAACTTTTTAACCATGACATTTGTTGGATACATTAAAACCATAGAATCCATACTTCACTGTCAACTTTATTAAATTGGAAAGAAACATTTTAAGCAGTTTGCACTCAGTTATTAGTCTCTGCAAACTAATCAAAGATAATCATCCTAATTGTTCATATGGATGAAAGCTCCCTTTGATAAAAGTGTGTGTGTGTGTATGCATGAATGTGTGTGTATGTGTGTGTGTGTATGGAGAGAGTGAGAGAGAGAAGGCAGAGAAGATCCATTGTACAAAAATAATATCATCATGAAATTCCTTCTATATATTTCAAATGATTGAGTGATTTGAAAAACACTTGCAATACACAGATTGCCATTCAATATCATGTTTTAAGCATAATTTAATATGTATATTTCAGACCGATAACATGCAATTTAATTATATGTTATACTTGCAAGATTTTTAAATTGTGATTTACCAACAATTATATGTATGACATTTCATAAACTGAAATGTTATTTTATTATTTTTTAAAGAGAGAAAGAGAGAGAGAGAGAAAGAGAGAGAGAGAGAGAGAGAGAGAGAGAGAGAGAGAGAATTTTTAATATTTATTTTTTAGTTTTCTGCGGACACAACATCTTTGTATGTGGTGCTGAAGATAGAACCCGGGCCACAGGCATGCCAGGCGAGCACGCTACCGCTTGAGCCACATCCCCAGCCCCTGAAATGTTATTTTTATTTTCAATAAAAAAGAAAACTCAATATTTAAATATAGATGTGATTTTGGAAATTCACCTTTGAGTTAATTCTAATTAGGAAAGAACATAAGAATCATTGAGGATATATAACATCTAACAGTCCACATTTTGGGCGAAATCATTAAGAAAGATGTTCTTAATCGATTTGTGCAAATTTTATTAATTTAACACAAATTTACTACATTTGAAATCTAAGTCTTTTATAAAGAAGGTTATATGCAATATCCCCCACCCCAGGTGTACAAACAGTGTTTGTATTGTACAACACTGTTTGTATTGCTTGGAGACATGGGTGAAGGTTCTTTCATTTCTTACTTTACCTTAATCGGTCTCCCTTCCCTGCTAACTATTTCTTTTGAAATGGCAGTCATAGCTGCAGGCCACTAATTTTGCTTTTCCAGACATCATGTACTAGCTGTTAAAACCACTTTCTTTCAGATGCTTAATCAGAACAATGATTCAGTATGTTGGAGTTTTCATTTTGTTTTTAATTTCATAAAAGTCAAATTGACAAGCCTTATGTGATGTTCTTTTAGAGTTCCTCCACTTATTTTTCTTTATCATTCTCCATTAAATTAATTTCCTAAATGTAGCATCATTATTTCTCACAGTATGTTTATTTCAGTACTCATCTGCCTGATATTTTTCCCCATTTAGGATTCAATGTTTACAAAATTTTAAAACGTTATTTCTGCAGAAATTTTACTGAAATAATTTGTTCTAAAAGTGTATAAAATTATGCTAGATGTGTTGGTTAAAACATACAAACACACACAAAGTTAAGCCCTTTTTATAAATACTTTTTGTATTTAAAGGCAATAATGTGGTAATTTATATGACTTTTCTGCATGCACATGTGCTTAAAAACAAACTACAATCACCAGTAAATGTATTCTGTTACAAGTGTTCTGCTACCTGCTAACATCTATAAATTAAATATTAAAAAAAAGATACTGGAGTCAGCAAGAGAGTAACAAACAGTTTAGAGAGGAGTTGGAAAACTCCTATGTATTAAATCATTAGTAACTGAACTGAAAAACTGAGGTGTAGAAAATTAGACTCTGGATAATATTTACATTTAACATACATAATTTTATGCATAGTCTAAAATAATATTAATTTGGACTGCTTTTTCAAGAAAAGCTTAAAATTCTGTACTTCAAATGGGGAAAAATAATATGATTCTCAAATAATAGCTAGTCATTTAGAACTTCAAGAAAATCACATTTTTAAAGAATTCCCTGAAATAAGTGTTCATTTTTGAAAGAATAAATCTGTTTATGTGTCACGAGAATCTTGTTTTTTCACTGTGCAGTACCTATAATTTGTTTTAATATAAATTTAATTTGTTTTAATACAAAACACAGACATAATCACTAACCAACCATTTTAACTAAAAAGTACAAAATTATTCCACATTTGTTAATTTAATTAAGAAATTTAGAATATAAGAAAATTAAATTAACTACTTTTTTAAAATATAAACACTTCAAATGTGCATATATAACTTACAAAAATGTGCCACTGAATTTTCACAAACTTTGCATATCAGTGTAACCTGCAAACAGATTTTAAAAATAAACACTATCAACACTAAGGGAAGCCCTTCTTGATTATTTCTCTTCAATAGCCTACATCCATCATATTACACTGAAATTTAGCCACATATATTATTTTGGAATAGCTAGGCTATAGTTTTTGTATTTAACAAGACTAGGGGTAAAATGTCAAGTGGTTGACTAATTACACATCCCACCAGCACTGTGTGAGTTTCACTGTTACTCCACATACCAATATGTACTTGTATTTGTCATCCATATGACCCAAAATTATGAAAGCCTAGCTATGTATATATCCATATGTATTTCATCTATAATTCAATGTCTACATTTACATCTATATTCTCTGGCATATTTATTGTACTTTTAAGTTGTTGTAATTTATATTTTCTAACTAAAGTACCAGAGTAATTTCATATGATTATTGGTTCTATACATAACCTACTTGGGAAAGTAAACATTCTACTATATTATCCATTTTTATTGGAATATTCTTTTGGAATTGCTTTATATCCTATGTCAGTATGTACATATTAGGAGTATTATGACTCCGTGACTATATTTTGAAAACTCATGCTGTTTTAAGAACAGCTGATCTTAATTTTAATGTATTAATCTCATGGATTTGAACCCCTAGAATCTGTGCCTAATTCAAAGTAAAAAATATGTTCTATTTTTTCTTCTGGAAACTTCATAATGTTATCATTCTCATTGATATACATAATCTTTTAGGAATTGTGTGATACAAAGTACAGAGCAAGATTTGTCTCTTTTTCCCTTTATGGATATCAAAGTGTTCAAGAGCAATTTATAGAATAGTCATTTCCCTAATTAACTCTGGTGTAGTATATTATGAATTTGCTTAATATGTGAATTTGTTTCTGGAATCTCTGTTCTATCTACTAGGTCTACCTTCCTCTGAGAGCAAATCCCCAGAACCAACTTTTAATCACTTCCAGTGATGGGAAAGGTAAGTAAATCACCCCCTAGTGGAGACTTTCTAATGAAAGACTCAAAAATTAAACATTATAATACTGGTCTCTATTTTGCTATTGGTAAAGATTAAAAATAATCTTTTAATAGATGTATCCTTCAAACTTACAGAAATATTAATTTCCCAGTATTTATATTTTGAAATAAAATGCCTTTGTACATTAATATATTGGAAAGATCCTACAATATTATTACTGTTTTTGGTATCAGTCATTCCTAACATAATAATTTGGTTTTCATTATTAGCAAGACCATATCTCTTTTAAAAGATATAAAACTAATATTAGTCATTCCTTTGAATTTCTGTGTGAGGCACACATCTAACAATATTTACTTTTAAAATTGAAAGGATATTGGATTTTGTCACTATCTATACAAATGAGAATTTTAATATGATTTATTGGTGCTGATATATTTATTTCTGTTTATCCAAGTCTTCTTTATTTAAGCCATACATATTTTTCAATTAATTTTGTTTGGGACAGTACCTAATAATATTGGTTCTATATCTATTTTCATGTAGGAAATTCATCAGCTTTGGGAGTTGCAAGTCCATGTGTGATATTTATCTTTTGTTCAGTGTTTTATTTTTGTAAAAAGAAATGGCTACATTTATAGATTTTATGAAGCTGTAAAAGTTTAAATATGAATCTTATTCTTTGATAATTGGAATAAATTATCTGGAAATTTATCTGCAAACTGAAATTCATATTGCATTTTTAATAGTTAAAAAGTCATGATTTGTTTTCAATGTAGCACTCTATAAATAGTTGGGGCAGTTGCTTACTGATATTGTTAGAGAAAATAATATAATTTATATATTCTTAGTTTGTGTATACAAATATATACAGTATTGTTTTAAATGTTTTAGTATAATCTCTCCAATATTTTAAATGCTTAATAAATTATTTTTCAAATAATGTTTCCTGTACATTTTATATACTCTATTGATTCCTTAAAATGGATTTGTTAGGATATGCATTGAATTCACATATGGATTTGAGGAGAATGAATATCTCATCAATATTGCCTTCCAATCCATGAATATAATATATCTATACAATATTTAGAATTTAAGTTTCTTTCATTATTGTATTGTGATTTTTAGCAATAATCTTGCATCATATTTTGGATGAATATCTCAGTGAAATTTATCACAATTTCTGTCAGCTTTGATTCCGCCACCCAAATCAATGTCATTGTTCATTCTTTCCCCACTTTATTTTCCTTTCTAATCCTGTTTGATATCTTTCCTTAATTCTGATCATCATTTATCTGTGTGTGAGTGTGCATGATTTTTTTCCATATTACATAAATATAATTTCCTTCAGGTGATTTTTTTCCTTTTTCTTTCTTTCTTTTTTTAAATTTTGTCTATTTATAGTTACATGGGAAATTTGCCTGATTCATAGTGGTGGCTCAATAGACATTTGTCAAATGAGGTAATGAGCTGAGAAAAGGTCAGACAAAGCAAATGTGTGAGGGGCTCAGGCAGGAGGTTGGCAAAAAGCTAATGAGGAGAGATCAGGGTATATCTTACAGCTCAAGAGTTTGATAGCATGGTTTGAAAGTAGTGCCATGGCATATGGGGTGGTGTCAGACTCTTTATTTTGACTAATATATTTTATTTACACTTGAAAGTATCAGTGTCTAAAACAGAAGTGAGTTATTTATATCTGCATGACCCATGAGTGCAATATTTAACCAGGAAATGTATGAATGGCCTTTCATGCTGAAATATAGCAAGAAGGGATAGTAAAAAGTCAGTTTAAATTTGGTTGAACATGTAATTTTATAGAGATTACAAATTCAGGAAAATAAATTTAGAATAATGTGTAAATACTAAAAAGAATATATCTTGAAATATCTTCTATGAAGACTACATGCTTATCCAAAAACTTGAAAACCATTTGGGCAATTTTGGTAGGCAAAATTACTCAGAAATCATTTCCACAATTATAGATTACACTGCTGGATGTGATCTTAAATAATCACCATAAACATTTTCATACTATCAAAATTTCAGAGAAAGAGGACTTCGATTTAAAATTATAATAATAATAATAATTAAACCTAACATAGCACATTTTATACTCTGTTCTGGTTCTTTTCCATGTATAGTTTTAAACACTATTTTTCACAATTTTCTTTTGTAACAGGAATCACTTCTAATCTGACTTTATAGATGAATAAACAGAGGTAACAAAGGTTAAATGACAGACTCAAAAGCATACTGCTAGTAAATTACTTGGTTGTTCTTAAATATATAAAAAAATCAATTTATCACATCATTTTCTGAAAGCCTTTATTATTTTAGATATTTTCTTTTTAATTTGGATTCCATTTTCCTTAATTATATGTCTTATTCCCACTTCTTTAATGTTTTTGGCAATGCTTACAGAGCTATGTTTATATGTCATAATAAAAAGGAAATGTACCATAAAAATAATGTTATTCTTATTTTATTATTTTCAGAATATCATACCATAATAGGTTAAATGTATGTGTATATATCTCTTTAACTGTCTGCTTATTTATCTATCATGTTTCTGTTGCTTCCTCCCTCCCTCCCTCCCTTCCTTCCTTCTTTCCTTCCTTCCTTCCATTCCTCTTTTACCTGACTTTTAAGGACATCCTTCCATGATGTGATGATAAGCATACCATTCTAAGGCCAAAGTCCCTGTTCTAAGTTGGTGGATTTCAATAAGGCAAAGGTTTGTTTTCTTTTCCTACATTCACATAAAGATGATCTCTAGACCTTCTGTTCTGCCCACATCACAAGTGCTGATATTAGAAAGTCATGCTAATACAATCAGACCTATTTTTTTTTCCTGAACTGTTCCATCTCTAAAAATCCTCTGGCCACAAGCTTGGTATCCTCCTGCCCAGCCTCCCAAGCTGTTGGGATTATAGGCATGGGCCACCATGCATGGTCTTCTATACTTTTTTATAATCATATAAATCCGTTGATATTCTTGATGCATCATACTTATATCATAGGTATGCTTTCTCAGTAAATGGCATAGATTGAGGTAGCTGTGTTGTGAGTTACCACTGTGTGTACAAATTGCATGTCCCTTCTTTTCTCCTCCCACAATTTAATGTTTCCTCAGAGAGTCTACACATGGTGTTAATTTATATTTTTTTATGAAAGCTTGGGTTAATAAGCCAAACCTGACTGGCAATTTAGGGTTAATTTTTCTAAATCAATTTTTTTACATTTTTGGTAAATTGACAAGCATAATCATTCATTATATGGAGTACAAATTGATGTTATAATTTATTAATTCAATGGGTATAATAAATGAAGCTAATTAATGCATTTATCATCTCAAATACTTACTTTTATAGTAAGAACATTTGAAATTTGCTCTTGTAGTGATTTTAAAATATATGATAAACAATTTATTAACTGTATTCACTACATTGTGCAAAAATAAACCCACTTCCTCCTTCTTGAGATTTTATACTTTCTGACCATTATCTCCCGATTCCCCTATCCCTTACCCTAGCTTCTGTTACCAACATTTTTTTTTTCTTCTGTGAGTTGATTTAGATTTCATATGTTAGTGGGGACACTGGTTGGCTTTCTGTGCCTGGCTTTTTCACTTAGCATTGTGCTTTCCAATTTCATCTATGTTGTTAAAAAATGGCAACATTTTCTTCCTTCCTTCCTTCCTTTCTTTTCTTTTCTTTTTTTTTTTCTTTATAACATACCACAGGCTATTCTTCTTAGATATCAATGATAGAGGGTCTCCTGCCATTCAGGGTTGAGTCCTGCCATGAACTTTTGGCTGAGTTAAGAGACTGTTTGACCTCCCAGATCAGGCTAATCTAGCCTTTATACTTCCATAAATGACACACACATAAATGTCTCCATGCCTGGGCAGTGTTTTGGGGGCAAACTTTTGGGCTGAGTGAAGCTGCTACTTGACTTCATGTATTATGCATTCCATTTTCTAAGACGTAAGTCCTTAAAATCAAATTTTCTCTTGAGATAAAATCCCTCAAATACCATTCCCAGTCATTTCCAGTGATGGGAAAGGTAAGTAAAATATCCCCTTGTGGACTTTATAATGGAAGACTCAAATTCATCATTGTACAATAATTTTGCTATGACTATTTTGGCTATTGATAAAAGGTTAAAAACAACTTTTAATAAATGTTTCTTTCAAATTCACAGCATTCTACAATTGATTTTCCAGTAGTTAGGCTTTAGTTTTGTTATTATGAATGACTGTTAAATTTTGTCAAATTTGTTTTCTCCACTGATTAACATATATTAGAGTTATTTTTTAGCTTATACAATCTACGCTATCAAGCTAAGAAAAGAAAAAAAATAGTTTAATATAGGTAACACTTCAGGAGAGACTTAGTCTCTTACATTTTAGTTTTATTTCTTACTTTTCTCCTTTGTTATCCTACAAGAAAAAAAAAAATCAGGGATCTTACCAGGGTCTCCCATTTTTGAGGTCCCTGAACTTTGTTTACAGTGTTTGACCTATGAATCTTTAAACCACTCTGTCTTCTCATTCTCTGTGTTTTATTTTAAGAATTAAAATCTCCTTAATTTAAAGCCTTCCCAAGAGATGATCTTAATGCTCTATAGTTTTCTTTCTGCTTTTGATGCAACAAATTCTCATTTATGTGACATGGTTGATAACAAAAACTTCTTTGATATCACTTTTATTCATTTTTTTTCGCTTTTCACAACAGAAGTGTCATTGCAAAAAACAATCTACTCTTTTATATTCAGAAGCAGAATATTTTAAAATCTCACTTTACCCATACTTCTTTAACTGAGCAAAAGATAAAAATGTATTTAAGCCAATCAAGCCTTTACAATGATAGTCTATTCAAATGAATTAATATACTTAATTGTAGAGTAATTATGCAAAGATTTGTTTTACAAGACCAGCACAAAAACAGACATTGCTTAAACATGAATAAGGTTGAAGTATAGAATTCTAATTAATCTGAGGAAAGCAATAAGTTCCAACATCCAAGTGCTAAAATACAATTAAATGATTACTATTTTAAGTAAAAAGATGTGAATACATGTATACTTATGAAGCTAAAGTTAATTATATTTTAAGAAAAGTATAAAATATATTCCTTTTACATGTACCATGAATTTCCCTTCCACTTTAAGCCTCCCTAAAGATTTTGGTTTGGTCTTTATCTTTAAACTTAAGAGGGCAAAATACTATACATATTAATTGTACCAAATTAATTTCAAAATATATTATAAAATGAATGCACCAGTTTTCATGTGTTATGATTTAGATTTTTATAATTTTATTTAGCTATCAGAACCACATTTACTTTAACTGTTTATTTTTCTATTTATTAGAAAACCCTTATGATTAAAAAAATTCTAGAGTATTAGGTCAATTGAATTATATGATTTTATCCATGTATTGTTTTACAGTGAACAAAGTGTAAGGTCATGAAGGGAAAATTGGCTTGACTAACTCAGAGAGGATAGTTTCCCTAGAGACTCCAATAAAATGTGCATAATAATATTATCTCTAATACAGGAAAGAAGATTCCATCAATTATTGCATTTTTGCACAAGAAGTATATGACATTAAAAAGTAAAAATTGTTAACATGTTTTGATAAGACATTAGGCATTGCATTTTTTTAATGAGACAGGTAAAAATAAATCACTATAATGTGTTAAAGGACCTCTAATTTTAACACCTCCATCAAAAGGGAGAAACATTCTCTTCCATGTTAATTGTAAAAATATATTCTGGGCAAATGACTTTTACTAGACCAAAGGTGTAGTACACATTATTGAGCAACTTTATAATATATTGCTCACCAAAATACATTTATCTTGCAACAAACATAATATATTTATGTAAAAAAAATGAGAATTTTAAGCCCTTAAATCATTGCATAAGCATTTTTTCATTGAGAGGTAACATTATGAAACATTTATAAATACCTATTATTTTGCATATATTATTAACCTATAATAAATTTTCAAATATATTTTTATTCTTATTTATTGGTATGCCTGAACTCTACATTAATCTGACCTCAGATGCTACTTTGCAGGAACAGACATTTGTGCACCTAGAGCTTCTACCAACTGAAGAGTGAAAATACATTTTTAAAAATGACCTGGACTGAACATTTAAAGACTTTTTTTGGTCCTTATTCCCTAAACAATATTATTTATCAAATACTTATAATACATTTAAATTTTGTGATAGTCAAGCCAAAGTGACTCCCTTTTGTTTAGTAGCTCCATATTGTAAAATAGCCATGCCAAATAGGAAGGTCATGACTGGGGCAAGTTGTTCTTTTCCTTTTGCTATAGAAACCTTTAAGAACATGGAACTACCTGTTGGGGCATTGTTTCTGTAACTAGGGCAACTGGCTCTGTTTCTGTAACTGGGATGACTGGGCTAATTGTGATTGGCTAAGCATCCCCCCACCTGACTGTACTCTCCCGCTTCTGTAACTTGGCTTGCTTGCATTGGCTGCACCCCCAAACATCCCTTTTGCAGTTTTCAGGCTTATAAGGAGTGCCCTTATAATTATTTGGGGCTGATCAGGGGAAAAGCTTTATGTGCTGGTTAGTTGCCACAGGTGTGCTTCAATAAAGGCTTGATTTGATTATATGTGAGTGGTCTGGAAGTCAATTTATGAAAGGCTGGGATGAAGCTTTAACAATTTCATTAAGTGCTATAAGTAATCTGAAGATGATTTTAAGTACATGAGAACATGTGTATAAGTAATACCAAAATATTGTGCATTTTTTTTATCGGACTAAATATTGTGCATTTTTTTTATCGGACTAGTACATCCATGGATTTCGGTATCTGTGAAGGTCCTTGTACCAATCCCCCAAAGATACTAAAGAATGAGTTTGTGCATATGTGTTTCTGCTAGAGCAGGTAAACACACACACACCTCTTTTGCAGAATACAAAACAAATGCATCTATTTCTATATAAAGTCTAAAATGTATTATTCAAAAATATGTTCACTATTTCATCACCTATAATACATAAATATGTCTGATTTGGCCTTGAGAGAATAACGTAGGGGTAAAAATCAGATTCAGTACTTTACAAAATGAAGCAGAGTGAAATTAATATTTAAAAGTTGGTATGAATTTTTATACACTATACTTAGTGACTCAATGACTAAATTTAATATATTGTGATACATAAACTGAGCAATAAGAAAATTAGTATATGTTCCTATATATACACATTTACGACATATACACATAAATAAATTCATGGAGATTATTTGAATATGTTGAAATAAATATAAGTTGTCTGAAAATGCATTTGTTACAGTCTCAAATATTTAACTAATTATATATATATGAAATAAAAAGTATGAATTTTGAAATCTTATTTAGCATAAAATGAAGTTCATTTTTCTAAATGCACATAGCAAAAACTATATTCTAAAAACTAAATAAGTCATTAAATAATAAAAGAAATATAATTAGTAAGTTAGGAGCATGGAAATATCTCTACTGAAATATATATGTTGGGTATTACATAGCAGTAATCTGCTTCTTTTGAAATTGATGCATACTACACATAAACCATCTTTTATTCATTTATTTCTTTGATTTACCCTGAGGTAGAAAAAATGTAGTTATTTAAGAATGTTGATATGGGAATGCTTGCACTTATTTCTTTGAATATATTATTGAATACAATAGTTTCATACAAGTAGATACTTATTTTTTTGAGCTAAAATCATACCTACATCAGTTTCTAAAATAGTATTGTCACATATCTGTTCCAAAGAGTGATTAACATGTTTTCCCAGCAGTAGTTTATAGCAAAACTCATTTTATTACATATTTTCCAACAAGGAATATTGTGCCCACTTTTAAGTTTTGCCAGTGTGATGAAAACAAAATGGATCTATTAATTTTTTTACAGGTCATGATGTTATAAGAGAGAGTGAGTATCCATTCTTCTGTTAATATTGCTTATTGGTTTATATTTTTCTGGAGCTTGCTCATTCATATTCTTTAATTTTGATCTTTGTAAAGACTCAATTCAGTTCTTTATATAAAACTAGAAGGTATCAAAGTCTTTTTCTTTTAATGTTACAACTTGTTGTTACATCCAAGTCCAGCTAAATACTTTTGTTTCCTTTATTGTTGTTTCTGTGTCTTTACACCCTTTTACTAGCAATTATTATTCTTATTGTAGAAGTAATTTTTTCTCCAACAAATCAGTTGATATGTTATATGGCATATCTTCCAAATAATTCATAATTAATATTATATATGAATATTTTACATTTTGTGTATAAAATCATGTCTTACTCCTCACTTGAAATAAAAGGCTATTGAATTTAATAGACCTCCTATTAAATTAGATCCAAGCATAAAAGTAGCCCTTCTGTCACAATACATACCACAACTTGGATTTGATTCTTATTGATATAACCTAATGAGTGTTTGGTGATATTACAAAAATGCCCATAGATAAAAAATATCGGTTTAATCTGTTTTATTGATGTGGGTATAAACTTAGAGAGAATAACATAGTATAAATAAATCTGATACCTAAAAGTTGTTTTAATCAGTGAGATTTTTTCTCTCCTCATTACTTTGTCTTCCAATTGTTTTCTTTTTTTTCTTTCCTTTCTTTTTTTTCCCCCAGCAACAGGGATTGAACCCAAGAACTAGTTCACACAAGAGCTCTACCACTGAGGTACACATCCTGAGCCTTATTTTCTAGTTTCTAATATATTTAATTTGATAAAAAATTAAAGTTTAATTTTACACAGTAAATTTAAATTAAAACATTTCTATACTTAGTTTCTTCAAGTCAATGGGGAAATATACAATCTTCTTATAAGTGAATTATAATAATGAGCATAAATTTGTATTCATATCAGTTTTTTTGTTCAAAAGCCTACAGCTACAAAGGGAATCTGCTTATGGCCATGTTTTTAATTTATACACACACACACACACTATTATATGATTAGTAATATGTGATTAATAATAATTTTTATACAGTTAACGGAGGATTATGAGTCAGTATGAATAATATTCATTGCTTATTTTACAATGTCTCAATTATCTAGCCCACAGACAATATTCTCTATTCTTTTTAGTGATATCTGATATCACTAACAAAAGTAAGTCTTTTGATATCATGCTCCACAGGGATCTACATCAAGAGTAAAATTACATATGTGATCAATAATACCAAGCCTGTCACAAATTTGTCTCATTTTTTTATCCTTTCTGTTTTCATGAAAATTTCCTTGTAAATAAACACACCAATATTTCAATGAATTGATATGAGGGTATGGCAAAATTATACTATAGCTTAAATTATGTGGGGTTAGATGGTGGTCTTGATATATAGTTCCACTAAACTCAAAACCACTGAAGGGATATTGTGATGTTATTAAAAGCTACAAATGTACAGGGCCAGAAAATATACAATGAAAGACTTCAGAAAATGATATTAAAAGAGAACAGCTTGTGGAAATGTTTGTATAAGCTTACACAGTTCAGAGTTGAAAAGTAGCTATAATAATACCATTCCAAAAAACACTTTAGGGACTTGTTAGGAAGCATTACACCAATTACTTTAATGTTCTGTTATGGTCAAAATCTTGGCAACTCTTTTAAGTGTTTAACTGGGGAAATATTTGGAAAAGCATCACTTGATTTAAGCTGTTTATACTGCCTCAAATAACAAATAGAACTTATTAATATATTTGAAATCATTAGAACTTCTGATGCCTCTGAATCCTTCAAAAACAATTTGAGGAAAGTTAACTTTAAAGTTAAGTTCTAGAAGACTAGATGAAGAAAAAGGCCAGTTGTTATTTATCATTGCATTTATTTTCAGTATTGTTTTCTAATTTTCATTAAATATTCTGTGCAGATAAAACACATGTAAAGTTTTATTTACAAGATCTAAAATACAGTTGTTGTTTTCTTCTTCTTCTTCTTCTTCTTCTCCTCCTCCTCCTCCTCCTCCTCCTCCTCCTCCTCCTCCTCCTCCTCCTCCTCCTTCTCCTCCTCCTCCTTCTCCTCCTCCTTCTCCTTTTTCTTCTTCTTCTTTTTGGTGAATACTGAACCTATGCTCCTGATTTTTTTTTCAATGAAGAAGTAATGTTCCATTTGGTTTGAGAAAATTTTGAAGGAAATAAACTTGCTTGATATTCAAAGAGCCTTGCATAGAGGATCATTCTGTTCACTACACTTGGAAAAATTGTTCCAGATCTTGACTTCTTCAATGCTAGTTTTTTCTCTATCCTGTCTAAATGTATGAATGACACCACAGGTGTCTGACTTGATGCTCAGATGTTGATAAAGACGACTCTTTTTTGACATATAGCTAGTTGCAAATGATTGAGTAATTTATGCCTCTGTAAAGAAAGTTCAAAAGATGTTGACCTAGTAAACATGGTTTTAACTAGAATTTGAAAGACAGAAACTTTTTATACCCATAATATTTGTTCTTAAATTAACTCCACAGAAGTAATGGTTATTTACTGAATACTAACATTAGCATTTTAAGCACAGTATTTCTTTTAAATGTTCCTGTATTGTACTAAATTGAATATTTCATCACTCTTTAGCATTAAAGCACATTCACTAAATGAATAATTTAGAGTTGAATATAAACTGATTTGTTTACTTATTTATATATCACTCCTATTATCTAACAGTGTTTTTCCACATTTAATTGGTGAATTATAGTTGTACATAATAGTGGGATTTGTTTTTACATATTAGTAGATGCTGTCAGTATAACAATATAATTCGGACTATTTGGCTTCCCTCATCCCGCCCCAGGGTCCCTTTCCTCTATACTAGTGATCTTTCTTTAATTTCATAAAATTCCCACACCCATCTTTTCATTTTTCCTCTCCAGCTTTCATATATGACTGAGTTTGACTTATTTCACTCAACATAATATTCTCAAGTTCCATCAGTTTCCCTGAAAATGATGTAATTTTATTTTTATTTATGGCTAAATAAAGCTCCATTTTTTATATATACCACATTTCTTTATCATTGGTCCTCTAACAGTCTTTTTGTGTATCCTTTTTATACCCTTATTTCCATGCTTTTTAAATTTTTTTCAATTCATGTAGTTGATACATTTTGGTATTTGCAGAAAGTGACTTTCTAAAAATAATTCATCAAATTTGTCTTCTCTATACACTCTCCATGTGTGTATATATACACACACCAGTGACCAATGCTCTATGTACAATAATTTTCTAAGTCTCCTGATGTGTTTAGAGATTGAACATTTAAATTTGAATCTAAAATATGTCACTGCTGTTTTCTTCTTATGTATAGATGGGAGACTGAGAGATGCTGTCAGTTTTCTATCTCACATGGTTGAGGATGTCCTAGATAGGCCCGCACATCATGCTTTATACATGATGTCCAAAGTCTCATATTGCAAGAGCAAAAATCATAATTTTGAGTAATAGCTTCAATTATCTTTACATCAACCTAAAAGCAAAAATATATGCTTTTTTAGTAAAATTTTTAGAAGAAATGAGTATTGCCTAAGATTTGTTTTAATTTTATATAAAATTAAAAATTCCCAAAGATTTTTTGAAAAGTACTTAAGGAGGGTTTGTTGTAAATAAACCAATATTAATTTAACTTATGAATGAGTATTTGTTAGCTATTGCCAGATATTGTGTTGCACACTTTATGTACATTATTTAATATTTACAAGCATAATATTATTATATTTCATATTATTCAGATAAGCAAATAGTAACTCACTATGTCTACATAGCTAACCTATCAACATCAGAGATTAAATAATCCATAATATTAACTCCATTTTACATGTTTTTACTCTGTTTTAAGCTATTATAAAAAGTACGTAAGACAGGATAATTTATAAAGAATTGAAATTTATTTTTCATACTTCTGAAATCAGGGAAGTGAAAGGACATGTACTGGAGTCTAATGTGGGTCCTCCTGCTGTGTCCTCACATGGCAGAGGAACTAAAGACCCTTTTGATAATGGCATTAATCTATTAAACTCATCCCAATATTCTTGCATTGGCTATTAAGTTTCTAAGACATTAATTTTTGAAAGGACACATTCAAATCTTAACACATGGAAATCAAAACTTATTTAGAAAATCATTTACCTGAATGAATATATTTAGGAAAAGGAAAGATATATGAAAACCCAGATCAGACCCAAGTTATTAGGGTAAATTAAAGTACTTTTTGGACTATCAATATTGACTCGTGAAATCCTCAACTAGGAGTCATATGGTAAAAACTGTCTTTTTTTTTTTTTTTTTTCTTTCTCATCCCATGGACCTTGATTGATTGGTAGAAGAATGTTTTTTATATCTGTGTCTTAAAACATAAAAATTCCTATTATTAATAAGTACTTAATACATGTTGGTATAAGCAATATGGATGAAGAGATAATTTATGTTTATTGACTTATAAGGGTAAATACCCTGTTTTGATATAATTACACTTTGAAATTTCTAAAACTTAAGTATGAATTATTTCAATTTTAGGAAATTAAATTTTCATAGGTAAATATATACTATATAATATACACAAGTCCTTTTATTTACTCCATTTTGTATATGATCCCTATGTATTGCCTTTTCTCATTTTCCTATTGTTTAATAACAGAATAAATGAAATTTATTCAATAAATTGTTTGCATTTTTACTTTTAAAACCAAATTTAAAAAGTAGAAATGAATTAAATGTTTTATAGTCAGCTCATGTCTCACACTGTATTTTGTGCTTATATCATTCCCATCTGATTATTAGATTGCCATTACATAGGTTTTAGATATGATGTGAATAGACAGCTATGAAGGCAGTTTCTGACATTATTTACCCTAAACAATTTTAATTTTAGACTTGCTAAAAAGTGATTAAAAAACAGTACTCAATTTGTATTAGTGAGTAATTATTTATGTAACCTTTTAGAGAGAAAATTTTCTGGTAAAACCAATATGAAAGTTGAATTAATAACAGAAAGTACAATACTGATGTCTGTAATTTAATATAACTCCTTAATTAGATACCACCACCCAAATAGATGTTTGAAATACCCAGAATCCAAATTAATTTGGTACATTTTCATAAATAATCTATAAACTCAATGTTAGACCTCAGCTTTCATGTAACTTCCATTATAAAAATGAGATACTAAGAAATCATAAAAAAGAATGTTGTGCCAAGTGTTCATCAAACTGGCAAATATGTTTAAATCTTTTCTCCACATTTTTGATGACTGACTAATGTTACAGGAACAGAAAAATCTCTCTAGAGGACACAATAGAAAAAGTGAATTGTTAGTTTATTAACTGACTTAAAAAATTCTACCTGTGTCTATTATGAGCATAATGAGATAATTCCATGTTTATTTACAAATTTAATTTTATAATACTACTTAGGGTCATCAAATTCATTTGCACAAAGTTTCATGCAGTTTTTGGTTGATAAAAATGTTTTTATCAATCATGTATAACTTAAAAGAACAAATAAAAGTATTTTTATCAGACTTAATACTTTAGTATGTCACCTAAGAATAAAGGGAAATCACTCAGGAATTTATTGATTTTTATTAATTATTGACTAAAAGTTGACATATTCCTCCTAACTGAAGTCATCATTTATATCAGAATAGCAGCGGACTAACTATGCATTCAGAAGTGATCCCTGTGAAAATGTGTATGATATCACTGGTCACATGTTTGCCTTTCTGTTCTCACTGGTAGATTGTGCAGACTATGACTAAATGCTAAGGAAAGAAAGTTGCAGATAAAATAATTTTTTTAAAAAGTTAAATATACTATAAACATTGATGTGGCTGTTCCCTGTAGTATTCTCTTTTTAAATCCTTTGAATAGAGACCGAAAAGTGGGCTAGCTGGGTCAAATCGTGCTTCTGTCCCCAGGTTTCCAAGGAATCTCTGATATTGGTTAAACCAATTTGCAATCCCAACAGCAATGTATGAATACCTTTTCCCCACATCCTTGTCTATACTTTTGTTGTTTGTGTTCTTAATAGCTACCTTTCTGACTGTTGGACCTGCTTTATATAACTGTTTACTGAGTTTTTATTGTTTTTATGGTCAAATGCTCTATTTATTTCTTAACTTTTAAGAACAGATATCTTGGCTGTTAAGCCCACAAAACCATCTTATTTTTTCCCAGAATTCTAATATAAATATATTCAAATGTCCATTCCTCATTGTCATAACTAAAAAATATGCAATGTAACTTAGAACTAAGAGCCGAAGTACCACTCTGGGATTAAAAGCTGCCATAGCTATATTTTATTAATGTTTATATGAAGACAAAACATGCATAAACTTTAAAAATGTATTATGCAATGCATTTTATTGGCTAACAATATATACTCAGGCATGGATTTCTGTGTATGTCCATTTCTCAACTATGCAATTTCAAGCAAATTACTAATTAAGCCTTCATTTTACTATATGATATATTCATTATATTTAATATAATTGCCATGAGAAATTAATTATATATGTGTATAGCAGTGTGCATGTAGTTTATAATCACTTAATAATGGATCTTAGATTGAAGAAGATGGTATAATATGTTGTGTGCAGATGATTAAAATCATATTTAAAGAACTATATCAGCATATATGGGAGGCAAGAAGAGAATAATAAGACTGTACTTTTAATTGATTTATTTATTTAAATTAGGTATATATGACAGCAGAATGCACTTTGATTTTTGTACTCAATTGCAGCCAACTTTTCATTTCTCTGGTTGTAGCATCACATCATCTGTGCAGTCATACATGGACCTAGGGTAATGATGTCCATCTCATTCTATCATCTTTCTTCCTTCATGCACCCTCCCTTCCCTTCCTTCTCTTTGCTCAATCAAATTTCCTCCATTTTTACCAGCTTCTTCCCTCCCCGTTATGGATCGGCATCCACTTATCAGAGAGAACATTTGGCCTTTGGTTTTCTGGGATTGGCTTACTTCACTAGCATGATATTCTCCAGCTCCATCCATTCACCTGCAAATGTCATATCTTTATTCTCTTATAATGATGAGTAATATTCCATTGCGCATATATACCACAGTTTCTTTATCCATTCATCTATTGAAGGAAATCTAGTTTGCTTCCACAGTTTAGCTATTGTGAGTTGAGCTGCTATAACATTGATGTGGCTGCATTACTATAATATGCTGATTTTAAGTCTTTTGGGTATAGACTGAGAAGTGGGATAGCTAGGTCAAATGGTGGTTCCAGTCCAAACTTTCTAAGTAATCTTCATACTGCTTTCCAGAGTGGTTGCACAAATTGTGCTGTCCCACCAGCAATGTATGAGTTTGCCTTTTCCTGAACATCCTTGCCTACATTTATTGTTGTTTGTATTCTTGATAACTGCCATTTTGACTGGTGTGAGATGGAATCTTTGAGTAGTTTGAATTTGAAATTCCGTATTTACTGGAGTACCAGGGATTGAACTCATGAGTGCCTAACCACTCAGCCACATCCTCAGGCTTTTTTCTTTTTTTTCTTTTGAGATAGGGTCTCACTAAGTTGCTTAGCACCCTGCTAAGATGCTGAGGCTGACCTGGAATTTGCAATCCTCCTGCCTCAGCCTCCTGAGTCACTTGGGATTAGAGGTACATACCACCATGCATGGCAAACTATGCTATTTCTCTATTAGAAATTAAATTTCTAATGTTCTACATTTTTCTTACTGTGAAGATAGTTTGTTTACCAGTAAATCTTATTTCATTATTGTTTGTTAAGTGAAAATTTATATTTTATTAATTTATCCCAAGTTATACACTTCATAATAGGACCTTTAGATAGTCCTTATCAAATATGCAAACTATTTGGGGAAACTAATTGCATGTAATAATGAAGAATGAAAATTTGAAAGCAAAATGTCAAAGGTACCCATCCTGGATGGAATGCTTAAAGATGAGCAGATGTGGAAATAGCAAACAATGTGTAACTAATAGAGAAGAAGTTTTAAGCCTAGTCATACAAAATAGAAACATAAATGTGTCCACAGATCAAAGTTATAGTCAATAATAAATATAATTTAGAAAATCCAATATTGATTAACAATGTCACAAGCATTTTAAAATAACAATATTAAATTTAAGATAAAAATAAATTCCATGGATTTCTCTAACCAGTTCATCATTAAACTCAATTTAATATCATCCAGTCCCTAGCATCTTACTATGCACATGAATTCACAGGAAGAAAATAGATAATAAGATATACATTGTGTATAAAAACATAAACTGTACTGCATCTGGTCTTTTACTAAATATTTCTAAGAAAAATTAAATCTACTTCTTGGAATTAAAAACAGAAATTAACTGAATTAAAGTTGAAGGAATTTCTGAACCTAGGTAAACAATTTTCAGAACAAAAAAATTTGTGTTAGATTATGAAAAGAGATTATGAAAAACATAACTAAGAAGCAACTCAATTGCTTATATATTTAGAAAATTTTAGGCAGCATATATTGCTTACTGTTTATAATGAATTTTTTCGCCCTTCTTCACTCTTCCCAAAGACTGCTTTCAGATTAAATTGTTTGTCATATTCAGGTTTATACTTTATTTTTTGTTATATGTTAATGATGACTAACAGCATAGATTCTATAATTATGCTGTTCAGATCAGTTATAGCATGTTGTTTTACTTTTCTATTCTTCACTTTCTTTATTCATTGAGCAGGGATAACAATAGTATATCTGCCTCACTAAATAAACCCTGTGAATAGTTAACTGCTGTTTTATTTTAATGATGGTTATTCTGCATCCATAATTAGTATAGTTTTTTAGTGTTCATATCTATTTAATGAAGTCTCTGTCAATTGTTCGTCATCACACATGGCTTTGGTATTATTAAATTCCTCATTTTGATTTTCATCTTCATATTTTTTCCAACAGATTTTCAGGCATTTTTTAATCTAAATACTTTCAAAAGTGTGAATTTCTGAACACTGCAGTTATACTCTAATAACATTTTGTTTGGATATACTATACTTGACCTATCCTTTTTTTTCCTTTCTGAATGTTATAAATGCTATTTATTGGTATTCAATACTACTGGTGAAAAAGTTTGGAAACAAACCATTTTTTATTTTGTACGCAATTTCTTAGGGTAATTGTTAAATTTTTTTCTTACCTTAAAATTCAATACCTAGTCAGGATTTTTCTTAGTTTCAAACACAATATGAAAAAGGAAATTCCTAAGAATGTGATTCTCCCTGTGTCTTCAAATTTAGTTTTGTTAGATAAAAGATCTGAAAAGGCTACTTTGGAAAAAATTTGTAAGTGTTGTATAAACATAAAACACTCAAATTTACCATTATTAGTGGCTTCAAATTATAATAACATGTGGTCAGCCTTATCTTAAATTCTCATAATGTCTATTGAAGTTTAAAGAGATCATTTAAAAAAATATTTCTTTTCCACTTGAAGTTTAAATTGAAAATCAAATGATAGATTTCAAATTTTAGCACAATAACTGCTAAAATCTAAATATTTGTTTTTGTGTGTGCATGTATGTGTAAATCATGTTGCTATTATAAGACACCTCAAAGCAAGTGACTCAGAAAAGATAGAAATTTACTTTTCTTTCACATCATACTCCAAAGTTAATCAAGAAAATTAAAATCGATACAGAGATCTTCTGCATGAAAGACTGCAGGCCATGATCTGGTTCCTCGTTTCTGATCACTTAGAGCAATTTTCTTAGGTGATGAAAATGTTCTGTGTCTGTACTGTCCCTTAGGGTGGGCACTAGACACATGTAGCTATTGAACATGTGAAATATGGCTAATGAAATTGACAAACTAAAATTTTAATTTTATTTAATTTAATAACTTTTTTAGCTAGTGACTATTACATAGGTAACACTGTCATATTGTGGAATGAAGACAGGCCAATTTAAGTACCTATTGATTCAGGAGGGAAAAGAAAGCAAGCCTGACTCCAGTAAAATCCTGAAAGATACACAAGCATAACATGACAAAACATCTCAAAAAAAGTTATACAACCAATGGACAGTGACAATGAGGTAAAATTATGTTATAATATGTTACCAAAACAAATGGTTCAACACACAAACATTTATATATAAGAATAAAAAGATTTTCAAGTGTATCAGGTCTCAAAGTGTCTGCATTGTAAATAGTATGTTAACAAATTTATAGGAGAAAACAATAATAGTAATAATAGTAATAATAATAATAACAACAACAACAAAAGTATCCAGAAAGGAGGATTTAGAGAGCAGAAGGGAAGTAACAGGATTCTGAAGGCAATGATGCAGAGTTCCAAGAAGACAGAGGATTCCAAGAGGGAAAAAGGGCACTAATAGGTTCTGATTAATTTGACAGTCATTCAAAATAATATGAAATTTTATGGGACTATGTGGAAGAAAGTTAAGGTAGGTAAATAAAAACTATATAAAAATGTGAGCCTATTAATAATATAAAGAAATAATACATAATAAAGAATAAATATTTCCCAATCATCATAGACTCAGAAATTATGAAGTCAAGATAATGTTAATGTAATATATCATGATAAACAAATGATGTTTTATCGCTGACTCAGACAAGTGTGATCCTTTGGGGTGGGATGAGGAAGAGTAAGAATTCAGAACCCTATTAGACAATATCTAAACTGAAAACAGTATGTTGGAAGAAAAGTTGTACAACAGGTTGTGTATTAACATTAAATCCACCACACATAATATTTCAATTTAACAACATGTATTTAAAATATGCTATTTTAAAATGTGGAAGGAAATATCATCTATAGCCTCTAAGGGTATGGAGGAAGGGAAGATTTCTCTGAGCTTAGAAACTCCACTTTGTCTTAATTTTATTACTAAAGTAGAAAATATTAGGAAATAAGTGAATAATGTGTAGTAAATATAAAACAACAATAAAATAAAATATGTTGCATGAAATTCATCATTATTTCAGAATATCAGAATGTTATTTGAATATTATTTCCATTAAAATTATTATGTATTAATATTATATTAGAATAATATTAGAATATTATTTCCTAATTTCTGTAAATTTTCATGCCACTTTTATGAAGAAATATATATAAATAAAATTTTTTACATTTTTTTTAGGTGGAGAACATGAGATTGTATGGACTAGAATTATATTTCCTAACAAATATTGTGAAGCTTCTATTTATTCCTCCCTATGTTATTTATTCTAAGATTATTTTCCAGACCTATTGAAGAGACATCAACTGAAGATTTCTATCCTTAACATTACCACATACATTTCAAATCTTACATTCATGCACTTAAACTTTTCTACATCTCATTTATAATGATCCTTCAAGCATCAATATTGGACCCTCTTATTTGCAGAAAAAGAAAAAAATGTGTGAAATATTTGTCCTTTTGTAATAATTTTAATTGTATTTATTAAAATATTAGTCAAAGAAGACAGCTTCAGTACCATGGTTATCTTCTTAAGCCTGAAATTTCAGAATGTACCTCACACATAGAATCTTTATCTATGTTAGGGTTTTCATAGATTAAGTAATTTTTTTGAAATAATACTAGGTTTAATAAAGCCATTATAGCATGAGTACATTTTGCCCGTGTGTACCGTGTGATATATGCTCACCATTTTCTGTTCATTTGAGGTAGTTCCCTATATGTATAATAGATGTCATATTTTTAATTTGGAATTTATTTTTATATATATAACAATGGAATGCATTACAACTTTTATTGCATATATAGAGCTCAATTTTTCATATCTCTGGTTGTATACATAGTGTACTCACACCAATTTGTTTCATCATACATGTACTTTGGATAATAATGATCATCACATTCAACCATTATTAATTACCCCATGCCCTCTCCCTTCCTTTCCCACCCCTCTTCCCTATTTAGAGATATTACTCATAAATTTTTTTTTAAAAATCATGAAATTAATCTGGAAAAATAAGAGACCCAGAATAGCTAAAGCAATACTTAGCAGAAGACTGAAGAAGGTGGCATCACTAAACCAGACCTTAAGCTATACTACAGTTCAACAGTAACAAAAACAGCATTGTATTGGCACCAAAACAGACTTGTAGACGAATGCTACAAAATAGAGGACACAGAAACTAACCCACAAAATTACAATTATCTTATATTAGACCAAGTTGCCAAGAACATGCACTGGAGAAAAGATAGCCTCTTTAACAAATGGTGCTGGGAAAACTGGAAATCCATATGCAACAAAATGAAATTAAACCCCTCTCTCTCACCATGCACAAAACTCGACTCAAAATGGATCAAGGACTTAGGACTACAACCAGAGACCCTGCATCAACTAGAAGAAAAAATAGGACCTAATCTCCATCATGTGGGGTTAGGCCCCAACTTCCTTAATAAGATTCCTGTGGCATAAGAATTAAAATCAAGAATCAATAAATGGTTGGACTCAAAGTAAAAAGTTTCTTCTCAGCAAAAGAAACAATCTGGAGGTGAATAGAGAGCCTACATCTTGGGAACAAATATTTACCCCTCACACATCCGATAGAGCAATAATCACTAGGGTGTATAAAGAACTAAAAAAACAAAACAAACAAACAAAAAAAACTAGACACCAAAAAACCAAATAACCCAATCAATAAATGGGCCAAGGACCTGAAGAGACACTTCTCAGAAGATGATGTACAAGCAATCAACAAACACATGAAAAAAATGTTCATCATCACTAGCAATTAAAGAAACGCAAATCAAAACCACTTTAAGATTTCATCTCACTGCAGTCAGAATGGCAGCTTTTATGCATAAAAATAACAATAAGTGTTGGCAAGGATGTGGGGAAAAAGGTACACACATACACCAATGGTGGGACTGCAAACTGGTGCAGACAATACGGAAAGCAGTATGGAGATTTCTTAGAAAATTGGGACTGGAACAACCATTTGATCCAGCTGTCCCTCTCCTCAGTCTATACCCAAAGCACTTAAAAACAGCATACTACAGGGACACAGCCACATCAATGTTTATAGCAGCACAATTCACAATAGCTAAATTGTGGAACCAACCTAGATGCCCTTCAATAGATGGATGGGTAAAGAAAAATGTGACATTGTGCTGGGGATGTGCCTCAAGCGGTAGCGTGCTCGCCTGGCATGCAGGCGGCCGGGGTTCCATCCTCAGCACCACATACAAAGATGTTGTGTCTGCCAACTCTAAAAAATAAATATTAAAAATTCTCTCTTTCTCTTAAAAAAACCAGAAAAATAATAAAGACTACCAATGAAGCAAAAAATTGATATTTAAAAAATAAAAATAAAAATGTGACATATATATACAATGGAATATTACTCAGCAATAAAGGAGAATAAAATCATGGCATTTGCAGGTGAATGGATGGAGTTAGAGAAAATAAAGCTAAGGAACTTAGCCAATCCCCCCCCCCAAAAAAAAACAAATGCTGAATGTTTTCTTTGATAAAAGGAAGCTGATTCATAGTGGGATAGGGAGGGGGAGCATGGGAGCAGAGGATGGGTTTTGTAGATAAAGCATCTGATTTGATTTTGAACTGAGTCTCAATGTAGTCCTTCAGGGACTATCCTTTGAATTATAAACTTTTAAATAATATAAAATATTTGTATTAGAAAAAAAACAAGCAGAATGCTGTCTTGTTATCATGGAGAAGACATGAATATTAATCAATATTCTATATTTTCTAGTTATAAAATATAAATATGAAGAAGACGTTTTAATAAGGCAATGTGAAAAGAATTAATTATTGCTTCACTAATATAATATTATGATCTGTGTACATTACTATAATGCTATATTTAATGATTTGTTAAGGACTAAGGTATCATAAAATTATTTTTAACAACAATGTTTAAACCACTGTGGGAATTTCAAAGAAATAATTTCATGCAAGATATGTCATTGCATAACTCAGAATTTCCTTGTATAAGTAATTTTATTCTAATCAGGGGAACATAGTGCATGCTAGTATTGGAATATGGAATTAGAGAACACAGAAAACAGAAAAATTAAACTGAATGTAGTAATAAAGAAAGGTTTTATTACAGAGTTGATGTGTTGCATCTTAAGATAGAAGTAAGCTTCCCAATATTAGACGTGAGAAGGGAGAGAAATCTGCACCCAAGGGGGAAGTTTGAGCCTAGAGAAAGGTTAATGAAAAAGGCATCTCTTTTAGTCTGAGTCAAATGTTAAGAATGAATATCACAACAGTTATTTAAACTCATAATGGTTACAACCTTGTAAAAGTGACACAAAGGTGATTACTAGTGATGATTTATAGAGGCAACACTGATACCATTTGGTTTACTCATAAGGCAATTTTTTATCATGATTAAGGTTACATTAATTAAACCGAAGCCAAATTATATTGATTTTAATAATACTAATTAATAACAATTCATCTATTCTTAAACAAAGTGTATTGAATATCTATAGTGAATCAGTTTGCAAATGAGCACTTGGGGTGGAAAAATGAATAAGGCATATTTCTTAATCATCACTAATACTCTCCTAAGGATGGCATTAATATAAACATGTACGTAACAACAAAATGTAATCATTTCACTTGTGGATAAAGAGGCTAGCTTATTGGCAGTATTCTGTACAAGTTTATAAAGTACAATAAAACATTATTGCAAAAATTCACTGGGAATTAAATTTTATTTAGCAAAAGACTCAGGGAGCATTGCATGAAGATACTTTAATAAATTGAACAGAGTAAAAAGATAAGTATCTTTTGCACCTTCCAAAGAGACAAATACAAGAAATAATAATCTAACTAGACTGACCTGCATGTCTGTAATTCTAGCTACTCGTGAGTCTGAGGCAGGAAGATCACAAGTTCAAGGCCAGTCTGGGCAACTTAGCAAGGTCCTAAACTACTGAAAAAGACCCTGTAAGTAACTCTGGGTTCAAACCCAAGTATCACAAATAAAAATAATTAAATAAAAAGATGGCTGTTATCCTCAATACTTTTTTTTTTTTTTTTTTTTGGTTAAGGTGGATGACAATCATTAGAGCCCAAACTGAACTATTCAATACAACAAAGTTTGAGTATTCTTCTGGTAATGTTTCTCTATACTTCACCAAATTATCAGATGCAATAAGATCAATGAGATCAGATACAATACAATTCTCATGTCAAGTTTTTATATGAGAATCAATTCTGTTTGAAAAAAGAACTGAAACTATCTGCCACATTTTAAAGGACAAGTGAATTTCGGTAGAATTTGCTGCTTTCAATTAAGAATAAAACTGGTGAAGAAGTTTTCTATATTCTCTAAGGAAGTATCACATGTGGGTTTTGGCGGGTACTCTGTCTGACATTACTTAGAATTAGCTTTAGCCTCATTAAGAATCCTGAACTAATGATGGTAACTGCTGGATGGTGTGGAAGTAAGGTTTTTGGTATCTATCTTAGGTTCCATGAAAATGATCATTATCCTATCCAATCTAATGTGACACCCTTTTTTTTCCTTTTTCTCATCACAACATCATACATGTATTCTGTATAACAATGAGGGTAGAGAAATGATGGGAGGGGAGGGGAGGAGTAGGGGGGATAGGAAGGGCAGCAGAATAGAATAGACATTATGATTGCTGTATGCATATAGGTGACTCTATGACCCGTGTGATTCTGCAATCTGTACAATTAGAAAAATGAGAAATTATACACCAATGATTCAAATGTATGAATTGCCAAGGTCATTGTAATGTCATGTGTAGCTAATAAAAAATTAAATTAAATAAAAAAAAGAAAATTATCATTATTTCCCAAACTAGGAAATAAAATAACTAGGAAATGAAAAATATATATTATTTTTTCTGATATCTTCCTCCATACTGAATAGATACAAAGATAGGTACCTAACAGGTGAGAAAATTATTTGTTATAAGTAATTTTAAAATGTTGAGAAAGTTTATTGAAATTAAATTTAGTTATTGCCATGGTTTGAATCTCGTATGTTTCCTAAAACCCTCTATATGAAGGTTTACTCCTAAGTCTGGCAGTATTGGGCTATGGTGGAAGGTTTAAGTGTTTGGCCTTTTTGTCTTTGGGTCATTTGGGGATCAGACTCTTGAATGAAATAGTGGCATTTCAGCCTCTTCCTTTTTTGCTTCCCTGCTATGAGGTGAATGGTTTTATCCACAACAAACTCTTACAATGGCATCCTGCCAAAGGCCCAAATCTATACAGCAACCAGTCATATGCAGAAAGCTACAAACATGTGCCAAAACAAAGCTTTATTCTTTAAAAAAAAGAGAGAGAGAGAGAGAGAGAGAAAGAGACTCTTTTAATACTCTTTTTTAATCCGTAGACACAACATCTTTATTTTTGTTTTTATGTGGTGTTGAGGATCAAACCCAGGGCCTCACGCATGCCAGGCAAGCGTGTTACCACTTGAGCCACATCCCCAGCCCAAGCTTTTCTCTTTTTAAATTGATTATCTCAGTATTTCTTTTATAGTGACCAATAGATGAATAGCACAAATTAAATTGTGATGCAATTAAACAGGCCATGCCATTATAAAACATTATTTTCAAAAACATTATGGAATAAATTTTATATAAGAAAAGAGATAGGTATCAGCTGAAAATAATGATTTACTTTCATAAGATAGAGGTAAAGAAAAGTGGTTTTGAGTCCACACTTTTAACATAATCCTAAGAACTCAGAGAAGGTGTCTAGTTATTTTTGGAATCTAATTTTCTCACCTCTATGAGATTTTATAATTGTTGTACTCCAAAGAATAAAACTGTGTAAACAGAACTGTGCAGAGGAATTATCTAAATTCACATCATAATAATTTAAAATTATAGGTTCTAAAAAAGTTCAATTAAGGCAACTACAATGCAGGAAAGAATATGCAAAAGGGAAATGAAATAAGATCATTGGATATTTATAGATAAAAGTCAAAAGAAAACATATAAATATTCAAGTGCATTAAATAGTTGAGAGGAGGAGATAAGAATAACAGGAAATTAGAGAAGAATAAATGTAAACTATGAATATTTCTCAATATCAATTTTTTTTTCAAAAACAAACAAGGTACAACACAAAAGTAGAAAACAAAATATAGTAACCTGGAAATTATAATATACATGCACACATTAACATATCAGGATCTTTGAAATACATTTAAAGCAAGAATCAAAAGAAAAGTCATAATCTTCTACTCTGTATCAGTAAAAAATGAGTGTACAAAAATGCCAAATGAACTAAATTTTTACCTCAAAATTCTAGCAATAGGAAAAGAAATTCATGCAAAATAAGTACTGTCTTTATTTGCCTTTCTAAATTATTAATTTCCCTCTCTCTCATCATTTTTTCCCTGTAATTATAATATTTGGAGGATGGGACTTTTTTCAAGTTATCACTGTCATTATAAGTTCTAAGAAAAAAAAAAGATTTCATTAAAATTGAAGTGTGTTGAATATCTCTTCTGCACAAGCATTCATCTCTTCCATGTCCCTCTTGCCCTCAAATCTGCTAAGATCAATTCACAGCAATCTTTCTGAATTGTACAGAAATAAAAAGCCAGTGTCTTGCTACTCTTGTTTCCTGTCCTAATATATTTTTTTATATTGTGGTTTTGTGTAATTAGAGAAAACATTTATAGGCTTGCTCTTGTCAAATATAAACATGTCAAACTTTTATTAATGGCATTTTGGTTAATGATGTATGGGAACTAAGAAATAATGCCTTTCTATTTAGTGACCCTGGAAGACAAATCCAAGATACATATTATAACATTCATGAAAAATTTTCAGAATGTATAACAATCATGAGGCATAGCTTTTGCCAAATTATTAATTTGCATACATGTAATGATTTTCTCTCATTTCCTCCTCTACTCCTTGTTTATATACCTATACCCTGACACCACTTCTCCAATGAACTACCTTTGTGCAAGCCTTTCTTTTATGCTCAGCTTTGAAAGGATCTGTGAAATAACAAAGAAACCAGTTGTAAATCCAGAATGTGAACCTTGAGGAAGGAATTTAAAATGGAATCTCACATTGTTCAGATAACAATGGGAGCCATATTGTTTGTACTGGGAGGTCAGTGAAATGTTTGCTAGATATTTATTTGTGGTGAATTGAAAGAATGCAAGTATATAATTAACCATAAAATGATATACTAATTTCATTACTTGAATTGCATTAAGGCTATGTTAATTATAAAATTTTGTATTTGCATGACTTTTATTAACTATAAAGGAAATGGAGACTTATAAAACCTTCAGGGTAAAAGAAGCCCAGCAATCTGACTTGTCATAATCTCCTTTATCTGCCAGAATCCACCTGCCCTCCAAAAGTAGCTGAACAACTCCTCCCATGATCTGGCCCTGCAAACTAAGACCCTTGTTGTAGTCTTTCACCATTCCTCTTGATAATGTGCCCCTCATTGCTTAAAAAAAATGGTTGATCCACTGAGGTCTTTCTACCTTTCCCTTACTTTTTGTATTCTCTTTCATTAACTACTAGGAGTCATTAATATAAGAAAACAAAAGGTTCAAATCAGCAAACTATCAAGTTACTTACAATAACTAGAGTTGGTAGAAGCAAGCATTAATGTAAATATCTCTTAAAACCAAGTGGCTCAAAAAGATAAAAATTAGGATCAAGATATATTGTTAAGGTAACAGAATTACAAACCAGGTGAACACACAACATCCATGACAGGAATCCAGGAGTAGTGTGAGATATAAGATTATAAGGTTTTTAATTATTACAATCACTTGAAATTTATTGTGACTTATTTTATGCTTTAACATATGGACTACATTGTAAATGTTTTCTATTATTTGAAAAAGAATGATAATCTTTTCGTGCTAGTGTTATTTTTCATAATCATCCAACAGGTCAAAATAGTTTAAAAATATTGTTCCCCCTCTATTATCTTTGACCTTTTTTTCCTAGCACTGGGAATTGAATTCAGAACCACTGTTTATTGACCACATTTTATTCTTTTCTTAATTAATAGTTTGACTAGATACTTAATATATATTTTTCTCAGTCTTAAAAAAAGCAATTTCAGCTTTTCCCCATTTATTATATTGCTGATAGCTCATCAAACTTAGTCTTTATTATATTGAGATATATTCCCTGGATACCTAATTTATTGAGATTTATTTATTTATTTATATCTGCTCTACTAATGAGTTTTATACTGCTATGTGTTCTTATGATAGTAGTTATTGTGCCTTTTTTTTTTTTTTTTTTTCTCTAGAATTAGGATTACCTTAAGCATTTCTTGTAAGTCTTGTCTGGTGGCAATGGATTCCTTCAGACAGGAAGGACTTGTCTTGCAAAATACTGTTTTGTTTCTAAAAGACAGCTTTGCTGATTGTTTTGATTGGCAATTCTCTTGTCTTTCCTTCTTTCTTTTTTCTTTTTTCAGAGCTGTAAATATATCATCTCATTCTCTCTTGGCCTGTGAGGCTTATGTTGAGAAGCATGCTGTTACTTAATGAAGTTTCTTTTATGTGTAATTTGATACTTCTCTCTTGATATTATGAGATTTTTCTCCTTGTCTCAGACATGCACTTGTCAGTTTGACAATGTCTCTGAAAGGATATATCTTGGTTAAATCTCTCAGGGTCTTTGAGTTTCCTGAATCTGGATCCCTACACTTTTCTCAAGATTTGGAAAATTTTTCAGCTGTTATTTTGTTAAATGAGTTTTCTATGACTTTTCCTTCTCTTTGCGTTATGCATTATCCATAATGCAAACACAGTAATACCATGTCTTACTGCACTTAACTTTATTGTGCTTTGCAGATATTGAAATTATTACAAATTCAAGGTATGTAGTAACCCTATGTCATAGAAGTGTATTAGAATCATTTTTCAACAGCTCATATGACCAGTAGCATTCTTTAAAAGTAAAGCATTTTTAAATTAAGGTATGTATATTGTTTTGCTAGACCAAGTGCTATTGCACACTTAATAGACTATAATATAGTACAAACATAACTTTTATATGCACTGGAAAATAAAAAAAATGTGTGATTCACTTTATTGTGGTATTTACTTCATTTTTATTGGTCTGTATCAATTCCACTATATCTTGGAGGTATACTTACATTCTATGTTGTTCAGTTAATTGTATTCCACAAGTTTTATAGGCTTTCTTCATCTGTTTTTATTTAAAAATATTTTTGTTTGACTTTTTACTTCAAATGTGCTGTCTTCAAGCTCATGAATCCTTTCCTCTGTTTCATCTAATTTATTGTTGTGGCTGTCAACTGTGTTTTAAAATACTCAATTTATTGAGTTTGGCAGTTCAATGTTATTTTAGATTTTTTTAAATTCTTTACTGAATTTCTGAGATTATGAATCATTTGCCAAATTTACCTTACTAATATAGCTTTATTAGCTGATATCTGATTGAGTTTCCTCAAAATCATTATTTTGGAACTCATTTTCAATCAATTTTCTGATTGTATTTTCTTTGTGATTTACTGCTAAAGAGTTGATTTATTCCTTTGAAAACATTGTTACCTAGCTTTTCCATGTCTCATGTTCCTAGATTTATATTTGTGCATTTGGTGAATCAGTCAACTCTATTATGTATTTTTTTGAGCTGATTAATAAATCACTCAACTCTATTACTTTTTTTTTGGTGTGGATTTCGTAGTAAAAG
Source organism: Callospermophilus lateralis (assembly GCF_048772815.1). Taxonomy (NCBI): domain Eukaryota; kingdom Metazoa; phylum Chordata; class Mammalia; order Rodentia; family Sciuridae; genus Callospermophilus; species Callospermophilus lateralis. Next base: position 127,640,318 of record NC_135306.1, on the reverse strand, counting down.
ATTTCCTCCTAGAATTGTATCAGGTTGGATCTGCTACACTGACTTTGATACCAGGCAGATACAGCAGAGAAGCCTGTGTATGGCCTCTTCAGCCATGATGTCTACAACGCCTGTGATTGTTTTGGTGTTTGTCAGATTGCTTCAAGAACTGGGATGAACTGCACTAGAATAGATTTTCTTGTGTCTCTGGGTATGGCTTGCATGGCTGCTGATGCTGAGTGCTCATGAGTTTCTGCCAGTTGTGTGGGGGCAGGGCTGCTCTACAGTCTAAGCCATGTCATCTTTAAATGTTTGAGGGTATGCATTACCAAGCTGATTCTTTGGCATTTGAGTAGGCATGGCTGACACTTGTAGCAATAGGAATGGACCTACACATGTCAAGTGTTGAGGGTTGTGAGGATTTCTTCAAGGGACTTCAGCAGGCCAAGGTTCACAGGACAGGTGGCCAGACTGCCTTATAAAGTCATTGGAGTTTGGAGAGTGGAGGCAGGGTCATCCCACTGCTTCCTATGACCTAAAACAGTGTGGGTTGGACTACCCAGTAGCTTTTCTGAACTTGGGGGTGGAAGTTGGGGGATTTGGTTTTTTCTACCTGGGTCCACAAAAGGGTAGGCAGGAGTGACCATTTGCTTTGTGTTTCTGCAGGAAGGTGGGCAGAAACTCTTGAATGTTTCCTGGGGCTCACATATCAAATATATACAACTAATCAGATTAATGTTTGTTTTTAGGTATTACCAGAGGTGTGTAATCATCACTATAAAAAATTAAAATTTATTAATTACCTCAAAAAAAGCAACCAAAAACATTAATAATCACTGTTATCACCTTCTCCTCTGACTTAGTAAATACTGATCTACTTTTTGTTTTTAAAAATTTGCCAATTCTGGTCAATTCATATAAACAGCATGATATAAATAAGTATTAATTTTTTTGATTTTTCACCTCACAATAATTTCCAGGTGTTTGTGGTCAAATGTTTCAATAATTCACTACTTTTAGAAGTTAAATAATATTATATTTTGTGGTTATAATAGGTTTTTGTTATTCATTCATCTATTGATTGTTTGAATTGTTTCAACTATTTGGCTCTTATGAATAATGAAAATAAGTGTACTAATGTTTTGTGTTTATATGATTTCATAGTCTTGAATATATAACTGAAAGTGGAATTTCTGAACCACATATCCATTGATGTCCATCAAGATTTTCTACTTTTTTCTTAAGTAGGCTTTTAAATTTATGTCAGTCTAGGAATTTTTACATTTCCTTTAAGGTTTTGCTACATAGATGTTCATGGTATTCACTTATATGGGATTCCTATATGGTACCATATTTGAAAAAAATAATTTTAGGTCAGCAGATTTATTACTATATCAGCCCTGACTTGGGTGACCAAGATTTTTTGTATACTCTCTTTATCTCTCTCTTGCTTATAACTTGGTCAATAGAGAAATGGTTTGCAATTTATTCATCACTTAATAATTTTCTGTACTGTTTTTTCTGACACTTTAATTTTTGTTCTATTCTTATGATTTCTATTCTTTAATGAATTATATTTGATTTCCTCTTCTTTTTTCAGTATCACAGGTGCAATTATATTGGTGATTTCAGGACTTTCTATAATTTTAATGACTTTTTATAGCTATATATTTTCCATTTAGAAGTATTTTGACATTTCTTTTGTGATTTCATCCTTAATCTTTTGATTGTTTAGGGTTACATTGCTTAAAGCACACATATTTATGATTTTCCTAAATGTCTTTTTATTATTTATTTTCAATTGTGTTCCATTGTGGTTGGAAAAGGCATACTTAGTCAGATATTATTTTCTTCATATTTGTGTTGAGGCTTATTTTATATCCTAATAAATGTCAAATTCTATTCCATTTGCACTTCAGAGGAATACACATGATGTTTTGGGGGTGAAGAGGGGTGATCTATAGATATCTGTTAAGTATTTTTGGTTTACAATATTTTCCTTCTTGATTGTCTATGGAAGTTTAGTTTTATTTTTTATTTTTTGTATTTTCAATTATTGTTGAATTCTCTGTCTTCTACAACTCTGTTAGTTTCTGCTTCATACATTTTGGGGCCATTTTGTTAAGTCTACGTGTATTTATAATTGATGTGTCTTCCTGATTAATTGTCCTTATCATCATTATAAAATAGCCATCTTATCTCTAGTAAAATATTTTTTTCAGACCTTGATTCAGTCACTTCTCATTTCTTTTGGGTTCTCTTTGCACACACAAAAAACTCTTTTTCCATTATTTTGTTGACGTCTTCATTGTTTCTCAAGATAATCACCCTTGGTGACATTAAGGCAAATTCTTGAGGCCAATCCTTGAAGTATATTGTGATCACAAGAAGGCTCTTCTCATTTCTCTGTTATTTTTCTTTGTTAAATTCAGTGGCATGGTTAATTTCATGGATCTTTCAGCTTCAATTTCTATTATTTACTAACATTTTTAAGAGTTTTTTTTAAATTTATTTTTTAGTTTTAGGTGGACACATATCTTTATTTTATTTTATTTTATTTATGTTACTGAGAATCGAACCCAGTGCCTCACACATGCTAGGCGAGCGCACTACCACTTGAGCCACATCCCCAGCCCCTACTAACATTTTCTTTAAGCTTGAATTCTCCATATATGTTTCCAAATGAAGTCAGTTCCCTTGAGGATATCTTCACAGTTCTCCATTCTTATGCCCTGCCTCTATATGTGGGAAAAGTCTGAGCCCTTCAACAGGAGGTAAAGCCTACATCTGGAGGTGAGTGACATTTGTACTTCCTTAGCATGTTGTTTTTCACAGGGAGAAACTTCTTTTCTTAACTTGTTTTTTTTTCCTTGGAAAACATCAGCCTCATGAGCAAGCAGGGTCTCAGTATTCCTAACCTGTCATACCTAGATACTACATAGAGGAAATGAATTATTGTGTATTGTTTGTACCTGCCTGGAATTTAATCTCTGCAACACAACCACAAGACTATGAACTCAACCATTTACTTTTTCATATTTCCCATTGCTAATGGTGACTTGTGCTATAATGATATCCTGTAATATATACTGTGTAATTTTATGCCAGCAAATGACCATTATATCCATTCATCCAGTTATTTAACAAAACTATAGATCATGTAAGTTTTAATGTATCATTCATTGGCAAATTTTTATCAAGCACCAAGTGCTCTGAATATGAACCCAGTCTTTCTTAGACAACCGTGATAACAGAATTCTGCTTGCCAATGTGAATGTCTTTTTTTTTTCCCAAGAGAGCTAGGATCTTGTTCCTTTTATGAATATAAATAGATATTACAATTATATAACAGTACTTTTAAGAAATAAATGTGTCCTAAGACATGGACATTGTCAATTAAAATGAAACTTTTTCATGGGAAATTCATAGACATGGCCAATTGTTTTGGTGGAAATGACTATTAATAAATACCTTATTAATGTTATATTATATTCTTACTTCTGCATTAATCTCATGACCAGTACATGATATTCACTTCTAATTCTTTTGAAACTATTAGCTGAATTTTCTATTTTTTAAAGTATGATTTAAGGAAAGCCATCATTTTTATCAACTGATCAGACAAAGAATTTTAATGTCTAAATGGTTATTATAATTAATAAATAAAAATGTGTGTATGCTATCAGAGATCTTGACTTTATTTTTATTTATAATACAGTAGCACATGATTATGATATAACAAAAATTCTCACTTATGCAAATGCTTGCAAACATGAAATGATATAAGTACAAAGTAAGTGCATGGTGCATGCATTTTGAATAAATGAGCAGTTAAAGATATTACTGGCTACAGTATACTCAGAAATAAGCATTGCTCCCTCATTAGTGTAATGAATACTTCAAAATCTCATGCTAACATAAATTAGAATTATAATTTTATCACATCATTGATAGTGTGAACATAGTAAAAGTGTTAATTCTTGAAAGAAAAGGCAATGGCAGTGCAAATGACTATCTTGTTATCACAGTTCAATAAATGTAATTTGTTTTTCACCTTATTAAATAACAATAATATCCATGCTTCTTAAGTGCATCAAAACCTTTGCCCCCAAGAATGACTTGGAAGATGTCTTGGGTATCAAACTGCCTTCTGGATCAGCAGAAAAAGAATAGTCATCTGACCAAGAGGTCAGGGCCTTTACCATCTGTCTTTTTACCTACAAAGTTATAGCAATTCAGGGAAGTTTTAAAATGGTCTCCTGCTACTGTGAAAGAGGCTATGATAAAGTTGTTAAATACTCTAGATATTTAAACAAATGGACTCAGAAAAATATATTTTAGAAAAATGTTAAAATTATTGCAACTGCTAACATTATTTACAAATTGTTTTAATGACATAAAATATGTATAAATGATTATATCGAGTGTCTCTGTGTGTGCATTTTAAGTAGTAGACCTTTTAGAAACTCAGGTTGCCAAAAAACAATAAAAATAACAATACCTTGGGGCTGGGGTTGTGGCTCAAGCAGTAACATGCTCACCTGGCATGCACGCAGGGCGCTGGGTTCAATCCTCAGCACCACATAAAACAAAAATAAAGATGTTGTGTCCACCAAAAACTGGAAAATAAATATTAAACATTCTCTCTTTCTCTCTCTCTCTCTTTAAAAAAAAATAAATAAAAATTTAAAAATAACAATACCTAAAAGTGTACATTCTGAAATTGTGGTGTTGCATATATATATATATATATATATATATAGTATACTTTCAAAATTCAATTGTAATTATTAAATAAATCCCCCTATATAACTATAATGTAGTTTATTACTATAAACTTATTATCTAATCTCAATTATAAATTTATTAGAGCTTTTGACTTACTTTACTATGTTCCTTTTTAAGTTTCATTCTCCCCTGCTCCTCTACTTCTGTCTTCTTTGATTTTTAAAATTTTGGAATATTTGCATGGCTAACATAAATTATAATAATAATTTTATCACATCATTGATAGTGTGAAAATAGTTAAAGGAGTGAATACTTGAAAGTAAAGGCAATGACATTGAAAATGCTTATATTGTTATTACACCAGACTCATGGCTTTAATCACCATCTAAATTAATCTCTTTTTTAACCTGTGTGTGTGATTCTTTCCAGAAAATCTTTTGATCAAAGGTAATTACACCCTTCAAATTGAAACTGTCAGAGAATTAAAACAAACAAAGTTTACTCTTTGCTCATGCAAAACCCATTGCTGGTCTGGGTGACACATGAAGGCAGGTTTTTTCCACCAGGAGGCATATAGTGGCATATTATTTCAGTATTAAGGCACCTCTATGACAGTACATGATCCCATAATTCCCACCAGGGGTTTGAGGAATGGAACTTAGCCAATTGAATATGCCTACCCTCATGGGAAACAATTTCTAGTCATATATGAATAGTCAAATCTTATCATATGGCTACATCTTATTTTTAACTGGTAGAGAAATGAAACCTCATGTGTTCCTGGAATCATAAAACTGGGATATTGATTAATTTAAAAAATGCTTATAAAATGCCTATGTCATTTGTGAAGTTTTAATATGTTTTATGTGTAAAATGCATAGAAGATGTCTGACAAAAAGATATGGAATGATAAGTAATTATTATGATTGCAGACAATCATATTTCTTAGCTGGAGTGTTGGAGAAACAATCAGAGTAAGATTCCATGTAGTGAGTCAGTAATGTAGAAAACAAACAAACAAACAAACCCGCCAGCTGATAACTAAGAAAATAAAACAAAACAACCCCATGGGTTAAGAACATTTAAGGGAAAATCACTAATATTAAATTCTAGAACAGAGGTCATGTTTGAGATGCAGGATAATTCTTTGATTTTAGAAATAAATCAAATATAGATATTAACTCAAAGTATAATAAAATTTTCTGACAACAATGATATTGCCTCTAAATTTATTCAAATTATGTGTCAATGAGAAGTGAATTCCTGTCTTCTACAGACATAAGAAATAATCAGGTAACCTGAAAGGATAGCATAGTAAACATTTTTAAAACTTGAGTATTATAGTTACTAATTATGCAATAAGTAATAAAGAAAGCAATAGAGACAAACTAAAAATGCAGGCTTTATGCAATAAACAAGCAAGTTACCCTTGTCACCTTCATCTTCCATTTTGCAAATGACTGTCATGTCTTCAAAATTATTATGTAAATTTTGCTAATGGAAATATGAAAATAATTTACAAAGGAGATGGATAAAAAATGTGAGTGAAAATTAATAAACATTAGCAATGAAAGTCATGGTAAATAATGTTAAGATCATTAGATGCTTACATAGAGAGTTACCTTAAGTATGTTGTCTTTATCAACATTTAAATGGATACTATGAGACATTTTTGGTACCAGAAATTGAACCCAGGGGCACTTAACCACAGAGCTATATCCCCAGCCTGTTTTTTATTTTTTATTTTGAGACAGGGTCAAGATTTTAGGGTCTCCACTAAATTGCCAAGGCTGGCTTTGACATTATGATTCTCCTACCTCAGCTTCCCAAACTGCTGTAATTATAGAAGTAAGCTACCAGGCCTGGCCTATGAGATATTTTTCCTTAGAAAGCAAAAAGTTTAAACCCACAATTATAATTGAGGAATCCTGGGAGGCAGTAGCAGTTTTAATTTTGAGAATATTCATAAAAGGGAGATGGATAGCAACACAGGGAGTTGATGGCTTTGAGAGAAATAAATGTGAAGAAAAAATAATTGGTAGTAGAATAGGTTGTTTTTACCTGATGTGCTCATAATTTCCCTAAGAAAAATTCCAAACAACAAACACTGCCATCACAGCATTTATTTTAAAGGTTGATAGGACAAACGAAACCAGTACTGAAATAATCCTTTTGGAAGAGTAATGATCCTCAGTTAAAGGTGGTATAAGGGCATTTTGAAAATTGAGTAGGAAGGGAAAAGCTATTGTGAATTGACTGATTATGATCACTTTCTTCATACAAGTGTTCAAACTGCCTTTTTAAAGGACATGATAAAATACAGAGCAATCTTTTACACTTAAAAAAAAAAAACTTATGGTAGATAAAAGTAAGAAACTTTACTTTGACTACAGATATTTGGAATTATGGCTTAGCTTAGAAATCTGAAGAGGAATATACAAAATGACTCCAAACATATCAAAGGTCATTTTCACAAAAGGATTAAACTTTTTTTTCTATATCTACTCCATAATCCAAAAGCAAGCAAAGACATAGTAAAGAGCAAGTTTCTTTACTCAAAAAGTCACAAAAAGTTAGTTGGTAAGCATCCCTTGAGTGAGCTGCTGGGATATGATATATGTATGTGTATGTGTGTGTGTGTGTGTGTGCGTGTGTGTGTGTGTACACACACGCACACACACACTGAATTAAAATTCACATATATAGTGCATATTTTTCTGCTAATATTCTTACTTCTGTCTCTGCCTCCTTCTCTTCCTTTTACTCCTTCTCCTTATTGTCCTCAAATTTCTTCTCTTTCTCCTCCTTTTTCTTGTTCTCTTTTTCTTTTATTTATGTGTTTATTTTTGTTTTCTAAAATGATTACAGTAACTCCTAACTTCACTGCTTGAAATAAATCCATTTTTCTTTTACATTACAATTTAAGTATTTTCTTAGATTTACATAATTTCTTTTCTCACTTTAAATTATATAAATGTTCAAACATAACCAAATAAAGCCATTTATACTTGATTAGAATCAAAATAATAAAAGATCATACATTTTATTGGGTTGATTTGACTCAGATACTTACTTTAATATTTTACAGTTTCCTGTCTCTATTTTCTCTTGCCATTTATTTCCTGATAAAAGTGGGCCTTTGGTTTTTGAATTTCCAAAATATTATAATCAGCCTACTCATAGGACTATTCAACCTTTTCCTTCGCTGACCTCTTATTTCTTCTAAGTGGAGAATTATATGTACCTGTTTGATTAGGTTTAAATCATGTTTGGCAAGAATGATTCGCAGATTATGTGGTTTAAATTCCACTGGAAGACAACTCAAATCTCAGTATTCTTTGTTCGATATTCCATCACTGCTACCAGGATTTGTCAGCCAGATCTGTTCATGGAAAATTACCCATCAATCATTGACTCAACAGTTTTAGCTTGCATTTATGCTTATTGCCAGGTTTGTTACTTCATTAGAAGGTGAAAATAACTTTTTAAAATTCACCTTTGAATTCCAATTCACCTCTGAAAAAAGTTTTCTGGATGAATTCTTTGATTAACCTGAAACATAGTTAATAAGGGAACATAGTATACATATTTGGATTCTTCTATTTGTCAATCTTCTAAGTAATTGGTACCCTATAAAGTGTCTACTAAGTTACCACTTTTTTCAGTATTTTTTGAGCCTTTAGATTTATGACTATTTCATATATTTTAATAAAATATTGTTATTCTTTTTTTATGATCAAACTATCCCATCCACTAAATTAAAGTCCATTCAAATTCATTGAATCTTTTGTTTCTTTCTTTTATTTTTAAATTCTGTTTCCTTTATAATAGATATTTGGAAAGCTTATTTTTTAAAATTTTTGGGGGTGTTATGGTGTATTAACACTCTGGGGTACTTAGTGTATTAACACTTAGTATTAACACTAAGTACTCTGGGGTACTTAGCCTCTGAGCCACATCCCTAGCCCTATTTTTGTATTTTATTTACAGACAGGGTCCCATTGAGTTGCTTAGAACCTCACTGCTGCTGAGGCTGGCTTTGAACTTGCAATCCTCCTCTGTCAGCCTCCCAAACCACTGGGATTACAGTCATGTGCCTGCATGCCCAGCTTTTTTAACTTTTTCAATTTTGGTGCCACCATGCCCAGATTTTTTTAACTTTTTAATTTTGGTATCATTATAGATTAACATAAACTTGTAAGAAATAGAGATCCTGTATATTCTTCAGCCTATTTCCCCAATAGGAACATTTTACATGCCTGTCTAGTAGCACATCAGTAAAGAAACTGACTTTGATGTTATCCATCTATCTTGTCTCTCACACCATTTTCATAAAACTTCAACAAGGTTTGCTTTCTGTGCTTTCTAGCCCAAGGCCACCATCAGGGATCATCTGCTATACTCTGTATTATTCTTAAAATCAGTTGTTTTTCTCCAGCATTCAAATTGCTTTATTGAAAAACAGTGTTAAGGACAACAATTTAGGCACTGGGGTCTTGGCTCACAGTGGTTTTCATGGTTTCTAAGCCTTTTCTGCTCAAAGCTAGCAGCCATGCAGTATATTACTAGGGAAAGTAAATGAATTATACTGGAGTTTCTCACCTACAAAATTCAGACTTAGATTTTTTGTTGTTGTTGTTATTTTTGCTCTAATATCTTCGACTTTGTATTTACTTTTTCTTTTGCTGATAACCTTCTGTTTGTTTATATTCACATATCCAAATGTAACACATTATTGTGACTGATGTCCTCTATGGTTTCTGCTTAGTCACACTTCTCCATGCTCCTTCGTACCATATAGCTCTGGAAACTGACTACATTTGCTTGGACTCTGGCTTTCATTTGCATTCAGCAAATAGTAGGATCTGGCAAGGAGTTGGAGAGTTGAAGGAGTATAAAATAAAACTACCATTTTTCTGATTTTTAGCACAAAACTTCTATGAGGTGTCCTTTCCCACAAAATGGTTTCTTGGGTTTACAGTAACCATCCTCTTCTTGCCTTTCAGGTATAGGAGCAAATAGAGTTTTGTTGCTGCCAGTCCCTAGGTACTGCATTAATGTGACTTTTCTTTTTTGCTGAAACTGTCATTGATGAAGAAAAGCAGTCTGAAAATTGAAACCGATGAATATTTATTTAGGTTTTGATATATTCAGCATTTGTTCTAGGCTATTGCAATAAAAGAGACACTTTAAAAATAGTCCTAGCCTTCGAGATACTAAGAAGTTAGTTGGTGGAACAGGCAAATAAATAAATATATCCACGTAAAATAATAAATCTCTTATAGGACTATGGGAAATCTGCTTTAAGAACAGAAAATAAATTTGCTTAATCCATCATATGAATTCAATGAGCGCTTCCTAGTGAATATGTTTCTGAGTTATACTTACTAAATGTTCCTTTATATACAGTAAAAATGCTAGGAAGAAGGAATATAACTGGTTTATTTTCATAAAAATAAACATAAAACCTATATTGTGAATGGTAGGTTCAATAAATACATTCTGAATAACTGGTTAGATATATAAGAATTGGTGATCAAACCCCCAAAATATCAAATATGTTTTTCTTAAACTTAATTTTTAAAAAAGCTCATTTTTATATATAATTTTTGGTAAATTTTATTGTATTTCACTACTCATATTGTCAATATATCTACTTAATAATATGATGTGTCTTGCAAATTTTATCTGTTAGATTTGAATAACTAAATGCATATTTATAAGATGGACAATGCCTATTCAAATATCAGTTAAGTTTGACTTATGGGCCAAAGGAAAGACAGATAAACAAACTCAAGAGATCAATTTTAAAAACAAATTAGTTAATACTTGTGTTGTATTAATACTAATTTGTTCAACAAATTAGTTAATACTTGGGTTATTGATGAAGCATTCTCTCTGCAATAATGATAGGTCTATGGTCAAATATTTCTATTTAATGGAATCTTATTTATTTTGGAGGTGGTCCAATTAATTTTCTTTCAAGAGTGATATTTCAAAAAATGCATATACTTTGTAAATATAAATATGTCCATGCCTAAAACAGAAATAATGAAGAGATTCATGTTATATCCTAAAATATATTAAAATTGATACATGCTAATTGTACATATTTATGAGGGTACAGTATTTATGTGATGCATATAAAATCAATGTTATTTGTATTTAAATAATAAATTAAATATTTATTGTTTATGTGTGTTGGGAAACTGAAAACCTCTTTTCTAGATTTTTATAAAATACCCAGTAAGTTGTTGTAAACCATTGTTTTAGTCAGCTTTTTCACTGCTTTTACTAAAAGATATTACCAGAACAATTTTAGGGAGAGAAAGTTTATTTGGGGGTTTATGGTTTCAGAGGTCTCAATCTATAGAGATCAGGCTCCATTCCTGAGGGCTCAAGGTAAGGCTGACATCTGATGGCAGCAAACTGTAGAGGAGAAAAGCAGCTTACAAGATGATGAGGAAGCAGAAAGACAGAATTCCACTTGTTGAATACAAATATGTACCCCAAAGACAAACCCCCAGTGTCCCACCTCCTCAGCCACACCCCACCTGCCTTCAATTACCACTCAATTAATCCCATCATGTGATTAATTCACTGATTGGGTTAAGAGTCTCATTACCCAATTATTCCTCCTCCAAACCTTCTTGCATTGTCTCACAAGTGAGATTTTAGGGAAGAGCTCATATACAAACCATAATATTGTAGTCACCCTACTGTGCTGGAGAATATTGGGAATAAAATTTCGATGTATGGTTTTTCCAACTGTATTCCAGTTAAATTATTAACATATAAAACCAACTTCTCTTTTTCTTTTTTCAAAATAGTGCTTTCACAAACAATTACGTTTATATTTCTTGAAATTTTCTTGACAAAATGTCAGACATATCATTGCAAATATTACTATTTAATGAAGCTGAAGAAAATTTCATATCACAGTATCAATCCATTGTACATCTTGCTTAAAATATCAACAGTCATTCTAGAATAAAAAATTGAAACTATTTTTCCTTTGAAGTTATTAAAACCTTCAAGCACAATTGAGGCACAAGTGATAAGGATAAAAAAATATTTCTTCAATTGCCAACAAAGAGAATTTCACTAATAACATGAAGTAATATCCTTTGGCCTCATAATTCATCTTTTTTTAACAGACAATAAGTTATCTAAATTATGACAGTTTGCTAAGAATTACAACTTAATAAAGAACAATAGAAGGAAGGGAGCGGGAGGTAGGGGAAGAGAGGGGAAGAAGAGACACTGGAGCCTGAATTAGAACAAGGTATATTGCATGCTTTTATAATTATCTCAAAATGGATTTTACTGTTATGTATAACTAAGAAGAATCAATAAATTTTAAAAAGTTATTTTTTTGCCATAAAAATCATATATCAAAATATAAAAGTTAAAATTTTTGTTCTTTGATAAGATTTTCAGGCTACTTATATTGTAATGTTGTGTTGGATGAGATTTGTCTATGCATGTGTGTGTCTTTAGATATTTTCTCATTTCTACCACTCTTGTATACATGTATAAAACATTAAGGTTCAGAAACCTTGTGTGACCTATTTCCATTATCAAGTACATGGTATACTGTGTCATGTTCCCAACACTCCTGCTCCCAAGTCCTAAGCTATGGTGAACCCTATTTGTTTGTGAACAGGTTGCTTGCCTCCATTATTCATGTGATATTCTGGCATCTAAGTCTTCATTTAGAAGTTAGGTGCTAAGTGTGAGTCTTGAGGATAATTGCTAGGCCGTGTGAGGCAAATCCCTCAGATTTAGTAATTGAAATTACTTTCTTTTAATAGAAGACTAGCTCTTTCAGAGCAGTGGTGATTTTTCTTCTACTGGTAAAAATCTTAGGAAGGCTTGGAGTGTTGAATATTCTTTGCCACATGATCTATGTTCCTGGGAGGATAATGGTAGACATCAAATCAACAAGATAATCTTATCCACAAGATAAGCAGGTAATACCAGACATAAATAGAAGGCCTTCACAATTCTATCTATACATAATGGAGAAATATATAGTATATGATTCATTCATGGAAAAATGTTATGACAAGATTGGGCCTAAATATATGAATGTAGCCACACGATGATGATGGGGCAGGAAATAAATAATCTGACCCCAAGCTACTCTAATTCTTCTGTTTTCCATCTCTTCCTCCAAAGTACTGAAATCAGTCAGAAGAAGGAGAATAAAGGAACATGTCAATGCCATCCATAGAGGACAGCAAAATTAAACAAAAAGGAAGGATGAAGAAGGATTGAGGTTGGCTTGTGCAAAAGAAATACTTCATAATCAGTCTACATATCTACAATAAAACAGTGTGAGGCATATTGCTATTTGTTAACTGAAATCTCTTATTTTTCCGGAGCACACAGGTGAACTACATTTCCCAGAATCTCTTCCTGTGGCCACGTTACAGTGATCTGAATAATCATGGATTTGCCAGGTTGAGCAATACAAAATCATGATGCCCAGTTAAACTTAAATCTGAAATAAATAAAAGTGTTTCTTAACCCCAATACTGAGATTCAACCCACCCATTATATTCATTTATTTATTTTTAATTTAGAGACAAGTTTTCACTAACTTGTCCACCTGGTGTTGAATTGGCATCCCTTCTGCCTTAGCCTCCCAGTGGATTACAGGTGAGTTACTCTGTGTTGAGCACAAATACTTTCTTTAGAACAGATGGTACCTAACTTATGATGGTTTATCTATAAGTATTTTACTTTATAATGATGTGAATGAGATAAAGTGATACATATTCAGTAAAAATAATACTTTTAATTTTCAGTTAGATCTTTTTCCAGGCTAATGATATACTAACAATGCCAGGCAGTAGTACATAGCTCCCAGTCAGCAAATACAATCATGAGGGCAAACATCAAACACTCTATAGTGACCTGCATTGCCATCATTTTTTTGGATATAGGTGTTCAAGAAGTTATAAAATTATCGTAAAGTAAGCTTTGAAGTAGATGACACTGCCCTGCTGTAGACTACTGTAAGAGGTTTGAGCATTTTTAGTAGTTGTAATCCAGTTCCTTTTTGAACAAGGAAGTTTGGTAGACAAAGTGTGTAAAATTCATTTTTTAAAATATTTTTTTAGTTGTGGATGGACATTTATTTTATTTATTTTTATGTAGTGCTGAGAATCAAACCCAGTGCTTCCCACATGCTAGGCAAGCACTCTTCTAGTGAGCCACAACCCCAGCCCTAATATGTGAAATGCATTTTTAACCTATAGTATTTTCAGCTTACCATGGTTTTATTGGGATGTAAATCTATCCTAAATTGATAGGCATGTATATTACATGAATATTTGGTACATAATTGTATAAAAGTGCACTTGTTATTTATCTGAAATTCAAATGTAACTGACTGAATATCTTGCAATTTACCCAACACCAGATAAACTAAAAATGGATTGAAGCAGCAAGATGGCAGCTGAGTAAAAATTTCTGGTGATTGTCTCCACAGACTCACAAAATTTAACAGCTTTTCCTGCTTCAAAGACTTTCACGAGAGTTTAGGAAAGCAGGTTCAGAGACCCTAGTGCATTTTTTAATATAACAAAACAAAAAATTATTTAAAAAGTCAGAACATTGAGTTGCTGGTCTGAGCTTCAGGCTTGAAGCCTAATCGCAGAGCTTTGCTGCAGAATCCCAATGCTGGACAAAGTCCTGCAACCCCTACTACTGAGTTTAGTATCCGCTGGCTGAGTACCTAGAACTGCCTTGCATCATGCAGCTGCCTGCCTCCCCTTCTGTAGTGATAGGGTAAGAAGTAAGACAATACCCACTGATGAGCAGCAAAAAGCAAAGCACAGGATTTTGTTATGGAGCCCAGTGCCAGGCACACCTCAATGAAACCCAGAACTTGGCCCAAACTGAAGTTTTCAGAGCTCTCAGAGGAAGCTTCTAGTCCTATGTCAGCATCAGATGGACACCTAGGTACTGGTGGGATATGTTTAAATTCCATTCAGCCTTTGGAGTGGGGCAATACCACCTTTTTTCAGAGAGTGCCTGGGTCTTTATGACCATGTGATTCTAATGAGACCAAACTTAGGGTCAGCCTAGAGAGCCAATGGACTTCTGTCACTAGCACTATCCCAACCTGGGCAGTTTAGTATGGTACATACAGATTCAACTTGATAGGATGTAGAAAAGAGTAGTAAAAATTTAATGCTGGGCTGGTGAATCTTAACACTGGGCAAATTCTATAGGCCCATACCCTGGCCTGCTTAGACACAGAGGCCAGTGCCAGAAAAAATGTGAGTTCTGAGACTATCAGGCTTCTATTGCAGCTAGCATAACGCCTGGCTTGTTCTACCAGTTAGCACCCCAAAGCAATGTGTGTCTTTGTCCTGTCCCAGTACTGTGCTTGTCTTAATGGACTGTTGGCTCAGAGTGACACATCTTCCTGACATTGGTGGATACCACTGTGACACTGGAGATTTGGGATGGTCTATTCATAGTGATTCTGCTCAGAGCTTGGCAGAATCTTGCAATACCTAAGGACAAGCCATCTGGGATTATCCTGGCTCCTAGAAAAGGTTTTTGGGAACAGAGTATATTTTCTGGGCACTATCCTAGGTCTTTCTTAATAAAACACCTCAAAACATACTTGGAATAAATGTGGGTTTGACTTGCCCTCTGCTATTAAGCAGTGAAAAATATACCAACAGCAGACTCCAGGCAAAACTAGATTTGGGCACCATTCAGTGCTGGAATAGTGGAAGTGACTACAGGATTAGAGAAAATAAGCAGCTTGCTTAGACTTTCTGGAAAGGTATGCACACACAAAACCATACTAGTAAGAATGAAATAGACACCTTATCCTTCAGTGCTCAGATAACAGTGGCTGCAAGAAAGCATCAAGATCATCAAAAACTATGATCTCACATAGTACTCAAAATAGGTGCCAGAAACTGACCAGATATTAATCAGGAGGGGAGAAACCTCAGATTGATAATTTAAACAGCTATATAAGGAAACTAAAGAAAATATAGAGAATTTTTTTGTTTGTTCCACCTTTTTTATTGGTGTATTATAGTTGTACACATTGATGGAATTTGTTGTTATATATTCAGGAAAATGTTTTAATATGAAGAAAATTAACAAAGTGATGGAAGACATTTTTTGGAAGGTGGGGATACCAAGGATTGAACTCAGGGGCACTTAACCCCTGAGCCATATTCCCAGCCTTATTTTGTATTTTATTTAGGAACAGAGTCTCACTTAGTTGCTTAGTGCTTCACAGTTGCCAGGGCTGGCTTTGAACTCATGATCCTCCTGCCTCAGCCTCCAGAACCACTGTGATTACAGGTGTGTGCAACCATGCCCAGCCCTGATAAAAGACATTTTTAAAATTGAGGTATTTTTTAGCAGAAAAATAATCGCAGGAAAATTAAAAATATGATAGAAAGCAATATAGTAGGATAGATCAAATAGAGATTTGATCTATAGAAAAAATAGAAATAATCTATTTTAAAATACAGAGGAGACAGAAAAAAAAAAGAGTAAAGAGGCATGGAGAAATTGCACAGAGAATTTGGGACAGCATTAAAAGAGCACATATTTTGGTTATTGGGATTCAAGAAAGATTTGAGAATGCCAAAGGGGTAAAATGTTAAACAACAACAACAAAAAATAATAACAAAAAATTTCCAAAGTTAGAAACATACAAATTAACAGAAGCCAAAGGTTACCAGTTAGATGAAACTCAACCAAGTTTACTTGAAGACATCCTGTAATCAAGCTTTTAAAGATGAAGACAAGATTCTCAAGTCAGCAATTGAAAAAAGTATACTATAGAAATGAGTCAGAAATAATGACATTACAAAACAAAAAGTAGGAGTATATATATAAGATCATTTGTACAAAAAAATGATAAAGGACATTCTTCAAATTGAAAGAGACACTAATAAGTAAAAAGAAAACTCACTGATATAAAGAAGGCATGTATAAAATTCTCTGTAAGAGTAATTATACAAACAAATTGAAAGTGCTCTAATGTACGTGTGATGTGTAAAAGCATTCATATATTTAGTATAAGACTAAAAAATCAACTAAAATAATTATAACTACATTAATATGTTAAGAGAACAATATAGAAATATGTAAAATGCAATTTTTAAAAATTCAAAATGTGAGGAGGAAGGAGATCTTCAAATGGCTGTAGTAAAATTTTATTTATCAATATTTATCTTGAATACAAATAGATTAAATTATTCAATTAAAGGGCAGACTTTCTGAAGGGATAAAAATAATATTTAACTGTACATTATTTTAAAGAAACTCACTCTATCTCTAAAGACACATAGACTAAAAATGAAGGGCTTAAATAAGATATTCCTTGCAAATGGAATTCAAAAGAAAGCTGAAGTAGGCACATTTATATAAAATAGAATTTGAATCAAAAGCAATAAAAAGGAACAAGGAAAACCATTATATGAGCATAAAGGGGTCAATTCAGCAAGAGGAAGTATCATTCAAAATATATGTGTTCCACCAATATCAGAGCACCCAAATATATAAAGCAAATATACATAAGGAAGACCTAACAGAACTATAGACTCCAGTACAAAACACATTAACACCCCACTTTCAGAAAAGTACATATCACCAAGATGGAAAATTAACAAGACACTCCAAGTTAAATCTGTACCATACACCAAGTGGATCTAAAAGACAAGTATAAAACATTCCATCCAACAGCTGCAAGTACATGTTTCTCATCAGCACATGGAACATTATCCAAAACACATCACATGATAGATAAAACAAGTCTCAAGAAATTTTTTTAAACATTTGAAATTGTACAAGCGTATTTTTCTGATCACAAATAGTAATAATAAAAAAATTGAAAATTATTAAAGTACATGGAAATTAAGGTATTTTGAACAACCAGAGGATACCAAAGAAATCAAGAAGGCAATTTAAAAATAAAAAATAAATGCACATGGAGGCAAATCCTACCCAAAGCTGCAGGATGTAGGGAAATTTACAGCAATCAATGCCCACCTTCAAAGAGCAGAAAAAAATCTCAAACAACCTATCACTGCATCTTAACACCTAACAAAACAAGAACAAGTCAAATCCCAAATTAGTAGGAAGAAAGAAATAATAAAAATAGAAGTAGAGATGAATGGAGACTCTAAAACAACATAAATGATCAAAGAAACAAAGTCCTGCTTTCTTGAATAGATAAATAAAATAGACAAACTATTAACTTTAGCTAAGCTTCAGCACAACACTAATCCTTTCTTTTGATCTTCTCACTTAAAAAAAATCTCATGTAAGTCCTCTATTCCCTTTTCTCTTCTATTTGGCAGAAATAAAACTAACTCATTAGGATGACACTAGGAGTCATGAGGAAACAATGGAAAATCATCTGCTGAATGAAAGGGTTTTGGCCCAATCATCTCTGTGTAGTGCGTTGTAGAAGCAGGTACCTGCTTTGACAATTGTACTGTGAATAGAAGACAATTGTGTATGAAGTCACTGATATTTGTGTATTTGTCAATTGAGTAGTTGTAATCCAGTTCTGTCTGGTGGATCATGACCTACGCAAACTTCAGTGACCAATTTAGTGAAATTTTAAAGTTTTTTTTTTTATTTATCATTTGATATATTTATTAAACTTATTTTATAAGAAATTTTATTAGACTGGATACAGTGTTTGCTAGAAAATTTAGAATGTTTGTAGAATGTTTAGAGAGGTGAGAACATAAAACAAAAACACAAAAGCTGAACATAATATAAGCTGCAGAAATGTAGGAAAGTATGGTGTCTTTGAAACATATTGAAGAACTGAACGGAAGAACATTTCATATTTATTCTTTCTGCTGACTGTTAGATAAACCAGGAATGCTACCATCTCTTCTCTTTAAAGCAAATTGCTAAGTTCAAGGCCTAAATTAAATGTGATCTCTGTTTGCTTTTCAAGAATGTTTTTCTTTATACTTTCTATTTTGCTCAAACCTCACTTACTGCTCTCTTGTAATTCTTTCTTTCCATATTTATGTTTATAGTAAAAAAAGTATTCATTTAATCTAGAACCTTGACAAATTTGCTTTTATTCTCCCATCATGTCCAATAAAATGATTGTGTGTACAATATACAAGAATAATCATTGTTGCCTCTGTTTTGTGTGTAGTCAAAATTATCTTCATAATTATTCCCCACAAACCAATTTTCATTGAAAATAAAGCATCCATATGGCTGGCCATAGCATATCAGAATTTCTGAGATGTATTTCTTGTCAGTCCTTGTCTAAGTGTCTAGCTAAAGATTATATTGAATATAGTCCTGTGGAATCTGTGTCTTTCCCTTTGGATTGTGCTTGACAATATAGACTGTTTCTTATTCTGCTTCCTCCCAAGTCCTAGAATAGCATTTTTTTTTTTTTTTGCATTTGAAATGCTAAGTAGGGTATCCAACAACCTCTGTAGTTATTTGTGCAACAAAATGCTAACACAATCAATGGAGAAAAGTTATACTAGAACCCGTGAGAATTGTCCATTGATGCCAGGCACGTTTCGCAGAGCCTTGCAGGATTTGCCTTTTTCCCCTGCTTTCTCTCGGTATCATTCCCGAGTTTTTGATGGTACAAATACAGCTTTGATTGCTACTCTTATTCTGTTCCATTTGCTACTCTCTTATTTCCCAGCAGACAAGCTACTATACTCTGCCACTTTAATTTCTGCTTTAGTGCCCTTAAAGTGCTTCTCTGACTTACCAGCCAGGCTTTAGCTCACCATAAAGCACCTGCTGGGGAACTGAGCTGCTGCACGTGTGGCCAGCCCTGGTTGTGGGATGCTTTCAGAAACAGGGTGAAAGTGTTTATGGAATGGAGGTCAAAAAACACCTTAATTTTTTTTCTGGTGGTTAATTGACTGTTTTTTGAATAGAAATGTGTGTTACATTATGTTTTTGTTCATGTGTCCATAATTAGAAATCAATAGTTTCTGACACTGAATTCTCTAGCTTAGTTAAAAACCCAAACTAATGTTCAACCCAGCAACACCAGCTATTAATGCCATATTTCTCTTAACAGGATGTGTTTATTCTGTATGTAGTATCACCTTACCAACTATTGAAGGTGCCAAATTAATTGTATGGCTGACACTCTTGTCATGAAGACTTTCTGCACAAATCCTAGCTGTAGGCAATTAAAAAAAAGTTTCCCTATGTTAGCCTTTTAACCCTATTGAGCTTTTATTTTATAATGAATGTATAGGTGGCTGAACATTCAATTACAAAATAAATATTGCTTCTCTTTGTGCCATAGGGTGAACTTTTAAATGGTGGAATCAAATAAAATATTCTGGCAGAATAGAATTGGATCTTCATCTAATATATGCATTTTTACTCTAAAGATAAGCACCCATTCCTGACTCATGATTATCAGGATTATTGTTTCTTTGACACTGAATAATAGTTATTTACATTTCATTAATTTTTAAAATAATTAAACTCTTATTAAAATGTGTACAGAGTCTAGTTAGTCACTTTATCTCTCATCCACATACTCTCTGGAAGCACAAAGAAGGGGAAATATTCATCTTTAATCAATTCATCCCAGTAATGTGAAGTTAAATAATTCTTGGATATTTTCTCAGCATTCTGGACTTTTATTTTTAATTCCATTAAGATTCTACTATTACAGAAACCCTCTTCTAAAAAATTGATAAAAATCAGAATATTACATATGAGTGTTCCTTCCATATTTTCTGTTGACTTTTGCTATTAAATAAGGGCTATCATTGTTTCTGTATCTTTTTTAGGCATCATTTTATGAAGAAAATTATACTTCTAAAGCTTAGCTCTATTCCTGCAGGCCAGGAGGAAGCAGGCATTTTCAAGTCTGTAATTGCTTTATGCTAGGAAACAGTGAGATGCAGGTGCAAGGAAGTTAATCTTCTAAAACAGTTGATTTTTAAACCTTGTGTTTTCATCTGGGTATTCTTTCTTCAAGTAATTCTAGTTGGATTCATAAAAATGAATAAGCAAGTAAAAGACAAACTGCTCTATTCTGAAACCTACAGATCTCTTAATACACACCAGTCAGCTTCCTTTCATGTGTCACAGAACACACCTCAACTCGAAAGCCACAGTCCTACAGGATAGCATGAGATGTTTCACTCTTACCATCTCTACTTGGGGCCATTAGGATAAATTGATCTGTCTATCTATCTATCTATCTTCACAAACACATATACATGCATGTATATATTAGAAAATTTAATGCTGTTAATAAAATTTAGTTATGGTAGACTATTATTTTAAAGGGAAATCATTTCATAAAAAAAGAAAAATGAATTTAAAATCAAGTCATAGGACTTATAGAAACATGGAGTTAGAGAAAAACTCATAAATGTGTAAAAAAATAATCTTTTATAAGTGTAATGCTATCCCATTTCATTTTAAAGCTCATTTGTTTTATCAGTGGAAATATGAATACCAAGGTATGCAGATATGATGGGATTGGAGATTTTATGATATTTCTCAGCACTTTTCACATTCTAATTTGAGTTTATATAGTTTTATTTTACTTAAATTTTTTATAAATATATTTTTTATAATTTATTTTACCAAAGTTCTCTGTAGAATAATTTTGACTTGCAATATATTATGCAATGAAATTAGTCTTATCTTAGAAAAATGTTACTTTATATATTTTTGCATCAATTCCTTGTCAAAAAATACACAAATATTTTTAAAAAATATATTATCTGCTACAGATGGTATGCTGTACATTTAAAAACAATTTGTAATTATTAAGACCTGTACATAATACTAGTATTAAGTGCCTACATTGTGACAGGTGCAGAACACAGAATGTTTTCTAAACCTTGCAATAAGTAATTTGGTTTTGGCCATATTTACAGGCAATTAAATAATTTTAGAAGGATTGAAAGATTTGCCAATAGCCCTGTGACTAATATAATTTAGCCCAAATTTTAGCTCCTAAGTTTAACTACTAAGTGTTGTAATTACACATCTTTTATGTTATTTCTTAGTTGCTATTTAATGCCTGTATGACTACATAAAAAGTGATATTATGTATATCTACATATTATTTAATACATATAAATAATAAATAAATAATATATGTAACATTGTAACAAATATAATAGTATATGTATAATGTTTAAGTCACAACACATTTTGGTCCAATATTCCAAAGGACAAAGGGTATGACTAATGGTGCAGAATTAGTACAGTGTAAACATGATGATTGATTTTTGTACAATACCCTATTTTGTTGGCTATGGATGAGAAGATAAGGTGTGCATTGGAGGAAAATTGTATAATCTGGCCATAGATCAAGTTATGTTCAGGTCAACCTTGTTTCCTATTACTTTGACCTGTTAATAGCCATAAATAGTCTGTCTAAATTGTAGACACCCAGAATTTAGTTTTGCACACTGAATTCTGCTTTGGATGTTTGGATAGGGAAGGTGGCAATCCTGATTTATATTATAAACCCAGCCTGAATAATGGTCAATCTAAGTTATCTCCTTACAGGACCACTTTTACCATCTCTCTTATGACTCCAAGAGTTGTACTGAATTTAAAGACTCTAGTGTAGGGCTTCCCAAAGTGTGATTGTAGATCAGGGGCAGCAGCAGTAGAAGGAGCACCTTGGAATTTGTTAGAAAAGCATTATCTTGAGCCTCTCCTATGAACTACCTACTGAATTACTAACAATGAGAGTAGGACCAGCAATCTGAATTTTACCTCACCATGAAGGCCTGTCTGATGCAACCTGAAGTTTGGAAACCAGACTTCTCATGTTAAAAAAAAAAAAAAAAAAAATTAAAAAAAAAATTAAAAAAATAAAAAATGCCTTACCATCATGACTGCTGATGTTTGTCTAGGCAGTTATGGATATCTTTTCCTAGTGCATTTGGGTGGGAAACACAGCATGTAATACTGCTCTTTGTCTAAGAAGTAGATTTGGGAAGCCCTAGCTCATTTGTTAATCCCAGATGAATGGGAGTTTCCATCTCTTAGGGATCTGTTTTCTGTTTAGCAGCTCATTTAATAGGGCAACCACAGAAGAATCACCTCCTAGCATTCATTTGGGCCTCAGGTGCAGAAGAGTTTTGAGATAATTACATTTCTTAGTACACGGTTGCACAGAATTCATCACTGTTTTTGAAATATTTTTTTCTTTGTTTATTTCCTTTAATCACAAAACTTCTGTCAGATATAATTTCTAATAGGAGTTTTCCAGAAATCTCCCCCAAGTTTCAATCATTTGCTATAGAAGCTCATTTACTTTCTTTTTGCCATTATTATAATATTTATATGTTATAGACCCAATAATAATTTGTCATAATTATTATTTTATATAATTTTATATGTGTTAAAAACACAGAGAAAAACTGACAACATGTTTGTATTTATAAATGCTACATTTATCTTTTTACCCACCATTTATACATCTTTAATTTGTCCCCATGGGATTGAATTAACATTTGGTCTCATTTTCTCATTGAAGTACAGCTTTGCCTCTACCCATCTCTTTCCTGCTATTATCAAATATACTACATTTAAATGTTATAGGCCAATAGCACAATTAAATACTCATACTTTATACAATTTTTTATATAACTGCTTTTTAAATTAATTGGAAGAATAAAGAAACATAAATGTGTAACATATTATCTTTTTTAATAGCATTATTAACTTTCCTGGTTTTCTATATATATATATTATTTTAGGCACTAGATGTCCATCTAGATTTACTTGTATTTAACTTCAAATGCTTTTAGTATGTTTATATAGCAGGAAAGCTACAATATATTCTCATATTTTTGTTTATTTGGGTGTTTATTTAGCACTAAATTTTCAAAGATAATTTTAGTGGAGAGGAGTTTTGTCTCATTTTTTTTTCCTGCAGCATATTTAACTTGTCACTCAGTGTGTTCTAGCCTCCATCGTTTCTGATGATAATTCAATGGTTAATTTTGTTGGGATTCTTGTGGGAACAAGTAGTTTTTCTCTAGCTAATTTTGAGATTTTTCTCTTTGGTTTTGGCTTTTAACATTGCTCTATCATATGTCTGGCTGTGTATCTCTTTGCAATTATCATACTTTTAGTTCAATGACATTCTTGGATGTGTTGTTTAATGGATTTTAGGTAATTTAGATAATTTTCAGCTGTTATTCTTCCAACTATTTTCTCTACTTTTTTAACTTTTTTTTTTTTTTTTTTTTTTCTCTCGTACTGCTACTTCCTATAAGCATATGTTGGGACACTTAGAGTTTTCACATTTCTCTGAGGTTTTTTTTGTTTTCCTCTGTTTTTGGCTTGTATAACCTCTGTCAATCTATCTTCAAGTTAGTCGGTTCTGTCTTCTTGTTCAAACCTACTCTTATCTCTTATGAATAATTTGTTTATTGTACTTTTTTCATCCAGATTTATCATTTGGTTTCTTTTATAATTTATCTTTGTTGCTATTCTTTATTTGTTAAGACATAGACATCATACCTTCCTTTTCTCTTAGGATGGTTTCCTTTAGTTATTTGAACATATTTACAATGGCCACTTTGACAACTTTGTTAAATATTATATCTGTTCACTCTTACAAGCAGTTTCTGTTGCTTCCTATTTTTTCCCTGTGCTTGAGCCCATATATTTCTGTTTCTTTGGACCTTACAATATTTTATATAAAACTAGTCAATTTCCATAATATATGTTAGTCATTCTGAATAGCAATTCCCCTCCTCATTTCTGGCTTGTTTTTAGTAGTGTTTGGCTATTTATTTTGTGACATAGATAAGCTAGTTAAGAGTACTGAGGTTTAGTAAAAGCTACTTCTCCTGCAGTGTTAACTGAAGTCACTCCTAAGAGGGCACAACCATGGTGTGTGCCCATACTCTAGCATAGCACAGTTTGTGCAGGTTCCTTTTGTTCTTCTGATCTTAGCCTGATTACTTAATTTGGTTTTATACCCAGCTTCTCAGTTTCCACTAGGTACTAACCAATTGTTCTATTGCCACTGAAACAAAGAAGTCTAATTGATTAAATTGTGTAGGGGTAATTTTCAAGCCCAGCCTTTGTGGTTCATTTTTTTCTAGAAGACTGTTCTTAGCTGTCTCCTCCCCTCTGGTCAACTAGCTGGGCTAGTTTTTCTCATTGCAGTTAATCAAAATAAACTATTTAAGAAGAGCCTTAATCTTAAAATCTCTCAAATTGTATTTTATGGAAACTTAGCTCTTCAGAGAAAAACTTTGGGGTTCTCTTTTCCTGTGAGCTCCCTCCCCCATGGGAAAACTCAGTGTCACTCCTCCAGGCACTGAACAAAACAATGACCTGATCCCCTTGGTTTGCTTCCTTGGTGTGAACACCTCTGCTCTGCAAGTGAGCTGGAAAAAGGGCAGTTGCTGACCCCATACTACTGTAGTAGAACTTCTATCCTATGGGCAGAAACTTGGTAGATGGATAAAGTCCTTAACATCTCATCTGCTTTCATTAGTTTATCTGCTTCAAATTTGAGGAAAAGGGGATGTGAAAAGATTTTGGACCATCTATTCCCAATGAAATTTGGTAAACCTTGATTGGAAGATAAAGGCACAGAAATGTTAGAGTCTGTAAACAAGTCAAGATGGCACCTGGCATTTTGCAGAGGGAGTGGTTTGTGAAGTAATGCCAGCGAGCTAGTGTGGAGATTCCTTATTGGTTGACTGCTGTATCTAGTTTATGTTAATTAAGATAAGCTGTGTGTAATGTATATATACCCCTCCAGTCCTACAATAAACGGCTACCACTCCTGCTGTATCAATGTACACAAGTTGCTCGTCACCCCCCAGTTATTTTGCTGCAGCCAGAGTGTGGCACAGAAAGCTCTTTCTTGGCTCATCTGTCTGGAGTTGAACGTCAGTCTAGATTAGTGGGCTAGGGTTGGAGGGGAAAAAGGAAATGGGTTGTGACATAAATAGCATAAATTCTCATTGTCATTATCAAGTAAATTTTCTTCAGTAAGTTTTCTTAATTTGCTATATACCCTGAAGAAAAAAATTCAGAATTTAAGTATTTTCTATTCAATAGTTTTCAGCATCTTTGTTTTTATTTCATTGGGGAGTAGGTCTACAGAATTCCTTGTGTTGTCATTTATTCCCAAAGTGAAATTCCTTTTGTTTATACTTTTAAATTTTCTTGTAAACATAGTCTGTTATATTTTTTC
Source organism: Callospermophilus lateralis (assembly GCF_048772815.1). NCBI lineage: Eukaryota > Metazoa > Chordata > Mammalia > Rodentia > Sciuridae > Callospermophilus > Callospermophilus lateralis. Next base: position 127,614,391 of record NC_135306.1, on the reverse strand, counting down.
AGTTTTTAAAATTATACCAAGTACTGTTTTGAACAACATGCATGCCATTTTGCAAAAGAAGAGATTGCTCCAAATTACTATGCTACTAACCACTCCATGGTGTGCACCCATCACATTTTATATTTATGTTCAAAGTCAGTGGATTTCTTAGTTCCCCCAAAGTTCTTGCCATCATTAATGATATTCTGATAAATATCGTTAGGCATGCCAACATATAAAGTGGTCTGTAATTATTAGCAATATAGGGCTAAGAACAGAGTTTGTGACTTATGGACTATACACATATTCAAAGGTATTTTGCATCAATTTCCATTATGAGTGTGCCATTCTCTATTCCGAATAGTAGCACATTGAGGGTTTCTCTCTCTTACCCTAGGCAGCACTTGGCAATATATAGCTTTCTTAACTTCCTATATAATATAATAGATACAGTTAATAACTCATGCTTTTAATTTCCATTTTTTGATTAATAAGAATTTGAGTATCTCCTAAATAGTAATTAGCTTTTCAGATGTATCCCATGAATTCATTTTTGCCCATGTTTCCAATTGTTCTGATGGGGTCATTGATTTTTTTTTTAATATAGGGTTTTTTGGGGACATTTTAGATATTAATCCCATTTTGGTATAAATCATTGCAAAGAACTTCTCCCATTTTGTGATTTATATTAACTCTTTTCACTTTTCTTGTTTGTTTAACATAGATCCTTAATTTTATATCATAAAGTTTATCTTTTTTCTGTTATTATGCAAATATTTCATTTTTAAAATTGAAATATTTTTATCATTAGGCCCAAAAGCTCATTTTCTAAATTTTCATGTAACTTATAGTTGTATTTAACAGCCTCAGAGTTTTGATCTATATGGAACTCATCATTGTATGTAGTGCTAGAAAGGGAAGCAATGTTATCATTCTCTGTATTATGAGTCCATTTCCCCAATAATATCTATGACATAAACAGCCTATCCCCTCTGGCTTTTTGAGTTCCATTTACTTTTTATTAATTTTCCACAGATAATTAATGTTCTAAAAAATTCCTGTTCATAAATTTACTTTTCTGTGGGGTCATGGTGTTCTCAGAGGTATAAATGCTTTCTCATTTTCATAAGTAAATTTCTCACTCATGAATAGGAGACTAAAGATTTCTTTACCTTGTGGACCATCTCTGCAATGAGAGAGGGATACACTCTTGGTATACTATTTCTTTGTTTTCTCTAGTAACAGGTCTTTGCTAGCCTGTGACAGCGACTTAATTATAAATGCAGAGGTATTTTGGGGAGAACATAAATTCCCTTTATTCTGTCTATGTAATGTGAGTAGAAGACAACATCTGACAAATCAAAGTAATCAATATTGAAACATATAAAATTGGCTTTCCATGAATATTGTTAATATTAGCATATATTCCTTTTAAAGTAAGCAAATTATCAGAAAGAGGAAATACAATTTTCCTGGTCCTACCGTGATCTGTTTTACACGTCTCTTCCCTGTGCCTTATTTTTCATGAACTTCAGCCACAAATAACAAATAGAACCCTCTATACCTGTGATCTACAGTAGTTGCCATTTATTGTGGTCTACAGAGGTTGTCTCATTTATTCTCACAACTCTATATTCTGGTATTACGATAAGGCACATAAAATTGAGTAAAAATAAAGGACATTAAAGGTTAAAAAGTACAGTGACAGAAAAAAAAACCAGAATACTAGGAAATTGCGAGTTCTTACTTTCAAATTTATGATAGAATAGAGTTCATGGAGGTGATATTTAAACCAAGAACGAAGAAAGGTAGCGAAATTAGCAGGGTATTTAGGAAGTATCCAAATGGGAATAATGAAAACCAAAACATGTTTTTTAAAGATGATATGTATTTAGGGTGTTTGAAGAATGGCAAGAAGGTCATTCCTACTCCAACGAAATGGAATAGATGAGGAGGGCATAGAAGAGTTTGGATGTTTTAGAGTTTGCAGAGCACTGCAAAGACATTTCTTTGAATTACACTAAGCACTGTAGAGTTTTGATTAAAAGGTCAACCTGAGCTGGGCAAATTGGCACACACGTGTTATTTATCCCAATGGCTCTGGAGGTTGAGGCAGGAGGATCACACATTCAAAGTCAGCCTCAGCAATGGAAAGTACTAAGCAACTCAGCGAGACCCTGTCTCTAAATAAAATATAAAACGGGGACTGGGGATGTGGCTCAGTGGTCAAAAACACCTGAGTTCAATCTGTAGTACCAATAAAAAAACGTCAATTTGATCTGCTTATGCTTCAAAAGGTGTTTATTTTCATGATGAATTATTGAATTCACCTTACATGCAAGCTTGGTGGTTCTAAGAGTCCAACACATAGGATTATAATTTATATTTTCTCCAATAATAATGAAGTTTGTACTTGGCAGCTATAATGTGGAGGCCCTAGGGTAAAGCGGTCACTCACATTGTACTTGTTAATTACCATCATGGGGCAACAATGGAAGGGGTGCTATCAAAAGGATATAGCACAAAATCAAAGCTTGAAATGATGCTTTCTTTGCCTTTACCTTCCAATCAAGCAGTTAATTAAGCAGTTAATAACCATTTAGGGCATCTGCTTTAGGTTGTAGTTCCACAAACATGCAACAACAAGAGAGATATTGCTTATAAAGTTAAAACAAAGTGTTTAATTAATAGGAAAATAATTCATATAAAGGGCAAAGGAGAATCCAGTCCCCAAATCCTAGTACACAGGAGCAGAAAACTGATAATACATGCTTTATCAGATTGAGTAACTCTGGACACATTGGGCTATTTCCTTAACCATATAATAACATTTCTATTAAAATATAATGCATATAACAAAAATTTCATCATTTTAAACTACAATGTAATATTTTTAGTATGATCACAGTGTTAAACAAGCATTAACGTTATTGAATTTCAGAGCATTTGCATTATCCCTCAAAGAAAACTCATACCTAATAGCATTCAATCTCTTCTCTCCATCCATTTACAAGCACCAATATAGTTTTCTTTTCAAGGATTTGTTTTCTAGGTATCTTTTGTAAATTATATTATACAGTATGTGGACTTTTCCACATGGATTCCTTCATTTTGCATAAAGTTATCAAGATTCAAAAATGTCAAAGCATAAAGCAATACTTCTTTTCTTTTTAAAAAATTCCTTCCTATAGTATGCAGGTTTTTAAATTTTATTTTGTAATAATAATAATAATAATAATAATAATAATAATAAGAAGAAGAAGAAGAAGAAGAAGAAGAAAAAGAAGAAGAAGAAGAAGAAGAAGAAGAAGAAGAAGAAGAAGAAGAAGAAGAAGAAGAAGAAGAAGAAGAAGAAGAAGAAATGTATCTGACAATTTATGAAGGTTTCTCATTACTAAATATTTCTAGATAACTGAAACATACCTGTCTTAAGAATCAGAAAGTTTATTATTTTTTCTTTTGTTTTGGGGTTCCAGGGATTGAACTCAGGAGCACTCAACCACTGAGCCACATCCCCAGTCCTCTTTTGTATTTTATTTAGAGACAGGGTCTCACCAAGTTGCTTAGCACCTCACTAAGTTGCTGAGGCTGGCTTTAAACTCAGGATTCACCTACCTCTCAAGCTACTGGGAGTACAGTGTGCGCCACTGCACCAGGCTCCCAGAAACTTCTTTATTAAATATTTTATACATATAAGTAATTTTAAACATTAATTTTAGGGTTTTTTTTTTTTTTTGATCATTGTGGCAACATTGTTGAGGAAAGAAATTCTCAAGAGACTTTAGAGACTGGATATTGTGAAACTCTTATATATGCCCCAATTGAAGACTTAGGTTGTAGCTTTAGTTTCTGCCTCATTTTGTTTTTTTAAACTCTTGAAAATCTGTGCCATACCAGGCATGGTGGTGCACAGCAGTAATACCTGTGACTCAGGAGGCAGAAGCAGGAGGCTCACAGGTTCAAATTCAGCCTCAGCAACTTAGTGAGGACCTAAGCAATTTATGTATCTATAATATATCAAAATTATTTCCTGTTAATCCTTGAGTAATACTCTGTTGCCTTGATAAATCATATCCATCTAATAATGGAAATTTGTATAGTTTCCACATTTTTTATTTTTTAAAATAATATTGATATGAACGCTAATTAAAATGTTTGTGTGTACACATGTTTTTAATTCTCTTGGGACTATACGGAGGAATGGAATCACCAGGTCATACAGTAATACTTTGTTTAACTTTTTAAAAATTTGTAATTTTGTTCTTTACAGTGGTTAAACCATTTTGCATTTTCAATAGCAATGTATAATAATAAGTTCCAATTTCTCCACATTCTCGTCAAACCTACTTATTTTCATTTTTGCTTTAGTTTTTGTTTTTCATAACTATTTTAATGTGAATGAAATGGTAGCTTTATTACATACTCAAATTGCATTTCTCTGATAACTAATGATATCAATCACCTTTTTACATGACTTATTTATTTTCTTTAGACAAACATCTGTTCAAACATTTTGTCTATTTTTAAGAAATTTTGCTATTTGTATTTTTACTATTGACTTGTAACTGTTCCTTATAAATGCTGGATGATGTCTTCTTTCTTTCTCTAGGTTGTCTTTCTACATTTTTAACCTTTGTTTGTTTTCAGTTCTGCAGATTAAACCAAGGAAACTATATCTTTGAGCTACAAAGCCCACCCTTTTTTTACATTTTCTGTTTTTTAGACAGTCTCACTAAGTTGAAGAGACCAATCTGGCTTTGAACTTGCAATCCTCCTGCCTTACTCTCCCTAGTAGTGGGATTACAGGGATGCATCACTGTGTCCAGCATCCTCTTTCTTGATAATGCATCCAGATTCACAAATGTTTTTAATTTTAAAAAGTTGCATTCATCTATTTTGTCTTTTATTATAATATTTTTGTGTAATGCATGACAAAGTATTGTTTAATTGAAGGTGATGAGAGAGAGAGAGAGAGAGAGAGAGAGAGAGAGAGAGAGAAAGAGAGAGAGAGAGAATTTTAATATTTATTGTTTTTGGTTTTCAGCAGACACAACATCTTTGTTTGTATGTGGTGCTGAGGATCGAACCTGGGGCCGCAAGCATGCCAGGCGAGCATGCTACCGCCTGAGCCACATCCCTAGCCCCCTACTTAGAGTTTTGAATTTTTATTCTTATATTTAAGCCTTTGATCCATTTTGTGTTATTTTGTGAATAATGTCAGAGAGCAGTTCAACCTTAATCTTTTGCATGTGGATGTCCATTTGTCTTGACATGTCTTGGTTGAAAGACTATTCTTATCCCATCAACAGCTCTTGGTACTCTTGCCAATAAGTTGTAAATTTGAGGGTTTATTTATATACAGTTTTACTTCTGGACTCTGAATTTTGTTTTGTTAACATGCATATCTATCCTTATACCCTTATCACATTTCTCAACTATTGTGGATTTGTAAAATATCTTGAAATCAGGTAGTGTGAGTCTTTCCACTTTATCCTTTTTCAAGACTGTTTTGACAACTCAGTATCATTTGCATTTTCATCTATGCATTTTAATGCCAGCCTATCTATTTATGTAGAAAAGGAAGCTGATTTTGACTGATGAGTGCATTGAATCTGCAGATCAGTTGAAGACTATTGTTCTCTCAACAACATTGTCTTCCATAGCTGTTTAACACCATTAACACAGGTGTTTTTAATTTATTTACATCTTTATCAATTTCTATCAATAATATTTAATGTGCCATTTTTGTAATTCTTTGGTTAAATTTATTTCTAAGAGTTTTATTCTTTTTGATGTTATCAGAGATATGTTTCTTAATTGCAACTTTACTTCTAGATTATTCATTGCTAATACATAAAAATACAACTGATTTTTAAAATATTATTCTTATATCCTAACACTTTGCTGAATTTATATATTGAATCTAATAGATTTGTGAAAAATTCATAAAGATTTTAATGTACAAGATCATATAATTTTCACAAGTGGTAACTATTTTTGTGATGAAGAAAAATATACAGCTGTCAGAATAGAATTAGTCAAATGATAACTAGGCTGACATCTCTATCATTCATAAGATAGTATGAATTTAAATGGACTGTTTATGAATCTCTTTGTGATTAAATATTTTATGCCCAGTTAACATATAAGGAAATCTAGAAATTGTTTGACAGACTTTATACAGTTACTATGCTGAAGACCTGGGATTTTAATTGAGGGCCATTATTCTTCAGCCAGCAATATTAACCATTTTGTAGTTCAAATTTTAAGTGGTTTCCTTGTAGTGGATTAGAGTACCAGTTATGTTTACCATGCTCCACCATTTTCCTTAATATAGTCTTCTGAACTGAAGAGAGCAGTGGTAAGTAAAACTTTAAGATACTATATTTCAAACTAAGAAACATGATAATAGAGGAAAAATCAGGTAATTAAAATTAAAGTAAAATATATGCAGTCAAATATATTAATAAATATTTTTTATTTATTGAGATATAATCAACATACAATACTCTTCTTTTAGTGTTTAGTTGGATATTTTGACAATTTTATAATCCGAGTTACCACTGCTCAAAATAAAGATAGAAAACATTTCCATTTTCCCCTACAATGAGCCTTTGTTCTTCCCCCAGGTAATTTCTTATTCAATGGATCTCTTTATTTTCCTTATTTCAGTTCCTCTGATTATAATCTGTTGAGCCATTTTATAATTTTCATCAGCATGAAACAGTTTTGTCTGTGTTTAGATTTCATATTTTTCTCTTTTACTACAGATAGACACACATATATATGCATTCACAATGATGTTCTCCAACTTTATGTGTGTATATATATATATATATATATATATATATATATATATATAATTATCATATATATGATACTGTTCTAACCATGTCTGTGTTGAGATAGAATTATCAAATTGTTTGGGCTTTTTATTAAATATTATCATTTTAAGGTATTTGCTTATATGTTATGTTTTAATAGGCAATACATTTATACAGGTAAATTTTGGATAATATAAAATTGAATATTATAAGAAATATTCTTCTGATATTTATCCACTTACTGACTAACCATACAATTCTACATCCACAATTTTATCTCTTTCTTATGTGTTCATTAAAGGCATTTCAGATATACGTAATAAAATGTAAGTTACATATTATTTCCTGTACTTTTTATTCCAAGAGATGGAATTGTGTGGCTCTGCAGTTTTTTATTTAATTATTATGAATTATAACAAACAAATAAAAATGCACACAATACATAAACTCCTGAGTAAACATTGCTAAGGTCATGTTTCATTAGATTTGTATCAATATGAAAATACTTGGTGTATTTTTATTGTACCTAACTTCTGTACACAATTTCTTTAAAAACATATCCAAGTATTTGTGCAACTACTATTCATTGGTCTTTGGCTACAAAATGTTCTACTGCATGAATATGCCAAATAGTCCACTGTTAATAAGCATATGGATTTGCTTCTGTTTGTTTTACTGTCACTGATCTTGCATTAGTTCAATTTCAGTTGGTCCAGATTTGCTGATATCTTTAATGTTGCATGGAACATGATGGTGACCCTTTGTCAATGCAACAAAATATGTTAGCATAGGGTAAATCTTGTTCTCTTACCCTTGATTTGTGAATTATTTTGTGGGGTAGAACATATCATTTTGCCTGCATTGTTGTAAAAGATTTGTTCTTAGATTTGGTGAATCTACAGAGTTTTGACATTCAAGCCTGTCATGTAATTGGAGCATGCCTACTTTATCAGTTATTGTCTAAGTACCATTGTGAACAGACATTGGGCACATGATTGCAAACTGTATTTCACATATGCTTAAAGACAAAACATTCTCATGCATCCCAGAGAAGAGGGAAACAAATCCTGGACCTATGATTTCCAGAGCAATTTTAATACATATATTCTCCTGCACTTGCCCATAACAAATTTGTCACTGTAAACTTATTTGTTATGAGTATTTATAATAACCATTCACAGAGCAAATAGTGTACATTTGATGCATATGTACATGAAATGCATATTTTTGTGTAGTTATTCCAATAAACATATGAATATACTAGTGCTTTATGTTTATTTAACATTGGAAGAACTGAATAATACAATACTTACAACTTCACATTTATTATATAACATTTTTTTTAAAGTGCTTGTACTAAATTTTAATGCTGATGACAGCTTATGAAAGTTTCTCTTGCTCCAACAATAGTCAGCCATAAAATTTGGAAACCATCAAAAGTTTGCTAGTCAGTTCAGTGTGTAATACTATAGTATTTGGGCTGTAATTTGCGTATTTCTCATCACTAATGAGATTGAAAATTTTGTGGGTTTTGGCCACTTATACTTGTTCTGCATTGAAGGGCCCTTAAAAACTTTGGTCCACTTTTTTCAATGGTATGAATCATTGTTTTTATAATTTGATCAGAAGTAATCTCAAACTGTCCATTTTTAATTTATGCTTATCGGAAATACTTTACTCATACCTGGAGTAATGTTTTCTTCTAATAAGGTATATTTCTACAAACACAAGTTCTTATCTGAAATACTTAAGCTTTTGACTTTATATTTTTTGTTTTATGGATCCTTGATTGGAAAGCATTCTCCATTCTGAGGTCAGAAACATATTTTCCATATTATGTGGTAAATGTTTCATTGTCTATTCTTAATCTACCTTTCTTGTTTGCTTAACTGTTAGTAGGACTTGAAGTCAATTTATTTTTTATTTCCTGCTCTTCTTCTTATACTGCCAACCAATTATCCCAATATTACTTATTTAAAAACATTTCACTTGGGCAATAGGGAAGAATAGTGTTAATTTAGATTAGGTAGAGGGAAGTGGTGAGAGGGAAGCGGAGGGGATGTGGGATAGGAAAGATAGTAGAATGAAACAGATATTATTATTGTATGTATATATGTGACTATATGACCAATATGATTCTGCAATATTTACACTCAGAAAAATGAGAAATTATATGTCATCAATGTATGACATATCAAAGTGCATAAATGCATTTTACTGTCAGGTATAACTAATTAAAACAGATAAAAATTAAAAAATATATATATATTTCACATGTATTATTTTTGGTACAGTGCCCACATGCATAAGTTTGATTTATATTTTTTAATTGATAAATGTGTTTTTATTCTGTTTTTACTTGCATAAATATAGTGCTGCCTTGATGGATACAACTTTAGACAAAAAAAACTGATATTAAGTAGAGTAACTTCTTCAACATTACTGCAAAATGCAATGTTTATATCTTTTACATTTCCACAAAAAATTTTACAGTCATAATTTCCAGTTATACGTATACACATATGCAAATAAACATAGAAGTACACAGAAACTGTAGGAATTTTAACTGGGATTGCATTAAAACTATATAGATCAATTTGGAGATAATTTCCATATCAATGATATTCAATCTGTCAGTATATGATCATGGTTTATCTCATTAAATGTGAGGTTACTCAACTTTTTTTCAATAGTATTTAATACTTTCTTGTAATAAATTTTTGATAAAACATGACAGTGAAATTATCTTGGTGATGCTTATTTTTCTAGTTATTTTAGCTAATAATTTATTTTAGAATTTTTCAGTGTACCATGATTTAGTATCAAATATAGCTCATGTACAAATACTGTTAAAATTATTTCTAGCTGTTTTCCCCTTTTTATTTGTAAAACATAGTTATAAATTATATTGCTTGTTTTGACATAATTATACAAGCATGGATTATTTCGGGGTGTTTTATAATGTCCTTGAAGATTAAAACTGTTTCACATTTAAATATTTATTTCTTTTAAAATATCACTAACATACAGTTTGATGACTGGAATTTGTACAAATTTATTTGACATTTAACATGTTGGCTACATTCTATTGAATCTTACCTTATTTCCACATGCTTATCATGTTTTTGAAAAGTAGTAGCAATTGTTTCAGTTAATCTTCCTTTCAAAACCTTGCAATTTCTTTTTTGCTGATTTTGCTCTTTTTCTTAGTTTAATGATGTGTCAGTACAAAATAAAAAAAGAATTCGTTTTGTTTCTATTTTTTAAGTCAATTTTAATAATTTGTATTATTTATAAAAATTTTTTCATTTCAACTGCATTTTAGAAAGTACAGTGTGTTATAGTGTTCTAATATCACCAAGATATTAATATCATTAATATTAATTAATGTTAATATTAATATTAATCTCACCAAGACCTGTAGTGATGTTTTCTTTCATTTCTGAGAAAATTGAAGTACCCAGAATTTTCTAAATTATATTTGTGTTTATAGACTTCTGGAGTTTATTGATCCTATCAACTGCATAAGGAATTCTAGTTATTTAAATAGCAAATTCTTCTTTTCTAACTTATCATGAAGGACTCATTTATTCTGAAGATAGAGGTATTTTCAATTTATACTTTAAAGTTGTACAGTTTTTCCTTACCCATAATTTACAAATTATGACATGTAATATTTTGTCATTCAACTCAGTATTATTAAATTCCATAATTATGTGTTGTTTTTATTCATAGTTATTTAAATATGTTTTGATTTTCAGACATATGTGGATTAACATGTTATGTATTTGTTAAAATTTATAGTACTGTTTGGCAGTAATTACATATATATCCTGCATAACTTCAATCTCTTGATATATTGAGTCAATTTATGAACTGGTGTATTATCAAGTTTTAAAATATTCCACATGTACTTAAAAACAGTACCAAGTTAGGAAGGATGTGAAGAAAATAACTCTTAGACACTTCTCATGGCAAAGTAAGCTAGTAAAACTGTATTTACAAAGATTTGGTGGGCTTTATTAAAGTCAAACAAAGCACATAACTCTCCTGAGATAAATATATTCCAAGATATGTGTCAAAATAATTATATGTATGATCATATGTTATTTAACAACTGGGATGCATTATATGAAACATGTTGTTAGGTAATTTTGTTTTTCTACAAACACAGTATAGAGTACTTACACAAATATCTATGGTGTAGCCTACTACACACCAGTTTATGTAATTATGATGGGGCACTTTTCAAAAGCAGGTGTGTTTACATTAGCATCCTCACAAACAAGGTATGTAATTGATCACACTACATTGTTATGATGGCTGTAATAACTTCATTAAATAAGAATGACGTTTGGCTCCATGGTAATCTTACAGGATCAGCATCCTATATGTGGTCCATCATTGACAGAAACAGTGTTGTTCACTATGAAAATGTGTGTGTGTGTCTATTCACATTTATACATATAAGTGTGTGTGTGTGTGTGTTTGTGTGTACATGGAGAGAGAGAAAGAGAGAGAGAGAGAGAGAGAGAGAGAGAGAGAGAGAGAGAGAGAGAGAGACAGTATTACCAGAAAAAGGATTCTGCTAAAATACACATACTTTCCTTTAGGGCATTTCTGTATACTTACCACAATGATATGTCTTTGTTGTATTTATTACTTTGTCCACTATGTATAAAAGAATACTCTTGGATAATACACATTTACTGATGACTTTTAGAATGAGTACATTTTGTTTATATGCAACTTCCTCTCACTTTCCAAGGAACCACCCTTCCTGAACACAACACACACACACAGACTAGGTTCAGATTCCATCCCTGACATTAAGTAATCATGTGCCATTGAGAAATTCACTTGTTATCTCTATCCTTTATCTATTAAATGCAAATGATATCTCTTCCAGGCTGTTCAAGGTTACTGTGAAGTATAATTGATTTGTCTTTCATAAAAAAACATAAAGAAGTTCCAGGGCACTAATTGTTATATGATTTTTTGCTGTTATTATTGCCATTTTGAGGTTCAGATGAGAGGAAACAAGGCTTGCTCAAAAATGTGGGGAAATTTGGCACTTTGTTGTTCTAGTGGTCATGCATGGAAAAACAGGCTGGCAGATACACAGTATGAGGAAACTTAGGAGGTTATTTTGACTGGAAAGAATAAGAAAATGAAGAAAAGTTGTAGGACCTTAATTCAAGTGTATTTCCTATTACAATGTCTCTAGATTAGATAAATCTGGGACTTTTTTTTAAGTGGCACTTTCATCCTATTAAAAACATAGCCACCAAATCAATAGACCAGACCACTGTTGTCTACAAAATGATAATTATCACTCTCAAACACATTATCACAATTATATAATGCATATGAAGGCTTTTCATAAATTGCAAAAAGCTATACAAATTTTATTAGTACCCAAAAACCTATTTTGGTGGGCGCCACTGGTAATTTATTTTATGTTTTATGGACTTTTCTCAGGTTTCTTACATCTCCATAATTGTGTAGTTAGAGCTATCATTTCGCCCAGCTATCTTCTACACTGATAGAAAGAACTCTCTTGTTTCTGGCCTCTTTCTGTCTGCCTAGTCCCTTATCTCTCTCTGTCTACCAGACATGTCTACTTAAATGTCTTCCTATCACATCAAATTCACCATGACTCAGAGAGAATGTCTGATCTTTCCCTTAAGCTCTTTCTTCTGCTTCTTTTCTCTTTTTCTTAAAGATAAAATGTTTTATCAGTACTTAAGCACAGTCTTAAAAAACTAATACTAAACATAGAACAGTGTATGGGTAGATTCCTTGGACTACATCACAAAAATTTGTAAATTCATATTACTTTTAATGCCAAAGAACATATGAAACAAAAATTGGTATAAAATAGTTTATCATTTCCCACTATTACATATATATGTATATATATTGTATATGTACATATATATAAATATATATATATATATGTCATGATAATATATTAGAAATATGTTGCCTTAAAAAATCAACATTATGAGTATATAAGATTTGCTAGATCTCTAAGAATGGAACAATAATAAATTTTAAAAATATAAAGATAAGATAAAGCAGTTAAAATTATTGGGATGAAGGAGAAAATTGAGGCTTATTAGCTAACTCTAAGGTAATTTAGAGATTCTTTTGAAATTAAAATTAAAATTAAAATTAAATTAAATGGAATCAAACATAAGGTTGATGAACCAATATTCCACTCTTATTTATATTAATCCATGCTTTTTTCAAGAGAAACTTAAAAATTTATTTCTTTCCTTTCCACACTTTCCCAGCTACTAGATATTATTTTCAAATTTGGTTCATTTGTTTTTCACTCTGGTTTTATTCTTTACATAAAATCTCTATAGCAATCAGAAAAATAAGGAGAATAAACTCTTCCTAGAGAATTTTAACGTTTAGAGAAAGTAATGTCTAAAATCTATGGTTACCTTAATTTTCAAAAATTCATCCTTTATTTAAAATGATTTAGTTTTTATCAAAACATTCCACATATTAAACATATTATAGGGATTTTACAAGTTAAAAGCATATGTTTTTCCTCCTAGAAAATGAATGTAATTTAATAGAGGAATATTTAAAGGAATAAAGTGGTTAAATAAGAAACAGTGTTCTTTCAAAAGTGTAATTCATACACAAAATAATAATAGAGTTACCATAGGTGCAGTGCTATACCCTTCCTGATGGGGGAATAAAATACTTGACAGCAAGAGATACTTAAGTCAAATTTTAAATATGAGTATTTTTTTCCTTATAAGTGATGAAAATGAGCTATGTAAGAAGTAGGTATAAAGTAAGAAAATGCATTGAATAATCAAATAAAACCTTCAAGAAATTCAATATAATTGTACTTTAGGGGCAAGGAATGAACACAGGAGGAAAGAAGACTGAAGTTATAGGCTGGGACAAATTCAGACAAGTTTCACCTATTTTCTTAAGAACTTCTGAAATTTTTGTAGTAGATAAACAGACTAGAGAGCAAAAATAAAAACATCCATAGCCATGACTCATTACTTTAAAGAGAATGAAAATCCAGCTGAAGCAGTTGAACCAAGCAGTGCAATGCAGGAATGTATTCTCACAAACTGAAAAATCTAAAGTTTGAGTTCATATTTGGATGGAGGTGACAAATAGTTTTAATTCTAGTCTCATATTTTTCTGTGTTGCTATAATTTCCAGAAAGATATTTCCAAATAGTTACCACAAGCATAAATTATTTTGAATTTAACATCATTTCCAATACCTGCTTAAAAATTTTGAGTATGATTTACTTTGGCTTTGGATGCACCAGAACCCCAGGCCTGCTTCTGTCCAAATGAGGAAATACAGTGTTGTAACTGGCCAGCCTAGAATACAAACTCACTTTTATAACTAGAAGAGATTCAGACCCAACATTGAGCCAGATGGAATCTTTATGAGGAAAAGGAAAAATTCATTAAGGAGGTAGAGACATTCACATATATATGTTCTACTAGATGATTGAGATAATATTAACTAATGCCATGTAATAAGATAACCACAAACTATTTGGCATTCTTAAAGGTGATCAGAGGGCTGGGGATGTGGCTCAAGCGGTATCGCCCTCGCCTGGCATGCGTGTGGCCCGGGTTCGATCCTCAGCACCACATACAAACAAAGATGTTGTGTCCTCCGAAAACTAAAAAAATAAATAAATGTTAAAAAATTCTCTCTCTCTCCCTCTCTCTCTCTCTCACACTCTCTCTTAAAAAAAAAAAGTGATTAGAGAGTTTAGGTCCTGTAATTTTTTAAGGGGATAAATTATGTGACTTCTTGACTAATAGATCATGGCAGAAGTGGTGCTATTCATTATTCACAGGTCAGTATCAGAACTATTGCCAAGGGAATAAGAATGTAAGACCCATGTTCTACTTCCTTTGTCATAGAAATTTCACCTTGGAGATCAGCTACTATACTGCAAAAAGAGCCCAGATTCTTCATAGAAATTCCCATGTGCAGAGTGAGGGCAGGTCCCAGCCTATCTGACTGCTAGTTTCCCAGAGAACAGCCAGCACACATGTCCCATCTTATGAGAGAGATGTCTTCAGAGGCAACTTCTAGTTCTTCTGTCAAACTGTCCCAGAAGAAAGCACATGGAATAAATTGTTCTTAACTTTGAGAAAACCTGCCCAAACTGCAGATTCATGAGCCAAATAAAAATTATTGTTGATTAAATCCATTCATTTTGAAATGGCTTTTTACATGGCAAAAGATAACCAGAATGGATTTTTTTTTTTTTTTGTCTGTGCAAGTGGTGTATTGCCATAAAGGCAGCCTAAAACTTAAAACCTTTGATGTTGAACTCTCCTTGAACTAAAAGAGAGATTGTAAAATAAAAGAATTTTAAAAGGCCTTTAGATTCCCTATCTTCCATTGACAAGGAACAGATAATATAACTACACAGTAAAAGGAAATATGACATACAGGAAAGAAGAGTGGTCTGTTGGGGCCGAATAATTAATTACAAAGAATGGTATACAGGAGAACTAAGTCCTACTAAAAGTAGTGGCAACATGCAGCCAAGAGGGTCTCAGATTTGTGGGTGTGTGGTGTTGGGGGTTGAACCAAAGGCCTTGAGCATGCTAGCTGGTGATCTACCACTGAGCAACATACCTGTCCCATATCAGTTTACATTTTATTGATAGAATACTTGGATATTTTGGCTTATTATTTGTTTGCTTGCAGTGATGCAAACCCAGGACCTAGCATATGTCAGGCAAGTTCTTTACTTCTGAGATGCATCCCAACATTTGTTCTCCATCCTTAATCCTTTTCTGGAATGAATGAGAGTTAATATTTTTTTTTAAAATTGCACTATAAGTATTATTGTATGTTGAGTGTGTAAGAGGAGACAAGAGTTCCTTTGAACTCACACTGATATTTATTTATATTAATATGAACTGCATGCAAGTATACTCATCCATATACAAACTTGATTTAGTTTATTAGATCCTAAGTTTAATAAGATTAAATTTGGTTGGGCCTTGGTCGGGGTGAGTAGATTTTAAGCATGGAGGGGAAAAAAGGAGATAAATTTTGGCCACTGTGTGGACAGAGCTGAAGCCTGAAAATGCTTTGAAGTTCCTTTTTCTAAAAGGCTTAGTATATATAACTTACAGGAAAATATTGATGATCTCTATGACTACTTAGTCATTAGATTGTGCTAGAGAAGTTATCTATTTCAGATTTTGACGCCATGCTCAAGAGACTGGGAGTTGCTACCGGCTCTACAGTTCTGAATAATAACACATTTTAGATTTGTGTGCTGTGAACTCAGTCACAACACTATGAGAAAGTTGAGGTAGCCACATGGAGAGCAGAGAGGAATGGGGAGCTACTGCGTAAGAGCCAAAGCATACTCACCAGCCATGTGAGTGAAACGACTCAAAAAGAGTCACTCCATTCTCAGTTGGGGCAGAAATAAAATTTCCTCATCATGTCCTTCCTGAATTTAAAGTTACCAGTAGTATCAAAGTGATTTGAGGGACAAGAAGAAATAATCATTAGTGATGCTTATGGTCAAGAATACAAAAAAGAAATAAAACTGACAATAAAAAAGGCTGGGAGGATACTCACAGAAACACACTCTTTCTCTCTCTCTCTCTCTCCCTCTCTCTCTCTCTCTCTCTCTCTCTCTCTCTCTCTCTATATATATATATATATATATATATATATATATATATATATATAATCTGTAGATGAACACAATATATTTATTTTATTTATTTAATTTTTTGTGATCCTGAGTATCAAACCCCATGCTTCACATATGCTAGGCAAGGGCTCTACCATTGAGCTACAACTCTAGCCCCAGAAATTTTCTTTTTGTCAATGGAAAGTCATCAAGGAGACCAAGCAAAAAAGAGGATCAGAGCTAGGAAGGATATAGATTTCACTTTAATTTTGAAGATGGCTAGGTAATAAAAATAAAAGTATGGAAGAAATGTATACCCTTCAATTAAAGAGTTAGAGGAGCTTTGAGAATGGCCACAAAATGCCTGAAGAATTTTTCATCCCTTTAGTGATTACAGCGGAGGAAATTATGGATATTATAGACAACTGCAGATTTAATATTCAACTATTGCTTTTCATAGTGATTAAAACTCTTTTCAGAATCAGCATTTTAAGATGGCTTTCATATATATAGTACTAGATTGCTATTTCTGTTACAAACATTCTTTGTGCTAAGTGAGAGCTCAATGCAGAAGTAATTCAGTGCACTGGTACCGGAGCTTCTCTGGTGTGATTATGAAGCTAGCATTCCAGATCCTGGCTGTTTTCTTCACTACTGATTCTCCATCGTATTAAATGATGTATAAATACTGTAAATTACATTCATTAGGCAGTGTTATATTTTTAATGGGAGGTGTTCCCCAAAAGCTTATGTGTGAGAAAGTGCAAAAAGGCTAAGAGGTGGAATGGTTGGGTTGTGAGACCTACTCAATGCATTGATCTCCTGACAGGGATTGACTGGCAGTAACTGAAGGTAGGTAGGATGTAGCTAAAGAGATGGATGTTGGGGACATGCCTCGGGATATATTATTTGTCTGTGGTCAGGAGATATCTCTCTCTCTCTCTCTCTCTCTCTCTCTCTCTCCCTCCTGGTGCCATGTCTGCAGCTGCTTTCCTTGCCACACTCTTCTGCCTAGATCATGTTCTGCCTCACCTCAAGCTCCAAGAAATGGAGCATCTGTCTATGGACAGAGACCTCAGAAACTCTCAGTCCCAAAATAAACTGTTCTTGTCAGATCTTTTAGTCACAGCAGCAAAACCGCTGACTAAAACAGAGAATTTTAGAAAATAAGACCATAATAATTTAGCATGTGTGTGTGTGTGTGTGTGTGTGTGTGTGTGCTTGTTTTACAATTTCAATCATATCCTATAAAACTGTTAGGGCATAATATTTAAAGATTGAAAGATCTGAGCTTAAACTATCTGGGCAAGAAGTGCCTTAGCTCTGATATTCTTTAATTATGTGCCAGTGTTCCAGTGTCTCCATTTTCCATTTCTTAATCTGATAAAACAGGAATATTAGTCATACATGTCTAAGATTTTCTGTGAGAATTAGATGAAATAAAAGTTTGAAGTGCAGAGCTCTGTTCTAGTGACAGTAAATTCTCAATATATTTATTATTGTAATAATTATTTCTCTATGTTTAAGTTCTAAAAGTAGTTATTTTCTTTGCCAATTTTATGACTTCTAATATTCATTTTTTTACCTCATAAAAGCAAAACAAGAATGTCGTATCTGTTGTTGTCCCTGTCAGTACCCTTCATTTTTCCATGACATATTGTTTTTGGTAGCATGTCAGGTATTGCAATTATCTACTGTTGCCCAACAACCCCCACCCCAATTAGTATCCTAAAGCATAAGGAAATATTCACTTGTAAATGAGGTGGGAAGGAATTTTCTTTTTTTCCTATTAGCCCTACAGAGAGTAAGTTTTCCTAAGATTTGGAAATATAAGAACTATCAATGAAGTTCAAATTACACAATTTGCTATATATCTGAATCCACTTCAACAAAAATGTCATATGAACCTCTGGTATTTTTTACAGGGTACCAGGGATTGAACTCAGGGGCACATGACCACTCAGCCGCATCCCCAGCTCTATTTTGTATTTAATTTAGACATGGGATCTCATTGAGGTGCTTAGAACCTCACTTTTGCTGAGGCTGGTTTTGAACTCATGATCCTCCTGCCTCAGACTCCTGAGCCTCTGGGATTACAAGCCTGTGTCACTGTGCCTAACTGGTATTATTATTTGGTTGCATTGTTTGTGTGTGTATATTCGTTGCAAAATGAACATGGCTGTCTATGAGACTTGGGCTTTTAAAAAATATTCAAAATGTAATTATAAAGATTTTCCTAAATGAAATAAGATACCTCCAAATTCAGTTTCACTGGTTCAAGAAATCACCTTCTCAGTATATACATTGTTAAATTAAAAAAAAAAAATGGCTTGTTTCAGAAGAGATAAGACCAGTGCTTTTGTTTTTTCCAAAATGTGTGCTTCAACATTCTAATAATTATAATATTCATTTTCTTCAATCTTTTAAAAATTTAACATGAATTTTCTTCAAAATATTTTATTGTATCATAGATACATATTTGCCAAAATTCTTTCTTGATAACCGAAAAAAGTTTATGACATTTGCATTTTAGATTTTATAACTGGGGAAATACTATTGTTCAATTATATATAACCACATATATCTCCTCTAAAAAGTAAATATTGATGAAGGTCTATGATAATGCTATATAACAGATACCATATTGAAGAAATGTATCAACTCTCTTTTTTTTCTCCCTTACAAAAATATAAATGTAAGGATTTGCTTTAAATTAATTGTATCTCTTTTTCTGAATTCTCCAATTCTGAGATCTATTTTTGTTTTTGTTGTAAACAGGAGCAGATAATTTACAATTTTGTACTTCCAAGCTGTTTTTTCCCCATTATCCCTTCTTCATTCAGAAAAGAATCATATTTTTTTTTTTTTTTTTTTTTTTTGCGGGGGATAGTAACCTATTTCATGGCTCTTCTAAAACATGTTAACTTTTCTGGCATGTTAATAGTGTTCTTCACTAATAATCCATGCATTTGTGACTAAATATCTTTAGCACTTCTCTCTCTCCACCTTAGCAATGTTAGCAATAATAAGGCAAAAGGACATGCAGATGTGGAACCTAAACATGTAACTCCAAGGAGGCAATCAACAGGTTTTCAAAGTCCAAAGTTTCTGCTGTCCAAGAGATGCAAAGAATACTGTAATCTTTACCATTTTACCAATGTAATTACTCAAAGCTTTGTTCAGATCAGATATTTCTGCATGAGCAACTAGAAAAACCATAAATATATTAATTTCACATTGGTGGGAAGAATTTTCCTGGTTGTCCTTTATCCCATAAGCTTTCTCATTTCCTATAAAAACATGTCTTCTGGAGCTACACACACACACACACACACACACACACACACACGGAAAAATGTATTTTGTCCAAATATTAAGAAAACTTTAAGACTCACTCAAACACAGACCTTCAACTTACTAGAGTCCTAAATACAGTTGTTGTCTTTGTGATGTCATTAGGCACTAAACTCTGTCAAAGATCACATCTAGTCTCAGACTAGGTCATCTCACCAAAAAGAAAAAAAAGAATACTTTATCCTCTGGAAAATATACTATTGTTCAGTTACAAAAAGAATATAAATTCCCACTAAAGAAATTTGAATCCCCAAATGGTCAAAAATGGCATATTTTTTGCAAACTAAGTATCTAAGCTTTGTATCATATACATAAGTCAAAGAGAATCTCAGTAATTTGTGTTAAATATATATTGTCTCTTTCTTCACATAGATTTAAGTTAACATGGAAAAGAAGTGTCCATTTCTTCATATTGCTTACACAGAGAACCTAGCATAGTAATTCCCTCAATTGGTATTTACTAAAAAAATATATAGTTTAAATGTAACAATATCTACAGATCAATCATGTTTTTGAGATGGTAATAAAAATGCATCTATACTACCTATACTCCCCTAAACCAAGCACAGTTAAACATATGTGAATATTCTTAAATGTGCTCTAAAGTATAAGATGTTGCCAACCAAATTTGACAATGAATATTGACTAAACAAATTTCAGAAAGAAGTGATTGAAAAGATATAATAAAAGATTAATTGTCAAATAATTTTATGAATTAATTAAATTTTGCCTACTTCCATTTTAAGGAAAATTCTTAAAGAATAGGACAAATGTCTTCTTAGGTGTGGCATAAAGCAAGGAGAGAGTGGGATTCATGGAACATGTCACATTTTATAAGCGAAAGGATAGTTTCACTGGTATTACTGATCACAACATCAAAAAGATAGTTCCATCTATGAACATTTATCTTACAAAAAGTTACTTCCATTAGTGATAAAAGCAGAGCAGCATATTCACAACTAGAGTTTGAATGCAATTTATCTTTTTGCTGATGACATGATCCTATATGTAGAAGACCCCTAAAAAACTCCGCTGGAAGACTTCTACAGCTCATAAAAAAATTCATCAACGTAGCAAAACACAAGATCAACACCCATAAATCAATCATGTTCTTATACTCCAATGATGACACTGTTGAAAAAGAAATTTGAAAAAGTATTCCATTCATGATAGCCTAACAACAACAACAACAACAACTGTGTAACCAGTCTAACAAAAGAGCTAAAAGACTTCTACAGTGAAAATTATAGACTACTAAAGAATGATATTGAGGAAGACCTTAGCAGATGGAAAGACCACCAATTGCCATACTTCCAAAAGCCCTACAGAAATTCAATGCAATTCCCATCAAGATTCCAATGATGTTCCACACAGCACTAGAAAATACAATTATGAAATTAATTTGGAAAAATACAAGATCAAGAATAGCCAGAGCAATCCTTAGTGAGAAAAGCAAAGGAGAAGGCATCTCAACACCAGATCTAAAGTTATACCACAGAACCATAGTAAAAAAAAATAACACAGATTGATATTGGCACTAAAACAGGCATGAACACTAATGGAATAGAATAGTAAGATACAGAGACAAACCCACAAAAATACAATTATCTGATATTAGAAAGAGGTGTCGAAACATGGAGAAAAGATAGGCTTATATCAAATGTTTTTTGGAAAACTGGAAATTCATATGTAGTAGAATGAAATTTAACCCCATCTCTCACCCTGCGCAAAAGACAACTCAAGTGGGTCAAAGACCTAGGAATTAGACCAGAACTTCTGCACCTGCTAGAAGAATATATAGGCCCAACACTCCAATGCATAGGCTTAGGAACAGACTTCCTTAATAAGATTCCTAAAGCACAAGAAGTAAAATCAATAATCAATTAATCAATTTAATTGAATGGCATCAAATTAAAAAGCTTCTTCACAACAGAGGAAACCAGAGTAGGAAGAGAGAGCCTAGAGAATGGGAGAAAATCTTTGCTACCTGCTCCTCAGATAGGTCATTAATCCAGAATACACAAACAACTAAAAACATTAACAGCAAAAATTATTATAATAACCAATTGTTCAATAGGCAAGGGAACTAAACAGATAATTCTCAAAAGAAGATATACAAATGGTCAAAAAACAAATAAAAAAAATATTCAACATCCCTAGGAGTTAGAGAAATGCAAATTTAAGTTACACTGAGATTTTATCTCACTCCAGTCAGAATGGCAATTATCAGGAAAAGAAATAACAATAAATGTTGGCAAGAATGTGGGGGAAAAGATACAATCATACATTGTTGCTGGGACTGCAAATTAGCATCACCACTCTGGAAAGCAGTATGGATATTTCTTAAAAAAACAAAGAATAAAAGGACCAGATGACCCAGCTATCCCACTCCTTAGTATATATCCAAAAGATTTAAAAGCAGCATGCTATAGTGACACAGAAATATCAAAGTTTATAACATCACAATTCACAGTAGCCAAGCTATGGAGTCAACCTTATTGCCCTTCAACAGATGAATGGATAAAGAAAAAGTGATATTTTCACGAAATGGGATATAATTCATCATCAATAAGAATAACTTTATGGCAGTTGCCATGATGGAGATTATCATGCAAAGGTAAATAATCCAGACTCAAAAAAAAATCAAAGATTATATGTTTTTTTCTGATATGCAGAATCTAACCCAAAATAAAGGGAAAAAAAAATATATATATATATAAAGAAAAATCAGTGAAGTACACAAAGGGGACTGAAGCAATGGGAGGTAAGATGGGATAGAGAAAGATAATGGAATAAATCTGACCTAACTTTCTATGTACATTTATTATTTGTTCCTCAGTGACTCTCACCATTGTGCACATCCACAAGACACTAATTTAAACAATTTTAAGTAAATAGCAGAAAGATCAATAAAGTAGAGGGAAGGGAACAGGAGAAGGGAAGCGAGGAGGCAAAGGGGAAATACTGGGGACTAAATTAGAACAAATTATATTCCAGGCTTTTTTAATTATGTCAAAATTAATCTTAATGTTATGTGTAACTAAAAAAGAGTCTATTAAAAGAAATTTAAAAAATGTCATGAAGACGGTAAAGAGAACAAAATCAGATGCAGTCAGTGCTGGGGCAATTTACACAGACTAAAACTTCTTAGGAACAAATTTCCTCCCTGGAGACCCAGCTTCCCAATTAAAAATGCTGACATCATCTTTGATCAGTTTAACACAAGGAACAAAATGTTCTGTCCCTGGTGATTCAGGCCTAGTATTATTACCAAGTCTGATAAAGAAGGGACAGGGGTGGTTGGAGTTGTCTTTGGGTAGATGATTTATCATTTGCTTTTGGTTGACTGAGCAAGCATAAGAAAAGATAATCGGGAGAGCTGCAGGAGGAGGGTGGTGTTCTCTTAGGGAGACCTGTGAAACATCAGAAGTGAGAAACTAGTGTTATTCAGAGAGTCACTCGAACAAAATAATAGAGCAATCTCCATTATTCTGCATACAGCAAATTCTCAGGAAATATCTATCTTTTCCTGGTTTCATTTATCAAAATTCTCTCAAAAGCTCACTGTTTCAACATACAAAAAGTATAGATAAGAAAATATGCTCCTCATATCTGTTGATTTTACTATTAATGAATGACTCATTGGTAAAATAATTTGAAATCAAGAAAACTGATCAAATATTAATAAGAATAAACCCATAAACCATGTCCTTCTGACTCACCAAGGCATTTTTTTTTGCTAGCCATTATGACCCACAGAAGAGATATTACTATTCCAGCACTATCACTTTTCATTGCAAGTTAAAAGCTGAATTATTATATTACAAAATTCGTTTTCCTTCATGGGATGAAGAACCAAACTGAATCATAATTTAATTAAAGTTCCAGGTCTGTTTCTGCACTGGCTACTCTATTTTGGTGAAATTTAGCTTGTGATTTATGCAGGGTAGCTATTTGCACTAATGATTCTGAATTCATGATTGCAGGCCATGTTGGATATTTATTTTACTCCTATTTATGACCCCAGTTTTTCACCCCTGGTTTTGAAGAGCTGGTCACAATGACAACACAACAGTAAAGATAATGTCTTCATGAGCAATGGAATTGAAAAGAGTGTCTGATCTTATTTCTTAAGGACTGCTTATGAGCATAGAAATTGGAAGATAGGAAAAGGGTCTAGCTAATCTTAGTACAAGTTCCAGAAGCAGAAATTGATTTAAAATTATTACATTATTTATACTTTTTTTATCAGGTGAGTAGCCCGATAAATGAAAAACAAAATAAGAACTAGAAGCTACCCATTTGATTCTCATTGCAAAATAACAGAGAAAATAAAACCTTCTATCCCAGAATCTAATAGCATATAAGATACCTTTATGTTTCATTTTATCAAATTTCTTTATGGTTCTAAAGATTTGTGGGAGCTCAAAAAGTTGTTCTCATAAAAGTAAAGAGTGAAATAGTGGTCACTAGTGGCTAGCAAAGGAGAAAGAAATGCAGAGAAGGGTTATATAATGGGCAGCAAAATACAGTTTGATAGGAAGAATGAGTTTTAGGGTTCTGCAGTACTATAACTATAAGGTAACTAGAGTTTGTGAAAATTTAATATCTGTTTTAAAATAAGTGAAAGATCCCAACACATAGAGATGTCTGATGACACGGAAATGCCAATTACTCTAATTTGATGACTACCCATGATGTATATGTATTAATAATCATAATGTACTCCACAAGTATTTATAAATATTATGTATCACTGAAAAACTAAAGTAACAAAAATTTAAAGTAAAAATCAAGTTTGAAATTAATAAAAATTTGAAATAATTTTCATATATGGCACAAACTAACTCTAGAATGGGAAGGAAAAGAGAAATTTACAGAAATTTTAATTAAATTTGTCTGAATAGTTTTTTCTTATGAAATCAAATGTGAACATTTAAAATATAAATTAAGAATGTACCAAAATATACCATAAAACCATGAAGGAGAAGGAAAACATCTAGATTTCCAACAACTGAAATACAACTTTAGCTCATATAATTCAGGATATTTTCAGGTATTCTAATCATAATTTTGTCTTTCAAGAGGAACAATTAAATTTTCAGATTCCATGGGTTTATAAGGTTTACAAAACATAAGTGAACCCTTCCTTGGTATCTTTTAACCAACAACCATACCCTACACTTAAACTTCTCACTCTGTGTGTGTGTGTGTGTGTGTGTGTGTGTGTGTGTGATGTCTTTTTGTACTATTGTGACTTGCTACTTGTTTGCAGTATTTTGTGAGAACGCAAGCCTTTCTTTCAAGAAATTTTTATATTCATTTGGGAAGAACCATCTCATTAATATGAAGTTGAATTAACTTTCTAATAATATTTTTCTGGATCTCAAAATATATGGGTGTTTTCTGAGAACTAATATTAAAACTGAAAATTGATCGACACATTGTCTCAGTCAATATGCACATTTTCCCTGTACTTTTCTGAAATTAGAAACTTCAGGAATTCTATAACTAAGTATAAAGAGACAAAGCTTATGTTTTAAATCATTTTTTAGTCATGAAAATTATGATTTGAAGTGGTTGGCATTTGTTTTATGATCTCTTTGATTTCTTTTGAGCTTTTGTTGGTATCCAAATTTTTATATGAACATTTATAGCACATTTCTATTTCAAGTTATTTTTTAGAAAGAAGTAGTTCTCTATTTGGATACATTTGCTTGCTTTTTATTTTAAACTTGTTAGCTAGGAGAATTCTCATCTGTCTTCCTAGGATTCCCTTGATATTTTAAATGAAAAGAAAAAGTCTGAATATAGAATGGAGTTCCCATACTGAGTTTAGATCACATTTGTCCTTAGAGAATAAGATGCAAGGAAGGAAGTTATAATTTTGGAAATGAGTATTTAACCCAATGGTTAACTTGCAGTCAAATAAGAACTGAAACAGTTATAACCAACTGAAATCTTATGACATGTATTCCACATTTCTCTTAATTTATTGCTTTTCAAGAGCAAATATAAAAAAACAAGTATTTCATATGTTTTATTAGTTTGACTAATAAAGATCTATTGATCTTCCTCCAAAATAACTAAAATTTATATGTATGTTCTAATTTTCTCAGAGCAGAAAAATTATATTCTGTCAGACCATTTTATTCTTTCCCACCATTTGGCTTGTGTTAATTACATTTGGGATAAGATACTGAAGAGATTAAATGTAAAACTTAAAATTTATTCACTCACATTGCTTTTCTTTAGCTTTTCTCATTTGACCAATAGTTTACGTAAATATGAAGCACAAACTTGGTTATAGGCACAAAGATTTTAGCTCAGAGTTTAAAACACAAAGACATACGAATTGGACTGTTATTTTTCTCTTTACCACATTTGAAATTTTTTGTTGTAAAATAGTGGGGAATAGCTGACACAACCTTATGAAAGAGAAAAGCAGATTCATTTTAGTGTACAGGCAGTTATAGATGGTTTCTTAAAATGTTTCATAAAACATTGGGATGCATTCCACTGTCATATATAAATTAAAATAAATAAAAAAATACCATCACAGATTTAAAAAAAAAAGTTTCATAAAACATTAGTGTTGTAGTTCAATAACTGCATATATCTATATATATAGATATATGCAGTGTATTCACTCTGAGTAAACTTAAACTTCTAATAATTGATAGTTTTCTGTATGATAGGAATCCAATATGAGCCTAAATTTGTCAACTATACACAGAGGAATGAGATAACTCAACCTAATATCTACATCTCTACTTAAAAGTATACATAAGTTTTACTAGATCAATAATATCTATTAACAATTTTCCTGACTGTTCAATATAATAGCAACTTTCTACAAAACTGAACAAAACAGTGCTGACATGGGCATATGTCTTAACAATGAGGATTATTTTGAGAATTCAGAAGTCTTTATATTGATTGAGAAAGAAAAAACTAATATTCACTAGAAACTCAAGTAAAATATGCCAGACTTTATTTGGCTGACTATTCAAAGTACATGTAAGTAAGGTGGGTAGAGTCTAAGACAGATATACAGGCCTCAGTGATAAGTAAAGAAGCATATTAAATCATTATTGTTATTTTTACTGGGATCAGGCAGGTGTTCTTT
Source organism: Callospermophilus lateralis (assembly GCF_048772815.1). Lineage (NCBI taxonomy): Eukaryota > Metazoa > Chordata > Mammalia > Rodentia > Sciuridae > Callospermophilus > Callospermophilus lateralis. The sequence continues at coordinate 127,587,429 of NC_135306.1, read as the reverse complement.
ATATGTACTTTAATTTCCTTTCTGGAATGTTTTTATGACAATATAATATTGAATTACCATGTTTTTCACAATTGATTAGGGAAAATGTCTTCAAAAGATTTTTCATAAGAAATATGAAATGATGAAGTGATGTTTTCCAGTGGAAAATCTAAGCAAATGAAAAGTTATGACTAATGCTTTCAACAGATATTGGTTTTTAAAAGGTACTTTTGTACTTCAGCTGGCATTTAAATGCAATTTCTGCAGATATCAAGTCAGATACTACCAAAGGTGCATTCCAAGATGTATTAACACTGTCAGGAAATGATTTAGATATGGATTGCTTCTCTTTTCTCCACAGTGCAACACTCAGAATTTAAGTTAAGGTTTCCTACTGCTTTTGAGTTTTTGTTCCAGGTAAAAAACATGGGGTGCAAGAACTGTCTATGGAGAGTGTTGACTGCAATTCTGATGGCAACCTACAGTGTTCCTGACAATGTTTGCACTGTTCCAAGTCTACACTTTTCTACAAACAGGATGACACTTCAGCTTGTGAAAGACAGCTGGTCTGTGGGACTTTTGACAAAAACATTTGGCAGTCTATCCTGTCCCTTGGGTACAAATGTTTGCATCACCATTATGACTAATGCAAAGTTCCAGTCTGGAAATATTGGTCAGAAAAACAAATATAAATATTAAGACAGAAAAATCAAGGATTCTATTCTCCACCTTTGAATAGAAGAATGGTAGAAAAGCCCACAGATTTGGGTAGCACATGAAGAGAAAGTTATGATGAATTAAGTTTCAATCCTAGTTTTTCCATTTATAATCTCTTTGATCTTGAGCAATTTACTTAATTTCATTGCAAAATATCTGACACATATATTTACCATATGGATTTTTAGTGGTTTAATTCGTGAGAGAAATGTCTTATGAGTTGGTAGTGCAATACAAACTTCTTGTTGCCATTTATAATTAGAATAATAATTACCAAAGAGCCTTTAAACTTCCCCTTCCCACCACAGGGTGCTCGGAAGCATAGTGTATTCTAATTACCCAAAGATTTGTAATAGAGTAAGTTGAGGTTGAAATGTCTTTCCCAGCTCAGAAGACTGTAATAGCCTAATGAAGTGGATGATAAATTCCTTAACTTAGCACTTGAGGCCATTCGTCATATTTATTGACATATGTTTTCATATCTAACTCTCACTGTTTGCCATTTGCTTGGTTTTTCAAACCAGATTGTTTTAATTCTCTGAATATGGATCATTACCTTCAAGGATTTTCCTCACAAGTTCCCCCTACTGCTGTAATTCCTTTCTCATATCATTCTTTGTATTTCAAAAAGCTTCCATAGTCTTCTAACATAACCTTCTGCCACTGAAATGTTCTGTATATTTACTAACCCACTTCAGGATAGATGAGATTTGTTTTATGAAGGTTAACAAATATGATATGTTCTAGTATGTGGAAAACACATACAAAGCAATTAGGAAAAATAAACGGTCATTAAAAAGTCAGAAATAAATCAGTAAATAAACTTTATGGTTCATATGTGCTCATATTTCTCATACAGATACAGCAATGCATATTCAAAACTTATTTTTTAATAATTTAAAAAATTTTTACACATTTACACACATCCATATATTTATTTTACAGAGAAGAATAATGCAGCATCCTGGATAACTGGATAACTTCCCAGAAAAAGATACTTTATACAAAAATAATAGAGTTTCTTAAACACTAATTACCCTTTGCTCACCTGATTACTATCACAGAATGGCAGAGGGAAGAACTGAAAAAAGAAATTATGTTAGTGTAATATAAGGTAAGACAATAGTCTCAGTACAGATGAAAGAAGCTGAACAATTACATACTTTAGGAATGAGATCAAGGGGGTTTCTGGAGGAAAGAAAGTGAATGTATTGTGTTTTGCTTGTAAAAATACATGAATACTCTATTAACCAATTATTGGAAATATTTAATGAAAGTCCCTTATTTTAGCTGCATCTTTATTAAACATGAACATATAAACAATGAAAAGACTACTGTAATTGGATGTATAAGGTATATATTCATTCTCAGTAAGTAATAACAAAATCTACCATTAGTTGAGCACGTTTGTAATATTTACACTTTATAATGATTCAGAAAATAGGTAATATTATGTTCATTTTACAAGTTAAAAAAGAAACTGATTCAGGTTAATTGCTAAGTTTGTACTTTATCAAGTTGCCTTTCTCTATTAAATTGCCTTTGCATCATTGTCAAAAATAAGTTCAATCACTGTTCTGTTATATTAATCATTGTGTTTCTTTTTTCTCCAATATTGTCATTGTTAAGGATATTCAAAACATTTATTGAAATCATTGAAAGAGTGCCATTCAATTTTGTTTTTTGTTTTCAAAACATTTGAAAATGATAGTCCCCTGATTTTCCAAATAAATTAACAACTATCATGGCAGTCAACAGAAATGTTCTTCTGCTGATTTAATTAAAAATCCATAGACTTTATGGATCCTTTTAGAATAAAATGACAGTAATGAGTCTTTCAAACCAGGAACAAAATGTATCCCTTTACTTATTTAGATCATCTTTGGCTTCCATTGTGGTTGCTATTTAGATTTCAGCATCAAGATATTATAGTTATTTTGTTATATTTGCAGGAAAGTATTTCCTGCTTTTTTGGTACTACTAAAATGTTAAGTGGGTTTGACTCAAATGTGCCATTTTACCATACATAATTATCAGTGCTAAAGTTCTTATTAACTATATATTCTTAGAATATTTTTACTTAGGTAATCTCCTCTGCAAATAAAGATATTTCATTTCTTTTACTCAAGTATTAATGCCTTCTATTCCTTTTATTTACTTATTGCAGTCTTTAGGACTCAGTCGCATTTTACTTATTAGGTTACAGGTAAAGTAACAGTTAAGTTGACAAAGAATATGTGGCTAGCTCCTGAAACTGGGAGAGTCATCTCAGGCTAATCTGACACCAAACTCTTGATATGTCACCACATAAGAACAAACATGGGACAAATTAACAATTCTACATTATTCCCCAGTTGCAAATACATAAGTCATTGAAATAGTATTACCCAATCATTTAAAAATAGTGCTTTTACATACTTTGTGCTTTTAAATAGTTTTTAAACATTTAACCAAAGTTTTGAGTGGTTCGGATCAAAAGGTTACAATTAATCCATAGACATCACCATTTTTACCAACTTAGTTTAAGACAGGGAGTTAGGTGATCATAAATGATCACAAATAAGTAAAAATGAAGGATATCAGGCTCCTCATAAAAGAATGATAAATGATAAAAATTGGGGACTGGGGTTGTGGCACAGTGGTAACATGCTTGCCTAGCATGCATAAGGCACTGGGTTCCATTCTCAGCACCACATACAAATAAATAAAATAAAGGTCAATCAACAACTAAAAAAATATCTTTTAAAAAAATGTTAAAAATTGATTAGCTTGTGGGCTGGGATGTGGCTCAAAAGGTAACACGCTCGCCTGGCATGCACGGGGAGCTGGGTTCAATCCTCAGCACCACGTAAAAAATAAATTAAAGATGGGTTCACCAAAACCTGAAAAATAAATATTAAAAATCTCTCTCTCTCTCTGTCTCTCTCTCTTTCTCAAAAAAAGAAAAATTCTCTCTCTCTCTAAAAAAAATTGATTAGCTTTAAAGTAGCAGAAAAACTATGACAATGCCCCTGGGAAGTTGCACAGGAGTGTTTAGCAATTGCTTCCATTGCTGAATGTTGGGCTGTAATCCATGCATATACATGTAATTAGTAGGTTTGTCTACTACATCTACTTCTTCTTAATTACCATTTTCCCCTCATTACATTTTATTACCACACATTTAACTGTGTGTGAAAATAAAAAGAAATCTTTTGATCATAAACAGAAAAATGCAAAAGTCTAAACTGAAGACAACTTCAGTGATAGAAAAAGCTATGTTGTGTAAAATGCCTAGGAAATTCAACTCTGTGTAACATATTTACTCTAGCATCTGCACAAAATATTTCCTACATTAAAAAGTCATACTTTAAAAAATGTTTAGATTGAATATTTGAATATATTTACATTATTTTTCTAAATTTATATAAGTTAAATTGTTTGACTCTTGCTCATGTAGCCACTTGTAATTGATTTGTGAATTTTTATTTTGGTAATTCAATTATATTATCATCATCAACTAAAAGTCTATATTCAGAAGTACATTTTCCAACTAGAAATGACACATCTGTTTTTCAAAGACAAACTTTCAAAGTGACTTCACTTTATATCTATTTCTAGACACTAGAACATTATCTACACTTTAATCTTATGAGAAAGCTTGTTTTTCCTTGGTGGTTTGTATAGATATCTAGTGGAGACCCTTTGAAAAAAGCAAATTACATTAAAGTAATCCTTTTAGGGTGACTGGCAAGGGTTGTTGGCAAAACTCTAATTGGTTGGCTTTGTATATTGTTACCATCATGATAAGATGACTTTAAAGCAATCTGTCTTGATTTTTATCCTCAATTTTACTTTTGGTGCAAGATATTAAGGGAAAAAAGTAAAATTAAATTTAGTATATGAACATTAGAGGTAATGTCTTGCATTTTCATCATTATATTATACTGTATGAATTATATATAACCACATATGCTTAATAATAGAAAAATGTGTATATATGTAGTATATACATATATATATATATACGCACATACATATATAGTACATATATATGCATATATAGTCATATATAAACTGATTCATGTTGAATATAAAGAGTTGTTTGTTTATATTGTCAACACTAATCTTCCTAATCAATTAATATTTTAACAATGATTATTTATGAAATGAGATATACTGCTAGTTGTCACTTAAAATGGGAATAACATTAGAAAAATAAGGGGAAATAGAAGAAAATAAATTTTAGAAGAGTGCATTTTTTATTTTAATTTCTGCCTTCTAAATATGCTTATTTTGCAAATAATTATTTATTCTCTCAAGCAACTCAATTGCATTTGGGACTCATGACTATTTCAAGAGAGCAGCCAAAGATTTCTTTTGAAAATTTTAACTCCTGTCACTGTCCTATGTAAAATGCACTGACTTTTTACAATAGGAATAAATATTCAGTTTCTTTCTATGGCTTTCTAAAAATCCTTTCTGAATTTCCAACTTTTATACCTTCCACTTTAAATATTTTGTATATACATACTGTATATACTCTAAACGAATGCACACACATACTTCAAAACATTTAAATATACATGTTTATATACATCTCTCTATATATAAATACATAGGAACATACATGTACGAATTGTGTTAAGGGCCGATTCTATGACTAGTGTATATGTTTGTATCCTTCAAAGTACATAACAAAACCCTGTGGGTTCTTCAGGGTTACTCAAGGTTAGAACAGTAGAGGAAAAATAAGAATTGCAGAACTACATGGGTCCTGCTGTTTACTGAGTGTGCTATAGGAAAACTAACTTTTCTGTACATAATTTTATTCACCTACAAATTGAAAGCATTAATGACATCTATGTTAAAATAACTTTTAAAAGAAATATATGAAATAGTACTGAATTTTTAAGAATAAAGGAAAACCAGGCATCCAGAGTTATGTGAACTTACTTATTTGCCCACTGTATAATGTTATTTAAGTTTACAGAGTCATTACTTTCATTAGTGAAAGTATAATCTATATTTCATATTATTGAAATAAAGTTTCTGGTGCACCTGGAATAGTTCACATATATTAAGAGTCAATGTACAGTATATTTTATAATTTTATCTAGTTTTTCAAAGTTTTTCTGAACATTTGATTCATGTTTATATTCCTATAGAATACTTTGGTTCATACTACAGCTTTAATTAAAGGATACTGTTGTTCCTCATTTTTTTCTTGGTGTTCTTAATGGTGTAATCATTGCTTGGGTATTTAAACATACTTAGAAAAGAGCCTTATATAATGAAATTATCAAAATTATGGTATGTGCTTGAACATATCACAGTGAATCCCACTATTCTGTAAAATTACAATGCACCAATAAAAATTAAGAAAAAATTAAAATTAAATAATTGGACAAAATTAACTTCATGAAGAAAATTTCAAAATTATAAAATATAAAAAGATTTAAAACTTCTGAAGTTCTAAAAAATTCTTATATATTTTCAAACTATAAATTTTAATTTTAAAGATTTTCTTCATCATAAAGATATAAAAAATATACTACACAGAATTTTCTTTAATATTACCATTGTATGTTAATATGATACTTTTGTTACAATTAATGGTTTAATTCCAATAGCTTTTTATTAAAGTGTATATTTTATTCACATTTTTATTTAGTTTGTATTTAGTGTCCTTTTTTTCTAATACCCAAGCAGGATATCACATTACACTTATTCTTTTATCTTCTTCAACTCTTCTTATGTGGGACAGTTACTTGTATCTGATGATTTACATTTGAAGTGCTCTGGGCGGGTATCTTGATAATATGCCTCAGTTAAGGTTTCTCTGATAGTTTTGTCCTGCTTGGACTGGGATTATGTATTTGGAGTAGAAAAATGATAAGCATAAAGTACCAATTATACCTCTTCGCATCTCAGGCATATACTCATAATGAGACTTATCACTCATCACATGATGTAGAATATGAAAAATTTATTTAATTAGCATTTTTCATGATCTTCAACTGTAATATTACTCTTTTTTTCCCTTTATACAATGTCCTCTTGGAAAGAGGTCATCATATACAACAATGGGGTATCATTTTCTCTAGGCCCTGTCAACTGAAAGAGCAAAAGAATACATGTTTATATCTTTACACAGGTATATATACATCCTATTTATATATTTCCTATGTAGTCATATGTATTTAAATTCATCTAAATCTAAGCACATAGTGATGTACTTCACACTAATCCCTTACCACAAGAATCATTCTAATCTCTCCCTTTGCTTGTAAATTTACACTCCAACAACAAGAAACTTGCTCATTCTTTTTCTTAAATTGTTCAGTTCTAATATGCTTAAATGATGGTGTCTGAATTAACACATATTCCTGAGGGAAAGAACATTACCAACTAGCATACATGCATTGTTTCTCTTCTAGTTGTTTTTACCTGTGATCCTATGGACTCCACACATTTCTGAATTTACTTAGGTCAGCATCTTTTTCTCCATTCATTCTCTTCTCCACTTTTTTCCTACGTTTATGATATAGTTGGATTGTTCTCTCCCATTTTATTCTCTATCCTAGAATCCATTGACCTTCTAAATATTTTTTTTAATTTACCTATGTTGTTTTACTCTTTGTTATAAAATATGGTTTTAACAAATGCATAGATTTTTACACTGTGTTTTCTTCTTTCCCTAAGTAATCTTCCTTGACTTTTGGCTTATTATCAAATATTTTGCTTTTACTTAACTTGATAAATTATTTCCTTTGAAGAGCATTTAAGATTGTCATCACATAGTAATAACTCTGTACACATAGTTTTCCTGGACTGGGTTTAAAGTACACTATTATTTTCCTTGGGAAGATCTTTAGTTCAGTCAGTTTGCTTCACAGCCTCTAGAAGTGACAAATCCTCCATATTTTGTGACAAATTTAAAAGTCTCACAGCATACTTTTCTAGCTATGTAAAACTAAATCAAATTATATAAGATATTTTTCCAATTAACAAATTACAATGGTAGAAATTGCAAGAAATACATAGAAATCAAACAATATTTTTAACATCTGTGTAGGTATAGTTCACCTTAAATAATTCATTATTATTAATATCTACTGTGAATAACATTTGTTATTGTAGCAAAAGATATTATAACACAACATTCACAATCTTATCCATTTAAGTGTACACTTCCTTGGTATTAGATGTGTTCATCCATCCCCATAACCATTTTCAACTTATAAAACCAAAACTCTGTCTATTAGATGATAACTCCCTATTCTCCTGTCAGTTCCTGACAACCATTATTCTGATACTTTATCTGTATGGTTGGACTATTTCAGTATTTTATTAAGTGGGATCACACAGTATTTATCTATTTGTGACTGTCTCATTTCCTTTTTTAAAATATCTTAAAAAATATTTATTTTGTTTTATTTATTTTTTATGTGGTGCTGAGGATCGAACCCATATGCTAGACAAGCGCTATGCCACTGAGCCACAACCCAGGCTCCCTGTCTCATTTTCTTTAGCACAATGTGCTCTTTTTTTTTTCTTTTCCTTATGAAGTGTGAGGATTGAACCCAGGAACATTCTTCTACCAAGAAACATCCTCACCCCTTTAATTTTTTATTTTGAGGCAAACATTAAACTAAGCTTTCCAATCTGGTTTAAACTTGTGAGGCCCCTGCATCAGCTGTCCAAGTAGCTGGGATTAAAATGTACACCCCCCACATCATTGATCCTCAAGGTTTATTCATGTTGGAGTATATGTCAGAATACCCTTCATTTTTAAGGTTGGATAATACTCCATTGTATGTATGTACCATATTTTACTCATCTATTCATCTGTTGATGGACACAGGTTCCTTTTACATTTTAGCAATTGTAAATAAAGCTTCTGTGACCATGAACATGCAAATATTTCTCAGACGGACTTCAATTCTAGGGAATATATTCACTCACACATACACATATATACATATGTCTAGGCGTAGAGTTGCTGGATTATATAGTAAATTTATTTTTAATATTTTAAGGAACTGCTAAGTTTTCCACAGTGGCTGTATGGTTATGGTTTTATACTACCACCAAGAGTATACAAGGATTCAAGTCTCTCTATTTCCTCACCAAAATATTTTTCTTTTCTTTCTTTTTTTTGGCTATACTAATGGGGTTTAGGTGGTCTTTTAGACTAACTTTGATTTGTATTTCCCCGATGATCAGTGATATTGCACATCTTTTCATGCACTTACTGGCTATTTGTAAGTCTGCTTTGGAGTAATGTGCATTTATTTAACTAGTTTTGAATTAGGTGGCTTGCTTTTTTGCTGTTATTGCTGTTGAATTTAGGGGTTCTCTGTATAGTTTGAATAGAAATTCTTTATCCAGTATGTAAGTTGCAAATAAGTCGTCTCATTTTGCAGAATGTCTTTGTTGATTTTGTCCCTCAATGTGCAATATTTTATAAATTTTTGTGAAGTGCAATCAGTTTATTTTTTACTGCCTGTGCCTTTGGTGACATATCCAAGAAATTTTTCCATAATTCAGCTTCATAGAAGTTGTATCCTATGTTTTATTCTAGGTTTCTGATAAGATTAGTTCTTACATTTATGCCTTTGATCCATTTTAAGTTTTGGATGTACCCCAATCTTGCTTACAAGAAGTAACTATTACCTCAAATTTGTATGTGTATGTATTTAATCATATGTTGGTATATATAAAAATTATATCTATTTATCTATTTCCTTACATGTGTATGTATTCCAAAATAAAAATACATGTAAAATTATTTTTATTAGTAAATTTGACATAATAAATACTGACCTGTGTCAATATTTTCTTTTTTGTATATGATATACTGCAGATTTTTAAAATCATTAAACATTTCACTATTAAATAAGGAGAAATGAGCACAATTGCATATATTCACTTTAATTTTTCTTATAACAAGTACATTCATCTAAACAGCACCCAGATCAATAAATAGAATATTATAATGCACAGAACATCATCATTTCTGTTTCTCTAACTTAAGCCAACAATAACTAACATCATGTTTCTAACACCAAAGATACGTTTTTGATTTATGTAATGGATAATATAAATAGTATATACTTTCTGGTATATTCTCTAGTGTCTGAAATTGTGCCTAATATTTCACCAAATCTATGGAGCAACTTAGAGAACATTGACTATCATGGAATAATGACTTATCCGAGTAATTAATAATGAATATTTTTCCAATTATCTGTTGTTTCATTAAAAATAATACTACCCCAAATATTAGTGGCTTAATACAATTTATTTTTTCTCACAGATCTTTGATTACAGCATGGCTTTGTGAAGACAATTTGCTTTGCCTCAATGTGGCAATAGTGAGGCCCACTTCCAACATGACTGTATTGCACAGTTGACAAGTTGTTAACGACCACCAGCTGTGAATTCAGCTGAGGTTGCTGGTGCTGGGCTTCTGAATAGGCTGCTTTTTCTCCCAGCATGGCAGCTATATTCCAAGAACAAGTATTCCATGACAGAAGAATAAAAGCCTGCCAGTGTCTTAAGAGTTCAGCCTGGAAACAGATAAAATGGCACTCCCACCACATTTTATAAGTCAAATAAAAGCTAAGATGAAGAGAAGGAAACACCTCAACTCCTGATGGAAAAAGTAACAAATAATATGTGTCCATTTTAATCCTTCATAGAAGTCTTCAACCTACTTCCCCTCTAGGAACTTATTTTTTTTCCTATGTGTGTAATATTTTTGGAAAGCCACAAATTGTTGGTTTATTGTAAGTGATAAAATTTGGTAAATAGCCGTTTATAATTATTACTGATACCTTAAATGACAAATGATTTTTAAAATCAACTTGTGAAACAAATGCAAATTGTATTCATTAGACTTGTTAAATGTATTTATCAATTTCACTTACTTTTCTATATACCTTTTGAATGTTTAACATATAATAATCTTATTTTTTAATAATGAGAATTTAGTTCTTATTTTCTATTTTCTAAATAATTTTATTTGATTGACTGTCAAGGAACAAATGTGTCCCATTTAATCAGTCATTACCTACATCACAGCCCTAAAGTTTGATTTCACTGTCTCAGACATCAAATAAATTGTTAGAAATTTGATGTAATAATGTCTTTGGTATGATTGCAGATGCAGATAATTTTTTCTATTTGCTACTTTTTTTTTAACATATTCTTTTCTTTAAAATAAAGGTTTTATTAGATATGGAAGTTTCCTTTTGTTACTAGCTTGCTAAGAATTTTTGTAAAGAACTCATGTTGGGTGTAACCAAATCCTAGTTTCTGTTTTTCCTTTTATGCTCATTTATTGATTTATTTGCATGTTAACTCAAATATAATACTTTCTATTCTTTTAAAAACTGTTGTAGACAATTTCAAACCTACCTTCCTAATCCTCAATGTTTACAAATTATCATGAGAAACATGTTTTGATCCCTTCACAGAACTAAACATGAGAAAATTTTCTTTGCAGTTTATCCACAGGGAATACTTTTGTCCATATTTCATTTGACTTCAGAAAAGAATATCCCATTCTGAATCTTATCATTTACAAGTTTTTCTCCTCAAATTTGGTTGACCCAATTATCCCACTCCTTGGCTTATACCCAAAGAACATAAAAATTAACATACTACAGTGACAGAGCCACATCAATGTTTATAACAGCTCAATTCACAATACCTAAACTATGTAACCAACCTACGTGCTCTTTAACAGATGAATGGATAAAGAAAATGTGGAGGGGGCTGGGGATGTGGCTCAAGCGGTAGCGCGCTCGCCTGGCATGCGTGTAGCCCGGGTTCGATCCTCAGCACCACATACAAACAAAGATGTTGTGTCTGCTGAGAGCTAAACTAAAAAATAAACATTAAAAATTAAAAAAAAAAAAGAAAGAAAATGTGGAGGGACTGGGGATGTGGCTCAGATCCTCAGCACCACATAAAAATAAATAAAGATATTGTGTCCACCTAAAAGAAAAAAATAAATATTAAAAAAAGAAAATGTGGAATATATACAATGGAATATTAGTCAGTCTTAAGGAAGAATGGAAGTATGTCATTAGCCAGTAAATGGATGGAACTAAAGAATATCATACTAAGTGAAGTGAGCCAATCCCAAAAAAACCAAAGGTCCAATATTCTCTCTTATATACAAATGCTAATTTACAATAAGAGGGGAGGAGTAGGGAAGAATAGAAATACTTTGGATTAGATAAAGGGTGTAAGATATCTACAGTGAAAGTTATACAGAACTCTAAAGAAAGAAATTAAAGAAGACATAAGAAGGTGGAATGATCTCCCATGTTCTTGGATAGGCAGAGTTAACATTGTCAAAATGGCCATATTGCCAAAAGCTCTACACAGATTTAATGCAATTTCTATTATCCCAATGCTGTTTTCCATAGAAATAGAAAAGGCAGTCATGAAATTTATTTTTTTCCTATTTTTTATGTAGGGATTGATTAATCATAGTGTTAATTTTTATCAGAAATAAATTTTCATTCACAAGTTTCCTTCAAGTCAAACAACATTTTCTGTCAGAATGTGCAAGAGAATTAAACTTTTCTAAAAGTATACTAGATACTAATTCTAACAGATAAACAAGAAAGATCATACTATTTACCCTATAGTAGTGTATGATAAATGTCTATTTACAAAATATCTTATATTTTTCTGGACATGTATGAATGAATAAAAATTGTGGAAGGATATTCATCATCTATTAATATGATAAATAAAGGAAGAGAGTTGGGTGAGAAAAGGGGAGACATCAACACTAATTTTAAAAAGAAATATACCAATAATATAAACAATAATCAATAATACTGATAATATGTTAGTGGGGCTAGAGAATATTACCTTATGCAATATAGTTTATTACCATCTTGATCTGAGAGTTACCTAAATCTGGTAACAGAAATAATTAGGAAAACACTTTTAGGAGTTGTATGGAAAAACCACCTTTTATGGATCTGTTTATTCCAGTGCATAAATTGAGTGATTCATGAGTCTTAAAACTTAATGGATAATATAGTTTTGGACAAAGAAAAATTGCTTACAACATTGAGTTGAATTTTAAATAATAATTCAAATTGTAAGTGATTTAACAAAATTTTGAAAAAATACTTTTCAAATAATTGACTGATGTTTCATGATTCATGTTTAAATCATAGAAAAGGCAAGTAATATAAAGAACACATGCAAGAGAGAGAATCAGTATTTGTTTTAAATCTATTATCCTTAATCTATTAATTAGTATAAATGTTTTATTTTATGTAAAATAAAAAGACTGTTAGTGAAATTTCTGTTTCTGCTGCTCCTTTTTGTTGCTAAATAGTTAAAAAATTTACATGTTGGTAGCTTTCAGGTATGAAAATATAAGCCTTGTTCTACATTTTATTTTTTTTTATTTTATTTTTTTCATCTTTTATACATTTGATTTTTAGGACACCAGAAAGCAGTATTTTTGAAATAGTGTGAGATGAGTCTTGAAATCTCTGGAATAAATTAGGACAGAGGAGGTGTGAGATGGTAGGTTAGGGTATAAGGGTAAATAAAAGAATCCAGAACAACAGAGGTTTACTAAAAAATAAATGTCAATGAATATTTGCTGGTGGGCCTATCCAATTTCTTTAAAAAAAAGAATCTACCTGATTTGAATTTAAAGCATGTTCTATTTTGATGGTGCAAGTCATCAAACAAACATAATGTCTTACATAAATTAAGCTTCACTGACAAAAGTAGTAGACAGAAAAATATGTATCTAACCAATGCAGACCAATGGCAGAAAAGTTACCATTATTCTAAGATTCATAAATACAATATCAACTTAGACAAAAGTGGAATTGGGTGCTCAGAAGTGGATAAAACATTTGTTTCTAGGCCTAGAAACAGAGATATATGAAAGAAAAATAATGTTCTGAAATCATGAAATTGAAATTCTAGTCACTCTTATATGATCATTAAAGGATAGGAAAATCTCAGTTAAACATATGAATTCATTAATATGGTACTTCATTATATACTTTTTTTTGGTATCAGGGTTTGAACCCAAGGGCTGTTGACCACTGAGCCACATTATGACCCCTGTTTTGTATTATTTATTTAGAGACATGGTCTTACTGAGTTGCTTAGCTCCTCACTTTGGATGAGGCTAGCTTTGAACTTGCAATCCTCCTGTCTCAGCTTCCAGAGCTGCTAGGATTACAGGTGTGCATCACCACATCTGGCTTCATAGTTTACTTTTTATTTTTTATGAAATTGGGGTACATGTAAAAGTTTTTGTTAGCTTCCAAGTTCAGATAAAAATGAGAAAGAATTTTAGGTTCCATTTGTTATAAAATTGTTTACTCTAACTCATAAGTTTGAGCAACACTTAATATTGGCTCTGTGTTATAGCATATATATAGTGAGTGAATCTAGTAAAATAGTAAACGTTACTATAAATGTTAAGCCATGTTATAACACTACATGAAACCCATACTCAGTGTATATTTTCACTGGAGATTTTGAAAGTTATTGGTGGTTTTCTTTTTTTTATATATTTTAAACTGAGAAAAGAACTTTAAAGTTTTAGTAAAAGGTTAAGTAATCCATTTGGAAAGAGAGATACTGATTAGTGCTTTGCTTACTATGAGAAACAATATGGAGTATAATTATATTGAGAATGAATGCCCACTACAAGAAAATTTGCACAAGTTTGTGGTAGGGTTTGTGGGGAACAGAGAAAAAATAGTAGATCAGTGGGGCTTTATATCTGTGCACTTCTTCATAGTGATATGTTATACTGATACCAGTATAATATGAAAACGTGTTTCATTCGAAAGTGCATGAAACACTAGTTTCAATTAGTGACTATATAAATTAATTCTAATTTATATTTTCGTTAACATCACAAACCTACAAACTTTAAATCATCAAATTCAGATACTTTTATAAACTTTTTAATAAATGATGGCTCAGGAGATGCAATAATTATTGTCAATTGCTTTAAAGTCAGCACAGTGAAAGAGAATTTAAACCAAAGCAGATATCTATGAAAAAACATTAGAGACAGAGAAACTCAGGAGCTATTTTATAAAATCCATATATATGGTGACTTTATTTAATATGGTTGAAATTAATTTATTTTCAATTTTAATCTGACTGGTTCATATTCACAATATTTGTCTTTTCGGGAGGATTTCACAGTCTGCCACATTAAATATTTATATCCTTTTTCTTTATATGAATCAAAATAATCACCATTCCTCTTCTCACTGATTTTACAAATGAAACTACATGACTAATCTATAGCATCTTTAGAAAAGAAAAATGACTTGACACACAGCAGGAATATGCTCACCTGACAAGCCATCACTCTCTAGCCTCCATTAGCTCAATGGGAAAATGGCTATACAGTAAAAAATATGAGGGTTTGCAATGTATTACTCCCATGGCTGCAGTTTGACAGACTGTCAGGGAAAAAAAACCCTCATGTTTTTTTTTCTCACATCTTGTTAATATTCAAACTTTTCAGTCACTTTCTTATTATTATGCTCTCACCTTTGAGAAACAAGACAGTGAAGTGATAAGCAGGATGGGTGTACAGGAAAAGAGAAGAAGGAGGAGATCATCAGAAGAGAAAAAAAAGAGATGAAATAAAAAATGGATGTTCACAATGATATGAGGTAGCAATGACATGAGGAGAAATGATATGAATGAGAAAGCAATGATATGAGGTAGCACTTACTGAAAGTGTTTGTGATGATTTTTAATGTCTATCAGTAATTTGTAGACCTTCTAGAGATTAGCAATAATTGATGAAATAAAATGGAAATGATAACTCAGGGAAAAAAACAATCTGATAACTTGGTGAGATGCCAATTTATGACATAGCAGATGGATGTTATGTGTGGACCTTTAATAGAATCTTCCTTTTGTGTTGCTTCATGCTACACAAAGAAGGCACAGGAGCTGGAAGCAAGAGAAGCTAACATCCTAAAAATTTGTAATGTGACATCTGGGCTGTATTCTATTTTACCTTCTCTAAAATGTGTAAGGGACTATATTCCACTTAGGTAGCCAAGAAAGCACCTTCTCATAACTGTTAAACTTTTGTTTTATGGAATAGGTAATCATTGTTAATCTCTCCAGTCTGTTCTCCAACTTCTTCCACCATTTATTATTCAGAACACTGAGCTCTGTGGAAGCTTCAGAAGAATCTCTTGTTCTTTGACCTTTGGCTGGCCTCAGCCAGTGGAAAAACCACATAAGAAAATAAGACCCTGGGAAGAAAATAAACAGAGTTTCTTGTTCCTCCAACTCTCTTCCTACCTGGCTGCATTGCTCAATTGAAAGTTGCTTTCTTTTATCTACAGCCATGTCTCCAATAGTGTGCTGCTTCCTCTCATCTTTATCTGGATCACAGTGTACCCTATCTGCTGTCCAATGGGTCGAGTAATGACAGAGGTTATCAATATTTCTCATTCTAGGTTTTTATCCTATCCCCCTTCCCCCTTAATACTGTCTATACTTTTTTTTCATTTCTTATTTTTATTTTTTTTATCATTATTTTTTATGGTGCTGGGGACCAAACACAGCTTGGTATACACTAGAGAAGCCTCTATGATGGAGATAAACCTGTAGCCCACTGTCTACACTTTAAAAAAGAATTTTATATTAAATTTTCTTCATTTAATTCATCTAGGTGTAATATTTTTTTTTCCTATTGGAATGTAACTACTAGCTAAATAAAGGCAGAATTTGAACTCAGTGTTGCCTAAGAAATCTAAACTTTGTGAGTACACTACAATCAATAAAAACGAAAAGAAAATAGTGATGTCATTGCTAAGGGTGTTTGATAGACCATATTTCAAGTGAAACAGTCTATTTCTTGTCCTATTTGAGAACTTGGGGAACCAATTTTAAATCTATTGGGAGATCTTTCTAAAGCCCCATGGCCTAACAGATGTGCTCATTTTAAAACCTTTAGTTTTTAACTGTTTTTAATATGTTAAAGATGACTATCTAAGTAATGACATTTACTCCCCCCAATAAATGGGGCATAACTGAGTTTAAAAAATGGCAGATTATGACCAATTTAGAGACAGTCAACAAGAACTACCCATTTTTGAATCCCAAAGATTTAGTACTTGTTTTAGTCAGCATTTTCATTGCTGTGAATCAAAGACTTGACCAGAACATTTGTAGAGGAAGAAAAGTTTATTTGAGGGGTCTGTCCATAAACAGCAGGCTCCATTTTTCTGGGCTGCAGGTGAGGCAGGACATCTTGGTGAAGGAGTGTGGCAGAGGAAAGCAGCTCACATGATGATCAGAAGGCAGAGAAAGAGAGACTCCACACACCAGATACAAGATATATACCTGAAAGGGACTAATTGGGTTAAATTCACTAATTGGGTTAGAGGTGTCACAACCCAATCACCCCTCTACACCTTCTTGCACTCTCACACATGAGATTTTCGGGGACACCTCACATCAAAACCATGACACTACTACATTTCTACCACAACAACTGTTGTAGATAAATAGATTATCTATACATTCATGGTAGAAAATAATATGGGCTGTTATTTATTCAATTGTTCTTACCCTTAATGATGCTAGACACTTCTGATTTCTCCTGTTTCATTGGTCAGTTTTGGTCTCTTTCATTTGCTGGCTCCTTCTCCTTTATGTGACTTCTCAGTTTTGACAAGGATCCTAGGTTCTATGACACCTTCTTTCAGGATGTTGTATTATTATTATTATTATTATTATTATTATTATTAGTGTGTTTCTGTATGTATCTGTATGCCAGGGATCTCCTTGGCAGCCTGCTAAAACTTCTGTGCCCATTCAGATAACATAGCTTAAATGCATAAGATAAGATATATAGCAGTATAAAAAGAGCCAGGCATCAAAATATATTTTAAAGTCTTCTAATAAAGTAATATGTATGCTTCTTTATGCATATAATAGCAAGATCTAATGACATGTCTGCTACTACAATCAACTGGAATAAGATATAGCACCTCATTTTGAGATATCAATAACTCAATAACTAAAATATTCTAGCTAAAACTCCTGTTTGTAATTCTACTTTTTTTTTTTTTTTGCTTTTGGTGACAATTGAAAAAATAATGTTGATTAATAGCTATACATTAGTAATATTGAAAGTGAAAATTTTTCAACCACCTGTATCCTTGAATTCCATCTGTCCATATTTCTTGTTAAAAACTGCTTTAGATGGGTTATGGAATGTATATGCTAGAGTCTCATTAATGTACATCTTCATTTCAGATTGTTCTCCAAACTGCAGTGAAATTTTGTTGTTTTAGACATCTCAAATTTACCATAGCCAAAACAGAAGTCTTGAATTCTTTTTTTTTCCTTTATTTATTTATTTTTTGTGATGCTGTGGATTGTGCATTTGCTGGGGCCCCTTCGGCTGTGGCTCTCAACAGATTGAGCCCATGGTCTTGTGCATTCAAGGCAAGCGCTCTATCAACTGAGCTATATCTCCAGCCCAGAAATCTTGAATTCTTAATCCATGATACAAAATCTTTTCATTACTATTCAAACAAAAGGAAAAGGGAAAAATAGGATTCTTTATTAATTTGTTTAAATGAAGTGTTAACAACCATGTATTATACATTTCAAAAACTCAGAAGAAAGGACTTTGAAAGATTTTACCATAAATGACAAATGTTTGAGGAGACAGATGTCTTTAATATGAATTATAAACTGAATAATGGATGATATATGCATCAAAACATCACATTATCCCACTAATATGTATAATTTTTTGGTTTTATTTACTAGTTAAAGTTATATTTTTTGGTGGGAGTACCAGGCATTAAACTCAGGGGCAAGCACTCAACCACTGAGCCACATGACCATTCCTATTTTTTTTATTTTATTTAGAGACTGGGTCTCACTGAGTTGCTTAGTGCCTTGCTTTTGCTGAGGCTGGCTTTGAACTTGTGATCCTCCTATCTCAGCCTTTCAAGTCGCTGGGATTACAGGCATATGCCACCATGCCAGGCAAAGTAAACTTAATTTTAAAGAGAATAAATTGGAATTGAAATGAATAAACATTACTTTATTTCTTTGAAGTTGAAATTCTCTTACTCTTTGCTTTTCCTCCATCGCCCAACTTCCTGTTTATCACAGAAACTTGGCAGTGAGGCACCTGTCCAAATACTCCTCACCCTGGCCCAAGACCAGAAAGTTTGCATATGTATTACACTCTTTACTAATCCATTTTTCTTCTTGCAATTATCCATTATCTAAAAGCAGGTAGGATTGTCTTTAAAACATAAACCAGATATTAAAACCATCCTTTTCTCCAAATTTTATTTGTGTCAGTCATGCTACCTGCACCCAACACATTCCTTTTGATTCTACAATAGAGATATCTCTCTCCTCTATGCTCTTCTATCACCATACCCCCTTATTTTCCTTAAAATAATGAAAATGTCATATTTCTTGGAGACCTTTCCTGATACCCCATCTCAGAGAATCATATGCAACACTCACTTTCAATTACAGCACTTTTGTAACAATGCTACATAAATAAATTAGAAAAAAAGTGAATACATTACATTGCAACTTTTATTACATATTTAAATTTAATCAGAAATTTTCCATCCACTTTCATACCTTTCACATTGTAGTGCAATCACTAAGAGCATTGCAGTCATTATTTTGATATTAAAATAATAGCCACTTCATATATAGTATCTTAGTGATACTATTAGCTATGTATAATCAAAATGAGATCAAAATATATAGAGCTAAATTTTTCATATCTCTGTAATGCATTCTGTTGTTATATATAAATAAAAAAATGACAGCTATTGATTTTAAGGAATATTTATTCTTCAATGGAACTACAAAATCTTTAGTCCAAATGACAAATATTGGGACTTAAGTTGCTCAGTTTTAGCACCTCTTTTTTTCCCCAAGAAAAATATTGACTGGAAAAAAAAGAAAGAAAAAAATGATTAAATGTTTAAAGCCATTGCATTTTCTTGCTAATTACCTTCTGTTCCAAGTGTTTGTCTATTTCATATTGACTCATTACTGCCTAATAGAAAGTCTATCACATACTAAGTAGCTAATAACAAATTTCTGACTCATTTATTGTTTTTATAAGTAGGAAGCATACCTAAGCCTTTTCTTAGTAAAACAAGTCCTTCTAAATAGGAAACAGCATGATCCATCTTCACTCTATAAAGGAATAATACAGGTAATTGGAAATGTTTTTAAATTCCCCTACATCCAGTTTTGAAGTGAAGGATACCATGATAGAGAGATATTTATTTGTTTAAATGTAATTTCACATTGCACTGAATAAAAATCATTTCTTTCATAGTTTACTGACCAGTGTGTGCATGTGTGTGTGTGTGTGTGTGTGTGTGTGTGTGTGTGTGTTCATTTTAAACTAAGATATGGATAGAGTAAAGATCATTTCCCTTCATTATTGTCATGCTCCTCAGTTCAGAAAAAAAATTCTGCTAGTTAAATTTTTCATAAATTATTTGTAATATTTTATCAGGAAAGCTATTTTCATGATGTTAGGATTGGAAGAAATGTTGATCTTATGCCTGTTTAATTTTCTGAAAATAAGTAAGAAACAATAAAGCAATTAGAGACTAATGGTTATTTTGCCAAATAGCTATTGACATAAATCAGGCAAGAGACTACTCTGAAAATATGAACATATGCAAATCAGCAAAGAAACACCTTAGGATATTAAGGGGACAGGTAAACATCATGGACCACTGAAGTTATTGCAGAAAAAAAGTGAGTAGCATAACACTAAAAAGGAACAAATCTGCAATCAGTTTCATGTTTTAGTAGGAAGAAAAAGCAGACTGTGTGATGCCCCTATTCATAGAAAGAAACATAATGAATTAAGACAAAAGCAAACTAAATTTAATCCGAAATTTTCCATCCACTTTTACACCTTTCACATTGTAGTGCAATCACTAAGAGCATTGCAGTCATTATTTTGATATTAAAGTAACAGCCACTTCATATATAGTATCTTAGTGATACTATTAGCTATGTATAATCAAGATGAGATCAAAATATAAACAAGAAATAATAATCTTTGTAAATGGAGTCAATTTAGGAAACTATTGGGAATTTCCTTATAAGCTAATGCCAAATTTGAATTGAATTCCAATCCTCCTGTACATAACAGGAAAAATAGCTAGTCTTAAACTTCAGATTAAATGAAAAAATAAGAGCGTTGCTAAAGACAGAAATGTGACATAGTAAATCTAAAGATAAAAATAAGAGCAGAGAAGAACAAAATGTGATTCACATCGGGAAAGTCTAACTTTTTTTTATAATTTATCATATTATAAATTATTTTACATCACTGTAGAATTAAGATTAGAAAGATGCAAAGAAATTTCCAAAGAATTGGGATATGATTAAAAAAATTAAACATTTTGTAGGAGAAAACAAAGAAGTTTGATTTTTCATCCTTCTGAAGCCCAACATCTGTATGTAATATTTTCAATAATTTCTAAGATTAATTTAAAGTTTTGTTCAGTGTAAACATACATATTTCTGATACATTTGAAATAAACAAATATTGTTTAAATCTGGAACTACGAATATTATTTAGAACACAAAATAAGAAAGTTTAAAGCTTTAGGATATTAAGTCAAGTAGAAGTGAAATCTGAAAGACTTGCATTGAATTCATCATGGAAGAAGTTGAATCAACTCTAGTTTAATTAAACTATTAGGATTGGAAGAAATGTTGACCTTATGCCTGTATAATTTTCCATTATAGGAAATAAATGTCTGTTGTCTATTTTATTTCAAAATCTAGACCACCGACATTTATTTTCTTTGTTGGGATTAAACTAGTAATAAGCATAGAAGAAGAAAGAGCTGATTAGAAAGGAATGAAAGTTCTATCAAGTCACAAATAAAAACTCTTAAGTAATATATTGTAATTTGATATATGTGAATATGTTTTAAATATGTTTTATATTCATTTCAGTTGAGTAACTATACCCATTGAGAGTAATGATTTTATTTAAATACCTTATATATCAGCTCAAAGAGAGAAATAGAAAATTTATTTTGATTCAGCTTATGCTATATTTGTAGAATAAGTACATAATTAGTTGGAAACTATATAAAATGGGGCTCAGTAGTTTATTAAAAGCATAAAATTCACCTACTCTTTTATTATTTGAACACACTCCCATGGTGCAATAGTATCATTACAGTGATTTTTATGCAGAGATAATTAGCTTTATATTTCCTTATATATGACTAAAGGACATATTTTTTGAATGTGATAAAAAAAATCTACATTACTACCTTTAGTAATCATTTCAACAATGTCTCTGAAGAGCCAGGAGTGCTTGCCCTATACATCTGGATATGGTCCAGTTTGTAATTACATGCCTGAATCATCCCTGTAGATTATAGTCTGCAAAGCTATATAGAAGCTGCAACACGTTATTCTAGTAAAGGTTTCAGTTTGATAATATTTTTTTATTTATTTGAATGAAATAAAATTAATAGTATCAATAGTAGTATTTAAAAAAATGTCTGCCTTTTTGTATAGAATCTATATTCTCTCACTTAACAATATGGTTTAAAAATACTAATGAGTAGTTTTCTGAATCACATACAATGAAAATATGTCTTTTAAAAGTAATGAGTAGGAGAAATTAAACAAATTATTTCAATATCAAGGATGAAGTTTAGATGAAAATTATTGTCAAATCATGTAATAGTATGTACAGATAATTAACTTCAAGTCTTGTAGGATTACTGTTGTAATTACTGTCTGGTATTTAGATTTTGGTTTCCATCCATTTGGAAGACATTCATCATATTCTTATTTAAAATAGTTTTACCTAATATATTAAGTTCTACTTTCCCACTGTCAAGTAATTTGACTGTCTCCATTCATATTTCTTTTTTTTTTTAAAGAGAGAGAGATAACTTTTTTAATACTTATTTTTTAGTTAATTTCAGGGGACACAACATCTTTATTTTATTTTTATGTGATGCTGAGGATCGAACCCAGCCCCCCGCGCGTGCCAGGCAAGTGTGTTACCACTTGAGCCACATCCCCAGCCCATTCATATTTCTTATTATATTTCCTTCTAGCAGAGTCCTGCCTTTTCCAGTGTTCTTAATTCTTCCATAATCAAGGTTGCTATTTCTCATTGGTCCTTCTTCTTTTTACCCATCATGAAAAGTACTCACATAAGGAATCTTCAAACTCAGTAATTTTCAATTGTGTGTGTGTGTGTGTGTGTGTGTGTGTGTCTGTGAATGAGAAGGTGTTTTTCAGAAAATTAGGGTCTCAGGTTCTTTGAGGAAACCCAATAAAATTAGAATTTCTTCCTTTCTCTCTCTCTCTCTCTCTCTCTCTCTCTCTCTCTCTCTCTCTCTCTCTCTCTCTCTCTCTCTCTCGCTCTCTCTCTTTCTCACACACACACACACACAAACACACAGCTTTATTTACTGGACTCTTGTTCATCTTTAAATTTTAATTCAGGACATGACTCCTTCAGGGAGAGTTCTGATTTACCCACACATTGTTCAATTCCTTTCTTATGCTATAAAAAGCCATTTCATCTGCTTTACATTGCAGTATTCTCTTGAGTTTATAATTATACATGTATTTGCATGATTGCATTATGATTTTCCATCCTCACTAGAGCTTAGTTTTATGAGAATAGGTTATTTTGTATAAATATTTCATAAACATTTTTGAGTTAATAATTTTTTTATAAAACATTGTTCTCTTTCCATATAGCTTGCATCTTATAGCTTACAGCTTTTTACATTTTTAATATTTGTAAGTAATATACAAAATAGCAATTTATTCTATAAGATAGAAACTTTTCTATCTGAAAAGTGACAAATTTAAATGTAAACATAGATTTTTTGACTAAAATATGTTCCTAATACTTCTGCTAAATGTGCAATATGTTTTAATTAAATGATTCATCTGCCAGATTTTATGTAAGTTTCACACTGTGGAATTGGGAAAAAATTATACAAGAATTACTCAGATGAACAACATCTGGATTAAGACAACATAAGTTTATATTCTGGGTTGAAGCTTTACAATTTCCTTTTTTATTTTTTAAGACAAGTTTAATTTCAATCAATATAAATTTCTTAAAATGCTAAAGTCTAAATAGCTGGAACCAATTTCATACCTTTAGGCAGACACTACTAAAAAACATGTCTCAGTACAATATTCAAAAGTATATATTGAAAGAGTGAAAAAAAATTTCTCTTAAATCACCCTGATACAATCCAAAGGAGAAAGTAACAATCTCATTAATCATAGTAACCATTGCTTTCTCATTAGTTACTAGTTTGGTGTTTCAAGTAGATTAGGTTTCAACAATGATTAATCATATATATTAATCATATAAATTAATTATATATAATATATATACTTAAATTATATATGTATTATATATAAATTATATATATACATACACATTTACTTATTTCTAGGCTATCACTAGGTCTTATGATGCAGGTGGATCACAAGGAACTCATATGCTAATGGTTTTCAAAATGCAGAATATGCCCTAAGCATCTGAGACTGTGAAGCAAGACAGTTTCAACTGATTCCAAGAAGTATGGGAAGTGAGAAAACTCTTCTATCATAATTTAACCATAGCCTTGATCTCTTTCTAAGTTTTGTACCTCTTTGTTTTAACTGGATACAGGTTTTATTATGAAGACACAGGTTTTTCCATAATTCTCAGTGAAGCTCATACTTTTAATTTCTCCCAAGAGATAAGAAGACAGAGTCAGAATTTACTGACTTTCCATTCCCTTTTTCTGTTCAGAAGCATCCTGGTGTTATGGTTTGGCTATGTGATGTTCCCCAAAGACTCATGTGTGAAACACTGCAAGAATGTTCAGAGATAAAATGATCACATTATGAGAAATGTAATCTAATCAATGGACTAAGCTAGGTGAATGGATTAACTGAGTGGTTATTATAGACAAGTAAGGTATTCATGGAGGAAGTAGGCCATTGGGGACATGTCTTTGGGGTTTATAGTTTGTCCCTGGTGAGTCAACTAACCACAGACATAACCTATGAAACTGTGAATATCTAAGTTGTTCTTGTTATGTCTTTTGGTCACAGTGAAAAAAAGCTGATTAAAATACCTGACAAAATTTTTTTTTCTTGACTCTCCTGTCATTTACTATATACTCACTACTCTACTACATGTCCACCATTAGCCACACTGATTTTTTTAATTGTTTTTTTGTTTCCCAGAAGTTTCTATGTCTGAACTTACATATTCTTTTATATCCTAGGTTCACACAGATTTGTGGGAGAAATTGTTCCCTTGTGGACAATTCACTCAGCATGAAAGCTCACAATTCTCAGTTGGTAAAGTTACATCATCTCTAAAATTTTTTCACTTAAATCCTTCAAATACACATTTGATCTTCTTTTATCCTCATATAGAATATTATATTCTCTTATTAATGAAATTTAAAATATATTTCTCTATTCATAAACTTACATATTTTCAGTCTTACTCAATTTTTCAAATTCATCAACTCTGTGGTTACTTGATGTTTTCCAATTTTTCACCAAACAGTGTCTTTCTACAGGGTTCAAGAATTTTATAACCAATTCTAGAGCTTATAATATATCACTAGGACTAATGTTTTCACATTTACATTTGTAACACTTTCTTTTTGTGCAGTTTGCAATTTCTTCTAGATTGTGCATCAGAAAGATTATACTGAAAAAATCTGAAGGGAAATTTTTCTATGCACTTGAAAAATAATAATAATTTATTGATTTCAAAGACAGAATCTTCTTTGATAGACAAAGTAAGGGAAGACTTAGGACTATTTATACTATAGTAAATTTTTTGTTATCAAAAATGCAAACCTCATCATGTTAATTAAACCTACCACAACTCTTAATGGTTTTTAAATTATTTTCGCTTTCCCCACACTACCAGTGTAATTGATATGCGTTAGTTTATACAGTGGGAAAGAAAGAGAGAGAGATAGAAAAAGAAAGAATACATGAATGATGGATGTATGGTTTATAGACCTGCTCACTCATTTTTATTTTATGCATGAGGCCAGGGAGTTATCCTTAGGGGAAAATGTTCAATTTCATCCACAAATCAGTAAAAGAGAGAGAGAAGGGAGGGAGACCTACAAATTAAAAAGAATAGAAATATGTTTTAAGTACTTGAATCATGAAGAAGCTAAAACTTTAAACAACCTGTCTTTAAAACATTCAGGTTTTTATCATGATCATGAAAATGCCTGACATAAACAGCTTCGAAGAAAAATGTTTAGTTTGATATATGGTGTCACAGGTTTCAATCCACGGTTAGACAGTCACATTGCCTTGGGCATGAGGTGAGGCAAAACATCATGGCAGAATGGTGTGATAAGGGAAGTCTCCTCAGCTTATGGCATGTGGAAAAAAGAGAGGGACAGAGAGGAGAGACATGGACAAGATATGGTCTGCAAGGGCAAGCCCCCAATGCCATTCTGCCTTCAAACATACCCTGTCTACCAAGTTTTCCACCCCCTCCAAGTAGTCCATTCAAATAATACATCAAATGGATTAAACCACTAATGAAGGTATAGTCCTCATGATCCAATCACTGTCCCAAAGTCCCATATCTGAAAATTGCTGCACTATGAACCATGCCTTCAACAATTCACCTTTTAATTCTACTCTTGGTCTCCAAAAGCTCATACTCATCTTAACAATGTGAAATCTAATCAATCTTCAAGAGTTCCAAAGTCTTAACAGTTCAACCATTTCTCAGAAGTCCAAGTCCAAAGTCTCTTCTGAGGCTGTTGGCAAACTCTTAGTCATGAGCTCCTATAAAAACATTTTTAAAAAAAAAAATAACTTACAGACTTTTAAGTTACAGTGTCATGGAGTGAATATTCTTATTTCAAAAGGTAGTCCTGGGGCACAGAATCTATGAAGATTATCTGTGACAGGAAGAATGACTAGGGATATAAAGGAAAAACAAGGGCTAAAACTGATTATTATTGAAATTTATACTTATTATAAGGAGTTCATTAGATTATTTTTTCCTACTGTTTTATATATGATCAAAATTTTCTGTAATGAAATGTTAAAAGTATGATTTTTTAAGGTAAATGCTTAAATACTTTTTCACAAAACTTTTGATATGCATTCAAAAGATTGACAAAATTACTAGCATTTCTTTTCAATAAAACAAGTTATTATGATATATTAATTTTTACTATCAAATATTCACCTCCAATAGAAGGACTACATAATAAGTTACTTATCAAAAGTGACTTTTCTTTTTCTATGGTTTTAGTGACACATTATATTTAGCTTTCAACCCAAAGACATTGGTGTAATTCCAACTCACACCAATCATAAGCCAGTGATAAATCTGCTGCAGTGAGTGTAAAAATTAGGACACTGTACTACTATAAATTGAAATTGAGACAAGAACAACTTTGTTGTATAAAACTCTACTTGAAATATCACTGCTCTTGCACATTAAGGTTTATGACAACATTATGTAAATCGAAAACTTGAAAATAAATTAAATTCAATGTGATTCTCAGAGACATGGCTGTGCAAAGCTAGATTATGTATCTGGCACATAAAATGAATTGAAACAGGATGAATTAGAATCAGAAAATAAAATGAGAAATTGAATGCAATTTGTATTTTCCTCTCTCTTCCTCCCTCTTGCTTCCTCTTTTAATAGCTTCCAGTGTTGATATAATTACTATTAGGGTCTTAATAGCATATAGGCAAGTGTATAGAATTGCAATACAATATACATTTTGTACTAAATTAATCACATTTTCCTCAGTCAAATTCATCACATATAGTTACATAGTTTGCATTGTTCAAAGTTGTATACTAAATGTCAATATGTTATGACTTGAAACCTAACTTTCTTCTACATCAGAGTAGTAAATATTTTTTCTGCCATATTGTCAATATCAAATTAACTATTTTTTTGTGATTTCTTTCTCTAACTAGTTGTTCCACTTACAGAAAATAAAATTTTGGAAATGTTATGGCTTTTCCCACTTCTTTTATCTTATTACATGTGCAATGAGATTTCTTGATACTTCCATGATTAATTTCATTTTCTATCTCCATTTCCTGGACCAAACCCTAATTTTCTAAAGTAAAATTACTCTCTGTTCATACATGTCCTTTTCTCTGAACTTCCCATCTCCTTATAAGACTGGATGCTGAACTTATAATTCTCCTAAAAATATTGTTTAATTGCATTAATGTTTTAATCAGGTTTTTCACTACTGTGACCAAAAGAGCTTACAAGAACAATTTCAGAGGAAGAAGAGTTTATTTGGGGGCTCACAGTTTGAGAGTTCTCAGTCCATACATGGCTGACTCCATTTCTTGAGGCCTGAGATGTGGCAAAACATTGTGAGAGAAGGGGGTAGTGAAGGAAAAGCAGATAGTACATGATGCCAGGAAGCAGAGAGAACTCTAAGTTCAGCTAAAAAAAATATACACCCCAAATCCATGTCCTCAATGACCCACCTCCTCCAGCCTTATCATACCAAACTTTAGTTACACTCTGTTAATACTTATCAGAGGATTAATTCACTGGTTGGTTTAAGGCTTTCAAAACACAATTGTTTCACCTCTAAACCATCTAGCATTGTCTCACACGTAAGTTTTTTGGAGACACCTCACATCAAAACCATAATAATTTTTAACATTTTATTATGTTTAACTTTTTCTTGTTATGACATATTTTCAAATACATCAACTTGATCTCGAAATCTTACCTTATTTTGTAAATCTTATAAAAATATTATTAAAATCTCAAAGCCTTTGAAGGCGATTTGTTAGTGGAATTCAAATCTGTGATTCTATTTTAGTGTTGATTCCTGTTCAGCACACTGGGAATCTTATTCATGACAAGTGGTTTTTTTTCTTCTCTTTGAATCAGTTGACCAATAAGTTATCCTTTTCTAAAATTTTCATTTGTTCTTACTCTGCATGTATGTGCTTGTGTAATTGTGTGTATATGTGTATATAAATATATATGTGTGTGTGTGTATATTATATATATATATATATATATATATATATATATATATATATATATACATACCTATATATATAACCACAGAGGTCTATTGATTAAAGCAGATGAAGTCTACTCCAGATTGAAGGAGAAGGCAAAAGTATCTCACTTCTTGATGGGAGACATATGAAGGAATTATTAGCCTTCTTTTACCTTAGAAAGGGAAATAAGGAGAATTTACTTGTAAAAGAAACTTGAGAGCCAGGATTTTGAAGACAAGAACTAGTATTCCAATGAAATCCAGTGTTATCATCTTTCTTCTATAGGAACTTCCCTGATAATGCCTTCTGAAGTTCTCATTAACATGAAGGGACTCATTTTATTACAGGAAGTGTTTCATTTTTATGGTACACAGCTGAGTACCTGTTTCAAAATTGCTTTCAGACAAAGAAAGATTCCTACTCAGAATTCCTTCTCTGAATTGTGAAGATCACCTGTCACTCACTGGTCAAAGTAATCTACACAGATCTGGATTTCTCCAATTTCACTCTGAACATTGCTGATTTTCCATTCCTGCTCTCCAGCTCCCATGGTTCTACAACATAGATTAATATCTGTCCACACCAGCTTTCTTTTTCTCATTGCTTTTGATAGAACCCCCCAAAATTTCTCACACAAACTGCATCATTGTTTCCTGGTTATTCAACCTATGATACTTTTTCTATATACAATTAAAGGCTAGGCAGCAATCTATATGTCATAAAACTACATGAGTCTTTATTATTTGTGTATTTGTGTTTCTGACACAGAGCATACAGCATACATACATTACAGCTTTCATAGGCTGATAAAATAATTCACAGAAAAAGAGCTTTCTTTGAAACATGATGAATCAAGTTGCTTTCGTTATTGCTATGATCTTTTTATAGAAAGAGATATTTACCCAAAGTTCCAATTTGAGATTAAATAGTAGTGTGTTGTGTTTTCAAATGATTATTTCTTTCCAAAAAAGTTCTGAAACCAAACATTTCCTTCACAAAGTTCAAACACATTACCATGTAATTATTTATAATACATTGTCTATTTCAAAGGAATTGGGACTTATTTTAAAAAAAGTCCCACCTCCAAAAAGTCTAAAAGTACAAAAAAGAAAAAGGCAATCAGAACTGCAGGGGAGTTACAAATCATATTGATTTTAAGATTAAAGATATGAGATTGAATGAGACAAAATTAATGCAAATTCCATGCCAAACTCAGTCAGAACAAATCATTTTGCTCAGTTCACAAAACAGTATTCTTTTTTTTTTTCCTTTTTCTTTTATCTATTTATGCTCTTTCTAGGCCTTCAAGAAAACAAAAAGGGTGACAATCTATAAAGCCACATATATTACCACTAAATATTTCATGCTGAGAGTAAAATGACTGGACCTTCATACTTGAAATTCTCAATCTACACCCTTTCACTTGCTGTTGCTTTTTGGACAACTGACCCCATTTTCACAGGAGCCACACTCCTGCCACTCCATTGTCATTTGTGTCTCTCTCTCCTTTTCTGTCTTCCATTTTTCTGCTAGATGCTGCATTTCTTGATATTTTGCTCTTTCTTGCTATGATGACTTTTTTTTTAATTAGCACAGAGTCATTGATTTTATTACATTAGTTTTCTAATTTACAAAACTCAAGTCCAGTAAAAAAGGCCAACTGCTACAGTCTGAAGAGCACGGAACTGGGAATCAGACCACCTGGATTCTAGCTTCAGCCCCACTGTTACCAAGTGTGGCAACCTTAGACAGTGAACTTAATCCCCCCTGGACTTCTGATTTCTCCTTTAGAGCTGGACCTTTCCAGAACTGTAGGTTTTCCTGCATTGTTTTACATATTATCCTAATAATACGTGGCTTTGTGCCATTCTTTCAAAACTAAAACAAGCTCACCCATTTCAAATATGTCCTGTAGGACAGACTTCCATTCTGTCCTAAGTCCTTTCCAACCAGGCTGTTGTGTCCACAGCTCCTGAAATGAGGTGTATTTTTTTTTTTTTAGACGTGTGAGCATATTTTGACATTTTATACATACATGAAGTACAACCCATTCCAATTAGAATCCCATTCTCATTGTTGTACATAATGTGGAGTTACCTTGCCATGTGTTCACACAGGAGCAAAGGAAAGTTATGACAAATTCACTTTACAACCTTTCCTATTCCCATCCCCACTCCCTTCCCTTTGTTTCCCTTTGTCTAATCCAATAAACTTCCATTCTTCCCCACCCAACCCTCCCTTTTGTGGGTTAGTATCCACTTACCAGAGAGAATATTCAGCCTTTGTTTTCTGGGGGATTGGCTTATTTTGATTAGCATATTCTCCAGCTCCAACAGTTTGCCAATAAATGTCATCATTTCATTCTTCTTTAAGGCTGAGTGATATTCCATTGTGCATATGAACCAAATTACTTGGATGTGGATGCATCACTGTAATATGCTGATTTTAAATCCTTTGGGTATAAACCAAGGATTAGGATAGCTGGGGCAAATGGTGGTTCCATTCCAGGTTTTCTGAGGAATCTTCATACTACTTTCCATAATGGTTACACCCATTTCAATCTCACCACCAATTTATGAGTGTACCTTTTCCCCCACATCTTTGCCAACATTTATTCTTTCTTGAATTGTTGATGATTGCAATTCTGACTAGAGTGTGATGGAGTCTCAATGTAGTTTTAATTTGCATTTATCTAATTTTTAGAGTTGTTAAATAAATTTTTTCATATATTTTTGACCATATTTCTTCTTCTGTGAAGTGTCTGTTCAGTTTCTTTGCCCATTTATTCATTGGGTTATTTTATTTATTCATTTTTGGTGTTTTTTTTATTATTTCATCTTATATCCTGGAGTTTACTGCTCTGAGTTGCAGATGGTAAACATTTTTCTCCCATTCTATAGGCTCTCTGTCACACTCATGGTTGTTTCCTTTGCTGTGAAGAAGCTTTTTAGTTTAACACCATCCGATTTATTGAATCTTGATTTTTCTTCTTGAACTTTACAATTATAATTGAGGAAATCCATTCCTGAGCTGACATGATGGAGAGTTGGCCCTACTCTTTTTTCTGGTAAGCACATAGTTGCTGGTCTAATGCCTAGGTCCTTGATTTACTTTGAATTGAGTTTTATGCAAAATAAAATAAAAATAAAAGATATAGGGGTTCAATTTCATTCTACTACACACTCTCTTTTCAGGTGTCACTTTCTTTAAAACTTCGCAATTCATTAATATATTAAAAAAATGAAATTAATGAACCTAAACTCTATTCTCTTTCACATCTTTTTGATTCCATTAAATATTGCACTGTTATCTCTAATCAACATACTCAACTATTTGATCTTTATCACATACCATAACTTGTACATTATAATTAATTTTATAATAATCATAATTTTTCACATTTTACAAGTTTTCTTCATTTTATAAAATTAAATTCCTTTCTTCCAGCTCTCATATAATTTTAAGTCAAAGTTTGTTATTGAGCATGACTGGTTTCTCTTCATTATTTACTTAACCTAGTCTTGGTTCCTATAAATTTACATCTTAAGTATTATATTCCATTCATTCAACAGATATTAATTGAACTATCATAGTTTTCCAAGTTCTATGATAAGAATTCAAAATACAGACAACACAAACATAGATATGTTGCTTGAAATCAAGGAATTCTTATTGGCTCCAAAAATAAAGAAAGAAATGATAATATAGGAATACAAGGTGTTGGAGACATGAACATGAGTAAATTTTTCTAATTTTTTTTCTTAGCTACTTATTCACTCATTCACAAAATATATCCATCTGTTTTAGTAATGGAGAGACCATGTGATTCAAATTTAAGATTTGGAGTGATAATTCAATATTTTATAGTTAATATATGCTTTCTTCTAACATATATAATTATAAATATAAGGTACAGTGTGATGGTTAATACATGTATACAATGTATAATGATTAAATTTGACTAATTACCATATCTAACACTTAATTTATCATTTCTTTTGGTAAGAACATTCAGTTTCTTCTCTGCTAGCTTTAATATTTTATATTATATATATATGCATATATATAACACATATATATTCATAATTCCTCTTTCTCCAACTTTTAAACCATAGTATAACATTCTTCTAATCTGAAGTTTTAATTCTATTGAACTGTTCTAAATGAGTGTCTTTCAAAAGCTTTGTCAAAACAAATGTATTATTTTTTGCCATTTCTTAAAAATGTCATCAAAACACTTCAGAAGATGGATTAATTTATTATAAAGTGGGAACTGAAAATTCTGAACCCATATAGCAGCTGTCATGTAAGTCACTTTTTAAGGATCATAATTTAGATATATCAAATAATGTTCAGATTGAATGATGGATCACAAGTGTTTTAGTTCATCTTGCTCAAGTGTTTGGTGAACACAGTTCTTCATGTCATACCTGCTGTTAAAGCTTTTTTGAAAATTCAGACTGCTGCTTCCACAGTGTTCTCAGTACAGCCCTCCTGCCTTAGGCTCTGGCATCTGTAAACCATTATTTGAGTTAATTAAGGTAATTGTTTTCCCAAACACTGGTTGTCAAGGAAAACTTACATTATTATGTTAGTTACCTTTTTTTGAATTGTTCTGTAAAATGCTGTAAGATAATAATTATCTTTCCAAAAATTAGCAATTTCTCACTTTATATACTACTAAGGAGGGAACTCCTATGGTGAAGAATTGTTTTATTATTCCTATAATTCACATAAAATGTATTCTATTTTAGGCTTAAATGATTACTAGACTGCTTTCAAATATGATGTTTCCAATCTGGATGTGGCAGTGCACACCTGTAGGCTCAGTGAGTTGGGAGGCTGAGATAGGAGGATCCCAAGCCTAAGTCCAACCTCAGCAACTCAGTGAGACTCTGAATAACCTGGTGAGACCCTGTCTTATTACAATAAGAAATAAAAAGGACTGAAGTTGCACTGGGTTTAATCCCCAGTATGTGTGTATGTGCATATGCATGAGCACATGCACACATACACTCTCACAAAGTACATACATATGATCTTTGGCTAGTGGAAATACGTTTTAATTGTCTATAAATAATGTTTTACTGCAATTTGGGAATGTGGGAGGAAAACAAATCATTAACTTCAGCATAATAATAGGGTTACAAAATCTTTTTACTTCCTGTAGTTTACTTTTTTTTAATCCTTTTATATATATATATATATATTGGAGAATGAAACTGGGCTGCTTTAACATTGAGCCAGTTTCCCATTCCTTCTAATTTTTTTTTTTTTTTTCAGAATCTCCCTAAATTGCTTAGGACCTCACCAACTTGCCCAGGCTGGTCTCAAACTTGGGATCCTCCTTCCTTGGCTTCTTAAAGTTTCTGGGATTATGGACATCCACCACCACTTTTGGCTATAGATTACTTAAAAAAAAAAAAAAAAAAACAAAACAAAAAAACAAGGGCAATCTTTGAATACTATCTTTGTATGGATATATGAGAATTTTAGTTATCTTTTATTAGTATTTTATAGAATTAATTATATAGAGATTTGATGTATTATTTTTGCCCCAAATTTTGGCTGGGCTTTACATACTCTTTTCCATTACTGAATATTTAATCCCCAAAATGTGGAGGGGAATTTTTCATTGTCAAATTTACTTTTCACTACTTTATTTCACAGCCCCTATACTTTATTTCACAGCCCCTATCATCAACCATACTGAACTGTTTGTTATATTGACTCTATACTTCTGTAAATTCTGTTCATGAATTCTCATGCGTATTTTTTTATAATCTATTAATCTTTTTAACAACCAACATGCAACTAAACAATACATTTGCTATGAAGTCCTTCCAAAAATTCTCCCTCACCAGTTAATATTTCTCTTGAGTGTTACATTAATTTCACTATGTTTCACTTATGTTACTAACCATGTTCTGTTAGTTCATGAATCAAGTACATTTTATATTCTAGGCACTATCACAGGCACAAAAGATAATTAAGTAGGATGGGTGGTGCCCCACACAATTACAAGCATCATAGCATAAATGGACACTGGGCAAGTAACAAGTCAAAGTGTGATAGGTATGCAAGGGGATTACTGTAAGTTTATATGAACATCATCCTAAGTGTTTAAGGAATCAGATTTCTCTAGGGAAAATTTAAAAATTAAGACAACACTATACCAAAAAAGGGTAGAGTTTAAGAAGGTGGTGCTGCATAAAGGAGGAAAAATTTAGTGGAAGAGTGGGAACTAGGTAAAATCATGAAGAATTTGAGAAATTTGGAACAAGAATGAAACTGAAAAGTCAACTCAGAGTAACATCATTTATATAAGCCAATTTGAAAGATTAGCGATATGGTGAAATTTACAGTTTGAGGTATCTATACATCCATAATTCAATACATGCATAGAATGTGTAATGATAAAGTCGAGGTAATAAGCCCTCTCAATTCCTCAAACATTTCTATGTGCTGAGACTTTTATTCCCTTCTACTTGTTTCAAAATATACCTTAGATAGTTATAACCAATAGTTATCTGATCATGCCCTAGAAAATCAGGATTGAAGAGATCTTTAATTGTGCTACAAATGATAAGATGATAATCAGAAAATGTGTCCTAAGTAGTGGCAGTAATGATGAAAAGAATTTCAGGAACATTGTACATTTATAGATGATGATTTTGAAAATGTTTTTGGAGACTTTTAGAATTTGCTAGTACTATGAATGTAAAGAAAGGCAAGAAAGAGATGAGAGTGTTTGTATACCTGCAACAGGCAATTCAGTTCTGTCTTTTGAGATTTTCAATAACTATGTCAGGAATAGAATGAACATTTGATACTTAGTGATTGTCTTATTTAATTAGAAATCCTTTTGCTAGAACAAAACAAGCTATCTATTAGACAGTGAATATACATATTACTGTATATACACTTTATATATTTTTATTAATCTCTACATTATATATATACATTATATTGTATATGTGTATGTGTGTGTGTACATGAGAGAGATTGATTGCAAATAAGAATAAATTTCTAAAAAAGTGGATGAAAATCATAAAAGCATTTCAACCTAAATTTAAATATATTAACTCATCTCATAAAGCCTGAAACAAACTTTTAAAACTAAATATGTTATGAATACTAATATCAGGCAAGAGCAATTCCAGTTACAGAAATAGATGTAAACTTTCTTGGCAGTTAGGAAGCTAAAATCAGAATGGGTATAAATAAAACAAATTATCACAACAGGAGTCTTGTTTCCTTATATTAGTCCATGAGAATTAAGATGTCTTAGCATCAGAAAATATATTGTGGCTTCCCTGATGGCTTTATGGCAGATTACATATTTAGGGAATCTGTCTCTATTGGAACTTCTAAAATGCTGTCATATTAGCATTTCCATATGTATATACCCATGTTTAAAAATATAAGAATGAATGAGAAAGAATTAGTCCATTACATTAGTAGTTAATTTTCCAGTCTCACATGACATGGGGTTAGAATTCAGCATAATTAAGAATATAGGTCAGAAGGCAAATTTGGATATCAGCAAACAATGGAAGTTTAAACCAATCATTCCAGAATTCTAATGCTGAGTATTCTTTCAAACTTTGAAGAAAAAATTACTGGGTATGTTTTCTTTTATAAGAACTTAAGATAACTCTGAACAGTCTTAAAATATCGAGCCTAAAATTGAGCTTAAACTTGAATTTGTTATGCTTTTCAGTTTCCTGTGGAAAGAGACATGCATTATTTTAACTGAATATCTCAAGACTCTCGTTCAATAAATGATACAACAAGCAGAGTGAAAATAGATAAGTATACAGAAAACTTGAATACCACTATCAGTCTAATTTAAACAACTTTAGAAAATACACCTAGCAACTCTGACCTTTTCATGCTTATGTGTGTATGTGTTCATGTGTGTCTCTGTGTGTATATGTGTACACAATTCTTATGGCACCAGATATTTGGAAAACATTATATGTATACATACACCATACATATATATATATATATATATACACACACACACATGTGTGTGTGTATAAAGATAAATATATATACACCGTGACACACTAAATCAGTCAGGGTCAATCCAAGAGAATTGGGTTGGCACTGAACAATCACACAGAGACAGAGAAAATACCTTTTTCTTGGGGTTAAGTGATGGCTCCTCAGCCCCAGCTCCCACAGGGAAATGACAGACAGACAAAAAAGAGAGGACACCTGAAGCCCTATTTATTGAGGAGAAGACACTCCAAAAGATTTCACCCAAATGAGGCAAGGGATTGGGTTTCATGGGGTGTGTAGCCCAGTCTCATTGGGTGATGCCCACTCCCAGAGCTTCATTCCCCTGCCCAATGGAGGTGAGATCCACCTGCTTCCACCTGCAGAGGAAACCAGTTTCACAAATCCATCACTCAAGGTTAAGGGTGCTCAGCTCCTATGTGGTAGCTCCTGACATACACATGAAACATTCCCAAATGTTTCAAAAATAAATAACACATTTCTAAATAAGTCAGGAGTAAAGTAATTACTTAAAATGAACTTTAAACTGAATGAACAGAAAAATAAAACATTTCAGCATTTTTTGAGTTTTGATTAAAACAATAGAAATTTATAGCATACCTATTTATAGTACAGATAAGTTTTCACCTAAAGAACAACAACAACAACAAATAAATAAAACAGAGCAAAACATAATGTAAAAGCAAATACCCTTCTCTTCCCTCAATAAAAGAGATAATAAAGACTAGAGTGAGTGGCAAACCTTAGAATTTGTGGAATATAATCATGCCCACTACATTCTATAAGGTCAACATCACTATGATATACTCCCTAGATAATGTATTTTCTTTAAAATGAAAAATGACTGATGACTATTCAAAAACACATCTACAAAATTTGTACCAAACTGTAGCAAATGTAACCCAAGGATGATATGATGATAGAAATGATAATTAATCATAAGCAAGATTTGGTTATTGCAGATACAAGATTATTGCAGGTACAAGATTGACATAGCATTAAGATACCAAAGTAATTACTGTCACCAAGTTAAAAAAAATGGATGGATGAATGGATAGATAGATAGATAGATAGACAGATAGATGGATGGATGGATGGATATAACCAAAGTTATATTGAATCATTTGGCAATGTTCATCATTCATTTTGGAGTAACAGCAAATTAGGCAAAATAGGAAAAGAGAACCACTTATTCAACATAATAAAAGACATCTAGGAAAACTAGAGTTAACATCACTTTTGATGGTAAAATGCTATATATATATATATATATATATATATATATATATATATATATATATCACTCACTTGTGATGCCAAATGTGTTACAGATATAATAGCTGAAATATGATGGATATACTACTATATTGTTATATTTGCTCCCTAGTCTGAACTATTATAATTAATAAAATTAATAGCCAAAATTTCTACTATCATGCATTTAAATATATCTTGAAATTATGTTTGTAATCCGTCATCAAAGAGAAATATAAATACATTTATAAATATCTTCATCTGTAATTAGCTTATAGATAATACCAAGTATTTACTTCAGTAAATTTCTAAACAAAAATGGTACACTAACATATTAATCATACTCCCTTAGGAACATATAACAGAAAAATTAAATGAATTTACAGCATTTATACTTCTTTTCTTTTTTTATATTTATAATTTGAAGATATACTTGCTACATTATGAAATTAAATAGCTGAGAATGATAAATCTGTTTCTGGTTGCTCTGGAAACGAAGTCAGAAATGCCATGGATGACCAGGATGTTGTCCTTACAGAATGGGAGAAATCTCATTTGCAGATTTCAGCTGCTGCCTAGTTGAAAGAGAGGTGCTGGATTCTAGGCTTGTTATTTTATAGCATCAAATTCCAGAGAAAAAGCAAAGGAAGAATGTGTGTTTGGGAAATGTGTGAACACCTTTAATTCCAACAGTAAGGTAATGGCACAACAGAAGGGATGATTCCTCCTTGGCTACTGGAACTTTTAAAGTATTAAAGACTTAGCGGACTTGCAAGAGTGCACAGTAGCCATGGCAACAGTTGCTTCAGTTTCTACATTTGCCACATTTGGAAAGGCCATCCTTTGTTTCCAGTATTTTATGGTTAACACTGATTATTTTAAACTGAATACTGAATAGTTATTAATCACAAGCTAGGTTTAGTTACTTTGGGTCCACTTTGGGTCTTCAATTTGTTCTTTCTTATGTAATAAGGAATAGTTGATTTATGTAAGTATTGATTTTGTGATAAACAAATCAAGATAATGTAAATATTTCATAAGGTACTGTATCCCCTTCCTTATCCACAGCAGTATAGATTTCTAGCCCCCAGTATATGCTTGAAATCACAAATAGTACAGAGCCCTGCAATACTGTTTTCACTCCATACATACATACTTAGGATAAAGTTTAATATATAAATTAGGCACATAAGAGATTAACAATAGTACAAAACAAAATAGAACAATAACCATATGTGGTTATATCCCTTATCACTATCGAAATACCTTTTCAGTGATGATGCAGTACATGACACTGAAGAGAAGTAAATTACATAATTCACCACTTAATGAATATGTAACTACTGCATCTCTGAAGAGTGGAAGAGATGACTACTAAACTGGGAGGGATAGTAAACTGGCTACAGATTATTCTAATTCAAAAATCTCATTTATAGAAGCATCTTGATAAGATTATACACAATACTGACAGCTTTAACTCATGTTCCTTCCAAAATAGAGATTACCTTGCAGGAATTTTGTTGATAAGTGCTATTGGAACATTATTTGTAAAGTGATAAAGAATTCTGGACTGTGTAAGGAGAAAAGTTGACCTGTAATCTAGTTTCAACCAGGAAAGCAATCAATTCTACAAGGCCTTGGGATTGGAGTGGTCTCCTGAATATTGACAGGTAAAGGGGCTGAGCCTGTGTAGACCCTTGTAAGTCAGTCATTGAAGGTAGGCTGTCTCTGTGATGAGTGCAAAGGTTAGGTGCATCAAATGGCTTTTCTGATTGCTAGAGAATAATTTGACATTAAGAAGTCAGTGGGCAGCACTCCATTCCTTGGACTATAGTAATCAAGTCCTTACATGTTGATCGGAGCTTTCAATGGCATTTACTGGGAAGTAATTAGTCCTGATGGCCTTTGAGTACATGAAGGTCTGTGAATGTTGGGGAGAGGGCACCTTTATCTAGACAACTTGGAACTCTTGGGCCCTCTACACTCTTATCAAGTAGTGCAGATGTCAGGGGTGGAGATTAGTTGTAAGAAGCACTTTTTCAATGAGACTACACAGAAGCAGAGAGATCAATTAGGAAGTCACATCTCCAATCCAGGAAATCAAGAAAAATATTTTACAAAAATGAAAACATGAACTTGATGTTGTTTCTCTTGTTTTAAAACAGAAATAAAGCATAGATCAATACAAAATTTAAATTGCCCATGAACAAAGACCATCAGCTTTTTATAGACAACAATCTTTTCTTTAAAGTTATTCTCTCCCTGCAAATTCATTAGAGATACATACAGGCATGAAAAAATACAAAAATATTTAATTCAATCCACAGACAATCTATCTTTGTAAAGTAGGCTAGAATACATTTGTCAGTCATCCCATAATGAAGAAAATGTGTCCTACAGCTACTACATATGGATACGTTTTAATGGATCATCCTGTTCTCTGTTTTGTTTTGTTTTGTTTTTGTTTTTGATTTGTTTTTTGTTTGTTTGTTTTGAGATGTAAAATAGTCGCAGTACTAATACACCACTGTTCCAAATATGGATATGTAGTCAAAATTGTAGATGTTAGTTTATTGAGGCCAATGTTATGTAAATTAGGTATTGGTATTATATTTTCTGTTTGTAAGTTTAATTCTAAAATTAGTACACCAAAATACTTGCTTCCAATTTTGCCTTTTATTTATTAGGCTGCAGAAGAGAGGCGCTGTCTCTAATACAGAACTCTTACTAGACTGATAATCATCTCTTTTTTATGAGTACTTAGCTAAAGTACTAACAATTGTATTTTATTTTAGGATCCTTTTATCCTTCAGATGTACTTAAGATTCATTCCAGATTCATTATTGTTAGCATCTTTGTAATGATCTGTTATGTAGGTTCTTATCTACATTGCTTCATTAGTTATTTATTTATTGAGTTAAACAAGTTGGCATACATTCATTCCATTTGATATTTCACAATCTTTTGCATTAGTCCATAATACATTTTTATTTAGTTCCATGTTAATTTATCTTGAAAATTTATTTTATTTATGGTATTTTTTCTATATGAATTATTTGCCCTACTGAAATTTGATAAATTTGTGCTTCTGATGTTATGCCAAACTAAACAAAATGAAATACCAAAATAATAAACATGTAATATACATTTCTGGGAAACCAGTAAATTCTTTGCTTCAAACCACATTACTAATAGTTGAAAATTAAAATTAATTAAAGTATTGATTTGAAAATGAGAACTGTAATTTATTATTTGTGGATCTTACCAAGAGGAGCA
Organism: Callospermophilus lateralis; assembly: GCF_048772815.1. Lineage (NCBI taxonomy): Eukaryota > Metazoa > Chordata > Mammalia > Rodentia > Sciuridae > Callospermophilus > Callospermophilus lateralis. The sequence continues at coordinate 127,546,059 of NC_135306.1, read as the reverse complement.
TTACTCAAAGTTGTGTTTCTTTTTGCCTTGTTTGGAAATAAAAAAAGAAACTTTCTGAGTGCATTAAATGATTTTTTAAAATGACAAGACAGTAGCAAAGAGAGATCTACCATGAAGCTAGTGAAGCTTAACCTTCAAGACAGCTCACATATATTGTCACCACTGTGGCCTGGGAGAGATGCTCACATTGTATCTTAAAGTACATATTTTAATGTGTTTTTCAAAACAAGATATTTTAGTCTCTGTTTTCATTCTGATGTCTTTGTCACTTCCCCTTAGGTACTGTGGATTTACCAGGAGAATTTTGATGATCTGGCTCAGGGGAGGACAGTTGAGGATACATTTAAGTGTTGCTGAGATATTTTATATGGTAGATTCACTTCTGCATATAACTAAAATATTGATAGTCATTCCTTATATTTTAGTTACTTCCAGGAATAATTTATTTTGGAAAAAAATGATATTGTACCACAAAGGTTAGAGAGTTTAGAATCCTGCTTTAGAATCTTTTGCCCTTAATAATTGATGGTCAAAGATGGGAGCTTTTATGTCACCCATATGGATCAAAGTGATATTTCTATGTCTGGAATTTGTTGCTTTCAGAATCTACACTATCACCAGGCACCATCCTTCCTTCTGGTAGAGGAATCAGGATGCAGCAATTACTTTTGTGATCTGGAATGAATATTTAAGAATGCTCTTGAATAATGCTGAAGTAGAAACTTTATGAAACATAATTCAACTTATCTCATATCCTTTGGATAAAATTGCATTATTACCAAAACTTTCAAAGTGCAAGCTACTACTTGGACATCTTGTCCAGTCATCACTGTTATTGAAGTGATAGATCAATATGATGTTCCACAGATATCTAGATAGTCTAGCTCTCTTCACATATTATGACAGAGGAAAAAAATAGTTAATCCAGGCATAGGAAAAATTATTCATGTGTATTTTGTTTGTTCTATGTGAATAAAAACTAGCTATGATTTTTAAAAATTGGAATGTAAAAGAATACCTTCTCAAATCATAGATTATTTGTTATAGCTGGAATTTTTTAACTTAATGTAGGAATGATATTATCTCAGCCACATCTCTAGTTGGAACTACTAAAATCTTAAAATAGTCATCCTTCATAGCCATTATAGCATATTAAATGGAGATAAAAGAGCCTCAGTTCTCCAGTGTTCTGTGTGTCCTGACAGGTATTAATCTTATCAACCTCAAGAAAGTGCAAACCTGCGCACGCGCGCGCGCGCACACACACACACACACACACACACACACATACACACAATTCCAATCGCCTTGAATAAGGATAGGGCAGTTTCAATGGTTTCCACTTGGCATTCTTCACTGTGATAGCACTTAGCCCTTAAGCCAAAAACCATATGGGATTACTCTTAACTGCTAGGGTGTTGATCCAACTTGCACACTTAGGAAATAAGAATATGACAACTGGATAGGTCAGAAGATCAACAGAACCCACCACCAGTTGAATTTTAGCCAGAACTCTATGTATTATCTACTCCTAAGGAGAGAGAGTATTTTATACTTTTGGCTCTCATTGCCAAATTAGATACTGTCTCCCAGAGTCTTCTAAATGTCTAAGTATTTACATTTTGGAACATACATTCACCTTTGTGAATGTACTTCCAGAGAATTGCAGAGGATTTAATTATAACAAATGAGTATGGCATGTATTGTGAAGGTCCATTCTCCCATAAACTACACAATTTCATTAGCCACATAGTTCAAAAAGTGACGCATTTGTAGAAATTGAGTCAAAGATGTGACTTTTCCTACAGCAACGGCCCTCATTCTTCTTTGCCTTCTTACTTGTCTTCTTCTAATTATTGACACCAAACACACTCTCTTTGGCTGCTCCTCCATTGTCATTAAAAAGGTCATGTTTCATTATAATTTTTATAAATTCTTGTAGGTCAGATCACTTAGGCTGCTGCTCTTACCTTGCCAGTCATGTACACATAGACCCCTCAGCTAGGTGAACACTGTTCCCTGACTGTTATCACCCATAGATATTGATATTTGGTCAATTATGAACAAAATTCAAGCCAATGACAATACCTAGGCTCAAGTTCTTACATAATAAATCATATTCTTGAAGCTCTTTCCCTGAGTACTGTTTCTATCTTAGCAAGTATACATCTGGTGTAGTTTGAAATCTAGTTAGCATTCTGGAATATAACAAAGATAAGGGCAGATGCTAAGGAGATCATATGTAATAATTAATTTTATGTGTCTACTGGATGTGGCATTGGGATGTTGGACTAAACGTTATTTCTGCATGTGTCTATGAGAGTTTCTGGATGAGATTAATATAGACATGGATAGACTTAATAAAGCGGATTACCTTTCCCAAAGTGTTCAGACCTCATCCAATATAAATAGAAAAAAAAAGTTTAATGAGAAATATCTTTTTTTCTCTGTATAACTTTGAGATGGGGTATTGTTATTCTGTTTTTAAATCTGAACTTGAATTTCTACCCTCAGCAATTCTTGTTATTAGGACTTTGGACTCACACTGAAATTTATACTTTTAGTTCTCCTGGTCCTTATAGCTGTGGATTCAGGCTAGAACCTATGCTATCAGTTTACTTGGGTTTCCAGTTTGTTCAAGCTACAACTAACTACAGATTGTGGACTTTCCTCAGGTTCCATAATTGCATGAGGCAACAAGGCAATTCTATATATGTATGTACACATACATATACATATGTATGAATATTCCATTGATTCTATTCTTCTGGAGAACCCAGAACAACAATTTGATACCTACTAAACATAAGGTATCATTATCGTGAATTGGAGAAGCCTTTACCAAATCAGCGCAGGCACTAGAAATGATTCTTGTTGGAGAGGAATTTTCTGTTCCCATGATGACTAATTTGTATTATGATGGTATTGGAGGGCAAGGTTTGGACTGAATTATGAATTTCGTGTTTGTGCAGGATTGTTAATTTTCTTATTCCAATTTTTAATTTTGTTTTCAACATTACCGTATCTACAAGAAGCACTTTCCATCTTTATTTATTTATTTATCCTTTCAAAGTAGCATTTTCTTGAGACTACAACTTATGGTCTATTTTCTATTTCAAGTTTTCTCTAAATTTAATGCTGACTTCCTGTTTCTGTTTTAACACTGTGCATTGGCTTTCTATTTCCTTGAGTGGTTTTGTTTGGGCCTCATTTGCCTTCATCAATTTTCTTTTCCTTAGGTTACCTTTAGACTTCATCCTCCCTACTTTCTGCACCTACAGGCTTACAAAAGCAGCTTGTACAGTGAACACATTGTTAAGTTTTGATGTATATGATTCTACCTGTGAGTAACTGGAGGGTTATAATGTTTTCTGCCTCCACATGGTGGTAAAGTTGCTCTTTTTAGTTTTATATGCAATTCTTATTCATCATTAGGTCATATACTTTAAAGATATCTGAAAGATTGAGATACAGTCACTATTATCATAGGTTCAGACTAGCCCATCACATATTTTGAAATGCTCAGGATTCTAAAATACCATTTAACAGATACTTATTTTGTATCGTACATTTTTCTGTAATAATATGGAATGGAATCAAAAAAGATTTCTTAACCAGACACTACTTTAAGATCTTCCAACTTTGAATCTTTTTGATAAAAGCCAAATTGTGCCTTAGAATATCAATTTCTTTATTTAAATAAAGTTTAATGTATGAAACATGTAGAATGTTCTTTAGGTAAGATTATTCAGATGAGCATGTTACTGTGCAAAGACTGTTTTGTGCTGGAGAGCATTGTGTTTTCTGAAAGGGCAGTCATTACAATAATTGTGTTATAGTCAATTCTTTAATAATTGTGTATTATAATGCTTTCTGATCCCAGGGCAGGTGTGAGGGCAAGAGTTTAAGAAATATGTCATCATCCATCATCAGTATAAGGCTAAGTCACTTTGGACCTTTCTGTTTCAAACTTAAATTTCTATTGGTACATTATTTTATTAAATCATTTTTCTCATACGACATACAAATTACTGAACCATTTAGCTAATGCTTCACTGATGTCAGATATAACACTTGAAATGTATTTAAGTGCTTGCAATGAAAAATGAAGCTGTCCAATGTACTGATAATCCATTATGTTTTATTTATGAGGAGTACAAAAATTAATTTCCTAATCTAAAGAATTATTAGAGACACTTTATGTCATTCACTTCATTATTGTTGATGTTTTGGTTGTTTTTAATGATAGGTTCTTTATGAACAGAATTAGAGACTTCTTTAGTGTGTTGAAAACCCAGAGATAAATCCATTGCAATAGATAATTACCTGTAATTTGGCACCAATTATAAGCATATCATCTCTATTGGTTTTGGCGAAAATGCTTCTACTGAATATCTAAAATTACAACAACTATTACACAGCCAGATATTTTTCAACTTCTTTTAAAAAATATTTGTGTATTTTGAAAACTGTAACGAACTACTCATTAAGTAGATCCAATATTCCTAAGATTGGTTCTGAAATTCATTCAGCAATTATACTGTATTTCTCTAATCTACTTATTTCCCAGCTTTCCTTAGTGGCCTCTTCATAATTTCTCCTTCATCATAAAACTTGCAAGAACTGTTCTCCTGTCTTCATTGTTATTAAATAACTTCTCTTCCTTTCTTACAGATGAAAAATATAGGAGCAGTGAGAAGAGGATTTGTACAATTCCAATTCAGCACTATGGCCACATGCACTTCCATACCTTCAGTTAGCTCTTCTACCTGTGCCCTAGATTCCCAATGTTGTCCCCACAAGGTCATTGTTCCTGTAGCCTTTACTTCTTTCCTATTAAATATTCTGTATTGGACTTTTCCCATCAGCATTGAAGTATTTTTCCCATCTTAAATAAATTGTTTCTCCTTGCTCTCTCAAGAAATAACCTGTCTTTTTTACAGAACAAACAGATAACAATAAATAAACTAGAATTTCTAAACAAAGTAGAATTTAGCTTCCTTTAAAAAAAACACATTGTTTGAAATTTTGTTCTGGGTTTCTAAAATACTCTTTGGTTACAATTTAAAGACTAAACAATTTGCTGTTTTTTATACTAATGAATATTCTTTGCCTATGTTTACAAAGGTATTTGATGGGCATTCTACAATTTAATCAAATTTGTGTGTATGTGTGTGTTTTATTGTACATGTTGCTTGCTTTCTTTCCCTTTTCATTTATTTCATATAATTTTGTTTCTTTAATTCTTCATAACAGCAGTTATAGACATGTGAACATTTTTTCTTTCATATTTTTAATTGTATTATTTAAGATAATCTTGGTTAAATTGTAGTAACAATCAAATGTCAAGAATGTAAACAAATTTATTTCACTCATTACATGCCATCAAAGGAGTTCTGTCTGATAGGGGTGCAAACCCAGGGAAAAAGAGAGCATGGCAGACTGTACCTATGTTTCTAAAGGTTCTTCTTGGAAGAACTTGTATCACTTACTCCAAATTCCACTGACCATAAAAAGTAATGAATGAGCCCATGCCTGAGTTTGGCTATAGAGAAATTAAGCTTAATTGTACACAATGAGATTCTCAATAATTTTAAACATATTTATTTAAAAAAATTCATTTTATATTAATCTTTTTAGATTTCAAATTATTTTTATTCTTTTTTTTCAGTTTTCTTAATTCAATTCCTACGTGTGCTCGTGCTATATTTTTATCACTACATGGTCTTTTGTGTTGTTCTCAATTTGACTATTATCTTTTCACAAAATTTTCTTTCATTTTTTTTCAGCTTTACCAGCTTTGAGTTTATATTTAAAATAAGTAATGTGCTAGTTGTGTAAATAAGGTCCCTTTAACAGGTAGACCCTAATCCTCCTCTTTGACCATTGTCTAAATTTAAATTTAGTGGCTTGCCTTTAAAGAATAAAGTAGAAATGGTAGTCTGCAACTTTAAACACTGCGTCATAACAAGGAATTGTGATCTCCACTTTATTCCTTTTATTGTCTTCCTCCCTCTCTCAGTGAATTAAGTTGCCATGTCTTGAGTGGCTCCATGGAGTTGCTCACCTGGTAAGGAAGTGAAATATCCTTAAAACAGTTGCATGAATGAACTGATCCTGTGATCATTGGCAGACATACAATCTCATGACCACCTAAATACCTGACTCCCCATAACTATGACCTAACAAGTGTTTGTTTGCATTTAATTCACATTGAGAATTTTGTTAACAATTTTCACCAGCTTCATCAAAATATTTGGAGAATTTCCTTTTTTGTTTATTTTTTCTTCTGTCCATTTGTTTCTGTTTTTAAATTTGATTTTTTTTAAATTAATAACAGATTTTAGTGAGGCTGTTTTTTCTTTGAACAGCCATTTTGAATATTAGAAATAACTATCTCTTGTCCACAGTTAATTTTATGAGCATCTAAATTATTTTGTATCTTCTGCCTCTATTTATAATAAATTTTGGATCTTCTCACACTATAGAGTATTTACTCATCAACATGCTTTGCTAAAACACTGCATGTCTAAAGTTTTATTTTATGTCTTCTGTATCTCCCTCTAATGCCCATGTTGTCTACAGAAATCCCTTCCCCTTTCTATAAAGAAAAAGTTGTTGCTACTTAAAATAACTGTAAACTATATTATTAGTCTGAGATTTCCAAATCAATCTATATTCTCTTATTTCCTGGTCTTAATATCTGTCTAAACTTCTTGTTGATCCTCACTGATTTTGGCAGTATTGAGTTAAGATATGGATCTTAAATTTCTTTTTTAATTTTTATTGAGTTTTTTTTAAAAAATAAATGACACCAGAATGCATTACAATTCTTATTACATGTATAAAGCACAATTTTCATATCTCTGGTTGTATATAAAATATATTGTCACCAATTCATATCTTCATACATGTAAGGTCATCTCAATAGAGAAGAAAAAGCATTTGACAAAATACAGCAAACTTTCATGTTCAAAACACTAGAAAAACTAAGGATAACAGGAACATATCTCAACATCATAAAGGTTGTCTACACTAAGCCTCAGACCAATATCATTCTAAATGGAGAAAACTTAAAGTCATTTCATCTAAAAACTGAAACAAGACAGGAATGCCCTCCTTCACCACTTCTATTGAACATAGTTCTTGAAACACTGGCCAGAGCAATTATACAGACGAAAGAAATTGAAGGGATATGTATAGAAAAAGAAGAACTTAAATTAGCACTATTTGCTGAGGATATGATTCTATACTAGAAGACCCCAAAAGCTCCACCAGAAAACTTCTAGAACTAGTAAACGAATTCAGCAAAGTAGCAGGATATAAAATCAACATCCATAAATCAAAGGCATTTCTGTATATAAGTGACAAATCCTCTGAAAATCTAATGAGGGAAACTACCCCATTTACAATAACCTCAAAAAAAAAAAGATAGTTGGGAATCAACTTAATGAAAGAGGTGAAAAATCTATACATTGAAAACTACAGAACCCTAAAGAAAGAAATCAAAGAAGACCTTAGAAGATGGAAAGATCTACCTTGCTCTTGGATAGGCAGAATCAATATTATCAAAATGACCCTATTACCAAAAGCACTATACAGACTTAATGCAATTCCAATAAAAATCCCAATGCTATTCCTCATAGAAATAGAAAAATCAATCATAAAATTCATCTGGAAAAATAAGAGACCCAGAATAGCTAAAGCAACCCTTAGCAGGAAGAGTGACGCAGGTGGCATCAGTATATCAGATCTTAAGCTATATTAAGAGCAATAGTAACAACAACAACAAAAAAAGCATGGTATTGGCACTAAAACAGACTGGTACACTAATGATACAGAATAGAGGGCACAGATATTAAATTTAGTCTTCATAATAATTGGCATTTTCAGTAGTTTCTAAAACATTAATATGGTTCTATAACATTCTACACTGTGAAAGGCATTACTTAACATTGTTATTTATAAAGCCTTCCTGTTTTCTTTTAACAGCTGAGTAGAATTCTGCTATTATGCTGTATCAAATTCATTAGTCTAATTTCATTTTAAGAAAGATTTTGTTTCTGATTAATTAATTTTCTTATAAGCAAAGCTACAATGACAATATCTTTGAATACTTGGTTTTCTTTAGGGTGTACTGATTTAACAGCAATTTACCTGCTCATTACTAGCCCTCACGATATATGTCTTCATGGTTTTTTGTTCAACACTGCCTTCAAAAAAACAGGAGGATGTGGCTCAAGTGGTAGCACACTCTGGCATGCATGGGACCCGGGTTGGATCCTCAGCACCACATACAAACAAATGTTGTGTTGTTCGCCAAGAACTAAAAAACAAAACAAAACAAAACAAAACAAAAAAAAACAGGAGGAGCATACGTGGCCAGCCCATGACTCTCTTTTATTTATTTTTATTTTTATTTTTTTTCTTTTCATTATTTTTATTCTAATTTGTTATATATGACAGAAGAATGCATTACAACTCATATTACACATATAGAGCACAATTTTTCATGTCTCTGCTTATATATGAAGTATATTCACACCATTTGTGACTTCATACATGTACTTAGGTTTTGACCAACTGCTTTGTTTTATGGCATTGAGCAACTTTTCCAATCTCTATTTGGAGTTACAGAGATGCCTTTTTTTTTTTTTTTTTTAAGGCCATTGTGCTACTCATTCACTTTATTTTTGTTGTTGTCCCATGGTGGGTTCTGAGCAGAAAAAAAGGAATTCTATTTTTTTTCTGACATACTATAACTGAAAGCTTTCCAGTTTCAACAAACTCTTCATAAATATAGCCATTTATGAAGCTCCAATAACCATGTTTAGATAATTAAGTACTTTATTCAGGTGTCTCTTTTTCCTTGTTTATTCCCTTCCAAGTCAAAAATTGATGAAAGCGGGGCTGGGGATGTGGCTCAAGTGGTAGCACGCTCGCCTGGCATGGGTGCGGCCCGGGTTCAATCCTCAGCACCACATACAAAACAGGGATGTTGTGCCCGACGAAAACTAAAAAAAAATAAATATTAAAAAAAATTCTCTCTCCTTCTCTCTCTCTCTTTCTCTGTCTCTCACTCTCTCTTAAAAAAAATTGATGAAAGATCTATACTACAAAAAATGGTACTCAGTTCTTAATTTAACAATAAACAGAAATTTTGCAAAAGTTTGGGCAAACCTAGGATAATTTAATTTCTCTCTCTGCCCCTCTCAATTTCTCTCCGTGTATCTTTCTCTCTCATTCAGAGGTCTTCAGATTATTTTTATTTTAGCAATTGATGCACTGCCATATTCCTGAATTCAAAGTGAAACGGTTCTTAGCTATTGTTATTGTTATTTGATATTCATTTTTATCTACAGGGATTGTGAAAAACACCCATTACTTCTGATTTATGATGGAATACAACTACTAGTAATACAAATAATACACATATATTTCTTGCCATATATTAATCACAATTATAAATGCCATATATATATTAAAGTTCAGTTTTGGGAATCACCCCATCCGATAGATATGAATACTATCACTATTGTGCAGATAAGGAAATTGATGCACAGTGAGGAACATGCTACTAATCACATAGTTAATAAGTGGTAGAGCCTGAATCAAAGGAATAAATATGGCTGAAAAGTTCTTGCCTTCAAACATTGTTGTCTTTTCTAAGAACCACGCTAAAAGCTTTAGAAGAAACATGGACTCTCATCAGTCACACTGGTACTGCATTGTAAAGATAAGTAAAGCTTCAGAGCAATTAAAAAATTTACAGTGACACAATTTGAAAGTAAAACACTTCATATTCTATTCAGATTTCATAGTCTGTGGTTTCCACTGGCTAAAGATAATCTGATGTTTGTTGCTATTTTGTAAGTGAAATATTCACACAATTGGATACAGCTTACCCAAACTAAAATTATTTATATTTTTGTTTTGCTGGCTCAGATTTTCTTTCAAAAATGAAATATAAAAAAGGAACATATTCTTCTATTTAGATAAGTTTATTTTATACTAATGTAAAAATATTCATCAGGGATTTTAACATTTGTATGCACGTCATCATAACATATATAACATATTTTCAATATATCTTGTGAATCTCAATAGAACTGATATTTTTTAAATTAAAAAATTATATTATATTCTTAGATCCTTAAAAATAGTTCCATTATAAAATTTATTATTAGTAAATACTGAATACATCATGTTTAATAATTAATTTGTGGATGCCTCAGATTTCCCTGTCCCTAAATATTTTTAAGTATTAAATGAGAGTGAATAAACAAGCTTCTTATCATAGGTGAATTCATCATTTTTCACTTTTCATGAACAGTTAGTGGAAATAATTATTTTCTAACTTAACAACTACAGTAGTTGGCTCTAAAATGTTTTTGGAAGCCACTTACACATTACAGAACTATATGAAAATTTTTTGGCGCACTATACCCATGCAGAGTAGAAGGTTGCACAGCAAAGTATAACATTCTTCTTGTTTTTCATTAAAGAGGCCCATTGTTTTAATAAATGCAAAAGAGTTGAAATAATGTTTGATTTTTTTTTGTAAAATATTGGCCAGTTTATAGGGACTTCCCTTATAAAAAAGATAGCAATCCATCATTTCATGAAGGTTTTGTATGAAGATATATTAAACAATGAATAATTTTACCATTAATATAAACTTATTTAATATGATAATCTGAATTAAATGTGAATAATCATGGAACTTTTCAAAGAACATTTTTTGGAAGTAAGAACTATACTTAGTGATTCATATTTAATTAAATTGTGGATGTCTCAGATTTCCTGTCCCTAAATATTTTTTTACATTTACTGATGTGTATCTTTGTTGCAATTATATTATTATAGATGTCTATTTCAAAAATAATTAGCTATTAATATATAACAGTCTATTATCAGAATCAAAATATTGAGTTTTATGAATTTTTTTATGAAAAGAGTTTATATAGATGTATGCAATGTTTAATCATTTTTATATTCAATTTTATTAATTTTTTTTAAAATTTCAGTTTTGACACTTGTGAAAGCAATGACTTTTATTATTTATTGCCAAAGGAACTATGACCTCAGATTAAGATTTGACTCTCTAATGCTGCTACTCATACTTATTTTCATTTTATGGATAGATGATTCAGATCCTGGGGGAGAAAGTTCTTTCTATATACACAAGAAGAGTTTGATATGTAATGAACAGGACAAGGGAAAGGGGACTTACTGGTATCTATGAGCCTGCATTTTTCTTTCCATAGATGCAAGGTTATAATTTTGTTGCCAGATGATCTGACAGATGACTGTTATATCTGGTGGTACTTTGGAATTTAACCTCTTAATGAGATGTCCCTTTCCAACTAATCACTGTCACAGAGAATGGCACATAACCAAAAGTGTGATTCAAGTCAGAGCTAGGGAAGATTAATGTATAGTGACAACTGGGAACTCGTGGGGACTTTGGGGATAGAGAAGGTTAATTGGAAATGCTGAAGTTAATGTTCATTAATTTAATAAACGAAGAGCCTTCAATTGTAAAAAGGAGATTGCATTACTATTTTTCATTCTAATAATGCCTGTTATTCATTTGAGAAGATTCATTTTAGACAAGAAAATGAATGAATATATAGAAGTTTAAAAGTAAGTGAAAGAGTATCCAAACAATAAAACTTTGATACCTTTCCCAATTCTAGAACAATTTACATGCCTTTGATAGCTAACTCTTCAAGCCCCTGATTGTTTCTATAAATTATATTTTATGACTTTAATTGTTTTACACTATTCAACACATAACAAGGATTAGTAACAAACTGCATGCTCTCAAAATTTTCTTCATAAAATGCTCTTCCTAAAAAAAAATTTCTGTGTTAAATAAGTTTGAGAAACACTAAAAAAATTCTTCTTAAAAATATTGAAATTATTCATTAACCTTCAAATAACTATATTTAACCTCAAATTGAATGTTTTCCAAATGAATCCTCTTAAGAGACAATGACAACATTATTTGGCCTAAACTGTTGTTAATATTATTCAAACTACTTAAATATATCTCTCTATATTTTCTTTTTTGATAATTATTTTCAAAGAAAAAATACAGAAGCAATTGAAAAAAATCCCAACAACAAAAAGTAATCAAATGATAATAATTTAACTTGCTATAAAATAATTAAAGAACATAGAAGAAACTTATGTTTGCCATGTATCAATTTGGCATACATTTTATATGTCTTGATTTCATTTTGATCAAATTAAGAGACAGAAACAAAAAAATCTTACCAATCAACTATAAAAGACACTCAATTCACATTTAAAACCAAGAGTAAGTGTGTGTACACACACACACACACACACACACACACACACACACACTTTGGTTTTATCATTCTATATTTTTAAAGATAAAATAATATTTTTTTATTTTCTAATGCCTTTAAATTTACTACTTTTTTCTGGAAATTCTTTTGATACTCATCACCATAAGAAAAATAATTCATGTCAAGGTCAACTGAAACATATTCTATCAGTCCTGAGGTCATAAATATTTTTCTACCTCTCCTTGTACTGATTTTAGAGTTTAAATTTTGGGTAAAAAGTAGCTGCTTATAAAAATAATTTAGTTTCCCTAAAAATATCACAAAGTAGTTTATGGGAGAATATGTCTTTGTACTGTATATGATCTTTACAATATATTACTTTTACTGTGTCAATACATTTTGATTTATTACCATAATTTAATAGGTGGATTGACATTTTCATTGAAAAACCATTGCAATACTCTTTTTTATTTTTTAATTGTTCCATTTGTTTGCATATATTTTCCCACACAAATTTTAGGATTTACTTGGCAAGTTACATTTGAAATTTGGGAATTAACTTGGTGAGCTAAATATGCAATACTCTGCATGAATTTTGATTGAGTAATACTGTAATTGCTGACTAATTGGGGCATAATTTAAGACTTAACAGTAGGTAGTAGTCACAGAATTGAAAGTAACCCTGGAAATAAGTTAACAATATTTGTTAAGAACTTTTTTTTTATATCATTCAGCAGATTTGTACTTTTTTTCACAGAGATTTAATTAATGCTTAGTTTATTTTATGTTGTTGCTATTGAAAACTGACATACTTATTTTCTTTATTTAATTAATTTAATGTTTTGTGAAAGCAAATATGTTTCCCTCCAGCTTTATGAACCAAAGATTATATATAAGATGAACAACTTGATGCTTTGATATACTTATATTGTAAAATAATTTCAACTATCAAACCAATTAACCTATCCATTATCTCATAGTTACATTTTTTTATGGTAAGATAACTTAAGATCTACACCTTTAGAAGATTTCAAGTGTGCAATGCATTATTATTAACTATTATAGCCTACCATCTTGCACATTGGATCTCTAGCTTAGAACTTATTCCCTTTAAAACTTATTTAATTCCCCCAAATTCAATACCTGGTAACTGTCCTTCTACTCTGTTTAATATGGATTTGAATGTTTTTAGATTCAACATTTAAATGATCTCATACAGAATTTGGCTTGCTGTATCTGGCTTTTTTCCCTTAGTATAATGTCCTTTATTATTGGAAATAGTAAGGCCCAGTGGCAATTTCCAGTAATCCCAGTGGATCAGGAGGCTGAGGCAAGAGGATCAAGAGTTCAAAGCCAGCCTCAGCAACAGGGAGGCACTAACCAACTCAATGAGATCCTGTCTCTAAATAAATACAAAAAAGAACTGGGGATGTTGCTCAGTGGTGGAGTGACCCTGAGTTTAAACCCTAGTTCAAGAAAGAAAGAAAGGAAGAAAGAAAGAAAGAAAGAAAGAAGGAAGAAAGGAAGGAAGGAAGGAAGGAAGGAAGGAAGGAAGGAAGGAAGGAAGGGAGGGAGAGGAAAAGAAAAGAAAGAAAATAGTGAGATTTCCTTCATTATTATAAAACAATTATAGATATGTGTGTGTGTGTGTTTGGATGTGTCTATATATATTTAAACATTTATTTATGTAAAATTTTCTATATCCAGTTATTCATCTGTGGACACAGATAGGTTTCAAAACTTGGCTATTAGTAAAGTTTTAACAAACCTGAGAGTTCAGATATCTTTTCAATGTATTGATTTGATTTGATTTAATATATACCCAAGCTTAGAATTACTGAATCTCAATGATAGTTCTGTTTTTAATTTTTTTGAGGAAACTTCATACTTTTTTTCTAGAATAGCACAAATTACATTCTCATCATATTATATAAGTATCCCTTTTTGTTAGCATCTAATTAAAACCTATTTTATTTGACTTTCTGATGATCAACATACTAAGAGGTGTGCAGTCAGTGATACTTCAGTTTTCATTTGTATTTGGTAGATAATTAGACTTTGAATACATTTACCCATTGTTCATGAATATCGTCTTTGGAAAAATATTCACTCAAGTGAATACTTACCTGTTGTTTATGAATGTCATCTTTGGAAAAATATTCACTCAAGTCCTTGGTCCACTATTTCTATGAATTTTCCCATTTCTTCTTGGTTATACAATGTGTTGGTATACAATAGTTCATAGTTGTATCTTACCATTCTTTGTATTTTTTTGCTATAAAAAATTGTGTAACATCTTCTCTTTCATGTTTGAATTTGAAATATTTTTTCTCATCCCATCAATTTTATAATTTCAAATAAACAAAAAGCTTTCAATTTTATTTTTCTTGTTTCCATTTCATTTATTTCTGCTCTGATTTTTGTCACTACCTTCTTTCTAAAAACTTTGGTCCTCTTTTTTTTTTTTTACTTGATTAAAGTATATAGATTGTTTATTTGATATTTTTATCAGTGCTTTTCATTGATAAATATGTTGTCATATTTTCTATTGATGGATCCCATAAGTTTTGATAAGTTGTGTTTCCATTTTCATTTGTCTCATGTTTTCTGATTTTTCTTCCTATATCTATGTTCAGGAGTGTGTTGCCTACTTGTGAATTTTAGAGATTAATTTTTGTTGCTGATTTCTCTATGAATGAAAAGGTTAGCTGATGCTTCCACACTTCTTAAATTTGTTGAGACTAAATTTGTGTATGAACCTACAGTATATTTATCTCTTCTGATAAAACTCTTCACATGGCCACTTATTTCTAGTAAGCAGCCAAACACAGCAACTATTCAGTGGGGGATACTGGTCATAGTAATAATTTCTCTCTCTACTTTCTGAACACAGTTCTCTCTTTAGTCTGAAGGTACAATTGAGGATGCTCTTAGAGAAAAGTGACTTGCAATGGAAAGCTCATGTCACAACAAATATTTTTCTTTGAAATTGAGTTCATTATTTTCTCATTGTTTTAATGACTCTCTGATACCTTTAAAATGTGATTTTTTTCTAGTATAACTTTTTTTTTCTAAATTGCCTATTTGATTTGCCACATTCTTCTTAGAAATTGAAGCTCTTTACTTATTATTATTATTATTATTATTATTATTATTATTATTATATTTGAGTCTTAATATTGATTAAAGGCACTTCTAACATTTGCAATTGTGTGGCCATGGTACCAGGAAAAATGAGTTATTTGATGTTATGTATTTTTGCTTTGTGTTTTTTTTTTTTTTTAAAAAACTCTGTAACCTATCTATTTAACCTATTTAAACATTCAAAATCATCATGGATTGAAGTGTTTTCATACTGATGTGCCCTGGTCAAACAAGAATCTGTTTTTTAAAAAAAGGATATAAAAATAGCTCTCTATATTCTCAGAGACTTTGCAAATACTCAAATTTGAGATACACTTTATTTCCTCAATAATATATTAAGGTGACATAACATAGCAATTCTCTCCTATATGCTGTATTATTATGGTTATTTAATAACTCATACATTTGGTGAGTACATATTCTTTTATAAAAAGACAGTGGTGGTGATCTTTATGGTACTTACAGTCTTATACAGAAGAAATTTACTATACAGGCAAATGATGTGGCATATGGTAGGGGTCATAAACAAAAACTATGGAAGTTTCTGGTAAGGAAATATTACCTAGTCAATAGTGGCTGAAAGAGAAATTGCCTGAAAAGTGAACCCTGACAAGATCCCACAATTTCTCCTGTTTAATTAACTTTGATGGCATTTAAAATGGAAAAAAAAATGAGGATATAAAATAGACCTGGGCTTTATTTTTATGACACTAAGATAAGGTGTCATGGCTAGTGTGAATATAAAATAGAGAAAAATAAAAAATAGTAATCTAGGAAAAGAGGCAAACTGCAGAAATGAAAACAAGGTGGGGCAAATTCTGGGGAAACTGAACATTGAAAAGGTGACTGTATGAGAAGAACTGGTAAGTGGCTGAAGCAGAGCAACTAATTAGACAACAATGGAAAGAAAAGAAAATTAAATCCAGCAAAAGGGAAACTGAAGCCAGTGAACAAAGTAGTGTAAAGAAAGAAGAGGTGATAAACAGAGGTGGGAACCACAAATTAGTGCTCTTGGTTTATTTTTGTCCCTCATATCCCCATCCTTTAAGCACATTCAATATATTTCTTCTAATATGAGCACTCCTTGCATCATCTATTGCTACCAATCTAGAGTCCCTTACCTGGGCTATATAATTGTTGCTTAATTGGTTTCACTGCTTCTACTCTGGAGCCACGGCAATGGATTCTTCACATAAAAGCAAGAATGATGATTTAAATATATAAATTTCAAAAGTATGATTCTAATCAGAATAACACGTACTCTCAATCTTCAATGGTTCCTATGACATTTGTGATAGAATCCAATCTGCATTATCATATACTTTACATCCTTTAAAAATCTCTTTGAACTTACTTATTTTTCCCCATTGATCACTTTGGTCCAGCCTCATTGGTATCCTTGATAATTCCTGGATATGCCAATCATATTCCCTTCTGAAGAACTTCACATGTAGTGAATGGTAGATTGATTCCTAAAGTACCTGCAATTCTTCTCTACTTTCTATGCCCTTTGTAAAATAACTCCACAATTTATTTCATCAAAATATAATTTTGTTCTTTCATAATTTGATTTCAGACTGATCTTGTGATCAAAGGTAATCTTAGGTCAGGAGAAAATGTAACAAAGAGATGGACTAAGTTCAGAATCTAGGAGAAAATTCACTTCTCTTTCTTGGACCATGACCATGAGCTAGCCTGCTAAATGATGAGAAATCACACAGAGCTATCTTATTTATTCCAGCCAAAATCATCTAAGATTGGTCAACTCTAATCCTACTTGACAACTAAAACAGATGAATAGTTGAGCCTACCTAGATACCAACTAAAAGACCTCAGATTTACCAATTAAACATGTGTGTATTATTTCAATTAACTGAGATTTAAATTTTTGACCTTTATTCCCATAGCAATAGCCTTGTGGCAGTCTCCTTTACTTGGTATAATTATTTTCAGGACATCAACAGCCTCTGTTCTAAAATCATTATCATTATTTTATTTCACTGTCCTAATTGTACTTATACACTATATATTTACATTTAGTATCATATATGCAAGGCAATATAATACTTAATAGAATACAAGACACAGCAGAATTTATCTATAATGTCTTATTTTATTTTCCTATTTAACACCACTCAAATCCACACTTTTCTTCTCCTTGAAAAAGTATTTGTCAGGTTTTCTAAGCACTCAAGTAAATAGGCCTTTGATGATATATTCAAGTAGCTTATGACATCAAGATTCTAGGGTAAATACAATTTAGGAAATAAAGCTGAGCCATATTCTCATTTGATGAATGATAGAAGAAAATGTTAAATGGTCAATGTGACTATTACTTAAATATTTCTTAGTTGCACAACTGAACTAGATGCATCCACAAATAGTTGATCTGGATTATAAACTGGTTTTAATTGTGTTCTGCTGATGGTTGAAGTTGTCCTCACTTACATACTACAGATTCAACAACTGAGCAATACAGATGTTTAACATTAGTCAAGCCTCCCAGATTGCATTTTTATTTTTCATAAAGACACTGACATGTGCAAAATAGTGAATGAAGACTTTCAGTCTCATCATTCTTTATTGCATCTTGGTCAGAACAATTGTCACATTAGCTAAGGATCCCTCTCCCACCATAAAAGGAAATATCTGTTAAAGCATTCCCCCCCGCCTTTTTTTTTACATGAATACCCATTTTCTTCTTTAGTCCTAAATTATTCTACTATAGCAACTATTATGAATTTCATAAGCAGTGTTTACTTTAACTATTTCATACATCCTAAAAAGGAAAATATTCTCTAAATGGTTCGTGGTAAGCAGTCTGTAATAGAGAAACCTAGGATAAATTTAAGAAAGAATAGTTCATTTCATTTGTAGAGAAATTGGCAAATCAGATTTGATTACTAATACAGGAATTTTCAGCAAAAATAATTAAGTTCTATTTTTAAAAATATCTCAATGTTAAATAAAATTAGTATGTTACTAAAACAAAAAGTGTTTGAATCCATGAACATACAAATCAATAAAACTTCTACACAGGTAGTACAACTTTTGAGAGAGGGAAACTTTTTTACCTTCAATGCATAGTTAAACGGCAAGATTTTTTTTTTCTAATTTGTAGCAATATTACTGTTTTAAGATTTTTGATATTTTTAAAAGAAATAAGACAACTTCAGCATGGTAGTGTGAGGATGTCTTTTGACTCTACTCAAGGCAGCTGATGACAGCAGATACACACACACACACACACACACACACACACACCACTTAAAGCCTCAGGAAGTAACCATAAATGCAGATAACAAACAAAGAGACAGCATTCATGAAAATCTATGAATTCCTGACAGTAAATGGATAGAATGTGGTATTTAAACCAAGACTACCATACCCACCCCCATACACAGATTTTCAACTGCCCTGTTTTATGTTTCCTTTGGCTTAGTTGAAAACTGAAGCTTTCTATATAAATAAAATTAAGTCTTCCTATTGTTCCTTAGTTATACAATCCAAATAAAACTAACATCTTAGAAATAATTTTCAAAATACACACCAAAATATGATGCAAGTATTAGGGCTATTCCTTTATGTTTAGCAAGATAGAAGTTTTATAGAACCTGACTCTTGAAGAATCCTACAAAAATGACATCTATGATATACTAATTTTTGGAATGAATTTGACTAAGCCCAAATATATGTACTTTTCTATTTTGTCTAAGCTCTACTATCTAAAAGAGGAGTAAAGCAAACAAAACTAAACCACTTTTGATTTCAGCATATTTCCAAATTGCTTTTATAGCAAAACAACTGTAAAAGGACCTAAACAAGATTTATATTATAATGAACTTGAGATAGATAAATGATTAATAGCTAGAGAGACCTCAACAATTCCATATTTGGAGTTACATATTTTATTCAATTTTTTTATAGCTGCCTTCCTGAGACATGTATCTATTGAGAACAGAAACTTTTTAGTATGCATTCCCTATGTTACATCTAATTTGGGAGACGATATGAGGTCTTATATATTATTGGTATTCAATTATGTATGTCAGTAAATATTTGGGTCTAATGGCTATATTAAAATAATCCTTTGCTTATTTTTCTTTATAGCCAATAATTGATTCAATTATTTTATATTTTCCTTTATTCACATAAAAAGTAAGCAAAAAGTAGACTTACTTGTGCTTTAGCTTACTGCAGTAATCATCAGCTAAGAAAATCAAAATTAAAATAATTTCAGAAATTTTCTTTTGTCTCCGTGGAAAAAAGTCAATATGTATTTTAAATATACTCTTAAGTGTTTTAGAGCTGTAATGAACCCTATAATCATTTAAATATTTTACTATTCATCAAAATGCATTGAAAATTCAGATAAAACTTTTTTTCTTATTGCAAATAAATTCTTCCTGAATCCCAAAGCACAATGATGGCCATGCTTTTGAGTTATTGTAAAGAAATTGAGTAGGAATTTAATTTGCCTGATAAGTGAACCCCTCTTGCTGAAACAGCATTGTATCACCAAGGATAAAATGAATCCTATTAAAAGGAGGCATAACCAAACAGTTGAAAGTGTCTAGGGGTTTCTACATTACATATATACATGATATTTTGCCAATATGTCTGCATTTGTCATAAGTACGTAATTTCTGCTAGTTAGTCATTTTATATAGGAAGGATGAGTATCCAGGTCTCTTCCTTTAAATGTAGCTAATATTTCATTGATTATATCTCTAAAGCATCAGGCATTATTAGTTGCAGTTTTTCTTTATAACATGTGTTCTTATTATAAGACTTTATGTGAATCTTCTAGGTAGAAGTAAAAGAGCAAATGAAACTGGTTTGTTTCTGATTGTCTTATATGCTTACAGTTTGATATCTTAAAGTATTTTGACATTTGAAAAAAGATGCCTCTGCCAAATACTTAAAATTGAATTTTTAGGTAAGTTTGCAAACAAAATGTATTTAGAAACTGTGAATAAAAATCTTGGATCTGTATGTGTAGGTGGGTATGCATATTTATATATGTGTGCTAGTGTGTGTATAGAAAGACATGTATATATGCTTTATATTAATCAGGGATGTCCTGAGAAGTACAACCAATAAGACCTATGTGTATACACATAGAAAGAAAGAGAGATACAGAGAGAGAAAGAGAGAAAGATTATTTATAGCAAATTGTTTCACATGATTATGGAGTCCAAAATTTCCCACAATCTGCCATCTGTAAAATGGTATAGGAGAAAGTAAGTGATGTAATTTAGACTGAGTCTCAAAGTGTAAGAATCGGAAACATCAATGCACAAAGCTGAAGTAGATTAATGTGTCAGTTTAAACAGGAAACAAATTTGGTCTTATCCACAATTTGTTCCATTTATGTTTGAAGGAATTGGAAGACACCCACATGCTTTATAAATGGCCACTTTCTTCTCTCAATCTATCCAAATGTTAATTTCTTCCAGTAACCTTCTTAATGCCATATCCTGACATAGTTTCAACTATCCAGACATTCTTCAGCCCAGTCAAGATGGCAAATAAAAATAACTATCACATGCACCCTTGCAGATATATAGGGGAAGATATGCAGTTAAGAAAAATAAATGCTGAAAAAATTATATGAATAATAGAATCTTTTATTTAACACTATTTTATCTATGCCTTTCAGATAGCCATCGATGAAAAAGAGAAAAATTCAGAAAAGGCAAAGGAGTACATAAGAGAAAACAATAATGCACATTTCCTGAGTGAATTTTTTTAAATAATGGAAATTATTTCAGATAACTCCTCTCACCTTTTATTTTCATTATACAGGAACAAATTACTAGCTTTCAAAGTATCAGTCAAGTAATTCCAAGTATAAGTGGACTTGGAAGGTTTCTATAGTTCCCTACAATTGTTACACTACTGTTTTAAAGGTTTTTCAGTGAAATAATTAAGAATATATAACAAGAAGAAAATTTCACCTTTAAAGATCACATTTTTGGCCCAAATTGAATGTCAGATTTAAAGCATAATTCTTTACTATGTTAGAATTTTCGGAGTGGAAATGCTAAATTATATTGGAGAAATTGATTAAAGATTGGAGAAAATATAATGTTTACATATAAATAATTAACTAAATTTTGTTTTTTATAGGCCTTTAAAGTATATTTCCATTTGGCATGTTCCCAGATATTATATAAAATTTATAAAATTCATATGCAATGAAAATTACAATTCCTACAATTAAAAAATGGGCTAATTCACTGGAGGTTGGGGAATATTTTCCCAAGAGAGAACATTTAAATTAAGGTGAGAAATAAGGGAAAAAAATTGTTAAATAAATAATAGGGGAGTTTGTCTGCAAGAATGACAGTAGCATGTGAGCATGATTCAATACAGAAGAATCAGAATGTTCTTGCTTAATGAAAAGAAAGCCTTTTTGAATAGAACATAGTGCATGGAAAATAATGAGCATATTTTTGAGACAAGTCCAGTTCCTTCTCTGCTTCTTTCACTAGTTGAGTTAATCAATATATTGTTTTGTACTGATCATTCCCAGTCTGTACTTATATAAAATGTTGGGCAACAACCTCAGACATTCCTTCCTTTCAACACTGGCAAGACTCAAAAATGTCTTAAATATAATATGTCTAAAACTGAACCATATTTTACTCTACTTTAGACATCCCAATCTATTGCACTCCCTGCTCCCTGTGCAATTTAGTTGTTCAGATTGGAGCTTCAAAGTTGTTCTTTTTTAAGAGAGAGAGAGAGAGAGAGAGAGAGAGAGAGAGAGAGAGAGAGAGAGAACTTATTTAATATTTACTTTTGGTGAACACAACATCTTTATTTTATTTTTATGTGGTGCTTAGGATGAACCCAGCGCCCCATGCATGCCAGGCAAGCGCTTTACCGCTTGAGCCACATCCCCAGCCCTCAAAGTTGTTCTTGCTCTTTCCTTTACTTTGACCCTCAACTCTAGGCCATAAGCAGGTGTGGCATTCTTACCTTTAAAATATTTTTCACATTCGTCCATTACTCTACTTCTGCTGCAACCACCCAAATTCTGTTACCTATACTGTTGTATTCCTTATTATCACTTGTACTGCAATGTATCTCCAACAGAGCAGCTTTGTTAATTACACCAAAGCATCTCAGGAGACACTGTTTAATTTCAAAATTTGTGATTTTCCTGGATGATTTTGTTTATTTCATTTTAATTTCCACATGTTCAGAAAACACACTTTAGGTGACTCAATCCTTTAAAATTCATAGTGAGTTTTTCTATGGCTAAAATATGATCTATTTGATTGAATTTTTTATTTTGTCCTGTTATTGTTGAGAGGAGCATTCTAGGAATCATTCTAGACCAAGCATATCTATTGTGCTGTGGATTTATCATTTTTATGATAATTTTTATCAATTAATGAGAAAAATAATTAAAATTTTTTGCTATATAATTGGAATTATCAACTTCATTTTTTAATTTTGTAAAATTTTCTTCATATATTTTAAATTTCTATTATTAATAAGAAGTTGTATTATACTTATAATTCTTAATGAAATGATCCATTTTGCAATGATCCTTTACCTCTGGCAATGTTTTTTGCTTTGAGGCTCATTATTATCTAGTGTTAATATAAAAACTTAATTTTTATATTGTATCCATTACAAGAATTTTAAAATTTTTTTCATTTCCTTTCAAATTGTTTTATTTTATTTGAATTTTCTTTCTTTTTCTGGGGGCAGGACTCGGGACTGAACTCAGGGGGGCACATCTCCAGCCCTATTTTGTATTTTATTTAGAGACAGGATTTCACTGAGTTGCTCAGTGATTCAATTTTGCTGAGGTTGACTTTGAACTCATGATCCACCCCCTGAAGCTGCTGGGATTATAGGCCTGAACCGCAGCATGTGTCGCTGAATTTTATTTCTTTTAGGAAATGGAAACTTGTTTTTTTGTTTGCTAAGTCAAATTTTAAAATCTCTTCATTTGGAGATTTTGTACAGCATTCAATGTAATAATTGGTATCAGATTCATTTTTTATATCTATTTTTGTCTATGCTCACTTCTTTTGAATCATTGGAATATATTTTAGATTTCACTTTATCTCTTGCCATTTTAGACATCTTTTAAGACTTTATAGAGCAGTTTTAGGTTCATAGCAAAATTAAAAGTTCATAGATTTCTCATATACTCTTTCTCTCAAACATGCAGTAACCTCCCCTATTATCAACATCTTTACCAGAGTGGTACAATTGTTATAATTGATGACTCTGTATCAACATATCCCATTCTATCATCAATAGACCATAATTTAGTTTAACTCTAGGTGCTATACTATGCATGGGTTTGGACAAATATATAATAACATGTATGCACATTAAAGTATCATGCAGAGTATTTTTACTTCTCTCAAAATACTCTGCAACAACTGCACAGATCTCTGCTTTCTTTACCTTTTTGCCTTTTCCATAATGTCATATACAGTGATATATAATATAGCCATTTTAGATTGACTTCTTAGTTAAACTTCTTCCATGATTTTTCATGGTTTAACAGCTCATTCATTTTTAGCATTGACTAATATTCCACTGTCTGAATATATTACAGTTTTATTCATTGACTAAATTTTATGGTTCGGATATAAGCTGTCATCCAAAAGCTCCTATTTGAATGCAGGGATACTCAGAGGCAGAATGATTAGATTGTGAGAACTGTGACCTAATCAGTCCATCCTAGTTTGACAGGTTAGTACCTAAGGGCCTACTGAACATGAATGAAGGAAGTATGTCACAGAGAACATGCCCTGGAAGGGTTATGCTTACCTGAAAACCCTCCCTTCTCTTTCTTTTTCTTGAAATGGCTATGGGCTTAGCAGCTATCCCCTACTGGGCCCTTCCATCATGATGTGCTAACTCACCTTGGGCCCAGCACAATGCAGTCAGCCATCTGTGGACTGAGACTTCTAAACCTGTAACCTCCAATTAAACTGTTCCTCCACTAAGTTTTTATTGTCAGGTATTTTATTCAAAGCAACACAAAGCTGTCTAACATATTTAGAAAAGAACATATTAGTATTCTCAAGATTGGAAAACATGAAAACTAAACAAAAACTGCTGCAAAGATCTGTGTGTATTTTGTGTGTGTGAGTGTTTGTGTGTGTGTATAGATATAAATTTTCAGTGGCTTTGGGTAAATACCAAGGATCAAGATAGCTGTATTATAAGTTTAGATTTGTAAGAAGCTGCCAAACTGCCTTTTAAAGTGGCTACACCATTTTCCATTCCCACCATCAATGAATGAGATTTCCTATTATTCTACATCCTTGACAATATCGATGGCACTTCTATCCTGAATTTTGACCTTCTAATAGGTATTTAGTAAAATCTCATTGTCATTTTCTGTATACTCTTTGCATTATATTTTTAATGATTTCTCTGAAGAATACTGTGTAATATCTATTTTTTTATAATTTACTAGAAATTAATAGTGATTAACATTAAATACAATGTAGAAAGCTTCCATTTAAATCTTTCTACTTCATTTTCATGTTATCATTCTCATATGTATTGGAATATATCAAAACCACACATGAGAATGTTATGATTTTTGTTTTAACCATATAATTTGTGCTACAATTCATTATGCATAGTCTTGCATAGTTTCTCAGATAATTATTATTTTCAGTCCCTTTCTTTATACATTTATCTGAAAAACTTCTCCACATAGCTAATATGTCTGAGTATTTTTTAACCTTTCCAAGTGTTGATTCACCTCCAAAATCTGCTGATTTTGTTTATTTTTCTGAATCCTCATGCAGTTGGCTATGATTCCTCCCTTCACTAGAGTTCTTTGCTGTAATCAACAGGAGAGAGACTGCCTCTATTTGTCTTGTACTGCCATTCCAAAACTCCATTTCCATTCCAGAAGGTTTTGATATGTTTCCATTGTTATGTTGTTCCCAATATTTTTATTGGGACTACTTCTTGACCTGTGAGTTATTTAGAAATATGTTGCCTAATTAGAAAATTTTGGAAAAAAGTATTGGTATATTATATTATTGTTTTTCAGTTTTATTATACTCAGAAAAACTACTCTGTGAAATTTTAATTTAAAATTTATGGAGAAATATTTCATAAACAAACGTGGTCAATTTTTGGACATGGTTTTTGTTTGCTTAAAAATAAGCACTTTAGAATTGTTTAGCAGACCATTAAGTGCGTGCCAATTAGGTAGGTCAAATGGGTTACTTATTTTGTTATAATGTACTTTGTTATTAAAGAAATACTATCTATCATCCTTGAGATATGTCAGAAGTATACAATCATGATGGTGAATTATCTAGTTCAACTGCAATAAATTAAAACATTTGGTTACAACAGCTGCAATTGGGTTGGTAAAAGTTAATTGCAGTTATGTGGAATGGTGTCAAAAAATAATGACAATCATAATTTTTTCCTTACCATAAGCTTTTTTGCTGCTTCATTTATATAGTTTAATAATCTTAGTAGGTTTCTTGGAAATTTTATTCTGCTTAAATTTAATTTGATGGCTGATATAATTAAGTTTAAATCTATTTATTTTTATTTGATGTTGTATTTTGTATTTTCTAATTTTATTTATTTGCTTGCATATTTATTTATTTATTAATTTATCAGTATTGGGGATTAAACCAAGGGATTAGCATTTCTTGGAAAACATAAGAAATAGTTTACAACACTTACTGAACCTTTTACCTGCACTTAGCTCTGCTGTTTTCATGAATTGTCCTCAGAGTGGATGTTGGATATTTTCATGTTTTCATCACTTGGGCCTGGACCTTAATTGGTGGTTTGAAGAGTGTAAGCCTTATTCTAGTACATACTTAAGCAAATTGCAGTTTACTAAAATTGAAGCTTGACTTAATAAGGGCAAACCTAAAGTAGCATTTGTCCCAGATTTAATTTAGCCTACTACTAAAGAGTTATATTTTTAAAGAGTCTACTCAGGGCACTAAATGATGAGGCCTCACTCTTCTGGCTGGATGAGAATATAAAATATTCTCAGTCCTGCACAAGTTACCAAAACTATTCAGTCTGCTGCTTTCTGTTCATTCTTTCTCAACATCTACTTTCACCTCATGAGAATCAGATTACTACACAAGCAAGCCTTGACGTTAACACCCTCCCCTTCCAAAGATCTCTGGAGTTCTCTTACTCTCAGAACAAATTTAGCTCTTTGGCTCCCTTAGGAGCTTTCTTACACTTGGTGAGACGGTGAGATTTGTTTCACTTTCCCTTCCTGTTGTATGGCCTACACACTGTCTCTACTTAGGGAACTTAGAAGGTTGAGAGTGATGCTCAATATTTGAAAATATTTGGTTTACATATTTTCCTGATTTTTATGATTGGTTGGCAATTCCTGTACCAACATGACCAAGGCATAAGTACCCTTGATTTCAGTTTGTAAAGGAAACGGTATAAGATGCAAACAGAAGAAGTTCTATGAATCTAAGCAAGATAATAGAGGATTTTGTTGCTGAATAAGATATCTCTGCATCATCTCCTTTTTTTGAGTAGAAATCTATATTTCTTACTTGCCATAAAATTGGTTTTGTTTTAGTAAGTTAGATTTCCTTCATCACAATGAATTGAAATGATGGTTATAAATAATAAACTCAATCTATAATTATCTATTAACATGTATTCTCCCTGAGAGGAAATATCTTCCTTGTGCATCAGAGAGCATGCCCTCTCTCTAGCATTGTGTGAACAGATGTCTTTATTCTGACTGTCCAAAAATGGCAAACAGTCAAATTACTTTTGTCAAATTCAAATTAAAACTCAAATTGGGTAATTCCTTAGCTTCGGCCAACATGGTATGAGTATTTTATCTAATTCAGGAAATAAAAGGAAAAGAAAGAAAGAGATTATTTTCAGCAAATATGCTGGAATATATGCAAGATTTCAAAAGCATCTCTATCGTTTCCTGTTCTTCTCTGCATACACCTACTTTTCCCATATTCCTGTGAAGTTGGTAGGAACAAAAAAATTATTTCTGGACGATGCAATTGTGAACATAAATTATATATGCTTTTTCCATATGTGTTATCTAAAGCATTATGTGTTAGGCCTGGGGGTGTAGCTCTCTGGTAGAGCACATGGCTAGCATGAAGGAGGCCCTAAGTCCAACCCCCAGCACCACCAAATAAATAAATAAATCAGCAGAATCTTATGTGTTATGCCTGCACCCTTTTTCTGTATATTCTTATTTTTCACTTAAATGCAGAGGATATAGTAGTATGTCTGAGACAAATCATCAAGCCAATACATGGAAAACTTCTAGTTATCTGACTAATGCAGAAAATTAACACCTTGAATCCCCAACTTATTTCTCTTTTGTCATCTTTTTATACTGAATTGTGAGAAAAATGACAAGTAAATATTTTTTAAGATACTCAGATTGTCAGCTATGTATATAGAAGTCATCCACTCTAGTGTATATGGTAGTGACATGAGCCTGAATATTTGTACATTGGTACATTTAATAGAATGCTTGAATATCTCTTAGGCAATATAGTAGTCCATATTGGGATAAATTAGGCATTGTTTTTATTCTCAAAAAGAGCTCATAATTAGTAAAAATACAGACATGTTAAAATGGGATGCAGAATTATAAACATGAAAAAGTTATATTTAAAATCACTGATAAAATGTAATATGTGAATAACTGCTTTCAAAGTATGACAGGAAAGATTTCACTAAGGAGAAAAGAGACAGTCTCAATGTGAAGAATAAGGAGATAACAAGGAAGGGAAGTATAGGACAGAAAACATTTTAATATCTAGGGAGAGTTTTGTCACAACTAAAGCACAGGTCAGCTTAAGAGCAAGTGAGGAAGATGAGCTTAGAAGACAGGCAGAGCACTGCCAAGATGATTTCAAACAGGGAAACACCACACAGACTCTACTTCATTCTCATCATAGTTTGAAGAGATTCCTGAAGCAACATGAGCAGAAGGAGGGAGTTTAGTTAAAGCCATGATGATATTAGAGTCAATGCAATTTTATTTAAATGTGCCTCAGTAGACACATTAAGATCAAATGGAAATACTCCCTAAATGGTCCATGACTGCCATCAACATAGCTGTGCCCTTCTTCTCTATGTCGTAATACCAGGATGAGATAAAGTGGATATTTTCATGTTATACAAGTAGAAATATTCCTACAATTATGTTTAATTTATGATTTAAAACCAGATGAAATGTTTTCCTAAAAGGTTTGAATAGCATCCAAATGGAAAATATCTTTTAGCAGCATGAACCAGTTTCTTTATGCCAGTGCATCTGAAGGTGAAAAATCATAGGATTTTTAATTTTTTTTTTAATTTTTTGGATACCTGGAATTAAACCCACCAGTACTTAGCCACTTAGACCCCAGCCATTTATTATTTTGAAACAGGGTCTTCTTAAGTTGCTTAGGGCCTTGCTAAATTACTGAGGCTGGCTTTGAACTGGTGATCCTCCTGCCTCAGCTTACTGAGCTGCTAGAATTATAGGCATGTGCCACCATGCCTGGCTAGGAATTCGGTTATTTTTTTTTTCTTTTTTTCCAGTTAATCTTTTACTCCTCTGTATGAGGTGGTCATGAAACTTTACTACAAGCAATTTTAAATACAGATTTCCTGAGCTATTATAGAGGTCCAGTAGATATTCTTAGGCAGCTATTGACATTGAAGTTATTAGGTCTCAGAACTCTCATTGCTGTGTTATATGTGTAAAATATCACAGAATGGTAGGAGTTGTCTATGGAATGTCACACAAGATTTCACTGCATATAATATTTATACTCTATCTACTATGAAGAGAAAAGAAGATAACTCTTTAGAATAGGAGGCATTGCCTGCATTATCTCAAATTTTATTTTCACTCTCTATTGACCACTTACCTGATTAGTTAATAGTCTCTAAACATGTTTTTGTCTCAGCAAGGACAATAAAACTTGTAATTATCATAAAAGGCAAATATATATTATTATTTTAAGACAGTAAAAATGTTTTATAAACATAGGGATATATGTTGCTTCAATTTGTATGAAACCATTTATTGGATATTTTTTGGCAAAGGCACAGGGATAAAATATTGAGAGTCTTGATTAAGGATGTCAAATATTGAGTTATATAGAGACACCAACAGTGAAATGAAGAAATAAAGGCTAAATAAATAGATAAATATATTTCAGTGATTAATTTTGGGTGGTTCATACAAAAATTCCAATGAAGCTGTTGCAGAATTGTGAGGAAGTTGGTCTTTATTATAATTTGTATGGTTGGAAATAATTTTCCCTGGGCAGAAAAGTTTCTTGGCTCAGATAGATAGGGAAAAAGCATTACCCATCTTAAATATTGGATCACAGCATTATTCTTTAAATTAATGATAGACACATGGAGAAAGAAGTTGCAGCATGTACCCAAAGGAGATGTGAGAAAGAACTGTAGGACAATTTTAAGATTTCAGGGACAGGTTCTCTAACATAACCAAAAGGGGAGATCATTTCTCCACAACTCTGGCAATGCAAGTTCCATGTATGTGCACAAGCACACAAGCCAAAAGCATGCTAGAAAAAACATAAACCGATAGTATCTGCAGGTATTCATGGTCAAAATAGAAAAATAAATGGATGGAGTTTACATAGTAACTCCTGCATATCTCTCTCTCTCTCTCTTTTTCACACACACACACACAAAAGCAGAAATTAAGTTAAATGCATTTTTAAAATAGATTGTTCTCTGTTCATAAGTAGAAAAAAATTCACAAGTATTTTAAAAGCCATAGTAAATTTACATTAAATATGTTTCATGAACTCCAAGAAGTATAACCCAAAGGAAAGCAAGCAAAAATATAATAATCAAAACTGTTGAAGACCAAAGGTAAATTCTGGAAGCATTTAGAGAAATGAAATGCATTACATTTAGAGAAACAACTATTATAGCCACCTGAATTTTCAACAGAAAATATCAATTCTTACGAAACAGTGTAAAAAATGTCCTTAAAATGTTAAAAGAAAAAAAAAAAGTCCCCCAAATAACTCTACAGCCAGTGAAAATATCTTTCAGGAGTAAAGTAATGAAAAGGAATTTTCAGGTAAAGGAAACCTAAAATAATTGATTATTTTCAGACCCAGTTTAGAGTAAATGTTAAGGTTT
This sequence comes from Callospermophilus lateralis, assembly GCF_048772815.1. NCBI lineage: Eukaryota > Metazoa > Chordata > Mammalia > Rodentia > Sciuridae > Callospermophilus > Callospermophilus lateralis. The sequence continues at coordinate 127,515,430 of NC_135306.1, read as the reverse complement.
TCAAGCTGCAATCCATTTCTGTAATGCTGGTATTCCACTGATGTAGTGGTGAGGCATGGGAGACTGAATCCCAGTTTTTTAATAGGACTGTGTCTCTGGCATGTGCTCCTTACATGTGTTCAAGTTTTCACTTCCGTTCTAGTTGGGAAGAATAGATGGAGCGGAGTGGACTTAAGGATCCAGTAAGTCCTTTTCCTATGGTTGTAATAGAACTTTGATATCAAGAGCACTCTGGGCATGTTTCACAATGGTTACTTTTGCCTTTCCCTGCGAAAGCTATGAGGAAATGCTTCTCAACTCTTCACTGTTAGACCCTGATGGGATTCCTAGAATGAACCATGAAAGTGTGGGGATCCTCTCACTGCTGCTCCCTGGAGCCTTGCACTCTCATTTTGGTGCAAGCTGGGCCTCCAGCAATTCATCCAAATTACTTTTAAAGTGTTCCTTCAATTTCATGTTTCCAGTCTTCTCAGATTCAGATAACCTGAGCTTAGCTCTGAACTTTCCTGTCTCTTCAGATTTCAGAGTGAGCATTTATCATGAACCTCAGTTCTGTAACTGCTCCAAGAAAAGGAATTGGTTTTCATTTTGCTTTATTTTTTTTTTCTAGTTTTAAGGATGGAAACATTGACTTCTGAACCCAAACCAGAAGCTGTGATATAAAATAAAACAGACTTCTAGATGAATACTATTACCAAAACTCTAGGGACACATCATAGTGAAGAAAAATGACTCACTCATCAGGAAGACTTCACAATTGTAAAACTGATTTACTAGTAACCAAGTTTCAAAATACATGAAGAAAAAAAACTGATAGAATTAATAGGAGAAGTCATAGTTCTATACAATCATAATAGGAGATAGTAATACCTTCTGTTAGCAATTGGAAGAATAACTGGGCAAAAAGCTGGAGGATATAAAGAAGACTGCTATGAACTGAATGTTTTTCCACCCAAAATGCATAAATTGAAACCTAAATCTCCAATGTGTTAGTATGTAGAAGTGAAGTCTTCATGATATAATTAGATTTAAGTGACTTCGTGAGTATGGGGCTCTTATCATGGGGTTTATGCTCTGCTGAGAAGAATCATGAGCAAAATTATCTCTGCTCTTTACCACCTAAAGACATAGTGAGAAGATAGCCATCTGTAAAAGTATCCTGGTATCACCATCAGAATCATCGATAAGGTTGGCAACCTGATCTCAGAAGCCCCCATCTCTAGAACTGGGAGAAAAAATTTTCTTTTTTTTAAGCCACTCAGTCTATGGTGTTTTGTATAACAGCCCCAATCAAAACACACTGTATCACATATCTTAATCTAGCTAATATCCATGGAACACTATTTCCAAAATAACTGCATACACACTTCCTTTATGTGCCCAGAATAGTCACCACAGAAGAACACACGGTGGGCTATAGAAAAGTCTCAAATAAAATTGTCTTCAACAAACCAAACTGAAATGAAATTAATTAACAATAAGTATCTTAAAAGAACATGTTTTACATAAAACATCTCTGCATATTTCATAGGTTAAAGATAAAATCACAAGCAAAGTTAAAGAAAAAATAATGCTGAAAAATCATGTTAAATTTGTATAATGCTATTTCAGTTTGAGGAAGGGAGGTTTTAAATATTTTTATTAGAAAATTAAAATGAAAGGCCTAAAATCAAGGAATTAGTGTTGTACCTTAAGCCAGGAGTATAAAAGCAAATAAGGAAAGACTTGAAATTAGAACATACAGAGTAGACACAAAATGAAATATAAAATAAGTACCAAGGCACAAAAGCACAGGCCTGCAATCCCAGAGATTTGGCAAGCTGAGGCAGGATTGCAAGCCTGAGGCCAGCCTGGGTAATTTATGGAGACCCTATCTCATAATAAAAAATAAAAAAAGTGTTTTGGGTGTAGTTTAGTGGTAGAGCACCCCTGGGTTCAATTTCCAGTACTACAAAATATAAAATAAAACACACAAAAAATAAGTATACATAGTACAAAACTGGCAGTGCCAGAAGCTTATATTTTGAAATATCTACCAAATCAGTAAACTTCTAGCACTGGTTATCAAGAAAGAGAGAGAAAGAGAAAGAGAGAGAGAGATTGTCACCAGTTTAGAAGTGGAAGAGGTTATCACTTATTATTTTAGAGAAATTCAATTATGCAAGAAGAACAAAAATTATGAATAACTTCATGCTAACCAAATAGAAATCTACAATAAAACTGACAATTTTCTTGAAATACATAATTTAGCCAATTTTTTAAAGAAATCTAAATATCACCTCAATTATTAAAGTATATTAATGAGCTACTTGATTGACCAAATAGTTCATGAAAAAATGATCAACAGCACAGAAAAGCCAACTAAAAGTACATCCTCTAGAATTACTGGAATTTCAAAGACTAGCACTTTTAACAAAGGTCGGAAAGCATATAGAAAATTTTCATCATCAAATGTTGAAGACTGAATGAAAAACAAACAAACAAAAAAAAAAACAGTTGACAGTTTGCCATGTAAAGTTATATACACTTATTATGCAACCCAGTCATGCTGCTCCTAAGTACTATTAATACAAAGAAATACAAATACATATATTCATAAAGATTATTGTTTGAGTGCTCCTAGTAGCATTTATCTTATCACAGTAACTATAGACAGTTTTATATATTCATTCAATAGAATCTACTCAATAATCAAAAGAAACGGAACATGGGAAGATGCAAGGAAATAGAGCCTCACAATTCTTATAGTAGGTCAAAGAAGTTATAGAAAGAGGACATGGCATATAATTCCATTTTATATAATTGTAAATAATAAGAATGTAATAAATTGACAGAAAGTTACTATCTGGTGACAGCACTGAAGGGCACAGGGAATGCAAAAGCATGAGGTTTTTGGTAGGTGATGGGATTTTTCTTTATCTGGATCATGCTGATGATTTCACGGATGTATGTGTTCGTGAATCCTCACCAACTTTTACACTTTGATTACTTACAGTTCATTGCACATTCCTTATACTTCAATAAAATTGATTGTAATGCAAATTAACATGAGCATTTTTAATTGGATCTTGATTCTATAATTTTAACAGAAATTCAAAGGGCCAAAAATGTTGAACAAAGAAAACAGACACAAAATACATTCTGTATAATTCCTTTGAAATAAATTGAACCACAACAAAATGAAACTTAATGACAGAAGTCATTATCCTAGGGGTTATCCTGGGGTTGGGAGCATTGTTGCTGCAAAGATGTAGGAACAGGTTTCTGGTATCTGATAATGTTCTGCTTCTGAGTATACATGCTGACCTTGTATATAATTTTACATGCTGTAAAATTGTATGTTGACCTATCCAAATAGACTCGTGTTTAAATGAAGTTTGAAAATAGGCAATTCTAAACTCTACTAAGTAAATTATATAAAGTGAAGACAATAGACACAATTTTAAGCATACCATCCGTTATTCATTTATATATATACATATATATTCGCAAGTTTATAAAATAGACCTCTGTGGTATAACAATTTGCTTCAAAGGAGGTAACATAAGGCACTTTAGATTTTAAGATCTTTATTGGGACATATCTATATACCATAAAATCCTCCTACTAAAAATATATAATCCAGTGGGTTTTCAGCATATTCACAGGCATGTGGAACCATCACCAACTTTGGTAAGTTTTTAGAGGTTATTTTTAAATGTGACTTTAAAAAATCGCATCCTTTACTTATCATTCTTTTTAAAAATTTTCTTCCTTCTGCTTGTTTTAGGTTTCATTTTCTATTTTTTTCCCATTTTTTTTTAAATTTGGTAAGTTAGATTACTGATTTGAATTCTATCTTTTTTGTTAATACAACCATTTACCAGTATAAATTTCCATGTAAGTTCTATAGGTACATCTCCTGTGTTTTAGTGTAGAGTGTTTCTACTTCCATTTTTCTCAATAATATTTTCAAATTACCTTTTTAATTTCATAATTAATTCAATGACCTTTAAGCTAAATTGTTTAATTTCCACGTTTTTGTGAGTTCACCGAATTTATTTGTAATTGGTTTCTGATGTCTTTCCTGTGAGTGAGAGAACGTTTTTTTTATTTTTCCAATCTGCCTAAATGTGTTGGAGATAGCTTTGTTTTACAGCACATGATATATGCTGCAGAACATTCCACATACACTTGAGAAGAGTGCATGTCTGGCTGTTTGTGCAATGATGTTCTATTGATGTCTGCTAACTCCAGTTGGCTAACACAGTTATTCAAGTCTTCTGCTTCCTGTTTAATCTATTACATTTATTGTTAGTGAAATGATGTTAGTGAGTTGTTAGTAAAATGATGATCTATTTGATAAAATCTCATGATATCTCTTATGTGAGAGATGTTGGCTTGGTCTTTCCAAAGTAATAAAAAAGAAGGTGGTGTGCATTTGCCCAGAAAATATTTAGAGAGAGTTATACATCACTTAATAGGACTCTGAAAGGACTATATACTATATTTTACTTTAATGGTCTAATTCAGACATCAACATCATTCTTTTCTTTCCCAGAGAGAAAATATTTTAAACTTATTGGCATATGGCCTCTTGTCAGTGTTATTCAACTCTACTATTGTAATGTACATTCACAAACAATGAATAAACAAAGAGGCATGGCTGTAATCCAATAAAACTTTATTAACAAAAACAAATGGCCAGCCCACAGGCCATAGTTTACTGACTATTTTTACAACTCATTTACTATTTAATTTTTAAAGCGCTAGCCAAACGTTTTTTTTGTTTTAAAGGAGAGGGACAATTTGAAGTTGACACAGAGTGCCCTTTTGGCTTTAATATACAATATTAAAGTACTGCAAAACAAATATGAAGGTGGAGATGTTGTAGAGAGTTCCTAACTCTCCTCAATGATAGGAGCCACATTGTTAAAAATAAGATTTTTCTTCATTAAATTATCTCATATTCTATGGGAAAATTTTATTATTTTGCATAATATCTTCTTACTTAATTCTGAGTATCAAATAACAACATGAATTGAACTGCTTATTTGTAATTGGACATCGTACCACCAATAAAAAATTAAATAGGTAATGTACATGATAATTATAATCATTGTTTGTGTTTGTATACATATATTCATACACATCATGCTTAGAAAGCATAATATGTATCATGAGCATGTGAGTCATGTTCCAAATCTCCAACTTCTCTTTAATTTTATTGAGTTACATCCAGTTTGTTAGTGATAGATAGATACATTTATACATAACTTCCTATGACTAATGCATTAAAAATCTTGATCTTGATTTTCCTAAAGTTCTGTAGTCTGAAATATATTGCTACCATTCTGTATACTGATATAAAATTCCTCCAGCACTGAAAATGCCAGCACTGAAAAAATTTATACCAATGGGGAAAAATTGGAACAATGTATTTGATTACACAGATGCTTGGAATAGGAAATTGCTTGGAATAGGTGTAACTTTATACTGACCCTTACACAATGGCTCAATATTTATGTAATAATAGGTGTAAGATACTCCTAATACAATTTTAGGACAAAATACATGAAACAATTTTTGACAAAATATATTAACAACTATTATTAGACAAGAGATAACAGAAAAAGTACTGTTATTTTTAAGAAAAGGAAAGCACATGCAAAAAACATACATGCACTTCAATTTTATGCTTAGAGTACTTTAGGACACTGGGCAGAGGGGTAACACCCAAAGAGCCATGGATGCACTGAACAGCAGAAACAGGCAGAAGACTTGCTAGTAACTGAGATCACCAGATTTGAAGGGCTAGGTATTGAAAAGAGTGGTGTGGAACATGGATTCCAGATAGCCGCTTAGGGAATTGACCTTTGGTCATAAATTCTGAATAATCACAAAATTCCATAGGGGTCTATCAGAAAAGAGAGGGGGGACGGAGAGAGAGAAAACACTGGAGACTGTAAACTGAAAGGCATTCCTGTATATCAGCGACAAAACTTCTGAATCGGAAATGAGGAAAAACACCCCATTCACAATATCCTCAAAAAAAATAAAATACTTGGGAATCAACCTAACAAAAGAGGTGAAAGACTTATACAATGAAAACTACAGAACCCTAAAGAGAGAAATAGAAGAAGATCTTAGAAGATGGAAAAATATACCCTGTTCATGGATAGGCAGAACTAACATCATCAAAATGGCGATATTACCAAAAGTTCTCTATAGATTTAATGCAATGCCAATCAAAATCCCAACGGCATTTCTTGTAGAAATAGAGAAAGCAATCATGAAATTCATATGGAAAAATAAAAGACCCAGAATAGCAAAAGCAATTCTAAGCAGGAAGTGTGAATCAGGCGGTATAGCGATACCAGATTTCAAACTGTATTACAGAGCAATTGTAACAAAAACAGCATGGTACTGGTACCAAAACAGGCGGGTGGACCAATGGTACAGAATAGAGGACACAGAGACTAATCCACAAAGCTACAATTATCTTATATTTGATAAAGGAGCTAAAAGCATGCAATGGAGGAAGGATAGCATCTTCAACAAATGGTGCCGGGAAAATTGGAAATCCATATGCAACAAAATGAAACTGAATCCCCACCTCTCGCCATGCACAAAAGTTAACTCAAAGTGGATCAAGGAATTAGATATAAAATCAGAGACTCTGCATCTGATAGAAGAAAAAGTTGGCTCCGATCTACATATTGTGGGGTCGGGCTCCAAATTCCTTAATAGGACACCCATAGCACAAGAGTTAATAACAAGAATCAACAAATGGGACTTACTTAAACTGAAAAGTTTTTTCTCAGCAAGAGAAAAAATAAGAGAGGTAAATAGGGAGCCTACATCATGGGAACAAATTTTTACTCCTCACACTTCAGATAGAGCTCTAACATCCGGAGTATACAAAGAACTCAAAAAATTAGACAATAATATAACAAATAACCCAATCAATAAATGGGCCAAGGACCTGAACAGACACTTCTCAGAGGAGGACATACAATAAATCAACAAGTACATGAAAAAATGCTCACCATCTTTAGCAGTCAGAGAAATGCAAATCAAAACCACCCTAAGATACCATCTCACTCCAGTAAGATTGGCAGCCATTAAGAAGTCAAACAACAACAAGTGCTGGCGAGGATGTGGGGAAAAGGGTACTCTTGTACATTGCTGGTGGGACTGCAAACTGGTGCTGCCAATTTGGAAAGCAGTATGGAGATTCCTGGGAAAGCTGGGAATGGAACCACCATTTGACCCAGCCATTGCCCTTCTAGGTCTATTCCCTGAAGACCTTAAAGGAGCATACTACAGAGATACTGCCACATCGATGTTCATAGCAGCACAATTCACAATTGCTAGACTGTGGAACCAACCCAGATGCCCTTCAATAGATGAATGGATAAAAAAATATGTGGCATTTATACACCATGGAGTATTATGCAGTGCTAAAAAATGACAAAATCATAGAATTTGCAGGGAAATGGATGGCATTAGAGCAGATTATGCTTAGTGAAGTTAGCCAGTCCCTAAAAAACAAATACCAAATGTCTTCTTTGATATAATGAGAGCAACTAAGAACAGAGCAGGGAAGAAGAACAGGAAGAAAAGATTAACATTAATCAGAGACATGAGGTGGGAGGGAAAGGGAGAGAAAAGGGAAATTGCATGGAAATGGAGAGAGACCCTCAATGCTATACAAAATTACATATAAGAAGTTGTGAGGGGAAGGGGAAAATAAACAAGGAGGGAAATGAATTACAGTAGATGGGGTAGAGAGAGAAGATGGGAGGGGAGGGGAGGGGAGGGAGGATAGTAGAGGATAGGATAGGTAGCAGAATACAACAGTTACTAATAGGGCATTAGGTAAAAATGTGGAAGTGTAACCGATGTGATTCTGCAATCTGTATTTGGGGTAAAAATGGGAGTTCATAATCCACTTGAATCTATTTTATGTAATATGAGATGTCAAGAGCTTTGTAATATTTCGAACAACCAATAAAAAAAATAAATAAATAAAAAATAAAACATAAATATTAAAAAAAAAGAAAAGTTCTCAAAAAATCATAGAGTCCTACTGGCCAGAAAACCTTGTTTAACTCTCTAGGCATTAAGCTAAGAACTGGCAAGGCTATCCATTAGTGTTATTCTAGCACTGTTGGAAGGCCTGTCATAACCTAACAAATCCTGGAAACCAAGTTTTAACAGAATCAAGATGAACTACCTGTAAATAACTGCCTGTCAGAAGAAATTCAACACTTTTGAAAGGAAGATAACACAACTTAAATTTTGAAATTTAAGTATTCACAATGTTCTGCATATAATCAAATATTGCTTGAGACATTCAGAAACCAAAAATTCATTCTTAAGTAAGAAAAGTAATTAATAGATTCAGACCTGGAAAGGTACATATATTGATACTAGCAGACAATTACTTTAAATTGTTATGAAGGAGCATGTCTGAAACCTAAGTAATTCTCAGAAACTCCTCTTTGCTTCCATGTAATGAAATAGTATGTGATAGTATCCAATACAGTAAGAATTGCTAATGGTACAGTCATCTTTAGTATGAGATTTTAATTTATGGAGAAAAGAGTCATAACCAACTTAGTTATTAGCTGAGGAGAAAGGGAACATGGAATGACTAATTAATGAAGAAAGCAACAATTGTAAATATGGAGAATGCATATTTTTCATATTGTTTCTCTTTAGATATTAACCAGTTTTTGTTATACTAGCTATTCTATTTCAGTAATATTGTTACTGGTTAACAAATATAGGTAGGATTAAAACTAAACCAGAAAAAGCAATTATATTATTAACCAGAAAGAGATTCTATGATTGAACTTGTGTTTCTGCTTTAGAAAAAATGTTTAGAACATCTTCATATTTTAATTCAGCTATGGAAAATGGTTGACATTAAACAAATTTACTAATTTTGTTTTTACAGTTTGATGACTTTCACAATTGAATGGATTATGTAACTATTACCATAATTAACATTACACTATTTTTATTGTTGCAAAAGTTCATTTCTTCACCTGTCAGATGGACTTCCTACACACACCTGAAACACACTTTTTACTTTGTATGTATTTTTTCCCTATTTCCAGGACATCTGGAAAAACTGAATGAAAATTCCAGAGTAGCTGGTTTTAGCTCTTTTCATCTTGTAGGAAATAAGCATTTAATCAGTATATATTGTGTGATATTAGCTTTAATTTAGTTATTTTTGCCTCCAAGATTCCCTTTATTGGACTCAATTATATCTCAATTTATTGAGAGACATTTCATAGTTTATTTGTTTATTTAATCATGAGTGGCTGTTTAACATTTTTCAAATGATTTCACTTCATCTATTGAAATTATTCCATATAGTTGCAATGTAGTTATCTGAGAAAAACTCTGGAACTAGATATTCTGTCCATCCAAAAGTATTCCTACAAGGTAAAATATGTCTCAATCTTTGTACTCTGTCAGGTGTTTGATCAAAGTCTACATTCTGATAACCTTAAAATTGCTATCTTTCACTTTTATACTTCTCCCCTTTTTCTCTCATTTTATGTTCCTCTTCTCCACAGGCACTTCTTACTTTGTGAAATACTATGTAACTTCTCTCACTATAGTGTGAGCTCTATGGAAATGCATATTCACACTCATGCATACACCCACCCACACACTTACACACCCCATATTTTCAGTGCCTTACTATATAATGGTCTGAAGATTAATTGGCATCACACATATTCAGGGCCCAACATAATATGTTCTCAATAATCATTATGTTATTTATTCCCCATATTTTACTGCATGGTAATATAATATTGTTCATAAAGTGTTTAAAGAAGAACTACAATATTAGTTATAAGAAGAAAGTAGCCAAAACGTAGAGGTGTATTTCTTTTCGTTTTTATATATACACCCCCAAATAATTATTTTTCCTGTGTATAAAATAAAATTTTATTTTAATTTCTAATAATTCTTTCTTCCTCCTTTATTTATCTGAAAATTTTAGTGTTTAATTTTGGATATGAGTTTAATATCATTGAAGTATTTTTTTAACTTTCACAATATATGATGGCAAAACATATTCCATTTATTTAATAACTTCTTTTGCAAGTTGAATTTGTGGATTAATATTACAAGATAAAGTATTTTCTCAATTTAACAATTAGATATTTATTTTACCTTGTGGGAATATGGCAGATGAAATATTTTTCATTAAAATTGTAATTCAAAATAAAATCATTTTAGCTAAGAATGATATTCAGAATTGAGATTTTTAGGTTAATTTCACAGTCATTAGATTGCTTTTGACTATTTTGGTGTATTACTTTAACTTATTTTATCTTTATAATAATATCATAAAGTAAATATTATGACTATCCATTGATATTATTAAATTAATGTTCAGAGATATGTAATTTGAATAAAACCTGTTAAATCACATAGCTAGCTCCCACATCAGGTCTTTGTAGTCTATTTGTAATTCTACTTGACTAGAGATGGATCATTTGAAATAACTTATTGATTATTAATTATTCTAATAACTAAAAATATAAAATATAATTCCTTTATGGACAATAGTGCAAAATCCCCAAGGTATTCTTGCTATATATCAGGATTTTTGATGATTTCCAAAATAATTTAAAATAATTTCAAATCACACCCAGCACATAATTATTTTTGGAAAACTTTACTAAATATTTTTGGGGTCATATAAAATTTCATTGAAATTCACCATGAAATATTTTTTTTCTGAAGACCATGCCAGTCCCTGTCCCTGGGTCTTTTGTTTTCCTCCTCCCCATAGTCTTAGGGCTACTCATTCTCTCTTAATTATTTAGCAGAGCAGCTTCCAAATGCGTTCTAAACCCTCAAGTCAAACCTACTCACTGGACCTTGAAGGATCCCTTAAAACCTTCTGAGACTTAAAGTATATATGAAAAACTGTACATAATGAACAAAAATGTTTATCAGCTGCTTAGAAAAAAATCCCCCAGGTATAACTTCATTTGCAAGAATTGACTAGATACCTCCATTGTTTCCAGAATTCATGATGGAGTTATTTTATCACCTTCCCATTTATCTCTGTTGGTTCTCATCTGTTGGTCTGTTTTGAGTAGCATCAATAAGCATTGTTTGACATTACTGGGAATCAAGATAAGCATGTGATATTATCTATTGATGTAAAACAATATTGTTACAAACTTAGCAGTTTAAAATTACTTGCATTTATACATCAAAGTTTCTGTGAGTCAGGAGTTTAAGCACAGCCCAAATGTTTTCCAGTCAGAGTTTTATAAAGCCATAATACAGCATCAACAGAGACAGTCATCTAGTCTGAGGTTTGTCTGAGAAAGAACCTACTTCCTGGCTCACAGTACTCTTAGCAGCATTAGGAAATTTTGTGAGTTATTGGCTGAAGGTAGCCTAACTTTCCCTCCTGACATGGCCACTTTCTTTTTTAAAAACAATACAAGAGACTCTAGGAATATGGACATTACAACAAATGTACTTACATTTGTTGTAAGTACATTTGTTGTAATGTCACATGTATTGCATTCTGTTTGTTCAAAACAAGCCACAGTTCTCACTACAAAACAAAACAAAACAAAACAACAACAACAACAAAAACATGTCTGGCCTATACAAAAGCATGAATAGCAGATGGTTGGGATCACAGGAATCACCTGAGAATCAGTCTGCTGCCTTTGAGCTACAATATACTAGTCTTAGAATTGAGGAGTTCATGATGCACCTGAATTCTAATAGAGATTTATCTCAAGGCTTTGATTCATGCTATTTCTAAAAGAATTAATTGGCTCAAAGTATTATAAAGATAGTAAATACATTCATTCATAAATAAATGGCTACAGTAAAGGTAAAACACAGTAAAAGTCAAATATTTCTAAAAATATTTTTTAAAAATAAAAATAAATAAATAGGATTTTCATAAAGCAAATAAAAATAGATCATGAGATGGAAATGGCATTCTCTATTCTTCTGAGCTCTTCTTACTAATCTCTACTGTCCTTAGAGATCTTATGTGAGTTCATGGGCTAAATAAAATGCTCCAATTAATACTGGAACTGATTAACAAGAAGAAAGCATAAAAGTTTAGTTAACTTTACAAACATATGGAGATTTTCATAAGAGAATGATAATGAAAAAATTGCCAAAACATTATGCATTTATAGTTGTTTGATAAAGAATATTAAATGTGTGAAGGAATGATTTGACAAATAGATATCTAGTCTAGAGTAATAAATTCTAAGGGTGCTATTAATAGATAAATGCTGGAGCACTAGGAAGATTGTCTGTGTTCATGTACATTGCAGCCACAATTACCACATTTTGGTGATCAAAGCTATTTTACAGCCTTGGTATATGAAGGTTATTCCTCCCAAAAGAATATTTCTGGCTTGCTGCATGAAGGGTCAGATCAGTGAAATGGCCCTTTCTGAAGTTATAGTTCTTCAAAGTGAGTTAAACTGAAAATAATTAATTTACTAATTTGGCATATTTTGAGATGACTTATCTTTAACTCAACGACTTCATAAATAATCAGAATCACAGATGCAGAAAAGAAGAAATAAAACAAATGTGTTTAATTTACTAGCATTGCTAATCCCAAATGACCACAAATTCAGCAGTTCAAACTAACATTAATTTATTATCTCACAGTATAAGTCTGAAGTCTGGGCAGAGTAGCATTCTACGGTTTCTCTGCTTCAGGTTTCGTAAGGCAGAAATCAGGATGTCAATAAAACTGTGTTTCTTTTGGGATGTTCTGAGGATAAATCTTTCTTTTTTTATTATTGTTCAAAACATTACAATGCTCTTGACATATCATATTTCATACATTGGATTCAAGTGGGTTATGAACTTAGTAGGGGATGGGAAAGGCAGCAAAATACAACAGACACTAGTATGGCAGTATGTATAAATGAGGATAAATCTTTCAAACTTGTGTTTGGCAGAAATCAGTATTATGTGTTTGTAATCCTGAGGTTTCCACTTCTTGGATGTTGGCTAAGGGTGGTTCTCAGCCCCTAGATGCCACCCACTTCCCTGGTTCATCTTCACCTTCCTCCATCTCCAAAGCTAGTAATAGTGCTTCAAGTCCTTTAGATGCTGCAAATCTCTGTAATCTCTCCTTCTGTCTTCTCACTTCTCTGCTTTGAGTTAAAGAAAGCTTTTAGATGTTAGGGGCTCATGGTATTTTATCTCACCCACCAGGATAATCTGCCTATCTCAAGGCCCACAGCTTCAGCTACATCTGCTCTGCTAAGCACCTTTGGCAGGTTAACCTATTTAAAGTTTCTGGGGATTTGGACATGGACATTTTTGTTGGAGGCATTTTCCGCCTATCACAATAAGCTATACAATGACATTGAAGTCATGATGAGATTTCTTTGCCTTAAGAAACAATTTATTTCCTATTGTGCTGTCTCAAAGGAGAGTACAAACTGGTAATCCAAATACATGGCAGAGATTCAAGAGCTTTTAGCTGTAATCTCACTTTTATCTAAGAGAGAACAACTTCCCCCAAATCCCACTGCATTGTAACTAATCACAACGACAGCATTTTCTTCGGGGTAGTGAAATCTAAGTTGATCACAAAGCATTTTGGCAACTTTGAGCAGTTCTTGGATTTAAGAGGAAAGGTCAAGGAGGCATAAAATCTTTTCACACAAAATAGTGTATTGGTTTGGCAATGCTTGAATGGAAAAATTTCCCAAATCCATGCCAAATTTTTGATTAAGGTTTTTCAAGTTGGTTGCTTATTTGGGGAAGTTTCATGTCATCCAAATCCCTAGAGGTACCAAGTGGTTTTAAAGTACTTGATGTTTTATGTTTGTATTTGGTGAAATGTATTTGTGTGCAGTAGCTTCATAGCACTTGAGGATGTGCTTCACAGGACAAAGTTAAGCACTCAGAGACCCAAAGATGTCAGCACAAGGTAATAAGAGCAGATTATGCTATTTGAACACTTCCTCTATAGAACACTGTGCTAAATACTTTCATGAAATACAACACTTAATTCTGATAAAATAGTAGTTACTGTTAATATCCTAAGTTCAAATCCTAGAAAACAGAGTAACATATCAAAATTAATTGGTCTAGTAACTAATATATATTGGTATCCAATCATATTTGCATTTGGCTCCTATAATATTTATCTTTATTTTCTATCATCTTCTATACACATGTGCATACACACACACACACACACACACACACACACACACACATACAGTAGATGTCTAATATATAAAAAGGCCCACACTGCCAGTACACATCTTAAGACTTCAGTCACCGTTTCTGGCTCAGACTATGGTGTTCAGATGCTGAAGATCATGAAAATGCTGGAACCATTAAATATGATTACATTTAGAAAATCTAAAACTTCATTTTATTTTATGTGACATTCACATTCACAATTTTTACTTCATTATGTTCTAGTTTGAAATGAAGTTGTGCCATTACTTTAGGCAGGACCCCTGATTATACCAATTTAGTTGAAAGTGAAGCCATGATTAAGATATGTTGATAAGGCAAAACACAGTAAATTACAAATTAAGTTATATCACCAGTTCTATAGATTCTGGGTGCCATAAAGGGCATTTTGTTGAAAGAGATGTTAAATGAGTTCCTGAAGGTTTGAAATATTTGGGACAAAATACACTGGCTGAACTCCAAGATATCAGATAATTGAACTTAGATCTTTACTGGGAGTAATTAGGCCTAATTTGCATAGGTAAGGTCATTTGAACAACTTTCTGGTGGAAAATAAAGCTAATTGAGATTAATGACTCTTAAATACATTGCTTCTCTATTTAGCATATCACAGCAATATTTCCTAGAGAATAGAAAATGCTTCAGGAATTCTATTAGGAAACAGGAGTAATGGGCTTTTTATTCTTTCATTTTGTCACATAATATTTTATGAGTTTTCATAACATACATCAAATTAGTTTAAGAAGCAAATTTTTTTAAATGCCTTCTAAAGTTGACCAATTTTTAAAGTTGAACAAATTTTCATCCCTGCATTTTCATTTTTTTTCTCTCATTTATTCTCTATATTCACTTATTTTCCCCACACAAAACCTACATGCTTGGCATGATTTTTCCCCCTCAGAAGTGAAGACACTGCAATTCAGAGAAATGAAGTTATTTGATAAGGACTACACAGTTAGTAAATATCATCAAGTCAGGATTTTAAGCCAGGTCTCTTTAACCCTTCAAGCTACTTTAAAACACAATTAAAAAATAAGTAGGCTATATGCATATGATGTATAGTGAATGTAAAGCAATACAAGCTCTCTTCTTGGATTATATTCTTATTTCTTATTATATGTTTTTTAACACGTAAAAACAGGAGATGAAATAGATGTATTTGTTTTTAGCATCTATGTGTCTTATGCAGACATTTAAAAAAAACAAAGTAGTTTTTTTTCTTTCTTTCTTTTTTTTTTTTTTTTTTTTTTTAATAACTGCACCAGGATCTCAATTTTTGTCAAAAAACCTGGAAGCAATTCTTAGCAAGAGACACTAAGGTATTGCTTTTAGCTATTGATTCTCTATAAATGTTACAGATTAACTGATTTTTCACAAATACATCACAATATAAAGATAATTGAAAAACAAGACAAATTACATCTATGGGTCTACACTAGGACCACAAATTCTTCTCTTTCATAGAACTGATAAAGTCAAGTATACAAACTGAATAATCTAACAGGACTCAGTTACTAATAAATGAAACCTGAACATTCAACTGCTACACTGCTTTGGGCCTAAGTGTGTCCACTAAGAATTCATAGGCTAAAGTGTAACCTCAGTACCTCAAAATGTGATTATATTTGCAAGACATGTAAAGAAGTAACTAGGGTAAAATGGGATTCTTAGGGTGGACCCTAATCCAATATGACTAGTGTCTTTGTAAAACTAAGAGATTAGGATAGAACAAGAAAGAAGAAACCTGGTGTGGTGGTACGCTCCTGTGTGATCCCAGTGGCTTGGGAGGTTGAGACAGGAAGATTGAAATTTCAAAGCCAGCCTCAGCAATGGCAAAGCACTAAGACCTATCTCTAAATAAAATGCAAAAAATATGCTACAGATGTGGCACAGTGGTTGAGTGCCCCTCAGTATAAGCCATGGTACACCCCTCAAAAAAAAAAAAAAGAGAGAGAGAGACAGACATCAGATATGTACACACTCAAAGGGACAACCATGTGAGACAGAGTGGAAGATGGCCATGACAAATTTCAGAAGAAAGGCCTCAGAATAAACCAAACCTACTGAAACCTTGATTTTGGTCTGTTAGTCTCTAGAATGGAGAGAACACTAATTTCTGATATTTAAGCCATCAAGTCATTGATATTTTATTATTACACACTTAGCAATCTAATATAGCAGGCTGCAGTGGTACATGCCTATAATTCTAGTGGCTCAGGAAGCTGAGGCAGGAGAATCATGAGTTCAATTCCACCTCAGCAACCGTGTGAGGCCCTAAGCAACTCAGTGAGACCCTGCCTCAAACTCAAAATTATATATATATATTGAGCGGGTGGCTGTGGACATAGTTCAGTGGTTAAGTGTCTCTGGGTTCAATCCCTATTACCAAACGAAACAGCAACCCAACCCAAACTAATATATAACCCTTACATTTACAGAAATTTAAAAGAAAACATATATCTTTCGGAATTTATGGGTAATCACATCACAATGCCCTTGTTTGAAAAAATCATTTAACTCTCAAAATTACAACAGTTAAGACTTTTTGTTTCTTTCTCCTAATCCTTTTGAGTTTGATATTGTCAGAAGTCATCCCTGATGGAGGTAACCACATGTTTCTTATTAAACTCTGATTGTGGGTTTGGTCCTGATTTGGATAGTCATGATTATTTCAGTCCTGTGCTAGGAACAAATGCTTTCAAACTGTTCCAGAAAACATGAGTGAGGAAAGAAATAAAGAGATCAAATAGAGCCATTTTTGACATTTGGCCTTTCAAAAGAAAGGCATTTTAATTATCTTTGCTACCTTAAAAATACCATGAAGTGTAATGATTTGAAAATGACAAACATTTATCATGTTACAGTTTTGTGGGACAGATATGCATATAGGGAAAGGGAGGAGGCAGGGGATTAGCAAGGATGGTGGAATGTGATGGACATCATTATTCAAAGTACATGTATAAAGACACGAATTGGGTGTCAACCTACATTATATACAGAGATATGAAAAATTGTGTTATATATGTGTAATAAGAATTGTAATGCAATAAAAAAACGAAGTACATGTAGAAAGACATGAATTGTTATGAACATACTTTACAGACAAAGATATGAAAAATTGTTCTCTATATGTGTAATAAGAATTGTAATGCATTCTGCTGTCATGTATTTTAAAAAATAAAATCAATAAAAAAGAAAAGAAAAAATAAATAAAGGAAGGAATATTACTCAGCAATTAAAGAGAATAAAATCATGGCATTTGCAGATAATGGATGGAGTTGGAGAAGATAATGCTAAGTGACTTTAGCCAATTCCAAAAAAACAAATGTTTTCTCTGATACAAGGAGGCTGATTCACAGTGGGGTAGGGAATAGACAAACTCCAGATAGGGCAGAGGGTTGGGAGGGGAAGAAAGGGTCAGGGGGTTATAAATGATGGTGGAATGTGATGGACATCATTATCCAAAATACATGTATGAAGACTTGAAGTAGTGTGAATATACTTTATATACAACCAGATATATGAAAAACTGTGTTCTATATGTATAATATGAATTCTAATACATGCCACTACTCATAAATCAATTAAAATATATATTTACTATGTGAGTAGGATATTGAGAAGATAATAGATATATGACTACAAAATTTAAATGAATAAAAATATCAATATTTAATATACATATGCCTTCTTTTTTTAATCTCACTGTTCTTTTTTCTTCCCTTTTCTTCATTCCCTTTGTTTCTCTCTATCTCCTAAATCCCCTTTATGCTATTGTAAATAAACAGAATTCAGTTTCACAAATATCCTGTTTTACAAAGTGACTGTCTAGAAATAGCTCTATTAAAACCCACGAGTAATAAAAACAAAATAATATAAGAACACTTGCATGCTGCAGATTAACTTCTACTTGCATTCTAGCCTCACCACCTGCTGCAATCTCTTTATTTCTGTTAGAATGGAAGAATCCATGAACATTTGTCTCTCAACAAAATAAACAAACAACAACAACAATAAAACTTTTGCTCCACTCAAAATTATTTCTCTTCATTACTGAATAACTACAATGAATGCAATAAATAAATTGATAATTTTTAAAACAAAGCTCAAAAATCTATACCACTTGAAGCATTTACTGACAGTGACTTTATCCCAAGAAGAGTTAACCAATCCCTTCTTTGTTATCCTGAAGCATTTATCTCACTGCACCAAAACAGAGAGCTTATTATAACACTGTTGCACTTTGAGTTGTTAATGTTATTTTATTTGTAAGATTTGTGGAAGATATGAATATAATTAAATTTAATTGTTGTTCCTAGGATAACATCTTGGCATTCAATAGCTAGCACATTTTAGGCACTCAGAAAATATTTAGTGAATTAGGTTGATTTAAATCAATGTTATTCAGTTATCCAGGTAAAAGATGGAAAAATGAGAAATGAATTTAGGGGCTCTGGGTGGCCATGTGTATGCTGAGTATATTCTTATGTATGGTTTTAGATGGGAATTATTTACTAGGTGACTGGGACTTCCATGCTCATATTGAAGAAGGCAAGAAACAAAGTCAATGACCACCAGTGTGTGGGAATCAAAGGGCTACCTTCTCACAGTTATAAGTGAGGGTAAATCTGAGAGAAAATGTATTTTATGTCATAAATCTTTATTAAACTAATCTTTGACCTTGCTCATTAATATAATTTTTTTGTTTGTTTTCTGGTCAGCATCCTTGGAAAACACCTCTTCTTCTTTAATATCAATTAGTTTCAGGTGATGGGATCAGGAGTTTCACTGGACTAAAATTCTAAAAACTCCTCTTTTGTGGCTCATTTGTGGAATTGATAGTCTTCTCTCAGGAGCCTGATTTGAATGATAGTGATCTGAAATTGCTGCTTAAAAGAGTCTTTGGAACTTTTAGTTGCTTAGAATTATTTTAAGGACACAGAAAGAAAAAGGCATTGACTAATTAAGAATAAAAAAGGGGTGAAGGAATGAGAGGAATGACTGCTTAATGTCTTCCATGAAATAACTAGCCTTTTAGATCCAGAAGAGATTGAAAACCAAACTATCCTTTTTGTTTGTTTGTTTTTAAGTTTTTAACAGCCTATTAACTATTAAATGCTTACATAAACTTAAGGTTACTTAAGTATTTAACATTAAGTACTTGATAATTAACAAACATTGAAGTTCTCATACATCTATAAAAGAATGGCAAGGAATACAAGAGGTAATGCATTTCCCAAGTACTAATATTTCCGAGAATGTATTTAAAGAATGTTCAATAGGAAGCCATATAATGGGCAGTAAAGAACATGTATTTCCCTGGAAAATTTATCAAGTGTGTCTCTTTGTCCTACCATTTATTAGCAATGTGACTAAGAGAAAATTAGATACTTTGTATATGACTTTGTATATTCATGTGGTTTGTGGGAATTATTATGCTTTGTACAGATTAAAGCAGTGTGTGTGTGCACATGCACACAGTAGAAGATGGTCTGATAAATTGAGACACAATTTGAGTGTTGTCTATGAAAAAAACTTATAAGGCTTTCTTAAGTCTTTGTTAGAGGGCACTCACTATATGCCAAGCACCTATGCTTTATATTTTGCTTATGATCATAAATGCAATGTGTTTTTTCTCCAAACTTATTTATCACCAAAGTGTGAGTAAAATACTGATAAGATTAAAATAGACTAAGGTACAATAGAACTTGGAATCTTATTCCTCCTGTGTAACTGAAACTTTGTGACTTTTAGTCAAAATTCTTCATTTTTACTTTGTTCCAGCCTCTGATAAATAAGAATTCTGTTCTCTGCTTTTATATATTTTTTTTAGATTTTATACATAAATGTGATCAATGGTATTTATCTTTTTGTATGCCTACCTATTTTACAATTATTATTTGTCAATTAACACTAAAATTTTAAGTAAATTTTAATATGTAAATTATAACTGATAAACTTAAGATGAATACTAAGACAGATGTACATATGAAAGAGAGTAGAAATAAATCAATGGTGTTGTGAATAATTAAACCTAGAATTAACAGTGGTTCAGAAAGACTTGGGCTTGGGGGTGCACAAAGTAAAATTAAGAGTTTAATAAACAGGGTGCATTGACACAGATGAACTTTATATAGATACAAAGTATAGAAATTTATCTACTAATGTGTTCATCCACAATTACATTAATACCATGAAAGAGCTTTGGAGTTTTTCTGAACTTCACAATTCTGATCTATGACTCTATGTGAACATCATTTTTAAAATTAGGGATAATATTCACTACATAAATAGTATATAGATATATGCCATTTCTATTTATATACTTTATATTCTTATATTAAACATGTTTCCTAGAAATAACCTAATACATTAATTTATTTGAATCAAAGAACTAAAAGAGTGAATGCAATAGATCAAAAACTAGTTCATGGAAATAATTTTAATTTAAAAGTATGTAATTACATTTTAATTTAGTCCTTTGCAAATTTCCTTAAAATAATTTCAGTGATACATTTTTAATTCTGTAGCTTCAGTGTTTGATTAGATTATCTAAATTGTTACTTACAAATGATAAAATCGATATGTCCCTCAAAATTCAATTTTTCTCTAATTAAAATGTTTACCTGTTTTTAATGGGATAATTCATTGGTTAATTAATGAATAATCTTCCTCCTTGGTTGGGCAATTCACTGGGCAATTTTCAAATAACTACATTCAATTCTTTCAAGCAATTCTTTCAACCTAGTATCATGATCTATTGGGAGTAGGATATAATATAATTTTTAAAAAGTCCCTCCATTTTGAAAACTGGAAACTAGTGATCTGGATTTCACAGGTTTTAATAATAATACTTAGTGGATCCCATGACTATTTTATATACCTTGTTGCTTTATGTTTTTAGTTCTGCCAAGTGAAAATCTTCTTGCCATGTCTAATTTTTCAAAGTGGTCAACAAGTGTGACAACATTCTAAAGACATTCAGTAGAGCATACATGTATATAAGGGTTGGTATTCAATTTTTCCTTTGGTAATCATCTTGTGTTCATAGGAATAATTTAATAGTTACTAACTTTTCTCTGACATAGATAATAATCATCTATGTAAGGAAACTGACAAAACAAACCCACTCTTTAAGCTAATTAGAACAGAGTGAAATTAGTAGGCAATAAGGGAAAACAAAACAAAACAAAAGATAAACTAATCGATTTGAAATTTATTACAACTTTCAATGCAAAATTATGAGTTAGGCTAATATACCAAAACACAGAATTGTCATGTTTATAAATACTCCATCATAAATAAAGCTTGGACCTGGAAGTTGGACAAACAGGCTAGTGCATGGTTCTGGATGAGGCTCTGTCATTTGCATGTTACTTAACCATCAGTTTATTTTCCCCATCAGTGAATCAGATACAGTAATGCAATCTATGTGATAGTTGTCATAATGATAAAATAACACAACACATAATCATTTAAGTCATTATTTGCAAAATAATATTATTATTTTCTAGCACTACATTAAGCATTTAGCATGTTCTTATCTATATTTACTATGGGAACACATAGATGCATATCTATGTAAGCCTCAGGTGCTTATGAGAGAGTGAGTACTGCACAGTCTATAGTAGTTGCTAGTAAGATTTATTTGGTGAGACAGATTGGGAAAATGGTTGAATTTATTTATTTATTCAGTTGATTAATTAATTTATTTATTTATTTATTTTGAGATGGAGATTTCACTATGTTTTCCAGGCTGGTCTCAAACTCTTGGACTCAAATTATCCTCCTGACTCAGCCTCATAAGTAGCTGATATTACAGGTTTGTGTCACTAAATTCAGCTTCAAATTTAATGTAGAATAAAATATATGGACTTAGGTGAAAGAAAATTTCTCTTTCTTTCTCCTCTATATAAGTGTGTTCACATGCATATAAATATATAAAGAAAACTACATGTAAAAACAAATTATATATACATATATATACACATACACAGACACACACACACACATACACACATATTGATATATAAATATACATACATATATAGTTCCTGGGTCTGTAAGATAAGCTGTTGCCTGTTGCAGTTCATCCTCCTCAGATGAATGTCAAAAATACATAATACCCCACTTATGAATGAGAGGAAATATAAAAGCACTGACAAAAGAGGAGAGTAGAGGGTGTTACTCTCAGCAGCCCCCACTTAATATATAATGGAATTCAGATGGCGGTGATGCATAGGGCAGAGTGATGGGAAGCTTCCTATTCCTGGTGGTAAAGTGGAGAGCCAAGACAGTGGGTGAATATCTCTGTGAAGATTCTGATCAAGTTGCCCAATACAAAATTCAGCAGAGATTTAACTGTTTAGTGTAAGCAACAAGGTATATCATAGTTCTGAGCTTGTATTTTAATTTATTTTGTAAATAAATTAAAATGTTTAAACTCAAGAAAACGTTTATTCACTACTGTGAAAATGTACAAGTCAGTCCTTAATCATAAGACACACACACACACACACACACAATTTAAGACCAGTTAGGGAAGTCAGTTAAATAAGTGAATATTTTAAATTTTTCGCTACATTTTATAATATAAAAATAAAATTTACTACTCTTATAACAATGAAAAAAATTTTTTTGCTAAATTTTAGTGAATTAAAAATAATTTAAATTTGAATTTAAAGTATTATTATTTTGAGTTTTCTTTTAATTGTTTAAAGAATATGTAAATAGAATAAGGTAAATTGTTCATAAAAATATCACTTTCATTTATAATTAAATTTATATTTTTACATAAATTTCAAGTAGAAAAAATATATAGTACATTGGAAGCTGAAATTATGTTTTAAAAACAAAGCACAACAAAAACACTATCAAAACTTGTCTTTAGTCTTAATGTCAATAACTTAGATTTTTTAAAGTAGCCACATAGATTTACTGAGTCCACATGATGTATTCAGTTCTCAAGAAAAACAGAGTCAACAAGATATGTATATGTATTTGGAAGGAGATTTATTAAAAGGGCATAAATCACAGATTACAAGGATAACATTAAGTAATATTAATTTAAAATTTCATTTACTAATATCAAAAAGTGATCTGTATTG
Organism: Callospermophilus lateralis; assembly: GCF_048772815.1. Classification (NCBI taxonomy): domain Eukaryota; kingdom Metazoa; phylum Chordata; class Mammalia; order Rodentia; family Sciuridae; genus Callospermophilus; species Callospermophilus lateralis. The sequence continues at coordinate 127,492,085 of NC_135306.1, read as the reverse complement.
TTCCTAAAGAAAGTAGAACAATAAAACATCATGTCTCCCAGTGACTCCTTTCTGTTCCCAAGAACCTATCAAATTTAAAGAAAAAATGAGATCAAGCCAGGGCCAGAAATTTCAGATGCATATTATCTTAAAGGACCTTGTCTTTCTCTTATGCACAGTGAAACTAGGGAAGTTACTATTTTATATAGAAAGCTACTTTCTTGCATGTACACCAGGACAGTTGCTCCTTGGGATGCTGGTCAATAGCAAACTAAACAAGCTGCTGCTGCTGCTACTGTTGCTGCTTCTGCAACTAAACATATAAAACCTTTCAATGGGGACAGCTGCAAAACTGAGAGCACTGTGTAAAGGACACATGTCACTTATCCAGCTGGTCACCTTTGGATAAAACCCTATGAGGGAGGAAGATGCTGCTTGAACTCTTCTTGGAGCTATCTCTGATATCTTATAAGATTCCCCTTAGTAAACCATTGTCTCCCATGCTGTCTCTGAGGTACTCCTTTTGATGTGTCTACAACCTCCTGCACTGCCCTGCCAAAACTGGGCTGTGGACAAGACATGATCCAGCACATTCACTCAAATAAAAGTTGTAAATTTTGAAGATAATTGTATTCATAAGATACTTTGTTTCTTTAAGTTTTATGCCACTGGAATATGTTTATTTTTTCAAGCAGTTAAAAATTACTAGAAAATGTTTGTTCAAAAACTGCTAATAAGTGAGAAAATTTTGTTTTTCATAACTATTATTAGAGAGGTTAAAAATTACTATTCACAGGGCATATGTCAATAATACCTTAATATTGTAAAAACATTATTGTCATAGTATTATCATGATGACAAGGAATGTGATATGAACTATCATACACTAGCATTCTAGTAAAAGGGTAAAAGAGATGAAAATAGAAATTGAATTGTGTAAGTTTTCTTTCATTACTCCAGTATCCCAGCAAAGTGCACTCTGTTTCCATATATATATTAAAGGGGAAGAAGGCATAGAGGACCATGGTTACTATATGTTGGGACACTGGAAATAAATACTATGCTTAAGCTAGGTAATTTGGAGGAAGCAACGTGGCAACAAAGCATCAGGATAGCCATCCCATTGATGACTTGGATTGTGCACAATGTGGACCTTTCCCTTACCTTCCTATGAATCACATTTGCCCCTTCCTCAGGCCCCTCACTTCAGTGAATGCTCCTGGTTTCTTTTGTCACCTCCATGCTGAGTAACTGTTTTGTTGTGGCTGTAGCACTAATGACTCATTGAAATGCACAACTATATGACCTATAACTAAAACTAATTAATTTTTCTAAGAGACCAACTCCTTAAGAGATAATTTATCTAAGAGACCATCCAGACTAATCCATTTATGTTTTACAAAACTTTGTTGTTGTTGTTTCACCAGATGCTATTAGAATTATAGATCTCCTGGGTCATCCATCATTTTCCCATGTAATTATTCTTTTATATTTGTTCAATCATTAGACTCTATGTTCTACGTATCAGGGAGATATATACTACCCCCCACACACCAAAAGAAAATCATGGTATGTGCTAATGAACTAATAATATATTATCTGTAAAATTTATATTTACTCTGCAAAGTTTCCTATATTATTTTTACTACAATTGAATTTAGGCTTCCCACTGAAGACACTGTGTCCCACCTTTGTCAAGGTGATATGTATGTGTGTCCCACCTTTCTCAAGGTGATATGTGTGTGCATGTGTGTGTGTGTGTGTGTATTTCTCCACATATTACATATGTCATGGTCTAAAGATATGGCAATAATTCTCTATGCTGATTCTACTCTTTAATTATGTACTTATATTCTTTTATATTTTCCCTTAAAACATCCAACATGGAGATGATACAGTCAGAACCATAGTGTCTTTGCTCATATCATCTCCTCCCTTATGAATACCTTGGACTCCACCTTAGCTCATTCTTACTTTGGCAATTTCCTCTCCAATGACAATCAAGTATGAGTGCACAACCCCTGAATATAGTTTTTCAGCCACCTTACTCTCTCAGTAGTGCCTTCCAAATTTCTAACCATCTTTTACTTCTCTCATGTCAAAATTCCTTCCCATCCTTGGCAACTTTTAGTCATTTCCACCATTTACTTTGTCTTCTCATTTTGCCCTTAAATGTCTTTATTTACACATTCTTTACTGTAGTCATTTAGTTTCAAGAAGTCTTTCTCTATTGGCTCTTTTGCCTTCATCATGAAAACAATTCTATTTAAATTAAAAATGTTATCTAGGGCTGGGAATGTGGCTCAAGTGGTAGCATGCGCGGGACACTGGGTTCGATCCTCAGCATCATAAAAAAAATAAAATAAAAATGTTGTGTTCACCAAAAACTAATATATATATATATATATATATATATATATATATATATATATATATATATATATATATATATATATATATCGTGAAATATAGTAACCAGGCCTACCCCAATTGAGATGAATTAATTTGTAGTAACACACAACTACACTGACTGCAATTCTGAAGCCACAGATTTCAAATGAGCTCTCTGAAGCAATTCTGTGGTGCCTGGTGAGTTTACTTTCTCTCTCTGTTTAAAGAAGTAAAATTTTAACATCACCCTAGAACTTATATTGTCAATGATCTTGATGCTTTCTTCTTTAAGAAAATAAAATGACCTAGTTATTTATAAAAACACATTCTTGGTTTTGAGATATTATATCCCTATATAATTGGTCTTTCTTCTTTTTTTCCAAGCTGGAAATGTTCTGCTTTCTGCTTAAGTCCAAGTACTAAATTGTTCACTCTGTTTCATTATATTTGGTCACTCTTGCATTATCTCTTTTCCATCATTGTTTTATTTTTTAGTGAACATATTAAATTGAGCATAAGCACATAATATTATCTAATTCTATGAAGCACTGCCTTAACCTACTTAAGTAACTCCAACAGTTGACCATGTATCTATTCCATCTTCCAGGCAATTTCCACAAAAGTTGTTTGTATTTACTGTTTTTAATTCTTCATGTTCTGTTCTTTGTTAATTCTAAAGAGGTTTTCATTCCTTACTGATATTACAATATTTAAATACATTAGTGATGACTATCTTGATTGTAAATGCACCATTCTTGTAAAGTTCACCAATAATTGTGCAAATATTAAGTTTACCAATGGCTGCCATTTTTTTGAATTCAGTAATTTATCTGTTTTAATCTTACTTAAATTCTCAACAGCTTTGACAAAATTATCCACTTCTATTTTATTGAAACACTTTAATGTCTTGGCTAAATGACCTCATTAAACTTGCACAGCCTTCGTTTCCCATTTATAATTGAGGATCATTACCTTGCGGCATTGTTATGATGATTCAGTGAGGTAGTATATTTACAACATCTTCTAGTGGCTGGCTTTTAGGATGGATTTAATGAAGAGAAACAGATGTAATAATAATTAATTCCTTAGGTATTCTAATCTTGTCTCTAGGTTATATTCATTCTTTATGAGATACAAGTTAGCAGGAGGAATTTCTATTTCATATATTCTTGAAGTCCACGCTTGATCACAAGCATAGCAAAATATCTGAAACATAGCAAGAGTTCAGTACATAATTGTTACAATAATGAATTCAACTGTCATCTCAACTTCTTTTTTAACAAGGAAGAAGTAATCTAATCAATTCACACTCTTCTTTCACAAAAGGGGTGAAATATTGCCTGAACAGAACACCTAGAGTTCTGTTCTTCTCAGCATGGTTTACAAGATCTTTCAGTATTTACCTGATAGATGATATTGAAGGCTTAATTTATTCAGAAAATGGAGCTACAACCTAATATTGAAGAGGGAATAATGATGCTTGAATACTATCGTAAGCCTTTGCTCTCAAACTGTTAATCCACAAATCACATTTTATTTCTTATTGCAAAATTTGTTAGTGTAAAGCTGTAAACACTGATACATTATTAAGTTGTTTGTATCTAAATAGAAGCACTTTCCTAAATGGGGTACATACTAAATTCACAGATGTCCAGTTTCCATATATTCTTCCATTGACATCCTCTGGCACAAATTGCTCAATATATCCACAGTTATATGTTCACAATGGTTTATGTCATGCTTGAAGTCTTCTATGAACTTTCATTTCAAGTGTTATTGCTTCTTATGAAAGATATGTTTCATAGGCTCATACCATTACAGAAAAATATTTATGCCTGTATTTCCTGCATTCATTTCAATCAATTCTGAAATAGGAAATTAATTTGAAAGTAGCAAGATCATGACATGATAATTGTTTCTTATGAGGCTTGTAACATTTGACAAGAAAAATAGAAAATAGTTTTATTGGTTTAAAACATAGCATATGTGTTATTTTTTCAATGATCAGGTTGTATCATATTTCATCTGACCCAGCTCCTCTTTCCTTTTTATAGTTTCTGTTTTTTCCCTTGGCCTCTAATAGCATGTTCTCTTGCATTTTATTTTCACTTTGGTAGGATTACTTTCCCAGTTTTCTTCCTGAGCTTTTCTCCATTTCCTAAATGTTAAATCATAGAAAGCTTCAGGAATGGATGGATAATGGTCTTTTCTATAACCACACTCACTCCCTAGGTAAACTCATTTACCCACCCTTTTTTACAGTAAATACTAATAAGAAAATAGTGACTCATAAATTTGAATCTCCAGTTCTGACGTCCTACCTGAATTTTAGACCTTTACATTCAACTGATTTCTAATAGGTATATTCAACTTGATGTGTTTCAAAATATACCATCGATTACCTGTTTCTGCAATTGTACATCCTACACAGGATTCCCATCATATTAAGTGTAACACCATTCATTGTTTGGCATTTGATTACTCCTTTTTCTGTTAGTGATCTTCATCTCAATAAATAGTACTAAGATTTGCCCAGTAAATTTAACACTATTAAGTCTGCTCTTTTGCAGCATCCTAAGTTAGCCTTCTTGCTTCCAGTTTTGTCTACCCTCAATCATGACATAATACAAGAGTTATTCTGTCCCAACCACAGTAGTTTCCTTCTTTTTCTTGAGCATCAAAACACATCTTCAACCACAGCATTTGTTTGTTTCCAAAATCTTGGAACAGCACTAATCTCAGTGAAATATGAAGTGTTGTTTCCATATAGGAGATATTTTGCCTAGAACTAACTTAGAATGGAACCACCTTTTGGCACATTTATCCCACTGTAATATGTTGATTTTAAATACAAAAAGATTTTAAATCAACATATTACAGTGACCCAGCCACATCAAAATTCACTATAGCTAAACTATGGAAACAGCCTAGATGCCTTTCAACAGATAAAGCGATAAAGAAAGGGCAATATAAATACACAATGTGTATTACTCAGTCATAAAGAAGAATGACTTTATGATATTTGCCACCAAATATATGAATCTGAATATATCATACTAAGTGAAATAAGTCAGTCCCAGAAAACCAAAGGTCAAATACTTTCTCTGATATGTGGAAGATAACTCACAATAAAGGGGCAAGAAGGGAAGACTAGAAGTTCAGTAGATTACACAATGGGGAGTGGAGAAAAGGGATCGGATTAGGCAAAGAAAAGAGTGGAATGAATCTAAAATAATTTTTCCATGTATGTATGTGAAAACAACACAGTGAATGTCACCATCATGTACATCCATAAGAAAGAAATACTAACTAGAGTAAGATATATTCTACACTTGTACGATTATATCAAAATGGATTCTGCAGTCATGTATAACTAAAAAGAACTAATACAATTTTAAAAATAAAGTTTGATGACAAGTCTTCTCTTATTATAGACTAGAAAAAGTCCACACATTTAAACAATTCTGGTCCATGTGACACAATTCCGTGAATACAAAAATGCCTTTTATTTTCTCTTTATTAAAGTATTTGCTCAAATATTACCCAACAATGAAGTCTTTCCTAAAAAAATTATATTAAATAACACTTCATACATTTTCTTAATGCTATTTTTCTTTATTAAATTTAATACTATATTTTATTTAAAATAATATATCTAAATTTACTGTTATTGCATTATTATTGGTACATTTCACATTTCAATTTTATATACTAAGTCTTTTAAATGTATAATAATTATGCATAATAGTAGGTTCCATCAGAGCATATTTGTATGTGCAAGTAATATAACACACTTTGATTAATTTCATTTCCCATTACTTCTGGTTGGCTTCTTGACTTCATTCCCACGGATCCCCTTCTCTACTTTCTGGTTTTCTATCTATTTTCATGAGATCTCTTCTTCCCCTTTTTTCTATCTACCTTCCATATGTAACAAAACATGACCCTTGACGTTCTGAGTCTGGATTATTTTGTTTAATATGGTGTTCCAGGTCCAACTATTTTCTTGAAAATGATATAGTTTCATACTTCTTCATAGCTGAATAAAACTCCATTTTGTATATTAACCATATTTTGCTTACCCATTCATCTATTGACTGAAATCTAGGCTGGTTCCATAATTTGGCTTTTGTAAATTGCTGCTATAAACATAGGTATGCATATCTCATTATAATATACTGACTTTAATTCTTTGCGGAAAATACCAAGGAGTGGTATAGCTGGATCATATGTGGGTTCCATTCCTAGTTACTTGAAGAACTTCTACACTGGTTTCCACAGTGGCTAATTTACATTTCTACCAATATTATCAAATGAACAACAGATGATCTATAGCCACATAGCTTCCTGTTTATATTACATGACTTTACTATTTTAATGTATTCATCAACCTGATTTTACTATTGGGTAATATCCTTGTTCAGAATATCAGAAGTTGAAAATAATTTTATACTTTGCATTTCTACCTTTTTGAAAACTTAGATAGTTTAAATTGACCATTTCTTCTTCTTCTTCTTCTTCTTCTTCTTCTTCTTCTTCTTCTTCTTCTTCTTCTTCTTCTTCTTCTTTTTAAGAGAGAGAGAGAGAGAGAGAGAGAGAGAGAATATTTTTTTTGTAGATGGACACAACACAATGCCTTTATTTTTATGTGGTGCTAGGCGAGCACTCTACCGCTGAGAGACAATCCCAGCCCATGACCATTTCTTCTTAATCCCATTTTAAATTTCTTTCCTCAAAACTCTATCCTTTCTGTGTCTACCAATTCTAAAACATTATATTGTAGACCATATTCAATCCTTAGCAAGTTCCCACATTGAAAGACTAAATTTAAACCAAATCTCAAACAAAAACCTAAAAACTAAAAATAGTATTCTTTGTACACTTTTTCTCTGAGAGACTATTAGAATTGTGCCACAATATTGATAGTCTTACTCATGGTAAAGTCAACTTCTGCAACATGGTGTTTTAGTATTCTTTTCGGGAAATCAGCATTCAATAATTTATATACTGATTTATTCAATGATTGAATTTATCATATCATTTCAATTACATATCATACATTATACACAAATTTATAAACATGAAAACGGTATATATAATATATTTTATTTTATGTTATATGTTTCTTTGAGTTTATTTTCTTTCTCCTTGGAATATAAGCCTCACAAAAGGGAAGGACTTTGACTTATTTGGTCACCATCAAATGAACAACACACATAACAGTGCCAGATTTGTAAACAGTGCTCAACAAATGTCTGTTGAATAACTTAATGCCTCTCTTTCATTTTGTTTTGTAATCATTTTTGCTTCCATGAAACTCTAGAACCTCATTTATCCAATATGAATTTGTCTCAAAATTCATGAGCCATTCTCACATAAAAGTACTAATAATCTCTGCAATAATATACTTTATTAAGATAATTTATAAAAATTTAAAATAATTCCCTCATGAAGCTTTATAAAAATTCCCTGCATGTGTCTGATGTCACCTGATACATCAAATGATTCTTCAGGCAAAAAGTATTACAAGCACACTCTGGAAGTATTTAATTAAGCAAGTTTAACCCTCCTGAACACAGCCAAATATGTAATAATCAACTAGCCACATACTGGTCCTCCTGCCTTTCTGTACATTTCCCTTATTTACTTACAGAAGTGAATAATGTTAATATACTAAGGGGGAGCAGAAGGCTGATCAATGTTAGGTGTTTCTCTTTGTGTTTAGATTTTTCATTTATTTTTGGAGTGTAAAAGGAATCATGTTGGTGGGAAGTGTGGCCATATAAGAAAAGGAGAGAGAGAGAGAGAGAGAGAGAGAGAGAGAGAGAGAGAGAGAGAGAGAGAGAAGAGAGAAGAGAGAAGAGAGAAGAGAGAAGAGAAAGAAAAAGAAAGAAAACTGATTTGAAATTTGGGCATAAAGTGCTTAATTCTTGCTAAAGTCATTCCGGTTACAATGAACTTACTTAGATTTAAGTAGAAGTATCTGATTTCTATTACATCCAAAGGCAAATATTTTGACTTAAAATTTTTCCCAAAGGGCACTTCAAATTGTTTGATCCGTAAGTGATCAAGTGATACACTTTGATTTAGGATGAAATACATAGCTAGCATCTTCTTATACTCAGATAATATCCCAGATAATATTCACTACTTTATTGTACCTTTCAAATCCAGGAAATACTGGGGCCCTGATTTCCAAAATTGCTAAGCACATGCTCTTTTCATTCCTATTTCCTTCTTACAACCCTAAATTGCTTAACTAATTCAAAAGCTCTGCAAAGGCCTGCCGGAGCAAACTGAAGTTAATTTAATGGTTCATCAGTAAGCTTCTGAGAAAAAAAAAAAAAAAACAGATCTAAATCATACCTTTGCTCAATGCCATTACATAATTTCCATTATTCATTTAGATTATACCTACAGCTCAGGGAGAACTATTATTTCTAATATAGAAAGGCAATAGTCCCTCATAGAAGAAAAAGAAAGAAGGAAAATAAACCTCATATTATGATAATTCACAGAGTACTAATAAGTATTGATATAATTAAATATCCAAAATGGATTCTAAATCTTATTATAGTGGTTTTTATTCCAAGAGTTAAACTTCATTCTTAGTGACCTGAAATTCCTCCTGAATGTAGAATAGTTCATCTAAGCATCTCAGCCAGGGATGATTTTTTCCTCCAGAAGCAAATGCCTGAGTCGTTTTTGTTCTTGTTGTTGTTGTTTGTTTGTTTGTTTGTTTTTAGGTGTTACAATTTTGGAGGTAGAAGGTATTACTGATATCAAGTGATGAAGATCAGGGATTCTGCTAAATGTCCTACGATGCCTCTCACACAAAAGTAACTGGCCCTAAATGCCAGAAGTAATAAGACAATCTGAAGTAATATGATAGCACAATTTTCACCAGTAATGTTTTCTTCTAGAAAAAATCTGACTTTCCACCATATACATTTTTTTGCTTGATAAGTGGAATTTAATAAATTAAAATATAAATCAATACACCTTAAATTATTAACCTTAGTGAAAATGAGTGAAAGATGTTTTTAAAAATTACTGTAACATATAACCAAAGTTTCTATACATTAGAAAGAGAAAGAATGAAAGAGAATATGTAGATTTCCCCCATCCCAGTTATTTAGGCTATTTATAATTTCCTCATATATTTGTCTCAGTTTAAAGAAATGGTATTGTAAAATAAATGAAAATTATACATTTATTTTTAGTATACATTCCCTAAAAGCATAACATGTACTTAAAGATTCATAAATATTCATATTTTCTGTGACAAAATGAATCATGTTTTATAAGCTTTGTGAAAACATTTGGCAATTAAGAGGCTATCTTAAAATATGAATGAGTTCAAAGCCAAAGGGAAGTCTGAAGTTAAAGTTTGTGAATAAGAAAGCTAAATGAAAGGACATGAGGTCAGAAGAGGAATATTTTATGGAACACAAAACTGCTTTTCCCAGATAGTGTGGAAAGAATAATACTCTTCAGAATTCTTCTTTATATTCTTTTATTTCCTTTCTCAACTGAACAACAAAGATCTTTTATTCACTCCCATACCTTTAACTCCTGCCTACATTTCACTAAAATGTGTTATAGCTATTTTTTTCTCTCCTCCCGAATTCCACTCACAAATGTATACCAATGGCTGGTTAACAAATTTAGATGGAAACACCAAAATTGAATTCCAGTTTTATGTTGGGGATATTTTCACAGGCAAAGGACCTGTGCTGTCACCCAGGGTTGTGTATTCACCAGGCAGTTCTGTTGTGCATGAGTCACACAGATTACTCAGTTTTCCCACTCAAGGTGGGAATCTGAACTTATCTTTCCAAATGGATCATTTTCTCCTTCTGACCAGCAATCTCAAGACCATTTTTTTTCCTGCTGATTTCTTCCTTTCCAAAGGAAGCAATGTTCTACTTTTTAAGCTATTTTTTAATGTTTCTTTCATGTTTTTTCAATAATAGCTTTGTATTTTTTGTTTAATAAATCCATTGCCTATCAATTGCATAAGGTGAAGACTTAGTTCCCTGAGATTCATTCACTCCCCACAAATAATTTTTATTTGTCTAAGAACCCCTAGTAATTATAATAGATATTACAGCCTCATCAATATCCAGAGTATATATTATTAGAACTAAGTAAATATTATTTACATTTTTTTACTTTAGGTATATTTACTTCCTTGTGATATGTTTTATTCTCTCTTGAAATAAATTATATGAATCATATTAAAACTCTTTCTTTGAGACATGCCTTCCTGAGTCTCTGTCTTCCCATTTCTTTCTGGCTGTTTCTTCTCTGTCCTTGATGGGTCTCTCTTTAATGTAAACTATGGATTCCCTCAGCATATCTTCTGTGTTAATCCCCTTGCTTCACAACCATATGGACGTTTTTTCTTTGTTTACTTCTCACTCGATAATGCATATTCCTAATATTCTTCAGAGAAGCATGAACAGAAGATTAACTTTGAGATCTTGAGTAGTGAATATTGTTAATTCCCACTAGTCAGCTTCTATTCCTACTACTTTCTAATGAAACTTTTTTTTTTATTTTGTTCCCTAAGAAAACATTTCACAGATACCCTTCCAGAGAAATTTCTGAATGTAATTTATATTCCACTCAGCTTATATACTTTCGTGAGATTTAGACAGTAAAAGGCTTTGATTCAACACTCTTTCTGTTTTTACTGTGACCATGACCATATTAGATTTCTATAGGATTGTGAGCAGATGTATCTTGGTTCAGTCAAGAGTTTTATTGCCATAAGAGACATGATCAAGGTAAATTATTTCATAGATGCATGTAAGCATGAGCCTATTGTCATAGTGAATTCAGTTGATAATAATAAGTATAGCAAATATTATTGAGGGCCTAAGCTGCCAGCAGCAACACAGTTTCCAACATGGTACTAGATACTGGTGTCAGTCCAATATACTGGACACTTTCTGAAATGTAAGGGGGAATAATCTTTATTCCCTAGAATGGGCACTGTGATTTGTCCTGATGTCTCTGAATCCTACAAAAGAAGGTATTTTTACCAAAGAACTTTTAGATCAACACTGGTAAGGCAGTATACTGACATCCTTGATATTCATTGGTCTTCTGTTATCTGGGGGTAATTGATCTGAAATATGTGGAGTGGCTTACAGAATACCCCAGCCAGCTAGCTGTAGTCAACTGAGAGAAAGCATAAGATTACAATGCCATTTAGAGGTTATGGTGTGAGCTGTGAAGCTGTGACTTAAAATGGTGCTTTTTCTCTCAGCACCGTAACATGTTGTCTAAGAACATAAGAACAGGGGTTAAAAAGGAACAGGAACTTGTACTTATGGCACAATGGCAAACTTTTCCTTTCTAGTTTCAAAACCTCAGAAGAAATTCTTCCATCAGACAATGTAACAGTTTCTCCTTTGAATTTAATGTTCACACTGCCACCTCTTCAATATGCACCCTCAAGCTACTGAAACAGAAAAAAAAAAAAAACAGGAAGAATATTCTGTTGTCTGGGATGATTTATCCAGATTGTGAATAGGAAATTGGGTTTGATGCTACACAATGAGGAATACATTATATTGAAAACTTAACGAGCCTCTGGAGTATGTTCTAGTACCAGGATGCCCACTGATTAAAGTTATTTTTGCTATTGTTTGTAATTTAAAAATGATTTAGTAGTCATGTTCCTTTATTATCAAATACCACAAACAATAAAAGTCCTATTCAATTTAGAAACTCAGGATCTTCACTCCTGGATATTTTTTTCACTTAGATAATAACTTTCTCAATTTTCTTTGTTATATCTCCAGAATTCCTGCTTCTTGCACATTGAATCTTTGAATCAATGCAAAATGAATTGTGTGTGTAAGTTGCTTTAAACAGTAAATTATATTGAATACATAATGGAAAAGTCGTTGAGTATATATAACTGATAAATCATTTAGATTTATACATATACATTATTTTGCAGGTTCTTCTGTGTATGTGTGTGTGTATGTACTTTTGTGTGTGTGCATGCGTGTGTGTGCATAAAAAGAAATTTTTTCTGATGAAAACTCGGAAGACCCTTTAACAGTTTTTGAGTGCTATATCATATGTAAATAAAAACTTTCAATTTGGATTCATCTGAAAAATATTTTTATGTGGCATTACTTTCTGAAGGATATTTTCACTCAATGTAGAATTGTAGGTAAGGAGTTTTCACTATTGGGTTGTACATTTTAGCATGGAATAAAAGTTAATTCATTTGTCTTCTGAGTGGCATATTTTCTGATGAAAATTTTCGATAGATTTTATCTTTGATCTCTTGGATATAGTATTATACATTGTATTTTTTCTGAATGCCTATAAACATCTTTATTTCTAAATCTATGCTTATAATTTGGCTGTGTGGTCTTATATGATTTTTTATGTCATAATTTCCTCACTTATTTTTCTTCATTTTATTTTTTAGAGTCCTGTCATATATATGGTCCATTAAAATATTTCCCCAGAGTTTTCCCTTTGTCTTTTGGTTTAGTTTCTACTCCTTTCTAAATTAATCGTTTTTCTTTCCTGCAGTATATAATCAGATATTAGAACAATACAGTGAAATTTTTACTTCAGGGTTTTTATTTTTTCCATTTTATTCCTATATAATCTTCTAATTCTCTCACCTCGATGTTCATAATTTTCTTTAGATTTTTCAGTGTGGATAAGAACTTCTTGAAATTCATCTGCTAATTCCATTATTTTATTAGGATGAATATTGTGTTGATGAGTATCTGAATTATGTTATCTTCCCTTGAGAGTGCTGATATTCATTTTAGAAATTACTTAATTTCATTGTGAATCAGCTTGATTATTTTATTGGCAATTACTAAGTCATCTTTACCCTAGAAAATTCAAACTACCAAGATCTCTGGATCTTCACTGATCATACCAGGGATTCAATTTGGCTCCTATAGTGTGTTGGCCTGGATCATGGGCATCTTCTGACTTGGAGAAGTTCTATAATTGTTGAGTTATATTTGTTCTCACCTAGCCTTGTTGAATTTCATAATTTGTAGACTTTAATTTTCAATCAGTGAAAGAAGAATGAGGAAAATTTTATCTTAACCATTTTTTAATGCAGACTTCAATGCCATTGAATACCTCTGTATGGTTGTGCAGCATTTACCACCATTCATCTCCTGAACATTCATCTTGAAAAACTGCACCCATATATCTAACAAACTGTAAATCCTGGTTCCTCGCTCTACTCAGCCCCTGGCCACCAGCATTTTAATTTCTGACTTTATGATTTTCACTACTGTAAGTGTCCCATTTTGTGATTGGCTTATTTCCTTTAGTATTATGTTTCCAGTTTCTTCCATGAAGCAACATATGTTAGAATTTCCTTTCTTTTTAAGGTTTGATAACTTTTCTGGTATGCATATATCACACATTTATCCTTCCACCAGTGGACACTGGGTTGCCTCTATGTTTTTAGCTGTTGTGAATAATGCTGCTACAAACATAGGTATATATCTATCTCTTTGAGATCCTTCTTCATTTTTCTTTATATTTAATTTTGTAGTATTTGGGATCAAACTTATGTTCTCATGCATGCTAAGCAAGTGCTCTGTCTCTGAGTTATATCTACAGCCCATTTTTATTTTCATTTTGAGACAGAGTCTTACTAAATTGTCCAGGCGGGCCATTAACTCATGGTACTCCTGCCTCAGCCTTCTCTACTTTTGAGTATATACCCAGAGATGGAAGTGTTATATAGTAATTCCAATTTTATAGTTATTTTATGAGAAAATGCAATAAAATTCTGTGGAATGGCTGTACTATTTGACATTCTCTCCACTACTACAAAAGGCTTCTAATTTCTCCACATTCTTTCCATTACTTTTTTTTTTCTTTTAACTGTAGCCATGCTAATAAGTCTGAGGCGATATTTTACTATAGTTTTCATGTACATTTCCCTAATGATCTATGATATTGAGAATATTTCCATTGCCATTTGCATTTTATTTTTGGAAAAAAGTCTATAAATGTCTGTTCCCTCTTTGTGAATCAGGCTATTTTAGGAATTCTCTATATATTCCAATATTGACCCATTATTAGAATAGGATTTTCTCCCATTCTGAAGATTATTATTTTCTCTGTTGATAGTACCTTTTTTTGGGGGTGGGAGTACTGGGGATTGAATTAAGGGGCACTCAACCACTGAGCCACATTCCCAGCCCTATGTTGTATTTTATTTAGAAACAGGGTCTCATTGAGTTGAGTTGCTTAGTGCCTCACTTTTGCTGAGGCTGGCTTTGAATTTGCAATCTGCCTGCCTCAGCCTCCTGAGCCACTGGAATTACAGGTGTGTGCCATCTTGCTCAACTTGTTGATAACATCTTTAAAAATAATTTTTAACATTTTTAATGAAGCCCATATCATCTTTCTTTTATTTTGTTGCCTATGACTTTGGTCTTATATTTTAAAATATATCTTTATTTCTTTTTTACTCAATATTTGTATCTTTGATTCTACTAGAATTTTTCCTTGTGTTCTTTGTGAAACTTGAGTCTACTTTCATTTTCCAGGATTAATAATTACCTACTCCAATACCATTTATTAAACAAACATGTTTTAACCCTCCCCAAAAGTATGAAATCGCATTATTTTACACTTAATATTTTATTACATATCATTTCACACCCACAGTCATGCATCCTACTTTTATCCTTCTAGATTATAAATTCCTAGAGAAATAGGAATTTATACCCTATAATTCATTGTTATTATCCAAACATTGTCTAGTATATAGATATCTCTCAATAATCATTTAATAAACAAAACCTTTTATATTTATTTGTAAAAAGGAAAATAAATTTATCACTTCTAAGATATGAATTAAATATAAAGCATTTTCTAAAAACTCTAGAAATAAAAATATTGGTTAAATAATTACCTGATGATATTTTATTAAGATTCATTACATACTTAGATAATTATACATGCTTCAATTTGTTATTATAGTTAAATGCAACAATAGATAATATATAAGCTAATATATGTGACCTTTTTCCCTTAAAATTATATACAAAAACAGGTAAAATGTGGATTTAGATCATGGGCTACAGCCAAACTTTGAATTAAAATGAAAATCAAAAAAGGCTTCTTTACTGTCATGTTACAAGATTCCAGATTAATTATTGGATTCAGAGTCAACACTGTCTATATCTGCCAATAATACCATTCTCTAACCCTTCCAAAATTTTTTAATGTAGTATCTCTCCTAAAAGTATTTTATATGATCTAAAGCAACATAATCTATGGGAAATATACTATTAGTTATAGGAATAAATTTAAGCATTCTTCTAGCTTCAAATAAAAATGTAAAATAGATAAAATTAATTTTAATAATACATTGTACTTGAATTTATAAATCTTATCATGTAATAATGTAATAAATATTAAAATATCAATATATATTTTATTCTCTTTAACTTAATAATTTTTGAAATTCTGTATTTTTAAACTTAAAACATAAAATATGCTAGTCAAATTTTAAATGGTGTGCATCTGCAACTGGAAAATAAGTCTGATATTCTTTTGATAAAAATTTTGTGGGCCGGGGATGTGGCTCAAGTGGTAGCGCGCTCGCCTGCTATGTGTGCGGCCCGGGTTCAATCTTCAGCACCACATACAAACAAAGATGTTGTGTCTGCCGAAAACTAAAAAATAAATATTAAAAAAATTCTCTTTTTAAAACAAAAACAAAAAAAATGTGATTTTTTAAGTTACATTATTTTTCCCAGAATGTGTCCATAGGAATTTTAAAAAATAACAGGGACTCCTGTTTATTACTTAAATTCTTCTTAAAAACTTTGATGCCTGAACTCTTGAGAGTAGAATTGTTTTGTTATGCTATCAGGAATAAAAGTTATGATACTACAGTCATGGGGCTGACAATTTTGAGGTGTCATTCATTACAGAGACAAAAGCATTAACAATATTCTACTTCTTAAAATTGATGAAATACTGTACTCACTTCCCCCCAAAAAATGAAAGCTAAAGGAGATTTCTTTATACTTTCTCTCTCTATCTTTCTTTCTTTCTCTCTCCCTCTCCCATCTCTCCTCTTTTCCTCTGATATGTGAAACACATGCAAACATAATGTTTGTCTGTGTCTGTATGCACCCATGTGCACACAAATATGCCTGCACACACACACACATATTCACCTATGAGTAAGAGAGAAAGGGAAAGCTTGTTAACAACATAATTGTTTTCTTTTTGGTGAAGGTGGTCATAGTAAAGCATTGGGAAATCCTTTGCTCTTTCGAGAGTTATTATGTTGATGCATTTGTTTTGATCACCAATGCTCTTCCTCTTCTGCATCTCACTTTCCCAACCTAAGAGTACATAAAATTGTTGTCTTAAGCTGTACTTCTTCAAATAAATACCATCCCTTAACATATAGGAATGATTTGATGGTTATATGAAGCACACAACTCCATTTATAGAATGTCTTTACACAAAATTAAAATTGAATGCTGGAATTCTGTATTAAGAGGAATTTTAGAGTAAGTATGTGTACCTGACAGAGATAAAACAGAATTTTCCTAAACAGGAATGCCGATTGCTTTTTAAACAAATTGTCAGTTTGTGCTCCTACTGAGACTCATGAGTTTAAAAGCTAATATAGTATACATTCTGGAAATTTCTTCAAGAATGGAAGGATTGAATGAGTATTAAGGTTGGAGTTATGGGGCTGGGGTTGTATAGCTCAGTGGTAGAGTACTTGCCTAGCATATGTGAAGCACTGAGAGTTATTCTCAGCCCCACATTAAAAAAAAATAAATAAATAAGATAAAGGTATTGTATCTATCTACAACTAAAAAAAAATTAAAAAAAGATTTGAGTTGTCGAGATTTTGTTTGTTGGTGTATTTATTGTAAGGACTAAGGGAGAAGGAAAACTGCTAATAAATAATTCTCTTGGTTCTTTCTGTTCAAGACCAATTTGCTTATCAACACATTTTTTTTTCCTGTTGTATATTGGCTTCTGTTCCATGGCATGTAAGATTTTAATTTTTACTTGTCATTTAACAAAATCCATGTAAAACACATTTTAAAGCCAAACCTAAATTTCTTGGAAAAAAAGAGCCAATAAATATGGGAATTAAACAAGTACATAATGGTGTTTATGTGATACCTGGGATAGTGAAAGATCAGAATAAACACAATAGTCAATCAATCTATCAATGGTCGCCTTACAAATTCAGACTACCTGATTCCAGCGTATGAGTTTAATTTCACTAAAAGTAAAATGCTCCTATATTTACCTCAGAGAAGGGAGATCAAGAAGAGAATGTGCTCGGTGGGATGGAGCAAGCCTATAATCCCAGAAGGTTGAGACAAGAGGATCACGTGTTCAAAGCCAGCCTTAGCAATGGGGAGGTGCTAAGCAACTCAGTGAGACCCTATTTCTAAATTAAATACAAAATAGGGCTGGGGATGTGGCTCAGTGATCAGGTGCCCCTGAGTTCAATTTCCAGCAACCCCCTCCCCCCAAAAAAAAGTGGAGAATGGGAGTAGATTCTTTACTTGATCAGAAACCCATTCTCTGAATAAATCCAGTAACTGTCCCAGGCACACACAATCTGATAGGATAATGCAAGAATATAAATTTATGATACTTTTCTTACTAATCTCTGACTTGTTTTAATGTTAAAAATAATTTTTCCATAACTTCAGTTCTGTGATATTTTGGAATTACTTTTGAGCACCAGAGCAAAATGGGTGACAACCCAGAAGAGGGTAGAGTGAGTGGTGCCCCCAACAGAGGCACTCAGGTGGACACCTTTCACAATGAGACAATTTGAAGGAAATAGGGCTAATAACCACTTTTAAAACTAGAGAGTGTAGAATATATTGTTATTTTTTCAGTGATTCTGACTCCTAAGCTGCCATTAAAAACACAGAAAATAGAAGAACATATGTTTCATGTGCCTATAAATCAATGAAATCAATGCTTGCTGCTTCAGTTTAATCTTAATGTTATTCTATTTATATAAATTAGAAATTGTGAAAATTATGCTGACCATCTGGAATATTTTGTACTTAATCCTTATGGCATCTGTTAATTTTCTTATACATGAGTAAAGGGATATGAAAGAGGGAAACCATTTATTAAAGCCCATTAGGTAATGTTCAATTTAATTTTTCAGAAATTATTAAGATATCATAAAATATACATATGTTAACACAAAATTCCTGAGGTAACTGAATACTGTAAATTACAATATTGAGACTACTAGAAGTATACTCATAATGGTATGTAAAGTATTCATGTTTACTATAAATGTTAAAAATAAAATTATTAAAACTACAATATCGGTAATGCTTTCTAAGTCGTACAAAATATTAAAAGATGTAAATTGTGACATCAAAAACGTAAGGCAGAAGATGAAGTATACTTTCTTAATACCAAATATTTAAGTTTATTGTCAACTTAAAATATAATCTATTATAACTCTAAGTGATTTTATGTAAGGCTTATGGTATCAGCAAATCAAATTTTATAAAAGACACTTAAACGATTAAAAAAAACACATGTAGAAAAATATCAGATTACAAAAAAGAGAGGAAGAAATGTACAAAATATCTGCAGTGCAAAACAGATAATCATTTTTAAGTTCTTACCTATCAATACCTACCTTAAATGTAAATTTACTGAATTTTCTAATTAAAGCACATAAAGTTGCTTAAAGGATTTTTCAAAGATTCAATTATTTGCTGCTTACAGGAGATTCCCTTCAACTTTAAGCCCACACATAGATTGGAAGTGAAGTGATAGAAAAGATAATTTTTGAAAATTCAAACAAAAGAAAATAAGTGTGGCTATACTGATACTAAAGTAGATGTTACTTCAAAAACTATAAAATGAGACAAGAACAGTCATTATATAATGACAAAAGAATCAATTCATCAAAAGAATGTGACAATTACAAGTATTTATTTAACTGACTTAAATATGCAAAGCAAATATTAGTAGATAGGTAGGGAGAGAAAGAGAAAGACAATGATACAGTAACAACAAGGGACTCCAATATACTTCTTTTAGCAATGAACATATTATTTAAGCAGAAATTCCATAAGGAAAACTTAGAATTTAACGATACTCTAGACCAAATATACATAGTAGACATATACAGATCATTCCATCCAACAGCAAAATAATAAGCATTTTTCTCAACCATACACAGAAAATTTTTCAAGACAGGTTATATTTTAGATGAGAATCCAGGCATTAAAAGATGAAAGATTAAAGTTTTATCTAGTCTCTCTTTGACAACCATGGCAGGAAGCAAGAAATCAATAACTAAGAACTTTGGAAAATTTACAAATGTTGAAATTCAACTGCATTTTACTGAAAAAACACAGTAGGGAAGAGAATAATTCAAAAAAGGAAATTAAAAATATTTTCAGACAAAAAAAATTCACATAACATAATCAGTTCTGTGGGGAAAATTTATAGGATCCAATGCCTATAAATTATCAAAAAAGTAGAAAGACCTCAAAAAAGAAGGAAGATCTCAAACAAAAGAATGTTACACTTCAGAAAAACTATAAAAACAAAAACTACCTAGATCTGTATCAGTAGGAGTCAGGAAATAATAATTTTTAGCATAAATAAATAAAATTGTTAATAGAAAAGCAGTAAAGGGTGAAAAAATGTGTGGGTGTTTTAAAGATAAATAAAACAAAACAGAAACACAAAAATTCAAAACAAAGTGAAGAAAGAAAAGGAAAGAAGAGTCAGTAATACTGATACTATATAAATATAAAGATCATAAGAGACTACTATGAACAACTATATGCCAAAAACAATTTTTTAATTCCTTCCTCTCTTGCTATCTTCTTTGCTGGACACATATCAATATTGAATCATGAAGAAATAGAAAATCTGATGCAACCAATAACAGTGAAATTGAACCAGTAATAAAAACCCTCTCATCAAAAGAAATGAGATCAGGACCTGATGGCTGCCCTGAGGAAATCTAGCAAACCTTTAAAGAATAGACAATAATGAATTTTCTCAAATGCTTCCAAAATTTGAAGATGAGAACATATACATCCCAACTTATTTTAGAAGGCCAGTTTTATCCTGACACTCAAAGCAGATGAGGACACTGCAAGAAGAGAAAATTATATGGTAATGTCTCTACGGACATATATGCCAAAATCCTTAACAAAATTCTATCAAAAATATTTCAACAGAATATTTAAAGAATTACTCACCTTGACTAATTGGTGATACAAGGGATACAAGGGTATTTCAATATATAAAGATCATATCTGTAATACACCATGCACTCTAAATGTAAAATTAAATCCTTCTAATTATCTCAGTAGATGCTGAAAAATTATTTGACAATATTCAGTATCCTTTCATGATACACAAATAATTTTAAAAATCAGACTTAGAAGTAGGAGTGGTAGAGCATGTCTGTAATCCCAGTGTCTTGGGAAGCTGCTGCTGGAGAATACCAAGTTCAAGGCCAGTAACATAAGCCCTTAAAGACTTAATGAAACCCTGTATCAAAATCAAAATTAAAAGGGCTGCAGATATAGCTCAGTAGTAGAGGAGCCCCAGGTTTAGTCACCAGCTAAAAACAAAAGTAATAAGTTTAGAAGAAATATGTGTCTACTCCATGAAGTCTGTATGTCAGTCCCACAGCTAGTGTCATACTCGGATGTGAAAAAATGAAGAAAACTTTCCCTCTGAGTTCAAGAAGAAGAGCATGTTGCCCCTTTTGACACTTTGACTCTACAGGATACTGGAAGTCCTCAGCAAAGACATTCAGGGAAAAAGAAACAAAACCATTCAAATTATGAGAGAAGAAGTTAAATTGTCTCTGTTTAGGGATGGTATGATTCCATATATAGAAAACTCTAAATAAAAACTTCACCAAAAATACAAAAAAACAAAAACAAAAACTTTTGTAATAAAGAAATTCAGTAAAATTGTAGAATAAAATGTAGCATATAGATTAAAGATAGAGGAGACTAAAAGGACGTGGGGGAATAGTAAAAGGAAATACAGTAGAACAAATCTAACATAATTTTCCTCTGTATACATATGAAAATAGGTCTAAGTGAATCCTACTATCATACCCACAAGAATGGTTTCCTAATTAGAATAAGATACATTCCATGCTTGTATAATTTTATCAAAATGGATTCAACTGCCATATATAATGAAGAAGCACCAATGAAACAGTAAACATAGAAATCAGTACGATTTATATATATTGATAGTGAACTATCAGCAAAAAAATAAAAATTAAGAATATTCCATTTCAATAGCTACAAAAATATTTAGCAATAAAATGAACCAAAGTAGTGAAAATTCTTTACACTAAAATCTGTATATTAGAAAATGGTATAAGACATTTAAGATGACATAAATAAATGGAAAGATATCCTGTGTTTGTCTATTAGAAGAATAAATATTGTTAATTTATCCATACTACCCAGAGCAATTTATAGATTCACTGCAATCTGTATTAAAAGTTCTATGACATGCCTTCCTGAATATAGTAAAAGAATCAAGATTTTCCAAAATTACAAAGAAACCCAAACAGTTAAGCCAATCTTCAGCAAAAGAACAAGGCTGGAAACAACACAATAACTAGCTACAATATTTATCACAAAACTGTAGTAACTAAACAGCACTGAACCTGCAGAAAAGCAGATTCATAGAGAGCAATGTAACAGAACAGAGAGCTAAAAATAAACCCAGACCTTTTGGATTAACTTATATTTGACCAAGGTGTTAAGATTACATAAGAGGAAGGAACAAAATTTTTAATGAATCATATTGGGCTCATTGGCTATCCAAATATAAGAGAAGAAAATTAGACCCTTTTCTCACACCATGCACAAAAAACAACTGTGAACAAATTAATGACTTAAGAATAGGACCTGAAATCAAAACCGCTAAAGAAAACAGTGGCAAAGCTCTATGACAGACTAGGAAATGATGTTTTAGATCTGAACCCAAAACACAGGAAAGAGAAAATGGACAAATGAGATTGTATCAAAAGTAAAAACATTTTGCACAGTGTTTTAATCAGCTTTTTTGCTGCTGTGACTAAAAGATCTGGCCTGAAAAATTGTAGAGAGGGAAAAATTTATTTAGGGGCTCACAGTTTCGGATGTCTTGGTTGGTAAACAGCTGGCTTCATTCCTTGGAGATTGAGATGAGGCGAGATCTCATGGTGGAAGAATATAACAGAGGGTAGCAGCTCACATGATGATCAAGAAGCAGAAAGAGACTCCACTTGCTAGATACAAGTTATATACCCTAAAGCCATGCCCCCAATGCCCACTTCTTCCAGCCACACCCCATCACCTTCAGTAACCATTCAGTTAATCCCAATCAGGCGATTCATTCACTGATTTGGTTAAGACTCTCACAAGCCAATCATTTCTCCTCTGAACCTTCTTGTCTTGTCTCAAATGTGAGCTTTTGGGGGACCCTTCACATCCAAACGGTAACACACAGCAGATGGAACAATCAACAGAGTGAAAAGACAACCTATAAAATGGTAGCAAACGTGCATACTATTTATTTGATAGGAGATTAATAATCAAAATATATAAGAAACTAACAACTCAATAGCAAGAAAACAACTCAATTTAAATGAACATAGACTTGTATAGACAATATTACTCAAGTGAAGACATACAAATGGCCAAAGTGTATATAAAAAATGTTCAAAATTGCTAGTTATCAGGAAATGCAAATAAAATCCATCATGATACATCAACTTATCTCATAAAAAAAAATGCCTACTATTAACCAGACAAAAAATGAAAAGTACTGGTAAGAATGTGGAGTAAAGGGAAACTGTGTATGTTCTTTCTAGGAAACAGTAGTTTCTCAACATATTAAAAATAGAACTAGCTTATGAGCCAGCAATCCTTCTACTGGCTAGGTATACAAAGGATATGAAATGAGGATGTCAAAGAGATAAATACACTTACGTATTTATTGCAGCATTATTTGCAATAGTCAAAATAAATATTCAACCTAAGTATTCATTCTACCTAATACTCATTTACCATTAGATGAATGAATAAAGAAAATACAACATAAAAATAAAGAAACTTTGTTTTGTTTTTTAAAATAAGGACTGTAATTTGTGACATCATGGATGAAACTAGGAGATCATTATACTGAGTGAAACAGTCCAAGCACAGAAAAAGAAACACCAAATGATCTCACTTTTATGTTGGGGTCTGGACTCTCTTCAAAAATGTGCCAATATTTTTATGTGACTCATGTCTGGTAAATTTTATAATACCTGATTTCCAATACTACCAGAATCAGGGTTCTTGGCATTGAATATTTAAACAATGATGGACTCAGGTAAGTTTTCAGGCAATCAATCTGGCAATGTTACAAGAAAATGATTTATAAAAACAAACAAGAATTAGCTTAAAAATTTTCAACAGGGCATATCTGAAAATCAACAATAAAAAACCTGCAAGTTCTTTAGAGAAAAAAAATTAATTATAATTAATGTCATAGTTATTAAACAGAAGATAATAGATAGCTAAATAGACAAAGAGTAACCTGAAGGCTTTGTGTGTGTGTGTGCAGACTGTAAGACAAAGAAACATAAAATATGAATGTGAAGTTAAAAGATGTAGATCCTAGAGTGAGAAGGTAAATTAAATTTAACTGGAGTTTCTGAAAGAGATAATGGGGAAAAAATGGGAAATTAATCACTAGCTTTTGTTTTCTTCTATTCTTTTTAAACTAAAAATTATATAAAAATATATCGGTTTGAAGAGCAAAATAATCCTGATCAGGAAATACAATAAAAAATCTATACCTAGACTAAAAATTCAATATTATTTTAGTCAGCTTTATCATTGTTATGAGGAAAAGACTGGATAAGAGCAATTTTAGGGGAGAAAAAGTTTATTTGGGGGCTCAGGTTTTCAGAGGTTTCAGTCAACTCCATTCCTGGGGTGCCAGGTGACACGGAAATCACGGTGGAAGTGTGTGGTAGAGGAGAACAACCAGAAATAAGGCATCCAGGAAACAGAGATTCTGCTTCACAAGGACACAATATACGCCTTAAAGACACATTCCCCCAAAGACCAACTGTCTGCAGTCACCTCCCACCTACCTAGAGTTACCACTCAGTTATTCCCTATCAGAAGATTATTTCACTGTTTGGGTTAAGGGTTCATAACACAATCATTTCACCTCTAAATCTTCTTGCATTTTCTCACACATGAGTTTTGGGGGACACCACAAAAAATGTAACAAATATCAATAACAAAGAAAGAGAAGATTTTAATGTCATTCAGAGAAAAAAAAACAATAAACTTATTATGTTGTTATTAACAACATTGTAAGTAATTATTATTACACTTATAGTCTACAAACTGGAAGATGGTTTACTATTCATAGCTGTCAAATTACATGCATATAGACTATATTATAAACAACTCAGAATTGAGAAACTGACATCTTGATAGTAAAATGATAAGCATAATAATTGCATAAAATAGAATAACAAATAGAAAAAATGCCAAGAAATAGGAGAAATTATCAATCTTGTTAATGAGATGGGAAGTACTAATGAAAGCTATGAAATATAGTTAACATGTGGATACATTGCTCCTAGCACAGTTATTGATCCAGCTTTAAAAAATTAATTTTTTCTGATTAAGCTGTAAATATTCATACTTTCCATTTTGTAAAATCATTTAAAAGATAAACTTTCCAGGGAAGAAGGTTTCTTGTATATATGCAACATATAGGACTTTCATAGAAGAATTTCTTATCCCTCCCACATTCTTCTTTTTATCTCTGTGATATGCAGGTGTCTAATTCAGAAACTATCTTGGTTCTAGTCTAAAATGGATTTCAAGTGTGGGTAACACAGAATAATTTACACTGTACAGAGAAATTTTTATCTTTCCAACTTTTTAAACATGGTTAAATATACCTTTATTTTCTTCATACTGGAGCAGTAACTGGTGTGACAAAATCTCTAAAATGTTTTTCTACAATCAGCAGTATGAAAACAAATGAGACAAGTGAGGTTTTCATATGGAACATAGACAGACAGAGGTTCTTGCAAAGTGAAATGTTAGTAGCATTCTGATTGTCAGAGATGAAGATGCATCCTGGCTATGGGAAACTTGGTAATTAAGGTGCTGTTTCAATTGCCTCTGATTTTCAAGTCTGCTAATGTGCATGTCAATGACATTAAATAGAGAACCTAGGTTCAAATAATTTTCAGTAAATGGAAAATGTTCTTACCATAATGATAATTGGTATCTTGGGCTCTAAAAACAACAAATTATTTCTACATTGACTTTGGCTTCTATAACCTCTCATTGATTCTTACTATTATTTTCATTTTTCTAAGGTACAGATTCAGTGATTTAAATAAGCTATAGTTCAGAAAGGATTTTTTGTTATGTTTTGTTTTGTTTTTGGTTCCTAATATATAGTTGAATACGTCTGGCTTATTAACTAGCACTAATTTTTATTTACTATGCCACTAGAAAACTAAAATAAAGTGATTTTCATAAATTAATCATAGAATTTTAGCTAGGCAGAAATAGTTTGCAATTATACAAATTTAGATAATTTTATTTTTTTCAGCATGTTTATACCAACGTAATTTGCTCTACCAAAAGAATATTAAATAATACCACTAATCAATGTCTGTTCATATGATCATTTTTAACATTTGCTCCAATGTCATATTGACTTTGTATGACTGACATAAAATTAATCTGCTTTTTTCTGAAGACTAAAGTCTTGCCACATGCTTTTTATGCGACATTCTGGTAGTAGTCAACACAATAAATCTAAACAATTTATTAAATTAGAGAAGTAAATTAGTAATAAGAAACAGAAACCATCCCATCTACATGAGTAGATTCATAGGAAATAAAGGATAATTATACAAAAATGTGGCAAATATAAAATAAAGAAATGACTCATCTAGATCTCATATATCTGTCTACTATTTATTTGTATGAGTATAAATTTTATTTTTAACTACTGAAAGTTATAAAGAATAACTAAAATAATGGGAAATTTGAGGGTAAGTAGAGGTCTTCATAGTCTCAGATGTTCTTTGTTGAATCAGGGAGATGTAAGCATTATTTCCTTAGTGATTGATATCTAGCAATTTATATAAGCATTTAAATTGAAAAGTTAAGAGTTGGGTTGAACATTATGTTAGAGAGACAAAACTTTGCATAATACCTGATTCTTGATGAATTAATACAGGAAATAGAGCAATATTTTGAAAATTTTAGAATGTGTGACTTTTCAAAAAAAGAGATGTTAGAAGTCCAGTGGGAAAGTTAGATTCACTATATATCACATGAGGCCTAGGAAACTGCATGTAACAAGTGTCATATTTCATTGTGCAACTATTAGAGGAGTGCAGGTATTTTTAATTCAGTATTTAATATTTTACAATGTCCAAGTAGAAAAGGACACAGAAGTTCTTACTCTCAGTAAATAGATTCATAATAAGGAAACTGGCAAAATAGAATGACTATTAGTTAACAAATTTTAGGGTTATCTTTTCAGAATCACCTCCATAGAAATCTAAATTATTTTATATAAATGCATTTCTTTGAAGATGGAATAAAGTAGGAAGAAAAATCTGGTGATATTGAAAAAAAATAATAAAATTTGAATGGTTGATTGACTTATCTGTCATATAGAGGGTCTTATTGACGTATAAAGTTACATATGAATCCCAGCGTTTCTTTGAAAATGTAGTTCCTTATTCTGTAGATTTTTGAGAGAAGAGCATGATAATTTTAATTCCTAATGTTGAATTATTTACTTTATTTTATATCTAAATACCTCATTTCTTTTTTTCTTCTTCTCTGTTTTATTATGAAAAAATAAGAAAAATAATGGGAAATATGAGGGTAAGTAGAAATCTTCACAGCCTCAGATATTCTTTGTTGAATCAGGGAAATGTAAGCATTATTTCCTTAATGTGGTCAAGCAACTGAGTTTTGTGCAGGGTGAGAGATAGGGGTTCACTTTCATTCTACTACATATGGATTTTCAGTTTTCTCAGCACCATTTGTTGAAGAAGCTATCTTTTCTCCAATGTATGTCTATGATGATGCCCCTGTCTATGTGAGAAAACTGTATTTATGTAGGTTTAACTTTGCATATTCTATTTTGTTCCATTTGTCTTCATGTCTATTTTTTTGCCAATATCATGGCATTTTTGTAATTATAGTTCTGTAGTATAATTTAAGGTCTGGTATTGTGATATTTCTTGCATTACTCTTCTTGCTAACGATTGCTTTGGCTATTCTGGATCTCTTATTTTTCCAAATAAATTTCGTGACTGCTTTTTCTATTTCTATGAAGAATGTCATTGGAATTTTAATGGAAATTGCATTTATCTGTATACCATTTCTGGTATTATGGCAATTTAGACAATCTTAATTCTGCCTAACTAAGAATGTGGAAGGACTTTCAATTTTCTGAGATCTGCCTCAGTTTCTTTTTTTAGTGTTCTGTAGTTTTCATTGTAGAGGTCTTTCCCCTCTTTTGTCAGATTGATTTCCAAGTATTTTTTTAGGCTATTATGAATATAGTAGTTTTCCTGATTTATCTATTGGCTGATTCATCATTAGTGTATAGGAACACAATTGATTTATTTGTATTAATTTTATACCCTGACCTGTTACTTTTCTGAATTTGTGTATGAGTTCTAGAAGCTTTCTTTTGAAGGTTTTTTGGGTCTTCTAAATAAAGAATCATGTCATCAGCAATAAGGATATTTTGAGTTCTTCTTTTCCTATTCGTATCCCTTTATTTCCTTTGTTTAATTGCTCTGACTAAAGTTTCAAGGACAATGTTGAATAGAAGTGGTGAAAGAGGACATCCTTGTTTTTTATTTTTTCCAGTTTTTAGAGGGAATGCTTTCAAATTTTCTCCACTTAGAATAATGTTGGGTTTAAAATATAAAACTATTATAGTATTGAGGTATATTCATGCTATCCCTATTTTTGCTAGTGTTTTGAGCATTAATAGATGTCATAATTTCTCAAATGCTTTTGCTTCATCTATTGAGATAATCATGAGATTCTTATCATTAAGTTTATTGATGTGATGAATTACAGTTATTATATCTATATGTTGAACCAAGTTTACATCCATGGAATGAACCCCACTAGATCATATATTTTTCATATGTTTTTAATATATTTACTGCTGCAATTTTCCAGTGTTTTACTAGGGATTTTTGCATCAATGTACAAAAGAGATATTGATCTGAAGTTTTATTTCCTTGATGTGTCATTTATGTAGTTTTGGTATAAGGGTAATACTTCATAGAAGAAGTTTGGAAAGGTTGTTCCTTTTTTATTTTATGGAATAATTTGAGGAGTATTTGTGTAAATTCTTCTTTGAAGGTCTGACAGAGCTTGGCTGAGAATCCTTCTGGTTCTGGGATTTCCTTGCTTGGTAGGCTTTTGATGGTGTCTTCAATTTCATTGCTTGAAATTCATCTGTTTAAACATTCCATGTCTTCCTGATTTAATTTGGGTGGGACATATATCTCTAGAAATTTGTCAATGCTGTTGTGATTTTGGTGTTGTTGTTGAAATACATGTTTTTCAAAATGGTTTCTAATTATCATCTGTATTTCAGTAATGTTTGTTGTGATATGTCCTTTCTTATCAAAATGTTAGTCATTTGAATTTTTCTCTCTTTCTCTGCATTAGCTTGGCTAATTTTTTATCAGCTTTTAAAAAATTTTTCAAACAACCAATTTTTTGTTTTGTCAACTTTTTGAGTATTTTTTGTTTGTTTCAATTCCATTCATTTTGGCTCTGATTTTAATTTATTTCCTGTCTTCTATTGCTTTTGGTGACTTGTTCTTCTTTTCTGGGGCTTTGAAATGTAAATTTAGGTTATTTACTTGGTGACTTTCTATTCTTTTAATGAATGAGCGCAATGCAATAAACTTTCCTCTTAGAACTATCTTCATAGTGTCTCAGAGATTTTGATATATTGTGTCACTATTCTCATTTACCTCTATGTATTTGTTCAAAATTTCTAGAAATGTAAATTAAAACTGTAGTGAGATTTCATTGCACTCCAGTGAGAATGACAATTATAGGACTATAAGAAACAATAAATATTAGTAAGAAGGTGGGGGGAAAGTTTCACTCAAACATTGATGGTGGGACTGCAAATTGGTGCATCCTCTATGAAAACAGTATGAAGATTCCTTAGAAAACTTGGAATGGAACTACCATTTGACTCAGTTATCCCTACCCCTTGGTATTTACCTAAAGGACTTAAAATCAGCATATACAGGGATGCAGTCACATGAATGTTTAGAGCAGCTCAATTCACAATAGCCAAGCTATGGAACCAAACAAGGTGCCCTTCAACAGATGAATTGATAAAGAAAATGTGGTATATATACACACTGTGAAAAATTACTCAGCCATAAAGAAGAAAGAAATTATGGCATTTTTTAATAAATGGATGGAGCTGGAGACTATCATGTTAAGTAAAATAAGCGGATCCCCCAAAATCCAAAGGCCAAATGTTTTCTCTGATATGCGAATGCTAACCCCAACAGGGAAGGATAAGGAGGGGAATAATAGAAGTCCATTGTATTACACAAAGTGGAATGAAGACAAGAGAGGGGGAACGAGAGTAGGAAAGACAGTAAGTAGAATAAATTGAACATAACTGTCCTGTGTTCATATATGAATACATGACAAATATAATTCCATATCATTTAAAGCCACAAGAATGAGTTCCTAATTAGAATAAGTTATACTCCACATTATGTATAATATGTCAAAATACAATCTATTCATGTACATATGAAAATAAAAAATTTAAAAAGTTCCCTGTACACTGAAGACCTCAGCTTGTTTTCATTTACTCCTTAGTATTTTTTTTATAGCTTTCCTCACAGATTCCTTTAAATAATGATTATACTGTTTCTAGTCACTGCTTGTGTTCCTGTCACCATCTCCCCTATGCTTCTAACTCTGATGATGGCATTTTTATCTATCTTTAATACTCTGCCTGTCATATAATAGAATAGTCCTAAATCAGTTTAGAATAAATAATTTCAATTGATAAACAGAAAAAAATGCAAATTTTACCACTAAAATGAGAATTAATATCATTTTGGAAGATATATTATTTTAAGTTTTCTTCAATTAGCTCACAAATATATTGCAACTTTTAATACTTTAATGCTAGATTGACTTACAAAATAATTTTAAAAGAATAGCAACTTCTCCCTACTCAAAACTAAACTAAAACCTAAAAAAAAGTACAAAACTTAAATAAATCTAACTTGTTATCTGCTTTTTTGTTTTGTTTTGTTCTATTGGTATTCTAGTGATTGAACCCAGGGTGTTTAACCAGTAAGCCACATCCTAGGTTCTTTTTTTTTTTTTTGCTTTGTTTTGAGAAAGGATTTCACTAAGTTACTTGGGCCTTATGAAGTTACTTGGGCCTCACTAAGTTTCTGAGTCTGGTGTTTTAACTTTCAATCCTCCTCCTTCAGCCTCCTGAGCTGCTGGGATTATAGATGTGCATCACTGTGTTCTTTGACCTGTTATATGAGTTGAAGACTTTTTAATTCCTCATCAGGATACAATTTATTTTCTAAGTTATCCCTAAGAATTCTTATCTTCAGTTATTTATGTGTGTGTGTGTATGTGTACATATATGGATTGAATACACTATGGATAATACATAATGATCTCTTTAATACTACTTTGACATAGACCATTATGCCAGTTTATTACATTTCTTCCCTTTGATTCCTAATTTTCTTGTGAAGAAAGGGCTGAAGGAAAGGGGAAATGGAGGAGAGGTAAAATCAAAGAATGAATGTTAAGGTCTGTAAACAAGTCAGATTGGCACCTGTTATTTTGCCAGAGAAATGTTAGAGTCTGTAAACAAGTCTGGATGGCGCCTGGCCAAATGCCAGAGGGAGTGGTTTGTGAAGTAACAAAAGCGAGCCATTAAGTGTGGAGATTCCTTATTGGTTGACTGCTGTATCTATTTTATGCTAATTAGATAAGCTGTGTAAAATGTATAAATACTGCTCTTATTCTACAATAAACGGCTTCCATTCCTGCTGCATCAACGTACACAAGTCATTCGTCACCCCCCCGGTTATTCTGCTGCAGCCGGACTGCGGCAAATGAAGCCAAAAAAAGAAAAAGAAAGGAAGGGGATTATTTATTATTAAAAGGTAAAATTAATCCAAATTAGTATCTAAAAACCTCTGGATAACCCTTATGTTACGATGTAGATATGAGGTGTCCCTCAAAAACTCATGTGTGAGACAATGCAAGAAAATTTAGACGTGAAATATTAGGTTAAGAGAGCCTTACATAATCAGTGTGTTAATTCCTTGATTGGCATTAACTGGGTGGTAATTAGGGGCAGAAAGCATGTGGCCGAAGGAGATAGGTCATTGGGGGTGTGCCTTTGGAGTATATATTTTGTCCATGGTAAGAGGAGTCTCTCTCTCTCTCTCTCTCTCTCTCTCTCTCTCTTTCTCTCTGTCTCTCTCTCTCTCCCCCTCCCTCTCTCCCTCTCTGCCTCCTGGAGCCATTTCCTGAGCCACTTTTCTCCATTACACTCTTTACCATGATGTTTTACCCCACTCAGGCCCTGAAGAATGGAGTCAGCCTTCCATAGAGTGAGACCTCTGAAAACATAAGGCCCCCAAATTTCTTCCTCTAATTTTTCTTGTCAGATAATTTGGTCACAGCAGTGAAAAAACTGAAAAACACACCATATGATTATTTTCTCTTTAGGGCATATATAATTTAACTTGTAGAATATTAGAGGTAATCAGAAAATTTTTCTATTCCTTTTTTAGCAGTGTTAAATATTTATATACAAATAACTTGTTATATTAAAAATACAGGTATTTTCATTGCTATAAGGAATTAATCCTGTGTTACCTTTTAGTATGACTTAAACATGAATATGCTAACAAAGAAAAGAAGAGAGAGAACTCAAATTACTAACATATGGGATGAAAAAGGCAATATCACAACAGATGCTACAGAAATACAGAAGACAATTAGAAATTATTTTGAAAACCTATATTCCAATAAAATAGAAGATAGTGAAGACATCGATAAATTTCTTAAGTCATATGATCTTCCCAGACTGAGTCAGGAGGATACACACAATTTGAACAGACCAATATCAACGGATGAAATAGAAGAAGCAATCAAAAGACTACGAACCAAGAAAAGCTCAGGACCAGATGGGTATACAGCGGAGTTTTACAAAACCTTTAAAGAAGAATTAATACCAATACTTTTCAAGTTGTTTCAGGAAATAGGAAAAGAGGGAGCTCTTCCAAATTCATTCTATGAGGCCAACATCACCCTGATTCCGAAACCAGACAAAGACACCTCAAAGAAAGAAAACTACAGACCAATATCTCTGATGAACCTAGATGCAAAAATCCTCAATAAAATTCTGGTGAATCGGATACAAAGGCACATCAAAAAAATTGTGCACCATGATCAAGTGGGATTCATCCCTGGAATGCAAGAATGGTTCAATATATGGAAATCAATAAATGTTATTCACCACATCAATAGACTTAAAGATAAGAACCATATGATCATCTCGATAGATGCAGAAAAAGCATTCGACAAAGTACAGCATCGCTTTATGTTCAAAACATTAGAAAAACTAGGGATAACAGGAACTTACCTCGACATTGTAAAAGCTATCTATGCTAAGCCTCAGGCTAGCATCATTCTGAATGAAGAAAAATTGAAGGCATTCCCTCTAAAATCTGGAACAAGACAGGAATGTCCTCTATCACCACTTATATTCAATATAATTCTCGAAACACTGGCCAGAGCAATTAGAAAGATGAAAGAAATTAAAGGCATAAAAATAGAAAAAGAAGAACTTAAATTATCACTATTTGCGAATGACATGATTCTATACCTAGAAGACCCAAAAGGGTCTACAAAAATACTACTAGAACTAATAAATTAATTCAGCAAAGTGACAGGATATAAAATCAACACGCATAAATAAAAGGCATTTTTGTACATCAGCGACAAAACTTCTGAAACGGAAATGAGGAAAAACACTCCATTCACAATATCCTCAAAAAAAATAAAATACTTGGGAATCAACCTAACAAAAGAGGTGAAAGATTTATACAATGAAAACTACAGAACCCTAAAAAGAGAAGTAGAAGAAGATCTTAGAAGATGGAAAAATATACCCTGTTCATGGATAGGCAGAACTAACATCATCAAAATGGCGATATTACCAAAAGTTCTCTATAGGTTTAATGCAATGCCAATCAAAATCCCAATGGCATTTCTTGTAGAAATAGATAAAGCAATCATGAAATTCATATGAAAAAACAAAAGACCCAGAATAGCAAAAGCAATTCTAAGCAGGAAGTGTGAATCAGGCAGTATAGCGATACCAGATTTCAAACTATATTACAGAGCAATAGTAACAAAAACAGCATGGTACTGGTACCAAAACAGGCGGGTGGACCAATGGTATAGAATAGAGGACACAGAGACTAATCCACAATGTTACAACTATCTTATATTTGATAAAGTGGCTAAAAGCATGCAATGGAGGAAGGATAGCATCTTCAACAAATGGTGTTGGAAAAACTGGAAATCCATATGCAACAAAATGAAACTGAATCCCCACCTCTCGCCATGCACAAAAGTTAACTCAAAGTGGATCAAGGAGCTTGATATCAAATCAGAGACTCTGCATCTGATAGAAGAAAAAGTTGGCTCCGATCTACA
Organism: Callospermophilus lateralis; assembly: GCF_048772815.1. NCBI lineage: Eukaryota > Metazoa > Chordata > Mammalia > Rodentia > Sciuridae > Callospermophilus > Callospermophilus lateralis. The sequence goes on along the minus strand of NC_135306.1, from coordinate 127,457,847 downwards.
TATTGTGGGGTCGGGCTCCAAATTCCTTAATAGGACACCCATAGCACAAGAGTTCATAGCAAGAATCAACAAATGGGACTTACTTAAACTGAAAAGTTTTTTCTCAGCAAGAGAAACAATAAGAGAGGTAAATAGGGAGCCTACATCATGGGAACAAATTTTTTACTCCCCACACTTCAGATAGAGCCCTAATATCCAGAGTATACAAAGAAGTCAAAAAATTAGACAATATGATAACAAATAACCCAATCAACAAATGAGCCAAGGACCTGAACAGACACTTCTCAGAGGAAGACATACAATCATTCAACAAATACATGAAAAAATGCTCACCATCTCTAGCAGTCAGAGAAATGCAAAGCAAAACCACCCTAAGATATCATCTCACTCCAGTAAGATTGGCAGCCATTATGAAGTCAAACAACAACAAGTGCTGGCGAGGATGTGGGGAAAAGGGTACTCTTATACATTGCTGGACTGCAAATTGTGTGGCCAATTTAGAAAGCAGTATGGAGATTCCTGGGAAAGCTGGGAATGGAACCACCATTTGACCTAGCTATTGCCCTTCTTGGACTATTCCCTGAAGACCTTAAAAGAGCGTATTACAGGGATACTGCCACATCGATGTTCATAGCAACACAATTCACAATAGCTAGACTGTGGAACCAACCCAGATGCCCTTCAATAGATGAATGGATAAAAAAAAAATGTGGCATTTATACACCATGGAGTATTATGCAGCACTAAAAAATGACAAAATCATGGAATTTGCAGGTAAATGGATGGCACTAGAGCAGATTATGCTTAGTGAAGCTATCCAATCCCTAAAAAACTAATACCATATGTCTTCTTTGATATAATGAGAGAAACTAAGAACAGAGCAGGGAGGAAGAGCAGGAAGAAAAGATTAACATTAAACAGAGACATGAGGTGGGAGGGAAAAGGAGAGAAAAGGGAAATTGCATGGAAATGGAGGAAGACCCTCATTGTTATACAAAATTACATATAAGAGGTTGTGAGGGGAATGGGAAAATAAACAGGGAGAGAAATGAATTACAGTAGATGGGGTTGAGAGAGAAGATGGGAGGGGAGGGGAGGGTGGATAGTAGAGGATAGGAAAGGTAGCAGAATACAACAGTTACTAATAGGGCATTATGTAAAAATGTGGATGTGTAACCGATGTGATTCTGCAATCTGTATTTGGGGTAAAAATGGGAGTGCATAACCCACTTGAATCTAATGTATGAAATATGATATGTCAAGATCTTTGTAATGTTTTGAACAACCAATAAAAAAATAAAGAACTGAATCTTCCCTTTGAGTTTTTAGTGTTCTCATCTTTAAATAACAAAGTGAATGCTTTTAATAGATTGCAATTCTAATGCTTCACAAATGCGCTTTTGAAACAGAAATTAATATGACTTGTTTTTTTTCAATAATTACCAAAGTAGAAATTATTAGAAATTTTAAAGCTCATTTAGAAATCAATTACAAGAAGAGAGCTTCTAATTATTTTCCTTGCTTTTATTAATAAATTCTACAGCTAAATCTGGAAATGGATACTTTTTATCTACTTTTCTACTTTAAGCTCAATAATTTTTCCCTAATGTTGAAATCCCATCTGAATTTCCAATGAAAATAATCTATATTACTTCATTTGGGGTTTAGAGTGGATGAGCTGATGGCACAGCAAAAATAAAACTGAGACTGTAAAATAAACTAATAGTGGTCATTCATTTTTTAGCTAATGTACCAAAACAATTGTGCATTACATAATAAACAGCTATACATGTACATTATAGAAAAATTTTAGCATATAGTTCATTTTCCATTATAAACATACTTGGAGACCTCGGATGACAGGTAATTCACAAATACAATATCCTGTTCTAATTGAACAAAGATGAAATAGAACAGTCATCATAATTGATTTCACATTCTGCTGACTTTCTCAATTGGAAATAGCATCTTCTCCCAAAGGAAAAGCTTCTTGGTTTACTTAAATAAACAAGACTATATTACCTGGTGTTTCATGAGAAAGTGAGGAATCTAATGGCATAGCCTTCTGTTGTCAAGTAAAAATGCCTGAGAAAAAAGGGAAATTGGAAATTAAGGTGGTTACAATGACAAGGAAAAACAGAACTCTGTGTTCTGGTTTTGTTATCACTTTTGGTCTTCTAATTATGGAAGTTGTTGTTTTTTGTTTTTTTTTTTTTTTTTTTTGATATTTGTGTCCCATGCTCTTCTTTTCTTTCTCTTTCTTCTGTTTTGGTTATGTGTGTCTTAGTTTTTTCTTGCCAAATCTTGAGCATAATTTAAAAAAGACTTCATGGGATTGGCTAACTTCACTTTGCATGATCTTCTCTAACACTATCCATTTACAAAAAAAAACAAAAAACAAAAAACAAAAAAACAAAACAAAACAAAACAAAAAACAAATGCCAGAATGTTTTATTTGATATAAGCAGGCTGATTCCTAGTGAGATAGGGAGCTGGAGCATGGGAGGAGTAGACAAACTCTAGATAGGGCAGAGAGGTCGGAGGGGAAGGCAGGGGGCATGGGGTAATTAATGATAGTGTAATGTGATGACCATTACTATCCAAAGTACATGTATGAAGACACAAATTGGTGTGAATACACCATGAATGCAACCAGCCATATGAAAAATTGTGCTCTATATATGTGATAAAAATTATAATGCATTCTGCTGTCATATGTAAATTTTAAAAATTACATAAAAAAGACTTCATGGCTTTTAATGAGTAATAATGTTGACACCTAATTTCCTTATTTCCTCTTTGACATCATAAAATGGACTTATAAGTTTTAACATAAATTTTTTTAATTTAAAAAAGAATACCTATACATGGCTGGAGTAAAGGCCTTGTGTATATTACAGAATTAAAGGAAATATTTTATAAAAGAGGCAGGAAATACCAATGAATGAAATTTCTAATTATTTTCCTTCATTTAAAATCAAGACTGTTTTCTGGTGAATGGCAAGTGACTATTTTTACTCCTTTCATGTTTTTGAAAGAAATATTAACAAACTGCTTTGATACAAATACAAATGAGATAGAAGGGAGAACTGTCTCATTGTTAAGTGATCTTTTTTTATGTGAAGTGACTCATTTCAGAATATACCATCTCATATACAAACTTTGGCATATATTTTGGATAAAAAGACATTATTATGTAGTTTTAATAAAGAGATTGACTAGACTTAAGACACTGAAGAAATTTTAGAAGGTAGGGGGGAAAGTAACAAAAATAAGCATCGGGATCTGCCGCAGTCCGGCTGCAGCAAAATAACCGGGGGGTGACGAATGACTTGTGTACCTTCATACAGCAGGAGTGAGAGCCGTTTATTGTAGGACAGGAGTGGTATTTATACATTTTACACAGCTTTTCTAATTAGCATAAAATAGATACAGCAGTCAACCAATAAGGAATCTCCACACTTAATGGCTCGCTTTTGTTACTTCACAAACCACTCCCTCTGGCATTTTGCCAGGCGCCATCCAGACTTGTTTACAGACTCTAACATTTCTCTGGCAAAATACCAGGTGCCATCCTGACTTGTTTATGTACCTTAACAGGGATCCATCATTAAATATAGTCACAGCTCATCCTCGGGCAAAAATTCAGTGCACGCCACAAAGTGCAAGACCTGTAAATAAGTGGTAAAGAAAAAGAAAAGTCCATTTCCAGGCATCGTGGCATTTACCATCTATGAGGAAATAAATAATAAATGTTATATTAATTTTAAACAATTTCATGGGAGGTCATTGCTTTGTACTAAGGTCCTATAATAGATTCTTTCACACTTAACTAACCCAGAATAGAATCAGTGTTTTTCATCTGACCTATTCATGAAGAAGAACAAAGTCATGAGGAACATCTGTGGCATCCCTATATATTTCCAACTATGATAATATTTATGAGGTTTATAATGAAAAATCTTCAGATTATAAATCAAACCTGTAGTAATGAAGTTCTCTTTGAACAAACAGCACTCTTAGGTATTAAGTCATGAGAAACAGCTATAAATACCAAGTGGGTAGTAACATCTACTATGGAATAAATGGTTATTTTTAGGTACTTAGTTTAGAGTGTATTCCCTCGAATTTGCTAAATTGTATATCCAACCTAATTCCAATGGCACAATGAGCTTCATGTGCAAATGAAAATATTCTAAAATTCTATAATGCAGATCTTTCCAGACTTTGATTATCCCTGGAGGCTAAAGTTGCACCATAGTTAAAATGAGACCAGTGGTAGCCATTAAAGATCACTTTTGAAAAAGTGCAGTATCTCGGCATATTTTGGAGAACTCTTTTATTCTAACAGATTGGTTGTAAGGCAGACACATAGAAGACTAGTATATTTGAAGGATAACCAAAAAATTTGGCTTAGATTCTGATTTTATTTCTCTTAATTAGTCTCCTAACTTGAACAAATTATATAACTTCTGTTGGTCTTGGTTACAGTACTAGAAAATTCAGTGTTGTAATAAAGCCAATGACTCTTCCTATACATATTTTAAATATTCCTTCAGACAATTGCTTAAAAATATCAGAACCATATTGCAAAAAATGGCCAATTAAATCTGTGAGAACACTAAACTTTAACATCAAGCTCATTTTAATAAATGATTATGGTGCCATTCAAACGCATTGAACAGATAAAATTCTGTTATTCCAAATAAAAGTAAGTAGCCATGTGAATTAAAATTTATCTAAATATCATAAAAGTGAGTACACTGTGAAGATTATAGTTTTAAATAAAATTTAAAAACAGAACATAAAGTACATTTTACTGAGTGATGATTTTATACATTGGGAACAAATGTTCCATTTTGTTTACTCTTTTAGAATCTTTGTAGGATTTATGAGCTCTATTTTATTCTCACAAATTGAGATGTCTTTAATAGATCTGATCATATTTGGTGATATTATTTATTAGGCAGACTGCTATTTTTGCATGTTAAACATAAATTGCCATAAACATAATTGTTTTCTTTGCTAAACCTAACAAAACATACAGAACCTTTATTAAAAAAAAATGACAATTAGGTGAAAAGAGCAATCAGCTTTAATTAAGGATATTGGTATCTCAAAATAATCAATTTGTTAATTTTATTTATTTTTGTTTGTTTATTATGCAATAAAGCTTAGTCAGAATTTTCTATAATGTCTTTCTTAAATGTAGAATCCAATTAGTTAATGAAAAAATTCAAGTTGGGAAGACCTGACAGTCACAAAGATCATAATCTTCCCTGGGCCCAGCTCTAGGTTATTTGTTAGGCATTATGAAAAGTAGTTGGGATTTGTTGTGAAGATTTTGAAAACAAGAATTTTTTTTCTTTAATAATGTAGTGAGATTCTAGGCCTGAGCCTTGACTGGTACTTATTTAGAGAAGCAGAGGCATCTAAGGATGAGAATCTACAAAGGAAATACTGAGTATCTTGTGATACAGTTAGGAACGAAAGAGCCCAGCATTACTGAGTCCTGAGTACAAACATCTCAATACATAGGCAAGTAGAGTGGACATGACATTGTTGAAAGTTGCTGTGAATCAAGCAAGCTAGAAACTGAGTAGGGGAAATTAAGTTTAACCACATGAACTATCAATGCTGGTAAAATAAGGTAAAGCTATGCTGGAAAAGCTGGTAAAGGGCTAATTAGCATAAGTTAAGGAGAATATATTAAGGAAGTCAATAAAGTGATCATTGATTGCCCTTTCAAGATATATTTTAGTCTGATTGCAAAAAGCTACAGATATTTGTTGATTTTTTTTCACACTCTCTAGAACATTGCAATGTCTTATTTATAATTTCCAAAAAATAGTTTAGTTTCAATGGAGTCTAATATTTCAAGTTTTTATTATGACTCTTGTGCTTTGGTTTCATAACTAAGATTGTTGCCTAATATACCACCACAAAGATTTACTCCTTATAATTTAAATTTACTCCTTTCAAGTTATATTTTAGTCTGATTGCAAAAAGCTGCAGATATTTGTAGATTTTTTTATCACACTCTGTAGAAGATTGCAATGTCTTATTTATAATATCAAAAAAAAATCTTAGTTTCAAGGGAGTCTAATATTTCAAGTTTTTATTATGACTCTTGTGCTTTGGTTTCATATCTAAGATTGCTGCCTAATATACCACCAAAAAGTTTTAATCCTTATAATTTAAATGTTCAAATTTAAGGTTGATTCATTTTAACTAATTTTTGTGTATGATGTGAGGTTGGAGTCCTATTCTACTCTTTTCCATGTTGATATTTAATTGTTCTAGAACCATTACGTGAAACAATTAGATTACCATTGCTCTTCCCTCAACTGTATTAGCATGGGATTCCTCATTAAAGTTCAATTGACCATAAACAGACCAGTTTATTTATGGAATCCCAATTCTATTCCATCAATGTATCTATTTATATGTATTCCAATAATACAACATCTTGATCATTGTAACTTTTTAGCAAATTTCAAAATTGAAGTGTTTGAGTCCTCTAACTTCGTTCTTTTTTATCAACACTTCTTTGACTTTTATGCATTTCTGTACATATTTAAGAATCAATTTGTCAATCTCTACATTTGATTTTTAGATTAATTTGGACAGTGTTGCCATATTAGCAATAGTAAGTCTTCTAATTCATGACTATAGAATACCTTACCACTTATTCAAGTCCTTAATTTGTGTCAATGATATTTACCTGCTTCTGGTGCATATCTTTCATTCATTGTCTCAGCCAGTCTAGGTGGCTGAAACAGAGTACTGTAAACAAAATTCCTAAACAGAAATTTATGTCTTACGGTTCTGAAGTTTGGAAATTCTCAGATCAGGGTGGTAGTAGCATGGTTGGTTCCTGTGCAGACCCTTGTAAAGTTTGCAGAAGGGAATTTTATCATTGGTATGCTGCTGTGGTAGAGAGTAGAGTGAAAGTGAAAGATCTTGTATTTCAACCTCTTTGCATAAGGACATTAGTCTAATTCTTAAATTGCACAAACACCTTTACATTGAGACTTAGGCTTCAATGTAAGAATTTGGATGGGACACACATTGCATCCATACAATTTAGGTAAAATTATATTTGAAGCTACACACACACACACACACAAATTTTTATTTTTATTTTTTGTACCAGGGATTGAACTCAGGGGTACTCAACCACTAAGCCACATCCCCACCCTATTTTGTATGTTATTTAGAAACATGGTTTACTGAGTTGTTTAGCTCTTCAGTTCTGCTGAGGCTGGTTTTTGAACTTGCAATCTTTCTATCTCAGCCTCCTAAGCCACTGGAATTACAGGTATATGCCACCGCACTTGGTTTATTTTAACATTATTTTAAATATCATTGTGTCATTATCTTCTTATTTTCATTTTTGTGTCCTTCATTTATGGTATATAAACTATGATTGCTTATTGTGTATTGATTTTAAATTTTGCAAAATTGATGAATTCATTTACTTCTAATTGTGTTTGTGTATTTGTACATGTTTGCATATATGTATATTCCTCAGGATTTTTTATATACAAGAACATATATGCAAAGAGGAATAGATTTTATCATTCTGAATACCTTTTCTTATTCTTTTTTTCTTTTTCTTTTTTCTTTTTGCTCTTGTTTAGTTGCCCTCTGTATGTCCTATAATACATACTGAATAGGAGTAGTGAGAGCAGATATCTTTGTATTTTTGCTCATTTTAGAGGAAAGACTTTTCACTATTTTACCACAGAATATGATGCTACATGTTGAATTTTATAGATAACCTCTATGAATCAAAGTAAATCCTTTTGATTACTAGTTTATTTATTTATTTATTGTTAATATGAAAAGATGTTGAATTATCAACTTCATTTTGTCTCCAATTGATGTAATGTAATTTCTCCATTTTCTATATTACATATTGTATATCATATTGGCTTATATGTTAAATTTTGCAATTTGGGGATAAATCTCACTTTGTTTCCTGTACATATGTTGCTGAACTTTTGCAGATATCCAAATGAATATCGTTCTACAGTTTCCTTATAATAGCCTTTCTGGTTCTGTGATCAGAGCTTCATAGAATGAGATGGGACATGCTCTTGCCTCTATGACTTTTAGAAGAATTTGCAAGAATCAACGTCAGTTTATGTCATTATCTTACTCCTATTTTCTTTGTGTCTGTGGGTCTGAAGTATGTTTCTGTCACTTTTACAGTACAAATACATCGTTTTAAAAATCATATTGTGAAAATATCTGCTTTTCATTGGAGTATTTAAATGTGTTTTATGCAATGAATAGGCTAGATTTATATCTGTCATTTTTGTTTTCTAGATACCTTATTTCTTTGATATTCATTCATTTCTCCATTACAACCTCCTTTGCATTATATAACCTCTGATGTACCATTTTAAATCACCTCCCATTTCTGTATTTTTGAGTTATTTTATCTCTAGTTTCATGGAAAAGTACAATAATGTTTTATTTGGAAAAACTCTATTTAGTTTCAGTAATATACAAAAGCATTCAACAAATGCAATTATTTTTCTGACGCCTCTTTTCTGGGTTATTTTTGTTATACACTATTTTGAGGTCCTCCTTTTTCAGTCTCCTCTTTTCTCAGATTTCTTTTCATGCTTAGTTGATTGTACAATCCTAACCTGGGTCCACTGACAACTCAAAGTTAAAAGAGTGAAGTTTTCTTCATAAATTCTATCTGAAATGCCATCCCAAGACCTGGAAAGTATTCTAAGGGACAGCTGTGTAAATGTGGATCTCTGTCCCTTCTGTCAAAGATCAGATATCCTTCAGTTATTTCAATCTTTTTTTTTTTTTGGTCATATCTTGTCTAGATGTTATCATTGTTTTGGCAATATTATTATTTATTTTATTATTAAAAGAGACATGTTTTTTAGTCACTTGATATTTCCATTAAACCAAGCCAATGCTCAGCAAGTAAAAATAGGAATATCATTGCAATTACCATTTAAACATAAACATTAACTACACAATTTCAATAACATACATGAAATATGCTCCAATACTGCTCTGCTCACAACCTTTGCTTTTTTGCTACTATGGCCATTTTGAAACTCTCCTTGTATGAGAAGAATACAGTTAAATTATATAGGAAAAATCTTTACTAATGAGGCTTTAAAATATATACTGTCAACATGATAATTTTAGCTATCATGAAAAGAAATATGTTGCACTATATTTTTCTATATAATCTTCTGGTATTTTTGCTTAGCATAGATCAATACTTCTCACTCTGACCAACGATGAGACACTAGCTAAAGTCTACAATATTATCACCATTATTTAGATCTTGATGAATTCTAAAAAGTAAAATCATTTAATAGTAATGTCTGAGCAACTTCTAGTGACCTCAAATGGTGACATTCATATTGACATACACTGTTCTAGATACAAATTTTCCTTAAAACAAACTTCCCTAACTTCAGACACACTGTCAAGCCTCTGCTTATTAATGTGAATTTAGTCCAATTGAAGCCCCTGGCAAATCAAAAATCACCAGGGATTGGATGGTGGCCATAGAAATGATACCTATTGTTCCATTTTTTTCTAGTTGTTGTCATTTACCATCAAATCAAATAATCGTCTTCAAACTCTCACACAATTAGCTTCTAGTATCACTTTTCATCCCATTTAGAAACATGTGGCATCACAATTGGTGGGATTAAGGTGCCCATGCAAACTACTCTCCCAAACTTACCCTGGGTCAATGAACTGAACAATGGGTGGAAATTATGGAGCATAAAGTTCAAATCCTGGTTCTATTTATTAACTGATATATTACGTCTCTGGCTTCATCTTTTCTGTAAAAATAAAAAGGTTGAATTTGATGGGAGTACATTTCCTGTCAATTTTAATATTTTTTTCACTTAGTAGTCATAACAAATCCAATCAAATAATTTGCAGGTTGTCCTAGCTTGATGTTTTCTTACATGGAATACATAATTGTCTTCAGTTCTATAAGAATAGATATATACCTTTAGCAATATTTAAAGCTTTGATTTTTCTTTGGCAATTTACAAGGGAAAAGTACATTTGGGGGATGGCATTATGAGATATTAGAGAGTATTTTTACTTTTTCATTCTTAAAAGTAGCTCATACTTTAAAAACTTATGGGGATAGATAGATAGATAGATAGATAGATAGATAGATAGATAGATAGAGACAAATATAGGTAAATTAAATATTAGGAGGTAAGATGTGCCACCTTTCTTTGGTAGTTTACATCATATTTCATGATCCCTCCACAATTAATGAGAATATATGAGATTTTTTTTGTTTTCAAAATCTAGAATAGAGCAAGAATCAGTCAAAACCTCACTGTCTGTCTTGATATTGAGGATCATTTTCTGCTCCCTGAGCAGCTCCAAACTGCTCTTTCAGATTTTCATTCATTTGATGCTGATTTAGTATTAAAAAAAAATCCCAACCAAGAAATATCACATGCTCCTGACCAATGTCTTTTCCTGACATTCTCTCTAGTATCAGAGGAAGCTAAAATTCACCCTCAACTCCAACCACTTTCACATTACCTATTCAAAACAGCTCCCTTCATTTCTTCTTTATTCCACATACTCAACGTAAAACCATAAAACAATTCTACTTAATTGATCTCGGGGAAAAACTAAAGTTGGCCTCTAATTCTTATAATAAAACACTCTTCTCTAAATAATTAATCATGTTGCAGTAGAAAGGGAGTATATACTTGTAATTGAAATTTGGGCAATTCAGGACTAGAAGTTTAATTTTGTGTCAGTAGAGTAAGGAAGGTAATAAACAATGTCAATTTTATGTAATTTCTATGAAATGTGAAATGTCCTTCCTCCCATCTACACTTGAAGTACACAGGGCATCATCTAAACCAACTCTTATAAAATAATTATCTATGATTCCAGAAATTTGCCCCTGTGCATTATTCTGTGTTCATGTATCTGCCATAACATTTGCTACATTGTGATTTTCACCCAATAAGCAGAAACTTTCTTTGCTTGGAGATCAATATATTATTCATTATATTCTAGAATCAAGCTTTCCTTTTAGCCAGTGGAGTTGTTTGTTAATATTTGTCGAACAGTACTGGGAATATAGCTTCCTGGTAGAAGTGCTTTCCTAGCACATGAACAACTCTAGGTTCAATCCCCAGTACCACTTTTTCACAACCAACTAAAGAAATCAATTAAAGTGTTCACAAAAGAGAATTACAAAGAGAGTAGCTGCAGGAGGTATAGAAAAGGAGTGCTCTTTATACTTTTAGGGATCCTTACACCCTCACTTCCATCTCTTATTTTACAGCCCAGCATCTCATAATTTCCTTCCCAAAACCACAGGATGCAGAGGAGAGAAGAGAGACACTGTATTTTCTCAGCAATAGGAGAAGAGAATTATAGGGCATTCCAAGAGGGCAAACCAAATACAGATCCTTTTTGTTAAGATGATGATTTTGGTACCCTATATTATTTCAAGGTGTGTACATGAGTTGCCTTGAGACTAAACAGTAGTCTCTACAATAAATTTCATTTCTCTTTTTAATAAATGTTAAATTCCCCTTCAGAACAGAGTACAATTATATTTTGCTTCCTATCTTTATTTTATATCGGGACAAACTTGACTCTGGAACATTTTAGGCTAGAAATAGAAATGATACTTACCATTTTCTGTTATGGTTATCCTCAAATGGCATGCCTGTCAATATGCTGCAATACAGGGTGATAGCAGTCATGTGCAAAAAGATGGATAGAAACTAGTCAAAAGAATCAGATAACTCAGATATGACAGCTTAATGTAATATTGAAGAAAAATTTTATCAAATGAGATATATTTTGTAACAACAAATTACAATATACATGCATTTAAAAAAGGGAAATGTAAGCATGGAAAAGAAGTATTAAGATGTTTGTAGTTATGTGGCAAGTGAACCATGGGAATAGCCAGTAGATTTTCCCTTTCAAATGTGAACCAACGTTTATGTTGTTTTTGTTAAATCCAGCATTCAAATTGGTTTTAAACATATTTTAAGTATCAAATGAAAAATCTTTAACCCCCTGCTCTTTATTTTTAGATCAGTTAGTCTTTTAGGTTATTTCATATAGAATTTTTCTTATAAGTCTCTAGTAATATTGTCCAAATTGTGTGCAGTCTTTAAAAGGAATGACTATGACTTCCTTTGCATTAATCTTTTGCACTCAGTTCAATTTGTAATATGCAAATTAATCACAAAGATATAGACAAGAATTCAAGACATGATTTTCTAAATTAGATACTTTTCAAACTTACTTGCTTCATTATAAAAGTATCATAAGAAATTCTGACCAAGTCCAAACACAGGCTGAGATGAGCATTTCTTTTTTGCCATTACCTTCTTCAAGATAAACTTTTGGATTTTTAGCCTTGGCCCTTGGCATGCTGCTCTGAATTTCATTATGAGTCAAGTTCATCTGTCCCTGAGAAATGTGAGTCAATTTGAGTAATTAAATTTTTAAAGAACAGAATCACTCCTCTCTTCAATGGCTTATTAGGTTCTGGGGCTTGATAATTAGTGGTAACAAATACAATTATATGCTCATTTTACAAATTGTTAAAACTTAGTATTTAAGGTTCAACATATATGTCCTATATTAAGACCCCCACTCTCTCTCTCTCATATAAATCAGGCAGAGGCATAATTTTATTAATTGAATACATCTCATGGAATTTAAATGGCAAAAGTTTTTTAAATATGTGGGGAATGTTGCTCCAAGTAAACCCAATATTTTGAAGCATGAACATTCATCAGTAATGCATTCTTTCCCTTCCTTGTATCTAAACTTTTTAGGTCCACTGTATAGTGTGTATGAGCTCATAATGTTGAATAGACAATTTAAAGTATAATTTTCAGAAACATCTAAGTATGTTTCATCTTTTTATTCTCTCCTTTTTTTAACAAATTTTTTGATTAATTAAGTAACTAGTTGTTTTCTGAAAGCTAACAGTATAAATGAGAAACTGAATTGTTTATTTGGGCTCGTAACTAACAGGCTTTGTGGAAATAACTCTCAGGCTGTATCTGAGAGCCTTTCTTCAAAGCCTTTGTCAAAGGCTTGCTAGAAGGTAGTGGCCTTTGAAAAGGCACATAGAAAGCAGGGTAGAAACTCAGAGGCACCTGTAGGCACAGACAGTCTTCTTGCAGTATGAATTACAGAAGACAGACATTCTAGCATTTTTTAGTGCTGAGATTTACAAAGAAGTGGGATCCCTTTGAGAAGGAGCACACAAGGTCAGTATCCCCTTCATGTTCCATATTTTAGGGACCATGTCAGTAACATAAAAGAACTTTGGAGGCAAAAGTGTCTCTAATGGGTGGCAGAAATTTTGATAGCTTAACTGCTTTAGATTTCACACTGTATATAGCCCCTTAATAAATAAAAGTTACTATATTATTTAAAATTGCCATATTTTATTCAGTGTTCAAATATCTGCAGATTTTGGTCTAATATAACTCAGAACTAGCTGCTTGGGGAAATGTCTTCAGCAAATTCATAAGAATAAGAAAAACTGTGTTTTGACAGATTTTCTGACAGAATCAAAAAAGGGCCCTGAAGAGGCAGCAATTCTGACAGATTTTGATGGGTTAGAGGGGAGGAAAATTTTAAAAGGTTTACAAAAAGCCCAGTACTTGCCTCCTTATCTTTATTATGGTCTGTGATCTAGTATTAAGTGACAGTGCTGGGCACAATCCTGGTATATTTCAGGTCAATAGTGACCTCCATCAAAAGTACAAGTTTTTCACTCTGCAAGTATACAAACAGCATGCACAGGGCTCTTTTCACCATGTACTGTGATACATAAAATATAAGAGTTCTTGTATTTTTTTTCTTTTTAAAGCAAATGATATTAATTATTGAAATCATTAAAGAAATAATTTCATGATATACACTTCATGCCTCTCAGCTAAATAAAGGTGAATTTGTACAAGCAATATTTCATATTTATTTCCTAGCCATATTAGTATACTGATTGGATTGGATTTCATGTGGCATTTATAGTGGATAAAATCATATTCACTACAATGTTATAAGTTTTTGCTGCAGTTCATCACTTTTTCCCTCCCCAAACTGCACGCTTCCAGTTGAATGAATATTGGGTCCAGTATGATGACACCCTTCACCACTTTGTGAGAATATTATTCTGTTCATGTGTGTGTGTGTGTGTGTGTGTGTGTGTGTGTGTGTGTATACATACACATATTTTTATACAAATATATTTGTTGACTTATATATTATACATTATTCTACTATAGTTTCTGGAAACCCCAGAAACTGAATTTTCACATTTAATAGAAAGCTACAAAGAGTTTGAAATATAGCTCAGCGGTAGAGTGCTTGCTTAGTATGCACAAAGCCCTGGGTTCAATTACCAGTAGTACCAAAAAAAAAAAAAAAAAAAAGCTATAAAAATACTTCTTGAACAAAAGAAAATGAACAGAATTGTGAATTATTTTTATTAGATGTAAATATTCCACAGCATCTGTGTAATAAAATTTTTTAAAGTCATTAAAATCAATTATTATTTTTATTGCCACTAAAATACATATATATATATGCATATATCTAATAACATTGACATATCATTATTCCCCAAACAATATATATAGTCAAGATACTGCCAAAATAATTTAGGAGTGCTAACTCATATTCTGTCCAGAAAATCTGAGGTCATGTACAAATTTCACTCTCAAATGTTAAAATATATCTTTTAATTCATTCTTATTCACTGTAAAAATTATACACAATTACGGAAAAAGTATGGTTATCATAAGCAATATTCTTAACTGTTATATATTTGTTAAATTGAACTATATAAAATTTGACTAAAACAAATTTGCTCTCTGTATATTATACCACTGTTTTTCAAAAAAGAAATATAAAATGCTAAAGGTCAAAACAAATAATTTGAAGTATGAGTCCTACTTGTAAAAAATATTTTATGCCTATGTAAATATGCCCATTGCTTTCTGGAAAAAATTTTCTAAGAAATTATCAGTGTCAGAAGTATTTCCAGGTCAGTAATTCTGCTAATTTGATCATTCTAAACTTTCTATTAATCCTCATATAAACATCTTGACACCATTTTAATTATTTTTAAAGTTACTCATACATGTGTTTACTAAATTACCTTATAGCATGAGACTGCTAAATGGGGCAATTAGGGTCTTTATTTTGAAGAACACACTACAAAGAAAGCCTTCTTGATTTGGACTGTGTTTTCCATTCCTTACCATGCTAGGCTCATAAGAAATGCACTTCATTTATCAACTTTCTTACTAACTGCATTTATACGTCTTAGGATGGTTTGGCAGAGACATTGCCAGGTGTTCATTATATACATCATCCTTTTGGGCATAGAAAATTCATTCCCAATCCTCTCTTGCAATTAGAGCTGGACCATATAAAGTATCACTGCATTGACTACTGGAACATGGACACTAGGGACGAAAGAAAGGCAAACCAAATCTCGTCTTGACTACTTAAACCCTTCACAATTTTTTATAGTTCTTTCTCATCCATGCTTTCCCTGAAGCTCTGTGTTCCAAATCATTTAGGCACCAGGAAGCAAAGGACTGTCTCACTTTTGTAAGTAAGATGCATGTGAGGCATAAACTTTTATTGGGTTAATCTACTAAGACTTGGGGGAGGGTACATCTTTTCTTGATGTAGTCTATTCTAATACACTTGGTTTGGAATATCTTCTATAATGTGACTCATTTTTATAAGTCTCTAGACAAATATCTTTAACTCTCCTCCAACTTGTCTCACCAGATCTTCAAGGACTGCTGACCTGTAGAGAATGCAGGTGATGAGATAATCAAACCTCACACTTGGCATCTTATAAAAATTTGCTGTCAAGTGTAATCACTTGTGGTGTTTTTAATACTCATTTTCCAATATTTTTTCATAGATATTTCTACCTGTAATGCAGATTCTTTCTTTCTCTTTTGCCAAACATTTAATAATTGGGATGGTTAGGAGAAAAAAAAGCAATCAAGCAAATATATACAAAAAATATACATCAAAACTCTTTTCCTGGGCTTACTGTAATACTGTAGACTATATTTAGTATCTAATTGGAGAGCATCATGAAAAGCCCCATAGTAATATTCATTTTATTTCATCTAATTACCTGGGATCCTGAGAGGGCAGTGACCATGTCAATCTTTTGTACTCCTGTGATAAACACAAGGAGAAAAATAGACTCTTAATAAAAAGGAATTCATTCATGTATTAAATGTGATTATTAAAGACATTGAACTCCAGCAAGCAATGTGTTTTTTGTTTTTTAAAGAAGTTTTCTTGCTATAAAATGATTGACTTTATAAATAATTTTATAAAGAACAATAGTAAGAAATAAACTGAAAAACTAGCAACTATATTTCTCTGTACAAACTAGTAAATTTGTGTTTCTATGTTTTATTTTAATAACTAAAATTTTGCTATAGAGGTACAATAAAATTTTTACAGGAGGACTGCTTGAACCCAGGGAGTTCCAGGTTATCTTGGATACCATAGCAAGATCCTATATACCATGGCCCAAAATACTGAAAATTCACTTCATATTCATAAATTTTGTCTCCAAAATTTACATAGTTAGTTGCAAATTATTTAATGCATCAACTACAAGTATATACAATATCAAAAAGTTCACATTGTCTTATTGATACTTTTGACTAGCCACATGGGCATTAAAATTAGATGGAAGTAATTTTTTTCTGAAAAAAATCATGATAAAGATATCAATAAAAGGATAATTAAATTTAAAAAATCTTAAATTTATTCAATCAGAACCCTTATAGAGAAAAGGGAGAAATACAAGCACACATACTGCACAAATGCTTGTCTATAGGTAAGAGAACCTTTAGTAGGACTTCAAAGGCTGAAGAACTGATTCAAAACAATCAGGCTATTAAAGTTCTTACCTAGGCTTTTCAGACTATTAGGAGTAGATGTTCCTTGTCAGTTTATTCCATCTATGGCAAACTAGTCAGAGACTAGGTAAGAGTCCTTAAATATAAAAACCGGGTAGACTAACAAGAAATGTCAAAGATTGCATTTAAATGTCTGTTCTGATTTCTGGTTGCTAAGAACACAGACTCCCATTCGCTTAAGCACTTGACCTGCCTGGAAATTTATGGGATGACATGTTAATAATGATGCCATAAAACCCTTGCCCAGTTATGTGAATTCATTCAGGACAACTGACACTTGAGTTAGGAATTGACTTACCTTTTGGACTTGAATAATCTAAATACTTTCAATAATTTTAATCTATATAATTTTATTTCTGTCTGGGTTTGCCCACAGTCAACTCTAAATTGAAGATTCATAAGCAAATGAAACATATTTTCAGGTATCTATTGGTTTGCATTAAAACAAAATATTTCTTGTGAGATTTTTTTGGACTCTTGTGAGTTTTTTTTTACTTGATTTGCTATAAATAACCTATAAAATTTGCAACATAAACCATAAGCACATAGATATTTTCTTAGAAAATAGAGTTTTATATCACCGAGAACACATTTGGGAAACTTTGCTTTTACAAGTTCATTTTTTAGACCCTTCCAAGGAAAGATCCATATGTCAAAGATTCTGTAGTTAGACTTAGTATGACAAAAAGCAATAGTGATATAATATTCCAAAATAATTTTGGAACCAAGAAAAAAATTGAATTTGAGATATAGTTAGTACCTCACATAAAATAATCAAAATGCAAATAAAAAGTATGATAACAGCATCTGCAGAAATAACTTCATCTTCTCTTTGCTATAATATTATAATTGTACTAATTCCTGTGCTGAACAATAGGTTTTTACTGAGTGGAAAAAAAGAAAAAAAATTCACAGATAAAAGTCATAAAAGATAGATTGCCATTGAAATAGTAAGCACAGTTGTCTGAACATTACAAAATAAAAAAGGATCTTATCATACGCTATCATCACATGATATCCTGACTGCCTGCATGTTGCAGTCCTGTCCAGGAGAGCAGCAGATGAGGAATGGGAGAGAATAGTTATCCATACATATATCCATTGAAATACCGAACCAGAGAGTGATACCAGCACTGAGGCATTAGGACCATATGGCAGAAGTTTGGAACTTTGAAATAATCAAGTAGAACAGACTAAAAAAAAAAGAAAGAAAAGAAAATTTTCCACAGAGAGAAATGAAATAGTGGATTGAAGGACAATTTGGAGGTTTGGGAATGTTTGGCAGTGAGTTTCTAGAAGACCAGCTTTGATGAAATGGAGGTTTGAATCCAAAAACATCTATTTGCTAATCTTTATTATGCATCAAATCAATGAATCTAGGAGGTTTACTTTTATTATCTACCCATGGATATAACATTATATACCTTGCTGGGCTTTGTGAAAATCAGAATTGATCCATAGCTACTTATTACTAATAACTATTATTAAATGTACGTTTTCATTTAACAAAATATCTGTAGCTATCTAACTTAGCATTTATCATTCTGCTAAGTGCTAAAGATTAAAAGACAAATAAAATAAAGGTCTGCCTGTCTTTGACAGGGACCTAATCAATCCAGGAAAGAAAAAAAAATGAATTAAAGAATTAAAAGAATGCAGCAAAGTATTAGTACATGGTAGCAATAAAATGTAATATATTTCCTGCTACAGAGGTACAAACCACAGCTATGTAGGGGGTAGAGCTTTGAAATTACCCTTCAATGACATTTTATAAAAATAATTGTATCAACAGGAATTTTTTTATAGGAGGTTTGATAAGGGAGCATGAGTTTAAATGTAAGCAATGGTCTGATAGACTGAGAAAACAGTGTCACATTTCTGTGTGACATATTCAATAGTTATGACTATATTTAACACGAACCATGGTTAGCAGACTGAACTAAGAGAGAACAGAGAAACAGCCATGAATATATAGCAACTCCACTTTCTAAGATTGCAGGAGTTTGTTCCCCTTATTATGCACTCCCAGCCAAGTGGCACAAAAGATTAGTTGGGGTGTAAGTGAATCTATGTGACATTTACTGCCATTCTGGATAGGTTTAACTAAGTCCACACATTTCTTCTTACTCTATCTAATGTACAATGAGGGCTTCTTTAAAATGACTGGATAAGCTGAAGACTCTTGTTCCCTAGGGCAAATAAAGCTTTCAACAGGACATGTCAATGTATTCACCAATATAAATTGACATTAAACATTATATATATATATATATATATATATATATATATATATATATATAAAGCTTGATTATAGCAATCTGCTTAGGTCTTGTTTGGACATTTTCCTAGAGTTACAAAGAACTTGGAAAGGAAATAAAGTATGAAATAAAATCAGGAGTGAAAATATTGGGAAAAAAACGTAGCATATATAAATTATGGATATATTTGGAAGTATCAGATATATTTGCAAGTAGTTTTTTAAAAAAATCTTATAAGAATAATATTATTTATTTAATATCTATTTATTATGGGGGTTTTGGCTTACAATTCTCCCTCCTGCATCGCCAGAGTTTTCTCTCTTCGTACTTAAATATATCCTGCTCAGTTTACTCTTCCCTTTTAAAAAAAATCTATTTGTTATGCATCTACTGCTAATTGTCAGATGAACATTGCTGACTTCACAACAAAGGAGCATGCCCTGCCCTAGAACCTTGGCTTAAAATGCACTTGCTTCACATGGCCACACTTAAAAAGCCCTTCTCATGTGTGCTCTGAGATCACCTCCTCAGAGAGACATTTTCTGGCTCCTTATATAACAATGGTGAGTTTACTTTACCCAGCCCTATCATTCCTCATTCTCCCCAATGGGCTATATTTTCCTCCACCGTAAGTACCATCACCTGGCCTTCTGTATACTGGCTTGTTTGTTAATATTGTGCCTGTCCTCCATAAAACTGAGGATGTGGACTTTGTTTTGTTACTGCCTTATTTTCTCCTGTCTCACATAAAAGAGGAATACCTGAGATTTTCTCCCTCTGACAATAGTCCTTCTCCCTGGGTTTTGTATTCTGCCTTGCCTTCATTTTGAAGTACTGTGTAAGACTGGGCAGATAAGGGGAAGCACAGAATAAAAGTCATAGAAGAGTGACAATTCAAATTTGTGTTGAGTCTGGAAATGAATTAGGATCCATACAATTACTATGCAGATAATCACATATAATAATTGACATACAAATATTTTTGTGAGACCCCCCCATGAGTTAAAACATAAGCAGAAATGAGACACTTTGGTGCATTCTTGTAGCAATTTTCTTATTTTACATAAAAGTTAAAGGTTTTTCTCTTCATTTTGAAGATTTTTGTCCTTCACACTGTTGTCTAGCACAGAGACGTGATATTCAACTCTCCACCTCTTCCAGAATGAACTCTCAGAAAATGTTATTTTTTCCCCATAATTAATTTCCTTAGTGCTAGATTTCAGATTTCAGGGATTCACTATGCAGGGCACAAGAAGCTCAAGACATTGTTAAAGCAACTCTGGAGTAATTGTCATATTAGTTAAAAATAATGGAGCTGGTGTGGGTAAGGGGGATGCACATGTTGGTTCAAAATAAGTTTCTTAATGAAGGACCTCTGCCAACCCCACCCAATTTCAAGATACATTTGATTAGAGACTGTGTTGAGAACTTTCCCCAACTTGTTCATATGTAATATATTGGTGCCATAAACTGTGAAGGAAACAAAGAACCTTTCCAACAGTTGTGGTAAAACAGATGCTAACATGTAGTTCCTGAGTTAAGAGTGTTGTCCTCAGAAAGACTGCTTCTTCTGCCCTGTCTTTTCACACTATCATCCTCTGTGTATCAAGGAGTCCTGTTGATTTCTGGTGGAGAAACTCCTGGAATTATATTGCTATTTTTGGAATTAAATCATGAAATTATTATCAGACTGACTAGCTATAAAGATCAACCTGTCCTCCCTCCTTGACAATGCAGTAGAACATTTTCTGGCAGAGTGGGAGCAACTGTGTTTCTTCCTCCTAACTTCTGTTAAGGTGGGTTATTTTTTTCTCTGGAAGCAAATGAAGCAAAATATTTCTTGATTCCTTAAATCAATTGCTTTCAGTTATCAATTGCTGCACAACCACCTTAAACTTACTAATCTAAACAACAACAATCAGTAATTTGCTGAGAAATCTATAGTTCAGGCATAGCTCAGTGGAGACATCTCATTCTTGTTCCAAATAGTGTAATTTAAGGTAGCTCAAGGCTGGAGATAGAAATATCTGAAGACTTTTTTAAGGTTATGGAGGTCCATATATCAATGACATCTGGGATCTTAATTGGAGCACCAGCCAAAACATCTACCCCATCTTTGAACAATATCACCCCTCACAACACAGAGGCTAGAGTCAAAGAACAAATATTTGAATATTACAGAAAGTAGAAGCTGCCAGTGTTTTAAAGCCTGGACCCAGAAAATGGCAGTGTATCACTTCTGTTTCCTAGTGGTCCAACAGTTGCAGATCCCAGATTCCAAGGGAGAGATATAAGAAAATCAGAAAAATTTGAGTTCATATGCTGTGACTGGAACAGTCCTTATTCTAGTAGAATAATATTTGTATTTCTTTTACATACAAAACACACTCATTCACTGACAATATTCCCCCAGAAATTCCTTCTATTAAAGCACTGGTCTCAAGCTTGTATTTTAGGACTTTGTCATGGGTAAAGGTATAAACAAGACACTTTTGTTTGGGTCTCTAGTACAGCTGCTCAAAAGGATCTCCTTTTGATATTATGACCACAGGATTAAAGGGACCAGAGTTACTTTCTCTGTGACATGATGCACTGAAATTCAAAAAGAGAAACAGCAGGCATCAAGCATTCTCGGATCCATAGCCATTCTGAAATGAGTAATTCACATACTCTCAAAACTTGATTTGAACCTGTTAAATAGTCCTTTGGCTCTTCTCTTTAAACTCTTATTTCTATCCTTGAAATATCTCATATATATATTGCTGTGTCAGCAAAGACATGGCCTTTTTAATCTACTTATTCCTATGGAGTCTTGTTTCCAAAGGTCTCTTCCTACTTTGTACTGTCACTCTGCCTTTTAGTTCAAGCTGGCCATGCTTCAGTCAGTTCAGTTTTCTAAACAAATGGACAAATAAGAGCTTTCTGAGTTCATTAGAAATCTTCAGTGCATTAGAAAAAAGGCACACTCAGAGCTCTTGAAGATAGGCCCTCTTATACCACCCTCACTGTGAAGAGGCAGGAGAAAACCCTTAAGATTGAAGCTGTTCTACTGTTTAAGAAGAGACTTCGGAGGGGACACTACTAAGATTTTTCAGAGGGCCTTTTACCCGGTAATATATAAGGAAAATCCTTGGATCTTTCGGAAGCTTTAACAAAGAAATTCATAGTTAATGCCCTCTGCTTCATCTTTAGATTATGCTTTCCTTTAAAATGCACAGAATTGATCTCTGCTTTTCTTTTTTTTTTTCTTTTTTTTATTGGTTGTTCAAAACATTACAAAGCTCTTGACATATCATATTTCATACATTAGATTCAAGTGGGTTATGCACTCCCATTTTTACCCCAAATACAGATTGCAGAATCACATCGGTTACACATCCACATTTTTACATAATGCCCTATTAGTAACTGTTGTATTCTGCTACCTTTCCTATCCTCTACTATCCCCCCTCCCCTTCCCTCCCATCTTCTCTCTCTATCCCATCTACTGTAGTTCATTTCTCTCCTTGTTTATTTTCCATTCCCCTAACAACCTCTTACATGTAATTTTGTATAACAATGAGGGTCTCCCTCCATTTCCATGCAATTTCCCTTTTCTCTCCCTTTCCCTCCCACCTCATGTCTCTGTGATTGCTGCTTTTAGATCTGTTCTTATTTTCAAAATTTTCTACTAGTTGAAAACCCTAGTAATGCCAATGAATTTTATTTTTGAGTCCACCAAGTCTTGACTCTTAACTATTTGCTTTTTGCCTTGGGTATCTCATACAGTATTATAGCATAAGGAGCAGAATACATTTTAAATATCATAACTATGCAAACATTTTATACTGTATTATTTATGCAGTGATAACAAGAAAAAATCATACATGTTTAGTATAGATGGATATTTTTCCTAATTTTTTAATCTCTGCAGATGAGTGGAGCCTGTGGCTTCACAGAGGCAATTCTACATCTTAAAGAATTCATATGTTTAAAATATAACAGAATCAAAGAACTCACTAGCAAAATAAAACCAAATAATCCAATCAAATGAGCAAATTATATGAATAGATATTGTTCCTAAGAAGTCATACAAATGGCCAACAGGTATATGAAAAGTTACTCAACATAGCAATCATCAGGGAAAAGCAAATCAAAATCACAATTAGATATTACTTCACACCTGGCAAGATGGCTACTATCAAAAACTCAAAAGATAACAAGTATTGGCAAGAGAACAGAGAAAATATACACTATTTTTGGGAATGTAGCTTGTCATAGCCATTATAAAAAAGAGTATGGAGTCTCCTCAGAAAATAAAAAAATGGAACTAAAGTATATGATCCAATAATGTCACTTTTGTGTGTATATATCCAAAGGAAATGAAATTGATACTTCAATGAGCTAATTGTACTCCCATTTTCATTGCAGCATTGTTCATAATAGGTAAGAAATGAAAACAACCCCAGCATCTTTGGAAACTGAGACAGGTTTGCAAGTTAAAAGTCAGCCTCAGAAACTTAAGGAGGCCCTAAGCAACTCAGTGAGACTCTGTTTCAAAATAAAACATAAAAATAAAAAGGGCTGGGGATGGATATGGCTCAGTGGTTTAGCGTTTCTGGGTTCAACCCAACTATTTCTACTATTACTACTACTACTACTACTACTACTACTAACAATAATAATAATAAGAAGAAGAAGAAGAAGAAGAAATAAAAACAACCTGAATGTCCATCAAACTGATGAATGGACAGAGAAAATTGTTGTATGTATAAATAATCCGATGTTATCTGGGTTTAAAAAGGAAGAAAATTATTCTATTTGTGATAACATCAATGAATCTAGTGGACATTATACTAAGTGAAGCAAGATAGATATAGAGAGATGAATACATATTTTTAAATCTCATTTATGAGTGAAAGCTAAAAAAAGTTGAACTCACAAAATAAAAAAGTAGAGTGATGGTCAACAGGGGCTGTGAGGTCAGGGAAATGAGATGATGTTTGTCAAGGCTATAAACTTGGAATTATAAGATGCATAAATTTTAGACATCTAAAATTTAAGCATGGTGAATATATTTAATATAACTCTATGATGCACTTACAGCTGAATTTAAAAGGTATAAGTGTCCTCACCAAGGACAGGGACACAGACAGTGCAGAAAGCTAACAATTCTGATTTCTTTCTTTATTTTATCTTTTTTTTTTTTAACTAGATATTGAAATCAGGGGTGCTTAACCAATGAGACACATCCCCAGCGCTTATTTTCTTATTTATTTTGTGATAGTGTCTAAGTTCCATAGTGTTTCACTTAGTTGCTGAGGCTGGCCTCAAATTTGCAGTCCTCCAGCCTTAGCTTCCAGAGCCACTGGCATACACCACAACACCTGGCCACAATTCTAATCTTGATCTTGTATTGGAAGAGTAGCTTTGTAAGTGATGCTGTGGACAGATGTCACTGAATGGCACGTTGATCATGAAACAAGCAAAGATCTATTACCATAAACTAGAAATTGCAGGGAACTGTAAATATTCAACAAGATGAATGCACAAACTTAAGAAAAAAGGCATGGCATTATAATTTTAAAGAGTGTTATAATAAAGCATCTCTGTTCACAATGCAGGGGGAGAATTCACTGCTGACTTGCTAAGGCCATCACTGATTTAAATATGACACAAGAACAAGTCTATGCTACTGCTGAAATGTCACTTCTTTGGCATTTTTTTGTTTTTTTACCCCAGAAAGACACTGACTACCACTGGTGACATTTCTCTTACAGGAATTAAAGAGTCTGAAGATAGAATAACTGTGCTGAAATGTGCTATTGCAGCAGGCAAGTGTAAATTTGCAATGATAGGTCAAAGCTCATGTACTCACTGTTTTAAATGGGTGGATTTATTTTTCTTACCAGCCCATTATTGTGCTAAAGAAAAGGCATAATCGCCAGGGAAGTCTTTTCTGATTATTTTCACAAATATTTTGTAATGTTGGTGGGTGCTCACTTCAGGAAAGCTGAACTGGATGATGACTGCAAAATTTTGTTACTCCTTGACAACTGTTCTGCGCATCATTCAGCTGTGATTCTCATCAAGGATGTTCATGTCATGTACTATCCCTTACATGCCATTTAATTAATTCAACAACATGACTGGAATATTCTTAGCTCAATAAAGGTTGCATATGAAAATGCTTTCTTGAACAGATGCTAGCAGCAGTAAATAGATGTGAATGTGAAAGAGTTTTCAAAAGGAGTGTAAAATTTTGGTGTGAATACTTGGAACATATTGTCTTAAGACAATTGTGAATGCCTTGTACAAATTCTGGCCTACAAATATGTCAGTGGTAATGATAAACAAGTGGTGATTTTGAAGGATTCTGTATGTCAAATGAGAGGAAAGTTCTGGCTTCCTTAGGTATGCAAAAGTTATACTGTCAGAGTCAATCAATAAGTGGAAGAAATGGATATCAAAGAAGTTTTAACAGCAATAATGAGGTTTAACTGTTTATCCATTGACTAACAGTGAACTAGACAAACGTTTCTTAATCAAGATTATAACAATGATGATAAGGACAATGTTAGCACTGTAGTCATAGTAGTTGTAGATGACATGATAAAAATGTGTGATGAGCTTATGGAAGGGTTAGAGTGGCACATATTCTTAATAGAACATAAAAGCATGTCAGTTAATAAAATCAGAGACACTTCCCATACAAAACCATTGTTAATAGGCTGATGACTGGAGGAAACATTTTAAAGAGCCATCCAACAGGACACCTCCTCATTCCTAGAGAACCCACTTTTGGTATCTCAAATGTTTTTGATGTTTCTTCCCACCTCAAAAAATTAAGTACAGTCTATAGTAATCAAAACAACATAAGTAGGGACCAGGCACTGTCATTGCTTATTGCTGCGATTGTTTAACAGTTGATACAGGGATTTTGCTTAGCCTGATTTATGCTTAGCCTGAAAACATTGTTGTTCCTCTGTATAAATAGCATTTCACATTTTTTAACTACTAAGTACTCATGTGTGCATAAGTATAAGAAAATGATTGGTCATTGATAGCATGAAATTCAAAGTCACAAAGGACAGTGATGTGAAATAGATTGTCCACAGAGAGACCACAATATATTGAAACCTCTGGTTTGTTGTTGTTGTTTTGTTTTGTTTTTTGTTCCTAATGGTTCAATGTAAACAATTTAATTTCATGCACAAAACTATTTAAAAAGTTGTATAGAATCATCTTCAAAGTACATGTATAAGGTGTATATCAAACATAAGTAAATGTCATGTTTATATTTGGGTACCATTTGCATGATATGTCATTAGGTATTTGCAAATATTTCAAAACCTGAAAAGGCCCAAACTCTGCAAAAGTTTGCTTCCAATCATTTTGGATAAGGGATTCTCAATCAGTTCTACTTATTGATTATTAGTTAACCAAGCATTTGCTCTATTTAGATACACTCCTGTAAATGTGACTGTATTTTTCATTTGGTAGCAAAAGCCACACTACCTTGCTAACTTGAGAAATCTATGATTTTCTTCCCTGGTATGTGCTTAATCCAGGAATTTTTTTAATACCACATAAAATATACTGAGTTGTTTAATGTATTTCTTTAGGGAAAAAAGTCAAAACAACCATTTCTTTTTGAAGATACAAGTGAAAAACTAGCTCCCATTAAATAGCATGATGAGCTACCTTGATAGTTACAATTCAGTATTCTTAAGGAGCAGAGGATGAGGGATATTCATTGTAAAATTGTCTCACTCTCACCAAGTATGCTATACAACATTGAATACTCAAGGCTTAAAGTTCTTAAGTTATAATAAGGAATAATTATCATGCTAAGAAAGTTCTGGCAGCAACTCTGAAATTTCTGCCAGAATTTGTTTAATGTTAATTGCCTAAACTATCTCTATCTTCAGCAGGAAGATTAAATTCAAATTGCTTTACATTTTTAAAAATACATTGTATAGTTGCAAATAATTACTTATTATATTTTAACTTACTAAACTTACCTAAGCAGAGCATTCCTCAATATTTTATCAATCATAGATAGTACAACTGGGAATTTCAATCATCAGACAGACATCCCTAAGATATTGTTTGGTAAAAAAGCATAGTAAGTTATGGGAAAAAATCTCTAGGTTATAAAATATTCAAGAATTTGTTATAAAGAAATTCTATCTTTGTAGCAGATTTATTTGTATGTTTGTTCCCTACAGAGGCCTTTCTATTCAACAGCTTGCTTTTAGGGAAATAGGTTTAAACTAAAAAGATTAATAGAAGAGTGTAATGAAAAATAAAAATCTGTTTTACTTTAACAATGTACATGTTTTTCAAATCTTTTTGTAGTTCTAGATAAACACATTTTTTGAAGAAAGTAATTTTCAAGTTATTTGTTCAATGGATGCAAAAGCAATAAATAAATAAATAAATAAAGATCCAAACTAGTAATCCACAATTTATTATGATATTAAAAATGGTCTAAGAGTTTGGAGATCCTATCCATACGAATAAAAATAAGTTAGTGAAAAGTAATTTAATCACATCAAGTAATTTAATCACATCATTTAATTATAGCATTCATATTATGATGAAATAAATAAAGTGGTTAAAAATAAATAGCAACAACGAAAATTCCAGTGTGCTATCTATTCAATTGTGTAACACAGAAAACAATGTTGCCACTTTCCATTGCATGTGGAGTGCATAACAGGACCCAAATTAATTCAGTGTGTGATGCTTTGGAAATCTACCTTACAATTCCCTGGAATCAAACTTCCTGCTGCTTTATCACTGTGGTGCTAAGCTTGTAACCAAAGCATTTAATGCTGTAGTTCTTATTAAATGCATACCATGAGATGGAGTCAGGTTGACAGTTAAAAAGAAATGCATGCCCTGGGATGATAGATCAGTGTAACTGAATTTTTTGTGTGTGCCCTAAAAAACTGACACAGTGAATGTGAATGTTTTGATAAAATACTTGTTAATTTTCATTTAAACATGATTTACCCTGAAAGAACCTCTTAGTTTAATTGGCAAAATCTAGAAGTTAACAATGATTAGATATGTACTTAGTATGTTTGAAGAAAATATTTTTTCAGATCATTTTTAAAATAGTTTAAAGAAAAAAAAATAAGTCCAACAATCCCTTTTCTTTTAAATTAATAAACTGCTTCACAGTAATGGGAAACTGTTTACATTTTTTGGCCAATTGGTGTAAAGGCATTAGTTTTATGTCAAAAGTAAGTATGTCTCATACTTTAAAAATAGTGAATTTTTTATTCAAAATCTTATGGATTTTATTGAAAAAGCAGATTTGACTCAATATTATCAAGATTAGCTATAAAAATGATGAAATACAGTATCGTCCAGGAGGGAACCTTCAGGAATATTATATTAAACTTCTTTCTTTGGAAAAAGTTTTTTGTCATATATTATTTATTTTTTTGAATCTCACCTAACTCTAAAATAATAATAAAAATGTACAAAGGGAAAGAAAATTAAAACATGGATCACTTTAGAACAGAAGAAAACCTACTTTAACTTTATAAAATTTAAAAAACAAGTTTTTAAAAGAAGAAAATATAATCCATTGAAACATTGGAGAACTGAGAACATTGCAATACGCCATTCTGTAAGCCTGAGTGATTAACCCATGTCAGACTCTGGACAAACCCTGGGGAATCAGATTTTGATAAATTATGATTCCTGCTCCCAAGGTGAGAATAGAAGAAGCATTTTGTCGGTGGACTTTGAGGGTTCCAGAAATTCATGCCATATAAAAACTGTCTTTATTTGTAGTTCTATAACTGTATGGCATAGTTTAGATCAGAACATAGGCAAAGAGCCAAATCAACTTCTTTAGAAGTAAACATTTCTTCACCTTTAAAAATGGAAATGGCAGCTACCATTTGTTAAACAACTAATACTTGCCAGACTCAGACGAATCTTTTCTTTTCTGAAAATTAAGCTACAATTAAGGCACTATTTTCACCATTTAGCACTTTAGAGGAGTGATACTTAACAAAAATTGAGAAATTTAATTTCTCAAATTCATTAAAATAGTATGTTTTCACATCTGAAATTTAGCCTATTATTCTTTGATTATTTTACCATGAGTATAACAAGATATCACATGAATAAAAAAAAAAGCCTTTATATGAAGTTATTTAGTATTATCACAGTTTTTGGAAATGATTTCTTTGAGCATGTGTGACATGTTGCATACATACAATTTTATAGATGTTAGGGAGAATAGGAAAGTTTAGGTAAATTTTCAATGTATTGGAATTGAAAATGTCTACTTTGAGAAGGTTTTGTAAGTTCTATATATTTACACTACTAACTGATAAAAGTTTTCACAAACATAAATACCTTCAAAGTGAACTGAAGTGATCTTTCTAGATTTCAAATTAGAAGTCAATAGCTGTAATGAATAAGGACTGATGGGAAAGACAAAGTCACTAATCAGCAAATAAATGCATTGGTACATGCTGTGTAAGTCACCTGGAAAACCTCAATATTTGCAAGTGATCAAGTTCCCATGTGAATAGGTAAAATCATTCACTGTATTATGTAGAAAAAATGTTCTTGTTTTTTTTTTTTTTTTTGATTTTGATTTTTGTTCTTGTTTTTGTCTCACATGTTTAAATATTTGAAAACATTGATGAGTCAGAGTTACTATTAATTGGAGTTTATGTATTATAACAATGAAAATAATTTTTCAAAACTTATTAAATGTATCTTACCTTATATATCCTCTATAATTCACTAGACACCTTTCTGATGGAAGAGAAATATGTTCAAAGTGCCATTAAGATAAATTATTTAAGTAGGTAGGATCCATTATAATTCTCAAAGAATAATAACACAAAGCTACCAGAAAAATAGGTAAGGTACTCCTTCTGGAAATGAAAATTTATACCTTTTTGTTTTTACATCCTGAGAAAAATCAAAAAATGTTAGACTTAATGTGAAAACATTGTGTTTGTAGTCACTAGAGAGCTACCATTACAGAACAGTGAGATTATGTAGTGCGAAAATATGGACACAGGTACAGCTGGAGCACAGAGGCAAGATTTGACAGTGTTTTTGTCCTTAAGGAGTTTGACAATTCTGAGTGCTGCACTGAGAAGTTGGGAAGCTAAACATAGCCTTTGACAACCTCAAAGGGATGAAGTTCAGGGACCACAAAGAAAGAAATGCTAAAGACTTAAGAATTTTAAAGGTATCCCAAACTACTATACCCCTTGTTCTCAGCAAAAGAAATAATCAATGAGGTGAAAAGAAAGCCTACATTTTGGGAGCAAATTTTTGTCACACACACGTCAGATAGAGCACTAGTCTCCAGGATATATATAGACCTCAAAAACTTAAAAACAAAAACAAACAACTCCATCAATAAATGGGCTAAGGAGCTGAACAGTCATTTCTCAGAAGATATACAACTGATCAACAAATATATGAAAAAAAATGTTCAACATCTCTAGTAATTAGAGAAATGAAAATCAAAACTACTGTAAAATTTTATCTCACTCCAATCAGAATCGTGTTTATCAAGAATACATACAACAATTAATGTTGGCAAGGATGTGGAGGAAAAGGCACACTCATACATTGCTGGTTGGACTGCAAATTGGTGCAACCAATCTTGAAAGCAGTAGAGAGATTCCTCAGAAAATTTGCACTGGAACCACCATTTGACCCAGCTATCTTACTCCTTGGTCTTTACCCAAATAACTTAAAAAGAGCATACAACAGTGATGCAGCCACATTAATGTTTATAGCAGCACAATTCACAATAGCCACATTGTGGAAACAAACTAGATGCCCTTCAATAGATGAACAGATAAAGAAACTGTGGTATATATATATACACAATGGAATATTACTCAGCATTAAAAAAGAATAAAATTATGGCATGTGCTGGTAAATGGGTGGAGTTGTAGAATATCATGCTGAGTAAAATAAGCCAATCCCCCAAAACCAAAGTCAGAATGTTTCCTCTAATAAGTGGATACTTATCCATAATGGGAAGAGACATATGATAAATGGAGGAACTCTGGATGGACCAAAAGGAAGGGAGGGTGGGGTAGGAAGCATCAGGATAGGAATGATGGTGGAATTAGAAGGACATCATTACCCTAGGTACATGTATGATTGCATGAATCATGTGACCCTACTTTGTGTACAACCAGGGAAATGAAAAATTGTGCTTCATTTTTGTACATTGAATCAAAGAACACTCTGCTTATTAGTTGTAATATTAATATTAATTGTAATAATTATTACAAATTATCTAATGCATTAATTAATTTTTAAAAGAAGAATGGACTGGAAATACATTTTTACAAATAGTGAAACCCAGATTCCTACTAGAAGATTAAGCCAATCTGTAGCTACCATATTTGCCTTCCAGCAGAAAGAAAATCTTCCCTGGAAGTAAATAATAATATGTTTTCAAATTATATGTAAAAATTCCATTCAATGAGTCTTAAAAATTAACTACGCATATAAAATAAATATTCAACTAAAATTAGGTGGGTTAAGAAAAATAAAAACACTATGAGGACTTTCATAAAATTTATGATACAGTTGTAAGATATGGATAATAAAATATCTATGACCAATTTATTCAATAAAATTTGAAAGCAGAGAAAATCTGTAGAGCACTGAAAATTAACAGTATTGATTATAGAGGAATGCTGAAACTACCTTATATAGTAAGTGAAATTAAGAAGTCAATAAATGGGCTTGGCACTGTCTTTTGTACATTAAACATAACTGAAAAGAGTATAATTAAACTGGAATTTAAGCAAAAGAAAAATACAAGAATAAATACATACAGAAAAATGAATGAAAATTATGAAATATTGGTGGGTATTTTTTAAAACTATAGAGAGTATAATAAAGACTCTGTCATGAGAAGAGATATGGTCAATAATGTTAAGGTTATTTTCCAATGGCAGATTTTTAGTGGCAATAGGCAAATTAATTAACTCTGCTAGTGGGAACACTTGTATTTACCAAGAAAGTGGCAGATTTATTTATGTTTTTCTAATAATCTTTACAATAAGTTCATGAGGTACGGTAGGTATAATTGTTCCTATCTTGCCAAAATCTAATATGAGTGAGAGAAATTATGCAGTTTGGTTAAGTTCACAAGGTTAGTGAGAAAATCAAACATTTCACTAGCAATGGAACACTCTATAAAGTATACATTCTTTCTATTACACCTAGCAATCACTTCTTCAAACGAAAGTATTAAAGCCAAAGGGAAATTTTTCTAATTTGTTTGATGGATTATTTTTAGATCAGTTTGTTCACATCACCATTAAAGGAAAGTATAGAGGTTTTCCTTATAAGCCCATCCCATACACATTCATAGCCCCCCATTATTAAAATTTCTAACCAGAAGGATACCTTTGTTCCAGTTTATGAAGCCACAGTGACACAATATCATCACCCAAGTATTATAGTTTACATTTAGGGTTCACTGCTGGTGTACATTCTATTACAATAACTTCTGTCTACCATTATGGCATCGTAAAGTCTAGTCTCACTGCTCTAAAGATCCTCTATTCTCCACCCATTCATCCCCCTCTCTCATTTTGTTCTTTTGCCGCATCCATAATTTTTGTCTTTTCCAGAAGTTCATATGCTATAGTATGAATGTGAGATGTTCCCCAGAAGCTCCTGTTTTAATGCAGGAATATTCAGAGGTAAAATGATGGATTATGAAACCTACAACCTAATCAGTTCATCCTAGTTTGAATGGAATAACTTGGTGGTAACTGTAGGCAGGTGGGTCTGGCCACTATAAATGAAGCATTGCTAGGGCAAAAAAAAAAAAAAAATTCTAACACAAAAATTGGTACCAAGATGAGCAAGTCATTATTGTGACTAACCTGACCATGTGGTTCCAAAGCCTTTGAAAATGATTTGTAGAAGGAATCTGAAAAAGTTTGGCAATGCAGGCTGGAGAAACCTCAAAATGTTTTAAGCAGAGCTTAATGGGCAATTCTCGTGGGACCTCAAAAAACCAAAATACTAATAGGAATGCAAACAGTAAAGACTGTGCTCTTGATATTTCAAAGGGAAATGAAGACTCTATTGGAAATGAGACTACTGGTCATTCATGTTACATTCTGACAAAGAACTTGTCTTTATTTTGCCTATATCCTGAGACTTTATATGAAGCTAAATTTAAAAGGGATGGACTAACTAATCTGTCAGAGAAAATTTTAATGCAGCATAGCTATAAGGCAAAGGTGTGGATTTTGCTGGCAGGTTTTAACTAGGCTTACTGTGATATTTGCAAACAAAAAGCACAGACAAATGATGTTTAAAACTTGTAGTCTGTCCAAAACCTTGTATATAAACTTGGGGCCAAAGTGTGTAGTCATTAGAGATTTTAGCCATTAAACAGATACTAAGTACTTTGTACAAAGGCAATAGACAGCAGTCTTGGAAGCATCTCAATAATCTGTAATATCACACCCCTTACAAGCTCAGGGGTGTAGAAGGGAAACTTTGAGAAGAGATCTTGGAGTCACCTGGGACTCCTAAGAAGTTGTTTCATCATACTCAGCTGCCCAGACATTCGGAGGCCACTGCAGCCAATATATCAGGAGGCTCAGCTACTACATAAACTGGCGGCAGATCTTAGCAACATCAACATAGTCCTGGTTCTGCAGGAATGCAGGATGCTGGAGTTATGGATCATGGAAGCTTCCATTGAGATTTCAAAGACAGGCTTTTGAGGAAAAGGAAAGTGTAATATGGTCAAAATCTTCATGGGATATTATTACCCCTGAAGGAACAATAGATGAAACTATTAAAGTAAAGCCAAAGCAAAATAAGAAATTAAAGACATGCCAACAACAAGGACTGTCTAATAACAAAAGCTACTGCCAGTGGAAAAAGTCATGCTAAATAAGAGAGATCACATACATTATTACCAACAAAGTCAAGGGGGTAAGACAAGGTCAAGGTATCCCAACCTGTAGGAAAACACATTTCGCTGCAATGCATCCTAGAAGTTGTATATGGAGTTAAAGAGATGTTTGCCCATGTGGATTTCAATCTTATTTTGGCCCCATGTCTTTTTTTTTTTTTATTATTCACCTATTCCTCACTATAAAATAGGGATGTTTGTTTGATGCCATTGTTCATTGGATACACATAACTTGCTTTTGATTTTTTACATGGGCTCAAAGGCAAGAGTTTATCTTAAGTCTCAGTTGAGATTTTTAACTTGAACTTTTGGACAATGTTGAAACTTTTTAGTCTATTGGAAATTTTGGAGATGGACTAAATGCATTTTACATTGTAAAATAAACATGAGCTCTGGGGGCCAATGACAAAATATTGTGGTTTGGATATGAGGTGACCCTCTAAACTCCTGTGTTAGTGCAGACATATTCAGAAGTAAAAAATTAAACTATCAGAGTTAGAACCTAATAAGTCTATACTAGTTTAAATGGAATAACCAAGTGGCAATATTCAAGTAGCACATAGTTGGAGGATGTGGGTCATTACAGATATGTCCTGGAAGGATACATTTTCCATGTGATCGATCAATCTATCTATCTATCTATCTATCTGGTGGAGGCGATCCCCCACTCACTGTCTTGACAGGGTCACAGTGAGAAAAAGTGTTGGCAAAGCCGCTCTCCCACTGTCTTGACAGGGTCACAGTGATGATGAATGCTGGCAAAGCCACGCTGGTTGGTGGGTAACCGAAACCATGAGACCCTTTTTTATGTAATTGGGACTTTGCATTTTCATGCTTATGTTTCTCACAGGAGGCATGAGTATGTTAAATGCCAAACAAATTAAATTTCAGATGGCTAGAACAGAACAGGTAGTTCATGCCTTGGAGGCCGTTCTACCCACCCCTCAGCATATCAAGGACAAAGTAAAAGGCTATTCTTCTATCTTAGTACATTGTGGACAAACCTAATAATGGACAACAATCATCCTCTGAAAACAAATTCTTTGAGAACTAGTGCACCTTGACTGAGAAACAAACTCTTTGAGAACTAGTGTACCTTGACTGAGAAACAAAGAAACTCTTCGAGAAAGCAGCTCAACCAGTTTTATGAGAATAAATTTAGGAATCAATTAAAATAGGTTTATAAGACACAGTTTTAGAATAATGTTAAAAATATTATTTTATTTAGATTCTTAAGTTTAGAAATTCTTAAGTCTTTAAGTTGTATAGGTTTCTGATATGTTTTAAGGATGATTCATAAACTTTAAGATATTTTAAATATAAGATTTAAAGGGACTTTTTTAGATGGGAATTTTAGATTAAAAATAAAGTACAAGTGTACTTTAGGTTAATGATTGGCTAGGAGACTTAGAGTCTGGTTACGTAGTTTGGCATTAGTTAATAAGGAAATAACATATCTTGGGAAAAATAGTAAATCTTGGGAAAATCTAAAGGATGTAAATTGGTGACATGTTTTATTGATGATTCTGTACTTTGATGATTGTATGGCTGGGGGTCATATCCTGGAAGAATGTAGATCGGTGTGCTCTCAATCATGGTTAAGGAAATGTCATGTCTTGGCAAAGTTTTAAATTATATAATCAATGACGTATTGTGAATCTATAATGATGAGAAAAATTGTAATAAAAAGGGGACCCAGAGAAAGCAGTTTTAGCTCTCTCTCTGGAGATTGCTCAAACGGAACGACTCCTGTCTCATCATTTCGCCGACGCCACTCCTCCTTCAGGACTCCCTGGACCCCGCTGGGGCTGGACCCCGGCATCTATCTATCTATCTATCTATCTATCTATCTATCTCTGCTTCCTGGATGTCATAAATATAACAATACTTCTCCATCAATTCCTTCTTCCATGATGTTCTACCTCATAGGGTCCATAGGTCTAAGGACCCTATGAGGTAGAACATGGAGGAAGGAATTGATGGAGAAGTTATAACAGCAAAGTTATCCCACCATGGGCTGAGCCTCTAAGTCCTTCAATCTGGAATCAAATTCTGCTCCTCTAAGTTGTCCTTGTCAGGTATTTTGGTCATAACAACATAAAGCTGATTGACACATCATTAATTTGCAGTCACAGAGTATGTAGCCTTTTTTAGGTTGTCTTCTTTGATTTATTAATATATATTCTGCTTTCTCCACATCTTTATGGTTGCAGAGCTCAATTCTTGGTAGTGCTGAATAACATTCAATTGTCCAAAAGTACCACAGCTTATCTATTCACCTACTGAAGGACATTTGGGCACTTCCAAGTTTTGAGAATCATAAGTAAAAGTGCCTTACATTTGTGAGCAGAATTTTGTGTAGACATGAGTTTTCAACTCTTTGGGTAGATATCAGAGAGTACAGATGGCATAATGTTAACAGTATGTTATGTTTTATAGGCAAGTGCATATCATCTCCCAAAGTGGTTGTGACATTTTTATATTCCCACCAGCAAAAATGTGAGTTCCCATTGCTGTGCATCTTCACCCACATTTAGTGCTCTGAATTTTGACTATTCCAGTAGGTATGTGTTACTGTTTCAGTGTTCTTTTAATTTGCATTTCCCTGACAACTTATGATATGAATGAAGCATTTTTTCAAATACTTTTTACTATACATACAGTTTTATTGATGAGGTATCTACTGAAATCTTTGCCCTATTTTTTAGTTCAGTTTTTGTTTCTTATTGTTAATTATTAAAAATATGTTATTTATCTTGAAGATAAGGCCTTTATCAGTTATGTCTCTTGCAATTATTTTCTGTTATTCTATGACATATCTTGTTATTCTCTTGCCAGTCCCCTTTATCACCTCTTTCTTTCACAGATTTGTGTTGTTAGTGTTGTCTTTAAAGAGTCATTACAAAACCAAAGTCATCTAGATTTTCTTCTTTGTTATCTTTTAGGAATTTTATATAATTTTGTTTTGCTTTTGTTTTCTTGTACCTGTGATCTATTTGAGTTAATTTTTTGTAAAGGGTATATATATTTTTTTTATTCCAGATTCTTTTTTTAGTTTTTTTTTTTGCTTATTTTTATTTTTTTCATTTGGATGTCCAGTTGTTACTACACGATTTTTAAGAAAATATCTTTGCTCCTTTGTGTTGCAGCCTTCACTTTTTTTGTCAAAGATTAGTTGACTGTCTTGATATTTTTTTATTGATTTTATTTTTTAAATTCATGATAGTAGAATGAATTATAATTCTTATTACACATATAGAGCACAATTTTTCATATCTCTGATTGTACATAAAGTATATTCACACCAATTCATATCTTTGTAAATGTACTATGGGAAGTGATGTGTATCCCATCATTGCTAACCCCCTCCCCGCTACTTACCCTTCCACCCTCCTGCCCTATCTATTCCTCCAATGCTCCTCCTCCCAATCCCATTATGGGTCAGTCACCTTATATCAGAGAAAACATTCAGGATTTGTTTTTATGTGATTGGCTAACTTTACTTAGCATTATTTTCTCCAATGTAATCCATTTACCTGCAAATACCATGATTTTATTCTCTTTTATTGCTGAGTAATATTTCATTATGTGTCTATGCCACATTTTTAATCCATTCATCTACTCAGGGGCATCTATGTTGGTTCCACAGTTTAGCTATTGTGAACTGTGCTGCTGTAAACATTGATGTGGCTGTGTCCCTGTAGTATACATTTTTAAGACCTTTGGGTATAGACCGAGGAGAGGGATAGCTGGGTCAAATGGTGGTTCCATTCCCAGTTTTCCAAGGAATCTTCATACTGCTTTCCATATTGGCTGCACCAATTTGCAGTCCCACCAGCAGTGTATGAGTGTACCTTTTTCCCCACATCCTCACCAACACTTATTATTGTTTGTCTTCATAATAGCTGCCATTCTAAGATATCTTAGAGTGGTTTTGATTTGCATTTCCCTAATTGCTACAGATGATGAAAATTTTTTTATATATTTTTTAATTGATTGTATATCATCTTCTGAGAAGTGTCTACTCATGTCCTTGACCCATTTATTGATTAGGTTATTTGTTTTTGTTGTTGTTGTTGTTGTTGTTGTTGTTTTGTGCTTAGCTTTTTGAGTACTTTATGTACTCTAGAGATGAGTGCTCTATCTGATGTGTGAGGGATAAAGATTTGCTCCCAAGATGTAGGCTCTCTATTCACCTCACAGATTGTTTTTTCTGCTGAGAAGAAACGTTTTTAGTTTGAGTCCATTCCATTTATTGATTCTGGGTTTTAATTATTGTGCTATAGGAGTCTTATTAAGGAAGTTGGGGCCTAATCCCACAAGATGAAGATTAGGGCCTATTTTTTCTTCTATTAGAAGCTGAGTCTCTGGTTTAATTCTTAGTTCCATGATCCACTTTGACTTGAGTTTAGTGAGAGATATGGGTTTCATTTCATTTTTTTTGCATATGAATTTCCAGTTTTCCCAGCATCATTTGTTGAACAGGCTATCTTTTCTCCAATACATGTTTTTGGCACCTTTGTCTAATATAAGATAATTGTAATTTTGTGGGTGAGTCTCCTCTATTCTTTATCATTGGTCTACCAATGTGTTTTGGTGCCAATACCATGCTGTTTTTGATACTTGCTCTGTAGTATAGTTTAAGGTCTGGTATAGTGATACCACCTGTTTCACTCTTCCTGCTTAGAATTGCTTTAGCTATTCTGGGTCTTTTATTTTTCCAGATGAATTTCATGATTGCTTTTTGTATTTCTATGAGGAATGCCATTGAGATTTTGATTGGAATTGCATTAAATCTGTATAGTGGTTTTGGAAGTATGGTCATTTTGATAATATTAATTCTGCCTATCCAAGAGAAAGGTAGATCTTTCCATCTTCTAAGGTCTTCTTTAATTAGTTTTCTTTAGGATCCTATAGTTTTCATTATATAGATCCTTCACTTGTTTCATTAAGATGATTCCCAAGTGTTTTTTTTTTTTTTTGAGTCTATTGTAAATGGGCTAGTTTTCCCCATTTCCCTTTCTGAGGATTTGTCACTGATATACAGAAATGCCTTTTACTTATGGGTGTTGATTCTATATCCTGCTACTTTGCTGAATTCATTTACTAGTTCTAGAAGTTTTCTGGTAATGCTTTTAATGAACAAAGATGCAAAAATTCTCAATAAAATTCTGGCAAATCAAATACAAAAATATCAAAAAGATCATGCATCATGATCAAGTGGAATTTATCCCAGGGATGCAAGATTGGTTCAACATATGTAAATAAATAATGTAATTCATCACGTCAATAGACTCAAAGATAAGAATCTTATGATCATCTCAATAAATGCAGAAAAATCATTTGACAAAATACAGTACTCCTTCATGTTCAAAACACTAGAAAAACTAGGGATAATAGGAACATATCTCAACATCATAAAGGCTATTCTATGCTAAGTACCAGGCCAACATCATTCTAAATGAAGAAAAATTAAATGTATTTCCTCTATAAACTGGAACAAGACAGGGATGCCTTCTTTCACCACTTCTAGTTAACATAGTTCTTGAAACACTGGCCTCAGCAATTAGATGAAAGAAATTAAAGGGATACATACAGATAAAGAAGAACTTAAATTAGCACTATTTGCTGACGATATGATGTGGTTTTGTTTCTGGGCTTTTCATTATATTCTATTGATCTGTTTGTGTATTCTTTAACCAATATCATACTGCATTAATTTCCTTGGATTTATAATTAATATTGGAGTTGTATAGTGTTGTTCAATGATTTTGGGGTAGTATGAGTCTTTTGCCTTTCCATATGAAATTTAGAACTGGTTTCTTGATAATCACAAACTAATGTGCTAGAAAAAAGTATTTTTTTTAAAAAAAAAATCACTGGATTCTATTCTCTTTCTGTAAATTTATAAACATTATATGTAATTGTTATTTGATTATTATAATTTTAAATAACTTTAAAATATAATCTTATAATTTGAAATGATTTCTTTTTTTATTAGTTGCTCATGAAAATACAATGATCTTGACATATCATACATTTGAATCAAATGGGGTAAAATTTCTCATTTTTCCAAGTGTATAGGTTGCAGAATCACTTTGACAATTTTACATTCAGTTTCCATATATCACAATACTAGTGCCATGAAAACGTGATTAATCCCAAAGTAAAAGAATATTAATCTTTAAAATGTATTTTTAAAAATATTTTTGAATAATATTTCCTAGAAGTTCCAAAGTAAGAAGTATTCAAGAAATATTTCTGTCAGACATGTTAAATTAGACGCAAAGCAAACCAGCCGCACATAGAGAATAGACAGGGTGTATGAAAGGCACAGTGAGTCAAGTGAGGAACTGAAAACTGGGGAATGAGGTAAGGTCCCAGATTGCCATTTTAGCTCTTTTGGCTATGAAGAAATAAGATTTGTGATACTTGAGTTAAAACAGCACAGTTCAATAACCAATTCTTACACATGAGATTCCTTTTCCTCACAGACAATTTGATTGATATACTTGTACCATCTACCTCAGTGATTGTTTCTCTGATCAAAAATTGTAAAATACTATTTAAAATACTTTACAAATAGATACTAGCATATCCTGGGATACTCATTAAACAATGTTGTTGACTCTGTGTTCTCTCTTTCTTTCTTTCCATGTACACACATGAGAATACAGTAAGAAGGTAGCTTTCAGCAAGCCAAGAAGAAAACCTGCACCAATACTGAAGAAAAGTGACTGATTCAGCACCTTGATCTTGGCCTTCCTGACCTCCCAAATTACAAGAAATACAATTCAACTGTTGTTTAAGCCATTCTCTGAAAAGGTGTTTTTTGCAGCCCAGCAGACTAGAGTAACCATTAATTTCCCCATTGTCTCTCACCTGAGGCTGTCTTACATATATCTGCTCAAGCAAAGACAGATCTGTTAAATCTTTGCCACCAGGTGTTCTGGATTATGATTGTATCTATATTCTATTCCTCCCATGGGCCCACAAGATGCATCTGCTAATACCCTGGAATTTAAACTAAAGGCCATGCTATCTGAAGACACAACTTCCACACATGGCAACATCTGCTCAGTTGATTTTATGTGATAAAATATCAAAAGCAAATGTGTGAAGAGACTTGTAGTGACATGATTCTCCTCATAGTTTCTTAAGGAAAGCAAAGAAGGTTTTCAGCATCTCATTCCATTGGTTACAATAAATAGAAAGTACACATTAGAAAACAATTTATGGTAAGATGGTTGGAGAGATTAGTGAAACTAAAACACCAAGTTTTCTGGGAAACCAAGAAACAGAAATTTCAGATACAGTTTTACAACAGTGAAATTTATCAAGATGTTTTTATCTTTGCTTATGACAGCACATATGGCTTATTGATTTAACAAACATTTTTTGAGGGAATACTATGTACAAGAGATTATTTTTGGTACTGAGAATACAGCAGTGAATAAAGCATGCCCCTGTCATCAGGGAATTTTTATGTCACTGAAGAAGATTAGATAAGAATGTAAGTGTGCATTGTGACCCATTATTGGACTTATAGAAAAACAGAGTGGTGGGCCATGTTCAGGAGGTTAATTTAACACAAAATAACCGAGACTACCTAATATCAAATCTCCTTTTAATCAGGGTACTTCTAATAAATCATCATTAAGTGATTGACCTGTTTCGTATCTGGACTGTGGAGGGTAAACTAAGAATTGGCCTCTTCATTTCTCTATTCCAAGATTCAATCTCTCACCAACAGTAAACACCAAATGAAACAGGAAAGATTGTAGGAAATTAGGAAGAATTCTCTAAAATAAAATAGAAACATATATGTATATATTGCCTTACTAATTTGTTGCATTTCCTGGAGTTTATAATAAATTGAAAGTAATACAATCAATTTTTAAAGACCATACCTTTCTCAAACCAAGTTACAGAGACTGATCGAAGGTGTGCTAGTACATTGCTGCACTATTTTTCCAGATTTTTCTTTATCAATTCAACTTAATAAGTATTTATTGAACACTTTGTGCAAGGCATTGAACATCTTTATACCTCTTGTTCAACTTTCAGGGAGGCAAGATATTAGGTATCTTTAATGAACATTGAGACATCATTTGTCTGAATAAGTCAACTCTAACGGTAGTTCATATGTCCGGAAGGGATTGCCTTATAGATGGAGATAAACAACCATCAAATATAGAACAAGGCTTATTATGCAGACCAAATGAGTCTTATTTTAGTTTTAAAAATGGCACTGACATGAGCAGAATTGGGTGTTTATCCCAATAATCTTGAACTTTTTCAAATAAACATTTGCATATAAATTGCTTTGAAGAATATGTTATCAACAGGGAATGTAAGAAAGACTTCACATTAATTGTAATCTTACTTGAGCTGTGTAGGCCTAAAGTTTACTACTAAAAGAAAATCTCTTGAGAACTTCTAATTTTGTAAATATAGTTCTTTCCAGTTCTTAGGCTTTAAAACTTCCAGCAGCTTCAGTATTGTGAACAACCACCACTGAATATCTTCACATGTTTGTATAGCTCTTCTTGCCTGGAAAATACATTGAAATGAAATTCTAATGCTTT
This sequence comes from Callospermophilus lateralis, assembly GCF_048772815.1. Classification (NCBI taxonomy): domain Eukaryota; kingdom Metazoa; phylum Chordata; class Mammalia; order Rodentia; family Sciuridae; genus Callospermophilus; species Callospermophilus lateralis. The sequence continues at coordinate 127,415,060 of NC_135306.1, read as the reverse complement.
CAGAGAACTAATACTATGTTAATCTTTTCCTGTTCTGCTAAACTAAATAAAGCTCTCTATATTAGTCGTGTTAAATGTGAAAAGCTGGCATTTTAAGATTGAAAACGAGTCATACGGCTACTGTTAATACAAGTTTTCCAATAGCTGTTTATATTTTTTAAACCACAAATTTTCTTAAGTCTCCATAGTCTGTAAAATATTATATTGTAAAGATGAAAATAAGGCTATATTTTTTAAAAAACACTGCTTTGTGTTTAAATAATTCATATTATATAATTTGTTTAGACTAAAAATAGATTTTAGATCTTTGAGCCAAAATTGGCATCAGTAATATTAGTTATTATTACTAGCATAGTATTTTGCAGTTTTCAAACATGTTTCATGTGATATTATTTGGTAAATAATACCAAACATAATCCCAATGCTACAGATTAAGATAATGAAAATTAGAAATTCAGTAATTTATCAAATCTCACAAAGTTAGTAACTCACAGCTTCCTTTTTCACGTAAAAGTTTTTTGCTTTTTGTTTGGGTTAAGGCATAATGATAAAAGAGTTCTTAAATCATGGGAACATCAATCTGTTTAATAAATGCAAGAAATATGAATAATAGCCTCAGAATTTATTGACTCTTTTTTTATTTATGCAAGTATAGCAATACATGAAAAGGAATTTCTGAAGGCAGATTTCTCTATAAAATGTCAAGTGGCTTTCCTCAAATTTCAAACTGTGTATTGTTCTGAAGTAATCACCCACGCAGTAATACACATGTACATATCCAGTGATCAAAATGAAAACTGTTGCTAATTATTTTCAGAATCTGACACTTATAGTAACATGACATTAGCTATTAAGTATATTTGTGTTTCTGAGCGCTAAAATACTATTTTTTTAAAATAAACTTTATAATTTTAAACAATATCATTAAATGCATTCATGCATGTAGCAATGAATAGAAAAATAAATTATTAAGATATCTATATGTGTCTTTACAGAGATCTTATATATATTATATACATTTAATATCCTGTATACATATATTTCCGATATATAGAAGAATATACGTGTATGTATGTGTATATACATACACACACACACACACACACATATGTGTATACATAGGCATTTTTGTGTGTGTGAGTGTTTACTCCTAACGGCTTATTTCATTAATGAAATATTGAAAGTATGAAAGGAGATGGAAACCCATGTGCAAAGAGTAAAATTTTATAAAATAAAACTTAAATATTGTATTAGACTTACATATTATAAGAAAAATCAAATGAACTGTGAGATGACAAAGAGCTTTAAAATTAAAGAATAATTGAAATTAATAAGAAGATAAACAGGTCTGGGGATATAGCTCAGTTTGTAGAGTCCTTGCCTAGCATGTGTAAGGCCCTGGGTTCAATCCCCAGGTCCACCAAAAGAGAAAACAATATAAAAAGAGAAATATGCCATATTCAATATAAATACCAGTACCCCTACATTATCAGTACTAATGACTAAACTCTGGTTATTAAGAAAGAGCATGGCATAGAAAATGCATTTCACAGGTATCAGAACTTCAATGCATGAGAGATGAAAGATTTAATCATACCATATACGACAAAAATTATGTTACTAAAATTTTGCTCAACACACTATTGGAGATTCCTGCTCAAATGTCAGAAATTATGCATGGGGGGTGTGGTGATTTGAATCAGGGTCTCTGATTACTTCCTGTCTGTGATGCACTTACACTGGGAACTTCCTGTTCAGAAGTGCAAATTCAGATTACGCAGTTGCTGTGGTGACACCTTGCCCAAGAAGAGTCTGTGCAAAGGCATAGAGTTATCAGTCTAGACCCTGAGCTCAGAGGCCAAATCCCAAGAGAAAGAGAATTCTGAGCAGAGCAAGTTAACCACAGAGTTTCACAAATGCTATGACCTCCAAGCCTGCCTGCTTAGCAGAAACTTTGGAAAATGGGTTTCCTGGGAGCAACAGGATGCTCCTGGCATTGCAACAGTGAAATAGCTGTAAAAATGTTTCCAGTCCTGTAACTTTTGAGTGCATGAAGAACAATGCTCCTTATAGTCTTTTACTTCCTGACTATGAAACCCTATATAATAAATGTATTGTGCCACCTGTGGGTCACTGCTTCTCCATCAGAGATCAGTGTCCCACCTGAGCCCAGCTTTCTCTCTAAATGTTTGTATCTTTCTTAATTCCCCATGCTCCCTACCAGTTTCTGAATTAATGGCCGAGCAGGTCTAGGCATGTGCAGATCATAGTCATGATAAAGAACAAAATGATGAGACATTAATTTAAAACTCATTGAGTTTAGATCGGTAAACATCAAAATTACTTCATTTGTTTTGGTTGTAGATGTCTATTTTTATGTTAATATCATTTATCATTAGATATGTTTAAATGTTTTTGAAAATAAAAATATTGGCAACTGTTTTTATAAAACAAAGGGTGATTAAATAAATAAAATGATCAATATTTGAGTAATAAAGAACTTCCACATTCACACATAACATAACTTCAGCAACCATTAAATATCGAGGCTTATTAAAATTAGCCAAAATTTTGCTAGAAATACTTGTTTTAAACTATTTCATTATAGCTTATTGTTACAAATATCTTAGTGTGAAATTGCTAGGTCTTTTGGAAAGTCTAACTTACTATAAAGGTTATTTTTGGAATAACCTTCATAATTATATTATTATATTACAATGGATATATACATACATATATATAATCAACTTAACTCTTAAAGGTATACAAATTTTATTAGATATACTTCAATAAAACAGGAAAAAAATAAGAATCTTATTAAGTGAAAATTGACAAGTATTGGCCAGATTTTTTTTTAATAATGAGTTGTTAGCTAGGACCATGACTTATCTACAAATATATAATTATATTGAAGGAATTATTTTTCATTTTCTCAGTGTAAGTGTGCCCACTCACACAATCTCAGAATTTCTCATTATCTTTTCCTCTTTTATCTCCTATTTTACTAATATGAATAATATTATGACCTACAGAATTATCTGCATAATTTCATTCAGTTTAAATAAGTTTAAATTTTAATCAGTTTTCTTTCCTATATATTATTGTCTGAAAAATTATAAATCTGCATAAATGCTTTATAATTTATAACTCACTTTAATTTTCAGTAATATTTCTTAACATTTTTAAATTAAAGAAATCAAATTCAATACTTTAATTGAATTTAAATGATCAGTGATTATAGTAAGTGGATAATCTACAACTTTAGTTTGAGTGTCAGGTTCAGTGCTTCTCTTTACATAATGCAGAAGTTCCCTCTAAAATAAACCATCTAATTTGAACACATTTATTCCTCAATATCATCCTGGCAAATATAAAACCATATGTAAAACCAGTAAAGGAGACATTTTACTGGAAATCCATTCACAATGACAAAAACTCTCAAGAAAGTGGTAAGAGCTGGAAGAGAAGGTGTGATCTTTAAACTTAGTAACAGAAACAAAAAGAGAACAGCCCTTATAGCTTAGTTTTAGAAACAACCATTTCTAATGACAAAGATCATGAGTATATACCAACCAAAGCTCTGGAGCCAAATCAGAACTCACTGCTTTTACCTGACATGTCTTCACAATTCTCTCTTCTTAATATATTTAATACGAATGGAATCAATTCCAACATCTGTATTAACTGTAATTATTAAGGATTATTGCTTCTATATGAATTCTTTAGAATATGATTCCTTAAACTACACCACTGATTACATACACATGTCTAGTATGTTACTTTTATGTAAGAGGAGCAAAGAAGTTGAGTCAAAATTCCCATTTTTGCTGCCACAGATATAATAAATAATTTTGCTTTTGTTGAAATTGATTATCTAATATTGCATAAATTTTAACCATCCAAACATTACTTTGGTAATCACAATAAGAATAATGCTTGTGGGCAGCTATTATTCCAAGTAAATGGAGAAGGTGAGCCAGATGGAAAAACAGACTGAAAAAAGTCCTTAAGGCTTCTCAGCTGACTTCTTCCCTTCAATGGGTGATCGGTAATGATTTATGGTTTGGGATCATTCAAATTAAAAACAAAACAAAAAAAAAAGAGTTACTTGTTGCATATTTACACTGCTTTTAACTTCCAAATAAGTATTTTCATCCTTTACTTTAGAGAGGTAGCAGATACATAAATTATAATCTGTTCGACTATATGAAACTGAAGATTACACAGAATGATAGTCATTTGTGATTACAGGTCCATTAAATACCATAAACATACAGGTCACAAAAATAATTTCCAATTGCTGGGAGTATTCCCTCGCATGAGGTCTTATTGCTTGCCAGAATGTGTCTATTTGCTCCCTTCAGGTGAGACTGAAAAATTATTGACAGGTGAGAGAAACTATACTGTCTTAGTCATTTAACTATGGGGAGTTTGGACAACAGGTTTTCTCTCATTACAGTTGCATGCTGCCCTTAGAAAAGTTCATTACTGAGGAGTGACACACCCATGTGTGAGGGAGCTTGCATGATGAGATAGCCAACTATTTCTAGTGACAGATGAGAATAACAGAACAATAAAACAAACACAAAATACAGAAGAAATAAACATGATGTTACCCAGGCAAGAATAGGCATGCTTCACAGTCGAGGAAAAGAGCTCCTGGCTAGTTTAAGTAAAATATTTAAGTTACTTTATGAAATTAGCAGTGGTTAATATGGCATAAAATTGGAGAAAAGCAAAAAATAATAACGAAAATTCAAGGAACAAAGAAAGAACAACAGATGGCAAAGCAAAATAAAGACAGACTATTGTAAGGAAAACAAATTCCCACAACAGATTCACACAAATGTACACAGCAGGAAACAAAGAGCAAAAAACAATATGAAGGAAATTCAGCTAAACATAGTGGAACTGATGTACTTTGTTCTTCTGATCCAATTTTACAGAGGATATTGTGTGAGAGTGAATTCCTTGAAATTTAGGCAAGAAAAAAAATGAATCATGGGAATCCAGATATATTTCACCTGATTAAATTCCATGACTATTTTAGCATAAACACAAGACTATCTGTGATTAAGAATAAGAATCTAAATGCAAATTCATTTGGTCACCCTGGTGTCCTGTGACAGGGCATAACCCAAATCTGTGAAGAGGAGGCAACCCTGAGTGCTGGAGGCTGATCACAATTCTGAGCAAAGTTCAGCCCCCACCACTAAGAAAAGAAAACTGTGGTCCAGCTATTAAAATCATCAAATATAGTGAAACATAATTAAACAACTATAATTATGAACCTGAGTTACTAGTTTTTAAAATTTCCCCCACATTCTGGAATGCAGATGCTGGCATTGGAGATTACCTCAACACTTTTTTTTTTTTTTTTAAAGTCTCATTCAAGATTAAGTGGAAGTTTCCTGAAGGAGATAAAGAGGGTGCAAAGCCCTGAAATTAAGAACACCTGCTTGTCTATATTCCCCCTTCACAGTTTTAATTGCCACCTTAAGCACTATGAATCTCAGGTTGAATGATCTGAACTCTGTTCTTCATGTTGCAGGACTATTGGAAAACATCATATTGTAAAAAGGAACTAACCTGCAAATAATCATGCTCTTTTTCATGTGTGTGGCACATAACAATTTCATTTATCTTTGTTTGTGAAAGGGTCTTGCTCAACATCTTTTGTTTCTAAATCAATTTGAATTTTTAGGTTAATGAAATGTTCTTGGTCTTCACATAACTACCACCCTATCCTTTTATGTTCTTGTCTTCATCTTCATTTATTGTCTCCATTGCAGCAATCCACTCTGCTAAATCACATCCAGGATGCGGTGGTGACTTGAAGAGAATCAATATACAAAATCACTATACTTGAATCACCTCTCTTCAGTTGAAGTGTTTCTATTTCCAAATCACTTTTGTAGTCATCATTTCACATCATCAAATATCCAAAAAATTAATTCCCGTACATTATCTCTTACCTTACTTGATTATTTTATTTACTCTTAATATTCCCAAAATAGACAAAATTCTGCAGATTTCACCTACAAAACAGCTCTCAATTCCATTAACTTGTCTACCTCTAGTTCAAACTACAATCATAATTACCTTAGAATCTTTCAAAAGACACTTATCGCAAACACATTATTATCACCAGCAATCCACTCTTCCTCAGTAGGTTTCATAACAAACACTTTCATAAGAGGTGGCTGAAGCTCCTTGTTTGATGTTGGCAGGAAACCTTAGTTCCTCACCACATGGGTCACTCCACTGGCTTCCTATTCTCAGGACAGCTAGCTTCCCCCGTAAAGAGTTATCCAAGAGAGAAGGACAGAGAAAAGAACAGTGACTTTTATGACCTAGTTTCCAAAGTCACACACTGTCAATTCAGGTTTATTCTATTCAATTGAAACATATTATTAAGTGCCGTTCACCCTCAATAGGGCATTGGTCTCTATCCCATTTTGTGAGACGTATTCAATAAGTTGTGGGCATATTTTTAAAACATCACATTTAGTTCTCACAGTCTTTTTACACTAGAGAAATCCTTGAAATTATTTTTGGGTCTTGGGGAACCTCTGAACAAAAATGTTTTAATACACAATCATGAAACCTTTGAATTATCAGAAAATATTAATGTCTATAGCTCATAATAATTGTCAAGACTCTCTGAGGAAAAGAATATGTTAAAATAAACTTACTTTGTACAAATTTTGGCCTAATATTCTTTGGTTTAATGGTCTCAAATAGAAATCAAAACATAATGAAACTCAGTAATAAAAAGTAGATAAAATGTTAGTTTTTAACTTCTTTCAAAAAACATTTTATTTTTGGATAGATTTATGCAGTTACAAAAAATAATAAACATCTCATGTACCTTTCTCTATTTTCCTTCAGTAATTGCATTTTGTAGCACTAGAGCACTGTAATACAACCAACCCACTGACGTTCACATAACCCATCTTATTCAGATTTATTGAAAAATTTACTCGTATTCTTGTACATGGTCTTTACTTTAATGCAATTGCATGTATCCATGTCTTTCCACCAGCCAATATGCAGAACAGTTCTGTCATCTACTTGGCCTTTTATAGCAGAATTTATTTTTCTTCTATATCCTCTACTGTCCTTCCTTCATCCTTGACAATGATGAATTTATTCCCTTTCCTATGATTTTTCTACTTCAAAAAAATTATATAATACTATCATTTACTATGAAACCTTTTGGGATTTGATTTTTTTTTCCATCAGCATAAACTCTGAAAATCATTCAGATTGTTATATATCAGTGCTTCATTCTGTTTCTTGTCATGGATATACCACAGTGTGTTCAAACATTCTCCCACAGAAGGACATCTGGGTCAGTTCCATTTGAGGCTATTATGAATGAAATTATTTAATAAATAATATGCACAGGATTTGTGTAAAATATCTTTCAATATTTTCTTGGTTTAGATAAACGTCCAAGAGTATATCATTACAAGAGTTTTATAAGAAACTGACTAAATATTTTCCAGAGTGGCTATACCATTTGCAGTTGATGGGAACATGGATTTACAGATGAAATGTATTAATTCTGACCTATTTTGTGGCCACCCACATAACAGTGCATCTGCTAGCACCATCAGGAGAGAAAAGTGCCTACTTGAGCCACCTTTGACCACTCGTTAGAGGACCAGGCTACACTATTCCTAAGTTTTCTACTATTTGCTGAGGATTTTAGATGAGCAGTAGAAACTGCTGATTAGCAGAGGACTGGAATTTAGCGTTTTTGCTGACTCTCTGCTTTTGATTGGAAGATGGGGAAACTCAGGTCTTCTGCTGAGAAGAAAGGTATATCTCAGGCCTTCCAGTACCAATCAATGTAAAAAGAGAGGCTTTTTGTACCGACAGCAGTTGTCGAACTGAAGTTGGGTCTGCCTAACTAGGTCCTGGATTGTCACCCTGCTATATGGGCATTTTGGGACAACTAATGCCAATGGCTATGAAATAGAAAATGTGGTAGCCACCCCAAGTTACATTTATGCCATTGGTGGAGAATGTCTGAACTCCTCCTACCAATCAACCAAGATAAAATTTTGCAGAAGAATTTGAAAAGAAAACTTACCAAATAATACATTTACTTATAGAATGCAATAATTATGCCATAATTAGTTATAGATAAAGTGTTTAGACATGTGTTAGTTTCTTGGTTTCATTATTGACCTATCAGTGCATAAACATGTTGTTTTTTAAACAAAGAGAATAAAAATTTGCCTCTTAATGTAAAATTTGAACTTACTTTCTAGAATAGAAAATACCAAAAGAAATAAAATGTTGTATCCTTAATTAAATTAAAAATGTAACTGCATAAATTGGAAAGGGGAGAAAGTATTTCTCCCTTTCCCCAAGAAATTAAAAAGACAGTGACATTAGTGAAAAATTAGACAGATATAAATAAAGCTTATGGTTTATTCAGTGGTATGCTCTAATTTTATTTTTTGTTTAAATAGATGTACATTATTAGTAATACATAAATATTAGAGGGCGGTAGGTAAAGAGCAGATGATAACTCGACTATTTTTGCAACACTTGAGATATGGAATGCATCTTAAAATAAAAAGTCTTAAAAATTTCTTAAAAGTAATCTTTAGCAGGTCACTACTTCTCTAATATAAATAACTTTACATTCTACTAGAAATTTTTTTAAAAAAAGAAAACAAATAGATGAGTTCTGGTGTATATTTCTTTTTAATAGAAGTAAAAAGAAACCAAAATGTCTAAAAAATTTTAAATTCCAAATGTGGATTAGGATGACTGATTAGTAGGCTTGAATGTCCCAAACACTGGCAGTTATTTCAACTAATTATATTCGTTTCCATGCCTTCCTTAGGAATCTGAGGAAACAGAGGAAAGTCAGATACCTGCAAGGGTCATGTGCACTGGAACTGTGAAACTCACCAAGGATTTAAGGAAAAAAAACTGCAATACTTGGAGAAGTCCAGCCATGTTCTGGTTCCTACCTGATTGAATGTCCTGTGTAAAATCTGCTGATGCTCCACTCAAGGGGAGGAGCAAGCCACATTTCTTTATTCCAGATCAGAGCTTGTTGATTGGAGGTGAAAGTCTATAGACAGTGGAAGGAAGGAAAAAAAAAAAAAAACAAAAACATGCCTGCATCCCAGTTCCTAACCTAACCTGATAGCAGACAGAGGTTAGCTGCTACCTCTCCACAGTCTTTGATGGTACTATCTGAAAGACATGTAAGTAATGATGGGGAACTAGGAGCAAACAATATATCCAGGATCTTTCACAGATTCAAAACAAAAAGAATATTACCCTGGATGGTGTAACAGAAATTGTTGGCCACAGGAATCCAGTGCTATAAATCAGAGTTCAGCTGCTGCAGAGCAAGGGAAGACAATTCATATGTACCTACCTTAATTCTGACCTGCAACGGAGGCAAAGGTTGTAGCAGTAATATTGAGGAAATAGCATGTCCAAGGCTTACCTTACAGGGTCTGCCTGTGACAGGCAGGGGAAAGACACGAAGAAATATCAAATGCTATCATGAGGTATGCCCCATTTAAATATCAAATTATCTAACATAAACATTATATATATACACACACACACACACACATAACACATATATAACATATATATTATATGTATAAATGTGTTTGTACAAATATGTAAATATATGTATAAATATATGTTTTATGTAAATAAAACATAAATTTATACATATAATGTATACATTAGATACATACATTAAATATACACATATAAATATATATGTGTGTATGTGTGTGTGTGTGTGTGTGTGTGTGTGTATTTGAAACCCAGAAAAATAAAGGAAAACCAATGAGGAAGAAAAATATCAAACCATAATAAAAGGACTCTCAACATTCATAAAACACAAAAACCCACAGATCTGAGAAATGGCCATAATGCAGAAAATGAAAATCAAAGTTTTTCTGTGCTTCCTATATTATACTTTCTCCCCTTTCCAATTTACACAGTTACATTTTATTATTTACTTCTTTATTTATTTAAGTTTGGGAATGTAATACTAATATTGTGTTCTACATCTAATATCACAAATGTTTGATCTTGCTTCTCCACTTAGATTTATAACTAGTCATTTGTTGATTTAGTGTTTTGCTTTTCATGACTCACTTCTTCTAGGGGATTCCCTATGACTTTCATGGGAATAATAATACGAAGTTTCTAACATAGTCAAAACTGTCTTTCTGTTGCCTTTGATAATGTATGAAAAACTTAAGTCATTATTTCTTTTTTTTTCCTAAGGAGTTAAGGAAACTGTTTTACTATCTTTTAGCTCTAAGCATTGTTCTGGAGAAGTCTAAGGCCATTTTTAATTATTTTAATACTGTGTACCTTAAGATTTTTATTTTCTTTGTATTTATTGCTTCTAGTCAAAGTTATTTTTAATTGATCAATTTTATCCTTTTTCTTTAAGTACCATTGTCTTATCTTTCTATCTATGGATCAACCTATCTATCTATCTATCTTCATTGTAATAGGCAGTGATAATTGGCAAGGCCATCAGTTTAAATGAATATCTTTCAGGGACTTGGTAAGAACTGTTTCAGGACAGCTTGCACTACTATAGGAATCCAGGTTGTGTGTGTATAATTAGCTTTTATTCCACAGCCAGATTTGGTCTGTAGGGAAAATAAAACAATGACTTGGATTTTACAAGTAAATTAATCTAATTCCCCTTATCTCTAAAGACACAGTGCCCCTGCAGAGTGGAGTTTTCCACCTGATTCCTCATTTAGCCCCGCCTCCTATGGTTTGCTGTGTCCGGAACCAGGTTCATTCCCACTACCATTATCAGCATCTCCTTTTCACTGTGGCAATCAAAAAGAGGAGGACTGGCACAGTAGTGTGTGCTCCTCATCTTGAGGAGCTGTGTGCTTTTCAGGCTCTGCCTAAGTTTTCCAGTTGCACTGTCCTTTAGTCCTGCTGCTACAGCTCTGTTTCTTGGAATGTGTACTTGCTTTCTTTCCTAATTTTAGATTTCTTGAGTTTAGCTATCCTTTAATTTCATCAAAAATTAAATAGTTTTAATATGTTTCTTGTTTCTTTAAAAATTATTTCATTAAACACAAAAGGGAACTGCTGATTTTTCAGTCTTGATCAAAATTGCAAGCTGAAAACTACAACCAGGGTTGCATTAGTTTAACCAATCAAACTGTCATGGTAAATAAGATACTTGATTCGTGACTTAATGAAGGCATTCAGAATATTCAGAAATGCCAGAATATTATTACATAAAATCAGCTTATTGCTTATAAATGATGTGTTTTTCTTTACATATTACCTTTTATATTTATTGAAATCAATCTAGAAAACCTTTCATGAACTGTTTAGATAAACTCTAGACATATAAAAGAAAATCTGATTGAACTCTACAATCTGTCAAACTATTGGCATTTTGAAGGAATTCTTTTGGAAAGCTTACCTTGTCAAAATAAATGCATGCCATATATTATTCCTCCCCTTATGACTAATGTATCAACATGTAACTTAATTGACTAAATCCTACTTATATTTTAAGACTGAACTCATTCATTTCCTATAATTCTATATCATTTGATCCTAATTTAATTATTTTTTTACTTGTTGGTGGACTTTTGTTTTATTCATTTATTTATATGTGGTGCTGAGAATCAAACCCAGTGCCTCACACATGTGAGGCAAGTGCTCTACAACTGAGCCACAACCCCAACCTTTGATCCTAATTTTAATGTCCAAAGTTCTGATACTTTTGATTCTGCAAATCTGAATTTAATAATATTTTAAGACATTTTATGACATAATATTAACAAATAATTTGAGACTCTTATCAAGCCTACATACCAGTCTTTCTGAGTGTCCTCTTTTCCCAGAGAAGGGAAGGTGCTATTTATGATGAAAGGGTTTCAGAAATGTGAAACATCATTATGATAATATCACGATTATACTTAGCATCTTCCCAGCACTGGATAGTTTATAGAGATAAACTGTTTTTTTCTGAATTTTCATTAGAGAAATATAAATAAAGTGATATATTCATTTAAGAAAGTATATTGATTATTTACCTTATACAGCTCATTCTATTCAGTATTAGAATATACTAGAGAGTAAACCTGGGTCTCTTATCAAGCAGTTTACCATTTTGTGAAAATGATAAATACTAGAATTTAATTAATTTTAAATTTGTAGTTTTGAAAAAAAATGTATAAGGAAACACAAAAAGTATGAGACTATTAACAGGTAGATTTGACACAATACAGGGGAAGAAAAGATTCCCTCAAGAAATTATATTTAAGGTAAAATCATAAGGTGATTAGTTATTAGCTAGCACAGTGGTAGAATGAAGAAAAGTAAGCATTTTTATTCTCCAGTTTTTCACATGTCTTTATGGACACCTGGGCTTAGACATTGCTATTAAACAATGCAGAACTCAATATGTGTTGATATTTTACTAAAGCTTTTGAAACGATTGACCTGCAACTTAGAATACAGTGATTGTTTTATTAGCCTTCAAAGATGATAAAAATGATAAAACATGCAGAAATATTATGTAGAAGAGAGAGAGACAGACAGAGGGAAACACTTGATCGGAGAGATTACTACTACTGCAAACTGATAAAAGTAGTTCCAGACATATCTCAAAAGCTTTGCTTTTGTTCAAAAAGCTCTTTGTTTATCTTCTCTTTGCACTGAAGGCTGATCAAGTGGTTCACTAGGTGAAAATGGAAGCTCCCAAGAGTGAAATCCAATAATGACTTTTGAAACATCCCTGTCTGGGGTCACAAAACAATAAAAGCAGAAAGTGTGGCAGACACAGTGCTGGTTTGCTTTCTATTCATGTTTACTATAATGCTTCTTTTTCAGGGGTGGGGGATGTGGTGGGTGGAGGTCATTTACTCTGGGCAATTTATTTTATGTGTAACTGTGTGTCCATTTATTATTATTATAATAATTGACAATTATTTCTCCATATTTTTATCACTTTATTTTATAAAAGATTATTGTTTGATTCTGTATTTCTATCATCATTATGTAAACATTTAAATAAAATTAAAATATAATATCTTGGTAAAAGTTTGTGAATGACACTTAAAAAATCTACTTAAGATGTCAATAACTTTTGGAAATATAATACACACCAAAAAACTAAAAATTAAAATGTCTCATTTATCTAATTTAGCTTGGAATATTATAAGAACAACTCTTATTAATTGATGCAATGAATATTAACTGTAAATCTAAAAATCTAGAAAAGTTTTATATGGAATAAACAAGAATACTTCCAAACCAAAATACAATTAGTTGTATTAATTTTTGAGTTAAATGTAACAATGAGAATGGGCAAAATAATGACAACATTAGTTAATAAGTAGAATGTCCTTTTTCTCTTGCACTGCTATCAAGAGTGTGAATTATTGTGATCAATTCAATTCAATTCCTTTGGGCCAGGGGATACACAACCCATCCATGGCCCAGAAATTCTATTCCTAATTCAATATACTGGAAGATAACTATTAACGTGCTAACGAGAGTACTATTTGCCACAACCAAAAACTAAAAATTCTTCAAATATTCATTAGCAATAAAATGGATATGAATATTATTGTACTTTCGAACATTGGAATAACAATTAGTATTGAGAAAATGGACTAAATCTGCATGAAACAATATGATTACATTTCATAAACATAACTGAGTAAAACAAGCTAAATACAAAAGAATATTGACTAATACCACATATGTAAAGTTGAATTCAATAAAATTAGTCTGTCATTAGACATAAGGGTTGTAGCTCTTTTTGAAATATGAAGGCTAGATTGGAATATAATGTAAGAAGGGCTTCAGGAACTTTGGTGTTTTATTTTGTGATTAGGGTACCAATTTTTGAAAATATATTAAATTGAAAATGTATTGAATTGAATTCATGTGCATAAGTTTCACTTTCAATAAAATTTTAATCTTTTTGTTGTTTTTACTAGGGGCACTTTACCATTGATTGAGCTATATGCCTAGTACTTTTTCTTTTTCTTTTTTTGGTAAGTTGCTCAGACTGGTCTCAAACTTGTGATCCTCCTGCCTCAGTGTCCTCAGTTGCTGGGATTATAGGCATGTGCATCATTCTGGACTTTTTCAGTGAAATTACCTTTACTATAGATGTGCTTTCAAATATTATTTTTATAGATAAAATCAGTAATGTACATATAATGTTCATTTTTAAAGATGAATATATTTTAAAACAATAAAAAATTCTACTTAAAATTCCCTGACATCATATTATCTTCAAAATATTGTCAGTGAATGTTTTAGTGAAAAAAGAACACAGAGTATTTCTATTCATACAGAGAGACTCAATTAAAACCGTACAGAAATATCATGAGGAAATGACTATCTTAAGTGCATTTTGTGTCTTTCATAATAAAAGGCAATTCAAACCAAAAATCCATACCAGGCTCCTTTTTTAAATTTCATCATCTCCATTGATTATATAAGCCAGACAAATGTAAAATCTGATTTTGTCTGATGCTAATGAATGTTACCTAAATGTCAAAATCATATTGCATCAATGGAAGCAGAAATGCATAAATGGATTTGGAAATGAGATCATTAGCCTTCCAATTACTCTAGATCAATTGTTCCTTATACATTTTTGTTGGCCGCCCACTTTGTTACACTTCCATGTCTTTTTTGGTCCAAGGTTAACTCTGGCTCCTTTATTTGAACCACTACCACAATTTATCTGAACCTCTGATATAGCAGTTATCTCACCTTAGCCTCTGTTGTGGCTATTTTTTCTGGATTATTGTCCTTGCTAGTCCTTGCTAGATTGTTAACTTCTCAAGGTCAGGGACCATGCTTTGAGTATCTTTTTTATCTCCACAACAACTGACCTTAAGTCCTCACACTTAGGAAGCACGGAACAATATTTATTGAATAAAGTATTTTCACCTCAGGTAAGAAGAAAATCTCTCAGTGGAAATTTCAGGTTTTATTTGGTGCTACCTGGGAGCAATAATCTAGTTGAAAGGAGAATTTTTCTTAAAGCTTTTTTTTTTTTAATATTACCTTTTTATTAAAAGTAGCTTTCAAGGTGCTGATAGAAATTATGTTATGCTAAAATATTTCTCAGAAGCTCCTTGGCAACTCTGATACTTGTTTGTATATTTTTAAAAGCTTTTATTAAAAGCATATTTTTTAAAAAAAAATAGTGTATCAATACAAAAACAATATGCAAAATCTCTATGTAACAACAGTTGGCCTATTATCATTTTAAAAATCTGGGAGAGGCAACCAATTTTAAGGAGCTGTTTAAAAATCGTTTTCTGGGGATGGTGTTCTGCTCAGCAGTACAGCGCTCGCCTTGAACATGAGGGGTCCTGGGTTTGATCCTCAGTACCACATAAAAACAAATAAATAAATAAAAGAAAGGTATTAAGATATTGTGTCCAACTACAACTAAAAAATAAATATTTTTTAAAAATCATTTTCTGTAATTTGATTATTTCCTTGAGGATCTAATGTCAAATATTTTCCTGTCCAGAGTCTTTTCTAGTGTTCTTACTGGCAAAGGAAACTTTTGGGACTTTCTATGTACAACATAAAAATTTAAGACACCTGCCTAAAAATAAAAACTTAAAGTCAATATAATGTGATCTCATGGCACACAGTAAATCAAGAAATGCAGCTGTCAGTTCCCAGAAGACATTGAAGTAATTCTGCACTTACCTGGTGATTACCTTTCAAGATTTCTGAATATCTTTACCCATGGGGATCTGGACAAGCTGGAGGTCATGATTTATAGCTGGTGAATACAACCTTGGTGACCAGTTTTCCATGTCCTATTAAGAGCCTAAAAGTTAATGAGAATTTTTTGGTTACTAACTATGGAGAGACACATTATAAGTTTCTTCCATTGACATATTGCTAGAGGCTAATCCACTCAGGAACTGAAATTTCATGATAACCAAACCAACTGAAATTGAGATAAAGCAATTGCATATATAGATTTGCTAAATCTATCCTCATTCTAAAGCACCAATTTTATCGTAAAGGAAACAGTAATAAAAATGCCAATGATTTTTGTCCTACTATTTCCCTATATATAAATACTAGGTTTTCTTGTTGTTTTATTTTGTTTTTAGACCTTAATCTAACTCATGGTTAGAGTGTTAGTATGTTTGGCTGTGTAGACACAGCCCAATGGAAGATAGATTTATCAACTGAGGAAGGTAAAGTCATCTTCCAACTAGAAGGAAACCACTCTATGACTATCTTCTGAGTCACCTGATAGTGAGTTATTGACTTATCACCAGGATAAAGATGACATGCCAAGCTATTGATTTTTACTGTGCTCTTAAAAGTTCAATATTTCTCTCACAAATTCAGGGCTAGAGTTTGAGGAAGTGTAGACAGATGACTTGCAGCTGGCAGCCTGGCTTTACTATTTCACCAGGGATGCATAAAACAACTACCAAACTAAGCTAAAACTAAAATCTTCTACTGAGGCTCTCTTAAAAAAAAAAAAAAAAAAAAAAAAAAAAAAAAAAAAGATCCTCCTGTTTATCTTGGAAATTCATAATCCAGAAATGAAGCATCTCCTAAAAAATTTAGGAAGGACCCAGAGAAGTATACTTGAAGGTCTCTTGGAATCAAAGTGCTGGCCAGTACTTCATTTTTCCTGCAATATTATTTATATTATAATTTTATATGTTTCTTATCTGTGGAGTTGTATGAGTCCCTTGGATTATCTTTTCTGCATAATTTTTGTATGAGTTGACTGAATAATGAAATTATTTCCACAACCAAAATGGAGAACACTGTGCAGCATCATTCCATATATAAATTTATTTAAATTGCCTTAGTTCACAAAAATACCAGTGGTCATATGCAAACTCTTTTAATTTTACAGAAGGTAATGATTAACATCAAAAATTTCTTTGTCTTCCATATTAGGGATTGTAACACAGGTTAGATTCCTTCTCATCTCCATCAATTTCTTGAAAAAATTCAAAACACACACAACATGTAAGTCACAACCAAACCAATCATCTAACCTCCCATTTTAGCTAGAGTGATGCTTCCAAATCCCTTACCATGTAAAAATTTATCACAGCTGATAGGCAGGGAGATTTCTGCTTTCCTCCCAAAATACTAAGACATAGGGAACTAAGACAAATTTTCTGAAGTTGTTCAAATTTGTGTCTCCCCTGTGTAATTTATCCAATGTAGATTCTCTAATAATACTTTCTAATAAAAGTTTTAGTGACTTTAGTATTATGTTAACCTGCTATTCATTTAGAAATCTTAAGCACTGAATTACTTGCATTTGATGAATTCCGTCATTTATAATAGAAAGCTTAATTAACTGGATCCATTAACCTTATGCTAAACATCACATTTGATTGCTTAATGATTCTGCAATTTATAGTAGGTTAATTTATGAATACTGGGTTCAATCTGAGTTAATAGTAAGTTTTATCGTATTTTCTTTTCAATATGTTCCTTCCTAGTAAAGTCTGATTGTTTATTTTTCAGAACATTATAATAGAAAACATTTTATTTTGTAGTATGTGTAATAATAGCCTAGGTGTAAAATTAAACAGGACACATAATAGTAAAAATTAAATTGGTCATAGACTATTAAGGAAAAATATAGTATAGATATGAAAAATTGCAAAGATCACCACCTGAATTATTTGCTTTTAATATATATTCCACATTACCTGGCAGCAGTTTTTCAGTACATACTAGATTGACAGGTTAATTATAGAAGATGTAAAACTGTATGTACAGATAGCAAATCAAACAAGTATTCATTCTCTTGGCACTCTACCAAAAAGCAGCAGACAACTTTTATTTGAAACTGTTTGAGGATACAAATCATATAATGCATGACATTGAAAACTCCCATAACAAATGCATAGTGAGGCTGCCAGCAAGATTACTGATTCACATCCAAACAAAAATTTATGTGGAGGAAAAAAAAAAAACCCTCAATTCCCTTCAAAGTAAATGAATTCTCCTATTAGGATGGGCTGTTCTATAGTGTGCTGCACAATATCCTTCAATTTGAAGGAGATCACATTCAGGTTTTACTATTACCACACTGATGTCTTGACATAACTTGAAAGTTATATTTCCTTTGTCATTTTGCATTGAAGAGATGCAAATACACTGGCAAGGAATTTCTTGATACATTGTGTTCAGATCAATGAAAACAATTTTTAATCCTCATTTATACAGAAGAATTCACTTTACTCTGAAGGCAGGTTGAACTTCTGAAAGTAGATATCAGGGATAGCTGTTTGAATAAATCTGTCTTGAAATGATAAGGCTTTCAGAAGATATCACTTCAATATAAGATGCCAATTTTCATGAATGCCAAGCCTTGATGTTTATTGGTCAGGCTAGGCATGGCCTTGATATTTTGTTACTTTGTCTATGAATGAGTCTTGGGGACTTGTAAGGTATATTTCACAAAGATGATTCTGTTCTCCTTTGCCAAAATCATTTCTCTTCCCACTGTTGCTCCATATGTTCTGTGCAGATTGCCTACTTGGCTGATGCTGTCAGGCCTGCAAATGGCCTCATTTCAATGGTGAAATGATCTCTGTATGAATGAAGCTTGCAGGGCACTTCAGGGACTCATGAGATATGAGTGGATTTATATCACTTTAAGATGCTTTTATTAGTCTGAGATTGCTTTCAAGTCTTTGGCAAGTCGACAAACAGTATAAATTAATGCATTCTAATATTAGGTCCTCAGCAGAAATGTGGTTTGGATATTGTTTCCTTTATTCCATTATTTAATTTCTGGAACATAGAATAAATTGGTATAGTTTTCTCTGGGAAAAAAAAAAAAAAGCAAACAAAAGCTTTCCAACTTTTCTGTGTTTCCCTAGACTCCAAAGTCTTCAATGTCTCATATTCATTGAGTGTTGTCTATGTCTTGGACTCTTTTCTAAGCATCTTACATTTGTTTACTCATATTTTCCTCCCAACTTCTCTATGGCACCAGCCATTTTATTATCGTGAAGTTCTCTTGCATCTCTTTAATGCAAAATGACAGAGGAAATTATATAACTCTCAAGGATGAGGAAGCAAATTCAGCTAAATTGACTTCATTTATTGAAAATAAATATTTGAATGCCTCTCAAAGGGGGATTTATTCTGGAAGTTAGTGAGGACCATGCCCCATGACTGTTCAGTTAGACCGTCTCCTCCCAGCATCCTAGATGTAGCCCTAGGATTGTGTTCATGTGGTTGTGCCTCACTTATTATCTACAACACTTTATGATTTGTATAAAAAGAGTTACACATTTACTTAAAAATCTGTTGTTACAAAATTTACATTCTTTCTGATAATTACAGTAAAATTTTCACTCACTGTTGTCTTATTCATTTGGTAGCCCTAAAAAATACCAAAAAATGAGATAACTTATAAACAATACATATTTATTTATTTTTATGGGGATTGAACCCAGGTGCGTATGACCATTGAGCTACATTATCAGTCCTTTTTATTTTATTTTATTTTTGAGATAAGACATTATGAAGTTGCTTAGGGCCTCACTAAATTAACTCTTACCATTTGGGAGGCTGGGAAGTCCAATATTAAGGCACCAAAGATTTCATGTCTAGTGTGGGCCCACTTTCTGACTCACAAATGATACCTTCTTGATGTTCCCTCACATTGTGAAAGTCACAAGGCATCTTTCTTAGACTTTCTTCATGAAAGCACTAATTTTATTCATGATAATTCTGTTCCCAAGACCTAATCTTCTCTCAACCCTGCTCAAAATATGCTTTAATAGAGGACATAAAATTCATTGTAACAATAGAAAAAGACAATTAATAAAAGTTCAAGAAAATCTATAACGCTAATGAAAATGAGGTATAATAAAATATTAGACTTCTCTCAAGTCATTGCTAATTTCATTAACAAAATGTAGCCTACATAAATAGACTACTTTCCACAGTAGTAACATATTTTCCATGCCTAATCATTTCTGATTTCAGATCTTGAAGATAATATCCAGAAGGCTGCAAAAAAACTTCCTGGAAGAGTCATAGTTAAAGATGAGTTTTGAGGAGCAATAGATTTTGGATAACTAAAAAGAATCTCTCCAGGAAATGAGAGATCGTAAATCACCACATTTATACCTAGTTACCCAAAGAAATTGCTATCCTTTTAAAACTTTTACAGAGATCAAAAATATTGTCTACAAGCTATCTGGAAATGGCTTATGAAAGAAAGGTATGTTCCATATCATATGTTATTAAATTCTCAAAATAAAGATAAGGCTCAGAATTTGACACAAAACACAACAAAATTTAGACTACCACTTGTAGTAATGCTAACAGCACAATACATGTTATATTTAAAATTAAATTTCCAATGTTGAACTTAATTATTAATGCTACAAATACATTAAATCTTTATAATATCTATTAGTAGACTTAATTCACATAAATATCACTATAATAAATTTTTAACACTTGAAATTTGATTTGTTCTGAACAGACACTTCTAAAATGATGATAAACATTCAATCAGCAAATATATTAAAATATGTTCATCATTGCTAGCAATTACAGAAATGCCAATCAAAATCACTCTAATATTTCATCTCACTCAAGTCAGAATGGCAGTTATTATAAAGACAAACAAAATAAGTGTTGGCAAGGATGTGGGGTAAAAGGTACATTCATACACTGCTGGTGGGACTGCATATTGGTACAGCCAATGTGGAAAGGAGAATGGAGATTTCTTGGAAAATTGGGAATGAAACCACCATTTGAACCAGCTATTCCTCTTCTTGGACTATACCCAAAGGACTTAAAAACAGCATACTATACAGCCACATTAATGTTTATAGCAGCACAGTTCACAATAGCTAAACTATGGAACCAACCTAGATGCCCCTCAGTAGATGAATGGATAAAAAAAATGTGGCATATATAAACAATAGAATATTACTCAGTAATAAAAGAGAATAAAATCATGGCATTTACAGGAAAATGGATGGAGTTAGAGAAAATAATGCTAAGTGAAGTCAGCCAATCCCAAAAAAACAAATGCCAAAGATTTTCTTTGATATAAGGAGGCTGATTCTTAGTGGGGTAGGGAGAGGGAGCATGGGAGGAATAGAGGAACTCTAGATAGGGCAGAGTGGTTGGAGGGGAAGGGAGGAGGCATAGGGTTATTAATGATGGTGGAATGTGATGATCATTATTATCCAATGTACATGTATGAAGACACAAATTGGTGCGAATATACTATGCATACAACCAGAGATATGAAAAATTGTGCTCTATATGTGAAATAAGAATTGTAATGAATTCTGCTGTCATATATAAATAGAAAAATAAAAAAAAATAGTTTTGTTTATCTGCTTTATAAAATGAGGTAGCCAACCTCCACTTTGGAATGGATATAAGGTTGCACATCTTGTTGTACACACTACTCTGTAAACCAGTACTTCTCAACAATAGGTGATTTGTTCCCTCTTCCAGGAGTGTTTATAAATGTTTGGAAACTATTTGGGTTATACAACTTAGGGAGGGAATGATATTGTAGTGTTTAGAGACAAGATTGATGTAAATATCCTGGAATGGACGATCTGAACCACAACATCAGTTCTGCTAATTAATGTTATAATACTGTAATTCCTTTGGTGTTAAATAGATGTTCCATGTGTAGCTATTAGATATTGTGGAAATGATTTTATATGATGTTAAATCTCAGTCAGTCTTAAAAGATAAAGTGACTTCTATCTTGCTCTTTCTTGGACTGCGTGCTCTGGGGAAAGCCAGTTACTTTATTATGAAGACACTGTAGACAGGTTTGTGTGGGAGAGGAACAGAGACTCCTTGTAAGACTTGTGATCTATATCTCTTAAATATGGCTCTCAAAGCCCCAACTAAGGCTTCAGATGACTACATGTCTAGCAATTCTTAAAGCAAATTCATGAGATTCTTTGAGTCAGAACTATCCAATCATGCTACTCCTAAATTTCTGAATCACAGAAACCAAGATGCTAAAAATTTGTTTTTTTAAAAAAGAAACTATAGGCATAGGATAATTTGTCTCATAGAAGTAGATGACAAATGCATAATAAATTAAGGTTTTCATATAAGAATTATGATGCTTAAAGCCAACTACAGCTGCTCCATCAGCTGCCAGGACGTAGCCAGTTCTTTAAATTCTTTCTGTCCAAAGCATGGCCCACAACATAGACAATTGTTGTCATCTGGGAGCTTCTTTGCAATGTAGATTCTCAGACATTGAGAATGAGGTGTTAAATTATAATTTGGATACTCTATAAATTATCAGCATATTCAAAGTTCTCTAAACTTGAATACTTTATTAAAAGCCAAAAAAAAAAAAAAGAAAATAAGAAACTTAACCAGGTTTTGCCACTTATTAATAACAGAATATAGGTTGAAGTACAAATATTAGCTTAAATAGGTGGTGTTTTTATATTGGCAATTTAGATTATTTGTGCTTAGAACTTTATATACATTTTGCAAACATAATGGAAATTTATACAATTAGGATAACAATTATTTTGTAACAGCAATGGATCAAGCTGTTTCTTTTGTGACTGAATATTTCCTAAGCCATGAATACAACTCCACTATGGTGTTTATTTCTTCACAAAAGAAGCTCAGATTATTTGTTTATATTTATTATGTGTTATTGAGACTTAATTATATAATATACTCAATTATATTAAGATGGATCCATTGCACAAACAAAGGATCATTCTTCAGAGCAGTGAGCTTTTAAAAAATTCCACTTAGTGTCAGGAACTTGGGATTCTAGTCCCTGACGGGTATTATTCGGTAGTTTGGCTTTGTACTATCAAAATGTTAAACATTTATACATAGTAACAGAATTAAAATTTCTCTGTATCCAAAAATAAAAATAAGCTGTGGAAAGAACTAAGTTGGGAAATGCATTTTAATTTAAATTCTATTCATACTTCAGAAATGATTCCTTGATTATTGCTTAATATCGTTAACCATTTCCTTTTTCCCCTTGCATTTCTAAATATAACTTTCCCTTTTATTCTTCTACTCTGGCAACTGTCACTGTTTTTTTTCTATTGTGCTGAGATTTCCTTTGCTACTGTCTTTTGAATGTTGGACTTTCTCAGACCTTGTCCTCTTTCATTCTCTTGGTATGATTTCTCCTTGATAATTACCATCTATATGCTGGCCATGCTCCCCTATAAATCTTCCACAGAAGCCTATATTCCAAACTTCAGATGAAAATTATCTAATTTCCCTTACTTGTTAATCTCATGGATATCTAATATTGAACATGTTCAGAATGTAATTATTGAGCCTCTTCTTATAAACAAATATCTATTCTTTACCTGTGTGCTCCACCAATCTCAGTATAGAGTAGCATTATCTCTTCCTTAGCTGAAGCCAGAAAGCCAGCTGGAGGTTCTTCTCTTATTTTTTCCACCTATTTTTAAATGTTAATACTTCTGCTTTCTAAATATATGTTTAATCTCTAAACATATTTTTTCCATTAATTAAAACCACTATGATTACTCACTGTAATTGCCTCACAAATGTCCATCTGTTTAGAAGAGCATCAGGGTAGCCTTCTTACAACACAAATCATAGACAATATTAATTTCTGTCTTTAAATTCGTCAGTATTATCTCATTACACAATATAGACCCAAATTGCACTACCTACTCAACCTCATATCTGTCAACCTCTAGCCCTTCGTTTTGCACCAAACATATATATATATGAAATGATAAAAGATATAATTTGCTTACTAATTGAATAAAATCATATGCATTCATTCCTCTAAATAAATTATTACAGAAAATAAAATACAAATGCATTTCAAATCTTCGATATTCATCTTTTATTTTAAAACAATAATGGTTTATAGAGAGTATGAATTAAGATTACTTCAAGGAAAACTAGATATATATATCGTGCACAGTGTATTCACAGTATTCAGTGTATTCACAGTATTCAGAATCCATCTTACCAAGTCCAAATGTTATTTTTAAATTAAATGCTTAGTCTTTAGTGATTTATTTTTGGGAAAAAATCATTTCAGAGTTATTTTAGAAATTGTTATTTTTTTTTTTTTCAAATACAGCATCTGTCTTTATTTGAGATCTTTAACATAATTCTTTGGCTAAATTGAAGATCCTCAGTTCTGGATGCATCCTTTCTCTCCTTGGGAGAAGGACTGCACAGGGAACATGTGCCACCCCTTTCTCCACCACATTTCCCCGACAGTTTGCACAGAAAGTGCTGTGCCATTTGGAGGAAAGGCCTGTAGCTGTGTACTCTCCAGGCCTCTGCCTAGACGAGTAAGCAGAGGCTGCAGCTGTGCCTCTTCATCAAGTGTGCTACACAGCCTCCACCAGGAGAGGCCCAGAACATCCATCACATTCACTGCTTATGTACAGCATATGATTTTGGCAGAGCAACTCAATTCTAGAAGAAATTTTCTTTCAAATGATACTTCTAAATATTTTGGCCACACGTGTCACTATGTTTCATATTGATTTTCATCTGAATAAAGACATTGCTTCTGCCTAAATAAAAGAAAAAAAAACAATGTTCATCAGCTTGCACTTTAGAGATGATTGATTATTTTGGCAAGGGATCTAGAAGAACAGAAATTATAAAAATGTTAGTGATGCCAACAACATTGACCTGTAAAAATCATCATCTAAATTTCATGTTTCTTCCTGATATACTATATAATTACTACTTCAATTTTACAGAATAATGAGAAAAATGATAAATAAAATATTGCTTTAATCTATAGATGTAATTTTTCTTTCTGAAAATTATCTATAGTTTCTCTAACTTAGCCCTTGATAAATTCTACCTACATGCTCTATGGTAATTGACAATTCATCAACATCATCATCATCACAAAACAGAAAAATTAAATATCTAATATTTGACATTAAAATTTTTGGAAATTTGGCTTCTTTGAAGGCCACTTTTTACTATTTATGAAACTACTAATACTTTTAGAAGCTTCCTTGAAACACATGGTTGACTGCCCATGCAATATCATTCCATTTACCCATAATAATATTCTACTTGATTGACTCAATCAGGAAAATATGTTTGTGATACCCTCACTGTCATTCAGCTCTGGAGATTAGACTTTCGATACATAAATCTTTCAGTAGAATTGCTTTTGCATTAATTAACTATCAGACCTGGTAACTATCAGAAATTTCCAATTTTCATGGCAAAAAAAAATCTTGCTCTTTGGGCTGGGGATGTGGCTCAAGTGGTAGCATGCTCACCTGGCATGCACGGGGTGCTGGGTTCTATCCTCAGTACCACATAAAATAAAATAAAGATGTTGTGTCCACCGAAAACTAAAAAATATATATTAAAAAATTCTCTCTCTCTCTTTAAAAAAAAAATCTTGCTCTATGCTCTATATGTAAGTCATATGACATGATATCAATCTAGTAAATTGAGAAAATAGAAGATCCAGAGAAACCTATGAGCTCTTGGGATTAGAGAAATTTCTGATTCATAAGTCTCAAAGGGAAAGTTGGGATGTAATGTTTGAGCTGCTCTCGAGGATGCCAAGACCAGATTAGACACTTATCATAAGACAGGCCTGAGTGTTGCTACAAGATTAAAAGAGAGAATTTACCACTTTCTTCAAATTATTCCCCTATAATTTGCTGGCCATCCTCAGTTACCTGTCCATTCTTCACCTGCTTGTATCTACATAGAATAGCTTCTATCTCACCGCATGATTTCCACTTAATGGTTTGTACACTAATTTAGATCTACTGTTCATGCTTTGTTATTTTTCCCCAATGTATTCCTTTCGCCATTACTATGTACATTTTAAGCCTTCCACCAAATGCTATAATAGAAGTCATTAATATCACACCTCTCTCATAGTACACATTTTGAATGTCAAAGAACAGAAACAAAATTAAATTAAGCACAGCAGACCCTTTAAAAATCATACAACTCAGAATTCATGTTTGGTGCAACGACTGAGAAAACCACTAAAAGCAGAGACACAAATAAGCCATCACAAATTTTCTCCCCTATAGTTTGCTGGTCATCCTCAGTTCCCTGTCCATTCCCTTTTGGAAGATCTGTCCTACTCTTTGGTTATAAATTGAGCTATCATGTTTACCTTAGAGAAGCTTACAGACAGACAGCTCCAATGATGGTGATGCTTGAGAATGTGGTATGCAAATACAAATAAAACTCAGCAATGAAAGAATATTTCTTTGAAGAGTTGGCAAAATTTGATTTTTGAAAGAAGATAAGTCAAACAGTTAAAGGAAAGATTATTCTAAGCTCAGGACTCACAGGGCAGAGAGAGAGATAATGGATGGAATGTATTAGAGAATAAAGTATAGAGAGAAGTATACTAATGAGTTCTATTGTTTGTCTTATGATAAGTGTCTAATCTGGTCTAGGCATCCTGGAGAGCAGCTCAAACATTATAACCCAGCTTTCCCTTTGATACTTATGAATCAGAAATTCCTCTAATCCCAAGAGCTCATAGGTTTCTCTGGATCTTCTATTTTCTCAATTTACTAGATTGATACTATGCCATGTGACTCACATATAGAGCAAGATTTTTTGCCATGAAAATTGAAAATTTCTGATAGTTACCAGGTCTGATAGTTTTTTGAAATATGATTGGAAAGCTTGGAAGGATGTAAGATAATGGTGAATAAATCACAATTGGAAATTCACAAAATTCATCTGAGAGTAATATGAAAGCTGTGTTTCAGGTGAGAGTAAGGTTAGCAAGAGGGAAATCAATCAGTAGTAGTGGGTTGGATTTGGGACATAGGAAACAGGTGGACTTTGGCTGCCATCTTCCCAAGTTCTTTATGAAATAGCCTGCATAGCTCCCGCCATCATCCCTTAGGAGGTCTCTTCATTGTATCTGATCTATAGCTGCCTCCAAAGAAAATCAAAATTTTTGTAATTTGAATTACCATAAATAGTTCTATAGAAAAAAAATCACTGTAAAATTCATTAGCCTATGCAGATGTATGCAGAGAATATTTGTGGTATTTAAAAACAAAATCATAAGCCACGATACGGTGTGGTGCTTACCCTTATTACTCCCAAAATATCAGAGATGAGAAAAATGTTATACATGTGGAAAGCATTTAAGAAGAAAACTGAGAAGAGTGATTAATCTCTATTAGAGTGAATAATTAGAAATCTGTCCTGTTCTATATTAACACCACTTAAAAAGTGAACAAGATACCAAGAAGTGAAAGGAAATAGGTTCTATGGACAGAAAGGAAAATATGCCAGGGTAGGGATATGAGTACTTGTAACAAAAGTAATGAACTTCTCTCTAGAATGTCCTTTAACATAATGAAAAATCTGATGACCCACAACCACTATTTTCTTCAGAAAAATTGTGCAAAACTCTCATGTGTCCAACAAAAGCCTATTCATAGTACTTTATATCAAATGATATACTAATGAGCTGAAATTCAACTTCATACAATTCATGGAGCCTGGGATGTAGTTCAGTGGCAGGCTGTTTGCCTAGCATATATGAGATCATGGATTACATACCCAACACCACAAAAAGTAAAAGTACACAGGAATGACTATTTTGAAACAATGATATGGATATATGCTTCTGGTATATGTTTTTAGTTTAAATAATTTTAATTAGAGACATGTTAGAGTCTGTAAACAAGTCAGGATGGCGCCTGGCAAAATGCCAGAGGGAGTAGTTTGTGAAGTAACAAAAGCAAGCCATTAAGTGTGAAGATTCCTTATTGGTTGACTGCTGTATCTGATTTATGCTAATTAAGATAAGCTATATGGAATGTATAAATATCGCTCCGGTCCTACAATAAACAGCTTCCACTCCTGCTGTATCAGCGTACACAAGTTGTTCATCAACACCCCGGTTATTTTGCTGCAGCCGGACTGCGGCAGAGACAGGGTCTCACTCGGTTGTCCAGTCTGCACTTGAATTTGAAATATTTCTGCCTCAGTCTCCAGAGTTGCTGGAATCACGGGTATGCAACACACTGCCTGGTTGGTATGTGGGTTTCTGATGGAAGCATTTCTTTTTCTTTCAAAATTAGCATTTTCCCAACAGTCAAGATTCTATCTGCACATTAGTAAAAGCTTTTATAGGAAGATAAGAAAATACTAGCTTAGCTACCTGTATGTCTGTCCTTTCTCCTACAGCAGTCAGTGAGATATTTGATGGCTCTAAATCCAACGGCCTCTATATGTCCATCTATATTAATGCACTATTGGAAACATACTTATTTCAGTTTTGGAGACACAGAGTATTTCAAGGTCATCCAAAAACTTGGTGTTCCTGTAACTTCAGCCATACAAATTAATAGGTAACACTAGAAAACACAAAAGAAAAAAAAAAGGATGATGATTATCGCTTCCTTGACTAAGGACATAGAAACCCAAGGGAGGAAGAAATAAGACTTAACACTGTTTTTTTTGTTTGTTTGTTTGTTTTTTTAACATATCAATTAAATTCTTCTCAAGGAAAAAGAAAAGCATTGAAGAACCAATTTCTTTGTAGCTCATTCATGTTTAAGTACTCTGACAACCATTTTCCTCATATTTCATTTAAGGTGAAGTAGAATATCTAACAGAAAATCACTTCAGCCTGGGCTTGATGCTAATTAGCATCATTATGTTTCTTTCCCTTCTTTCTTTTAGCTAAAGTGATCAGAGATACTAGGTGCATACCAAGTCAGTCATACACAATAATATTGCTTGTTTTTGAACAACAATTTACTCTAGCTTTAAAAAAGAACATATTGTTAATGGGCTTTGCCAATACTGTTTTCAGATGTCATTAGGTTTACACAGGAAATGGCAATATGGGTAATGGCAGAGTATATTTGGATTAAAATAGCAAATCAAGAGTGTATCATTATTTCTCCACATCCATGTTTCTAACTTAATTTTTTCTTTTACCATAACAACAAATTGACAATGCATTAATTTAAATGCTCAATTTAAAACCAGCCTTGGAGTTAATGCATTTAAATTGGTAAAAGCAAAGATAACAGCAGGCTAAAAGCTTTGTGTAAATTGAAATGCTATCAACCCAATTTAAATAATTTTGGTTCTACCATGATTTGTCTTCCTTATACTAGAATAGAACTTATCCACCTGAACTGCTGCAGATTTGGAAGGCTTTGAAGACTTTTCTTCCATGGGATAAGAAAGTAAGGCTTGAGGAAATTCCCAGGGTTTATCAAGTTTAGTTTATTAACCCCTTTTCCCCCAAAAAAGAAAAATGTATTTAGATGTTTTTGTTTTTGTTTTAAATCACAGATCCTAGTCATGCTTTAAAAATATCAGGTTATTATAATATTTGAGAACATTTCAGATATAGTAAATTGTGCTATTGAGATGTATTTATTAAAATATATATAATGTGCAAAATTGTGAGGCAATTAAATTTACCAGAAGAAAAAAAAAGGACTATTATATAAATACTATAATAATAAGTAGAACACAAAGTGTGGGGAAACTTCATATTGTTTTAAGTGCATATGTCCTTTTGTTTAATCTAAAGTGAATATGAAGGAAGTCAGTCAGTAAAATTTCCTTGACCTGCTAAGCTTGTTGACACACAGTTGTAATCCCAGCTACTTTGGAGCCTTAAGCAGGAGGATTGCAAATTCAGTACATACCTAGAGAGCCCTGTCACAAAACAAAACAAAAATAAATAAAAAGGTAAAAAGGGATTAGGATGTAGTTCAGTGGTAAGAACACCCCTTAGTTCAATCCCTAGCACCAAAAAATAATATTCCCTTAAACTGAAACAACCTCTCTCACTGTTTATTCCAAGCTCATATTGAATAAGAGTTCTAAAGCTAATGCTTACTATACTAAATTAAAATAGTTAATTTTGACCATCTATCTCTGAGAACACAGGCAGCAATATTAAGTCATATTCACAAAGATATAGAACAAGAGAATCTGGTTTTCTGATTTCTAGATTACCATTGTTTTACTCCACATAGTATTAGCTAATTATTTTTTTCTTTTATTAAGTAATTCTCTTAATATTTGATGATATTCACACTCTGTTTACCATACATATCTCCACCTCAGTCACTTGACTTTATTATACTCCTTATCAAAATGTGATTTGCTGATGTGTTCTTATAAAATTGAACAATTTTTCCCTATAAAAATACTATAATCCAGGTTTGTTTCTGAACTATATGCTAAAGAGTACAGCATTTAGATTAAAGAGAAATTCTGATTTTGGTAATACAGACTAAGTGAAGACACTGGGAAGAAAATTATTAACAGGTAGACCAGACGGAGGATGAAAATGAGAAATCAGTGTCAGCATCCTGACTGAACTTCCAGCCTCCTTGTACTCCCACTCCCACTCTAGCCAAATTACTCATTTGTAGCCTATTCACCCCAGATAGGAGGAACACTTGGAAATAAACAACACAGCATAGAGGGAGACCTAACAAAATTTTACCTTTGGTTTGAGTACAGGAGAGGAAATTCCTAATTCTCAGGAAGAATACCAATTCTCCTCTCCCTTTTTTCTATTTGCTGTGTTCTTCATAACCTAGCTCCAAAGTAATTCTGTAGAAAAGGCAGCAATACCAGTGGTGTCCCTTTGCTTTTCCAAATGTCTTATTCTTAAGAAGATATTAGACAGATGCAACTCAAAACAACTCAGTCTACAACATCAGTATAATGTTTTAGTCAGCTATTTCACTGCTAGGACTAAAAGACCTGAGCAGAACAATCATAGAAGAGAAAAAGTTTATTTGGTAGCTCACTGTTTCAAGAGGTCTCAGTCCATGGACAGTTGCCTCCATTTTCAGGGGCTACAATGATGTGGAACATCATGGGAGAATTATGGCAGAGGGAAGCAGCTCATATGATGATCAGAAAGCAGAGAGAGAGACTCCACTTGCCAGATGCAAATACAAAGTCACATCCCCAATGCCCCACCTCCTCTGGCCACAACCTATCTGCTTGCACTCAGTTAATACCAACAGGTGATCAATTCACTGATTGGATTAAGGCTTTCATAACCCAATATGTCTTCTCTGAACCTTCTTGTATTGTCTCACACGTGAGCTTTTGGGAGGCACCTCACATCCAAACCATAACATAGGATGACTTAAAGTCTACATCTCCAAACAGTCACATGCTAAGGTCCTAGACATAGGGCTTCAATGTGTGAATTTGTGGGGATACAGTTCAGCCTGTAACAATCTCAAATTACCAAAACTAAGTTAAAATAATCAGAACTGTCCTGTACTTATCATATAAATTAAAATTTTAATTGACATTCTTCTGAATAAATAAGACATAAGGCCCAAATGGCTTCTATGATGAACTGTATTAAAAAAATGAAAGAAAGAAAGAAAAGAAAAGAAATACTAACAATTTGACACAATGTTTCCAAAAAATAGAAACAGAGGGAAGAAAAATTTCTAACTAAAACTATAGGTTCAACATCACCCTAATATTAAAACCAGACAAAACTACCGAAAATTAAATTTTAAAAAGAAAATTATAGATGAGTCTTCTTGTTGAGTAGGTATACAAAAATCCTTAACAAAATATTAGCAAATAAAATCCATTGTTTAATGCAAATGGTAAGAAACTACCCCCGAATTGGTTTTATTCAAACAATGCATGACTAGTTAAATATTAGAAAATTCATTCAATTTACCATATAAACAATCTAAAAATGAAAATTCATGTTATCATAACAAAGGTTTAAAAAAATGACAAAATTAAACATTCATTCCTAAAATATCTCAGCAAAATAGCAAACTAGGGGAACTCCTGAAGTTGAAAATGGACATCAAAAACACAAATGACTATAGCAAACACCATATTTAATGTGGAGAAAAAGTGGATGCATTGTCCCTAAGATCTAGAATAAGGCTAGAGTCTTCAAACACTCTGCTGCTATTCAACATCTTAATTGGAAATCCTACTGATAGGATACACTGAGAAAAAAGTAATACAAGAAGAAACAAATCTCAACCTACTTGTAGACATTATTATCTGTTTAGAAAGCCTCACAATCTACAGAAATATTCTTACAAATAATAAAATAATTTTAGAATTTTTGCAGGATGTGGTCATTTCACCAAAAATATAATATTTCTATATACTAACAATGAACTATTGAAAACTAAATTTATTTTAAAAAATGCCCTTTAAAATACTACCAATAAAATATGAAGATATGAAAACTATGATATAGGACCATAGGACCTATATGCTGAAAACTGTCAAACATTGATAAAGGAAATTAAATGATTGGATAGATCCTTTTGTGAATCAGAAGCTTCAACTTTATAAACTATGCCAATTCTTCTCTAATATGATCTCTAGAATTTATAAACATCTAATTAAAATTTCAGCAGGAACTCTTTATACATGGATAAGCTGATCATAAAATTTCATGTAGGAAAGCAAAGGATGTGGCATTTTACAAACAATTTAAAAAGTCAAGTAGAGTTAAAGTGATCACAATATCCAGTTTAAAGACATACTATTAAGCTAGAGTAATCATAAATGTAGTATACAGCAAAAGGTTATGCACTTTCATAGGTGTTTAGAACATATTAGAAAGGTCAGAAATAGGTCAACACAAAATGGTCAATTTATTTTTACAAAAGTTGCAAAAATAGTCCATCTACATCTACAATTTTTTTAATTGCAAAAATATTTCATACAGAAAGGAAAATTTTTCAACCAATTTGGTATAATTGGACATTCCTGTGCAAATAAATAAAGCATGATGTAAGTAATATGTATTATGATACACATATTAACTAAAGTTGCTTGTGTACCTAAATAGAAACCATAAAATGATAAACCGTTTGAAGAGAATCTTTGTGATCTAGATTAGGTAAAATGTTTGATCACCACCCCAGAATTATAATATACCAAAGAATTATTTGACTTCCTTAAAAATAAAAATATTAGTTCTGTTAAAGATACTATTAAAATAACTCAAAGATAAACCACATAGCAAGAAATAAAATGTAAGTAAATCAAATATGCAACAAAATTATTTTGTCCTGAGTATACAAAGAACTCTTAAGACTCAATAGTGGGCTGGGGATGTGGCTCAAGTGGTAGCGCGCTCGCCCGGCATGCGTGCGGCCCGGGGTTCGATTCTCAGCACCACATACAAACAAAGATGTTGTGTCCGCCGATAACTAAAAAATAAATATCAAAAAATTCTCTCTCTCTCTCTCTCTCTCTCTCTCTCTCTCTCTCTCTCCTCTCTCACTCTTTCTTTTAAAAAAAAAGACTCAATAGTAAGAAAACAAACAACCTGTTTAAAAATAAATGAAATACTAGGACATCACCAAAGTAGACAGAAGGATAGCAAACAAGCACATAAAAAGATGGTAAATATCATTAGCCATTACAAAAATGCAAATTGAAAACATTATGAGTGGGTTATGTTTTCTTGCTGTGACCAAAATACCTGATAAGAACAAGCTAGAAGAGGGAAAGTTAATTTTGGCTCAGGGTTTCAGAGGTTTAATTCATGTTGGGCAAACTCCACTTTTCTGGGCCCAAGGTGAGGCAAAATGTCCTGGGAGAAGTTTGTGGGGAAGGAAAGCTACTCAAAGAAAGGAGGTGGGAGGGACCTCAAGGAATAAGAACCCTTTTAGGGCACCACCAGTGACCTGCAGTGACCCACCTACTTCACCCACACTGACTTCCCTATGGTTATCATCCAATTAGTCTATTCAAACCAGGAGGCATGTTTAGGTCACCATTCTCCCAACCCAATCATTTCACCTGTGAATGTTCCTACATTAAGAGAGGAGACATGGGTTAACACTTTATATCAAAACCATGACCATGAGCTTTCACAATATACTCATTAAAAAGGCCAAAATATAATACACTGGCAATACAAAGTGCTGTCAATGATAAGCATCAGGAACTCATAAAAATTTCTTGTGTAATTACAAAATGCTGCACTCACTTTTGAAAACAGTTTTAGAGTTTCTAATAACCTTACTATGCATCCCATTAATTCCATTCATAAATATTTATCCTATAGAAACATCGTGTTATATTCACAGAAAAATCTGTAGACAAATGTTTATCATCATTATAGTCATAATGACCATAATGGAAACAGCTAAAATGTCTTTAATAGGATGGCTAATGAAATGGTGGCATCTCAGTGCAATAGAATCAAACAAATAAAAAGGAACATATTGATGTATATACTACAGAATAATTGACTCTTCAAGAATGTATTCTGAATGAATGAATCCAGGCTTACAGGTTACGTGCCATATGATTTCATTCATAGGGCAACCTTGAAAAAACAAATGTTAGCACCAAGTATGGAATAAAGAATTGTGTGATTATAATGGAATAACAAAAAGGAATTTTTTTATAGTGATAGAACTCTTCTCCACTCTATTTGTTGTGGTAATCATATGAATGCTTATGACAATTTATTGAGCTGAATCATAAAACTATATCAATTTTATTGCATAATATTTTTTAAATATTTTAAAAGGATAGTGCAAATTTCAGGAAAACACAAATTAAAGGAATAATTTCCAAAATAGTAAAAGATGACTTTCATATTAATGAAATTTTACATGTCAAAATGGTCCATACCCAGCCTCTATTAAAATTTAGATAAAAATGAATTTTTTTAAAAAATTAACATCAAATGAAAGAGTTACCAAATTTCTGAATTGAATGTTAAAAAGGTAGTAGTTATTACTTTATATTCTTAAGCTTGATACTGATGCCTAGGATGACCTTGGGAAGAAAATGAAAGAAATGTGATTCAAAAAATTATTAAAGAAAGTTATTGATGAATTTTTTATTTAGTTTAAATATGTCATACTAGAATATTTTAAATTTATTTTGATGGAATTTCTATACTAATAGATCAGGTAAAAGCAATAAATAAAATGAATCTACCCAGCTTTAATAAGTAAAGAAACTGTCTGAAAATTACAATATTGTATTATGTACAGGGATTCCCATATTATTAGATTCTGTCTCAGCACACATTTCATCAGAAAACAAACACAAATATGCACTTAAAGTAATGGATTTAGGAAGTTACCAGTATAATTTTAAAAACCAATAGCAATAAACAATCTGTAGGATTGTTTTCAGAAGTAACTGTATTACCAGATGTAAAGCATGTACTAAAGTATATAGAAGATTTTATAGTTGTCTGGTCTGGATTCTGTGTCCCTGCCATATTTAATCTTAAAACACTATCCCCAAATTGATGGTATTAAGATGTGTGACCTCCTAGGGGTGATTATGTCATGAGAACCAAGTGCTCATGAGTGACATTAGTGTCCTCATAAAGTAGGCTCATGGGAGTTCCCGTTCCCATTCCACTGTATGAAAATGCTGCAAGAATGTGCCAAACACGAACCAGAAAATGTCCCTCACTAGCCTCTAGAGCAGTGAGAAATAAATTTATATTTTGTGGTATTTTGTTACAACAGCCTAAATTAGACTAATACAATAAAAAAAAAAAAAAACAATTAATAAACCAGGCACAGTGACATAGGCCTTGACTGCTGAGACGGGAGGATTGCAAGTTCAAAGTTAGCCTCAAAAAAAGCGAGGTGCTAAGCACATTCAGTGAGATTCTGTCTGTAAATAAAATACAAAATAGGAGTGGGGAGGTGGATCAGTGGTTGAGTGCCCCTGAGTTCAATCCCCAGTACCTCCCCCTGAAAAAAGTATTGAAAAGTACCAAGGTGTTTTATAGAACTTTAAAGTTCACAGACATTCCCAACACATTGAGAAAAGCTTCATTAGTTGCTCTAGGATATATTTAATTTACTGATAAAGACTAAAGTTTATCCAAGAGTAGTAGTGCATGCCTATAATCCCTGCTACTTGGGAGGCTGAAGCACGGAGATCACAAGTTAAAAGCCAGCCTGCAAAAATTTCAATACCTTGTTTCAAAATGAAAAATTAAAAGGTCTGTGGATGTAGCACAGTGCTAGAGCACCTCTGGCTTCTATTCCCAAAACCACAAAAATAAATAAATAAATAAAATAAAGTTTATTTTTCAATGTTCTTTCTGTTAAACCATGTGTATTAGTCTGTTTCCTGTTGCTGATTACACAATACCACAACTGGGTTAGTTTCAAACAAAAAAGATTTATTTTGGCCCATGTGTCTAATCCAAGGTTGATGGACTACTTCTGGTGATAGCCTTCATGATGACAGAGTCTTTGTGATGCAGGGCATTACATGGTGAGAGATAGGACATATGCATGTGTGTATTCTGGCCTGTCTAACTGTCTCTGTTTCCTTATAAAGGGACCAGCATTCAGTCATGGATCTCTATCTGATAACCTTATCTAATAACTCTGATAACCACATGACAAAGACTCCACTTCTAAATAACAGAGTTGGACTGTTTCCATCTTCTAAATACTTCACAATAGGAATTAAGTTTCAAAACATGAATCCACTTAAACCAAAGCATCATGTTTACATGAAATGAGGATTGAAAGAAGCAGGCATATTTAAGCTACATGGGGAAAACATGATTCATATGGAGAAAGAGAGACAAGAAAGCTCTGGTCAGATATTTGCAAAGACTGAATATAAAAAAGATTAAATTATTTGCTTATTTATTAATATTTATGTAACTTTCAGTGATTTTGTAAAAGAGTGATCACACCAGTTGATGTACAGCTGGAATAAAAATGCTTGTCTTCATAGCTCTTTACTACTTTAACAAATACTCCCAGAGAATCTACTGTCTATTAATCTTATGTTATATACTATGGTGATAATGTCAAAGTCTTAAATAAAAATAAATATCTAACTTAAGTAACCTAGTATAGTCTATCACAAAGTTAAAAGTTTCAATATATAAAACTGGCAATTATTGCTAATAAGAATTCTTAGAAAATGATAAGCAAAAAATAATACAATAATTAGAAATATATACTCAGAAATCCTGTATTATCTGTTAAGTTCTATAATTTACTCAGGTAATAGAAAATCTGAGATTCTACATACAAATAACTAAATAATATCTTCATGGAATTCAAAAAGTTATCTTAATTATACATTTGTAAGAATTCCTAAGCAAAATAATGAATAAGATAAAATAAATTTAGCAACTGTACCATATTGTTATACCTATGATTCTTTGTCTATTCTTATAATTGATATCAAAGGGAAAAGGGAAATATTTCATGGAAAGATCACAAAATTTAGCAATTTGCTAAATCAGTTTGTGTACTTCTGATTTTGTCACATTACCTGTTCAATTTTTCTCTTCCAGAATTTTAAAACTTCCTGAGAATTCTGTTGAAAACATGGTGTCCATAGGAACCCTGTCAAGGAAGCACACATTTAAATTTTAATTTTAAAATACTCAACCAAGTTTTGTCACATTGGTATTAAAGAATGAAATCAGTGTTTCCTACTCCCCATAGCTTATTTCAGAAAAGATGGGGTACAGATCTACGAGTTACTTAGCTATCATTCCCCTTATTTTCAGTTTGAGATGATATGTTATCAGAATCTAACCCCATCTTCAAAGCTTGCACTGATCTATAATTATGATCATGCCTGACCAATTCTGGCCCAGGTAATAAAATAAGCAATAACACTGCAAATTCTCATGAAGTTTATATCCTGGCATGTTAGCTTTTCAGCACTTCAATGCAATACTTGAGATAGTTCATTTATAAAGAGTAAAGTTTACCTTAGCTCACAGTTTTGGAGTTTCCAGTTCCAAATTCGCCAGCTCCATTTTTCTGGGTCTCTGATGGGGAGACTAAATGGCAATGGTGGGAAATCACTGTGAAGCAACTACTCATTTCATAGCTAGGAGAAAAAGAGAGAAAGGGAAAGAGCCAGTGTCTCCTTCAAGAACATGCCACCAGTGACTTTAAGACATATAACTAGGTCCCCACCTTTTAAGGATTCCATCATCTCCCAGTAGTGCTGCCATAAGTATCAAGCACATGGACTGTTTGGAGACATTCAAAATTCAAACTATAGCACCCAATCAGGGGAAGAAGGCAGCAACAAATAAGTAAATTATAAAATAACTAACTATAAACTAACATATGAATCCTCAAGAAAATGAATCATTTTTTAAAACAAGAATGTAAGCATAAAACTTGACCAGACTGTGGGTTTGCAGAAGCTTTAAATGATTTGATATCTCTAGGTTAATGGACATTTTAAGAAAAGAAATTAGCTAAGTGAAGGCATGCTGATAGTGGGGTGATTTTGCCTCAGCAGAAAACAGACACATAGATCATATAGTGAGAAAAGAAAATACAAAATGAGGGAAGACTTCTGTGAATGAGGTCAGGGAGAAAGTCCTACATAGAGGCTTGAGCAATACATAGAATTCAGAACTGTAAGGCTTCAGAGTAATTTAAGGAATACTGGGTTTAATTTAAAAAACAATAGGAAGTCATTGAGGGTATAAAGTTGAAGTGGAATACTTTGATGGCACTAATTTTTGTTTTTTTGCCTTCTTTCAAGGAAAAAATAAGGGAAATTGATAGCTTAGACTGTATAGAGAAGAAGCAGCAATGTGCTATAAATAATTTTTGTGAGAATTCTTGGACAATATTTGTATAAAGAACTTTTCGGCCCACATTATAGCTTAGTTGTAGAATTATTGCCAATCAAGTCTCAGTCTCTGGGGTTTGATATGTAGCAACACACACACACACACACACACACACAGAACTTTTAATAACAATCAATATAAAACTAGTCATCAAAAAATATCCACTCCTTCAAAAGTATGAAGGCCATTTAACTAGAAAAAAAAGGTATTTGCATAATTTAAAGAAGTGTGTTGATTTATTACATTTCTGAAGCACTCTTGGAACCTTCCCAGGAGTCTAGATAATGACACCAATTGCTTCTCCTCTCCATCAAGGCACACTCCATAAACTTTGTGGATAATATGTCTGCCCAAGGTCTAAATATCTGAAGAGTTAAGCTTAAATTTTGCTATTATTCATATAGCTCTAAGGCTGCTTGAAGTTAACTATGATAAACTACCCATTTTAGTGAATGATCTGAACAGTAGTCTCCGCAGCACTGGGTGCAAATTTATTCAAATTGACACTGAGGAAGTCATAGATCTCCGATTTGAAACACACTATAGTATTTTTCTGTGTGCCCAGAAAGTTAAAGAAGATAAAGATTTGTCTAGCAAGCCAGCATGAATGCAAAAATCAACAGTACAGCGGCAATTTATGAGCTATGCTTGCATGATGTAGGATGGGTTTATCTGCGTTTTCAGGGGACTGGTTTCTCATAATGGATTTTAAGTAATCTGAGAATCTATGGCCCATAAAAAGAAATGAAATGAAGAGACAAACTTTGAGACACAAAACAGGAAAAGCAATATAATACCAAAGAGAATAAGGAAAAGTGACAGAAGTGACCTGAGAAGAGAATACATTTTCAATGATGCTGTGTCAATTACCTAAATTAATAATTACTACATTCCTTGTAATAAGTTGAATTAATATATCCAATTTGTAGTTGAGGATACTTAAAACAATAATTTATTTGAGTGACAGAGTTAGGAAATCATGGAGGTAGAGGCTGAGCTGTTCATCTCTCTGGATTAAAAATCATTGGCCTAAAGCATTATGTTATCCACTCAAGGACTAGTTGGGTTGCCAATTCCAGAAAGTGGACCTGCAAAAGAAAGGTTCTGATTTTGGAATATAAAAAAATGGGACAATGCTTTCTACCACCTTTTTGGTTTAAGAGATAAAGTTTTATGTTTGATTTGGTAAATGTGAAACATTTGCATTTAATCAGCCTCCTGCTGATATCATTTATTTTAAGTCTTATAACATTGGCAAGAAAAGTTGGGTCATTGAGAAAATAAAAAAATAAAAAAATATCTCCTAAAAGGAGATATCTCAGATGACTGCTTCCACTTACAGTCAGAAACTGGAATACTAAAGCAAAATACAATGATTCATATGTTTCAGGGAGACATAAAAAAATGGCATATTGAAGCCATGGAATAGATTGTATTGAGAGTATTTGATATTAAGCACTAAGCAAGAATTAACATAATAACAACTACAAAACACATTGGTATGGAGAGGGACTCCTTCAGCACTTATTTAAAGCACCATAAAATAGAATTTTCTGACAAAGCAAACATTGGTCAAAAACTTAGTTTTTCTTTTACTCATTGAAAAAAAGCTTACCCAGGAACCAAAGACCCCTTTTACTTGGTTGTGGTTTTTTCCTAAAATTATGTTTAAGTTTTACTTTTCCATATCAGGGTTTCTCTTTTTTGTTTCTTCATTTTCCTCCTTTCTTCCTTTCCCCAGCCCCAATTTGTACACAGAGAACTTCCTTAGAACATATGATTATTTTATTCCATTATCTGTTTTTAAGATAACTTTTTGCAACCAATTTGAATCTCACCTCTCTACGTTTTCATCCATTTATGATAACATCATACTTTTCAATATACCCCTAAGCTTATGTCTTCAAGAACTCCTTCCTGAACTGAGCTGAAAGAGTTAGTGTCTTAATTCTGTTCCATCTTGACAGCTACTGTCTCTTAATGAATCATGATATATTTTCTAGAATAATGTGGAAACAATCTATATCCATATCATCATTTCTTCCATCGCTAATATATATTCCCCATGATTGGCAGAGCAGTCTTTCACAAACAAACATCCCTATATTATCCATGCTCAGAGGCATTTAAAAGTTTCCTATCATCAATTGCTATCAAAACATACTTGCAATACAGATTTCTAGATCATACTATCAAGATTCTGATTCAGTAAATTTAAGTATAATGATAAATACATCAATGAGATTAACAGTTTATTTATATGACTAGGTGTGCTTGAATACTATCATACTCATATATCAGGTCCAGATAATGTAAAAAATATCATAATATATAATGTATAGCAAGTTTGCCTCCCTGCTTGTCACCCATGACCTTGCCCTGACATTGAATTAAAATTCATAGATACCATTCTTGTGTGTGTGTTTGTGTGTGTGTGTGTATGTGTGCAAAATGCTACTTTTGTCTATTTCTAAACTCAATTCATAAGTAAATATATGCAAATACTCATTATTACATAACATTATGTTAGACATAATTATAACATTATAATGCCTCAATTGATACAGACTTAGGTCTTTCTAAATATAGGCACATCCAGAAACTGTTATTATCTATCTATCTATCTAAATATTTGTTTTCATATACTCACCAGAAATTGTGTCACTTACAGTGCTAAGTATAGACTTTATAAAGATCACCTGAGTTGAAAGTGAACCATTTCATCCTAAAGACTTGTATCTTTCAGAAACTGAAAATCACCTTTATCTCTGTGATAATCAAAGTACATATGTTTGTGCATGTTATTCCTAATCTCTTCTCTAAAATTCTTTATCTGTCTACTATAATCAAATTTTTTAAACCCTATCTTCCAAGGGAATTATTTATTTCAGATATTTTTTGTAAGTCAGTCTCTTACCCATGTGAGAAAACTGTCTTTGAGGTTATATTACATATTTTCCTGAATTCAGTTTTATACATTTTTTATTTCAGAGAAAAACAGTATGTTCATTTGATAAATGAAGTAATTTAAGAGCTGTGAAGCAGTCACAAACCTAGTTAATAAACACATATTGTAAATGTATGGTTCATAATTAGAATCATTTGACTCAAAACTCATGTGATTGTAATTTTTCTTTATAATTTCTGCCCTTTTAAACATGATTTGAACAGATATTTAGCTGTTTGAAACAGGTAGCTTTGTAATTATGAACTTGAGAATCACTTTTTAAAAATGTTTTATTTTTTGAAGATAAGTTTTGCATTAAAATACAGGACTCTTTAAATGATCTATCATTCTTTTTTGAGATTGTCATTGAATTAAAATGCCATAAAATCATCAAAATACCCACAGATTTTTTATTCATTCAAAATACATTTATTGCTGTCATTGTTTGCCAGACACTGAACTAAGTATCCAGGAAAGAGGAATGAAAGATATGATTCTCACTCTTTAAGACTGCTCGAGTGGGCATGGCAAGATGATGGCTGAGTAAGATCCTTTGATGATTGTTTCCCCACAGACACATAAAATTGAACAGTTTTCATGCACCAAATGACACTTACCAGAGCTAAGGATATCAGTTGAGAGATTTTAGTGTCTGCTTTTAGTATAGCAAAATGAAAACATAAGTCCAAGCCTTAGACATGAAACCCAGTTCAAAGTCTGCAAAGAAACATAATCCCTGCCAGCTAGCTAATATCCACATACTGAACTGACACTGCTTTTGAGCAGGCTCCCCACTGACTCCCCCCCCCCCTTTTC
Source organism: Callospermophilus lateralis (assembly GCF_048772815.1). Classification (NCBI taxonomy): domain Eukaryota; kingdom Metazoa; phylum Chordata; class Mammalia; order Rodentia; family Sciuridae; genus Callospermophilus; species Callospermophilus lateralis. The sequence goes on along the minus strand of NC_135306.1, from coordinate 127,372,623 downwards.
TCCAACCTGGCATGGCACTTGGGAAGTAAGACTCCTTTTGCTATGGAGCAAGATTCCAAATCTACGGGAACATCTATTCTCATACCCTAGTTCCAAATCTGCCACCGTGAGCCGAGTGCCACATAAAAACCTTGCATGGGCTCTCTCTTGTCCAGCGAGGAGGTCCACAGAACAGGGTAGAGGAGAGTGTGGCTGCAAAGTCGCTAATCAAGACCTCCAGAGACCAAGCAGGAAGCAGGTCCGATTTTATTGTGCAGTTACCATGTATATATATACTCAGGCAGTAGTTAAGCAGGTTATAGGTAGCCACCAATGCAATTTCTGGCCAAATGTCCCTGCAGCAATCAATCAAAGAGGGGGCTGTGGAGCAAACCCAGGGACTGCAACACAAGGCCTCACGCCCAGGGCTGTGCCTACAGGGTAAGCAGTTTGCCACTCACATACTTAGCATGGGGGAGTGGTTTGCCACTCAGAAGCCCTTAATGTATGCCATGTATGCAGTACTCCATGCACTTGTCCCCACAAAACCTAGAGCCCCATAAGTAGGACAGAACTCACAAATAAAAGTAAACTAGCTCCAGTATTAATCGAGACAAGTGTACTAGTGGGAAAGATTTGAATTTAAATATGTGCCTGAAGCACACCTACCTTCCTCCTGAGACTGTGCAGGTCCCTGTGTCTGTGAGACTCAGTTGGGACCAAGCTTAACATCAGGCTGGGTGACCAAGGAACACTACCTATACTATCCATTCCACAACCTCAGGCAACACACCTTTTTCCAGGTCAATGCTCACAGATGGGATTCTAGAATTGACCCAACACCAGGCAAAAAACTAGCAAGGAATCATATTTGGATCTGCATTACCTACCTTCCGCTGTGGTGCAGATCTCATTGCAATCTTTGACGCTGTAAAGGTTCCCGCAGTTGTAAATCTCAGATGTGTTCCAGCTTAGCATCAGTCTAGGTGGACAAGGGTTCATTTTGGTCATCACTACCCAACTTCAGGTAGATAGTCTGATTTGAGAGCCTATCCACTGGAGATGGAAAAAGATAGTAATCACAAGGCTTTGCCTTGAAATGTACTGAAATAGGAAGATTAAAACAGTCCTCATGCCCAGGCCTGCCTGTAGGCAAAGCCTCAGGAACATTTTTAGTGCCAGAAAAAGACATTAAGTCCCAGATTTATATTTATATTTCAGCTAAATGTCATCTATGGCTAGTTGCAGTGGTTTTGTGTCACACATACACCAGCAATGAGCAGCCTGTAGCACTCTAAGCTTATGGTCTTTCCCACCATTTCACTGGTCTTGTTAGGCTGTGGGTTAGGGATGTGTCACAGTTGGTAGTATTGATGGCCACATGTATGACATAGGATCTTGGGTTTGTTTCATCTATGATTCCACTGCCTAGAAAGGGGCATAATCCCATAGTGCCTCCCTATAGGCAATTCTCTATATGAATGAGGCATCTTGACTTATCCTGGCCAAAAAAAAAAAAATGCTTATGAGGACAGAATACTCTTTCTAGGTACTCTTTTGATGGTTCTTTCTGAGTAGCACATCATTGGTATATTTGAGACAAATCCAGGATTGCCTTGTACTCTAGTATTTAAATAGTGGCAAGACACAAATAGCAGGCTCCCAACAAATGGGCACCATCCAGAGCTGAAACAGTGGAAGCAACTATAGGCTTGGAGAAAATAAGCAGTCCATTTAGAATTTCTGAAAAGATAGACACAAATAAAGTCAGGATGAAATACATACCTAATCATTCAAATGCTAGATGACATTGCATGCCAACAAAGTTCCTGAACCTTCAGAATAGCAAGACCTCATCTAATATTCAAGAAAGATTCCACGTCAGTCCTGGTGGCATACATCTGTAATCCCAGTAGCTCAGGAATTTGAGACAGGAGGAACATGAGTTCAAAGCCAGCCTCAGCAAAAGCCAGGTGCTAAGCAACTCAGTGAGATTCTGTTGTAAATAAAATATAAAATAGGGCTGGTTATGTGGCTCAGACAAGTTCTAGATGATCTAACATAGAAGTGGAATGATTTTAGGAATGTTGAGAAGAGGATAGTATTTACCAGAGATCAGGATGAGGTTGGGGGGAAGAATAGGGAAAAGTTAATAGGTACTAAGTTGCAGTTAGATTGCAACAGGAGGTTCTAGTGTCTATGGCACAATAGGGTGGCTATAGACAAAAAGCTAGAGAAAAGCATTTTGAAAGCTTTCAGTATAAAGAAATAATAAATACTTGAGAAAAATGTTTAATCTGATTTACCATTATGCAATGTATGTATGGATTGAAACATTACATACTGTGCTATTAGCATGTATAATTTTATAATTTTTATAACAATTAAAAAAAACTATAAAAGTAGTTCTTAATCTAGCAATAGAATGAGGCAAGTTTGTGTCAGCTTTATTATACTGTGGCAAATGCTACAAAGTACATACAGAAGAAAAACAACCAAAATGTGTGAATGTACAGTATGATATTATGTTGAAAACCTATGGTAACACATGCCTGTAATTCTATTTCTAGAAAATTTTTGTGTGTATATAATTAAACACTGCTTTGTATCTGAATATCAACCAGATTCCTAATTTTATGCCTTTTTAGTCAAATTCTTCATCTCTCTCTTTCCCTCATCTTTCAATATTTTTATTAATATTACATTAAAACTTCAAAAATTATTCCAAATCCAAAATTCAAATGCAAAAATATTCAGAGGTGAAAAGATTTGATCATGATGGTTCTGACCTCATGAATAGATTAATCCATTTGACAGATTAATAATTAGAATGAATAACTGGGAGATGGTAAAAACTATTTAAAGGTGAGGCAAAGCTGGAGCAAATAGGTTACTGGGAGGATGGCCTCACCTCAAGACCAAAGCAATGGAGCTCAAATGAATCCTCTGCTAACATCAGCCAAAATAAATCTTTTCTCCTGAGGCATTTTGGTGGCAATGAAGAAAAGTTAGCTGACACACCTGCATAGGTTCACTGAAAATAAATTCATTCCTTGAATTTTCTCTGTGCTCTATTTTTTTTCTAAATTAAGAAGCTAACATGGAGCTGGGCATAGTGACACATGCCTGTAATCCCAGCAGCTCCAGAGGCTAAGACAGGAGGATGGCAAATTCAAAGCCAGCCTCAGCAAAAGTGAGTTGCTAAGCAACTCAGTGAGACCCTGTCTCTGAATATAATACAAACTAGGACAGGGATATGGCTCAGTGGTCGAGTGCCCCTGAGTTTAATCCCCAGTACCAAAAAAAAAAAAAAAAAAAAAAAGCTAATATAGGAGGATGGACTAATTTTTCACAATTATTATGATCACCTCATAAAAGAAAGGGCAAATACATTTTTATTGTCTATTATGCATATTTTACCTTAAATAAGTTAGACCATTTAACACAAATAAAAGCATAATGAATTTTGTATTATTAAAAATTGCTGGACACAAATCAATTATACCTCAGTTTTAATTTTATCTAACCCTACATCTAATCTTACATCTAACCTTATATCTACAGGAAAATCTGTTCAAAACCAAGTTCTCACTTTATTTATGATTATGTTCAAATTTATATTTGAACTACTACATTCATATTCAGTTAGTTCAATGCTTTCTCTCTTTCTCCCTCCAGCACACATACACTCAATTCATACTCAAGTTATTTAAGGACACATGTGTATGACTAATGTGATCAGCACATTACTTTATTCCTTTTCATGCTTTAACCTTAGAAAATGTCCTCTAAACTCACAAGTCCATATAGGACCAGCTGTGTTATTTGTTTATCTCAGAGTGGAATACAAATGTAAGACCCCCTGTAACAAATACATTAAACCTTGAAGGCAGTGACTGCAAAATAGTAAACTAAACACAATATCCTTTTGTATACCAGCATTTGTTTGCACATATTGCATATTCATGAAGCTGCTTCTGAATCCAGGTAAAGAAATTCTTGTTTCAGCTTATGGTACTCTGAGTTATCTCTCGTCATATTTTCCTAGTGCTGCCATAGCAAAGTACCAGAGAATGGATGGCTCAAGTAACAGAATTTATTTTTTCGCAGTTCTGGAAAGTGGGATTTGTAGATGAAAGTTTTGGCAGAGTGGATTGGTTTTGAGTCATTTTTACCTGACCTTTAGATGGTCATTTTATCCTATTGATTCACATGGTCTTCCCTCTATCTGTATTTGTTATAGTTTAGATATTAGGTGTTCCCCAAAATCTCGTGTCTGAGACAATGCAAGAAAGTTTAGAAGTAAAACGACTGGGTAGGAGAGGCTAAAGTTAATTAGTGCATTAATTTCCAAATAGTGATCAACTAGGTAGTAATTCTATGTGATAGGTAGAGTGTGGCTGGAGGAGGGGGTCTCTGGGGACATGCCTTTGTTATACATATTTTGTCCTTGTTGGGTAGAGCTCTGCTTCCTGGTGCCATGTCCTGAGTTGCTTTCCTCTTCCACATTATCTGTTGTGATCTTCTGCTACAAGGAGAGCACAGATCAACGGAGTTTTCTGTCTGTGGACAGAGAGCTCAGAAACTATAAGCCCCCAAATAAACGTTTCCTCTTCTAAAATTGATCTTTTTGGTCACAGAAGCAAAAAACCTGACTATAACAGTATACAAATTCCCTCTTTTATAAAATCACCAGTTATATTAAATAAGACTCATCCTCACAATTCCCTTTGAATATAATTGCCTCTTTAAAAATGAAGTCTCTCCTTTTTATCTCACTCTTTCTTCTCCCCACCCCCAGCAGTGCTGAAAATCAAATCCATGGCCAACTTTACACACACTAGGTAACCTCTCTGCCACTGAAGAATACTCCAGCCCCAGAGTCCCCAGATCTTAATACAATTACATTCTGAGTGGAGGTTAGGAAGCCAACATAAGTATTTTGGAGAAACAGCATTCAGCTCATAATAACCTCATTTCAAATGTAAACTCTCTTAGGTCACTGATCCTATGTTTTGTTGCCCACATAGTAAATCTAGCATTCCAGTATATTTCAATAAATATCTGATGATTGAACAAATCGGTAGAATTATGTACACCAGTATATATCAGAAATTCTTATGATTTAATGGTAAAAGCAATCCATATATAAGAACATTGTTTACAAGATTGGTGGGCATTTCTGCATCATTCGTAAAGTATAAACTGGACTGGTAAGCGTGAATTCCAATGAGATGATTAAAATGGTATGGCCTGAACTTTGTCTTTAGGTGAAATATCAATTGAAATATAGTACTATGATAATTTTTGAGATAAACAATTTCAATTTATAAAGCTGAGTTTTCAAATATTTACATCAAAGAAAAACATGGTCTAATAGTAAAGATTTTGAAACTTATTTTACTTGGAAATTCTAATTTATGCAATATATTACTTTAAATTAAATTTCTAAAGTAATTATCATACTCTACAAATAAAGGTGGATTTTTTTTTACTTCATTCAAAGTTTAGTTCTGATTCATTATCATCAAATACTTTGAAAGTATAAAAAATAGAGAGCATTATTTAATATTATGTGATATTGGGTTAATGTATTACTAAGATTTATCTGCATACAAAATTCATCAGGTAACTAAGTTAAAAATACTCTTATAGGGACTGGGGATGTGGCTCAAGCAGTAGGGCGCTAGCCTGGCATGCATGCAGCCCGGGTTCGATCCTCAGCACCACATACAAACAAAAATGTTGTGTCCGCCGAAAACAAAAAAATAAATATTAAAAAAAGTTCTCTCTCTCTCTCTCTCTGTCACAAAAAAATGCTCTTATAAATGTGTGTAAAGTCTTTGTCAAATGGTGTGCTTTAAAGCAAATGAGGTAAACATTTTTTGAAATACTAAATAACAACTTTCTTCAGTTCTCCTATAAAACCAAGTCTATTTGTCAGGTGTTAAGATTGAATACTAATTAACTAGTACATAGCTCTAAATAGAAAACTTTCTCCTGGAATTTAGGACAAAAATATCATTTTAAGTATTTTTTCAGTTTAACCATTTCTTTTTTTTTTCTTTCAGCATTTATTTTTTATTGGTGCATATTAATTATACAGAACAGTCAGTTTAATTGCAGCGTACATATTATGTTATGTTATATATACACATATAGCATAATTTCATCAATTTCACTTCCCAATTACTCTGATTTTACAAGAAGTTTTTTTCACGTTATTTCTTTTTTTTTTAAATGAATTTTTATTGTTGGTTGTTCAAAACATTACATGGTTCTTGATATATCATATTTCACACTTTGATTCAAGTGGGATATGAACTCCCATTTTTACCCCATATACAGATTGCAGAATCACATCAGTTGCACAACCATTGATTTACATATTGCCATTCTGGTGTCTGTTGTATTCTGCTGCCTTTCCTATCCTCTACTATCCCCCCTCCCCCCTCCCCTCCCCTCTTCTCTCTCTACCCCCTCTACTGTAATTCATTTCTCCCCCTTATATTTTCCCCCTTTCCCCTCACTTCCTCTTGTATGTAATTTTGTATACCCCTGAGGGTCTCCTTCCATTTCCATGCAATTTCCCTTCTCTCTCCCTTTACCTCCCACCTCTCATCCCTGTTTAATGTTAATCTTCTTCTCATGCTCTTCGTCCCTACTCTGTTCTTAATTACTCTCCTTATATCAAAGAAGACATTTGGCATTTGTTTTTAAGGGATTGGCTAGCTTCACTTAGCATAATCTGCTCTAATGCCATCCATTTCCCTGCAAATTCTATGATTTTGTTATTTTTTAATGCAGAGTAATACTACATTGTGTATAAATGCCACATTTTTTTTTATCCATTCATCTATTGAAGGGCATCTAGGTTGGTTCCACAGTCCTGCTATTGTGAATTGTGCTGCTATGAACATGGATGTAGCAGTGTCCCCATAGTGTGCTTTTTTTAGATCTTTAGGGAATACACCGAGTAGGGGAATAGCTGGGTCAAATGGTGGTTCCATTCCAAGCTTTCCAAGAAATCTCCATACTGCTTTCCAAATTGGCCACACCAATTTGCAGTCCCACCAGCAATGTACCAGAGTACCCTTTTCCCCACATCCTCGCCAGCACTTGTTGTTGTTTGACTTCCTAGTGGCTGCCAATATTACTGGAGTGAGATGGTATCTTAGGATGGTTTTGATTTGCATTTCTCTGACTGCTAGAGATGGTGAGCATTTTTCATATACTTGTTGATTGATTGTATGTCCTCCTCTGAGAAATTTCTGTTCAGGTCCTTGGCCCATTTGTTGATTGGGTTATTTGTTATCTTATTGTCTAATTTTTTTAGTTCTTTGTATATTCTGGATATTAGGGCTCTGTCTGAAGTGTGAGGAGTAAAGATTTGTTCCCAGGACATAGGCTCCCTATTTACCTCTCTTATTGTTTCTTTTGCTGAGAAAAAACTTTTTAGTTTGAGGAAGTCCCATTTGTTGATTCTAGTTATTAACTCTTGTGCTATGGGTGTCCTATTGAGGAATTTGGAGCCCAACCCCACAGTATGTAGATCATAGCCAACTTTTTCTTCTATCAGACGCCATGTCTCTGATTTGATATCCAGTTCCTTGATCCACTTTGAGTTAACTTTTGTGCATGGTGAGAGAAAGGGATTCAATTTCATTTTGTTGCATATGGATTTCCAGTTTTCCCAGCACCACTTATTGAAGATGCTATCCTTCCTCCATTGCATGCTTTTAGCCCCTTTATCAAATATAAGATAGTTGTAATTTTGTGGATTGGTTTCTGTGACCTCTATTCTGTACCATTGGTCCACCCGCCTGTTTTGGTACCAGTACCATGCTGTTTTTGTTACTATTGCTCTGTAGTATAGTTTGAAGTCTGGTATAGCTATACCGCCTGATTCACCCTTCCTGCTTAGCATTGTTTTTGCTATTCTGGGTCTTTTATTTTTCCATATGAATTTCATGATTGCTTTCTCTATTTCTACAAGAAATGCCGTTGGGATTTTGATTGGCATTGCATTAAACCTATAGAGAACTTTTGGTAATATCGCCATTTTGATGATGTTAGTTCTACCTACCCATGAACAGGGTATATTTTTCATCTTCTAAGATCTTCTTCTATTTCTCTCTTTAGGGTTCTGTAGTTTTCATTGTATAAGTCTTTTACCTCTTTTGTTAGGTTGATTCCCAAGTATTTTATTTTTTTGAGGATATTGTGAATGGAGTGGTTGTCCTCATTTCCATTTCAGAGGATTTGTCGCTGATATACAGGAATGCCTTTGATTTATGCGTGTTGATTTTATATACTGCCACTTTGCTGAATTCATTTATTAGCTCTAATAGTTTCTTTGTAGCCCCTTTTGGGTCTACTAGGTATAGAATCATGTCATCTGCAAATAGTGATAATTTGAGTTCTTCTTTTCCTATTTTTATGCCTTTAATTTCTTTCGTCTGTCTAATTGCTCAGGCCAGTGATTCGAGAACTATGTTGAACAGAAGTGGTGTGAGAGGGCATCCCTGTCTTGTTCCAGATTTTAGTGGGAATGCCTTCAGTTTTTCTCCATTCAGAATGATGCTAGCCTGAGGCTTAGCATAGATTGCTTTTACAATATTGAGGTATGTTCCTGTTATCCCTAGTTTTTCTAGAGTTTTGAACATAAAGGGATGCTGTACTTTGTCGAATGCTTTTTCCGCATCTATTCAGATGATCATATGGTTCTTATTTTTAGCCTGTTGTTGTAGTGAATAACATTTATTGATTTCTGTATATTGAACCAACCTTGCATCCCAGGGATAAATCCTACCTGATCATGGTGCACATTTTTTTTGTATCCAGTTCGCCAGAATTTTATTGAGGATTTTTGCATCTAGGTTCATTAGAGATATTGGTCTGTAGTTTTCTTTCTTTGAAGTGTCTTTGTCTGGTTTAGGAATCAGGGTGATGTTGGCCTAATAGAATGAATTTGGAAGTTCTCCCTCTTTTTCTATTTCCTGAAATAGCTTGAAAAGTATTGGTATTAGTTCCTCTTTAAAGGTTTTGTAAAACTCTGCTGTATACCCGTCCGGTCCTGGGCTTTTCTTAGTTGGTAGTCTTTTGATGGTTTCTTCTATTTCCTCAATTGATATTGGTCTGTTTAGGTTGTCAATATCCTCCTGACTCAATTGGGGCAGATCATATGACTTAAGAAATTTATCTTTTTCATCCTGTATGCTAGTAATTTGAGTTCTCTCTCTTCTTCTCTTCGTTAGCGTGGCTAAGGGTCTGTCGATTTTATTTATTTTTTCAAAGAACCAACTTTTAGTTTTGTCAATTTTTTCAATTGTTTCTTTTGTTTCAATTTCATTAATTTCAGCTCTGATTTTAAGTATTTCTTGCCTTGTACTTCTTTTGCTGTTGTTTTGCTCTTCTTTTTCTAGGATTTTGAGATGAAGTATTAGATCATTTATTTGTTGGTTTTTTCTTTTTTTAAGGAATGAACTCCAAGCAATAAATTTTCCTCTTAGAACTGCTTTCAATGTGTCCCATAGATTTCGATATGTTGTGTCTGTGTTTTCATTTATCTTTAAGAATTTTTTAATTTCCTCCTTGATGTCTTCTATAACCCATTGATCATTCAGTAACCTATTGTTCATTCTCCAAGTGATGCATGATTTTTCCTTACTTCTTTTATCATTGATTTTCAATTTCACTCCATTATGATCAGATAAGATGCATGGTATTATCTCTACTCCTTTATATTGTCTAAGAGTTGCCCTGTGACACAATATATGATCTATTTTTGAGAAGGATCCATGTGCTGCTGAGAAAAACGTGTAACTGCTTGATGTTGGGTGGTATATTCTATATATGTCAATTAAGTCCAGATTATTAATTATGTTATTGAGTTCTATAGTTTCTTTATTCAACTTTTGTTTGGAAGATCTCTCCAGTGGTGAGAGAGGTGTGTTGAAGTCTCCCATGATTATTGTATGGTGGTCTATTAGACTCTTGAACTTGAGAAGAGTTTGTTTGATGAACATAGCTGCACCATTGTTTGGGGCATATATATTTATGATTGTTATGTCTTGTTGGTGTATGGTTCCCTTGAGAAGTATGTAGTGTCCCTCTTTATCCCTTTTGATTAACTTTGGCTTGAAATCTATTTTATTTGATATGAGTATGGACACTCCTGCTTGTTTCCGAAGTCCATATGAGTGATATGATTTTTCCCAACCTTTCACCTTCAGTCTATGTATGTCTTTTCCTATCAAATGCGTCTCCTGTAGGCAGCATATTGTTGGGTCTTGTTTTGTGATCCATTCTACTAGCCTGTGTGTCTTAATTGGTGAGTTTAAGCCATTAATATTTAGGGTTATTATTGAGATATGGGTTGTTCTTCCAGCCATATTTGTTTATTTATGTTACTAAACATGGTTTGTTTTCCTCTTTGATTATCCCCCCCCTTTACTGTACTACCTCCCGCTGTTGGTTTTCATTTATGTTTTCCATTTCCTCTTCCTGTAATATTTTGCCGAGGATGTTTCGAAGAGATGGTTTTCTAGCTGCAAATTCTTTTAACTTTTGTTTATCGTGGAAGGTTTTAATTTCATCTTCCATCCTGAAGCTTAATTTCGCTGGATACATAATTTTTGGTTGGAACCCATTTTCTTTCAGTGTTTGAAATATGTTATTCCAGGATCTTCTAGCTTTCAGAGTCTGTGTTGAAAGATCAGCTGTTATCCTGATTGGTTTACCCCTAAATGTAATCTGCTTCCTTTCTCTTGTAGCTTTTAAAATTCTCTCCTTATTCTGTATGTTGGGCATCTTCATTATAATGTGTCTAGGTGTGGATCTCTTATGATTTTGCACATTCGGTGTCCTGTAGGCTTCTAGGATTTGGGATTCTGTCTCATTCTTCAAGTCTGGGAAGTTTTCTCGTATTATTTCATTGAATAGGTTGCTCATTCCTTTGGTTTGGACCTCTATACCTTCCTGTATCCCAATGACTTAAGTTTGGTCTCTTTATGTTATCCCATATTTCTTGAATGTTCTGCTCATGGTTTCTTAACAGTTTTGCTGAGCTGTCTATGTTCTTCTCCAGTTGAAATACTTTGTCTTCATTGTCTGATGTTCTATCTTCTAAGTGTTCTACTCTGCTGGTAGTATTCTCAATTGAGTTTTTAAGTTGCTTTATTGCTTCCTGCATTTCTAGGATTTCTGTTTGTTTGTTTTTTATAACCTCTATCTCCCTATATAATTGATCTTTTGCTTCTTGGATTTGTTTATGTAATTTATTGTCAAAGTGGTCGAAGTGGTCTTTCATTGTCTTATTTTGCTGTCTAATGTCTTCCTTGAGACTCCAGATCATCTGAAGCATGTATATCCTGAATTCTTTATCTGACATTCCATCTGCTGCAGATATTACCTCTTCTAAAGTTGAGTTGACCTGCATTGCTTGTGGTCCTTTCTTTCCTTGTCTTTTCATACTGATCGCGTTTCTTTCTGCTTGGTGAAACTGTTGTGTTATTGATTTTTCCCCCGATATATTTATATTGCTCTTATATAGTTGCAAAGTCTCCCTCACAGGCTTTGGCGGTGGTTCTGCCCCTCCTCCAATTGGGGCAATGTCCCTACCACGCCGGCAGGCCGCTGGGCCTGTACTTTTGGTGGGCCTGTTCTTTTGGTGGTCGCAGGTCCGTCTACCTTGCAGGCGCGGGTGGTGGCTCAGACCCTCTTCAGGCCGCTGGGCCTGTTTTTCCAGTGGGTCGCAGTTCCGCCTACTTTGCAGGCGCGAGCAGCAGCTCTGCCCCTCCGCTGGCCTGTTCTGTCTGTCATTTTTCACTATGATTGATTAGATTCTTTGATAAATTTTGCTTTTGATTTTAGTTTATCTTTTTTTTTTTTTATAAACAGGGGCCTGTTTATAAACTTACCTACACAAAGAAAGATTATGAAGCACAGTACCTTACTGGATACTACCACTTTCCCAACCGAACCAATAGATCTTTGAAGTCAGTTCATACTCTGAAAAGGATATTCAGAATAGAAAAATGAAGAAAAATTGAAGAAATAGACATATACACCAACAATCTTAGGTTTCTTTCTCTTCCCACCCTCAAATTCTATTTGTTTAAACACTAAAATTTTCAACATGAATGAATCTCTACAAGACAATGTTTGGGACCCTTGATAATATTGTTGTAAGTTAATTAATTTCTTACTTAACCTAAAATAGTGCTCAAGAACATTTCCTTCAGATTTTTCTAGCTGCTAAGTTAAAACTGCTACTTGGCCAAAACACATAAAACTGATAATTGTCCTGAGATGGACTCAGCCTGAAAATTTTACCACTTCCATTTAGTGCATAATGGCCTTTAGTGTTACCCACTTGGGCCCTGGTCCACAACCCAGGGAAAAACAGAGTATCTCCTTTATAGTCCAGCATAAAGTTCTGGGCCTTTCTTTTCTTATATATTTGTAATTTTCAAAAAAAAAAAAAAAAAGGAAAATATATTATGCTGAGGCTTACAAAAATTTCATTAACAAAACATTAGTAAGATGACATATTGAAACTGTAGTAGAAAAACATAGATGAACAAGGGAAATAACCATTAAATATATTAGTGAGAAATTTGTAGACCACACACATAAAAATATATATGATTCAAGGGACCCATATTGTTTTAAAAATTTCTTTTCTTTTTCTATTTTGTTCCACTCTCCTTTGTCATTGCTTAACTGTTTTATCCATTTCAAATTTGTATTATCCAATATGTTGACATTGCTTTGGTAAACTGTCTTAAATCTAAATGTTTTTTTTGTCTTAAAATTCTGTTATTGTTATATTTCATTTTAACTTGTTTTATTATGAATAAATAACTTTTTAAATAATAGTGTATGGTAGAAGCAAAATAAATTATTTTAGAAAATAATAAGAATTTAAATTTATAATTCATTTCTGTAGTTCAGAATGGTTTTCAAAGTTAACCATTCTTCATCTCAGGAAGAAGCAGATATAGAAATAATTTTGAGGTAGCAAATGAAATTTCAGTAAATTTTGTAGTAACTTAGATATTATACTGTATTTTTTTCCCTGTTAACATTAAACTTCAGTGGAAAATTACTAGACATTTCATTTTAAAAGAAGTAAAAATTTAAAATATCAAAAGTGTGTGTTCATTAAATTAATTCAGTACTTTAGTATTATTTCAAATATTGCCTCTATTAAGCTCATTCTGATAACCTTTTACAAAAAAAATTCAGAAAGTCAGTATTCAAATTATTTTATAATTTACAAAAGATTACTTCTTGCTCCTACAATTATAGTCTCTCCCTTTGTTTTGACTTCTGGGAACTCTCATTTCTGAGAAAGTATTAGATGGATCACATATCAACATTTACAGTTCAGAATTAAAATCAATGTTATATAATTTTGTAAATTTTTAAAGAGCCTGATAAATTAATCTGGACTCTGAAATCATAGCTCAAGTACATAAAATATAATTTTTTTATATTTTGCTCCATTCTATTGTAGAGATTTTATGCTTCTAATTATTGTAAACTTGGAACATCTGGTAAATTATCATTCTGTTCATTAGAAAACACTGGGAAGAGTTTTTGTTATACTTGCTTTTGGCATGTTTTAAAACAGTTAAATTTCATACGCACTTTTCATACTCACTGGGACCATATGCTGTAATTATCTAAGTGAGGTCACCAAAAGGCGAAGGAAAGTAAAATTCACAACAAGATAGTTCATAGGAACTTCTTGCACAAGACCTGAAGCATTGCTAATAACAAGCCCACTTTTATAAGCAACTCTAATGGTACAACTATGTTTCAACAGTTTTTACAAATAGATAAAAAATGTTCACCTCCCCCACCGGCACACATTATCTGATTTGAAAAGAAAAATAAAATAGATGGCATAGGGCAAGACCAGGCACAACCAATGGGAGAACCACTCAGGCATCCCTATTTCCTTTGTAGTAATGACAAATTGTACTGATTAAGGAATCATCTCACATATCAGAAACATAACTGTCCTTTGGGTGAGCACAAGAGCTTTAAATATTTACCTGTGCAGACTTCAGATTCTCAATATCCTAGAAATGTGGCATAGAAACTGAATGTTATTCTTCACTCTCAGTTTTCTCAGCTCATCTTATATATTGGAAATATCACATCCTTGTGAAAGCTTTTGGAGATGACTAAAAGTGCTAGGGATCATAATGGAGCTTCGATAACAAAGGAAAGGCATCTATGACCAATAATAATATATTGTGATATATTATTGAAATAAAAGTTAATAAAATTTTGCTAAATTACTATCATTTTGCATAAAGGAATCACTTGAGGATTTCAAGTACAATATATCTTGGTCTCATTGTCCGAATTTTAATGTCATTTAGACAAAACCAAGTATAAGTTGCTCAACTTAAAAATAATTTTACATGAACTGGAATAGTTGTGTTTATTCCTAATGTACTATTCCTAATGAAAATTTTGTTTTCCCATTTCAGGCCACTTTTTAAACATTTATCTTGAAATGTAATTTGATTTTCATATGAAAGGGCATATCCTTTCTTTTAGAGGAAAGCTTTCTAAATTCTTTCCTACAGTAGAAAGACAAAATATTGACAGTTTGTGAAGGAAGAATAGTAGAGTTTAGAGTGCAAATTAACATTCACTGGGGAGGCATTTTATGGAGGAAGTCATTCAGGATTTTGACCTACATGATTCACAGTAGAACCTATTTATTTATTGATTATTTTTTGTTCTCCTGGGGATTGAACCCAGGAACTTGAACTTGCTAAGCAAAGTGTTGTACCATTGAGCTGCATCCACATACTAGCATTTTTTACAATGAAGCTGGGAATTAGTATGTTACACTTCTCTTCACTATATAGTGTTGATATTGGCTATTTTTTATTGTCCTCTGAGTGGTCAAATCTTCAATCCTTGGTTATGGCTTTCTTTTGGATATTGTGTTTTCTGTTGTCATTGTTGTTGTCATTTAGTTCACATCAGCCATATGAACAAGCCAGCCTTGAAGACTTCAGGAAACATCAGGTCTTGGTGTGCAGGCCACTGCAGGCTTTGCTTAAACTCAGACACAACTTAACCTACAAATTGTAGGGTGGGCGTGGCAGAATTATACTGTTTTAGGCAATAAGGGAGAAAAATATTTTTTCTGTTAAACTTCTACAAATCTATGTTCAACATGTTTACAGAATATTAATAAGATGCTACAATAAATAAATGAATAAATAGATAAATAAATAAGAAGATAATCTGCTTTAAATTTCTGGCTTGATTACTCTAGCATATGGTTTCTGTTTTGTTTTTTGTTTTTTTTTTTCCTAAATTTCCCTTGAGAATAGGATGTTCATTCTTTGTTCTCTATGTATTTACTAGTTTTGAATGTATCATATACAGGGTTGAATTATATGTTAGAGACTATGGATTTTGCTATTTTCTTCATAGGAATGATGCCAAACTAAGATTTAATTAAGCATTCCATGGTCAAATACCATTAATGAGAACTATAATCTGTTGCTTTAAATCACTGAGATTGACACAGTTATTGGAAACTAATCATGGAATGCTCCTGCAGTTACAATCCTCAAGAATATTAAGTGGCAAAGAGGCAAGGAAGCTGATAGTGGAGAATAAGAGGATGATAGTCCCTAATATGCCACAGAAATTTTTGGTAAAGTTTCGTCTATATTATGAGGCAGAAAATGTATTTGATCACTTTGTTGCTTCAGTACAAGAATTAGAAAAATTGAATACTAAGAGGGAATATTACCTTTGGTTAGCTGTATTTCGCATGGTTATTCCGGAAAATTATAAATTTTAAAAAAGTGGCCTGACTTATAAATAGAAGGTAATAAAAGAAAATAGTGAAGTCTAATATTTATGAAATTTGCAATATTGATTTAGGCTGCTGCTTCCTATCCCCAACCCATAAAACATACCACTGAACAGATTTTTGAGTGAATAAAGAAGCATGCAGGGATATAGGAGCCAATGCAAGAAAATGAAACAGCACATTATTAAATGAAACAGTTTAATTAACTTTGTAAACAAAATGGTGAATGTAGAGTTTAAGTGAGATGAGGCATGAAATCCATTCACTGATTTTACAACCTGGAGATTATTGATAGTTTTTCTTGAGTGAAATGTTGGTGCCCAATTAGAGAGGTAGGAGAATGACAAATAAGAAAGAACTAAAAACTAAAGAGATTGGAGAAGAATAAATAGGTCTTAATTTTTACAAAATCATTGAGTATGTTTGAACCTGAATAGAAAGACATAATTGAGTTGAAGGTAGTAAAGATAAAGGAAACGGAGGAAAATTTATTCACTGAATTTTCTAAGCAGGAAAAAAGAAAGGCAAACAACAAAATATATGTAAATAGATTGGTCTTTTCACAAAGGAAGAAATTTCCGTATTTTATTAAACGAAAAGTACAAGTTCACATGAAGGTATGATTATGACTTTATCTGTATATTGAAAGAAAAAATGAATGTGGTTTTAATTGATAGTAGTTGGAAACTATGAAAGAGATAATCAGAGACACAGAGGATAGAAAGAAACATTCTAAAAATTCTGGTTATGCACAGGTATATGGAAATCATAGAAAAATGGAGAAAAGGCAATTTACTCTAATTTATTGTCCTGAAAGGACGAAAATGATAATTCAGATTCAAGAATCCTAATGAATTCTAAGAATATGTAAAAATAAACAAATAACAAGGCATATCTTAATATACCTAATCTATTCAATATAGAAAAGTATTCTTTATATCTGCCAAAGATTAATAATTATAATCATTAGAGTTGAATAAAATCAGACTTGTAACTGACCTCTCGGATTCAGTAAACAGAAACTGGAAAGCAGGGGTAAAAAATGCTAAAAGATTGCCACTAAGTTTTATAAAATGTATTTCATAGAGGGAATGAAAGAATATTCCAGAAGAAATGTGAGTTGTTGTAAATTTGAGTAAATATAAACAAACATAAGGATAAATGTCTCATGGGAAGCTAAAAATAAATAAAATTAGAATGATGTGAAAATAACAATGTGGGAGTGGGGTGATGTCATAATAAGGTCTTTTTATTGTGTTGATAACTATGAACTTTGACATTTGTTGACATATGCAGACTTCTCAATGTTTTAAACACTATGGACCACCATTGAATCCATAATCACAATGGAGGCAATACAATCATAAGACAAAAATAAAATAAAAAGAGAAAATCATGATAAACAAAATAGGATATATGTAAAAAGGACACTTAGATATTTAATAGCAAACAACAAATAACACCAGAGACTTGAGGATATGAATTAATTATTTTGGGTAACAACAGCAACAAAAAAAGATGTTTTGAAATAGGTCATGGATATAAAACAATATAGAATTTTAAAAGATGATAAGTTTAATTAGTAAAATGAACATGTCTAAATAGTGCTGAGAATGCTAGGGTTAGTAGGCTATTATAACTTAAATATTGCATATTAAACTGTATAAACTATGCTAAGAAAATAATGTTGAAATCCATACGAGGAGTGGATGAGTCAGCTTCTGCATACACAAGAGCATTTGGGACAGAAGGACCAGTGGCTTCAAACAGCATAGAACAAGAGGTACCTGGCATGCATGAGGAACAGTGACGAGGCCCCTATGATTGAAATTGCATCATATGGGTAGAGTTAACTATGCTTTATTTTTCAAAATAATTAAAAGATTTTGAAGGTCTCCCACACCAAAATGATACATATTTGAGATAATGAATGAGTTTGTCACCCATGTTTATCACTGTGCAATATATAAATGTGTACACACACACACACATATGTTCACAGTGCTATTTTCACATTGCTCTAAATAATAATTTGATAAATTTATCATACTGTATCCCCCTAAAAATCTATAAAATAATTTTGTCTTAATTAAAAATAGAGACAGCATAAGGAGACAAATTCACAAAGGCAATTGGAAACCAAATCTAGAGTTTGGATTTAATTTTGAATATAATTGATAGAGTCTTTGGAAGAGTTAAAATAAAAGTACAACATGCATACACTGGTTTAAAATTATAAAAAAATTCTCTGTTATTTTGAGAAGATATTCAGGGGTATGTTTAATGGCCAAAATAAAGAGACCACTTAGCAGGCTGAAATAACAATCTGAAAAGAATTATGGAAGCTGAAATGAATTATAGCAGAGGATGTTTAGAAAGTGGTTGGATTTGTGGTATATTTTGGACTTAGAGCTCATATTATTTCCACATAGTTTCATAAAGGAGTGAAACAAAGTGTCAATAAGGATTCATGGGTGACAGAGTGGGTTGTGAGGAATCTGGGAACTGGTACAGGGAGGCCTGCACCAGTTTAAAAGAAGGTTTAAAAGAAAGAGCAGGTTTAAAAGAAGGAACAGCAGTTTGATACATTTGACAAACATTTTTTTTGCATAGACAGAGAAGTATGATGGTTACAGGATCTGGACTGCAGAGATAAGTATTAAAATTTCTGAACTCATGAGTATTTACTCTGAAAGTAAATCCTAAGAAAGACAAAGGAACTACTGAGCTCAAGACTATTCTCACTTTAAGAGTTGAAAAGGGAGTTGGGCTCCATGCTGCCCGCCTGTAATCCCAGTGACTTTGGAGGCTGAGACAGAAGAATTACAAATTCAGATTCAGTAATTTAGCAAGACCTTGTCTCAAAATAAAAATCAAAAAGGGATGAGGATGTGGCTAAGTGGTTAAGCGCCCCTAAGATCAATATCTAATGGGGGAAAAATAAAAAAGGAGACAGAGAAATGACAATCACTAACATTTAGAAAGAGATGACAGGATTAGGGAAATATGGGGAAATTATGAACTTTTACTTGAGAGAATAAAAGTGTACAAATATAGGCAAAATAACATGATTGCTATACTCACTTGAGATTGCTTGTTTTTAATTTATAAGGACACATGCTTTTTCTAGATGTTCAGCTGAATAAAAAATGGAGAAATAAATTGCTTGAAACTCATGCAAGTTTGTATGCAGGTCTCATATGAAAGAATAGCAATTTTTAGGGAGTGGTTTCTTAGTTCAATGATTTTTTTATATGTTCACAAGTATGTGGAACCAACCGCAAAGTGAAAAATTTTAAATATTTTTGTCAATTCTTAAATAATATGATTTCATTTATAACATAGACTTCTAGAAGCAGAAAATAGAATGATGTTTGTGAGGATTGGGAGGTAAAGAAAATGAGAAATTATTAGAAACTATTAAACAACAACAGAGTGAATTTCATGTTTGCACAGTGAAAAGGTTCTAGAGATCTGTAACACAACTTGAATACTTGCACTACTGAACTGTACACATTAAATTGGTTAATATATTAAGTTGTGTGTTTCTGTGTTTCCTACCACACTTCATTTCACTTTTGTACTTTTCAACTTTGTAATTTTCAGTTGATTCTTTTATTCCATAATTTCTTTTACTATATTGATATTGCTATCCAATGTGGAATTTTGTCACCATACATTATTTTACTTCTTTTATTGTGGTTTCCTTCAATTCTTTTAATATATTTTGATGGTTACTCTAAATTTTTCTCTTAAATTTGACATCTTAGTACTCTCATTGGTAATGTTGCTGTATGCATTTATTCCACTGTAAAGATGATACATTTCTATTTTACTGCATGTCCCATATATTTTGTTTTTTGTATGCTGTGCATTATAGATGATATAGCAATTATAGGTACTCCTCAGGGGCTTGCTATTCTTACATGCTTTTCATTTGTTTGTTCATTGGGTGGATTATTTTAGTAAAGTCCATTCTAGTCCCCACTCCTTGCTGTGCTAAGTCCCTAATGTGGCTCCTCAAAAAAGAATAAATCTTTGGATATGACCATAGTCACCATGGGAAGATATTAAATTTGACAGGGCTCTCTTATTCTCTTTCCTGAAATAAAACTAGCTGTTAACCTCTATAAATTGACAGCAGATTCATCTTTTGTATTTAGTAATACCTTGGGAAATAATTTACAGATCAATTCAAACAAATCTGTGCTCCTCTGAAGAAATGGCTCCAAAGGGCGGTGTTTGATATTAATTCAGATTCCAGAAGGCTCTCCATCCATTACCTCTCGACTTGTTTTATCCTACAAACTAGTTGGCTTAAAATTTAGCTTATATCTTCATTGAATCTATAACTTTATGCCAAATTGCCTTCAGCAATTACTCCACCATGTTTGAGAGCAACTTTAAATTTGAATTTCTTTTTGCTTTCTGAAAAATGCTGTCTATTCATTTACCAAGAGATTAGGAGTTATTAATTTTCTGGAGCTAGCATTGGAGAACATGTCATGCTTCTTTTGGAATGCAAGCTCCACTTTTAGGAGCTAAGCTCTCTGGTGGTAGGCAGTAGTAGTCTTAGTACCTCTCAGATTGCCTCTGAGACACAAAGGAACCACTGCTTTATGATGTAGGACAAGGATAATCAGGGTCCTAGAAAACTGATAGTGCAGTGCATAAGGGAGAATACACTTTCCATGAGTAGAAATTAGGCAAAAGAATGGAGTCCCAATTTCATGACTAGATGTTCCAGGAATGAGGGTCACTATGAGTTGATAGAATGATAAATACTGACTTTCTGCTCTTGCCTGGAAGAAAGCTATCCACCTTGGGTCTGGGATAGAAAGCAACTTGGTAATGGAATCATTCAACTTGGAGATCAGAGAAAAAAGGAGCCATTTTTTGATGCAATAGTATTCAGTGAAGTTTAAACCTCAGTGAAGTAGATTAGGAAAGAGAGAGCATACCATTTTCCAAACACTATAGTCTCAATTTTCTACCAAATTTTCATAGACATTCTTCATTGTATGATTCTTCATGTGATGTATGCCTTTAGCACCATTTCCAAAGGTTTTATATATTTGCTTGTTTTTTAAAACAATATTTTAATGTTTTAAAACAATATTTATATTTAACATTTCACTGAGTAGCAGGTTTGTGGAGTTCTTCATTCTGTCATGTCAAAAGACAATCTGAAAATATTTTTAGATAAGAGAAGAGAATTTACTGTCTTTTGCATATACAATAAAATATATCTATATAATAAAAGTAGTATTTACTTTTGGTATAAAGACAGACCAACAGATCAATGATTCCCTTTAGAAAGTTCTGAAGCAGACCCTGTTATATATGAGAGCTCACTCTGAATAAAAATAACAGGATGATGCAGAAAAATACCTACTTGAAGTTAAATAATATATTTTGTAAACCTTCTTCAGTTGAGACCAAATATTCTGTATATTTGATATAAAATAAATAATAGAAAATATTTTAATTAAATGTCCAAAAAATGCTTACTTATAAACTATGAGGAAATAAAATTAAATGCAAAGCAAGAATTTTGCACATTTAGTCAGTAATCCTCCAGATAAAAATAAAATAGTACAATATGCACTTGTGAACAGTTTCCCCTTTTGACATTGCAATTCTGTCCAGCTTCCATTTTCTTCTTGGATGATTGTGGTTTCTATTTTTCTTTAAAGGATCAATTTTAATAAAAGAAACCTAATTTAATTTTGACCTGTTCATTTGATTTTATATCCATGTAAAATTCAATAAAAATTTCTAATCCATATATAAATATCCTTCTACTAATTCTATGTCAATGTATGTAACATTGAGTGGCATGTGCCATTCTTAGACAACTCTTTTGTTTAGGTCCCAATGACACCACACTCTGAAGTGACAGCAGTTCTCCCTTACATATGTAATTTTCTCTTTTTGTTTTTTCACAATCACCTTTATATGGCACTAAAGGCCATGGGTTCTCAAATACTATTGTAGTAGGCAATAAATCTGGAGACTACTCAAAAGTAGATAAAATGCAAGATACTCAGCCTGACTTGACATTTTTGGGCAATAAAAATATATTTTCCTTTAAAGAATATTACAAGAAGATGAAATATTGCTTAAAAGCATGAAATTGTTTTTTTTTTCATATTTAACATATATACAGACACCAATATTTTTGTGACTTGGGCCATTTCAGTCCAAATCTTCTCCATACTAAAACTGGTCCTTAATAAAAATTATGCCAAACAAACTAAGAAAAAAATAATTTTTAATTTTATTTTGCATCTGGTCAAAGTTTTAATACAATACATGCAAAAACCCTTTTAGATTAATGGATTTTAGAAATTCCAATGTAATTTATTTTTCACTAAAATTTGACACATATCCTGAGCAAATAGAACATATAATACCTTTGTATATTTGTAAATGAGAAAAGTAAATTATAATATTTAAATTGAGAATAATAAAAATATCTTCAAGAGTTTTCCCAATAATTTTGTGCAAAGCCTGCAAAATTGTATAGTATCTTCTTTCTGTTTGCAGACCTTCAATATATATGAACAGTAAAATGCACCCATGCTATTCAACCCACATGCAAGCACATGTATGTATAGCACTCTAAATGGTGAAGAGTGAAAAAGAAATGAGAAGAAATGGGAATATTGATAAGCCTCATGGGGGAAAAATGCTGGTGTTTTGTTTTAGGGAAATTTTCATCTACATATAAATTAAACTTATGACACAAAATTCTGTTTAGCGTGTTTTAAATGCAGAATTTGTTAATGGAAACACATCTATAATCAAATACTCTTTTTATCCTAACAATTTCCTGAACTTAACCTTGTTTACATATATGTACCAAATAGTCATTAGCTCCTTGTCTGGTTTGTCCTTAGCCTCCATGAAAGATTGATTCATTCTTGACATCTAATTCTTTCTTTTTTTTTTTTTAAAAAAAAAAAACCTTATTTTGTTTCTCTTTTGTATTTCCAATCCCAAATTTAATTTCCATTTCTCACTGTTATCTGTGTGAATAACAACTCATTGTTCTTGTCCTTTTAACTCTTAAAAAAACACAATCTTTTAGGTTTAAGCTTGATATTTGGTCCTTCGCTTATGTTCAGTGGGTGGGGCATTCATTCATTCCCTCAGTTTCAAAGTTGTCAGGCTTTAGCCTCAAACTTCCTGTTCCTCATTTATCAAGTGTTATACAGTTATTTAAAGTTAGGGAAAAAGGGTTCGAGAGGAAGGGAGGGAACATGGGGTTATTGTGGAATGTGATGATCATTATTATCTAAAGACAGGTATAAAGACATGAATTGGTGTGAATATACTGTGTACAACCAGAGATATGAAAAATTGTGCTCTATATGTGTAATAAGAATTGTATTGTATTCTGCTGTCATACATAAATAAAAAATAATAAAATGATAAAATAAAAAATAAAGTTAATAAAATTGAATAAAATCAACATTATTTATCCTTAATCAAATTCTTTCATTTTTTTTCTCTTGTTGATGTCATTGTCTATAGTATGAATATTGTGTTTTTTTTATCACCTAGACTTACATCCTTAAAGTTAGCTTTGTTTTTCTCTTCTTTAATTTTCTTCCATCTTTAAAAGTTAAGCATTTCATTACTAGCAATAGTTCCTCTTTTCTATACTTATTTAATTACCATTTAGGTTTTGTAAACTCAGTTATTTTTTTTTTTCTGCTATGGGTTGCTTTGATTCTATTGCTTATTTCATCATAGATTGTATTTATTTCTACTTTGGACCCAATATTGGGCTGCTTAAAACACATAGTTACTCGCTGAGGAATGATGTTCAAAGTGTGCTAGCTATGTTCGTACAGTGGTACTAGAGAGCTACAAACTTCAATGTTGTACAATGGCAACATAATTTCTCATCTTGAATAATTAGGTATTTATTCTTGCCTAATCATGATACCATGAAACCAAATGCCTCCTTTTCATGGCCCTTTAAATATCTAACACTTTTGAGAATATTATGTGATATTATTATTTTGCAGATCATCCTAGGGACTCTCTGCATCTCCCTCTATTTTCTTTCTCCCTTACAGATGTCATCCATTATTATGTATTTAAAGTTTATTAGCATACTATATCTCAATACAAGATCTTTCTTCTGGGTTCCAGTATCCTACAAAGATTATCCATTTGACATCTCTACTTTGATGTCTAATAAGAATTTCAAATATAACGCATTTTAATTTTTTCTACTTCATAAATGACACTGTATGTACTCAATCATAGTTTTCTTACATAGTTGAGTATCTAAGCATTCTTCTAGAAATGGCTCCTTAACTCAAAACCTATTAGGTTATTTTACCCAAATTTTGTGTTTTGAGGTTTCCATCTGGAACAAGTGCTTTGGAGCTTCCCAGGCATCCATTTTGCTAAAGACACTCCACCACCTATTTATTTATTTATTTATTTATTTATTTATTTATTTATTCATTCCAGACATTTAACCCAGGGTGCTTAACTACTAAGCCACATCTCCAGCCATTTTTTATATTTTATTTATAGACAGGGTCTCACTGAGTTACTTAGGATTTTTCTAAGTTGCTGAGGTTGGCTTTGAACTCATGATCATCCAGCTTTCCCTTTCCCAACTGGTGGAATTACAGGCGTGCACCACTGGGCTTGGCAACCATCCATTTTAAATGATAGTCTGTCAATCTGTTTTAGAAAAACAGTATGGCAACACTGCATGTTTTCTTCATCATTACACATTTCATTATTAAACATCCTCATTTCTATGTAGTTTTTACATAACACTTTTCAACTGAACAAATTCTTTTAATTTTATTTTTTTGTTATGGGGATTGAACTCAGGGTCACTTGACCACTGAGCCGCATCCAGCCCTATTTTGTATTTTTATTTTGACAGGATCTCACTGAGTTGCTTAGCACCTCATTTTTGCCGAGGCTGGCTTTAAACTTGCAATCCTCCTGTCTCAGCCTCCTGAGCCGCTGGGATTATAGGCATGTGCTGGTGCTCAGCTTTCTATTCTTATATGTATTTATTCAAAGTAAAATGTAAAATGGATTTTTCAAAATTTAAGTAAACTTAAATAAAGCCAAATAATGTATTGTAATTTTTTCTCAATAATTTATTTATTAAAAGTTAAAAGAATTGTATAATCTTTTAAGCCTAACATATTTATAAATTTGCAGATGTGATATCAACAGTGCTAATATTCTTGATTCAAATATCTAGTATCAGAATTATTACCTGAAAAATAATCACTTAGGATAAAAAGCACTTGTAGTTCTCTTTTATCTACAGAAACTAATATGAAATTAGACCCTGAGGTCCAAAAACCTTGAGTACAAAGAATTGAGTTTGCTGCTCACAAAGATGATGGTTTATCTTTGATGAATTTACTTTCTCCCTGCATTAATTGTCTTCTACTATTATTTTAGTTACAAAGAAAATTAGAGATGGCATTTGAAGTTCTGTCACAATGATATCTTTCCCTTTGTGTGCAGTTTTATATATAGTTTATGTTCCTGTCACTTGCGACTAATTTCTCTACTAAATTTTGTCTTTTCTTATAATTAAACCTTGGGCTTTGCCTTTGAAATAGTACATAATGTCTATATAGGTATTATATTTTTAATAAATTCACAGAAAAGCAAACTTCTAGCTAAACCAAACCTACTCAGACATGTTATCAATTAGGAAAATAATGATTAGAAAAATCAATACATTAGGAAAATAATGATTAGAAAAATCAATATAATTTCTATTTGGTGGTATGAATTCAGTTCTAATAAAAATATCCTGCCAGTATCTTTTTCCTCCCAAAGGAATATAATGTTCAGTTTTTAAAAAGAGGAAGAAAACTGTTTTAATAAGGTAATCCCAGGTAAACTGGATAAATATATACTATGTTTATTTGCTAGTCAGTGAAGCTCAGGTAATATTTCCACTTCCAAATCTTTTATTTAATTTCCCCCTGACCCTCACTTGCACTATACTACATACTTCATTTCAAATTCAGTTAAATAAATAAGTCAAATTGTCTTAGCCCATGCATTTCATAGCTATTCTTTGCTGCCAGTAAATCTTGTCTTTTATATTTACCTGTCAGATCAGAGCCATAAGCAGGAACTAGGAAACATCATTCTGCACCTTCTCAGGATCATCAGCAATCTTTCACCCACACTTATATATGAATTATTATGGTAGTTGTTGGTTAAAAAAAGAAAACTATCTCAAATGTAATATGACAAAGGGTTAGAAGAATTGAATTTCTCATATAGCAAATACAGGATGGTTTTCTACCTTTCAAGTGTTTTCCAATGACAGTGAAAATAAGAAAATCTCTTGGTACAAAATGGGAAGTTGTCATCATAATTTAGGACCAAAATAGAAGAAGAGTACTTTCTATACTTGGCACCATGGTACAGCAGAAGGCCAAGCCAGATCAATTGCCTTTGACTCAGTGTGCTGAAGAAGCATCATGAGTATTTATAGCAGTTGGATCTGAAAAGTTTCCATACACTCACAGGGTCTGAGAGCAGAAGAAATATCTGATAAATCATGCAACCCACTGTACAGTGAAATTTCATATTACAAGCAGACACGTGGACATTCTATTTTCAGTACATGATTTCAAGAGATCTTCTTCAGAATTAACAGTGTTAATTTTTAAGGCTTGCATCTGATTAAACTCACAGTTCATTGTTTGCTAGTTGGTAGATGCCATATATTCCATTTTCACAATCTTTCTTTTTTCCCTATTCTCCTCATCAAATATTTAGTATTAACTTAGTATCAGCATGTACTGAAACAGGCCCTTCATCAAGAACAATAACCAAAAATTCTATATTATTTCTCCAGTTAATACAAATATGAGTATAATACATTATATTATTTTAATACCAATTATGCAAAAGGGGAAATATGTATTTTCCTTAAGTTTTATATAATATATGTATTAAAAAAGATATGCTGAATGAGTCACTATACAAAAAGGTGTTGACGCTTTTTAAAATATATTAGCAGAGAGTCAAATCTCTTTTTCTCTGGGTATGTAGAAATCAGATTGTCCACTATGTAACCTAATGATAAATGATTGAAGAGATTCCAGGTGTTCATTAACAAAATATACTATCTCAGATAAAAGGTGGGAAATTAAATTTTATATATATATGTATATAATATTACAAATGTGTGTGCATTTGTAATATGTGTAGAATATATAATATACAAATATTTTCAATATTCTCATCTTAATTTTTATTTACTTAGGGTCTTCTTTGTGATACCAGTTACTTTAAGGAAATACAGAAGGTAAGCATTAATATTATTTCTGAATTATTGAATACCTAATAGATATTCTTCTAAATGCACTATGAATTAACATATTTATCATATCTAGCAAATCTATAGGGTTAACACCATTGAAGCAATAGTGTAAAAGGAACAGGGAAATCAAGCACCTTACTCAAAGTGCAGAACAAGCAGAGGCAGAGCCTCATTTGAGGTGAGGCAGCACAGCTTCAATTTCTACCATCTTTCCGCTGAGACATACTGCTTTACTAAAAAAATAAAAAATAAATAAGTAAATAAAAAGAAAAAAATAAATTGTTTCCAAAGACAGCAATACATTCAAAATTCTTATACATTTTTATGGAATGAATTATGTTTATGTTATAATGAATTGTACTGGAGAAAGAACCCAGGGGTGCTTAACCACTGAGCCACATCCTCAGACCTTTTTTTTAGTATATTTAGAAAGAGAGTCTCGCTGAGTTACTTAGGGCTTTAATGAGTTGCTGAGGGTGGCTTTGAACTCATGATTCTCCTCTCTCAGCTTCTCCAGCTGCTATGATTACAGATGTGTGACACCATGCCCAGCTCTTATATTGAATTCTTAACCCCCAGGGTCTCATAATGCAATTCCATTGAGAAACATGGCTTAGAATGAGATCTCATGGGGGGTCCCTTATTCAATGAGACTAGTGTTCTTAAAAGAGGATAGGAGAGAAACTCATTGTGCATTACATAGAGAAAATAATGACAGCAGGAAAAACAAAAAGGCAACTACCTGCAAGCTGAAGAGGGAGGCCTTAGAAGAAACCAAGTTGGCCAACACCTTGATCTTGACTTTTAACCTCTTGTTATGTGAGAAAATAAGTTTTTGGTCTGTAGTATTTTGTTATGATAGCTCTGGTAAAATTTTAAACGTGTATCTGTGAACATTTTCTCTATGGAAAAATATACAGATCCACAAGCTGTGAAATCTGCTAACCTATGGAAAATAGGTCTTTTATATTGTATTCATTAATCTACTTTTACCAATAACTTGCTGCTGAAAAATAAAAATTCTGTTTTTCCTTTGGCTGTTGTAAGATGTATCACAACCAAAAGTCTCTGAAATTTAGTTTTAATTGCTCTACTAGTATGCATTAAAAATAAAGAGATAGCTTAAATAATTATCAATCCCATTTATTGTTAACAATTCACAACCTTAGACATCAACATGACCATCCTTTTACAGGAATAATTCATGTTATTTTGATTTCTTCAGTGGTAATAACAAGTCCAAAGAGCACAAAAAGGGCTTCAAAGAAGGAGAAAAATAATTCACATTCAACACTCCTTGTGTCTGATTATTAAAAACATAAAATTTGAATATACAGCTTGGGTTAAAAAAACAATTTTTGACAAAATTTGTCTGAATTTTGAGTGACTAATAGTATGTGTTCAGTGTATACCAACGAATACACTAATGAATCATAACATTTTAGCATTTATTCTTCTCCACAGTCAGGTGGAGTTGGTAGTCTTGTTATTTCCATTTCACATGTTTACATCTCCTTCAAACAAAGGCTTAAGTTTTTTAAGGTAAATAAAATCACAGAGCCAGAAAATAGACTTTGGATCTGCCTCAGTTTACATCACACTATACCTTAGACTCCATTACTTGGAATTTTAGTGACTGGGGGTACAACACTACCCAATGCCTGTTTCTTTTTTGGGAGCAGTAAGAAGTATTTCCCTTAAGTATACTAATTCTTTGTTCCCTTCATGAAAACCAAGGCTTTGGAGGTCCGAGGAGGTGTACGGACAATGTGTAGAAAACTTTTTTAGTCATTAGAAAACATGAAAAAGTCTATATTAGGTGCTTTCATTGTAGGATGGAGCTTAAGTTTTCTATTTTTAGTTGATTTTCCTACCATATAAGTGTAGAGTTTAATTTCTACACTTTTTTGATAGATGCAGCTAAGTTCTATCCAATGGAACTGATAACTTCAAAGGGTATAGTATATGATACTGTTGAACATTAAACAATTTTATACTTAAACCAGTAATTTTTTAGTAATCTTCATTGCTTTCCATATTATTAAATTGAAATAAGTCTCAAATATGTCTTCATTTTTAAATTTTCGTATGCATGATGTATAGCCTTTTAAAAATTATATTTTCATCAGTCATAATTTTGGTGATTTGGGAAAAATATTGTGTGGCAATCAGAATCGATCTGTAGCCATAATTTGAAATTTTATCTGAAATGCACTGTTTAATTTTATAAAATATTCAAAAGTAATATTATAATCCAGGAGATGACACAATTTAAGCATGATGTTAACTATGAAGGAGAGAGAGAAATTACCTACTAAAATATAAGGACAGTCAACACTTTTCATTTTTTTTCTGTTTTTTTTTTTTTTTTTTTGGAAGAAGAAAGTATTTTGATTCACCAAGCTACCATATTAAATAATATTTCAGAAGCTCCATAAAATTATATAATTTTAATAAATTGAATTGCAGAACATAGAGATTCATAGGAAAACTAAGTTTCAACAGTCTGAAATCTCCAAAAAATTAAAATCCATGAGGAATTTTAATTTTCTTATGATTACCCAAAGTACATCTGGACACAAAAGCCTAAGATGAGAATTCAAATGAAGTCTCATTTGAAATAGGAACTCTTTTAAATTATATTCTTTTAAACTTTCTAGTGCAATTGACTCATACAATATCATTAAAAATATCATTTATATATTCCATTTTAAATGTATTATTCATCATTAAAAGGAGAAGTTAGAAAATTAAAGGAGAAAGGGAAGTATATATTAAATGGCAATTTCTTTTTCATTGGAAATAGATTGAGATATTCTCACACTAATCTTTCCAATCTTATTGATTTAAGCACCATGGCTACTCACAGCAACTTCGCATGGCCAGGGAATAGCTTCTAGGTCTGAGCAAGCCACCTCCCCGTGTGTCTATGGTGGATATTGAAAAATAACTAGAGGAGCCAGCCTCATCAGTCATAACCCTAGAACATAACTGTTTCCCTAGAGCTGAGAATACTCTGGATCCTGCGATGACTGCTGCATGGCCCTCCTCACTCACAAGTTCTCCCTTAACTTCTTGCTTAAAAAAGAAGGAACTGGGTCCTTTACAAACAGGGAGGGGACAACAAGAGAGGACAAGGGGAGGTGAAATATCAGTAATCCTCCACTCAAGAAATAATGAGCTATTTAACACTGAATTCTGAATTGAAGCAGTTTCATCTGGTAAAAACTGAAAGAAAGATTTGTGTGAATATAATGAAGTCTTTTGTTGTGACAAACAAGAAAAAAATAGCTTGTTTTCACAAAGACTTCTGTCTCCATAAGACCCAGCAAAGTTTGAGCATTTCCATACTTAGAACACCTATAAGTATCTAAGAACAAAATGAAAAAGTTCCCCTGATGAAAGAAACTTTCAAAACTTAAGTAGTAAAGGTCACTAAAAAGTGACTTCTTTTTTTTTTTTTTTCATTTTAGCTTTCACAGTGGGATGATTACAGGGTTTTATGTCATGAGCCTCTACCTCATGACTTCTTTTACTTCCTACACTTCCTATTTCACACTGGTTTGCAGGGGTTCTTTTCAGTCACTGCAGGAGAGAACTTAACATAGTGCTATTCTGTTCGTGGATCTGTGCTTATATAAAACTTAAAATTAGTCAGTGAGACCCCATCCTTTGACTTATAATACTACCTAAAATAAATGACTACTGAGTATTTGAGCAAAATTTTGGATATGGAATTATTTTTTTTTTCCTTGTTAGAAACACATTAAAATGCAACAAATGTGAACCACTGTGGATAACTTGCTCTTATACTAAAACTATAGGGACAAATATTTTCTATTCTTTGGAAAGTATTGGAACTTATCGGTTATAAGTATGCTTAAATAAACATGTACCTCTTCAGTGTATAATGGTTGAAAATTTTTGAAATTCGAATTTGCATTTTGCTCCTGGGAGATAAGTACTACATTCAAGGGAAAATGAGCATAAGAAAACCAACACAAGAATTTACAGAGGTTTTGCAAGTGAAGGGATTGTCATTGCATCGCATTTTATTTCTCATTATTAAACAGATGGACTCATATTGAAGTAATCCCAAACTACAGAATATATGATCAATTAATAATATAGTTAAAATTATAATCTTGAGATAGTTGGCAAAAAAATTTAACTTCAGGTATTCATTTATGAATTCTACTTGATTACACTTGGTTTATTTACCAAAATCCATAAAGAATGAATAGCAGGACAGAGTGGGATAGGCTCAGAATCCAACAAATCTGGCATTCAATTCTAGTCCTAGATTTACTTTGTGAGTGTGATATCTGATAGGGATTTTTAAAGATAACAGAGCTAAAACTCTGGATTTTACAGATAGAGAAACGAGATACAAAAATGTGAACTGCAATGCTCAAATCCTCAATCAGTAAAATATACTCTGCTCCCTCTCTCTGAACTGAAACAGAAACAAAACTCACAAACTAACAAAATACCCTGAATCTTGGTCCCATACTTTAGGAAAGACCTTCTTCTACTGTCTGCACTGAAGCTCATATTCACTAAGACACACTGAGGAAAAACAGTATAGCAATAAATGCATTTGATTTAACTTCTTAAACCCATACATTTAAGTGCCTTCCATCCTAGGTTAGCTTTTCAAAAGAGCTTTAAAAATACACAAATAAGGGCTGGGGTTGTGTCTCAGTGGTAGAACACTCACCTTGCATGTGAGGCTGTTACTCTGTTTCCTGGTGATGAGTCCTTGCTTCCCTGAATGCTGAAGTATAACACCAGAGAAGCACTGAGGCCAGTGGAGAGTGGAAAGTAGAAGGTTTGTTTGTTTGTTTGTTTGTTGTAATGGGGATCAAACTCAGGGCCTTGTGCATGCAAGGCAAGCACTCTACCAACTTAAAGACAGCAGAAAAGACTTCTCCCCTGAAGAAGAAGGGGACCCAAAAGGCAGAATCCGTGGAAGGGTGAGGTCTTCCCTTTTTTATAGCTAAGGTCTTCTTTTAGTCTTCCCACATTTCTGTCCTTTGTTTCTCTTTATCCTGCAGTGATAGAACACAGGTGGGAAGGCCAACAGGAGGGAGGTAGGTGAGCTGAAGGAGTAATCTGAGCAGAAAGGGCCTGGGGTGGTTTGATTAGCACCTCCCAGTTTGCTGAGAGCTGTTTCATTAACAGTTCCTTAGGATGGGTTCCAGGCCTGGGGGACATTAATATTTCAAATTCCCCAAGTGCTGCTCTGGTTTCCTGGACTCCATTCTTGGAAATGGTCTCCATTTTATTTATCTTACTGGGTATTAGACCCGATTTACCTGACTACACTAACTACCTATCTTTAAATCTGGCTTCAAGTCCCTGGGTTCAATCCTCAGGATCACATAAAAATACATAAATGAAATAAAGGTATTGTGTCCAACTACAACTAAAAAATAAATATTTTAAAAAATACACAAATAAGGTGGAAATATCCATATCAGCATTGAACACAACATAATTGTCATCATCTGACAGAAAGCTCAAGAAAAGGATCCTGAAACCTACTAACTTAAAAATCACTGGAAGAGAAGGAAAAACTTTACCAGAGTAAGTGAAAAGGATATTCAATGTGATTCTATGAAAATCTCCTGGCAGAGATCTAAAACGTTTACAAAGGAATGTCAGGTGTCAGCCATGCTCAGATCATGAACTGTATAAACCTGTCCATCTCGGCATATTCACTTCTTGTCTTCTGTTTTCAGAGATGCAGTACTTGTACATCTGAAAACACCACTTCACTTGTGATTTGTACACCATTTTCTCTGACCCAACCATAATGTCACTCAGTTGCTTTACCTCTTTCCTGAATCATAAATTATTTCATCTTTGCAGATAATTCCCATCTGCATGAATGTATTCTGTAATATCTCCTGTCTTAAAAACTAAAACAAAAACTGATGTGAAATATGAAATATTCTCAGCCATAAATGCTACAAAGGGTACATGTGACCAATGGAGCGCAGCTATGGAATACAAAGATGGGATCCCAGAAATTCAGCATAGGTGACTTATGTTAAAATCAGAAAAAAATAAAATAAACAGCCATTGCTTTCATATTTCATTATTGTAGAAATATAGAAAAGCTAAAGAAAAACAGGAATAAGTTATTATAATTACCAACAGAGTTTAGCAAATTTTAGGATAGAAAAGCATTTCTATATTTTAATGGAACTTTTGTATCTCTATAGCCTATTTTTCTAAAACAAAATTAAACACACATTTGCACACCTACACACTTGTACAAATTGTGTAGAGTACATATATGAATGTGGGTATTTATGTGTGTATATACATATGTACAAATATAAAATTTTAAATATGAAAATGAAATAAGTGATACATAAACATATCTAATAAAAAAATGAAATGTTATAAAATTAGTTTAAAATATAAAACTCAAATAGAAAAAACATGATATTCAGAATAGAAAACACAATACCATAAAAAACAGAATTGCTATTTGTTCATATTTCAAAAAATGTGAATATTTAATGCATTTGTGCATTTTAAAAATTTGATTTTAAAAATGTTATGGAGAATCAAATAATGGTATAATATCAAGGTACTCTTTACAGTGAACCAAGATGGCAAACTTGCTCAGCTAAATACATTTTTTTTTTACTGTTCTTTTAATTAGAACAATGTGCTATTGGTTCAATAATAAACAGAGATAAGTAGACTAGATCTAGAATCAAGAGAACAAGAATTGTATATGTGTGTGACATAACTTGATACATTTAAATCAGAAGAGGCTACACCAATTAGTGCAGAAAGATAAAGTAGTTAATAATGGTGACACATTTTTATTCAAATAGAAAAATATAAAAAGATCATGACCATCATGACCTTTATTAAAATAAAAAAAATATTAATTCCTGAATGATCAAATTTCATGTGGCTAGAATAATTTTTAAATATTCAGAAAAATTCTAGAAAATATTTCAATCTTAATATAGGTAAACGCTTTTCAAAAACATAAAATATGTACAGATGATGGAGAAAACAACAGGTAAATTTGAACATGTTAAATTAAAATTTTTACTTCACTTTGTCATATTCATAAAAGAGTGAAGGATAAAGATGAAAACAAAAATACATTTGTAAATTATGATCATCTTTGAAAATATATGAAAAAATTTCACAAAAGGATAAGAATTACAAAAATAACCCAATAATAAAATAGTCAAAAGAAATAAAGTTATTTTCAGAATGAGAAATATGTGTGTAATATAGAAATTAAATGATTATGATTAAATGATTATGAAACTTACTGTTAACTAAGAAATACAATATAAAATCCTAATGAGATGATATCAAATTCTCCAAGTTGGTAAAATTAGAATCAAAATGCATGCAAGGATATGGATTAAAAGGAATTTTCTACACTGCTGTCATGGACAAGAAATAAATTACTATAGACCTCATGGGGAAAAAATATGGGTCAATACTAGGAATAATTGGTTGCATGCAAAATACCATAGAAGTAGCAACTACAGTACTGGATAACTAAAGAAATAATTGTGTATATATAGATGAACCAGAAGATAAATATAATAATGCTCTTTGAAGCATATTTTAGAATAAATCATTTCAGAAAGGGAGAAAAACAAAACATTCCATCAATCAGAGAATGTAGGCAAACATTTTATCAGTAATTCATTAGAATATCATACAGGTAGAAAATAAAGAAGTTGTGCTCTATCACATGGATTAACCACAGGAGCATAATTTTTAGCATCCATCAATTCACAAAATAACAAGAATCTTGCTAATATGCCAAACAAGTACAACTGCCATCATTGTCCATCTCTATTTAAAGATTGTTCTCTGAAAAATTATAGTTAAAAATTAGAGAAGACCCTAGAACTATCTATGTAGGGCAAACAGGATCTGTGAGTTTTTGTCTTCTTTGTTGGTGGTGATTGCTTTGTCTTGTTTGTTATTATTTTTTGGAGGGGGGAATGACTGCACCATTCTGTGCATTTTGCCTGGCCCAGGTAGTCTTTAATACAATTACCAGAAACCAAGAAAACAAGTGAAGCTTCATTTACTGTAGGAAACCACTTGCCAACTCTCAATGCAGGTATGAGAGGGTTCCTTACTTCTCACCTCATTTGAACACAAAATGTGTTCTCTGAGAACTTCTTTAGGCCTGTCTGTTATAGCCTCACATTTGAAAGTGAAATAACTTAATCCCCCTTCAGACCCTTTATCATTGTCTGGAGACAAATACAGAGAACATTTTGCAAGACTGGAAAGCAGTAATAAGGAAGAGGCTGAGAAGGAAAGTGTAACTATTTTTCACATTATAGAGGACAGAACTGAGATTAAGTTTCTAATTCCAAATCTCCCTAGCTAAGAAAAAAGTAAATATCTGAACATTTTGTCATATAAATAATACTTAAACTATAATTTTCTAATGCCGAAACTGTTCATCATAGAAATTTTATCTACTTCACTCATCAAGTACTTCATGGGAAGGACACACAGGTCCAGCTTGTCCTCATCCTGATTGTCAACAGATGCTGGCATTCCAATAGGAAAAAAAGAGCTCACAGTTTGAAGTAATATGATATTTGAGAAGAGCAAACACTTATACAAAAAAAAAAAAAAAACCCTGCATCTGAAGACAGAAGGACATAATTTAAAATTAGATAAATACATTGGAAAAAAGAAAAAAGAAAAAGAAAAATCCTTTTCTGTGTTTGAAGCAGACCAGAAACCCCTCACCCAGATGACCATTGCCATAATTAAGCAGAAACCTCCACTATGTTTGTAACATATAAGTTCCTCTTCTTGTCAGAAAGCTTTATAATAGAATAAATGCGAAAAATTTCTAACAACAACAACAACAACAACAAAAACCTCAGTGTGGGATAGGACTTCCTATTCTTGTGAGGACTAAGTTGCTCAGTCTTGCAAAAGCTAAGTTTGGCCATAGACTTGATGATGTTACTTTTGCTTTTGTTATAAAACCTCTGAATAATCTAAACAAAATTGGACAAAAAGCACTTGTTTTGTAAATCTTCAAACTCCTCCTCCCACTGACTAAAAAGTTCAAAGAATTTCCAGATATTAGGTCCAAAGAAATTTTAGGCGATAACCACTTTGGACCCTGCAGCCAATAACCTGTCTTCCTGAAAATTCCTTGGTGTCTAGCCTCTTCTGTCCTATATCAAGTTGATAGACTGATTTGTAATAGGTTTTTTAATAAAGTCAGTTAAAATAATTAATGGCATGAAATAAAGAATAAATCAATGGGAATCATAGGAATCTACTGTACAAGTAAACAGCTGATACTCTGTATCCACTTTCTACTGAGGTGTGGGTAGCATTTGCAGATTTGTGACAAACGAGAGAGAGAGAGAGAGAGAGAGAGAGAGAGAGAGAGAGAGAGAGAGAGAGAGAGAGAAAGAGAGAGAGAACCACAGAGTTTTCTATAGCTGCCTCTCACAGATAAAATTTATGAAAAAAATCAATATAAAATTATTGCTTATCTTTTAGCAGATAGATGATCCTCAGTGACTTAAACTGAACATTGCAGCATCAGAATTTGATTTATTTTAATTTAACTGGTATGACTTTGAATTCATGGTTTCCATCCAATTTGCAAAATCCTGAAGCTTCATGGAACAAATAGATAATAAGGCTATACAGAAGACCTCTGTAACACAGAGAGGGATTTTCATTAGTCTTTCAGTGCTGAGAAACCTTCCAAAGGAGAAACCCTGATGAAAACATGAATATCTCCATCTGAAACCAAAGAAGACATTACCCAACAGAATTGAGTAAGAAGCAGACGAATCCTTAAGGAAATTCCAATATAGTTTGAAACCAGATCTGTCTCTGACAGTGTTAAGGCCATAGGCCTATGCAAATCATCTGGAATCTAATCTTCCATGTACTCAGAAAGAAATTAAAAGATCTTTAAGTATTGGACAATATAAGGGTAGAGAGAAAAGCATGCATTTTTGAGAAGGAGCAAGTAGAGGAAAATACCCTGTAAACCACTTCTATTATTTCCTTAAACTGGCGTTCACATAGCCTATGACATAGCAATTCTACTACAGAAATATGTTCAAGTAAACAAGGAAGACTTATACAAAGTTAACAAAAAGAATTTTCACATTAGCAATAGCTGAAATATGAGCAAAATTCCAATTCACAGAAAATTAATGTTAAAATTAATGGCATGAAATAAAGAGTAAATCAATGGGAATAAAATCTTAAGCATAGTCTCAATATAATGTAACTTACTGTTCAAAATAAGTACCTTTAGCAATAGACAATAATGGAAATGGATTTTTGCAATATAATATGAAGGAAACAAAATGTCAAAAGATTCCATACAACATGCATTTTTAAATGTTCAAAAGTAAATAGAGTATTAGATGTCCAGTTTAGATGAATAAAAAATATTTTATAACTATGTCAGTAAGAAAGCACAAGAATTATTCTACTTATGCAAAATTCAAAATTAGTCAAATCTAAGGCAGTTTTAGGGATGCACACACAGAAAGTAAATATATGAAGAAAAAAAGAAAAGAAGAAATTATCAATATAAAATTACTGCCTATCTAACCTTGAAAAGGATTCCAAAGTATAAGATCACTTGGGGAATTAGCAGATTGATAATACTCAGTAGAATCTTAAATTAGACATTGCTGTATCAGTATTTGATTATTTTTAATTTTGCTGAATATTGCTTGTCATTAAATATTAAAATTTATTAAATAAACATTTTTGTAAAACATAACATGATTATTAAAAAAATGACTACTTAGTTTCCTGGGTGTCATGTCCTCTCCCATAGAAATGGAAATTCTTCAAAGTCTTTTATCTATACTATGTCCACTTGTTTACCTTCTCTTGCAACTCACTGTCCTTTAGATTTTAGAGCTTGCCATTGCATTATAGAAACAGCTTCTGTGAAGGTCACAATGAGCCCCAAATTGTTATTTTATTTTATTTTTTTAGTACATTCAGCAATGTCTGACACAATCACTTCTTCCTGAAATACTCCACATTTGGACTGTGGAAAACCACTTTGTTCTCTCTCTTCTTACACCATTAATTATTTATCTTCAATTTTCCTTATTTTTACAAATATAAAAAACTTGCTTTCTATTAAAAAAGGGGGAAAATTTGTAAAACGAATCATCTCAAATTATATATTTTATACTATGCAAATAAATTTATAATTTAGTGAAACTAATAACCAAACTAAAATATTATATCATTATGTATTTTAGGAAATATAAATACATATAGACACCATATTTGATAAACAAATTAAAGTTGAAGTTTCCAGCATATTGTCACCAGAGAAAGAAAACTTTTTATTTAGGAAACAAAGAACTAATGAAGCACAGAAAATAAAAATGAC
Organism: Callospermophilus lateralis; assembly: GCF_048772815.1. NCBI lineage: Eukaryota > Metazoa > Chordata > Mammalia > Rodentia > Sciuridae > Callospermophilus > Callospermophilus lateralis. The sequence continues at coordinate 127,334,004 of NC_135306.1, read as the reverse complement.
AAAAATTGACTTATGAATGCATAAATGTCTTTTTTAGATGATAAATTTGTCAGATCTAAAACACCAATAGAGACAAAATAAAAAATGAAAACAAAAAACTAAGAAACCAAATCTAGTTATGTTTATGTGACATATTTAAAATTAATAAGAAAGTACATATCTATACTTAGAGTAATTTTTAAAAGTTATGATTACCTTATGATTTTCTTTAAATTCATTTTTAAAATATACTCATACTCCCTAGGTGATAATTCATACATTTGTAAGGTTTTGATGAAGAAGAACAATAAGATTCAAAGTACTTTGCTTTAAAAATTACTATATTGAGTCTCATCTATACTTCTAGGATTAATGATTTGCTTAGTGCCATTTATGCATAAATACAAAAAAAACCCTGAAAAATGAAAGTATTAAAAAAGATCAATATTGTTAAATATACCTGATAAAATAATCATTAATCACAAACACGTTTTAATGAACCAAAATTAATTAAGCATCTGGTGTCTCCCAAGCATTGTGAAATATGAATTTTCAACCTCATAAGTAGCTTTATAAGTTAAATATCATTATTTCAATTTTATAGTTAATTGCACTCACTAAAGAAATTTCATAAGGGCAATTTACCTAGAAAATGGCAGATTCAGGGTTTTAAATACATTCTGAGCCTCTGGGCTTTTGTCTTATCTAAATCTAAGTCTTGAAGATAAGCCAATATTTTTAAAATATCAGTTTTATTGATATTTAATAACACTGAGAATTCAAGTTCATAATTATTTTATTTATGTTTATTTAAGAAATATTGCATATTATTTATGCAATATTTATTGCATTTATTCTGATGAATAAATTTATTCTGATGACTCAATTCAGAACTATAATGACAATTGATGTGAAATCCAAGATTCTAACTGAGAAAGAATAGAATCATTAGGTAGCAGTCATCAGTTAAAATCCTGACAATTTATAAAAAGTATATATCTGGATATTTGGATCTTCCTCCATTGGGGGAAAATTTTTATCTTTAATAACAATACATGGTGTTTGCAAAATGTCTGGGTTTCCTTCATAGCAACACAGTTTTTTGTTTATTTTGACTTTATATTGATTTTTGAAAAAACTGATATACTATCATGGACATACTTACAGTATATTTAGCAATAAAAGTATTCCTCTTCAAAAAATGCATTCTGGGAAGTAAGGAAGAAAGAAAGAAAGAAAGGAACTAAAGAAAGAAGGGAAAGGGGAAAGGAGAAAAGAAAAAAGAGTACTTGGAGATATGGGAAATTTTTCTTTTTTTAACATTATGTTAGCATAATTGCATAAAATACAATAATGCTTAACAATGGATAATTCCATTATTTTTTAACTATTACAGAAATAAAATAGTTTATGAATTAATACAATTTTTCTCTAATACTCTAACAATGGCTCACATACAATTTATTAAAAAAATTTAAAAGACAGTTTATTTAAAGACTTATTTCTTGATGAATTCCAATGATTTAGAGTACAGGTAAATTATTAGTGAAGTAGGACTTGATAAAGACAAATCTTCACAGTTTGAGGAGGCATTCTGGCAGGGTTTTTTTTGCCTTTGACCTTTCATATTCACTCTTTTAGATTTCTTGGACTTCTAAACTGCTGTCCAGCCCTACAAAACTTCCAGGTTCCATGCCCCTACACTAGTAAACACATCTATTTTTTTTTTTCTTTTGGCACCTTGGACTGAACCCAGGGGCATTTAACACTAAGTAAAATCCCTAGACCTTTATTTTGAAACAAGCCTTGCTAAATTTCCCAAGCTGGCCTGGAATTTGCAATGGTCTTCCTTCAGTCTTTGGGATTACAGGTATGTACCATTACACCTGGCCTGGCATAAACTAATTCTTAAATTCAAAGTAAGATCAGCATATGTTGAATAAGAAAGGACAGGGTTTGGGGCACAGAAAATCATGTCCTCGTGGACTCTATTCTACTGCCCACCCCTAAACAGGACAGAGAATGGGGGCAATGGAAAGGGAATCTGGTTTCCCTTAGAGAGCATTATTACTGGGTTCCCTGCTATGACACCTAACTCCTTACCTGATTTTCTCCATATTCCTAATTTCTAATTTGTTCCATATTTCTAGTTTCCTAATGGCCAATGTTTTGACATTCATGTTCTAATTTGGAAAATTTCCAACCCTAGCCCTTCAGTGACAAAGGAAATTCCAGGTTTTTATAAACATAAGGTATTCTCTGGGTTGTTATAAACATAAGGTATTCTCTGGGTTGTCATGTGCCTTGAATCTCTGTTAGGACATGGCACCCAAACTGAACTGGGAAATTTGGGACCTGAAGGAGAGTTAGCCATTGTGGTGATGTGCATCTGAAAATGGCTCCTTGCTTGAGGAGGGGGGCATCTGTAGAGAAAATCTTGCTGTTAACTCAACCAAGTGATATAGTTGCCCTTTGTCAGAATATCTCTAAACATACAAGTCAACTTCACCTCCCTCTAGCAGCAGTTAAGTTTTTTACCATGTTGGAATTGAGCCTTGTGAGGGAGATATAGAAGGGCTTAGGCAATCAGGACGAGATGGACAGTTAGGGGTTGCGGGCAGGGCCAGAACAAAGGAGCATGGAGAGGTCTTCTGATGAGATCATCTTCCTGGTTGATGAAAATGTTGGTGGACACAAATTTGGGATCAAATCAGTAGACACTTTTGTACTTGTCCTCCTAAGTGGGGGAACCCAATAAAAAACTAAAACAGATGCATGGACAGAGAGGTACCAATCAATAATAGTGAGGAGAGGGTGGACAGGGGAGGAAATAAGGAAAGCAGAAAATGCCAGAGATCACTTCTCTTTGGAGAAGTCTGTCTGTTGCTTTTTCAATAAACCACGGCTTGCTTGCTATCATTATGCCTTGCTCTTCTGTTCTTTGCTGGACAGAGATGAGAAACCCACCACCCCTAGATGGTAACACTAGTTCCTTGAATGTTACTATGCCAGATCTACCTCTGAGCAAATTCCAGGTTCTGCAGTTCTGCCGTCTACTTTTTCTTTCTTTTCTTTTTATTTTGTTTGTTTGTTTGTTTATACTAGGGATTTAATCCACGTGTTCTCTATCAATGAGCCACATCCCAGTCCTTTTCATTTTGGGACCTGGTCTCAGCTAAGTTCATGCGAATGGCCTTAAACTTGGGATCCTCCTGCTTCTGCCTCCAAGCCCACATGATTACTGTGTGTTATCAGCCAAGTCATATATCTCTAGATGAACTTTGTTGTATAGTGCTGCGTATAAAACCCATGGCCTCATGTATGCTAGGCAAGGACTCTGCCACCAAGCCATACCCCCATTCTAAATATTCTGTGTTGGACTGCTGGATTGAAACTAGAGGCACTTTATACTCCATTATATCTACAGATATTTCTTGTGTTTTTTGAGTCATGAGTGCTAGGGATTGAATCTAGAACCTCCCAAATGCTCTTCCTCTGAGCTACACCCCCAGCCCTTTTGATTTATGAGATAGGATTCTGCCAAATTGTCCAGGTTCTCTGCTCTTGCTATCCTTCAGCCTCAGGTAAGTAGTTGGTCTTACAGGCATGTGCTGCCACCTGGCTGAACTCTATTTTTAATAAACTATTTTTGTAGTAAGTGGATGGATCTGGAGATTATCATGCTAAGTGAAATAAGCCAATCCCTCCCAAACAAATATTTTCTCTGATATGTGAAAGCTAACCCAAACTGGGCCAAGGAGATACATGTTCAGTTTATTAGACAAAGGGGAATGAAGGGAAAGAAGGTGGGATAGGAAAACAAGGACAGTAGAATGAATCTGAAATAACTTTCCTATGTACATATATAAATACACAACAGTGAATCTCATCATCATTTACATGCATAAGACTGGAGTCCTAATTAGAATAAGTTATATGTCATGCTTGTATAATTATATCAAAATGGATTCTTGCATCATGTATAACTTAAAAAGTAAAGAAAGAAAAATCTTGGAAAAAATGAAGAAAATAAACTTTATTCAGTAAAATATATATTTTTTAAGTTTTCTAGTTGTCAATGGACCTTTATTGTATGTGTTTTATATGTGGTGCTAAGAATCTAACCCACTGCTTCACACAGGCAAGAGCTCTCCCACTGATCCACAACCCCAGCCCCAGTAAAATCTATAGAGCTTTTCAATGTAAACAGATGAACTTAAAACAATTGTTGCTACTCTTTAAACTAGACATCTTTATTTATAAAATGTTTTAATAAAATAATTTGAAAATCTGGAAGTAACTTATTCAAAGCCTTTTAATTTTGTGTATTTCATTTTTCAAAGTACAAAGGTTTCATCTATGAAACTCCCAGTGACAGGAACAGCAAAAACATCCTTTGAAATAAAACAAAATAGGTAAGGCAAATATCTAACAAAAAATTGCAGATGAAAAATTATGTCCCAGCATATAAACAAATGGACTCTCCAGTGAATATACCTCTAAACATCATGCAAGAGAATAAACTATATTTTTACCATCATTGATCATTTTTTGGTATAATCTGTTACCTATTCATATTTCAATTATTTTCTTCTTTTAAAGTGACACATTCTGCATAACCTGAAAGATTAATTATATTTAGTGTCTCTGTTGTCATCTTGAAATATTGTTCATTTAAGTGAGGTTTATTGAATAATAATCAAAGAGACATAACAAAAACTTCCTTTGAAATATATTTAAAAAGAATCAGCTTTGTTTTTGGTGTTATTTTCTCTTCTCTCTGAAGAAGATATGTGGAATAATAGAGAAATGTAGTTATTACAATATGTACTTGAATAATATCTAACTGTTCCTGTGGAAAGCAGAAATCAAACAAAGTGTGAGAAAATACTGATTATATATTAAAACTCAATCTCCACTCTGAACAAAAATCAACTCAAGTGGATCAAAGACTTAAGCACTAGAACAGAGACCCTGTTCTAGTACCTGTACCTAACAGAAGAGAAAGGAGGCCCAAATTTTCACCATGTAGGCCTAGGATCTGACTTCCTTAACAAGACTCCTAACGTGCAAGAAGTAAAATCAAAACTTAATAAATGGGATGGGTTTAATTAAAATCTTCTTCTCAGCAAAGGAAACAATCAGTAACTTGAGAGAGAGCCTACAGATTGGGAGAAAATCTTTAGCACATGCACCTCTGATAAAGAAAAAATCTCTAGGATATATAAAGAACTAAAAAAAACTTAACAGCAAAAAACCAAATAACTCAATCAATAAATGACCTAAGGAACTGAACAGACACTTCACAGAAGAAAACTTATAATTGATCCACAAATATATAAAGAAGGGTTCAATAAAAAATCTCTAGTAGTTAGAGAAATTCAAATCAAAACTATACTAACATTTCATTTCACTCCAGTCAGAATGACAATCATCAAGAATATAAGCAATAATAAATGTTGGTGAGGATGTGGGGAAAAGATACACTCATACGTTGCTGGTGGGACTGAAAATTGGTACAACCACAATAGAATGCAGTACAGAGATTCCTTAGAAAACTTGGAATGGAACCACCATTTGATCCAGCTATACCACTTCTCAGTTTATACCCAAAGGACTTAAAATCAGCATACTACAGTAATGCAGCCAAGTCAATGTTTATAGCACCTCAATGCACAATAGTTAAACTATGGAACCAACCTAGGTGTCTTTCAAAAGATGAATGGATAAAGAAGATGTAGTATACACGTTCACTGGAGTATTACTCAGCTTTAATGAAGAATGAAATTATGGCATTTGCCAGTAAATGGATGGAGCTGGAGAATATCATGCTAAGTGAAATAAGCCAATCCCAAAAAACCAAAGGCTGAATGCTGTCTCTAATATGCGGATGCTAATTCAAAATACAGTAGGGTCACTAGAGAAGAATAGAGTTAGATTAAGTAGAAAAAAGTGAAAAAAATGTATTTTATATTTATGACAAAATATTTATGACAAAATATCCCCAATACCTAAAAAATCTTTAGAGAGAACAAATGGGATATATCACACATCCTTATTTAAGATGTGTCACATAAATCTAACATATATTTATGTATGTACTATATATGATACATATGTAATATATAATATATAATATACATACATATATAATATATGTGTATATATAATGTATATATGTGTGTGTTTGTGTATCTATCTATCTCTCTATATATTTCTTTATTCATACATCCATTGTTGAATACTTAATTTTTTTGTAAATGACTGGGAGTCCAGATATCCCTATCAGGTGTTGATTTAATTTTCCTTTCTTATATACCCAAGAGAAAGATTGCTGGGTCATACAGTGGTTCTATTTATATTATTCAAGGAAATTTCATAATGTTTTCTATAATGATTATACCATTTCAAAGTTCCAAAATGGTATGCAAGTGTTCTCTTTTTATTAAACCCTCACTAATACATACTTTTTTGTTGTCATAGACATACTAACAAGTGTAAGATGATATTGCATTGTGAGTTTTATTTGCATTTTCCTGGTGACTACTGATAGTAAACACATTTTGAAGCACTTATTCTCTGTGTTCAGGTAAAAAAAAATACATTTTGGTTATTTTCTTATTTTTAAATCAGTTTATTTATATTTTCCCTGTTATTTGGTTGTGTACATTTTCTATGCCTTTGACTATAATCTTTTATCATTTATATGACCTAGTTAATTATATTCCACATAGTACAAGGAGTAACAGAAAGAGCAGACAAACAAGAAAAAACAAAAGGCATTCAAATAAAAAGGGAAGAAATAATAAATTGATTCCTGTTTGCAGAAGATATAATTTTGTTTATATAAAACTATAAAGAATTCATTCAAAAAACTGTTACATCTAATAAATTAATTCAGTAAAATAGCAAAATATATAATCTGTTTGCCAAATAAATTTTATTTATTTACACCATAACTATTTATGGGAAAATAAATTAGATAATCATCCCATTTAGGCACCATCAAAGAAAAAGGAATTAATTTAATCAAAACTTTGAAAGCTCTGTATACTAAAATCTATAAAATATTGATGAACAATAAAACAGAAATAAGGAGAAAGATCCCATGTTTGTGGATTGGAAAAATTGATATCAATCTATGGATACTAATCAAAGCAATCTATAAATCCAATACAATCCCTATCAAGATTATAATGGTAATTTTCACAAAACAGAAAAACAATTCTAAAATTTGTATTTCATCATAAAATATCCCCAATACCCCCCAAAAAATATTTAGAAAGAAAAACTGGGATATATCACACTTCTTTATTTAAGATATGTCACATAAATTTAATAAACCAGTATGGCATGGACATAAGTACATTCATGGTTCAATGGAACAAAGAGAGAACCCCAAAATAAAACCAAGCATATATGTCCAACAAATTTTCAATAAGGCCACCATGAGGAAAAAATGGGGAAAGAACAGTGTCTTCAGTAACTGAGGTGGAGGAAACAGATGTCCATGTGGAAAATAATGAAACTGAACTGTTGCACCAAACATAATATGAACTAAAAATGCATTAAAAATATAAATGTAAGAGGTGAAACTATAAAACTTATAAAGGAATACCTGGAGTGGTGAATGGATTATGGTTCTTAAAATGCTCAGAGACCAAGGTGATACCTTTCTTGGGAATTTCTTTATGCAAAAGTGTGAATAGAAGATTGCTCAGTTGCTATGGTGATGTCCTGTTCAAAAGGGGTTTCTACTCCATCCACAGAGTTTATCAGTTCTCACCCTTGGGTTCAAATGCCAGCTGCCCAGTGTAGAGACTTATGGGTGAAAGCTGATAATTATTATTAGACTGCGCAGAGCTTTGTCCTTCACTTTGAGTACTTTGAAGAAACTTCTTCACAATAAATCCTTTTAATAATATAACCTATATAATAAACATGTTGAGTTGGCTCTTTGTCATTGCACTCCAAACAAGTGTGGTGCTCACCAGGGCTCATCAGCCTTTTCTCTATTTTTGTATCTTTGTTGTTGTTGTTTGGTTGTTATTTATTTATTTATTTATTTTAGTTGTAGATGGACAAAATACCTTTATTTTATTTGTTTATTTTTTTATGTGGTGCCAGGGATGGAACCCAGTGCCTCATGTATGCTCAGCAAGCTCCTACCACTGAGCCACAACCCAGGATCCTCTGTTTTTTGTTTTTTGTTTTTTCTAATCCCCCATTGCCCTTCATTCACTGTTGCACAGGTCATTATGAAGGAAACCATGAAGAAAAAGATCCCAGATATTGGTCTTGACAATGATTTTTTTCCTTGTATATTACACAAAATGCTCAAGTTACAAAAGAAAAAAAATAAACAAATAAGACAATATTAACCTAAAAAGTTTTCTGCAAGGGAAACAATCAACAGAATGAAATTACAGCCATGAGTTGGCAGAAAATTTTTGTATACCATATGTCTAATAAGAAATTAATATTCTAATGGGTTTTATCTTCTACATCACTAACTGAATTCCATGCCATTCTGCCACATTGGTAAGACTTAACCATCTAATAACTGAAAAATAGGGCTGGCCATACTCCGATGAGAAGCATGACTGGGTCCACAGTGGCAGTATATATTTGACATATCTGTGAACATAATATATGATGAACCTTCTTTATGTACTCATTGCCGCAGTCTGGCTGGGCAAAGTAACCAGGAGGTGACAAGCAATTTGAAGGTTGAAATGGGGACTGCTTTATTACGGAACAACAGGGTATATATACCTAACTCATTACACAAAGCTTGACTCAATTAGCATCATCTAGATACAGCAATCAGCCAATAAGGAATCTCTACCATATTAATGGGTAGGTGGCATTGGCTCAAAAAACACACCTCCTGGCAAACTGCCAGGTGCCATCTTGACTCGGTTGCAGCCCTCAACAATTCATGGAATGATGAAGAGAAAATGAACTACTTCAAAACATTAAAATTCAAGAAAAGCAATTTAGAAATATGTGAAGATAACAGAACACATGTGAGTTGGAATCAGTATAAAGTTCTGAAAACCTTCAGGAAACACTAAATAAATGATGGTTCCAAGCCTCAGCCTTATAAGAGATTGAAAGAAAAAATGGATATGAGCTTTCCACACCATTCAAATATTTCCTTTTGTACTGCAATATATGGTGAAAGAAGCACATTGATCCAGATCTATCCATATACTTTCTCAACCAGTTACAATGAATTGTTTATCAGTGATGTGTTTAATTAAATTTAAAAGATATTATTAACTACTTGCAATACACTGTAATAACTGCTAGGTAGAATACTGATATTAATATGATGCAAATCTCATGAATCAAAAAGTTTATATATTGAGTGAAAGAAGTAATAAAACAGATACATGAAAAGAAATTCTATTAATAAATTGTATAATATACTAAGAAAAATTTTAAAATGTTCCGATGTAGGATAGATCCAGGGATAGGAGAAAATCTGTGTCTTTTCTCTCTGTTTAAAGCGAATGAATGCTCAATAATTTGGTATCTTATGGATTGTCTCTTTAATCACTATTAACAATTATTTCATTGGAGTTCAACAATTTATCATGTGTTATTATAGGTATGATATAAATAAGTAGCGAAGATGGGAAAACATACATTCAACTATATTCAAAGGTACAAGAAGGGGCCAATTTTAACAATGTCACCAGAAATAAAATTATTAATAACCTCAAGCTTTCTAATGCAGGGCTCAATTGTGGCTATTATTTTTGTTGTTGCTGTTGTTTTTAATCTAGAGCCCAGACTAGTTTCAATAATTAGCGTCTATGTATTCTAAGATATTTTCAATGTACAAATACATATATTCTTAGAAAACAAGTGATAATTGTGTTTGAATTGAAGTTTCTGATGAGCTTCAAGTAGAGAGAAGAGTATGGGCTTCAGAGCAGACACATTAATAAACACCTGTTGAGGTGAAATTGTGCCCATGTGCATTCACACCACCTGAATCTGATTTTTCTGATTTACAAAATAAGTATAATAACACCTTCCTCGTGTTACTAAAAATGGTAAAATAAATTGTTTTAAGCATAGCATATAAAGTTTACTTAGATTTACTATGAGTGGAATAGCACAATATTAAAAAAATAATACTTTTTCTAGTGCATAATTTCCTAGGTGAAAAGTTCAAACTTTTGTTTGAACTAATGGTCACATCAAATATACACAATGGAGTATTACTCTGCATTAAGAAATGACAAAATCATAGAATTTGGAGGGAAATGGATGGCATTAGAGCAGATTATGCTAAGTGAAGCTAGCCAATCCCTTAAAAACAAATGCCAAATGTCTTCTTTGATATAAGGAGAGTTACTAAGAACAGAGTAGGGAAGAAGAGCATGAGAAGAAGATTAACATTAAACAGGGATGAGAGGTGGGAGGGAAAGGGAGAGAGAAGGGAAATTGCATGTAAATGGAAGGAGACCCTCAGGGGTATACAAAATTACATACAAGAGGAAGTGAGGGGAAAGGAGGGAAAATATAAGGGGGAGAAATGAATTACAGTAGAGGGGGTAGAGAGAGAAGAGGGGAGGGGAGGGGGGAGGGGGGATAGCGGAGGATGGGAAAGGCAGCAGAATACAACAGACTCCAGAATGGCAATATGTAAATCAATGTGCAACTGATGTGATTCTGCAATCTGTATATGGGGTAAAAATGGGAGTTCATATCCCACTTGAATCAAAGTGTGAATTATGATATATCAAAAACTATGTAATGTTTTGAACAACCTACAATAAAAATTAATTAAAAAAAAAAAAAAAAAAAAAGAACAATTAGCAAGTGGGTCACATGGAAAGAAAGAAGGGGAAAATGGTAACAGAGTTTAGAATGTCCAGCTATATATGTTAACTTGGTGAGATTACAATTTTGAACCTTGAATTTGTTAACTGAAAAATTTGAGGGAAACTCTTTAGATCATTCTTGGAATTTATCACCTCTTTTATTTCGTACTCCAGAAAACTTCCAGTGATTAAGTTTATCTGATATTCCTATTTTTTCTCTCTTATATAGATAATTAATATCTGTGTGTGGCTATGTTGTTTGTATTCTGAGCATCATATGACTGACTGTAAGTGTGTGCACATGGTAATGCATATGTGTGTGTGTGCATGTTCATGTGTACATTTGTGTTTATGTGTTTTTTCAAGAGACATTATATTTGATCACAAAATTATATTTTGAGAACCTCTGAACATATTATCATACATCATTGCTACCATTCAGGCACAGTGATCTTTTTAAGAAAAAAAAATCTTTTCATATGATCTCACCAACCCCACACTATTAAAAAAAAAAAATTCAGTAGCAGTCAAAATACTTAGGACTGTTTCACAGTGCCCATCATAATCCTTGCCTGTCATTAGTCCTCTTTGGACATTGTTCTATCTCTCTTCTTTTGTAGATGTAAGACAAGTCATATTTATCAAAAGAAATTAAGAACTTGAGACTAACTTGACGTTTAGAAAAGAATCAGGTCAACTATCCAGGACCTGACCTGTAGGCTGAAGTCATGCTGCATCATGCAATACATGCTTCTGCTTCCAACCTGGCTTGGGTTTTATTTCATTTCTTTTTAATTTTTTATTTGTTTTAATTAGTTGTACATGACAATAGAATGCACTTATATACTTTGATATATCATACATAGATGGGATATAACTTCTCATTTTTCTGTGTATACAAATGGTAGAATCACATTGGTCATAGAGTCACATACATACATACATACATACAGTAATAATGTTTGTTTCATTCTACTATTTTTCTTATCCCCACATCCCCTGCCTTCCCCTCCTTTCACTTCCCTCTACCTAATCTAAGATAATGTTATTGTTAGAGTCTGTAAACAAATCAGGATGGCGCCTGGCATTTTGCCAGAGAAATGTTAGGGTCTGTAAACAAGTCTGGATGGCGCCTGGCAAAATGCCAGGGGGGAGTGGTTTGTGAAGTAACGCCATGGAGCCATTAAGTGTGGAGATTCCTTATTGGTTGACTGATGTATCTAGTTTATGTTAATTAAGATAAGCAGTGTGGAATGTATATATACACCGCCAGTCCTACAATAAACGGCTCTCACTCCTGCTGTATCAATCTACACAAGTTGCTCGTCACCCCCTGGCTATTTTGCTGCAGCCAGACTGCGGCATGTTATTCCTTTTTTTTTTTTGCATTGCAATTTTTAATACACATATATACCACATTTTTGTAACTTTTTAAAATGTTGACACCCAATTCAAGCCTTCATACATGTACTTTGTATAATGATGTCCATTTCATTCCACCATCCTGGCTAATTCCCTTCCCCCTCCCTTTTTCTACCACCCCTCTTTCCTATCTAGAATTCATCTATTCCTCCCATACTACCCCTCCCAAACCTAGTTTGGGTTTTAATGATATCTCTTACCCCACTGTCTTGATCAGATTATATTGTTAAACCTTTCATTTTTTTCTCATGTCTTTTCTCTTCTTTAAATTCCATATTCATTTATACAGTGATATATTTATTAATCTATCTCCCTCCCCCAAAAGTCTATAGTGTAAGTTCAATGACAGAAGAAAGCTCATTATTAAATTCCCAGGAAATTAAATAAATTAAATTAATTTAAATTACCAGACACAAGTAGGAGCCAAGAAAATATTTAGGCAATGATTAACTCATATATAACTTTGATTTTTTACTTTCCCAAATATTTTCTTTTTCTTTTTTTGTGTGTGTGCCAACATGTTTCACAATCTCTATAATAGATTAATAAATCAAGACATATTATTCACGGTTTTATCAAGTAAGCACTATTTTTAAGTTTTAATATTGGCATGGATCTTGTCATTTTTCTAAATAAAATAAAATTATGGTATTTATGAGTTTATACCAACATTTATGAAGCAGAAAGAAAGTACAGACATTCCTATATTTTGATAACTCATGAAGGTAAACATTGCATAAAAGAAAAACTTACCTTCAAACACATAAATAAATGTGATATCTTTATTTACAATGGCCGTTAAATTCCTTTCCAAACCTGCAATTTTACAAATCCACATGTCACCATATGTTCATGAAATGCTTTTTCTTAATTCCTTGGTTATCTTTTTATGATTTTAACTTGTTGTGACATGAGAACATCTTCTTTTTTTGTAAACTGAATTAGCAGTCACTGGAAATCTTTAGGCTCTTGCCAAGACCTATTAACCTGAATGGTGAGTTGGCAGAATCAAGTTAAGCAATCTAAAATATTTAAGATTAAGCTTCACTGTCTTCTTGGAGTTTATAAAAAGATCTTATAAAGAAATGTCTGATTTAAGCTGTTGATGCTCTTAAACATTTATAGCCCCCCACCTTTTAAAGAGTCATCTTGATGCCCTTCCTGCTTTTTGAAGTTGATGTGATTTCTGTGTATTGAAGACTATCTAATTTCAGAGGCAGCAGTTTCAGGAAGATACAGAGACATGAAGGGGTATTCACAAGCCGATTTGGATTTTTTAAGTCAGCAGTGCTCCCTGAAATGTTTGAGTATTCAAGGGCCTGTGTCAGTTTAGCTATTACTTCCCCTGGAGGAGGTCTAGGATAGACAGACTGCAGTAGCTACTATAGGGGAAAGTTCATATTTTGCTGTTAAGTTTAATGAATGTTTAATGAATCAGTATACCATGTTCCTTCTAACACAACACTATTGAAACTGTAGATAGTTTTCTGGAAACATTGGTTTCAGATAGCTAGTAACCAACTAAAGTAGGTACAAAGTGTGAAATTCAGACAGCACTATATTTCATTAATAATGTCATTCCTTTGCATTCATTATTTTGTTCTATTGATTTGAAAATAGCTATTTTGTAATCTAAGTACTTAGTCCAATCGAATTCATGTGAATGAATCTCAATTTCTTTAACTATTTTCTGTGTCATGTGGTTTCTGTATCTCTTACAACTTTATTGAAGTCCAGGGGCGAGATGCGTAATTTGTTCATATGCATTTAGAAAATGTCTTTCTTTATTTTTATTTTTCACAATACACTCTGAGTTTGTTGATTTGAGTTAATAAAAATTATGTCCTATATTTAATATATATTACTCAGAAAAAAGTGTTTTTTTATATTCTTTTATCAACTATTCTATGTGCCTAAATGTTTTCCCTTTATCTGAGTTATATCCTATTTATACAAGACCAAGTGTAAAATCACCCCCATGTGAACCTTTTTTTTTGTACTCCAGATAAACTGTGTTGATACCTATTTAAACTTGCATATTTATTTTTCAAATTTTAATCTCTATACTTATATTGTAATGTCATTATTGGGTTAGTGGTTGTCTTTTTTTTTTGTTCCAATATGTGATTTTTTTTTCTGAAACTTTTATTGCATAACTTCATACCTTTGCTATCCTGTTCTGTATATTGCACATAGTAGTGAATAAATGCACCAAATTACAATTCAAAATACAGAAACAGCCCCAGAATTTCTAACAGTATGACTGTAAAATACAAGAATAAAATACAAGATAAATAGATATGTAATTATGATTGATCATAACTATGAATTTTTAAAACAAATATTCTTTGTTTTATTAAATTAATAAAAATAACTGTAAACAAAAATGCAGAGATGAGTCTAGAATTTGTCTCATTAACACGGAATGAAATATTTGAACTTTCCAAGTTTTGGATAGAAATAGACAATGTAGATATAATAAAAGATAAAATATATATGAAACACTAAGGGCTAGAAGCTTTTCTCACAGGGTTGTTATACTTGAATATCATTACAAAATAACAATGTAACTGCAAATATTAGTGGTTTATCATATTTATGCACTTAACTTTTTATATTTATATTTTACTGCATGATTATTCAAGATAAAATAATATACACAATTACTTTCAGATAGATATTGAATTTGTATTGGTAACAGCAGGCTGCTTCTATCCAAATTGAGTGTAGATGCATTGTATCTGTAGGAAATACTTTTCAAACTACTAACATGTTAGTGAATCAGTTTTTCATTAAGCTCTCTGCTGAAACTATTACATAACTTCCAAGGAAAGACTTACTAGAAGAACACTTCAGAAAGGAAGAATGATGTTGCTAATTGGAATAATAATGAAAATTGTGTGGTCAAAAAGATGCAGGCTAGAGATTTGTACATGAATTGGCAATCCTGCTATCCTTGATTACACCAGGGTAAATACAGCCAGGGTGTATCATAGAATGCCATTTTGAAGTATGTATTCTCTCCACACCTCTTCATCTAACACATGCACATTCATTTCATTGAAGTAGGAGAAGGGAGAACAAAGGAAACCATAGATAATTCAGGAATAATCATACCTGAGTGTTACATTTTATACTAAGTAAATCACACACACTCTGGGGAGAGTCAAAGGGCTGAACCTGGTGCCACAGAGATCCATCATCATTAGTCTGGACTGTAGATAATAATCTTTTACTCCTTTAGGTGTTTCCTAGAAAATACTTCTCACCAATGAATTTATAATCTCTCAAAATACTAGTAATGAAAGATTTCCTAGTAGCAGGTCACTCCAAATTCTTAACTAAAGATATTGATACACACAATTCTATTCCAGACCTATTTGCTACATGTTGAGATAATCAGTGAATAATTTTATGGGTGATTTAATAATGGGGCTATATGTGGGCTCTGAACCCTGTAGACAGTTTCTGTAATCTAAGTGTGGAAAAAGTATCCAAGACGTGTACCATCTCTAAAAAGACTGAATACTAAACAAAATGCCTTTATGAATATAAACAAGCTGATTTCTTGAATTTTTTAAATTAAAGATATTACAGATATATTCTTAATAGAAGCTTTAAATAGTCATGTTAATATAAGTGAACCGATTGAAGGAATTCTTGAGTTGTTCAGACTTCTGTTTACTTAAATATGAACAATTTAAAATGTTTTTATTAATTTAATATTTTATATGCATATATGAAACAATTTATTGATGTGCTGATATTGATTAAAATTATCTTAACTTTACTTTTAACTTGCTACCCATTACCAAATCCTAAAGTTAGAAAATTACTATTAAAATCTTGTACACCATTAATAATAACCCTTAATTTATAAAATGAAGGTTATAAAATTATTGGGAAAATGTGTTAAATAAGCAAGAAATGACAAAGAATATAAGATTTGCAAAAAGCATCAATAACTTTAAAAGTTTGTGAGCTTGGCTTAACTTCAACTTGCCTACCATATAGATGTAAATCTGCATACATAATTTTCACTTAGAAGATATTTCTTCTAGTTAAAGATAATTTCTCATGTAAGACTTTTTTTTAATCATGGCTGTCACGTTAATACATCATAAAACTGTATTATTAAGAAGAATAAAAATGGACATTTAAATATCTTTTAAATTTAAAATTATAAATTTTTGCTTCAACATTCAGATTATTTTACAAAATTCTTTATTGAATTTGTAAACATATATATCCTCTTAGAAAAAGCAATTAGAGCTCCTGTGTTTTCTATACTGTGCATGTTATTAAGATCCTCTAGATGAGTTTCTTATATCATTGCTTCTCAGCTACACCTAGAGGTAGTAGCCAAATCCAATGACTGAGCAAATCAGGGATATCATGTGTCAGCAATTCTGGCCTCTGTAAAGAACAGTGCAAGAGCAATATTTTGCCAGACAGGGTGGCACATATCTGTAATCCAAGTCTCTAGGGAGGCTGAGGCAGGGGGATCACAAGTTCCAGGCCAGCCTCAGAAACCTAGTGAGGCCCTAAGCAACTTAGCCAGATACTCTCATAATAAAAATTTAAAAATAAATAAATAAAATAAAAAGGGATAGGGATGTGGCCCAGAGAAAAGTCCTCCTGGGTTCAGTATCCAGTACAAAATAGATAGATAGGTAGATAGATAGATAGATAGATAGATAGATAGATAGATGATAGATAGATAGATAGCAATGTGGCCCAGAGAAAAGTCCTCCTGGGTTCAGTATCCAGTACAAAATAGATAGATAGGTAGATAGATAGATAGATAGATAGATAGATAGATGATAGATAGATAGATAGCAATGTTTCTCCATAGCTTCCACTATGTTGGGTGAGGCTTTGTTGCATCTACCTTCAAGGGCCATTCCTTCTGCAGGACACTACCTTGTCTACTTTCTCATTAATAAATATTAGGCCTTCCAAACTCTGTAACATTATTTACTTCTGGGGAATCTAATATGTGACACTTATACTAGAAGTGTTTGAAAGTGAAGATGATATGATTTTGGAGCTAAACCACTATGCCCCTGTTGTTGATGAAGACTAAAACAATTTTGGAGTTAAAGCACAAATAATGCATGATACAAGGTGAAGTCTAAATATTAAAAATTTGAACTTTCATGAGATAAAATTTGATAGTCTATAGTTGGAAGGAATTTACTAGCTGAGTGGTCCGACATTTGACAAATGTGAAAAAAAAAAAAAACATCAGTTAGATGTTAGGAAATGATATTATATAACCAGTGCTAAGCATGGTTAATGTTCTCTAGATATATAATTAGCATCTGAGGTGAAGAAACAGGCATTTGAAATCCAGATGTGAAGGTTTGGGGCCACTTTCATTGTGTCTAAAGAACCTTTCACTTCTTGCAACAAGAAGGGAGACAAGGCCAAAAACAAGCAAGACCAAAACTATGGTTAAACTTCAAAGGTAGCTAAGCACCCATACAAACTAGGGCAGATGCAAGCACTGCTCATGAAAAATGAAACTGACACATGACTCTTCTGAACCCTGTGAGACTGCAGACATTGTTCCATCCCTCATGGGTAAGAGCTAATATTTTCTCTCAGCTGAAATCCAATGCCAAGCCTTTTCTTCCACAGAGCATTAGGGACAACCTCATCCAGATAGTCTCCACCAAACTTTCTGGACACTGGGCTCATAATCACAGCATAACCCACATAAGATAAGAGGGCCTTGATTAAAAAAAATACAGAAGTATTTTAATACTTAGCCAAAGTTTACCTAGCAGAAACAGAGGGAGTACACATGGTGCTCTATTCTTGGGTGTTTAATTAAGGGATTATGGACTTGGGATCACACTCCTAAAGTCAAGAACTTAGAATCAGTTCATGACTCTATTAAATACTATGACTCATTTCATGAATGGCTGAGAGTTGCATGGAAAAGAATGCTGGCCTTCATGAATAGACTTATAACACAGATGATCCAAGAAAGACTTCAAAGGTTGAGAGGAGAGAGCATGCTGGAATGAGACAGAAGACCTGCTAAATGACTGTGCACTGTGGGAATGCCCAGAGGACACACATTGCCAAATTTACAATGAATTAACTGGCAAAAGGGGCTCTAGCCTCCTAAAACACTCAGCCTGGCTCCAAATTACAGGACAGTGCTGTCCTAGGAGAGTGTCTTCTGTAGAACTCACATCAGTATTAGTAACAAAGATGAGATAATCACAAAATTGTAGCAGCTTAATGATGCTACTTTACTGCCAGATGCTGGAGGAAAATTTTTAAAAGACACAGGGATAAAGCATTGTTATCCAAAACACACAAAGAATACCTAAGCTCCAACAATAAGAAAACTAACAACAAATTGAAAAATGAGTGAAAGCCCTAAAAATATGCCTCACTAAAAAAATACACTGAATATTCTGATGTCAGCCATAAATAAGGAATCATGATGAATATCATCTCTCATTAGAGAACTACAGTTTAAAACAACTACAAGATATCACTATACACCTATTTTAGTTCAAAAATACAAGACAGTGACAACATCATATGCTGATGAGGATGTACAGCTATGAAAATCCTCGTTCCTTGCTGTTGGGAATGCAAAATGGTGGAGTCACTCTGAAAGACAGTTTGGCAGCTTCTTACAAAACTATACATATCCTTAGCATAGATTTCAGCAATCACACTCCTTCTTATTTACCATAATGCATTAAAAGCTTATATCCACAAAAAGTCCTGCACATGGATGTTTACAGTAATGTTTATTCATGATTGCTAAACCTTGGAAGCAAACAAAATGGCATATTGCAGGTGAGTGGATAAATTGTAGTACATTCAGACAAGGAAATGCTATTCAGTACTGAAAAAAATGAGTTATCAAGACATAAAAAGACATGAGGGAAGCATAAATGTATATCACTAAGTGAAAAAAATCCAAATGAAAAGGATACTGCAATAGTCTGAATCTAAGCATCACACAAAGTTCCTAAGTTGAAACCCAATCTCCAGTGCAGTAGCATTAAGTACTTTTCGAGGTGAGTGGGTGATAAAAGTGGACCCTCACTAACCATGAATGAGATTAGTGCCTTGATAAAAGTGCCCTGTAAAAGAGGCCATTTTGTTCCACATGTGAGGATATAGTATATGACTTCAGGTATGAAGCAGATAGCCCTCACCAGATACCAAATCTGCCGGCGACTTGAATTTGGACTTCCCAGCCTCCTCAACTGAAAACAATAAATTTCTGTAATTTATAAATTACTAAGTCTTAGGTACTTTTTCATAGCAGCCTGAGTGGAACAAAGCAGCTACATATTACATGATTCCAAAATATGACATTCTGGAAAAGATAAGACTATAGATACAAAAATGGAGTTCAGTCATCTAGAGTGCACTATGTGCACCGAATCAAACATTTTTTATGGTGCTCTGTTGTCTTCACATGTAAATGCTCACTAGAGAACATCTATAATAACCACACAAATAAAATACAGCCCAGCATGTTAGTAGTCCTTCTTCCCAAAGAATAAAAATGTTTGATAGGGGATGCAGAATTCAAACTTCCCTGAAGACTTTAAGTTATTTGTATATAGGGACTAAGAAGAGTGTCACTGTCTTCTCAGGATTAATTGATCCTAATCATCAGAGAAGATAGGGATTTAGGTACAAAATGTAGGTGGGGAATAATATTGTGGAGCTCAGGTTATTTTTCTGGGTCACTCTTTGTACTCAGTTGCCAAATTGTGACAGTAAATGAACAGGTACATTAACTTCATTCTGAGAAAGGAATGCTAACCTGGTCCTGAGCAAATAGGTACCTCACACTAGGTACTGTGGCTTTGGGTCACACCCTAATGCCAATTACAGAGGGCAGCAAAGTTGGTAGCTGTCAGAGAAAAATAGAAAGGATAGTGCAATAAGGAGATGAAAGGAATCAGATGAAGGGAATCAACTGCAATGTTATGGGCATAAGTTCATCACAGTAATCTCATTCTTCTTTGTATGTGTTTGGGAATCAACTGCAATGTTATGGGCATAAGTTCATCACAGTAATCTCATTCTTCTTTGTATGTGTTTAGGAATCAACTGCAATGTTATGGGCATAAGTTCATCACAGTAATCTCATTCTTCTTTGTATGTGTTTGAATCCTGAAGGCAGAAACAGCTTCATGTGAAGACACATGTGAGACCATACATAGACAATCTCCTGCTTGCTTTAATACATAATTGTTGCTATCTTGAAATCCTTGGTATTTTTTTTTTAAACAGAAGGCCCTACATTTTCATTTAGCACTGAGCCTCACAAGATCTGTAGCCAGTTTTGCTTGAAGAATCCATTTCTGAAACACATACAGTGTTTAAATGGAACAAAGTGTCACTTTGGTAAGCATAACAGTGCTCTGCCAAGATCCAATTTCACAGGGGAAGTTGCTGCTCATCAGAGGGAATTGCAGACAGCAGACAACCGACATCTTCCATCTCCTCCAGGTCTGTCTCCTGGAGGCACTTCCCTTGCAGGGCATTTTACATCTGGTGATTAATTGAGGAAAGGACATAAAAGGTCCAGTCACTTTGTCCAAAGGAAGCACACAATTCCAAAGAGCATTACTTGCTCCTTATTTCCCAAGGTCTAAACTTCTATCTGACTTTAACATTGCCTCTGTCCAACAGTGCCTCTCCCCCACTTTATGCCACACCAACCTGATCCTTCTCCTGGGTCTTAATTATTAATACACTTCTTGTACCTCTAAGTTCTTTCCAGGATCTCTTTCAGACCTGATCTCTAATACACAAAATTTAAGATTGAGTTTCAGTGAGGTAAATCTTAAGGGATATTTAGGGTTAGGAAGCCAGCATCACAAAGAAATGGAAGGTGAAAAGTGCCTTTTAAAGCCCTGAGTATTCTTTCTTGGACCCCAACTGTATACCTTCTCCATCTTTGGTTTTCAGAACATTCTTAGCACCAAAACTTTGCAGGACCAATCATACCTCATTCTCATCCCAGACTTATGGAAGACATGCCATAAGTCTTATTTCTAAGATATACAATCTAATATAAGGCATAGATTCAGTACTCATGTCATTTCATTTTGTATACAAAAACTGAACAGGAAGAAAGATAATTTGTTATATCTTGTCACACATATGTTATCTTGTACCTACATATGTACACATGTGTGTATGTACATGTGTATTTTCCTTGTGCAGGCAGCCTCAATTAGGTTCTCACACAACTGAAGTTCAAAATTGCTTATTTATATTATATAAAAATACAAACAGCATTCCATGTCAATATAAAATGTGAATGGATAGTTTCAATAATTTATGAAAGATTAAGCCTTGAAAGCAAAGTGAGCATTTGTAGTGATTTCTCTTTAAAAAGAATTCAAATAAAACCACACAGACCGTGAAAGAAAAGAAGCATGCAGTTTTTGTTATATAAGAAAGAAAATGTTACATTTAAATAATTTTGTCTAGATGATGTTCCATTTACATGACTAACACAGTTAATTTTATTAAAACCAACAGCTTTTTATTGTTTATATTGTTTTCTTTTCACAATTCATATTTTTCTCCCTAGATAAATTCTTTTTTAAACATGCAAAACCATCACTACAATAAAATTAGTTAACATGTCCATCACTCTTAGAAGTTTTCCTATTGCCCATAAATAACCCCTCCCTTGTATTTCTTCGTGCATTTCTTTTCCTGAAGTGCCAGTCAAATATGATCTGTATTCTTCTGTCACTTCTGGTTAGTTTTGATTTCTAGAATTTTACATGAATGAGATAATATATTCTCTTTTTTTCTTTTGCCATCTTATTTAGTATAGTTATTTTGAAATTTGTCCATATTAGGGTTCATATCAATAGGACTTTCCTTTTTGTTGCTTTTTAGTATTCAATTGTATTCGAAGTATAATATTCAAAGCCTATTGCAATTATTTCAAAATCACCATTAAATCCCCAGGGCAGATGTTTTCCAGATGAAAAAGCTCAGGAGCAATGTATTAAATAATTCACGTAACCTTACCTGACCACTTGTGAGTGAGCTGGTACAGAAACCTCTTCTCACAAATCAACTGATGCCACAATCTCTCCAACATTTTTATGGACTGGTAGCATTTGAGCTCCAGTACCATTGTCAAAAGCACCCTAAAATTCTCCAAAAGGTTGACATAAAATGGAAAGTAATGATTCTTAAGGTAGGGCAACTTCTGGCAGACAACAAAGCGATCTTGAGACACTAATGTAAGAATTATTTTATTCTAAAATAATTTTGGAAAATGTCTTTCTGGTCTAGTACAGGCCTGTGTCAGCCTGAGAAGCCAGATTAAGCTGTGCAAATATCAAATACACAAATAGTTTAGAAACAAACTCTTCTAGTTGAAAGTAAGATGGCATCCTGGCATTTCCTCACAGTCCTTCCCTGAAAAGTATTATTTCCTAGTTTCCTATTATTGTGCAACTGCCAAGGTGATTTCATTAGGGTTCCTGCTTCTGACAAGCTTAAGGACCACTGGGAGCCTGCTGGCTTTGGGGTTGATGCAGAGACATTTTCACAGCATGGTATCTTAACACCACAGTGCTGTAAATCTCAGCATTTCAGGATCCATCCCGCCCGGAATCTTCAATGAGTACTGAGGGCAGTAGAAAGCACTCCTGGTGGGGTGATAGATTTGAAGTTCCTTGGGAAGAGAAGTAGCTATAGGAAAGGGAAATTAAAGTTGCCAATGTGCAATTATAGCCTCTGTACAGGAACTTGTCCAAAACACAGGATTATCACTCTTCCTTTTCAAAAGAGCTGCGCAGCGATTGGAGGACCTTGGCGCAGCAGGCGCTGGCAGCAGATGAGTCACTGGGGTAATCAGGGGAGAGCCAATGCTTTCAATGAGGCTCTAATTGCTGAAATATCTTACTTTCACTTTCGTTTATTTCCTGAGTTCTACCCCTTTACATTTTATCTCCTTCTGTGTTATTATAATCTTGTTTTTGAAACATGGTGTTATTTTTTTCTTTCTTTCTTTTTTCTTTTTTTTCTCTGCTGTTTAGAAGATACTACTATTTTTGTTGATTAAAAATAAGTTCTGGTCCCTTGTCTAATTCATTACAGGAATGACAATGGGCAGGAATGACATATAGCCATTTCAAGACTCTGATGGGGACATAGTTGTGATCAAAGTATTCAAGACTGAATTTATTAGGCTTTCCTTCATTTACTTTTGCATCCTTGTCACTGATTATTTTTCTTTCTTATTATTATTCTAGTATTTCTGAGTAACCATATGTTTCTCCGACTTAATTGATTGAAGAGTATTTTGGTTTGGAGTAGTGCATGAAAGTTTATCTTGTTCAAGCACAATTGTTTACAAAGTGCTCTTACTTTCATTAACTGCAAAATTTCTTAAGGATTTATTGTGTTTTATACATTTATTATCAAGTTAGTAAACGCTGATGATAAAGATTAGTCCAACAAATAAAAGCAGAATAGAGACTTATTATCTTGAAAATACAATAAATGTTTAATTATGTATGAGAATGTCTTAGAAGCTGTGTTAGTTATCTTAAAATATATTTTAGCTTTTTAGTTTTAACATTTTCTTCAAGAAAAATTAATTTATCTGAAGCCAGGTACAAATTTTTCTCATGGGAAAATATATTAATCAGAGAGCATATAACAAGTAATTAGGTTCATATTTCAAGTCATTTTAAGGAGAAAGTAATTATCTTCTTCACAGGTACAAGAAATTTAAAAACAATCATATTTAGTAATTATTAAAATTTACACAAGTATGTTTAAGTTTCTGAACTGGATGAATAAATTTCTTGGAAGAAAATAACTTGTTAAAATTCATTTAGGGTGAAATGGAAAATTCAAGCCAATAATTTCTATGTAAGCAAAATGTATAATAAACCATTCAAAAAATTTTAAAAGGACCATCTTCAGATTATATAATTATATCACCAAACATTATATCTATATTATACAAAATATTAAATATTATAAAAGCAGATACATTTCACAGCATAAGTAAACTGTACATAGATAATTCAAAAGAGCAAGCCTTATTTCATATTATGTACTAGACTGCTAAAATTTATAATATATATAAGTCTAAAGGGAAATTTATGATTGCACATTTAAGGGTAAAATGATATTTAATAATTTTCAATATTAATTTATGAGAGTACTTCTAATAATATAGAAATTTATTTTAAAAAAGGAGTAACTATTTGTTCACAAATATTGAATATCAGCTGTCTTATGCAGTTATTGGTAGTTGGGTGCAATAGTGAACTGAAACAAACAAACAAAAATTCTATGCCATCCAATAAATTAAAGGTTCTAAATAATGTATAATATAACTACATTTATAAAAACTTGCAATGGTAACTATAAGTTGTAATATAGGTGTATGTCTGTTTGTGCTGGCTTGAGGTTGTCCTATTTGTATTTAGTTTACAAGCCTAGCAGCTAAAAGCTACATTGTTTTAAAAATATAAAATGCCTAAAAAACTTGTTCAATCAGAAAAACAGGAATTTTAATGTAATTCAACTTTCAT
The DNA here is from genome assembly GCF_048772815.1 of Callospermophilus lateralis. NCBI lineage: Eukaryota > Metazoa > Chordata > Mammalia > Rodentia > Sciuridae > Callospermophilus > Callospermophilus lateralis. The sequence continues at coordinate 127,309,181 of NC_135306.1, read as the reverse complement.
GATATAACTAACTGAATGGTTAAGCAGGAGGTCTATGATTTATTTTCTCTGTTAAAAGGATATTAGACCCTTAAAGAAAAAATATGAGCTAGTCAAACATCTCTGTAAATATGTTAATGGATAATGAAATAATGGTATTTACTGTGAGAGACTACTTGCCTATGAAATGTTTAGAAGGATGTACCTGGTCTCTCTACTAATATGCATAGTAAAAAAAAATCTGGATTTCCAGATTATGACTTTTTTCAAAATTCAAGTATGCTATGCAATTATATCAAAATAAAATAGAAATGACTTATGATCAAAACAGATTCCTTATTTGCAAGTAATGTAGGTACATTATCAAGGGATCTCAGGATTGTCAAGAGTATATTCCAAATTGCAAGAATGACAGTTGAGTCAAAGTCCCTGATGTCTTCCAGCTTCCTTAGTGCCCCAGAGTTATCTATTCTTGAATTTTACATTAAATTTTGTTACGTGATAAGATCTATGATTTATTTTGGTATAATTTTAGCCAATGTTTTTAAAGTAATGTATAAAGTAAACACTCTTAAGGAAACATTCTGTGTTTATCTTTCAAGTCTTGTGTTCTTTGGAGATGTAAATTTGAGATAATTGGGCTTAGTTTCCTTTTGAAATTTTATAATATTGAATATAGGCCTTTCTTACAAGTTCCTCTTACACTTTAAAAAAAAAATATATATATATATATATACACACACATGCACAGATGTATATGTTTAATACCATATTTTTCTCTATTTAATGTTATATTGGTTTGGGGATTTGTTGTATTTTTCTTTGTCCTCAGAATAGTTATTAAAGTGTAAGAGAAGTACAATCAATTTATTTATTTTGGGATCTGGAAAAGGTTTATTAGTGTGTATTAATTCCAAGATGGAAGTTGAGTTAAAAGGGCTTATTGCAAACTTGAGAATTTTAAAGTGCTCTATTTAACTAACAGAAGATTAGGGCAGTCAACCACAAATTTACTAATTGAAATTATTATAAATCAACTTAGAAGCTTCAATTTAATTGCCATGCAACTAAAGGGTGGAGTTCAATACCTATACAAAGGCCTTATACTTAAAGAAAATTATCCCATTTAATGAAATAGAAATTTCATGTTTATTTTATGAAATTTTATTTCAAATATTTATATTCTATTCTAGAATAGAATATAAAAGAGAAAAGAAAATTCATAAACTACAAATATGAGGAACAGAATTAACTAATGTCAAAACTGATGAGCAAAATAGTTACAAACACACAAAAATATACTTGTGTGAGTACCCGCACACATGCATACACACAGGTATGATTCTAGATGACTAAAAGCAAAAGTATTCTTTGATAATTTTTCTATGACAATTATTTATCCATATTAAAGAAAAAGAGCAGATGTTATATCTTTTTTACCACAACATGTTTATAAATCTTTTCCACATAGAACAAAAACATGACTAGCAAATGCTAAATTAAAATCTAAATGTTTTAAAACATTAACATTTAGACTACAGAGCAACTTTATGTCACTTACATAATAAAATGTATTTCAAATAAAGCCTTATAAATAAACATTTATAAAACATACCATATTAAATGAGAATTTTTTTTGTTCCTATACTCACAGCATAACCAATCATGAAACTGGAGGAGACTTCGACTCATATCACTAATGATGTTAATAACAAGAGCATATATTAAAAAAAAAAACCTTAGTAAGTAAAATTCCAACAACTTAAAGAAAAATGAGTAAAACGTACATGGATAAAATGTTATACAAATTGAAGAAATTCTGCTTACTAAAGGACAGCATGACACAAGTACCTTGGGCAACAGTTTTATACTGACCAGCAGAGAGAACTTGCAAGTATCCTAGGTCCTAGCAATTATACTCTAAACATTTTAAGAAAAAGCATACTTTTGAAGATCAAGACACATATGCATGGATGGTCATTGCAGATTGTTTGCAATAGCAATAAATATTAAAAGGAAACCAAAGGTAAAGGCAATAAGAGAATGAACACCCAATGATCCATTCACTCACTGTAACACTACACAACAAAAATTAACATAACATTACACAGAGCAACATAAAACAAATAGGGAGATTCAATATTAGTAATAAAAATCTGATAAGATTAAGTGCTATGTCCATAGCTATTTGTTTTATTTTACATTGAACAATTGCAAAAGGTATTTTCTTTGTTATATACAAGATTTTATTTAAAATGAGAGAAAAGCATCAATAACTCAAGGAATTTTAGTGAATAAAGAAGTAGAGAAGCGAACATTACTCGAAAGAGAAGGAGTGATAGGACACTTCTCCAGGTAGTCATGAGCCAGCCAAGTTCTCCCTTCTTTCCCACTTGTGGTTAGAAAGTTCTGGGAATGTAGTATCCTGAAATAAGATGGAGAAAATGGAGGTGACTGAAACAACCTAGGCTCTGTTCTCCTTCCTCATGTCATAAGGGGTGTCCTTCTACACTATACTCCTATGAAACACATTATCCCAAGGAATGTAATGGGGCACAGTTTGTATTTTGGAGTCCCTTAGTGAGTGAGATGTGCACAAACAAAATTACATCTGTCTCCAGCAGGTTTGTGAACTTTGACAGACTGACCCACAATGAATGAATCCCAGTTTTTGCTGTCTGAGGCTTCCTATATGTAAGTGATATATCTACTTCAGTTAATGTATTGCTTTAGAATATATTCTCTATCACTTGACTTATAGATGTTGGTAACCAGTACACAGGCAGCCTGACCCACTTATTTTAGAGAAGATAGATATTGATATATATGAATGCATGAGAGAATAATTACTGAGATGATTTCTTTGAATGGGGTCCAGTAGATGGGAGGACATCATAGGAAGAGTAATACTTTATCTATATTTATTGTAACTGAAATAAAACTGGGCATTTCAGTAAGGCAGATAGATTAAAAGTATAGTGTAACCCTGATTGTTCATTTCTTTTTGAGAAATTTGAAGCAAAATCACTTGATATAAAGGCAATGTAAGTAAATTTGAATATTTTGAAGAAGAAAATTGCATGAAATATTTGTCTAAAAATACAGAATGGCGAGTGATGTGGGCAATAAAATAACACTAAAGAGAGTTGTTGCTGGGCACAGTAGTGCACACCTGTGATCCCAGCAATTCTGGAAGCTGAGAAAGAAGGAACATAAGTTCAAGGCCAGTAGGAGCAACACAGCAAGAATCTGTCTCAAAATAAAATAAATAAATAAAAGGGCTGTGATTGTAGGCCAGTGGTAAAGGATCCTTCAGTACCAACCCAATACCATACACACACAAAAGTGTGCACACCCACATTCTCTACATAACTTACATTTTTTTTCTTTTTTTCAGTGTTGTTTGATCAAAATTCAGAATTCTAAATAGGAATTTCTGTTCCTTTTTTTTTCTTTTTCTTCCTTTTAAAAAAAAATGAAATGATTTACTAAGAGGAAGGTTTTACTAAGAAGAGGATTTGCAATCTATTTTCAATTCCATTTTATCCAGTGCTAGTTGTTCAAACATTTGTGAATTACCAGGTGTCACAGAAAGCATTAAAAATGATTATAGATGTCTATATTTATCTTTCTAAATCAATGAGATTTAATGAGGAGGAAATGATGAACAGATACAGAACAAAAACCCTATAATCAGTCTCTTTCCTAAATTTCTGGTGCCCTTTATAATGCTTAGAAATGTTTGACTTGAGTTCACTATATAGAATTACTGAAATAAAAGACAACATTGGGATATTTTAGTCACCATTTTTGCCATGGTGACCAAAAGATCTGAGAAGAACAATTAGAAGAAGAAAGTCTATTTTGGGGTGCACAGTTTCAGAGATCTCAGTCCATAGACAGACTGCTCCTTTTGTGGGGTGGGGGGTGCTCAAGGTAAGGTGGAACATTATGGAGGAAGAGTGTGGTGGAGGGAAGCTGCTTAAGTAATCACATCAGGAAGGTGCGGAACAGAGATAGAGAGAGAGAGAGAAAGAGCTCAGCTCAACAAGAACAAAATAAAAACCCCAAAGGCACACACTCAGGGACACCATGCTCCAGCCACACCCAGGCAACCTGTAGTTACCACTTGGTTAATCCCCATCAGAGGATTAACCCAATCATTACCCAATAATTTCACTTATAAATCTTCTTGCATTGTCTCACACATGAGTTTGGGGGGACACCTGATATTTCAACCATAACGTGGAGAAACTAAATATGCTGTAAGGTCCAGCTCATATTGTTCACATTTTTAAAAATTTATCTGTCCTCTCCAAATATGATACTCCAACCTGGTCCCTTATGCTTCTAAATTAAGCAGGTAAAAGGAAGGAAGGAAGGAAAGGGGAAATAATATAGAGAAAGAGAAACAGAGATCCTCTCTTATGCACCCCACATCTAGTGCATAGCATTTGAACATTTGGATCACAGGATATCTTTGTGACCTTAAAAAATACTGAAAACCTCAAGAAGTTTTGTTTATGTGTTTTATGTATATCACTATTTCCCACAGGGCAAATTAAAAATGAGAAATTTTTAATAGTATATATTGTCTTTAAAATAAACTCATATTACATTAAACATACATAACTCAAATATTAAAATAAATCTATTTCCTAAAAAAAGAAAAGTTAACAAAGTGTAACAGCAATTTTCACATTTTAGCAAAATTATTTAATGTCTGGCTGAATTCTTACATCTCCTTGTACTTTTAATCCATTTAGGTATACACTTTTGGTTGAACTGAATGAAAAAAATCAGCCACACATATACTTGGAAAATGAAGGAACATTTTGTTAGTCATTTCAGAAGACAGTAGATGCTTCTGATATCTCACTAAAATTCAACAATTTTCTTAATATTGTTTTCCTAAAAGCTAATAAAATGGCTAAATTTGATTCTTATTAATGATATTTTTATACTCTGCTATAGTGAAATGCAGTTTTTGCAAGCCATCATTAGCTGTTAATACTGTCAGTTGTTTTTCTTGAAATAGCAGGTTCATTTCATTTGTTTTCAAGAAAATTTAAATCAAATACCCAGGTCTGAATAATCATAGTTTGTCTGTCAGCCATTATTTTAAATACATATGATTTTAATTGAAATAGCAACTATTTCAATTCACAACTCAAAGAAAAAAAAGATGCCTGGATGAGTCTTGTTTTTTTTTTTTTTTTTTTTTTTTTTTTTTTTTTTTTTTTTTTTTTTTTGTGCAGCAGAAGTGTTTTGGGGCACTTTCCAACCATACAGAATGTTAAGAAACATATTCTCAAAAGGCAGTATTTGGTCAGGTGTAGTGGCAAAAACCTATAATCCAAGCATCTCAGGAGGCTGAAGCAGGAAGATTGCAAATTGAAAGCCAGCCTCAACAATTTAGTAAGGCCCTCAGCAACTGAGTGAGAACCTGTCTCAAAATAAATGAAAGGGGTTGGGGATGTTGTTCAGTTTTTAAGCACCCCTGGGTTTAATTAATATTTGATATAATTGATGCATTTTCCTCATTTCATCAAGGCTGAGCTGCCTATTTATTTGTTTATTTATAACTCTGTTTGTTTATTGCTCTGTTGCTTGATTTACTTTTACTTTTTACTGCAGTGTGTGAAGTTAAGAAAGCCATGATTCATTCTAAGGTACCACTAATTTCGATACCATTGTTTTTGCATCATCCATGCAAATGTCCACACAGTGAGAATGAAAAATGATGTTTTAACATCATTATAAGAATTTTTTTGACAGTTCAGCCCACTGAAGGTTTCTCTGATCAATAAGAGTCCACAGAATATACTTTGAAAACCACTGGTCCAGTGTAGCCACGTTAAGCTACCTTCTTTGATACTAAGCACATGAAAGAAATATTTACGTTGATCAAATGCTGAGAATTTTCAGAAAGGAAACAGTATAATAGAATATATATTTATGATCAGAAAAACCTAGGTTCATTTTCCAGCTTTGGGATTTAGTAGCTCCATGATTTTAGACAAATATTTAAATCCAGGTTTTGCTTTTCCTTCATTGCTAATTAAATTTTAGGTAAAGTGTAAAAATAAAATGAGAATACACACAGATATGTGTGTATGTGTAAAAACAATGTAAGGCATACAAATACTGTCCAATAAATAGCAGTTTCTATTATTTTTGTTGTTGCAGATATGGTATGTGATTAATGATATTGTACACCTTTTTGTCCTTTCACCCCACATTTAGTAAGATCAATTATAGATGAGTAGAGTGTCTTTCAGTAAAAAAGCCAAGTTCACCAATATGGGCCACCACAGGTGATTCATTGTAAAGATAATAGCACTAGAAAATTAATGCAGATAGAATTAAGAATTATAACAATCTACTGTTTGAAAACAAAGCATATTTTCCATTTTATCATTGTCTTTGAACTTTGCAATCTTTGGCTTCCATGTGTGATTCACAATGACCAGAGTCAGAAGAAAATGCCACAAAAGTTGGTAGAGTTAATTAGCAAGCCTGTGACACCACAAGAGAGTAATGAAAGAAATACAAACTCGTTCTTTATTTTACGGAAGTATTCTTCACATGAAAAATGGCTCAATTGCTGCAAGAATTCAAGAAATAAATGAATCTTCATCTTTGTCCTATGTACAAACCTACAGTGTAATTTGACAAAAACAATCTGACAATAGTACAAATATACTAAGATTGGGCCTCCATTCTTTTTAAGAACTATTTTAGTTGCTACTAGCATTAAAATAAAAATTCAGAAAAGCATCAGGAACATTTGAAGCCATTACTTTAGAGACAGATAGGCATCATTCATGTTCCAAATAAGTGAAGTAATCTAAGAGCACAACTCTAGGTATTTCCTTAGTTTCCTTGAACTGTAATTTCTTCAACTATGAACTGATTATAAAATAACTACCTCATGATGATTCTGAAGAGTTAAAAGAGATAAATTATATAAAGTGTTTAACAGCCACACAGAAAATATTCATTTCTTTTCTGCTTATTGTTTTATAGGAATTATCTTTGAAAGTTGATCCTTTTCTATTATATAACCTAACCTCCCCTGGTTGTATCTCCTCACTAAACTGATTACAGAATATGAAATTTTTAATATATCAAAAAGACTAGTTAATTTGATCAATAATATAAACATATATCTCAAAAAAAGGATCTCAACAAAATTTAATAAAAAACAGTTATTTTTTTCTCTGTAGATTTATGGAAATAAAGAATTGAGTTCTTAAGACTGTAAATTTTAAAAAGAAGTTTTAGCAGGTCAATGACCATATGTCAGAGCTTTGATCAACCAGGTCAACTATAGCAGCAGGAGAAGACCACCAAATATAAAACTGTCACCTACTCACTCCTGCCACTATCACCCCCAGTGTGCACTTCCTGCTTTGTTTCCATATGCCCCATAAGTTATTACTATTCTTATGTGTCATGTGATTTGCTAATATATCTATTGTTCATTCTTCCTATTTAGTATATAACTTCTTTGAGGAAAGAGATCTTACATGGTTGGTTTCTGGACACAATGTGAGAGAAGATTTTGACTCATGATCAGTGTTTAGTAAATGTGTTTTGAATGAAATGTGTGATGATAACTGTGTGGACCAATGTTATTGCTTCATGCCTGTCCCATTTTCACAAAATGTTAATTATTATTATAAGAAATATATTAAAAATATGTTATTCCAAACATAATGAAAAGTATATGAGAGCTATAATGTGTTTTGTATTTATCCATGTATACAGAGCAACACTTAATAAACACTTGGTCTGCCCTAGATGCTCTGCTTAATAAGTATTGAATCATCTGACGTGGAGGGTATGTTAGTGTAGCAGAGTTCATGAAAACTATGATATTTATAAGGCTTCACTTAGAAGAAGAGAAATATAAATTCCCATTCCTTATTTGTGATCTTGTTTGGAAGGTATGTCATACTTTGGAGAGATTACCGGTTCTTGAGCATTACAGTGTTTTTTTAGATTTTAAAAAAATAAATGACAGCGGAATGCATTACAATTCTTATTACATGTATACAGCACATTTTTTATATCTCTGGTTGTATATAAAGTATACTGACCCCAATTTGTGTCTTCATACATGTACTCTGGATAATGATGTCTCTCACATTCCACCATACTTGCTAATCCCCTGCCCCCTCCCTTTCCCTCCCACCCCTCTGCCCTATCTAGAAATCATCTATTCCCATGCTCCGCCTCTATTGCACTATAAGTCAGCCTCCTTATATCAGAGAAAACATTTAGCATTTTTTTTTTTTAGATTGGCTAACTTCACTTAGCATTATCTTCACCAAGGCGACCCTTTTACCTGCAAATGCCAGGATTTTGTTCTCTTTTATTGCTGAGAAAAATTCCATTGTGTATATATGCCACATATTTTTTAGTTGTCAGTGGACCTTTATTTTATTTATTTATATACAGTGCTGAAAATCAATCCCAGTGCCACACATATACTAGGCAAGCACTCTACCACTGAGCCATGACCCTGGCCCCAACAATGCAATTTCACAGCTCATATTTCATAAGAAAAAAAAAATCTTTGTAGCCTAAAATATCCTTCCTATAGATTAAATGAATATTGTTACTCTAGATTTAAAATAGAAAATAAGTGAGGAAATTTGAAACTGAATCTAATACATTTATACCACCAAAAGTTATCATTGGTGTTTTATTTGGGACTCAGTTTAATGATGTCTGCTATATTTGATCTTTTGTAAACTCTCAAGGTGACAATCTATGCTGCAAGGCATAATACTTGCCCTACTGAAGGTCTCATCTGACTGTAATATGCTAAAAATATATTGGTCTCATTTTATCCATTAATCCGTGAACAGTTATTGAATGTTTATTTAATAAATAGTTTCTCTTGAGATTAAGGAGTAAATATCAATATTTTTATCTGTAGAAGCTTAAATTCTAGTAAGCAGATAACCATTAAACAATAGCATTGATATAAGATCATTGCTATAATAGTTTATGTAAAAGGCTGGAGTTCTAAACTCTGTTGGGGGAGTGAGACCTTCAGAAGACATCTGTTAAGGGCAAAGATTTCAGTGATGATCATAGATTTTCAAACTTCCAGATACACACGTAAGGACAGAGTATTTAAAACTAAGGAAATAATATGTAGTGAAGTATACAAATATGCACATCTGGAGAGCTTCAGAGGGCATGGTTAGTTTTGTTATTTGTGAAAAAGTGGGAGCTGAACCTGGATAGCAAGGTCAGAATCAGAATATGAAGGGCACTGAGTATCATAAAAAGAGTAATCAGATTAAAAGTATCTCAACACACTGACTTGTTTTTATGTGTCTCCTAAGTACTAGAAAGCTTGACAAGAAGGTACAATCAAAGTCAATTAGTTGTAATAATATTTTAAAGTGTTCTATAAGAATTCAGACACTTTAAGCCATGTTTAGATTGAATTAATTTATTTTGAAAAATGAAGCTCTGCTAATTAGGTTTAGCCCTCAGGCCTGTAGCAAGTTGTCAATATGGATTTGGGTGCAGAGGGAAGGGACCCCTTATTGTACTAGCCTATGGGAAATCTCACTCGAACTGCTGCATTGCAAAAATGTTACCAAAATTTCTCTCAGGCTTTGGTGGACAATCAGCAGGAGGGGAACTATGATTAAACAAGCAGATTTCATGAAATGCTAGAAATTTACAACTCCAGGTGTTTTTCTGTGAGCTGGAGTCTAAAAATATTTTTAAATCACGTTTTAGCAAGATTGCCAGTGAATCTAACTACTTTTAAAACTGAGTCTTAAAATCTTGAAAATATTGTGTAACCAATATTTTTCACTCTGAAAATTATTTTAAAATTATAAACAGGACATTCTGCTAAATCATCAATAGACACTCTGTACTTTACATTCTTGAGTGTTTCTCATAAAATTTCAGAATAAAAATTGTGTCCACCAAACTAAAATGCAGACATGAAGAACTTCCTTTACTCATTGTCTTCATATTCTATTCCAACCTAGCTGTTTTTAATTATCTCTAGATCTGAACTTAAATTAAATTATTCTTGGATATTGGCCTCCTTTGTACTAATCAATTGATCTATAAATTTCTTTTTGATTTCCAGAATTCCAGGACCTTGATTGTCATTGGTTCTTCCTACATAAAACAGGAAATATTTTATACTTGTCTAAAATTCTTGAAGTTGTCTTAGTTCCAGAGTGTTTACATATGTAGGCCACTCTATTAGATTTCTCTTGGTTTGTATATATCTGACTTTTGGCCCACTATATAGAATTGATTTTTTAAATGTTTTACTTGGAGTTTCTCACACTGTCCAAACTATATTTTATTTAAAATACTTTGTTATAATAACTTACATTATTTGTTTAATTTTACAATAATGAGAGACAATTTTCTTGGGTCCAGAATTACCTGTGACATTAGCTACCTATTCACCTGCTAGATTAGCACATCAGACTTCTTTACATTTGTTTGCTTTTATAAGTAAAGAAAATGTAGAAGAGTGGTGAGTTTGGAATCACATTGAAATCAAACATAATTTAAACTAATTCAATAAAAGGTAATTAAATACATCACCTGGAATCCTTAAACATTGTTCAGAGGTCTGGGATCTGAATCTGAGGAAGGCAACACTTGGTTACTATTAGTTCCTGTTCAGGAAGAGGCAACTGGGACTGGAATATCTACCTTCAGTTGACTCCTCCATTGCTATGCTTAATATATTTGGCTGTTCTCTCTCCCTCTCTTTCTCTTTTTTCATGGCCTCTTGACTTTCAGGATCCGTCCATGTGGCTTGGCTTTTCCCGGCACAGAGGTCTCAGGATGCTTTGAGAGCTAACATGACAGCCAGCTTCCCAGAGATGTTCCATATGGTCTAGGCAGAGGCTGCAAGGCCATATAAACTACTCATAAAAATGTAAAAAGTATCCTTCCTCACACTTGCCATTGGTTACCAAGGCCAGCCCAGATATAAGGGAATGAATAATAGATTTTATCTCTAGACGGGAAAATGAAATACACTTACCAACAAGGAATAAATTGATCTATGTTGTGTGGTCTGAAGAATAGAAATAAATTGGAAAAAAAAAAACTGTATAAACTACTTTGGCAAGAATCTTAACCACTAACAATATGATAAGAAATAATGGTAATAATTAAAAGGAACTATTGTGGCGGCTTTCTCTGATTTTCCCTCTATAAATATTCAAGGAATAAGAAATATAGGAAAACCTTGAGGCAAAATAGGTAGTGATATACAAAGAACTGAAAGACTATAGAGTACCAGATGTATCAGCATTCTTTTTTTCTCTCTCTTTTCTTTTTGGTGGCACAGGAGATTGAACTCATAGCCTCAGGCATGTTAGGCAGGCAGTCTACCATTGAGCTGCATCCCAAATCCTCAGTGTTCTTTAATAATGCATTTTAGCAACAAAAGTTTAAAATACAAATGACCTAGAATTGCCAAGACACACACACACACACACACACACACACACACATACATATGTATCTATATATACAATTTTTTGAGTAACACAAAATATGTATGGTATTTATGTTTTGATTTGTGTATATATTAAGTGTGATTAGCTCAGAGTTGTTAGCATAACCATTACTTCAAACTTTCATCATTTATTTATGGTAAGTACACTAAATTTTCTTTCTTTTAATGATTTTGAGTTGTAAAATGTATTTTTGGTATTTTACCCAATGTGCTAAAATGTATTTTTGGTATTTTATCCAATGTGAAGTATGATACCAGATCATACTTCTCTTATTAAACAATTAATGTTGAACTTGTTAATAAACTTTTCCTTATTACCTCTTCCACCATTCATCGCAGTCAATGGTACCTTCTATTCTGCTCTCAAATTCTATGAGATCAACATTTTAAACTCCATTTACAAGTATGTTTATTCATTGTTTGTCTTCTATGATTGACATCTCACTTAACATAATGATTTCTTGCATAATAGTATAAAAAGTACCAAGCATGACAAAATTGATACATTGGATAAATAGATTATATAAAGTTAAAAACTTCTGCAAAAGACACTGTTGTAATATTAAAAAAATAAGTCATGGAATGAAAGAAAACTTTCCACCCTCCGCCCCCCCCCAAAAAAAAAAAAGTGATGCAGTTATATCAATGTTTAAGGAGTTCAATTCACAATAGCTAAACTATGGAACCAAACTAGGTGTCCTTCAATAGATGAATGGATAAAGAAAATGTGGTATATATATATTCAGTGGAATATTACTCAGCTTTAAAGAAGAATGAAATCATGGCATTTGCCAGTAAATGGATGGAGTTGTAGAATATCATGCTAAGCAAAATAAGCCAATCCCACAAAAACAAAGGCCAAATGTTTTCTCTAGTATGTGGATTCTAATTCAAAATAAGGAGGGGGCTCTAGAGAAGAAATGAGTTATCTTAGATTAGGTAGAGAGAAATGAAGGGTAGAGAGGGGAGGAGATAAGGGGAGAGGAAGGATAGAGAATGAAACAGACATTATTGCTTTATGTATATATGTGACTGCATGACCTATGTGATTCTACAACATGTACACTCAGAAAAATCAGAAATAATCTCCCATCTATGTATGATATATCAAAGTGCATAAATGTATCCTATTGTTATGTAATACTAATTAAAACAAATTTTAAAAATTAAACAGCAACAACAAAAAAGAAGCACTTCTGCTACAGCCAAGATGAAGTTTCTGTAACTCCATCTTACAAGCATCACATGCTCAGCCATGTGGAAAAAAAAAAAAAGAAGGAGCTACAAAAAACTCAAGGCACAATCTGTGAAAGAAATAATTCATAAGCTATTCTTCATTAAAATGAAATCTTTTGGATAAATACTGCTGAAAGAATTGAAATTGTTTTAAAATGGGAGAAAATATTGTCAAAAGACATGTGACAAACTACTATTCCCCCCTCAAAAAAAATCTTAAACTTTTAAAATTCAACAAAAATACAGCGAATAACTTGATTTAAAAATGGGCAAAGAACTGATCTCACAAAAACAAAAAAAGACAGATGGCAAACGAGGAAATGGCAAAGTGCTAAACAACATATGTTAATAGGGAATTATAAATACAGACAACAAGATACCACTACATGCCTATTAGAATAGCCAAATATAAAATGCTGACCACACCAAATGCTGGTAAGCATCTGAATCAACAGACACCCTCACTTGTTGCTGGGAATGCAAATGTGTGCAGTTGCTTTCAAGGACAATTTGGCAGTTTCTTGCAAAACTAAATATACTCATACTTTATGATTCATCAATGAAGCTCATTGGTACTCATCCAAAAGATTTGAAAAGTTTTATCTACATAAACACCTGCACAGTGGCATATCCATTCAACCGCATACTGTTTTATGCTCAAATGAAATGATGTAGCAAATCTTACAAATACAAGGAAACTTAAATCCAAGCCACTAAGTTAAAGAAAAGACTGCATACTCTATCATCCCAAATGAAATGGCCTGGAAAAAGAAAACTGTCGAACAGTAAAAACATCAGTGACTCCATGATTGGGATCTGGGGAGGGATGAACAGGCAGAAACCCGAATTTTAGGGCAATGAAAATTTTCTGCTTCATATTATAATGTTGGATACAAATTATTGTTCATTAGTAAAAATGCATAGAATAAACAATATGAAAGGTGATTTATAGTCTGAACTATAGAGTTTTGGAGTTAGTGATGTTTAATGAAAGTTCCCTGATTATAATGAATGTTTTATCCCTTTTTAAGATGGTGATAGCCAGGGAGCTGTGGGGGTTGAGAAGGAGTTATATGGCAATTCTATTTTATTTGCCAAATTTTTCTATGAAAGTAAAATAGCTTTAAAAATAAAACAAACAAACAAAAAAACCAAAATGACTAGTTAAATATACATGAAACACCCATAAAAGTAAAATAACCATTTTTAAGACAATTAAGTAAAAAAGGAAATTTATATTTTAGGGAGGAAGAACAAACTAAATAGCTCAGTTTATGATTGTTCCAGTTTACCTCTGTAAGAGAAATTTCAGTTAACTATGCAGAGGTCTTAGTGGAGGCCTTAGCACTCCGTGAATCGAGGATAGCTGAAAGATGGGGAGACCATGGAGGTGAGAATTCTCAGAACAGAGTTAGAAGTGTTGTATAGAAGATCCCCTTTGGCCAGCAGAAAGAGTGATGATCACATGTTGCAAAGAACCGCTGAAACACTAGGCAAAGAACTATGTCAATGACTAAGGGTGACAGTGCCCTACCTCTTATACAGGATTAGGAATGTTGCTAGTTTTCTCCAGCCGGGATAGAAAGCCTTAGGATTCACATGTCATTGCTTAGAGGAACTCAGCAAATGATAGAAAACAATCATCAATAGACTGAGAATATCTTCATAGTATGGAATCCCACATTTTAATTGAAAACCACTAAATATAAATCAATATTTAAATCAGTACAGTAACCTTAGAGATTGATGAGATATAGATACACAGATCAGCAAAGTCTATTTTTATACCAAACTCCCAGGGTTCCAACGAATTTTCCTCCAGAGAAAATTGATTTTATCTATCTATCTATCTATCTATCTATCTATCTATCTATGTCATAGGCAACCTATATTTTTAGAGTGATATAAACCAAAAGGGGTTAGGAATTTTTAAAAATAATAAACTAAATAAAGCTTAGCAGCTGTCTTTTCTTGGGAATATTGTCCACAGTGAGAACTATCAAACAATGCAGAAGGTTACATTGAGATATGGCTATTAGATGTAATTCTACTTTTTATATTCAAAAACACCTGCTTGGAAAGAAGCAGTTTCTGAGCTGAGGTTTACTTTCACCAGGATATAAACAACAGCTTGTTAATTCCCTTTTATAGGAACTAGAAATGTGCCTAAGAAGAATGTTATTGTCATTAAGTCCTTTTAAAGTTTTAATGAAGTAACATCTCTGCCACTACAATTACATTAGTGTTAGAGGTTTTTTTTTTTTTTTTTCTGAAATAATGTATTTAAAGAAAAAATAAATTGGATGAGACTGAACATTTTAATATACTTACTAAATTTAGAAAACAAAACAAAACTCTCAGATTTTTTTATTCTTTGAGAGGAGAAGTTTTGCCCATCACATTCCATTTGTAGCAAATTCAGTCTGTGCTCTGTGATTGATCCCTTAAGAAAGGGACACTGCCCCTTTCTTAGTTTTGACTTTGATTTCTTTTTGGGTTCTTCTGTGGTCTAAGAGCTTGTTGGCACAGGCATGGAAGTCTTTACTAACTTTAGGCTTTTCTTTGCACACCTAGTTATTGACTTGTAAATCACATGAATCTCCGTAGTTTTGTCCATTTTCTGCTAAACATTTTAAAGTGATAAATTATGTCTTATGTCTATTGAAGTACCAAAAGCCTGATCTAAGCCTGCCACAACCTTGTCAAGACAAACCAGTTTTGAAGACTTCTCCACTTCTTCTTGTGGTCTTTTGATAGGGTGAGTGTGATAAACTTAGTGAATATATTTTTAAATGAAGAGATATAACCTAAGCAGTCTTAAAAGCTAACTGCATGGGAGTACTAAATCAAATCAAAACAATAATTTACTATGGGGCTGGGGATGTGGCTCAAGCGGTAGTACACTCGCCTGGCATGTGCTGGGCGCTGGGTTCAATCCTCAGCACCACATAAAAATAAAATAAAGATGTTGTGCCCATCAAAAACTAAAAAATAGATATTAAAAAATTTTCTCTCTCTCTCTCTTAAAAAATAATTTAGTAGTATTTAAAATTCTGATATTAGAGGCTTAGAAACATATAAACTTGTAATCTAAAGATGTGGTGTGAAATGATTACTTTTTAAAAATTAACTGTCTGAAGAATGGTGTGAGGAAAAAATTTAGTAGTGACTTTCTTTTCCTGGTGAAATTTTATTTTCAGGATAATATTTAAAGTTGTATGGAAGATAAAATCAACTATAATGATCCTTATTCTGAAAAATACCTACACCACTACCTACCTTTAGTTATTCCCTCAAGAAGGGATAACCTGGAAAATGATAGAGAACTTGTGAGAAACAAAAACTCTGAATGTGGGTAAATCAGAATCAATGGATTCATGAAATTTTATTATAGCAAAAAAAGATTTGCCTTAACTTTATTGTTAAGCTCTTAACGAATATGAATTTTTGTTTAAAACTCAATTGCAGGTATGTTCCTCAATATTTGTGTACTTGTGAGTGTGTGTGCTTGTGTTTGTAATTCATTAGAGTAAGTTTCTATTAAAGCAGTAATCTTGATTATTTTTTGTTAAAATTAAAAAAAAAATATTTTCATTGAGCAAAATAATTATTCTATAGTATACTTCAGTATCCTCCAGGAGTTTAGGTCTTTTTTTGATTTAGGTTAAGCTACCTGAATAGAAAACAGGGTGATTCCACCTAGGTATCTCTGCTCAGTTGATTCCTGGAACTACTATAACCAACTGCAACAGCTTCACAGATGGCTCACTTTCTCATAATCTGCATAACCAAGACTCTGTCATTCCAGGAGCAAAACTGATGGCTCAGTGCTGCTCTTTTACTGTGAGTTTATCCACAGTTTAAGTCTGCACCTCTACAGAATGCTCCACTGAAGCTGACCGATCCTTAGTTCAGAAAGAACTTGATTGTGCCATCTCACAACTCTGGTGAGAACCAAACCAAATACTTCTAAAAATTTACCAAAGGACAAGGAACTTGGATAGTGTCCTATCAAAAAATGTTAAGCTGTTGAAAATTTCTGAAATCACTTCTTTATGTTTACCATTAAAAAGTGTTAACATTTTAATGACTCTGATGTATATCAGAAGTAGTGGCCCAATTTCAGTTTAGAACATCATGAAAAGAAACAAAGTGGTGATATTGGAGTAGTCAAGTAAGAGAGGCTTCTAAGATCAACTGAAATTATTGATGGCACCTATTCCAGAATGTGTAACAATTCTTATCAGAACATATGCTTTTACACTACAAAGCTTTCAGGTCAGTTTATAAAAATTCATTACCAATTATACATTAGTATGGAGAAAGTTTATTTAAAAAATGGTCAGTGGCACCATGCTGTGGTATAAATAAGTAAAAAGAGAAAGCATAAAATGTTAAATAGGTGATCTGTCATTATTACATAGCAAAAGGGAAGATAAGTCTTCATAGACAAATAGACTGAGAATTATAGAATAAAGATTACTAATTGTGCCCAGCAAAATCAGAAGGCAAACCAGTGAACAGAAAATAATCGGTAGAGAGGAATGTACAAAATTTCATGTTTCAATATCTCAGGAGATTGACAGATTTACAGATTATATGTTTAGTTTTGGTTGCTTAATTCAAAAATAATTGATGCAAACTCTCAATTGTAGAGCTACATCTAAAGAGATGTTTTGCAAGAACACACTTCAACGAGGCAGTTTGTTTTCTCACGTAAGTGCATTAAGTATATCTACAGTACTTACAATCATAACTGGGCCATGATTGCAACTTAATTAATGTTAACTATTACTGTGGATTTCTGAAAAGACTGTGATACCCATCCGACTACACAAACTTACTGTATTCTACATTTGCAAGTTACTTATTATGTATTAAGTAAAACATAATTTACTATTTTTTTGTCATTGCTGAGCTATTTCATATACCTCCGACTCTGCTTTTAGTCACCCTGAACCATAGATATTTTTATGCCAATTTTGAAGTTGTAAAAAGGGTCAAGAAAAACAATTGCTTTCTTCAAGGTCATGCAGATAGTAAAAGGCACTATGTATAACTGAACCCTAAGTTAAAAAAGAAAGTTTGAGGCCAGATGTTGCAATTACAACTAGTTAAATATTAAAATCCATGAGCCTCAGTTTTTTCCTACCAGTATTTTCATGGTAAAAACATTTAACAAGTTAAATACAAAAGGAATGTACCTAAGCACTTGAAGGTCTTATATGACAAACCCACAGCTCATTTACATAACATTGGCAAGTAGAAAACTTTTTCTTTAAGATCTGCAACAAGACCAATCTTACACTTCCCCTGCCCCATACATTACTGCAAGTCTGAACCAGGCAACTAAGCAGGAGAAAGAAATAAAAGGCAAGTAAAATAGAGAGAAAGAAGTTAAATTTTCTCTATATTCAGGAAACATGATTCTCTCTATATATAAAACCTAAAGACTTCACCAAATGACTGTTAAAACCTACACCTTAATTCAGTAAAGGATATAAAATCAATATAAAAAAAAGATAGTAGTGTTTCTATTCACTAACAATGAGTTCTCTAAAAATCAAAATCCAGAAAATACTGTTTGTAAGAGCTAAAAAAATAATCTTAGGGATAGATTTACCAAGAGGGAATAATATCTGTACACTGAAAAATGATAATACCCTAATGAAAAAAAAAAATTAAAGAAGACACAAAACAATCGAAAGGTCCATGTCCATGTTCTGAAGGAATTAGTAATGTTAAAATTATTATTTTAACCAAAGTGATCTTCATATTCAATGAGATTCTTTTAGATATTCTAATACCATTTTCACTGAAACAGAAAAAAAAAAAATCCTAAAATTTGTGTGGAGTACACAAAGTCATCTTGAGCAAAAAGAACAAAGCTTGTTCCCATCACACCAGACAACTTCAAAATACACTACAAAGTTATAGTAATAAAAACAGCATAACATTTTATGGGTTAAATATATTAAACAAATAAAAACAGCATTAAAACAGACATATTGACCAATGGAACAGGTTAGAGAATACAAAAAAATTTCAAGACTTTCCATTCAACTGATATTTGGGAAAGAATTGTTAAAAACTCACAATGAGGGAAGAAGAACAGTCTTTTCAATAAATGTTTTTGGGACAACTGTTTACCTATATGCAGAAATATGAAAGTAGACCCTTAGCTCATAATGTGTACAAAATGAATAAATAAACAAATGGCCTTCAAAATGAATTGCAGACTCACATGTAAGACCTGACACTGTAAAAGTACCAGAAGAAAAGAGGGGAAACTTCCATGAGCTTTGGTTCAAGCATAGTTTGTTGTTATTGTTGTTTGTTTATTAGTTTGTTTTTATTTGAAACAAACAAACAAACAAACAAACAAACAAAAACAACAGACAACAAAAGTAAAAACAGACAAATGGGATTAAATCAAACTCAAAATCTCTACATAACCAAAGAAACAATCAACACAGTGAAGAGACAAACTACAGGATTGAAGATGTTATTTTAAAACTGTATATCTGATAAAGTTTATATCCCAAATTTATAGGAAGCACAAATAACTCAAAAGCAAGAGATAAAATAAGCAGAGTGAAAAAAATGACTAAAGGATCTGAATAGACATTTCTCAAGACATGTGAATGCACAGATAATATATGAAAACTTGCCACAAACCACCAATAATCAGAGAAACACAAATTAAAACCACAGTGAAATATCACCCAATACCTGTTAGAATGGGTATGATTAAAAAAGTGTAATGCAAAAGAGGGTGGAATGAGATGGACATCATTACCTTAGGTACATGTATGACTGCTCATAAGGTGTGGCACTACATGTGATGCAATTGCATACAATGAATCAAAATGCATTCCGCTGTCATAATCACCTAATTAAAATAAATAAATACTTTTTTTAAAAAAGTGTAATGCCTAGAAAAGGTAACTGTTGTACAGATTTAGAGGGAATATAAATTAGTATAGTCACTCGTTGAAAATTATTATTTTATAGGGATTTTGTGTTCTCACCATCCCTATAAAAACAAACATATATGTGAGGTAATAGTTAGCGTCAGTTGATTTACCCATTCCAAAATGTGTACATATTTTAAAACAACATTTTATGTGTTAAATATATTAAATTTAAAAATAAGATAATAGTCAAAAGTATATTTTAAATAAGTAAACTTTTTTTAAAAATTAAAAAAATTAAAAGTGAAATGTCATATGAGCTAGTAGTCCACTATTTGATATATATGCAAAGGAATTACAATCAATAAGTTTAAGGATATCTGTATTTCTATATTCATTACACATGGTTTACAATAGTGAAGTCATGGAATTTACCAGACTATTAAAACATAAACATGTTAAAACTGTGGCTTATGTAAATTAAAAAACACTATATTATACTATCTAGCCTTGAAAACTAAATCGTATTTATGACAACATAGATGAACCTAGAGGGCATTATACTAAATGATGCTAAATGACCTAAGACAAGCACACAAAGACAAATGCTTCATTCTCTCTTGCATTAGAATCTGAAAAAAGTCAAATCCATAGAAGTAGAAAGTAGAATGGTAATCACCAGGGACAGGGTGTTGGTAGGATATTAAATGAAATCTTACAAAGATTCAGTTACATGTAAGAAAGAGCCCAAACATATATTTCATCACATGACAATTATAGTTAAAAATGAGTATTATTGTCTTAAGCATTTCCAAAAGGGATTTGTATTCTCACCCTCCCTATTAAAATAAACACATATGTTAGGTAATTTTTAAGGTCAGCTGATTTACCCATTCCAAAATGTGTACATGTTTTAAAACAACATTTTATGTGTTAAATATATTAAATTTAAAAATAATTGTCAAAAAGTATATTTTAAATAAGTAATAACTAATAATTTGTGTACTGCTTTCATGAAATTTATTGCATTATAGCATACTATATTGCATTATATAATGTGTTGTACCTGAATAACATCATATTGTTTTGTACTTCTCTCTAAAACATGATTCAACATGTGAACATGTTCTGTTAGCTAAAATATTCCAACTTAAAAATTGTATCAAGTTAAACAGTAATGAAAACTTGTCTTCATCTCTCTTTCTCTCTCTCTCCCTGTCTCTCTCTCTTACACACACACACACACACACACAATCACACATGTACACATGTAAATTATTGCTTTTTTTGGAGAAATTATAATAACAGATATTTTTATATCTATTCCTTACAGAATACACATCATATAACTGGCTCTGCTATAATAATTTTACAGATAAAAACTTGCTTAATCTTTATAACAGTCTCCTGAGATAAATCCTGTTATTGTACCTGACTTTATAAAGGGAGAGCTGAGGCATACAGAGGTCAAGTAATTTGCTCAAGTTCCGTGGCAGGAAAGTGGCAGAACTAAGATTCAGAGCCAGGAAATCTCATCTAGATTCTCCAAGTTGATGACACTTACAACAAAGCTCACAAAGATAACTCTTTTCTAGTGGAAGCAATGACATTTTATCCAAGGTATAGCACTGTTTACCTGTACATTTTCTACTATATCCTAGTACCTTTATTTTTATTTGTTGTTTTTAGATATCAATGACACTAGGCTGTATTTTGGCATATTATACATTCATGGACTGCAAATCATTCCAATTTAAATCCCATTTTCTTGTGCTTGTACATAATGTGGATATACACTGGTCCTGTATTCATATTGAATATAGGAAAGTTATGTCCAATTCATTCTACTGTCTTTCCTATTCCCATACCCCCTCCTTTCCCTTCATAACCCTTTGTCTAGTCCAGTGAGTTTATATACTTCCCCTCCTTATGCTCCCTTGTCATGGGTTACCATTCACATATCAGAGAACTTTTGACCTTTTGTTTTCTAGACTGGCTTATTTCACTTAGTATGGTATTCTCCCATTCCATCCATTTATCATCAAATGCCATGATTTCATTCCTCTTTATCACCGAGTAATATACCATTTGTGTATACACCACAGTTTCTTTATCCATTCATCTATTAAAAGGCATCTAGTTTATTTCCATATTTTAGCTATTTTGAATTGAGCTGCTATAAACATTGATGTGATTGTGTCACTATAGATTTCTTATTTTAAATCTTTTGGGTATAAACTGAGGATCACTGAGTCAAATGGTGGTTCCATTCCAAGTTTACTGAGGAATCTCCATATTGCTTTCCAGAGTGATTGCACACATTTGCAATTCCATCAGCAATGTATAAGTGAACATTATCCCCCACATTCTCACCAACATTTATTGTTATTTGTATTCTTGATAAGTGCCATTTTGACTAGAGTGCAACAGAATCTCAGTGCAGTTTTAATGGATAAAAGAAAGCCTCTTCAACAAATGGTTCTGGGAAAACTGGAAATCCATATGTAGTAGATTGAAATTGAACCCATATATCCTCACCCTGCACAAAACACAACTGAAAGTGGATCAAGGACCTAATCAGTAGATCAGAGACCCTACACCTACTAGAAGAAAAAGTAGGGCCAGTTCTCCATCATGTCAGCTCAGGAACGGGTTTCCTCAATAACACTCATAAAACACAAAAAGTAAAATCAAGACTCAATTAATGGGGTTGGGATGGCATAAAACTAAAAAGCTACTTCACAGCAAAGTAAACAATCAAGAAAATAAATAGAGAGCCTACAGAATGGGAGAAAAATCTTTACCATATGAACCTCAGATAGAGCATTAGTCTCCAGGAAACACAAAGAACTCAAAAAGATTTAACACCATAAAACAAATAACACAATCAATAAATAGGCAAAGGAACTGAACAGGCACTTTGTGGAAGAAGCAGCACAAGTGTTCAAGAAATATATGAAAAAAATGTTCAACATCTCCAGCAATTAAAGAAATGCAAATTCGAACTACACTGTGTACTTTTTACTAAAGTCATGATAGTCAGAGAGTCCACCCCTTCAGTGGTTGCAACTAATTTCTGTTTCTCAAAATTTTATTGTTCATTGCAATTCATGAGTACTGAATTTAGAATGAAAATTAAATAAGAAGCTAAGTTACTTTATAAAAATATTACAGAAAATAAGGTGAGGCATTATGCATATGATTTAATTTTGTAAGCTGTCACTTGAAAAACCACAGTGCACATGCCAAAGGAGTTTTATACTTTCCCACTATTTAAAATACATTAGTCTGATCAATTGTTAGCTAAACCTGTAAGAAAAATCAATAATTTTCCCATCATAGCATTCCGAAGATATGTTATCAATTGAGATTAGATAGCAAAAGGAGTAAATATACTGTGAAATTGGATATAAAACATACATAATTTCTACGCATCTTTTCTATTGTTTTATTTCAAATTCTCCTTTTCATAGGGGAAAAATAAAACATTGGTTATTGTGACAAAAGGAACAATACTTTTTGTTAAAGATTATGCAAATTTTAGATAGATTCAATACATGTTGGCCATTAACTGCCTCATGTAAATTCTGGTAAATATCTCTAGGGAAGAAATACATTTAGAGAATTTCTCATCTGATTTCTCCATTCAGTTTATGGTGGTCAAACTTGCTTTTTGTTAACAAGCCCTTGTAAATCTGAAGGGCACCAGATGAGTGTTGTTATATATTTCAGGTATATTTGGAAATATATAGAAAATGAAAACTGACATACAACACAGCAGGTAAATTCACAGTAATATGGAATCAGATGTTTATCATGTTCATTTGAAGAGGGAATCAATAATACAAATATTTATGTTGTCTTTTGCCATAATGATGATGATGGTGGAGGTGACTAAGGGTTGGCCTGTGTTTAATTAAACTCGATTGTTAGAAACTAGTCCTTGCATTGCTAGCTCCTTTAGCTTCTATTCTTGTTAAACTATGAGACAATACAAGTTTTTTCCAATTTTCATAGTGTTTCATAAGCCATCTGCTCTTTTCTAACCAAAATCTAGAAATACAAATACTTCTCTTTTCTCTTTGCATGTAATTTTCTTTTTTTAATTTAATTCTCTGAGGTCCAATATAGATTTCATGTCAGTTGCCAAATGTTCAGAGATACTCTGAAATTAGGTGCCATCTAGAAATACTAGTTACTTTTTTAAAGCCCTATGTTGTTTCTCTGGGGAAAAAAAAAATAATGGAAATAGGCGAAGCTATTACATTTTACCAAATCCCAATTTTGAATTTCAACATTTAAAGAAGATAATTTCTATATTAAACTTTGTTATGAAAATTGAAGTAAAGCCAAAGGAGTTACTTGTTAAAAAAAAATGAAATCTAGAATTTGGGTGATTGGAAAACTAATTGGATCATAATGGTTGTATTAGACAGTTTCACACATAATAGGTTGGCTTATTGAAAAAACAAATATCATTTTTATTGTATGTGTGTTCATTTATGATTATTCAAAAAGCTTTTTTGAATAGCCTACCAATGGACATAAACCAATGAATGACCAAAAAAATTTTTTATTAATTTCAGAAACACAAATTGCATGAACTCAACACCACTTAAAATACACACACCTATAATTTCCATTGCATGGGTGAGTTGGTTACTGGCCTGTTTAGAAGCATTCTATATTTTGGTTTATCAAACTTGTATGGGTTCTAAAATAGTGCTTATGAAGTTACAAAATACCTCAATATTTATAGTTATATAAATAGTTTCAGGTTATTATAAATTTCTTGTAGTCCTATGCTTCTTTCTCACTTTTAACATGAAAATTTTAAATTCTATTTTACTTCTTTGATCATCAAGTTACCTCCTGCCCAAACACATGAATTTACTGAAGGATTTTGAGTTCCCCAGAGAGATTTATATGCTTTCACACAGTTCTGTTTTTGGAGTTCAATTTGTTGTTATAAAATTTGTACTTTTCAGCAGCTTGCCCTATCAGTGGGTAAATCAATTTTCCACTTAGAGGAATGATTTGTGATGGATTATTTCATGAGACTAAAATTTTAGTCCAAATTGAGTTTAAATTTTATTTTCAGACAAAGATAGTTGTGACTTAAGAATTATTTATAAAAACTATACCGAATTTTAAGACATATTTAACAAAGCTCATATACAGATATTTTGTATATAGTTTAATTGTTGTTGATGGGAGAAATAATCATGCCATGCACATGAACTGTCTTCCATGATTTCTGCACTCAAAGATCTGAAGCTCTTGTAGGATAAATTCATATCTCATTGAACTCACATGAAAAATAGACACTCTTTAAATCTTGTTGTGAGTTTATCCTATGATAATTGTAAATAATCATGTAATTTATATGTAATTCTGACTGTTACACTTATATTTATTCAGCTCAACTTTAAATTTTCAAGTGATTATAAGCATAACTATACTTCCATTTGGTACAAGATATTGGAAATTAGAAGCAGTAATAGTTTATTATTGGAAAATATCTTTATAGTTATGATATATGTTATTTTAATTATGTTTTGAATTTCTTTAAAAGGAAAATACATATTTATGATAATTAATTTCTATAGATATATTTAAAACTAATCTCATACCTTACTTTAAAATAACTAAATTATTTTCAATTTAATGATAATTAAATATGACATGAAAATTTTTTCTTAAGGAATTTATAATTTGCCAAAATATAAGAGCCTATATGTTCATTGAATATCTAAATATTATCATAATATATGAAAATTATTATGTTAAAGGTTCATTTAAAGAAATTCAGACTTTTTAAAAAATATTTCTTTTTATTTTTAGTTGAAAATGCGGATTTATTTATTTCTTTATTTATTTACTCATTTATTCATTTATATGCAGTGCTGAGAATTGAACCCAGGGCCTCACACTTGCTAAGCATGTGCTCTAACACTGAGCCACAACCCGAGCCCTCAGACATATTTTTGCAACATGTTTTTTTTTTTTTCAATAATCTTAGCTTATTGAAATATGCATGCAGGGAAGAATTATATTAATATCACAAAGTAAAAACTTTCCTTTTTGGTCAACAAATCTTTGGAAGTAAGGTTAAAAAAAATCAATCCTGTAATATAATTCAAAATAGGAAGATAAAATAGCCAGACCAATGATCTTGCAATGATGATATGTACTAAATGAATTTATTAAGTTTGGTTTAAGGTTTGTTTTTTTTTGGTTTCAGGTCAGAGTTCTTTTTTTTTTTTTCTTCTTTTCTGTTTTCTTTTACACTAGGATCTAGCAGTTTAAGGTATGGCTTATAAAAGCAAACCAACAGCAAAAACAAAAACTTAGTGTTCAATTGTTATAAAGCTATAGCAAAAACTGGCAAAAGAAAAAAAAAATGAAGCATTTTACATGTATGCATTTTTATTTACCAAAATTTTAAAATATTTTTTCTTGGGATCCAACATGGCGGAGGGCGGGGAGGCAGTGCTTTCAGTACCTCCTCAATAACGAGGTCGGAGAGACGCACTGATATGCTTAGATTCTACCTGCAGAGAAACTCCTAGCAAAATTCCACTGAAGAGAGACTGGCCGGGAATTAGTAGGATTTTTGGAGGTGACAGTTTGAACCAGACTAGTGAATCTCCACCACGCGGTGTAGAGGTCCAGACCCGCCAGCCGCCAGTGCGACTCAGCGACCTTCAGCCGGCTGCCCGCCCTCTCGGTGGCCCCAGACCTTGCGACTCAGCAACCAGCCTCCTAGGCGCAGCTCAGCAGGAGCGGCGCAGGGACTCTAGGAAGAGGTCTCTAGCCAAGCCTTCATGAAATAGCGTACCGGGAACTGAAACCAACCGAGATTGGGTCAGACCAGAGACAGACTGGTCCCACCCCTCCCTTCGGACAGAGAGGTGACGTAACCGGAGTTCGGCCAACAGAATTCTTTCCCAGCGGAATCCACTTTAGCAGGTGTGTGACTCCCACCCCCACCAGATACTGGCAGCCAGGAAACTCAGGAATCTCTCTGGGGCCATGTCTGTAGGAAAGCAGAGGGGATTTCCAATCCCCAACTCCCCTTACCACCAGCGGCAACACCCAAGGACTTAGCCGCCAGTTTCCAGGGGCGTGCCCACCAAAGGGGTGCGGAAAAATTAAACTGTTGGTTCCCAGATCACGCTCCACAGCACTGGGGCTTGGATGAATGACAGAGAGTGCTCAGTTGTTCAGGAAATAGGACACGCGGTGGGGCTGCAAGTGTAACCAGATCCTTGGGGAACCGCCTCCAGTGAACAGGACCTGGCTGGCTGGCAGGAGGATGGGGGGAGGGGCCTGTGAAGTGAAACTGCGCTGGACTAAGAGGATTGAGAGACTCCCAGGAGCCGCCTTACAGGGATTTCTCTCAGCACATAGAGGGCAGAAGCTCGGCTCGGAAGGCACACCTCCGCCTACTGGAAGAGAAGAAAATGGATCTCTAAGACTTCAAATTTTTTTTCTCTTTTTTCTTTTCTCCCCTTTTTCTTCTTTCTTTCTTTCCCATTTCAAGTTTTATTGTTCTTTCCATTCTCCTCTAACCTATCTATCTCTCTCTCCTTCTTTCTTTTTAAGAGCACCTTCATTCCCCTACCCCCCAACTTTAATCCCTAGCATTTTGTCTTCCATTAAGTGTAATTGTCTAAATGCAAATAGGTGAATGTTTCAAGGCTGTATATAGGGCTCCTAAATACCTAGCTACTACCAAACACCCTGATCCAGTCGTCTGTTAATATCCCCCTTCAGTAGAGCAATCTTCCAAAGTAGCCAAGTCATACTAACTCTCATACCATCATAGCACCTAACCTAAACATAAAGTCCTAAGACCAAACAACAGATCACTATATGCATACAGAATCCGGAAGACTTTTATGAATTGAATGAATCAGCTTTAAAATACAATAAAGCCCAACATTTCTAGGCATAGTCTCCCACCACAAAGGAGAGACCACAGAGACATACAAAGCCAAAACAAATTTATAGGAGAAAACAGAAACACAGCAGTTAAACAGAGTTGGAAAGTAACATGAACAGCATGAACAAAAAAGGGAAAAAAAGGATTACAAACAATGCAGGACAACCTAAATCTACAGGAGAACCTAGAGGCATCAGAAAAATAGACAGAGAAAGAACTCAAGACATACCTGACTAAGATGGAATGGAATCTTAGAGAAGTCATGAGACAGCAAGTTGAAACAATGAAATAATACTTTGAAAACAAATTGTATAAGCAAATTCAAATTGCAAAGAAGGAACTCTAAAAGGAGATAGAGATCCTAAAAAATAAATCAAACAGTAATCCTAGAAATGCAGGAAACCATAAACCAAATTAAAAACTCAAAGCAGAATATTACAAATAGACTAGATTAAATAGAAGTCAGAACATGAGATAATGAAGACAAAGTTTATCAACTTGAAAAGAATATAGTCAATGCAGAAAAGATGTTAAAATATAAAGGTGTGGAGATAATACCATACACCTTATCTGATCATAATGGATTGAAACTGGCAATCAATGATAAAAGAAGGAAGGAAAAATCCTACATCACCTGGAAAATTAACAATATGTTACTGAATGATCAATGGGTTACAGAAGACATAAAGGAGGAAATCAAAAAATTCTTAGAGATAAACAACAATACAGACACAACATACCAAAATCTATGGGACACAATAAAAGCAGTTTTAAGAGGGAAATTCATTTCCTGGAGTTCATTCCTCAAAAAAAGAAAAAACCAACAAATAAATGAACTTACACTTCATCTCAAACCCTAGAAAAGGAAGAACAAAACAACAGCAAATGTAGTAAAAGACAAGAAATGATTAAAATCAGAGCAGAAATCAACAAAATTGAAACAAAAAAAAAACATTGAAAAAATTGATAAAACTAAAAGTTGGTTCTTTGAAAAAATAAATAAGATCAACAGACGCTTAGCCATGCTAATGAAGAGAAGAAGAGAGAGAACTCAAATTACTAATATACAGGATGAAAAGGCAATATCACAACAGACACTACAGAAATACAAAAGATAATTACAAAGTATTTTGAAACCCTATATTCCAATAAATAGAAGATAGTGAAGATATCGATAAATTTCTTAAGTCATATGATCTGCCCAGATTGAGTCAGGAAGACGCACACAATTTAAACAGACCAATGACAAAGGAAGAAATAGAAGAGGCCATCAAAAGACTACCAACCAAGAAAAGCCCTGGACCGGATGGGTATACAGCGGAGTTTTACAAAACCTTCAAAGAAGAATTAATACCAATACTTTTCAAGCTATTTCAAGAAATAGAAAAAGAAGGAGCTCTTCCAAATTCATTCTATGAGGCCAACATCACCCTGATCCTGAAACCAGACAAAGACACTTTAAAGAAAGAAAACTACAGACCAATATCTCTAATGAACTTAGATGCAACAATTCTCAATAAAATCTTGGCGAATCTAATACAAAAGCATATCAAAAAAATTGTGCACCATGATCAAGTAGGATTCATCCCTGGGATGCAAGGCTGGTTCAATATACGGAAATCAATAAATGTAATCCACCACATCAATAGACTTAAAGAACCATATGATCATCTCGATAGATGCAGAAAAAGCATTCGACAAAGTACAGCATCCCTTTATGTTCAAAACACTAGATAAACTAGGGATAACAGGAACTTACCTCAACATTGTAAAAGCTATATATGCTAAGCCTCAGGCTAGCATCATTCTAAATGGAGAAAAACTGAAGGCATTCCCTCTAAAATCTGGAACAAGACAGGGATGCCTTCTCTCACCACTTCTATTCAATTTAGTTCTTGAAATACTAGCCAGAGAAATTAGACAGACAAAAGAAATTAAAGGCATAAAAATAGGAAAAGAAGAATTTAAATTATCACTATTTGTGGATGACATGATTCTATACCTAGAAGATCCAAAAGGGTCTACAAAGAAACTATTAGAACTAATAAATGAATTCAGCAAAGTGGCAGGATATAAAATCAACATGCATAAATCAAAGGCATTCCTGTATATCAGCAACAAAACTTCTGAAATGGAAATGAGGAAAAACACTCCATTTACAATATCCTCAAAAAAAAAAAAATACTTGGGAATCAACCTAACAAAAGAGGTGAAAGATTTATACAATAAAACTACAGAACCCTAAAGAGAAATAGAAGAAGATCTTAGAAGATGGAAAAATATACCCTGTTCATGGATAGGCAGAACTAACATCATCAAAATGGCGATATTACCCAATGTTCTCTACAGGTTTAATGCAATGCCAATCAAAATCCCAATTGCATTTCTTGTAGAAATAGATAAAGCAATCATGAAATTCATATGGAAAAACAAAAGACCCAGAATAGCAAAAGCAATTCTAAGCAGGAAGTGTGAATCTGGAGGTATAGCAATACCAGATTTCAAACTGTATTACAGAGAAATAGTAACAAAAACAGCATGGTACTGGTACCAAAACAGGCGGTTGGACCAATGGTACAAAATAGAGGACACAGAGACCAATCCACAAAATTACAACTTTCTTATATTTGATAAAGGGGCTAAAAGCATGCAACAGAGGAAGGATAGCATCTTCAACAAATGGTGTTGGGAAAACTGGAAACCCATATGCAACAAAATGAAACTGGCGAGGATGTGGGGAAAACGGTACACTTGTACATTGCTCGTGGGACTGCAAATTGGTGTGGCCAATTTGGAAAGCAGTATGGAGATTCCTGGGAAAACTGGGAATGCAACCACCATTTGACCCAGCTATCGCCCTTCTCAGACTATTCCCTGAGGACCTTAAAAGAGCGTACTATAGGGATACTGCCACATCAATGATCATAGGAGCACAATTCACAATAGCTAGACTGTGGAACCAACCTAGATGCCCTTCAATAGATGAATGGATAAAAAAAAATGTGGCATTTAGACACAATGGAGTATTACACAGCACTAAAAAATGACAAAATCATGGAATTTGCAGGGAAATGGATGGCATTAGAGCAGATTATGCTAAGTGAAGCTAGTCAATCCTTAAAAAACAAATGCCAAATGTCTTCTTTGATATAAGGAGAGCAACTAAGAACAAAGCAGGGAGGAAGAGCATGAGGAAAAGATTAACATTAAACAGAGATGAGTGGTGGGAGGGAAAGGGAGAGAGAAGGAAAATTGTATGGAAATGGAAGGAGACCCTCAATGTTACACAAAATTACATATAAGAGATTGTGAGGGGAAAGGGGGGGCAAAACACGGGAGAAAATTGAACAACAGCAGATGAGGTAGAGAGGGAAGATGGGAGGGGGAGGGGGGATAGTAGGGGATAGGAAAGGTAGCAGAATACAACAGTCACTAATATGGCATTATGTAAAAATGTGGATGTGTAACCGATGTGATTCTGCAATTTGTATTTGGGGTAAAAATGGGAGTTCATATCCCACTTGAATCAAATGTATGAAAGATGATACATCATGAGGTTTGTAATGTTTTGAACAACCAATAAAAAAAAAACAAATAAATATTAAAAAAATCAAAAAAATTTTTCTCTAAGACTTACATAACTCATATTTTTAGATAATATTAATGTAATGAGAATGATAATATTTTTATACACAAATATAATATGCTATAAAATGTAGCTCAAAAAAGCATCACATCTTACATTAGTAGAGTTTTGAAAGCTTCATATTGTATGTGACATTTATTCTTGGCTTGTCACTATGTCCTGCACAAGTAGGGGTCAGATAACTGCACAGAGGTGTGAGCCAGCTGAGAAATTAAAAGTCTGAAATAATTAATAAGAAATAAAAGGCAAAAGACACAGAACAATAGTTTCACAGTGAGGGCCTGGTGGGACCTGATGGGTCTGATCCCTAATAGAGAGTGAAGCTCCGTGTACTTTATTTATAAGCGATCACATCAAAATGATTTACTGAGAGAAAAAAATTTAACATAAACAAGAAGCAAGGAACCATGTGGAAAGGGGCCTGATTTGAGATTTTTCACTTGCACAGTAATTCTTCCTCCTCGGGCAGCTGGTGCCTCAAGGATACTTGGACATGCTTATATGTCTTCCCACCTCCAGGGAACTACATTTGAACCTAGGGCTATCTAAAGCAAAAATTCCGCAGTATCACAGAATTCTCTTTGAGCAGGACATTACCAACGCAACTGAGGGGTCTCAGATTGGTGAGATGACACCTAGAGTTCTTCCAGGGTACACCTCTGCTTAGATATGGCCCAGACAAGCCCGCAATTTATTTGTGGCTCCCAACATGAGTGGACTTTCAAGTATCAAAGAAGAAAATAAGAGATTTCTGTGTAGAGGAAGAATCATGACTTAAGTTTGTGGGAGTACATAAATATGTGGGAATACATGAATGGGCATGTTCCATTTGAGAAGAAGAATTTAATAAAGTTTAGGTTTGATGGGACAGTGTGGTCATCAGCAAAAATAAGCAACTAAGATGCCAACATTTACATACACTAATATGGTGTATTTCCATAAAAACATTAACCAAAGTATCACAGTTAATTCATTGAATCAAGATTATTTTTTGTTTCTTTTTAATTTATTTTTTTCTGTTCTAATCAGTTATACACAACAGGAGAATGCTCTTCAATTAATTGTACACAAATGGAGCACAATTTCTTCTCTGGTTGTACTGTAGGATCATAGCATTCGTGCACATACATGTAACTAGGGTAAAGATGTCCTTCTTTTTCAACCATCTATCTTTTCTATCCCCATGCTCAATCAATCCCTCCCCTTTGCCACATCCAAAGTTTCTCCACTCATCCCTTGCCTCCGCGCCCCCCATTATGAAATATCATCCACTTATCAGGCCTTTGGTTTTGGGGGATTGGCTGACTTAAGTTAGCATGATATTTTCTAACTCCAACCATTTACATTCAAATCCCATAATTTTATTCTCTCTTATTGCTGAGTAATAGTCTACTGTGTATTCCACAGTTTCTTTATCCATTCATCTATTGAAGGTCATCAAGGTTGGTTCCACTGTTTGGCTATTGTGAATTGTATTGCTATGAACATTGATCAGTCTGCATCACTGTAGTATGCTATTTTTAAATCCTTTGCGTATAGACCAAGGAGTAGGATAGGTGGGTCAAATGGTGGTTCCATTCCAAGTTTTCTAAGGAATCTCCATACTGCTTTCCAGATTGGCTGCCCCAATTTGCAGTGCCACCAGCAATGTATGAATGTGTCTTTTCCCCTACATTCTTGCCAACTTTTTTTATTGTCTATATTCTAGATAGCTGCCATTCTGACTCGAGTGAAATGAAATTTTAGTTTTGATTTTTATTTCTCTTATTACTAGAGATGTTAAACATTTTTTTCATATATTTGTTGATCAATTTTATATCTTCTTCTTAGAAATGTCTGTTCAGTTCCTTAGCCCATTTATTGATGGGGTTGTTTGTTTTTGTGGTGTTAAATTTTCTGAGTTCTTTATATATCCTGGAGACTAGTGCTCTATCTGATATGTGTTTGGCAAAAATTTGCTCCCTAAATGTAGGCTCACTGTTCACCTCACTGGTCATTTCTTTTTCTGAGAAGAAGCTTTTTAGTTTGAATTCATCCCATTTATTGATTCTTGATTTTATTTCGTGCGCTTTAAGACTCTTGTGAAGGAAGTCAGGGCCTAATCCAATGTGGTGAAGATTTGGGCCTACTTTTTTTTCTATTAGGTGTTGGATCTCTCATCTAATTCCTACATCTCGATCCATGTTGAGTTGATTTTTGTGTATTGTGCGAGATAGGGGTTTCGTTTCATTTTGTTGCATATGGAGTTTCAGTTTTCCCAGCACCATTTGTTGAAGAGACTATCTTTTCTCCAATGTGTTTTTTGGTTATTTTGTCTAGTCTGATATTACTGTGTGTATGTGGTTTGCCTCTGTGTCTTCTATTCAGTACGATTGGTCTAAATGTCTATTTTAGTGCCAATACCATCCCATTTTTGTTACTATATCATTATAGTATAGTTTAAGGTCTGGTATTGTGATGCCTCCTGCTTCACTCTTCTTACTAAGGATTCCTTTGGCTATTCTGGGTTTTCTATTTTTCCAAATGAATTTTCTGATTGTTTTATCTATATCTATAGAGAATGACATTTTGATTTTAATTGGAATCATGTTGAATCTCTATAGAGCTTTGGGTAATATGAACATTTTGACATTGTTAATTCTGCCTATCAAGAAGCATGGGTGAACTTTTCATCATCTAAGGTCTTCCTCATTTTTTTTTTCTTTTGTATTCTGTAGGTTTCATTGTAGAGGTCCTTCACCTCTTTTGTTAAGTTGATTCCCAAGTATTTTTTTTTTTTTTGAGGCTATTGTGAATGTGGTAGTTTTCCTAATTTCTCTTTCAGAAGATTTATCACTGATATATAGAAGTGCATTTGATTTATGGGTATTGACTTTATATCCTGCTACTTTGCTGAATTCATTTATTAGTTCTAGATTTTTTATGGTGGAATTTTTTGAATCCTCCAAATATAAAATCATGTCATTGGCAGATAATGATAGTTTGAATTCTTTTCTTTCTATTTGTATCCTTTTATTTTCTTTTTTTCTGTCTAATTGCTCTGGGTAGAGTTTCAAGAACTATGTTGAATAGAAGTGGTTAAAGAGATCATCCTTGTCTTGTTCCATTTTTCACTGGGAATGCTTTAAATCTTTTTCCATTTAGAATGATGTTGGCCTTGGGTTTATTGTAATAGCTTTTACAATGTTGAGGTATGTTCCTACTATCCCTAGTTTTTCTAGTGTTTTGAACATGAAGAGGTGCTGTATTTTGTCTAATGCTTTCTCTGCATCAATTGATATGATCATATGATTTTATATTTAAATCTATTGATGTGATGAATTATATTTATTGATTTCCGAATGTTGAAACAAACTTGCACCCATGGAATGAACCCCACTTGATGGTGCACATTTTTTTAACATATGTTTTGTATGTGATTGGCCAGGATTTTCTTGAGAATTTTTGCATCTATGTTTGTCAGGAATATTGTTCTGAAATTTTCTTTCCTTGATGTGTCTCTGTTTGGTTTTGTTATCAGGATGATACTAGCTTCATAGAATGAATTTGAAAGGATTTTCTCCTTTTTCATTTCATAGGATAACTTGAGAAGTATTGGTATTAATTCATCTTTGTAGGTCTTTTACAACTCTGCTGAGAATCTGTCTGGTCCCAGGCTTTTCACTGTTGGTAGGCCTTTGATGGCATTTTCTACTTCCTTTCTTGAAATTGATCTGTTTAAGGTGTGTATGTTCTTCTGGCTCACCTTCAGTAGTTCCTATACAACTAGAAATTTGTTTGTCTTAAGGTTTTCTATTTTACTGATGTATAAATTTTCAAAATAATTTTTTATTATCTTCAGTATTTCAATAGTGTCTGTTATGATATTTCTTTTTTTATCACAAATTTAATAATTTGAGTTTTCTTTTTTCCTTCTTTTCATTAGGGTGGCTAAGAGTTTGTCAATTTCATTTATTATTTTTCAAGAACTAACTTTTTGTTTTGTCAATTTTTAAAAATGTTTCTTTGTTACAAATTTATTAATTTCAGCCCTGATTTTAATTATTTCATTTCTTCTACTTTTGGTGCTAGTTTTTTGTTCTTTTTCTAGGTCTTGTAATGTTAGATCATTTATTTGTTGGCTGTTTCTTCTTTTAATGAATGAGTTTAATGCAGTGACCTTTCCTATTAGCACTCCCTCCATAGTGTCCCAGAGATTTTGGTATGTTGTATCAAAGTTCTCATTTACCTCTAAGAATTTTTTTAACCCCTCCCTGATGTCTTCTGTTATCCATGCATCATTCAGTACCATATTATTTAGTCTCCAAATGTTGGAGTATCTTCTAACTTTTTATTTTATCATTGATATAAAATTTCACTCATTTATGGTCAGATGGAATTCAGGGTAGTATCTCTATTTTTTTGTATTTACTAAGGCTTGCTTTGTGGCATAACATATTGTCTTTTTGGAGAAAGATCCATGTGCTGCTGAGTAAAAAGGATATTTGTTCATGATGGATGAAATATTCTACATCCGTCTGTAAAATCTAAAGTACTGATTGTTTTATTGTGTTC
The DNA here is from genome assembly GCF_048772815.1 of Callospermophilus lateralis. Classification (NCBI taxonomy): domain Eukaryota; kingdom Metazoa; phylum Chordata; class Mammalia; order Rodentia; family Sciuridae; genus Callospermophilus; species Callospermophilus lateralis. Next base: position 127,273,368 of record NC_135306.1, on the reverse strand, counting down.
TATAGTTTCTTGTTTAGTTTTTGTTTGGAAGATCTATTTAGTGGTGGGAGAAGTGTGTTAAAGTCACCCAATGTTAGTGTGTTGTGGTATATTTTATTCTTGAAGTTGAGAAGGGATTATTTGATATACACAGATGCCCCATTGTTTGGGGCATAGATAGTTACAATTGTTATGTCTTGTTGATGTATGATTCCATTGAGTAGTATGAAATGTCCTTCTTTTATCACCTTCAGTAACTTTGGTTTGAATTACACTTTATCTGATATGGGGATGGAAACCCCTGCTTATTTATGTGGTCCATGTGAGTGTTTCCTTTTTTCTCATCTTTTCACATTTGGTCAGTTTATGTCTTTTCCTGTGAGATGAGTCTCTTAAAGGCAGTGTATTGTTTGGTCTATTTTGAAATCCAACCTGCCAGTCTCTGTCTTTTTAATTGATGAGTTTAGGCCATTCACATTCAGGGTTATTATTGAAACATGTTTTGTATTCCCAAGAATTTTGGTTTATTTTTGGTTTTAACTTGACTTGTTTTCTTCTTTGATTGGCCTTTCCTTTAATGTATTTTCTCCCTTTGCAGAGTTTCCTTGTTGTTTTTCATTTCTTCCTCATGGGATATTTTGCCTGGAATGTTCTATAGTGCAGGCTTTCTTGCTATAAATTCTTTTAACTTTTGGTTATCATAAAGGGTCTTTATTTCATCATCAAATCTAAAGCCTAATTTTTCTGGATATAAGATTCTGGATTGGCATTTATTTTCTTTCAGAGCTTGGTATATGTTGTTCCAGGATCTCTTGGCCTTGAGGGTCTGAGCTGAAAAATCTGGTGAGATCCAAATTGATCTCCCCCTACACATAATCTGATTCTTCTCTTGTCGCCTTTAAAATTCTATTCTTATTCTATGTGCTAGTCATTTTCACTATAATATATCTTGGTGGAGGTCTGTTGTAATTTTGTACATTTTGATGTCACTTAAGCCTCTTGTATCTGATTTTCTGGTTCATTCTTCATGTTTGGGAAATTTTCTGATATTATTTCATGGAAGAGATTATGCATTCCTTTGGTTTGAAACCCTGTGCCTTCCTCTATCTTGATAAATCTTAGATTTGATCTTTTTATGTTATCCTGTAATTCTTAAGTGTTCTGTTTATGGTTAATTACTATTTTCACTGTGTGGTCAACTTTATTTTCCAGATTGTAGTTTTGTCTTCATTGTCTAGGTTCTGTCTTCCAAGTAATCTAGTCTGTTGGTGATGCTTTCTTTTGAGTTTTTTATTGGGTTTCTTGTCTCCTTCATTTTGAAGATTTCTGTTTTTTTTCCCCCAAAAAAATCTCTGTCTTGAAGTCATCGTTTACTACCTGTTTTTGCTCTCTCATCTCTTTGTTGTCATGATCAATTTTTGCCTGTATTTGCTCACTTAGTTCTTTTTTTAAAAATTCACAGATCATTTTAATTATGTACATTCTGAACTCCTTCTCTATCATTTCATCAACTGTGCTGTGAATGGATTCTGTTGTTATAGTATCTTGGTTTGTATGGGACATTTTCCTCCTTGTTTTTTCATGTAGTCTATGTGTCTTCCACTCTTGCAGTGTGAATCAGAGGTAATGCAATTTCTACCCTATAATCTTGTAGTGTCCTGGCAGGTTAGGAATACCTTACCTTTAGGGGGAGATCATTGTTTGCAGCACTCAGTGCAACTAATATTCAGCTATAAATCAGTTAGCTTCTATTTAGACACTTATAGTTTTGCCACTATAAACAGAAATGACAAGTATGGTTAGCTTCTACCATATAGCCAGTAGAAGGGTTTATAGTTTCTAGTGGTGGACAGAGAGAGAAGGGAAGGTAGGATGTGATGTTTATGAGATAGGATGTGAGAATATAGAGATATCGGATTATAGGATGAGTGAAAGGGGAATCAATTGAAGTTGGCTGTTAGCAAGAAGAAAAAAAAAGAGAGAGAGTGACCTCATTCAAGTCACCCTGTTGCCTCTGCAAGAGGATGGTGACTATTAGCACACCTCACAGGGATACCTCTAGTGCAACCGGGCCCAAAGGGACCTTAGTGATGGTCTTCCAGGTCCTGGTTATTGTCCCTAGATGGAAGCACCCATGTCCTAAGTTGGTAGCAACACTAGTGTTAAGCTTTCAGGTACCTTGCTGTTGGGCTTCTAGGTCTCAGTCAGTGTACTAAGATGGAATCTGCTCCAACTAAAGGTGGTGGAGGTATCAGCAGAGGTAATTCAAGATGGCAGTGGATGTGTCCCAAGGTGAAGGCCACTGCTTTCAGTGATGGGGCTGGAAGTATGGGCTGTGTGATGGTGTTGAATGGCCTGTTCCATGATGGCACACTGTAGCATGCAGTGGTGCAATGGGCAGCTCCCTCCCAACCATGTCTGTTGTCCCACAGTGGAGATTACCATGTGGGAAGGGCTATGGAGGTGGCTGTAGTGTCCCAAGATGGAGTTGATTTGGGTGCAGTCACACATTGGTGGATAGGGAACCACTGAGGTGTTTCTGTGCAGGCAAGGTGTTCCTCTCTGGGCAAGGCAGTGTGGGGTGGGTTCCGTCAATTTTGTTTTGTAACAAACTAAATCATAACAGCTGAGTATTCACCTTCTTAATCGTTCATGTACTTCATTAAAAAGCCTATTATCAATGATTATCTGTCTGAGGGAAAATGTAAACACATTAGAATGTGAGAAATGACAGTCATTATTTTAAATAATTGAAGTTTAAGATATCTGGTAGAAATCCAGTCTAGTTACCCCAATTACTATATTTGAATAAATGATCTGCAAATTTAACCAGCTTATGCCAATGTAAATACTGACTGGCATGCTATTTTTATAATGAAATATTTATTAGTAGGACCTTTTAAAATTACTTATTAGATTATAGTAGATTTTGAAATTAGAACTTGATAAAAGCACCAAGTTTAATAGAGGATAAAAATAGAATATTGCTTGGGTTTGTTCACTAAGGATTCATCTCAGCCCAGTCAAACTTCAAAATACCTAGGTTCATTCCATAGGTTTGCTATTGTACTTTACTGTCACGTATACCTAAAAACAACAAATAAAAGAACCAAAATACTTGTATTCTAACCTTTCTCAATGAATTTGATATTTCTAAATATTATGGAAGAAAGGCCTATCAAATTTAAAGAAAGAAACTGAGTTCTTGAGAAAGCTCATAGAATTGCTTTTTAGTGGCAAGTATTCTTCAGACAATATATGTCTGTTTCAGGAGAACTGTCTATGTGTAAATTTGTTTACAGGGAAATACTCCTAAAATATCATAAGATCTATGATTCTATAAAATTGCACTGACCAAGATTTCCCATTACACTAATTATTAATCTAAAGTGGTTTCCTCACTTATTTCCCTAAACTGACATACCTAATTCTACCTGATCCTGTCTCTTGTCTTTGTTGAGACCATATCTCTAAATGATTCAATCCTTGTACTGTAAGAAACAAATGGTCTGCCAAGATAAAATATTACAAGGATTAAAAGATTGAAGTATTATTCTTATTTTATTTCTTTGTTAATTTGACTTACATTTATTTTTCTGCTTTCTTTAGTGCTCAATAATATATTAATATTTTGGATATGAGCAATGAAGATTAATAAAGTACTATATTTTAATTATACACATGCAAATGAGATTTGGAAATAAATACTACATGTAGTTAAAAATGAAGATGGATCATCTGATGATGGTTCTCAGTACTGTCTTTAGATATAATCATGATTATATTGTGTTTATTTTATTCCTATCGGTATCTGTTTAAAATTTCATAGTTCTTATATCATTTTATTTTATTTTTTGTGTGTCTGGATGAATATTCGATTAAGCTGCATACATGCACACATATCTGAATTTCTGTATTAAAATCTACTTTACAAACGCATATGCTATTTTGTAAGAGCACACACAAATGTGTATAATAGATAATAGCATGTATAAAATATTAGTTATTTTTATACTCTATGGTTACTATATTTATATATATTATGTAAAATTTTATATTAAATGTTTGCATATCATCCATCTATTTCCATTATAATATTCATGATAATTAGTAAGTATTTCTTTTCTAGTATTCTTGAAAATACCAGAGGGGCACTCATACCAAAATGATTTTAGAAGTACTAAGCAATAGTGTTTACATATGGTTTCAGACTCCAAGTGTAGCATGTGACTCAAAAACTTTGGAAGTTCAAAATCTCTGTCTATGGATGTCCTCCCTATTTTAAAGGAATGCATATATTCTTGGAATTCTCATCAAAGACCTTAATCCAATAAATCCCTAGTTTTCAATTATCTAAATATACAATGAAACTGATAAAGGTGCATCAAAATAGGTTGGAAATCATAATACTTTATATAATGTATATATAACTCAATATTATGAAATATATGTGTGTGTGTGCATATATATATACTTTAGCAAATGTTGCAACATTCACCTATTACTCTTCCCAAAAGTAGAATTCTAAAAAAACATCATGTAAAAACTATCATAAATAGTATATTTTGCCCTGTATAATAACTCTGGAGTACCCAGGGCAAAAACTAATTTGTAGATCTTCATTTATTAATCTGCCACATTATATCCTGTCTATGGTATGGCGGGCCCTGTTGAAGTTACTCTGCAATTCGATTCACCTGTCTCAGCTCCTCATGCCTTTGTTAACATGTTGCTGCAATCAGACTGACTGACTTTGAGAAGACAACAGCCAATTCCATCATGGATTCCTGAATCGGAACAACCCACACTTCCCCGCAAAAGGACTTAATGTTCACAACAAGAAAGGATCACATTGCACACTCCTAGTGGGGAGTAAGCTACACTTGACCATTTTGGGCACCGGGGACCTCTTCTGCCAGATCTGAAAGGGAAAGTACAGCACATTGAAAGCACATCCATTGCTCTCTTCTGCAGCAAAAGAGATGAGCCTGGTTCACCAGTACTCACAGGAATGTAACAGTTCAACTTGGCAAAAGACTTAAAGGAACACAAGAAAAGTCTTCCACTGAACTTAGTAATTTACCACTGACTCAAATAGCCTTGCAGAACTATTTGCCAGTAGAAACCTCATGTTCCCCTTTCATGTTACCAAGATAAGGGTATCTCAGGCTCAGCTGAGTTTGCTTGCATTGAAACTCTGATATCATCCAAAGTATGTTATTGGGCATGATTACTATTCCATTCCAATGGATTATAGGCTTCCTGAGGACAGGAAAATCATCCCTCATGGTTGTTTTTTTAAACAATTTTATTACCAGTGAAGAAACAATGCCAGCATCCAAGTTCATGATCAGAGATTATGTTTTTTCAATGTCTGGTAGTATCCTGAACATCATTTGTTTTTGATTGCTTGGCATTCATCCCATCTTATTGTAACAATTCCATGATATTTCTTGGAACTGTATCTTCCTATTTGTAGTTCATGTGACTTGGATAGTGTGATCCAACCTTGGATTTCATGGGTATACGTGTAATTCAGTCCTCATCAATCAGCAAAATTTTACTTACTCTGTGTTATGGTTTAGATGTAAGGTGTCCCCCAAAAGCTCCCATGTGGGACAATACAAGAAGGTTTGGAGGAGAAATGATTGGGTCATAGACTTAACCTAATCAGTGAATTAATCCCTGATTGGATTAACTAAGAGGGAACTGGAGTCTGGTTGGGGGTGGTGGCTGGAGGAAGTGGTTTACTGAGGATGTGGCTTTGGGGTATATATTTTGTATCTGGAGTGTAGAGTCTCTCTGTCTTTCTCTCCCCTTTCTGATCATCATGTGAGCTGCTTCCATCTGCCACACTCTTCCTCCATGATGTTCAGCCTCACCTTGAGCCCTGAGGAATGGAGCTGGCCTTCTATAGACTAAGACCTCTGAAAACGTGAGCCTTTAAATAAATTTTTCCTCCTCTACAAAACAAAAAAACATATTTTGCTTAATTTAATTTTTATAGGTGTTTCACGTCTGGGATGATGGGACTTCATATGTTAATAATAACCATAATTTTCAGTTTTTCTGGGATCCAAAGATGAGACGAAACCAGTTATCAACGAGTCAAACTTGTTTCTTCTAACTTTAAAAAAATATTCTCTTCATAGCCTTATAGTAAATAAAAACAATATAAAAAATTTTTCAGGGTGTGGTGGTGCAGACCTGTAATCCCAGTGGCTTGGGAGGCTTATGCAGGAGGATCAAGAGTTCTAAGCCAGATTCAGCAACATAGTGAGAATCTGTCTCAAAATAAAGAATAAAAGGGATGGGGATGTCGCTCAGTTGTTAAGTGCCTCTGAATTAAATCTCTGGTACAAAAAAAATATTAAAGTATGTTACATGTGTGTGTGTGTGTGTGTGTATGTGTGTGTGTGTGTGTGTGTGTGTGTGGTGTAAATGCCTTATATTGTCTAGGAATTTTTCTCAATACATATCTACCTTTTTTTTTTTCCTGGCCAGTGTAATTTCTCCTTTACATATAGCCTCTACAAAGGCATTTTTTTTCTCTACATTTTTTCTTGTCTAACTCTCATTTTTGAACATTTAATGACCAAACATAGATTCCCTCACTTCTGAACAGCTACAAAAATAAAAATCTTTCTGTACCATTTACTTTGCTTAGTCCTTTCAAAAATTGGCTCACATATCTTTTGTGCATATGTAAAATGTTTCTGTGAAATCTATAGCATTTTTGTGTGGATTGCTTTGTGCATGTGTTTGCTAGAATTCTCCATATATAGTAAATACAGCAAAAACATTTATTTTTTGCTTTTAAAACAATTTTGTTATGGTATAGCTGAAATACAATAAGCTACACATACTTGAAGTGTAAATTGTGATTTTTAAAACATACACATGCACAAACACATAAAATACCTCCATAAACAAGATAATTCACTTATACATCATCCTCAGGTGTTTCCCTGTGATACTTGGTAATCATTCACTGCTGTCCACTGAACCACAACCCCAGCCCACCAATACCTACCACCATTCCTAGGCAACATTTGTATCTACTCTCTATTACAACACATTAGTTTGTCATTTCTAGAATCTTATATGCTTGTTGTTTATTTTTATTTCTTTCATTTGGAGCAATTATCTTGAGATTCATGGCCGTACTCGTGCTTTCTGTACTGAGTTCATTCCTTCGTATTTCTGATCAATATTCCATTAGATGGATAGCAGCATCTATTTCTCCAGTCAGAAGCTGATGGACATTTGACTTGTTTCTAATTTGGGACCATTACAAATAAAGCAGCTATAAATGTCTATGTGAAAATCTTTGCATGGTATTTGCTTTTTTTGATCTTGGAGTGAAATGCCTGGATTTTGTGGTAGATATATGTGTAAAATTTTGAGAAAATGGCAAAGTGTTTTCCACAGTAAGTATTCTAGTTTCCATTCCCATCAGGAATCTATGAGCATTCTCACACCTTCACATCCTCAAAATACTTCTAATTTCCTCCAATTTCTTTTTTGACCTGTAGGCTATTTAGAATATCGTAGCTAGTTCTCTAATATTCATATCCTTTTCTGAGATTTTTCAGTTGAGAACATTTTATTTAATAACATTGTGGTTACAGAACCTACCTTGTATGGCTTGATTTTTTTTAAATATTTATTTTTTGGTTAGACACACTACCTTTATTTTATTTATTTTTATGTGGTGTTGAGGATCAAACCCAGGGCCTCATGCATGCTAGGCAAGCTCTCTACCACTGAACCACAACCCCAGCCCACCAATACTTAAATTTTTAACTATATCAAAAATTATTTTACATCCCTGAAAGTGTTCTGTCTTGATAAATTTTGTGGGAGCACGTGAACTGAATAAAGATTCTGCTGTTTGTGGAAATTTTTAACCTATAAATTCAATTAGCTCAAAATGGTTGATTATGCAATTCAAGTCTTCTTTGTAGAGGTAACCTTCGATTTTCATAGTAGTTCAAAGCAACACATGTAAAACATAAACAAGTAAAAAGTCAGATGTTTTTAAACTAAAACAATACTAATTACTTCTGTAATCCCAGGAAAGTAAATAAGAATAATTATATGGGTCTTAAAAGTAAATATTGTATATTTATTTAATAATTTGATACTAATGTTACTTTAATGCAATGCCAAACAAAATTAAATAGGAAGGTTAAGGTAATATACTGCCAGAGGAAGAAGGAAACAGAATTACCTATCACTAAGTGAATATTTAACATTATTTTCATGTTCGTAGTTATCAACTATTAATATTAGTGGAATAATTTGGCCATTAAAAATTCACAAAATGAACACATTGATAATAATGATGATGCTCGCGAATATGATGATGATAAGGATGAGATAAACTTCATGAAAATATAAAATTTTTAAAAATCTGCTTCCATTGTACACATAAAAGCTCACATCATAGTGCATATAGATTAGCTACTGGTTTTGCAACACAAAACTCTCCTTGAGAATTAAAAAAGGCAAGAGTCAAAATAGTTCTTTTGAAAATATCAGTTTCTATTCTCAGTGGAAATATCTTCTGTGTCCATCACCATTCCCCAGTGTATTCCTGGTGAATGCTCAGCTTGTTAACACTGAGCCTGGTTAAACCATTTTTTTTAGGTCACATCAGAGCCATTCTATTTCAAGTGCTTTTATGTAATAAGAATATCAAATATGGTTTAACTCCCCAACAATGGCATCACATCTGACTTTGGTTAATAAAGAAATCATTGTTCATATTGAATTAAATACCTGTCTTGTCAAAAGTCTAGGTTACAATCCTGTGCCTGCCTGAGATAATAAATGAAATCTAAATTTTGTGTGGAAATTATTTCACTAAATCAAGACAAGCCTTTATCTGGATGATCACTAGCTCCAATCCTTAGTTAAACTTTTCCAAAATTATCTATTTTTCTTCTTTTTCATTTGTCTCTCTCAATTTCACTTCAGATGCATACTCTCATTGAATTTCTTCTTTCCTTCATGTTTTTTCTCCTTACAGATTTCTTCATTTGATCAGGATGTCATGAAAGTATTATATCTCAGCTGACGGGATATTTTTTTAACACCTACCTACAGCCTTTTATTAATACACTATAGCTAGACAGCCCATTTTATTTTCAATTTTGAGCTAGGGCCTTGCAAATTTGCTTATGGATTCAGTAAGTTGCTGAGGCTGGCCTGGAACTTCTGATCCCCTTCCTCAGCTGAATGAGTTGCTGCATTCCTAGTTTTTTTTTTTTTTTTTCAGGAAACATCATACTGCTTTCCAAACTTGCAGTACTGATTTGCAGTCCCACAAATGTATGAGTGTATCTTTTCCCTTGCACCTATTCAGCATTCTTATTACTTTTATTCTTGATAATTGCAATTCTAGCTGGAGTGGGATGAAACATTTGAATAGTTTTGATTTGCATTTTCCTTGTTGCAAGGCATGCTAATTTTTTATATATATAATTGTTGTCCATTAGTATTTCTTCTTTTCAGAAATGTTGATTTGGCCCACTTACTGATTGGGTAATTGGCTTTTGATTTTTGTTTTGTTTGTCTTGTGTTAAGTTTTTGAGTTCTTTATATATTCTGGATATTACTCCCATGTCAGAAGAGAAACTGGCAAAGACTTTTCCTAATCTTAGGCTCTCTCTCGTCACACTTTTAATCATTTCCTTTAAAATGCATTTACTGATTTTTGTTTTTATTTCTTGAGTTTATGGTCTTGTTAAGAAAGTCAGTACCTATGTCAATATGTTGGAGTGTTAAGTCTATGTTGTTTTCTAGCAGTTGTAAAATTTCTGGTATAATTCCTAGGTCTTTGATAAACTAAATTGCCTTTTTTTTTCATCTGACTTCATTCTTGTACATATGGATTTCCAGTTTTCCCAAAAGACTACATTTTCTCCAAAGTATGTTTGTGGGACTTTTTGCCAAGAATCAGACAATTGTGTGTATGACTTTGTTTATGTGTTTTCTATTATGTTCATTTAATCTTAATGTCTTTTTTAATGTCAATATCATGCTTTTTGTTAATATAATTCTCTAGTATAATCAGGTATTGTGATGCTACATTCTTATTGCTTATTATTGTTTTGTCTTTTGGGGTCTTTTATTCTTTCATATGAATTTCAGGATTGTTTATGTCTACATCTGTGAAGAATATCATTGGTATTTCAATGGAGATTGCATTAAATTCATATATTGCTTTTGGTAATTTGGTCATTTTGTCACTTTTAATTCTATTCATTCAAGAACATGAGAGATCTTTCCATCTTCTGATGCTTTCTTCAATTTCTTCATTCAGTGTTTTATAATTATCATTATACAGTTTTTTACCTCATTGGTTAGATTTATTCCCAAGTGTATTATTTTAAATTTAATGTTGTGAATGGAAATGTTTTCCTGATTTCTTTTTCAAGCAGAGACAATATTGGATTATATAAAAGTGATTTATTTATGTATGTCAATCTTGTACCCTGCTACATTGCTGAATTTTTTTTTCTAGCTCTAGGAGTTCTTTGATGGAATTCTTTCTGATCCTCTAAAAATAGGATCATTTCATCAGCTAATAAAGACAAAATGACTTCTTATTTTCCTATTTATATTCCATCAACTTCCTTCTCTTTCCAGATTGCTTTTGTAAGAGTGTCAAGAACTATGTGGGATAAGCATGGTGAGAGAAGACATCCTTATCTTGTTTCTGATTTTAGAGAAAAATCTTTTTAAGTTTTTCTCCATTTAGTATAATGTTGGTTTTAGGTTTGTCCTATATAGTCTTTCAATGTTGCATAAGCTACTTCTATCCATACTCTCTGTATTATTTCTTACAATGAATGGGAGCTGAATTTTTTTTGGTGGGGGGACACCAGGGATTGAACTCAGGGGCATTCCAACACTGAGCAACAAGCCCAGCTCTATTTTATATTTTATTTAGAGATAGGGTCTCACTGAATTGCTTAGCATCTTGCTTTGCTGATGCTAGATTTGAACTCACCATCCTCCTACCTCAGCCTACAGAGCCAATGGGATTATATGCATGCACCACCACACCCAGTGGGAGCTAATTTTTTTCAAAGCAAATTTTTTTTTCTATTGAGATGATTGTGATCCCCCCCCATAATTCTATTTATATGGTAAATTACATTTACTAATTTGTGTATGTTGAACCAACCTTGCATCCCTATAATGAAACCCATTTGAAAATGATATATAATCTTCTTAATATGTTTTTGAATGTGAATTACCACTATTTTATTAAGTTTTTCAGATCTGTATTAATCAAGTATATTGGTTTATAGTCTTCTCTCATTGTGTCCTTTTTAAATTGTATTTTTTTTTTGGTTATTTTTAGTTATTTAGTTATGTTATCAGGGTGATACTTACTTAATAAAATGAATTTGGTGTGAGCTCTCTCTGTATTTCTTAGAGTAATTAGAGGAGGATTGGCACTATTTCTTTTTAAAAAGTTTAGTATAACTCAGCTCAAATTACATTTGATCCTGGGGTTTTCTTTATTGAACACTTAAAATAAGTTTTCAAGAGTTCCTAATAATCCTCTGGATTCCAGAAGTGTCAGTGGTAATATCTCCTTTTTCATCTCTAATTTTGTTGATTTAGATCTTATTTCTGGTTAATTTGGCTCAGGATTTATCAATCTTCTTTATCTTTTCATGAACCAACTCAAAGTTACATGAATCCTTTGTATTTCTTTAATTTTTTTGTTTTAGTTATACGTGACAGTAGAATGCATTTATGCACTTTGATATATCATACATAGATGGGTTATAGTTTCTCATTTTTCAGAGTTCATGTTGTAGAATCACATTGGTCATGCAGATATATATATATATATATATATATATATACACACACACACACACACACACACACACACACACACACATATATAATGTCTGTTTTGTTCTACTATCCTTCCTAGTTTCCTAGTGGAGGACATCCCCTCCCCTTCCCGTCTTCATTTTTCTTCTACTTAATCCACAGTATATTTAATCTATGGTAGGTAATGCTATTCTTCTGTAGAGTATCCCTCCCTATTATGAATTAGCATCCACATATTAGAGAAAACATTTGACTTTTTTTGGGGGGGGGGGATTGGCTTCTTTCACTTAGTGTGATATTCTCCAGATTCTTTGTATTTTATTATTGTTATATATTATATGTTGTAATTCCATTCTCATATGTTTCTAGGAGTCTTTTAAACTTCTGTCCTGATATCTTCTAAGATAGATTAGTTATTAGTTATTAGTCAAAAGTGCATTATTCAATCTGCATATGTTTAAATGGTTCTCTTTTTCATCATGTTATTGATTTTTAATTTCTTTGCATTAAAATCTGAAAAAAATAAAAGGAATTATCTTGATTTTTTTTTTGTATTTTCTGAGATTAGCTTTGTATCCTAAAATATCATCTATTTTGGAGAAAATTCAATATACAACTGAGTGAATTAATTTGTTAATGGATGTAATAATCTCTTGCTGTTAGTTTCATTTGATTAATAGTATTTTGAGGTTTAAAAAGTCTTTGCTTAGCTTATTTTTGGATGACCTATCTATTGATGAGAAAGGTGTGTTGAAATCACCTGATATTATTTTATTAGTGTCTATTAGAGTCTTTATATTGAGGAGGGTTTGTTTTTTGTAAGTTACATAAAATATTTGGGGCATAACTATTTATAACCATCATGTTTTGTTGCTGAATGTTTACCTTATCCAACATGAATTTACCTTTTTGTCATTTGAATCAACTTTTTTTTCTTAAATTAAACTTTGTGATTTATGAGAAAAGCTATCCCTGCTTGCTTTTAGTCTATTTGAATGGAATATCTTTTTGCCATAATTTTACCTTCACCCTGTACATATTTTGCCTTCAAACCAAGTCTCTTATAACAACAATACAGTTTGGTCTCATTTTTAAATCTAATTTTTTCAGCAGTGTCTTAATTCAAGCATTGAGTCCATTTACAGTGTCATAGAGAAATTATTTCTATTTCTTGTCATTTTTACTTATCTTTAATGCTCAACTCATACTTATTTATATTTTATATGGCTGTGTTCTTTGGCTACTTTGATATTTGTTTTTTATTTCCTCTGCATGTAATATTTCATTAAATATTTTATATTGTTACCATAGAAATTGTTCATTGTTTTAGTTTCTTCTTATATTGGAAGGTTTTCTTTAATCTTAAATTGTCAAAGACAGCTTCACTGGATATAGCCATTTTGGCTGAAAACAAAACTAACAAAATGTCCGGGCTGAGAGATCACAGAAAATCCAGTTGGTTCGCTTCTAAATATGATCTGTCATTTTTCTCTGTGTCTTTTAAAATTCTATCTATATGTTAGACTTTTTAATATTTGGGGGAATACTGAGAATTAAACACAGGGGCAGTCTACCACTGAAGCACTCCAGCCCTTCTCATATTTTTAAATTTTGAGCCAGGGTCTCAAAATACATTATTTAGGCCCTTGATAAGGTGCTAAGACTGTCTATAAATTTGTAATCCTGCTTCAGTTTCCCAAGCAGCTGTGATTTATAGGTATGCACCATCATGCCTGTCTTAATATTTTAATTATAATATGTGTTTGAGAGAATATTTTTTTTATCTTGCCTATTTGGGTTTCTAAATGCCATCTATATTTTGATTTACATCTCATTTCAGAAGTATGGAAAATTTTCTCATATTGTCACAGAAATGTTCATGCCTTTTTTCATTTTCTATTTTCACACCCTCTATGCCAATGATTTTTAGATTTTTATTTCTTGAAGTTATCCTGTATTTCTGATCACGGTCTCTCATCATTTTAATTGATGACTGTATTTTCAAAATTTTTCTGAAAAAAACTGTCTTCTGTGCAGTCTAATCTACTGGGAGTGGATTCAAGTGAATTTTTAATCTTCTAAGTCTTTCTTTTCCAGGATTTCTTTGTAGTTCTATTTCAGAATCTCTATCTCCGTATTTAAATATTTTTCACTTCCTATATTTTCTTTCTTAGTGCATCCCTTAAGTCTTTTTTTAGTTCACTAACCATTTTAACTATAATATCTTGGTCTAGGATCTGACTTCCTTAACATTCCTAAATTCTTTATATGACATTTTCTCCATTGTTATGACAATGGAATAATTTGTTGAAGTGTCCTGGTATATATGAGATGACTTGTTCCCAAACTTTTTAATATTGTTTGTATTGATACTCATCTGTTAGGATGATCTACTGTTCTATATGAATGCAAGCTTTATTTTCTTAAGTGCCCCTGACTGGGCAAATGTCTGAGTGTTGATACTCTCACCTGGTGCTCTGCCCAGCACCACTTTGAGAGAAGATACTAAATTCTACTACTAAGTACAATCACTTCAGAAATAAAACAATATGCTAATAAAACTTGGGGGAAGATCTTAGTGAAAATTTCTCCATAATTCTCCTAATTCAAGAATAAGAAATGTTGGAGAAATATTCTTGGATAGATTGAGAGATTACTTATTAACGATATTAAAATTACTACTAAACTACATAGAAGTTGAAAAATGATTTTAGTTAATGTTTTAAAACATTAAAAGAAATACAAATAATAATGTTTAGTATTGCAATCTCAAATAAGGGAATATATTCTGATACTACAATAATAAAAGTTTATATATATGTGTATGTGTTCAAAACTGATATTAAAGCTATTTATGATAGTTACGCTGAACTGTTTTATTTGGGCAGTTTTTTTATTCTTTTTTTATTCTTCCTGATTTGGATTTTATCAGGATTTGGGACCTTTAGAAGATACCCGCTGCTCCTTGGCTTTACCTCTAAGTTTCTCTGGGTATGAAGTAATATTCAGTCTAGCACACCTCTGATGTAATTTGAGGATGCCCACTCCAACCTTTGGTGTGTTCAGGCGCTCACTAGCTTTTTCATCCTTCAGAAGAGATGGTCCCTAATAGTCAGGGGTTGCTGTCTCATAAGCCTTCCTGAAGAAAATCTCCATGTGACCAGAGATGTCAAATCTAGTGAGGGTTCTCTATGTGTATTTCAGAGTGTAGAGGGTATGGTGCTCTACAGTAGAGGTACAGTGGTCTAGTTGAAATGGTGCTGGGTGACTCATGGGAGGTGCAGGGCTGATCCTCTCTCTGGAATGTGCACATCACAGGTTGGTGGGCTTGAATTTAAGCATTTTGGATGGTGGCTGCTGTCTGGGGGAATGATCCTCTGTAAGTCTATTTGTGGTTTGTACTATATTGTACATGCATGATGGTCTCAGCTGGCTGCTTGGAGTTCTCCTCAGGGAAATTCTTTTGTGTGTTCATGCAATCTAAACAAGAATTTTGTCAATTAGCAATGCTGGGACTCACAGCTATAGATCCTAGGGGAAATGGTAGGGCATAGGAGTCACTTCCCTGGTTATTAGTTCCCCAAACCAGCTGTTGGTTCCTGTTAGTTTGTCCAGAAGCCCAAATTTGCACACATAGTGAGTGAGGCATCTGCTGGCTATTTCTGTTGAGTGCAGGTGTTCAAGGCTCAGGACTGTCACTGTCTATAATGGGTGGCTGAACTCCAATTCTCCTCTACTATAGCTTGTTGACAGTGGGCATTTCTAAGCACTTGGTTGTGAGGTTTGTGAGTGCCAGCTCTTTGTGGATAGTCTGTAGCACAGACACCACCACCATTATTCACAGCATAAAACCAGGGTTTTTCCTGTCACCATCACCAGTAGGATTTTGTTGGCCTATCTTTATTTGAATTCCTAAAGAGGCTCTGGGAGAGATCTTGGTTAGGGTTAACACTCCCTGGGAATCACTTGCTCTCTGGCTAGCCCCACATTATTACCCTTGTTGGCGAAGGATTCCGTAGCCTTCAATTAGCATCAATCCCTCTACAAGGTTCTTCTAGAAAAATTGTGGACAATACATTTCAGATGCATTTCCTGGGTTATATTTTTTACTCCCTGTAAGTGAAGATAAACTGTAGATTTATTTTTTTCTAGGAAGACTGGCAAGCTGTGGTCTTTACCATATTTCTGTACTCAGAACAGTTTTTTTGCAATCAATTTGGGTTCAACTGTGCAATCTCCTTCACTGTCTTTCCTATGCGTGTCCCATTTAAACTCATTTTGCCATTCTTTCCAACTATTTTTAAGGAAGTTAAAAGTAGGTATTTTTTGTTTTTTTGTTTTGTTTTGTTTTGTTTTTTGCCTCTCCCATTCTCTCTTTTTTACTCCTCTCACATGACTTCACTCTGGAACATGTTTTCTGGTCCAGTAACAAAATTCCAACTTCCTCCAAACATCAAGCAGAATAATATTGAGTTTTAGAATATTTACACCATCATTCATCTCTCTGGTAAGGTGTTCTTTCACTGTTTTGATTCTGGGCTGAGAAAGAGTGTAGGATTGTTGTCAACATATGCTCTTCCACTGTCTTCCCTGATATTTTCAAGTTGTTGAATTTTATTCTGGTTATAACTTACTTGACTAAGAATGGGGACATAAAACAGTACTTTTATTTATCTATTTTGGAAAGTAAACAAATCTGGATTTTGTGTCCACTGAGATTATGCATACATTGAATTTCAATAACTTTCCTCTCAATAGTAGAATACACTTAGAAATGAGAAATTTCAGGGGTCTAATACAGTTTAAGATTTGAATACCTACCCCAAGGTAATTTTTCAAAGTTTTTATAACTAGATTGTCATGAGCAAGCTATTCCATTAACATTACCAAACATATTTCTATCTTTCCACAATGTCATGATTTATTGAACAGCCATAAATTTGCACTCTATACCATTTTTATCAGTGGCATTTCACTGAATACTTCAGAGTCATTTTATGTCATAAATGAGGCAAACACAAGTCTTTTTTATTCCAATCTTAATTTCTAATATCTTTAACACTTATGTCACACATTATTATCAATGTCTTTATCTTAAATAGCTAATCTCATCCAAAGGGATGTGGCTTTCTGATAAATTTGTCTTGCTAGTCCTTAAGATTATTGAGAAAATTACCAAAAATCTGCAAGTTTTGTTATAATTTGGCTCTTGCAAAATTTTATCAATAGAGGTTAAGCCTCTGTGGAGCAACTGGAAAGGTTCTTCACTTTCACATTTTGATATTTCTGTCAAAGTTATTGATTTGTGGGTTCATAGGAGATTTTACCCCTTGAAGATTTTTACATTGTGTAATCTGGAATAATTAATAATTAAAATTTCTTAAGATGCTTGATTACCACAGACAGACTCTGATACATAATTAAAGTAAACATATATGTGGATATACATATTATGGATATAGATGTACATAGTCAAATCATATATGTGTATATAAATATATACATACACACACATATATATCCTTATATATACACACATACATATCTGACATTATCACTCTTTTGTTCATACAATATCAAGTAAAACTTAACAAATATTAAGTGAAGTACTCCTGAAAATTGAATGTTCCAAATCTCTCCAAGTCTATTAAAATCTACATTAGAAACAAATTAATTAAATGACCTAATCATCACATATTTTTCCCATTTCTACCATATCTTAATTACTTGACCAAATATGAGCTAGATTAGTTAGAAGTCACAAAATTAGTTAATGTGAAGAAACTGCAGAGTTTTGCATTGAAGTGAAATATATATAATGGGCATAAGACATAATGATATAGCTTACAACTCATAAGTACAGAAGAATAAAAAATCTTTAATGGAATTGTTTTTTTTAATAAGTTGTATCTTAAAACAGTGAAAGAAGATATATGAAGGGAGTAGAGAAAGAATAACTTACAATTATAATAATTATGTTTAATCCTTTTTATTTTCATGAATTCTTTTAAGTGTTTGTGTACTTTTTCTTTCCTAACAAGCATCAGATATAAGAACAACTGATATTCTAATTTCACAAGATACACGTTTAATCACTTATAAATTAAGTAAGATACTGAAGTTTTCTCATACAGAAAATCATTGAACTGACCCTTGGAAAGAAAAATGTTAATATAGTTCACCAATACTGTTGAAGAAGTTGTTGATGACAAGTTTGTTTCAGAATTCAAATTTTCAGGTATTTTTTTCATTTCTGTGAGTGTGTCATATATCTATAATAACAGTGGAACATGGTACCATATAGTTAAACATATTATTTCACCTATAGAAAAATTGGATATTCCTACTCAGTGATGAAAGTGCAGAATATAAGTCATATTCTTTTATAATAGGATTTATCCTTAAATAACTTTTGGAGACAAAACTTAAAGAAGCATATTTTCTCAGTTTTCAGATGTTTGTTTTGCATTTTTAAAAAGAAAAAAATTGGTAATTTTAGATACACAGAAACTGTATTATAACAATATATAAATTTTAGTGATAGAGCAGGTTAAAGTAGGAAAGTCAGTTAGGACAGATGCCACATAAGTAATGCCAAAAATATATGCTTTCTACTTAGTAGTGTGTTTTATAATTATGAAGAAATTTTATGTAAACACTTCCTTCTAATCAGTAGACATGGAATGATACAGAATGATTAACTTAAATTTGAGTTTTGTGGTATAGAAGATTGAGCAAACTGATTAAAGTTTCCTGCATAAAACACTAACAGCAGGAGTCAGAGAGGTTCCATGGATCTTGACAGTCTGAATCCAAGGATGACAGAAATGGAACAGTGGAAACTGGCAACAGAAGTAGCCTTGAGAGTGAGTTTGTCCAAAATGTTATGCATATCCATCATGTAAATGGAATTTTTTAACTATATGTGTCTCTGCAAATAAAGTGGATCAAGGTACATTTAGATATTGTATATTTGCATGCATTTATTTCTCTCTTATTTGATAATAATATCCCAGAAAATAAAAACAGATTTTTAAAACAGATTTTTAAATATTAGAAAATCTGTTCAACTATAGAATTAATAACATAGCTCCAAGTGTGTGTGTGTTGATGATGGCAAATGTAATACTCAGAAAAATAGGCCATTTTTAGACACCATAGTTTAATATTTGTTTTGGATATATTAGCATTACTAATAAAAATATCAAATATATGATAGTTTAAAGGCTTTCATTTATTACCTAAATGGAATACCTGTATAAAGGGTATAATGCTTTTATAAAAACTCAAATAAAAGGTAAAAAAAAAGGAGTGAACACAAAATTTCTTAAAATAGGATACCATCAAGTACAAAATATAGTCATGCCACTGTATATTAGAATACCATCAGTAGCTTCAAACAATGTAAATAGATTAATATTAAAGAAGTAGCTTATCAGACTACTTTGTGGACAGAAGAAATGTAACAATTGTATAAAATGCTTATAAGTAAAAGTATATAATAGTGTAGAAAATAAAGAAAAAAAATAAGGCATGCAGGACTTGAGGACTATGATCCATGAAGAAGGGCCACACAGGGAATGTCCTCAAAGCTCACATCTACACTGTTACATTGTCATTTCTTCCAAACCTCAGCACAAAGGGAAGGTAATCCATGTAGGAAGTAGCTGTCCTATTGGACATAAACAGCAAATGATTTCACTTTGGGTATTATAAGATTACTGGAATTAAGGAAGAAAATCTTAGCAGGAATAGAAATGCTGAAAATTTCCATAAACACTGCTTAAAGACACCCCTGCTTCCCCAAATCTGGCACTTTGTTGCAAGTTAGATCATTGAAAGCTTAAAATATATACATATATTACCAAATTTCTTCTCTTACTTTGATGTAATTCCCTTCAATGTTCAACTGTCCATGAAGCATAGCAGAAAGATCTACCCATTGAAAAGAAACTATAGCAATTTCTGAAGAGAAAAATGATTAAAACCCTGTCAAAATAACAGGCCTTGGTTAGCTTTTATTTGAGACTCTGCAAGAGACAATCCCTAGAAGAAATATCCTATCCAGGCCCTGTAGTTAAGGACTACATCAAAACATCCTGGTGCTAGGAGTAAGAGAAAGCTTAAATCTAAACTTCAACTCTTTCTTGAGGAAGATTAATATGATTTTTCTCCCATTCATGGAAAAATTATGACAATATATGCCATTTTTTTACAAAATGAGAGATTATATTTAAAAAGTAAGGAAATATATAAACAAGCTTTTCTGCAGTTGATTTATGTATTAATATTATCTCAAAGGGACAGTAAAATAACTAAAGTAAATTGGACTCATAATTAGAGATTATAGCATACATCTTTTAATATTAGAAAAAATAATCAGATAAAATAAAATCATTAGGAATATAGATAGAAGATTCAAACAATGATTAATTAAGTAGACTTAATTTATCTTTATACAACGTTACAGTAAATAATCCCAGCTTACAAATGTTTTCAGGGGCACTAGGAACCTTCATCAAAGTGGAAAATAAATAGTGACATCATAAATGGATTATCTTGAAGTTTAAAAGAACTAAATGACATTACCACTTTTTCTAAATATAGTGAGTTACATGCAAAGGAGTAACAGATGAAACTACAAATACTCTTAAATATTTGGAACTTAAATTATACACTTCTAAATAATCTTTGAGACAATTAGAAAGAAATTTTCCCTTTCTTCAGCATCTCAGGTAGCTGGGATTACAGGCATGAATCCCAACTTTTATTTATTTTGCACTTTTTATTGTTGGAATTACGGATTGAACCCAGGGTTGCCTTACCATGGGCACTACATACCCAGTACATTTTTTATTTTTATTTTTAAAACTTTATTTTGGCTTTATACAATAAAAAGATACACCCTGATATTAGAAAATATTTTGAATTGAATGATAAAATACAACCTTAAAACTGGAAGATGCATGTGAGTAGTGTTTAAGGAACACTTTCATCTTTTAATGAATAAGTAGGAAACAATGAAAATAGAAGAAAGAAAATGAAAAAAAATAAGAAAAGAATTGAAGGTAAAAACAGAAAATATAGCAGTGAAATTTAGTTCTTGTAAGGTTAACATATAGAAATATTGATTAAGAAAAGAAGAAAATCAAGTGCTTACACAGATAAAAAACAAAATGTTGTAAAATGTAGCTTAAATTGCCAAATGATTTATAAATAAAAAAGTCTAATTTAAATACTAAAATTAAAATATGAAAAACAGTGATAAAGGATATATCTAGGTAATCTGAGAAATTTATTTTAACATTCTTTTGTTTTCCTTCGGTTACATTTCCAAGGATTTCATATACACATAAGAAAAACTAAAAAGATTAAACTTACACACAGTGATATTTTTATTTCCAACCCAAAGAAATTTTGAGAAATGCAATAAAAATTATCATATTCTGCCGCAGTCTGGCTGGGCACAAAATCACGAGCCACTCACAACCTTGTAGATTCAAACAGCAATTCTTTATTCCCGAACTCACACCGGCACTCTACAAGCATGTTCTGGGCAAAATCCACTAGCACTCTGAAATCCAAAATACTCTCTGAATTCCGCGAGAACTCAATGGGAACTCAAAGTGCCTGAGGCAGCAAGATATGCCCTATTCCCAGCAGGAATCACCATAAACCTGGAACCGCCCTAAACCCAGATCCGCCCTGGTCCTTGAGCAAGGTCACCTTTCATGCAAAGTTACTGCAGATGACCTGGGTCCACAATGGAGAGTCCTTCCTCTAAGCAACATTGGGTAGGCTGACAAAGAAATTGCCATGTGTCATTCCTACTTGGCAATGGCTCTCGGCAATATTCTAATGTGAGCAAATGAAAGAAAAATATATACAAGAACAAAATGAACAAATGAACAAAAATTTGAAAGGAAGCTGCAAAATAGTTATAAAGTTCTCAGTCATGAGAAAAAAGTAAATGGATGAAACTCACACCTTAATGACAGATATTGTCAAATTTTGTTAAAAAATCAGATAGATATCACCAGATCAGTTTAGACACAAGCAAAAAAGATACAATAAATTAATACATAATTTGAGTGTGAACACTGAGCAAATTACTTTAATATATGGGTCTTAATTCCATGATAAATCATTGAAAGTTTAAAATATGCACATATATTATCAAATTTCTTCTCTTAATTTGACCTAATTCCTATTCTATGTATCAATCGTAATTATTATGAATTCCTTTAATATGAATTTATATGGCACTATCATAATATCACTGATCAAAACTCATTTGACATAAAATACAACATCATATGAAGTTTTCCTGCATAGAACTATAATTTAGCATCTATCAAAGCATTACTTAATAATATTATAAAATTGAGAAAAATGCATTCTAACAATTAAGGGCACACATTAACCAAAGTGCAAGATTCTGTTAGCTTTACAGGTTTCTGTTAAATAACACTTTTTACATTATTTTCATCAAGAAAAATATTTTCAGGTTTATTATGTTAGCACAATCCAGGCTTAACTTTATGAACTTGTACTAGATATATATTTACAATTAACTTTTAGTATTTTACTATTTAGATACATATAGTATTTATAAATAGAATTTAGATATAGTATTTAGATACTGACATATAATAATTCACTTCAAAGTATATGTTGAATTTATATGCATTAATTATAACCCTAAAAGATTTTTCATTTTATATTGGTATGCAGATTAACATTAATGAGAGAATTTATAAAACTTAATGTCAAAATTCTAATGTTATATTATAAATTAATATAAAATATGAATATTTTCACTTACTACTAATTTAGTCTTCACAGTATTGCATTGATAATGAATGGTATAGAGTATCATTAATTTACCCCGTGCAATATTTCTTTTGAACAATTATTCTCTTACATGTATATACCCATACTTACATGTCTAAATACATTTTCAATACAATCTAATAATTTTCCATAACTTTATATATATATACCTATTTTATAACCATATCAATTAATATACATATTAAATCATATATATGATTTAATGGTAATGTATAGATAGCCTTACATGGAATAAGCTCTCAGCAAAAGTTAGCTATAAATATTAGATCTCATTTAACTTTAATTATATAGTATTCAAATTGAAATTGGGCAAAGAAATAATCACTTGATTAAATGACTTAAAGGTTGTCGTAGGTCAAATAAATGCATCTGTTTTCTTTAAGATATTTCTTTAAATCTTTCTTTAAAATCTTTATTTTTTTAGATGATAACTATAATTTTTATGTACTTCTTGACCTTCTTTGACTTTGTATTTTTTTAAAGAATCATTTTCTGAAATTATCTTCCAAATATATATTGAAATATATTTCAAAGTATGTGAATTTGTTTCTGCATCAAATACAGATGTATAATGTAAATAATTCTACACAAAATTTCATCATGCATCTGGGTCTATGAATATATGCATTATCAATATTAGCTGTGCATGGTATGGTCCTGAACAACTATGAACAAAGCAGAAAGAAAGAAATTGCTCAAACCACAGTTTGTGCATTAAATTCTATCACTTTCTACAGTATGCAGCCCAATGTTTATTTCAAAAGTGCAATAGATGAGCTATAATTCATTCCATAACTATAACTGTTAAACACTCAATATTTGGTTCATTAGCACAGAGACTATGGGAATAATACTTTATTGATTTCTTTTATATGCCAGTAGCAAGAATCTATTGGTTTCACATGTATTTCAATATATGAAATTTTCACAGAGTTTGAGATTTCAAGCTTTAATAATATAGGTCTTAGTGTTAGTAAACAATTATCCGAATAACTACTTTTAAATGTTGAATTTGCCTTATTTTGTTTTCCTATGGGAATAATTACTTTGCTGTGTCTTATAATCATGTATTCAGACTTCTACTTTGATGATTAATCATGGGAAAGCTAGGCAAACTTGCATATATCTGCCTCTTCTGTTTTCTGTGCTGTTGTCATTGACTGATTTCATCCTATAGCAAATAATTTTAAACACTTTGGGTTACCGAATTCTTCAAGTATTTTATAACAATCATATTTTACTAGGACAATAAAATGATCTTTCTCATCCTTAAAAATACCTCACACTTGTTTTAATGTTTTGTGGATAGCCTTTTAAAATTCCTAATAATATTTTTAATAAAAATAGCCATATTTTTTATTTTTCATTGCTACTGATACACTATTTCCTTATCCTAATTTGGGACAATTTTATAATTCATCTGTGATGGGTGTATGTGTATGCAAGTATATATAATGTTAACTGACAATCTGTCTATTGCTCCTCTGAATTCACAAACGTGTCTGGGCTTAGGACCTGCTTTCTGCAAGATGTTTCTGATTCAGGTCTGAGCAAGGCAGCAGTGTTAACCCCAATATTGACTCCTGCCTGAAGCAGTTTCCCCCAGCAGGTGACAGTAGCTCAAGGAATCTCCACCTAACTTTCCAAACCTTTCTTCCCACCTGACTATTCAATATGCCATCCATCTTTGTCCTCCATTTCTGTAAAAACTATATTGTTCCCTTTAATCTTATTCTTTCTTTTTCAAATCCTTGCCCTTCATCAATCCTTCACAGGTATTCTCCTTATTAAACTACTTGAAAGTCTAATCTTATTTTGGTAGTTATTTCTCTTGGCTAGTTATTGAGCTCCAATAGACAAAATAAGCCACATTCCTCTGGAACAAAAGCTAAATCTCTTAAATCATATGGTTATCATTATAAAAGACTACAATTTCTATAGATAAAGTGAGATGAACAAAATCACTATGCATTTGAGGATAGTCAACTTCAGCATTCATAGTTCAGAGAAACACAGAACAGAGTGGAAGAAAGTAGACTGTAGTCCCCAAAATAATAATGATAGTAAATAAAAATAAAAATACAAACATGTAAACTGGAAAATCTTCAAAAAATTTGTGAAAGCTTACAAAATGAAATTCAGAATCTAGAATTCCTGAAAAATGAGAGCAAGAGAGACAAAAAAACAAGAATTACTATCAAATTAATGTTAGAATTGACTGTGTTATTTTAATTACAATGGAGTAAAACTTGAAATAATTATCAGAAGAAAATAGGAAAATTTATAAATACATGAAAATTAAACAACACACTCAAGTAAACAACAGGTCAAAGAAGGTATCATAAGAAGACTAGAGAAAATATTGACACAAATGAAAATACAAAAATGTATGAGTTGCAGTGAAAGCAATGCTAAGAGAGAAACTGATTACTGTAATCACATTAAATAAAGAAAAGAAATCTGAAATTAACAACCTAAAACTATACCTTAAAGAACTCTTAAAAACCCCAAAATATTAATTGAAAAAATAATACAGAATAATGCACATAAATGAAATAGAGTTTAAAAAGCAATAGAGAAAAATCAACTAAACCAGAAGTCCATTCTTCAAAAAGATCAACAGAATTTATAAAACTTTATGTGAACTTGCTACCACTAAGAATAAAGGATTATGGTTTGAATATAAGGTGTCTCCGCAAAGCTCCTATGTTAATGGAGAAATATTTGGACATAGCATAATCACATTATAACCTAATCAGTTCATCCTAATTTGAGTAAACTGACTCAGTGGTAAAACAAAGGTAGGTGGGGCATGATAGCATTTCTTCATCATATACTTCAGCTATAATGTTCTGCCTCATCTTGCATCCAGAGCAATGGATTCAGACACCTATGAACTGAGACCTGTGGAACTATTAGTCCAAATAAATTTTACCTCCTCCTTTGGTGAGGGGTATTTTGGTCATAGTGACATAAAGCTAATTAACATCCCATATTGATAAAATCAAAAGATAAAGTGGACATATTACCATCAATTTTACAGTTATAAGAATTATAATGCACTAATATGAACAATTGTATGCCAACAATTGGATAACTAATTAATTCCATTTGTGCTTTCATTAAAAAATTCATAGACTTGGTAATGTATGAATAATATAATTAGTTTCTCAGTTATGGAGGTGTGGAAAATCAAGTATCTGGTACTTTCATTATCTGATTAAGGTCTAATTTCTACTTCCAAAACGTCATGTTGAACTCTATGTTCTCATGTGGCAGGAGAAATGATGAGACAAAAAGGGGGATATGGAGTTTTCTCTTAACTTTTATGTAAGGGACTAACCCAGTCAGTTATCCCTCAAAGAATAATAACTTTTTAAAGACACCAACTCTGAGTACTATTGGATTAGAGATTAAGTTAACATTAATTTTGGAGAAAATTCAAATATTTATATCACAATAATAATCCAGTTGAAAAATACAAAATGTACTAAGATTAACTACTGAAGAAATAAAAAAAATGAGCATAGCTTCATTTAAATTAATAATCAAGGACTGGGCCATGTAGATTCTCTAGTGAATTCTATCAAACTTTTACAAAACTAACACCCTGTCTTCTCAAATTGTCCAAAAGAATTAAATAGAAATAATATCATCTAATGCTTGGAGTGGTGAATAAATTATGGGTCTTTGAACTGCCCGGAGACAGAGGGTATGTGTACCTTGGGAATTCCTCACTGCAAAAGCACTGAGAAAACCATCCTAGGTGATGCCATGTTCAAAGGGAAATTTCTCACTAGTGTACGAATTTTATTAGTTCATAAGCTTGGGTTCAAACATCTGCTGCTCAGAGGTAGAAATTGTAGGTACAAGCTAATTGGACTACTTTTACCTCGGCTTCAGTTTTGTTTATCTTGAAGAAGCTTTCTCACAATAAATCCTTCTGACATTTAAACCCATATAATAAATGTTCTGAGCTTGCTTATGGTGAGTCTTCCTCCACCAGAGGCGGACTGAACCACCATCCCCTGGCATTTTCTCTATTTTTGTATCTGTTTTTCTCTTCATAATTCTCCCATTGACCAGTTCATGTAACCCTGAATAAACTATTGCTCAGTGTGTGGCAACCTGACTATTCAGTCAGTAAAACCTAACAAAGAAAGCTGCATAGCAATATCCCTAGTGATGAAGGATGAAAAACTCAACAAAATTCCAGAAAAACAGATTCAAAAATATATTAAAAGGATTATTGATATAATATTAAAAGGGTTATTGAACATATTAAAAGGAATAAACTTTGTGGAGTTTATTCTTGGAATGCAAGGGTGATTCAAAATATGAAAATTGTTTAATATATCACATTAATAACACAAAGGGGGAATTTTAAAATGATTGTCACAAATTATGTAGAAAAAAATGTTTGGCAATACTTAACACCCTTTCATAATACAATCATTGAACAAAATAGAAAGATACTCACTAATTCAACTTAAAAACAAAAATTTACCTATGAGAAACCCACAGTGCCTGTAACAGTCATTGGTGGAAGACTGAAATATCTTTTTCTCATATTAACACAAATATGCTCACTTTCCCCACTTCTAGTCAATACACTATTGGGAGACCTATAAAGTAACTTGGCCAGATAGAGGTTCAAGAAGTGTTCAAGTTAGAATGCCATCTCGGTTCGCAAACGACAGGACCTTATGTCTGGAAATCACTGAAGATTCTACAAAAAGACTTTTGAAACTGTAAACAAATTGAGTAACATTCCATAATTCCAAGCAAGCATGCAAAAATTACTTGTAGTTCTATATACTTGCAATAAGAGTTTCAGGAGTGAAGCAGGGATGTTGAATGATATTGTTATTAATTACATAATGATGAGACTGAGATGCTGCATTTGTAACAAACTCCAAGAATTCATGTTTTTTTGGTTCTCAGCCCACAGAGCAGTAATAAAGGGAGAGGGGGAAAAAAAGTAGTCTACCTTGAACTGCAAAGTTGGAATGTCATTTATCTTCCTGGATAGAAGATCTTATGTTTGGAAAACTCACAAGATTCTACAAAAGGACAGTTAAAATTACAAACAAATTTGATAATACTGCAGGATACTCAGCTGGTATGCAAAATAAGAAAATAATTCCATTCACAATAACATCAAAAATAATCAAAAATATTAGGATTTAACTAAGAAAATGAAAGAGTTGAACAACGAAAAGTAAAAAACATTAATAAGAAAATTTGCTATACAAATGTAATAAATACTATTTGAATAAATAAATGTATATTACTGAGCAAAGAGCAGATATAATACATACTCTCTGATGGGAGAAATTAATATAATTTTAAAAAGAAATCACTTTGGTCCATTTTCTCGGGGCATGGAGGGACACTTTTGTATGTAATAATCTTACTAAGTGTCTCTTGTCTCAGAACACTGAGACAGCACATAGGACCCTAGGAAAGATATATCAATGTGAAATCCTGGAAATAACTCCCTGGTCCTTGGGTCTGAAGGTTTAAGCTGCATGATTAGGTGCATACCAGAACTTGGATAAGGAATTAGCAATATTATCCAGCAACCCTTCCCCACACCTGAAACTTAGCAGAAGAAAGAATGGGGCAATATTAGTCCCTTTACTAATATGATCAGGATGACATTTTCAGAAACTGTAATCACAATAATACAAAGTAGTGTCAAAAGGGCTTCCTGTCCTATTTTTCACTTTAGTGTTTATCATTCAGGGAGCATCAGCCACTCCCATTTTTTAAAGAAGGATAATATATAATCTTGTGATTGTTGTTACACAGCTTTGTGGACTGCTAACTCTCTTTCTAAGGAGGATGTAGGACATAAGGATATAAGACCAGCATGCTGGATATAAATCTTTGATAGTTAACTTCTTTCTCTCAGATATATAAAATAACTTTGACACAAACTCAGGAAATGACATGATTTCTTTTTTCCTGACTCAAATTTACATTTACACTTGTTGTAAGGCAAATAATTATCTCCAGAAAAGTGCTATGGAAATTGAATTTGCCTATGTTTACTATAGGATAGGAGGATCTCATATATACATAAATTCAAAGTGTCTATAAAAATCTGTAAAAACATTTATTATCTGAAGGTAATTATAAATCTCCAAAAGAAAGTAGAAAATTCTTCTTAGAAATGCCATTACTTTGATAGTACAAAAGAACTCAATTGTTTCACCACTAGCTTTCTCAGAAAACTGTCATTTAAAGTAGAACAATCATTCTAAGTTTTTAAGAGGTATATAAATTACAAGGACTTATTAAGCTACAGTCTTTTGTTCAATGTATGGATGCGACTGAAATATTGCATTTATTACACAATCCAAGGTAATACTAATGTTTTTCGTTCTTGGACCACATAGAGTAATGAGAAGAAAATAACAGTGGTCTATATGTCTCAAGTGACTAATCTATTATTGTTCTTATGAACCTATATATTTCTTCTTGAATAGCAATGTTTTCTGAAGCTAATTAAAAGTAGAGATAATATTCAAGAGCAGAGGCACAAAGAACAAAATAAGGATAGAATCATACTATTAAAAGGTGCCTGTACATTGTATGAAATAGTATAATATATGAAGATTAATAATTTAATGATGCACATTATAAATCATAAGCTATAATAGAAAATTAAAACAAAAAAGTATAACAAATGATCCAGAAGAAGGTTTAAAATTTACCAATAAACAGTACTCCATCTTAAAGAAGGCATGCATACAAGGAAAATAAAATCTAAGAATCAGACATAAATAGAAATAAAGAAGGTATTAAATCATATTACTATGGACTAAATTTAATGATCAAATACAAAGCAGATATCATCATGTAGAATACAAACATAATTTTCGATCTTTATACAAGAAGGGCAGTTTAATATAAAAGTCTATTTAATGCAAACACTAATTATAAGAAAGCTGTATTAATATTAGGGAAGGCAAAATTGAGAAGAAGTAATTTACCAAAGATAAACAAAGATATTTTATAATAACCAAAGTGTCATTCCAACAAGAAGACATAATAATGGAAAATATTATTACATCTAATTATAGGGCTTCAAAATATGTAAAGCAAAAACTGACAGAGTTAAAAGAAGTAAAACCACAAATATAATTAGAATTTTAACATTTCTTTGTTTGCAAGTAACAACAGAAAAGAGAATCTTAGTAAGGATAAAGTAGGAGAACTCTATCAAACACGTTGGCTTAACTTGAACATAAAACATGTCTCAGTTGGAGAATCCAAATCATGTTGACATATACAGTAAATGGTCATGGGTGTAGATAATATATTGGGTTATAAAACAGGTATTAATAAATTTTAAAGCATTGAAATTATATACAATATACTTTTTACCAAGGCAAATTTGAACTAGAAATCAGCTTAAAAATTATAAAGGGAATTAGAATATGAGAATTAAATAACAATGTAAAGATAATATATCAAAATTGTGGGATCCATTCAGAATAAAGCTTTAAGAAAAATGCATAAATGTTAATGTTTAGAATTTTTAAAAATAATATTTTAGTTAATTACCTAAATTTCTAGATGCAGAAAAGGGAGATAAAATTAAGTACAATACAAATAAATAAATAAATAAATAAATAAATAAATAATAAAAATAATGTCGAATCCACAAAATACAAAACATACAATGAAAAAGGAAATAAAAGATATCAAAGCCCATTTCTTTGAAAAAATTAATGAAATTAATAAACCTCTAGCTGCATTAATAAACAAACAAAAAATTGGGAAAACCCTATTTTTCAATATCAGAAAACAAAAAGAGACATCACTAGAAATATTATTATAGATATATTAATAATATTAAGGTAATTTAATAAGCAACTTAATGTTGATAAGTCATACAGCCCAAATGGAATTATAAAATTTATTTAAAAATAAACTAATACATATTATAAAAGAAGATACAATTTAAATAGCCTTATAAATTAATTAAATTATACTTTTAATTAGAATCTTACCATGCATAAGGAAAACTTCAGGGCCAGATGGCTATGCTTGCATAGAACTACAAAATATTTTAAAACATTTAAAAATAAATATCAAACTCCTCAACACATTAGGGAAAAAATACCTAAGCAAATAATAGGAAATTCAATCCATTAATGTATAATAAAGACAATCCATGGTAAACAACAGAATACAAGCCAGAAATACAAGTTCAGTTCTGTGTAGTATTAGAAAAATATATGAACATTTCCAAAGATTTAGAAAAAAATGTTTTACAATACTCAGCACTCTTTTTTTCATGAAAACTCTTAGAAAACTCTAGAAAAAGCAACTTAGCATGAGTAAAAACATATACATAAAACCTGTAGATAATGTTACACTAAACGTATAGATTAAGAAAAATTATTTCCTTAATAATAATGTTGTGCTGAAATCACATAAGTAGTGCAATAAAATGAAAGAGGAAAGAATAAAATTGATTTACAAGTCAGATAAACAAATAACATTGAGTTACAAGACATAAAAATAAATCAGGAGGACTATAAAAAATTAACAATTTTACTGACTAAAATATCTGTAAAACAAAGAGTTAACTTCTTTATATAAGTGTGAAGAATGGAAAATCAAATTTAATGTGCCATTTAAAATAATATTGAATATAGGAAATACTCAGGGTGAGTATGAAGAAGTGTGAGACCTCTGTAAAAAATCTGAAAATATTAAAAGAAAAATTATATATTATGTAAATAAATTCATACATATCTATTGTTCATTACTTGAAAGACTCAGTAGGTTTAAGATGTCAAATTGTACAATTTTATTGAGAAATTTAATGCTAAGCCCAACTTTTTGTAACTAAAACTAATTCCCATTTGTATGTGAAAGCAAAGAACCTAGAACAGCAAAAATAATGTGGAGGATGAATGTTGGGGAAAAATTTTATTTAGATATTTTGTTTAGAAATTTATTAGAATGCTACAAGAATGGATAGAACGTGTCATTTGCATACACACAGAGGAATGGACAAATGTAACAACATATGAAATCTAAATATTGAAGGATATGTGTACATTTAATTGATTTATGAAAAGGATACTCATGCAATTTAATGAGGAAAAGTTAATCTTTTCACCATTTGATTTTGAACAATTAAATATTTTAACACAAAAATTGAAACAATTAAAAATGCATTCAAAACTTGAATTTAGATGGATTACTGGCATAAAACCTAAAATAATAAAACTTCAAGAAATAATACAATATAATATCTTTATGAATCTGAAGAAAGTAACTTTTTCTTAGAACAACAAAAAGTATGGACCATGAAGGAAAATATTGATAAATTGGACTTAATCAAAATGAAGTAATTTCATTTCTCAAAAGACATCATTAAGGAAATGAAAAGAAAAATATTCTCTTATCAAATGTGAGAAAATATTTAACAAGCCTATGTCCCAGAAAGTACTTGTTTTTAAAATGTGCAAAATCTCTTGGAGGGGAACTGAGATTGATAACCAATAAAACGAAAGCAAAAATAATTGAAGATAAATGTTTTCAAATGAGATTTCAGTTTATCCAATGTGATCTTTTTAAAATGTTCAATACTATGTCTTAATAAATTCAAATTAATACTATTTCAAATCCATTAGAATGACAAAATTTAAAATGTGGGAAAATTTGTAAAGTTGTGGAGCAATTAGAACTATTATAAATTTGCTTATGAGAATATAAAATATTAAAACCAGGTGGAAAAATAATTTTTCAGTTTCCTAAAATGACAATTACACATTAATAAGACCTAGAAAAATTACTATGTGTGTATGTATTTACATGCTCAAAACATCCTGATGCCTGACATTTCATAGCTACAAAAAACTCTTGGCAATTAATATGTTAATAAATAAATATATACTATAATCATATGTAAGATACTACTTAACAATCAAACCAAATCGACCTCTGAGTCATATAACAACAATGATGAATATCTCAAACATTTTGCTGAATGAAGCAAGCGAGGAAACAAATGTATGCTGTATTTCACATATGTGCAATAATAGAACAGACAAAATTGGTAGTTACAGAAATTACGTCAATATCAATAATTGCCTGAGGTGGTAGTTGGGTTTGGGATATGAGATTAAATAAAGAGTTAACAATGAAATCTTTAGGGAAGATTGGAATATTATATATCATAATTGATGTTATGGTTCTACAGGTATGTTTTAAACTTGTCAGGTAGCATTGGCTTGTACTCT
Source organism: Callospermophilus lateralis (assembly GCF_048772815.1). Taxonomy (NCBI): domain Eukaryota; kingdom Metazoa; phylum Chordata; class Mammalia; order Rodentia; family Sciuridae; genus Callospermophilus; species Callospermophilus lateralis. The sequence continues at coordinate 127,240,399 of NC_135306.1, read as the reverse complement.
TAACGAGTGAATTTTACTGTTTCAATAAAGTTTATTAGAAAAAACTTTTGATTACTCATTTTAAATTTGTACTGTCCATTCATTGATAGAGAAGAGCTAAAGTCTGCATCTAAAACTTAAATCAAATGTATGCAATATCTTTAAAATTTTGCTTTTTATATCACAACTGTATATATACATAAGGAACCTCATATTCTGTTTCTATATTTTAGTATTTCTTCATTGTATTGCTCTTATTTTTACCATATGACTTGATTTTATCTTCTGTATTTACTCTAAATATATTCTTTATCTTTTAAATCTCTTCTCATTTCTTTTGTCAACCTTAATATACAATGGTGGCATATTTGAGAATCCATTATCTGGATTGTTTTATGTTATACTGATTGAGTGTAGTAAAACAGTACTTGTTTTAAGAAGTAGATGCATAGATCATATTATTTATTTATAATTTTTCTTCAAAAACATACATCCAGTAACATTTTATTCTGTGGTCTTTTCTAATTTCTATATGTAGTAGCTCTTATAAGAAAAATTAGAAAAAAATTGTAATATATATAATATGGGTAAAGAGATTTGTTAAGATCTGTAAACAAGTCAGATTCGCACCTGGTATTTTGCCAGAGAAATGTTAGAGTCTGTAAACAGGTCTGCATGGCGCCTGGCAAAATGCCAGAAGGAGTAATTTGTGAAGTAACAAAAGGAAGTCATTAAGTATGGAGATTCCTTATTGGTTGACTGCTGTATCTATTTTATGCTAATTAGATAGGCTGTGTAAAATGTATAAATACCGCTCTTATTCTACAATAAACGGCTTCCACTCCTGCTGTATCAACGTACACAAGTTATTCGTCACCCCCCCGGCTATTTTGCCCAGCCAGCCGGGCTGCGGCAGAGATTTAAACATTTTATTAATTATCAATTATACTTTTCAAATTTAAAGAAACTATTGGTTGGTTTAGAAGTTCAGACTTTTTTCTATTTTCATAATTTCCTACTGTTTGATAAAATAGGACAAAAATAATTAAAACTTCTCTTTTGGATATACTATTATTTCTTCATGAGAAGTATCAAATTAAGCATGTGGCTCAGTTTAATAAATAAGTCACCAAAACTTAGAAAAGATTGCTTTGAGCTGATATTAAATATTTTCTACCTTTCAATCAGTGCATAAAAATGAAGTTTATCAATATTCCAAAGGAGAAAATATCATGAAGTATTTTCCTTTTGGCCAAAAAAAAAAAAAAATACAGTATATGTGAAAATTTTATTGGCTTTATTTAAACAAATTTACTCAAGGAACTTTATGAAGAAAAATCATTCTGGCTCATCTCTTATACAGTCAATGACTTTCAAGGAATACATTAATAGAAAGAGCAAATCACCTTTGTATATTACTTTAAATCTCTTTGCTCTGGCATTTAACTCTAGAGATTATAAAAGAACTGGATTTCCTACATAATAGCCAGTCTTTAGAAGTGAGTTTCATTATGCGATGTTGCAAAAACAATTTTATGTATATTCCTCCATTGCTAGGATATTCTTTCTAATATTGCATATGTTAGAAACATCTGGGAATCAACTGAAGATGTTTAGGGTATACATATTTTTTATTGTTGGTCATAATGAATATGTCAGCAATGTGCTAGAGCATTAAAACATACACATGGAATTGTATAGTGTTAGTGTTGAAAAATTTTAAGGATTTATTTGTTTATGACGTTGGGTACTGAATCCAGGGCTTTGTACATGCTAATCATGCTCTCCATCACTGAGCCACACACCTAGCCTAATTTTTCAAAATGTTGATTAACAACCTACAACAATCAAATGTCAACAAAATCAGAGTAAAAAAGACAATTTATTGGTTTTGAGCTGAAAGTTTGAATGTATCTTATGAAACAAAAAAGTTACTGTGGAGGACTGGGTGTGTGGCTCAAACTGTAGCACGCTCGCCTGGCATGCACTCAGCGCTGGGTTCAATCCTCAGCACCACATACAAATAAAATAAAGATGTCATGTCTGCCGAAAACTAAACAATAAATATTAAAAAATTCTCTCTCTCTCTCTCTCTCTCTCTCTCTCTCTCTCTCTCTCTCTTAAAAAAAAGTTACTGTGGAAATTAACATAGGGATATCTCAGATTAAAAACAAAAGTAACAGATAGGTGGGAAACAGTGACAACACTCATAGTTCCCTGTACTAATCCACTTATATTAGCCTTTTCAGTTTCTTTTTGAGAGCAATTGTGGCATTTTTTTTTTTCGGAAGGTGTTCTCTGGTCTCAAACACCTGTGAAAACATCATGACTTCTGTTTTATTCTCATGCCCCTCCCGGATTAGAATCATACTAAAATAGATTAAAGTTTCTCTTGGGAGGAGCTGCAAAGTCATACTGATATAGCTAGGGGTACAAAAGGTGGGGACAATTGTTATAAAAACCACACTATCAAATCGATCTCTTTCCCCAAGCATCTATGAATCTCCCACAGATGAATATCCTCTGCCCACTTTGGTTTCTGGAAAGTCATTTCCCATTTTGGCAGCCATGTCTCTGAACCAGCATATCATGCTTTCTATTGGACCTGGGAGTAATTCTTCAGACAGGGCTTCTTTTGGTTCAGACACCTGTGAACTTAAAAGACAAGTTATTTTCCTCAGACTCTAAAAGTCTACATTCAGTGGTGAGACAGTAGGAAACACTTCCATTTGATAAGTAAAGAGAGGGAAGCATCCATATCTCATTTCACCAGCCATATTTTCTATTTTCCTTTCTGCAGGGGGGAGAGGACTAATCTTAGTCAGGGCCATCCTCCCATGGAGTGCCACTCAGATCATTGCTTTCCATGGCACTTGGCTCAACCCTCTGGGATGTCTATAGTTTTCTTGACTTCTTTGGAAAAGTAATCAGGAAATACACCTTACTGAATAACTTTTTCAAACTAGTTTAGTTTACAAAAAGTGAAGGTCAAGGTGGTTTATTTATTTTTTTCTCAATTTTTACTTTTTGAAGTTTGAACAATTTCGGAAACCTTTAGTATAAGGGGATGACACTTTTAATAATTCTCTTAAAAACATGTTGTCTGCCTATGCCTCTGATCCAATCTCAGAGTTTTTTGTTTGTTTGTTTTTGTTTGTTTGTTGTTTTTTGACTGTCCTTTATTTTCAGACTTATTCAAAAGTAACCTGAATATGAATAAATTATGTCGTAGGCCAAAGCCCTGTGATCCTACAAACACTTGTTGAAAAGTCTCTCGTGGGCACTGCCATAATTCATTCATTCATTCTCTCTTTCTTTCTTCCTTTTGGAAATGATCTTACATTGACATATTTGATTTGGATATTGTTCCTATACTTTTCCTTTTTATTTTATTTTTTTTTTTGAGAGAGAGAGAGAGAGAGAATTTTTAATATTTATTTTAGTTTTCGGCAGATACAACATCTTTGTTTGTATGTGGTGCTGAGGATCAAACCCGGGCAGCACACATGCCAGGCGAGCACGCTACCGCTTGAGCCACATCCCCAGCCCCACACTTTTCCTTTTTTATTGTTTCTTTTTAGTTGTGCATGACAGTAGAATACATTTTGATATATTACACAAGCATGAAGTATATCTTATTCTAATTACGACACCATCCTTGTAGATCTATACAATGGTTGGATTTACTATGGTGTATTCATTTAAGTACCTAGGGAAATCATTTCAGATTCATCCCACTGTTTTCCTTTCCTATATTTACTCCCTTCCCTCCATTCCCCTTGTCTAATCTACTGAATATATATTATTCTTTTCTCCTCCCTTATTGTGGGTTAGCTTTTGTATATCATTGAATATATTAGACCTTTGGCTCTTTGAGCCTGGCATATTTCACTTAGCATTATAGTCTCCAGATCCATCCATTTACTGACAAGAGTCATAAAGTCATTCTTCTTAAAGGCTGAGTAATATTTTATTTTATATATATATATGCCACATTTTCTTTATCCATTCATCTGTTGAAGGGCACCAATGTTGGTTTCATACTTTAGCTACTGTGAATTGAGCTGCTGTAAACACTGATGAGGCTGAATCACTGAAGTATGCTGATATTAAATCTTTTTGATATATATTAAGGAATGGGATAGCTGGATCAAATAGTGTTTCCATTTCTTTTTTTTTTTTTTTTTTTTTTTTTGAGGAATCTCCATACTGCTTTCCAGAGTGGTTGCACCCAATTAGAGTACAACAAGCAATGTATGAGTGTACCTTTTCCCCCACATCTTCACCAACATTTATTGTTATTTGTATTCTTGATAGTTGCCATTGTGACTGGAATGAGATGAAATTCTTGTGTAGTTTTAATTTGTACTTCTCTAATTGATAGAGATGTTAAACATTCATATTTCTTCTTCTCTAAAGAGTCTGTTCAGTTACTTTGCCCATTTATTGAGTTATTATTATTATTATTTTCTGTGTTAAATTTTTAAATTATTTAAATTTTTATCCTGGAAATTAATGCCCTATCATAGATGCAGGTAGCCAAGATATTCTCCCATTTCATAGGCTCTCTTTTCACGTTCTTGACTGTTTCCTTTGCAATTAAAAAGCTTTTTGGTTTAACACAATCCCATTTATTATTAATTTTAATTCTTGTACTTTAGGCGTCCTGCTAAGAAATTTATTTCCTGAGCTAATATTTTGGATTATTGGGCCTACATTTTCTTGTACTAGGTGCAGAGTTTCTGATCTAATTTCTAGGACTTTGATCCACATCGAGTTGAGTTTTGTGCAGGGTGAGAGATAAAGATAAAATTTTATTCCACTAAATATGGATCTCCAGGCTACCAGCATCAATTATTGAAAAGTCTATCTTTTCTCCAATGTATGTTTATGGCACTTTTCTCTAGTATAAAATAATGTGTGGTTTATTTCTGTGTCCTCTATTGTTTTATTGGCCCTCATGTTTATTTTGGTGCCAATACCATGGTGTTTTTGTTACTATGTAGTGGTGCCCCCTCCTCCACCAATGCATTTATCTATTTATTTTTTTTTTAATTTTGGGGGTACTGGTGATTGAACTCAGGGTCTCTTCACCACTGAGCCACATCCCCTGCTTTTTTATATTTTCTTTAGAGATGGGATATCACTGAGTTGCTTAGGGCCTCACTAAGTTGCTGAGGCAGGCTTTGAACTCAAAATCCTCCTGCTTCTGCCTCCCAAACTGCTGGGATTACAGGCATACAACACTATGCCTGGCACACCAATGCATCTTAATTAAGGTTCTCCAGAGACCCTCATCATAATTGTTCTCATTAACAGAATATCAGCAGAGATTTCTGCAAAAGAGCTCAGTGTTTTTAGAACTTCCTATCTCTTGTTGCTCTGTCATGCAAAAGCTAAGTTAAACCACAAACTTGATGGTGTTACTCCTGCTTTTGTGGTAAAACTTCTGACTGTTTTAAAAAATGAGACACAAGGTACTTTCTGAGAACTTAAAGGAAAAAAATTGCTCTTATGTAGACTTTGGCAAAAATGTAAACCTACCAGCCACTCCTCTCACCACTAGGTAAAAAAGATCAAAGATTTTCTATACTCATGGTCCAGAGAGGTTTAGGCAATAGTTTCTCTGGATCCTGGAGCCAATAAACATGCTTCCTTCTAATTGCTTGGATATCCGTCTCATCTCTCCTATGTCAACTCTACCTCTGTAGTATATATTAAGGTCTGGTATAGTGATGTCTTCTGCTTCATGTTTCTTAATAAGGGTTGCTTTGCCTGTTCTGGACCTCTTATTTCTCCAGATAAATTTGATGACTACTTTTTCTATTTTTATTAATAATGTCACTGGAATTTTCAGGGGAATTGCACTGAATCTCTATAGCACTTTTGGTAGTATGGCCGTTTTGACAATATTGATTCTGCCTATCCAAGAACATGGGACGACTTTCCATTTTCTAAGGTCTTCTTCAGTTTCTTTCTTTAGTTTTTTTTTCCCATTGGTTTCACTGTAGAGGTCATTCATCTCTCTCTCTTTGTTTTTTTTTTTTTTTTTTAGATTGATTCCCTACTTTTTTCTTTTCTTTTTTTTTTTTTTTTTTTTTTTGGAGGCTCTTGTAAAAGGATAGATTTCCTCATTTCTCTTTCAGTTGATTTGTTGTGGGAGTACAGGAATGCAATTGATGTTACATATGGATGTTAATATTGTGTCTTGCTACTTTGCTGAATTCATTTATGAGTTATAGTCGTTTTTTGATGATTTTTGGGGGGTCTTCTGAATATAAAATCATCTCATCAACAAGAAAGATATTTTGAGCTCTTCTTTTCCTATTAGTATCCTTTTTATTTCTTTTTTTTTTTCCAATTGCTTTGGCTAAAATTTCAAAGAATGTGTAGAATACAGTGGTTAACGTGTTACTTATACCTTTCTGACAGTACTCTGGAAACTGTTTCATACTCAAACCCTGTAAATTATGATTCCTCTATATTATTTTTAAATTATACTTTTAAATTATATTTTTTGTTAATACTTCTGTTCATTTTATGAGATTACATTTGTTACTAAAATAACTACATGGTACTTAGGAATTCTATTTTAAAATTTCATTGCTTAGTTATCTAAGTTCAATAAATGTTTTTTCTATATTTCAAGTTACAGCAGGTAACTGTTTCACAAAATATTTTAGGACTATAAAATGTGAGTTGCCATTTTTCAAGTAATCTTCTCTAGTCCCTATTTGATGCTCAATGACAATTTCTGTTATATTTTTTGTTTGCTTGTTTTGTATGGCAATACCTCTTTATAAGTGCCAATTCCATATCAGGTAGCTATTGCTGTAAAAGAAAAGACCACAAATCTCAGTGACTTAAAGCCATTTGTGTATGTTATATCCATATTCCTTTAACTAGTTTAAACTATGCACTATGGCTGTCAGATTTTTTTTTTAAATGTTTAGTGTAATAAAAACATTTCAATATATTAGTTGTAATAGCTAATTTGAATTTTGAACTTGTTTGGATTAATATATGCAAAAGGTTAAGAGGCTTCTGGGTGTGTCAGTGAGGGTGTGTGTAGGAATAATTGACATGTGGGATAGTGAACTGAAGTGGAGATCCTCTCTAAACAAGGGCAGCACCACTTAATAAGATGGTTGCTTGGATGGAATAAAAGTTGGAAAAACAAGAAAGCAACACAAGATACTAGTTTGATTCTTCTTAAATGGGCTTTCTGCTGAAATCAACTGAGGATATCAGGCTCTCACTTTTTCACTATTCCAAAGCAAACTCTGCTAGTGATTCTCCAGGGAGTTTCCAGAAGTCTTTTAGGGAAGCACCATTGATCCCTCTTATTCTGAGATTTCAGCCTCTTGGACTGGGCAGCTACTTGTTTCTCCAGTCCTCTAGCATGCAGGGGGCCATTTTGGACTCTCCAGCTACTGATTGCATAAGCCAATCTAATAAATTCCCTTTTTGTAATAATACTTCCTGTTGATTCTCTTCCTCTAGAGAACCCTGACTAATATATTAGTAGATCTGATAATGTAAACTAGTCGGCTACAAGAAATATGAAAAATTGTGCTGTATATGTGTAATAAGAATTGTAATGAATTTCGCTGTCATTTATTTTAAAAAAAATCAATTAAAATGACAAAGAGAAATTTAATAATAAGTTTAATAATAGTAACTGATATTAAGAAGGTCACATGAAATTCTGATTCCAAGTACACAAACACAAACAAGAAGTTATACTGGTATCTGACTAGTATCAGATTCTAGAGCAACATATTGATTCCGAGAACAATGAAGCAGTATATTCAAATAATTCAAAGATAAAAAGGTATGAATCAAGAATATAAAATCCAACCAAATTCTTCTACTGTTATTGTTTACTAATAAAAATGTAATTGTGAATAAGTAAAAATACAAGTAACACTGTACACATAGTCTGCCTTGAAGAATCTACTGCAGTAGGTGCTCTCTTTCACCAAAAAGAAGTGAGAAAATTTCAGCAGAAGCATTGATGTAGGCATGTAATATAACATTTAATTCCTAAGATCAAAACAAACATGGAGACAAAGGTTAAGGAGAAATATCTAAATGACTTATGTTCTGACAAAATAAAGAGCAGAAGGAAATATGAGAGAGTTAAAGAAAGAGGGAAAGAGTTCAGTTGAATATTCTTATTGAATTTGCAAAGACAGTTTGAACAACCCAGGCAATAAAGCTGAAAACCCTTTTATCATTGATTATATGGGATTATATATATATATATATATATATATATATATATATATATATACACACACTATATATATATTATATAGGTGTATATATATAATATATAATCTATTATTTCACAAAATATATACAGTAAGTTTTATAAAGGAAAGATAAATACTCAGTCTATTCAAAGACTGTTGGAGATCACACTGATATAAGGAAAAGTGATATTCTTTCCTTTTATTTTAAAGAGAAAAATTATAAAATCCAGGTGGTACCTGGAGTTTTCACCTAAGCCTGGTTTTTACTTCTGTCATTATTTGAGTAATTAGTTTGGAAATACCAGGAACTTGCAGAAGCCTAATACTTATCTCCTGGCCTTTGAAGACATTGTTGAAATAGTCAATAGAGAACCTTGAAATGCTTCTCTTCAAAGCCCAGCCTATATTGTACATCAGAAGTTGTACTAAACCCCTGGAGGAGGTGCTTTCAGAGATTACCACCATACTCCAAGAATAAAGGAGGCAAATGATTAGTCCTATGATATCTCCATTCAATTCATATTTAGTCCTTTTAAAATCCAGGTGGATCATGGAGTGTGTGGGTACTATGCTTAAAGTAGTATCTTTACAGACATAGATCAATATAGCTTCTGATCTTTAATATGTGCCTATTGACCTGGCAAATGCCTTCTTTTCAATTTCCATCAATAGAAGAGATCAAAGCAGTTCCCTATTACATGGGATGTAGAGTGATAAAAATTCTATCTTTTGCCTCAGGGTCCACAGGGATATTGATCATTTTTAAATTTTATACAGTTCACTGATCTACTGTAGTGATGAAATGAAAATTGAACATAGTGATATGAATTGTTAAAGGTTCTGGTTGATCTTTTAATACATATATTCTAGAGAGTGAAATATATAAAAAATTATAGGAAAGATCCCCTAAGATTCTGTAGATTAGCTATGCTTTGGTCACCTGACATAATGGCCACTTGAAGAACAACTCTTGGATTCATAGTAGACATTTGTAGAAGCAGAGCTCCTTAAGATGCTGTATTTTATTAATCTTCTCCATATCTCTCAGTAAGCTATGTACCCTGTATCATAATTCAACTTTGCTACTTATCATAGTAGCAGCCAACTGACTACTAATGATCTAGTACTTCTACCTGGCCTCTATTATTTTCTAATTTTATTATCTCTATGGCAATCAATGAGACAAATTCTATAGTAGCACACTGGCCATAATGCCTTATCTACTGAGCTTAGCTTCACAATGATGTTTGTGCCACATTTGATGTTATGGTAAATGTGAGTTTCTACCATGTCTTATGGAGCATAGTTTTTACTAAAATGCTGGATTTCCATAACAAATATGCTCCAGCCTGTTTAACTCTCTATGCCTTTTTTTAATTAACTGAAATTTATACTTTATTCTGATTTCATTTATTTTTAATCTCACATCCTTGTTTTAAAATTTATTTTAACTGATATGTAAAAATTATACAATTAATGGGATACAATGTAATTTTTTGATCCATGTGCACATTACATGATGTTTAGCTCAGGCTTAACCTATTTATCTCCTCAAATATTTATCATTTCTTTAAGGTAAAATCTTTCAAAATTCTTTCTTCAAGATTTTTAAAATTATTATTATTATTGTTTCCTATAGTCACTTTACTATACAAAAGTGCAACAGAACTTTTTTTTTTCTGTCCTACTCTAAATTGGAACCCATTGCTCAATCTCTCCTCTTCCTTTCACCTGCCCTGGTTCCTGGACTCTGATAACTACTTCTACACACTCAACTTGTATGAGATCAACTTTTTTAGATTCCACATATGAATGAGATCATGTGGTATTTATTTTTCTGTGCCTGGCTTATTTCAGTTAAAATTATGATCTTTAGATCCATGCCTTTTGTTATTATTTATTTTTGCAATTTTGGCACATCTACTTCACTTTATTTTCAATTTTATGTTTTAATCCTATCTTCTGGAATGCCTGCCAGAAATCAAAATCCTGTATCTCAGGAGAGAACTCTTAAATTATTGGTGTTCCCTCACACAATTTTACATTGCATACCCTTTGACTTTGCACGCTCACTTACAGCTCTACCTTCTCTCCTGGGTCCTGCCAGTAGATGTGTTAGGTCCTGCAGCTCCTTCAGAACTCAGACCCCATGCTCCTATAGCAATTCTAACAATTCTTCAGTGGATTACATTGTAACTCGACCCTAGTTGCTATATTAGACCGCTAGCCTGAAGGGATATCCGAAGGGCAGAATTTCCTAAATGGGTGAACATATTTTTTTGTTTGTTGTTTTGTTCACATTTTCTTTTTGTAGATAGAAGCACCTGCATCATACTGAAACAGAGGAAAATAATAGCCTCTGAATTTAGGATGATTGCACCAACACTGTACATTCAATTAAAAAAAAATCTGCAAATTCAGTGCTTTTATTGCATCAACCAGTGTTCACACTCCATATTTTAGCATTGCATTCTTTCTAAATCTATGATCTTAGCATATCTGACGTATGAGTGCTAGAAATTCACCTGGAACTTTGCTGTCCTAATTATTTCATTCTTGACTTAAACCTAAGCTTTGTCTGCCCTACAGCTTCAGAAAGTTTTTCTCCAATGCCTTTCACCTTTGAATGATAATAATCCGAAATATTCCATTAACTCTCCTTAAAAAAATGTCAATTCTCCTTAGCAACAGCAATCCAATTCCATTGTCCTAACAATTACTAATTTTTCCCACTCCATAGGATAGTTTCTTTTAGCAGAATATGTTTCAATTTACCACCAGGAAAGATTAAGGAATTCCAATGTTTCCTTAAGCCAGATACTTCATGAACTCCTCCTGTAACCATTGGTATTGTCCCTATTGCCAGCTGACAGAGAATAATAGGATCAACAAATCTCACTTTGGCACTGTTTTCTGAACCAAGCTGTTTTATCAACTATCACATATTAGATTCACAGTGAAAAAGACTCTGAGTTAGAGGTGAACATGCAGAAGGTTTATTGAGGAGTGCTCATAGGATCCATGTTTCTAGGGGGAGAATAAAAACAATTTGGGCAGGGAGAGAAGGTGGGCTGTGATGCAGAGAACACAATGCCTTAGCATATTCCATGAAGGTCTGTAAAGCTAGAGTTGAATTCAGAGCTCTCTCACTGTGGGGTGGAGAGGCCAGTCCTTCATGCTGCTATTCAGACCCATTTGGAATGTAGGATTTCCCAGAAAGGAAGTGTAACATTTAGAAGATGACTGTTTTTTAGTAGAGAACAAATCCCCAAGAAGGCTGAAAATTTTTCTGAACTGATGGAAAAAAAAAAAAAATCCTTTAGTCCTGAAGGGGAATCTAGGACACAAAGCAGAGTACCTATAGTAGATTCCTATGTCTTAACTTAAAACTACTACCCAATTACTTTGCATTCTTCAAACCAGTGGAGAAGACAAAGAAAGCAGAGAAATTAAACTAAGATTTTTATGATATGATATAGAATGATGATGATTATCAATAACAGTTGTAGCAGTGGGTCTATGGCATGTCTCTCTAACTCTTGTTCATTTAGTCTTCTTAAAAGATTTAATTTTTGAGATTTTATCTCCTTAAAGTCTCATTGACTTAACAATATTTATATATAAATCATGAGCATATTAGCATCTTGTAAGTCATTGACTGCTGAGGTATCTTTTCAAAACTTCCCAATGCCACCTTTGATTTCAAGCATTTTGAGATAGCCCATTGTTTGGAGGTTTGAACTAACTTTGTCTTGACATCATCATGTCTCTGGTTTGTCACTGCATCTCTGCTTTTTACCATAAGGCACTTCAAAAATTGCAGACATGGGCAGAATTAGTGCATAATGTGCAAAGAGATATTAACAAGATTCCACCAATGAGGGCTGGCTGTTAATGAATGAATTTCGCACCCCCCACCACTATTCAGTCAAATAATTCTGAGAGGCATTCTTTATACCTTCCAGAGGCCCCAGAAGAATTGAACTGCATTACTGATAAATCTATTTGCATAATACCTTTTGATATTAAGATCTATAATATGGATCACAAAGTGAAAATGTCTGTGAGATTGTTAACCCCATGATAATCTGAAAGCTGTTTTTATGAATTTTGAGACTGAACCTAATTGTATTGCTTTGACACTAAAAATTCTGAAATTTCTGTTGCTTTAAATGAATTAAATTTTTTGTTCAATTCTATTGTGAAAATTGCACTTACTAAAATAATTCTAAGTCTTTTCTCAAATATTCTGCCCTTTGGTGTTAAGTCTGTCATTGAAATGAAAGTCCACTTTGAAGGTCTAGATCTTTTGAAGGCAAATGACTCCAAGCCTTCACTCCATGTGTTGAATTCTCATTGCTCTAAACTCCCCTCTATCACTGCATCACAAAGATGACTCTTTGAGTTCAAGGAAAGCTACACTACATGGATGAAGAAAGCAGAATGCATCAAGGAGTGAGAATCAAGCTGACAACCTGCTTCTCCTATTTCCCTGATCTTTCTCTTCTGGCATTATCAGTGGGAGCTATTTCATCTAGTGAACAGCACACAATGAAACAGAGTAGCTTAAAAATCAATTTAAAAATTCTCTGAAAATATTAAATGTATAAGCAATTAAGAAGTTACTCCATTTAGGACAAGCTGATATAAATTGAAACAAAAATTGCATATTTATTTATTGGTGTCTTTTAGATCTTTAGACATCTTTAGTAAAACATGTTATTTAACAGAAAAATGTAAAACATACACCTGATACAATTGGTCATTTCTATATTAAATGCTTTCTCAATGGAAGTCATCTTTACAAATTGTGATTAATTTAATTCCACTATATAGTTTTAGAACACTTCTATAATTTACATAAATTAATTCTTCATTTTAAACGCTGTGTTTCAGAATTCTGCCTTCATCTGTAATTCCTAGAAAATATAGTACTGTTGGGTGCCTGTATGAAAGATGTGTCTCCTAGAAATGTTGTAAAAGATTACATCAAATCCAAACACATTTGATCTTTTGACTTCAATAATCTATAAGACTCCACTTATATTTCTCTGTACTGTGTAACTCACCATTGTCTAAAGTTGAAGATACATATTATAGCTGAGGATTTTTGGATATTTTTCTTTGTCCATATGTGTCTGCACATTTATGAGGTTTATTTGTGTGGGGGTGGATGTTTTGTTGGTTTAGTCAGAATCTGTAGATGTAGTCCCACTTCAACTCATATTTTTGACACCTTTCCATGGTATGTGTCCCTGACTCCCACTTGTTCACTGGAAATAAATGTTGAGTAATGTCCTTCTTCAGTAAAATCAAAAAATCATATGCTAAACCTCTAATATCTAACATTGCAGAATATGACTGCATTTGGATATAGAACCTTTAAAAAGATAAACTAGTTACAATTAGATCACTAAGGTTGGCCCCAATACAATACCCAAGGTGTCTTTATAGGAAGAGGAGATTAGGAGAAAGAGAGAGACTGACATAGAGAATAGGAGAGAGAGATCAGACATGTGTACAACACAGTTTAGGATTAAACCACATGAGGACACATTGAGAAGTCATCTTTCTAAAACAAGAATAGAGGGTCTAGAACAACACCTTAGTCATGGATTCCAGTTCCTGAAAACTATTTGTCTTCTAAGCCATTTAGTCTGTTTACCATTAAGATCACCATTTAGCGGTGGTAATCTTAGCCAATGAATATACTTGCAATGAGGTGTTTATTGATATTCATCAGATGAATGCACATTAAAAACATGTAACCTCATTAAACACATTAGACTGTAACCTAATTTTTATGGCTTAGAAATGAAGTGTCCCCAAAAAGATCATGTGTGAGATAATATAAGAATTTTCAGAGGCAAAATGATTAGCTTTTGAGAGTTGTAACCTAATCAGTGAACTAATCCATTGATATGAATTAACTGAGTGGTAACTGAAGGCAGATAGTTTGTGGCTGGATGAATTAGGTCACTGGAAGCAGAACTTGGTGGTTTATAATTTCTTCCTAGTGAGAGGAACTCTCTCTGCTCCCAGGTTTCCATGTTCTGAACTGCTTTCTTCCACCATAGTCTTCTGACATGATGTCTGCCTTACCTTGACCCTGGAGCTATGGAGTCCACAATCTATGGACTAAATTTCTGAAACCATGAGCCAAAATAAGCATTTCCTCTTCTAAGCTCATGTCAGTTCTTTTGTTTACAGCAAAGCAAATATGACATGAATATATATCCTACATGAATATAAAAATACATGTACCATACATGCATATAAAAATACACATACACATGCACACTCACATTTATTTGCTTTGTGCATTTATATTTGGAGACTACTATTTCATTACTAGACCCAGAAACAGTACATTAGTTCATCCTATTGTCCATACATCAAGGCAGACATTCAACTATCACAAGGAGACTAAGTCACTATTCCTGCCTAGAGGGAAGGATAGGCTAAAACTCTCCTTTTCTTTCTCTGATGTATTTATTTCTCAGATAGTTTCATTCTCTTCTTTTACTAATATAGCTGCTGCCAGTGGGTAGTTAAGAGTTTTAGAGGCTCCTCTCTTACATTGCCGTGATGCAAGGCAATTTTTTCCCAAGCCACTTAGATATCAAAAACATATTTGGAATGAAAATGAAATGTCAAAACTCTTGGAAAAAGAGTTATAAGACTCACTGCCCTTAGTATATTTCTTCACAATGAAAACTTTTCCTAGGTTGGACCCAATTTTATGGTCTTATGAATTTAATAATATCTATAAAATTTTTTTAAAGTATGCAGTGTCCTAAGACAGTAAAGCAATAACTCAACACTGGAATTAAACTTACATAGAAAATCAAATTCACAAAAATAACATATTTACCAAAATCACTTCCTACAAAAATATTCTTCTGTTTAAAGCAAAGGAGAATTTATTACATGATTAAAATCATGCTAAAATGAATTTGTAAAGCCACATACTGGGAATATATAATATATCTAATGGGAATCTATAGCACGAACACTGTGCCATACAGCAATATGTTATTTAATATCTGGAAACTAAGTGTTTAATGCACATAATGTTGTTAATCATTGTAGGTTTTTGACATCTTAAAAATAGGTTCTGTTTACAATCATGGGGATATGGAAATAAACAAACACATTGAAAAGCTTCCATTTTATAGGTGTTTATCTTGAACAGCAAGCTTTTTACAAATGATTAGGATCAGGCTGAAAAGGCATTGGAGAACTTTTGCTGAGTTTACAGTTCTGTTAAAACTGTTGACAGCTTTGTTCACTAAAAGTACAATGGTGATCAAAGAATTGACAGAATGAATCACCATTTTTAAATATGTAAATTCTGTTGCTGTGTATGTATAAGAGCAAAGAAAATTTGAGAAATATATTACTTTACTCCACACTTTAGATTCCTTAATGCTTATACAAGATCCCCTATGCTGGTTTTGTTACTCTTTCTGAAAGATACCCTTTGTCAATACAAGAAATCAACACATTAAGTTCTCTTGATCTAAGTTCTCTTCAACAGCTGTTGAGGCTATATTATGTCCAAAACAAAATGGCAGTACTGAACATTAAAAAACTCATGATTCTCTTTCATAAGTTTTCATGTTATCATTTGAATATACAGAATACATTCATAAATATTTTCTTTGTAAAAAAATATGAATGGTAAAACAGAAGCATGCTTAAATTGTTGACACAATGCAAACTCATTTTCCTTTAAGAATCTAACTGATTTAAGGTAAAGTATTAAGCACTGTTTATGAATTAATGTACTCTTCTTCTTATCACCATGTAATATTGAGATTTAAATATTTAAAGTCTTTACCCAAAGAAGTAGATAATTTAAATAATTTCACATGTCACAGAAAGCTTATAGAAGATTTTCAGATAGATGGAGAATACGATTTTTTATATCTATCATATTCAATCATGCAGTACACTCTATTTTGTTATTAGACTAAATGATTACTTTATATGAATCTGTTAATTTCACTTTAATCATGATAGACACTTCACTCTAGGAACAGGAAACCATGTACTGGTTATAATGATCTGAGGAGCATGACCGAACATTGGGATATCATATTATTATAAGACAATATCATTTCAACCAGGATAGGCAAATTAACTTGCAAAAAATATGATTTCAGTATTTGGGGGTTCAAAATATTCTTTTAACCTTATCAAAGTTTGAAAACAGGATCAATAAAGAGTGTGACTAATTTTCATGTCGGGTGTTTTCATTATTATATTTCTGTGTCATGTCATCAGGATATCAATGCATTGTCAATCTTTATAGTATAAATAATTTCTTAGTCCACCCACCAGTTATCCTAGTTAGAATTAGCTTTTTGTCTATAATCTCAAACTAGATTACCATCCATCTTTATTTTTTTATTTTTAAAAACTCATTTAGTTATGATTCAACACCAGGACACACCTTGTTATAATCACAAAACAATGGATTGTAACCTGCTCTGGTTCCAACTCAGCACTTCCCCCACACACACGCTTCCCCACCCTCTCTCTACTCCACAAATTCCTCTTCAGTTCATTTACCATTTACTTTTTTTTTTTTTTTTTTTTTGTTAACAGCACTCAAAGCCAGGACCCACCATGCCACACGCACATATGAAAGTTTCGTCAGGTTCATTCTACTGTTGTTCCTTTTTTCCATCCCTTTTATTTCCTCCTCAATCCCCTTCATCTATTGTACTGATCTTACCACTGTTTTGATGAAATTCCCTCTCCCTCTTTTTTACCTCTCTCTCTCTCTCTAATTCCTTCACCCCTTATTTTGGATCAGCCTCTGCTTATTAGAGAAAACATTTGACTTTTGGCTTTTTAGGAATGGATTATATCACCTTATATGATAGTGTCCAGTTCCATCCATTTACCTGAAAATAACATAAAGTCATTCTTCTTTATGGTTGAGTAATATTCCATTGTGTAAATATATCACATTTTCTTTATTCATCAATTGAAGGGCACCTAGGTTAGTTCCATAGCTTGGATATTATGTGTTGTGATGCTATAATCACTGATGTGGCTGTGTCACTGTAGTATGCTCATTTTAAATCTTTGTATTGTATACCAAGGAATGGGGTAGCTGAGTCTTAAGGTGGTTCCATTCCTAGTTTTCCAAGGAATCTCCATGCTTTTTTCCAGACAGATCACACTAATTTGTAGTCACAACAACAGTGTTTGAGTTTACCTTTATTTATTTGTTTTCTTAAAAACTGCATTTCTGATGGGAGTGAAATGAAATGTCAATGTAGTCTCAATTAGCATTTTCTGAATTGCTAAAGATGTTAAAATGTTTTCAGATATCTGTTGACCATTTGTACTTCTTTTGAGATGTTTCTGTTTAGTTATTTTATCCACTTATTGATTGGGCTTTTTGGGTGGGTTGTTTTCTGAGTTCTTTTTGTATTCTGGATATTAATGCCATCTCTGAGGGGCAGATGACAAGGATCTTCTCCTATACTCTAGGTGCTCTCTTCATGTTCTGTTTCCTTTGCTAAACAGAAGCTTTTTAATTTGATGTCATTCCACTAATTGATTTTATTTTTTTATTTTACCATTTACTTTTCAATATTTTTATGATATTTAACAATTTCTTTACTGATTTAACAATTTATTTATTTGCTTAACAATAGTCTACCTCTAAAACCTCAATGAAGTATCTGTATCTACTTGTTATTTTTGTTTATTCCTTTTGAAGCATTCCTCCGCAAGCTTATAATAGTGCATACAAAAGTAATGTTGTATGGCTATGATTTATAGTGATTGACATATGTTTATAATCCTGTAAACATTTTGCCTTTAAAAGTGCAGAGGATTTTTAAAGACTCAATTTAGCCATTTCAAAAGATGTCAAACTCAATAAAATAGTAAATAAAAAAATAGCATATCTCTCTCTCTCTCTCTCTCTCTCTCTCTCTCTCTCTATATATATATATATATATATATATATATATATATATATATATTACATTTTATTAAACATATTATTAATTTTCTATTTTGCAATGAGAAGCCTTATAGGTTATAGGTTATATGGAAATATTAACACATAAGAAAAATATATGTAGTTCTTGATTGAGGATTCTGTAGGAAATTATCAAGACATTGTGCAAATTTTAAGGCCATAAATTTAGACAATAATTCATATTAAATTCAGACTATGTCTCCTATGCACATAATTTAACCATGCTATTAAACCTCTGAATAATAGATTACCTATTTGAAAAATATATATAGAGAGAGACCTAATTATAGAGATTTTCAAGTAAGTTGAAATTAAACATCTACTAAAACCAGGTGACCAATAATAATTCATTCCTTTTGTTTTCTATACTTTGGAGGGACATGTAGTCTAATCAGAAATATTATAGTTTATTCAAGTAAATAATATTCAGAAGAGAATGTGCATAATGATCTAAGAAGTTTATAATGTTTTGAAACCTAGATTCTCCTAAGGATTATCTGGTTTATGTAACCTAGGAATATTCATTCAGTGTTAAGTGTTTTTTAGTTTATGTATTACCATATACTCTTACATTGTGCTTATGAAATTCTTCAGGAAAAATTTTATATCCTACAGCAGAGTAGGTTGACCTGCTTTATATAAAATGTCAGAATCTTGATTAATCAAAGAACTTTAAGTGAGGAAAGATGTCACCTAGAGAAGTAAATCTGGTCTTTCAAAAGAGGCACGCCACACAATATTTAAGGGGCTGTGTACTAATGTATGTGAGTTACTTTAGATTCATTAAAATAAGATAGATTGATAGATGGATACAGCAATAAATAGGTTTTTTGAAGAAACCAATTATAGTAAAATGTTAGGGGTCAAAACTCTATAGTCCATGCATCAGTATTCAATTTAGAATTTATTTAACTAGGTCACAGTTTTAAAATTTTTCACAATAGACATTTGAAAATATGGGACATTCAGATAGAAGAAAAATTAGCCATTAGAATTTGTCTCTATTGCAGACGCTGTAAATTTTCAGTACTTATGGCTTTCCATGTTTGCAGTGTCCAAGGGGCTGGGTCTTCCCCCATCGCATCTTACCCTTCTCAACACATCCTCCTTTTGCTTTGTCTGTGATTTCGGTTTTCAAGGGTCTGCCTCCTCTCAGAGCTGACAGTTGCATACTTTGCCTGGTTGTATTGATTTTCTGCTGCCAGCTGTGCTACATTAAACACTACACCTTTCTCTAAACTGGCTCCAATATGAAAACCCATAATGATTGGTTCAGCAATGCTAAGATCTATAGACCTCCATGAGAGGACTTATGGGAGAAAGGAAAACACACACACACACACAAGTAGTATAAATTTTTGTCATTCTATAAGCAGTTTATTTTCAAATTAAAATAAGTACATATATTTTAAAAACTATATTGATATTTTAGAATGTATTTTAATAACTGTTTACCTAGTGGCTGTCTTTTGAAGAATTTAACCACACCCTATCTGAATTCTTCCTTGTAGTGGGATTCCATTAATTCTAATTTTAGGGTAGATTAATCAGTCAGTGTCAGATTGCTTTAATTACTGTTATTTGTTGCTCCTATTGTTGTGATTCTTACTGTGATTAAACGTTTTATTAAGAATCTGCCATATGGTGGGCTACCTACTCAAAATAATCAGATGTTTTGATACATGATAGTGACATATTTCCATTTCCTTCTGTGTTTGATGTTATTTCTCCTTTTTCTGCTTAAACAAAACCCTGAATTAGGCACTCTTAATTTTATAGCTGTTTTCTAAAACTAAATTCAGTTGTATGTGGTAAAAAGAACTCTAGAATAGGAGTCAGAAGACATAATTTCTAGAAATCAATTAGCCCTGTGTTTTTCTAGTTTGTACGTATATAAGTATAATGAAAATATTTTAACTTCTGTCTTTGTTTTTCTTTTCATTTACAAATTGAGTTGGCTAATCTGGGCAAATTCTAATGTTAATCTTCATTCTGTCATTCTATTTGTTACTTTTTGTTTTGGTACAGGGGATTGAATAAGAGATGCTTTACTACTAAGCCACATCCTCAGTTCTTTTAATGTTTTATTTTGAGACAGGGTCTCACTAAATTTCTGAGGCTGGCTTTGAATACATGATCCTCCTGCCTCAGCCTCCTGAGTTGCTGGAATAACAAGCATGTGCCACAGCACCTGTCTTCTATCATTTTATAAAAATGCTTATTTAAATACGAATTGAGCCTATCATTGTATGAAGCACCTATTAAACATCTAGAGAAAATCAAATAATCCACATCAAATTCCATTGATATGAACTTTACTTGCCTATTTTCAATTTTGATTATTATTTGGTTTGTATTTCAATATTTTCTAACTCTATTTATTAATTATAGCAATAATTAGAGCCACGATAGTTTGTGAGAGCATTGTTACACTATAACACTGATGTTCATTTCTGTAAAGTCTCTCAAAATAAAATTATTAAATTATTAGAGTGTATTTTGACATGTCCTAAAATATGATATACTAAAAGAACATAGAAATGGTTTTCCATTCTGGAAGTTAATTGAAATAGTAAAACATTCTGCTCTGCCCTATCCCATGTTGCAAGTAGAAGGAAAGCAAACCATGACACAACAGAAAGATTGCAATTCAACTTCAAAGCTTACCTAAGGAGCATTCTAGAAAGAATGCACAGTAGAAAGCAATGGAAATCTGAATCCCCACACAGACAATCATCACTCTGCCAGAATTTGTCCATTAGAGCTATTTTGGAACTCTGGAGTCTATTGAAGATGTTCAACTTCCTGGAGAAGGCTTGGACAGCAAATTGTATTTAATTCTGATAAATTTCAATTTCAGCACAGTAGCAGCTATGCATTCTTCAGACCTAGCTCTGTGTCACATTGCTGTGAAGAACATTCTTGGAACAAACTTCACACAGCTTGCAGGAGACATAATGGGGAAAAAGGACCCTAGCCCTCCAATATGAGGGATCTGTGTTTTCATCACTGATTGTTGCTTCTGATTACTGAGAACACTGAGAGTTGCAGAAAAAGAGGTAGACAACCATTGTTGTTGCACCTCCCACATTGCTGGAAGTCCTTTATCTCTAATTGCAATGACTTGGAAGGAATTTGAAAATCCAGCAGCCTTATTACTCCTTTTCTTTTCTTTTTTTCCTTTTTCCTATTCTGGGAGCCTGATATTGAGGAAAGCCTTCAAAAACAGTGCTATATACAGGAAAAATTAGAAAGCAACTGTGCATGCAGAGGAAAATGCTCAGACTCAGAAATGACAGAAGAATGAATAAAGTCTGCACATCAGTCTGATACTTATCACAAAGATAGCTGGTAGCAATCAAAACAATAAATGTAACAACAGAGGGAGAAGCTGATTTCCATAATTACTATAATAATAGATGTCAATGTCCAGTTTTTACCAAATACATCAAAAGAAATAAAAAGAAACTGGAATTTATAGTTCATTTTAAGGGGGAAAAACATAACAACAACAACAACAAAAAATAGCAGAAAATGTCTTTGAGAAGCCTGATGCTGACTTACTAGAGAAAGACTTTCAGGCATCTGTCTTTAAAGTGCTTACATAAGTAAAGAAAGATGAAGAGAACACAAAGGAGAGAGAGAGAGAGAGAGAGAGAGAGAGAGATCTAGAGAGAGAGAGAACTAGAGAGAGAGAGAGAGAACGAGAGAGAGAGAGAGAGAGAGAGAGAGAGAGAGAGAGAACTAGAGAACTAAAGAAATAAACTCTGAAGCAGAAAAGTCTAATAACTATAATGGAAACCTCACTGGAGGGATTCAAAGGCAGATTGAGCAGGCAGAAGAATCACTGGGAGTGCGGTTTTACCTACAGAAAACAAATACAAGAATTATATCTAAATTCTCCTTAGAAATCACACAAGCAAGAAAAGCAGAGAGAAATACTTCAAGTATTGACAGGAAAAATAAATAGTAACCTAGAATTCTTTACTCTGTGAAATTACCCTGTAAGAGTGAAGAAGAAATACAAACTTTGTTATAGAAAAATTGAGAAAATGTATTGCCACTAGACTTGCCTTAGAATAGAGGGTTAAGTATTTTAGAGAAAAAAAAAATATGTACCAGGAACTTGGATCTACATAAAGAGCATCCATGAATAAAATAAAAGGACATATTTTTCTAGTTCTTCATTGGTTTGACTGACATAATTCATTAAAACAATGACAACAATGATGATTTTTTTTTCATATTTCTATATACAAGTGAGAAGAACGAAAGCAAAGTCAGTATAAGATACTCACACTACACAGAAACATCATTATTTGAAAGTAGACTTTGATTAGCTGTAAGCATACACTACAAACTCTAAAATAAGTGAGTTTTGAAAATAAACAATAAAAAAGAGAAATATATCACATAAAATTTTCAATTATAAATACCGAGGGTAGGAACAAATAACAAGGTCAACAGATTAAAAACAGTAGCAAACATGGCAGCTATTAATCTGACTCTGTCCAATAAGAACTTTGAACATTAGTAGACTAATTACCTCAATCAAAAAATGGAGTTGTCAGAATGGATCAAGATACAAGACCTAAGTATATGTAGTATAGAAGATATCCAATATAAATACAAAGACCATGTGGAATAATAATAAATGGATATACAAACAATATACCATGCTAACAGAAATAAAGACAAGAGGAAAAGTTTTATTACTTTCAACCAGAGTACATTTCAAAGAAAAAAAGTTATCACAATAGAACAGGGCATTAAATAATAATAAAAGTGTTACATCTCCAAGAGCACATAATAATCCTTAACCCCTAGGCAATTAAAAACAGGAGTCAACCTATGCAAGGCAAAAACTGATAGAACTTCAAGGATAAATAGACAAATCCACTATTGAAGTCTATCAAAAATTGATAGAATGAGTGGGCAGAAATAATTTAATATATGATCCCATTGAAAAACAGCAGACAACTAACTGTTGTAGACATCTATGAACAACTTTATCCAAAAGTATCAGAAAACACACTCTTCTCAATTTGCATATAGCATTCAACAAGATAGATCACATTCTGAGTCAGAGAACACAGTTTAACAAATTTAACAGAATAAATCATGCAATGTCTACCCTCAAACTATATGGAATTAAATAATTTATCAATAACAGAAAGCTAACTTGAAAAAAAAATCCCCAAACTTACAAAGATGAAAGAATACTTCCAAATAATATATGAGTCAAAGAAGAAATTTCAGGATGAATAAAATACATTTTAACAAAATAAAAATTTATCACAATTTGTAAGACATAGAAAAGGCAGTTCTTAGAAGAAAGTTTATAGCATTGAATTAATACATCAGGAAATAAATCAGATAAAAAAAACCACAATAATCTAAGTTTCTTTTTGGAAATGGAAAGAAGAGAAACTAAAATCCATAGTATGCAGAAAGAAAGAAATAATAAAAACAGAAATCAGTTAATTTGAGAATAGAAAGTTAGCAGAAAAAAAATCATTGAAAACAAAATCTGGTTTGTGTAAAAATCAATAAGCCTCCATTCGATGCAGGAGGAAGACAATTTATTCACACAAGAAATGAAAGAGGAGACATCACTATGAATCCTGTGGACATTAAAAGAGTAACAAGAAAGCAAGATGTGGTGGCACATGCTTGTAATCCCAGTAATGTGGGAGGCTGAGGTAGGAGGATCAAATGTTTGAGGCCAAACTCAGCAATTTAGTGAGTATCTATGCTACTTTACATTGGCATCCTACTAAATGAAACAGTTAGGTATAAATTTAATGAAATATATATAAGATATTTATAAGGAAAAAATAAAACTTCAATGAAAGAAATAAAATAAATAAATAAATGGAGAGACATTTCAGGTTAATGGAATAAAAAGATTTCATATATCAAGATATTAGTTTTTCTTACTTTTATCTATAGACACAATGAATGGCCAGATTCACAATAAGCTGTTCTGGGTCAATCAAAATATTTGATTCTAAAGCATATACACAGAGTACAAAGATCTAGAATAGCCAACTCAGTATTGAAATAAGTAGAGTTGGAGGAATAACACTACCCAACCTCAAGAATACAAAGATAAAGTGACCAAGATGATGTGGTATTGATGACTGGATAGACAGATAGATCAATGGGACACATTAGAGATCAGTGAAAAAACTACAGAAGTGTAACCAATTGCCTTCTATTTTTTTTTAATTGGACAAAGTTAATATGAGGTAGAAATATTGTTTTTAATAAAAGGCACTGGAAAACCTGGACATTCACATTTTAAAAATGCATATATTGAAACAAACATATCACACCCTTTCCAAAAATTAACTCAGTATGGATCATATACCTAAATGTAAAACACAAAACAGTACTTCTAGGAGATAACTTGGAGGAAACCCAAATGATCTTTGGTTTGGGAATGACTTTTAAAATACAAAATAAAAGGTATTACTCATGAAAAAAATTCACAAACTCAACTTTATTAAAATTTAAAACTTCTCCTCTACAAAAGACAGCAAAAAGAATCAAAATATAAGCCATGGACTGGGAGAAAATATTTGCAAAGGACATACCCAATAAAACACAGGTTTCAAAATATAAAAGGAACTCAAAAACTCAACAATAAGAATTGAGCAAACTAGTTTAAAAATAACTAAATCAATACTTTACCAAGAACTATGTCAGTGGCAGAGAAGCATATAAAAATGTTCAACAACATATATAATTAGGAAATTTCAAGTTAAAATAGCAAAGATATACCATTCTGTACCTTTGAGAATGTCCAAAATCCATAACAATGACAATTCCAAATGTTGGTGCAGTTGTGGCAGCAGAAGAACCCTTGTTCATTGTGGGAATGCAAAATAGTACAGCCACTTTGAAACATTCTGGCAGTTTCTTACAAAATTAAGTATACTCTTATCAAAAGATCCAGTGATCACACCCTTTGGCATTTACCTAAATTAATTGAACACATACAACACACAAACCTCCACAAGGATGTTTACAACACCTGTTTTTAATAACTTCTGAAACTTGGAGGCAAATTAGATGCCCACTAATAGACAAATATATAACCACTGTACACCTAGATAATAGGATATTATTCTTCTCTAAAAGGAATTGATTTGGGACATGGATGTAGATCAGTGGTAGAGCATTTGCCTGGAGTGTCCAAGGCCCTGGGTTGTATCTTCTGAACCCTGCCAAAATATTATCAGAAATTGTTATAACAATAGCTGCACACTGTGATTTATGTCTATAATACCAGTGAGTAGAAAGGCTGCGGCAGGAGGATCACAAGTTCAAAGTCAACCTCAGTAATTTAGGGAAGCAACTTAGCAAGATCCTGTCTCAAAATAAAATATAAAAAGGGCTGAGTATATGGCTCAGTGGTGAAGCACCCCTGGAGGAAGGAAGGAAGGAAGGAAGGGAGGGAGGGAGGGAGGGAGGGAGGGAAGGAAGAAAGGGAGAGAGGGAAGGAGGGAGAGAGGGAGGGAGGGAGGGGGGAGGGAGGGAGGGAGGGGGGAGGGAAGGAAGGAAGGAAGGAAGGAGAAAGAAAAAAGAAAGAAGAAAAGAAAGAATAAAGAACTTTGTGTAATAAAATATGAAAAGACAGCACTCTCAAATATTTAAAGTGACAGAACCTGATCTGAAAAGTCTGTGTTTTTATATATGGGATTCCATATACAGGGCATTTTAGAAAGTACAGAACTATGGAGATAGTAAACATTTCAGTGATTGCAGGAGTTTAGAGAGAGAAAAGGACAAATAGGCAGAGTACAGAGGATTTGAGAACAGTGACTACATTCTTCCAGGTACGGCAAGGGGAGTGTACTTCAAAATATATAACAATGACAATTCCAAACATAAAACACGAAGAGCAATCCCTGATGTATACCACAGACTTTGCAGTGATGTAATGTATCAGAGTAGGTTTTCCAAGTGTAAAAACATATCCCTCTATTTGGCATATTGGTAGTGGGCTGGGCTATGCATTTATATGAACACTAGGTATATAGGAAATCTCTGTACCATTCTCTTAATTTTGCTATAAATCCCAAACTACACTTACAAAAAGTAAGAAAATCAGAGCTTTGAACTAGCCTTTCTTCTTGATAAATCATATGTCTCTATATATGTTTATGTGAGATTAGTAGTGACTTATATAAAAGGAGGCAATACCACAAACAGTAGTAATTTGTATAATAACTCAGAAATGTGTGTGTGTGTTTCTGCGTGTGTGTGTGTGTGTGTGTGTATTTTCCCAGAGTGATAGATCACATCAAGGTACCTGATCAGAAAGACAGGCCTTAAGCCCTTTACCTGAAAAACTATTCTAAGCAAAAAGGAGGAGTCCAATTGGTTTTATTATATCTTCCAAAGCTTAGCTAAAATGTTCATCAAAATTATTTTAATACTTCCCTGGTAATTTGTCTCTCTATTTATATTCCTAATCACAACTAAAATTAAAATGATATGGTTTAAACATCTTTTGGGCATTATTAGTAATTTATATTTATAATTACTAAACTGAGAAAAGTTTTGAGTTAAGCTATAGACATCAGAGTTTATTATGTGCTATAATGATGTATTTTCCTGGAAAAGAGTACAGTTTCTGTGATTGGATAGAAAATGTAGACCAGTGCTTCTTTGCTGGACAATTCCCAAACTCACGGTTAATGCAGAATGGCCAGAATGTATCTGGCAGCCAACATGGCTGTTTGCCAGTTTAAAACTGTTTGCCAGTTTTCTGAAAAGAAAAGTGGCATTAAACATTTTTTCTTTTAAATCACACACACACACACACACACACACACACACACACAGATCACACACAAATGCATGGTTTGTGGATCAGGTCCCAATGCAAAAAAAAAAAAAAAAAAAAAAAGAAGAAAAATTAAAATTTTAAAAAAAAAAGGATTTTGCTGACTTGCCACAATTTTTTTTTTCCTTCCTTGGCTTCAAAACTTGCAAAGCATGTTTTTTGTTTTGTTTTGTTTTGTTTGTTTGTTTGTTCGTTTGTTTTTAATTTTTTGTCTGTTTTCTGTGTAGATTTTCATCCTGTTCACATGCTTAGCTCATTAACACAAGAACCAGAACATGGTTTGCATCAGACCTATGAATCTAGAAAGAGGAGATGAAGATGAAGTGGAAAACATAAAGTATCAAGAACAAATTATTTTCAGGAAAAAAAGGTAGTATATGACAATGCTTAATTTGATTTCTAAATACATGCTACTGCTTTGGCAGCTGAAGCAGGAATAGCTGTAAAAATTAAATCTGCATTTCGTCTGTCAAAATTAAGAGAAACACAAAGACTCTGCAATATTAAATTATTTGCTTGACATCCCAAATCACAGGTTATTTCAGAAATCATTTGTAATATTTCAAATTGAAAAAAAAAATGTTTAATAAAGAACTAGTACTTGCCAGGCACAGTGGCACACACCAGCAGCTGAGGAGGCTGAGGCAGGAGGATCAAGAGTTCAAAGCCAGCCTCAGCAAAATTGAGGCTCTAAGCAACCCAATGAGATCCTCTTTTTAAATAAAATACAAAATAGGGTTGGGAATGTGATTCAGTGGTTGAGTGCTTCGGAGTTTAATCCCCATTCCTGTATCAAAAAAAAAAAAAAAAAAAAAAGAACTGGTACTCATATGCTATTTTCATATGTAAAATTATGATGTAATAATTGTACTAGGTAAAGTGATAAAGTAGGTGTGTTTATGTATATCAATATAAAGGTGATTTCTCTTAATTTGTGTGAACTCAAAATTTATGTTTATATAAAGAATAAATTTGCTGAGAAAAAAATATTCCATGTTTATCTTTCATAGTGAAAAGTTCTGCAAAATATTTTATGCTTAAAATTCTCTGTGCTACTGGAACAAAAAAAATCTGAACTTTTTAAAGATAATACTTCTGGTGGAGAATTTAATGTCTTGAGAATTAGATTAAAATAACACTTACATTAAAATTATTATCACAACTTTTGCTCCATAGGGAGAAAAATGTCCTCAATTTATTGGACAGACTTCTTGCTGGTTTCAATTAGTCATGTTTCTTACAAAGTTTAAAAGCAGTTTTATTCATTCTTTCTTTTAAATTTGAATTTTGAATGAATAAAATCAATTATCCTAGTAAGTGGTAATATTTACATTAGGTGCAAAAAACTAATTTGATATCTATTAGGTACTTTTGTGATTAAATCTGATTTCAAACTAGAATTCTAATTATTATCAATAGCAAAAAAATGATTATTTTCCTGTTATAAGTGAATAGAGAGTTGTATGAATTCATGTTGCTATTTATTACTATGTTTTTTTAGAAAAGTCTACAGAATGATACACTAATCACAAGGCACTGATATACATAAATGCTGTTGTATTATTTTGCTTGATTATTAATGCCTTCAATATCAATTATTGCTTTTGGAAACTATAAAAATCAATATTAACTCTGATTTTTTTTGTCAGACTGAAGCCAGGAGTTAAAGGATCTGGGAGATTGCTATTTTAATCAATAAAATTATTACAGTTACAGTCCCTTGCTCTGTGTCCCACTCCTAGACTGGTTGCTGCAAGTACAGTTAGCAGAAATTGCATTGGTGGCTGCCTGTAATCTGCTTAGCTACTGCCTGAGTATATATGCATGGTAACTGTGCAATAAAATCAAACCTGCTTTATGTTTGGTCTCCGGAGGACTTGATTAGTGACTCTGCAGCCACACTCTCCTCTACCCTGTTCTGTGGACCCCTTCGCTGGATGAGAGAGAGCCCATGCACCATATCTCAGCGCTTTTATATATATATATATATATATATATATATATATATATATATATATATATATATATATATTTTTTTTTTTTTTTTAAATTTAGAGACAGGGTCTCCCTAAGTTACTGAGGCTGACTTTGAACTCGAGATCCTCCTGTTTCTGAGTCTCAAGATGCTGGCATTGCAAGCATGCACCACTGTGCCTGGCCAGGTATTCCAACTTTTAACATAACTTACAGATGCTGGGTAGGAAGGCAGTGGTAAGTGGGGATTATTATCTAAACCTTCTGCAATACCTTGGATTGTTTATGCCTCATGTTTCAGTAACATCAGTTAGAAAAGGAGTGGAAAAAGAGAACAAGGGAGATAAATGCTCAGTTTTTTTTTTATTCATAGAAAATTCATATTACTTAGTTTTAAGCATTTCTGACTCTTGCACCCCCTTCTCTAAAACTGATATACTTTGAAAATATATTTGATATTCAAAGCACTACATACCAACTCCATTGCTACCACAGGAGCAAGAAACAGCAAAATCTCTTGCTTTAATAATTGCAATATCTTCTAAATCCCCTACCGTCATCCTTGCCTTTCCCTCTTCCTCTTGCATCACAGCATCTAGGTAATCCTTGGAGTATAGGTCAGATCATGATTCTGTTTTCAGAAATACCCAGTGCTTCCCATTTTACTATGGGTAGAACAGTGACATGCAAGTTTGCTATAATATTAAAGCAGATGAATATTAGTGAAAATATTATTATACCTATTAGTTATCCATTTCTGTGCAAATCATAAAGGATTAACACATATTTATTTTATCTCACAATTCCCAAAAAGTCTGAATACAGATTATGTAGTTTCTTAAGTTCAGTAAGTCACCAGGCTCAGATCCAAATGCTGACTGAATCCGAGGTTGACTGAAGAAAGATATGCCTCCAAATTCTGTTGGAAGAATTCATCTCTGTTTTGTTATGTTGTAGGAGGAAATTTTTGTTTTCTCTCTCTTAGAAGAAGGTCACTCAGTGCAGCCCTCTGAGAACATAGATGCTTAATTCTTTAATGCTAACAATGGAAGAGACTCTTAATGTCTGTTCTAGTCAACTTTTTCATTGCAGCAACCAGAAGACCTGACAAGAAAAATTTAAGGAGGAAAAGTTTATTTAGGGGCTCTTTCTTTCATAGGACACAGGCTAAAGACAGCCAGCTCCACTCCTCCGGGCTCTAGGTAAAACTAAACATCATGGCGAAAGAGTGTGGTATAGGAAAGCAGCACAAGACATGAAGATCAGGAGGCAGAGAGAGAGCTAAGCTAGGCTCACACAATATTTATCCCAAAGGCATACCAAGACCCACCTCCACCAACTACACTCTACCTGCCCTCATTTACCAGTCAATCCCCATGAAGTGATTAATTCACTGATTGTTTTAAGGTTCTCATAATCCAATCATTTCACCTTTAAACCTTCTTGTCCTCTCTCATACATGTGCTTTTGGAGGACACCTCATATCTAAACCATAATAGGGTCTGCTAACAAAATTATACACATACACATACATACACACACAGTCACATGATACATAACAACATTTCATTTAACAAGGGGCTGTACATACCAGTGTGGGTCCCAAAGTCTGTATCAACAAATGAACTTGTAGCCATCTTTGTTTGTGTAAGTACAGTCTCTGATGATTGCACAACAATGCAATCAACTAAATACATTTCTGAATACATAATCTCATCAGCAAGTGGTGCATAATTTTGTACATGCACATATACACGTAAAACACACCCCCCACACATATAACTATGCCATAAACGTGAGAGTGACCGGTCATCTTTGCCTTGCTGAGTGAGAATTGAGTTACAGGTCCTGCCCACTCTCAAGGGCAGGGTAGAACATAGGATGTGAACATGAAGGATACACAGTGCCTGTCCATGAAGGAGGCCCTTCCTAATCTCCCACTCAGCACTTTTCTAACTTGGTCTCCTTTGACTCCTCTCTAGCCCACTGTGCCCCAGAGAGATTGGCTTTCTTGCTGCTTCATGAATCACTAAGAAAAATTTGCTTTAGAATCTTCCTGCTCATCTTTCTATCTGGTGGCAAAGTCTTGTTGGGCAAAGAAATCCACATAGCAGGCACCAACATTGTCTTTATTATTCATTCAAAATATAAGATTTTCAGGGTAAACATCCCAGAAAGCTTAGAAACAGCACTCTTTCTCTGTATAGCCTTTCCCTAAAATATTTTTCTCCATAGGCAATGATACTACTTGTAACTTCATTTATTTTTATTTTTCATTAATGTCTCCCACATATCTTCATAAGAATATAAATTTTTGAGTACCTTGAATTACCAACACCAAAAACAGTGCCTAATGTATACTTATTGAAGAAATTCTCAATAGACACTTATGTGATGGGTTATGGGTTTGGTCCTCTGCTCTCTGAATAGAAAATAATTGGATCAAAATAAAAAGGCTTCTCTGAGAGAGAGTAGTATTTTGATGAGTAAATAATTGTTTTAGGTTATTTGATATTTTCCTTCATTGTAAGTGAATAACCCCTTTAACTTAATTGATTCGTTTGAAATTTAGTATCTGTGTGTAGACTTCTTTATTGTGTATATAACCAGGTGGTGGGAGTGCAACTGGAAGATAAGAACTCTATAAAGACTAGTGGAGAACTACTCAAATAACTTTTCATGTATTTAATCTTCAGTTTAAATATTCACATATTTGCTATTACATTTAAACACCCAATTTGTATGTATAGTCCATTTACCAAAATGTTGGTATGCATTACATGAGTGTATATACATATGTATAATATATTGCCAATATATTTTATATATACTTATATATACATGCATATGTATAATGTTGTGAAAACACACTGAAGATTCTTCATGCTAGCTTTGAAGAAATAAAATATCATGTTTCTAGAGGACCTACAGAGAGGGTCATTTAGAATTTTCAAATGATAGGTATTGAATAAGTCTTTACTGAAATAATAATAGGGCCAACTCTAGCCTATTATTTACAACACTGCCATTCTTGCTCTTCTGACTATGGGAAATGTTACAAAATTAATATTTGGAACTGTAGATTATTCCTACTATGCCTATTTTAATTATAAAATGATAATTATTAACACTGATATTTCAAAAGTGCTGTTAATTAAACTTTGGACATTAACATGAATAAAATATATGTACAGTTTGTCAATCTTTTCAACTTAAGAATCTATCAGTGAATGAATGAATAAAGAAAATGTGGTATATATTCACAATTGAATATTATTTTGCCATAAAAAGAAGGAAATTCTGTCATTTGTAAATACATGGTCAAATCTAGAAGACACTATGCTAAGTGAAATAAAATGCAAAAAAAAAGCCAGATATCATATGATCTCACTTACATGTGGGATCTGAAAATAGATGAATTCATGGAAGTGGGGGTAAAATACTGGAAGTAGGTGGGAGCAGAGACGGGGAGTTAATGATCAAAAATACAACATTTTAACTAGAAAGGAAAAATAATTGCTTTTATCTATTGCACAGAAGGATGACTATAGTTAATAATAACATTTTGTATATTAAAAAAGTAACCAAGAGAATAAATTTGAAATGTATCACCAAAAGACATCAAGTAAATGAGGTAATGCATATTTAGTTTGATTTAAGCACTCCACATTACATACATATATCATAACATCACATTGTACTCAACAAATGTAATGCAATTATAATTTGTCAATTTAAATGATTTTTAAAATTTAAATAAAATACTTCCATTCACAGTTCTTTTTGCTTCATTTTCATAAAAGCCTTATAGTTCCTACAAAGTGATATTATATAACCATATACACCTATATTAATCCAAACAAAAGAAGAATTGGGATTCCAAAGGGAAGGGATAGTATGTCAATGAGGCAATGGAATTGAAAATAGAACTTGAAAATAGGAAGGAATTCTAAAATTATTAATTGGGATCACTTATCAGTACAGATATATTGATATTGAAGTATAAATGCATAATGGTTCAAGACATTAGAATATGCTGCCAACATGTTTTTCTGTAGAAAATGAAGTCTGGTATCCAAATTAAAATGATCCCTAGAAAGGAGTATAATATTATGAGAAAGAAGATATGATTATGAATTTGATTTAATTATATGTTATTTTGAAGCTAACTTTGCTTATGATGAAAGGAGATGAGAGCTAGCATTTTGGTAAGATAATCAAGAAAGGAAGAAAAGCAATTAACATTACAATAATTACAACACAATTTTCTGATAATAGGGTTACTATAACTAATCAACAAGCCTCCTGATGTTTGTGTGATTTAGCATACTTCTTAAAAAATGGCTTTTATGAAATCCAAGTAAACCTTTTAAATCCATTCTGTGGGAAAAATCAGATGCAAACTTAATTTATTCAAACTTAATATGCAAAAATCTTCACGTTGAGAAAAGACACTGTCACATGCAGAGGAGGGCTGTAAAAGTGCTTCAAGATTTCAAGGAGAGATTTGGCAGTACCTACCCAAATCTTCTACACACATACTCTGACCTCTAAATTCCACTACGGTTAATGTTTCTACAGGAAAACTAAAAAAGGAAAGGAAAGAGATGGAAAAATAAAAGAGGTGATAAATTATGACTGTTGAAGTTTCTTAATCTATGTATCAGATCTCCATCTGTATTATTAAATGTAAAAGGGAATATGCAAAAGAATTAAAGTAACAATGCTTACCTCTACGGTAATTTTGAAGAGTGAATATCAGTGTTTGTACACTACTCATAATATTATAAGCAGTTAAAATTAATTATAATTATCATCACATCATCATAATTTTAATTGTTATTATCATTTATTTATAGTAACAGGAGTATTCTGTAGAAAGATATTTATATGAAAACAACAGTGTTTCTCTAAAGAATTCTAATGAAAGAAAATGGAGTAATTTTAGTTTTCACTTTGAGTTTTCTTTAATTAATTTTTTTAGTACAAGTTGAGTGTGTGTGTATGTGTGTGTGCATATGTGTGTGTATATATGTGTGAAATTATTTGTTTAATTATTTTAAAATATTAAATGGTAGAAAATTTCAAAACAAAATATAAACCAAGAAATTAAATTACTTCTTTCAAGCACTTAGTATGTGTGTTAATCTTCCAAGGCTGATGTAACAAAATTCTTCAGAATATAGGCCTTCAAATAGATTTTAAAAATTCATATTTATGAAGACTATAAGTTATAGATCAGTGCATCAGTAGCCTTTGTTCACTGTGAGGACTAAGAGGAGATGATCTACTTTATGACTATCTTCTTGTCTACAGATGGTCACTTTCTTCTTTGGTATTCTCATTGATTTCTTCTGCATTTGTGTCCAAATTTCCTGTTCTTATGAGGACATCATTCATGTTGAATCATGATCCACTTTGATGACCTCATTTTAATTTAAATATCTCTACAATGGTGCAATCTCCAAATAAAGCCAAATTTCAAGATACTTAAGGTTGAGGAGTTCAACAAATGAAATTGGAGTAGGTGAGGTTCAAGTCAAGCCATAACAACATACTAAATGCTTAGCCCCTCCTGAGCATAATTCTACTAGCTAAAAATTAACCATTTTAGAAATTCTGACATTAAAATGAAGGAGGAAGTGTGTTTTATTAATCTTTGTAAATTCAGAACCATATTTCAGTCTGTATTATTATAATACTGACTCAATACATTTGTGTTGTTACAATATTTGGGGCAAGGGTATTCATATGAAAAATCTAATTGTCTTAGAATCAAACTTCCTTTTATTCTTATAGGGAGGCTACAGTTTGTAAGCTATTCAAGTGTTCACCTCACTATGTCTCAAGGATAATTAATAGGCATTTTATGTTCGAAGACTTGACTTCAATCCTTCAAATCTCTGAGGATGGGATAGCGCAGGGTGTGTGTGTGTGTGTGTGTGCATTTGCATGCATGCACAGAGATGAACACTTTTCTCAAATGAAAACACTCCTTAGTCTAAAGTTAGCTACATGTTCAGTTTTACGAAGAAGAATCCAGACTTACAAGTGTTGATCTAAGTAATGATTGATAGAATCCCTTTTCACACTAACATGTGTCCTGATTTGGATATTGAATTATATGGTCATACAAATTTATGGACAAAAATTGAGCTGTTAATTCTTTACATAAAAAGTGTTGGAAAAGATGTGCACAAATATTCTCTGTGTCAAGACACTAAGGAACCTGATTATTACAGACTCAGAAATATAATTAAAACTTGGAAATCAAATATCTCCATGAGGAATTATGTGAATTTGATAGTGGCTCTATATGCATAGGTGAATAAGTTTGAACAGTGGCTTAAGTTTTCAATGTCTCAAACTCCTCATTTGTAAAATGAATAATTATGGTATCTTTCAGAAAAACATTAAATACAATGATGCTCTTATCTTGCATATTAGTAAATGCATATATTATGTAATCACCACCCAAAACAATAAATAGAATATTTTCAACATTCAAGAATGGGTCTATATGCGAACTTAGTATCAATTTTATTCATTCAAAGGCAACAGGAGCTCAGATTTTTATTAGTATGGATTAGGCTTGCCTGTTATTTATCTTAATATGAAATTCATATGAATCACATTGTTGTCACTTTTGGTACTTGGCCTCTTTCACTTGACACAATGTTGTTGCTCATGAATGACCCAGAGTCTCATTTCTTGTTATTGGTGAATAGTTTCCCATTGTATGAACATTTGACAAATAGATTGACTATTGTGCTGCTGTTGAATTCATGGGTTGTTTACATTTAGGACATTTATGAATAAAGTTACTACAAACATTCTTGTAAAAAATCATTTTACAGTTTCTTCATTTGTGTTGCATAAATTGAAATTGCTAAGTCATGGGATAGATATATGCATAACTTTAAAAGAAACTGCCATACAGTTAATAAAGTGATTGCATCATCTTTCATTCACATGTAAACTCTATGAGAGTTCACATCTGCATTAATTCTTAGTGTTGGCAGACTTTTCAATTTTAGCCATTACAGAGAGTATATAGTGGCAGCTTATTGTAGTATTAATTTGAATTTTTGGAATGACTGATAGTGGAAAGGAAATTTAATGTCTAATTAACCAAATTGTGTTTTTTACAGTGAAGTGTCTTTTAAAATTAGTTTCCAATCTAGATGTATAGTTTCCTTTTTAATGTGACTGGAGGTGTCATCATGTGTATATTCTATATAAAATTGTGAGTTAGAAATAAATATTACAAATATTTTCTCTCAGCTTGTTTGTTTGTTTTTGGTTGATCAGTAGTGAATTTTGGTGAGGGGAATTTTATCATTTTAATTAACTATATCAAATTTTAAATTTCATATTTTAATCGCATTTTTACTGATATGTAAAAAACCAAAAATTTTACACATTAATGTGAAAAATAGAATGTTTTGGTAACCATATATATATTTAATATTTAAATCAGGTTAAATGTATCTGTCTCTGCAAACAAAATCTTTTCTTGTAGATTTTAAAATATAGTACTTTATGGTTCTCTATAATCACCCTACTATACAACAGCACATCAGCACTTCTTGCTTCTGTTTAACTGTAACTTAGTATTTATTCATTGATCAATCTTTCCATCCCTCCCTCCTCACCTTCTTTCTTCTGCCAGGGATAACCACCATCTATTCCCAACTACCAAATTAACTATTTTTACATTCTGCATGTGAGTGATGTTTGCTGAATTTTTCTTTATTGAACCTGGCTACTTCTCTTAATGCAATGAGCTCCAGTTTCATCCATGTTGTCTAAAATGATAGAATTTCATTTTTTAAATATTTTATTAGTTATTGGTAGGGCCTTTATTTTTACGTGGTGCTGAGAATTGAACTCAGTGCTTCATACATGTTAGGCAAGCACTCTTCCATTGAGTCACAAACCCAGCCCCTCATTTGTTTTTATCTTCAAAGCTTTATGTGTGTCCTATAAAATAAGATTTCTTATATCAAGCTGTGAAATTTTTTTTCTTGAAAGCTTCTATATATCTAATTATTTTTTCTAATTGATATATTTTAGACTGGGAAATATATTTTCCTATGTTAATATCCAGGACTTTTTTCTGAGAGCCTTCCCTTTATTCAGTAAGCAGCCTTGTTTTGGTGATGCAGTAATTTTTATCTCTTTTCTGTTTCATAATCAAAATTATCTCTGCAAATGATAGTGCTGCATTTTTTATCCTCCTGTAATTTATAAAATCATGAGAGCAAGTCTTCCAAATTTATCCTGTTTTAACATTCTTTTAAGTATATATAGTTATATAGTGCTTTGCAAGGCTATATAACTTTTATAAGTGGCTAACAATTTCAACTCAAAAAAAATTGTAAAATTAATAATAATCACTAATAATTAACTGGGATTAAATTATTTCTAATTGCTATTATTAATTAATTGAGATTCAGATTGCGTCAAATTTGCATATAAATTTATGGAAAATTAGCTCCTATAAAAGTCCATGCCTGATGTATCTTAATTTAGTAAAGTTTTTATTATAAAGGTTTTCCATATCTTTTGGTAAATTTACTTATTATTTAGTGTTTTTCCAACTTGGAAGAATTTTTAAAATTTTGTACTACTTTGATTCAAACACAGACATTAATTTTTTTGTGTAAATATTATATTCTGTGACCTTGCTAATTTTCTACATAATTGTGCTTTTATTATAATAAAACTATAATTTGAACGACCATGAGTGAATGACCATGTTGTCTTCAAATAAATCGATTTAGTTGTTTCAAATATCTCTATGATTAATTTTTTTCTCCCCATCCCCAGAACACCAAGAAGCACTCTATTGAATAAATTTATTAAAAAATATCATTGCCTTATTTCCTATTGAGTGGAAATATTTTGAGAATTTAAAAACACTTGTGCTAACTCTGGATTTTTGATAGACTTTTAATTACATTGAATAAATATAATTCATGAAAAGCTTACCAATAGTAGTTACTGTGGAATGATGTTGAGTTTCTCAAGTGGATTTTTTTTTTTTAATTTTAATTTTTTTTTTTATTGGTTATTCAAAACATTACAAAGATTGCAGAATCACATCGGTTACACATCCACATTTTTACATAATACCATAATAGTAACTGTTGTATTCTGCTACCTTTCCTATCCTCTACTATCCCCCCTCCCCTCCCCTCCCATCTTCTCTCTCTACCCCATCTACTGTAATTCATTTCTCTCCTTATTTTTTTCCCATTCCCCTCACAAACTCTTATATGTAATTTTGTATAACAATGAGGGTCTCCTTCCATTTCCAAGCAATTTCCCTTTTCTCTCCCTTTCCCTCCCACTTCATGACTCTGCTTAATGTTAATCTTTTCCTCCTGCTCTGCCTCCCTGCTCTGTTCTTGGTTGCTCTCATTATATCAAAGAAGACATTTGGCATTTGTTTTTTAGGGATTGGCTAGCTTCACTTAGCATAATCTGCTCTAGTGCCATCCATTTCCCTGCAAATTCCATGATTTTGTCATTTCTTAGTGCTGCGTAGTACTCCATTGTGTATAAATGCCACATTTTTTTTATCCATTCATCTATTGAGGGGCATTGGGGTTGGTTCCACAGTCTAGCTATTGTGAATTGTGCTGCTATGAACATCGATGTGGCAGTATCCCTGTAGTACGCTCTTTTGAGGTCTTCAGGGAATAGTCCGAGAAGGGCAATAGCTGGGTCAAATGGTGGTTCCATTCCCAGCTTTCCCAGGAATCTCCATACTGCTTTCCATATTGGCCTCACCATTTTGCAGTCCCACCAGCAATGTATAAGAGTACCCTTTTCCCCACATCCTCGCCAGCACTTGTTATTGTTCGACTTCATAATGGCTGCCAATCTTACTGGAGTGAGATGGTATCTTAGGGTGGTTTTGATTTGCATTTCTCTGACTGCTAGAGATGGTGAGCATTTTTTCATGTACTTGTTGATTGATTGTATGTCCTCCTCTGAGAAGTGTCTGTTCAGGTCTTTGGCCCATTTGTTGATTGGGTTATTTGTTTTCTTATTGTTTAATTTTTTGAGTTCTTTGTATACTCTGGATATTAGGGCTCTATCTGAAGTGTGAGGAGTAAAAATTTGTTCCCATGATGTAGGCTCCCTATTTACCTCTCTTATTGTTTCTCTTGCTGAGAAAAAACTTTTTAGTTTAAGTAAGTCCCATTTGTTGATTCTTGTTTTTAACTCTTGTGCTATGGGTGTCCTATTAAGGAATTTGGAGCCCGACCCCACAATATGTAGATCGGAGCCAACCTTTTCATCTATCAGACGCATAGTCTCTGATTTGATATCAAGGTCCTTGATCCATTTTGAGTTAACTTTTGTGCATGGCGAGAGGAGGGGATTCAGTTTCATTTTATTGCATATGGATTTCCAGTTTTCCCAGCACCATTTGTTGAAGATGCTATCCTTCCTCCATTGCATGCTTTTAGCCCCTTTATCGAATATAAGATAGTTGTAATTTTGTGGATTGGTTTCTGTGTCCTCTATTCTATACCATTGGTCCACCCGCCTGTTTTGGTACCAGTACCATGCTGTTTTTGTTACTATTGCTTTGTAGTACAGTTTGAAATCTGGTATCGCTACACCTCCTGATTCACACTTCCTGTTTAGAATTGCTTTTGCTATTCTGGGTCTTTTATTTTTCCATATGAATTTCATGATTGCTTTATCTATTTCTACAAGAAATGCCATTGGGATTTTGATTGGCATTGCATTGAACCTATAGAGAACTTTTGGTAATATTGCCATTTTGATGATGTTAGTTCTGCCTATCCATGAACAGGGTATATTTTTCCATCTTCTGAGATCTTCTTCTATTTCTCTCTTTAGGGTTCTGTAGTTTTCATTGTATAAATCTTTCACCTCTTTTGTTAGGTTGATTCCCAAGTATTTTATTTTTTTTGAGGATATTGTGAATGGGGTAGATGTCCTCATTTCCAGTTCAGAAGATTTGTCGCTGATATACAGGAATGCCTTTGATTTATGCGTGTTGATTTTATATCCAGCCACTTTGCTGAATTCATTTATTAGCTCTAGTAGTTTCTTTGTAGACCCTTTTGTGTCTTCTAGGTATAGGATCATATCATCCGCAAATAGTGATAATTTAAGTTCTTCTTTTCCTATTTTTATGCCTTTAATTTCTTTCGTCTGTCTAATTGCTCTGGCCAGTGTTTCGAGAACTATATTGAATAGAAGTGGTGAGAGAGGGCATCCCTGTCTTGTTCCAGATTTTAGAGGGAATGCCTTCAGTTTTTTTCCATTTAGAATGATGCTAGCCTGAGGCTTAGCATATATAGCTTTTATAATTTTGAGGTAAGTTCCTGTTATCCCTAGTTTTTCTAATGTTTTGAACATAAAGGGATGCTGTACTTTGTCGAATGCTTTTTCTGTGTCC
This sequence comes from Callospermophilus lateralis, assembly GCF_048772815.1. NCBI lineage: Eukaryota > Metazoa > Chordata > Mammalia > Rodentia > Sciuridae > Callospermophilus > Callospermophilus lateralis. The sequence goes on along the minus strand of NC_135306.1, from coordinate 127,199,873 downwards.
ACCGAGATGATCATATGGTTCTTATCTTTAAGTCTATTGATGTGGTGAATAACGTTTATTGATTTCCGTATATTGAACCACCCTTGCATCCCAGGGATGAATCCTACTTGATCATGGTGCACAATCTTTTTGATGTGTTTTTGTATATGATTTGCCAGAATTTTATTGAGGATTTTTGCATCTAAATTCATTAGGGATATTGGTCTGTAGTTTTCTTTCTTTGAGGTGTCCTTCTCTGGTTTGGGAATCAGGGTGATATTGGCCTCATAGAATGAATTTGGGAGTTCTCCCTCTTTTTCTATCTCCTGAAATAGATTATGGAGTATTGGTATTAGTTCCTCTTTAAATGTTTTGTAAAACTCTGCTGTATATCCATCCGGTCCTGGGCTTTTCTTGGTTGGTAGTCTTTTGATGGCTTCTTCTATTTCCTCCCTTGATATTGATCTGTTTAGGTTGTTTATATCTTCCTGATTCAATCTGGGTAGTTCATATGTCTCAAGGAATTTATCTATGCCTTCACTATCTTCTATTTTATTAGAGTATAGGGTTTCAAAATAATTTCTAATTATCGTCTGTATTTCTGAATTGTCTGTTGTGATGTTGCCTTTTTCATCCCGTAAGCTAGTAATTTGGGTTCTCTCTCTTCTTCTCTTTGTTAGTGTGGCTAGTAGTCTATCAATCTTATTTATTTTTTCAAAGAACCAACTTTTAGTTTTGTCAATTTTTTCGATTGTTTCTTTTGTTTCGATTTCATTGATTTCTGCTCTAATTTTAATTATTTCTTGCCTTCTACTGTATTTGCTGCTGATTTGTACTTCTTTTTCTAAGGCTTTGAGGTGTAGTATGAGGTCATTTATTTGTTGGCTTTTCCTTCTTTTAAGGAATGAACTCCATGAAATGAATTTTCCTCTTAGTACTGCTTTCATAGTGTCCCAAAGATTTCGATATGTTGTTTCTGAGTTTTCGTTTACCTCTAAGAATTTTTTAATTTCCTCTTTGATGTCTTCTGTAACCCTTTGTTCATTCAGTAGCATATTGTTTAATCTCCATGTGATGTAGGGTTTTTCCTTTCCCATTTTATTATTGATTTCCAATTTCATTCCATTATGATCAGATAAAATGCATGGTAGTATCTCAACTCCTTTGTAATTGCTAAGCTTTGCCCTGTGACATAATATATGGTCTATTTTTGAGAAAGATCCATGTGCTGCTGAGAAGAAAGTGTATCCGCTTGATGTTGGGTGGTATATTCTGTATATATCAATTAAGTCTAAGTTATTTATTGTATTATTGAGCTCTATGGTTTCTTTATTCAATTTTTGTTTGGAAGATCTGTCCATTGGTGAGAGAGGTGTATTAAAATCTCCCATGATTATTGTGTTGTGGTCTATTAGACTCTTGAACTTGAGAAGAGTTTGTTTGATGAACGTAGCTGCACCATTGTTTGGGGCATATATATTAATGATCGTCAAGTCTTGTTGGTGTATGGTTCCCTTGAGCAGTATGTATTGTCCTTGTTTATCCCTTTTGATTAACTTTGGCTTGAAGTCTATTTTATTTGATATAAGTATGGACACCCCTGCTTGCTTCCGGGGTCCGTATGAGTGATATGATTTTTCCCAACCTTTCACCTTCAGTCTGTGTATGTCTTTTCCTATCAGATGAGTCTCCTGTAGGCAGCATATTGTTGGATTTTTTTTTTAATCCATTCTACTAGCCTATGTCTTTTGATTGGTGCATTTCAGCCATTAACATTTAGGGTTACTATTGAGATATGGTTTGTATTTCCAGCCATATTTGGTTATGTATGATACTTAACATGATTAGTTTTTCCTCTATGCTTAGTTTTTCCTTTATTGTACTACCTCCCGTTGTTGGTTTTCATTGTTATTTTTCATTTCCTCTTCCTGTAATGTTTTGCAAAGGATGTTTTGAAGAGCTGGTTTTCTAGCTGCAAATTCTTTTAACTTTTGCTTATCATGGAAGATTTTTATTTCATCTTCAATCCTGAAGCTTAATTTCGCTGGATACATGATTCTTGGTTGGAACCCTTTTTCTTTCAGCGTTTGAAATATGTTGTTCCAGGATCTTCTAGCTTGCAGAGTCTGTGTTGAAAGATCAGCAGTTATCCTGATTGGTTTACCCTTAAATGTAATCTGCTTCCTCTCTCTTGTGGCTTTTAAGATTCTCTCCTTATTCTGTATGTTGGGCATCTTCATTATTATATGTCTTGGTGTGGATCTCTTATGATTTTGTATATTCGGTGTCCTGTAGGCTTCTAGTATTTGGATTTCTTTTTCATTCTTTAAGTCTGGGAAGTTTTCTAGTATTATTTCATTGAATAGATTACTCATTCCCTTGGTTTGGACCTCTGTACCCTCTTGTATCCCAATAACTCTTAGGTTTGGTTTCTTGATGTTATCCCATAATTCTTGGATGTTCTGCTCATGATTTCTTAACATTCTCGCTGAGCTGTCTATGTTCTTTTCAAGTTGAAAAACTTTGTCTTCGTTGTCTGAAGTTCTATCTTCCAAGTGTTCTACTCTGCTGGTAATACTCTCATTTGAGTTTTTAATTTGGTTTATTGTTTCCTGCATTTCCAGGATTTCTGTTTGTTTGTTTTTTATATCCTCTATCTCCCTATAGAGTTGATCTTTTGCTTCTTGGATTTGTTTATGTAATTCACTGTCAAAGTGATTTTTCATTGTCTGAATTTGATGAATAATGTCTTCCTTGAGACTCCAGATCATCTGAAGCATGTATATCCTGAACTCTTTGTCTGACATTCCATCAGCTGCAGATATTACCTCATCTAATGTTGAATTGACCTGTATTGTTTGTGGTCCTTTCTTTCCTTGTCTTTTCATACTGCTCATGATTCTTTCTAGCTTTGTGAAACTGTTGAGCTAATGTTTTTCCCCTTATATATTTGTATTGTTCTTGAATAGCTCCAATATCCCTCTTTTTCGGAGAAAGACAATGTTAACAGATCCCAATATCAACAGTACATTATCTAAGGACAAGTTTTCATTATTAATACATTTATAGTTAGATTCTAAGACTATAGATATTGGATTTAATTATTACTTAAGAATATATTCCTTAGTTTCATAAAAGGTGTACCATATCTGGTGGCATATAGAAAACTTAATTTCAGATGAAGGATGTTATACTTAAAGAGAAAGGAGTGAGGGAATGAGGTTAAACTAACTTAGCACCTTTGGAGAACTCTAACCACTCGACTGGTAATTTATGGAAGAATGTATAGACTCAACCTCCTATTTAGATAGTTACCCTATGTATAGATAGCAAAAGTTAGGAGATTGAAAGTGGTATAGAGAGATATGAATTAAAAAAAAAAGAAAAGAAAAGAAATAACAAGGAAGAAAAGAGAAATAAGAGAAGGGAAAGGGAAGTAAGATAGAAATACAGAAAAAAAATGGGGGGGATGTGGGGTATATGCAATTCCTCTATATTATATTACTTTGGTAATTCAGTTGTTCATGCTCAGTTCTTGGTTTCATATATGCTGAAGTTGTGGAAGAGAGAGAAGAAAAGAGAAAGAGAGGAAAAAAAAAAAAGTCTCTCAGAACACTGTTTTCCTTGCTTCCAGTAGGTGGCGTTGTCTATTCCTAGTTTGAGCCTCTGTATTCAGGGTGGTGGGTATAGCCAGTGTGAAGGGAAATGAGCTTCCACCTGTATCTTCCCTACTCTAGTCTCTGAGGTAGAAACCAGGTGCCTCTACAGTTGTTGTTTTGTGTTGATAGCTACAATCCCCAAAAGCTTGTGGGAAATATTTTGAGTTATCGCAGCTAAGGGTGGGGGAGTTGGAAACCGGGTACCTGGATCAGCCGCAACTGTGCTGGTAGCCACACCCACTTTGATGGGTTTTAAGGGTTGATGGGCTTCCTGGAGACTAGCGCTCGGGGCGGGACCGGACTTCCTCCTCCGGTCTGGCTGAGCGGCTGGCGCCTTCCTGCTCTGGTCTGGCTGGGCGGCTGTCGCGGCTTCCTGCTCCGGTCTGGCTGGGCGGCTGTCGCGGCTTCCTGCTCCGGTCTGGCTGGGCGGCTGTCGCGGCTTCCTGCTCCGGTCTGCTCAAGTGGATTTTTAACTTCATTTGAAATGCATATACATAAGCATGTATTTGTATGTATGTCTAAGTTCTCCACGGAAACAGCATATATATTATCAATTATTTTAACAATAATTAAGATTGTTATTAAGTATTACTAATTGTACACACATACACACACACACACACACACACACACACACAGTCTAATATGTGGTTTCCCAGTCACCAGTCAAAATGATACATAATATTAATCATTACTAAATTTTCCCTTATCAACCTGATACCCAAATGCATACACTTAAACCATGCATAACCTAGAAACGAAGCAATAAACAAAGTCATAATTCCATCAAATCTGATACAACTATCTTGCCCCAAAGCACATTAATCTCTTTCCAGAATTGGGGTAAAATCATTGAGTGAAGTTTTCTCCATTTCTTGATAATCCTGTAACCTAAATATATTGACACAAAATAAACAATACTTAAATACTAATAAGGAAATGTGTGTGTTACATGGTGAGGAAATAAAAGGAAAGAAAAGCAATATTTGCTTAGCACACATTCATAACACTTAAGAAAAATCATCACAATAAATAATGACAATCACATTCCTCCATTCTGTAACTGGTCACGTGGTCAGAGTGTTTATGAATATTTTCTTCCACTAACCATCCTGTATTTCTTTTACTTTCAGCAAGTACATCAGTAGGGCATGGTTCTTTATCTGTGTTCTTACCATTTTACCTTTCTTTCCTGAAGGGTATTTCTTCTTACATTGAATTTTTTGATCTCTATTACTCTTACGTTTAGGGCAAAGTAATACAAGTAGATGCCCTCAAGGATTTCTCTTTTCCAGACATGTTATTTCCTACCTACATTGTGGAGTACTAGTCCAATTTCCCCCTTGCTAATCAAGAACAACAACCATAGCCATCAGAGTAACTTTCTCCTTTTCCTATTGATTCAGAGACAAAAGGAATCCAAAGTTGCTTGGCAGCAGTCATCATTTCCAATTGAGTGGATCCATTATTGTGTCTCTGGTTAGATGCATTCCTCTCTTTGGAACTAAGACATTTAGAACAGTAAAATATAAGGTCACGGAAACAATAAACAAAACTTTTGCTGCTACATCAATACGGGTTATAGTTCCTTTGTTCCTGTAACTGTTAATCTGGCTATTGGAGGAACAGAACTGTGTATTAAATACTAACTCAGGGATTGAAAGGCTGCTTCCTAGAGAATCTTCCCTCAGTCCTGTCAGCACTGTGAGCTACTGACACCTATGTAGCACTAAAACTGAGTCATCAAAAGATAATTCTACTATTCTATAAAGTCAGCTGCTTTAGGATAGTGGGAGACAAGATGAGACCAGCTAATTTCTTGAGTATGGGACAATTTGTACATTTCTTTTGCTATAATGTGTTATTCATTAGTCAGAAGCAACTCTGTAATGTCATGCCAGTGCATAAGATAATCTCTATATCAATGAATGGTACTTTGGCAGAAGAACTGCAACAAGGAAAGTAAAGCCATATCCAGTATATTCCAGGAAGACCAGAATGCTTCCATTATGGAAGTATTCCATTGCAATAAGTATGCCAAAAAAGTAGATAATTGATTACCCCAGGAAATAGTGTCATGTGTGGGACTCAGTGTTGGTCTCTGTCACTGGCAGATAGGATCAAGGTTGGCCTTGGTGAGTGCAATCTATGTTGCTGAGTCCATGTATCACCTCTGTTACCTGTCACCATGGCCACTGGATTCATCATCCTATTGGGTGATGACAAGTGTAACTAAGAGAAGGGGATGACATTCCCAGAACAGGTATCCCTAATCCACTTGATTATTAAAATCCTCTACGCTGAAGTAACTAACCCTTCAGTGGGCATTTATATCAGACACAAATATCCTCATATTTTTTTCCCATTCAAAGAAATCTATACAGATGATAACTCTTTCTGAAATTTTCTTCTCATTTGAATAAACGTGTTGATCATGTTTATTACAAGACTTTAACTGTTCATTCAAACCCCAGGTCACAGCCCATGTATCCCTGTAGAATTAAATATCATTCCATTTCTCCATCCAAGAAAAATAAACAACCACTTTCATTGCCCAAAGGTCTGCTAACTGAGAGAATTCTCCTTCACCTCTTTCCCTCAGGGTTATCCTAGAAAATGGCTATAATGCTATAATTGTTGTTGTGGTTTAGATGTGAGGTGTCCCCCAAAACTCACATGTGAGACAATGCAAGAAGGTTCAGAGAAGAAATGATCAGATCATGATACCCTTAACCCAATCGGTAAATTAAACATCTGATGGGATTAAGTGGTGGCTTGAAGGCAGGTGGGTTGTGGCTGGAGGAGGCTGGGCATTGGGGGCGTGTTATATATTTGGGGTATATATTTCCATTTGGTAAGTGGTCTCGCCCTCTCTGCTTACTGATCATTATATGAGCTGCTTCCCTCTACTACACTCTTCCACTGTGATGTTCAACCTCACTTGGAGCCCTGAGGAATAGTGCCAGCTGTCTATGGACTGAACCTTCTGAAACTGTGAGCTCCAAATAAACGTTTTTCTCCTCTACAGTTGTTCTGGTTGGGTCTTTTAGTCACAGTGGTGAAAAAGCTGACTCAAACACTTGGACATTTTAGGTGTTGCTCGTATATCATGCAAAACCATCTGTAAACCAGACTCTAGTCTGTAAGCTTCCTCTGTAATTAATCATGAGAAACTTCTGTAGACAACTTTTATAAGAAACTTCGCATTAGTTCATAGGTATAGGCTGTATACCTGCCATAGAGAATGCAATATATCAGGAGTGGGCAACATAAGCATCCCTATGCATGCCCAGAGCATAAGTTTGACAGATAGCACTTAGTTCATGATGGATAACTCAAACTGAGTTTGAATATGATGTAAGGATCAGAAGCAGGCCAAAAGCTGTTGTCAAAAGAGAAGTAATTATATGGAAAGAGTAGTAATGTTTTGCTCCAAAATTCTAAAGGCTTGAGCTCTGATGTACTATTAGAAGCCTGTCAAGGGTTCCAATCAATCAGCACACTTATCTGCCACAGACATGTCAATCACCATTAGAACTGCTATGACCCAAACAGCAAGAGCAGTTGATGCAGCAGACTGGACTTGTTTGTTTTTCCTCACTGTAAAAAATACAGGTTTTAATTGACATAAAAATTATTCATAATTATGGTATACACTATGAGATCTTGTTATATGTATACACTATATGATGAATAAATCAAGCTCATTAACATAGCTATTAATTTATATACTTATCATTTTCTTATGGTGAAAACACTTAACATCCTCTTAAATATTTTCAAGTGTACAACGTATTATTATTAAGAATACTCAACATGTTGTATAACAGATCTCCTTAACTTATTTACCCTAATTGACACTTCATATTCTTTTATTAACATGTCCCCAATTGTTCAGTTCCAGCCCCTCATAAACACCATTCTACTCTTTATTACTTCCAGTTGTTTTGATTCCACATATAAGTGAAATCATATGATATTATTTTTCTGCCTTATTTTACTTTACACGATGTCCTCCAGCTTAATCTATCCTGCTTTAATAAATAGGATTTTCTCCTTTTAAAAAATAAATAATAACCCTTTGTGCATGTGTGTATGTGTACACACATGCACAAAGGGTTATTATTTATTCTTTTAAAGGGATGGATATATATATATATATATATATATATATATATATATATATATATAACATTCTTTATTCATTCACCTGTTGATGCATGTTTAGGTTGATCCCATTGGTTATTGTGTGTAGTGCTGCAATAAACATGAGAGCACAGATATCTTTGTAATATCCTGATTTAAATTTCTTTATACAAATATTGATAAGTGGAATTTCTAGATACTGTGATAGAATCATTCTTAAGTTTTTTGAGAAAGCTCCATAGTGATTTGTATATTGGATGCTACTTTACATTCCCACCAACAGAATTACCAAAGTTTCCTTTTACCCACAGCCTTACTTAAACTCGGCTTTGTGTGTATTTGTATGTGTGTGTGTTTGTGTGTGGGCATATGTGTTTGATAATAGCCACCCTAAGAGATATGAGATGCTATCCTATCATGGTTTGAATTTAATTAGCATTTGCATGATGATTAAAGACACTGAGGTTTTTTGTGGTTTGTTTTTTTTTTTTTTTTTTTAATGTTTCATGGCCATTTTATATATCTTTCATTTAAGATCGTTTGTCCACTTTTTAATCAGGTTATTTTCTTCTGTTTTCTGTTTTGCTATTATGTTCATTGGGGGCCTATTGCCAAGCTTATTTTTCCTGGGATTTACTCAAAAACAGAATAATTTTAGATTTCTTGGTTAAGTGACCAGATTAACACACCCAAATAATGAACATATTGCCTCCAAATCCAAATAGGCCCATCATGCATTATGTTGTTTTTTTAATTTTTATTATTTTCTGATTATAGGGTGATCCATATCCTACAACTTATTCTTCACCTTAGAAGAAATATATCAATGCAGAAAACCATTGGAAACTTCACTGAGGTAGAAGACCCTTGAAGTTTCACCCTTGCTCATGTAAACGATTACCAGGAACTCTAAAGTAGTTGCTACTTCTTGCTCATTAGTTCCAATCAGCATGCTACCTTCATTGACATAATGAATAAATGTAATAGCTTGTGGCAGGAAATGTCAATCAAGGTTACTTCAAACTAAATTATGAAAGAGAGTTGGACAGTTGATATACCACTGTTTTAGTCTGTTTGTACTGATATAACCATAACCTGTGACTAAGTAATTTTAAAAGAACAAATTTATTTCTACACACTTCTAGAGAGTAGGGGTTTTCCAAGATCAAGTGTAAATGTGTTTGCTGTTTAATGAGTAAACAAATATCTACCTCCAAATTTACACTTTAAACTCTGTGTTCTTACATGATAGAAAGGGACTTTTAAAAGGGAAAAAAGACTACACTCCCTCAAGGCCTTTCCGAAAGGATCCAATCTTGTCCATGAGGTTTCTGCCGTCCTAATGGCCCTGCCTCTTAACACAGATACACTGGAAATTGTTTTAAAAAGAATTTTGGAGAAGGCAAAAGTATTGAAACTATAAAAACACCTCAGTTTTAGTCAGTTAAGGAGTATTACTTGTCTTGCAATCTGAAAGAAAATTATTTCTGGTCAGTTTTGTTGACTGAGAAAAAAGTATTTGTTATACAATAGCTGCATCCCAGGTACCAGGAAATGTGTTAATTTGCTCAAGGAATGAAACTACCTCTGGTAAAGCAGCTGCAATTGGATTACCACCTAGTTAAATTCACAATAAGCCACTGTCATTCTCTAGGAGCCATTTATCTTATGCACAGGCCAAATAGGTGACTTAAATATGAATATGATAGGAATCACCTATCCTGTAGCTTTCAAGTCCTTTATGGTGTCACCGATTCTAAAATCTCTTCAGGGATCCAAGAATGTGGGCTTCCTTTAGTTTGCTATTTTCCTGGTTACAGATAGTTCTAGTGGCTTCCAAATGGGCTTTTCTAAGACTGGTCAAGGAATAAATGTATGTATTCTGTTGCCTTCTGAGTAGATGTATTCTAGTTATGCATCCCAGAAATGGTAAAATAACCACAATAAATGCTTGACACCCATTCATCTAACTATGGATGGAACTGAAGTAAAACATCATAGATCATCTGATTTGCATAAGCCTCCATTCTGTCTAATAAATTAGAGTGATGCTTTAAGTCCCCTGGAATTATTAATTCTTGAATCATTGCTAATTCAGAGTTAGTGCCAAGTAGTATACAAAGGTTCTCGTTCCTTACGTTTCCTCAATGCACAAATACCTTAGTAAAGGCTGGTCTCATATATATCTAGTCCCAGGTTGTTATATCAATACAAACAGACTAAGACAGTGGTTTATCAACGGTCCAACTCTATCATAACTTAGTTTGAATTACCTTGATTGACATTTACTGCCACAAGCTATTACATTTACTCATTTTGTCAATTAACTTAACATGCTGATTGGAACTAATGAGAAAGAAGTAGAAACTACTTCAGAGTTCCTTTGGGGAAAGCTCTAGGCAGTATTAAGAGTATAAATTTTGTTATTTATACAAATTTTGTTATTTATCCTCAAAGGAACCTGATCTTGCCTTTATTCAAGAAGTTCTTGGTCTATAAACTAGTTCAGTTCTGAAAACTAATTGAGGGGTCTTGACTCTGCTTGTATGATTTAGGTTAGACTTTTTTCACTTGACCTTGAACGTTTTGCTTACATAGACCAGTAAAAATTGCTTTCAAATATAATTTTCAAAAGTAGGCTTTCTACCTGTTTCATTTTCCGGAACACTTTGGTCACCTAGCTAGAACCATAGGTTTCATGAGTCGGACAATACTGACAATTACTCAGACTGTGCTAATCATTCCGGTAGCTATGCCTAACTTAGTTTTTGGTTAATTGCTGCCATTTGACCTCAGCTACCCTGGGATCCACATACTCCTATTGCATTTAGGCTTCCCAAATCATGGGCAGCAGTTCCCACAGAAGAGTAATAATATATTCTTCAAAGATTCTGGGACTATCTCAAATTTATTTCTCACAATAGTGGTAAAATATATGTCTTTCAGACCTTCCTATTGAAGATTAAGTCTAAAGTACCAAATGTATCTAGCAACCCAATCTAAGACTTTGAATCTCTTCCCTCTATGTTAAAAAAAAAAAAAAAAAAAGAAGATCCAGTATATCTAATTCACTCACTGGAGTCACCTTCTGATCCATGTTTCAATCAATCAACCAAACAAACTCATAGAACTTTTTCCAACTCTTCAAGCTGCAAGATTAAATAAAGCATCTCTACTTATTGAGTCCATATTAATAAGTTTTGCCTGTTCCAAATTTATGTTCATTTCACTTTTATCTTGTGTTCTAAAAATCCATTCCCAAACATGATATCCACATTTATTTCATTATAAATTAGAAAACTGAAAGTGTTTGGTTTTTATATTTTATCTTTTTTTTTTCTGGATTTTAGTACAAGTTTGCATGGGTCATACACTATACTTCAGTTTTAATGTCCTCCTCAGAAAAGTCATGTGACAGGTTCAGAAAAACAGAGGGATGCTGAGAAATGGGATGGATCCTTAGGATAATCTTTGTCACTTTACATATAATTGGTCTCAGTGGATACCAGTTTTTGTGGTTAATCCTCTTGACTATGGAAAGGCTACTATCCTGTGTTTGGGGAAGCTTCTTTCACTGGAGATGAGGAGACCTCTAAAATGCTAAAGTAGACTCAAGGAAGACTTAGAATTTAGTGACTCAATGTCAGTAGCTCCAGAAGGTGTTTTCTTATATACCCAATACAATTTATAAGCTAATATTCTTGCTGGATCCATACACACACTTTAATAAGTGCACAACACATAAGAGAGAGAACTTCAACTTGCATTGTAATACAGCTGTTTGTAGGATGAGATTCTATGTTTGCTTTTTCAGTAATTTCAACCCAGTGGCTATAGGAGATAAGATTCTCCTTCAGGGCACACATAGAAGTTTTCATTTAATTTACATAGAGCTTGAGCTGGCAATTAAAATCTCTGAACTTTTCCTTTTCTTTTACTTCTTTGTCCTGCAACATGAGAAATGACCTGCAAATCTGATTATGTTTGTTTGTTTCCAAATGCATTCCAAAGTATTAAATTTATAGGTCACTCAGATCCTTGATTCCTACAAGTGTTGATTAAGAAAATCCAAGAGATATTTTGCATATATCAACTGTCAGATTATAATATGGGCTATCAGTGCTTTCTTCACTGCTAAAAATAGAGTTTTTAGTATCTTAAAATCTAATAATATTAGAAAGTCAATCCAGAGACTTCAGAAGCAATTCAGAAAATTCAATTTTTAAACATTTGTTCCTTAAGAATAACTCATGGTATCAGAATCTGTATTAATGTGGGTTCCTTAGAAGCACAGAAGCAATAATGTGTGAATATGTGTATTCATATATGTGTATACACATGTACATGAACATACACTATAGTTACAGTTTCCTTGGGGGGAAATATATATATATATATTTGTAATATATATATATTTGTAATATATATATATATTTGTAATATATATATATTACAAATGAAGAGATTTATTTATTACAAAGAATTGTATGGTTATGAAGACTGAGAAGTCTCATCACTTTCCAACTGAAAAACTTGAAATATGGAAATATGGGTTTTCTGATGGTATAGTAACAGTCTGAGTTAGTAGAAGAAGAGTCTGTGGCATTCTTTCATGCACGTGCAAAAACAAGACAAACTCACTGAGCCAACTGAACAGTCAAAGCCTAGATAGTGATTGCTCCCTTATGCCACCTTTTGTTATATTCAGTCCCCTAACAAATTTGATAAGATGACCTACATTGGATAGTGCAATCTGTCTTTCTACGTCTACAAATTCAAATGTTATTCTTATCTAGAAACACCTAAACAGACACACTCAAAATGATATAATGCTTAATCCCAAATCATGCACCAGAGGGTCAGGCAAGTTGATAAATGAAACCGTAACAATACAAATGCACACACATATACGTGTGCATGCATATATAAACAAGTTTTCACTTGCATACAGATATCACTTTTAATAGCGTGTGTTAATAAGGTTAACCTATTATCCAGGTTATCTAGAGTAAACCTCTTTTATTCAATACTTATTTTACTTATATTGCTAATATTTTGAATAAAATTTTCTATCTACTTTTTTGCTGTCTTTTATATGTATATGATCTATATGACTAATTATTTTCTCCTTTTTAAAAATTTGTTTCCTATCATTTTCTTGGCTAGTCTTGAAAAACAAATTTTGACTTGTATGATATCTGGCTTTCTACCATCTTCATGTTTTCTATATAATTTATTTCCATTATTGTATCATATTAATATATAAAATTATTTCACTAATGTAAAAAATTTTCTTTTAGTTAAATAAGAGCAAATGAGGCTACTCTTCTAAGCTGTGCTTTATACGTTCCCCACAAATTTTGACATATTTTATTTTCTGTATCATTCAGATTGAAATATAATTTTAAAATTTGACTTTAAACAAAATTATTTAAAATGAGGTATAAGTATATTTAATTTTATAATTATAAATCATAAAAATTAGTTTTTGTACATTTAAAAATATTTTCCCATTAAAAATGTCTTATTGTTTTGGTCAGGTTGTACTATCTATATTTGATTTTTGCCTTAATTTTTATTATTATTATTATTTTAAATTTGTAGTTGGAGACAATACCATTATTTCATTTATTCATTTTTATGTGGTGCTGAGGATCAAACCTAGTGCCTCGCACATACTAGGTGAGCGCTCTACCACTGAGCCACAACCTCAGCCCCTTTTGTCTTAATTGTTAATCATTATTTTTGTTCCAACACCATCTATTATTTGGAGGAACAATCTACATTCATTTCAAAAGTGTATTTTTTACTTTGTGTATGTGCATGTTTTAAACTTTTAATTAGATCAAAATGTGTGATAATGTTCAGATCTTTATCTTTACTTATATCTTTAATACTTGTTTCAACGTTGAAAAGGTCGTAAATCTTCATATAGTGTTTATGGATTTGTCTATTTAGTTCTTCATTTGTGTCAATCTATGGTCTACATTTGTGATCATGATGCTCTAACAATAAATTCATTCTCTTAACAGCATGAGTTATCAGAGGTTTTCACTGAATTTGAAAAATAGTTGATCTCTAACTTCAACTATTTTTCTCTCTCTTTTCTCCTGAGACTGCAATAACACCTGTAATAATCTCTACTTATTTTATAGAAATTAGGGTCTATTTAGATTTTCAATTTTTGACTGATTCATTTCTTTTTATCATGATTCTTTCTTATTTCTTTTTTGCTTAAACTCATTCAGGAAACATTTTGTTCTGTATTCCATATATTGCAAACTACACTTTTATAATATAACTTAGTTCTTTTTGGTGGGAGGTTCCTAGGATTGAATCCAAGGGCACATAATCATTGAGCCATATCCCAAACCTTTTTTATTTTTTATTTAAAGACATGCTTTCACTAAGTTGCTTATGGTCTCAATAAGTTGCTGAGATTGGCCTGAAACTTGTGATCCTCTTGCTTCAGCCTCTCAAATTGGATTACAGGTGTATACCAACAACACCCCCAGTTTTCATTGGGTTCTTTTTATAGATAATATTTCCGTGCTGCATTTCACATTTATCCATTCATTGTTCACATAGACACACAGACACACCACAAATTTTTTCCTTGAACATATTTCTGATTTGTGCTTTAAAGTGTAGTTTTTATTTTTTTTAGGATATATATTCCATTTATTCACTTACAAAAACTATTTGTTTCTAGGAACTGAACCCCATCCTCATGCATGCTAGGCAAGCATTTTACCACTGAGCTACATACCAGGTTGTTTGTATTTCTATTGGCATTTTTTGTTGTTTAATTTTATAGTTTATGTTTCTTCCTATACCTAAAAATATGTGGTAATACACTTGTTACAGTGAATAATACATTGTTAAAATTCTACATCTTTTTAACTTTCACTGAAGGTTATTGTTTTTGTTCCAGGAGGTAGTAAAATTCCTTCCTGTTTACCTGTACTTACACAGATTTGAAATTTACCCTTTGTTAAAGCAGACCTTTTTTTTTTTTTTTCTGTGATTGTATAGTGAATTCTATAATCTTTGGACTTTAGTTTTACTCTTGAAGTATTCTGCTTTCAGTTCCTGTTTATTGTTTCTCTTGCTTTGTGGATACTGTCTGCCTTGTATCAATCTGACAGAAATTGAACTCTTCAAGGCTCCTTTGCAAACATGAACATCTTTGTCTGAAAAGTGAAGCTAATGGTAGTGTGGCTGCCCGATTAAATTCTTGATAGCCCATAATAGGTACAGTAATGTGTTCCCTAAATATCATGGTCACTCACTTGCTTCAGTGTATGAGTACTCTGAATTTCTCCCTCCATGTTAATAAAAAGAAAGAATTATATTTTTAAATTTTAAAAACACAGTATATCCCAAGTAATTTTTAAAGATACTATAGAGATCCCATTTGCCCTTCACCCAAATTTCCCAATTGGTTACATCTTATATAGCCATTATACAATGCTATTTTGTCACGTGTACATTTTTGTACACCACCACCATAGTGAAGGAAAAACTATACCATTAACAAGAAGTTTATGTGAAACCATTTACCTCAAGGTAGAATTAGATTTCAGACCACTTATTAAGCCTTCTTGGCACAACCCTAATGGGAAGGGGAGGAGACCCTTGTTATTGTGCCTAAAGTGCCCTCCACTGACACAATAGAGACAGGGACACCTCACTACCACAGGCCTCATTATGAGGTTTATCTAATTTCTAGCATGTGTCAGTATTATACTCCTTTTTAAAGTGGAATAATGATGCATTATATGAATGTATCACATTTTGTTTTCTTTTCAACTTCTAGAAAACATCTGGATTTCTATCTTATGTCTATTGTAAATAGTGCTGCTACAAATATCCTCATACAAAATTTGTTAGAAGACCTGCTTTCAATTTAGTGATATATATTCCTAGGTGAACAATTGCAGAGTCATATATATAACCTGCCAAGAGACCACCAAGTTATTTATTTACCCAACAGCAAGGTCTGAGTGTTCAAAGTTATCCTTGCCCTTGCCATTATTTAACATTCTTCTCCTTTCTTTTTCTTTTTCTTTTTAAATCCATTAGCTGTGAATTTGTATCTCAGTGTGGTTTTTATTTGCCTTTTCATAAGGGTTAATGAGCTTTTCCATTTTTTCATGTACTTTTTGTTCATCCATATATTCCTTTTTGAGAAATGTCTATACAAGTAACTTGCTTATGTTTATGTTTGAATTGGGTTATTCACCTCTATGTTTGAGTTGTAAGACTTTTGTACATTACTCTGAATATCAGACCTTGAACAAATTTAAAAATCACAAAACACTTCTGCCATTTTTGGACTGTTATTTTTTTCTCTTTTATATAGTATCTTTTGATTTACAGAAGTTAGTTTTAAAACATACTTTCAATTTGTCTCTTTTTCTTCAGTTACCTTATGACTCTGATGCCATACTAAGAATTGACAAACCCAAGGTCATGGTATTTTACACCTATTTTCCTCTAAGGTTTTTATATTTCTAACTCTAAAATTTAACTCTTTGATCCATTCTGAATATATAGTATGAAATAGTAATCTAAGTTCATTTCTTTTGTGTGTGTACAACTGGGATCCAATTGACTCAGCATCATTAAATTGAAGGATATTATATCTCCATTAAATGAACTTGAGACTCTGGGTGAAAATAAATTTGTCATAAATGTATGGGTCTAGTTCTGGAATTTTTAATCCTGTTAATCTGTATGACTATTATTGAAAAGTACCATACTGTTTTTCTATTTATAGATTTGTATTAAATTTTGAAATTTTGGAAGTGTGAATGCTCTAACTTTGCACTTTTTCAGGGTTCATTTATGTTAGGAGTCCCTAAATAATCAATGGGAATCTTAGAAACAGATTTTTCAGTTCTAGCAGAAAAAGAAGAACATATATACACACACATATATATGTTCTTCTTATTTTATATAAGTATATATATATATATGTGTGTGTATATGTATATACAAATATACACATACATTGATATATATATGCATAAATAAATATATATAATATATTGCATTAATTTGAATCTATAGATAACCTTTGATATTATTGATATTTTAACAGTATTATTTTTTCTTCTCCTTAAACATGTTTTATCTTTCTATCTATTTTAAACCTTTAATTTTCTAAAGAAGTATCTTGTGATTCTTAGTGTAGAATTCTACATCTATTGGATCAATATATTCCACTGTACTTTATTCTTTTGAATGCAAGTATAAATTGAATTATTTTCTTAATTTTATTTTCATATTATTCATTACTTATGTTTACAAATGCAACTGATTTTTGAGTATTGATCTTGTTTCCTGTGATTTGAATAAATTCATTTAGTAGCTTTCATATTTAGTATATTCTTTAGAAATATATATTCATATATATATATATATATATATATATATATATGTTTATGTCATCTATATGTAAATATAATTTCTCATCTTCCTTTCAATTTTGGATGACATAATTTTCTATTGTAATTGCTCTAATTAGAACTTTCATAGTACTTTTGAACAGACACATCAAACACTGGCATCCTTGAGTTGCTCATGATCCTTAAGGAGAAAACTTTCATAATTTCACCATTTAATATAATGTTTGTTGTGGTTTTTGTATAAATCTTCTTTATATGTTGAGGAAATCGGAACTATTCCCTGTTTGTTAGTATTTTTTATCATGGACTGGCATTGGCTTTTTATTTCAAATGTTTTTCTGCATCATTAAAAGTAATCTTATAGTTGTAGGATTTATTTTAATTCATTCTATTAAATGTGGTGTATCATATTGATTCACTTTCCCTACTTAAAAAGCTTTATTTTTAAAAGCAGTTTTAGTTTCATATCAAAATGAGTGGGGTGGGACCTAGAATTTCCTTACACCCACTACCACACACATAGCCAACTGTTGACATTTTACAATCAATGTAATTAAGTGACACAGGGTTATCACCCACGGTCATCCTTCATATTTGAGACCAGTCTTGGTGTTGTACATTCTGTAGATTTGATAAATAATGTGAATTGTACCATTGTTTTAATATCCTGCAAAGTAGTTTAACTGCCCTAAGCATTCTCTGTGCTCTGCCTATTGGATTCTCCCTCCTATAACCCCTGGCAGGTACTGTTCTTTACTGTCCTCATAGTTTTGCTTTTTCCAGAATGTCATAATATTGAAATAATACAATGGCTAGACTTTTTTAGGTGGTTTTTTCTTCTTGAGTGGTGCACATTTAATTTTCCTCCATATATTTTCACTATTTATAGATTTATTTACTACTTATTTATTGCCATTGGAGATTGAACCAAGGGGCACTTAACCACTTAGCAACATCCCCAGCCCTTTATTTTATATTTTATTTGAGACAGGTTCTCACTGAGTTGCTTGGGACTTTGCTAAGTTGCTGAGGCTGGTTTCGAAATTGTGATCTTCTTGTCTCATCCTCCTGACTTGCTCAGATTACAGGAATGTGCCATGATACCCAGCAGGACATGCATTCTTCTCACATTGTCTTTTCTAGAATAGAAGTCTAGCTTATCGATTTTTTTTTTTTCCTTCATGGATCATTCCCTTTGCATTGCATCTAAACAGTCACTGCCCTACCAAAGATCACCTAGTTTTTCTCCTAATTTTCTTCTAGAAACTTCTTTGTTTTGTACTTTACATAAAGGTCTGTGGTCAATTTTAAGTCATTTTTTTTGGTGAAAGGCACAAGACTTGTATTATAAATATTTATTTTTGCATGAAGGATTCTAGCAACATTTGTTGATAAGACTATCTTTGCATCATGTTTTTGTCCTTACTTTGTCAAATATAAAGTGACTGTGTAAATCTAGGTCTATTTCTTGTGCTTCTGTTCCAGTGTATTCATTCCTTTTGCCAGTACCGTACTGTCTTGGGTACTATAGCTCTAGAAGAAGACTTGAAGTCTTGGGCCTACATTTTCTTCTATCAGTTGCAGAGGTTCTGGTCTCATTCCTAGGTCTTTGATTCACTTTGAATTCACTTTGAATTCATTTTGAGTTGAATTTAGTACAGGGTATGTGGTAGGAATACAATTTTATTCTTCTACATATGAATTTCCAGTTTCCTCAAACCATTTGTCAAAAAAGGCTATAATTTCTCCAATGAATGTTTTTTAACCTTTCTCTGGTATCAGATAATTATATTTATGTGAGTTTTTTCTTTGCCTCTATTCTATTACATTGTTCTTAATGTCTATTTTGATGCCAGTACCATGCTGTTTTTGGTATTATAGTTCTGTAGTATATTGTGACGTCTGCTATTTTGATGCCTCCAGCATCACTCATTTTATTCAGGATTGTTTGGGCTACAGAAGGGCTCAAATTATCTCTATTTCCTGATGAGATGATTATTTTTTGTAGAAGACCCAAAAAACCCTATCAGAAGACTTGTAGAGCTGATGAGCAATTTAAGTAAAGTAGCAGGGTACAAGATTACCACTTATAAATCAATCATGTTCCTGTACTCCAGTAACAAATCTGCTGAAAGATAAATTAGAAAATGTTTTCCATTTACAATAATTCCCCAAATTATTTGGGATGTAATCTAATAAATGATAATAAGGACCAACACAATGAAAACAATAGAAAGTAATTGAAGAAGTCCTTAGAACATGGAAAGACTGACCATGTCCTTGTATAAGCAGAATCAATATTATTAAAATGGCTACAGAATCAAAGCATTATACAAATTGAATGCGATCTTCAGCAAAATACAAACAACATTCTTCACAGAACTCTAAAAACAATTTTAAAATCCCTCCAGTCTTATTTAGTTCTTTGATATTTCTCCCAGTTTTGTAGTTCTCATATAAACCTTATGCGTGTTTCATCGGATGTATACCTAAGTATTTCATCATGCGTCGTGTTAATGTAGATGGTAATGTGCTTTGAATTTCAATTTCCACTTACTCATTGATGTTACAAAGGAGAATAATTGATTTTGTATATTAACCTTGAGTTATATACTGAATATTTATGTCTCTAGCAAAATTAATCTTTTGAAGCACTATCCCCTTTTAATAAAGGGTTTGGTTGAGGATGGGGCCTCCCTGATATAACTGAGTCCTTATAAGATGAAGATGCAAAGTGTTATCCCCCCACCACATGAAGAGACATTAAGAAATGAGTGTGGGCTACAAATCTGGATATGAACCTCCAACTCAAAACAGAACATTGCATTACCTTAATTTTGAACTTCCTAGCCTCCAAGACAATAACAAATGTATGTCCACTGTTTAAGCTACCAAGTCTAACACTTTTTGTTATAGCATCTTGACCTAAAAAAACTGTTTGTCATATAACCTTGGTACAAGAACTTATTAGTTTCAAACATTTTTTTTCAACCCTGTGGATATTTTCTGTAGGCTACCTTACCATTTGTAAACAAAGGTAAGTTCATATTCATATTTTACTTCCAAATAAGTATACATCTTTTCCTTGTCTTAAAGAATTAGTTCAAACTTATAGTGTCATTGAAGCAGAGATAAGGATACTAATACTTTTTTCTAATCTTGGTAGAAAAATTTTGAGTTTTTCACCATTAAGCATTATATGTTTTTTTTGTGAATGTCCTTTACCAAACTGAAGAGGTTACCTTCTCTAGTTTGCTGAAACTAGTATTTGTTTGTTTGTTTAAAAACCATAAGTGAGTGTTGAAATTTAGAAATTCTTTTTCTACATATATTGATAGGGTAATCTTATTGTTTATTTATTTAATGTGATAATTACATTAATTTATTTTCAAATGTTCAAGCAGATTTACATACTTCTATAAAATGTAACTTGGTCATCATGTACCATTCTTTTTATAATTCTTTTCATATAAGTATTTTCCCATTCAATTTTTTAGCTTTTATTGTTGTTGAGCATTGTTTTGTCTATATTCATGAAATATCTCTTATTTTTGGTTCTTATCATATCTTTGTCCAGTCTGGTAGGTTAATCCTAGCTTTATAGAATACATTAGGAAGAATTCCCTAGCTTCTATCTTCTGGAAGAGACAATGAAAAGTGGGCTCAATTTATTCTTAAATTTTTATTATAAATCACATGTCAATTCAACCAGCCTTGATGTTTTCTTTTTTGGAGGATTATTTATAATTGATTCAGTCTCTTTAATAGATATAGACCTATTCATGATGTCTATTTCTTCTTGTGTGATTTTTGACAGATTGTGTCCTTCGAGGAATTGGTGCATTTCTCTGGGTTATCAAATATGTGGTGACAGTTTTGTTCCTACAATTCCTTTATTATCCTCTTAATGCTCATGGGAACTATAGTAATGTTCTTCCCTTCACTTCTGATATTTTGAATTTTTGTACATTTTATTTTGAGCAATCCTGTTGTATTAGCCAGGGTTCTCTAGAGGATCAGAATCAACTAGAAGTATAATTATAAAAGGGGGATTTATTAAGTTGGCTTGTGTGGCCAGAAGCTGGTTAGTTCACAATGACTGTCTACAGGCTGGAGAGCTGGAAGAACCAGTAGCTACACAGTCAAAAAGGCTGAAGCCCCAGAAAGAGAGGGATCAATGTTGCTATTCTAGTCTGAGACTGAAGGCTTCTGGGGAATCACTGGCACAGTCTGCTTTGGAAGAGTGAAGAACAAGAGTCCAATACCCTCAGAGGAGAACAGCACCAATCAAGACTTCTTTCATGAAGAAGTAAGTTTCCATCTGCTGTTGCTCCCTTATTCTTCCAATTTTTATTCCATCCAAGCCATCATCCTATTGGACAGTGCTGCCCACACTTAGGGAGGGCCTCCTTTTCAGTTGGCTATCCCACATGCCAATTTCTAGACACACCCTCTATGACACACCCATAAACCCTCCTAATCCTTGGCATTTCTTAATCCAATCAAGTTGACAATTCAAATTAACTCTTACACTTGTTTAGAATTATATCACCTTTACTGATCTTTCAAATTCACTGATCTCTAAGATGATTTACTATTTACTAAGACGATTACTATTTCTTTTCCTCTTCTCACTTTAAATCTGATTTGCTCATTTGTTTGTGGTTGTATCTTTAGTTTACTTTTAGTAGAGTTTAGATATGGAATATTAAATTATTGATTATAGTTATTTATTTTTTACATACATGCATTTAATGCTTTGTATTTCCCCCTACCCTTCACTGAATCTGTGTGTTATGGTATATTGCATTTTCATTTTCATTGACTTCAAAGTATTTTTAAAATTAAGATTGCTTTATTTTTGGGGAGGTGCTGGGAATTGAACCCAGGACCTCACTCAATACATGGTAGGCAAGTGCTTTACCACTGAGCCACATCTGCAGCCCCCCAAGATTTCTTTCTTAATTCAACTGTTTTTTCAAAGTATTTTTAATATAAAAGGTTAATTGCAATAATATAAGTTTTGGTAAACATTTGGAAAAATACCATCAATGGGCAGATTTATCACAATGCAGGACAGTAAAAATATTTCTAGAACTAAAGGCAATTTTACTTTTCAACTGAGAAGGAAAAACATGATGATAATGTGATTATTCAGACTTTTGTCACATTTCTGTAAAATAAATGTATTTTCAATGTGTATTTGTATATATGTGTGTGTACTCAGAAACTAAAACTGTACCCTAAAAATATTAAATAAATTAGCAAATATTTCCTGTCATATCAGATAAATAAGACTCTGTTAATATTACACTAAAATACATTTTAGCATGTGAAAAAAATGACAAATTAAATTGAGTATTCTTCAATCTGTATTTGAATTAAATTTCTGACTACAGTTTATTGTCATGACTATCATTATTTCTTGTTGTTTATTTCATTTTAGCATTATGACTGAGGAAAATTTTTTTATTATTAATAATTAGGACAAAATTTCCTGAACTGATATCTCTGTTTTTTATTTTGAAGATGATGTAGTTTGTTTTATTCAGATATTTCTGAAATGGGATTTTTACTAATTAATATTTTTTCACTGACAAATCTTTAACAAAGATAAAAATATATTTGTCTATAATTTAGCTATACAGAAAAATAAAAGTTCTTGACAATAAGATGATAAAACTTGCTATCTAGATAATTTGAAGTAGTTATACCAACAAAGAAGGAATAAAAAACAATGATATTGAAAATAATTCTGTATAGAAACAGAAAAATATGCAAAAGCATTGGTAATAAGAACTAATGAGAATTATTAAGAAGAAGAGGACAGTTACCTATAACTGCAGGTTGTTGTGAGGAGATTATATGATTCATATGTATTATTTGCTATGCATTATATCAGCATAGCTAGATATATCATTTAATCCTCAGAGCATTCAAGTGAATAATGAAGTTTTATTTCTATTTTGTATAGAGTTTCAGAGAGGTTGAATAATTTGACTCAGATCATTTAGTTAATAAATTACATAAAAGAAATTCAAATTCATGTGTACTATGTATGATTTCAAATGTATTTCTATGTCTTTGATGTTCTCAAAGAATTAGGATGTGTTCAGCTTCTGCTGATTTGTGTAGGCTATGAAAATTTGGAGGAGATGGAAATATAAAGGAAAACTATAATAGTGTCTAGATCCCCAGATATAAAGGCCTGGAGATAGATCTTTCAAAACCTATACTTGACATAAATATTCTGAGTGCCTACTACCAACTGAAATTCTAGAATAGAAGAAATATCAAAAGTAGCTATCAAATTGAATTGGGACAAAGAATGTGAGAGCAGGGTATAACCATTTCAATTAAATTATTTCAATCACCTACAATCATAGAATATACTTCAGTCTTCCATGCATCAAATTCACAGAAAAATTCAAATTCTATAACTTACATTTTCTGAAATGTACTTTCTGTTAAAATAAAAGGCCAATTCTTAAAACTAATTACAACCACCCAGGTGCATGCAGCAAACTCTTGTAACCTCAACTACTCTGGAGGCCCAGGTAAGATGTTTACAATTTCAAGGCCAGCCTGGATACCTTAGTAAGACCCTGTCTCAAGATAAAATGAAAAGGGCTAGGAATAAAATAAAATAAAACGTCCAGTGGTGAGTGGTAAGGGTCCCCGAGCTCCCTCTTTATTAAAAAAAAAAAAAAGAATAAAAGATTATTTTAGACTCATACTATTTGGGTGGATTTTGTTGTATTTATAATTTTCTTGGAAGCAAGTGACAGAAATACAGTTTAAATTAATTTAAGCAAAAGATGAATCCATTAAAATATCAGGAAAAAAAAAAAAAAACTCAGAATAGCGAGCCAGACTGAAAGTCCATGCTATAGGTCCTGCTCTCCTAGAAACTGACCAAGAGCCCAGGATTTGGGTGAAATTAATTTATGAAAGAAGAAAACATTTCTAGGAGAAATCAACTTGCAATAAAGAAAAAGGGGGACAGGAATAAGCCCATCAAAATTGTGATTTTAATTGAAGCTGTACAGCCAGGGAATTCAAGTATAAAGTGTACCATAGAGTTTGTGTCTCATGTATGAAAATGAGGGACCACTTCTGTACCCAAACATTAGCCAGGCATTGTAATATGTCTTAATTATATATTTTTCCAGCTTTCCAAATGGCCAAATGGCCAAAACTGTTTTCCCGAAGAAGTTTGCATGTAGATAATAGTTTTTAGCAGAAAACACAAGAAACAGAAATGAACACCAGAAACTGATAAGCAAAGATATGGAGAAAGTGGATGAGAAACAATAGTGTACATTACAGTAAAGAGTGCAGGCAAGTCTGAGAAACAAATGAAACCTGAGGATTCCACTTTAGGGTATGCATCTGTGTCTCCAATTTCCAAATTCTGTGCAGAATTCCTCATTATCTGCCTATAAAATATATCTCTCAGAATATGAAAAAATATTGTTCATATGTTGTTTAGACTGCAGATGAATTTAATGCAGTTTCATTTTTTTAGAACCAAGACCAGCTATTCCAAGAACAGATTCATAGGATTCTTTTCTCAAATGCACATTTTGGATTGAGCTGCTTCAATTGAAGGTCAAGGAATAGGTGTAGGTGTCATTTGCAAGACCACACAAACTCCCCCAGAGCTGATTAGAGTGTAGGAAAGCAGACTTTTTTCCTACAAAAGAGGAGAGGTACTGGGAATTTGGTTTTCTTGTGTTCAGCTACATCACAAATATAAACTATATGAATTTGATAAGATGAATAGAACCTGGCCCTGCATAACTCCTCCTTGACACTTAATTTAGATGAAACATAATTAAAATGGCAATAAAGACTTTACTTTCAGAATAACATGGTAAATATAAATAGAGAAAAATGAAAATCTGAATCTTTATAGTGCTCCAGGATAAGGAAGATAATTAAAATTGTTATTTTGTAATGATACACACGTGTATATACATGCCCTGAAGATATTAATATTTTCCAATTTGTCCATCATTTAGTATGAATTATTCTACTTTCCAGCACATGCAATGACTTGTTAAAACAATTAGGCATGCTTGTTTGCATGCTTAATTATCAAGACAGATAATTTTAAAGGTTGATTTTTGGTTCTCATTAGAATGTAATGGCTCAAATGCTTGTACTATAAGAAAGTAAAGAACTGTTATTTCCACTCCAATGAAAACTAACCATTGCCTTTCAAGAGCATATGGATATTCTGTAATTATAAAATGTGAAAGAATTTGTAATTATTCTTGTGAAAGAATATTGTCACATTTCTGTGATAAATTCCTCTTGTAATGTTTTAATATTTGTAAAATATGGAAGAGAGAACCCTTCTTTGAAAGTAAAATTGTTTAGTCTATATTGTTCTAAACAAAAGCCATCACTTAAACCATGCTGTGACAGTGATTGACAAATTGCCTTTAATAAATTACATCAATTGCAAAAATAGGAGTAAAATCAGAAATATACTTTGCAAAATGAAGAATGTTTTCATTATAATATTCTTCCCTATGGCACTTTAAAAAGATAGCAAAACATCTCAACACTATAATATGAGACCTACAAATAATACATGGCACGTAATAACTAGATTCTTTTATATGTATGTATGTATATATATATATATGTATATATAATATGCAATAAATTAATAACATATCACCATATTCTAACATGAATTTAAAAGAAGGAAACAATTCTTTGTGGATAATTATCTAAGTCTGTGTTTTTGTGCATTTCAGAAGTTTGATCAAAAAGCCAAGCATTTTTATGATCATGCTGATTATAGTAAGATATATGGAGGAAATTTCTTCTTGAAACACTGTTATGGTTCTTATGACACTGCTATGGCTCCTTGGGTTTGAAGATATGGACAGTTTATAGAAGTACAATACTGGGCAGTTATTTTGTAGGATGTCCTTTGATTGAGATTTATGAGATATATTCTTCATATAATTAGATATAAGTATCAAGTGTTTTGGAAGTATTATTTTTTTCTTGGTGTGATATGTATTATGTGTAGTAAGTTCAGGCAATTTTAATTTTCATCATATCATGGCATATCCAAATACCTCTATCAAAATGATTTATTAGGTTGATGCTGTGACTCGGATTTGAGAGGAAAAAGTAGCTTTCCATGCTTCACTTTATTGAATGAGGTCACTGTGTCCAGCCCACCTCTGAGAAGTAGAAAGTTATACTTTCCCTAAGAACAGAGTGTCTCTCTATATATTATTTAAAAATCTTCTGTATGGAAGATTTGCTTCATTTCTCCCATTTATTCATTCAATCATTTATTTACATAAATTTGGACTTACAACATTTATTTTATGTTTGGGTTATAATTTAGCACTTCACAATTTCTTTTGTTGCTCAAATTGTTCCAGTTTTGGCTGCTGGGATCTTTGTTAGCTGACTCCATTGTCCCTTAGGCCTTATCCTTATCATTATGATATTTTTTTCTCCGTGCTTTCTTACATTCTGATAATATAAGATAGTCCAATATCATACTTTGCATTTTAATGTCCTGTGATAGCTGAAAGGGTTTTCATCTTGTTTTTACATACACTTGGTTAATCTCAATATAAATTCTTGTACAAAAGTTTTTCTTTCCCACTTTTGGCTTAAGTCTTTTCAATAAATCAAGAATGAAAGAATTAGTAAATAAATAAATTAAACATTGCGTATTTAAATACATGTCTTATGACATTTATCTGAACAGATCATGAAATGAGTTACTCTCCTCTGAGAGAGAAACACAAAAACTTGAAATTGTGTTATTAAGCACTTATCTCTGAATTAGGCATTCCCTCTACAAGAATAACTTATAGAATGTTCCATAAGTGATACCAATCATTGTTGGAATATCACTCTTCACATGTCTAAGCATTCCTTTGAATTTATTTCTTTGCCACTGAAAGCTTTTACAACTGTTTCAGTGCCTGGAGCCATGATATTGGGAACTAAAAACTTAGCCTTCTCTTTTATTCAACTCTGCAGCTAAAGGCATCTTTTAAAACTTTTTTGTTTTTGAAGTTGCTCATTTGCCCCTACCTCTTCCCTGAGGTGTCTTAAAGCAACAATAGTATTAGCTCCAATTCTCTGAAATCTTTCTATGTGATAACCCTATGCTAAACATCTTATACACATACATTCTCTAGTTTAACCCTCCCTACAATTGTACTTGACAAAAAAAAATTTCAGAATCCCAGGTGAAGCAATAAATTTATAAGAACAAGTCTAAAAATGGGTAGAACAATTTTATTTTCCTAATAATTGTACAATATTACCATTCATAGATCTCCAGATCAGAGATCCTGATGGTTTTTTAGGTGGCTCAAAAAATATACCAGAAAGAAATAACTTAATATTATATTAAAATATTTACACCTACATTTGGGGAATTGTTTATTATTTGTTTTTTTATTAATATAAAATGGACACAAAAGAAGACACATTATTTCTGGGAAACTGTTGTACAAATAATCATTTTTTTTTCCTAAGACAGAAACTCCTTTAGTGATAGTAACACAGATGTTACATAGGTTTTTAGTCAGAAAGAGATGGATTCAAATTTTTATTCAGCTCCCTTATATACGTAGGATCCTACATATATTATTTGAATTTTTTTGGCCTCAATTCATTGTCTTAGAAATAAGGAATATTATATATCAACATCAGAGTATTATCAGAAGAATTAGGTAAAATGATTTTATACAAATTCTAAAACTCCTCTTATCTGTAGTGAAATTATCTGCTGAAGAACCTCACTAGAGACATTCTCAGAAAATTTCATAATATATAATATTGATCTGTTTCACTTATATATTGGCTATTTCTCTGCCACTCATGCAGATAGGGTTCATAAATGCAAGGTCGTGCCTTACATTCTGAAAATCTGTTAGAATGATTTTCTAAATTCAATGAGGTAATATTTCTTCCAATAATATACAATAATTTTCAGTCCAGGAACTGACTAGCTACTCTCTTACACTTATCATGGCTTCCTGCTCAAATCCCTACTAATTATTAGTATCCCAGTATTAGTGGTATTAGTCACAGGACTCTTGTCAAGTGCTTAAGTGGGTGCATCCTTATATCAGATTTAGTCTTCGAATGTTCATGTCTTCAAGAGAAAACTTTCTGCGATTCTGCCTACCTCCTTCATTAGGAGTTGTTGTGGTTAGTGAATGGGGCTTCCCTGGTGAATGGGATCAGGAGCTGAGGACAGCATACATACATGCCTAGCTCTCTTCCATCCCATTGAAACATTTCTCCTTCTGTCTAAAGTTAGTTCCATTACTGGTGCTCAATACCATCAATCTCACCAATGTTCTCTCTCTTGTATCTATCATGTCATCTCTTTCCATTATTACCCTCACATTAACATTTAAACAAGTTTTCCCATTATTTAAAAAATAATAATTTGGGGTCCAGTGTGGTGGTGCATGCCTGTAATCCCAGCTGCCAGGAGGCTGAGGCAGAGGATCTTAAGTTCAAAGCCAGCCTCAGCAAAAGCAAGGCACTAAGCAACTCAGTGAGACCCCTGTCTCTAAATAAAATACAAAATAGGGATGGGAACCTGGCCCAATGGACAAGTGGCCCTGAGTTCAATCCCTGGTACTTCCCATCCCCCCAAAAAAGCTACTTTGGTCATTTACCTTGCTTGAATTACTATTCTTTTTATATTTCACACCTAAATTTCGTGAAACTTGTCAGCACAGGATGCCAAGAATTTCTTACATATGTATCTCACCCAAGTCCCTTGCAGTTGAACTTCATCATCAGTATAGAAAAATCTAAGAAAGAACTTTACTTGTCATTTTTATGTTGCACTTGTTAGCATTTAACACTTTTGACCATGTGTCTTTCTAGAAGAGGTTATTTTTCAGCCTCCTGCTACTAAACATATTTATGGTACTACTTTCATCTTTTGGAGGTTCCCACTCTACTTTGTGTGCTGTTTTCCTCACTCAGAAACAGATTTATCTCTTAAGAACCATGAGGGCTTTTACAGAGTGAAGAGAACTATCATGGAATGAACTATAAGTAAACCTGCATTATCTCTAAGAAGATGCACTATCCATTTGATATGAAGTGATATAGCAAATTATAGTTTAAAGTAAAATTCTCTTCCCCATTTTGGTCATGAGTCCTCTTCTCCTAAAACACCTGCATTCACTTCTTGTACTGAAACTAGAATTACTGTCATAACTGTCTCATTGTATTATAGTTAATGTAGAAACTTTACCATTGAAATTGCATTTTATAGTAAAGGCATAGGAAAATTTTATTTTTATTCCATTAAAATTTCAGTCCATTTTTTTCTTTTTATTTTACAACAGGATAATATGGTGTGCTGGTTATACTTTCAAATGGGGGCAAAAGACAGAAAAATTTCATACAGATTTTAAAGTATGATAAAATTCTAAGGAAAATCAGTTTGTATCGCATAGAGAAGATGAATTGGAGGTTGGAAATGAATGTGAAAAAGACATAAAATGCAGAGATATATCAAAACTCTCCTGACATTTTATAGAGATTGGAAAGGGGGATATCAACGGGAGAAGTAACTGAGGTATGTATTTTCATATTAAAATATATCTGTTATTTTATTCAATTCAAAGAATAAACTAAAATAGAATTTTAAATGAAAAATATTAATTAGATGTATTTTAAACATAATTGTAATATTTAGAGGACTCTTTCAGTCTTATACATACATTTTACCAAAGTTAATTAATATTCCAGACATAAATTCCAAATCTATGTCTCAGACACTAGTAACTATATCCAATAATGTAGTGTAACCAATAAAAAGAACAAGAACTTTCCTATTGTGAATTAAGCTGCTATAAACATTGATGTGGCTACATCACTGGGATATGGTAATTATAAGTCCTTTAGGTAAATACTGAGGAGTAAGATATCTGTGTCAAATGGTGGTTCTATTCAAAGTTTTTTGAGAAATCTTTATACTACTTTCCAGTGTAGTGGTACCAATTTGCAGTCCCACCAGCAATGTATAGGTGTACTTTTTGCCCATATCCTCCCAACATTTATTGTAACTTGTATTCTTGATAATTTTTATTCTGACTGGAGTGAGATGGAATCTCAGTTTAGTTTACTTTAGTTTTTTTACTATTTCTTTTGAGTGAAGAAGATTTTTAGTTTGATATCATCTCATTTATTGATTTTTTATTTTACTTCTTGCACTTTAGGAATACTGTTGAAGAAGTCAACTCACAATAGTGAAGCTATGGAACCAATCTAGGTGCCCTTCATCAGATGAATGGATAAAAACAATGTGGTATATATACACAATGGAATATAACTGAGCCATAAAGACATGAAATTATGACATTTGCTAGTAAATGGGTGGAACCAGAGACTATCATGCAAAAAAGTGAAATAAGCTAATCCCCCAAAACCCAAAGCTGACTGTTCTCTCTGATATGCGGATGCACACAAGGGGAGTGGGGAGGAAGACTAGAAGTTCATTGGATTACCTTTAAAGATGAATAAAGGAAAGGGAGAAGGGATTATATTAGGAAACACAGTATAATAAATCTGACATAAGTTCTCTATGTTCGTATATGAATATGTGGCCAGTGTAGCTCCATATTGTGTACAACTTGAAGAATGTGATCCTCATTAGACTATGTTATACTCCATGTATGTATAATATGTCAAAATACACTTTACTGTCATGTATACCTAAAAATAACAAATAAAAATGTACCCCCCCCAAAAAAGAGTAAGAACTTGTTCAGAAGATTTCTTGTAATTGTTAGCTATTTATTGAACACTGTATATATATTTTTTTTTATGAGATTAAGTTGGAAATGCTTGTTCCATGCCTTTTTTGTTTGTTTGGTTTGTTTTGTTTTTAAAAATGCCATTTGCTTTTACATTTTTTTTTTTTAGCCTTAGGTGAATTATTAGTCCAACTGACTTTTCCCCATAAAACTCACTATCTATATATCCTACAATGGAGGGCCAGTGAGACTTGAATATTTGGCAGTCTTTGTCTCCTATTACTTTGACCATTTAAAGTGATATTCTCTACAAAATCAAAATCTAAGTTCTTATTTCACATTACATTTTTGCAATGTAATGAATCTGATGTAGGTATATATACCAGTTATGCTTGTAACATATGCCTGACTGTAAATAAGTTCTAAAATTAGAATTAATATTTACTGATACCTAGTATACTGTAGATGCAATAGTCAATTAAGAATCAAAAATTGGGGATCCAACATGGCGGCAGGCGGAGAGGCAGCGCTTTCAATCCCCCCCCAGTGTTGGGGTCATAAAGACGCATAGATAACACTTGTTTTCTACCAACGGAGAATCTCCTAGCAAAACTCCACTGAAGAGAGACCAGCCGGAAGCTACTAGGATTTTTTGAAGCGTCAGTTTGACCCAGAGGAGCGAAACCCTGCCATGAGACGCAGAGGTCCAGATCCACCAGCCGCAGTCCGCGCGCAGGGGGTGTGGCTGCCAGTCCATCCCTCCGCCCGCAGCCAAAGTGACTGGGTAACGTTACCCTCCGAGACGCAGCTTGGCAGGAAGAAGTCTTTAGCCAAGCCTTCACGAAGTAGCAAGCCAGGAGCTGAGGCCAACCAGGGACGGACCAGTCCCACCCCTCCCTTCGGACTCCCCGGCAAGGAGCCTGGGGCCCGCCATACCAGAGAGGTGACGTCATTGAAGTTTGGCCGACGAAATTCCTTCCCAGCAGAATCCACTTTAGCAGGTGTGTGACTCCCTCCCCATACAGATACAAGCAGCCAGGAAACTTCATTGACCTCTCAGGGGTCGTGTCTGTAGGGAAGCAGAGGGGATCCCCGACCCCCAGCCCCCCATATCACCAGTGGTCACTCCCAAGGTCTTAGCCGCCAGTTTACCACAGCACTGGGGCTTAAATGGGACACAAGGTGGGGCTGCAAGTGTAACTAGATCTCTGGGGAACGACTTCTGGTGAACAGGACCTGGCTGGGTGGCTGACAGGAGGAAGGGGGGTAAGGGCCTGAGAAGTGAAACTGCTCTGGACTGACAAGTCTGAGAGAATCCCAGGAGACGCCTTACAGGGAATGCTATTGGCAGGTAGAGAGCAGAAGCTCCGCTCGGAGGGCACAGCTCCGCCTACTGGAAGAGAAGAAAGTGGATCTCCAAGAATTCAATTTATTTATTTATTTATTTAAAGTTTTTTGTTGTTATTTATTTTTCTTCTTCTCTCTCTGTTCCTTTCTCCCCTTTTCCTTCTTTCTTTCCCGTTTCAAGTTTTATTGTTCTTTTCATTCTCCTCTAATCTATCTATTTTGTTATCCTTCTTTCTTTTTAAGAGTACCTTCGTTCCCCTACCCCCCAACTTTCATCCCAAGCATTACATCTTCCATTACGTGTAATTGTCTAAATGCAAATAGGTGAATGTCTCAAGGCTATCTATAAGACTCCTAAATACCTAGCTACTAGCAACACCCTGATCCAATTGCCTGGTAGTATCCACCTTCAGTGGAGCAATCTTCTAAAGTAGCCAAGACATACTAACCCTCATACCATCATAGCACCTAACCTAAACATATAAGTCCTAAGAACAAACAACAAATCACTATATGCATACAGATCCTAGAAGCCTTTTATGAATTGAATGAATCAGCTTTAAAGTACAACAAAGCCCAATATTTCAAGGTATAATCTCCTACCACAAAGGAGAGACAACAGAGATATACAAAGCCAAAACAAATGTATAGGAGAAAGCAGTTACAAAGCAGTCAAACAGAGCTGTAAAGTAACGTGAACAACATGAAAAAACAAGGGAAAAAAGGATTACAAACAATGCAGGATAACTTAAATATACAGGAGGACCTAGAAGAATCAGAAACATGGACAGGGAAGAAATCAAGGCATACCTAACTCAGATGGAACGGAATATTAGAGAAGACATGAGACAGCAAGTCCAAGCATTGAAAGTATATTTTGAAAAAGAACTAAACAAACAAATTCAATCTGCAAAGAACGAGCTTTACCAGGAGACAGAGATTTAAAAAAAAACCAAACAGTAATCCTAGAAATGCGAGAAACCATAAACCAGATTAAAAGCGCTAACGAGAATATTACAAATAGACTAGATCAAGTAGAAGTCAGAACATCAGATAATGAGGAAAAAGTTTATCAACTTGAAAAGAATATACTCAACACAGAAAAGGTGCTTAAATCTCATGAGCAATCTATCCAAGAGATATGGGATCTCATCAAAAAAACAAATTTGAGAGTCATTGGGATAGAAGAAGGCACAGAGTTTCAGACCAAAGGAATGGATAACTTATTAAATGAAATAATCCTAGAGAACTCCCCAGAGATGAATGATGGAATGGATTGCCAAATCCTAAAAAGGCTACAGGACCCCAAACATCCAAAACCATAATAGACCAACTCCAAGACATGTAATTATGAAGATAGCTAACATACAGAACAAGGAGAGAATATTAAAAGCTACGAGAGAAAGGAGGCAGATTACATTCAGGGGTAAACCAATTAGGTTAACGACTGATTTTTCATCACAGACTTTGAAAGCAAGAAGATCCTGAAACAATGTATTTCAAACGCTGAAAAATAATGGATTCCAACCAAGAATACTGTATCCAGCAAAACTAAGCTTCAGATTTGACAATGAAATTAAAATCTTCCATGATAAACAAAAGCTAAAAGAATTCGCAGCCAGAAAACCAGCACTGCAAAGCATTTTGAGCAAAATACTACAGGAAGAGGAATTGAAAATTGTGCCCAAAACCAATAGCGGGAGGTATCTCAGTAAAGGGGGAGGAAAATAACCAAAAAGTAAAAACTAGCCAAACTAAAATAAATAAAAAAATAAACATGACTGGAAGTACAAATCATATTTCAATTGTAACCTTAAATGTTAATGGCCTAAACTAACCAATCAAGAGACATAGGCTAGTAACCTGGATTAAAAAAACAAATCCAACAATATGCTGCCTTCAGGAGACTAATATAATAGGAAAATACATACATAGTCTGAAGACAAAGGTTGGGAAAAATCATACCACTCACATGGCCCTCGGAAGCAAGCAGGAGTGGCCATACTCATATCGAATAAAATCAACTTCAAACCTAAGTTAATCAAAAGGGATAAAGAAGGACACTATATACTGTTAAAAGGAACCATCCACCAACAAGACATAACAATTATCAATTTGTATGGACCAAACAATGGTGCTGCAACGTTCATAAAACAAACTCTCCTCAAGTTCAAGAGTGAAATAGACCACAACACAATAATTATGGGGGACTTCAACACACCGCTCTCATCATTGGACAGATCCTCTAGACAAAAGCTGAATAAAGAAACTATAAAACTCAATAACACAATCAATAACCTAGACTTAATCGACATATATAGAATATATCAAACATCATCAAGTGGATACACATTCTTCTCAGCAGCACATGGATCCTACTCAAAGATAGACCATATATTATGCCATAGGGCAACTCTCAGTAAATATAAAGGTGTGGAGATAATACCATGCACCATATCTGAACATAATGGAATGAAACTGGAAATCAATGATAAAAGAAGAAAGGAAAAATCCTGCATCACCTGGAAAATGAACAATATGTTACTGAATGATCAATGGGTTACAGAAGATATAAAGGAGGAAATCAAAAAATTCTTAGAGATAAATGACAATACAGACACAACATACTGGAATCTATGGGACACAATGAAAGCAGTTTTAAGAGGGAAATTCATTTCCTGGAGTTCATTCCTCAAAAAAATAAAAAACTAAAAAATAAATGAACTCACACTACATCTTAAAACCCTAGATAAGGAAGAGCAAAACAAAATCAACATGCATAAATCAAAGGCATTCCTGTATATCAGCAACAAAACTTCTGAAATGGAAATGAGGAAAACCACTCCATTCACAATATCGATATCTTCACTATCTTCTATTTTATTGGAATATAGGGTCTCAAAATACTTTTTAATTATCTTCTGTATTTCTGTAGTGTCTGTTGTGATATTGCCTTTTTCATCCCGTATGTTAGTAATTTGAGTTCTCTCTCTTCTTCTCTTCGTTAGCATGGCTAAGGGTCTATCGATCTTATTTATTTTTTCAAAGAACCAACTTTTAGTTTTATCAATTTTTTCAATGGTTTTTTGTTGTTGTTGTTGTTTCAATTTCGTTGAGGAAAACCACTCCATTCACAATATCCTCAAAAAAAAATAAAATACTTGGGAATCAACCTAACAAAAGAGGTGAAAGATTTATACAATGAAAACTACAGAACCCTAAAGAGAGAGATAGAAGAAGATCTTAGAAGATGGAAAAATGTAACCTGTTCATGGATAGGCAGAACTAACATCATCAAAATGGCGATATTACCCAAAGTTCTCTACAGGTTTAATGCGATGCCAATCAAAATCCCAAGGGCATTTCTTGTAGAAATAGATAAAGCAATCATGAAATTCATATGGAATAACAAAAGACCCAGAATAGCAAAAGCAATTCTAAGCAGGAAGTGTGAATCTGGAGGTATAGCAATACCAGATTTCAAACTGTACTACAAAGCAATAGTAACAAAAACAGCATGGTACTGGTACCAAAACAGGCAGGTGGATCAATGGTACAGAATAGAGGACACAGAAACCAAT
The DNA here is from genome assembly GCF_048772815.1 of Callospermophilus lateralis. NCBI lineage: Eukaryota > Metazoa > Chordata > Mammalia > Rodentia > Sciuridae > Callospermophilus > Callospermophilus lateralis. The sequence continues at coordinate 127,163,961 of NC_135306.1, read as the reverse complement.
CCACAAAATTACAACTTTCTTATATTTGATAAAGGGACTAAAAACATGCAATGGAGGAAGGATAGCATCTTCAACAAATGGTGCTGGGAAAATTGGAAATCCATATGCAACAAAATGAAACTGAATCCCTTTTTCTCGCCATGCACAAAAGTTAACTCAAAATGGATCAAAGAGCTTGATATCAAATCAGAGACCCTGCACCTGAGAGAAGAAAAAGTTGGCTCCGATCTACATATTGTGGGGTCGGGCTCCAAATTCCTTAATAGGATGCCCATAGCCCAAGAGTTAATAACAAGAATAAACAAATGGGACTTACTTAAACTAAAAAGTTTTTTCTCAGCAAGAGAAACAATAAGGGAAGTAAATAGGGAGCCTACACCCTGGGAACAAATCTTTACTCCTTAAACTTCAGATAGAGCCCTAATTTCCAGAATATACAAAGAACTCAAAAAATTAAACAATAAGATAACAAGTAACCCAATCAACAAATGGGCCAAGGACCTGAACAGACACTTCTCAGAAGAGGACATACAATCAATCAATAAGTACATGAAAAAATGCTCACCTTCTCTAGCAGTCAGAGAAATGCAAATCAAAACCATCCTAAGATACCATCTCACTCCAGTAAGATTGGCAGCCATTAGGAAGTCAAACAACAATAAGTGCTGGCGAGGATGTGGGGAAAAGGGTACACTTGTACATTGCTGGTGGGACTTCAAATTGGTGTGGCCAATATGGAAAGCAGTATGGAGATTCCTGGGAAAGCTGGGAATGCAACCACCATTTGACCCAGCTATTGCCCTCCTCGGACTATTCCCTGAGGACCTTAAAAGAGCATACTATAGGGATACTGACACATCAATGATCATAGCAGCACAATTCACAATAGCCAGACTGTGGAACCAACCTAGATACCCTTCAATAGATGAATGGATAAAAAAATGTGACATCTATACACAATGGAGTATTATGCAGCACTAAAAAATGACAAAATCATTGAATTTGCAGTGAAATGGATGGCATTAGAGCAGATTATGCTAAGTGAAGCTAGTCAATCCTTAAAAAACAAATGCCAAATGTCCTCTTTGATTTAAGGAGAGCAACTAAGAACTGAGCAGGGGGAAAGAGCATGAGGAAAAGATTGACAGTAAACTGAGATGAGTAATGGGAGGGAAAGGGAGAGAGAAGGGAAATTGCATGGAAACGGAAGGAAACCCTCATCGTTATACGAAATCACATATATGAGGTTTTGAGGGGAAAGGGGGGGAAAGGGAAAGAACTGAACAAAAACAGATGAGGTAGCAGGGAAGATGGGAGAGGAGGGGAGGGGAGGGGGGATAGTAGGGGATAGGAAAGGCAGCAGAATACAACAGTCACTAATATGGCATTATGTAAACATTGTGAATGTGTAACTGATGTGATTCTGCAATTTGTATTTGGGGTAAAAATGGAAGTGCATAACTCACTTGAATCAAATGTATGAAAGATGATATGTCATGAGCTTTGTAATGTTTTGAATAACCAATTAAAAAAAAAGAATCAAAAATCCCATGACAAATTTTAGGATCTGAGGCTAAGTAGAAATTTTAATAATTGCAAATAAATGATTTTTTTGTTTTTATTTTAAAATTTGTGTTCTTTCCATTACAACAGGATGTTTTTAATACTCAAACATTAGTTGTACAATGCAACATAACTGTCACCAAAAAAGACCTGCAAATATTATAAAATGGAAATGAAAGAGTCCTGACTTTAGTATTAAGTTCTACATTCGCTAATAAAATATTGTGCTAGTTATTTAACCTTTCTTATTGCAATATCCCTTTCTCTCATCTTAAAAACTGATTATTAAAATACTGTTAGTAAATCTTTTCTTAGTTGATCAGATAGTAGAAACTACAGGATTTGGTGAGTAGATGGTCTCTGTCACAACAACTATAATATCATTGAGGAAGAGGCAGCCATAAGTAATAGATTATACCTAAACAATTTGGTCTGGCTTTGTTAAAACTCAATTTGCAAGAACAGTTTGTGGGGAATATTTGGCCTGTACTTCATAGTTGTCTACCCTGTTTTGAATAATTTAATTGGAATAAATTACATATAATTTGCAATTTATATTCTTGATAATTTCTTTGGAATATCTTTATCTTATTTTCTTCTAAAGAAATGTGAACAATGGCATGCTTTTTAGGTGTATCAACATGACAAATTTCAGGACAGAGTGAATATGTAGAGTACACTTGTACTGTTAAAGAAGGCTCCACAGAAAAATGATTCATCAGATCTCTGGGTGTGTTTAAATTTTGAATTTTCCACTCGTGATTTTTGAAATCAAAAAGATTGTACCTTTCCTTAATCAAGTATCTTTAACAATTAGGAATGAATTGTGACAGTTTTAAAACAAGTCTGTACATTCTGTGCCATTTCTCTGGAGGAATGTGGTCTATGTCTCCACCTGCCTCTGAACCAGCTGTGATTCACTTTTTAATTAATAGAATTGGGACCCACTGCTATGTGCCTTCCAAGGATAGGTCAGAACAAGCTTCCACTTGTGCTTCTCTCATTATGCTAGCAGAAGACACACCACATTTAAGTTCAAATACTCAGGATTTACAGGTAGTCAGTTCAGTCAACAACCTTGGCTATGCCAATGGCTTGCCTCAACTACTTGCCATGTCCATGAACTAAATTTGGTTGATGATTTAAGCTTTAACTGAAAGTAGTTCCAGCTGTTATGACTAAAACTGCATGAAAAACTCTAAGTGAGGGCTAACCAGAAGAATCCTTCCAATAGTTTTTGTTCACATAGTTGTGAATAAAATAAAATGACTGTTATTTTATAATACTTAATTTAATTTTTTTTCATGGAGTATAGGTAACCAGAAAAGATATAATGAAAGTAATATCACCTTTTATGATTGTTACATAGCTTAAATCATTAATAAATATAAAACTACTCAGCCTAATGACTGAATGAGAATTGCAAAGACTGAGCACTTATGCAAACAAATGTTAACTATTATTAACATACTAGTTAATTTCTGTTTTGTACTAGAATGGAAAGTAGCAGGATTATTTAATGAAATGTAGAAAGAATCTTAGTCACTAAAATACCAAGTTAAGTGTGCAATGGAATGCATTATCTATCAGACACAGCGTCTAAGACCAACAATATTTTCAGGGACAGAAAAAATTCTTAATTTTAACTTATTGTAAAAGAAGAAGAAATATTAGTTTATTTATATTACTTTTTATACCAAAGTATTCATGACATTATTCTTAATATTTTGCTAAGTAGGGAGAGGTATGTGAAAGCAAAAATTCTTGGAGTCCATGTAAGTTATAACATGGCTCCAAATATGCAGGGATTAATCTACTTTACAGTTTATAGTACCCTATTAAAACTTCTAGATCTGATTTTACCCTGGAATTCTTGCTTATGAAGCTAAATTTTTTCTTTGAGTGCTCATCTGCCTATCTGAGTTCAATTTCCCACTAAGCTAAACTTGTGTGACAGCAACTCAATAAATGAAGGCTAAACTGAAATTCCTGTTGGTTGAAAGTGAAAGACAGAAAATTGGGAATGAAACCACCATTAGACCCAGCTGTCCCACTCCTTGGTTTATACCCAAAGGACTTAAAAAGAGCATACTACAGTAATGCAGCCACGTAAATATTTATATCACCTCAATTCATAATAGCTAAACTACGGAACCAACTAGGTGTCCTTCAATAGATGAATGGATAAAGAAAAATGTAGTAAATACACTTAATGGAATATTACTTAGCTTTAAAGAAACTGAAATTATGGAATTCAGTAAATGGATGGAGTTGGAGAATATCATGCTAAATGAAATAAGCCAACACTAAACCAAAGGCCGAATGTCTTCTCTAATATGCGGATGCTAATTATAAAGTGGGTGAACCTAGAGAAGAATAGCATTACCTTAGATTAGGTAGAGGTAAGTGATGAGAGGGGAGGGGAAGGGATGTGGGGTTAGGAACGATAGTAGAATGAAATAGACATTATTACTGTATGTATATATGTGACTACATGACCAATATGATTCTACAACATGTACATTCAAAAAATAAGAAATTATATCCCATCTATTTATGGTATATCAAAGTTCATAAATGCATTCTACTGTCGTGTGTAACAAATTAAAACAAACAAACAAATAAATAAATAAATAGAGAAGAATGAATCTTAAGAGGAACTTTCAGGTTGAATAATATATGATTGTCAAAGAGATGGCTGTCTTTTGGGTTTCTTATCCATTATCTTCTTAATTTTGTGCGTAGAGTCAACTACACTCAAAATAGTATAATGTCAAAAGTTGTGAAGTTGGGTGATCACAAAAGTTTGTTCTAGTTTTACATCTTTTTATTATCTCAGTTCCATTTGCACATGGAAAGATACCAATGTTGAAAATTATATTTTAAGTTGGCAAAATATATCTAGACGATTGCATATATGTTCAGTCTACAATTTGCATGAAAACAGTTCTCTCTCATTCTGTTGACATTGTATGTTGCATCAGTATTTGGGAAATTTACAGCTTTTAAATGATATCTCAGACTGCTTTAGCAGAATTTAATAGTGATAACTATCTATTCTTTGGAGTTGATCTTAAAGTAGTTCTAAAAGAAAGGTTATTAGGAAATATGAAAAACACTCAACACATTCCATGCATTAAGTTCTGGGTACTGATAATAGAACAACCACAAAACTTTACTTCTAAATGAAAAATGGCAGCTATTAGATATAATATTGACCAAAGTAATAGTTAGTTGTGAAGTCTGGAAGAGAAACGATTGTAGCCTCTTTAAACATAAACTATAGTCTGCTTAAGCTAATTTATTTTGATTATTATTTTTAAAATTCTTCATGTATATTGCAATAACACTACCGTTAAAATATAAAGATAAAAAAATATTCACTGTGTTTAGCCTGAAACAATGTTTGGTCTATAAACTAGTCTGTAAAGTAAGAATTTACATATGATGCCATGTGCATGAATGTTCTTTTGTCAGGCTGAGGAAAGAACAGGTTCTAGTTTTCATTCCTTAAGTTAATAATTGAAAAAAAATCTTACCAAATATTTTATCTGCCTGAGTTTTATTTTCTTCTTTCCCTAAATTAAGATAATTAACTCTGAGCCATCTGCTGCAACATGTGTTTATGAGGGGAAAGGGGGGATATTAAACATGAAATATTTAAGTAGTAATGTAAGAGAGCAGTGTAGGTAATTTTAGTAGTAATAGCAGTAGTGTTAATAGCATGAAATAAGGTACAAACATAAGGACTGACAGCAATTTATAGAAAAGGAAAATTTACAAAATAATCTTCACAAATATGGTTTTTAATTCAAAAGCAGGATTAACTAAGCTTGCACTGCAAAAAAAAAAAAAACAGAAAGAAAGAAAGAAATCATATTGCCCCCAGGAAAGTGAAAATTAATAGGAAACTATCCTTATCTTTAAAGTTTTTGCTGTAGAAGAAAATCTATGCCTGAATAAATATAAGTTTCTATAAGAACTATAATATAGAGTAAAAACTTCCAGACTATTAAATTTAATGATAGTTTATTTATTTTCTTAATTAGGTGGTTCATAGTATTCAGTTTTGATTTTTAAGGATGCTTGAAATTATATCATAATTTCACACAAGAAAAAAAGATGTGATATCTTAAAAGAAGCATTATTGCTTTAAGACAAATAATAATCTTTGCCATAGTGGGGTATTTTCAGCTTATCAACTTTACATACTATCAATCATTGACTTCATTCATTCTCATATTACCGTAGAATTTGGAAAACGTATAGATAGGAAAACAGCTCAGAAACTGTAGTTTAGGAAAACAAAAGTGGTTTAAAATACAGTGACATGATGAAAATAAAAAGTATATTCAATTTGCTTCATACAGTTAGTATAGGTACATTTTAGTAAAGGTCTTATAAAAGATATTACTCACAAACAGAGTCCTGGGCTATGTGAGATAATGTAGAATGGAGCAAAGGTAAAAATATTGAAAAGGATTATAGAATTATTTGGGGAATAGTGAAAGTGGGGAATCAATATTTATTGGGGTGCTTGTGAAAAAGAAGGATTGAGGATTTGAAGATACATTCCATGTTTCTGATTTAATAATGTTGTATACCTTGGTAAGCAAATGAGAGTTGTTGGGGATGAACTATTTGAGTCATATTGAGAATGTATTATTTTTAAAGTGCTACTTTGATCTGTGATATTCAAAACATAAAAAGAAACATAGAATAAAAACTGAGAGTGATGAAATATACCATAAGGTGGAAATATTTGAAATTAAAATGCCTTCTGTTCTTCCCTGTAGGAAAAATTAAAATGTTGGATGGTAAAATAGTGCAATGCTTGCATTGTATTCTAGTTTTAAGGAGAGGATACTGGATTAGTTGACTATGGTTATGTGATGTTTATTGATGTAAATGGATGGTTTTGTAATAAGGCCAACCGAGGTCAAAAAAAAAATGCACGAACTGCTGAAAGTAAACTGCTAGAGCCCTCATTGACAGGGGAAAGCATGCTGAATGGCAGCTCTAGTTAAGGAAATGATGAATGGAAGCTTCAAGTTCTGGTCTGGAAAATAGCTTTATTAACTCTGCAAGTAGCAATGTGAAACACAGAAAAGCTTGAATTTAAGTTTTAATCTTATGTACTACTATATATTTGTCAATTCAAGGAAAAAATTAGAGCATTAGTAATTGAATAAAAAGGCTGAAATAAAGATTAGTCCCTGGATATTGGATTGTTAAGAAAGTATTATTGCCAAATAGGTCAAAGCCAATTTTGTCATTTTAATGACCAAGTAACTTCATAAAGTAAATCTGCATTTTAATAGAACAATTGCCACTTAAAAGGTAAAACCAATTTGGCCTAATGAATGAATTATTGGTTTTGAGTCCTTTGCCCATTCTTTAACTGGTTGTTGATGTGGAGTTGAGAAGTTTTTTATATTTTTTTTGGATATTAACCTCCTATCACCTGCAAAAATACTTTCTTCTGTTGGCCATATATTTTAATCAAACTGAGAACAAGGGCACTGCCTGCTGTTTTTATGTTTGTTTATCCGAAGTGATGGCTTTGCCTTATATCATTTAATTGTAAGTTTTCCATTATATATGTTTACATATTAAAATTTGTATTAAGAGGAAAATGGTAAGTAAAATACTGCCAAAAATTAACTTATTTTGTCATGCTAGTGAGAATAGAAATTTATCTGAAGCTTTTTTTTCTGAATTTTACAGATTTTTTTGTTGAAATGTAAATTTTTGTGGCAGAGAAAGGTATTAGTTCTTCATTAAAAGTTTTATAGAGAGAAGAACTTTATTGTATAAAGTTAAATATGACTTGAATATACAGAGAGACGTCACTTTTATGTTCTCATTATCAAATCTATGGGACCTTTTTAATATTCTTCAGAATGTCAGTGCCAGGCAGAGTGCAAAGTGCTCTGTGTAGATTCATATTTATGTTCACAAAAGCCTTTGGTAGGAGGCACTATAATTGTATTACTATTATGTTAATGGAGAACCTGAGATTTAAAGACATTAAATAAACTCCATACAAGTAGTGATTGGAACTATGATCCAGCACAGAAAATCTTATTAGAGAACCTGTCTCCTACTGTACTAAATTTTACTGTCTTCACAGAATGAAATTTACTCTATGTAAGTTATCAATGAAGATCATTACTGCTTTTTTAAAATTCAATCACAGCAACTCTGAGCCAATGCTCATATTAATTAGTACACATCATGAAACAATCAGATGAAGCAGAAAGTTCCAGTAAGAACCAAATGACATTTTTTTCCTGCAAATGATGTTCATGAGTTAAAGTTAACTGAGTTATCAATGGCCTAACTGCTACACGTGCTTAAATAAAAGAAAGATCTTAACTGATCATCATTTATTTTAAAATAAAATGATTTGCTTTCAACTACAAAATATTGGTGATTTCTAATGTCAAAATAAATGTTAAGCTTCTGCAAAAATAAACCATTGAAATATTCATCATGAAAGCACATAAATATGAATTACCAACATTTCAGTTGTTATAGTTTTCTGTGAACTAAGGCAAAGAAACAAATATTAAAAGTAATGTTTATTTCAATGTTTAAACAACAAAGTATACCAATTATTTAAGTAAAATTCTTTTCTCTAGTTATAGCAAGTATTGAACATGTAGGTTATTACATTAGTATCATTAAGTAACATTAATAAACAATTTCTCTAACTGCAGCAGGACTCAAACTAAAGGAATATTCTGGTGGAAAGTACTTGTGTTTCTTCTTAGAAAAAAATAGAAATTTAATAAGTAATTATATATATAAACTAAGAATATTTATATAGTGGTCTTGAGAGTTATAATCTAGAAAAACTGGCAAGATACAATAATAAATATATAAACCTTATATAACTTAAAGAAGTAGTTAAAATATAATTCTAATGACTATTATTTTTCCTAAAAATTACCTTGGAAATATTTCTAAAATTTAACTTCTTGCTTGGCACTATGGTACCTGCCTATAATCTCAGTTACTCTGGAAGCTGAAACAAGAAAATTACAAATTCGAGATCAGGATGGGCAATGTAGTAAGACCCTGTCTCAAAACAAAAAACTTGTAAACAAAAAACTGTAGCTTGGTAAAGTGCCACTGGGTTCAATCCCAACATGAGTCAATCAATCATTTAATCAATTCTACTTCTTAGACTTTGGACCCACTGAATAAGAATTTCATGTGACAGGATCCCAAAATATTTCTCAAAAGTTTTTGTTAAACCTTTTTAAAATGTGAATATTAGTCAGTTAATTATTTTAATTTTTTAATTAATATTTCATATTAATTAAGGAAAAAGGTCAAATTTTCCAAGCAAAATATTCAGAAACCATTTTGATATCAGGCTGTAAAAATGTAAACATTAAGAAAGAAATAATTATAATATTAAGATTGAAAAATCCCTTTGTTTATACATAACACTGTCTATTAGCTATTTTTTTTTCTTGAAGACAAGACTGAATCTATTAAAGCATGAGGACCAGTGTTACACTAATACCTTACTGTCATACTGAACAGTAGAGAATAAGTGGTATGCCTATCTCAGTTATAATAGAATACCAGTGGGGTTTCTGTAAAATGTTTTTCCAGTATTAAACATGACAGCATCACTTTTATAAATGTTGTATTCATGTCTTCATTTCAAATAATATTAATGTTGAATGTGATAGCTACAAAAATCATGGAGTAATCTTAAGGATTAAGTTTCTGAAACCTGTATTGTTGGACCCTTGTTACAGAAGTAAACAAAGCTCTACAGGAAATATTGAACAAAGTTTTTAACTCTGTCCATTAATTCTGAGTAAGCAGATTTTTGTTAAAGGCAAAATAACGGCAACAATAAAAAACAAGCAAGTGTTAGCTGATGTTAGAGAGTTAGAGATCATTCCCCACTTTCTTCCTTTTGACTATGCAGAAATGACATTCACTAATGAAGTAAATAAGTACTGCACAGTGATTAACTTCACAGTTATGTAATGCAAATCATTTGACTAGGGAACGTGATGTATGATAACACTTTTAACACTTACTGATACAAAACTCCAGTTTCCAAAAGGACATAGAAAAACTAAATGAATATCATTCCCACCTACTCAACAACTCCATCAGCAGAAGCAGGTGCAACAATAACAAAGTTAGCAAATCAGAAAATGTGTAACTGTTCTTAACCACATCAAGGTGCTAATATTACAGACCTACAGGCAAACCAATTAACCCCAAAACTATGGAAAGACAGATATGCACAAGGACAGATGAAGTGCAAGTACTTGATTACCTGGGACAGACAGCACTAGACACCAGTAAGAATATTTTACTTTCTTTTGAACAGTACTGTGATTTGAATAATTGTCCTCTCAAAACTCGTGTTGAAATTTGTTTCCCATTGTGGCAGTTTGTGGTGTGGGAGGTTGGGAATGATCGGGTCAGGAGGATTCTGCCTTCATCTATAGGATTAATGTCCTGTAAAAGAAGGAATTTTGTCTCCACTTGCTCTCTTGCTCTTCACTTTCCATCATGTAAGGATACAGAAAGAATGTTCTTTTAAAATGCTAGTTTTTTTAATCTTGGGCTTTCCAGACTTAAGAACTATAGGAATCTGTTCTATATAAATCACCGAGTCTGTGGTGTTCTATTAGAGCTGCACAAAACAGACTAAGACAGGTAGAGCATGGACTAGTTGCAGAATGGAGAACCCTGTGAGGAAGGATGCAGACACATAGGGAATTCACACCTACTTACAGCTCTTCTCCAGGGACTGTTTCAGATGCTTAAGAAAATATTGTACACAATTCTGAAACAGCATACCCTATAAGTTAGGCCAAGATCATATGAACAGCAGCCACTGAGGTAAAGAAAGAGCCAAAGCTTCTCAAGGAAATGATTCCACTATTTGCCCTATAGAAGAAAAGGCTTAAACTGAGGGGGAAAGCAGAAATGGGGGTACAGAAACATTGTTCTTTCTTAAAGGCACTAGTGAGAACCCATTGCAATTGGAGAAAAAGAACAAGAAAAAAATAAAACGCTCTTGGGAGAGGGATGTTTATGTGTGTTGTATGCAGGCTTACTACTGTGGGGAGGGGTGACAGGCTTATTAGGAGTGCCCTACTCTCAGACTTTCAAGGTCAAGGGTCTGCCTAAACTCAAGCTTCATCAAAAGAGACAAAGCCAGCCTCCAAACCTTACCTACTCCCTACCCCCCAACTCAGGAAGGACCAGGAATAGAGTACAGCTGTCTATTCCTGGGAGAGGGATAGCAACATGGAACAAGACCCTCTCTGAGGAACAGCACAAAGAAAAGATCTAAGCCTGAGAGTGGAGTTGTCATTGGGCTGGGATAGGACAAACAAACAAATATCTCTATCAAATCCACCCTATATATCAGGAAACCCAGGGAGATTTGAATCCTCTGGGGCACTGACACATCCATGCCTAGGATGTGCCTACCTTGAAATGGTTCCTTTCCTCTCTCCGCAGAAGGCTGAGTGGGAGCTCATTACGATTTCCTGAAGTGAAGGTTAATCTAGTAATCAGAAATACTGTTGGAAGTTGAGGTGTGGGTTAATTACTGTTTTTTTTTTTTTTTACAATAAAACAGGTAATATTTCTTTAAATAAAAATATTTAACTGTTATGGGAAATTTTACTGTTTAAGAGGCAGGAATTAATAGAAATACTACCAATTTTCTCCTACTAACACATGTTATCTCCTCAATAACCATCAATTATAAAATTAAGTGGTTGTCAATGTATTGACTACTTTGAATATTAAATTAAAAAAGAAATAAAAGAAATTTCAATAATACAGAAAATATTTAAGCAAATATATTAGGGTTTATTTTGTTGGATCACTGTGCTTCTAATTGGTTAAATCTGTGCTGGTTTGACTAGTGTTTCAGATACATGAAAATGGCAGTGTTTGCTGAAATAGACTGGTTTTTATTGTATCCTCATGTTTCTGTTTGCAATACAATAGTCGAATACTACTCCCTATGCATATGTTTACTTTTGCTATCTCCCAAGTGGAAAAGAGTAGCTAAAATAAGGCATTTTCTTTACCTACTGATGAGCTATACAAGTATTCAGGAGACAATTTTTTTGTATGTCCTGGTAAAGGCATTTCTTCAAATCTTAAAATATTTCTTCCACATAGGATCAGCTTCATATTTCATATACACATTCATTCTCCCCCATCTTAAAATGAAATATTTAATATCCCTATGAGGGAAGAAAGAACTAAACTTACTTTCAATGTAAGGCAATATTCAGCAGAAGAAGGATATACAGCAAACTGTCAGAATCTTAGGGAATTGAGTAGAACATCAGGAATAAGTGTAAAATAGAAAAACCTCATCTAATTTAGACAGGATATCTGATTTTAGTTCAAACTCTTTAGTGTTATCACAAAGTTGACATTTAATTATTATTCCTTGGTGACTTATTATTATTTTTACCTTGAGGAACTCAGAGAATAGTAGAGGGAATGAAACATACACACATATACATGTATCATCATCATCATCATCATCATCTTAATACCATATGATAGAAGCACTGAGAGAACAATGCACAGGACATTTTGATAGCATAAAAATGATCCATCCTGAGATGATCCAGCCATTGGTTAAGGGTAAAATGGGAGGAGATAGTGCATCTGGGAGGATTTTCTGAATACCTAATGTGAGTTAAACTCAGGAAAGCATATTCACAGTACAATAGCAAAGAAAAATTATTTACCCAAACTCACTGTCTTTAAAGTTGATCCCACAATAAAAGAGATTTGATGTGTTTTTTTGTAGGGTGATTAATAAGAAAAGAAAAGTGATAAATGCCCTCAGTCTTCACTGGCTTTCACAAACATATTTACAAATGAATTCCAGATTGGGACGAACATTGCACTGAAACTTGAGCATTTAAAATAATTAAAAAACATTAAAATGTATCAAACTGCTTCACATTTAGTAAGGATGACTATATCTTTTATAACATTTTTTTCAGTTAATTGTGAAGGTGCACAAACACAGGTGTGTGAGTTCTAGGCCCAAATGTAAATATATTTCTTAATAGGTTTTGTAGTTTGAAGGTTGGAAAACTATAATTCTGGCCTATCTTTGCTTTAGGCTGTAGGCATTAATCATTGGAACAAAGTTTTGCATTTTCCACTAGGATCCTGTTATGGTTTGAATATGAGATGTCCCCAAAAAAGCTCATGTGGCAATGCAGGAATGTTCAGATTAACTTCTGATTAAATTATGAGAGCTGTGATTTAATCAGTGGGTCAATCCATTTAATGAATTAAAAATTTTAATATATTACTGTGTGGTAAATGTAGGCAGGTAGGCATGGCTGTAGGAGGTTGGTTACTAGGGTTGTGACCTTGGACTTGTCCTTGGTTGTTTCTTCCTGCCATCCCCAGCTGCCATGAGCTGATCAGTTTCCCTCCAAGAGAGGCCATTATGCTAACATGTTCTACCTCACCTTTGGGCTCAGAGCTATGAATTGGCCCATTGTAGATTGAACCTCTGAAATTATTACCCCCAAGAAAACTTTTCCTCCTTTAAGTTGTTCTTGTCAGGTATTTTGGTCATATCAATTAAAAGTTGACTAACACAAGCCTGTTTTTTGAGTCTGCTCTTGTCCATGGTTAGAAGAATGCTAAAATCAGAGAAAAGGGACTTGTAGCCGCCAGTGTTAAGGTCTCTTCTGGTCTGAAGTTCATTGGGCTCATAGAGCATTAAAATAAAAATTCCCAGATTCCAAAGTAGTTCACTGGCGATCACTAGCTAATAATCAAACAATCTCATGCCCCATTTTCCATTGCCTCCTCTATGTATATTTGTCCTGTTTGCCTCCGTAATTAGTGACTAAAACAATGCAAAGGTCTGGTGTTTCTGTATCTGTTTTAAATACATCTTCGTAATGCCAATAATATTAGCCATAGAATATACATTATTCTTATCCTCCATAAGTCTTCATTGTGGGATTATTAATTCTGTTTGAAATATGAGGAAATTCAGCTTCAGAAAACTTAAGTAACTTGTACTGAGTTTAACACCTACTATGATTTGGTAAAAGTATTCTCACTTGGATCTAACTGAATCCAAACCCATGAGAGCATGCTGTCTACCTACCCATGCATCCAGTTTTAAAAATAATTATTTGTTTAAGATTGGTAGGTTTGTTATTAATATCTGTGCTTAATAATAAAGGTGTTAATGGTGTCACATGAATAATTATACTTTAACAGTATTAGCTGGCATATTGAGAGAGAACAAGTTAACACATTTGTTATTGATTTAGTATGAATTGATAATTCTCATATTTTCCACATCATTACTAAAATATACCACTCACTGATTTAGAATTTATTTTTGAAATGATAATATCACTAGGAAATGCTCCCAGTCAGAATAGACTTGAAAATTAAGAATATTATTGCCAGTAAAATTGAGATCAAAGAGGCTACTATCATTCTTTTCCTAGTTAAAGTAAGTTCTTCACTGAATAACTGTATGTAAATATTTATCTTATCCATGTAAATAACATACAGTAAATGGAAAGCAAATTTAAGCAAAAAAAGTTGGCCAATCCACAAACTTTAGGAATTTATACTTGTTTCTTGTTATGTAACTTCAGTTGTTAACTTCTACTGAAGTTTTTATTTTACTTAAAGTTTTCAGGCACATAAACTATTAATTTAAAGGCTCCTTAGTATCTCACGTTCAGGACCATTGAGAGTTAATTAGCTTCCTGAATTCCACAGAGAAATTGTGATTCCAAGAATCCCAGTTTTTGCTGTCCTTATCCTTATTTTAAATTTGCACTCATCTCTTTTGCTTCTCTAGCTCTGATCTCCTGTGGTCATTGAAACCTTCACTTATGCTTCCAATATTTTAGTGTATACATTTAAATTCACAGATTTTTTGTATACGGAGATTCTGGTTTAGTCAGCTTGATATCCAAGCCATGAATTCACATTTTGAAGTGCTTCCAAATCCTTTGCTATAGTAAGACCTTGGGTTTCTCCTTGAGAATCTCTCATGATCCCTGGCCCCCAGGGAGCACACTGATAAGATCACTGTAGCCAGTCTCACAGCTGGTTCAAAATTCAGGCCAGGTCTCCTTGCCCACAGTTCTGTGAAGCCAGCCTCACTGAAGATCTTACTCTTCTTTACTTGATTCCTAGTGGTACCTCTTAACCAAGAAGTGATGAAAATGAATTGACTGTTTCTCTACTGTTTTTTGCTTTCCAAAAATCAGTAGAAAATATGAAATCTTCCAGTAATACAACTTTGTCACACTCTATTCTTATGATTAATTTTTGTTCAACATTTCTTGAAATGGGGTATGGAACAGGAAGAGGAGAAACCCTCTGTCTAGATTGTAGTATATCTCCCAGGACCCTTTATTTATAATGCTTTAGGGTTGAAGTAAAGTTCCCTTAGACCCCACATTTTTAGCAATATAAGTCAATTTTACACAATGAGAATAGTCACTATCTTCTGTTTCCAAAAGTATGTACTTGCTATGTTTACCCGACCGAAGCTGACAGCAATTACTTTTTAAATAGTGAAATGAGTTTCTACATAACTTTAAAGCAATTGTGCATAAGTGTGCACTTTTAACACATACTAAAAGTATTCTTATGTATGTTGTATTCACTAGATATTTAAATATGCATGGCACTATTGTAACTACATGGGTATTACTGAAAATCAATGTTAAAGTAGGAAGAAATACTCAGTGGAGGGGCACAAAGAGTAATGTCTAGGAGCCTATTCTTCCAGTGTCTTTTAAATAAGTAATTTCCTGTATTTCTGATCCTCAGTTACTTAAACTAGTATTGATTGTAATAGGAAATGACAATATATCTGCTAATAAAAATATTGAAATTATTTCTTCTTGTTAACAATAATGGTATGATTAAGGCCCATGAGAAAATAAATCTATCTATTACTCCATTTCACTTATTAATGAAAGGGAAAGGGATAAAGATCATCTGTGATAAGCAGTTGGTTATTTTTTGTTTGTTTTTTAGAGTTCAATATTTAATCATTATATATGCAAAGGGGTTGTAAGCAAAGAAGAAAATAAATGTTTGGTTTTCTTTATAAGAAAGAATAATAAATTAAGTTTTCAAAAGCAACTGAAAGGAAGAAGAGATATTGAGAGAAGAAAGTGAAGAGGAGAAAATGAAAGCAAATCACCAAGACAGCATGGAAGAAAGAAATGCACAGTGAAAGAGCAGGATTGACCAAAAGACTTTTATAAAACAAGATGTTTAATAACCAACTTTAAACGGAGCACCAATGAAAAATAAGTATATAGTCAGGCATGGTGGCATACACCTGTAATCCCAGAGAGTCCGAAGCCTAAGGCAGGAGGATTCCAAGTTTGAGATTAGTCTCAGCAACTTAGTGAGAAAAAAAAAATCAATTTTAAACTGCTCCTGCTTTACCATTATTATCTTCAGGCTTTCAATAAGTCAGCCAAAGACAATAAGTCAGTACTTTCTCATAATTATTGCAGGGTAGAGAAAAGAAGCCAACAGGAAGATGTGAGCTTCACAACAGGGCAACATTCTACAGTGTTAGTTACTGGAGAGAACAGTGACTAGGAGACAGGCGCACTTCCTGAGAATTCTGGGAGATACTCAGGTTGTATTTCCCTGCCATGTGTGACATGTGGATTTAAGTAGTTTTTTGCTTAAATAAAAATCAATGCATAAACTCTGCGGAACTGGAGATTCTAGACACCTCTTACGTGGATTTTTTAATACTGACTTATTTCACAGAGCAAAGGGCTTTCTGTAAGACTCAAACAACAGATAATGTAAGAACCTACACTGTAATGCATCAGGTCATTTTCAAGTGGCATAAAAGTTCATGAGGATACCGGATGAAGAAAAGAGATTGACAGATAGGTTGCATCAAATAACATATTCTAATCAATTAACAATTTATAGCTTCTTACCACCTTGTTTTGTTATGTTAATAAATTTGTACATTAACTCAGAAAATAATGACAAAGATAGTAAGGGTGAAAATAAAGAGGTGGTGTGAATTTAGTGGAGCAGCATCAATGACCATCTTTTTTATCAGTAAAGACAAAATAACTTTAAAAGTATTCTAGAGTCACTTTAATAGCAAAACTAAAATAAATTAATTTTCAGTTATTTAAAACAAGGCATTAATCTGCTGCTGTAGCCATTATTGATTAAATACATGTCAGGGTACATAGTGAGGTCATGGACTGTGACTTAAAGTGCAACTCTCTTGATGGACCAGTCATCATTAAAAATTGATTTTCAAATTTAGGAATGAACTAGACACAACTACTGGCATATCAGGTTGGTAGTGCAAACTTTAGGATAAGTTATCTATTGATGATACCATAATAAAACATTTTCTTCTAAAATTATAAATAAGGTTTGTCATAGAATATTGAATAAAATAGAAATATTAAATTGAAAGGACAGAAATTTCCACACATTCATTTTGAGATTTCAGTCCTATAATTTGAAAATAAAATAAATAAAATTGATGTGGGATATATATGCATATATATGTATATATGTGCATGTATGAGAAAATACCTAGAAAACATGACTAGACAAAATGAATCTTATATATTTGAGTTAACAATAGTACTTAAAAATTAAAGATGTTCATATGACTCCAAAACTGATAATTTTTTTTCATAAAAGATAATTTAGAAACCAGAGAAGTATAAAATAATTTCAAAACCTTGGAAGTGTAAAACAAAGAGCCAATTACAATTTTATACACATTTATAAATTCAAACATTTATTGTTACTTTTGGTATGTTACAAACCTCACGATAATTTAATCCTTCAAATTGCTGTAAATTTTTCTCCTTATTCAGACAGATAGGTAGGGATAGATAGATATAGATAGATAAATTTATGAATGTATATGCATAGGTATAGATATATTGGCACAGATAATCTCAAACTGATGATTTTAAACTCTCTGTCTTGTCAACTCAGACTAATAAGCAGGAATAGCTCTGATGTAGATGAAGCATCTTCTTTAAAAATATTTTGAAAAAAGCTTTCATTAGTTCTGGAATTTTTTTTCTTTACCTTTTAAAGCATATCTTAAATGTTTAACAACAATTTGAAGGGCACATTACTTGTCATTAAAGGACTATCCCATGAGAAAACCATGTGGTTAAAAATCAATTTCTTTGGCTGATCTCACTAATAAGGAGGCTCAGACTCAAGATTAAGGGCTTTGGGAAAAAGAATCACAGCAGTAAAATAGCAAGCCAGCCAAAACGAAGCTCTACTCAGACTAGGGTCTCTTCTTGCTTTAACAATCTTCTTTGCAGTGGGGCTGGCACTGCTCCCAGCACCCACTGCTCTCTGTACATCCTTGTGAGGCAGAAGAGTGTAAAGGTTAATAGAGTGGCCTCTGGCAGCAACTAACCTGGTTTTGCCTCCTGACTTGAAGCAGTCCAGTGAATAAAGCAAGATACTGAATTGTTCTGGGCTTGAGATAGTGCCTCAAATTAGACTCTGACCTTACTCTTGGTGCCCAAATAATCAAAATTTGATTTTGAGATTAGAAATGTTTAACTAATTCTGTGTCTTTATTTAGCACATGTATAAGGTATTTGATGATGTTCATGAAAAGAAGGATAAAAAAGGAAGAGAGAGAGATATACAGTGAGAAATCAGCAAAATCAAGTTTCATAGAATAATATTAACCTCAACTGTGGGTGCTAAAGAGTTGGCATACAATTGGGCAGAAGATGGTTCAAAGTAAATTAGGACACTAAGAATCCACATCTTTATTTAAGGGTTGATATAGTGACTTATAGAACCATTTAGACAGACGTATCTCTAGCTTTGACTGGGAAAAAAATCTAGCTCAAAGCTTACAACGGGGGGTGGGGGGGGCGGGGGGACTACAGAATCAGCTTTAAAATTTAAACTGATTGGAAAGTTTTGTACAGATAAATAGTGCCAAACTCTACATATGCTGTGTAGAAATAGTAAATGAAGAATTAAAGAGTTTCCATGGGAGGAAGAAACCATAAAACCAAAAGTCCTGTTAAGTAGTTCCTTTAAAAAATGGGACAAGTGTAACACAGTTTCGATTTTTAATCTTAATAATTGTTTCGCAGATCTTATGTGAATTATAGGAAATAGAAACTATCTGAGGTTCTGGAAATGTGACAGAATGGAATATCTGGGATGTAATTTCAGGATGGAAAGCTATCAATTTTAGTCTGAAAAGATGAATTGTTTCTTTTTTTTAAAAGAGAGAGAGAGAGAGAGAGAGAGAATTTTTCAATATTTATTTTTTAGTTCTCAGCAGACACAACATCTTTATTTTATTTTTATGTGGTGCTGAGGATCGAACCCAGCGCCCTGCACATGCCAGGCGAGCACGCTACAGCTTGAGCCACATCCCCAGCCCAAGATGAATTTTTTATAAAGGAAAATATTGTGATTTAATTAGGTTTTTAAATGCTTTGAAAAAAAGCTGCAGTTGTTTAAAATTACCACAAAAAAAGTCATGGATCCTTGAATATAAATAAAGACATAATTATTTTCTTAACAATTCTTTTCCATGCATTTATTTGTTCATTCACTTGAGAATAGAAGAATCAACTCTATTCAAAATATTATTTCAGGTTTCAAGAAACAAAGATTAAGAAGTCAATAATATATTTTCAAGTAGCACAGTTTAGTTAAAAGGAAAAAATAACTTTAATCACTTGTTGTCTGAACATAGTACAGATTAAATGAAAGGATGTAGAGAATAATTGACTCATATAAGATGAAGGAAACAAATTGGACAGGAAATGCCATATAGTTGTAGGATTCTCAAAATGCTTAAAGCAAAAGATGAAATTCCACAAGTAGGAAGACAAATTAGATTGTTTCAGCCATAAGGAACAATGTATTCTAACAAAGGAGGTCAGAAACCACAGAATAAAACATAATGGTTATTCATTAATTTTTAAAAATCTTTATTAAGTACTTCCTATTAGGCACTGGTGAGGAATGGAAAAAATGCAGACCAGCTCAAGCTTCATCTAAATTTAATGTGGCAAATAGACAAGTAAAATGAAATTCAGTAGTCTCCCCTTATCCATAGGAGATTCTTTCCAAAACCCCCAGTGGATGCCTGAAACCACAGATAAATAGTGCCAAACTCTACCTATGCTGTATTTTTTTCCTATGTATACACATCTATGATAAAGTTTTAATTTATAAATAAATCATAGCAAGAGATTAATGAATAAAAATAGTACAATTGTAAAAATATATAATAAAATGGACAGCATCTCTACTCTTGTGCTATGGAAACTTTATTAAGTAAAATAGTGGTTAATAGAACCCAAGAACTGTGATACTGGGATAGTAGGTCTGATTATTGAGATGGCTACCAACTGACCTATCAATAGGCAGCAGCATGATAGAATGGATACACTAGATGGAGGATTATTATATGTGCCCATCCTGAGCACAATGGTGTTGGAAGGCATAAGATTTATGCATACCACTGAGAATGAGAACAGTGAAAGATTTAAGACTTGTAAATTATTTACTTATGAAATTTTCCATTAAATATTTTTGGGCTGTGATTGACCAGGAATAACTGAAACCATGGAAGGGAAACTGTAGAGAAGGAGAGGCTTCTGCAATTACTATACCTATTGATAATTGGGAGGGAGTAATACACAGTTTTAAGGGTGGGCAGTAAAAAGCACATGTAACTCAACTTTCTCACCCAAGAAATATTTCATAAGGCATTTTTTAAAATATTTTTAGTCATACATGAACACAATATCTTTATTTTGTTTGTTTATTTTTATGTGGTGCTGAGGATCAAACCAAGTGCCTCATATGTGTAAGGCAAGCCCTCTGCCACTGAGCCAAAACCCCAGTCCCCAAAAGGCTTTTTTTTTAAGTTACAAAGAAATAAAGCTTCTTCAAGTATGATTACTACACATACAATTTTGACCATTCTTTCTCCTTTATTTCTGGGACATGAAGTCTAATAAACTAGGCATTTTGACTATTTCACATTATCTTTCACATTTTTAGCTTTGCTTTGCTTACTATAATTTTATTTATCTGCTTCAGTAATCCTCTGTTTTGTGTATATTGGTATACATTGTTAAACCTTTCCAATGAATTTTTAATTTTAGATATATGTCAGTTCCAAAATGTATTTAATTTTTTAATGTAAGTTATTAAAATATGTTAAAATTATACATCTTTTTATTTGAATTTTGCAGTTTTCCCCTTTGTGTATATTTATTACAGTTTTTAAAATATTTGTCTCTAATATCTAAATCAGTGGTATATATTTGTTATATCACTTTGTTTTTTTTCTACAAGGATATTTTCAAATTATGAAAATCATGGTGTGAGGAATAGAGTACACATAAAAAGTGGAGTTATTTGATAGCACTGTAAATGAATTTTTTAAATATGTGTATATTTAGCTTTTTCTAAAGAGAGAGAAAACTTTTTTTCTGGTTTTCTTTTGGAATTGAGTAGTTATTGATCCTTTTTTGTTTGAACCATGTGTCTAGTTTACCTTTCCTCTTACTCCCAAGGTGCTTCACTTATTTCTAGGGAGGAGAAGTTACTTTTATAGACCCTTAACAATAACTCTAGCACAAATTGGTAAAGAAGCAAGGAGAGTTTATTTTTAATCAAATTGCAACTCAGAGCACATAAATTTCAGGGATGCTGAAATGAGCTCCAGGGTTTTAAAATTTTCAAACAAGTTTTATAGGCAAAACCCAGTTGTTTTGTCAAGAATTCAGATTGGTGCAGGTAGGATAGCAAGCTACCTTATAGGAAAAGGACTTGGAATATATGTAATATAAAGAAGTTTTCAGAAAAGCAGGAGAAAAGAACAAGAACGAAGAAATCCTTGGGAAAGAAAGGGAGTTAGGGGTGAGAGGAATGTATTGGCAATGTATGGGATTGGAATATTCTGTTCAAATGAAAGCTATAGTTCACAGCTGTTAAAGTATGGAATGCTGCAGGTTACACAGAATCAAAACTATATCTGGAGGTAGAAATGACTGAACCATAATCTTTTCAGGGTCCTTTCAGCCTAGTATTTGGGGGCACTGCAGTCTGCTTTTAGTGCTTGATTTAAACTTTTCCATATTCTTAAGATAAAGTCACCAATACTTTCTCTTAATCTTGGGTTCACCAAAAACCAAAAACTGAACAGAATAGAAAACCTTTGCTCAGTGCCCAGTTAAGGAGTGCCAAAGTCAGGCTGGGCACAAATCACAAGCCACTCAAGCAGGAACAAACTTTGTTTCCAAACTCCACCAGCACACTCCCCAGGAACTCTCCCTAATGCCACCCACACGGCTCCTCCAGGAACACACCACACACCAACCGGAACTCCCACCACCGGAACTTTTCCAACCAATGCGAACTCTTCAGGAATCCCCACGAGAGCTCAACGGGAACTCCCCAAGAACTCAAAAGTCATCACTGGCTCACTGGCGTCACCTCTCAACCACTATTTCTGGCAAAAATGCCATGTGTCATCCCGACTCGGCTGTGGCCCTCAACAAAGGAGGGAAAAGGAGTCTCTGCTCTCAAACCATGGTCCCCCTAGTAAGCGAAAGGAGTAGGATTTTCTAGATTACTAGAGTGGGAAAGAACCAGGGGACAGATGAATGGGCAGAATAAGAATATTTATGATTTTACCTGGAAAGCACTAGTTTGTCTCTGACAACTGAAAACTTGCCCCTTGCCCACAACCACATTTTGCAAGTTATAGGGGTTGCATTTGAAGTTGTAAACTGTCATGGTGGTAGCTGGTTTGACTTCTACTTTGAAAATGAATTAAAAAGAAACTTGGATGGCAAACACCGCCTATCAAAATGGCATCTGAATGAACTTAGATTGATTTAGTTTTTCTGAGTCCAGCACCCTACTTGATAACCCCTGGTTGTATGTCTTGATTTTCTAGAATCCAGATGTCTCACACCCCTGACATAAATCAAGAACCCTCATTACACCTGTCGATCATGAGACAGTGAAGATACAGGAAGAAGGGATACAGATGGCAAGGCAAAAAGGGACATAGGATGGTCTCAGAAGGGCCTGGGTAAAGTTGCCCCAGTGTATGTACCCATGGATTTTCAAATTAAAGGTCACAGTGTTTGCCACATCTCCTCCACATTTATGTGACCGTAACACACAGCCTTGCTTTCTTTCTACAGACTGAAATCTCTGTTCAGAATTTTATTCTCCCAACCCTTGTTTCCTATTGCGTATCCTCAAGTTATGCTTTTCATAAGTGTATCATAGGAGTCAAAGACTGGAGTGGAGTTTGCATATCAATTTGAGGGCTCCTTCTCTTTAGTTGCTCCCTGTATAGATGTGTTAAATAGTAGCCACTTGATGGAAATAAGTACAGTTTCTCCCAGTCCTATAAGGTTATTGTTTTTCACACCCACTCTTCTACCCACACCATGAAATATCCTCAAAGTGAATCTGACTATTCCATCACACATCCCAACTCTCAGAGATAACAGTTTTTCAAGTTCTGTGTGTACTGACTGCTTTCCTATATCTTCAAAGTATGGTATTATATAATTAACTTAAGTTATTTAGTTGTCTTTCTGTAGGAAAAGTCATCTATTAACATGTTGTTGGGAATAGAAGAGCATAGTTTTCTTTTCACTGATTCAGCCTCACTGCCACACAAGTATGGTAAAGGTGGATTAGAAGGTGTGGACCTAACCATGTCTTCTGTCCTTCCTCTAGGCATAATTCTGGGCCTACCAAGTACTCCTAGCCTTTCTCCAGCAACAGAGATTATTTTCCCTTTATTATTTTCACTTTATCTTCCTCTCTCAGTTGGGAGAGTATTTCTATCAATGTCAGTGGGTTACAGTGTTGGGGAAATCTTCTGTAGATTAAGGTTCTCTTATTTACAGGAGATAACTAAAATGCATCTAGTGGAATTTAGCTGTTGCCTTCCATTTATTTCCTACTATAGCTACAATGGGATTGTACTGGACTACAGATATTTTGTTTTAGTTTTTCTTTCATATATATATATATATATATATATATATATATATATATATATATATTATATATTTTAAATTAATTAGCTACAGATTTTTTTTAATTTTTTAAGTTTTCATTTTATTGAAATATAACTTACGACCGACGAAGATGGCTGCGAAAGGAGTGCAGCACTCCCGTGTACTGCGTCACTGAGCAGGAAAAAGACAAGGTAGAATGGATAAAAGCTAGCTTGTTAGGAATTTCCAGCAAAATTGGGGTGCTCCGAAACCTAGAGGAAGGATTTCCATTGCATAAGGACCTGCTACTGGAGCTCAAACGCGAGAGATTTGTCCGCACGGAGGGTCACACTGCGTATGCAGCAAATCGCCCTGCGGCCAGAGTCTGCGGCGCTCGCTGGGAAACGATGGTAAGATAACAATGCAAAGATACAGTGCTACGGATTCTGCAGGCTCCCGCCAGCTGTGCAAATACTGTACTCAGAGCTGAATTCTGGGCTTGAGACGGGGAAGGAAGCCATCCAATTCGGTTCTCCACATCGGTCAGACCACAGAGGAAGCCAGCGGCCACCATCTTGGAGAGCTGACGTCATCATCTCTGTTTTTTTTTTTTTTTTTTTTGACTGATCACAGCTCTTTCAGCTATAGATCAGCGGGGAAAACTTAAGGGCCCCTCCCAGCTCTCCTGTGAGCGCAATAGCCAGACCGAGGGCGGCACGGAGCCGGCGGGAGCTGCGGCTTCGGCAAGGGAGCCGGCGGCAGCGGCGGCTGCGGCGAGGGAGCCGGCGGGAGCTGGGGCTGCAGCG
Source organism: Callospermophilus lateralis (assembly GCF_048772815.1). Taxonomy (NCBI): domain Eukaryota; kingdom Metazoa; phylum Chordata; class Mammalia; order Rodentia; family Sciuridae; genus Callospermophilus; species Callospermophilus lateralis. The sequence goes on along the minus strand of NC_135306.1, from coordinate 127,139,501 downwards.
AGGGAGCCGGCGGCAGCCGGGGCAGAGGCACGGGAGCCGGCCGGAACCGGCGGGAGCCGCAGCAGCGGCACGGGAGCCGGTGGGAGCCGCGGCGGTGCTGGCACAGGAGCCGGCGGGAACCGCGCGGCGCGGGACTCCCAGCTACCGCTCCCACCAGTGCTGACAACTGAGGTCTCTTGCACCGACTCGCCTTGGCATGGGACTCACGGCTACAGCTCCCACCGGTGCTGACAACTGAGGTCTCTTGCATCAGATACGGGGGCGTGGCTACCAGAAGGTAAGCAAGTTTGCTGGGGGTGCTCAGCCCCAAGCTCTACAAACTAAGGGCCTGAGGGAGGCAAACAAGGAGAGTGTGCCCAGGCACTAATGAAACAGCTGCTCCACGTGTGTGCAAGGCAGGCAGAACTGTGACCACCGACAAAACAGGTCCAGTGGACTGCCAGACACATCGCTCAGGTTGGGGGAGGGGCAGAGCCGCCGGGCGCCTGCAAGTTACGCAGACCTGCGAATCACCAGCTGATCAGACCCAGCAACCGCGGAGCGGCAGAGCCACCCCGGGCCTGCAAGGTAGGGGCACTTGCCACCCACTGGCAGGTCAGGCCCAACAAATTGCGGAGGGGCACAGCTGCCCCACGAGCCTGCTAGGTAGGCAGAACTCTGACTACCAACAGAACAGGCCCAGAGGCCGGCCAGACACATTGCCCCGCCCCAGTTGGGGGAGGGGCAGAGCCGCCGGGCGCCTGCAAGTTACACAGACCTGCGACTCACCAACAGATCAGGCCCAGCAACCACGGAGCGGCAGAGCCACCCCCGGGCCTGCAAGGAAGGCGCACTTGCCACACACCAGCAGGTCAGGCCCAACAAACTGCGGAGGGGCACAGCTGCCCCACGAGCCTGCTAGGTAGGCAGTACCCTGACCACAAACAGAACAGGCTCAGAGGACGGCCAGACACATCGCCCCGCCCCGGTTGGGGGAGGGGCAGAGCCGCCAGGCGCCTGCAAGGTAGACCTGCGTCTCACCAGCATATCAGGCCCAGCAACCCGCGGAGCGGCAGAGCTACCCCCGGGCCTGCAAGGTAGGTGCACTTGACACCCATTGGCAGGTTAGGCCCAGCAACTCTCGGAGGGACACAGCTGCTCCACGCACGTGCAAGGTAGGCGGAACCGTGACCACTGAAAAAACAGGCCCAGTGGCCCGCCAGATACATCGCCCCAGTTGGGGGAGGGGCAGAGCCGCCACCAGCGCCTTTTAGGTAGACAGACCTGCAACCAACAGACAGAACAGGCCTAGTGGCCAGCGGAGGGGCAAAGCCACTGCTCACGCCTGCAAGGTAGACGGACCTGTGACCACCGAAAGAACAGGCCCATCGAAAGTACAGGCATAGCGGCCTCCCGGCGTGGTAGGCACATTGCCTCAATTGGAGGAGGGGAAGAACCACCGCCAAAGCCTGCGAGGGAGACTTTGCAGCTATACAAGAGCAATATGAATATATAGGGGGAAAAATCAATAACACAACAGTTTCACCAAGCAGAAAGAAACGCGATCAATATGAAAAGACAAGGAAAGAAAGGACCACAAGCAATGCAGGTCAACTCAACTTTAGAAGAGGTAATTTCTGCAGCAGATGGAATGTCAGATAAAGAATTCAGGATATACATGCTTCAGATGATCTGGAGTCTCAAGGAAGACATTAGACAGCAAAATCAGTCAATGAAAGACCACTTCGACCACTTTGACAATCAATTACATAAACAAATCCAAGAAGTAAAAGATCAATTATACAGGGAGATAGAGGTTATAAAAAACAAACAAACAGAAATCCTGGAAATGCAGGAAACAATAAACCAACTTAAAAACTCAATTGAGAATACTACCAGCAGAGTAGAACACTTAGAAGATAGAACATCAGACAATGAAGACAAAGTATTTCAACTGGAGAAGAACATAGACAGCTCAGCAAAGCTGTTAAGAAACCATGAGCAGAACATTCAAGAAATATGGGATAACATAAAGAGACCAAACTTAAGAGTCATTGGGATACAGGAAGGTACTGAGGTCCATACCAAAGGAATGAGCAATCTATTCAACGAAATAATACGAGAAAACTTCCCAGACTTGAAGAATGAGACAGAATCCCAAATCCTAGAAGCCTACAGGACGCCGAATGTGCAAAATCATAAGAGATCCACACCTAGACACATTATAATGAAGATGCCCAACATACAGAATAAGGAGAGAATTTTAAAAGCTACAAGAGAAAGGAAGCAGATTACATTTAGGGGTAAATCAATCAGGATAACAGCTGATCTTTCAACACAGACTCTCAAAGCTAGAAGATCCTGGAATAACATATTTCAAACACTGAAAGAAAAGGGGTTCCAACCAAGAATTGTGTATCCCGCGAAATTAAGCTTCAGGATGGAAGATGAAATTAAAACCTTCCATGATAAACAAAAGTTAAAAGAATTTGCAGCTAGAAAACCATCTCTTCAAAACATCCTTGGCAAAATATTACAGGAAGAGGAAATGGAAAATATCAATGAAAACCAACAGCGGGAGGTAGTACAGTAAAGGGGGGGGAATAATCAAAGAGGAAAACAAACCATGTTTAGTAACATAAATAAACAAATATGGCTGGAAGAACAACCCATATCTCAATAATAACCCTAAATGTTAATGGCTTAAACTCACCAATTAAGAGACACAGGCTAGTAGAATGGATCACAAAACAAGACCCAACAATATGCTGCCTTCAGGAGACGCATTTGATAGGAAAAGACATACATAGACTGAAGGTGAAAGGTTGGGAAAAATCATATCACTCATATGGACTTCGGAAACAAGCAGGAGTGTCCATACTCATATCAAATAAAATAGATTTCAAGCCAAAGTTAATCAAAAGGGATGAAGAGGGACACTACATACTTCTTAAGGGAACCATACACCAACAAGACATAACAATCATAAATATATATGCCCCAAACAATGGTGCAGCTATGTTCATCAAACAAACTCTTCTCAAGTTCAAGAGTCTAATAGACCACCATACAATAATCATGGGAGACTTCAACACACCTCTCTCACCACTGGACAGATCTTCCAAACAAAAGTTAAATAAGGAAACTATAGAACTCAATAACACAATTAATATCCTAGACTTAATTGATATATATAGAATATACCACCCAACATCAAGCAGTTACACTTTTTTCTCAGCAGCACATGGATCCTTCTCAAAAATACATCATATATTATGTCACAGGGCAACTCTTAGACAATATAAAGGAGTAGAGATAATACCATGCATCTTATCTGACCATAATGGAATGAAATTGAAAATTAACGATAAAAGAAGTAAGGAAAAATCATGCATCACCTGGAGAATGAACAATAGGTTACTGAATGATCAATGGGTTATAGAAGACATCAAGGAGGAAATTAAAAAATTCTTAGAGATAAATGAAAACACAGACACAACATATCGGAATCTATGGGACACATTGAAAGCAGTTCTAAGGGGAAAATTTATTGCTTGGAGTTCATTCCTTAGAAAAAGAAAAAACCAACAAATAAATGATCTAATACTTCAACTCAGAATCCTAGAAAAAGAAGAGCAAAACAACAGCAAAAGAAGTAGAAGACAAGAAATAATTAAAATCAGAGCTGAAATTAATCAAATCGAAACGAAAGAAACAATTGAAAAAATTGACAAAACTAAAAGTTGGTTCTTTGAAAAAATAAATAAAATCGACAGACCCTTAGCCACGCTAACGAAGAGAAGAAGAGAGAGAACTCAAATTACCAGCATACGGGATGAAAAAGGCAATATCACAACAGACACTTCAGAAATACAGAAGATTATCAGAAACTATTTTGAATCCTTATACTCCAATAAAATAGAAGATAGTGAAGGCATCGATAAATTTCTTAAGTCATATGATTTGCCCAGATTGAGTCAGGAGGATATTGACAACCTAAACAGACCAATATCAATTGAGGAAATAGAAGATACCATCAAAAGACTACCAACTAAGAAAAGCCCAGGACCGGATGGGTATACAGCAGAGTTTTACAAAACCTTTAAAGAGGAACTAATACCAATAATTTTCAAGCTATTTCAGGAAATAGAAAAAGAGGGAGAACTACCAAATTCATTCTATGAGGCCAACATCACCCTGATTCCTAAACCAGACAAAGACACTACAAAGAAAGAAAACTACAGACCAATATCTCTAATGAACCTAGATGCAAAAATCCTCAATAAACTTCTGGCGAACCGGATACAAAAACATATCAAAAAAATTGTGCACCATGATCAGGTAGGATTTATCCCTGGGATGCAAGGCTGGTTCAATATACGGAAATCAATAAATGTTATTCAACACATCAATAGGCTTAAAAATAAGAACCATATGATCATCTCGATAGATGCGGAAAAAGCATTCGACAAAGTACAGCATCCCTTTATGTTCAAAACTCTAGAAAAAATAGGGATAACAGGAACATACCTCAATATTGTAAAAGCAATCTATGCCAAGCCTCAGGCTAGCATCATTCTGAATGGAGAAAAACTGAAGGCATTCCCTCTAAAATCTGGAACAAGACAGGGATGCCCTCTCTCACCACTTCTGTTCAACATAGTTCTCGAATCACTGGCTAGAGCAATTAGACAGACGAAAGAAATTAAAGGCATAAAAATAGGAAAAGAAGAACTCAAATTATCACTATTTGCAGATGACATGATTCTATACCTAGCAGACCCAAAAGGGTCTACAAAGAAACTATTAGAGCTAATAAATGAATTCAGCAAAGTGGCAGGCTATAAAATCAACACGCATAAATCAAAGGCATTCCTGTATATCAGCGACAAATCCTCTGAAATGGAAATGAGGACAACCACCCCATTCACAATATACTCAAAAAAAATAAAATACTTGGGAATCAACCTAACAAAAGAGGTGAAAGACTTATACAATGAAAACTACAGAACCCTAAAGAGAGAAATAGAAGAAGATCTTAGAAGATGGAAAAATATACCCTGTTCATGGATAGGTAGAAGTAACATCATCAAAATGGCGATATTACCAAAAGTTCTCTATAGGTTTAATGCAATGCCAATCAAAATCCCAACGGCATTTTTTGTAGAAATAGAGAAAGCAATCATGAAATTCATATGGAAAAATAAAAGTCCCAGAATAGCAAAAACAATGCTAAGCAGGAAGTGTGAATCAGGCGGTATAGCTATACCAGACTTCAAACTATACTACAGAGCAATAGTAACAAAAACAGCATGATACTGGTACCAAAACAGGCGGGTGGACCAATGGTACAGAATAGAGGACACAGAAACCAATCCACAAAACTACAACTATCTTATATTCGATAAAGGGGCTAAAAGCATGCAATGGAAGAAGGATAGCATCTTCAACAAATGGTGTTGGGAAAACTGGAAATCCATTTGCAACAAAATGAAACTGAATCCCTTTCTCTCGCCATGCACAAAAGTTAACTCAAAGTGGATCAAGGAACTTGATATCAAATCAGAGACATGGCGTCTGATAGAAGAAAAAGTTGGCTATGATCTACATACTGTGGGGTCGGGCTCCAAATTCCTCAATAGGACACCCATAGCACAACAGTTAATAACTAGAATCAACAAATGGGACTTACTCAAACTAAAAAGTTTTTTCTCAGCAAAAGAAACAATAAGAGAGGTAAATAGGGAGCCTACGTCCTGGGAACAAATCTTTACTCCTCACACTTCAGACAGAGCCCTAATATCCAGAATATACAAAGAACTAAAAAAATTAGACAATGAGATAACGAATAACCCAATCAACAAAATGGCCAAGGACCTGAACAGAAATTTCTCAGAGGAGGACATACAATCAATCAACAAGTATATGAAAAAATGCTCACCATCTCTAGCAGTCAGAGAAATGCAAATCAAAACCACCCTAAGATACCATCTCACTCCAGTAAGATTGGCAGCCATTAGGAAGTCAAACAGCAACAAGTGCTGGCGAGGATGTGGGGAAAAGGGTACTCTTGTACATTGCTGGTGGGACTGCAAATTGGTGCGGCCAATTTGGAAAGCAGTATGGAGATTTCTTGGAAAGCTCGGAATGGAACCACCATTTGATCCAGCTATTCCCCTACTCGGTCTATTCCCTAAAGACCTAAAAAGAGCACACTATAGGGACACTGCTACATCCATGTTCATAGCAGCACAATTCACAATAGCAAGACTGTGGAACCAACCTAGATGCCCTTCAATAGACGAATGGATAAAAAAAATGTGGCATTTATACACAATGGATTATTACTCTGCATTAAGAAATGACAAAATCATAGAATTTGCAGGGAAATGGATGGCATTAGAGCAGATTATGCTAAGTGAAGCCAGCCAATCCCTTAAAAACAAATGCCAAATGTCTTCTTTGATATAAGGAGAGTAGCTAAGAACAGAGTAGGGACAAAGAGCATGAGAAGAAGATTAACATTAAACAGGGATGAGAGGTGGGAGGGAAAGGGAGAGAGAAGGGAAATTGCATGTAAATGGAAGGAGACCCTCAGGGGTATACAAAATTACATACAAGAGGAAGTGAGGGGAAAGGAGGAAAAATATAAGGGGGAGAAATGAATTACAGTAGAGGGGGTAGAGAGAGAAGAGGGGAGGGGAGGGGGGAGGGGGGATAGTAGAGGATAGGAAAGGCAGCAGAATACAACAGACACCAGAATGGCAATATGTAAATCAATTGTTGTGCAAATGATGTGATTCTGCAATCTGTATATGGGGTAAAAATGGGAGCGCATATCCCACTTGAATCAAAGTGTGAAATATGATATATCAAGAACTATGTAATGTTTTGAACAACCTACAATAAAAATTAATTAAAAAAAAAAAAAAAGAAATATAACTTACATTTTAGCTTGCCTTTAGTTTACATTTTTAAAAATTTTTTATTTGTTTTAATTAGTTATATATGACAGCAGAATACATTTATGCACTTTGATATATCATATATAGATGGGATATAATTTCTCATTTTGATGCATTCTCTGTAGAGTTTCATATTGGAGATAGGTGAAGTGAGGCAGGGCAGATTTATCTTTTATATTGACCATGATTAGATCTCTAAAATTCTAGTAAAACTCCTAGAGCAGAAATCTGTACAGGTGTGAGAACCCTTGTATGCCTGTCACCTAGGGAGTCTTCATACTCTTACTTTATTTTTTTTTTATTTTTTTTTAATCCAGTAACCACTATATGTAGTTCTTTATTTTCTCTTTAAGTACTTCTTCTTTTTTTAAATTAATTTTTATTGTTGGTTGTTCAAAACATTACATAGTTCTTGATATATCATATTTCACACTTTGATTCAAGTGGGATATGAACTCCCATTTTTACCCCGTATACAGATTGCAGAATCACATCAGTTGCACCTCCATTGATTTACGTATTGCCATACTAGTGTCTGTTGTATTCTGCTGCCTTTCCTATCCTCTACTATCCCCCCTCCCCCCCCCCCTTCCCTCTTCTCGCTCTATCCCCTCTACTGTAATTCATTTCTCCCCCTTATATTTTTCCCCCTTGCCCCTCACTTCCTCTTGTATGTAATTTTGTATACCCCTGAGGGTCTCCTTCCATTTCCATGCAATTTCCCTTCTCTCTCCCTTTCCCTCCCACCCCTCATCCCTGTTTAATGTTAATCTTCTTCTCATGCTCTTCTTCCCTACTCTGTTCTTAGTTACTCTCCTTATATCAAACATTTGGCATTTGTTTTTAAGGGATTGGCTAGCTTCACTTAGCATAATCTGCTCTAATGCCATCCATTTCCCTGCAAATTCTATGATTTTGTCATTTTTTAATGCAGAGTAATACTCCATTGTGTATAAATGCCACATTTTTTTTTATCCATTCGTCTATTGAAGGGCATCTAGGTTGGTCCCCCAGTCTTGCTATTGTAAATTGTGCTGCTATGAACATGGATGTAGCAGTGTCCCTATAGTGTGCTTTTTTTAGGTCTTTAGGGAATAGACCAAGTAGGGGAATAGCTGGGTCAAATGGTGGTTCCATTCCGAGCTTTCCAAGAAATCTCCATACTGCTTTCCAAATTGGCCGCACCAATTTGCAGTCCCACCAGCAATGTACAAGTGAACCCTTTTCCCCACATACTCTTACTTTAGCACACACTTGGCCTTCAACAACTTTTTAACATTTTTTAGTTTAGTGTCTTCTGTTCTTTGGCTTCAGGAGATATCTGCCTCAGGGGATTAAATGTTTGCTTCTTCCTCCCTGTAAGGCCTGCATCCCTGAAGTTTGATCATTTCCAAGGCCAGTAACTACAATGGTTCTCCCACACCTGGAAGCTAATGAATAATAAGCACTATTAAGGCTTATTTCAAATGTAAAAAAAACCTTGAGATAATGTACTAAATTGTTCAGAAGGTTGTTTTCTTAGTGGAATGCTTCAGTATTTTCTTTAGCATAATTGCTGGTGTTCCTGCCTTCATCCCAGTGCCAGTGAGGACAAGGGTGGAAGTATTTCCAGTGTTGCTGAGAACCAGACGAAACTTTGGTGCTGTTGCTGCTTCTGCTGCTACAGCTTAGGCAGGTGGAAGCAAAAGGATAGTGTTCAACAATACAAAAATCAATGGATATTTGAAGCATTTTGAAAACAGTATTATTAGATATATTCTCTCTCTCTCTCTCTCTCTCTCTCTCTCTCTCTCTGTGTGTGTGTGTGTGTGTGTGTGTTGCTGGTGATGGAACTTAGGGCCTTGCATGATATGCATGACATGAAAGGGCTCAACAACTGAGCCACATTCCCAGGCCCAGATAGCTAGATCATTTTTACATGAATAAAAAAACTATGGCTGAGAATCTTAATAATAGTAAAATTATTTGTAAGATTAGGAAAATGAAGTGCTTAAAATGAGTTTATAAAGTTTCAGATATTGAAATATTGATTATATACATATTTAAAATACAACATATACATTTATAAAATATAAAAGAGCTTAATTGTAATTAACTAATAAATATTTCTTTTCTTTTTTTTTTAGAGAGAGAGAGAGAGAGAGAGAGAGAATTTTAACATTTATTTATTTATGTAGTTCTTGGTGGACACAATGTCTTCGTTTGTATGTGGTGCTGAGGATGGAACCCGGGCTGCACGCATGCCAGGCGAGCATGCTACCACTTGAGCCACATCCCCAGCCCAATATTTCTTTATAAAATACAATCCCTGCAAATTTAATTGTAAGGGAAGTTCAGTTTAACTAGGCAAAGAATAGGAACTTTTAACAATACCCTGCCCTTTTTTGTTTATGCGTATACAATTATTTAACCAATTTATCTTATTGAATTATATAGCTATTTTATCCCCATGATCAAGCTAGTACACAATATAAAGTTGATGTTTTATCTGTACTTGGTAAGTAATTTGATGAATAACATCAAACTCTTACAATATGTAATTTGTGTGATAGTTGCCTTTCTAAATACCTGTGTGGGTTCTGTATGATAATTACAATGAAAATTTCTTTTTATCTTATTAATTTTCACTTAAAAGAAAAATTAAGTCATTCAATACAAATGCAAATGGTTAATGATTTTTAACATGCTGAATGTTCAAGAATGTGAAAACATATTTATATTTGTAAAATTTAAAAAAAAAATTATATTCCCAGATATTTGGCTAAGTACTGGGAATGGGGTTTGGGTGCATATATAGAAGAAGTTCACTAGCTGGTTCTGTGGATTTTAAAATATGAGTTATCAGTTGCATCCTAAAGTATCAATTTTTATATTTCTACTTTTTGTCAAAATGAATTTATAAAGTTTCAGATATTGAAATATTGAATTTCAGAATTTTTTATTTGTAGTGTTTTAATTTGTTATAATTTTAAAACAATTTTTTAAAGGAAGATCTAAAGTACCTGGAAATTTCAAGGAATTATGTATATTCTACAATTTAAAATTATTTTAAAATTTATAATTATCTTTGCATACACATTCTGTCTTCTGCAAAATTATCAAGTTATTTTGAGAGTCTCATCAACTCTGACGTCTAAATAATGCTTACTTTTGAAATGGATTTTTTCAATGTTCTGAATAATTTCCCACAATTAAGTTTTGGAGCATTGAGTTGAAGCTTTTGATTTGCTCTTTTTATTTCTGTTAAATCAAAGAAATGAGTATTTACACTAAAACACTCCAGAAAAAAATAACTATTTCTTAAAGATTTTAAATATTCATAGCTATTCAACCAATCAAAAATTGAAAGTTCTGAACTTTTATTTCTGCAATATGACAATCTTATTACAAAAGATTAATTATGAGTATGAGAGCACTCCAGAAACAAACTGTGCAAATAAATGTATTAAATAGGAAATGATCTTCAGATCAATTATAATCTCCTTGAAGGTATCATCTACATTTTCTTAAATCTCAGTGTAATGTCCCAGAACAGGTTATTAATAAATCATTATGTGGCATTTTAAGGTGATTATCCTAACTACCTATGTTAATAAACATCAAAGATGAGATAAATCAGACAGTCAAGAGAAAGGTTAAATGCCTTTTAAAATACAAAATACATTTATCAAAACAGGTCTGCAAATGTTCTCCACTTCCCCTCTGTCAAAACAATCACCTGTCAAATTAAAATTAATTCATTGTGGCTAGGGGTATAGCTCAGTGGTAGAACATGTACTCAGCTTACACAAGGCCCTGGGTTTGATCACCAGCACCAGAATTACACAAACAAACAACAAAGCAAAACAACACACACACATACACCAAAAAATTAAAAAAAAAAAAAAATATATATATATATATATATATATATAAATCCCTCCTAGGCTGGAATATAAAACTTTTCTCTAAGTTATCTAACCTAAGTATGTGAACTTTTTTTTAGAGGAAACTCATATTTTTTGTTAATGGGTAAAAGCTTTGTATGAACAAGAGACACACATAGAGTTTCTTTAATAATAGTTTACAAATATATTCTAGGTGTTGTCTTTAGCATTTTACCTGTATCTAGTCATTTAATGCATTATAAATCTATAAGGTATATTTTTATTTTTCCATATTTCCTATGAAGAAATCGAGACATAGGAGGTATTTTAACCTAGGTTGATGAATAAGCCAAGAAGACTTGAATGCATCCAGCTTGCCTTTGTAGACTGTGTACTGGATTATTTCCAGTGCTGTCTGGAAACCTCAAGAGAGTCCATGGGGTATCTGTTGTATTCTGTCCTTCCTCCAAATCTCAGTAATATTGTATAGGAAACATGATGAAAAACTGACATGCACTAGACCTTACCAGTTAAAAGAATTCATTAAAATATTTTGTATGAATAATGAGTACATTTAATGTCTACATGAAGATAGTGACACATAGGTTTGGAAAAATCAGAGAAATAGTCTTTATTTTCCGAATTTATTTTTTATTTGGATGTTTACCTTACTGAGTTGGGGTAAAGAAAGCCTCAATTTCTTCTTTAAAGAAAAAAAATTATTTGTTTTACTTAGTTACACATGACAGTACAGTGATCTTGACATATCATACATTTGAATCAGATGGAATATAATTTCTCATTTTTCTGAGTACACAGGTTGCAGAATCACATTGGTCATGCAGTCACATATATACACACTGTAATAAGAAAATTTTTAAAAACACAAGTAGAATTGCTAAACATCTTAAGTGTTTCAGAAAATTTTTTAAATTGTTTTTATGTGGGCTGATTCCTGATACCGCTATTCATTTCCTAACACAAGTTATGAATAGTCCCCTCTTCAGCCAACATTCTATGACATATAGTTTAAACAATAGTATTAATAGGAAAAGCAATGACAATAATAATTGGGTAGCAGAATAGCTTATAAAATGTTAATAATAATAGCAGATGAGGATGGTGTCCAATAAATCTCTTTGTTCTATCATTTCTATACTCAGTTCAAAATTCTTCCACCAGGATCTGCATTTCTTTCCCTGAATACTTTCTTCAGCTTCTGAAACATGCTCTCACTTCCTGTTTTCCAGGCCAAACGTGTGAGTGAGTCAAGACTACCTGAAATCATTCCTCAGTCAATAGTTGATGGGAGTTGGTATATAAAACCAAGTTCTTTCAATACACAGATGGGATAATTTTGAATGTATGTTCTACACTAGCAACTGAGTCTCCTTTGGCCAGGGTAATAATTAGCTCAATAATGAGTTCCTGTTGTTCCCTCCCCTCCCAAAAGTCTAACTTCAGAATTCCCTGTCCTTTTTCCTTAACCTCCTAAATTAATTGCTTACACACACATCCTTCTATCAGTGTATGCTTCTGTGGGAATCTATATGGTCATCTTGAACAGTAAATCCCATGATGCTTGATAGCATGAGCAGATCCATGTCTCAAGTCATTCTGAGTTATATTTATTATATCTATAAAGTGCCTAACTCTTAAACATAGGAATGACTTGAGACATGACAACTTGTGAAAATATTTTTTTAAAGAATTAAAGACTTTAATCATCTCTAGTTTGAAACCTGACATTTTGCTTACATTTTTAAAGTTTTTATGTGAGGAATGCAATAATATGCTTATATTTGAGTGTATGTGTTTAGCAATATTTTGTTTCTCTTCACTTTTTCATTTTTTTAATTTAATCCACTTTTAAAAGTTTATTTCCAAAATTGACAAAAGTATGTCTCATTATTATCTTAGTGGTCAGTTAAAATCATGAAATGTAATAATCTCACTATCAAATTAATTTCAATATTTATAGACAAGGTAGTCACTGAGACTGCTTAGGAAATTTAGTAAAAATAGAATTAAAGTATAACTACATTATAGATATACAATTGCTGAGATCATCTAACTTGTCCAGGTAAATGGCATTAAATAATATATAGTCAAAGTCCTTAAAATGCACTCTCTCCTGTGTCAATACAAGAATATGTTAAGCATTCAAAAGAAATATATGAAACATAAGTATACATACACATATGTACCTATTTTTTATTTTCTTTTCCAAAATACTCTGTTTCTAGAATTTATCTTTTTATATCAATTTTAGGTTTACTGAAAATTTAGAAAACATGGAATTTCCTTCTTCCTCAACTTGATCTTCCCTAACTCTATAAATATTTTAGGGGGTGGAGCATATTGGGGATTGAATTTAGGGACACTCGACCACTGAGCCACAACTTTAGCCCTATTTTGTATTTTATTTAGAGAAAGGGTCTCACTGAGTTGCTCAGCACCTGTTTATTGCTGGAGCTGCCTTTGAACTCACTATCTTCCTGCCAGGACCCTGGGATTACAGGTGTGTGCCACAGATCCACACACTATTTTTAATCTTTTAAAGCCTCATTTACTGTGGTACAATTGTAAAAATTGAACAACCAATATCGACACCTTATTATTAATTAAAATCCAGAGTTAGACTATAGTTGTTTCTTTTATGTAATCTATAAGTATTAATAAATGCATAATGTCATATTTTGATAATGAAAATAACATAGTTTCCTGCCATAAATATGTGATGTGCACCATCTAATTTTTTAACTTAAAAAATGTTTGGTTCTTTTTAAAGAGTAGAACAAGCTCTATAACACAATAAAACAAGACTGTATTGTTTTATGCTCTAATGTCATCAAATTAAACCAGATTTTTTTTTTTTGTGGTGGGGGGAGGAATAAAATGTGTGGCAATTTGCTATATTTTGTGTGAACAACTGTCAACAAACTATGAGAGTTAAGTAGTTTTTCCTGAAAATGGAATGAAATTAGTAATTGTGAAATTTTCTAAAATAATTTAAAAGATACGATGGAAAGGTACAGTCAAGTAGGATGAAAAGCCCTTGGTGATATTGTACCTGAGTGAATCTTTATTCAGGAAGACTATAACATGAGGTTCTATGGCCACATGCTCAAAAACATGTTGTTCTGACAAGGGTAACATGTTTCTTTATTGCAGGAAGTTTCTCAAGCTTTAATAAAACAATGCCCACCTTAAAAAAACAACAAATTCATGTAATAAGCAGCATTTCCTACATATATTTATTAGTAGTCTCTGTCAGTTAACCATTTCTCTTGGAATTAGTCTTTCACAGGACACACTAAGAAAACACTGAGGAATAGTTAACTCTGGTGCACATTTCTTTTACTTCTTCAAGTACAACACATAAACACAAAATTGGCACACCATACTTAGGTACCTCACTACTGGCAGGAAGGATTATACACATAATGTATTACATCTTTTTACAGCCTTACAAGTATTACCATTTCTATTTTATAGACCTTGGTTTTGATGCTAAGTAATATCCCCTAATATGTCCAAGTAGCATTCATAAAAATGTGTTTTTTGTGGTAAAAGTTTACATAAGAATTTTTGCCACTTTAATCATTGATAAGAGCTTGATTCAATAGCACTAACCACATTCACAACTGTGGGTAAATACCATTTACACAAGGAAAAACTTCACCAGTACTTCCAGAACATTTTAAATAATCTCAAACAGAATCCCTGTATTCAGTAAATACCAACTTCCATTGCTTCTTCCCCAATCTCCTGGAATCCTCTATTTTAGTTTTCATCTCTATGAGTTTGCACATTCTCTATAATTATTATGCATAAAACTACAATATTTGTCTTTCTGTGCCTGAACAATTTCACTTAAAATATTATACATGTTGTAGCATGTATCAGAATCTCCTTCCTCATCAAGGCAAAATAATATTCCATTATTTATGTATCTACATACAATCAAATGCTTGCTTTTTATAATTTTTTTCCAGTAAATAAATTAGTGTGGAAATTCCAAGGCAATTTTTCCAATTTACTGCTCTTATATTTAGGAGTCTGTAGTACATGTTGAAGATATGGTCACAATCTGTGGACACAAGAGAAGGAAAAGACAAAATCATACACATATTTCATCCAAAGCAAAAAAAAAAAAAAACAATATTCTATCATAGATTGATTTTTATAAACAAACACCAATTTTATTCTCATAAAAGTTATTATAAAACATTACATGATATTATGTTTTCATAGTTTATTTCTGATGAAATATCTTGATTTTCACATTCAAAGTTAAAGTTCATAAGTAATGTACAACAAACTAGTTGAAAAAACTGAGCTGTAAAATCTCTAAGAAATTGGAACCAGACTGTGCATCACATGATTTCTATTCATAAGCAGAACTAGGCTTGTGGTTGGTACCCAATAAGATGATCTTAAGTAGATAAATAAATGAATTGGTGAATGCTCATTCTGAATATATTTATTGGAATACTATGAATATTATTTATATAGTAAAATTTCAAATGTACAGAATAGTTCTAATAATAGTATGAATAAAAAATTCTTTTGCTAGATCAATAATTCGAAGTTGCCTCATGTGTTTTAACATTTATTTTGTAGTTTTGTTGTATGCACTTCTGTTGTTATCTCTCCATTTTGTTTCTGAATCATTTGGGAGTTAGATATAGATATAGTTCTAGTATTCCAAGCACTTCAATGTAAATATTTTCAAGAACTAAGAGGATATTTTTCATATTGCAGTGGAATGATCAAAGTCAGAACAATTGAATATGTCAACTTATTTTTCAACTGTAAATTATTAAATATAAATAAAAGTAAAGAATTTCTGATGTAAATTTTGCATTTGAAATAAGGCTTACTCTGTGTAAAATATATGCAAAATTTGGAATAGTTAAAACAAAAGAGGTGGAAAATATCTACTATGGTTTTGATATGTTTTTTGATATTGTTTTTGTCCAGAGATTGATGTACTATAAGATTGATCCCTCAGTGCAATTATTTGAATGTTGGTATAATGATTAAGAGTGGGGGGTGGACATCAATGATTATAGCGGCACAATTCACAATAGCTAGACTGTGGAACCAACCTAGATGCCCTTCAATAGATGAATGGATAAAAAAAATGTGGCATCTATACACAATGGAATATTATGCAGCACTAAAAAATGACAAAATCATAGAATTTGCAGGGAAATGGATGGCATTAGAGCAGATTATGCTAAGCGAAGCTAGCCAATCCTTAAAAAACAAATGCCAAATGTCTTCTTTGATATAAAGAGAGCAAATAAGAACAGAACAGGAAGGATGAGCAAGAGGAAAAGACTAACATTAAACAAAGATGAGAGGGGGGAGAGAAAGGGAGAGAGAAGGGAAAGCATATGGAATAAGTAGGAGACCTTCAATGTTGCACAATATTATAAGAGGTTGTGAGGGGAAAGGAGGAGGAAAAAAAGGGAGAGAATCAAACAACAGCAGAGGAGGTAGAGAGGGAAGATGGGAGGGGAGGGGAGGGGAGGGGGGATAATAGGGGATAGGAATGGTAGCAGAACACAACAGTCACTAATATGCCATTATGTAAAAATGTGAGTGTGTAACCAATGTGATTCTGCAATTTGTATTTGGGGAAAAAATGGGAATTCATAAATCGAGTCAAATGTATGAAAGATGATATATCCTGAGCTCTGTAATGTTTTGAACAATCAATAAAAAAAAAAGGAAAAAAAAAAAGAGTGGGGGGTGGGTTACTTAGGGGTAATGATGTCATGAGGGTACTATTTCCAGGATAGTGGTAGTCTGTTGGGAGTGGTTTAGTTCTCAAGGGACTGAGAGGAGGGATTGCTGAAAAGCGAGGCACCCCACATTGCCACGACCAGGTCAAGATGGTGCCTGGCATTTTGCCAGAAGGAGTGGTTCCTGCTGCATTGGGTGCCAGCTATTTTGGAGCTCTCATGGAGTTCCTGGAGAGTTTGCGTGGGTGGAGTTTGCGGGTTGAGTTCCAGTTGAGTGCTCGCAAAGTTCCCAAAGTTCCGTTTGGGCTCTGGAGGAGTCCCTAGAGAGTTCGCGTGGGCGGTGTGTGTCATGGGTTCAAAAACTAAAGTTCGGGCTGGGGATGTGCCTCAAGCGGTAGCACACTCGCCTGGCATGCGTGCAGCCCAGGTTCGATCCTCAGCACCACATACAAACAAAGATGTTGTGTCCGCCGAAAACTAAAAAATAAATATTAATAAATAAATAAATAAATAAATAAATAAATAAATAAATAAAATTCGTTCCTGCGTGAATCTTCAAGTGTCTCATGATTTGTGCTCAGCCAGACTGGGACATATGGAGGCCTATATGGGGAAGGCCTGAGGGTAAGTGATAAGGTAAACTGCTCACCCCTGAGGGCAGTGCGAGAGGATAGGTAACCATTTAAAGATTCTTCTTTTGTTTTGTTTTGCTTTTGTTTTAAGTTGCCTGTCCCTGCAGATGGGTGGGATGGAAGAAAAACCGCTCACATCTGAGGAAAAACTATTTGCGTCTGAGGAACAGATAGGGAGAAAGAATGTATGGACGTTTCAGGAGAATAAAGGCTGATATAATGAATTTTTGTTCCATTTTTGTTTCATTTTGTCTCGGTTTTCTTTTGCATTATCTTAGTGAGGGGTATCTTCATTAAGAAAATACAGAATTAAAAATTAATAAGAACCAAACCGAAAGGGCGTTAAGTAAAGTGCTAGAGGAAGGAGGCATCTCAGTAAAATCAAGATCAGTTAGGGCATACATTAAGACAATACAAAGGTGTAGCCCATGGTTCATTAAAGAGGGGTTGTTGAATATATCACAATGGAACCATCATGGTGAAGATTTAAAAAAGATACAAAAGGAAAGCCCAGGAACTCTGCCAGTTGGCACACTACCATTATGGACATTGGTACAATCTTGTTTGCTTAGTCTAGGAGAAGACATCTTATATCAAGTAAAAGAGGAAGTCTCTGATCTACATACCATGGGGTCGGGCTCCAAATTCCTTAATAGGACACCCATAGCACAAGAGTTAAAAACAATAATCAACAAATGGGACTCACTCAAACTAAAAAGTTTTTTCTCAGCAAGAGAAACAATAAGAGAGGTAAATAGGGAGCCTACATCCTGGGAACAAATTTTTACTCCTCACACTTCAGATAGAGCCCTAATATCCAGAGTATACAAAGAATTCAAAAAATTAAACAATAAGAAAACAAATAACCCATCAACAAATGGGCCAAGGACCTAAACAGACAGTTCTCAGAGGAGGACATACAATCAATCAACAAGTACATGAAAAAATGCTCACCATCTCTAGCAGTCAGAGAAATGCAAATCAAAACCACCCTAAGATACCATCTCACTCCAGTAAGATTGGCAGCCATTAGGAAGTCAAACAACAACAAGTGCTGACGAGGATGTGGAGAAAAGGGTACACTTGTACATTGCTGGTGGGACTGCAAATTGGTGCGGCCAATTTGGAAATCAGTATGGAGATTCCTGGGAAAGCTGGGAATGGAACCACCATTTGACCCAGCTATCGCCCTCCTGGGACTATTCCCTGAAGACCTTAAAAGAGAGTACTATAGGGATACTGCCACATTGATGTTCATAGCAGCACAATTCATAATAGCTAGACTGTGGAACCAATATAGATGCCCTTCAATAAATGAATGGATAAAAAAAAATGTGGCATTTATACACAATGGAGTATTATTCAGCACTAAAAAATGGCAAAATCATGGCATTTGCAGGGAAATGGACGGCACTAGAGCAGATTATGCTAAGTGAAGCTAGCCAATACCTAAAAAAAACAAATGCCAAATGTCTTCTTTGATATAAGGAGGGCAACTAAGAACAGATCAGGGAGGAAGAGCATGAGAAGAAGATTAACATTAAACAGGGACAAGAAGTGGGAGGGAAAGGGAGAGAGAAGGGAAATTCCATGGAAATGGAAGGAGACCCTCATTGTTATACAAAATAAATATAAGAGAAAGTGAGGAGAAAGGGGGAAAAAAACAAAGGAGAGAAATGAATTACAGTAGATGGGGTAGAGAGAGAAGATGGGAGGGGGGGAGGGAAGGGGGGATAGTAGAGGATAGGAAAGGCAACAGAATACAAGAGATACTAGTATGGCAGTGTGTAAAAACATAGATGTGTAACCAATGTGATTCTGCAATCTGTATACGAGGAAACAATGGGAGTTCATAACCCACTTGAATCAAATGTATGAAATATGATATGTCAAGAGCTTTGTAATGTTTTGAACAATTAATAATAAAAAAAAATAAAAAAATTGTCAGACAAAGGAAAAAAGTTTAGAGGAGGAGGATTATGAGGGGAGAAATTACAATGGGAGGTTGCTACTAACCCCTTTCTGTCACTGGGGGATGTGGGTGTCCAACCAACAGCTCCGCCTATGGAGACAACATATGCTGAGTGGCCCTTAAACCCCGTAGTTGATAGGTGGGATCCTGAGACAGGACCTCAAAGATTAGAATGCCCTGTATTTGAGGTGGCAGGAGGGCAGCGAATTCACCATGCTTTAGATTTCAAAACAGTGAAGCAGCTGAAAGAGGCTTTAACAACTTATGGTCCTCAAGCAGCCTTCATTGTAAGTATGGTCAAATCGATTACCAACTTGAACATGACACCAGTAGATTGGGCTAGTATGTGCAATGCTGTTCTAAATGGAGGACAATATCTGTTATGGAAGGTTGCCAATCAGGAATTTTGCACAGAGATGGCTAGGCGAAATGCAGCAGCTGGTTATCCTTAGAGAAATCTAGATATGTTGTTAGGAAAGGGACCTTATGATCTTGCCATATACTCACAAATTGCTGCAGATGCAGTTAGGGCATGGAAGACTTTACAAGGACATGGAGATTTACAAGGTCAATTATCTAAGGTAATACAAGGAGCTAATGAACCTTACGCTGAATTTGTAGATAGGCTTTTATACAAACAGCTACCAGAATCTTTGGGGATATGGAACAAACGATGCCATTAATAAAGCAACTAGCCTACAAACAAGTAAATAGATGGTGCAGGGAGGCCATTAGACCATGGATACATGGAGATTTAAACACATATGTTAAATTATGTAGAGACATTAATGAACAAGGGCAAATTGTGGCAGCTGCAGTACAACAGGCTTTAGGTGCCAGGCCGAAAACATGCTACAATTGTGAACAAACAGGACATTTTAAAAGAAGTTGCCCCATAGGAGGAGGGTTTAACAAAACTAAGAATCAAAGGGGTAGAATACCGGGTATTTGCCCACGATGCCGTAGAAGGAGACATTGGGCTAATGAATGCCATTCTCAAACCACTATAAAGGGTACTCTGTTATCAAAAAATGGACAAGAACCAGGTGTTTACCCACAATATCATGGAGAAAAACACTGGGCTCCATTGCCAAAAAATGGACAAGGGGGACCCATGCTCCGGGGCCCACAACTACAAATATACGGGGTACTGGAGGAACCCAGCAACAAAATCAGGGTAGTGCCCAGGACACATTATCCATTAGATCACTCACTAGACAAACCAGAGGGAGCACAGGATTGGATATCTGCGCCTCTGGAAGAGCAGAATTAACTCCAGAGATGGGAGTCAAATCATTCCCACAGGGGTAAAAGGGCCTCTTCCCAAAGGAACAGTAGGCTTATTATTGGGATGCAGTTCTTCTACTCTAAAAGGACTTATGATAAGTCCTGGGGTCGTTGATCCCGATTATGAAGGTGAAATAAAAATTATAGCCAGTTCTCCAAGGGGTATATTAGTAATTTCACCAGGAGATAGAATAGCATAGTTATTAATAATACCCAGCCTACATGATAAATTTTCCAGTCATACTATAGAAAGAGGTCCAGGGGATTAGGCTTCACAGGTGTAGATTGGCTATGCTTTCTTTAAATTTTGATTCTCGCCACATGCTAAAACTAAATATTCAAGGACATGAATTTAATGGGCTACTGGATACAGGTACAGAACTTAGCATTATCTCTCATCAAGAATGGCCAAAACATTGGCCATCACAACAAGCCACTCAAACGCTTCGAGGCCTAGGAGTGGCAACTAATCCCCATAGAATTGTGATGGTATTAAATTGGAAGGATCCTGAAGGATGTGAGGGAACTATATAGCCATATAGTATTGGATCATGTTTCTATAAATTTATGGGGACGAGATGTTCTAGATCAATTAGGTCTAACATTAACAAATAACATCGATTTAAATGTGCCCACTATTATGGCTAGACAAGGTTTTAAGAAAGAAAAAGGATTAGGAGAACAAGGACAAGGTATAGTGGCACCAATACAAATAGATCAAAAAACAGATAGACATGGATTGGGTTTTCAGAAGGGGTCACTGAGACAATAAAAATTACTTGGAAATCAGAAAGGCCAGTATGGGTTCCTCAGTGGCCCCTGACTAATGAAAAGATACAAGCAGCCCATGACCTGGTCAAACAACAATTAGCAGAGACACATATACAACCTTCCGTATCTCCCCATAATACTCCCTTTTTTGTCATCAAAAAGAAATCTGGTAAGTGGAGATTATTGCAAGATTTAAGAGCCATTAATAATGAGATGGTTATTATGGGACCTGGTCAATTGGGGATTTCCCAATTGTCTGCTTTGCCAGAAACCTGGTATGTTTTAGCTATAGATATTAAAGATTGTTTTTTCTCAATTCCAATTCATCCTGAGTATAGTCCATGTTTTGCATTTACTATCCCTGCACTGAATCATGAAGGTCCTGATTAGAGATATGAATGGAAAGTACTCCCTCAAGGGATGGCTAACAGCCCAACTATGTGTCAAATTTATGTTAACAAAACAATACAGCCATTTAGAAATCAAAATCCTGAACTACAAATATTTCACTATATGGATGATGTATTATTAGCACACAAAGATAAAAACACATTGCTAGAATGTTATGCCACACTTACAAACTTATTAAAAAATTATAATCTAGAGATAGCAATAGATAAAGTACAATTAAATTTTCCAATTAATTATTTAGGAGTTCTATTATTCTCAACCATGGTCTATCCACTAAAAATTCCAATACAAGTAGATCAAATCAAATCACTTAAAGACTTTCAAAAGTTATTCGGAGACATAAATTGGATAAGGCCTTATCTAGGCATACCAAGAGGAAATTTGAGACCTTTATTTGCTATCCTAAAAGGTCCATCAGATCCAAATTCACCCTGAATGTTAATGCCTGAAGCAAGAAAGGCATTAAAAATTATTGAAACATATATGGAAAATATGCATTTGGATAGAATTGATATAAGTTTGCCTTTATTATTTTTTGTACTACCAACAAAAAATATTCTTACAGGAGTATTTTGGCAAGAAGGTCCATTATTGTGGATACATTTATCTTATTCTCCTAACACTATTCTTACTAGGTATCCTGAGGCTGTAGGACAATTAATACTCAAAGGAATAAAAGCAGCAAAGGGAGTGTTTGGAATTTCTCCCAATAAAATTATTACTCCATACACTATGGATCAAATTGATGAGTTAGCTAATGAGTTAAATACTTGGGCAATAATCATGTGTAAATCTAATGTTTCATTTGATAACCACTTACCATCTAATCCTTTGTTGTCTTTTTGGTCTTCGCATCCTGTATTTTTTCCAAAAATGACAAGAAAAACACCTATCATTAATGCTCCAAATATATTCACTGATGGGTCAAATAATGGTACAGCAGCAGTAGTTATCCCTGATCAAACTTTTACATTTTTTAGCACCCAAACAATCAGCTCAAAAGGTAGAGCTTAATGCAGTATTATAAGCTTTTATGATGTTTAAAGATTCTGTATTTAATTTATTTTCTGATAGTCAGTATATAGTTAATGCTATAGTATCCCTTGAAGATGCTGGTGGGATTTCCCCTTCCTCTACTGTTTTCTCTTTGTTTTCCACTATACAAAGTCTAATCTGGGACAGAAAAGATCCATTCTTTATAGGACATACCAAAAAACCTACAGGATTGCCTGGAGCTCTTAATTTGGGCAATGATTTAGCAGATAAAACTACACATGACATACATATTCTTTCTACGCTAGAAGAAGCTACAAATTTTCATAAATTCTTCCATGTCAATGCAAATACTTTAAAAAAGCATTTTAAAACAATTAAGGAACAAGCTAGACAAATAATAAAACAATGTCAAAATTGTGTGACCTTTTTACCACAACTTAATCTTGGAGTCTGATCTAGTTAATCCTAGAGGACTGATACCTAACCATATTTGGCAGATGGACATCAAACACTTGCCAGAATTTAGAAAATTAAAATATTTGCATGTTACAGTTGATACTTCTTTCTGATTTTTGATGGGCTCCCTTCATGCTGGAGAAAAAACTAAAGATATTATAGCTCATTGCTTACAAAATTTTGCCACTGTGGGCATTCCAAAACAGTTAAAAACAGATAATGGCCCTGGCTATACTTCTACCTCTTTTAAACAATTTTGCTCATCATTTGGCATTACTCATATAACAGGAATCCCATTCAATCCACAGAGACAAGGCACAGTCGAAAGAGCTCATCAAATTATTAAAGTGTACTTATTAAAGCTAAAAGTGGGAATTGGGAAGGGGTATATATCCCCCAAAGATAAACTTAAAATAACCATTTTTACTCTAAACTTTTAAAATTTGGATTTATCAGGGCTTAGTGCTGCATAAAGGTACATGTGTCCAAAAAATGTGCATAAGCCCAAGGTACTTTGAAAGGATATTCTAACAGGACAATGGAAAGGTCCTGATTTTCTGGAGTCAGGGGTCTGTTTGTGTGTTTCCACAGGGAGAACAGCATCTGATTTGGATTCCAGAGAGACTAACTAAAGTGATTTCTACAGACTAAAAAGAAGATGATTTGGCTCAAATCCATAACAGCTGATATCCAGAACTCCAGTTTGGCTAACCTTACATCTGAGAAAATTCCTGATTCTCCCACACCAGGAGGCTAATGAATAATGAACACCATTAAGGCCTATTTCAAATGTAAGAAAACTTGGGGTTTTCTTGTGGGAATACCTTCAGACCCATATGCAAGTTACAGGAAAAAGGATGGGTATCAAAAGAAGAGTCAAACCCAGGTGGTAACCAGGATGCTTTTTTCAATATCTATTTTATTATTGCCCTTTCCCACATCATGAAGTTTTGTTTTGTTTTTTGAGCTCATACAGACCTAATGTTTTTAATGTTTTTCTGATCAGTTTTATTTTTTGACTGTGGAGTTTTTGAGCATTGCAATGTGGATTTCATCTGTAAAAAGCTACAAGGCCTTTACTATTATGTTATGTGTTGTATGTATTGTGTTATGTGTGCACACTTGTGTTTTGTATTGCATGACTGTATGTGCGTATGTCCATATATCATATATGAGGAGCGCTCATGAAAAAATGGATCTAAATATATATTTTTTTATTATTCACATGATTTAAATGGTTTAATTTAATTTGGGTAAACAGCTGTTGAGGATTGTTTTAAAATGTGAACAAAAAAGGAGTTAACAGATCTGTTTGTTTACTTTCACCTTTCCTTTTCTTTATATCTAATTCTATTCATGATACTAAATTGTTTAGAAAATTGCTTTTTTTTTAGTGCCTGCTGGAATGTTACATAACTTTTTTTTAGCCATCACTGCCAGAATTCCTATCTTCATTCCGGTGCTGGTAAAGACAAAAATAAAACTAAATTACAGCTCTGTGATAGCTATCACAGAAAATTGTATAAACTGATGCATCAATCAATAATGTAACTCAACAAGTGATGCTCAATCAAGGAGTCGATTTACTTTGGGAGGAAAAGGACATATTAATGGATTCCTCTGCTTTGAACTACTTGCAGAACTTGCCTGGACTATGTATCACTTATATGCATTGTGAACTATCTGTTGGTGCAGTGAATTGTAGTAGTGCCAGGGTATCTTTTCTGATGATGTCATTGGTGGTACAATTTTTCCAAAAGGGGCCGTCAATTGGCTTGGTGTGGTGGCATTTTGTATCCTCCCCTTTCTGCTTGTAGCAGGTTGTTCATGGTGTTTGTGTAAAAACCACTAACCACTATCCACAAGTGTGGCTGAATGCTGGGCCGGTAGTCAATGACGGGTGAGATCCAATTACAATGGTACCAACCTAAGACAGGAGGCTGATGCCTTGAGGTCAGCTCATCTGATGATGGGTAAGGACCATATGTATTATTGGACAACCTAAGACAGGCACGGTCCCTAAGCCACATACTTGTTGTTTAATTAAACAAAAGCAGGGAGACGTTGAGAGTCAGGGACAGGTCAAGATGGTGCCTGTCATTTTGCCAGAAGGAGCGGTTCCTGCTGCATTGGGTGCCCGCTATTTTTGAGCTCTCACAGAGTTCCTAGAGAGTTCGCGTGGGTTGGTTGAGTTCCTGTTGGGCTTTCGTGGAGTTCCTAGAGCGTTCGCTTGGGCAGCATGCGACGTGGGTTCAAAAAATAAAGTTTGTTCCTGCTTAAATCTTCAAGTGGCTCGTGATTTGTGCCCAGCCAGACTGCGGCACCACATGTTTGGTTTCCTCCTCACATGCCCACTTCTGTACATAATTCTGCTATGTGATGTGGGTGCTATAGTTTGGCAGAGGAGCAAGCCCTCACCGGATGTAGCTAACTGATGTTGCACTTCCTTGCTTCTAGAACTTGAACCAAATAAACTTTTCTTCATAAATTACGTAGGCTCAGGTATTTTGAACTAAGAGAACATCTCGTTGATGTATATGTAATCAACATAAACATCATGTTTATGTCATCAACATTCTAACATATATTGAAATGATACTTGTTTGGATGTTTTGATTAAATAAAAGATATAATAAAATTAACAACTTTTGTTTTACTTTTGTATTGTCATTTCTAAATACTTTGCAATTACCTTTCTGGCTTGCTCTGAAATTCTACTGTATTCACTCTTCTAGCTCTGGTACCACACTTCAGTGTACAGAAAATATTGGTATTATCTGTGGCAGAAGTATGCTTGTAATGCTAAGGGCATGCACAAAGAAAAATGAACTCAGAGGAATGGTGAGGTATATTTTTTAAAGAGAGACAGAGAGAGAGAGAGAGAGAGAGAGAGAGAGAGAGAGAGAGAGAGAGAAAGAGAGAGAGAGAATTTTTAAAATATTTTATTCTTTAGTTATCGGTGGACACAACATCTTTGTTTATATGTGGTGCTGAGGATTGAACCCGGGCCGCATGCATGCCAGGTGAGCACGCTACCACCTGAACCACATCCCCAGCCCTGGTGAGGTATATTGTCTTAGTTCAAGCCATTAAAACACAATACCATTAACCTGGCAGATTACATGAACTTTTATTTTTGGAGAGTAGATAGATCAAGATCAATACTCAAAACAGAATGCCCAAGGTTAAGGTGATGCAAGATCTGGTATTGAGTGAGGAATATGTCAGAGTTTGCAGGGGCCTACCTTTAGGTTTATATTCACATGGAAGAAGAAAGATTGGATAATTTACAACATCTCTTCATAAGGACAATAATCTTATTAGTGAGGGTCTGCCTTGTGACCTAATAACTTCCCAAAACCTCTTCTAATGTCAGCACAATGCGGGGTTAGACTTTCACCAGGGTTCCCTGTCACTTCCCCATCTTCACTATGAGATGATGGCATTGTTGGTTCAACTTATTGCTGTGCTTCATCCCTATTGCATTTCTCCCACCTCTATCACTACTACCACCACACAAATACTCAGGGTAGATATTCAATATTGAAGTTATGGTGATCCTTTTAAAATATAAGACCAATCAGTGTTCTAGAGCTCAAATCCCTCCAGACTTCCCATATACTACAAAACAAAATTCAAAATAATAACAATGTCCTAGAAGATTGTTGATAATGTGTTCGTTCACCTGGCAATTTCCCTGAATTTATTACTGAAAAATTTTCCCAGTGTGGCTTCAACTTGGACCTTTGGTTCTTGGTCTTTCTTCATTTGGATTGCTCTTTTCACACAAAAAGAGCAATTCTTTGTGTGATTCTCTGGATTCCCTTCTTCTTGGTTCATGCCAAAATATCCAACTCATTAAAAGGCCCGTTTATGAGAATCCTTTTTAGAGTAGCATTTTTTTCTTAACCTAATACACCCTATGTCCTACCATATTTTATCAATATCTGAAATGCTGTGTGTTTGCTACATACTTTATTTTATGTAACTCCCCAAATGTCTTTGAGGCCAGGAATTTTTATATTTTTAGTCCCCATTGTATCAACATTTTCTAGAAGAGACC
This sequence comes from Callospermophilus lateralis, assembly GCF_048772815.1. NCBI lineage: Eukaryota > Metazoa > Chordata > Mammalia > Rodentia > Sciuridae > Callospermophilus > Callospermophilus lateralis. Next base: position 127,112,347 of record NC_135306.1, on the reverse strand, counting down.
CTAGCACATGGTAGGCATGCAATAAATATTTTGAATCAATAATAATAATTTAGGAAGTTCAGAAATCATAGAAAAATACTTAAAGTATTGAAGAATAATGAGATAAATGGTAATGGCAGCATTTCTTCAAGCTACTCTGTCATTTAATATACATGTATATTCAATATTCAAAGATCTCTTGAGGTTCAGTATTACAAATTTCTAAAAACAGAAATTTTATTTTGATTATATATTTAATGTGAAACAATTAAGAAACAAAATGTAAATGAAATTAAATTAACTTTATAATTGAAATGTGAACAGATGAAAGCAATTAAAAGATAAAAATGCTTTTGAATCTATGTTTAGGCCACTAAACATGAGTTTTCAGATATAAATCTAAATGTTTTCTAAATTTAAAGATATTTTGAAAATTTTAAGTTTTCTGAGTTTGCAAAGATTTTTCTTTAAAACATTCTTACATATGTTTACATGAATGGAAGGCAACATATATTAAAGATACAAAAAAATATGGTTATATACACACACATACACACATGCAAAAAAGAAACAGAATAACACAGAGATGAAGAAATGATAACAATAAGAAAATTAGACCTAGAAAGGAAGACTGGTTAATTAAAGAATATAAAAACCTAATCACATGATTTAACATTAACTTGTACTAAAGTATATATATATAGAGAGAGAGTCACATATACATATATAAGTGTGTGTGTGTGTGTGTGTGTGTGTGTGTGTATATATATACACACACACATACATGCACTTAAAATAAGTACAGCACTTAATGAATACTTAATCCTGAACACATTTGTATGACCTAGGTTTTAAACAACAGAATATAACTCCTCAAAATATTCTCACATCATGTTCACTTCTGGCCACTCATCCCAAGTCAAATGACAATCATTATCTTGACTTCTTTGTTTCTTAAATTTGTTTCTAACTGTTACATAAAAATTATACATACTTCTGGAGTAATGTCATGCTTTGATACATGAACACATCATATAATGTGAAATCTGGTTAAATATATTTATCTCCTCCAGCACTTATTATTTTCAGACCTTCATGGTGAAAGCCTTCAAAACACTTTCTTCTTGCTTTTTGAACTACACAGTATGTTAAGTTGTAACTGTACTCCCCTTACTGAGCAGAACTTCTCATTCCTATTTGTAACTTAGTACTGATTTATCAACCTTTCACTACCTTTCCCTCATCCTACTCTTTCTAGTTTCTGGTACTGTTCTATTCTTAATTGATATGAGAAGAAAATTATCATATTCCACAGATGGGAATTTTGTTTTGTTTTCCTTATACATTCTGAATATTAATCCTTGCTAGATGCATAGTTTGCAAATATCTTCTCTCATTTTGTGGGTTGTCTCTGTGCAGTAAGCCATCCATGAAATACATGATGATCTTCTCTTCGTATGGAAGTCAGGGGGAGTTTGATTTGGCACTGTAAACTATCTGTGGCTCTCCCATGACAATGGATTGCCCAATGCAAGTGACTTTTATCTCCACTCTGCTAGGAAGATCCCTCATAGTAGCTTGGGAGATGGGAGTAATCCCTTGGGAACTGGACAACCCACCTTTAACCTTTTTTGGTGAAGAACATTCTCTGAAAGGCCTCTGATGTTTCCCAATATAAATAAAGCAGGTTGTCAGCTCCTTTTTGCCAATATCTAGAAGCTCAATCCGGCTGATGGGCTTGCCTGTCCTGTCCCCGCTTTTGAAACTATTTTCTGTGTTCTGTGCTTTTTTTGCAATTCTATTTTTCTTAGTTTTTATTTCTCAGCCAGCTCATTCCACCAAAGGGAATCCCATTTCTACTGCCTGCACAGGGTGGGTGAGATCTCTGCACTCATTTGAGTGTTTCCTTTGCTGTGCAGAGCTTTTTAAGTTTGAGGCAAACCCATTTGTCTATTTTTGTTTTGATTCATGTGCTTTTGGGGTACTGAGTTAAAGAACCTTGGCCATTTCAATGTGCTGAAATGTTCTGCCTGTTTTCTCCCAGGAGTTTCACAGTTTCAGGTCTTCCATTTAAGTCTTTGATCCATTTTTGAGTTGCTTTTGTAACTTATGAGAGACAGGAGTTGTTTCATGGTTTTCCATGTTGATAACAACTTTCCCAGTACCATCTATTGCATTTACTGAAAAGACTGTTCTCTTTCCTGGGGAATTTCTTAGCACCTTTGTTTAACATCAATTGGCTGTAGGTCTGTGGGTTTACTTCTAGGATTTGTTTTCAATTTCTTTGGTCTATATTTGTGGTTTAATGAATATACCATGCTCATTTTTATTGTTATAAGTCAGGTAATGTAATGCCGACTGCCTTGTTTGTTTTTGTTTTTCTTCTTTGTTGTTATTGTTTGTTTAGTTTCCCAATTTTGCATTTTTTGAGGATGTATGTGGATCCATACAAACTTTAGAATTTTTGTGTGTGTATGTGTGTGTGTGTGTGAGAGATTTTTTTAAAACTATTATTGTTGTTTTGATAGGAATTGTATGAACTCTGTAAAATGCCCCTTTGGTAGCATGGACATTTTAACAACACTGACTCTTCCTATCCAAAACATGGGTGGTTGTACATACATCTTCAGTGTATGTAATCAAAGTTGAAGAGTTTTTATCATAGAGATCTTTCATGCTTGATTAAATTTGTCCCTAGGTATTTTATTATTTTTGTAGCTATCGTAAATAGGATAACTTTCTTGATTTAGATTTTGAATTATTTTTTAATTTATTCTAATTTGTTATACATGTGCCAGAATGCAAATCATTTCATATTACACATATAGAGCACAATTTTTCAAATCACTGATTGTACACAGAGTATTTTCACACCATTCATATCTTTATAAATGTAATTAGGATAATGATATCTAACTCATTTCACCATCATTCCTATACCCTTGCCCACTCCTTTCCTCTCCCTCCCCTTGGCCCTAAAGTTCCCCCATTTATCCATGCCCCCGCCAGTGCCATCGACATTATGAATCATCATCTTCATATCAAAGAAAATATTTGGCCTTTTTTTGTGATTGGCTTGCTTCACTTAGCATTATATACTCCAACTTCATCTATTTACCTACAAATGCCATAATTTTAATCTCTTTTAATGCTGAGTAATGCTTCATTGTGTATATATCAAAGTTTCCCTAACCATTCATCTACTGAAGGGCATCTAGGTTGGTTCCATAATTTAGCTATTGTGAATTGTGCTGCTATAAACATTGATTTGGTTGTGTCCCTGTAGTATGCTGTTTTTAAGTCCTTTGGGTATAAACTGAGGAGTGGGACAGCTGAGTCAAATGGTGGTTCCATTCCAAGTTTTCCAAGAAATCTCCATACTGTTTTTCAGATTGGCTCCACCAATTTGCAGTCCCACCAGCAATGTATGAGTGAATCTTTTCCCCCACATCCTCACCAACACTTATTGTTTGTATTCTTGATAGCTGCTATTGTGTGACTAGAGTGAGATGAAACCTTAGAGTAGTTTTGATTTGCATTTCTTTAATTGCTAGAAATGTTGAATATTTTTTCATATATTTGTTGATCAATTGTATATCCTCATCCAAGAAGTGTCTGTTCAGTTCCTTGACTCATTTGTTGATTGGGTAAATAGAAAGCCTACAGAATGGGAGCAAATCTTTACCACAAACACATAAGATAGAGCAGTAATCTCTAGGAAATACAAAACATTCAAAAACTTTAACACTAAAAAAAAACAATTGATAGATTTCTAATCATTTCTTTTTGATATTCTACAACTTAGCTAAATTATTTATTAGTTTTAATAATTTTTGGTGGAGTCTTTGAGGTTTTCTTTATAAGATCATGTCATCTGAAAAGAGTGACAATTTGATTTTTATATGTTGGATGCTCCCTTTTTTTCTTTCTCTTGTTGGATGGCTCTGGCTGGGACTTCCAGAACTATGCTGAGTAAATGCAAGTAAAGTGGGCATCTTTCCCTTACTCTAGATATTAGAAAGAAAGTTTTCAGCTTTGCCCAATTCAGAAGGTGCTCTCTGTTGGTTTATTATATACGACCTTCACTATGTTCAGGCACATTCCTTCTGTGTCTAATTAGTGTTCTTATCATGAAGGATTGTTGTGTTTTATCAAGCACCTGTTCTGCATCTGATGAGATGTTTGTGTGGTTTTTGTCCTTCATTTTATTGATGTACTACATCATATTTCATCCACTTGCTTATTCTACACAACTTGTGTTCCTAGAATGAATCCCACTTGAACATGGGAAATAATATCTTTGCAATGTGCTTTGGATTTAGTTTGTTAGTGTTTTGTTGATTTGTTGTTGTTGTTGTTGCTGTTGTTTGTTTATTAATCTCTATTCATCAAGGTTATGGATCTGTAGCTTACTTTGGGGGTTGTGCCCATATCTGGTTTTCTTATCAGGTTGATTTTGACCATGCAGAATTAGCAAATATTTAATAAATGTTGATTATTATTATATCACATTACCACAAAAAAATCTTAACAATATCATTAAGATATTACATTCGTGAAAACCATATGTGAGTAGGCTCAGACCAAAATTTCTTTTGCGTCACAGTGGTATTAAGATATGTTACTTAAAAATATAATCATCATTTTCCTTACTATAAATATACAAAAGCATAGTCTTATACATGTGTTTCAGGAAGAAGTACATGTAAATATGAATCCTGCCATAAATATAAGCATGTAAACAATGCTTAACAAATGTTATGAGCTACTTGTATTCTGTGGTTAGTACTGCAGTTAATACAGTATCCTTACTACTATTATTACATTGTAATTCACCTATATAAAGTAATAAGTAACACTTAATCCCATAGCTCTTTTCTAGATACAGAGATGCATTGCTCAAGGAACCAACTGACAGCTTAGTGTGTCCTTCTTCTAATTCTCTTTTACTTGGAATTTGTCAGATCTGAGGCTGGATCTTTTTGAACTTCGACATGAGCTTATAATATATAGGTGAAAGAGAGTTAATATTAAATGACTATATTCAACAAGGATCTTATTTCATCAACCTTAAAATGATAGACAAGGTACCTTATCATGTTAAAACTAATAATGGGTATATCTGAAGTGGAGACTCAACACAAGACTACTGACAAGTACATATCAGAGCTTATAAGTCAATTAAAATTCTGTCTAAACTTATATTTCAAATTACATATTTAAACTAAATTCATTGAAAATAAAGAGGCATAATTCTTTGTTTAGTGAATTGTTGTTTTTTCCTCAATGGAAAAATCCATAATGTGATATCTTTTAAAATAAATCTCTTGGATTTTATTAAGGTAGTAAAAATACCAATATATATGACAGTCGATTTTTGAAGGAGAAGTTTTTTTTTCTCCCTTATGAACTACTAAAAATTTGAGGTATACATATTTCCTGAAGGAGTTTGTATAGAAAAGAAAAAAAGAAAACATAACTCCTGAAGTATGTCTTATTTACACAGCTGCCAAATCTTTTCACCAGATTCTGGTCTGATAGAAATGCTGCTATGCCTGAGTAAGTCTGGTTTTTAATTAAATATTATATCTCTCAGAAAGTTAAAAAAAAGAAACTAATAGTAATATATTCAAATGAAGATATCAGTTTTATCTCTAAAATCTTTTATAGATGATGGATCACTAGCATTAATCCTGCTCATAAAAACAGATCTTACAACACAATTAGACATAGACATACTATAGTAATAATGGTTTTCCCAAATCACACAGGACAGTTTAAAAAGTCATACTCAAGCACAGCAGTTAAGGCACTAATTCCAACTATTTGTTGAACTTTTATTGAACAAGCCCTTACTGAAAGATTTAACTCTAACGTGAAGGATATTTCCATGTTTTAGGAGATGTACAATATATATTTTATGTTCTTTTCCTTTCCTTGTGAATGAATCAATTTCAAAAGTGTGGTAACCTGTTTATTAGGTATAGCTTTTTCAATATTAATGAAAAAATTATAGGACATATTTTCCTTTTGCAATAGTACTAACAAAAAATAACTGCATTTCTTTTTTAATAATAAAACCTACAAGTTTTTAAAAATTCAATTAATTGCTATAAAATGTAACATCAAAATATACTAAAATGATAAATTCACCACTAAGTTTAATATAGGATGTGATTTCAATGAATGTTGGAAAGATTCCTTTAGCATTAGTCAGGTTTTCGATAGCACATGATTTTCTTTTGGCAATATGCCTCATTTACTACTTAAAGTAGATTTGAAAAATGATCTGTCTAAGGTCAAAATTTCCTATTGCTATGGCTTAGAACTCTCTCATAGGAGACATCATTTATCACCTTTCCATCCCAATTCACAAATGTATGTCCCAGGTACCTGAATATGGCCTCATTCAACTTAAGAAAAACCAAGCACAGGATATTTCTTTTTATTTGTATCACTGTCTATCTGCCTTCTGCCTCCCTTGCCTATTTCTATGATTCTAATAGGATTTAAGGGTATCTTACAGGAGATGTGAAGTACAGATTTGATTGTTTTACAGCAACTACGAGAGGAAACACTTCCAAACAATTATTCTGAAGGCTAATTTGAAGAAGTCAAATCAGGAGCACACACATTGTACACAGGTCTTGGCTAATTTACCCAATAATAGAGTAGATGTTTCAAAGGAATCTTTAAGAGAAACTGCAGAAAATTAAAGATAATTTTTATTCTTTTTTCTTGGGAGGATACTCTCTCCTATGTTGCAGTACTTCTGTCAGAAAAGGAAATACTAATGTCAAGCCCTCCCCCCCGGTCATTCCTTTCTCCCTGTTCTACTCCAGGACAATGAGTAGTAGTTCTCTTCTGGACTTCATTTCTTGGAATGCAAATTCATCTGTCCATTTTCCTAAAGAAGACTGATCTCAACACTCAGGTTACAGAGGGAATAATTTTCATGAACACCAAGTTGATTGAATCCTTTAAGGTATATTTCTCAATGTGATACCAGTGGCTTCTACTTACTGTTGGGTGAATTGAATGATATAAAAATAATTTTCTCCCCCATTAAAATAAACAAACAAACAAACAAACAAATAAAATAAATAAATAAATAAACATCTAACCATGTATCCTACTGCACAACCATTATCATCCTCATTTTTATTAACCAACTATGATTTTAACATTAGATTTTGGCATCATATTTTAATTAGACATTCTAATGCTAATAATTTATGAATTATATATATGAACATTTTTAAAATTAGTAACTTGAACAATTTATCAATTAAGGATACCATCATCCTTTAATATGCAGTCTTTTTCTGCATACTATTGAGATATAAAAGTACATGATTAGCATGTATACAAGAATGTGGATATGTTTGGTTTATATGTGCATGCATGTGTGCACTATAAAATAGCATAGAAAAAAAAGAAAAAAAAGTAGTAAATATATGTATTCTGATTCTTTAAGTTTAAAAGATGAGGGAAGGCATCCAAATCAGGAACAATACAACTTGAAGTAACAGGCTTCAGATTTTCCTACATTTAAAAACTTTAAAACAAAAAAATATATAATACTATTCATAATGCAAACATTGAAACTAAAACACAAAATAATCATGGTTATTGGTGACATATAGAATGTAATACCTTGTATAACATTAAGTTGAGGAAAAAAATTTCTTTATCTTAAAAATACTGAAATTCCTTCTCAGTAATTGGTCTTTTGTTTTCTCCAGCCATGACTTTCCACTCAGCTTACTATCTACCCATCAGTTCTCTAGTCACCACTGCTAGAGTATTTATAGCTCCAGACCATATTATTATTATTACTTTTTTCCTAATGACTCTGGACCATCAGAATTCTTCTCCAGCCACACAGATATCACCTAAAAGAAAGTAACCAGGGGTAGTAGCTTAACTCAGTATTCTTCACTCAGTCTGAGTTGTCACAGGAACAATTAAGACTAAGGTGTATTTGCAGTTAGAAAAAGTGTTTTTTCATCAAAGTGCAGCAGTAAAGGGGCTACTTCATTGAAGAGATTACTTGAGCTTCTGTCATAGTCAGCATTTTTGTTACTGTGACAAAGAGACCTGACAAGAACAACATAGAGGAAGAAGAGTTCATTTGGAGCTAATTGTTTCAGAGTACAGAGGGCTCCATTGCTTTGGGCACAAGGTGAGGTAGAACATCATGGTGGAAGGGTTTGGCAGAGAAAAGCAGCTTAGAACAGGGCACCAGGAAACAGGGAGAGAGAGAGAGAGAGAGAGAGAGAGAGAGAGAGAGAGAGAGAGATCCTTTCACCACAGACAAAGCATATAACCCAAGCACATGCCCCAATGACCCAACTCTTCCAGCCATACCAAACCTGTCTACAGTTAATCCCTAGCATTGAATTTGTTTAACTTAATTGTATGTTAAGTGTATGCATCATTCTAAGTGTGGCATAGCTATGTACAAACCACAACTAGAATCTGAATCTCCAGGTTCCTTACTACCATGGTTTTTGTTTCCATGCCCCCATACAGATATCATCAAAATCCATGGGTCAGTATGTCTAATTTTCAGTATGTCAGACATATACAATGGGGCTCTCAACTTACATGTGTATGTTTTGACATATTTAAAAACCACCTGCTTTGTGCCCTATCAAACATTTTACTCTATGACAATCAAGCACTGAATTTATAAAGAAGATTGTTTTCTTTGTGATGTGAAATTGGCTTGTCTTGAAATTAGTAAAGCCATAATAACAAAAATCCAAACTTCCTCAGAAAATTAAAAAAAAAATTCTAAATTTCTCAAATTCTGTTTTAATACAAAAGACTCAGATCTGAGAGTTTTGAACTTACACCTTCATAATTATTAACTGAAAAACTGCAGGAAGGGCTCTTCTCTTCATGATAATAGAGGGGAAAGTCAGGATGGGAATGAGGATGAAGTGTGGGATGGATGCCAGGGAGGGAAAATAAGAGATAAAGGGAAGGAAGATACATTTGAAGCTTTCTATTTGCCTCCTGATATCAAAATATTTAAAGCATGGATTGAGGTTCAATGATTATCCAAAACAGAGAAGTTTACCCTTTATTATAATAACTGAGCTGTAACAATTGAAAGATACTAAAAGAGCTCTCTGGTTTAATTGTGACATCGGAAGAGTATGCTGCTGCTCAGAAAGAATATGAAAAATGGTTGCATATTGTGTAAAAACTTATTATTCTGAAAACTTGGCAAATAAAGGGAATGATTGAAACATTTGTTCTGTTTTTCCTACACAAACTACATTAATGAGAAAGAAATAGGTCAGGAAAATTTTCTTTTATTGAAACGTAAAAAAGGAATGATGAAATTACAATAGCATCACTGTATAACTCTTAATGGATCTAGACATAGAATAACAAAGCTACTAACATCAGAAAAGAGAAACAGCTGGACATCACATACTCACAGAGGGTAAAACAAAATGTTACCCTTGGAGTCATGTTCCTGAAAGAATGGACTCCAAGACAAACCAAGATTTAACACTGTATGGACAGAGGCTCATATAAACTATATGATAGCACATGCAACCAGTTAGATCTAAATTATGGGAGATAGAACAAACCACCTCATTTATCTTATAGATAGAGGCAGAAAGAGTATAAACTTAAGAACCAATTATAACCATATGGATATATCCAGCTCTTATGCAAATTTTAAAATATGTATTTATTCTGGCCATGATAGATCATTGGTAACAGAGTATCACTCTCCCCATAAACATATAATACTGGAAAAACATATTTGAGCCACTGTTTTTCACACAAGGGACAACAGGCAGCGCAAAACAATGAGAGAAAGGAAACTCATGACTTAATCTTAAGAACATCCTAAAGCTCACCACTCTGTTTTTGAACAATCACTCAGTGTCTTAGTCCACTTGTGCTGCTATAATGAAATGCTGTATATTTTGTCAGTTATGAATAATAGAAATTTCTCACAGTTCTGGGGGTGGAAATCCAAGAGCAAGACACTGGTAGGTTTGGTTGTCTAGAAGGCACTCTGCTTCCAAGATAACTTGAATGCTGCATCCTCCAGAGGAAACCCTATTCTCACAGTACAGAAGGTGGAAGAGGAGGTCACAAAAACATTCAAACCACAGCATTCAAAGTCCATAAAAGAGCAGTGGACAGTGCCTGAGCAGTCTATACTGCTCTCTCAGTGCACAGAGGCAGTGATCTGGTATTAAGCCAATTGAAGTGACTGGCATCTGTGAGATGCAATCATAAAGAAGAAGAAGCTAAAGGCAATGGGACTTGAGAACCACATGGGTGTTTGTGGCAGAACACAGGTTGTACATATCATGAAGCCTTTCCAGGGTTTATCAAGTAGTGATTACTACAGGGTTGTGCATGGATCAAAGGGACTAAGAAAAAACTAGAGGTTTTTTGAGATAGAAAAAAAAATCATTTAAATCATTGCCAGGAATAATTGAATTCTGCTCTTTCCAGAATGGAAAGATCTTCTTAATATTTTAGTACAAACTCTGGCATCTAGCCAAAATAATTTACAAAGCTTTTGGAGTAAAGGTAACGCCCTAGAATCAGACCTATTCTCAACTCTTCAAAACAAAGCATGAAATCAAGCCTAACAAGATTATTGCAGGAAATAGAATTTGTATACTGGGTTACAGGGGCTTAAAAAATGCTTTAGGCATTCCAGTAGTTTCACTTATTACAGTGTAGGACTGAGCCAAGACAAGTTCATGGTTACTAATCAATAATTGAAAAGTTCAAGGCTATCAGCCAGTAGTAAATCAAGTTTCAAATTCTTCAAAGAAGAATAAAAAGTCTCTTAACCTGAACACCTGTGACACTAACAAGACAAGTAATCTATCTCTTTACACAATGGTGGGATGGGCAGAGGATGAAAATTGCAACATTTCTGAAACGTGGCCTGGTTCTATGATTTGGTCTCATAGATCACAACTCTGTATTCTGGTCTCATAGTTCTGCTCTCCCCATCATTCTTTCCTTTTCATGAAAAGTAGCAAACACTGACATCTCAGTAGTTTTCTTAGTTCTTGATGACAGATACAAGGTTGCAAAAGACTCTTCCTTCATTTTGTACTCATTTTTTAAGTCCAATACAGCAGTACTTTCAATATAACTCTCTTAAAATATTTTCATTATCTTCTGAGTCATTTTAGGTTTTACTTCAATAGATAAAGAAAATATAACCACATATCTATTCAAGGTAAGCCCTTCTCACCTGTGGTCTTAGTGAATCAGCCCAGATACTTAAGTTTTCAAGAAGCACTCTTCTTTGATTGACAGGATCTGGGAGGTATACTCTTAATTTCTTTAGAAGGGTTTTCATCTTTCTGAAACATATTCTGAGCTACTACCTTTGATCTTTTTGAAGGCTTAATAAAATATATTATAGACATAATCTTAGTTGCATCCTTGGAGTACAGTTTTCTTTCAGTGCCCAAATTTGATCTTTGCTTCAGAATCATTTCTTAATTTAAACATCATATGTATTCTGAAAAGGCTAAGAAAATTCAAAATCAATCATGTCTGGCATCTTAGTATTTAAACTCTGCTGCTGTGGCTTTTATCATAGTTGTTCTCTGTTCTCTTGAATTACTCAAAGCTTCAAGATGAAATCAGGTCATATCCCTCAACTGAAAAACTTCCAGTCTAGATCACCTAGTTCATTAATTATATTTTCTGCTTTCCATGTAATTGTTGGTGTATGCTGCTAAACTTTATGTGACAGCATGATGAAGGTCTCTTATTCTTCAATTTCTGATAACATTTTCTTTAAACAATCTTCAAAGTCCAAATCTCTACAAATGGAATTTTGAAGGATTTTCAGCTTTCAATAAACTTTCTTCAAATTCCACTGTAGTTTCAAAGTCATTCACATATTTTAAAGTCATTCACATGTTTAGCTTATAGTTATGAAGCCAGAATTAGACAGGCAGTCAGTATAGATAGGTAAATCAAGTCAGGTCAGATCAAGAAGGCCAACTTTGAGTGAAGTTTGGGAAATTGGAGACTGTCCCCTGTGGGGTCAAAATGCTAATTCCTTCAGAGCCCTTCTTCCACCCTTATTGAGAACCTTTCCCTGCTTCTACCTGTTGCCAAGGTAACCTGTCCCAGGAATTGCCTTTCCCTACCAGGAGCTATAAAGTTGTTAATGTGTCTTTGGCTACTCCATCCTGCCCTTCCCCATTCAGCTCACCTGTTTCCCACCTTTGGGCTATCCCACCAAGCATTCCTGGGCCTAGTCCTGTACACAGGAAGGAGAAAGATAAGGGGAAGAGGGCAGGAGAACAAAGGAAGCCTAGAACATATAAAAAGGGCAGACCTTGCTTCTTGGGATACCAGGATACCAGCAATGGCCCCCTTCTCCCTCCTGGGAGAAGTCTATGTTACCCCTTTTTAAATAAACCCTGCTTTATATGCTTGCCTTGACCTTCTTCTCTATAATGTTCAAACTTTAACATGTTGGGAAGCAGGACTCATCACTGATATAACCGGCAGTATCAATTGTGGCAGTACCTATCTTCAGATACAAAAAATTATATTTGTTGTCTATTTCTGCATTAAAATCTATTCCAAAATTTTGCAGTACAAAACAATAAATGGTAACTTAACTCTTTCAACTTAAATTTCTGAGAGTGGTTGAGCAGGATGGGTCTTTTTTGGCCCTTTTATGAAATTGCATATGTTGATTCAAACAGCATTATTTGCATGTGTATTAGTGCATCTGCTTCTAAGCTTCTTAATATGGCTTTTGGCAAGAGGTTTCATTTTCTCAGCATGTGGGCCTCTCCAAAGTCTAATGATGATATGAATTCTTTCACAGGGAGATATTAGTTTACAGAGAATAAAGCCTAACACATGGAAAGCTACAATCCTTTAAACCTCATCATGGTAGTGGCATGTGTTCAATTCTACTATATTCTATTCATTGGATGTGAATCATTAAGTACAGCCCAGACTCAGGAGAAATTAAGCTCCACCTCTGTAAGTGAGGAGTGCCAAAAAAAAATGTGGTAGTATACTAAAACCATGACAACAAAGGGTCCCTCTATGTACCATAGGAATAAATATTTAGGGTCACTCTACCATTGAAGGCATCATGACCATTTGGAGGTTAATTCTTGAGGAGAAAGGGAGTGTGGAGTGAAGGAAAAAAGTATATAAATAGCAAATATTATTCCAGGAACAAGTTTCACAAATGGAGACTGCAGTTGTTAGGAGTATTTATTCCTAATTCTTTACATAATAACTGATACTTTTAGTCTTTCTTCCCTCTCTTATCACATAACACAAGTTGCATTAATAATGATTGGACATACACCTCAGTATCTAAGTTACAGGGATTCCAGAGAGGGGAGTAATTGATTTAGAGGAGAAAACATCACTCTAAGATGAACAATGGTACATGGACCCCTGTTTTTTCCTTTGGGAAGAAGGATGGCATATTTTTAGTTGTACAAAGTAATAGTTACTTCATGTGAAATGGAAGCTTGTTTTTGCATTCGCCTTGTCTTTGGAGGTTAAATATGACTAAAGGAATTGTGTATGGGTTCTGTGTGGACAAGCAGCAGATAGTGAAAATTTTATATCAGTCCTTAGCTAAGTTGGAACTAAATGTTCTTGTGTTTCCTGGCAATCTCTAGATTAGGTTGGTCCTAAATAAAATTGCAGAAGATCTGGAAGGCATAAATTATGTGGCATACATCATGCTGCTGTAGTAAAATCATTGTCACTGATCTGTTGGCTCAACTTTTTACTGCAGGGATTGAAAGTAAGTTTTACTGAAACTCCCTTGGCCCCCACTAGATTTATTTTCTCCAAGTTAAGGATCAGACTTATTTGGAGTTCTGTGTAAAACAGCACTGGCTTCTTCTCCAGTTCACCTGTGTCATTAGAGTTGAAGGCACTGATACACTACCCAGGTCCTAATTGGCCCTACTCTCTCCTCTTCCAGCAACACTTTTGTTATTACATGGTGCTGCTCATTTATGGCAACTATTGACTCACCACCTGATACACCAGTAGCATATTTTCATAGATTTCTTCACCAGCTCCCACAGGTGTGTAAAGTCAAACCTTATAATAATTTCCTGGGCTGGAGTGTGTGACTCAGTGGTGGTGCACTTACCTAGCATGCACAAAACCATGGATTAGATCAGCATCAGCACTGAGAAGAAAGACAGGAAGGGATGGGGAGTGAAAGGGAAAGTGGAAGAAGAGGAGAAGTTTGTTCCAAGATCAGTCATTTGAAAAAAATAAATAAATATCTGAAATGAGTGGGTGTGTATTATATATTTGATCTAATTGTTCATGATTAAAAGAAACTTTACTATATTCTCATTTTCAAAATGAAATCTAACTGATAAGCCAAAATATATTCTCTCTCAGCAATATCTTTCACGTGTGTATATTCAGACTCACCCAAACCGCCCTCGTGCCTTCTTCTGGGACATTGTATTGTTAAAGCATATTGCTAATATAAGTGCCTTCCCCTCTGCCTGATACCACCTTTGACTCTCCTTTACATGACTAATATCTTCTAAGACTAAGAATAAAAATCATGAAGGCTTATTACCTGAGTTCTATCATTTTTTTTTTTTTACATTCTGTAACATAGTTTCATACAAGTATTTATTGTTTGCATTTTATTGTCTGTCTTCTCAGTTATGATTGCAAAATGAATGGATAAATGGAGTGATTTATATGCCATTAACTGCAGGGATAAAATATTAATTAACAATATGTCCTTGGAAACTTAAAAAACTATAACTTAATCAGACAAAATGTGTCAGCTCGCTGCCTCCCTAAGCAGCTCTTTAAACAGTCGCCAGGCAATGCCTGGATTCTCTATGTCACTTAGCACATTCCAGGCTGTCGGTACATGTAAAAAACAGAAAACAATTTTAACAGCAACAACAAGAGTAAACAGCTAGACAATAAACTTTTTCTATAACACTGAAAATGAAACAAAAAAAAGTAGAATATTGTGCAGGAACATGAAATGTAACAATTTTCTTTATTACCTCAAAATGTTCTGGGAAGGTTGCTAATATTTTTAGTTTTGGTAAAATTGGAAGGTGGAGAAAGACATTATAGTAAAGGAGAAACGAAGAAATGTGCTTTATGGCAAATACTTAATAATGATTATGTACACTTCTCTTTCTAATTCCAGATATTTTTTGATTTATAGTTTTCAGCGAAGAATGAGTCTAAGACTAAACATATGATGTGGAGTCTTTTCTCATGTAGCTACACACTCAAGAAGGTATAACTATAACTCAATATGTACCTTTGGTACATTATAGTGCTTTATTTTCTCAGACATGTATCATTATGACCACCAAAACAAAAACAAATGCAGCCTAATAAGGTAGTTACTTACATAAGAGATAGAGTATACATAGCCTAATTTTCTATACCTATAATTTAACACAAATATCATGAATATATTATCTAGAATATATCTTGCTGTAATACACTTACACTTAAAAAAACATAAGAATTGCATGTAATATAGAAAATGGAATAAATAAGAGTTGTATTTATTTTACTTAGACATATGTCTATAGTATACTTTCTATTTTGTACTATTTTGGTAGTTTAGTTTAAAAGCAAGTCTTCACATCCATCACTGTGGCAACTGTTACCCTCTCCTTGTCCTTGAATCTCCTTCATTTCATTCCTCCTCCTCTTCATCTTCATCATTTCTCTCTTTCCTTTTATTATGTAGGGGTTGAAGCAAGGAATTTAAGAAGATAAAGTCTTATTAACTGAAAATTCCAAACAAAGCAGATTGAGTTGAGGATTTTGCCATCCAAGTGGTAATTCAGGTGACTGGAAGGAAAGAAGAGGCTGGTAAATAGTATGTTCCTTACAACTTAGGTGTGTAGGATTATAACACAAAATAAATTATTATTAAAGAAATCCCAAGCCTAGTATCTTAAAATAGAAGATGAAACAATGCAAATTTTAGTCAAGATTTAATAATATACAATAACAAACAAATTAAAAAGTTCCACTTAGTGAAACTATTGTATTTGTGACCAGATCTTCTTTATTGGTTTAAGAAAATATTTTCCAACTTCTTATGCTTTCCTAGATTCAGAAAAATCAAATATAAAAAGCAAACTTTTTACAAGAAGGCACTCAAGCTCTTTTTTAGGAATTAGCACATTTGTGTTTAGAATAGAGGGAAAATAGCTATAAATGTACCCACAGTATTTCAGGATTTATGTCTCTGTTCTAAAGACAATTTCAAGCGTGTGGTTATTTCCCACCTGGAAAGTAAAACTTTAAAGAATGTTTGATTAGACTGACACAATTCTGAGATAAATATGGAAATAAGGTATCCAAGTTTTATAGTGTTTTCTTTAAGAGGAAATGGCTATTCTATGTTAACTCAGAAAATAGAAATGTTCTTTATAACACATGCTTTTGGAAATATAGCCCTTTGGTCGTCAGGATATAATCTATTAATCCACAAGTAAATGGTATTTGTCATATCACATTTTATTTTGTTTTTCTGTTTGTAAGCTGAAGTACAATAAAAGATGATTTAATTATTTTGATTCTTTAACTATTTTCAGTATAAGGTTACATTATGTGTAGTGAAAAAGTCAAGTAAACCAAATTGGGATCTGCCCTTTACCCTCGGCTCCTGGGAAGCTATTTCTGAACCCTTTGGATGTCATTCTGCATTAACGTTTCCCCTTTATTTACCTGGGCACTTCATACACTAGTCTACTGAGTGTAAAAGTGATTTATGATGAAGGATTTTGTATACAACATGCAGTTTCAACCTCCTAAAAGCCTGGAGTTATTGGTCTAAACCTCCAGACAGGGCTGAGACTGACAGTCAGCCATATTATGTGCTCAAGAGGCAATAAAAACTCTAGATATCAAAGGCTCCAGGGAGCTTCCTTGTTTGGTAATACCATGGGTGTATTGTCACACAGAGTGATCTGGAAGAGCTATTCATGATTTCAAGGATAGAAGATGACTCAAAACTTCACATTTAGACTTTCCACACTCTATCCTACTGGTCCTTTACTTAACCAATTTCAATTTGTATTTTTTTACTTAAATAAAAATCTGTAATAGTAAGAATAGCACTTTAATGAGTTTTGTCAGTCATTCGAACCAACTATTGAACTTGAGGGGTGTTGGGAACTGGGAATGAATTGTGGGCATGTCTAAGTGGAGGTGTGCCTCTCAGAGAACTGTCAATGTCATCTCAAAGATCTGAGACCACTTTGTTGCCTTGGCAACGTCCTGCTGAAGGAGAATTTTGTGACACTGGTGAAATTTATTGGTTCAGCCAATGCAAGGTTCAAATGCAACTCTCTGGAGGTAAAAAGGGATGCCAATACACCCAACTAGCCTTGAGGCACCAGTTGCCTGGAGGAGGAAGAATTACTGCCCCAGTGATAAGTCTCCAATGAGGCCAACTTTCTGACGGCCTCTTCTTTCTTGTTTACCTTCAAGAACCTTTCCTTACAATAAATTCCTTTGCTGTGTTTCACTATAAATAAAACATTCAAGGGCCTTTTCCTATTATTAGAATAAGCCCCATCAGATTTTTTCCACTGGTCAAGTCCCTGATTAAATTATATTTCTGGTGTCCTTTGTTTTTATTTCTTTTTTTTTTTTTTTTTAAGAGAGAGGGAGGGAGGGAGAGAGAGAGAGAGAGAGAGAGAGAGAGAGAGAGAGAGAGAGAGAGAGAAAAGTTTAATATTTATTTTTTAGTTGTTGGCGGACACAACATCTTTGTATGTGGTGCTGAGGATCGAACCCGGGCCGCACGCATGTCAGGCGAGCATGCTACCGCTTGAGCCACATCCCCAGCCCCTTTGTTTTTATTTCTTAATACTACTTTTTCAGCTTTTTATTTCCAGCTGGCTCATACCTCATATGGAGTATTTATTCCCTCCCCACTATGTGGTGAGAGAGGGTGCCATATATATCCCCAACTTGGGTTTAAATTGGGAATATTCTACAGACACACAAACTTGTGAGTGGCATCTGAATTAAGTAATTTTACAGGGTCTGTTTTCTCTTTGCAGTTTTACTAACTCACATACATACCCACAGCATCATTTCCTTATCTGGACATCCAAACATTACTATTAAGGAAATTAAAGCTACCTGTTAGTTTTTACCTGACTTTTTAAATGTTTTCACTTAACAATTGCTCCAAATTATGGAACATTATGGTTTACTCTTCCATATTGAGGGCATTCTTTTTGTATTCATTTTTGATGGTGTGTCTAGTTCCTTTGTTTCTAATAAACTGAAGTCTTTTCTTAAGGGGGCCAGGAATAGACCTAAATTCAATCACTTCTTCTCTTTTAATTTAATTATTTGCTTTGTTAAGAAGTTTCTCAAGGAAGTTCCTAAAAATATTCTGTAAGAAATAAGCATTGAGTATTTCTAAATATAAAGTAATATTTTTTGCCCTCATTTTATTTCTGAAATTTAACTAAGTATCAAATTCTACATAGGAACTTATTTTCTCCAAGATCATTATATTTCTTGCTTTATTGTTTTATCAGATATGAATTATCTTCCAAAATTTCTAGTATTTGTTCATTTATTTGGGAGATATCATTGGCTTCTTCTTCAATCACTATTAGTGCCATTTCTTGTTCACTATTTGATCACCAGCATATTGAAAAAGTGTGATGTAAATATACTCAATAAAAATCTATTGATCCTATTCTAAATAGGTTCTATGCAATTTGACATTTGACCTTAATTTACAAGATGTTTATTACACAAATAATGTATATATTTTTATTAGGGAAAGATAGACTTCTTATGGAAGAATTGCTAAAATAACTTCAATTTCTTCAATTTTGTTCATTTTTCAATATATCCTGATAACCATTTAAGAATATTCTCCTAGAATTACATTTTAGTTTGATCACTTTATTGAGAGAAGATCCCTGTTAGACTGTTAATTGATTTAATACCTAATTTTTAGATATTGTGTTTATTCTCATAAATATCCAACATAATCTTATATAATTTTGCCTATGAAAATATGGTCATTTAAGTAGATGCTACAAATGTAGCAGTCTCTGTATAAGTAATACATAAATTCTTGTATTTTAGAGTTAGACACAAAAAGGAAATTAAGTTGTCATGGTAAAAATGCCTGGGAAAAATAATCAGCACTAATAAAAATTAACATTGAATATTTTGAGTCCTAATTTCACATTTTCACTAACAAATGAAAATCTTTTGTTACTGGAAAGGGATTTCTTACTGTGTTAGTGAGTATGCATAAGAATAATATAGACTTTACATAATTACTTGTGATTACAAATAATGTTTCCTTTAATTTGGGGTATTACTTAGTATATTTATTCAAAAAAGGATAAAAAGTTATATCGACTTCCATCAATCAGGTGAAAGGGGTTTAGAAAGAAAAAAAAATATTCAAGCATACAAACTGATTTCCTAATATTTTAACTAATGTATTGCTCAGTCACAATATATTAGAAAATTTATTTTATAATTGTAATAATAAACAGATACTATATTTTGAAGATTTATAAAATTTTGTATCATCTAAATATTTTTCTGAAAGCCAAGATTAAATAAATAAATAAAACTGATCACAGTTATGCTACTCAAATTACTAAAATGAACAGTTTTATATATATATATATATATATATATACACACACACACACACACACACAAACATATAATTATGTCTATACACATATCAAATGTCTATACACATTATATATTGTGAATTCTATACACGTCTATACACATGTATTTATTGTATGTATTTGCATATACATAAAAAATATGGTTAAAAATTATAAAGAGGGTAAGATAGCCAAAGCTTAGGGGAAATAAAATTCCAGAAAACAGAGAAACATTTAGAAAGAATGAGCATATTGACAGTGCATTCAGTAACTTCAGCTCTCAGGTTATTTGTCAATTCTGGGCAAAGAATAAAAAGTCAAGGAATTAGAAAAGAGTCTAGACCAAAATCTGTTGTTGAGGCAGGAAAATCCAGAGATATGGCATTCTCCTTGGACTAAAGAGAGAATAGTTAGAGGCAAGAGGATATGATTTTAGAAAGAAAAAGGGCTGAGAACTGAGTTCAATAATTGGTGGATTTTTCCATCAAAGCATTTGCTTGATTCTGATAGTTCCCTGAGCTAGAGGTTAAGTGATCAAGTAGTAACCATTAAAACAAAGAGTGGTCTCTATAATCTGTGATTCTAAGGAGAAAATGATTAGTGGGAGAGATTCAGATGGGATATATAGGAAGATACTTCCTAACAAGAGTAGCAAATCCAGAAAAAGGACATCCCTTTGCTATTTTCAAAGACATTTCAGGTTCTAATTGAAAAATTTTAAAAGACCCTCCTCTATCTACTTGAACAAGAAAACAATTGAATGTCTGTGAAGAAAAATACAACATAAAACACTCCAAATTTTTATAATTTAATCCTTAGAAAGTATGAATTATGCAGAGAGAAGGCAATGCAATTTATGAGAAAACTCATATAAAATGACTCACCAATAAACTTGACATGTACTTTTAAGAAAACAATTTTAAATAACTTTAATATATTAAAAATAGGCAAAATACATGATCTTAATGTTCTATGTCAATAAATCTGATAGCACAAAAGACATAGCAGAAAAAATATCATTACCTTGAAAGAAGCTAAAAGACAGGCTCATACCAATTATTTATATAGAGCACATACAGAAACAAGAGTGGATATTAGAGAAAAGAGCATTGGTGATATATACAATGGCAGTTACAGAAAAAAAAAAAGGAATAAACAAAAGCAATATTTGATGAAATTTTGGCCAAGAATTTTCCAGAACCAAACACTGACACCAAATAAGAAATGCAAAAAATTATATATACTCAACATAAGATAAATTCAAAGTAATCTACATTTATTCACATCAAATAAATGAAAATCAAAGACAAAGAAATATTTTAAATAGCAGCTGTAAAAAGTAGCACATAAACCAATCCCAAAGGGTCAAAGTCCAAATGTTGTCTCTGATACATGGATACTAACACACAATAAGGGGGATGGAATGGGAAGAATGGAAGTTCATTGGACAGGGAAATGAAGGGAAGGGAGGGAGGATGATAATAGGAAAAACAGTAGAAGGAATCAAACACCTTTCTTATGTTCATATATAAATACACAACCAGTGTAACTCCACATCATGTACATTGACAAGAATGTCAAGTTATTCTCCATGTATAGATAATATTCAGAATGCACTGTGCTCTCCTGTATATCTAAAAAAGAACAAATAAAAAAGCTTCATGTTACTATTGTTAGAATAATATCACTGTTTCATGATGATTAATAGAAGTGCTGGGAACCAGATAACAACACAAAAACATTGACACAGAGAAAACAAAATGCTGAGAGTTTTATATCCTGCAAAAATATCATTCTAGATGAAGACAAAATAAAACTGATTGCAGGCAAGTAAACACTGAGCAACACATCATTAGTATATCTGCACTTAAAGAAATACTTATGGCATTTTTTTCAAGCATAAAGATAACTGGTCTCAGTGGAAGCACAGATGAAGGAAAAGAAAAATGCCAGAAAACAAATATATGAGTAAATATATTGGACATCAGCCTACACAAAAATAATTATAAGGTAAATATTAAGCATATAGAGAATTAAAATGCACAATACAAAAATGTGGGATGTGTTTAGCATTGTTGAGAAATGTTTAAGGCAATAATTTAAACTAGATTAATTAAAGTCCATGACCCATGTTTAATTTTCTACTGCAATAACTTAGTAAAATAATTTACATGAAATAAGCTGATCATATAGTTAAAAAAAATAAAAGGACAATTCAAAAGAGAACAGCAAGAGGTATAAATAGCAAAACAAAAAGTAAGAGGGTAGAAATTTTCTGTTAATAAATAAATTTACATATTGAAAAAATAGAGGCATAAATTATGTTTTAATATTTTATGTAGTAAATAGAACAAATCTAAATTCTCAAATAACGGAATGCCAGATTAGAATTTTATACAGATTCTATATTTTCTTTACCCAAGATACCATTTTATTATACATAAATACAAAGAGACTAAAATTTAAAAAATAAAAAATATATATATAATTCTGTGAAAACCTGGATCAAAACAAAACTAGCAATTCTATATTAGTATATAAAAAAAATCAGACTTTAAGTATTGTAACAGGGGGATTTTGGAACACTGTGTAGTGGAAAAATGATACATATTCTTCAGTTAAGTGTAACATGTTAAAAGTTTTTAACACATTGTAATGGGATATTACATTACTCATATTACAAAAATTTATTGCTTACAATTCTGTAGGCCAGAAGTCCAAGATTAAGGTGCCAGACAATTCCGTTCCTGGTGAGGATACTCTTCCTGGCTTGCAAAGGGCTGCCTTTTCCCTGTGTCCTCAGAAGACTTTTTTTTTGTACAAACACAGAAAGAAAGATTTCTTTGCCTCTTTGTCTCTCTGTGTGTTTCTTTGTATCTGTCTCTCTATGTCTCTTTCCATCTTTATGTAAAGTCACCAATTCAATGAGATTTTTAGGACTCCTTCCCATGATCTCATTTAAATTTAATTGCAAGATTAAAAGTCCTACCTCCAAATACTGTCTTATTGGCTGGCAGTGAGGCAACAATTTATACATTTGGGGGGATCAAATTCAGCAAACACACACACACACACACACACACACACACACACAGTAAGATGGTTTCAGATATAATAAGCAAAAATGAGACATCTACAAGAAGAAATAGATAGTTACATTCATAATGGAGAGTTCATCTTCCTAAAAGATGATCGAAGAAGCAAACAAATATTAGGAAGAGAGAAAAAATGAAAATAAAAATTTAGAAAAGTGAAAACAAAAATACAATAAAAAATTGACAAAATCAAAACTTTGTGAGGCTAATAAAATGAACTCTAAGACTGATGAAAGAAAAAAAGAAAGATAAAAAGAAAGTAAATTGACCCAATTAATCAACATTACAAATAAAGAGGTTTGTAATACAATTAAAAATTATATCAATGCATATCATCATACCCTTAACATCAAAACATGACAATAAAATAAAGACAAAAGAATTTAGAGGTAAATAATTCCATTACAATAATGCAAAGATTATAAGAAAAATTTAGTAAGAATAAGAATACAGTGATGTATTAAAAACATAATGCCTTGGGACCAAGTTGGGTTTGGTCCAATAATCAAAATTGTTGTAAATGCCACAAATCTGGTAATGTAGTTGATTAATTATCATTACAAAAAGATATTAATAAACTCTTGTACCTCTTTAAGTAAAAAGCATCTCAGCAATGGAAAGGAATTTCTTCCTCTGACAAAGAGTTTTAGGTTAGACTGTTTTGAAAATAGCTCCCAATGATCTCCTCCTCCCCGTATTTACATAGTGTGCGATGACTCCTTTTGTATGTAGGCTCAGCTAGGAATTTAGAATGAGAAGATGATGGGTTGCTACTTCCCCAAATCAATTTTATTTTAATCTCTCTCACACTTGTTCTCTCAATATGCCTTGTTTTGATAAAGCCAATGTGTTGTACTATAGAGAGGTCCATGTAGCAAAGAAATGAAAATGGCAGCCAGCCAGTATTCACTAGCTTTACTTCAACAACCTGTTAGAAACTGACTTCTGCCAAGGAACACTGAGTGAACTGGCAACAGGGTCTACCTACGCAGAATGATATTGTGATGGCAGTCTTTTGAGGGACATGAGACAAAGGAAGCAGCTAAGCCACAACTACATTCCTGAGACTTAAATGATAAGAATATAAATATTTTGTAGTAATTTTGGCTATTGAGTTATGTGATAATTCTTAAAGCAACAGTAGACAATTACTTCAGATATCTACCAGAAATAAATACCTTGCAACTTCAGTATTAAAGATTAGCTTTTAAAAGTTTTATTCCTCAGATTAAGAGCAAAATAAAATATCAGTTATTATCAGTATTTTGGAGGCCATATTTAATGAAGATTCCAGATAGTGAAGCCAGTAAAGAAAAAATAAATGAATAAATATTGTTAAATTAAATAGAAAATTGTCATTATTTGCATAAAATATGATTAAATACTTGGAATGCAAAAGAATCTACATATAAAATATAGTAATTTATTCTACTAATATTCACGAGCTATGAGGTTGATTAACTGCATCTCTATAAACAACATCAAAATCTAGATAAATTAGAAATGCAACATTTACAATAATTTGAAATCATTAAAAATGTTCAAAAAAATCTTGTAAGATATATTCAGAGTCTCTAAAGTGAAAACTGCAACATATTATTGATACGATTAAAAACTTATAGAAGTGATAGGATAGAATTTGTTCTTAGTTGTATCAATCTTTCAGAAATTGTAGTTTTTAAATTCATCTTCAGACTCATGGAAATACTAGGCAAAGTTCCAGGGGCAACTTTTAGACACTAAGAAGCTGATTAAAAAGCTTTATACATTTCAGTAAAGGACTCAATAACTAAGCTATTTTGAAAAAAAAAAATTACAAATGGAGAATTTGCACTATTAAATC
Organism: Callospermophilus lateralis; assembly: GCF_048772815.1. Taxonomy (NCBI): domain Eukaryota; kingdom Metazoa; phylum Chordata; class Mammalia; order Rodentia; family Sciuridae; genus Callospermophilus; species Callospermophilus lateralis. The sequence continues at coordinate 127,087,730 of NC_135306.1, read as the reverse complement.
TCAAATTATATTTTAAATGAAATAATAAAACCATTGCAGTATTGAGGAAAGGGTAGATACACAGACCACTAGACTAGAAGAGAGTTCATGAAGTGACCACATGTATGCATCTCATTTAAAATATAGTGACACTGTAGTGCAAAGATGGCCCTTTCATCAAAATATTTAAATTGTTTTATTGCATATCCATATGGAAAAATGACTTGTCTCCAAACTCACACCATAAAGAGAAGTCAATTTCAGATGGAATATACACCTAATTATAAAAGTTAAACTATATTTTCTTCATATAAAACAAGAAATAATATCTCCTAACATGGACATATACACATACAAATACTAGTCATAAAGGGATTTTTTGAAAAATTAAGTGACATTAAAATCAAGTCATTCTTGGGGCTGGGATTGTGGCACAGCGGTAGAGCGCTCACCTCGCACAGGTGGGACCCGGGTTCGATCCTCAGCACCACATAAAAATAAAGGCATTGTGTTGTGTCTATCTACACCTAAAAATTAAATACTTTAAAAAAATCAAACCATTCTTAACATTAAAAACCAACTTTAAGAAAGTCAAATATAAAGGCAAGATAGGAAGAAAAATTTCACAATATATACATCTGACAAAGCACTCTAATACAGAACATAGAAATAACTTTTCAAACCAAGGAGAATAATTAGACAACTTCAAAATACTATCCAAGTGAGAAAATAAAAAACTAATTAATACATTAATGTTGATGAATCTAATAAACATACATTGAGCAAAAGAAAACAAATTGAAAAACCACAAATTATAAAAGTCCTTTCACATAAAGTTCAAAAACAGGGAAAACTAGTCTATTATGATGGAAATTACAGGATCCATGTGTTTGGTTTTTTGACTAGTATTTGAAGGTGGCAAAATGAGGTTCTACAGTTCTAATATTCTATTGGTTAGCTCCCCTACTAATTATATAATTGTGTTTCACATATAAAATTAAATAATGTATTCATTTATCAATTAAAATGTTTATAAGTGGGCTGGGGATGTGGCTCAAGCGGTAGCACGCTTGCCTGGCATGCGTGCAGCCCGGGTTCGATCCTCAGCACCACATACAAACAAAGATGTTGTGTCCGCCGATAACTAAAAAATAGAATATTAAAAAAATTCTCTCTCTCTCTCTTTATAAAAAAAATTTTATAAGTAAATATCTATATTCTAAACAATATTGTACATCTTTTCATTCTAAATGGTTTTCATCCAAGATTTGCCCTCAAAACAATTTTTTGGTGAAGCTGAGCCAAAATCAGTCAAAATATTAGACATTTTGTTCAAAGTCTTTGTTTATTTATGAATATTATAGGGAAGATATTTTCACTTTGATGTACACAAGTTAGAAGTTTAATTTATACAGCTATTTCTCCAGGTCTTACAAGACCTAAAAAGTAGGGATTGGATAGGGTCACAATAAAAAAAAAATAAAAATCCGTTAACTTTCTAAAGCTGCATTCCCCCCTGCTATTTAAATAGTTCCAGTCCTGTGCAACATTGTCTTCCCTAAGTCCTTCAAGTTACATCCTACACTCCCCGGGTGTTCTTGTCATCTTACAAAAGCTCTGTCAGCTCACTTCTCTTCTATTATTTTCTTCCTTGTCTCTTGCTTTAGCAAGGTCTTATGAAATTTCATAAGATCACCTAGAGTGGTTACTTCAGCAGGAAGTCATTCTTAAGGGCTCTGTTCCCCATGGTGTGAAAGTCACCATGCTGTGACAAACCACCCAGACTGACTCTCTGTGATGTACTAGAGCCCATAAGGTACTAAGGCTCATGGTATTTTCACAATCAGTGCTAGACTCTGTACCATGCCACAGAATTGTATCACTTATGTTTAAGGGTGATAATAAATATATACACAGAAAAAGTACTTCAATATTTATTTTCTAAAAAAAAAATCTCTAATGCCTATGACAACATGTATACTTATACATTTTTGCCAACATTCTGAATTATAAGAAAATAATTTTTGGAATATTTAAAAGAACTCTTGACATTTCAGAAGTACAATCCAACATGTGGATTTAATACATAAATAGTGATAAAATTGTTTAGTGTTCATTTGCTCTGGTGCATCTTTGCTTTTCTATTTTGACTACTTTTATACTGCACTACACTTAAAAATTGAAAAAAAGTTATAAAAGGTAGCAAAGGGAAGAAATGTTTAACTCTGATATTTTAAATCAAACTCTAAAAGCTAATGATCTAAAATTTCCATTTTAAACAATTGAAAAAAGATGTATTCTAAGAATGACGGTGACCATAAAAGCCATACATCATTCCTGTATTAATGATCTTTTTAGTTATATTTGAAAGAGGAAGATGAAAATAATTATTATAATGTGATATTTAATACATGTAAAGAATAAAATAAATTGCAACAAAGTGATATTTAAATGCATGTAAAGAATAAAATGAACTGCAACAATGGTTATTCTAATTATTAATTAAAATTTTTTCATAGGAAATACTTGAAGGAAGGTAAATTGCTTAAGTATACAAAAGTACATGTGACTGCATAAGTTTGTCATACCTTAGTTCTGCTAAGGAAGAATTTCACTACACCAGCTAAAATAGATACTCTTCGAGAATGTCTCATTTGTTAAATTATTTTAAAATATGAAGACTGAACAACAAGATTCTGTGACAATAGTAAAACCTTATAAACTTTTTTCTAAAAAAAATGGAATATTAAAAGATCAATATAATGCAAAATCATCAAAAGAGACAAACAGTTCTAGGTTTGAAGCAAGATAAGTCATAGAAGAGTGGATAGCTTGTAATGCTACAAAATTGTTTGAAAGGATTCCTTGAAAATGAAAATATTGAGGTTATATCATTGGAATTACAAACTACCATGGTTTATTTTTTCAGGAAAGCAAGTCATTTCGGTAATTCACCAGTGAATATCACTTTATAAGAGATTATGTGAGGACCACCATGTAGATCTGTGCCAGTTGCAACTTACAGGAGGATGAGCTATCAAGAAATTAAGCAGATGCTGGGGTAGATGAACTCCCACAGGAAAATGGGCATCCTTAGAACTGAAATGTATAGTCTAGGCATGGCAAAAGATATCACAAGTATTTTTGTTTGTATGTGTCTTTCTGGGCATTTGTGTATTTTGGAAGATTGGGGATATATGTAAAGAAGGTTGTTTTAAGACTCTATCATACATATAAAAATTTTACCATCTACATTTACACCAAAAAATGCCTTAATGTTTTTATTTCTGAGGAGTAGAAGATAAATACTTCATCTAATAATAATCTACATACTTTTGTGTTTTGCTTGACCTCACATTCTCTCTTAAGCCAGCTGTGTCAATCAGAAAAGGTTGCAAATGGAATAGGTTTAGTTACTATGTTCCCTACTACAAAACAAACTACTAACTTAACATATCTTTCCTGTTTTCTAGATAAAATGATAAATTTTATTCAATGCTTCATTTTATATTAAATATCCACAACATGTCATATTCTATAGGGATAGAAAAAATTCAGACAGGATAACTGCATCTCTGCCTGTAGGTCTTAGAAAGGTCCCTAAAAGCCTCCCACAACTTAAGGCTTTAGGGAGACCTTGCTGTTCTTCTATCCATAGTTGGTATTTCTATACATTAAATGAGGACACCACCACAGTTACTGAGAGTCAATAAAGTCTACAGATTTCCTGGTAATGTAAATATTTGGTGTGTTGGGAGTTCCCTCTCTGTATAGTGATTCTTCGCTATTTCATCTAGAGTTTTCCAAGCAGTAGACACAGGTAATGCTGGAAGAAAGGAGCTCCCCTACCCTCATGAGATCAGAGAATGCTCTTCTTCCCCACGAACTTGGACAGCTCTATTTGATGATACAAGTATTCATCTTGGTTCTTTGCTTGTCTAAGAAAAATCTGAATAATCTTCCCAATGAGGAGTTGGAGAAATAAATGTTAATAAGGAACAATACTCAAGGAATATTCTATTTAGAGGAAATACGTAAAATGTTTTTCCAAAGTAAAATTGTAACATACTTAGCTATAATTTTGTAATAAGGTAGGAACAAAATAAAACAAGCAAACAAAACTCAAAAACATAAAACTTTAACAAATCTCATTCTCTGATAGTAAACAAGTTCCCATTCTGAGCATTTTCCCCCCTTTGTTTTAAAGAAAGGAACAAGGAATAGAGTTTTCATGAAAGTAACTCTACTACACAGCTGATAACTACTTCTGTGTTGTTTTCATTATTTCATAGATTACAGACTCTAAGGGTAAGCAGTGGCCATCAGCCCTTAGCACAATGCCTCCAACCAGTTCCTTTAATCATAGAACTATTTTCAGTTTCTGAGCTTATGATGTTGGAGTGAGGTGTGCATTATTTCAACTTGAAGATCTGTGGGAAGCCATTCTCTCACGTGATTTGAGTTACCTCCCTGACTGAGTGAGAGGCGCTCAGACACAGTTTTGTCAAGCCTTCCTCGCCCTGTCCCAGGTGTGAGGGCTTGTCCGTGTGGAGGTGTGCCTGACCACTGACCCGAAGACCAATCACTGACCCTGACCTTGGAATGCTGCTCCCCTCAACCTTCATTGGATGGAATTTTCCCTCAAATTTATTGTTCCCCAATAAAAGCTCACTCCCTGGCGTGTTCTCTCTCTCGCTGGCCTATTGTGTTAACCTCGCCACTGCATTAGGTGGCTGGAGGCGGGAGCTCCATGCTGGAGTGGGAGCTAGGAGGAGCCGTCTCTGGAGATGGGCATTAAAGGTAAGGAGAATTATGTCTCTTTAATTTTAAAACTCACTATTTAATTTTTATGCTTCGAACCTCTATTATGAAGCTCCCATGCTGGTTGCGTGGCATAAAGATCCCATTCCAGTTCTTCCCTGCCTGGAGATACAGACTATTCCCACAAGGTAAATGTGAAAATTCTTTTGTGGTCACTACTAGGCTTTGCCATGAAAAGAAAAGCATCCATCTTCCAGTGAGTGACTTATCCATTTTTTTTTTTTTTTTGTCTCAACACTAGTGATGGAGTTTGATGAGTTTGGAGCTCCAAAGGTGTTGGCACCTGGGTTCTTCTTTTGATTTCTGATAAGGTTTTCCATTATATCAGTCTTCATATACAACCTTCATTTATACAAAAATGAATGCATGAGTATTGAATGGACAGATGGTAAGTAATCAAAGATAGATATCTCTATTGCTTACTTGTTAAAGAGAGGCGAAGTCTTCATCATCTGGATGAATGTGATACAAAATGCTTACACATTTTCTGGAAAAATTACTTAGAAATAAAAACTACATGGCCAAAGTTGAATAGGCAGGGACTCAGCTTCATGTGTTTATTCAGGGTCTCAGTCTGACAGTCATGATCTTCCTGTTGCTGCTAACATTCTACATCCTCTTATTGACTACATGGTGAAGAATCTGTGGGGAAAGAGGCACATTCGTACATTGCTGGTGGGACTGCAAATTGGTGCAGCCAATATGGAAAGTAGTATGGAGATTCCTTGGAAAACTGGGAATGAATCCACCATTTGACCAAGCTATCCCACTCTTCAGTTAATACCCCAAGACTTAAAAACAGCATACTGCAGGGACACAGCCACATCAATGTTCATAGCAGCACAATTCATAATAGCTAAATTGTGGAGCCAACCTAGATACCCTTCAGTAGATGAAAGGATTAAAAAAATGTGGCATATATACACAATGGAATTTTACTCAGCAATAAAAGAGAATAAAATCATGGCATTCACAGGTAAATGAATGGTACTGGAGAAGATAATGCTAAGTGAAGTTAGCCAATCCCCAAAAGACAAAATACCTAATATTTTCTTTGATATAAGGAGGCTGATTCATATTTGGATAGGGAGAGGGAGAATGGGAGGAATAGACAAACTCTAGATAGGGCAGAGGGGTGGGAGGAAAAGGGAAGGTGCTGGAGGTTAGCAAGGATGGTGGAATTTGATGGACATCATTATCCAGAGTTCATATATGAAGACATGAATTGGTGAGAACATACTTTATATACAACCAGAGATAGGAAAAATTGTGCTGTATATGTGTAATAAGAATTGTAATACATTCCACTGTCATTTATTTTTTTAAAAAATCAATTAAAATCTTTTTAAAAAAAATACTGACATTAAATTTGCAAGTTCTTAATATCTAAAATACTACAAAATAAAATACATGTTTAAAATTTCAAGCCTATTATCATTGTGAAAATTTATGTGTATGCTGTAAATAGAAAGAACAAAGCAAGGAAAAAAATCCTACTATTAAAATACCACTTAAGAAATTTCATATTTTCCTAAAATAAGAGCTTAAAATATACTTTACAGATCATGATTTTTATCTCCGGAGTAAATGAAACAACCTAATTTTATTTTATAAACAGTCAATTTTATATCTTCTTTACATAATAAATATATTTGAGTTGACTCTTTTTCTATCTTATTGTGCAAACTCATAGGCATACATATTCAAGGATTTAAAATTTCTATTATTGGACAAACTATTATGTAAATGGACTTTGATGTTTATGTGTTGTTCAAAAAACTAGAAGTTAAAATTGCAGAAATAGTCATAACAATTTGTGTCTTTATACATGTACTTTGGATAATGATGTCCAGAATTGGTGTGAATATACTTTGTATACAACCAAAGATATGAAAAAATTGTGCTCTATATGTGTACAATGAATTGTAATGCATTCTAGTGTCATATATAAATAAAAAATTAATTATAAAATAAAAAATAAAAAGTCCAAACTCTAAAAAATAATATATTGCAAAAATAAAAGATAAGTAATGGATGAAGTAGAAAATAATCTCATGTCTACACATGGAGTGAAACACATCATTTCAACTCACAGGTCATTGACAAAAATTATCCGTATGACCCTAACAACTTGCAAGAGCTCAGGGAAGTGAAATTTCCCTTTATTCCTGAAGAAAAAAAGATATAAATTGACTGTAGAAGGGAAACAGATCATTATAATATCATAGGTTATATACTGCATTTAACAAACCTGGATCCACTCTTTAGTATTAACTTTTACATGCTATATAAGTTGTAAGTGAATTTCCTTATTTCCATAAGTCTCCTTTCCTATCTTAAAATAAGAATAATGAGTTCATATGTTTCTTATGAGGATTACATAAAATAATAAAATATATGAGAACCTGACACACATAAGCTTTTCTGTAAATAGGAGTGGTTATTTTTTCATATTGTATATAACACAACCTAGACTTTCAAGGTATAAAGCAGTAACTACCTTTAGATATATATTAGATTTACTTGGAAAGATAAAGATTAATAATGTTTAGTCCACACCCTAGGATTCTGATAGAGATGAGGCTGAAGTATTGGTATTTTAAAACTTTATTTTAAAACTGGTATTTTAAAACCAGTTTATTTCAGCATGAAAGCCACATTGAATATCTCTGTTGTAAGATGAAAAATAAGACAGACTGATTGATGTGGAATTCATTTAGCTGTCTTTCCAGATTTTTATCACTTTTTAAAATATATAATTCAGTAATCTACTACATTGTCTGAAGACAGAAATAATCATGTATATATAGTGAAATATGTTGCTATTGTATCTTAACAAATCAAGGTTATTCCTATAACAAAAAATAAGAGAAAATAGATGCTAAACAAATAATTGTTTTGTTTATTTTTTAGTTCTTTTAGTTGTTAACAGAACTTTATTTTATTTATCTTTATATGTGGTGCTGAGAATAGAACCCAGTACCTCACATCTGCTAGGTAAATACTCTACCACTGAGTCACCACCACAGCCCCCAAATAATTGTTTCCTTATAGTGGAGTGAAAAAAATGATATCCAGAGAAATATAACTTCTCAGTATACAGTAAATAAGTGAAGCAGGAAAATCACCTTGATGTGCCATATCTCTTCAAATTAAAACAGAAGATGTGGATTATGCTTCAAACATACCCTTCTTTAAAAAGCTTTTCAGAATACTTTATTGATGAAGGTTCACTAACGAGGAAACATCTTACCACAAGGCTGCAGTGACTGTCACAACTGATAAGAGTAGGCATTCCTTGATATGGTCTAAGAAGCAAAAAATAAATCTTGAATGCTTATTCACAAAAGAAAACTGCTGCTATATATTATTATGAGGAAGTTACAAAGCATCACTGACAAAAGTAAAGCTTACCCTTTAACAGCAGTGTGGGAAACCATACTCAGGATTATAAATTTGCACATGGTAATAACATAATTGATGACACTCCTCTCCCTTGGTCCTTATTTTTAAACTGTGATGGACTGTAAAACATGTATCTTTTCCCATGGCTAGCATAGTTATGTTAACCGTTTCCATGAGATCTACGTGACACTTCCAAATTTACGTCAAGTCACCATGAAGACATTATTGAATGAACAAAGTGGTTTAAGTATCAGTATATTTCCCATGGAATACTAATTTGAGGAGAGGACCTCCTGATCTCGGTAACCCATGTAAAAAATCACACCATCAATTGTTCTTTTTGTTCATTAGTCAATGGTGTTACATATTAAATCAACAAATAAAAGGAAGTTATTTTATAGAAAGCACCATGTTTGCTATTTTATTACTGTTAAATATTTATTGACTGCAACCATTATTTACTTAATGTTATAACCCATTAATAAATTTATACACATAGAGTATATGAATACACATCACTTATTCACTTAGCAGTTAAAAAATTTTGACTGCCTGCAATATAAAAGAACTAACACCAGCCACTGAAGACTGGTTTGCAGCTCCCACTGCTCAGGTCACTAAGTGGGTAGGAAAATAAATACCAGTTTCTAAAAACAAACAAACAAATCTAACCTAGGTCCTCCTGAGACAGTGCATCTTCTGTATTTGCAGCATTTAGTTTGTGTTTTTTTTTTTTTTAATGGTGCTGGGGATTGAACCCAGGGCCTTGTGCATACAAGGCAAGCACTCTGCCAACTGAGCTATATCCCCTGTCCCCTTGTTTGTGTTATTGTTATATTGTTATTTATTCTTTCGAGTCTTACCTATACTATGGGAGTAATCAAACAGAAGGAAAATACTGTGAAGACATACAATGTGTTTATATAAACTAATTTTATTTTTATAACCATTAAAATTAGATATGTGAAGAAGGGCAACTATAGAATTGGGATAATTATTAATTTGTTAATAAATTTCTAGAATAATGGCAATTTGTTGGTGTTGCTATAATTTAACTGAAGAAATGCTGTATATATTTTGTACAAATTGGAAGTCAGGTGAGTGTTAATATATTAAGGTGATTTAAACATATATTCAGGAATAATTATAGGAAAATAATTATAGATAATAATTTTATATAGGAATAAAACAAATGATGTATTATGAGTGTGTGGTGTGTTAATTTTTTTCTTAACTGCTATTTGTAATATTTGGGAGGAAATTGTATGCAACTGTCAAAACAAAATTTTCAAAGTTTAGCATCACGTGTTAAATTCAATTGCATTGGAGCTCTGACTCTATGGACATATTATCTCAAATGCTTAGGCTTATGCCTTGGTACATCAACTGTAACAAAAAAATTATGTAGTATGTTAGAGGATTCCAATATTCATAAAGTGCCTAGCTAATTGTTAATGGTATATGGGGTCATTAAATAACTGCTGATAAAAATACAATCAAATAATTATTATAGAACATTGAAATTATAGCTAACTAATGAGATAGACATGGGGTTCACCCCTCTATACCTGCAACTCAGGATTCTGAGGCAGGGGAATTGAGAGTTCAACAGCAGCCTGGGGAACATAGTGAGCCCCTGAATCAAAATAGTAATCAGAAAGGATTGGGGATGTAGTTCAGTCCTAAAGTTCTCCTGGGTTCAAGACCCAGAACCAAAATTTTTTAAAAAATAAAATAAAATAAAAATGAATAAATGAAAATAAGAACAATTCTGAAACTTAAAATATATATAACTTCAAGCACTAAAAGTAAAAGTTTATTATCCTGGACCTCCTATAGAGTAAAGGCAAAAAAGTTTAATAAGTCAAGTTTACAAAGAGCAATAATGAACATAATAAAACAGTTGGATATGAGGCAGCGTTATTAAAATCACCATAGCTAATATTAATAGTCAAGTTGTAAACTGACCAACACAAACATTTTAACTTTTTTGTATATTTTATGATAAATTAGATTTTACAAAATTTTTAAAACAATCTTTTTATGTTTTTCTATTTTAAATATGCTATTTTTCTTTAAATGCAAATAAAAGTAGAACAGTATTTGCTGAGGATTAGATAAACTGAAAACTAAAAAAGAACAATTGTGGATAAAATGGCACATGTTAATAGTTTTTTTCTTTCTTCAACTTTGTGAAAAATATTCATATTCATATCTGAAATAGAAAGAAATTTATAAGGGGATAGAAAGAAATTTATAAGGGGATACATCCATGTTTTTCCAAGGTGATTCAGAGCATTGCTTCTAAGGTCTCTATTCTTTCTTTTCCAATACTACATATAGATATACTTTAGTTTTTTTCCCAGGCCTTGTTTTTTTTCTAAACTGTTTAGTGTCTGTCTGGTGACTAAGACTAGGCTTTGTATCAGTTAAAAATAATGGTTATTCCAATCTACATTTCATCTACTTCTATCACTGTATTCCCTGAGATGGTGCTTAAGGTAAGTCACATTTAAGATTTGCTCTTTGAGCTGGGGTTGTGGCTCAAGTGGTAGAGTGCTCGCTTAGCACCTGTGAGGCAAAGGGCTTGATCCTCAGTGCCACATAAAAATAAAATAAAGATATTGTATCCACCTAAAATTTAAAAATAAATATTAAAAATTGCTCTTAAAGATTCTTTAGAGTGATGTATAAAATAGTGCTATACTAACTTATTGCATTCATGTGTTTTAATTTTTAAAAACCATTCAACAAAATTATTGTCACTAAGTTAGATATCTGTTTTCTTTCAAATGTCCATTCTAAATACATAGAGATTGAAACAGTGTTTGAATATAGGACAAATAGAAAAATTGAAACACAAGAAAGATATATCTGAATTTCAAATCTTGAAGAGAAACATCTTTGTTGCAACCAAATTTACTATTAAGGTAGTAGAAATTACATCAAACAGGATGTAACAAACAAAGTCCAAGTTCAGTAACAAAATCATATTAATTTGGAACTGAACTCAACACATCTGGAAAACAGAAAAGGCCTCCCATTGTAAAAGAATGATTAAGCATAGTTGTTTCAGATATACCCTGGGATTGGTTCCAGGCCCACAATTGACACCAACCTCTGTGATACTCAAGTTCCATATTCAAAATGGCATAGTATTTTCTCATAACCTGCATATAACTTCCACGTACTTTAAGTAATCTTCAGAATAATTATAATATCTCATAGAATGTAAACGCTATGTGAATAATTGTTATATTTATTGGTAGGAAAAATTTTAAAGAAAATATCTGTACATGTTAAATACATGTAATTTTTGTAATTTTTTCAAAATGTTTTCCATTTATGAGTGGGTTAATTCATAGATGTGAAAACCACAGATATGAGATATCAATTGTATCCCTAATATGAGCTCACAGATGTTGAATCAACCATGGGCTATGAATGAAATTAGATGCATGTAAGAGAAAAATGGAATTTCATCCAAGCCAAGAACTTGAAAGGGAGTTGGTCTGTATCATGCAAAACAAACAAAAGAAATCTATGAAAGAAAAATACTCTTTCATGCTGCATTCCTACAAGGTAAATATTTCTTTACTCAAGAATATAATATTTACTCAATTAATTAACAATATATCAATAACTTGATACTATGTTAGAAGTCTCTACACTTGTATTGAGACATATGAGAATGCTTATAGCAATATTTTTATTAATGTCCAATTAAAAATAATCCAAAAATCATCAAAAGTAAAATGTATACATAAATTGTATTTATATAACAAAATATTTAGAAACCAAAATATAAGCAACAACATCATGTAAAAATATAAACTAATATTAAAAACAGAATATCAAGGAAAGCAAGGGCAGTGGAAAAGCTGGGTAGTATATGAATCTAACCTTGTAAAGTTTATTTTAATAAAAATGGCAAATCTAAACTATAAAGTTAGGGATACACAGTTATGATGTAATTTTGTGGTGTGTGTGTGTGTGTGTGTGTGTGTGTGTGTGTGTGTGTTTGGGGGATGAATCCAGGGAGGTTTTCCACTGAGCAACATCACTTGTGGAATGGTAGAGCAGCAGAGTGGTGGCCTTATTGTGGGGCAGGTCACCCAGAAAACACACCAAGTCCCAGTTTTGTCCAAATTGAAGAGTTGACAGCTCCCCACAGGACCCATACATGTCTCTGCAAGGAAAAGCCCTGAGCCTGAGCATTGTAGGCTATTTAAAGGCAAAAACCACATCTGGGTTGACATACCTGCAAGCAAGCAGGTACAGGAGCTGAATCAAGCAGTTAGTGAGAAAAGGAAATAGGTACATTGATATTCCCCACAGGACTTTCCAGGTTGGCATAGCAGCAAGCCGGCAGAAGGGAAGTGGATCAAAATGACCCTAGTTCAGTACAAGTTAGAGAATTCTTACTAACAATCAGATAATCAATCTCTGACAAGATATATTGCCCAAGAAAAATGGAAACCAAAGAGAACAATTTACATTGTATAAGAATTGCTATTTTGTGTTGCCAAGTATGTTATGCTAGGTAACTATTAATGGGTACAGAGGCAGGGCTTTCCCATGGGAGAAGCAGTCTCAGGGTAAAATGGAGTCTGTTTGGTCATTGCCCATACAGCCTGGCTCATAAGAGTCTGGGTGTGTCTGAGCACAGCCATGTGGAGCCCACCATGCAGGCACAGCAAACCAGCACTCAGGCTGGACACCCAAAGGATGCCTGCTGCAAAAGTCCACTCCATGCAGCACAGCAGCCCCATCCTACAACCTCAACATCATACTTCCTGTTCTGCCATGAGAAAATGGAAGTGGGACAGACCTGATTGAAAGTTGCAGATATAATAGCATTAGAATGTTTCCAAACCCTCATTAGCATACATTGGGACCAATACCATTGGTAATTTTTTGAAAATCTAATTAGCCTAAGTTTGGACCAATAGTAGTGATAAATTTAAATAGATAAATAAATAAGTGCTATATAAATTCCTAGAGCAGCACACACACCAATGGAGAACACCCACTAGCGGGTCCTTTCTTGCAATGAAAGAATCCTGTTCCGTTTTTTTTCTTCAATAAAGCCTACTCTTATACTTACTCATCCTGGTCCATAGATTTCTGTCTTTGAATTCATAAGAACCCTAAAAGAAGAAGAAATTCATGATAAGCTTCTGGTGTCTGGTGGAACACTGGAGGACATGGCTCACCATTAAGAACTGCAATATTTATTGGCTTATGCAGACGCCACCTGCCAACAGAAACAGTGGAACCAGGTTTCATTAGGGGGAACTAGTTGAGATTCAATTTGTTAAACACGTTTATGGGAGGTTGTTATTTTGGATTATCTTCCTGTACTTGGCCCTAACAGACCGGACCAGACCAGACCAGGCCAGAATGGAACCACTCATGCAGGCCATTCTTTAAAAAAACAGGAGAATAATTAATATATATTAAACATAATAGATATTGAATATTAATAATATTCATAATATATAATATAATATATAATAATATATAATATAATATATATTAATAATATATAATCATATATATATGTGTGTGTGTGTGTGTGTGTGTATCAGCTTGAAGAAACCTAAAACTGAGCAATTACCTTTTTTTTTTCTGTTATAGTTTTAACGTGTGGCCTCGATTTGATTTTGTTAGAAACTTAATATTTAAGGCAAACCTATTGAAAGGTAAGACCCTTAAGAGGTGATTTAATGAGAGCTCTGCCATCCTGAATAAATTTATTGTATTATTGCAGGAGCAGGTGGTTATCCTGGGTGTTGTTTGATGATTAAAAAAACTGAGTTTCAACCTTTCCTGATGGCTCTCTGTCTCTGTCTCTTTTTCTCTCTCATACGTTCTTACCACTTGAGACTTTCTGCCATGGCCATGTTATAATGTACCATAAAGGCCTTCACAAGATAAATCCCCTTGACCACAGAATTAGCAGCCACCAGAACTGTAAAATATAAATATTTGTTTTATACAATTCACCCAGTCCCTGTATTCTGCTATAGTTGTACAAAATGGACTAAACTCTATTACTGTTTTCTTGTTCCCGCCTTACAAAACCCACTGTTGTAGGAGGTCTCATTCTGTTTTGTGGAATGAAGTATGCCATGATTATAAATCATGAATAAAAACCAATCTGATATTTAAAACAATTTATTGTAAAAATAATAAATAAGTAGATAAATAAATAGACAAATAAGTAAATGTGAAAGTTTGTTCCCTAGAGTTTTTAAAAGTTAGGAATGAAGACTTCTACTTCCAGAAGAAAGAATTAGGCACAACATTCTCTAAGTGTCATGGAGCATACAACAAAGTTCCTGAACATTACAAATACAACAACACTGGGGAGAGTCTTGAAAATGGAGAAAAAATAGTACATTTGCTAGGAATACCAAAGGAACACTGCATGGTGAGATCTCTGGTTTCCTTTTTGTGTCCTGTATCTCCAACTAAAAGTTGAAAAATACTGAAATGCTGCAACTTAATAGACACAAAGCCCAAACAAAAAATACATAAACAAATTCTCCCAAAAGAGTCTATTTTCTCTGACCAGAGGGAGCAAGAAAAGAGCAACTGAGAAGACAAACTATTTGTATAACTGCTGTACTGAAGACAAATACCAGAGAAGGAATCTGGCTTTCCAGTGCATAGTGGCACATGTCTATAATCCCAGTGACTCAGGAGAATGAAGCAGAAGTATCACAAGTTCAAAGCCAGTCTCAGCAGCAATTTAAGAAGGCCCTAAGTAACTTATCAAGACCCTGCCTCAATATATAAAATAATAATAAAATAAGGGGGCATAGGGATGTGGCTCAATGTTTAAGCATCCCTGGGATCAATACCTGATCCAAAAAAAAAAAGAAAGAAAGAAAGAGGAAGAGGAGGAGGAGAACAAGGAGGTGAAGAAATGAAATAATCTGGATCTAAACAACTCACCCAAGCAAAGGCCAAAGAGGGAGTCTAGCATTATGCCCTTGCAAACATTTAAGGAACACTTCAATGCCTCTGTAGGGGTGGTGTCAGAGAGAAGAAGTACATGTCTGAGAGTTTCATTTTGATGGTTTGTTAATGAGTCCTCAACCCTGCTGTGTTAGTGGAGTCCAGTGGGGATGCCTCAAAGTAAGCACACTCAGCTGTAATGGGATGTCTTCAACCTTTTATGTCAATAGAGGATAAGTAAAGATTTTAACCCGGCAGTAACAAGAGAGTTCAAAGAGCATTCATCCTTCCTTCTGCTGGTATATTGTCAGTTATAGGTAGCTGAAAAAAGATCAGAAGAGTTCAAGGATTTCCTAAAATATAGTGTTCAATTGAAACCATTCATCATAGCTAGAATCAGAAAGATTTAAAATTAAATGAGAAAACAACAAAATATGTGCAAACATTGAAGAGATAGGGATATTCAACTTATTTACAAAGGTTTTAAAGCAGCAATAATGAAAATACTTCCAGACAATATTATGAACAACTCAAAACAAGAAAAGTAACAAGTGTCAGCAAATATATAAAAGACTCAACAAAAAATTGTAGAAAATATAATCTGGCACAATGTTGCATACCTATAATCCTGGGGACATGTGTAACTGAGACAGGAAGATCACAAGTTCAAGGCCAGCCTCAACATCTTAGCAGTAACCTGAGCAACTTAACAAGAATTTTTCCAAAAAATTAAAAATTAAATAAAAAGATTATGTAGGTCAGTGATAAAACACCCCTGGGTCTAATCCCTAGTACATTAAAAAAAGTAGAAAATATCAAGAAAAATCAAATGGAAAATTTCGAAATAAAAATGTAAAGTTGCCATCAGGATGGAAGAGTTAAAGATAAAATCAGTGAAATGGAAGACAGGATGATACAGAAGTACTCAAACGTGCAACAGAGAGTAAAAAAGATAGAAAAAAGAAAAGAGCTTTGGGACCTCTGTAGGACTAAAACAAATTGTCTATATTTGTGTGTGTGTGTGTATGTGTGTGCATGAGTGTGAGTGTGTGTGTGATGCGAGGTAAACACTCTACCAGCATCCCCAGCCCAGATATATCCCCAGCCCTTGTCTGAATCATTAGAGTCTCAAAAGGCAAGATTATATAGGTCCCATTTGAGATGCACTCAAAGAAATAATAGAAATAATGTTTGAAAACTTTCCAAATTTTTCAAGAAACATAGCAAGTAACTAAGCAAACCACCAGGAGCATAAAACCAAAAAATGTATGCCAAGACACATCATAACAAAAACTGTGTGCATATGTGTGATATATGTGTTTGTATGCATTTGCTCAAAGAAAACATCCTAAAAACAATAAGAGGGAAATTAGACTCTTCCTATCAGGGAAAATCAATTTGAATAACAGATTTCCTAACAGAAAATATGAAATATAGAAGAGGCACATTATCTTTCAAGCACTGAAATTAAAGATCTGTCAACAAGAACTTACATCCTACAAAAATACACTTCAGCAACAAAGGGGGATCCAATTTTCAGATGAAGGAAGCAAGAATAGTTTGATATTAAGTGTAGTTTTAATTAAGTTCAAGGAATGGCTAAAGGCAGTTCTCTAAACAGGATACGTAAGAGATTAAACCTGGAGACACAGAGAAGGAAAATATAAAGAAAACAACAAGCAAAAATATGGGTAAAAAACAATGGGCTTGTTGCTTTTGTTGATTTTATAATTAATATTTCATTTTTGATGCAAAAATCATGGCACTGGCTGATGTTGCTCTGATGCATGTAGAAAAAATATTTAATAATCTTTTTCTATATCCTTTTCAAATTAGAGCATTATAATTAAATGTGGTAAGTTGAAGAAATGCAGAAAGAGATGGGTATTATGAGCTTCAAAGAAACTTTAAAATGTTGACTCTAATATATTAAGTTTTGATTCATAATGTAATACTAAGAATAATCACTAATATATATGTATATAGAAAGAGAAACTGAAAAATATAGACAAATTAAAATGAAAGTACAAAGTGTCCAAAATGGAAGCAGAAAAAGGCAATCAGATACACAAAGAGCAGAAATAACAAAGAGGAAAATGATAAAATACAGATTTGAGCCTTAAGTCATAAATAACCTCATCAAATATCATCACTATGACAATTGATAGAAACTGATAGAATAGTTTTAATTGACCCAATTATTTGTTATCTATAAAAACCAGTTATAAAATCAGATACAGATGTTTATAGTCTATAAAGAAAATGGATGGAAGATACATATAATGCAAACCACAAATAAAAGGAATAGTTCCACAAATATCAGAAAATGTAGAATTGAAAGAAAAAAATTTCCCAGGTAATTTGTGTCTTATATAATAACAACTGGTTCAATCTGGCAAGAAGATATTTCACTATTAACTACACATGAACAAAAAAAATCAAAGCCAGAAAGTATATTAAAGCTCATAGAACTAAAAGGAGAAATAGAAGAATTCCCAGGCATATTGAAAGACATCACTTTTCTCTCAAAAACTGATAAAACAAGTAGAAAGTTAGTAATAAAAGAGAATAACTCAATATCATAAATAAACATTAAGATAAAATATGTATTTGTAGAATACTTCATTCATCAAAGAGCAGAAAGTATATCTGCTTCAGTTACTCAAAGAACATGTACAAAGATTAGTCATAAACAGTGCCATAAAACAAATCTCAACAAATTTAAAACAACCGAAAGCATATAGATTGTATTCTCCAACCACAATGAAATTAGACTTTGAAGTCAATAAAGGTAAGACAAGAAGAAATTCTCCAAACATTTGAAATTAAATAACAGATTTCTCAATAATCTATTGGTCAAAGGAAAAAATCCCAAAGGAAATTTAAAATATATTGAACTGAATGAAAATGAAAATACAGCATATCAAAATGTGTGGGTCACAACTATAGAACTGTTGACATGGATATTTTTAGTTCTGAATGCATTTATTAGAAAAGAGGGTAAGTCTCAGATCAGTAATAAAAGTTCATATCTCAATAACCTAGAAAAATAGAGCAAAATAAACACAAAACAAATAGAAGGAGGGAAGTAATAAGAAAAGGAATCAATGAGACAAAAATAAGAGAGGAAAAAATCAATGCAACAAACAGCTGATTCTTTGAAAAGATCAATGAAATTAAAATGTCTAATAAAATGATAAAAGAGCTACAAGTTATCAATATTGTGGATAAAAAAGGAGGATATCACTATAATCACTGTAGATATTAAAAATTAGGGCAATTGTTCTTGCAATACAAAATGGCTCAAAATACTTTTTTTGAGCCCATATTGTTTCACTGGAGAATTTAACTAAGTGTTGGAAAATGGAATTAACAGCAATTCTATATAATTATTTTAATGTAATAGAAAAGAAAGTAATACTTCCTGAATTCATTTCTTTCTTCTTTTTTGGTACCAGGGATTTAACTCAGGTCCACATTCCCAGCCATTTGGGGGCCTTACTAAATTGCTGATGCTGCCTATGAACTTGCAATCCTCTTGCCTCAGCCTCTCTAGTCACTGGGATTACAGAGGTGGGCCACCATGATCAGCCTAAATTCATTTCTTTTCTTTTTTTTTTTTAAGTGTAGATGGATACAATACTTTTATTTTATTTGTTTATTCATATGTGGTGCTGAGGATAGAACCCAGTGCCTCACATGTGCTAGGCAAGGACTCTACCACTGAGCCACAACCCCAGCCCCTAAATTCATTTCTTGAAGCTAGTCTCATGATGACCATAACACTGAAATCAATGTGCAGCAAGGGAAAACTACATGCTAATATCTGTCATGGATACAGACAAAAAATCCTTTAAAAAATTAGCACTATATGAAAAGAAAAGGGAGAGCAGTAGAATAGAGGAAAGGGAGCAGGGGTTTGTAGGTGTTTTTTTTGGGGGGGGGGGTGTTTTCTTTTTTGTTTTGATTTGGTTTGGTTGTTTTTTTGTTTGTTTGTTTGTTTTTGTTTTTGTTCTTGTTTTTAGAACTGGATATCCAACTCAGGGCTTCAAACATATGAACTATGCACTTTATAATTGAGCTACATCCTTGACCCCAAGTTATGTTGCTAAATTCTGTGCAACTCTGCACTAACTTGTAACACATCCCATCATTATATATAACTATAATGCACCAATAAAAATGTGGAGAAAAGAATTCAACATTATATTAAGACCACCATTATTATAAGAAGAATTATACAAATAATTAGGGCTTGTTTCAAGTATTAAAATATGATTTAATATTCAAAAATTAATTGATGAAATCTATTTTACTGATTCTAAAAGAATACATATCACATAATTTTAACAATGATTGCCAAAAAAATCATTTGATACAATTTACTGTTGACTCATAGAAATTGTCATAAAACAATAGGAAAGGAGGAAAACATTCTCAAGTTGATAAAAACCTTGACAGAAAATCTGAAGTTTAAACTATATTCAGTGGCAAAGACTGTTTTTCACCTGAAATCAGGAAGAAAGTAATGCTGTGCACTGTCATGACCCTTACTCAACATAGTTCTTGAAGTTTCAGCAAGTACAATAATACAAGTAGATAAAATGAAATACATACAAATTTCAAAGGAAGAAACAATATGGCATCTATTTTAAAATGTCATAATTATCCACAGAAAATTGCCAAAAAAATCTTAAAAAAGAAGGAAAGAAAAAGAAACCTTCTAGAACTCATTTATTTTTGCATCTAACAACTAAAGAAGATACAAGACAAACATCCCAAAAACAATAATCATAGAAATACTATAATTTAAAAATATAATACAATATATAATAGCTATACTAGAAAAAGGATAAAACAATTTCAAAATTTAGTTTCAATAACAATACAACTGTACAGGTAACAGAGAATTAAACAACATATGTATGAGCCTTTGTAGAGAAAAATGTTTAAGTTTTTTTTTATTGTTGAACCCTAGCTAATTCTGTTAAAGATTTTCACAAGAAAACATAAAGTGTTTAAGAATAGCTAAGACACTCTGGGTAAAGAAAATTAACATATACAGTCTTGTCTATTGGGTATAAAAATGATTTTAATGGTATAACAATTGTAGTATTGACCCAAAGGATTGTAATTGGTCAGTGTGGCAGAATAAAGAACCCAGAAATAGACATATACATGTGGTATAGGAGAGAAATCGTGTTAATGAGAAGTGGGAAATAATGGGCTTCTAAAAATTAGCCTAGCAAAATTAATTATGAATGTAAAGAAAACAGCAATTCTATTTGGAATGTAAACCTGAGGTTGAAGGTAAATAACAAACAAAATGTTTTAAGGGACAACACAAAGTATATTTTGTCCCTTTAGTATAAGGGAATATTTGTCAATGAATACATTTAATAGGTTATAATAAAAAGAAAAATTTAAAAATATCAATTTTGTTAAGACTAAGATAGGTGATTTATCAAATAATACCATAGGAAGTTAGAAAACAAACATTTTCAGAGAGAAGGTATTTGAAACACTTTATGATTGACAAAGGATCTATATCTAAATAATGTAAAGACATCCACGAAGGGCTAATCTGTAACAAAAGAACAAAGACATCAGATTCTCTACAATGAGATATCATTTTATACCCAGTATATTGACAATGAAGTGTGATTATGCCAAATAACAGAATCTCTGAACAAGGTATCTTTTTCAGTAGACAGGTTTTCGGAGGAGACACCATTAGCGCAGTGTGGGTAGAGGGTGGAGCACTTATCTGAATGTAAAGAAGTAACACTGAAGAGCAGCAGTTTTGGCCAAACTTTGCATGCTCATGAATCCCATTAGACTGTATCCAAGTGCAATGAACAGAAGCTCAAGTAAGTTAAGAAAAAAGTGTCATGTCAGATATATGTTTTATGGAGGCAATAGGAGGTAACTAAAAGGACAAATGGGAAAAGAGCAAGAGGAGGCAACTGTGAACATCATATAAAAATGGAGAAAATAATTGTTAGTATAAAAGCAATATTTCTTTAAATTTAAAGCCATGGAATAATTATAAGTATTTTTTTTAATTATAAGTATTTTATAACTAATTATAAAATGATATCATTATGTAACAGAGGTAATGAAAATCCCTGAAGCAGTTTTTAATCATAATCTTGTTTTCTGAAAATAAATATTGAATTAGAACTATGTTACTAATTTAAGAATTTTTAATTAATGACTTATGGCCTAAAGGATTTTTTATACTAGTATAAAATAAACCAATTGTGTAATTAGTAAGAATTTAATGATTCAAGTGATAATTTTCCAAATTATTTCATTTTATAGATTTTCTAAGCCATTATGCTTTACATTAATTTTTTACCTTATTTTGAAATTATGAACCATCTGCTTTTAACTATGAATCATTACAAAATAAACCAACCCTCCAGATAGACCTTATGAATATGAAAATAATATATAAATTGACTCTTTTTGTTTTCATTAATTATAAAATTTGGTAGTTATGTTCTATATTTAATTTTCATCTGCTTTTACATGTTATAACCATCTCTTTTAATTATAAAGTTTTTGTAATATATTAGAGTCTGTATGAATAAGGCAAAGAAAGCAAATTAAGAAGGACTTTATCTTCATCAGTTGATTTTTTTATTTCACCATGTTAAGTATTTCACTCATTTTGGTTTAGTCCTATGCCTTCTTGTTTGATAGTTGCAAGATAACTGTTTTATTTAGATGAATCGCATTTTCACTGGGCATGGATAAGGCTAAGGAGGAACAAAGGGCACTCCTGATGCAATTCTTGTCTTCTTGTATCAGTAGACTCCAGAAAACAGACTGATGGAGTATTCAAATACAGATGAAGATGAGAGGAGTTTATCAGAGAAATTGGCTCATGTAGTTACCAAGGCTGAGAAGTCCCATAATTCTGCCACCAGCAAGATGGAGAACAAAGAAAGCCTGTGTCATAATTCAGTCCAAGAACAAAGGATTGAAAAGACCTTTGGAGAGGCTAGAGGTAGTGGGATAAGTGCAGATCTGGGTCTAGATGCCAAAGAATCATGAGCCAATTTCCAATACTATGGGCAACGGACGATGCAGGTCTCAGGTCCAGCAAACAGAACAAATTTGCTCCTCCTCAACATTTTTGTTTTGTTTATAGCCTCAACAAACTGTATAATTCACAAACACATTGGGGAGGGCCATCTCCTTACAAGTTCACCACTTCAAATACTGATCTCCTCCAGAAACACCCTCACTGATACATCAAGAGATAATGTTTTAACAGCTCTCTGGACTCTCTTAACTCAGTCAAGTTAACACATAAAATTAAGTTTCAAACTTCATTAGGAAGTAAAATCTTTTCTAAAATCCCTGAACCATAATCTATGTGTCTTTGGGAAGAACTTATTTCTATACATATTCCAAGAACAAAATATAGGACTACCATTGTTGCCTCAGGCAATTCATAACTTGTTCTTCAGAACTAGTCACATTATTTCTCTAGAAAAATAAGGGTTTTGAGAGCATGGAATAATATCATTTTGATTAAAAAGATGAGTTATGTCATAGAAATGATGTTGACATGGAAAAGAAAGAAAATAATATTTGCTGATAGCCCTTCTATGTCAATTATGCTCTTATAAGATTGATATAGGTTAGAGGAGAGGAAGAATGTCAATCTGATATTTAAAAAATAATATTCCTGCTATGTTTTTGTTTACTTGTCTTTAGATGTTAACATCTTTAATATCCTTAAATGTTTAAATGTGAATTAAACATCTTTAGTTGTTTTAGAGTATATAGATATTTGAAGAATATGAATGTAGATACATAAAAAGTATGTACAAAATAAAAAATATAAAAAGTATGTACAAGAAAATGTACATAGCAAAAATGCACATCTTTTCGTGGAATAGAGCACTGAAGATCTAAATTTTGGTACAAACAAATACAGTTCTATAATAAAAAATAATATTTGAAAATACTAGTGTGAACTTAGACAAAACATGCAGTATTGAAAGCTTTCTTGTGTGACATATTTATTTCCTTTCTGCTCCTGAGTTTCAGAGAGAGTTTATGCTCCTTCATACAACTCAGTTAAAAGTACACTATATTCAAAGGTCTGTAGCTATCACTTTTATATTCTATCCTCCTTTTTTTTACAGTATTCTGATACATTTTATTTTATTTCTACCTTTCCTCTGTTCTATTTGCCTGTACCTCTCTATTGCCATATGTACTCACTTTCCTTATTTAAAACTCTGAAAAAGGTCTAAATTTGTCATACATGTACTGTTGTTGTATGTGTGTTTTATCATTTATGGACATGATATAAAATGAATCATATTATTTTCTTCCTGTTTCATTCTCAAAACTTTTGAGGTCCATCCTTCTTCTTTTACATGTTTCTAAGTTGTTGCTCCTTACCTCTCACTATTCCACTTGTCATATTTTACTTGGGCATTTTCCATGTATAATTTGTCCTGAAACCCATGCTACTTGTTCTTGTAAAGAAAGGGCAGGTTATTTAATGGACAATACTCATGAGTGGGATTAGTTTGTGTATCAAACAGTATATGTGGATAGTCTACTGTAGGGGAAGATCGGATTTAACACCTGCAGATCAATACTAGTAAAACCTTGGAAAGGCTTATAGACAATATAAGAAAGACTGCTGCTTGCTCTCATTCCTTCCTGCTTCCATGAAATCAAAAAGGTAACAATCTGAAGGGAAGCACCTCCAACGTTCATGGGCAGATTGGTCACCCACAAGAAAAACAAACAAACAAAAATAAAAAATCCCTCAGATTTGCTCAGTCCCATTACCATTGCCTGTTGCCATCTTAGTGTCCATCTGCCTTCAAAACCACATGGGACTTTCTGTTGGAAGACGGAGAATGTCAATATAATTTGCCAAGTGTATTTCCATACTTCCTTCTGATAAAGAGAAAAATGCACAAATAGTAGAGATTATAGTTTCTAAAACATTGTCTAGCAAATCAGACTTTGGTATAGAGAATGGAGGTATATCTTGTTTTTTTTTTAGTCATACAAATGGTTTGTCATTATATACACTTATCATAATTCCTAAAATCCATCTCCTTTTGTTATTACAATTAACTGAAAATGGTACATATTTCTACCATTAATTGTACAGATCTTACAATTACTTTTGACCTTGATTTATTTTCTAATAAAGTAGGTTATCTCTTCATTCCTTTGTTAGCCTTTCAGGCATATGCTTCTGTTAACTGCTCATTAATATCCCTTGACCTCCCTGTACTTTCTTAATTACTTAATTTAGATGGCTTTTAGCATTTTCCAGTATTCATCTCTTGGTCATTTAGTGGCATAAATATCTTCACCCAGTCACAATTTACTCAACATGAATTAACTTGTATTGAATAGAAATAATTATTAATTTTGGGTTAATAATTTCAATATGTTTATAAAAATTATTTTATAGCCTTTTATAAAGAATTATCCACATTTTCTTCCATGAGCTTGTTACAGCTATGTTTACCTGTAAGAAGCTTTCATTAATGTGTGACTTGATACTTTAAATTTGAATAAAACACAAATAAAAATTGACTCCCTTATTTTGTCCAATAATAATATGATTATTTTATGTAATTTGATTTTTGAATGCCATTTATAGTATGAGGGTAAATTTTTATTGTTTCCTGAAAGTTCTGATCTTAGTTTACAAATTTACTTAGTTTAACCTTTTTGATTTTCTAGTATATTAATGGGATTACCAAGATTTGGGTTTCAACATACGTATGTCTGTTATATTTTGCTGATTGATATATATGCTTATTCATCTAGAAGTGGATCTTCAGAAGTATATTTGTCTTAGAACTGAGGGTTATTTCTATGAATTCTACATGTTCCTTTCTTTGTTATTTATTGAAAAGGAAATATCTATACAACTTCTTCTTCTTTTTTTTTTTAAATCCAGGTGCATGCAGTGGTTGCATTTCTGTAACCTTTGAAACTCTAAAAGTTTAGGCAGAAAGATTATGAATTGGAAGCCAGTAGGGGAACATAGCTAGATTCTGTATTCACAAAACAAAAACAAGTCAAATACAGTGTCACACACCTGTAATTCCAGCAACTCCAGAGGCTGAGGAAAGAGAATCTCAAATTTGAGGACAGCCTGGGCAATTTAGCAGGTGACCCTGTTTCAAAATAAAAATAAAAAATGGCTGGGGATGTATTCAGTGTTAAAGCATCTGTAGGTTCAATCCTCAATATTAAAAAAAAAAAAACGTGCTGGGAAAATTTATTATCCATATGCAAATGAATGAACCTAGATTCCTATCTTATCCTGCACAAAAGTCAAATCAAAGTGGATCAGATTTAGAAAATTTTATAACTGCCAGAAAAATATATAGGTTGAACACTCCAACAAATTGTTGCAGGTCTGAATTACTTAACAAGGCCTCTAAAGCTCAAGAAATAAAACCAATAATCAATAGGTGGGACAGCATTAAATTAAAGCATCTTCTGCACAGCAAATGAAAAATATTAAGAAAGCAAAGAAGAGTCCTGCAGAATGGAAGAAAAATTTTGCTAGTTACTCCTATGACAGGGAATTAATATCCAGGATGTGTAAAGAAATTAAAAAAAATTAATACCAAAAAAAACACATAACCCAATTATTAAGTAAGCAAAAGATCTAAACAAGTAATTTCTCAAAAGAAATAGCCAACTGTCAATAAATATATTAAAAATCATCAATATCTCTTGCAATTAGAAAAATTCAAATAAAAACTACAATGAGATTTTTATCTCATTCTAATTACAATGGCAATCCCCAAGACTACAAGTAGTAAATGCTGATGAGGATATAGAGGAAAGGTGTACTCATACATTGTTGGTGAGACTGCAGATTAGTACATTCACTCTGGAAAGCAGTATGGAAATTCTTAAAACACTAGGAATGGAGCCACTATGTGATCCAGCTCTTCCTCTTTTTGGTATTTATCCAAAAGAACTAACATCATCATATTATACTGATATAGCACATCAGTGTTATAGCAGTGCAATTCATAGCAGCCAAGCTGTGGAACCACCCCACGTGCCAATCAACAAAATGGAATAAGAAAATGTGATATATGTACACAATGGAGTTTTAATCAATTGTGAAAAAGAATGAAACTCTGGCACTTGCAGGTAAGTGGATGGAAATAGAAAACATGATGTTAAGTGAAACAGCCAGACTCTGAAAATCAAGAGTCAAATATTTTCTCTCAAATGCAGAAGCAAGAAAAAAGTAAGTGGGGGGAAAAGACGATGTGTGTTGGATCTCATGAGGATTGAGGAAACATCAGTGGAATAGAGTAAGGAAGTTGAGTGGAAGGGAGAAGGGACAGGAAAGTATAGGAAATGTGGAATGAATTTGACAAAATTATTTTATGTATGAGTATAAATAAGTCAGAGTGAAATTCACTTTGATGTACACTTATAAAGCAATAATTTCAATAAATGAGTGAATTAAAAAAAATAAAAGGAAGATCAGCACAGTGAAGGATGTGGAATAGGGAGAGGGAGGAGGGGAAGGAAAGAGGCAGCACTGGGAATGAGATGGAGCAAATTAACCCCTGTGCATGTAGGATAATGACACAGTGAACCCAACTATTAGGGTAATAATAATATACCAATAAAAGAATTTTTAAATAAGATTTTTAGAAGAGTTTTAAAGTCAGCAAACATAAAATAAGAAAAAAGTTTCAATAAAATATCAATGAGTGAATAAAATACAAAGAAAAACTGAGATGAAACCTTAGAGTAGTTTTGATTTGCCTTTCTCTAATTGCTAGAGATATTGAATGTTTTTTCATATATTTGTTGATTGATTCTATATCATCTTCTGAGAAATATCTGTTCAGTTGCTTGGCCCATTTTTTTTTTTTTTTTTTGTCTGTTTGGTGCCAAGATTTCATCTCACTCCAGTCAGAATAGCAGCTATTAAGAATACAAAGGACAATAAGTGTTGGCGAGAATGTGGGGGAAAAGACACACTCATACACTGCTGGTGGGACCACAGCCCAATTAGTGCAGCCAATATGGAAAGCAGTATGGAGATTCCTTGGAAACTAGGAACGGAACCACCATTTGACCCAGCTATCCCACTCCTCCGCCTATGCCCAAAGGACTTAAAAACAGCATACTACAGGGACACAGCCATATCAATGTTTATAGCATCACAATCACAATAGCTAATCTGTGGAGCCAACCTAGATCCCATGAGTTTACGAATGGATGAAGAAAATGTGGTATATAGATACAATGGAATACTATTCAGCATTAAAAGGGAATAAAATCATGTCATTCGCAGGTAAATGGATGGAGTTGGAGAATATAATGCTAAGTAAATTGAGCCAATCCAAAAATCCAAATGTTGAATGTTTTCTCTGATATTAGGATGCTAATTTATAATGGGTTTGCAGGGGCCAGGGAGGGGGGAGGTACTATGGGAGGATTAGATAAAGCAAAAGAGAGGGAGGAGAAGGGTGGGGGCATGGGAGTAGAAAAGACAGTGGCATGAGATGGACATCATTACCCTAAGTACATGTATGAAGACACGAATGGTGAGACTCTACTTTGTGTACAACCAGAGATATGAAAAACTGTGTTCTGTATCTGTAATATGAATTGAAATGCATTTTGCTGTATTATAAAACAAATTAGAATAAAAAACCCACACAGTGTCAGCAAGAAAAATTACAAATAAAAACAAATTAACTTTTTTTGCTGCAAGAGATTAACTTTCTGATGGAGGCATGAGCTAAAAGTACTCTTACACTAAGTGGAAATAAATTGAGATGCCATGTTCTACCTTGGTAGTGCCATCAGAACCCCTATATATTCCACACGCTTTCATAAATACCACATCTTGGGACTGGATGAGCCTCTTAGCTTTTCTTTCTTTCTTTTTAAATAATACTTGCATTTTTTCTTGTGCATTAATAATCTTTCAAAATCAGAATGGATCCAAAGTAAAAATATTCCTATAAAAAGAATTGAAGCCATTGCCATGTATTGTTCCACAAAGAGAACTCAAGGTAAAGTATCTTCATATGTTTCACATTTTGAACAAAATTTTTTAAGTATTGATGGCCTTTTCTCTCCACCCCACCCACTAGAAAATATTTGCCCCTGCCTGCTCAGTCCTTTGCTACTCTATTATTGGTTATGGGTGTGAAGTGGAACAGGTAGAGTTGAGGATTCTATAATGAGTCTCATGGTGAGGGCAGAGTTGTGATAGGAGAAAGAAGAAAATAATGGAAAGATAAAGAAAAAAGGAGAAAGCAAAATCAAACAGGATCATATGTGGTCTTTGGTTGAAAATACAGTGGACTGAATTCAGGGGAACCTAAGCACTGAGCCACATCTTCAGCCCTATTTTATATATATTAGAGACAGGTTCTCACAGAGTTGCTTAGCATCTTGCTTTTGCTGAGGCTGACTTTGAACTTGTGATCCTTCTGTCTCAGCCTCCTGGGCCACTGATCCCAGCTGAAATGCCACTTTGACAGCTACTTTGGGGCTTAAGAAATATTGAGCACTTGTGAACAAAGGCAAGAAGAAAGAACTAGAAAAAACCTAGATATTAAAAATGTCCCTGTCTCAGGAGGAGATTTGCTACTATAATGCTTTACAGAATCCTACACACATAAACTGTATTTCAATTTGCTAAGCAACTCTGGTGATTATTTAATTATAACTATACTTAGACTTGGCTGAGAGTAGCTCAAATATGTGTAGGTTCATTTTATTCATTTTACCCTTTAGAATAAAAATATCTAGAAAGTAAATGTGCTATTATGCTCTATTCCCTTGGCTTATTAAGATGTGTGTGCCTGTGTTTATGTTTTATTTTATAATACATGCAGTTTTACTGATAATGTCCCTACTGATCATTCTATGTTATGTGCTGAAGTATGTCATGGAAAAGGACTGTTGAAAATGATAGCTCAAAAAGATTGCCACCAGAGCTTTATAATCCTATAGCTTATCCAAATGCTTCCTCTACCATGAACATATATTAGCTACTTAAATGGAGGTAAGTGACAAATTAAATCTAGATATGCAAATATGTATGGAGAAAGGAATATCTTTCAAGCCTTATAGTCCAATTAGCTAAAATATTATATTTTATGAAATGTATACTCCCCAAATTAGTGATTTCTAGAAGGTTATCCTGGGAATCTGGTATTCCATTGATTTTTCTCAGAGGTTAAAACAACTTAAATATTATTTACAACAAAGCTAAGATTTTACTTAGATTTTTTGCTTTCTGTTCTCTTATGAATGTAGAGTGGAGTTTTTCAGTGTCTACTTCCCATTAGTTGTCAACAAGTTAAGTGCAGTGGTATATACAAGAAATCATTCATACTCTTTAAGGCAAATAACCACAAAACAATGCTATTCTTTTCATTACGTTTGTTATAAAAGTAAAGTTATTTTATTACTAAAATATGTTTCTGCTAGCATACAATGGTTCATTATTTCTTTTTATATTAATTAATAAATAATTATGTAGGTTTTTTTGGTTTTAATTTCTTATATGGTCAATATTGATAACACAATCAATAAAATATCTTTGGAAATGTTAATATATTTTTAAAGTGCAAACATGTCCTGATTCTATAAAATTTGAGATCCTTAGTGTTAAAATCCGTTAGATTAAGCATATTTTCAGAATACAGAATCTATTCATTATTTATTTATTTATTTGGGGGTTCCATATATATCATTTCTATAGAACTAAAAATGGGAGAATTGGGAATTGTGGTTCAATGGGAGTGCTTGTGTAGCACATGGGAAATTATGGGTTAGATTCCCCAACTGCAATAAATAAATAAATAGATAGATAGATAGATAGATAGATAAAAGAATGAGATAGATAGATAGATAAAAGAATGAAGAATGATCCTCAAGCAAGATGGCAACTGAGTAAGATCCACTCCGTATTGTCACACCAAGTTGAACAGATATTCAGGCACCAGACAACCTTCACAAAAGCTTAGGAGGTCAGGTGAGAAACCATAATTCCTGCTTTCAGTTTGCCCAACAAAGTGAAGATTATTTAAGAAGGCAGGAATGGAAGAGTTGTTCCCATTACCTCTCTTCAAACTTCAAGCAGCCTAAGTGAAAGGAGCGCCTCCTCGTTGGGAAGAGAGAGAGAATTAAATCAAAGCCTTCACTTGAAGCCCAGGCTGAGGTCCCCTCCCATGATGAAAACCAGTGCCAGGCAAAGCCACCCACCTCCTAGAGACCAGGTCAAAACCCTAAGCATCTGGAATTGCTTCAGACCAGAGAGATGATGGCCTCAGCCACCTCTCCCTCAACCTCATGCCTCAGAACCAGAGCCATGGCAGGGATGGGGGACTGGGAGAACAGGCACAAAAACTAGCCCAGGCCTTTGTCTTGAAGTATAATGACAGGCCTGCCATGATGAAATCTCTCCCTGGTATAAACTGGTTCATAGACAGAACCTGTAGACTAGTGTCAGCATTAGCCAAGCAATTAAAATATGGGCAACAGATCTAAACAGGCATTTCTCAGAAGAAGATATACAAATTGCCAACAGGGACACCAACAAAATGTGCAACATCACTGATCATCAGGAAAATGTAAATCAAAACTACAGTGAGACATTACTTTACCCCAGTACAAATGGCTGTCATCAAAGTATAAAGATAAGGGTTGACAAAAACTGTTGGTGCAAGGGAGTTCCTTGTGCAATGTTGGTGGGGATGTTAATTAGTATAACCATTATGAAAAACAGTATGCCAGTCCCCAAGAACATTAAAAGTAGAACTACCACATAAACCAACAATCCTACACTGAGTGTGTATCCAAAGGAGATGAAATCGATAAGCATGACAGACATCAACACTCACATTTTCATTGCAACACTATTCACACTAGCCAAGATATGAAACCAAACTAAGTCCATCCACTAGTGAATGGATAGAGAAAGTACATTATATATACATAATGGAATGCTATTCAGACATAAAAAGAACGAAATCTTGTCGTTTGCAGGAAGGTGTATGAAACTGTAGATCATTATGTTAGGTGAAATAAGCTAAAACACAAAAGACAAGTACAGCATGATTTCACAAATATGTGGTATATAAAAAGTTGATCTCTGTTTAGTTCCTCAGAGCATTTATTGGTTGGGTTATTTGTTCGTTTGTTTTGTTTTGTTTTTGGTGTTAAGTTTTTTGAGTTTTGATATATCCTGGAGATAGTGCTCTGAGATGCATGTGATAAAGATTCTGCTCCCATTCTGTAACCCAATCATTAAATGGGATAAGGAAGTGAACTGACACTTCACAGAAGAAGAAAAATCATTAATCAATGAATATATGAAAAAATATTCATCATATCCAACAATTATAGAAATTCAAATCAAAATTACCCTAAGATTTTATCTCACTCCAGTCAAAATGGCAATTATCAAGAATACAAGCAGTAATAAGTTTTGACGAAGATGTGTAGAAAAAGGTAGACATATACATTGCTGGTGGGATGGCAAATTGGAGCAGCCACTCTGGAGATCAGCATGGAGATTCCTCGTAAAACTTGGCATGGAACCACTGTTTGACCCAGTTATCCCCCTTCCTCGGTTTATACCCGAGGAACTTAAAATGAGCATGTTACAGTGACACAGCCACATCAATAGCTAAAGTATGGAACCAATGTAGATGTCCTGCAACAGATGAATAGATAAAGAAAATGTGGTATATATGCAGACTGGAATATTACTCAGCCTTAAAGAAGAGTGAAATTATGGCATTGACAGGTAAATGAATGGAGCTGGAGAATATCATGCTAAGTGAAATAAGCCAAACCCCCAAACCCAAAGGCCAAAGATTTTCTTTGATAACCTGATGCTGATCCATAATGGAGGAGGTGGGGTAGTGAAGAAAGAAGGAATTTTGGTTTGGGCAGAGGGGAGTGAACAGAGGGAGGGAATATGGGGGTAGGAAGGATGGTGGAATGAGTCAGACATTATTACCCTGTATACATGTATGATTGCATGACCCACGTGATTCTGCACCATGTGCAGCTACAGAAATGAGAAGTTGTGCTCCATTTGTGCACAAGGTGTCAAAATACATTCTACCATCATGTACAACTAATTAGAACAAATTTAAAAATAAATAAAATCCCAAAAAATAAAAATGAATTAATAAAACTTGATCTCACAGAAGCTGATCATAGAACTGTGGTTACCAGAGGCCTGGCAAAGTGGATGGGAAGGTTTGGGAAGTTGATGATCAACGGGCACTAAATTATCCTTAGAAATGAGATGATTCAAGGTGCTGTTACATGGTAGCATGACAATATATAATAGCAGTATATATTTTAATATGTAGAAGGGTTTTGAATTTTCACCATAATGATATGGTAAAGGGTTGAGGTGATAAATGTTTAACCTAAGACATTACATAATATATACACATATCAAAATGTCACATTGCACTCCATTAATGTATACAATTTTATTTTTTATGTACCAACTAAGAACAAATTTAAAAGTTTAAAAACAGAAGATTGGTGATTATGAAAGAAGAAGGATAGATAAATGGAAGAAAATTAAGAACACATTGCAAACTGAAATTGAAAAGATTGTGTTGCTTCTCTATTTATCACTTAATTTGTCAATCAGCATCTCTTCGATAGGGATAGTAGATAAATTGAAGTCAGAGCAGAAGTCCACTAATCTATCATCAAAATCAAATTCATGTGGAACTCAGTTGGAAATACGAAGTGTGAAAAGTAGAATTTAAGAAATTTCAACTTTAAAAAGTAAAAATTAATGCTAAATTTCTCATACTTCACTTTGCTACTCCTAAAGGCAAGGACTTTATTTCATGACCATTTTAAGATCTTTATTAATAAAAAATACATACATAAAAATGATAATTAAAAACCTTAAGAGGACTGCATGATTTTAAGAGTAGGACATAGAGACAGTTTATAGCAGAGAAAACATTTATTTATCCAAACCTAAAAAACAATAAATGTAATTTTAAAATAACTCAAGTTACCCCATTGTATGTATGTAATTCCTCTGAAATATTATTAAGCCCATGATTATGTCATTTTGATAGCAAATCAATAAGTATATTTAGTGCTTATAATGTTGTGTTACACTAATTTAATGATGCTATTAGTGATATATGCAGAGATGGGACTAAGAAAAACAATTAGTATTTAGGATATTGTTTCTTGGTAGAAAAAACAGCTAATTCCACTAATTGCTTCTTGTTCTGTTTCTATTACCTACACACTTTGTACATGCTAATAATCTTATTATCATCTGCTGCTGGGTTAATTAAAATTCATTTCTGTAAGCATAGACCCAAATAAAAATATTTATTCCAGTCATATTTTTATATATTAAATAAACATTTTAGAAGACCAAATTTAAATTTAAGCATTCGTTTCCACAAAGTGCAAGGGTATTGAAAAGATACACATATGTATGCATAATAATTTGTTTTTCACCCCCAGAATAAAACTGAAATATATTGTTTGTATTTCTAGTAAATTTTATGGATTTAGTCCTGAGTGGAGAACTCTTAATTTCTTTCTTTTTATTTGTGGGGGTGGGGAGGAGATGCTAATTTAACCCAAGGGAATTTAGGCACTTAACCACTGAGCAATATCCCCATAAATTTTTATTTTTTTAATTTGACATAGAGTCTCTCTAAGTTGCTTAGGGCCTCGCTAAGTTGCTGAGGTTGGCTTTGAACTTGCAATCCTCCTGCCTCTGTCTCCCAAGTCACTGAGATTATAGGCATGTGCCACCAATTCCAGCCTTAGCTTCATTTTTTTTTATTAGTTACACATGACAGTACAATGATCTTGACAATTCATACATTTGAATCAAATGGGGTATAATTTCTCATTTTTCTGATTGTACAAGTTTTTTTAGAATAATTTAAATAGAATATCCTACTTGAATCTAGCAATAGTGATTTGAAATTTAAGACCTTATTATTTATAATTCTAATCACTAATGACAATTATACTGCACAGAATTTACAATTAAAAATGTCTATCTTAGCCATATTCACATATGTTGTAAATAAAGAAATAAAGGTATGACTAATCTTAACTGGAATTTATTAAAAAATAATCATTCTTACTGGAACAAATAAGAAATATGAAGAAGTATTTCTGTGCCTTAGGTTTGTTCCTTAAGTATCAAACCTGCCAAGACACTTCCCAGTGGAAATGAGCAAATGTTGTGTTGCTATCATGTAATTCATATGCTGCAGTAAGAACTCTGTGTTATGTTGTGCTTTTAAAAGCAATCCATTTTTAAAATTAATAAGTTAAATACTGTGTGTATGTGCATATATATGTATACAAATGTTAATGTATACTTATTATATGGATTAGTGAATTCCTGAGATCTGATCTAAGAGCAGCAACATCAACAGAAAATAGTACAATAACTTGCTGGAGAAACATTGCTCTGGGAAAGAAAACAAAAACAAAACCTTTAAAACTATTAGTATTATTGACTCCAAGTTAAATCCAGCTAAATGGCAACAAATAAACAAAAACAGCTGTGTCAGGTGGCTTTTTTTTTTTCAACTTTTCTCAGGCTTTCTTTTCATTATAAAAAAATGGATCAAAGTTTGATAATTTTTATATTCATTATTTTTTTATTTTTTTTTTAAAGAGAGAGTGAGAGAGGGGGAGAGAGAGAGAGAATTTTAATATTTATTTTTTAGTTATCGGCAGACACAACATCTTTGCTTTGTATGTGGTGCTGAGGATCGAACCCGGGCCGCACGCATGCCAGGCTAGCGCACTACCACTTGAGCCACATCCCCAACCAATATATTCATTATTTTGAAGCAGGTTTCATAACTCTATTGCACCTGTGTGTACTTTGAATCTCTGTGCGCCAAATCAAAAATCTGTTTTCTTAATTTGTATGTCTTCTTTGAAATTTATGCACATTTATGCACACATTTCTTCTTCAAACTATCTCCTTCTTTGGCTTCTTAACATCATTTCACATGATTCTATTCCTACATAGATGATATTGCTTTTTCTGTGTTCAACGTTTGTTCTTTAATTCTCTTTGGGTCCAAAATGGGGTCTACTCCAAGATTCCATCTTTGTCTGTGACCTGTTCCCATGGCATCATTCTGAAAAGAAAAACCTTATCTATTCCTCACGGCAGCTACCAATACCACTTTCATACTTGCAAATCATCTCTGACCACTAATCACAGGTGCTCAATATTATGCAGTACAGCTTTCTCCAGTGCTACACAATTGAATCTGTATCACCATGTCCACCACTGATCTTATTATTTATCCACTAAACATGTATTCTCTATCTCAGCTTAATCCATTACTTTTGAGCAAGTGAAGTTCCCCTTTTGTTCTTCTCAGCACAGTGGATTGGGTGAAACTTCTTGTTTACATGTCAATGAACATAAGGCTCTGTGCAGACAAAATCTATTTCTCATCCATTTTGTTCATCATATTTGCTTAATTTCTATTAAGAAGAAAATAAATGTTGCAGAGTGAATTTTGTCAACCTCCTCGACACACAATTTGTCCCCAATTTCTTATACCTTACTCTTAAAATTCTCTGTAATTTATTCCCTTGAAACACTCTTTCATAATCTATGATTTCAAATATTGTAATAGCTCCCTAACTGGTTTTTCTTCTTTAGATGTATGCATCTTCAGAATTATCTTCTCCTGATTAAGCTTTGTAATGATTCCAGTCCCTTAAGATGATATACAAGTCTCTTATTTATATAGCTGTAACTTATACCAATGCTATTACCTGTTCATCACATTCCAGAGGTGTTAGCATCTACCCTTATTTACTAATTTTAACTTTCCTGAACACATAAATTTTAGATAGGTCTCTATGCTCCTATCACATTTGGACAAATACAGATATTGACATATGCTATAAAGACACTAATATCCATGTAGATTCAGGCACAGACACTAAGATGTAGATGTACATCCTCCTTGCTTAGTGAAGAGTGAGGAATTCTTCAATATCCTGCATAGTCCAGAGAGGACCTCTGTTAAAGTACTTCAGATGTTTCATTTACTTCTCTGGACTATAAGTTTTTTAAAAGCAAAGATTATGCATCTTTCTATGTGACATAGTGTCAGAAAATTAATAGTGCAGACATTGATTAAAAGAAGGTAGGAATTAGGGCTGGGATTGTGACTTAGTGGTAGAGCACACACCTAGTACATACGAGGCCCTGGGTTTCATCCTCAGCACCACATAAAAATAAATAAATAAAATAAAGACATTGTGTCCAACTACAACTAAAAAATAAATATATATAAAAATAAGGTAAGAATTAAAAAGCAAAATTTGTATTAGTTGTAAGATTAATCTACCATATTCAAATTAATTTCAATATTATACTTGTTCAAATAACACTGTCACAAAGAACCTCAGATTAGAATTCTGTAAATAAAAATTTATTTCAGAAACCTTTTTAAAAATATAAACACATTCAGTAATCCTTAAAATGAGAAAAATATCAGCCAAAAAAATGAAATTATGTCATTTGCAGGAAAATGGATAGAACTTGAGACTATGTTAAGCAAAATAAGCAAATGTCAGAAGGTCAAGGATCCTATGTTTTCTGTTATATATAGAAACTAGACAGAATAAATGTGAAGTAAGATGGTGTGGTGATCCCAGGAAAAGCAAAGGGAAATCTGTAGAGGAAAGGGACCAAGGGATGAGAGGAGGTAAGGGAGGGGAGAAGGCTTGGAGAGGTATATTGGCCAAATTATATTGTCATTTTGTGTGCATGTACTAAAATGTCACCATAAATTCAACCTTCATGTATCAATAAATGTCACCAAAAAGGGGGAAAAATTAAAAATGAGGAAAACAAATCCCTGGACAGGGAGTAAAATGAATAGGTATTGAGTTACATAAAGAATAATTTGAATAACACTTAGAACAGCTCTCTTTTCTGATATTTAGTCTGCTAATATTTGAGTAAATTTTATAATAAGAAGGGTTTGTAGATGATAATTTGATTTTAAGTTCTCTGAGAGCTGTAGCATACACTTTTTTGTTAGTAATTTTTATAAGAATATTGCTACTTATTTGGAAACTTCATTTAATAGGACATAACACTATAATGAAAGGAAAAAAATGTCAATGTTTAATAGGAATACACAGAAAAAAATTACTTCATGATCTCACTTATATGCAAAATCAAGAATAGTCAAAAACAGAAGCAGGGAAAAGTGTGGTGGCTAACAGTTTGTGGAGTGGGAAGAAATGTGAAGAAGTTGATGAAAAAATACTAACTTGCCATTATGCAGGAGCAATATTATAAAAACTATAGTAAATGATATCATATTTTATACTTTAAATTTGCTGAAATAATAGATTCCAGGTATTTACCATACACACACGCAAATAAAGTAACTATGGAAGGTAATGAGGAGGTTAATTTGCTTGACTGTGGCAATTATTTGCACACACATACACACATATGCACACACATATACACATATGTATGTATACAGATACATATGTGTGTATCTGTAATATTAATATGTAATATTAACATTACATATTAATATCATGTTGTACAACTTTCCAATGAAAAATGCAGGTACCAGTTTGTGTATTAGACAAAGACAAGCTTGATGTGCTTGGTAATTTCAATTAGATGCAGATCTTCCCTCAATAAGCAAGGCAGTGATTCCACTAAGAAGATAAACCCAACTGAGATGTCTGAAAGAGTATCTTTTGAAATATTTTAGACCATGTTAATGTCTCCCACATTAAAAATGGTTCCTTGTGTGTGCTATCTGCAGACAGACTTAGTAAAATCTGACTCACAAACATGTTTTGTCTCAATACTGGAAAAATTAAAAAGTCAACAATTTAGATTTCAAAAGGAAATACATACACACACACACACACACACACACACACACACACACACATCTCATCCCTTTATGGAGAACATATTTTCATTTTGAAATAACTGGCATAATTGAAAGCAAATCATGCTAAGATTTGTATTCATAACAGTCAGTCTAAGAAATCTGAGGAGCTGAAATTTTAATTAGGTCACATGAGAATAGAAGTAATGTAAGGAGAAAAAAGTGGGGAAACTCTACTTTTCCTTTTTGGATATGGAGGATAGATGGGCAACTGCAGCTTGCTCGCTGTGCAGGGCTGGCATTTGTAGGCTCTGCTTTACCAAGGAGAATATGCTCAAAGGATAAACAACAGACAAAACTGGACCTGGAGAAAAGAGAGGGTGGCCTGGATTGGAAACTGACTATAGAGTTCCAGTGCTCCTGGTGTTGGATTCTTTTGCCCGTGTTAAAAAAAAAAAAAAAAAAAAAAATCTAGATACTTGAAGGTTATTTTATTTATCATTATTTTTCTAATATCCAAAAATCTCTAGTAGAGTGACTTTTTTTATTACTGTTTAAAACCTTCCTATGGTCAAGCATAAAGTTTTCTCTAAAATTTCCTGACATATTAATTGTGCTGATCTCCACTGAAAAAACAACCACACTTCCTGACTTCCAAGCCTCCTCACTGTTGGTGGCCTTGCATTAAGTCTCCCTGTGACCACAGAACACATATTGCTGTCACTTTTACGGTACACATTATTATGATTTACCTGTCTTTGATTGTTTTTCAGTGGGGTCTATTATAATTCCTTCTGCTGCTGGGTTCTTATCAGTATCTGCTACCTCATTAGTCAGCATCACTTAACAAAACTGCCTCAGCTGAGGAGATGCCACCTTGCACAGCCTTTTGGCTTTCCTTGGGACTAGCCAACATAGCCTCTTTTCTCTTCTCTACAAGAACACCATTAGCCCTTTGTGAACTGATGATTAATAATCAATTAACAGTTGATAACAAAATTGCACTATGTTGTACTTTG
Source organism: Callospermophilus lateralis (assembly GCF_048772815.1). Taxonomy (NCBI): domain Eukaryota; kingdom Metazoa; phylum Chordata; class Mammalia; order Rodentia; family Sciuridae; genus Callospermophilus; species Callospermophilus lateralis. Next base: position 127,048,591 of record NC_135306.1, on the reverse strand, counting down.
ACACCTGAAGTAATTTATTTTCATTGCATTAGGAGATTCTCTTCAACAATTACAGTAAAAGCAGTTTTATAGTCTGGGATTCCTTTCTTTCATATAAAATACGTGTAACAGGAAATAATGAGAGGCATATAAAAGAGATGTCACATAGCTATGATATAAGGATTAATTTTTGTTACCTATATTAAGTGGGCTTGGGATACTTACAAGAAAGGTGCTATTTAAGCATAAAATATTAGTGTTGTATCTGTACTTGCATAGTTTATAAATTATATCTTGAAATTTCACAGACACAAAGCAAGTTTTTACTATTGTCAGCAAGCAAAGCCAACATAGCTGTTCCGGAGCAGCCTCCTGCGTCATCAAAACAATTGCCAGCTGAGCCCTGATACCTTTATTGCTACCAATTACTCTAAGCAATGGTTGATGATGGCTGTGGTAGAAAAAAATACACTCCAATTTCTACATGTCAGGAAGAACTTCACATGACAACAAGAAAGTAGTTTCCTTAACTTTAGGATTGAAAATTTGATATAAATAGCATTGATGGCAAAAAAGTATTATATAACAAAATGTATCTTCAGAAGAGAATAGCATTTAGTATAAAAGCTATGTATTTCCTTGCAAAATTGTGGGCTGTTATATGCCAATTAGCATCTTGAATAAGGTATTATTTAGGCACAATACTACAACTGGGAAAATATATGATGATTCACTTTTGCAGTGTATGAAAAAAGTTCTGTAAGAATCTAATGTTTAAACCCATGTATTTCTTTACACACTTAGCATAGTAGGTTTTTAATAAGTGTTATTGAATGAAGAATATATCTCTGATTATATGAAAATGCCATTAACTGTCAACTCATAAATTTATTTTGGTATTTTGCCTTGTTATCACCTGTGCTAGAATCATTTCCTCATATTGCTCTCCCTATATATGAAGTATGTTATCTGTGCCTGGTAAGAACATCTTGTTTTGTTTGGTGATTTAATTGTTTTATTCTAATCAGCATGGAAATTGGTTTAGTGAACAGGTTAGGAACATTAAAGTAGAGGCAGATTACTAGATTTTGAGCTTCAGTTAGGTCTTTAATATAAAATGGAACAGTTCACCTAAAACATGCCTACTTTGATGCCTTCCATAGTTAGCCCTCCATAAATGTTAATAGCTTTTGTGAGTACAAGATTATCTACTAAAATGACAATTTTGCAATTTCCCAGTGTGTTTCTCAGGTGTTCTATGTTAAATAATCTGTGTAACACTTTTAATGGCTCATTTCCTAATTTGGGGTTCCTATCATTCCCTAACAATTCAAAGTCCCTAGGAAAGAACTTAAATGACATTGCTAATTAGAACATGAATGCCATCTAGTGGTCGATATTGCTAACTTCAGGATTACTAGTGAACTGGAAAAACAGAAAAAAAAAGAAAAGATGAACCTGCTCCAGCTTTATAATACAGCCTCATAGGAAGTCTTAGCCAAAAACCAACCAACCAAACAAACAAACACCAACAACAAAAAATAAAGAGGCTTCCTATGAGAACACTACTGAATCAATTAAAATGTAAACATAAAGTGCATCAGTGTTTGGGTGTGATTTATTTCTTGGTATATACAAAGCATGAAGCTCTGTAAGTAAACAGATACCAACATTTTAAAACCTAATTATGAATATAGATTAGAAATAATAATGAGTTCACGTGTAGATGAGACCAAAAAGGATTTTAAAAAGAGATGGGTATAGTATATGATATTAATTTTTGGAAGAAAATTTATTTTAATTTAGGGCCAGAAGTCAAAGATAGGTCGAGTGAATGTGTCCAGCAGACTTGCAAGAGAGGGAAGAGGTAGAAAATGATTGATCTATAGCACAATGTGATAGTACTTCAAAAATCAGACACAACAAATTAGACCAAATATAAGAAACCATTACATTTTTATCCCAGATTGAGAAGTTTTGATGGTTAAGCAGAGAATCTGGAAAAATATCTAGTCATGAGAATATAAATCCAAAATCTTTCATTCCTTTGCAGAAACAACTTCATATGTTAAGAGCTTGGTGATATAAAGCTGTGCAAAATAGACTTAGCATCTGGGAAAGCAAATGTATTAAAGCTGATAGGCATCCTGAGACCAAAGTTATAGCCAAGAAAAAATAGAAGTACTTATTTCAAGGAAGTTACTGAACGAAATGCAATGAGTAAATTGTACTTTTAAGTTAGTAAAATTTCAACCTTTACTACTGTTTTCTGAAATCTACTTTCACTGCCAGTGATTTTTGTGTGTTTTTCAAGGAAGGAACATTTTTGTTGAACTAAGATATGTTAGAGGATGAACATGAATCTACATTTAGATCAGACATTGCATCCTCAGTAAGCAAATGTTCCCATATGACCACCAAGACAGTCAAACAAGAGCTGCTCCTTCATACCTCTTCACTGATTTTGGTTGTGGATGTCATCAATACATCCACAAAATGAGCTAAGTTCTTAAGCACTGTTTGTTGAAGCAGCTGTTAAATTAATTAAGTTGGTATAATTTCTAACCATGATTAAGATATGTTTATTTTTCTTTCAAAAAAATAGCTTTGGTATTAGTAAGATGAATGTTCTAAGAAATCCACATAAAAATTTAAATACTCATACTTTTTTCCAGTTCCAGTGAAAGTTTACTTTTGACTCCTAATGTTTTCTTTTATATTTATAGAGAATATAGTGTACACTGACAATGAAAGGTTTTCATTTTCTTAATTATACTTTTAAGTACTTTCATGTTCCTGCTCTTATTAAAAGATAACACAGAGGATTAAAGCAATAAAATAGAAAATGCAAATGCTGAAAGCAGTTCGAAAAGGTAAAGCAGGAGGATTGAAGAAAGACAATTGATCTAGATTTTAATTGAATATTGCTGTTCCCCTTTACTTATACTATAATTTGGAAGACTATAATAATAGTAATAGTTATGATTTATTAACTAGAACCTTATATGAGTTAAATGTAGAGAAACAGAAAGTAGGATTTGATTTAAAGAAAAAGTCTGTAACACAAATAAAACAAAAGCTTAGAGGCAAGTCAACTGCTACAGATGTGCTACATCTGCTTGCTTGCCCACTGGGGACTGGCAGATAAAGAGATTAAGACATTTACACAAAGATGGCTAGACAACAAGATCAGATAAGCAAATAACAGCTAAGTAGAGGTACTATAACCCTAGCATGAAAAAATTACCTACAAAGTCACTTAACCCACTTGCAAACAACATTTTTAATTCATTCAATGATCAAAGACTACTTCATTAGTATAGAGAATAGCTGGTGAATTCCAAAATGTCACTGACATTGTCAAATAAAGAGAAGTAAGTGATATTTGAATAATATTTTATTAAGTGAAAAACATTGGGATTATATAATGGCATAAAAGTTCCACATCTATTAAAGAAAAATAGACGATAGCATAAAAATCCCATATTTACATGACATTAGTGGAAAATTTTAATTACAGCATGTGTGAAAATATTTGGTATGTGCTTGGAAAACAAGTTAGTTTGTTTCTCTTGGAAGAATTTCTACAAAGATATTTTTTCATACTTAAAAAAAAACAGTTTCTTGAATATCATATATCGACCTGCTTATGCTTGAACCATGTAAAGAGGACGTAGACATGAACATGATCACTACTGCCCTCACTTTCCACACAAAAATTTAAAAATATACAGCACAAAATAAACTCCATGGTAGCAATTTTTAAAATTTTTTTCTGAAAAATGAAGTCAGATTAATAATATGTGTATTACATATGTAGAAACTAATATGGAACATATAATTGTATAATCCAGCAAAATGAAACATTGTAAGTTATAAAAGAACAAGAGTAACTATAGCTACTCTTTCTGGTTTCTGAAAAAAATGCAGACATGTTACCTGGTCAACCCCAAAGAATGACTTGAAGTCCACATTCTCAATTTTTACTGACAAAAATAGACCCCACCATTTCTGACAATCACATTCAACATCTCCTTTCTTTCTCTCTAAAGCATTAGAAAAACCTCAAAAGGAAAAATGTCATTACACTGCCTACATCTGTCAAAGTACTGTTCTTGTGATGGTTTTGTCCCCTTTATAGAAATTCAAAACATCATAATTCTTCAGATTCTTTGATCAAAAGAAAGATGTAATCTATCTGCATCATGTGGTAGGTGAACTTTCTTATCCATTGCTGATTGTGGGAAGATACCAGGAGTCATGTGACTGATGGTGTTTCTATTTCTACATTGGCTACTAGCAATCTCCCTGGTAAACTTAAGGCTATGACTAACAAAAGTCAAGGAAGATTTCTGTACAAACTCTGTTTCTGTCTTCATGGCATCTCTGGTATTATCACTTTATCTCATGTCTTGATTTTATTGATGCACATTTTTATTCATTTTTAATTGAATATATTTCTATAAGTCAACTTACATTCTTTTGGGTCAAGGCTGGTTGAAAGAAAATATGTGAAATGTATAATATAAGGATTCAAAGAGCTAACACTATCAAATCATGTGCAATGGCAAGGTATTCTAGGAGGACAACTATCAATCAGCAAGCTCACTGTTTCTATCTTGCCTTAAGTCTCAATGTGTTCAGTTATAATAAACATTTAAAGACAAAAAGAGAAGTGCTTCCCACAATAAAAAATATGTTTTAAAGCTCTTAGACTTTGAATCTACTTTGCAGTATATTTAAAGAGGTTATAAAAATCCTGGTGATTCTCTCTGTTAACCACAGCCTGATGCAGGATTGAAGCCATTGAAGCAGAGGAAAAGCCCAGAGAAGTCGAATCGCCACAGCAATCCTTCAGCTAACACATAAAGAAAATAACCTAATTATTGGAAAGTGGGAACAAGAAAATAAAAAGTATGGAAGGGTAGAGAAGCATTAAATGGGAGCACACAAATTTGTCTTTGCTACAGAACCAGAAATCAACCTAGATCCTGAGGGTGGCCATTAAGAGCAGACGGGGTGTTTGCACAACATCCGTGGATGAATGAGAAAAAAACAAGAAACAGGAAAAAGACTAATTTTAATTACCCAGAAAAGCTGCTAGAGAAAGAACTGAGAGCTGGTGGTAGACGGCTTACAGCTACAGGCTGCATGGCACTGTACTCTCCTTGCCAATTAGAGCCAGTCAGACCCCATTGGGGAATCAAGTGAGCAGAGGAAGCAGTCTCAGTGCAGGGTCAGGCTAGACTCACACACACTTGAAAAACGGACACCAGCCGACACAGGTGCGACCTGAGACTCCGGCACGGGGTTTATGTACAGACACACAGGCATAGAACACAGTCCGTAGGCTTTCCTTTCCACTAAATACAGGTGCAAACCACATTCTCTATGGAAATACATTGCAAAGAGAGGTATGTAATTTAACAAACACTCAATTACCAATCAGACGAATTGAGGGAATTGGAGAATGACTCAAAGACTCCAAGAGAAAAAGTAGAAGGGAAACTGGCAGAACAATGGCACTAAAGCTGCCACACTGTGGATTTACTACCTGTGCTATTTTTCCAATTACAGCCATTGTGATATAAAAATTCAGAAAAAAAAGGGCTGCTGTCTGAGACTAAGCCGGCTATTTCCTTAGCGTTTTTAGAACTGACACGAAGCAACAACAAAATCAAGGAGAAATAAAAACAGTTCCAACCTAATAACCCTCAGATGAAACTAGCAAGGGTATAAACAAAAGAGAAGTGCTTCCCAGTCAGGACCTAAGAAAATTCTCCAAAGTGAGAAAGTCCGCTCTCCAAGCCGACCTAAGTGAACGCGTGAGTCCGTGCGGCTGCTGTCAGAGGTAGAAGCCAAAGACTTGGAATCTGAGAGGAGAGAGCGAGCAGCAGGCGGGAGAGGAAGGGACTCTGCCTCTGTGATCTCCCCGTGCAGTCTTCAGCCAACACGTTTGCTTTGTAATCTATGAATGTTAAATACCGAGAGGTTGCAGAGCAGAAAAGCCTGGGGAAGGGGGGCAAGCCCTCCATACTTAGGAGGCAAGGGGAACACCGGTAGCCTAGTGAGAGGAGCGCAGCCGCATTTAAAAACCTTCTTGAGGCAAACAGTCTTTTAAACCCGGGGACATGCTAAATGAACCTTTTCAGCGAGAGGCAGTGAGGCGCTGGGCGCGGGCGACAGCGACAGCGCGGGCGAGTGGGGAGGGGCGAGGGACCGCTCCGGGAGGACACAGCCAGTCAGAGGCGCGGGGCGCGGGGCGCGCGGACGCATTGGAGGAAAACACTCGAGCCCCAAACACACCAGCCGGAGGAGGCGCCGCACCTACTTCCCAATATAACCAACTACAGAGTGGGGGAGCGTAACTGCAAGAAGGCAGCAGCCAAAGTGCCATTAAAGCTCTGGGCGGAAAGGATGCGTTACCTGGGTCCGGTCTTCTGGGAGAGGCAGGGCAAGCTGGAGGATTCCCTCTGAATGATTAAAAACTCCGCAATTCTCTTCTGCCACAGGCTGAGAAGGACCCAAGGAACTGCTCTGTCTGAACTGTGCCGACGGGCAGGAGGATGGGAGACAGGAACTGAGAGTCACAGAGGAAGGACAGGGGAGTCTGGCATCTCATTGGTAAGTGGCTGACATTCCTTTACCAGTGACTGCTTTCTGTGATTGTGCACTTCATCTCCCAGCCACTTAGGATTTTTGACACACTGGCTTCTGCAAAACCATCCTTTCTTGCCATGTTGCCAGAATGTTAAAAAAAAAAAAAAAAATGTTAGATGAAGCTTTTCTTTTCCCCCTTTTTCCTTTTTTACAACATGCTATTTTTCTCTGCTGGGATTTTATGTTGAAAAGTTGAAGCGAGAGTAAATATAACCCTTTTGCAGATCTCCTAATGTCACCCAAAATAGGAGTAAACGATTCATACAAACAAATTTTAAGGTAATATATACCAGGATGGGATAAGAGTGTTTCTACAAAACAAGCCAAATGGTCAGAAAAAAAGGGATGTTGTTCTCAGGTACTGACTGTAGGTCTTATGCTGGAGCAATGTGTTTTTGAGAATACAGCCCAAATAACTGGGCATCTGGCAGTGCAATAACTTGTTAAAATTCAGGACAGATGCTCTATAAGTGGAGTTCTGCAAAGTTATGGAAACTGAGAAAAACAATATCTTGTACTTTTTTTCTAAATGTTGCATTTGAATATGGTGGACTAAAAATATGAAAATATGTTCAGAGATCCTTATTTTTTATTAGAAAAAGTAGGAAAGAATATTTTTGCACATAGATAAATATGATGTACAGAAAGCTGTGGATTACTAAGACAACCTGAAATTTTAAGTTGGTTTAATTAATTTTATTTTGTAAAGAACAAAAATCCATCACATTTTTAAAAAATTGTATAACTTCTGTAGTATGAAAAATACAATTCAATGTGGTGATTTTAATACAGGTTTGAAAGCAAAAACTTTTAAGCTGTTGTATATACAATGCTTTACCTACATACATTTCATCTGATTGTTAATTTAAAAGAAATCATTTAGGGAGTCTCTATTTCTACTTTCATTCTGAATGTTAGCTATGGAAGTAAGTATGAAAAAAGTTAATATTAATTAAAATACTAGTATTTAATAATATAGACAAATAGTCAAATTTAAAAATTATTGGAAATATAATTGGTTGCTATTGAATTGTACCAGAGCTATAGAAATACTTATGAATACCACAGTAAACATATAGGAGTACATCATGATTAATGCATTGACCCTAAATATGAAATACTTACTAATTATTAGAATATTATTTGTTTTGAAATGCCTGTATTCAATTTTGAACAACTCACACATGATTCTTTGCATCTTTTTCTATTTCATGCTTAAATTGTTACAAGTTCTGTGTGGACCAGTATATCAAGTCTTTAACTTGTCAGGAATATGTTTGCCTTGGTCAAATGCAAAGCAAAAAATTACTGTGGAAGAATGTGCAAATAAAACAAAGGATTAAAAAGTAAAACATATTACATACAAAAATCAACTAACTCTAGTTAAGTAAAGATAGAACAAGATTCAGAGGTAAAAATTAACTAAAATATGAAATGTGATATAAAAACAAGAATTTGAAAAATAGCTTAGCTGGTGTTTAAGAAGATGATAATAGGACATACTTGAAAAGAGAAAGTCAATAGAATGTTTATTACAATGCAAGTGCCAATTTTTCTGTGTAGGCGTTGGGGGAGCCCTTAAATTCTTCTTATGTAAAACTTTTGAAAACCTAAAAAATGAAGAGAAACATTAAGAATTTTACTTTTTGATTCCATGGAAACTCTATTGAGAATTAGAGTCCATAAAGGTTAGAAAAAAGAGCATTACCACAATGATTAACTAAAAACCAGATAAGTTGTAAGATTAGTGTACACCAGGATGCTCTTGGCAATACATTGAAAAGCTATAGTGGTGTGGGATTTTCAAAAGAATGACTGATATACCTGAACATTTCTCCATCTAAAGTATTAATAAATACTTTAACTATTAGGTGGTCTGAAACCCAATAGTTATGAGGTTGGTAAGTTAGAGAAGAACTAAAATCATATCATGCACATACACATAAATGTTTACTCCAGAAGTATCATTATGAATTAGTTACTTGCAGAATATTAATCTTATGTATCTAATTAAGTAAAACTCTATTAGAAAAGTGACAAGTTTGGCTAACATATATTTTCTTTTTTATTTAACAATTCATAAACATTCACCACCTTCAGGGTAGAAGTGAGTGGGTATGGTTTGATGTTCAGACTTAGCATTAAGGACCAGATGGTGTCAGTAAAAGGTAGAGGTCTCTCTGGATAAAGAAAGTAAGAGGCTGCTATGCTGACCAAGGCATTTGGAGTTCACATTACTTGTAGATAAAACAAAATACCTTCTTTTAAGATTAAAATAAAAAGATAGTTTTTTTTTCCATCTGGTTATAGTACTAGGAACATGATTTGACTATGTATAAGTTAGCTTGGCAAAACCAAAGTTTTATAGCAGGCTTTGTTGCTTCCCCAATTCATCAAAAACTATTCTAGAAAATCATGAAGATATTTAAAATAGTGTGATTTTTCTGAATCCATTTTACCACACAGTTTTGATTACCTACAGTCTTTGAGTTATCTTCTTAAATATATCTTTAAACATTTCTACTAAGAAGTTGGCAGTTTTTTCTCTTAATTTAAATGGATTCTAAATTTATATTGTTTACTCTATAGAAATTCTGACTTCAAGAACTTAGATTTATTCCTCTCTTTCTTATTCTCCAAGATAGAAACATAAAACAGGAGAGTTGTATGTTTCCAACATGAAATTTTTTAGACTGGTGTTAGGGCTGTGCACTGTGCTAATATGTTACATGAACTTCTTAGCACTTTATAGCAGGAAAGAGACTGGTCGGAAGCTCAAAGCAGTAGAATCCCTACAGAGGTCTATTTTCTAAGCATTTGTGATCAATAACTCTACATTAGAGGCTCTTGCATTTTAAAAAGTAATGAAGTATATAAAACTCCTTAACACTTAAGTTTCGGATTAAAAACTATAATGAACCATGTTTTATCTCTCTACTCTTTCAATTAAATTTGCCTATTATATGACTTTTTAAATATCCCAATGTATATTGTTAGAAGATTCTGATAAGTGAAGTATACTCAGTTTCTATCTTCTAGACTTGAACATTTTTGTATAATAAATAATTTTCATTTAAAATGAAAAAAAATAATTCTAGTGTTTTTATACAGTGGATAGAAGAAGAAAATTTAAAAGGCTTTATGATATAAACACACATAAATATATACATTTAATTTTAGAAAGCCAAGTATTTATTATTAAATTATTTCATCAAAGTTATTTTATAATTTTTTTCCTGCTTTGTTTTATCAGTCTCTGAAGAATTTATGACTTAAAAAACTTGTTGCCCTGTATTACCACATTTTATGTATTTTTACAACTAGATTTCTCTTAACAAATCAAGTGCTGCATTATTAAATTGCATAAACTTGTCTTAAGATCATTTTTTATATTTTCTGTTATATTTTACCTTTGAAATATACTTTCATAAAATGAATGTAGAACATTTTCATTCATATAAAAAACCTCCATAAGTTAAAATACAAGTCTTTAATTTCATATTTCAAAGTATTACATATTGTTCTCATGACATAGCCTCTTTCCATATCAACTCATAACACTTAAATACTTGTCAAAGTGTGGAAGTTCCTTTTTTACTACAGGGAAATGGAACTCTCCAAGTAAACCATCAAGTGATTCTGAAAAGCAAATGAAAGTATTTTCTGTCTTGTGGAAATCGAAAGGCCAATGAATCTGTCAGTTCTTAATATAAAATAGTGTGAGATTTATCATTTTTGAGAATCATGAGAAATTAATATAATACTATTTCTCATGGCATTTCTTAATGTTCAATTCCTTATAATTGCTGCATTTTTAAGGGATTCCAAAATGTTCCATTAGGTGCATTTTACAACACAGTTGTAAATTTACTATTCTTTTTTTCTGTATTTCTCACCCATCCTTTAACAATTCATAACCTAAAAAATTGCTGTCCTATATTATAATTTGTATGTATTTTCTCACATTATATTTCTCTAAACAAATCCAAGAATATTTCCTATTTCCTCTGTACTAATTTTGATTTCAACTACTCTATTTCTCAATTTTCATATATAAAAAAATTGAGCTTTTGATCGAAAAGAAGGTGCCTATTCATTTGTATACACAATTCACTAATCCCAGTTTTATAGATTCTGTGCTTCCAGGAAATATGGATATACTTAAGGGTTAATAACAGTGACTGTGTGCACATTATTCAAATTCTAAGCAGCCATATTATGGTAAAGGAGAAAAAAGAAAGTGTTAAATTTATCTAAGTGATGAAAGATTTTTCCTTACATTAACTGGAGAAACCTAATTACATGTGCAAACATTTAATGAGGAGTGTAGGAATCTCCTCCACATCATTTTATAGCTGGCAAATGCTCAGGAAAAACATCTCATCTTCCATTACCCTCTAACAGTAACTCTGTCATATGGGGTTTAGGGTTTAGGAAGAGAAAATTTGCTAATCACATAGGGGGGGAAGGGTTGATTGAAAATTGTCTTGACTTTGATATTCATAGTAGCAGAAACATTTGTTAAGAGGTTCAAAAAGTTGAAGTTTTTCTTGTTGTTGTTGTTTTAGATATATAATAGGATAATAATACTTAATAATGCCTCTACAACCACGACCTGGGATTTATGTATTTTCACAAAGTTTTTCTATTTATAGGAGTTTGTATCTATAACTAATAGATAAACAAGACATTTCATGGGAAATTTACTTTTCAGTACATAGTTTAATCTCTAATTTATCAAATATTTAATTTAGTATTTAAATGTATTAACTAAAAATTTTTCTGAAATTAAACCAAGATTAAAGGTGATGTTTGAAGAGGTTACAACATCTATTTTATTCCATCCAGCTTCTCAACAGTGTAGTTTTATGTAAGAATTTGCTTTGCTTTATTTGATATTTGCTGAGATATTATTGTTCTTCAGTCTCTAAAATTACAGAATTAGACAAATTCTGTGTTGATTAAAATTAATATTATTTAAAGAATCAGTTGAGTGGCAATAGGGAATTAAAATAATTCTTATATTCTAGAGAGAAATTTTTATTTAATTGGCATTTCATAATCACTAAATATGAGATAGTTCCCTGGACATGTGAACAGATAGATGAAAGTGCCCTGAAATATTTTTGAGAACTTTTGAAAAGTCCCATGTTTAATCTAAGTTAGATTTTGTGTTTTAACTTACTTTGTCATTTGGAAACTTAACTCTTCATATTCATATCTCAAAGATATAAATTTGCCTAATTTCATCTCCCATATCACAAAAAATAACAAAACAATTTGTTAGTTACAATTTTTTTTGTAACATAAAGGAGATATTCAGTGTTGCAGACTTCAAGTTACAAGTTTTATAAGAGAATTGAAACCTTAACGTTCATAATTCAGTATAATGTTATCTTCTGTTTCTTTAAATGCCACTGTTCTAATGACACTATGTAATTAAAAGAGAGTTCCTGGTGCTAAAATAACCATTTCATTAAAAACCAGCACAAATCTCATCAATTATTGATGACCAATTGTGAGAACACATAGGAAATAGTGACAAAATATTACATTTAGTCTTAGAAAGAGCCCTATAAAGCTCCTAGTCATTATGAAGACTGGTAAACGGTGATACTAAGAAGTGAGATTTCAACATTGCAAGTAATGAAAAAATGAAATTAGAGCTCAGGTCTCTTAAATTTCTAGGTGGGAAGAACTTTGTTTCTACTCTTATTTCCTGTGAAATTTTGGAATTATTTTGTATCAATTCAAATTTATATTAGAATATCGTATTTGTAATTTCTTTCTTGCCTTTGATTATCTATAAAACACTGTTTTTTAACATTAGAAAATTTATTACCCAATACCATGAACCTGGGAAATTGCTATGCCTACATTCTCTTAACCAAGAATTAAAGAACTTGACTGCTAGGTTGGGAACTTTCCACATTGAAATTAGTGTGCATTCAGCAGCTAAATCTTAGAAAAGAAACTTTGGACAGTTTCAGTTAAGAACTTGGGAAGCTTGTGGAGTATCACATTCAATTAGGAAACAAAAGAGAAGTCTTTTTTCCCCATTGTTAGATATGGAAGGAAACACCCATTTCTTTTCTTGATGCTTTTTCTCCCCAGTGAGAGGTCTTATTTATTTATTTTTTCAGTGATAAATGCTCAGTGGGAAACAGTGAAAAAAAAATCAATGAGAAATGAAGGTGAGGTATACAACAATGGATTGGCATGTTTTGAGTAAAATTGAAATCAGGAGCTTCTTTAGGGTAATTGTGATTATAAATCATTTGATAACAAAACAAACTAATTCTCTGGAAGTACATACTTCTTTCTTAGTTATAAAATTCAGATATCAACTTACATATACATTTTACAGTCATAGTACCAAAGAAAGTTAAGAAAGCAAACTTGGGTATACAGTAGTATTTATTCATCATTGTGTCTGAACCAAAGTTCATCTAATAATATAATATAAATTAATTTAGAATGGATATATATTCTAAAATTTCTTCAGTGGAACTGAACATGATAAAAAATACAATCACCATAGTGTAAGTCAGTGGAAAGTGGCTTAAATATTGTTGGGTTTTCTAGTATAACATTATTTTTACAGATGACTTCTCTTGAAGCTTTTATATTCAAATTATGATGAGTTTGTTTATGTTTGTGTTTATAAGAACTGAAATTTTAAGATTCCCCTTTCCTTTAAATACTGTGTATTTAAGGTTATAAGGACAACTATAGAACAGGTGAGGTAAAAGATTATGACTGGAGATTAATGTCTTATCTAAAAGTCACTTTTACTCTAAGCATGTTGTAAAATTTTTTAAAAAAAATATTAACTCCAGTAGAAAATATAAAATATATTCTCTAAGTCAAACAAATAAATGGTCCCTAACATAATCTGAATTTCTTTCTTGATATTTACTGGATTCCTAAAAGTTACTTTGGATTCCTTAGTATTTTCAGGAAACAGTAAAAAGAAAATACTCTTTAGTGAAAAAGAGAAGTTACTTGAGATTTAAGTTAAGTGATCAAGTGACTTTAGGAAAGTTTACCATATTAACTGTGTTAAACACAGATGACTATTTATTATTCCTTGTTGTTTAATGTGTTCTTATTAGTGTGAAACTCAATGAGTAAAAGTAATGAAAATTACTTCCTTTTATATTTAAGGGAAAAAATTTAACTCATTCAAATGATTGATTGTAGACAGATGTAGTACTAAGCAATGATACAAAGGTAAATAAGTAGTTCAAGACCTAGTAAAAGAAATGACCAGATAGGGTGAACATAATTCAATGTGAAATGTTCAGTGATAGAATTACATATGACCAGTTACAAATTTTCAAAGTTTCTCTTTTTAGACACTGCTGTTATTTTTCTTTTCCTGAATTCACCCACCTTGAAATATTTTATCTTAACAGTGGTTCTCTAATTGCTGCATTTACCTCCTGGAGCCTAAGTTATTTTGAAGTAAATTTGGTTCTAAGATTCACCTAACCACTTTAAATGAATGCTGTGTTTTTCCACATCTCATTATTGTGCTAACTTTAGTGTCTTAAGGCCATCAAGTCTGATGATACAGCTGGGTCTGTGGCAAAATGAATGTGTCTGAGATGCAATGGAAAAATAATTCCTGCAGGTTGTTATAAATAAGTTTGATTTGTTTTAGGTATTAAGTGTAGAATATTATTGTACTAGTCAAACTTATTTTATAAGGGTGGACTAACTGTGAAGTTAATGAAACTTTTGCTTACATGGCCCTTTTAGAAAGCAGTATTAACAATAGTAGCAGAGCTAATTGTAGATATTATATAAATAATTTTAATAATAGATCTAGCATAGGGAACAATATGGGATGAGAAGATAGTGTGTGTCCATTTTAGGGTTTGGTGTTGACTCTGCAACTCATTTATTAGCTGTCTAATTTTAGACAAGTCAATTAACATTTCTTTGTATGTGAGATGGGAGTAGTGTCACTAAGCTGTGATAATATATAAGAAAAACTCTACATTTTAATGTGCAAAAACAACATAGAAAAGTCAAAATATTAAACTGGGGAAAATGAATTTTTCATCCAATTCTTTAGTTCAAGTCTTTGCATAAATGCAATGCTATTCTACTTGAAGAAGAGAATACTGATATTTTGGGAAAATGAACATTGAAATAGGATCCTGTGTATCTGAACTTTTATTCAATTTACTTAGATTGGCATTTCTTTCAAACCTCGTGTCTATAACCCATGTGTTTTTGGAGGTCCAAAAGAAGGGAGATGTTTGATCCCTGAAAATGGACAGGTAGAAAACTATTAGATCTGTAATGCACAGCTTAATACTAAACTTAAGAAAATCTCCTAGGAAATATAACTGCAGAGAAATTGATCCTACATTCTGAGAATCTTAGAGAAACAGTTATGGTCATTCTGGGTATGGATTAAAGTGAATCCCCAAAGTGAGTAGCATTAAAACTTGTAGTATATTTGCATTTTAGATTGGCTAATATTCATTTTAATTTTGTTCAAAGAAGGCAGAAAGGAAGAAGATATGTAGGAGAAAGTAGGAAATCTAACTAGTGTTCAAAAAACAGTTAGAAATATGTAACATGAAGGCAGTTGGACAATTCTGAGAAACTTTTGAAGAATCTGTATTTTGTTTAGAAGCAAGAGGATAACAGTTTAGTATTTAGTTTAGATGTTCTTAACATAAGGTTGAACTCCAGTTTTTCTCTTTACTGTAACTTGAACAAGTCATTTTCCCTCTTTCTCTCAGTTTATTAATCACTCAAGAGAATTAGAATCAATGAATTTAAAAGAGTTAAAATGTTAATTTAAGGATTTTAATTCCACACCTGTGTGAATTATGAGGTTTTTGATGAAGAGAACTGAAAGAAACAGAGCTCTAGGGGTTGGCAGCTAAGTGTAGGAAGGGCTCCACCAAAAGATAAGACAAGGAAAGAGAAGTACTCATGGCATAAGGGCAGGGTAAGCAAAGAGTCTGGACTTGGGAAACTCAGGTGTAAACCAGACTCAGCTATTTCCTCATGTCTTTCTTCCCTGAGGGGACATGATAACCTTGGCAAGATTCTTTCCCTATAGAAAAATAATATTCACCTTTTCCTCATAATTTTTTTATAAAGAAGAAATGAGACATAAGACTGGGTAGGCCTAGAAATCAGTGATCACCCTTTATTTCTCTAGTTAAAGATGCTTACAAAGTTTCCTTCTTGTGTTGTAGGATGTTTAAGGCAGAAAAAAATCATTTGAATTTTGTGCAGATATATCTGGGCGTTATCACTCTAATTTTCCAAATATGAAGAAAATAACTTGCTTTCTCTATATTTATCTTCATTTGCTCACAGTGGCATGTTTCCTTTTCATGGTATTAATTTTATTTGTACACATTGAAAGTGATTATCTTTCTTTGTGTTATTTTGATTTTGTTATTTTCTTTTTGCCCTGAAAAAAGTATGTCTTTTATGTTCTTTTACAAAATTAGAGCATTGTTTCTATTTTTGAAGAAAGGGAAGGTAGGTTTGAACCTAAATAACAGAAAAATGGAATAGACTACATTAATTAATTCAATTATTGTCTTATTCCATTTTAATTCCTTGCTTTTCTACTTTTTTTAAAAAGAAGGTAACCTATTAAAGTGGTTTGTGGTGTGCAATGCTCATTTACTAAAACAGACTGAAACTAAGATCTTATAAATAATGAATAGGATTGTATTTTATTGCAAAGATTGGATTTCAGTTTGCAAACATTTTAGAGATTATTTTCTGTAGGTAATATTTAAATGTGTTACTGTGATGGTCTTATTTTGGTTTGATTTTTGGTTTGTCTACATTGGTAATAAGAGTTACAAATTAATACATTTAATTTCTTATTTGGTACATCACATGCCACTTTGTGCATATCCTTTATACTAGTACAACCAAACTCTTCCTCAAAACATTTAGTATTCGACTATTGGAAACTATAAAGATGCAGAAGTAATTCTCAAACACATGCAGTTTGTTTCAAAAAAAGTGTAATAAGATTTTATAGGGTGTGAGGATCGGATAGAGAGCAAGAAGATAAAAGTCAAGGATGCAAGAAACACAGGCAGGAGAGGGAACTTGAAAGAAAGCAATTTTCTACAGTTCAATGAGGAAGTGATTAAAAATATTTACATCATGAGCTATTGAAAACACTAAAGTTGATATTTCACTTGAATTTTTTTCCTTTTTAAGTATTCAGTATCAAACTTGAACCCAGTGGCACTTTATCAATAAGCAACATCCCCTGTCCTTTTGAACAGGGTCTCACTGAATTGCCAAGGTCTCATGAAATTGCCATGGCTGCCCTCAAACTTGGGATCCTCCTGTCTTAGTTCTCCTGAATCACTAGGATTTCAGGCATGAGCCAGCATGCCTGGCAATGCTTTACATGAAACAGTTATACATTCTGAATGTATTGTCTTATGATAATTTTAAGATATACATGATATATATAAAGATGTGTATTTTTAAAATTATCACAGGACAAATGCATTCAGAATATTCATATAATTTATTCATATATAAAAATTTATATATATATTTATTAAACCATATATATGAAGGCATATGAATTTATTTTATTTATATTCATATATATGTATATATGCATATGTGTATATATATATATATATATATATATATATATATATATGGTTTCTTGTTCCTAGTTGAGTGTGGAAATGCCAACTATTCAAAATTAGCATACAGTTGCTTGGATATGTATTAATTTAGAGGAAAGACATCACTGACTGTTCTCATTTATCATTCTTATTATTTTCTTCTAGATTTTTTGTATGCTCAGATGTCTTGTAGACAAAAGAACTTAATGAATGTTTAAATTTAAAAAGAAAACTCTCTTGATGTATTTTTCCAATTAACTGTTTTAAATGTTAATCTCTGGTTAGTGCTGCCATTATGTAATGATTAGGTCATCTATTTCAAACAATTTTTTTAAATCTGGTGGAATTGGTCTATTATCATTTTTTCTATCATCATTTTCATTTTAAACATATTAGGAGAATTGAAGTTTCCTTCAGAGGAAAAATACAAATAGATATATCTTCTTCTTTGTCTTTTTCCCTAAGTAAAAGTAATACTGATACCATTTTATCATTTTGTAGAAGAATTGCAGAATTGCTTTCCAAAATAATAATAATAATCCTTATCACTTTGTCTCATAACTCTTCATTTACAAAGGCCTGAATATAGCCAAGTCAGGTGCAGTGGCACACACCTATAATCCCAGCAGCTGGGGAGGCTGAGGCAGGAGGATAAGGAGTCCAAAGACAGCCTCACCAAAAGCAAAGCACTAAGCAACTCAATGAGACCCTGTCTCTAAATAAACTACAAAATAGGGCTGGGATGTGGCTCAGTGGTTGAGTCCCTGAGTTCAATACCTGGTACCAAAAAAAAAAAAAAAAAAAGGACTCAATGTTACATAAGAATAACTTTAATATTGGCTGACTGGGAATCACAAATCAAAACCTTGATTATATAAACACTGTTTATCTTCATCCCTTTTTAAAATCCCAGCTTTATGATATTGACAATGGGCTAGACAAAATATAATAAAAATATTTTAATGTGTCTATACCACAATTTTTTTATCCATTTATCTATTGTAAGATGTTTCTGTTTGTATTTTGACTGTTGTAAATAATGCTCCAGTGAACATACACAGATATTCTGAGTTGGTTGTGATTGCTCTTCTCTTGATGGAAAGTGGATTGCCAGGTCATGGTAATTTTTCCTTTTATTTCTGAAGGGATCTTTACATTCTTTTTCACAATGACTACACTAGCTTATATTCCATCTAACAGTGTTATGATTCCCTTCTCTTCACATACTTACCACTACTTGTTATCTCTGGTCCACTGTGTGTGTTACTAGAAATCCAGTGTAGGGTCATGCTCATGTGAGGCAAACACTCAACTTCTGAGCTATGTCCCCAGTCCTCTCTGGTCTCTTTCTAACAGTCATTCTCATATGTGTGAGGTGATGCTTCCTTGTGGTTTTGATTTACAATTCCCTGATGATGAATTTCGTATACCTGTTGACAATTTGTATGTCTTCTTTGAAGAAATGTCTGTTCAGGTCTTTCTTTGTTATTTGTTTGGTACCAGGGGATTGAATGCAGGGGAGCTTTACACTGAGGCACATCACCAGCCATTTTTGTTTGTTTGTTTGTTTTGTTTTAATTTTGAGACAGGTTTACACTAAGATGCTAAGGCCTCGCTAAGTTTGTGAGGCTGGTTTTGAACTTTTGATCCTCCTGCCTCAGTTTCCCAAGTGTGGGAATTACTGGCATGTGCCACCATACCTGGTTCTTTTGTTTATTTTTAAATCAATTTATTTGTTATTTCACTATTGAGTATGTGACTTTCTTATATATTATTCACCTTTATTCAAAGTAGGAAAGTATGCCATTTGTAACAACATACATGAAAGTCGATATTCTTATGCTTAGTGAAATAGACATAGAAAGAAAAATGCTGTATTATCTCACTTACATGTGGAATTTTTTTTAAAAAATCTGAGTGCAAAGAGTAAAGTAGTAGTTACCAGGAATGGGGGTGGTATAAGGAAGTGAAATGAGAATATAGAAGTCAAAGGGTACAAAGAAGTTGCAGTTTTAAAAGATGAATATGTCTGGGGCTAGGGATGTGGCTCAAGCAGTAGTGCTCTCGCCTGGCATGCACAGGGCGCTGGGTTCGATCCTCAGCACCACATAAAAATAAAATAAAAATGTTGTGTCCACCGTGTCTGTCTCTCTGTGTCTCCCTCCCTCTCTCTCTCTCAAAAAAAAAAAAAAAAAAGATGAATAGGTCCAGAGAGCTAATGTACAAAATAAGGACTGTAGATAACATTGTTATGTTAGGAACTGGAAATTTGCTAAGAGAGTAGAACTGAGAAAGGTAACTACATGAGATGATGTATATTTTAATTCGCTTAATTATAGTCATCACTACACTAGACACATGTATATAAAAACAACATGGTTTATACCTTAAATTATCATAAAAATTAATAAAAAATATTTTAACTTTGCTACCCCAAAAAAGAATAAAACAATTTCCATTGTAAAACACTCTTCTAGTTCCAGCCATTAGCAGTACTGTCATCAGTAAATTTTTATACATGTATCCTCTAGTTATCAGTGTGTAGTTCCTCCCATAATACATTAGAATATGTACACAACAATAAAAAAATATGTATTCCTTTTTCTAACCACAGCAGATTAGTATTATATAAGCATATAACATGATTTATATGAATAGCCCTTCACTTAAAGTTATTTATCAACTTTTTCTCATATGAAAACTTAAATATGAAATTAAAATTCTGATGCATGGAGTTTTGTATAAGTGTGATTAGATCTAGAAGTAGAATTGCTGGTCAGTGAGAATTGTGCATTTATAATTTTGGTTTTATTGCCAAATTGTCTTCCACAGGGATAATACAAATTAACACTTCCACCAGCAGTGTATTGGAATGTTTGTCTCTTTACACTGTAGCCAGCACAGTGTATTAACAAACTTCTTATTCTGTGCCAACAGAATAGATGGGATAATGAATCTTATTTTTGTTTTAATTTATGCTTAATGGTTAGAACAGCTTTTTATATGTTTATAAAACATTATTCTTTAGACCAATGTTCTTGCCCATTCCTTAGTTTAACTCTTATCTAGTTGTTTTTCTACCCCTTTTATGTATTAACAGATACCAAGAAACAAACCACAGCCAAAAGTCATTTAAAAGTGTATTCACACTTTGCAAATTTTTCTAATAAAATACACATCTGTGATAAATCAGATATATTAGTATAAATAATATTGCCTTCCTCTCCCCTTCCACCCTAACCAAAAGATCCTGTACAGATACAACAAACACAAGACAATTCTACCTGGGGGTTAAGTGGAGCAGAAAGAACTTCATCAAAACACAGGCAGAAACAAAAACAAAACAAAATACACACAATCCTTGCTGAATGAGCCTTCCTTCTCACTTTCAAACCAGCCTTCCAAATTCACCCACCATCTCTGGTGAGGGATATCTTACCTTCACTTTTTTTTTAAAAGATTACTTTTCCAGTGTGGCTTTTCTCATTCTATTCTTGAATATGTCAATTGTTCTAATGAAATAATCTTTAAAAGGCTCAAGTTCTGTCTTATCATTTCTTTTCAGTAAAAGCTGTAATGATTCCTCCGGTGAAAGGATGAATTTCAGATTTTGCAGTATTCTGTTAAGAAATTTCACAATTGTTCTCTCTAGACTTCTCTACAATATAACAGTTCACAGATCTTAGATGAAACCACCTAACTGTCACTTTCATTATATTTCTCATCTCTGTACTTTTGCTGACAATATTTATTCTGCCACAAATAATGCTCCCATATACCTCCATGCAAATATTATTTTTCCTATCAAATGTGTTTTAGTGATTTTTACACACTACTTTGCATAATATAAGCACCCAAATATGTTTTAGTTAAATTGGCCCTTCATTTAATTAACTTATCTCAATATATAATGCACTAAATAATATCATGCCTAAATGATATCAACATTAAGAACTACTGCATAAAAATCAATTGCCTTTAGCTGTAGTACAACACATAATGAGTTCTGGGACATTTTCATATTATACCTTTGCATAGGTTGGGGGTCTGGTCCTTGACCTATCAAGGTGAATTCCAATTTCACAAATTAAAAACTAGCTAAGATATCATATTTCTCTTTTCAGATACTAAAGTTTTCATAGAAGTGTAATTTAGATGAAAATTGAACAGATATTTGCTGTTCCATTTCAAGGATTAATTTTAAATAATTCTCAAAAAATTATTTTGGTTAAACGAGTTTAAATCAAGTATGATTATCATGTTCTTAGAAAATAGGCTTCTCTAGTCTGCTGTATAGTCTGATAACTGGATTAAAAACAGAGTTCATCAACTCAATGTTATAAGCTACTGTATAGCATGAGCAATGAAAATATGTGCAAGGGGAAAGGGAAAATAAAGGAAAAGAAAATAAATAAAAGAGGAAAACTACTAAAGAGGAATTGGTTCTAATAATTCCAAAGGTGTTTCTTAGCTTTTTAGATCATTGACTGCTTTTAAGTCTGGGAACATGCTATTATCTCCTTTATTACTCTTCTGCATCTCTCTTTTTTATCTTAAGATAACATTCTTTCAACCAATTCCTTCTGAACAAGAGCTCTGTGCTATTGATAAGAAAGAAATACTATTAAAGTGCAGAAAGAATTCACGTTCTTTTTTTTTTTTTTTTTTTTTTTTTTTTTTTTTTTTTTTACTTTTCTATCACTAGACAAACTCAAAAAAGCCATGGTGCTATTTATTGTAGTTTATTGCCCTCAATAGAAAACACTAATAGTACAAATAAAATCAATGACCAAGACTTTCCTTTGAGATCAGGGAAAATAGAGAGTTTGCACATGTCAAGCACACATACATTCCAGAGTTACGCAATTAAAATTAACTACTCTGATTTGATAGAGAGGTAAACAGTTGTTCAGCAAGTGAATGGACAAGTGAGTGTGTGTACCTGCTTCTGAGAACTGAATCAAGAGCAGAAAAGGAACTGATGGCCCTATTAGCCTGTGTAGTCCTGTATTGAGAAAAGGATTGCCTGAAGGAATCAGCAGTACCCTATCAAACATTTAAAAGGAATATTATTTGGTATTCCTCAATTTCTCTGAGAAAACTTCAGAGGTTTTTACATTAAAAAGAAAAGGTGTAATAGTATCTCAGAGTATCAAGAAAATGAATTTTTCAAAAACCTCAAATTTCATGAGTCTATTTCAATTTGTTCCATGGTTTAGGCAATGGATTATTGGGAGATGGCGGTGAACACATTTATCCTCTATTTGGTTTACAGTTTCATAAGACTTATGCCAACATGATAAAGACAATTACATCCAATTTTTTTTTCCCAGCAGCAGATGGATTGTACAGTGGAAATTTTGATGGTTTGGGCTATTTTATTGTTGCTATTTAGAGGGGGGAAGTGCTGGAGAAAACGTCAAATGTGAAAGAGCAGGGTGCGAACTTTGAGACAAAGTTAAGGAAGAAAAGAATATAATCTCTAGAACCAAAACCATGTTCTTACTGCACACATGCCCATGTGTTTCTTAGTCTAAATACTATGAAAACCCTCACAGACTAAATGTATACCTTCAAGTTTTGACCATAGAAAAATCTGCAAAAGCAGAGGCCTCTCATAAAATAATTACACATTGTAACTACATTGTGTAGATATAAGATGAATCACAATTAAACAGAGACTTGATATATTTGGTGAAAATTATTCCAAGCTTCATACTTACCAGTTAATTTCATTACTTTCCATTTAATTTACACTTTAAAATCTTGAACTAAAAAAATAAATAAAATCAAGGAAAAGAAAACAAGAGAAATAAAAGGAACATTTAAATTTGTATAAAGTAAAAGTAAAAAAAAATAATTGCAATTCAATTCAGCCTCTTGTTCATTTGCTGCTTATTATGTGCAAGGCAAGTTGACACACACATGCCATAACCCCAGTTTTAACTTTTAGCAGTGTATCAAGTATTCTATGAATGTTTTAGGCATAGAATAAAGTCTCACAATGTACATTACTTCAGTGTTTATATGGGACATATATGAAGATACTAAATTACCTATTTGCATATGCTTTCAATCACCTTTTATGTAAAAATAGAAAGAGCTGTCACAATTCTAAAGTACTTAGTATTAATATTTCTTTGGTCACAATTTTTGTGCTCACTACAAAAAACCTACAAAATGTAATTAGTGGCCTTCCAGCTAATTATGATGAAGTATAGTTTTATTTTTGAAACTTTATCACTTTTTCTGGTATGGTTTTGGGGATCAAAACCAGGGCCTCATTCATGCTAGACAAACATTCTACCCCTGAGTAAAATGTGGCTTTATTTATCAATATTATGTTCCTTAGATTTGCTATAGTAGGACATAGAATAATAACAATAAATAACACCTCCCAATCATTCAGTTTTCAGCAGAGAGAAGCATAATGAAAGTTACAGAGAATATGCAAATGAATATCTATTACATGAATAAGAGTTCACAATTCAATTTGATGAGTTTGAGTCAATAATAAAATTGAAATGTTTTTTTAGACTTATAAACCTTAATCTAGCTGTGCCACTTGCCTAATTTGGTAAATGGTGATTTCATAAAAATAATTCAAGTAATTCTTTTCATGTGTGCATATGCCAGGATATTTTCTTCCTCATTCAGTTTTCACCTTTTGCCCCTCAGACTAAAATGTTCCTTCATGTTTATCCACCTACACAGCTTCTACCTGCATTTCAGTTCTAAAATTTGACTTCCCTAGATAAGTTGACATCTAACTTGTGTCTCATCATTATAACTCTTAGCAAAATATTTTCTTTCATGGCATGTGTCATAATATATAATTATTTGAAAACATACTTGATTGTGCCTTCTTCTCATAATATATCTCCCATTTTAAACTTGAAAGATCCAAATTCTATTTTATGTTCAGTAAGTAGCACAATGCCTGGAATACAGTGAGCACTTAATGTATACATATTGAATGAATGAATGAATGAACAAAGATTTAGTCTGCACAGCTGTAATACCTAAGGAATTACTGTTTTCTTAATGTTCTCTCTAGCATGCTACTGTTATCTCACAGGGACTGCAATTCCTTCTCATATATTTAGATATGAATTTAAATTTATTAAAAACTACAGCTCTCTTTGCTGTCAGCTATTCATTCCATTCTACCATGGCAGCGTCTCCTTAGACCCCGAATTTATTCTCCCAGAGCCTTTCCTACCCTTATTACAGAAAAAAGAATGAATTTTAGGGAAGGAGTTGTTTTTCAAACAACATTTGAAAAGCTCATTTCCTAGAATGTTGCTAAGAATTAGAGGATTAACACTGCCACAGGAATTAACTTCTAGATTTCATTATTTTATCATATTAGATTAATTAGAACTTGCACTTTATGAAAGATCAGGTGTGCTATACTTATCTAAAGAACAATAGAAAATGTAATGCCTAGTAATTAAGAAATGGGCATTTGATGTTAATAAAAATGGACTATATGGAGTTTGCTGTTTTAGAAAATAGCTAAACTGCAGTTAACATTTAATTCTTCAGTGCCTTTAAACTAAAAATGGTCAATTTCTTTATGACCACTGATTGACTCTTGATATTTCCTTATATTAAATATCATTCACATTCATGTTTTTCTTCTCACTCTTGCTGACTCATGAAAGATAGCCTTGATTGAAAGAAAAAAAATATTATAATTCATTCATTAGACAGAATTTAATTAAAGAGCTCAGGATCTAGAATTTCTCCCTAAAGTTGACTCATAGGGCATCCAGAGTGGCCCATTCTCTCTAACATGCCTTTGTGTATGAACATCTGAATTCCATGAAGGTAAAGACTAACTAATGAGGTGTTCAAGAATAAATGTGATTGATATAAAAATGATAGTAAACAAACTGAACATGTTTATTATAATTTAAAGAAAATTCTTATGAAAATAATGCATTGAAAACCAGCAGTAATATGGAAATAGTGTACTCTGCCATTGGTGTGCAGGTGCACCCAGTGAGTACCATGATGGAGTTGAAGTGGAGTCTTGAACATCATGAGGAGTGAACATTGCTGCTGTCAGGTGGCTTGTTATTTTAGCAAAGGCTTCAGCCATTCTTGGGCATCTGAAATGCACATCCCAGAAAAGAGCTCTGTGTAACTCATATATAGGTCTGTAACTCGTGAAATGTACATTTTGGAAATATGAGTATTTACTAGTGGATTCTAGGAAAAAACCTCATAAATGTTTTTTTTTTTTTCTATTTACTCAATAAAATGTCTTTTTGTGGTGTGTGTGTGTGTGTGTGTGTGTGTGTGTGTGTACATACATATATACACACACATGGCCTGTGTGTACACCCCCCCCACACACACGCACGCACACACACACACTCGGTAGAAATACCACATATGGCAAATAAGAAAAAAATAACACTTTTAACATTGTCTCACATATGGTAGGCCAAGTCCCTCATTATATCTCATAAATAACTTTACAAATGAAACTTGATTAGTAGAAAGGGGTATCTTTGAAAGTTACTTAGTGAAAAAAGTTTATTTATAGAATACATAAACTTTTTAATATTAAAATCATCCACATCAGCATTCACACATTTATCTTTTTTATTTCTCTGTTTTGAGAGAGTATGAGGAAATACTATC
Source organism: Callospermophilus lateralis (assembly GCF_048772815.1). Lineage (NCBI taxonomy): Eukaryota > Metazoa > Chordata > Mammalia > Rodentia > Sciuridae > Callospermophilus > Callospermophilus lateralis. Next base: position 127,022,648 of record NC_135306.1, on the reverse strand, counting down.
ATTTAAACAGGGCAATCATTATCTTTCTTTAAGTGAATGATCAAATAATAAAAATATGAATACATATTTAAATTATTTCAGCATATTAAAATCAAAAAATAATGATACCAATAATAACAGATTATATTTATAAGGAATTACTATTTTCATGGGCTTTTATATCATAGTATTCTAAAGTCTTCCTCCATAAGTAAAACATATATATGTGGCATACAATTATTAACATGGAGAAGTGCTGATACACTTCCCAATCTTATTTGATTCTGACAAAAATCTAAAGTGTACTATAATATGTTTTTCAAAATAAGGGATTTTGCCCAGGTGCGGTGTAAAATGCCTGTAATCCCAAAGGCTCTAGAGGCTCATTCTGGAGGATCAAGAATTCAAAGCCAGCCTCAGCAATGGTGAGGTGTTAAGCAACTTAGTGAGACCCTGTCTCTAAATTAAAAAAAAAAAAATACAAAATAGGCCTGGGGATGTAGCTCAGTGGTTGAGTGAGCCTGAGTTCAATGCCTGGTACCAATAAATAAATAAAAAATAAAAACAAAATAAGGGATTTAGATTGCAATAATAAAGTATAGCTTGTAAATACCATGGGGTATAAGATAAATGGATAATTTTACAGTTTTTTTAAAGCTCCAGTGACTGGATATATAAAATTTTGTACATCAGTTTTAAACAATTAATTCAGTACAAGCTAATCAAGAAATTCAAACCATCTGAGCAATGAAAATAACTTGTTATAATAGCATTGACTGTTCAGCTTTTGAGTGTATATCTTCCTAATCAAAATTGGTATTAAAAATGTCTTACCAGTAGCACAAACTATGACAAAAACTGATATTTCCCTAGCTCATTACAAGTATCCCATTGCTTCTTTGTAAAATATTTCAACTTCTGGATATATTTTATTAAAGTATTTTTATTTACATAGGTATTCAAATGGATTTTTACTCTTAAAAAACTATAAGTTATGGAACCTTTACATAATTTATCAGCTGTGGTAAATTATAATTAATATTTTCAAAATGGTATTAAAAGTTAATTTTTATGAAAAATAGCATATTTATCATTTTTTCAATAGATAATTGAAAATAAAGTAAAATCATATAATGTAAAGACATATGTAATGCCAAAGACAATGATAATATTATGGTAGCTGAGTTAGAACATTTTATATAAACGTTCTATTTATTTGCATTTTGTTGACAAGACTTTGAAGTTAGTACACAGACTAAATCTTAAAACAATAGTAAATCAAACTAAAAGTGTCAGTTAACAGATAAAGATGAAGGTGACCCTAAGAACTAAATCAGTGGAGTGACTTTTAAATCTTTTCTAAATAGGTATATATACTACTATACAACCTAAGGCCAATGAGGTCTTAATCCAAAAGTGATGTCAAATTATGCTGCTCTTATAGTACTATAATAACAGTCATTCCAAACACAGTGCAAAGCACACACACCAGCTTTTAAAGGAAAAAAATCAATATTGAAGGGGCTAATCTTTTCCATGTTTTCTCTATTTCCAATAATTAATCCACATAAGTAGTTACATAATAAAGTCTTACTCAGGATCCTCATTCAAATATTTTCACATTATTTAGCCATTAAATAAATTGCTGATAGGAAGTAGATACAAATAGATTATTTATACTTAATGGAATGCATGTTTCATTGGCTCCTTTCTAAGTCATAATTCATCATAAGAAATGTTTTTTTTTTTTAATTCTTGGAGACTACCTGTCCTGCAACTTCAGTTTAGCAAAGCATTTTTTGACTAAGAGGTGGTACACCCATCAAATTCTGTATCATTAGATGAGAAAGTCAATGGGAATTTAGTCCAGTAAAATGAGTATTGTCATTGCAGCATTATTTACTTGCACATTGCTTCTCTTGGGTAAAAGATGTTTTCTGTGTGGATGAAATTCACCAATATGACTCATCCTTCCATTTGCATTAGTGAGCTTTCATTTTACAAATTTACTCTAAATAAAAAAAATCTATAACAACATCTTTTAAAATACTGCTAATTTTATATAAATTGATGATTAATTTGGGATTTTTCTGCTGCTTTTGCTGCTGCCTCAACCAATTCCTCTCACCTTTCTTGAAGAGATTTGGGAAACAGTAGTACCAAGTATTCTGCCTAATCTAGGTAGTAGATCACACTGATGGGAATAATAATATTGGAGGCAAATCATCCAGAGTCAAAATCCGTTGCTCCCTCTAGAACAATTTATATATTTTGTCCTTCCCACTTCCTCAACTGTAATGACCTGAATTACAGAGAAAATTGAAGGTGGCTAATTGTATTAACTTATCTATAGCAATTGATCTAATTGTGACAATTAACTTATTTGCAAATTCACTTGAGGTAGATAGAAAAGTAAAGCAGAATAGTAAAAGCACAAAGTGCCAGATTTAATAGAAATTTTCAATTTGTTTTTTGAAGTACAACTTGAATGAACTTATTTTTCTTTACTGACTACATGGCTTGGGTGCCCTTATTTCATCATGGGCCAATTTCCAGGAACATAACAAAAATCTGTTCACCATTATAGGATGAAAAACTGCATGAAATAAACATCAAAATATTCCCCCAGATAAAGAATGAAATGTAATAGAACAAAAGCAAATTAATAATGATTTTTTTCATGTTCAATATGTGAATTTTCTATATATGCAGTTCTTATGTAACTCTATTGTCAATTATGTAAATAAGATGATTAAGACTGTTAAAGAAAGGCTGATTTTTCTGTTGAGTGCATATGGGTGGTGCTGGGAATTGAACCCAGAGCTATAGGCATGTTAGGCAAATATTGTACTAAAGAGCTACATCCCCAGCCAGATATGGAAATTAAGACTATATTTTTTTCACATCCTTATATGACACTGATTATCTTTTCTATGTTTCTCATTTAAAAAATAAAATAAAATCTTGCTTGTTCTATTTCTTGTTTTATTTCCAAAGAGTGGGTGGTACAGTGAATTTAGTTGATGGGTAGAGTATTATACAATGAATTAGTTTCTGTGATAACTACATATTGTTTTATAGCAAACAGCCATTAATTTAAAACTTGTAAATTGGAAATCTGGGGCCTATTGCAGTGTAGCTAGAAGAAACACATTTCTTGAGAATGTGATTGCTTCTATAATTCTCAAGCATTGAGAATTACTGCCAAACAGAACATCTCCTTGATGTAATACAGTGACTGACATTTTACTAGAGAGGAAAGTAGAAAATGAGGACTTGAGAAGAATATATATTTTGGATAAGATAATTTGAAGACAAATGAAAGCAATTTATGGATTTTTTTCACTTTTAAGTGAATAAAGAAGAAGGTGGAAGTGAATTCATAATGTTTTTTGAATTGTATAAGCTTTTTAACTTTGTTAGAGGATGTCATAGTCTTTGTTTTGTTTTACTTAAGTATTACTATTTGTCAGAGTTAATATTTCAAAAGAAAAAAAATTGAAGAATTAAAAAATTCCAACCTTAAGAAAACCAAATCCAACAAAAGTAAAAGGATTATTTTTAAATAGAAACAATAAAATGAAATGTAATATAAACATACACATTCAGAGTAACCATGTTTGTTGATAAATAGGCTTTTTAATGATATGTAATAGATATCTAAGAATTGCTCACATAGTTAATACTATTAAGGCATTTTGTATATTTAGCAATTAACAAATTTTAGTGGTTTTTCAGTTTCAGAATTTTTATTTCTTCTCCAAAAAATAATCATAGAAAGAAAAATGAATATATGCATGTAAAAAAAGACTGCATTTTCAATGCAATGATACTTGCAGCATATTTATGATCATAATTTGCTTACCTAAACATAAAGTGAGAAATAATTATTAATATCATACATGTTTATGTTTATATAAATATAATGTCAATATACATATATTAATATAATACTTTGAATATGCATGTATTCATGTGTGTCTTAATAACATACAGATATATGCATGTATAATGCATAGTATTTTATTTGTATGAATTATACTTAAAGGTCAGAATTGCATCATTTAATATGGCCAAAGTGGTTATAATGGGATAAAAGGAAGGAATCATTAAAAACAAACAAACAAACAACAACAACAAAAAAAAAACAAGTATTTTTCTTATTTCAACTATATTAGTGGAAGCTGCTTAATAAGATATATGTTTTACACTGGAGTTATATTATATTTATCAATTATAATCCTGATCTCAGTTTTATAATATATTTCAAGAAAGACATTTCTAATTGTACAACTTTGTTTAATTGAGTATATTGACAATAGTTTAGTTGCTTCCAAAGGGAAGGAAAAAAACAAGTGAATCATTAATCTCATCCAAACATTTCTCCTTTTGAGACTTTTTAAATTTTCTATATCTATAATGACTGCAACCGATGGTGCTATATCTAAAAGAATGCCGTTCATTTGGAATACTCTGCATATCATTAATACACTTTCCTGTGGTGTTTTCATTTAACATGCCAAAATCACCAAAGGGAGTTCCTTTAGTAGAAACAAGCCTTGCTTATTTTTGTAAATTTATTTTACTTCAACAGTCAACAGCAGGTATTGATTACCTGCCGTGTTGAGAGCATTGTACTTTGTATTGTGAGGAAATCATTACATAGGAAGTAAAATATTTGCTCTGAGAATCACTTATTGTCTAATGAAGGGGAGAGAGAAAACTTCATACAAATGATTAGGTATCAGGGAGCCCATCATTTTATGTTTTATCCCTTAAATTGTTAAAGTTTACTATGCAGTAGGCTTTTCTTTTAAACAATGGATTGTATATAAATATATAAGAAAGTTTACGACTTTCAAACTACACTGGATGGTCAGACCACAATAAAAGTAGCAGCAGAATAATGGAAACAATTCATTACCACTAGGGAGTGTTTGGGAAACAGTATGGGAAAAGCAGTTCCTGGTGGTGTTTTTTAAGTATGAATTGAATTTTGACTGCTGGAGGTTGAAGAATAGAGAGAATACAGTAAATGGAGACACAGAACTTGGCAAAAGTGCAGCATGGCAGAACAGTGCATGTGATGTTGAAGACACAAACTAGTCCAGGAGATGTAGGATTACAGATATTTATATATAGCTTTATAATAGTATTAAAGTAGTAAATTCAGTGTAGAACATACAAGGAACTCCATCCTACTTTTAGTCTAATGTCCTATCATGCTTCGCCCACAGTCCCTCTTTATGGCATGATACAGTCAATGCACAATGATCTTTTGTTTGAAAAGCAAATATATAAAATCAATTCACTATGCATTTAATCCCCTATTTCTGAGTACAGTAGATCACAAAAACGAAAGAGAGAGCTAAAATCACATCTGCTTAGAATTCTACTGCTAGGAGGTACTGCCTAAATTCCAAGTCTCCAGTGAACTAATTCTTTGTTTATACCCTGTAATTAAGTCCAATATATTTTCATAGGATTTAATTTAGAATTATACAAAATATTATATAAGATATAATTGTTATTATATAAAGATGAATATAATATTAACTAATGTAATAATATTTAGAAGTTCTAGATTATTATTTCCAATCTTTTTTTAATTTTTTTTGATAAATTTATTTATTTATTTTTATGTGGTGCTGAGGATTGAACCTAGAGCCTTTCATGTGCTAGGCAAGCGCTCTTCCACTGAGCCACAACCCAGCCTTCCAATATTTTTTTTAAGGATGCATATCCATTTCATTGAAATATTCAGAGAACTGAAAACTTGGGATTCCATGTTTTTAAATTGTGATTTGGGACCTCCCATGTAAAAGTTTTAAATTTTTCAAATTTTTATTTGTTTTAGGCAAGGGATATTTTAAGGAAACAATGTTGAGCCCTAAATTTCTTTGGAAAATTTACTTAATTTAATAAAAACAATCAATCATTCAAACAAACCATTGTATATATATTTTTTCCACTTCATTCTAATGTGCCTCTCTCTCAAATCTTAATTTCTTTAAAAATTTACTGTAATGCTATGTTTTTCTTTGGTGAAAGTACACGATTTGGGAGAAATAAGTACAAAATTGTGGTATCTTAGTATATTTATATATTTATATAAGAAGCAGGAATTTAGTCTAGAGGGTACAAGAACTTAGATGGGGACAAACCCCTAAGTGTATGGAAACACTGAGTCAAATTATTGCTTGTGCGCATTTCCTGAATTCTCACCTTCATAACTGGCTATCTATTCCAAACCTGACTGTTGATTATTTAAATTATTATTTTAACAAGGCAAATGTGAGGTGGCTTAAGGACTAGCTGAAGAGAATTTCTCACTTATAACCAGAATTTTATAGAAATAGCAAGGAATTCTGTGAAAAGTTCTTATAATATTTTTGATACAAGATACAAAGGAAAATTTGTCCTATAAAGTAGCTGATTCAGTGACAGATTTACCAGAACCTTCTTTCTTAAAGGATTCCACATTTAGGAAATAAAAGAAATAAAAATAAAACCCATAACAAAACAAAAACAGAGAGAAATAGTTTTGTTAGTAATGAAACATGTTTGTTAAGTTAAAGACTTTCAAAATGATCTGCTAATAAAGTAAACCTAATTAATTGTTGTCATTCTTCAAATAATTTGAAAAGCTTAACACACACACACACACACACACACACACACACACAATTACAAGCTCAAATCTAATGTAAGACTTACCCTTGGACTGTAGTCAGCAACCCCTGAGTAGAAAGCTCAACAATGTCATATTCATAGGTGTTTTGAATGGAAAATTAGGAGTAAGCATTTACTTGATAAGCTCAATTGAACTCCCTGTGTATTCTTAGAAGGAAATTATAATCTATATGAGGATTTACCTACTTAACCTATTCAAATATGTGGTAAGAATTTCCTGAAACAAATCAAGTTATTTGCAAATTCATATTCCAAGGATAAAATTTTTTGGAAATGTAGTCATGATAATGATGATTTAGGCCAGTGTTTCTAAAATGCTACCTTAAATCACAATCACACAAAAGTGTTATTAAAAAAATATTATTGGGCCCTGTCCCCAGAATTCAAAAGATCTAGGCTGAGTCCCAAGGATGTGCATTTAGGTGATGCTGATGTTCTGATCTGTGGGAACACTTGGAGGACCACTGATATAAATAGGTTTAGTCATTAATCCTATTAAGCTCTGTAGCTGGGGAAGATTTCAGAGAAACTAAATATAACTATGACTGCCAACAAAGTGATTTTAAAATAGCTCACATTTGTCCATTTGTAATATTTGAGATGTTTATTCCTTAAGGGAAAAGCATTGGAATCTTCCTCTTCTGCATAACTAATTTGAAGATATGCCACTTTACATTATTCCTCTGAACAAGAGGGATATTTCTGTTAATCACTAACTCAGTATCAATTAGCAGAGTAGAAATTATTCTGATTTCCTATTGATTTTTTTGCATTATGGAAACAGATCAGTCCAAAAGCGTTGATATTAGTGATTTCAGAGACGTGCACATAACATTATACTGTATGAAGATTTTATCAATATGTGCCTGCCCTGTGACAATCCCATTTTCTCTTTTTCTTTTCCAATCTCCAATTTTCTCATAAATTTTATAGTGCACATGTAAATGGTTGCCATATCCCAGCTCTTACCAATTAGACTTGTGCTCATTTATAGAAAATGTACATTGCCTGTAGTTATCTGCTTATTTTTTCAATTCCTGGTCCTTAATGCATGCTGCCCCTGAGCTCTGTCCACTCCAACTTATTGTTAGAACTGGAATGAGTCTTGCCCTGAAGGGATCCTTTTAAATTCACTGTTGGGCTTGAATGCATTTTACCCTCTGGCTTTCTCTATTCCTTCAGACTGATCATCCAGGCTGCGGTGAATGCTGCCTTTGGGTTGTCTCCTTCAGTTTCAATTTCAAGGCTTGCATGCTTTTTACCCTCAGGTTTTCCCTTTTCTGTTTCTGTATTAGGCTTTAAAGGCCTAGTGGCTTTAAACACTTTCTCATTGCAGTATATTCGTGTTTCATGCTTCAGTAACATGGATGTGGACTGTTGTTCCATTGATCTGATGTTGCCTCTTAAGAATTTCAATATTCCCTTCTCTGATTTACTTATTTTTATATTATCCTTCATTTTAAACCTTAAACTTATTCATTGGAAAGCTATGTAACGTATATATAATCAATCATCTTACCAAATACATATTTCCCACTGTAGGAAATCATTTGCACACATGCACTATTACAACCAGCCAAAGTATTTTGTAATAAAAAGGATGCATATTTCTTTTAATGTAAGCTTATTGGAAGGTATTCAGGCATCTCACAGAAATAAAGCGAGGCTGAGAACCATGCTCTAAAATGTAAAAGTAGGGCAAAGAATTCAATAGAAACTAAGCATCTGAAAAGACAGCCATGCAAATATCAATACAGTAGCCTCACTAGGACATCACCTGCGAAGATGCACAGAATTGCTGACAGTAGATGCTAGGAGCCACACCATCATACTGAAATTATTATTAAAAGTTTCTCTATTTAAATCATCAGTATCATGTTCTAGGTCCCAGGATCCCAGCTGAACTAATTCTAGGCCTTAGGGCTAGCTGCCAATCTCAAAGTTTGAATTCAAGGAAGTTCCCGTCGTATCAGCTTTCAGATTGGAGATTTGGTTCTGCAACCCTTCAAGGCATATATGATGACAATCCCAAAACACCAAAAATTATTTAAATTTTGTTTCCAAGGAAATATTACAATCATGAAAAATATTTACAAGATCATTAAACATATAAACCATATCTTGAATGTACTTTGGGTTTTCATTTCCAAATTTAACTTTTCATTCAGTTGGAGAAAAGTTTCTTTTTACCTGCCCATCAGTTTTATCTTTGTCCTCAGCTCTCCTGGAATTGAAGGCAAATTATAAACACTACCTGCGGACCAAATTCAGCTTATCACTAAACTGACAAGCATGGACAGCTTCAAGAAGTACAATTTATCCTAGTCAGAGATACCATACAGTATGCTGTCTCTTGGGATGTATGGTTGTATTACCTTTGAAATGCTTGAACAACTCTAGGTACCCTTGTATGTTCTTAACATTCCTTCAGTGAGCCTGATCTGTTTGTCCTAAAGATTTTATATGCCATTTATTTCTTCTACCGATATCCTGATTTCTATGTCTATCTGAACTATGGCTACTCCAAAGCCAATATATAATATACAATGTAGGGTTATTTTCCTCACAGATATTTGTAAAGGTGGGCTTTATCCCAAATACTATCATTTACTTATTTCAATATGAGAGATATTTGATTATTTTCCAATCTTCTGTAAGTACGCCTTGAGGAGTAGGTGGACCATTTTTGTTTCTAGATGGAATAGAAGCCCACTTTACCTTACAAGCAAGTCTAGGTAAATGAAACCTATGTAGAAGATGGACTGATTGATTCAGTTATACCTGAATCAATTTCGTGTTTCATTGAACAAAATTTTAAAGTAAAACTTTTAATTATGATCCGTTTTCTCATCCAATAAACATTCAAATGTCTTCTTTGTGCCGGATAGTGTTCTCAAAGCTAAGCATAATATATTGAAAAATAGAAGAGGAACAAGTGCTCGTTCTAATAGAGCTTAAATCCTGATGTCACTGTTAGCCATGTATGTTATAAATGTGTGAAACACAAACATAAATATACTCATGTATATGGCTATGCATGCTTTATATAAGGAAGGGATTTGGTATTACTGGGAAAGGCAGAACAGAAAAGATTAGCATTTTGCCTACTTTTGCCTACGATGGCCAGAGAACATGATATTAAATATAGACAGTGAGAAAACAAGCCATATGGAAATAAGGAGATACATATTCCAGATAAAGGAAAAAGTGCACAAAACTTAGGAAGCAAACATCTCCCAATATTTTTCAAAGATTATACAGGAGGCAGATTTGATTGAATAAATATCAGTGTTGAGGTTTGATGGTGATTGTGGGGATGAAATAAGCAGGAAAACTTGAAGATTATTGTGAAAACTTTGGATTATACTCTGTGATGGGAAGCCCTGAGAATTTTGAGCATTGAAGCTTATGTTCTCACGCTTACTCTCAACTCAGTTTTTAGGAGAACATAGATTATAGGGAGAGTGGGGAAGTACAGGACCATGCAGAATACTAAAAAGGCTACTAAGATATTCAAACAGTAGTTAAAAGAGACCTTGACAAGGTGGTGCCAGTGCAGGTGGTGATATTCTGGATGTCTTTTGAAAGTAGTATCTGCAGTTTTTGCTTACAATTTTGTTGTTGGATGTGAGTGGATGGATCAGGGATGTACTGAAAGTCTCCATTCTCAGCATAGGAAGCAATGCAGTTTTCTTTCATTGAGATGACATACAAGGAAGGTAAACCAGGTTTGGGAGGAGAGCTATGGAGTTCTGTTTTTGATATATTGTCCATGCTAGATATTGGACAACTAAGAGAGTATGTCCTGTAAGTGATTAGGTATAGAAGTCTAAAATTCAGGGAAGTGGTCTGTGGTCTGAATATATGTATGTATGTGTGTGTGTGTGTGTGTGTGTGTGTGTGTGTGTGTGTGTTCGACTGTATACATATTCAAAGTTATAATTCATTGATCCCCCAAACTGGCTGCATGAGTTATAAAAATATACCTTATTTCACAGTTGTGGAGATAAGGAAACTGTGTCTTGCAGAATTAAGTAGCTTGATTACATACCAATAGTTAAATTATACACCAGGAGTTAATTTTGGAAATATTGCTTCTGAAGACCCAGTTCATTCTATGGCTGTGCACATTAGCATCTTCCTTAACTTTTTACTCCTCCCAGATCTCTTCACCAGTCTTCTGAGTGGCCCTCTCTACACTTGGACAGCTTTCTTTATCTGCCCACAGTCTTTTTTTTCATTGTCATTAATCAAAGATTGGCATTCTTCCAGTCATCTGAGCAGGCAGGGAAGGAAGAAATATTCATGGGCAAGGTGCCACAGAACTCAGACAGATAATGAGTTCAAGACTCTTTAGATAGTACTAAATGAAGAGGATTGAATGGAGGTTGGGGAGAAGGGGCAACCAGGGGAGGGCAGTTATAATTTTATATATGTGCATAAATTCTCATTTAGAATTACAGACAGTTATTTGGTTTCCTTTCTTTTTTCCCACCAAGTTAAATTAATGAAATCACAGAAAATTTTCCTTCAAGTGTCTGAAGGAAAGAAATAAAATACAAATATATGCACTCAACATTTTATGACTTTTAAAAACAAAATGGTATACTACTCCCTAGACTTCCATTATCCTACAAATTAACTGTCTTATTCTCATTGTTAGTATGATGCTTAAATGTTTTAATACAACTCATTACATAATATAAATGTGATTCTCTTGAAAATTATTCAGATGAAGAAACTGAAGCATAGATAAGTAAACTTAGCACATTAACTTTGCTCAGTCTGTCCACTGTAGTTTCTCTATACATGCAAATTATTGACAAATTATTGTCACAGATTTTAGAATTTGCCCTTTTTATACTGAAGGTAATGAAGAGAAACATCTTTATGATATTCTTTTTATTTCATTTTCTAACTTCCACCTCCATCTCCCACATTGCCCACTTAATTTCAAATTTCAGGATTCAAGTGTAGGCTGTTAATCTTCCATAAAGTTCTTTCCATGATTATTGTAGATAAAAGTCACAAATTCAAATTTCTTTTAGAGGGAGCAGTTAATGTACATGTTGCAACTCAAGTATTTTGTATTACAGTAGCATTGTCAGGTCTTTTGGAGTGAACTTGTGTAGGTATGTCCTGTTTACAAAATGATAATAGGGTTGGGGATGTGACTCAAGCGGTAGCGCGCTTGCCTGGCATGCATGCGGCCGGGGTTCAATTCTCAGCACCACATACAAACAAAGATGCTGTGTCCGCCGATAACGAAAAATAAATATTTAAATTTTTCTCTCTGTCTCTGTCTCTCTCTCTCTCTTAAAAAAAAGAAATCTAAAAAATAATAATCCTCTCTCTAAAATTCAAGATAAATATATTAGATATCTCTGGGCTAGAGGTAGTCTGCAGACTTCTATTTAGTGAATTTTCTGTATTTTAATTCCAAGATTAAAAAGCTTATATATTTTACTCCCTACTTTCTAAGAACTAAAACTTTTCACTTTGATCATTATTGATTTGGGTTCTTTCTTTAAGATTGAACTGTACTAATGGGTGATGGGGAAATTTTGTGCCAACTTCCCAATACTTTCCTTTTGTAATGACTTTTATAATGCTACATTCAATTAGCAAATAGCAAGTTACTTATAAATATCAAACATTTCATCCCACGTGTTATCACCCACAATTTACCAAACACAGCAATGTATGCAAGCATCCGTATACCTATGCACGCATATATACACATGATATTGAATAGGAATATTAGAATAAAAGATATCTCTGCAAGTTCACTGATCTTTTCAGGGAAATCTGGTACTAAAGCCAATGTTCATTTCATGTGCCCACCCACTTTCCATTCCTCCTGCCTTCCTTCTTTCCTCCTTTTCTCTTTTTATTCTTTCCCTTTATTTCATAGACACAACACTTGTGGTATTCATTTCAGGCTAAGTATCTGGAAAAGAGAGCCAATTAATAATTTGAAAACATATTAGTAGATGGACTCCTAGGATTTATTACTAAAGTAATAAGTAGCCTGTATTATTAAATCTTAGAGTTTCTTGCCTTCATTTTCATAGAAGCTAAATGTAAGCTATTGGTTTTACAGAAAGCCTGAACTATTTCTTAGTAGAACAGGAAATTTATTTCCTTTTACCCCTGCTCTGTTCTATGACCTTCCTAGTGAAAGAAACTTTTTTAGTATTCATCAAGCATGAAAAAATATTTTAAAATAATTTATACTTCAGGAATTTTCGCAGAGTAAATGTTTACAGAGTAATTATTTACGATAATGAATAACAGTAGATTTTATGCACTGAAAACATTTGTAGACCCCGTTGGGCCCATTCAGTACTATCATATGAAATTCATACACCTCACATTTTCATTAAAAGCATTAGAAGAGATCTTACCATTGAATTTTATTGACTTCCTGTAACATCCTATTTATAATATGTACTTTGAGTTACTAGTCCCTCTATTAATATTTCTATTATTATCACTGTACTCTTTTATACCCTCTCATTAAAAATATTGTCATATATATCAGTTCCAGTGTTTCTCTAATCTTTTCTCATTAAGGGATTCTAAATATCCCAAGCTTTTATGCACATGTGATAGGTCAATTTTGAAGATAATTTCAGTGATGTTATTACTACTTATATGAATGTACTTGCAATAATTGTTCAAAAATTTATCTAACTAGAGAAATCAGTGGTTTATAAAATATGAACCTAAGTTCACATGTGTAATTCAAATGCAATTTCATAGCAGGATATGTTTTGTATATATTTTGCATTAACTGAATGGAATTTACATTAGAATGTTAAAAATTTAATGTTAGAACACTTTACTGAAATGATTATTTTAAATTAAGTTAAATTTAAAATATGTGAGATAAAAGATTGGTTTAAATTTTATACAGGTAAACATGGGTATGTATGGGATTGTTGATAAACTGTTTATTTTCTTTTTAATAATCAAGAATATATATTTTATTAACTATGACATAAACAATGAACATAATACTAGTCTGTACTATAACTGCTTTTGAAGAAAATATGATAATTCCAATGGAAATATTTGAGTTTAGAAATGTGTGTAATCCCAAGTATATATGTACATGCACACATGATGCAGATTATCTGGAAAAGTTTCTTTTAAAAGTCCAGATTTCCATAGGGTATAGAAAGTCCACATATCACAGGGCTAAGAACCAAATGACACTAAAGCCATCATACTCAGAAACATGATTGTGTTCTGATTATTCATTGACCAGCACATATCCAGGTTGATCATTAGTATTGTGATGAAAGATTAACAGAAAATTTGATTAGTCAGAGACAGGAAGGGAAAAAGCAATAGCTTGATATATGGAAAAAATTTCATTATTGAAATAATGCAAGAATTTACTCATTGACCTACAGTACAGGAAAAAAAAGGAACTCAGACCAGGCGTGGTGGCGCATGCCTGTAATCCCAGTGGCTCAGAAGACTAAAGCAGGAGGAGACCTCATTCAAAGTCAGCCTCAGCAACTTAGTGAGGCACTAAGCAACTTATTAATACCCTGCATCTAAATAAAAAATTAAAAAATCCTGGGTATGTGGCTCAGTGATTAGGCGACCCTGGGTTCAATGCCTGGTACCACCACCACCACAACATCAACAAAAATGAACTTAGACAATACATATTTGCATTAATTGAATATTAGTAGGGTTTTTTTTCATTTTTGTTGTTCTTGTTATTAAGACATGTAACTAGAATTACACTGGAACTTTCTAGTCCCCATATTAAGATTAATTCCCAAATAATATTGCATTCATATGAAACAAAAATCCGACTCAGAAGCTCTTCAAAATACTATGTCTTCAGTGAAATCTTTTGAGAAAACAGGTAGGGATATACTATCTCAGAGCACATGAAGATATCCTTATTCCTGTCTTTTCACAGCCTTACACAATGACACTGTTTTGGCCTCATTCATATCTCCCTCCAGGCTCCCCTCTGAATCTCCCTCCTTCCACAGGGTCTTAAGCCTACCATATGTTTTTAAGATTTTTTTCCATTGATTTTAAGTAGCTTTGCATAAATAAAAATCAATTTAGATACTCTGGGAATTGTCCAAACAACCACTAGCCATCAGTCTTCCCTGAACATCAAAGATGTAATACCTGATATATAACAACCAATTAGTTCTCCTTTGATGGCTGGAGGTAGGGGCAAAGGCTGTGAATATCCACACTGTTGCCCATATTTGAATGTTACTTCATGTAAAAAAAAAAAAAAAAACATTGCTTATATTCTTTCAAGAAAAAGATCCTTGAAATTTGCCTTTGGAAAGAGAGTGTGCTTGGGCAGGAAAGGAGGAGCACTGAGAGGGAAACAGAAGAGAAGCCTATTGGAACAGTGGGAGTGAAAATCTGACTCAGCCCAACTGAGTGCGTCAAAACCTCAGCAGCCTTTGGGGTGTGCTGCCAGCACAGGGGGGCCAGAGTAGTGAGCATTGGTGTGCACAGAGTTTGGCATCCTATTCCTATAGCTCTAACTAGTTTTACCTACTTTAGGCTCTCAGCCAAATAGCTTAACCAAGATCAAGAATAACACTTGCTTCAGATAGGATCTACAGGCAAAGCAGTATCCTCAAAAATGGAAAGAAAAAAGGATAGGCCAGACTACTGGGGAAATTTTTATTTGAAATTAGCCTTAACTAGAACACGACCTATTTGAACTCACCAACTGAAGACAAATTCATGAAGTAAAATTAGGAAAGCCCAGTACACTGGGCAAGTTTGGGGAACTGTGAAAACTTAATTGGCGCCAATCAAGATTAAGAAGAATATCCATGACAATTTTGAAGCAAATTTTCTTTTTGAAAATGAGAATATGACTCATATTCAGACTGTACCAATGGCTTTGCAGATCTAAATAAATTAAAAGAATTGCAGACAACAATTAAATGACTAAAACCTGACAAGATAATGTAGCAAAAGAAAATCAAAAGAGCACAGTATGATATGTCAAAATGCATTCTATAGTCATATACAACTAAAAAGAACAATTTAAAAAATTAAGAAAAAAAGCATGTAATACACAGAGACCAAAAAAAGAGGGCAGTTGAACTGGTAACATGATAATCAACATATACCCATCTTTTAGATATGGCAGCCTATTTGGGACTAGAGATATAAATGCTTCTTTATCTGCCACCAAAAATTTCAATTATTTAGTTATTATAATTCAGATATATTTTTTATAAACCAACAATTATTTTGGCTGTTCATTTGGTTACCTATATTCTGTCACAAAAAATATTAACTTGAATGAACAGGGATGTTTGACACCTATATGTCAAACTAAAATATTATAAAATTTTATTAATATATTATAAAATAATATAAAATATTATTTTATGCTAAAATAATAGCCAGTTTACAAACATTTACATATGATTTTCAAAAGTTGTCTACCAGAAGTATTATGAGAAACAGAGTAGAACTCTAGAAATGTATAGTATAACTCTAGACACTTACGATATATAGATAGGTTCTAACAACCACTGAGAAGTACTACATATAAAAATATTTGTCAAATACAGTATTCATACATTGTTGTTGTGCTATTTTTGTGCACCTGTTACTAATGAGAAAACCAATACTCAGAGAGACTGAGTATCTTGCCTAGGATAGCAATGCTTTAAAACATCAAGCTAAAATTTGCCTTTCATGCTCACATTCTCAAAAATTGTATAAGCTTCCTCTTAAAACGAGAACCCTACAATAGCTCAAATGGCAAATAATGAGGGCAGATGAAACCAAGGAAAGACATTAGCTGAATGCAAAGTTTTAAAAAGGTGAAAAGAAGCCAGACATGGTGGTGCATCCCAGCTACTTGGGAAGCTGAAGCCGAGCATCACAAGTGCAGGGCCTGCCTAGGCAACTTGGCAAGACTTAATCCCATTTTTTTTTTAAAGATAAGTGGTAAAGTGCTTGCCTAGATCAATACCTAAAATCACACACCTGCACCCACAAAAGAAAGAAACAAGAAAGAAAAAGGAAAGAAGGAGACAATGTTGGCCAGTCATAGTGCTTGCTTTCAAAACTTGACTCTGTCATTTATTAGATACCTGCTATCTTCTAGCTATGTAATTTAGTTAATCTCTCTTGGAATGTGCATGCATAAAATGGGGATAATATTTAAATAATAGAATTGTTATGAGAATTAAATGAAATACTTTATGAGAAGCATTTAGTCTTTAGCATATGTACTCCCAGAAATTATTAGCAATTAATATTAAATTATATTATTTAATATATAATAATATAGCATATGATGTTATTTATATTATTTGCAGATTGTTCGTATTTAGATCAATGTGGGAAATCAGCATAGAGATTTCATCTGATTAGAGTTAGAACAGTTAGAACAGTTTGATGGTGTCACCAGTGATCTTTGCTGATGGTGTCACCAATGATGCAATTTTTCCAAAGGAACTGTCAATTGGCTTGGTGTCGTGGCATTTCTGTATCCTCCTCCCTTCTGCTAGTGATGGTCTAAATTTGGGGGCCAATGGCTATATGCTGGACCGGCAGTCAGTGACGGGTATGATCCAATTGCAATGGTATCAACCTAAGACAGGAGGCTGACGCCTAAAGGTCAGTTACCTAAAGGTCAGTTTTCCGATGACGGGTAAGAGCCATATGTTGAATTGGACAACCTACCAGGCGCGGTCCTTAAGCCACATTAACCTCACTCCCCCACTGGCACCAAGGCCAAATTTGGGGGCCAACAGAGGTGAGGCAAAGAACCTCACCCCCCCACTGGTGCATAGACCTATCCACAAGTATGGCTGTATGCTGGACCGGTAGTCAGTGACGGGTATGATCCAGTTGCAATGGTATCAACCTAAGACAGGAGGCTGACGCCTAAAGGTCAGTTACCTAAAGGTCAGTTTTCCAATGACGGGTAAGAGCCATATGTTGAACTGGACAACCTACCAGGCACGGTCCTTAAGCCAATATTGATTAGTATTACTAATCAATATTACTAATCAATATTACTAATATTACTAATATTGATTAGTAAGCCAATGGCATAGAGATTATAGCAAAAGCACTGTGTGTGCATGACACTGCTTAGACAATTGAAATAGAGTGAAGGAAAAAGGTCAGACTCCAAGGAGCAAGCCTGGTGAAATCGTCAGTCTACCCTGTGCACTAGCAGTAAAGGGAGTGAGTGTACTGTCTGCAGTGAGTTTTAAAATAATAACAAAATGGCTTAAAGTCTGGATACTGATCATCATCACCAATAGCAACAATCTAAAAATACAGTGATAAAATGCTAAGGGGAATTCCTCTACTTTCCATACCCCAACTGTTAACTAATACATGCCTATGAGACATCTAAGAAAATACCCAGTTATTTGAAGGAATCAGGTGGGAAGGAAATAGGAAAGATATAGTAGAAAAATATGCAGATATAAAGAATATGTTTGGGTTTGCTTATTAAAAGAAAAAAAGTATTAGAAAAAGAGATATGCATTGGCATTACAATGAAAAACAAGGAAAGTGTTTCACATTAAGTTTAATTACCTAGGTAGGTGAGATGCTGAATTGCCAACTAGGAGGTAAGCCAGGGCTTTATAAGGACAGTTTCAGGTGGAGAAGTTAAGCAAGATTTGTGTGGGATGGAAACAGAGAAGTAGTCACAGGCAGCACAAGGAGCTTTCAGGAACTATTTCTTTGACAACAGAAAGAGAATTTTAAAGAGATGCGATCATTGGTTTGAAGAAGTGTTTCCTGTTTCAGATGCCAAGAGATTTAGGAATGAATGTAAAGGTGGAAGAATCCCAGAGGATTCAATAGAGGAATCTGGAGGAAGATCTACAAAGAACAAAGATGAAATGTGAGCTATGGGTCAAAAGAACAAATTGTATCTTTAACTTTCTATGTGTTAGCAATTATATAAAACAAGAATGCTTACCTAGGTCAAAAATGCATAGATTCAAATAATCCAAAACCAATAAATTTTTAAAATCCTTGTATAAATAAGTAAATAATACATGTGTATATAGAGGTATCTATAGATATAAATATCTATTCAGACTAACAACAAAGCATGTAGTATCAAAAATAATAGCAAATGTATGCATACTTTAAAAATTATTATACGAAACTATAAAAAGGATGTATTATTTTCATTAAAAATTACCTTGTGAATTTTGAAAAAGGCTCTTTATTTCTAAAGATATATTCGAATAAAATTAAGTATGAGGGCTAACTTAATAATACATATATTTCATATAAAATTTTAAACATATTCTCATAGTCTAACTTTTAACAAAATTTCTGACCTAAGACTTAGATTAGAACTTATTGGTAATTTTGTAGTAAAGAAAATATTTGCTTCTTCATTTTCTTTCTGTAATGAAAGCATTAGAATTATATAATAAAATTTTAAAAAATAATAATGATACTAATATAAAAGCATTTCCATTTTTCAGGGAAATGCCTGTTAGAGTTTGTGTTTCCATTATAGATGAAAATACAATTGCAAAATAAAGATATACATAAGAGAACAGTAAACATGCAAGTTAGTGTAAAATCTTCAGATTCACAATGATCATGTGCAAATCTGCCTTGTATTATAGGCATGCAATTATCTTTAGAGATGTGGCACAAAGCAAAAAAGGAAAATAAATTTGGGGAGTAAATTGCAATAGTTTTCCTAAAATAGGTTAAACAGACAGAAGAACTCCAAAGTTCATAAAGGAGCATACAAGAAAAGAAATCTTGAGGGCAGCACCAAGTAATTTTCAAATACCCGTTAGTCTTAAAGCTTTCCATAAATTATAGAACACAAACAAATCTCCTCTTGTTATTGAATGCAATGTGTTCTTGTCTGAATGAGTGACAGCCTATGAGAATAACCAAAAGATAAAAGAATGAAGAGTCTCCTTATGCACAGAGAGTAAGGAGAGCACTTGACTTATTTGCAAAGCAATACTATCTTTGAGGAAGAACCGCAGAGATTTTATTTAGGAAACTTATACATATTCATATAGAAAAGCACTTCAGGTGAGCACATTCCTGAGCATGCTCACTTTAGGATGTACATTTCTCACCAGACTTAGGGGCTTAGTTCAAGAAAGAAGGTAGAAATTTTCTGGGCATGCTCAACTGAAGGTCATAGAGCAAAGGTTAAAAAGATTAAAATGGAGGATAGAAACACTCTGGGCAAGCTCAGTTCAATATCATAATGACTCAAGTTTATTCTAGTAGCCTAAAAAAAAGAGTGGTGAGGTGATCCTGGTGATCTTGGCTGGTTCTCGGTAAGTTTCTCCAAATTTTCAACTGACACATTAATATAGGAGTTAATCTCTAAATATGCCTTTCTCTCTTAGTGCCAAACACTCTTCTACCATGTTCTTCATGAACAAAGGCTATTAGTAGTTTTATAATATTGCCACCTTTTATATTTCATTGCATTAATAATAGCAGTATATTTACATGTAACTTTAAAATTACTGAGGTAATTTATAAAGTCACAAGTAATTGTATCAGAAAGTTTTAAATTATAAGCGCTTTTGCAAACCATGCCATCTACACATGTAGATACATATACAAACACATGGGACTCATTATGGCTGATTCATGCATTATGTGACCAAAAGGATGATTAGATAGAAAAGCTTGATTTATATGAGCCACATTTAAAAATATGTGTTTGGCTTATGATTTTGAATTCACAATTTTGAATTCAATAAAAAACTTTAATGATCTTAATTGTAATGATAAAAATCTAATCAAGCATTTTATCATTATAGTCTCATTTGCACAGTAGTGGTTTTTACAAATTAGCATGCATAAAGTGATAAAGGAAGACATAATATATATATATATATGTATATATACATATATATATATATTTCGTTAAATATAGATATGCACACATGGCAATGTTTATTTTAATAGCCATTATTGCTTATATTAAGTTTCTATGATATTCAGTGAGGTTATGGCTAAAACAATAAGATCAGCTAGATATTTTGGCTGGAAATATGTAGGAAATGGTCCATTTTTTGCAGCTTCAACCATTTTTGGAAAGCCTATCTTCAGTAAGTAAAATTAAATACCAACTATGTATAAAAGATTTAATTATTATTGCAAAAAGGCAATTTCTCGATGACCTAAGTCATTTAATATAAAACCTACAATGGCAACCGTGAACATGGGCCCTTGGATCTGACAATGGGGTAGTAATTGCTCCAGCTTACAGTTTAGGTTCTGAAATCCAGCATGTTTTAAGTGGAGGCCATACTCCTTATCCAGTACTCCCAACTAATCACTGATGTCAGCAGGAATACTAAGGCAAGCTATTTCCTGGGAAATATAATACTGTTTTTGATGGTGACTGTGACTCTACGGCTTCCCTTTGGCCTTGTCATACATTGTTAGAACTGTATTTCAGTTTAAGATCTTTCCAAATTTACTTTCTTCCCTTGTCTTCTTCACCAAGATCAGACACTTATATTAATTGGCCTGCTCTTTTATCCTTTTTTCCTACTTATTTTCCATTTACCTTCATAGGCATGTTCCCCAGTAAATCACTTACTTGCACATCCAGTCCTGACTTGGCATTTGTTTCACCAAGATTCTGAGAAAAACACAAACATTTTGGTATTTTGTGGGAAGGAAACTCCTTAGAAGTCTAGTTTCTGTAGATTTTTAATCTATCACTAAGAAGCATCCTTCAGTATTTGAAATGCTTGGCATGCATTATCAGAAAATGTGTCAGTATTATCATGGTGAATAGATTCTATGCATCTCAAGGCAGCCCTGTATTTTTATTTTCCTTCATTTAAAAAAGCTATTGTTCTCCTAAAATAAATATTGGCAGCTCTGCCAGTAGAGACATGTGCAAAGGAAACAGACAATCAATGTTAACTAAACAAAAGCTGGAATCTTCTTTAGAAGTCTGAGAATAGAAAGATCAGCTAAGCATCACCTTTGTCATTGAAATACAAGAATATATATGTGGCCTGAAGAGACATGGTGGGGGAGTGCCACATAAAGGAAGAAAGCACAGCATAAGGAACAAGTATTTTAGGGTATTTAGAGAAGGAAGAAAACAAATTAAAAAAAAAAAAAAAGAGCTTTGTAATTCCAGGAAAACTTCATTAGGTCACTTTTGGTAAACCACATTAATTTTTAAGATTTCAATTTCAACCTCTGTAGAAGAAAGATATTTTCGATAATTTATGATGTCTTAATATAAAGTCTAACTGACTCATTTATTAATTAATTATTTGTACAAGCCTATTTTATGCCTACTTTCTGCTAGACACTAAAATACAAATCTCATACAATGAGGAAATATAGATAATTAACAATTACAATAAAATGTGATAATTATTCTGAAAAGAGGTGCCTAGAATGCAGGGGGATTTAGGATAGGAGTGTTTAATTCATTCATCTGAAAAAAGTCAAGAAAGGCATTTCAGATGAAGTGTGTTTATGTGTGGGTATATGTAGAGCTAAGATTTCAGTTCCTAGGGAATTGTGGGGGAGGGGCATCAAAGTCACAGCTGGCTTCAGGGTATTACCACTTTAGGGGACACAGTCTGGTAGAGACCTTACAGAATAGCATTCCTTTAGCAAGGGTGGGTGAGGGAGCCAGGTGAATAGCAAGAGAACTAGACAGGCCATTTCTCAAAGCCTTTATAAAACAAGGATTTGATCCTCATGAGAGCCACACAAGAATTTTACTAAAAGAAGTTACACAGATACTTTTGGCTTTCAGAAAGATCACTGTGAAATGTGGTAAATCAGAAGTATGTGAAGACAGGGCATAGGAATTCCTATGAAGTCTACACAAAATTAAGGGGCACATAATATTGTTAATTGGTTATATTCTGTTTGAATAAATAAAACATAGTGAGGAAAAAAAAGGTCTGGGGCCTGTACATTTCCATTAGTTTGAGTATAAAATTTTAAAAATCTGATCTCTCTAAGAACCTTGAACCTTTAGTGAATGAAAGAAGAACTCTCTTTGACTCTTTTCTGGATTCTTATGCTCTGTTAGCCATTGTCCCACCAAACATTTCTCCTCCTTAGCTGGCATCATTCAGGGTAATTGGCAATGATTCATTCTTACCCTAATTTGAAAGCAGAAGCCAGAAGCTGTCTGGTTGAGGGTTAATGCTGAACTTAATTGAAAAATCATAATTTGATAGTAATCAGTATTTCAGATTTTATACCTCAGCAAATTAGGTATTTTGTTTTTCCTCCCAAAAAACTAATTCTTGAATTATAAGTTCACCTGTCTTTTTCACTTAATTCCTTGAAATGTATTATTCTGAAAGTTACAGAGAAACTGTTTATCACTTGGAAATGGAAAAACAGTTTTTAGGTCATGAGAGAGATGAGAGTCATGTGAACCTTAAGTGGAATTCTGGAAAAAAGGGTGATTGAAGGATGATTGAAAAGAAAGTTTGTGTATCGGGGTAAAATATACCATTTTTTTGCCCACTTTTTTCTCAAAGTTGCTTGTGGGGTAATTAGATTGCTGGAATCCTTGACATCATTTGTGTGCTGTATCTTAATTATTTCTGTTCTCAAAACTGCAGTGTACTATGACTATTAGTCACTACCTACCTTTGAGCCATAAGCTTCTATAGGGCAGATACTCAAGTGTTTTCATATGTCCATTCCCATTCCCCATCAATACCTGGCATTTGTCAGTTACTCAGTAAATATTGGCTTTACAATATACAATTTAACTAGCTATTATTTGAAAA
The DNA here is from genome assembly GCF_048772815.1 of Callospermophilus lateralis. Classification (NCBI taxonomy): domain Eukaryota; kingdom Metazoa; phylum Chordata; class Mammalia; order Rodentia; family Sciuridae; genus Callospermophilus; species Callospermophilus lateralis. The sequence continues at coordinate 126,999,186 of NC_135306.1, read as the reverse complement.
CAATTCAGATAAATTGAAAATAGTCTGTTTCTTATACATAGCAGTTTCTTATTCTTTGCGTTTACTTGTCTTCCAGGAATGACCCTGATTAACATGTAAACCTCACCAATATCTTGGCTTTCTGCAGATCCCTGCTCACACCATTTCTCTGCTACACCAGTGCAATAGGATTAAAGAGGAACCCTCAGGCTTGCTTCCTGGCTTCAGCAGGGAAGGATTTAATTAGCCATTTAACTTCCTTAGGTGTAGGGACAGAGCTCCCTCTTTTGCTAATAAGGTCTGCCTTGCCAGACAGCCATCCTGGGTTCTTTCTTCAGGCTGCCTCTCTCCAGCACAGTTGGTAAACTGGCTTCCAGAAGACCACTTAGTTCCCACTGGCATGATAATGGCTCTGTCAAGATCTGCCCTAGCTGTGCTCTGGGCAGTGTCTTCCCTGTAATAACTTCAGACTGGTGCTAACTCCAAGATCTATCTCCTGTCACTGAGTATTCTACTTTACTGAATGTTGAATCTTCTCATTGTCCTTCCCTTTTTGCTCAGGTCTCTCCTTCCTTTCTTCAAGGAGTTCTGCATGTAAGAGAGTTTTGGTTTTCTTTATCAGTTTCTTTTTAAAAATATCTTTTTAAATTGGTTCAGGAATGTTTTCTTAAAAATAACCTTACATGTTTAATTTTCAATATTAAAACTGCAAGCAATCCAGAAAAATAAGGAGACTAGATAGAAGAAAAACAGGCCAATTTCTACCTTCAGATAAAAATCACTTCCAGAATTCAGCAAGTTACTTCCAGGAATTCCCATATGTATGATAATAAAAACAAAAAATAGAGTGATGAACCATGGGATAGGCAAATATACTTTTCCAATAAGTGAAGTCTTTATATGTATGCTTCTAATTAAGTTAAAACAAATATTATATTTTTGTTCTCACTTGTAAACCATTTCGGGATGGCCCTTTTTAAAGCCAAAGTATGCTTTAGATATGTTGATCTAAGTATAACAGTGATTATAAAATAATAATACTTTTGTCAGGCCCAATTTAGTGAATGTTGTTCAGATATTATGTGTATTTCTCTGTCAAATATCCTTGTTAGTCAGCTTACAGTGTGTCAAAAAGGAGTTGCTCAGATGACCAGACCAAATAAGTAAAAACTAAGAAATACTAATATTGCTGCTATGAATTTAATTCTAAAACTGGAATGGTCACACAAATCATCTAGAGATCTTTTTAAAATGCCAATCTTGATTCAATAAGTCTGGATATGTCTCGACATTTTGCAGGATTACAGATATTGATGTTGCTTAGATCACATTTATAAAAGCCAGGATACAGTAGGCAATGTATCATACATGGTGCTAGGCTAATCTCTCATGACCCTATCAATGCCTCACTAAAACTATAATTATTGCATTTGCAAATGTGGAAACTGAGGCTCAAAGGGCATATGATGTACACCGAAGATCACTTTACTAGTTGGCTACAAATACATTTTTGAATTTAAACTTGGCTCCAAAAAGATGTGATTTTTTTCCCCATAAGATTGAGTTAATGCTTCATAATTAGAATTTAACAATTAGGATTAAAATCTATAAAAATTTAAAATTATGCATAAACTGAAAATGTCACAAGAAACTATAAAACTAAGACAAAGGTTTACATAAAAGAAAAAAATAACAAAAGATGAATAGTTAAAACAAATCAATGGAATTTTGCACATGATATATGTATCATGGAAGATTTTAAAGGAGGTTTTTAAAAATTTGTGAATATTTCAGTAAAAACCAACAAAATAACAACTGTTACTTATAAAGTGTAGTAATTAAAAATATGGTAACATGTAAGTTCATATTACTATGATACACTTTATGCTACCTTTATGATTTTTATCAACTTACTCATTCTCAGCTCCTTGATAGGGTGCTTACCTAATGTGTGCATGGCCCTGGGATCAATTCTCAGGCATATGCCTCAAAGCACAGCTATTATATTAGGATATGAACCAGAGATCAGGTTGCTTCTGTGGACTAAAACAATGGGGCAATGTAAAGCATAAATCACATTAAAAGCACAACAAAGAAATTATAATTATTTTTGTTATGTATACATTAAAAAATAAAAGAACAAGACATTTTCTACATACATTCAGGAAAGACACTTATGTGTAGAACTGAAAGACATTTAGAATCAGCTATGGATTCTGAACTTTTGTAAATTATTAATTGTTTTTAACAACATCTCTAGCAATGTTTCAATGAACTGCAAAGATTTGTTTTAAAGTTTTCTAATAAATTATTGAAAATCACATTTTGTTTCTACTCTCAAAATAATGACAAACTTATTTTAAATTAGCATATGAAATGCTCATTTGTTCGTATATAATTATAGTTTATATACTTCTCTGATGTATAGGCCCATAAACCACTATTTTTAATATAAATAAGTAGAGAATTTTAAAAGTATATATACAAATACTAAGATGAAAAATTGTCTCAAAATATATATTAAAAACTGATTAAAATACAAATGTGCAAATGCTACTTCTTTTATTTTGTATCTGTTTTAAGTAAAAATAGATTTATAATCTGAACTTGGAAGTAAATGCTGATAAAAACACACCAAAAGAAATGTAAGATTGGAAGCAACATTTCAATCTGAGGCTAGCTCTAAGCTATAAAATATAAAAGAAAAATTGCAATAATATCCTGTGTTCCATTACCAAAGGAATTTTCTTGTTTTATATTTACTATAAATATTATTTATTTTACAACTTTGTTATGTTCTTTCCATTTAATGTATACTGACAACTATTAAGGGAATTGTCATAAAATACCATATGATCCGAAAATAAAACTCTGGTTTAGAAATGAAAGTGCATTATGGTAGTATTGTTATGTTATTATTTTCTCATCAAACTAAGAGTGATGCTGCATTCCTGAAGTATTTGCTCTTAAAAGGCTCCTATATCTTCCTGAAAAAAAGTGAAATATATACAATCATCAGAAAAACTTAGTTTTAACAAAATATTCACTGTTACTTCTTTTTTGGGAGGGAGAGGGGTACTAGGGATTGAACTCAGGGGCACTCAACCACTGAGCCAAATCCCTAGCCCTATTTTGTTTTTTATTAGAAATAGGGTCTCACTGGGTTGCTTAGCACTTTGCTAAATTGCCGAGGCTGGCTTTGAGCTCATGATGCCCCTGCTTCTGCCTCCTGAGCTGCCATGATTACAGGCTTATGCCACCACACCAGGCTTCACTGTTAGTTCTGATGTGTAATAGTATTAAAGTTAAACATATCATTTCATGTAATATTACTATAATACACTTGATGCCACATTCATGATTTTGATCAGCTTATTTATTCCAAATAAGAAGTACTTTACTTTGAGGACAATTTTCCTTTTGGTAGAAAAAGTACTTACTAACGTTTTCTAAATATATAGGTATAAACTAAAAACAGACATACACACACACACACACACACACACACACACTTACACTTTGCTGGAGAATACTAAATGTGATGATAATTGCAATACAAAAATTTTGAATAATGATTTCACTTATCTAAATTTTCAGATACTTAACATCACAAATAATAATACTGATGTTTTAAAAAATAGATTAAATGTTACCTCAGTAATTTTCACCAGGTAGATATATTCATAAATGTGAAAAAATGAAATTCTTAATCTATGGTAGTGTGATATATGATTTTTAAAAGGAACTTCTGATATTTCCATGAAAGATGCATCATTTAATTTTCTCTAGAATTTCTGATTTTCTTTGGCTGAGCTTCCTTGTATGAAGTTTTTCAGAGGGTATACGGGTAACTAAAGGATGGAGGAGTTTGATGGAAAGACCTCTGGGAAAATAGTTCTATATTTTCCACTGAATGAAAGTTGTAGCCTATTGCACATCCATTTTTTTTTAAATTGTCTATAATCTCTCCCTATTTCCAAATGATCGTTTTCCTCTTTTTATGCTTCTAACTGAACCAGTCATACATTTGTTACACATTACCAATTAAAAGTGAGTAGCACTATTCTTGTAGCCCCTTGTGCAATTTGGTATCCAGGAGACAGGATAAGCTGGCTAGCTTACTGCATTTCATGAAACTAAGTTGTGCTATTTAGTTTAAGTTGTATTCTGTGGAATATCCAAGCCTCAATTTCAGCTATTTGTACAAAGAATTTGGGATATGTTGCTACTTTAACACCGTTACAGAATAGAGGGTTTAACAAATGATCAAAATTTAACATAAAAGTTATATGATACATTGTTCCAGGGATGAAAATTATATATTTCAATGTTACTGGCATTTATGTAATAGTGAAGGTAATGGAGACGAATTTTAATGTCTCTCTCTCTCTCTCTCTCTCTCTCTCTCTCTCTCATATATATATATATATATATATATATATATATATATATATATAAACAACACATAAAATCCATAAAACATGGAATGCTCACAATATAAACTGCAGTTTATGATTGTATAGTTCAGTAAAAATAAAGTACTATGTAATAGTCATACTGACTATCCCAAGAACTAATGCACACTTTCAAAAAGATCAAGTGAATCTATAGGGCCAAAAATGCAGAACAGTTTAAATATATATATATATATATATATATATATATATATATATATATATATATATTTGCTTTGTTTTTGCTAAGTACATTTGATAGCATTATTGCAGACAAATGATTACATATGGTGATAGTTTCCACATATTCAACACAATTTCATGGGTTCTGGATGCAATTTGTATATTATTTGTTTCAGTGGTCTTTAACAATACACATTTAAAATATCTCTGAGATTTCTTTTGGAAGACTAAGTTCTTATCTATAATTTTGATGCTACATAATCACAGTAGAACTGTAGAGTGAAAAGATCAGCAGGATTATGTACAAGGTTTTTTGTTCTATTCATAAAACATAAATGGAAAGCGTGTGTTTTAAGTTTTCTTCCTGCCTTTGCTAATATTAGTGTGAAGATTCAATTCAATTATAAATTTACAGTGATTTCAAAATATTCATTACTTTAAAAAATGATTACCTACACATTAAAATAGGAACTAACAAACAGCATTCAGGATATCTTGCTACCTTTTTTCTTACTATTTCACACGTAGCATACTTAGTGACTACTTATATTCACATAGGTTTTTTGCTCGTGAGTGGGAAAGGAAATTGTAGAAAAGTTACTGTACTTGAGAAATTAAATTCCATTTTCTACTGAGTGTATTGCTTTAAGAAAGAAATGTTGAAGATGTTTTTTTTTAATTGTTGATTTACAATAATCTATAAATAAATTTACACAGAGAGACTCCATTCTTCCGTTCTTTTGTTTGAGGAATCTGTATGATGTATTCAGAAAAAGAAAAATAGAATGTTAAGGATGCAAATATAAAAGATAATTTCTAATGTTATTCTTCTGACCACAAAATTTAAATAAAAAACAAATGGGAAATACTGTAGTAACACTACAAATTGCTTTTCCAAGTCTACATAGATAAACAACACATAAAATCCATAAAAACATGGAGTGCCCACAATATAAACTGCAGTTTATGATTGTATAGTTCAGTAAAAATAAAGTAATATGTAATAGTCATACTGACTATCCCAAGAACTAATGTTCACTTTCAAAAAAGTTCAAGTGAATCTATGGGGCCAAAAATGCAGAACAGTTTAAATCAGTATGACCTTGCAAATTCTAGACTCTGTACACGAAATGCTAAGTCACCTCACAATTTAATTAAAAAATAAACACAAAATGGACTATGCATTGCCTATATTTTCAGCTTAATTTATGAGCTATTTCCTCCTTGTAGCCTTTTCTTGAGCCATAACATATTAACTTTTTGTCCTTGGAGGTATTATACTGTTGCACACTTCTTTGCCTGTGAACATCCTATTTTTCGGATTGTAAAGCCCTTAATCATCCTTGTCAACCTCGTGAACTCCAACTCATCCTTTAAGGCATGGCTCAACTTCTGATTACAGATAGATCCCATTGTTGTGTTTGTTCTCTCACCACTACCTCTCATACACACTTTCATTTCAGCCTTTGCAGAAATAAAGATATTACCTTTATTTATATTTGTTTTTTTTTTTTTCCTGCTAGCCTTGAACTATTTGTGGACAGAAACAGAGTACTATTACACTTTATATCCCACATATATAGTCCTGGATCTGAGACATCATAGATGCTCAACAAGTGAAAGAGAATAATGGAATTCTTAAAAAAAAAAAAAAAGACATTAAACTAGGCACAGTGGCACATGCCTATAAGTTCCAGTTACTTGGGAGGCTGAGACAAGAAGTATGTAAGTACTAGGCCAGACTGGGCAACTAATGAGACCCCATTTCAAAAATAAAGAATAAAAAGTTTTCAGATCTAATTCCTAGACCAGATGGGAGGTTTTTTCATCATGTGAGATCTTCTTCAAATTCTTTCTTCAATATTCTATAATTTTCACTGAAGAGGTCTTTCACCTCCTCAGTTACATTTATTCTATTTTCAGGCTAGGTTAAATGAAATAGTTTTTTTCTGATTTTATTATTTTTACATTCATTATTGGAGAGTAATAAAGCTATTGAGCTTTCTGTGTTGATCTTGTACCCTGCTTCAAATTTGTTTATCAGTTCTAGAACTCTTCTTATGAAGATTTTTGGGGCTTATACATATATAATTGTGTCATTAGCAGAGATAAATTCACTTCTTTTGTTATTTGTATACCTTTAATTTCCTTCTCTTGCCTGAATGATCCAGGTAGAGTTCCATGAACTATATTGAAGAGAATTGGTGAGAGATGGAATCCTTTTCTTGTTCCTTATTTTGGAGGAAATGTTTTTAGTACTTCTCCATTCAGTATGATTTTGGCTTTGTGTTTATCATATATAGGACTTTATAATATTGAGGTAATTTCCTTTTATCCATAGTTTCTTCAAAGTTTTTAAAAATGAATGAATTCTAGATTTGTCAAAGGCTTTTTCTGCATCTATTGAGATTATCACATGACTTTAACTCTCTCTATGTGGTGTAGTACACGTATTGATTAGCATATGTGAAACCAACCTTGTATTCCTGAGATGAAACCAACTTGATTATGGTGTACAAAATTCTTAATGTGTTTTTGAATCAGATTACTAAAACAGTGTAAATGGTAAAAGAAAACATAGACTCAACACTCCAACATATCAGCATGGGCACTAACTTCATTAATAAGACTTCTAAAGTTCAAGAAATCAAACCAATAATTAATAAATAGAATTGTTTCAAATTTTAAAAATTCTGCACAACAAAGGAAAATGGTAAGAACATGAAGAGAAAGCCTACTGAATGGGAGGAAATCTTTTCCAGCTATTCTTGAGAGAATGGATTAATATCCAGAATATATGGAAAACTCAGAAAATTCAACACTGAAAACAAAAACAAAATAACCCACTAGATAAATGAAGAAATGAACCAAAGAGAGATTTTTCAGAAGAAATAAAACTAGGGAACAAATATATAAAATATATTTCACATCCTTATCAATCAGGGAAATGCAAACAAAAACTACACAGAGAGTTCATCCTACTCCAGGTAGAATGGCAAAATAACAAATACAAATGTAGGGGAAGAAGAATGTAGGGGAAGAAGTTCACTCGTACATTGTTCATAGGACTGCAAATTATTTCATCCATAGTATGGAGAATGCAGTACGGAGATTCTCAAGAGGAAAAAAAAAAAGACAAACAAACTAGGAATGGATTACCTTATAACCTAGATTGCCCGTTCCTTGGTATTTATCTAAAAGAACTAATATCAGCATACTGTAGTGATACATGCATATCAATGAATATATCAGCACATTTCACAACAGCCAAATTATTGGATTAGTCCAGGTGTCATCAACAGACAAATGGATAAATACAATGTGGAATATATACATAATGGAGTTTTACTTGGCCATAAAGAAAATGAAATTACAATATTTTCTGGTAAATGGATGGAACTGGAGAACATCATTCAAATTGAAATAAGACACACTGAAAGTCACATGTAAAATATTTTCTCTCATATGAGGAAAGAAAAAGAGAGAGAGAGAGAGATTTTTTAAAAAGGAAGACGGCAGAAAAATAGAACAAGGAGAACTAGAATAAAGGAAGGGCATTGGTGGGAGAGGCAGAAGGGATGGGAAAGGAGAAAAACTACAGAATGAATTGACTAAATTATGTCATGTGCATGGATGAATATATTCAAATAAATTTCTCTTTAATATTTATCTATGATTCATCAATTTAAAAACAATAAATAAATAAAAGAAAGACCAATAGAGTAGATGAGGGGGATCTGATCATGGAAATATGGGAGACAAAGGGAAATACTAAGGATTGAAATCGAGAAAATTATATGCATATATAAAATTATATGCATGTCAAAGTGAACTCCACTAATATGTATATCTATAATGCAAAACCTTTATGATAGATAGATGGACAGATAGACAGGCTTAGGATCTAACTGAAAGTGGAACATCCCTGGGTTCAATCCTCAGTACAACACACACACACACAAATCTGAACAATAAAATATTATTTTATTTTATATTAAATTATGTATTAGTGACCACAAGTGCTGTGAAAATTCACATAAAGAAGAGGAAATTGAAAGCAATTTCATTCATTAAGCTTTTTGAGAAGGCACTCTTCCAGTTATTTCTTTTAAGTAGGTTAAAAGGAAACAGCATATTCAGGGTAAAGTAACAAAGTGATTGATAATAGCAAGAATGTGAATACACTATTACATATTTCATCTGTTATGATGTTCCTGGCAGCAAATAATCACAATGTGCCATCGAGAGAGGGTTTGAAAGCAGTAGTTTGGCTAGAGCACAGAGTTCTAAGGGATTTTACATCTTCTACACTTAGTACATGGTCCTAGTTCCCCTATTAACTCTTCAGGATGGCAAGACTTCCACCATGGTTCAGTACATCAGATCTTATCAGCAGAAGCGAAAGGGAAGATTCCCTCATTCACATTTTTTTTTCCCAGCATAAGGAATATTTTGCAGATTTTCCTAAGGGAAATCTCCTTAATTAACCACAGCTAAGTCAGAACTTAGGGATTTCCTTATTCTTAGGAACACCACAAACATAACTGACTAATGTTCATTATTTTTCGTTATGCCATAAGGAAAGGCAGTCATCATTAACTCTATTCCCCTTATCTTGAATATTCTATGTTTTTCTTTTAAACTGACAGAAATCTGTTAGGGAAAAAAATAAGAGAGTGGCTATTGAATAGACAACAAGTAGTTTCTGATGCATTCTTGTAAAATAGAAGATGTCTTTTTGTAAATATGGTGATAAAACAATTTAGGGAGGAATATAGACCTGATGCAATAGGAAATAAAAAGGCATTGAACTTTCTAGATAATGTGCATAATTTCTAACAAGGTACATTTTCTTTGGAGACACCTCTTAAGAATTTGCAACATGGGGGCTGGGAATATAGCTCAGTTGGTAGAATGCTTGCCTTATATGCACAAGGCCCTGAGTTCAATCCTCAGCACCACAAAAAAATAAAACAAAATAAAAATTAAAGAATTTACTACAAAACTTTCTCACCTACTGGAAAAATCAGTTTTCTCAGAGGAGAACATGTATTTGTGTCATAAAGATATAGAGTATATGGTGAAATGAAAAGTCTTCTTTTCCAAATACATATGCAGTCCCCTGAATTGTAAACATAAATTTATGTAATAGTTTTTAAATATTTGCAAACAAAACATTCCATCGTGTTTGGCTTTTTCAATTACTCTAACTTGTTCTTCTTCATTTCTCAATAAAATATAAAGGCTATTTTTTCAAAGAAATAAATCCCCTTCTTGCAGTGTCTTCAATATGTTTATTGCTTTTCATTGAGTAGGACTCTTTAGAATTAACTGTGAAGTTGCAACCTCATTAATTTAACAAAGAAATATCCTTACTTCAATAAACATAAAACTTCAGCAGATCTGCAGAAAATATTTCTCAATTTCATTCACACAAATACACAAGCTTTAATCATGCTTTCTGAATTTTTCAAGAAAACAATCTAGTTTGTTTACTTTGTTCAATTAATCTGTCAGTAAGGAGTGTTTTCTCTGTAATCTCTGCAATCACAGATGCATTTCTCAGAAGTTTCAATCATTGTATCTTAATGATGATCTAAGGATGATGACATCATATTTTCTTATCGATCCTTTTAATGTCAACAAATGAAATAAACCACTATAGTCACTACAGCTGTTCTCAGTCTATTGCCCTTGCTTTCAAATTATCAGATTTTAATAATTCAGTTTTTCCTTAAATATTATTAATTTGCTTCAAGAACAAAGACAAGTAACATATTTTTTTTAATACTGGTCAACTAAACCCAAGGCCTTTCTCATGCTAGGAATGTGCTGTACAACTGAACTAATGTTCCATCCCACAAAACTGTTTAAATGTATGGGACTTAATGTGAAAATTAGCACACTGAGGTTTTGCACTGGCAATTATTAAGTTGAATAAAGTTTTTCAACTTAACAGCCTGAAATGAATATTTGTCACCCATCAGAGCCAAAGTTCCCTTTTATAACCAACATTTGTAGTAACTATTTTCTCACATTAAAATGAAAGTCATAGATAGTATTATCTATTTACCCACACAATTCAACAATAACAATATAATAAACTAACTGTAACATAAAGAGAAATAAATTTAGTGCAATTCTAAATATTAATTTGATTATTTAAATATTCAACAAATCTCTAGGTTACATTGTAATGGGGAATTCAGATGTTTACTTCTACATTCTAAATCACCTCAAGGAGTACATAGCCAATGCCAATGGTGTCTGATATTTGTTAACTCCAGTATCCTCCAAGACACAGTGTTTAAAATGTACCTCCAAAGACAACCATTAAACAACATTGAGACTATTGTTTTAAATGCAAAGGATGATGGAATATGGAAACAAATAAATAGCAAAGGAAGAAAATCGTTCATGCATATTTTCTAATTATTTGGCATGTGGATTTAGGATTTAAATCCAGCTATAATCTCATTCTCAAGTTTATGACATCTCTTAGCAACTTGGTAGATACTATCCTCTAGTATCAGACACATTAAACCTAATATTAAGCTTATTTTATGTAGTAACAAAATAACATACCCATATCATCAGTCCAACATCAGGTTTGAAATATTAATGATCTTTGGACACTATTCTAGTAGTGAATAAGTTTCAATAAGTAATGAATAAGTTTGATTCTTGTTTCACAACAAATTTCTCTCCAATGGTGAGACAAGTCTTTCTGAAGTCCTGTCCTTTTCTGCTCCACTTTCAATTTGTATATACATTTGCTACACCTGAGCCTTAATAAAATTGCAGTTCCCCATATATACATGTATCAGTTTCTATTAAGCAATATTCTACTTTCCTGTTCTATCTGTAGAGCAGTTTCTCCAACTCAAGAACAGACTTCCATGCATGTGCTGTCATCTTTGACCCTTCATACAGCATTGCAATTTGACTATGTGTCTTTGTGACTCTTCTTTCTCTCTGCTCTGCACTATGGTTATTTATGCCTGTGGATTAGAAATTCTAGTTGGCTCTCAGCAATTTAAGGGAACGTCTCTGGATGATTATTTTTAATGTTTCCCAGAGCATAGATCATTGCCTTGAACATGGCAGGGACTCTGAAAATGCATTGATTGAATTCACAAATATAGAAGACAATATTTATGTTTTCCAGTGAACTTTTAAAAAATGACTTTACCTTTACATAATATTATGTTTTCCACATGGTTGAGTGTTTCCTATTAAATTTACCCCTATGTTTTAGCATATTTTATAAAAAACATTATTGCCTTATACATCTAAATTTCACTTTCTCTCCTAAATGAATTTACCTTTCTTCTTCAAGTCTCCCAGTTATGATTTTCTATTGAATAACTAATGTTTTGTCAAAAGTCTCACTTTAGTTTAATATAAAAGGAAAAACTGCTGTAAATTTTTAGGAAGCACTTTATTAAAGAGCTTTAAAACTTCCCAAGCTCTTCCCTTTTATGTTTTATTTTCCACTACTTGACAACATTCTTAATTATCTCTCAAATAGTATTCAAATTATTCTTATAATAGATCTCAATGCTTTCTTTCTGAGATATTGTTTATCTGGTTAATATATAATATTTGAGTAATAAATCAAATAGGATTATAATTATGGAAAAGTTTAATCTTCATTTTTACATATGTCTGGTGGGAAGATTAGTTGCTAAGAAAGTTTTATAATCAGGGTTAAGCAAAAAATATACATATATATTTTGTACATCACTGTTATTAAATCAAAGATTCTGACTCAAAATTACATTGCAATTCAAGTTCCTGAGTTTCATTTGTAATTGTCTGGAATCCATCACAATAAACTAAATTGATTCATACTCTTATTCTAGTGCATTGCAAGTATCTATGTGAGAATCATCAGGAGAACACTAGCTTCTTTAACAAGGCAAAATATTTTATGGACACTGATGTAAAATCTAGGCAAACGGTCTGTATATGCATATGGCCTGTTAACAAAGTGTTCCTTTTGCATTGTCATCAAGATTGTGATCTTTAAAGAAAGTGGAAGCCTGAGACTTTGTTTACCTGGAAGGTGTCTGAAAGAATATGTAGATCTTGAAAGGAAATGCAGATTTTTTGGAAGAATGCAACTCATAATGAATGTCCAGCAATGGTTGAAAACACACAGAAAGTGGGAGAAAAGCAATAGCAGCAACAGGAGAAGAGAACAGCTGTCTGTTCAAGGGTGGTAAAAGCATATCTTGTATAATAACTGCACATCAGAGCCACCTGGAAGAAGGTAGACCCCTGGAAGCCACATACTGAGGCTTATCTGGAAAAATGAGACAGCACCATGGGTTAGAACAAAAAAGGGTGAGGAGGCAACCAGAGCAAAGCCTAAATTGATCCCCACGTTACCCCGTGAGATGTTAATTGTAATTTTTTTAAATTGTTCACTTAAATAAGAAAAGCAATGGTTAACAATTTTCTAATTGTTTTCAGTTTTACAGATAGGTGTTCATAGTTAAATGGAATACATTATGCAGTTATTAGTTTCTTGGATAGGCATCAGAGAAAATAAGTCAACACAAAAACAAAAATTCTGTCAGGTTTTCAGGGAAGGAATAATTATTAGTAATTATCTGATTTTGAAAATTAAATATAACATGTAAACCTTAAATGTGATATAGTATCTGTTTATAAATATCATGTTAAACCATTGAAGTTTTTTTTTAACATCACATATAATATTAGAAATTTCATGAGAGAAAACTGAAGCTATATTTAACATAGAGGGCTTTGGTTTTAAATGTATAGTTTCAATGTAGCAACATAAAATTAATTGTAACTTCTATGTACTTTATAAGATAACCTATGAACTTTTATTAATCACTGCAAAAAACATATTAATATCTGTTATATAGAACTTACTATGATGTTGCAAACACTTTATAAGTCATCATAAAGTGTAAAAATTTTACATTTATCCTCATTTAACCCTTTAATATGAGATGATATTATCCTTATTTAGATGCATAAATTGGGGCATAGAATATTTGCATGACTTGCCTAGGATTTCATAGCTAATAAATGACAAAGTCAAGATTCAGTCTCAGACAGCAAGAATGTACATTCTGGGATTTTAGTTCTGTTAAACATTGTGGCTAAAGAAAAACCATTTAGCATTAATGAGGTGAAGTGAACTATCAATTAGCAATTTTTGTTACCATATTATCATTAGCAATAAATCGGCAATATTAGAGTAAATCATCAAGTGTATTTTTCATTACAATTCTGATAAAGGGTAAAACTTTGAACAACAAGTGCAAATATGCATACTGTGCATATTTGGCATATAGCTTTACTTTTTGTATTAAATGAGTATTTAAAGTTTCAGTATGAGTTTTACGTTTGAGCAGAAACCAACCAGAAAAGTCATGAAGGGATCTGGCCACTGTTGGCATTTGGTACAGTATGCATGGCTTACATATCAAACTTCCTATATGCTTGATGACGATGCTAATTAAATGCCAGTTTTTCAATGAAGTATTCCTATTTTTTCTATTCACTCACATTTATATGGATGAATTTGTTACATATTTCAGGTAATACACTACTTTTTTTGAGAAATTCTATATATCTCATCCACATCTAATGTCTTAAAACACAATAGATACTTGATAAATATTTAATAATGATATTATTTTTATTAGATAAATTTAAAAGGTTAGGAAAACTTATTGCCTTAAATATTTGTCTCATTCACACAATTCTAATTTTGAGTAGTATGTAAAAAGAGACAACTTGGATGTTTGTTTACATCAAGAATCACTTCTTCTTAAAATACAAATGCAGTTTATAGGGAACAACTTATTAGGCAAGTAAAGCTAGACCAGTAGGCCCAGTGAGTGAACCTGTGCCCATTATGGTTCATAAGACAGAAATGTGGGAAGATATATAGAAGGATAAAGTGAGAATGCAAATTATTTATTAAATTTCATAGTTTTTTTTCAGGACTAAACCTGCTCAGAGCTGCAAATGGCATGCATAATATATTAATTATTAATCAACGTCAGCAGTGAAGTTCCAAAATTATTTCCACATCAGAATTTTTTGCAGAGAGATAAAGTGAAGAAGATAGCCAAATAACAACAAAACAAAACAAAAATCTCACCAATGCTTTACCCTTATGTATCCATGTTGAGAATGGTATATTAAATTATCTTAGTTATGCAGAACAGAAAAACGCCACGTCTTGAAAAAGGCACAAGAAGATAAACCCCTAGCTGCTATCAGGAAGGAGTTTTTTTTGTTTTTTTTTTTTTTTTTTTTCATATTTGCTGCTGACCTATGTTCCTAAAAGATTCTGGCTTTACAGGAAATGAAATTAAGAAACCCCAGAACAAAAGAAATGATAAGGATGTGACTTTTGTGTATTCTGCATGCATCTGCCTTCTTGCACTTAGAATTTATATTCTTAACAAATGTTTCCTTCCATCCATGGTCCTGTGGCTACTAGTCACATATCCCATTGCTCCAGGATTACCACTACATAGAAATGTCTACAAAAGGAAATGGAAAAAAAAAAAAACTGTACATCTTGGGGTCAGATCAACCTGCATGTGATTACTGACTCCACTATTGTGTCTAGTCAGGAAGAAGAACCATGTCTAACAGTTCTGTGTATCAGTTTTGTCCTTGGATAAAGGAAACAATTGTTAGAAGACTCAAAGGTAGAAGGGACCAAGACAAATCCAGAAGTTCATAAACTTTGAAGTTTTGACCATCCCAAGGCTAGAGGATAAATAGGATGAAGGATGTCACAAAGTTAAAAAAAAAAAAAAAAAAAAGGTGAGGGGCTGCCTATTGGCATCTGAAAACCATGGAGTTTCCAGCTGGGGAGTGGTGGCTGCTGTTCAAGGGAGATGGTTGAGTGAGAGCAGAAATAATGGAAGAGGCACATTGTCTGCAACAGACCCTGCTCAAAGTAAATTCAACCTTTTGTTGTGTGGAAATATCCTTCTAGGCATCCCACTGGCTAAAAAATCTATTTGGCAATAGAACCTAGCAAGGCAGTTTTCAGGGATCAATCCTATGTGATAGTAACAAGCAGGGAATTGACAGAGAAGAGATATAAGGAGAAAGCAAATGATGGACACCTAGTGTGATGATCTGCTTCAAACAGTTTATACCCCTAAAGATTTTTTTTCTTAGATTGAGTTAATGCACCAAAATATAATTATTTTATTAAGATTGAATAACACAACACTTATAAGTTGGAATACAATAAATGATGTGTTATGATAGTTTCTCTTCCCTACTTTCATTAACACAAACTGGAGGAGATACATAAAAAGGTAAATGATGTATTTTTTTAAGAATTACTTATTGACAACTCATATATACTGCATGATATCTTTAACATTTCATGTGCATTGTCTAAAAGCAATACCAAGCTAGGAGTGGTGGTGCATTCCTTTGATCCCAGCAGCTGGGAGGCTGAGGCAGAAGGATTATAAGTTTGAGGTCAACAAGGCACTAAAGGCACTAATAATCTTAGCAAGACCCTGTCTCAAAAAAAAAAAATAAATAAATAAATAAATAAATAAAAGAAAGAAAGAAAAGAAAAAGGTCTGGGGATGTGGTTCAATGATGAATTACCCCTGGGTTCAATCCCTATTATCAAATAAATAAGTAAATAAAGTAATGTCAATATGAATAATTTTAGAATTAATCTTAGAAATGTTAGTAGATTGTCCACGTTAGTTTGGAATCAATTATAATTTACTAAGTAGTTTGAAAATATAATGGAACTTGAAATAATGGGAAAATATAGCATGCAGAACATAATGTCTCAAATATCTGACTTTAAATATGACAACTGCAATTAATGCAACTGTTTTAAAGGAACAAAAACTTACTTAGTTTTTCATATTTATGAATAGTTATCAAAATATTTTTGCATTACAAATTAATGTTTCAAACTTACATTGATCAATATGTCTTAAAGGAAATTATAAGTAATGGTCAATTTGAAATAATGTATATGTAAATAAATTCATTGAATCAAAATTTACATTTAAAAAATTGAAATAAGTTAATATAAATCAGTTAAAATGTATTCATAGGACATGATTCATTTTAAATGTGAACTTCTATAAAGTCATTAAAATGTGATATTTATAAATTTAAATATTCAAAATTATGTATATTATTGAATAGTATCAGCATTTTATAAAGAAGCAAGGTGGTATATTTGTTATGAATATAAACCCATATTGTGGACAGAAGTATATTTAAAATTTAATAATGGTAATTTTCTCTGGGTGAGATTATCATGGTTTGCTTTTATTATATCCTTCATATATTTCAGTACTTTCCAGTATTAAACAATGTTTTTACAATTACCTTTAAAACCAGTGAATGGCAATTTCTACATTGAAAAATGAGTCTTACAAAATTTATTTTTTGTATTTTATTATTTATTGAATTTTTAGGCAAATGATTAATATAGAATTTCTGTTCTAAATCATAAAGTAAGTATCAGTTAGTTGAATGAGGGCATAAATATGGAGGAAGTCTGGAAATTTTATCCATTAATTCCTGTTTGTAGATGAATACAAACAACTTTCCTCAAATTTAAACTGTTAAAGTTAGATATATGTATGAATCAAAGTCAGATTGAATTGTCCTAAGGCATAGGTAGTTTTGGACTTAGTTTTAACAGACCATAGTAAATAAAGAATTGAGTTTTGAACTTAGAAAGGGCATTCCCCTGTAATTCCTCTTGCAAGATCTTAGCTGGAAGACTGGAGGGTAGAAAGAAAAAGTCATTTCAATTGAGGTAGTTGCAGAGGTGTGTTGGAAAGAGGAAATAGTGAACATATGTTGCCACTGTTGCTTTTTATTTGTTTTCCTTTTGTATTTATTCTTATTGTTAATATGTGGGCAATTAGTTAATAAATAACCAAGTGTTGTTTTCTTTCAACATTAAGTGTGACTTGTATTGGGAAGGCTAAATGCCACCTAAATTCACAGTACAAGACATCAGAAAAATAAACCAGTGAGTTCAGGAAGTTGACAAATACAAAAATGGAAAGACAATGTTAAATGAGGGCCGTGATGAAATTGACAATGACAGAATTAGGGACAGTGGGCATTAATAAACCTGATTATATACAACCTTACATTTTCTCCAGCATAATACAGCATTCTTTTTCATTTGATAGCACCAAGTGAAGCTAGTGTCAGGGCAAGTACGATTATCTTTATGAGACACTGGAGGCTGAGGGAATTTAATAACTTGTCTAAATCTCTGACTTTCAAATCATTGCCCTGTCTACTGTACTTCATGGTTTTCATGCTAGAGGGCCATGCTCCATCACTTCATATAAGAACTTAATACATACATAGTAAGTCATTTAGAAATAACATATAGATATATAAAATGTGATATAATTAATAAAATGTAATGGACACATTTCTGACATTAATGGTTTGTGCCCAATTAGACAATGTTAATGCCCCTATTTATCTTTTAAAATTAAAGCTTCAAGTAATCTACCACCAACGCCATTAAGATTGTACACGTTTTGTCACTACTCTTGAATATCCTACAGGAGTAATTTTTGTGTAGTAACATCTCTGGTCATTATAAGAGTACAAGAATAATCAAAACATTTTGTCAATAAAATGCATTATTGATTAATCTCATTAATATGTCATTATTATTAGTAGTACCCATGTATAATTTAAATTAATGTGTATCTCAAACATTGATCCAGTCTGAGGGATTTGGGAATCTAATTATAAGCAATTTTGAAATCTTGTCAACCAAAGCCTAGAGTTTTGAAAGACACTTAGAAATAGAGAAAATAAATAGACAAATATATGTATGTATATATGTGTGTGTGGGTAAATAAATAAATAAATGTAAGAACACTTGCTATAAGAGAAGCAGTTTCTGCCCAAAGCAATGGCTGACCAATTTTTAGTGGACATTCTTATGTGGAAATAAGATCTTAATGATAAAAGCACTGCTCTGTTGAAAAGAATACTAATATTTTGTACTAATCCTAAAAAGATAAGACAGCTTAAGCATGAGGCAAACAGGACAGAAGATAGCTCTGACAAGAAAAAAGAAAAATTTGCACAAGAAGAATAGAGACAGTATTGTTAACGGTAACAGGAGTAGTCGCATGTGTCCAGATAGCAAAGAAGAATGCCAAAGCAGGTGAAAAATGACAAGATTTACCGAATTCTCTCTCATAAATACCAGAACTTCCCACTATTACTATTTTAAGATTTTGTGCAATCAGGCAATGTAGCAACTTTAATGTGGGAAAGGTGATTCATGATAAGTGAAAGCATATTGTTTAAGAACCAAGCATAGTGGCGCATGCCTATAATTTCAGTGGCTCCTAATTCCAGTGACTTAGGAGGCTGAGGCAAGAGGATCACAAGTTCAAAACTAGCCTCAGCAGCCAACCGAGACCTAAGCAACTTACCAAGAACCTGTCTCAAAATAAAAATAAAATAAAATAAAAAGAGCTGGAAATGTGCTCCGTGGTTAAAGGATCCTGGGTTCAATCCTCCTCACCCAAAGTGTATTGCTTAAATACATTATTCTGTCTTCTGTCCTAGATAGTCTGTACTGTCAGGAATGTTATTAACGTAAGTGTACACTATACTACTTTAAGAAGTTGTTCTTAAAACATTTTTGAATTGTTATGTAGAGCAAACCAAAGCCTCACTTTTGTAAAACACATATGATCTATAATTTTTAATCTAATGCCTAGTTGTTATTAGGGTCCCCTGCTCCCCAAATGATATACTTCAATCTTTTGTTCTTGACTATGAAGAAGAGATTAGGTGTTATACCTTTAAGAATGCAAATTGGTCAGACACACATATACATCCAACTGATTTTAATCTAATCAAAGTACAGATCATTATAATTACATTTTCATATGGAAGTTTTTAATCTCAGGCATGTATGTAAAACTACAATTTGTTGCAGACCTTGAGTAAAAAGTAAAATATCAATCAAGAAAGTAAGATCAGAAAATTTCTATGAGGATATATGTGGGATATGAGACATAAAATTACCTTAGCATCAGGCAAGTTAAGTAGGGTGCAGAAAACTAAGAGATGCACGTGTCTATTGGAAGTGGTAGAAGCTGAGATGCATAATGTTTGGGGTTGTTTAAGAGTGAAAAGGAGGTGGATAAACAAATGAAATTGGAACTGTAGATTCTAGAAAGATTTGATCAGCAGGCCTTGTATATTGGACTTTTATTTTATAAGCAGGTAGGTGTTATGAAATTTATCTTCAGGGATACAACAGGAGTAAAATAATTTTCATTAAGGACATGGTATGACTTTTAAAAAATATTAAGTATTCTTAGTCCTTTAAATATACAAATGAATCTAAATTTTTCATCTATTCTGTTTAAGAACCTTGGTTTTAAATATGATATAATGATATGCATTCAATTTTATTCTAATAGCATCAATATTTAAGTTGTCTTTAATTTACATGAATGATTAAACAAGGATGCTTTAGTTGAGTTAACATCTTGCAATAACTTCAATGGAAATGCTTTTGTTCTTTTGAAAAATATCTACTGGTTAAATAAATGTATTCAACTGAAAATAATGTGATAAAAATATCTTCATATATATTAAAGTTCATTGGTTTTGAAAAATAATTGGTTGAGATAAAAAGCTATTAGAATTAGTAAAAATGCCTAATTTAGAATAAAATTTGTTCATTTCCATGCAATTACTTTTGGTTATGATAGAATGTGTTGGAGAAGAAAACAATAAAATGACTGGTGACAATAAGTAGGCTTCTGTTTCAGGAAAAATGAAATGCATGAGATTCATGAATTTAATGGATTGGTAATTTAAAATAAGCATCTGAGATGGAAAATGTTTCCTTTTAAAAAGAAACATGCAGAATGTAATGATACCACTAATTGT
The DNA here is from genome assembly GCF_048772815.1 of Callospermophilus lateralis. NCBI lineage: Eukaryota > Metazoa > Chordata > Mammalia > Rodentia > Sciuridae > Callospermophilus > Callospermophilus lateralis. Next base: position 126,978,610 of record NC_135306.1, on the reverse strand, counting down.
CTATTATTGCATAGACTTCAAGTAATTTCACAGGTTTTAGTTTACTTGATCCCTAGCATACTTCCTTAGGACAGGAAGAACAATTGGTGAAATATATTAATATTTTAATGTCTTGCTAAAGTTTGGGTCTAGAATTAAGACTGAGTTATGCTTTCATATTTTCTTTACTGGAATATGGCAATATTAAATTTCTTTCACACACAGAAATATTTTAATTTTTTAAGCATTTTTTTTTCAAAAACTCAGTCTAGTGAGCAAATATAAATTGTCTGATTGTTCACACTGTTAAAATCTTAAATGGGGATGGGTTTTGACTTAAATTTTTGTATGGTAGACTTTAACTTTTTTGATTAAGATCTACCTTACTTTGCAGATAAGGATTTCTACACTATTTCAAAATCATTGCAGTTCTCAGTTTAGAACATTAAATAGGAAGACAGTCTTATATATATTGTAGGAATGGAAAAGCCATAATTATGTTTGTTGTGTATGCATATGCTTTATTTCATTAGAATCACCATATACTTTATAAGTACAATCTATATGCTAAAATTTGTGTATGTGTATATTCTTCAAACAGTCTATATTGAATTAAGTTTTCTGATGCTCCAAAGAATTTATTCAGCAGAAAGGAAACCACTGATTCTTTTATCCAAATTTCATTTTTGGTATTTTAATCCAGTACCCTTTGCACATACACTTCAACAACTTTTCATTCTTAAACATCAATCTATGGAGGAATAAAACATGTAAAAGTTATTAATCATAATATAATATGGAGAAAAAGTGAGATGGAGTTGGAAATAATGTATGTAAAACCAGAGAAAGGAAAAAAAAAAGAAAATAACCTGATAGTACATTATCACTAACTAATTTAATACATAACAGTTATTCTAGTTTATAGTTATCCTAGAACATATTTAATTTACATATATATTATTGTAGCGATTTAATTGTGATCAAGGTCATAGAGACATGTTTTAGGACATTTTCATAGCTTTGAAATTAAATTCTAAGAGCATATCATAGATAACAGTTTTGTAATGTTGAGTAGCTATATAAAGAAAATAAGTTTCTTTCATATTGAATTGCTAAAATATTTTTATATTTATATTATTATATGATGAGTGAACTACTATTCAAATTTCTAACCAAAATTTTATTTTTATCTATTTCTGAAGACTTAAGACATTATTGATACAAATAATATGAGAAATAATGTTTGAAAGAAGAAAATTATTTTGTTTGCTTAATTTTACTAATGAGAATTACCTATAAGCATAATACCTTTTTTTTTTTTAACTAAGAAAAACAATTCATTACTCATTTGGGTGCTCTCTATCTCTTAGTTTGAAACCTGTATGAGCTAAATCTATAAGATCAGTTTGCATATTCAGAAGAACAGCCAGCAGAAGAAGAAAAAAAATATTTTAAAAACCAGAATTTCAAGCCAAAAGGCCAAGAAGCAACAATTTCCAGGGAGTTACTTTTTTTAAAACTTTTTTTTTTTCTTACAGTGCTAGTGAATGAACCCAGGGCCTCTGGCATGCTAGGCAAGCATTCCATCATTGAGCTACATCCCTTCACATCCCCAGGGCTATTCATTACTATGTAATACTCATGTAAAACATACTAGTATTTTTATTCAAAATATTTTAAATGTATGAAATATAATAATTTCTCTTCATATACTTTTTAAATAAGAACCATCTCACTTTTAAGATTTAATAGTCTTGAAGTATGTGGATTCTTGTTAAATAAGGAATTCAATACATCTCACTTACCCTGTATGGGTTAGTTTGAGAAAGAAATAAAGATTTCCTTCTTCAAGTGAATAATTAACAGCATCTACCAGTCCTAATTTAGGAAATTTATCTTTCATGGCTTCAATAATATCAAGAAAAATATCTTTTCATCATAAAAAATATATATTTGACTTGTTTATTAATGAATATTTAAGCCCATAAAGTAGATGGGAACGCATGAATTTCCATCATGTATGTGGTATTTCTCCTGAAGAAGCAGGTATTAACTTTGTAGAGTGTCATATTTGACAAGGCAAATACTTGGGTACTAATTGATATGTATGCAGTGGAATAGAGTAGTACAGTTTGGAAGTCTAATTCCTTGATGTAACCAGGAGTAATTTTCTGCTTGAACCACAACACTAGAGGCTGAAACAGCTGAAGGCTTTGTGAGGGGGTCACCAGCACCACAGGCGACTATAGGTGAAGAGAAAATGTCAGCAATTTGCTGTGAGGTTTTCGTAGCCATTGTTGTGAATGTATACACTAGTAAGTGCTGTTTTATCTCTGAGGAAAGAAAGCTATAGGCCTGAATAGTTTAATGTAAAATATTAATAGTTTAAGCCATGAATTGTTTAGATATAAAAATTGGTCACTTTTCTTTAATCCTTTATACATATTTTTAGCTTTCAAATGCTTTAGTGCATACCTCATATTCATAGCATGCTTAAGTTTCCCATAAGTCTTTAATAGAAAGTGTTTTTCAGGGACTAAAAGGTTTCCACAAGAGATTCTAATGGTTTCACACTAGTCACCAACTTGATTTTTTCTGCTTCTCAGCTGTCTTTAGTTTCACAGTCCAGAGACCATCTGTCTAGACAGGTGTTATCTCACTGGTATCTAAAAGTAGAAACTGAACATCATTATTTTTGAAATCTATTTAGAAATTGCAACTCTAGTGATAAAGCAGTACTGGTCTGAGCTGTGCACTGTTACGAATCTCTTCCTTAGAACAGATGGACTACAAAATGGCTTATTTTACATGGACCAGCTGTGAACTTAAGAAGTGAATAGGAACTGTGGGTGTCGCTTACAGTGCACAGAAAAGTCAAGAAATTTAATGGATATGTCAAAAGGAGTTTGTAGTGGGTAACACATATTTCTAGTGGATTTAAAAAACAACAACAATGTTTACTGTCTGCAATAGAGGGAAAAACAAATATAGGAATCACTCTAAAGTACATCATACTAAAACAAATTCTGCTAAGATGTATTTGAAGTCCTAAATATTTAGGGACCTTGACTATATTGTATAATGTTATTTGCAAGTCACAATTATCTTCATTCCAGTTTCAAAATACTTGGATAACTAATTGACATATACATATTTTCTATAATATCGCATAAAAGAACTGACAGTTATAAACATAGATTACAATGTCATTGTAAAAGTATCTAGTTCTATCACAGAGTCAAACTCTCCCTTCTCATTAGGGCCTTTATAACACATCACACACACACACACATAGACACACACACACACACACACACATGCCCTGTAAACAGTAAATGGGTAAATGAATTAAATAAATATTTCACGAGAGAAGAATAAATGGTCAACAAATATATGAAAAAAGTGTTCAACATCTTTATCCACCAAGAAAAAGAAAATCAAAACTTCCCAAAGATTTAATATCACTATAGTTAGAACGACAATCCTCAAGAATACAAATAACAATAAATCCTGGCAAAAAACTTCTGCATATTATTGATGGGAAAGTAAAGCAATATAGCCACTGTGTAAATAAGTGTGGAGTTTCCTTACAAGAGTAGAGATGAAACCTGGAGTGGTAGTATAAATTGAAATCCCAGCAATTCAGGAGGCTAAAGCAGGAAGCAGGAGAATTACAAGTTCAAGAAGAGCCTTGACAACTTAGTGAGAACCTGTCTAAAAATAAATTTAAAAAAAGGACTAAGGACTTGGGATGTAGATCAGTGGTAAAGCAACCCTAGATTCATGTGATCCAGGTATACCAGTCTTTGGTATTTATCCAAAATTATTAAAGTCAGCAAGCTATAGAGATACAGGCATCCCCATTCTTATAGAAGTAGAATTTACAAAAGCCAGATTTTGGAACTGGCCTAGGTGTTTATCAACAAATGAATAAAGAAAATATGGACTAGATACATAATGGAGTTTTACTCAACAATAGAAAAGATCAAAATTATGGCTTTTAAAAGAAAATGGCGATGATGGAACTGGAGATCATTATGGTAAGCAAAATAAGGCAGACTCAACGTCACGTGTAGTGTGGTTTCTTTCATAGAGGAAGCAAGAGAGTAAAAAGAAAAAAAAGTGATTTTATAAAAGTAGAAGGTAGAGGCAAGTATGGTGTTGCACTTCTGTAATTCCGTAGGCTCTGGAGGCTGAGGCATGAAGATCACTAGTTCAAAGCCAGCCTTAGCAATTAAGTGAGGCCCTAGGAAACTCAGCTAGAGCCTGTCTCTGAGTGAAATATAAAAATGGGCTAGGAAATCACTCAGTGTTTAAGTGCCCCTGGTTTCAATCTGTTACAAAAAAAAAAAAAAAAAAAAAGAAGAAGAAGAAGAAGGAGAAGAAGAAGAAGGAGAAAGAGGAGGAGGAAGAGGATTGAGGAGGAGAAGGAGGAGGAAGAGGAGGAAGAAGAGATGTAATATAGAGGATGGGGATTAGAAGGAGGAAGTAGAGGAATGCACTGGGAGATACTGGGGAATAAAACTGATCAAATTATCTGCATGTTTGAATATACCACTAGTATGTATAAATATTGTGCACCAGTAAAATTTAAAGAAAAGAAAGAAAAGATTGTTTAAAATGAGAGGCTATTTTCACTCTGGGGTTTTTGCAAGTAATAAATGTTAAATATATTTGTTTGCTAGCCATTTTTATTTTCTATGACAAATTATCACTTTTATTCAATTAAATATAATAAAATTATAGAAGTATTAATTCACCATATTTTAGGATCGACTCTATTATTTATTATAAGCTATTTATTGTTAAGCTTTGACTAGGTCTTAGGGGCCTAACCAAATAAATGCAAAACTAAATTTCATCTTTTAGGTTCAAATCTAATTTAAATGAGGGAAAAAATGTAAACTATGTTGAAAAAAGGTTATTTTTTTTATAATATGTTTTAAACCACTGAAAAAATAAATTCAAATAAAACAATCTCAGGAATAAAATAGCTCTCACATATTCATAAATGTATTTTACAAATACATAAAATTTTAACTAAATAATACACTTAATAAAATAAAATAATATGTGCTTCAAGACCCAGAAACACAAAGGTATTTCTAATATAAACTATGTCATTGAAGTATGTGCTAAAATACAGATTTTCTTCACATGTTTAATGGTGCATTATATTTAAACATACTGATGGAAGTTGTTGTTACATATTTATTCATGCACACAATACATGATATAACAATATAATTTATGTAATTCTTGCCAAACAAGTAAAAATTAATATGATGCCTTTATATACTGTTGATAGAAAAAATATTTTGATTACTTCTCTGTGAAAATGAATGATGTAATATTTGTATATAAGGGCACTGAACCAAGCTATTAATAAACATTCAATATACAGCCCTTCTCTTCCCACCCCTGTACAGCATTATTGTACAGCATTATTAAAGTCAGCAATCTTGACAATCTTTGCATCCTTTTCCTTAGGTCAAATAGTTTGACTACTTTTATCCTTCAAAAGATTTCTTAGCATCACTTTCTTATTTATTCAGATTACCCTATCTGCTCATTAACAACTGCATAATTCTAATTTATAAGTGAATCTAATAACATGAATCAACAGAAAAAAATAAAGAAATCTTAGACCTATACAAATATCCCAGTATATTGGGTTGAATTGCTTCCCCCCAAAAAAGGAATCCAAATCTTAACCCCTATCACCTGCGAATCTCATCTTATTTGGAAAAGAAATCTTTGCTATTATGATTAAGTGAAAGATATTAAGATGAGATAATTCTAAGTAGCCAAGTGAACCCTAAGCCCAATAAAATGTATCCTTATAAAACAGGAGAAAACAAAGGTAAAAGAGGAGACACAGCTGGGAGAGGACATGTGAGGATGCAGACAGAGTGTGTCACCATGCATGATACAATCAGTACACAAGATGTTCACTGGAGGAGGATGCTCTCTGTTAAGATTTAATAGCATAGACCTAACAGAAGTAATATGGCTATGAAATGACAATTTGATCTGTTTTAATCCTTCTCAGTATTCTCTGAATCACATAAGAAGTTAAACATTGGGGCTCTGGAGGCCAACAGATCTGAGTTGCACTCAGCTTACTTACTATATATTCCTAGGCATTCATTTAGTTCTTAGCTTTTTTGTGTGCAATTTTGATTAACAAATACACTTAAGTTATGAGATTTTTATAGATGCTTAAACACTTCTTGTTGTGAAGTATGTACCACAGTGTTTGGAAAAGTGCTCAGTGATAAATCTGTAAGCATAAAAATGTAACATGATATGATATGAAGGAACTTCCTTCTCTAAGAATGAAAGCTTGGTTTAAATTTTAAAGCCACTAATGGAAAGATCCTGGTGTGTCCTGGATATATTAAGTGGGCTACTCTGTGTTAACTACAGTACTATAAGTGTTATTAATAGTACTGTATTTTATGTCACCAAAAAAATCACAGCATATTGAATTCATAACCAGTCCTATGACATGACATTCCTATAGCATAATGAAAAGTACTATAGGAATCTTTAAATATTATCATTCAATCACTCACCCAGACTTACACATGGTGGTTTAACAGACTTTGTCAGTTATTTTAAGATATTTTTGGACTCCACTTCCCATACTTCCAATTTGCTATAACAAGAGCATCTTTTTTTCTGTTTTTTTTTTTTTTCTGCTAAAATGTCCATGGTAAGAGACAGTCAGGGTCCTCCTGAAAGATAGTAACAGTATGAGGAAAGATGGAATTAGGTTAACATTCTGGAAAACTGTCTTTCAGAAACTGCTCGGGGAAAAGTTAGAAAGAACACCTAGCATCTAATCAGACTCAAGAGAGCAATCTGAGAATACACCCAAAGTTAACCTGGAGTATGCTAAAACTCTTCATTTTTTCATAGACCTGAGCAAAAAATAATAATAATAATAATAAAGATCAGTTCTGTTTGGGTTTCAGAACATTTCTTTTTCTCTTAGAAATTACTTTGTTCCTGTCTTACTTTTAATCACACATGAGAAGTGAAATGAAATAATAGTGTTGTCAATAGGGTATTAACTGTAAACTTCAATGGCTTAGAGAATCTAAGTTTGTTTTTTAATAATCAGGAGAAGATCAATTTTTGTCATATGAGTACCTCTGAGTATGTTTGAAATACTCTTTAAAATTTTAATAGACAAAAGAAAGGATTAATCCAAAGCCTGAGGTAGATTTTAACAATAATGAAACACTTGAAATTTAACAAAAAAAAAAAATGCATGAAAAGAATGAAAAATATGCAGATATTAAGAGTGCACAATAATAGGTACAGAGAATTAATATTGCTAAACAATGGGTACAGAGAAAATATAGTGTAGGACAAAATTAAAATGCATCTCGTTAAAACAGAAGTTCATTTTGGACATATTTAATACTTCTTGAATAGCAGAATATATTAATGGTTTGATCAGTGGAAAATGTTCAATATTATGAAAACACAAATATCTGTACTAACTTTTTGCTACATATTACATTTGATAATGAATATACTATATATATAAAAATATGGAAAACATTAGATAAATGTAAGGTCTATATTGTCATAAAAGGAAGTTTGTATATTACAGTAATATATGTGGAATAACATTTATATGGCATATTAATTAGTAACTATATGATATAGACACAATAAAAACTGTGAATGTATTTTAAAGTAATCTTAATTAATTAACATATATTAAAGCATTCTAATGACTTAAGCTGATATGTTAGTTTTCTTTCACTGTGAACGAAGTAATAGAAAATAATAACTTAGGAGAGGAAAACTTTATTTGAATAGCATATTTCAGAGATCTCAGTCCGTGGCCAGCTGGATCCAAAGCAGAAACATCATGGCAGAAGGATTTGTCAGAAGAAAATTGCTCAGGTCATGGCAGCCAGGAATGAGAGAGAGAGAGAGAGAGAGAGAGAGAGAGAGAGAGAGAGAGAGAAGAAGCAGAAGAGGAGGAGGAGGAGTGGAAGGAGGAGGAGGAGGAGGGAGAAGGAGAACACACTGAAATCCAAAGACTAAGGACCTGCCCCCAGTGACCTACTTCCTCTAGCCACACCCCACCTATTTACAGCTTTTACCTAACAATTCATTAAAACGATTAATCCATCAAATGGATTAATCCAATGGTGAAGTTACAGCCCTCACAATCTAATCATTACCTAAAAACCCCACCTCTGTACCTTGCTGCATTGAGGACCATGCTTTGAAAACATGAATTTTTCAAGGAGAATTAATGACACAAATAACAGCTGATAATATCCTTATCTTTAAATCACTTAATTATCATGGCCTGTAGTATTGAAAACATCACATATTACTAACTATTGCAGAAGTCACTTATTATTTACTTTTCTCTTATACATGAAAATAAATGACACAACAGTGTTGAAATTATAGCATTGTCTTTCTTTTAAAGGACACAATGCAAGTGTCCACTAAAAAGTATGATGAGGTATACAGAAATTTTTCAATAAAGAAAAAATAAACAGTGTGATATGCATTTTTAACATTGATAATACAAAATATTCCCTACAAGATTAAAAGTCATTGGTAAAAGTATGTGGAGTATAAACATGAAATTCAACTGGAGAACAAAATGTCACCTTAGATGTCTACCCAAAATGTGATCTGTTGTAGAACAAGTGATAGCTTTAAATGTTTCTCATTTTTATTGTCCAGGCCCTTCTTATAACTCATAAAACTATATAGATTTTTCATTATATATTCAAGGAATACTAGGAAGTTATTTCCATAGCATATTGAAGAATAATAAAAGAGAAATATGTTACAATGCTGTTTAATAAAATTTACATGAATTTTAAAAATTGGAAAATATTTTTAAAAATTTTAAAAATTGGAAAAATTGGAAAATATACACATACATAAGTGGTGCTATTACTGTGTATTAAAAGTATGAATAAATTTAGACACAATTAATATTGTAATTATTAGTTGTTTTTTCTTCAACTACGTTTTTAAAACATTTCACTTTTTCACTGGAAAATATATGTGAATGCACTTATAATCATAAAATTGTATAGTCCTTTTAGTTCAGTATTTACATAATTAATATGTAGTTATGCCTTGTTATTTCTCTACACCTAGAAGGCTTTAAGAAGCCTAATTTTTTTAATTTCTATCTCATATATTGCATTAAATAAGAAGCATAATAGCTGTGTTCAGTGTAATGCCTGCATTGCAGAAATCCTTCAGGATAAAATGGGTCTTGAAAGAAAATAGTGTCATGATTTTTATCTGAAGAGGAAGAAATGTGGTTATATTTAGCAGAATGGGAGTGTGCACAACACTTTTTAGTTTATTTTTTTTCACAATTTAAAAGTATGAAGTTAATTCTTAAGTCTTGATTGTTAATTGTAGATTACCTGGAAGGAAAGAATGCTTCAAAGGAGATTAAAATGGATTAGAATTTTTATATGAGACAGGCTTGTCCTCTGAGCTCACCCTTTACAACAAAGCAAACTGACTTAAAGGTATTATTATAATGCTAAAGACACACTTTGAAATTTTGAATTGGTTTATATCTGGTTCAGGTATAAAATATGATGCCTACACAGAAACAATGTGCCAACTCCTCTCCTCACATATTATATTAGATGTGGCCATAGGAAAGTTTACAATTGGTGGGGCTTCAGGCACGTGGGAGGAAAGATAAGTCTTTCTAAGGTCAAATGTTTTTGTTTGTAACAAAAGTGACAGCTCCTTGAGAGGGTACTACAAGTACAGTAAATACCACTTGCCTATTGTCTTTATTTTTAACTGTGCATTACATAGTGTGTTTATTTTTGTAAACACATAGACTTGTTAATTGCATAAACAAAATATCTAAAATTCCCCAGTATAAAATCATACATCATATAATATGTGGATGTGTTTGCAATTTGTATCTTTTTCATAGATGAATAAAAATAGCTTGGTTGAATCTTTCTATTGAATTCTGTATTGCACTATTTTCCCCATTATTGACTTTTATATAGAAAATGAAAAAAAAATCAAAAATTCACATTTTGTGTTGAATTAATGGGAAATGAAATTGGCAATGAGAAAATTAATGCAGTAAATTCTTTCATTATTATTATAGCTTTCCCAATACTTCAAAATGATGATACATATATATTAGTAACGGTAAAATTATCTCCAAGATTATTTCAACTAATAAGTAAAGATAGCTATATAGAAAGTAAAATATTTATTATTATTATAATATTATCCAAAGCATTAATGAAGCATAGTGCTACAAATAAATGGCCATGAATGTACATATGTATATATGTACCTACATATATGTTTGTACATTTATTTCTCTTTCAATATACACTAGCAGTACATATGTTGTTAGTCAGCTTTTTGTCTCTGTACCCAAAATACATGACAAAACCAAAGAAGAAGAAAAATTTATCTTGGCTCACAGATTGAGAGGATTCAGTCCATAGTCAGCTTGCTTCAATGCTTTGGGCTTGAAGTGAGGCTTGCTTTCCTGGTAGAAGTGCATGACAGAGGATACTTGTTCAGTTGCTGGCAGCTGGAAAGCAGAAAGAAAGGGGCCAGGGCTTGAGAGAAAACAAACCCTTCCAGTATATGCCACCAGTGACACACTTCTCCAACTAAGTCGCACTTCCTGGTAGTCTATTAAGTCATAACTGGATTAATCCCTGGATGAGGTCAAGCCCTCATCACCGATTCACTTCCCCAAAGCCCCACCTCTGAGTACATGGGACTTTGGGGGGCATTCCAGACCCAAACCATAATATGTATGTTGATGTTTACGTATATGAGTATAAATATCTACCTATATTAATGCAGTGTACTATATTCTATATTCTTGGAGAAAAAAAATATTTTTTCAGTGAATAATGTAATTTTGGGGAGTTTACCATATTTAAAAGCAAGACTAATTTATTTCTCACTTATATATAACTGCAGTTTAAGCACTATGTCTCTATGCCCTATAGGATAGATATCATTATACTTATTTTACAGAAAAAGAAACTGAAAATGAAATTATATAAGGAAATGTCCAAGGTCACACACCAACACAGATTCAAAACTTCAATTGCCTCTGTAAACCAGATATGCCATTATGCCTGTGTCTCCCATTCCATCACTCTTGTTTTAAAAATAAGCAAAATGTGTCTGAAGAATACCAAATGATTACAGATAGTTGTAGATCACGTTAGAAGCAGAGGTAATAGAACCATCAACATTTGAATTATCAGTTTACTTCCAAGCCGCTGCTGGATATTGCTTCCTAGGCATAATGGCTTCCAGTAAAACATGGTCTGCATTGCTTATATGTAACGGAAATAAAAATGGCCATAAACAATTTCTTTTTCATTTCTGTTATAGCCAAACCTTTATGTAAATGTAAATATATAGAATTACATAAAATAATCACTACTATTCTCAAATTATACATGAAAATTTTATTTTATTGTTATTAGAATCATTGATAAGCTGATCCATTTAATTCAATCCAAATTATATTGCTTAAATACTAGATTTTTAATGGTGAATGAAATAATCAGGCACCTATACACTCAGAACTCAGATTAATGAAAGATATAAGCAGGTAAAGAAACATTTGGACAGAGCAGACACTGTATGCTGTAGAATGGATAACAAGGGAAATAACCTGCGATCCCAGAGGAGGGCAATCTCATCCTGCTATGCTGGGTCTGTCATGACTTCCTCAAAGAAGAAGAATTTTTGTTGCAGTCTAAAGAATGCATTGCCCATACAAGACCAATGGGATTGCAAGGAGAGAGGGAAGGAATACTTGAATATTGAGACAAAGGACCTCCTGCTCATGAAGGGAAGAAAGCACAAGATAATTCTCAAGAATCAAAATGGTGCTGGACTATGGCCTGTGGAATGGTGTAGAGAAGCAATCTAGAGTCATGTCAGATAGCTCATTTAGTTTGGATGTCCGACCGCTGCAAACCATACTACATGGCATTAAGTAAGGATTCCTATTGGAAATATGGAATGTTTGTATTGGATGTATAAAATATGTGGGAATAAGATTTAGGTAGTCTTGGATAAAAAAAATATATATATAATGTTAGACTCATGGATATTTTGAATTACTTCAATAAATATCAAGAAAGATGTGTGGCTTCATCCAAATTAATAAGATTTTTATTTTGGTTGGTGGCAGCACTTGAATTAGCATGACTATAGCATCATGGTCAGAAGAGTTTTTTGGCAAAAATATTCAGCTCTGCAGTTTTCTAGACATTCTATTTTGAAGATTACTTTTATTTACTACAGGGAATTTTCATGATTCAACTTCTTCAATAGAAAAGCAATCATGATTATTTTAATAAAATAGATGAATATTATACCGGAAATAATAATAAAGGAAGTGTTAGATATTTTAATGAAAACTGTACTTAGCAGCAAAGCTTACAACTCGTGTTAACGAAGAAAAAACAGAGATTTCAACTTAACACTGAATTTTACACTGTTCCTCTGGGACATTGTATTATAGTCTATAAATTAACTTATCATGATCAATATTTATTAAATAAATATTATATGCAGGGTCTCAAACAGAAACTTTATATATTTTAACAGAAATACAATAAGAGTCTTGATTTTTTTAGAGAGAGATAGAGAGAATATTTTAATATTTATTTTTAAGTTTTCGGCAGACACAACATCTTTGTTTGTATGTGGGCTGAGGATCTAACCAGGGCCGCACACATGACAGGTGAGCGCGCTACCGCTTGAGCCACATACCCAGCCCAAAGAGTCTTGATTTTAAGAAGTTTATATCGTGATTTGAAATATATTCTTGTGGGAAATGATATTATTTTTTCATATGTAGAAGTAGCAAAAGTAGAAGTTTCCTATAGAAACTTTACAAATTTTCACAGAAATACAATAAAGGAGTCCTGAATTTAAGAAATTTACACAGTAATTTGAAATATATTCTTGTGAGGAATGATTTTATTTGTCATACATAGCCGTAGCAAGACATTGATCTAAGTGACAATTCTAATTTAAAATATCAAGACTTAGCTTTACCAAAATAAAAATAATTTAAATAAGAATTTTCTATTATAAAAAGACTTAGAAAGGAAAGCTGAGTGCTGAATGCATTGGCTTCCTTGTTGGTACAATTATAGACTAAGGTATTTATAGAGATAATGCATTTGCCACTTGTCTGAGAGTCTTAAAATCCATGAATGATATTAAGTTTTGAAGGAGATAGTTAACCAAATTATATTTAAGTGCCCTTCAGGGATCTGAGCCCAGAGCTAATTTCAATATTGTAAAAGCAATATTGAAGCTACAGTACTGAATTGTGTTATCTTATTTTATTTTTACACAAAATAGTGCCTTACCAATGTTCAGCGGATGGTCATCACAGAAATTGTATCTAACACTGATTTTTAAATCATATATAAAAATCTTTCACTGACTATGCATTCTTTGCTAGGCAGCCTCTTTCCATTCTCCCCTTTGTAAATTTTAAAGTGAGTTGCAGTAATCATTATAGAAGTGTGAGATTTTCAAATGGCATTCTTATATCCTTTGTAAATACTAGTGTTTAAGTCAGACCTGAAATTTGTCTTGATTTTCCTGACAGGTAGCCATATTATATTAATGGGTATTCTCACACTTAGGGAAAAAGTCTGTATTAGTTAAAATATAATCTAGGTTACTATTTTGTAAATACACACAGTATGTGCATGCATCATCTCATTATACCTACAAAATTGTATCATTCACAGACAACATTTACACCTCCACCAGTGACCATCATTTGATATTCAGCATTGATGTATGTAGAGTTAACATCTCTATACATTTATCACCCTTTAATTTGTATCTGTAGTTTTTGAGCATATTTTTATATTATAACATCTATGGGAGTATGGGTTGTCTTGAAAGCAGAACCTGAGATAATGTCTTAGTGTGGAGAATTTTTTTTTACAGGTAATTATGTAAAGAAGAGTGAGGAAATGGGGAGAACAAGCAGGGGAGCAAAAACAAACAAAACAAACAAACAAAACAAAACAAAACCAGTAAGCATATTTCTGGGCTACTGTTACCACTTGGGGTACTTGGGACTTAATCCCAACTGGAATCTTCTGAGAAAATTTATATAATATACCTCAAAGTTGCCTACTAGGAAGCAGACAGCTGAACTATTTCTCCAATATCTCCTTCCACCACTGATTGGAGACTGTTTCCAAGCAGCCCTGAACTTGAGAAGTTGCCAGTGCACTGCGGTGTGGCATACAGACTCTCTCTGCTGTACCACATCTTGTGTGTGTGTAGCAAGGTGGGGAGGGGGGCTTTAACTAAATTTCTAACTTGAAATATAAGGATTAGTTATTTGAGCTAAATATGTTCTTAAAACATAATTCTAGAACACAGTTCTATAATTTACATCCATCATTAAAATTACTTTGTAATATTTATATTATACTTCATGATCCTTAAAATTAGTGACATAAGATTTATTGTGCATCAGTTCAAGGGCTGGTACTAACTGGCCTCTTAACTATTACTGAATTGAATTACAGAACTTGTCTTTATGATATTACTACAAGTTTTGGTCAAATCATTCCTGACCCTTGTATTTCTTGTCAGTGTGGTGTTGACTTACTTTCATATTACCTCTAGTGGAATTTCCCTTTACATATTCTAGACGTGTAGTGTTATAGTAGTGGAGAAAACTTACCTCAAATTATTACATCACAAAACTAATAACCTTATGGAAATATCCAGAATCATTCTTTTTATCCCTTTCTTCTTTTAATGGATTTATTAATTGGCAGAGTAAGACAATATATTTAAATATGTTGTAGATTTCTTCCATAATTAGATAATATAATTTTATTTTATCAATTTTGGGTTATTAAACAAAATAAATAAAGCTTTGAATTCATGATGTAGCAACATCATTTTTATTTCTTAAACATTTAATGAGGAAAAAAAGAACATTTGTATTGAAACCATACCAATTAATGCCCACCATTTTTAAAACTAATCTCTAATACCTTGCATGTAGTCATTTACCAAATACATATTTTTAATTGTTTGATCAATACTCAGAAAGATTCCAGTTTATTCCTAGTTAACATTCATCTTCTGGGAATTCTGAGTGCATATGCCTGTGCAAGGGTCTACTTGACATGGTGTCCTAAGCAGCAGTTCACCGTAATGAATAGCAGACGACTATAGACTGAATTCCTGTGTCACTTCACAATTCACAACCTAAATCCCAATGCCTAGTGTGTTGGTGTTGGACATAGGGCTTTGGGGAGGTGATTAAAGCATGAAGACAAAGTTGTCATGAATGGGATTTTGCCCTTAAATGAAGATGTCCTGACCTCATTTGTTGAAGGGCCTCGCAAACCCTCAGGAAGTCTTTTTCCTTTTTCACATCCTAATGGACATATATGGGTATCTATTGCATATGTATTATGTAATTTGATAAATTCTAATTAAGTTTATCCACTTTTCATGTGTTTAGTAAACATTTTTTTATATTTGGGTTGCTTTTTTACACTCAATAATTTGGCTAAACTTATGATTATTAATCAATATAAAGTTGATGATGATTAAGAAATTTAGATGACAATCACATACTCAGTGGTCTTATTTGGGCTATGCCTCCATTAATCTACTGGATGCATTCTAAGGACTCCCCTGAAGTAGTGTATATAACTTCATCATTCATCTGAGGTACATGGTAAATATATAGACTATCGTTTTATTAAAAAACAAATAGCTAAATAATTCATAATTTACAATCTGTACAGCTATTTAATTGAAACTTAAAAGGTTTATTTTCCTAAAGTATCCGAGATACATAAGTAAATTAAATTTAAAAATAAATTTAAATACTAGTACCCTCAAATAGTTCTTAAACATTTGAATCCGTTGTAATTTTATCTAAATTTTCAACAATGTAGAGTAAATACATGCAGCAAAACTTAGATATTTATTATGAACATAATAAATAAGATTTTGATGTGGTTGAATATTCAGATTTTTATCTTTATATACAAAGAAATACTTTAAATTAATTACCACAAGTTGTAACCCTCATCATAAAAAATTTCTATAGATGAATTCAATTAATTTCAAATTACTGACCATATTAGAACTAAAATCTGGTATCACTCTTGTGAGTAATGGAATGAGATACTTACACAGAAAATGAGAGAGAACAGAATGGTGTTTAAAAATGGAGAATATCAGCTGAGCGCAGTGGTGCACACCTGTAATCCCAGTGGCTCAGGAAGCTAAACCAGGAGGATTACAAGTTCAAAGCCAGCCTCAGCAAAAGGGAGGCGCTAAGAAACTCTATGAAACCCTTTCTCTAAATAGAATACAAAATAGGGCTAAAGATGTGGCGCCCAGTGGTTGAGTGCCCCTGAATTCAATACTGGGTACCAAAAAAAAAAAAAAAAAAAAAATCTGGACCTTGGATTGTAGCCTATGTTCGGGGTTGCCTTCAATAAATCTCATATATTTGGATGATGTTTATATGCCATTGTATTGAAATAATATTTATTGTATATTATATAAAATAAGATAAATCTCTTAAATATTTATGTCTCATTTTCTCTGATAGAAATTCATAAGGTAAACCTTTAATTTAAATATTATATGAGGCATGGTAAAATATGATCTGCAAAGTCATTGTAATTTATTGCAGATGTATCTTTATAGCATAATTTGAGTCAGAGATGTATAGGTACCAAATTCATTCAGATAATGTTCTCAATATTTTGAGGAATAGAGATTTTGTTAATGAATACTTTATCAGAACAGCACCTTGCACTTAATTTATCAAGGCTGTCTACATATCCTCTAAAATATATTAAATTATTTAAAATTAAAGTATTTTAGTCCAATATAACTTTGTTACCCACAACTAAATAATAAAGCAAAATCATATTTTCATTTAAGAATTAGAGCTAAACTTCACATAGTTCTAATATTGCCTTGTTTTGCTTTTCCTCCTGAATATAGCAATACATTGAAAGTTTCAAGGGTTTTAACTGCTTTTTGTATTCTACAAAACAACGGTAAGAAAAATTGTACTTTGTACACAGATCCTGGTCTTTGTGAAAGGTAAGATTATTAGCCTGTCTGAGCCATCTCAGTGACCTAAAGTTATGGAGCTCACTTTTATGGGGAGCTTGCCTAATGAGTTAGCCCACAATTCATTGCAAAATTTCTAGAACAATTTGACAAATTTTTCTAAGGTAAAACATGTTCTGATCATTGTATACTTCCTCTGTGACAGAAATAGACTGACACATATATTATCTAGTCATAACCATCATGACTTTTTAAAGTTGTATCCATGATTCATCCAGTCATAGGTCTCTTACCTCATTACTTCACATTACAATATTTTCTCTTGGACTTATTAGGCAAACAGGAAAAAAATGCAGGCAAACATTTTTTTTGAATAGTGATTTTTTTCTATTATTTTTTTTTGCTATAGTTTTAATTTATTTTCTGAGATGGTCCATACAGAGCTTACTGCACTTTGCTTTAGGAAAAATTGTCACAGTTTATTAATCCCATTTATTTTCAACAAAAAGGAAGAAAAGTCTTTGAAGTTATTGAAGATGCACTGGCACATAAAACCATTTTCTATGACTATTCCATAATATGAGTGAAAGGTGAAAATTATTTGTATTAAAAAATGATACCACTTAGAAAAGTTTTAAAATATTGAAATGGAGAGTTATGTATAATACATGAAAACACATTTTAGGTCAACAATAATCTAAATATGATTTTTATTCATGAGTGAAGCACCAGTACACTCAGGCTCAGAAGAGTTTTAACATGATTTTTTTTCTCTTGTAACAACTACATCTTAAAAAATTGTTTCAATTTCAGTTGGAAATTATTACTGTAAAAATGTTATCACTAACCTGTGATTAAAACAAAAATGTGACTAATTGTATAGTAATTTGCCATTAGTCACTTTTGAAAATCTTATATGATATATATTATGTATATCTAAAACATATAGTTCATTAAAAGAATTTTTTGAATTTTAACATCATAAGCTCAAATGATTCAAAAAGTAATAAAATGATAAAACTAGTATATAATTAATTAACCTTCAGAATGAGAAATAACGATGATTCTCATTCAAAATATTTTATTTACATGTTCAAAAATTGGATTCTGCTTCAAAATTTCTCTCTTGTACATATTAGGAAATGCAAACTATTTCTGCTTATTAATCACTGACTATGATCTGCACTGATAAGAGTAATTTAACCATGACAGTGATTTTTGAGAGAACAGTCCTGTAGAGAGATAAAATCCTGTTTTAATTACCAGAATCTTATTAAGCAATCTCAATAACAGACTCAGTAGAAACTTTCCACAACAGTTGAATAATCTGAATGGTCTTCTAATTAATCTCATTAGTGTCTCTTAAGTATTCTTCATGTTCCAGTGTATGTCTGACAGGACAGTGGTATAGAATATGTGATGTTAATATGAGCAGGACTAGTTTTGCCCCCAGACCTCTGCTGCCTTCAGGCTTCTGTTGAAATTATTACTTTTAGTTTTTTTATTTGGAGTGTCAGTAATAAAGGAAACAAAAGATACAGGGGAAATATATGAAGCTGACTTTCCAGTCTCTCCCTGAATGGACAGAGGAAGTAGTGTATGCCAGATGCATTGTGTGGTACTGTCTCTGTCCTACAGGATTACTGCTTAACTAGATATTTGGCAAGTAAAAACAACAACAACAAAATAGAAGGAGGGAGGTGATTTGAAGGAAAATGCCTGCCTCTATTTAAATTGGTAGGTTGCTACTTTAAACCTCAATGTAAATTTTAGTATGGAAAATTCACACACTAGGAAAACTACAATGATCTCCCTTTAGTAAAATGTATTAAATTCCGCATTCCTGTCTGTTGCTATCACTAAAACTTTCAAAATTTAGATTTTCAATCTAATTGATACATAAAGTAATGAGTCGTAATTCAGTTTTTTTTGTTGTTGTTTTTTTTTTCCAGTTCACCCTTCTTTCATCAAACTTACAGTTTCGGAGTTGTATAATATGCTCTCCATTATTATCCAACATTTGCATGCACAGTTTCAAAACCCAGGAGAAATTTGAGTCTGAAATTATGAGGAAGCCATGGCATTTCTCTTGCGGTTTCCATCACTGTCTGTATACTGATCACTGATTTGTTTCCTTTCTTTTCCACATTATCTCTTCAGCTTTAGAATTCAGTACAGTATCATCTGCACATTTTGATGTGGGATGTCCCCATATGTCACAAATTGACATACTCAAAACACAACTTGTGGTCCACTCTTTCCACGTTTGTTTTAACCTCTTCCATGCTTTTACTTCCAAATTTAACTCTACCATTGGAAAAAAAAAAAAAAAGTGAATTTAAAGACTATTACAAAATTTGCTTCTTATTTCTCTGTATTCCTTTTCTCCAATAGATATTCATCCACAAAGAAGAGTAACCAGAAACCAAAATGTTATTTAACATTTCACTCCATGTTTTCAACTGCAAAAGTCAGTCCAGCATGATGCCCTTACTTGGGCTACTTGAGGCATGTACTCTGCTTCTTGTCCTTTCAGAACAATCTCCATAGCCAACAGGATCAAATACAAGCTATCTTATGCATTTGTTTACAAAATCGCACTCCACAACCTCTCTGAAATGCCTTTGTCTGCTTTTCTCTTGTACTTCATCACTGATAAGCTCTGTCCACTTCAGATTCCTAATGCTATGACTTCAACTCCTGCACTTACAACACTCTCATACTTAACACTGCCCCACCCTTCACCCACATCCTTGCTTTGCTAACTGTGCTTCAGGATACCTACTAAATGCCGTTTACTTAACAGAGCATGACTTGATCTTCAAGGGTAGGTGATGTTTCCATCCATTAAATTCTCCATTGCTATCTTTCTTTATCACATTGTGGAAATTATGAGGCATAATGTAAGATTTAATAGCTTCATTTCTATTTATCCAGCTTACTTTCTCAAGATGGTGTTCCCTCATGTTTCTCTACAAGGATTAGAAGATGCTAAGTAGGTATATTTTCTGTAACATTGAATCAATGATAAGGTATAAAGTAAAAAAAAAAAATATGATGAAATACACTGAAAATCACTTGACAAATAATCAATCTAACTTTATTAAACTTAAAAGAAATGTAAATTTAAAAGATCTGAAATATCTTTCTTGGAATTTCATTTGCAATTAGCAAACACTGTTAGCAAGAAAATTTCACAAGTTGGCACACAAGAGGAAATGAACATTTTAATGTATCTTTGGTTTAAATGTAAATGTTTCAATTTTCTGGGACATAATTTGGCACCATGGATTACAAAGCTAAATACCATGTTAATATCATTCTAGAATAAACTACATAATTATATTTCTAGAGTTTTATTGTTAGAATACAAAGAATTATGAACAAATCATTTTCTGCCATTAAAATTTCATTAAAATGATGAAGCATATAAACAGACAACCTCATATAAGCAATAATGTTCTATCCTGTGGAAAAACACAGCCAACATAACTAGGGTGAGATTTCTCATGATTATGATCTATGCTAGATAACAAATGTAATATTCCAAAAGTTATTATTGCCATTATGTCAAGGTAAACGTCAAAAATGAAGGGAAGTAAACACAACAAACTTCTAAAAGGTACCAATCTTATAACAGTAGTGCAATGAATAATTTTTATTAATTCCTTTTTTACATCTTTCAAAATTTCTGTTTTGAACATGTAGTCTACTTACAAGTACAACATTATAATATGAAATCTTTAATGCTCAGTACATATTTAAGTCTATAAACTTCTTACATGTTAACTTATTTATGCATTCATTTATTCATGAGGTGTTGCTTAACCAGCAATAGATAAGATGGACTAGGCACATAATCTCTTCGTTCTCCTAGAGTGAAACAAGAGGAAGCTAGAAAGTAAATATATACACAGATAAAGCAAACAAATAAATAATTGACAATGGTAAGATATGCTATGCCAGAAATAAGTGGGTAATTAAAAGAGGTACTGATAGAAAGTAACTCAAAGGTAAGAATGAAAGGTTATAATTGATAATTAAAATAAATCAACCATGTAAAGACTAAGAAAGGGCAATCCAGGCAGAGAAAATAGCACATGCAAAGAGAGCAAGGTGAACATAAATCTTGTATGGTTTAGAAATAGAAATAGAAAAAAAGCCAGAGAAACTGAAATGCAGTTGTGAAATGGAAGTATAGCCTGGTAGGCTGGGAATATTACATAAGGCTAGAGTAAGGGATTTGAATAATAATAATAATTGTTATTTATATTATTGTTGGCATTAGAGATTTAACCCAAGGGATATTTTGTTACTGAGTCACATCCTCAACCCTTTTATTTTTATTTTTTTATTTTGAGGCAGGGTCTCGCTAAATTGTTTAGGACCTTACTAAATTGCTGAGGTTAGCCTTGTACTTCTGATCCTCCAGCTTCAGTCTCCCAAGCCACTGGGATTACAGGTGTGTACCACCAGGCCCAGCTGAGGAATTTAAATTCTAAGTGCCATGTAAAGTCTGTTGTAGATTGCCCAGTATAAGCCTTTATTTGACAATCATAAACTCCCCCCATTCCAACATAAGATTTCTCACACTATTATTCAAGGAATATAATTTTGTTTATTGCTAACATTACATTTTTTCTACAAAATACAAGTTTGTAGCAAACGCTCTACTGATTATATGTCATATGTTTATATAAGTTTAAATAAATACAACAATCAATGTCTGTAATCATCTACTCATTCATTATCTGTTACCCTCCCTCCTCCTATTGAAACATTAGTTCTAAGGAAATAAAATGCTTTTGGTTTATATTCCCAGTGATATATCTGTGTTTTTCCACATTAAATACTCAATACCTGTTTGTTTCTTATATAAATGTTGTAGTGTTAATATATTGTAAAAATCATATAATAGTACTCAGAGCTTTACATCACTATTTTGTGTTATGTGTCCTACTCTTAACTTCCTTGGACTTTCTTCTTGACATTTCTCCCTCCTTATGTTATTTTAGTTATGCTCTAATCTGGACATTCTTCTAACTCCTCTTCTAACACTATTTTTGTTTCTCTCTAGGCTCTCTAACTTGATGGTTTAACTTGATGATCTAACTAGTGTGTTTCCACAACCCACCTATAAAAACTCTCTATCCTCACCTCTCACTGATGGTAGAAGTGTGCAGTGCCCAGCTAAATTTCTAGCACAGATCAAGCAACAGAAACATAACATAGTATATTACTTTGCTTCAGCCAGCTCTGCATGGATGCTTTCTGCATTCTTTCTTAACTATATATCCCAATCCTAGTTATAATTTTGTCTTTTGATTTAGCAGTTCTATTAACAGGACTGATACTATTAATCATGTTACTTAAATCCAAAACCACAAAATGATCTTTATTATGTCTATATATTCTTCTCTACAATTCTCTTTCTTTCTCACCTTCTCACCTATTCACTGTCTGTACACAAAACCTAACCTTACCTACAGACACACCCATTTTTTTTTTTTTTTACTAAAAAATCATACTTTATGTCTGATATATGCCTTTTATGTATCCTCTCTTTTTTTTTGTTGTTTTCGTACCAGGGATTGAACTCAAGGGCACTTGACCACTGAACCACATCCCCAGGCCTATTTTGTATTTTATTTAGAGAAAGGGTCTCACCGAGTTGCTTGGCACCTCACAGTTGCTGAGGCTGGCTTTGAACTTGCAATTCTCCTGTCTCAACCTCCTGAGCCACTAGGATTACAGGTTTGAGCCACTGTGCCTGGCTATCCTTTCTTTTATATCCACACATTTACCACCTTTTTTTTTTTTTCCTGAAGTTAACTTAGAAGGTATCCACTAATTAAGACATAAGAAGAGGAAATTGCCATTTATAATATTGTTGCAATTTTCATAGGCTACATAGATATACAAAAGAAGGCATAAAGGTATGGTGGGTTATTGGGAATGTAAGATATCTGTATTTCCTCCATCTGTTAATGGATTTTGGCAGACACCAAGAACATGTAACATAAAATTTAATATTTATTCAAGTTTTTATTACAATTAAATTGGACTTCTTGTGGAAAACGTTTATTTTTAATTTTTATGAATGGAAAAAATACTTATATTTTTGTCATGTACAAACAAAAAAAACTACTTAGGAAGAACTTACGCTGATGCTTGTTAAGGATAAGAATAATTATGATATATGGTCATTATGCACAAGCCTTCTGTTGCCATAACTTGACTACACATTTCACTTTATTTATTAAGATATTTGGAAATAACCCTTTGCCAGGTTTGCCTACTTTGTGTATTTAAATTCTGTGCATACGGAATATTCATATATATATATATATATATATATATATATATATATATATATATAATTATTAAATGTCTCAGTGGTGAATTCTGCCACTTAAATTAAAGCAATAAAAAATAGGCTACTTTTAAACAATCCAGCTTCTGAAGCAGTAGCAAGCTGTCTCTTGAAATATAGTGTCTTCACACGCATGAGTACTGTCTCTGGTCTATCAAGTTGGCACTGGCCCATATACTTAATCTCTCTCTTTCTCTCTCATTAACACTCATTGCACAAGGTAGAACACTAAAGTAAGGAAATACATTGAGAATATTTTTAATTAGGCTTGAATAAAAGAACCTGAGAAGACCCAACAAAAATACTGTAAGAGGTCATCATATTTCATTAAACTGAGTTTAATTTTTTGGACTAATCTATTCTTAAAATTATTGAAAAACATAACTATTCTTGCTTGAAAATGAATACATTGTTTTACTGCTTAGTTTCTACCCATCATTGCTACAAACAGTTTCACCTTAAGACACCCTCATGACATTTAAAACCTCAAAGCTCCCAGGTTTGGCCTGTTCTAGAAGAATAATTTCTTCTATAGTCTCTTCCGCAACCCCAAATTCTGTAATTAAACATAAATCTTCCAGTAATGGAGATTATGGAGATTATGTGAGTAGAGGTTTTTTGTTTGTTTGTTTAAGTTTTCTTCTTTTGCTCTTTTTAAAACACTGAGACACTCAAAATATGGACCTCTTGCCATTGAAAGGGGAGTGAGAAGGGCTATCTGTTTAAATATTTTCTATCTATAATCTAAAAATTTCACTTGCATCTTGTCTTGATTAGACAGTTTTTATACAATTTATTATTATTATTATATTTTACACTTGTTCTAGCAAAAGTTTTCAACTGACTTCTTTTGAAATGTAAGTTATTTGTATGAGGTATTTTAATTTTACATTGTATTCCATATAAATGCATCTTTTCTCTTTTTATTATCTCAATATATCTTTCTGAAATATTTTAATCAATACGTATATTCATGCCACAATTCAACATGATAGGTGTTAGATGTTTCCGTTTATTATTAGCATTTTTTTTCCTTGAACAGCTTTATCTTCTTTCTTTTTTTATTGTACATTCTATTCCAGGTATAAATCTTTCTAAGCCCATCAGGAAGATGGATGAAATGTTTAGCAGAGATAAAACGCTAAAATTTCCTATTTGGCAGCTTTGATGTACAAGCTCTTGGCAGTTATGTTAAATGGAAATGAGTGAGTTTTTAAGACTGTATACATAAAGTCAGGTACATTTTTTTTAAATTGATGAAAACCTACAATCGCTTATAGGTCTTAAAGCATAGTTATCTTGCTTTTACTTTCAAACAATGTTGAAATGCATTACAGGATGTTTTTGACATTTAAAGCAATGGTTTCACAAGTTATTTCATATTTATCTAAAATTAACTGATTATGCATTAGAAGTAAAACTTTTCAGTAATGAGATTTTCAAATATGTTCAAATGAACTATATCTCTATTGCTGCCTCATTATTTTGATTAAAATAATTAATTTTAAAATCCCACAAAAACACTAGAAAGTCAGTAAAAAATATAAAGTACAATTTCCATTTGCAGAAGAGATATGTTTCCTTAGTTTGATTATATAAACTTAAAAAAAGTTGGAAAACATTTTAAAAAGCAGAAATGAAATGGGTCTTTAAATATTTCTCCTCTAGGAAATCTTATCTACTTTTTCTTTCTCTGTTTTGAGCAAAAATACATAAGATATCAAAGAAAGTTTGAATGAAATGGAAGCTGCATCATTAAAGGACAGGTTTGGCTTTTGAAAGGAAAGTAAGAAACTCATGATGTAAATAGAGGGCTAGCTTACAGTAGAGGGAAAAGTAAGAAGTATTATATTTGATGAACTAAATCTGGAAATATTGGCTTCTAAGAGAAAAATAACATTATATAAATGTATATTTTATTTAAAAAATCAATTAGTGGAGAGCTAGGCAGTTAATTTGATATTAGTTTGAGAGCATGTGTAAAGCATTTAAGGGGTCAAATGGAACTATGTTAAGACATCTGTTGGTAAAATATTTTTTCCCATTTTTAATGTGTGCTTAATATTTAATAACTTTTATTTTATTTTGTCTTATTTAAAAGTCCTCTTTTTTGAAAGAGATGAACATTTGGCAGTTATACCACATGTGACTGAGCAATTTACAAAACTATATAAACATAGCCAAGTATATTTTTGAAATTGAAAAAAAATCCTATTATTTATAGTTTGGAGTTTTACATTAAATATATATTCTTCCATTAGATATAAAAGTTGTGCATTTGGTAATAATTATTCTATTGCATTTCTTTAGAGCCAAATTTTCAGATCAAAATTGTTTTACTAAATCCTAGTTCTCATGATTCCTATACTTGTTTGTGATTTTAATTTTCTATTTCTTTTTAAAATAGTTTTGAAAACTGCTTTATGTTCAAATAGAAAAGTCTAATTATGTAAACACAATTTCATTTTCTAAAATTATGTAGGTAATTTTCATGAAAAAAGTAAAAAAATAATTTTGAAAAACATAATTACACAAATTTATTTCATATACATTATTTTTAGTATGACAAAATCTTGTTCGATAACTTCAAAGGCAGAAATTGTTAAAAATTAGACAAAACTAACACAAAGAAAGCTATAAAACTGGAAAACACCACATACACTAAGAACTCCATTCTCTTATGTAGCTAAAACTATATTTAAAAATATATAAAATAAACAAAGTAAACATTGAAAGAAAATGGAAACCAACAAATAATCAAACCAAAAACCTCAGCCATACAGGCAAGATTGTGTTGTGTATGTCCTTGCATGCTAGAAGATTCCATATCCCTCCCTTCCTCCCTCCACCTTCCTTCCTACTTCTCTGTCTTTTTTTTTTTTCAGTCATATACATTTGAGCAAGATGTACTTAATCCTGTAGTTAACTATATTAAAGTTAACTCTATTAAAGTTTATTTTTTTTGCTTTCCATAAACATAATATTTTGAAGATTTAGAAAAATATCCTTTCAAAAATAGGAAAATTCCACATAAATGCCATTTTCAAATTGTTCTATTCATAAACAATTGACATTTTTCCTCTTATATAATACATTTATTTTGAATTGCCATCCTAATGTACAAGACTGTTTAAGACAATATTCTAGAGATCATGGAGAGTGGGGGAAGGGACACACTGGCTTAGGGGACCCATGATCTACAAAATTTCAGTTCTATCTTGCAGTTAATAAAAGGCAGGATTTAGAAATACCAAATAACAGGATTTGCATTTGCGATACCTTCTTATTTTCCCCAAACCAGTATATTTGTAATATTGGATAATTATAATTAAGTATTTTTGTGCAGCCTGTCACTTATTTTCGAGAGATTTAAATTTCACAGATGGGGCTGGGGTTATGGCTCAGTGGTGGAAAGATTATGTAGCACGTGTGAGGTACTGGGTTCAATACTCAGCACCACATAAAAATAAGTAAAATGAGATCATTGTGTCCATCTACAACTAAAAGTATAAAAATTTACAGATAGATAATTTTCTTTGCAGAATTACAACTTAATTACTATCTTTGTTTTAGCATTTTCATTATAGGGACTTACAAAACTGGAAATTATTTGTTCATTCTTTTCTTCAACAGTATTGTTTAGAATCTGAATCTAGAATGTATTCTTGTCTAACCACCTAAAATTTAGGAAAATTTGATATCCATTAGATGATTTAGAATCATCCAAAGAGACAATGTGTGCCATGTGATTACTTCAATTATTATCTTGGAATGTTAATCTTTCTGAGGCCAAAAAAATGTTCTTATGCCACATTTAACAAGGAAAAATTTTCCTGAGAAAAGATAATAGAATAGTATAGTGTCTCAGAGCCATGTCACATAAAGGAAAATATAGAAATATTAAACTAAAGGAGAGTTAATAGAAGAAGATAAAAATATCAGTGTTTTTTTTTAATCCAAAGAAGTATCAAAGCAGACTTATAGTTCATCTGTAGAACTACAATTAATAAGGAATTTCAATGAAAATAAATTATAGGGAGGCATTTTAATCCAAGCTACACACATACATATACACATTACACATACACTGGTGAAAATAATCATAGCTGTTGGAAAAGATGGCTTGGGTGTTGGAAAGCTAACTTTAGAAAGAATTTTAGCTAGAACATTACAGAAAAGTCTATATCACAGTCCATATATGAAATTGTTTTGCTTCTTGATAAGAATAGTGGAGATGGCAAAATTTTGAACTTATTTTGTCAACTTTTTGTAAAGTCAATAGAATTATGTGATTAAATATGGATAGTAAAGGGAAAAATAATTCATCATCTTTATATTTTGCGGGGTAGGTTTGTGGAAGGAATACTGGTTGTTAAAGAGGAGAATATTGGAGGTATAATGAGTACAGGACAGAGACCAAGAGTATTTTTTTTCAGATGTTTTATATTTGGAGGTAGAGATGTTTATTAGATGCAAAAATTATGATAGTCAGGCAACTGAATATATGTATCCAATTCAAACAAAATCAAGGCTTGTAATAAAGGATGTAAGCATCACCAGCATACAGAGAATATTTAAAATCATGCAACTGGATAAGGGCATCTCAAGAGACTGCAGTTAGAGAAGAGAGTGAATTCTGGAATGATTCAGATAAATTGTCTAAATTCAAAAACTGCAAATAAAATGAAAAAAGCACACACACAAACACACAATGCACATCAGTCAACATAGTAGTAAGAAGCCACAAAAATATCCATCTTGAGGTTAGGAATCTTGGGAGATGTAGAAGATGCCTTATTCTATGGAATTTTGTTGTCTTTGCAGACATATTGACAGCTCATATAAAGCAATACAATTTACATGCACTTGTTATCACCAAAGATCCAAATGCTGTTAAATTATATATTGCTACATGTGATTATTATAAGGTTAATGATCACAAATAAATATGACAGTAATATTAATATTTTTCTTTTTAAGAAACTTGTTATTTCCCTCAAAGAGAAGTTTGCAAAAGCTAAGATACCATCTCAGTGAATTCTTTTTGACTATTTAGATTAATTTAAAGATTACAAAAAGTGCATGACCGCTATTATGGATTGGATGTGAGGTAGTCCCCAAATCATCATCTGTGAAAGAAATGCAAGAAGATTTAGAGGTCAAATGATTGGGTTATGAAAGACTTAACCTAATCAGTATATCAATCCACTGATAAGGATTAACTGAGTGATGATGGTAGGTAGGTTGGGTGTGGCTGGAGGAAGTGCATCCCTGGGAGCATGCCTTTTGGGTTTATATTTGATCCTTGTTGAACAATTTTTTTTCTCTGCATCCCAGTGCCATGCTCCCAGCTGCTTACCCTGGCAAAATTCTTCTGCCATGATGTTCTGCCTCTCCTAAGGGCCCAACTTTTGGAGTCAGCCTTCTATGGACTAAAATAGTCATAGTCAGCCATCAATAGACCTCTGAAACTGTGAGCCCCCAAATTAACTTTTCCTCCTCGAAAATTGCTTCTGTCAGGTCTTTTGGTCACAGTGATGAAAAAGCTGATTAAACAACATCCACAAACAATTTAAATGGTACAATGAGATATTTTATCAGTTGAATATATTTGACTAAATCTAGTGTTGATGTATAGTGATTTTTCTTGTTTATACATTTTCAAGAACAAATCTTAATTTGCAAATAATGACAAGGGATTTCTACACTGTTTTTTTTAAATTTGTTGATAGCAACCAGATGATGATTCATTTAGAT
Source organism: Callospermophilus lateralis (assembly GCF_048772815.1). Classification (NCBI taxonomy): domain Eukaryota; kingdom Metazoa; phylum Chordata; class Mammalia; order Rodentia; family Sciuridae; genus Callospermophilus; species Callospermophilus lateralis. The sequence continues at coordinate 126,949,362 of NC_135306.1, read as the reverse complement.
TCATTGGCTATAAAAAGAAAAACTAAATGGAGATAAAGAGAAAACAGGGAAATGGAGAGGAATCAAATTTAATCAATATATGTGTCTATCTATCAAGGCTTCACAGAATAAACCTTCCACCCTCATTCCAGTTATAGATGCCTCTAATATGGTTGTCACTTCCCTTATAATAACAATAAACAACAAGTAGAAGGAATCTTATATAGTTTCTTATGTTTGCTAAAAATTATACAATGGATTCCATGCATATATGATTATATCAATGTGAACCCTAATACTTATAACTATATTGCACTAATAAAAACATTTTTAAAAATTAGACTATGTAGAAGACCAAAAGCTATTTCACAAAACAGATAAATAGATTTTTAAAATTCTATTAGCTTTGTGCATTCTGTGCATGTTGGATACATCTTTATCATAAGGATGGTGTCTTTATTAAAATTAAAAGAAATATCAACATCTTCTAGGCAACGTTCTCATATTTTATATTGCATATAGTTATATTGATAGTATCTTATTTTACTCATCACCCTGAATTACCTGGGTATGTTAGTACAAACCTGTAGTCACAAAGACTCAGGAGACTGAAACAGGAGGATTGTCACTTTGAGGCCAGCCTTGGAATTTATCACCTTGGATGATATCACCTTGGATGAGTTCAACTTTGGCAAGTTAAACATGGCACCTCAAACAATAGCTGTGACCATTCTTTCCCCAAAGGGTGGTGGTGATGATGAGGAGAAATGTCATTGGGATTTCTATGAGGGATGCCATTGGGATTTTGATCGGAATTGCATTAAATCTGTATATTGCTCTTGGTAGTATGGTACAAAAAAAATACATGTGTCCATGTTTAGTGTATGTGTATATGGACATTTGTATGTACCTACCCTTGAACCCTCCCACCAACAAATGCACATTCATCAATTTACTGAATATCCAGCACTAACATTGTTGGATACATTGAAAAATTAAAGGTCTATTAGTAAATCACTCTGAATTTTGCATACTTTTCATCATCATTCTTTCTTCATTATTTCCTGACTCAAATAACAAAAAATAATAATTTTGGAATATTCTAACAATTTATGTTGTAATCTATATTCCTAAAAGGTGTTTATATCCAATATTTTTATATTAATATCTTGTAGGTAATAGAAATTCATTTTTAACCTACATTAAACTGAGTTTACCTTTAAGACAGTCTGAAAATCAGAGGGAAAAAAAAAACTAAATTCCAAAACTCACTAAAACCCTTCATTTCCCCTTTGTAAATTTTAATTGAAAAATTTTTCATTTCCCTTCATGTCCCCCTTTTAAATTTTAGTTTTCAATGTACTCTAAGTATATTCAAAGTCAATAATAACAAAAGAAACTGCAGTGTCCATGTACTTGGGTAACCAAAACAAAATACCATAGACTGGGGCTTAAACTACAGAAATTCATTTTCTGACAGTCTGAAGGCTGGAAAGTCTAAGATCAAAGTCCAGCAGTGTTCAGTCTGTGCAGATACTCTTACTAGCTTGCAAATAGCCACTTTCTTGTTGTGTCCTCACATGATGAAGAGAAAGAATGAGCTGTCTGGTAACTCTTCTTAAAATGACACTAATTCTATCACAAGAGCCTCAGCCATATGACTCCTCTAAATCTCTTTATTTCCCAAAGACCCCATCCCCAAACACCATCATACTGATAGTTATGACTTCAATATGGATTTAAGAGGTGTAAACACAAACATTTAATCCATTTAGTACAAAAACAAAACAAGACCTTAAATGTTTTCAATAATCATACTGTTTGTAGAAACATTGACATATTCTCAGTATGTTGTAGGATAAAGCAAATGAATAATTGAGAACTGGTATTTTTGTCATGAAAAAAAGGAGATACAGATATAAGACCAAACAGTTAAACACTTATATCAAAACCTTGTACTCTTTTTTTTTTTTTTTTTTTTTTTTTTTTTTTTTAGTACTGGAAATTGAACCCAGGGGCACTTTACCACTGAGCCCTTTTTGTTTTTTTATTTTGAGACAGGGTCTCACTAAATTGCTTAGGACCTCATTAAGAAAGAAATTGAAATCCTCCTTTCTCATCCTCCTAAGCCACTGGGATTACTGTCATATAACACTATACCCACCAAACTTAAGTCTTGAGTTTGAATTAGAAGTATCAAAATGAGCTAATTATACATTTTTAACAAATATATCCCATCTCTGAAAAACTCTAAAACCAGTAACTAAGCCAGTAGCAATGAACAACCCTAGCACCCAGATCGTGGTCTTTAAAGCTATGTTCCACTAAAATAAGCCAGGGGTCTGAGAAGAATGGCTGATTCCTTAGGCAGAACATTTGTAAGATGAGCCTAGAACACCTTATCTTATCAGAAACCTGTCAACAACTGGGATCATGTCAAGAAAGCTCAAGAGCCAATTTAAAGAGGTTCCTACAGACCAAAGATGGGGAAAACTGTGTGTTACTAAGAATAACTATAATTATTTAAACTCATTAAATATGTTTCAATCATGAATTCATTTTGTTTAATTTTTAAATGAACTTCATCTGTCATTTAGAGTGTAAAATTAACATTGAATTTCCAAAACAGTAAATAAAATGTAAAATATCTCAATAATGTTAATAATGATTCCATGTTAAAATGATGGTATATAGAACATGTTGGTTTAAATAAAAATTTTTATTAAAATTAAAGAAAGAATTTCAACAATGTGTATACATTAAGTATTATTTTAAATTATAAATGACTTTGCTTTTTGTTTTATTTATCACTGATTGAGCTGGTTTCAGAGCTCATTTGAAATAATACATTAACATTTTCTTATGTTTCAGTCTTGTAGAATTCCTGCTTAGACTTTTTATAAAGGACCCATGAAATCTGTGTTAAAGATTTTCATAGGAATAAAGCACAACACAAATGGACGGCTATACTTTCCCTCAATAGAGAAAGAATAGAAAATCAAAGGGAAAGAATAGAAATTCAAAATTGATCAATATATTTCATCAGATAATATAAACTAATTGTATCTCATACTGTCTTTGCCTTAAAATTGTTTGAAAAAATAGTAATTAGTTGGATTCTTGAAGACGTTTTTTCTCACATTTTTATTTTGAAGAAGTAATTCGTATTGTACAAGGAGAGGGAATTCCAGAAAGTAGCAGCAAACTTTCATATTTGGTTAACTTACATGTGAAAAGATTAATAGTTAATGAGTAATTCCTCTATGAACTATAATAACAGTCATATTCAATTATGTTTAAAGATAAGGAATGTAGTCTTCCTTAAATTTAAAATATTGGAGACCAGTTTCCTTGTGGGTAGGAATTATCCCTAGCCAACTCTGTGCTTCTGGAAAACACAGTAAGTCCAGGGTACTTCATTTATGGATTGAAGAGGACAATAAAACTGCTTTAATTTGGAAACTCTTTAGTTAAGAAAACAACTTCTTTGCTAACAAAAGTGCAAATCAAAGAAGCCTATTGGAGAGACAAATATAGGGTATATGCCTGTATAGCATTTACTAAAATTATATTGTTTTCTATCCTCATGAACACAAATCAGAGTTCAAAGGAAAAATATGCATTTTTTAAAAAGAAAAATACATTGTTCAACAGGGCTGGGATTGTGGCTCAGCGGTAGAGTGCTCGCCTAGCACAAGCCGGACCCGGGTTCAATTCTCAGCACCACATAAAAATAAAGGCATTGTGTTGTGTTCATCTACAAAAAAAATTCTCTCTCTCTCTCTCTCTCTCTCTCTCTCTCTCTCTCTCTTTCTCTCTCACTCTCTTTAAAAAAAATCCATTGTTTTTCATTTGAAACAAATAAGTAATCAATAATGGAATTCTGGAAGATGCCTCTAGTTTGAAGTTCCATGAAAAGGATTTCAAACTCTAGTTTACTAACTGTCCTTTCAATTCCTCCTTGTTCAATACCCAAAGAACATAAGTTATGTATGCCATTGTGTGTGTGTGTGTGTGTGTGTGTGTGTGAGAGAGAGAGAGAGAGAGACAGAGACAGAGAGACAGAGAGAGACAGAGAGACAGAGAGGGAGTGAGAGAGGAGTGGGGCATAGAGAAAGGTAGAGAGAGAGAAAAAGGGGAATGTTTTAAATTAGACTATCTTTTACTCTGACAGTGGTCTTTATGAAAATTAGGTAGTTTAATTGATATAGACATTCTTAGTTTCAATCTGCCTTGATAATAAAAATCCTTTTAAATTTTGAGTAAGAAAAATGAATAATTCTTGGTGCAAATACATGTTGTATATTTTCAAAAGTTATACTTTGTCTTGCTGTGTGAAAATTATTATTCATAATAAGAAAAAAATGTCAAAAAATAATGAATAAATTTTATTTTGAATCATTATATGGAGTATTTGGTGATAAAACAAAATTATATAATTTCATGCAGTGTATATAAGGTAAAATATGTTATTCATACTGATTCTTTTTTGAGGCCAATATAGTTTAACATGAAATGTGGAAAATCTGCAAAATACAAATGAGAATGTATTTTCTTATTTTTGCAAATATAGACACCAGAAGGTTACACATCAAACTAATGAAACTGGTTAACTGTTGCAGATGAATGAAAATGGGGTGAAAACATGGGTTGCAGGCTAGGGACATCTCTGGGTATATATTTTTGTGTGACCTAACTTTGGTGCCATATTAATATTGTACATCATTGAAAAATACATTAAATCAGTGAGGATAAAAAAGAGGCATTCCCTAAAATCGAATAGAAGGCAAAAACAATTGAGTTTTATTTTATTCAAAATAATAATCTGACAGAAAGTAAAAATAAAAATAAATATTTCTAAGAACTTTTGAAAATATTCCCTTAGCCTAAAGGCTTAAAGAACTGAAAATTAATGTTAAACTTTATCTAATATTGAATTTTATGTAACTTTTTTCTTTTTTTAAAATTTGTTCTAATTAGTTACACATGACAGCAGAATGCACTTTGCCCCACTGTACACAAATGGAGCACAAATCTTCACTTCTCTAGCTGTACACAATGCAGAATCGCACCATATATGCAGTCATACATGCACCTAGGGCATTGATGTCCAACCCATTCCACCTCTTTCCTACCCCAATTTTCCCTCTCCTACCCTCCCACCTTTTGCCAGATCAAACTTCCTCCATTCTTCCCACACCCACACCCCCAATTATGGGTAAGCATCCACATATCAGAGAAAACACATGGCCTTTGGTTTTTGGGTATTGTCTGACTTCACTTAGCCTGATATTCTCCAACTCCATCTATTTACCTGCAAATGTCTAATTTTATTCTTTTTCATTGCTGAGTAATATTCCATTGTATATATATACTATAGTTTCTTTATCCATACATCTATTGAAGGGCACCTAGGTTGGTTCTACAGTTTAGTTATTGTGATTTGAGCTGCTATAAACTTTGATATGGCTCTATCACTATAATAGGCTAATTTTAAGTCCTATCTCTGTCAGATGGTGGTTTCATTTCAAATATTCTAAGGAATCTCCATACTGTTTTCCATAGTGATTGCACCAATTTGCAGTGCCACCAGCAATGTATAAGTGTGCCTTTTTCTCCATACCCTTACCAACACTTATTATTCTTTGTATTCTTGATAACTACCATTCTGACTGGTGTGATATGAAATATTAGAGTAGTTTTGATTTGCATTTCTCTAATTACTAGAGAAGTTGAACATTATTTCATATATTTGTATATCTTCTGGAAGTGTCTGTTCAGTTCCTTGGCCCATTTATTGATTTGGCTTATTTATCTATTTATTTTTTGGTGTTAAGTTTTTGAGTTCTTTGTATATCCTGGAAATTAATGCTCTATCTGATATGCATATAGTAAAGATGTTTTTCCACTCTGTGGCCTCCCTCTTCCTGTTATTGATTGTTTCTTTTGCTGAGGATAAGCTTTTTTAATTTGAATCCATCCCATTTATTAAATCACAAGAAATAAAATGAAGAATTAATAAATGGTATGGATTCAAGCTAAAAATCTTCTTCTCAGCAAAGGAAACATATTTATTCTTATAGAGAAAATATTATGATAGAGTATAGGGAAAACATAATATTCCTGAGAGATTTTCAGGCAATTAGTACCAAAGCTTTATTTAGACCTAAGTCTCATCCTGTGTTTGCTTTGCTCCTCCACTTAAAATGTTTTACACATCTCCAGTTTCACTTCCAGCATTATCACTTTTAATTAATTGGAAAAAAATTCTTTGCTCTACTTTCTGTTTAGGCCAAGTCATTCTTTTGAGTAACCATTTCTTTAAATTGTCATTCTAGTTTATTAATGACAGTCATGAGGCCATGCAACTGCACAATGTGCTGTTTGTGTATGAATTTAATAACATATACAGAGATAAAATGCTGACATAATTTGAAGGAAGTGATGGAATTGTTCATCTATCATGATGTCCACCTGTTATTCATATTTTGATTTGTGGATTTGAGTGCTAGTAACAAAAATTTACTTTTTAGAATTTCTTATAATTGATATGTTATTGTAGTGAATTTTGAGTTGTATTATTGCTAAGCTGATGATGTTTAACTTAAATATGCAAACTCTGTGAAACCTGTCCATATTGATACAAGCAATGTAAAGGCAGACTATCCTTCGAAGTTATAATGTTGAAAATGATGATTGTAGATAGAAAAATGTCAACTGAGCAGAGTGAAGATACTGATACATATCCGTGTAAATGAAACATTTACAAATAAATCCCATTTTAAATCAGTTAGACAATCATACCCTAATTATCAAACAATATTGAGAATTTGCCATTCTATATGCATAGAAATAACAAAAAAAAAGGTAATATGGGGAGAGAATGTCTACATTACATTCTGCTGGTACACAATTTACGTAAGAATTAACAACAAATCCTAGGGGTAAAATCTTAGACTTCTCTAGAAGAAATTATAGATAAATAGTTTTATGATCTTAGCATGAAAAATCTCTTAATGATCAAAAAACTAAACATAGAAATAAAAATTTAGACACTGCAGCATGAAGGACAAATTTGACGATATAATGAAACACCTCTTTATTATGATTTGTCTATTATGACAGAAAAGATACTGGCTGAAGTTTCACTGATGAAAAAGGAAAAAAAGGAAAGCTATTAATAATGTAAGATTGTCTAGATTATTAAGGTAAAAAGAAACTCTTAAGACTATGCAAGGGGCACAAGAAATTTACAGAAAAAAATACAGATGACTAATCTTTGACTAGATTTTTAAGCCAATGAGTAAATCATAAAATACTAATATAAATAACAATGAGCTATTTTATCATCCAATTAGAAAAAATAAGGTAATAATAACTCAATTTAAGAGTATACATGGATACTAGCATTCTTATTCTCTGATAGTTTGCAAAAAAAAATTTATAAAGCCTTCCTGGAGAATTCTATAGAACTATGATTTTTTTGACTGTGTAGACATTTTGCCTAGGCATTTTCAATTAAGACATTTTCCACATAAATAACTATATATACCCCCTAAGATAAAATTATATTGTCAATATAACTTAATAATATAATAATATAATATAATAATAAAAATATTAAAATTAGCATTTCATCCTGTGATATATTTTCATACTTAAAAAACTTTTCTTCAAGCTAGTCTCTTCATCATCTTCTTTCTAAAGATGGTACTTACTTTGTCAACACTGTTCTTCTCAAACATCTTATTATGTATGTGTATATATACACACTTTATCCAAGATAACCATTGAAAAAGATATGGATGATATTACATTGTAAAGAAAACATTATTTATCCAAAAGGTATTGTAATATGAAGAATATTCAAATATAATGCAGGAATTTTTAAACAAATCTCATATGTAAAATGCTATGTTTGTATTACAGTGTTTAATGAAGTTTTATGCAAAGCAGCTTTCAGAGTGGAATCAAATCATTATTGTCTGTAATTAACAGTGGTGAGGTGGAAAAGTTACCTTTCTTTGTGTCTACATTTTTATTTGTAAAACAGGAATAATACAATCTGACTCACATGATTTTTTAAGAGTGAGTGATATATAGAGAAGTATTAATCACTGAAACTTTTATAATAAACAATTAATGTCTGAATAGGTGTTTGTTACAGTATATGTGAAAAAAATTTGCTGATATATATGATACACATCTGTTTTAATTTGGAGGATTTTCAATACATAGAAATATATTTTGAAGAAAAATTTAAGAAAGGCTTAGTAGCTTTATCACAGTGTCCTCATAAATCATTTTTATTTTGGTAAAGTAAACCATTTTATGAAACTGGTCTCTAATGTAGACTTCTGTGAGAAATCAATATATCCATTTCCTTATTTATTTTTCAGCAATTGAGTGGCTTTTAAAACCCCCACAACAAATTTTATTAGTGTAGATTGTTGCATTTCCCTATTTTTATATTTTTGAGCTATATTTTTCTTATACACAGAGCAAAAACCAATCATATCAATAGTATGTTAATGTCATATATTAAAATATGTGTTAGTGTATTTTAGTCGACTTAAAAATAAAATATTTTGCGACACATTTTCTTGAAGATTAAAAAAATAAAAAGGGCTGGGGATGTGGCTCAGTGGTTAATCCCTTGGTTCAATCTCTGCGCCCTGCCTCCCCCCAAAATAATGTTTTGCAAACAAACAAACAAACAAACAAAAAACCCTATACTAGAATTTGGGATAAGAGAACTTAGAAAATAAAATTTTACAAAAGCATCTGAAACTATCACATTTCCCTTAATCTGGACTAGCATGCACTCTGACATATTTATCTTGGTGACTCATCCTGTATAATCTATACTGAAAAGATACCCTTTTTTTCAGGGTGATTAGCACACAATTTGAGAAGGATGAATAAATCTATTGCATTTTAGAATATCTCCCAAATCATCCTTTAGCTCTAGACTATGTTGATATCTGAGGAACCCAATTTACATAGTTACATGGATGCATGTATCTATACATGGAATGTTGACATTACTTAAAATAATTTTTTTTCAGAGAGAGAGAGAGAGAGAGAGAGAGAGAGAGAGAATTTTTTAAGATTTATTTTTTAGTTTTCAGCAGACACAACATCTTTGTTTGTATGTGGTGCTGAGGATTGAACCCGGGCCGCACACATGCCAGGCGAGCATGCTACCGCTTGAGCCACATCCCCACCCCAACTTAAAATAATTTTAAAGAACGTTTTTTATACTCTTTTATTACTTCACTTTAGATATTTTCAACTCTCTACTGTATTTGTATTTCAATGCAATGCATTTAAGAAATATTTCACTTGTGTTCTACAGACTACTACTCACTACCTGTTACATTCTGTTCTAACTACATATATACAAGAAAACAAAAATAAAATCAAATCCCTGGCTTCAAAATTCTTCCTATACCAGTGCAGATAGTTATATGCCTAAGTATGAAACTGAGTGACATAAGCCAAAACAGATTTTCCACAGGATATAATAGTAGTAAAGGAAGTGGTAATCAACTATTCAAAGACATGTTAGAAAAAGCTTTTTAGGTATTTCATCCACTACTTATCTGTGATCTTAATTAATGATTACACTCCCCTTGATCAAAGTCAAATAGACATAATATATCTAGACATTGACCTGCCAGGTAATTGAACCAATGTTAAGGAAAAATTCTGGGCACTGACTTCAGAGTCACTAACCCAACTGCCACTTGCCTACCTCTCTCTACTTTGATGTTTTTTCACATCTAGATTTATTATGTTGGAAACTGAGTGCTTCATTTTCTAGTTCTAAACCTATTCCATTCTGTCTTCTGCCTCAGTAGATGATCTTCCCATAGGCCAGTTCAGGAACCTCACAGTCTTTGAAAGTATGCTTCAGTTCTCTGAGTTGTTCTTGTCCTGGATATCCACAACCCTGTCTCAGGGTCTTCAAGCACAGATTCTCTACATTCTTGTCTCATATAATTATTTTTGTTTGTTTTCATATCATTTATTCATAGTGATTCTTATTATTTATTTTATTCCTTATTTCTATTTTAGAGAATGCCTCTGAGATACTTATTTTTTAATTGGAATAAATATCTGTTTTCCTTCCATTTTTGAATGATTAAAGACTTTCAGGTATATCATAGGCAACCACAGTATTTAAAATACTGTCAAAATTTCAAAATTAAATCAAGTTTATATACCTCAGGAGGCCTTACTATATACTTATGAACATGTTATTAAGAAATAGAGGAGAATAAACTTAGCTGTTTACTTTTAAGATAAAATTTGTTAGGGATATGATTTTATAAAAAATAAAATAAAGTTGTACAAATAATAAAATTTTACACCGTATAGGTATCAGAAATGTTATCAAATATATCTGCAAAAGTAAATCATGTGCAGTTCTGTTTCTTATAAGAAATTATGTTGGATTCAGAGTCCAGAGTGCTCACCATTACACCATGGTGCTCACCATTACACCATGGAACCCATGGTTTTAAAATTGCTCATTATTTAGCAATATTTATTAATATCACACTGTTCATCAGCTTGTGTCTTACACCCAGGGAGCACAGAGCAAAGCAAGTACAATTGTTTCATGAACTTTACACTTTATTGAGAGAATTTAAATAATTAGATAGGATATAGTATTAACATTCTATAGCAATATCTCCTGATGTTTCTGATGTGAGGATTAATATATCCCCTGCTAATATTTTTTTGGAATTTGAGAGAATTTAGCTAGCTTCAAAAGTAAAAATCGTGTAAATAAGTAGTTTTATGTTCATATGCCAGTCTTTAAGGATAATAGTTTTTCTCAATTAGAAATAGCTAACAAAATTCATTACTTATATCCTTATAACAATGTTTAGGTTAAAGTTTCCTTACTCCTATGCCATGCTTCACTCTGTTTGTGTGTGTAGTGTGTGTGTGTGTGTAAGCAATGATCATTCTCCAAAGGCTGTCAGTTATATCTGGGGTAGAAATACAATAATACCTCTCTTCCATTATCCAAGTGAGTGTGCATTGCATTCTATTTCTGCCAGGTTTGGATTAGTTTCAAATTTTTACACTAAACTTCATCTGGACACATCACAAGGAGTGTCTAATGTGACATATGTTTCACTTTTTGCTGTACTGAATTACTAATAATCAGTTATAGCAACTGATTCCTCAAGACCCAAGGGAAAGTGAATGCAATTAGTCTCACACCCCAACAATGCAGACTTGTCATCTACTGACGAAAGAAGGTGAGTATCGATTTCAAGAACCACCTAAATATTTATGGGGCACTTTCACTTAAGTTCTAACAAAGATACAGAGATAAGTAAGAGTTTGACCTAAGCAGTTCAGAGACAGTTAAAGTTACATATTACAAACTAAAAGAATATAAAAGGATGAAGAATGAGTACTGACTGAAAGATTGTGGAAAGATTGATTGTAAGGGGTTTAATGTCAGTAGGTTTCCTGTAGAACAAGTATGATTTTAATGGCCATGATACTGGGGAACAAGTATCCCAGTTAACCAGACCTATCTATGAAATGAAAAATTGTGAATTTAGGGAATATCTGTTGCTGACAGTGGGTATGGGAAAGGTGGACTAATGAAGGAATACCACAAGGTGAGACTGTTACTTCACTCAGATGTAGACTAATCTCTTGTTAATATCTGCCATTAATTCAGTAATATTTGTCTGACTGTTAATTAATTACTGGAAAGACAATTAAGGAATTTGAAAATTATACATGGGAATATTTAAAACTTATTTCATTATATGCAAATTGGGCATATCAATATATATTTTCAAGATTTTGGAAGAATCAAGAAAGAATTTAACTCTGAGGATGTGGAGAATGAGAGATAATTAATATTAAATTGTCACTAGGCCTTATAATAGGTAGCCACTGTTGGAACCGCTATCTGCTGCATTGTTCTCCAAGTAAAACTCAACTCAAGTTCCATACCAAATGTTAATGTGCCTATGCTGCCTTTGCCTAGCTCCCAATAGGATTAATCCCTCTGTCCTGAGCTTATTTTACTATTACAGTATTTATAAAAATGTGGTAGAAACTGTGTGTACCTTCTCTATCCCCAGCTTCATTTCATCCTTGGTTGACAGAACATAATTTTTCTTTACTAGAAAACAAATGTATCCTGCCCCAAGGGGTGAGCCATGTTTGACCTAAACCAATAAGAGTTTTCCTGTTCTGTTTTGAATGATATTTGTTTCTCCTGGCTTCTTGCAGCTCAGGGATGCCCATATCACACACTTCTTGCCAATAAAACATCAGAGAGAGAAATTCAGCTTGAGGCTTCCTAGAAATGTTTCTTTTCATTGAGGAATGAAGAGAACCTTTGCAGAAATTGAACTTTATTCTTTTACCTTCTTGCGTCTGCTTTTAAATGAACTTCTGGTGCTTGAAGTTTCAACAGTCATCTTGGACTGTGAGGCATTAAGTATAAACAAAGCATATCAGCATGTCACTGATAGAAAAATTCTGGATCATTCTTGGTAAATCAAAACCTGAAACTAACTCTAGACTTCAAGTCTTTGGTGAGATATGATCCCATTTACTATAACTACTGACTAGTACAAAGAATAAGTATTATCTTTTTGCACTGTGTGCTCTTTGCTTTCTATTAATGCATTAAGTAATACTTAGAGACATTATTTTAGACTTTAAGAAATAAGGAGTGTTGGGCTGGGGATGTGGCTCAAGCGGTAGCTCGCTCTCCTGGCATGCGTGCGGCCTGGGTTCGATCCTCAGCACCACATACAAACAAAGATGTTGTATCCGCCGATAACTAAAAAATTAAAAAAATATATTAAAAAAAATAAGGAGTGATAAGAGTATCAAAGTAGCATGTCTGAAGTTGCACAGGTAAGAGGTTAATGTTGGTTGATTTAGATACAACTAGTTTCTTCCCCTCAATCTAAGACAGCTATGAATAGCCTCTAACTCTGTTCATAAAATAAATGGTTTATATTTTTGTTTTACCTTGGAACTGTATAAATAAATGATCAATGAATTTTATCAGGAAGTATAGGTAACTAATTTAAAGATAATTGTACAAGAAATATTCAAGGCAATCATTTGTCAAATATCTAAGTGTTTCCCTTTGTTGTTAGAAATAGTGAAGTTGGTCAGGTGGTAAATTTTCAAGTAGTTCTTAATTTGATATGTAACAATTTGCTTTTAGATTCTTAGTCCACACTCCATGTTGCCTTTCTGAAAAAAAAAATTACATAATAGGAGAGTAAAAATAGGATTTGGTGCTTCTGACACATTATCTTATTTACATTCCTTAATAATCATCTGTAATATCTATGTCAAATTATGGCTCCCAGGAAATTGAAAATTTGTAACATTCTAACTCAAAAAAATACTTTCCAAATGTTTCATGATTGTTGTTTACATTTTAAAATTTTACTGGAATATAATTTTGTACCTAAAAATAGATTTTGCTCATATGCTATAATCCACTTCTTTGGATTTATTTAAAATTAAAACAAAACTGTGATGTCTTAACAAACCTGTTGATTTTGGTTGAATTGGATCTTAATAAATAAATGGAATGTGTTGTATCATTGGAATTGTATTCTTTTGAGTATATATGGCAGTTTTCTCTGTTTAGTATAATAATTAATATTTGATAATTTCCAAATTTGCCGTTTGTCAATTAGAACTCTATATGAATTATCAATAAGTCTAGAAACTTCATTTTACTGATTTTTGAATACTGTCATAGTTTATCATTGTTACTTAATATAGTTATTTACATTGGAATTCTTTTTTAATTAGGAAATTCTTTTCTTTTTATTGTTGGTTGTTCAAAACATTACATAGTTCTTGATATATCATATTTCACACTTTGATTCAAGTGGGTTATGAACTCCCATTTTTACCCCATATACAGATTGCAGAATCACATCAGTTATACTTCCATTGATTTATATATTGCCATACTAGTGTCTGTTGTATTCTGCTGCCTTTCCTATCCTTTACTATCCCCCCTCCCCTTCCCTCCCCTCCCCTCTTCTCTCTCTACCCCCTCTACTGTAGTTCATTTCTACCCCTTGTATTATTTTTCCCTTTCCCCTCGCTTCCTCTTGTATGTAATTTTGTATACCCCTGAGGGTCTCCTTCCATTTCCATGCAATTTCCCTTCTCTCTCCCTTTCCCTCCCACCCCTCATCCCTGTTTAATGTTAATCTTCTTCTCATGCTCTTCGTCCCTACTCTGTTCTTAGTTACTCTCCTTATATCAAAGAAGACATTTGGCATTTGTTTTTTAGGGATTGGCTGGCTTCACTTAGCATAATCTGCTCTAATGCCATCCATTTCCCTCCAAATTCTATGATTTTGTCATTTTTTAATGCAGAGTAATACTCCATTGTGTATAAATGCCACATTTTTTTTTATCCATTCGTCTATTGAAGGGCATCTAGGTTGGTTCCACAGTCTTGCTATTGTGAATTGTGCTGCTATGAACATGGATGTAGCAGTGTCCCTGTAGCATGCTCTTTTTAGGTCTTTAGGGAATAGACCAAGAAGGGGAATAGCTGGGTCAAATGGTGGTTCCATTCCCAGCTTTCCAAGAAATCTCCATACTGCTTTCCAGATTGGCTGCACCAATTTGCAGTCCCACCAACAATGAACAACTCTTTTCCCCACATCCTCTCCAGCACTTGTTGTTGTTTGACTTCATAATGGCTGCCAATCTTAATGGAGTGAGATGGTATCTTAGGGTGGTTTTGATTTGCATTTCTCTGACTGCTAGAGATGGTGAGCATTTTTTCATGTACTTGTTGATTGATTGTATGTCCTCCTCTGAGAAGTGTCTATAGGAAATTCTTTATATATTTCTAATTTTATAAATAAACTGAAATTTTTTTTCATTTTTAATGAAAATTTCCAATTTTAATAATCAGCATTGAAATTAATACATGATATACATTTAAAAAATCGATTTGAATGTAGCATTTAGCCTTAATGTACTTTTGTTCCTCAACAAAGATTTTCTTGAGTGTACCACTTCTATTTCTGCAAACATGTAATCATTGATAGTAAATCTTCAGGTTGGAGGTGAAAACAAAGCATATTTTTGTGGAAATAGTTTTAGCTTTATCTTAGTACGAGGGTCTTCCATTCTTACATAACAGTAACTACACTTTTAAAAATTCAATTTATTTGTTAATATGATGATATAAAGTCATACTTAGAAAAATGTCACAAGTATCTGTAACCTTATTTAAAAACAAAACATAAAAAGTCTATAATAGCTGAGGAAATTTAGTAGGAATTAAGAATTAAAAATTAAGGATAAACCATAATATTGGTAAAAATTCAGTTAATGTGTGTTTTTTTTAAAGAATGCCTCCATTTATATATGGATATACAGTGCAATTATGGATTTTTGAGTAACATATTTAATATTAATATGCCTAAATTAATGGTAAAATTATTTTGAGAAACAAAACTCTATTGTAATTTTTAAAAGATACAAATATCTATGAATTGGAAGTAAGTATATTTTTTTCTTTGACAACTTTTTAAGAACAAAATTGTATGGGAATGAATTTGAAATAACCATTATTTATTTCAAATACTGATGCTTTTATTATGTAGCACAAATTGATCCTTGTTAATATTGTATGTATATTTATGTGTTGTACATGAAAAATGAATATATTAAATGCCTATCACACATATTGTGTATTCATAATTAAATGTATTTAAATTAACATAAGATGAGAAAGGTCTCTCTCTGTCTCTCTAATTGGGTTAATAGGGTTTTATGTGAGTGTTTATGTGTTTGTGCATATGTGTGTCTGTCTAGAGAGAACATCTCAGTGTGTCCTTTAAAAATTTTATATAAACCACAAAACCTTGAATAGTCAATATTTCCCAATTTTTCCTTTTTTATGTTAGAAAGTAAAATACTAACAAAAATTCTTAAAAGGATCGCAAATGTATCAGTGGTTTAATGAATGTGTTTTGGTACTAGGATAAAATTTATTGTCGCATACAAATTAGCATTTATCTACCAATCAGCAGTTAATGGGGTTATAAATCTGATAGTTGTTGTGATTGCTTCACATCTTGTTAAACCATTAATAAGGATTCATAAAATGTAGTAGAAAATTAAGCTTTTTTGTTTATAGAGGCTATCACTTGGAAAATAATAAAAGATTTGTTCATTAAATGACCCAAAAAAGCAATATTTTAGACACAAATTGGAACATTCTGATTATTAGCTACAACTAAGTAATTTCTGTATGTAGAAAGTAAAACATCCCATGTCTTTCCATTGCATACTGATTCTCATGGTTACACTTCGTTATCAGCTACTTGGTTTTACATTAGAAGTCTACAAATATCATTCAGTACTTCCCAGAGGGAATAAGAATGGATGGGCACTAATAATATTATTTGAAAAATCATTTATCTGGATACTAGTCAGGATATTTTGAGATGTAAATGAAAAAAGCCAGTTCCAAGAGAAAATTAATTTTGTTACATAAGAAGTCCAGAGAGAGAAGAGACTTCAGTTACACTGGATTCCATGGCTCAATGACAGAGTAGACCCCAGACAGAGTCTTCCTATTTTTCCCAATTGTTCAGTGTTTCCTATGCTTAGTGTTGGTTTTCTTCTCAGGTCAATATAGAGATCACATCAAGAAAGGAAAATCCTGTGTACAGTGAAGCAGTCATCTCAGGAGATTCCTGGTATACCATCTGACACACCACATTGGCTAGTTCATGTGTATGTCTCTTCTTAAAGATATCATTAGAAAAGGAGATGGAATCAATGGTTGGCTTAGACCCAACATCTGGGGTGTGATGATGGTGAGAAAGTCAATATTAATATTCAGTAAAATCCATCTTTACACTTTTCATTTTATTAGCCATAAATGATTAATGTTTAATCTATGGACGGTCTATCCATTCATTTTGATTTTGATACTTTTTTATTCCAGAATCAACCTAGGAAATAAATAGAATGGTTTACTGAATCATATTCTCCTAATATTAACATAGTATTAGAAATTTTTCTCAATGTTTTAAATGTAGGGGCTTCAGATTCTGAGGCAAAACAATGAGCAATGTATACTAGAGGGAGAATTTGAAGACCTGAATGACATAGTAGCATATACAAGTTCTTCTTAGAATTTCTTTTATTTTGTATGACACACCAGTAAAAAATCACAAATTTATATTTTCATGGCATAATACAAATTAACCTAATATTACACAGCTGACATAAAAAATTTGGTATGCATATCATATACACATAAGTAAAATTTCTTTCTATTCTATTGCTGTACATTTGGTATAATTTCACAATTTTTCATTGAAAAAACACTATAAAACAGCTTTAGATACAGATCTAATTTTTAAATATTTTCCTAGGGGATACTGAAAACACCTACATTTTTACAAAGTCCAAACCACAATTTTCCTTTAAAATAAATTGCTTGAAAAACTTTGGTAACTCTGAGGCAGTAGCATCCTTTCCTTTTGTATTAACTGAGAAATATGTGATACACATATGGCTCTTTTGATGTGGTTGTCAGATGACTCATGTCCAAATTTAAGTGTGAACCATAATTATTGAAAAAAATAGAGCTTGCAAAAAATATTTTATTTAATTTAATATTTCATTGATTTATATTTTTTAATGATTTAGTTATTTCTAAAAATATATTATGTTTAATAAAAATCATGCAAATAGACTCATAATTTCATGTTACAAGGTGTACATATATATATGAAGACATATATTTTAAAAAATATGCTGATAACATTATTTTTAGGGTGCATAAGAAATAAGAATTACACAAATATTTGCAATTATTATCTGTAGTTAATTTGAATAGCTCTTCTAGTGAACTAGTCTATAGCTGTTTGAATCTGAGTTATAAGTGCATTTATAGGGCAGATAATTTTGTTAAAATTAAATTTATTTAGTATGACCGGGTACAGTGGTGCATACCTGTTATCTCAGCAACTTGGGAAGTTGAGACAAAAGAATCGTAAGTTTGAGGCCAGTCTGAACAACTTAGCAAGACCCTGTCTCAAAATTAAAAATAGAAGGTACTGGGAATGTAGCTCTGTGATCATCTGTCTCTGGGTTCAATTCCCAGCACTGAAATAATAAATAAACAAACAAACAAGCAAATACATAAATATATAATCACAAATATATGTACATCCATATGTGTGTACATGTATAAACATATATATATATATGTATATATATACATACATATATATATATATTTTTTAATATGATACTTGGGAGTTAATTACATGGGTGACAAGTTTTTTCAAGAACACAAACTCTCATAGAAGCAAAATCCAAATGAGAATTTCTTTTGCTATCTTCATGGTGATTCATTAGCCAAAAAGCACAGTCATGGATAGAGATTTGTGAGGGACAGATACAAAAATACTTGTGAATTTATTCATCTTATAATTAACACAACTAAATAAACATCTTTTTAATTTGTCAAGTTCCAACAAAGTTTCACTCTCATTTTTTACTAAGATTTATCATAATCTATCATAATTTGTTTGCTATAACTATATTGAGGAGATGCCTCTACGGCTATCTACAACATACAATTTTAAAAACTGAGTCTAATCCAAAAGCTTATTTTTCTAAATACAATTTTATCCTGAATATATTTGTTACAGTAGTTCTTTATAGGTCATGGCTAGAAATTCTGACCAAATAGTAACTGCCTTTGTTGAGACAATGAAATAGAAATGATGTATATTTTAAATGAAATATCACAAGCAATAGTGAAGAAATGTTTTCTTACCTTCCTCTCTTTCCCTTCAATCCTTGCCTGTCTGTCCTTTGTTGAGCAAATTATATTATGGGCATGTATGAATAAGTCACATGAATCCCACTATAACATACAATTTAATGTGCTAATAAAAACACTAGACAAATTTGCCTTTAAATTGACGTAGATATCTAAAGAGTAAAACAAAAATAGCTATCTAAAACCAAGATCAGCAATAATATTCTGAATCCTCTCTTGTGCATATATCTGCTTTGTTCCATTTCTTGATGAATGGAAACATAATACAGGTGAATGGTTGAAATTTTGGAAAATATGGGAGAAAAAAGATAAAAATAAAAATATTTTGTAATCTTATCATCTAGAGAAGAATTATATTCCAAATATAGGACAGGACATTTTGGACTGCAACATGTATTTTTCACTTAACACTTAAATACCCTTCCACAAATATATTTTAAAACATTTTAATTTTTAATGCTCACAGAAAAGTAAGCCATTGGTGGAAGATGACAAAATAGAGGAAGGTTTCTAAGGAGTATCTGAAACATTGTACTTGTGAACACATCACTGAATTCCAAATGAGCAGACCTGGCTGAACTTGAGTACTTGTGGTTATGAGTGTTGGACCTATGTGCTAGAGACTCACAAACTCACCTGTAACATCACATTAGTTTCCTTGCCTTCCTTGCATAGATGATTGCAGAGATAAAACATTAAAGAGCTTTGTGAACAATTTTTATACCTCAGAGTCCTCATTTTTTTTTCTTTTGAGGCTGATAATCAAGAAATGGAATAAATACTGAGTGTAATAGTGCTGGTTTCACAAACAAAACATGGAGTGTTGATATGTATACACAGACAACTTACATTCTATCCCTGTTTTAGAAAAGTTTTCTGTTTTAGAAAAGTGACTTTGACTTAATAGTATGGCTTGCTGCCAGAGTCATTCCTAATTATGCACATGCTAAAAAGGCCCTACACCACAGGGCACAATGAGAGCACACCTGTAAATCCCAGCCACCTGAGAGCCTGAGGCAGGAGGATTACAAGTTTGAGATCATCGTAGGTCATTTATTAAGATCTTCTTTCAAAATCAGAAAGGGCTGGGATGTAGTTCAGTTGTGGACTGTCCCTGAGTTCAATCCCCAGTATCAAAAAAATGAAAAACAAAAAAAATGTAACATCTACAAAATCTTAAACTTCTGTACCTTTGCAATATGGTGTGGAGAGAAAGAGATACAAATAGGTAGGTAGATGTAATTACATTATGTGAGTGCACCTGTGTAAAGTGTGTGTATGTGTATTTGTGTGTGTGTGTGTCTGTGTGTGAACTTTTTGAGATACTCATTAGGAAGTGTAAAAAGAAATGAAAGAAGAAAAGGAACAAAGAGAATATGTTAGTGAAGCCTACAAATCATGTATTAAAAAAAATAAGCACCTTTAAAGTTTTAGGTCCATTGAGGGAAGGAAAAGAAGGTGCTGTGTACCACTGTCTTTGACATTGGCTCTCATCATCTATTTCAACATAACTATAATGATATGAGGTTTAAACATTAATAGATAACTGTAGTATCTTCAATACAAAATAGTTGTAGTGATGGACCAAAACAAGACAGTAGTAATGAGTGAGGAAAATAATGAAATAAGGAAGGAGAAGGATTACAATTGAATAAGTTCATAGGTTATAGAGATTTAATTTTCATCACTTTATTCAGTGAAAAAAAAAACTTCATGTGTTTGAATCATATTATTCACATTTCTCACCTCAGAGATAATAGGATCTATGTATTAAAACAAAGCTGTAATAGGCAAAGACAAAAATTTAATTTTGTATAGACATTAAAGATAATGGCACAAACATCCTATAAATATATCAGTTAAATGATCTAATGGCTTTTCAAGAAAGATAAGCTGCATTAGGTGTCATAAAAACTATTAATCCCAGAGAATTTCTCATATTTGGGGATAGAAAGAAATTAGCTCTTAGTTTTCATATAATAATCACTAATATTTATTCAGTAATAATTTTAATAATTTATTTTTGCATGTTATTTATATTCTGTATTTTATTGATTAATTTTTTAAATATTTATTTTTTAGGTATAGTTGGACACAATACCTTCATTTTATTTATTTATTTTTATGTGGTGCTGAGGATCGAACCCAGGGCCTCACACATTCTAAGCATGTGCTCTACCACCGAACTACTCCCCTAGCCCTATTGATTCATTTTATATTTTATTTTACTACTAGTAGTTTTGTGTGTGTGTTATATATTTATGTACATATAAAACTAAAGTTTATGCAGCACAGAATATTAATGGAGCCAAACTCTGATCTATATATTTTAGAAATAATAACTCAATCCATTCTCTCAAAATTCTAAGATGTGGAGTCTAATATTAGTTTATTTTTTTCAGATGAAGAAAATAAAGTTGAAAGGCCTTAAATGTCCTTCCTGAGGTCACACAGATAATGTCTATGAAAGGAAGAGGTAGACATGTATTCAGGAAGTCTGGCTCTGAAGATTTGTTCTTAAACACTATCATGATGCACTCTTTTGTTTAGGTAGAAAGGAGGAAGACACAAGAAGCAAGGACAGAGGGACTGGGGATGGCCTAATTATTATAAAGTGAGCACAGTCCTTATTTGTGGCATAACTTGGAAAAATTATGCAAAGGTGGCTTTGACTAATTGAAGAACAGGGCAATTTGTGGAGAGTAGGGAGTATATTTTATTCATCTTTATATATGTGGCTTTACATTAGGCTGGTGTATAGTTGAATCTCAGTAAATAGTTGCTAAATAAAGAGAATTATGGCATTGCTGAACAAAAACGATAAGAAGAACAAAGAGACCAGAGATTTTAAAAATTGACTTTATGGGTATCACATAAATAGGTATGCATGTTTTTATGTTTTGATGTATCTGTTAAATAAGTTTAAATTAAAAATATTTATGTTGCAGAAATGATAATTTCTTTCTAGAATGTATTGTAAAATCAATAATTAAAAATTGCCTTTAGAATAATAATGGTGAAAATAATGGTGAGGATTGCACCATTGTTAAAAGTTGAAATTATCAAGTGAATTGAGACATGATTAATATCTGTGCAATGTCTATTATTAAGAATGGACAATGTTTGAGAAAAAAGTAAATATAACTAAAAAAACAAACTATAGATTATACATGGAAACAAAATATGCTAAATAATGTACAGTAATGAATAGAAAACCAAGCACCCCTACAAAAATTCTTATTACCTTTAATTTTTTTCCACTCACAATTTATTTCCTTTAACATAGACACTGGTCTTCAGGACCTGTCAAACTCAGGAGGTTTAGTGAAAACCAGCAGCAGGCTATTATGACAGATTGATATAATTCTGACTTTGTATTTCTCAAGGTGTGTGATCTTGGACGAATCATTTTACCTGCCCGGGTATAGTTTGCTGATATCTAAGTCAGTAAGTTGTATCAGATGCTCTGTTTTGTAAGGTTACTTCTAGTTCTAAATTTTATGATTGTCATAGAAATATCAGATTACCAGTACTAAAAAGAATATAAGGAATATCTCTATTGAGAGAAAGTAATACAGAGGGAAAAAATTAAAAGTGGATAATTCTAGGTTGCATAAAAGAACAGAGCAATTTTTTTATTTTCTATTACAAATGATTTATAAGCCATTAAGTAAGGCTAAGGAGATGCACATTCAATTTGATTTTACTTCTTAATCCAAAGAAGGCTGCAGGCTCCAGGCAACTGCTGCTTTAGTATTTTGCAGGCACCCTAGAAGCCTGAACCTCTTTTAAAATCCTGTTTTCTCAGTGCTAAATAGTCACTGATCATGAAGTCATGGTGTTACCACCAGGCAAAAGAAATAATGTCATGTCAATTTACAACCTTTAGAAATGCACTTCTAAATTAAATGGAAAAATATGCTAATGCTATATTAAGGCTGTAACTTTAAAAATAGAAAAGTCAAGACCTATAGAAGTTATGGCTTTCATTATTATCATTAACATGACTGTGTCACATATCCTAGAATAAATCATTTTTCCATCTAAATTATAATCCAAAATATTGCATGTATCCAACTTAATTTAGCTTCATTAGAGGAGTTTTCTCTTGCATTTCATGCATTTTGTATGTTATAATCACATCCTTGAGTTTATTTAAAAATTTGGTTCATGGTTATATATGCCATCAATGATCAACACGTTAATTATAAACAACATGATATACTAGATCATACATATCATTTAGATATGAGTGTTGTCAAAATTGTACATACTGAAGAATAAGGGGTTTTTTTCTCCAATAAGAAAGTTTTAGTTATGCTGGGCATGTTGGCAACATACCTATAAAATCTCAGAAACTCTGGAAGCTGAGGCAGAAGAATCACAAATTTGAGGGCAGCTTCTGAAAATCTGCAACATCCTCAGCAACTTAATGAGAATCTGTTTCAAAATAAAAGAAGAAGGCTGGGGCTGAAGCTCCATGTTAAAGTAACTCTGAGTTGTTTAATTCACAGTAAAAAAATGTTACTATTCTTGTTAAATACTTTTTGTATTTGGCTCTGTCTCATCTGATCATTCAGTTTCTCCTCCTTCCTTCCCTGGTTGCTCAGCCAATTCTTCATCATTCTATTTTAATCACCTTTTCTCATCAGAACTGGCCTGCTCTATTACATAATTTCTTATAGTTTGTTAGATCATGAATTTCTGAATCTATTTAAGCCGAAGTAGAATATTAAAGTCAGAAAATTTAGATATCAGAATCTCCTGAAGTCTAAAGCACAGAAGTTTTGGAGATGATTTCCAGGAATAAGCTATTATATTAAGGAATAGGTCTTCATGTTATTGCAATGGATGTCTCTTGTTAAGAACCATTTTGTTTGACACTTCCACATTAGATTTCTTATTACTATTATGTCATTGTCATCAAAGTGTTAATGAGAAATAAATACAACACATTGCCTATTTTCAATTATACTAGAATTTTTAGAATACATTGAGGATTTTAATCCAAGAGAATGAATTATAGGAGAATTTCATTCAGAAAAAATAGAAAGTTACTTCAGCATAGGAACTAGACTGATGTTCATGTGGTTAAGTAATAACCAAATTTTTTCAATGAATGTGAGCAGTTAAATTTTAAAACCAGAACTATAACCACAGTATAACAACATGTTAGCAAATTCCAAAATGCATTTCAGTGGAGATATGTGTATGTTTCATGGAGAAGGCAGACATGATGGGAAGGAAGAAGTGAGTCAGAAATGTTGGATAAAATTTCTTACTCTGGCATGGTAGCTTAGTGAAATTGATTAGATTATTTATAGTCACAGTTACTCAGATCCCTTATAAGCAAAAGAATAGTTATAATAATATCTGAAAATTGATAAGAAAATTGAATCTGACCATATGAAATTGTCTAGGAAGTCCAATTTGACTTATTTGTAAAAATATTAATGCAATTACGGGTGAAATTAGATGTAGAGAGTTATATATCTAACATTTTCTCTGTTGTTTATTATGTTTATTCAACTTAATGAAACTTTTCCTCTACATATAGAAAAATACATTATACTTTTTGATAAAAAGGGATACCTGATATTTATACTCAGACACCTGTAACATGGTGAAATAAACACAGAACTAGCATCAAAAATTAATTGAAATATCAACTTCTCTGAATCTCAATTTCTATACCTTAAATATTTTTTATTTTTCTACCTTTCAAATTTTATTTTTTTTTACCTTGCAAAAATTAGTTTTGAGAAACTCTCAACAAGCGGGGAAGAAAATATTAATTAAATTATCACAGCAATGAAAAAGCAAATTTAGTAATAGAAAAATATTAAAAGGAGAAATTTGACCTAATCAAGGAATTAGAAAGAGGAATTGGTGTATAATTATAATGTACTCATAAAAAAAAAATCTGAAGAAGAAAAAAAGGATACTGGCAGAAGTGGGTCAAGATAGCTAATGTTCTCTGGGTTCATCTCCCCACAGACACACCAAGTCAAACGACTCCTCTGTACCAAATGACCTTTAGAAGAGCTAAGGAAATAGGTGAGAGACCACAGTAGCAACTTCTAGTATAAAAAAAAAAAAAGGAAAAAACATACTAAAGAAAGCAGGAAGGAAAGCATTGCTCTGTTACCCCTTCCTCTATATCCGAGCAACCCATTGTGAAGATATGTACCACTTGGAGGAGAATGAGAAAATTTGTCCAGGCCTTAGATTTGGAATAGTGTCAGGCTGGCCATGGTAAAACAATTGTACTGGATAAAGCTCTATGACCTCTACTGCCAGGCCTGTAGTACTGAGCCCCCAGAACTGTGTTGGAACAGATAACTGACTTCCTACACCATCCATCCAGAAGCAGACCTGGGAAGAACCCTCCACTCAAAGGGGAGTAGGGCACAAAAGCTAGTAGAGAAAAAAGGCCCTGTATACATGTCAGAGTTCAAAAACCAGGCTTTTAGAATGGTCCCAGCATCAGGGAGAGACTTGTATGTAAGTAGAACCAACTTGAGTTCCACTCTGTATCATTTCCAGCCTTGTAATGGGTCTGGGACATGTTCATCCTCCTCCTGATAAACTGTATTTATCTTTTCAGCTGTGAGATTCAGGTGCCACCCAGGTTAGCATGCAGCAGGCATCTGCTTCAATGCTGCCCAACCTTAAGAATCAACATAATACATGATCCATTCACTTCGTATAGCATAGGGCAGTAAGCCCAAGACTTTTCTGCGGAACTTAATACAGGCTGATGTAACCTATTATAGACAAATCCTAAAAGCTAGTATCCCAGGCCTGCTTGATGTCAGAGTTTCTGGAACAACTCCAGTTTGAGAGGAATACCTATGACCATAATCTTCAGACTTTTATTCCAGACACCATTACTCCTAGCTGGTTAAGGTGGTATTGGGCCATGGATTCTTATCAGACATAGGCAATCTGTGGCAGTCTGGACCTTCCTTCTACCCCAGTGTAGTAATAGTCTTGGTCAGCTATGTGCTGATTAAGGGTATGACACAGTTTGATGATGTTTGTGGATACAAGCATGATGTAAGAGCCTGGAGCTGAACCATTTATGTTGACTTTGCCATAGCTAGGCAGAGTTCTTCAATGCCTGACCACAGGTCAATAACTGTGTACATGACAGCTGAGCCTAAACCAACCCCAGGAAAAGGATTGTAGGGAAAGACTATTCTTTCTAGGTATTCTCCTGGTTCATTCTGAACAACATACCCAGAATGTATTTGGGATAATCCTGGACTTAAATGTCTGCCCTCTAGTTTTGAAACAGTGACAAAATACTAATAGCAGACTGGCAAACCTAAGCCTGGGTAACATCTAGTGTTGAATAGTGCAAGTGACAACGGGCTTCAAGAATAAGCAAGCCTACTTAGAATTTCTAAAAAGAAAAGAAAAAAGGCACAAGCATAATCATGTTTTAAAAAATCTGGAATAAATATGTAATCTTTCAATATTCAGATGACATCACATGCCAACAAGCATCAAGAGCTCTCAGGAAACCATGACATCACCTAAATTGACCATACAGTAATTAACATGGGAGAACTCTTACAGAATTTAAAACAGCTACTTTAAGGAAAGGCAATGAGATTGAAGTAAACATTAATAAATATTTAAATACCCTAACATTGAAATTTAGCAAAGATTTGTAAGTGATTAAAAAAATCAAATGGAAATGCTTGATCAGAAAAATAACTGCAAAAATAAAATCATGATAGAAGGCATCAATCAGGATAGATCAAGCAGAAGAAAGAATTAGTAAACTCAAATGCAAATTATTTGAAAACACACAGGTGGAGGAGAAAAAAAAGAGAATGAGAAGAAATGAAAAAAGCTTATGCAACCCAGGTGCAGTGGTGCATTGACTGTAATCCTTCCTACTGAGCAAGCAATAGTAGGAGAATCACAAGGTCAAAGCCAGCCTGAATTATTGTCAAAATTAAATAAAAGGTATGCAATATAGCTAAGTGTTACAGTGATGCTTAGTAAGGCCCTGGATTAAATCTTTAGTAACACCCACACACCATACACACACACACACACACACACACACACACACACACAACCAAAAAGGAAAGCCTACACAAACTTTTGGGCTGTTTTAATAAAAGAAATGTTTGGGTAATTGGGATTCAGGAATCACTTGGGAATGCCAAATGGATGGAAAACTTATTCAAATAAATAATGCCAGATTACTTCTAAAAGGTAAAGAAAGATACAGTATGTAGGTATAGGAATGTCAAAAGTCACCATCCAGATTTAACTCATCAAAGTCTACACACAGCACCTTATAATCAAGCACTCAAAAGTGGAAAATAAAAACTCAGAAACCTGGAAGACAACACGGAACAAAATAACACATAAAGGTGTTCCAATTTACCAGAGTGGAATTCTCAGCAGAAACTTCACAGGCCAGAAAAGAGTAGCATGAGATTTTCAGAGCACTTAACAGCAAACCAAGAATACTATGACCATCCTTAAGAAATGAAGAGGAAATAAAGACATTCCCAGACAAGCAAAGGCTGAGAGAATACATCTCAACCAGGTGTATTCTACAGAATGCTAAAAGAAATTCTTTAAATTTAAAAGATATACCAATAAGCAAGAAAACATGGGAAGTATTAAAACTCACTGTAAGTGTGATTATACAAACAAATTCAGAATGCTTTAATAGTGTAAGCATGATATGTAAACCATTTATATATTTGGTATAATATAAAAAATACAGAACAATTTAAAATAAAAAATACTAAATATTTAATAGGTAATATAGGAAAATGCAAAAAGAGATAGTAAAAATTCAAAATGTGGGGAGGAATGGAGTACCAAGTGTACAGTTTTCTTATTAGTGTATCTTCTCTTCCTCTTTTATTTCTGTTTTTTCTTTTACATTGCTGTTAAATTTCTACTTTTTCAAATGATTGTGGTAATGCAATTTTGTGATAGATAAAAGAGATACTTAGAACATTATATACATAGGGCTTATGATATTAGGTGTAAGGAAATAAGAAATTTTAACAGTGGCTCCAAAGACAAGTATTCTCCCTCTCACCCCACCTTTCACTGGTTATAGATTATATCACTATTGAAATAGAACATGTTTTAAGATTATGAATTTTTAATTTAATGAGTTTGATATGATGTCTTGGATTTCTAAATTGGTCATGTATAACCTCTTGATTAAATTATTATTTAATCATACTACATGGATTTCACATCCTGTCTATATTTTGAACACACTATACACAACATCCTAGACCACACACAACCCAAAGTCCATTTTCCTCATATTTGCAATACTCACAGAAGTCCATAATCGAGCAATACTAATTGTAAGTCCAGTTTATGATAAAAAAAAATTGGGTGATTGCTAAGTCACTATACAAATGGGAAGTACTATGATGCAAATAATGTATTATTTGAATATATCCCATTTTAGTTTTTCAATTAGTAACTTTTATTTCAATTATATAGTGTTATAGATTTATCTAGGTTATTAATTCAGTCATTACCTATTTTACTGTCTGCTAAATTTGTCATGTAGATATTATTTGATGCTTGACATCTATGTCAAAATTAAATTTTGTCTTTAGATTTTTGTATAGTTATTAGAGCTAATGTAATTAAAACTTGAGGGTTTAATACAGTATTAATGTTTATGGTCTCATAGCAAACTACCACTGAAGAAGTCATGATGTAAATATACTTATATAGTCTGGTGGGAGAAAGGACAATATAGTAATATGAAGATATAGACTGAAGAAGAGAAGATGCTGGCATAGAGGCAGGTCAAATGCTCACAATTCTAGCTGCAGAGGGAATGGAAAAATATCAGACAAGCTCTCGCAGACTTTAGAAATTACTAGAGTTTTTTTTTAAGTGCTAAAGAGATGGTTTGGTGTTATTAAGAATAAAATCCTACTTAAGGAAATTCACTGAAGAAGAAGAAGAAGCAGAGACTGCTATGGAAATAGAACATATGGGAGGATCCAGGCCATGCTAGAGGAGTTTAGACCCCATTGCATAAGGAAAACTGAATGAAGCATGCTTATCTTTTCTCTCCAAAATAACTTGACACCCAAAAGACTACCTCATGCAGATGAACTTGGAAATATGCTCTTAAAAAGTCTACAAAAATTCTGCAGGTGTTAAATGCAATTTTGGCACAGATACAGAACTTCTCCACAGTTCTATATCTTCCTGTGTAAAGTGTGAAACCTAGGAGAACTGGATCTATGGATATTACCAAATTGAGAACTTAGATGGACAAACATGTTGTCATGTTCATATTAGATACAATAGTAGTAGAAATAATTTGGTCATTTGATAGTTTTTATGGTTTGTGTTCAGTGATCATTTTCCACAATACCATGCATTATTATCTCAGGTTCATCACTCCAGCAATACATTTCTCTCTTCTCCAGAAAAAAATGTTTGCCTTACTACTAGATGATATCTTGCAAAGTTTCCCATCATTGAAATTTTCTAAATCCAATGGTCTTTTTGCTCTTGAAAAATACTTCGCCCTCATATTCACTTTACTGAAAACAACATAATTTTTCAAAACTTATTTTTTGTTTGTTTTGTTTTACAGGAAATCATTTTGTAATGCTTTTTGTTCTCCAAAATTAGCCATTCTTTCTCTTTTTCTTCTAATGGCTCTTTCCCAGACCCCTTAGCACTGAAGGCCAGCCATGCTCAGTCTCTAGATCACTCATCTTTTCTATGCAACCTCACTTTCGTGGCTTGAAATACTATCGTGGATGACTCCCATATTTGTTGTTCCAGATTTCCACTTAAATTCCAGATTAATATATTCAATTTCCCACTCAACCTCAAAAAATATTAGTTATCTCAAAAGTAACATTTCTAGAATCAAACTTATGCTTTTTCTGCAGGGTCTGCATCTCCCATTGTCCTCCCATCTCTGTAAGTTGCTATTTCACACTCCCTACTATGCTTTGAGCAGGCCAAAAGCTCTGTATTCATTGTTCATTTCTCTTTTTCTTATGTATCATTTCCAGTCAGCCAGTAGAATTTTACATCTCTACACTCAAAGCATATTAGAATTTTTGCATTTCCAATCATCTCCTTTCGTTAGGTGCCATTATTTCCCTTTATTTTTGCAGTGAATTTCTGTTTGTTCCCTGAGCATTCACCATTGTCCTACCTGCTACTACTAAGGATATTTTTTTATCACAATAATCCAAAATCAGTTTCTGTCACTACTTTTCTTAAATTCTCTAGTGAATTCCATTTTTTTTCCTCAAAGTTAAAGACCTTTTAACTTGACCTGATCTTGCACCTTCTTTTTTCTCTGATCACATTTTATTCTTCTCTTCCTCTACCTGCCTTTGATTAAATCTGACCTTCCTACTATAAGTCAATTCAATGACAGATCAAAAACAAAACTCAATTCCCAAAATAGGGAATTTGTATCTACAGTTCCACTGTGTGAAACATTCTACTGTGGGTGCCGTAGGGTGGCTCACACTTAAACCCTATTGCCAAGGTTTTACCTTACCAGTGACAACTGAAAAACCTTTTGATATTTATATTTTTATAAGTGCATTATAATTGTACCCACTTTTGACATAATTATGAAAATATGAACTAGAATTTGCTCCAATTCAGTCCCCAGTATTTCCCCCTTCTCTCTCCTGTTCCTTCCCCATATTCCCTTTCATTTACTCCACTGTTTTTTCTTCTATACTTACAGCTTTTTAAATTAGTGTTTTATAGATATACAAAGAAATTCACTGTGCTATATTCACATATCTACATAGGGTAGTTTGGACAGTTTTATTACACCATTCCTCCCTTTTCTTGTCCCTTCTCCTTTCCCTTCAACCCTCTTCCTCTACTCCACCAATCTCTATTATATTTTCTTGAGACTCCCTCCATTTTTTCCCTCTTTATTTTAATATAAATTCTGCATTTGAGAAAAAATATTTCATCCTCACAAAACTTGACACCAAAAAATTACCTAATTCATACATGAGCAAAATAACTGATGAGACACTTCTCAAAATAAGAAATACAAATTCCCAACAAATACCTGAAAAAAATATTCAAAATCTAGCAATCAGAGAAATGCAAAACAAAACTACATTGGGATTTCTTCTTACTCTGATCAGAATGGCAATGATCAAGAGTACAAATATAATAAATGGTGGCAAGGATATGGGGAAAAGGTACACTCATACATTGTCAGTTGGACTATAAGTTAGTACAACTGCTTTGGAAAGCAGTACAGAGATTCTTAAAAAAACTAGGAATGGAACCACCATATGACCCAGCTACCCACCTCACTCTTTGGTATTTATTCGAAGATCCAAAATCAGCATAGTGTAGTGATATAGAAACATCAATGTTTATTTATAGCAGTGCAATTCACAATAGCCAATGTATGGAAGCAACCCAGGTACCTGTTAATAGATGAATGGATTAAGAAATAAATAGATGGGAACTGAAGAACATCATGCTAAGTGAAGACACACACATCTACATTACCCAATACTCCCTGTCCTTTTCCTTCTTGTAGTTTATATCTTACCATCTGATTCCCTAAACAAGCTACTTATTTTTTGTTCCATTTTTCTGTATCTCTATTGTATAAGATCTTTTTAGTGCCAGCTGATAAAATAGTGATAGGCATACAATAGGCATCCAGCAAATACTTGATGAATAAGCATATAAAGGAATGAGCTTATCTGAGATCAAAAATAATAGTAATGGCTATAGTTAGCATTTCTGAAGTAGAGAAATGATGAATGCCAAAGAGTAGGGTCTTTGTGTTTCACTGAAAATCACTTTTGTGTTTCTCATCAATGAAGATCTTTGTTATCCCATGAAAACTCACTGTTAACATAACACACACGCACGCGCGTGCGCACACACACACACCCACACACAGATATAAATTCTGGAACACAGTGTGAGAGTATAACTGGAGGGCTGGGCTAGTAAGAGTACAGTTACATGTCTGTACCATGCAGCCTAAATATCAAGAAGAACAAGAATATGAGAAGTGAAGCATCTATCCTTGGTGGCTGAGTTGTTAGGCTAGAGCCAGAATGCCTGAGGTCTACTCTTCATGAAAAGACCAGAACAAAGCACAGAATGGTATACATGCAAAGAAGCTGAATCCAGGAAACTGTTGCACTAAATGTAATGTTTATAAAACCAAAGCATAAAGTAATTAAAATCCCTTGAATTTTTCAGAGACCCAGATCAATATCAAAAATAGAATAAACAGATGATAATCAGCTCTTTAGATAACTTTATGGAAAAAATGACAAGCTCTTAAGTTGGAATGACTTATCTTAAGAAAAAGTCAGAAGGAATAATTAAGTCCTTGTGATGTTGTGATTTTTAAACTTTTTGATCCTGAAACAATATATGACGTGAACAGGCAAGAAGTATGGTAGCAGATGACAGTGACAAGGCTTATAAGTAAAAAATTGAGTAGACTCAGCTGGCAACCATGAAAGCTAGCAAGATTAGAGACAGGGAAAATGAATGGTATGAACTCAAATGTCACTTGTAACCTAAGAATTAATTGGAATGATGCATTTTTAAGGAATTGTACGTGACTTTACTATAGAGTACATTTCAGTTACTCACATGATGTCTTTCACCAAGTTATTTCAAACATGTTACAACTAAGTACTGTGTAACATCAGAAAAATTTATCTTGTTGTGTCTGATTTTACTTATCTGTATAATAAGCACTATGAGCTTCAATAGTCAGTCCTTTCAGTTGTAATAGTATATGATTTTTCAATGTAATTGAAAATTCTTAGACATTTGAATATGTTCTTTGGAGTAGAACATAATCTATTAAGCAAGTATACATTTAAATATCCAAAGTATGCCAGACCCTGAAAGTATAAATTAATGAAGACATAATTTAAACTATATGGAGATCATTAGGGTGGGGGGAACCAAGACACATCACCCATACATGCATGCACACAGACACACACACACAGAAACAGAAATGCACTTAATTACACTATCATGAAATACATGCAAATGCATTTGTCTACCTTTAATTTAATAACTGAGCACTTTAATTATATTTAAACATATAGAAATTGCATGAAACTTGCTTTACCAAGATTCTGTAGGTATTTCTAAAACTTAATATAATTTTACAATTATATTTATCACATTCCTGCAACTCAGAATCAATTATTTTTTTGAGAGTGAAAGAGACAGAGAGAGAGAGAGAGAGAGAGAAAAATTTTTTTAATATTTATTTTTTTTTTAGTTTTCAGTGGACACAACATCTTTGTTTGTATGTGGTGCTGAGGATGGAACCCGGGCCGCACGCATGCCAGGCGAGCGCGCTACCGCTTGAGCACATCCCCAGCCCAACTCAGAATCAATTATAATCCATAAGCCTTTGAAAACGATGACTGAAAGATAATATAAAATGTAGTTTATTTCCTAACCTCACTTAGATACTCACATCACAAAAATCCCCACATCTGCTTCAGGTTGTGTTCTATCCATGATGGGTCTGATTGCTATGTCACTACATTCCCTTTTGAGGTACAAACATAATCGATATCTACTATAGTAAAGCAGCCAAATGAGACTTGGTGGTGCTGTTTGGTCATGTGTACATGTCCCTGAGTATTTGTGCTTTGTAGTGTGGGAGCATGAAAGACTTTAGGTAGCACTCAGACCCTTAAAAAATTGAAAAACCAACCATTGTTTTTATTCTATTTTGGCTATTGTTTTGGTTATTATAGACAAAACATTATATTATTATTTATATACTATTTCTCTAGAACTGTATCTTTCAATAAAGGTGTTGTTACCTTAAGCAGTAGTAAATATTTTTGATGACAGGTAATAAGTACATATATTTTGAAGTGTGAGAACAGTACATTTTTCCCACTAATTTTTCAATGTTTTAATACTATTGCTTTGAAAATGTGCATTTAAAATAGCAAAGTATACCTAAAATGTTAAATTATTGTGTCACAAAGCTACTTGATAATGAAGAGGAATGAAGTACTATTCTCTACCTCACAGTTATGCTCTACAGGAAACTTTTGTTCATTAAAGTAATAGTTCCCAGTAAAGATTCCTTTGAGGATTAGCTGGCAGAGTGACTTTGTACACAGCATTTTTTTCCAACAACAATTCACTAATAAATTATGGATAAAAATACAGCTGCTCAAACCAAGTAACATCTTACTGGAGCACAGCAATGCTGTGACACAGCTAGTGGTCTATCCAGCACATTGTCTCATGTTTTTCTATTGCAGGATGTGTGGAGTTCCTTAATGTACCATTTATCATCTGAGAAGTCTGGGTCATAAAAAAGGGAAAATTAGAAAACAAGGACATCATGTTTTCACAATAATGTATTTCAATTTTTAAAATAGTTGAAATCCTTTGTTTAGTTATCAAGCCAGTATATGTCAGTACATGCAACTCTTTTCTTCAGTCATGTAAATATATTCCCACAAAGCATTTGTGTGTGTTCTCAATTCCTGAAATTAATTAAAAATTAACAA
This sequence comes from Callospermophilus lateralis, assembly GCF_048772815.1. NCBI lineage: Eukaryota > Metazoa > Chordata > Mammalia > Rodentia > Sciuridae > Callospermophilus > Callospermophilus lateralis. Next base: position 126,914,952 of record NC_135306.1, on the reverse strand, counting down.
CATTTAAAATACACTGTATATGTAATCAGTATTAAAATATAAGATAGTAACATGAAGCATCAAATGCAACTAATCTATAATAATTTAATTTTGGATAATGTGATAGATTCTTGTTTATTGACAAAAACAAAACTATAGGAACTTTCACATAGAAGCCACTCACATGTTTTATTTTATCAATGATTGTTTATACTCCTGGTTGTTAAATTTCTTATTCAACAGTGTTGATTATTGTATTAAACTTTTGTTTACTGCATTTTAAACATTGTAGTCTCTTTAATTTTTACTTGGATCTAATCTTTAAGGATATCTTTGACTCCTACAAATAATACCATCAACTCCTCTCATCTTCCTGGTTGTGTGGCAGGGATGAAATTTCCTCTGATATTTTCTATGAAAGAAATTTTTTTTAAAAAATGTGAAAATTAACACAGATTTAGCAAAGATTCATTCTAGAAAACTATTTCAGAAACCAGTTAGAAATTATTCCTCTATATGATATTCCGTGAAGAGCCTTTCATCAGCATCATTATACCTCTCCTTGTGGCTCAACTCCATGACTCTTTTAAGTCAATATGACACTCACACCTGCGGTCCACTGGTCATCATTAATCATCCATTCCTCTCCACTTTAAATTATCTCCTTTCTTAGTTTCCATGGTATTTTTCACTCTAGTTTTTCACTTGCATCTTTATTTATTTTTTTTTTTCTGGCAAGTTTTTCTTTTCTTAGTAACCCCTAAACTGTTGATGTTCTGTAAATTTTCTTTCTTGGCCCTCTTCTTCTCCACATTCATTTTGATCATTATTCTATGGCTATACTTGAACATTGTAGCAATTGCATGTGTTATATTCTGCTACAACTCCAGGAATTCATATCTTCTACTCCTTCTGCTCAGAAAGCATCCTGGCAAATTGTTAATCCTTCCCAACATCTTAGTCAGATGTAGTCTTCCTTGGAAACTTCTCCAATCCTGCCTGTCCTTTTTAATCAGGCAGTCCTCTTTCAGATGCACATTGAATCTTATCTCTTTTTACATAGGGAATGTTTTAATGTATATGTCATTTAGCTCAGTATCTGGCAGTTAAAAATATTCAGCAAAAACAGCTCAATCTTAATAATTAATACAAAGCACTCATTTTGTACTAAAAAATTTCATGATTTTCAAAAAGGACAAAAATAGAACTTCAAGTGAAATTGTTTTACATAGAAAAAAAATTAGATTATTTTTGTAAGTGTGACATAGAACTTCAAGTGAATTGTTTTACATAAAAAATTAGATTATTTTTGTAAGTGTACAAAAATGGAAATATTAGAAAATAAGGCAGCAGTGTTTGTTTTTTCTTTTTCTTTCTTTCTTTCTTTCTTTTTTTTTTTTTTTTTTTTTGGTGCCAGGAATTGAACCCAGGACTTCACATATATTAGCCAAGTGTTCTACCACTGAGCACCAGGCACAAAGGCAGCTATTCTGAGAAAAATACTACAGCCCTATTAGAGCTTTTCAAGAAGAAGCTAAAACCAGCAATGGCTAAAAGAACTAACAATACTATAAAATAAAAAAATGATGATTTTAGAAAACAGGTAAAAAAGACTACTCATCATTAGTTTTCAATTTCTACTTGCAGTATATGTTTAAATAATCAAATCCACGCAGTTTATGTAAATTGATCCTACATGAGAGAGAAACCTTCTGAAATGAAGCTAGCAAGAAATTGGACGCTTGAATATATACTTAAGGAAATATACTAAAATGATGGTTGTAAATCAATATACATAGAGAATACAAGTTGCCACAGTATTGTACTAAGGGGAATAAAAGAAAAAATAAGAAAGAAAACCTCACTAAGGTCAGTTAAAATTGGCTTCTCTTTTCCAGTGGTATTTGGAAGTGCAGTAAAGAGGAAGAGAAGTGTGTTGGGGGGGTTGTGCATGAGGCTTTCATGAATAGGCTGATTAGGTGAATCAATAAATTAAGATTCTTTGGTCTGTTCTCCTGGCAAATCCATGGCAAGAGTGGTGATAAAAACTCCTAAAATAAACCTCAAGAATTATAGGTTAAGAACTAATCTTGATAGGGTGAAATAATGAGGAAAATGATTACTAAAAGGGACTAATTTCTTAAAAAATAAAGAGACTTGGTCTCTTTGAACTCAGAGGTAATGGCTGATTTTGTCTCAGGACATAATTGCCTTTAGCACAAAACAATATACAGTGGAATCCTGGAAAGGTTCATTTCCTATGACCTTAATTAAGATCATTGTAAGACACATTGAACTTTTTCTTTCACCTTTTGTCTACTAGAATACATTTTAAAGATTGCATTATATCTGAACTATAAAGTCTCTATGATCAGACAATACAAAATAATGATTCAAATTCTGTGCTTAGTTGGGAGTTCAGGAACTCAAAGTGTACTTTATCTTTGGTGAAGAAGTAGGAAAGTTAGAACTATTCCTGTGACTTAAAAATAGTTCATCAAAACATTGATTTCTAAATATATCAGAAAACACATTATTCTCTCAATATAGAACAATGCTCATATTATTTAAAAGCAGAAAAGAGGTTAGAGTAGAAAATTTCTAGAGGCAATTATACAAAAAACAAAATTTAATTTACAACTGAGGTTTCTATCAGCATATCCTATGAAGTAAAATTTATTACACATTGTCCTCTCTATTTTTTTCCATTATAAACCACATAAGGAAGTGTTCCATTACTCTTGGGTTTTAAAAACACAATAAAAAGAAACTTTCTATTTTAAATCTGCTTTTGCTCATAACACTCACACCTTGTTGAATTTGATTACTGTAATCTTCACTGGAGTATTTAAGCTTTTATCTCAGCTATGCCTTTACAGGGCACAAATATTTTCTCTTTACTGGAAATTAGTAGTTGCAATTTCAAATACTATTTTGTCAATCAGGTTTCACAGTTTCTTAATATAATATTGAACTTTGTTTTTATATGCATTGCCTTCAATAACTGCATTCCTAAATGTTTTCATTCAAACTCAGGTTTTGTTTTTGTTTTTTAAATTATCCTCAGGCATTCTAAGAGGATGTAGAATATGACTTTTAATTCTATCCAGGAAGAATTGTCTTCAAGAACACAAAATAAAAAGACACAGTGTTTTTTAGAACCTATTTTATTTAAGGAAACACAGAGTCAATTGTCAACAGATAGATTCCTCACAAAAGAGACAATCTTCTCTACCATAAAGTAATACCAGAGGGAGGAGGAAGAGGTGAAGTGGCATGGGAACTGGCAGAATCACTAGTAAAGGGGAGGCTAGAAGAAGAGAAACGTGGCTTTTGACCTCAATTTAGGTATCTTATTGGCCTCTCCTCCTCCAAGGAGGCTGAGAACGGAGAAAGAAGACAGGGGACAAGGTAACTTAGAGAACTAAAGACTAAGCCATCAAGCTCTCAGACATTTACTGTGGGTGGAGTGGACAGTGAAGAGTCATTTTACTGAACCTGATCTAATAGAATTGAATAATAATTGAAGAAAAAGAAACTGAAAGAGTGGACACCTGGAGGTGCTGGGGCTGAAAGAGGTTAAAATACATCTTACCCAGATTGTTCCTCTCAAAATGCTATTTGAATCCAAAGCAAAATCCGGTGCTTCCACATTCTCTATACAGGCATTGGCAATCAGTACAAAGAGAGAAATGGCAGACAACTGAAGAGAGAAAATTGCTAAGATAGTGAAGTAAAATATAAACTTGACTTCTTCCTAGATAGCTGTAAACAGCTCCAAAAGTGAGAATTCTTCTAACTCTGGGAGAGGCCAGTGTCATAGCTACTGCCCAGTGACTTCATGCATTGGTGCGAGAGACCTTATCATAGAGCCAACCCTCTGCTTCCCGACTCTCCCAGGCCCCTGAAGTTCAAGACCTTTATTGGGGAAGAAAGAAATTAGAGGATAGAGGACTTGAGTTGGATATAAGATATTTGTTTTATACTGGTTTAATAACTCCATGTGGGAGAAAACTTACAGGAAAGTATATATCTGTAAGACTTTTTGTTATTTTAATATAAATTTTTAATCACAGTGTTGTTTTTTTTACAAATTTCAGTTTTATGTGCCAAATATCTTGATTTTTACTGATTTTTATATTCTGCAAAAAGGCTTAAAATTAACTACACTAATATTACTACAAGCTAAATTTATTTAAAGCCCATTCACTTCCTTTGCATCTTTCTTAATTCTGCATATACTGTACTTTAAAGACACTTAAGGCAGTTTTGATTATTTGTTTCTTGTTTTTAGATATGTGTTTGTGTGGGCAATTCTTCTTGCACTATGCTGGTTTTAAATTGGTGATTTGTTCACAGATTTGTGGGATTTTCCCTATGTATTTTATTTCAAGTCAGAAGCTCAGAAGCAACATAATCACATATGTTTAAGGAATCTTCCATTTTGATCACATTTTCTCCTATAGAAAATCATTCCTTTCTCTTTGATTTTCCACTTCAGTTTTAGTATTATAAATATAAACAAATACAGAACATATGAATATACATAATAATATCTTCCTTTCTTATACATAATTTAGCTGTGTTAAAATCAATCTGCACTTATTTTAATTTCTTTCACACACAGATAATTTTAATTTGGTATCAGTATCTTTCTTGTTCTTTTTTCACAAGTGAATCACACGTTATTGTATAGTTACTGCAGGTCTCTGGTGATGAACAGTTGTGTTCTTGATGTCTTTTATTATTATAAATAACATACTAGAATAAAAAATGTGTATATATGTCACTTAAGATTTTGGTACTTTATGTATGTATTTCTAGAAGTGAGGTTGGTGGTTCAAAGGTGACTGAATAGATAATTTTGCTAGAAATGGTCAAGTTCCCTCCCATTTATCAGTCTCACTATCTGAGTATTATGCCCCTTTTATCACATTTTTGCCAACAGAGCATGTTATGAGAACTATTATGCCTTACCACTCTGTTAGGTGAGAAATGAGCTTTCAGTATATAGAAAGAAAAAATATGTCTCCTCAAGAGTGAGGTTGAGCAACTTTCATGTTTTCAGACAACTTGCAATTATTTGATATATGATGTTTCAATGTTCTCTTATATCTCACTATATCAAAGTTCTATAAGCTATTATTTATTTTTATTTAAATTATTTTTATAAGCATGAAGGATGTCAAAGGACGTATTTGAGTTTGTCCAGATATTAAAAAATTTTTCATGATGAGTCTCATTAGTATTGTTTATTGATTTTTAATTGACAAAAATGTATACATCTGTAATAACATGTTTTGAAATGTATATATACTTTGGAAAATGTCTTAATGGAGCTAATCAGCACATTTATTACTTAATATATTTATCTATTTTTTTGTAATAACACTTAAAATCTTCTCAGCAATTTTCAGAAATACAATACATTGTCGTTAACTTTTTCATCATGTTGTAAAAGAGATCTCTTGAATTTATTTCTTTATCTCATTGAAATTTAGAATTTTTTTTCCAACATTTCCCCAAGCCACTTTCATCTTCAGCCACTGGTAATCTATATTGCACTCTGTATTTCCAAGTTTGACTTCTTTAGGTTCCGCACATGTGAAATCAGAAAGAATGTCTTTCCCAGCCTTGCTTATTTTCAGTAAATGTCACAGAATGTCCTCTAGGTCATTTATGGTACCACGAATGTGAGGATTTTCTACACATTTAAGGATGAATAATATTCCAAAGGATTCCAGGTTTGTATGTTTGTTGTTTGTGTGTGTGTATGTGTATCATATTTTCTTCATTCATTAGTTAATAGACACTTAGGTTGATTTCATTTCTTGTCTATTGCAAAAAGTGCTTCAATAAACATGAAAATGGGAATATCTCTTTAAGATATTAACTTCATTTTCTTTGGATATATGTACAATAATGGGATTGTTGGATGATATGATAGTTTTACTTTTTTTTTTCAATCTATTTAGTAACTTCCAGAAAGGCAGTTTTCCACAGTGATTATAAAACTTTATATTCCAACCAACAGTGTTCAAGGGTTCCATTTAGACCAACAACATGGAGCTTTTCTCTAGTTTTTATCTAGTAGTGTTACAGTTTCAGGGCTTACAGTCAGTTATTTAATTCATTTTGAGTTGATTTTTATATATGGTGCAAGATGAGGTCTAGTTTTTTTCCCCCCCTCTGGATATCCAGTTGCCTCCACCATGATTTATTGAAAGATTGTCCTTTCCACATTGTCTTCTTGTTTCTTCTGTCAAAAATCTGTTGACTGTGAATATATGGGTTTATTTCTAAGCTTTTAATTATGATTCATTTTCTATTTGTCTGTACTTATGTGAGAACCAGGATGATATGAGTACTATTAGTTCTCTTGTAGAGTTTGAAATTAGATAATGTGATGCCTCAGCTTTATTTTATTTGCTGAAGAATCCTTTTGCTAATTAGGCTATTTGTGACTGTACAGATTTTATGTTTATTTTTTATGTTTCTTTTTCTGAGACAAATATCAAATCACTGAAAGTTTGGAAAAAGCACATCAAATCTGTATTTCTTTTTAAGCAATATGGTCATTTTAACAGTATTAAGACTTGTAATTCATGAACCCAGAATATCCTTTCATTTATTTGTGTCTCCTGTAATTTTTCAATGTGTTATAGTTTTCAGTATGTAGATTTAAAATTTACTCCTAAATATTTTATTAATTTTGTATCTGTTTTGAGCAGATTATTTTCTTGATTTGTTTTCCAGATAGCTTATTGATATTATACAACAACACTACTGATTTTTATGTGTCAATTTTACATCCTACATCCTTACTATAATTTATTATTTAGTTCCAAAGTATTTGGTAGTTTTTAGTGTTTTCTATGTAAAATACTATGTCATTGGCAACTAAAGACAAATTAACTTCTTTCTTTCCAATTTGCTGGCCTATTATCTCTTTCTCTTGCCTAATTTCTTTAGCTATGACATCCAGTAAGATATTGGATAAAAATGGTAAAAGTTGTCCATCCTTGGATTTTGGATCTCATATGAAAAGAAACATGAAGGAAAAGCTTTCAAATTTTCACTATTGAGTATGATATTTTAGCTATGGTTTTGTCACATGTGGTATTTTTTGTGTTAAGGAAAAATATTTTTACATTAATTTATTGAGAGGTTTTCCCATTGAAAAAATATTAAATTTATCAATAACTTTTATTCACCTCTTGAGATGATATTATAATTTCCCCCTTCATTCTTTTAATGCCTTACACTTCTATACTTGTGTATGTTGAACCATCCTTGTATCCCAGGATAAATCTCACTTAATTGTGAAAAAAAAAATGCACATAGTGCTGTATTTGGTTTGCTTGTATTTTGTTGGGAATTTTTGTGTCTATATTCATTAAAGTTATTGCCTTATAATTTTTTTATTGCAGCAACTATGACTGGCTTTGAGATCAGTGTAATGTAGCATTATAAAATGAATTTAAAAGTATTTATTTCTGGGGTGGGGTTGTGATTCAGCAGTAGAGTGCTTGCATAGAATGTGTGAGGCCCTGGGTTCAGTCCTCAGCACCACATAAAAATAAATAAGTAAAATGAAGATGTTGTGTCCAAATACAACTAAAAAATAAATATTTAAAAAATATTTCTTTCTTAATTTTTGCAAGAGTTTGAGAATGATCAATACTAGTAAAAGGAAGAATGCAATACAAAAAAAAAAAAATTAGACTTCAAGTACGTTTTAGGCTAAGTGAACCTAAGAGAAAATACAGAACTTTCCATCCAAAAGCATGAGAATAAGTACTGTTCTCAAATGAACATGAAACATTTAACAAGATATAAAATGTGTCTAGCTACAAAATGTATCTCAACTAATTTAAGAGGAAATAATGAGTGTCAATATTATATTTTCCAACTACAATAGTAAGAAAATAGAAATCAAGTTTGGGAAGCATTAATTAAGGAAAATTCAGGTACATGGAAATTAAACATCATACTCTCAAGCCATCAGTGGACCAACGGAAAAATTAAAAGGGAAATTAAAATATTTAAATAACGTAGAATTCTAGAATTAAAAATTATGAGTACCTTTTGAAAATTAAAAATGATTAAAAATTTCTTAAGCTGACTAGATGTATTAGTATAAATAAAATAAGAAATAAAACTGATTTTATGAACCATAGCCAAAACAAGCTTATCTAAATATACCATATGGAAAAACTATATTTAAAAAAAAACATTCCCTAGTTGGTATAAATGCTGAAAACAGAATGAAAGATTATTTACTGTTACATTTGGTTTTCTGGAGACTTTAGTTAAGAGTAATATTAAGTCTCATCTGCTAAAAATGAATATAGCAGCACCCAAATGGTAACTCCAACAAAAATGACCATCTCCATGTGTTTCTGGTATTTGTCTATTAATTTATTGATATTCGTATATTGTACATAATTGCAAATTATGTTCAACACTTAAGAAAAACAAATTAGTAATCTGGTCATTATGAAGATCCAAAGACCTATTCAATTCTAAATAGAAATTATTCAAAATTTTGTATTTGTTTCTTTATTGTATATTTTATTAGGATACAAGCAAAATATTTTCTATAGATGAAATTTTTATCAGATTCAGATTTCTTACTCATATGATAAGATCTAATATACAAAGCCTTATCTCCACTATAAACATGAAATTGGGGAAAAACACAATTTCTAATATACAGCAGTGAGGAAATCTAAGAATGAGAAAGCTACAAGAATCAACATCAAAATGGGAGTGTGGCATGGGAAAAGGGAGCAAAAAACTGAATGGTCCAAATGAGCATGGGAGTTATTAAACTGTACTCCTAGAACTTAGGGTCTGATAGTGTGTGGTGACAGTCATCAAGGAGACTGCCCTTTGAAGCAACAAACTAAACTGATATTCTTGAAAAAAAAAGAATTACGATATAATAACCCATCTGTAAATATGGGAAATTGTAAAGCTACTTCTCCATTTTTCAGAATGCAACCAGGCAACATGCCCTTTACTTGAGACCTTCTGAGCTGTAAGTGACCCGAAACATAATTAAAAAAAATAGAAAGCCAACCTAACACCATACATACACAGGTGTTGAGACTTTTCACACTGCCCTAATGGAGTGAAACCCTCAGATGAAAAATCAACATAAAAATCTGATCCTGACATGCTGTAACACAGGAGCTCATTCAACAGGCAAATGCAAATAAAAATTCAAATGTAAAGCCATTACAGGAAATTACATTAGAATTTATGGCAAGACAACTGTGAATTGTGCTGCAAGGAACATGAGTATGTAGGTATCTCTAAAGTATGCTCTCTTTAATTGTTTTGGATAAATACCAAGGAGTGTTTATAACTGAATCCTATGGTAGTTCCATTTTTAGTTTTTGAAGGGATTTCCATACTGATTTCCATAGTGACTACTAATTGACATTCCCAATGACAGTGTACACAAATTCCTTTTCACCTACATCCTCACCAATATTTATTGTTATTTGTATTCTTGTTGACTGTGATTCTGACAGAAGTGAAATGGAATCTCAGTTCGGTTTGATTGCATTTCTCTGGTAGCTAAATAAGCCAAACATAGACTGCAAGAACTATGGTTTGAGGGTGCATGATTATGCAACATTTTAGAGAAAATACAAATATGTTTATTTTCTAAAAATCTGTAAATAGTCACAATTCTTAATGGTAATATATGAATGGACTTATTTATACTAAATTCCCAACAAGAGTAGGCATTTCTCCTTATTTTTATAAAACTGAATTTGAGAAACGATTTTATTGTTACATGAATTTCCTTGATATGAACTAAGAATCAAAAAAATTTTACACATAAGCCATTAAAATTCCCTTGTCAGTTAATTTGTAAATTGTCCATAATCTGAGCTGTTCATAATATACTTTAATTTGTAATAAATAGATCAGAATTTAGAGATGTTTATAATATGCTTTATCTGGATATAGCAAAATTTAATAGGTATATTTATTTTAAAATATTGTTGTTCTTTTTCTAATTTTTTTCAAAATTTCAGAAAAAAAGATTTTGTTTTTAAATTGAAAAGCTTTGTTAAGTCTTTACTAAATTCCAAGGATTTCACAAGAACCAGAACTAATGGCTCTTAGTTTGTTTTTTAAAGAAAATCTCACACCATCATATATGTAATTTTGTGTAACGATGAGGGTCTCCTTCCAAAATGAGAATTCATACCCCATTTGAATCAAATGTATGAAATGTCAAGATGATTGTATTGTCTTGAGCAACAATAAAAAAAACACTCATAAAGAAAATCTCTATGATCAATGCTTGTGTTGTAAGTGACCCGAAACATAATTTTAAAAAAGTAGAAAGCCAACCTAACACCATACATACACAGGTATTGAGACTTTTCACACTGCCCTAATGGAGTGAAACCCTCAGATGAAAAATCAACATAAAATCTGATCCTGACATGCTTTAACACAGGAGCTCATTCAACAGGCAAATGCAAATAAAAATTCAAATGTAAATCCATTACAGGAAATTACATTATAATTATAATAATATTATACAGAAAACTATGGATACCAAGAACTCAGTTCAAAAAGTGATTCTGAGAAAATAGATTTTGAATATTTTTTGTAATAAAATATTTAAAATATCTATGCATTTTTGCCTATAGTTTCCCTTTTTTATAAGCAGTGATTTATAATAAAACATTCATGTGCAGTTAAGTCTAAAATAATCTTCAAATAATCTTGTTAAATAAAAATTTCAAATAAAGAAATATATGCTAACATTATATTTATTGCATGTGTTGTACATAATTTTCACACTGTATAATTTGTCATTTGATTTGTCATTTGTTGATTTTATCATTTACCTTACAAAAATCAACGCAAAATTTTAATAACCAAGGATGCCCATTATTTTCCCTAGAGATTTTGGATTTCATTTCCAACTTGATATGAGTTGTGTTTGTTTTGTTCATATGTGTTATTTTTTCCATTGTGTTTGTTTCCTTTTCGTTGATACTTAGATGTTTAATATATTTGGAATAGAATTAAACTAATTTTTGTGCATGTATGCTGTAAGCTATTTGATACTTTGTATTTCTTCTGTTGAACAAGCAAAATATACCATCATTTTCCCATGCATTAAAGTAGAATTTTTGAAATAGTAATATTCCATATATACTGTTTCTATTTTCTAAGCATTCTATTGTGCCTCATTTACCTATGTTTCTACCTCTGTGTCAATATTAAATTTGGGGGTTAGTGTTTGTGTTGTGTGTTTTAATATATAATAATGTAATTCTCTAACAAGTCATATTTTTTTACAAAAACTTCAAAAATTCCTTAGCTTCACGTGTCTTAAAAATATAAACACATGTACCTTTTTTCTGAACCCTGAACTAATCAAATATAAAGTAATAGATAAGCAAAAGGTGAATGTGAGAGGGGAGGGAGTAGTAGAGGGAAAAGGGAGAAATCATAAACCGAAAATGAATTCCATGCATGTATGAGTTTGTCAGGATGAACTCAACTACTATGTATAACTTAAAAACTCTAATAAAAATATATGAATAAATGTACAATAAAAGTTTAGACAGTGTGTGTATAACTTCTTGGCCAGTATAGATGGGATAATTGAACAAGATAGTAATACAGTGGAAGCAGGGGAAGAGAAAATAGAAAACATGAACAAAAAATCACAAAACTAGATAGTAGAAATTCCTGGGACTCAAAAGAGAAACTGAATAATACGATAAATCTATGTAATTGAATATGCAAATAATAAGTTTAACAGAAGAGAAAGGATTGATGGAGACATATTACCTTCTATATACATATGTTCATCTACTATCTATTGATCTAACTGCCCTCTATTTATCTTCTACCCTACTTAGAATAAGAAGAATACAAAATGTCCATTTTTCTGAGAACATGTGGTTTATTTTAGAAATTGAATACATTCCAGGCCACAAAGCAGTCCTTAATAAATCCCAAGGGATGAATGTTAACATGATTTTTACAACACATTCTTTTATCAAAATTAGGATATATTAGAAATTTTATAATTTCTTCTCAGTTCTTGAATATATAACAATAAGATATTTAAGTAAGTGTTCAAACCATATATATATTATATAAAAATTAACATTTCCAAAAATTATTATTTGTATATCAAACTCTTTGGATTTTGGGGGAAGTAAAATGTCTTCCTTTATCTTCATAATTTTCCAGTATAGATTCACTGAGAAATGAAATATTTTTATCAAACATAAATTTTTAAATACTTACTCAATAATACATGACATACAAAAAGACAAATTCTGATCTTTTTTCTTTTCTTTCTTCCTTTTTTTTTTGGACAATATCAATTTCCGATATAAAGAACATCTAATAAATTCTTCAATAACATTCATATTTTTACCACTTGACTGATAGTATACTATCCAGAATTGTTTGGCCTTTACTTATTTTATTTACCCTTGGATTTTCTTATATTATTCTTTTTTTATATGGTTGTAGATGAACAGCATGCCTTTACTTGTTTAGTTTTTTGTTTATTTGTTTGTTTGTTTTTAATGTGGTGCTGAAGATCAAACCCAGTGCCTCACATGCTAGGCAAATGCTCTGCCACTGAGCTACAGTCCCAGACCTCTTTACATAATTCTTTTGCCTGTGATTCCCAGTGCTTAGAATAAAGAAAGCAATGGAATGTGGGGCAAAGGGTTGAAATTCAAATCTCAATTCACCATTCAGTTGTTAGGTAATGTTAGATAACAGGATTAATTTATTCATTATTTTCTAATTTTTGAAGTGGAGGTAATTATGAAGTGTGAATGTTGTAAGAGATAAATTAAATAATTCAATAGTAAACAGGTGCTTAATCCACTTCAGTTATGTACAGACTTCCTATGTTCTCTTGAAAGATCACTCATTGTAAACCAGTATCCCTGCTAGCACTTCTGATAATTGTTCCCTGATCTCCCTTTGCACCTCTTAATTCCCACCTCAGTGTAGAACTAAGGGTTTCTGTCCATGTCATCCCAATGTTCTCTTGAATTCATTCATTTCATACTAACCTCACACTAATACAATCATTGCTTAAATTTAAACGTTTCCTATAATGTGAAATCTGAAAGTATAAGCTTTGTATTTTCACCAATGGTGGATATAGAATTATAAGAATAAATTGTGTCACATAAAGAAATTTTATAAAGGGCTGGGATTGTGGCTCAATGTGCTAGCGTTTGCCCGGCACACTGGGTTTGATTCTCAGCACCGCATATAAATACGTAAAAAAAAAGGTCCATTGAAAACTAAAAAATACTTAAAAGAAAACTTAAAAAAAGAACCTTTACAAAGAGGGTCAATAACCTTATCAGCTTATGTACTTAGAGAATTTTGAATACTGTGCTATAGTTGACCTTTTCAGCATGATTAAAAAAAAAAAAAAAGAAGAAGAAAGGAAAGGTTACAGAATGTTTTCAGTTCTGTGCTGTGACCCTAAGAATATAATAAACCAAGAACCCTGTTGTAGGCAAGTCAGAGGGCACAAAAAATTAAGTTTATATATGTTCTGCTCTTTATTGACTGATAGTAAACTACCCAGAATTGTTTGGCCTTACTTAGTTTACCCTTGGATTTTCTTACATTATTATTTTTTTATATATAGTTGTGGATGGACTGTGTTTATTTTATTTTTAAAATTCTTATTTATTTATTTATTATTGATTTTATATGTTAAATACAAAACAACAGAATGTATTACAATTCTTATTGCACATACAGAGCACAATTTTTCATATCTTTGTATAAAGTATGTTCACACTAATTCATGTCTTTATACATATACCTGTTTTTTTTGCATTACAATTCTTATTACACATATATACCACAAATTTTCATATCTCTGTTTGTATATAAAGTAGGTTGACACCCAATTCGTGTCTTCATACATGTACTTTGGATAATGATGTCCATCACATTCCACCATCCTTGCTGATCCCCTGCCTCCTCCCTTTCCCTCTAGAATTCATCTATTCGTCCCACGTTCACCCTCCCCACCCCACTATGAGTCAGCCTCCTTATATCAGAGAAAACATTAGGCATTTGTTTTTTTGGAATTGGCTGATTTCACTTAGCATTATCTTTTCCAGTGCCATCCATTTACCTGCAAATGCCATGATTTTATTCTCTTTTATTGGTGAGTAATATTCCATTGTGTATATTTGCCACATTTTTTTTATCCTTTCATCTACTGAAGAGCATCTAGGTTGGCTCCACAGTTCAGCTATTGTGAATTATGCTGCTGTAAACATTGATGTGGCCGTGTCCCTGTAATATGCTTATGTTTATTAAAGAGAAAACAAATCAAGACATTAAAAAGACATATCTGTGTGATAAAAACAAAAAACAATAAGACTTATAACTCTAAAAGTTCAGTCCCAAGTCTTATAATGACTTAACTATTCATGTGGAATATCCTGTGTAGGATAAGATACTGCTATTCTCCCTCCATGATAAAAAAAAAAAAAAAAGAAGCAAAATAAAAAATATATAGTGGAGATACTTAACTCTTTAAATCTTTTTTCTCACAATAATTTTAATAGTTTGTTGTTGAGAAGAAAGGCCTTATATTATTATTATTAGCTTTGTTGAGAGACCTCAACATGATGTAAATTATAGAAGTAACCTGATTGTCACCTTGAAGTCAATTTCCTTATATCCCAACCTGTATCCTGAATGTCATGGAGTTACTGCATGTAAGGTTTTATTAAGTGATTATGGAAGTATGAATTAATGTATGAAATGAAGAGGGAAAGGAAAATTAGAGAAGGATGGAATATATTGATAATGCCACTGATGTTGGTTGATGCCTATAGGATGAGATAAACTACTAAAAATAATATCAAAGAGTCAGATTCTCTAATAGAATAATTTGATTATGAGAAACAAGATCTAGAACATCGGTTTTGGACATTGAGCAGGAAAGGTTACATCACATAGTCTTTTCAAAGGAATTTTCTCAGATACTACTGGGAAATGAAGGAAAATATGTCCCATCTGACTTGTAGGTTTAGATGTGGGCCTATGTTTGTGCCATTAATCACAGTGGGTAAGATAAAAGGTGAAGTGAACCATGCATCCTAAATGCCTTAAAACAACCATTTAGTTTTAAAATTGGCTTATTGAAAACCAAATTGATGATAAAAATTTTCTGAGAAATCACTTATTTATCAGTTATTGCTGTGAAACTTTGAAGACTTCTCTATTTCCATTGGTTATACAAACCACTGGTAATCTCAATGCCTTGAAACAACCAGTTATTCTCATAGTTACTGGTTTGTGGATCACCTGCAAAGAGTTAGTACATGTGTATATCACCTGGGCTTAGTCAGGCCTGCTTTACGTGCCTCTTATTCCTCTGAAACCAACAGGTTTGTGGGGATTATCTGATTTTTCTAATGAATATAGCAAAAATGCAAAATACAAAAAAGGCCAAGAGAAGCATATTTTAACATTCAGACATAAGTCTCTCCATATCTTTTCCACTGGACAAACAAATTACTTAGCTGAGATAAACATAATGGAGTAGAGAAATACACTCTAAAGTAGAGGAGCTACAAAATTACATAGGAGAGGGCATAGACACAGAGAGGTGAAGAAATACAATCTGTATCATATTGTACTGCACTTTAAGTCTATGATTAGATATCTAGTTTAACCATGTTGCTATGTACATGTATGAATATACCACAGTGATTTCCACCATTATGTTTATATATAAATCACTCATTAAAAAACTATAAATAAATAGGAGGAAGTCCAGGAGTGAAAAGGAAGGGAAAGGAAAGAAAAAGGAAGTACTGGGGACTGAAATGGAACAAATTGTACCTTATGGATGCATAATTATGTCAAAATGAACCCCACCATTATGTATAATCAAACTGCATTAAAATTTTTTTAAAAAAAATAAAATATCTGTCATTTAATTTAAGTTTCCTAGGTGTCCTTCCCTGAGAGCACGTCTTTGCCCTCAGCCATAGATTAACATGATCTTGAATTTAGAATTTGTATTTTTTGTGTTTTTTACATTTACTACATATATATCCAAAAACAACATGTAAACATTAAATAAACTATATCACGCTGTAAAAGAAGTCAAGCCTGAAAAGCAGAGTCATCACTGCAAAAAATAACAGAGAAAGCCAGTATTCACTGCCATCATCAGCATCAGCATCCAAGTCAGATGATGTGGACCTTCCCCAGCTCTACTTCTTGTTGCTTCCCAGTACCATTTTAATGAACTGGATTGATTTTAACTCCTTCTTTAGTGAAAGCTTCCCTTCTCTATAACATAGCCTAGCTCTGGGCTAATAATAATATTCTGCCTTGAATAGACCCATCACCAGAACCATATTACCATTAGCTTCCTGATTTTTTTGTCCATAATGGATACCAACGACTCCCTAGAATTGGTTTTCATTTGTCTGAGTTATAATACTATTATGAATAATTTATCAGTTAAGTCATAAAGAATATTTATTTATATCTATTGTGTACCTTCCCATTCATATCATCTTTCCTTTATGGATTATACCAAGAGACAGGCATCAGTCTCCAAAGTACAATTCAAACTTCTTCATCTCTGATTACACTATTTTCAACATATCTTACTTCACTGACCATTTTGTTCTTGTACATAACTTAAATGACAAATAAATGTAGGTCCATCTTTTAACCAGAACTGATTCAAGTATAATTAACCCAATGGCAACTCATCCCCACTGCATTGTGTAACTGTCACTTAATGTTCAAATGCTTCTCTGCCAAGAATAGGATTTCTTACAGGAATGTGATTAACCAATAGGAAACAGATACAAGTCTGTCAGGACATATGGTGAGCACCCAGAAAAATAAAGCTGCTACATAAATACATTTCTCTTCCACTTCTTGGGCAGACATTTCTAATTTAAATTCAACATGCTCCTATTAAAGGTCCCAAATACAATTAAGCTCTACCCGGCCACAGGTGATTAGCCAGATAGTGTAGACTTGAATTGGTGTGCCTTCCTCCTCTGTCTCATGCTTCCCAGTCTCAAAATAAAGTTTCTTCAGTCTATTGCCCCAAATAAATTATTGAAATGAAAACACTTTCTTTTAAAAATTAAATATTCTATACCTTACAGGTATTGGCAGAACACACATCCTAATCTTGAAAATATGATGGGTTTCATAGGAAAAAAAAAGGGGATTGAAGATTGTAGACAAAATTAAGGTTGCTGAGGGCTGGGGTTGTGGCTCAGTAATAGAGTGACTACCAAGCATGTGTGAGGCATTGAGTTTGATTCTCAGCACCATATAAAATAAACAAATAAATAAAATACAGATATTAAAAAAGGTTGCTGGGTTGGGGATGTGGCTCAAGCGGTAGCGCGCTCGCCTGGCATGCTTGCGGCCCGGGTTCAATCCTCAGCACCACATATGAACAAAGATGTTGTGTCCGCCAAATACTAAAAAATAAATATTAAAAATTCTCTCTCTCTCTCTCTCTCTCTCTCTCTCTCTCTCTCTCTCACTCACTCTCTAAAAATAAATAAATAAATAAATAAATAAATATAAAAAAGGTTGCTAATCAGCTGCTGATAATATAGAATAGAGTGTCCTGGATCGTTCAGATGATCCCAATAGAATCAGGTAGGTTATAAAAGTGAAAGAGGGAAAAAGAAGTGTAGTCAGTCAAAGATGTAGCCAAGGAAGACAGACACAAATTGCTACATAACTGACTCTGAAGGTGGATAGAGGCCATGAAACAATATTCATGACCTCTAGAAGCTAAAAAAGAAAAGAAACAGTTGTCCCTTGGAGCCTATAGATAGATGGCAATGCCCTGTCACCAAATAACATTGATTTTATTCCAGTGAGACCTCGAACCCACAAAATGGTAAAGTATAACATTTATAAATGTAAATAAAAATAAATCTAACTGTAACTTATTAGAAATGCTAAATTTGTGTTAATTTATTAGAGTATCAGTAGTAAACTAATATATCATGGTACCTATTTCAAATACAAAATTTATATTTAGAAATGTACAATTTAAATCAATTTATTAATTCATATTCACTTAAAGTGATCATTTTTAGAAAATTTATGAGTTTAAAATAGGTTCTTTTAAAATTCTTAATAGCTTTCTTCTGCTTTTTCATTGACAAAATGGATTGGGGCTTAAAGTTATTTTGACCAATTACCCATCAGATTTTGCCTGGAGACCCCAATTATTAGATCACTCAATTAAAATTTTAACTCAATTAGAATTTTTCAGTACCTAACAGTTTCATGAAATCATAGAAAATATAAGGTGAAATGACTCTGAAATTTATTATTTTTAATATCAAAGTTTTTTAAGATGTAGATCACAGGAAACTAGTCAATAGCTAAGAATTCAGATAATGGAAAACAGATAGAAATAGCAAATGTATAAAAAAAAGTTAGCTTTTATTTTGGATTTTGTTTTGCTGTCACAGGTGAAAACAAAATACTCAAAATGTAAGTAAAATCAATATAACAAACTTAGGCTTAGGAAATGACAGTCGGACTCATTTAGTTTTTTAATTATTTAAACTCTGAAGTTAAATATTTTATTATTTTGCATTTTTTCCACTGTGCATTATGTGAAAGGCAAGACAAAAATGCAATTCCAAAATAACACATTTTCCCATTAACTGTAAACTTTTAAGTTATAATTTAATGGAATAAATGCTATTGAATCTTGGTAGATATTAAAATATCTGACTTTTCTCTCTTATTGCCCATATGTTTGAAAATAGTTGGAAGGATTTTAATTGTAAATTCAGATTCAGGAAATCTCTAGAAAAACAGAAGAGAGGAAGGGAATTGAAATCTTTCAGATTACTTTCTTTACCAGATAAGGGTAAAATGATGACTAACTGGTTTGTATCTGGGGAAGAAAATGTAGGTGTAGTTCATTTTATAAAGAAAGTGTATTCCTGAAATAAAATTAAAAGTTTGAATTTCTCATTTGCATTTTACATATTTATCATACCAAAATATAGGAAACCTTACCATCTGAAACATATATAGTAATGTTATTGTAAACAAAGATCTCATTAAAAAGGCAATGTTACCTATAGTTGAACACTTTTGTATGGCAGTTCTCAAGGCAAGTGCTATCCCATTTTTGTCTTTTCTCTACTGTGGTTTTTATAACTTTAAAATGAAATTTCTCATTGGGATATACCTTTTGAAAACATTATAAATTAACAGAAAGAAAATTCTCTTCCATAATTCTCTTCCTAATAGACACTTTCAAGTTTAAAGTTTTATTAAAATGCTCTGACTCAATATAAATATGCTTCATAAGACTTAATAGATTCTCTTAAATTTGGAAAAACACCTGTGCATTTGTTTATGCACAAGTAATTATTAATTCTTTCCACTTCTTGCAACATAGAACACTGTAACTCAAAGATCTCATAAAGTAGTATTTGTACTAAATTTTTAAGCCATGTCTAAATTTATGACAATTTAGACATAGAAAATCACTTCTGGATCAGAATAATCCTCCATTAATATAGCAGAATGCCCTCAGCCTGAGACTTTTTGCATGAATGTGACTAAAGCAAAAGTTGGGGTGTGAGATCAATTACTTACTTTCTTTTCTTTGAGCAGTTCATGTTATGAACCTAAGATTGAACTACCTCCTCCCTATTGCAGAACGATTAAACTAACTCTCAAAAGAAAGAGGGAAAAAAGGGTAATTTTCTTTCTTATTTGCCACTTTTGTCAGAAAATCATAGCTAGCTTCTGGCCATGACAAACGTTATGTCAGCATCATTATGCAATGCCTGTGATCAGTGTGAAGTGGAAGAGCTTTAAAAGACAGAACTGAGTATGTAACTGAAAAGTTTCTCTACAGTGTTTAATGCACTGCTCAATCCCCTAAAGTAAAGTAAATGGCCTGTAGCGAGGTCTGAAGAGAGTTGCACAACAGCATGAATATAGCTGCATGAGAGCTGGCACAGAGGTATTCAGTTCTGAACCTGCTTTGCTTCTAAATATTAAGCCCACAGTTGCTTGCAGCTTTTATTTCTGAGGCATTTTTAGCTCATTGTGCTGAGCAGTTGTACTTTCTCAGTTTGATTGACATTCTGGAAAATATAGATCTAAATGTTTGGTGAACTTTAGTTTGTGTTAAAGAAATGTTAAATGTTCATCCTATAACGTTATTTTCACTCATTCATTTCAGATTTCAAAAAAAAAAAACAATAACAATGCTTTTGTAAAAAATAAAAATCTTTATGTTAAAATCAAATGCACCTAATAATTTAAGTTCAGAATTTCAAATAGAGTCTGAAAAATTCCTTCTTTAGAATTAATTTAGGCACATGTTCTACCATGGAGCTACATCATCAATTCTAGAATTAATTTAAGATAAACACTGGAAAAATAAGTCAGCAAACATAAAACAATCCTGAAATAATCATGTTTTCCTAATAAATGAACAGTACAAAAATTTCATGAAAAAAGAGAGCTGCTTCTGGCATATCCTATTTTTCTTGTGTTCTTCTATGGGAAAAGACTTGCCATATAGGGCAGTAATTCCCTTGATTCTCCTCCTATCCATCTCTGATTCTCTGGAAGATGTTCAGTGTTCTAAAAACTTAGAGCTATGTTTTGGCCTTCTTGGGACTTTCCTTATGTCCCAAAGTTTGGATCGGCTATTCTAAAAACTCATTATCATACTTCTTATGTCTGTATTCTTCTGTTTTTCTAGATCAGGTTCTCAAATTACTTCTAATGAAAAAATCTGGTGGTGCAATGATACAAAGTTTTAGTTGTACAGAAGGAATAAGTACGAGCAACCTGTACATTCTGGTAACTACAGTTTATAATACTGCATCATATACTTAAATTTGCATAGTAGATCTTAAATGTTATTGCCACATACACACACAAAAAAAAATTGAAAACTCTTGTGATCTAATAGATATTTTAATTAGTAGACTGTGATAATCATTCAATATAATGTACATCTATAACAAAACATTGTATATGCTATAAATATGTACAATTTTGTCAATTAAATCTCAATGAAACTGGAAAAAAAATAAAGGAAATAAAAGTTGATTGACTTGAAGTCATTCCTCAACCTCACTTTTGGGCTACCTGCCCTCTGTGAGAGAAAGTGGCTTCTTTCTTGTCTATGTCCAGCTCCATGAGGTTGCAGAACTGCCCTACATTTCCATTTCAATCAGGAGATTTTATAGGCCTTGGAAATTTTCCAGTTTGCTGGAAAAAAGTTTATGCTCCTCTCTAATCTGTCTGTATTAGTGGTTTAATTTCATTTTCGTTTTATGGAGTCTTGGTATAAAGGGCCAGGAAATCTTTGCATTTTTTTTATTCATCATCTCTAATCTTAATTGTATACTGTGTCTCTCCAAAAGTGATTCTTAGAAAAAGTCATTTTATATAAGTATTTTTAAAATCACTTTTGAGGGGAAAGTAAATCAGATTACTTGGTGATTTTATCTATTTATATCATAGGACCAATAAAGAAGTGATGTTCACAAACTACAAGGCATTCTATATTCATATTTTTCTTTTAAAATGTAAGTAGATATCCTTTAGATAAAAAGACCTTCAATTGTAGAGTACTATCCCCAGGTAGAATGATGCATTATCTAGCATGTATCTACTAGTCTTAGCTAGATGAACCCAAAACTGAAAAAGAAAATTGGCTGAGGGAATACTTACCACAAAAAGAATTTTAGCTCTGGTAGAGAATTTTTTCCATTTCTCTTTTAATTTTTACCTAATAATCTCTTTCTCTTTTATTAGTGGTATTCATCTTTTATAAATTATTTTCTTCATTTTTTGTACATGATATGAGAAAGTCTATATTATATAAGTATATTCAATTCTAACAATGCATTTTTATACTAGCATTAATTTTCATAACTTCTAATTGTCTCATAATTTATTCATATTTCTCAGAGTTTATTTTTTATACAGTGGTTTCTTAATCTTTATATATTGTTTTGAATAATTTTTTTCAGGAGGTGGATACTAGGAATTGAACTTAGAAGCATTCAATCACTGAGCCACATTGCAAGCCCTATTTTGTATTTCATTTAGAGACAGGGTCTCACTGACCTGCTTAGTGCCTCACAGTTGCTGAGGCTGGCTTTGAGCTCATGATCATCCTGTCTTAGCCTCCCAAGCTGCTAGCAATACAGGCATGTGTCACTGTGCCTGGCTGGAATTATTTTTATGTTTTTATTTGTCTTTTATTTCCTGTAGAATCAGTTTATCTTCAATTATCTTAGTATTTATGTGCAATGGGTATATTTTTTTCTTCTGTTACTGACCTTTTATTGTCTGTACTTTAATATTAATATGCCTGCTTTGAGTTCCTCTGGTGTTACAGATAGTCCACCTGTGCAAAAACTCTATATAAAGGGGCAGGAGGTATCTGTCTTCATCTTGTCACATGTAAGAGAACTTTAAACAGACTGTGAGGCATCCCTGCAACTTCAGAATTAGTATGGTCCTTCCCACAGATAACGTTTTGCTTTTCTGAGTTGTTTTGCTCTTTAAAAAGTTAAAACTAGGCATTGGGTTCAATTCTCAGCACTGCATATAAATAAACAAATAAAAATAAAGGTTCATCCACAACTAAAATATATAATGTCATATATATATATATATATGCATATATATATATATATGCATATATATGCATACACACATACACACACATATATAGTGTCATATATATATAGCGTCTAATATATAAAGTGAAACTACGCACATTGTCTACTAGTTTTATTTTTTAGTATGAGGTTAATCACTGGGTGGCCCATAAGCTGTAAATGGAGTGGGAGACCTAGTTTATAAATAAAAGTTTTTTCCTCTGATTTTTCTTCATATGTATGTATGTGTGTGTGTGTGTCTCTATGTGTATGAGAGAGACAGAGTCAGAGACAGACTGAGACAGCCTTTTTTCAAGGATTTGAAAGTAATTCCTTCCCAATTATATCCTTAGTTAAAAAAAGTATAGCATTTATTGCAACTTTCAGAGCTTTTACCTTGGATTCTTGTTTGTGTATTTTCCATGACTTGTTGAATCTTTCACTAAAATATCTTTAAAAAATTAAACATGGACTTTGAATAAAAATATAAGGTGGCTTTTGTCATAAAATTTTCTATTTTAGAAAAATGGTATAATTTCATTAAATATCTTTTCTTTGCCAAAAATTTACTTCCATATATGAAGTATCAGAAAAGGAAAAATAAATGAAATTAGTATTCTAGATTTATTTTATTGATGACATCAAATTATTATAAAACTTGACATAAAATCAATCATAATTAACATTTAAAACACATTATAAAAATTGAAAAGACTTTCAAAAATTTTAACTCCTGTAAATATCAAAAATCATTATGGCAATGATATTTGATATTTTGAAACATGTATATATTGTATAATGTTTGAGTCAGGGTAAACCATTCTATCTCCTCAAATATTTATCATTACTTTATGGTTAGATTAATTTTATGTGTGCTAATTTTGTTCACAAATAGTATTATATCAGCTCTAGCTATATATTAATTATTTTTATTTGGTCTGAAAATTTATAACTGGTGTTGAAATATAATGATTAATTGAAATCTGAAATAAAGACACATGAAGACATTTCAATTAGTAAATTTGATATGAATTTTAAAATTTGACACAAATAAAACTGTTGACAATAGTGTCTAAGAAAAATCTACAGCATGTACCTTATGTGATAATTATAGTACCAGCTCTCAAAGGATTAAAGCAATAGAAACTGAACTGTACCAATCTGAAATCAAGTAAATTAATCCCCGGAAGGCTCATGTACCACAGTCATAATCAGCAATCAGTAATAATTGTATCATATTGCTGAAGCACACTCCAAGAGGTAGAGTTTTCCTATGTGTTGAATTGTTTACAAGTGAAATTTGTAAAGCTGCAGCTGAAATTCAGGCCTTTGATCTGTGGAATCCAAGAGATCCAAATATATAGGTAACATTACTGTAAGGTTTTCCTTTTTCTTATTTTTGTTTTAACTTTATCTTTTATACTAGGTGAATTTTGAAAATAATACAATTGTATTTACTCTGATAACAAATTTTAAGCATTTAAAGAAGTAAAAGCATAGAAAAGAATTTTACTTATAAGACAATAAACATTTCAAGAAAAAGATTTACTCATTAAATTTATATTTTTCTAACTGCATAGCAGAGTCTACATTCCAAGAGTTCTACCATATGACTGTGCAAATCTAAACATTTTGTGAGAAGCATAAATAGAATATATGTATAAATAAAAGGTATCTTTCAGTAAGTAATGCTTAGGGCCTAGGTTAATGAATTTAGCTCTGGTTTGGGTTATTTCAAATCCATTGTTTTTAATAATAATGTCCTTCCCAAAGCCATGTAAGAATGTTAATTAAATTTGTGCTTAGTATCACAGTTGTGTTTAATTAGCTCAATCACTTTTTTGAAATGTAACAGGCTATAAAAAGAACAATCTATTGACAGAATGTTTAATGGCAAATTGTTAGCTGCCAGATTTGATCCCCAAATGATCATTGGGAGTGTGGGAAAGTGAAATGCATCAAAATCATAGCATTTTGGAACTGGCTTCATAACTTCCGAGGTTACTGCACACAATTCAGATGATTTATTTTCTGCATTTGAAGCGAATAACACCAAAGGAGTTTAATGGTATGTGTATTATACACTGAAGCTTTTCAATGAAGACAGAAAATATATGTACTGTGTCTTTACTATGGCTATTTGAAATACATGTTTGCCTAGATAGATCATAATCTTTAGCAGTATAAAGTGTCCTGAGGTGAACTCAACTGCTTATAGGGTAGTTAAACTAATACCCTAAGGATATGTCCTCTGCAGAGAATTACTAAGTCATTATAATAATACGCACTTTCTTTAACAAACCTACAATAGATTTACAAACATTGTTTCAATTAACATTTACTTCTTAGAACATGAAAAAGTAAGCTGTTTTATTACACTTTTGTAAAAACACACATAATCATAAATATATCATTTCTTAATGAGGAGCAGAAACTATGTCAGCATTATTGTAATTTAGGAAACCTCCAGTTTTGAATTACCTACCGATGAGGAGATGGTGAGGAAACTGAATTTAAGCATACAGACTTATAATGATGTCAATCAAAAGCAAATACATTTAACAGTTGAATTTTTAAAATTGTCAACATTTTAAAATTTTTAGAAAATGTAATTGTTTTCTTTAATAAAGTTACTTAAAGTAACATTTGGAATGAAATATTTAATTAATCATGAATTAAGAGAACTAACTGTTTATATTATAAAAATCAAATGATGACTAGTTAATACGTTTTATATGTATCTAATGGTCCTACTCACAATATAAAATAGAGAGGACAATGATTTAATAATATTTAAAATTAAAAATAAGGTCATTTTATTTTATTTTATATATCAGTGCTATAGCTTATGGTATCTGCAATCATGATTTCAAAATGTTCCATCTTGCATAAAATAATGGAGAAAAGGTTTGTGTAAGAAATTATGCTGATTGAGAAGGTTTGAAGAAATGGACAAGTGTTTATCTTGATATTAACCCTTATTCAGGAATCAATAACACCATTGATGAATAGATAGTACAACGTAGGCAGTCCCAGACTTGTAA
Source organism: Callospermophilus lateralis (assembly GCF_048772815.1). NCBI lineage: Eukaryota > Metazoa > Chordata > Mammalia > Rodentia > Sciuridae > Callospermophilus > Callospermophilus lateralis. The sequence continues at coordinate 126,889,202 of NC_135306.1, read as the reverse complement.
ACTTGACTTGAAAGACTTGTAAACTTGTAAACTTGACTTATAATAACATTCATCTAAGGCATAGAATTAAAACATTTAAATCATAGAACCATGATATGAAAAAACTGCCCTAGTAACTTAACTGCCCTAAACAAAACAACTGCCCTAGTTACACGAAACCTATTAAAGATTGGTAATGTGTCTGTACTGAGGATATAGTTCCACAATCTGAATTCTAAAGCTGACTTGGAAACTCTATAAAGTATGAAAAAAATAATGTCTTTCAAAAGCTTTTAGATTTGTTCTTTGGAGCTCTTTGAATTATTGGGCTGAAAAATCCACTTATTTTAAATGTTTTAAACAATTTGACATTCTTGAAATATTTTTTTCTTTAAAAATCTTCATACCAAATTATAAGACATGAGAATTTCCATCTTATCTCTTTTGTTTTCATTTGCATCACCTCTTCTCTCCTTAATTTTTGCAATATTTTGTCTAATAATATATCATAATATTTAATACATTCCTATACTGTTAGATCTGAAAACCAATTTTAGAAATCATTCAGTTATTGAAAGGCACATTCACATTTCTTCATACGATAACTTCACTGATGTGATGGATTAACTATGTCAGAGATTGAAACAGTATACATATAGGGTAGCTTTCACTATTTTTCATTTTCTATATTGATTTTTTTCCATTTCCGAGTTTCTTTCTCAAAAAAAAGATTTGCATAATTTTTGCTTAAAACAAATCAAGAATATATATCATTATTGCTATGTAAAAATTGTTCTTAGTTGTTCCATGTAATTAGTGCAATGACATCTTTACTTTTATTTCATTTTTCTAAAGTCAATAATTGCCTAACATTTTTAATCACAAGCTCTACTAAGGAAGATATTAGAACAAGGTCTAATTTATTCACTTATATGCCTTAAAATATCTAGCTCAGTATCACCTGCTATAAAAAGCTATATTTACACATGTTAAATTAAATATCCTTTTTTTCTGAAATGTAATAGAATTATAAAATCCCTCTTGTATAATTAGACATTACAACTAATTTGTTAGTTTAATTTTATTTCTTGGAGACAGAAAACTGAAAGTCTTCTATATTCTTTCTCTTGTGTAAACAAGTGTTCTCTTGGTCTACTGCATAGCTATGATCCTAGTATTTCTCTTTTGTTATCATCTTGGAAATTTTTTCCCCGTATATCTTGTTTTCCTAATTCCATGACATTCTTTTTCTTTGGATACACATTTATTTTGGTAAAACACATTCTTTTGCAATTACTTTCTATCAAAGTGTGCATATATGGAATACAACCATGCCCTCCATCCCATACTGTAGATCTGAAGCCAATTTTAGGTAGAATGGGACAATACCTAATTTTACTTTGGAAAATATTTTATTCAGATTTCTGTTGTTATTGTCACTTTTTTTCTGTTCTTTTTTCCCCAGTAATGTGTTTTGAAAAGACTGATGCCATTGTAATGTGTATATATAATACAACTTTCTGATCTAGAAATCTTGTTATTTGAAAACTATTTTATAAAACTACAAAATTTAATGTTTTTATTTTTCAAATAATTTCTTCCTTTCCTTATTTTTTCTCTGAAATACTTTCTATAATTCTGTCATAGCAGCTCCTGATTAAATCATGCAAAGTTCAATTTGGAAATCTGATTATATAATTAAAGATATTTAATATAAATACCGTATTCAAAAAGGTTATAAATGAAATCTTAAGTATTAATATATTGATCATTAATTCGGGACTACATCAAATTATCTTTTCTGAGTCATGACCATTTTCTCTGTAAAAAATTCATTTTTGATGAGGAAAGAATTATAGTCATGAGGCAATTAAAGACAATAAAAAACAGTGTCATTAAATGTTAAGTAGCAGGATTTAATGAGTAGAGACAAGGGTTCAGGAAATAACAAAATTGATGTATTTTATAATCCCTCAAATGGTTGCTTAGATATTCTTTGGATTTTACTAATGCTTTTCTAATAGCTGTCTTTGTTCAATTAAATATTATTACCTAAAACAGGAGGCAGGGCATTGTACCAATTTCTCTTTTACATAATCCCAAACATTCTTTTGACTATTTCTATCATTCCCTAAATTCGGGGAATTCATTTGGCAAACAATGTTGTGAATTCAAGTTAATTCAAAGATGGATTTAACATATGATAATTTATTCCATACATAATTTTGAATTCTACTTTTTGTCAATTTCTCTACTTGATATTTAGTAGTTGTGAAAATGAACAAAGCAGTATTTTGCCATCAATGAGCAGAGGAATTGGCAATTTATTAAACAGGTCACATTTATTTTCTATGGTTTACTACAATTATAAAGTAGCTCATCTCAAAGTAGCAATGGAAGAAAGGCTTCCTGGCAGAAGTGAAGATTCCCCTGAACTACAAATGTTAAGAGGGAGTCAAATGGAGAAGGGGAACACAGTCTGAGCAAACGAAATAACATATTTATTGATTTAGAATCTTAAGGAAGCACATTTGCAAAAACAAAATGTTGAAGCTAGTGTCTGGGGGGATAAGGTTGTCTTTACCTTTTACTTTTAGCAAGTTAAAATATCCAAGGATAAAAAAAAAAAAAGGTGTGTGTGTATAATGGAATATTCCAGTGTACAGCATTATGATATAATGGAATTATTACATAAACTAGTAATGAGAAAATGCAGCTTCTATTGACTGTATAAATTTTGACAAATGTCTTAATATGTATAATGACTTTACTGGGTTAGGACCTCTTTTATATTCTCATTAGTTTCCATTTCATTACTGAGTTGTTAAATACATGATCAAATATATTACTGAGTTGTTAAATACATGGCAGATCTTGACACTTCAGACATTCTGCATCTCCCTATTAATTTGATATGAGAGAAATCTGTTTTCCTACCACATGCTATATTTTAGCCACTCAGTGCCTCCCAATGACACTTGTCTTAAAGACTTGTTTCCAAGAGTGATGCTATTAGAGTTTGTAGAAACTAAGAAGTGGGGCTTAGATAGAGGTAGGTTTACTGATCTGTAGCTGTGTTTCCTTGAAAGGTTTGGTGGGACCCCTGCCACTTTCTTTTTCTCTATTTCACTCTAGGCAAGGAGGTAAGCGGCTTTGCCCATCTCATGATGCCTAACATGATGTGCTGCCTCCCCACCAGGTCAAAAGCAGGAGTTGGGTAACCAATTCTACACTGAGACCACTGAAATTATGATCCAATATAAACCGTTCTCTTTAAAAAATGATTATTATAGGTATTTGTTATATGATGCGAAGCCAATTAACATACCACCTTGTGAAATGTTATACACATTACTTAAAATGTAAATTCACTGAATTTACAGAAAGCCAAAGAATTTTAGATTTCAATAATAAACAGAAATGTGGAATTTCTAGTGATGCTATAAAGTGTAGGCATAATCTAGTCCACTAAATGCTTAAATCCTGTCACAACTATTCTGACTGTAATAACCATCTACTATACTTCAGTATTTCAATTGGTATTCAAGGACATAGTCAAATAATCCCATGCTTTGTACTTTATTTATCTCTCCTTTAGTCACAGTTCTAATTTTTATGGCTTTGGAGTTTGATTAAATGGAAACTATCATGAAGTATTGTTTATTTAAATACTAGGTATTGAACCTAGAGATGCTTTATGACTGAACTATATAACCAGTAATTTTTTAAAATTATTTTGAGAAAGGTTCTTACTGAATTGCTAAGAATCTTGCTATGTTGCTGAAGCTGACCTTGAACTTGCAGTAGTCCTATCTCAGCCTCTGGGATGACAGCAGTGAACTATCCACCCAGTCATCTAGTAATATTTTAAAAATGGTAATATTCTATTTCAAGTACCTCACCCAATGATAGACTTTTGGGTAATGAGAAAGTTTTAGTGATTATTTTCCCTTTGATTAGTTGAAGGTAGATATCAAACTATCTTTTCAAGTTCCAGGCTTATCTTCACCAGTGAAACATCCTAAATTTCTCTATGCCACAGCTGAAACTGTTTTCAAAATTTTAGGTTGTTCCAGTTAGCTCTTTTATTGTTCTTAGAGAAAAAATATATCACCTCATCTTAAGGTTTCAAGAATGGAAACAAAGAAAAGAGGCTGTTGAAATCACCCAGGAGGAGATGATGAAGGTTTGTCTGAAGAAATATCTCAGAAAATGATAAATAAATGCAGGGTAAATTTTGGTGGTAAAGTCTCTAGAACTTCCTAATATGTTGGACTATAGTTGGGAGAGGCTTAAAGGAATCAAAAGTGATTTTGTGATGTAGTTCTTGAGTAGAAAGGGGGATTTTGGGACCATAAATTTATATGGAGATAACAGTAGAGAAGTAAATTTAGTTTGGGATTTGTTAAGTTTGATGTGTCTAAAAGATATTCAAGAAAAGATCTTAATTAGGATGTTTAATGATGGATGGTGAACAGCAAACATACTTCATATAAAAATTAGGACAACTACTTCAAGGAGGCAATTTGTCATTGGAAAACCTTACCACATTTCCCTTATCACTTGTTGATCTACCCTATTAGACTGGAACGCCTCAGAGTGATACTCAAACAAATCCATTGGAAACATTGTTAAAACATGAGTTATGAAAATCTGGTGACATACTTGATAATCAGCACTTTAATGAACTCTCAGTGGATGCCATGCAAGTTGGTTCTCACTCTCAGTATTCGTTCCCCTTATGCTTAAGTACCCACCCACTGATGCACCTTCCTCACTCGCAGCTGATGACACTATGGCATATTTCATGAAGAAATAGAAGATCAGAAAATAATTTGCACATGATTTCACCATTAAATCTACAAATCTACTTATCCATTAGTTCTTCCCCCTTTTAAATATAGACTTCTCTAAGAGAGAGCTGCAATTCCATGCTCATTGTCATGTTATTCACAATAGACCAGAATTAGAGACAAAATAACCATTGAATGATGAATGGATAAAGAAAATGAATACAGAAAAACAAATGTAATACAATTCCTCAGACTAATATCTCTGATAAACATAGGTACAAAAATATCATTAAAATTCTGGCAAATTGCATACAAAAACATTAAAAATATATTGTACCACAATCAATTGGAGTTCATCCTAGGGATGCAAGGTTGGTTCAACATATGGAAATCAATAAATGTAAGTCATCACATCAGTATACTTAAAGACAGGAGTCATTTGGGCCTACTTTTTCTTCTATTAGACTTAGGTCTCTATGGCACTACCCTTGATTATGTGCAAGGACTGTTATGGCATACTCTGTGCCCTGCAACTGATTTAATGGAAGATTCAAGCCAATTCTTCTCTCTGCTGGGAAAGAATGATAAAGACGCTAAAAGCCTAGGTTGAGTTCCAGAGGAGCCATAATCATTATTGACACTCCAGATAAATGAGCCTATACATTAAATAAAAGGAGTCTGAATCTTTCAACCTTTGGAATTTCAGTTTGAATCAGTATCCAAATCTCAGTGGTTTATAGATGAACAATGCTATGTCAGGTTGGTTTATACATGATGCAACATCTTCTTGTATTTGCTTTTAAAATATATTCATAAGCTTGATTTGAAAACTCTATTTTGATGAAATAATCATAGAAGCAATTAAGTGGTAATAGAGTTTACATATGTAAAACATGAGAAATTTTTAGATAAAAAGTTTAGTAAATTTGAATGTCAGTTAACTGTTATATTATTCACTTTGGGTTAATTAAAGAGTTAATCTTTTTATCTTTCCTTTTCACTCCCCTTATCTCTATTTTTCCCTTTCCACAACTTTTCCTCTTCTATCCTTCTTATATATATGTGAACCTCTTCTTATTTTTTTGTATAAAATTCATCATATGAGACAGATGTAATCTATGTGTCTATAAATTTGACTTAAATAATTTACATTATATATCCATTCATCATACATACAAAGTGTACATATTTTCTCTGAATAAGTAGTACAAAAAAGTAATGAACAAAGTAATTTTTGTTGTTTTTAGTATTTGTAAACCTAAACGTGGGGAATCAATAATCAAATAGGAATAAATTAGTGTCTTAAGGAAGGTCACTGTAGATAAAATTTGAATTTGTTGACACTGATGACTTAAATGTGTTTAAGTAGTAGTATTTTGAAATCATTGTCATCTATTTATCATTTACATATCCAGTAACATAATTGCCATTTATAAAAGTACAAATAAGAAAACGGTGAAAATAAAATGTGAAGATCCAGATAGATGGGGGGCTTATATTAAATTATTTTTCATATCCTAAATTGATTATTATTTACATTTGTCCATTAAAAATTATCCCCTAATAAATGAATGTAAAATGAACTAATATAAAATTAATATTTAATTAATATTCAATATAAAATTAATATTTGGATACCATTGTAGATATTTATGGTTAATTTTTAAATTTATAAATTGTACTCCTTGGAAACAGGAGAATAAGAAACTATGACTATTAATAAAATAGAAAAGAAAGTATTACTATTAATAGTTTACACTAGAAATATTAAAACCAATAGATATGTTTTTGGATGGATGCATTTGATACTTATGTCACCCCTAAGACACAAAACAGAATTCAGGAAACTAATATTATGCAAAACCTATTTTACCTTTCCAATTTTTAAATAATACAATATTGTGCTCATATTATGCACTTATTTGTTGAAATAATATTTGTATAATAAAATCATCAAAAGTACTAAGGGAAATTTCACTTTATTTCTAAAGAGAAAGAGAAAAAAGTCAACCCAGTGCTCTTGTTTTTAAGGTCTGAATTATGATTGAATTCAGTAGGTGCTATATATGGCCAATTAATAGAAACTATATTTTATATCAAGTTTATAAGCATTAATAACCTATAATTAAATATAATGCTAAATACCTTTGGTAATAAAACATATTCTAGTAATAGAAACTCAGTGTGAACTAGCTTCAATATATGGATAAATTGCTGGGAGAATATTGCATTTTCATACATAATCGTTAAAATGGCTGAACAAACAAAACTGAGATAGGCAGGAATGCAGCTGGGCCTCCAAAGCAAGCTACAGGAAGAGCCATGTGTTGACAAGATCTCTGAGTTCTCCTCCCTGAGTGATTACAGAAGAATGTGAAGTTTTGACCTCAGCTTATAAGACCAAAATTACTATTTACTGAGATACAGAGGTCTGCAGAAAAAGTATTGACCTGGCCAGGGGCAGGGTGGGGATGGTGGGAGAGAAATCATCATTTTATTTAGGATGTGTTGAGATTACAGTCATTATCCTCATTCTGATTTCTGTAATAAAATACAAACTGGTGTACTTGCTTCTACACTTGACCCACCCTTCCTACTCCTACCATATATTCTCACATTTCATATAGTAAGACTCTCTTAAAACTCAGATCAGATGGGACTTTTCTACTCTAATAAATCTTTTAGTAGCTCTCTTTCTTTTTTCTTTTTCTTTTTTTTTTTTTTTTTTTTTGTGATGGGGATTGAACCCAGGGCCTTGTGCATACATAGTAGCTCTCTTTCTTACTCAGGAGAAAATTGTGTCTTTATCCAAGTCTGAAGACCCTGTGTGATCTGGATGTCTATTCCCTTTCAGACCTCATCCCTCAGAGTCATACCTGCTCATTTGACTCAAACTGTACTAGCTTAGGTTCAGAGGACAAGCATACTCCTAACCTTGTGTTTGTATGATCAATCAGCCTTTCTGCTTGGAAGACGCTTCTTCCAAATATATTCACTGGCAAACTACTCACCTGGCTTTACTCCTAGCTCAATGTCACCTGCCCAAGCAGGTCCATCACATTTAAGAGCTCACCTCACTTAGACAATAAAGCTTCCCTCTGGAATTCATAAATTCACCAGGATTTCTAAACTTCTTCGACATTCTTTACTTTTCTCCCTTTAGATTTTATCATTGTAGTATATCATCCTATTTCTTATTTATTATGTTAAATTCTTATTAGGAGATATTTGAGGCTATATTTGCCAACATAAAAACTCTGAAAAGGTCCCTCTTCTGTTTCATGATTGTATCACAAACTCCTTGAACAGTAACATTTACTTTAAAAATTTGTTGAATGGATAAATAAATGTTAGTGATATATATTAGTGAGGACTATGTTCAATTGTAATCAGTGGTAAATTAACAATGGCTATAATGGCATATTGTATTTATCTTTCATCTAAACACAGAAAAATAAGGGTGCTTAGTATATGGATGCTAATTAAGGGGCCCTACATGAGCCCTTTACTCATAATCTAGACAGAAAAGTAAGAAAAATTAAATATTCCCTACACTTAAGTCACATCCTAGAAGTTGCACATACCAATTCATTTTATATTCATTGTCCAGAGTTAGTCACCTTGTCACATAAAACTCCAAAGAAGTTTGGGAATTTGCTCTTAGACTCTAAAATTTGTGGGGTGAAAAATCCAAGGTTGAATCACCAAAGAAGAATGCAAAAAGCAGTTTTAGTGGAAAACCAACCATTCTTGTCACAAAATCCAAATAGAGATGTTAAGTAATTGAATATAGATGTTATCATGTAAACTGTCTACTCGGTGCCAGTCCTGGTTTACAAGTTTTCCAGAATAATTAATAGTTTCTCTTTAATATTTAAACATATACTAATTTGAGCAATAAATCACACAAATTGAGAACTGTAGATCAGGACAAAGATTTGGGCTTAAGTTTTATTTTGGAGAATCCAGCACATATGTAGTATTTAAAGTCACTAAGAATATGAATGGGCCTAGAGACATGGTGAATAGATAAAGATAAAAGAGAGAAGTTCTCTAGGACTTGGTTCTCAAGTGCTCCAAAATTTAGATGTCAAACAGAAAGAGAAGTTAGCAAAAAGTAAACAAAACAAAACAAAACAAACACACACACACACCAGCAAAATAAGAGAAAAACCGAAAGAAAGCTGGTGTTTCAGAGTCTAAGGGAGATGTCAAAGAGAAGCATGTCAATGATCTTGATAGATGAGATCAAATGAAAACTGAAAATTTATTAGATCTAGCATTGTAAGGATCACTATTGATCTTAAAAGTAGGTATGACTGTAATAACCAAAACAAAATAGAGGGAAATCAATTGAAGAAAATAATTATATGATGTATTGAAAAATTTTGTTTTATAAGGATGTAAGGAAGTGGGAGTGGGGGGTGTTAAGGGAAAATTAGTTTTTGTTGTTGTTGTTGTTGTTTTGCCTAACATATATCTCAGCAAGTAAGTATGCTAAAAAGAATGATTAAGTGAAAGAATGAAAAAGTGAAAATATACAATGCCTAGAAAGAAGGCAGCAATAATAGCCTTAATAAAGTGAGAAGCATAAAATCTAGTAAATACAGAGATTGGTCTTGTAGAGAAGTTATTCGTATTTTTTGTTGTTGTTGTTTTAATTTGTTATAAATGACAGTTGAATGCATTTTGACACATCATAAATAAATGAAGTACAACTTCTTATTCTTCTGGTTGTACATAGTGTAGAGTTAGACCAATCATGTAATCATTTTTGCACATAGTATAATTTTTTTTATTCATTCAAAAGTCATTCTTACCCTGATACCACCTCCCCTCCCTTTACACCCCTCTGTTTAATCCCAAGTACCTCTAATCTTCCCTAGCCACTAACCCCTTCCCTTATTTGTGAATTAACATCTGCATATCAGAGAAAACATTCAGGCTTTGGTTCTTTGGGATTGGATCTTTCACTTGATATTCTCCAGCTTCACCCATTTATCAGTAAATGCCATAATTTCATTCTCTTTAAGGCTGAGTAATATCATATATATAATATAGTTTCATATATATATATATATATATATGATATCATATATATAATATAACAAGATGACATCTGTAGTGGATATAATGAAGTATAGCCCAAACCTCATCTCTTTGAGATGGAATCACTCAGTGTGCCAACTAGTATGTGTGTGAGTGTATATATATATATACACACACTCACACACAAACTTCTCAAATATTTGGAGGACATTTTTTTTCTCCTTACTGAATATTCAACTCTCCAGCTAAATAGTTAATAATTCTCTCAACCACTCATTGTAAGATATTGTTTTAAAGTGCATTTCAATAAGGTCTATGTAATTTTTCCATACACCATAAATTCCAAGTGCAATAAAATGAAAGAAACTTTAGCATTTCGAACAAAAAGCTGAACTAGAGTGAATGCAAGGCAATGAACCCATCACAACTGAGGCATTATTTTAAAAACATGCCAATGGAGGTTCAGTAAGAGGACACAAGACAAGGAGAAAAAAATGTTAAACATTTTATTTTTCGTGCCACACCTTAGCTGAGAGAACTTCTGAAAATCTTAACAAACCAAAGTGCTTCTTTGTTAAAACTCCTATATTTCAGTATTTTCAAAAACTCATGCAAAATTTTAAACAGACCTAAAAATTATGAAAATTCTGAATGTATACAATATAAGAAATTATTAATGTGATTTTGACACAGCACTGGATGCAAACTGTGTTTATTATATGACTGCACAAGGAAACTTCAAAATACCTATATATAAATTAAAATATAAGGACCAAACTTAAGCAACTCCTCTCTAACTATAATGTAATCATAAAATTAACAGTATGGCATTTTACACAGAATTTTTTTCCTTTTTTTATTGTTTTATTTGTTCTTTTTAGGTATACATGACGGTAGATTGTATTTGGACATATTATAGATACATGGAATATAATGTATTCTAATTAGGATCCCATTCTTGAGGTTGTACATGATATGGAGTTTTACTGCTTGTGTATTCATACATGAATATAAGAAAGTTATGTCTGGGGCTGGGGATGTGGCTCAAGCGGTAGTGTGCTCGCCTGGCATGCGTGCGGCCCGGGTTCGATCCTCAACACCACATACAAACAAAAATGTTGTGTCCGCCGAGAACTAAAAAATAAATATTAAAAATTCTCTCTCTCTCTCTCTCTCTCCCTCTCTCACTCTCTCTTTAAAAAAAAAAAAAGAAAAAAGAAAGTTATGTCTGATCTATTCTACTGTCTTTCCTATTCTTACCCCCACTCCTTTCCCTTTGTTGCTCTTTGTCTAACCCCAAAACTTCTATTCTTCCCACCCCACCTCCCCTTATTGTATGTTGTCATCCATGTATCAAAGAAAACATTTGATATTTGGTTCTTTGAGATTGGCTTATTTCACTTAGCAGGATAGTGTTCAGTTCCAATCCATTTAATGGCAAATGCCATAATTTCATTCTTCTATATGGCTGAGTAATATTCCATAGTGTATATAAACCACATTTTTTTATTGGTTGTTCAAAACATTACAAAGCTCATGACATATCATCTTTCATACATTTGATTCAAGTGAGTTATGATCTCCCATTTTTACCCCAAATACAAATTGCAGAATCACATCAGTTACACATTCACAATTTTACATAATGCCATATTAGTGACTGTTGTATTCTGCTACCTTTCCTATCCCCTACTATCCCCCCTCCCCTCCCCTCCCATCTTCCCTCTCTACCTCATCTGCTGTTGTTCAATTCTCTCCCTTAAATGGCTCCAAGATGGCATCTGTAGTGGATATAGTGATGTATAGCCCAAATCTCATCTCTTTGAGATGGAATCACCCAATGTGTCCCTAGTAAGAACAGCTCACAGCTGTTTGCCTTCCAGACAGGAGAGACATGTCACCTAGGGTGACATCCTTTTTTCAGGGCAAATTATCTCTAATGACTGGTCAAAGCAGAAGCAGAAAATCCCAGTCCTCGAGGCAAGGATGACTTCTACATACTTGTTTATATAACTTGGAAAATGGAATCACAACTTTCATAAATGAGAATTATATTTGAACAATCATTTTGGAGTACTTAAAGATTTCATTTGAGAGCATGTGTTTGTCAATTTTCCATTGCTGTGACAAAATGCCTGAGGAAATAAATTGGAGAAGAAACAATTTGTTTTAGGTTATTGTTTTAAAGATTTCATTTTTTCAGTTTATGGGCCCATGGCCCCATCACTATGTGTTTGTAATGGGGCAGAACATTATGACAAGTATAATAGTTAGAACTTCTTACCTCATGTTGTTTGGAAAAGAGAGAGAGAGAGAGAGAGAGAGAGAGAGAGAGAGAGAGAGAGAGAGAGATATAAAGTGTCTGGAGATAAAATATACCCAAGTATATGCCCCCAGGGACCTACTGTCTCCAAGTAGGCTATGTCCTGCAGTTTCCACAAACCTCCCAATAACCTAAACTAATGGGGACCAAGCTACAAATGGGAATTTGTAGGGCATTTGAGATCCATACCATAACAGGGTTGTTAAGTTTGAGATACATCTTGAACATTCAAGTAGAAACACCTAATTGTCAAAAGGAACCAAGTTTAAAATGAAGGGAAAGAGTCTGTCAGCATATAGTTTTTACTTTTCAAAACTGTAGCATTAAAAGAAAAGGAAAAGGATGAAACCTCAAAGACAGCCAAAAAACAAAATGAAAGAGATGTTTCAGTATTTATGGGTCAAAACAAAGATGACAAAAATAGGTAATAAAAGGGGGATCCCAGATGGAGGGCCAGAAAGAGGCTGCAATCTGTGTCTCTCCAAGACCTGAGATTCAAATAGTGAGAATACTGCTTTTCTGTAAGCAAAAATTCTGCACTCAAGCAGGAAAGACCATGCCTGTCCAGGGCTCTGGGCCTCAGCATCAGAGTAGGTCTCCCAACTACTCACCCATGCAGGACTACTGGGTATTGAGTGAGACTATCAGCAGCAGTGGCCCATGAAGAACTTTCAGCCACCCAACTGAGCAGAAATCACGCACACAGCTTCTGCACAGGACACGGGGCAGCTTCCCACAAGTAGGAACTCTAGCCATCACTCCCGATTGGACTTTATCGACCAACGTGGCACTCCCCTAGTCACCTCCATCTTGGAACTCTGCAGCAGCAGAGGTTGTCCCTTATGCACAGTAGCCTGCCTGTACCCTGGAACTTCACATAGCCTTGGAAGTCAGCTGATAGCCACACACTGCATACCATGGAGCTCCTCTCTGAACTCATCATCCAACACCATCGCCCGGCTCCCCCAACCTGATCTGACACCCCATCATAGGCAACTTTCATCACCATCTTCACTGGGGCAACTCCCTGTTTGGAACTCTGGCTGGCCAGGTATCCTGTTTAAAACTCCGCTTTCTCCCCAGCAGCTACTACCCTGGCACAGTGACACCCTGGTTGCCTTCAACAACCTGAGGGCAGTGATACCAGCTAACAACAAAGGAAAGATCTACCTTTTACTTGGATAGGCAGAATTAATATTGTCAAAATGACCATACTACCAAAAGCATTATACAGATTTAATGCAATTCCAATCAAAATCCCAATGACATTACTCATAGAAATAGAAAAAGAGGGCTGGGATTGTGGCTCAGCAGTAGAGCGCTCGCCTATCATGGGTGGGACCCGGGTTCGATTCTCAGCACCACATAAAAATAAAGGCATTGTGTTGTGTCCATCTACAAAAAAGATATTTCTCTCTCTCTCTCTCTCTCTCTCTCTCTCTCTCTCTCTCTCTCTCTGTCTCCCCCCCCAAAATAAAATAAAAATAAAATAAATAAAACAAAGAAATAGAAAAAGAAGTCATGAAATTCATCTGGAAAAATAAGAGACCCAAAATAGTTAAAGCAATATTTAGCAAGAAGAGTGAAGCAGGTGACATCACTATACCAGAACTTAAACTATACTACAGACTAATAGTAACAAAAACAGCATGATATTGACACCAAAATAGACTGGTAGACCAATAGTATAGAATTGAGGACATAGAGATTAACCCACATAATTACAGTTATCTTATATTAGACAAAGCCACCAAAAGTACATTGGAGAAAAGATAGCCTTTTCAACAAATGGTGCTGGTAAAACTGAAAATCTATATGCAACAAAATGAAATTAAACCCCTATCTCTCACCATGCCCAAAACTCAATTAAAGTAGATTAAGGACCTAGGAATTAAACCATAAACCCAGTGTCTAATAGAAGAAAAAGTAGGCCCAAACCTCCATCATATTGGATTAGGTCCCTACAACCTTAATAAGACACCTATAGCACAAGAATTAAAATGAAGAATTAATAAATGGAATGAATTCAAACTAGAAAGCTTCTTCTCAGCAAAAGAAACAATCAGTGAGGTGAACAGAGTCTACATCTTGGGAGCAAATTTTTACCACTTTCACATCAGATAGAGCACTAATCTCTAGGGTACATAAAGAACTCAAAAGGCTAAATACCAAAAAAACAAATAAGCCAATCAATACATGGGCCAAGGACCTGACCAGACACTTCTCAGAAGATGATATACAATATATTAACAAATATATGAAAAAATGTTCAACATCTTAGCAATTAAATAAATGCAAATAAAAACTATTGTGATATTTCATCTCTCTCCAGTCAGAATGGCATTAAGAATACAAATAACAACAAGTTTTGGTGAGGATGTGTGGAAAAAGGTAAACTCATACATTGCTGGTGGGACTGCAAAATGGTGCAGCCAATTTGGAAAGCATTGTGAAGATTCTTTGGAAAACTGGGAATGGAACCACATTTTGACCCAGCTATCCCATTCCTTGTTTTATACCAAAGGAATTGAAAACAGCATACTACAGGGACACAGCCACATCAATGTTTATTGTAGCACAATTCAAAATAGTTGAACTGTAGAACCAACATAGATGACCTTCAATAGATAAATGGAATATTACTCAGCAATAAAAGAGAATAAAATCATGGCATTTGTAGGTAAATGAATGGAGTTGAAGAATATAATGCTAAGTATAGTTAGCCAATCCCCAAAAACAAATACCAAATGTTTTCTCTGATACAACAAGGATGATTTATAGTGGGGTTGGGAGGAGGAGCAAGGGTGGATTAGATGAAGTCTAGATAGGCAAAGTGGTGGGAGGAGATTGGAAGGGGCATGGGGTAGGAAAGATGGTGGAATGAGATGAACATCATTACCCTAAGTACATATGTGAAGACACAAATGTGATGAATATACTTAGTGTAAAACCAGAAATATGCTCTATATGTGTAATATGAACTATAATATATTCTCATATATAACAAATTAGAATAAAAAAATTTTAAAAAATGGGATTATGGGATAGCCTCCATGGGGCAAGGTGGAGGCCACAGCGATAGGACACTAGAGCCCCAAGAATAAAGAAAGCACCATTTCTGCTGAAAAGGGAACAGAGGAGGCTCATACTCTTTGCATTGCTTTTAATGTTTTGTACCATCATTTTCCATGCCGCAGAACCTGTCATCTACTCTTTTAGCAGGTGGGCTTTGTTTAAAAACAATTCTTTTCTGTCATTAAGCCTCTACTTTATTGGACATTCCCACTGATTCTTCTTTTCATTGAGCAGGATTTAAAATCCTTGGGGCACACCTTAAATTCTCAATACTAAATCTGCATTGTACAATCATGTAGGGCTGATGTGGAGTTCTAATGAAGATTTTAATGGTTTGTTATATTAATGCCTTTTTAAGTTCAACTTATTTAATGAACTCCCTGTTTTTGTCTGTAGCAAAATATGTTTATAAAAATTATAAGACTAAAGTAGAAATTTTGGTATATAGTTTTAATAAAAAGCATTTTATTTCAGTCATATTTAAAATATCAAATATATTGGGAGAGGCTGGTTTCTTTACAGTTAAGTACATTATGTTTTAAATTCATAAAAGAGAAATAGATACATGACTCATAAATTAAATGAATAAATGCCAGCAAAACCATTGAGTTCTGGAGTTAATAATCATTTTACTAAATTACATAAAATTACTTGGAGTTATTTGGGGAACAATTATATTTCAGAATGTGTTACAGAAAATTTAAGAGATAATAATATTTTGTTTGAAAAATCTTGGATATAATTGCTTAAGTGGTTTAAAAATATTGCCACATTCATTAAAATGTTTTTGGCTCTGAAAAATATAACTAGAAATGAATTCTAACCAATATTTGAAAGAGTTTAAGTCCTAAATATAAAATTTAAAAGCATGTTATCAAACTAAAAGAGAAGTAATAATAGGTTAATAGGTTAAGAATCCTTGTTATATTCTTTGGGTATATCAACATCTATCTATCCTGTCTGTGTATGTATGTGGTGTGTGTGTGTGTGTGTGAAAGTATATATGCACATTACAGATGTTGTGCCACCCCTTAATTCAACAAAGTTTAGGAATATACAGGTCAAAACTACTTTTCTTCAAAAGGATATGTTTTGAAGTATATTTGACCACGAGTACATTCTCCCCAAACAATTCTGCAGTTACCATTTGCTGCCAATGCGACCTTGTCACAGATCCCACTGGCTCCTGGACTCTCAAATGTGTAAACAGAAAGTCTCTTTGCCAACTGTTCCTGGCTGAAAATTTTTTTTAAAAAGTCTCTTTCATCTTCTTATGAAATAAAAATAAGATAAAAAAAATTAAAATAATTTTTCTAGGGTTTCTTGGAACATACAAAATAGATTCATTATAGAAAATATACATAGAAATGAGTAGGAATATTTTTTTCCCCTTTATAGGCAGAGATGTCCTAGAGAAAATGTATTCAAATTTATGAACTTCCTGTTTTGCATATTATTTTACTTATTTTAAAGATGTTCAATATATGTTTGCTGTATTCAATTAAACTGGTACAAAACAGTGTGAGAATATGTGAATTAGTTGCCTTTCTGAACATTAGTGTCACCTCTATATGATAAAGTTATTAATGCCTTCTTATAAAGGCAACGGTGATGCATCAGTATGATAAATTTAAAGCAAATATTGTACTTTACTGCCGCAGTCTGGCTGGGCACAAATCACGAGCCACTCACAGCTTTGTAGATTCAAACAGCAATTCTTTATTCCGATCTCACACTGGCCTTCTACAAACACGTTCTGGGGAAATCCACGTTCTCTGCCCAAATCCACACCTCCACTGGCCTTCTCTCTCCCAAAAATACTGTCTGAATCCCGTGAGAACTCAAGAGGAACTCAGGCAGCAGGATACGCCCTATTCCCAGCATGAATAACCTTCCTAAACCAGGGAACACCCTAAACCCGGATCCGCCCTGGTCCTTGAGCAAGGTCACTGCAAAATGTCCTATTTCCATGAGTCCTTCCACTAAGCAACATGGGGTACGCTGGCAAGGAAATTGTCATACCTACTTGGCTAATGGCTCCCAGCACTTTACATGTAGTTGTGGAGATTTATTCAAGGAACATTAGTTCCCTTAATTTTAAAGAGCTCTTAAAAGTTATGATATGCCTAGATTATAGTATTGTTTACATTTATAAAGCATCATTTTATTAATTGTCTACAGCCAATTATATTTCCATTTTAGAAATGAAGCTAAACACTCCTAAATTCCCAATAATTATTTGTAGTAATGGAAATCCATTTATGTCTGGGTAAGTTCCTCTTTTCAACATGTTGGTAAAGAAAAAAAAAATACTAATTTTAAATAATTTATACATTGTTTCCTTTGAAAATTCTTTCACATTAGGAGTATTGTTTAGTCCCCATGCTTTAATAAATTATAAATAATGAAAAGATGTCTGAGTAAATATATCACTGGAATGGAATACAAATTAATTTTTTAATTTCAAAACTTCAAATTACTTCTAAGAAGTATGTATAGAAGAAGAAATAATATATGATTGTTCCATTCATAATATCGACACTTTTTTCATTTAATTTATATACTTATTACACAGTTACACTTAAAATATGTGATAGTATGCCTATATTTATATAAACTATTTGACATTTATCTCAATATAAAATATGTATATTTTTACACATTATTAAACATTTTGATAATATAGCATTCGTTAGAATGTAACAGTTTATTGTGTATTATACAATCAACTGATCTATTGTCCAACTATTGATAAACTCCTATTTGTTCAATTATAAACAGTTTGACACTTTTCTATTCTTTCCTGGATCCTAAGAAATGGATTGACTTGTATGAATGACTGAAATTTTAAAACATTTTTAGATAGATTTTACTCATTTAATTCTGAAGAGTGTTTATTTAAATGCCCTTCATGGGGATATAGTATTTTTTGCATTTTAAATATATATATATTATACTATATTATATTATATTTTTTGTGCTTTTATTTTAGTTTGTTTGAGGAGTATATCTTAACTGAGACTATTGGTGCATGCCACCAGCCCCACTTAAGTATCTACTAAGTCATTAGTATTTCTTTGAATTAAAAGTTTTCTAATAATTTTACATGTCACATATGCAGTTTTGTCTTAAATATTAGTGTTTTATTTTCTTTTAAGAGCTGATCATATATCATTTTTCATTATGTTCATTAATCCTGTGGCATGTGTGTAGCAAAAAAATGCTTCTAACTTTGAATGATGCTACTTTTGTTGTAAAAATAAATTTAAAATTATATGTAGTACATTTCATTCATTTATTTGCCTTTATATTCATTTTCACTTGATATTTTGCATATAATTTTGAAAAGTATACAGTGATAACATTTGAAAATTTTCTATTTTTTCTATCTATTTCTATGTATCCTAGGTTTTTTATATAATTACGATCATACCATGAATGTCATTGTTTATTTTTTTTTTGAGCAATGTGTCATAGCTCAACATTTTTTTTTAGTTGTTGATAGACCTTTATTTATTTATTTATTTTTATGTGGTGCTGAGAATGGAACCCAGTGCCTCACACATGCTAGGCAAGTGCTCTGCTACTGAGCTATAACCCCATCACTAGCTTAAAATTTTAATGTGTTTAATGTATTAAATAAATTCTTCCAAATTTTATGATTTAATTTTGGATATTTTTCAAAAAGCTTTACTCAATACTGAATTATAAATAACTCATATATCATTACTACTAATGTGTATTAAATATAATGAAACTCTGTTCTGAATACATGGTAATTTAATAAAATATGATATTCAAGTCACTTTTATAAGTCATACCACTATTTTGCAATGTGAATAGTTGTTATTCAATATTTCATAGCTTTTCCCCCTGCATTGCTTAATTGTTCCTTTCTTTACTTCAGTCATGGAGTTCAAAAGAGGAACTAAAATTTATTATTTTTATCATTTGAATGATAAAACTATATTACAATTTTTTGGCATGGGGAGGCGCGTCTCTGTGAGGCCAATAAAAAGAAAAAAAAAAAAGAATAAAGCACCTTTATTTCCAGGAAACCAGCCAATAATTGTTATTCAGAACACATAAGGAGAGCATGATTTTAAACATTTAGAGGGAATCACAAAGGCTTGAAGGGCTTTCCCCCAGGGGCACCTTGGAAGAATTCATGTTTCCAAAATAGGAAACATTTATCAAGACTTTAGTACAGGAACAGTTTCAGGCTTCAGTGTCAGTGGAACTAGAGCAAACAAACTTTCTGTCCTTAATACCTACTATGCCACCTCTTCCAATGGAGTTTGCTTTTCTGTAAAAATATAAAAGAGAAAATACAAACAAATTTAAATTCTGCATTAATAAAAATATAAGAGGAAAATTCCTCTCATATAAGATAACTTATTTGTCAGAAAAAAAACAGTTTTAAATGAATAGTACGCTATCATTAAAATTTCCCAAGATTCATTTTGTGTGCTTGTTTTCTATCTGGAATGAAACTTGTTTTTGGTGGTTCTTCTCTTCTTAAATTGTAACATTTAAAACAGAATAGAAGCCACTTTCTTTCAATAGAAATGATCATCTTAGAGTAATATATTTACTTTATAGAATTGAAGAAACTACATTATGTGTATGCATGGCATATATATATATATGTATATATATAAAAAATATGATATTATTGTATTTATCATATATATTAAATAAGAAATGACATTATGGCATATATGTATGTGGATAGGGACAAATATGTATAGACAAATATGTAATGTTTTCATCTTATGTTTCTTTTACTGATAACTTTCCTATGTCAATGAATATCCAATAAAAAGGATTCATAAAATTCTTCAAGTATTATCATTTTTGTTGTAACATTTTGCTGTATTTAGGGTCAATGTGTCTGTGGTCCTGCCAGAAAGAAAGCTAGTCTTTTCAATTCTAGAAAGCAAACATACTCTAAGGTGATCATTTCCATTGAAAGAAAGTGGCTTCCACACTGTATATGTATATATACATATATAGTCTCTATAGTCTCTCTCTCTCTCTCTATATATATATATATATACACACACACACACACACACACACACAGACCTATACACACATATATCAGCTATATTTAGATTAAATATATAAATTGTATTTATATGTGTATATATATATATATATATATATATGTCTTATATATACATGTATATATATAACACATATATATATAAATATATAAAATCTGACCTTTTCAATTTGGAGGAAATTCTATTGATTTTGAAGAAAACAAGAAATTATTCCAAAATATGTTTCCCAATTTATAGGCTGAACTAAGCCATGTTACCTGAGATTTTTGCAAAATAATGTTTGTTTGTTTGTTTTGCTGCATGTATTTAACATTTTCTTAGGAGAGCAGAGCATGAACTGAATGGCAATATATAAAATGATTTGTCCTATCAGTTTAAAGTAAATTGGTGATTATTCAAGTTTTGGATATTATCATATCCTATTGTTAAGTGTAAATATTCTTTTCCTTTGTGATTCTGTTCTTATTTTTTAATTTAAAGAGGGATACAAAAGTTTTGTCATTTCAATTTTATAATCGGTAATTACTAAAATTTTAAAGGATTGGACTGGCATTAGAAGGAGTCAACAAATACTTTAACCTCTATGATATAATTTTGCTTTCCTGTTAAATTACTGGATGTCTTTTTCATTTTCCCAATTCATTTCATCAAAAATTATGTTTATCTTTTGTGTGAAATTGCAGTTCGAGGATATGGGCGTATAGAAAATATGTGGAAAAAATGAAGACAATGTGATCTTTCATTAGAAATAGGAAATCAAAGACGTTATTAGAGCATGAAGCAGGATGCTTTGTCCAGCCACGGTGGGGCTGGTAAAAAAGGGCTTCCTGAGGAACATTGGGTTTAAGTAACTTTTCCTAAAAGCAGACAGTCAAGGACCATATTTAATGTCATATAACGCAAACAAAAGTCTTAATTATGGTTTTTCACTGATGAATTAAATACTTTATTTCTATTACCTGAGTGCCTAATAATCATACTTTGCTTTATAATTTATTTTTTTATTAATACTATTTTTTAATTAACTTGTGCCTAACAAGTACTATCTTTTTTTAAATTTTAATTTACTTATTTTAATTAGGTGTATATGCAGCAGAATGCATTTTAATTCATTATTGCATTATTTAATTCAAAATTGCAGTATAACTTTTCATTTATCTGATTGTACACAATGTAGTATCACACCATATGTGCAGTCCTACATATAATGTCCATCACATTTCACCATCTTTCCTGCCCTCACACGCCCCCACCTCCACTTCCTCCCCTTTACCAAAGTTCCTCCATTTTTCCCATGTCCTCCCCCATGATGGGTCAGCATCCACAAATTAGGGAGGACATTCAGCCTTTGAATTTAGGAGATTGGCTTATTTCACTCAGCAAGATATTCTTCAATTACATCCATTACCTGCAAATGCCATAATTTTATTCTCTTTTAGTGCTGAGTAATATTCCATTGTGTATATATATCACAGTTTCTTTATCCATTCATCTATTAAAGGACATCTAGGTTATTTCCACAGTTTAGCTATGGTGGTGAATTGTGCTGCTATAAACATTGATGAGGCTGTGTTACTATAGTATGTAGATTTTAAGACATTGTATATAGACTAAAGAGTGGGATAGATAGGTCAAATGGTGGTTTCATTTCAAATTTGCTAACGAATCTCCATACTCCTCTACAGAGTGATTTCAGTCCCACCAGCAATGTATGAGTGTGACTTTTTCCCCATAACTTTTCCAACACTTATTGTTGTTTCCTTGATGACTGCCATTCTGACTGGCGTGAGATGAAATCTTAAGAGTAGTTTTGATTTGCAGTTCTCTAATTATTAGAGATGTTGAACATTTTTTTCATATATTTGTTGATCAATTATATATCTTCTTCTGAGAAGTGTCTTTTTAGCTCCTTAGCCCATTTATTGATTGGGTTGTTTGTGTTTGGGGTGTTAAGTTGTTTGATTTCTTTATATATCCTGGAGATTAGTGTTCTATCTGATGTACATGTGGCAAATATTTGCTCCCAAAATACAGGCTCTGTCTTCACCTCCTTGTTTATTTTGTTGTGATGAAGCTTTTTCAGTTTGAATCCATTCCATTTATTGATTCTTGATTTGATCTATTCCACTTTAGGGGTCTTATTAAGGAAGTCAGGTATAATCTGATGTGATGAAGATCTGGGCCTCCTTTGTTTCAAGGTCTCTGGTCTAATTCCTATGTCCTTGATCCACTTTGAGTTGAGTTTTGTGCATGGTGAGAGAAAGGGGTTTAGTTTCATTTTGCTGCATATGTGTTCTCAGTTCTTCTAGCACCATTTGTTGAAGAGACTATCTTTTCTCCAATGTATGTTTTTTGGCTCATTTATCTAGTATGAGATAGCTGTATTTATGTGGGTTTTTCTTTGTGTCTTCTATTCTGTATCATTGGTCTACATGCCTATTTTTGTGCCAATATCATGTTAGTTTTGTTACTACAGCTTTGTAGTCTAGTTAGGGTTTGGTAGCATTAATACAACAGTAAATGGACCCAAATGATTCAGATAACATTGTATCATCATAGTCAAGTATTCTTGTTAGAGTCTGTAAACAAGTCTGGATGGCCCCTGGCAAAATGCCAGAAGGAGTGGTTTGTGAAGTAACCCCAGCAAGCCATTAAGTGTGGAGATTCCTTATTGGTTGACTGCTGTATCTATTTTATGCTAATTAAGATAAGCTGTGTGGAATGTATAAATACCACTCCTGTCCTACAATAAACGGCTCCCATTCCTGCTGTATCAACGTACACAAGTTGTTCTTCACCCCCCGGTTATTCTGCTGCAGCCGGACTGCAGCATATTCTGACAAATTAGATTGCTTTGTCCATTATCAGTGTGGGGGGAAGCATATTACATAATTTCTGATCTGGAAGCACTTACAAAATTAGTTGGGAAACCAAGGTGAAATTGCTATTAGCTTTTGAGACATAGTTTTTAATAAAATGAACAAGTGAAAGCCACCAATATATTTTTTGAAATAAAGCAACCAAAACCTAATAAAAGATTGTAGTTGTAATTGTATTTAAATTAACTCTGCATATATTTATAGGTAGATTTAACACTCATCTTGAATGGTTTAGAAAAATGGTCCTTTCATTAATTAAGTCAATCATCTTCTATGTTATTCTAAAAAATAAAATAAGATTAGGATGTTGAAGAAAGGACCAACAAAGGAAACTACAACATACATTAAAATTGAAGCAAAAATGAGAAATAAGAACAATTAAAAATAGTTTAAATTAAAAAGTAATCAAGCATAAAGTTAAATGTATGTACTTTATCCTTACATCTCAAAAGTTTGAGAATCAATAATAAGCCACAAATTTAAACCAAAGGTATCTAATTGCTAAGAAGAAAAAAAAATATCAGTTATATAATTTAGTATCTGTAGAATTAAAAATATCAAATCATCACTTTTCCAAAAACATTACGTCTACTTAACCTTTCTAAACTATGTAACAAATGGTTCTGTATAGTAGTGGCAATTGTTCTTGAGGATAACTGTAATAGGCTTCACTGTTTGACTCATTCTTGAAGTAGTTACAATATATTACATTCTGAGTACATCCCTTCTTCCAGTTCTGGATCCATCTAAGAATATGTTAAAATATTTGAAAAATTGCTTGGAATTCTGTTCTCTGAATTATATTCCCTTAATATGTTTCTATCTCCAATTTCAATTTTCAGTAGCTCACATGAGGAATAGTTAACTGAGGAATTTACATACATATTTGAAACAATTCTAACTTAAAATCAAATGAGCAGTAGAAAGTCCATTGTTATTTTTCAGTCAATGTACTTTTAATGTGAAAAAAAAATTAATCAGAAAAACACACTCACCATGACCAAAATATGATGTCGGTATTCACGGAGCACCCAGCATTGTACAATTGTATCTCCTGGTTTATAGTCATGATCATGCATCAAATCTCAAAAATAACGGAGTTAACTTGATTTAATAATTGAAATATTGGCATATGCTCTTTTCCTCCTGCTAATTTTGTTCCTTCATCCTTCCTTTCTTATTTCCCTCATTTACATCTTCCCTCATTTTTCTCTTACCTCCTCTTCAATACTTTGATTTTCTTCAGAACTATCATGTAAGTGCATTTTAGATGCTGAATAACTCAGTTATTAAGCATTTAGTAGTATATTTACAACTTTATTCTCTGTCATTATTAGTTAGCATAGTTAGTTTTCTATTCAGGCCATCTTGTTTCAGGTAATAAAATCATATCATCTGCAAGTATTAAGAGGCATGTTTTCCATCTCAAGAGGATATATATCTATATATAGATGTTTTATCAGAAAAATTTAAAAAACAATGAATATTTGGTAGGTTGTTTGATTTGTTTTCAATAACATTTCCAGGTTTATTTTTAATAATATTCATAAATCTTTGAAAGCATCCCTAACACACGCACAAGAAAAGTCTGTATCAGATTAGGTTCAAATTCTGGTTCCTCTGCTTATTAGATCTACAAACTTAGACACATTTGTTTTTTATCTTCTCCAAACCTTAGTCTCCCCATTGGTAAGATAAAGATAATGAAAGGATCTTTCTTATAGAATTCATTTAAGTATTGTTAAGTAGCCTAATTCCCTTAGTTTTTATATACTTTGCTGGTGTACAGCATGACTTTTAGAAATGTCAGCTGGTAATAATGATACTACTATTACTAAAATTAAAACTGCATAATTATGCTATTATCATAATTTTGTATGTTTCCTAGTCTTTTCTACCAATACTCAGAAATATAGTATGAAAAATCTCCTCCTAAGTATACTCTTTTGCAATGTTCCATTTTGCTTGGCAGTTGTGAATATTATAATTTAGCAATTACTGTGAATATTGACACACATCATTAATATGTAATGTTAATGTGATATTTAATGGCATAATAATTTTCCATTATGGTGATCTTTAATGGCATTCGTACTTCTAAATGATCTGTCCCAAACATTATACTGCTATAAACATGTTTTTTAAACATCTCTAATAAACATCTCTAATTTTTCTTAAAATCCATTAGAATTGAGACTGCTCACTAATAAGTTAGGCGCATTTAAAAGGCTTACTATACAGAATCTCTTCCTTCCAAAATTATATTAAATGCATACTGTCAACACCACCATCATGGAATGTTCATTCCAAAATTCTGCCAACAAAAAAAGATTTCATTATGTTTATGCTACACTAGTAGGAAAGGAAAAAAAAATAATATTGCTGTTTTCATATGCATTTCTTTGATGACAATTGTAATTAAATATTTCACATATCTTGAACATTCACAATTTTTCCTCTTTTGCTTGTATCTCTTCTCCATTTGTTATAATACTCATTATTTTAGAATTTTCAAAAAAAATTATGTGTGCTTAGTTATTTCTTTCCTGTTTTGAAAGTTCATATAAAGTCAACAGTTTAAAGCCTTTGTTTGTTGTTTGTGATAAAAGAAAACTTTTTACACAGTTGATGAATCATCTATAATTCTGATGTTAGCATAATATTTTAAAAGACTTATGCAAACAAATCATATTCACTTATATTTTCTCATAGTTTCAGATAATATATTTAATTATTTTTTACTTCATGTGGACATAATTGAATTTCAGGGTCTGTATTTTGAGACATGTTTGAATTAAGTTAATCAATAATGATAGTGATATTTGTTTAAAACTCCTTTTGGTCTCTATTTTTCAGTTTCTAAATACTTGTATGTACCTGAGTCTATGATTAATCTGTACATTCTTAAGTTAGTTTCACTATTCTAATTATTTTTACTTCATGATGCATTTATGTATTTTGCAATGTCTATACATTATTTATTATGTATGACAAATCACTTAAAGTTTTAGAGGATTATAAAAGCCAGTGTTTTATTTTCTAACAATACTGAAGTGGAGGAATTTGGATTGAAAAACTGGTGTTTCTGCTGAGCTTGCCCGTCTGTTTCACTCATGGGACTGTAGGTACCTCCACTGAGATTAGATGATCAATTATCACCTTGCTCAAATGCCTGGTGGTTGTCAGGCAGTCAGTTAAATACTTTTATTTTCTTCCATGTGGTTTCTCCAATAAACTAGCATATTCTCATTTATATTATAGTCTTGGGGTATTAAGAGCAATTAAGGGGATTTCCAATGCAGAAATGTTTATCTAGACTCTGCTTGTATCACATATGCTAATGTTCTATGGTTAACACAAGCCACATGGTCAAATTCAGATTCATAGAGTGGAGAAGCATACATCATGTACTGTTGAAGAGTAAAAAAGTTGTAAGGAAAAATTACCATGGAAGGAATTACTGGAACCATCTTTGCTTACAATCTATATATAATTTAAGTAACTGCTCACTAATTTCTTAAAAGTATTTTCTTAAAATTTATGTTTAATTAAATCCATTATCAAATTTATCTTGGTTCTCATTCATTCTATTCCCTCATCCTTCTCAACATATTTTCTATGTCATCTTGTTCTGATATTTTATTACATTTTTAAAACATTTTAATTTCTATCTAATTTATATAGGTTTCTTGAGTTCATTGCTTAGTTTATATTTTCTTTCCTTCTTTATTGTGGTGCTCAGAATCAAACCCAAGATTTTGCTTATACTAAGCAAGTGCTCTATCACTGAACTACATCCCCAGCCCTGTAATCTATATTTTATTGTGTATTTTATGATGTTTTAACTTATTATTGCTATAAAGGAAGTTTTATTTGAATATTACTTTTTCTAAATACTTTCATGTCTATTTCAATCTAATTTCTAATCATCCTTCAATTTATTCTTTTCATCAGGAAATGGTACTGCCTGCAAATATGAAAAAACTTTCTATTCCTTTTTAAAAAAAATTTCTTCAAACTACTTTATAATGCCAAATTGGTATAACTAGAATTGCTTTATTTTTGTGGAAGAGTCTTTCATATTTTAACATTATATAAGATTTATGCTATTTTTGCAAGGTAGATATCATTTAATATTGTTTAAAATAGAAGCACTATTCTTAATTGGTTGGAAGATTTTATTATTTCATTTATTTATTCACTTTGTCACAATAAATATTTACAGAATGCCATGTATATGCTAGGTATTTTCATCATACATTTAAAAATGAATGAAGAACTCCAGAGATTATTTATTTTTAAATTCTAATCAGGGGTTTAGTTTTTCTTCAGTAAAGATAACTGTTCATCTTATATTAACATGGTATTTTATCTCATTACTGTGTACTATCCATAGGACAAAGACTAAGGAGAACTTAGTAAAAGCTTAAATTATCATATCAATCCTGATGCATTTTTCCTGAAGTGCTATGTTACATGAATAACAGGGCTTTCTGGTAGAATAATCATATCAAAAATCACAGATTGTTACAAAATGTGTAACACTGCTTTTTTACAAGTTCCTCTGAAGCAATAGGTAAAGGGAAATTATGTGGTATTACATAATGCAGAAAATAAGTTACTGCATTTTTAAAATCATACGCCCATTACAAATTATGTACAGGGGGTTAATATAGATCATGTTTGTCAAAAATATCTCAATTTAATCTCGAGGCAAAAGTCAATTGGCTTAATGCCTAGGATGCGAACAGTAAAATATTTTAGAAAGGAACTGGATTCTATAATACACTGAACATTTGAACCTGGTTTTTAAATGAAAAAGTTGTTTAAAACTTTAAAATTTTAATTAACATATAATACTTGAACATATCTGTGGGATGGAGTGTAATATTTTAATATATGCCTATAATATATTATGAACAAATCAGAGTAATTAGCATTTCTAGTTCCTTATGATTTCTCTGTTTGGATTTTTCTAGGTTCTGTCTTCTAGCTTTCCATAAAATTTATGATTATTGTGTATTGTGGTCATCCCACTGTCCTATAGAATACTTCCTTCTGTGTTTTAGTAGCTTTATGTTACCACTATTTTCCTTTTGTCTCTTTTCCCTCTTCTCAGCCTGTAATAATCAGTTAAATTAGGCAGAATTAATTGACCAGGTATAAACTAGAATCTGAGCCTATGCAATCTCAAACTCACTGTGTTCAGAATAATTTATCATTGCTGGATTTTAAACACCAGTTTATAAACTTCATAAAGCTGTACTTTAATAAATTTTTTGAAGAAACTTACTTTAAGAAATACGTGTTGGCTTTGTTAAAGGAAAATTTTATAATAACATCATACAGTTTGAAAGCATTATGATTTTGGAACATTGCCTAAGTTGGCAAGAGAACAGTTTGTGAATAAGAATTCTAATTATCTTGTTACTGTGCTAAAATATTTTTTGTCAACTTTTTTCTCTGCTTTCTCTTATAAGAGTAGTGTGTTCTTGAAAATGTTATACTGGATAATAAATGTATTCTGTCTAAATACAAGTGCCTAATCTGGACATCAAGTAAATTTTATGCAACTGTCAAAAGTCTTACAATGAGTAAATTTATCAAAATAAAATTAATACAAATAAAAATGATAGTTGCAGAGATATATTAATAAGAAAATATTTTTTTATTTTATAAATTTGTCACTGTAGAAAATTTGACAAATGTAGGAAAGTAAAAAGGAATAAGAGGTAAATAACTATTCATAACATTTACTTCTACATAGCTTTTGTGGACTCTATGTCATTTCATTATAAGTTTATACAGTAATATATTTCTCTATTCCTTATATTGCTTATTTTCATTTTTCACTGATTATAGAAATAATATAGATATATTATTTAAAAATATTTGATCACATAACTGATGAATAAGAACATATCATTTTAAAAATAAATTTTACTATTTAGACGCAATACTTTATAAACACTCAAACTAATGAATCTGAAATAGTGGAAAGAATTGATTGTGATATATTCAATGATATGAAATTAAATCAAGATCTAGTCAGGTTTAATTATTAACTTAAAAAAGTTTTTAGTTATTTTCTAGTTTCATTTTCTGAATTTTGAGTGATAATGTGTTTATACAAGTATGATTTATGAATCAATGTTTTAGAAAGTTTTACTCCATAAATTGACATTAATGGAAAATTTCTGTTGTAGTCATAACATCTCCCACATATTAGGTGACCTCTATTTTTTCATACAAATTACTTTCTTAATTGCTGATAAATGGAGCCAGGTGTGGTGGCACATTCTTGTAATACCAGCAACTTGGGAGGGTAAGAGGCAAGAAGATTGCAAGGTTGACTCAAGACCAAGCAACTTAGTGAGACTCTATCTCAAAAAAAAAAAAAAAAAAAAAGAAAAAAGAAAAAGGATAGGGATGTAGCTCAGGAGCAAATCACACTAAGGTTAAATCCCCAGTATCACACACAAAAAAACAACACCTGTTGATGGATAGAGAATTACTAGGAAAATGTGAATTACTAGGAAAATGTGAAGCTACAAGCTTTACATCAACTACAACTTTCTATATACAGTGAGATCCATCTAATAACCACTCCTATCTTTCTTTCGTTAGCTCTCATATTTAATTAAAGTTATGACTACCAATATGGAAGGAGACACCATGAAGGGCCATATTGCAAAAAAAATGAGGCTTCCTATTTTAATACTGTTGTTGATGTACTATTGAGGCATCTTATTTCTATTCAGAATAATGTTCATCACTTTGTGTGTCATATCCAAGTTTCTCTTGACCACATAAGGAAATATTTATCTACTTCCCACCACATATGGAAAAGCTTTCAGGCTGTCTGAGGTCTAGCTGCCCACATCATGAGAATAGGAGAAGGTCCCCACCATTATTTCTACTTCTCCACCCTCTCCTCTTTTTCCTCCTCTCCATCATCTTCCTCTTTTATTATGCTCATTATGGGAAAATATATGGGGTCTTATACCTTTTGAATTCCTAAACTTTTAAGAAATTTTATAATTTTTTATGTACGTATCTCAATTCTAAAGATTATACAAAACATATCATTAATAATTAAATCTATGTCACTGAGCCTCATTCTGTCTCATTGTGCAAATAAAAACAAGCAGAAACTCAAAATTCTTTACAATAAAACTAAGAGAAAAATCTCTCTTTTTTTAAGAGAGAGATAGAGGTAGAGAGAGAGAATTTTAATATTTATTTTTTAGTTATCGGCAGGCACAACATCTTTGTTTGTATGTGGTGCTGAGGATCCACCCGGGCCGCATGCATTCCAGGTGAGCCACATCCCCAGCCCAGAGAAAATCTCTTGTTTTGATGTAGATTTCTTTCATGATAGCATCTTACCTTTATAGACAAATATTCAGACCATGGTAATAAGGTTTTTAATATTTGTCATTACTGAAAAAAACACTCTTCCTTAGAGAAATAATAAATATGAAGTGAAAAACAGTATAAAATGTTCTTAAATTAGCAATCTACCTGTTTGGGGTACAAGCCAGTAATCACATAAACACAATTTCAGCTACAATGTATATTTTTATTTACATATATTTTTATTTAGTAGTTATAACTTGTTGGTAATAGAATTCTTTCATTTTAATATTACTTTCCGTTTTTCAAATACAGTTGTTTGGAGTATGTCTACAAATGTATCCTTAGGAATTCATTTCTTTAAATGATGCTTCATTCCACAAAGTGCTCTGCAATATTTAAAGATTTGCCCCCACAGACTTGGCATTCTCCTTCTGGCTACTTCTTATTTGAGTATTATGATAGGGTGGCCAGCACTCCAAAAGAGCAGGTTCCTGCTAGGAGGGGTGAGCCACCTGGGAAGATAAAAAGTATGAAATAATCAGTAAAAAATAAAGATAAAGATTAGATTTAGGAGACAGGGCTTCTGATGGGTCTTCCAGCCCTGCTAGGAACTGGAACTGAACAACTGATAAAGGTCTTGATTCTCTATTTAAGGGGAAGTACATCAAAGACAGGGATAGGGTTTTCCTGGAAGGGGTCTTTTTTTTTTTCTGTGGCAAGGGTCTTGCAGTGAACAGGTAGTTTGGCGTTTGTCAGGTTATACCCATCTAAGGGAGGCTGTTTTTTCCTAAGGCTGTGAGGTAAGAAAGGTGCCTGCATGATCTCGGCTTTCTAGAACCAGAGAATTTTATCCAGGAATTCCCAGAAAAGCAGCTTCCCTGCATTATGTTGGCTCAAACTAACCCATAATTTATATGGTTTCCAACAGATTGCATCCTATCTTTTGATACCACTCTTTTTCATGATTTGATGATGAGAAATGTTTTGTGCTTGCTTGGGAGAGGAAAGTCACTCATTGATCAAGACCTGATTTGCAAATGAATTCTTCTTTTAGGCTACAACATAAGCACTGAAATCATTAAATTTCAACTCTAAATGAAAAGGTGGCTTTTCTTATTAACATTTTCACAGGCTGTGAAATGTTGGTCTTGTAGTTATAAAATTATATTTAAATATATGTATATCAATAAATAGAAAGATTGATAGGTTTTTTAAAACTTGGCTTGGCCAGTCTTTTAAAAGTATTTTTTTTTCTTTTTCCCCTGTATTCTCAATCACTATTTCATGCATATAGTTCTTTTATAAAGTCCACTTAAAGTACTTGAGGATAAATAAGTTTCAGTAACACAGCTGATATTTTTCATCTCTTTAAAGATTACAATTGTAGTCACATATGAAATGATCCAAGAAAGTCTGTAGTAAATAAATTTAAACTTTGTATTCTGTTTTTTTCCAGACACTAAATTATTTTACTAAATTTATTTTTGTAATTTCTTATCAAATACTTCCAATTTAGTGTCCCACAATGCTAAGGAATTGTAAAAAGGCACATGTATACACACTACAATTTCTTTTTATCATTCACATCAGGGATTTTTAAAAATTATATTGTTGGGTAACAGTGGTACCCCTATAGTGAACCACAGATAAATTATCACAACAACAATACATGGTATTTTCACATGGGGATATAAAGGCAGCTAAGTTAAATATTATTTAATAGCTTTTTGAAAATTGGAAATAATACCTGGCAGCAGGATTTGTCAAGAAGTTATTTCAAGATATTGTTGGCAACACCATGACTTAGTCAGGCATGGTGTTGCTTTGAAGAAAAACATTGACCCTTATATTTGATGTCAACTAACATTCCAATATTTGGTAGAATTATGGGTCTCTATTGAGGTGATTGAGCAAGGAACATCTTTCAAAGGAAAGAAATTCTTAAATCTTATTAAATCTTGAATTATTTCATTTAAAGTACACATCTGAATATGGCTATTAAATATTTCCACCTTCAATTAGGAATTCATTGTTTGTCTTCTCCTGCTATGATATAACTTAAGAAGAGTGAACTGTTTTTTTCTGTGTTTTGTTCAAAACTCTAACCTTAGTACCTAGACTATGCCTAGCTGATAATTGACTTGCAATAAATACCTGCTGAAACAGTGAATTTTGTATAAATTAACAATTTTTATAGCCCTTGAATCTTTTCAGTTCTTTTTTCTAACCCTTCCTATTCTCCCTTTTCCAAATTGAATCCCTTTCAGACTTAAGATATCCAGTGAACTGTAAACTTAAGCCAGGATTTCTGAAACTATTGTCTGAAATCACCTATATAAAATCACCAGAAAGATTCATTTAAAAGTGCATGCTTCTGGCTGTTGCACCATACCTACTAAATTAGACTCTTTGGTGTTCAGAAATCTATGAAAAGTATCACAAGGGGCTGGGATTGTGGCTCAGCAGTAGGGCGCTCCCCTAGCATGGGCGGGACGCAAGTTCGATTCTCAGCACCACATAAAAATAAAGGCACTGTGTTGTATCCATCTACAAAAAAGATTCTATTCTCTCTCTCTATATATATATATCTTTTTTAAAAAGAGTATCACAAGTGATACATATACCATAAATAATTTGAGAATTACCACCCTATCAACAGGGTTCAGAGGAATTTTACTTAAGTGTGTCTCCCATTTTCCTTCCCATGAACTGGGTTCCTGTAAACTTAATATAGGCTTTTAGGGGAATATAAGGAATGTTGACCACTTAGGTCACACCCAGCAAATATTGATTGAGAAACTAGCTGTGAATAAAAAATAGAATCCTAGATAACTTTCATTAAAATCTGATTTTAGCAGAAATATGTTTATTAAAATTAACTATCAAAAATATTAATATTTTATACAGTATGAAGACATGTATAAAAATTGTTCATGCAGCATACACTCAAATTCTTATTGCTTCATATTATGATTAAATTTGAAGTCCTTAGAAATATTTTCATTGGTCTGTGAATATGTCTATCAGCAATGAAGTCACTAGAAAAGACTGAGTCATTTCTTGAGACAAATCTGCATTTATGTCCTTTCCTATAATTTTATAATTTTGATTTTCATTGCATGAACATTTATGCACAATTTGGACAGTGGAAACAAGGAAAGAGCTTGATATTCCTCTATTATATCCTACCAAAGGGGTGTTATTTGAAGTTCAGATTTTTGTCATCTGAAGGTGGGATCTTCATCTTCAGTGTTATTAATATTTGGGGCCAGAAAATTCATTCCTTGTTGCAAAGGTGAAGGAGACTGTTCTGCGTATAGCAGATGTTTACTAGAGTCTCATATCTCTACTAAGTTTGTACCAAGAGCATCCACAAGTTGTAGTAATTGTCTTTAGATAATGACAAATGTACTCTGTGAGTAAAAATTATCCTTGTTGAGAATCAGTGATCTACAGGATTTGATGAGACTTTGTTTTTTCCAGGACATCAACTGAACTTACATTACAAGACATGTTGTGAGCTTAGGTCTTTTTACAGGCATAAAACAGATACACTGAGGCCAAATTATTTGTGCATGAAGTTCAAACACTAAAATTAAATACAATTTATTTGATTCTACTTATTAAGAAAGAGGAGATCTGAGGCCATGTATTTGTATTATAGAGTTAACTAGAAAGGAGGTAGTTATCCAACCATCAAAATTTGTATTGTTAGCCAAATCAGATAACACTTTAAGAGCTGGGGTTATTCATCATCATTATAAACATTAAAATGATCTGAATTGCACTACCCACATATTAATTCTATCTAATTATGTGATGATTGGCAAAGGTAGTACAGGCAATGGCTCTGAGTCATTAGGCTCTTGAGGAATTGGAATTTTCACTGTGTGTTCAAGTTGGCCCAATATCAGAGGCTTACAGAATAATGGTAGAAGGTTTTCAGATTAATGGTAGGTGCAGATTTATATTACCTTGATGTAGGAGGCACCATTAAATAGAATTGAATTGCAAATAATACCAGTCACAAGATTCAGGGACGAAGTCATGATATCAAATTGAAGCTATGATTGTCCTTATAAATACATCCAAAGGCTATGTGCATAGTGATTATGGCAGTGTATTTTAATACATTGCCAAATAGTAAACTCAAGTATGAAATCAATGTGTTTCATAGTATCTTTATGAAATGAGGCCTAGCACTGAAATACTGGGAAAGACAAAGCACTCAAATCTGATTTCTGACAACTGACTGGTTATTTATTCTTCTCTGAGTATAAATAATATTAGACTGAAATTATCACTGTAACAAAAATCAATATTTGACAAAA
This sequence comes from Callospermophilus lateralis, assembly GCF_048772815.1. Taxonomy (NCBI): domain Eukaryota; kingdom Metazoa; phylum Chordata; class Mammalia; order Rodentia; family Sciuridae; genus Callospermophilus; species Callospermophilus lateralis. The sequence continues at coordinate 126,854,345 of NC_135306.1, read as the reverse complement.
GGAACAATCATTGCTAATCATATGCTGGTCTCTTTATGCATATGAATAAAATTAAAGGTCAGTGGAGCAACAGCCTAAAATTAGATCCAAATATGAACAACATCAATATATACATATATGTTTATATATAGATATGTGTGTGTGTGTGTGTGTGTGTGTGTGTGTATGTGCATAGTGATTATGGCAGTGTATTTTAATACGTTTTTACAACTAAATTTTTAAACTAAAAAGATTTTTCAAGGTCTTTATTGAGCATTAATCTTTATAGAAATTTACATCATTACTGAAAAATCACCTCAAAGTAAAAATGACTCACTTCAATAGCATAATCAAATGTTTATATAGAATTTGTTTTTTTTTTTTTTTTGGTCTGGTTTACTTCTTCAAAATATTATTTTCAAAACTTCTTTGGATAATTATATGAAATTATTGACATTTATTATTACAATGTTGGGAGAGCAAGAGAAAGATCCAAATGTAACAACAGAAGCATGAAATTTAAATTTAGAAAGTGAGACACAAATTTTTATTCCATTCCACTATTTAAAGATCTAATTTGTGTCAATTTTCTGAACTTTATTTCTTCATTTGTAAAATTAATTTTTGGAAGAAGTAAGTAGCATGATGAATGTAAAACACATACTCCAAAACTGGATGTATCCTAAATACACATTTTAAATAAGACAATGCAGTTCTAATTTACCCACCATGCTTTATTTCGCTGGCATGAAAATAGATGTGGCAAGAGCTCTATGAGAGGCATAAGCACCTAACACTATATTGTCACAGTAGATATTCAATAACTAAGATCAGCTAACACATACTGGGAACAAGACAACATTTATTAAGCAGAATTAATGTTCACAGATATAAGAAAGGTAACAATTACAATAAAACATTGCATTCAAATTATATGCCAGAAATGTTCTAAATTCTTTGAAAGGGTTACTATATTGTAGAGATTTGTTTTTTAATTCTCTTTTCACAGATGAAGAATCTGTGACAAAATCTTCTCTAGCCAGGTGCAGTGGTACATGCCTATAATCTCAGCAGCTCTGGAGGCTGTGGCCGGAGGATCATGAGTTCAAAGCAAGCCTCAGCAATGGTGAGGTGCTCAGCAACTCAGTGAGAACCTGTTTCTAAATAAAATACAAAACTAGGGCTGGGGATGTGGCTCAGTGGTTGAATGCCCCTGAGTTCAATCCCCAATACCAAAACAAACAAACAAAAAAACCTTCTCTAATATCTTATGTTTTATATAAAGGAGTCTCAGAGTTAACACTAACTAGAATTCATACAGTTATTTACCATTGTATAATTTTGTGTTCTTCAAATTTTTTAAAATTACAATTCCTCCTAGTATTGATTAAAGAGTATTCCAAACACTTTCAGTATTGAACATCCCTCCCTAAATACTGTCACATCTGGGGGCCTTTATTCATTCTCTGTCAGTATATTTATACAGGTCATAGTAGATACAACATCCCAAGAAGAGTGATTTCGGAGGGTTTTTTGTATGTTTATTTTTATCAGATGATTGAAAAAAACATTAACTTATCCTTTCTGATTTGGAGGTTTTAGGGATGCAACTCCACTGGGAACATTAGTTTTTCTCATTGAAGGCATCACAAATACTATTTTTCATGTTTGTGATAACTTAATTCAATACACACTGACATTGTTCTGGCATAATGTAGTAATTAGGGGGTGAAGCTGGAAATGCTTATGGCTTGCTCCTGTGTTCTAATAATCAATTAACTTACTTCTCCACTGATTGCATGAAGACCTCTTGCACTTAACAATGATCACTTTGGAGCAGAGTCCTTTCATGTTGGAATCATTTAGTCATTACTTGACATTATATATTCATTGGATACTGATTAATGTCCAATGTCCAATGCAATACCAGGAAATACATAAAGGATAGTAAATCTTAAAATGCCTTATTGTGGTGAATTCTTTACTTATTGACAAATTTTAAATAGCATTACAAAAGCCACTTGTTACAATTTTGACAGAAATGTTCATTCCTATAAAAGTAGATATAACTATATTAAAAATGTAAGTAAATATAAATTATTTAATGTTTGGTGTTTTAAAGTCTATGGTGAATTCTTTTTTATTTTAAAGTCTTATATACTATAGAGATTTTGTTGTTTCAACAAAGTTTACATCATCTTTTATTTGACACAGCTATTTATGAAAGACATTGTATTATAAAAGCAAATCCTTTATAGATTCAGTCACTGTGGATATAATTCTGTCTCTGAAACCAAATATTTAATGGCATCATTTACTACAAGTCAATTATCATTTCTGGGGTCCTAGAAATTAGAATTATACTAGTTTCCTTGTATCTCCCAAGTGACAAAATTTTAATTGGAACATTATAGTCTGAAAAAATGGTATATAAGATATTAAATTTGTTCATATAGTATAATTTTGAGTATTATGGATTTTCCTATAGTAAAAAGTATTGATTGGGAAAAATGGTTACTAACTACTTTTAAAATTAAATTTCATTAAAACCAGAGATGACTATAATTTTACTGATGCCACAATATCCCAGGAGTCAGATATACCTCTTCAGGAAAAGTATTATAGATTACTATTCAAATAGGAAATATTTCTTAAAGTTCCCTGTATCAGATATGAAAGTCTTCTAGGAAGTAGAAATTGTGTTGTTAGTATTTTGTTTTCTCTGCTTTCTTACATTTGTAAATGCAAATGTTTGTAAATAACTTGACATAGGAAAAGAATCTGGTTAGTTAAGACCAAAATCTAATTTGATTGAAAATGTTTTCAGCTATATGTGTGTATAGAGAATACGTGTTAAGGAAGATGTGATAAATCAATTTAAGCCTTTAGTTTAAATGTCTTTAAAGTAGAAAAAGAAAACATCAATTAAATAAATTATAGAAATAAGATCTTCCTCATAATTTTAATTATGCAAACAGTATAAAATTAAGCTAGTGATTTACACAATAAATGTAGATAGCAATATGAGTAAACTTATTTCTTTAAAAAGGTATTGAATTTTGATCTCTGACCCATTTCAAAAACTATTTTAAAATTGCTGCTTTATTATCAAAAAAGCAGTACCTTATTTTATGTGAATAAAAAAATTAGCTTAATAATACAATGGGAAAAACAAAGTAGGAATAATACAGTTTACAAAGCTTTTCCAATACAGTGATAACATTGATTTTCATGAAATGCCTAAATAATGGTTGGAAAGTTTCTCTTTTTTTTCCTATTTATTTATTTATTTATTTGTTGGGGTAATAGGTATTTAACTGAGGGGTACTCAACCACTGAGACACATCTGCAGCCCCTATGTAGTATTTTGTTTAGAGACAAGGTCTCACTGAATTGTTTAGTGCCATTGCTGAGGCTGGCTTTAAACTCATGAATCTCAGCATCAGAGCCTCTGGGATTATAGAGGTATGCCACCGCACCCAGTTTTCTTTTTTTCATGATTTCATAGTTAAGTTCTTATGTGTTGTCAAAAGGAAATCAATGATAGGAATAAATATGATAGATAAAACAATGCGAAACTACTTTAATAAAGAAAATCACAATTCTCCATGTCCATGTTATTGCAGAATTCTTTAAATAAGTGTAATTTACATTTCTCTTTCAAATTATGTCTTCATTTTAACCCTCAATTCTCTAATTTTCTTAAAAAATTTTCCTTGGGTTGGCATCTTGACCCATGTTTCTCCAGATTCCTTCTCTAGATTTGCTGTTTTCCCCCACCTCACTCCTTTCTTTTGTTCTTTCACCTGTTCTTCTAATAAAAATTTAGTGTTATTTTTTTCAGGGGATCTTTCTGTTGTTTTATAATATATGACCTATTTCTACAATTTAATAATTTTCCTAGGCTTCAACCATAGCTTATCTCTCCAAGCCAGATATGATACTTGAGCTATACTCTTCAACATTCATTTACTTAACGAACTGTTAAAAAATACAAAACCCACATACCTAAAAATTATTTCAAAAAGCATATACCTTTTCTTACTTTTCTTTTGTAGAAATCATTCTTTAACAACCTAGTTCAATAATCAGTAGTGGTTTCTTCTGTAAATGACCAAATTCCCAGCCCAGACTGGCTTAGTAGAGGAAAAAAACAAGGTCCAGTGTGTTCTATAAACTGATAGCAGAAAACTGCAATTTCATTAGCAGTATGTAATCATCACCCTGGAGATTGTCTCACTAAAACTGAGATGAACATTTTAATATCATTTTCCAAATTGGAGAGGGTTAAATATTAACTTATTGTTACCTGTAGTTTAATTCTCTGGTTACTTATCAACTTGTTTGTTCTTTCATATGATTTTTGGATATTTTGATTTTCTTTCTTGTGAAATCCCAGTTAAACTTATATCTGAATGATTTTAGAGACATGTATACTATGAACCATTTCTCCCAAATATAATTATGGGAATATATCAGTTTTTTTTTTATAATTTGTACAATTTGTGCTTTTGTCAATTAATGCCCTTCTTATGAGGCAATATTATATTCACTGAAGGCTCTTTTTTAGACATTAGAATTCTGTTTATGGGTCCTGATAAATATATTTTATTAGTTCATTTGACAATCCATAAATCAATATCACATAGCAATAATTTCTGTATCTTTTAATAAACTTACCTTACATTTTCTCAAGAGTATTTGAGGCTTAAAATCTTTGTTACTTTTCATTCTCATGTATATTTCAATATTAAGTTGACAATTTCATGTACTTATTTTTTTTTCATTTAGTTTTATTTATCTATAGGTCATTCTGAAATTTTAAGTTTTAAGATTATTGAATTCTTCCAACTATATATGAAACCTTTCCATTTATTTAGATTGAGTATATTCTGTTGGATATATCCCATGTTTCTTTATGATTTTATTAAAATATAATTGATATTTTTATATTATTTTTACATTCATTGTTCCTGATATTTAGAGATGTTAATGATTTCAGACATTTAGTTTTCATCTAGCAACTTTACTAAAACTGAATAACAATAATAATTGATCTATAGATACTTTAATATTGTCTATGTAGAAACATATTAACACACATATATATATAATATAAATATATGCATAACAATATATATAAGATAATCAACATTCACATAGGTTTAAACTCATCATATAGTATGGAATCATGTTTAAAGCCCAGCTTTTTATATCATAACTCCAATATTATATCTACGATATATAATTATATATCTTTTGCTTTTTTCCTCTTCATATGTTATAATAACATATGGTGACATATTCTCAATTTCAAATTCTGAAATGTGTTCCATTACTAGTATTTAAATAAAGCTATGTTAGATAATATGAGAAAATTTTATGATGGAATGAGGTGGTTGAAATGACTTTGTTGAGAGATTCAGTTTGCAGAAGAGAGTTAAACAAAAATTGATAAGGAATTCCAGAGAAGAAAAATCATACAGGTAAATATTGGGAGCTTCAGTCTAAATTATTGCATAAATACACAGTAGAAATCAACTAAGAATTTATTCATTACAGGAAATAGTTTCTTCCATTGATTTTGCATTGATTTGGAAAAGGAGTTAGAAAATAGCTTTTGTGTTGGTAAAATTTCTCCTTACATGTAATTAGGCTATGTTTTGGCTAATTTATTTTCTGTCATTTCAGAAGGCAGTAATAGAAATAATAATATACACTATATTTGCTCTAGATTACTTATTACAGAAGTGAAATTGTTAATTTCTTGAATGGATAATTATTTAATTTAACAATTTATTTTCATGAAAACCAAACTATCTCAGTAAGAATATTGTCTTTTTCAGTAGATGTAAGTAGCTACTTAAAGCAATATACTTTAATAATAATAATAATATATGCTTTAGTTTAAATAATTATAAACATGCTCATTGAATATTATTTGACATGATTTATTTTTCTCATGTTGTCCCAAAAAAGATGAACCGAGACAATAATCACATAAGAAAGACATAGAACCCTACTATTTTCATTAAGTAAATATAGAGTATTCAGTTTGGTCAGGGATTCTATTTCCTTAGAAGACCATACTATTTTGAGCAAGCTGATTTTTTTATTGATATTGAGAGGATTATTGTACTGAGCCGTACAAAAAGACAGACTTTATGACTTCTGCTGGTAAATGGATGGGTATGGACGCCATCACACTAAGTGAAATAAGCCAATCCCAAAAAATAAAGGTCAAATATTCTCTCCGATATGCAGATGCTTTACACACAACAAAATATAGGCAGAAAATGAGACAGTTCATTAAGAGTACTTTATCATATATGGTACTATTTTGGACTGACACCAACAAAAAATAAAAAATAAACTGTTAGTATTTAGAATACATATATTGTACAATCCATTATTTGAAGAATATTTTCCACAGTATAAAGTATCTTTAGTAACTTACAATATTTCATTATTATTAAAATATATTAATTAGTAAGTATTCCAAATGTAGATATATGAGAAAAAATATGTAAATACAAAATAACTCATTTTTCCATGTGAAATTTAAAACACAAAGGATAATCAGGAAATGAATGGACCAGAAAAAAATTCACATCAATTTATTAGTTCACAAAAATAAAGATCTGATTACTAAGCTAAAGATTACATGGTATTCAAAGAATTATATATCTTTATAAGAAAAACTATGTACACTATAATTTTTCTTTTATGTCTGTTGGAGTTTAAAGCTTAATATCAATAGCTGGTATAGCTGCTGAATAATAGTTCCTAAAGATGTGGAATCCCATATTGGCACTCAGAAATTTTGATTGTGTAAATCTATAGAGGACTTCTGGAGCAAATAAAAAAGATTATTGGACTGTATTACTTTTGTCCATAAAGGAAAGTAGTATTTTCCTCTTTTTTTAGTTTTTGCGAAAGATACATACAATTAGTACACATATTCCATGTTGCTTTTGGAACAAACAAAAAATAGAAAACAAAATATACAAAAAAGTTGTTGTTGTTTTTTTTTAAGTTTTACAGAATCTGGACCCTGAGGATAGTTTTTGTTTGTTTGTTTGTTTGTTTGTTTTGTTTAAGTGTATTCATTACACCTCTGGACACAGGGTTTCTTTAGACTATATATAAATATCTAAATGTCTACAAACATTTAGATTTTTAAAATCAGGGGCTCTTTTTTGTTTGTTTGCTTGCTTGTTTTACTGTAAAAATTCTTAGAGAAGTGAATGTTTCTTCAAGTTGAAAATGTTCTTGTAGCTTTCTGATAGAACTGCCAAAACACACACATGAAACCATGAAGAATGAAGAGCTATTAGTGTTCAGAATCTTTTCCATGTAAGTTTTCCTGTGGGATATTCCCTTACTTTTATTAAGAAGAGGACAGAAGTATTTTTCTAATATATTCCATGATGTCTGCTGATATTTGTGCCTGCCTATTTAACTTTATTGTCTTCAAATCTTGGGTATAAAGAACAAAGTTTAGGGATCCTATCCTAATACAACTAAAACTTCAGATAAACGTATTTCATATGATACACCTCAGTATCTTATGAAAAATTGGTTTTAATTTAATTATTTTTTCAAGAAATTAATTCTGATTATGACACATATGCTATATAATACTAACATCATTGCTTTTTCTATTGTCAAAAAAATGATAATATTGAAAATTAATTTGGAATCGTGGCCCTATTATTTGGCACTCTAATTATTTAGCATAGAGCATAATGTAGCCTAAGGAATATAAAACTTGGAATGATTACACATCAAAAATAATAGTATTGAAGCTCTAGGCAAATTTATCAGAGATGCTATAGCACACAGAATGAACTTTGAAACATTTGGTGTCTTACATGGAAGATTATCCCTCCCTAATGTTAAAAATAGGGAGGGACAGTCCTTCTTATTGAAAATAAATTGCTAATTGACTTTAAGGTGTTATTGTCAGATGTTGTTGACTTTAAGATGTTATTTTACTTTTGGCAGAACTTGTTTTCTTGGTTTATATAGCCCATTCATATTTGAATTCAAATATTTGTATCATGGAAAACACATTGTTGAATAATAAGACAATGAGAACTTCTGCTTTTTCCCTGATAATACAACTTACTATATAAGTGAATGAAGTAGGCTTTAATAATAAAATCTCCTGAATTCAATAAGGAATTATTAAGTGTCTTGTATATACTATATGAAAGCTCTAAACTGGACATCAGTTACAGAAAGATGACTACAAGATTATTGTTGAATTTTTTAATTTGAATCTTAAATATGAAAACACATAAACAGAGCCAGAAAATACAGCAAAATGTGTTTTATGATACAAATTTTAAAAACACAAGAAATACAGTGGATAAATGACTTGACAAAGGCGGAAGTAGTAGATGGCAAAAATAAGTTTAGAGGAAAGATAGTGTTTGAGAGGGTTCATGAATAATACCTTTCTAGACAAGGTGAGATGAGAAAGCATTTCTAGCAGAGGGACAGAGGAGTACAGGTAATCACAGATAAAGAACTGAGAACCACACAATGTTTCCATGGAATTGCAGTTTAATGAGGATCATCTGTGACCACTGGGCAAAAGGCAGATTTTAATATTTTGGTTTCAATAATAGGGAAAAGTGAGCTGTATTTTGTAAATAGCAGAGAAGAAAAAGCTGAAGAAGCGGGTGGGAAGTAACAGATGGAGACTTGCATCCTAGAATCACTTAATTAGAACAGAATAGGAAGGAATGACACGGATTAAAAAAGGGTGGAAAGGGTGTTCTAGAAAGTTGATTAACATCTAAGTAAGGCATGTTCTACTGACAGTACAATTCCCAGTATTAAAGTGATTCATAGACAGATTTCTAGTTGTTGTAACAATAAAACTAAATAACAACTTGAAAATATTATATTTTTAAGATAAAGAAGGTAAATGTTGAAAGCTTTCTTATAAATATGCACAGTAGGGAAAGAGAACACCTTTTCTTAATTTGTGTCACATTTTTAAATTTCAGTCTTTCTAAAAACATAACTTTTGGTTTCTAAATTATATTCTGTATGCAGTTCAAAAGTATAAGAAACAATGATCTTTCCCTGCCATGATAACTAGAGAATGGAATTTAATTAAACCCCTTCCTAAATTCAATAGTAGGAGTCTTGTCAGTTTAATTGATACTTGGTCAAAGTAATATTGATCTTATAAAAGCAAATCTGTTTCTAACCCCAACAATTAAAACACTTAAATAGCCTCCATCTTCCTTTTGATGAAAGGGTCTAACATCACCATCACCTGCCCATAAAATCAATGAAAAACATTGAATTAGGCTGTATTTCAATAAATTCCATTTGTATAACAATATTGAACAAATAAATTAGGCTGTATTTCATTGAATTTCATTTGTTTAACATTCAGTGTACTAATACTTTAAAATGGATATTCAGCTCTGAGATCCAAATATCCTGTACTCATCTTTCTATCACTTGGGCTAGTCTTGGATGACTTTCTTTTCTGTCTTTCATTTACCCAAACACATGTGCATGCAGGTGCGTGCATGTGCGCACGCACACATGCGTGCGCGTACACACACACACACACACACACACAGTAAAAGAGCCCAATTCTTTCTGAGTGCAAGTTGAACCAAGAGAATGCATGTCTACAAACAGATATACTTGTTAATGTATCTAGGATATCTGGAAATCCCTCATATAAAGTTTCCCTCTGCTACTTTCTAGCTATTTGGTTTTGCACATTTTATTGAATACCTCTGAGCACAATTTCCTCAATTAAAAGATATTGTAGGATTAAAAGATATGATGCATATAATATGTTTAGGATTGCACAGAGAAACCAGAGTAAAAATAATAATTAAAATTAAAAAAAAAACTCATGAAAGTCAATGTCTGAGATAGGAAAGTACAAATGAGGAATTAGAGAATGAAAAAAATAGTGATTAAAGTTATTAGGAATTTTAAAGCAGTACTGAAAAAAAATACTGAGGAAATACCATCATCATTCCCTGCATTGCTTGTCTTAAAAACAATAACCCTAAAAGATATTTATTTCTTGCATTTTATGTAAAAAAGAGAAAACATAATGTCTTTAATGTGGAAACCAAAATGTCTAGTCTTATAGTGTGCATAATCAATGAGGAATGATTGGATCAACAAAGATCAAGCAAATATGTAATCATATGTACTCATCTGCCTTTAAAAATATGGATTAAAAAATTAAGGCACTCCTGTAATAGTTGTTTGATTCCTTTTGCAGCATTGTTTCTAAAGCTTTCCTAATTTCTTTTAAAGCATGTGTTTAGATAGGGCATGGCATTTATTTGTACCTACATTTAACCTGAATAGAATTTACGAGAAAATTCTGTTGTGAAAAGGATGCTAATCTCCAATGACCCTACAATCAGAGTCCAGTCTTGTCTGCAAAATCAATCTCTTGATGTTAGCATTTGGCTGATTTTATGCTGAAGAGCTGGCTCACAGCAATTGCAGGCTTGTATTTCCTGGCAGAGAAACAAGCAAGGATAGATTTCCTCTGTTTTATGTTTGTGTTAATTTAACCTGTCAAAGTTAATCATGCTGTCCAAGTGCCAAAGCGCCACGATGCTGGGCACCAGAGAGCTGCCTGGTGCTTTAATCTTATTTTCCTCTTTGTTACAGACTTGCTAAGTGCCCTTTTAAAAACCCATTCTAATTTTTTGTTTTGTTTTTAAAAGGGAATAATTAATCATCCCTCTGTATTTGTACTATGTATATGTGTATTGTACCGTTTTAAAATGGTACAATTTGTATGTTCCTCAATTTGTTACATTTTTTCCTTGTGAGGAAGAAAACCAAACTAATAATGCAAAAGTTATTTTCAAAATAATTTGCTTAATAAGGTTGACCTATTAAACTTGGCATTTGACACTGAACAGTTTTCCCTTCTAAATATGCATATACTTCCAAATGAAGAAAGGATCATGCCTGGGTATGTAGCAAAGGAGGTATCTTTTTGACCTGTTTTACCTTACTCATTGCCAGAATACAGTCCTTTCTACTCACATAGTGAGACTTTCCCATAACAAAGGTATTGATTGAATTTTCATTTGACATAATTTCTTTTGATCCATCTAGAAGAGTGTGCTATTTGAAATGTGAATATACAATGAGATAATTATAGATGTATCAAAGAAGTAATAGATTATAAACCCACTCCTACAGGAGGATTATTTTTCATGAGCATTATGTCTCTCAGAGCAAAACAATTTCATAAGAATTAGATATAGATTGTCTAATTTGATTTTCATAGTTGACTCCATTTTATAAATGGCATAGTCGACATGCATTTTTTCTGAAATATTAGCTGAAAGGAGTGCAGAAGAAAATAAATATTTGAATGTTACAGATCAGCATCACATAAAACTTAAAATTGGACAGCATAACCCTCTCAATTGCTTCATTTACTCACCAATCCTCTGCTGGAGCACTATACGCTGATTCCACCCCTTCTCCCCCAGGCCTCCAAGTGGAGATATATATATATATATATTTAATGTTGGGTACTGAAACTAGGGTTTTGCATACACTATGCAGGTATGCAGGTGCACTACACTGAGCCGCATCCCTAGTTTAGCAAACTATCTCCTACATTTTGTTCTACTGTGAAATGTATTTTTTAATGAAGATACGTATGTAATTTTAAAGACACAATCAGGTAGATTCTTAAAATAGTTTACCAATTAGTGTATGTATTTTTAAAATACCCCTCCAAATTAACCTATACAGTTTTCAATCTTTATATAAAAGCTTAACATCTTCCTGTTTTTCTAATTCTGACTAATTACAAATCAAGTAATTTTTACCATCACCTCTTCTTATGGTAAAGATAGTTAGTGGAAACCTATCCATAAACCCTTTAGAGCACATATTTTTTCATTATTTTTTTCATCTTTAGACTGACACTTAAAATGCAATATAAACTCTTTAATCATAATAACTCTCATGTTAGTTATTAATTTCTGTGTAACAAATTACTCCACAATTCAAAACTTAAAAGCACATATATCTATCATTTCACATTTTCTGAGGGCCTGGATGTGTGAGCAACTTAGTTGGTTATTTCTCTCAAAGGGTTTCTTATAAATTGTGGTCAAGGTAGAACCTGCAGGGGCTGTAGTGATCCAAAGCCTTGACTGGCTTGACTTACAGTCACCTCCATGGTGAATCACTGATGTGGCTGTCCCCAGGGAACTCAGGTCCTGACTGACTTGTGTTGGGAATGCAGAGACTTTTACCACCTGGACCTGTCCCGAGGCCCTTTGGAGTGTCCTCACAATGTAGCAGCCAACTTTCTCAGAGTGAATGATGCCACAGAGTAAGACAGATGTGTCAATGTCTGCTATGACCCACTTTTAGAAACCACAGTCATTTTCACCATTCTGCTTGTCAGAACAAGTCACCCAGTAACAGCCCACACTAAATTGGAGGTGAATCAGGTATGTCAAAGCCTTCATGGCCATATTTTAAGACCTTCATAGAACATATTACCTATAACACTCCAGTCAATCCTCTAAGGTTTATAACTGAGAACTTATTTAATTCTCATTGCAACTTTATGTTGTAGCCATTATGATTAATCTACATCCTTATTCATAAGGAAATTGAGCACAAGATTGTTTTACATTTCCACCTTGGGTTCATTGGTTCTAGAAGGTGTGCTCACCTGCTCTATAGTGACTCTTAACAGTTATGTTTGACATAATCAAAGTGGGCCTATTTAAGTTACAGGAGCTTTTTTCTTTTTTATTCTAAATCACAATCCCTTAATTTTCAATTACTTAGAAATTGTATCATTAAGAGCTTATAGAAAGATAACATGGGTAAACTTTTTGAACTTAAGACAAATATTCTTTTATTCAATATAGTCACCTGAATTAATTATAATTTCAATTACTTATTTCCTTATTCAGATATACCCTGCTCTGAAACTTAGGAACTATGGTGGAATGCACAAAGTCATAGAAATTCACCTGTGCTATGTGACTTACATTCAAAGAAGTGTTGATCTCATAAGTAAAACAAATGTTAAAGCCATTCCAATATGAGTCCAGAAAGCATCAGTTCCTTTGATTCCTAAATATACATAAATAATTTTCCTTATTAACGAAGAAAAAATCAATTAATATTGGCAGAAATATAAACAAGTACATCTATGCCAGGAACTAACTCAATATTATTAGTTTAATAAAAGGAATAAATTATAAAACATTCAATGAAGGTACTCCTTATGTCATATTCAAATAAAATTAAGAAATTTAGAAAATGATGTATATGTTAAATATTCAACACTGAAAGCATATATAAACTATTTAAAATTTACTATTTTATGGGAAAGTAATTATTCCAGGGGAATGGTCTTGTTTTTATAGCTTAAAGTGCTCTGGAGTGGTAAATGAGGTAAAGGAGACCACTAGTGAGTTCTGTGTCCTGGGAATGTGAGGTGAGAGGTGTTTTCCACTGATTATTATTTGGAGCTTGAGGAAGCAATCATCTGTGTGATTTTGTTCTCCAGTCTCATTCATGTGCACTAGTGTTGACAGAAAAGAGTAAAAAATTAATTTTCTTTATTACCTGGTAGACTATTCTCAACCCAAAATGTCAGTCCACTTAAACAAAATGTTAAATGTCATCAAACACCAGACCCACTGGTCTAGTAGATCCCAAAAGGAGGACTCAGCTTTATTGGTCCAGAACTATTTTTCTTGAGAAATGAAAACTATCGATTTATTCTTCCTCCTGGTGTTTGTCTCTCTCCTGCCTCATACTGAAGTGAAAGCCAATCTGAATGAGGAAAGAAATTCTGCCCTTCTCTAGCTGGGATGTCACACGTTCACAATATAAAAATAAATTGTTCACAAACCTCTATTTCTGTTGGTTAGAAATTGAATTTTGATACCCTTTTTCCTGAGAAAATTTGATATAGCTAAATAACTTCTGTTTTTCTCTGTATTATTTCAGTCATTGCCATTTATTGATGTGATTGAAGTTAATAAATAACTATGCTTTGCTGAAAATTGAATTCTATTTCTATTTTAGGATTTTCTGAATAACCAAATAATTCAAAGCATTACAAGTTATATAATTATTTACTATTTTTCTGATTGGCTTTTGTCATTGACCAGTATAAAATATTCTTTGCATCTTGAAAACATTTAGTGAAAAAAGGCACTAACTTTAGGATTGATGCTGTAAGCCTGTTTTTACCCCTAGCCACATACTGCCCTTTGGTTTTACTTTAAAACTATTAAATTAAATAAAGACATAGTTTCTTAATACCATTGTTTCTCTGTAGGCACACCTGGCTAATGGCTTGCCATCCTAAAAAATAAATGTAGTAAACATTTCCATCATCCCAGAAAGTTACTTTGCATAGTACTGTTTTATCCATTTACATCTGAAGTCCTAATGATTTAGAAAGAGTAATTCTAGTCCTTGAAAAATATTACATTTTATTTTATTTTCCTCCCTGTTGAAATAAATCCCTAGTTTGAATTTATCATGTCAAAGAGTTAAAAGCTAAACTTAAAAATGCATGCTAATTTCTGTCTGATTTTTTCTGAAATGCTTGTTAACATTATTAAATATTTAATTACCTTTTGTTGTTGTTGTTCTTAACAGAGCACAATACCAGTGGGAAGAGAAAGTAAATATCTGGCTCATTTTATAATTTCTTAAGAAGATTTTACTTAGATGCAACAAACCATTGCTTATGTCAAATATAGCAAACTATATTTGCCTAGATATATAAAGTGTCCCATTGGAGCTGGGAATGATAGTTCAAACCTATAATACTAGCTACCTGGGAGGCTGAGGCAGGAGAATTGCTAGAACTCTGGGGTTCAAGACCAACTTGTGCTACATAGTAAGATATTGTCTCAAAAAAGAAAGGTGTTCAGTTGATAAATACTACCTATTGAACTAATTAATACAAATATTTTGGAGATAAAATTAAGTGACTTTTTATGGTCTCATAATAGCAAGTTTGCATTCTCATCCACATATTAGTATATATTAATAAAAACTATCTATATAATGCTTCTTAATAGGTACAGTATATGTGTGCCTACTTTCTTATCCCAGTTCTGACACTTCATAACTACAAGACCTGAAAACAATTACTTATCTCTCTAAACTTTATTTTTCAAAACAATAAATGGGAAAAATATTACCTCCAAACAATATCAGACAGTGTCTGTAAAACACTATCACTGTGTCATATAATAATAATTATTTTTATCAAGAATAGTAGTATTATCACAATACTTAAAAATAAATTTAGGTAAAAGTCTTAATCACATTAAGAATATTCTGAATGGTAGTATAAAATTATGCAAATATCCTAGACTTTATGAAACATTTACTTAAGACAAATTTGGAAATGAATATATATCTATAGATTTTGTATAGAAGATTAATTTAAACTATTTACTAATATATAATGAGTAGAAAAATGATTAAATTTAATAGCCTCATGAAAAACCTTCCCATCTCATGGATATTATAGCAAAGCCATTCAGTCAAACGTTCAGTCAACAAATATATCATTCGTTTTTGTGTTTTTAATCCTTCTGTCCTTGTCTTCTTTCTTCAAATATATCTTCACTTCCCACATTGATCTTTTCTTTTCTATATAATTAAAACATTGTGAATTTTATAGACATTACATACTGTAAGTACATATTTTCATATTTATCTTTCTACCCATGTAGTACTTAGTTTAGTGCTTTCCTGATAATACTTCTTCAATAGACACATTTTAAATGGGTCAACACATTATAAAGGCACTGTATTAATTAGCTTTTTTCCCATAACACTAAAATTCATTATTGGAAAAAAAACCCTTTTTTTTTCCTCATAACTTGAGTGGTCAGCTGAATTCTGTATTTATCTGTGGAGAGTCATGACTTCCTTGGGTATATTATTGATCTTGATTGAGCTTACTCATCTGACCTGAGTCTGGTTTGGAACAACTAAGCTCATTAAGCTTTGACCTACAAGTCTGTCACCACCTATCTGGTTAGTGTGTGTTTGAATTCATGATGGCTGAGCAAGGAACCAAGGCATCAAAAACAAGGGTGAGAAGCCTCTTGAAACTTAGGCTCAGAAATGGCCCAATGTCATTATGTATTCCATTTGGGAATAAAAAAAAAAAAAATAGGCACAAACACCACCCTTTCTGATGCAACATACTGCAAAGCCATATTGAAACCACTGGGTAGCCAAACAGTGGTCCACATGTGTAATTCTAGTGACCTTGGAGACTGAGGCAGGAGGATCCCAGGTTTGAGGCAAGCCTCGGTAACATAGTGAGACTCTGCCTCAAAAACACAAAATAAAGAAAACTGGGGCATGTAGCTCAGTGGTAAAGCACCCTGGATTCAAGCCTCAATTCACACACAGAAAAAAAAAAAAAGAAAAAAAGAACAATGTCAAAAAAAAAAAAAAAAAAAAAGCACATGAGTACAGGGAGTAGGGTAAATAAAGCCATTTTGGGGAATCATATACTGCAGGAAGATGCACTCTGTACTCCTCTCTGATCCACTCTTTCCCCAGGAAGCTGAAGTTATAAAATCTATTGAGGGAATTGTTACCCACTGAATGAAAAATTCACTGCTCTCATATCTTCATAAATACTTCCTCAATTTAACTTTCTCCAATTATCTCATGCTAAAACCCTGAGTGTTACAGGTGCCATACAGCTTTTGAATCAAAGTTAAAATATTTGTTGCCTTCTGTTGTGATATCTTTACTTTAAGGAATGAATACTAAGTAATAAAAAGTCTAGATTTTTAAATGCATTCACGAAGGCATATACATACATGATATGTATTGTAATACTCAAGAATTTAATAAGTGATAAGAAATACTTAAAAGAGTGTCTTAAATTTGAATTTTGGGTAGTATGCTCATTGTTCAAATAATTTAAAAAAATTTAGTTTCTTGGATTTAGATGTCAGTTCCTCCCCTTGATTTGTGAGCACTGGGAAAGTCAGTTTTCCTTTTCTCTGAAACGGTAGCAATAAGATTACTTATCTTAAGAGCTTAGCATAAGAAATATTTGAAATAACAGGTGTAAATTATTTAGAAGAATGTCTGAAAAATTCAAAATATTTAACCTATTATGTCTTAAGTTTTTAATTCTGTGAATATTTCAATTAAATCGACATGGGTACATTAGGTACATAGGTTGGAAATAATAAGCTAGTTTTTATATGTTATTATATTAATGTAATTAATATCATTGCACTATAATATATTAATATTGTTTCATAGAATACATCATATATATTCATTTTATATATAATAATAGTATGTATTTTCTATTATATGTTACCTATTCTATTTTATATGCTACATTCAAGTTTTTATAAGTTTTCCACATGTGGAATGATGGAACAAAATGGGTTAATAGATAGTAGCATACTAACAGGTGTGAAGTGGCCATTGTAGTGGCAGTCAAAAATAGAAGTACATCCTGAGAGCTTCCATTTGAGTATATATAGAGATTATAATAAATGTGTGTGTGTATAGAAAGAGAATACATTTTACATAAACACATTAGCTCTTAAATAATATTTATCAATTTGTAGAAAGAATTTAATCATTCCATTTCTATGTTTTAGGCATTCCTAAAGGAAAAGTCAATTACAATTTTTAGAATACAAATATGCATGTATGTTTCTATATGTATGTTCCTTTACTTTTATCTTTCTGTTGAAAGCTTTGTGACTAAAGAACAAAGGGCCTCGTTTTCTAAAGCATTGTGGTTATTCTTATATGAATCTTTGCTAATTTTATAAGTGAGAGAGCATGCCTCGTGTTGCCTATGTGCTGCAGGGAGATGGTTTGAACTAGGTACACCCCAAGTTCCTAGAAGAAGCTTCTTTAATTGTTTTTTTAATTTGATGCAAAACATTTTTCCATATATTTATTAAGTAGCTGTATTGTCTCTATTTTGAAGACTGCTTACATCATTTGCCTCTTCGGGTGTTATATCAAATGTCTGTAGCATTTGAACTAACTCTTATTTTCACCTTGATGCTTTCATACAGTCATTTTCTGACTTTGATGCTAGCCCTACCCTCTGCAACTCATGCATATCTCACAAAGCCTCACTGCACCTGAAAGGCCCTTTTAGAAGCCCTGCTCTCTTCATCATTACCACATTGCTATGTAAACATCAGCGACAGCCTGCTGTTTTATTCCTTGAATTGTGCTGATATCATTATTTTCTTTCTGGGACATTGTGTTTGAAGTTCATGACAAGAGGAAATGTGTTTTCCTTTATACCCTCTCATTTCAAATATGTAGCATCTTTGCTATTTGAAGAACCAAACAGTATTTATAACTCCTTTAGTTAAAGAGGAAATCCAGTTGTATAACTAAAAGAAAATTTGGCTTCTTTGATTATTTTTTTTAAAACATACATCTCTAGAATCCACACCTCTCCTGCCCTCCAGTTTTATTGAGGGGGTTTCAGGGAGGTTGGCAGAGGGTTGCACCCAGTTTCTTGACTTTTCACTGACAGAAAGATTACATCAGACTTTCAGCGCCCCACTGCACATTACAGTAGTGAATTGCCATTCCCATGCTGATCAGTTCTAATGAAAACCTATTTGACAGATTTTTAAGGTTAGGGAGATTTATCCTTATCTCCCCAAGTTCTGGGACCTGGTCTGTGTAAGGGTCACAAGATTACCCAACTCTGGGGTAACTTGTGCACTTCTTATAGTCATTTCAGTTCTGCATTTCTCCTGACAGAAAACAGGTAGTTTGTTGAAGAATGTGACACATTCTGTCCGTTTAAACCAGTCAGAGATTCAGGTAAATTGCTTTTTAAAAGATAAAGCATGTGGGAGTCAGCACAGTGGGGACAGTTTATAGAATTATCCTCTTAGCCCCATGCTCCCATTGCTCTAGTATGTCTGTTCCCTATCATTTCTTATAAGTTTTCTCTACACAAAGACCAAAAGGGACACTCTATATTCAGATTAAGAGATTTGTTTGTCTCCTGACATTCAACAGCACCTCCACCCAGCCCTGCAGATACTGCCAGTGTTTCCAATAGCTAAATGGGAATCTATCATTATATCATAAGATGAAAATGCCTGGTAGGTCTAAAGGTGTAATTAATGTTTATTATGCCCTCACTATTTTGTTAATGTTGGGCCAGGCTTTCACTTACTGTATTTAATTTACAACCTCCCTTTAAGGAATACACATATTCAGCAGGTAAGGTAATGAGCATGAGAAGGATTGATTATCATTCTAAAAAAAATTAATGCAAAATTCAAATTTGTCTTATTCTAAAATTTACCATTTTCTTACTAAAGCACATGTCCTAAAAGTAAGATACTGTATAGAAACTTAGATACTTGTAACAAATTATCCCACAATATTGGGATAATTATACACACACACACACACACACACACACACACACACACACTGGGGATTGAACTCTTGAACTCAGGGGCATTTGACTATTAAGACACATCCCCAGGCCTATTTTGTATTTTATTTAGAAACAGGGTCTCACTGAGTTGCTCAGCACCTCAAGGTTGCTGAGGCTGACATTGAATTTACGATTCTCCTGCCTCAGCCTCCAATGCCACTAGGATTACAAGCATGTGGCACTGTGCTAGGCAATATTGTGTTCTTGAAAGCAAGTCTGGTACGAAATAAAAGAATTGTTGATTATGTCGAAAATGATGATAATGATCATGACCATGATGAACTACAATATTAAATACTGCCCTGACATAGGTTCTATTGTATATGCTTTATAAACTTGTGCACATATCACAAAAACACTGCTATGCCCACATTACAAGCTGAGAAGACAAGTATTTACATGTCTTGCTCAAAGTCGGGTAGCTGGTAAATACCTCAACAGAAGTTAAGAAGTAGGATGTAATGAACATTGTGTGGTATAATTCCATATAGTAATTTATATTAAATGTGTTATTCAAATGCATCAAAAAGGCACATCCCGTGCCACAAAGCATGTCACACTCATGTTCTTCACCCAACTTAGTGTCTTATTCTTTCAATATTTCCCACAATGGTTTTTCTTCTGTCATTTAGTTGAACCTATTGCACTGTCTACTTTGCATTTGTTAATGAGTTGTTTCTATCCTCACAAAAATCAGAAGTAAAATCTGCACCAAAGTACATATGTGTCTCAGCCAGTGAACCTCAATGTGCTGATTGGCTAAGACATTTTCGGGTTCTCCTTAGAAAACTGGCTTACTGAAAATGCCCACCAGAGGAAAAACAGTTGGAACTTGCTGTGCTGCACTGAATTCTAAGGCAGACTAATCAATCTAATTCCGTCTAAACCTATTTACCCTGTCCAGGAGATCCACTAATGAGGAATGCCAGTAACTGTACTTCTTGACAGTGCTTTCCAAAAGTGAGTTAATGAACCAATTTAAAGGGACATGCTTGACATTTGCAAATTAGTTTAACTTGCTTGTTGGGTCAGCTTTGAACTGTTCTGAACTGATATGGTTGTCATTCTATCATTCCATCATGTGAGATTTTTATACTCCAGTAAACTTTAAAAGATATCTTAATAATTTAATTGGCTCATATTAGCATCTAGTATTTTGAAAATTTCTTGATAATTTATCATGCTGAAGTTTAGAAATTTGAATGTTATTTCTTCAGTCTCTATAAAAATATTGTCCAATTTAGTGATGTTGCTAATTTCCAATTAATAGGAGCACCATTTTTGCTCAAAAGTGTATATTGTCAGTAATTATAGGTAGTTCCAATGCTTTCACCAAAACTTGCAGACAGTGGGTATGATGTTTTAAGTGTTGATCTCATAGGGAAAAAGATGTGACACATTTTTAGGTTTCTAGGCAACATAATACGTCTGTTCTTTAAAATCTACCAAGAAGAGTCAAAAACAGCAAATCAGGTTATTTTTGAAAAGGTAATATAGTTAATTATAAAATAAATATGTTCATTTGAAATATAGGCAACATCTACTAAGAAATTCATCTATTTACAAACAGAATGTAAACCGATCTATTTTACGCAGCAGGCTAAACACTGGCTATATAAATGTGAAAGATAAAAACAGGATACTTTTCCTTCTGGTGCTTATTTCAAATTGAAGAAAAGGACCCTCAAAAAAATAAGTGTGGGGCCTAGAATGTAGCTCAGTGATACAGCACTTGCCTAGCATGCACAAAGTCCTGGTTTCAGTTCCAGCACTACACACACACACACACATACACAGTATAACAAGCAAAATTTCGCAAATTTTCACATGCATGGAATAAACTATATATAGTAGAGAATAATAATGAGAGACAAAAGAATTTTATTATTATTAATCTACTTAAATTAAATTGGTATATAATATCAAAACAGTGAACTAAGGGATCATAGAAGACAAGGTTTGGGGGCTGCCATAGATATGGAGCTGAAACTGAATCCCATGTAAAGAATGGAAACTAAAAGGATACATATTTAGTAAAAGGCTTTACTGGGAAACCAATCAGTTCCCCAAAAGGAAGACAACATGGATATGTGTCTGTTAACCTAGCCTCTAAGTAGAAAGACAAATAAAAAACAAAAGCCATTACCCTGAGATTGTATATACACAGATTCGCTTCCTGATGGCTTTGTGTCTCTCTGATTTTTACACTATTTTTGTAATCCAAGAAAATTTCAAGCTGTTAAAATGACTTAGAAGTGAGATGATGGATTGTCTGTGGATGAATGTACCCTGAATTCAGGCTCCACAAAATTTCCACCTATGAATGATATGAATTCAGTTATAAATCCACAATCTAAAATGAATAATCCTCTTTTAAATGTCAGGAAATAATGATTATATGATTATTTCAACAGAAATAATATCTGAATTAGCTCAAATAATTAGTACATATTAATAATTTATTATATAAACTATTTAAAAATATGTAATCAAGGAAATAAAAAAAGGATAAGGAATAGGCAGATGTGAAACATAATCAAATAGAATTTCTAGTCAATCATAAAAATTGAAGACTCAAACCAATATACAAGGCCATGAATTTCATCCCTAGCAATAAGGAAAACAAAAAGAATTCAACAGATGGATTGTTCCCTAAATTCGCAACCAAGGAATATAATACAAAAACAAGATAAATTTAAAGAAATTAATCAGAATAAGCACAAATGAAAAGGAAATGAGGAAATGTAAATAATAGGTTAGAAGACAATTGTTAGAATTAATAGATAATAACTAAGAAATTGGTGCAGCCAATTTGGAAAGCAGTATGGAGATTTCTTGGAAATCTGGAAATGGAACCACCATTTGACCCAGCTATTCCTCTTCTTGGACTATACCCAAAGGACTTAAAAACAGCATACTACAGGGACACAGCCACATCAATGATTATAGCAGCACAATTCACAATAGCTAAACTGTGGAGCCAACCTAGATGTCCTTCAGTGGATGAATGGATTTTTTAAAAAAATGTGGCATTTATATACAATGGAATATTACTCAGCATTAAAAAAGAACAAAATCATGGCATTTGCAGGTAAATAGATGTAGTTGGAGAAGATAATACTAAGTGAAGTTAGACAATCCCCAAAAAAACAAATGTGAATGTTTTCTCTGATATAAAGGGGGTGACTCATGGTGGGGTAGGGAGGGAGACATGGGAGGATTAGACTAATTCTAGATGGGGAAAAGGGTTGGAGGAGAAAGGGAGGGCAAAGGGGATTAGCAAGGATGGTGGGATATGATGGTTATCATTATCCAAAGTACATATATGAAGATTTGAATTGGGTGTCAACATACTTTATACACAAACAGAGATATGAAAAATTGTGGTATATATATATGTGTGTGTGTTTGTGTGTGTATTAAGAATTTTAATGCAAAAAAGTACATGTATATTGGCATAAATTGATGTGAACACACTTTATATGCAGAGATACGAAAATTTGTGCTCTATATGAGTAATAAAGATTGTAATGCATTCCACCGTTGTAGTGTATTAAAAAAATAAAAAATAAATAAATAACTGAAAAAATCAAAATAATGGAGAAAAGATGAGTTGTAGCATGATGGTTAAAGGTATATATCTGATTTTAATGCTAAAAAAATCTGCTTAAAATGGGCCCAACTCCTGGCCTACAATCAGTGTTTAAAAAATGTGAATTGAAATAAATTGCATTCTATAAACAAATAAACAAACAAAAAAATGAATTCAGAATGAAGACAGTTGTAGTTGCTTAAAGTGATGGTGGCCAGGTGAGGTAGAGCATGTCTGTAATCCCAGGACCTCTAGAGGCTGAAGCAGGAGGATCACAAATTCAAAGCCAATTTCAGCAATTTAGCAAGGTCCTAAGCAACTTGGTGAAACTGTCCCAAAATAAAAACAAAAACAAAACAAAAATAAAAACAAAAAGTGGCTGGGGATATACCTCTGTGGTTAAGTGCCCCTGATTTCAATATCTGGTACCAAAAAAAGAAAAAGGTGGCTAGACTTCTAGAAAGACTCAAGTTTTCATATTTGGGAAGTACAAATTCCAACCAAGAATTTTGAAAAATCTACATATAATTATAATGAAACAAAATTTCAGGACAGCAATGAAAATGAGTAAATCCTAAAAGATGTTCAGTGAAGCAGTGACAGGACTAGAATAAGGAAAGACAGACACTCAGGGCTCACAGTTTCAAAAGGCACTCACTGTCACACCTTGAAAATGCAGAACTGACTGTGGTGGGTGGCTTCTCCAGTGTGCCTTTACCAACCCAATAAGGTGGCATTCACCCTCAGATCCTAGGTGACCCTGCTTGTGTAGGAGCTCAGAATAAGTGCATCCTTAACTGTTCCTTTTGGCCAGGGCTGATTCCATCTACTTTGTTTTATGAAACCTGCTGTCTTTATAATTTCTTCGTCATCCATAACTTATTACTATTTACCGATTGTTTCACTTTTGCTTTACTTCAATATTTAATTAATATTTATAGTAAGATACTAAATTTTACCCTCAGTATTTTTTGCCCCCTATAAATTCTGTTAAATAGTGTTTTAGTTAGCATTATTTTAAGAGTTTTGTTATTAAAATATCTTTGTTTCCCTTATCCATAAAAATGTAGGCCATTCCTATGCTTTGATTAAAAATAAAGTATTATCTTGCATGGCAATTTTAAAGTGGACTTTGAGGCTCTGGTTCTATGATTTCCTATATAAGACCAAAATTTTCTTACATAAAACATTTTTATTTGTATCAACCTGTAGGCAATGTATTTATGCTTCAAGAATGACTTCTTATTTTTGACTGTACATGGAAGTATAGAAGATTGATTCTGAGGAAAATAGGCACCCGTTAGAATTGTAAACAATTATGTTCCACTCTCTTGTTTATAACTAGGAAATCTGATTTATGGTCTGAAAAAAACCCTGCATAATCTCAGAAAATTTTTTCATATAAGGATGGAGCTCTTTTATCCTATTCTGTGGAAAATAGACAAGAAAATCTACATTTACTAAGCAAGTGTTAAAACACAAATGTGGATTAGAAACTGTTAGGACAGAGAGAGAGAGAAGAAAATATTCTAAATAGCTGATAGAAGAAGATAATAGTGGATCATAAATAACTCTTTGTGGGATCCCAGGCTTCTTAGAGTTTCTTGGAAGGTATTTGATTTGGTATTTGATTTACTTTCTAAAATTAAATAGAAAACTCCGGAAGGAATCTTCAATGTACCATGCAGAGAAACATGAGCACCTATACATGGACTTAATATGCCAAAGGAATCATTGGAAAATAGGAAAGCAGAAATGAGGAAGCTTGATTCAGGAGGAGTAGAGGAAATGGTCACAGCACAAGTTAAGGATAAGGGATAATGCAACTTTATATTACATTAGAACAACTTTTTAAACTTCATAATCTATCAACTAAGATTCATGCAAGTTAAGGTTATGAAGAAATCACTTTCATTAATGAAACTTTTTTTATTTTGTATTTTGTTTTAACCTTGAAATTAAAATCTAAGTACATCAGAAGAGAACATGATAATTATTAATACTGAAATGTATTTGCATTCATGAAAGAATTTAAAAATCTTTGTTTTACTTTTTAAAAATACTAAAACAGCTGAATTTTATTGCTATTGATATTAAACATTAAGTAGTCACATTTTTAGAAAATAGAAAATAAGATAAAATTTAAATTCATTTAATAAGAGCTATATTAAATACTTTTTACAGTACTTTTAATGTACGTTCAAATTTTTATGTGTTAGATATTCTAACTGGATTTTTGTTACTGAATAAAAATTAAGTTCCAACCTTGTGCCAGAAGTCTTTACAACCTGGGAAGAAGGAACTGAAAATGACCCAGGTTTAAATTATAGTGAAGGGAAGAAAATAGTAACCAAAGAAATAAACAAGAAATATTTACATCTATACAGATCATAAAATATTTGATAGTGAACATGTGAGGGATTTTGTATTTTCTGAATAAAGGAATAAATAAGATATAACTACAAAACCGTACTCATGAAGAGGATTTCAAAGAAAGAACCCAAAGGACCTCCTTAAAAGATGGCAAGACGACCACTGTCTCTGGAAAACTGCAAGAAAAAGAAAAATTATTGAGAGATATCCTCAGAGACAGAAAGTGTAACAGATCCTATGGAACTTAATGAATCTTAAGAAAATGTATTATAAGGTGTGGGTAATGTTAGACCTTTAAGCAGCTAACTTTATTTAATACAGAAACACACAGGGGTACACCTGCTTACACATTCAGCTGATCAGTAGAGGTAAGGAATAAGCTGAAGGGTGATAACCGTAGAAAGGACACAGCTAGAAGGCTCTTACTGTAGGTGAGTGAAAGTGAACTGTAACTTTTGCTATGTAACTGTAGGTGAGTTAAAGTGAACTGTAACTTTTGCTATGGTGATTTCTCTGGAGACAAAGTCAGGAAGTAGTTATATGTAGTTTTTGTGTATTTGTATTTGCTACTGTGAAAACACTGATGCAAATCAATGTTGGGAAGTTGTTGAGTATCAGAGAAAATCAGATAAAAAAATAAACAAACTTCAAAACACAAATTTAATAAGAAGGACAAAACATAGTGCAATCTTATTTTCTCTTTACCTTAGTTGTGACAATTAACTTTGGGCTCTCGTTTCAAATAAGATTTTAAAAATGTGTCATATGAGAGATGTCAAATAGAGTTCCTAAGTAGCCAATTGAACTCTACTGAATTTTGTTATAGCCTAAATATTTAATGTCAACTTTGTCCTTACAAATATTAAGATAATAGACTTTTCTCTAAAATTCTAAGTTGTTCCTGTTGTGGTGAAAATTATTTGCATTTGTTTTCAAAGATCTTTCTTGTAATTTAGATGCTAAATTTACAAATAAAAAAAATACATGCAATATTCATATTTAAAACTTCACAAAATTATTATGATCCTTTTTTTTTCTTAATAGCAGGGATTGAATCCAGGGTCACTCAGCCACATGCCACATCCCCAGGCCTTTTTAAGGTTTATTTTGAACAGTGTCTTGTTAAGTTGCTTAGGATCTTGCTAAATTACTAAGGCTGGCTTTGAACTTAAAATTGTTCTTCCTCAGTCTCCTGAGCTTCTAGGATTACAGTGTGCACCAACACATGCAGTATGAGTGCCTTTGTTTATTTAAAGTGTGTATCTACCCTCCAATAAACATATAATTATTTTTGTTTACCAATTTAGTAAATGTTATACAGTTGCTGAAATAACTAAGTCTGTTATTGAGTGAAAACTGGTAACATTAATTTATAATATACAACCATTGGCATTATTGTTAATATCTCTTTGGTACATCAGTGTTCTAGGTACCTGCAAACACCTACAAAAGTTAAATATCCATGCTTTGTACACTTTGGCATACAATTAAATACCCTGCCTTTCTAAATCCTACATTTTATAATAACACAACACATCTATCAGTTATTTGTTTGTTTTGCTCTCAATTTCTGGTATCTTATACTTGGAAATAATGAAAAAGTCATATATGTTTGTGTGCCTAGGCATGTGCAAGCACACACCTATGTGTACATTGGCATATCTTGGAGATACTGTCGTTTAGTTCCAGAAAAGGGTATAAAGTCAGTATCACAATAGAGTTGTATGTATATTTTGTGTTCCGAGAGAATATAGTTTCTTATTAATCTATAATGTGCTATTACTATGTCCAAGAAAAAAAGTGTGTTCCTTAATTAAGTATACTTTATTGATTTGAAATTTAATCAATCATCTGAAATTTAGTTAGCCATATCTTTACTGTTGAAGGCCTTTACCTCAAATTTTAATGGCTGCTGACTGCTATAAGTTTGGGTGGTTTTGACAATTTCTTAAAATGAACAAATAACATTTACTACCTTAATTGACTCTTCCTCCACAAAAGATATAAGTTTCGCATGCACTGCAGATTCATATCATTTCAGATATAGTAGAATTTATTTCTAATTTGGAGTTGATCCTCTAAAACCATTACTACTTCTTTATTAAATCCTTTGTTGTTATTTCTGCAAAGTTTATATCATTATTACCAGAAGTAGATTTTATCTCATGAAAGAAATTTCTTAGTTCATTCATAAGGAACAACTCTCCATTTTTTTAATTTTATCATAAGATTGCATAAAGTTAAATGACATCTTTAGGCTTATTTATAATTCCAGTTTTTCTGCAACTTCTACCTTGTCTGTAATTATTTCCTCCAGTGAAATCCTGAACTCCTCATAGTAATCCAATGAAAGTTGGAATCAACTGCTTCCAAACTCCTGTTAATATAGATAGTTTTACCTCTTCCCATAAATTACAAATGCTCTTAGTGGCATCTAGAAGGGTGAATCCTTTCTGGAGGTTTTCAATTTACTTTCCCAGATCCATCAGAAAAAACACTATCTATGGCAGCTAAAGCCTTAGAGTTATGGTCTGGATATGAAGTGTCCTCCAAAAGTTCATCTTAAGCCATGGAGCAATGTTCAGAGAGGAAATGATTAAATTTTGAGAGCTGTAAGGTAATGAGAGGCTCAATCCATTTGATGGATTAATAATTGGGAAAGATTACTATACTGGGTGGTAATGGCAAGTAGGGCGAAGGTTGAAGAAGCAGGTCACTGGAAGCAATGCCCTTGGAGTTATATTTAGTCTCCAGCTCCCACACTCTCTTCTTCACTCCCTCTGACCATGAATTGAACCTCTGAAATTGTGAAACCAAAATAAAATTTTCTTCCTCTTAGTTGTTCTCAGGTTCTTTTGTCATGAAAGGAAAGCTGACTAACACTGCTGAAACTTAAAAGTATAAGACTTCAAAGTTAAAATTACTCCTTGATCCATGGGTGATAGAATGGATATTGTGTTATCAGGCATGAAAACAGCACCCATCTCATTGTACATATCCATCAGACTTTTGGGTGACAAGGTGCATTGTCATTTAGTAGTATTTTGAAAGAAATCTTTCTTTCTTAGCAATAGATCTTAACAGTGGGCTTGAAATATTTAGTAAACCATGTTGTAAACAAATGTACTGTCTTCAAAGCTTTGTCAATCCATTTATAGAAAACATGAAGACTAGCTTTTTTGTATTCTTTATATACTCTAGAGATTAGTGCTCTATCTGATGTGTGAGGGGTAAAAAATTGCTCCCCAACTCAAAAAGCTAAATACCAAAAATACTAACAACCCAATCAACAAATGGGACAAGGACCTGAACAGACACTTCTCAGAAGAGGATATACAATCAATCAACAAATATATGACAAAATACTCATCATCTCTAGCAATCAGAGGAATGCAAATCAAAACTACTCTAAGATATCATCTCACTCCAGTCAGAACGGCAGCTATTATGAAGACAAAAAATAAGTGTTGGTGAGGATGTGGGGAAAAGGTACACTCATACATTGTAGTTGGGACTACACATTGGTGCAGCCAACATGGAAACCAGATTTCCTTAGAAATCTGGGAATGGGACCACCATTTGACCTAGCTACTCTCCTCAGACTATACCCAAAGGACTTAAAAACAGCATACTACAGGAACACAGTCACATCAATGGATATAGCAGCACAATTCACAATAGTTAAACTGTGGAGCCAACCTAGATGCCCTTCACTGGATGAATGGATAAAAAAAAATGTGGCATATATACACAATGGAATTTTACTCAGCATTAAAGGAAAAAGTCATGGCATGTGCAGGTACATGGATGACGTTGGAGAAGATAAGGCTAAGTGAAGTTAGCCAGTTCCCAAAAATCAAATGCCCAATGTTTTCTCTGCTATAAAGGGGCTGATTCATAGTTGGGTAGGGAGTGGGAACAAGAGAGGATTAGATGAATTCTAGATAAGGAAGAGGGGTGGGAGGGAAAAGGAGGTGGCAGGGGATTAGCAAGGGTGGTGGACTGTGATAAACATCATTATCCAAAGTACATGTATGAATTGGGTGTCAACATATTTTATACACAAACAGAGATATGAAAAATTGTGGTATATATGTGTATTAAGAATTATAATGCATTCTGCTGTCTTTTTTTAAAAAAAAATCGATACAAAAAGATATCAGGAAGACTAGATTTAGTATAATTCTTATGGGCCCTAGATTTTCAGAATTGTTTAGTTAGGGTTTTTTTTTTTTTTCCCCTGCTGTGAACAAAAGACCTGAGAAGAACAATTAGAAGAGGGGGAAAAAAAAAAAAAAGAGGAAAAGTTTATCTGCAGGCTTACAGTTTCAGAGGTCTCAGTCCATAGACTGCCAACTCCATTCCATACCACAAGAAGCTTGTGGTAGAGAAAAGCAGCTTAAACATGGCACCCAGCAAGAAGAGAGATTAAGCTCAGCCACTGAATGTGTACTTAAAGGAATGTGCATAGGGACCCACCTGCTCCAGCCACACCCTACTCGCCTACAGTTACCACTCAGTTAATCCCTTTCAGGGAATTAATTAACTGATTGGATTAAAGCTTTCATCACCTTTAAACTTTCTTGCATTGTCTCACATGTGAGCTTTTGAAGGAAACTTCACATCCAAATCACAACAAGTATGGTAAAGGACCACTGACTTCAATGTAATGTCACCAGATTCAAGCTGCCCTTTGAAGATTTGAAGTCAGGCAGCATTGACTTTACATATGAAAGATCTAGATAACATCTTCTTCTAATATAAGGCCATCATATATATTTGAAATGTATTGTGTGGCCACCTTCATCACTTATTTTGGAATTTCTGCATAATTTGTTGCAGCTTCTGCATTGATACTTGCTGTTTCAACTTGTACCTTTATATTGTGGAAATGGCTTTTTCCTCTAAAGCTCATGAACCAACATGTGCTAGATTTGAACTTTTCTTCTACAGCTTCCTCACCTCTCTCTGCCACCACTGAATTGAAGAAAGTAGGCCATTATTCTGAATTAGATTTTTTGTTAAGGGCTGGTTTGATCTATTGAGACCAATAACAGAATTGCCACATTAGGAATAATGCTGTTTTTCTTTCAAGTCCTTAATGTATTCACAGGTACAGCACTTCTTTTTTTTAATATTTTTTAGTTATCAATGGGTTTTCATTTTATTTATTCACATGTGGTTCTGAGAATCAACCCCAGAGCCTCACACACTTGCCAGGCAAGTGCTCTCCCACTAAGCCACCACCCTCGCCCCTGAGGTGTAGCACTTCTTAATTTCCTTCAATAACTTCTCTGTTTTTTGCATTGCAACCTGAAGCCTAGCTTTAGGCCAGTCAAGGTTTTTAAAATACCTTCTTCACTAAACTTAAACATTTCTGATTTTTGACTTGAGGCAAAAGATGTAGGATTCTTCCTTTCCTTGAAAACTTAAGAGACCATTGTAGGATGATGAGTTAGCCTCATTTCAATATTGTGTCTTTGGAAATACAGAAAACCACAAAGAGGGAGAATGATGGGGGAACATGTGGTAAATCAGGCAGAAAACATGAAACATTCATTGTTTCATATAGATATAGTTCATGGCACCCTAAAAGCAATTACATTAGTAACATCTAATTGATCAGAGATGACTTTGAAACAGTTAAAATAGTAACACCTAACTTATAACAGATACAATAATATTGAACAAGCTTAAACCATTGTGAGGATTAACAAAAATGTGAACAGAGATGTGAAGTGAGAAAACACTGTTGAAAAAATGGTGCCGAAATACAAAATACTTAGAGCAGGGTTGCCCGGAACCTTTCTATATATGTGAAGCACAACACAGAACACAATAAAGCAAGGTATGCTTGTATGTAAAATATGCCATTCACGCTTCCATGGTTTCTATTATACTTTTCCTTCTGAAGATTCTTTCTTTTGAGCTTGTACTTATTTTTATCAAAGCCCCTCAGACACTTCCTTTGTGAATACATTACCTGATGCTTTTGCCTTGTCCCATCTACAGATCTAAAAGCCATTTGTGCTTTTTCCTCTCTCCATAAGATATTGTAACTTTTTATTTACGTTTGCTTCTTTGCTTCTTTATTATATTGTGGCTTCATTAAAAGCAGAGTTTTTTCCCTCAGATTTCAGATAAAAGACATAATATGAATGAAAATTTATTGAAACAAATTATTCTATAAAAACATCATTTTAGGAATAGTATTTCGTGTAGATCTGAGTTTAAAATTGTGTAGTTTACCTCTTCCTTTACAATAGAAATTTCTTCAGGTAGTATATATGAAAATGGTCTACTAAAATAAGTGGAATGTATTAAGTGATGAGAAAATACTTATTACCTATTGCAGAAAAAGATATTCCATCAGTCCAAAAAAGTTATTTGTCAATATGTAATGTTAAGTTTCAGTTAATTATTTTGATACAAATTTCCTTGCTGGCCTCAAAATTATGATCCTCCAGTCCCTGCCTCTTCAGTAATAGGGATTATGGGTATGCACTACCATGTCTGGAAAACAGGTATAATTCTTATGTTTTTATGTATCAGATAACAATAAATATTTAAAAAATAATAAAAACAATATTTACTTGGCTATACTTCTAGAAATACTTTTAAGATGATAGAATATCAGTGATAAGTCTCTGAAATTTTTCTTTACTATCTATTATAAAACAACAAAAGAGGTTAATATTTACACATATCTGCTATAGAAACACTTTGGGTGGATCTTGAAACAAAACAAAACAATTCACAAAAATAAAAATATTTCATAGCACATATTAATTAATATGTGCTAAAATAAAATAATTAACCTTTTTAGGATAAAGTACAAAAAATCATTTTAATATTTTAATATGTTAAATATAAATGTTTTATATTTAAACTATATTATCTGAAGTAGAAATATTATTCTCTTAGACTCTTCAACAAATATATCACATCATCAAAATTGCAAATCCTAAGTAAACTTTTTTATCTTAACAATTTTCTAAAACCTTTGCTAGTGTTGGTGGTTCTGCTCTCTGAATTCAAAATATGCTAAAGACATCTGTTTCAGTTATAATTTTAAGTTTTAGAGAGAATTATGTATGTATTACCTGAAAAGCAGAGCTTTGGGAGATATGACAACTGTCTTTAAATATTTAAAAAGCTATCATGTGGAAAAAAACAGTGAGGTGATGAGATCCTTTTCACTGGAAACATTTAAAGAAGATATGTAACAATTTGGGATACTGTGAGCAGAACACTTATATATGCAGTTGAACTTGTTAGTATTTGTGTTTCATTCTATTTTATACTTATGAATAGAAAACATTGCATTTGACAATGATAAAATATTTTGGTATGAAGATTTATGGATGCTGAGCAGGAAAAGCAAACATGACAGTGAAATTTTTAAAAATGTTTTAAACTGAGGTAGGAAGATCACAAGTTTGAAACAAACTTAGGAAACTTATCAAGACTCTGTCTCAAAATAAAAAAATAAAAAACAAATCTGGAATTCGGGTTAGGGTTAGGTTTGGCTTCAATTCCCAGTATATAATTATTTTATTATTATTGCTGTTTTATTATTATAAAGGAGAAGGATAGGATTGTTTTACAGTATTGTCTTACTCAGTTCCACATTCTCTGGCCTTTTATCTTCCTCTTTACTTTGTTCTGCTCAGGGTGTTTTGTCAGTGCTATGCTGCAGATGTCTATGATAACATGGTAAAATGAACAGGAAATATCTGTTTTCTTTGTATTTTTCCTTAATGACATCCAAGCATAAGCAAAAATGTACATGAGCAATGAGCCAAATTATTATGGTTAATTAGCTTGTGGAATATATAAAAGGAAATTGTTTGTTATATGTAAACAAAGGGGTTTAGAAAAAAAGATTGTATTATCAATAAAGTGTATCTAGGGCTAGCCAATTAGGCAACTCAGTGAAATTTAGCCAATTATAAGTCAACTGTGTAGTCATTTCTACACGTTCCTAGAAAAAATTCAAGTGGTTCTGTGATTATAAAAATGATGCTATTTCATCATGATGTTCATTTATTCATGTAAAAAGAATGTAGTAATTTAATCTTTTTAAAATGATAACCTTTAGATTGGGCCCATATCACAGTTTTTGATATTATCTTGAGCTTTCCAATGAGGTAACTGATCTCATTGTTACTCTGTGTCAATTTGAAGATACATAATTTGCTTGACTGTCATTTATCACACGTTATAATCACCATGGATGTAACCACAGCTTTAATGTAGTTCTGTTTTTGATAGTGTAATATCATTACCAAGTTTCATTATCTTCAGAGGAATATAAGAATTGTGCTCCATGCCTGTCAAGTCTCACACTTTACATGAAAACTAAATTCACTTCAAAGGGTCTATTAAAACAATTTTTATTAAAGTTTCCTTGCTTTAATAAAATGAGCTGTTATTTTGAAAAATTACTTATATGATAATAAGAATCCTTAGCTGAATATTCAAAGAGCTAATATGTCTAAGTCAGAACCTTACTAGGTCCATTTCTATAATCTCCAGAGCAAATGAACTTCCTCACTGGAATTTGTGGACTCCACGTGTGGTTTCAGACCCTCATGCGGACATTATGAATACATGGAATGGACATAGTCAGATTTAGGTTGTTTTCCCAGCTCCACTAGTTACTACTGTTTTGGTTTTCTTTCATTCTTTTTTTTCCCCTCCTAGGAACTCACTTATTTTCTGACTCTCAGTTTTTACATCATGGAAACAACATCAACTTCTTAAGTGTTATTATGACATGATCATAGATATGAAAGCACCTATTATACTGACTGAATTAAGAGATTTAATTCATGTTTTTCTTTTCCCTCCTTCACATTTGTATCAAATATTTCTTTGTCACTTCTATGTTCATTAGTGTTTTCTGTATTTATTTTATTGGATCTGTTAAGTTATTCACAAAATGTCTATTAGTTAGAATGGATTAATAGAAGATTATTTGGTCAGGAAAGAAATAGCCTTCATTTTTATACTTATTCTGATGGTATACCTGAGATAACCATACATATCACACAGTGTAAGTTCTGAGGTCATCTCAGAAGAAAGATTCTGTTACTAGTAGATTAAGGTGTACACATGGGAAGTTACTTACTTTGTATCCTTTCCTTCTTCCTTACTGGCAAAGCTTTATTTATTTGAATGAGCATATATATTCATAACTAAAAATGGTCTGGTTTTCCTAAGCTCGTTCTTTTTTCAAAACTTTTGAAATATTTTTGTCTCAATATACTCAGTGCTCCCCAAATTATGATCATTCTACTAAAATTGTCAGAATACTAATTTTACTAATTTGAGGATTTTTTCTTAAATCCTTCTTTGTCTGGTCATATTGTTCTTCAACTCATCCTAGAGCTCTTCTATCACCTTCTCTAGAGCATCTTTTTATCTATCAGACCGTTGTTATCTATTTTTTTAGTCAATAAGAGATTGAACTTTCTTTATCCGATACACATGTCCATGCCTCACAACTGAGAAAAATGCTTTTTCTTAAACCATTATAGCTTAAACATGCATAGTATTTGTATTTTAATATAATAACAGGACCCCAAGATTCAAACAAGGAAAATTGATCCCAGAGTTTGCACTATATACTTATTTACTCTGTTACAAAGAAGTATAGTGGAAGGTAATCCTTGGTAATGGCCTCAAATCTAAAATTAATGAGTTTCATATACATTATTTTATCCATAGAAGAAGATATAATTTCTTCTGCTCATGCACTGATCTTTGAGTCCCCGGTTTCAGAATTCTTCACAGTTTCTTTTTCAGAATCAAATTTCTATCAAAATTTTCAAGGTTCATCACTGAATCTCTCTATTACCTCTGTCATTTAATATATATGTTATCCTACTCCTTTATTTATTTATTTGTTGTTTTTAGATAAACATGGTAGTAGAGTGCATTTTGACATATTATACATACATGGGATGCAACTCATTGTAACATTAATCCCATTTTTGTGGTTGAACATGATGTGGAGTCACACTAGTCATGTATTCATATATGAGTATAGGAAAATTATGTCTGATTCATTCCAGTGTCTTTTCTATTCCCTTACCCCCTCCTTTCCCTTCATTCCCCTTTGTCAAATCCAATGAACTTCTATACTTCCCCTCCCAATCCTCCCTTGTTATGGTTTAGCATCCGCACATCAGAGCCAATTATTCTTTCTGCTATTTTGGGGAAGCAAGTTTATGACTATTCAATTTCTGTATGAAATGCCCCATTTTCTTTAAAGACTTCATGGAGAGCTTTTCCCCAATTCTCAGCAATGTCTTTATAATACTGAGTAGAAACAGTTTTCTTTAATCAAAAAGTAAAATGTTTCTTGGTTTACTCCTCTAAGATCTTTAATTTTCACTAGATTCTGGGATAATAACTTTCAGAGCTGGGCATCTGAGATATTAACAAGTTATTTCAATGATTTATTTTGCTTGAGACTTTAGTCAACTCATTTTCTCTTCCAACAAGGAAGATAGTGTAGAAGGTTGAATCTTTTTAGAGCTTTTCTTGGAACAGAACTGTAGTTTACATTCTCTTGGATTCCTTCTTATTTCTTTTTCTTAGAGATTTAATATATTGGCAAAATACAAAAGGTGAGTAGAAATGTTCAATTATCATAGAAAACATAGGTAGCTGTAACAGTGGAGCTTCCCACAGAGCCCACAGGTTACCAGTTGGTCCCCGCAACCACTAAAGGGACTCTGTTCCTTGATACGTATTTTTCATATGTTCAACAACATTTCTTGACAAATGTCAATCCTAACAAAATATATATTTTTGAATTTGGTATGATCTCAAATGAATTTGCAAGAAACTACTCTTTGAGTCTAGGATTTTTCACCATTCCCTTTCACAGAACAGCATACTTTTGCATGGGATAGCCCTTTTTCTACAGTGATCTGGGTTTAGCATCTAATCTTTTTTCACATTCATGATTATAGTCTCCTTGTGAAGCTATTTTACCAAAAAAAATTGAAATGCATATGCACTTATAATTATTTTGGTAATATCACTCCTGGTTTAGAATATAATAACATTATTCTATATCTAAAGTTAACAAAATTGAACTATTTTTCAATGCCTAAAATTTCTATGTCTAATTTAAAATTATAACTCTTATTTACTGGATATTTACTGTTTGGCACTTTATTGAACTCATTAATTTTCACAAAGTTGTAGAATAATAATTATTATTATTATTATAATTACTTTAGAAGTGAGGATATGCCACAGTCCAGCTACAGCAAAATAACCGGGGAGTGACGAACAACTTGTGTACATTGATACAGCAGGAGTAGGAGCCGTTTATTGTAGGACAGGAGGGGTATATATACATTCCACACAGCTTATCTTAATTAACATAAACTAGATACAGCAGTCAACCAATAAGAAATCTCCACACTTAATAGCTCGCTGGCGCCACCTCACAAACCACTCCCCCTGGCAAAATGCCAGGCACCATCCAGACTTGTTACAGACCCTAACATCGATGTGGCGTCTGGCTCCCCAGGCGAGGAAGAGCCGGTTACCGCCCTTGGAAAGCCCTTGCGGCGCCATGACTGGCTTTATTTTTGAACTCCACCAAAACACTTCACACACGCTCCTGGGAAATCTGCCGACCACCATGTGGCTAGACCAGGAACCAGTCACCGATAATATCTCCTTCGGAAATCCTTCCTCCTGCACTTCCCCAACCAATGGGAACTCTCCGGGAATCCCCGGGAATCCCCAAGAGAACTCCAAAGTAGCAGCCGAGTTGGATAGTAATGCCTTGCCTGTCAACCAATACTGTTGGCAAAATGCCAAGGACCATACAGACTCCGCCGTGGCTCTCAGCAAGGATATAGAGGCACACATGTATTATAAAACATTTTGTAAATAGCAGAGACTGAATAAAAACATTTGACCTTGTAGCTCAAAAGCAGGCCATCATTACTCCTTGTCTTTTTGCTAAATCTTTTCAGCCTGTGTATCTAGAAAAATGAAGCAGCCACATGCCTTCAGGAATTATTAACAGGGTGAATATAAGGACTCTCTGAAGTGATGCCAGATTTGCAGAGTTTCCATGTGTAGCCTCATAGAAGAGCACTGGAGGCAACACAATGGAAAAGTAGAGTTCATGTTTTCTTTCAATTCTCCATTCTGTGATGAAAGTGGAATTACATTATTCCTACATTGGAAGTGCAGATCAGATAGAGGAGAAGTAGATTTCTTTTCCAGCAGCTCCTGTCTATTTCATGAAGGAGATAGTGAAATTCCATTGAAAAGTATCACATTGACTTTCTCAGTCAATGGAACTCAGAAATTCATTTCTAACAGTCTTTCCACAAAGTATCTCTCTCCTGCCACATGTTCTTCTTATATTTAGTAATTTCTATATTTAAATGCCTCTTCTGTTGGCTTGGTGAAAGTTCTCTAACATTTGCTAGGCTTCATTAAGGTTATGCATTAAGTAAGGTTAATAATTATGTCATTTTATAAGACCCTTTTATCATGTAATAACTCCTCTATACCTGGAAGGCTTTCTAAGATAGTCTATAGTGTCTTGGTACATGTACTATTAGGACCCTTTCTGCACACTTGTCTATGCAGCTATTTTTCACATTTTACTCCATCCAAATGTGTAAAATAATAACTTTGAAAAATGTAATATTTTAAATTTAGTTGACAAATGAAATAAACATATAATCATATAGTCTAAAACTATAAAAAAGGTATTGTATTTAAACTAGAACATTCCCCAGTGAATAAATATTTGAATATATACACTACATACATTAATATTTCTGGTTCTCACTCTTTTCAATTGTTTATTTAAAGGTTTAGGGAGAGATTCTTAAAGGTCATTACTTCTTAATATTTTAACTTGTATGCTATTTTTGCACTAACAGGTTTTACCCTAATGATATCTTTAGCACACTGGAAAGATGACATCTTTAAATCAACATGACATTAAATAGTTGATAAAATCTTGAAAACATCATATAGTATGACTTTTTTTATAGTAGTGGCATCTTTTCTAATTACTTTAAATTCAGTTTTTTTATGTGTTCAGTTAGTAATTAATTTTTTATTTTATTTTTCAAAATTTACTTTCTACAAACATGAATCTTCAAACAAATATGAGAACTATAAATAAC
Source organism: Callospermophilus lateralis (assembly GCF_048772815.1). Taxonomy (NCBI): domain Eukaryota; kingdom Metazoa; phylum Chordata; class Mammalia; order Rodentia; family Sciuridae; genus Callospermophilus; species Callospermophilus lateralis. Next base: position 126,815,704 of record NC_135306.1, on the reverse strand, counting down.
AACATGTTTCATTAAAATAAATGTCATTAAAATAAGCATGTGCAATTATATAACTTGTGGCTGCATATTGTATAACGTATGGTTACATCCAAAAGCTGAACAAATTCTGTTTTTAATCCATAAGAAAAAAGACTTAAAAGTGTTCTACCAGAAAGTTCCTACAAGAAAATAGTTGTTTTGAATGTAATAAATGAGCAGGTGGTTAAGCAATGCATGTTGACTGTGCATAGTGGATTCACACTGAGGCTAACAACGCCTTTTATTGATAATCTTCTACCATCTGCTCTGAAGATTTATTCATGCAAAGAAAAAGGCAGGTGAGAAGAAAGAATGCAAATAAGTGGCAAAGCTGAAATTCCAAGTCATGCTGTTATTTTGCAAAGTGGATCAATGCTACTGTTGCTTTTAAAACCATTACAGTATTTGAGCGAACAAAGCTCATGGATATTTTCTAATGATGGTATATTTGCTGATACGGATATGAAGATTTCTCCACAAGTATCAGATTTACAAATTAAAAAAACTGGTAGAAACAGTCCTAACATAACTTAACTTCTATCTGGCAGATATTTTTATTCTGGCAAAAAGCAAAAAGTAATCTATATGTTTATGGCTATCTCAATTAATAGAAGTGAATAGGCAAAGGGACAAAATAAATAAAAATTCTGAAAGTTTTCAAGGTCAAAGCAGATCCATACATTAACAGGCACTTTTCAGCAGATCCCTTGAAAAGTAAAATATTATTGAAACATTAAAATGCAGTAGGTAACAAAAAGATTAAATTTGAGGGACATAGGAGGAGGAACTTCTCAGCAAAAGCAAAGGTACAGCATCTAAGCATAAGAATTAACAAAAAGGAGCAAAGATGAGGAGATGTTGAAATGGACATTAATAAAGAGATACATTGCCTATCTAGAAAAAGGAGTAGTATTTCAAGATAGGTGAAAAGGAGATAGACATTCAAAGGGAAAAAGAAAAACTTCTCATGAGACTCTTTATAAGATAAGAGATACTGAGTTTAGAGTTATGGTTCAAAGGGAGATATTTACATTGAATTATTGAATGGTGAATTGAGGACCTTGGTAAATTTGTTGCCTTTATAAAGCTGTAAAAATATGGGGGAACACCAGTCATCTAAGAATTCTGGTAATTTGTCAAGGCAACATAACTAACAATTCTTTGGAGAAATCACTGAATCTTAGCAAGACGCTGGAGTATGTGCTGTTTTAAATGAGAATTATTCTCTTTCCAATTCCCTTCCTTCTCATTGGCACAGTAGCCAAAAATGAGCAGCTTGCAGATCGTGGCAGGATCTACCATAGTTCTAACCAGTTCTAGGAAATGTACATCCTACAGAATATAATCACTATTTTTTTTTAACTTGCATCTTCCTGAGAAATTTCTAATTTCAAAGAGCAATGGCTATTTGATTGGAATTCAGTTGCTATAGGGGAAGATTGGTTTAAGGGTTTTAATGAAACAATAACAACTACTAGCTGCATCTCCATGGCCTAAAGTTGCAAATTCAATTTGGACAAACCAGAACTTTTCTGGGAGTTTAAAAGGAGTTGCAGAAAGGTAGATTACCATAGAGAATGTTGAAAAAACTCAAACGTGTTCCTGGTTTTTATGAAAGGCTGGACATGTGCTCAAAGTTATGCACATGTGTAGGACAAACCTGAGAAGGAAGGTACCAGTTATGACCTCTGGTTGGCCTTAGGTATCCTGGGCAAGCCACAAGATGAAAACTACAGCTGTCTTGTGAACTTCTGTCACTGAAAAACAATGAAGGACATGAACAAAAGTCATTTAAAGATATCTTCTGAATAATCATAGTCTCACAATTAAATTGCAGACTTGTGAGTACAATCTATGAAGATTCTTTTAAAAATAAAGGCAAGACCTTAGGGAAAAAGAAAAGATAATTGTAACAGATAACCCAATTCTTATTTATTTCAGTTGGCAGAATTATTCCAGAAAAAATTTAAATTTGCACAAATAAAACAAGAAAAATAACACATACACATACACACACATACACATACACAAATAACAACAACAACAACAACAAACATGGATAGTATTTGAGAAAGAAGACACCAAAATTATTACATCATTTTTAAAATATTTGATTTTCAGTAACAGCAACTAAAAATACAGGAAGAATAGAGAAATGGAAATTATGCTATGGGAACAGGAAAAAAATGCATCCAACACAAAATATACCTGAGGTTCCACCAATTTGGGATTTAGTAAGCAATAGACTTTAACTCTTTTATGGTGAATATGTTTAAAAAAATAAAGAAAACCATAGCTAAAGAAATAAAGAAATGAGTTAAGAATGAGACTATGTACAAAGTGATAGAAGTTATAAAAATAAATCAACTAAATATTCTGAAGTTGTTGATTATAGTAACTAGAGTTCTCAATAATTGACAGAGTAAACAATAGCAAATTTAAAGGTAGATTAGTAGTGATTTTCTAAACTAAGATACAGAAAAAAATTATGAAAAATAAACACAGTCTCAAAAGCACATGGAATGTATTATATATAACAACAGAGAACAACTGGGAGTCCCTGAAGGAAAGAAAAGAAAAAGAGGTAGCTGAAGTATTGGAGGAAACAATGCCCCACATTTCTCAACTTTGATTGTATTCTTAGGATTAAACCCAGGACCTTGAGCATGCTCATCATATACTCTACAGCTGAGATATGACCCCCAAGTTATATAGTGACATATTGATGAGGTGTATTAATTTACAAAACCAGATAGCTCAATAGAATTCAATTAGTATGTACCAAAATAGTTCATCAGCTGTATATATCCCAGATAAAATTTCTAAACCTAAAAACTATGATATAGTTAATAAAGACTTATTATATACAAAGGACCTTCAATTAGGTCAAAGGTCCATATCTCATCAGAAAGTTCAGAGACCAGGAAACAGGAGTTGGATATTTTCAAAGTGTAGAAAGAAAAGTACTGTCAATTAAGAATTCTATTTCAAACTAAACTGTCTTTCAATATAAAGAAAGTAAGACATCTTTATGTTTATAACAAACTATTGAGAGAACATCACCAGGAGATCTGCCCAACAAAATGCTAAAGGGAATTCTTCAGGCTGACGTAAAAGGGCACTGGAAGTTAACTGGAATGTATATAAAAAATAAAGAGGAAGATCAAAGTAAATACAAAGATGTTATGAAAGACAGAAAGAATATCTTTTAAATAGTGATTTTCTTCTGTTTAAATAAACACAAATTCATGAAACAATAAGTATAAAACAGTGTAGAAGGGGTTTTATAAAGATATATGTGTGTGTGTGTGTGTGTGTGTGTGTGTGTATACACACATACATTTCATACCCCTAAGAGATAAAACATCTTCATTCATATATATATATATATATATATATACATATATGGTTTTAAACTCTCTTTAAATAACGTGTAGAAAAACCAAGGAAGAAGATAAGAAAGTAAAAAACTTGCACAATGCTATGAACCAACTATACATGAGACAAACTTTTATTGAGCACTCCACTCTATAACAACAAAAATATGTGTTTTTTCTAAGTTCATATTACATATGCTCCATAATTGACCATAAACTATGCTAAATGATAATCTTCAAAATTTTAGAAAGATTGAATATAATGTACAAAGCATGAAATCCAAACACAATACAATTAATTAGAAATAAGTAAGAGAATTTTTAAAAAAACAACAAATATGTGGGGGATAAATGCAAACTCCTAAGAATATAACATTTCTATTACTATTAACAGTTACAATTAACAATTAAAAATTGATCATCAGTTAGAGAACTTGTAGGAAATAATGGCAAAAAAAACTAGGAAAGTATTAACCATTTCTTTCTGAAGAAGTGAACATTTTCTAAAGTTAGATTCTGATGCTCTTGCTAGCTGGATATATTAAAAATGGCCAAATCACACACTTTAAATTGGTTAAGTATTATGGTCTGAGAAATCTATCTCAATAAAAAAATTTTAAAAATTTACTTGAGAAATCTATCAAAAATTGTTTAAAAGATTTTCCTTGATATTGAGAATTTTCTTAAAATGGAATGGATATTAGAATGCATTCTGTTTTCCAAATAGAAATATTTGTAACTAAATTTGGGAATGAATTATATTAAAATTCATGTAGATAAAACTTTTATTTAGTGTTTGTTATGATGTAGATTATACAGTATTTAATTTATACTAGATAAAGATAAAACATTGCATGTTAAAATACACATAGGATTATATAAGGTTATATATATGTAAAATATAGCAAGTGTCTTATAATTCATGAATATTGTAGGACATTTCATACCCCTAAGAGATAAAGCATGAAGTCAAGTAAAAACTAGTATTTTTAACATTTATCAATTATATGAATTTTATAGTGATAAGAACCATGTATGTTTTTGCATGTAATGTTATTTATATGTTAATCAATCAGGACTCCATGATCCATATTATAATCTATGTTTTTCAATTGCTGATTAATTCTAGAAGATATTTAATTTTTAAATGTTAAGAATATGTTCTTAAATAATATACATGTTCAAATAGGCTGGTATGCTCATAATTTCAAAACCCTGGATTTCATAGAAAATATTCTGAATAGATAGCATTGCAATATAAAATACTAAACTTAGAATCAGAGCACATGATTTTAAATAGTAGATCACTGCACAATTATTAATTAGTATTACAAATTTGAGATACATTTATCTTCAAAGCAATTTAATGCAAATTAGAGCAAATGATTAAAGAGCAGCATAATTATATCTAGCTTGTGACCTACCAAAGATAGAAAATGACACATGAGATTAAAACTGGAGGAAAGAAATAAAAATTTTAACCCAAACTACTGTCTCCATAATTCAATTACATAGCACTGTCACTAGCTGTACTCTCCACTTTCTGCAGTTAGAAAACTTCAGTGCCATACATATTACCAACCATAATATATGTTCAAAATCCCAAGAGGAACTCATCAGTACTTGTACTCCCACTCTGGTGGTAAGCCACATTTTCCTTAGTGATTATATCAGAATTTGTAGGTTTAACAATAACAGCAAAGTGACTATTAACATTGGGGACAGTAAATTATGTTCGTCTTCATAATTTCTTTTTTGAAGGCTACATTCACCCTTTAGTAATGCCATAGATTCTAATAAATAGCCAATTTGTATGTACCTATAAATGGTTTAATTTTTCCCCTCCTCCTAAACATTTCCTTCATTGTTTCTTGTACCTTCAAAATTTCTTCTATATTAATCATGTTTCAACACTAGGTCTCCTTTCTCCACATTTCTTGTACTATGGAAATTACGACACCTAAAATGATTTAAAGCTAAGTAACAGTTCTTCATATATAGAAGGAATAAAGAGAACAAAACTAATTCTAGGAAATTTGTCACATGAATTGTTTGTCTTTGAAGTGCCCTTTCTTCACACAGGATTTGTCTCACTGTCTGCAGTCTACAATGTAATGTTTCCTCATGTGATAGGTGTTGTACATATATCTATCTCCCAAATCCCTCCTTCCTTCAGCATTACATATTATAGTTGCCTCTTAGTAACCTCTACCTTCTCCAGATGCCCCCATTTAAAAACATTTATTGTATAATTCATTAAAGAAAAGTGATCTGATTAAAATGATTCTCATAAATTTAATTTGATTTGAGGGGACAAAGATCACATTTCTTTACACTGACAAATTAGAATTAATTCTAAATGAATATATATATTTTGAAAAGTTCCCTGAGAATACTTCAAATTTTCAATGTACTTGGATAATCCTGGATGCAATTGACTTATGAAGAAAAATTTAGACCCATACTTTGAGTCTGGAAAAGATCTCACCATTACAGGTAGAGCTTTGAGAAAGGTTCCAGTTCTGTGCCTTTAGGCAAAACACTTCTTGCTGTACATGAGAATAGAGGGATTGTTTGCCATAAGTTTGCAGTGAAAGAATCAGTAACTTCAGTCCTGAACGTGGTCAGCTCCTTTGTGGTATCAAGCAAAATGTCAAAGAACACAACCCTGTAGGCATGGTGGCTCAAGCCTGTAATCCCAGCAATTTGGGAGGCTGAGGCAGGAGAATTACAAGTTCAAAGCCTGCCTCTAAGTTCTTATGTGAATACATGACCAGTGTAACTACACATCACATACAATCTCAAGAATGGGAAGTTATACTCCGTGTATGTATAATATGTCAAATGTCATATATAAATGAAAAATAATAATGTTTTTTTTAAAGCCAGTCTCAGCAGTAGTGAGGCCCTAAAGAACTTAGACCCTGTCTCAAAATTAGAAATATATAAAGAGGGCTGAAGATATGGCTCAGTGGTTAAGTGCCCTTGGGTTCAGTCCTAGATATAAATAAATAAATTGATTAGTTAATTAATTATAATAATAATAAACAACAGTGCTAAATATTATATTCTCAGATGCTGAAATCCCAAATGATAAAAATTCCAAATGTCTAAAATTACTAAGATCTAAAATGTCCCCAAACACACTTTGAAATATTAAATTTCCAAATGTTGAAATCCCGAAGCTGAAATCCCCCAAACCATAATTCCCAAGAAGAAAAGGCTATGCAAGAAGTAGAAAGCCAAATTCCAAGGAAGAGTTTGGCACAAAATATGCAATGAAAAGAATTTCATTTTAAAAAAGGCACCATAGGGCTGGAGTTACCACTTAGCAGCAGAGTGATCACCTAGCATGTGCAAGGCCCTGAGTTTGAACTTCAGCACCACATATAAATAAGTAAGTAAGTAAGTAAATAAATAAATAAAAGAAAGGTATATATAAAAATAAAAAGGCACTATTAGTCTGCAATGACATTGTTTCTAGCTGATGAAATTTTAGTAGCTTTTAATAAATTAAAGCCACATTTGCCTGATGAAGCCAGTAAAGTCACTAACTGCTTCAAAAACAATTATATGCAGGATAGGATAGGAAGACACTATTTACAGTGGTTTTGTTGTTCCATCACTAGTATTGTTTCCCCTGAATTTGTAGTTCTATATAAGTGCATGTGTACTGGATTTGCACATATCCAAGACAACACAGAAGCATGCATGGCACAGAAGATGGGGGAAATTGAATGGGAATGTTCAAGTCAGTGTATGCTGTATATTTAAATTTCAAAAAGAGCGACACCAACTAGAAAAATGACATAAATTCATTCTGCAAGGAGAGCCAAGACCTGAAAGAAAAATAATAGTCATAATAATAAGCTATCCATTATGTTATAAAATTTCAAAATAATTTATTGACCATGAAAATCATCCAGCTCATTTGTATTTCTGTTTTAGTTGGGGTTTTTTGCCACTTAAGACCTGGAAAAAAACAATTTTAAGAAAAAAAATTATTTTTAGGCTCACAGATTCAGAGGTCTCAATCCATAGAAGGCTAGTTCCAATCCTTGGGGCTTGTGGTGAGGTCGAATATCATGATGTAAATGTGGTAGAAGAAAGTGGCCCACATGATGATCAGAAAGCAGAGAGAGAGACTGTGCTCAGCTCACTAAATATATACTCCAAAGCACATCCCCAAGGGTCCGCTCCTCTGGCCACACCCTATCAGCCTACTATCACCACTCAATTAATCCCTGTCAGGGGATTAATTCACTGATTGGGTTAAAACTCTCTCATAACCCAATCATTTCACCTCTAAACCTTCTTACATTGTCTCATATATCAGGTTCTGGATGACATCTAATATCTAGACCTTAACAAGTACTTATCTGTTATTTCCAGTAATCTATCCATATAATATACTTTCCATGTATTGAAATGTTGTGAGTTTTTAAATTTTATTCTATTTTGAACCTCAGAATTATTATTTTTTGAATAATAGCTATCCTTGTTATTTTACCTTTGCTTCTTTTCCAATGGGGGTGGCAAGAATTGTGTGAAATCTTCTGGAGAGTTCTAACGTGTCTTATTTTTTTATTCATTTATTTATTGCACCTTTGACTTTGCTAAATGAATTATCACATTATTGAATTTGAATCTGTGTGTAATAAAAATGTTGAAACTTTCCCAGTGAATCAAAAGTTATCCTATTTGTATATTTTATTTATCAAGAAATTTTACCTTTCAGGTCCTTTTCTCTATTTCTCTCATGGTATTTATGTCCACAGTTATAAAGACCAGTACACCATTGCCAACCGTAGTAGTATGTTTATTCATTTTGGTTTTTGACCTATTTCCTAATGAATATGGTTCATTTGCTCAAAACTCTTATAACCATGACTCTATTATTAGAGTCCCTGAGTCTTTATTCTTACTAGAATATGTATGCCATTATTGTCTATATGAGGTGGCCTGGGAAGTATTTTTTTATGTTTCTATAATATATCCCCTGTTAAAAATGTAAATATGTCTTTTAAATAATTTAAAAATTATTTTCCATAATTATATTTTGACATTTTTTTATCTTTGGGGGATTTTAATTTTAGAGGTATTAAACTTTAGGGATTTTCATCTCTCTGGATTTCAACATTTGGGATATTTTACAGTATTCAAGAATGTAACTTTGGGAATTGTGGCTCAAATCCCCTATGTTGTATGACACAAAAAGCCTTTACTCAGAGAAAGAAGCAAGGAGGCAGTTTTGACTGCCCAGTGTTGTGATAGTACCTCTACTTGATCAAGAGGAAAAGTGGACCAAGTGAAAAGGAAAGATAAATGTACTTCTCAGAAGTGGCTGCTAATAGATGCATTAGTCCATAGATCTGGACTAATAGTGTTTTATGTATTATTTTACTTTCCCATGCTGGTCAGTAACTCCTAAACAACCACTTTGAAGAACTGTTTGGGTGTTTGATTTAGAAAATGATTCTACCATAACCACTATAGAATAAAAGAAACACATCTCTCTAGAAACAAATTGCATTACCTTCAAACAACAGCAAAATGAAACAGTATCCAGAACACTGCCTTATAAAGCTTTGTCTCTCTGAATGAATTATGTGATAAAAATAAGTGAATATATAAATAATTCAGTCAGGAAAGTTTAAAGTGCTAGGAGAAAATAGATAAGTTCTATTCCTAGTATATTTTCCTAACAGGAGATGCTCACTAACATCTGTTAGAGTTTAATAAACAGTAAAATTTGGCAGTCCATAAAGTTTTAATTAAATGAGACAGAAAGAAATTTGAGACTTGGTAAATTTTCTGGATTATTGATGCCTAAAATTTATGAAAATAAGGAATGGAATCCTGGATAAATGTTTTAGTGATGTGTTGCATTAAAAATGTCCCCCCGCCCACATCCAGACTTGGTATACAGTCTTGCAAGTGACAAAGGAAAAACATTTCCTTTTCTATATGAAGTAGCAGTTTAAAGGTCAATAACAGTATGAGTGATAGTCATCATCGCCTTTTTAGCTAAATAGGAAATAGAAAGTGTTTATTTTTTGTTGGAAAGGGTATTATCTTTGATAGATGTCTAGAAGAACTATGATAAAAAGTAATTGAAAAACTGGAATTTCCTAAGTTTCTTGAAATACTGACATTTGATCCAAAGCCACCAACTTTTCCTAGGAAATGATGCTACTTAAGTAAGAAGAGAAAACTCTACTTTAAGTCTTTAAGATAAACAAAATGATGTTAAGCTTTGTATCATGGCAGAAAAATTAGATTTCAATGTCTAAACAATGGTTTAAAATCCAAGATATGGCACTAATTATTACTGGACACTGGATAATTTGCTTATCAAATATGAGTTTCATTTTTCTTCTATGGAGAATAATACCCTTTGGGATTGTTGTTCATTCACACAACAAATAAAGTAACAAATAAAAAATGAGGCACTTAAATAATGTACATAAATTCAACACAAATAAGAGGAAAGTATGAGGTATGTAAATGAGATAAAGGAAATTAAATACCTACCACAGTGTCTAATAAGTTATAGACACTCAGTGAACTATTAATTAATTAGCTCAAAAGTTATTATTGTGAACTGCTTCAAGTTGTTTCATAATATGAACTGTTGATATGAACTTCTCTAGTATTTAAATATAAATTAACACATTTTTTCTATTTCTAAAAACAATTGTGGAAAAGTACACATAATTTAAAAATGACCATCTTAATCATTTTAATTGCTATTTTTAATAATGCCAAAGTACAAACTATTTAAGCTTTTGGAAGAATCATGAGATCTTGTTAATGATTACTTTTTGAATGTGTTTGCTATAAGATGAAGAACCCTCTTGGGTTCAGCTTCAATTCCCCATTCTCATAACTTGCATTTCTACCTTCTTTAACCATTCAAATTAGAAATGAAAATGAGGTAATCATGCATACCTACTTCAATCACTAATGACATATGAAAGAAATTAACATTGTTAGGTGCTTTTGTCTAAGAGTTAGAATAACACTTTGAGTTATTCACATGACAGATTAGAAAACCAAGGCCTACATCTATTTAGATATCTGAATAACAATAAAATTATTTAGCACTAAAAATAAGGAGCAATGATTTTTAGTTAAATATTCTTTCTAAAACTTCACCATAATTTAATTTTAAAAAGTTTTTCAATATTATTTTTTCTTCTCAGAATAATTTTTCCTCTTTTTTTTGGTGATTTTCCTCTTCAATAGCAGTGAGAGAAATTTCTAGTGGTTTTATTGTTGTTTTTAATAAGACCAAGGTAAAAATTTTTATATTTTTTTTCACATGCTGAAAGAATATTCAAAAATACATGTGTTTTTCCCTGGAAAATGTTTATCTTTATCTAATGATAGCCTCTTGGATTATTATATTATGCTTGTGTCATTTATCATAGATTCATCTGCCTATATAGAAATTAATGTAAAGAGCTTCTGTTTGTTGGACCAGAGCTCTAATATCATTATTCAATCTGTGAGCTGCTCCCCATTTGAATCAATAAGAGGCTGAGAAGTCTTGACAAGCTATATTTTTTCTAATATTGATCTTGATGACCAAGCTGGTGCCCTAGAGTCTAACCATTGATTTTGAAGGGGAGGCCTGTCAAATTGGAGGCCAATTTTGTGCTATTAAACAGATCAGGTCTTGTAATTAAAGAAAATGTCAGGCTGTCATATTTTACAAGAGGGCCATGGGAATATTTTCACGCAGTTTTCAAGCAAATTAGAAAGCATGCAGACCTGCTGGAGCCAAGCACATACACCAGCACAGGCTCACACAGAAACTAAATCAATATTCAAATGGTATGTGATTCATTGGCTTTCTATTTTCCCAAGACTCAATGATTTAAGGAATAATTTATGATTCCTGGCTTTAATAACATGCACTGCTGCATCAACTTAAAATGCATCAAACTCTTCTGAAAGAAAGTAACATTGAAATGAAAAGCTAATTTACTGTCAAGATAATGGAGAATATCCAAACTATACTCTGCAGCTTTGGCTTCCTCTTCTTTCCTTTTAGTATGAACTGTAAATCATAGCTTCTTACTCCATTTTTATGACACATTCATTTTATTCTTCTATCAATTCAAGAAAGTTTTACAGAGAATTACACATAAGGAGACGTTGAATAGTTCACATCAATGTAGAAGAAACAGACCAATAAACAAATTACATATCCACAGTAATACAGGCATAGATACATTGCAAGTACTTTTAAAACTAAGAAGTAAGTAACTTAACTAGGGATATTTAGGGAAGTTTTCACAAACTATATTGAGCTGAGTTTGGATTTGATACATAAAAAAATTGAGAGTCTGAAAATTCTTTTAAAAATGTGTGAGAGTCTCATGTTATAAAACTGATTTATGAGGCTAGAGATAATAAACAATTGATAATAATAAAATATAGAACTTTTAGAAATAGAAGGCAAAATGTTAAAGCATCAAAATTAGAACAAGAGCACAAAGAAAATACAAATAACTACAAGCATCTAGGAAAATATTATCTCTTTAGATATTGGTGTTTTTTTTCCAAACTCTCTCTTTTTTTGAAATTCCTATTGCACTTAAGTTAGGTGTTTGAGCCATGTGACACGAAGTCATTCATTTTCTGTTCTCATTTTTATTTTTTCTACCTGGCTTCAGTTTGCATATTTGCTATCGACTTCTCTTCAAATTCACTAATACTGTCTTTGGCTGTGTTGAGTCTGCTGTTAAATCTATTCAGTGTTTGCATTCAAGATATGTATTTTATCATTCCAATTGATAGATTTAATTTTCATTGTATTACAATTCTCCACTATAATACTTTATCATGTATCCATTTTCCATATTTTTTCTTTTTTTAATATCCAACAATATTTAGTTTCAAATTATTTTCTGCCATCTACAGATTCAATACCCAAATCATTTTTGTATCTGTATGTTAACTATTTTATTTCTATTCTGTGATGTTTTTTTCCTTTTTCTTTAAATAGCTCAGAGTTCTACTGTTTTTGTAGGCCTCTCCTGGTGCCAAACAGGTCTACTATCAGTTTTATGATATTGCATCTATGTTAGTTTTGTTTTGTTTTGCTTTGCTTTGTTTTGGCTTACTCTAATGTAGTTTTGTTTTGCTTTGCTTTGTTTTGGCTTACTCTAATGCATCACTTATATTCTTATGTCATTTATTCTTCCTCCAAATTACCCATCCTTTGTGGAATTCCAGTGGAAATCACTGGCTATCCATCAACATCTCTTCATTCTGGCTGAGCCAAGGACTAATATCTTCTAATCACTCAGATACCCCTGATCCTTTGCTTGCTCTCAGCCTCCTAACATCTGCTGCCATAAGAAACTTCATAGATCCTTAAGAAATTTCTAAGCCTAAAGTGCATAGTCCCTGTGCATTTTCATCTGAGAAACTGGCCAAGGATCTAACCAAGGATCTAAAAAGTTTTTTTTTTTTTTTCCATTATATAGGAGCCTGTTCTGTCAATCACAGCTGTTGTTGTAGTAGCCCCAACTTCCACTTATCAGTGTTGCTGCTCTCTGTTTGCTATTGCATACATTTAATAAAGGTCAGAAAATGTATCAAGGTATAAGTAAAAGTGGTTCTCATTTTATGCATCTTAATTATCTTAATTTTAAGAGTGTTGATTTTTGAGGTGATTATTTTTGGGTGTATACATATAATAAAACTCCAGATTATATTCAAAGTACTCCAAATATGTAGAGTTTCCATATGTAGATTATATTTCAAAAGTTGTAAATGCATGCACACACACATACACACACATATGCATCTGAAGTGAGAGATGCTAATGCTACTTGATAATTTGTGGCAAAATAATAAATCAACACAGTAGCTTTTAAAGCAATTGTTAATGTGAATCAAAACAGCTAAAATGTTTCAATTTCTGAGGAATCAACTCCCAAGGAAATATTATGTACTATAAGCAAATGTATTTTCAGAATTACTTTTACAACAATATTATTTAAAATCTTGAAGAACTTGATTCAAGGACATAACTAAAAAGATACTCCTAAATAATGGCATTGCCATGTAATGAGTTATAAAATGCTACTAAGCTATAAACATATTCATAATAGTTTGCCATTTTTCTCTTCTTTGTATTTTTATCTGTATTGAAGTTTATTATATATATTTAAATGCCCGTGGTAGCTTTTATTTGATTTTACCTAAATACCAGACACGAAAGTCTTAAAAGAGGAAGAGTCTAGAGATAATAAACAATTTATACTAATAAAATATAGAACTTTTAGAACTCTCAGCCTGTGGTTAGCTGACTCCACTGATGTAGGCCTGGGGAGAGACAGAATTTCATGGTGCAAGTGTGTGGCATAATAAAGCTGCTCAGATCCTAGAAGTTGGAAGTATACTGAGAGACAGAGAAAGGTACCGGGGAGAAAATTTAGTTCCTGTGGTATTCCCCCAGTATCTTTCTTCTTCCAACCACACCCTACCTGCCTACAGTTTTCACTGTTTCCCAGTAGTCCAGTCATATTATTAGTCCATCATATCCATTAATCATTTGATAAAGACAGAGCCCTCGGGATCCAATCAGTTTCTAAACACCCCATCTCTGATCTTCACTGCACTGGGACCAGGCCTAACATATGAAACTTCCAGAGCCATGCCACAACAATATCATTGTCACATTCTGATTTCAGGGTTGAATTGATCTCACAAAATGATTTCTTAGAGATTAAGAAAACTTAGCCCTCAATGAGATGCTGGGGGTAAGGGAGCCCATTCCACATCAAACCATAGAGACATTTTCATCATGGTAAAATTGGGGAGTGCTCGGCAGTGGAGCCAGAGAGTAGGCTGTGGGTCAGTAGCATAGACAAATTAGTAGATCTACATGAGTATATAGTTACTTTCTGTATGCTTTTAGAACACTTTCCCATTTTATCTTTTCAACAATTTTCACCAACTATGGTTCTTTTTCTATGGAGAAGGTCCAAAGAACATGTCACAATGCCATTCTGTAATTTGTCCCTTGGGTCAGAGACTGCCCATGAGCACTTTGCTTTAACTAAGTGGAACATAATCTAATCTTTTCCAGAGGTATAAATATCAAAATGTTAAATTTATTTTCAAGTGGTTCTTGAAATGTAGGCCTTTTCAAAAAGCCTCTTTTTTTAAAAAAAAATAGTTAACTATTTTATTTTGAAGTTTATTCCAGTTGCTTTGAATCACAAGGTGGACTGGAGTATTTTTAATGCAGTTAAAAAGTAGATTGTATTCTTTACTAAACTGTAGCTTTTCATTCTAATAAATTTTTACTAATATTTGGAATGGAAACTTGGAAAAAGTCTCTTAAAATAAATAACATAGTCATATTAATGAAATTATGTCTCTTCCTTCCTGCTAGTTTTATTGTATTAATAATAACATTAATCTTAATCATCTGCATACCATATTCCACTGACTATAGCTATCTCACTACTATCTCTTAGGCATATTTACTATCTAGTGATGTAATTTGCCAAATTCTCTGCAGGTTTCCATACCACCCCCACTACTCTCCCAAGAGGATACAACAGATGGCTGTTTGTTGACTGCAACTGCCTTTTAGCCAGGAAAGAATTTTCAAGTGGCTACTGAATCACTTCTTAACTGTGATCAGCCTGTTCATCTTAAATGAAGTACAAAAAAATCTATTTAATAAAATGTTCCAAAGATACTTGAGTACATATTTTATATCAGTCTAACAAAAGAAAAACAAAACAAATAAACAAAAAGAAATCAAATATTATATAACAGGAGCATACCTATTATTTGTTTCCTCAAAAATTGCAAATGAGTAACAATGTTGTTTGAGAAGGAAAAAGATATAATGTGAAGCCAGTAGGTTGAAGACAACGTATGTTGTTTTGAAAAATTATACTGCCTTATGTCTTTTGAGTTGAGGCAAATTATACATCCTATTATGAGCCTAGGATTTATCTTATGTTAAAGATCATAATGATTATTTCTTTGTGGGGTCATTGTGAACATTAAATTAATAGTGTTTCATACAATGCAGAAGCTGCGGGAAATACCACTTTTTCCTTCTATGGAATACTTAATAGTTTCTACTGTAATACCTTTCTCTCTCACTCAGGAGAATGGAATATAACGTATTCACAGTTAAGATGATGGCTTTACTAAGTCTGCCTACACAAAATTGTATCCTGGTGACAAATTATATAGCCTTTTTTTAGCTCTGTTTTTGCACTAGATTACTGTGAGACACACTACAAATAAAGCAAAATTTTTGAATATTTTGCAACATTTACTAAGAATTCAGAAAATATTAGCCTTTGTTATTTTATTCTCAATTTATGCTAATAGGAGGGGGAAAAGTATTCAGAGAAATCATGTGTTTTATCCTAGGTCCCAAAGCAATTAAATGATCAAAATAGTCAGAAGCCTGGAGATGTAAATGCAGGTATTCTATTAAAAAGAGAAGGAAACAATATTTTAATAAAGATGGTCATTCTATTAATAGACTGGACATAAAGAGTTGTTTTAGCAGAAAAATCACAAAAGGAAATGATAAAAATAGAGCATCTATAACTAGTTGGAATTCCACTACACTTAATTTTCTATAGAAGGGTTTGCCTTCCTCTCAGGTATCATGTCACATTGCCAAAGGGATCAATAGGCTTTTTGTTTTGTTTTGTTTTGTTTTCCCCTACCACTATTATGTTTTCTAGAATAATAAGTTTAAGGAACAGAAATCAAATATAAGACAAACTTTAACAGTCGGTAGATAAGGTCATGCCAACCAAATAATTTAACAAATGTAGGTCATGATTCCAGAGTAAAAGAAAATTATCTTGAAATATGTAAATCATTGTGACCCACTTTTAGTTTGAATTATTTGCAGTTTCACACAGATATTCACTACTTTGGTTATAAAGGTGATCTTATTATTCATTTTTAATTTGAGTCTTTAATACCTAAGAAAAACATGCCCATCCACTTATTTATTCCAGAATCATGACTTATTAAGATAGCTAAAAATGTGCTATAAATGTGTTAAATCTGGAACATCAGAAAAATTCTTGCCTATTGAAAGAGTGGACAAAAATTACTTATTTAGGGTTTTATGTATATCTGATGAATTCAACTTACCATAGAATATAGGAACTACAACAGTTTACTTTGCCTCAAAGTATACATGTCAAAGATAATGTTGTCACCTTTACAAAAAGGATTGATTAAGATGAAGTTCATGTTCAGTAATTGTATATTTTATAACTTTATAAAGGCCATTTAATAAAACCCATTTAAACTTTGTAAGAGTTGAGATGATTTAGAAGCAAATATTTATTCTAATAATTTACATTTAAATATAAAAATTGTCTTTGCAAAAATGCACCATGCCATTATTTTGTGTAATTTCAGCTTTATTCATACCCTAGAATTTGACCCATAAAGAAATTATCCACAAAAAGATATTCTATGATGAGTCCATACTAGGCTCGAGTCCGCCCCTAAGGTATCCAGAAACATGAGTCACAAAGTAAATTTAAACCCAAAGCATTCCAACAGAAACATGTAAGGTGTAAAACCATTTGACCACTTCAATCAAGTTTAAAGATCCAAGTTGTCAACAAATATTTGATAAATGACTAATTCCAGTTTCAAATGTACATATGTTTTCCCAGTGGTATAGCATACATAAAAATTTAAGACATAAATTTCCAAACAATCCTTAATCTATTTAATTAGTAAAACTCTAATTTTTGTTGCTATCCGAATGTATGTAAAATACTTTAAACAACAGAAATATTTTAGTCACTTATAATTTTTCTAAATCTATCTCATTACTAAGAAGATACAACTTGATTGATAAGGTAGGTCCTAATATTCTTCCACTTGAAGGATTTTAAATTATTTCCTCTATTTCATAAAAATGGATTTTTCATACCATGTACAGTTAGTCATATAGCATCATATTCCAAATAATTATTTTGATTTATTTACTGTTTGTAAAATTGAGTTTTATTTTCATCATCAAATAACAGGTTTTAAGGTTTATATTACTTTAATTACCATGTTATAATCGTACATATTTATGGGGTAGAGTGTGATATTTTAATAGATCTAAATATAAGCCAATCAAGTAGAGTAATTAGTTTTCCATTTCATTATGTTTCTATTTCTTTATGTTTACAGAGAGAGTTGTTACTACCTGTGCAGAGATAAAACTGCATCCTTATCTAGAGCAAGTGGTCACTAGATTGAAAGGAAAAACATGAGCAGTTGATTGGCACACAGCCATAGAAATGGGTCAATACAGCAAATCCTCTTCCAACTATGTTCATTAATAATGGATGGGAAAAGAGAATAGGGAAAGAAGAAAAGGGAGAGGAGAAGGAGGAGGAAAAGGAAAAGAGAAAGAAGATGAGGCAGGCAACAACTGTCAGGATATTGAAAATATCCATAGTCCTCTAGGGTTCACACTGCAGTAGGAATATAAAAATATATTCTGGTAAAATGAAAAAGCAAGTGGCTTCAGGGAAGTGGTACATTTGTTGTAGAGTAGGTTTTTATAACATCGTGGATCCTCATTCAGTAGGTCTGGGGTGGAACTAAGATTCTGCATTTCTAATAAAGGCCTAGATGATCCTTATATTGCTGTTCTACAGCGCATGCTTTGAGTAGAAAAGTAATAAATGGTGGGGTATATATTGCTGTTTAATCCATGTGGAGTGAGGCATACTCTCTACAATGTGGAATGATGAAAGCATTTGGTTTGGTAAGTAGTATAATGAGCATAGGGACTATTAGATAATGGAATTGGAAAAAAATAGGTGGTAATAAGCACAGATTTTGAACATTTTTTGTTGACAGAAGGAAACCTGTGGGTGCTCTGCTCATAAGTGTGGTGCTGTGTTTTTGTTGAAAGGAAGCTATACAGTTATAGTTCAAAGACAGGACAAATTAATCAGAGAAAGAGGAAGAGAAAAGCTGTTAGGAAACCACTGCCATTGTCTGAGTAAGAAAGCACCAGGGTGAACTTCAGTAATTGAAGATGGTAAAGGAGGTCCAGAACTGGCATCTATATCTGACTCATAATCACAAAATACAGCAAAATACTACATCAGAATGGTTCAAATAAAAAAAATCAGCATCTAAAAATTTGCTTTATATTTTATTTTATCTTTCTTAGTATTTGTCAAAGAACCGTGTGGACAAAGCCATATGGAAAAAAATAGGTAATATTTAAAAAGTGAATGCTATGAGGTGGTATGAAAATCATGAGATTAATAGGAAAATAAGTTGTGCATGTGGGTTTATGGATTAGATCTTAGAAGCATGGAAGATAAATGCTATAAACAGGACCCTGATGTTGATTAGTTGTAGATGAAGGGGGCTGAACTCATTAAAGACAGTGCAAGCCAGTGATATTTTTTCTTACCTTATTTCTTTGAATTAGAAATTTACTCATAACCTTTGCAAGAACAATTTCAATAGAAATGTCCAAGTGATAGTGAAGCAAGTATATTTGTATATCTCATGGGAATGTGTGTATGTGAATTTGAAAAGTGGACTTGGGAAGGTAAAGCCCATGATGTTTGGTCTTTTAATTAGATGACTCAGGAAGCATACTTTTTTTTTTTTTTTAAGGAACTGTTACTGTTTTCTGATGATGACAGATGTCTTTTGAAAAGGTATCCATAAGCTATCCTCCAAGGTCATCCTTCTATAAGATGCTGACAGTTGTTTAGTAAATGATCATATCTACCATTGAAGCTAATGATAACTGCAAATCATGAATTAATTGATGAGACCAGACAGTTTGTCAATGTTCAAATCCCTGAAGTCCATCCCTAGAAAAAGGTATCTTCCTTCTGCCTCTTAGGTAGTGTGGCATTGTACCAATATCAAATTGGAAAGGCAAGGTAAAACACAATTTTCTGTAGATCGTTGTAAAATATTCCAGAATTTCTTGATGACTGGGAAATCATTAAATTGATAAATCAATTTAAAATGCATTGAAAATCTTCTGAAAACTAATAAATTATGAAAATAAACATTAAAGTTTATTAAAGTTGTGTATCTCTCACCTATTTAAAGAAATTTTCAAATGTGTTCTACTCTCAAGGTGATTCTGAGGTGGGCTTTGGGGAATGGATTTTAATTCGAGCCATTTTCTCTCATGTCATATATATTTATGAATTTCAGAAAGCTGAACCGTAATGTTCTAAGCACCTCAATTAGTCTTCACTGTTGAAATCACACTTTTTAGCAAAGTTGAAGAAATGCCCTTTTATTCCATTGATGTGGAGCAAATCCCTCTGCTTCAATTAAGAGCAATTGGAGGGAATAGTGATAATAGAAGTCCAGCTCCAAGCAGGGCGTAAGGAAACGATGATGGGCTCTGGCACCCAGCCATGCTGCCAGCCTGTTTTTCATGGGTGTTACTTCACTGACAGTACCTTCGTGACATTTGTACCTTGACACCAGAAGTGCTAACAGCTGCAGTGCCCATGGTGGAGTGTCAAGAATCACCTTTTTCAGCTTTAGTTGCTCTCAAAGATTCTCAGGATTCTCAAAGAATACAGGCTGTGAAAACTGCCTTCAACCTGCTATCTTCTTTGTGAAGATTTTTTTTTTCCAGTGGTGTGTGAAAAAGCAGCTTTACTCCATAGCATTGGGTTTAAGGGAGATAAAAGTTTTTCGAGACAGAAGACACATGTGGCAAATGTGAGACAAATGGCAGTAACAAGGTTGGACTGGGAGTTCATGGTTTTTTGAAATGAAATATTTCAACAACCAATTCTATGCTCAGTTATTTGCTGTAGGCAGCCCTTTTGACCCCCCTCACTGAGGAGGCAAAAAAGGACTATGGAAGAAAAATTCTAGTTATCTTGAAGTTGAATGGTATTCTTAACTAATAGTGACAGATGTAACAGTATGACTTCTACTGGCTGCTACTAATGGCAGAGCTTCAGGCTATCAGGAAATGAGGAAGGTCAGGAGACAAGTGCATAAATGTGAGAAAGGAGTTCAAAAGACATAAAGGGTGAGAGCAGTTGTATAAAAGTTTATTTTGGGAACTTTGCCAGCCTGTCTTGATGTGTTCAGGGCTATTCTTGTTATATCAGCGTGCTGCTAACATTTGGACATCCTAAAAGAAAGACATCACTACCTACAGATGCTGTCAGGACCCACAAAGTACTCACAGCTATTTTTTATATTAAAATTTTTTATCATTTTTATATTTCTACAGTTTTTTTTTATCTTGGAAATTAGAAAAATGTCTCAAACAAAACTAACTTTCCATAATTTGAGCACACTTAGGGGATACTCTGTAACAACTTACTATGACAAAACTTTCTATAAGTGTTTCAATCAAAAATAGTTTTTTGGCAGGTGGAAAGTTCTTTACAAAAAGTATGTATTTTTATTTTATAATAACAGGTTTGCCTTTTCACTTTTCTGAAAATACTCTATTTTAAACCCCACGTATAAAACTTTGTCTTTTTGATATTTTAAAAATTCTGTATATGCAAGGAAAGTATCTTTGAAACAATTTAAGTGCCCACATATGTAATAGAGATATTTGAGGGACATAAGATTCTATTAATAACTTTAAATAAATAAAACCCAAGGAAACCTGAGAAGAAGAGAAAAATTATATAATTACAAGTAATTTGATCACCTTTGGCTGTTAAATTCTGTTTTCTTCCATTGTAGTCGGAGGTCCAGAGGACACGAGAGAGCAAGGAACAAGGTGATTTTATATAGCTAATGAATGACTAGAATTCAGTATGCCAACTCCCAATTTTAGGATTTTTACTAGTGCACCATTCCTGAACATGTTCAGCAAGCCATTTTTTTTTTCAGCATTTATATTGTGGCTTATGTTAAAATGAAATTCACACTGGAGAAACTATAAATAAATTGATTAAATATGATGGTGTCATCTCACAAGAATTTCAAAAACTTTTAAGAATTAAATGCATTTTTTCATTTAAATCTCAATTGGGCAATTGAAGAGAGAAACACATCTTCCAAAACGTCCGCAGGGAACTCTGCAAATTTTTTCCATTTCATTGCTAATGAGCCATTTTCACCTGACTCCTGCTCCCATCACTCCCCCTTGAAGAACCAGCTGTCAGTTTCCACAGTTGAGCAGGTTTGGTACCAGACAGGTGGCAGCAGGGTGGGGAAGAAATCATGTCAGTGGGATGTAGTTAATCTGGAATTAGGATGATACACCTGGTATCATTAAAAATTGACTGCACATCATGAATGGTTAACTACAATATAATCAACACATTAAATGTTAAAATTTTAAATATTCTTGAGCGATCAATAAGAACATGTGGCAGTAGTTGAATATTTGAGCAGTTGCCTCCACAGAGTTAGATCAATGATGTCCATTTAAGAATGACAGATTTTTGTACTCTCTTTATAGAAAATGTGGATTCTACTTTTATGAATTTCGATAACCTTCTGTAGGCCATAGACTTTCTGTAAAAATAAAAACTTCTTGAAATCAGCAAAAATGATTCAAAGGCTACAATGGTCAAATGTATTTGGAAGTGTTTTGTAAACTATGATACTAATCTGTGTATAAGTAAGGAAACTAGTGTTATCATTTTTGGTTTTTATCACATGGATTGTTTTTAATTTTCACAACTTTGAAAATTTCCTTGATGCGGCAAACAATATCCATGAGCACTTGATACAACTCATCTACTTTGTCATAAGTATGAACATATGTGCTTAATTAAGTTCCTGTCTTGCTCCAGCCTAGAAATCCTCCCTACTGAAATCCTCCCTTACATGCTCAGCAATGGACTGGATGGTCTCCCTTTGATCCCACACCATCTAGCAGTGTCCTATTAGAGCACTTACCTTGTAACATTGGCACTGGCTATTCATCATTCTCACTCGTGGGACATAAAGTGCTTATGGTCAAGGTCCTCATATCGTTTACTTTTGAATTTCCAATGATTGACATAGTTCATAAGCTCATAATAGAGATTCAAGACATTATGTGTGCACTATTGGACTCAGTGGGATGCATAAAGTACAGAAACAGGAAAAAATCCCCCATATTCAGTACTTTTTCTGATTTGCTATTTTAATTGCATTTTGGCTACAGATAAATAAAACTAAACTGTAAAGGAAAACAGCAATAGAATTCAGGCAGAGAAATTCATTGCCACCTATCAGGGGGGAAAAAAAAACTAATTTAAACAGAAGTAACAATGGAGAAGAAACAGATCTGAGATAGACATACAGATCAAATAAACATGATTTAAAAAAAAATAGAATTTGTGGGTGAGAAAGAATGAGATGTTAGGAATGGCTTTAAGATTTGTGTCTTACAAAGCCGGAGAGATGGTAGAATCACTCACAGACTGAAGACTCCAGGCCGTGAGGTGATTATTGTGGCTGCTGAAATGAGGGGCCACAAAGGAAAGCAGACAGAGTTCTGGGTTTCATGTTTAGACATGTTAATCTTGTCATGACACTGAGAAAAACAAGCAGGAAAGTCTGAAAATAAGTTTGAAAGCATTCTGTGTTTAAGTTGTATATTGAAGTTATGGATTGCCTAGGAAGACAGCAGAGAAGGAATTAAAGAAGATCAGGATCAAATATTGATGAATCCAACACTTAGGAGCCTGATAAGATACAAGAAAAGAAAAGTAAAATATTGAGAAAAGTAGATAACAATAAGTGGAATTTAATGTGAGATATAAAAACAAAGCAAGTATAGGGTATCTTGTCTGTAGAATTGGGTTGCACTATGTAAGAACAGAATTCAGCAAAAGATAAAGTAGGTTGTGGTGTTGAGAAAGTGTGTGTGGCCATTTGAAATCTGAAGAGCAGAGCTGTTCTTGGAGTCACTGTGTTGTCAGTTCATAGTGAATAACAATTCAAGGCTTAGTTATAAGGCTTTTGAAGATATTCATTTCCCTAGTCATCCATACATTAAGGATAGAAAATTATGAACATATTCTATTAAAGATGACCACCCTGGAATAAGGCCAAAATGTTTTTCAAATCTAATAAAAGAGAAACAACTACAAAAAAGAAGACATACATTGGAGATAATTTTAAATAGAATCATTTAGGAATGTGGAAAAGAAAAAAATATAGTGTGGTTGGATGTCTTTTATAAATTCAAAATGAATGTAAGGGCTTATGTTTATTTATGTAAAGTAAATCCATATTAGATTTTTTTTAAGTTTCATCAAAGCTATCCAAGATAAATTAATGTTGACTGAAAGTGAGTGAAGCAGAGTGTGAATAATGGGGTGATTCACCTTTTTTTGAGTAAGTCCCCAAGTAAAAGTTCTTAAGGTATTAGAGTAAAATTGAATGTGATTTTTAAAAGGAATAGAGAAAAAAGTATAGGATGCCAAAGTTCATAATCTTTCATAACATGTAACTTGAGATATAGCAACTGACATACTGACATATGTAAAACTCTGCTTATTAAGATTTTTATTATAACATTTTAGTAGGCATAGGATCAGAAATCATTATCCCCAGAAATTATAAATAATTTACTTATGATAAACAGTAAATTTGTGTCAGAAACCTGAAGAAATTTGACTTGGACTCCAATTGAGTAATTTCTATACCACAACAAGCTCTCTTAAAAACAGCCATGAGCTTATTAAAAAGACAAAACTGAGAGGTTTTGTTTCTTTGGGGAGGGAGGTGGTAAATGATAACAAACACTACTGTTAACACCTTTCACAATAATTTCTTCTTTTGCTATATTAATAATTAAAGTGGGATAATAATAATTGTTGATATTTATTACATGCTCAGTATGTACTGAACATGTTGGGAAGCTCATTTATGTATTAAGTACCTCTTTTAAATTCCTCAATATTCCCAACAGAGAGAAAGGTGATGCACTGTGTAACTGTAAGAAGCAGTGATAGCAATGGGAGAACAAATTCTAACTTCCAAAGACTTCTTCCTAATGATACCCCAAACAGAGAGAAACACGACTCTTCAAATCCCAAGTCAAATATTGCTGTTCTCTTAAGTCACTCTCTGCCTACCAAAGTTTATAAATTTAAAAAAAAAAAAAAGAAAGTAAAAGAAAAAGGAAAAAGAATACACACACACACACACACACACACATACACGCTTGCATTTCTTTTTCTTTTTAAATTTTGTGTGCTAAGCCACAGAGTAGAAATTTATAATTCCCAAAATGTTGAGAAAGAAGAAAAAAATAAAATAAAGATTGAAGGAGGAAAGAGAGGGGAGAAGGAAGGAAAAAACAAGGAAAGCAATTCATAGTCCTTTTGCTTCTAGTCTCTACAAAAATGACACCAGCTTGATTGTTAAGACATCAGGATATGTTACCTGTTTTCTCACATGATTTTGTACACAGATTAAGCCTCAAAAAAGATTTAACTTTCAGTGTCATTTTAAAAAAGTCAATTGTGTACTCCAGTGATATTTGGATTTGGATTTGATATCAGAAATAAAAGCCAGGGTTAAAAAAAATATCTGATGTTGACTCATATGAAATTGCTACCACCTTAGTGTCAGGGAAATGAAAGTTTCCTGTGGTTCCAACTAATATAAGATATAGTCATATTATCAATGATCCCTTGGTGTGGACTACGCAGAATTTAAATACTTTTTTCAATCTTATTAAATATGCACCTTAGATTTCCCTGACTCTTGGTATAATCTTAATACGGAATTCAAGTCCATGACCTTCAGTCATTAATCTAATATTACAAAATTTCTATTCCAGTTTAGTTATTTGACGTGTGTGTGTGTGTGTGTGTGTGTGTGTGTGTGTGGTTATGCTCTGTTTTTTATACTGGAATATTTACAAATCTATCAAAGAATAAATTCTATTCAAGTACAATTTTCATTGAATGGTTAATTTCATGGAACAATGAATTTTGTTAATATTAAAGAAAACAGAGTTGGCTCACATATGTAAATTTTATGGGTTACCAGAGAACAGGTACTAACAGTTCTCAAGACATTTTAAAATGTGAATAACTTGTAAGCTTTTATGAAGAAATACTACACATTTTAAAACTTTTAAATGAAATAAATAATAGAATAAAGTTACACATACTAAGGATAGCATGGGATTATTTTTAAATAATTATGAAGACGAGAAGAGATGAAAATGAAGGTATGAATTAATATGTTAAATATATTAAGCTATTGTAATTTATGAATGCTTACAGTGATATTCTTCTATATTTTATTCAACACAAATATGGAAAAAATAAATCTATAAGTATTTGTATAGACAAAAAAAAGAATAGTGATTGCCTGTTTAACTAAATAGAACTGATATGAAATATTTAATAAAATGTGGTTTTGGTCAATAAAGAAAAAAAGTGAAAGAGGGCCATTTTAATCACAATAATCTCAATTTTTAAACAGGTGTTCTTAAAAGATTGCCATTTAATGCCATTCAAGATCTACAAAGCATGATTTCTGCATGATCCCTACAGAAGGATTACTTTACAGAAACCAGTTCCTTGTTCAACAGAATAATTTGGACCCTATTTCAGAAAGCAGGTACTGTTTTCCTTGTGTTAAATTGTATTTAAAACAAAAAAGAATGCTGAAGAAAATCAAAACCATAAAGCCCTTGTGGCCCATTTATATAGCTTCTCATTTATAGAGTTGCTTCAATATGAATAAAGCTTAATATGTTATGCACTCAAATTAAGTATGCTTTATCTTTGAATTGTAAACACTTTAATGGTGTTGTAAACATAAATACTATCAATATTCTAAAAATGTAAAAGTAAAATGGTAAAATATTTTGTTTTTATTGGATTTTAGTTTGACATAAGCATGGCAAGTATACAAAATAGTGTAAAATTACAGAAATAGTACTAAAAGCAATACTCTGGAATAGCCTCCTACTTCGTGATATTTTCCTCAATGTGCAGTGTGTTAGTGGATATACTTTGTGTTTTTTATGATGTGTATCAGTTTGAAGACTGCCATTAAGTAAAATAAACAGGAAGTCATTATCCGAGAGAGGTAGAGTCATCTCCACCACAAGGAGGGTTTCTCCTGAAGGGAAATGACTTAGATACTATTTGTGCAGAAATTTCACTTTCTTACATATATAATGATCAACATAAATCATTAAATATTAATTATACATATTATGAGGACAGTTGACTGTTGTGTGACTTAATATTAGTCCTTTAAAACAGATATGGGGACCAATAAATATCTCAAATTAAATCCACTCTGTGTTAATTAACTATAATACTTATGATACTTATTATAAGTATTAATTATAATACTTATGATAATCCAAGAAGGTGGTCATTTTATTCTTCATTTATAATGATCTATACTTGTTTTCTAATTATTTATAAAATAATGACAATATTAGCTCCAATTGCTAAGATGTCACAGCTGGCCTCTAATCTGTCAGTTTAATTCACATTAATTGATTCAACATGTTGGAGGATTTTTTTCTCAGCTTATTCTATATTTTCAGTGTCTGCATGCTTGGGATTTGGGGAAAAAGAAGAAAAGAAACTAAATCAGAGTTTGAGGGTGTTTCTAGGTCAGAGTATCAGGGCCTAGTACATTGAATTTTACTTTCTACTTAGTAACATCCAAATTTCAGCAGGTCATTGCAGAAAACTTTGCACTTCTCTGCCTTTAATTCATCCATTAAATCATCTTAGTTTACTATCCTGATTCAAGCACCTAACTGTAATAGGCATTCTTAGGTTTGTGGAAAAAAGCAATCATAATTTTTCTTCTTAAAAAAAAAATTAGAAAACAAGGGAAGAGAAAGGATTTGGAAGGGAACAGAAAGTCACTAACAGTGTAACCCCAAACCATGGAAAAAGTGAATTTCTCATAAATTGGTACATATTAGAAAAATGTTAAGGCATTTTGTTACAACGAGAATGACCTCAGAATAGATATTATGTACAAAATTAAAATAATAATTTGTATTATCTCTACAAATATGGGCATCTTGGAAAGTGTTATTTTCTGTACATAAAGCACTTTTCCTTGACTCTTAATGATGGAAGAATTTTAATGAATCGGACTCCATATTAAATTTCTACTTCTGAGATACCTGTGAATACTAGAAATAAATTAAATCTAGGCACCTTCATTGAATGTTGCAATGTTAGAAATAAGTTGTGTGTGGTGCTTGTGAAATTCAAAGAAAATCAATTGAACACAGCATAGCAACTGTAGGGTAGGGTTTTAGAGGCCAGATTCACTTCCAGATGTGTGATGTACATGCAATGTAAATTTATACTAGACCTATCAGCAGATGGAAATAAAATGGAGTAAATACCTCTACCACCTCCGAACTAATACATTCTATCAAATACCAACTGAATTGTATTAAATTCATGTAGTTCAACAGAGCTCTAATTAATTTTTGAGGAGAGGCTTTTTCTGTCAACCTATTAATAAATCCAGATTTCAAGTTGAGGATATGGAGTTTATTCAACTGTACAGGGAACCTATGGAAGCTTGTTGGCAGACCATAGTTCACTCTTATCATGTCACCCCTGTTATTGCTCTATGCAAGTAATTGAAAAACATATTGGTAGAAAAGGAGGCAATTGAAACAGATGAGACAGATTCAACACTGCAAAAGGACATAAGTGAATTACAATTGATGAATCTGATGAGAGTGAATTCATAGTGTCACTTTAAATAGAGCCCCATTTCATTCATGTCCAGTGCGTAATCTGTCACTACAACCACTAAAAACTTTCAGGGGAGACACTGACAGTTTCATTTTGACACAATCAACTAAATTTCTGCCATAATAAGAGGTAACATATATTAAAAGGGGTCCTGAGTTCAGCCTCTTACAATGAAATGTTTCACTCAGTACCTTTTACAACTCTCTGCAGTAGGCATTGGCTCAGTTCCAAGAGGAAGAGCTTCCTTCCATTAAAGAGGAGCCTGCTTGACTCTTGGTTTATAGATTTTCACAGTTAGCAGGCTTTTCGTCACCTGATGAAAGGAAACCTCTACTCCTTAGTATCAAAATAATTGGAGGGTACTACAGTTGAAAAGAATAAAGTTGAAATATTTCAAAATGTAATTTTCATCATGAATGGTCATGAAAAATTCCAAAGAAAAATTTTAAAAATCTTTGCATGAGGGACGCCACACACACATGCATATTAACAGCACAGTTGCCTGTTAAAATGTTCAAAATGTGGTATTCAGAGTTGACATCTTACGAAAATTTCCATGGAGACAGTTTAAATAAATACTATGAAGAATTTTCTAAAGATAAGAGTATCCACAGGCACCTTTCAGGGCAATATGTCCAAATCAATAGAAAAAGGCATTGATAATTCTCAGGATAGGAGATGGTACAGTTTCTTACAAAACTCTCATTCAATAATAAAATATTAATTAATTTTTTTTTAAAGAGAGAGTGAGAGAGGAGAGAGAGAGAGAGAGAGAGAGAGAGAGAATTTTTTAATATTTATTTTTTAGTTATCGGCAGACACAACATCTTTCTTTGTACGTAGTGCTGAGAATCGAACCCGGGCCGCACGCATGCCAGGCGAGCGCGCTACCACTTGAGCCACATCCCCAGCCCAATATTAATTAATTTTGAAGTGATTTCTATAAACATCTGTATTTTGTCATTTGTAAAATTAGTTATTTATTTTAACTATATGTGTAGTGCTTTTTAGAAAAAAAATTGTCCTTTGAAATATTTTATTGGAAATTTTTCATATGAAGTATATAAAAATGAGTAGAGATGTGAACTAAAATAGAATGTGTAAGCAATTTATCAAATGGTAAGAAAAAAATATTGTACATTCTGAAGTTACATAAACTCCCTAGGCAGAATTTATCTCTATCTGCACTTTGTGGAGGGATCATTTATTGGCTATCAGTGGATTATTCTCTATAAAAGTCTATTCATAGAAGACATATTGAAGAATTAATATTTCTTAATTTGGAGTTCCTAAGGAAATGAAAGAAAACTGTTTACCCAAAAACAGAAGGAGAGGAAAAACAGTATAAATTTCAGTGTGATAATATGACATGTTTTATAGTGCAGAAATGTTTGCAAGCATGATAGAAGGTGCTCATATATTGTAAATATTCAAACACTTTGATTAATGTGAATTTATGAAAAATATTTCATATATGATACTTGCCCAGTAAATATTACTACTTGTTGGATATTTATATCATGGAAAGAACTCATAGAGCAGAAATACTTACATTTAATCAGAACTGTGCTTTCCTGCCCTTGTTAAAAAGACAAGGAAGACTGCCTGTGGACAGCAAATCCCAAAAGAATTTTCTGGAATTTATTTTTTAATATAAGAAAATTTTCATCCAATTCTTACATGCAAGCAATGAGATAGTCTGCATCTTCAGTCACTAACACTGAAAGGCTCCCCTACAATATGTAAGGGGAGTATCTCTTTATGAGTAGATGGGCCAAAACTTAGTTACTCTGTCTGTACTAAACCTGGTACACAGGGTGAATTCCAGACAGACAAATAATTAATGAGATTCAGACTCTTCTCTAAAAACTATCATATTTACAGAGTGCATTGAGGAAGTTAGGACAAATCGAAATATTATAGGCTTTGGAATAAGGCAGACCTAAAAATTAATCTAAATTTGAACTTTATCCTAATTTTTATGAACCTCAAGTTTCCATCAACTAAGAGTGAATAATGCCTCATTTTTTTAGGGTGAGAAGTTTAAATAAAACATCTACATTTATGTATACACACGATCTACAAGAAAGCAAAATTGTATGGAAGGAGGCAAAAAAAAGAAAGAAAGAAAGAAAGAAAGAAAGGGAGAGGAGAGGGGTGAAGGAGAGAGAGGAAGTAAATACATGTGACTCCATTTATTGTCACTAATATTTGCATCCTGGGAGTTCTTGTGAGACATAACAATAACAGAAAAATATTATAATACTGTCATAAATATTATAATACTGACAAAGTGGAATTGTGAAACAGCTCCCATTGGTAGTTGAAATATTAATTATATAGTATTTTGCTGGATTTGGTGTTGGTACATTGAAGCATTTCATAATTCTCATGTTCCCCAGTACTACAGAGGCCTGGGAGTCTAATACCTGCATTTCTCATATCATTTTCCCACATTATTCTGGATTTTATGTCACTAACTGGGACACACATAAGATAGGGAAGCTGTAGGGAAGCAGAGTCCTGCCACTGTCCTTCCAGTTATGGGGGCTCCAGAGGCTTGCCTTGATGTCACATGTCTCAGTGCTGGGAGCTCTGCTCATTGCTGCTAGTCACTTAGAGTCCCTGTGATGTCTAACTCTTTGAAAGCTAGCAATTAATATACAGTTTCACTATGTTCTTTCTTGACATCTTCCTTCAGCAATTCTAACTTTGTAACACCATAATATCTAAATTTCTTTCTGTGTAAAATACCTTGATTTTATCATTTTTTTCTGATATAACCATGACAAAGAGAAGATTCCTAAACACACACACACACACACACACACACACACACACACCAAATAAACAAGTAAATGCAGAAGTCTAAGATGGTACATAAAAAGAGAGGTATGTTATTCAGAAGACTTGGTTTCAAAAAGGTCATAACCCTCCCTCAGCTAGAATTATCTTGGTGCACTTCACAAAGTTAATCTAACATAATTAAGACAGTGTGTTAATGGGATAGGTACAGACCTGAGACAGCCCTCTGGAATAGAAGAGAAAGCACAGAAATTTTTTTTTCATTTCTGTGTAAAAATTGGATATGAAAGTAAAATGAAACTGCAGATCAGTAGAGAGAGAATGTCCTAGCCAATAAATTGTGCTATTAAAATATACTGTTCATAAGTATAAATAAAATTATATCTCTCAGCATGCCATAAGCAAAGAAGGAAAAATAACCCATTATATTTAAAACTTTAATTTTGAACTTTAAGGAAAAAAGTATTATATAACTCAACATGGAGAAAATATTTTTAAACAAAGTATGTGAGTCAGCTTTCTATTACTATAAAAATATCATAGGTAATCCACTTATAAAGAGAAAAGGCTTATTTTGGATCACAGTTTTGAGGTTCTAGACCATTTTCTAGAAGCCTCTGAGCCTGTTGCAAAATAGCACATCACTCAGTAGAGCACCCAACAGCACAACCACTGGTCTGCCGCAGTCTCTGGCTGGGCACAAGATCACGAGCCACTCAAACAGGAACAAACTTTATTTGAAAGAACCGCCAATAACACGTCCGCCCGGGAAGCTTCCCGATCCACCCACGCGGCGTTCTCCCGGTTCCTTCCCGGAACTCTAGCGCAAGCGCCTCCCCGGAATTCCCTCCTACTGCACTTTCCCAACCAATGGGAACTCTCCAGGAGTCCCGCAGCAGGAGTCCGGTATCCATATGAATGTAATTTTTAACATAATCATATCATCTCAATGGCTAGCTGGCTTCACCTTTCAATCAAAAATGCCATGCATCATATTAATTGGCTGTGGCTCCCAGCATCTCCCCCCTTCTGTTTAATTAAGTAACAAGTAATGTGGCTAGGGACCGTGCCTGTTAGGTTTGTCCAATTCAACATATGGTTCTTACCCGTCATTGGAAAACTGACCTTTAGGCGTCAGCCTCCTGTCTTAGGTTGATACCACTGCAATTGGATCATACCCGTCACTGACTACCGGTCCAGCATATAGCCATACTTGTGGATAGGCCTATGCACCAGTGGGGGGGTGAGGTTCTTTGCCTCACCTCTGTTGGCCCCCAGATTTGGCCTTGGTGCCAGTGGGGGGGTGAGGTTCTTTGCCTCACCTCTGTTGGCCCCCAGATTTGGCCTTGGTGCCAGTGGGGGGGTGAGGTTCTTTGCCTCACCTCTGTTGGCCCCCAAAATTAGACCATCACTAGTAGAAGGGAGGAGGATACAGAAATGCCACAACACCACATCAATTGACGACTCCTAGGGAAAATTGCATCACTGGTGACACATCAGCAAAGATACGCCAGCATTACCATAATTTGTTGTATCAACAGATAGATCACAGTGCATACAAGTGATACATAGTCCAGGCAAGTTTTGTAAGCAGTTCATAGTGGAGGAATCTATCAATATGTCCATTTCCTCCCAAGATCATTGATGTATCAGTTTATACAGTTTGTTGTGATAATTATCGAAGAAGTTGTAGTTTGGTTTCATCTTTGTCTTCACCGGCACTGGGATGAAAAATAGGAATTCTGACAATGATGTTAAAGAGAGAAAGAAAAAAAATGTAACATTTTAACAGGTACTAAGAAAACATTTTTTTTTTTTTTTTTTGAAACACAGCCAATTAATATGATGCATGGCATTTTTGATTGAAAGGTGAAGCCAGCTAGCCATTGAGATGATATGATTATGTTAAAAATTACATTCATATGGATACCGGACTCCTGCTGCGGGACTCCTGGAGAGTTCCCATTGGTTGGGAAAGTGCAGTAGGAGGGAATTCCGGGGAGGCGCTTGCGCTAGAGTTCCGGGAAGGAACCGGGAGAACGCCGCGTGGGTGGATCGGGAAGCTTCCCGGGCGGACGTGTTATTGGCGGTTCTTTCAAATAAAGTTTGTTCCTGTTTGAGTGGCTCGTGATCTTGTGCCCAGCCAGAGACTGCGGCAACGATTTGCTTGGTCATAAGCCAGTTGTTTTATAAATGGCATTGCCTGTTCTACATCTCCAAATATTCTAGAAGCGGTCTGAATAAGCCTATCTACAAATTCAGCGTAAGGTTCGTTAGTTCCTTGTATTACCTTAGATAACTGTCCTTGTAAATCTCCATGCCCCTGTAAAGTTTTCCATGCCCTAACTGCATCTGCAGCAATTTGTGCGTATACACCAGGATCATATTCAATTTGTTGCCGTTGACCCTCATAAGGTCCCTTTCCTAACAACATCTCCAGATTTCTTTGAGGGTAACCGGCTGCTGTATTTCGCCTAGCTGTCTCCATGCAGAATTCCTCATTGGCAACCTTCCATAACAAATATTGTCCTCCATTTAGCACAGATCGACACATGTTAGCCCAATCTGCTGGTGTCATGTCTAAGTTGGTAATAGATTCGACCATGCTTATGGTGAAGGGTGCTTGCGGGCCATAGGTTGTTACAGCCTCCTTTAATTGCTTTACTGTTTTGAAATCTAAAGCACGATGGATTTGTTGCCCTCCTGCCTGCTCAAGTACAGGGCATGCTAGTCTTTGGGATCTTGCCTTAGGATTTTGTGCATCAACTACGGGAGTTGAGGGCCGCTCAGCTGTTACGCCCTCTGGTGATAGAACGGAGTTAGTAGCAGCCTCCTGTTGTAACTCCCCAACTGATGGTCGTTTTTTCTCTAAGCTTTCTTTCTTCAAATTTTCCTCTGTCTGACTAGCTGGAGAGACCTTCTCTTTTGCTTGACCTGACATGTTTTCTACCACAGTTTGGACCTCTAACAATTTACTTAACAGTTTTTCGGTTTGTTTTTTACTAGTTTCTAATCTACTATAAAGGTAACGCAACCCAGTAAGGTAGCATAAAACAAAGCCAAAACAGAATGAAACAAAAACGGAGCAAAGAATAGTTGTATCAATTTTCTCTTTCTCCGGGCCAAACAACTTCAAGCCTTGAGCCAACCATTTTTCCCAGTTTGCCTGAGAAAATTCTAGGGATAGGCAGCTTGAAACAAAAACAAAATAAATCAAAAGAAGAACACATTGTTTTTTGAAATGGTCACCCATTCTGTCGCCTTCCCTCAGGGGCGAGCAATTTTACTCACCTCCAAGCTTCAGGCGCTCCCCGTACGGGCCACCAGTTGCCGCAGTCTCTGGCTGGGCACAAGATCACGAGCCACTCAAACAGGAACAAACTTTATTTGAAAGAACCGCCAATAACACGTCCGCCCGGGAAGCTTCCCGATCCACCCACGCGGCGTTCTCCCGGTTCCTTCCCGGAACTCTAGCGCAAGCGCCTCCCCGGAATTCCCTCCTACTGCACTTTCCCAACCAATGGGAACTCTCCAGGAGTCCCGCAGCAGGAGTCCGGTATCCATATGAATGTAATTTTTAACATAATCATATCATCTCAATGGCTAGCTGGCTTCACCTTTCAATCAAAAATGCCATGCATCATATTAATTGGCTGTGGCTCCCAGCACTGGTCCAATGGTCAGTAAGTCAAAAAGAAAGAAATGAAAGACTGGAGGTTCTCTATCACATTCAAGGGCATGCTCCTTAGTAGCAAAAAGATTTCTCAGTGGGCTCCAACTCTTAAAGGTTTTACTACCCGCAAACAGCACTAAGGCCTGGAGGCCAAGCCTTAACACATGTGCTTTACAGGACATTCCAGATCCAAACCATAGGAAAAAAAAGCATGTTCTATAAATGAACAATATAAAAAGTGTGTTTAAAATTGAAAAATAAAGTAAAACAACTCAATTTTCCTGTAAATTAAAATGTAAGTTTACAAGTTTGAGACCAGCCTGGGCAGCTTAGTGAGAGATCCTGTTTCAAAAAAGCAAAAAACAAAACACAAAAGAGGGGGTATGGGGGTACATTCTGTGTCCTTTTAAGGAATACTGTTCAAAATTAAGAAGTAGAAAACCCTACTAATGTAGGGTGAATTAACATTAATGAATTAGGCTATTAGTAACAAAGAGTAATGTAAACAATTTCTTTTTTTTTGTCAATATATATTTTTAAAAAGCATAATGATTAAGACATTCTACAATGACCTCTCCAATGACTGGATTGTTAAACATGAAATGTGATAGTTAATAAATTATTTTTATCAAATAATTTTGATAGGGATATAGCTTTTGTAACAACAACCATTAAAATATACACTACATAAAAATATATTTATTTTTTATTTATATATGACAGCAGAATGTATTACAATTCTTATTACACAAATACAGCACAATTTTTCATATCTCTGGTTGTATACATGGTATATTCACACAAATTCATGCCTTCATACTTGTACTTTGGATAATAATTATCATCACATTCCACCATCATTAATAACCCTATGTCCTCTCCCTTCCCCTCCAAGCCCTCCACCCTATCTAGAGTTTGTCTATTATTCCTCCCATGCTCCTGCTCCCTATCCCACTATGAATCAGCCTCCTTATAGCAAAGAAAACATTCAGCATTTGGTTTTTTGGGAATGGCTAACTTCACTTAGCATTATCTTCTCTTAACCCCATCCATTTACGTGCAAATGCCATGATTTTATTCTCTTTTATTGCTGAGTAATATTCCACTGTGTATATATACCACATTTTCTTTTATCCATTCATCTATTCAAGGGCATCTAGGTTGGTTCCACAGTTTAGCTATTGTGAATTGTGCTGCTATAAACATTGATGTGGCTGGAGTATGCTGTTTTTAAATCTTTTGGGTATAGATTGAGGAGAGGGATAGCTGGGTCAAATGGTGGTTCCATTTCCAATTTTCCAAGAAATCTCCATACTGCTTTTCATATTGGCTTTCACATAAGATAAAATAGATAATTCCATCAGGAAAATGAAGAAGCTTAAGATTTGGGTCTTCTGGTAAATATTTGCTTATAAATTCTCATTTTTTCTTCCTGGCGCATAGAATATTGGAACTCTAAGGATTAGCTTGATCATTGCCTCACAGACTTATTGTGTAGACAATTATGTCTATTATGATAAATGCTTCATACTATGCATGTGCTTCTCAAACAGGCTGATAACCAAAAATACCTAATCATTTCAAAATTATATCATGAATATAAATTTTGATAACATTTAAGATATGATATTAAGCTAGTGCTTTAAATAAAAACTAGTGAAGTATATAAGGTTTTATCTGGACTAAAGGAGAAAGATTACCCTTGTGTCTACATGTCACTATAGCTAATCATATTGTTCTATGACTTCAGTGATGCGTAGAAATGAATATAACAGAGATGAGTACAGTAGACTTTTCCAAAGACTGAGTTTTCCAGGTCATTTAATCCCCTCTACTGTCTTCAAAACTCTCCAACAGAGTTAATGATAACAGATTTTCACATTATTGTTCTCATAGTAACCTGTTTTGGTATAAGATAAAAATTCTATATTATCAAAGCAATGGGTAAAAAAACAGTGATCATCAACTCACCACATTTCTGACTCTGTACCCTGCATACCTTGTGCCTCTCTCTCTCCAGCACACACACAATGTATGTTGATGCATTGTCTCCTTTTATTAG
This sequence comes from Callospermophilus lateralis, assembly GCF_048772815.1. Taxonomy (NCBI): domain Eukaryota; kingdom Metazoa; phylum Chordata; class Mammalia; order Rodentia; family Sciuridae; genus Callospermophilus; species Callospermophilus lateralis. The sequence continues at coordinate 126,779,056 of NC_135306.1, read as the reverse complement.
AATATATGGACTATCAAGAAGGGAATTAAAAACAAAAAGAACCAACACATACAAGACTTGAGTAATAAATAGCATGTCCTTTGCTCTTAGATCTTCTCAGACTTCCACACCCACATAAACACCTCTGAAAGCAATTCTGACAGATTTTGTAGTCGAGTTTCATAATTTATGATAGATTAATATGCAATGTGAGAAGATAACAAGACATCTAGATATAGATGCACTGTGATTCTTAGAATTAAGAATTATGCCAGGCGCTGTGATGCATGCACGCCTGTAATCCCAGAGGCTTGAGGCTGAGACAGGAGGATTGCCAGTTCAGAGCCAGCCTTAGCAAAATTGAGGTGCTAAGCAACTCAGTGAGGCCCTGTCTCTAAATAAAATACAAAATGGGGCTGGGGATGTGGCTCAGTGGTTGAGTGACCCTGAGTTCAATCCCTGGTACCAATAAAAAAGAATTAAAAATTGAAAGTAGCCTCATATTGGCAACTAGAAGAAAACTGCAAGCATATTAAAGAACTCTACATGCAAAGCAACTTAGACGTACTTCAAAAGTAGCCAATAGCCAGAAGGATTCTGTATAAAATATATTGGGTTAAATATTTTTAGCAATATATTAAGGTTGTGCTGTATAATAAAGGTAACTACTACACACACAGATTCTTGAAATGTGACTAGTTTAAACTGAGATGTGTTTTGAAAATAAAATACAACACTGATCTCCAAGGCTCAGTTTTTAAAAAAAGTCTAATATTTAATTGATAATTCATTGTATTTTATCATAAATAAATATTTTATATGTTGATTTAATCAAATAAATTATTATAATTACTTTTTTTCTTTCTTATGTTTGATTGATAGAAAATTTAAAATTATATCTATATATTTATGGCTTATATTTGTGGCTTGAATATTTGTGTTGAGTAGAGCTGGACTAAGGAATTTTAGCAGTATCATAAAACTGCTGATTAAAGCAATTACAAAATATATTTATTTAGTTTATTCAAAAGGAGAATGGTGCATTAAATTTTAAGGATTAGAGCATGAAACAATGAACTGCACATAAAAAGTCAATAGTTTCAACATAGTAAGCATAATTTTAAATGCCAATGGGGAGAAATCACTTTGATTTAAAACTATTCATGTACTTACCTATGTTGGATTATACTGTCCAACATAATTCTTTAATTTGAATATTTATATAAACTCATTATTTTCATTTTAATAAAAATGTAGTTCTAATACACATTGTTCCTGTATAGCATGATTTTAGTAACCATTGTTTGACTTCCTTATTTTCAACCAAATATCAGTGAAATCAAATAGGTTAAAATAAATTGATAATGGACAGAAATAAGAAATAATATGCAGAACTATTTCATCAACTGCTTCTTGGCCAAGTTGCATGAACATGTAACATTAACAATTGCTGAAATTTAACATTCACTTCCTAACTATGAGAAGCTACTCTATGATTGATCACCAGAAAAATTCACCAGTAGAAGATTACTATGTATATTAAAATGCTTCAATAAAAATAAATAGAAATTCTATGGAAATAAAGATTATTAAATATTTTCTTCACTGATGTTATTAGTTGAAGATTGAATTTCCAGACCATCTAAATCAGGGCTGCCCTACACTTGACTGCACAAACTTCCAAGATGCTGGGGAAAACCTTAAAGCAAAGAAGCAGGAAGGCAATGTCATGCCATGCAGAACCTTGAGGAGGGAGGACCCTTGAGGAGGGAAAACATCAGTGCAAAAGCTCCAGATGTGTCTGTTGGTGGAGCCAGGTATTATGGACCGGAGCTGTGACAAAAACTACTATCAAATCATTATGCAAAAAGGTATTATTCTGCGAAAACAAACTGAATCTTACAGTAGATTTCTATTTTTTAATATTTATTTTTTAGTTGTAGTTGGACACAATACCTTTATCTATTTTTATGTGGTGCTGAGGATCGAACCCATGGTCTCGCACGTGCAAGGCAAGCACTCTACTGCCGAGCCACAGCCCCAGTAGATTTCTTAGGTGAATGTGTAGTGTTCTTTTCCCTCACCTTAATTTTGGGACAAAAGTAACTTTTCTGTTTTTAAATAGATTCTGCCCCTCAATTTGTTGGAGGGGTATATTTCTAATGTTATTGCCTTTACTGTGGTAGAAAAGTGATTTTTCCTATTTACTTCACAATTTTCTTAATGTCTTATAAACTGTATCATTAGTAATCAAACCAGAATGATTCAGGTAGACAATGGGTATGGAAAGGTGATCAATAAGAACATTAAATAGTAAAAGTGAAGGATTCTTTGACATACATATTTTATAAAAATTACATGTTTTGAAGACTTTTAACAAGCACTCAAAAGCCATGTGAAGATACATACAGAGCATGTTATGCCTTCTGATGTTGGAAGGGAAACACTATACTTTTTTGATATTTTTTCTGCATAACTTGTTTGGTGAACTGGCAATGCATTCAGTCCTTTCCTAATATTAAGTTGTATGAAAAACAAGGATATGCTAAATTTTAGAAGATAACTTGAAATGCATATTTTATGCAATATTTTGATAGGTTGATAATATAATAGAAAAATGGTGAGTTCCATGCTTCTTCAGAAATATCTGGTTTTTTTTTCTGCTTGAGGCTTTCAAAGTATAAAGTCAAAGATTTATGAAAAAATATTTTAAGAACTTTTGAAATATAATATCAATAGTTCTATAAACATCAAAGAAATAAAAAATAGTAAATAAATATATTCAAGATTTTGTTTTCTTTAACATTTAAATACTACTATCATATTAAAATTGGAATACTCATTATGCTTTAGTTTATATTAAATTTATGATATTATTTGTTTCTGAAAATTGAATTACTATAAGATGTAAGATAGAAAATTGTTTTATTTTAAAATCCCTTCAACTTACATTAGTAATAGCATCAGACATTAATTTTACACAGTTTTTAATATGAAGCATCTTAATGTGGAATATGATAAAATTTCTACTGTATTTCATATAAAATATATGCAGTTGTTTTCAATGTTTCATCAAATTATTCTAAAATGCCCTTTGCATTGTGCCTGACCAGATAGATAAAATTATTCTTGATATTATTATTAAGGAATAAATTCATTGAATTGCCTCTTGCTGTTTGTTATTAATTTATACAAAAGGGCTTAGCAGATACAATGATACCAAAGTTGCAGAAAGGAAATGAATTTCTGGTTTTTCCATCATGTTTGACTGTTCCATGAGGGTTTGGGATGGAGTGGGAGTAAATAATGTCTCTCCATCTACTTCCAAGATCAATTGTTCATTTATTAATTAGCATTCTTTTATTCAATTTTTGTTGTTGTTGTTTGTTGTTAATGTACAGTTTGGATGGCATAGGTTATTATTTATTTTAATTTCATGGATTCTGTTTGTAAAAATGTCACTTAACAGTATTTTCTTCTTGTTTCATGCTGGTAGTTTTAAACCCAAATTACAGACAAAATGTTTTAAGCTGGATTTTATGATCTCATACATTGTGTTTTTTCATCAATATTTCATTTTCCTTTTTATTATTCATTTTTATACCTATTTTTGCTTTACATTTTTGTAAATTATAGCAATATTTATTACAAGCCTTTTATACAGGTAGCTTATGAAAATCATTGCACCTTTTAATTTCTAATTTTCTGAAGTTTTGTTAGTGCATCATCAATTTTAAGAATTTCATTTATTTGTAGACATATTATGTGTTCATCATGAGTGAGTTGCAGATATACTCATAAGTAACATTTTTTTTAAAAAAAAAATCCAGGACCTTTTGAAATTGCCTTTCTAAAATGAAAAGAGAAATATTCAATAATGAATAAATTAAAATGTTCAATATTTTGAAGTGATTAATGTCTTGTAATAAATAAATCAAATTTACAGGGATAGACAATTTTAGGAATGGGTGAGTTTTTATTTTGTATTTCTGGGAGAACTTGGAAGGCTTTTCTGCTCAGAAGTCAAAAATAAAATTAGGAATGCCAGCCATTTGGATTTTGTGGTGTCAGAAGATACATCAGTGTCAAATGCCATAGGCAGGCATGAGTTAAACTCAATCTGTTAAACCAGAGTGAGGAAGATGGATAGTGGAAAGAAATGAGATCATAGAGCTGACAGGACAAAAACAAAATTTCAAGCAAGTCAGTGTAAGGTATTGGGAGGACTTTAGCTTTCATGCTCTGTGAGGTGGGAAATAAGCTGTTGGGGAGTTTAAACTGATGATTGTCATGATTTATTAGATGATTTCAGCATGTGATATTATATTGGATATGATGTATAAGAAAAAGAAAAGGATAAAGATTTATCCCAGTGTCTTATGCCTAAGAATCTGGAACATGAGATTTGCCTCAGCAACTAAGCAGAAAGGAGTTTCTCCTTATTGAAACTGAGAAGATGGCAGGAATAGCAGGTTTGGAGAGGGAAATTTGCCGGGTTCGTTTTCAGAAAAATATGGGATACATATTTGAAGTACAAGATGCGATATAGTCATAGCACCCATGATGTGAAGCTCAGGAAAGATGAACTGAGATATCTAAAGTCTGCATTAATGGACAACAATCTATAGGAAGACAGAAAATGAAGAATTACATGGTCTGAAACAGATTACAGAGATGAGAGTTAGCAATGGAGTCTGAAAAAAATGTAGCTACAGAATTTTTTAAAAAATAGAAAGGAAGTAAGGAAGGAATGAAGAAAGAAAGAGAGGGAAAGAAAGGGAGGAAAGTGATGCAGATGCCTTGTAAAAACAGTTTTTAAGAAGGAGAAAATGAATGGCCATGACAAAACCTGCTATCAATCTGCTGGAGTCTGGGGGTGGGGGGCGGCGGGGTGAGGAGCAACTTGTGTACATTGATACAGCAGGAGTGGGAGCCCTTTATTGTAGGACAGGAGGGGTATATATACATTACACACCGCTTATCTTAATTAACATGAACTAGATATAGCAGTCAACCAATAAGGAATCTCCACACTTAATGGCTCACTGGCTTTACTTCACAAACCACTCCCTCTGGCAAAATGCCAGGCGCCATCCTGACTTGTTTACAGACCCTAACATCAATGTGGTAATATGAACTTAGAATTGAGTCTCTATTTATTTTGATGTCATTCTTACTTACCAAGAGCTTTTCCAGTGGGTTGAAAGTGATGTTGACAAGGAAAGCCAAGTTCAAGTGCACTTAATACCAAGTGGGAAGAGTAGAGACAGCAAGTACACACAGGATTTTCTCTAAAACAATAATTATTAATAGTCTTGTTATATAAAACAAAAATATGAAAGTAAGTATTTGCAAAATCTTTGGTAACCCACTTGCATAAATCTACACAGAACCTATTCAAAACTACCAAATATAAATCCATTGCTTTCCTTAGAAATTTTATTTTCAGACTGCAAATTGTCAATACTTCAAGGGTACTATTCTATTTGCTTCTGTTTCTCTTTAGTCTCTTTCTATTTCTCCTGCCTGGTTAAACTTTAATTCATTAAAATACTTGAAGTCTTATAAAGCTTTAGGTAAGAGGCTGTATTGTCATGTTTCCATGCTACATATTTTTAAATTAGATAAAAATCTAACAAAACATGAAACAAAAATTCAGTAGGATTTTATAGCTGTAAGAGGGGCTTCTTTTCTATGAAAGGATTTTATTTCTAGCAAAGAGCCAGAGCAACTGCAATAACTCTTGGTAGTTTTCATTTAAATACAGCAATAATAAATCTGTGAGTGAATAGAGAGCCTACATCCTGGGAACAAATTTTTACTTCTCACACATCAGATAGAGCTCTAATCTCTAGGGTATATAATGAGCTCAACAAGATAAGCACCAAAAAACAAATAATCCAATCAATAAATGTTCCAAGGACCTGAACAAATACTTCTCAGAAGAGGATATACAATCAATCAAAAAATATACGAAAAAATGCTCATCATCTCTAGCAATCAGAGAAATGCAAATCAAGTCTACTCTTAGATATCATCTGACCCCAGTAAGAAAGGCAGCCATTAGGAAGATAAACAACAACAAGTGTTGGCGAGGATGTGGGGGAAAAGGTACACTCATACACTGCTGGTGGGACTGCAGATTAGTGCAGCCAACATGGAAAGCAGTATGGAGATTCCTTGGAAAGCTGGGAATGAAACCACCATTTGACCCAGCTATTCCTCTTCTTGGACTATACCCAAAGGACCTAAAAACAGCATACTACAGGGACACATCCACATCAATCTTTATAGCAGCACAATTCACAATAGCTAAACTGTGGAGCCAACCTAGATGTCCTTCAGTGGATGAATGGATAAAAAAAAAATGTGGCATTCATGCACAATGGAATATTACTCAGCACTAAAAACTAATAAGATCATGGCATTTTCAGGCAAATGGATGGCATTAGAGAAGACTATGCTAAGTGAAGTTAGCCAATCCCCAAAAAATTGAATGCCGAATATCTTCTCTGATATAAGGGGGGTGACTCAAAAAGGGTTGGGAAGGAGAACAAGGGAGGAAGATTACCTCTAGATAGGGAATAGGGTTGAGAGGGAAAGGGAGGGAGAGTGGGAATAGCAAGGATAGTGGAAGGAGATGATCATCATTATACAAAATTCATGTATGAAAATATGAATTTGGTGTCAACATACCTTATATACAAGCAGAGATTTGATAAATTGTGGTATAAATGTATAATAAGAATTTCAATGCAAAAAAATTATGAATATAATGTACTCCTCTATTTTGATATATGTAAGAAATAATAAATAAATAAATAAAAGACATGAATATGCATTACAAAACAAAATGCAATTTCACTAAATAACATATCTATAATTTGTTTGCACACAAACCGTGAGCCCAAATAATTAGCATTTATTAACACATTTGGTATTATTTCAAGGCTATGGCTCTATGTCTTGACTTTTTGTGCATTGAAACTTAGAGACAAAGAGCAAATGTAGAACGATATGGCATTGCCATCGTAAAACATTAATTTTATTCCCAATTCTACACTTTTAAATCTGTGTGATTTGGATCAAATCCTCATTTTCTCAGGTTCTACAAACCATAAAATTAGAATAACCAGAATATCTAGTATAATGACTCATTGTGGAATTTACTAGGATGTTCATGTTCTCTTTGCAAAAGAGAAAGTATTTTATCTATGAACGGTGAAAAAAATAAAAGAAAAATTAAAAATCTCAGATATAGCCTTACAAGAACATCTCATTCTGGAATGAAAATCATGAATCATTATCTGTTGAGGTATTGAGGAGACAAATGAGTGTTCCTCATTTGGAATTCAATAAACATTAAAGGAAAATTTATGGCTAAAGAAATGTACTATGAAAGAACAACAACAACAGAAAAACAAAAAAACAAAAAAAACAACAACAAATAAACCAAACCCTGGTGTAATTTCCTTCCAAATAGAAATCACTATAATAATCCAGATTTGAATTATCAATTATAATAATGAATCAAAATATAACTAAATTTGATTGAAGAACCTCTTATCCTGCTTAATAAAATAATAAGCTATCTAAGAAATTTGGAAATAAATTAATGATTATTATTTGTTATGCTCTTCTTTTCCATATGTTAAAGATGTTTGATAGTATCAGGTAATTTACTGAAGAAATAGTCAAATATCAAAAAAGAATGTGGAATCAGTAAAGAAAGTTCTTGTTAATAGAAAATAATATTCTTCATTATTCAAAATATTTAAAAAATTACTACCTATGGTTTGTAATTGGACTTGTATTTTTCCACAAATTAGTTCTTATAATCATATTCAAAGAAAACTTAAAGAAGGGGGTTATGGGTCAGATGCTAGAACCAGTGCTATGATGATATATAGTTAAACACTAAAGTTTTTAACTATGGTTTAAAAAAATTAACATAATCACTTTTTATAAATTCTCCAGTTTTATGAAAATATGGGTGATTTCATTTTCTCACCACTCTAACTGCTTATCTTATCCTACCTTCTTCTCAAAGAAGCAGTTAACATTACTTCAAAAAAGCAGATAGAGTTTATCAAAATTTAATTATTATTCTGTTTATTTTCATTTTAGAGATATAATAAATCTTTGGATAAAAGAAATTGAAGCCAGACAATTTTAAGCTTTTGTTTCAGCTGTGATATCAATAATATTACTGAATCTATGTAAAAGGGGCTCACAAGAGGGAAATTTTGTAACAGAGAAAAAAAGCAGGGATACTCAAAATGAAAAAAAAAGACATTTAAAAATATGAAACATTTTAAAATATGAAAAGATAGTACTACTTTGCTATCTATCCATAGTAGTAATACTTTTAGTAGGAAATCTTTTCATAATGAAGGTTCCTTGGTGTCACTGCACTCTGTTCTTGTCAAACTCCATCTGGAAGTAAGACATCAGCAACCTGCAGGTGACTGGGAGAAAAGAGAGTGGGGAATGATGAATCTTTATCACCTGAGAAATCATGTAAGAAATTAGGGATATGTACTCTGGAGAGAAGAAGATTTAGACAGAGACATATGTATTCTCTTGGCTGTTTGAAGGAACTGTCAGTGGTTTGGAAAGGGGATTAGAATATGTATGTGCTGCTCTAAAAGATAGCCTCTTGAACCAAGGCTAACTGTCAGAGGGAAGGTACTTCAGCCCAGCATGATAAAAAGATTTCTGATCATTTTAATTACCTGAAAATAGTGGATGCTTCATTTATTTCTAAGAAGTACCTGGCACTTAAAAAAATCAATGAGATATAATGTCTAAGGTTACTTTCAACACTAAAATTCTTTGATTTTTATAAATTAAAGCAAATTAAAAATATCCATTCTATATTTTCATAAGTTAAGGTAATCTGGAAAGTTTACATTATTGTCTTACTTCTATCTCTGTCTCTATATCACTTACAATATATAGCTATACATCCATCCATCTTCTGCATAATTTAAGATGTATATAGGGAAAAAAACTTTCACATATAATGTTCTAATACTTATCTTTTTTGAAATGATAAAATATAATAATTATTAATAATTTTTAAATGACCACATTTTGAACTGCAAAAATAGCAATTTTAAGTAAATCAGTCAAATACTGCAAGTCAGGTATGGGGTTGTAGCTCAGTGATAGAGCCCTTGTCTATTGAGGCACTGGATTTGATCCTGAGCACCACATAAAAATGAATAAATAAAATAAAGGTATTGGGTCCATCTTCCATCTACAACTAAATATGTATATTTAAATAAATAAATATATACACACATATATAAACAAATGCATATATATATATATACACATACATACATACATATACACATATGCATACACACCAAATACTCTAAGTCAAACATTGTTTGAGATGGATAATTCAAATAAATGTGTAATTTCAGTTATGCTAAGTTTTAAAAGAAAAAATATTTAAACACACAGGCTAAGCCATGTCTATGTTTATAATGTGTCACTTCCAAAATTTCAACATTTGAAAATAATAAGCTTAAATTTAAACTGTGACAATTTATTTCCAGAACAGGCTTCTTATATAAAGATAATGCCTCATACAATTATTTTTCAAACTTTTAAAAAATGTTTCTTTTGTGATTACATACACCCGGGACCCATATTTCCTCACCTTTATTGTGCATAAGTAAGCTTTTGACCAAACGCTTGTAGCACAGGGAAGCTTTCCCATCTGGTGCTTTCTAGGAGCACTATTAAGTAAGACTGGGTCCAATTATAATCCTATAATTTCCTGCTGTATAAAATTGGGGAGTCATATAAAAAGAATTTACCAAATATATTTTGAAAAAATTCTTATTTTCTTTGTGCACTTTAATTTGTAGTTAACCAAAATGAGTAGAAAAGTGTTTCTTGACTAAAGATGTCACTTTAAGGTGGTTCACTCCAAAAATTCTTCTTAATATTAATTATATTTTATATTATTTTAGTTTACTGTTTAAAATTGTGACCTGAGTCTTCATATTATTGTTTATTTTTAAGTTTAAAAAAGCAATTCTTTGAAAAATAGATATTAAGTTTTCATCATTTAACCTGAATAATAAAAATAAATTGAAGTAAATATGTTGAAAAAATTAAAAGTATAAAATGATTATGAAATAATAAGAAAATTTAAATCAAAGACCTTAAGTAGAGCTCATGACTTCTCTGCTGACTGGGGCTAGACTCTGGGGCTATATAGAGACAAGTGAAGAAAGACTTGAAATCTCTATTGCTGGGCATTCAAAAATCAAAACATTTGAAGGAGAAATAAGAAAATACATTTAAAGTTTTCTTAAAAAATAATTTATTGATTGTTCCTCAAGACCATATTATATTTTAAGGCAGTAACCTATCCACACCTCTTATTGGATAGAAAATAAAGAAGTTGAAAATGTGATTTCCTATACTTGAAGGACACATGAGAGAGCAGAAAATATTATGGACATTGTGGAATGTTTTTATCTGTTCCACAATTAAACTGATACCTATTGCACGTATTCATTTGAGAGTTTCATTCTTTAATAGGGAAGTGGAGAACACTTGCAAAACTAGAGCATAAACTATTCATATGCATATATACATAGGAACTTGGTATTTCATATAGAGTATTAACCCGAGAATCACATGAAAAACAGAAAATATGGAGATATGATGGCTGACTTATTATCAACCCATATTGTCTTCCAATGAGTTTTGCAATGTTATTAAGAGAACATAGTGTTGTTAGTGGCATCAGCTGGACCTGATGACTCACTAGTCATCAAGTTCCTCTCCATCCTTAAAGAATCCCAATCGCTATTTCACCTCTACATAAATATCTCAATGCAACTTAAACAAGTTCATGATTGTATACCTTCTTATCCCTGTGATAGATGGAATCAGTTATCTAAATTCTTAAATCTTGCAGCAGCCCACTGAGGGTGACTTTACTCCAATTTTATGAAGAAGGAATGTGAGGCAAAGAAAAGAAATTTGTACTAGCAACACAACAAAAATGAGGCAAATTCAAGATTTCATGTTATAACTAAGGGCTGTTAAATTCTGTGTCTGTTCTTATAAAGTTTAACAACTATCTGCTTAGAAAGACTTTCAATTTTTGTTCTGTTCAAATGTTATACTTATGTAAATTATCATTCAATTCCCCTCACATAACTGTACTGAAGCGTTTCCATTTTGTATACTTTCTCACAGCTCCTTTGAAATAGAAATATTAAAAATATATTGCATCATTCCCAAAGGTAATAGTTACCGAGCACCTAACCTAAATATTTAAAATAAACTTTCAAAATAAATTAAAAAGTACATTAGAGGTCAAATACATACATCAAGACATTTATCAAAATATTGAAGTAACAGGGAAATACAAGATGGCAAGCTAGAAGGAGGCTGCATTCTGTGTTGCGCTGAGAACTGGGATTCAAGTAAGTGGGAATACTGTTTCTCTGCGAGTAATTATAGTACTCCAACAGCTGCTCCCAGGGAGGAATCAGGGCAGCTGTGCCCCATGAAGTTCTCCAAGCCTCAGTGTCAGCATAGGACTGCCAGCCAGTCTCTTTTGCAGGACTTCTGGGTGCCCTAGCAGGACCACCAGCATCAGCACCCATGAAGAACCCCTGGAGGCTGGCTTGTGGAGGAATCACAGCTGCTGCTCCCATGCAGGAGACCAGGGCACAGCCCATGTGCAAGACCTCCAGCTGCTATTCCCCTGTGGACCCCAATCTACCAGTGTGGGTCTCCTCCAATGTGGGGCTCCTCCAGTCACCTCCATCTTGAGACACTGCAACCACTGCCATAGTTCCCAACATGTGGTAGCTTGCACTTGGGGACACAACACGGGTTCTGGAGGTAGTCTCCAGCCACAACACTACACACCACAGAGATACATCTCTGAATATGTTCCCCAGCCCCACCCGACACAACATCCCATGTCTGAAAGCAGCCCCCTCTATATTGGGACACCTTTGTTGCCATCCTCAGTTGGGGCAATTCCTAGCTTGTGACAGTGGCTGGGGTTTAGAAGCAATATCAATGTACCTATAGTCCCCAACTCCCCCCTCCCCAGCAGCCTCTAACCCAGCACAGTACTTGCAGCTATGTGGCCAGCCTATAGCCCACAAAACCTGGTCCTGAACTTTCCAATTCCAAACAGCTCTCCATGGCAGGTGTGCAGCCCCCAGAGCACAGTCCACAAGACATCTAGAGAGAGAGGTTCTTGATTGGGAAGTAGAAAGGGAGGGGGTAGAGACTATGACCATAACACAATAATCTTGGGTGACTTTAACATACCTCTTTCACCACTGGGTAGATCTTCCAAACAAAAGTTGAATAAAGAAACTATAGAACACAATAATATAATCAAGAACTTCTACTTAACTAACATATATAAAATATTTCAACCTGCATCAAGCAGATACACTCTCTTCTCAGCAGCACACGGATCCTTCTCTAAAATAGACCATATAATATTCCACAAAACAACTCTTAGCAAATACAAAAAAGTAGAGATACTAACATGCATTTTATCAGATCACAATGGAATGAAATTGGAAATCAATGACAAAATAAAAAATAAAAATTTATCCAACACCTGGAGACTAAACAATATGTTACTAAAGGAACAATGGGTTGCAGAAGACATCAAGAAAATTAAAAAATTCTTAGAGGTAAATAAGAACATAGACACAAAATATTGAAATCTCTGGGACACTAAGAGGAAAGTTCATTGCATGGAGTTCATTCCTTAAAAGAAGAAAAAGTCAACAAATAAATGTCCTCACATTACATCTCAAAGCCTTAGAAAATGAAGAACAAATCAGCAGCAAAAGCAGTAGAAGGCAAGAAATAAGTAATTGTGAGGTTTACAGGTGATACAAGGAGATAAGGCCAGGTGCTAACATCAAACAAGTGCATCCCAAAGGAGATTCTTGGGGTGCAGTCTCCAATCAGGGACCAGCAAGTGCTATACCCCACCTCCAGGAGCTTTGCCCGCAAGACCAACCCTCCCACCCTAATAACCTTCACCATCCTGAGGGTGGAAATACCAGCAAACAACAGACAAACACACCTATTAGATGAGAAGGGAAGCAAGAAAGATACTGAGCTCCAACAAAAGCAATCCTTGTATCTTCCTTTGAGATTTTTTTCCTTCTCTCTCTCTTCTGCCCTCACATTCCCAACATTTGTGAAACCAAGTACTTGTCATGAATCAAGCTACTGAGGACTGGGATGTCTGATTAGTATATTATGGTGGTGTTGTATATTCTTTTATCTCCTATTTTTCCATTTTTTAATTTTTTAATATTTGTTTTTTGTATTCTATTGTCTCCCCACTTGTGTCCTCCATATTATTTTCTCTTCTCCTGCTACTAACCAACTTCTTTATTCCTCTTTCACACTTTCTAAGATCTAATCACTCTATATCCCACCCCCTCAACATCTCATCCTACACCTTACCCCCAGTTTTTTGTCCACCATAAGAAACTGCAGACCCTTTTGCAAACCTACTGTTTATATTGTAGATAATAATTGAACTCACACATTTCTGTATACTGTGACAAACTGTAAACATTTAAATATTAGCTGTTTGGTTTGAGGCTGTATATTGATTATATTGGGTGCTGTTAATATTGTTCAACTCCTTAAAGGAGAGGTATTGGAACCCTGCAGAGACACTATAAGCCTATAGGGTAAAAATTATAATGCCTCAGATCCTCAGTGCTAAAAGGGAAGACAGAAAAACAATATAAAAAACAAGGGAAGAAAGCATCCCAAACATATCAAGATACTAAATTATTAGAATTTATGGCCAGCACAAGAGAAGAAATGACAGAGAAGGAGTTCAGGATATACATAATTAAAATGTTCTGTGAATTAAAGTGTGATATAAGAAAGCAATTACAGACACCAAAATATCATTTTGATAAAAAGCTACATAAGCAAATACAGGAAGAAAAAGATTCCTGCAATAGGGAGAAGGGGTTCTGAAAAGAAAAACAAACATAAATGCTTGAAATGAAAGAAATAATAAACCAAATTAAAAACTCAATAGAAACAGCAACAGATTAGATCACTTGGAAGACAATACTTCAGACAATAAAGATAAAATATATAATCTTAAAAAGAATGTTTAACACACAGTGAAGAAGGTAAGAAATCATGAGGATAACATTCAAGAATTATGGGATAACATAAAAAGATGAAATTTAAGACTAATTGGGATAGAAGAAGGCCTAGAGTTCCAAACCAGAGGAATTCACAGTCTATTCAATGAAATAATACCAGAAAAACTTCCAAACATGAAGAATTAATTGGAAAACCAAATGTAAGAGGCTTACAGGACACCAAATGCACAAAATCACAACATATTCACACCAAGCCACATTATAATGAAAGTGCCTCGCATGTAGTAGAAGGAGAGAATTGTAAAAGTCACAAGAAAAAGGAATCAGATTATATATAGGGGGGGTACCAATTAGAATATCTGCAGATTTTGCAACCCAGACACTGAAAGCTAGAAGATCTTGGTACAACATATATCAAGCTCTGAAAGAAAATGGATTCCAACCAAGAAACTTATACCCAGCAAAATAAGCATTTGATCTGATGTCGAAATAAAAACCATCCATGATAAACAAAAGTTAGAAGAATTTACAATTAGAAAGCCTGCACCACAGAACATCCTAGACAAAATATTCCATGAGGAGGAAATGAAAAACAACAATGAAAATCAGTAAAAGGATGCATTACACTAAATGAAAAAACAATCAAAGAGAAACCAAGTCAAGTTAAATACCAAAAATAAACAAAAATGACTGGGAATACAAATCACAGCTCAATAATAACCCTGAATATTAATGGCCTAAATTTACCAAACAAAAGACTGGTATGTAGATTTAAAAAAAAAGAAAAAGACCCAGCTATATGCTACCTTTAAGAGACTAATCTCATAGGAAAAGACATTCATAGACTTAAGGTGAAAGGTTGGGGAAAAACATACAACTCCCATGGAATGAGGAAACAATCAGGGGTTTCCACCCTCATATCAAATAAGGTAGATTTCAAGCCAAAGTTAATGAAAAGGCACAATAAGGGACATTTTATACTGATAAAGAGAAATATATATCACCAAGACATAATAATTATAAATTTATATGCCTCCAAACAATGGAGCATCTGTGTTCATTAAACAAACTCTTCTCAAGTTCAAGGATCAAATAGACCCCAAAACAATAATTCTGAGTGACTTTAAAACACCTCTTTCACCACTTGATAAATATGCCAAATAAAAGCTAAATAAAGAAACTATAGAACTCAATAATACAATCAAGAACTTAGACTTAACTTACATATATAGAATATTTTATCCATCAATGAATGAATACACTTTCTTCTCAGCAGCACATGGATGCTTCTCTAAAACAGACCACATACTATGCCACAAAGCAGCTCTTAGCAAATACAAAAAGTAGAGCTAACAACCTGAATTCTATTAGATCATAATAGAATGAAATTAGAAATAAAAAATAGAAGCTACTCCAACACCTGAAGACTAAATAATATGCTATTGAATGAACTATGGATTGCAAAAGACATCAAAGATGAGATGTAAAAATTCTTAGAGGTAAATGAGAACACTGATACAACATATTAAAATCTCTTTGACACTATGAAGGCAGTCCTAAGAGGAAAGTTCATTGCATGAAGTTCATTCCTTTAAAGAAGGAAAAGTCAACAAATAAATGACCTAACATTACATCTCAAAGTCCTAGAAAAAGAAGAACAAAGCAACACCCAAAGCAGTAGAAGACAGGAAATAATTAAAATAAGAGCTAAAATCAATGAAATTGAAACAAAAGAAACAAAGAATTGACAAAACAAAAAGTTGGTACTTTGAAAAAATAAATAAAAGTAACAAAACCTTAGCCATGCTAAAGAAGAGGAGAGAGAAAGTTCAAATTACTAACATACGTAATGAAAAAAGAAAATATCACAACAGACACTACAGAAATACAGAAGATGATTAGAAATTATTTTGAAAACCTGTATTCCAATAAAATAGAAAATATCAAAGGCATCGACAAATTTCTAGGGTCATATCACTTGCCCAAATTGAATCAGGTTGATATACACGAGTTCAACAGATCAATTTTATGCAATGAAATAGAAGTCATCAGAAGCCTACCAACCAAGAAAAGCCCAGGACCAGATGGATACACAGCTGAGTTCTACAAGATTTTCCAAGAAGAACTAATACAGATACTCCTCAAATTATTTCATGAAACAGAAAGAGGGAACACTTCCAAACTCATTCTATGTTGCCAATATCACCTTAATTCTAAAACCAGGCAAAGACATATCAAAGAAAGAAAATTTCAGAACAATATCTCTAATGAACATAGATCAAAAATTCTCAATATATTTCTGGCAAATCAAATACAAAAACACATCAAAAAT
The DNA here is from genome assembly GCF_048772815.1 of Callospermophilus lateralis. Lineage (NCBI taxonomy): Eukaryota > Metazoa > Chordata > Mammalia > Rodentia > Sciuridae > Callospermophilus > Callospermophilus lateralis. The sequence goes on along the minus strand of NC_135306.1, from coordinate 126,762,583 downwards.
ATAGTGCACCATGATCAAGTGGGGTTCATCCCAGGGATTCAAGGTTGGTTCAATATACAGAAATCAATAAATCCCAATGACATTCCTCATAGAAATATAAAAAGCAGTCAATCATTTGCAATATGAATGAAGCAGGTGGCATCACTATACCAGACCTTAAATTATACTAGAAAGGTATAATAACAAAAACAACATGGTATTAGCACCAACACTAGACTTGTAGATCAATTGTACAGAATAGAGGACACAGAGACAAACCCACATGAATACAGTTATCTCAACTAGACAAAGGCACCAAAATCACACATTGAGAAAAGGTAGACTCTTCAACAAATGGTGCTGTGAAAATTGAAAATTCATATGCAGTAAAATAAAAGTAATACCCTATCTCTCACCATGCACAAAACTCAAATTAGATCAAGGACCTAGGAATTAAACTAGAGATCCTTGGTCAAATAGAAAAAAAAGTAGGCCCAATCTTTATCATGTCAGATTAAGCCCGAAATTTCTTAATACACTCCTATAGCACAAGAATTAAAATCAAGAATCAATAAATGAGACGAATTTAAACTAAAGTTTCTTCTCAGCAAAAGAAACAATCAGTGAGGTAAATAGAGAGCCTACAAAATGGGAGCAATTTTTAGCACACTCACATCAGATAGAACACTAAACTCTAGGGTATATAAAGAACTCAAAAGTCTTAACACCAAAAAAACCAAATAACCCAGAACTAACCAGATGCTTCTCAGAAGAGGATATACAATCAACCAAAAAATATACGAAAAAATGTTCAACATCTGTAGCAATTAGAGAACTGCAAATCAAAACTACTCTAAGATTTCATCTCATTCCTGTCATACTGGTGGCTATTAAGAATACAAACAACAATAAGTGTTGACAAGGATGTGGGGATTAAAGGTACACTCATACATTGCTGATGGGACTGCAAATTGATGCGACCAATATGGAAATCAGTATGCAGATTCCTTGGAAAACTTGGAATGGAACCACCTTTTGACCCAGCTATCCCACTCTTCAGTTTATACCCAAAGGACTTAAAAACAGTATACTACAGTGATGTAGCCACATCAATGTTTATAGCAGCACAATTTGCAATAGCTAAACTGTGGAACCAACCTACATGCCCTTAAGTAGAAGAATAGTTAAAGAAAATGTGGCACATATACACAATGGAATATTACTAAGCATTAAAAGAGAATAAAATCATGGCATTTGAAGGTAAATGGATGAAGTTGGAGAATATTATGCTAAGTGATGTAATCCAATCCCCCAAAACAAATGCTGAATGTTTGCTCTGATATGTGGATGCTGATCCATAATGGGAATAGTGGGGAGCTTGGGAGAAAAGGAGGAACTTTAGATTGGGCAAAGAGGAGGGAGAGGAAGTAAAGGAGTATGGGGGTAGGAAAGATGGTGGAATGAGATGGACATCATTACCCTGGTACATGTATGAAGACATGAATGCTGTGACTGTACTCTGTGTACAATCAGAGACATGAAAAATTGTGTTCTATATACATACTATGAATTTAAATGCATTCTGCTCTGATGTATAACAAACTAGAATAAATAAATAATTTATAAAAATTTAAATATTCAAGGAACAAAATAATTATGAGAATCAACATCAACCCACTTTCACACCACATTAATAATGATATATATTAAATTTTATGTTTCCCTTCAGAGACAAAAATAATTTGACATAGCTATAATGATAGCACAGATATATTTCTATTCACAATTTTACTTCTGACTCATATGAAGATTGCCTTTAAATATTGACTCTCTATATTAAATATAGCTTATTAGCTTGCCACAGAGCTACTGAGAATCAGAGCAATAATTCTACTTAATTGGTGATCAAGCAGAAAAGACGTGAATTAATTTTGAAGACATATACAAAACTGTGAGCTAATTTATTTTCAAAAATATCTGCTAGTATTATCCACACCTGCCTTCTCTTACATCCACAAATGCTTAGCCCAATATGTTTCCAGAAGGCCTTGGTCTTCTTAGGCCTGGTGGCTAGTAGGACTTAACTCAAGGGTTAACTTTACAAACCCGGAAGAGCAGACCACTGAACTCTCAGTGGTGTGGCCAAGGAGGTCTCAACCCTCCTACAGAGTGGGCCCTTCTGGCCATAGTCCTACCTTTAGCAAGGACTTGACCCTTATAAGGGCAAAGTGCAGTTATATCTGAGGAGTAAAATGGGAACACAGAAGTGCAACTAATGTGGAGAGGACAGCTACTGCCATTTAGTAACAGAAAGGGCATTTCTATAACTCTTACTTAGTTTTCCTCTAAAAAAAAAAATCTTAACCAGAAAGTTAGAGCAAGTGTTTGGAAGGAATATTTGAACTGTGTGAAATCAAGAAATAGTTATTTAAATTGAAAAAGTATATTTGTGGTCTGATAAAGATATTTGCTATCTTTTAACTACTAGTTCAAAGGAGATTTTCTTGACTCTTTAATAAGGAAATCACTTCTACTTTTTAACTTACATGGCATTTTTTCATGTCTCTGATAAGCTGCTATTCCTTTCTGTTTTGCATTTTAGTCATTTGTATGCATGACTTATGCCCCCTTCCAGTTTTTATATTTATTCATGAAAAGATCATGTCTTATTCATCTATGTATCCACTAGTGGATGTGCATCAGTAAAAATGCTCTCCAGGAATACATCTGTTGGACAAACAGAAATATTGATACAATTATACATCCAGGAGAAATTAAAGAATGCTTTAAAACAATAACATACTCACAAAAAATATGAAATTAAATTAGAGTGCCCTATGTGTTACTATTAAAAATTTATTTTGTATTTATAGAATAAAATATCTATATAATTATCACTTTATATCTGCAAGGACTCTGTTCCAGAACACCATATACACACATAGACACAGAAATCTGAGGATGCTCAAAGTCTTATATGAAATGGCATAATATTTTCATATAACCTACATACATCCTCTTGTGTATTTAAACATGTCTAGAATACTTATAACACCTAATACAATGTAAATGTTATGTAAACAGCTGTCCTACTGTATTTTTAGAGAATAATGACAAGAAAAAAAATGACTGTACAAGTTCAGTACAGATGCAATCATTACAGGCCAAACTACATAGTACAAATCAGCAGCAATGTAAAATTTCAATCCCCAGCTGGTTGAATTGAGGAATGCAAACCCAGCAGATAGGGAGCACTTGACTCTATGTGATTTTGTGTTTCAGTCATCACAAAAATTGTGTTTGATTTTCAAATCACCTTAAAATGGGAAATCTATCCTGAGAATACTTGACATTGTATAGAAGTTAAAAATTAGAAACACACACACATTCATCATATCTAAAACAATGTTTGTTATCTGACTTGTCTACAAAATATGAAGAAATTTTCACTGTTCTTCTACAATGGAAGTTATAATATTAGAAAAATCATCCCTTATTTTAATAAAAATAAAAGTAACTCTGTGGAAATAATTAAAAACAGGTTAGAAATATTAAAATTATTGTTAAATAAATTTACCAAAAATTTTAGGCCTTAAATCTTACTTTTTTTTGGCTTGAAATTTACCCCTTTTTCTGATCTTTTTCCTCTTTTTAAATTTTAGTTCAGATTATTTATACTTCTTCTAATCAATAAAGCAATCTTAAAGTATAAGTGAACTTTACCAGAGTAAATACTGATAAAATTCTTATTTCCCAGATTCCTCAATGTTTAATAAATAGTGATATTCAGTTCCTTTATATCTTCTATAAGCTGGGATTTTATTATGGAAAATCCATATTATGGAGATATAGGATTATTTTCTGAATCAGTCTCTCCCTCCCTTCCTCCCTCCCTTCCTTTCTTCCTTCTTTCCTTCCTTCCTCCCTCCCTTCCTTTCTTCCTTCTTTCCTTCCTTCCTTCCTTCCTTCCTTCCTTCCTTCCTTCCTTCCTTCCTTCCTTCCTTCCTTCCTTCCTTTTGATTATCAGGAACTGAATGCAGGGGTGCTTTACCCCGGAGCCCTATCCCCATCCCTTTCTATTTTTTATTGTGAGATGGGGTCTCACTGAGTTGCTTGGAGACTTACTAAGTTTCTGATGCTGGCCTGGAACTTGTGATCCTCCTACTTCAGCCTCATGAATCACTGGAGATACAGACATGGGCCATTGCACCTGGCAATATTTCCTTCTCATATAATATTTTGTCCATATTCCAAAAAAAGTGACAAAATTTAAATAGGATCTTTATATACTGGAATCATAGCATCTCTATCAAAATAATTTCTAAATGTCTGAAAGATATCTACTGAGTTGACCCTTGGGATTTCTCTTCAACATCCCAAATCATTGCATTTCTTTGAAGTAAATAATTCATTTAATTTTTCATTTTGTTGTAATTAACAAATTTTATTGCTATAACTTCCTTCAGTTGGCTTTTGTTCAATCCATTGAGAAATAAGTTTATAACAATTGTACTGTGTAATTAAAGTTATCTAATATGGACTAAATATTTGTGTCTTGCCAAAATTACTACATTAAAGCCCTAATTCCCAAAGTGAAGATATTTGGTCATAGAGCCTTGGGATTTACTGAAGACATGATGGGAGGGGGTCCTTATGATGACCAGCTTAAAAAAAAAGTCATAAGTGCTGTCTGACCCATGTGAGGATATATAAAGATATATCAAGAAGGAAGCCATGTGTAAATCAGAAATGAAGAAGATCATACCCTCCTCTGTTTGCACCTTGGTCTTGGAACTTATCAGCATCTTACACTATGAGTACATTGCATTTCACCATCATGTATATCCATAAGACTGAGATCTAAATTAGATTAAGATACTTTCCATGCTTATATAAATATGTTAAAATAGATTCTACTGTCATGCATAATTAAAAAGAAACTGTAAAATTATAAAAATTTAATTTTTGTTACTTAAGCCACCTAATCTATGATATTTAGTTAGTGCAGTCCAAATTATGACACTACTAAAGATCAATGAGATGAATACAATGTACCAGGCACTGTTATTTTATGTCTAATATCTCACTTATATGTTCTTCCAAATCTATGAGGCATACAGCTACCATGAGCTTTCAAAGATTTTTTTCCATATCCAGCTTCATTATCAATTTCTTCAATAATCCTTGTGCCTCTGCATTTCAATTTCAATCACAATTCCGATTATTCTCTGGGCTGTGTCTTTAAACTAGAAGTTTTGTTACAAGATCAAGTAATTCTAGGAATATCCTTGCTTTTTGCTTTTCTGTACTAATGCAGAAAGGTCCTTATTAAGGAGTGTAAGAACAATATAAGATAAGGGAAATGTAATAAATTTTGTAAGTTAGAAACATTCTAGTGAGCAGCTTTTTCACTGCTGTGACCAGCAGACCAGACAGAAGACCAGACAGAAACAATTAACAGAGGAAAAGCTTATGGCTGGGAGGCCAGGGAGGCTCATGTTTTCAGAATACTCAGCCCATAGACTGGTGACTCCATTGCTCATGACCAGAGGTGGAGGCATAACATCATGGCAGAAGTGTGTGGCAGAAAAATAATCTAGAGACATGGCAACAGGAAGCAGAGAGAGACAAGAGAGACCCCCCCCTCTCCATGGACAAAATATATACCCCAAAGATTTGTCCTTAGTGAACTACTTCATCCAGCCACACCCTACCACCTACAGTTACTACCCAGTTAATCCCTAACAGGGGATCAATACACTAATTAAGTTAAAACTCTCATAACCAAATCATCTCACATTTAAACTTTCTTGCATTGTCTCACACATGAGCATTTAGGGAATATCTCATATCTAAATATAACTGAAAATAAGCAACCTCATGGATCTCTTAGCCTTTTTATTGACTAGAAATGAAGTAATTAGTATAATAGAACATATCCTATACAAAGAAAACATAATATTTATGTAAAAATGATAGTTTTATTTAAATTGATGGGGTTTTTTAAAATTTATAATCAAAGCATATACTTGTTGTAATCACTTTTCTTAGGTTAGTGAGAAGCTCCATTCTATTTTTCATGACTCCGATATGAGATCAATCTATTTTGTCCTTTAATGTAGGAGAAAATAATTAAAGAGATTAAGATGTGTACTTAGGATAAGCAGTGTATTTAATGTTTATAAATTTGAAATTTATTTCAGTAAATAATATTCTACCATAGTTTTCTTAATTTATTTTGGCTCTGAGGAAGGTAGGAGTTGATTCAATCAGCAGAATTTTTTCCAAACTACTTATCATCCCATGTAAATAATGATACAAACTTTACTTACTGAAATGGATTTCACTCTGCTATTTGGTAAAAAATTATGTGCATTATTTCAAAAATATTGTAAAGGTGTGGAATTCATTATAGGCAAAAATATTCTGCTTCAATTTCTGAACAAATATAGACAGAATCACTAAGAAATGCATTTATTTATTTGTTTGAATTATCATGAATCAATAATGATGTTATTTAATGAAAATAATTCATTAGATGATTCACTATTTAAATTTGAACATTTGCACAAAGGATTTTTCTCTTAATCTATAATGCTAAAATAAATTACCACAGTCTCCTGAACAAGTTAAGAGTGACTGAAGTTTTACTACTACTACCATATATTTATAATATTCATGATGTTCCTAAAGGTAGATTTACAGTTTTATATTATTATTGTTACATTTAACTCTAGAAGACTCTCTAAAGGGGTTAGCTGATATAAGTTTACCCCTTGCAATGTGACCCAGTTGACACCTAAGTAAGCTCCACATATTCATTCATTTACACAGGCATTTCACAAATATAAACTGAGTGCCATGTGCTACAGGTTCAGCAGCAGGTGCAAATGAACCAAACAAGAAAACAGAAATCCCTGTCATCACAAAATTTATGTCCTAGTAAGTGAGGCCCAACAAATGCACAAAACAAATAAATGAACTACATTATTATTAGAAGGTGATAAGACCATTAAGAAAAGAAATTGGAAAGAAAGTTCTGGGAGTGGGATGGCAGCCAAAAAGGTCCAGGTGAAAGATGGCATTTGAAATAAGGTCTGAACAAACGGAGGCTTTCCTGATGAAATTAAACACAATTTTGACTCTGTATTCATGAGTTCCATATCCATATTTTCAACCTGAATCAAAAAAATATTCAGAAAGGACTGAGGGTGTGGCTCAGAGGGACAGAACTGACCTAGATAGAACATGCAAGGGTCTATGCCTCAGTCTGGCTGGGCACAAAATCACGAGCCACTCAAGCAGGAACAAACTTTATTTTTTGAAACTGCTGCCAATGCCCCGTACACTCACGGAAAGATTGCCGATCCACGCACGCAGCATTCTCCTGGATCCCAAGAGGAAGTTCCTCCTCCGGAATTCCCTCCTACCGCACTTCCCCAACCAATGGGAACTCTCCAGGAGTCCCTTAGCAGGCCTAGGTGGACAGCAGGAGTCCAATATCCATATGAATGCAAATCTTAACATAATCATATCATCTCAATGGCTAGCTGGTGTCACCTTTCAACCAAAAATGCCATGCATCATATTACTTGGCTGTGGCTCTTAGCATTTCCCCCCTTCTGTTTAATTAAGCAACAAGCAATGTGGCTAGGGACCCTGCCTGTTAGGTTTGTCCAATTCAACATATGGCTCTTACCCATCATCGGAAAACTGACCTCTAGGTGTCAACCTCCTGTCTTAGGTTGATACCACTGCAATTGGATCATACCCGTCACTGACTACTGGTCCAGCATATAGCCATACTTGTGGATAGGCCTATGCACCAGTGGGGGGGTGAGGTTCTTTGTCTCACCTCTGTTAGCCCCCAAAATTAGACCATCACTAGAGAAGGGAGGAGGATACAGAAATGCCACGACACCAAGTCAATTGACGGCTCTTTAGGAAAAATTGTAACACTGGTGACACATCAGCAAAGATACGCCAGCACTACCATAATTCGCTGCCTCAACAGATAGATCACAATGCATACAAGTGATACATAGTCCAGGCAAGTTTTGTAAGCAGTTCAAAGCGGAGGAATCTATCAATATGTCCATATCCTCCCAAAATAAATGGACTCCTTGAATGAGCATTACTTGTTGAGTTATTATTCATTGATGCATCAGTTTATACAGTTTGTTGTGATAACTATCAAAGAAACTGTAGTTTGGTTTCAGCTTTGTCTTCACCAGCACTGGGATGAAGATAGAAATTCTGACAATGATGCTAAAAAAAAATATATATATATATATATGTAACATTTCAACAGGTACTAATAAAACAATTTTTTGAACAATTTACATTATCCTGAACAGAATTATTACATATAATAAAAAGGAAAGGTGAAAGTAAACAAACAGATCTGTTAAACTGCTTATTTGTATACACATATTAAAACAATCCTCAACAGCTATTTACCCAATTTAAATTAAACCATTAAAATCACGTGAATAATAAAAAAATTCAGATCCATTTATTCATGAGCACTCCTCATATATAATATATGGACATACGCACATACAGACATACAACACAAAACAGAAGTGTGCACACATAACATACAACACATAAGACAATAGTAAAGGCCTTGTAGCTTTACCTAGGTGAAATCTCCATTGCAATGTTTAAAAACTCCACAGTCAAAAAATAAAACTGATCAGAAAAACATTAACCTAGGTCTGTATGAGCTCAAAAATAAAATAGAACTTTATGATGTGGGAAAAAGCAATAATAAAATAGATATTGAAAAAAGCATCCTGGTTAATCACTGTTGCAGATGTAAGAATAGCCAAGCTGGAGCTCTGGATATCAGCTGTTATGGATTTGAGTCAAATCGTCTTCTTTTTGGTCTGTAGAAATTGTTTTGGTTAATCTCTCTGGAATCCAAATCGGCTGCTGTTCTCCCTGTGGAAACACACAAACAGAGCCCCGACTCCAGACAATCACTGGGTCAGGACCTTTCCATTGTCCTATTAGAATATCCTTCCAAAGTACCTTAGGCTTATGTACATTTTTTGGATACAAATGTCTTTCCACAGCACTAAGCCTGATGAATCCAAATTTTAAAAGTTTAGAGTAAAAAAGGGTTATTTTAAGTTTATCTTTGGGGGACATATACCCCTTTCCAATTCCGTCCTTTTGTTTTAATAAGTACATTTTAATAGTTTGATGAGATCTTTCAACTGTGCCTTGTCCCTGTGGATTGTATGGGATTCCTGTTATGTGAGTAATGCCAAATGATGAGCAAAATTGTTTAAAAGAGGTAGAAGCATAACCAGGACCATTATCTGTTTTTAACTGTTTTGGAACGCCCACAGTGGCAAAATTTAGTAAGCAATGAGCCATAATATCTTTAGTTTTTTCTCCAGCATGAAGGGAGCCCATCAAAAATCCGGAAGAAGTATCAACTGTAACATGCAAATATTTTAATCTTCCAAATTCTGGCAAGTGTGTGACGTCCATCTGCCAAATATGGTTAGGTATCAGTCCTCTAGGATTGACTCCAAGATTAACTTGTGGTAAAAATGTCACACAATTTTGACATTGTTTTATTATATGTCTGACTTGTTCTTTAGTTATTTTAAAACGCTTTTGTAAAGTATTAGCATTGACATGGAACCTTTTATAAAAATTTATAGCTTCTTCTATTGTGTAGATTCATCTGCTAATTCATTGCCCAAACTAAGGGCTCCAGGCAATCCTGTATGTGCCCTGATATGTCCTATAAAGAATGGATTTTTTCTGTCCCAGATTAGACTTTGTATAGTGGAAAACAAAGAGAAAACAGAAGAAGAAGGGGAAATCCTATCAGCATCTTCAAGGGATACTATAGCATTAACTACATACTGACTATCAGAAAATAAATTAAATACAGAATCTTTAAAAATCATAAAAGATTGTAATACTGCATTAAGCTCTACCTTTTGAGCTGATTGTTTGGGTACTAAAAATGTAAAAGTTTGATCAGGGGTAACTACTGCTGCTGTACCATTATTTGACCAACGGTGAATATATTTGGAGCATTTATGATAGGGGTTTTTCTTGTCATTTTTGGAAAAACTACAAGATGCTTATACCAAAAAGAAAACAAAGGATTAGATGGTAAGTGATTATCAAATGAAACATTAGATTTACACCTGATTATTGTCCAAGTATTTAACTCATTAGCTAACTCATCAATTTGATCCATAGTATATGGAGTAATAATTTTTGGGGAGAAATCCCAAATACTCCCTTTGCTGCTTTTATTCCTTTGAGTATTAATTGTCCTACAGCCTCAGGATATCTAGTAAGAATAGTGTTAGGAGAATAAGATAAATGTATCCACAATAATGGACCTTCTTGCCAAAATACTCCTGTAGGAATATTTTTTGTTGATAGTACAATAAATAATAAAGGCAAACTTATATCAATTCTATCCAAATGCATATTTTCCATATATGTTTCAATGATTTTTAATGCCTTTCTTGCTTCAGGCGTTAACATGTGGGGTGAATTTGGATCTGATGGACCTTTTAGGATATCAAATAAAGGTCCTAGCTCTCCTGATGGTATGCCTAGATAAGGCCTTATCCAATTTATGTCTCCCAATAACTTTTGAAAGTCGTTAAGTGATTTGAGTTGATCTACTCGTATTTGAATTTTTGGTGGACGAACCATGGTTGAGGATAATAGAACTCCGAAATAATTAATTGGAAAATTTAATTGTACTTTATCTATTGCTATCTCTAGATTATATTTTTTTAAATAAATTTGTAAGTGTGGCATAACATTCTAGCAATGTGTTTTTATCTTTATGTGCCAATAACACATCATCCATATAGTGAAATATTTGTAGTTCAGGATTTTGATTTCTAAGTGGCTAGATTTCTTTGTTAACATAAATTTGACACATAGTTGGACTATTAGCCATCCCTTGAGGGAGTACTTTCCATTCATATCTCTGATCAGGACCTTCATGATTTAGTGCAGGGATAGTAAATGCAAAATGTGGACTATCCTCAGGATGAATTGGAATTGAAAAAAAAAACAATCTTTAATATCTATAGCTAAAACATACCAGGTTTTTGGTAAAGCAGACAATTGGGAAATCCCTGATTGAGCAGGTCCTATAATAACCATCTCATTATTAATGGCTCTTAAATCTTGCAATAATCTCCATTTACCAGATTTCTTTTTAATGACAAAAATGGGAGTATTATGGGGAGATACGAAAGGTTGTATATGTCCCTCTGCTAATTGTTGCTTGATCAGGTCATGGGCTACTTGTATCTTTTCTTTAGTCAGGGGCCACTGAGGAACCCACACTGGTCTTTCTGATTTCCAAGTAATTTTGATTGTCTCAGTGGCCCTTTCTGAAAATCCAATCCATGTCTATTTATTCCTTGATCTATTTGAATTGGTGATGCTATACCTTGTTCTTGTTCTCCTAATCTTTTTTCTTTCCTAAAACCTTGTCTAGTCCTAGTAGTGGGCGCATTAGGATTGATGTTATTTGTTAATGTCAAACCTAATTGATCTAGGACATCTTGTCCCCATAAATTTATAGGAAGATGATCCAATACATAAGGCTGTATAGTTCCTTCACATCCTTCAGGATCCTTCCAATCTAATACCATTGCACTTTTATGGGGATTAGTCACCACTCCTAGGCCTCGAAGCGTTTGAGTGGCTTGTTGTAATGGCCAATGTTTTGGCCATTCTTGGCGAGATATGATGCTAATGTCAGCACCTGTGTCCAGTAGCCCATTAAATTCATGTCCTTGAATATTTAGTTTTAGCATGGGGCAAGAATCTAAATTTAAAGACAGCATAGCCCAATCTACACCTGTGGAGCCTAATTCCCTAGAACCTCTTTCTACAGTACGACTGGAAAATTTACCATGCAGGCTGGATATTATTAATAACTGTGCTATTCTATCTCCTGGTGAAATTACTGATATACCTCTTGGAGAACTAGCTATAATTTTTATTTCACCCTCATAATCGGGATCAATTACCCCAGGACTTATCATAAGTCTTTTTAGTGTAGAAGAACTGCGTCCCAATAATAAGCCTACTGTTCCTTGGGGAAGAGTTCCTTTTACTCCTGTGGGAATGATTTGAACTCCCATCTCTGGAGTTAGTACTGCTCTGGCAGAGGCACAGATGTCCAACCCTGCGCTCCCTCTAGTTTGTCTGATGAGAGATTTAAAGGATAATGTGTCCTGGGCACTACCCTGATGGGGTTGCTGGGTTCCTCCATTGCCCCGTATATTTGTGGTTGTGGGCCCCGGAGCATTGGGCCCCCCAGTCCGTTTTTTGGCAATGGAGCCTAATGCCTTTCTCCACGATATCATGGGTAAACACTTGGTAACAGAGTACCCTCTGTGGTGGTTTGAGAACGGCATTCATTAGCCCAATGTCTCCCTCTATGGCATCGTGGGCAAATACCCGGTATACTATTCCTTTGATACCTAGCTTTGTTAAACCCTCCTCCTATGGGGCAACTCTTTTTAAAATGTCCTGTTTGATCACAATTATTGTATGTTTTTGGCCTGGCATCTAAAGCCTGTTGTACTGCTGCCAAGACTTGCCCTTGTTCATTAATGTCTCTACATAATTTAATATATGTGTTTAAATCTTCATGTCTCCATGGTCTAATGACCTCTCTGCAGCAACAATTTGCTTGGTCATAATCCAGTTGTTTTATAAATGGCATTGCCTGTTCTGTATCCCCAAATATTCTAGAAGCTGTTTGAATAAGTCTATCTACAAATTCAGCGTGTTCATTAGTTTCTAGTATTACCTTAGATAATTGTCCTTGTAAATCTCCATGCCCCTGTAAAGTTTTCCATGCCCTAACCGCATCTACAGCAATTTGTGCGTATACACCAGGATCATATTCAATTTGTTGTCGTTGACCCTCATAAGGTCCTTTTCCTAACAACATTTCTAGATTTCTTTGAGGGTAACTGGCTGCTACATTTCGCCTAGCTGTCTCTGTGCAAAATTTCTCATTGGCAACCTTCCATAACAAATATTGTCTTCCATTTAGCACAGATCGACACATGTTAGCCCAGTCATGTCCAAGTTGGTAATAGATTCGACCATACTTATGGTAAAGGGTGCTTTCAGACCATAGTTTGTTACAGCCTCCTTTAATAGCTTCACTGTTTTAAAATCTAAAGCACGGTGAATTCGTTGCCCTCCTGCCTGCTCAAGTACAGGGCATGCTAATCTTTGAGATCCTGCCTCAGGATTCCGTCCATCAACTACGGGAGTTGAGGGCCGCTCAGCTGTAGATGGAGCTGTTGGTTGAATTACGCCCTCTGGTGATAGAACGGAGTTAGTAGCAGCCTCCTGTTGTAATTCCCCGCCTGATGGTTGTTTTTCCTCTAAGCTTTCTTCCTTCAAATTTTCCTCTGTCTGACTAGCTCGAGAGACCTTCTCTTTTGCTTGGCCTAACATGTTTTCTACCATAGTCTGGACCTCTAATAATTTACTTAACAGTCTTTCGGTTTGTTTTTTACTAGTTTCTAATCTACTATAAAGGTAACGCAACCCAATAAGATAGCATAAAACAAAACCTAAACAGAATGAAACAAAAATGGAACAAAAAATAGTTGTATCAATTTTCTCTTTCTCAGGGCTGAAGAACTTCAAACCTTGAGCCAACCATTTTTCCCAGTTTGCCTGAGAAAATTCTAGGGATAGGCAGCTTGAAACAAAAACAAAATAAATCAAAACAAGAACACATTGTTTTTTGAAATGGTCACCCATTCTCTCGCCTTCCCTCAGGGGCGAGCAATTTTACTCACCTCCAAGCTTCAGGTGTCCCCGCACGGGCCACCAATTGCAGCAGTCTGGCTGGGCAAAAAATCACGAGCCACTCAAGCAGGAACAAACTTTAGTTTTTGAAACTGCTGCCAATGCCCCGTACACTCACGGAAAGATTGCCGATCCACGCACGCATGCGGCGTTCTCCCGGATCCCAAGAGGAAGTTCCTCCTCCGGAATTCCCTCCTACCACGCTTCCCCAACCAATGGGAACTCTCCAGGAGTCTCGTAGCAGGCGTAGGTGGACAGCAGGAGTCCAATATCCATATGAATGCAAATCTTAACATAATCATATCATCTCAATGGCTAGCTAGTGTCACCTTTCAATCAAAAATGCCATGCATCATATTACTTGGCTGTGTCTCTTAGCAGGTCTAGGTTTGATCCCCTGTGCCAAAAAAAAAAAAAAAAAAACAACCAAAATTCATCTATACAGAACATGTTTAGATTGTATATCTTTTCATTGTCTCCTAAATAATACAGTATGACTATTTACATAGCATGCACACTTTATTAGGTATTAGAAAATGTCTAGAGATGATTTAAAATATAAATGAGGATGTATGTAGGTTATAGGCAAATAATGTCATCTTATATAAGGGACTGAAGCATTGTCACATTTTGGTATTTGTAATAGAGTGGGGGGCGGCATCCTAGAACCAAACCCCATTGAAACAGTGAGATGAATGTAAATGCTTTTGAGAAACCCAAATATTTTCAATAATCCTCTATTATCATGCTGTAGATTTATTTTTCTAGCAGTCAGGCAGGGAACAGATTTGGCAGAGAGGTTGGTGAATTGGTCATTCTTCTTTCCATTACCCTTAAGGGAACAGCAGTTTTCCTCCCTGGCCCATATGTTTTGTTTTGTTTTCTTCTCTAGGTTTGATCCAGTTTTTTGGCAAGCAGGATACAATTTGAATCAGTCCTTACATTCCCATTGCCAAGGTACATACAACATGTGTGGGCATATGGTCTTGTTTCTTTGATCTTTTAACCTTTATTTATTATAGATACACCATGGTGTAATGGATTATTTGAGGGAATTGAACACTTGGAATGGCAGCAGGTCTGGTTGAGGCCATCTGGAGATGCTAGTGAAGGGGAAGTTTATTCCCTTGTGAAACAAGTTTTACAGAGAGTTAAATAAAACCAACAAGAAAACCTGCAATAACTTCATTTAAAAGTGGCATATGGTGACATTTTAGATAATGGAATTAAAGGATTTGTTATTGGATAGGTATGTGATAAAACAAGAGTACATCTCTCTTCTGGAAGCTATTATTCTAGAATAATCAATCAGCCTTCTATCCCTGATCTCTCAGAATATAGACCATCTAATGTGAACAAAATTATTTCCTTTTGGTTTAGACGGGGAAAGATAGAATGAAGGTGTTAGATGGTTAAAAAAAAAAGAAATGTGGAAGAATATTATTTTTCAGATTATATTGTGAAGGTATTTTAAGATCACTCACTGAATTTTGATGGTAAATTGTTTTCTAGCAATAATTATGAGTATTTATGTTTAATGTCATAAATCACTTTCACTATTAAGTATTCTAGTCTGGGTGATCAATGTGTTTTTCCTTCCCTTAAATTTGATTTTTAGTTCTTAAGAATTATTACAAAGAGGAAAAGGAAAGGTAACTTATATATGTAGAAAGGGGGGGTATAAATATATATGGAGAAAGAGAGAGAAAGAGAAAGCGATACATACACATATATACACACATATGCACTTGTGTGAATATATATATACTCTGATTGTCTCTATGCACCCACCAGAATGCCTAAAATTACAGAATAATAAATAAGAACTGACAACATCAAAGGTTGGCAAAGTTTTTAGATAATACAGCTTTCTCATTAATTATTGTGGGAATATATAATGATGTAGTGCCTAAAAAATGGAGAGAGAGAGTTCTGGGAGTGTGTCTACAGTTTCCTATGAAACTGTGCTTAGAGTTTCATATAAAACTAAATATATGCCTACTCCATGACTCAGCAATTCTACTCCTAGGTATTTACCCATGTCAAAAAGATAAGCACAAAATGATGTAAAAACAACCATAGCAGGTTTATTCATAGCCTAAATCTAGGAAAAGTCATGATGTCCATTAAATGTGAGTGGTTAAATGAATTGAGATATTATTATTGAGATATATAATTGAGATATTATTAGCCATGTAGCAGCCTGAATGAATCTCTAAAATATTATGCTACAATAAAGAAATCTTAGTCACAAGAGTATATACTGTATGATTACTTGTATATTAATTTTTAATATCATCTATGGTAGAAAAAAATGAGAACAATGGCAATGTCAGAGGATTTGAATAACTCAAAATTTATTCAGAATTTATTTATTCTAAGTACACACTATCTATCTAGATAGTCACTATGAGAAAACTTTCTGTGGTAATACTCAATGACTTTCTTAAAAAGCAAAAAACATTCTTATTTAGGTAATGAAAATAGTTAGCATTTTATAATAACTAAACTTCTTTTTCTTTTTAGGAAGAGTCTATTCAAAGTAGGCAACAGTGACAAAGGATGTTTAATGTTTTTTCCATAATTTCCCATTTTATGAATTTTCAATTCCTCTACCTATTTGGTTAGCCTTATCTCTTCCAAGTATGAAGTGGGAAATAGGTGGAGACACGAAGTCTAAAAAGGATATTATTTGAGAGTGATGCCATGAGCTAGTGCTAAGTTCAGTGCTTAGCATACATTTTATTCCACATCTTGATTTCATTGTAATATTTAGTGTTCTTTAGACTTTTCTCCCCTTCCCTTGTTCCCAATTTCTTGAGATTGCTCCCCCTACAGAACTCTTAAGATATATTTATTTATTCTAGATAATCACTTGGTCAATTTATACTGCCACCCTGCCAGTGTCTTTCAGCTAAACTCTGCTTACTACTCCTGATAACTCTTTGCCAAGTTGTATGGCAACACCAAGCAGCCTGGCTTTCATTCCATACTTTTTAAATTATGTAAAAATGAGTCCTAATGATATGTATAACTAAAAAGAACCAATAAAAAAAAAGGAAAAATAAATGCCAGGCTGCACAGTCTAGGGAAAATATGCAACTTTGGTCCATTTTTGCTGTAAAGAAATTATTTCCCATGGTTATATCTGTTTATAGTTGTCATTTCCATTTTTTTTATGTTCTCTCCTAAAAACAAGGCAAGAAGAGTTCCACTTTAACTTGCTTTATACTAGCAGTTATTGAACTTCATTATATACTTATACTAGATGAAACCTAGTGCTCTCTAAGTGTTTAGTATACATTATCTAACTAATTAAAAGACTGTAATGTAAGAGTTATTGGATCCATTTTGAAGACACAGACAATACTGATCAGAGAGATTGACACTGTTTCCTGGTAAGCCTGTCTGTGCAGGGTCTAAGGGATGAAACAGCTAAAAATCAACATCATCATCATCATGAAAGTTTTGTAGTACACACTCCCTCTTTTTTTCTTCTGAATTTAATTTTAGTGTTACTATAGTGTACATGTAAAACACCTGAGCATCAGTATTTTCTGAAATAAATTATGGTATACACAAGTAAAAGCACAACCATAATCATTCCTGTATTTCTCTCCTTGACTGGCTCCCCAAATTGGAAGACATATTCCTATTTCTTCAATGATGAACTGTGTAGCCCAGTTTAAGAATATGGAGTTCAATGTTACTGAGGTTATCATCTGAGTAGAAAATGTCAGAAGATTCCAATCATCATTCGTATTCTTCTGCCAAATAGATTAGGCATCTGCCAAGGGATCTCTGATCTCTAAACAGGCATTAGCTAATGATGTTACAGGACAAATGTTCTTAATAGAGAGGGATACATGCTGTGTGCAGCATGGACCGAGACATAAAATTCCTAGCATTATTCAAAATGAGGAAGTTCAGAATTGTTCATTGTGTCAGATTTGTGCATAATAGCTGTGTGAGTATCTAGAATATGAATAGATCTGAGGAACCTGTGGCAGAGCCCTTTGTGTTGCCACAGAGCCTGCTTCCTGAAAAGCTGCAGAGTAACCATGCAGTATTGAAAAGACATTCTGGAAATAAATGTTATCTATTTAGGATGACTGTTAGAGCTGAAGTATTTTGTTCTTTAAATTGGCTGTCTCATACACAGACTGGTATTTTGAGAGTATCAGTATAGCTGAAATGGCTTTTGCCATTTCTTTCCTTCTCCATAATAAATTTATTTTTCTGACTTACTTCTCATCATTTACATGATAGCAATAATAAATTATGTAGGAAGACATATTTAATCACAGCAAGACATATACAACAAAATTTTAGTTATTTTTATTCTCTTACTGATTTCATATTGCTTTGGAACCTCTGTTCCTGAAGTCTGGACCAGGAATACAAAATAAAACAAAAACCAAAAATTTGCTAAATAAAACTTATTCTCATTTACTTTTATAAGTGGGGAGGCCCAGGATTGAACTCAGGGGCACTCAGCAACTGAGCCAAATCCCCACCCATATTTTTTTATTTCATTTAGAACAAGGGTCTTACTGAGTTGCTTAGTGCCTTGCTTTTGCTGAAGCTGGATTTGAACTCTCAGTCCTTCTGCCTTAGCCTTCCTAGCTGCTGGGATTATAGGCATGCTCCACCATGCCTGAATCTCATATATTTTTCACAATTTTTGTAGGAGTATGTATTTGGTGAGTTCACAGAAGTTCAAAATAGAACATCATCTCCATTATCTTCCTCTACTCCTTTCCAAGACTGGCCGGGAACAGTGAGACCTTACATACTTCATGGTGATGAAAAGAGGAGAAGGCTGTAGTCCATTTGTTGATCTTTGGTGTTGAGATGCCACTTTTCAACATCATCCTCATCCTTGCTTGCCAATTGTTAGCACCTGATCCAACTTATAATGCATTTCCTTGACTCTGTCACTATGTAGAGATGGCCATCACCTTTGCTGATCAGGTGAGCCACCTCAGGCTCTATCATATCACCGATATCTGAGATCTGGACTATAAATATCTAGACTATAAAAACTTCTTTCTTCTCTGCCATTAACAGAACTTCATACCTATCCCCCAGTAAACTTAAGCATCCCCTATAAACATTTGCAATCATAGAAATAAGAATAGCATATAAGAATAGCATATCTTGGTATTTCTCTTCATCAGTGCCTTTGCTTATATTTCCAAATTGTTAGATGGGGTGGGTTGGAAGCACAAACCCACTATGTTAATTTTTGCCTTGACCCCATAAAAATCATATGTTTTATAAATCTTTGATGACTTTTTTCGAAAGAATGAAAAATTACTTCATATTTATTTATGTTCTAATAGTAAAATATAAAATCTTTGCAAGATAAAATGACTCCAAGAATGTTTGATACCTGACCCATGTTGTAGTTCCACAAAATCAATTTTATGTGTGCATGTCCACCATTATTATTTGGAAAGGCTAAGGGTAGTGAATGGTGATTTTGTTCTCACTTATGCATTCATTTTAGTGTATTTAGAAGTCATGTTTTTTTTTTTTTTTGTAATTCTAAGGCCAGTGGGATACACAAAATATAGTTGCTATGTCTTTAGCATATATCCCAAAAGGATTGAATCATGTTTAGATTTAACCTTGGGAGGTGAAGGTTATGTCAAAAGAGAGGAACCTCACTCAGTCATCATTTACAACTCTAGTTTCCACTAGTGAGAACCACTGGAATCTGTAACTGGAGAATGTGGTTAATTCCTCTATTGTTATATATCCTTGTTTTGCTAACTTTGTATATTTACCTTTTGATATATTAACCTTGTTTGATTACCTACATCATACCTGTGTTTGATCTTACCACCAATCTGAGTCTATTATTGGAATTTTTTAAGACAATGATTATTATATTCTTATTTATAAATTACTATTTAAAAAATAGATCTTTAAATCATGTGAAAAGTGATCTTCAGTTGTTTCATTGATTGATGGCTATGTACTTTTTGATCCATTTGTTAGTATTACATTCTATCAATCAAAAAGATTACCCAAATTAATATACTATATACATCAATACTATTTATAGCAACAGTAGTAGCATATTTTATATCAGTATAAAATAGTATTAATATTCTGTTATTAACTCCCATACTTGAGGGTTTCATAGGGATAATTGATCAGATTTTACTCATTCTACAACTATATTCCTTTGGTAAAGCAATTGCTTATTTAATATATTTATGTGTGTACATGATCACACACAGGCATGAGTGGATAAAAATACTATTTGCAGTTCATTAATGACCCTCTGAAATACAGTATACTCTACCACCAGGTTTCTATTTTATGATAGGCTTGAATGTGTTCTGAGTGTAGATGAACATCAAGTAGAGTCCCAGGGTTTCTAGATAGGCCCAAAGTTTTTGAAGAAATTCTTATAGGCTAGATTTAAAGATTAAAATGGAAACTGCAAAAGGTTTAGTGCATTTTAAAGATTTATGAAAGGCAACTTAAGATAACATAAATACAGGCTAACTTTTCTATGACCCTGTACCTGAGAAGAATTTTTCCAAATGTGATAACTCTTTTGCTCATAAAAACCATATGCAATGCACAAGCAAATTTTTTCATCATAACTTTTAACATATTTCACAATATGGTGATATTGTATATCTTTTACTACGTCCAAAATAGCATTCTCCTCTCAACTGTAGCAATCACCTTACGGGTCTCCATGGTCTACACCTTTGACCTCTCTATTCATCTTAGAACTTTAAAAGTGATTCTTTAAAATATAAGCTTGATTATAAATTTCCCTGTTCATATTTGTAAATCACACAAAATAATATATAATTTTCATTACCAGGACCCACAGGTCACTCATGATTTATAGGTTCTGGTTATCTTTACATCCTTTCTTCCTACCTCTGACTGTATTTTCTAAGGTACTATACACATACAGGCCTACATGCTGTCTCTTAAATACACATTTCCCAGAGTCATTAAGATTGTATTAACTTTTTCTAGAATGACATTAATAGTATTATATGGTTTTCTCATTCAACTCATTTAAATCTCTGATGAAAGTTTAGCTCTTCAGATGAGCCCTTTCTCAGTATGTTGCATTAATTAGCATAATTCTTAATTCCCTCCAAGGTATAGATTATTTTTCTTCACATGATATGTAAGTGTGTTTGTGTGTGTGTATGCATAGTTTTATATATGTAGTTTATATATAATTTACATATACATATTATGCATATTTTGCAATTTATATATGAAGTGTCCACCAAAAGATCATGTATGAGACAATGCAATAATGGGTAAAATGATTCGGTTATGAAAGACTGAACCTAATCAGAGCATAATGCTCTGATAGAGATTAATTGGGTGGTTACTGTAGATAGGTAAGATAGATGGAGGAGGTAGGTCATTTGGGCATGCCTTTGAGGTTTGTATTTTGTCCCTAGAAACTGGAGCATGCATTCTCTCCTCCTCTCCTATCCTTTCCTCTCCCTGCTCCCCTTCTTGGTATAATCTCTTGAGCCACTTTCTTTCACCATATCTTTCCACCCTTATATTCTGCCTTACCTTGAGCTCTGGGGAATGAAGTATGACATCTATGGACTGAGACCTATAAAACCATGAGCCCCCAAATAAACTTGTCCCTCTCCAATTGATCTTATCAGATCTTTTGGTCACAGCAGCAAAATAGTTGGCTATATATAAAATTGTCTATATATGCTTTGTCCAATATTAAAAATGTTCCATGTGGTCAATAATTGTGTCTTGTTTCTATAGTATATCCTCAGCCTGGAAAGCATATAATTTGGTACCAAGCACTGAATAAATTTATGTTGAAATTACTAATGAATTAACTAAAGTATAGCAAAATGAAACCTGTGCTCTGGGAAATATTTCTAGCACAAGTTCTACATAAGGAAAAAACGAGAGAGAGAGAGAGACAGACAGACAGAAAATAATTTTAATGCACAAGACCTGCACTGTAACCAGTGTCTGAACTTATAGCCATAGATACTCAAACACTGCACTAGATTTGTAAAGAACTGAACTATAGAGTTTTTTCTCTCTGATGCATGTGAAGGCTGGGGGTCAGGACTATGATCTGAAAAATATAGAGTATTTTGACAACTGTGATGAGATAAATATGAGAAAAATTATGAAAAGTTGTTTTCTTCAGTGACTTAGTATCATTAATGAGGTTTGAGTTTCCAGGTGCCTGTTTCCTGTGTTAAGTGTAAATTATGTCACTATCATGTGTCTATCACTTTTTAGACAGTGACTCGTAATATAGTCTTTAATACATCATTCTCCACATGGTTCCAAACATGTTATTTTCACATAGTTTTAATATTGACATATTTTCTTTTCATTAGATAATATGCCCTAACCAAAAGAAATTTATGTGGCTTATAGGATATCTGATATTATAAAATTTTTAAACAAATACATTTCCAAAATTTAACAAATAATACATAAGCATATCAATCCAGTCATAAAAGTCTATCTTTACTAAACATTTACTATGTGAGTGACACTCAGCATTTAACCACATAAGATGAAAACTACAACCTATTGTTTATAAGTGACAAAACTGGGATAGAAAGAAGTTTATTATGTAGCATGTTCAAGATTGTTCAGTCAATATTACTATTCCAAGCCTGCATTTTTACATTCTTATTAATAGGATATTAATAGTCCTTCCTCTCATGAACAACTTTCTCCAACATTATCAACAAGCATTTTAAGCTTCCACAGTGTATGGGAAATGATATTATTTTTTAAACATTTAGCTGGAAGAAATCTGTTCATGGTTCTGTCAACTTTTTAGGATATGTTTGACTTAATAATAATTTCAAAATAATTAAGTTTTAATAAATATAATGATGTGTTTAGTTTATGAAAAAAGAAATTCATATTTGACAAATGTTCATGAGAATATAAGGAAGAAAATGGAATTATAATTTAGTCGGTCAAATTAAAGGAATTATTATTAAAGTAACTGAGTTTTCTCATTTGGCAGGTTTTGATTCCAGAAATAATTAGATTCCTAACTTGGTTTTAAATTAAGCTTCTATTTTTGAAGACTATCTTACATTTAGAAGAATGAAAGAATCCTTATTTAAATTAGTGGAAAACACACATTGATAATACCAAGCACTCATTGTCAAGTACAGGAGAAGAAAACTAGCAATCATTAAGCACATATTTTAAGCCAAGTTTTTAATTTAATTTTGTTTAATATAATTTAATGCAATTTTAACCTAGTAAGGTACATTTTATTATTCCTATTTACAGGTGGCAAGAAAACTCAGACACTTTAGGGAATTTGACCAGGGAGATTTAACTGGTTAAGGATGAAAGAGGCATTCAAACTCAAAACTATAAAAGTCAAATTCTGCCAAATTATTTTACCAAAACATTGTTTTTCAAGGCATATTTGTCTCTTTAAATTCTTATCCTCCAAAATTCCTCTAATATTAAATATAGTTCCCAGCATATACCTGGGACTCTTTGGATGTTAGCAATTGACATAGTAAAATAATGGGCTGTTACCTGAGAGAATATTTTCCTTCATAACTGAAACTAAATAGCAGTAGGACAAACTTAAATTCACAGAACTCATTTGCAAGCTTAAAAACACACACAAATGCACATACATACAGAGGTTTTCTTAACAACATGAATAACTGATACACACAGAAGAAGAATCCTCAGAGGAATATCAAAACTCAGAAATGAGCTCTGCAGTATGTGCAAACTAATGTAAGCTTCCATCACAATGGATTTTTAGCTCATTCATATAAATCAGATAAGATCACGTGTAAAGAATTTCTTAAGGAGCAGTTATAATAAGTGTACTTTAACACTATTCATGGTTACCTAAGCATAGAAGACACTGAGAAATGAGCTTTAGGAAAAAATAAGATATTCCATCTTCCATTCTGTCTTCACCTCTCACCTGTGCTTCACTTCTGTACATACACAGCACTAACACTGGACTTTGTCTCCATTTTGAACAATAGTGAGAGACTAAAATATCTCTATGGTTGACATGGAATGAAATAACCTGTATGTGAAAAATGTTCCACCTTTTTATTAGTAGATTTCTTTGGTGGGATGTCTTAATTTGGTTAAGGGTCATTAATAACTGTCATTTGAAATTTACAGTGGGTATCAGGCCAAAATTATTTGAGACTATAGTACCCTGAAAGGTCACTAAAATTCAGAATTCAAATGTAATTTCAAAATTAAATAACCCAAGTGATGAACTATAGATTTGTTTATTTTTAACAAGTACTTTATTTTATATAACTATATGTAAACTAAAACATTCAATCTACTCATATTACTTGATATGATTATTTATATTACACAATTAGATTACCTCTGAAATTCAAAACCCTCAGCATTATGTTTGCTTGTGATAGAATATGCTTCTATACGATACAAAATTAAAGCAAAATTAAACAAAAACTAATTGACCTGCTCAGCCATTTAAAAATGTAGAAAGATTCTAGGTGGAAAAATCAATAGCATATTTCAGACATTAACATATCTTTTTAGACTTTTTTGGGTTTTTTTCATATTTTCCTTTAAATACAATTTACATGTTACTTCTGAAATGCAGATATAAAGTATAAAGTAAAATGCTCTCTTTAAATCTTATTTTTTTTAATTTCAAAAGTTTAAAGCTAATTCAATTGAAACAATTTCCAATATTGATTATACCAGTTTTCCCATTTTAAAGTGTTGTACAGTTTCTTAACTGCAAATTGCAGTGTAAAAAATAAAATGTTTTTTATATTCAGAAATATGTTTTCTAATGGAAATACACACATATATTTAGATTATATCTGAAATGTATGCATTTATATTTATTTTATGTTTATTGTGTGTATGTAACATAAATACATGCATATATAATCTACTTAAAATATACAGTCTAATGTATGTGAAATAACTGGAGATTGTCAGTCATTAAACATACTCTGAACCACAGGTTTATATTTGTTTTTGTTTGGATTTGGAATACCCTCCCCCAAAGTCTCATGTGTTGAAGGCTTGGTCCCCAGTGCAGCAGTAGTCAGTGGTGGGGCTTTGAGGAAGTCATTGGACCATGAGGGATCTAATCTTATCAGTACAGTAATCCACTGATGGACTCATAGTTGCATGGATTATTGGGAAGTGGTAGAAACTCAGAGAGGGGTCTTGGGGGCATGCATTGGGGACTGTGTCTTCAGGTGACCATTTACCACCACCACCACCACCACCAC
Organism: Callospermophilus lateralis; assembly: GCF_048772815.1. NCBI lineage: Eukaryota > Metazoa > Chordata > Mammalia > Rodentia > Sciuridae > Callospermophilus > Callospermophilus lateralis. The sequence goes on along the minus strand of NC_135306.1, from coordinate 126,737,468 downwards.
CCTGCTCTCTCTCTCCTCCTTTTTTTTCACACTCTCTACTTACTGGCTACCATAAGGTGAGTAAATGCTCTGCCATGTCCTTCTGTGATGATATTCTGCCTCACCACAGTCCCATAGAAATCGAGCCAGCTGACCACAGACTGAAACATTGGAAACCATGAACCAAGATAAATCTTTTCTCCTTTGACTCAGTATTTCATCACAGTGATGAGACGCTAATTAACAAATTATAAAGCCCCCCCAAAATTGGGATGGAAGTTTTGTCTCAGGCAGCAAAGATTAAGACAAAAAGCTAGTAGTTAATATGTATTAGCCTATGCCAGACACTGAGAGCAACACTTTACATTAGTACCATTTTATCCTCATATAAATCATATGATGAAAGTATTTTGCTCATCTCTATTTTGCAAATGAAAGGACTAATTGGTTAATTAACTTGCCCATTATAACTAGCAAGAAAGTCAGTGGAGCCAGGATTGAACTAGAACAGTCTCACTTTAAAGACAGCAATTGTCATTTCTTCACTACAGTGAAATGGTGTCCTGAACTTCCTGTCTTATCATGATAGAGATTGACAAGTGGTAAACCTCACCACTTTTCATAATTATAAAAACAAATTAAAATTAAATTACAAAATCATGAGGATGAAATAAACTAGTATATAAAACATGGTTAAAATAAGAAACTCAACAAAATTAGTTATACGCTTCAAATTATGAAGTGCTCAGGCAGTGAGAGGGGGGATGGAAGTGGTTATCTAGATACAACATGAGGAGTCAACCATGGAGAAGAGCCAGGACTCTGTCACATAATAGCTGTGTAAGTGTAGTCAAATTATTTAACTTCTCTTCATTCCAGATCCTTAGAAGAAATAATACCCCTTTATCTTAATCCATTCTTCATACTGTATCAAAATGCTTTAGACCAGATAATTTATAGATTGTACAAATTTATTGTTCACCTTTCTGGAGACTGGGAAATTCAAGATAAAGGCTCAGGCAGATTCAGTGACTAATGGCCCCTTCCATGTGTCCTCAAATGGGGAAAGATTTGAAAGTGTCCTAGAGACTCCCTTCAGCCCTTTCATAAGGCACAAATCCCAATTATGACTAAGATTCCTCATGACCTAATCCCCTCCCAGACCTCACTTCTTAATATCATCATTTGAAGTTTAGATTTCAACATATAGATTCTGGCGGGAACACAAACATTCAGACCATACCCTTCTACCACCAGCCCCCAAAGTTCTTCTTTCTCACATGTGAAATACATTTGTTCCATCCCATTGCTACAAAAGTCTTAACTTATCCTGGTATCAGTTCAAAACTGTGAAGTCCAAAGTCTCATTTGTCATCTAATCAGACATAATTAGAATCAAGGTTTGATTCATTCTTGCCCAAATTCCTTTCCAGCTGCAAAACCATGAAATCAAGCAAATCTTTTTCAAAATATAGTGATGGTATTAATATTGGACAAATATTCCCTTTCAAAAAGGAGAAATAGGAAGAAAAGTCATAAGTGCGATGCCAAGTATGTGTAAAACCAAACAGGGTGAAAAATGTTGAATCTTAAAGCTAGAGAATAAGCTTCAGTTTCATGTTCCACCTTCCAGACAGATGGGGGTGGGTTGGACCCCCACAGCTCTGCAGTCCCTCCTCACCACTTCGCTGGTTGTAGCTCAGGCACCAGCAGCTCTTGCATGTTGGAGTTAAATGTCCATGGCTTTCCAAGGCTGTCAAGACATACTGCTAGTCCACCATTCCAAGTTCTTGGGGGTCCCTGCCTGCACTTCTGTTCTGGGTATTTCCCTAGTGAGACTTATGAATTGCCCTACCCACATGCAGTTTTCTGCCTGAACCCCAAGGCTCTACAGGACAACCCCTGAAAAATATGTGGAGGCAGCCATGCTCCCAAAGCTCTTATGATTGTACACCAGCAAAAATGGAAACGAGTGACTACCTTTCAGGCCTTCCTGGGGTGTTCATGCACCTGCACTGCTCCTAAGCCCACTGGTGCTGCACCGAAAGCACAGACAAGAGGTCTCGTCCCCAGTCCTTGGCACTGGGGGCTTCTAATTGAAATTGCAGCCCACTGCTCTTCAGAATGCCATTGAGGTCATTCCTCCTTTTCTTGATGAGTAGCACCACATCTTATCCAAGGTTTCCTTGGCCACATCCTTAATGTTCTATCCTCAGCACACTTTTATTCTTTCAATGGAGCCAGGCTAAGAATTTTCCAAATTTATGATTTCCTTGTGTTATAGTTACCATCTTTAATTCACTTCTCTCTTTTCTCATTTTATGAATAAGCAATTAAGATAAACCATGACTTAGCTTCAAGACTTTGGTTAGTAATTTCTTCCATCAATATACTAATTCATGGCTCAGTTCTACCTTCCACAAATCACTAGAAAACAAACACAATTCAGTTAAATTCTTTGTCACTTTGTAACAAGAATCACTTTTCCTTCAGTTTCTAGTAACACACTCATTTCCATTTGAGGCCTCTTCAAAATTGCTGTTACTTACATATTTTTGTCAACCTTCTGTTCACATCCACTTATGTAATCTCTAAAACGAATGAGACTTTCTCTTCAGCTCTCTTCTTCTAGGGCCTCATAAGAATCATCCTTATATTCAGTTCATACCAATTAAGCATTTTTTCTAGAATTCACTTCAAAATTCTTCTAACTTCTACCCATTTTTCAGTGTGGTTTTTAGGTAAGCATACATGCCTATCACAGAATCTGCTATGTAACACAGCACTCCAAAAATAATTATACCCATGGTTTGATCATATCAACATCCTCCATATCAGTTTTTTTCTGTTAAGGACTGAACAGCATTTTCATATTGTATCCGCCAAAACATGTACGATTGTTGGTCAATAGAAACAAACTGAAAAATAGAAAATAAACAAAGTTAAAGATCAAGGTCCCCAAACATATATAGGTAGATATACATAATCTATGGCATTGTGTGTGTGTGTGTGTGTGTGTGTGTGTGTGTGTGTGTATACTATAAATGAATGATGGGATACATTAAAAAATCAAACAATAAAAGAAACTTAAGAGTTTCTGTTTGGAATAGTGAACATTCTGGAAATAATTATGGTGGATATACAATGTTGTGAAAGAACTTAATGTGACTGAACTGTACATGTAAGATGACTAAAATAATGTATTTATGTTGTGAATATTTGATCATACACGTACAAAAACATTGCATTGTACATATTTATCAGATTTTATTTATCCATTAATCCACTGATGGACATGTGGGATATTTCTGCATTTGTGCTATTATAAATAATGCTGCTATGAACACTGGTATACAAGTACTTTTGAGGCTCTTGATTTTAATCCTTCTTGGTTCATGCCTCAGAATAAAACTGCTAGATTATATGCTAATTCTATGTTTAAAATTGTTAGTAACCATCAAATTGTTTTGCACAGTGATGTACCATTGGAAATCATGTACATCTTCAGCATCAATATACAAGAGTTCCAATTTCTTATTTCAAACAATCTTCTGAAAGTTTATGACATTTATATTTGAAGTTTCATTCTTTGTGGGATTTCTATATGTGAATGGTATATTTTAAGATTTGCCATTTTGCACACACTTACTTGAATCACATATCACCCATTTCTTTTTGTATGTGTATGGTCAAATATTCATAATATAAATATATCATTTTAGTCATCTTACATGTACAATTCAGTGGCATTAAATTCTTTCACAATGTTATATATCCACAATAATTATTTCCACAATTTTCACTATTCCAAACAGAAACACTAAATTTCTGTTATTGTTTGATTTTTAGATGCATTTCATCAATCATTTACAGTAAACACACAGACACACAGAGAGCGAGCACATATAGGTTATTTATCTATATATGTTTGGGGACTTTGATCTTCAGCATGGTTTATTTTCTATTTTTTAATCTTTTTATATTGACCTATGATAGTACATGTTTTTTTGGGATACAACATGAAAATTTGACACTCATATATAGCATATAATGATCAAATCAGGATAATTAGCATTTTTATCTCTTGAAACATTTTTCATTTCTTTGTGCTGATAACCATAAATATATTATACAAATTTATTAAATTAATTTATTATAATATATATTCATTTATAAAGAATTAAAAGTGTTCCTAACTTTTTTCCCAGCGATGATTTGTGATTTTGTAGAGGGTTTTTTGTTTTATTTTTTAATAATAGCCATGCTAATAGGCATGAAGTGAGATCTCACAGTGCTTTGATTTACATTTCCCTAATGATTAGTGATTCTGAGCATCTTTTCATATGCTTATTTGTCTTTAGCCTATTTTCTTCAGAGACATGTCTATTCAAGTCCTTTGCCCATTTTGAGTTAGACTGTTTGTTTCATTGTTATGAGTTACAGATTCTTTATATATTCTGAATAATAATGTCTTACTAGATGTATGTTTTGCAAATATTTTTTCCATTCTGTATTTTCAATCCTGGCAGTGTCCTTAAGGTGCAGAAGTTTTTAATTTTAATGAATTCAAGTCTTTTTTTTTTTTTTTTTTGCCTATGCTTTAGGTGTCATAGCCAAAAACTAACTGACAAATCTAAAGTCATGAAGATTTTCCTGCGTTTTCTTTTAGACATTTATAGGTTTAGCTATTACTTTTTATGTTTCATACATTTTGAGTTAATTTTTGCACATAGCATAGGGAAGGCTCTATGAAGTCCTTTTATTTGTGGATATTCATTTATCATTGTTGCAAAGACTGTCCTTTCCATGAATGGTTTGGCACTATGTGGAAAATAAATTGACCATATTTATGAATGCTTATTTCTTGCATATCTAGTCAATTCTTTGGGGTTTTTTGTCTACCTTATGCTAGTATCACACCATTTTGAATACTATGGCTTGTTATAAGTTTCAAATCAGAAAGCATGAGTCCTCCAGTTTCATTCCTCTTTTTCAATATTGTTTTGCTACTCATAGTTTTCTGAGATTGGATATGCATTTGGGGTTGGAATTTTCTATCTCTGAAAAGGAAAGTGCCACTGGACTTTGATAAGCTTTGCTCTGAATCCATAAATTGCTTTGAGCAGCACTATCATCTCTTTTTTAAATTTTTTTTATTCTAATTTGTTATATATAGCAGCAGAATGCATTACAATTCATATTACACATATAGAGTACAATTTTCGTATCTCTGATTTTATACATAGTATACTTACACCATTCATGTCTACATACATGTACTTGGATAATGATGTTCATCTGATTCCACCATCTTTTTTAACTCCTAGCTCCCTCACTTCCCCTCCCTCCCCTTTGCCCTACCTAGAGTTCCTCTAATCTTCCCATGCTCCCCCTCCCAACCCCACTATAAATCCACCTACATTATATCAGAGAAAACATTTAGTATTTGGTTTCTTGGGATTGGCTAACTTCACTTAGCTTTATATCCTCCAACTCCAACCATTTACCTAAAAATGCCATGATTTTATTCTCTTTTATTGCTGAGTAATATTTCATTATGTACATATAACACATTTTTTATGCATTCATCTAATGAAGGGCATCTAACTTGGTTGCACAGTTTAGCTATTTGAACTGGGCTGCAATAAATATTGATGTGGCAGTGTTCCTGTAGTATGCTGCTTTTAAGTCCTTTGGTAGACCTAGAAGTGGGATAGCTGGGTAAAAAGGTGATTCCTTTCCAAGATTTTGAAGGAATCTCCATACTGCTTTCCATATTGACTGCACCACGTTGCAGTCCTATCAAAAATGTATGAGGGTGCCTTTTTAACCACATCCTCGCCAACACTTACTGTTGTTTGTATTCTAAATAGTTGCCATTCTGACTGAAGTGAGATGGAATCATAGAGTATTTTTGATTTACATTTCTTTAATTGCTAGAGATGTTGAACATTTTTTCATATATTTGTTGAATGATTGTATACCACTTTCTGAGAAATGTCTATTCAGTGCCTATGCCCATTTATTGATTGGGTTATTTGATTTTTTGGTGTTTAGTCTTTTGAGTTCTTTACATACCATAGAGATTAGTGTTCTATCTGATGTGCAAATGGTAAAAATTTGCTCCCAGATATAGGCTCTTGAGTCAGCTTACTGATTGTTTATTTAGCAGAGAAAAGCTTTTTAGTTGAATCCATCCCACTTTGTCGGAGACCAGCTCCAACAGGGGGTCTCAGGAGACTAACGGATGGTGAGGAGTCGGCGAAAGAGGGGTGGAGAAACAGCACAGACACCAAAGTGCAGGTGTTGATCCCAATCTTTACTTGTGAAGTTGATCATATATACTTTTCATTTTGGCAGGCTCACAGTACTTTGTGGTTACAAAACAGGAATCATTATTTAAAGAAACAAAATATTACCTAGCTACAATCAGAATAGAAGAATGTATCTTGGCTTATGCATAAGCAAACATTTGTACTTTCAGTTTGTGTTTTGCTTTAAGCTGTTTCTGCTTAGTTAACTTTTAATAATAGTTACAAATGTCCCAAACTATTGGCCTATACCTTGACTATTCTTTCTTGACTTACTGACTGGAACCGATGCCATGGTTATGGCAAGTGGTTGACTTGTTATTAATTTTAATCAAACAAGAGTAAGAGCACAAACAATTGTGCATAGGAACAAGAACAAGTTGCCCAGTACTAAGCACTAATCTGTCTTCTTAACATTAATTTTTCTTCTCTAGATTTTAATTTAATTTCTCAAAAACTTCCTTGACAGGAATACAGGGAGTTTTTCATTAGACATTAACAATTTACACTCCACAGCTGAATCATTGCATTTAGAGCAAACAGATCCATTCTTTAGAAGTAGTTGCATTAATTGGGAAAGTCATGTTTTTTTTTTTCCTTCATACTTAATGGTCATATGAGAAGTCACAACTATACTTATTAAAGGAATACAAAAACAAATTAGCCCATTCCCAGAAATATACTGCGCTCCTCCAGAGGATGGACGCCTTGTGCCATCCACCTCAGTAGGGCCTTGCCATTGCCTGAGTCAGGGGAGGGGCGCAGCACCACTTATTAATTATTTATTTTAATTCTTGTGCTATAGGAGTCTTACTAAGGAATTAAAGGCCTTATGCGATATAATGAAGATTTGGGCTTACTTTTTCTTCTATTAGATGCAAGGTCTATGGTTTAATTCCTAGGTCCTTGATCCACTTTGAGTTGAGTTTTCTATATGGTGAGAGATAGGGGTTTAATTTCATTTTGTTCCATATACATTTCCAGTTTTACCAGCACCATTTGTTAAAGAGGCTATCTTTTCTCCAATTTGTGTTTTGGGCTCTTTTATCTAATATAAGATAACTGTGATTATGTTGGTTAGTCTCTGTGTCATATATTCTATACCATTGGTCTACCAGTCTTTTTGGTGCCAATACCATGCTGTTTTTGTTACTATTGCTCCATAGTATAGTTTAAGGTCTAGTATAGTGAAGCCACCTGCTTCACTATTCTTGATAAGGATTGTTTTATCTATTCTGTGTCTCTTATTTTTCCAGATGAATTTCATGACTGCTTTTTTTATTTATATGAGGAAAGTCATTGGGATTTTGATTGGAATTACATTCAATCTGTATAATGCTTTTGGTAGTACGGTCATTTCATTTTGACAATATTAATTCTGTATGTCCAAGTAAAATATAGATCTTTCTATCTTCTAAGATCTTATTTAATTTATTTCTTTAATGTTCTGTAGTTTTCATTGTAGAAGTCTTTCACCTCTTTTGCTTGGTTGTTTCCCAAGCATTTTATTTATTTTTTTTGTTTCTTTTTTTGTTTGTTTGTTTGTTTTGAGGCTATTATAAATGGGGTAGTTTTTTTTTGTTTCCCTTTGAGAGGATTTGTCACTGATATAAAACAAAATGCCTTTGATTTATGGGCGCTGATTTTGTATCCTGCTACTTTGATGAATTCATTTATCAGTTCTAAAATTTTTCTGGTGGAATTTTTGGGTCTTCTGGGTATAGAATTATATTATAGGCAAATAGTGCTAACTTGAGTTTGGTTTTTTTTCTATCTGCGCATTCCTTTAATTTCTTTTTACTCTTTAATTGCTTTGTCCAGTGTTTTAAGAACTACGTTAAATAGAAATGGTGAAAGAGGGCATCCCTGACTTATTCCAGTTTTTAGAGGAAATGCTATCAATTTTTCTCCATTTAGAATGATGTTGGCCTGGGGCATAGCATAGATAGCTTTTACAATGTGGAGATATGTTCCTGTTATCCCTAGTTTTTCTACTGTTTGAACATGAGGGGTGTTTTATTTTGTTAAATGCTTTTTTTGCATCTATTGAGATGATCATATGATTCCTATCTTTAAGTTCTATTGATGTGATGAATAACGTTTATTGATTTCTGTATGTTGAACCAATCTTGCATCCCTGGGATAAAGCCCAATTGATCATGGTGCACTATCTTTTTGATATGTTTTTGTATTCTATTTGCCAGAATTTTATTGAGAATTTTTGCATCTATTTTCATTAGAGATATTAGTCTGAAGGTTTTTTTTTTTTTTTTTTTTTCCTGTTATGTGTCTTTGCCTGGTTTTGGAATCAGGGTGATATTGGCCTCACAGAATGAGTTTGGAACTGCTCCCTCTTTTTCTACTTCCTGAAATGAATTGAAGAGTATTGGGATCAGTTCTTCTTTAAAGGTCTTGTAGAACATGGCTGTTACATCCAGTCCTAGGCTTTTCTTCGTTGGTAGGTTTCTGATGGTGTCTTCTATTTCATGGATTGAAATTGAGCTGTTTAATGGTGTATATCATCATAATTCAATTTGGCCAAACCATATGGCCCTAGAAATTTGTCAATTCCTTCTATATTTTTTATTTTATTGGAGTACAAGATTTCAAAATAATTTTTAATTATCTTCTGTATTTCTGTAGTGTCTGTTGTGGTATTTTCTTTTTCATCATGGATGTTAGTAATTTCTCTCTCCTTCTCTTCTTTTACATGGCTAAGGGTTTGTCATTTTTTAAATTTTTTCAAAGAACTAAATTTTGTTTTGTCAATTCTTTCAATTGTTTCATTTTTTTGCCAATTTCATTTATTTCAGGTCTGATTTTAATTATTTCCTGTATTGTACTGCTTTTGATGTTGATTTTTATTCTTTTTTTTTCATGGATTTGAGATGTAATATTAGGTCATTTATTTGTTGACTTTTTCTTCTTTTAAGGAATGAACTGCATGCAATGAACTTTACTATTAGTACTGCTTTCATATTGTCCCAGAGATTTTGATACATTGTATCTGTGATCTCATTAACCTCTAAGAAATTTTAAATCTCTTCCTTGATGGATTTTGCAACCCTTTGTTCACTCAGGAGCATATTGTTTAGTTTCCAGGTGATGGAATTGCTTTTATTTTTTAAATTTTATCATTAATTTCTAATTTCCTTTCATTATGATCTGATAGAATGCAGGGTAGTATCTATAGTTTTTTGTATTTACTAAGAGTTCCTTTGTGGTATAATATTTGGTCTATTTTAGAAAAGGATCCATGTGATGCTAAGAAGAAAGTATATTCATTCATTGAATAAGGAAATATTCTATATATATCAGTTAAGTCTAAGTTATTGATTGAATTATTGAGTTCTATAATTTTTTATTCAGCTTTTGTTTGGAAGATCTATCCAGTGGTGAAAGAGGTGTGTTAATGTCAGCCAGAATTACTATGTTGTGGTCTATATTACTCTTAAACTTAAGAAGAGTTTGTTTGATGAAAGCAGATGCTCCATTGTTTAGTGCATATAAATCTATTATTGTTATGTCTTTTTGATGAATGATTCCCTTTAGCAGTATTATATGTCCTTCTTTATCCCTTTTGATTAACTTTGACTTGGAGTCTACTTTATTTAATATAAGGATTGCAACTCCTGCTTGTTTCCACAATCCATGAGTGGAATGATTTTTCCAAACCTTTCACTTTCAGTCTGTGGATGTATTTTCTTATGAGTCTCTTAAAGGCAACATATAGTTGGGTCTTTTTTTTAATCCATGTGCCAAACTACGTCTTTTGATTGGTGAGTTTAGGCCACTAACATTCAGGGTTATTATTGAGACATGATTTGTATTTCCAGGCATTTTTTTTTTATATTTGGCATTTAACTTAACTTGGTTTCTCTTTTATTAGTTTTTCCTTAGTGTTATACCTCCCTTTGCTGATTTTCATTGTTATTTTTCAATTCCTCTTCATGGAATATTTTGCTGAGGATGTTCTGTAGTGATGGCTTTCGAGTTGTAAATTCTTTTAACTTTTGTTTATCATGGATGGTTTTTATTTCATCATCAAATGTAATGCTTGATTTTGTTGGATATAAGATTCTTGGTTGGTATCCATTTTCTTTCAGAGTTTGATATGTGTTGTTTCAGGATCTTCTAGCTTTCAATGTCTGGGTTTCAAAATCTGCAGATATTCTAACTGGTTCCCCCTATATGTAATCTGATCCCTTTTTCTTGTGCTTTTTAATATTCTCTCCTTATTCTCTGTGTTAGGCATTTTCATAATGTGTCTTGGTGTGGATCTGTCGTGATTTTGTGCATTTGGTATCATTTAAGCTTCTTGAATTTGGTTTTTCAATTCATTCTTTATGTTTGGAAAATTTTCTGATGTTATTTCATTGAATAGATTGCTCATTCCTTTTGTTTGGAACTCTATTCCTTCCTCTATCCCAGTAGCTCTTAAATTTGGTCTTTTTGTGCTCTGCAATATTTCTTGAATGTTATGCTCATGGTTTCTGACCATTTTCACTGTGTGGTCTACATTACTTTCAAGATTATATATTTTGTCTTCATTGTCTGATGTCCTGTTTTCCAAGTGGCCTAATATGTTGGTGATAATTTCAATTGAATTTTTCATTTTGTTTATTGATTTTTTTCATTTCAAAGATTTCTGTTTTTCTTTCTAGAACCTCTATCTGCCTATGAAGTAATCTTTTGCTTCCTGTATTTGCTTATATAGTTTTTGTCAAAATGATCTTTTGCTTCCTGTATTTGTTCCCTTATATAATCCTTTAATTCACAGAACATTTTAATTATGTACATCTTGAACTCCTTTTCTGTCCTTTTTTCTTCTGTGCTGGCCACAGATTCTAGTAATGTTGTATCTTGATATGTTTGGGACACTTTCTTCCCTTGTGTTTTCATATTTCTTGTATATATTCCCTTCTAGCACTGTGGATCTGAGGCATTATTTTTTTATGCTATGGTATTATAGTGTCCCTGTAGGGATCCAATACCTCTCCTTTGAGGTGAAGGACAATGTTATCAGACCCCAATATAAGCACTATACACCCTAAAACAAATGTTTGCTATTAAGATGTTTACAGTTTGGTCATAATGTATAGAAATGGTGAATTCAATTATTATCTACAATATACTCAGCAGGTTTGTAGAAAGATTTACAGTTTCTGATGGTGGACAAAGAACTGGGGATGAGGAGTAGGATGATATGCTGAGGAGGTAGGACATGAGGATGTAGATTTGTTATATCTTAGGAAGAGTGAAATATAAATCTAAAGAGAAAGATTAGTAGCAGAAGAAGGGAGAAGAAGAAATTATGGGCAGACAAGTAATTGGAAAGATAGTAGAGTACCTAAAACAAACACACATATATATTTTAAAAAGTAAAAAAAAAATATTAACGAGTAGAAATTGGTGGGGAAAAAAAAAGAATATACAACACAGTTCTAATATATTATTGGGACATCCCAGTGTGCAAAATCCTAAATAATGCAAAGTACTTGGTTTCACATATGTTGGGGATTTGAGGGTGGGAGAATACAGTGGGAGAGGGAAAAAATGGGAAAATAAAGGAAAAAATAAATCTTTAAGGAAGAAATAGGATTGTTTTGGTTGAGAATTTGTATCTTTCCTACTTCCCTTCTCATCCAATATGTAGTTCATCTATTGTTAGTTGGTATTTCCTCCCTCAGGATAGTGAAGGTAACCAATGTATCATTGTGCTGGGTTAGTGGCTGCTCCAGAGAGTGGGGAGTTAGAAACTGAGTACATGGCCAGCAGAAGTGCCAAATTGTGAGTTGACCCCACAGAAGAGAGTGATGAAGGTGACTCAAGAGGAGGCACCTGCTTTCAGCAGTGAGGTGTAGGGTTGAGTAAAGGAGCCAAGGGATGACGTTGGATGTTTATTTCAGAGAGGCATGTGGTATGCAATGTGTGGCTGTCGGCTGACTTCTGAACCTGTGTAAAGTTCTTGGGTGCAGGCAGGCTACTGCACATATTATCTCCACTGCTACAGAGTCCCAAGACAGCAGTGACCAGAGAAGTTCTACATTGGTAGATGGGGGTCCACACGGGACTGGCAGCCGGAGTTTCTGCACATGCGAAGCTGCTGAGTGTCCTGGTGGGAGTGTCATCAGTGATTTCTGCTAGTGTGGGTGGCTGAAAGTTCTGTGCAAGTGTTGATGGTCTTACTTGGGTACCTGGTAGTCCTGTATGGATGAGTACTTAAGAGACCTACTCTACGTTGAGGCCTAGAGACCTGGACTGGCTTGGTGGCTGTGTTTTCTGTGCGAACAGGAATATCACTCGAAGAGAAGCAGTATGCTTACTACTTGAGTCCCATGTCACAGAGTGACACAGAATGCTGCCTCCCTCTGGCCCACCATCTTGGGTCTCCAGCACTATGATCTTAATATTAAGTCTTCCAGTCTATGAACACAGGATGTCTTTTCATTTATTTGTTTTAATTTCTTTAAGCAATGCTTTATAGCTTCAGTATATAAGGCTTCCATCTAAGTGTTTACCTTTTGAATATCACATGCTTTTACAATAATTATTTACTGATCATTAACCATCAATAATTTCTCAAGTTGGATTTAGAAACTGAAATGTTCCTCTGTAGAGGTAGAAAGGGTACACTATTAATCAACTTTTATTCAATTATAAATTTATTCACTTAGATTAGAATTCAAATAGAATAGAATAGAATACAATTTCTCATAGAAACAAAGTTTATTTGATGTTCATATTCATATAAAGAGTGGTTTGGAGATGGGAAGCCTTATTGTATAGGTTTTAAAGCTGTTTAATTTACCTTCTCTCTCTAGAACCCATTTCAAAGTCGGCCCCTAGAGAGGACATGAAACAAGAGGGCACATAGAAACAGTGTTTTCTAAACCTAATCCTAGGAATTAGTCCACTAATTTTGTCAAACTTGTTTATATTTTATGGGTCAAATCAAATCATATGGCCATGCCCAAGCTCTATGGGGCAGGGAAATATGTTGAAGAAAAAGAATAAAACAAATAACTGTGAACAAATAATAAGCTCCATCGTAGTTATAAATAAGATAATCTTTCACAGGTATGGTGAAATTTTTTCTAGAATTAGGTTTTACTGTTATTATGGGGCTATCTTTAGATCTATCTGCTTTCTTTACTTGTGAGACAGAGAAGATAAATCCTTTTGCTCATTTTATCTGACAAAATAGATGAGAGAATAGTTGTAAAATAATTTGAGCAAAGTTGAGCAAAGATATGTTATTTCCTAGTTTATCATATGTATTTAAAAAAATAGTATTATTTTCATTTTAAAATAGCAAATATCTATGCAAAAATGCCACAAGAATTAGAGAGGAAAAATAAAAATCAAGTTGGATAAAATTTATGAATGATGAAATATTAGTAAAAAAAGGTTTTTTTATACATTAAGACTTTAATTAAAGTGCTAATCGTGTTTACATTTTAATTAGATGGTTTTAACTAAACTGAATTGTTCATTTGCAAAGCTTGCAAATATAATACACTTTAATAACTTCATTAAGTATCAAAATTCACACCAAAAATAAATTCTAATTTCACTCAATTTTTATTCAAATGGTTATAGGATTAGCAAAATATGCTAATTTTATAGCTTATCTAACATATATCTGTCATATTTTGCTCACCCAATATACTTAGTATTGTTCAGATTTTTTTTTTTTTTTTTTTTTTTGCTAGTACTAGTAATTAAATTCAGAGGCTCTTAACCACTGTTGTCACATCCCCAGCCTTTCTTTTATATTTTATTTAGAGTCAGGGTCTCCCTGAGTTGCTTAAGGCCTTGATAAATTGTTGAGCCTGGCTCTGAACATGTGATTATCTTTCCTCTACCTCCCCAAATTGCCAGCATTATAGGTGTTCACCGCCATGTTGGGGCTTTGTGTAAGTATTTTCAAATAAGCCTATGTACTTGCTGATGGTAACTCCAGACTCTCCTCTGAAGTTTTGTCAGAGAAAATGGATGCAATAATTGCATATGGAGATTTTGGGAAGACCTAGCTTCCTTTGCATGATATGTTTTAGTTCATGGGACAAGCGAAGGTTCAGCATCAAGTGGTATTTTGACCATTAATAGTATCCAATATCAGAACATAAAGAATTTGGGCTGGAGTTGTGACTCAATGGTAGAGCAATCACCTAGCACATTCAAGGCTCTGGGTTAGATCCTTAGCACCCCAAAATTAAATAAGTAAAATAAAGGTATTTCGTCCAACTACAACTAAAAAAAATTTTTTTAAAGAAACATAAATAATTTGTGAAAAATTTTTTATTCAAATTTAAACAGAACTCTCCAAACATTTTCAGAAAATATTTCATTTGTCAGCCTGACAAAATATTTAGACATAATAGAGAAGACTCTGAACAGGAGAAAGGGATATAAGAGAGATGTTGATAGTGGTAGACCCATGCAAAAGTTAGTGGACCATAGTGGAGGTGGGTATTTATATCTTGAAGAATTTCTCCTCTTAAAAGATCTATAGTGCTATTGATGAGTTTAAGGGCAGCAGTGAAATATCATCAGCTATTCATGTTAAATAGATCACTGTGGAAGCTGAATGAGGATGGCTTTCAGGAGAGAAAACTAGAAGGCAGAGACACTACTTGGGAGACAACTGCATTTGTTTAGACAAAATGGAATGAAACCAAATGAAGATCTAAATTAGACCAACAGGAGAGGCCAAGAGACATGTGAGTTAAGAGCATAGGTTTGTCTATCAAACGACCTGGCTTCATTCTACTCCCAAGCTCTACTGCTTAGGGCTTTGATACTATTTAATATGCTTAATCATCCTAATTCTCAATTCCCCTGTCTTATATTTAGAGTATGGTGGTGCTACATTTCTCATAGAGAGGATATATGAATTTAACAAAACAGACATGCATATTTATCATTTTACCTATGTATTCAATAAATAAGAGCTAACATTGTCATAAAGAGTTTTGCAAAGTTTATAGTTTTAGAAAATGGTATGGCACAAATCTGTTGAGTCTTACTCAAATTTAGGGAAATTCTACTGTATAACACTGCTCCACAGAATACACTGAGAGAAGAGAAAACACTTTTGGGGAGGGTTAGTGGTAATATAATATAAAAGCTGGGGATATGCTGAAAGATCTTATCAATCCATTTTCATTTCATTTCAAATACTCTAATAAATGTTTCCTGGTATCAGAAATTAACTATTATCTGAGCTTTAACTCTGATACTGTGTTTCTATATTAATGACCTACAATATGAAATAACTATAGCTTCTTAAGAATGCAGATTTTTTCCAATTAATTGAAGACTTTCCAATACTTATTTAGGGTCTAGCAGACAATTGCCCCTCAATAAAGTCTTACTGAATGAATACAGTTTGCTGTTTTTTGGTTTTTTTTGAGAAATAGCTAATCAATTGTAGCATAATTCATTTGAAATAAAAATAACAGATCAAGCAAGGCAAATGATAATGCACTAATGGCCACGGAAGGTAATTCTCACATACTCTTAGAGCAATATGTCATGGATACTTTTCTTTAGACAGTTGTTTTTCTATCTGGGTGAGCCTAAGGGAGAGAGTATTGCAGAAATTTTCAGCCAGAGCGTGTCCCCGAGACCCTAACATCTCATCTACCCTCATCATTAACAGACCCTCTATGTAAGAATCTTTGTATCCTTTCTTCAATACAGAGTAGAATTACTGAAAGCCTTTGTTCTATTTCCAGTTTGCTCATTAATGATTATTCTTGTCCCCTGTTACATAATGCCCTATCTGGAAAAATCTTTTGCAAGCTAGTGGTCAGAAGTATAATTTTTCTAAGGAGGTGATTTCCATACCTGGTTAATAATTTTGCAGCGGCTATGCTCAACCTTTATTCCTATCCATTCCTGCCCAGCTCATCTGGTTATGGATATTAATCACCATCACAGAGCAGGAAATATTTTATTTTAATGTTTAACAAGTTGATAAACAACTCTTCAAATTGATTCTTGCAGTGTGACTGTTGGTAATCATTACACTTTAATGCCATAGGCATCTCGGAAAAGGCTAGAGAAGAAAGGTCTCACACCAAAGATGAACGGCAGAGAGTCATGCAAAAAGATAAAATGTACTTTCTTCAACTTTAAAGAAGATTAATAGTTATAATTAAAAATCACCCCTATCAGTGTGCATAGACAGCCTGGCTGTGCTCAGCGAATAGTGTTCACAGACTCAATCCAACTCTGCATGCTAGTAAATGCCTCTGTGACGTCGCCACAGGGAGTTGGCTTCTCTCTACATTGACAGAAAAGAGTCAGTAATTAGAAGTGAGTGACAAGGTGCTTTTCATCTTTGACGAGGAAAGATTTTTTGTGTCAAAATATCTCACCAGAGGAGTAATTTTCTCTGTGTGCATTTCTTGTCCTGAACACATTTTGCATGATAATAGAAATGGAGAAATTGTTTCTGAATGTTGCTTAGTGACAAATAGCAGATTCCCTGGCTTGGCAGATAACAAGGATTTGAATGCTATCATACTGTAGTATCAATAAAGAGTGCCCATCTTAAGCTAGGGATATTTATATACTGGAAAAATAATTTGTTTTTGATGTAATAAAATCAAAGATATTTAATGTTGTATGGTATTATGCCTCTAAAGGCTTAAAATTACCTGACGAGATTGAATCGCACAATTCTAAAGCAAGTTTTAAGGGTTTAATCACCTGAAATTTTGAGCACAATGAGGAGACAAATAACCAGTATAGTGTATTTGCTCTTTTATAAAACCCTGCCTTGTCACTCAACACCTAAGCTGCTGTCAGTTCAATCCACTTTCAAACACTTTATAATTATGCTGGGAAATGGACTGCATAGACTACACTAAACTGGAAAATTTAAAAACAACTATTCATGATTTTTAAGTGGTTTGGAACATTTTTAAAAATGAAACATTAAAAACTCTCTGTAATTATAGCTTTGCCTAGCAATAGATTCTATGAAGGTGAAAAGAATAGTTTGGTCTTAAAGTTAGAATTTATGTTGTTGAAAGAACATGTATTTTCCTTCATTATTTCTTTAAAGTGATAGGAGAGCATTTTATGGAATGTAAATTAGCATATAATTAATCAAATAGAATAGCAGGTAGAAAGACAATGCTTATCTTGGAGCACGAATCTGATATCCTGTTTTTGCTGTTTTGCTGTTTTTGTAACACAGGTGATATAGATATGAAAAAAAATAAGATCAACAATTAAAAAAAATAATAAATACCATTATCCAGCAAGCTATAGGGAAAAAAAATAATTTGAGTCAAAAGTGGAAGGGGTGGTTAGGAGGGAGAGAAAGAGGTGATCAATACTGGAATTTAAAGATGACATTCAAGGACTTAAGAACACCAATAGCCAACTATGAATATCATAGGCTGTGACCCAGATCAAACAAACAGAGGGAATATGAAGATTTTTAAGTGTCTCTTACCACATCACTGAGGTAAAAGTAATAGATTTGACAATAACATACTACCCCAATGAGTAAAGTTCAGTTTTCTGAATATCTGTGTTAAATTAAGGCTGATGGTGTTCTTTGGAAGGGTATTCAGCAGTCATTTTGTAATTTATCTTTTAAGATCCTCTTCTTCAAGTGTTTTTGAGGAGATGACAGTACCTGAAAAAAGTGGAATCACAATGATATTGTTTGCGCAAATCAGACGGCCAGAAAACTAATTAATTTTGTTTCTTCTCCATTTTCTTATTTCCCTATTCCCTTGTATCAATTAATTCAGAATAATTGTAAGAACTTAATTTTATTGGGTCATTCTAGAGTACCCGTGAGTGTGCTACTCAGAACTCTCAGCCTAAAGAAACAAATAGCTCCATGTTAATTTTAAATAGCCACAGTTATTTTAATTTTGAAATAGTTTAGAGAACATAAGCCTTATCTTCAATTCCCTAAATAATCAATTATAATATATGTGATAATTGTTGATGTGCTTCATTAAATTAGTACCTATAATATAATATGTGAGATGTGGTGTGCATTGAGGTCTTTACATATATAATTCTGATTGATATAATAAGAAAATAAGTACTCAGAGTGCAAAATAATTATTACCAGTTCCATAGTTTTTAAATTCATCATATGTGATATTAGCACCCAAAGCAAAAATTTCACTGAATAAAATACAGGCAAGGAAGAGTTTTTACTCAAACCTATTCTGGTGGAGGAGAGAGCTTGAAATTACACCACTGTCACAGAGGTGTAAAGAATTTAAAGTACTGGGGTTAGCTACAGCAAGAATACTGGAGGAAAAGGTTGATCATCGGGATGTGCTAAGCAGGGTCAATTACTCCACAGTTGCAAAGGATTTTGTCTGAGATAGGACCTTCTGTGTTTGGCACCTGTGAAGATGAAATTCCTACCCTCCCCCAGAGTCTGGGGATGGGGCTGCTAACTTCCCTGATGATTTATTCCAAAAATAGGATTCCAGGTCCTTGATAAAGATGTGTGAAGGTGGAGACAAGGTCTATTTACATTTCAAAAGGGCAGATAAACAATTTACAATTCCAAATTTTCTAAGAAAAGGAAGGTCAAGAACCAATAATCAAGAATGAACTTCTCAAACATGCCGTCAAGTTGAGACTAACAGTAAGGTCACCTTGGTCAGAATCCATGTCTGGGAGATACCAATGCAGGAGTTCTTATCCTTGGCATGAACTGAATCTAAATTGTAATGGTTTCCCCAAAATAATTGGCAATATTAAATGTTTGCATTATTTTCTCTTAATATGTTCTTTTACATTGTCACATAATTATAAATTCCTATCAGTTCTATTTATTTGCCACATACAAATATAAATGTCTTAGTAACATTTTAGTAAATACTGGGATATATTATCTCAAAATAAAGTTGAGAGACTTGAAGCTGGCCTACAAAAATACATGAAGGAAATGATAGTGATGAAATGAAAATTCAGGTTGTTCGTAATCCAATGGTCCATGCCTTTTTTCCATTATCAAAAATATGTGGCAGTTTGTTATTTTATTTATTTATTCAACAAATATTTATGGAATACCTGTATCTGCCAGGTACTATGCCAGGTGGAAGAGATAAATGGTAAACAAGGAAAGATTCCTCCCTTTTGGTATTTACAATCTAGGACAAAGTAGATTTTTTAAAACATTTTTTTAGTTGTTGATAGATCTTTATTTATTTATTTATTTATTTATTTATTATTTATATGTGGTGCTAAGAATCTAACCCAGTGCCTCACACATGCCAGGCAAGTGTGTTACCGCTAAGCCACAGCCACAGTCTCAAAGCAGATATTTAATAACTAACTTTGCAAAAAAATATTTACCATTGTGAGATATGCTGTGAATGAAAAAAATATAAAGTACATTGAGGAAAAATAAGAAACAGGCCAAATTTAGAGAAGAAAGATTTCCCTGAGGATGCAGCTGGGAACTGATTCTGCCAGGTGGAATGGGAATTTAAGAGAGCAGTTTTGAAGTTCTTGAAGCTTTTGCATAAACAAGCAAAGGTATTTTCTATCTACAAGATAAACAAATTATATTTTAGATTATTTACGATAATCAAAAGACATAGCAAAATGAAATAAACCTGGATTTGTCAAAGACTCCATATGTGGGATTCAGATAGCTTGGAATCAAATTCATGTGCACAGTAGATAATTTATAGAATAATGTTCTGAAGTATCTTCTTCACACTAAATGTTTTTAAAAGTCTGCTTTGGGTTTGCTGGCAAATCCAAGGACCAGTTTTTAGGCACAAGGAAAGATTTTGTGTTCATATTTTCACTTTGTCCAAACATCATGTGTTAGTTAGTTTTCTGTTACCATAAACAATACCTGAGATAATCAATTTATAGAGAACAGTTTTAGTTGTACTCATGGTTTTGGAGATTCCAATCTATGATCAACTGGCCCTGTTTCTTTTGGACCTGTAATAAAGTAGCACATCAGCACATGATGGTGGAGAATGTGTGGAGGAGCAAGCTACTCTTCTCACAGTGGTCAGGAAGTAAAAAAAAAAAAAAGAAAAAGAAAAAGAAAAAGACCAGAGTTTCACAGTCCCCTTTGAGGATATGCCCCAGGGACCTAAAAACCTCCCATTAGGCCCTGACTTTTAGAGGTTCCACCACCTCCCAATAATGCCAAATTAAGGACTAAGCCTTTAAGTCATTAGCCTTCGTGAGACATTTGAGATCCAAATTATTCCACATTGTGTTTCTGAAATTATTTTTATACTTTGTTTGCTACATTTCATTCTGGAGAAGCATAGCACACTTTCAATGTGCACACTAACCTTAAAAGCTAACGACTTGCCACCTTTGAGAAATCCAAGTGTTTGTGTTATATAATAGAAAATAAATCCCATTACAAGTTACACTAATTTTGAGTTTTTTGTTTTTGCTTCAATATAAATAATGTTTATTAATTGTAACACATAATAAATATTCCCTGGGTCCCCTAGAGTCAAGTGTGGGTGAGGGTGAGGGATATGGTTGCTGCTTTGTGTTACAATGCACACATTATAACTGGTTAAATTTGGTTAGGGCTAATTCATACAAGACCCTCGTGGTGAACCTGATATGACTTTCTGAACTTTAGGAAGACTAGAATGGCATGAAATTTAAATAATGGTAATGAATAGTAAAAGCCTAAAGCCCTGTGGTGCTTGTTTCCCTATCCCTTATACAGAGTTTGGGGGAACACACTACCAGGGCTTTGGTGGAACTTGATTTTCAGCAGCTGTCACAGAGGCAGGGAGCTGCTCCAGATCAGGAATCATCTGCTCTGCTCAGAGTAATCGGCTCCTCAGCTTCTGGTCGAGGGAGGCAGCCTGACTTATCACATTCTATTTTTCTTCATATGTTTGCTTGTTTTAGAAAGAAAATGTGTGTCTTCTATACTGCTCACAAATTTTTACCTGGGGAAGAAATCTTTGTTGACAAGAGGTAAGAAAAATCAACTACTAAAGATTAGTGATGTGAGACACTTTAAAATATAACATGCATCAGCCTACACTTAAATTAATGTCAATTTTTTAAACTATAGATTTTTTTAAATTTATATTTTATATGCATATAATTATATAAATATTTTTAATACACACATTTGATATCTATGTTCTTGGAATGATTATGCTGCCAGGGCTTTGGTGGAACTTGATTTTCAGTAGCCAGGGCTTTGGTGGAATTTGATTTTATATACTAACTCAAATTTTTTCATCACTATAACTGTATAATGAATAACAGTGAGGACTAGAGAAATAGGCACATTAGATGGCGTGGATCAATGATTTTACTTGATTCCATTAATTTGCCACATGAATTAGATTTCTTAGTTGGTAACTAAAATGGGATTAAATTTATTAGTGGATTCCCAAATTAACTTTCAAATCCAATATTACAGGGAAAAAAACATCAAGATTATTCTAGATTTAGAGGTCAGATTTTGTCAGCTACAAAATTTTATTTTTAGCTTGTCTGCTTTTGATTTTGGATTATATGCTATTTTTAGCTTCTCTTAATAATGCCTTTAGTTTATATACATTTAATATAAAAAATAAAGCACCCCTCATTGAAAGAAAAAATTTGAGATGATAAAGCATCATTTCTGTGGCCTTGGTATGGTCATCTTTCCACTACACACTTGAGTAGTAGAGCCCCCATCAATTTTCCTTGGTGTTGTATATAATGTATACATATTTCTATATACATGTTCAATTATGAAGTACTAAACCAAGTAAGAAAGTATGAGATTTCACAGAGTTATTGACAGCATAGAGAGGATGGGGAAGAATCAATACAAAGTAGATTACAGAAAACTACCTGCCAACTATTATTATGGAAAATGGGTGAAATAAACTTACCTTTACATGCTTATGATAAAATCAACTTCACAACATAGCTATTTTCATTACTGTTTGCAAACTTACACATTTTACTTGAGGAAATGTAATCCAGTTGGTTATTCAGTTTGATCCTTATGTGTATAAGTTTCTACTATTAATTTTTTTCTATACCAATAGCTCTTTTATCATTACTATTATGATCACTGGTATACAATTAAGGAAACAAATATCTGTGGTATCATATAAGCTGAAGTCCAAGAAAATGAAACTAATATTTAATTAACATGTATATCATTAAATAACAAAATGTGAAAGTGGTGAACATGAGAACGTACAGCATTCAAACTCTCTAAAGGAAGGCAGTAAGTAGGCCATGCACCTTCCATGATGCAGGGTCTCCTGAGGAGGGGAGGAACGGGGATGATTCCATATCTGGATGGAAATTCATCAGTGATCACCCACCAGCCTGCTAGTAAAAGAGCCACTTGGAAATAAGTAAAAGACTTGGCTGGAAATCAAGGCTTAATAAGGCTGTATAGTGGAGTAATTTTCTTATTTTAAATGTCTGGTTCATATTATATACCTGTAAAGCTGAGATTTGTCTACAAAATTCTCAAATACTTTGACATTTAACACTAAACAGCACAAATCACTGAAGAAATAAAGTATATTTTTAAAATAAATAATATGACATATATCATCAAATCATTGGCCATTTTGCAAATTATAATTGATTTATTTTTAAAAAATCACTAACAGATCACTAACCTATATATTTGCACATGTTTGCATTAGTACCTTTTATCCTGGGAATTCAGCATCCATGTGAAAAGAAAAGAACAAAAAGGACATCATTAGGAACATAATAAATTCATGAAATAGAATATAGAAAATTTCTAGAAAGTTTCCTCATAGTTGACACCGAGTATTCAGAAATGTTTTACATGCTCCTTGGATTTTTCCATATGCCACTTTTTAAGATTTTTCTATAAAGATAAAAGATTACTGCCCAGTACCATTGTATATAAAGAAAAATTTTGTTGAGATTCAAAGTGACAGTGGAGAGTCAGATAATGCCAAATAAAGCAAGAAGGAAAAAGCATGGAATTCAGATTGCAACTGTAGGTTTTGTCCAAAAAAGACAAAGAATAGAGTATTAAAAATAGATGGATTACTGAAAACAGAGAGATAAAAAGAAATTGTCAGCAGAGAACAAAAGGAGGTCATTCTTAAGGGACATCGTGAAGGATGGTTACTACATATCCTATACTGAATCGTTCATGCTTACCTGTTTTTATTCATTTGAAATTAACTAATGTTTTCCATTATACGTGTGTGTATGTGTGCCTGTATATATATGTATATGTATATATATATATATATATATATATATATATATATATATATACATACATACATACATACATATTCAGATTATGTCCATCTGAATACACACACATATATAAATTTTATTGTTTCTTTAATAGTTACATATGAGTTTAATATAATATCAATTTAAATATTTACTACCATATACTTTGTAAAAACTCACAAGTAATATTTTTCTCTTCATAAGCCTCACATAATTCCTCTGACACATAAAAAATGTCAAATAAAATAGCATATGTATTATTCCCTAATTCAATTTTATATCATGCATATAATCCAGAGGCATGAGCAAGTAATAATCAAGGAAATTATAAAACATTTTACTGTTTTTAAAGGATTATTAATACATCAAATAAGAAAGACATTTCAATTCACTAATTAGAAAATAATGTAATAGAATATAAAACATTTAATTTTCATCTACTAATGACCAGATGACATAGGTCCACATTCAGAACTGGAAAACTGTGTTCTATATTCAGCACATCTATTTCTATTTTCATATTCATTTTTCCTTCTAGGTAAAATTAATATGTACAAACAGTATGAAAAGAAAAAAAACAATAGGAAACCAGCTTGACTAAGTGTAAAGTACAAGCCTTTGACATTAGGTATATCTGAATCTTGGCTCTTGAGTTAACTTCCCCTGAAGCTCTGCTCAATTTAATTAATACCTCTTGGTCTCAGTTTCAAAGTATCTATGGTAAGATAACAGAATCTTAATCTAGCATGTCAATTATTGAAGTAAAAACAGGAAATAGAGAGAGAGAGAGAGAGAGAGAGAGAGAGAGAGAGGGAGAGAGAGAGAGAAAGAAAGAGAGTGAGAAACCATTTGTGACTCCAGGCTTAGATGATTGTATGAATAGTGGGGCCACCATATGTAACAGAAAACTCTGGAAGAATGCAGCAAGGCAGTAGAATGTACTCCCTGTTGAAGGTTATGATGGTCAAACAGCTCCTAAGGGAATGGTTCAGAGGCTCACCTTGGGATTCCAGGTTAGACAGGAAAGAAGAGGAGTCAAAAACAAACTGGGTCTAGAGAAAATGGAGATCAAGTGATTGAAGATAGAAAAAAGAAAAACAGAAAGTTACAGTAGTTCCTAAATTTATCAGAAACATAGTAATTTAGATGAAAAGCTTGAGAATAAAAACAAAGATATTTATCAGGAAGGGAAGATTATTAGTCTTAATAAGAACAATGAATCATAATTTCTGAATTAGATATATATGTATATGTATATCAGGACAGTTGCAAACCCACTTCAAAATGAGGTGTAAAAACAAAGAATGTGGTATTTCTCCTGAGTCTAGAAGTTGGCATTGCCTTCTGCCTAGGAAACGTTATTTCCCTCCCACAATAGGCTACACTCATTTCCTTATATCGTGGTTTTAGGGCAGGCCCCAAGCTGGGGAAGCCAGTAGCTGCAAGTTTTTTTGAGCTGTACATACTAGAATTTATACATAATCACTGCTGCCATTTTATTTTTCTGACAGTAAATTAAAAGAAGAAAAAATTCTAGATTCAAAAAGTGAGAAATTTTATCCAACATTTTCATAAAACATCTTAAAACTATAACCTTATTTAATCTATGATGAATATAATAACTGTATGGATCATAAAATTACGCTGGAATTAGACTGGATGTGAGTTGGAAAAAAGTGACAGTGACTATCAAAGATATTATGATATCTGATATATATATTCAGTTTATGACCATATTGTTGTATGATTGTAGAAGGTTGCACATGAAGAATATTGACTTCGTGTGCCACTCATAATATACACTTTGTTCTAGATACCCAATGTATCAGTAATTTTCTGCTGCTATAATAACAATCTCTAAATGTCAGGGACTTAAAAACAATAGACATGAATTTCTTGCTTGTTACTTGAGGACTACAGTTCAGCTGAATCTACTGCTCTGGAACTTCATTGAAGGGTCATCCCTAACTGTGGAATGGTTTTCTTTAGTTCTTATAGGTAAAAATATTTTAAAATGAATTCAAATGAAATTTATTGTTTGCTATTTGGGCTTCATATCTCAAATGCCTAACAAGAAACATTATAGTGAAGGTACAATTGACGTCTTCCTTAGAGGTTATCAGGATCCTTTATTAATGCTAAAGGCAGGAAGTGACTCCCTACACAGTGGACAGAACTGGAAAATATGGTTTCTATCATTACCCCAAGAAATTTCACTTACATAAATGATCACTAATGTAGAAGGTTGCACATGAAGAATATTGACACAGGAAAAAGAAGTATAGGTATTGATCTGATAATGAAGTCCCTTCTCTGATGGACATTACTAATATAGCAGCAAGAATGTGGTAACAAATCCTTTCATTTTCATGTGTGGCTTACAAAAATTATAAACCACCTTATTCTCATGATGCAAAATGATAGTTCCATTTGGATGATGAAGCTAGTTAACAAAGTTAGGTTTCCTGACTTGTTATTGGGCTTTTTGCTGAGTGGTATAGGGAAGGGCTTTCTAAAGGTAAAGAGAATCTGATTTGGAATAGAATTTGTCAGGAATCACATTAGTTATATATATATTCCTTATCTAAGTGTTTAGATGAGCATCTCTAAACAATGTTGGTGTAGGAGGTATGAGGACTGAAGTAGTGTAGATTTTTTTAAGAGCAATAGTATCTCATATTTGTTAAAGTTGTGGATTTAAAAATATAGTAATGAGTGTTCTTGTATTTTTCTTATATTCCAACATGCTTATAGAGTGGTCTTCCTTCCTTGCTTAGCTTTACCATGTCACAGAGTCCCTTGTCCTTATTATTGATGGCATATTGTAGAATTGATTACTAGAGAAAGCTGTTGAATGTGTTTGGATTATTTCTTTACCCAAGGATTCAATGTTTTCTAATTTTGTTGTATTGTTCCATATTCTTTGTTGTGAGCAATTACTAGTTTGTTTTTTGTATACACAACTTATGAAGAAAATCAAATTCTCTACTTTCTATAAAAGGCTGAATTAGTTAATCATTATGTAGACTTTCTATAAGCCAGTCTCTGATAGTGACATATCATGACTGCATTTCTTCTTTTATAACCATCAATTACAAATATAAGACTTGGGAGTGACAACTGGAGTGTTAAAATGTTTCCCTCTCAAGAAGGTATATGGAGTTATATGTCTTTGGTTCTCATGAGAACAGAGTAAATTAGTTCTTTTCTGAGATTTAGAGTTATGTCTTTTCTCTGGTTAGCTAATAGAAACAAGGATTTTTCTTCCCGCCCCCCAAGTAATTTCTACCATTTATGAGCACAGCTTTAACTCTTTATCTTCAACTAACATTTCCTTCATTTGTTCCATTAGAATTATATTAGAGAGCCAAGTGCAGTGGAGCATGCCTATTTTCCGTGGCTGGGGAGGCTGAGATAGGAGGATTGTGAGTTCAAAGCCAGCTTCAACAATTTAGCAAGGCCCTAAGCAACTCAGAGAGACCCTGTCTCTATGTAAAATACAAAAAAAGGGCTGGGGCTTGGGCTCAGTGGTTAAGCACCCTTGGGTTCAATCCCTAATAGGCAAAAAAAAAAAAAAAAAAAATTAGAAAGGGAAGGCTTCTTTCTCACATGTCATTATGTAGGACAGTGAGTTCTTAGCTTACAATTATAGGATATGTCACCAACCTAATTATACTCTTTTCTGAACTCAAATCTAAGAAGAATAAAAATTTCTTCTTACATGATTTTCTACCTTACTTTACATTTATGATTTGTAGGATTGTTACTCTTACAGTAAATGTACTCATTGCATTCAAAGAAAATTTCCCTGCTCTGCACTCTGTTTCCAACTGTTTACTAGTGAACTTACTCTACCTTTCTAAAGTCATTTCACATTAGTGTCTTTGCTCTCTGAGTCACATTTTTTCTAGTCATCCTATCCATTCTTATTTTCACCAGATTTATTCTTCTAATAACAAGAAAGTACTCATTCATAGTCATAACTGTCCAACCCTGCATTGGGCTGTCTCCCACATACACTCTACTCACATTCATTTTCTTCATTCATCTCTTATAGAGGGAAGGCAAGCATGGAAGATTGAGTTACACTAGAAGATATTAGAAATTAATTTCAACCTTGAGAATCTGTGATAAAAAATAGTATTAGAAAAATCATAATTTTGCACAGCCTTTAAAAGTATAATTCACTTTCTATATCTGAGGACCCATAGCTAAATTTCTTATAGTAAATAGCACCCAGACTGAATAAGTAAATTTATGTATTATAATTATAATTACAATGAGTATGATTTATAATCAGTTGACTGGATGTGCATGCATAAAATCAACAGGCCAAGAAAAAAAGTGAAAAGGATAATACAATCCATAGGTTCACTGCAGTGAATTCATTCTTTCACATATAATTTATAAGAACATATACAAAAACTATATGATAAACACTGAATATATTAATATAATGACTCTTAGAAGAAAACAGTTTGACAATGGGGAAAAGGACAAAAGTGAATGATAAATTAACCAAACAGGACAAAGTTCAGGTAATATCAATGATGACAGTCCAGCATGAGTTGAAGTTATTTTAAATCTAGTCTTCTTCACATGATAGGCAATAAAATAAATAGAAAATAACATGATCCATCTCCCTCTATTCCCATGGCCTATTTAATTTCCATCTTAGTAGTTGTGGCTCCCCAACAAAAATTCATTCATTTATTCTTCACTTCTGCTATTTGCCTTAGCTTGCCTTTCCTGACTCACTAGTTACTCTTAATAACAGAGGATTTTCTTTGATTCTCATTCTCTCTTGCTCTCTCTCCCCTCATGTATTCCCTCACTGGAAAATAATGCCTAACATCTCTTAAATCCTCAATTATTGACTCTAGAAATAATAATTTACATGAATAACTATAATGAATTTGAGATATGTCACAAGTCCCTTCATTTTTATATACTATCTCTAGCTGAAAACTTAAAAATAAAAAGAATAAGTGTTAAGTGTTTAATACATGTGGTATTGAAGGAGTAGAAGATATTCAAATCATTATCAGTGAGTGACTGATTTATGGTTCAATGATTTTCTCAGTTTGTCAAATCAAACTAGTGATTTAGTTTAAGTGCTATTTGGAAGAGTAGAATATAATCAATATGCTACAAAAAATGTTAATTATCAAATGTTATAATTTGACCCAGGGAAAACATTACTCACTCCTAGCATGGCTACTTTATCATTTTTTTTTATAAACTGATAAAACTCATCTTGCCTTACAATGTGTAACTAAATAAAAAATGTTTATTAATATACACATACAGATATATGTATGAAAATATAGATAGTATATGTGAGTATACAGTTAAAAAGAAACATTTTGCTCTTGAAAACCATAACGAAGTCACTGTTATTATGCCCAACATAATAACTTGAAGAAATATTTGACCTTTGATTCAAAGGAGCTAATGATGTTTCTGTTTTTTAGAGAATATTGTTCATCTCAGCATGAAACAGTATCTTGCTGGTAATCTAGTGTTCTTTGATTCAAGGGCTTGTATTGTCCAAAATATTATCAAAGAAATTAGAAAATAGAAATGAAAGTGTTTTCTTGTCTATAAAACTTTTTTTATAAATGTGCAATGATCATGATACCTGAATTATATAATATAAATAAAAGCATTTATAAAATCTGTTCATTCAAATAATGTTGTTGAGTACTGCCTGAGCACCAGGCCTATTTGCAGATACTGGGTTTACAACAATAAGAACCCTGATCCTTTCAAATGTATTATCTGGTCCAGTGATTTTTAAGCCTCTTTATATAATAGAAATATTCAAAGGATTTAAGAAATATCTCAGCATGAGGCCCACCTCAGGCCAAATGAATTAAAATATCTAAGGGTGAAATTTAGGCATTTGAAAATTTTATAAGATCTTTAAATAATACCAATATGGCTCAGAGAATCAACTGCTTGTTCAAAAGGTGAATAAACATTCCAAATCTGTATGGTAAGTGCTACCAAAATATAAGATTTAGTAAAACTTTTAAGCCTGGTAGAAATTACCTGTAGTCCAGCTACTCCTGCATAGACTTAATCAGGAGAACTATTGAGCTTAGGAATCTGAGACCAGTCTGGGCAACATAATAAGACTCTGTCTCAAAAATAAATTAATAAATAACAATAAAAAATGATAACAAAAAATATTTAATGAAATAAAAATGAGCAGGGAGAGGAAAGTGAAGGGAGTGGAGAGAGATTGCCTTAAAAATCCCCCCCAAAGGAATGATTGAGATCTGAAGAATAAAAAAGTTGGTGATAGTTGATGGGGGTTTTATATATATATATGGAGAGAGAGAGAGAGAGAGAAAGAGAGGGATATAATCACTCACTATATGTGTGTATGTAAAATAAACTGAGGATTTAAAAGAGAGAAAGGCTTATTTTGGAAGTAGAAAAATTTTAATGCAATTGGAATAGAGCATGAAGAAGAGAGAAGAGAAAGAACTACATGCAGACAGCTTTATGTGCTTTGTTAAAATGTATGACTCTATAGTAAAGAGACCTTAAATGATTTTAAATAGGATAGTAATATAAAAGAAAAAAATCTTTATTTTCAAGATTGATTAGAACTTGTCTTTGACCTTTCTCACAGTATGTTTATATGTTTAGAGTATCCTTTGCTGCTTTATATATATATATGTGCATATACATATACACATATATAAAGTGCATATACATGTACATATATACCTATATAAATATATGTGTGTGCATATATATGCACATACATACATTTATAAATATACATTGATATATTTATATCAATATATACAGTACAGTGTCCTATTTTTCATAGGCACAAAAGTACAGTCAAGTTTCTTGAATAAAATTTATTATGCCTCCCATTATTTATAACTTCTATGATTTTTAGGGCTCTTTGGACATATTTTCTTTATCTTTAGGGAAATGATTCTCACATCAGAAATAATCATTGAATATAACAATTTTTTTTTAAAAAAAAAAAAAAGGAAAACAAGTATTAAGCAGCTTACTGTCTACAGGGGACTCCTAAGTCTTGAAAAGGACCCACCCTCCTTTATCTGGCTCTCCTTGAGTGTTCCAAGAAGGGATTCCCAACTGTACAACATTATGAAAATCTTAATATCCCTCTCAATCAAAAAGGAAAACTTCAAGTTCTTGAAGTTAGAATTAGGGATTTAAACACAGTCTTCAAAACTTCCAAACACCACAGAGAAACCATATTTACATACTTGATGTAAGAATATAATGATCAAATAATCTTGAACCCAGCTTCCCACTTAGAACCAACCAAGTGTTGAACCGGTGACAAAGGTCAAGAAATATAATCACTTCTTCCAGAACATGTTGCAAGAGCTGGGAGGGAATTTGTGCTCAGAGAAAACATAGACACAGTCATTGAAGGCCCTGAATGCGAAGCAGCCCACCGATCCTTAGGTGTCTACAGAAAATAACAATTATCTAAAAATGAAATCTATTAGAGACAGTTCAGCTTCGCCCAAGCTCATGGAGAGACACAGAGAGGCAGATACAACGGAAAAAGGGAAAATATGATTGAAGAGGCTTTTATTGTAAATAATGATTAAGAATTACCACTCTGCTGCTAAATTTGGCAGGCTAAAATATGAAGTGTGACTTTTAGTCAAAATAGTTTCTACTTTCCCCATATTCTATGACAAAAATTAAATACCAGCAAGTGAGTTAGGTAGCTTATTTACTATTTTTTTCAATATCCACTTGCCCTTTCTTGCATGATATTGTGAATATCCAAGTGATCTGACATTAACTTATTCACTCATGAAACTCTTGAGACACAACAGTGATAGGCAATCTGGAAATATCAAACTTGGTTTCTTCACCGTTCTTTAATGGTTCCTTATTTTGAGGGTGTCTTGAGCTTCCAACAAGATTCAGTAATACAATTGCAGTCACACATAGGTCAGAGGAAAAAGACAGAAAATATCTCAATGCTTATAAATAATTTTTATTTCACTAAAGGTATTTTTATTAAACTGAAAAAGATATTATTTTATTATCAATTTCTCTTGTATTTGAATAGTAAAGCTTTCAAAGTAGAAGCAACTAAAGACCTGAAGGATGATAAGAAAACAGCTTTGCAGTTTTTCTGACAGCCTAGTTCCTATATGTTCGTAGTTATGTGCTATAGAGGGAAAAAAAAAGGAAATAAAAGAAATACAAAATATTTTAGAAATTGGTTTACTAATAATCATATATGACACAAAATATTAGAACACAAACTGTAATTAATCTGTAGTTAAATTTGGGGGGGTTTGCCAGGTTAGATTCTAAGTGATTCTATATAGGAATAGTGATACTATGGTAACAAGCAAGTTATTGTAGAGAATTATTACCTGCCCATAGTTGGTACTCAATACATGCCCAGGTTTCATATGTTAGACTGAGAAGCTTTCTTTTCTTTTCTTTTTTTGTCATTAAGCCTACATAATTACAAGAAATTATGCCTCTCTTTTATTGTGTAAGGCTACCAATAATTGACTTCACACAATTTGTAAAAAATTTTCCATGGACAGCATAATTTTTAAAGTACAATATTTGGAAATGTTTCTCTTAACTGGGCAGAAGCTACCTTGCCTTGGGATTTTCCACATGAAGGAGCACCTGATGGCAATGATACTTTTCCAACAGTGACAGGGAAGCGACCAGACCAGAGACACAGAGGCCTGAACAGATGCAGGATGCTGGGTGCAGCATTGCCATGGTAGATGCACCCCAAGCTTAAATTCTTTTTAAATCCTGTTCCCATAAAAGAGGAAATTTGAAGTTCAGCCTCTAAGAAGGAGTATAAAAAAGACCAGAAGGGTTTCATCCAAGTTCCAAGGGTGATAAAACACATCAATCTGAAACATCACTAGTGCGTTGCTGATTCCCTAGTCATTCTTCCATTTGCTGTAGCTGAACAATGATGGCACTGTTCCATCAAGGGAAAATGATCCCGCTCCCTTCAAAAAGCTTTTTACAGGGCAAAGCTATAAAGTGCTAGATTTATTAACAACTTCCATTTCAAGAGAGACACTGTTTATATGGCAGTAAAGCTGTACTTTAATGCAAATGCAGCACTTCAAGCCTGTTTTCCTAATGCCTTCACAGCTCCTGTAAATAATGCATCCCTGGGTGGCATCTTTCACTTTTAAACAATTTGGGCAAACTGGTTCAAGTTGTAAAGAAACGAATGTACTTCTTTAAATAGAATAAGAGTTTGGGAAACACTCTGGAATCCACCAGCATACTTTTCTAAATCTGATTGATATTTGATTGCCAAAATGGGAACAAATGTGCTTAAGTGTATTTCCCCTCACCCTCATCCCCAGCCAAGGAACCCAGGACACCAGGAAAGTGAGTCATAGTCTAACATATTTTGAGAAAGTATAAAACTGGTTCATGGTGTTGAAAAGAGAAAAGCTGTATTCAAGTAGTATAAACTGAAAATATCCTGGGAAACTTTTTCATCTCACTTCTTTTAGATCTTTTGAGTTCAAGCAGTTTTTATTGTACTATTTTAATTTTGTTAAACAAAGAAACCTGATTTGACCTTATCCACATCTTGATTAATCTTTCCCTGTAGGTTTGCCTTTTTGAAATATTTAATTTTAATTCACAAATAATACTTGTATTTATTGTCAAAGGATGACATTACAACAATTTACCTTTATGATATTTATTTGCCCTATTTTCAATTCAAGAATCAGGCAGCATTTCATTTCATAAAATAGAGTTAGTGTTCCAATGGTTTGAGTAGATGTGTTTTTTAGAAAGAAGAGAACAAAAGAAGAAGCATCTAATAACAAAAACCATACTGGTTATTTCAAAGTTACTATCTTTGGAAGGTAAGGACAGGTAGACAGAACAATGGAAAAATAGCATATTTGTTAACATCAGGCTATTTCAGATTACTTTTTTGAATGATTAAAGGAATAATGAATTAAAGTAGAAGGTGATCCATTATTATCCTCCTGGCCTGTTTGGGAAATGTGACTCTTACATTCTGCAGATTTCTCAGAAGTTTAGATAACAACTTGGTTTCAGTGAGTGACAACATAAGTGGAACTTATGCATGGATGACTCTATTTTAATTCTTAGTCTGGCCTGTTAGGGCCCAGTGTAAGACCTTAGTCCAAAACATCAGTCTCTTATAATTTTTATTTGACAATATTTATGGGGTACAATGGGATGTTTTGATATATTATATACACATTGTGGAATGATTAAATCAAGCTTATTAATAAATTCATCATCTTATATACTTCTTATTATTGTTATTGTGAGAACATACAAAATCTATTCCTTTAGCAATTTTAAATATATGATGTTATTATTAATATGCTTGCCTTTTAAGTGACATTTATTGTCAGTTTATTGGTTAAAAATTAAGTTTTTGCAATTCCTAGTTAACAAAAAGATTGGCAAAAAGATACTTGTTCTTAGAGAGCACAAGAGTATTATTTTTATGGTAAACTACATCTATGGTATACTACTTAAAGATAAAATAATAATTTTGAAAAATAATTACATAGTTATATTTTTTGTAGCAAGAAAACTTTATATCCACTTTCTTAGCATTTTTCAAGAATACAGTATATTTTAAACTATAGTCACCATGTTAAACAAAAAATTACTTAAAATTTTCCTCCTATTTAAACTTACATCTTCTTGAAACATTTTCCTGATCTCCCTCACCAAACTCCAGACCCAAAAGTGATATAACTCAGCTTGGGTAAGAACATTGTATAACAAATGACTTGGATTTGAACAGAGAAGAAATGATAGGTCTTATGTTTATTCATAAATCAATAGTGACATAGCAATATGTTACTAAGGGAGAAATACATTAAATGATTTGGTGAAAAAATGAGTGAAAGCTGGATTGCATAGGAAAATAATCTAGAGGTCATGACACAGTAGAGAGAATTTGGAAGGATAAAAATCTGGAGAATTTGGAAGATGAAATCTATTTCTGTCTTTTGACTACTTGGCTATTATTTTAGGCTCTTTTTGTTATTGTTTTTACTAGTGGCAGACAAACCAATCTAAAATAGCTTACACAATAGAAAGAAACTATTGGTTTACATAATTGGAAAATCCAGAGTTAAAAAGAGTTTTAGCTCAAGATTGTCATCAGAGATCTCATTTAATCCAACTCTCTAAGGTACATTCTACAAGATTGACTTTAATATTAGCCTTCCTCATATTGTCAAAATGGCTTCAGAAATTTAAATTTCCGCATCCATACAATGGATATCTTAAAAGACAGGGAGCTTCAGGACCTGGGGTCCTCAACATATTTACCTATGATGAGGGTTATAGAGCTCCCTGAACAAATTTCTGAAAGCAAGGACATGGGAATGATTATCTCAAGGCCCTTTCCTGAACTCACTTCCAAATCCAACAGAGAGATGGTTAGCTTTGCACTTTTTAAACTTTAGATCAGGACCCATCTCTAAAATTTGTGTAATATTAGTATTCCCTCAAGCATTTGAGTAGTGTAGAGAAATGAAAGATAAGTGAACAAAACTTTCTATTTCATTAACAGTCCATGTGAGGAAACATGCTAGCTAAGCAACCAACAAATCTCCCCTGTTCTAAGGCATTCTTCATATATGTAAATGTCTATGTCTACTTACTGTCATTTCAACAAAAACATTAAAATTCACCAGGCTTGGGCCTTTATTTCTTTGCATTCATGCTTAAAGATACTTCTTTTATTTAATTCCTGCTGGTTATTGTATTGAAACTTCAGCCACTTATATAGCATTTGTCCAGCTGGTTATATTTTCTCTCCAAATTTATGTTATTTCTTTCTAGCCACATTTTCTCTCCTCAGCTAACCTTTGAATACAGGGAGAATAAATAATAGAGGCTTATTTTTATACACATCTATTTACCCTGGGAAATGCATAATTCATGAGAAATTGTCACAATTAATCAATGCTATGATTGTCCCATAAAGAACCTATCTTCCCCCAAATTTCATTATTCCCTAGTTAAGACCAATGCTTTACAGCATTCTGTTTTCAACCCATGTGAGGTTGCATACTCACAACTATATAATTTTATTTTTGCAAGGGTATTTTACTATCATAGTGGATTGCAGAAAATTTAGTTCCAAATCATCTAGTTGTAAGTAGGTGATAATTCCATGAATCTCTTGTCATTATTACAACTATTTCCACTAACATCACTTTAACTTTTAAATGAATTTCAAACCATTTTTTTTAATGACTGACAGTATATAGTCATCTCTAGAAAGTTAGTTCTATTTGTCTAGGATTGTTTGAACTATCATCCTTCCCCACCATACACACACACACACCTGATAATCATGAATGGTTTATCCCATAAACAGAAACACCCATTCCTCATTCAACAAAGGATTCTGCTTCCTCTTTTGTCTGAACCTCCTACATTGCATTTCCACAGCTGCCAAAGACACTGTCCATCCATCTTCTACCCTTCCCCCACTCCTCTTGTTGACTCTACACAGGAATTTGTTAACCCTTTTCAACACTTGGCAATTGCCACTCATGCTATTGCCACTTCCTAGAACTATGAGTAGTTCTTAACCCTGGCCACACATCAGAATCACTGATGGAGCCTTGAAAAATCTTAGTGAACAAGAATCACCAAAACTAATAAAATCTGAATATCTGGGGGTGAAGCCCAGGTATCAGTGTTGTTTTTATAGTTCCCAGGTGCTTCCATTGTGCCACCAGGACTTTATTCCCTCTACTCCTGATTCTCCTTTAGATCACTGCCTAGATGATGCTATGTCACGAAAAATTTCAGATGAGTTTGGACTTTAAAAAGATATTTTTACAGCTCCTCTTTGCTCTATCATAGCACTTTACATACTTGTTAACTACTTGAGAGCAGATACAATGTCATTTGTTTTTTCTAAAAGTATCTTTGGTTCCTAAAATGACAAGATATCAATAAATATGAATCTATTTATTCCAACTGTATGGACCAGTCCTTTGAAATCAGATGACTACTAATAATAAGATCAATATGGAAGTTCCTGCTATATTTTACCCTATACTTAAATTTCTAAATCAGTGAGAAAAAAGTTATTTTATAATTGCTATTTTATTATGTGGCTTTTTTCATAGCACTTAGAACAAAATCTGCAATTAGAATCACCAATAAGCACAAACTTGCACAGTTCCTGACCCCTTTCTATGACAGGTGCAGTTTACTACCCAGTATATTTAAAACACACACACACACACACACACACACACACACACACACACACACATCATACCACCACCAGTTGAATTGCTCTGGGTATACTTTGTCATGGACCCTAAACTAAATTACCTAAAACTAAAAGAAAATGAAATATTTTATCATTAATCTAGTTTTAGACCTAACTCTCCAGTATCAAAAATAAATCCATACTCAATGAAATGAACAGCAGAAATAATCATTACTTTTTTTCTTAATCTCACTACAACTCATAGTGTATGTAGTGAAATTCTCATAATTCAACAATAGCTTATTCTGAATTATTTTAAGCTTGCCAGGTATGATTAAAGTAAATGTATGTATGTATGTATTACTATTATTATTTTTTATTTTTTAGTTGGAAGTTAGTCTGGTAAAGACATCACTTTCATGTAGTTCTACCTTACACACACACACACACACACACACACACACTCAGAAATGAAATTCTCATATTTTAGATTGGGCATAATGATATTTGTAAAAAAAAAAAAAAAAAAAGCAGAATGACTAATGAATATGGATTGTCAGATTACAAGCAGATTTAAATCAGAACCTGGAATTTGCCCCCAGCAGTGGGAACAGAATATGATTAGAGGTTTAAATTAATTTGGAAAGATATGGTGCAGGATTTCATTTAGTTATTCCTTAATGATTTCTTAATTAATAAAAATCACATTAACCAGAATGGGCCTTTTCTTTAATCGAATCTGAAAGTTTGATTACTTTTTGAATCAAGTTAAAATTTAATTTTATCCAGTTGTTATCATAATTCATAACTCTTAGACTGTCCAGTCTTGAATATCACAATCTGAATCATTTTTGAATTATTGAATAAGTCTAATGCTTAGCATAGTACCTGACACACAGTGGGTGTTGGATAAAACTATTGAATAATTCAACATATGAACAAAATAAAACCCTTGCCTTAGAATAAAAAATAAAATAAAATATTTATTTTTAAAAGACAGATATGATACCTGGGCTTCACCCCCAGATATTCAGATTTTATTAGTTTTATTAGGATCAATTTAATTATGAGAAAATTTTTTATTTTAAAACAACTTTATCATTTACCTAATAGGGCACTGATGACATATATATGTTGTAAAAATGTTATAATTTGATCATCAATCAAAAGTCTGAATTTAGATTCTTATCATATTATGTCAGTCTCATAATTTTGATCCATTGCTAAATAAATTATTAAAATGTTTTAAAAATAGGCCTTACATTTTTTTTAAATCAGTATCTCTTAAATTTTTTTCATGTTATTCATGTTTTTAAAGTAAAATAATTGCCAAAAGGCTTGGTGTCTCTGATTACTTTTTGAGGTTTCTGAGACATTTCTGAAATCAGTTTTCCTGAAATAATTATATTGCAATGAAGGATCCATAATATTGCAAATCATTATCCTAATGATACTAACATAAGCATGTAATTGACCAGTGATTATTCTTAAGCTGATATTAAAATTGTGAAATTGCATTATGGTTAATTGAAAGTGGTAAACAAAAAAATTTAGATTTTTTACTGTTTTATTATAGTTCATTTATATATACATACATATGAACTATATATAAATACATATACTACATATATATATATATATATATATATATATATATATACACTAAGGAATTAGTATATTAATATATTAAGGAATTAATTCATACTAATTCCTTAAGTGGTATTTCATTGATTTGGAAAATTAAAAAGCATTTAATTAAATTAGCTTACTTTTAAAAGGAATTCTTTAATAATATAATCCAATAAAACTAAATAACAACTTTTATATTAACTATGTGCCTTTTAAGCTTTTAAAAGAATATGCAAAAATCCAAGTTTATTTAATTTTTCCTACAGATGAAGTAAGTTTGTAAAGGTGAAGTAAGTTTCTTATATAAAATCTGTCAAAAACAAACATGACATTAATTCAAAAATTAAAACCAGATTTTCAAATCTCACTTCTCTCTGCTATTAATCATTAAAACAAGATGGTTATTAGGAAATATTAGAAGTTTCCGAATTCATGTTTCTAGCAATTAGCAGAATACTTCTTTCAGGTCTTCAGTAAACATTGGCAGAATAAGGGAGCTAGTAAATGGGAATGGAAAGCACTGGATTTATATCTTGGTGCTGCCATACATTAGTGGAGTCCTCGCACCACATGCACTGCTAATATATATAGTTGAGTGAGGCATGTATGCAAACAGAATATATATATATATATATATATATATATATATATATATACAAATTTGTATAGTTTGCAATATATCTTCACCTGTAGCATAGAAATTGAATCTCAGGACAACAATGTAGAATTGGCAGAAAAGTAAAATATTTATCTATAGTTTAGAATACAGAAAGATGAAACTGGGACATTAAGCCTCATTTCTCTCATGTTAACTTCGGATGATATTATTTATAGTTAAATTCTGTCAAAAAGTTGGTAAGGTATCTGATAAAATTTGCTTTCTTTCTTATTGCAGTGGTGCACACCTGTAATCCCAGCAGCCTAGGAGGCTGAGACAGAAGGATTGAAAGTTCAAAACCAGCCTCAGCAAGGGCAAGGCACTAAGCAACTGAGTGAGACCCTGTCTCTAAATACAATACAAAATAGGGCTGGGGATGTGTGTGGCTCAGTGGTTGAATGCCTCTGAATTCAATCCCTGGTACAAAAAAAAAAAAAAAAAAATGCTTTCTCCTGATCTCCTAGAAAAGTTTTTGAGTAAGTTTCTGTCTGGCCCTAGGATATCATTTTTTTAGACAAAGGAGTACCAAATTCAGAATATTTATGTAAATCATATTCTGATTATCAGCAGGACTTTCCCACTAAAGTTGCAAACTCCCCAAATAAAAAGAATATCTCAAAAAATATAATAGAATTTTTACTAAGTTAAAATGAAATAGTACACAGAAAATGTATGAAGTGAAATATGAGCAGTGGTGAAATGATTTATATTATGTGCTTTATAACAAGACAACATGGTTCAAATCCTCAATTCATTGCCTCTCAGTTCTGTGGAACTTGGATTACACTAAGACTCAATTTTCTCTTATGGAAAAAAAAATTTAAATGATGCCCTCAGGGCTGTTGCAAGGAACAAATGAAATAATATGTGATGCTTTTAGTATAGATCCCATGACATAATTTGTACTCAATAAATGGAAACTATTACAGTTAGATTTACAAAACAGTAGATTTCTCTGGGAAGTACATTTCTCTGGGAATTGTTGCTGTTGTTATTAAGTTGATAAATGTGACCCCTCCTTTATGTGATTTAGATGAAATTGAAAGTCCAAAACATTGCATGATAACAACCCTGGTTTTCCTGTTCAAATGTCAGCAGTTCTGACAGGCAGGGCTAACCTCCTTCATCTATCCCCACCAGTTCATATTGAATTTCACTGCCATCCGCATTACCAATGATCATGCGGATCTAAATGGATGACTTTATGTACTAATACAGGTCCTGAAGACACTTAATAAAACATCCACTAATGACATTTTCAAATGACAGTCTCTTTTCTCATAAAATGTATCAATTCAGAGGCCACCTAAAAGTGATCTTCCCTTTACATTAACAGTGAAAAATAAATAGTTTACCATGAACAAGAACAGTTATATTCAATCTGTCACAAATCTGTCAGATTTTAGTTTTTCAAAGGCAAATAGTAAAGAACAAGAGCAGATGTTTTAATTCAATTAATCATTTAATATCTAATTTTACAGAGAAAACAACAGACCATGGCTAATTTTTACACAAAAGACCTGGAGTAGTTACATTCAGTCTATTATAAAACAGAAAACATTCATTGAACATTTGCTTTGAGGAGTACATGGAGACAACAATACCAAGATGAGTAAGACTGATTATTGAGTAAGGCATGTATGCAAACAGAATATGACATCTAATTTTTGTTATTTAAGAAGTTGCTACAGAAATCCAGAAATGAAATAAATTCTTCCTTAACTCATGATACACTTACGGAATTAAATCTAGACCTTTGATTTTAAACCAAATAGCAGACCCACCATGGTGAAACTCAATGCCAGACAGAGTTCATGGCCACTACCATAAAGTGAATACTCATGGACTGAGAAGTAAGAACTGCTATTTGAGTGGCAAAATTTACCCTGCCTTCCTCAAATTCATGCAGTAGAGGGAAAAGCAAAATTTCACCCATTGAGTATCAGGGCATGTAAACTAGCAGAGGTCTTTATATCAAAGTTTAGTGCCAAGCCTGACACAGAGAGACCCAGCACCTTTTAAAACCTGAACAGACACTTCTCAGAGGAGGACATACAATCAATCAACAAGTACATGAAAAAATGCTCACCATCTCTAGCAGTCAGAGAAATGCAAATCAAAACCACCCTAAGATACCATCTCACTCCAGTAAGATTGGCAGCCATTAGGAAGTCAAACAACAACAAGTGCTGGCGAGGATGTGGGGAAAAGGGTACATTTGTTCATTGTTGGTGGGACTGCAAATTGGTGCAGCCAATCTGGAAAGCAGTATGGAGATTTCTTGGAAAGCTGGGAATGGAACCACCATTTGACCCAGCTATTCCCCTTCTCCATCTATTCCCTAAAGACCTAAAAAGAGCATGCTACAGGGACACTGCTACATCGATGTTCATAGCAGCACAATTCACAATAGCAAGACTGTGGAACCAACCTAGATGCCCTTCAATAGACGAATGGATAAAAAAAATGTGGCATTTATACACAATGGAGTATTACTCTGCATTAAAAAATGACAAAATCATAGAATTTGGAGGGAAATGGATGGCATTAGAGCAGATTATGCTAAGTGAAGCTAGCCAATTCCTAAAAAACAAATGCCAAATGTCTTCTTTGATATAAGGAGAGTAACTAAGAACAGAGTAGGGACAAAGAGCATGAGAAGTAGATTAACATTAAACAGGGATGAGGGGTGGGAGGGAAAGGGAGGGAGAAGGAAAATTGCATGGAAATGGAAGGAGACCCTCAGGGTTATACAAAATTACATACAAGAGGAAGCGAGGGGAAAGGGAAAAATAATACAAGGGAGAGATATGAACTGCAGTAGCGGGGGTAGAGAGAGAAGAGGGGAGGGGAGGGAAGGGGAGGGGGGATAGGAAAGGATAGGAAAGGCAGCAGAATACAACAGACACTAGTATGACAATGTATAAATCAATGGAAGTGTAACTGATGTGATTCTGCAATCTGTATACGGGGTAAAAATGGGAGTTCATAACCCACTTGAATCAAAGTGTGAAATATGATATATCAAGAACTATGTAAAGTTTTGAACAACCAACAATAAAAAAAATAAAAAAATAAAAAATAAAAAAAATAAAATAAAACAGGAAAAACTAGGGAAAAAAAAAAAATTCAAGACCGCTTACACAAAGCAGGGGTCCCAGACAGAGCCTCTGGACCTGCTGAGGCATCACACAGAGATTTGTGCATTAGTAGGACAAACTAAAATTTTGACCTACATCATTACTAACCTTTGATTAGGCCTACGACATTATCTTCACCAAGATTGTGCAGCTCTCTGCAAATGTGAGATACATGTGTGACCAAGATTAGTGTTGGCCTTAGTGGCTGAGGAATGGTCTCAACCATTTGATCCCTAACAACAGGCATCAAGATTATTACTAGGCCAGTGATTATAAATGGAGCTATAGACCAACCCTAGCATAAAGCAGATGTATGCATCCCAGTGGATAAACTCATGGTATGACCTTCATCACTCACAGCTTTGGTTTGGGCCTTAGTACACCACCAAGATTTGAAAATCTTGTAACTGTGAGAATCTTTTAGTGACTAACTAAAATTACTAACTGTGAATTAGGTGTCTTTGCCTACTTCTGCCCTAGGAAGTTGCTTATGGGGATGTACAACCGTTTGTGTATACTCCCCTAGTTTATCAAATTGGAGACAAACCTGGACTTGAATTTGTCTCTAGTGCTTCAAAAGTAACAACACACCAACTACAGACTCTCAGGAAACCTGGACATGGTGGTATCCATTGTTGAAATAATGAAAGTTAATACAGACAGAAAATAAGCAACCTGCTTAGAATTTCTGCAAAGAGAGTCACATACAAAGCCAGATTAGGCAGAATGAAATAAATACCTAATTCTTCAATGGTCCAGACAAGAGCGCAAATCAACAAGCATCAAGAGCTTTCATATACATATGGCTTCACTTAATAAGGTTCAAGAAATTGACCAAGTAGTAATCAGTATGGCAAAACTCTCAATTAAAAAATTTAAAACATAAGTTTTAAGAAAACTCAATAAGCCTGAAGAAAAATAAGAGAAATGGCTTGATACTATAAAAGAGAAACTTAACAAAGAAATTTAAATGTTTTAATAATTCAAACAGAGATATTAAAGTGAAAAATACACTCAGTGTGAGGAAATACACAACAAAAGTGTGACAATATATCCACAAGTTAGATCATGTGATGGGCTACATACCCAATCTCAACAAAATTTTTAAAAAGTAAAATCAGACTGGGGTTGTAGCTCAGTGGTAGAACACTTGCCTACATTGTAAGAGGCACTGGGTTTGAATCTCAGCACCGCATATAAATTAATAGATAAATGTCTATTGACAACTAAGTTTAAAAAGTAAAATCATATTGAGTATCTTTTTTGATCACAAAGCAATAAAAGTAGAAATCAATAAAAGAGAAATATTTGGAAACTATATAAACATATGGAATTTAACAACTTAACCTTTGAGCAACCAATAGATGAAAGGAAAAATAAAGAAAGCTATTGAAAACCTTCTTGAAATATGTGGAAATGGAGATGTTACATACAAAACTATGAGATATATTAAAGGCATTACTCTGAGGGAAATTTCTAGAAATCCATGCCTATGTCAAAAAGCAGAAGAAGGGTTCAGGTTGTTGCTTGGTGGTAGAACACTTGCCTAGTACAGGTGAGGCACTGGTTTTGATCCTTAGCACCACATTAAAAAAAATATATAGAACAATCTCAGAGAATCTACCAGTGTATCACAAAACAGAAAAATAGCAACCAAACAAACTCAAAATTACTATAAGGAAAGAAATAATAAAAATTAAAGAAAAAATAAATGAAAAAGAAGCAAAAGAAAAACAATATGAAATATCAATAAAATGAATAGCTTATTCTTAAAAAAATACAAAAGAGATACACTCTTAGCTATGTTAACTAAGATAAAAAGAAAAAAAGACTTGAATAAAATCAGATATTCCAAAGAAAACATTACA
Organism: Callospermophilus lateralis; assembly: GCF_048772815.1. Taxonomy (NCBI): domain Eukaryota; kingdom Metazoa; phylum Chordata; class Mammalia; order Rodentia; family Sciuridae; genus Callospermophilus; species Callospermophilus lateralis. The sequence goes on along the minus strand of NC_135306.1, from coordinate 126,693,372 downwards.
AATGGCAAAATAGAAACCCAAGTAAAACCAGAGCTTCTTAAGAACCTCTATATGCAAACAAATTTGAAAGCCTGTAATAAATGGTCAAATTCCTGGATACAAATTTCTTTGATTAAAACATGAAGAGATAGAAAAATTGAACAGATTAAAAATAAGTAAACAGACTGATCACTAATAAAATTACCCTATCAAAATACAGTAATTTTCACTAATGAATTCTACAAAGTATTTAAAGAACTAATACTAATTAACTTTGAATTATTTGGAAAAAACAAAGAAGAGGAAATACTTTCAAATGCATTTAATAAAGCCTGTATTACCATAGTAGTAAAATCATAAAAGGCCATAACAACAACAAAAAAATCAGACCAATATTCTTAATGTGCATTGATGCCAACATCCTCAATGAAAAACTATTAAATCAAATCCAAAAGCACATTAACAAAGATCAGTCACCATGATCAAGTAGGAGTCATCCCAGGGAATCTAAAGTGATTCAGCATACACAAATCAACAAATGAATATACCACATCAATAGAATGAAGGACCAAAATTATCTGATCATCTTAATATATGCAGAAAAGTCTTTAGTAATATCCAGCATCCCTTCATGAAAAATGTGCTTCACAAATTAGGTGTAGCAGAAATGTAATTCATATATTAAAGGCCATTTATAATAGGTAATAGCTAACATTATAAGGAATGTGGAAAAGCTGAATGTTTGTAAGATATGAAATAAGACAAGGATGCTCACTTCCATTACTTTTATTCAACAAAGCAATTGAAGTCCTAGGTGGAGCAATTATGTTAGAGAAAGAAATAAAAGGCATCCCAGGTGAAAAAGCAGAAGTGTAATTATTTCTGTTTGCTGATGACTTGACCTTATATCTAGAAAACCTCAAAGATTACCAAAAATTATTAGAACTAACAATGAAATCAACAAAGATCCAGGATACATTATCAGTATACAAAAATCAACAGTATTGTCATAATGACCATAACAAATTATCTGAAATAGGAGTCAAGAAAGAAAACCCATTTGCAAAAGCTACAAAAACAAAATAAAATACCTACGATTAAATTTATCCAAAATATTGAAAAAAAAGTACAAAATGAAAATTAAGAAACAATGGGAAAGAAATTGAAGAAGGTGCATGTGTGAGCATGCATACACACACACACACACACACACACACACACACATACACAAATTGAAAGATATTTCATGTCCATAAACAGGAAGAATCCGTATTGTAAAATATTCATACTACTCAAAGTGATTTACAGATTCAATGCACTATCTACCAAGGATGTTATTCACCTAATTAGAAAAAAACTATCCTAAAATTTATTTGGAATCATAAATATACCACAAATAGCAAATCCTTCTTTAGTAAAAACAAGAAACCAGAAGACACTCCCTGACTACACAACATAATTCAAAGCTGTCATAATCAAAACACCATGGTAATGACTTAAATACAGATGCATAGACCAAAGAAAAATAACAGAGGACTTAGAAGTAAACTTATGCATCTACACAAAGGTAAACAAAGGTCCTAAGAACACACAATGGAGAAAGACCACTCCTATTAATTAATGGTAGGGAGAAAATTGATATTCAAATGCAGAAGAATAAAACTGGATTCCTATATTTCACTAGTTTCAAAATTAACTGAACATTAATTAAATACTTACATGTAAGACCTGAAACTATAAAACTACTAGAGAAAAACAGGTGAAATACTTCACTGAAATGGGCACAGATTGTTTTGGACAAGACTCCAAATGCGATTACAACAAACTAAAAAGGTTCTGCATGGCAAAGTAAACAATCAAGAGACTAAAGAGACAATGCATAGAATGAGAGAAAACATTATCAGCTCTTTATCTGAGAGAGAATTAATATCCAAAATATATAAGAAACTTAAATAACACAATCTTAAGTAAACAATCTGATACAAAAATAGGCAATAAACTTAAGTAGACAATTCTCAAAAGAAGACATAAATGGCCACCATTATGTGAAAATGTGCTCAACATCACTAATCCTCAGGGAAAAGCAAATCTAAATCACAATGTGATACCATCTCAACCTCCTAATTTTGTCCATTATCTACAAAACTAAAGACAACTAGTTGAGGATATGGAGAAGAGTGCCGTTGTTGAAAACAGTATGGAGTTTCCTCGGAAGCATAAAAATAGAACTGCCATATGATCCCAAAATCCCACATACAGGGAATATATCAAAAGGAAATGACATCAGTACCACAATGAGGCATCTATGCTCCCATATTCATTGAAGCATTATTCACAATAGCAAAAAAATCAAAACAACCGAAGTATTAACTAATGGATAAAGAAATTGAGGACATACACAGAATGGAAAGCTATTCAGTTAAAAAAATCATGTAATTCTATCATTGTCAATAGCATGGATGGAACTGGAATACTTTATGCTAAGTGAAGTGAGACAGAAGCAGAAAGATAAATACTTTGTGTGGAATCTAAAGAAGCTTATGCCGTAGAAGTTGAGAGAAGAGGAAACAATTGACCATTGGCATTCTGAGTCTGGCTTATTTCACTTAGCATGAAAGTCTCCACTCCATCCATTTATCCTCCATCCATTTATCGGCAAATAGTAAAATTTCATTCTATATGGCAGAATAATAATCCATTGTGTGTATATACAGCATTTTCTTTATCTACTTAGTTGTTGAAGGGCACCTAATTTGGATCCATAGCTTGGCTCTTGTGAAATGTGCTCCTATAAACATTGATGTGGCTGTGTTCCTATAGTATGTTGATTTCAGATCTTTTGGATCTGATTTGATCCAAAGGTAGTTGGCATTCACAGCCATGTACCATGCTCTGGAATCAGTGTGCCATGTTAACACTGTTTATCCTCACAACTACATGATGTAGGTTGTGCTGTTATCTCTTTATGATGAGGAGCCTAGGTTGAGAGCGCTAAGTCCATCAGCAAGATCACACACATGGTAAGTGATAGAGCTGGGGTTGCAGCCTAAGCCAGCAGGCCCTGTACTGCCTTTCTCAATGGATTCTCCCAACCTGTCACTTACTACTCATTCTTTATCCCTTTTGCAGGCTTCTCTTCCTCTATTTTATCTGCTCTTTGAATATTAGGGGATCCCCAAAATTCCATTTTGGTAGAACTGAAAAGGAGTATTTACAATTTTATAGTAAATTTATATAAATTATGTGAACACTGTACTTAGAAACAAACAATGAACACTGTGGAGACATACCTGAATACCTTCAGAGACTACCATGATTTGATTAGTGGGCAAGCATTGAATTGTTGGCTAAAATACAGAAAACTAGGTAAATAGCCTATAGGTACCCATCAAACTGTTTAATTAGTGAGAGAATAAAATGATTAAAAATTAAAATTACTTCAGCAAGTTCTCAGGCAAATTCTCATTTCTATTTCTTTCTTAACGAGTCTTTAATTAGCTGGAATTACATTAGGGAAGTTTCATGCCTTCTATATCTTTGCCAATATATGAAATACCCTCTTTATTCACAAATGATGGGTGTAAGTGGATAATAAAACATATTCCTCAAGAGGAAGGGAAATTGTAGTCAATTTAGTATTATTGAGTATCAACTTGTGTATATTTTTGGCTGAATAAAATTAAAGTCAACAGCAAACAAGGGAAAATTTGGTTAGAAATATTTTATGTTATGTTTATTTTCCACAATTTTCCTGCAAAAATGCTTTGAAGGGAGAAGTGTAAAACTCATTTTATTATAAATGTTTGATGCATCTTTGTAACATTACAACATAGAAATTAATTCTGATCCACATTAAAAGTGTCATCTTCCAAAGTGCAAAATAAAGACTAGGTTAGGTTTATAAATAACTTCATCTTTCTTGTATTCCATAATCAATTTAGATGCTAGCTTTTTCATAGTTCATAAGAAGCTGTGCTATGAGATAGTTTTTAAACTAGTGATTATTTTGTGCTTATTCATAAGAAAAGCACAATAGGAAATGTCAACGTTTGCTAAAATGCAGCATAGAGAGGAAATTAAATTTTTTTAAATACCTGAGGAGTGACAGTCCTTTAATTAAATTTATTTCTAAGTAAAATATAGGAAAATCCTGGTTGTCTATTGTCCATGTTATTCTAAATGTTTGTCATTTTTACAAATGTGGCAAAAATCCAAGCATCACATAGCTGTGGTTGTACAAACACAGTCTGTCTTCATAAACATCAATCAGTCATAGCCTTAAAATTGTGTAAATGTTAACAAGTGTAATATTTCCCTTAGAGTAAAGAATTTCTGTAATATATTTGAAATTAACTAGGAGAAAACGTTACCATTACTATTATAAGAGAATGGCATATACAATTGCAGCAGAATAATGAAAACTGTACAAATATTTTAATAATAGGAACAAATTTTTAGGCAAGCCATCTTTGTCATAAATTCAATATATATTTAATGGTGCTACAGAAAAGAGCCAAACATTCAGGAAATAGACACTTTTCCTGTTTTATTTTAATAAGAAAGATAAAGGCAAAAAAGTAAGAGTTAGCAATTAGGAACATGGTGTTAACCTTTAGCACACCAGAATGAATCTAACTCCTTATGGAGTATCAAAGGAGTAGGAGAGAAAATCAGTGTCAACATTCCAGGCAGCTGCTAGTCCTTTTATTGCATTGCCCTAAGGAACTGAACCTGTCACCTTGGGCACAGTCATCCCAATTTTATAAAGCAGAAGAGTGAGGTCCTCCAAATGTTTGACAACTTACCTAAAACCCAACAACTAGAAAATACAAAGTCAACATTTAATCTCAGAAATCTGGTTCCAAGGTCACTTTTCCAACTTAGGAGAGTTTCTCCTTCATTCCTACTTGCCAACAACCTTGACAATTTGAGTAATCCAAGTCAGGGAGGCCTTTTGTAGAATTTATCTCTTTTTTGTTTCTTTCCCTCTTTCTTCCTTTCATTCTTTCTTTCTTACTGGGGATTGAATCCAGGGATGTTCTATCACTGAGTTATTATTCCTGGTTCTTTTTAAAATTTTTATTTTGAGTCAGTGACTCCCTGAGTTGCTGAGGCTGTCCTTGAACTGCAGTCTTTCTGCCTCACCCTCCCAAGTAGCTGGGATTACAGGTGTGTGTCACATTACCCAGATGTAGAATTTCTCTTAATTAAGATGCATTATTAGATTGAGATATACCTGGAGAAGAATAATTATAGAGGTAAGATATGATTCTCATCAATCTTATCATTTCACGACTGCATGTTATAAATATGACTTATTGAAGATGATGATGACCTATTAAACTAGCCAAGGTTTCTCTATGGAAATTTACCCCTTTTTCTTCCCTTTCCATAGTGTATCCTTAAGAATATAAATTCATTATGCCCAGACCCTGCTTCCACTGTGGGCCTTAATGATATGCCTCCCATACAGAACATAGTTACATGAATCATTTGGAATTTTTCTGCACAGATATTTTTCATTTTTCCTCATTTATTATCTATCCAACTACATGTCTGTTTAATCATTTACTTACAATGGTTGGATATTTATTTTAATTTTTTAATTCCAATTTAACAATACTTTATTTTCTTGCTCAGATTTTTTCAGTTTTGGCCATTAGAATCTCTTTCAAATGGATCCTAGGTCCTTTTGACATATGTTTATTTTTGTTTCAATTGTTTTCTGAGCACTTCTTACTTTGTGGAACTACAAGGAGTTCCTTGGTCAACTTATATATTTCCTTCCCAAGTCCTGGAATTGTCTCTTATCTAAGGATACTTTGTTTCTGTTAACAGCAAATGGTATTAGAAATCTAGATCTGAGCACTAAGTTGTTGCTGCTGGGGTATTATTCCATTTAGGACTTCTCAGCTGATAGCGCAAAGAAATATATGGGGTTATTCTGTGTATAAATACATGTTTATAAATATTGTTATATACAATCATATGTATTCATATTAAGCTAGTCATCAGTTCATACTGATATTTCCAACTCTACCCATTACCATACTGATAGCCTTAGGTATTTTATTGTTTACCTATAACCTCCCATTATAGCAGTGAGAAACCTGGCTCTCATCCTTAACCACATATGGATTTAATTGCATATCTTCAATATATAAGTATAATGTTTTCAGAATTGTTAGCTCATACCCACATGGAAAAAGCTTTAACAATTCAAGTATTGAAGATGTTTTGTTTTGATTTTTGCCTACTCTCACAAACTTCTTTTCCAAAGTTATGTTGCCTCCCTTATTAAGGTACTTTAATATTTGTAATATATTTAGATTTTCTTTCACATTTTGCATTCTAGCCTCATAAGTAAATTTATGATTTACATACATGCGGTTTACTCTTTGGGATATAAATTCTATTGTATTTCGGCAAATGCTTAATGTTTCATATTCATCATTGTAATATCACAGAAGATAGTGTTACCACCCCCCAAAATTTTTCCCTGTGCTTTAAATTTTCAGACATACTCAATGGCCCATGGCAAGTCCTTATCCAGTATCCTCTATTTTTGATTTATATTTTCTAGACTATCGTATGAGTGAAATCATGAAATATGTACCTTTTCAGGTTGGCTTTTTTCCATTAACCATAAGTATTTAAGATTCATCTATACTATTTCATGGATTGATAATTCATTTGTTGTCATCACAGAAAATATTCCATTGTAGGGATGGTTAGCAATTTTTTATATTAAAGATTATATGCTTGCCTACAATTTGGGGCAGTAATGAATACAAAAAGTTGTTTCCCTGTACTCAGCTACCCAGGCACTCTGAGGCTCCTGAACCTATGGTCCCAGGAGGCCAGCTACTGCTTAAGTTGGTGGCAGACCTTGGTGTTATCCACTTGGTGCTGGTTCTGCAGAAATGCGGAATACTGGAGTTATAGCGTGATGCAGGCATCCACCAAGATTTTAAAGGAAGACATGGAAGATTAGGCAAAGTGTAACAGTGTCAGTCACTTTAGGCTGCAGGCAAAGAGAGTGATGCATGAAGAAATGAGAAGGAAGCCAAAGCTGCAGTGAGAACCCCCCAAATTAAGAGATGCCAGAAACATGCACCTTTTGCTGAGGAAAGTACAAAAATCAAGAAGAAACAATTTAAGAGAGAGACCATGTGACCTGAAATCAGCAAAGCCACAGGTGTGGAGACATACAGGTCTTTGATGAGAACATCATGATGGCATGTGCCCCAGATGCTGAACTTGAAGCTACAGAACTTGTTTATTCAGCTCAAATTTCGTCTTGTTTTTTTTTGGTCACATCTCTTCTTTCTGTCTTTATGACTCCCTTTTGGAATGGAAATGTTTTATCTGTACCAAATACATACACACACACACACACACACACACACACACATAACTTGCTTTTGAACTTTACAGGGGCGGATAATCAAAAGTTTGCTTCAAGTCTCAGATAAGAGTTTGAAGATAGGCTTTGGACTTCTGTCAATGCTGGAATTGTTAAGGCTATGGGAACTCTTGGAAATGAACTAAATAAATTTTGCATTGTGAGATGGACATGAGCTTTTTGGGGTAAGGAATGGAACGTTATGGTTTGGGTATAATTATCCCCCTAAAACCTATGCATGAGACAATTCAAGAATTTAAAGGGATCTAATCAGTGGATTAATCCACTTTAATGGATTAACTAACTGGGTAGTAACTATAGACAAGTAGAGTACAGCTAAAGGAATTAGGTCACTGGGGGCATGCCTTTGGGATTTATATTTTGTTCCTAGAACTTAGTGCTCCCCCGACCACTGTTTTTTGGTTGCTATGTCTTCAGCAGCTTTCTTTTGCCATGCCCTACCACCATGATGTTCTGCCTCATCCTGGACCCAGAGCTATGCAGTAACTGGACATGAACTGAACCTCTGACACTGTGACCCCAACTAAACTTTTCCTCCTTCTCTAATTTTTTCTTCTCAAGTATGTTGGTCACAATAACATGAAGGTGACTGATACATACATGATATCTTTCTGTTTTTGTACACAATATGTGAGTAAAATGTCAAAAGCCATGTAAGAATATGGCAATAGTCAATAGAGTTCTACACTTGCTATTTATCTAAGAAAATTTGAAAATTTCTAAATAATGGGGCCCTAGATTTTGATAAAAGGGAATATTGGTTGATAAAGAAAAAATTTATCAGTTTATTGCATATGAAAAAAATTATATAAAAGCCTTTCAAAAAGAGACACTGAAATGCATAATAGAGTCTTCACAATTAATTTTTAAGATTTTACAAAACATGTGGCAATATTGTTTATAACCACTTATCATCTAAAGACAAGACCTGATTCTTTGTAAGCATATTCTAATTCTTGGTAAGCCCATACATATGGCAGTGAGTGAGGTAAAGAGTTTATTTTTTAGTAAGTGTTGGTGGAACAGTTTTGAGAATACTATTATTTCAAAATAATTTATATACTAATTAACTACAAAAGATGCAAATAAAAATGCATGTTTATGTAAATGTTTGTTATAAATGTTATTTTTTATACTTGTGCAATTACAACAGATTTTGAACCTCTTGATATTACATATTATAGAACTAGGTTTTTCTTATTGTTTTTACTCTTAAATTTCTTGAAATTTTTGAAAGCTTCTTTAAATTGTATACTTAAACATCACTTTTAAATTATATATACAAACATTCAGAAAGCAGTATTTTGATCATAAATTCAATGCACTTTATTAAATTTGATCTTCAGATAAAAGAATTTTCTATGTTTTAAATATTTGTATCTGGTCATGCAATTAAATTGGAATCAGATCTTGCTTACTTTAGATTACAGAGAAAATTATGTTGCATAGTTTTATGAAGAAGGTTTATTGACTGATAAACAAAAGGCCATCTATATTGAATTGTTTGAGATGTGGTGACGAGTTATTTGAATCATTTTAAATCTTGTATTCCCATAACAATTTGAAATAAATCCCTGGTAAGCTTTCTCTTTTGGCAAAGCATCTTTTATGGTTTTAAATAGTAGGCCTATTTTGTGATTCTTAATAATGTAATTTTATTGCAACAATACTAAATTATTATGCTGACAAAAGTCTACTTATTTGGTCCTTCTTATTTGTTGAAATAATATAATTCATATTTTTAGTAGTTTTCATTACTTTAATTCAGGAGAAAGTTATTAGTAATTATCTTCAAAGGCACTGAGATATTGTATAATTGTTAAATGTTACTATTCTAATCAGGCATTTTAAGTTGGAATTAAGTTGATCTCTAAGTAGACAAAACTAAATTAAGAATTAATATATATTGGTAGTTTATTTTTCAGAGGGGTAGATATAATGAAGAAATATGAGGATTGTGAAAGATGCAAGATCCGGCAGAACAAGGATAGGAAACTGGTGTAGTGACAGTTTTTAGATGATGGAGGTGGGTGAACTATGGAATTACTTAGAGGTCATCATAGCAAGGAAGTCTGGGTTGCATTTCACTAGAATAAAAAAAAAAATGACCTAATAATGGAGCAAGGAACTGCACTTAATTTGTGTGAATAATGTGTCTATTTAGTAGAATAAAAAAATAAGTGATACTGAGAAAGTCTACTAATGAATAGTCATTAAAAAGTAAAGTCAACTGGCATTTACCGAGTATGTACTATATTCTGAGATTTAGACTTGATGATTTCATCTATCATTCAACATTGCTATCAAGATATGATTTTATATGAACTTTTATGATAAAGGGTCTTGTTCTCACATCAAACATTCACTAATTTCCTGGGAGATATAGTTGTCTCGGCAGGGATACCGATAACTATGATAATATTATATCCATGCTCAAGGCCTAGTACGTAAAACATACTTAAAAGTAGATAATAACAAAAGAATGATAAATATCTTGAAGAGTAGCACATATTGTGGTGAATTGTGGGAATAAGAAGTAAACTGCTTTGCTTTTATCTTAAGAGTTTTATTACTAGAATGTGAAGGAGCTAAAATTTAAATTCATTGCACCAACCAGTCAGTCTTGTTTTATTTGTCTCAATTTGTAACATTCTAAGACATGTCTTTAGAGTGTGCAGATGAACTAGTATGTTAAATTGATAGGTGAAAACAGTGCCGAGAATTAATTTGTGAAGGGAAATTAATTTACCTCTACTTTTCTTCATGAAAGGCTGGCCAGCTAGATGGTATTGCTGAAGTCACAATAGAATGCTCTCACTGACAAACTGAGGTCGGTCATGTGAGTCCTAACTATGGAGTGAAAAACTTCTAAATGGGTTTTCCTTACAAGTAGTTTTTCTTGAAGACTAAAGGAAAGAGAACCAGAGCTAACAAAAGAGAAAAGGAGAGGGAGAGACAGAAAGAGAGAAACTAACCAGCTGCAAATTTCTCCAGAAAGTATTACTGAAATCCTCCTTGGTTTTCCCTGGGCAACAATCAGCAAACTTCTCATTAGAAGGAACTTTAAAAGGTTTGCTGATTTGCAAAATATGGCATGAACGATGTGTACATTACTTGCATAATTGGTTTTGTGCGTACATATGGCACATGCTATTTTGGAAACGTACCCCCTCTGTGTTCATTATAGCTATTGCTCACTCTATTCCTTGATAATCATTTATAGTTACTCATCACAGTTTATTATTAGAAAAGTAATGAATCAGCAGTTTTATGCACATGCCTTTAATAATCTAATCTTAGAATTTTCTGAACCACAATATATAGTAATAGAAAGCAAGCAGATTGCCCAAATGTATTTTTAGATATTGAAATGCACATTTTACAGAGATTATTTTAACACTAATAAATGAAAGTTCCCTTTCATTATTCTTAATAAATTATTCTATTGGACTCAAAGCAAACAGCTTAATTTATAACATAATAAATATTGCATTTACAATAAGTTTGTATGGATAATGTAATTTATTTCCATATTTTCTCCAATTTTTACCCAGATGGATTTTTCCACTTAACCTTTTGAAAAATCCACAATATATAACTAAAGTTGTTCAGTTGGCAAAGCCAAAGATCAGATGGCCAAGAAAATAAGGGTAGAAGCATATCTGGTCTTAAACCCAGGGTTCTCAGCCTTTTGTGGTGTGGACCTGAGTCCAAGGGGATCTTTACTCAGGAAACCTCTTTCATTTGAATGTTCCTATTTCAAATCACCCCTACTCCTATAGCTTAGAAACCAAGAATTAGGGAGTTGTCTTTGAGAAGTGCTGGTTCTTCAGATAAGGATTTCAAGCAGTAAACTATTTACAAATTACTAAGCTGAGCACTGCAATCATTTATAAACCCACAGAAAACCGATTTCATGTTAGATATGGCTCATGGGTAAAACAATCCATATACTCCACTTATATTCAGGAAATCAAGAACAACTTAATCCCTATTTTGGATATTGTAAAAGACATTTGTCTCCCAAGTATAGACCCTTATTATACCATCCAGGCCAGACAACATACATTACTTTGAATTACTTTATTACATTAAGAAGCATACCACAATAAAAACAAATTATTGGGGAAATGAGGCTTTTAAATATTATTATATAAATCACTTCAAATTATTTTGTATTAAAATGTCACACAGATGTATGACTTTCCTTTATGGTTTCATAGAGAAGAACGATAATACTTTGTACCTTCTTAAGAAGGAAAAAATTGCATAATTTTTCAGACATTTTAAAACATTGTAGTACAATTATACTATTTTAAGGCACTGTTCTATACATTAGTAAAGAAGAGGAAGAACAGTGATGGATAGATGATTTCTGACCTCAAAATGCCATCTGACATGTATCAAATCTGTTCTTTATAACAGAGCCTACTGTATCAATTCTAGGGAATCTTTGTGGAGTGTGTGTGTATGTGTGTGTGTGTGTGCATATGGGGTGTGTGTATTTTTCCCACCTGGGAACTACTCATTTATAGATTGTTTTTGAGTCTTTAATAGCTAGTTCTAGAAACTGTTTCAACAATGAATGGTATTTAGCAATGTGATCAATTTCACCATTTTATCACATACCTACTCCAATAACCACCTCCATTATACCTGTTATATACAGTACTATGTGCTAGGGTACTATGATATAATTATTCATAATTACTTCATCTGATCTTCACATTGGCTTCTGAAACATGCCGTTTTTTAAATATTTACTTTTTAATTGTAGTTGGACACAATATCTTTATTTTATTTATTTATTTTTATGTGGTGCTGAGGATCAAACCCAGAGCCTCCCACTTGCTAGGTGAGTCCTCTACTGCTGAGCTACAACCCCAGCCCCTGAAGCATGCCAATTTAATACATGGAAGAGGAAACTGACCCTTGAAAGAGCCAAACAAAATTCCCACTGTTACTATGTCAGAGGATTTCAAACTCAGTCTTAGCTCTTCACTACAATATTGGAATGCATTATGTTCCAGTTTTTTCATTTATAGAATTGTTGATATTGGGAAACTATTTTAACCCATGGAAACTATTTTAACCTAGGTTCTAGGTGGTGTTCCCCCCCCCTTTTTAAATAGATGAATCAGTAAATTGAAATTTGAGTTAGAAGATTATCAACATATAATCAAAGCAGAGTACAACTAATTTATTTTATGACTCAAAGTAAATCAGCAAGCAGATGCCACCAACCAATTGCACCCTTGACTTCCTGGCTTTTTTATGAACTGCAGCAGCGATGGATTCTAAGACCAATGACAAAGTTTATCTGTATGAACCTTGTTAAGTTTATTTCACTCTTTAAATAAGTGGGAACTCAGAGTCAGAGCAGCATATGCCTCTGCTTTTTCTAAATTGACAAATTAATCTATATCAAAGAAGCCTGAAGAAAATACTTGGAGTCAAATGTTAATAGAGAAGGTTCAACTTTAAAGAGAATAAGGAAGAAGAAGATTAATGCCCAGCAGAAAACAAACCCAGAAGCAAGGAACTTAGTTGCAGATATCCCAGGCAAAATAAAACTGATAATATAGCAGGTTTTTACTATGATATTTAGTAGGAATAAAATGTTAGTAATCCTATTCTGAACTGTAATTTTTTTTCTGTTAAGTCTTTATTGTAGTGACAAAACTGTACAATCCACGGGTCTCATAAAATATTTCTTAAAGTTTACAAAAGTAACATGGCAAGTCTTCTCCATTTGCAAGGAAAAAAACCTTGTATTTATAATCTCAACTATCTTGCCAAAAACCAATGCTTTCTGTCTAGAATAAATTGATTTTTGCTTATGCATAAATTAAATGTCAACACATCTTTCACAAATCTACTTATGACAGCCAAAAACCAGGCTGTTAAGCTAGAAAAAAAATTAATACAAATAACTAGATCTTCTGTTTACTCAACAAATAGATACAAAAGAAAAAGGAGCTTTAGTGATCCCAAGTATGTCAGTGTTAATTAGCTGATATTTGAAGAGAGATTCTGCCTCTTCCCTGCTAACCACCATGGACAGGAAAGCTGTTATATATTATATTTCTGTCCAGTTATGCCTTATAATATATTAGCTCCAGCTGAACAAACACTGAGAGAATAATAAAAGAATTATATTTATATTGGAGTATTGTTGTCACAGTGTGAATACACTCAATCTAAATTTCAATTGAGTGCATGCCAGTGATGCTCTTCCTCTGCCCCACACAAAGGGTGTGTGTGTGTGTGTGTGTGTGTGTGTGTGTGTGTGTACATGCATATTCATTTTATAAATGCCTAAGGAGTACCAGAAACTCTTCTAAGCACTGCAACCTATAAGTACAGAAAAACAAAAATACTGGACTTACAAAATAGTCCATCAATGAAGAAGCACATATGTATGTATGGCATATAGTATAGTCAGGAAAAGCAGAGGTAAATTAGGAAGATCCACAGGGCAGAAAGGTGGGAGGGGTGTTTAGAGAGTTTTTCTCTATTAAGATGCCAGTTGAGCAGAGTGCTGAAGTAAGGAAATAATTAACGAATTAACATATGCAAATGTCTTCTGACAAGCATTTGAAGAAGAGAGAAGAGGGCCCCAATCTCTGAGCCTGGAATAATCATTTTTGTTATATATATATATATATATATATATGTATATATGTATAAATACACATATATATATATTTATTTATTTATTTATTTTTGTACCAATGATTAAACCTAGGGATGCTTGACCACTAAGCCACATCCCTAATCCTTTTTTATGTTTTTATTTTGAGTCAGGGTTCCCTAAGTTGCTCAGGGACTTGATAAGTTTTTGAGGCTGGCTTTGAACTCATGATCCTCCTGCCTCAGACTCCCAAGTAACTGGGGTTACAGGTGTGCGCCACTGTGCCCTTATAGGTTCTTACTATTCTTGAGACATGGGAACCAAACCTTTGTGTCTGAAATAAGGATAGAGGAGAGGATGGTAGGCAATCAAAGGGCTACTCAGGGTAAGAATATTTAATTTATCTTAACAGTAAAGGGAAACAGAAGATGGTATTGTCTATGTATTTTAATTCCCTTTGGCTTAATGTTATAGATGACAACTATCTTGTTTCTTAATAAGCCTCAATTAAAGTTGACAACAATATTATAATTCAACAAATATTTGTTCTCATGGATTATGTCAACAAGGCCTGGGTAAAGATAGATTCTGTGATAACTCGCACCACCAAAATATGAAGTAGTTAAAAATATCATTGTGTAAACAGCTCTTTCTATTATCATGAGTTAAATAAATGTATAATACTCTATAGTTTTATAAGGATATCAATAGAATATTATAAAGTAGGAAATGAAAGTCCACAGAAGTCAAGTGACTGGCCTAAACTAAAAAAGTCAATCCTGTTTGGATTTGGTCAGTGTTTATTCATTTCAAAATCTTCAGCTCATTAAAACAAAATCAGGTCATATAGATCTTCACAAAGATGTTGTTATTGGTACATATCAGTCTGATTTCCCATTTTTATGTTTATGTCTTCCCTATTCAGCAGGGTCATCTGCTGGTGTTCTGAAGCCATGGTAGGAACACTTATGCCATGGACACTGGCAATACTACAGATCAGGGTTTGGTCTTTTGATTACTTTTTATCAACATACTGATAATTTTCATTGCATGAAAAAGGAACACTCTAATACTACTCCTATATTGAACTTGCCGCATTTTATTCAAAGTATCTGATCGAGGTCCTAGGTATCAAGAGGCAAAAACTGACTTGTTTATCTATGTATGCAAAGTAGAGTCTAACCACAAATATAGGCTGACTTTCAAAGATATAAACCTAGCCAAAAAAGTGCTAAGTATTTTTGATGTTTCAAAAATTATATTGTTTTAGTTGGAAAACCTTGTTTATCAAGAGTACACTAATTATTATTGACAATGGTTACCCAAAGGAAGAAATTAAATAAGGATACAGGTGAAAATATCAATCTACCTTTGGTGTCCAACAAAATACTATCTATAATATGCAGTCAACTTAGAGTTAATGTTCTGATTTTGCTAGAAATGCATAAAATATTTCATTAAAGATTTAAGTTTATTTTATTTGTAGAGTATCTTAATGGACATTATTATTTTTACTGTGTTGAGTTGAAGTACTCAATTGTCTCTATCATTTTATATTAAGTTGTATTATTATCAAGAAAAATAAAAGGCTGAGTTGAGCAATCTAATATACATTCAGTTATAAATACTTTGAAGGCAGTAATTCTTAATTTCTAGTCACTTGCAAATTCATGGCATCACTAATAGAACTTAAATTTTTACACGTTTAATCTTTAACAAACACAAATTAATTCATATTCTTTGAATACTAAAATGATCAGTAGGTATTGTAGACTTAATAGATGTTATTATTATTTTGATAAGTTGAATCACTGGGGGCAATAAGATGTTTTAATAGTATAAAACTTCCTTGTTTGAACAGTGATCTCTGAGAAGAAAGAAACTTTACATTATACTGATTTAGGCTACTTTTTTATATTGGTGAAAATATAGCCTTGGTCACAGAAGCAATTTAAAGATTAAACTGTACAAGGTTTTTAAAGTATATAATGCTCTGCTCTTGTATTCCTACTGGTTACAAAACTGCTAGAAAAGTCAATCTTGCAAAGGTTAATCCAAGATTAGACTTCAACCAGAATACTAGAGAATAATATTGAGAAAATTCTATTGGAAAGACCACATTACTAGAAATAAATCATTTTTAGTTTCTGAATGGGAAAGAATATTTTTTAAAAATCAGTCTTAAAACAACTTTAAAAAAATATGTGGAGTTGGTCTTACTCTCCTTGGAAAAGAAATTGTACAGAGAATGTGTTTTGGCTTATGCCTTGTGTTGTTTAACTAGACCTGTGGGCAGGAAAAGATAATCAAACTCCAGTTAACATCAAGCCACTAAAGAGCTGGAAAGAGTAGTTATGTAAAAAGCTCTCAAGTTGTCAATTTTTTTCTGTGGTGTCTAAAGGTGTATTGATACTGCAAACTTCTATCCGCTATGGATACAAATGACCATTTACGTACCTTAATTCTTCACACAATTTTTAAAAAGTTACTATGAAATATTTTCTAAGTATTTTCTTCTTCCAATTATCTCCTAAAATACAGATCTTACAATGCATGCCAAGAAGGTTCTCTTTAGTATCTTTTGGGTCCAGGTAAAAGGATCCATGCTGAAGATCCTTGGGAAGGATAGAACAGTCCTTTTTCTGGTATTCAACAACTTTGCAGGTTGAAAAACTCCTAATACTTAAACATTTATGGACTTCCACTTTTTTTCTTTATTTATCACCCCTGAATTTTCCATTTTTGAATTATTTGGTCATCAGCTAAAATTCATTTTCTTATGGAAATCTTTTGACACAAATGATTCCTGGTTATTGAAACTAGTCTGATGCACTTCATTTATGAAATCAACTCAACTACCATTAGAAAGAATGGACTGGGATTTCTTTCTTACCAAGGCTTTCCTATAATTGACTGTTGCCTTTACAGTAACTCCCACCCAATATCTGATCTATGTACTCTTGCCGGATGATTTTCTAAAATATCTATCATGTCATGATTCTGAATAAAACTCCTTAATTCTTCCTATTGCCTCCAACTAAAGTCTATGTGCTACACCCTAACATGCAAGCTTTGTAATCATTCCAGAATTACTAATATGAATTGTGGAAAAGTTTAAGCTTCGTAGGCAGGCAAATCATGAAAGTTAATGCTTTACCATTTCACTGTGAACATTTACTTATGCATTCCAATATGAGGAGACCTAAACTATAAAATGTGGTCATGAACAATAAAGAACATCAGCTGTCCATATAACACAGTGTCTACTACTAAGTTAGTTCCAAGTAAAAATTTTATTCCCACATTCCGCATTTTTGTTTTTCAGAGGGCAGAAATTCTGCCTCCATCACCTGTGTCACAGCAGCTGCTCTGCATAGTCCCAGGGATGCTATTTTAACTGCAATGGGTGTAAATTGCACCCTCTGGAGACATGGATGGATCATATTACTCTATTTGGTGGCCTCTTTCATTTTCTAGAGCATGGGGTATGGCTGTTGATATGCTGAAAGGATAACAAAATAAACAATTCCTCAGAAGTTTGAAAGGTTCATTTTATATCACTACATTTTTTGTTGTTGTTGTTTTACAATTTGTTGTAATTCTTTATTTCTGGGTTAAGTGGTTGCTTCTGCTTTTATCCTCTAACAAACACCAAATGAATGTTGAAACCATGCTGTGCCATGAAGGGCTAATTGGTTGTTTTAGCTTATTAGGGCTGGAAATGTTAAATACAGAAGCTGACAGCAATGAAATTAGGGACAACACTAAGCCAGAGTTATATGGACTGTAGCTAATGAATAGAATATATCATGCCCAGTTTTAAAATAAGATCTTTTATTTAGTAGATTAGGTTCCCTAGTTGGTGTGTGGTCTGGGGTCTGAAGGAAGTAATATAAGTTTTTTGGGAAATTGAACTTGGCAACAGGTTGGCAGTTTTTCTTTCCAAATCTTTCCATTGTGATCTACCCTTTGAAACTTGCATTAATTCTAATTGTTTTATACCCCCAGTGAATAACTGTATAACTCATAGTGTCCTATTAATTAATTATATTTGTTCATGAATAATTAAGAAACACTACACACCAAGCATGGTGATCTTCACCAGATATATGGTATTAAACAAGATGGAGGCTTTGCCTGCAACACACTCTGTCTGAAGAGAGAGACAAATAATTAAAATAAAACAAGATAAGTGCTATAGTCAGGGATTTCTAGTGTTGAAAGGTGGTTGGGGTGATTTTGTACAGTGCACTGTATAATTAATTCTCTGGATGTGAGGCTGCAAAATCATGGCTTTATTGGCAAGTATTATTGGTTTAGTCCAAATGCCTTCTTAGTGCACAACCAGCCATTCAGTCTCCTTTAACAGAAAAATACTGCAATGAATAGTAGAAAAAAATCAAGTAAAAAATATAAAAATGATCTTCCCAAATGGATGTTTTAACTGTATATTACAATTTAAATAAATATTAATTAAATATATGTGCAAACATTGTGATTTTAAAAATTTAACTTAAAGCAAAAAACAATGCATCTAAGTGTTAATGATGATAAATAGTAAGAATTTACATGCATGATGCCATATTCATAAAACAAACAAAAATGTACTAGTGTTGTCATCAAAACTACAAGTTTCTAGAGCTCAAATTCTCTTCCAATTGGAGCTTGAAAAAAAAAAAAAACATGTAGAACACCCCTGAGCCTCAGAATCCTTTTCTGAGAGGAAGAGCAGGAGTACTTACATAACTGAGTTGTGAAAGGAACTACATAAAATAATGATGAAAGAATACTTCTTTGAATGTCTGATGCATTGAAAGCATTCAATGATAGGCAGTGTAAAGGAACCTGCTGTTTAACAGGTAACTGTTGGCATGATAGATCTTTTCTCTCTTTGGATGAAATGAAATTCTAGTGGCATTTCCCATTCCATAGTGAATTTAGTCCTCATGAAGACAGGGACCTGGGCATCTCAGTATTCCTGCCATCTGTCATCCATCAAAAGGCAGCTCTGTTCCCCAGTTGCAGAGTTGTGGAAGTACAGATAGGGAAAGCAGCTGCAATAGGACCCCCTTTCTGTATACTCTTCTCATTTTCTCCTCCCTGCCTCCCTGTTGCCTAAAAATTATAATTGCATCTTTCCATCAAAACAGGAACTCAAATTTATATAGGAAGAATTTTGTGTGTGTACCAGAGATTGAACTCAGGGGTGCTTAACCATTAAGCCACATCTTGAGATAGATAGATCAATAGATAGATAGATAGATAGATAGATAGATAGATAGATAGATAGATAGATAGAGATAGAGACTTGCTGAATTGCTTAGGGCCTAAGTTACTGAGGCTGGCTTTGAACTTGTGATCCTCCTATCTCAGCCTCCAAAGCCACTAGGATTACAAGCATGAACCACTGTGCCTGGCTAGGAAGAATGTTCTTTTATATTAAAGGTGAATACAAATTCCTTATTATTCATTGAATATTTACCTAATAAAAGTTATGGAATGCCTACTTGTTTGGGGCACTGTTTTACACACTGTGAATAGAGGTGAACAAAATACCTCATATCCTTTACAGACCTTATATGACACTAAGATTAAATGAAGGAATAAATAGGACATACTTTTTCATAGTTAAGAATTTTGACAGGATTTCAATGACTTCACATTAAAGAGGCTATCCAGGGAACTAGGAAAGAGGCGAGTGGACTTTCATCCTTGTTGAAGGAAATAGGAGCAGTCATCTTCTCTCTTTATCTTAGAAATCCTTCAAATGGAACTAGTTTTGTATAAAGAAAAATCTAGTATGTTCAGAGGGTAAATAATGTGCCCGATGCTGCATGACTTCGACTTCTCAATCTTGACATATGAAAATAATTTTCCATTTCATGACTGATTTTCCTCATTTCTGAATTTTCCACTTTCCCCAATTTTTAATGCACTGCACCTTCAGAACTCTATGAGATTAACAAATACATATTTGGAAGTAATATCTATAAGATTTTCTTAGTCAAGCAAAACTATCTCAGGATGCTCTTTGCTTTGTAAGTTTAATTTAGAAATTTGAGGCAAACTTCTAGTTTCTTCAAATGCAATTCACTGTCTTATTTACATTGCCTGTTAGAAATGTGGCTTTAAGTGGAAAAGCAAAATAGTTGTCATATAAGCCTTGCAAATAAACCAACAACTTATCATAGATTTTACATGCATGACAAATTTTCAGAGTCAAATTTTGTAGTAATAATGTCATCCTGAAAAGAACTGCAGCTGTCTATTCAGGTGTGTTCAATCTCTACTTGATAGGAATAATTACCTTCCACCCTCACTAGGTAATTGCCTTTTGATTGAGGTCATCAGAGCAATCAAGTCAGTGAGAGGTGGAATTCCAGAGTAAGAAAGGAGACAAAGGGAAGAACCATGAACAGAAATTTGAAAAGAGAACAAGAAAGAAATTTAATTTATTTCTAATATTTTACTCTGCTGTAATAATTTAAATAGTGGCAGTCATTGAAATCACTGTAATAGGATACCTAGGTTAATTGCTTTGATAGTTTTATTTTTGAAGTGAAAGACTAAATATTTTTAAGCACTTGATTAGAATCATTAACATATTCGAGTGAAAGACAACTGACTGATTTAGTCTACAAATATTCATTATGTACTTATATAAAGGAAACTATTCTATGTACTGGAATAATGATAAGAACAAAATTTAAAAAATTCTGTACTAACTCAGTTTAAATTCCAGTAGATAAGAAAAAAATAGACTTGTTTTAGATTTTTTAGAAGCAAAGAGAATAACAAAGTTTCATAAATAGAACAATGAAGAAATCTTTGATAAGTTGACAATTTTCCTAAAGGAGACTCAGGCAGAGATAACAGCAGTATAAATGTTTGAAACATTTAAAAAATTTGGAGAGCCAGCATGGCCGAGTGGTGTGAATTATGGGCAAGTTTTAGATTTTTGTAGACAAATGAATACACCCCCAGCAATTTCCAAGGTTGGATTTGCAAATATTGGGGAAGTGATTTTAAAGACAAAATCTCCCAACCCATATTCCTCTCTACAGAGGTTTCAGAGAAAGAAAATGCTTTTATTAATGAATAAACATGGAAGTGGAATGCAACATTATCACAAGCAATCTATTAGAAGACTATAAAGACAGGGAGACATTTTACCCTTTCCTGTAACCAAGCAGAAACAAGTCATTACATTACACGTGTTTTCAAGATGAACAGTAACTACTCCACAAGAGGATGTGACAGCACCATTTGTCACGTATCTTAACTTTACCTGGTAATTGGGTTGGCTATGAGAGTTAGATAATTGGCTTTATACAGAGGAAAACCAAATTCATCTTTATGACAGAAGTTAGTTTTGGGACATAGAGCAAGGTGGCCAAGGAAATTAGGCTTCTACCCTCCCAGGGAAGCTGGGAGATTGGAGTGCTACTTTCCTTGATGCTTGCATTTCGAAGAGATGGCTCCCAGGTCTTCCAACAAACATTCATTCCTGTTTCCTAAAGTTGTCCAAAGTCTTATTTAATTTCTAAGAAAATTTATATAGATTCAAATGAATTGAAAAAGTGCTTACATTTTCATATTTTCTAAGGCAACTTATCTAACAAAGTAGTAGGGGAAGGAAAATTTCAATAGGGGAAATCAAACCTCTTAGTTTACATTTGCTTTTGTTGTGGTCTTAGCAATACATCCTCTCTCCTCAAACTTTAAAATACACATGGATTTACTGTTGATCTTTTTAAAATGGAGATTCTGTTTTGGTCAATGTAGAGCAATGAAGTTATGACTTGGACTCAGGTGGTGACAGGTAGTTAGAATCATGTCACATAAGGCCTTATAGAACTATTTAAAGATTTTTGGTTTAAAATGAGATTAAAGCCCCTACCCCTTCGAGTGTTTAACCAGAAAAAAAGACATGCTGTGGTGCAGATTTATGAAGTTTCACTGTGGCTGCAGCAGGGGAAGTATATCCTAGAGGGATGCTAAGAAGGCAGAAGAGCATGATGAGGATTTATTGCAATAAGCAGGTAAAAAAGGACTGTGACTGCACTAACGTGATGGTGGTGGAGGTGATAAGCAGTATGATGTGGGGTGTGAGAAACAGGAAAGCTGAGGATTTCCAAAGGTTATTGGTCTGAAAAAGTTTTTAAAAAGTGTCAATCACTTATATTGGAAAAACATGGGAAATGTAAGCAAATTTGGTTGGCAAAATCAGGAATAGATGACTAGTAGGCGAAGGTTTAGTAGACTTTATGGATTGATGGTCAGATCTTCAAAGCTGAGATGTTTTAGAAAAGATAGAAGGCAAAAGTTGTATAAGTAGCAATTTGGAGTAAAGAGGACTATACCTCACCTCCCAGCTAGTGAACTCAAGGTAGGAGGAAGATATTATCCTTGAAAGCCCAACAAGAGAAGTGATGTCCTATGGGAGAACCAGAATTTGTTTAGGACAAGAAAGCGAAGGGAAGGGTCAGAAAAGGTATTGAAACAACAAATAATTTTGCTAATGATTGACTGTAATCAGAAGGAACAGAAGAAAGACTGTAAATGCAATTTTTCTTTTGTTTAAGAAATAGAAAGTGTGTGTGTGTGTTAATGTGTGTGTGTTTTTTTTGTGTGTGTGACTGTTATAATTTGACTTTTAGAATTTGTTTTCATTGTAATCACACCACTTAAAGTAGTTCAGTTTATATTCACATCTCTAACAATATGCTCGATATTAAAGATTTTTTTCCTTTTGATTCACTACATGACGAGCAGTCTCATGTTTAACTTATTTGGGCCTGATGATATTTAATTAAAATATGGCTGAAGTCATCAAGCCTAACTTCTGACCTCCAGTGAATACCATTATTAGATAGAAAAACACAGTATTATTCAATGCCCTGAGAAAGCATTTTTCTAACTTGCACAATTCTTAAGACCAGAAAAGTGTATGTAGCCAGTTCCATCAATGCAGGAGACTTGATGAGGCTAACAGATGTGATTTACGGAACAGATGGTTTCATAAAGTAACTTTTAAAGGAGGGAATTGAAATCTGAACAATGATTATAAATCCCCCTATGTTTGATGGCACGGGAATGCTGCTGCTTTGCTACTTACCTAAAACAGGTGGTGTTTTACCGTGTTCTATAGGGCTCAAAGAAATGAAAGCCCCTTTGTTTCAGAAAGCAAAGAAGCAGATCAAACAAAACTTGTTAGAAGATGCTGTCATCGTTACCATTGTTTGTTATATATTCACTAACACAATGTACTCAGTAAAGCGCCTATCATAAGAATTTTAGTTTCTGGTCCAGAGACAATTGTAGGCCAAGAGACAGGTGGTCCCAATTTATTTTACTATTTAATTGCCCCATTAAAAAAAAAAAGTGGTTGAACAAAGGATTAGGGGTATGTGATGATACATTTTCACAGCAGCCTTGATTTCCTGTTCAATGTTGGGAAAAGTTGAAAAATATATTTCCATGCAATGTCAGTGTTCTATTTGTCATCCAGCATGTTTTTGAATAAGAAGTAGATGGCATTTATTCTTTTGGAAATATTTTGCCATTTCTAAAATTATGTGTGGAAACTGGCAATATTCCGTGCTCAAGTTAGCATAGTAAATCTACTTTAGTGAGTCAAGATTTGAGAGGCTTTGCTTTATGAAACAGTGTACAACATTATACTGTATATTGCAGGTAAAGCTAAATCATTTAAACAATTTCCTCTGCTGCTATGAAACAGAAAGTAAAGTGCATAGTTTTTAATTTTCTTTGCTGTACTCAGAAGTCGTTACCATAATCCAAGTGTCGTCGCACTTTTTGAAGTCTGTGTTAAACAATAAGTCAAGTTCATTCCAACAAAAGACACACACGCTTTTCTAATAAGAAACATTTTAAATCACTTCTTGACCACAGGAACTTTTGAAATTGACTAATACTAACTGTAGAAAGATTGCAACTTGACTTTAACAGCTGTGTTTGTTTTTATTACTCATTTTCGAAAGCTTGTTCCCATGTAACAGGTGCTCCCAAATTGCTGTGGATATGGTGTACATATTTAGAAAGATCCTATTTATACTAGGCATTATGTTTTGACAATTCAAGGAAAAAAATTCTTAATGAGAATGAACAGTATACTCCTTAATTTCTCAGCCAAGACCATAATTGAGGGCATTACTTAAGATTTAATCTTATATTCAGTTTTTAGGACAACAGGGAATATAATTCATAGAAATTAATCTTAACCATTTAGTCAAAATGCTTGAAAGTGATATGGCTTGAGTCTGGACAAATTTACTAATGCATAATTCTGGATTCTCTTTTAGGATCAATGCCACATTTAATAGTCTGAAATGATGCTCATAAAATAGAATATTTCTATATTAATATTGGAAGGGCAAATATACTTCCTTTCATCATAGAAAAAGTAGTTTGACAATTCTGACATGAGTGGAAAATATTTACTTTTTACTAACGATATCATAATTACCATTTTGAACACACACTCATTTTAATAGATTATTCATGTACCTTGTCTCCATATTTATAAGAACCCTACAAAACTGTCATCTTTCTGTAGTTGAGAAGTACATTTGTCAAGTTACCATAGCTTTCCTAACAAACAATCTCCAAATATCAGTCACTTACTAATAATTTTACTAAGTTTCTTTCTCAAGAATATTCTGCTACTATCTAGGTGACCTATCACATGTTTGCCATGAGGATTCATATAGTAAGTCTTCTGGGATTTTGCAGCTTTGCTATCTCAACAGAGATCCTGCTCACAAGTAGCAACACTGAGAGAATATGCAGAACTGCTCCCTCTCTGCATCAGCCTAGAAGTGATGGATGTCTCTTCAGTTACAATGCTTTGCCCACTTCTAATCATGTGAATCCACTTCACTCTACATAAGGCTGGAAAAAGTGAGAATAGTAAATAACTAGGTGAGCATTAGTCACTTGGATAAACAAAGAAATCATTGAAGTCTCAGGTCAAATAACTTATCTATAGTGTATAACTGATACTATGTCATACTTGAAAATGAGACCAGTCTATATGTATCCAAACTTATGCTATTTCTATAGATGTAGCACTGACTTCCTTCATTGGAGAATAATATATATGAAAAAGCCTGAATAAGGTAGTCATCTATGTAGTCTCATATTTATGGCACATGCACATGGGTCATTAAATTATATATGAAAATGTGTCTGAGACAACACTTGCAAATAGAAAATCTGTCTCTGTCATAGAAGTATTCAGAATTACAATGCAAGATTTTATAGTTATTAGGAAAGGGCGATATTTAACTTTAAAATGACTCCGGTTTCATGAAATTTTAACAGACATTTCAGAGTTGAGCATGTTCTCCAAGGTCATAGAATCCTACAAATTCATGAACTCCTTTTGTAACAACCAAGTAAAAATCTTACTGTTGTAAAGGAGTAAGAAGAGATTGTTTAGAGGTACCAACAACTCACTTGAGTCCTAGTTGAGTGTAGTAGTGGTAGCAATGCTAATGACTACAGAGTGTAGGGTGTTATGATAAGCTCATTATAAACAAGACCCTAATTACCTGTACAGACAGTCCTGAGAGATAGGTGCTATAATAATTCCTATTAAACCCACTAATAAATAAATAACCAAAGAGATTAAATTACCTGTGCTGAAATTCACAATGAGATTGTGTCTGCTTAATGTCCTGTCATCTAATTAGTTTTCTCACATCTTGGAAACCTTTTTCATTCTTAGTCATTTCAAATCATTTGCTCAGAATGTTCTGCTAAGGTAGTTTTCTTACCTGTAACCATTCTTTCTAGTGATTCATTTTCTTCTCAAGATTGCATTCATCATCAACAAACGTTATCATGTTGGGTTAATTCATCTGATTGTTATCCAAAAAACTTCATTATCATCTCAGATTATTTCTGACCTGACCCTTGGTTATCTAATGATGGTAACAATAATTTCCTTTACATTATGTTTATAAAATACTCTCAAATTCAACATTTTGTTACATCCTCACAATAACTCTCATAGCAGGCCCCTTGGCCTCTCACACTCACTTTTCTTCCTCTTCCCCTCACTCCTCTTTTTTGTATGCAGGATCTCCTTCACCTACTCAACATGCAGATGTCTGTGTCCCTAAAGGCTTCATCTTGGGTCTTTTCATCTCTGTGTGTAATCAATTCTAACAGGTTTTCTCTACCTTTGTGGATTAATTCCATTGATTTACTGAAGACCTCTACATAGGAATCTTTAGCCCTGGTCTGACCCCTGGGGTTAGATTACCTAGAGCCAGCTGTTCCCTCCAGTTCTTCCCATCTCACATACAAAATGTTTAAATGTGAACGCCCAAGTTCCTTCACCAAAGATTTTTACCAGTACTTACAGTAAATAGTTGAATTTTTTTAAAAAAAGCTATGTAGACCCAATGATCTAGTACTTTAAAGGCAAAGAACAGTCAACCAAATTATGCCAGATATAATTTGATGATCTTCAATTTTAAATATATGTGACTTTCTTTAAAGTCACATAGCTAGCAACTGATGGTGTGAGAATTCTAGGTGAATTGATTGCTATATACTGCTAAGATGCTTCTTTTCTTTACTTAAAATTTGATGTCATAATGAAAGAAAAGTGGCACAAGACTGATCACACAGGCACACTCCAAGGGAAGAGGCATTAGCAGGTTTATTGTCAGGCCCCTGACAGGCTGTTCCTCCCAGAGAGAGAAAGCAGCAGCCAGCGAGGAGAGCAGGAGAGGAAGAGCAGCAGCAACTCCCCTGCAATATTACCTTTATAGGCCAGAATCATGGGGCCAGTTTAGCCCTTGATAGCAGCATAGCATGCATCATCTGATTTTGTGGATGGCAACTTACTGTTTCTTGAGAAAAAAGAAGAGCAACTTTTTCTTTCAAGGAGAGAACAAAGACCCACAAGTCTCTATCTCTTGAGAATAAGAACAGTATTCTTAAAATGGGGGTGAGAAAAGGAAGATGGCTGTAATTACCCCAACACATATATTATGCTATTATTAAGAAATATATATTTTGTGATAAACATCCAAAATAATCTGAAATGATTATGAAAGTGATATAAAATCAATCTTCATATTGATAACATAAAACACACTGTATTTTTCCTTTCAGATCCCTTTTCATTTTTAAGCTAGCCATAAAACATACCCAATGTGATGAGTTTGAAAGAGTAAAAGCTCTAGATGACACTCATAAACTCCCCCATATATTTTTTAACCACCACAAGGCAGTCGCTATGATGATGCTAATGTGTTTCCTATTTTAGTTTCTCTGATTCATAGATGAGCTAGCATTCAATGTACAATAAGGCATCTTGTTTGTCACTTGGCATAAAAGTGTTTATATATCATGAAATGTTTATAAACCACCCGTTTAGTTTGACATTTAGCTAACAGGGAAAAGCTTATTCATGTCAGCAACTTTATAATTAGATAAAAATGATTTATTTTAGTTCCCTTAAGATGTTCCTCAACTTCACAAATTCTGGTTGATTCACCAACACTTAATGGGACATAATGAAAATGATAATTCATAATTTATTTACAAACACATTTAAGAAATTCTTTTGTAAAATGCAGGTTTCTTGAATAATAAATGAGACATTCAATGATGTTTGCTGTAGGTCTGAGTCTAGTATAAGAAAGTATTGTCAATGAAATGAGAATGAGCCACAAGCTTCCTATCTCATAGCTGGTAACTGTCAGGTAGGAACTGAAACTTGGTATTCTTACTTCAAAATCAGGGTATTTGCATTATTTTAGGTTGCCTAAATTATCAAATTCCCCTGTCACCTCTTATTTTCCTTTTTGTTCTCATTTTCTTCCATTCTCTCTTTCTTTTTTTCCTCCTTCTCTCTTATTCATATGAACATTCTCTCTCTTTGTATCTCTCTCACACACACATATACACTATATATACACATTTTTGAGCTAATTTATTAATTTATGAATATATTATAAAGTATCATGCTTTGAAGACATGAGCATTACCATACTCTCATATACTTTCTTACCAAATACTGATCCCTTATTCATTGAAGCTCAATGTCATAATTTAATATTCACTAACTTCTATATATCAATCCATATTTTTATGTACATCAAGCATATACAAATATGTATATCTACCTCTTGCATTTGTTTTACATCAAATCAACAATACATATTAACTCTCCTACTTCAATAATATGTTAATTCTTAACACTTAAACACAGTGTCACAGTGTTGTCTGTATTGATTATATTGTAACTACACAATTAGTGAACAAAATAACAAGTATATTTCATGAGTTAAATGACTTCCATCTGAAATAAGCTCTATAGATAAAAATAAAAAATAAAATAAATAAAATATAAAAATAAAAGCAGAAAACAGAATGTAAAGTGATATGTGCAAAGTTTGTATTTTAGGCAAAGTGACCTAAACAATGAGAATTGGACATTAAAAATTTTACATGAATGTCCAAAGCATATAGAATGTCCAAGGAAGAGAAATAAGTTTATATTTAAAAATGAAAAGACCAAACAAATTTTATGTAATCAAGAAATTTAAAAAAGATGGTATAGCACAGACAGTGGTGGGGGGTGAGATCAGGAGGCAGGTTAATGAGCTAATTCATGCAGAAATGTTAGGCCACTGTGTACAGTGAGGATTTAGAGACCACATATGCACCATGAATGAGTAGAAATGCTAAGATGAAATTTAGGGTCTCTATTTTTAAATATATCTGTTCAAATACATCTGTTCAAATGGACTAAGTTGCCGCAGTCCGGCTGCAGCAGAATATCCGGGGGGGTGACGAATAACTTGTGTACGTTGATGCAGCAGGAATGGAAGCCGTTTATTGTAGGACAACAGAGGTATTTATACATTTTGCACAGCTTATCTTAATTAGCATAAACTAGATACAGCAGTCAACCAATCAGGAATCTCCACACTTAATGGCTCGCTTTTGTTACTTCACAAACCACTCCCTCTGGCATTTTGCCAGGCGCCATGCAGACTTGTTTACAGACTAACAATTCTCTGTCAATATACCAGGTGCCATCCTGACTTGTTTACAGACCTTAGCATTTCCCCCTTTTGTTTAATTTAAATAACGACCTTAGTGTTTTTTACAGAAACACCATAAATAACCTGCTAGAAACAGAAAGGGAGGATACAAAATGTTACAATATTAAGCCAATTGATGGCTCCATGCAAGAAGCCCTTGGAAAAATTATACCAGCAATGAATGACACCATTAGCAAAGATATTGAGTTACAATTTGTTGTAGATTACAGTTTGTTGTTTCAGTCCAGATAAAGCAGTGTCTCAATAGATTAACTCACAGTCCAGGTAAATCACAGTCCAGGTAAGTTCTGCAGGCAGCTAGCTTAAGTTGTAGCAGCAGAAACAGCAACAGCTCCGAAGTCTCGAAGTTTCGTCGGGTTCTCAGCTGAAGTTTCCTCAGGTTCTCAGCAACATTGTAAATTCTTTCATCTTTGTTTTTACCATCACTGGGAGGAAGGCAGGAACTCCGGATGGCTAAAGAAAATCCTGTAGCATTTCACTAAGAAAACAACCTTCTGAACAATTTAGTACATTATCTCAAGGTTTTTTTACATTTGAAACAAGCCTTAATAGTGTTCATTATTCATCAGCCTCCAGGTGTGGGAGACCCATTGTAGTTACTGGCCTTGGAAATGATCAAACTTCAGGGACGCCAGTAGCGTCTCCTGTCAGATGTAGCATCCCGGGCAGCCCCAGATGGCCCTGGGGAGAGTCCCAGACTCAAACTGCTTCTGGGCACAGGGAGCAAAAGCCTGCGAGACTGTGCCTCCAGGTCAGGTCTACATTTGGGCTCCCAGTGGCGATCTGCTCCCCAGGGCAGGGGGGCGGGGAAGAGCCCGCAACTGCCACTTGGAAAATTCTTGCTGCGCCATGATCGGCTTGGGCAGGTGGTAGCCGCCTTGTCGTTTCACGCACCCTCTGGTATCGAAAAGTATTCAGTAATAGCCTTTTGCTGCAACTTTTTTCCTGATAATCTTTCTTCTTCTGAACTTTCTTTTTCTTTCTGACTAGAGTTTCTGGGCTTTTATCAACACATGCCCTAACTATTCTTGGTTCCACTGGGGTGCCTTCTTCTCTTATCAATTTACTTCTCACCCCTTCCATATTTTCATCACAAAGACAATACAACATTTCGAGACAAAACAAGACACTAACATACTGCATCAATCTTCTCCATTTTCTCGAAATGGCCATTTTTCCTCTCGCCCTATCTGCCTAGGGACTAGCAGATTGCTCCCGTCCTATCTATGGACTGGCAGCTTTTTTCGTCACTTACCCCCGAGTGTCCCGGGGCTCCCCATAACGGGCCACCATCTGCCAGGGGGTGACGAATAACTTGTGTAGGTTGATGCAGCAGGAATAGGAGCCGTTTATTGTAGGACAACAGAGGTATTTATACATTTTGCACAGCTTATCTTAATTAGCATAAACTAGATACAGCAGTCAACCAATCAGGAATCTCCACACTTAATGGCTCGCTTTTGTTACTTCACAAACCACTCCCTCTGGCATTTTGCCAGGCGCCATGCAGACTTGTTTACAGACTCTAACAATTCTCTGTCAATATACCAGGTGCCATCCTGACTTGTTTACAGATATCTGTTCAAATACATCTGTTCAAATGGACTAAGTATCTTTTTAAAATATTTTAACATTTTATAGAGAGAGATAGAGAGATACACATTTCTAGATTATATATATATATATATATATATATATAGAGAGAGAGAGAGAGAGAGAGAGAGAGAGAATATATAAAAGTTTCTTTCCTCTATTCAACAATTTGTTAATTAATCTATGCAGGAAAACACACTAGCATTCAGTGATGAAGTGGAAAAAGAATTTAAAATATGCACAAAATATCTAGGTGAAAGAAGATATGGGTAAAATGAAAAAATAAATGTACAAGATAAAACAGATAATTCAAATATATTAGAAAAGCAACAAATGTTATAGCATTAAAATGATTGAAGACAATAATGAATATATTAGTAGTTTTGTGCTTATGCTGAGGACTTAATTCACTCCTTCAGTTAAAAAAATGTTTTCTTCACATTTTTTCCATAACTTTCAATAAATGGAGATAATTACATCTAGAAGTGATTTGTCTTGATAAGTGTTCTTATAAATTACAGCAGCTAATTTTTAGTGAATTAAGTTTATTGGAATACTGCTGAGTTAAAAGGGGTATGTTTTTCTGTTGAAATTTCCTTATTAAGTTAATGAGTTCTTGTGCTGCTAAAATGACAACTGGAATTATTACTAACATTAAAATCTAAACTATTTTGTGAACATAAAACACAATTTCCCTTTTCCTTGGTTTGAGACTCTGTAATTGAGAATATTTTTATACATTTAAAAAATGTTATCAAAAGGCTATTTATATCCCATTATGCCTAACATGAGCAGGCAAGTTAGGTTTTCTGATCCATAGTGCTTTCTGCATAAATGTTCAGAATTATTTGTTGGGTGGCTATTACAGAAGGATAATCACTACTTAGGCAAGATTGTTAAAATTATTATAGGATTATTTGGCTTTGATTCTGTGATAACTTTGTTCATAACCTCATTAGCATTTCTCCTTTATTTTCCTTCCATTCTTATATAACATTCCTCATATTATTCCTTTTCTATATGGTTTATATTTGATAAGGTGAAGTGATACTCTTGAAAAGATGAGCAAAAAGGAAAAAAGTATTAAGCAGCAAGTCTGGGAGTAATAGGGGGCCAGACATATCCAGATTTAGAAGTTACATTCTATTTGCTAAAATGCAATCTTGTAAACACCATATTATATTGTCAAGAAGGCTGTGAAATGTCTTTAGCTGTGTGTTCACTAAGAATAAAGCACAACCTGTAATCTCAGAGATTCTGGAGGCTAAAGCAGGAGGATTGCAAGTTCAAGGACAGCCTCAGCAACTTAATGAGGACATAAGTATTTAGGGTCATCCTGTCTCACAATGAAACATTAAAAAAAAAAAAAAATGGACTAGGGATGTGGCTCAGTGGTTAAGTGCCTCTGGTTAAATCCCTGGTACCAAACCAAAAAAAAAAGGGAGAGAACACAGATTATGGTCAAATGGTCAACTACTTAATTACTTTAACTACTTACTATCTCTTCTACTATCTTGACAATGTCATGGCAGAGCAGGTCAGACAACATACTATATTTGACAATATATCCCAAGGATAAAATTGTGTGATCCTTACATTTTCTGTTTAGCAATCAATTTATAAGTGATACTCAGTCTCTCCTAAAAAGGTACCAAAGCAATGAGGTAATTTCTGGTTTGTACAACTCCTTCTAGTTACCTCAAGTCTTTTTATAACAATTATATATGGGGTTGTCCTCTGTATTGCTATTCATGAAAACATTATTCAAACACTAAAATGATACCAAGCATCATTTGAATCTACTTTATTCCAATTTTTGTCTGGTTATTCCTGGAACTTTTGAACATATGTCACCTATGAAATTTTTCTGCAGTAATATGCAGAATCTAACACGTTCTCCTGTTCCTTGCTGTTTATGTGGGCTTATATTCTTGCATACCTCATAATTCCTCCAATGTAAAACTGACATTTTCTGAGCACCACGAATTAAGGGGCACCCTTAAACTAATGTCTACTTCTATTTACCATTGATGATGGGATTCCAATAAGCCAAAGTAACATATAAGTTGATTGTGAATTGATTCACTTATGTTGTTTTCTCAATAACTTAAATTATAAAATTCTGAGTGACACTAGCATTTGAGTTTTGGCAGAGGAATTTTGATCATATTAGTAAGTCTAAAAAAAACACTTTGATAATCTTATCAGTTGACTCAGAACTATTTTATTTTTACTATATTTGTATGTTATCATGAAAAGACTAAAATCATTAAGTTTTTTTTGTGTGTGTCTTTTGAGATATGACTACATAGGTACTTCCATTGGTGTTCTGCCTAACTGGAACATTGCATTGAGCTTTGAGATGTTATTTCTCTTCCCTTTTCCTTTTTGTAGGAGTGGAGAGCACATGTCAGAATACTGAGGTGTTCCTCTGTCAAATCCTGAGTCAACTGCCATCTCCCCTAGAATGTTTCCCTGATCAAATCAAGTAGAATTTCTACCCTTCTATGTTGGCATTTTAATATTTCCCCTTATGTTATAGGTATTTGAATTAGATCTGAGTGTTTATTTTTCCGACCTTGTTCTATAGCATGTATTGGACTTATTTGGGCTACTTATGTATGGGGGTTATTGTTTATGTATACTTGTGTCCACCAAAGATACAGAATTTTTATGAGAATTATGCAGAAATAGAGTTCGTTGTATCCTTCTGTTTCTTTTTTTTAAAATCTTGATTGTTGTGACTCTGTGTGTGCTTATATATATGTACATATGCCTGTGATACCTAAAAAGAGGTTAGAACAAAGACTTCAAAACCAATTTTTTTTGAATTTGTAAAATCTGGGCTTTCATTTTCTCCCTACTACTATCTATCTCCACTTCCTAAAAAAACTAACAAGAAAATGCTGCACTTCAAGCCTCTATGGACAAGTAACAAAGAAGCAGAGGGACATTCATGTAATCAGTAGTGATGAGAAATAGGTGGCCTCACCCCAAGTTTCTGAAACAAGTGGGTCCTGAGGATCGTTAGAGGTTGAAGATGTGGAAGGGCAACGTTGGTGACATGTTGATTCACTAGAATGCCATGGAATTGACTAGTTTTCACATGTCTCATTGCCCAAACAAGGTGTCAAGCTTTCTAAAATTTTATTCTTTTCTTGTGTCTAAATATTGTGCCATTTACACAGTAAGTGTTCAGAAACAATTAAATAAACTCATAAAATATTCACAGAAGTAGTATAGTTTGAATATGAGAGTGCTTTAATAAATGAGACAAATAAACAGAGGTCATAGAGAAAAGAAAGACAAGCATTAAAGTCTCTAATGGCTTGTTGGATAAAAGAATGTCTGGATCTACTCATCAAAATGCTCATACAAATGAAAATGTGGATATACTTCTTTGATTCTAAGACAGGTAGATCTGACTTACAAGTCATTCAAGAATGGTTAGCTGCTGCCCTTTTTCCTTTTTATCTCAGTTTGTAATTGTAGTGAATTATTCAGGATGCTGCATAGTCTCAAATGAATTGTTGTTATTGATGCTTTACTATGTAAATATTTAAACATTGATTTTTTAAGTAGTGGGTAGCCTATGTACATTTTGAAGACATTTTGACACAAAACATTCCAATAAGTGTCACAAGTCAGTTTTTGCTGACAGCAAAACCAGAACTCCAAAAGAAATGCAAATTGATGTCACTCTTCATTTGTAAGAAACTTGAAAATTATGAATTTATAAATATTTAATAGCAATGGGTCAAACAGACATTTGGTCTACCCATTAGAGAGTGTGCTTGTTTATGCACGTAGTATTATAGAGAGATGCTTTCCTGAAACAGTGCTCTGCAGATTGAGAAATTGGATCCAGGATAATATTATGTGATTTTATTGGAAGTGGGTCATTGGATGGTGACCTATATATTATACTTACTATACTTGTTTTTGCTTCATTAACTTTTCTCAATCTGAAGCAGACAGGCCTGCCAGTGGCATTCAAGTTTTCCCAGTTTGGAATATAAAGAAGCATGACTATTTAGACTTTAAATAATTTTATTGAAATCACATAGTTTATTCAAAATACAAAGTGATTCAACTGACTTCTGATTCCTTAATTTATCTATTAGTCAGAAGGCAAAGTAGAAATTGAAGAAAAGAATAAAGAAAAAAAAACACATAAACTTAAGTGATATTGTGATGTTAGAGTAACAGTCACAATGCATAGGCTGAAAGAATGACAGTTGTGTGGGAAGAGTGAAAAACTGAGAAGCCTGACCTTTGGTGGGAGAAAATATCTATGAAAACAGCTTACATGCACTTCCTTAACTATGATCTATCCTACATTTCTTTTAATAAACAGATATTTTTGTTTGCTTATTTATTAACATTACTTCACATGGAGATGAAGCTTAAGTGTGCATATTTAAGTATATCACCTTTATCATATTCTATCTGAATAAACACTTCAAAGGTTGAGTGGGAAATAGCTACATACACATATGTGTATTTGGTTTGTGTATCTGCACACATTCATAATGCTTGGCTTGCTAATTTTTACATTTTAAAAATCAGGCTCACCTAAACACATATACTTATCTTTTATTTTCTATTTTATTGTATATTTGGCCTGGAAAATAGAGTGTCATTTATAAGTTACTTAGGCCATAGTTGTAAAAAGAATAGACAAAGAATTTGAGAAGTATGAGTCATTTTTGGATAATCGCTTAGAAAGTAATATTATCTTGAAGCAGAGTGATATAAACATTTGCATGTGTGTGCATGTATATAAGTTTTGATATATCTCTATGATCCCTAATGTAAGATTTTAAGGTAATTTTGCTTTACCTATGATCAAATCTTCCCTACTCATACAGCAAGAACATCAGCATCTGACACTAAAAGTTAATTCAGTTTTTCTTCACTTCCTAATGCAAGGTTTGTTCTGAAGGCTAAATTAATATGTGCAAAGCACTTATAAAAGTACTAGTTATGTGGGAATTACAATGTAGGCATCAACTCATTAGCAGAGAAAAACCAATCCCTAAATTTATCATGAAAGTGCTTGAATAAATTATTTGATATTAATATTATACGTTTATTGATAGTTTTACAATTGTGAGTTAGAATTAAAAATATATTTGAAATTGATTTAGTTTTTGGTTAAATATTTTAGAGAGGCAGTAAGAATGCAAAAAAAAAAAAAAAGAAGGCTTTCATAACTTATTTTTGTTTGAAAAAAAATCTGGAAAAGCATAGTTCAGCATTCCACAATATATTACTATAGGTGTACTTAGAAAGGATAAATAAAATTCCTGCATATGTTATTTACAGAAAGATACAAATGTGTTTGACTACATTAATGATATAAATCAGAAGCAGCTAAAATCTGTACAATATTCTACTGCTAACAGCTAATGAGTGCATCATGCAGGTACACAATTTTCACAAATTTTTCAAAGAAACTTGTGAGAAAATAAGAATGAAAGAAATAGAGCCTAGAGGTTTTGCAATTGTATAACATTAATATATTTATCTAGTTAAAAATAATCATGCTAAAATTAGATAAAACCATAATTTATGTGACTATCAAAAGTAACCTTTGACCTTAGGAACTTACATTTATAAGTTTCATAAAATTATGCACATGCATGTCCTTGTGTTACAGTTTTCCTCTGGTTACTATTTAGATGTAGAATATGAGACTTAAAATTTTCATGATTTGTCTAAAATTATACAACTATTTTATGTGACAGTTCCTAACTACCCCAAATTAGCTTGCCATTTTATTAATAGACCCAAAGAGGAATAAAATAAATTACTTGTTCCTTCAAGGAGCTTCCCATTGCTTAGTAAACTTTTTAATGAGTTTTCACAGTTTTGAGAAGAATGCTAAACGTGTGAAATTTCCTAACAGTACTGAAAGTTCATGGATAATGATCTTGAACATTAATTTTAATGCTGACTTAAATAAAAGCCATTAGCTAAATAGATATTATTGAATTTTGATCTTCCTCTGTAGTCTGTTTCCCTGGGGAGTTAAAATGAAAATGTTAACGAACTTTAATTGCTTCCTCAAAACTTATGTTTGTATGGCTTGAAAATTAATAACAATATTTAAAATGCCCTTTCTAATATGATTGAATAATACTTGAGGGTTTTTTGCTAAACTTGTATGTGATTATTTACTTCTATGAGCCATTCTTGAATTCCAACCATTCCAAAACTTAGTGATTTAAAACAATGATTTATCATTTCTCATAAGTACATGAGGTAGTGAAGGTTCCTCTGCTGTTACCATATTGGCCCACTCATGATAGATTTCTACTGTTTGGTCAGCTAAGGACTGGCTCAGCTGGAATAGCTGGTGTAATAGAACTTCTCTTTCTCTCAGTATGAGTTCTACCAGGTTCTTTCCTATATTGACAGGACTGCTCCCCAGGAAAAAATAAAATAAAACCAAAAAAAACAAACAAACAAACAAACAAACTCTCCCCTAAGACTTATTAATCCTCCACTGATCCACTGGCTTCATTTAAGTGGATGCTCCATTGCTCAATGCAGGTGATGAGGGACGAGACAATACACAAAATGAGAAGGGCCTACTCAACAGTGTGGATTTGTTTTTTCACTCCAGACAATGTTATTACTCAATTTTAAAGACTTTAAAAATAAAATCTGGAAGGGATGATAGGAATCATCAACATTTTATTGGTTAAACAAACAAAAAACTGATGGAGAGAAAAAAGTAATTGACTCGGGTAAAAAGCCAAGTTATATGTAGAGAAAGATTACGGCAATTACAAGGAATTCTAATTCAATTCACTTTCCTATACAATTTTTAATTCATTAATAGGACTCCGAAATTACAGGGAAATTCTTCAACTGAACCTACAACTTCATGTTAATATTTTAAATCAGTTTTTAAAACCTGTCAAGAAAATTCTAAAACATTTTTAGGGTTAGGGTTATTCTCTACCATCCAGGCCATTACTGCGAAGAGTGACTACTCACCATCCTACTTTAATTAAGAAAATGAAGGTTTGTTTTTAAAATGTTTAAAGCTGAACTGATAAACCTTTACATATTTAACTATTAAAATAATTGCTTTCTTCATAGTAATTTTATTGGTGAGTAAATTATGAAAAACACTCCATCTGACAGGGTGGACATAAAATTTCTTTTTCAAATACAGTTTGAGTTTAAAATGAATCACCATTTTATAAACAAGTATTACAAGAAAACTCATGAAAAAGGCACCACATATGTCCATATAAAAAATCTTGTACAAAGTAAAGGCATAAGTAAATGTCAGGTAATAAAACAGAAGCGTAATTAAAATTTTAATGTCAAAATTTCGATTTAAATGTATAAAGGGAAGGAGCATGGTATAGCATAGAGACTTCATTACACTCTTGCCATGTCTTCTTGGGCAAAAACAACCCTTTACTTGTACCTTTACTCTGTCACAGCATATTGTGTATTGTGCCCCTGGTACTACTTAGTACATTCTGTGATTTTACATTTAAATGGTTGATCTCAAATTTCAAATTTGTGTTCCCCAGGAGGAAATGAGACCCCTGCGGGTAGGGAGCTTGACTACATAGTTCAATACTATAACACCAGTATCTAGTATAAAGCAAAGAATATAACACATATCCAACAAATAATGGCACTAAAATGTTAGCCAAGAAATAAACAGCATCTTAACTAGTGCTGAAGGCTAGTGATTTCTTGATGAAAAATGTTGAAGGATTTGAGAAGAATGATTTCAGCATGAGCTATCAGCAATTAACTCAAAATATCAGCAATTAACTCATATTCTATTTATCAGAGAAGTATAGCATCTCCTCTGTTGTTCCTTGTTGCCTCTATTCTAAGTACTACTTGGGCAAATCACAGATAATATTTTTTAATTTAATAATACCAACCATAATTATGGTTACCAGAAAATGACTACTCAACATCAGACAGTCCAGATTTCAGATTCATTTATATTCATTATCTCATTTATTCATATAGCAATATTAAAGATCCACCACTTCTGACAGTTCAAGAAATGAAGACATGGGATATTAACTTTATCTACTTTGTCAATGAATATTTAGTACATACATCATGATGGGCTTTTCATATAAAGTTGTACACCACATAGATAATAGAATGTTGAACACGGTTAAATTCAAATTTCTGGGTTCCAGTGCTCTGCTCTACATTATAATTTAGTAGTTCTTACTCATTCTGTTATATCCCAAAATAGAACCAAACATTCATAAGACAAACTATCTACTAAACTTGGAAGAAATATAGAATGGTCTGTAGACCTTTATTTTTTTGAGAAGTACACATTTTTTTTTAAGAAAAATAATAGTGATCTTCAAAACCAAAAGTTAGAAGTCAGGCATATTGGCACACACCTATAATTGTAGCTAATCAGGGACTTAGATGGGAGAATTGTAAGTTCAAGATCCACTTATGTAATAAGTAGAGACTATGTATCAAAAACAAAGCAGAAAATTATTATTTTGATTTTGTGACTTTTTAAATTTAAATTTCAAGGTTTATTTAATTTTTAATTTACTTACCTTATATCATTTAAAGTCGATTCTATTTAGCTTCAATATTGTACCCTATGGATTTAATGTGTTATGAAAAGAAATATGAATTTTTTTCAAGTATGTAAGTTTTGCTGCTAAAAACATAATGAAAGGTAAAGGTTAAATTAAAATAATGAATATATGAAAGGTGTGGACAGACATGAATGTCTGTTATGGTTTTATTACTTCATGCTCTCACATTATGTTTATTGGTATTATGGATAGTCATCTTTCTGCAGTCGGTTGGACAGGATGTGGACCCAGTTTAAACATAAAAAAAACTTTTCTGCATTTACAAGTGCTAGTAGAGTCTGAATCAAATTCAGGTTTGTGAAGTTGGAAACCAATTATATCTCTACTATTCTAAAAAAACCTGTCATGTATAACTGCTTATTAAAAATGTATTCAGCAAATAAGACAAACTCAGAACATCTAGGGACATATGTTTTATCTCGAATATGTAAAGCTAGAGGGAAAAAAAAGGTTGGGAGGGAAGCTCATGAAAATAGGAGACAAATAGAGAATAGAAAGGAGAACAAGGGGAGGTAGGAGTGAGGGAAAGGGGAGTACTTGGAGAATGAAATTGATCAAGTTATACTGTAATATTTTGTGCCTATATGAATATGCAGAAAATCCCATTATATGTATAATAAACCAATAAAAAGAAAAATAAATGTACTCAGAAACTACACAGCAGTAGGGACTTAAAATTTTTAAAATACCTATGGTACCCTACATATTCTCTTTTATATGTAATATTCTATCAATAACCACACACACAATTACACAAAACTCTAAATTATCTGAGCTAATTATTAGAAAGTTTATGTCCCAAAGATATTTTCCTATTAGGTGGCAGGGAAGCAGCCACTCTCAAGATCATCTATGTCCATCCCCATTTTCCATAATATTAAGCCTTATGCTAAGTTTCATCACTTGGATACCTGGATGGAGACTAAATTATTAACTTTAGTTTAAGAATAAACAAAGGTTAAAAATTTGGCTGGTCCTGAAGTTCAATTTTAGATATGTAAAATCGCTGAGTATTTGTACGATATTCAAAGGAAGAGGTTTAATAGTTAGATAGTACTGTAGATATGATTCTAGGACAGAGGTCAAGGCAGATGATATAAAACTTGAAATGTTATGCTTAGAATAGCTTTATTTGTATTTTATTTTCAGATTATTTAGCAGATATTCCTGCAGGAACTCTGATAATAAATATTTGTTAGTGTATAACATAAAGTATTGCTGCTGGAAATATATATCTAAATATATATGCATATATAGTGTGAGGGGGGCTGTCTCGCTGAATGACTGGCAGTCTCCTTCCCATGATCAGAAGAGACCCTGTTAGTCACTTTTGTAGTGACTTAGATATTGCCCCATCCTCAAAGTAGCAGAATATGTCTTCAGACATAGACGTGTAACCCCATGGATTGAGCTACACTCACCTGTTCCTTTGTGATACTACCCCTTTGCCCTGTTTGGCATAGAATGTTCCATGGAAATGTCCTTTGTTTGTCCCTTTCTCTTGCTCTGCCTTTGAGTGTGGCCTTCCTAGATGTCAGTCAACCTGCTGACAGCAGACATCACTAAGCTAGACTCAACTGCCTGAAACCTGACCCCTTGCCTCTTTTGAATGGCTTTACCTCAATAAAAGGGTTCAGCACACACTTGCTCACTCTGTCTTTCTAAGGACCCTTAAAGTCAGAGGAGCCATCACAGAACTCCCAAAGAAAAAGGTATCTCTGTCTCATGTGGTTATTTTGTGCATCCCAGTTCACCTGGAGTGACCCTGAGTGTTTTTGTTTCGAGTAACGTGACAACAGTGCATATATACATACATACATGTGTATGTGTATATATATATATATATATATATATATATATATATATATATATATATATCCTCTTCACATTATCCATAGTAATGCTTTATACAGTAATGTCACCATAATCACTGAATTAGTGAATATTGAACCATTACTCCTAGGAAAGATAATTGTGTGTGTGTATGTGTATGTGTGTGTGTATGTGTAATTTATCCTAGAAATTGTAATCTTAAATCCTATAGAGAAGTCAAACTAGTAGATTTCACATCTTTGTTTTACAAAAAGAAAATAAAGAATATTTGAAAGTGTGGACTTGCCTGAGGATACCCTACTCTTGGGTGCTGGAGTTGGGATTTAAAACCTGTCCAGCTAACCTCAGGCTTGGAGTTTCTCACACTTCACTGCACTATCAGCTCCATCCTCTGGCCATTTCAGTGTGTGAACTGAAATAAGAAGGCAAATTACCACCTTGTTTAATTCAAACTGGACACATGCTTTCAGAATATCCCAGTTTTTTCACTACTTTACACACATTTGAAGGACTAGAAAAGTCTTTGAGTACTGATTTC
The DNA here is from genome assembly GCF_048772815.1 of Callospermophilus lateralis. Lineage (NCBI taxonomy): Eukaryota > Metazoa > Chordata > Mammalia > Rodentia > Sciuridae > Callospermophilus > Callospermophilus lateralis. The sequence goes on along the minus strand of NC_135306.1, from coordinate 126,651,632 downwards.
AGGATTAAAAATAAGTTTTCATGAGTAAGCAAATTTGTAATTACAGAGTGTATAATAATGAAGATTAATCAAATCTAGATAATAAGAATTTTTCTACTATGAGTGAACTCAATAGAGCAGGAATTAGAGGTATGAAAGGTATGGGAAAGGGAAGTCATAAGCAAGCCCTATCAATTTCCCTTGCACATATTCTCTGATTTTTTTCTTTTCCCTAAACAATCAATAACATGACATTAATTTATGGAAGGAATTGTTTGTAGGGAAAAGAGTTAAAGTTTATTGTCCTCAGTATGACCTGAGATCATAGCTTAACATTGAGAGAAATACAGAAAAATTAAAAGTAGGTAAATTATTTTCAAATAGCAATAGCCTAGAGCCATTTCTTATGAAAACAACTATATGTTTCCACCCAATATTTCCTTAGAACAACATTGAGACAGACCAAAGCATTTATACTCAAGTAAAATGATTCTGTATTACATTATAAAAATTATAAGATGAAATTCATTTTAGCATATTTTAAGAAATTGGGGAGGGATGAAGGTCTACCAATAGTTTACAAATATTTTAAGTGTAATATTTGGGACTAAGAAATGGTAGATCTTATTTCTATATAGAAATTTATCTTAAGTAGATACTGAAATCTCAACAATGTCAAATAAACTCTATCAAATGTCAACTATACAATATCCACTACAAATGAGATTTGACCATATGCCAGAGGTTTTTTTTTCTTTATTGAAATTGTTTTTATGTATCAAAGAACATCATAATAGCAGGATTGTTTTTTTGTCCTTTCTGAGGGACTAGGTGGTAGATATAAAAATGACATTATTCTTCTACTTGATATAAGATATTTATGAATAATGTTTTATTCATCTCTTAGACACAATACCTAGACAAAAGCCTCACATGTTGTGCATACTCAATTTTTTATTTGAACTAAATTAGTTTTGGAGATGGTCTATTTATGTTTTAATCAGCCTATGGGATGGATTTCACAATTGGGATGAAACATCAATCTTGGTAATCACTAGAATATTCCCATATACCTTAAAAGAATAACTAATTAAACGCTGTTCTAGTGGACAAATAGAATCAATATCCTTGTAAATACTCAACTTATTGTTTGCAGAGGTTGCTTCAAATTACATATGCTAAAATATCACTGTAGAGTTCTGATAAAATTATATAATATTAAATGTCAATTTTCATAGACTCTTGGGACCAAATAGCTCCTTCAGAGATCATATAATTAAAAATCTCTTGAATTTTAAATAATAAAATTAAAGACAAAAGTTGTTTGTTGACTTGCTTAACTGATGCAAAATATATTGAAAAACAAATTGTGAAGTATAAAATTGAAATAATATAATTATTATTCCTGAAATTCTTCCCAAATAGTATCTGTCAGTACCAATATATATGTGTCAGATGCCAGTCAAAAGTCCTTAGTCCTCTGACAGAAACAATTAGTTGTTCTACTAAAGAATGATTGTACTATTGCTATTTGATAGTAATTTGCATACTTCTGTGCTAAACAAAATCTCGTTTTTTATATCTAAATACAAGTTTAAAAATAATTATGAAACCATAGAGCTTCCAATAAGTACTGTGGTTGATTATTATAAATAATATAGAAGATATTTAAAAAAAATCAAAAGACTGGGCTGGGGATGTAGCTCAAGTGGTAATGCACTCTCCTGGCATGCACAGGGTGCTGGGTTCGATCCTCAGCACCACATAAAAGTAAAACAAAGATGTTGTGCCCACCAAAAACTGAAAAATAAATATTAAAAAATTCTCTCTCTCTCTCTCTCTCTCTCTCTCTCTCTCTCTTAAAAAAAATTGAAAGACTATGGGAACAAATCTTAAATCATCAGGCATCAGGCATATACTTTACAGCAGGTAGCCCTGATAAGATTGTTCCTTACATTTTCTTATGCATTTTGTAAATAAAGCCTGCAAAGTAATTTTTACCTTTTTTTCCCATTTTCTAAATAAAAATTAAAAATATTACTTTACAAATTTGATATAGCTAAGAAGTGGCATAAACTGAATTTGATCCTCAGATCAAAATATTTTTCCTGCAAATTTCAGCTCAAATATATAAAGTCCTGTATATATAACAAATAAAATTAGGTTCACATTTGATGTACAATATTTATGGATAATACATCTTTTAAACATAGTGGCTAGATAAAAACTTAATATGCTCATTGTGTAATAGCATGGTGGAGGAAAGCCTTAGAGAAAGGGAGGAACTCAGAGAAAGAGCCAAGAATAGTGATTGAGGAAGTTCTTGAAAGAGTTTCTTTAACAGTTGAAACTACTTCCTATAAATTTCCAATGTAGAGACAGGTCATTAACAGAACAATGCTTGATTTAAGGAATAGAAACTTGAACCATGAAAAAAAATTTCTTACATTCAATGTCTTTTTAATAAAAGCAAAAAAAGAATAAAACCAAATAATTTTTAAATAAAAATAACCAAATACAATTAGAACCTAAACCTATGGAAAGAAATTTCAAAGAAAAGAAACAGAAGATTCTGAAATGATACAACCAAACCTTGAAAATTATTTTTACTACCCCAAATCTATAGAGAAGTTAATAAGGTCTGTGTTCTCCAGTTTATCTTTCTATAATGGAAGATAATGGAAATGCCTGTGGTAAGGAAATAAGAAAAACAGGAAAGTGAGCAAGAGGAGTATCATTGACATAAGCCAAGATTGTAGGGTTACCTGACAAACTGAAGAAGTCTTATGTATCCATCTGGAAGGGATGCTTCCCTAATGGTGAAAATCCTAATGTAGAGACACTAAGAACTTCCTAGAAGGAGGAAGAAAGCATAATTAGTCTATTAAAGGATGTTCATTTAGTATCCTCAAATTAGGGAACAGAAAGATAAATAAACTTTAAAATTCTGAGTCCTAAACTTTAAAGAATTTAGGTGAAGAGAAAACATAAGAAATCACTCACAGTATATCTTCCTAAAACTCAAATTTGAACAGTTTCTGGAGATAGCATGATGAAAATGAAACACTTGTGAATTATCAAAATATACCAAGTGAGGAGGAAAAATGCAAAGTAAAGGAGAATATTAAAAAAAGGTAAATATTCAAACCTAGAAAATAAGAAAATAGAGAAAGGTCAATTATCATAATTATTTTGATCCATAGAACTACTTGATAAATTATATATATATTGCATATAATTATACATAAATAATTATATCTGTATTTATGTATATAATTTATCTACATTTGAAATGAATATAATGGGTGGATTTACTGAGCTTAAGATCCTTAGAGTAAGTCAGTAACCTGACAGGTGCTCCAGTGGCCCCAGTTAAATAGTGACTTTTTGGCTCAGTGAGAAGTGAATATAAATCTCTCTGGAGAAAAGAACTTCCCAATTTGGCCCTAAAGATGTTCACAAATAAAAATTAATCAATTATGATCCTACAATTAAAGATAACCTGGTCCTCAGGAAATTAGCTACCATTGAGTAAATGATAGGAACAAAATGTGAAAGTTTAAATTCTTAATTCTAAAGAACACTTCATATTGCAATAAACAGAAGTAGTATATCAAACTTTCACTTTTAGTAGACATCTAGTAAAAATAAGAGTAATTTAGAGGAAAAGGCTATAATGAGAGATAAATTTTATTTTCAAAAAAATATGCAGGGTAAAAACAAACAAACAAACAAACAACAATAACAACAACAAAAAAAAAAAACATGTTGCAGAGCCTGAATTTGAACCTGCTATGATGTGCTGTTAATCACTTCATACAGCACTTCCCATATCAAAATATTTTCCCTCCAACTTTTGTTTAATACTTGTGCTCAAACATAAAATTACACTAAAAATACCTATAAATATAGGAGATATAAGAAACAAAATTAGTTTCATTTTGAACCAGATTCAAGAAATAAAATTTTAGAAATAAAATTATTCAAGAAGCAATGACTATATGAGGGAAAAATATTTTATTTTTTATGGAAAATATTCAGGGTTAAAAGAAAAGCTTAAGAAAAAACACTTCAACAGGTAAGGCTGGAATAAATATTGAGGAAACAATCAGCATTGTGTTACTGAAATCAAGAGAGGCCTTCTGAGGAAGAAGGCCTGGTTGCTAATGTCATGCAGTAGAAACACAGGATTTAACACTGAAGATCTTTGACCTACCTCTCTTTTCTGATGGGCCTTTGCAGAAGCTCCTGTATTTGCCAACAAAAGCAACCACAGAAGTAAAGTCTGGTGTTGGCGATAATTGAATTATTCTTTTAAAAATTATTAAAAGCAAAAAAAAAGAAAAAAAATTGTAAAAAAAATTCCCAAGGCATACATTATTCCAAGACATTAGAAGAAAATTTGTTAGTACTTAAGGATCATATTGCTTTACTTTGTAAACATATTTTTTTTTCTCCATTTCTCCTATACCTTTTTTTCAAGGCCAGTATTTTTTTTTTTTTATTCCCCATCTATAGTTTGGCTCTACCTATTGTTAAAGCTAAAGCAGTTGCTGTGACAACCAGGGGCTCTATCAACATACTTTTTGTTTTAAGAGTGTGTTTAATGCAGAAATTCAATTCTAGTTTCTAAAAATGGTTTTCATAGAACTTTGCTATTGCTGACTTTTATTCTTAACCTCTTTCATTCTGATATTTTCTGAAAATGCCTTTTATTTCAAAATTCTTTAAATAAAATTATTGTGTTAAGTTGAATGCAAACTTTTCTAGAACTAAAAGCAAATGAATATATCAAGTCAGCTGACAGGACTTTTAAAAGGATTACCATGTTGCTCAGAGGAAACGTGAGATTGTTTTAGATCATTCACCCTGATGAAAATTGAAGGAAAATATGTATGGCCAATCTATTACCTTTGAATATCATTTCTGGAATAAGAATGAATGTTATATATCCAAAATGAAGCACATGTGAAATATTAAGGATGTCTTGTAGAGAATTATTAAGATAGTAAATTTTCCTCTTATGCACAGAGCTATCTAAATCAATCTATAGGACTAAACTGAAACCTTTCTGTCATGTTTCTAAGCAAGGGATTCAGGACTTAAAATGGCAGCTTTAATTTAATATTATGACAAAAGAGTTCATCTTTAAAAAATGTATGCTTCTCTGGGACCTACAATTTCCTGTGCTACCTTTCTAACTATTTGTTCTTTAAGCATTTGAAATTGAAGGCCTCTTCTTTGTCTGGATACATACTGAAAAAAGGAAAAAAAAAAGTTCTCCTGGCACTTAACCACATCAGATGAATGACTAAATATCACTAATAATTAATGTATGACAATATCACCTCTAAGTTGTATATTATTATTATTATTATTATTATAAAGGTGATAGACTTAAGTTTTAGAACATATTCTCAAGAAACATTTCTAGATGATTTTAAAATATTTTAATAAAAAGTAGTCATTGACTCAATCAATTCAACAGATGTCTGAGTATCTCCTGTGTGTCTACCAAAATGATAGATATGTTTGATGAAAGGGAAGACAGGCAAGATACTTGATGTAATAGGGTTTAAGTTCTAGTCAATATGAAATAAATTTTCTGTAGACTTCCAAAGTTATTTGAGATCAGTGAATGATGTTTATAACCTAAGTGATTGAATGAAAGTATGTGAAAAGGTATTCAAAAGCGGTATCATTGTCTCACTGATTTGAAAACTACCTCTTTTAATATTTAGCTATAAACTGCAATCTATTTACAGGTAACTGAAGGATCAATATTTATTGAATGTCCTTTTTGATCAAAAAGTTAAATCTACTACGTGCTACAAGAGCTATTAAAAAAGTGCATCTCTAGGGAGATTAATAATAGATATTATATTATGCATGAGTAACACAAATAGTAGTGGCCAAGAGAACAAATGAGCAAGCTGTTGTTTTACCTGCCTTGATCGGAGTTCTGAAAAGGAAGTAGAATTTAATGTATCTTTCTTAAGAATGGATAGAATTTAATCTCTACCCAAACAGAAACCAAAGGCTGTAGGTAAACCAGCAGGGAATAAATATTCCCTACTCTCATATCTACTGTTTTTACTATATTGCTACTATTCTTACTATTTTTTGGATGAGTCTATTCTGTAACAGAAAGTTTACTAAATTACATGTTTCCTTGTATATATTTATTTTGAAATTTAATTTTTTTTGGGGGGGTACCAGGGATTGAACTCACGGTCGCTCCACTAAGCCATAACCCCAGCCCTATTTTGTATTTTATTTTGAGACAGGGTCTCCCTGAGCTTCTTAGTTCCTTATTTTGCTGAGGCTGGCTTTGAACTCAGGATCCTCCTATCTCAGTCTCCCGAGCCACTGGGATTACAAGCCTATACCACAGTGTCCATCTGAAATTTAATTTTTGTAAAAGAAATTTTGCTTTATTAAATTTTGTCTTGAATATATCTAAATTGAAATATAATTTTAATCATAATTTAAAAACCTGAGGGTTATAATTTATAAATATTGCTAATTCTAGTTATAATAAGTGAAATTATATATCACCATAAGAAATATGGAAAATGGAATTAAAATGAATTGATAACTTTCAATCACAATTACCTGTTTTAAAATAATTATCATGAATATCTTCAATAGTTACAGTTGTAAATAATTCGTCTCCATGAACTCAAATTTTCACTTTATTCCTCTGAAGAATTTCAGATTACTATAATGTATTTATTCTTGAAATTCTTCTTATAGTTTTCAGAAACTCTTCTTTTAAATTTCCTATGACTGTTAGACTCTTAAGGTTAATATTTATGAACTGATTTATCATTATGATGATTTTTAGTACATAACTGATCAAAATTGTACAAGTATATATTAAAATTGTGAAAAGTTACTGATAATATAGTCTTCACAATGCATCTCTTAATGAGACGAATGAGGCATTTTTTAGCTAAATTCAGTATCATGGATGTATATTAATTATTGCTAGAAAAAGAAGAGTTTCTGTGTTCTTTCCCATTTTTAATAGAACTATTGAGGAAATTGTTTACATTATTATGTAAAAGGAAATAAAAGTTTTGAAATATCAATGTCATTCAATTCTTTGAAATGGTTTATATTGTATGTTAAAATCAGATAGTATTTTGTCACTAAAAATCACTTTTAATGGTAAATCAGCTTATCCCCAGTGTTCATAAATTTATTTTATAAAGTAAGAAAATAATGTATATAAGAGAAAATCACTTATAAATTGGTAAATGGTAATGGAAAATATCCATCTCCATTATTAATGTGTTATCATGTGGAAAAAATTTTTTTAAAAAGTATAAGTTGAAGTTCAGAAAACTTATTCCTTAGGGCTGGGGATGTGGCTCAAGCAGTAGCACGCTGGCCTGGCATGTGCGGGGTTCTGGGTTCGATCCTCAGCACCACATAAAAATAAAATAAAGATGTTGTATCCACCAAAAACTAAAAAATAAATATTAAAAAATTCTCTCTCTCTCTCTTAAAAAAAAAAAAAAAGAAAAGAAAAGAAAAGAAAACTTATTCCTTAAAGTTCAATATACTGATACTACATATTCTTGAAATTCCTTTATGATACATGAAGGTCCGTCTACTTGAATTGAAGTCCACAAAAGAGAATACAATGGCAAATATAGCCTTGGTGCTGTGACTAATTCCAGAAGAAAGTTAGTGCAGGGAAGTTCTAAAGTCTGTGAGCAATTGATCAAATAAAGTTATGGTGAGGAGGACTACCTAATGAGGCAGTGAGTGATCACACTCTAATCCATTAGAGGAGCAGGGACATTATGTATTGAATGAGGGTATTTAAGAAGTTTCGCATCAACTGAGGTAGTATACATAAGTCAGAGATTGTTAGTGGTGTGGTTAGAGAGGTGTTTGGAGACCAGTTGAAGAGGAGTCTTGTAAATCCATCTGTGAAGTACAGAATTATCTTGAGGACAATGATGAGCTACTAAAACATTTAAACAGAAGAAAGAGTTCCAATGTTTTTGTTAGGTTTTTTGTTTGTTTGTTTTTGTTTGTGTGTTTGTTTTTTGTTTGTTTGTTTTTTTTGTCTGTTTTTAAGGCCTCTTAAAAGAAATAAGGAAGTATATTCCAGGTCAATATGAGATAACAGAAGATCATCAAGCAGGTACTTGGGGAAAATAGGAAAAAAAATGATAGTTGCTTGAAATGAGTTAAAGACAAAGAAGATGGGGAGAAATACCAAGTCTGATATATATTGAGGATATAGAATTGACTAAACTAGAAAATTTATTTTTGTGACAGGACAATTTATTTGGACCAATAGATATTGTTGAGATGTTAGAATGAGATCAGATATGTAGTTTTTAGATGTGAGTTCAATGAATGATAACACCGTTCTCTAGGTATTAGAAATATTTGAAACATTTTAAGCAGTGAATAAAACAATGGACGCAGTGTCTTAATATTACTACAATATTAATATTACTACAATGTGCAATTAAAGTTATAATAGTAGAATATTGGAGGAAGGGACCTAGTTTTAAGGGATGCTAGCATAAAATATTGTAGACAAAGAGCATAAAAAAGACTTTTGATTCAGTGGGTGTTCCAAGATAAATTATGGAATGGTGTGATGAATTCAACCCTTCAGCAATTTTTTTCTTCACTGTTTTACACAGCAGTAAATAAGACACAGTCTGTAACCTAAAGAAGTTTAAGGTCTAGGACAGAAGAAAGCAATGACTATACATCTGTGTAGCATGTCTTTTGAAAGAAGTATTAACAAACTTTTCATGAGAACTAGTAACTGAAGGACTTATATGTATTGTCAAGATAGGGAGTGCAGTTAAGGCAGTAAGAGGATGAGATATGTGGAAGGAGATAGGAATCATAGTTGTCCTAAGTAACGTCCTGAAAAGAAACTTTAAAAAGCAAAAATTTGGAGATGAGTTTACTTTAAAGAAAAAAGGATGGATTTAGTTTCTATCAGTGTGAAATAAAGTTAGTGGATCAAAGAGCAACTATTTATTAAATAACTGGATGTGTAGGAATAGAGCTTTAAGACAGATAGACATCACTCGTATTTCAAATAAAGAATGTTGTGTAAACCCAGGACATGCGAACACTTAGAGAAAAATAAAACTTTTAATGTGAAGCAATAAAAATTTCTTTAAGGATAGCTACAATAACATATGTATTATGGTAGAAAGAAAATTTCATAAATATTTATTGTTTCTTTTTTATTCTTTCAAATATCTTATTATCCCACTCTTTTCAGGACATATTTAAATAGTAAGGATATTATAGTAAATCAACATATAAAGAATATTAAAGTTAAAAAAAATTAGTTTTACAAAATGTTTCAGTCAGCTTTTGTCTCTGTGACCAAAAGACCTGAAAACAACAATTTACAGAAGCAAAAACTCATTTTGGTTCAGTTTCAAAGATTCAGTTAATAGTTGGTCAACACCATGATTCTGGGTCTAATGTGAGCCCTATTCCCCAGGGACAAAATGTGTCACACAAGGTCACGCCCCAGGGAACTGATTTGTTCAGCTACATTCTACCAGAATATGACCCAGTTGGTCCACATTAGTGGATTAATCCCTTGATTCGGTTACACCTCTCATAATCTAATCTTTGCTCCTCTGAATATGCTTGCATTGTTTCACACATGAGCTTTCAGAAGACACCTCATATCTAAACCATAGTATAAAACTTAGAGCTTAATTCAGGATATTATATAAAACTTATGAAATTTAAAATATTCAGAAAGATAAGTTAAACTTATAGTAAAAGTAATTTGTTTCTGGAGAAGATGAGTAACCTTTCTGCCTAAAACAATTTATTAAACTTTACAAATATACAAACCCAAGGTTTTCAGTTATTGGATGCTATACAAACTAGAATAATGAATTCTGAAAGATAGGAAACTGGAAATCCCCTTGGTTGGGGACTGTAAATTGATAAAAAATATTTTGGAAAACATTTTAGCTTCCTCCTAAATAATAAAATATACATAATTCAAAGGATCCACCCATTTCAATCAGAGGTATTCATTCTAAAAAAAATAAAAACAAATGACTATATTGAAGGCTTGTTTAAAATTATTCATAGCAGTTCTATTGGAATAACTAAAAATTAGAAGTAATTCAAATGCCTAGATGCAGGTGAATGGGTCAACAAATTGTGTTTTATCCACACCATGGAATAGTACTCATCAAAATTAATGAAATATTGAGTCATTTAAAAAAATATTATGTTGGCTTCACAATAGGTATTTGAGTAAAATAGGCAAGAAAATAATGTAGTTCTACTAATATAAAATTATCTTAAAATGAAAACTAATATATAGTGACAGAAAGTAGATCAGTGGTTGCTGGGTCTTGGGGTGGGAATAAACAGGTAGAAACTGGAAGGATAGTTTGTCAAGGTAAGAGAAAAATGTTTTTGGGTGATAGATATGAACTTTATTATAGCAAAGATTTCTCAAAAGTAAACAGGCAATGTTTTATTGAATTATATACTTCAAATAGGACATTTGCTTATATGAACAACTTTTCCTGCTTTGATCACTCCTGGGATTTCTGTACTAACCATGATACTTGCCAAATTAATGTTTTTTTCCCTTTATCCATGGATGAGTAGCTTCACTAAGTATTGATATGGAATATGAACAGGATAAAATTCAGAAAAATAGTGTGGTTACCTATGACCCACTCTCTAGTGTGGCCTTGCATAACTCATTTCTCATCTCAAATTTCCCAAGTCCTTGGGGTTAGATAGCATAAGTTGTCTATATAAGAAAATTCTCATATCTTATTTGATAACCTATTAAGATAATTTGCTTAATATATACCTTAGTGTTCACTGGCAAGGTCCATGATGTCAGGGACAGTGGCTATTTTCTTTGCCAGAGGCTTCACAGCTTTGTATTTATCTGACTGACATAAATATATAGTGGGAAAGATAATATATACATTTATATGTACACATATTTTATACACACACACACACACACACACACACACATACACACCACTCCAAACAATTTTAACAAGTGCTTCTCTATGTTTTCTTGCATTTTAGCAGGATAATTCTTTATACAAGTAAGAAATATAGTAGTTTTACAATTTCTGGTTCCCTCCCACTAAATATTAATATCTCCATTTATTTTTGTTTAAATGAAATTCTCTCCATATTTTAAATACATGTAATGATCCTCTTTTGAGACTCATAATGATGTGAGAAAATAGTACACCATAATTCACTAAATAAATAAAATATCTGAAGAATATATTTGTCAATGTTTTTGAATAAATTTGAAGCAGCTTTCAACATAAACATTTTCTCAATAACTAAAATGAAAGGTTCATTGAGGAAACATTAAGATATCACTTAGTCCCTGGAGTTGATCAGTATGATAGTAAATTCCACTGGAACAGAGTGTTTTCATCATATAGACAGTATTTTTCATTATAGCATTTTTTTTCTGACTCCAGGTTGAACTCAAAAGTTTGCATACTTTTCCCATATCTGAATATCACTCTATAGTGCTAATGTTTACAAGAATGTGTTAATTTCAAAATGTGCAAAGGGCACATTTTGCATTGCTTTAGTTAAAATTCTGCCATTACCCTGCTAAAATGTGCAAGTTAAAATAGAATTGGGTTGCCATTACAGATTATTAATGTAAGTGTAATAAATTACAAAAAAAATGTTTTTCCTTTGTTAACTTGATGTCTAAAATGTCATAGCATGCTTTATTGATACTTCCCAATACAATAACCACTAGTAATTGTAGCTATTGAATACTGGACTAGTGGCTACTTGGACTGAAAAACTCAATTTAATTTCATTTAATTTAAATAGCTTAATGTGGTTTATGCTACCATATTGAATAGTGTAGTTTCAGTCACTGCAAAGGGTATCCTTGGAGATTTATAATATCACTCTTTGTATTTTTCAATCTATTCTAAAAATAACAGAAAACTTTCAGTTAGTGGAATTAATATAAGTTTGTATTAGAGTCAGAGAGAAAATGGGGAAGAAACCAGAGAAGTAAAAATGATGAATGTTTTTGTTGTGTTTCCTTTTTTATTAGTTCTTTTAGTTATATATAACAATACAGTCCATTTTGATATAATTATACAAGCATGGAATATATCATATTCTAGTTATGATCCCATTCTTATAGACCTATATCATGGTGGGATTCACTGTGTTGTTTTTATATATGTACAGAGAAAATTCATTCCACTATCTTTCCTTTTCTTATTCCCACTTCTTTTCTTTCATTTCCCCATTGTCTAATCTACTGAACTCTATTCTTCCCCTCACTCCCACTTATTGTGAGTTTGCTTCCACATATCAGAGGAAACATTCAACCTTTGACTTTCTGTGATTGGCTTATTTCACCCTAGTGTGATAATCTTCAGATCCATCCATTTGCTGGCAAATGTCATAAATTCATTCTACTTTATGGCTGAGTAATATTCTATCACGTACATTTTCTTTATCCATTCATCTGTTGAAAGGCACCTAAATTGGTTTCAGAGCAACAATTTCCAGGATATGTAGAGAACTTGAAAAAATTTAACCCCCCCAAACTCCACAAATAAACCAATCAATGGGCAAAGTAACTGAACAGGTACTTCCCAGAAGAAGAAATATGAATGGTGAACAAGTATATGAAAAAATGTTCAACATCTCCAATAATTAGAGATACACAAATTAAAATTCTATCTCACTGCAGTCAGAATGGCAATTATCAAGAATACAAGCATTAATAAATGTTGGCAAGGATGTGGGGGACAAGGTATATTCATACATTGCTGGTGGGACTGCAAATTTGTGCAAGCACTCTGGTGAGTGGTATGGAGATTCCTCAGAAAACTTGGAAGAGAACCACCATTTGACCCAGTTATCCCATTCCTCAGCATTTAACCAAAGGACTTAAAATCATCATACTACAGTGATACAGCCACATCAATACTAGCTTGCCAGGTTTTCACTATTGTAGATTGTCTCTTCCCTAGTCCCCTCTAGTATTGTGATCAACACAGCATAAATACTTGAAGTGTGTGCTTCTTTTTGAAGAATAAGACTGTAGTACTATCCCTGGTACTCAGTAAATAGAAGGGTAGAATTAATGTCCTCCCAAGAAATTCAGTAGCATTGAACACACCGACCTTTCACTGATACCTGGAACTTAACATTTTCACCTACTGCCTGGTTCTTCTTTGGGAGATCATTTATTTGAAAATTGGTTCTGCAGGCATATGAGAAAAAATTCTAAGAGATCTGACATTGAATGAACAATTTGACTCATTGCTTTTGATTCATTCCATTTAAAAACAGTCTGATATTCAAGGCCAGTTCAATTCTTAATGAGCATACAGTACTTCAGACAGAATCAATCCTTCATAGTTATAAAGAGAAAAATAGCAAGATTTAATACATTGTAGATTGCCTTGCATGATTTATAATATTTCTTTGACTAAAAGCACCTATGGCATCTAAATAAAATACAAACATCTTATTTGTCATATTACAAATTAATTCTTCTTCAGTAAATAAATCTGAATATATAAAGACAGATAATCAAGAACATAATTTTGTGCTTCCTATATTCAGAACCTTATTTTATTATGGAACTACATGCTTTAAATAGCAATTTTTTAAAGAAAAGTAAATGTATTGATTTTTCCGAATATAAAAATGATTCTCCCATGAAATGCAATCAAATAAAATATAAAATGAACTATCTCTTCAAAAATAGTAATATTGTTATGAGTGCAATATTTGAGACTCTAATTTCTTTAAGCAGGTTTGCAATTTTCCTCCATGTTACACCAGACAGATGCAGCTATTGAAAGACTTGGAAAACACATTGTGGCTTATCCAGCAGAAGAGTGCTAAGTATTTCTTGGACTCTATTATTGATTTCTGTATTCAGCATATACATTTGGAAAGTGTCATATTCTGCCTTTGAGCATAATCAGAGTTTTTCTGAAGTATGCTCAGTTTATAAAACTAAACAGCTGTTCCATCCAGGGGAACTGGGGATAAATCAGCACGTGTTAGCATTGGAAGTGGTTGATATAATCTTAGATATTCAGTTATTTCCAAAAAGATGCAAATTTTCATTTTAAATCACCAATCTACCCATCAAACATTTTTATTGATGCAATATTTTGAAGATATGAACATATGTGTCCAAACTGGAAAATAGATTTAAATATATTTGCAGGCCAAGGAAACATAAGAAAGAAGAACTTTTCTTTGTCCTCCATATATAATAGTCATGATTTCTTGATCCTTTGAAACATAATGGCAACATATGACTATTACTTTGGTTTTAGCTCTGAAATATAGTTACACACTCTTGAGTGTTTTAAAAACTTGAAGTAATTTATAGAGTTTTACTATTGTTAACCTATAGATTTGAGCTGGAAATTGAAACTATATAAATGTGGATTAGTTTGAAAATACTGGATTGGCATGTGGAATACTTTTCTACCTGAACATACCAAATAATGTTACAGAAAATGTTATAATATTGAAATAAATTTATAAATAATTAGCTAATTAATACTAATTGATATGGGTTACTGACTCACATCAGTTCAAAAGTCTTAACACCTAAATGATAACTGATAGCAGCAACTATGGGAGCTGTAGCTTAGTCGTTTCATTATGTTAAATTAGAATTTACAGAGTTTTGTTGTGTGTGTGTGTGTGTGTGTGATTTCTACAGGTAACCACAGAGGCATATTTTTGATACCTAAATATTCTGTAAGAAGTTTTTTAAAAATTTAATAACACAACTCAAGGAACAAAAATGCATATAAATAAAGTACATGTAAAAAAACAGAAATCTAAATGTACATTAATGTCAGAATTTTGTGTAAACTACAACATATTTCTGGAAGCAGTGAACCTGTGGGTCAGGTTGGAAGCAGTTGATTGATGCTTTGTTTATTCATTTCTTTTCCTTCTCACAGCTGGTCTGTGCAGTTCAGTTGGTCTAAGTCCTCTACTGTCCTTAGTTGCTCCAACACCAGTGTCAACTTCCACTGATTATTTATTGCACGTTAAAATTTTTGTTTTACTAAAATCAACATTTTTCCAATTCTTATGAGATAGTACAATAATACCAAAAACATTAACATACTTATTTTGCACTAAACCTGTATTTAATGTTTACATATTGAATAATATAATTAATCTATTAATATTATTATTGTTCCTAGTAATATATTGTAAATTATTTCTAGAATAAAACTTTCACATATTAGATTTTTGGGGGTTTCTGATACCAGGAATTGAACCCAGGAGCACTTAATCACCAAGCCACATATCTAGCCCATTTTTATATTTTATTAGAGACAGGGTCTCACTAAGTTGCTTAGGGTCTTGTTAAGTTGCCAAGGATGGCTTTGAACTTGCAATCATTGTGCCTCAGCCTCCTAAGTTATGATGATTTCAAACATGTGCCACCATGCTCGGTACATGTTGGATTTTCTGTACACTCAATTCTGTTGTGTTCAGTTCTATATAATTTAGTTTATTAATTTATTTTATTTTACTTGAGGGATGGAAAATCAAATAATAATTAGACTAATACATTAATTTGGTTTATTGTCATTTCTACAATACTATTTGGAACATAGTGAAAAATCAATGCATATTTCTTAAAAGAATGAAAATTTTGGAAACAGGATTTTTTGAGCATTCTGGAATTTTTATTATCCTGGATATTCATTTTATTTCTTTCATACTTTTTGACATTTTATTTCTAAAATCCCATGGTATGTGCTTTTTCAGTATGGTGATCTTTGTTTTAGTTCAATGTCATTCACATATATATAGTTTACAAAGGGAAGTAACTATTTGAGATCTTTAAGACCGACTAGGTTGCTACTGTGAAATAATTAATTCCTAAAAATCTTAAAATATTACAATAAAAGTTAAAAAAATTAGACTGTCATAGTCTAATGTGCAAAAAGGTCCTCAGAAAGGGACTTCTAGTGGTATCCCAGCAGCAAGGACAATACCATTGGTTGACTATGGATAAAGGCATGTGAATGTATATTTTTTGTAGACAACTTAAAGACAATAGACAGAAGTAATAATGGTCTATATTTTTATGACTGTGACCTGACATATTTAAATAATGGTAGAAATAATTTGTAATTAAAATTGTAATTAAAATCATTAATACTTCTCTTTATACTATATAATGTTTTGGGTTTTTTTAAACTTATTATGTAGATTATAAAAAGAAAATGTTTTTCATTTCCCAGTTCTTAACATCTGTTCTATATCTTTCATGTCTACCACTAGGATTTTTACCTTGTTCAAGATACTTTATTTTGTAGTAACAGATAGGCTTTCCAAACTTTCATTTTTAGTACTTATTAGAATGAATTTTGTTCTCCATTATCACAGACATATATTTAAATGTTGTTACTTTTTGTTGCTCACCTTAAAATTTCCTGTTTATTTCTTTTATAAATGTTATATATATGTATATATAACATACATTATATATATACACATACATATGTCATACATACGTATGTTTAACACATATATGTGTGTGTGTGTATATATATATATATATATATATTTGTGTGTGTATGTGTGTGTGTGTGTATATATATATATATATTTGTGTGTGTGTGTGTGTGTGTGTGTGTATATATATATATATATATATATATATATATATATATATATATATAAAATCTCCAAGATATTTACCCGAAATAGTTTTCATTCACAAAGACACTAGTGTGCTGAATATATAATTTTAACTCGTGTATTGATGAACCATCCTTTGGAAATTCTGGAAACTTTATAACTTGAAAAATAGACTTAAAGAATTTTTGTTTTCAATTTGTAACAAAATTCTCTTCTCCCTTCGTCTTGTATGCTTATATATTACAAAGCAATATATGAACAATAACATGTTTTTTGCTCAGGTAGGTCTGTAAAAAATTCTGTTTATTTTGTTATTTTTTTAGCTTTTGGTACTGAGAATTGAACACAGAGGTGCTGAGTCACATCCCCAGCACCCTCCATTTTTTTTTTTTTTTTTTTTTTGATACAGGTTCTCACTAAGTTAGTTAGGGTCTCCCTAAATTGCTGACACTGGCCTTGAACTTCCAACCCATTTGCCTTAACCTCCTGAGCTACAGAGATTGTAGGCCTGCATCACCATACTCAGCTTGGAGATGTTTTTTATCACCTTAATTTTTCTCTGATGCCCTCATAAAACTGAGCTCCTTGATGGCATAAATCAAAATTTGATTTTTTTTGTTCTCTCCAACACAGTGATTGACACATAATATATTTGATATATAGTATAAATATTTGAATTAATTAATGCTTCCAGAACAATTAATTTTGATACATCTTTTTGTTTGAAGAATAGCTATTTATTGCATTTATTTATAAAAATATTCCAATCTAAAGAGAAGACTAGTTTTTTGACTAAAATGCTGTATTTTCCTCATGAAGACAACTTATTTTTATTATTTACATTAATTTGCTTTGCTTTTAGTCATCATCCAGGCAAATCTTTCAACACCTAAAACAAAGGTTGTTAGGATGGATTTTCTTTCCTTGGTATCTATAGCTGAAGTTTGATTTTCCACTTAAAAATAATACCTACTTGTCAACTATTCTGAACAACTATTATTACAAAACATGTTAATAATAAAACTGGGACCAAAAAATAACTTAAAACAGATTATTTTCCTTTTGGTAATACCGAAAAGTAATTCCTAACACTTCGATATGAAGGTTAGGAACATATTTTTTCTTCTGTATTAAGAATAATTTGTGTATGTAATGTACTATAGGCTTAAATTCTCTCCTATATAAATTCAATATTCAAATTTCTACTGCAGTGTTTTTTATCAAGCTTCTTATTCTCAAATGCTGAGTTTTATACGGCCAATAATCAAGATTAATGTGTTTATATATCATTCAGTGAAACTACCACTTGGTATCTTTCATTTAATAAATACATAGTTCAAGTAAAGACACATTTAAATTTTAACTCTGTTTCACAATATAGTTTTCTTAGTTAGAAGAAAGTATTTATTAAAACAAATTGTAACATTAAAATATATTAAAATATAATAAGAACTAGCTAAATATTAGCATACACACTCTTGAACTCTCTATAAACCATAAACATGGGGACATTTATCGTAATCTACTAGACATACTGGTTACAGCTTTATAAGTAGTGTAAAAGTTCACTGCTGAATTTGGACTTTACTAGTACAATTTACATATAATCATTTTAGAAAACTATGATGAATATTTTTCTCACAGTAGATAATAATGTTTAGTTTACCAAAACAATACTTTAAAAAAATGGGAGTAAATACTCAGATTTTTTAACTGAAAGCATTATCATCTACATTATACCTGATTCCAAAGATTCTAGATGTAAGATATTTATATATAATAAGTGCCAAATAGTAATAACAAGTGCTAAGTTCTTAGCTACTTTGCTATTCTCGCATAAAGCTTGTTACTTGAAGCGTTTATTGTAAAATATTAGAGAAAAATGCCTAGATACCATTTTATTTTTCATCCATCCTAATTCCTTGCATTCTTATTATAAGATCAAAATATATGACTGCTGATGAACTCAGAGCTGTCGCTGCTAACATGGCCTCCACTAACCCACCACATTTTCCAGTCACTCTGAATTTTTCCTTCTAAGATTGATTTTTTTTAATACTACCATTGATTATTCTAGAACTATTTTATAGTTGAAAGGAATACTTTTCAGATACATATAATAATTCTGAAAGTTTAGACATTTACGCAAGATTCAACACATATGAAGTACCAGCGTCCAGGCAAGGTTGATTCTGAAACTTCCTGGTACATTAAGATCAAGACCTTCTCTAAAAAATCATCCTTGATTTTAGGTGAATTTTGTCTCTTCTAACACAGATAGTACTGCTTGAAGAAACTGTTCTTTTTTTTTTTTTTTTTAAAGAGAGAGTGAGAGAGGAGAGAGAGAGAGAATTTTTTAATATTTATTTTTTAGTTATCGGCGGACACAACATCTTTCTTTGTATGTGGTGCTGAGGATCGAACCCGGGCCGCACGCATGCCAGGCGAGCGCGCTACCACTTGAGCCACATCCCCAGCCCAAGAAACTGTTCTTGTCACAGTAATTTGTAATTCTTTTTCCCAGAAACCAAGTTTATACTGATACAATGTTTTATGCCAGGAGGTATAATTGTATAATTGTTTTTCCATAATTAGAAATTTCTTTTCATTTTATTTTTCTTTTCTTTTTGTGAAGAAGAACAAAGCACCTCTTTCCACAGCAAACAGTCTCAATCATCCCATTTTATAGTTCCAATTTAGCCAAATACATTAGCATTGGAATTTAAGTCTCATTGTTCTACTTCGGCAAGTATCAATTTTATTTTATGCCCAGAAAGCAGGGTACGAGAGTGTATATTATAGTATCTCCGAAAAGGAGGTATCATGAATTAAAACCGTTTTTATCAGTGTTTAAAGGGGAATATAATATCTTATGTTTAGTTTGTTATAATTAAGCCTGAATGTTATATATATATATATATATATATATATATATATATATATATATATAATCATGAATGTTTAATTTTTATTATTAAGAAATGTATTCATTATGGAATAATTCTTCATGAGCAAAATAAAATGTTACCAATTAATACACAAAGAACACACTAATATATTAGTGATAGGAGTGCTGCCCAATTGTTTTACTCAGCTTTTTCATCTCTGTGACCAAAACACCTAACAAGAACACTTTTAGAGGAGTAGAAATATATTTGATGCTCTCAGTTTCAGAAGCTTCTGTCCATAGAAGGCAAACTCCATGGCTCTGGGCCTGAGATGAGGCAGGACATCATGGTAGAAGGTAAGGTGGAGGAAAGCAGCTCAGGACATGGCAATCAGGAAGCAGAGAGAACTTTTCTCACCAAGGACCAGCCCAATGTCATGCATGTCCCCAGTGACCTACTCCTCTAGCCACACTCTACCTATCTATAGTTACCACCCTGTTAATCCCCATCAGCAGATTAATAAATTGATCATATTAAGATTCTCATAAGCCAATCATTCACTCTGTAGTTTTGTGCATTGTCTAATACATGAGCTTTTGGGAGACACCTTATGTCTAAACCATAACACCTACTTACTTGCCTTATGGTGCAGAAGCTTCATCTTAAGTTGCAGAAGTTTACGTATAAAATGAAATACAGTGGTCTCTTGTCCATTGTTTAATTTTCCATGGTCTCAATTACACACCATTAACCATGGACCAGAAATATTAATAAAAACTTTCAAAACCAAACAATTCATAAGTTTTAAATTACTATTCTGAGTAGCATGAAGAAATCTTATGCCATCCTGCTCTGATCCTCCCGAGATGTGGATTATTCCTTTATCTATAGGAGCCGAGTTGTAATGTGCCACCTACCCCATGCTGCTGAGCATGGGTCAGGAGCAGAAACCTGGTTATCATACCTCATATGAAGTACAACTGCAGTATTTTGTTGTTAGACATTGTGGTTAATATCTTACCATGTATAATTTACAATTAAACTATTATAATTATATATGTAAAGGATAAAATGTCATATATGTACAGTTTTTTATTTCAGTGGTTTCAGCCATCTGCTAGTGATCTTGAAATGTATCTCCTGCGGATAAGAGGAACTAGTCTGTGTGTGTGTGTGTGTGTGTGTGTGTAAATAAATGTGTATATATGGTATTTTTTTTCTTTATGGGTCTTCTTTTGTGTTTGTTTTAGAGACCTTTTTCATTCCAATAATAAAAGTTTTTAACTATTTTATAATGTCTTCAATATTTCTTCATTATGTAATGATATATTGGAACTCAAAATTGTTCCAGGACCATTAAAAAATACCCCTGCTCTGATTCAAAATGCTACCTTTATAATTTACACTTATATTCATTTAAAATGTGTTTTCTGGGCTTTCTGTATTCTTTTATAATTTTCTCTATCCTTGTGCTCACAATATGTTATTAATTATTAATAGTAATATCACCATGGAAGTTATATGCTATATTTAAATTCTAATAAAATAAACCCTGTTCATTAAGTCTTTCTTTAAGAGTGGTAATTTTGTGCCATTTAATCATCCAGATGAAACTTAGAATTTAATAATCAAGATCCATGAAAAAATTCATTTTGTTTTTTACTAGAAAGGTGCCTCTAAAGTTAATTTAGAGATAGTACTAATCCTTGCAATACTTAATTATTCAGGGGTATTTTTTCACTCAAGTTTTAGTTGTGCTCTATAAATTTTATTGAGCAAGACTAAATAAATCTTAAGCATTTCTAATTAAATCTGTTTTGAAGATTCCATCATTAGTGCATTCTTCTTGCCCTCTTTGCCAGTTAGTTAATGTTTATGGTATAAAGAAATAATTGTTTGATAAATGTTATTAACTTTTCCTGTTTCTAATGGGTTTTCCTCTTTGGCTTTCAAGATAGGCAACCATATGTATATTCACAGGCAACCATAAACAAGCATTATGCTATTCAGTAAATAAGTACCTGTGAGATGCCACAACAGACCAGACATCACTAATACTATATATTGATGATGCATTTTTATTGCATTTTTATTTTCTTCCTAATACTTATTTCTTTATCATATTGCCTGATTTAAAACTTCTTGATTATAATACTGATATTGGTCATATCATAAACTTTGTATTTTCTTACTCAATAATGGCAATGTTTCCAGTACACTTTACCAACATTTTTTAAAGAATAATAGAAAAATTTTATTAAATGGCTTTTTATTTTTACATTTTTTGAGATTCTTTATTTTCTCCTTTGAACATGACAAATTGTGCTTCAAATAAGTTCCAATGTTAAAATTATGTTTGATTCCTGGAACAAATTCTTCTTGGCCTCCTAATCTCTCTCACCTGCTTTTCTATCACATGGAACTGGATTCTTCCTCCAGACATTTTCTGATCTTTTCTTACATCACCTTTGCAAAATTGATTCTAGTAGATAACTGAAAAGTAGTTTCTATTATTTTTTGATATTTTATTCTCGTTTCCCTTTTATTTTTAAAAGATTAAGTTCAGCAAGTATGTTGTCACTAATGTTCTACCACATTCCCCAGAATTCCTCTCTATTTATTATGATTTTTTTAAATTATATGATTCTATTCAAACTACCATATGGTAAACAAGATAATTACTGGAACTAAAAATCATTCATCTATTTCCCATTTTATTGTATTTTCAAGCATGCATTGAATCCATCTCAACATCTTATTAAAATCTTATCCAAAAATTATCTTCTCTCTGTTCTTGGAATTTTCTTTAATGTAAATGAATTTCTACTTACAAAGTAATAAAAATATGTTAGCATTTAAATATGAATGATCTAATTGAGTGATCTTTTAAAATTAATTTCATGATTTATAATGATACATGTCACCTAGACGTGTGGTAGGTAACACACTTTAGTATACAATATATGACAGACATTTTATGATTTAAACACCCTGGTTAACTTTCTGTAGAACTTAGTCTTTAGAGCTAATTGGCATATGTGTTAGTGAGCATTCATGGTTATAAACAATTTCTCTGAGGAGTGGTCACCTTAGACTCTAGCCAGTTTCTTTTGTTTGTTCACTGATGCTTTAGCTAAAATTATTTCCTTTTGTTTGGTATTGAATTCATTCAGATTGAATTTTCTGATCTAAGAATTTTGGCAGCTTAGTTATGATAACTCAAACATAACAAAAGGGCATGGGTAAGCTCAAACCACAGGACTGCCTAAATCTGATCCTAATAACACCCAGCTACTGTTCTTTTTTCTTTTCTTCCTTCCCAGATGGGATATGTTTATGCCATTATATGTTTGTGTTTCCCTTTATTTTTTCTGTAATATTCTTTCCTTATACCTTTTCTCCAGTGATATTGTCATTTTTCAAAAACTTCTCCTTACTTCTTTTGTCTCCTTTTCCTGGATCTGAATACTTCATGCACAATGTAGTAAGATTTAATTTTGAAAAATTTTTATATGAAATATTAATGACATATAAATTGAAGAATCAATAAATTTGAATACTTAATAGTTGCCTTAAGGAAATGATTAACATAATAAAATTTCAACCTTCTGTTTTTGGTAATTTAGTTCCTTTATCTAGGGTGAAGTTTTTTGTATTTGCCATCTAACTTTCTGTTTAAATATTTTTATAGATGTCCTCTATTTTCTTTTTTTTTGGGGGGGGAGGGGTGGGGAAGTACCAGGGATTGAACTCATGGGCACCCAGCCACTGAGCCATATCCCCAATCCTATTTTGTATTTTATTTAGAGACAGGGTCTCACTGAGTTGCTTAGTGCCTTGCTTTTGCTGAAGTTGGCTTTGAACTCAGTATCCTCCAGCCTCAACCTTCCAACCCACTGGGATTACAGGCATGTGGAACTGCACTTGGCTAGATAGATATCCCCTTCTTGAGAATAGTAATACAATAAACTTTTTGAGACATGATCAAGTTCAGGTTGGAAAATATTACTCAATATTTTAAATGGTGTTAACATTTTTTTCTCATTATAGCAAATTATCTTTTATTTTTTAATGAATCACATCATAAATCACATTTGGCTTAACATACAAAAAGATAGTAGAACAATTATATTTCTGAAGTATTTTGTTAGTACTCAAGTTTTGTGTTTCTTTGTTGAAGTTTGATATATATATATATATATATATATATATATATATATATATATATCTATATCATATATATATGATATAGATATATATATATATATATATATATAGAGAGAGAGAGAGAGAGAGAGAGAGAGAGAGGAGATAAATTTAGAAAACTCTAATTAGAAGTAAACCAAAGCTAAATATTACCAAAAAAATAGCTAAATTATAATGAGACTTGAGGAAATAATACTTTAGCTTACATAGAATAAGAAATTATTTCTTATTAAATTTCAAATTATTTGAGCTACAACAATACGTTTAGTAATACTGAAAGAAAATATAATTCTGTAGGTGTGGAATCAAAATGTGAATGATTGTTATACTGTCATATTTCTTAGATGTGGTTGGAGATGATTCTTTGCCTCAAGAAAGATTATGAAATAAAGTCAATCAGGAAAAACATTTTAAAAATTAAAATCATTATTAACTTGTTTGAAAATAATTTAAAGAAAACTATATAGCTTATTTCCACAGTGATATTACCTACTTTTTAAAAATAGATGTATATTTCAATAAGTTCATTTAATAGATATCTTTATATTTCACAGAGCAAGGAACTTAATTCATATGTTATTGTATTAAAAAGATTTTCTATGTAATCATTGAATACCTTTGGTTGTGTTTTAAATTGTGTGTGGGATTTCTTTTATCCCTAAATACTAAATTGTTTGAATGAATATAAAACCAGAATAGGATCCATTCATCAAAGTGAATACTAATGCTAATGGCATACATTTAAATGTAAAACAATGATTTAAAATCTATGTGGCTTTCTAGTTTCTGGGGAATATAGAGCATGAAAGGATCAACTAGTCAAACTTTGCCAGTTTCTTTAATTCCTGTTTTTAAGAACTATATGCATATTGGTGAAAAATGATAGCAAATTACTTTTAATCCATGAGGTTTACAATGCATTCCATGCTTTTTCCACTTCATAAGGAAATGTTATTTATCACAAAATATATTAAATAATTTAATTTTAAAAAATTATTTTAGTTATTTTTCAATTTTCATACTCAGTATAAAAGTCATGTAACCAACATGAAAAATTGAAAATCTTCCATTAGTTTTATTTAATTTCATTTTATTCTAATTAATACATAGCAAAACTTAAAATGTGTTATAAACTTTTAGATAAATTCAGAAAGCTGGCTAAAGGTGGGTACCAAGGTTAATTCAACCTAAATAATCTAATTAGATATTAGTAATGACTGTATTTTTATTGCTTTTTTTAAAATGTCAGCAAACATATTTATTATATAATGCCAGAAAAATAGAGCCACCACTACCTTGAAGTTTGTTTATTGCAGTGAGAGAGACAGAGGTTTGTATGGTTCTACCCTGGTAATTAAATGCCCTGGCATGTTTTTTCCTAAGGAGTCCAAACTAGCCATATGACTCTACCAAATCATAGAGGGGCTCCCATGATACTGGATTTTTTTTTACTGATTTTAAATAAAATAAAAACAAAAGAGTCCACTGGGCCATTTAGCATAAAGTCTAAAAAGCGTATCACTTTTAATGTGTTAAATATTTCTAGGTCTTCTCTCAACATTTTAAACAATGGTATAGACCCTGTTTCCCTAAATATGTATAACCTTGCCCTACCTAATTAAATTTAATAACTGAAATTTTATTAATTTTGATATGAGTAATAAATATATATGTTCTGGGATACATAAAATAAAACAAAACATTTCATAAACAACCAATAGAATATCTTATTGGGCTGCCATTGTTTTTCAAGCTGTCCACCTCTTTTTTGTCCAGTTCAATTTATATTTCTTATCGAACTGGATAAAGAGGTCTTAGTCTGAGTTCATTTTTGGAGGCAAAAAAATAAAATGAAATGAAATAAAAAACCTAAACATTTTATCATAAGACTCAAAGCTTTTATTTAGCTAAAAGAGGAAACACAGCCTAAGGTATAGAAACTAGGTAACAGATGACATTTAAAACTGTTGCTACTCGACTTAATCAGATTTGGTCTATCTTTGGCCCTGTCTGTAGATGGAAGGCATGACTTCCCTAGGATGCATTAATTACATGATGACATATGAGTTGTCTATCAAATTATGGCCACTAATAGAAAATGTCTCCACAACACGTTTATATACTTGCTGTCTCCTCTGATTATCTGTTCTACATATTTACTATGTTGTTTTCGCCACTTCAAATGGAAAAAACTTCTAGTGCCATTTTGAATACTCACTTCCATCCAACGAACATAATTTTTCACTATTACAGCATGTTTTGTCACAGTTGCCAACATTTTCCCATGCTCAGGAAACTCAGGCCTCATTAATATCTAAACATTTATTGCATTACTCTTTTCTTAGGTGACCAAGTCATAAACAAAAGTAATTGATCCATCTCCTGAACTTTTAGATCTCTTTTCTCCTGTTCCATTTTTATTATAATTATACAGGTAAAACATCCCTAATCCAAATATCAAAAGCCCCAAATGCTCCAAAATTGGAAACTTTTTGAGCACTGACACAATCCCACAAGTTGGGAATCCCAAAGCTAAATTCATGTGGCTTTTCAGTCTAAACAAAGCCATGCTAAAAAGCTGTGTAACTATCAAGCCATGAGCATAAAGCATATGTGAAACAAATGCATTTCATGTTGAAATGTGGTTTCCATCCCTAAGATGTCTCATTACATATATGCAAATATTCTAAAATCTAAAAACATTTGGAATCTGAAATATTTCTAGTAAAAAGTATTTTGAATAAAGAATACTCAGCCTATACAACGTTTGCTGCATTCACTATTATATCCCTAGCACTAGAAACCAGTAAAATGCATTTAATTTAAATAAACATATTTGGATAATTGCTAAATCACTTAAAATACAAAGCCAATACTTTTATTTCACTATGTAAATTATTAAAATAATTTAATCAGTCAGTATTGCCTAGGAATTCATTATCATGGAATAAAAATCTCTCCACATATTGGTTCTGTCTGTGTCTTTGGATTCCCATATGACTACCTCCTCCAGGTGTTGGCAACCCACCTCATACCTCACCCTGAATGACTACATTTGATTTTGAAGAACTCAGTTCAAATACTTATCTTTTTAACTCCTCCAAGAGCTAATTATTTTATCCCCTGTGCCACAAGTATATTCTGTAGTTAATCCTAGCTTATTCATAATTCTCTATACTACAATTATATTATCATATTTCTGTGTTTACTGAGAGTGATAGTTTTTACAAGAAAGAGATTATATTTTCTTAAATCTCATGTAACAAGAACATGATCAATGCTCAACAAATATTATAGGAATGAGTCAGAATTAATGAATAAGTTGATAGTTTGGTAAGGTTTGATAAGGTTTGATATCCTTAAGGTAATATTTAATTCTGAATTCTTTGGTAAATACATATAAGAAAAAATGTAAATTTGGAAGATTTTCTTTTTTCCCCCCCTTTGGTGTGAGGAATTGAACCCAGAGGCACTTAACCACTGAGCCACATCTCCAGCCCTTTTTTGTATTTTTTACTTTGAGAAAGGGTCTGTCTAGTTTGCTTAGGACATCACCAAATTCTGAGGTTGGATTTGAATTGTGATCCTCTTGCCTCTCCGAAGCTGCTGGGATTATGGGCATGCACTACCATGCCAAGCTATGTTTGGAAGCTGTTCTTTTTAAAAAAATTATTTTTTAGTTTTAGGTGGACACAATATCTTTATTTTACATTTATGTGGTGCTGAGGACCGAACCCAGTGCCTCCTGCATGCTAGGTGAGTGCTCTACCACTGAGCCACAACCACAGTCCCCATTTTGTTATTTATTTTAAAATTTATTTATTTTGTATTGGTTGTTCAAAACATTACAAAGCTCTTGACATATCATATTTCATACATTAGATTCAAGTGGGTTATGAACTCCCATTTTTACCCCAAATACAGATTGCAGAATCACATCGTTACACATCCACATTTTTACATAATGCCATATTAGTAACTGTTGTATTCTGCTACCTTTCCTATCCTCTACCATCCCCCCTCCCCTCCCCTCCCATCTTCTCTCTCTACCCCATCTACTGTAATTCATTTCTCTCCTTGTTTTTTTTTTCCATTCCCCTCACAACCTCTTATATGTAATTTTGTATAACAATGAGGGTCTCCTTTCATTTCCATGCAATTTCCCTTTTCTCTCCCTTTCCCTCCCACCTCATGTCTCTGTTTAATGTTAATCTTTTCCTCCTGCTCTTCCTCCCTGCTCTGTTCTTAGTTGCTCTCATTTTATCAAAGAAGACATTTGGCATTTGTTTTTTAGGGATCAGCTAGATTCACTTAGCATAATCTGCTCTAATGCCATCCATTTCCCTGCAAATTACATGATTTTGTCATTTTTTAGTGCTGTGTAATACTCCGTGGTGTATAAATGCCACATTTTTTTTTATCCATTCATCTATTGAAGGGCATCTGGGTTGGTTCCACAGTCTAGCTATTGTGAATTGTGCTTCTATGAACATCGATGTGGCAGTATCCCTGTAGTTCACTCTTTTAAGGTCTTCAGGGAATAGACCAAGAAGGGCAATAGCTGGGTCAAATGGTGGTTCCATTCCCAGCTTTCCCAGGAATCTCCATACTGCTTTCCAAATTGGCTGCACCAATTTGCAGTCCCACCTGCAATGTAGAAGAGTACACTTTTCCCCACATCCTCGCCAGCACTTGTTGTTGTTTGACTTCATAATGGCTGCCAATCTTACTGGAGTGAGATGGTATCTTTGGGGGGTTTTGATTTGCATTTCTCTGACTGCTAGAGATGATGAGCATTTTTTCATGTACTTGTTGATTGATTGTATGTCCTCCTCTGAGAAGTGTCTGTTCAGGTCCTTGGTCCATTTGTTGATTGGGTTATTTGTTTTCTTATTGTTTAATTTTTTGAGTTCTTTGTATACTCTGGATATTAGGGCTCTATCTGAAGTGTGAGGAGTAAAAATTTGTTCCCATGATGTAGGCTCCCTATTTACCTCTCTTATTGTTTCTCTTGCTGAGAAAAAAACTTTTTAGTTTGATTAAGTCCCATTTGTTGATTCTTGTTATTAACTCTTGTGCTATGGGTGTCCTATTAAGGAATTTGGAGCCCGACCCCACAATATGTAGATCGGAGCCAACTTTTTCTTCTATCAGGCGCAGAGTCTCTGATTTGATATCAAGCTCCTTGATCCACTTTGAGTTAACTTTTGTGCATGGCGAGAGAAGGAGATTCAGTTTCATTTTGTTGCATATGGATTTCCAGTTTTCCCAGCACCATTTGTTGAAGATGCTATCCTTCCTCCATTGCATGCTTTTAGCCCCTTTATCAAATATAAGATAGTTGTAACTTTGTGGATTAGTCTCTGTGTCCTCTATTCTGTACCATTGGTCCACCCGTCTGTTTTGGTACCAGTACCATGCTGTTTTTGTTACTATTGCTCTGTAGTATAGTATGAAATCTGGTATCACTATGCCGCCTGATTCACACTTCCTGCTTAGAGTTGCTTTTGCTCTTCTGGGTCTCAAAGGCATTTCTGTATATCAGTGACAAAACTTCTGAAACAGAAATGAGGAAAAACACCCCATTCACAATATCCTCAAAAAAAAAAAAAAATACTTGGGAATCAACCTAACAAAAGAGGTGAAAGATTTATACAATGAAAACTACAGAATCCTAAACAGAGAAATAGAAGAATATCTTAGAAGATGGGAAAATATACCCTGTTCATGGATAGGCAGAAATAACATCATCAAAATGGCGATATTACCAAAAGTTCTCTCTATAGGTTTAATGCAATGCCAATCAAAATCCCAATGGCATTTCTTGTAGAAATAGATAAAGCAATCATGAAATTCATATGTTTGGAAGTTTTTAAGGAGAATGAAAAATACATAAAATAAAAGTGTACCATTAATCCATTAATTTCAAGTTATTTATTACATTATACATTTTCCTTTCTTTCAGAATCCAAGCAAAAATTATCCACTAAAAGATGATACTTATCTAAGACAAACAAGTTACCAGAAATGTCACTTTAAATAAAAAGGATTCTTAGTTTCTCAAAGAAAGAAGACAAGATATATATATATGTCTGTGTATATATATATATATATTTAATGTAGCAATCATTATAATGAGAACTTTAAAGTATTTTCTCAATAACTGGCATCATTTAGAATTTACATGTATGAGTGGATCTACAATTATTGAGTTAGCACTCATATATAAATATATATTTCAGAGAACTAGAAGAGAGACTTTATTTTTTTTTTCCCTTGGTGGTGCTGGGGATTGAACCCAAGGACTTGTGCATGCAAGGCAAGTGCTCTACCAACTGAGCCATATGCCCAGCCCCTAAGAAGAGGTACTTTAGTAGTGACTTGTGACTTCAGTCTGTTGCTTTAATATTATTAAGTTTAAATGTGACTTTTTACCATTTGAAAATATTGTATTAACTATTCAAATATTTATATAAATTGTTTTCTTGAGTTTAAAAACTGAGTTCCTAACTCATAATCAATCACAGATGTAAATGTAAAATGCAGTTGTATAAACCCTTAGAATAATATTGGAAAAAACTTAGCTGACCTTGGATACACCAATGACTTTTTAGACACAATACCAAAGGCATGATCTATAAGCGAAATAATTGACAAACTGAATGTCATTAAAATTGAAAACTCTGTGAAAGACAATGCTGACAATATGAGAAGACAGGCCACAGACAGAGAAAATATTTGAAAAATATATGTCTGCTAAAGGACTATTGTCAAAAATATACCAAAAAATTGTAAATTCAATAATAAGATGGTAAACAACTCTATTAAAAATGGGAAAAAGGCCTGAAAAGACACTTCAACAAAATATATATGGTGAAATGAGATAGACATCATTATCCTAGGTACACATATGACCGTACATATGGTATGATGCTACATCATATACAGAGAAATTAAAAGTTGTGCTTCAATTGTGTACAATGAATCAAAATGTATTCTGCTGTCATATATATTTAATTAAATAAATTAATAAATCACAAGGTACATTTTCAAACAAGAGTAACTCGCTAAAAATTTGTAGAGTTTTTATTGAATTAATTTTTAACTAAAACATAAAAACACAAATTATACATATTTAAGGGGTTCCATGTGTTATTTGAATATATGAAAGTGCTGTGTAATATTTAAATAAAGTTTAACATAGCTATTTTTGCACACACAAAAAAAGAGTTATTGGAGAAGCCTCTCTATGAAGAAACTTCAAGTCTGAGTAGAAATCCAAAGGACCATCAGTAATCTGAAGGCTGATCATGAGACAGCCATGTAAACAGGAAAGAGTATTTATTTATTCTTGTAATGATACAATTGATACAAAGTACAAAAAGGAAAAACAGCATAAATGTGTGATTGATTTATTTATTTATTTATTTATTTATTTATTATGTGACTATACCCATTTTTTGGGGGGGGCTGTAAAATGAGGCTTTAATGAATTGACTTCAATATGCTGTATAGTAGGTGCATGGCAAATTTGGGTCAATAAGCACAGATCTATTTGCTTCCAAACACCAAAATTTTAATTGATGGTCCTCACCTGTGAGTAGAAGGTAGAATCATCCAGAAAGCTGGAAACAAAGCTACAACTCTTGCTCCACGCTATATTACTAAAACACATATCTGAAAATTGATTCTATTAAATATTACAAAATTTCCTCCAAAATTAAATTAAAAACAACTGACTTATTTATTAGAATATTGTGGAATTACTTACATTTCACATTAATATAAAATAGATGTTGATCTCAAGTGACATGCATAAGAGAGCACAAAAAATTTAAAATTGGATCAGAATTAGAAATTTTTTCAGTCATGTTTACTAAACAGTCTGTTTTCTTGGTTCTGATGGAATATGGGAATAAATATACAAATACAAAAAAGTAGATACAAATGGCAAGCAGAATATGTAAAGTTATTCAGACTCAGATGTAATCAAGGTAATGCAAATTAAAATTAGTTACCACTACACATCATTTAGAATAGTCTAAATCCAGAAAAATCAAAATATCAAATGCTGGCAAAGATGTGGAACAATAGGAACTTTCACTGATTGCTGGTGTGAATGCAAAACAGGAAACACCCTCAGGAAAACAATTTGGCAGTGCCTTAACAACCATACATGATATTATCATATGATCCAGCAATCATATTCCCTGGTAGAACCCAAATTAATGAAAAACATATCCACACAATAACCTTCACATGAATGTTTATCAGGTAAATAGCTGGTGAATGGATAAATAAACTGTGGTTTATCAAGACATTGAGATACTACTATTTAGTGTTAAAACAACCAAAAAACCAAACTATCAAGCCATAAAAATATGCCAAAATTTTTAATGTGTATTACTAAGTGAAATAAGCAATAAGCCTATATGAAAGGGCAACATACTATAAAATGTCAATAGCATGACATTTTTGGAAAAGACAACAGGGGCATTGCAAAGATGCTGATTTCTAGTGTCTGGGGAGGAAAGAGAATGAATAGGTATAATAGAGGATTTTTAAGAGATAGAAGCTCTTCTTATAATACTACAATGATGAATATCTGTCATTTTACATTTCTACAAATCCATAGCCAAGTAAAACACCAAGAATGAACCCCTATCTAAACTATGGTTTTTGGATGATAATAATGTGTCAATATAGGTTCACCAATTGTAAAAAAATATATAGTACCTCTGTGGTGTGGGATATTAATAATGGGGAGGTTGTGTATATACAGGAATTTCCTGAACTTTCTGTTCAATCTTACTGTGAACCTAGAACTACTCTGAAAAGATAAAATTTATCAATTCAAAGGATTCAACTAATAAAATGTGGCAATAAATGAAATATCCTAGTTTAGGAAGCAAGATTGAAGTAAATTGGAAAAGGCAAACAGAAAACCTGAGTTCCTATCTTAATGGTTTTATGTCAAATTATACTTTGGACTTTTTTACAATCATGAAATTGGTCATTACAGTCTTTATTTTCACTCTAAAATCAGGGAGGGTTAATGAGTACAGAGATCTATGTTCATTTATCATATGCAATCAAGCAATCATTTCTCATTTACTTAGTATCAAACAGCTATAAAACATGTTTGTGATCATGAACAAATACTTTCACAAATTGTTTTATTTTTTTTCTGATTCTATACCTTGACCTCATAATCAATAATTTTTAAAATTTTTTTAAGTTGTTAATAGACCTTTATTTTAATTTATATGTGGTGCTGAGAATCGAACCCAGTGCCTCACACATGCTAGGCAAGTGTGCTACCACTAAGTCCCAGCCCTAGCCCACAATTAATGATTCTTATGGTTTCAGTCACCATACTGATAAACACTACTACTTCTGTCTCCTGTCTCTTCCCTTAAGAGTTTATTGTTACTGTGTATTATTTTGAGGAAGAGTTTTAGTTCATTCCTATAATTTATTTGACTTTCTTGCTTGTATTTAATAATATTTGTTTGAAATTCCTGTTGAATCATCTCTTTCAGATGTCTAAACCAAATTGCTTCTTTCCCATCAAACATTACGTTAACTTTTAATAAACTACTTTAGATACTCTTTCATCTAATCATAATTATATAATAGCATTTTCCATCATGCATTATAATTTAGTCTATGTCTCTCTTTTGTAATGTAGCTTTGAAAAGCATATGGTATTACTCATTTCCTATATCCCTTGGTTCTAGCATAATGCACAACATATATAAATTCTTAGAGATGTGTTTAGTTAATAGTCAATATTATTTCTTTAAAAATAGTTTTTTAACATGAATCGAGGTGATTGATATGCATTGAAATGATTAAAGCTAAGTGTAGAATTGTAACATAAGAACCTAAAGACCTCAGTGTAATTTTAATTTTGATTTTCAGTAGCCTTAAAAGCTGTGACTTTCAAATTAACAAAAAAAAGAAAGTTGATTTATTTCTATTGTCATTGTTTTTAATATTAAAAGCATTATCCTGATCATCATTAGTAGTATAAAACTCAAAGTGCATCAGTTAACCATAAATCACAGAGTAGGGGAGGAATACTGACATAGAACTATGTTCACACCTTACAGAAAAGGCATAAAAATATTTTTTCAGTGGCTGCAAAGTGATGGGAATTGCATATATTAGAGTATGCCCAGATATATTTAGGGAATTCCATGGCACAGAGGACCCAGAAGACTTGTGTCTCTCTCTTTCTCTAGGATTTTTAGAAGAGTAAGTCATAAAGAATAAACTGTGACATGAGTTGGTCACATTTGAGTGAAAATAGTAGCAGAGCAGATGCTAGTAGAGCAAAGGTTAACAATACTTGAATTCTGCTTCAGTTCTCACAAACCCCCAAAAACATTTACTCTGGTTCTACATGTTCCAATAGAGGGCAGTGTCCCTGCTATGCGTTAGCATGTTCTAATGCTTATTCTGTAAGACAGACAAGTTAACAAATGTTAGGAGGTTAGCAAGAACCTGAAGACCATCAGACAAAGTTAGTATGGGGCTCCCTTCAACAAAAGAAAACTGCTGAATTCATAGGTCTCATCGCCGTTCAGGGTCTCTGCACTGTGATGAGTTTAGCAGTGTAGCAGAAAAATGATCACAGGCAAGATATTAGATCAAGATAGAAAGATATTGTAATTGGATACTTTAATAATTATAGTGATGAGGAAAATGTTCACCCATAATTTGGAGTCCAGGCATCCTTATAGAAAGGTTCATTCACAAGATAAAATTCTCTTTAAAAAGGACAATGAGTTTTTTTTATTTTTTTATTTTTTATTTTTTTTACAAAACATCCTCATAAAAATTTTTCTTCTTTCCTTGTGTTTCCTCTTGCTGTCCTTAATGCACTTTCCTGCCAGTAGATATCACTTGGATAATCTCTCTTCTTCAGGATAAGTAAACTCTAAAATACAGAATATCAAGACTATCATAATATCTTTTTAACCAGGAGAATTCTTGGCTTCTATGAGAAAGTCTACTGCCATCACCAAATACCAGCTCCTTATAACAAAATGTATAAAGGAAAGAAAATTTTAATGAGTCAGTTTCTTCTCTCTTCTTCAAATTGTTGTCTACATCCATATACTGGCCTAACCAAGAGAGGTCACTCAAATGTTATGAGAAAGTGGAAGAAGATCTTCCCCTTAGCAACTATCTGTCCATCTGGGTTTGAATGTACACCCAAAAATCTTGTTCGAAGAGTAAATGTGTCCTGGTTTGTTTCAACAGACAGCTAAATTCCTGGTTAATCCTTTCTTGTAAGCACTTCTTTCTTTTAAATATTCCTTACTCTCCCCTTATTTTGGTCCTAAATGTTTTTAAAAAGTAAAACATATATAGGACTTTTTAAAAGTTACCCAAAAGTGACAATAAAGCACATAAATCTTTTGTCAAAACTTTTCTTCTTGGAAACTGTATTTCTCAAAAGCAAACTGGTTTATTTTCTCCTCTCAATTACCTTGATAATTATAAATAGCACACTTGTATCACTATTACTTGCATTGATTCCATCCATTATACATCGATTATTGCCTATCTGATACATAGCTTAAACCTCTAGCATTTATTTGTAGACCCTTTCTATGCCAATATCCACGTACAACTATTGACCTCTTAATTTCTCCATAGCATCATTTGCTTATTCTTCACAGAAGAATGAAATAAGCCAGGTGCATGCCTATAATCCCAGCAGCTTGGGATTCTAAAGCAGGAGAATAGTGAGAGTTCAAAGCCAGCCTCAGCAATTTAACAAGACACTTAATGATTCAGCAAGACCCCCTCTCTAAATAAAAATGTATAAAAGGGGTGGGGATGTGGCTCAATGGTTAAGCACCCCTGGGTTCAATCCCCAGTACTCAAAATAAAAAGCATGAAATAATGCTCTTGCCCATCACTACTTCTCCCTTTCACTTTCCAAATTGTACAGCTGTATCTTTAATTTTATTTTATCAAGGATAAAGAATGCTCACATACTGGTAATATTCTTGTCTTCTGTGTGCTGTATTATGAGAGGGCAAAAACTAAAACAAGATTTATTTGATCATGTATTTATTTAAATTACTGAAGAACAAATAGTGTGCTAGTGTTCTATGTTTTCTCTGTAGGTCTAATTTCTTCTCTCCTCTATCATTCTGTGTATAATGTTTATGGTTTTTCAGTAAACATTTTTATTCTAAACACCATCAATTATTATAGTCGTTACCTATTTTAGCTTGCTTCAGAATGTGTTTTCTATAACATTCTTGTATGTTATCTTTACATAACCTCCAGTGCACCTAATGGCTTTTCTTTCTTTTCTATTGAAAAAACAAAAATCCCATTTTTTAATGTATCACCAATGATCTCAGTGTATACTTATACCATGAAAAAACAGCTTATCACAATTATCACCATCTTTATTTTTGCAAAGAGCTGGAGACTGACACTTTAAAAACAACTGTACAGGACTCTGTAGTGGAACATAAGGGTGCCACATTGCCTCCTGGGAAGCAATCTTCCCTTAATTGGGCTTCTATGATTGCAGCTTAAGAAGAAACCTCAGTCAAGTTGCAGTAAAGATTATGATTTCCATGGTTTCCATGTTCAGATGTTAGATAACCCTACAATCAAATTGCTACTTCTCATTATTCATTCAACAGTGTTTTACTAATTAAATGTATGTGAGATGATTGAAATAAACTGAGGAGTTTTACACATCAACCTGCCCTTCACAGCAGCTCAGACAGCTGTATTTGACCTTCAGGATCACTGAATTTGACCCCATATAATGAAGGTACTTAACATTAGATGCTACAATTTTTCAAATTTCAGATTAAGCCAATGAGAGATTTCTTGTTTCTTCTTTTGTTAGCTGATGTGAATGGGGGATCTCTCTGGGATCATTCTATTGTATGGGTTTGATGTCTCAAAATCTTCCCTTATAGCTATTAGGGTGGAAGTTAGTTTCTCAGCAAACAATCTTTTAGGAAAATTTAGGTGCCATGATGAAATTTGGGTACAACATTATTGAAAAAGAGTGGAAAACAAGCATCATTCTGATGACTAAAAATCTAAAAATGCTTTGCTTTAAAAAAGCAAACAGATAATGTTAAAATACAATTTTCAAGTGTCAACAGAATGCTATATTCTATAGCCTTTATCAAATAAGAGCATAAGTCATAGAGTTACACTATGGGAATCTATGTTTCATTTACTCTTTTGTCTAAAAATTAAATATTCTTTTATTCTCTCTATGTATTCTTTAGTGCATTAGTACAATTGACTACTTTCTTTTAGTTTGGGTTTCTATAAATTCAGAGACATTTCCATTGGGTCATATTGGTGCCCATTGAATAGCTATACTCTAAACCCTATTTGCTGAACTATAGGCAACTCAGCCAAGAAGTAGGTTAAATGACATGCAGGTGAGTTTCATTACTCCAGAGAGTCAAGTAACTGGATAAAATTCAGCCCTCAGATGCAATAGAGCATTATTTACTCTGAAATGTAAGCATGTAAACATGACAAAGTAGAGCTGTTAAAACAATGAAATATTATCCCTCTAAAGATGTAGAGTACAATTTAATATTTTGTACCACAGGGCTTAGTCTTAAGAGGATCTGATTTTGTCATATATATCTTTTAACTTCTCATGCTCTCTAGTGGTTCATGGCTTTAGGCAACCTCAATGTTGCTTTCTTTACTAGTACTGACACCTGTGATTAATGAAAGCTTATCACCTGAGAGAGTTTGGTCCCTCTTGGATTTCCTGTAAAATTACAGACTTTATACATTACATATTTTATGCTGTGTATTATTTTAACAAAAGGATCCAACTAATGTAATATTTATATGAATGATAGAGCAAGACATTCATCCTGTAAGCGTGAAATCTACTGAGAGATTGTACAGCTACACAAGGAATTCAGGAATATCTGGACACTATCATATTTGAATTGCACACCTTTTGTCAGAGACAGAGAGAGAGAGTTTGGAGATTAAGAGATGAAAGAGCTAGAATGATAATGAAAATGAGAGAGAGAGAGAGAGACAGAGAGAGATGCATTGAATGTCAAATAGTAAAGCCTAACAAAAAAGGGAAGATGGATGATTTTATATTTTATGAAGGAATTAGAAATTAGAATTATCTTAAGTTTCAGTGTTTAGTTTCACTTGAATCTCTTGTTCTATATGGACATACTCACTCCGAGAATTCAGTCACATCACTTTTTAGATTTCTTATTTAGTAATATGATATCACAGAAAAAGATTTACTGTTTTCCTTCAAAAATCTAACAATAGATTATTATAATATGCTCATATCTTGTCAAGTAGTAATTTTATTCTGTGGTATTAATTTTGAAGACATTACAAAAAGAAAGAGATAAATTTGACTATCATTCCTACTTTTTCATCAACCAAAGAAAAGTGTAGGTACTAAGTGTTTGAACCTTATGTTATTACATAAATTAACAAAATAAGAAAAATCAAAATAATTTACATGCAAAGTATTAATATGAATGTAAAATCCATATACATTTCTGAGAGGAGTGTACAAGTGCTATCTCAATTCATAGTTTTGATATCTTCAAAATATACCCTTCAATGCACATTTTTTAAATTTCAGAAATATCACGCAAAATTATAAGAGAGATTTTCAATCTCAGTCTGGATTCCTCTAAATATATAGCCTGAAGTAGAGGGCTTCATTTCTGTGACTTACTAGGCAGTGCAATCCCGGTGAGCAGAGGGATGGGAAGAGAAGTGGGTTAGGAGGGAGAGTCAATATGAGGATATGTTTGACAGCTGGTATTGCTGGTGGCTTGATCATCTTAAGATGGCCCCAGAGAAGCCACATAGACTACTGCTATGTTTACATAGGAATGACCATTATGGGATAAGAGAAGCAGAACAACTCATTCATAGTTTTCCATCCCTCACCGATTAAATTTTGCTCTGATGCTTATTAAGTCCTGGCTACTTGACAGTTATACATATTTGATCACTGAGCTGAGTCCCATGGGGTCATCCTTAGGGAATCCTCTGCAGATGGAGCAGGCATGAGGCAGAGTGGTGAAGTTATTTTCAAATGGGTAAGTCAGATCTCACACAGACCTAATGGCTACATGGCAGCTAAAACAATACTGGTAAGGTGTGGAAGGTGTTGACTGGTGCATGTGGCAGAATGATATATTCCAACCCTAGAATAGCTGAACTCATACCACCTTCATCACCTCATACTATAATACAGAGTGTTTATAGTTATAAGAACAATAGAACCTCATTTATTTCCCAAGCAGAGAAGGAGAGAGTGGGGGTAAAGCCCAATTACTTGCAGAAACTTGCCTCAGTCTTGGAAAGACTTAAGGGACAAGGATCAATGAAGTAAGCTCCTGGCTTTGCTACTGCAGCTGGCCTGTCTTTCCATCATTAGCAATACTTATTGCCTCTAAACTCCCACAGCTTTTCTAGATTCCCTTCATCCTCAGACTCTACTTTTTCTAGTCTATATCCTATACTGGTGGAGTGACGTCAGATTCTTAGTCTTAAAAAAAAGCTATGGCTATAGTAACCTTAGCTTAGTCAGGCCACATTTGCCACAGTTCCCATAGGAGTTTTAGTGGGCAATGCAGGGCAGTTCCATGAGTTGCCCGAGGGAATCACTGGGGTTCCCAACTCACTCCTATCTGCCTTATCTATCTCCAGAAAAATAATGCTCATATTCATGAGCCTACTAAAATATAGTAATGAGGGACCTAAGATGAAATGATTATATTTGTAGCTTTATGCTTAGAGGAATCTTTCTTATACCCCTGGTGGAAATTCCACCCCCAACACCCACCCCAGTGATAGGGTATCTAATATAGTAGGGACTGAGGTTTTTGAGTATGGGGAAATACAATTCTCCAAAGATAAGACTGGAAATTAAGATAGGAAGGACAAATCCTCCTTGTATTCCTTGTCTCTGAGACAATATGCCATTGGGGTCATATGAATCAATGATTCAACAAACATACTAGACCTGAAATAAAGGTGTTTCAGTTCAGTTGAGTCTTTGTTCTGAGAGGGCATTTTAACTTAGGCTTTAGTAGGCCAATTCTTTTTTTTTTTTTTTTATTAGAGAGAGAGAGAGAGAATGAGAATTTTTTTAAATATTTATTTTTTAGTTCTTGGTGGACACAACATCTTTGTTTGTATGTGGTGCTGAAGATCGAACCCAGGCCACACGCACGCCAGGTGAGCGCACTACCGCTTGAGCCACATCCCCAGGCCTAGGCCAATTCTTTATTAGCCTAACTGTGTAGATGGGAAACCTACATTATCACTGCATTTTGTACTCATTTTCCATTAGTTGCAGCTTCTATGTCAAAAAAAAAATTATCTTTATTGGCTGGAATATTGCATGAAATTGTATATCACTACATTAGGAATTTTCTAAGCTCTTAAATGGTTGTGCAGGCAGGAAAGAAAAATACTTATCCTGAATAGGTATTAAAGCTGCTAATAACTGCCACTGTAACGTACAAAGGTCCTATTAAACCAACCTGACCCAGTTCCTTCAAGGAATCATGCTATATCAAAGGCTCATAGTTTGTTTCTGTTAAAAAGTTGCATATTTAGCAGTGACACTAACTACATCATCTTTGTTGAGATGAAAACATTCTTTTGGGTCCATGCTATTTTGGTCACCAGTGACACTATTCATACAAACCTCTTCAAGGTGGGTGGCTGAGTAGAAGCATTGGTTGATATATTTGGGATGCCTCATGTTCATTCATTGTTAAAAATATCCTCTGTGAGTTTTGGTGATCATCACCATGAAAAACAAAAATCTGTTTCATGGCCATACTCATGTCAATTAGCTCTTATTCTATAGATTATCTTGGCCCTGTTCCCCTACCATTTCCTTTCAGGTCTTCAAACTAGAAGAATATTGCCAAGGAATCCATGTTCACACCTACCTCAGCACTCTCCTTTGTTTACCAAGATTCTTATGATAACTAATTAAGTTAAAATCTTCCGAAAAGCTATCCCTCTAAGAAAGGTGATTAGTGATACAGGGATGCAGTGATCAAGCCATTGTTTTCATTTTTTATTTAATAACTGCTTTTCCTTTGTGTATGAGAGAATGAGCAATTTCTTCTTATCCATACCAAGGTTCATGACAGACACCCTCTAAACAAAGAGATATTAACTAGAGAAAGGCATAAAATATATTTAATATAATTGTGACATGACATTGGTGCCTTCAATAACACCTCAAAGAAACAGAAAACTGTGCCTTTTTATGCTTAGATCTAAGGAAGAGTGGATAGCAAAATAGCAGTAGGATTTAATGAAAGAGGAGTATAATCTAGTAGTTTAAAACTGTGGGGAACTTACCAAAGTTGGCTTGAATAGATTCTTCTGAGTGTCTCTGAATCTTCAGAATTAGAGACATAAAGCTCCTCTGGGTTTTACATTTGTTCCCTTTGGATTAAGGGTCTAATGAACTACTTCTGAGGAAGGTCAGAAAGTGTTTTTATGGCTTGCTTAAGGGGAGAATGTCAGGAGCAAGTGAAAGAGAGATTCCTGCTTCTGCTGTCTTCTCAGATGCCAAGTTTCTTCCTGAAACTTGTGATTTTGTTATTTGTTTTAGTTACACAGTAGATGATATGTGAGTGAAAAAATTATAATCTGAGATATGTTTGTTTCTTCATTTTTAAAACCAAGATTGTTTAAAGAATGTTCTAGAATTCAATGTTGATTTAAGTCACTGGTTTAAAAAATAAAATTAGCAATAATGTTGAAAACAATCCTAGTCAACTCTAAAGTTCTGTTTTTAAAGTTCTTTTACTTGGATTCATTTGATATACTCAACCAACAAAGCCCCTACATGATATTATTAGTGTTTTCATTTTACAGATGAGGTTTAGGAGGATACATAATCTTCTCCCTTTTACCATTATGTCCAATAGCAAAGATGAACCTTGTCTAGTATCAGATCCATTAGTTATACAGACTTGAGTTTATGAATTTAGCTAATAGATAGTAATAGAGAAACATAAGTATCAGCAAAATGGCACTGATTCAAAGTTCTATATAGTGGAAACTCAAAACAACCAAATAAATAAATAGTGTCATGTCAGTAGAGGTGGGTATGGAACAGAAAAATAAGACATGGGAAAGGATAGACAAAGTAGGAGGACTGAAATGATCAGGAAAGTTCCCCCTGATGAACCAAAACTTGAACAAATGTTTGCTCTTGTATTTTTAAAACATAAGGAGTTAAAGTGTTCACCCTTCTTATATGTGATCTGTACCTCTCATTGCTTTAATAATGGATAATAATATAACATTTAATTTTCTGTAAAATTTCAATAAGATTTACCTAATGTACTAAAGTTAAAAAGCAATGTATATAATCATACTAAAGTACATGTTCATTCTGTTATTGGTTGTTACAGGGTTTTATTAATCTCTTAGTGGTCATTTATTATAGGAAAAAGAAATATTGCAGGAAGCTAGTTTCCTGAGAATTAAAATCTATAGAGGTGCCTGCACACTCACTTAATTTGACATAGCACCACTCTGAGACTTTCAAGTCAGAGCTTTACAGTTCTCCCCTGGAATTGATGAAACT
This sequence comes from Callospermophilus lateralis, assembly GCF_048772815.1. Lineage (NCBI taxonomy): Eukaryota > Metazoa > Chordata > Mammalia > Rodentia > Sciuridae > Callospermophilus > Callospermophilus lateralis. Next base: position 126,609,212 of record NC_135306.1, on the reverse strand, counting down.
CACTATATAGGATTCTATCAAATTTAGAAGTAATCAACTTCATGTGGCAAACCATGGACTAAATGAAAAGCCTTTTAATCTTTAGAGGAATGCATGCACTCAGTATTTAAAGTTCAACTCCAAAATAATGAAATTGCAGTACTCTTTTGCTTTCCCACCAGGCTGTATCTCACAAGTGAGCTTAAAAAGACTTAATCCTAAAATACATCCATTTGTCTAATATATTTAATGACAATGGTAAATCCTTTGCACTGTATACCTTTTATCTTAATTGGAATAAATAATTGCTTCATGATATACTAACATTCTTTGGATCTTGAGTTTAAAAGGTGAAGAAACTCTTGTTACTTGCTGGTAATGGAGTCCAACAAGCTGATATAACTTTAATGTTTGAAGAAAAACACTTCAGGGATTCTGAAAAGAGAAAAGAAAAGAAAAAATCTGGGAAAAAAAGAAAAAATCTTTTATATTCCACTGTGGAATATAAAAGTTTTACATGCATTTTATCCAGGCTGTTAACCTTGGGGAGTGTGAGAATTGGCTTGCCACAGATAGGCATGATGAAGAGTCATATGCTTTCTTTCAAAGCTGAAACAATGCAAACTAATAGAACTGATGGATATGTTCCCCTGTTCATAAGTAAATAAAGGTGTTATGTAATTTTCCAGTGCTTTATGTTAATGTTAAGATGTTCACCTTGACCTGAGTCAAGTAGGGTTATATACAAAAGGTTATTATTTATAGAAGACAGACCAATAGATTATTGGAAGGAGATCACAAGTGGGAAGGAGAAGGGGAAGGCATGGAGTGGGAATGGGAATGATATTTACCAAATTAGGCTATGTCTGTATGTCTGCATTTCAACATACCACAATTAATTATATATGTGTGTGTGTGTGTGTGTGTGTGTGTGTATATATATATATACACACACATATATATATATACATATATGAGTATATATGTATGCATATATATGTGCTTATAATGGTCTAATTAAAATAACAACAATAATAGAAGGGGATCAGCAGAGTAAAGCAAGTAAATGAGGAGGGGAGGAGAAGGGGAAATACTGAGGAATAAGACTGATCAAATTATGTTATGCACAAATACAAAAAAATGAATCTCACTATTGTTTACAATTATAATAAAATATTGGGATTATAATTATAAAATTAAAATAATAAAATAACAGGACTATTGTATAAAATGAAATAATAATTTCTACTTTCTTTTTTTCAACCATTAAAAAATATTGTCCTAGGTACTTGTAGTATTCTTCAATTTAAACTCTATAAATATAAAAATAATAGTATTAATCTTGTTCTTAGTGCATTAAAATTTTTGTACATGTATATCTATAGTATTTATAGTTGAGAGAGAGAGAGAGAGAAAGAGAAAGAGAGACTGAGCCATTCACTATGCACCTATTTTATGCAATAGGATGGTTTCTAGAATTAGCCAATATTGTTATGAGTCACTTGGAAAGTCAGAAAGTGGGTTAGCAGTAAGGAAACAAAGGCTTTGATGTATTATAAGATTCTGTCTTGATAGCAATAAAGGATTTCTAGCAAAGGAGAGCTTAATCCATTAGAAAGACCACTTTGATAGCAGGTTAAAGATTGAATTGGAAAAGGGGAAGTGTTTCAATTCAGAAGAGCAATTGAGAGGACAGTGTTCAGATCTAACAAAGAATTAACAAAGTTTTGATCTCAGGTAGTAAAAAGTAGAGAGGAATATTTGAGAGAGACAGTAAGATGAAGCTGACAGGATTCAGTGACTGAGTGAGGGAGTAAGAAAGAAGAAACTGTCTAATTTTCAGGACTAGGTGTATATGATGGGACTCACCACTTAATAAACTGGATAATACACTAAGAAGAACAATGTGGAAGAGGATGAGAATTTCATTTAGCCACATTAGCTTGAAGTATCTGTAGTATATCAGTACAAATATTTTAAGAACTATTTAACACATTAGAAAATAAATAGACTAAGATAGAGAGTTAGTCAGTGATTATTTGCATGTTTGTGAAATTTCAATGATAGAAGTACTCATGCATTAGTTTTTCATGGAGAAAATTAAGGAGGACTGAGATTAAATGCTCTAAATATTAATATTTGTCATGGTATAGATGTGAAGTATATCTCCCAAAAGCTCATATGAGAGACAATGCAACAAAACTTAGAGATGAAATTACTGGGTTATAAAAGGTTTTACCTAATCAGTTAATCCCTGATGGGGATTAACTTGGTGGTAACTGTAGAGAGGTAGGGTGTGTGTGGAGGAAGTGAATGGGTTTCTGGGGGCCTGTCCTTGGGTTTTATATTTTGTCCTTGTTAAATGGAGCCTGCCTGCACGCCCCCCCCCTTTCCTTCCTCTTACCATGTTCCTAGTTGCTTTTCTTAGTTAAACACACTTGTTTCATGAAGTTCTGCCTTATCTCAGGTCCCCACAAATGGACTCATGTGACCTCTGAAAGGAGCCCTAAAATAAACTTTTCCTCCTCTAATTGTTCTTGTCAGGTTTTTGTTTGGTTATGGCAGTGAAAAAGCTGACTAAAAAAAAAAAAAAAAGAGGGAATGTATTGATGACTAGGAACCCATGAATATGATTTTTAATGAGTGGCCAGAAAGGTTGGTTGAAGTCCAAGATTCTTTTATTTCCAATAAATCCAAAGAGAAGAAGATTTCTTTTCACTTTCTCATTCCTAATATCTACTATATTGTTTTTTTGTTTTCTTTGTTTTGGGGTTAAAAAGCCAATTTATTTTTCCATTTCTGTGTAAAAAGAAAAAAGAACCAAGCTAGTTTAATGTAGGCTTGAGGTTTCCCATTGAAGCAGGTTGAAATAGTAGCAATAGCACTTAACCATTATTGAGTACTTACTCAAGGCCAGTCACTGCTAAGCCCTTTATTTATATTACATCTAAAAACACTAGAGATAGGCCCTATTATTGTCTCCATTTACAGGTAAAGAAACACAGGCTCAAAGAATGAAAGCAATAGCCCTCTACTTGTCCTGAACCCACTAAGGGCATCAGATAGATCTGCTTTCTACTTCAGTGGCCTTTACCCATTTTGTTCCTTTGTCCTCGTAATTGCAAGTGCCACTGTATAGTGTTTGATAAAATAAAAAGTTCTCTGTATGTCTTGAAAGAAAATAATCCAGTTTTAATCCTCAAGTTTTACCTAAGGGAGATTCCCTCTGATGTATTCAGAAACAAGAAATAAATTAACATTTGTAAAGGCGTAGAGATAATTCCACAGATCAGATCAATGGCTGTCTAGGAAAATGCTGAGGAAGTGAAATGCCAGCATTAAGCAAAGTCTGCCTCTCTCTATGCAATCATGAAAGATATTCCAGATGAGGCATTTGAGTGAGAAATGTGCCAGAATCTCTATGAAGTTTTTTGGATGACTTCTCAAGAGAAAAAACTGGTAACTGGGACTAAATGTAGTGGAAACACTCTGCCTTCATAAATAAATATGGATTCTGATGTATTTTCAGCAAGTATAATGTCAAAGCATAACTGTAAAAGTAGACTCCTGCTAAACCCGATTAAAAGGAGAAATAAGAAGAAAAATACAGTGATTAAATGAATCAAGGTTTTAGTTTGATAGTCCATAGTTCAAGTATAGACTCTAATACTTCCTAATGGTCTAATCTTAGGTATTTTATCTTCATAGAGCTCAAATCATTCATCTGTGAAAAGTGGATGTTAGTGAAATATATATCAAACTTGACCATTGAAAGAGAAAATACTTGTGAAGAATCCTTAAGCACAGTAAGGCACATGTAAGTGTTCCAAAAAGATTGATACACAAATTTGAGACTCTCTAAACAATTGTGTAGCAATCCAAGGTGGCACAATAGGAATAAAATGACAGTCTATGAATTTTTCATAGAAAAGTCTTATTCCTTAATAAATCTAAACTTATAAAAACAGAAGAAAGATGGTGATGACAGAAATACAGTTAGATATCCTGAAAAGGCAGGTCAGTTAAGAAACCATTTGTGAAAACATATAAGAAAATACTGCCTTTAATGGAAATGTTATGCTCAAATTTGGGACCCCCAAAAGACCACCAGAGACCAAGTGCAATGTAAACAGCAAAGAGGTGTTTATTGCGAGCTAGCTCAGTCCTTCGCACGCACACACAGCAACTGGTGACGCTGAGAGGCCCCAAGCCCAGGGTTTGCAGCAGTTTTATACATTTTTTGGAGAAGGCAGGGACCCCCACCTACATCATAGCATCTCTTAGCAAATTATCACACACGGAGGGAAAATCAAATAACAACTCTAAAACATGATTAGCACATTCACTGGCGGGAACAAGTTGGGTAAGGGTGATTGGTCAGTACAAGAGGGGGATTCATTTTAACTGATTGGTTTAAGCCAAGAGGGGTGTACGTGCTGAACTACATGGTTTCCCAACATGTTATCAACCATCATAAACTACTGAGAGGGTCATCTGGCATCCCAGGTGTTTCCCTGTCTCATGCTGATTGGTGGCTGCTAGGGGGTTGCTATGGATCCCCACCTAGCCTCACTGAGTCAGGGACACCTGGCGCAGCAGATCTCTCCTGTAATTTGTAGATACACAACTTAGCATGGTGGGAATGTGCCTAGGAGTGCTCTGTGGGTTTTTCCAAGGACAAAGGTGATGTCCCTTCCTTGGACAGGCTTTGCTCTGAGGTAGAGGCTGGTTTTACAGAAATTCTGGCTGTTAGGAAAAAAATTATCAAATTGGAAGCTAAAGAAAAAGATAGAGAGCCCAGATGGACAACTTGTCTTTAATCCAGGACATCAGAATAGAATATTCCGAGAGAGAGCATAGTCCTAGTCTCCAAGTAAAGACAATAATGACATATAGCAGGACAACAAAATTAGCAAACAAAGAGAGGGAGAAAAAACAAAGCCCAAGAACATTCTAGAAGAAATGGAACCACATACACATAGTTCAATCCAATATATAGTCATAACAATGTGAACTTGGAAATAAACACAACTAAATAATAGTTGTTGGAAACTGGATTTTTCTTCATACAGGTGTAAAAATGGAAAGCACTTTGCACCTTTCAAAAAAGTGAGGAAAGCATATTACTATGCAGGCAAAATAAGAACATATTAGGAATCATCAAATTTTTCAGGTAACTTCTTTATAAATATTTAAGTGATAACTTTAGAAATTTATCTAGTAAAATTGACAAAAAATAAAAAAAGAAAGAATAAAGAATCACCTGGGTAGACTTATATGGGGTATATTTGAAATTGTCCCAAACTTCTTTTCATCTTATGGTTTCCCTAGAGTTAATTTTGACTAGCGATATCCTTTTCCACACTGTTAGCTACTGTGTATTTAGTCTCATAGTTTTGGCCATTTTACACTTTATGCTTTGGTAACATCCTTATAGTTACCTAATGGGTCCCCACAGAGCCATAGTGGGTTTAGAACCTGAGAGACAATAGGTCATATTGTTCATGTATTTTTGTCATTTTTGTTGCTTTTCTGTAGTTCCTCTTAAATTGTAATTTGTGAACAGTATTGATTTTCATAATAAGGTATAACATATAGCAATTATACTGCATTTAGTTTTATAGCTAAATAGCATTATTGTAGTTTAGGGTAAAGTTAGTGGGCCATTTGTTGTTACAGTTTTCAGCCTCACATATCTTTTTCTCTCTCCATTACCACAGCTATTTTCTTGCTTCAATCTGAGTTATTCTATTTTTTTCCTATCTTATTTTCCTCATTCTAATTCAGCCTACTCAAAGGAAATCTTTATTAAGCATGATTCATTGTTTAAATTTATCTGCTTCCTTCTTTCTAATTAGCATCAATCTCCCCTTTTCTGAGATTTTTTTTTCTTTTATCTATCTATCATCTATCTATTTATTTATTTATTTATTTTGGTAAACCTCCCGTCTTCAGCCAGACATAGGAGGGCCTGAATAAATGTCACTTCCTGACAATGATATAGAAATAGGCAATAATTTGCAGAATCCACTCCTGTTGCTTCATATCTCTGTCACCAGTGGTGGCTTAAGAATGAATCCATAAGACAGCAGGAGAAAGAGAGATGTCATTGGTTGTTAGGGAATCTAGGAAAAAATATTTTCTTTCCCCTTGGAAGGAGGTGAAAGAAAACCAATTTGCCTTCTCGTGCACACTACAGTGAGAATGTGTGCGATCCATTTAGTTCTCAGGGGAACTAGTTTTAGGATACACCTGATGTGCTAGAATGAGAAAGGAGAAGAAACTTCAGTTGGTATGACAAACTTCCAATGAGAGTAACATAAAACCCAGACTTAACTATGACTTTGATAATCCAGAGAGCCAAGAAATGCCCTCACTGACTTAGAGCAGTATTGATATGTTTGCCTTCATTCACAGTTAAAATCCAAACAAAACAACAACAGTAGCAACAAACAACTCTCAGAGAGAATGCATTTTTTAATCAATAATATATCTAAAATTAACCAGTCCTGCTCCAAATTGTACCTCTAATAAGATACATAAAATTTCCTTATTTCTAAATTTGAACTTGGATTACTTCCTAGTAATTTGTGTTTCTTTTAAATTTTTAAATTTTTAATAGAAGCCTAAAATATGATACTGAGGTTTGATTATGTGAGAATATGAAGTGAACCCTTTAAGAGATGACTAAGCCACAAATGGCTCTGCCTGGTGAACATACAAAAGAGTCTTCACGGTGTTCAGTCTCTTGCCCTCTGCCTTCTACTATCTGAGGAGACTGCCAAACCAAGCACCAAGCTTTCTACTGCCATGTGCTTGGACTGCCCAAACTCCTGTCTGTGAGAAAAATCTCTATTCAGTATTCAGTAGCTGGTCTCACATATTCTGTTACAGCAATGGAAAAGGGATAAGATACCTCATTGGTATTAATGTTTTTTCAAATAAAAATCCTACATATGTTCCTGACAAAAAGTGTATTCTAACAAAGAGTCTATGTTGAGATGTGAAAGTCAACCTAATTCTGATATTTATTTGACATACTTTGTCATACTTTTTTTGTTAATGATGAAATTTTTATATTTTATTTATCACTTATATTTTCCAGATCATATTGTTTTCTATTCTTATGTGTTTTCTATGGAATGCATACTGCAAATAACTAAAATTGTACTTCATTATTTATGGTTTTCCCATCATAGAAAAAAATAAACATTAGTTTTATGTAGCAATATAGGCTTTTTTTTCTTTTTTAAGAACATTTGTGACTGCTCTCCATCCTGTCATCCTGTGCTCAGTGTGTGCGTGCGTGCGTGTGCGTGTGCATGTGTGTGTGTGTGTGTGTGTGTGTGTTATCAGGGATTGAACCCACAAATGCAAGGCCAGTGCTAGAACATTGAGCTACACCCCCAGATCCTACGTTTATATTTTATTTCAAATAAGGATGGCAAAACTGCCTGGTACCAAATGCTTCCCCGCGTTGAGTTTTGGATTGCGACTTCCATGGAAGCAAGGATCTAAGAATTGAAAAAACATGAAAATAGGAAAATAAATGTAGGAGTACAGTTTCTTTGTCATAATAAAAGAAACAGAGGCAGAGCATAAATAATGTTTTATTTTAAGTATGTTGCAGGCAAAACAGAGTATCCTGTATTTTATCTTACAACTGTAATTGAATATCAGTATTTATAATTACTCTCATTTTTAAAAATTTTTCCAGACATTAAAAAGCACCATTAATTGATATTTTCTTTTTTTTTTTGTAACTAGAGAGAAACAGGAAATGAAATTATTAATGAAAATAAAAGCAGTGGAAATTGCCAAAAATATTTTATTGTAACATGTTGAACTTTTATCATCCTAGCATAATGAGAGTAAAAAGAATACAAATTTAGAAAATATTTGCTCAAATAACAAATCCTTCTACAAAAGGTTAATTTATGTTGTTTGAAATTCATTCAATTTGAGTACAATCCATAAGAGAACAGGCAGTCTGTGACACAAATGGCAAGCCGAATACCAAAATGTCTTTCATAACATTCTGTTTCACCTAAGAGGTGGTGGCTGAAAGAGACTCCATTTTCTATCCTCATCACAGGTGTGACCTTGTGATTGGTTTCACCAGTAAAGTATGCTGCTGCTCAGCCCCTCAGGTAGAAAATGAGCATGCTTCCTGGGTGATCTCTTTTCTCCTCTACCTAGTGGACGCTGAGTATGACCAGGCTGCAGGAGACAGGGTGTACATCTTGTCCTCAGAAAAATTATGCCCTTTGCCCATAAATACTGACAACTATCAATTGCCCATAGTTAACTATCTCTATGTGATTACAGCATCTGTATTGGAAAGAAATCATATTGCAAATGTATGAAGAATTTTAACCATATTAATAGGCAAAAACATTTCATCATGATATTAATGTAGTTAAATTATGGTAAATGAGAAAAAATATATTGGCAACCAATTAGGAAATAAAAACTACCTTGCAAATTATGCTGTATCTAAAGGAGGTGAAAGATCAATTTCTCATGTTTAGGAACAGTACATTCTCTTCAATGAAGCTTTGGTTTTCATAGGGTAATAGCAATAAGAGAAAAAATCAAAGACTTAAATTGTTAGTCAAAGTTACTAACTTAATTCAAGAGACTCAAACTGGATAGATTTCTAAGTCATCTAATCCTGTTTCAGGAAGTACAGATACTGGTGAAATAAAGGTAAACATGGAAACATGACTGCATTTCACATAAGACTGCTTGTTTTTACTCAGATGCAAAAAAAGCTGTTACATTAAGCCATGGATTTAGTTTGTTTGTTTTGATTAGAAGGCCACTAAAACCAAAACGAGTAATAATTTATTTTCAAAGATCTTTGTAATCTATTGCTCTCACTGAATTGTAAACCCTATTTTTTGATACCTTCAAGGCAAATTGAAAGACGTATTGCATTACTGATTAAGTTTATCATATAAAGTTTTCTACAAGCTAAATTGTCACATAAGATCAAGGTATGATTTTTTTTTAGAGAGAGAATTTTTTAATATTTATTTTTTAGTTTTTGGTGGATACAACATCTTTATTTTATTTTTATGTGGTGCCGAGGATCGAACCCAGCACCCCATGCATGCCAGGTGAGCATGCTACCACTTGAGCCACATCCCCAGCCCAAGGTTTGATTTTTTTGATCTTTTATTAAAAAAAATCTGAGTTTGTTCATATGCAGGTATAGTAACTCAATTCATATATACTTATGGATTAACTTTCTTTTTAAGTCACTCAAGTAAATAGCAATATTTCCCTTTATAAATTTAGACTGTTTAAAAAATTTTTTTAGTGTTGATGGACATTTATTTTATTCATTTATTTATAGACAGTGCTGAAAATTGAACCCAGTGCCTCACACATGTGAGGCAAGCGCTCTACCACTGAGCCACAACCCCACCTTCTAGACGAAATTTTATAGATACAAACACTATAAAAATCATTCATTTTTATGGATCACGTAAAGTTTCAATACATGTATACATTGTGCTATGCTTACATCATTTTAAACATTCATCTCTATGAATGTTTATCACTTCTTTATGGTAAAAATATTCAAAATCCTTTCTTGTAGCTTTTCAAAATACAGCAAATTGTCATTATTTATAGTCACCTTACGGTGCAATAGTACAACAGAATTTATTCCATTCTACAATGTTTTCTTTTAAAAAATGTAAAACTAACACTTGTTTATTATGATTACAGAAACATAAATGAGAGACTTGAAGTACTAAAAATGAGGGGAAATCCACTTTTTTCTTAATTCTCTGTTTACTTTCTACCTTGTTTGTATTTTTCCAGAAAAATATCTATACTTTTACAAAAGTATATTAACATTTTTCCTTCCTTCTTCCTTCCTTCTTTTTTTATTCCTCCCTTCCTTTCTCTCTCCCTTCCTCCTTCTCTCTTTTCTTTCTTTCTTCATATAATTATATATGAAACTTTATTTCTATTTGGCTCCCATAAGAATATTTTCAGAATATGATGTTATCAGTAAATATATTTCTTTTAAATAGCTAATATTCCATGTTATATATAAAAATAATTTATTGCAGTATTATTTATGTAAGCATATTTTAATTATTTCCATGTTATGTTGTACAAATATAATAGCAATAGATATATATTAATTAACAGGTGCCTTTTAAGCTCATACTATTCTTTTACAGGGTATATTCATTTAAATACTTTAGATATCAAAAATTCCTCCAAAAATGTAGCATAATGAGTTTTCTGAAGTACCATATGTACAGATATATTGGTATATTAGAGTCCATTGTTGTTTATATGTATATGCCTATGCGCAGTCCATATATATATATATGTATATATATATATATATAAAATATATATATAATCTATATACATACATATATATGTATATTCCTTTTTTGTGTGTATATGTGTGTGTACTGTTTTGCTATGTCATTTGCATAACTGACTTCAAACATTTATCCCACTAGACTGTAACTGGAGTATTCAATTACAAGCTTCTCAGCAACTTGCTTTTTGAGTGATTGCCCTGCTTGTTCATGAAATGGATGGGGTCCAAATCAAGTCAGTTAAAAAGGGAAAAAACACTGAAATGTATCCTTCAGAATAATTTTAAGTAACCCTAATTTGTTTAACCAATATTTAGTTTACATACTTGAAATCCCACCTCCTTTATGAGTTTTTCTGTCTCTACTGACCTGAACTGTTGATGCAGTCTTTAAGAAACCACTGACACAGCAAGCTACCTTTCCTGGCATCAAGCATGATGCTGCAGTTGCAAAATAATTCACTTGCATTTTCAAAAGTAAGGTGGCCCATTCCTAGTACAAAACTGTTTTAGATTTGATACATGAATAGAAAATATTCCAATTACCAAGGAAATAAGTAATTTCACCATTCACTGAATTACCTGCTTAGTAAATAAGTTAGTGGTTTCTTTTTAAAACAGTGCCATCATTGACCCTTAGAAATTAGGCACATCTGCTTTGGAAACTAATTTTATCTATGTTTGACTTTAAATATGTCATTCAAATTCTCCAAGATAATAACCTAATTTTAAAAATAAGGGTTAGAAAGGCTCTTCTTGATTATTTTCAGTATTTAACAAGACAACATGTATAATAACTGATAAATAGGAATTTAGTAATTTTTTATTCTTTTTTTTCTATCTTTGATCAGTGTTAGTAATTAACCTGATAACCTGGCCATTATCCAAAATTCGTGGCTTTGAACTATCTGCAGTTACAACACTGATGGCTCCTCCGAAATTCTTAGGCATAGTTAATCCTCAGGTAGCACATGTGTCTACTCTTCCCACCCATAGCACTGTGCTCTTTCTATACTAAATCAATACTGCCTCTTTATTTTCTATATATTCATCAGAGAATTTCATTGTATTTGTGCTGCTCATTGCTAATAACAAAGTTTGATGGCTTTATACACATTCTATATTATAAAGAATAAAACATAATTTATGCTGCAGTGTTCTTAGTTTTTTCACATTTGTTTCTTTGGAATCTTTCTGTTTTAAATATTGCTTTCTGTTCCTTCTTTGTTTGGTGTTTTTTTTTTTTTTTGGTTTTTTTTTGTTGTTGTTGTTGTTTGTTTTTTGTTGCATATTTAGTGCCCCAACAATTACTTCTCATTGACAAAATCACAGTTCTGTTCTAGGTCCCCACCTCTCTCCCACCCTTACACTGTCCTAGAGGTGAATATAAGATTACATGATCCACTTTTCATTTCCATCTGTATTTAACAAAAACATTTTTAACTAATTTTTTCATTATTTAATGAACCATCTCCTTCTCAAAATCTTTTTTTATAAATTTCTTAGTCCACATTTTAGTCACTGATGTCATATATCAGTCATTCCACATTGATGGCAAGTGGGAAGAATTGAGAATCTTTGTAGGTTACATTCCTTGCCTTTGCATTGAAAAGTTGAATTAACACTGTCAGCTTCATATCCTAATTGTCATTTATCTATTCTAATCTATCTTTACTTACAACACTTTTATTTAATTCCTTTTACATTTTTACCTGGAATTTAATAAATATGCTATTACCAGAATTATGATACACACATTCCTCCCACTTCCCTCCTACCATTCATTCCCCTGATGTATTTTGTCATTTTTGTGACTGCTATCATACACTTGATACGCTAGAATATGAGGACAACCTGACTTTAATCTGATCCTCCCTTGGAATGGCCAAAATGGGTGATCCATCCTTTTTCACTGCTATACAAGCATGAAAAAGCTTTGTTCATAGCAAAAGGCAGTAACTTACCAAGGTAAAAGAAAAATTTTCTGTAAAAAAAAAAAAAAAGTTGAATTCCCAGCATCTTACTCATTCTTTCTCAGCTACCCTAACAGTGTGCATCCTCCAAAGCTCAATTCAGACATAATAAATCTCCATAAATCTTTTCAGAATTCTGGGAGTTTGAAATAAAGCCCTTTTTAAATGTGAACTAGGCAATATCAAGTGTGTGGCACATGACTGTTGATTTGACTTTCACATGTGCTATACTGAAAACTACTGAAGGACAAAAGCTGGATTTTTTTAGTTAGTCATCTCCAGACTCTAATATTACTGAGTCTGGCCTATAGTAAACAATTGATATATTTATATGATATATATTTATATATATGATATGTAAATGTATATATATATATATATATATATATATATATATACATATATATATCACATAGAACACTATATATTTAATATGTAGTATGTATCCTGCTATTTTCATGACAGGGTTTTTGTCGAATCCTTTGTTTAAAAAAAATGGTCTATTTTATTGTCATAATCCACCTCAGTTAACAAGCATTCAATAAATATGGAGCAGACTGAGTTAAATTAAGAAGAAATATAGTTTCAATTACAATGTATTTGCATCAAAAACCTTATTTTAATAGAGCAATTTACATGTTCTATTTCTATGTTCATTTTCTACATTTGTGTACTAATTGCTCCACTGGCTGCTTGGCTTACAAGTTTGTCTTCACCAACGTGAGGCTAATGTACTTTAATTATAAATCTGTGGTGAACAGGGCTGCACGGGTTTAAGATAGTTACAATATGACCAACTAACATTTCTAAAGGAAATTTGCCATTCTTAATATGTTCATAAAAATCTTAGTACTCATGGGTTTAGACAAGTGCTTTGTCATGTTGTCTAAAGAATAAAACTGTTCATAAAATTCATAGTCCATTAGTAAATATGCAGTCTAATTTAATATTTTTTGTTCTGTATGGAAGCTCATATTTTCACTAGAACTTTGAATTTGAAGCAGATGCTTAGTGTAAAATCAAGCAAATTGTTAGGAAAGTATTTTTTGAACTCTAAAATGAAGGATTCTCTACTTAATGGAAACTTCTGTCTCTGACTCCATAGACATACCCTTTGCTACTAACATTCCCTTGACATTAAGAATGGATCAGTTTGGTGTCACTTTCCTTAATATGTCACAGACTTCTTGGGTGCAGGATCCATAGTTTATTGTTCTCAGAATTCTAAACAGGAAAAAAAAAAAAAAAAAAGGAAGAGAGAATGTAGAAAGCCAAGACGGGAGACCAGCAGCAATAGAATAGATACTGAGTATTTACCCTCCTCTTCATGCGTTCTCAGATCCTATTTCCCCTTTACTAACATCTGATTGGCTCTGCTTCAAGAATGTCATTCTATCCAGATTCACTTATGTTTAATATATTTTTTCCTCACTCTCATTATACTAACTACCCCACAAGCAATGTTGTGAATTAACTGTTTGGAAAGAAGCATTTGATTTAATTAGTTAATATTAAAAATCGGTGACCATTCACTGATTTTATATGGCATTCCATTAAGGATCTAACATTTAAAAGAAGTGCATTTTCCCTCAAAGCAATGAATCTCTAGTGGTAAAAATTTCTGTACGGTTTTGTGACGTAAGGACATCTATTAACAGTACCTGTCTCTCTACTAATCTACTGAATATTATTTACAGAAGAGTTACTTGCAAGCTAATTTTAGAAGCAACTGAGATGTGGGGAAAATAGAGTTTTTTGAAAGCAGAGGGGATTTTTTTTCAACATGACTTTTGAATAATTCACTCTCATCGTTTAGACAGTAGACCCAAACAGTGATGCTAGAATACTGGCAAGGTGTTTGCTATGCACCATAAATCCAGCCTTTGGGAGATTTCATAGTATTCCTAGCTACCTATCCATTTCTTTATATACCCAAGACTTACAGTCACACAGTTATATGCTCTTCCCCCCAATCCCTAAATAGTAGAGACTTCTCAGTGTGAGGGTTTGTTTTCAAATACTATGAAACCTCTGCATTCCTAACACAGGCCTCACTGTACTGCTGAAGGATCTTCCTTTTCTGCCCACATAGAATTTTCTGAACCTAATCAGCAGTAGCATTTTTCAAGGCTTATGGTCATTGGTCCATAAATGAATGACACTCTCCAGGCCAAGGGCTAGCTAATCACCTAGTCTGAATTCTGTGTGGGTTTACTTGTGTGTGTTCTTTCCACTTTTCAAAGTCATAACTGATCAGGTACTGTAGCTTCGGCCTCCATGTTCGAGCTGCTTGACTAAACAGGAGGTAATCCCTCACCTTAGGCTACTGCATAATGCATTCCAGCCCATTGCTCTGAGTATTTTTGACAGCTTTAACATTTGTTACTGGGGGTTGATCTCGGACATTTTGATCCATGAATTTAAGTGGTGTAGCTTGTCCCCATGCTTACCATTTCTTGGTCAACAAAGTGAAAGGGGGCCTACCTCAGCAATTGGCTAAAAATGAAAATCCTTCATGAATAAATATTTCAATAATTCTAAATAGCCGATCAAAAAGGGTTAAAAATGATACCCCTGCATGTAATGGCAAAAGATTGTTATTTTCCAATCATGTAACCATGATTGCAGATTTTCTTTCATGAAACTTTTATATTTGTTAACTGAAAGCTATTTTATACCCCTCTTTCACTGACCTTTGCAGGAACCTCTGTCTCCTATTTATGCATTGCTTTCTTTATTGCTATTTGTTTTAGATAGATAATTTGTGTTTTACATTATACTCACTGTAAAAAGTATATAAATACATGAAAAATGAAATTACTATTAATGTACGTATATTAGGAATAAGGTGTTATTTTCTCACTTAAAGATTCTGAAATGTTGTATTTTATACATAAATAAGTAGTAGAATTTTAATGTAGTAAAGTAAATATAATAAAATAAGCATAATTATTAATGTGATTTTAAGTGATTATATTCATTATAGTAATTCTAAGGATTTATTTCAATAGCATAAATGTAAAATACAGCAAAATCATTGGATAATTCATTATACAAAAAATAGCAACAACCAAAATGCCCAAGGATGAAATAATTTGTAAATTCATGGCAGAAGAATCTTAAATTATTCCATGACAAAGGAAATTATGTTTCTTAAGAATGTCTGAGGAGTTAGAAAATGCATAGGAAAAGTAAAATATGACATCCAACATAAGATCTAAGGCAATAGTATTCAAATATTTTGATCCCTACCTTCAATAAAAATAATACTGTATATATTATTTGCATATACACATAGTATATAAATACAGATAAAGCAAAGTTTCTCAAACCAATGGCCATCTTACTAAATATAATATATTGACATTTTCTTTTTTCCTTGTTTTAAATTAATCTTAAACAATACTGGATTATGACATATTAAAGGGATTTCTTGATCAACAAATGGGTTGAGACATATACATAATTTACACTGATCTAAAATACATAAAAACATCTCATGAGAACATTCCTGAGGGGCATTCAACATATATTAATATATCTGTGCATTTTAAGTTGTATTATGTTTTTCCCTTGTTCTATTCGGATTTTTAAATATCGGCAATAAAAATATATTAATAGTTCAATCATGACTCATTTTTCACTTCCCATATTTTTCCATTAAATGTAAACTTGTTTTATATTTTTTAGTTCAAGATAAATAACTACTACATGATTGAAGGTATTCATAAATGTTTGAAAAGCTTTATGAAACAACAGCTATGTTTTTTTTGAAGCGTGCCTTCTTTTTTCTTCTTCTCACTGTATTAATGAGAAGCATAAATTCTATTAAAATAGAAGCTAATGTGATCAAATAAATGATATTTTCGTACTCAAAACAAATGCTTTCCCATAAGATGTGTTCATAGTTAGGACAGAGTTGTGTTTTAGAGATAGTGTAGTATGCAATGCACCCGTTGCTATGAGAGCATAGGTATAAGCTATGACAGCATAGGTGTAAGCCCTGAAATAGTGTGAGGCCTGGGTACAGGACTGCCTGAACAGGTCACTGAAGAGTTCATGACTTCACCAAGCTTCTGCTTTCTTGGTTGAAAAATGAAAATTATAATACTTGTTTCATAACCTTTTTGAATAAATAATAGAATTAATGCATAGGAAATACTTAGGTGCATGCCTATTATGTATGATAAGTGTCTTTTTTTCTCTTCTTGGATAATATTTTTAAATAATTACAATTTTAAGGAGCATAGTGGGACATTTAATTAAAAATATAAAATAATACTTTAAAAATGTAGGCTTTTATATCAACCAAAGTATGTCAGAGTCAGGTATCCACAAGGTAAAATTTTTTAAAAAATACATAAAGTGTAAAAATGAGGTAGAAAAAACACCACTAAAAATATCTGGAGAACTTTTACAGATATATAAGAAAAGTATAATCATAGGTGGGGCAAGAGAATCACAGAACCAAAAGCAGTAAGCTCAATGTAAATCATCCCACAATATTATACTTATAAAAAGTGAATGCTCATACATGTTTTAGATGTTTTGTCCAAAAGAATACAAAGTGCAGTGTTCAGCCCTAAATTCATTATAATCTTCATTTAAGAAGCATGCTTGCATTATTTCTTGCTTGTTTGTTCCAGGGTATGCCAAGAAACAGAAGACAGTTCATCATAGTATATTAAAAAATGTTCAAAATATATTTAGTAGATAAAAATTAAAGACATGGAGATTTTTTAAAAAAAATTTATTTGTTTTAATTAGTTATACATGACAGTAGAATGCACTTATATACTTTGATATATCATACATAGATGGGGTATAATTTCTCATTTTTCTGAGTAAACATATTGTAGAATCACATTGGTCATACAGTCACATACATACATAAAGTAATAATGTCTGTCTCATTCTACTATCTTTCTTATCACCACATTCTCTGCCTTCCCCTCCTTTCACTTCCCTCTATTTAATCTAAGCTAATGCTATTCTTTTTTCATTACAATTCTCTCTCTCTCTCTCTCTCTCTCTCTCTATATATATATATATATATATATATATATATATATACACACACACACACACACATACATATATACCACAATTTTTGTATCTCTGTTTGTATATAAAGTATGTTGACACCCAATTCAAATCTTCCTACATGTACTTTGTATAATGATGTCCATCATTTTCCACCAAACTTGCTAATCCCCTGCCCACTCCCTTTCCCTCCCACCCCTATGCCCTATCTAGAATTTGTCTATTCCTCCCATGCTCTCCCTCCCAATCCCACAATCAACCTACTTGTATCAGAGAAAACATTTGGTATTTGTTTTTTTGTAATTGGCTAACTTCATTTAGCATTATCTTTTTCAGTGCCATCCATTTACCTGAAAATGCCATGGTTTTGTTCTTTTTTAATGCTGAGTAAAATTCCATTGTGTATATATCAAGATATGGAGTTTACTAAAAGAAGCCATTAATATTAACTTAATCCATGTCTCTGTATATATCTAAAATAGGAATTGCCCCTCATAATCACTGAGAAGAGATAAAGATGCTAGTTCAACTAAAAAAAAAAAAAAAAGTTATGTTGAACACATTTTAAAGTTTTGACTCAGAAAAATATTTGGTTCATTTTTTTGAAATCTCATAAATTAATATAAGCATAATGATGTAGAGTATTTGATTTATATCTAAATATGACACTTTTATGAAAACAAATAAATAGATAAGTAAGTAAAATAAAAGATGTAAACAAAATAGAAAAATATTTTGTGTTCCTAAATCATTACTGATCTTTTAACATAGAGATAATTTCCTTAATATATTGGCCTTGTATTCTAATTTTATAATTTCATTTTCTAGAAATTTATTTCTAGAAAAAAATGTTTCCAAGATAATATAAAAGAATTCAAACAACTAAACAATGAGAGGCAACACTTTCCAGCAAGTTAACATGAACACTGTGCTTGGGTTCAAGTCCTGATTGCATCTGTTCATATTTGTATAACCCTATCTATGATTTTGTTTAGCCATTTCTCAACTCATCTTTTTCATTTCTACATGGAATATAACAAAATCTATGTCTATTGTGGGACATAATTTGGTTATTACTAGAATATTATTTAGGGTAGTGCTTAACATATAACTAAGTGTATAATACTTTTTATATTTTATAATTATTATAGAACAAAATAAGCAATATGAGCATAAACTCCTCATAAAAAGAAAAATTGTCAAGTAATATATAATGTATAATGAATTATTTTAATAAATAAATACAACAATAAGACACCTTTTTTGACATATTGCTTTAAAGGTTTCTCAGTTGCTATAGGTATGGGGAAAAATAGAACCAGCCACTCCATATGAAAGTGTGAGTTGTTATAACCTTTATATATATATACATACATACATATATATATATATATATATATATACATACATATATATATATATATATATATATAATTTATTTATTTTATTTAGGTATATATGACAGCAGAATGCATTTTGATTCATTGTACACAGCTGCTACACAACTTTTCTCTGGTTGTATACCATGTAACATCGCACCATATGTGCAGTCATATATGTACCTCTGGTAATGATATCCATCTCATTCCACCATCTTTCCTGCCCCCATGGCCCCTCCCCACCCCTTCCTTCACTTTGCCCAATTAAAGTTCCTCAAGTTTTCCATGCGCCCCAACCCCCGTTATGGGTCACCATCCACTTATCAGAGAGAACATTCAGCCTTTGGTTTATTGGGATTATCTTACTCGGTTTAGCATGTTATTCTACAACTCCATCCATTTACCTGCAAATACCATAATTTTATTCTGTTTTAATGCCGAGTAATATATTATTGTGTATACGTACCACAGTTTGTTTATCCACTCACCTATTGAAGGGCATCTAGATTGCTTCCATGGGGTATAACCTTTCTGAGGTCAATTTAGGAACAATAAGTGAAAACTGCATGTGTTGGTCATTATTTTTTTGTTGTGAAAAAACACCTGAGAAAATCAACTTAAAGGAACACTTGGCTCATGGTTTCTGCGTTTCAAATTATGATTAATTGTCTCCATTGCTTTGGGCCTGAGGTGAAGCAGAATATCATGGTGAAAGGGTGTGGAGAAAGAAAGCAGCTCACCTCACAGTAGCCAGAAAACTAGAGAGAAAGGGAGAGAGAGAAGATGCAATTGAACAGAAAAAGCAAAAATGTTAACAGCATTTGGAAGTTCGCATAATTAAGTGTTTTTGATAACACATATGCAAAATTAGAATTGATAGCCCCAGGGCTGGGGATGTGGCTCAAGCAGTAATGCGCTCGCCTGGCATGTGAAGTGCACTGGGTTCAATCCTCAGCACCACATAAAATAAAATAAAGATGTTGTGTCCACCGAAAACTGAAAAATAAATTAAAAATTCTCTCTCTCTCTCTCTCTCTCTCTCTCTCTCTCTCTCTCTCTCTCCTCTTTCTCTCTCTTAAAAAAATAAAAGCATTGATAGCCCCAACCTGAAAAATTTAGTGAAAATCCTGGTTAAAAAAAAATAATAGCCTTTATTCTCTTGAAATTCTGTCTATCTCTGGAATTCAGAGGAAAAACGAGTTTTTGTGGTATTATTAGGTAAATACATCGACTCTATACACTGAACTGACAAAGACAGCTTTGTATTTTTTTTGCCTTTGTTGATATTTGTAGTTTATTTACAATAGGAAGTAATTAATAAGCCTTAGTATATACTTTGAGAAAACTGATATATTTTATAAATTCAAATGGGCACATGTTTTAAAAATATGAACACCACTTTCTGTCTTTTCTAGTACCCATAGTTAGAATCATGATGATTTTCACATTAAGGTTCAAACATGAAGCCATAAATGAATGTGTATTCTGTATATATTTATGCTGTTTTGTTTCTATATGTTTTCATTAAAATTCTTTTAAATAAAATGTAGGATTTTATAATTAGCTGCTAAATAGTAAATATTGTTTATATAAATTGTTATTATCTTATAAAATTAATAATTGCTAGTTATATTTTGAAAGAAATATTTTTAAACTACATTATAAAAGTTTATACATTCAATACAATTGTGTATATCTACAATGTTTATGGAAAACAAAAAGAATATGGTCATTCCTATACATTTGATCACACTGAAAGTTTTCTGGTCAGCTAGGCATATCTGGATACTTTCCCTATATCAAGAAAATGATTCACAGGTGATCAATTGTGTTATAGACTGTTTGGCAGGCAATAAGCCATACCCTAGTGATAAAATAAAAATAAAGATTAAATTGTTACGAAAATGATTGTCTTAGCAATGTTTAAATCATAAGTGAAACTTGTCTTTTATTTTTAAGTTAAAATGAGGAGATAGTAATGGAAAAATTATTTTCACCTATTTTAATAGTCCTTTTTCTTACCAATGTTATAAGCTATAAAAATGTTTCAAACAAAGTCTATTTATAGTAACAAAATTTTCCAAATAAACTTTTAAAATTAGAATATCTGACTCAAATTGTATAAGAGAAGGCCAACTTAACATAATCTACAGTTTGTCTTTACAGTAAGTATATTACACTTTTTTTTTCTATTTTAAAAGAGTGAAATGATGAGCAAACCAAAATGTAACAAGGGCACACATGCAACTCATGCACAAACATGGATGTCATCCCATTTTTGTATTAATACCAAAAAAAAAAAGCTTCATTTTTTACCCCATTTCTAATCCTGAATTTTAAAATATTTCAGGCAAATTACTTGACTTTTTTTCATGAAGCTCAACACCATATGTAAAAATTTTGATATTAAAACATGTGAAATCCTGTATGTTTTCACTTCATTTGGAATGCACATAAAAATTAGTCTGTGAGATACTTATGTTAGATGACATTTTACAAGGGATTTTTTTTAATCATGGGTAAAATAATTGACAATTTATACAATAAAAAATGAATCAACACTAATTGTAATTGGCATTAAAAGTATCTTCCTGGTTACTTTAAATTATCTGGTAAGTAGAAGAAAAGAAGGAAGTAAGCTTAGTCTGTTTGAATTCCTTATATATATCATACACATGGCAGGATTCTCCATAAACGCTGTCTAAATTTATTCCTTACAATATCTAATAGTCAGGTTTTATCTCCACTTTAAAGATTAATCAAATGCAAGGAGGTTAAGTATAAAGTCAAAAATATGAGAAATATCACACACTCCTTCTTCTCATTTCTTTACTCACAAATCAAATTCATCACTGATCTGTATTGAATTTTCCTTTTTATAACAAACCCCCTTTTTTTTTTTTTTTTTGATACTTCCTCCATTATTGCTTTTGACCTTCTTCACCTTGCCTGGATGCCTGCAACAGTCTCCTTACTAGTCCCTAGAAAATGCAGATCTTTCCCACCACCTTTCTTTTCCTATGGTGTAAAACTAATCATGTGACTCGTTTGCTTAATATCCTCAGCGTGTCTATTTTTTGTAGGATGTAGTCAGAAATTCTTGGCAAGTTCTACAAGATTCTGTACAATCTGGTCCTTGCTCATTGCTTAAGGTTTATTTTTACACACTCTTCTTCTATTTCTTTCCCAGACTTCTCAGCCATTCCAAGATAATTGCAGCTATAATCTATTTTAGGCTGCTTTATGTCTGAGTGTTTTCTCACCTGTCTCTCTGATTTGAGCCACCCCTCCACAAGTGCCAATTTTTACTAGATTGTCTAGATCATCTTCTGTAAGCTATCGACGACAGGGCTTCCTTCATGAAGCATTTGCTCACGTCACACCTGCCTGACTCCTCTCACAAGTGAATTGACAAGATCCAATACACACATTCCTCCAGAGTCCACCTAACTTTCATGGAAATATAAACTTTCATATTTTTCTGTAACTAACAATCTGATTTCTAAGAATAATGAAACTATATCATATTCTGTATGCAAACTTTGTACCTAGATCATATTCTTGGTACACAGCAGCCAATAAATTCATTATTTATATGTGTTAAACAATGTTGCCAGGGCTGGGGATATAACTCAGTTGGTAGAGTGCTTACCTCACATGCACAAAGCCCTGGAATCAATCCCCAGCACCAAAAAATAAAAAAGGGCTTTGGGGTTATGGCTCAGTGGTAGAGGACTTGCCTCTCATATGTGAGCCACGGGGTTTGAGTCTCAACATCACGTATGAATAAAGGTCTGTCAACAACAACAACAAAAAAAAGATATTCATTGGTTAAAAAAAAAAAAAAGGGAGATTGTTGCCAGAGAATACAAACATTAGAAAAAAAAAAAAAAAAAAGATTGAGTAGCCATCTGAAACCTAGAAGGGAAAGAACCAAGAATTAATTTAGGTTATCCCCAAATGCCAAATGTCTTCTTTGATATAAGGAGAGTAACTAAGAACAGAGTAGGGATGAAGAGCATGAGAAGAAGATTAACATTAAACAGGGATGAGAGGTGGGAGGGAAAGGGAGAGAGAAGGGAAATAGCATGTAAATGGAAGGAGACCCTCAGGGGTATACAAAATTACATACAAGAGGAAGTGAGGGGAAAGGAGGAAAAATATAAGGGGGGAGAAATGAATTACAGTAGAGGGGGTAGAGAGAGAAGAGGGGAGGGGAGGGGGGAGGGGGGATATTAGAGGATAGGAAAGGCAGCAGAATACAACAGACACCAGAATGGCAATATGTAAATCAATGGTTGTGCAACTAATGTGATTCTGCAATCTGTATATGGGGTAAAAATGGGAGTTCATATCCCACTTGAATCAAAGTGTGAAATATAATATATCAAGAACTATGTAATGTTTTGAACAACCTACAATAAAAATTAATTAAAAAAAAATTATAAGGGCTGGGGATGTAGTTCAGTGGTAGCGCACTCCTGCATTCAACGTCTAGTATCACAAAATAAAAAACTCAACTATCCAAAAAAAAAAAAAAAATTAGGTTATCTCAACAGTTCTCAGTTTTGGACCTTCATTTAGAATATTGTACTTAATGGGACACAGCTCTAATTAGTCTATGTCTCTATGTGTGTGTATGTTCCTCTATTACATGTTTCAAATTCCCAATAGAATAAATCTGATTTTCTTAAGTTGAGTCTGGTATGTACAACTGAATAAATAACAACTTAGACTTTTGTAACTAAACATGACCAACAGATATCATTTATAGAAAAGGAGTATTGTTGAGAGCTAGGCCACCACCCTATAAGGTATCTATTGCAGATAATCAGTACCTATAGTTGACGAGGTAAGATTAGTAAGAAAAGAAAGCATAAAGAAAAAGCAGTACTTGTATTTAGAACCATTATTGATTAAAAATGCCATTTTAATATAGAATTCATTTATGAGTATATAAACTTTTGCTAGTTTCACTACATAAAACTACAAATTCTATCAGAAAACCAAACAGAGAACCCCAAAGTATAATACCATTAAGTCTTCTGAGACTAGAAGAGCCAGAACAACTATAGACAAACCATGAATAAGCTCTTCAAGATATTTTGAAATCCCTAGGTCCTAAATTATGTATATTATGGCAGTGATGGTAGTTTGGGGAGCATTTTACTTACAAAGGAATGTAGCAACAATAAAGTTAATATTTTTCACTTTAAAATATTTTTTCTCCAGGGTAATATGGCAACAATAGATTATGTTACATGGGCAGTCAACTATCCTACAGGTTATGATCTCTTTCATTGTTACTTATTGAAATGAATGTTAATGCCTTCCATTTTGTTTGTAATCCAGGATATTTCATGTCATTCCTCCTTTCTTCTCTCTTTCCATCTCATATTTGATTTCTCAATCAATTCTAATGATTATGCCTCTTAATATCTTTTAAAATTTCCACCTTGCTCACATTCACTGCAACACTCTACTTTCAGTCACCATCGTCTTTCTCCTGCAGTAGGAAGGAGCTTTCTAATTTAGAATTGCCAATCTGAATCATTTCAACTTGTTCTTCAGACTTTATCTAGGGGTGAAGTTTGCAAACTCAAAACCAAGCATGTCCCTTTCCTCTCTAAAGTTTTTCAGTGGTGTTCTAGAGCTCCTAGAATAAAGACAGAATTCCATGAATTTGTTCACTGGTACCCTATCTTCAACTCTTAACACCTGACTGCTGAATTAAACAGGCTTTGTAATCTTTTCCTCTGTATTTGGATTTTTCCAGTTATTGTATATGTTATTCTCTGTATCTTAATTCCCTTTTCATACTTTTCCTTAATTTCATTCATTCTTATGTTCTCAGCTCCAGATAACTTCCCTATAGAAGGCTTCCTTGATCTCTCTACTAGATCAAATCCCCCCTAATACATCTTGCTCAGTACTTTTTTTCTTAGCATTCTGTTGCTCTCTCAAGAATTTAAACCAATTTACTCCTTTGAATGTAATTATTTGATTAATGGTCTCAAGGTCATGCTATAAGTTTGGTTAAGAAAAACATATATGTGTTTTTGTTTCTAATGTGTCTATCTCATGGAAACAAAGTACATAATTAATAAGCATTTGTTGCATGCATGCATAAAAGAATGGCTGTTCCCTAGAATGTCAGAGATCCCTGGGTAGAAATCTTTATTCTTTACATCTCTGTATATGATTTGTATAATTCCTTTATTACCTGAATTTTTAAAAATATCTTTTTAGTTATAGATGGACACAATACTTTTGTTTATTCATTTTTATGTGATGCTGAGGATAGAACCCAGTGCCTCACTTATGCTAGGTGAATGTTCTACCACTGAGCTACAACCCTATTATCTGAATTTTTAAAAGTAAAATCAAATAAGTTTATTAAGGTGATTATTTTAAATTATCATTTTGCTTCTTCCTAATTATGCTATTTCTTGTAATACAGAACCACAGTACTTGTTTTTGGAACCATTATTGATTAAAAATGCCATTTTAATATAGAATTCATTTATGATTATATAAACTTTTGCTAGTTTCACTGCATAAAACTACAAATTTTCTATTCAGTCCTTATTCAAACTAGTCTGGGAACACAATTCTATAGTTTACAGGGGTGGGGGAAGCATTTTGTACTGTCAATAGAGTTGATATGCCCTAATTCACACCCTAACTAGACAGCAAGTTTCTCTGTAAAAGACCATGCATTTAATATGTTTTTACCTCCAAAGAACCAGGAGAATTCAGACTCTAAGTAGGTAGTCGATAAATAATTTACTCTATTTTTCTTCCCACATCCATGCTCCCTTGGCTGTTTTAGATTACTTATCTGCCATTTCTGCAGCAACCTTTTGTGCCAGTTCACTGAACCAGAATATTTAAATGTTTCTGTATAGCATTTATTTTATGCTTGCCCTGGCTTTTACAGTATATGAGAATTCAGTACAACCAGAAAAGCACTTGGTGAATTGAAAATTAAAGCATTTCTGTTAGATTCCCTTGCAGAATATTTACAGTTTAAACTGCTATGGAATTATTAAGATCACTTAAATGTAAAGTATGAGTTCTTAAAACTTTCAAGTAACTTAGAAAGTATCTAAAAAGCCAGGGGAAAAAATAGCAATACTAAAAGTATTTGCCTCCCAGATAACTGATTTAGTAAACTATTATTCTTCATCTTCATTCTATCTGTGCTCCTCCTCATCTCCTTTCAATGGTGCTTTGGTGAACTTAGGTGCACAATCAAAATGTTCCCACAAGAGATAAGGAACTCATTCTTAGAATGATAGAAACCATCAGATGAGAAGTTGCTTAAGCATTTGATCAAAGTCAACTAGATTCCCTACAATAACCTCTCAGGTTTCTTCAACCTTTGAAGGAGAACTGAAGTAAGATTTGAAGTTTCCTAGCTCTTCCCAGGCCATTGAAATATGTGGTGCTGAGGGATCAATGTCTGTACAGCAACAACTTTCATTACTTGATAAAGGAAGGAAAGAGTAAGGAATAACCCCCCCCAAAAAAATGTCATGGAGACAGGACTTGAGTGAAAGCTGATGTGTGGATATTTATCCCTTCCTGCTTTTTGCTTTTTTCTCAGTATATACTTAGAAATCCAAAGGGGAAACAAAATTCTTTGCCTTATATCATAACTGTTAAAAAAATAATAATGCACAACACCATGGAGATGTGGAGAAGATGTGAATAAATCAAAGATCCCAACTGGTGACCTTTACTTGTACTGCTTTAAGTTGGCAAATAAATATTAATTAAGGCAAAATGAATTGTGGAGGTAAGCAACTAATGATCACATTAACTTTCAAGTGCATAACAATAGTAGTTTATATAGCTCTTTTAAATTCATTATATTCTTTAAATCTCATCACAACTCAAGATTTTGTGATTAAAGTCTGTAAGAGCCAGAATAAGAATCCAATCCTTAAAATCTTAATTCATTGTGCTTCCCACTATGGATTGCTAAATCCTCCCTTCCTCTCCCTCTTCCTTCTCATAACAATATTGTTAAGTTCGGCTTTGAGAGCTCAGTTGAAGTTGGGGAAAGGTGTGTCTGAACATTGCCAACATACTTCCTTTAAGGCCCCTTCCTGAACTTCCAAACATCAGTCTTGCCATTTAACTTGCTGGACAGACATAGGTATCCACATTTTCTGAAATGAAGTTTCCACATGTAAAATGGAGGCTTTACCTGTCATGTCTAAACAATAAGCTTCTTTTTAAGTTTGAAACAAAGTATTTTATATGAAAAACATTTTGTAATCTCTAAAAAAATAATTATACTGTTAAGTGACTTCCATTGATTGCATTTATAATTTTCAAAGAGGAACAATGAAATAATAATTCCATTCAACATATAAATATTTTAAAAGATGAATAAAAAGGTGAGTTCATGTTTTATTTTAGAGAAGAGGAAATATTCAAAATATACAAAAACTACAACAAAACCAAAACACAAAACAATAAACATGACTTTCATGAATATAGTATGCTTAAATTTTCTTGCTACTTCCTATCATCAGTAGCACTCTCCTCTTTGCTCATTAAACAATGGGTACAGAATGCACTTGCTTTTCTTATTGTTATTGTTGGCCATGGATGCTAACAATCTTTTCTAACAGACAAAAAGAGCTAGAGCATCAGCAATTTTTCTCCTCTTTTTTTTTGCTTTCCTTTAAGGGGATATTTTAGAGCAAGATCCATTCAGTATATTCCTATATGAATTAGCTGGGGTTGAATTTGTGTGTTACTTGGGAAAATAGCAACATGCTCAAAATGTAGAAATATTTGCCATTTCTTTATCTTTGCAATAAATTTCCTCCTGTGAGTATCCTTATGAGAACTAAGAATTTAAACCTTGAATAATGAAAATCAAGAATAGAAAATAGTCTTTGATGAGACTGAAAATTTCAGGCCCAAAGGCACAGAGGCACAGGTCACATTATAAGAAATCACACCTGGGGAAATTGACACCAAGGAGAGGAGATGGTTCCTTTTTATCTCTTTTCCTAAAACTTGGAGGCAACAGAAATAACACAATGTAGGAAAAAACTCTTTTTTTTTAAGTGGAGTAAGGCTATATTCCTGCTAAGTTACAGCAAGTTGTCATCATTAGAATAGCAGATAATATAAATGGACTATTTTTACCAAATTACAATCATTAACTCGGGCCACCCAATCTGATTTTGAAATATTGGGAACTAAGTAGTTATTTTATTAACAATACTGTAGAATAAAAAATATTAAATATTGTTTTCAAATATGCTTAGGGAATTCTACTATAGCACAAGGGACAAATAAGGATATACTGGGAAAGTATTTTCACGAAAGGAGTTTAAAGAAAGAAGAAAAGAGACACTCGTTTTAATTCTCTAGGGGAATTAACTTTAAAACCTAAGTTATTTGCACTGTTTAAATGAATTATTTAGCATGTTATAACATTATCGGTAGATCACCCATCAAATTTTGCTCTCTGCTTTTATTGTAATCAGAGGAAGATAGGATTAAGGTTGTAATAATGAAGATTTTTAAAATGGCACTTTCCAGCTACTAATTTTTAAGAAATGTTCCTGTTTAAGGTGGTATGTATCTTTTATTGTTGTTGTTGATATTTTTTAAATACTTGAGTATTACTGTCATAGCTGGTTAACTGCCCTCCTATTGCCAAACTCTTCACTTACAACCATCCTTCATCAGCTGCGTGCATCATCCTTCAACACAGACCTGATTAGGTCATGCTCCCACTTAACACCTTTCAATTACCTCTCCCTGCTTCCCTGATGAATTCCAATGAAGTCCAGGATACTTATTCACTCTCTGGCACTAACTAATCTTTCACATTATGTTCTAAATGTGCAACCTTTCATAGTTTCAGGTTTTGGTTTTTTTTCCTCTCAATGCCTGAAATGACTGTCACTTCTTTACCTTGTAAAGTTTTTCTCGTCATTCAAAGGCTACTACATTTGCCAGTTGACACATCTCCTTTCTGTACTGCTACCTGCATATATTGAGCCTACCTCACGGTATTGCTCTTACCACACTGTAGTTTTGAACATATTGATATATGATTGTCTAGATTACATGCTTTTCAAAATACAATCCTTGCTTATTTTTGTGTCTTGTCTGGCTGTCTAACTCTTCCTAGCACATATTGAAGAAACAGAGTTTAGCAAAAAAGAGGCTAAATTTGATGTGGTATAGATTCAACAATACTCAGTGTTGTTTGTATATTATATTTTTGTTGTCTTTGAAGGCATGTTAAAGTTTATCAGAAGCTGGATGAGTGTAGGCAGTCAGTGCTAACTCTAACATTTGACATTGTCTGAATAGCCTAGAATCCATAATTCCTTTTCTCTAGAGCCCTGCTGTGCCAAAGATAAAATTTGAGTGCTGAAAGAGAGAAAGAGCAAGGAATTTTTGACAATGAGGCAATCCATATCTCTTCTCAATAACTTCAACATAAAAATACATGGGATGTAAATGATCTTTCCAAAATTTCCCGAGAAGCACTTTTTGTCTGAACCTGCTACAGTGAACAGTAGAAAATGTCAAGTAACACCCTTTGATCTGGGTCACTCCTGACTGTGCTTCATTCTGGAGATAGAACATGGCTACTTGAAGGTGTTTTCCTGACCATGCTCTTACAGTTTCTGATTACACAAGTTTGTTTTGTGTTTCAATAAGATGACCATTTTAAATTAAAGGTACAATTACATCCTTATTTCTTGTTCAGTGTTTGATGTTTGCCTATGTGTAGATATAATATCCTAAATATTTTCATCATGTTATTTAAATTAAAAATAAATCTCAAAAAAAAAACAAAACACTGAGAGACTACAAAAGCCTTTTGTCGTGTTTGTGGAGATAAACCACATGATAACTCTCATCCATTAGGTATATTTATACTTTCAATAAAAATATAGAAAATTATATAAATATTAAAATGCTTTCATTATTTTCCCCAGTTTTAGTTTTAAAATCACTATGATCAAATAGCTTTCAGAACATAATAATCAGGCCTCCTTAAAAGTAAGTGAACATTTCAAAGGAAATGGACTTAATTGAATCATTTTAGAGTGCAGCACACACATGAAAAGAGTATTAGTTGAAATGTCTCATATGCATAGAAATCCTGTTTAACATATACAGATTGCATCAGATTTTCCCATGTTATTATCATTATTAATTATAAAAGTTAACTTAAAAGGGAAGCTAATGCTTTTTACATTAGGAAGACTTTGTCTAGTTCTCATTCAACTGCTATAAAAATTAAAGAAGGATCAAAATAGTTGCAAGAACACTAGTTAATGAATAGAACTTTGTGAATCAACAAAGACTGACTGGACTTTCTGAAAATGCATAACTTAATACAAAACAACCATCAGAAACTCTACAGATTATTTAAGAGAACTTGCAGATGCTGCTATGTCTTAGGTGTTTTGATTATCTGTAAGTGCCTACTAAGTACAATAGTCCCTGTCCCCAAGGAACTTCTAATATATGTGAAATGACAATGAAATACATAAGGTCCAGTTAATGTGTGCAACTGCATGCTGTACATGAACAATAGAGATATTTCAAAGATGCAGAATTCACTTAGAATTAGGATGATCTGATATCATTTAAAGGATGGTTAACCTTATTTGACAAATGAGTGATTAGGGGATATTCCTAATGGGCACAGGAAAATTAAGATAAAAGATACAAGCTAACAATGTTTGAGGGAAAGCCTAGATCTGCTCAAGTAGTATAGTGATTAAAGTAGTGAGTCCACTTTGCAAGAACACGAGAATGTCATTTCAGTAGCCAGGCAGAGGAAATAAAGTCGCTAGAGACTGAAACATGGAATTCTAACAAGAAACACAACTGCTCTGGTATTTTTTGTTGTTTAGTTAATTTTGTTTAGTTTCACTTTACCAAGACATGTCCCCTAAGTACAATATGAACAGAACTATTACTAATCTGACTGTTTTGGAAGGCATCACACACACACACACACAAACACAAAACCTGATGGCATGGAATAAACAAAAGGAATGAGTGTATTGTAATTACATCAAAGCAATTGTACCTTTAAAAGCTGTTATATTTTCATTTTTTAATGTTTTATTTCTTATACAAATAACAATTTTTTTTGCTTTGAAGTAATAACTGAGTTCAATTCATTAGTTTTACAAATAATAGAGACATGTTCCAATTCTCTTTAAATAACCAACTGTAAGGCTACATTAGAATTTATCCGTCTGTTAACAGCAGAGTCTGGTTCTGTCTTGCAATAACTTGATTTAATAATAAATAATAAGTGAAAGTATGTGGAGCAAAAGATATGATAAAAGAAGAAAAGCATGTGGTTTTCCTTCAGATGCTTCAAAATAGAGCTCATCCCACACTGACTTACACATCTACTTGTGGGGTCCAAGACCTACCAGCTATTGTGCGGTCTCCTTTGATACTTAGAACAGCCCAAAATACCTCATTCAATTTATTAGATGACTTCATTTCAGAAATCATGCTTTTTACTGAAATCTCTAAGCAGAGAAGTCCGGAACTGCTTTTACAAAGGAATGAAATGGTTTTATGCAGGAATAACTGAAAAAGAATGTGGGTTTGAGGGATTTATATATATATTTATTTATTTATTTTTGATTGCTTGTGGCTTCAGTAACACTAATGCATAAATATAGGTTAGAGCTGATCAACAAATGAGAAACTTCAGCATATTGTCTCAAGTTGTGATCATTGATTCTTTGAGATGCCATAAGGCTGCATTAAGGACAGTGTGCAGTTATTTAGCCCTTACTATATAAAGGGCATTGCCATATGTTTTTAAGTCTGTGCTTCCTCTTATTTCTTCACAACAGAACTGTGCATACGTTATGAGGGCCTGTGTTCCCATTCCAAAGTGAACTTGATGCTGTAAGATTCCATGATCTGTAAAATTCAACTAACATATAAACACATGTCTGTTACAATTTCTCTTCCCAAGATCATGAAACTGCTCTGATGTTTTAGTCACTGAGAGAAATCTTCATACCATTTACGCATTTGGATGTGATTATACAAACGGGCTGTGAAGTTGTAATTAAGCATTTGCAAGGAAAATACAAAGTACCAAATTACCTATGTGCTCACTGTAAGCCTATTAACATCTCAACTGTCTCCTGAGATCCATTGCCCTTTTAACTAAAAGTAAAGCTGCCTGTCTGCCCTGGGAAGGCTATGTGTCTGAAGAAGCTGAATGTTTGCTTTCAGGTTAAATGCTTCTCTCACTCAAAGGTTTATCTATTGATTGTACTTTAGTTTATGACTGCTTTGCCTTGAGATTTTGTGCAAGGATTATAATCCAACATTTATTCAGCAGAGCTAAAGCCTATAGTCTTTAGAGTGTCCTGAGGGATGTTTGACTGATCGACATTGTATTTCTTTCAAGAAACTACCAGAGTACAGGAATGAGGGACATTAATACTATTTCTGATTTAAACATCTTTCCAATCTCTTCCTGTAATTGTTCTCTTAAAAATCCTGGTATTATGCCTTTAAAAATACAGTTTCTTTAAAATTCTAAAGTAAGTCTTGACCAATTGCAATAAATTTAATAATACAAATTGAAAATTTGAATTGAAAGTAAAACTAAATCCCGAAACTTTCCATAAAAATATGAAAGAGAAACATAGTAACTTGTTTCTTGTACTACGTATTTTATATATAAAAGCAGCAAGGTAAACATGTTCTCTATTTTCACTGAAATTTGAAGGCATATATCATTCTGACTGTATGACTCACACTGAAGCCTAGAAAGGGAAAGAATCACAGTATAGCTGCCAAGGAAATGCCAATAAAAATACACTTCACAAAGGCATAATGTAGATTTGTGATGGGGATAATTTCCTCATTTGAGCCAAACAAGAATTTCAGGATCTAAAGAAAAAAGACAAAACTAAGTAGATATTGCATAGGAAGAAGATAGAAAGAAAGTGAAATGGGCACATAAAATGACCAAATATTTCAGGGATGAAAGGGATGGAATAGGAAAAGAAAAGTCACCCAATCTTTGAAGGAGATTTCCATAAAGAACCGGAATAGGAGATCCTACTAATTCATTGGTAAGTAGTGTAGAAATTTAAAAGAATCAGCATAAAAATTCCAAGGAATATTTGCTAAAATGATGATGCATCAAAACAGAAAATTCACATGAAACATCTTACCATGACTTAAGACAACTATATAAACACAACACAATAAAATACTTGAAATGTAAGAGCTCAATGAAATGACAGTGGGGAAGCATTTGTTTATTAAAATAAAGTTGTCCAATACATTATAGGAATGAAAAAAGTAAACAAATACAAACGCCCCCAAAGCAAATAAACTATAACAACAAAACTCTA
Source organism: Callospermophilus lateralis (assembly GCF_048772815.1). Classification (NCBI taxonomy): domain Eukaryota; kingdom Metazoa; phylum Chordata; class Mammalia; order Rodentia; family Sciuridae; genus Callospermophilus; species Callospermophilus lateralis. The sequence goes on along the minus strand of NC_135306.1, from coordinate 126,576,073 downwards.
CAAAAAGAACAAATTAGAATGAACAATATACTCACAATCTGGCCAAAGCAGTAGGAACTCCACAGAAAGAAGTCCCTGGTCATTTGTGAGGCACATGCTCTGGAGTACCTAAGGCCAAATGTCTACAGGCTGTACCCATGCCACATGTCCATTACTGCTAACGTTGGATGGAAATTCTGGCCTCCTTGGAATATCAGCTGGGAGAAACCAAAAGAGTAGAAGATGGGGTGTCAATGAGGATAGCTGAGGATCTAGGTAGCACTCAGCTTCATGCACATAGGAAAAAATGACTTTGATTTGTTTTAGAGGGGATTACAACTCTGGATGATAGGAAAAGTTCCCTGTGTCACCATCTCTATTAATTATTACCCATAATGTGCCAAGTCTGTTAAAATCTATCATATGTCTGCCTTCCTGACCAAAAACAAAATAAATTTATTATATACATGAGAGCTAACTAGCATGCTGTGCTACTTCCCATCTCTCTGCTGAAGGACTAATTAAGCCTAAATATATGAGATGTTTCAATAAATGATTTTTGTTAATTAGTCAATAATATAACTATGGAATACGTAAAATTCTCATATTCTGTTGTCAGGGTTAAAATCAAGTTAAACTAATTGCTGTTAAATTAGTAGTAGCTAAGATGGTTCAGTACCAAGCATACTGTTGTTGATGTAAAGAAAAATTCTCTGCTTATTGATACTGTCAACTAATGGCCATTTTTTTTAATGAGATTGTTATTAAGAGTTTTATCTGGCTTCTTGGGTTAAACCATTGTGTTTACCACTTTACTTAACTCATGACAGGTGATTTAAACAAAGGATCACAAAAATGCTTTCTACAAATCAAATAACTTGGGCATAGATAGAAAAATTCAATGAGCAATTTATGCTGTAGATTATTATTGAGTGGATGGTAGTTGATATTTACATATACATATATACTGTATATTAACTTAGAGAATAAAGAATATACTGTAATAGAAATAAAATATATAAAGAATGTTAATTTTCATTACATATTTTTACAATAACATGTTAATTATATATTACTATACAGGTTGTTACATAATATCCCAGTAACCTCATGACTGTGAATACCATGAATATCCCAGTGATCACACTAATGATTTTAAAACGATAGATTGGAATTACCAGTCTGAAGAGAAAGAGTGCAATCCCAAGGCATATAATACATGTTTCCATTCTCCAGTGGCCAGGCAGTGATAAGTCAATTATAATACAAGGATGGCTGGAAATAAAAGCAGTCCTGGTGTTAGCAAGGCATGAGAAAAGGAAGTATATTGGCAGAGAGCTAGTTGTGTTCAGAGAACTAACAGAAAGAAGGCTGGGGTCTGGGATAGTGTGAAGGAAAGAAAGAGAGCTAGCTATGTGTTGAGGCGTGAGTAGTTCAAGGACAGATCATGTAGAATGTCATATGCTGTGATGATATATATGGTCTGAGTTAATACAAAAGCCATTAAAGAGATTATATGGATGTGATGATATGATTATATTTGAATCCAGGAAATATTACTCTCACTGCAGTGCAGACATCAAACTGGAGGAGGACAAGTGCCAATATTGGAGGACCTGATAGTAGGAATTATTAGTAGTCCATACAAAAGTATAATAATGGCTAGGTCTAATATTATAGCAATAAAGTGATGGATAAATGAGAAAAAATTATTAGGATTTATGAAGAAACTAAATTTGGAGGATAAGAGAGAGAGAGAGATAAATGTTTGATAGAATAGAAGACTAAAGTTCAGGTTTAATCTTCCTGAAATTGAGCTTCTAATACTGAAACACATTAATTCCATTTTCCCCTGCTTTAATAATATAGGAAATAAATGGGACCTCAAAATACTATTTCCTAAATCTATTTGGACCCCATTAGAATCTCCTGGGAGTTCCTCTTAGAGATTCTGATTCAATTGGTCTGGAGTGGGGCCTGGGCATGGGAATGTCTTAAAATTCCCCTGGAGGTTCTCATGCGCAGCTTTAGGGAAGTGTGGGGTCTGGTTGAAGTAAGGAGATTTAATAGAAATGGAATAGACAGCAAAGTAGAAATGTTTTGTATGTGGTTAAGACATTACACAGTCATTATAAAAGGCTAGTCTCCGTCTATCTTTTCATACTCTACCTTTAGATTGTATTCAATTTTCCTGTGGAAAAGATCTTCCAAATGAAGCAGACTTAATTCAATCCACTGAATACATGATGCTCTCTAGAATTGTTTTTAATTCACTAAAATCTTGTTTCTTATTTGATTCCTCCTTTTTAGGATATAAAAGAGAAAGAAATGCAGGGAAATTTTTATTAATTCAGTCTTTAATATTGATAGTTTGTAGGTTGTTGGATTTTAAAAAATAATAGTGTCAGTCACATTTTAAGCTAACATACAAAAATGATAGGGGGCAAAGGAGAGAACATGGGTCTATGCATGCATATAAGGGAAAGAAAATATAAGTGAATCATTTTGTTGGTAAAAATTTAACTTCAGTGATGGTAATAGCTATCTTCCATCCTGAGTAGTTACATATTTAAATGTAGCATTTTTTCATGAAATGGTTATAGCTATCGACTTATTTTCTTCCTGTATTTGTGATACTATTTGAATAGATAACCTAGCCTTCAAATGAGCAAAACAAAACAAAAAGCATCTTTTCATAGAATTGAAAGTCACTTATAGTTACTATTAAATATCAGTGTTTTCTTCAGAAAATATTTACTAATCACATAGTTTATATTAAAATTATTGGAAACGAGCCTGGGGTTGTAGCACAGTAGTAAAGTGCTTGCCTAGCATATGTGAGGCCCTGGGTTTGTTCCTCAGAACCACATAAATATAAATAAATAAAATGAAGGTATTATATCTATCTATAACTATGAAACAATATTTTTAAAAATTCTGAAAATTATATTTATTCCATAACTGGTAAAAATATAGAGAGCTCCATCCTGGACCTAAGAGATTATGTAAAACATGTTCTGTGATCTCATGAGTCTTGAAGAAAGGCAGACTGGTAAATAAATAAAGTAAATAAAATACTAAATTTTCAGAGTAGCATGTAACATGGAAAATTACAGATAATCAGTACAATCTTTTAAGTCCTATTTTAAGGATATGAACCCGAAAAATGTAGCAAGAAGGATCTCACATTTGATCTTCTTGCCATGTGAGAAAAAGAATTACACAATGCTAACACTTAGGTTTACTATGTTGGGGAAGCATTGGTTATTTTTACATAGTAATTTCAATATCCATATAAACCCCTTGGATAAGGTATCATCAACTCTGTTTTACAGATGAGAAAAATAAGGTTTAGGAAACATTGCCAATAGAAATATAGATTGTGCTACATAAAAATTTTCTAGTTGTAACTCTTTAAAAAAAAGCTGTAAGAAACAAGTAAAATTAATTATAATAAATCATTTTATAAATTAAAAACACATATAATTCAAAATATAATCCTTTCAACATATAATAAATGTAAAAGCACTGGAGTATTTTGCATTCTTTTTCATACTGTCTTCATTTTTTTAAATATATTTCTAGAATAACTCAATAATCACCTTTCAAATACTTAGTAGTCAAATATGGCTAGTGGCTATTGCAGCTCAGACTTAGAGATTTTACATAAGTTTTCCCAGGTTTAGCTACTGCAAAAGGGTAGAGTTGAAGTTTAGAACTGGATGATCCCACTGCAGGGCAGGAGTTCTTGAACATCACCCCGTGCTACTTGAGGAGATGTGATCTGAGGTTTGTAGACATATGTGTATCCTCCTTTCACATATCAGAAAATGGTCTTTAGAGAAGATAATACTAAGTGAAGTTAGCCAATCCCCAAAAAACCAAATGCCAAATGTTTCCTCTGATATAAGGAGGCTGATTTATAGTGGGATAGGGAGAGGGAGCACAGGAAGAATAAATGAACATGGGATAGGGAGAGGGAGCATGGGAAGAATAAATGAACGCTAGATAGGGCAGAGGAGTTGGAGGGGAAGAGAGGGGGCATGGGATTATTAATGATGGTGGAATGTGACGATCGATCATAATTATCCAAAGTACAGGTAAAGAGACACGAATTGGTGTGAATAAACTTTGTATACAACCAGAGAAGTGAAAAATTGTACTCTACATGTGTAATAAGAATTGTAATGCATTCTGCTGTCATATATAAATTAAAAAAAAAGAAATTAGGTAAAATCCGAGTCACAATTAGTAGACAATACAATCAGAAGATGAACTCATGTCTGTCTAGTTTCAAAGTCTGTATTTTAACTGCATCACCAGTAAATAGCTCAATTCACTAAAGAAAGAATTCAAAAGAAAATTATATACTGAATGATTATAATAGATGATGATTATAAATGATGGAGGGGATTCTTATAACTAAGAACTAACCCCTCTCATATTTTCAAAAAATATCCATGTCTTTTTATTCTTTTTAAAAATGAAACAATAACCAATACCACCACAAAAGCAAGAAATTTGATTAATAGCTTATAGCCCATTGGACTGTCACTGTCCTTGGTTTTATATTGACAAACAGCTGTAAGAAGTATATAATAAGCCTCCAGGAAGGAGCCTGGTGTTTAGATTTCACTTGTGCATTAGGAACAAACTCCCAGTGGGCGAGATGTGCAGTAATGACACAGCCTTCTGGGAAATACCAGAGGTAGCCCTAGGCAACGGGAGGTGGGAGGCCACCCTAATGCTTTGTCATTAATGGCAAAGAAGATTTCACGTTATGGTGTCTTGGGCTTTAAATTAAATGTCAAATACAATTTGCCACTGAAAATGTGAAGTGTAGAACTGCCCTTAGAGACTCTAGGAACTTAGTGCTCTAATTGGTGGCTGCCTAATACTGAGTAAAAATAGTTAAAGATCATTATTTGGTGAATTGTCACACCAGACTGCAGAACTGTGTTGTTTTTTTACCTCTTAGACTGACTCTGTAATAAAAATCTTGAGACGGTATTTAAAATGTGCAATGTTAAATACACTGGAACTGATAAACTTTTTTTTTTGTTGGAATTATACCACCGTTTATGTCCTGATCTCTCCAACATTTAGTCTACAATATCAGGAAATTTGTGAAAGAAACTGAAGTAGTGCATATTCCACCTACAGTGGTTTATTTGTTTGTTGGGTTTTTTTTCCCTCTCTGCTGACAAGGTCTTTGTTAATAATCACACTAATAATAGGTTTTCCAATCCACTTTAATGTGTTAGCATTATATCTTTCTGAACTATCTGTATTTTAGTGCTAATTATGAGGTATATTTTAGTCTAAAAATGCAGGCTTAAGAACGAAGACATCATTTTTACTACTGATTTTAATTAGAAACCTACAGAAACACGTACAATTAAATATGCTCATAAAAATAACAGATACATTCCTATAGTACTAGTCAATTTGTTGCATCATTAATATCTTTCAGCATGGCAGTTTTAAAAACGTATTGGAGTAATTCAAGTGGAAAATGGCTAAGAACAAAATTACTAGCATTTAAACCACCATAGCTATTTTAGAAATGTGGGTACTGCTTGAAGTAATTGAAACAAATGCTGTTTTCCTTTGCAACCACATTTTAAAGCCAACTGTTTGCCCATTTTAAGGACCCCTTATTTCTAAGAACGATTAATCTTGTTCAAAAAATACATAGTTTCAGAATACAATTAATTTATCTTCAGAAATTTCTAGTTGGAAACATTTTTTAAAGTAAATGTTAATGTCTAAATGAAGCAATATGTTTTAATTTATAAAATATATATTACATGGTGCCAGGCAATGGCACATGCCTGTAAATCCTAGCAGCTCAGGAGGTGGAGGTAGAAGAATCTCCAGTCCAAAGCCAGCCTCAGCAATTTGATGAAGTCCTAAGCAACTCAGTGAGACCCTGTCTCTAAATAAAAGACAAAATAGGGCTGGGGATTTTGCTCAGTGGTTGAGTGCCTCTGAGTTCAATACCTGATACTCCCCCTAAAAAAAAAAATTACTTGGAAGTCTTCTCCATGAAGCACATCAATCCAGATTAAACTAAAAGAACCCACTTAGGGTGTCTCTTATAGCCTGTGGATAGCTCTCTGCAATAAGGCTTAGGTACTAAGCAATAGACTTAACTGATATTATGAAGGGTATACTACCAGGATCATCTCCTTTTTTTCCCTTTATCCCAATCCTTCTAAATATTATAAACACAAACAATCATATCTGCTTCACTTGTAAAAATCTATCAACAACCTTATAAGGTCTGGTATCACAATGTCATTTGTTCAGGTGAAAAAATACCTCTGCGACTTGACCAGCATCACAATATTTACAATAAAAAAACACCAACTTTATTCACAGTAAAATGTAACTTGATACCAGGTCTTGTTTAAACAACCACAAAATCTAAATTAGTAAATTTGCTGTTAAGATTTATCACAATGTTATAGTTCATTTCAAAGTGAATTTTATGCTGCTAGTTAATATGTAAATATTATTATTGTTGCTTATCACAACATTTTGCTATTAAACATCATTTGATAATATTACAACAACTTAGAAGTCTATAAACTTTAAAGGAAACACTAGATGTTAAAGAACAGATATTTAATCTCGGTGGTATAAATTATAGTTGAATCCTAGATTATTTCTGAGCATTTGTGTATTCTCCCAAATCTCAAGTTCTTTCACTAATATTACAAATGCTTCCTATGTCACTATGGCAAAAGGCTTCTGTGTTGGGCAAATCCACAAATGTCAGCACAGCACAGAGAATGTCCAAGAACATAAACGTGTTGAATTTTCAAGATGCAAAACAAACAAAAGAACAAAAATGCATACAATTTATGTTTGGCATTAGGACTTTTGTTTTTTCCTTTGATAAAATTTGAGCATAAACATCTCAAATGTGATAATCTACTGAGTGCCTAGCTATGCCTCAACTTTTCTGGGTGCCTGAGAAACAAATACAGAAAAGATGCAGCTTATACCTTCAAGGAGCTCAATAGAGGAGATGATTCATAGTTGCCATACTCCCACAACATGGGTGAAAACTGGAAGATGAACAAAGTGCTACAAAGGTACAAGAAAATGTTAGATTAAGGTGGAACTCAAGGAAATATTTTTGATAGGCATGCGACTTGAAACAAGAAAAGAACTAGACTAAGGAGCAAGAAGGGAAATACTCTCACTGGAAGGAGCCTGACAAAGAAGCATCCTAAGCTCAAAAATGGGCCAGTAGTGCTCAATGGCTATGAGCAACTTGAGCTTAGGGGATGTATCTTCCTTTCTCATTATTTCATCTGCTCAGCACAGAATATTGGTATGTGATGTACACTCAGTTGCTCATTGAGGAATGAATGAAAAACTAGGGCCTATATAGAAGAAATGTGAACTAGGTCTAGAAAAGCAAATTATAGCTGACTCAGAAGGACTTGATATCTTTACTGCCATTTGGGCCTTACTACTAGATGCCAAAAGCATACTCTCAGTTGTGACAATAAAAATACAAATCTCCAAATATTGAGAAATGTCCTGGGAGGAAAAAATTACCTCTGATTGAGACCAATGGTTTAGGCTGACTCAATATGTACTTGGAGAACAAAGACTGTCTTGCTATAGAGTCTCCCATTAGGCAGAATGGCCAGGTCCTTATACCACAGCAAACTCAGTTTCATCCAACACTGAGGAGGATCCTGCAGGGGCTGACAATTGGAAGCTGTTAGCTGATTGCTGTTCTTACAAATGAACTAAAAAATTGTTCTTCAAAAGGATCTCAGAGTGGTGTTATCTTCAAGGGTGCCCCATAAAGGCCACAGGTTCCCCTTTGTGAACGAAGGCCTCATATTGTGATAAGTCTGGTATGCATTATATGGCCAACCCTATTAAACCTTGCTAGGACTTGTTATTGTGCTCCATTCTGTATCTGGAAGTAGAATCCTTAAAAATCACTCCTGAAATGTTAGCTAGCTTCCTTTCCTAGGTAATCACAATCTCAGTTTGACTCTACAGCATCATATTTCTCAGCATTCAAAAGCTGAAATATATAGTTCTTAGACTTTGGAAATAAAATAAATCCTGCAAATGAACAAGAGTAAAAGAACAGTGAAATATAGTCTCCATTAGTTTTATGCAGCATATCTTAAATTTGGGTCACTGCCCAATTGACTATGGTCACCAATTCCTTATACCTTCTACTCTTATGAAACACACTGAAGGTATCTGTCAGGGAGTTCTTTGTGATGGATGACTATGCTGACCATCACATCTATTTGTGTTTCTAATACTGAAGTCAGACTCTTAACTTGGCTAGCATTATTTCTTAATCAGGTATACTATTTCTCAGAGACTGGGGACATTTCAAAAGTTATGTGAGCTAACTCTAAGAGTAAAAATGTATCAATGCACAATGAACTTAGATACACAATAAATATTTAATTAATGTTGCTTTATTACATACGCTATAACTTTTTTCAAATATAGGAACATTTTCTAATCAGCAACTTTAAAAATATTTAAACATGTAAGCTAGATGTGCTTTTAGTATAATGTGCAATTATTTTTTCAGATTATTTAGGTACTATGTTAGTAATGGAATTAAATTGAGATATGCTTTTGTAGGTAGGTTAGGGATTAGAAAAATCAATAGCTAATTTTTTTAGTAGTAAATGTTTTGAAGTCATTTCTAAAATAAGAAACTGAATGTTAAGAATTTTTAAAGTCATTTACTGATGAAAGTAGCAATGTGTAGCATTTAGACACCTTTATCTATGAAGTTTCAAAGGACTTAATGAATCAAGTAATGTCACTGATAGTTGGGAAAGACTGGTACTTACAGGAAATAGGTTAAAGAAACCAAGGCAAGAGAGGCAGTTAATTTGGGACTTGATATTGAACAGAATTCAGGTTTCCTTACTTTTCCATAGTCCCTATCTACTTGATCACAATACTTTGTTGTTACTGTGTGAAAGAAAAAGAAAACAATAGTAGCCAAGTTCGAGGTATGAAATTCTCCATTGTCTATCCCTACAATCTCTCTTTTTCATTCATTGAGATTTCTTTATGAGTCCTTTGATCAACAATATAGCCATACTTTCAGAGTCTTATAATTCCAAATAAAATTTCCCAATATTTTATAACAGTATTATATATTTTTACATGAAAAGGTCCAAGTTTTTTGTTCCTTTGTCATTTAAAATTTTTTTCAGTTCTGTTTGCCTTGCCTTTATAGAATATGAACATTCCAGGCAAAAGGATTTAATATGAAAATAAAAAAACACAAATATATATGATTCCTGAGGAGATTGCTTTAGCAGTTTCAAACATTGCCTTGGAATTATTTATAATTCCCCATTTAAACATGTACCTGTTTAAATGCAATTTAGTCCTGTGGTTTCAACTGCCAGATGAAGATAATGATTCAAAATGCCAATTTTCCAATGTAGGTCAAATTTTAAGTGAATCATTAAAAAATCCAATTAAACCCAGAATACAATTGCACTTATTTAACTGTTTTCAAAGGATTCTTGTTTTCATATTTAATTAAATTAAAGAAATATTAAAAACTCAAATAAGTTTGGGACTCATGTTGTCATGCAAGGAAATCTTTAAAACTCAAGATCCTTTAAGTTTCCTTTTTGCATTGTTCTACCTACCTGTCAGGCATTGGAATTCTCTCTTAGAAACATGACATCAGAAAAAAGTTTATTTATCTCAAAATTTTATTCCCTCTCATTGTTCAGTAAAGTATGTAATCCTAAAACTGTAGAATTAAACTCTTTTAGTCAAAATTCAGTTGACTTACTTGCCCATGTGGAGCTAGTTCCTCTCTGTTCACAGATTCCTTTTCCAGAGTACAGATATCCAAGCCTGCATCCCCAGAAGCTATAGAGTGACCTTCCCTAAGACCCTTTCCTCATATTGCCAGACTTTAAGCCTTGAGACACCCTGGCTCATCTTCAGAAACTTTCCAACATATATGCCAATATTCTCTCTTAAGTTCTCCAACAACTTGAACTTAGAATATATTTTTTCCTCAGTAGGAAATGGAAGAGGCAAGGTGCATGTATTATTTAGATCTCTCCAGGAACCAGACAATGGGAGTGCTAACTCTGATGCTGACTTCTAATTACTCACAGCATTAGGCAAGTCCCATCAGTTTTTCACATCTGTTTGTTCAATTTGTAACAATGAAGTATCATTTGTTCCAGTGTACATTACTTGACAAAAACAGAAAGTATATGAGAAGTTTGAAATTAATTTGTGGCATTAATATTTTGTTTTTATTATTATGATATTTATAATAACTCCTTTCCCTGACCTAGCAACCCCTTTGTAATCTAGCCTGTTAAGGCTTGAACTCTTACTCCCTCCTCTTAGGCATTAGCTTAGTTTAGCCATGCTAGCCTTTTCTCTGCAGCCCGCATGTACCAAATCTATTCTTGCATGAAGGTCTTTGCAGTTCCCCTTGACCAAGCAATTTAAACATTTATTTCATTCCTTCCACAAATAGATATTTTGAAATAAGAAATTATATGCTGAGGAATACAAATGCGAACATTTCACGGAAGATATACAAGACAAATTAGGTTTCAGATAACCTGGGCTACAAAACATTTAAGGTGGAGTAGTAGGAGGTATAGCAAGATGCATAGTTTGTGTCCTTTAAGGCTTGACTAAAGAATGTAGGTTTTTCTCTTTAGGAGATAGAAAGTTGCCAGATGTGCTAAATTTTGTGTAAAAGAGTTTTAAGTATATAATTTTAATATCTTTCTTCTTTCCAAAATAGTGAGAGGTGATAAAGATTTAAGAAGAATATAAATTTGTTTTTTGACAAATTTCTATTTCATCAGTTAATCTAGAAATTTTAACACAGATGTTTTGCAAAAATCTAAAGTTAATAGCTTTGCTTTCCTTCTGCATAATACATGAACTATTGAAATATTTAACGTCAGTCACTTCTCCCCTGATTTTTATGCCACTATTTTAATGGATTTTAGCTTTACATTTTTACTACATTTTACCCTATTTATTATTATTTGTAAAGATGATCACTACACATTTTTGGTTACTGTTCTTTCAGATAGTGAAGTATGTTAAAGTCATAGCTTCTGAAAGTTAACTATCTAGATATTAACTCCTAGCTTACTCAATAGCTGTGTGGCTTTGGAAATTTTTCTTAAATTCCCTGTGCCTCAACTTGTTTATCTGTAGAATGAGAATAATAGATTTACCTCATAGTATTCTTTGTGTTAAATAAATTCCTATAGAAAAATATTTAGGACAGCCTTTGGCATATATTAAGCATTTTATACATGAGCAATGGTTTTATCCCTTTGCACATTCAGAGATTACCTGGGAAATTATTTTTTTCTTTATACCTGATGAATATCATTTACAATTTTTCCCAATAAGAATTTACTTTTAGAAACCTCAGTTTTTGATTCACTATAAAGAGATATTTTCTCTCTTATCCTTTAAAGAAATTTTCACTTGGTCTAGAATTATAGATTGATAAAAGAAAAAAAAAAACCTTTTAGACCATTTAAATTTAACAATTTATTAGAGCAAAGAACAATTCATAAATCGGGCAGCCCTCAAAACCAAAGCAAACTCAAAGGGCTCTGTTCTGGTAATATGATCAGTGAGGGAGTACTGAGGCAGAGTACAGATGACTGGATTGGTCACAACCAGGGGTTTCCTCCATTGGATATGGTCTGAGGGGAGGTATCTAGTATAACCAATCACCTGCTGGGCACTTTGTGATTGCAGGAACCAATCATACAGTTTCCAGAAAAAAAGAGATCATTTTTGGAGGCTCATTTTTTTAAAGTCAGTTATAAAAAATTATTTCCAAGTTCTGGTTTGTTGCTCACATTACACAGAGACCCTCAGGCTAATGACCTCCTTTTGATTTTTGGTAATTATTTCCTCATAGCACTTCATAGCTTTTTTTTTTTTTCTTCACAGCCCATGATTGATAACAAGAAGTTAACTGTGTCTGATTTTCATGGTTTTATAGCTAATTCTCTTTTTTCTTTCTGGATTTTTGTTTTATTTTTCTCTGTCTGTGTGTTCTGCATTTTTAATATGATTTGGGTGTTCTGCATTTTTACTATGATGTGCGTGGGTATCCATCCTTCTTGGTGGTTTTTTGTTTGTTTGTTTGTTTTGTTTTGTTTTTTAAATCTGGTCTCCCTGAATCTTAAAATTGTTGACTTTTATCAGTTTCTTAAAATCTTATCAATTATCTCTATCTTTGTATATTGCCTCAACCCATTCTCTCTTTTTCTAGAAATCTGATTAGACATACTTAATTATGGGCTCACTAAAACCCTTGTTCTGTTCATCTTCTTTTTTAACTTTCTGTTTACCTTTCTGGGATTCTTTCTAGATAACTTCTTCATTTCTCTTGTTTCTCTTCTTTCTCATGGTACTAATTCTTTTATTTTTTTTAAAGACCATGTATATACATGTGTGTGTGCATGCATGTGTGTGTCTGAAAAGTCAAATATTTGAAGTCTTTGCAGATTGATTCTGACATTCATTATTCCTCTCGACTCTCACAGAGACTTGTTTTCTCATATTTTTTGTAAAAATTGACTATGGATTTTTTCACTCAGATTTTCTTTTGCCTTTCCATCCAAATCCACAGTTTAAGACTGAAATTTTTAATTTACTTTTCTCTGAGAAGAATTTCTTTCTGGAGAGAGATTTATTTGGGAACTACACATTTGGATTCTCCTATTTGAATACCCACCCATGAGGATCTAGAACCTATGTTTAGGTATCTACTTTCAGAGTAGCCAAGAACATCATCCTGAAGTTTATCAGAATTTGGGAAGTGACCTAACAGTAAAAGTTAACTTCAATTTTCAAACTGTTGCTCTGATTTAGCTTTGACTTCTGGTGGTTTAATTTTTTTTCTTTCTAAATATTTTATTAAGGTGTTTATAAACATTTTATAATATTTTGAATATTGCCTTAAGAAGGAAGTTTAGTTATTAGAAACAGTTCTCAAATTAATAGAAAGAGAAATCTATTACCACCTGGCCATGGACAAGTACTCTGGATTCCAACATGGCACAAGGCTTGTCTGTCTTTACATGGTGGCAGGTGTAGTGACCCTGTCGTGGTGTCAGTTGGGAACCATGTCCTTTGGTGGATGGCTGATTTCTAAAGTAATTGTCTTTTTTTTCCAGCTCTAGTCATGACTTAAGTAGACTACTGAACCATAAATAATCGTCAACTATGTTTTTTTCTACTTTTATGTTTTAACTACAATGATAAAGTTGACTTAATGTCTCAGAAGACTGGTGCTATTCTTTATTAAATTCTTGCTGGATTTTCTTCCACAAGGGCAAGTTCTGTTGGGGTCAAAAGTTGATCTTAGATTTAAATGAATGAGAAAAGTAGATTTTCATTATGCTAAAATCAACACACAATAGAAAATCATGAAGAATATCTCTAAAACATGTAACAATGGTGAACTCAGTTTCCCTGCTACATCCCAAAGCATCTTGACAGGGTACAGAACTGTCATTTGTTTCATTGTGATTCACAGTACCATAATTCAGTCTAGTTATATTTAAGAGCCAAAATTCTGTCTACCCACTTCCTGACACTGTTGCTTGGCCTTCAAGAGATATATGATAGCAATTATAACACAAACACACATTTTTATTTGTATTTTATTTCTTCTAAATCTCTGTTGCATCTTACTGTCTATTGATTTGCCCAGGTGCAGTGAGCTCGAGAACATCAAGGTTATCTAGAACACAACTCCCGTCAAAAGCATATTTTATGTTCCTTCTCTGTGAACCCTATTCTGACCTTACACATACCTTAAGAGATATCTTTCATGCAAAGATGCCACTAGCTCCAGCCTCAGGGAAAACTTCTGGTTTAGATGGAGCATACAGTTTCCAGAAAAAAAAAAAAGAGATCTTTCATAATTTTATTTCCTTCACCAAAATTTATGCCCAAGTATCTCATGTAATAGTTCTGACATATACAAACTGAATAAGGACATTTTTATTTAACCTCTACTTTTCCAATTTGCCAGAATAACTAACATCCTTTATTACCTCCATAAATAAAAATAACTCAAAACAAATAAAATGCTCACATCTAAGCAGATTTACCTCTATAATTAACTAGCTACCTCATTGTAAGTTGGTAAGTTGTATGCTTACCAAGACTCAGTGTGCTTGTGTCTAAAGTCTGTTTATGCAGATTCCACATGTAGTTGTAATTATGTTATTTAAATAAGCATTATGAAAATCCTAGAATTATGAAGATACAATAGTAAGAGTATTTGGATAAAATAAATAAATAAGTGAGAATATGTCCACCAAAATATTCCTAATTAGGAAGACTCCCTTTTAAAAATTCATTTTAGTTATATAAAATACTGGTATACACTCTGACATAATCAGAGCATGGAACATAACCTGTTCTAATTCAGTCCTCAGCACTTCCCCGCCCCCACCACTGTTCCCCTCCCTCCCCTCCACTTAAACCTCTTCAATCTATTTACAATTTACTTTTTTTTTTCATTAGTGTCCTGTAGATACACCTGAGGCTGGGACCCACTGTGCTACATCCTCCTATACACATATGAAAATCTGATTGGATTCATTCCTCTGTTCTTCCCTTTTCCTATCACTTCTTCCTCATCTTCAATCCCTTTTGTCTAGTAATATAAAAAAATTTATTAGCCAGATGACAATATTTAAGGTATGCATGTTTGAGTTGTTTTTAAATATTTTTATTAACTCAATTAGTCTCAATTAGGGCAGATAAAATGGCTCTAGAGACTGTTGGAGGGATTTCTGGAAATCCTGTGTGAGATGAGACAGCTTAAGGGTTAACAGAGTTCTCACCCCAACTCTGTCTTTATTAGGTAAATATCTATAAAATATCTTGGATAAATTATCTTTATTCATAAGACATTTACTAGAAGTTTGACAGTGAAGGGCTTAGCACAATGTTACAAGTGCTACAGAAATACGAGAAACAGTGGTATCTTTCTTCTTATACCAAATAATGTGCTCACTGTAGGCTACAGCTTATTCAATATTTGTTATCTAAAATAGAGTAAATGAACGCCTACTGAATGCCAGTCATTTTCTAGAAGTTGAGTCTATGAAGATAAATGAGACAGACATCATTACTTTCATGTATATGACACTGAGTAGGAGAAAAAGATAATAAATACACAGAAAAAAAGTGTAACCTTAGACACCAAAAATTACTAAGAAGAAAAATAAGAGGGAAAATTGGTGACAGGGCTAGCAGGAATTGGCTTGCTTTAAAGAGAGGGATCAAGAAGGGCCTCTAGAAGGTTAAAGGATCAATTTTTGATGATTTACAACTGTAAGGTAGAAAAAGGAGTGATTTTGGAGATGTCCAGAAAGAAGAGACAGAAATACCTGGTCTATTTAAAAATCAGCAAGAAACTGAGTCTGAGAATGAAGTAAGTTCAGGATGTTTAGAAAATGAAGACAGAAAGGTGGCATCAGAGCGCATATGGCCCTGTAAACAAACCTGGGGTTTTATTTTAAGAGCAAAACACAGAAATACGGTACAATCTGATTTATGTTCTAAAATATAATTCTGACTGCTGTATGACAATTGCCCATAAGGCACCACCCCATATAGAACTGGGGAGAAATCAGCAGTCAATAATAAACATCCCTCCCTCTCTCTGTTTTCACATATGTCATTGAAAGAGGTCTCCTTTGCGGATCTTTAAGAGAAAGACTAACTTGTAGTTAGATGATAATATATTATTACCTCATTTATTTTATATGGCATATAACTAGCTCTATTAAGATGTGATGTTTTTAAATGCTTGTTCAGGCTGTCAACCCCACAATGCATTTGTTCTTTATAATTTGTAACTGAAACCTGATATGATGATTACTTATTATACTTTGCTTACAAATAACTGCAATAAATCAGGGAAATGCAGAGAAATAGGTCATTCCAATCAGTGGTCTTAACATATCACATTTGATAATGGGTATATATTCTAAGCACTGAAACAAATTCTTTAAAAAAATTGAAGGCTTTTAAAATATGTTTCTGATTGGTAGTTTCCAAATTAGTATTGCTGGCTTTTCAATCTCTCTGTGAACAACAAGTGTAATATTTACCTGTTAATCTCCAATAAGGCATTTCTAAATACATACCATTCTGATTTACTAAGGTGACATTTATTTACTGATTATAATTTAATCTGGCATCTAGAAGGAATTTAATATGTGTGATAAATTACCTTTCATTATTAGTTTGATATAGTAATTTTCTTAAAGTCATAGGATAAATGTGTTTTGAAGGAAAGCATATAAAAGGTTCACATATTCAGAGTTTTGAGATTGTTACATATACTTTTTACTTTAATCAACGAGAGAGAAGCTGGGTGCTGTGGCACACACCTGTAATCCCAATGGCGAGGGAGGCGGAGGCAGGAGGATTGTGAGTTCAAAGCCAGCCTCAGCAACTTCAAGGTGCTTAGCAACTCAGTGAGACCCTGTCTCCAAGTAAAATAGAAAAAATAGGGCTGGGGATGTGGCTTAGTAGTTGAGTGCCCCTGAACTGAATTCCTGGTATCTTCCCCTCCCCCTTGGGGGAGGGAAGAGAGAGAATAAAAAAGGAAAAAAGGAAGAAAGATGTGATTTATATATATTAAAATGAACAAGTCAGCTTTCTCTTAGACAAAATTTCTAACATAATCAACTAATAAGCAGGAAAATATTTATTTTGGCTCATGGTTTTTGAAGTTTTAATACATAGTTAATTGGTCCACTGATTTCCGGTCTGTGACAAAGCAGTAGTACCTCATGGCAGGGAGCACATTTGGTGGAAAGCTGCTCACCTCCTGATATACCAGGAAGCAAGGAGAGAGAGGGGGAGAAGGGGACCTCCAAGGGCATGCCCCCAATGACCTATTCCTTCCCACTTGGCTCCCACCAGCTAAAGTTTCCACCACTCCCCAATATGATCACAGGAAGACAATTAAGCTTCAATACATTGGTCTTTGGAGAACATTTGAGATCCAAACCATAGCACATTGTTTCATAAGAATGTGTGGTATTTTGTGTGTTTAATCCCTCAGAACCAAGTACTGATGCTTGGGAATACACACACACACACACACACACACACACACATTTTCTTTTCTAAAGAGCTTTTAATATAAAATGGATTTCTTAGTAATCAAATCCAATCTACCATCATTTATATTAGAAAATAAGGAAAAAAAATGTCTGGAGTATACATGTAAAGACTCTTTCAAAACAGCCCACACAACATCTTATCAGAGAGGCTTTGCCTGAACCCGTTTCAAAGTTACCCTCTCTCCTCCACTAGAAGGCCAATGACTGCCTTGCCATTTTACTGAAGAGCCTGCTGTACTATTCCCAGCTCTTGCCATCTTTAGGAATCAGCTCTTCTTTACATAGCTCTTTCTCTATGTAACACTTATGGCATCCTGCTGGTGGCTCTCTGTGATGTTTCCCTTCTGTGTCCATAGAATGCAGAGGAGCACACATGTATGTGGATTTTCTCATCAACATTCCCAATGCACAGCACACAGCGCTCCAGGAGTATTAGCATTTTTGATGATGAATGTTTAAGACACCAGAGAATACTGAGACACTGATAATAGAGAAAGGAAGGACAATTTGGGGGAATGAGTAGAAGCTCATCAAACAAGTTCAAATTTACTCAAAAACTATATTACATTCACAGGACTCCCATTCAAGGAAGGACAATTTTCTTATGAAATGAAAATTAACTTATTCAAATATGCTATTCTCATGAATTATAATTATAGTTCTAGCAAACTTCGAGTTTCTTCAGTTGCTGCATGGGATATCTTCATTTTTTTTTTTTTTCGTTTCTGGTAAAAAGCAGTTTATAAATAATAAAAATGTTCTAAACTGTAAAAATTATCAATAAGGCCATTTTTTTGTACTTTAAATTGTATTTGTTTCTGATATTTATTCAGGACAAAATAAAAAGTAGTGGAAAGTTTCTTTGTGATGAGAGATAGTTGAAAATAAATCAGCCATTATTAACTTTTAACTTTCTTCTCTACTAGTGATCCATATCCATAAAATTAAAAAGACTACCAAGGCATATATTTTAAAATATCAATGAAATGGAACTAGCTTTATTCAGGTAGAAGAATTAACAAGAGACTCCCTATTTTAGTATAATTATATTAAATTGTAAGTAAGTAAGGGGAAGAATGCTTGTCTATATTTTTAAGCTATTCCTTAAAGTTAGACATAACCTGGACGCCTAAGTCGATAAAGAAGGGTCACACCAAGAAAGCAGTTATTGTATAAAAATCGTCAACACACTGGGCAATTATTTCTCAAATGAGTCATTTTTGACCAAGAAAATTACAGCTAGCACCCCCCAAAATCTGAAATTTCCAATATGTATTTGTCAACTTCTTACAGAAAGTTCAGTGTTAGAATTTTATATTCTTTTACACTTATTCTATCATTCAGGGAAAAAAAGAAATTAAGGATATTAATGTGCTATACTGGTTATTGTTATAAAAATGGCATTAGACAAAGATATTAAATATTCATGAAAATCCTTATTTCCCTTAGGTTCTGGCTAGCAAAGATGCTGAGAGAAATAACAGACCAAAGGAGGGAACTCTAACAAGTACAGATAATCACAGGAGTTATAAACAAAAGCAGTTGACATTAATAATTAAATGAGAAGTATTCCCTGTGGAGTTTACAGGCACAATGTGTAAAATCACTTGGCTAACTGATCATTAGTTATATTCTAGAGCAGAGGAGCATATATTAATGTAACTGGTTCCTCTATCCTATTTTTCTAGTACAATAATTTGTCTAATGTAATAAATATGGCTATTATACATACTCTGTGAGGAAAAATTATCCCCATTAGAACCTGATGTTTTTACTATCTGTAAGGGAATATCCTACATAAATAAATGTGATAGTGAGACTTTATCACTTCTCTGAAGTTTTTGTGCTGTGCATTAATTGAGTTGTAACAGAAATTATTTTATTGTGGTCAACGTTCAAGTGTATATTCATCTGACCTTTCCACTTATGTTATTTATCATGTTAGGAGATTTTTGTGTTGTTGTGTCATTTATTTTTTCTGTTTTTGAAAGTTGTTATCTATTACAACAGGGCAATCTTTAATGAAGAAATATCAGCACTGATAGACACGCTGGAGCACACAGGATTCCAGTGACCCAGGATGGCTTCCTTTTGGACACTAATTCTGTTTCTCTCAGTCACCGGGTGTCTTTCAGGTAAAAGGCCTGCCTAATTATTTAATTTTCTGAGTATCAATTAACAGAACTATGTTCAAGATCTCACTTACAAAATATCCTCTGGTGCTTGTTAAAGTTTATATTAATTTTTATATCTTTCAGCAAGAGAAAGACCAAACAACATTTAAATTTCGGTTAGCAGAGCAAAAAGTCATATACAATTCAATATTATAAAAATATGTAATAACATCAAAAAATATAATATAAAACAATACAAAAATTATAAATATTAATAACATAAGTATCTACTTCATTGATTTTTGTTTACAATCAAAGCCATTATTGACTTTCAGGAAACTTGGTTTTGTGTGCATATATGTACATATATATATTTATATTTATATCAAGTCATTATAAAAGTTACATTATAATAATTACAATGCTAAATTTCACCATATAAAAACAGAATAATGGCTTTACATTATATATGTAATATATATTTTTATATATTAGATATTTATATATGTATATAAAGACACACATATAAATATATATGATGTTATTTAAAAGAACCTGTACCAATGTATTTTTATTTAGTGTCTCAGCTTCCCTAACATTGTTTTGTTCAGTATTATTGTTCTGCATCTTGGATATAAAGTGTGATCTTTTATTTGGCAAAAGTAGTTTATGAGCTGGTGTAGAGGCACACACCTCTAATCTCAGAGACTCAGGAAGCAGAGACAAGAGGATGTCAATTTCAAGGTCACCCTCAGCAACTTAGCAATGCCCTAAGCAACTTGCTGAGATGGTGTCTCAAAATGAAAATGGAACAGGACTGGAGGTATATATAGTTCAGTGGTATAGTGCCCCTTGGTTCAATTCCCAGGAACTAAAATAAATAAATAAATAATAAAAATAAAAGCAGTTTATGTTCTTTGGACTATGACAACAATTAATATGGCAGAGTTTATTGTTTTTAATGTCAAGAAATTGAATTGTGGTAATAATTTAAATACTATGCACATAATAATTATAGCTTGATTTGATCTAACTCAATGTCTTTATTAAAAATAAAATTTAAGTAACATATAATAAGGGGGTCTGAAAATGTAATTATTTATAATTCTAAAATGAATGATTGCTTTTATTTTAAGGGTATTTGTGATGTTTTAAGTATACTGAACTTAATTTTTAATATAATAAGATATTTACTTTGATATATATATAAGGTAATTCAGTACTCTGCAAATACTAAATGTAAATATGCATATGTAACATATGCATACATGTAATAATGCATAGCGTATATATGCATGAAAATGGGTATAATATAGACTATATGGCCATATGAAGTACAGAGCATGCATTTTATAGATGACCACAAATAGCCTTAACATTTATATCTTGTTATATTACTATGCAAGAAAAATTGACTATACTAAATTTTGTTTGTTTGTTTCGCATGAAACACATTCTCCTAGCAACTTAACCTTTTCTGTATTGGGTGTCATTAAGAAAACTGCAGATTGTCCCCACCCCGCCCCCCCCCAAAAAAAAGAACAGATAGCAGAACAAACCCAGATAGAATGTATTACAAATTACTTTCAGAATCACTTGGACCATATTTTTAGCATTCTAATTTTATAGCAGATATTCTTTGTCTTTCATAAAATGTTTACTATTTGTGAAATACTACCAATGTAAATTCAACTATATATATATATATATATATATATATATATATATATATATATGGTTTTCCATAACATCAAAGATAATCTTTAACTTACTATCAGATTGTGCTCCAAAATCTTGTTTGAAACCTAATAGAATTTCTTTAAGTACAGAGATAAATTTAACCTTTCAGTCACAAATTGTGTATATGTTGTCTCATCTAA
Source organism: Callospermophilus lateralis (assembly GCF_048772815.1). NCBI lineage: Eukaryota > Metazoa > Chordata > Mammalia > Rodentia > Sciuridae > Callospermophilus > Callospermophilus lateralis. Next base: position 126,554,896 of record NC_135306.1, on the reverse strand, counting down.
AACATGCATGAATGTATCTAAATGCTTTAAAAGATAGGTAAAAACCTCTTCCATCTTTAATACTGATCCTTGAAAGGATCAGTTTTCAAGAAATTAAATAACTGCAAAGTAACACAGTAAATAATTATGAATGTATTGTATTAATTTTATAAGCTGAAGACAGTGCTTATAAAAAATGGATAAAGTAAATAAGATATGTGAAAGACAAAGTGTTGGTAGACAGGTCTGTGGTGACATAAAAAGGTGTGGAATTACAAAGACATTGAAAGTTAAATGAAACTTACACTTCATCAACATTATGGTTACTTAAAAACTTAAATAAAGGAGTCTGGATATTTTGTCCTATCTCAGGTTTTTTCTTTCTGCACAGTATTACTATCTGATGATTTTTTCTATTTCTCTCTCATCTTCTCAATGTCATTCTACATTTAAACTCACAAACTAACTGATGGGGATAGAAGTAGGGTTTTGAGATGAAATTAAAAATGCACAGTTTTAACTTCAAAAACAGTCAATAGATTTTGTTTGTTTGGTTTTAGTTCTATGTTCATGCAATATTTTGTTTCACTTTCACTACTGTCCAGTGTTTCTGTTTATAAATCTGAAATGCGAGATAGAGGGAAAGGTAATAGTCTAAGTAACAGTCCTATTTTTTTTTCTCTCTCTTGTACTGGCCTAACACTATCTTCCCAAATAAACTCCCTCCAAGAGAGGCATTATATTGCGGTTGTGGAAAGAGAAGCAGACTCAGCCTGAAGTGGGGTCTGTAATTGCCAGGTTCCTAGCTCATGTGGCTACCTAATTGTTATTCTTCCAGGGCGTAAACAAGACTGTTAAAGATAGCAATAATTAGAGTGATTTGAGGTAAGTGGTATTTCAAACATAATAAGCAAAACAGAAAGATAAGAGGAAAACAAGGGAAATTTGTTATTATTACATGGAATCTAATCTTTAGTTATCATACCTGCATTTAAGATGGAGCAAATACATCAGATATTTTTTAAACAGATTAATTTCAGCTCTTCTGTATACAACTGTGAAAAATTAAAGTCTATTCAATGTGAAAGAATCAGTTTTCAAGAATGAAAACTGATCTTTATTCTTTTATTTTATCATATTATTCTGGAAGTAGATGTCCTATTCTGCTCTCATTATTTGGTCAATACTTATACTTAATATTTACTTCACTGTTTAATAATTTGGTATTTTATTTTTTGATTTTTTTTAAATCACTGCTTTAAGTTGTGAATATCACACTGTTGGCTTATTTGGCACCCAAGTCAGTCGATGGCTATTACAGAAATGAGGGTAAGGAAACTCTAGGTCATGAGCACATTTTATGTAGTTGCTGCTGTTTGAATCAGAAAATTTGATTGAAAAGATATGAGAAAACCCAGAATTTACTTATGTTTCCTTTATTTATTCAGTTTCCTGTTTGCTTGTTTTTAATACTAGGGATTAAACCCAGGGGCACTCAACTACTGAGCCACATTCCCAGTGCCCGCCTTTTAAAAATTTTATTTAAAGACAAGATCTCACTGAGTTATTTAGGCCCTCACTGAGTTGCTGAGGCTGGCTTTGAACTTGTGATCCCCTTGCCTCAGCCTCCCAAGCCACTAGGATTTCAGGCATGCACCACAGTGCATTATTTATTCAGTTTTTAAATGAATGGGGCATTTTTTTCTTTCTTTTTAAAATTTATTTCTTACATACATGACAATAGAGGAGTGCATTACATTCATAATTATCCATTCACAGCACAATCTTTTGTAACTCTGTATATAAAGTATGTTCACACCAAATTATGCCATTATACATGAGCTCCCTTATTTTTTTGCATACAATTCTTAATACACCTTTATACCACTATTTATCATATCTCTGTTTGTATATAAGATATGTTGACACCAAATTCACATCTTCATAATGAATGGGTTATTTTAGGAGTGTTTATGAAAAATAAAAGAATTATTATAATCCTATGTTTTTTAACTGGATGATGAGGATAATGAAGATTGGGCAACTTTCACAAAACCTACAACCTTATATTCAAAATAGATACCAGACTTCAAACTGTACTACAGAGCAATAGTAACAAAAACAGCATGATACTGGTACCAAAACAGGCTGGTGGACCAATGGTACAGAATAGAGGACACAGAAACCAATCCACAAAACTACAACTATTTTCTATTTGATAAAGGGGCTAAAAGCATGCAATGGAGGAAGGATAGCATCTTCAACAAATGGTGCTGGGAAAACTGGAAATCCATATGCAACAAAATGAAACTGAATGCCTTTCTCTCACCATGCACAAAAGTTAACTCAAAATGGATCAAGGAGCTTGATATCAAATAACAGACATGGCGTCTGATAGAAGAAAAAGTTGGCTATGATCTACATACTGTGGGGTCGGGCTCCAAATTCCTCAATAGGGCACCCATAGAACAAGAGTTAATAACTAGAATCAACAAATGGGACTTACTCAAACTAAAAAGTTTTTTTCTCAGCAAAAGAAACAATAAGAGAGGTAAATAGGGAGCCTACATCCTGGGAACAAATCTTTACTCCTCACACTTCAGACAGAGCCCTAATATCCAGAGTATACAAAGAACTCAAAAAATTAGACAATAAAATAACAAATAACCCAATCAACAAATGGGCCAAGGACCTGAACAGACATTTCTCAGAGGAGGACATACAATCAATCAACAAGTACATGAAAAAATGCTCACCATCTCTAGCAGTCAGAGAAATGCAAATCAAAACCACCCTAAGATACCATCTCACTCCAGTAAGATTGGCAGCCATTAGGAAGTCAAACAACAATAAGTGCTGGCGAGGATGTGGGGAAAAGGGTACACTTGTACATTGCTGGTGGGACTGCAAATTGGTGCGGCCAATTTGGAAAGCAGTATGGAGATTTCTTGGAAAGCTGGGAATGGAACCACCATTTGACCCAGCTATTCCCCTTCTAGGTCTATTCCCTAAAGACCCAAAAAGAGCATACTATAGGGACACTGCTACATCGATGTTCATAGCAGCACAATTCACAATAGCAAGACTGTGGAACCAACCTAGATGCCCTTCAATAGATGAATGGATAAAAAAAAAAAATGTGGCATTTATACACAATGGAGTATTACTCTGCATTAAAAAATGACAAAATCATAGAATTTGGAGGGAAATGGATGGCATTAGAGCAGATTATACTAAGTGAAGCTAGCCAATCCCTTAAAAACAAATGCCAAATGTCTTCTTTGATATAAGGAGAGTAACTAAGATCAGAGTAGGGACGAAGAGCATGAGAAGAAGATTAACATTAAACAGGGATGAGAGGTGAGAGGGAAAGGGAGAGAGAAGGGAAATTGCATGGAAATGGAAGGAGACCCTCAGGGGTATACAAAATTACATACAAGAGGAAGTGAGGGGAAAGGGAAAAAATACAAGGGGGAGAAATGAATTACAGTAGAGGGGGTAGAGAGAGAAGAGGGGAGGGGGGAGGGGGGATAGTAGAGGATAGGAAAGGCAGCAGAATACAACAGACACTAGTATGGCAATATGTAAATCAATGGATGTGTAACTGATGTGATTCTGCAATCTGTATACGGGGTAAAAATGGGAGTTTATATCCCACTTGAATCAAAGTGTGAAATATGATATATCAAGAACTATGTAATGTTTTCAACAACCAACAATAAAAATTAAAAAAAAAATCAACACACACAAAAAAAGAAAATAAAAAATATGAAATAATTAAAAAAAATATATCCACAAGTAAAATAAGATACCACCACACACATCAAAATGGCTAAAATAACAACACAAAATTAAGAATAGAAACAATGTCAAATGCTTATAAGGATCTCGAGCAATAGGAACTCTCATTTATTGATAATGAGAATGTAGAATGGTGTAGTCACTTTAAAAATGGCAATTTCTTACAGAGAGAAAGCTCAAATGATGAAGCAATTGAGTTCCTAGGCATTTATCTAACTCATTTGAACATAGTTACAATTATTATGTGTCAAACAAAAAAAATTAATGTCCAAACATAAACCTCTCTATAAATATTTATGGTAGTCTTATTAATAATAATTGAAAACTAGAAACAAAGGTGTCCTTCAATAAATGACTGTATAAACTAACCCTGAAATCCAAATAATGGAGTACTGTTCAGTGATTTAAACAGTGATAAAAAAGAATGGATTATAAATCATATAAACACATGAATGATTCCTATGTGCTTGTTGCTCATTGAAAGAAGTTACTCAGAATAGATTTCATACTATATGTATCTATTTCTGTACTTTTTGAAAAGGGAAATTCTACAGACAAGCAAGTCAGTGATTGCCAAGGGCTGGTTCAGGGGTGATGGGATGAGTAAATGGAGCAAAGAGCATTTTTTTTTTAAGATGGTGAAAGTACTCTATATAAAACAGTAATGAAAAGGCATGATGTTATACACTTATCAAAACCATAGAGAACTTTCTATCATAGAGTGAACCTTAATGTGTGCAAATTAAATAGAAATAATTTAGGAGATAAGAAGTACCTAAAACTGAACGTATGGCAAATAATCAAACTATATTACCAATGTATGAAGCAAGCTTGAATTAGGAGAATGTGGGGTAAAGGTGACCGGAGTAACTTTTGAAATGAGTTTTCAGACTAAGGGCAAAAGGTACTGTACTTAAGCATGGTACTCTGTTTTATAATATTGTTTAGCATTTCTGAAGCCAACCTAAATGCATACTAGATTTGAATAATTAAGCCAAGGGCTAGCAGATGGTAGAGGCCAGATTTCTCACTGTTGGAGTGGGTAGTTACATTTCAAGCAAAGGGTAAGGCTTAGCATCTTGCACATGGTGATGAATTGGGGTTGGAGACATTAGAATAAATTCATATTTGGCTCAAGATAGATGTAGATGCTTACATATAAAAGTCCAGTTGAGAAGGCTTAGAAGCAATGCACCCCAACAGAAACCAGCACACATGGTATTAAAATCTTGCTTTCTAACACCCGTTTTTGCCTAAAGAAGCCAGGGCTCTTCAATAAATGATGATTCTAGAACTGGGATAGAAAACAAATAAACCATAAAATATTATCCTGTAGTGCCAGGAAATAAGGAAGTGCTAAAACAAACTAGCAAATTTAAAGAATATAAAAAGCTTAGTGTTGCAAATATGATACAAGCAACAATGCAAAAAGTTCCCAGTAGCCAAAACTTGAACAATTTGGGCAGTAAAATAATAAAAAAGAATTAGGTTATAATTTAAATAATAAAAATACCCACAAGTTCATAATTATGAAAATAAAAGACTGAATAAATAAATGAATTGGGAGAACAGACAAATCTTCATATAGATAATTTCAAATAATTTATGTAGACACTTGTTGAAGAGGTTGTGGAATATTCTCCCCTTAAGAAGGAATTTCACAGAGTAACTTGCCAAAGTACTTTTCAAAGTGTAAAGAATCGAAAAGACGATAAAAAGTCTAATTTTCCCATGGGTGAGCCTGGTCATCAGTGCCTCAGCCAGAGACGATCAAAGTCAAGTTTAGTAGGGATATCATTTGATAAAATTTACACTTGATAAAATGAAATGAGAATGACGCCTCATTCCTGTGGTTTTTCTTCCCCAAATCCATAATCCCAGACAAACCATGAGAAAAAAGTATGATGAGAAAAATTCCAACTAAGGGACATTGTAAAACACCTGACTAGTATTCTTTAAAGCTTCCAATGTCATTGAAAATAAAGAAAGTTGGAGAAACTATCACAGGAAAAAACATTAGGAAATATGACAACTAAATATAAGGTGGTATCCTGGATAGGATTCCATTACAGAAAAAAAGAACACTAAATTAATACTAGGGAAATCTGAGTGAAATGAGAAGATTGGTGATGGAGTTCAGGACACTCCACCCCAAAGTATGTCTGCAGGAGATCATAATATGCCACCCCCAAATATATCTTTTGGCATCTTAAAATATTTTGAGTTGGTTATTTTGAGAAATTGCAGACACAGAAGTACTTCTGCAAGTTGCTTTATTGTAAGACAAATTTACATCTACAAAGGAAACACATCCATTTGTGAGAGGTTTGACAGGGTAGGACTGGATCGTCTTATCAGGGTTCACACTGCTGGTGAGTGACTCCTTGTTAGCAAATGTGAGAAACAGAAAGTCTGGTAGCCATTTTAATTATAACCCTTCCCTTTGCCCACCTTTTTTTTTTTTTTTTTTTTTTTTTTGAGATCAAGGATTGAACCCAGGGGTACTTAACCACTAAGGTTCATCCCAGCCCTTCTTACATTTTACTTAGAGACAGGGTCTTACTAAGTTTCTTAGGAGTTTGCTAAGTTATTAAGGCTGATTTTGAACTATTGATCCTGACTCAGCCTCATATTTTAGTTATGTACCAGGCCCCAATTTTAAAATTATCCAATCACATAGATTCTAACCCCAAGTTCCTCTAATCAGGATACAAGCAGGCAAAATGCACAGGTGCGCTTTGCTAACCTAGTTCTGTAGCATGCCCTTCTGTCAGAAGAAAATCTTGCCTTGCTCGCTCACGTTCGAGAAATTGTTTGATTTCTTTACACACTTGGGTATTTCTAACAGGGAAGAGCCTTAGGAGTATGCTAGTATCATCTCCAACCATCCAGCAGACTAACTTGGGGTCTTTTAGGTGATTGTGCTTGCAGGTTCCCAGGTACAGCAGAAAAAAGTGTAAACCCCAATCTGCAAGCACTTTTCAAGCCTGGTTTACGTTTGCCCCTGTATTATTGGTCAAAGGAAATCCCATGGGCCAAAGCCTGAATCAAGGAGTAGAAAAGTAAGTTCAAATTCTTGAAAAGAGTAATTCCAAATCTCATTGCAAAGAATGTACATATAGCAATAAAAAATGTTTATTTGTAGTTCCTCACATATGTATGTATTTCTGTGTTATGGCTTGGATGTGAGTTATCCCCCGAAAGCTCACATGTGCAAGAAGGTTCAGAAGAGAAATGATTAGGTCGTGATTGCCTTAATCCAATTGGTGATTAATCGCCTGGTAGAGATTAACTTAGAGGTAATTGAAATTTTAGGGTATGGTTGGAGGAGGTGGAACTTGGGGGCATGGCTTCAGGGTATATGTATGTATCTGGCGAGCAGAGTCTCTCTCTCTGTTTTCTAATCATCATGTGAGCTGCTTCCCTCCATTACACTCTTCTGCCATGATGTTGTGGCCTCACCTTGAGCCCCGAGAAATGGGGCCTGCTATCTGTGGACTGAGACATCTGAAACCCTGAGCCCCCAAATAAACTTTTCTCCTCTAAAGTTGTTCTGGTTGGGTCCTTTAGTCACAGAAGCAAAAAGCTGACTAAAACATTCTGTGATTATTTCATCTGTAAATAGTAACAATTCTAACTATTCTTAGTAAACAGTAAAGAATGAATATTTCTCTGCATTCTTATTTCAGGTATATTAGCAAATAGAAAATTGTGACATAAGCTTATTAGGTGAGCTTACAAATGCTTTTAAAATCAGTAAATTTATTTTCATCAATCAAAATTAACTTTAATGAAAGCTAAGCTTTTATATTCGTTATGTGAAACCATTTGGAGGGAATCATAATTTATGACAATTTATGAATATGTACATGGGGGCTCAATACATTTTAATTTTTACTCTGTAAAAAGTCTCTTTACAAATTGCTCTTTACAAATTGCTTTTCACTCAATGTCCATAGTCAAAGGAACAACATCAAAAAACAAAATGTTTAAATTGACCTAGTCTGTTATGCAGAATACCCCATGTAATAGGTTTTTCAATCATCATAGTTCTTAAGACTGTGGCTATCAATTATAATTTCTTTAGAATAGTTTAACAATTGGAGGATATCTTAATAGTATTTATTATAAGTAGGTTCTTTTCTGTGAAATGTAAATCGATCCTTATTGGTGAAGCTTGAAAACATACACATCTGTGTAGTTATACACAGTAGTCTAGATTGGTAATAATAACAACGTTGCCTTTAGCAGGAGCAGATTTATTAGAGTAAAGAACAGTCGGAGGTGTTTTTGATTTGTTAGCATGCACAAAGATTAGCAGTTCCATCTCTTTTCCTATTATTATGTTTTGTGTCTCCAGAAGTTTGCTTAATGTCACATGATTTTTTGTTACTTTTACATTTTTTTTTTAGCATATGCTTAGTTAAACTCTGAACCATCAGTTAAGAATCTAGATGGACACACACACAGAAAAGCAGTGAGTTGCCCATTCAATGGGAATCCCAGAGAAGTGTTTTGCATGCATGTGATGAAGTCACTGAGATGTGTCTGACTGCTTCTTTTTTTGAGAATGGGTACCAGAGATTGAACCTAAGGCCACTTAACTACTGAGTCAGATCTCCAGCCTTCTTAATATTTTATGTTGAGACAGGGTCTTGATAAATTGCTAGGGCCTCACTATATATCTAGGCTTGCTTTGAACTTTCTATCCTCCTGTTTCAGTCTCCCAAGCCTGTGGGTGACAGGCGTGTGCCACTGCATCTGGCTCTGACTGCTGCTTCTGCTGCTTTTCTTTTTATTTATATTTTACCTAGTTTTTTTTAATTATATATGATTATAGAATGCATTTTGACATATTATATATACATGAAGTACAATCTCCTGTTCTTTTGGTTGTGCAGGATGTGCAATTGCATTGGTCATGTATTCATATATGACTCTAGCTATGTAATGTTTGCTTTATTCCCCCTCCTTTCCCTTCATTCCCCCTATTGTCTAATACAAAGTATTTCTATTCTTCCCTACCCCACCTCCATACTTACAGTGAGTTTGCATCCACATATCAGAGAGAATATTTGGTCTTTGGATTATGGTGATTGGCTAATTTCACTTAGCATGACATTCTCCAGTTCCATGCATTTACTGGCAAATACCATAATTTAATTTCTCTTTATGGCTGAGTAATATTCCATTGTCTATGTATATCACATTTTCTTTATCCATTCCTCTGTTGAAGGGCACCTAGGCTTGTTCCATAGTTTAACTATTGATGTGGCAGTGTTCTTTGGGTATATACTGAAGAGTGTAATAGCTGGATCAAATGGTGGTTCCATTCCAAGTTTTCTTGGGAATATCCATATTGCTTTCCAGAGTGGTTGTACCAATTTGCAGTCCCACCAGCAATGAATGAGTGTATTTTTTTAAATATATATTTTTAGTTGTTGATAGTCCTTTATTTTTTATTTATTTATATGCAGTGCAGAGAATTGAACCCAATGCCTCACACATGCCAGGCAAGTTCACTACCACTGAGCCCCAGCCCCACGTGTGCTTTTTGCCCCACATCCTCACCAACATGTATTGTTAGTTGTATTCTTCGTGATTGCCATTTTGACTGAAGTTAGATGGAACCTCAGTGTAGTTTTGACTTGCATTTTTCTAATTGCCAGAGATTTTGAACATTTTTTCATATATGTGTTGACCAACTGTATTTCTTCTGTGAAGTGCCTGTTCAGTCCCTTTGCCCATTTATTGATTGGGATATTTGGTTTTATGGTGTTATATTTTTTGTCTTCTTTATATATCCTGGAGATGTATGCTCTATCTGAGGTGCAAGTGGCAAAGATTTTTTCCTATTCTGTAGGCTCTCTGTTCAAAATCTTGATTGTTTCCTTTGGTGTAAAGATTTTTAGTTTGATGCCATCCCATTTGTTGATTTTGCTTTTACTTCTTGTGCTTTAGGAGTCTTGTTAAGGAATTCCATTCCTGAGCCAACATAATATAGATTTAGGCCTACATTTTCTTCTTTTAGGTACAGGGTTGCTGGTCTAATGCCTTGGTCCTTGATTCATTTTGAGATGAATTTTGTGCTGGGTGAGAGGGGTTTAATTTTATTTTGTTACATAGGTTTTCCAGTTTTTCCAGCATCATTTGTTGAAGAGGCTATCTTTTCTCCATTGTATGTTTGTGGTGCCTTTGTCTAGTATTAGATAACTGTATTTAAGTGGGTTTGTCTCTGTGTCTTCTATTCTGTCCCATTAGTCTAATGTCTGTTTTGGTGCCAACATCATGCAATTTTTTTTACTGAAGCTCTATGGCATAATTTATGGTCTGGTATTGTGATGCCTCTGCTTCACTTTTCTTGCTAATGACTGCTTTGGCTATTCTGGGTATCTTATTTTCCTAATGAATTTCATGACTGCTTTTTCTATTTCTATGAAGAATGTCATGGGAATTTTAATAGGAATTGCATTAAATATGGACAGCACTTTTTGGTAGTATGGCCATTTTCTCAATATTAATTCTGCCTATCCAAGAACATGAGGATCTTTTATATTCTAAGGTCTTCTTCAATTTCTTTCTTTAGAGTTCTGTAGTTTTTATTTTAGAACATCTCTTTTGTTAGATTGATTCCCAAATATTTTATTTTGTTTTATTGAAACTATTGTGAATGAATTAGTTTTCCTAATTTCTATTTCAGTGGATTCATCACTGATATATAGGAAAGCATTTGACTTATGGATATTAATATTATATCCTGCTGCTTTACTGAACTCACTTATGAGTTCTAGAAATTTTCTGGTAGAGTTTTTTGGATCTTCTAAATATAGAATTATGTCATCAGAAAACAGGTGTATTTTAAGTTTTTCTCCTATTTGTATCCCTTTAATTTCTTTCTTCTGCCAATTTTTCTGGCTAGATGTTCAAGGATGATGTTGAATAGAAGTGGTGAAAGACGACATCCTTATCTTGTTCCAATATTTAGAGGGAAATCCTTTCAGTTTTTGTATACATAAAATGATGTTGGCCTTGGCATTAGCTAATACAGTTTTTACAGTGTTAAGGTATATTCCTAATATCCCCAGTTTTTCTACTTTTCTGTACATGAATGGGTGCTATATTTTATCCAATGCTTTTTCTTCATGTATTGAGATAATCATGTGATTCTTATTTTTAAGTCTATTGATGGGACGAATAGTGTTTATTGATTTCTCTGTGTTGAACTAAACTTGCATCCCTTGAATAAACCCCACTTGGTAGTGGCACACTATCTTTTAAATATATTTTTATATGTGATTTAACAGTCTGTTATTTATTTATTTTTAATATATTTATTCTAATTTGTTATATAAGACAGCAGAATGCATTTCAATTCATAGTACACATATAAAGCACAATTTTTCATTTCTCTGATTGTACACAAAGTAGAGTCACATCATTTGTGTCTTCATATATGTACTTGGAGTAATAATGTCCATCTCATTCCACTATCTTTTCTACCCCTACACCCACTCCTTTCCCCACCCTCCCCTTTGCCATATCCAGAGTTTCTCCATTCCTTACATGCTCCCTCCTACCGTCATTATGGATAAGCATACACGTATCAGAGAAAACATTTGGCCTTTGGTTTTGGGGATTGGCTTACTTCACATAGCATGATTTTCCAACTCCTTCCATTTATCTGCAAATGCCATGATTTTATTCTCTTTTATACTGAGTAATTTTCTATTGGGTATGTATATCACAGTTTCTTTATTCATTCATCTATCGAAGAGCATCTATATTGGTTTCACAATTTAGCTATTGTGAATTGTGCTGCTTTAAACATTGATATGGGTGTGTCACTGTAGTATGCTGTTTTGAAGTCCTTTGGGTATAAACAGTGGTATACTTAGGTCAAATGGTGCTTCCATTCCAAGTTTTCCAAGGAATCTCCATACTGCTTTCCAGATTGATTACACCAATTAGCAGTTCTACCAGCAATATATAAGTGTGTCTTTTCCCCCACATCCTTGCCAACACTTATTGTTGTCTATATTCCAAATAGCTGCCATTCTGAGTGGAGTGAGATGAAAACTTACAGCTGTTTTGATTTGCATTTCTCTAATTGCTAGAGATGTTGAACTTTTTTTCATGTATTTGTTGATCAATTGTATATCATCTTCTGAGAAGTATCTATTCAGTTCCTTAGCTCATTTATTGATTAGGTTATTTGATTTTTTTTTTTTTTGTGTGTGTGTGTGTGTGTGTTAAATTTTTTGAGTTCTTTGTATATCCTAGACATTAGTGCTCTATCTGATGTGTGTGTGGAAAAATTTTTCCCATTCCGTAGGCTCTCTATTCACATCACAGATTTTTTTTCTTTTTCTGAGAAGAAGCTTTTCAATTTCAATCCATCCCATTTATTTATTCTTGATTTTATTTCTTATGCTATAAGAGTCTCATTAAGGAGGTTGGGGCCTAATCCAACATGATGAAGATTTGGGCCTATTTTTTCTTCTATTAGGCACAGGGTCTCTGGTCTAATTCCTAGGTCCTTGATCCACTTTGAGTTGAGTTTTGTGCATGGTGAGAAATAGGGGTTTAATTTCATTTGCTGCAAATGGATTTCCAATTTTCCCAGCACCTTTTGTTTAAGAGGCTATCTTTTCTCCAAAATATATTTTTGGCACCTTTGTCTAGTGTGCAATAACTTTTTTACATTAGTTTGTCTCTGTATCCTCTATGCTATTCCATTGGTCTTCAAGTCTATTTTGCTGCCAATATAATGTCATTTTTGTTACTATTGCTCTGCAGTATATTTTAAGTTCTGGTATAGTGATGTCACCTGCTTCATTCTTCTTGCTAAAGATTGCTTTGGCTATTATGGTTCTCTTATTTTTCCAGATGAATTTCATGTTTGCTCTATTTCTATGAGGAATGTCATTGGGATTTTGATTTGGATTTCATTGAATCTGTATAGTGCTTTTGGTAGTATGATCATTCTGACAATATTAATTCTGCCTATCCAATAATAAGGAAAATCTTTCCATCTTCTAAGATCTTCTTTAATTTCTTTGTTTAGCATTCCGAAGTTTTCATTGTAGAGATCTTTCACCTCTTTCATTAAGTTGATTCCCAAGTATTTTATTTTTTTTTTGAGTCTATTGTAAATGGGATAGTTTTCTTAGTTTCTCTTTCAGAGGATATGTCACTGATGCACAGAAATGCTTTTGAATTATGGGTATTTATTTTATGTCTTGCTACTTTTCTGAATTCATTTATTAGTTCTAGAAACTTTCTGGAGAAATTCTTTGGATCTTCCAGGTATAGAATCATGTTGCTGGCAAATAATGATAGCTTGAGTTCTTCATTTCCTATTCAAATCACTTTAACTTCTTTCAACTATAATTGCTCTGGCTAGAGTTTCAAGAACTATGTTAAATAGAAATGGTGAAGGAGGGCATCCCTGTCTTTTTCCAATTTTTATAGGAAATGCTTTACATTTTTCTCCATTTAGAATGATGTTGGCCTGGCAATTAGCATAGATAGCTTTTACAATGTTTAGATATGTTCCTATTATTCCTAGTTTTTCTAGTGTTTTGAATATGAAGGGGTGCTGTATATGAATATTTCAGGTGATATTTCCTTTTTCATCATGGATGTTAGTAATTTGTGTTTTCTCTCTCCTTGTCTTCATTAGCATGGCTAGGGGTTTATTACTTTTGTTTATTCTTTCAAAGAACCAACTTTTTTGTCAATTTTTTCAATTGTTTCTTTTGTTTCAATTTTATTGATTTCAGCTCTGATTTTAATTATTTCCTGTTTTCTACTGCTTTTGTTGTTGATTTGTACTTCTTTTTTTCTAGGGCTTTGAGATGTAATGTTAGGTCATTCATTTGTTGCCTTTTTTTTCCTTTTAAGAAGTGAATTCCATGCAATGAACTTTCCTTTAATACCATCTTCATAGTGTCCCAGAGATTTTGATATGTTATATCAGTGTTCTCATGTACCTCTAAGAATTTTTAAATCCCCTCTTTGATGTCTTCTGCAATACACTATGCATTTAATAGCATATTATTTAGTCTCTAGGTGTTGGAATAACTTTTTTTATCATTGATTTCTAATTTAATTTCATTATGATGTGATAAAATGCAGCAAGGTCAGAGTACCTGCTAGGAACACTTGAGAAACCTAAATGTGGAGATTTGAGGAGGATGCTGAAGCTGCAATGGAGACCCCCAAGATTAAGAAATGCCAGAAATGTGGGACATTGTCCTAGGAAAGCTGCAGGAATTAAGCAGAGACAAGCCAACAGAAAAGTCATTTGAGTTGCAACCAACATGGCCACAGGGGCAGACCTACACAAACCCTTTGGAGAGTACATCACAATGCCATGTGCCCCAGATGCCAGACAAGGAGCTGTAAGACTTGTTTGCCCAGCTGGATTGCCATCTTGCTTTGTTCCTATCCCTTCTTTCTATCCCTAATTTTGTGAGTGGAAATGTTTACTGTGTACCATTACATATTGAATAGTTATAAATTGCTTTTAATTTTACAGAGCTCATAGTATGAGATTGCCTTGGGCCTCAGAGAAGACTTTGGACTTGAACTTTGAGCAATCTCAGAACTGTTGAGACTGTGGGATCTCTTGGAAATGGACAAAATGTATTTTGCATTATGAGATAGTTGTAAGCTTTTGGAGGACAGGAGCAGAAGGGGGTTATGGTTTAGATGTGAGCTGTTTTCCAAAAGCTCATGTGTGAGGCAGTGCAAGAAAGTATAGAGGAGAAATGATTGGGTTGTGAGAATCTTAACCCAATCAGTGAATTAATCCCATAATAGGGATTAACTAAGTGATAACTGAAGTGGTAGTGTTACGTATAGGAGTTGGGCATTGGGGACATGGCTTTGGGGTGTATATTTGTATCTGGCAAGTGGAGTCTCTCTCTAACTGCTTTCTGATCATCATGTGAACTGGTTCCTATAGCCACACTCTTTCCTCTTGTGATGTTCTGCCTCACCTCCAGCCCTTATGAATAGAGCCCAGGATTTTTATGGATTATGACCTCTGAAATCATGAGTCCTCAAATAAACCTTTCCTCCTAAAATTGTTCTAGTCATATCACAGCAGTGAAATATCTGACTAAAACAAGAATCAAAGGAAACAAATAAATGAGAGAAAAAAAAAAAAAAATATATATATATATATATATATATAATGTAAAATTTTTGAAAAAACAACAACAAAAAAATAAAAGTAAAAGAATACAAAACACAGCTGAAATATACTAATCAAATATCCTACTCTTCAATAAACTGATCCATGAAAATAACTGGTTTCAAAAGTGGTAGAATAAGAGAGGAGAGAAAAAAAGTTCTTGATGAAAAGTTAAAGAATTATTTCTGTTAGAGATCAAGAGATTCTCAGCATCCCTTCTCAGCAGTGTTAGATCTGGAGTAAGATGCCTGCTCTACCCTCAGGGTGGGGTTGCTAGGGTGAGAAGTTTTATCCTGGAGATAGAACTTCTGGAGGAGGGGTTTAGCCTTAAGTAGCCTGTAGGCTCTTCGATGAATGCCTATTGGTCCCAAGATTTTAAATCAGAACCCCTCCAGGGACTCGTAAGTATTTGTCCACACTGGAAGCCTGCACCCCAGGGCTCTCTTTTGGGTTCCACTTGTGTGGTATAGGAGCCAATTCTTAGTCCACTACAGCACCTGCCTATCACACATTTCCTGGTGTTTTGCTCAGTCTCCAAATTTAATCTCTCCTATCCGTGCCCTTTTGAATTCTCAGACAGGATTTGACTCTTCCAGGTGGCACTGCAAGTAGCCAGATTGGAGGAGAAGGAGGAGAGCCAGGTGAGTTTCTACAACCCATGTTCCCCTGTGTAAACTTCTCTACACATTTGATTCTCTCCTGGTCACTTAGGCACACTCTCTGTTGCACAGGCCTATTTT
Source organism: Callospermophilus lateralis (assembly GCF_048772815.1). Lineage (NCBI taxonomy): Eukaryota > Metazoa > Chordata > Mammalia > Rodentia > Sciuridae > Callospermophilus > Callospermophilus lateralis. The sequence goes on along the minus strand of NC_135306.1, from coordinate 126,539,176 downwards.
GGGGGCCAGATGCAAATTTGCCAGAAATTGTCTCCCTCATCCACTGGACCCTGCCCTGTGGCTGCAAAACGGTTCTTTCCTCTGACCTCCACATGCTGCCTAGATGGAATTTCTTTCCTGCACAAGGATATTGTGCAATGAACTTTTCAGTTTAGTTGGGCAGTATCTTTGATCTTAAACTCTCCTTATCCAGACATGCCTTAGCCCTCCTAAAAATGCGGGTTCCTTTGATTCCCTTATCCCTTTTACTGTGTTCCCTGAGGGACTATTCTGGCTTGTGTTCTGTGGCCAGGGCTTGGTGCTGGGGATTTCTTCCTTATTATATCTGACCTCCTGATTCTCCAATCTGTTTTGAGTGTCCAGTATTAAATTGCAGTAAAGTCCCCCTTATTTGTATTCATTCATCCACCTTGCTGAGAAACTGTCTTCTCTTTTTCGTTTCACATCATGGAGCAGCCAGAAAAGTGACCTGCTCTATTCTTCCATCTTAAAACCCCCCTCTCTGATTGCTTTTTGATGGGTGTGACAGAAGCTATAGAATAACAGCCTGAAAGGATACTAAGAAGGGGGAGGCAGTATTTGTTATCTACCATTATTATTATTTTTTATTATTAGAATGGGTTAGAAAATAAGTATTATTACATTCATCATCATACTCTCATTTGGTTGAAGTTTGTTTTTGTTTTTTTAAACATTCATTTTGTACTTCTCAGTACCAATGTACATTTTTCGTTTGTATGTGGTGATGAGGATCGAACCCGGGCCGCACGCTTGCCAGGCAAGCATGCTACCACTTGAGCCACATCCCCAGCCCGAATGTACATTTTTCAACACTCCAGATCTACTATATATATTTCTATCAAAAGTTATAAACTTAATAGTATTTAATTGGGTTTACTCGAACAGAGATGTTTACATTCCCTGCCTAAAATTATAAATTTCAATTAAATATAAGAGATGTGTGGTCCAAATCTATGTATTGGAGCAAATAAAATATAGTGTGTTTGCAGCAGGGAGAGGCTCAGGGAGGGAGTATCTGTCCTGTGGGCGACAGCTAATGAAATATCAGGAGGGGACTAGGTGACTGCCTCCTGCACCCATACTTTTTTTTTTTTTTTTAACATACCAGATAGCACGAAGTTGAGACAAGAAAGGAAACCCAATTGATGGGAGCTACCTTCCTTCTAGACCTACATAAGTATAGAATTGCATAAGTACACAGAGTTCCTGTCTTCTAAATTACCTTCAGATGCTTCTGTGGTAAGCTGTATTGCTTTAAAAATAACAACAACAAGAAGAAAACATTTTTTTCTGTCTACTTTGACCTCATTCTTCTCCGTTGGGATAAATCCATTTTATTCAAGAGGTGACAGTTTGTTCCTTCTGCCAAATGGATGATATACTGTTGAACAGAGAGTGTCTGTCATTGATAAGCTTATACAAATTCTCTCCTCTTTGGTGGCAGTGTGGTAAATTGCACAGAACTTTGTCACTGCCAGTTAGTGCTGCCTAAGAACTTACAAAGGAAAATGAAAACAGAAGTGTTACAGCAAACAGGTGCCTGATACTATTAATTCTGACTGGCTGACTGCACTCGAGGAAGAGAAATGGATTATAGCTACTTCCTGATTATTTTTAATTATATATTTACACATTGTATTGTTCCCCTGGGAAGGAAGTCGTGATGATAATGTAGACCACCTTTGTGGAGGACTCCAACTTGACTCTTATCAGCTGTGCACTGGTGGCATTAGACATGTAATTAATCAGAAAACAATTTAATTTCTCCTTGTCAGCAAGGCAGGAGGTGGGATAAGTATTGGGTCATCTGAATTTAGTAAATTTTGTTATTTTTATCTTAAAGGCAAAGAAAATATTATATAGTATCTATAATTGTCAGCAATTCCTGGGGTGATAGAAAATTAAACCATCAACTAAAGAGCAAGTTCAGCATCCCAGAAAATTATAGTAAATATGCGTCTCAGTGTTTTTATGTTTAAAAAGAGAATTAACTAGTTTATTAGGTCAGCTAAATTGTTTTTCTTTTACATAAAAAAATTTATTGAAAAATATTTCCACTTGAGTATTGACTAAGGAATAAGCAATAAATATAAAAATTTTGGTAATCTTGAAAATGCTGTGAAATTTATCTTAGGTTTCTTAAAATGGACTGACTTACTGCAGTCATTATTTTGAACAATGATATAGCTTTCGTAATAGAAAATTAATCTTATAAATTTATTCTCTTTGTTATAAAATAATACTCAAAGAATTCATATTTTACCATGTCCCTGAGAACTTGTGAATTAATGTATACAATGTTAACTTTAAGCAGAGACAAATTTCAACCACAGCAATATGAATGTAAAGTGTATCTATTAATACTAAAGATTATTTTATTGCTTATCATAGATGCCTGTGGGTAAGTAGTCATTTGAGTACTTTCAAGGCAACAGTTTATTTTTCCCTTTGTTTAGTTTGTTCAAATACAGGTTTATTATGAATATAAAGTGAATAGAAGATTACATTCATTGAGCACCCAAGCAGGCCAGCAAAATTGGGATGCAGAAAACATGCTCTTCTTGACTTTTAAACAAATGTTATGGATTTTTCAGGACCCAAATACTAAAATGTATCAGTGATATATCATATATAAATATATCATGTGTCAAATAGACCATATGTAACTAATTGTGAGAATGAAAAACAATTACATGCTACATATTATCTTCTGTTTATTTTAGCTCTTTGGAAAATTTTATTTTGCTAACATTAAAGAAGTTAGACATAGATTTTTTGAAACTTTGTCAATTTCAATATTTACTGATATTTATTTGATATGGGAATTAGTCACAATATTTTTCCTTTCAAGCATATGGAAAAGACAATTTTTCCATCCTAATTCTTGTTATAACTCTAACAGAATTCATCATATAACACTGTTCTCACTGATGTGTCTGAGCTGGTGGCATACAGCATGACTTTGGCCTCTGTCTAGGGTGTGCTGGATCTCTCTGAGAGGTCTAAATCAGATACAAAGATGGCTTTGAGTGATGATCTTTTTATTTGTTGTACTTTTACATTTTTGTAATTGGGATTTTTAGATGTTTGTATTAAAAATACAAGACCATCTGTTGTATAAGGACAGAATCAATGTCTGAACTATGTGACATGTCATACATAAGAGCTAAAGAATTCTTGCTATAAATATTAGACTTCTATTTATAAATTAATAAAAAGAAAGTTTTATTTGTTTGGTGCTTATCTTGGGTTAGGAGGGGAATATATTATATTTGTGGTTGTAGTAATTTCTGGGTAGAAAATATCCAAACAGGCTGAATCACTTTTCTAACTTGATTTTCCTGATGTTTCTCAATATCAAGAACTAATCTCTGGCTGCACAGCAGCACAAGCCTGTAATCTCAGTGGTTGGGGAGGCTGAGGCAGGAGGATCGCAAGTTCAAAGCTAGCCTCAGCAAAAGTGTGGTGCTTAGCAACTCAGTGAGACCCTGTATCCAAATAAGATACAAAATAGGGCTGGGAATGTGACTTTAGTGGTTGACTGCCCCTGAATTCTATCTCTAGGACCCCATCCCTGCAAAGAAAAGAACTAAGATGTGGCTTCCTGGGATATTCTAAATGTCTTCAGTGAAAGTGATAGCAGTGGTTTTAGGTAGATGGGGGGATTATGAAAGCGACAAGTAGAAAAAAATATATAAAAAAAAGAGAAAAGTAAGTAAAGAAAAAGAAAGTGAAAGGGCAAAGTCTTGAAGAGTAAGTACTTTCAATCAAGCTCCTAAACCTCATTTCACCATTGCCACACAGCATATATTCCTGGCAGAATTTGCTTCAAAGAGGTTCTAAAGGTCACCAATAAGACAACTGACATATATGCCTTCCTACTTGCTCGTCTAGTGATTCAGAGAGATGCGCTGGCTGTCAGTGCCTTTGCTGGCCTAGAGCTATTTGTATTTAATGCCCAAGTTTAGAAAGAACTATTTTAGCTTGGCCCTGGGATTCTTATTAGTTTCAGAATAACCCTGGAGGAAATGACTGTTTTTTAAAATGGGATTCTATAAAATTCAACATGTAACATTTGTTTCATGCTTCAGTCTGTCCTCTAAAAAATCATAGCTATAGATAAAATGCTTCATGTAGACATAGCATATATAATTTGTCAAAGATTGCACTTGGGGACAGGGATGACAGAGATAAAGGACATTTAAAAATATTCTAATTCCCAGTGACATATTTAAGTTTCTTTGATTATAATTCATTCATCTTTCTGTTACTTATACAAATATTTATTTAATATCTACTAGGTACTCTAGTAGGCACTAAAGATATAGTAGTGAACAAGACAGACAAATCCCTCTCTTTGTCCCGCTCCTATTCTAGTGGAAAAGATAAACAAATTAGCAAGAATAGAAGTGATAAAAAATCTGATAGAAAAATTTTCTGTGTAGAAACTAAGTAAATTTAATAAGAGATAGTGAGTGTGATGGAGGGTAGAATAGCAGTGCATTATTTTATATAGACTAGTTAAGAATGTTCACTGTAAATAAGTATCTAGGGAAAATTTGGTAAATGTAGGAAAGCAAAACACATGAATATTTAGAGGAAAAAAGGTACCTCAGACAGGAGAAGGCAAATGTCTAAGTCCTTGAAAAGAAACAGAGTTCATGAGAAGTGATATGGAAGAAGGACTTGTATGAATGAAGAGAATGTGTGTTAAGAAGAGTGACAGGTTGTGAAATGTAGAGATAGGCAGTAGCCAGATCACATTTTGAGCTGAGGAGATAACACATTAAATGACTATCTTTGCACATTTATGGAATGGACTGTAGAACTTGAACAAGAAAGGAAACATAGAGAAAAGGCAAGATGCTATTGAAATAGTTTTAGACTGAGGAAACAGTACAGGTATCTGAATGCTATTTATTGACTTCTTTATGAGGCAGTATTGATTTTTGCCTATCCCAGTACAGTTCACATGATTCAGCCATATTAAAAACATCTAGAGAAAAGAAGAGGATGGATCTGCTTTCCATCTCTCATGATAATTAATTGTACTAGTATGTTGAGTTCCAGGCTCTGTCATATCGTGGAAACGTGGATAATCACAAATGTATTCAGGAGAGGGAAAACAAAGTAATGAAAAACCTTGAAATGTGGTAATAATAGAAATGACTGGAAAAAGTAAATTAATGACCTAATATTTATAGGAGTTTTTGACCAAAACTCAAGGGATACTTCCTTCTTGCAAAGTCTTCATTGAATTAATTGACTCTTGCTTTTTGTTGTTGTTGTTTGGGGGTAGCAGGGATTGAACTCAGGGGCACTCAACCACTGAGCCACATCCTCAGCCTTATTTTGTATTTTATTTGGACACAGAGTCTCACTGAGATACTAAGCATCACACTTTTGCTGAGGCTGGTTTTGAACTTGCAGTCCTCCTTTCTCAGCCTCCCAAGCTGCTGGGATTACAGGCATGTACCACTGTGCCTGGCTCGACTATTGCTTTTTATAAGCCATGGAGTAAAAGATATAGAACTGTAAGATAACAAACAAAAGCTTACAAAAGTAAGCTTTTGTCCTATTTATACTTCCATGGAATAATTTGACTTGTCTCTTTCTTTTATACCTGGGTTAACAGTAATTACTTTCAATTTAAAATTGTCTTCTTTGTTATATGGAGAGCTGAACTCTGTATATTCTTTAATAACAAGCAGCTATAATTGTACATGACAAGATACAAAGACTTGAAGGAAAGTAAACTTTTTGTACCATATGTAAATATTATATTCAGTATCTGCTCTATTAGTGAGATGCAAAAACCTCTCACTCCCCACAACAAGAAATTGCCACATAGCCAACCATCTTAACTCAAAACTCAGAGGTGAATACTTCATACAATTGCTATCTTAAATAAGAAAAATTAATCATATTGAATCAGTTGAGACTTATTTTAAGAGATTCAAGGTGACAAACCAGTAGAAGCTACAGAAAACCAAAGGGTAGAATGTATTAATCTAAAAAGAAGGCCATTCTAAGCAGCCAGAGTTGCTCAATGATAAAATCAGCTGTACCTCAAGGCAGTTTGTCAGCTCTTTTCAAATACAGTTCAGCCTGAGATAAATGATCATTATGTAATTTTAGTAACATACAGTTTGTTCTGATTATATAAAAGTCCCCTGCAGTTCTTAGAACTGTGATTCTACAAGTTAGACTTCAAAAATAATTGTTTTTATCTTTAGTATTTAATAATAGGTGATGTTTTAATACCAAGGTATTACCAAATGAGAGAATGGAGAATGATTACAGGTAGAACTAAGAACAGAAAGAAAATATTGGAAGTTAGAAAATCTGTGTATATCTGTCTGACCTGATACCTATGGGATATAATGGATAAGAGAAGAGAGAGTAAGAAATAGTTCTGTCTGCTCCTTTGAGCCAGCATATGTGAGAATCGTGGAGATAGATATAAAAATAAAGAAAAAATAAAAGAGGAGGTTATTTTGAAAGTAAAGTTGAAAAGATAAGATGTAACATTGAATTTGAGAAAGTATTGTCAGATAAAAAGCAATGAATTGGTGGAAAAGTTAATATATTTGTGTGTTTCTGGAGCATAATGGAGCATAAGAAAGAATATGATCTGTTTTGGATTCCATCCAAAATAACTTTTTTAAGTAATATAATAATATGGACCTGATTACAAAATGGCCTTTTTATGTACTCAGATAATTCCATTCTGCAAGGTTATTCTGTATGTTTGGAACCATGTTTTAAATATAGTTTCCTAATAATCTTTCAATATTAATTACATTCAAAATGCAAAATAGCACATTTTGGAGAGAATGAACTTGAATTCGGAAGCCTGTACTAGTTTCAGTTTTGCCATGAATTGTGGGACCTTGCATAAGTCATCACTTCATTTTCTGTAACACTGTGCTTTCAGCTACATAAATCCTCTTCTATAGTCTAATGTTTTCCAATCATCTCAGAACTTCTAGTAGAACCCCAAGAGAAAGTTGACATAAAAATGTATTTGTCCATACATTTGAAAGAATGGTACTAGACACATCCATGCAGTATTTACTAAAAGATGTTAAATGAGGTCCAGATTAAATAGATAATTAGATCGTTAAAGAAAATTAACAGAGAGGGAAAATGAAGTATCACACTGCATAAAGCTGACAGCAATGGTCTGAATTTTCTTTCTTTCTTATGAAGGGGAAAAAAAGAGGGATTTTCTCCAATGAAGATAGAGATCTTCAAAGAAACCACTTGCATTGATTGACATGTCTGCAGGAAGAAAAAAGTCTCTCATCCCAACCCAAACACCATCATTCTTCTACTAAACAATAGAAATGCTAAACAAAGCATACTAGAAAAATCTTGAGAAAACCTTCTATAGATTTTAAGAATGAATGACATAAGAGAATACAAATTGACTCCCATTCTCTGAAGTCAGGAAGATGATAAGACCTACTCTTAAAACAGAAGTCGATTTAAAGATAGCAGGGGATACTCTAAGTCCTGACACTTGTGGGACCTTGTGTAAGGGAAGGGCAAAGATTTGTGAGGGTTGTGTGGGTCAGAAGTTGGTGCATCAGATATAAACAGATTTGAGTAATCTAGATTCTAACTAGTACCACCTGACAGGAGGAGGTGACTAAGAATAAGGAGACTATGTCTTAATAAATTCTATGGTGCTATAACAAAATACTGAAGCTGAGTACTTTATAAAGAAAAATGATTTATTTGGCTCACACTTCTAGAGCTCTAAGATCACTACACTCTAGCAACCTGTTTAGGGGCTCCTAGTTGGGTGAAAACATGGTAGAGAATTGGAAAGGGAAACAGCAACATACCAAAAGTGCCAAGTGCCTGTCTTGGCCTTACCTTATACCAACTCACTCTCCTTAGAACTCACTCTACAAGCCACCATTAATCCTATCTGAGATGAATCCCCAGGATCTTTTTGCCTTCCACTGGGACCCACCTCTTAGTGTTCACCTCATGCTACCACACTGGGGACCTAGCTTCCAGCATATGAACTATTGAGAAGCACTCAAATAATATCTGAACCATAGCTGACTACTAGTGCCTGGAACTGGAAGGAAGTTATTCACATAAGACATCAGTCAGAGTGTGGGTTGTCTTGTCTGCAACTAGGCAGAATGTTAGATTAGAAAGTATCATCAAAGAACCAACATATGCACGCCACTAAAGAATCAGCATGTGGATAAATGCCATACACATAGTCCCTGTGGACACATCATGACTTGCCCAATCAATCAACTAAGACTTTTGATCTTTTGGTGTTCATCATCTGAAAGATTCATCAATAGAAGAGAAGGGAAATAAAGATGAAAAGCAAAAATAGAATAAAACGAAAGGCATCCTTTTTGCCCCACCACAAATCCCCTAGCAACAGAGCAAGCCTTATCTGTGGGGAAGAAAGAAAGGAGGAATGAGAGGTTAAAGACTGTTTGGGAAGGACTAATGTATTAATGCAGACAGCTCTTTGCATATACAGGTTCTGCATACAAGAGATTCCTCCAATTGCAGACTAAGAATCTTTGAAAAAAATTACACCTGTGCTGAATATATACAGGATTTTTTCCCTTGTTATTATTTCTTAACAATTCAGTATAAAAATATTTACATAACATTTGCATTGTATTAGGTATTATAATTAATCTAGAGATGATTTAAAATATACAGGAGATTGTGCTCAGGCTTTATGCCAATCCTATACCATTTTATGTAAGAGACTTGAGCATCCACATGCTGGTATCTGCAGGGGGTCCTGAAACTAATCCCTTGTGGATACCAAGGGATAACTGTATACTAAAAATTAATTTTAATTGCTATATCATGCCTTGTTCTAATATTTTAAAGAGTATGGACAGCTGGAGATCTATTGACAATGTCATCTAGGGCAGGGGAAAGGAAATTTGGCAGATGTTTAAAGCAGTAATTGGAGAAACATAAAATTTTTTCAGTCTTGGTCTTAAATGTATTACATATAATTGGACATTTTCTCATTATTGATATATAAACTCACAATAATATTTAATTGATATTATTTTTTCAGTAAAAATTTATTGAAAACTACTATGAGTTAGGGAACATAGACCCTAGAAACTGTAGATCAACAGAGTAAAAGGACTCCCACATGATCTTCATTCATATAGGATACAGACTGTCAAGTCCATTCAGGCTACTCTAACAAAGTACAATAAACTGGGTGGCTTAAAGACAATAGAATTATATTTTCTCAGAGTTTTACAAGCAGGAAAATCCAAAATCTAGTCACCTTTGAATTCGGTGTCTGGTAAGGGACTATTTTCTCATGAATGGCACTTTCTTGATATGTGCACATATCATGGAAGATGCTAATAATTCTTTTTTAAGGGTGTTAATCAGCCCTTATAACCCAATCACCTCCCAAATGATCCCTCCTCTCAAAACTATCACCTTAAGGGTTAGATAAATTCTGGAGGGATACAAGCATTAGATCACAGTACAGACCTTTGGACCCAATGATCAAATCTTGGGCTACATTGAGGGAAACGTACTCAGGAATCTTTATGGTATAGAGCATTTCTTATGTTAAAAATAGTTTCATTAGAATCTTTTTTGGATCCTCCCTAGGACATTTGTTAGTCATGCACATTCAAATAATTCAGAAGACAAGGCTTCTAAGAGGGTGATAAAATATTGAGTGTATTTAGATAAGAGGAAAGAGAAGAAAAGTGCATTAAAACAGGGAACAATGAATGCACTCACATTTTGCAGAGAGCTCCTAGCTCTGCCTGCTTATATCCATCCTTCAGCACATTACAGAGATTCTTACTCAGCTCCTCTGCCTTTCCCCCATGCACTCATATTCCATAACCATAAGCTCAAGTGAGCTATTCAAGCTTAGCAGAATAAATTGAGGATATGTGACCTGTTGATTCATGAATGATTAATTGTACTGTTTGGATAAAGCATAGAATCCAGAACAAATAGATGCTTTTTCCTAGATGTGCAGAAGTTATGACATTTATGTTTTTACTAGGCATTTTGCTATAACTTATGTCAATATAGTGGTTTATTACAGAATTTTATGATTTTCATTTAATTAAAAAACATGAGTGGCAAATTTTTTTCTACTGAGAGATTGTAGAAAAATCTATTCTTAGAGTAATAAATAGAACAAAATGGAATATTTGAGAGAGCCTATGGGAATATCACATGATAATTCCCATAGACATATATTGAAAACAGAGTTTGGATAATCCTTCATTTGTTGCTTCTGATACATTTAAAAATGATTCTACATTCTTACAGTGGGGAATTAATTTTCAAAGGTTTTCATTGTGTTTATTTAGTATTGGATATGAGCAATAGCGGTAATCATAGAATTAATTTCATAAAATAGGTCAGAATTATTTATTGGTGGCAAAGGCACTAATAAGAAAGACATGATTCTTGCACCAAGTATTCCATGCTGAGCTCCTCAAGCCAGTTTTTTTTTTTCAATTTGCAACTATTAACTTTAAAATTGAATATTTAAATTATTCAGCTTTCTTCTCCCTTGTGGGGAGAAAGCATATATGGTATTTTACTAGGTCATGCATATACAGACCTAAAATTGGCTCTGTATTCTCCTACTTAAAAAATAATTGCACAGTTTTCCTCTTGACTCACAGTACTCGGTCACATGGGCCTTAATTACTATTCCCTTCCTAGTCTGGGGCTTCACGTTGAGTAAGCCACAGACCACAGGATCTTAGAGACACTTCAGAGGGTCCATGATGGCAGATTATGTTTATACTACTATATTATTGATCTTTTTGAAAACTGTCTTGATATTTTTATTAGTGATGCATAAACAACCTTGAGAAAAATGCCAGAACCATGGTTCAAATACAGCTATAGCAGCACCAAGTAGTATTAAGTAAAATTTGAACTTTAGTCTTACCCAATATCCTTAATGAAACTATTGAATACATTAATTTTTATTAAAAGCTTTGAGCACACATCTTTTCATAATTTGTGTGATGAAATTAAAAACATGATAAACCACTGCTAGGTCATGCAGAAGGCTCATGGTTCCTTTAAGAAAAAGCATCATGCTTCTATTTGAAATTGTGTGATTTCTGATTTGTGAGATAACCAAGAAGCCATTTTTCCATGAAACACCAATTTACTTGAAAGAAAGACTGACAAACTGCGATTCAAGTGTACTTGGCAGATATTTTCTTTAAAATGATGTAAGTAGGCCTGTCACTTCAGGAAAATAACTGATGGTATTTATTACCAGAGACAAAATTCAAGCTTCTGTCCCCAAACTAACTTTCTGGAAACTTATGTTCACCTTCATGAGCCAGATCACTTCCCAATACTTAACAATTTTAATGGCGACTTTAATTTTATTTTTTTTCTTTTTACAAATTGTCTAATAAAGTGGGAACAATTCAGTGATGCAATATTTTCCAAATGAACAAAAAGCATGAAGTTACAAGGTCATACACGAGTAAAAGAGCATGTCAAAATAAATACCCAACCAAAGGATAATTTAATTTAGCAAAGTACAAAAAGTTCACAGATGTGAATTTTAGAATATACATCACATTGTTCCTTGAGGAAACTTGCTTCTTGTGTCTTGGTGTGGTACTTAAGAACACACATGATTGTTTGCAAAGGATATCAAAATATTCTTCTTTATTCTTTCTCTCTGTCTCTCTTGGTTTGTGTGTGTGTGTGTGTGTGTGTGTGTGTGTGTGTGTGTGTGTATTTGAGCTGGGTTTTCTTCATTTGCTCCACTCAAAGCAGCATTGTAGCTGATTGGACACAAAATGAGTATGAGGATCCACCCAGCTTCCTTTATTAAGTCAAATTTTGGTTTGCAAAAATACATAATTATGCACTCTTTTTATTGGCAATTTTTTTGTTTTGGAAACTACAGTAGCCATTATTTCAATAAGATGTCATTAAGTTAGCATATAGTTGGATTAGTATAGATTTAAAACAATTATATATTGTTTTAAAAATAATTGGTAATGATTACTTTCAATTTCTGTTTTAATGCCCAACATAGTAAAAATATGAACAGATATTACTCACTTAAACACAATTATTGCTTTAGTAATTTTTCAAACTGCAAATATGCCCAACACCAAAAGGTTTGAGAACTACCCTTGTACAAAGTTTAATGTATTGTAGACACTAAATATATCTGATGACTCAAAGCATGAGATGAAGACTAGCGTGGAAGTCATATTTGAGACCAGGAAGATAGTACTTGAAGAAACTCATGAACTATAAAATATTCTGACCTTCCTCATATAAACCCTGATATATCCAAAGGAACTACTAAATTTAACATTCTTGAGGGAAAGCAGAAAAATAGCAATGACAAAGACCAGATGTTGAAAAACAAATGTTTCACTTCCTTCCCATTTTTTCCTCTGAATTTAGTTACTCATTCAGTTCATTTCTTCTGTTGTAACACCTCACATTATATATCCTTTTCTTTCTATTTTTACTTATTTAAAATCATTACTAAATTACCTCATGTCTGGTTGGCTAATTTGTATCTGGCTATCAGTAGCATCATTTTTTTTTTTTTTTTTTTTTTTGCTTTTCCAACCCATCCTGAAATATGCAGAATGATTAACACGTTTAATTTAGTCCCAGATACATCACTATCAACCCTCAACACAATTAGGTATAAGGAAATAATTATTTTTAAGCATTGATGAAAGAATGAATCTCACACTTCTCATCACATCCACCACTCTGATCATACGTTTTACTCTCTGTAAATAAGAACTGTTCCAATGAAAGTTTATTCATGTTCTCTTTCAGCATGTCAAATCTACTTCAATCTTGGTATCTTTCTTTGCATTACTCCCATAATCTTTCCATCATCATCTTATATATCATCTTTTATAATATGTAACCATTGTACTTATTACTTTGTAAGGCAATAAGTACAATAGCTAAAAAACAGAAAGCAAGCACTAAATAAATATTCATGGCTTTCCCTATTAATATTACTACTACACCATAAGCTATGAGAGGACAGAGATTATGCCCTCCCTGAATCATATTTCAGTCACAATTATAGAGTAGGCTACATATACATATAGGAAATGCCCACAGACTATACATGGCTGAGAGTAATTATTATTCATATGTTGACTAACTTTCGAGTTTGAAAAGGAGCCATACATCTAAGAAATCCACTCAACAAGCATTTGACATTATATATTACATTTATAATAAAGAATAGCATTCAAACCTAGGACACTATATGGGGCTAGACATGAAACCCTGTCCCAGAATATTATGCACAGGGAAAGAAAGTCATCAATGGTAGTCTAGTAATTGACAAAAAGTCAGATTAATCAACTTTTTCTAGTTAAAATACTACAAACAAAATTCAAGTTTATTTACCAAGTTTGTACCATATGTGGAAAACTGCAGAGTATCACAAACATTGGCTATTAACACATAGTGGCTCAGAATTGGAGAGGTTTGACACCATGGATAATTCTGGTGTTGTGCTGCTGAAACACAAGAATGAACAATCTATTCTATTCTACCTACATTGCATATGATCTTCTTATAAAACAGATCTTGGAAACAAGCCTACAATTGCTTAAATTTTGGAGAGGGTGAACATTTGTTTTTGGAAGAAAATACACATGCTGAGCCACTGCACAAAGTAATGCATATAGGAAACTAGCCGGGGAAAAATAAAAAGTCTCACATAAAGAAGGCATAAGTTCCAGAACAGACACCTGGTATGGGGAGCAAGTCCCCTGAAAAGAACAACCAGATTCAGTTACAGGACAGCTGGGACCAAAACACCCAGTCTGATGCTATTTGATACCAAGGAAAATCCACTCTCCCTGGGTAAAGATCAGCCTGGGAATCACGTGTTTAGTTGCGTTAAATGGTATGTTTCAACTCTTCAAGTATGATTCGATGTGCAAAATGTGTGGGAATAGGGGTGTATTGGAAGTCATTTGCCAATAATAGAAAAATATTACTAACGGAAAACTGTTGAGGACATTTTTTACATATTTTAAAATAATGGTCACTTTAAAAGCAGGTAGCCGAGCTCTCTGTAACAAAATAAATGCCAGTTGTTAGAAAAACATTTTGAGGGATTATTTTGGTTTTCAAAAGAATGCTTTTGAAGTTTGGATAAAATGGGCCATGCTGAGAGACATTAAGAGCTGAATGGTTCTGTTTATAAAGTGGAGGCATTTTCAGTTCCTTAGATCTGACCTAGAGAAGAAAGCAGCAAGAGGTAAAATAAGAAGGGGACAAGAACCTGAGGAAGATATTTGGTTTAATTGTCCCCAGATACCATGTACCATCTCTTTACCTAAATGGTAGTTTGCAGAAGTCAAGGCAGAGGCACTGACTTCCACATTCATGACATTTTCAGATTAAGAAAAGGAAATGAAAATCTTTATGGGTAAAATAGAAGTTCAGGGGAACCAGTACTTTGAGACAAAATGTAATAAAGAGACATTAAGTCTCCTAGTGAGTGCTTAGACAGCAGGTGGTGCAAATAGAAGAAATTGAACTTTTCATCCTGTGAGGGTGCCAGGGGGCTCAGAGAGTGTCTTCTAGCTTTTATTTAACATATGAAAGGAAAAGAAAAATTTCTAAAGCTGCAGGACTACAGACCCCAACAGTTGCAATCCAGTCTAACATCTTACCTGTGTTCAACTTCATCAATTGGAGAGATCCAGGATGGTGAAAGCCACATCAGCATGACAGTGAAGCAGGTCTCTGTGCAGACCAACCTTAGCAATGTTCCTGTCTGTATTGGGAGCTAAGTAACTGTAACAAGTTTCTGTAATGTGATTAGAGTTTCTTAGAATGAGTAATTGTCACAGTTGCTGTTGTGGAAAAGTAATTAATTATATGAAGTAATTATAGTTTTCCCTCAAGTATACTTAGGCTTGATATTTTTTTTTTCTAGAAATAAAAATAGCAAAAGCAATATTGTCGGTATCTTGATAGGTAGTGTATTGTTTAGAACCAGGATTGTAAGATAGAAAAGAGCATTGATGGAATGTGAAGCAAAGGTGGAACAAAATGTTAATATAAACACTGTCCTAATGCAAGGGGTAACTTTGAAGGGGCAATTTTAAGATGAATATCCTTTTCAGTAGGGTGAAATTCTCAATAAAACACTGCCTAAATGAGAAGATGAGAATAACTCAAACACAGTCCTACCCTCATAGGATTTTGCAATTTCAGGAGAAATCACCATCAATAAGATACGTAAGTACAATAATTTAAAAGTGTGTTAAATGTGCATATTTAAGCCATTTGATTAATTTTAATTTAGAATTCAATACGTTTTACTCTGATCATTCAGTATTCATGTATTCAATATTCTAAACAACCCAAACCAGAAAAATACTGCTTCAGAAAAAGGATCTGAAACGCGGGTCTCTCCGCGCCTACAGTGAAGCAACCACGGAGCGCTCCACCCGGCTTGAGGCAGGGTCAGGGACAAGATGGTAGTTTCCTGAGACACCATGGAAGGCGCGGGGGGGGGGGGGGGGGGGGGGGCGGAGGGGGGCGCGGGGGGGCGGGGGGAGGGGGGAGGGGGAGGGGAGAAGTGGTAACAAAACCACAGGGGGATTGGCGGGTTTTTTCAGAGCTGGTAGGTTACTAGCACGCGGATTTAGCTGGCGTCCCGCTAACTGGTATGAACCCTCTGTCTCCTTCTTTAAATGTGGATCCACGATATCTAGATATCTAGTGCAGGATACGAATGAGTTTATTTTACCAACTGGAGCTAATAAAACACGGGGCAGATGTGAACTAGCCTTCCTTACCATTGGAGGATGTTGTATGACAGGAGCTGCATTGGGGGCAGTGAATGGTCTTCGGCTAGGATTGAAGGAAACCCAGAACATGGCCTGGTCCAAACCAAGAAATGTACAGATTTTGAATATGGTGACTAGGCAAGGTGCACTTTGGGCTAATACTGTAGATTCTCTGGTTCTGCGTTATAGTGCATTTGGTGTTATCATTGAGAAAACAGGAGGTGCAGAAGATGACCTCAACACAGTAGCAGCCGGAACTATGACAGGCATGTTGTATAAATGTACAGGTGGTCTTCGAGGGATAGCACGAGGTGGTCTGGCAGGACTAATACTTACCAGCCTCTATGCACTATATAATAACCTGGAACGCATGAAAGGTTCCCTTCTTCAACAGTCACTCTGAAGATTTTTACCAACTCATGAATGTAGGACATTTCAGTAGTCATCTAGACCAATTAATCAGTCTGGAGTTATATTCTCTTCTACCTACAATTAGTTTGAGAAATTGAAGATTTGGATTTGCTCTGATAAAGATCAGGACTGGCATTTCTTCTTGCCCTTAGTTAAAGGCAAAGCCCTTTGGTGACTCACTGAGTAATGTGGTTGGTTCTCTTCTCCTTTGGAGAAGATATTGCACGTGTTCTGTCTCCTACTCCTTGAACTAGAAAACCACTTACTCTCAGAATTCAGGTCATGCTTATTGTTAATACTTTATCACTGTTTGTTCATTTCATGATCTCAAACTGCAATGTTGCCCTGTGTTCTGAATAAAGGGTAAAAAATAGAACCAAAGTCATAACTCCCACATAAACATAGTTGGTATCTCCTTTGTAAAACATCTGCCCAAGCCAGGCACAGCAGTGCACATGTTTAAGCCCAGCATCTTGGGAGGCTGAGGCAGTATTGCAAGTTTGAGGCTAATGTCTGCAACTTAGAAAGACCCTGTCTGGAAAAACTAAAAACACTGGGATGTAACTCAGTTGCAGAGTGATCTTGATTCAATGCCCAGTACCACATACACACAAAAAAAAATAATAAAATAAAACATCTATCTGGATATGAAGGCAAAGTTAATCTTGGCATTTTCTTCTGCCTAAAGGAGGCCAAAATAACATGTTTTTGTGTTTGTATTGCAATGAAGAACTGTTGGTGAAATTAACAACTGGGATAGGATTTTTCACCAGTAAACTGATAAGTTGGCATTAAGTAATCTGAAGGTACTCCAAGTTAATCAGAATGGTATGCTAGTACAGTCTATCCAATAATCATGTTTAATTCTGTACATAGTAACTCCTTTCTGGGAATAACTAGAAGCTAAAAGTTTTTCAAGAAGCCTTAGGAAAAGTTAAGAAAAATAAAGGCGAGTTTAATTTCTGAAAAAAAAAAAAAGAAAAGAAAAAGGATCTGAAATAAAGTACATGTATATTAAGAATATTAAAAGTAATTTTTCCTTAAAGAAATGTTGTTATAGAAAATTAATCCAGAGGTGATCTCAGAAATAGGTTGTTCACAGTGAATTTCTCATATATTAGTTGAAAACATAAAATTCCTGTTTCCATAAATATTTGAAAAATACATTAACTTAATGAATTATGATTTTAATATGTTTGAAAAAAATAATTGAATAAAAAGAAAAAAATAAATATACATACATTCAAATTAATATCCACATAAAATTTGATCATTAGTACCAGTCCAATGTATGTGATATTCATACCATGACTCTTACACTGGGAAAGAACAATAAGACATAATATTTGAAGAAATATGAAGAAGCGTACTGTCCTCATATTATTTGTATAATAGTTTTGAGCTTGAGAAAAAGTTAATGAGTAGGAAAAATGAAGGTGAATAATATAACATGAGTCATACTGTAGAGTGTTCATATGCCATACAGTGGTCAAGAAAGGAAGTGTTATAGAATGATTAGAGAGAGAGAACACTTGGTTATATTCAGTCCTTGAAAGTTTGAGATATGAAGAGGGGAAAATGATTCAAGGAAAGAGAAATGTTTTGAACAAAGACAGTCAGGCCTATATTTAAGTAGAAAGGAATCCAGTGAAGGAAGCGGGTAGGCAGCAATGATTACATAAGTCAAAGAAGTATAAAAGGAGCAGGCACACAGAGCACTATGTCAAAAAATGTCACTAATAACAATGAATATAAAAGGGAAAACTGCTAGGTACAGAAATGAGAAAAGTGGAAATGATCTCGGAGACTAATGAAAAGAAGAGGAGATCTGAAATTAGACACTCAAGTTCAAACTTTGGCATTGCTACTTATTATCGGCATAGCTTTATGTGTTACTTTATGAACTACTTAAAATACATCAACTTTAAAAGTGAAATAATATTATTTCACAAGTAGAAAGGATGAGCTAGGACATTGTTTATGAGCATATTAACAGTAACTAATGTCATAGAAATGATTGGTCTATATGTTATTGGATATGTATCTGGGAAGGAATATTTATAGCTAGGTACAAATTATGCATAGTAGAAGTATGTCAGAAAAAAACTCCTATGCAAAGAGTCAAAACAAGATCATTCTAGACTAAAGAACGAGCAAGTATAAATGTTGTAGGAGGAAAGAGTTTAGAATAACC
This sequence comes from Callospermophilus lateralis, assembly GCF_048772815.1. Classification (NCBI taxonomy): domain Eukaryota; kingdom Metazoa; phylum Chordata; class Mammalia; order Rodentia; family Sciuridae; genus Callospermophilus; species Callospermophilus lateralis. The sequence goes on along the minus strand of NC_135306.1, from coordinate 126,520,708 downwards.
AGTAAAAAGGAGCCAAATATAGAAAGAACACAGTGAGCTAAGAGAATTGTTCAAGATGAGTACAGAAGTGGGTGATTAGCAATCACCTTGATCATGTTAGTGTTTATTCTTTTAATACTATGAAGAATAACACTAAGAAAAAAGTGTCCATAATTAATTTTTCACACTAACCATAAAAGTAAATATTTACTACATTACAAATAAAGATATTATAATCATACTACAAAATATCAAGTAAAGCATAAATTAATAAAACTGTAAATGCAAAGAATAAATGACCAAAAAGTATAAATTATGAGCCACTAATGACTGCTTCCTTTGAGAAGGAAGGAAGAAAGGAAAAGAACATGGGAAAAGGTGCAGGGACATGGGATTAAGTGAAAGAGAATATGAATTTAATGTCACATAAATAATTTTTTTGCTTTGCCTTTTTAAAAACTTGAAGTAGAGTAAAAACATATTTCAAAAGTAAAAGAGTTAGTACAATGTAAAAATGGGGACTTTTCTTAAATTGTAAAAGAATGACCTAGAATAATTATAGATGGTGCAGATTTGCCATTGTGTGGTGGGGGATGAAACTGCTTCTAATTAATAGTCAGCAAAGATGAGGCTCAAAATGGAGAAAAAGCCTAAAGACACTTTGAGGAGACTGCAAAGATGTTCACAATAGCTATTTGGTAAAGTGGGAAAGACATAAATTTAAGAATAAATCTGAAGTTTAAGTTCTGGAATTTAAAGGAAACCAATTCCTTAAGATTCCACAAAAAAAAATTGTTGGATCTAAAAAAAAAATTGTTTTAGTAAAGTTATAGGAAATAAAATCAAGACACAAAATATCTGTGGCATTTCTAAAAACAAATGATGATGTAGCTAAAATGAATTCAAGGAAATAATCCAATTAAAATGACATCAGAAAAGTTTAAACTTCCCAACAAAAAGATGCTAATTACCTGGATGTATTCATCACATACTGTTTAGATATGTTGAATTATCATATGGTACCCCAGAATTAGTGTCAATTTAAAAAATAAAATAAAATATTATTAAGGAATAATTTTAATCAAGGTAGTGAAACAACTGTATACTGACAGCTATAAAACATTGATGAAAGAAATTGAAAAGGACAAAAATAAATAGAAACATATTCCATCCTCATGGATCAGAAGAACTCATATTATAAAAATCCCCACATTACTTAAAAGAAATTTCTGTTAAAATCTCAATGATATTCTTTTCATGAGAAAGAAAAAAACCTTAGTATTTGTATGAACCAAAAATACCAAGAATACTATATCGATTCTGAGAAAAATAAAGAAGGTTGGAAGTATCTTACCTCCTGATTTAAAATTATACTACAAAGCTATAGTAATCAAAACAATAAGGTGCTGGTATAAAAATAGACACATAGACTAGAACAGCATAGAGAGTCCAGAAATAAAGCCAAACATGGTTGACTGATATTTGACATCGGTACCAAAAGAACCTCATAGGACATTTCATCAAAAATGGTGCCAGGGCTGGGGATGGGGCTCAAGCAGTAGCGCGCTAGCCTGGCATGCGTGCGGCCCGGGTTTGATACTCAGCACCACATACAAAGATGTGTCCGCCAAAAACTAAAAAATAAACATTAAAATTCTCTCTCTCTCTCTCTCAAAAAAAAAAAAAAAATGGTGCCAGGGAAACTGGATTTACATAAGGGAAAGAATGAGCTTGGATTCTTATAAACACACAAAAATCAGCTCAAAAAAAAATTAAAGGATCTAAATGTAAAACCTTAAACTATGAAACTCCCAGGAGAAAACTGATATTGGCAATGATTTTTGGATATTACACCAAAGAGCTCCCGTTTGGCAAAAACGAATCAGTGGGACTATATACACTTAGATAATCTCTACAACAAAGGAAACAATCAGAAAAGTGAAAGTGCGACCTAACGACTGGAAAAAATATTTACAAACCATGTATCAGGTAAGTGGTTAAATCCAGTATGTATGAAGAACTCGCAGGACTCAACAGCAAGAAAACATATTACCTACTTAAAAATGGGCAAAGGATTTAAATAGACATTCACCTACAAATGTTCAACAGGTTACAAAAAAGATTCTCAAGGTCACTAACCATCAGGGAAATGCAAATCAAAACCATAGTTAGATGTCACCTAATACCCTTTAGAGTAGCTATTACGGAAAAGAGTTAGCATGAATGGGAAGAAAAGGGAAATGTGTATACTGTTGGTGAGAATGTATATTGTTGGTAGAGGGCTTATGGAATATATTATGGAAACTTCCAAAGCTATTACATTTAGAATGACCATACGGCCCAGCAATTCTTCTTCTAGGTATGTGCATAGAGGAAATTAAACCACTACCTGGGTGGTTTTTGCATTACCATGTTCTGCATTACCATGTTCATTACACTATTCACTTTAGCCAAGATGTAGAAACAACCTATATAGCCATGAATGGATGAAGAAACTGTGATGTGATGTGATATGTGTGTGTGTGTGTGTGTGTGTGTGTGTGTGTGATGGAATATTATTATTCAGGTATAAAAAAGGGGGAGAGTCTGTGATTTTCCACAATGGACGGACCTAAAGTACTTAATGCTAACATAAATACAGGAAATAAGTCAGTTCAATTGTATAGCTAACATGTGCTTAAGTGATATAAACTAGACATGCAAGGTAAAATATTACATGCAGGATCTTAAGAGAAGACCAAATAAAAGTGTGGTTATCATGGTTAGGGTTCAGGGGAGGAAATGGGGAAATAAAAGTCAAAGTTACAAAGTAGCAAATATGAAGCCTGCCTGAATGAGTTAAAAGATCTACTGAACAATAGAACAACTATAGTTAACAGAGTATTCAGGATTTTGTGAAATCAGTAGATTATAGCTGTTCTTCTCATGGAGGTAGATGGGTAAATATGAGATAATGAATGTCATTTAATCCTCTGAAATAATAAATAAATATTTATGTAAACATATACACATACATAGATACACATCATGTTATGTGTATTTATGTGTATGGAGATATATATTAACATCAAGTTCCATACTTAAATATACACATTAAAATTTATTTAAGAGAAAGGAAGATAGTGAAACCACTTGTGTAATTTTGTCTATCTTCCAGTTAGTTATAAGCAAATTAAATGTTTATAATTATTGAAATTAATCAGGGCTAGGAATATCATGGGAAAATGCAATACGTATGGGGTGAGAGGAGCAAGAGAGGTCTGAAGACCTTGCATTGTGCTGGGAAAAGAGGAGAATGAGGAGGAGGAGGACAAGCATGGTGAAAACAGGGATGGGGGTTCATGGTAGAGCACAGTCAAAACTCCTGGGCTGAGGTACCAGAGCAAATGAATTAGAAGGTCAGAGGTGACTGTCTAAAGAAAGTTGCTTGAAACCTGACATTTTTGTTGGGGGGAATGAAGTTACTAGTCATTACAAGTTCTCAGGTATGACCCTGAAGGCATGGTGTTGGAAGAGTAAGAAATACTTTTATATCCTTTTCTGGATGTTTCTCTTGATTGCAGATAAGCCTATGAGGATTGCGCCCTCATCCCTGACTTCTCCAATTTCTCTAATTTTATTTAACTGTAGTCAGATGAGTTTATGGGTTGTCTTTCAGATGTAATTCATGTTTTCTTGTCTGTCATTTGAACAATTCCAGTCACCTTCCCTGACATACACTCATATTTGTTTTACCTATTCACTCCTTATTTATTTTTTAAGAACCTTGACTATCTTTCAGGTAGATCTTCTCATGAACCACCAACTGAGAATGATGGTGCCCTCTTGTAGACATATTGAATGTATAGCCTGCGTAATTTATTTGGTGCAGATCATATACCTTTTCAAACATCTTGTGTTACCTTCATACATCATGGTGCTTTATTCAGGGTGTGACAACTATCTAAATCACTTATCCACATCCAGTGTCATTTTCACTCATTGTATCAGTGCTCCTGTGGTAATGGTGTAGGGAATATGGCTTTTCAGGGGCCTAATTTCTTTTTACCCAATGGCTTGTGGCTTTGTTGTCTCATAGTCTGGGCATTCTACCCTGGCCAGCCAAGTCATGGGATGAAAGAGCCCAAATCTCTTTTGAGTAGGATACTTAAATCACAGGGAATACTTTGGCTTTTACTCTGATTTAAATAGGAAGCCATTACAAGAATTTGTCAACAGAAGAACACAGTGAAATATAAGTTTTTGCAGGAACTATAGGAGTTAGGCACCAGGGAAGTGGACTAATGACAGTAATCTGGATAAGCAATGATGGTGGCTTGGACCAGTGTGGTAAGAAAGGAGGTGTTGTTAAGTATTAGGTTTCCAGATACATTTTAATGTTAAGGACAATAATATTTTACAGTGATTTGTATATGTAATGTGAGAGGAAAAAGATGGAAGGAAGAAAGGAGAGAAGGAAGGAAAGGAGGAAGGAAGGAGATAGAGCTGACAACTCTTAGAAATGACAACATAAGCATCCCTCAAATAAATTTTTAGAAGTGAGTAAATATGTTATCTTTTCTCTACCAGGATTGACTTATAGCTAGATTAGATATTTCTGTAACTTCTGGCCCTAGGTTTTCCTGTTCTAGTGGGCAGTGCATTTTCCTTCATTATTACCCTGAAATATAAATGTATATTTTAGACATTTATAAATTAAGAGCATAAAGATTTTTTTTATCACTTCTTGTAATATCCTCTTGATTGCTAGAATGCCCAAAGGATACATAACCCAAAAAACAGCTCTGTTACAGGCCAACAAAGCACATAAGATATAAAAATAGAATGGAATTTTTGTCACTTGTATGAAAGGGACTGTCAGTTGTTCACTGATAATTTAAGTGTTTCTGTCACACACTGGGGACCTCCGTCAGTGCAACTTCAACCTTTAACTGCCTTTATTAAAAGTACACATCATCATGTGGCTACAAAAGCATAATATAACAAAACAATATTTCTTTCTCTTATCTTCACTATCTTCTTTGCAGAAAAAAAGTTGTGTTTCTATGGTTGTGGAAACTAATTAATTCTATATCCAGCAGATTCAATAATAGAGAAGACTTTGTAGATATTGAGAAAATAATATTTTAGCATTTTTTTTGGTTGTTGTGTTCTTTCCACCAACAAAATCTCACCATCTAAAACCTATTCCTTTCTATTATCTATGTTTACAAAGGATCTGGACCAGAAAGTACAACTTCTGCCAGATCCCCACGATTTGGATCATGTCCATCTCCACTTTTGAGTGTTTTCCAGAATCTCCATCCTACTCATAGCATAATGCCAAGATGAGATCAATCACCGAATGGGCAGGTTGACTTAATATGCATCTTCTCTACCAATACACAGTACAAAATGTGTCATCTCTTTTATATATGATGATTGTGGAGGGGATTAGGAATATTTCTCTTTCTAGTGTTGTTGCACTTTAATCAGAATATCCTATAGAAATATCTATTGATTACTGCCTGATTGTTAGTTTTCCTAGAATGGTCTCTATTTTTATATGTATGGTATATTCAGTATCATAGCATACTTTTCTTGGTCTTGTAGATAAAGTTACTTTATTGTGAAGAAGCATTTTATTCTTAGACTTATAGGATCTATTGTTATCTACATTTCTATCACTCTTGAAGGTAGTGTTTATTTTATTTGCTACAATTCTCTGACTGGGAACAGTTTTGCTGAGTGGAGTGCTTTGGTTGGTAGCTTTTTTTCATTAAGTGCAGTTGTGTGAAAAGCTACAGTTAATGCAGACAAGTGAGGCTTTAACACTCTGCCTGTTCTGGGGATGTAGCTGAGATCTGGACAAAGCTTATATTCAAAAAGTAGCCTTGGTCTGTTTCTTTTTGTTTAGACCTTTATGTGAGCTCAATTCCTAGCATGCAGTTCTGCTTCACCGGGGCACTGTTAAGAAGGGCAATACACTTTAGGAACAGGTAAAGGTTAACTGTTACAATCCGCCACCATATAATGGGATACAGTGGAGTATCAGGTTAGCCTTGGCCTGTTCTATCAATATGAGCTCTTAACTTGGAATGCAACTGTGAAAAGAAGTGCTTTAGTTACAACACAATAGGTAGCATCAATTTTGCCCAGCACAAAGCTGTAGGTGGTTAACGATGGCTTGCCACACTGCTGTTAATGGTACCACTTTAGATCAGTACAGCCCTGTAAGTGGTAGCATTTAAACTTAGCACAATATGAAAGGCGGTACTTTCATCTTATTCAAAAAGACTCTGGCATAGTAATCCTCACTCTTCAGTTGATTTTGATAGGACACTTAGATGATATTTCCACAACCTTTCTCTTCAAGTCACAGGTTATTAAAATGATGAGTGAAAATATCTGTAGATGTTTCCTCAATATACATGATTTCCTCACATGTACAACTCCGTCCTTGTTTTAAAAAAGGGGAGTTAAATATGAAAATAATCCAAACCTCTCAAACCTCTTTTAAATACTAGTAACTCAGAACATTAGTAAAAATAATAGAGTATAATAATCAAAGGAATTGTAAGGATAAGTAAATTTAATGATACCACAAGAATCGGGAGCATGTAAGCTATAAAGCAGATAGATCAATTGACATTGTCTTTCTTCAAAACCTTTCTCTAAACTAATAAACTAATAAAATAGGGGTTCTATCCATGATGCTGTGAATATCAATTTCTATAATGATAAAGGTACACTGAATTCCTTCTTTTCAATCCAAATATATATCATAATATATGAGTGGCAAGACACTTGTGATCTTTACAAGAAAAATTAATATATAATGAACTTTAGTACGGTGCACCTTATCCATCAGAAGGGTCTTAAAACCTTTAAAACTTTACTTACTCAAACTAGGGGCTACATTAAAGCTTGTCAGTTGTCACTTGAGAGCTTGTTAGAAATAAAGAACATTGCCTCAACTTACTGAGTCAAAATATGCATTTTAATGAGGTCCTCTTGCTTCAGAAACTCATAATTTGAGAAGCACCAGACTAAATTGCCAAGAAAATCTTTAGTTCTTGTTTGTAAATATTTTTTTCAGAGTCAGGCATTACAATCCAAATTAATGTTTTTATAGTATAAGTCAATAAGGATGTTACTATATTATGGTAGAATCCTTTGTTTAATTTTTAGAGCCACTTCAGGTCTTTGAAACTTAAAAATTTCCAAGATCACTGAATCCTAAATAATCAATGCTGTCCTGTACCACAGTATAGGATCAAGATACCATGAATTAAAGTAACTTGGAATCCTGTTCAAGAAACTGAATCCGGCTGATTATTCTTCCATTAACACAGTAACATCAAGAAGTTTCTGTTCTTATAGATGCAACCTAAAAAAGATCACAACAAACTACTAATATCCCTCTTTTGCGTGAACCCTTCAATCAACAGACATTCATTCCACCAGTATTTTTTTAACATCTTATAAAATCATGAATTTGAAGAAAAACTTACGAGCTTCAATAGGTATAGTCCTAAAGAAATCTAAAGTAAATTATCTTAAAGAAAAAAAAGGTTTTGTTTTTTTTTTTTGGTATGTCTTTGCTTCAGCATTCAAATTAGCAATCTGATTAGTCCATTAAGAAGGCATGGAATTAGGCATTACCTGTAATGAGAAGAAGACTTGTTGGATTTTTAGTGTTTGTGGATAGCCAACTTTTTTTTTTTTTTTTGAATTTAACTATTGGGTCGGGTACCACAGCACACACCTGTAATCCCAGTGTCTTGAGAAGCTGAGGCAGGAGGATTGCAAGATCAAAGCTGGCCTCAACAACTTAGTGAAGCCTTAAGCAACTTAGTGAGACCTTGTCTCAAAATAAAAACTATAAAATGTGCTGGGGATGTGGCTCAGTGGTTGAGTTCCTCTGGGTTCAATTTCTGGTACCAACGAAAACAACAACAACAATAAAGAATTTAACAATTGGAATGGCAGAAGATGAATCATTATTTCTATGAATTAATAAAACAAATTATTTCTCTATGTTAGGGAAGCACTTTTCATCAATGTAAAGTGATTTCTCTTTTCTGGTCTATAAAACTATCAGGCAAAAAGATTTAAAATTTCACAAATAGACTAACAACAATGCAACAACAATGCAATTAATTATATTGGGTTGATATATATATATATATATATATATATATATATATATATATATGTGTGTGTGTGTACACATATATACACACACACACATACACACACACACATTATATATAATATACTTGACAAATGATTAAATGCTTTAGTCTATTTGTGATTTATTGAAACTGTTAAACATGAGAACTTTTTTTTCACCTTATGATTAGGAAGAAAAAATAGCACTTAGTGCTTGAGAGAAGTTTTCTTTATACATCTCAATTTTTGAAAATTATAAATAGTAATATCTTTCAGACCTCACCTCTATGACATACTAGAGTTGAGGAATGATTTCTGATCCAGAAGAATCTCTTGCTGTTGTCACAGGACATGTTAAGCAGTACAAAGAACATAATTCATAACAAATATAACTGAATATTTACTATCAAATATAAGCAAATATAAAATTTGAGTTCTGTGAAATGTTCTTGGCTCTGAAGTTTTAGTCAGCATATGAAGTAAAGTGCTCTATATGTGATTCCATCCTAATAGGTTAAGTTTAATCCACCCAATAACTTTTCAGTCATTGCAGGTTTAAGTTGTTTCATGTAGACTAGAAATTAGGACAATTTAACTATTTTTAATCCTTCCTCTTTTTGTTGCTCACTATATATTCCCCAAAGTTGTCAAGATACCTCAAAGGAGGGTAGTGGAGGAAACCTGGAAAGATAAAGTCTGTTTACATTTAGGATTCTCTGAACAAAAATGGAGATTATTTATCTATTGACTGAGACTGCCAGGGTCCTTGGCCCAGGTCTGTTTTTCAGTGCCAGCGTGTATTCAGCTGTTTATTTGAAAGTGTTTAGCTTTCTCAGCATTTATTACTTCTCAAGTGCCCAGGTGGCCACTCTACTTATCTTCGATGCTAAGGAGAAATGACTACCTGTGTCTAGAAATTCAAGGGCTTATGTACCCCACAGTCTTTTTAGTAAGCCCAGCTATTCCTTAGTAGGGGATGCCTCAGCTCTCAGCTCTTTTTTTAAACTGTGGATTGGTCCCAGAGGTGTTCTACCTCTGAGCTCCATCCCCACCCCTTTATTATTATTATTATTACTTTTATTTTTATTTTGAGACACAGTCTCACTAAGTTGCCCAGGTTGGTCTCAAACTTATGATCCTCCTGCCTCAGCTTCCCAAGTTGCATGCATTACAGGCATGTGCCTTTGGGTTGTATTAGTTTTATAAAAATGAACCATCCTGATATTGTCTGCCTGCTATGCAGTCTGTCATCTCTTCTTATTTATTTACTTATTTATTTATTTTTGTTTACCCATAATTCTGAGCCACGAGGATATGTTTGGAGATTCTGTTGGTTGGAATATTTTATGTAGGGAACATGATACCAGTATCTTAATATGCAGATATTTCTAGGTAATGTCAAGAATTACAATTTTAGATTCCCCAAGTTCCTAAAAGTTTTTTCATGTAGTCTCTATTCCCTACACCCTTTTTTCATATATATATATATGAAAATATGAATCCTCCAATACAGATTGTTTTAAAGAAAATTTGTAATGTTTTCATACATATTAAAATATATATACAGGGCTAGGGTTGTGACTTAGTAGTAGAATGCTCGCCTAGCATGCATGAGGCACTGGGTTTGATCCTCAGCACCACATAAAGGTAAAATAAAGTTATTGTGTCCACATAAAACAAAAAAATAAAATATTATATATAAATATGTGTGTGTGTGTGTGTGTGTGTGTGTGTGTATAATTTTTTTATTTTAAATGGCAGAAGCTTTTTTGCCTTCTTAACAATAACTTAGGGGAAAACTAAGCAAGTTTGCCCTTTGGAAAGCTTCTTCTTTTTAGTTTAGGAATAAAAAAACAAAACAAAACAAAAAAAGACTTGTTTTTTCCTCAGATGTGAACTAAAAGTCCAGCACATGCCATTTGGCAGTCAGACAGGAAGGCCATGATGACAACCCAGGGGAGCAGGAAAGGGCATGTGTAGGAGATATTTCACATCATCACATTGTATGTGGTGCTATTATTACCATGGAACTTTTAGAACTCACAGTAGGTAACCATTCATATTTTAATATACATTTAAAACACCATTTTTACTGACAATCAGTGACATATTTCATTTTCATATATGACAAATGTTAGTCAATTTCAAATATGCTATCAAACTGAACACTATGTTTATGATAAATGTGTACTTAATAGAGCCCTTTATTAATCAAATAAAATTAGGAAAATTTAATATAATAAAATTATGAGCAGGAACATTTAAGTAAGTTAAAATCATGAGTCATAGTTGCAACTTTTTAAATCTATTTTTGAAATACTGCAAATACATAATTAATTTCAAAACAGCAAAATATAAATCCTCATAATACAGAATGACAGAATGTTTTCTAAAATGTATTTGTAAGTTCAATTTGTCACTTGGAGAATTTTTATATAAAATAAGACACCTACATTCTGGAGGTATTATGGAAATTGGATTTTTTATTTTTGAAAATGTATTGGTGTATAGTAATTATAAGGAAACGCAGGGTTCACGGTGGCATATTGTACATGCACATACTATACTGGAATTCTTCAAATAAGTATGGTAACCATCTTCAAAATTTTATTGAGCTGATTTTTTAAAAATGCCTCCACCTCTCATAGGCTGTGTATTGACAAGTACCTTTACAAGAGAACAGTTTTCTGACAGGATTTTAACATTGATTCAACCATGTAAGAAATGAATTTTAGTATGTTATTGATTTGTATATTATTTTATATATCATATCTGTAATATAGTATAAGAAGAATTGAATGTGCTTTAATAATGTCAATAGCTTACTAAGTAAATGTTCAATTTAATATTTTTGAGTTATTTCCAAATACAGTGTTTTGTGCTAAAGAGCACCAATGATAATACAGGATGTTATTTTTTTTTTAAGTAAAGTGGGTTAAACTAGTATATGTAAAAAAAATTGAACTATATAGTGATATCCTTTCTCCCCAACAAAATGCCAAGGCTGATATGCTCACATCTTAACCAAGTCCCATGTGTAAATGTTTTTCATGATCCTTAGGTGACCATTTTGAAAAAACTAGACAGTAAGAATCTGTTAAATACAACAACATATGTAATGACATAATATTTGATTTATTAGGCACAGACACTTTGACAAAATCTTAATATCCATGTGGGAAAATGAAAGGTAAATAAAATAGAAATCAATAAAATGTATTATTAATATTTAATATATTGTGCATAAAAGCTGTAGTAATATGGAGAAATGAAACACAATAAAGCCTATAGTTCTTTAAAAGTAGGGAGAAACAAAACTTTCCTGATGGCAGTAATTGAGGTTGACTTTTAAACACTTCTACAAAATAGTTTCTCTGAATTTTAAGAGTATTAAAAATTACTTGCTATGTGATCCACATAAGACTAGCACTGTTTACTTAATCAAACATCAGGTTGTATTTTTTTTCTTTCTGGCTTGTTTGTGTAGACTTTCTTTCTTTCTACCTACTTGTTCTGACAGTTATCACCTCCTGCCAATAGTTTATCATCCTCAAATTCCTTCTACACAATAAGAATAGAAAAGATCCTTAAAATGACTTCTTTCTAAGATGTTACAGACTTGCCTTGCCAGTAAGAAAATAATCTGAATGCAGCTGATATTTACAGTTCTCCTGACAAATTTCCATCACAACATTCTTAAATTTATTATGCACAAATTATTGACAAAACAAGCCTCACAAAATGACTATTCTGTGCTTCTCTGTATTTACTTATATGACATTCTAAAAGTTCTCTTTTCTGAGACCTCATCCAGCTCTGAGATTATCCACTCTATCTCCTCTTTGGAAGACTTCTTGATAATAAAGGACAACAGTGCTGGCTTCCTCTCTGAACTCCTGTGATACTTTGTCTCTGACACAGTCATTTAACTATCCACACAAAGGCTGTATGTGGTGTTTACTTTTAGATGTAAACATCATGCTTCTGACTTAAAATTAATCTTCTCCACAGTAGGCAGAATGCCATATGATTTTTACCACTTTATATATTAACATGCAATAAAATACAAAGCCATTTAATCTATACACTAATGACTGTTTTGACTATTACATGCACAAAATAACTAGACTTATGGAGATTTCAAGTATTTAAAAAAGTGGATGTGTAACTGATGTGATTCTGCAATATATATACGGGGTAAAAAATGGGAGTTCATAATCTGCTTGAATCAAATGTATGAAATATGATATGTCAAGAGCTTTGTAATGTTTTGAACAACTAATAATAATAAAAAAAAATCATCACATGATGTCCAAGTTCTCAACTATCAGTAATAGATCCATGTCATATAGAAAAAAGAAGATACATAAAAAAGAATGTTACTATGAGATGGAAACAAGTTCTTATAGGAATATATATTTTATTATGCATAAAAATTGTTGAGGTCTGCTTTGTATACTTACCTCTGATTTCTACTTTGTTTATTTATTTTATTAAAAATGTTAGTCATGGTCTGGGGTTGGGGCTCAGTGGCAGAGTGCTTGCCTAGCATGTGTGAGGCACTGAGTTCAATCCTTAGCACCACATACAAAAATAAGCAAATAAATAAAAGTATGCTGTCCATCTACAACTACAAAATTTTTTTTTGAAAAGTTGTTAATCGGAGAATAAATGCATTTGTTGGAGACTAAAAATAGATTTAGTTGATAGAGATCTTGCATAATAACTTAATGAATTCAGGGTAGACATTTAAGAGGAATGTGTATGATGCACTCTTAAGATCTCAGGAGACAGGTGAACCCCAGCTAAGGGTACAATAAGAAAGGCAGATCCATAAGAGATTGTACTCACCAGACTCTCTTTGTGAATAAACCAATTAAAGATATATCCATGTATTAACATTATTTAGTGGGGGACAAAAAAAAAAAACTCTTGCAAAGGAACTATAGTTAAGTAAGGTCAATGAGCTACAGCTAAGTAATAAAAATAAAAAACAACAAAAAACACATGATCTAGCTACCACTGCACTTTTGGAACAGCATGAGGAGGTGTTGGTGCAACATGAAAAAAACATCAAAAGACAACAGAGATTGTGAACTAAATACTCATTCTGTACTACATACCTATTATATCATCTGTTACAAACAGTAATCATTTTATATGAAATGTTAAAAAAGTTAAAGTTGCCTCATCTAATAGCTAAGTTGCATTCTAAGAGGTAAAAATTTTTTGGATTACAGGATACTACGAAAGCCTCCTGCCCTGCTTGCTTTCTTGCCTAGCAAATTACTGTCAGCCGGGAGGATCAGGCCTACCAAAACAATAAATTTATATTGGGTATGAGGGCAATGATGAGTTGAATTGTGTCACTCAAGCAAAGCTTGTTGGAGTCCTAAACCTCAGGTCCATTGAATGTCACAATATTTGTAAACTGAGTCTTTTTACAGAGTTAGCCAAGTTAAAGTGAGTTCTTTATGGTTAGACCTAATCCTTTATGGCTGGTGTATTTATAAAAAGGTAAAGTTTGGACATGGAAATATGCATGCATAGCAGGAAGATATATTAAGAGACACAAAGAAAAGATAGCCATCTGCAAGCCAAGGAGGGAGGCCTGGAACAGATCATGCCATCACAGATCCTCCAGAACTGTGATATTAAACATTTGCTGTTTTTGTTACCCAATTTGTGGTCCTAAGTTGAGGCAGCCTCAATGAGATGATACAGGCAATAAACTTACTTATCTAGCTTTCCATTCCATTTGGATGAATATATGTACCTTATTATGACAAGGACCTTAAGCTCTATGTAAGTTCTAAATAACAAGGCAATAGCAATGAATATTAATTAAATGGAGACTATAGTACTATAAGAGTATTATAATCTTGAAATGGAATTAAACAGTACAATATGACCTGTGGGAATTAATTTTGATACTTATTCTTCTTTCTCATTGGCGATTCTGCAGCACCCTTTCTTCAGCCAGTCCTTCACCTTTCTATGTCAGTTTCACATGTCTATTCCACAATGCCCCCTTTCTTCCTAGAATTGACATCAGTATGACAGATGATACAAATAGCTCAGAATGGATTTTTTCAGATCAATGTATAAAAATCCAGGTAGAATTTAAATTTTGTCCTCTTGCCCTTTGCTTATTACTCCTTATGTCTACTTAAACTTGGGCTACCACACTGATGTCTATTGGTAGCACATCAATTCTTTGTGACTTTGAAGTCTTTAGCATTTTTCCCCCTCAAATGTTCAGCTTTCTGTAAAGAAATAAAATCATGTGGAAAACTTGTAGAGAAACAGAGAACATTGAAGTAATGGAAATATTTAATGGAATATATCATATTTTTTTTTTGCTTAGTGGAAATAATTAAATCAAAAGCTAAAAAATAATTATTTTCTTAGAATGTTATCTATGTGAAAATCCAGTGCAGAAATTTTAGTCAATTCAGTTAAAGAGTATTAGTAGAAACTTTGGTATACTTTTTTAAAAATATATGTTTAGTTGTAGTTGGTACAATACCTTTATTTTATTCATTTATTTTTATGTGGTGCTGTGTTTGAACCCAGAGCCTCGCAGGTGCTAGGCGAGCACTCTACCACTGAGTCACAATCCAGCCCTTTGGTATACTTTTGGGAGAGAAAAGATTTGGATGTATAGTTCTATATTTAAATCATATTAAAAGATGTGGACCATTCAATAAATATTGACTTCTGGAGGATTATACCTCACTTCACCATATAAATATCAGGAAAGTTTTATTGTTCCAGGACCCATATTCACTCTTTAGGAATGCTGCTAGCTGTGAGATTATACCCAAAAACAACTGATGATAATAAACTGTTAGAAACATATTATATTTGAGAGCATTTGTTCTGAGATTTGAGATTATTGAATCATAATTCAACATTAGCAAGATTCTATCAGGGAATAGAGAAATCAGGAGTCCAGGAAAGCAAACAAGATTATGCAGTATTCTAGAATGTTAATGTAATGTTTGGGCAAGATAATTATAACTATCACTATTAAAAGATCCAACCAAATTAATATCTAAATAAGGAATGTATGTCAAGACAAATAATTGTGCATTTTAATAATTCCAGTCACCGTTGAAGATGTATTCCAGGCGAGACACACATGAAATACTTTATAGATTATTATTATTTTTTAATCCTCACAAGTTTAAAACAAAAAAAAACAAACCTTGTCTGTATCTTGTCTCTATGCAATCAAGGAACATGTGTAATTTACTCATTCAAACCCTGTAAAAGGCAAATTAGAGTTGAAATCAGATTCTGCCTATATTCAAAGTAATGTTTTTCATGTCCAATGTTATTAAAAGGTAATCAGATTCTCAGTAGCCATCCAAGAGATTTAGATAAACATCTTGTTGCAGATTTGATTTGGCCCTGTGATGAATGAGCAGGAATGTACCAATTAGGAAAAGATAGTCATTGGTTATAGGATCAGCAGTTAACTGTAGAACATTCCAATTGAACATTCTATTACTAACTTATTTGGAATGATACTTAAATGGAGATCCTATTATCTTGGTATTTGAGAAAAGAATATGAACACAGTACAGAAAAACAGGGAATACATAGACCCAAAATGGTGAATGGTAAACAATTAGACTGAGCACCTGACCAAGGACTTCTGATGGACTAATACCTGTGGAGGTCAGAACACTCCTACCTGTTAGGTTCCTTTTTCTTTTATAAGATTATAGCTGCTGCTTAACATCATAATTATAATATTTAATGGACTGTGGAGCACTTGCATGTTCCACAGGTACAAGTAGAAAATTAGGACTTGATTGTTGGGGAAATGGAGAGGAAGTAGGAATTGGTTCACATTTCTTTCATGGTTCTACATGATGCAGCAAAAAGAATGGGACATATTTTCAATGCTGTTCAATAATAAATTTAGCTTTTAAAGACAATCCATATTATCTCCATATTTTAGATCATTGTTCAAGTGTTAAAGTGTTGTCAATATTGAGTAGATTTCAATGGAAAAGGTATAAAAAACATGAAAAAAATCAAAAGATAACAGAGATTGTGAACTAAATACTTATTCTGTACTACATTCCTATTATATTATCTGCTACATATAGTAATAATTTTATATGAAATGAAATTACATGAAATCATTTTATATAAAATTAAAAGCGGAAGAAAACTATGTTTTGACTCTATTGTTTACTAGATTTATCATTATCTTTTTTTTTAAAGAAAGAGTGAGAGAGAGAGTGAGAGAGAGAATTTTTTTAATATTTATTTTTTTAGTTCTCGGCGAACACATCTTTCTTTGTAGGTGGTGCTGAGGATCGAACCCGGGCCGCACGCATGCCAGGCAAACGCGCTACTGCTTGAGCCACATCCCCAGCCCTTATCATTATCATTTTTGAAAAAAAAAGTTTAGTCAGTGACATTTGCCTCATTTTTTTTGAGTTCCATTAATTTTTTAGAATTGGAAAAAGTAAATAATATAGCTAACAATTACTCCTCATGTACCAAAGACACTGAATATAATTCATATATTACCTTATCTAATTCTCATAACATAAGTATAAGATAAATTGTATTTTTTTTGGTACCAGAGGCACTTTACCAGACAGCCACATCCCCAGTTCTTTTTTGTATTTTATATAGAGACAGGGTCTCACTGAATTGTTTAGGCCCTCTCTAAGTTGCTCAGGCTGGCTTTGAACTTGGGATCCTTCTGCCTCAGTCTCCTGAGTCCCTGGAATTACAGGCATGTGCCACCGCACCTGACCAGGTAAATTGTACATTTTACACAAATAAAGAAGTGGAAAATTGGGTACTTACCTGAGTCTATGATGGCAAGTAGTAGATCTTAGAAAGCCTTATTTTAATGTCTAAGTCTTAAGGTTGCTTCCTAATGCATGAAAAGCACTCAACATATCTGATGCACAGAAACACGAAATGAATGTTAATCCCTTCTTTCCCCAAGTATTTAGACTTTGGGGATCTTGTTAATTATTTTACTTATCTGTCAGTAGGAGAATTTCACTGATCTAATGGTCTGACTCTGGCTTTGATGCACCCTATTCTTTATAGCTGGTATTATTTCTCACACAGGTAGAGATTCTCGGTCCCATATCAAATTTAGGACCACTCCTAGACATAGATAGCATGATGAGAAATAATGTGATCCAAATGTTGAATTTATGGAGGAAGTTAGAATTGGTTCTTAGAACATATTTTATTTTCCTAGACAGGCTATAACCAGATTCAAGGACTGAAAACAAATTAAAATACAGTGCAAGATTTGGCTCAGAAGTAAAACTACAAGAAGTAGTGTCACTACCGCCAAGAAATGGATCTTTTTGATAGAAGACAGTGACACAAGCTATTAACAGAAAAAGGCAAAGTTTAATTCTAGTAAGGAAGTGAAAGACTTTCAAGGGAACGTGTGAGAGCCTCTGACACTAAGCGGAGTGGAGATTTCGGTGTTTTTGTATTGGGAAACAGTAAAGGACAGATGGAGAACTATCAAAGGCAGAAAACTTAAGCTAATGATGGTCAGTAATTATTTCCAGCAATGAGAGAAAATCTGAGAGGTTTTTCCAAGGTAACTGTACAGCAGGGATGGGGAAGCAATGGTTTCAGAAATAAACTAGAAAGTTTCTTAAAAAGAGCAGGGCCCAGTATGTAGAGAAAAGCAAGGTGTATTCACACAATGTTAAGTACACAAGTATGTGTGAACACATATGCACAAGACTGGAACTACTTAGTAATACATGCAAGCCTTCAAGTTCTTTGTTCGGAGGATGTTGGTGAATTATTTAAAATTAGCTCTTCACTGCCTTTTTTGGGGACGGGAGCGGTGGTGGTGGGGGATGCAAACTATTTCAAGGTGCCAGCAAAGACAATGCCGATTGCCATTTTTCCATAACTGATGCTGTGTCTTTACAACATAAATTCTGTTTGAATATTTACTTCTCATCAACATTCTGAAATAAAACATCCACCTCTTCATATTTGCAGTCATTCTTATCACAGGGGTTCTCCAAACTGGAAAAAAAAAATAAACTACATCAAAAGAATACTGAGCTATAGTATACTGCATTTTGATAGTGTAGTCAGTAATAGATACATTCTAAAGGCTGTTCAAACCCACCAGCACTTGGAGATCCCCCAAACAGATATAATTCATCTGAGTAAAATATATACAGCAGTAATTTATCAGCTTGACTCATGGGAGATAAATCTTACTAAAGACAGAATTAATCACAGTGCTTCTTGTATTTATCTGGCAGTTTAAAAAAGTTAAATGTGAAATAAAAGTCGGTTCAAATTTTCTAAATATTCTATTAATAGAGTGTGTGATGAGAGTGAATTCGTGGAGAAAATGGACTTGAGTTCAATTTATTTTAAACTATAACTGTATTTAAATCAGTAGTCCTATCTGACATCTGTGAATCTGCCAATTTCAATTCTTTTAAGATTCATATATAGTATAATCTACCCAAGTAGATGAAGAAAAGGTGGAAGGAAGTACATAGACTTTACTACAACAGACAGTCTGTTTCCTTCTCCAGTATTATTCCTACAGATGCACTTGACCAGAAAGCAAAATTACAGAGAAGTTGTCTTTATTTCTAATTATAGAAAGTAGGCTGGCAGTTTTATGCCTTAAGATGTGATAGCTCTTAACAAATAGTGGGAAAATTACCCCCAAACTTTCTCAAACATGTATAATAGAATTCAATAACTCTAGAATAAAAAAAGGCATTTTGTACTTTATTCAATATGGGCAAGTAAAAGGCAAGAGTTAAGAGAGGTTTTTCTCCATACCCACTATTGCATTTTGAATTTTCAAGGGCTCTCTAGAGCCACAATCTTCAAAGAAGATCATAACATTACTAGCAACTAATATGTACCAGGCACCTGCAACAATAATTTCCCAATGTTATAGTAACCCTAGGAGGTATATCAAATTATTTAGATTTCCCAAAGAAGAAAAATGAGGCTCACAATTATCAAATAAAATGTTTGAAATCCAAAAGGTACTAAATTGCAAACCTGAACTGAAACCAAGGTTTCTTAACCTCAAACTAGTTCTAACTTGAAAAAGATACAGTAGAAGGCACATAACATTCAAAGTTTGGGGATAGGTGAACTTGGCTTGAAAAGCTCTTCTACTTACTGGTGGCAGACAGAAGAATCTGGACATTATACTTTTAGTCTCATCTTCCTCCTTGGTACTTTGGATGGAGTAGGTAAAAAGTTGATATGAAGGTTAAAAAATCAAACACCTGTAATATGTAATATGATATTCAGTTTCTTTCTTGGTATGTCAATGATCTTTGTTAGTATGTCATTAAACCCATATTTTCTTCTGTAAGTCCTTTTGAGTACCTTTGATCTGGAGGATCTTAAGGCTTTTATGAATCAAGAATGTAGTACTCTGAGTTCTAAAAAGCTTCTTTTTTATTTTCTCAAAACATAGACATTATATTTTTTCCAGGCATCTATTCAATTAATCATAATCTTGTCAATATGCACTCTTCACATTTAATTAGTGATCCCTTCCTTTATATTACTTAGCAACCATTTATTATCTGCTATTTAAAAAGCACTCTGCCATACAATGGAGATTCAAAATGCATATGATAAAATTCTGTTTTTGGAGATATTAACATTCTTGTGAGCTTGACACGTAAGTACTCAGACAAGAGCTATAGAGAAGTGGATGAAGAACTGGGAGCTTTGGACCCAGAGGTAATACAAAAACTGGGGTTAGAATGTCAATGTAAGCTTGGGGCCCAGGGGATTGACAGATTTCAAAGCTAATTAGAAGTTTGGAAGCCTGATAGCAAAGTAAAGCCAGAGCCTTAACTCAAGTTCTTTAGTCCAAAATCATGATGCTCACAGGCACCATCAATCATTATAGGAAAGCCAAAGAAGGAGATAGCAAAAAGTAAAGCAAAAGCCAGGCAATAAGGATCCTGCAATGGGAAGAAGGAGTAAAGGAATATCAAAAAAAGGCAGGAAAAAGACTGAAATACTTACTTTTATTTTGCATCAAATAATAAAAAAATTAAGAAAAATACTTTATCATAAAAAGGAATATTAAGATGATATATTTTAAAAAATAATGATTACTTCTTTTATGCTAGAATATTTGTTAATTTATAGTTTTAAAATCACCCACTAAAAAGTTTAATTGTTCAGATAAAACTGAAATAAAAAAGTTCTTTTTTATTAATATATTTTAGAATAAATATTCTTGATATGTTATTAATTTGTACTTTGTAGTTTTGAGTTAAGAACTACAGACATTTGGTGTCATTTAAATCTATAGAATTTGATAAAAATGTTGGAATGGTAGTTTTAAAAAATCCTGAATTTTGACTTATACAATTTTTTCTTCTTTTTGTTACCAGGGATGAACCTAGGGGTGCTTAATCACTGTGCAACATCCCCAGCCTTTTCTTTTCTTTTTCTTTTATTTCACTCTTTATTTTGAGACAGGGTCTGGATAAGTTGCTTAGAGCCTCACTAAGTTTCTCAGGCCAGCTTTGAGCTTGTGATCCCTCTGCTTCAGTCTCCCAAGTATTAGGATTACAGTCATATGCTACTGTGCCTGGCTCTACATTTTTATAACTGTAGAATGTCATACGAAATCTGTTATAGTTGTTCAGTATGTGGATTATGTTTTCAAAATTTTTATATGGGTAATAAAATATTTATTTATTTTTGTGCTATTCAAAACAAAATTCTTACAAGTTGAAGAACCTAGGTAAGGTGGTTTTCCTCTAATAATTTGTTCTATCCAAATAAGTCAAGAAGATGAAATCTCATTTTTTCATTTAGGTAATATATTCTTTATGTGTTTGATTTTTATGTATCAATTCTAAATATCTATATCGAGTTTTTTTTTCATTTGTTTAAATTTATTTTTCCCATAACATGATCATCTCTTATTTTTCAGAATCACTCTACAAAAGTGGAATAAATAATCCAGAGTAAAGGGGAATCAAAATCTATTTGTGTTTTTCTCAAGTTCAATCTTTCATATTTGTTTTTTTGCTTTTTTTTTTTTTTTTTCACTGTAGAATGAGTGGAAGAGTGGTGGGAGCAGCAAACAGCTAATAGAAGTGTTCTGGCCCTTGGCAAGGGTTTCTCAGCGGCTGGAAAGGACAGCACTTATGTACTCTCTGGCTGCTGGGGGAAGAAAAAAACACTGAATCGAAATCGTGATTTTAGTGTCATGCAATGAAAGGAACTAAGAACAGGGGGTGAGAGTGAATAATGCAGTATCCACTGTGCATCCCCCACTTCCCTGGGCTTTGCCAGCTGTTTCTGTGACTGCTGGTACAGATCATTGTTCCTTGATCCTGGCTTAAATGCTAAATGAGAAAAATCAGCACTAAGATGAACAATTTCTCAGCATGATACTTCAGACTTTTCATTCCTAAGAAGGATATGGTATAAATATATATGTCGGTCTATATTAATCTGTCTTTGTGTATATATGTATATATACACATGTAAAAACAAAGATTGGTATAGATTGGTATCTCTACCTTTTCATATACATTCATTGCATATAACAACTGAGATAGTATTATAAACATTATATACATTACAAATATATACATATAATATGTATCATATATAGAAATAGAAAAAGAGAAAGACACTAAGAAACTGGTCTCCTATTACTAAGGAGGAGTTAATAAGGAACGTGAAACTTACCAAAACTAATTACTTGATATCAAAAGTGCCATAAATACTTGAAGCTACTATTTATATTTGTTCTTCTGTAGTGCAAATGGAAGGATCTGGCTCATTAAAAAGTTGTTTTTCTCTCATTGTCCTTTTGGCTTTTGGACTTCTCTAAACTAGCTGACTATTTTTACCACTGAAGTTCAATTTATATGTCTTGTTAATAGGTTTTAATCAAAATCACAAGCTTAGAATTTAACCTCAAGTTCAGTTAGTATAACCCACCTTTTTGAGAAAAATAATCTTTTACTAAAAATGACTCATTAATTAGTAATTATTTATGGATAATAATCTACAGTCCTTCTACCTTTTCTTTACACTCCACCAGGGTGATTTTTCTGAAATGCAAATCTGATCTGATAATGTTACTCTTCTCAATTTCTTCCTTAGTTTTCCAGATGAAAATTAGACTTCTAAGCATCTTGAAAGGTCTTCCTTCTCTATCTTTGAGTTGCAGCCATATCAAATTATCAAGTTTTCCAAAAGATCTATGTACTTCTAGCTGCTACTCCTCTTGAAACATACTTAACCCCTCTAATCTGCCTCCTGCCAATTCATCTTTTAAATCTTAGGGTTTTTTTCATCATTTCCTTCAATATTCCATTTCTCAATTTCTTTCCCCAAAGTATAGGTTAGATTCCTTCACAAATTTTGCCATAGGAATCTTCTGCAAGCTGTTATGCTGTTTTCTAATATCCTAATTCCATATTCTCTACTGGGCTGTAAACACAAAAGGTCAGGAATAATTCATTATAATAATTTCTATCATCACAGTGAATTAATGGATGAAATCATCATAACCCCATGAAATATAGGCTGGTATATACTCATATAGTAGATGAGGAAATTGATGTTTAAGGAAATTTAGTGCAAAGTCACACAGATAAGTCCTAAAACCTGGAGTATAGAATCAAGTAGTCTAGACTTTAGAATACAAATTATGATCCATAAATTGATGCAATATTTGTCATTTTATTTCTAATAATATCCACCACATTAGAAGTTGGTTAATGTTAGGGGAAGAGAAGAAACAGGGCAGAAATTGGGAAAAATAGAAATAGAGATGCTTAATGGAATAATTCTGTATCTTGACATAGATAAATGCATGTGCAAAACTGTATAGAACTTAATACACACAACACACATATATATGAGTGCATTAAAACAGGCATAAAGCATGAAAGATTTAAATAAAATCTTTGGGCTTTACCAATGCCAACTTCTTGGCTGTGATACTGTACTATAATTAGGCAAATGTTAATAGCAGAGGAACTTGGAAAAAGGGCACAAGACCCTCTCTGTACTATATTTTGTAACTTCTTTGAATCTGTAAGTATTTGGTAATTTAAAAATATTATATGTTAAATAAAATTAAAATAAATGAAAACAGCTAGTCATCTCAGTTGTTGGGCTGTAATATTCAGAATCTGGAATTAGCACAGATGTTCTTTATATGATTTTTGATGTGCAATGCATACTTGACTTATCCATTATTATCCTAAAGAATCTCAAGAGGTTTCCATAAAGCTGAGCTATATGAATAAATAAAAATTGAAAACTAAAGTTCTGTAGAGACTAATTACATATTTTTTTGAGAAAGTAATACAAACTCTCTTATTTTCATCAGTGTCAATCTAGGAAAAGGACCCAGAGTCCCTATAGATTAAGATATTTTCCCGATACTGATGTGTAGATAAATATTGAGATCAACATATCATCACCCTAATCTGTGTATTAGACATTTGGGAAAGGTACAGACTTAACACATGAAGACAGGCCAAAGGGAAGCATGAATAAATAAATGTAGAAATGAAACCTCTGGGACTAACTAGCCTGGTAAAACATGTGAGGAGGAAAGCAGTTCTAACACCCTGTGTTAAGAGCTGCAGTTCTTCCCTAGTGCCTGGCACATCATTTCATTGCAGGCGTCATTGACTTCTTTGTTCATTATGGGTTCACTTCTCCGTGTCTCATATTAGAGAACAGTTATTAGAGAACAGAGTTCATATTATATATATATTTACAGCATTTAACATGGCGTCTCGCATAAAAAAGGTGCTCAGGAAACATTGGTGAAGGGGAGAATTAAAAACTAAATTGTGTCAAAGTCTTTGAGAATTTCTTACTCTGATCCAGAATCAGAATTTTAAAAGACATACTTAAAATTTAATTTTCGAGAAATATCTATTTAGGTTTATTTTCCATTTTTAAATAAGGTTATTTGGCATTTACCTACTGGTTTGTTATTTATTCTATGGTCTTTTTCTTCATCAAAACCAAAATAACACATCAATTTACAACTCTAAGTGTTGAAAGTTGAACTCTTTATAAAATTGTTTTATAATAAACCAGTTAATAGAGTGATTGGAAATGGTATCATTTCTTTAAACTTCTGAATATTAATTTTTGTGCCAGTCATTTGTAAAATGATTGGCACAAAAATTAATATTTATCATTCACTATTTCATGTCTAGACTTCATCTGCTCTGTAATCTTCATAATGTAGATAATAAACTGAACAGTTCTTTGGCACTTAACAGAAAAGGAGAAGGACTAGGACTTAAAAGTCCCTATTTTCAACACAAAGTTTTACTTATTGTTATTATTATTTGTCAATCATAGTGATTTACTAAAGTACAGGGTTGTAATCAATTTTAATATGAGTACCACACATAAGGTGACCACATTTTCTGCTTTACCTGGAAATATTCCTGTTTCTATACACTATACCAGGATAATAATTAATAGTGTCTCTATTTAACTCTTGAAATATTTGGGTTTGGATAATAAATTATTTAATTAACCTGACCATAATGCATAATCTCAGAAGAATGAAATAATAGATGAATCTGACCTACTTTGCCTATCATATGAATAGCTAACTCTTATACAGATCATCTAGTAAAAGAAAACAACTGAGACCTCCATTAAAGTTTGGATCTGGAATGTCCCCCAAAGACTCATGTGTTGAAGGCTTGGTCCCCAGCTGCTGGTGCTATTGGGAGACCTAGTTGATGTGAAGAAGTCACCAGTGACATGCCTTGCAGGGTTTATCTTGTCCCTAGTCCCTTCACTTTCATCACTTGGGGACCACCACAGGTTGAGCAGTAGTGCCAGCACAGGCACTCTGCCATGATGTTTCCCCTTATCATGCTGATGGGGCCAACAGCCATGCACTGAAATCTCTGAACCAGTTTCCAGAGCTGTTTTCCACATGCTTATGCTAATTCACTTCCCCACCAACTGTGTGCAAAGATTTTTTTTACTGCTGTTTCTAGCCAGTCCTTCTATTTTGTCTTTAACAATAGGCATCTTACTGGGGTGAGGTAATCTCTCATTGTGGTTTTGTTTTGCTTTTCTCTGATGATTAGTAATGTGGACCTTTTTATTATTATTATTATTATTATTATTATTATTATTTACCTTTTGACTACTTACATGCCTTTTTTTGAGAAATATCTATTTAGGTTTATTTTCCATTTTTAAATAAGGTTATTTGGCATTTACCTACTGGTTTGTTATTTATTCTATGGTCTTTTTCTTCATCAAAACCAAAATAACAAAACTATTTTATATTTTAGTAATGTTTGTATAGTCCCTAAAATATTATTAGTGAAACATGAGTAATTTCTATATTAAAATTCGAAATTTATCATAAAACTATAAAAATTTAATACTGATTTTGTGAATTATTTATTAGCTGAATAAGCAACTAATTAAACATCATGACAAGTAATATGCATTTTCATTTATTATTTTCTGAGGATTTTCTATTGTGGTCAAATAGGCCTTAAATAAAATTCACCATTTCAACATTTTTAAGTGTATGGTTCACTGGCAATAAGAATCTTCACATTACCATCCATCTTCAGAACCTTTTCATGTTTCTGAGCTAGAATTTTGTTGGCCATTTTCAACAATATAATTTTTTAATTACAATTTTGCATCAAAATAAACTATAATATAAATAAATATAATATAAATAAAATATATTACTCAAGAAATAAAAGTCTAAACCTAGTGAAATTGCCCTCATATGCCTAATAAATAAGTTGATCATTCTTTAGAATGAGTTTTATACTTTTAATATTTACTTTTAGGTTCTAAAATTCTTAACATGTGAAATATTAAGAAATAAAGCTTAGATCAGGGCAAGTCCCTAAAATTTTTAAATCTATAATTATTTTTCATTACATAAAAATTTATATAGTTTTGAGAAAATGCTTAAAGTGAATTTTCAGGACATTTATTGGTTAAGAGTTGAAGATAATTACTTGACATTAAAACCATGCCATCATATCGTCAGAGCTAAGTATAATCATTCCCAGTCATGATCATTGTTTATTTTACCTGTATAAGATTCTAGAATCTCTTTTTTATAGTATTTCATACCCTGATCTTTAAATTTATCGTAAAATTTATATTTCAAAATATCATAATATTTTATAATTAAATGAAAAGTAAACATATACATTTTTTCCAGCATGTAACATTATATTTTCTATATTGCAAACACTTATATCCTTTTTTCAAAATTTAAGAAATATTTTTTCTTTAGAATTAGTGAAGAAGAAATGACTTAGCAGGATTTTAAAGCTGCTTTATTTTGAGCTTTCACCACAGGAAATATGAATTGAATAAGTAAAGATATGCCTAAAATAGTTAACTGCATGCCTGGTTTTAAAGACTGATGGCCCAGCACTTAATGTCAGCAGAAATCCCAAGAAACCAATATGTTGCATATCAAATTGTAGGCATAGAAAAACCAAGTGATAGAAAACTAGCCTCTCAACAGCACATAATCTCATAGTGCTGTTCATTCTGCAAACCAAGTAGCTATGCAAGAATCAGAAGGCGATTCCTCAGCCTATTCATTATCAAGTTAAAATTTGTGACTTGTAAAAGAGAATTCTACATAAGAGTGCAACAAGAGAGTTAGAAAACAAAAAGAAACAAAAAAACTTTTTAATCCTGATTAAAATCCTGATAAATCAGGATAAAAAATATTTCAGCATCTAATTG
Source organism: Callospermophilus lateralis (assembly GCF_048772815.1). NCBI lineage: Eukaryota > Metazoa > Chordata > Mammalia > Rodentia > Sciuridae > Callospermophilus > Callospermophilus lateralis. Next base: position 126,493,786 of record NC_135306.1, on the reverse strand, counting down.
TGCTTAAAATTGTTTTTCTCTCTGTTTTTTTTTCTTTAAAATTTCTCCCAGTGAGTTAATTCAATAGACACATGAAGGCCTAATTTGTGCAAGGTGTTGTGGTAGGAATGAGATACAAACAACAGAATATAATCTCTACATTTATATAGCATAGAGTCTATTGTAGAGATAAAACAAACAAAAATGTTTATTACATAGCTTAAGGGTTGTGATAGGAGTAGGCACAGAGTACTGTGGAGTACACATAATATGGAGATTCTTGTTCAGTTGTGGCCAGTGGTAAAAGGCTCCCCCAAACAAGTGCATTTAAGGTCTCAAGTTTGATTTGACCAGACAAACTGTAGAAAAGAGCAAACCAGTCAGAGGGATTGGAATTAAGAGACGGTTAAATGTGTAAGTCAGGAACACAAATAAACAAACCAGTGTTCATGAATAAATGAACAGGATTGTAAATTTTAAACTATACATGAAAAAACATTCTTGCCCTCAAAATAATTTTTTTCATATATAAAGGTGACTGATTGTAAGTGCAGAAAAATATCCCTGAATTATCAATATAGCTTCCAACAAATGAGACTTTCTAATATTATGTCTTTGCATGAGGCCAACAACAAATTACATATTGATTAAAATATTTGCCTATAGTTTAGAGAATAATACTTTTTTTACTACTTTACCTAGGGTTTAGTTTGGGCAGGTAAATACTAATTCTTTCTTTTTATTAGTTATATAAGAGGGCAAAATCAGAATATTTATGATTACAAATACGAAAGTTATTTTTAGTCATCTTTTGGAAGACAGGCTTCTTGCAACTTAGAAAAGTTGCTTAGTTAGACACACAAAAACATCTTCCCAATATGTTTACCACTTCCCATATGTTTAATTAAAAACATTATATATTTATCAGTAGTTTAACAGTTGTATTGCATTATTCTATGGTATGTTTCTTTTAATTAATATGCAAATATTGACTACTTTTTCTCTGTTACCGCTAGCCATGAAATATATTTGAAGGTTATTATCCTCTGCTATTTTCTAAATAACTAACTGATTTCTCATGGTGGATAAAACTTGACTTATTTTGTCTGGAACACTTCAGAGCTATACACAATGGTTTGGTTTATGCCTAATTCAGTACATGCATTTACATAATGAATCTTTTTAATAGTTTTTTATTTTACTTTTCTCCCCTACGAAGGCAGTCTTCAAATGAATCATATCTGTTGTTTAGTTCCTGGATAGGTGAAAATTTTGCTTCATTTGCATAATGTTTTCATTGACATGTGGGATTCAGCAAGTTATTAACTGTATATTTGCAACAGTGGGAAAATTTCCCCCTAATTTTGTTGGATCATATATTCAAACCAGTAAAAATAAAATATACAATGTTCTGCTGTCTTAAATGTAAATGAGTTTGCAATCAATTCGGTTTAATGAAATTAAAATCATACAGTATGACTGGAGAGAAGGAGGCCTTTGGTACTCTACTGAATTTATAATGCAAACAACTGTTCTGGTCTAAATAGTCATGAGAAACATGGTTGTTCCAAAAACCATTTTACAAAAGATTTATTCCGTATTAATCAACAAAGTAGAAAATTCTAATTATCTGGGAAGACTTAGAGTTTGCATTTTCAACTGACATGTTTTCCAGGTACTTTACAATGCCTCCTGCCCATTTAATTGAGTCATGGAATAGTATCAATCACCCTTTCAATAAAAGGATGATTCAAGAATAGATGCTGACCCAACTTCTCTAAGCTTTGTTTTTAGTAGAATGCTAATTAACAAAGAGATGGTAATCTAAATTTCATTATCTTCTGAGATTTGGAAACAGGTGTTTTACCATTGATTATTCAATGAAAAGGCCAGTTCCCTGGAAAGGTTATATACATGACTTTTGCTAACTTGTTAATTGATTCCTCCTCCTTGGTGTTCAGCTTCACCTTTTTATTGAAAGACTAAGAAAATAAATGACAAATAAACATGCATGTAATCTAATGCTCTTATTCAAGACTCCTTTTGGTTTTCTGAATATAAACCTGCAACTGTGATTAGGGTGCCACCCAGAGCTCTGACTCTAATTCACAGGTTCTCATTCAATCAGAACTACTTCCTCCCTGACTTCCCTCACTTTCTCCTGAGTTTGGAATGGTTTTCTTCGTTAAATAGAGCAGTAAACTATTCACTTTTTTAAGATCGAATTAGAACATTCCCTACAGTTGATGAAGACTTGCCTGGTAATTGCCCCCACACACTAACTGTCCTTCTTCTGAATCATGGTGGTCTTAGTACCAGTTTGCCATTTATGATTGTATTATCCAGTGGTGTTTTTTTTTTTTTTTTTTTTTTTGGCTCCAGGTGATAAAACCCCATTCAAAATAGTGCATACACAAAGAATGGGGACAACTGACCCAGGTAAGTAAGAAGTTCAAAGAGTGGCAATGATTTAGGCTTGACTGGATCCTAGACCTCAAATTATGTTGTCAAGGCATGTGTGCACGCGCCTGCGCCCCCCCTCTTTCCCCGCCCCCAGCTTTGCTTTTCTTTACAAGATCTGGACTCTCAGTCCTTATAAATTTAAGTTCTGTTTAGAAAGTAACAGTTATTTATTTTCCTCATTTATTTTAATAGTGTTTCCAGACAAAATTTATAATATTTGACTACTTTGAGTTTATCTTTCTCCACAAATGAATCACTGTGCCCTTCAGCTGGCTTACTCTTCTTACAGTGTACAGTGAGCATGTGTTCTACGTACTTGACAAGACCAAAAGGTCACTGAGGACAGAATCTCACTCCTCATGCCTCTCTTTATATAATTTGTCTAGTCTAGAAACTCATATATACACTTGTTGCTTTTAAAATAATTGTTGATCATATTACACTACTGGAGATACATTCAAAGGAGACAAAATTCTCATACCCCCCAAAATAAATATATTTTTTAAAAAGCCCTTGCTCTCACCTGTTTATTACAGAACTATTCAAAATAGTGAAATGTGGAGTGGTCTGAGATGACCTTCAGTAGTTGAATTGATAAAAGAAATATCATATATATATATATATATATATATATATATATATATATATATACACACACACACACATACATACACACATGTATATATATGTATATATGTCATGGAATATTATTTAACCACAAAAAAGAATGAAATTCTATCATTTATAGCAAAATAGTTCTAATTTAGAGGTCATGATGTCAAGCAAACTAAGCTAGACACAGAAAGATAAATACCTCATTCACACTAATTTGTAGAAATTTATAAGTCAGTCTTGTAGAAGAACAGAATGTAATAGTGTTCACCAGAGTTTGACAAGGTGGATAGGGAGAGGGGCCAGAAGAAACTTCAATAAGGGACACCATAACACACTTGGAGTACAGAAATGACTGCGGTTTCTCTTTAGTATGGTAAATACAAGTTGAGGCAACCTGATGTATTTCAAAATGACTAGAAGACTATGGAATTCCCAACACATTAAAAATTATTAATGTTTGAAGAGAAATAAATGCTTATTACTCTGAGTTGGTTATTACATATTGTGTACATCTATTGAATTGCCATACTGTGCCTAATAAAGAATGAATAAATTATGTCTCAATAAAAAAAATAAAAAATTGTTGATCCTCACAAAACCTTTTCATAAGGTTTCATAACAAACATACTCACCTTTTTAAAGGATTATCCCATTTATTTCTGCCTTAGTCTGCTAACATTTGAGCAGTGCTTTCTTTACAAATTTTCTTCCTGATTCACTAAATATTCTCCTGTCTGTTGTGAATTGCAAGTTACATTAGCTATTTGCACTCCCTTCACATAAGCTATTAGAATTTCTAGGTGAAGATTAATTATCCTTGTTAGATGATAAATTATTGTATTTTTATAGCATTTAGTAAAATTTGATATTTCATATCTATTTGTGGATTTTGATCATAATGTACCCTTTATGTAAGATGTGTTTTTAAAGCATGGTGTGACAATTCTAGATAGGAAAGAGGGTGGGAGAGACAGGGAGGGGGCAGGGGATTAGCAAGGACAGTGGAATGTGATGGACATCGTTATCCAAAGTACATGTATGAAGACTCAATTTGGGTGTCAACATATATACCAAGAGAGATGAAAAATTGTGGTATATATATGTAATAAGAATTTTAATGCAAAAAAGTACATATATAAAGGCACGAACATACTCTATATACAAAGATATGAAAAAGTGTACTCTATATGTATAATAAGAATTGTAATGCATTCTGCTGTCTTGTATTTAAAAAAATAAAATCAATAAAACTACAAAAAAAATCTTGTTGAGTAAAGTCTTTAGATGAGGTAGTGAGAATGTAAAATTGGAGCCAAGAAACAGTGTTTGACCACACATTGCTAGAATGGGTTTTTACTTCAGTCAATGCAGTCAAAAGACATTTGATAGTTTCATGGAATCATATGTCAATAATTTGTTATGTTTTCTCATTTTTTTCAAAAAGAGTTCTGACATCTTTCTTACCTGTATGAGACAGCATAAGATAGTGAAATCCATTTCTGTGAAGCACTCTGCTATAGGCAGTAGAGTTATTAGGCTCTTGTGCTAAGTGGCTGGGGTAGGCATTATAGTGATAGTTTGTGGGGTTTTTTTGTTGTTGTTGTTTGTTTTGGTTTGTTTTTTAAAACAAACTTCACAATTCTGCAAATATAGCCCATTACTTCTGTAAATACAGCCAATCAGTCACGGGGAGAGAAAATAGCAATGCTATAGAAACCCATCCCCTCTAAAGAGAGATGTTATAAAAATAGCTGATACCCAAGCTTCCTGATGTTGAGACCATACTGTTATTTTCATCTGACAAGATCACCAAGCTCTATCAGTTACCTGAGATCTGTTTCATCTATCATATAATAATTTCCATTTTTTTTCTCCCTATCATCTAACCCAGTGTCTGACACATAGAGTGTAAGCAATTGTTCAAGAATTAATGAATTGGAAACCTATCTATTAAAGTCACCACGAGGGAAAGGCATAAACTCCTGAGAGCTGTTTTCTTTTACATTAGCCTTCTGTTAAATTTCCCCATGATCTGCTACTTGATCCAAACACACTTGATGGAGAAAGCAAGTGGGTGCTATGAGTGAATTAAGTAGGACAGTACTATGATTTCTCATAGAATAATTAAGCCTTAAACAATTGCATTTCAGGGAAAGATCATTCTTTGGAGATCATGATTCTAAGCAGAAAGAGATGTCAGCTGTAGCATCATTCATTCATCTTCAGTGGAAGCCCTCAGAATGTGGGCTCTTTTCTACCCTATTTGAACTGCCCTACATTTATATTTATTCTGTGAGATTCAGGATTAAGAAAGATGTCAATTTGCACTATCAAAGAAACTGTACTAAACGATTTCATAATTTGTAGCCAAAATACATTACAGATATGTTCATATTTTATCTATTATTTGGGAGTATTTTCAGCCTCCTAGAGACTGAACAGCTATTAAAAATGAATCATTATAGAGGTTCATCATTAGATCTTATCAAAACCTCCTACTGCATGAAATCCCATTGCTTTTCTTCCAGTGAGATAATGAAGCCATTGACTTCTTTTATCCTAATACATACTCAACTAAAAAAAAAAAAAATGCTGATAGGCTGTTCCATGCAAGGCACTTTCTGAGATGTTGCATGGTGAGGTAAGAAGTGTAAAGATCCTTTTATCATGTATCATGAGCCTATGGTTGGGGAAAGATGTAAATGCAAATAAAATTTAATCATATTCAGAATTAATAAGCATTGTAAAAACCAAAAGCTCAAAGCAGGGGAGAAAAAGTGGGCAAGGGAGAAACAGATATTATGGAATTTTGAGTGAGGTTGTGAAGGAAGCAGAGAGGTCCCAGAGGTAAAATGTAGAGTGGAGATGAGATGCAGAAGACGTAACAAAGGGATAGGATGAGACTAAGGCCGTGGTGTATGTACAAATTAATTCAGCCTAACTGAAACACAGCTTTTATGTTAGGGATTAATGAGGGGGAGGATAGAACGTTTGCTCGGATTTACAGTGTGCCTCAGACCTGGGGATAGGTTGTAAGGAAAGTGTTAAGGCATGAGAAACTATTAAATGCTTTTAGCATTACAGAGTGATATGATTAGAATAGCATGTTAGGAAAAATATGCTGGTGGGAGTATGAAGAATATTATAGGCTTTGCCTTCTTCATGTCATCTGACACAGTTAAATTTCCTCTTCTTTCAACTCTGCTTTTCCAAATCCTGTGTATCCTTCAGCACAAATGTCACCTCCTTCAAGAAGTCTCCCATTCCCTTTCTAGTCTGAAGCAATCTCTCCTAGAAATTACAATGCTGAATGTGAGCATTTAGTTTTAAAAAATATTTGTATATCATGCTATTGTCTTGTATGAAAATACTGTATCTGCATTAGGGAAAACATGTATATTTCTAACAATTTAATCATTTACTTCTTAAGAGAGACCTGGAAAGTCGTATGCCATATTTAATTTTTGAACTGAGAAAATGCACATTCTATAATTCACAGTGCTCAAGAAAATGAAGAAAAGTAATTGATACAGTACCATCTCTGTGCTATGCTACCTGTGATCAAGTCACTGTTATTATCTCATGTGTCACAGCTATCTTGGCATTGCAGAGAGTCATACTGGAAGGACCTTTAGTAGGAACCCTTTTCTCCATATAGTTCCAGGTTCAGAATCTGCCAAGGAAAAACATTTGTGCAAGATTTGGAAGATAGAAAATGGAAGTAAGAGATAATTGCAGCAAGATTCAGGGATAGAAGAAGCTCTGACTTCCGTATTACTGGCAGCAAAAATCAGTATTTCCATCCTCCTTGATATTGATGAGTTTATCACAGCTCCTGTGCATCAGTACACTCTAGCAGCCATATCCCTGGACTTAATTCCCCAGCTCTTCCAACATTTAAATGAAAAGACTTCTGCTTCCCTTTATTAAACATTTCCAAATTGGACTATCTATTGTGGCTTGTAAATTTTATTTTAATGAAAGTGTAACTGATTCAGCTACTATTTTAAGAGTAATTCTTTCTCTAGTTCAAGATTTACTCAACAGCCATGATTAAGGATATAAAATGAAAAATATGCTTTTTCAGATAAGGAAAAAAAACAACTACACTGTATTAAAAAATAAATCTCAGTTCTTACCAAATGTGAAAATTATTTTAGAAAGAGCACCTCAGAATTGATAGACTATAATGACTGGAGAATTCAGAAAAGAATATGTGCCTCAGAATTAATTCACTAGAACCACAAGGAGAACCAGCTGATTATACACCCATGCCTGGCAATTAGTAAATTAAGCTCAGGTGGCATTAATTACCAAGTACTTCCCTAAGAATGCAGTTGGATTCCTGTAAAAATCCACATGCATTTTTTGGTCTTTGACATATAGACTAGACAGGCTCAGAACTGGCAAAGCCTGAGAAGAGAGAGAGGATGCTGATAAATCTGGTACAACTCAGTTGAATATTTTATTTATCTCAGGATTTCCCATATCACCAGGTTATTCCCCTGTTCCTGGTTAGTGACAACTTGGTATGTCAGATGGGTCATGTAGCTTCCAGATCAGGAAGCACATTCAGCTATGAATTATAGACATTGAATTCTTATTTGCAGTGGGTTGGCTCAACAAAATGAACATGGTTGGCAGAATAAGACCCTGGATTTAATCAGGCAAAAGACATCATCCTTTCATTGGCTGCACAAGGTCTCATTGCAGCCTTAAAAGGAGCAATTAGAGGATTTCTTTTAGCATCAACTTGGTTCAAATTGCAGGAAAATTAAAGGCTAATTTATTCTTCTCTAATTTGTCATCATTATCATTCACAATGTAGCTAGGAAAGTTAGTATTATTTTTAGGGTAAACATTGGACCCATCTTGAAGTCTCATTAACTCTGCGTTATATTTCGCTGCACTTAACTCTTTCTAAGAGACATCACTGCTTAGAATGAGAAGCAACTCTTGATTGAAATACCAAGTTTTTAATGAAAACATAACCTCACTATTATTGCTGGTACTTGGGAAATTATGCTATTCTTTTTAAAGTAAAGAAAGTTTATTATAGTTTGCACATGATTTAACTATATTCCTCCAGCTCCACATGACCCACAAAGATTCATGTGATTAGTGCTTGGTCCCAGGTGATACTAACTATTGGTGGGTGCTTGGAGCTTTCAGGAGTTGGAGCCTAGCAGGTGTTTGTTGAGGGCGTGCTCTTGGAAGCTATTCTCACGTGGTCCATGCTAGGGTTGTAATAAAAAGAGCAGGCTTGCCCCTCCTTACCCCTCTTGGCTTCCTGGACTCAGATATGATGGCTGGTCCCAGCCTGTGCTCTCACTCACTTATGTCGCCTGACACAGTTAAATTGCCTCTTCTTTTCAACTCTGCTTTTCCAAATCCTGTCACGGGGACTTCACCAGAGCTCCTGTTATGATGTTTGGACTTGCAGCCTCCAAAACTGTGAGCACAATAGCCTCTTTGTTTCATAATTAGCTTGTGTTAAGTGTTTCATTACAGTGATGAAAAGCTAATGAACATTTTTTTTAAATTTTAAACTGATATATGAAAACAGAAAAATTATATATATTAATGGTATACTATGTGTTGGTTTGATACATTAAACTTTAATCTTTAAATCAGGTTAAACATATCTATATGCTCAAGCATTTATCTTTTCTTTATGGTGAAAACATTCAAGCCTTTCTTATAATAAGCTTTTGAAATGTACAGCATATTATTGTTACCTATTTCTTACTACTATCTAAATGTAATGTAGTATCCTTTGATTGAACTTTCTTCACTTATCTGTTCAACATAGCTGTTATTAAGATAATGATGCAGGATTCAATCAGTATCAACGTTTTAAAACTGTTGTATAGGTTGGTTATAATTCACCATATACCGAGGTAAGCGTTTCTAATTTAACTAAAGGAAAACAGAAAACCCACTGAATTATATCTATCTACAGACATTTCAGTAGGCCTAGGAGTCTTCTTCCTCTCCCTCCATACAGGTATATATATTATTACCTATTATTTATTACCTATTAGAAACAAATTCCTATTTATAGGTAAAAATATATACACCTGTATGGAGGGAGAGGAAGAAGACTTATTATAACTACTATACACAACCATTCGTATATCTTGTAGGTAAGAAAAATATTCAGAAATCCAACAAAGTGCATAGGAAATGGGTAAAATACATTGGCATAAATAACTTTTTTTCCTGCTTTGCCAATGATATGGTTTTCTATGTGAATAATTTCCAACCCCAGTAGTTTAGGAGCAAAGCTCTACACAAAAGCTCAAGCATGTAAAAGCTTTGACCAGTTAATTTGCATACAATTTACTGTTAAGATAATTAAGATAGGGCACTTACTTGTGAGAGCATTATTGGAAACAATTCAATGGACCCAGCACATATTCTCAAGTACAAATTGAAGAAGTTGACTTTTTGCTTTAGAATTCAAACTAGGTGTATACTGGAAGTAAGCCCCTTATGAGAGGATTATAAAGTATATTACCTTTTTTTAAAAAAATGGCAGAAATGGTTATTGTGATTAATTTTTTTTTACTAAAGAATAATAGCACAAAAGATTGAACTTATTAAGGCATTTGGATTGCTGCTTTGCTTCAGAAAATTTTTTAATGAGAAGTAAACAACTTAAAACAATTATATTTTACTAGGTGGCAAATGAGATTTTTACTCTTGTATCTATTTAGGATACAGTCCCAAAGTTGAAAAGTTTAGAAAATAAGTTCCTCTAAATTAAAAAAAAAAAAAAAAAAAAAAAGCATCCATTTTTCAAGGACTTCATTCTTTTGGGGCAGACATATTTTATGATATATTAAGAAGTGGTCTATATATATGGTCATCTCAACACTCTTCTTTCCAGTCAATGTAGGAAAATACTATCAAATCAAGTAAAATTTGTGGAGGGCAATTGTTAGTGGTACAGAAAAAAACATATTCAAAAAACTAAAATTATTTTTTAAATTGCTATCTCAAATTATTAAAAAATCTGATTATCTGATTTACAAAGAATTTTTAAGAAACTTGATTCTTACTACATAAAATTTATGTAATTGTTTGTTGATACAATTTTACAAAGCCTATATGTAGGTACTGTAAAAAAGATGTTTTACAACTCCCTGTCATTTATATACAAAATTTCAGGCAAATGTTAAAGTGGTGACTGATTTTATTAAATTTTAAGTTGATAATATTTTACATAAAATATCTTATGCTCAGATTGTTTCAGTGGAGATTTTCACATGGGTTTTAAGTTAATGTAAATTTGTGTATGGTATACATGTTTTTACACTGGGGAGATGATAAAAACATTATAATTTATAATTTTTCTTCTAAAATCATAAGCAATTCAAATGGCCATCAATAGTTGAATTATTAAATTACACTACCATAAGTTCATTAAAAATAAAGAAGATAGGTTTATATTGATACACATAATAATCACTGAAATATATGGTTCTATTAGAAACAAATTCCAAAACATTGTACCTTGGTTTCTGGAGGTAGGTATGCATATAGGACTAGAATATTATTGAGAGGATCATGAAAAAATGCTATCACTGGCTGACTCTGGGGAAGGAGTAATGAGATATCACACAGGAAATTTATGGAGACCCTGTCTGTCCTCCCCTTCTGTCAGTTATGAAAAGGATTTGTATTAGTGTGTGTGTGTGTGTGTGTGTGTGTGTGTGTGTGTGTGTGCGCGCGCGTGCGCTTTCATTAATGAGGTGATTACACAAGCTTACTTGTACCCATCCTGCCACACCCCTTGTAATAACCACCATGCCTCACTTACTCTATTCTATACCATTCAGACTCATGACTACAGGTGATTTAGATGAATTTTTTCATCTCTTTCTTAGTCACTTGGATCTGCTGTTAATATTAACTATTCATTTTGTCTGTTGGCATTGGCACTTTCTTTCAGCCATATAATAAAGAGTACACTGGATGTGGGAGTGTGCTATACTCCTGAGTCTTAGTAATTTCTGGATTAGACAGGAGAAACTTTATATCAAGTCCTTGACCAATCTCTTAATTATTTACCATGTCAAAGAATCTTTAATGTTGTTGTTTTTATTGCACCCTTGTGGACCATTTGCTAAAAAGCAATTTGCTATTTTGGAGATAAATTAGCTTTATTACTTCCTGTTCATGTACATTGAAAAGCACTGTGGACTGTTATTCTTCCTAACTCATCTTCCATCCTCAGCATCAATGCACCTATTAAATCTAAAAGCCTTATTTTTTACACCATAAAAGGATAGAGTTGCCTTATTTTTCATGATTAAAAATAAAGTATTTTTGCTAATTTATACTGCAGAATGGCTGATTTTTTTTTTTTTTTGGTTGTTGTTCCTATAAAATTAATCATAGAAAATTAGCACAGGAGGAAACACACTGAGTGCTCTTCAGAATATTTAAATGAATTTATTAGCTTGCTTTTTTTATGTGTGTGAAAGGTAAGAGTTTTAAATTTAATACTTTACTAACTTTTCAGGGAGAAACCGTGCATGGATTTTTCGAAACACTTGATTTCAATAAGGAAGCCAGAAAAGGAGAAAAGAGAATGCCACTTACCTTAAACTGATATGATTTAGAAGCACATAAAGAACCACTTATGTGTAATGTAACATCAACACATATTGTGAAAGCATTCTTAAAATAGAATGGATTCTATGTTTCCAGGGTTCTTAAACTGCTTGAGTTAGTAAAGAACTACTAAATTAACTAATATATTTTCTGATAAATAATTGTTTAACTGCTAAAAAGGGTACTTGTCTATATTTAATTATAGGCTAGACAAACTAGGTTTTTGTATTTCCTTTTCAGCTATATGTAGTTCTTTTATGATTGCTAATGTGAGATTGCTAAGAAGTATAGTTTCTAATGACATCTTTCATTTATTGTTTACTTTCCATATGCCAGCCATTTCAAATATATTTTTTACTTTGTTAGAATAAACCTGACTAATCTGCGTCATACCTCTCATGGAGAAGAATACACACAAAGTGAGACTCGAAAAAATTAAACTTGGGTAAGATAGCAAAGCAAATAACTGAGCATATCAAATTACAACTTAAGATTTGATTGCATGAACAATCTTATGATCTTCACATGTCTCATTTTATGATTTAAACTAAAATATAATGACATATTTAACACAACTATGCATAAGCTAAAGTGGCTAAACATTTATATTTAAATAACTAGGATGAAATTATATACTATAAAATCATACTAATTATAATTAAATTTATAAATGATGCAGTCAAATGTATAGCTTTTGTCCAACTTAAACTCTAATTACTCTTGAGGTAAACCTGCCATCTTGCCCAAGTTACAGTTAAGACAAAGGGGTTAGAACACTCTGCCAAGGTAGAGAGAAATTCAAGACTTTAAAGGCCCAGAGTTAGAGAGGCATCTATGGGTTTGATATGCTTAGGAAGTCTTCTACCATTAAAATTCTTCTAAAGTTATTTGTCAAAATTGACTTTGACTCTAGTGCCCTAGGTATCTAGACTTGTTGCTTTTGACTTCAAAACTGAATGAATGTAAAGAACTTGTACAAATTATTTGTGTATCTATTTAACAATGTTTTAATAGCTCAACTAGAAGGGTACATTTAAGATTTAAGATTCAGTAGTTCTTATTGTTCACACTAAATATAAACAAAAGTCTCAGGGATATTCTGCCTTGCTAGGCAGTAGATATTCAGATTTAAAAATATATTAGGAACTGCAGCTCTCTGGTAGAACACTTGCCTAACATGTAAAGGACTCTTGGTACAATCTCTATCACTGAAGAAAAAAAAGTTATTTGGTCTTTAAGTTTTTCAATTTCTATGTATTTATTCCAAAGGATTTTATTTATACCACCAAAGATGTGCATACTCATTTAAGATATATTTTAGAGACCGTGAAAATGGCCACATTCCTTCTGAGACAGAAAATATTGCAAAAAATAATTTTCTTATTATTTTTCTGATTGCATTTCTTTAAGAAAATATAGACCCATCATAGAGTAGTTAATCATCTCTGTACTTAGGACTAAAAAAGAAATGTAACTCAAATCTGGATGGACTAGGGAACCAGCTCCAGTTTGAAAACTTCAGAAATTACTTTTCTCATGTAGAAGACTACAAAATTATTTAAAAATTCAAAAGGACAACAGACAGGAGGGAAATATTCAGTTTCTCAGTGACCGTTTTTAGTGTACAATAAACCTGACAATAGTTCTGTTTTTAGATTTATTAACCTGGCATATTTCATCAACACAAATTGTTCTATTTAAACCAGCATATTTAGACTCTGATACTACTTATGTCTGCCATCTATAGTAACCGCACACTTAAGAAACATTGTAGTGATACTTTTTCTTATTTTCAGCCCCTAAAATACAGACATTTCATATTGGGAGACTGTTTCTCATGAAGAGCAGAATTGTATTACAGTCAGAAACTGAAATTTACCCAATGTAGTTTGGTCTTGCAATACATTTTGATCACATATAACTTTTATAGCAACAGCACCTTCTAGATATTTTATTACATGAAGTTAAGTCTAGTGCAGAAGACAAAATGAGAATAACAGCAAAACCATTTCCCACTCAGAAAAGCAAATCCCTTAATAAAGACGTACCCTCAATTAGATAAAACACAGAGGAAGAGCCCATTATTTTCTATTGGATGAAACAGTGATTGGGGGGTTGTAAAGAAGTTACACTTAGAGTAGGAATTTTAGATTTTTAGAATTATGAAGAAACATGAGCAACGTAAGCTAGGTGAAGGCATCTAAAGTGCAGACAGCCTCTAAAAACATTGCTCAGTATGTCAATATAAACTTTGTCTTGTTCCAAATGAAAGAAAAAAAGGCTTTAAGTAAAGATGGAATCATTAGCTTTGTATTTTAGAAAAGTTAATCAGGCAGTAATATGAAGGCTAAACTGCAAGTGGACTATGGAGAGGTTAAAAGCAATGAAATGCTCTCAGAAAATAGTGTGCAATGGTCCAGGAAAGAGTTTAAAGCCAGGCTCAAAACCTGATTTGACACCTATATTTAACAGATGATTAGAATCTGAATACCCACAAATAGTGTGAGAAGAAATGGCCAGAGAAGAATAGAAAATCAAGGGATGAGAGAAATTTAAGAATATATAGTGTTCACTAGTGCAAATACCATGAAAAAGTCAAATTAGATAAAATTGGAAAGGCATCATTGAATTTGGAATTTCTGAGGGCATTTAATTATTGGAGGAATTGCAGTGAAAAGGTGAAGACCAAATGTAGAAGCTACCATGAGTGTCATAAATTTAATTATCTTGAGATACTCTAAAATGTTATACTTGCATTCTAATCTTTGTCCTGATATTTAGTACTGTATTCTTCTAAATGAAAATGTGGAGAGATTACAATGCTCTAAAATTATGTTAGTGTGATTGAGCTTGTGGGATCTGGAGACATTGTTTCCAGTTTCTGACACTTACCAGTGATGTTGCTTTTACCAGATAATATCTCCTTTCCTCCAGAAGTAGTTAAAATATTGATTGCCAGAAGTAGTTAAAATATTGATTCAAGGATTGGTTTGAAATTTAGAAACATGGACTGGTGGTAATTATTTTGTAATTATGGTTTAAAATCTTTTCACTGACAAAAGATGTGTTCTCAGGTTATGCTGTTTCTTTGAGCTTTCTTGGCTACTACCGCTTTCATCACCATTCATGGGAGTTTCAGACTAAGATTCTTAAATTGGTTCAAATATTGCTTTCTAACTCTGAACTGAATACTGTGCAATTTTGGTTAGAAGTGTTTATTTTCTGGTGCTCTCATAATGTAACATAGTAGCACAGACTGAGTAGCTTTAAGTTTTAGAAACTGAAGTCTGAGATGAAACTGTTGGCAGGGTTGGTTTCTATTGAGACCTTTCTCATTAGTTTCATAATTATTTCATCCTTCTCCCTGTGTGTTCAGATGGTCTCCCTAATCCCTTCCTTTAAGGACATCAGTCAAATTGGAATAGGGCCCATGCTAATGACCTAATTTTAACTTAATTATCCCTTTCACAGGCCTAACTCTAGTCACATCCAAGGTGCTATGTGTCAAGATTTCAACAAGGATTTTAGGGGATACAATTTAGCATATAACTATGCATGTCTACTCAAAAATAGACATCCAGATTTTCCTCCCACATGTGTTCTTCCCCTAACAACAACATTCATAAAAGTCTATTTCCTAGACTTTGAATGTCTTCTGGTCATCACTGATGTCTCATTGTCTCAGGGGTTGACATTTGTTCAATTGAAATACCATCTTGATTCTATTGTCATACCCTTTCTGTCTTCACTTTCTCTTCAAGATGATATCATTTAATTCATGGAAGTTTACTGGATCTGTGTCTTTAGTAACTGACTCAGTCTAATCTATTCATTTCTTGAGTGTACATCTTAAACTTTTTTCTGTTGAATACCTTCCATTTATGAAGCTATTACTAGCAATGAGAAACTCTGCCCAGTCACTTCCCTGTCACTCTGTTACACTTTCCCAGAGTCAGCATTGGGCAAAAGCAGTGGTACATTGCAAAAAGAAGTAGGTAAGATAATAGCTTTCATGGTGGAAGGTGACACCAAGCACCTGCCTGTGCAACCCCATTGCCTAGCAGGTGTTAACTGCAGAAACTGAAATCTTCGTCTGTCACCAGTGTCCTGAAGGTCAGGTTTGGCTTTCACAGTGCAATTAGGAAATAGTTGATTAAAAAAAAAAAAAAAAAAAAAAAACAGAATACATGCATAAATGTCTGTATAAATTTGGGAATATGGTAAGAAAGTGTGTCACACTGTCCCTTATGGATTCTGAAGGAAAGTAGAGATGAGGCATGATTTGACTAGAAGGATGAGAAGCCTTTTATGTCTATGAAGTAGGTATAAAATTTTGGAAGAACTTTTTACATTTTTTTTAAAGTTTTTAATATATTTCTAATAAGGGAATCTTTAAGTTATGGGTTATGTATGTCAATGTATAACATGAAAATTAGAGTTTTATGGTAACCAAAAATACTAAAGTTAGCAACCAAAGATGTGGGACTTTAACATAACCTCAGAACCACAAGAGTTAGCAATTTTTGTTTTGTGCAAGCCATTTAAATTCTTTGAGGCCCAGTTTCCTCTTTCAAATGAAGATCATGCTACCAAAATTTCTTCAATATTAAGAGATTATGTATTTGTAACAGCCCTGATAGCCTAGAGCAGGAGTTCAGCAAATGGTAGATGCTAAAACTTGAAATCACAGCAGTAGAAGCTACATAAAACTTGAGCTTACTACCTGTTATTACAGTACCCCCTCCCTTTCTTCCTGCCAAATTCTGAGTCTTGAAAGGTTTTGTTTTATGAATAGTAACCTCTGTAGGGAATCCAAATCCCAAGGATGTCGTGGCATTTTTATTTTTACAAATGTGTTTATCAGCTATGCATATAGCTGTGAAAACAAGTGAGAGAAGGAGAGATGTCCTCTAAATGACAACATCCCTAGGGGAAATGACAAGCTCGTGGTTGGTAAATAAATTATGTTTATATATTTGTATGTTCGTGTCAGTTTTGTTACTATTTCAAGCTGGCACTTGGGTGTTCACAGCTTTCGTTTTATTACAGTCACTTTATACATAAAAATATAAAACCCAGGAAAAAAGAAAGTCCCAAGTGGTGTGGTAAACCAGTATTTTGAAATAGGAAAAAGCCTTCATCCGTTTTGACTATTTCTCAATGGAAGATATACTTTAAAAAAGAAGTTGAAGCCCTTCAAAATGAATAAAATTCAATTGAAATTTATTTTTCCTCCCATACAATATGTTCACTCCTAGAAAACAACTAAAAGAGAAAGCTTTATAAGGAGGAAAACATTTTTTCTTTTCTCTAAACTCCTGTGTTAGGAAACCAGATACACATATGCATATGCCATAAATCATCTAAGAACAAAGACAAGGAGAATTCTATTTTTATATTTGACTACATTTACAAAACATTTTCAGTATTGTATCTATTTGGGGGAGATGGATAACCTAAATAAATAACTAACAAAATTGAAAAAGCACTATTCCTACCATATACCAACATATTCAGACATATTTCACATCAGCATACAGGAAACTGTTAATCTGAACATTTTTGTTTTCCTGTTTGCTTTTCTAGATTCCCTTTTAACTCTGCTGTCCCTTCTTACTTTCGTGCTCTGAGAAACTAAGCTTTTGGATGGCACCAATGGCCTTTCTCTCTATCTCCAGCTTTTGTTTGGGTTGGAAGCTTATCAGACATGAAGGCCGAAGATGGCAGGCCAAAGGAAAGTGAGATGGAGGAATCAGTCCCTTAGTTTCCTCCTGGCCCCGTCACTAGTGGTTGTCTGCTTTCTCCTACTAAAAGGCATACATCAAGTGCCTCTCTTCATATAGCTACACTTCACAGTAACCTAGTGAATTAAGAAGCAAATGACTTCCTACTGTTAAGTGCAGAATATTGCACTATTTGATAGTTCCCTAAACTCTGGTGGCTTTTGGGTCAGTTATGCTGTTGTTTAAAAATAATAATGCATTCAAAATTAACTGTGAAGTGTCTTATCCAAATTCTAATGGAAAGTTTGCAAATGCAAAATTTTGGAAATGTTTATTTCACTGTCACTTAAATATTAGTGACATATGATAAATCACAACAATAAAATATAGCCAGAATATACTAGCAATAATATGAGTGAAATAAATCATCACAGTCAACAGGGAGGAATCACAACCCTATAATGTTTAAGCAAAAAAGTAAATTACAGGGTGTTTGTGGAACATGATAAGTGGAATAAATACAACTGATATTACATGACATGTTTGTCCATGTGCATATAAATGGTGAATTGGAAGAACTTATATTAATTCATGATTGTAAATGTGTTGGAAGTAGAACTTTAGGTGGTTGATAAATAAGAATATGAATCAGTTATACCAAAAAAAGTTATAGAAGAAAGTGAAAAATAATAAAGTTAACAACTTTTTTTTTTTTTTTCTGGTGGTGAAAAGCAGATGTTTCTGGGCTGGGGATGTGGCTCAAGCAGTAGCGCTCTAGCCTGGCATGCGTGCGGCCCAGGTTCGATCCTCAGCACCACATACAAACAAAGATGTTGTGTCCGCCGAAAACTTAAAGAGAAAAAATTTTTAATATATTTTTTTTGAGTATTCTGATATCAATGTGGAAAAAACATGAAGCCCATGTAACATAACTATTACTTGTATTGTTACCCTAAAAATGCCTATTATCAGTCTTTACTTTTCCTAACTCAGGTAAATTTACTGGCACTTACGTACTACTTCTCAAGGAACATCATTTGACCCTCATCCTTCTGGTTCTTCTCTTCCTGTGTGAGTGGACCAGCCTTTCTGTATTTTCCCTCCCTGGCTCAATCCTCAAGTTACATGTTAACAGGGCCCTTAGAGTTCAGTTTTATTTTTAAGATGTATTGTTGGCCATTCCTATGAGAACAGAGCTCCTGTACTAAAAGATTGAATGTCTTTTATTTGACTATCTTCATGATTCTGTTTGCCTAACTATAGTACAATTACAGACAATCTTAAGTAGAGATGGAGAGAGAGGCACTGACATACTTTCTATCTTCAAGACTCAAGTCAGTCTTCTGTTCCTGGGACTCACCATCTTGTGAAGGCTGACTGAAAAGTATATTGCTAAACACAGGATGGGCATGCGACTTCCTCCTTTTACATATGATAATTGGGTCAGCTAGGAAACCCCTGTTAGATTATTCAAAATCCTATTCGAGGATATTTTCAAGTGAGGCTGATGGGAAGGATTACATTCTGCTTAAAAGATGGTGTTGGTCTTGAGCAGCCTCTGGCGATGTTCCTTGCTGTTCTGAAAAATTCTGTTTCATATGTTACATAATAGTAAGAATGGTGCTGACAGAGAGACAGGACTCAGATAATGAGAGCCTTGAGAGAATCCAATTTCCTTTCTCCTTTGTTTCCCAAGTGACTGATTCTACACTGCTATTCTGTAATTTGGTTATGTGAACCAATAAACACCACTGCTTTTATTTTTTTATTAATTTTTAAATCATTGCAAGTTGGATCTCTGTCATTTGCAATAGAAATTTTCTTATTATAACACTATATATGTGCATGCTAGATTAAGCTTTTTAAAAAACTATTTTAAATATTTATGAGGAGACAGCACATGAAGACTAGATCTGAAGTGATATTACTTGGGATAGGATTTTTTTAAAAAATGGTATATGTGCTATGCAAGTGTTATACCACTGAGCCCTATCCCCAGCCTGGATTAAGCTTCATAACAGCAATATCTCAGAAATAACCTATGGAAAGTATTACAAGAAACTGAAGCAGGGATGTGAAAAATTTCAATGGAACTGGAAAAGTCATAAATGTGTATATAATTATTTTTTGTATAAATGTGCATACATACAGATACTTGATTATATGCATATACACATACATGTACTTATTTATATTAATATATGAGGAAAATACATATATATGAGGAGACAGAACAATAAGAGTAGATCTGAAGTGGTATTACTTGGGATAGGATTTTTTTTCTAACACTTGTAATTCTAACAATATATCCTTGGTGTTCTTAGACAATTTGGTGTTTTAACTTTCACATGATATAAATAAGCATGATGATTATACTAGACTCATACAATATTAGACATACAACAATGGCCAATAAAAACATTCAATATGAATCATCATTTTGTTTCCAAAAATACATATATTTAATAAACTGAAATGCATATTCATAACAAAAGTTATCAAACTTCAGGTCTATTAATGTTAATAATAAAATAATCATAGTGGCAATGACCACTGACTGGGCTTACTTTGTTCTAGTATGATTTGTGATCCACAAAAATGCTACAGATGTGGTACTGAATTTCTTCAATAAAATAACATTTAAATCAAAAAATAAATTTACTATTTTATATACATATAATTTAGAATAATTAAAATTTAATTTTAATTATGCTTAATTTTAAATAAAAATATTAACTTCATGAAACTTAATAGGTATGGTGTAATTAAATAATTTTGAAGTGAATTTTTCCAAAATTTAGAAATATATCATGCAAAATCCACATTCTATGTGCATGCACAATTTACTACTAAAATGTTTGGATAAAAAATATGAATACTATAAGTAAAAACCTATAGCTTCATGTATAGTCATTTATAAATTCAAATGTTAGCATTTAAACATGGATTCATATCCCCATATTGTGAAATTCTTAATACTATTTCCATAAAAGAATTTATCTAGCATAGAAAGATGTTTGATCTGTGCTTCACAGAGGAGTCAAATTGGATGTTTCTCCTCAGCTCTTCAGTGTTGTCTTTTCATCTCTATCACCCCTAGTGATATAGTTGCTCATTTTACTGAGTTCTAGTTGAGAACTTTGAACACAAAATTGAGTTTGTTTTATTTTTCCGTTCACTTCTTTTAAGCTACCACACAATTGATAAGTTATCTGCGTCTTATTTATTTTACATTTAGACTACATTTCCTTGAACACTGAGAAAGCTAAGGAACCAAAGATAAGAATTGAAAAATGAAAAGATTGCACCAGATTCTGCTCTACATAATTTCATAACTCAATTTAGAAATGAATCTCAAGTCTAATGACTTATGTACTATAAATAATTGATTTTTTCCTATCATATTTCAAATGGACAAAATTGGACAATTACCATTAGAATTCTGAATTTTTAAAAGTTTCAGCCACAATCTCTATTAATATTGTGAAAAGTTTTCAAAAATATGAAAATACTGGGACAAAACACATAATTTTCCTTGAAAAGCATGTTTGTGGATCAATTTTATTAAATTTATTCCAATAAGTTTTATTAAATATTCACTAGTAAAGCAACTGAGAAAAGCACAGGAAATTAGAACATTTTCCTAGGTAAATAAGGTTATTGCTCTAATTTGTTTTAGATACTTAAAGGATACTCAGACTTAAAGAAATTATACAAGATTCTTTTTAAAACACATGCTTTTTTTTTGGGGGGGGGGTAATATTCTGCTTTGAAGTTTAAATACATTCCATAAGATTTGTCTCTAAAACTTGGACTTTACAAAAGAAAAAAAAATTTTTTTTTTGAGGATAAGTTGGATGGATTTCTGAGACTTACACTACAATGTGTAAGTCTTCAGATCACTTCATGATCTGAAGTTTGCTAATGAAAGCATTGGTTAAATTTGTCATCTGTTCTTTGATTAGATAGCTATCACAACAAGGGTTAAACAACAGTGGAGCAAAAGTTTGCAGAACAAGTGCAAGTCACTAGTGCAGTTAATTTGTTTTTGTGGAGTCCATTTCTCAGTATTGATTTTTGATCTGGGCATACTTTGCCAGGAGCTTGAGTTATTCGCAGTCGAAAGCATTGGCTCTATTTTGTTTATTTCGCTGGGCAGCTCATGTCTATGTACAATCACTGCCTGAAAGAAAAATTGGAAAAACATATCAAAACTGAAAGAACTTGATAGCAAAGTGCATTAATACCTATATTATTGGGAATGATTACATCTGCCTTAATATCATATGTGAGAACTTGATAGCCCATATTTGCTATTATTTGGCTATGACAAACACTATTTAAGCAAAAATTTGTGTCTTCAGCTAGAGAAGCAAATATGTTTAATGCAAGGTCAACCAAAACGTAGAACAGAGAAACAAAAGGAAATATTTTCCACAGATATCAGAATGTACACTGCATTTGCTCACCTGAAGCTTCTACATTACTGTTCAATATAACTGCTATTGAGGACATAAAGTTGACAAGTATTTATTTTCTTATAGGCCGGTCTTCTCTAATATTTTGACAACTTTTAAGGAAGTACTGCATATGATTTATTTCTGTAATTCTCCATCAAGGATATTTTCCATCACACAATACTCAAAACACATTTGTTGAATAAACCAGTGAACCAATGAAAAACATTTATATTTTTCATTGAGCTCAGAAGTAATTGGGAATCTTTGACAAGACTGAACAAAAGAATGTTTTAAGAGCTTGAAGCCCTTCATCAATGTCTATTCTATAAAAGACTATTGATTATAAATAACTTTCCATCTTTTCATAGAAATAGTTAATTTAAACTCATTGAAATATTCTGGATATATTTTATTCAATCATTTAATTTTTTCTAGTCAAAATTAGCATCCCTTTGAAATCATAAAATAAAAGAAACATGAATGAGGCAGAATGATTTTTGGTAGAAAATTAAGAGTATGTTAATATGTTTGCAATGAAAATTATTGAAATAACAATACTTTATATTTATTTTCCCTAAAACACCCAGAAATGGACATAGAAGTGTAGGAATAATAGAGATACTGAAAGAAAAGCGGTTTCTTTGTAAACTGCAATACTAAGCAACTAGACAATGTGTGATAAACTGAGTGTCCTAAGAAGAGCTGTAATGTTGCAGGATAATCATTGCATAAAGGAGAACAAATGAAAAAAGCAAATCCATGCATCAAATATTTTACCTTTATTGGGAGAAATTCATATTTTAAGTACAGAGTTCACTCAAGTCATCTCACAATAAAAAAAATTAGTTTTTTGTTCCATGGACCAAATAAAGACTTTTCAGAAAATGGTCTGGAATCTTGATTTATTTGTGTCTGTTTACTCAAAGTTATCTGAGGTGTTGCTGATAATTTATATTGGTTACCACCACTTGATTACAAAATTCTTTCTTCTCCCCCTTTACAAATGAGTGTTACTTAGGGCAAACTTATACTATTATCCATGCCAACTAGAATGATTTCTGATATATATTTGTATGTCCAGGTTCTCTTTTATATGAGAGATAGTTGTAATCTACATGAAATCCATATTTTTATTTGTATTTGGAGCATATGAGGAACATAAAATATTTTTATTAACTGAGTTTGTCAATCTGAAAAAAAGAAAGCTATTTATGTGATAAATTTCTGGTATGGGATACTTTTACTGAGGCTAAAAATTAATGAAACAAAGTTAAAAGACGAATGTAAAAAGTATATCAATGAATTTATAGTGAGCAGTATAACTAGTAAATGGGCTTCATTTCCATGATCAGTGTTTCCCTTCCATAGCAGAAAATCTAAGGATGAGTCAGATACTCAGGTTATTTGGTAAGCATGAGCTCTCAGAAAGTGGAGCTAGTCATTCATCTGAATAGCTGATCCCATCAGGCTATGGTATCATAATCCATTGATCTCTATTATACTAACATCTGTGCTGCATGGAAAAAAAAAAAAAAAAAAAACCTCAGACTTCAGCAGGTCAGGCTGTTTACAAAACACTACCATTATTTTTTCCTAATTGTAGATGTCATATAGACTACATATTTTCATTTAACAGATTCTTTTGATAAATAAAAAGTCTACTTTCTATGATAAAAGTTTAGAAGTTAAAAAAAAAAGTTGGTCTTCGCTGAGTTAATACCTATCTCACCTAGATATTAGAATTTTACTGGTAATCTTTTTTTCCTTGACTATTCTTGAAATTTGTTGAATATTAACTCATATTGTTAAACTTTGACATTTCAACACATGCAATATATTATGTTTTAATATCCATCATTCCCACTACCTTTTTTTTTTTTTTTTAACTGAAATGAATCACTGATAAGCTTAGCACCTTCCTGATGGAATAACTCCCCCAAAGTCCCACCTTTGAATACTGCTGCATTGTGGACCATGCCTTTAACATATAAGCCCTTGGTGTGCATTCCAGACCCAAACTATAATAATGGGTTTCAAGTTGTGATATTATGGATAACTGATTTTTCTATGCAAAACAGCTATAAGTGCAGAAAGAACATGAGTAATAAAACCAAATACATGTTTCATTAATTTAGCAAGTATATATTTGAGAGACTGTTATGTGCCATTTAAGAAAGAGTGATTGATAAAACCAATAAGTTTAAAAAAAAAAAACATTTCAGTGTATGGTTCTTCAATTCTCTTCTTGGCAAATACTTTCTCTTAGTATCATAAAAGGGGAAAGAAACAGATTTATTTTTACTTTGCTCTTCATCTTACCTCCAAAAGCCAGAGAAAATAAAATGCAGAAGGGAGATGGGTCTAGATAGCTTTGTACTCTTTGGTAGTGACATAGCCAGTAAGGATAATCCTTCTAATAGCTCCAGAGGGAGCATCACTCACCATGCTCCACCTTGGAGAGATTGCTTGAGTTGTTAGCATATTTGATTGGGAGTGCCTGTAGTGTGGGAAATTAAGAGCCAGGATTCTAGGCTCATCAGCCCAGAGAAGCCAGCTTTTCTCTTCTCTGGAAATTGTCTTAATATTTTTAGCCAATTCGACTTGGGCTGTCTTTAACTGTTCAGAGAACACTTGCAATGATTCATCTTTATAAACATTTTCACAAAATTCCCACTGCTGAAGTCAATGTTCTTAAAAATATTATTAATGTAATATGTTAGTAATATGTTTTATCATTAAAAGTACTCAATTTAATTATGAGGCAAAGAGATTAAATGATCTGAAGTTTGCTGGCCTCTTGGATTTCTTGAGATATGACCTTGTCATATCCTTTCTTGGCACTATTAAGAAATATTACTATACTCTGATTAGAGATCTGGTAACTTTGCCTCAATAAAAATCATTATGTCACATGCTGGTTGAAGATGAGTCCTTAGAGAATACCATGTGGATGAAGCAGTTTGTCTTACAAAATTGTCAGTTCTGTTCTGGGATTCAGGAATAGTCCTTGATAATAAATGAACCATGAGAAAATTCCAATAATATTATTATATACATCTCCCTATTTAAAGATTTGATGAACCAACTTAGTTATAAAAAGTTATTTGCTATTTAGCATGCACAATTAAGATAAAACCCTTTATCTTCCTTAGAAAAGTTGTTTAACATAAAATGCCAAGATCACATAGGTAAGTGAATTAAAGACATTTATTTCACAGCTGGCTGCCTGAAATTTGAAAGAAGAAAAAAAAACATGAACTGGTGATTGTGATTCTGTAAACAGATACTATAAAAAATTGTTACATTCAGTAATTTGATAAAGTAGCTTTGATCATTCTCTTCCATTTTGATTGCTTGTGGTAGGACATGCAGAATGAGTACAGGAATTGAGTTAATATATGGAAACAGTGGAAAAACAAAGAATTTTAATAGAACACTCATTCCTTAAAACCAGTTCATCCTGAAAACTGATAGAAATTTTAAGATGCAGAGAGGCAATTTGATCCCAAGCACATTTAAATTTAATATCATTGAACACGCCCTTCTCATGCTCCTAGTAAGAATAGAAGTGACAGATATAAAGTGTTTTAGCTGTTAGACTTTCATGAATCATATTACAAATTAAAAAGATTGTAGGTTTTATTTTGATCAAATTTATTTCATCTGAGAAAAAACAAGTTCAAAACCTCTTTTTAAAATAAAAGAAGGGTGATATAAATTAAAACTAAACTATTTCTTTTATATTCTTTTATCAATAATTTTAACACCCCATCCATACTCTTTATACTCTATGTAAATTTAAACATGAAAGTCAACTATAAAGTGGTCTTAGATAAGTGTCACAGTAGAATGCATAGAGAGAGGTGATAGGAGGGGAGGGGAGGGGAGGATAGGGAGGGCAGCAGAATACAACTGACACTAGGATTGCTCTATGTATACACATGGAGGTTGAACCAATGTGATCCTGCAATCCGTACACATGGAAAAATGAGAATTCATACCCTATTTGAATCAAATGTATAATATGTCAAGATCTTTGTATTGTCTTGAGCAACTAATAAAAAAAAATTAAAAAATATCTTTATCCCAGAGTATTTTTTGTTTTTGTAAGACCGAGACAATGACTTAATAAGAATTATGGAAAACTACTTAGATTGTGGATGAGGATCTGTTTTATTTTTTAAGTTTGAACTGGAAATAAATGAAATTCAATAATTGCATTAATTTTCTGTTGATGCATAACAAAACTACCACAGATTTGACAACATAAATGCATTATCTTAAAATTTTGGTGAATCAGAAATCCCAGCACAGAATGGCCAGCAGTTCTGGCCAGCATCTCACCAGGCTAAATTTTCCATGTTGATATGGGCTGCAATATCTTTTTTCATCTGAAGTTCAGGGTCCTCTTCCAAGGTCATTGGGTTGCTTATAGAATTTAGTCCCCTGTGGCTATAGGACAGAGGTATCTCTCTTTTTTTTTTCTTTTTAAACTGGCTGTCAGTCTGGGAGTCTTGCCTCTTAGATACTGCACTCAGGTCCAATTCATGTGGCCCTCACAACATGACATTGTATTTATTCCAATCTTTTAGAGCAATACATCTCTGGGTGGCTATGGTGGCACATTATATAATGTAAAATAATCATGAGAGTGGCTTCTGCATGACCTTTGTTATGTGGCATAAATCAATCAATACAGTGGCTGTCCTATAGTATCCATAGGTACGGCCAACACTGAAGGACAGGGCTTTATAGAGCATGTATACCAATGTTATTGCTATATACTGAGTCCTTGCCTCCCCAAATGCTGAAGTATAACACCAGAGAAGCTCGCTGAGGAAAGTATAGAGTGGGAAAGTGGAAGGCTTTATTAAAGGAAAGCAGAAAAAAACTTCTTGGAGGAAGAAGGGGACTCAAAGGCAGAATCTGTGGAAGGGGGAGGTCTTCCCTTTTTTATAGCTAAGGTCTTCTTTTAGTCTTCCCACATTCCTGCCCTTTGTTTCCCTTTATCCTGCAGTGACAGAATGCTGGTGGGAAGGCCAAAAGGTGGGAGATAGGGGGACTAGAAGAGTAATCTGAGCAGGAAGGGCCTGGGGTGTTGATTAGCACCTCCCTGTTTGCTGGGAGCTACTTCATTCACAGTTCCTTGGAATTTGTTCCAGGCCTCTGGGACATTAACATTTCAATTTCCCCAAGTGTTGTTCTTGTTTCCTGGACTCCATTCTCAAAAAAGGTCTCTTTATCTTTTCTTTATCTTAGATATTAGACCCGATTTACCTATCTACACTAACTACCTATCTTTAAATCTGGCTTTACCAAGGGGCTAGATTTTTGGAGTTTTGTCTTAGAATTCTGCTTACCAGTGTTGTATTTGAATATTACACTTCTGTGGTCACTCCAGTTATAAAGTCCAAATGCTCTAAAAATCGAAAACATTCATCATTAATTTGTTGAGGAAATCTGAGAACTGATAGGCCATGCATCAAATTTATTTAATCCATTTAGCAAAAATGCTCATGTTATTTTGCCAGGATATTAATATGATTGAGTATAAAGTCCATTGCACATACTATTATATAATTATGTATTAAGTGCACTAGGGAATGCCTCAATGAAGGTGTTCAGTAAAGTTTAATGAGTGTGTGCAGTATTACCTTTCAAAAAAAAAGTCTGTCCCCCACCAAGTGTTTCAGATTAAAAAAAAAAAAAAAAAAAAAAAAAAATTGCACTAAATCTAAACTTTTCTAAAATTAGAAGTTCAGTATGAAAGGGGGCATTTTAAGGGTATGTGAACTTGGGGTAAATTCAACATTGGTTTATTTAAATGAACTTTGTAAGGATAAAAATGAGAAGAGGCAAAGAATAATCCAATATTATGTGTATATCCTTCAAAACTGAATTAACTGGTTTTAATTTCATTACTGATTCCTTTGAAAAATAGGACAATATTTATAGTGATGTTACATATGAGGTGAATGAAACTTGTTGGAAGTTATTCAGTGAATTACACCATAAACTTATTTAATTTGTCTACTAAACTATGGAACAAAGGAGAATTGTCTTTTTTTTCCCCCTCAATGTGTGGTACATTAAAGCAAGATATTTCTTATAAGCTTATTTGTCTCATTTTTCCCTCTCTTAAGCAAAGTATCTGTCCCTCAGGGCAAAACCTGTTTCACTTAAGAGTACAATTTATCCATCCAGATTTACGTCAACTAATAAAAATTTTATATGCTTATAGCTTTCCCCTCTCAGATTTCAAGCTTAAATCAGAAATAGTTATATTTACTGAAGGAATTACCATATTTAAAAGAAACAAAAGTGTATATCTTGATGACAATAGCTTGGAAAACAAAAGTCCTCCATATGAATCTATGAATGCTAAATTTAGAACGTGAGAAGGGGGAAAATGCTTATGGCCAAGAAAGAAATGTAAATTGGACTGTCACCAAACTCCCTTTCCTCCAAAATGTATTATAATTTACATGTATTATATGTGAATTTACAAGCAACACTATAACTTGTACTTTGAAAGCAATGCTTGAGTTAATTAAATGAGCTCCTAGGAGAGCACAGATTTCTCATTAGATCTTTGCTATAGTCAGATTGGACTTTGAGAATTAATTCAGGATATCCGATTCCTCATAATAAGCAGAGGGATCTTACAGAAACTTTCTCCAAAAAAAAAAAAAAAATTTCTACAGTGGATTGTCATGCAGCTTCTAAACTGCTTGTTAAAATGATATATCCCTCTTTGTCTAAATAGTGACAAAGCAGTCAGTCAATCAAGGCAGTGAAATCAAAGTACTGTTATTTTGACTTAAACAATTTGATGGATTTATTTTTTTAAGTATAAAACAAAACAAAGTGAGAAACTCGCCAGAGTCAGCTTGGTCCAGACCTGCCTTGCTGACCTGCATGGAAGATCAGGCCCAAGGTAGGTCCCACCAGAATCAGGCTGGGCCCTGACCTGCCTCCCTGACCTGCACAGGAGCCAGGGCCCAAGGTAAGCTTGGATCTGCACCCCCCCCCCCCACCATCTGGGAGCCCAGGTCTAATTTTCTTGATGAAAAAGGAAATATTACAACAGACACTACAGAAATAGAGAAGATAATTAGAAATCATTTTGAAAAATTGTAGTACAAAAAAATAAACTATCGAAGGCATCCACAAATTTCTAGCTTCCTATGATTTACCCAAATTGCATCAGGATGATATTCACAATTTAAACAGATCAATTTCAAGTGATGAAATGGAAAACACCATTAGAAGTCTACCAACCAAGAAAAGTCCAGGACAGAATGGATGCACAGCCAAGTTCTACAAGACCTTTAAAGAAGAATTAATACCAATACTCTTCAATTTATTTTAAAAAATAGTATGAGTTTGGAAGTGTGCCCTCTTTTTCTATGAGGTCATTATCTCCCTGATTCCAAAACCAGGCAAAGATACATCAAAGAAAGAAAACTTCAGACCAATAACTCTAATGAACATAGATGCAAAAAAATCTCACTAAAATTCTGTCCAATCGAACACAAAAATATAAAAAAAAGGTATATCACGATCACATAATTTAAAAATGTGGTATATATACACAATGGAATATTATTCAGCTTTAAAAGAGAATAAAATCATGGTATTTGCAGGTAAATGGATGGAGTTGGAGAATATAATGCTAAGTAAAGTTAGCCAATCCCAAAAAAACAAATGCCAAATGTTGTCTCTGGTTTACGGCTGCTTATTCATAATGTGGTGGAGGGCTGGGTATGGGAGGATTAGATGAACTCTCTCGGTAGGGCAAAGATGGTGGAAAGAGATGGATATCATTACCCTGTGTATGAAGATAAGAATGGTGTGACTCTATGTTGTGTACAACAATAGAATGAAAAATTGTGCTCGCTATGCGTAACACGAATTGTAATGCATTCTGCTGTCATCTATAACGAAATAAAATAAAAAATTGAAAAAAAAGCTGTTACTGGACTATTTTCAGTCTTCAGTAGTCATATAAATAATTCATCATCATGTAAACAAATCAGGTGAAAGCCTAAAAGGGAAGTTATGAGAGCCGAGCATGTCCTTGAATTCAGAGTCACTACTACATGTTTCAGAAAGTGCCAGTGGTAGATTGGGGGTTTAGCTCAGTTGGTAGACTGCTTGCTTACAAGGCCCTGGGTTCAATTCCCAGCACCACCAAAAAAAAAAAAAAAAGGGAAAGTGCCAGTAGAATATATGGATTTTTTGTTTCTTTCAACTAAAAAAGGTTGTTTCTATAGATACTAATGCATCAGTATTGTATAGTGTATAGAGCTAAAAATCTATGGTAGATGAAATTGAAGTAGTCGTAGAATTTGGGGATTGGCAGTCTCTTTTATTTAAGGAGGGGGCTTGCTAAGGAATATATCAGTGTACGTCTTATCTAGTCCATTGGTATTCTTCAGAGAATGAGCATGGAGTTCCATTAGGAAGTTCTGATAATGTAAAAGAGAAAGGAGCATAGGACCAAATTGTGCATAGAATGGTGCTGTAATATTAAAATGAGGCGGATTTCAACTGGGGCACATTCTCTGATACAAATTCACAGGTACTGAGTTGGATGAGAAAGAATGAAGATCTGATTTATACATATTAAACCATTGCTTCTGTAGGCAATATTCTGAAAATGATAGTCCTGAAGGGTTCAAAAGTCTGGACACTAATAGCATTTTCTGCAATGCTTGTTTGGTCTAGAAGAAAATTAATTTTATCTAATAAATCTTGGATGCTGAATTACATACAAGGCATTCCAAAACTTTTGACAGCCTCTGTTACTTAAAATCCAACTTTTCTCTATGAAAGAGACCTCCCTCCTGGAAGTCAAATTTATATCCTAATCTGTCTATCGGTGTTGATTTATTCATGCTTCCTTCCATCTCCTCAAGGTCCCAGATTTACTGTCTTCCCAGAAAGATCTGAATCTCTTCAGAAACAAACAGTTGAAATGTCAGTGGCTTTCTTGCCATTATAATCTTGAAGATTATGACATTGATTGGGCCTAGGATACTGCTGTATTCCTAATATAAATGGACTCATCATTCTTGCTTCATCCATAAGTTGAAAATAAAATTGCATATATAATATTAAAAATTCATATGTTTTTAAAGATACATGTATTTTAAACAGATGTTTGTTGTAGGGTTACTATATATCTAGCTGGAATAAACAACACATATTTATTTGGGGTCCTGAATAAATTTGTTCTGGCCTTTGCATCCTACAATTTTATTGTACTATAATCTCTTCATTATTTAGATGTAAAATGAGAAATATGAAGAGTTAGATAAACTGGGTATGGTAGCTCACACCTGTAATTCAAGCAACACAGAAGACTGAGGCAGGAGGATCACAAATTCAATGCCAACCTCTGAAACTTAGCAAGATTGTGTCTCAAAAAATAAAACTGGCTGGCGATGTGGCTCAGTGATTAAGTGTTCTTGAGTATAATCCTTGATGATAAGGGAGTGGGTGACAAAAAAATGTAGATAAAACCAACTGTCTGGATAAGCTTTGAAATGTTAACTTGCATGTTTTGCTAGTATTTGCCCTCCTCTCTACTTTCCCATTCTAAAAACATAGCTAGATTTTTTTTTTTTTTTTTGACAGATGTCTATTTAGGAAGATAGTCATGTTCAAGAGAGAATTCAGGATGTCTTAAGAGTGAGAAGCAGTCCTGACTTGGACTGTAGGTCCAGTATTTACAGAAGGGCTGTATCAGGGGCTAGACTAGAGATGGATTAGAATACAGCTGCATTTGGGCGCCAGTTTTCCTGTGCTTGTGTATTTCATCATTTTACAAGGGCATGGGCCAAGGTTTGTAACTATTTTCTGCTTCTCAATGGCTTGTTTCTGCATTTCAATGACTTGATGGTGTTTCCCTGAAGATCCATATTTCTCTTTTCCTAAATCCCTATCTCTTCCCCCACCCCAGACTTTGATCCCTTAATCTTAAAGTGTTGATGAGGAGTGAAGATCCATCTTCTATGGCTGCTTCAGGCTGGAAAGTGGTGACGACCCTGCCTTGCCAGGGATCAAAGGTCTCATTCTGACTATTCTAAAGGGAAGACACTGTTCTCAGTTTCAGGGATGGGTTGTTATTATGTTGACATCCTCTTAACAGGGAATTGTTGTAATCTGGAAGATGCAAGCTTTATTAGATTAAAAAGTCCTGGAATGAGCAATAGGAGCAGACGTAATACTTACCAGAGGTCCTAACAGTGGAAACAGTCAAGTGAAGTCAAGTAAGTAAGCATTAATAGTTTTATTTTCCTGTGTGTATCTCAGGATTTGGGTTTTGTTTTTGTTTTTTTAAAGCATGACTGTTAGATCAGAAAATAAACTTAGGGCAAATGTTATTTTATTAATCTCTTCTGATTCTTATTATTATTACTATTATCATCCTCATCAGACACTCATGCATAAGATTTCTTTTTCTATATACTTTTGGTAAGGCTGACACAAATATACATCAAGTTTCATTTAGGAGAAGTCTTTTTTTTTATGTCCATTTATGATTGTTCTTTAGTCATACTTTCCTGCCATATGTTTAAAACCAAGTTGGTCAAAAATTGACTTTGTTCCTGTCTATAGTTAGGGTCAGCTGAGATCCCTCAGGGTCCCTTTTGGGAACTTGAGCAAAATCTCAACTCTTTTGGTCTTCCTGTGCTAGTTGTGCCACCTGCCAGGATAGGTGAGGGTCTTGCTGACCCCAGTGTGGCTTCCCTTGGAAACATCAGGGATATTTCCCTCTACAATGACCCTCCTCTTGGCAGAATGCACACTAGTTGATTTCCTGTTCTCTAGCGTCCTCTCAATCCCTCTGATCAGGAGGTCAAATGATTTACCCAGAGTTGCACAACACTTATCAAAGTCCCTTTGTTCCTTGGGTCCTAGATGACCTTAGAGAGCAAGGGCCAAAACATTGGCTACTTTTTCCTTGACATTTCCACTTCTTTACCTTTGGTTTCCAAATTTTGTTTTTAAACATCCAGTGGATCAATTTTACCAGTAACTATAATGTCTATAATTTTATAGTTATTCCTTCCGCTTAACTAGGGTTAGTATTAGTACTGGAAGTCAAATTTATATCCTAATCTGTCTATAGGTGTTGACTTATTATCTCAAATTAGAATGCTCTGTTTGAAGTATTTCTTTAAATGGGTAAAAGTTAGTTTTATAAGGAAAATACAAAATGAAATTAACAGACCAAAAACATTCAGTTTGTATGATTGATTTGAACAAAAACAACAAAGACAACAGCAAAAAACATTTCTATAATAATCTAATTAATGTCTTATCTATTTTGCTTTTACAGAGACATAAATTCATCAAGTCAATCAGATGAGATCCTTTACAAATTTCATTTTTCTTTAAAACTGTCTTACAATCTTATATATATTTTATAATTTAATCAAACTGTTACTTAGTTTTGTATTATAATCCTTGGATATTTTGAGATCACAGTGATCTTTAAAAAGCTATCTTTGAACATAGTTTTAAATAAGCTTATGTCTAACCTACTTTAGAAGCATCCTAACATGGAGTAAGGTGAGAGGCAGAATCTTAACTTGGGTGAGGCAGGGCTCATGACAAATCTTGTGTTTTATTTCTGAAGCTGGTCTTTGCCTTATAAATATCATTTTACAGAGTTTTCATACAATGTTTCCTGAGTCTATACAAATATCAATACAATGCAATAGTATATTTGAAACATGAATTAAACAAACCAAGATAGTTCCTGACTTCTTTTTGTGGAAAAGTGGCAACATATTTTCATGGTCCACGTTGTCAACCTTTAAACAAATCAGGATCTCCTTATTACCTTCCAAGTACATTTAAATTTTCATCCCAGTGTAAAGATAACACAAAATTTTATAAAACTTATGAATGACATTATTTTTATCCAATTAAGAAATATTTAATGATATATATAAACCCCCAACTAAAAATTTGTTATTTCTATATGATTCTAAAAGGGACTATTGCTACAGACAACTTTAGTTTAGAGATCACCAGCTTAGTAAAGTGTTTTTCTAATCTTTATAAAGACTTGTATACTTGGAGGGCATGAATACATCTAATATACAAAGAAGCCAGGAACAGCATCACAATTAAACTGATGTCTATGTTAATCAATTTGACTTTTAAAGAAAAATTTAGGATCCATAGTGTAAGGGAACTATAATCACAGTTCTGTATAGGTTAGTGACACTGACAAAGATTAAAGTTAAACCTTAAATCTCTTATATGTTTAATAAAGTGTTAATGATCAGAAATACTTATTATCTGATGTACAAATTCATCTTCTTTCTATAATAGCAGATTTTTTTCATAGCACTCAAAGCTCAAACATATTTAGTTCCATATCTAGAACTTTCTTATGTCTTTCTTAATTGCTGAGCCTTTTTAAAATTTGTGTTCTGAAACAATCCTTAAGAAAATTTTAAATTTTTCCAAATTACTCCTCTTAATAAGATAAAATACTTTATGCTATTTATAATACTTTCATTGAAACAGAGCTGAAACATTTTTGCACTTTGCCTATAGAATTACACTTGTCAGAATTTTAACTCATAATAACCTTGCTTTCAGTAAAGACCTAAAGTAATCTTAAACTCTTCATTTACCACTTCTAAAAATTTAATATATTCAAATATATATTACCTTTTACATGTCAAGAGTACTTTAATTTAGGATTTTAACTTTGCAAATGAATAAGATGTCCCCTCTGAACACGTTTATGATGATTAATCCCATTTATGTTAAATATAATTTACTCTTTTTTTTTTTTTTTATGTTACCTTAGTTTCCATGGGTAACCTAAAGTTGCCAGAGAAGTGTACATAACAGAATAGGCCATCTTTTTCCTGCTGAAGAAAAAATTTGAGGGGCTGGGGATGTGGCTCAAGCGGTAGTGCGCTCGCCTGGCATGCATGCGCTCCGGGTTCGATCCTCAGCACCACAAACAAAGATGTTGTGTCTGCCGAAAACTAAAAAAAAAAAAAAAAAAAAAAATATATATATATATATATATATATAAATTCTCTCTCAAAAAAAAATTGAGTCAATGGAAATTACACTCCAATCATTTTATAGAAATCTCTTGTTTTCCTGCCTAACTATAAAAATATGTAGGTTAATAATTTTAACGGCGTTTTTACTGTTTGACAAATTTAAATTAAACTTTTTCTTACAGATTTAAGTCATGTGGCTTACAAGAATGATAGTCCCTAAGATAGCACAACTTAGTTGGGGCACATGTGAGAGTACAAAAATAGTTCAGAAAAGGGAATACAGGCCAAGGACAAGACAGGCCAGAGTTTTAGAGACCAGCGGAAGCTTAGAGTCAAGAAATGGCCACTAAGTGTATTGGGTCTGAATGTGATAATTAATGGAGGTAGGTTCTTTGATTGTCACATCATGGCCAGGTCCCTCCAACAATGTATCTAAGGTGAACCCCATGTTTGGCAAAAAAGAGAGGGTGCTCAAGATGCTGGGAGAACAATCCCTCATGTGCATCTTTCAGAGGAGCAATTTATGTTCCTTCTGACCCAGGAACTGGGTGTGTTAGCCTAAGAGACTCTCCTATCTTCATGCTTTAATAAACATCCTTTAAAAAGCAAGAGGGCTCCAGGCCAAGGAGAGGAGGAAGAGAAACAGAACATCACCCATTTAAGTCCCACAGAGGCTGAGAAACCTGATACCAATTATGCAGCATAAGAAACAGATTTAAAAAGGACCACCAAGTTCCATCAGTTTTAGATTTCAGAGACTCTACCAAATCCCTAGGATTGTATCAGCCACCACCTTATTGCCACTTGAACCTACAACGGCCTGGGGATTTCTCAGCTACTCAAGAAGGGGAACCATGGCAAATGAGGCAGATTGATATTGTACTCTCTGGTCTTTGAAAATAGAAGAAACAGGAGAGAGGTTATAGCTATAGGAATTAACAGAATAAGTCACAGTTGCCAGGTGCAGTGGCCCACACCTGTAATCCCAGTGGTTCAGGAGGCTGAGACAGGAGGATTGCAACTTCAAAGCCATCCTCAACAAAGGCAAGGCACTAAGCAAATCAGTGAGACTCTGTCTCTAAATAACATACAAAATGGGCTGAGGATGTGGCTTAATAGTGGAGTGGCTCTGAGTTCAATCCCTAGTACCCCCCCCCAAAAAAATAAAAAATTTTAAAAAAAAGGTCACAGTCGAGAAAGAAAATACTCGATAATACCAAAGTTGATATCTCTGAAGCCCCATGTTCAAGAGCCAAAAGACGTCATGGGAGAAGAGATTTCTCTCTAAAAGGGTCTAAGGAGTTCCTGGAGGAGAGAGGGAACTCGACTAAGGACTCTGAATTCTTGTCATACATGATAGAAAAGAATTTCAGCACCAGCCAGACAGAGGCATAGATAGAGGTCTATTTAGGAAGATGGATACACACTGAAGGGAGAATGTGGGTTGTCTCTAGACAAAAGCAGCCACACAGCTAATTTTTTTGTATTTTCTTTTCTTGGGGAGTTTTACAGAACACAAAATAGAAGTTATTGAAATACAAAAGTTCTCCTGCCTAAAAATTGAGACTATTGAAAAGATGTGATACATCAAGGGTAGGAGTAAAACTGAGTGGCTGCTTTTGAAAGTAACAATTGGGAAGGGAAAGATTTCTGAGAGAAGCACGAAAGGCCTTCATTAGGCTTTAAGGAAACTTGTAAGCCTTTGAAAGAATACAGGGCCTCAAGAATACTTGGTAGAATGTTTCTTTCCGCAATCTCAGTAGCTTAGGGTTCAGTGTCACAATTTAATTAGATTTGACAGTTTTTCAAAATTAAGTTTTTGCAGTTAAATTTGAGAACTGAAATGTATTGCTTTTAAAACAAAGATCAAAAGAAGCATCCCTTCCAAAAGAGACTCCAAAGTAAATATACAGTAACATACCCAGCTTAATGAAAAATCACAAAGCTCCAATAAACAGAATCCATGAATAAAATCTCACTGAACTTTTGTAATGAAATATGAGAAAATGATTCATAATATCCTGTTTGAGAGTTATAGGATGTAGATGGCATTGTAAAGGGGGAATCTGTCAGAAATGTTGGGGAAACACAATTGCTATCACAAGCACATGATGAAGATAATGTATAGTATAATGACCTTTAAATAAAAGTGTAACTGTCCATTTTTCGAGGTTGGAACTTTGTTTTCCACATGCGATTTATGTATGGTCTAAGGACTGGGCAGGGGCTGCATGATCATTTCATTGAGTCAAGTCTCCATGGTAACCTGTGATTGCTCTGATGAGAGTGAAAAAATTCCTTGTTTATCATTTGCAACCTGAAAAGAAGGCTCACATGACTGTGTGATGCCATCTAGTATTGACAGTTTCTTTTAGATAGAGACGTTTAACTTTTGCAAGTGTTTCACAGGAAGTTCTGTTTGTTTTTAATCATGACTTCCCTTAAAAAGAGACCTGCATAGATTTAGGGACTTGACAAGTTGCATGGTTGTGCTGTCAATTATGACATATTGTAATGAATGGTAATACAAAGGAAACATCTGTTTGATCACTCACTGACTACATCTATTCTGTCACACTTGACACATGGAGAAGGAGTAAATGAAAAATTCAAGGAAAATTTGTACATGTGGGTGCTAGATCTCTGGTTTTTGAAGGATGAGTTAAGGCGACTAGACCATTTTAGACTGTGTTATGAAAGTAGCAGCCCCTCAATAGTGTGTTGTCCTACCACTCTGGCCACTGAATAATGAATCTATCTTTACAAATATGCTTATAGGCTTTTAAAATCATATCTAAATATAGATTTATATTTCACGTAATTTTTTTTGCATCCCTAATTCGTGCCAATCCATTTTCAAGTGCTGGAATGCAGCTATGAATAAAACAGAAAAGCCCCAGCTCTTGTGCAATTTACATTCTATAACTAGGGGGATGCAAACATAAATCAAAAGAAAAAAAAATAACAAATCTGCAGTCCAGGTTGTGACACTTAATCTGAACAAGAACAAAGCCAGGTACTGGGATGAGGACAGAGGGTGTTTAGGGAATGAGCTCGACATTATCTCCTGCAAAACTTTTCAAGTATTGATAATACAAAATTAAAATCAAATTCACACTCATACAGAACAAATGAGTAAAATGAGAGGGAAAAGCCAGATTTGGATAGAGGAACATTTTGTGTCAACTGTATGGATGAAATAAAAATTTATAATCTGATTTTATCTTCATGTCACAGGCAGAGTCTTGATTTTGAGCCAGCTGTCAAAAATAGGGTATTTACTCTTGTGTCACTTTAGAAATTTAGCTTATTTACTCTTTCTGAAATGCAATGGATGCTATTTGCTTGTCCAATACCTTCCTTTAGTACCAGTCTCTTCCTGTAAATCATTTACATGGTTCCAGCATAAACATATGTTGTATCTCCAAACCAGTAATAATTGGGAAATCCAGGGATGGACATTTGACCCAAGCCAATCATTGAGATTTTTAGTGTTGGAAATTAGGGATTTTAGATCTTTGAAATAAGATATGTAAATCTCAGGGACTATCAGGAGTCGCATCCTTGTGTGAATACATCTGAGAAGTAAAGGAAATCAGGCTTTTTGAGTGACATGAAAATAACAAGTGAAAGGAAGAGAGTAATAAGAGGAGGAAATGGAGCTCTGGTGGTTGGATTCCTGGCTCCAATTGTTCCTGAGCCAGCTGCAAGTTCTATTTTTGAATAACATTGAGAGACTCCAGTAAATGTAACACAATTTTTGCTTTAGCTACTTTAAGTTTTGGGTTCTGTAAACAATATACTAAATAATATGAAGATGCTACATCACTGTAGTTTGCAGAGTTGTCCAGAAAAACAGGACAAATAAGGTGTGCAAATTTAGAGATATATTCTAGGGACTGTCTCTCACAATTGTGGAGGGAAGAGTTAATGTTGCAGCTTCAACCAAAGGCATCTGGAGGGAGAATATTCTTCTTTGGTGCACCTGCTTTTTTGTTTTCTTCCCTCTTAAGGATTTCACCTGATTGTATGAGGTACACTTTATACTTGCATTATGGAGGTTAATCTGATTTAGTCAATACTATGTGATTTAAATGGTAATCTTATCTGAAAAAGTGCCTTCACAGTACTAACTAGACATGCTGTTTGACCACTATCAGGATATCATAGTGCAGCCAAATTAACACAAAATGTTTGACCCTCAATAACCAAATCTGGTAATTACTTTTGACTTTGCTGTTTTTGAATTAAGCAAAAATTATGAGCCATACATACGTAAGTATCTGACTTTTATGAAGGTGCAAATATAATTCAGTGGATAAAAAGTGGTCATTTCAATCAATTGTACTGGAATTATTGAATATCCTTATGTAAAAATATGAACTTTGATCCATATCGTCATTCCATATACAAAAACTCACTTGAGATAGATCATAGGCCTTTATGTAAAAACATCTGATTGAAAAATAGAAATGTTTGTAACCTTGGCATAGTCAGATATTAAAATAAACACCAAAGGCATAATTAAAGAAAATGATAATTGGAACTTTCAAAATTGAAAATGTCTCCTCAAAGATGCTCTTAAGGAAAAGGGGAACAATGGATTGAGAAGTGCAGTACAAACATAAATATCTATATAAAATAAACTTGTTTTCAGAATATAGAAAGAACTCCCAAAATGTAATTATAAGAAAAAAATATATTTTTAAATGACAAAAGTTTGAATATACAATTTATCAGGGAAAATATACAGAAGACAAACATATAAGATATTTTACATAATTTCTCATTAGGAAAATGCAAAATGACAACCACTAGGAAGAACCACTACAAACCTATTAAAATGATTAAAATTTAAACATCGTTCTTAACTGCTGGCAAGGATAGGTAGAAACTTTAACCTTCATGCTATGCTAGTGGAAAAGTATTACAACCACTTTGTAAAACAATTAGTTTCTTCAGAAGTTGAACATACTCTTATCATTTCATCCTAAGTTTCTAACCCTAATATTTAAGAAAAAGTAAACGCTCATATAAAGTCTTAAACATAAATATTCAAAGCAGATTTATTAGCAAAACTTTCAACCTGGAAACCACCCAAATGTCCATTAGCAGGAAAATTGATGATACATTGTGATATATTCACATGAGGGAATACTATTCTATAATAAAGGAATGAACTATTGTATTGATACATGAAGCCACACTGAAGAATATCAAGACTCATACTAAGAGAAAGAATCAAAACTACAGGAGTATAAACTAATCTTGTATTTATATAATCTTGAGAAAATTCAAACTAATCTATAGTGACAGAAACCAGGGCATGGATTGCCTAAGGATGATGGGAGGTAGGGTCAAGGGGAATTACAAACGGGCATGAGGACACTTGTGTGTGATGGGTATATTCATCCTGTTCAGTGTGGTGATATTTTCACAGGTGTATCCACATGTCAGAAGTTATCAAATCATGTATCTTAAAGATGTGCCATTTTGTTATATATCTGTAATTCCTTAACAAACTTGTTGCAAAAAATACCATAGAAAGTCTTTTGTCATAGTCTAAATGATAGATGAGGAGTGCCTGAATCAGGGTGATGACAGGGGTCATGGCAAGAAACTAATAGATTCTTCTTGCAGTAGAGTCAGCACAACTGTTTGAAAAGAGAGAAATATTAGGATATAGGATGGCTCCCATGTTTGAGAATCTGGGTAAACAGTTGTTTGACTTCTAAAATAATTATTATAGGCTTCAGGATTTCAAATTCTATGCAGAGGTCCCACTAGTAACTACTTAGGAGAGAGCAGCTCAGCAAATAGATTCTTCCACTCCATTTTTTCTCTTCTCCACCTTTGAATGGGTAGGTCTCATTGTGATGGTGGTGATAGAGATGGTAATAATTTCTGTATTAAAGTTCCATATAGGATTTTATGTGGAAAAGTAATTTATCTTCTAAACAAGAGACTGAACATCACCTTACTAACACTTGGGAAAATAGTCTGTTCTTCCACTCATCCTTGAAAAAGCATGAGAATAGTAATGTTAAAATATTAATATAATAGGAGAGATTGATGCCCCCTGTTAGACTCTCTTACAAACCATTAAGTATGTTAAATTTTATTGTCATAATCCTGTAATACAGATAGTAGCAATCTCAGTTGATAGAAAAAGGAAGAGGATCAAAGAGGTTAAACACAGAAGTAGTCAGGATGATATAACTACTTTGTTTTTACTTGGAGCATTATAATTAGCATTTGAGTTCCTTGTGACAAAATTATACATATAAGGAATTTAATTTTAATTCTCATCCCCCTCACCTTTTTCTCTCTCCTTTACTCTAATGATCCTTTCACTCCTTTACATACTTATTTTTGATTGGCATTTTCTACATAAAGGAGAAATTTCCTCAGTACATTTATATTTGTTTGTAACATGATTCCGTTAGATTCATTTCATACTTCTTCCTTTTACCCTTCCTCTTTCCCTCTTATTCTCTGACTTCTACTCTACTGATCTTCCCTATGTCTTTATGATATCTGATTCCCTCCCCCACCCACTGCCTTACTTTGATTTTTTTTTTTAGCTTTCACATATTAGAACATTTGACCCTTGATTTTCTAAGTCTGGCTTATTTCCCTTAGCATGGTTTTCTCCATTTTCATCCCATTTACTGTAAAATGCCATTATTTTATTCTTTATGGCTGACTAAAACTACATTGTATACAGATAGCACATTTTCTTAATCCAGTCATCTATTGACAGGTATCTGGGTTGATTCCATAATTTGGTTATTGTGAATTGTGCTGCTATAAACATTGTA
The DNA here is from genome assembly GCF_048772815.1 of Callospermophilus lateralis. Taxonomy (NCBI): domain Eukaryota; kingdom Metazoa; phylum Chordata; class Mammalia; order Rodentia; family Sciuridae; genus Callospermophilus; species Callospermophilus lateralis. Next base: position 126,452,054 of record NC_135306.1, on the reverse strand, counting down.
GTGGTTGGATCACTATAGTATGCTTATTTTATTTCTTTCGGATAAATACTGAGGAATGGGATACCTGAGTCATATGGTGGTTCCCTTTTTGAGAGGAATTTTCACACTATCTTCCAGAGTGGTTATACTGATTTGGAGTCCCACAAACAATATGAGTGTACTTTCTCACCTTTTCCCTCTACATCCTCTCAATCATTTATTATCACTCATTTTCTGATCGTTGTCATTCTGTTATGAGATGAAATCTTAGTAGAGTTGGGATTTGAATTTTGATGATTGCTAGAGATGAACTTTTTTTCATGTATTTTTTGGGGCATTTGTGTTTCTTTTGAGAGATCTGTTCCTTTGTGGATTTATTGATTTATTTTTGTTGTTGGCATTATTTTGAGTTCTTTATATATTCTGGGTATTAATCTCCTTTCAGAAGAGTAGCTGGCAAAGATTTTTTCCCATTCTGTGGGTTCTCTCTTCATTCTCCTAATCATTTTCTTTGCTGTACAGAAGCTTTTTAAATTGACAGTGACTAAATTTTATATAACTTTTTGCAGGGTGAAAGATAGGGTTCTAATTTTATTCTTATAAATGTAGATATCAGTTTTCTTAGCAACATTTGTTTAAAAGGCTATCTTTTCCCCAACATGTATATTTTGGCACCTTTGTCAAGTATCAGATGGCTGTAAGTATGTTGGTTTTTTCTGTATCTTCTATTTCACTGGTGTCTACTTTGATGCCAATACCATGCTATTTTTGCTACTATGGTTCTGTAATATGATTGAAGATTGGGCATTGAGATGCCTCCTGTATCAATTTTCTTATTCAGAATGGCTTTGACTATTCTGTATCTTTTATTCTTCCAAAGGATTTTAAGGACTGTTTCCTTCTAGTTCTCTGAAGAATCTCATTGATATTTGGATGGGGGTTGCATTGAATCTGTATTTTCATTTTGATAGTATGGCCATTTTGACAATATATATTTTGCCTATCAAAGAACATTGGTCTTTCCATCTTCAGGGGTCTTCTTCAATTCAGTGTTCTGTATGTCTCATTGTAGAGATCCTTCACGTCCTCCGTTAGATTAATTCCCAGATTTTTATTTGTTTTGTGTGTGTGTGTGTGTGTGTGTGTGTGTTTTGATATTGTGAGGAGGATAGTTTTCCTTATTTCTTTCTCAGCTGAATTGCTGTTGGAGTATAGAAAAGCTATTGATTTTTGAGTATTGATATTATATCCTGCTACTATGCTAAATTCATTTATAAGCTATAAGAATCTTGTGGTGGAATTTTTTGGGTGTTTTAGATGTAAGATCATGTCATCTTCAAACAGTAGTAGTTTGAATTCTTTTCCCATTTGTATTGCTTTAATTTCTTTCTCCTATCTGATTACTCTGGCTAGAGTTTTGAGAACTATACTAAATAGAAATGATAAGAATGAATATCCTTTTTTTGAAAAAAAAAAAAAAAGCTTTCATTTTTTTGTCTATTCAGTATGATGTTAGCCTTGGGTTTGTCATTTATAGCCCTTATAATGTTTAGGTAAGTTCCATCTATCCCTAGTTTTTCTAGGGTTTTTAACATGAACGGTTGTTGTATTTTATCAAGGGCCTTTTCTCTATTCATTGAGATAATCATATGGTTCTTGTTCTTAATTTTATTAATGCGGTGAATTACATTTATTGATTTATATATGTTGAACCAAAATTTCATCCCTGGGATGAAGCCCATTAGGTCATGGTACATCATCTACTTAATGTGTTCTTGACTGTGATTTGCTAATATTTTAAGGTTTTTTGCATATATGTTCATCACAGAAATTGTTCTGTAATAATCTTTCCTAGATGTATCTTTGTCTGGTTTGGGTATTGGGATTATACTGGCTCCATAGAATGCATTTGGGAGTATTCCTTCCCTTTCAGTTTCATGGAATAATTTGAGAAAGTCTGGTGGTCTTCAAAGGTCTGGTAGACCCCACCTGAGAATTCATCTGGTCTTGGGCTTTCCTTTGTTGGTAGGCATTTGATTGCTGTTTCAATTTCATTGCTTAATATTGGTCTGCTTAAATTACTTCTGACAAAAGAGTTTATGGTTTTACAGTACAGAAAATACCCAAAGATTGAATCCTAGAAAAGTTATAACTATATTCTATAATATATATCTTTAATGTAAACCAATAATCGAGAAATTAGGGGAGAGTCTTAAAGGGATAATGTTAATTTCAAGTTTCTTTGAAATTATCAGGGCATGTGTACTGGGTTTCATAATTCCTGAATAAGCACTCGTCAAGAATAAATGTTAATTTCATAACTAAAGCTATTTTAATCTTTGATAAATGTATTATACATTATATGTAGAGTGTTCTATTGCCTTAACATTATTATATGTGTATATGCTATGTATGCATTTGCTTTAAATAGGGGTATGAAGTTTTCTAAAGTACCTAGAAAATCCTTTCAGTAATGGCATATATAGTGCAGGATTCAAAATTTTAAAGTTACAAGGTCTAGTAGAATATATTTTAACTTATGAAGCAACAATAAATAAAAGTTTGGTAATCCAATATCATAGAAACAATAGGGAAAATGATTATTCACATTTTTCCTCTTTTCAGTACAGATGATATATACAGGCTTATAGACACTTTCAAAGTAGTGCATTATCTAAGTAATTCAAGTTTTGGTGGAGAGAATGGTATCTGCATGAATCAATATAACCTTTAATAATACTCTGTTAATGGCACTAGTTCTTCTGAAGCATATACTCAAAAGTACTAAACTATTTGCTTCACTAAGAATATTGGCAAGAATATTTCAAAGAAACAGGAGACAGTGGTTCATCACATTATCCTTGATAAAGGCATGTAATTGGAAATGATGAGTGACATAAGTGGGGATTTAGTAGATTTTGAGTGTCCATATTCTAAAATAATCAGTCACTAAACTACATTTTGTTGACAACTATGTTGGAAATTAGGATAATGTTCATAATATAAAAACATTTGGAGAAAATATTGCAAAGCAGTATTCCCAATTAGACAGTAAAAGTGCTAGATACAAATACATACAAATGTAATGATTGTTATCACTGGGTACAGTGACGGTAGATGATGCTCAGTTTCTTTTTTATGCTTTTCCTATTTCCCTACATTGTTATGTTTAGCACATAGTTATATTCAGAAAAAAGTTTAAATGATTAAATTTTTGAAGCTTATATAATATTAAAATGATTAATTTATAAGATCAAATGAAATAGTGTGAGTACATTTAGCTCCTGTTCTATTTTTATTGGAATCTAAGTATATATGAACATGACTATCTAGAAATTTGTACCTCAAAGTGTGGTCCCAAGACCAATAGCATCAGCATTACCTGGGCAGCAACTACTGGAAAATATGAAGAATCTCAGACCCCGCTTGGAGCTACTGAGTCAGAATCTGCACTTTAAAAACTTCCCAGAGGCATACATATTCTAGTTTAAGAAACCTTGTTTAGAGTACAAAATCTCCCATATCAAGGAATGTTTCATGGTTTTGGCTAAATAAGCCCTGAGCATGCACTAGAGCATTTAACAAGACATTGTATGAAATGCTGAGGGTATTATTATACAACAAACAAGTTGGTTCATGGGCCTGTTTGTGTGTAAAGTGCTGCATTCTGTGACAGTTAAAAAAAAAATCAATGCAAAAGATGATAAGATTTTATTAAAGACAAGTGTCCAATAGGCGGCCATAACAAGAACCATATAGACAATTTTAAATATCCTAGGAATTAAATAGAAAATTTTTAAAAACAGATAAAATTAATTTAATAATATATGCTATATTTAGCCCTATTTACTCAGAATGTTTCTTTAATAGAAAATCAATATAAAATCATGGACTTAGTGTTCAAAATCTTATATGTAAATCTTTTTAAAATTTTTTTGTGTTTAATATCCCTTTATTAAAATGTATAAATGAAGATATCAGATATAACCGTAAAATTTGTAATATATTCACAAAACCCTATAGCATCAAAAGCTGTGACAAAGCTGTTCTATCAGGAATGCCTGTTTATTCCCATCCTTAAAAAAGTTCACTTAATCTTCAAGTTTCAAATCAAAAGTCAATTTCTCATCAGAACCTTTGCAAATTCCTTCACAAAAATGTCATCTCTGAAAATTCTCATGGCCCTTCTATTTCACATATTTTAATCCCTTTATAATATCTACCTCTTTCTCTTTATCATGTCTTATTAGTGCATATGCTGTTTTTAAGTCCTTGGGTATACACCAAGGATAGGGATAGCCCCAGGTCAAATGGTGTATCCATTCCCAATTCTCCAAGGCATCTCCATCCTTCTTTCTATATTGGCTGCACCGATTTGCAGTCCCACCAGCAGTGTATGAGTTTTCCTTTTTCCCCCCACATCCTCGCCAACACTTATTGTTGTTTGTCTTCATAATAGCTGCCATTCTGACTGGAGTGAGATGATATCTTAGAGTAGTTTTGATTTGCATTTCTCTAATGGCTGGAGATGATGAACATTTTTTCATGTATTTGTTGATTGCATATCCTCTTCTGAGAAGTGTCTGTTCAGGTCCTTGACCCATTTATTGATTGGATTATTGTTTTTTTGGTGCTTAGCTTTTTGAGTTCTTTTTTAAAATTTGTTTGTTTGTTTGTTTGTTGTAGATGGACAGCATGCCTTTATTTCACTTATTTATTTTTATGTGGTGCTGAGGATTGAACCCAGTGCCTCACGTATGCGAGGGGAGCACACTACCACTTGAGCCACATCCCCAGCCCTTGAGTTCTTTATATACCCTAGAGATTAGTGCTCTATCTGATGTCTGAGGGGTAAAAATTTGCTCCCAGGATGTAGGCTCTCTGTTCACTTCAGATTTTTTTTTTTTTTTTTTTTTGCTGAGAAGAAGCTTTTTAGTTTGAATCCATCCTGTTTATTGATTCTTGGTTTTAATTCTTGTGCTATAGGAGTCTTTTTAAAGAAGTTGGAGCCTAATCCCACATGATGAAGATTAGGGCCTACTTTTTTCTCTATTAGACATAGAGTCTCTGGTTTAATTCCCAGGTCCTTGATCCACTTTGAGTTGAGTTTTGTGCATGGTGAGAGAGATGGGTTTAATTTCATTTCGTTGCATATGGATTTCCAGTTTTCCCAGCACCATTTTTTGAAGAGGCTATCCTTTCTCCAATGTATGTTCTTGGCACCTTTGTCTAATATATGACAATTGTAATTTTGTGGGTTAGTCTCTGTGTCATCTATTCTATACCATTGATCTACCAGTCTGTTTTGGTGCCAATACCATGCTGGTTTTTTTTTTTTTTTTTTTTATTGCTCTTTAGTGTAAAGTCTGGTATAGTGATGCCACCGGCTTCACTTTTCCTGCTAAGGATTGCTTTAGCTATTCTGGGTCTCTTATTTCTCCAGATGAATTTCATGATTGCTTTTTCTATTTCTATGTGGAATTCTATTGGGATTTTGATTGGAATTGCATTGTCTGTATAGTGCTTTTGGTAGTATGGTCATTTTGATAATATTAATTCTGCCTATCCAAGAGCAAGGTAGATCTTTCCATGTTCTAAGGTCTTCTTTGATTTCTTTCTTTAGGGTTCTGTAGTTTTCATTGTATCAATCTTTGACGTCTCTTAAGTGCAGGCTAATTACATTGCAAATTCTCCATAATCACATATGACTAATGACGACTGTATTGCACAGCAAAGAAACAGACCATTGGCTTAAATTATAAGTAATGCAAATCTACTACAAGAGTGCTGTATACCAATTTATCCATAGTTTTCATAATCTTTAAGTATATGAAAATGTTTTAAATACACTTAACTGTAATTTTGTTTTCATATGTTTGTGCTTTCCAAGTTCCCACTCAAGGATCTAATAGCAACTATCACCACCAACACTCTATCCCCAATACCCCGGGTATCTAGCTTCAATTATGAGTTCTCAATTACAAGGTTAAGTTGCATATATAAAACAGAATCATTCAATTTTTTTATCCAATAACTTACTGGAGTTTTGTATACAAGTCAAATAAATTTGGTTTTTCATTACATTCCTCCCTGGTACTGAGCATGTTTCTTCATTCATATTGAGTACCCAATAAATATAACTTGACATGAATACCACTGAAACTATCAAAGTATTGGATGTTGAGTTTTTAATGTAATTTCCTTGATATTGCTCAATGTAGAAAGGACAAATAGTAGGATGTCTGTGGCAGATTCTGCTGTATAACCAGCACCATTTCTACTGAGCCTAAATATACTCCACTCAGAACCCACATAGCACTCTTGTAATTTCTAAGTGAATGAGATTGTCATTTCAAATAGTCAATTATTATTTCTTGACCTAGGGGAATGGGAAGTGCAAGGACTGCTACTATGTTAGCAGGATAAAACAAGGTATTTATAGACTCCATATTAGCCAGGTAGCAGTGCAGCAAGAACAGACTGTCCCCTTCAGTGCCTCTCATCATGAACAGAGGGCTCCTAATCCCTGCATTCTTATTGTTTTGTCCAGCAACTAGGAGCTCAGGCAGCACAGAGGAACCCAAAGAATGTCAGTCCTGGAGTGCAAATGATTGCCAGAAGGGGAGCAGTGCTGACCAGTACCCATGGGCAACAGTGACCTATGAGGACACTTACAGCAGGACCAGCCCTTAAGCCACAGAATAGGGGTACTAAAGTAGATTACAGATGAAACTTGTCTCTTGCCATGTTGCAGGTGAGGCTTAAACCTGAAAAACACTGTTAGTTATATTTACCTCATTTATTATACTCTCAAACTATTTGCATATAATTATTCATTGTTGAACAGGGCAGCTTCATTAATGATAAAGATTGAGATAAGTTTTCTCACCTCATTTCAATTTGTAAGATTTAAATATCAAATTTTAAAATGTTCTAATTTGTTTGATGAAGAAGTAGCACAGTGATTGAGCACTTGCCCAGCATGTACACGTTTCCAGGTTCTATCCCTAGTACCAAAAGGAATGCTCCATTTTGGGAATGAAAACTTACTTTATTTCACCACAGATTACAATTTGGGAGTGTACTTTATTCAATTTATTTTGAAATTTTATGCACATATGAAATTTTCTGTTATATAAATTTGTACTCTTATTTTTGTCTATTTTGTACAACATCTTCAGTCCTTCCATTTCTACGTTTATAATTTTGTTACTGGTATGACATGGTTTAAAAGTATCTTCTAAGCCAGTAAACCAGTAAGGAGAAATAGGAGGGTGTTTCTTTATGATATATCAAGGAAAACAAGACTATACTGAATCTTCAGAAGAGGAAAAGTATAAGAAATTGAATCCTGAGAGAGAGATCAGAAAATTCTAATCCTAGAATTACAGCCACCTAAATTATCATAGTCTACTCACACATCATTTCATAACTCCACTGTTTGTCATGCTTGAGTAGGGTTTGGTCTCCATGAAGAGGTCTTGAGTATTTTTCCTGGCTACACAACATACATATTGCATGGTATGCATAAACAAAATGGACTTTCATAAACAAAATGGCAAAATGTGTAAGAAGGTGGGTATAAAGTGTTAGAAAAATAAAGCTATTTGATTTATGTTTCCAAGAGCAAATTAACAAATTTAACAGTAAACTTTTAATAAGGAACTATAACTCTTTTATCTCAGCTACATGATTCAGCTCTACTAGAATATTTGACCCCTTTAACTCACCAAAGTCTAGAATTCTTTCATTCTGATTTACCTTTTTAGCAGAAGATTTAAACCTAAACCGCATCTTTAAACTGATGTTAAGAACTGGTGATGTAAGGAATGTCATATCCTTAAGTGCTGTGTATTTAATGCATCTGTTAGAAGCAATAATGAAATATTTAGTTGTTTAATTCCAATGGGAGTTTTAGAAATTCCACCACTGAAGTCTATAAGCTGCTTTGAAGATTTAGGAGACACCTCTCCTTTAAATCCCTCCCTGTGAGAATAGCTGCATTGTTTTATGTGGCATATTTGTAAAATTAGACTTTGTAAACAGCATTTTATCAATATCTATAGCCTTTATTCTAGTGTCCTAGTTGTTGGTTAAACAACAAAATTCTCTAAGGAATGTATTATTAACATTTGCTCATGTCCCATTTTCCTCTATTTATGTTATAAGTTAATAGTAATATACTAAGTTTATGGAGTCACCCTATTGCAAATTCACATGTAACCCAACAGAATAGGGTAAGTAACATAACTGAGGCTCCTGAATGCAAACTTTTAATTTCCATTATACTCTTAAATCCCTAGAGAAAAATTATGTCCCTTTAGACCCCTTGAAAAATTAAGAATAATCCATTTATCTCCATTTGTATTTCAGGCCACCAATATTTCTCACCTTGATTACTGCAAAGGCCTGTTAAATGGCCTCTCAACCCTTGGGTATCACTCCCCTAATCTGACATTAACACTTACACCTGGGGATTAGTTTGAAGACATTGGCTGTGAAGTAGTACACTCCCTGTTATCCAACCACTTCTTCATCTGAACTTCCTATCCCATAGCCAGTGACTTTCACCCCTTCCTCTACCACAACCAGGCTGAGTCTGGAAGACTGTACAAATGTACCACATGCTGTCTTGTTTCTGAAGTCTGGTAGATAAAAATATACAAAAATGGGAGCCTAAGCCCAGTGACTCTGCAGCATGTAAGGGGCACAGTCCTGGATCTGAATTCCAAGCTATGTTACTGGGGCAAATTTCAACCTCTCTGTATCTCTTTCCTCTACTCTAAAGTGGTAATTAGGCAGTACCTATTTGAGAGTACATGCATGGAAAGTGCATAGAATCTTACCTGGCACCTCATTGGCATTATTTAATTTTTCGCCATTGTTTCACTTTTTCTGGAGTACTCTTCTAGTCCTGCCATTTGGCGTTAACTCTTATCATGCTTGCTTTAGCTCTCATCTTAAATGTTGTTCTCTTGTGAACTCTTATTTTTGGAACTTCCTTTTATATTAAGTATTCCTTTTCCACACCATGTCTTTACCTCCGTTTATCATCTTGGTGATACATATTTTACTTACCTGCCCTTTCCAATATGCCATAAATTTGTGAACAGACTGTTTATCTTGTATTTTTCAATCCCTATCCCAGTTCTTGAAATGTATGAGATAATATTTATGACTAAATAGTGATTTTAGTAATCACACTTGTTTGATATACACTTAGAGCCATTCATGTATACAGATGTACCACCTGCAAACTATTGGTGAATATGAGTGAAGCAGATACATATTGTTATTAAAAAAAAAAGTCACAGGCACCTGATACATAAAAACAGAAATTAAGAAAGATTTCCAAAGTGTCCAGAGAAGAAATTTACTATCTTAAAAATGAATATGCTGCTGAATTCTCATATTATTTAAAACAAAAACTGCTGTCAGCAATGTGCTTTGCTGAAAATATGACTTATGCATTTGTTTTTGTTGCATCTCTGACTCATCCCACAGAACTATTCTGAACCAACCTATTACAATTTTGAAGTAAAAGAAAAATTACTTTTGAGAAATTCAATTTTTATTGGTAATAATAGTAGAGAGGAACTTTTATGTTTAGGGGGATAACATTGCTTCTTGAAGTTAAAATGTGTCTGTGTGCATGCATAATTCACATACCTTCAGATGCACACACCTGGTTTGCTGAGGATTTTTAATGTTTGAAGTTGTACACATTAAAAATGTTAATTTCCTTATAATTATTCTCCAGTGTGCTATGTCATGTTCCCCTTTGCTGCTGATCAGCTATGACCTAAAGGATTACATGACCAGATTTTATAACTTCTTGTCACTTTTTCTTGAGTAGTCCCTTTGATTCTAATGGTTCAGTTATGATTTAATTTAAAACCTTAGTCTCACATCTTTTTCAAAACCCTACTTTGCTTCTCATAAGCATCTATTAACATCTGTCTCATGTGCCCTTCACTCAAACATCTTTGGTTGCACTTTCAAACATGGATAGGGCTCTGCTCTCTCATTCACATTACTTCTTTCCTTGTTCGGCGTAGGTTTGGTGAGCTGGATCATTGCCCTTCGTGACTGTGGGCTCATTGTATGTGGATACTGGCTACTTTGTGATGGCCAGTGCTCCCAGGGTTTTGTCAGTCCCAAGAGAGATTTGGCCCTACAGGATGGCTTTAAGCTTCTCTCTATGCACCCCAAGCATGAGCAGTCCAAGAAATTCCTTATAATCTTTTTCACTCTGCACAAGCCAAAAGTATGGCCAGGATGAACCATCTGGTAGGAACCAAGAATCCTAATAAAATGTTGTTGAATACTAGCAACCTTACTGACCCCCTCTGCTAGTCTCCACAATTCTTTTTTTTTTTTTTTTTTCCAGTAGCAACTATTGGAGAAAGTCATCAAATCCTTTGACTAGACATTCTTCACTAGACAATCAAAATTCTTGTGACTTCTTATAGGTTTATCCTTCTTTTGTATATGTGTGGTAGAAGGCAGTAGGAGATGGCTCTGGGCTACAGATTCATGGTGAGGCAATCCCTCCAGAGCAGAGTTTGAGCCCTGCTAACAATGGTTCCCTCATCATACAGTACAAGACCTTAGAAAACTTTTTCCTCAGCTTATAATTCTGGCTGCTGTTCTAGAATAAAAGGAAAAACCTTGCTCAATAGTTTGCTGTGTTTGTAGTTATAACTACAATTATATATCTTAGAAATATGAATATTGAACAAACTTTCTAGGGACATCTCCAACACCATTGGAAAATATTGAATTCTGATTTCATGAATAGCATGACATTGTGATTAGAAGCACATACTCTAGAGCTATATGGGCAGATATACACCACCAATTCTATACTCCTTGGTAAAATAAAGATAATAATGTCCACATAGAGTTGTGGTAATGACTCAGTGACTTAGGTGAATTACTAAGAGAAACATCTGATTTTACAAGAGTTTTTCTTCTGTTTATTATTATTGTTCCACACTGATTACTTGAAACTGCTGTATTTCAGCCTGCTTCCAGGATGTGCAGCCACCTTAACCAAGCATCAAAGATGTAACTAACACTAATGATCACTTGCTATATGTAATTATAATTTGTAATGGCTTAATATTGTGCTGGAACATGTGTTCTTATTACTGTATTTTTGTTGACTTGGCATCTCCAGGACCCAGAATATGATAAAGACTTGCTTTGTGGTCAGTGAATTAATTGACTTATTTATGTTAATTGTTTTTGATTCTGTTTTGTTTTATTAAGAATCATAATGGAATAATAGAGAAAATGAAAATAGAAGTTGCTTGATACTGACAAACCAAAGCTAATGCAGAAGTGAATATATTATACACTTTCAAGTCACAGGAGTTTTCTAAGAAATACCTTCTTTTTTACAGGCCCTTTGCCAGACCTCTGTAGTTGGTGCAAAATAAGTTAGCACATGTGAAGAACCTGCTGCAATAAAATGACAAGGGCTTCTGCTATAAAAATTTTATACACTGCAGACTCTGAATCCACATTACTTTGCAGAAGCAACTCATTTTTTTTCATAACTTGGTGGTTAAGAAAAAAAGAACTTAAAAATAAACTAGTAAGTTCTTGAACTTATTACTGTGGGAGGAAAAAAAATGAATCTATACACCAATGTCTTAAACACAAATAATTACAAAGGGAATTTTTTTGGGGGGAGTAGGTACTGGGGATTGACCTCAGGGGAACTCAGTCACTCAGCCACAACACCAGCCATATTTTTTGTGCTTTATTTGGAGTCAGGGTCTCCCTGTGTTGCCTAGCATCTTGCTTTTGCAGAGGCTGGATTTGAACTTATAGTTCTCCTGCTTCAGCCTCCTGAGCCTCTAGGATTACAGGCATGCGCCACCATGCTTGGCTACAAAGGGAAATGTATTACTCAAATAGAAGTATAATATCTTAAGGAATACTGTAATATATACAATCTTATGGCCCAGGTATCTCATAATATAGTGACCACACTGCTCAAAGCTCTCCACCTACATGTAAAAATACTGGTAGGTTTTTGAAATAATGCATATGACATATTTGGCAACACTTTTAGAAACCCAAACTCATTATCCCCATCTGAAAATTTAAATATCTCTTGGTCAATGATTTTTATTTTATAAATACATTAAAATAGAAAAAAAGTCCTAGCAAAACAAGTTATTTTGATATATATGTATATTTTATAATGCTGCACAATAATAAGTTGATACTAAGCCACCTAAAGTATCAGGCAAAGATGTGCTTATTGAATTCAAAAGTCATTTGTTTTATCACCATTTCTCAGAGGGAAGAAAATACCATTTCATTAATAAGCTCCTCTCTTCAGCTCAGCTCAGAGACCAGAAAGCTGCCAACAGTAAGTGTAGTGGAGCAAGTGCTTTTGCATGTTTCTGGAAGCAATTTAACAAAAGGCATCTGAAATCATATTTGCAGCTACAACCTCAATGCAGTGAATGTCCTTCTGATCCACAGAACAAAAACAACAGTGGAACAGCTTCCACTACTTGAGCACTTGTGAGAACATTGGCTTCTAAAATAGCTAGACAATATTGCAGCATTTATTTTTATCTAGTACATGACTATGATACTTTTAAAAACACTCATCAAAATATAATGTCATGCTATTCTGTTTTGTTTTTTATTTTGCAAGGAAAACTCACGTCTTTTTTATTATTCATAAATTCTTACAAGAAGATTCTCAAAGATTACACTAAAAATCTCTATTAACTTTCTTAAAAATTGGTTGTTTTTACTTTTTCAAGAGTGTTTCTTTTAATCCACATTGTATTTCTCAGAAATGGGATGGGTTGGTTATTTAGTTATTAACATATTTCTGTGCAAGTGTAAACATTTTTGTAATAATTTTTGTCAGTTTTTTTGGAAAAGGCATTTATCTTATGATCTTATAATTACCATAAATTTATACCTGGACAATATTGTTTCCCATGCATGTGAAACTCTCCCATTTTTGTTTTTGCTTGTAATGAAGCAGATTCCCCTGGCTCTTCTCAGATAACTAGATTCCCAATTATCCTTCTTCTCAAGTCACTTTTTTTCCCTTTATTCTCTGACAGCCCTTTGTCTTTATGTTTTCTGGCACTTATACTTATTTCTATTATTGTTACTTGTAAGTTTACCCATCTTCTACAGACTACCCATTATGTGATTCTTAAATAAATCACATCACTGAACTTGCATGCTATTACTGGTTAGCTTTCTTAATATTCACTTGATTTGTAAATATGTTTCTTTTCTAAAAAGAGAACTTAACTCCTGGGTTTTGCAGCAAGCAAGTTTTTCACAATTGGAGTTAAAACATAGCTGAACAAATATTAAGCCAAAAATGTGATAAGGAAAGATTGGTAAATTTAGAGTTGAATGATTCTTACATCTGGCTGAACAACAACAACAACAACAACAAAATCATTGCAACACATATTTTAAAATTTCCTGTTTCTAGCAGGGCACGGTGGCACAAGCCTGTAATCCCAGCGGCTCCAGAGGCTGACGCAGGAGGATTATGAATTCAAAGCCAGCTAGCAACCTAGCAAGGCCCTATCAACTCAGGGAAACCCTGTCTCTAAATAAATAAATAAGAAAAGAAAAGGAACCAGGGATTTGGCTCAGTGGTTAAGTACCTCCAGGTTCAGTATCTGGTACCAAAAAACTAACAAACAATACTGTTTCTGAATGGGATCTCCTTCATTCATATCTCTCCACACATCCTTCATATATTCCAACCATACATTTAACAAGGTATGTTAAGAAAAAAATCAACAATATAAGTGTTTATAAGAGATAAAATACACTATGAATTTGAAGCTACCTATAAGTAAAAGATTAATCGCAAAATCCCATTAGTACTTTGAACAGAACTTCCAAGGGGCCACTGCAAGACTGTGAACATGAATGGTGGGAAGGAAAGTTTGAGTCCTTGAAAAAGGGAGAGAAGGGTAAAGTACAGAAAAAAAAAATTGTCCTTAGAAAGATAAAGCTGAACAAAGGTTGAGGACAAGGTGGTTTACAGCAGTGAATACAGTGAAGAAATAAATTGCCATGTGCTCAAGGAGAAGAAAATACAAATGATCCTTTAGTAAGTTGTGGCAAGGCATGTAAACAACCACAAGAATTGAGAGAGCCTTTTTACATCTGCATTTCATTCCAAACACTGTTTCTCTGACCACAATATTTTACCTTTTTAAAAATTGTTTTGATATATACAGTAAAAATAAAACTGAACTAATGATATGTGCATTCTGATTTTAAAAATTCTAGAACTAAGAAAACTTTAGTTTTATCTTAGTAAAACTATAGATCTTCTTAAACACATCTTTAGATTCTGTAGGGAAAAAAGATCATATAACTTACAATAATAAAATTAGAATGGCTATAGACTTCTTAGGAACATTATACAAGCAAAGAAAATGGAGCAGCCAACAAAAGAATGTTCAAAGGATTATATATCCAGGCAAAGCTTTCTTCTTTGGATATCAACTGTATAGAAAAATAAACGTTTGAACCCTGGAAATAATCTCTATACAAGTTGTTCCGGAAGAACCTATTATATATACTTAATTCCATCCAATTAAAATGTAATTAGAAAAATATAATCAAGAGAATTGATTGTTCACACTCATATATTTAATTCCAAAGCATGGGTGAGAGTATAAATGGATGGATGGTATTTCAATTTATATGTTCAGGCAAAGCAAAAAGTTTTCAACAGGAAATAAAAGGTGAATAGAGAAGTGAAAATCAAATGAGATATTAAGTGATGTGTAGGTAATAGGTGCAAGTCACAAGATACCATTTAAAAATGAAAAATGGGTATTAAAATGCTGAATCAGGAGGAAGAGGAGCCGAGGTAGGGATTTAATAACCACAAAAGGTGTAAATGCAAAAATAACCAATTGAACAAACATGAAAATGCTTTTAAAAGGAGATATAATAAATTGAGAGATAGAGCAAATAAAATATAATTCAGTAAGTATACCAAAAAAAGACAAATCCAAACACATCAATCCTATCGATAAATGTGAGCAGACTTAACTCATATTTTAACTTAAAATGATTTTCATATTGGGTCATAAAACAAACCCACATCCATGCTATACAAGAAATGTACTTAAAATACAGTCATTCTGAAGCACTAAAATAAATGGATGGCATAAATACATCAGGCAAGTGAAAATGATAAGGAAGAAAAAATCAAAACACCTATACCAGGCATCATAGAATTTAGGTAAAAAGCATTAAGTAAGAAAAAAGTAAGCGTTTTATATTGCTGTTAGTCACAATTTACAAGTTATATAAAAACATTATATATATATATATATATATATATATATATATATTCACTGAACAATACAACAGTAACACACATATAAAATTTAAGGGAATGTAAGAAAACACAATGTTTCCTCTTATTTTTTTTTATGAATTTGGAAGTACTTGTTATATACTTAGCATATAAATCCTTTGTCAATCTCACATGATATAAGTAGTATTTTGACTTGTATCTTCACTAATAGTGTTTTTATCTCACATCTTACCAATCTTTCCCTACTATAGTTCATAAGATATATAGTCTCATTAATTTATGGAAAATTTGCTATTTTACCTTGCACTTTCTGATAGGATGCGAGGTAGGAGTGGTGTTCCATTTTTTCATGTGAACGTGTGACTGATCCAGTAGTACTTGAAAACACTGTGCTTTTCCCACTATTGCATGTCTTCCCTCTGATACATGCAGAAGTAAAGTTTATGGATTCTTTAACTTGTTCCACTGGAACAATATCATACATATATTTATTGCGAGTCTTTGTACTAGGTTGCCCACTCTCCAGCTATGTTCTTCTCAGACTATCTTGGCTAAGGGATATAATCTGCACTTTCTCATAAATTTTAGAAATTTGGTAATTATGGCAAAGCAAGAGAGGACATTGAAACTTTTGCTTGTAAGTGCATTTAGTACATTTGTGTATGTATGTCAATTTTGGAAAGAATTAACTATTTAACAATGATGAGCTTTCCAGTCAACATAGTATATTGGTCTTTTACATTTTTGTCTAATTTCAACCAGTGATATTTTTTATTTTTCTAAATTGGCAAATACTACATATTTAGGATGTTCAACATGATATTTATATGTATACTTTAAGGAATGGGTAAGTCAACCTAATTAACATTCATTGTCTTACAAGCTACTGATTTTTTTTGGGGGGGGGTGGGCAATGAGAACACTTAACATCTAGCAGTTTTCAAATAAACAGTAAATTGTTGTTAACTGCAGTCAATCATTGATAATAGATCTTTTGAACTTATTTCTCATCAATAAAATTCTCTTCCTCTAACAAATGTCTCCCTAATCTCCCCACTCTCCCATCCCAGTCTCTGCTAACCACTGTTAAGTCTTTGCTGCTATGAAATCTATTTAAGATTTACATGTGAGATCATACAGTGCTTATCTTTGTGTCTTCCAGATAGTAATACCTTTTAGTTTTCCATTGAAAGGTCTAATACATCTTCTCTTGTACTCTTAAAATTTCATCACTGATATGATATATAACAAAATAATTAATTTCCTTACCTTTGAGTATATGCATAAACACCATTGTTTCTATATATTTTATTCTTTGTATATATTTTAAGCTTTAAATGGCATTGATATTACTATTTTATGTAGTCATTACTTAACCAAATTAACCCACTATCTATCCTTTGTTCTCTGTTCTTTATCACTAGTTTCTAGCTATGATCATTTTCATCTGTGTACAGTCAGGCATACCTATAATCTCAGTGACTTGGGAAACTAAAGCAGGAAGATCTCAAGTTCAACCCTATCCTGGGCAATTGAGCAAGACCTTCTCTTAAAAAAATAAAAGGGGTAAGGATATAATTCAACGATAGAGTACCCTGGGTTCAATCCCCAGTCCTTCTCTTTGCCTCTTTCTCTTTCTCATACATACACACACAATGTGCATTCTTTCTGCAGAAATTTCTTTAATATTTTAATGGGTTTTCTGGTGGTTATGTTACCTTAGTTTTTATTATTCTAGATTAGCTTTATTTGTATTTATTTCAAAATTTTATACATATACACAGAGATGCATATAATACATATGTAAGTAATCAAGAATACATATACACAAATATATACATATATTACTCTTGTTTTCTTTGGATAGAGAATTTTAGTATCTTTTTGTTTCCTTTTTTCTTTTTGTTCTTGATAAAGTTCAACTTGCTATTTTAAGTCTATACTAGAAATCTCTGCAATTTTTGTTACATTTTTCTAGCTCCCAAATCCTTTGAAATTACATATTTTAGGTTTCTTTCAAACTTATCTCCTTCATGTGCACTTTCACTGTAACATATGACTAATTTTTTTTTCAGATCATCAGAGATTATTACTATTTTCTTGTTTTGGGGGACTCGGGTATATTTTTGCGAACTCTGTGTCAATAGATATACAAGTAAAGGGAAAGTGTGGGCTTTAAGCCCCTGAGGCCAATAAGAGAGCATATGTGATGCTGGCCTCCTCCTTCTCCTTCTGAGAATTATACATCCTCTCAGCTCAGAAAAGCAGATGCTCTTTGGTTAGGTCCCTTCTCAGGAGCCAGGGATGGAAGGAACCCACACTCTTGTTAGACCAACTCTACCCACAACCCTCACTCTGCAGCTCTGATACTGGATGGCTTTTACATGCTCAAAGGTGAATAATCTTCACATCCATTACTGCTTCCCAGAGCTTTATAAACCCTTTAACTCAGGAAAGGTAAATAGACCATTTGTATGAAGAGCTGTGTCAGGCTCTGAAATCCTTCACAGTCACTTACACAAGTAGAGCTGAAGATGAATGTATTTGTAGCTACAATACAAATTCTGCACTTTTTTTTGTACAGTTATTGAGTCCTGTATCAGGAACTAAAGAAAACTCTATACTGACCTTTCCAGATGGCAAATTGTACCCAAGAACACTTTGACTCAGAGATACTTAATACTATATGAACAAGGTCAATGTGATAGCACTTAGTGTGTTAGATTGGTAATTTACTCAGTAATTATATGCCTGACAATACAATATTCTCTGTAAACATAAAGTAGTTTAATAACCTCATAGAATGTGCCTTGTTGTATATAAAATCTTTTAAAAAATGGCTTGAGGTAATTTTCTAGATAGTTAAGTTGCTACTTATCCAACTTTAAGTGTCAGAGTTCTTGTCTTAAAGTGCATCTCAAAGGTCAAGACCAGAAGGCACACACTGAATTTTCAAAATGCTCAGTTAGCCATACTTTATGGGCTGTAGTTCATTTGAATTGCTCAAGTTACATAATAGTTCCTTCATGGTGTTCTTCCTTGGGCTTTATGAAAATGAATACTACATTAAGGTGGCTCAGTGATAACTGACACCATCATAGACACAGACTATAGGAAACATAAGATTCTTCAGGATTTATGTACATGTACATTTCTCACAAAATATATCTGGTTACTTGCAAAAGTCTTAATATGTCTCAATGTAGTATATTATATTTCAAAAAAAAAATAGTCATGTCCTGGTTCTATCGTATAGCAAGAGTCCAAGTTATGTTTCTACCCTTATTTACTTCAATCCTTATGCCTGTCTTTAATATTCAGAGGCATGTGCGTAGTTGGCAAGTATTTGAAATAAAACTACATACATTCTTTTCAGAATCTTCAGGACCTATACGATGGATTTAAGTGACATGCTGATTGGCTATTAAACTGCTTATTTGTTTTATAAAACAGTGGATTTGAGTATTAATTTATTTACCTAGTAATTTCTTCCTTACTCAAAGAATTCCATAAATAATGTGAAAATGTAAAAGGAAA
This sequence comes from Callospermophilus lateralis, assembly GCF_048772815.1. Lineage (NCBI taxonomy): Eukaryota > Metazoa > Chordata > Mammalia > Rodentia > Sciuridae > Callospermophilus > Callospermophilus lateralis. Next base: position 126,433,186 of record NC_135306.1, on the reverse strand, counting down.
TAATAGCTATGAAAAGAAATTAGTGAAACAGAAATAGCTGATGAAAGCTTATTTTGAACAAAGTGTCTGGATCACTTTAATTCAACTAAAGTATACAAAATTTATTTGAGCATGAATTTAAAATAGCATAACTGGTGAGGCCAGGATGAATAGCATAGTGTAATCCTACTTTCATAGAGTTTAATGCTCCATAAGGGATCAGTCATGTAAACTGTAATAGAGAATATGCAGATAAGTCTTAAATGGATATGCAGTTCATAGTTCCATGATCAAATAATTTTGGAGAACATGATTTTGGAGGCAATTTTCAAAACACATAAGTATGTTTAAAGTTCACACAGTAAGGAAATATCTTTAAACTTATTTAATACCAAACTTTATTCACCATAAACCCTGCCAACTCCTTGTTTTTTTTTTCTTCCAAATAGCTATTGATGTCTCTTGGGAAAGCACAATTTTGTAGAGCATTTAGTTGGGTAATTATTATACCTGGGAGAAGTGATTAAAGCTAATGAATCCTGATTGTGAGATCAAAATGACATAGAGTCAATGACTTTGGATATGAAAGAATGAAAAAGCTATTTAACAGGTGAATCTATAAATAAGAAACTTCTCATAACATTTAAGAAAAATTAAATTTCCAAGTTAAAAAAATCACATATGCAAACACTTGAGGAAAATAAGATATATATATTTACACGTGTGTGTGTGTGTGTGTATAGCTATTGAAAAGTAAGTCATCAGTCAGAAACATCAGCATTGGGTGTGTTTGTATACAACACTGAAAACACAAATATGTATAAAACCCTTTTAGCATAAAAGAGGAAAATGTTCTAAACTGATAGTTCCACAATTGAAAGTAACTAAATTATTCCAGTTTTTATTTTTTATTCAACACATTTATTGAGTATATACATGCCAAGTGATTTTTTTAGATGTTAGAAGTGCCCCCATATGGAACTTCTCTCTCCACAGAGCTTAGAATTTAGTTCTCTTTTTGGTTTTGTTTTTGGTACTGGGGATGGAATTTAGTACCTTGAACATACTAAGCACATCCTATACTTCCAAGTTCATACCCCAGCCTACTTCATCTTTTTAGTCAAACAACTATAAACTTAAATATAAAATTGAGGAGGTTAAGGTTGTGAAATGGGGCATGCAAAACATAAGGCACAGAGCCCAGAGGAGGGGCAAAGACAGTCTTTCAGAATGGTGTAAAGCCCAGTTAGTTACCTGGGACAGCTGACCATGGCAGCAAGCATAGCATGTGTGCACATGAAATATCCAAGTTAAGAAACTCAGAGGAAAATGATTTCAGTTCTTAAATATAGATACCAATGTCAGTGTAATTTTTAGGGGGTAGATTGTTGCTTTGATTTATATAACTGCAACATCTACACCTTTTGGAATGGATAATATAACATGGAAGTTCAGTTTGGCTTAACAAATATATACTGAGTCAGATTCTCAAGATAGGGGATGAATATGATATAATCCCTGTTGATGAAGAAAACAGATACATAAATATGTTTATGAACCTAAGATGCCTAAAAGACTTTCTGACTTAGAGGAAGTCTGAGCTGATGCCTGATGAATAATATTCAGAACTTAAATCTGGGATAAGAAGGGTGATCAAGATAGAAGGGTCTGCATAAGCAGAAATATGAAGCATGAGAAATACTGTTGCAGAGAACTATAAGTAGTTTAATGTGGTTGGAATGTAAAATATGAGAACGGGAAAAGAGGTCAAGAAAAAAACATGAATTTTGTCACAAGTCTCTGAAGCCATCCTAATAGACCAGGACTTTATCCTTAAGTTTAGACATCGGCAAACTGTGGACAGGAGATCAAATCTGGCTTATTACCATTATTTTGGAACACAACCAAACACATGCTTTCAGTGCTGGCTATGGATATTTTCACACTTCAATGAGAGTCAAATAGTTGCCCCATAATTTGGATGTATAGAGTCAAATATTTGTCCCATAATTATGGAGTCAATGTATAGTTTTCAAAGACCCATAGGTTTCTACAGCCTGATAGCAGATTGGAAAGAAAAAGAACTCTAGAATTAGATGAATTCTAGTGGAGTTCTGTTGTAGGAATCCCACCAAGCCATGAAACATGAAAAAGGTAGAAGGATGATAGGAATAAAAGAGTTTAGTAGAAACAATAAGATTTCTAGACTGATTTATTGAATATTCATAAATTGACTGAATGAAAGTAAAGGAAATGGAAGAGCTGAGAAATTTCTGATTTTCTGGTTTGGGAGATTGCAGAGTAATGTATTCAGACATAGGAAATTCAGAAAGCAGGGTAGAAATGATTAGTGATATTTTGTATGGTATGTATATTTTCAAGTGCCTGAAATAGCTCTAAGTGAAGGTGGACACAAAGCTGTTGACTCTAAAATGTTAGAACTCGGGGGAGAGTCAAGGCACTTTCTAGAGATTCATCAGCTATGGTAGAGAGTACAAAAGTGACAGAAGCTTTCTTTCATATGATTTCATGACCAAGTAGTCTCCTCTTTTACCTGGGGAATGTATTCTGAGACCTCTACAATGAGAATGACAACATAACTCTCCAGTCTTCCTCCTCAAAATTCAAAAATCCATAAATTCAGGCAAATCCTAAGAACATCAGACAAATCCTGACCAATACTCCTGGAAACTGTCAAGGTCATCAAAAACAAATGACTTAGAAATTTTCTCAGCCAAGAAGATCCTAAAGTGTGATGAATACTGCAACATAGTATCACGTAACAATAAAAGAACAGGAGAAATACCCTAGAGGAATCTGAATAACACATAGACTTTAGTAATACTGTAACAGCACAGAGGCATTGTAATGCAGTGTATGCTGCAATGTATCTTATTAAATATAAGATATCAATAATAGTAGAAATTGGCTATGGGGTATATGGGAGTTGTACTACCTGCAAATTTTCTGAAAATATAAAGCAATTATCAAACAAAATTTTATATAACCAAAGTCATCATATAACATAGCTTTATTAACATAGCATTTAATATAATCTGACAATATCCTGTTTAATACTGGTCAAGTACATTTCTGTCACTCTTAAGCAAACTGTATTTGATTTCTTAAAAAGTAAAGCTAAAAATTGAGCATCAACTATTATCACCATATTTTCACCAAATGCTTCTATTTTAAACTCTGGAATAAATTATTCATCTTTTTGCATATAAAAAATTTCTATGCTTTTAAATCACTGCTTCAGTAACCACTGAAATCTAGGGATTTTCTAAAGTATGCTTTTTAGCAATTTAAACATCAGTAAGTGAAGGAGAAAAGAATTTGACTTTTAGAAATTTAAATAACAAATAAACAAAAAGGGAATATACTTAGCAATTTTTATAGTGTGATTCTTTAAAATACCTAGGGAAAGAGAAATCTATAAAAGATAGAAATTAAATGCCGTGTTCTAAAGTCATTCCTAGATCATTTAGATCCCCAGAATTACTCTGTAAAAGTTGCATTTTTGCACATATATTATCATGAATATTGACAATGTCCTCCCTTCTCGAGTCCAGCAAATTTGTTGAATGAAGTTTCACATGCATGAGATTCAACATTCCTGACTTTAACTCTACTTGCACTTTCATGAAATCAAACTTAACACCTCTAAAATGCCTTCCATATATCCACTATTCTGACTTTTGAACACATTATTTCTGTAAATACATAATGATGTTGCTTGACAAACCAAGGCTTATTTTGGTTTTATTTGTATAGAATTATTTTTTACAATATTTTACAGTATTTTATTTTTATGCTGTAAAATTAGTGAAAAAAGGAAAAAATGAAATTACTAATTTTTAATGCTGCAATCAAGATAATAAAATTATCTTTTAGAACAAAGCAGTGAATCTTAATCTCAATTGAACTTGACATAGAAAGAGTGTTGGAAAAATAAGAACACAAACTACATACAAAATGCTTGAAACCATGTTGGAATTTCAAAAGAGGAGCTACTATTGAGAGCACAAAAATAAAAAATCAAAACAAAACAAAAAAACCTTTCACTTTTTCTTCTAAATCAAATTCAAATAAAAGTTTATAAGGACATAAAGCTATTGATAAAGGTAGATCACTATATGACTTTCATCCAGAGAAAAAGCTAGTGTTCCATTTTATCCTCCCCAAGTTTCAAGAATATATGATGAACACTGATGATTCCCCTGTGCAACTCTTTATAACTCTATGCAAGACCTTTTAAATTTATTACTTCCTAAGGAATATCACATGGACATGAAATGAGAAAACTAAAATGAAGTAAAGCTTAAAAAGCATTAATCATTAATTGTATTTAATAATGTTTTCACATTTTAAAAAACTAAAGTGCAAGAAACATTTTAAAAGTCTATATATATATATGAAAATTTGAAATTTTACCATTTTTTAAATATCTAAAATAAAGAAACTCACTTTATGGCATGTGTCAAAATTGTTTGCAAATATCATGCACTGAGCTTCTTTGGAACATTTCAAGATTTCATGATGGATGAAATGCAATCTACTTGGAATTGAAGAATTGATAAATAAACATTTTTGTTTTATTCATCTGTAAAATAGAATCCTCATAAAGCAAGAGATAGTGCTAATAATGTCCCCAGAGTAATATTAGATGTAGATAAATGTCTACTGTTAAAATTACTCCTCTTAGAAGTCTTTCCATTTCTTCTAGTTGGGAAATTGAAGTTAACTACCAGTCATGGGATCCACTGAAGATCTTCAAGCACCTTACCACTACCTGTAGCATACACCTCTACCCTATAATGCTCAGTCGTGGTGGGTCTCCCTCACCTTCTTGTCTTTATCCTCAAGTTCAGCCACTCCTTTTGTAGTGACTTTTCATAGGAGTCCCTGTTGCTGAGGTTTCACAGCATTTCAAGACTTAAGAACCCCCCCAAACCATCCCTGCACCAGGACACATTTCCAAACCCTAGCAAAGAGGCTAAGCTCGTAGTGGTTGAACCAATGAATGAATGCATTCAATATATGAATATAAGAAACATACAAAACTACATGAATAAATGGTTACTGTATTAATTACCAATTGAGTATCTTATTGGCCTCCATGTTGCCACAGATAGAAAATGAAGAAATACAGCACTAACCAGAGGGTTGCCTGATTTGCCCAGAGAAAAACAAATTTTTATGTCTTTCGTTTAAAATATAATACCGTAATATTCTATAAGATCAAGCATGCACTTGGCAATGAATATTTAAAATTATATAGGATGCAAAATAAATGACTTAAACTTGATTTCCATTCAAGATTTCAATTGTACTCATACAACTTAATAAGTGAAAACTAGTGTGATTCTGAACATGAAATTCTACATTTATAAAATGTGAAAGGACAATCTAGTGTATCCATATTTTCTTTACTGAAAATTCTAATTGATGCAGAATATTTACAAAATTATTAGACAATTCAAGGTTATGCAAATATATTACATGATTTTTTTCAATTTCTTATTTTTATCTCATTTAGTTATGAAAGTTAAGAATATATCAGTAAGATTGACTGAAATATCAAATAGTTTTGTAGCCTTGTTTGGGTTTTGTTTTTGCTCTTTGCATTTCCAAGACAAATAATTCTCTGGTTTGACATGAAATGCAACAATTTGTGGGTGAGCAAGAGTATAGAAATTACCCTGAGAGAGAAGAAATAGGTAAATGGTTTTCATTCTAGGTTCAATAGTTACTGTCAGGGTCCTATCTTTATAGAGGAATAGCAATTATCTGTCATTTTTCAGACATATTTGGAGATCTGCTGTTTTAAAAGGCAGAGAGTGGGCATGGCTGGAGGATAAGAATTCGAGAGGTTTTTGCAATAATTCTCCCCTTTAGTTGTACTTAAAGACTAAATATAAATTTTTTCCACCCCCCACAGTGAAGGGAAGGGAAGAGGGCGTAGAGAAGGTGGTGTGATAAGTATGTGGGAGGCCTTAAGTTTGATACCCGAGGCCACATTGAAAAATCATAGAAAAAATTTGATGTTTTTTTTCCTTACAGAAACAGAAGCTGAAATGATACTGAAGTAAAAATTTTCTTAAATATAAAATAACATGCCAGTTTAAGGATCATCTTGGTATATTCTGAAAAAGTATGTCTTCATTCACACATTCATTTGTAAAGGTCACACCTCGAACTGTGTCAGTAAAAAGTGTGCAGAAATTTACAAGTAGATTCCTGTCTACTTCTCTACTAAGCAAACAGGACATACCTTAAAAAGTCAACAGAGAAATAATGCAAATTCATAAGTAAAGAAGTCTAGAAGGGAGACTTAAAGATGGAAAAGAGATAAACTGACATGTGATCTCATAAAGCTGAAGTTGAGAAAAAGTCTTAAAAGTTATTTTTGTGTATTATGTGAAAGAAATCATTGATATAACCATTAATTTCCCAATAGATGATAAAAAATGTGGCTAATGTGGAAATGGAAAAGGAGAATTAATTCTAGAACTCTGACTTATTCCCAAATATGCAAGTATTTTCAAAGTAACATAAGAAAATTTTAATTAAACAAAAAAATTAAGTATAAAAGTGAAGTATTTCAATTTTGAATTCAGATGATAATAATGTCTATAATATATGATCCTGTTTACAAAATCATGCATAGAGCCTATATAGCTTTAATATTGTACAGTTACCTCCAATAAAAAGAAATAGAAAATGTTTAGATTTACTTTGTTTTTGTCTTATAGTAGATTTACTTTTAATTATAAAAAAAAATTGTTTTTTTAAAACTATACCTGCAATTGTTCTTTAAATTTTACCTGATACAGTCTGCTAAATTTAAAGCATCTATAAAGATGATTAGCAGATTCTTATGCCATTGGCACTTATTTCTTTTGGACACGGCTTTTTAAATTGCTTTATTTATATTGTACTATTTAACTTCTATTGTTTCATGCACTTATGTCTGATTCTACTTTTGAAAGATACTCCAGAATTATTTGGTGTCAATTAACTTATGACAAGAATTAGGGACTATAGAATCGAGTCAGTTTCATTTATTAAATGTATTTTTTGAGTTTTGTTTAATCACTTAGAATTTTTCAATAATAGAGATATAACTACTTAAAACAGAGAAAATGACAATCTAAATGACACAAAAATGGTGAGCTTTTCATTGGCAAACTATTGGGGAAATTAAGGTAGCATATGTCTACTTGTCTATGACAAAGTTAATGTAATACATCAATATGATCCTATATTTTAGGATACATATTTAAGATAGTTGGCCAAACAAATGCTGAAATACATGGCAATATGAAGTATTCTATTACTAGCCTTGTCACCAACAAAACACACAGCCTTGTACCTCAGTTTCTCATTTTATTATATTTACAATTAAGATATCAGATGTTAAAATGAATAAAATAACTTAGGTCATTTCAATGGAAATGATCTTGTACATTTAACAATGGTCTGTTTATCAATTCCAAAATCATTATGGAATTTGGACATAATTATCATTATATGATTTTAATAACATAAATTATTTTGTAATTACAAACTAGGGACACCCAGCATATCTTGTACATTTAAAATCTTCAGAAATAAAATTTCAAAATTCAATTATATTTAACCAGCAGAATTTTAACATTATTTATCAGTATTTTCCAGGATGCTTAAGTATTTGAATTCCAACCTTGTGTTTTTATATCCAAGCTGCTTGATCTTTAAGCAATTGAGTTAATTCATGAATTCTCTGGAAGATATGAATTCTCATCTGTTTCCTATTCATTGTTAAAACATTGACTTGAAAAACTTCTTGCTAAGGCTAAAAGAGGGCACCATCTGTACAGAAAAAGAAGAAATTCTATTGTTTATTTTTGTTTGTGAGAGGACCTCCGGAAATGGTAATCATTAAAATTTGTATGTGTGATGTAGGCTGTAATTTTATCTTCCTTTTAAAACAAAACATAACAAAAATTTCTAAAGCAGTATAGCATCAGGTAAATTATCTAGGGGTGGATAGCTTTCTTTTACATACTAAATGAAAATTTGAACTTTAAGAAATAGGCTTATAATTCCTAATTATAATTATAATTCCTAAAATAGTTATAATTCCTATAACTATTATTTTAAAACTTTTTTTTGTTTTTTGGTACTGAGGATTGAACCCAGTGGTGATTAACCACTGAGTCACATCCCTAGCCCTTTTTTATTTTGAGACAGGGTCTTACTAAGTTGCTTTGGGACTTGCTAAGTTGCTGAGGCTAGCCTTGAATTTTCAAGCCTCTGGAGTCAGAGGACAGATGTGTGCCACCATACCTGGCCCAATTTTAAAACCCTTTACTACTAGTGATGACTTTGTTTTTTCTAACCTTTATTTGATTTTTAAACTTTGGTTTACTAGCTGCTTTCACATAAAATATGTATCAATACTTTTCTTCCTTATGTTTTCTGATCATTTGCTTGTGTTTTCTGACCAAGTTTAGAACAAATAAACTAAGCTTATGTAAATTATATTTAACCAGAGGATGATTTTTAAGATTTTCTCCTTAGATGAAATAAAGTGATATAGGTATTTTTCCAAATAGTCTTCTTTACATATGACAGAGTTTATTTTGACATATTTATACAAACACCAAGTATATCTTATTCTTGTGGATATAAATAATGTGGAAATTCACTGTGGTATATGTTTATGTGTACACAGGAAAGTCATGTTAGAGTTATTCCATTATCTTTCCTATTTCCTCTTCTCTTCATTCCTCTTTGTCTAATCAACTCAACTTCTATTCTTTCCCCTCCTCTTGTTATGTGTTAACATCTGCATTTCAGAGAGAATATTCCACCATTGTGTGTGGTTTTTGGTTTTTTTGTTTTTTATTTTTGTGTTGGTGGGTAGGGTAGGTTTTGACTTATTTTACTTAGCATGGTAGTCTCCAGATCCATCCATTTAGTGGGAAATGACATGAAGTCATAATTTATTATGCATGAGAAATATTCTATTACACACATGGTTGTTTCAATAGCTTGGCTATTGTGAATTGAGCTCCTATAAATATTGATGTGGCTGCATCACTCTAGTATGCTGATTTTAAGTCCTTTGGCTATATACCAATGACTGGGTCGAATAGTGGTTCCATTCCAAGTTTTCTGAGGAATCTCTATACTGCTTTCCAGAGTGGTTGAACCAATTTGCAATCCCAACAGCAATGTATGAAGGTACCTTTCCCCCACATGCTTGCCAACATTTATTGTTGCTTCTATTCTTGATAATTTCCATTCTGACTGGAGGGAGATGGAATCTCAATGTGGTTTTTATCTGCATTTCTCTGCTAGAGATGTTGAACATTTTTTCATATATTTGCTGACCATTTGAATTTCTTCTGTGAAATGCCTGTTCCTTTGCCCATTTATTGATTGGGTTATTTGATTTTTGGGTATTAAGTTTTTTGAGTTCTTTACATATTCTGGACTTTAGTGTTCTATCTCAAGTGAAGGTGGCAAAGACTTTCTCCCATTCTGTAGGCCATCTCTTCGTGTTCTTGATTGTTTCCTTTGTAGTGAAGAAGCTTTTTAGTTTGATACCATCCATTGATTGATTCTTAACTTTATTTCTTGAACTTTAGGGGTCTTGTTGAGGAAGTTGGCTCCTAAGCTGGCATATTGGAGTGTTGGTCCTACATTTTTTTCTAGTAGGTATACGGTCTCTGGTCTAATGCCTAGTTCTTTGATCCACTTTGAGTTTTGTGAGTGGTGAGAGAAGGGTTAAATTTCATTCTACTACATAAAGATTTCCAGATTTCCAACACCATTTTTTGAATAGGATATATTTTCTCCAATGTATGTTTAGGGTGCCTTTCTCTAGTATGAGATAACTGTATATATTTGGCTTTGTCTCTGTGTCTCCTATTCTGATGAAATGGTCTTTACCTCTGTTTTTGTGCAATTATCTAGTTTTGTTACTATAGCTCTGTAGTATAATTTAAGTTCTGGTGTTGTGATGCCTCCTGTTTCACTTTTCTCGCTAAAAATTTCTTTGGCTATTCTAGGTCCCTTATTTTTTTTCCAAATGAATTCATGACTGCTTTTTTCTATTTCAATGAGAATGTCATTGAAATCTTAATAGAAATTGAACTAAATCTGTATAACAGTTTGGGTAATATGGCCATTTTGACAATATTATTCTGCCTATTCAAGAGCATGGGAGATCTTTCCATCTTCTAAGGCTCTTCCACTTCTTTCTTTAGTGTTCTATGGTTTTCATTGTAGGTGTCTTTTACCTCTTTTTTAGATTGATTGCCAAGTATTTTATTTTCCAAGACCACTGTGAATTGGAGAGTACTCTTAATTTTTCTTCCAGATTATTCTTCATGAGTATATAGAAACACAATTGATTTATATATGTTAATTTTATATCTTGCTACTTTGCTAGTGGAGTTTTGGGGGACTTCTAAATATAGGATCATGATGTGGCATATAGGGATAGTTTTTTGTTAATAAATATGTCTATCATTTTATGAATCCTTTGGTTCTGCTAATAACTAAGTGGTGTGCTTTATATTTAATCTACATAATAACTTTAAGGCCTATGTGATAGGCCTTATTTCTATTTTATTTTTATTTTTTGGGGGGGACCAGAGATTGAACTCAGAGGTATTCAATCAGTGAGCCACATCCCCAGCCCTATTTTGTATTTTATTTAGAGACAGGGTCTCACTGAGTTGCTTAGCTCTTCTCCATTGCTGAGGTTGGCTTTGAACTTGCAATTTTCCTGTCTCAGCCTCTGAGCCACTGGAATTATAGGTGTGCACCACCATTCCTGACAACTATTTCTATTTTTAAAATGCAAAAATCCAGAGGACAGAAGTGCAACCAGATTAATAAAGCTGCAAGTTGGTCAACTTAATTGCAAATCAGATTTATTTGACTCCAAAGACTAAAATCACATATAATGACCTCTGGAAATATAATCAGTGAATATACAAACATGAAGTGGGTTGTAACTTTCTTTTCCTTTTAAAATAAATCCTGGAATTTAACAAGTTAAAAATCCATTGATCTTATATAATGCTTTTATTAACAAAATTTCAACATATAGAGGGATTAGCCATTAAATATTTTAAGCATTTATTTGGCTGAGGTATCACACATTTGAATAATTCTGTTGGGTGTCCTTCATTTCATCAAAGCAAGTTTGAAATTTAATTATTATTATCTTATATTAAATGATCATGATTCATGTGTAGGATTATAAACACAATAAGAATAGAAATAAATACTCCTGAACAATTTGTGTTGGACATTCACGGGAATGTGGAGAGTTGCTAAAGCATTATAAGTGAAGGAAAATAAAACAAATGTATGTGTATGCATGCACATACAGACATGTAGAGAGAGATGAGTGTGTATATCTATGTATCTACCTAGATACATAGTGCTTTTCTAGTCCCAGTGTCTAAAACCATTCTTAGCCCTGGGTTCTTCTCTGCTTTGCTCAATATTTCCACACAAGTCTCTGTATTATCCCAAGCAGCAACATACTAGGTATGTATATCGGATCTGATTCAGTGCTCAGTAAATCAGATGGATTGTGAAATTGATATGGATTAGAAGATGAAGAATAGAAGTCAGAATGACTTTTGATTTCTTTCTATGATATTAAAAAGTGAACTTGATGAATAGACCTTTGTTTTACTATGTATAACTGAATAGTGATTTCTAGATGAAGATGAAAAATGGAAGAAATTCATTCATGCTGTTGATCAAGATAAAAGAACATACTAAAAACTGAAAAAAAAATTATTTGCCATCAAAAGTTGACTAATAAAGACTCTCAATATACGAAGTACACAATATTACCACTTTCCAACCATATTTAAACTATTAAAGAGTATTTTACTTATATGTTCATTCTATATATCCCTAAAAGGACATGCTATTTTTAAAAAGACAAAAGAAAGGGCTGGGGTTATGGCTCAGTGGTAGAGTGCTTGCCTAGCATGTGCATACCCTGGGTTCGATCCTCAGCACCACATAAAAATAAAGGTATTGTGTCCAACTACAACTAAAAAACATTTTTTAAAAAGACAAAAGGAGTAAAAATATCAACATGCAAAAATTATATCAAGAGAAGATGACTCTGTCAGTAGTCACCAAAGTCCTTCTCAGAAGACAACATATATCTTTCCCTTAAAATGTGTGTGTTGTTCAGCAATCCATGAATTTGTAGTTACTAGTATACCCGTAATTATTTCTAAATACATGTCCTTTTAAAAAAATTCTATGTTTATATTTATCTTTTAAGATACGTAGAATACACGTAAAATAAACGTGTGTGTGATGGCACATACCTTTAATCCCAGCTAGTCAGGAGGCTGAGGCAGAAGGATCACAAGTTTGAGGCCAGGCTGGGCAATTTAGTGAAACACTGCCGCAGCCCGGCTGGCTGGGCAAAATAACTGGGCGGGGGTGGTGGGGGGGTGGTGGGGGGGTGACGAACAACTTGTGTAGATCGATACAGCAGGAATGGGAGCCGTTTATTGTAGGACAACAGAGGTATTTATACATTTCACACAGCTTATCTTAATTAACAAACTAGATACATCAGTCAACCAATAAGGAATCTCCACACTTAATGGCTCGCTGGCGTTACTTCACAAACCACTCCCTCTGGCATTTTGCCAGGCGCCATCCAGACTTGTTTACAGACTCTAACAAAACACCATGTCAAAGTTAAAAAAAAAATAAAAATAAAAAAATAAAAAGGGCCAGGAAGGTAGCTCAGTAATAGAGTACCCCTGGCTTTAATCCCCAGTACGGGGGTGGGGGATAAAAATTATATACATAAAAATTATATTTTCACATGTATGGAATTACATATAATATTCCCATACCTGTTTACATTGTATAAAAATGATCAAATCAGAGTAAGCATATGTATTTTTCTCAAATATTTACCATTTGTGGTTAAAAAAAAAAAAGTATCCTTGAAAAACATCATTCCTTTTGCTAAGTTCAGTTTGAGTCATTAACTATAGTTTATTTGGTTAAAAAGAAAAAGCTAGCAAATCAATAGTAAAAAGAAATCTATGGTTTTAAACATCTCCAAATTCTATTTAATTGCCCAGATTGAGGTGTTTCACCAAAATATACAGAAATCTCTCCTGAAAACACATGCACACACACTTTTTTTTTTTTTTTCAGTACTGCTCTGACCCCCTTAATTTTGAAACAGTCTGGGTAAATTGACAAGGCTGGCCTCATATTTGGAATATGAGTGCCTTGCGTATAGAGAAGCTGAAAATAGCTTGCAACCCCATGCCTGGAGAACATATTTATTTTTTTATTCTGTCCGCCTTCCTAGAATTCTGAGCTTCATTGTCATTTACATGAAGTAGTACTCTCTTGGGCTGAAGGTATAACTCAGTTGTAGAACATCTGCACAGCATGCCAGAGGCCCTGGTAGGGATTCCCAGAACCACAAAAGATCAAATAATGTTTGCTTTGTGGTTTCCTTCAAAATTTTAGAACTCCCCTCTGGGCCTGGAGTTCTAGAATATGGTCAGTTAGTCCAGATGTGCTCTAAGGAGTTATTGAAATTTTTAACTTGAATGATAACCAATCTTATCTTTTACCATTACCAAGTAGAGTCCTAAAATTGCCTTCATGTGTCTGAGTTCAGTGATAGAGGTGACTACTTGATGCGTGTCCTTAAGTTCCTGTAGTCTTGAGTGTATTCATTCTATGCTTGGTAGGTTTTATTAGAGTAGAAACTCACCTTGGCAAACCTGTGGCTTTTTTTGCTTGTTAATGGCACATTTACTTGTTGAATACCTCATTTTCCTTCATAAACAAATAGCACAAAAAAAGGAAAAAATAGTGCAGTTGTCCATTAAACTAGTCTGTACAGGTTTTGAAAGAGGTTAGCTCTGTTAGGATTAGGAAGGGGTATAATATTGGTGAAGAGCACAGTGCAGAAAGAAGAGCAGAGAGTGAGTTTGAAAAGATATATTTCCTCAGTTATTTTTAAAACAAAAACTCTAGGACTTGTACTGTGTTAGGTGATGAGATTATGCAGTCCCAGTCTTCAAGTCAGGATCCTTACCATCAGGAGCACAGATAATAACACCATTTACCAGAATAATGAACTACCAACTAGAGGGAAGTGTAATGGAAACTCAAGACAAATTCTAGTCTAGTGGACATAGTTAAGGTGGTGGGGGGAGGTGTCATTAAAGCCTTCTCTAAAGAGAGAACTTATGAGGGCTGTACATTAGTCATTGGTTAAACATGTAATAATTGGCCTTTGTTTAATTTAGGGATTAAAATTTTAAAAAGATGATGTCAGTATTTTTTTGGCTAGTAGTACAATGATTTAAAAAATGTAGAAAGAATAAATTTGGTGGGAAGCAATGGATTACATTTCTCAAATGTGGATAGGTGGAACTTCATTTTATACATTGGGAAATGTCAATAATGGGGCTGCCTATTTTATGTAGGTCTTTGTTAAAAGCATGTCTTTGGAACTTAGTGTTACCTTTAAGCAATTTTATTAAAATGTTTTTTTACTCTTAAATATGTAATAGGCTTCATTAGTTCATTTATTTTATTTAAAGTAAATATTTAATTATCATTTAATAAGATCTAAAAACTAATAGATGGTAATTGAGCAATTTTCTAGATCCTTTATTTGGCAGTTATATTCATAATTGGAAATACTTTGTAAAACTGTTGACTTAAGAAAAAAACTAAGTCACTATCTTATCTCTTTTGGAAAATAATAAGATGATCATTAATTAAAATTTAATTTCAAATTTCCCCTTCCAAAATGACTTTTCTAAAGTCAAACATTTTTTCTACCTCAAACAAAATTCTACTTTAAATAATAGGCATAATAATCAAAGAAGTTTCAAAACTCTTATAAATGAATTCAGTTTATCTTTCTACCCATCTATTTTAGAAAATTTTCCTGCCTCTGGAATACTTTTACAATCTATTCAAGCAACCTTTATCATGACCTAAGGAAAGATGTGTTCTCTTTCTTGTCATTAAAAAAAATATTGATTGATTTGTTTTTAGTTTAGTTCTTTCACTATAACTTTGTAACACTAACTATGCAAACTCTAGCATAATCAGGGGAACTTGAAGTTCACTTGATGTAATCATGTGCTATATATCTCAATTAATCTTTCAGGCTATGGCTAATCACATTCCCCACCAGGCAGGATCACACAACTCACAGAGCCAGGATTATTAAAATCCATATTTCACGTTAACAGCCATGTGGGTAAGATTAGTTCCTAAGTAGTAATGCACCTGCCATAAATTTCTGCTCTCTGTTATCTTCTAAAATACTGCTCTGTCAGAAGATGAAAACTACATGATGTGCATTCAGAACCAGTTTACAGTCATTTTTTTTTCTATTGGTCAAGTAAAATTTATCTTTATCCCTCACTGATTTTAAATGCACTGAAGAAGATAAATGTTATTGAAGCTTCCTCTGTGAAAAAAGACAAAGGCCAAAGTGATCAAGTTTTCCTATACATTGTAAGTGTTTCAAATTAACTTATAGTCTTAAACTAACCTAAACAAAAATAATAATTAAGGATTGCAAAACATCATTGCCCATTTGATTATCTAAATTGATTTTCCTCCCAACATCATTACAAATTCAAAGCTCCTGAATAATCTAGGCATTTAGTTGTGCATGAATTCCTAATATAAATGAAATGCACTAGAGTGAGGATATTAAAGAATTGAGTAGGAGGAAAATGTTCAGGTCTTAACCTTGAAAAACTTGATTCTGTTAAGTGAGTAATTTTGAGCAAGCCACATTGTCTCACTAATTTTCATAGAAATGAAATCAAATTTCCATTTGAATTTGTTGTCCTAATCTTTGGAAATAAAGATTCAAGTTCAATCTTTATTAACCCGAGTATGAAATGCATCTAGGTAAGGGATATCAAAAAGCATTACTCCTCTTGTTAAAATGCTTAGCATTCTCCTATCATGGATCATCAATCTTACCTAAAAATTCTGTAATATAAAATTTATTGGATGAATATTAAAGTTTTTAAAATGTCCCCATTTTTGGCCCCAAATGAGAAACCTGCTATTTTTATCATTATCAGATAAATAATGACATATCTAAATATTTTAATAGGTCTAAAATAGCCCTTTTAAGAGAAGTCTTGAAATGTGTGTCCTACATAGATGTCTAGAGTTATTATTAGTATACTTAGTTTATGACTAAATCTTTCAGTATTTGTTTTTTAAGAATGAATTTTAAAGATGAAAGTGAACAACCTTCAGAGGTCAAATTTTACAATCTAGATCATAAATTGTGACCTAGGCCACTGTTCTTGATGAATAACTATAGAGAAATCTTCTCTGGCTTGGAATAAAATTGACACTTTTTTCTACTCTATGAAATACAGGGAAAATATTTCAGCTAAGATGAATGAATACTGCTGCAGAACTTAAAATTTCAGACCTTTTAGGAAAACAGATGTTAATCCTTGCTATGAAGTTATTAGTTTTCACATGCAAACAGAGATGACTTAAAGTTTTTCTCTGTTTGATAATTTAAGTGCTTCACATATATTTGACATTTGCATGATAAAGACAAATATGTTCATACCACTTAATAAAGTCACAATCAACATTAAATTGGAATTTTAAGTGATCAAAGTAAATAAAAATATAAAAGTTGACAGATGCATTAACTTTCCCTCTGTACACATTATTTAAAAGACTTTCAACATTCTAAATTGGATATCTGAATAAAGCAATCTCTGATCCACTAGTGCCTTAACTATTAATAAGTGATCGAATACAACTAAAGGACTTCTCTTCCATCTTTCTTCTATACCTTCATTACCTTCTCAATGATTGGCCAAATGCTTCTAGACCTTAAGACAAAAGGAAGAGGCAAAATGTCTCTATCACTATCTGTATTGCAGCCAACTGGGCTAAAATCCCCAGGGTTGTTTTTACTTCTCTCTCTCTCTCTCTCTCTCTCTCTTTTTAATTCAGATTTACAAGTCATCTGAAACCTGGGTTATCTCCTAAATTTTCCACTTCAGCCTTTCCTTTATTTATACTGCTCCTAACCATCTCACACAGATTAGAATTCACTTTCTGTTAGATTTGGTAAGAATCTCTTCACTTGTGTCCATATCTTGATTGAAATTCAGCTTCCTCACAACTCTGTTGGTAATGTCTTCCAAATACTAAACTATCTTGACATTTTCTCCACTTAAAACTTTTTAGTGGTGTCTAAAGTGACATGCAATTTTCTTATAACTAATCTCATTCATCACATCCTTTTCTTTGTGGTAAAAACTTGGTATTCTTAGCATAATAGTCTTTTTTTAAAAGGCATTCTTGTGTCTGTTTTCAATGCACATTATATAGCATGCTTAATAAACATACATTTCTGGATTTTCTTCCCAAACTACTAAAACAGATATTTACAAATAATGTCTGGGAACCAGTTTTTAACAATTGTATGAGAACATTCGGAAGAAGCCTCTGGCATTCAGATATTGCAACTCTAAATATTCCTTGCACGTCTAAATGACATTTATTTGTCTTAATTAACTATAAGTTTCTCCCTAATGAAGACTTCTCTGATTCCATTAAATTTCAGTGAGACAAACAACTGAATAACCTAGAGGAAATTGATAAATTTCTAGAAGTAGACCACCTACAGAGTCAAGAAAAATAGAAAATCTGAGATCTATTATTATGAATGTAATATCAGTAATAAAAACAGTTTTTAACAGAAAAATCACAGTGCCAGATGGCGTCATTGATGAGCTCTAGAAAAATTTTAAGAAATAATCTGTCTTTCTCTATCTCTTAAAAAAAAAAAAAATTGAAGAGGAAGAAACACAAACTCACAAGGAAAGAAAAGCTTTGATAAAAAAGCCAGAAAAGATACTAAAGTAGACCCAAATCTCTGAACATAGATACACAAAGCCACAACAAAATACTTGCAAAGCTCCAAGCCAAATTCACAATGGTGAGAAACTGAAAGCTTTTCCTGTAAGGTGAGGAATGAGAAAGGAAAGCCCACTTTAACCACTTCAGGTAACACAGTCCTGGAGGTACTATCCGCAGCATGTAGCCATGAAAAAGAAATAAAAAGTATCAAAATCAGAAACAAAGACCTAAAATGATCTCTTCATGAATGATGTATAAAGAAAACCCTGAAGATTTTAAATCATGCTTAGAACAAATGAAATGATTCAGCAAAGTTGGAGAATACAAAATTAACATACAAAAATCACTGCATATCTATAGGCTAAGGAACAATGTGACAGTAAATCAAGAAAACTCTCATTTATGATAGCATCTGTCTTCAGTTTGGATGGGGTGCACATTATCGTAGACTGAGTGACTTAAATAAGAAACTTCCTAAAATTTTTGGAGACTGAAAGACCACATAAAGGGTATGAGCCAGGAGAGTTAGATTCTGGTGAAGGCCCTCAGGCAGGTGGCAGCTTGCCAACTTCTCCCGAGAGCCTCATATTCAGCAAGAAGGCAAGAGAGCTCTTAGGAATCTCTTTCATAAAGTCACTCTTCTCATTCCTGAGGACTTGTAGGCTCTTGATTTAAATATCCTCGTAATAGCATTCTGAGGGTCAGGATAAACATGCACTTTTGAAGGACACACTCTGTCCATAATAGCACCATTTTTATTTCCTTAAAATTTTGGTTTATTGATTCATATAAATATAAAAAACCTATAAGATGTTGACATCTAAGAATGTATTTTTATGGAAATAACTATAGTATTTTTCAAATGTAAATTTCAGAAAGAAAATTTACGTTTTTCATGAGGAACTAATTCCTTTTTTAATACACACACACACACAACACACACACACACATATATATTAGAATGTATTTTGACATATTGTACACACATGCAGTATAACTAATTCTAATTAGGAACAAATAATTGTAGTCAAACATGATGTGGAGTTACACTGGTCGTGTATTCACTTGTGAATGTAGGAAAGTTATGTGGGATTCATTCTACTATCGTATGTAATCAAAACTCCCTCCCTTCCCCTTTGTCTAATCCACTGAACTTCTATTGTCCCTCTCCCACTTATTGTGTGTTAGCATCCGCATATCACAACATTCAACCTTTGGGTTTCTGAGAATCACTTATTTAACTTAGCATGATAGTCTCCAGTTTCATCCATTTATCAGCAAATGCCATAATTTCATTCTTTATGGTTGATTAGTATTTCATTGTCCATGTATATTACATTTTCTTTATCCATTTATCTGTTGTAGGGGACCTAAGTTGGTTCCATGCCTTGGCTATTGTAAATTGAGCTGCTGTAAACATTGGTGTGACTGAATCACTGCAGTATACTGATTTTATCCTTTGGGTATAAGCTGAGGTGTAGAAAAACTGGGTCAAAAGGTCATTTCATTCCAAGTTTTCTGAGGAATCTCTATACTGCTTTTCAGAGTGGTTGCACCAATTTGCAGTCCCAACAGCAATGTATGAGTGTGCCTTTTCCCTCACATGCTTGCCAACATTTATTGTTGCTTCTGTTATTGATAATTGCCATCTGACTGGAGTGAGATAGAATCTCAGTGTGGTTTTGATTTTCATTTCTCTAATTGCTAGAGATATTGAACATTTTTCATATATTTGCTGACCATTTGTATTTCTTCTGTGAAATGCCTGTTCAGTTCCTTTGCCCATTTATTGATTCAGTTATTTAATTTTTTTTTTTTTTTGGTGTTAAGTTTTTTGAGTTCTTTACATATCCTGGATTTTAGTGCTCTACCTCAAGTGAAGGTGGCAAAGACTTTCTCCCATTCTGTAGGCCATCTCTTCGTGTTCTTGATTGTTTCCTTTGCAGTGAAGAAGCTTTTTAGTTTGATACCATCCCATTGATTGATTCTTGGTTTTATTTCTTGAACTTTAGGGGTCATGTTGAGGAAGTTGGCTCCTAAGCTGGCATATTGGAGTGTTGGGCCTACATTTTTTTTCTAGTAGGAATAGGGTCTCTGGTCTAATGCCTACTCTGGTCTAATGATCGACTTTCAGTTGATTTTTGTGCATGGTGAGAGATAGGGTTTAAATCTCATTCTACTATTGTTATGGTTTGGATGTGAGAGGTCTCCCACAATCTTACATGTTAGACAATGCAAGAAGATTCAGAGGAGAAATGATTGGAATGTGAAAGCCTTAACCCAATCAGTGAATTAATCCCCTGATAGGCATTAACTGAGTGATAACTGAATTTGTAGGGGGGGATGGAAGAGGTGGGAATTGGGGCATGGCCTTGAGGTATATATATTTGTATCTGGCAAGTAGAGTCTCTCTCTTTCTGCTTCTTGACCACCATATGAGCTGCTTCCCTCTGCCACACTCTTTTGCCATGATGTTCTACATCATATCCAACTCTGAGAAATGGAGCCCGCATTCTATGGACTAGTACCTCTGAAACTGAGCACCTGAGTAAATGTTTTCTCCTCTACAGTTCTGCTGGTTGGGTGCTTTATTCACAGCAGTGAGTAAGCTAACTACAAAAACTACATAAATAAAGTTCTCCAGATTTCCAAGCACCACATTGGATATATTTTTCTCCAATGTATGTTTATGTTGCCTTTGTCAGTAGAAGATAACTGTATTTATGTGGATCTGTCTACATCTTCTATTATGTTCCATTGGTCTTTGTGTATGTTTTTGTGTAAATATTATGATTTTGTTACTGTAGCTCTATAGTATAATTTAATTTTTGGTATTGAGATGCTTCCTGCTTTACTTTTCTTGCTGAGAATTGCTTTGTCTATTCTGGGCTTCATGTTTTTCCAAATGAATTTCACAATGCCTTTTTCTATTTCAATGAAAATTCATTGGAATTTTATCAGAAATCACTCTAAACCTGTGTAGCACTTTTGGTAGTGTGACCATTATGACAATATCATTTCTGCCTATTCAAGAGCATAGGAGATCTTTCCATTTTCTAAAGTCTTCTTCCATTTCTTTCTTTATTATTTTGTGGTTTTAATTGTAGGTGTCTTAAATCTTTTTTGTTAGATTGATTCACAGTTTTTTTTTTTTCTTTTTTGAGGCTATTATGAATTGGATAGTTTTTCAAATTTCTCTTTGAGGTTATTTATTCATCATTGGTATATGGGAAAGCAATTGATTTATATTTATTGATTTTCATATCCTACTTATGATGATGTGTTTTGTCATCATTGCCTGAAATCCTGTCTTCCAAGTAGTCTAGTCTTCTGACAATGCTTTCCATTAAATTTTAATTTGGTTTATTGATTCCTTCATTTCAAGGATTTAGGCTTGATTTTTTTTTTTTTCAGAATGTCTATCTCTTTTTTGAAGTGATGTCTAATTTTCCATATTTTCTCTGATTTCATCCATTACTTTCCTGATCAGTTTAATTATGAACATTCTAAATTCCTTCTCTGACATTTATTCCACTGTGTTGTCAATGGATTCTGTAATTAGAGTATCTTGGTTTATTTGGACCATTTTTTTCCCTTGGTTTTTCATGTTTGTGTGTCCAACCATCTAACTATGGATATGAGACAGTAGAGTTTATACCCTGTGGATTTGTTGTGTCTCTGAAGGTTCATAGTACCTCCCCATTTAGGGAGAGACAAGCAATAACCACCACCAATGCAGAAAATATACATCATTAAATGAAATAGTTCCTGCTATGATATCTATAGTGTTAATTTTCACAAATGATATGATCAGTTTTGCCCACAGTAATTATAGTAAGCTTGAAAAAGATTTTACAAATTTTGAATGGTGCAGAAAAAGAGAACACAAGTGATGTAGGATATGAAGATTTTAAGGAAGAAGGAGAAAAAATAGAAGTGAAAAAATTAAAAGACGAATGAGAGAGAATAATAGAGATTAGCTGTTAGCAGGAAAGAGTGAAAGACAATCATGGGAAACAAAATTGATAGAAAAAAATCATATATATATATATATATATATATATATATGTAAAAAAATTTAAACTAAAATAAAAATAAAAAATGAGAGAATCCTAAACAAAACTGAAATATAGTAATCAAACATAGTCCTCAAATATTTATCCATGAAAAATATTGGCTTCAAAAATGGTAGCAATGAGAAAAAAATACAAATACGAGTATGTATAACTGTCCATGAACCCCATTCAGGTCACAATTAAACAGAGAAAAGCAAAAAGAAAAAAACATAAAAGTAAACAAATAAAAGAACTTGATGAAAGATTAAAGAATTGTTTCAATTGGAGTTCAAATGAATGTCAGCTTCCCTTCTCTGCAGTGTTAGGTCCTGTGGCCTAAAGTGTGAAGCCTGCTTCACCCTCAGGGTTGGGTTGCTGGAGTGTAAAAGGGAATCCCAGAGGTGAATCTCCTGGAGGCAGGGTTTAAGCTTAGGTTATCTCTAGGTTCTTTGTTGGGGGATAATTGGTCTGAAGATTTTAAATCGGTGTAAGTCCAAAGCCCAGCAGTGGTGGGTCTATACTGTAAGACTGGATCCCATGGATTTTTCCTAGATTCCAATCATTCTGTTGAATAGCAAATTCTTAGTCCCCTCCATCACCTGTGGACCCTACATTTCCTGGTCTCTTGGGTTTATTCTCCAAACTTAATCTCTTCTATCCCCATCCTTTCAAAATCCCAGCTGGAGTTTCTCCCAGCTGGTCCTACAAGTTGCCAGATTGGAGGTGGAGCTGGGTGGGTTTCTGTGACCAGTATTCCCCTGTGTATATGCTTCTCCACAATTGATTTTTCTCCTGGTCACTTAGCCACACTCTATGTCATGCAGTGTGGGTTTGCCAGGCCTGTATTTAGGGCCAAGTTCTGTTGTATCACAAATTGACTCTCCCCCAGCTGTTGTCCCCTACCCTATGGCTGCAAAATTGGTCCTTCCTCTGTTCTCTGCAGGCAGCCATGAAAGGTGCAGTTTCTTTCTTACACAAAGATGTTATGCAGCAGCACACCTTTTGTTTAGATGGGCAGTGTCTTTGATCTCTGATCTCTCCATAGCCAGGCAGACCTCAGTCTTCCTAAAACTATCGATTCCTTTAATTCAATTATCCCTTCACTTCGCTCATGGAGGGACCACTTTGGCTGGTGCCTCAAGCCATGGAAGCAGGGCTGTTGCTGGGGATTTCTTTCTTATCATATCCAACCTCCTGAGTCCCTGATGTTCTTTCAATGTTCAGTTTTGAAGCCCAGTGAAGCCTCTTCCTCTTCCCTACCCCCACCCCCACCATCTTGCTGAGAAGCTTCCTATCTGATTTCTTGGTTTCTGCCATGATGTAGTCAGGAAAGTACCTTTTATTATTTCTTCATAATAGCATCATTATCACTACAAAAACTGATTATACTCTTCAAATTTTCATAGGGAATGCAGAAATTATTTTTAATAGAGAAGACAACAAGTAATATTTTTGTTAATAAATAGAGATCACTGGTTTATATATATTTATATAAAAGCTAATAAGATTTTGTGGAATAAGCTTAAAATACCTGGCTTTAATTCCCATCTAGCTACATCATTCATAGTCAGAATTTACTAGCATAAAGTATTCAATCTCTGTCAACCTGAAATGTTTACCTATAAATGTGTATACTTTCTTTAACCTGTGAAATTTAACAGTATATTGAGACATCTTGCATACTATTAGATGCCTTTAAACTGATAGGTATTATTATTTAAGTGAGTGAAGGAAAGAATATAAGTCAAGTTGTACTTTGTGTAGTTGCAATGATTTAAATGTAATAACTTTTCAAAAATCTTTCCAGAGCAAATTCTTTCCATAAATGACAGAATTCTTCCTGTGCACAGTAGAATAAGTAGTGGAATAAAAGACCATAGGACTTGGTTGAATTCAGGTCTACCATTATTTCACTGTTATTACACAGAGGAATTCCATTTATCTTTCTAAGCTTTGAGTATGATGTTTTATTCAGTCCATAAATTAATAATAATATATCTTCAAACAATTATTGACAGGTTGAAATGGTATATGAAAAGTGTCTAGTACAAAACCATAATCTAAGTCTATGAACACATAGAAACAAATTAATAGTAATAGTGAATTATTTTATTAAATTTGTTCATTTTTATTTGTTGTATTCAATATTTGTTTTTTTCCCCTTCAAGAAGTCTTTGTTTTCTTTTGTTTTGGTAAAGTTAAGAGAAATTCTAACTACTCACATAGCATTTAGCATGTTCCTGGCATTAAAATATTTTACGAATATGAAATCATTTACAACTCAAACGTACTCAGTGAGAAATGTAAAATGTAATCACTATTTTATTGATGAGGAAATTAAAGTGTAAGCAGTTTAAGCAATTTACCCATGTTAATCTGCTGGAAAATGGCAGGACTGGAATTCAAGCCCATATGGTATGGTTCCATTTGGTTAGCCTGCTTCCCACTGGAAAGTGACTCTAGGCTTCTAGACTTTAGCATTCTTTCCATCCTGAAAATGCAGTGGCTATTTCCCAAAGACCTTTATAAAGGCTCATCAATGGTTCAAAAGATCAACAGACTTTGAGTGATTAAATTTTAATCCATGGATTAACAAAACAACCATTTATTGAACTACTTTATTTGAAATGTACCCTTTGAAATCTTACAAATCTTTTATAAGAATATACATTTTTTTGCTCTGAAAATTTCTTTGAAATTTTTCTCCTAAATTTCATACAACATATACTGCATGATTGCCACTAATTTAAAGAAGTGGAGGAAAAAAAGAACAGTACTACTAAAAATAAGTTAAATAATGCCAGTATTTTGCTGTACATTATTCAGTGGACTTTGAAAAGTTGTCATCTAATTTATGAGTACAGGAAGTAGGTATTTAAATTGTTTAAGAATTATGTTAGACACATAAGCATGCACACATGTACATAATTTTACATGTAAACCCCATTAGAACAATAGATACATTTCTGGAAAGTAGTTTATAAATTAAGCATTCTAAATGGGGCAATATTTCAATTAAATCAAAATACTGCAAACTAACAGGTTTATCATAAGAATAACACCCTCCAGTTTGCTTGGAGTAAAACTTAATGGAGGCTTGAAAAGGATTTATTAAAGTTAATAATATATGGCTTAAGTTTGTACTAAATGGTGTTTGATTAAGGCAAAAGTATTGAAGCAGTTCAAGCCTTTTATTTTTTTCTGAGAAAGAGGATTAGAGAAAAGCCCTAGGTTTAGGGATATATTTCAGAAAAATATCTAATGGAAGTTGATCCCCAAATAGTTGATTTCTTGGTGTTTATTTTTAAAATTTACATTGATCACTTAAGTACACCTGAGATTTCTGCATCTGCCTTATCTTTACACATGTGACTCTGTACTCCTTCTTCTTCCAGAAAACATTGCTCTCATATTCTACTTTTATTGTGCTAAGAGTATTTGGGGTATTAAAAGTGAACAATTCACACCACAGGTGGGTCCAGCTAATTTTATCCTTGCACTTTCTCAGATACTACAGAGACTTATCCAGCTGGTACTTTTCCACATGAGTCAGGTACCCTCAGTAGCTCCCTTCTTGGAGTTTCTGGTTTTGTCATCATCACTGCCAGCATCACTACCCCATGGTAAAATCCCATTGACACCCCTCTATAGTGCTTTACCCGCTACCGGTTCATCCAACTCTAACACTCCAGGATGCAAACAACTTCAAACTTCCTGTAGCTTTTCCATTTCATTAAACTACTACTACCATAACACTGTAGAAATCAGAATGCAAGTGTGTTATTGCTGGATGTGAATCTGTGTTGGAGAGGAAGGAAGAATGGTAAGACAGAGAAATTCATATAAAAGGCATAACCCCTATCCTAAAGCCCCTGTTCTAGACTTGCATGTGTGTGTGAATAATTAATGCCTACATCCCAAGTCTGACACTTTTTCCTAAAGTCTCAGTCTCATATTTTGTGGGTAAAATGATGATTAAAACAAGTTCATCAGGAGAGGATTAAGAACATACCCCCATACTGGAAAGGTGTTCTGAATGTTTAAAGGATATGAAACATGTACATCAAAGGAAACAAGAGGGTAATGCAGAAATTAATAACAAGTTTAAATAGTTAAATTTTTCTTTCTTTCTTTATTCAACTGGGATTTATTTAAACATCTGTCATATCCCAAGTACTTTTATGCATTCACGATATGAAAGCAAAAAGAAATAGGCCCGGTCATTGTGAATCTCACAATCCAGTGGGCAAAAGATACATGTAAGCAGACAATAACATGTAATTTTTGGTAGTTTTGCAGGAAGTGTTATAGGAGGGACGTGGGGTGGGTGTGAAGGGCAAATATTTTGTTGGTGTCTATTGTGTGCACTATGCTAGTGTTGGAGTTCAGAGAATACATCCACCAAATATGCTGCTTTGGCATGTTAATTATTTTCAACCTAAGGCACTTGAAAAACAGCATTTAAACATATTTTTTAAAGCACATTTTGTATACCAATTTATTGTATACTAATTTATTAAAATACATTTGGAACACAAGTTTGATAATTGTTATATAAAATATAGGTGGTTTAGTTAAATTTGAATTTCAGATAAACAAAGTATGCCTTTTTAAGTATTAATATGTCCCCTATATTGGATGTGACATACAATATAAGTTCTTTATTAATGAAAGCTGGAATTTCTAGTTAGATATATTGCATGTGATAGCTTCTGAATTTTTCCACAAGATTGTTGCTCATTTTTCAATTACTCTTTTAAATTGCAAATCTTGATTTGTTTTTTAAAATCAGCCTTTAATGAAATTTTCAGTAGGAAACTAGTGGAGCAAAGCAACTTTGTAGACAGAGATGACATTGCTGGTTTTTGTTTGATTTTTGAAATTCCTATAGTACATTCTTTCACAGAAAAGTGGCCCATGTTCATGATGGCCTTGGTCATTATATTGTTATTCTGTGTTTTGTCTTTCTTATTATTTCTTGTTATTCAGAAAAACTGTAATCAAACTATATCAGCTCCATACAAGAGTTTTCTTATTGAGAAATATTCTCTATTACCTTGTGCATCTTTTGAAAAGATACTTTTGAACCCATCATCCATGTAAGACTCTTGGCTGAAGTAAACTCTAGAACAAATTGGTAGAGTGGAAATTTCTTTTGTTTGTCATAAATGTGTGTATGTTTATAGATAGAAACCAATGTACTTTTAACTATCAAGATTTGTTTGTTTTATTCTAGGGCATAACCTACACATGTCTAGACCTAGGAAAAAATTCAAATACTTGTACTCAGAGTGTGAATATAGCAAAACCTATAGTATTTTATTGTAGAAAATATAACTGACAACAATCAGGATTTGGGCCTGAAGAATTGGAATATCTACATAACTGAGCAAAAATGGCTGTTCTGTGTTTTATATAAGTGATATATTCTTAATACTAATATTTTTAAAGCAGCATTGGGACTGAGCTTAATACTGAGATTTTCCCAACACAGAATAAATAACTAATTACAACTGATCCAAAACTCTTTATGAATATGTTTATTTTTATTTTTAGAGTTTAGGAATAATGCCTTATATCACCCATTTAACAATGATATTTGTACTTTTGAACTTCAAATACAACTATGATATAAACGTGATTGAGTGCTTAATAGTATGTTGTAATGTAGCTCCACACAAATGATTATACAAACATTTATAGACCCCTTAGAATCAGTAGCTCTGTTGTATTTTACTACGGTGAAGCATTATATGTTATTGGAGATTCTTTAATGTAAATATCATCAACACATACCCATCTCAGGAAAAATTGAGTGTAGCAACTAGTGAATTTTGAATTGTTTTAATTTTTACTCTCATTCTATGGAAAAAGTAATTATGTACAGCACTTAAGAGTTTTAAATAGGACTATCCTCTTTATCTTGAGTTCTGTATTGCAAAAGGAATCTACCTAGAAGCATAGTGAAATACAGTATCTGATTGTTTAACATTTTTATCTTTTGGATAAGGGAAAGAAGACAAAGTAATCTTTAGTGGCTGCCTTATAAGAGTTCTGTGCACCATTGCTGGTTGCTTTACAGGTATTATCTTACTTCTTCAAACAGGGCTAGATCTATGTTAAATATAGACATTATTATTCCTCTGTGAAGACAAAGAAATACAGGCTCAGGGAGTTGCCATAAACAGCATAATGTCACACTAATGGAAAAATGAGTTCAAGCCAAGAGCCAAGTACAACTTAATTTACAAATTCCATGTCATGTTCACTATATTCTGCCCAACTGAAAAGGTTTTATCATTTGTTTGATGAAAATGCAATTACACATACTGTTAATACATCAAACCATTTAGCCTGTTTGAACTGCAGCTCATACTGACAGTCTACTTCAAGCCTTAATTCTAGGCATTTTTTTTTTTTTTTTGTAATGATGAAAGGGCATTTTGAGAGCGTTTAAAGCTCAAAGGTTGTAGAATCTCAAAATTTGCATTTAAATATAGGCTTTACCTAGCATGCCTTGTTTTTCTCATCTGTAAAATAGAGTTAATAATAGTATCTACCTCAGAACTTGTTATTAATTCTTCAGTAAATGTCACTAAAAGTAAATTTGCATTCGTACTTGTATAAGAGTATTGGAGAGAGAGGAGACTGAATAAATAAAGTAGGATAGAATGGCTCCTGGAATTCTGTGATCAAGTGGTAAAAAACAACAATTATTTGAGAGATTTTATGTAATATTTGGGAATCAACAGAACCCTCCACATCCAGCTCACAGCAGCGAATACAAAGCTATCCTTCCAACCTCTACATGCAGTCTAGAACCTTCCAACACACTGCAGAGAGCAACTTGAAGGAACCAAGAGACAGAGTCAGTGCCATTGCCTAGTAGTGTCAATGGCAAGGCACCTTCTACATTTGAGCCAGCCTTGAATGTTGCCAAGAGGAACCAAAGTAAGAACAGAGATACACAGTGACTCCCAAGGACTGGTGCAGTTTGTACCGATTTCATAATACAATCCCCAAAATATCTGGATGTTGATCTAGGGGAAAAAAGCATGAACAGAAAGCAAGAGCAGAAATTTTGGATTATGAATTGTTATCTGGTATATAACATTGCATCTTTATGCTGAAAAGAACATAGCTTTTTTATATTATATAGATATATACAGATTCATATACTTTAATCATGACATCTTCATAGTCATAAAGAAACACCTAATATTTTTAGAAACATTATTTGGTCAAGCCAAAATTTATATAAATGACAAAAACTGATTTCTATAAATTATTTCTATATTAGAAACAAAGAGAAGGATATATAGCCTTAACACAAGTATAGAAATTCATTTCCCCAAATAATCATAGCATTATTGTTTTTTTTTTATTTCAAAGAAACATATTTGGAAGACTTTCTTAGTAGAATGATCCTGAGAATATAAATTGTTTTTTATATTTGGTATTGTATAATTTAGTATTTTAATTCAATCACTACAATTTCCTTTTGTTCTTTTCGTAATTGTGAAGTCTCTTGAATAAGCAAGCATGTTGTTTTTCTTTGAACCCATCATAACCCCTAGTGGAACAATGTGCTCATGGAAAATTCTTTAAAATATTAAAAAAAAATAGACACTGTCCAATTTTCTTTCTTCTTACAAGATTTTATTTAGCAATTTAAACTGATGTCTTCTAAAAATTCTCCCCTTCTTTGAAACCCACCATGACTTCAATGGTATTCTAGCTTCTGATTTTTTCCTCCTCCTTGGGGACTACTCCTCAGTGAGCAGAAGAAACTCATCTTCTTCTTCTCTCTCTCTCCATCAAGACCCTTGGCTGAATACTGCATGAATCACTTGCCTTCTGTGCTGCTCCCACATCATCTCACAAGCCAGTTAACCTCAACATGTGCAGCCTGGAAAAATCAGCTTCAACATCCTATTTTCCACATTTCTTGTGTATTCTCTTTCTCAAACGATACCCAGCCTTTAGAGATTGCAATAAACTGCCCACCCTCAGTGTCCATGGAATTAATATTGCAATGACCCCTTGAAGAGGGGAAAGTTTAGAAAATATTATTGAATGACTGAAATTGTTTTTGGATAGTCATTCATTTAACAGTTTTTAAAAATCTGTGAGCAGATGTTCATAAAGTAGAAATGTTTTGTGTTCAAGTGTTATGCTAAGTGCAGTGTGTGTGTTGGAAATGATAGTGTTTAAGACATGGATCCATGCTAAAGGAGCCTGCCTGGGAAGCAGCTGAGAAAATCAGCTGCTTTCATTTCTGTCCTTGACTTAGTATTATTAGTGAAATTAAATTACACATACCAGTTTTCCTATGGTTTATTCCTTTGCTTAGTGTCCTGTAGAAATGAAACTGCTGATTTGAAATTTCTAGAGAAAAAGTAAATCCAAGATTATTGCTACTCACTTGAATATGGAAGGTTAAGGGAAAGTTTTACTTAGTATGATTAATTATAATCACATACATTGTTTCTAACTATTCAAAATTTTGTAAATTTGCAGAAAAGCCATACCTACTTATAAAGAAAAGTGTGGAAAAATCTCAGCTAGGAATTATTCATGTGCACTACCAACACAATGCTATAAGAAGTTCAAAATCAGGGAAAAATAAGAGTACAGAATTTCCATTGTGTTTTTTGAATGGGTAATACGAGGTGTGTGTGTGTGTGTGTGTGTTTAATTAAACAGGTGTTCTGAATCAAACTTCTTAAATCAACACCTTTTAAGCAACATTTGTTCAATTAAATGCAGATAAATCAGAGTAACATATGGATGTATCCACAATCTGATTCCAAAAATGAATAATAGCAAGATGATAGAAAAATGTAATACCGAAATCCAGGTGTTTATCAAATGCATATAGAGGAAATAAATGTGCCGTGATTTATGTGGCACATAAGTAGGCTAAATATTATTCTGAACAGAAAGATTCTGAAAAATATGCAAAATGTTACCAAAATGTGAACACCTGGTTACTCAAAGTTTATAGTTGAACAAAATAGTTTAAGTTGAGTGGATCTAGCTCAGCCCTGGCAACTTAACCCCCAGGGCACACTTAGAATGTAGCTTCTTGTTCTGCAGTCCTTTCATTGCTCTTCCCCCCACTTATGTTTTCTTCTCTACATTTTATGTATGAAGTGTCCAATTCTTCAATGTCAAACTTTGTTGAAGAATGTCATTTAATTCCTCTTAATGGACCTCCACTTGTTCATGACAACACGCACTAATTGGGTCCTCATGCATTTCCAGGAGTCATTTCACTTATTCCTTTTAATGACCTCATTCTTCATGATTGCTCTTATATTATGCATTAATTCTGTTATGTAGTAGTTAATTCATTTATTAATCACTGTGTGTCAGACACTGTTCTAGTCACAGTGGGGATTAAACAAAAATGAGCTTTGTGACAAACTAATGAGTTCATAATATATATTTTATAAATCTGTCTTGGCATCACAATAATAGATTCTGTCCTCTGAGATTCTGATTCATTTCATCTGGGAGAAGGTTCAGGGTGTTTAGAAGATTTCTTTATTGATTCTGGTCTGTGGCCAATGTGGGATCCAAATATAGATGAGGTGAATGCATTTGAAATTCCGAAAGCAGATTTGGGAACTGTCACCTTGGAGATGCTTCTTGCAACTATATGAAAGAGTAAAGAAGCTGAGAGAGAAAGAAATAGTAAAGAGGAAAATATTAAAAAAAAATAGTAGCTCAACTCTAGCATTGTCAGAGGTTTGACAGGAACAGAATGTGAGGGTGATAATCTGTAGCATCAACTACTATGAAAAGCTAGCAAGAGGGTTGTGGGGAGTGTAGCTTGGTGATAGAGCAATTGCCTAGCATGTGGGAGGTCCTGCATTCAATCCAACACTGTAAGAAAAAAAAATTACAAAATGTAAATTGAGTCACTGTTTAGTGACATCTTACTATATACCAAACACTGTACTATGTGTCAAAAATATTAACATGTTTATCTCTCCAACTGTCGTAGGGAAAAAAAAAAGATTAATAGACTCAACAACTCATAATTCATTAAGGACCACAGTAAGTCCTAAAACTAACATTCAACTGTAGATCAGCTGTACTGACACAGTATTGTTTTTTTGAGCATCATTCTCAAGAAGTTTCACTCAGAATAGAAATAAACAGCTTTTATATTGAGAGGACAAAATGATTGAAGTTCCAAGGAAGATAGATCCCAGGATTATGCGTAGAGTAGAGAATCCTGTTTAAGAAGGTCATTTTTACCTCAGAGCTGTGTGTGTGTATGTGTGTGTGTATACATGTATCTGTAAAAATAAAATATATGCAAATGAAGAACATACTTCTTATTAAATAAAAAGGGAAATCTGAAGATGAAGCGAGATCTTGAGGCAATGGTTTAGATATTTAAGAGCTGATCAGCCCTAGTCTTTTAAAACCACGAGGCAGAGTGAAATTGCTGAAACATATAATAAGTTTTGGCTGGAGAATTCTGAGAACTCCTGGTAAGACCCTGCCTTTTACTGTACCCCAACACTTTGTCCTCATCTCCTACCCCCATGTGTTGAAGACCTAGAGTCTGGCAGGTTTCCTCGTCACCTGCCCTTGCTGTACTCTGATCCCTATTTGCAATTGCACTCCAGGAACCCTTCAGCCTCCTGACTCAAAGCCATCACACAATCCCCTAAATCCTCAGTCGATCTGTTTCATATTCCCTTGACGTTATGCTTTAACTGAAACTTAACCCTCACCTTAAGATGCATTTTCCCTGAAGCCCCAAATCTCTCAATTTTACAACCATAATCTTAAATATTCGTTTGTTTCTTTGAGACATGATATCGGTACATCTTTATGGGGTATATTAGATAGTTAAACATATATATGATATTCAATAATTAAATCAGGGTAATAAGTGTTTCCATCTCTTTAAACATTATTTTTATTTGTTGAGATTTTTGGGACCAACACAGACTGGTAGACCAATGGTACAGAATAGAGGACACAGAGACTAACTCACAAAACTACAATTATCTTACATTAGACAAAGGTGCCAAGAACATACATTGGAGAAAAGATAGAGCCTACATTTTGGGAGCAAATCTTTACCCCTCACACATCAAGTAGAGCCCTAATCTTTTATTCTCCTAGTCATTTAAAAATATACCATAGGTTGTTTTAGCAAATAGTCCCCTTACTATGATAAAGAAGAACCAGAAACATATTGAACTTCTGCCCCATATTGAACTTCTTCCATCTCACCCTTCCCTTCCCAGTCTCTTATGTGACCAATATTCCCTTTCATTCTTCTACAAGATTGATTTATTAGTTTCTACAAATGAGCAACAACATTAAATATTTGACTTATTGTTTCTGACTGACTTGATTTAACATAAAAACTTCTAGTTCCATCCCTGTTGCTGGAAATTACAGGAATTCATTTTTTATTCTGGATGAATAATATTCCATAGTATATATGTGACACATTTTCTTTATCCACCAAAGAGCATCTGGGTGGATTCCAGTTGTTAGGTATTGTGAATAGCAATGAATAGAGTTAAGTGTCTTTTTGTTATAATGATTCCATCTCCTTTGACTACATGTCCAAGTAGTGGGATTCCTGGAAAATATCCCAGTTCTATTTTTATTTCTTGGGGAATCTCCATACTGTCCTCTGTAATGACTGTACTAATTTATATTCTCACCAACAGTGGGTACAAATTTCCTTTCTCTGAGTTCCCTTGTCAACATTTTTTATTTATTTTGACTTTTTAATGATACATTTGTGACTTTGTCTTTTTTTTATGATAAACTGTCTAATTTGGGTGAGATGATTTCTCGTGATTCTGACTTTGTGTTTCCCTGATGATTAGTGAGACTGAACATTTTTTCATGTGCTCATTGGCCATTTGTATGTCTTCTTTTGAGATGTGTCTAATTTGGTCTTTAGCCATTTATTTATTTATGTATTTATTTTTTTATTTATTTGGTACTGAGGATCTATCCCAGGACCACTTTTAAAAAAAAAAAAAATTTAATATTTATTTTTTTTAGTTATTGGCGTACACAACATCTTTGTTTGTATGTGGTGCTGAGGATCGAACCTGAGTCGCACGCATGCCAGGCGAGCGCGCTACCACTTGAGCCACATCCCCAGCCCACAGGACCACTTTTTGACTAAGCTGTATGCCCAGTTTTGGGTTTTTTTGTTTGTTTGTTTGTTTGTTTTTAACTTTAATTTTGAAACAGAATCTTACTAAGTTTCTAAGGGTTTCACTAAGTGGCTGAGGTTGGCCTCAAACTTGCAATCCTCTTGTCTCAGCCACCCAAGTCAGCTACTGGGATTAGAGGCATGGACCATCATGCCTGGATAGCCCATTTTTTTTAATTGATTTTTTTTTTTGTTGTTGTTGATATTTCTTTTTTTAATTGGAGATTTTGTTGTTGGTATTCATCATTTCAAGTTCCTTATATATTTTGGATACCAGTCTCTTATTTGTATTATTCTAAACACAGCACCCTCAAAGTTCTGTAATAAAGGTGGGAAAAGTGTTCTTACTTTTCTTTGCTGCCTTCACATTATACTCGCTGCCTTTTTCTTGGAGAAAAAACCCCATAAGGTTTGAATGTCATGACATCAGACACATTGCCTATTACTCCTTCTTACAGACTTCCAACTCCACATTTGTTCCCCCATGTTACTTAAATACCTAAATCACTGTTATTCTTTCCAGTATTCCTGTCATAATGCCACAATGTCAGTATATATAAACTAATTTTCCAATACCCTGCTGTATGAACTCCTTGCCTCCTTTCTTTTAATCACCTTATCCTTTGAATTTTATCAGAAGACTATCCCCTCTCCCTGTCAGATCCAGGAGGTTGTTATACTAACCTGAATCACATTTTAAGCACGCTCTTCTGTTTCTTCCTCATCGTAGACTCTAGTGTTTGAATTGCAATGATCTTTTGACTACATTGATATCTTCATTCCATTGTTCTTATTCCAATCTCACTGCCCATCACTTGACCCAGCCCTGAAGTTGCTCACCTACCCAGGGTTTGCACCTTGTATATAACTCAGATACCTTATCTCTTTCCTGTAGATCCCTCTTTTCTGAGGGGAAAGAAATCCACATTGGCCCAGAACTTCTGTCTACTCTGATTCCTCCTGGTTAGACAAACATGGTAGAAGGAAAAGTTAAAGCATGCTGTCTGGTCTCATTTTAAGCCCCTCCATGCTTCCAGGCAAGCATGTATGTCTATTCCTTGGGTCCTTTCCATTTTACCTTCTCATTTCTAGTCCAAACTCCAACCTCTTTTTTTTTCTCGCTATAGTCTCCAGTTCTTATTTCTGACAAAATCAAATATAAGAAAAGTCATACCAGTATCTACCAACGCATCTATCCTGCATTTGAGCTGTGCTTCGTTTTCTCCATAACACTTAACACTATTTATTATGCTATATATTTCCTTAAGTATTTTGCTTATTGTGTATCTGTCTTGCACTTCTGTGATGCTATATGTCATACTAAGCTCCAAGTGGGCAAAACTGTTGTCTTCATAATTTGTCTGGGTATCTATATATTTGCAACAGTTCAAGGGTACAGTACTTGTGTGTGTGCATCTACTCATTTAAGTAATTTTATGAGATAAATCTTATGATCTTCCTTTGAAAAGTGACAAAACTTAGGTTTATAGCATTTAATTTTCTAAGGAATGCTGAGCCCTTATGTAATGGAGCCATAATTCCACCCCACATCAGAACCCAAAAGTACCAAATGAAGTCCCAAATATTACTTCTAATAGTCTTATTGATGCTTGTGCCCCAGAATATCCTTATCTTCTTATTTTGCTTTACCTTCTTATACCTTAATCTTTGTCAAACCAGAAGCTTCCTTCCTCTTCTTCAATCTGGTCTAAGCTGAGCCAGCACAGCCCCTCTTGCAACAGGATTCCCTTCCAGTAAGAGGACTGTGCTCTGTCTTGTACCTGTTGGAATTCAGCATGCTTGTCTGGACATGTGTAAGATATAGTCAGTCAGTGTCTGTCTGTCTGTCTGTCTGTCTGTCTGTCTGTCTCTCTCTCTCTGGTCCTTTGAACTGAATTTTTTTCTCTTTTGACCTCTAAGCACATGTCTTAGCACCATCTATATCTCACAAACACATGCTCTGTTATATATATGTTCTAGCAGATCTTCCGCTGCTGCTTGTTCTTACTCATTTTATAGATTCCACACTGAAACACCACTACATGCTTTTTACTTGGTAATTATAACACTCTGTGAAATCTTGGTAGAAAGCATTGTTTTAAGTTGTTATATGTGGAAATTAATTCAGTACTTAAAATTTGTGAAAACCAGTACAAATTTTATCCCCAATATTCAAATGAGAAAGTGAGGTACAGAGAACTTAACAAAGTCATACAGCCACTGATTATTTGAACTGGGAATTGAACCAGATGGCCCAGCTCCAGAGGACCTCTCAGATACCTCTCAGGTAGTTACTGGCAAATTCACCAGAAATATTGACTGAGTCTAACAGGCTGAATAACAGCACTTAAAAAATATAAAGGGGAATGAAAAGAATAGTGGGGAGATGGGAATAGGAAAGACAGTAGATGAATTGGATATAAATTTTCAATGTTCATATATGAATACATGACCAGTGAAACTCTACAACATGTACAACCACAAAAATGGGATCCTAATTAGAATGTTATACTCAATGTATATATAATATGTCAAAATAATCCTAGTGTCATGTATATTAAAAAACACAAATTTTATTTGTTACATATAATAAATATATATGAATATATTATTTATAATAAGACTTACATAAGTATGTTTTATTATATATATATATATAAACAAATTATTCATATAATTTTTTTTAAATGCAGAGACTAGAGGAATGAATGTCATATTGTGGTATTTTGACCTGGTTATTTGGTGACAGAGGCAGGTTACTGTAGCTTTATATACGTTGCCTTTTAGAAAAGATCATGAACGGTTCAGTAACCCTAACTGTATGAAATTAAGACAGAATTTGACTTTGTTATCAAGATACAAAAGACTGCATGCTCTAAGGCTGAATTATATAAATATATATATATATATTTATTTATTTATATATATATATATATATATATATATATATATATGACAGAATGCATTATAATTCTTATTACATATATAGAGCAAAATTTTTCATATCTCTGGTTGTATACATAGTATATCCACACCAATTAATGTCTTCATACATGTACTTTGGATAATAATGATCATCACACTCCACCGTTATCATTTACCCCATGCCCCCTTTCTTCCCCTCCAACCTCTCTGCACTATCTAGAGTTCCTCTATTCCTCCCATGCTCCCCCTCCCTACCCCCTACTATGAATCAGCCTCCTTATATCAGAGAAAATATTTGGCATTTGTATTTTGGGGATTAACTAACTTCAGTTAGCATTATCTTCTCTAACTTCATCCATTTACCTGCAAATGTCATGATTTTATTCTCTTTTATTGCTGAGTAATATTCCATTGTGTATATATGGCACATTTTTTTTTTATTCATTTATCCACTGAAGGGCATCTAGGTTGGCTCCACAGTTAAGCTATTGTGAATTGTGCTGCTATAAACATTGATGTGGCTGTCTGTCTGTCTGTCTCTGTCTTTGGGTATAGACTGAGGAGAGGGACAGCTGAGTCAAATGGTGTTTCCATTCCAAATTTTCCAAGAAATTTCCATACTTTTTTGCATATTGTCTGCAATAATTTGCAGACCCACCAGCAGTGTATGAGTGTGCCTTTTCCCCCAACATCTTCACCAACACTTACAGTTGTTTTATGCATAATAGCTGCCATTCTGACTGGAGTGAGATGAAATCTTAGAGTGGTTTTGATTTGCATTTCTGTAATTGCTAGTGATGATGAACATTTTTTCATATATTTGTGAATTGACTTTAAATCATCTTCTGAGAAGTGTCACTTCAGATCCTTGGCCCATTTAATAATTGGGTTATTTGGTTTTTTGGTGTTTAGCTTTTTGAGTTTTTATATACCCTACAGAATAGTGCTCTATCTGATGTATGAGGGTTAAAGATTTGCTCCCAAGATATAGGCTCTCTATTCACATCACAGATTGTTTCTTTTGCTGAGAAGAACCTTTTTAGTTTGATTCCATCAAATTTATTGATTCTTGATTTTAATTCTTGAGCCACATGATTCTTATTAAGGAAATTGGGCCTAATCCCACATGATGGAGATTTTGGCCTACTTTTTCTTCTAGGACACAGGGTCTCTGGTTGTATTCCTAACTCCTTGATCCATTTTGAGTTGAGTTTTGTGCATGGTGAGTGATAGGGGTTTAATTTCATCTTGTTGCATATGGATTTCCAGTTTTCCCAGCATCATTTGTTAAAGAGGCTATCTTTTTTTCCAATGCATGTTCTTGGCACCTTTGTCTAATATAAGATAATTGTAGTTTTGTGGGTTAGTCTCTGTGTCCTCTATCCTGTACCACTGGTCTACCAGTCTGTTTTGGTGCCACTACATTGCTGTTTCTTTTCTCCTCTTGATCTTTAGTGTAGTTTAAGGTCTGGTATAGTGGCTTCCCTCTTCCTGCTAAGGATTGCTTTAGCTATTCTGGGTATCTTTTTTTTTCCAGATGAATTTCATGATTGCTTTTTCTATTTCTATGAGCAATGCCATTGGGATTTTGATCATAATTGCATTAAATTTGTATAGTGCTTTTGGAAGTATTGTCATTTTGATAATATTAATTCTACCTATCTAAGAGCA
This sequence comes from Callospermophilus lateralis, assembly GCF_048772815.1. Taxonomy (NCBI): domain Eukaryota; kingdom Metazoa; phylum Chordata; class Mammalia; order Rodentia; family Sciuridae; genus Callospermophilus; species Callospermophilus lateralis. Next base: position 126,394,384 of record NC_135306.1, on the reverse strand, counting down.
AGGTAGATTTTTACATGTTCTAAGGTCTTCTTTGATTTCTCTCTTTAGGGTTCTGTAGTTTTCATTAGATAGATCTTTCACCTCTTTTGTTAAGTTGATTTTCAATTATTTTATATTTTTTGAGGTGATTGAGAATGGGATAGTTTTCTTAATTTCCCTTTCTGAGGATTTGTCACTAATATATAGAAATGCCTTTGATTTATGAGTGTTGATTTTATATCGTGCTATTTGCTGAACTCATTTACTATCAAGGAGTTTTCTGGTGGAATTTTTAGGGTCTTGTAGGTATAGAATCATATCATCATCAAATAGTGCCAATTCAAGTTCTTCTTTTCCTATGTGTATCCCTCTAATTTCTTTCGTCTAATTGCTCTGGCCAGTATTTCAAGAACTATCTTAAATAGAAGTGGTGAAAGAGGGCATCCCTGTTCCAATTTTTAGAGGAAATGCCTTCAGTTTTTCTCCATTTAGAATGATGATGGCCTGGGGCTTAGCATAGATAGCCTTTATGATGTTAAGATATGTTACTGTTTTGAACATAAAAGAAGAGCTGTATTTTGTCAAATGATTTCTTCTGTCGAGGTGATTATATGATTCTTTCATTAAGTCTATTGATGTGATGAATTACATTTATTGATTTATGTATGTTGAACCAACCTTGCATCCCTGGGATGAATCCCACTTGATCATGGTGCACTTCTTTTTCATATGTTTTTTGTATTCGATTTGCCAGAAATTTATTGAGCCTTTTTTCATCTATCTTTATTAGAGATATTGGTCTAACATTTTCTTCTTTTGATGTGTCTTTGCCTGGGTTTGGAATCAGAGTTATTTGGGCCTCATAGAATGAGTTTGGAAGTGCTGCCTGCCTCTTTTTCTATTTCCTGAAATAAATTGGAGAGTATTGGTATTCTTCTTTAAAGATCTTGTCAAACTCCACTGTGTATCCATCTGGTCTTGGGCTTTTCTTGGTTCCTAGGCTTTTGATGGCGTCTGCTATTTCGTCACTTGAAATTGATCTATTTAAATTGTGTATATCATTCTGATTGAACTTGGGCAAATTATATGGCTCTAGAAATTTTTCAATGCCTTTGATATTTTCTATTTTATTAGAGTACAGATTTTCAAAATAATACAGAAGATAATTAGATAATAATAAAAAATTTCTAATTATCTTCTGTATTTCTGTAGTGTCTGTTGCGATATTTCCTTTTTCATTACGCATGTTAATGATTTGAGTTTTCTCTCTCCTTCTCCTTGTTAGCAAGGCTAAGGGTCTGTCAATTTTATTTATTTTTTCAAAGAACCAACTTTTTGTTCTGTCAATTTTTTTCAATTGTTTCAATTTCATTGATTTCAGCACTGGTTTTAATTATTTCCTGTCTTCTGCTGCTTTTGGTGTTGATTTGTTCTTTTTCTAGGGCTTTGAGATGTAGTGTTAAGTCATTTATTGACTCATTCTTTTTTTAAGGAATGAACTCCATGTAATAAACTTTCATTTTAGACTGCTTTCATAGTGTCCCAGAGATTTTGATATGTTGTACCTGTGTTCTCATTCACCTATAAAAACTTTTTAATCTCCTCCTTGATGTCTTCTGTAATCTAGTCTTCATTTAGTAGCATACTATTAAGTCTCCAGGTGTTGAAGTGGATTTTATTTCTTATTTTATCACTGACTTCTAATTTCATTCCATTATGATCTGATAGAATAAAGGGTAGTATCTCTGCTTTTTTATATTTGCTAATTGTTGATTGGTGGCATAGTATATGGTCTATTTTAGAGAAGGACCCATGTGCTGCTGAGAGAAAAGTATATTCTCTCATTGAAGTTTGGAATACTCTATATGTCAGTGAAGTCCAAGTTATTGATTGTATTATTGTGTTCTATAGTTTCTAGTGATGAAAGAGGCATGTTAAAGTCACCCAAAATTATTGTGTTGTGGTCTATTTGTCTCTTGAACATGAGAAGAGTTTGTTTAATGAAAGATGCTCCATTGTTTGGGGCATATATATTTATAATTGTCAAGCCTTGTTGGTGTATGGTTCCTTTGAGCAGAATGTAGTGTCCGTCTTTATCCTTATTGATTGACTTTTTTTGAAGTGTACTTTATTTGATATGAGGATGGAAACCCATGCTTATCCATGTGAGTGGTATGATTTTCCCCAACCCTTTACCTTCAGTCTTTGAATGTCTTTTTCTATGATATGTGTCTCTTGGAGGCAGTATATTGTTGAGTCTTTTTTTTTTTTTTTTTTTTTATGGGATCTGCTAATCTATGTCTTTTGATTGGTGAGTTTAGGCCATTAACATTCAGGTTATTATTGAGACTTTATTTGTATTCCCAGCCATTTTTGTTTATTTTTGTGATTTATTGTGACTTGGTTTCTCCTCTTATTAGATTTTCCTTTAGTTTAATCTCTCCATCTGTTCATTTTCATCATTGTTTTTCAGTGGAATATTTCTTGGAATATTTTGCTGAGGATGTTCTGTAATTCAGGTTTTCTTATTGTAAATTCTTTTAACTTTTATCATGGAAGGTTTTTATTTCATTGTATCTAAATCTTACTTTTGGGGGCTGGGGATGTGGCTCAAGCGGTTGCGCGCTTGCCTGGCATGTGTGCGGCCTGTGCAGGCCTGGGTTCGAACCTCAGCACCACATACAAAGATGATGTGTCCGCCAAAAAAAACTAAAATATAAAATAAAATAAATTCTCTCTCTGCCTCTCTCCCTCTCTCTGCCTCTCTCCCTCTCTCTGCCTCTCTCCCTCTTTCTTTAAAAAAAAAATAAAATAAAATAAAAATAAATCTTACTTTTGCTAGATATAAGATTCTTGGTTGGCATCCATTTTCTTTCAGAGCTTGATATATGTTGTTCCATGATCTCCTGGCTTTGAGGATCTGGGTTGAAAAATCTTCTAAGATACAAATAGGTTTCCCCCTATATGTGATCCTCTCTCTTGTGGCTTTTAAGATTCTATCCTTATTCTGTATGCTAGGCATTTTCATTATAATGTGCCTTTGTGTAGATCTGTTATAATTTTGTACAGTTGGTGTCCTGTAAGCCTCTTGTATTTGGTTTTCCATTTCATTCTACATGCTTGGAAATTTTTCTGATATTATCTCATTGAAGAGATTGTGCATTCCCTTGGTTTGAAACTTGGTGCCTTCTTCTATCCCAATAACTCTTATATTTGGTCTTTTGATGCTATATCATAATTCTTGGATGTTTTGTTCATGGTTTCTAACTTTCTTCACTGTGTGTTCAACTTTATTTTCCAGATTGTTTACTTTGTCTTCATTATCTGATGTTCTTTCTTCCAAGTGATCTAGTCTGTTGATTATGCTTTCTGTGAGTTTTTAATTTTATTTATTGTATACTTCATTTCAATCATTTCTGTTCCCCACCCCCAGGGTCTCTAGCTCTCTCTTGAAGTAATCTTTTGCTGCCTGTGTTTGCTCTCTTATCTCATTGTTGGACTGATCAATTTTTTGCTTGTATTTTCTCATTTAGGTCAGTCTTTAATTCACAGATCATTTAATTATGAACCTTCTGAACTTCTCTGACATTTCATCAACTTCGCTGTCCACAAGTTCTGTTATTATAGTGTCCTGGTTTGTTTGGGGCACTTTCCTCCCTTGTTTTTTTCATGTTGTTTTTGTCTTCCTTTCTTGCAATGTGGATCTGAGATATTATAGTTTCTTTCCTATATTCTTGTAGTGAAAACTGATAATAAGTAGATCTAAATTCATTAATATTTTACAAATTATTACACTTCTTATACTTTAGAGACACGTGTGATACATTTCCTGTGCTGTAGAAACAAACCCCACTTGTATATCCACATGTCCTTCAGGCTCTGCTTTTCAGCAGTTTCCTCTCAGGTCATTAGTTGTGCCTTGCTTTTCTGCCATTTTGAATGGTCCAGTGGTAAAGTTGTACAAGCTTTATTAAACACAAGCAACTCATAACTGCAGATTCTGATGACCAGGCTTTCTATAATGGTGTGGCCTTTCAAATCTGACATGTTACAGGAACTGTTTAAATCCTCTACATAAGTTTTTTTTAAAGATACAAGCTATATCAGAATAGTCAAATAAATAAATCCAAGGCACACTGAGTTTGGAGGAAATGTGAAGCTCTTTTTAAATATTATTTCCTCCTGCACATGATGTCAGTATCAATTCAAGCCTCTCTTTTTATCTCTGGGAACACTGACATAAACTGGAAAGAATTTCTAATTACTGTGCCAAGAGCCCTGAGAGAAGAAAGAAGTGAATAGGAAGTTACTTGTCCAGGAGATCTAATGTATAATCTATGCATTATGCTTGTGTGTCAGAGCATCAGACAATGACAAAATGTCATATATTAAGGTTTTTCTTATAATCTATGGAATATTTTATGTTTACCTTAGTGTTGTATTATCTCATATTTAGAGTTCACATTAAGTGCCTTAAGCTAGGATTGAGAACTCACAGAAAGTAGCAATATTTTCTATTAGGAAGAAACACAGCAATAACCTTGACAATTATTCTGTAATATTTGCTTTAGGCTGAATACTTTATGTAATAATGATTTTATTTTACTTCAAGAAATATTGTAAGTATTTTCATATGTTCACTAATCTCTCAGTAAATGCTAAAAGATGAGAAACACTGTCTCCATTGTACAGATGGCTACCCTAAAATACAGACAGCTTAATTTTTCAAGGGCATGCAATTTGTAGCAAAGCTAACTTGCACAAATGCAATTAATTTTGGAGATGTTAAATGGGGTGGGTGGTTCTTATACCCACTATACAAAACCACTCTCTCCCAAGTTGGTATGTTTTTTTTTTTCCCCCATTTAATTAAAAAGAAATGTATTTGTATCCAAGTTCTGTGAATCTTTTAAAGGCAAGCCATAAATATTTATTGGAAATGTCCTTAAAATAACTTATTCAAATTATGGAGCTTATCTTCATCTGGCCATTGTTTTATAAACTCAAGAATTGTTTTGTACATATTTATAAAATTCCAGGCACATGATAGCTATTGTATGTTATTAGAATACTATCATGTAAATAAATATTAGTAAGTATGGCTCATACTTCTGAAACATCTTAGGCTTCTGAGTTGACAAGGCAAAACATATAAAATACCAAGACCTTGTCAAGAAACATAACTTACACAGTAGCTTCATTCTTGACAATTGTTTAAATGCTATGAGCATCAAATGTTCCTAGAAACTACAATTCCCCATTTCCAGGTAGAATTTAAATGATTTTTCTCTTTCAGTAGAAGGAATCAAGGTAAATTTTATATTTCTTAAACACCCGATGCAAAACATTTAAAAAAAAAAAAGAAAACTTTGGAAATAAAATGAAGTTATACATGGGTTTATTTATTAACTAAGAATACCTACATGGTGCCATAGATATAAATGAATTAACATAAAATATAATATCAAAGTCATTTGAAAAATTATATCGTATATAGACCATTTGTATTCTTGTTCATTCTAAATATTATCTCATATTTTATAGTATTGTTTAGCTCATGCCTATATAGTATTAAATATTTTATTTTAATTAACTCATTTAATTTCCATGTATGTAATTTATTTGTCTAAAATTAGAAACCCATTCAGTCTGTTCATTTAACACTATTGTGGTAATCTGCCTCCGACAATAAACCGAGTCACTCATTTTATTCATTCAGGATGATTGGAAACAGAAGGAGATAACTTTATGGACTCTGCCTCATGCAGATTAGAATAAGTGTGAGAGAGAAATTTATAAAAAGGAATGTATTTGTAAATATATTGAAATGATGTACTTTTCTATATATGTTTAAGAAAATGAGAAATTGATCCTATGAGAAAGATGATTAATAGATGGATGAATGAATGGGTTTTAGCATTTTCCCTACCACTGATAAGAAATTAGAGCTATTCATTGTATATTTGGCAAGACGATGTTAATGGTGTCTATGCTTTGCCCAAATTGAATAAGAATGTAAAAGGTAAACAGATACATTAATTAGAATGGTTTTAAGAGAATTGATAAGGTTTAATGTAAACAAAGATGATAGCTTGGAGTATGAAGAGTCAACAGGTGGGTATGCTAATATAATTTCCTCAGTGTTTCCTAAGAACAGAACACTTCACTATTTTAATTTTGAAGACATGACTATATTTCATAAATGTTTTCACTCATGCATATTCTGCTACCCAAGATACTATATAAAAACCCAATATGCAGTATTTTTGAGTGATTTAATAGATCTTTTAGGTATTATTTTTACCTAAGATTTTGAGATTGGATCAAGGCCTGCCAAATATTGAAAATCCAGGCTAAGTATTTATTTTAGTCGTCTTTTTTGCTGCAGTGACTAAAAGACCTAAACAGAACAACTATAGAGGAGGAAAGTTTATTTAAGTTCTCACAGTTTCAGAGGTCTTAGTCCTTGGAAGGCCAGCTTCATTTCTTGGGACTCAAGGTGAGGAAGAACATCATGTTGGAGATTGTGGGAGAGGGTAGAAGCTCACCTCATGATTGGGAAACAGATGCTACTCTCCAGAGACAAAATATATACTCCATAACCACACTGGTAATGAACCAATGAACCACTTCCTTCAGCCACATCCCACCTGCCTTAGGTTCCCACTCAGTTAATCCCATCATGGATTAGTTCACTGATTAGGTTAAGGTCATGGCCCAATCATTTCTCCTCCAAACCTTCTTGCATTATCTCACACATGAGCTTTTGGGGGACACATCACTTCCAACCATAACAGTACTTAACTGCACTATGTACTGACAACGTCATTTCATCAGTAACAAAAAGAAGAACAACTTTCTAATGTTAGCAGTTATTAATTACATATATACTAGATGTTTCTCAATTCATCAGGTTCTCTCTTATAGAAGGCAAATGATTTTCAAGAAGTAGAACATAGCCTGTTTTCAGGGCTTCTTTTTGTTTGTTCGGTTTGATGGCAGCCTCATTGTGATGTAGAACATAGGTGTCAGGAAGCTAGTCCTGTGGCTGGAACTCTCCAGATCAAGACCCCAGGATGGTAGAGAATGCCACAGCGCGCTGGCTGGGCAAAATAATGGGGGGGGGTGACGAATGACTTGTTTACGTTGATACAGCAGGAGTAGGAGCCATTTATTGTAGGACAGGAGGGGTATATCTACATTTTACACAGCTTATCTAATTAGCATAAAATAGATACAGCAGTCAACCAATAAGGAATCTTCACACTTAATGGCTTGCTTTTGTTACTTCACAAACCACTCCCTCTGGCATTTGGCCAGGTGCCATCCAGACTTGTTTACAGACTTTAACATTTCTCTGGCAAAATAACAGGTGCCAATCTGACTTGTTTACAGACCTTAACAAGAGAATATAGTTCACTATAAAAGAAGGCGGGGGGGGGGTACTGTGAATCACTGAGATCAGAGTGAATACTTTTTTTTTTTTTTTTTGAAGTTTTGACTGAAAGGAAAGGAAAGGGTCTTAGGTATTGGAAAAGCATCTGTAATCAAGGTCCACCTCAGGCAGAAGAGGACAGAAAGAATCATGGTCAGAATAAATGGGAATGGGAAATAAAGTTGTAGATGGACCATACAGAGAGAGGGCATCTACGTGTCATGGCTTTAGGATCAACATAACCCTTCATCTTATGAGCCTACATTCTTGAGCCAAACCACCAATATTCAGTAGGGTGATGTCAACATCAATAGAGCACTCCCCTCTGGTGCTAAGCAAGGGAGAATCAGTTGTGACTAAGATGTGTTCCTGGTCCTCAAAGGATCTCCATTGCTATGGAGCTTTACACAAAATGCATATGAAAGGTTGCAGGGACATGGGTTTAAGGAGGATGAGACTAATTCTAGTCCAAAGGGAATATATGGGAGAGGATATAGAGAGGATATATTGATACTACACAGGAAAGAAAATTCAGTACAAATTTCCATACATTTTGAGTCATTTTCTAATTGAACACCTCTTCATTCAAGCTGTTAGAAACAAGAAGCCTTGCCTTGTTTTCATATATCCCTGTCAGTAGAGAAGAGAAAAATCCACAAGAGGATCCTAAGAAAGAAGGGGTAACTCAGCTCATGACCAGTAGAGTCCTTGACATTTGTGACAAGAAATTTGAGTATGTGTCAATAGAGGTACAAAGATTTATATAGGAAAGCAAAGAATACCAATTTAAGAGAGAACATGGGTCATCTCAAGAGTGAGAGACATGCTTGGAGTTCTGGCTGTTTTAAAAGGAACTTGGTGAGGGGAGAGTATGGGAAGGAATGTAATGATGACATCAGCCTGGTGTTCTCAAGAGGGTTTATGGTGATATGGTCATTTTAAGGATCCATATGATTGACAAGGTCTCCATTATCTAATTCAGTAGATAATTCTGGAAAAGCTCCTAAATCATAGGTTTCTTAAAATTTTCTTCTGTAAGCTATTTATTGTTGGGCGAGGAAAATAACAGTGCATAAGAGTGATTCACAGATTTCCCAGAACAGACTTCAGAGGCAGATTCGACTGGGGAGTGAAAAGCCTGGAAAACTTTTGGGAACTCGGATTAAAATTATATCTCCTCATTCTTACTTCACGTCTCCTTTCTTCCCATTTCTTTCCTTTCTATCCTGGTTCACCCCCATACACCATCTCATGTGACTTCTGGTAGATTTTCAATAATTGCTAATTAAACAGAACTAAGTAATTATGAGCTAGTTATGTTCAGTTCCTCAGAAGCAGGCATGTTGCTGCTAGAATTGACTTCTAATTACAGAAGAGGGAGTCTAGATTCTCCAGAAGCAGGGTGTAGTGTGCTAAGGACTCCAAAGCCTAAATGCAAGAATCAATTTTGCTTGATTGGCTTTGCCACAGAAAAGACCAAATTCTATATTCACTTTCTTAAAAACAAATATGTTCAAGAGTATAATGCATAAAAAAAACCCAAGGACAGGGACCTGACATGTAACTCGAGTTTATTACTCTATGGCTTTTTCCATTTTTGTTTCAGTCATAGAAAGACCAATGATGGAAACTCATCAATATTTTATGTCTCCTTAGGGCTTCCAGATATCTGCTATTGAACTAGATATTTACAAACTCATTAATTCAACAAGTACTTATAATATTTATGAAACCAAATTTATATTTATGATTATGGATTCCCAGTGTGTTGTCTCTTTTGTATTGCAAAATAACCATATAACTTATTCTTCTTTAACCCTAATTTGTTCCTCAATACCATAGAGTATTGAATTATATTCTCAAAACTTGTAAATATCCAACCAAACTTGAGGGAGAGAAACAATTGTATATAAACAGAAATTTGAGTATTCTAAGACAGAAGTGGGTTTTGCCTTTTGGTACACCCCTTCCTTTATGCTGGAAGGGATCTCATTTTTAAACTTTTTTGTCATGAATTAACAATTGAAGTTCCTGTCCCATGCTTCTAGGATGGAGCTAGTTATTGGAACAGTTATCAAAATGCTTCACATTAGTCTTTTAAAACCTCATTTAGGGACCTGAAATTTTCATGGTGGTGGGAGGATGGCAGTGCTATATAAGAAACAGAATATTTACATGTAGAGTTGAGTGAAATAATAATAATAAGGGCAGGTGACATCACAGAGGATGTCAATATCCAGGCATATTTATTCCTACCAGCTCTACCATTATCACTATCTCACTCTCATATTAATGCAAACTTTAATTCAGGCCTTAGGCAAAATCATTTCCAGGAAACTTTCCCTACCCTAAGGCTGAGATAGATACCCATACTTCACTGTGCTTCCCCAGCCTCTTGAATACCTCTTGGGGCCAGGCTACAAACTGGTACCAAATCACTCCTACCACATTCTATTGATTATGATTCCATTGATTAAGTCTAGTATTAACCCCTTCCAGATTCAACAGGAAGAGAAATAAATTTTGCCTCTTAAGGGGGCAAGTAGAATATGTGGTACATGCTGGAAAAAATACGGAAGCCAGTCTTTAGATATAATGTATTTTATTGCATGTTTGAATTTTAGTATGGTATCATACTTTTGAAGTCAGCAAAGTTAGCACAATTTTTTTTTTGTATTTTTATTTGTAATATAAATTATGTATAGTTTATTTATAGGTATAAAAAAGGAAAATTGTTAATTCAAGCAGAGTTTGAGTTTCATCAGACAATGTAAATTAGACTCGGTAGGCAAAAGGATTTTAAAGACTTCTGCAAGGAGCTTGTCATGGCAGCAAAGAGCCAATAAAAGAAATTTGGAGGATAATGAAAAACTGCAGCTGAGGTCCTTTAGAGTCTGGTTAAAGAATTATTGGGATGGAAGTCATGGATTTCACGAGATGGAGTGGTAAGGGATATTCAGAAGACAGATTATGGAAGTGTACAGTTATTGGTAAAAATAATGCAAAGAGATGAAACATGGAACCAGAAATAAATTTGATAAGAAAACAAGGCAGCATAATAATCAATATAGGGTACACTTCTAAAACTTAGCCTTAAATTCAGGACAAAGCCAGTGATCATGGAAGGCTGAAGAAAAATGAAAAGATCCAATACAAGATGTGGAAAGTGAGTTGAATCTTGGAGGTAGGTGGGAATCGGCAAAGGAAGAACGCTGGCTGGAAAAAGCACAGTAATATAGTAGTGGCACTACTTGCATAGAGTGCTCCAGTTTAGTGCTTAAATGTGTGATGGGCTTGCAGTGTCAGATGAGAAGTTTACAATTTGAACTTTGGCAAGTGAGAACCACTGAAAACACATTTTAGTGAGAAAGGGATATGATAAAAAACAACTTGGGAAAATGAATATGGGAAATTTGGGAAAGCATGCAAGATTGATTGCAATGAGACTGGGAAAAGAGGCCAGTTAAAGCACCATTGCAACAACCCATGGAGATGAAGTGTTTCTTTAATATGTACTGATGAGATCTATAAATTTAAGAGGACTTTATTTTTCCTTATTCCATTTTAGGAGTAGTTTGGTTGGCAAATCAAGCACACACACAAAAAAAACTATAGAACTCTTAGGAAATTTCTAAACATATGATGGTCCAGTTCAATGAAATGCCTCAATGTGAAAATTTCTTATGGCCCTTTCTGCTGGATAGATATAATAGTCAAACAAGTGTTGTTTTCTCCAAAAATCCTGTTTTCAAAGATGCAAGATGCTGCATTAATGTTGCTTTCATATTTCATTTCAGTGAATTCCTAGTATGCCTCAAAATGAGACTTCCAAAAGACATTGGTTTTATTTTACATACCTAGTGATTTTTCATTGTTTCCAGTCAAGGGAGATGTGTCCCTTTTTATACTACTAATTGTTACACTGAAATGTTGTCTCCTTCCTACTGGGAAGAAATAATCCCTAATATACAGGGGTATACCATGGGGCAGAGGAGCAACTATTTCTACTATGACTCTATTAAATCTTTCTAAAACATTGTGTATTAATACAAAAGGAATTAAGCTGTCAATATCTGTGGTTCAATCATTCTACAGACTTTAACTGGTACCTACTATACGTCTGGCTTTGTTCTAAGTTCTTGTCTTTACAGAGCTTAAATTCTGGAAGATTTTACATTCTGCGATATGCCAGGCTAATAAATTTTCCTCTGAAACAGCTATTCCTACAAGAATTCATCTCCTTGTAAAACACAGTTGAGCTAAACAATGCCATGGTTTCTCCAACTGTCTTTAGTTACTTCTCTTTTTTGAATTCTACCTTACTTATTTTCTCAATGGTGGAAATTGAGAAACAAATCCCTCACACACAGCAGTATACATTCATTTTGTACAGTTGCAGATAGACTGAACTATTTCAGCAATTCTGGTTAAAATTTCCTATGAATGTTGTGGACCATTAGAGAAATGAGCCAAAAAGATTACATTCATTAACTCAATTGTTTGATGATTTAGTATGTGTTGGGACTCATGCAAAACCAACGCTAATGTGCACAAAAGACAAATATTTATATTATTAAATTGGAATATACCAAATTCTTAGAAAGGTTGACTAGGTTTACCACCCCCATTTGTATTGCGGTACAATTGACAAATAAAAATTATGTATACTTAATATTCACTTGATGATAAACATGTTGTATAATCACCATCACAGTCAAACTAATTGCATACCCTTCACCTCACCTTAGTGTCATTTTACATGTATATATTGAGAAAATTTAAGTTCTGCCTTTTAGCAAATTTTAAGAATACAATACAGTACTGTTAATTATAGTCACATTTCTATGCACTAGATCTGCAGATCATGCATCACTGAAAATTAACACAACTTGACTAATATGTCTCCATTTCTCCTCTCCCCTCCAGTCCTCAGCAACTTCCATTTTGCTCTACTTCTATGAATTGAATAGCTTCTTATTTTTCCCCTTTTCTTTCATTTTTTAAACTACTGAAAATACTAGATCAGTTTGTTTTATAACATTTAAAGATTTCTTTTGAGAGCAGCCTAAACACATGGATACTTGGGTAGATGAAAGGCAGAGTTCTATTATAGCTTTGAAGAAAGAAGGCTGACAGGCAGGACCACAGGAGTTGTGCCTAAGGATGATGTGACAGCAAGCTGCCTCTACAGGAGCCAACTCATATTTGGAAAGTGAGGAAGGGTTAGCTGGATTTCTCAAGTTCCCTGTGGAGTAGTTAACTTGAATAATTTTTGAAAGCTCTGGAGATGATGAATTGTTCATAGATATGTGGCACCTACCCTTGGGGCAGTAAACCTGATTCAGATGAGCCCCAGAATGTAAAAGTCTGATAAGCGAAAGAGTGGGGTATAAACTTAATCAATTATTGGAGAACAATAGATTGGCCTCTAGCCAGGACCTCAAAACTGGGTCAAAATAGCATTTTAAAACAACTATATTACATGACTGTGTCTAATGTATTTAATCAGTTTATGTAAGATAAAGTTTTCTTCTACCCAAGATCTAGCAGAGGTAAATTTATTACTTGCTTCAAGCACAGGAAACTGCACCAGTTATCCATGCATAGGAAATCATAATTCTTTTTTTTTTTATTTTTTTATTGGTTGTTCAAAACATTACAAAGCTCATGACATATCATCTTCCATACATTCGATTCAAGTGGGTCAAGTGTGAAAACGATATGATGTTAGTGATGTCTGCCACATATTTTTGTTTTCTTATATACACGAACGCATATCTATGTCTATACCTATACTTGGGTAGATGAAAGGCAGAGTTCTATTATAGCTCTATTACAGCTCTATATCTATATCTGTATCCTTCTATATCTGTAAAATGTTGATAATACCTCAAAGGGATTTTAAGAATCTAGGAAGATACTGTCTTATTTGTATATAACATATAATCTTATATACTATACAATGCTTTCTTGTACCACCTACAATAACCAAACAAGTCAGCAGTGGTGAATTGTACATCTTCTAATCTCTTGTTCCAAAACAAAACAAAAAAAAATCACAAAGCCATATTAAGGAGCTATACAATAATAATCTCAAGCACAATGAACACAGTGTTCCTCATATCGTGGATTATAATATCACATTTCAAAATAATCATCATATTTTGCATGTCTTTTGTGAAAAAGAAAAAATTCTTTTAACCATCTTGTAGCACACACTTTCATACACCCCCACATGCAATACATGCACACACAAACACACACATACACATACACAGACTTCCAAAGACAAAGTTAAGTTCTGCATTGACTTCTCTTTTACCAACCTGCTAAATCAACTCACTACAAATGCCATGTAACAGTACTTAAGTTTTCTGCTTTAGTTATCTTCCAGCTCAGAATAAGCATAATCCAAGTGAATACAAGTGTTATATTAGTCTTGGTACAAATAGATACCCTAGCCACAAAGCCATATATCCTCTTTCCAGCCTGCAAACTAGGAAGACACAACATGAGCTGCACATTTCAGGTAGTTTAAAAACTGAAAAGATATATAGACTGAGTCACAAGTTTGTCTTTCTGGTCTCTGTGTTGCCATTTACTGACTCTGAGATACAGGGAAAGAATTTGAAATAAATAATTTAAGCACCTAAGTTCTGATCTTGGAGTCCTTTCCAGGCAACTATGTGATGAGAATATGTATTTTCTATGAGGCATGATTTATTTTGTTTAAGTGTAATTCCAAATTTCCCAATTTATACAGTTTTAGGAGAATACATTAATCTTTGTATTTAAGACAATTTCCCAAAACCCTAATACAGATCACTCAACTTGGCCTTGATGATAAAACAACAAATATATTATCAGTTATAATATGTACATTTTTCACATTTTAACATCCCTAAAATAAAATATCTCACCATCAGTGAAGTGTTATAATCACCATAAACATTAATCTTACCATTTAAAATCTCTGAAATTGTGATACATCTTAATTAAATACACTAATAATATATAGATCTTGCCTCAAGGTATAGTTAAATAAATAAAATTGATAAGACAAAATAGAAAACAACTGTGAAATATTACTAGAGAATGTAGGATATACCATAAGATCATAGACAAAAATGGGCAACAAATTCAGGTTGGAAAGAGTTACAAGGGGATTAGATTTATTCTGGTGTATGTATAACCAATGTTAAGAACTGAATTGTGTGCCCCCACTCAAATTCATATTTTGAAGTTCTCAATCCCTAGTCTCTCAAAATGTGAATGGATTTAGACTTTACAGAAGTAATTAAGTTAAAGTGAGATCAGTAGGCTGGGTCCTAGAGCAGTCTCACTGGTATCTTCATAATGAAGGGAAATTTAGACATACAGACACTGGGTGGATGAACACCAAGGAAAAGACCATATGAGAATAATGGTCTGAGACAAGTAAACAGGTCTTAGAAGAAAACAAGCTTATTCACACCTTGACCTTGAACTTCTTTACTCCAGAACTAAGGGAAAGCTGGGGACATAGCTCAGTGGGTACAGTGCTTGCCTCACATGAACAAGACCCTGGGTTCGATCACCAGCACCAAAAAAAAAAAAAAAAAAAAAAAAATCACAGAAATGGGGGAAAAATATCAGTTGTTTAAAGCATCCAATATGAGATACATTGTTTCAATGGCCTAGAAGCCTGACATAGTTGACCCAACAAGGCTCCTAGACAAGTCGATGCCCAATTCATCTCAGTAAGAATAGCCAGGTGAAAAACCATGGAAAGAAAGAAATGGTGGCATAATAATAACCCACAAAGGGCATGCCATGAGAAAAAAATCTTGTATTCACAGAAGCTGTGACTGTGCACACACGTATCTGGACTGTAGAAAGTATACTTAGTAAAGGAAGTGGTGAGTGAGAATTGAAGCTGGAGAGGAAATCCAGTGCCAAGAACTTGAAATTTGGGTAAAGGAATTTGGAATCTATCTCATGGGCAGCAGAGAGGGTTTTAGACATGTAGAAAAATTCCAGTAATAAGTGTGGCTTTGTTTAAAGCATGTCAAAAGTGGCCTTCCTTTATTGCCATGAGGCAAAAATACTAGGATCTTTTCTAGTCTACACTTAAACACAAATAAGAATACATAAAGTAAGCATGTGCATGTATGTGTGTATCAGAAGCTGTCTTCTTTACAAGGGTCAGGTATGAGAAGAATAAATGCTAGATTGAGTTGAAATATTTTTAGTGTCCTAGAGCCTATTACATTTTGTTAACATTACCACCTTCTTCTGTGCTGCTCAATCCCATTTAGACTTTACAGTCTTTATAGCTATTCTGAACTCATTTTTCTTACCACTGGTACCACACATTACAAATTGACCTTTCTGTACTGACTCTAAAAAGTCATAAGAATATACATTTTGAAGCTTACATTCTGAATAATATAGATGTGGAGGTTCACACAATTAATTAAAGCTTTAAAATACCCCTCTTGGAGGTCATAGTATTTTAGCAAAATGTTCCATGTGACTAAGTTGTGGCAACTTTGGCCAATGCAATGCAGCTGTGTAGAGTGTGTGTGTGCATGTGCCACATATTTGTGTGCAAATTTATATTTACATACACATAGATTTTACTCGAGAGTAGATGGGAAGTGCATAGTGGGGAAAATATTATAATAGCACAAAATTCCACATCAAAACAGATTGTCTTTTTTGGGAATCTTTTACACCTCAGATTTGCATTTACATCATTTTAAACAAAAACCAGGCATATATCACTTGGAAGACATAAATACTAAATTATTCATTTTGGATGTATAAAATACAACTCCTTGGAAGATGCTAGTGTTCCATTTGGCTTGAGCATGTATCATATTACTGAGAAAGATGGAAGGGTGGGGACTTGGCCAGGTTGGGGAGAATACTGATATTCCTTGAGAGGTTGCACAACATGCACCGAGGGTAAAAATGGGGTCTAACTTCCAGCCAGGGTCTGCTTACTAGTCAAGACTACATGATAGTTTCAGTTTGCTTCTGTTTTTAATTCTTTATAAGGGCACATTAGGTTCTATCTAGGATCTGGTATATATTGAGCACACAAAAAAAATATGTGGTAAATTGAATTGAAAAGAATTAAGTCTAGGCAAGAGCTTCAGCTAGAATGAAGGACTGGGTTATTTTTTTATTTTTATTTTTATTTTTTTAATATCTTTATTTTATTTATTTATTCTCTTGTGATGCTGAGAATTGAACCCGGTGCCTCACACCTGCCAGGCAAGTGACCCACCACTGAGCCACAATCCTAGCCCCAGGACTAGGTTATTTAAATATGACTGTGACCTATGTTTGTTGTGTATAGGTTAAAATATATTGATCTATGTATTTTAGACATTTGGCAAGTTAATTTACCCACATGTGGTGATAAATATACCCTCAATCCCAAAATTTTATGAAATACTGTAAGATCATGTCAAAATTTTGGTGATATAATCTGTACCTATTTAAATTATCTTGGGAAAGAATAATTCCAATTATAAAGCACAAATATTTTTCAAAGAATATAAATGAAAAGATTCTGTTCTATTAGTCTCTTCTTAACTATGCTTATAAATATAAGCTACAAACGTTAGAGCCTTTTCTTTAACAAAGTTGTATAGTCATGGAGGAAAAAAGATCTAAAAAAACTAAAGAAACCTTAGTATCATCTGAAATTTAAATTGGAACCCTAGGGTAATTGAATAGAAAGAATTTACCCATATCCCCTATTGCCATCAGGGAATGTTAAATACACACACACACACACACACATTTTGCTTCAGCATTAGTGGATAGTATTGGTAACATAAAATTCATTTCATATTTTGAAATCAATAATGAAAAGAAAAGGAATGGATTGATCCTCTTTTGAAGTAAAACAGAAGCAGCTGAGAATGTATTTGCACTAGGGCTGCCTCTGACTCATAGGGTGACTTTATGAATTAGAAGAAAGCTTTCTACCTTCCTGGTGCTTGCATCCCTGACTGGGCAAGTTGACACAGGCTGAATTCAACCCCTTGCTATATCCTCAGCAGGTCACAGGTAATGTACAACAAGAACTTGCAGCTAATCTTCAGCAGTAAATATTTGCTGGGCATGTACCAAATGCTACAGTGAATTTGAAATGATCTAAACTGAAAACCTATGAACACAAATTATTAATAATACATAATCTCCCTCAACTCACCTCCAAATAATCCACATGCACATAGGAAGTAGTCCATTGTTACCTAGCTAAACATAATATGCTATTAAATTCAGTTCTCTGCTTAGATGATCTTTATTTCACATTTAATTTTCCCTGATTCAAGCATGACCCATTTTATATCCAACTTGGATTCCAAATTTTCTAAAAATATTTTAACCCAGAATATTATCTTTGACTTTGGAATTCTGAGAGTAATTACCTGGAAAATATATATATATATATTTGTGTGTGTGTGTGTGTGTTTGTACGTTGCATGTGTAAGTTTTCTTCTTATTTTACTTATTAATTTATTGTTGGTCTTGTTCCATGAGAATTTCAACAGTATATAGTTTATTGAATTAAAAATAAATAACTTTGGAGAAATACATATAAGAGCATATTAGATTTTTTCCAGAAAAATAGAAATAGGAAGGACACACACATATATATGCATACATATATACACATATATATGCGTACATACACGTTAAACACATAAATGCATACATGTGTGTATGAAGAGAGTTTTTAAGGAATTATATGATTGTGGAGGCTGGCAAGTCTGCACCTGCAGGGCAGATCGGCAACTTATATAAGCAAGAGTGGATGTTGCAGTCTTGAGTATGAATTTTTCAAAGCAGAAGACTGAAAAGAGGCTGGGATTCAATGTGACATTTTTGAGCAGAATTCCTTCCTTTTCATAGTATTTGGTTTTAAGGACTTCAAAAATTGGATTAAAATGATTGGACTAAAAATATGCCTGCAATGTAGTGAGTAACAGTCACTGAAATAAAATACCAAAGCAATAATATCATGTATTATTATTTCCACTCTCATTGAGATTCTAATTGGAATAAACAACTATTATAACAGTTTCGCCTCTGTCTTGCATGTGTATTAACTCTTGTAAATCATTAATTTCAATATATCTGTAGCTAATATTAAATGGAATGAAGAAGTTGTTTCATTTACTGGCTGACTCAATAATGCATTTGTTCAATCCAATTGCCTTTTTTTGTCTTTTATTTCTAAGTGTACCTCTGTTTTATGAGAACCTTCTGTTTCACAATCCACTCAATATACTTTATCATTATATAAGCTGCTCAAACATGCTCAACATTTTATAGGGATAGAATATTTCTGCTTTAACATTTTGGAAAACCAAGCTCACATGGAGTCTCCCAGCTGTGCACACTATTAACTTCACTGACGCAAGTAACTAAATATTCTTATTCATATACTTTAATGAAGTACCTGAATAGCCACTTGCTTGTTCAGTGAACTTGGCCAGTGGATCAATTTGTCACAAACCTCACCACCAGGAGACTTTACCTCCTAGTGTTAATTCATAGCTTAAAAATAAGCCCTTTAAAAGCTTTCTATTACTTGTTCTACTCAATTTAGAAAATTTCATTAACTGGGAATTTCACAAGTATTACCTTCCTTAAGGCAGGTTAGGTATTTTCTTTTCATTACATATATATATATATATATATATATATATATATATATATATATATATATATATATATATATTTATTGTGTGTGTGTGTGTGTGTGTGTGTGTGTGTGTGTATAATTTTACTGCTATGTAACTGGTATTAAAAGTTTTGCAAAAATATACTCAGTAAGGTTGTAACTATAAATTCCCTATGGTTTCTTCCAGTAAGGGCACAGCATTTTACTCATGAAAAGAACAGTAACAATTTTGTGATTTACTACTAAGAAAAATAGCATTTTTATTACTGGAGATTAGAATCTATTAAGGAGAAAAAAAAAGAATATATAACTACTAAATTTTATGGAAAAAATAAAGATAAGCCCATATAATTAGAAAATAACACCATCCATAGTGTATAGAAAGTATTTTAACTGCTATTCAAAGTGGAAAAAGGTTTAAAAGATAATATGGTGGATCCAAGTTCTACAGGGGCTCTTGGAGATAGGTGACTTTGGCTAAATCATTCTAAATTTTCTGATTCTAAGATCTTTGCTGTAAAATGTTGGAATGGTGATGATTATCAATCTAGAATGACTGACAAATAAGTATTTTTGTAAATTCTAGGTATGTTTCATATGTGAGGTTTATTAGATTATACTTACTAAATGTGTAAGTTTTTTTTCTAATAGAGTAATAAATATTAGTCTAGGATGGAAAATAAACCTTGGCTCAATAACTAATAAAGGGTTTACTTTTGTTAAATCTAAGAGTCATCCAATACATAGTTGATTTAAATGTGGTTGTAAGCTTTAAATAGAGTTGTGGTAGAAAGGAAGAAAAAGCAATTTCTTGGTCTTTCGCAAACTCTGAAACACTTTAATTCTATTATTTATAGCTTTATTTTAAATAGTGAGGCAGGTATTTTTGTATTTATTTTATAGATTCATAAATTACATTTAAGGAAGTAAGAGTGAACTGAGCAAGATCCCATGGCTAATGAACAGCTGTGTTAAGGCAAGAAATAGAGACTGTGGCTAGCCCAGGGTCTATCATCTTGACTAGTTCTCCTTCTATTAAAACTCTGCCTTGCTAATACTACAAGTTAGTATTATCAAATCAAATATGTCCATGTCAAATATTCTGGAAAATAACGATATGTTGAACATACTTTCAGTCAGTGTGTCAGACATGTGCCAATGGTCTGATTAAACAGAACCACTAGGAGTAGGTTCTGCAGGAAGCTCACAGTCTCAGAAGACCATGCATGCTGCCATTTTAGCATAAGCCTGTGTGGCTAAACTCAGCAATGTATAACATGCTTTGGTGGTTAGAAATTAGAAAGTCAGGAGTTACCTGAAAGGGAAGGATAGGGAAAATATGTTGTTTTTGCTCATTAACAGTACAGCGAAAAAAACAGGAGGAAAAAGATACATCATTTTGAAAGAACAATAAAGAATCTCAATTATATCTAGAATTTGTACATTAGACATGGCATTTTTAAGCTCTTTGCCTGATTATTTATACTCATATGAATATAAATCATTCTCTGCATACACATTTTTTATTTAATCTTCTTGACAAACCTAGGCAGTAGATTTATCCTCATATTACAAATGATGAATCTAATGTTCAGATATTAGGAAGTATAAGTTTGCTATTTATCTTCCTCATTATATTGTGAGTTCATGGGAGAGAGCATATAATAGTAAAAATAACTTGCTTACGCTGAACTCTGTCCCATAAAGTTTGTATGTACCCTGGCATATTACTTACCCTCTCTAAACCTGTTTTCTTACATATAAAAGCAGAAGCATGTGAAGAACATATGAAATGTTAATAGGGCGTAGTACATATGAGTTATGTAATGAATGTCTCCTACTTGTTATATATCATATGTAGAATACAGCACATTAAGAGGATTTTTGTCATTGTCGGGGAGGGATTTCATTCAGGAGTTTTCTGCATAGAGGCATCTACTACAGCAGGTGACTTAGTTATAAAAAGTGAAACACACTTGTAAGTTATTTGTAAAGCCATAAATTAAGGTATAAATAACTTTCAGATGATAAAAAAGTCATTTTAATAATTCAATGAAATCTTCAGAGAACCTTGACTAAATCTAGACAAGTATTAATCTTTTACTTCCGCAAAAAATTTATCTTATACTTCAAATCTTGTGTTATTACTCAAACACATACAAGTGTAGTGACATAGGAACAGTGAATGTTGAGTAAAACCTAAGCTGAAATATAAAAATGGGAACTTTTTTAAACCTGACTTCTGCATCTTGGATAAACTGAGCATGTATTATAAAGGCTTTCATTCAGAGAAAGTAAAACTCCACATTTTGTGAAGTGGAGGTGGGGGAAAAGAAACACTTCCAAAGACCTCAAGCTGATAAAGCACTATTTGACTTCACAGTAGATCACTCAGATAGTGATTAAAAACCACAGCATCCAGGCTTATTTAATTTCCATCTAACCAAAATGAGCAGTTATCAATTCTACTGCTAATGTCCAGCTAAACTTTTCTTCACAGAAACAAGATGAGTATGAACCACTCTTGAATATATGGTTATTCCTACTCACAAACATTATAGGCTTGTGACAAACACAACCCACAGAATAGCGAATGACTTATGGACACAAGACACAGGGCTAGTGTCCAACTCATGCTTATAACAGCTGTAATTATGACACATATATGCTATCCCTGCACTCAAAAGGCCTTTTCTCATTAATAATAAAGTTAAGCTTGGGGAAAATGAAAATAGTTTAGTTGCCTGCCAATGCAAAAGCTGCATTTTAAGTCCTAAATTCCCAAACTTTAAGGGAGCCCTTATTTTCTGCCTTCTATTCCTTAATTTCCCTTACTATTCAATTTCACAATTGCAAAGATCAATCTTTCCAAGTAGGTGATTGATTTGGATCATTGATTTTGTACACAAAAGGTGTGAAAAAAACACACATAATTCTTGCTCAGCATTTCAGCAAATTTCCTCCATTAAGTGTTTATATCGACAGGTGTAAAACTTATGTTCTGGGTGTGGAAATGGCTCCCCGATGGGCATAGATTTCAGGGTCATCCCCCAGTTCACCCTTATGAATGTCTTAATTAGAACAATGGTAAAACACAAGAAAAGAAGAAAAGAAGGGACAGCTCTCTTAGTTTTAGATGAAGAAGAAAAGCAAAACCTTACAAGGGGCAATGTAAACTGACTCTAAACATCTATCACCCTGTATGAAATAGCAGAAGACACTTTTATCCAAAACTTAATTTCTCTTCTTCTGTAAAGGCTCAATGTTATTTTTATTACCTAATTACAAGGGTATGTTGCTATTATTAGCTTAAACTGACAACATTTAGCTAAGGATGAAGATAGTAGTCTGTCCATGGTCAGCTGAGAAGTTTTTGCCTTGCTAACCTGTAAGGCTTCCTTTCCTTGTGAAAGAACTTTCATGTTATGTCAACCTCTATTGGTAGATCGCATTTTCCTGTGCTAAAAAGGATTCTCTATGTTTAGATTAAAAAATGTAATGATTGATATGTTTTTGTTTCCTGCAGTGGGTAACAAAAGGGACCAACTCTACAGGTTTCAAATATTTGAAATCCTTATTTGTGCCAACTTCAGTTAATTGGCCTCTAATGCAGTTAATAAACATTTACTGAGAATGTTCAACATTGAGTTTGGCAGAGGGTAGCACAAAGAAGACTTTAATACTGCACATTACTTTTAAGGATCTTATAAACAAGGAACA
Organism: Callospermophilus lateralis; assembly: GCF_048772815.1. NCBI lineage: Eukaryota > Metazoa > Chordata > Mammalia > Rodentia > Sciuridae > Callospermophilus > Callospermophilus lateralis. The sequence goes on along the minus strand of NC_135306.1, from coordinate 126,371,561 downwards.
TAGTAAAATAAATATGATCAAGTGTGATAGGGAAAAGCACTAGACATACTCAAGTTAGAGCATAGCAGAGAAGACACTAATGAAATCTTGCACTGGTACAGGTGGACAATGATGGTGACAGAAGCATCATCAAACAGATGATGCAAGAAGGATATGGAAAGGTTAAGAGGTATGTCTGTCTGTCTGTCTCTCTCTCTCTCTCTCTCTCTCTCTCTTGTTTTTTATTTATTTTCTAGTACCAGGGATTGAACTCAGGAACACTTGACCACTGATCCACATCCCCAGCCCTATTTTGTATTTTATTTAGAAATAGGGTCTCACTGAGTTGCTTAGCACCTCGTTGTTGCTAATTCTGTCTTTGAACTCAAAATTCTACTGTCTCAGCCTCCCTGGCCACTGGGATTACAGGTGTATGCCACCATGTCCGGAGGTCTTGGCTTTTTTCAAAACAAACGTGATCACTACCTAAAGTTAGTTGCAAATAATACGTATTATAGAGTAACCAGGGGACTATATGCATAAAATGTTTGCCTAAACCAAGATCAAGAATCTTTTCCTTTTACTTTTTGCTAGTAGTTTTACAGTTTCATTTAAGTTCATCTTCAGTTGATTTTTGTATATGATGTGTGAAATGAGTCTGATTTCATTCTTCTGCAAGTGGATTTCCAATTTTCCAAAGACTATTCTTTTCCCATTTTGTATTTGTGGCAACTTTTTTTTTTTTTTAATATGATCACACGACAGTAAATATACAGATTATTTCTGGGCTCTCTGATCTGTTCTATTGGTCTACATGACTTTTTTCATGTCAGTACCATGATGTTTTGATTACTATAGCTTTGGAGTGTATTTTGAGATTAGGCATTGGGATGATGTCTCCAGCTGTTTTTGTTTTGCTCAAGATTGAATTTGTTTCACAGATTCTTTTCTGGTTATGGATGACTTTAAGGACATTTTTCTGTTTCTGTGCAAAATATCATTGGAAATTTGGAAGTAATGGTACTGAAGCTGTAGGGAAATTCAGATACTAGACATTTTAATAATATTAATCCATAATATATGGTATCTTTCTAGTTATATGTTGCTTTTTTCATGAATATATGGTAGTTTTCAGTGTATGAATATTTCAGCTCCTTGGCTAAGTTTATTTCCAAGAATTTTATTTTGGTTTTGATGGTCTAATAAATGGAAATTTTTAAATTTCTTTTTTGGAAATTTCATTGTTAGTGTGTATAGAAACCCTACTGATTTATGTATGTTTATTTTATATCCTGCAATTATCATCTAGAATAGGAGTGATAAGAATGGGCATCCTTGCCTTGATCCCAGTCTTAAAGGAAAAGCTTTCAGCTTTTCATCATTTAAGCATGATGATTCCTGTGGGACTGTAATATGTGGTCTTTACCACTGCTTCTATTCATAATTGGTTGACAGTTTTTATTATGAAAAAATTTTGAATTTCATCAATGCTTTGTCTATATCACTTGGTATAATCTTATAATTTTTATCTTTCATTTTATGTGGTATGTCACACTACTGACTTCGATAGGTTGAACTATCCTTATTTCCCAATTATATCCTGTCATCCTTTTTGTCAGGATTAGTTAATGCTCTTAATGTGCAGTTAAATTCACTTTGCTGGCATTATGTTGAATTTTTTTATATCTATGTTCCTTGGGGATAAATTGTCCTGTACATTTTTTTTTGTAGGATCCTTATCTGAATATGTCATGATGAGGGTAATCCTAGCCTTGTAAAAGAAGTTTGTAAGTGTTCCCTCCTTAATTTTTTGGAAGGCTTTCAGAAATCTTGACATTAATTCTTCTTCATGTGTTTACTAGAATTCACTAGTGAAGCCTCGAGGATTAGTCTTTCCCTTGTCAGGTTTTTGATTACTGATCCTGTTTTAGTCAGAGATCTCCAGAGAAATAGAACTGATAAGCTATATAGATACACTAAAGGGAATTTATAATGGGAATTGACTCATGTAATTATGGAAGCCAATAAGTTTCATAATATACTGTGTCTGCAAGCTACAAAGTCAGGAAATCCACTGGTATAATTCAATTTGAATCCAAAGGCTTAAGAATCCAAATGGTCAGTTGTATAATTCTCATTCCAAGGACCACAGCTTAGGAATCAGTGGTTGAGGGAACACTGATAGAAGTCCCAGCTCCTGAAGACCTGAAAACCTGAAGCTTTGATATCGGGGGCAGGAAAAGATGGCTGTCTAGAAGAGGAAGGGAGTTTGTCTTTTCTGTTCTTAATTTATCTGTACCTTTAATGAATTGGGTGGCACCATTCATGATAAGTTACATAATCTTTACTCAAATGCTAATTTTTTTTTTTTTTTCAGGAACTGACACACCCAGACATAATGTTTTCCCGGCTACCTGGGTATCCCTTCATCAATTTGACACACAAAAAATAACCGACATGGTTTCCTTACACATTATTCATCTGTTTATATTTTCTTCATGACCCAGTCCTGTCAGAGCTAGAAGTCATGAAATCTTAAGTTAAGGAGATGAAGGGAAAAGCTGAAAGTCTTTGAAGGTACAGAACAAGGCAGAAAAACACATGAATATGAGTTCTCCTCTGGGAAATGATGAGCTAGTGATGATGTCCATTGAGGAAAATATGAAGGTGGATGCTCATTCCATCTGTGTTGGCAATATGGACCACAGAATGGTTAGAAGCACATTTTTGTGGCCACGATTCCATCAATCATATTACCATACTCTGTGACAAAGGATGTGGCCATCCCAAAGGTTTACTGCAACTTGAGTTCAGACAAGTACTCTCTGGCATTTGGAAAGTTCCTATTTGGAGAGAGACAAATGCCAAGAATTATTACTGTTTTTACTCTTGATTCTATAGATGTTTTAACAAAAAAACCCAAGGGTCATGTCTAGAGTGGACAGGCCAGAGTAACATTCTAGTAATCTCCTTAGTTAAAAAAAAATGAATTATCATTAGATAAGAAGAGGGGTGGGGTTGGTGAGACAGAGAAAGCACATAAGAATTAATCAAAAATTAAAAATTTAACTTATTCTCAATTTTAATACCCCTAACATGATAATGCTTACTTTGAAGAGTCCTTCTGAAGACTAAATTTGTTAGTTCATAAAAGGTGCTTAGAATGATGCATGTAGACAGTCATAATAGCTGGTATTGATAAACTCAGTCACTCTGTCTACCATTTCAAATAAATTTCCTCTTTTCTCCCTGGTACACAGTATGAGTATGAGTTAATTTCTTGCAAAATTCAGCAAACAACTGGAAAAATGTAAAACTGAATCAGACAGAACTTTCTCAAGTGGGTATTATAAGTATAATCAGCTTACATTTCCAACTGCCTTATTATTTAGTATGCATCTTTTCTTAGCTAAAGTGAATCTATTTCAGTTCCATCTTTTCATGGTTTACAGTGGAGACATTTGGTCAGTTGAGAAGCTCCCACCATACTCAATCTTCCCCAGAGTTCAGTGTAGCCATTTAACTTAAGCTCTGACCAATGGCATATGGGTGCTACTACTAGTTTTGCCCTTTAAAAGCACAGGATGTTGACTTCCCTAATGCTTTTTTCCTTCTTCTTGATCTGAGGTAGCAGAAATGAGACTGTTTGCCATAGATGCATAAGTGAAAGTCAAAAGTCAGAGTCAAAATGACTTGACCTCACAAAGTCTTCCTATTTTCAATTGATAGATGAGAAAAAGTAAATTTTGAATCTGGTATTTATTTACAGTAGCTTAAGTTTTGCCTGGATAAATACAAATCTCTTATTTTGGGAAGAAATCATGTAATCTCCATATTATGTGTAAATCTGCATGGAATTGATATATTTTAAGGTATTTTCCTCTCTATAATAATATTCCAAGTATCTTCACTAAAAAATATTTGAAGCTTTTAACATAAGATTTAATACCCATCCTACTTCTAAATAAGAAATGTTTCTTTGACAGTTGGGGAAGACAATTTCAGTGATTATGGGTCTTATACCTCAACTACTATTTCAGTTGAGAAGAAGAGCCCAAACTCATAAGCATCCATAGTAGCAATATTACAACTCCATCAGAATGATATATCCACACAAATTTTACAGGCTCCACAAATCATGTGTCTGAAGTTTGAGAGAGTTGAAGTTGTTCTCTCTGGGAGCTAAGAACAATTCTTACATCTTCTGACAGAAAATAAATAATAATATATCGAATCATGTTTTTCCAGAATGACAGACTACTTATTGCCAAAATCTAACTAAATATGCTGTAGAGCTATTTCTTAAGAGACAGAAGAAATAGAAATATGACTTTCAATAAGTGAAATTAAGTGTGAACATTTACGCTCATCACAGGAACAATATCTTTCTAAACATAATCTCTGAGAAAATTCCCTCTTAAAGCATCAGAGATAAGGTGCAATTTATATTCATACTTTTTCATCTCATTAGAATCTTTTGTGAGCAATCTTTAGCCTGAAGCATCTGTTTCTGCTTCTCTAAGTGTGGTTAGAAAGTGAAACTGAACTATTTGAGCTATCAGAGTTTACATTAAAGCTTCTCTAGACAAAAATCACTGTGGCCTTTCAATTAATTAGCCAACTTGAGTATTAACCATGTCTCTTGCAGTGTTAAAGAAGGGATATGTTTGTCTCTCACAATTAGTACCTAAATCCTACATGCTACAAGATAATTTTTAGAATTACTTCTTGTCCCCGAAAGAGATTTATGCATTTTAATAGAATATGTGAGATGTGCCAAATTTAAAACAACTTTGCTTTTAGTATTCAACAATTTCTACTTCCACCCATTTCTCACTGTATAAATCAGGTATGAAATATGTCTTATACAACACTGGCAAAAGTTCTTGCACCTGTACATCCTTAAAATAGCATATTATTTTAGTATCATCTAAATGTTACATCCTGTATAATAACATAGATGACATTTTAATCACTGGAATAAATATTTAGAATTTTCCCAAAAGTAAACATCAGTTGTCACATGGTATATTTTGAATGTGAACTCCACAAATTCCTGTTGAAACTTAACTCCCAATGTGACAGAATTAAGAGGTATGGCTTTTATGAGATGGTTGGGTTATAAAGGCTCCCCTCTCATCAATGGGATAAAAGAAGCTTCACATAACATCACTGATTGCCCTTCTATATCTTCTACCATGGAAGGTTGCAATATTTGTGCCCTCTGGGGAGTGAAGCTTCCAATGTACCATCTTGGAAGCAGAGAGATGAAGGTTTAACACCAATTTTAATGGTGTCTTATTCATGAACTTCTAGCCTCCAGAATTGTGAGAAATTTCTGTTCTTTATAAATTATTCATTCTCAGGTTATTTTGTTACAGTAGCACAAACAAATGAAGACACCAAATAAATATAATCATTCCCTTCCTGTCTTAAGAATAAGTTAAGATTTCCTGTGTCGCATGTTTAAATGTGATCCTGATGACTCTTTCCTGGAGAAGCGCTTTAAATTATTTTTCAGGGAATTGTATGAAGCTGATTCATTCAAAATATTGCAGCCATGTCTCTACGAAATTACTTAGAAACCTAGGACATGAGTGAGTAGAACATCTTCTATTATTCTCCAGAGATATTTAAATTGAAGGGTAAGCATTATTAGCAACCTATTCTGATGATATGAATGAATGAATAAACAGAATAAGAGACTGATAGGTAACCAAGTGAAGATTTAAATACTATCAAACATCCTTAGAATGTAAGTAATGAAAAATTGAAATAATTAAAGTACAATGAGGCAAGTTTATAATTTGTCAGTTCTTATTAATTATGTTCAATATTCCTTTTCATATTATTATTTAACATTGATGATTGTAAATATATTTCTCCAGCAAGAATAAAGGAATTTAAAATTAATTATTGAATTATATTGTATAACAATTGCCACTTCAGAATTTTGAAACATCATCCTACAGAAAAAAATAAAGTATTTAATTTAAAACATTCTTAGAATCAACTTTTAGCCATTCCAGAGATACATTGCTACACAGTTTCAAAAATAGTGTAGTAATGGATAATAATAAGGACAGGAGAATACAATATATGATTGTTGAATACAATATAAGATTGTTGCCCCCAAAATGAGTAAATAGAATCTGTAGTTGTCTGGTCTAGGAATATTCACTGTTAAATTTGTTTATTTTGACTATAATACTCTCTCTACCCTCCTTCCAAAAAAAAAAAAAAAAAAAAGATGTGTTGAGAAAGAGGTCTGAAGTCCCCTGTCTATAGGCAGAGTAGGCAGAGAATGTGATCCATTCAGATTAGTCTCCTCTCCCATTCTCAGCACTTCATTGGCTTCAGCTTGCCATGGGTTAGTCATTAGCTATGTGGTATCACATGAGTCATCCCAGTACTACTTAGTTTCAGGTAGACATGATTCTAACACCAGTTTTTTTTTTTTTTTTAACTGAGAAACAAAAATAAGCCAAAAATAACCCCACACTTTGATATAAGGCATGTATGTAACAATAGCTGTAAGTTCAGGGCAATTATTCAGGTAGTATGCAGTGGTGAGACGAAGCTGGCTGCATAGCTCCTGTCTATTCTAATCAATCAGTGAGTTCATCTCCACTGGGGGTTATCCATGCCATAAATGTTGTTAAATAATTTAAACAACATCTGTGGAGTAAAAGTGTATGTTGAGGAATTAACACTTTAGGAATACAAGAGCTTTAGTAGAGAATAGATACATTTTCTAGTCTAAGAGCTCTAGTGTAAGAGCTCTTTAGCTGCCCCAACATTGTGCTCGCCTAATTTGCTTCTTTCCTGTGCTCTTCCTGAGTATTCTCCTCTCCCTCACCCTTGAATTCTGTTAATTTATGATGGAGAGCAATTTGGCTGTGTTTCATTTTCTGATTCTCCTTCATCCTTCAGAGGTTCTCAACTGTTAACCCTAAATAGTTCATGATTTTTCAATATATAAGAACTTTGTTTACTTGTTTGTTTAAATATACTTTAATGTTTAGAGCAGTTTTATGTTCACAGGACATTTCTGTGGAACAAAGTTCCCATTTATTGCCTGTCTGCTTCTCACCTTTTATACACAGTCAGAGCCCTCTATCAACATCCCAAAATTATAATGGTAAATATTTTACAGTCTACAAAATTATATTGACACACCATTATTATCCCAAATCCATAGTGCCATGGTGAATCCATTAGAATTCATCTTGATTTTTGACAAATGTATACTGACAGATATCCATCACTGTAGTATCTCACAGAAAAGTTGCATTGACTTAAACTCCCCTGTGCTTGAGTTATTCATCCCTGCCTGCACATAACTCCTGGAAACCTCTGAGCTTTTAACTATCTCCACAGTTTTTGCCTTCTCCAGAGTGCCTTACAGTTGGAATCATATAATACAGAAACTTTCAGGTTGATTTCTTCAACATAACAATATATATTGAAGGTTTCAAAGTTTATTTCTTGTTACATTGGATCATATTTCATTGTCTGGATATAGCATAGTTTATTTATTCATTTAATGGAAAACATCTTGATCACTTTCAAGTTATGCCAATTATAAGTAAATCTGTAATAAACATGTGTATAAGATTTTGTGTGAATATAATTATTCTGCTCATTTGGATAAATATCGAAGAGTCAAGTTGATCAATTATATGGGAAGTGTATATTTAGTTATTTAAGAATTTGTCAAATGCCTATACCATTATATATTTCTACCATCAAAGAAAGAGAGAATTGACTTTGCTTTACATCTTCACCAGCATTTAATATTGTCAGTGTTGTGGAATTTGATTATTCTAATAAGTGTATAATAGTATCATATATTTTAAAATTTCCAAATTTGTTATTACAGCATGCTAAACTCTTCACATGCTTGTTTGTCATCAGTATCTCTTATTCACTGAGATCTATCCAGATCTTTTACCTGTATTTTTTTCCCCATTGGGAGTTTTTATTGTTGAGTTCTAAGAGTTCTTTATGTATTTTGAATAGTAGTTCTTTATCAGATATAGATGGGAAAATACTTCCTCCCAGTCTGTGGTTTGTATTCTCATTATCCTACCAATGTCTTTCATATTTTTTTCTGTTCTTGTAGTTGTATTATCACATATATTATTTAAATTAGAGGAACTTACTAGATTAATTCTAAACTGCCTTTTTTGTCTCACCCCTTATGAAATATATATTTCAAGTGGCACTTTGATATCACAACTTATCACAAGGTGTGATAAATAAAAGCTAGCAAACTAATAGGTATTTAGAAATTTCAATACCCTATTGCTTTTTAAAAGATTTTGTTTTGTTGGAAAAATATTTTCAGGTTGTCATTATTAAACTGAGAAAGAAAAAAATATGCTATGAATAAAATTAGATTGTCCTATGTTCTTGAATGTTTCTCCCTACAGAAAAAAAAATATATTTGCTATACCTAAGAACAGAATGAAATTTGTAAATGTAACTTGGGAGACTGAGGTTAGAAGAATGATCATCGTCCATTGTGGGCTTTTCTAAGGGAGATCTCTATACTTTTTTAATAATACCTTTCTAAATGTATGATTGAGAGTCACATGCATAGTTATATCAAGTGTCTATTATTTGCATGGATTAGGACAGACTTTTCACAGACAATTTTCTTTTCCTGACAATGTAAATACCAAATCCTCTTAAAGTAAGAAGAAGCATAAGGAAAGGTGGATTGCATTCTGTCACAATGGAAGCACAGTGAGTGAGCTGAAGATATTTCTTTCTGCTCAGATCACTAGAAATCAGAGTTGTCTCATTAAATACACATTCCAAGAATGATCTGATCATCAGGCTTGTTGTGCTAAAACCTTTGAACATTTACACAGAAGCTTAGGTAAATTTCAGAATTGTCACCCATTCTCAAGGTATTTGAACTTCACAGGTCTGTAGATCTTATCAAAATGCTTCCCTTAACTCTTCCTAACCTATTCATTTTGTGTAAGAAAGAAATGATGCTTCAAAGTAGTTTTTATTTTCTGATAAGAGATTTATTTAAGCTGTGTATTATGTAAAAGAAAATAATGACTAAAAGTCTAAAATAAGCCAAAGTAAATTAGAAATAATAAAGGGTTTTTTGAGAGATATATTATGGAAATAACTAACATGCTAATATCAAACTTTTAGGCAATAACATTTGTATATTATTTACTCAGTACATATAATTTCCTGGGGCTTCCAGTACAAATTATTACAAACTACATGTTAAAATGTTCCAGCTTGAAGGAGCTGGCAGGTCCCTGTTTGCTCTAAAGACCCTAGAGCACAGTCCCCTCTGGGATTTTCTGTTAGCTTCTGGTATTGATAACAGGACTTGTTACTTTGGGGCCTGTAGTGCTTTCAATCCAATCTTTCTTCATATTCATGGTGTGTATTTCCTATGTGTCTGTCCATGTCTGTTTACTCTTCTAAGGACCTGCCTTACAGGGCCTTATTAGTGCCTTCCCACTGCATGACCTCTTCTTAGCTTGGTTTTGTTTGCAAAGAATCTGTTTTCAAATAAGGGCACATTCTGAGAGCCCAGAAAGGATATAGACTTATTATTCAACCCAGTACACAATACATGAACTTTGGAGACAGAAACATCCTCATTTGAGTCCAAGCTCTTCCAATTAGTAGTTATATAGTCTAAGATAGTATGTGATCTTCTAGCTTCTTCCTGTATAAAAAGAGAATGACCCTTACATTTGTTTCATACTTCAAAAATGTTTGTGAACTGTCAAAGTATTTGCCACATAGAACTTTCTTAAAAAGAAAATGAACCTTATCATTTTATAACTATTATAAGAATTAAAGCAGCTCTTTTTCTTTATAAGCAACTAAGTTGTTGGACTTGTATTTAGAGAGGAAATACTAGTCTTTATAAAAACATGAACAATTTAGTGAAAGTGTTGTCACACTTGCTTTGATGTTAAAATAAATTACTATGCCTTCCTATTGCTGGCAATATACTTTAAGTCTAGCGGACTTTGTAGGAGGTAGATGGAAACTGTGCTTTTGAAAATCTTGGATGAAAATTAACTGTACCACACATTACACCATTTTAAAGAAACTATTAATCCCTTCCCCTTTTCCTCTTTATGTTTTTTTTTTTATTTGATCAATAATTATCCTCTACTGTATGGAAAGTATTATGGTAGGTAACATGAATAAAAGAAATATTACATGATCCTACTCACAAAGAGCTTATAGTCTTTAGAGAACAGAACTAATAAATAATAACAAGCATTATTAGCCAAATTAATTGCAACTTTTATAAGAAATTTACTAAATGTTTTTCAAATTCTTGTGTGAGGTCAGCCAGTGGTATTATATCAGGATACACAATGGGAACAGAAAAAAAAGAGACAATCAAAATTATCAGTGTAGACTGCAGAAAGTAAAAGATACCTATTTATCTAATATGTAATCCAATTGGCTTCTCCAGTGCATCTTTTTAACCACATTAAAGGAATATCAAATTAAATTGCTTGATGATAACTTAATATCATTTTGATTATAGATAACTGATTTTAAGACATAATTCAGAAGGAATTCAGAATATTGAATTACATTGTTACAACAAAACTGTTCTTATCTACTTAGTATGTGATTTTTTTTTCAATGAAATTTTTTTTCCATTTAAAAGATGCAAAATGGGGATATAAAACTATACTTATTAAGAGACATAGTTCCATTAAAACTATGTTCTGTTAAACAGTTTGGTTAAAACTTTATATTCTGTTTAAGCATGTTTATTATTTATACACACACACATATAGTTTAATCAGCTGCAAAAAATCTGATAATCCTGAAAAAAATTATAGTGTTATCATATAGCTTTTAAAGAATCATTTTTGTCGACTTTTTGTGCAGAGTTGTATACAAGGACAACCATAAAAATGTCAAGAAGAACTCTGTTACATTGAAAGACATTCTATGGGCAAAGTGGAGTCAAAATGAAATAGTATAGTACAAATCAATACTATGAAATTTCCAAATCCTAAACAAAGAACCGTTCACATACATTTTTTTAATGAACTATTATGGTTTTCAAATAACTGATATTTATATTTCTTTTTCCCAGAAAGGGTATAATAGCATCCTAAAATGTATATCATTAGTAGTTTTTTAGATTTATGTTTGAAATTGTAGATATCAAAATACAAACTGTATAATGGTATATATCGTTTTTTAAGAGAGAGAGAGAGAGAGAGAATTTATATATATATATTTTAGTTTTTCTGCGGACACAACATCTTTGTTTGTATATGGTGCTGAGGATCAAACCCAGGCCCCATGCATGCCAGGCGAGCACGCTACCGCTTGAGCTACATCCCCAGCCCTATATATCATTTTTATTTGAAAATACTTTATGGACTACCTGAAAAAAGTCTCTAAACCACTCTTATGGCCCTGCACATACAAAACCTTTTAAAGGAGTGTGCAGTGTCTGGAAGTTTGTCTGGTGGGGAAGACATGACTAGTGGAACACAAGTTTGGAAAAACACAGAACTTCCGGAGAGCTGAGGAGCTGCTGGCTTAGCTGGTAGCAACAACAGAAATGTGAATTGTTACATGTGAAATTTTATGTTTTCTTGTAGTCAGCCACATATTGTAAAGAGGAGAAATGGACAATAACAATTTTAATAAAATGTTTACCTAATGAAATACATTAGATATTTATTTATGTACCAGGGATTGGGTCCAGTGCCATACCCTTAGCCTTTTGTTGTTGTTGTTGTTGTTGTTTTGGAGACAGAGTCCTACTAAGATGCTTAGGGCCTAACTGATTTGCTGAAGCTGGCTTAGAACTTCCAAACTTCCAGCCTCAGCCTGTGGAGTCACTGAGATACAGGTGTGCACCACCATACCTGGCTAGACATCTTATTTTAACATTAAATCAATATAAAAAGTCATCTTTAATCTAGGGTGTAGCTCACACTCACAAAACATATCAATTTGGAATAGCCATATCTCAAGTGCCCAGTAGGCACATGTAGCTCTGTGTTCTTCAACATCTCAAATCTAAGCTGGTATTCCCTAAATTTTGTTCATTCATTGTTTTAATCAGCCTTTTCACTGCAATGACTAAAAGGTATGACTAGAACAACTGTGGAGGAGGAAAGATTATTTGGAGACTGATGGTTTCAGAGTCTCAGTCTGTAGACAGCTAGGCTAAACATCATGGTGGAAGAGTATGGCAGAGGGAAGCAGCTCACATAGTGATCAGGAAGCAGAGAGAGAGACTCCATTCTGCAGAGGCAAAATGTATACCCTATAGCCCTGTTCCCAGGGTCCCACCTACTCCAGCCACACCCCACCTGCCTCCAGTTACCACCCAGTTAATCCAATCAGGCATTTACTGATTAGATTAAGGCTATCACCAAATCACTTCTCCAAAACTTCTTGCATTGTCTCACATGTGAATTTTTGGAGGAAACCACATCTAAACCATAACATTCATGTGTCACTGCTGTATTCCTCTTCTCTGTAACACAATATAACTAATTATCTGATTTCTGTCATACTCACATATTACATGTACTGTATCATCTTAATATTTTTCTCTGAATTAACTCATTATATTAACCTGAGTCTATTAATTTTAAAAGTTTTGTCATATTTCCGACTTGTCAATTATATAGAAGGTAACCACAAAATACTTTAAACTATTATTACACATCAGATACTTTTGTCTATAAATTCAGGTTGAGACCAATTGTTCTGTTATAAAGACTGAACAGTTATTTAGGTATGTAAAATACATACTACTATATGACTTAAAATGACCAGGATCAAAGAGAGAACAAACTTTTTGCTGCATTATTTACTCCAAAGTCACTGTGCCACCTGACATCATCTTAGGCCATTAGCATCAAACATTTCACCCTGAGATTTAATCATTGGGAGATATTTATAAGTTCATCACTAGAAGCTATATATCAAAAAAATATTCAGGCTGATGTATAGTTTTGATTCTATAATCTGATTTGCTCTAGAGCATTAAATATTTAGAACATTATTTTGATTGTGCAACTTCTCTACATTTATATATTTCTTTGTGACATTTAACATGTCTTATGGGAGTCTAACAGGCTTATCATAACATTTTAGCCTTTCAGATTATAAGGGATTCTTTGACAAAGAGAGGAGCTGAGGAATTCTGGAAATCTTAATGTCATTGACACCCACAGAAAAGACTATCCCAATTTTATTGTTGATGATGGCCTATGGAGAAGCTGCTTGAAAGGTATAGAATAAGGAGGAGTTATGACTCTCTTCATCTGTAGAGAATCAGATGCTGAGGACAGGGACCTGTGTTCTTTCTGTTTGTATTAAACAAGAGTGTCCCAGAGTCAAATACCATGTAATATTAAGATAAATTAGTTAAATTTATATCTGTCAGAAAGCAACCTCTAGGCTTCTGGGTTTTTGTTACTTTGAATAATTTTCCTAGGATCTTGAATATTGTCTGTGATCAGAGAACATGAATATTTCCCCTGGTACTTGACGACTATTGCAAATAATATAGAACTCCCCGCTGAAAAATATTATTCTGTTATGATATACCTAGTAGGTAACTGAATTTGTGGACATATATAACCTCACAGCTGTACGTCATATGATAAGCAATTGTTTTATTACAACTAGAAGCGGTCCCATAAGGTACACCAAGAAGTTGGCTCTACTGGCATGTCAGTATATCTCCAAAATGTTCCAAGCATCCAATGTCTCTAGCCCAGAGAAGAGCTTCAAGAATGTATTTTGAATGAACAATTCCATTTGAATTAATGAGTCTTCAAATAAAATGCCTACAAAATAATTGCAATAAAAGAACAATATAGAGATTTTTATATATCTTGTATAATGTTCTAAGTAAAATGAATGCAAGGATAAATTCCATTAGGCAAAAACTACAGTATTATAGGTCTGGAAGATTATAGATAACTCTGGATAATCCTATTTTCTACTTTTCTTGAGATGGAAAAATATTATTTTGTATTAAAAACTAATACAAAGTTTTACATGACTCCTCCTTTGTCAAAGAAGATGCAGTTTGAGTTACTTTAGGAGTCTGAGGCTACACTCCTGTGCCAAACATTACTCACATTTCTTTGACACTTTTGTCAATCATTTTGACACTTTTGCCCATCACTTTTATCTAACTTCTTTTCTCATTGTTTCTCTGTCAAATTTATCATTGGGTTGGGTTTAACATGCTTTAAAATAGATTTTTTTTTTCATGCTGAAGTTATGACTACTTTAACAGGTGTTTTTAAAATCTGCAGTAATTTATTCTTTCCATATATAAATGACATACTTGAGAGCATTTCAAACAAAAAAGCCCATTATGAGCTCTTCTGGTCTCTTCAGATCCCTGCCATCTCAGTTTAAAAAGAGAAGTTGTGTTTGAGTATTCCTTTTATTCTTTCAATACTTGCTTCTCACTTGGTGTCCTCAGGTGCCCCTATATCCTTTCCATGGCTTGCTGTGCTCTGAATCAACCCCCATTCAGTCAGATGTAACTGCTCTCTAGGCAATTTCACAAGTATTTCTACCTCTATATCCAGCCCTTTTTTTGTACTTAAGACAATATATCTACCCCATTTCTATCCATCTATATCTATCTAGCTATCCATCCACTAATCCACACATTCACTCATGATATATAATACATATTCATTACATGAAATTGTATTAAACATACTGGTAAGTGAAGAAAACTCACTTGTAAAATTAAAGCAAAATGGTATTAAGTGAGGGAAAGAGAGAGAAATTATATAGACCTGTGATGTAACAGGCATTTTCCTTATGATGAAATCATATCTGCTAAGCTAACAATTGTAAACAAATCTTCAAAAGAAAGCTAATGCACATGCAGTATGTATTTTGGTTTGTTAACTGTCACAAGGTTAGTGAGTTCACATACCATCTAGTAGTAAAAGTTAATTTCCTGTAACACATATTAATAAGATACAGTACTTTAAATAGTACAAGTCCAAGTTTGATAATCCAAAAAAATGTATATTTTTTATTGAAAATACTTCTTTTTATTTTCATCATCACTAATGATTTTAGTATTTTAAGCTTAAAAAATTAAAAATGAAACAGATTGAGCATACATGCAGTGTAATTTCTGCTCTTTGTGGTTAATGATGCTTTTTGTTAAGAACTGAATCTAAATAGTCTCCAACCATTCCCTTTTTATCTTTCTGAAAAGGGCAATGGCATTACAGCAAATAAAGTCAAAATGACTCCTTGTTAAATACTGTTGTCATTTTCACTTTTGTAGCAAAACCCACCAAATACATATTTTCATCCCACCAGAGTATATTTTATTCCTTTATGTTTTTTTAAGTATTTTCAAATCTACAGAAAAGTAAAATGAATATCCACATAAACAGTTATTTCTCAGGGGTATGTAAACTATAGCTCAATGAACAATTTTAGGTAGTCACCTGCTTTTGCAAATACTCTTATTAGAACAAAGCTATGCCTTTTTATGAATTATCTGTAAGCTGCTTTTTGCACTACAACACAGAATTAAGTAGTTGTGACAGAAACAATATGGGCCACAAACCCTGAAATATTTACCATCTGTCCTTTTACAGAAAAAAAAAAAAAGTTCACTAACCTCTAACAGTTACTGTTTTGCTAGATTTGTTTTGTCTTTCTATCTTCATAGACAATTACAGATAGGTAGATCATACACTTATGCATACAGAAATACAATTTTTAGGTATTTGACAATAAGTGACTGGGGTTTCAGCATATATAATCCATATTCAAAAGTCTTCAAATGCCTCAATGTATTATTCTTTCAAGGTTTATGTAGTACTTTTGAAGATGTATCTCTTAAGACTCCAATAATCTATTATCCACTGTTGATTTAACATTCATTATATTTCTGTTCTCATTAAGTCTAAGATAATTGTCTTCAAACTTCATTATGGACTTGTGGATTTTTATTCAATATGAAATTATAAATATTGGGAGTATTTTTTGACTTCTTTTAAAATTAATTTAATTAGGCATATATGATAGAATGCATTTTGATTCATTGTACACAATTGCAGAACAAATTTTCATTTCTCTGACTGTACAATATGTAGTGTCACACCGTATGTGCAGTCATACATGCACTTAGGGTGATAATGTCCATCTCATTCCACCATCTTTCCTGTCCCCGTACTCCCTCCACTCCCCTCAGCATCCCTACCATTTGCCAAACAAAGTTCCTCCATTTTCCCCATGCCCCCCCGCATTACAGATCAGCATCCACTTATCAGAGAGGACATTTGGATTTGGGGGATTGGCTTACTTTCCTTAGCATGATATTCTCCAACTCCATCCATTTACCTGCAAATGCCATAATTTTATTCTCTTTTAATGCTGAGTAATATTCCATTGTGTATATGTACCTCAGTTTCTTTATCCATTCATTTATCAAAGGACATCTAAGTTGCTTCAACAGTTTAGCTATTGTGAAGTGAGTTGCTGTAAACATTGATGTGGCTGCATTACTATAGTATGCTGATTTTATGTCCTTCGAGTAATGATGGAGGAGTAGAATAGTTGGGTCAAATGGTGGTTCCATTCCAAATTATCTGAGGAATCTCCATACTGCTGTCCAGAGTAGTTGCACCAATTCACAGTCTGGTCAACAATGTATGAGTGTGCTCTTTCCCCCATATCCTTGCCAACACTTATTTATTTATTTATTTATTTTGTAGTGTTGATAACTGCCATTCTGACTGGCATGAGATGAAATCTTAGTTTTGGTTTGCATTTCTCTAATTACTAGAGATGTTGAACATTTTTTTTTCATATATTTGTTGATCAGGGTATATCTTATAAGAAGTGTCTGTTAAGTTCCTTATCCCATTCATTGATTGGGTTGTTTGATTTTTTTTGGTGTTAAATTTGAGTTCTTTGTACATCCTGGAGATTAGTGCTCTATCTGATGTGCATGTGGCAAAAATTTGTTCTCAAAGTGTAGTTTCTCTCTTCACTTCATTAAATGTTACTTTTGCTGAGAAGAAGCTTTTTAGTTTGAAACCATCTCACTTATTAATTCTTGATTTTATTTCTTGTGCTTTAGGAGTCTTATTAGGGATGTCGGGGCCCAATTCAACATGATGAAGATTTGGGCCTACTTTGTCTTCTATTAGGTACAAGGTCTCTGGACTAACTCCTAAGTCCTTGATCCACTTTGAGTTGATTTTTGTGCTTATTGAGAGATAGGGATTTAGTTTCATTTTGCTGCACATGGATTTCCAGTTCCTCTAGCACCATTTGTTAAAGAGGCTATCTTTTCTCCAATGTATGTTTTTAGCTCCTTTGTCTAACATGATATAACTGTATTTATGTAGGTTTGTCTTTGTGTCTTCTGTTCTGTACCATTGGTCCACATGTCTATGTTGGTGCCAATGCCATGCTGATTTTGTTACTATAGCTTTGTAGTACAATTTAAGGTTTGGTATTGTGATGCTTTCTGCTTCACTCTTCTTGCTAAGGATTGCCTTGGCTGTTCTGGATCTTTTATTATTCCAAAAGAATTTCACGATTGCTTTTTCTATTTTTATAAGGAATGATGTTGGGGTTTTCATTTGAATTGCATTGAATCGGATAGTACTCTTTGGGTAGTATGGCCATTTTGACAATATTAATTTTGCCTATCAAAAACATATTAAAAAATAGTGTACCATGACCAAGTGGGGTTCATTCTAGGTATGCAATGTTGGTTTAACATACATAAATCAAAAAATGTAATTCATAACTTCAGTAGGCTTAATGATAAGAATCATATGATTGTATAAATTTTTATTTGTTTTAAATATTTTTCAATTGCAGTTGGACACAAAGGTATTGTACCTTTATTTTATATGTATTTTTATGTGGTGCTGAGGATTAAGCCCAGGGCCTCACACGTGCTAGGCAAGTGCTCTACTGCTGAGCCACAACCCCAGCCCCCGATTGTGTAAATTGATACAGAAAAAGCATTTGACAAAATACAGCAACGTTTCATGTTCAAAACATGGAACATACCTCAGCTTTCTAAAAGATATCTATGCTAAATCCAAGGCCAACATCATTCTAAATGGAAAAAGAAATTGAAAGCATTTGCTCTTAAAACTAGAATAAGACAGGGATGCCCTTTTTCGCCACTTCTATTCAACATAGTCCTTGAAACTCTAGCTGGAGCAATTAGACAGATGAAAGAAATTAAAGAGATGTGAATAGGAAAAGAAGATTTCAAACTATCCTTATTTGCTGATGACACGATTCTATACTTAGCTGATCCAAAGAAAACTCCACCAGAAAACTTCTAGGATTAATAAATGAATTCAGCAAAGTAGTAGTATATAAAAAATCAATACCCATAAATCAAATGCATTTCTATACATCAGTGATGAACTCTCTCAAAGAGACATTAGGAAAACTACCCCCATTCCCAATAGCTTAAAAAAATAAAATACTTGGGAATCACCAACAAAAGAGGTGAAAGACTTCTACAATGAAAACTACAGAACACTAAAGAAAAGAAATTGAAGAAGACTTTAGAAGATGGAAAGATCTCCCATGCTCTTGGATTGGCAGTGTTTTTCAATACTTAAATTGTTTGAACTAGCTATTTGAAACTCCTTCACACTGGCATCTTTGTATTTTTGTCTTGTTTGGTCATTTATTATATCCTTAAGTTATGAGACAACAAAATATTCAAAACTTATATTGTTAATTCCCTTGCCCCAAACCTGGTTTATGCTATTCCTCCAAGGAATTATAATTTTAGTTAGAAAGACATCATGATCTGAGTATTAGATGTGGCCATAGCTACTAAGAATTTAAAACAAAACTAGGAAATAATTTCACTTTTTTTTTTTTTTTTTTTTTTTACTTTTTCTATACTATCATGTTCTTTTTTTTAGTTGCTCAAGACAATACAATGATCTTGACATATCATACATTTGATTCATATGTATGAATTCTTATTTTTCCATGTGTACAGATTGCAGGATCACATTGGTTATACAGCCACGTTTATACATACAGCAATACTAGTGTCTGTTGTACTCTGCTGCCCTTTCTATCCCCCCTCCATCCCCTACCCTCCCATCACCTCTCTCTACCCAATCTGCTGTGACACATTTCTTTTTTTTTCTCCTTTCTTCCCCTTCACACCATCGTATATGCATTTTGTATAACAATGAGGGTCTCCTTCCATCCTCGTGCAATTCCCCTTCTCCATCCCATTCCCTCCCACCTCTCGTCCCTGTTTAGTGGTAATCATCTTCTCATGCTTTTCCTCCCTACTCTGTTTTGAGTCACCCCCCCCCCCCCCCCCGTCCCTTATATCAAAGAAGACATTCAGCATTTGTTTTTTAGGGATTGGCTAACTTCACTTAGCATAATTTGCTCTAATGCCATCCATTTCCCTTTAAATGCCATGATTTTGTTATTTTTTAGCACTGAGTAATTCCATTGTGTATAAATGCCACATTTTTTTTTTTATCCATTCATCTATTGAAGGGCATCTAGGTTGGTTCCACAGTCTAGCTATTGTGAATTGTGGTGCTATGAACATTGTTGTAGCTGTGTCCCTGTAGTATACTCTTTTTAGGTCTTTTGGATGTAGTCTGAGAAGGGGAATAGCTGGTGAGGATGGGGGAAATAGGTACACTTGAACATTGCTGGTGGGACTGCAAATTGGTTCAGCCAATTTGGAAGCAGTATGGAGATTCCTTGGAAAGCTGGGAATAATCTTACTTTTTTAAATGCTAAACTCTTATTCTAATTAAAATTCAGTGATATATGATAATATTTTATCTTTTCCAATCCTACAATTTGATCTCCTCTGTACCTTAATACAAATGTTGACTATTAGTAATTCAGTATATATAATTATTTGATTTATCTTATGAGATAGACAAAAAACAGATCACAAATTACAATATCAAAACCACAGCTAAAACCTATTCAGTGAATTTCAAGGTCTTCTTTTTTATCTTTGTGTTCTAGAACATGTTTCACTGAGTGTTTGCTATCAAGAATTCTTTCAAAACATACTTATTCATTAACTTTCTGTGTGATCATGTCTAAAAGTTGATAGTTTTTCTCAGTATGCGATAGTAATGTTTACCATTTTAAAATTTTGCTTTTTAAAAATAGATAAAACATAACCTCATTGTTTACCTTTATTTGTCTCTATTTTATTAAATATATTTATTATAACGAGTGTCCCTATACCACCACAACAGGAACTTTGGTGGGTTTACTTTTGCTATCCAATTTATCTTTTTATCAACAATAACTTTTTCCTTTATTTTTACATGAGTAATTTTTATAATATACAGGAGAAGATGCTGCAGTTGATTTTCTCAGAAATGTCTCCTCTTTTTCTTTGGCAGTCATATAGGATGAGGAGATGACCATATCAATCTAATCCAGGATTTAGCAGTGCTTGGGTAGAAAAGCAGTTTTAGTAAGGCTCACTTAACTTTTGTTTCACCTCATGCCAAGCTTTTGCTTGAGAACTTGAAAGGTCTCGGGCTTTTCATGCTACAATACACTTGAGAGATTTAATTATTCCCTGTATCAATTCTAAGCTTTCTTCTTTACCCTCCTATTCTCAAGAAGTTTTGGCTAATAGTAATAACATAAGAAATAAACTTCCTTAACATAAGCTAAAAAGGGGATCTATTGTAACAATACGGAGTAACTCTTTGAATTAAAGAAAAACTATACAGCCATGTTTAGGTAGTAAGAACCAGGCAACTTCGGCAATTTAAGACTCCGGAGTTCTTATAATGCTGATATGGCAAATAGACCTCTTCAATAATCCCCTTTTGTTAAAGGTTCAAATTCTCTGGAAATAGAATTTGATTAATCCAGCATTGCAGATGGTACCCTTGGTCTTTCCACCTATTTTTCTTATATCTAGAGTCTTATGGCTATTGTATACAGAGATAGCCACTGAAATTGGGAAGGTTCCCAAAGGAAAATGGTGGTGATCTTAAATTGTTGTGTATTATATCCTTAGATTTTAGGTTTTTGTGTTGTAACTGGAAGTGCCTGGGGAATATTGCTCTGAAGAGTTTCTAATAAAAATAACAGGCACATGAGGGGTCAATAAAGGAAAAGACAAATGTTTTTATGATAATAGCAGAAAATTCCTGCTTTGGTCAAAAGGAGAGAGACCCTGGATATTTTGAGAAATGTTTTCTACTACATTGCTTTTTCTTTCAAAGTAAATTAAGACACTGTTTTAGTCTTTGGGTTACAAATATAGGTAAGTCCAAATTCATTGACTTTTCTCAGCTTAGAGTTAAAAGTGTAGCCAGCCATATCAACTACTTCAGTATTGTGTGATATATCAGGATGTAGATGATCTGTGTGTATTGTGTTTTGTTTGGTGTTTCATTTTCCAGAGGACATGACAGAGCTGCTATGAAGTACTTCTCTGAACATTTGTTACCCATGCTAAAGCAAGCTCTCTTGGATTTTCTTTTCATATATTCCTCTAAGAATCCCCATTGATTTCTGGGGTTGGCTTAGCTGACCTGGCTAACATGCAGTGTATACTTCCCTATTTCAAAAACACTGAAGCTGAACTTGATCAAGGAAAACATCCTTGTCTAGTGAAGGATGATTATTTTTCTAACCAAGCCTCAAGATACTTTTGAAGGTGAACTTGTTTTGCTAAAGAAACAGGTTGTTTTTCTGTCTCAATGCATCACAATACATTTTAAATAATGGATTGCTGCTTAAGTTGAACCGAGTTGTATTCCCTAATATCCAAACCTATAAAAATTTAATAGCACTTTTATAAGGGAGTGTGGAAGAAAGGTACAAGGATCTCAATCTCTACCTGTGAGTCATACATAGATAGACAGGAAGTTGGTGGGGGAGTGCTTGGTCTAAGAAGAATTTGAACATAACTCAATGTTTGCCCCACTTGGTTTCACATGCTGCATTAGGATTGTACATATTCAATAAATGCCATTTTCAGGTTGATGAATTGTACAAGTAAACCTAAGGATGAAACAAGTAGATCAAGAAGTGGATCTTTGTCAGAATTCAAAAGGCCTCCTTAGTTATATGTGACAGCTGAATCCATTATGAGTAAAGTATATAAGCATGGAATATATATTATTTTAATTAGGACCCCATTCTTGTGGGTGAATTAAACAAATCATGACAAGCGGGGGGTGGGGGGAGACTTGTATGCCTGTAGCCAATGACCCAGATCACGATGGGAAACTGCTGTATCAGTCAGCTTGAATTTTAATTTACATCCAAGGAAGGCATAGATTTGCCATGTTATCAAAGATGGCATTGGTTTTGAAGGTTAAAAGACCCTGGTTTAAAAGGAAAATCTTTGGTATCCATGACTGAACAACAATTCATAACCCCAAAGAAATTTCACTGTTTTCATATAGGTCTTGAAGTTATTAAATATAACAGTTCCAATTAGAGTTTAGTTGCATTATTCAGAATTATAAAGAGAAAGATTTCACAAATAAAATACTCTGTGTATTTTTCTTAGACAGATTTATAGAAGGTATTATAAATCCCTTCCTGGGCCTCATCAAAGTCTTTGGGTTTTAAGGTCATTATACTGAATACTCTATGCATTTTAATACTACCCTAGGGTATTTTAGAGTAGAAATTAATTTTTGAAGAATTGTTATTGAAATGACATCCAAAACCACTTAACCTTATGTATAGGAAAATAAATGGCCATTTTAATTGTGTCACTTTGTTGTCTTCATACAATAAAAATACTGGAAATAGTTTTCTTTAAAACTGGCAATTAGGAAAATATAATTTTTCTCACTAACATAAATGTCAATTTCTTTGTATGTGTGTGTGTTGCTGGGTACTTAACCCAGGGGCGATTTACTAATGAGCTACATCCCCAGTCTATTATTTGTTTGATTTTAGGCCATCACATTAAGTTGCTGAGGTTGTTAAACTGTCCATTCTGACCTCAAACTATGATCCTCCTGCCTCATCCTCTTGACTTGCTAGGATCACCCATGTGTGCCACTATGCCCAGCTATAAATACCAATTATATGCCAACTTTCAAGTCACTGAGTATAATTCTCTTTGTAAGACCTCTTAACTCAGTACCCTGAATACACCTGGAAGATGGCATGCAAGGTATTTAGCCATATAAGGCCTTTCTTGACTTGGTCCCAATCTCCCTTTGAACCCTAAGCTAACACCCGCCCCCCATATTACAAAAAAATAGCAGATTGCTACTGGTTTCCTACTAAACATCATAGCTTTTCATGTTTATTAAAGTGCTTATCCTTTGAATAGTATAATAGTTTCAATCTTTTCTATGATGCAAACTTCTATTTTCCTTTTAAAACACCATTCTCATTCTTCATTCACTAAGCCTTTGTGGATGGTGACCACCATTTTTAATACTGTTTGCAAGTTCATTGCCTACTTTTATTGCAATATTTTTTTCCACCAGGTTCAGGTGGCTTCAGCTTCTGAGTCATCTCTCTAATATTATGAGCTCCTAAGAAGCAAAAACTGTTTAACTATTTTTAATCATCTTTACTGAGCATATTATGGGTATTCATCAACTATTTTTTATGTATGAATAAATCTTTGTCACTCATTATAGTGAAGAGATGGTAAGGCATTTAGCGACTGCTAAATAATTAGCTTTGAGAATTTTATGCTTTTTTTTCTTGTGTTAAACAGGGTTTGCCCAATAAAGTAGTTAATCTCATTATTCTCCTTTTGTTTATATTGTTTCTGTATCTCATGAAATCGTTCTAAGTGAGCAAGGACAAAATTTCTAGTAAATTGATAAGAGAAGTAAAAAAAAAATGTTCTCTGATATAGAAACCAGTTAAAACCAGAATACACGTATCCTCAATAACAGCTGTGTAGACTTCATCTTCTCTCCAGGTGTCCCTAGAAGAGCATGGGGTAGAAACTCCTTGATGATCATCATTCCTGTCTTCTTATTCCCTGTACTTGAAATTTTGCTTTTCTTTGCCCATCACCTCACATATTTTCAAACAGCATTCCTCTCCTACAATCTATAAATGAGCAGAGTTTTAGTTTCCTTAGTTACATGTCTGCCCATATTAAATTTGCATTACAGATATGCTTTCTTTTACTACATTAAAGTCATTGTAATTAAGTGTTGGAAAAAGGAGAAAAGTAACTTTCATTAAAGAACAGTAACCAAGTATCTATCTATTGATGATTTGGCTATATTTTTGTTTTTCTTATTATTGGAGATTGAACCCAGGGGTCCTTGACCATTAAGCTACATCCCCAGGTATTTTATTTGTGTCTCAATAAGTTGCCCAGGCTGATCTCAAACAAGATAAAATAGTACAGAATTAATTTGCATTAAGAAATTTTATTCAGGTGCATTTTATAATCACTTGAAAACATGACTTTAGCTTGGATCATGTCTACAGACATGAAATAAATTGACCGTGCATTGGCAGAGCAATCAGAAGACAATTGTGGCCAATCCCTTAAGTCTCTGCAGATGCTCTGTAGCAAATTCAATCCAAAACAATCATCCGTTGTGGCCACACTGAGTGGTTTTTACTATGCCACTGGCATGATACTTAGCCATAAAGAGTATTGCCCTTGGGTGATAACATTTTTTGTATTTTCAACTACTATAATCTCCCCTTTTCAATCACTTTAGGAAGTAAAACATCTTTCTTTTTGAATACAGTCATTTTCATCTATAGTTTTTATTGTTCTTTAACAAAGGAAAATCATACAGAATTATATAAAACCCATGAGATACAGATTTCCTGGGAATAACTGTTAGGAAGATTAAATCTCTGTTCACTGCACTATTCAGAATGAGTGTTCATGTCATTTTGCAAATTTAGTTTGATAACTAATCAACCTAAAGAAACATAAAAGTATATTGTGCCAACGTGTCATCTACTCAAGAGTTTTATCAAACAAAAAACTCAACTTGGGGAAAAAATAGAGACTTGAAATGAAAGAAACAGAGAAACAGAGCATATGCTTAGCATATGTGAGGCTCTAGGTTAAAGCTGCAATGCTAAAAAATGTAAAATATAAAAAATAAGAGGAATTAAAGAAACAATTATTGAAAAATTACTTTTTTTTAGAGAGATAGAAATTTTAATATTTTTTTTAGTTTTCAGCAGACATAACATCTTTGTTTTTTGTATGTCCTGCTGAGGATCGAACCCGGGCCGCATGCATGCCAGGTGAGCACGCTACTGCTTGAGCCACATCCCCAGCCCTTGAAAAATTACTTTTAAGAAATATTTTCAAAATTATTATATTTGAATTCATATTTTCCTTTGAGCATATATATGACTCTTGGATTAGCTAGATACTTTTCTTTCAAAAATGTGTAAACATGTGCGTGCACGCGCGTGCGCGCGCGCACACACACACACACACACACACATACACATACATGAGTGAGAACCAATCAAATAAAGGAGATAACAAAGGAGTGAAAGGAAGATCAGTAGAGGATGGAAAAAGAGAAGGGAGGGGAGGAGAAAGGGGATATAAGGGTTGAAGTCGATTTCCTTATATGTATAATTTTGTCAAAAGAAAGCTACAGGCTATTATAATGCTCTAATAAAGTGTATGCGTGCATTTTATAAGTGGAATCTTGAATTGTTTGGTAAGTGAAAACTTGAATATCTTCTTCAATATTCTCATTTAAAAATAGATACCAAGAAAGAAGAAAAACTAGTAACAATGTTAAATATAAGTGCAGTAAAAACAACAGACTGTACAATGATAGGGAATCTTAAGTGTAGTTTCATGCATAGGGTAATTTGGAGAACATCCAAATATTCTCTTTAGTCATATTTTTCATAGAATTTATAATTTCATTGCTAATTTTGTATTCTAGGTAAACATTATCTTTGCTCTTGAAATGATTTTTATTGTCATTAATTAACCTTTTGTCATTTAGTCAATATACAGGTATTCAGCAAATACTCTACAAAACATTGTTTAAAAAAAAAAAAATGAATGGGAAAATTACTCTCCCTTCACTGAGGCAACAGTTCAGTGAAGCCTGAAAAAACTATGTACATACCATATGCATAGCATCTTGTGTGAGTTTAAAGGAAGAAGAAATAGTCTCCCCTGAGAAATGGTAATGTCACAGGGAGAGATTTTCAGTAGGTAGGAATTTTAAATGTAAGATATAAAGAAATCTGTTTGAAATTTAATCCTCAATTTTTACGTGCTATTTATGGAAAACATTTTCTCTCAAATAATTTTTCTATAGTTGTCAAATGTGTTTTAGTTTCCTACACCATTTGTGAGAAAAGAAAGTAGCTATTAATTTTAACACAATTCTGAGATTAAAATACTAATAATGTTTAAAATTAGAATGATATTCTCAGGGTTCTTTCCCTCTTCTCCCCTCTCTTGGCTCTATGGCCTCTATTTCTTTGTCTTGGTGATAGACAAAAGTCATAACTATTAACTTTCATTGTCAAATTTTAATGTCCAAGTAGGCTTGCATAAATATACAGCAGTGCCCTCTACTGGACAGAAGCCAGTCAACTCATGCAGAGAATCCTTTATAGGGTGGGAGGACGTAGGCCATATTATAGGAAACTCAATGACCATTTTTTTTTTAATAAAATCTCATATGACTGCTAAAAATAATATCAAACTTTGACTTGACATATTCAAAAGTTTACCTTGACCTCTCACCAGGGGCTAGAAAAGCTTGGTCTCCAATATGAAGAGGAGGGTAAGCAAACTTCTTACTTTCTCCAGAAAATTGTATTCTTTGGGAAGTGAGTCAGTCCCTCCTTCATTTTTAATCAAAATGTTAATTTTGTTCATTTGATTTACTTTTATGTTGTCCTTCAGTGGAGCAAATACCATTTCGCTTCCCAGGTAGCCAAATTTGGTGGTTGTCATTACAACTTTAAGGACATGAAATTAAGATTCTTGTTATGGGAAATATTATATCCACTGTAGTATTTATAGTTTTTGGCAATTTACTATTCAAGAAGGATATGGTTTACAGCAAGACAACAATATAGTTTCAAGTTCACCCATATCTTTTTAAATAGCACATTTACATCCTGCCTATGGATATTTAAATTTTTGCACATGTTCCGCATCTTTTTTCACAGAAATAGGAGTTCTGTTCTCTTGTTGAGATTTTTATTTGCCTTTAATTATGAAACTTAATACTAAGCAAATTGGTTTGACAAGATAAATTATGAATATTTAAATGCAAAATTAAGAGAATAAATGATATATCAAGGTTTCAGTCTCAAAAAAATAGTTTGGAGCTTATATCTGCCACTGAACTTTTCAACTATTGAAAAATAGATTTGATAACAATTTTTGCAGGTTCAATCAAAAACTGCTAACTCTCAAGAGAAAATAGAAAAAAAATGTTCTCGACAATTTTGTTCTATTAGACAAGTAAATGTGTGGTTGCTGAGGGTATGTTTCTAAATTGAAAACTTCAATTGCTTCTTTGAGTGCTGAGCAAACCTCAGGTGTAGCAGAGTTGATTTTTACTGCCAAAACATTTCAAATTGAATAACAATAATAGTGCTAATTATATCATCTCACATTTATATGACATAGTTCATGAATTCCTTTCACATATGTGTATAAAAGCATATCTAAATACTGCAAAATTGTTTTTATACAGATTTTCCATAATACTATACGTTAAAGCAATCTGCTGACAGTCCCATCAATAGAGGAAATAGTAACTGAGTTTTCTGTGACATTGTTGATCAACCCTAATGAGTTTACACTTATGTCATTCTAACTCTGGGTATTTTAAGTTACATAATAATATATGACTTCATTGTTTAATTCGGGTTGCTAATGAAAATGTCTTACCAGAAGCAGTGGTCAATACTGGACAGGATTTGGATTAATCTGACCTTCTATTAGAATGATCACCTTTGTAAAACTACTGGAATCAAAAACAAAAGCTTTATCAGTAATGGATTCTCAGACACAATCTTAGATAAGTCCAGAGTAAATGCACACCAGTTTTCAGATGTGTTTTAGAGAGTCTTAAATGCTGAGAAATGTTATTGTGTTAACAATGAGTAGTGAATAGGTATAGTTCTATGATGTTTTCTTATTCTAAAACTACAGTTAATTAAAACAGTTGTGTGAATATGCTGTATACTTTGAAATCTATATTTCTGAGTATCAAAAGATTTTTTCCTAATCATAGGAAGCCTTTAAAAATAATGTACATTAGATTAGATGAATAAAGTTTATGTGTCTGTGATTGCAATGGCTTCTTCTTGTTGTCCCCATTAAATTGTGGAAATAAGTAACTGCTCTGTTGAATGCTACATAATTCATATTCAAGGTAAAATCAAGTTAAGGGCCTTATTGAGAAAGAAACCTGTTATTTTATTATGCATCTAAACAGTTTCTCCAAGGTTGGACAATAAATAAGTTAATTATAATGGAAATTTGAAGAATGGTGAGTTCAAAAATAACTAAATTAGTAAAAGTCTTACTAATTTTTAACTTCATTGATATTGACAATGATTTTAATTCTTCATTATTTAAATTTTTAAAAGGGCTTTGAAAATTAATTTGATAACTGTTTTGGTTCATTCTCAAATCATTCTTCGCAGTACGAATATCCTTGTGAACTAGAAAATCTATAAATATGCTTTAAAAAAATACTATTTCATTCTTTATGAGAAAATAAAAAGAAAATACATTATCTTCTAATCACATAATTCAAGGCTTAGATTATTTCAGTAACCTCTAAACATTTTAGTATTGTTAAAAACATCTTAATTTTATAAATATGCCCATGTTTGGAAGAAAATAAACTACAAACAACTTTCATATTTTAAATCTTTAAGCAAAATAGAGACATATGTAATTAATTTTATTTCTTCTTTGTTATATCACTCTTATCAAGGCATTGTTCACTCTCTCTATAATTCCAGCTGAATTTAGATGTAGAAGCAGAATTCTGAATTCATATCAGTCAGACTACTTGGAACTTAAACTGGATTGTGAATATAATGCTAGAACTTTTAAATTCACCTTGTGCATCCAGGTAAACTAGTCATCATGTGTTGGTCAAGTTATTTAGAATATGTGATTCAAAACCTAGTCTTAGTCCTAACTTTCCAGTACACTGGTAAATCCTATCTTGCTTTCAAAAAATAATAAAGATGAAGTTTATTGTGTACTTCATCTGTACCAAGTATTTTGTGTGGTCTAAGTACTTTACATGTATTAGCTCTTCAAATTCTCACAGCAGTCCTGTGAGAATGTGTTATAATTCCTCCTGGAAAAATAAGGAATCTTAGGCATAGCAAGAATGAGTGACTTATCAAAGATCTTAGCAATGTTTAAATTCAGTTTACTGTAGCTGGGGATGGTGGCACATGCCTGTAGTTCCAAGTGGTATGGGAGGCTGAGGCAGGAGGATCAAGAGATAAAATCTAGCCTCAACGACTTAGCAAGGCCCTAAGCAACCCCGTGAGATCCCGTCTCTAAATAAAAATATAAAAAAGGGCTGGTGATATAACTCAGTGGTAAAGTACCCCTGGGTTCAATTTCTGGTATCCCCCCAAAAAGTTTACTGCTCAAAGAAAGCTCTTATTATATAAATATGTGGCCAACACAAAATCCCCTGTGTATGTCCAAGAAAGTATTCTATTAAAGAATTATAAGTTTCCAGAGACTGAAATTAGCACACGGCTCACTGTCTGTTCTCTTGTTGATGCACCCAGCAACCCTGCTGCCACCCTTGTAGTCAGCATGCCCAGTACATCCTAAAGCCCATGTTTTCATGCACATGGATTCTTCCTACACTCAATTTGCCTAAAGTCTCTTAATGTACATGTGTGGAGAGGGAGAAGTTGCCTGTACAAGACAGATGGAGTCTGGACATGGATATTATAGAGATTGCCAGTATCCTTAAAAATACTGTGGCAACATTGCCTCTTCTCTTACTTTGTAGATGAACTACTGCTAGTTTCTCTTTCAGTTGTCCTCAAGGTCTCCTTATTACAATTCTGGGTACTTTGAGATTAATTGTGCCTCATGTATGCATTTATGAATACTTATTATATTAGCAAACATACCTGCAAATGTTTGATAACAGATTATTCATCAGCGTTAAAGAAGATCAAAGTAAGAGGAAAAGTGGTTTAATAAAAGATTTCATCACCTATGAAGATTAGAATTGGGCTTAGAGGAGAATGTTGAATATAGCTGGAAGGAAAGGAAAGGCTTTCTGAAGACAATTTAAGTGGGAAATGCATGAATAAAGACTAGGTTTTGAGTAAGTGGAATTTTAAGACTAAGGATCGTATTTAGCAAAGTATTAGAACGTGCAAATGAGAATGAGACAAAACACAGATCTTAGAAAGTAGCCCAAGGAAACTCACTGCAAGGATCAGCCCCCAAAGCTAAGGGGTGATCTTCATATATTAACAGCTTGCACATATATTTCCCAATTTTTATTCTCAAATCATAAGTAAAATTGATGGTCTATGAAATTGTGGGGTTTTTCTTTTTGTTGTTGTTGTTGTTGTTGTTAAGATACAGGGGACACTGTGCTGCATTATCAGTAACTGAGTTTAAAAAGTACAATTTCAAGGAAAATGTATTAGGGCACACTAGGAAAAATGAGAGAGAATTCTTGGTAAATACGGCAGGTTTAATTCACAGATGACTTTGAAAGACAGCCAAGGATGGACCTTTATTGGAAACACAAGAGTCATCTTAGAGTCATCCTAAGATAACTCTTACCTTAGTCAATAAGGCAATATTTTGAGTGCCCATAAAAAATATTACTAGATGCCAATTGATCACAGGCTCTTTATTTACTGTACGTCTGCAAATTCAAAATTTTACCTTGATTCTTGGAAAATCGTGTTTGCTTAAGAACATTATTGTTGTTTATACATTATTCTATAACCATGATCATATTCAAAAGTAAAATAGATTGGAAGCTGCCGGAGAACCTGAGCTATCTCTTCATTATTGTGGTCTCCAAAACAAGATCTCACATTTATTTAGTGCTCAGAAAAGATGTATTTTAAATCTAAGAGCTCAGCTTAAACATTAAAATAGAAGGTTATATGTCACTTAGATTTTGTAAAATTACTATTTTCTTGTGTTTCTTGGAATATTGGACTCAATAGGCTGTAAGAATAATATATATCAATAAAAAGTTTGAAAATATTACTTACCTGGTTTTAAATTTTAGTTATTTGTGTGCATAGCTTCAACTCTTCTCAAATGCACGTGCACATAATATTTGACAGATGATTTTAGGAAGTTCAAAGAATCTTTGAAAGTCATCAGTAAGCCTGGTTAAGAACTTTTGTTCAGTTTATTTTGGGATACTAGTAGAATGGAAAATAGTTCATACATTGATAGATAAATCCTATTTAAGTAAATTTTCAGAAAGTATGTATAAGGATATGAGACTTCTGACTTGGTGTTGATTGTCAAATGTGATCGGATATAAATTTTAAATTTATGGAATGATACTAGTTTCTCATTTCCTTCAAAAAATCAGTACAGCTAGGCACAGTGTCACACACTTGTAATCCCAGTGGCTCAGGAGGCTGAGGCAGGAGGATTATGAGTTCAAAGCCAGCCTAAGCAAAAGTGAGGTGCCGAACAACTCAGTGAGGCCCTGTCTCTAAATAAAATACAAAATAGGGCTGAGGATGTGGCTCAGTGGTCCATTGTGCCCAAGTTCAATCTTCAGCACTGCCTCCCCCCAAATCAGTACAGATTGATTGTTTTTAAAAAAGGGATGATCACGCTAACTGGGGAAGAAATACAGAATAGTGAGGCATTGAGTGAAAAAAGTTTTATGTCTACTCCAAAAATAGAGAATCAAAAAATAAGAATTTGTTTTATTTTTTTTTTAAGACTGTGATTGTGAAATTGGGATTTGTTCAACTTTATTAACAATATTATAGTCATATTTCATATTAAAACTCTTTAAATTTTTTAAATTTTATCTTTTAACTTTTTTCTAAAAATGTCAGTTGTAAGGTATAAAACAAAACTTACATTCTTAGCAAGGAGGATACATTTGATGTTTTTGCCTCAGGCTATATTTCCAAACAAGAAAGCAGTTTTCAACACACCCCCCTCCCCTACCAAAACAAACAAACAAAATGACCTAGGGAGAATGCAACATCCCACTGTGGTACAAAGTCAACTTTTCCAATTAAGGACTTATAATTGCAAGTAAGAGGCTTTGGCTATATTAAAGGTTGGGGAAAAAGAACACAAGTGTTTACAACAATTTTCAATTTCATTTTCTTTGAGGGAAGAAAAACATGTTACTAGTTACATGTACATGGTTTATCTCCATGTTTTGACCAGAGCCAGCAGAGAGAAATTTCAGATATGCACTATGTCAATAATTAAGCCTTTACTACATATTTACATTCTTGCTCATTATCTTTCAATTGCTTAAATTCCTAAAGAACTTCTCCCCACAATTTTGCAAAAATGTGTAGTTAACCAGATCCCATGCAAATATTATGCCAATTACTATTTACCTTATTTATTGTAGTTTATTTCATTATAATTACAGGGCAACTAGGAATAGTGTCTACATCATTCAGCTTTTACTGAAACCTTAACATAACTTGGGTAAGCTCTCCTTGTGTCCTTGGCTCATCTCATATACATGGTCAAAATAATAGAAATCTTTTATCTCCCTGGCAGGTCCCTTCCAGTTCTTACACTCTGTAAATATATATATATATATATTTTTTTTTTTTCATTTTTCCTGATGTAAGTTTTTCATCTCCTAGCCTTAATATCTTTTTCTCTGAAATTTACCTTCAGTGAAAACTGTCAACTCATTGAGTTTCATTGCTTTTTATTATCATAAATAAGGCTGCTTTTAAGTAACATAACTATAAAGTCATAAGGCTATGGAGGCTATTCAAAATATATGCTAAAATGTTGGGCAATGACAAGCAGTAGTAGCATTAGTAAAAGGGAAAACTTTCAAAGGACTTATTTGGAGATACAAATTATGACTCAACTATAGGAATATTGTTGGAACTCATAGTTCATAGGGAAACTTTATTTTATATCATTTCACTTTGTATTGAACAATTGCAGAAAATCAATCATGCTTTTATATTTTGGTTCTGTTCAACAACACTTAATTCAGTACCAACCATATATAAAACACAAGTGTAGACACTATGGGGGTAAATTCAGCTTTTTCACTAGCAGATGAGAACTCTAACACTTATTCAGATTCTACTAAGCAACCATTTTAGGAACCCATATGATAACTATCATATTCCTTTGTGTACTTTACTATCACTATGATATGTACTTATTAAAATTTTTATTCAATTGCCTCTTGGCCAGATGTAATTTCTCCTCAATAGATAAAGAAATCAATTTTGTTATGTATAGTTTTTCATTTTTTTATGAAAAAAAATCTATATACGGGAAACACTTTTATTAAGGAAGTTCAGTTTCAGATTTTATCAACCCAAATCTTTGTTATTTATTAGATTGCTTCTGACCCTAAATTTTGATTAAAAGCTCCCCCTAATTTAGTGACCTAATATTTTATTTCTAATCTTTTTTGTTCTATAACATTATGATATAAAAGTTAACACTTGTGCAAATAATACTTGTTAACTCCAGGAATCTCTACCACTCAAAAAAAGCAAAATAATAATTATTTTTTTATTTCTTTTTTTACTTATTTCTTACATACATGACAATAGTAGAGTGCATTACATTCATAATTATCCATTCACAGCACAATTTTTTGTAACTCTGTATATAAAGTATGTTCACACCAAATTATGCCATTGTACATGAGCTCTTATATTTTTGCACACAATTCTTAATACATTTTAATACTATCATTTATCATATCTCTATTTGTATATAAGGTATGTTGACACCAAATTCACATCTTCATACATGAGTTTTTTATAATGATGAGGATCTTCTTCCACCATCCTAGATATTCTCCTTCTCTCTCCCTTTCCCTCCCACCCCTATTCCCTATCTAGAGGTAATTTTCCTCCTATGCTCTCCCTCCCTACTCCACTTTGAGTCACCCCCCTTATATCAGCGAAAACATTTGGCATTTGTTTTGGGGGGATTGGCTAACTTCACTTAGCATTATCTGCTCTCATGTCATCCATTTCCCTGCAAATGCCATGATCTTACTATTTTTTAGTGCTGAGTAATATTCCATTGTGTATAAATGCCACATTTTTTAAATCCATTCATCCACCGAAGGACATCTAGGTTGGCTCCACAGTTTAGCTATTGTAAATTGTGCTGCTATAAACATTGATGTGGCTGTGTCCCTGTAGTATGGTGTTTTTAGGTCCTTTGGGTATAACCAAGAAGAGGAATAGCTGGGTCAAATGGAGATTCCATTCCCAGCTTTCCAAGGATTATCCATACTGTTTTCCAAATTGTCTGCACTAATTTGCAGTCCCACCAGCAGTGTATGAGTGTACCTTTTTCCCCGCATCCTCACCAACACTTGCTGTTGTAAAGCAAAAGAATTATATAAAATAATTCTACGTAACTTTGAAGGATCGGTAGATGTATATCAAACCTACTTTAATTTCAAGCTATTGTAATAGATTTAGAAACAATAATAAAAATTATCTTGATAATAATGATAATGATATAATTTGCAGGATTTCTATTTTTTGCCAATGTAGTTGAAAATTTATACATATTACTCAATCTTCAGAATCATCATTGGGAAGTACTTAATACTGTCCAAATTTTATAGAGGTTTGAGAGATTTACTAAATTATCTAATGTCAGATATAGAAGGAAAAATGAATTGGGCTTTGAAGTTGAGGGAAGTAGATTTAAGTGTCAGAAAATAATAATCAAAAATGGTCTTGAGTCTCAGAAAAAGTTTGCATTGTCTTCAAGGTTTTAAGAGAACAATCACAGTATTTGGG
Source organism: Callospermophilus lateralis (assembly GCF_048772815.1). Lineage (NCBI taxonomy): Eukaryota > Metazoa > Chordata > Mammalia > Rodentia > Sciuridae > Callospermophilus > Callospermophilus lateralis. The sequence goes on along the minus strand of NC_135306.1, from coordinate 126,336,569 downwards.
GCAGGTGCATACTATGATCAGAAACATGACTGGTATGGGATTTTGGAGCACAGACTTGCCAGGTCTGGGAAGAAATTAGGCAGAGAGAGAATTAAGTCGGTCTATGTTTATGGGTATGTAGGAGGTAAAACTTAGAGCATAGCGAGGCAGGCTTAAAGTTGTCAATACCTGTAGAACATCCTAGGAGATTGAATTTAGGATGTCAATTTTAAAGGTCTAAAGGTGAGAGCAGAGATCTGGGCTATTTTTACAAAAAGCCAAACAATCAAGCCTGTGTCTATGGAGCTTTGTTTGTACAGAGGGAAAAAAATCGAGGTATTGTTTGTCATTATGAAGGCAAACCAACTTGTTAATTGAACAAATTTTCACTTTTCAGCTAGTTGCTTTGGCAGCTTGTAGACACACAACCTTGTAGTCACTGCTCATTAGGGTATAGGGAATACAGCTCCTCACTCTCCAGGGAGGCGATGTGATTCCATACACCATGGTAACCAAGGAATGCACACTTTCAAGATAATATAATTAAACATTATGGGAAAGAATAGATTAGGGTTCTTTGTGACATTTGACTAAACATGCTAGCAAGCAAAAATACACAAATGAAGGTCACATTTGCAATTATTATAAAAGTGTCTACATTTTAATTAGGTAGCTGATAAATGTCATTGAGCCTTAACCACTGACCAACTGTCATTCTGAAAAAGAAGAAGAAAAATGTCACCTCAAAAATGAGAATTTTTTTGCATTGTCATGAAATTTAAAGTTTTAGGTGCAATAAAGTGTTCCAGCATTAATCTAAGTGGTCTTAATGACAGTCTCAAAGGATTAAAAAAAAACCTGACATCATGTGAGATGTCACTAATATTTTTCAAGAATTGTTTTGTAATGCAGTCTGCCTTCACTATGGAGCCACATTAGCCTGAAAAGGATCTTCTTTGTGTTATTTAAATGGCTTTATTTTACTTGACTTCATTCTTTTTTTAATATGAACTTAACATTTATTTTCACCCTTTGAAGCCATCCAACCTTACTAACTTCTGACAATTCTGTACCTGATAAAAGGATGAGGGTGTACTTCAGTGGTAAAACACCCCACCCTGGGATGCAATTCCCAGAAAAATAAAACAATAATCAATCAATCTTAGGCTAATATTAATTCCCTATCAACTTGTGAAAGTGACAGAGAGAAAAGTAAGTACCCCTGTAGGGTTAGTTGGCCAATAAATCTAAATCCAGATCTTAAAGTAATCATTAGTAATTTCAAGAGACAATTCTAAAAAAGATCAATGAAATCACAAAGAAAATAATAGTTCATTAAATAATAATAGTTAATTAAATAATAAATTAAATAATTAAATTAAATTAATTAAATAATAAAAATAATAAAACAATAGTTAATTTATTTTGCTGTAGTGTTATTTTAAATTATTAATGGTATTAGTATATAAAATGCTTTGAAAAAAACAATGAAAAGAAATCTACTTTAAGGGGAAAAAGGAGAATGGAGACATGATTTAAAGAAAAAATTTTTAATAAAGGAAAATAAAATATGTAACTACGAATCAAAATGTAAATAGTGTTGGAATCAATTTTACTATATTTATAGAATTTTAAAAAGATAATATTTATTATATGGTTTCTAGGGCCAGTTATCTATATTGTTAAAAAATATATTATTCTCTATGATGCTAGCAGGAGTATAAACAACTTAAAATTCCTAAAAAAATAATGCTAGCAAAAACTATTTTCAAGTTTAAAAATTATCTATGATGATAGACTAAGGAAATGAATGACTACAAATACCATGTGCACAGGGATATTTCCACAGCATTATATGACATGTAAATTCATCTAATCACAGGGATATAGTGAACTTATAAAAAACACATAATAGGAATATGATGTAATCAGGAAATACTTCTGAAGGACCTTTTTAACGTGACTAATCACAATATAAAATGAAATTAGAAAATTGCTTGTATCAATTGATCCAGTTTCCTTCAAACAAAACAAAACAAAATCTGCCTGTTTCTGTTGTTATATATGTGTGTAAATGAAATAAGACTACATTAGAGTTCGTTTTGGCAAAGTGCTATTTCTGGATTACAAAATCAGAGATCATTTTGATTCTACAGTGAACATGTATTTCTTTTTAAAATAAAAATGTTTTATACAATAGTTCATGGTCATTCTGAACCCCACAACATCCTTCCTAAGTAAAAGACTTAAGAAAGGGTCACTTCTGACTCAGAGGGCAAAATAAAAGAAGTAAATAGCTGAGATGGACACTCACAGACTCACAAAGATTTCATATTCCTTTGAAATTTGATTAACATGGAAGACTTTTGGCTGGAGAAGTAGGACAGTTTATGACCAGTAGTGGAGAAATAGTAGTTCCAACATTGAGGATTTGTTTCTGGAAAGAGGATTTGGCTAGATACTGAATGAGTGTCAGAGATAGGGCAAATGAATAGGTACTGATGGTAACAGTGACATATCAGCTTGTAATGCTTTATCCTGCTTCATGTCTTTGTTTTAGCTTTACTAAGTAACTGGATCAAATGTGCTGTCTGTTTACTAAACAACACCACAACCACAACAAATGACTACATTTAAATTGATTAGCAGGTATCTTATCTGTTAAAGGAGCACTCACCAAACAGCCAAATTGTCAATGAACAATTTTCATTGATAGGTTTTCTTCAAAGAAATTGCTAGTAGTTGTACAATTTCCCGTTTACTCTGGTATGTGCCTCACTACCTTTTCATTCCCAAGGGCAAAGCTGTGGGACTGCCTTTGAAGAAAAATTGTCATATAATGAGGTCATTTGAGGGCTTTGATAGCTAACTCCCCTTGTAGGGAGTCTTTGGCAACCTTTTCATGTGCAAAGTAGCAACATAGAAATCATAAACATATTTCCAATGTGCTTATTTCCATTTGAGAGAAATGACCAAAGTGCAATTGAAATTCCATCTCTCCTGCCAAGCACTATTTGTTTGGTATCAATTGCTTCTTTTTAGATGCTTCCACACAAGTTACCTTGAACAGTAATCCCATTATATACCTATTTCACTCTCCTTTTAATATTTTTTGGTTGTGGCATTAGCATCACAGTTAGCATCACGGTAAGACTGTGATCACTGATAAGACAGTAACAAACAACTCAAGATGACAAGCATAAGATTTCTTTTAATGGTAAAATATAAAGAAATCTATTTGCTCAGAGCAGTTATACAAAACAGGAGCCAATGCACACACCCAAGGAGAAAAGCACTACTTGCTGGTTCCTATGGATTTCCTTACATAAGTATAGAGCTAAGATAGTAGCCAGGTTGAGTAAGGCTTCAGCAGTCCTGAGAAAAGCTTTCATTTTCTTAATAGAGAGTAGTGTTGAACCCTCTCACTGCCTCACATAGCTGTGAACTTCCAGAAAGTATAAAAATAATTCCCATACATCCTGAATAGGAAAGAACTACACATTTCTCTAAAATAAACACACATATTTTATCTGAGTGGCTCTGACTCTAAGTTTTTTGTCCACATTTTCTGATTATAATGTGATTTCTATGAAGTTTATAGTATTCCCTTCTTGGTTTATAAGAATTCTTTGAAGGCAGAAATTACATATTTTATTGCTTTCTATATTTGCAGTTATCTTTTGGTATGGGATATATTATCGATAATCAAAAATTATATGTACTGAATAAATGTTAAATCTTGTATTATGTGTACATACGTTCAAGTACCATGATTATTTTAGCTATCTTGAACTCCATTGATGTAATTAGCCATTCTGAATTACATTTGGAAATCTGCAATTGGCTGAGAGTACCCACGTCTTGGAGATTCTATAAACAATCTATACCATATCAAAGGAAGTGTGAGCATATCAAAACACTCAATTTATTATTTATAATATTTCTATAATGTAAGTATAATGTGCCTAAACTACAATTTCTAAACTTGTGGGAAATATATTCATGTTTTAGCTTCAGTTTTTATTTATAAGTATAAGCTGTTTTAAAATTTAGCAACAAATAATGTCTGATCTGTTATAAACAGAGAATCAAATCATAAGTTATTATTATCATTACAGAGTTAAACTTCACTGAAACCTTTAATTATCCAAAACAAGAGGGAATTCTTTAATCACTAATTTGGTTCTACTTCACAACTAGCTCCTGCCCTTATTAATTTCCTCAGTGATTCATATTTGTATAATGAAGAAATATCAATTTAATGCAATCACAATTCATACTTTGGGTAATTTAAAGAACTAGTGCATAAATATGATAGTTTTAAAGACTTTTAACAACCATAAAAATACACAAAAGAAGAAAACTATAAGAATATTATTTTCAGTAAAAGCATAAAGTATCCAGTTTAATGTACAATATTTTAATAATATATCTATGTAAATCACTAAGCATTTGCTATTTAAAAAAGGAAAATAAAGTTCTCCAAATCTTAAATCATTATGACTTCAAAGATAAATGGTATATCTTTTGGAGAAGGAGTGGCAGAAATCTTTTAGAACTGTTTCTTTTTACCCCTTTAAGTATGTCTATTTTTCAATCTTATGCAAGAACACCAGGAATGCAGTGCTGTTAAATTTTCTTCTTATATGTTAGAACTATTTGTTATAAACTGCACTTTATATGCCTGACTTTGGTGCTTTAAAAAATGGTGAATTTCATCCTGTGCATATACATTCTCGTTCCTGCAGCTAAAACACTGTAAAGTTTACACATAATACATTTTTTTTGAAGAAAATGCTGAGTTAAGACATAGCATGCATATGATTCTGGCTATTTCAAGCTCTCCTCTGCCATAGATTTGGAAACCAAATTGAAATAATGCACTTTATTTATAAATTATTAACCATTTCTAAATATGCTTCACACGACTGGCTTCTCTGAGGTGTTACATCCATCCTTGCAAGCTTCATAAAACAGTAGCAGCTAAAGTTGCACAGTTAACATTAATCCTCATCAAAGAGAGGACAGCCTTAGCAATTACCCTGAAAAAGGTCAGATATCAAATTTCTTTATGCTGACTTTGATGCCAAATTGAGTCACACTGCAGGCTTGGAGATTGCATGACTTTTGCTTTTTCTGTACACTGTCATCAGTATACACGGCTACTCTCATCTTGCTTGAATTATGAGTCAATGAATAAACATTAATATTCTTAGAAGTGCTGCAAATCACTTGGTGTTTCAGTTTATATTTTTTAAGAGCGAACTAGTATTATTGAGAATGAATGAATTTATATAAGAGATTCATCATTTCAGGAATTTTTGTTTTTCCTTTCCCATCTACAGTTATAAAAATTAACAATGTTATATAAGGTGCTGACAGAAAAGATTCATATCCACTATTCAATAGTGATATACGAGTTGTATGATAAATATTTTAAAAGCTTTCAAGGTCTTCATAAATATATTTTTCATACTTAAGAACATAAATCGAATTCTTAAGTTTAATTGCTATCAGAAAACTTAAGGATATTTGAAATATGGTAAGTAATTATTTTAAAATAATCTTTATCATACTGACATTTTATTTTGTTTTACTTATTAATATTTCCATAAAAAGTTCTAGCTTTACCTATTCTAATCCATTATTTCATTAATATTATTTGCATTCAATGGCAATGTTACCTATAGCGTGACCTTTTAAATAATGAAAAAGAATGCTATTAGTTTCAATACCACCAGTGGTGGCAATGTCATTCTAACTTAGTAGGCTACGATTTTATTAAATAATATAAGTTCAGTGGTCCCAGGGTCGTTTGATTAGGAAATATTTAATGAAGGCATTAATATTTACTCCTACCCATCTTCCAACTGGAATTTCATGGTGTGAGAGCACCAGGTTAATTGAGTTTTATCAAAAAATCTTTTGCCACTTTAGAAATAACTGTAAGGCACATTCCCTAAGGTCTGATCTATATAAAGTAAGAAAATAGAAGAAGAAATTAGTAACATATTACTAGATTCTTTTGACATTTCAGTCTAGATATTCATTAAAACATTGAGGAGCTAAAGAAGATTTTCTCTGAAAAGAAATATGAGTGGCTCTTCTTTCCATAACTGCTTAGGAAAGTGAAGTAAAGATGAGTGGATTATACTCTGACCAATAAAATCACAAGAATACATAGGTGTTAACTGATAGTTTCTATCAGTGTCCAGATATTTTTCCCTTGAGAATTTGCTAATTGTAGTATACTTATTAGGAAAAAAAAAATTGAACATTCTCCTTCCATTACCCACCCTTGTAACTCCTCAGGGTAAAATGTGTATTAAAATTGGGTATTTTTTTTTATATTTATATTTTAGTTATAGGTGAACACAATATCTTTATGTGTTGCTGAGCATTGAACCCAGTGTCTCACACATGCTATGCGAGCGCTCTACCTCTGAGCCACAACCCCAGTCCCAAAATTGGGTATTTATATTACCATTTCATGACCTAATTTCAGATGGAAGGGGAAGCCAGTTATACTTACCAATGGTAATAGGGTAATAACTAAACTACAGAATATAATACAGAAAATATAGCTATCATTTATTGATTTCTCACTTTAAACCAGGCATAGTTCCATTTGCTTTATATACTATTTTGTTTGATCTCTTTAAAAACCTATAAGGATGAACCTATCATTCCCCTTCCAAAAGCAAGGAAACTGAGTGATAGAACTATTCCTGTACTAATAAGGGCATGGAGCTATTATGAGGCACAGTCCAGATGTAGATCCAGCCCATCTGCATTGCAAACAGATTACTGATAGCTTCTCTCACTCAATAATCTCAATCTGAAAACTGAGTAGCCATGGCATGGGAGGAAGATGTATGCCTCAGAGCTGAAAAAAGAATTATGATTCCCAAGAATTGAGCCATAATGCCAGCATAATTTAGAAAAAAAATATTGGTAAGTTTCTTCTCAAGGCTCTTTTTTCTTCCCCATCATATGTCATACTTCCTAGATTTATATGTTTATAGAATAAATTCATTTGTCTAATGCTCCACTACTAGTATACTAGCAATTGATAATCTCCTACCAATACACCCAGACTGTAAATCCTGTGAGGCGAGGGGCCTCACAGCCTTCCTTTGTGGTTTGCTCAATTCTGTATCCCGATTCTTAATACAATGTAAGAACACAATAAGGAGCTATTGAAAAACTTGATGAATGATGAGTGATAAAGGAGTCCATTAGGGAGAAAATAATGTTTGAGTTTGCAAAAAGAAAACTAGGAATTATGTCTACAAAGAATCCAGTTCCAAGCCACTAAAGAGTGGCACTCAAATCCCACTTGGCCTCTTTGAAATCCTGGGCCCAGGACTTAGAACTTCCAGGTAGAATTCATCAGGGAAGGAATGTTTTTGAACAAGATCATTTAAGGGGTCATTTGGGTTGAAAAGAGTTGTTTCCTAGGATTAACTAATCTTTAAAAGTTTAGGAGACAGATAAAGTGCTGGTAAGAAAATATTGAAGATTTGAAGTTATGGTCTCTGGAAATCATGAAGAAAATGTTTAAAGGGAAAAGAGATGATAAACTCTGATAGGTCTGGTATAGTGAAAATTAATCTGAGATTTAACCATTGTCTGGTCATTTTTAATGTTGAAAAGAAATGTGGAGTGGTACAAGGAACACTGCTTGGAATAGATTCAAGGGTGAATGGAAGGAGAGGAATTGAATGCATTGACCATACACAACTCTTTTCCAGAAGAATTGCTGCAAAGGAAAATAGGCAGAAGGAATGATAAAGTCAATAATTTCCTTAAGAAAAAGCTAAAGCAATGTTTATATTGTTATAGGAACAATCTAGCAGAGACAAAAATTGATGTTAAAGAAATAGAAATTTTCTGAATTCCTCTATCTCCAGGAGTAGTAAAGTGGGATGGAATAGGATCCAATGCACCCACATAGACAGGTTGTTCTTTAAAAGATGCTCAGTTCTTTATTTGACACACAATAGTGAAAACAAGGCAAACTGTACATGTATACCTACAGATGGTAGGAGTGTATGAGGGACTCTCTGTTCTGATTGCTTCTATTTTCTCAATGGAGAAGATCAAGAAGGTAGGCATATGGGGAGATGATAAGATGTAAATTATTTATACTGAATGCATGAAAGTAAGTAGACTCCAGAAATGCAGTAGCACTTGTGAGTAGAAGCTCACAAGGGACTTTGAGGTTAATGGTAATGAACTAATATCTTTAAACATGACACTGTGTTCTCTAGCTACAGATTATGTCCATAGTTGGAATTAAATTAGTGGGAAGATTTTAGCCTTTGAAAACAAGGTAGGATGAAAAGTAAAGGTATTTTGGTTTCAAGTGAATGACTTCCAACCTGGAAGTTACTAAGGAGAGGAGATTATGGGGGTGTGAAAAGGCATTAGGATCAATAGGTGGTAGGTCTCAAAGTAGTTGCTATCATAGATAGTATTATTAAAAACAGTGCAGGAGGGGGAAGTAGAAAGAGACTGTACAATAAGATCAACAGAAATGCAAATTCTTGAATTTAAAACTAGGAAGGAGGTACAGTTAATTTTCTGTTTTTTGAAATTCAAATAAAGTTAATTTTTTATTTATTTATTTATTTATTTTATTAGTTGTTCAAAACATTACAAAGCTCTTGACATATCATATTTCATACATTAGATTCAAGTGGGTTATGAACTCCCATTTTTACCCTAAATAGAGATTGCAGAATCACATCGGTTACACATCCACATTTTTACATAATGTCATATTAGTGACTGTTGTATTCTGCTACCTTTCCAATCCTCTACTATCCCCCCTCCCCTCCCCTCCCATCTTCTCTCTCTACCCCATCTACTGTAATTCATTCCTCTCCTTGTTTTTTTTCCCATTCCCCTCACAGCCTCTTATATGTAATTTTGTATAACAATGAGGGTCTCCTTCCATTTCCATGCAATTTCCCTTTTCTCTCCCTTTCCCTCCCACCTCATGTCTCTGTTAAATGTTAATCTTTTCCTCCTGCTCTTCCTCCCTGCTCTGTTCTTAGTTGCTCTCATTATATCAAAGAAGACATTTGGCATTTGTTTTTTAGGGATTGGCTAGCTTCACTAAGTATAATCTGCTCTAGTGCCATCCATTTCCCTGCAAATTCCATGATTTTGTCATTTTTTAGTGCTGCGTAATACTCCATGATGTATAAATGCCACATTTTTTTTGTATCCATTCATCTATTGAAGGGCATCTGGGTTGGTTCCACAGTCTAGCTATTGTGAATTGTGCTGCTATGAACATCAATGTGGCAGTATCCCTGTAGTATGCTCTTTTAAGGTCTTCAGGGAATAGTCCAAGAAAGGCAATAGCTGGGTCAAATGGTGGTTCCATTCCCAGCTTTCCCAGGAATCTCCATACTGCTTTCCAAATTGGCTGCACCAATTTGCAGTCCCACCAACAATGTACCAGAGTACCCTTTTCCCCACATCCTTGCCAGCACTTGTTGTTGTTTGACTTCCTAATGGCTGCCAATCTTACTGGAGTGAGATGGTATCTTAGGGTGGTTTTGATTTGCATTTCTTTGACTGCTAGAGATGGTGAGCATTTTTTCATGTACTTGTTGATTGATTGTTTGTCCTCCTCTGAGAAGTGACTGTTCAGGTCCTTGACCCATTTGTTGATTGGGTTATTTGTTATCTTATTGAGTTCTTATTATTATCTTTTTTGAGTTCTTTGTATACTCTGGATATTAGGGCTCTATCTGAAGTGTGAGGAGTAAAAATTTGTTCCCATGATGTAGGCTCCCTATTTACCTCTCTTATTGTTTCTCTTGCTGAGAAAAAACTTTTTAGTTTAAGTAAGTCCCATTTGTGGGTTCTTGTTATTAACTCTTGTGGTATGGGGTGTCCTATTAATGAATTTGGAGCCCAACCCCACAATATGTATATCGGAGCCAACTTTTTCTTCTATCAGACGCAGAGTCTCTGATTTGATATCAAGCTCCTTGATCCATTTTGAGTTAACTTTTGTGCATGGTGAGGGGAGGGGATTCAGTTTCATTTTGTTGCATATGGATTTCCAGTTTCCCAACACCATTTGTTGAAGATGCTATCCTTCCTTCATTGCATGCTTTTAGCCCCTTTATCAAATATAAGATAGTTGTAACTTTGTGGATTAGTCTCTGTGTCCTCTATTCTGTACCATTGGTTCACCCACCTGTTTTGGTACCAGTACCATGCTGTTTTAGTTACTATTCCTCTGTAATATAGTTTGAAATCTGGTATCGCTATGCCGCCTGATTCACACTTCCTGCTTAGAGTTGCTTTTGCTATTCTGGGTCTTTTATTTTTCCATATGAATTTCATAATTGCTTTATCTATTTCTACAAGAAATGCCATTGGGATTTTGATTGGCATTGCATTAAACCTATAGAGAACTTTTGGTAATATCGCCATTTTGATGATGTTAGTTCTGCCTATCCATGAACAGGGTATATTTTTCCATCTTCTAAGATCTTCTTCTATTTCTCTCTTTAGGGTTCTGTAGTTTTCATTGTATAAATCTTTCACCTCTTTTGTTAGGTTGATTCCCAAGTATTTTATTTATTTTTTTTTTTTGAGGATATTGTGAATGGAGTATTTTTCCTCATTTCCGTTTCAGAAGTTTTGTCGCTGATGTACAGAAATGCCTTTGATTTATGCGTGTTGATTTTATATCCTGCCACTTTGCTGAATTCATTTATTAGTTCTAGTAGTTTTTTTGTAGATCCTTTTGGGTCTTCTAGGTATAGAATCATGTTGTCCACAAATAGTGATAATTTAAGTTCTTCTTTTCCTATTTTTATGCCTTTAATTTCTTTCATCTGTCTAATTGTTCTGGCCAGTGTTTGGAGAACTATATTGAATAGAAGTGGTGATAGAGGGCATCCCTGTCTTGTTCCTGATTTTAGAGGGAATGCCTTCAATTTTTCTCCATTCAGAATGATGCTAGCCTGAGGCTTAGCATAGATTGCTTTTACAATGTTGAGGTAAGTTATCCCTAGTTTTTATAGAGTTTTGAACATAAAGGGATGCTGTACTTTGTCGAATGCTTTTTCTGCATCTATCGAGATCATATGGTTCTTATCTTTAAATCTATTGATGTGGTGAATAACATTTATTGATTTCCGTATATTGAACCAAACTTGCATCCCAGGGATGAATCCTACTTGATCATGGTGCACAATTTTTTTGATGTGTTTTTGTATCAGATTCGCCAGAATTTTATTGAGGATTTTTGCATCTAGGTTCATTAGAGATATTTGTCTGTAGTTTTCTTTCTTTGAGGTGTCTTTGTCTGGTTTCGGAATCAGGGTGATGTTGGCCTCATGGAATGAATTTGGAAGAGCTCCCTCTTTTTCTATTTCCTGAAATAACTTGAAAAGTATTGGTATTAATTCTTCTTTAAAGGTTTTGTAAAACTCCGCTGTATACCCATCCAGTCCTGGGCTTTTCTTGGTTGGTAGTCTTTTGATTGCTTCTTCTATTTCTTCCATTGATATTGGTCTGTTCAAATTGTGTGTATCCTCCTGACTCAGTCTGGGCATATCATATGACTTAAGAAATTTATCGATGTCTTCACTATCTTCTATTTTATTGGAATATAGGTTTTCAAAATAATTTCTAATTGTCTTCTGTATTTCTGTAGCATCTGTTGTGATATTGCCTTTTTCATCCCATATGTTAGTAATTTGAGTTCTCTCTCTCCTTCTCTTAACAGATTCCTGCATTTGTTGAGTTAATGTATCCCAAAGTTGAGGGCTAAGCAAAGATCTAATTGAAACATACTTTCCCATTGACTTATGCTAATATATCTATTTTATAGATCTCAGGATCCTAGAACCTGAGCGAGGAATAGGGGAACTAGAGATGTCATAGTAAACACTGATTAAACATATTTCTGAGAAATGGAGTGGCGAGTTTGAATGATTGTCCAGGGCACTCAGACCATGAGACTGAAAGAAACCACAGGATAAGGCCTGGGCCTGAATGTAAATAAAATGGACATGGCAGTGTGGAGGTTCATACTCTCTCCAGAGTTTATAAAGTCCCCTTCACCCCTTGGCTCTAACCTCACTGCGCATCTTCCCCACACTGTGTGGAGCAGCTGTGCTCTGTTGTGCATCCCTTCTCTGTAGGTTTTGCCTCTGCACTTGGTCTCTGCCCTATCAGCTATTTCCTTATCTGTGCCAAGAGACTCACTTTCTTTTTCTTCAGTGACATTCTGCTTTCCTTCTTTCCTGTCCAGGTTCAACTTTGGTTTTTCTCTTAAATGTTGATGCTCCCCTGAATTCCATTTTCATTTTTCAACACTCCATTTCTTATTTTAAATACTTCCTTGGCAAACTGACCCATCCTAATAGTTTCAGTAACCCTTTATTCAAGTACCATTTAATCATCTCTCTCCTGAGACTGAACTCTCCGTTTCTTTGGCAGAATGTTATAATTACAATTCCCAAGGTGTTCCTCAGGCTCTCCACCTGTCCAAACCAGAATCCATGGCTCCTCACCTCCAACATATGCCTTTCCCTGAATGCATTGCTTTCCATCCTTCAGTGGCTAGACCATACCTAATTCTTGTCCTTTACTTTTTTTTCAGGCTATTTAGTCTGTAATCTTTCTCATTTTCTTTCCATACATATTACCATCTTCCTATTCTTATTAATCTTTGCTTATCTTATAGCTTTAGGCCCTTGAATAGTGTTTCTGCACTGTGTCCTATTATAATATGGCACTACAGCCAGAATGGACTCTGAAACTTTTGCCATTCCCCTTTCAGAGCTAGACCATATTAGCATGATACTTAAAGCATTTTCATCATTTGGACTTGCTTAATTATTCAGCCTTCCCACTGCCCCCAATTTACTCCCTCAGATTCTGGGCTCCTATTTTAGTTCACTAAGCATGTCATGATGCCTTTCCTTTACAGGTGTTCATAAATTTTCTTTCCTTTGACTGGAATACCTTTCTTCTCTGCTGTGGGCTTTTCTGAGCTAATTGATAATGGGTTCTCAGGACTCTGTTTAGATAGAATTTCCTCTGGAAAGTATTTTCTGATGGTCATGCACTGAATGAGAGGAATCCTTAACCATATCAGAGAGATTCCATGGGTCCTTAAATTATTTTTCTATTACAGTAGATTATAATTGCTTTATATATGACTTTCATTTCCACTGGATTAAAACTTCTTGAAGATGGAGGCAATATCTTATTCACTTTTGTGTCCCTAGTATTTGACACATGATTAATTCTCACTACATGTTTGTTGAATGCATGAATGAATGAATTGCCAGATTTCTAGTAACAGCTTTAGGATCCCATTAATTGATAGAAAAGCAATCACTGTTGCAACAGATGCAACTGATTACATAACAAATGAAGCCCTAGTGTGGAGCACACAGCCAAACTGCCAGTTGTCTCATCTCTATTGACACAAATGGCATAAATCAATTTCTGTACCTCTTGCAGAGTGAACCTAAAGCTGTTATTATACAAAATTACAACCATGATAATGATTCTAGCCTTTTTAATCTTCATTATGGTCTTCTGGTTTTCTATGAATTATCCCTTTCTAGCTTTAAGAACTATAAAAAACAATCTCATATTATTTTAATTTTAACACTAGCCTGGCATGGTTCTTTTTCTCTTCTCTATTTTATAAATGATCAGAGCAAGCAGTTAAAATACTAAGTAGCAGACTGCGCTAGAAATAAATAGGTTCAGAAACTACAACTACAAACCACTTTAAAGGAAAACTCATTCCCTTTTCATTACCTTACACCTCTAGGTGCCAAAAATTGCATTTAATTCCAAGTTTTAAAGGAGATTTTATGTCTATCCATAATCTATTCTCACATAGCTTGCCCAGGAGAAGTTAGCTCTTTTCAGTTAAAATTGATCCACCTTTCACCAGGCTTGTGCTTGAACAGCAAAGACTAAAGGACATGAATCTCTTAACAACTCCTGATGGTCTTGAACCACACATATCATACTCATTTTAAGTGTGGAAAACATCTAAAAATATACTTTATAGAGTTTCAGAGAACTCATATTTACAATTTCACAGTGCAGAAGATGTTAAACTTAATTTGATGCTTAACACCTAACGTGCTATTTTCAAATCACAGAAATGCTTCTAGCATTCCAAAATACCTTTATGAAGAAGTGTAATGATTCTAAGTAATTTTAATTATGAGAAAGCTTACTGAAAAAAATTGCTTGTATCTTACACTAAGTAAGCAATCACTAAGGTCAAATGTCAGATACCTTCAACAAAATTGACTGATTGCTAATAGTATTTCTATGACCAGCAAATTGTCTGGTTGAATTGATATTAGACATAGAAAAAAAATCCCTCTCCAAATTGCTCTTTAATATTATAATTTCTATGTTTTTTTTTAAAAAATTAATTTATGCACCTAAGTTATCTTCCCTGTGAACAAGAAGTAAATTAGTACAATCTATTTCAGGCACTATGCATACCTTTTCTAAGCAAATACTTTGGTAATTAAATTACAGACAAAATATTCTCAGTAATCAATAAAAGAGGGAGCTTTATAATAGTATGCCACTTGATAGTAGTAAGCTTTATAAATTATACAACAAAACATACAAAAGAAATTACATTCAAATTCTTTTTATGTCCCATAGTTATTTTGCTTTTCTAGTTAAAAGTTATAATTTCAAGGTTATTCTAAACTTATGTGCTCCCTTAGATATATTTCCTATGAAATTATAATTTATAGGTGATGCAGACCCAATATATTCAAAGAACATAAGTGAAATTATTTTTTCTTCCCTCCCCTTATTTATTTATTTTTATGTGGTGCTGAGGATCGAATCCAGGGCCTCACACATTCTAGGCAAATACTCTACCACTGAGCCACAACTCTAACCCCTTTTCCCCCCATTCCTATTTTTAACAATAAAAAAGAATCTGATCTAATGTATGTGGGATGAATATTGTTTCAGAATTTTTAATGAAATATTAAGGCAAATGAATAAGGCTGATTCTCAAATATTTCTGACTAGGAAAGTAGAAGGCTTGAACTTTGCGTGCCCATGTTCCTTCCTTTCTTATCTTCTTTCTTTTCTTCCCTCCATCACTATGTTTCTTTATTTGCTTTTTTCCCCCTAATATCTTTTTTTCTTATAAAGCCCAATATTACAGTCAGTATGATTTTCATAATTTTTTGTATTTACACTGTAGTATGAATTTGTTTGCAGCTCCAAGGAAGATTTTTAACCATATCTGTGTAGAAACAAATTTTATTAAAAAAAAATAGTCTCCTTAGAACTCACTTTTTATTATTGTTTTGTTTTACAGAATATTCTGAAGCTCCTCCTGGTCTCCCTACTTCACAATCAGCTTTGCTAAGAATTAAGAAGAGCTCATCCTCATCTCTCTTTGGCTCCAAGGCCAGACAGCGACACAGCAGCCCTTCCTTGGGAACACTGAGTGTCTCTCCGCCCAGCTGGCGAGGGGCAGCTCAACACTATTATTCTCCCATCAGTCTTTATCATTCCTCAGATGCCTTCAAACAAGATGGTAAGTGTCAAAGAAAAACTGCAAAGATGGAGTTAAACAGGCCAGGAATATTTTACTTAAGACTATAGGAATAGGGGTAAAGATGGCTATAATAGAAGACACTGAACTTCACTGTGCTATGACTAAAGGCAGGAGAGTTTCTAAGAGGTATGATGAATTGGAGGAAAATTAGAAGAGTTTAGAGGTGAACTTGGCCAGCCAGATTAGGCTATCTGTGTTTACTGGTGCTTTTTTAAATTGATTTTTTTAAATAAATGACAGCAGAATTCATTACAATTCTTATTACACATATATATCACAATTTTTCATATCTCTGGATATATAAAAAGTAAGTTGACACCAATTTGTGTCTTCATGCATGTACTTTGGATAATGATGTCTATCACATTCCACCATCCTTGCTAATCCCCTGACCGCTCCCTTTCCCTCCCATCCCTCTGCCCTATCTAGAATTCATTTATTCCTCCCATGCTCCCCCTCCCTACCCAACTATGAGTCATCTTCCTTATATCAGAGAAAACATTCTGCATCTGTATTTTGGGGATTGACTAACTTCACTTAGCATTATCTTCTCCAAAGTCATTCATTTACCTGCAAATACCATGATTTTATTCTCTTTTATTGCTGAGTAAAATTCCATTGTGTTTATATGCCACATTTTTTTAATCCATTCATCCACTGAAGGGCATCTAGGTTGGTTCACAGTTTAGCTATTGTGAATTGTGCTGCTATAAACATTGATGTGGCTGTGTCCTGTAGTATGCTGTTTTTAAGTCTTTTGGGCATACAAGGAGAGGGATAGTTGGGTAAATGGTGGTTCCATTCCCAGATTTCCAAGGAATCTCCATACTGCTTTCCATATTGGCTGCACCAATTTGCAGACCCACCAGCAATGTATGAGTGTACCTTTTTTCCCCACATCCTCGCCAACACTTATTGTTGTTTATCTTCATAATCGCTGCCATTCTGACTGGACTGAGATGATATCTTAGAGTAGTTTTGATTTGTAATTCTCTAATTGATAGAGATGATGAACATTGTTTCATATATTTGTTGATTGATTGTATATTCTCTTCTGAGAAGTGTTCATTCAGGTCCTTGGCCCATTTGTTGATTGGGTTATTTGTTTTTTGTTTGTTTGTTTTGTTTTTGGTATTTAGTTTTTGAGCTCTTTATATACCCTAGAGATTAATGCTCTATCTGATATGTGTGGGGTAAAAATTTGTTCCCAGGATGTAGGCTCTCTACCTCACAGATTGTTTCTTTTGCTGAGAAGAAACGTTTTAGTTTGATTCCATCCCGTTTATTGATTCTTGGTTTTAATTCTTGTGCTATAGAAATCTTATTAAGGAAGTTGGGGCCTAATCCCACATGATGAAGATTTGGGCCTACTATTTCTTCTATTAGATGCAGAGTCTCTGGGTTAGGTCCTTGATCCACTTTGAGTTGAGTTTTGTGCATTGTGAGAGATAGGGGTTTAATCCCATTTTGTTGCATATGGATTTCCAGTTTTCCCAGCACCATTTGTTGAAGAGGCTATCTTTTATCCAATGCATGTTTTTGGCACCTTTGTCTAATATAAGATAATTGTAGGTTTGTGGGTTAGTCTCTGTGTCCTCTATTCTGTACCTTGGTCTAACAGTCTGTTTTGGTGCCAAAACCATGGTGGTGTTGTTACTATTGCTCTGTAGTATAGTTTAAGGTCTGGTATAGTGAGGCCAACCTGCTTCACTCTTCCTGCTAAAGATTGCTTTGGCTATTCTGGGTCTCTTATTTTTCCAGATGAATTTCATAATTGCTTTTTCTATTTCTGTGAGGAATGCCATTGAGATTTTGATTGGAATTGTATTATGTCTGTATAGTGCTTTTGGTAGTATGGTCATTTTGATAATATTAATTCTGCCTATCCAAGAGCAAGGTGGATCTTTCTGTCTTCTTTGATTTCTTTCTTTAGGGTTTTTCAGTTTACATTGTATAGATCTGTCACCTCATTTGTTGATTTCCAATTATCTTATTTTTTTTTAGACTATTGTAAATGGGGTAGTAGTCCTCATTTCCTTCTCAGAGGATTTGTCACTGATATAAAGAAATGCCTTTGATTTAGGGTATTCATTTTATATCTTGTTACTCCGTATCATCATCAAATAGTGCCAACTTAAGTTCTTCTTTTCCTATACATATCCCTTTAATTTCTTTCATCTAATTGCTCTGACCAGTCTTTCAAAAACTATGTTGAAGTTCAACTCCTACCCTCTCACAGAGATTGTGACCCTATAATTCTCAATGACTGCATTTCAAATGGATAGCTCTCAGGTCATTGAGACAGACATTGCTGCTTTGCAAAAAAGGCAGAGATTGGGAGATGATTTATGTATCAAAGGAACTGAGAATGCGATTGCAATTTTAAATTTGTAAAAATTAATGTTTTAAAATAAAAGGACATTCAACAGACTACAATAAGGAAAAAAACTGAAATTGATCAAGAAGAGGAAACTACTATTGAGGCCAAATTGGTCATAAATATCTCTTCAATTCTAAATTTCTCTCACATATTTTAATGCATTTAATTATTATTTAATTATACTTAATACAAATCATGATTTAGGATTAAGACTAACTATTATATATTTTTATAAATAAAAATATATTTTTGAATGGCAATTTAGCAATGTATATCAATAACCTTAAAATAGAAGTGTGATATAATCCAATGGTTTTATTTCTAGGTGTATATTCTGTACAAGGAAATAATAAACAGGGCACACACAGGTATATGTATATATTTAGCATTATTTATGAGTGTTAAATAATAAACAATGTCCAACACTAAGATATGGGTTAATTTAAGGACTATTATGTAGCTGTTAACATTAAACTCTGAAAAACATTTTCTAGATTTTCTCTAACCCTGTCATTATTGAACATACAGGAAAACAAAATAGGTATTAGGTTAATTAATAGCCATGGGACACAATAGCCCTTCATTATAAATAGGCTCCATGCCAGTCACTTATATAGCTTATTTCATTCAATTTCTTCAACAAGTATGAATGGTGGTGTATATTGTTACTATATTCTACAGAAATTGAAACTTGTGGATAGGTGAGTATTTTGCACAAGTCACACTGCTAATAAATAGTATACCCAGTTTTCCTTTATATGTCTACTCGTTTTAATAACAGTATATGTGGGCTACATTTCAGTTATAACTGAAGGATTAAACATTTCAAGAAATATTTGCAAAAATTAAATTGCTTGAAGAGATTTTAATGTTGGATATTAAAATGTCAAATTGGATTATGATGCTAGGCACAGGCAAACTCATTTCCTGTGATTATATAACTTGTTTCTAGTGGCCCATCCATAGTGTTGGCATTGAAATTTTATTTATGCACAGTGTTAGCACTCTAAATATGTTTTATTTACCAAACTATATTTAAACTCAGTATAAATATTAAAATTCCCACTACTTTAAATTCAATGTTACACTCAATCAGGCAGAGATATTTGGGGATTTGTGTTCTTCGGGCATTTTTATATTATGGGATTATGTATAAGTAGAATGTATTGAGTGTTGAGAACTATGAATACTCATTTGGTATAATTTGCTACCAACTAGTATTCTACTCTTTTGTTCACTTGTTCCAAATGAAAGTTCAGGAACCTTACAATGATAAGTAAAATATAGCAAGAAATATGAGTTAAAATATGTAACAATTAGGCAAACAATAAACATTAAGATATATTGTGGAGCCAAGCATGAGGCTAATTCAAATTAAATGTTGTAAACACCTGCATTTATAGTAGAATATATACTTGCTATGCATGTCCCATTTTGGGTAATTAGCAGCCAAGGAATGAGATATTCTGTTCAATTATTTAATTATTCTGTCAATATTTGACAGTCTTCAAACACTGAAAAAGAATTGTTATTCAACAGAAGCACAACTGTTTCCAACACAAGTCAGACACAGTTTTCTGGAGAGTCCTCATTAAGCCTTTATTATTTGTTAAAATGGGCACTGACCTGAACTTTACTTATTTATTTATTTATACCAAGAATTAAATCCAGGGATGGTTGACCATTGAGCCATAACCTGCAGCCCTTGTTTTTTTTAAATATATATTTTATTTAGAGACAGGGTTCTAAGAGTTGCTTAGGACCTTGCTAAGTTGCTGAAGCTGGCTTTGAACTCACAATCTTCCTGCTTTGGCCCCTGAGCTGCTGGAATACAGCATGTGTCACCACACCCAGCCTGAACATCATTTTTACTATACAAAAAAAAATTTCACTTCATTTCCCCTTTAATACAGGGACATAGAATAAAAATAGCAACAACAAAAGGATGAGTTTTTATCTAAATCTGTACTCCTGGATCTTAAATGTACCTGCAAGTCATTCATTTGAGTATCTTAAAATATAAATCCCATTTTGAAGATCTGGAGTGGGGTCAGATTATCTCAGTTAGAAAACATCTCCTTGGTGATACTGATGCTGCTCGTCTATACTTGGAGTAGCAAGGCCCTAGTCTGGGAACCAATTTAATATGATGTATACCTTCTGTGGATCTAGCTTAATCCACATTTTACAATATCCAGAAGAGTGGATAGTTTGAGTATTTCCCACGTGATTTTTCCTAACCACTATTGTCTCATCTGAGTATTTGATAGATCTTGGCTAGCTGTGATTTTTGAATTCTTTCTCTCTGACAAGAGTCTGACATATAGCTTTTGTCAGGTAATTCCCTTTAGCCTTGATAAAGAGTAAACCTGAGGTTGACATGCTCTTGTGAAAAATGAGAACTCTAACAGAGCCTGAATAGAAAGCTATCCCACTTATGCTCAGAGTTAAACCAAGGAGCACCATGGGTGGAACAAAGATTTTTCTTATAAATGTAAAAACTCAGTTTGAAGAGCAATTTGGTGAAGTGATTCCACTCCTGGATATGAATCCTGGTAAAACACTCCTACACATTAACAGGAAAATTAAAAGTACGTTAAGTACAATATATGTTTAAAGTAAAAATTGGAAAACCTCAGAAGTCCATCAGAAGGGATACAGACAAATAAATTGTATTTTTACCCTCAATGGAAAGCTACAGCTGTGAAGTGATTGGTTTATAACTTTATGAAACAAAATGCATATGTCTTAAAATATAATGGTCAATTTAAGAAGATTATTATAAATAATTACAAATATATTATGCCATTTTTGAAACAATTAAGGGACTTTATATGTATACATGTATGTAGTAGTTTTAATGCATGAACTTGAAACCACAGTGGACTCTAGAGCTTACCTCTGAGGTCAAAGGGAACATGTGAGAAGGAAAGGAGTACCAGGAGATAGATAGATAGATCCACAACTTAGTTATATTTAATTTCTTAAAATCTCTGAAACAAATATGATGACACCTGTAGTAGGTACTGGCATCTGTAATGGCTCCCAATGATTCCCATCTCCTGGCATTTATAATATAATGTCTCCCCGCTGTCAGAACTCTACTGTTAACTTGCTTCTGGAGAAGAGATTCTGACAAAAATAATGGGATATGACTTTCAACGTGGGGCTGCAAAAGATCCTGGCTTTGTCTTATTCACCTTCCTTAGTCTCTGGCTTGCTCTTGCTAATGAAAGTCAGCTAATGTTGAGAGAAGTCTCCACTGAGAATGGCCTCTGGACAATAGTCCTTGAGTAATTGAGGTACTCAGTCCCACAATCCTCGGGAACTGAACACAACAAATTATCACATGAGGGAGTTCACAGTTGGATCTGTGAAGCTGTTCCAATCTTGATGTGAAGCTATGGTCCCACTTGACCAAAGACACACATTCATAGGACCTGGTTAAACTATACCTGGTTTCTTGACCCTTGGAGATAGATGATAAACATACGGTTTTGTTTTTTTTTTGTTGTTGTTGTTGTTTTATGTGTATCCCTCCTGTTAATCTTACCATACCTCTACATTTTCTACAGAGAATTCTTTTCACAAATTTATATTTCCAACGTTTCTTTCATCCATTTCATCTATTTTCATTTTCTATGTCATCTTGTGATCATCCCCACAGCTCGGTATATTTTTCTAGGCAGAAAATCCCTATATTCAGTCAAGATTTATTTATTCAAGTCTTTATTATATATTATTCTTCATTCTCCTTAATATTCTATACAAAACCCGCTTTTCAGTTCTATTTATTACAGTAACAGATGCCGGGAAAAAAAAAAAAAGGCACTTTGAGTGGAAGAGAGAAAAATCAAATCTTCCTACTATTTTATTTAATAGTTTATTTTAAAGGTTTTATGATTTATTCATTCTATTCAAAATTGTAAAATATTTAAGATATAAAAGAAATTTCATAAAAATCTCAGGACAATATATTAGCTTTATTAAATTTTAATATTTTGCCAAATTTGCTTTAGTATTATTTTTTACATATAATTTAAATTTAAAGCTTCTGAAAACTTTGTTCAGATCATGTCTCCCCTTTTAGTCTTTTAGGAACCATTATATGAGTTTTGTTACTCACCTAAATGTAATGATATCATTACCATTCTGATTTATTTATTTTTTTTTAATTAATTTTTATTGTAGGTTGTTCAAAACATTACATAGTTCTTGATATATCATATTTCACACTTTGATTCAAGTGGGATATGAACTCCCATTTTTACCCCATATACAGATTGCAGAATCACTTCAGTTGCACAACCATTGATTTACATATTGCCATTCTGGAGTCTGTTGTATTCTGCTGCCTTTCCTATCCTCTACTATCCCCCCTCCCCCCTCCCCTCCCCTCTTCTCTCTCTACCCCCTCTACTGTAATTCATTTCTCCCCCTTATATTTTCCCTCCTTTCCCCTCACTTCCTCTTGTATGTAATTTTGTATACCCCTGAGGGTCTCCTTCCATTTACATGCAATTTCCCTTCTCTCTCCCTTTCCCTCCCACCTCTCATCCCTGTTTAATGTTAATCTTCTTCTCATGCTCTTCTTCCCTACTCTGTTCTTAGTTACTCTCCTTATATCAAAGAAGACATTTGGCATTTGTTTTTAAGGGATTGGCTAGCTTCACTTAGCATAATCTGCTCTAATGCCATCCATTTCCCTCCAAATTCTATGATTTTGTCATTTCTTAATGCAGAGTAATACTCCATTGTGTATAAATGCCACATTTTTTTTATCCATTCGTCTATTGAAGGGCATCTAGGTTGGTTCCACAGTCTTGCTATTGTGAATTGTGCTGCTATGAACATGGGTGTAGCAGTGTCCCTATAGTGTGCTCTTTTTAGGTCTTTAGGGAATAGAACGAGTAGTGGAATAGCTGGATCAAATGGCCGCACCAATTTGCAGTCCCACCAGCAATGTACAAGAGTACCCTTTTCCCCACATCCTCGCCAGCACTTGTTGCTGTTTGACTTCCTAATGGCTGCCAATCTTACTGGAGTGAGATGGTATCTTAGGGTGGTTTTGATTTGCATTTCTCTGACTGCTAGAGATGGTGAGCATTTTTTCATATACTTGTTGATTGATTGTATGTCCTCCTCTGAGAAATTTCTGTTCAGGTCCTTGGCCCATTTGTTGATTGGGTTATTCGTTATCTCATTGTCTAATTTTTTTAGTTCTTTGTATATTCTGGATATTAGGGCTCTGTCTGAAGTGTGAGGAGTAAAGATTTGTTCCCAGGACGTAGGCTCCCTATTTACCTCTCTTATTGTTTCTTTTGCTGAGAAAAAACTTTTTAGTTTTAGTAAGTCCCATTTGTTGATTCTAGTTATTAACTATTGTGCTATGGGTGTCCTATTGAGGAATTTGGAGCCTGACCCCACAGTATGTAGATCATAGCCAACTTTTTCTTCTATCAGACGCCATGTCTCTGATTTGATATCAAGTTCCTTGATCCACTTTGAGTTAACTTTTGTGCATGGCGAGAGAAAGGGATTCAGTTTCATTTTGTTGCATATGGATTTCCAGTTTTCCCAACACCATTTGTTGAAGATGCTATCCTTCTTCCATTTCATGCTTTTAGCCCCTTTATCAAATATAAGATAGTTGTAGTTTTGTGGATTGGTTTCTGTGTCCTCTATTCTGTACCATTGGTCCACCTGACTGTTTTGGTACCAGTACCATGCTGTTTTTGTTACTATTGCTCTGTAGTATAGTTTGAAGTCTGGTATAGCTATACCGCCTGATTCACATTTCCTGCTTAGAATTGTTTTTGCTATTCTGGGTCTTTTATTTTTCCATATGAATTTCATGATTGCTTTCTCTATTTCTACAAGAAATGCCATTGGGATTTTGATTGGCATTGCATTAAACCTATAGAGAACTTTTGGTAATATCGCCATTTTGATGATGTTACTTCTACCTATCCATGAACAGGGTATATTTTTCCATCTTCTAAGATCTTCTTCTATTTCTCTCTTTAGGGTTCTGTAGTTTTCATTGTATAAGTCTTTCACCTCTTTTGTTAGGTTGATTCCCAAGTATTTTATTTTCTTTGAGGATATTGTGAATGGGGTGGTTGTCCTCATTTCCATTTCAGAGGATTTGTCGCTGATATACAGGAATGCCTTTGATTTATGCGTGTTGATTTTATAGCCTGCCACTTTGCTGAATTCATTTATTAGCTCTAATAGTTTCTTTGTAGACCCTTTTGGGTCTGCTAGGTATAGAATCATGTCATCTGCAAATAGTGATAATTTGAGTTCTTCTTTTCCTATTTTTATGCCTTTAATTTCTTTCGTCTGTCTAATTGCTCTGGCCAGTGATTCGAGAACTATGTTGAACAGAAGTGGTGAGAGAGGGCATCCCTGTCTTGTTCCAGATTTTAGAGGGAATGCCTTCAGTTTTTCTCCATTCAGAATGATGCTAGCCTGAGGCTTAGCATAGATTGCTTTTACAATGTTGAGGTATGTTCCTGTTATCCCTAGTTTTTCTAGAGTTTTGAACATAAAGGGATGCTGTACTTTGTCGAATGCTTTTTCCGCATCTATCGAGATGACCATATGGTTCTTATTTTTAAGCCTGTTGATGTGGTGAATAACATTTATTGATTTCCGTATATTGAACCAACCTTGCATCCCAGGGATAAATCCTACCTGATCATGGTGCACAATTTTTTTGATATGTTTTTGTATCCGGTTCGCCAGAAGTTTATTGAGGATTTTTGCATCTAGGTTCATTAGAGATATTGGTCTGTAGTTTTCTTTCTTTGAAGTGTCTTTGTCTGGTTTAGGAATCAGGGTGATGTTGGCCTCATAGAATGAATTTGGAAGTTCTCCCTCTTTTTCTATTTCCTGAAATAGCTTGAAAAGTATTGGTGTTAATTCCTCTTTAAAGGTTTTGAAAAACTCTGCTGTATACCCATCCGGTCCTGGGCTTTTCTTAGTTGGTAGTCTTTTGATGGTATCTTCTATTTCCTCAATTGATATTGGTCTGTTTAGGTTGTCAATATCCTCCTGACTCAATCTGGGCAAATCATATGACTTAAGAAATTTATCGATGCCTTCACTATCTTCTATTTTATTGGAGTATAAGGATTCAAAATAATTTCTGATAATCTTCTGTATTTCTGAAGTGTCTGTTGTGATATTGCCTTTTTCATCCCGTATGCTGGTAATTTGAGTTCTCTCTCTTCTTCTCTTTGTTAGCGTGGCTAAGGGTCTGTCGATTTTATTTATTTTTTCAAAGAACCAACTTTTAGTTTTGTCAATTTTTTCAATTGTTTCTTTCGTTTCGATTTCATTAATTTCAGCTCTGATTTTAATTATTTCTTGTCTTCTACTTCTTTTGCTGTTGTTTTGCTCTTCTTTTTCTAGGATTTTGAGTTGAAGTATTAGATCATTTATTTGTTGGTTTTTTCTTTTTTTAAGGAATGAACTCCAAGCAATAAATTTTCCTCTTAGAACTGCTTTCAATGTGTCCCATAGATTCCGATATGTTGTGTCTGTGTTTTCATTTATCTCTAAGAATTTTTTAATTTCCTCCTTGATGTCTTCTATAACCCATTGATCTTTCAGTAACCTATTGTTCATTCTCCAAGTGATGCATGATTTTTCCTTACTTCTTTTGTCGTTGATTTTCAATTTCATTCCATTATGATCAGATAATATGCATGGTATTATCTCTACTCCTTTATATTGTCTAATAGTTGCCCTGTGACATAATATATGATCTATTTTTGAGAAGGATCCATGTGCTGCTGAGAAAAAAGTGTAACTGCTTGATGTTGGGTGGTATATTCTATATATGTCAATTAAGTCTAGGTTATTAATTGTGTTATTGAGCTCTATAGTTTCCTTATTCAACTTTTGTTTGGAAGATCTGTCCAGTGGTGAGAGAGGTGTGTTGAAGTCTCCCATGATTATTGTATGGTGGTCTATTAGACTCTTGAACTTGAGAAGAGTTTGTTTGATGAACATAGCTGCACCATTGTTTGGGGCATATATATTTATGATTGTTATGTCTTGTTGGTGTATGGTTCCCTTGAGAAGTATGTAGTGTCCCTCTTCATCCCTTTTGATTAACTTTGGCTTGAAATCTATTTTATTTGAAATGAGTATGGACACTCCTGCTTGTTTCCGAAGTCCATATGAGTGATATGATTTTTCCCAACCTTTCACCTTCAGTCTATGTATGTCTTTTCCTATCAAATGCGTCTCCTGAAGGCAGCATATTGTTGGGTCTTGTTTAGTGATCCATTCTGCTAGCCTGTGTCTCTTAATTGGTGAGTTTAAGCCATTAACATTTAGAGTTATTATTGAGATATGGGTTGTTCTTCCAGCCATATTTGTTTATTTATGTTACTAAACATGGTTTGTTTTCCTCTTTGATTATTCCCCCCACCTTTACTGTACTACCTCCCGCTGTTGGTTTTCATTGATATTTTCCATTTCCTCTTCCTGTAATATTTTGCCGAGGATGTTTTGAAGAGCTGGTTTTCTAGCTGCAAATTCTTTTAACTTTTGTTTATCATGGAAGGTTTTAATTTCATCTTCCATCCTGAAGCTTAATTTCGCGGGATACACAATTCTTGGTTGGAACCCCTTTTCTTTCAGTGTTTGAAATATGTTATTCCAGGATCTTCTAGCTTTCAGAGTTTGTGTTGAAAGATCAGCTGTTATCCTGATTGGTTTACCCCTAAATGTAATCTGCTTCCTTTCTCTTGTAGCTTTTAAAATTCTCTCCTTATTCTGTATGTTGGGCATCTTCATTATAATGTGTCTAGGTGTGGATCTCTTATGATTTTGCACATTCGGCGTCCTGTAGGCTTCTAGGATTTGGGATTCTGTCTCATTCTTCAAGTCTGGGAAGTTTTCTCGTATTATTTCATTGAATAGATTGCTCATTCCTTTGGTTTGGACCTCAATACCTTCCTGTATCCCCATGACCCTTAAGTTGGGTCTCTTTATGTTATCCCATATTTCTTGAATGTTCTGCTCATGGTTTCTTAACAGCTTTGCTGAGCTGTCTATGTTCTTCTCCAGTTGAAATACTTTGTCTTCATTGTCTGATGTTCTATCTTCTAAGTGTTCTACTCTGCTGGTAGTATTCTCAATTGAGTTTTTAAGTTGGTTTATTGTTTCCTGCATTTCCAGGATTTCTGTTTGTTTGTTTTTTATAACCTCTATCTCCCTGTATAATTGATCTTTTGCTTCTTGGATTTGTTTATGTAATTTATTGTCGAAGTGGTCGAAGTGGTCTTTCATTGTCTGATTTTGCTGTCTAATGTCTTCCTTGAGACTCCAGATCATCTGAAGCATGTATATCCTGAATTCTTTATCTGACATTCCATCTGCTGCAGATATTACCTCTTCTAAAGTTGAGTTGACCTGCATTGCTTGTGGTCCTTTCTTTCCTTGTCTTTTCATACTGATCACGTTTCTTTCTGCTTGGTGAAACTGTTGTGTTATTGATTTTTCCCCCTATATATTTATATTGCTCTTGTATAGCTGCAAAGTCTCCCTCGCAGGCTTTGGCGGTGCCTCTGCCCCTCCTCCAATTGAGGCAATGTGCCTTCCACGCCAGGAGGCCGCTGTACCTGTACTTTCGATGGGCCTGTTCTTTCGGTGGTCACAGGTCCGCCTACCTTGCAGGCGTGAGCAGCGGCTTTGCCCCTCCGCTGGCCACTAGGCCTGTTCTGTCTGTCGGTTGCAGATCTGTCTACCTAAAAGGCGCTGGTGGTGGCTCTGCCCCTCCCCCGACCGGGGCTATGTATCTGGCGGGCCACTGGGCCTGTTTTGTCGGTGGTCACGGTTCCGCCTACCTTGCACACGCGTGGAGCAGCTGTTTCATTAGTGCCTGGGCACACTCTCCTTGTTTGCCTCCCTCAGGCCCTAAGTTTGTAGAGCTTGGGGCTGAGAACCCCCAGCAAATTTGCTTACCTTCTGGTAGCCACGCCCCCGTATCTGGTGCAAGAGACCTCAGTTGTCAGCACTGGTGGGAGCTGTAGCAGGGAGGCCCGCGCTGCGCGGCTCCCGCTGGCTCCTGCGTCAGCGCCGCCTCAGCTCCCGCCGGTTCCCGTGCCGCTGCCGCGGTTCCCGCCAGCTCCAGTCGGCTCCCTCGCCGCTCCTGCTAATTTAGAATCCGCTGGGAAGGAATCTCTTTGGCCGATCTTTGGTGACTTCCCCTCTCTGCTATGGCGGGCCCCTGGCTCCTTGCAGGAGTGACCGAAGGGAGAGGTGGAACTGGCTTGTCTCTGGTCTGACACAATCTCTGGTTTTAGATCCCAGTTCGCTAATTCATAGAGGCTTGGTTAGATTTCCTTCCCATCCTCTCAAGGGGGGGAGCCCTTTCCCGGGTGGGTAGGGCCGTTAGCAGAGCCGGAAGGGCACGTGCCTTCTGTCGGGCCAGGCGGGGACCCTTCTGGCTGCTCTGGGCTGCCGGGGGCGCCCACAGAGCCAGGCAGATGGCGCCCGCGTGGCTAAGAGCCGGGCGGGGTGACCCTTCGCAGAGCGGGCGGGCCGCCAGGAGTGCCGGGATGGTGGGAGCTGTCTGCCGGCCGGGCAGGGACCCTTCTCGACGAGCAGGGCCGCTGGGGGCGCTTGTAAAGCCGGGCGGCTGCAGCCTCGTGGCTAAGACCCAGGCGGGCGGGGTGGCTGTTTGCAGGGCAAGAGCGGGACCGCCAGGGTAGCCGGGATGGCGGAAACTGTCTGTTGGCCGGGCAGGGACCCTTCTCACTGAGCAGGGCCGCCGGGGGCGCTTGTAAAGCCGGGCGGCTGCAGCCTCGTGGCTAAGAACCAGGTGGGCGGGGTGGCTGTTTGCAGAGCAAGAGCGGAATGGCGGGAGCTGTCTGCCGGCCTGGAGGGGACCCTTCTCGCCGAGCAGGGCCGCCGGGGGCGCTTGTAAAGCCGGGTGGCTGCAACCGCGTGGCTAAGACCCAGGCGGGCGGGGTGGCTGTTTGCAGGGCAAGAGCGGGACCGCCAGGGTAGCCGGGATGGTGGAAGCTGTCTGTCGGCCGGGCAGGGACCCTTCTCGCCGAGCAGGGTCGCCGGGGGCGCTTGTAAAGCCGGGCGGCTGCAGCCTTGTGGCTAAGAACCAGGCGGGCGGGGTGGCTGTTTGCAGAACAAGAGCGGAATGGCGGGAGCTGTCTGCCGGCAGGGCGGGGACCCTTCTCGCCGAGCAGGGCCGCCGGGGGTGCTTGTAAAGCCGGGTGGCTGCAGCAAGCATGGCTAAGAACCAAGCGGGCGGGGTGGCTGTTTGCAGAACAAGAGTGGAATGGCGGGAGCTGTCTGCCGGCCGGGCGGGGACCCTTCTCGCCGAGCAGGGCCGCCGGGGGCCGCTTGTAAAGCCGGGTGACTGCAGCCGCGTGGCTAAGAACCAGCCGGGTGGGGTGGCTGTTCGCCGAGCGAAAGCAGGGCCGCCAGGGTAGCCGGGATGGCGGGAGCTGTCTGCTGGCTGGGCGGGGACCCTTCTGCCGCGCTGCTCTGGGCCGCCTGCCGCTTGCAGAAGCGGCGGGTGGCCGCGGGATTGGACTCTGAGCCCGCGCTGCCGGTCAAGTTTCACTTGTCTGGGGCAAACTGTCACATCTAATCAACTTACTAATTCTCGGCAGGTCTCCTTTCAACGGAATTTTGCTAGAAGATCCTCAGTAGGTAGAATGTAGCTGTTTTAATTGGTGTTTCTGATCCCGTTAATGTGGAGATATTGAAAGTGCAGCTTCCTCGCCGGCCACCATGTTGGATCCCCACCATTCTGATTTAAATCTATAAAATACATGTACTTACCTTTAATGTAAATTTTACTCAGTATGTCATTCATGATCTACCTTTTCTGGATAAATATTATATCCCTGCTGTTCATCTATCTTGATATTTGCAGTTCTGAGTTCCTTTTATACCCTATAAGGCACATCACTGTATGACTACTATAATAAACATTTCTTTTTGATGAGTATTTAGATTGTTTTTAATTTTCAGTTGTTGGAACATCAAGTGAATGTTCTTTTGCATTTTTTGTTGACAACTATGCTATACACATTTTAGAAGTGCTATTTTTATATTAAACTATATGTACAGTTGCAACTCTTTTTAATATTGTTATATTGCTTTACATATTTCTGCAAGAATGTTCCAACTTCTCTATGTTGTTAACAAGCCCTAATATTTTTTCCAAATCCTTCAAATTCTATGTTGTTTTTTGGTTTTATTTTACATTTCCTTGATTAGTAAGGTTAAAATTATATTAGGTACATATCAAATATTCTGCTTCTCTCTTCTGTATATTGCTTATTCATATATATTGTTTTTCCTATTAGAACATTTATCTTTTTACTATTATGTAGAAAATTTATAAACCATTGGTAAAATTCAATAAAATTCATTATAAATATCTTCTCTAAGCATTTACCTTGTCTTTTTATCATGTCAATGGATATTTTGTTCAATAGAATTTTTAATTTCCACATAATCAGAGATAGTAATATTTTCTTTTATAGTCTCTGCTTTTTGTATCTTAAGTATAAACCTTTTTTACTGTGATGTTTTATTCATTTCTTACTTTAAATTTGGATTTTATTGTTTAGGTATTTGAATTACTTAAAGTAGTTTTGCATATAACATTAACGACAATATCAGTTTTTTTTCTATTTTCAGAGTACTGTTTATAAACTAATATAAACTACTGTTTTATAAAACCACCTCTATCATGTTTTCCAACATATTTTAAATTTTTTAATAATCAAGTTTTTTAACATATTTTGTTAGATTTATTACTAGATTTCATCAGTTTTCTTCTCTGAGGAAACAGTAACATAGTAAACATAGTTGTCTGTAGTCTGAATCTGTTAAATCTGGTATCTAGAATCCCAGGGCTCTGTTTCTGTTGTCTGATATTTTCTGTTAGCTCTTGCCCATATGGTCTTGTCCTATATTATGTGGTGGATAGTGCATTAGAAAAAATTACTTGTAAAAGTAGCTAGCTGTGTGGTTAGGGAAGAAACAAAACCAGAGAAGCAAAAAAAAAAAAAAAAAGAAAGAAAAAAAGATTTGTTCATAATAAGCCAGTGTCTCCACATTTTTTACTTTTTTTTTTTTTTAGGACATTTTTCAATATTCCATGCCTCTTATTGGCTAGATTCAGTTTTCTATATTTGATTCCTCTGTTTTGGATTTTACATATTACATGCAAATTCATTTTTTTGTACCTGAGAATGAAACCAGTAGTGCTTAACCACTGAGTCAAATCCTCAGCTATTTTTTAAATATTATATTTAGAGGCAAGTTGTTGAGGCTGACTTCGTAGTGGTGATCCTCCTGCCTCAGCCTCCCAAGCTTCTGGGAATACAGTGCTTGCCACCACCCGGAATAACTATTCTATTACATATTATCATCAACTATTCTTTCATTGATTATCATTTTCATACTTAACTCAGAAATTTCCCAAGTATAAGTTTATTCAATAATTTTATTTTTTCAACATGTCATATTTGCAAGCTTACATACTTATTAACTTTGTTATGATTAATTTTACCTTTTATTTTAGAAAGCTGTAAAATTAATATTGAATTATATTTTTACTTTTTACTATCTGTAGTCACGATTTCATCTCTCTGTGTTCACTTTCTTGGTGAAGCATATTCCTTAATACTGAGAATAAGACTGTGTTTGTATGTTTGAATATATCTTTATTGTGTCTTCACTCTTTTTAAAATTTATTTTAGTTGTAGATGGACACAATATCTTTATTTTAAATACTTTTTGTGATGCTGAGGATCAAACCCAGTGCCTCACATGTGCTAGGCAAGTGCTATACCACTGAGCTACAACCTCTATCTATCACTTAAGAGGCCTTTGCTCTTAAGTAATAGATATTTAACAGGGTGTAAAATTTGAAGCTGACAGTTATTTTCCCTGAATACTTTAGTTATCTTCTTTAACCAAGTAAGAAGTCTGTTATCAATCTAATTGTCATTCCTTTGCAAATGGACTCTCTAATGCAAGTTATTTCTTTTCTAATTCTTGGTGTTTTGCATATTTACTAGTAGTTTCTAAAATTTGACTTCTTTTTTTATCTTCCCAGTATTTGTGCAGCAATCTGGAAGGAAAGATAACATGTTTCTTTTCAAATGTGCAAAATTCTTCTTTTTCCTTCAAACACTACTTCTGTACTAAATATTTCATTTTTTCCCTTTATTAATTATTTTTAGCAGAGTGAGTATCTGTCATGTATGATTTTGCATATAAGATATATAAAATGTTCCCCTCCATATCTTTTAAGTATCTTTAAATTTCTTTAAATAATAGGACTTTAACCTTTAGAAGTTTTAATACAACTTTTAATATAACTTAAAATTTCTAACTTGTATTACATAGGAGAAATTTTAATCAGCTATATTTGATTTCAAAAATTGTTCCCAATTCATTTTTATATTATTTGTTTTTTACCCTTTTGTGTTTCATAATTAAAATCCACTTGGTCTTATATGCCTTTTGATATCCTAATCATATTTATTTTCATGTTTTGTTTTAGGCAGGGTTTTAAAATATATTTCATCTGGAGTAAATTTATCATTCCTATGATTTTTTTGTTTTTATTAAGTTTGATTTGCAACACTAAAATTTCTTATCTAAAAAAAAATAAATAAAAAATAAAATATATTTCATCTGGAGTAAATTTATCATTCCTATGATTTTTTTGTTTTATTAAGTTTGATTTGCAACACTAAAATTTCTTATTTACATTGGAATTCTGGTTTATTTTTCATATATCTATGGGATGGACACATTTTAACTTATTTTCTTTCTCTCTTTCTCCTCTATGCTTACCTCTTATGTTTAACCAATTTGTGGTCACTGCCACCTGGTCCCTAGTACTTCTAGATCAGAATAAGTTTAATGGCATTTCTGAAGCACCTGCCCCCACTTCAGGATACTGAAATTCAGTAACTAAGCTCAGGAACAACTTGACTTCATTCCTAGTCAGGAAGCTTTTTCAGCCTACTTTCATCTTCCCAAGTATACACTATTTAATGTAACCTTAGCCTCATGTGTTTGGTTTTTGATATGGACACAACCACAAAAAGCACATTGAAATCTATTATAGTTGTCATGTCAGAGTTATGCACAAGATTCTGTAAGAGCATAGATTAGGGTCATCAAACATAACCTGTTTCTTCTGAGAACAAGACTGTGGTATAGTTGTTAAGTGTGAATATATCTTTGTTTTGTCTTCACTCTTTTTTAAAAAAAAAATAGTTGTAGATGGAACACAATTCCTTTATTCTATTTATTTTTATGAGGTGCTGAGGATTGAACCGAGTGCCTCACGTGTGCTAGGCAAGTTCTATTCCACTGAGCTACAACCTTGGTCCCTTGCCTTCACTCTTAAGTGATAGATATTTAACAGGGTGTAAAATTTTTGAAGCTGACAGTTATTTTACCTGAAAGTATTTTCTCTCAGGAGAAACTACACTGAGAAAGTGATAGTGGATCTAAAATATTAGATGTAGAAGTACATTCCAGATAGAACCAATAATATGTTCAAAGACATAGTGCCCAGCATGAACACAATGCCTTATATTTAGGGAACTGTCTAAAATATGCTTGTAGCAAAGTGTTAATGACTGTCATGAAAATATAGAGTCATACTCATTAAAGAGTACAACATTTTTATCCAGGTTAACAGAAAGTCCCCATTAAGCCATGGAATACTTTCACCAGTAATTGCCTGAGAGACCTCTGAACATCAGACTTAAAATAATAATAATCACAATCACTTCCATGGCAAGAGAGAAGTAAAAACTGTCTGTAGGAGGCTATCACACTTAGAAAGAATATAATTGCCTGAGAGAAAGCAGGAGCAATTGGGATAAAGAGAAGATAATCTGTCTCTTTTGTATATTATTGGAGACTCTCTATATGGTTTTATTTGGTCAAGGCAGAAAGTGTGTGCATTGGTTCTTCTACATGTTTTTAGAAGTGATTCTTATAATTGTATCAGACATGATAATCTGATATTTTTCCTAGATTATATTGCTAATATGCTTAGGTCACATTATATAAATCGGCTAGGCAGGACCATAAATTAAAGCTAACTGGCAGGTAGAGTTGGCTGGGACCTGGCATTAGACATAATCTTTGTGAAAATGAGCACAGAGATAGGTTTTAAAGAGGATTTAAGTCTGAAATGGCAGGTTTAGAATCCAGAGAGATAAGATAATGTCAGGTCATGATCTGAGAAAACAATTAAAAACAATATCATCCCACTTCAAGAAGCAAGGCTTTTCTAGGCAACCTGGCTATAGGAATCTCAGAATAGTTGACATTTAAAATGTTTTTGCAGGAAGGGAATTAGAATCCAGGAAGCCTATCAATAAGTGGAAGAAATTTCAAAAGGAATCAAAGCCAGATACTAACTTGATCCTAGCACAAGCCTCTATAAAGCACCTATCATCTCTATGACAAAGTAATAAACCAGTACTCCAGAAAGCATTACTTGAAGAAAGGCACATGGGCCTCCAAGTTGAAATTCACAGGACCTTCAGATTCCTGTTCAGGAATCTCTCATTGGAGACAACTGCTAGAACCCAGATAACTTTAGGTAGGTATAGTTATTTTTTGTTCATTGCCCTAGCAGAGTGATTTGCTCAAGGTGTAACACCATTCCCCTTAGAAATGTTTCTGAAATTTGTGGGAGTAGTCAGGTTATCTCAATGATTAAGGGATGCTACTTGAATTTAGAGACCGGACATGAAGAAAATTAAATGAACTATACCTGGAACTCACAGGATTCTTGAATGCCATGCCAAACATACTCATGAGCAAAAAAAATTTCTTTTTAATTATTTGAAAAAAGAATCCAACTGGTATTAAGTTATGTGCAAGTATTTTTAAATATAATGAATGTCAGTGCAAAAACTAAATTATAACAAAATTATATTTAACTTTGTTTAGAGCCTTACTAAGAATCAGTGACTACTTAGAAAATCACACAACTCAACACTAATGCTGCTCATGACATTTGAGTCACCAGTACCACATACCTGAATCATTTCACATATGTAGCAGCTGCATTCATGGGGCTTTGTGAAAAGGAAAAAAAAAAAAAAACCACAAACAAATTCTTGATTTCTTTATGAATTTTATTACACTGGATCTTGATGATTTATATTAGATACTATTTTAAATTTATTTTTCTTTCATTTGTCATTGATTTTTAAAACATTTTACATGGAAGTATTTTGAATATTAATGCATTTGTAATATAAGAAAGATAGAACATAAAATGTTATTAAATGAACTTGAGAAGTACTAGATAGCTGTGGAGCACTTTTTTTTTTAATCAATTCCATATTGTCTTTCTGGGCTTGTTGAGATACTAGACTAATATGGATAGGATTGTTACTAAGGCTCTGGAATAAACAAAGGAAAATGAGTTGTAGTTAAAATGCGTTCAGTCTATGCTATTTTATATGACTGCCTCCAGATATAGATTGTGATTTCATGATTTATAAGGGTAACTTGAGCATCTCTAGTTGATGCTACTCTCTGTTTGCCTCCAAGTGCTGTCTAACTCCCATTGTCAGGGCCGCCTTACCTAACATTTAGATGATCCTACAGCATATCCTGTTTCTCTGATGTAAAACTAAGGAGAAGTACTAGGGTGTTAAGGAGAGCAAGATATAGTCCATGCTTGTATAATTATGTCAAAATGGATTCCATTGTATTACTCAAAAGAACCAATAAAAATAATTTAAAAAAAAAAAAAAAGACTAAGAGAATAGTGTCCAGAGTATATCAGTTGCCTTTCTTCTAAGTCTCCTTTCACATTTTACCTGAAGACCTATTGTCCTCCAACCAGATGTTTGAATCCTGATTAGCTGTGTGCTTTCCCTGTGGAGGATGAGACTAATACCTCTAAGGCCCCAAACTGGTCCAAATACAGAGGATGGTTATGCCATATGTGTTTCACCAGGGGTTGAAAAATGTTGTTCTTCAAACTATGAGGAGATGGGGATCTGCTGGTCTGAAAATGGCTCAAGTTAAAAATGAGTGGGCATGGTTTTCAACGTAACTGATGGTGGGTAGAGCTGGGGTGAGGGTTTCTACGTGGACTGAGGTTAGTATGGTGTGAACTCGCCCTTCAGACTCCAGGGCAGGGGTTCTCAGTTTGTCCTGAGGTGACGCAAAAGGGAAAAAGCAACTGGTTGGACTGGAAAGCTATCAGTAGTCAGACAGCAGAAATGGAGTCAAACTCTTAATTAGGTGAATTTACAGTAAAAGTCAATCACACAAAAATACATAACAAGAATGGCAGCACTCATAAACAAAGAGGAGGAGGAGGGGGAGGAGGAATAGTAGCAGTAGTAGTAGTGAGAGTGGCCTTCAAACTCAAGAGCTAGCAGTCTTCGATCTGTTTTTCCAAGTTGCAATTTATTTGCTAGGATCCCAAGTTCAAAGCCAGCCTCAGCAACTTGGAAAGGCCCTAATCAACTTATAAAGACCCTGTCTCAAAATAAAAAAAATAAAAAGGGGTTGGGATGTGACTCACTAGTTAAGCACCCTAGGTTCAATCCCTTGTACCAAAAAAAGAAAAAAAAAGTTACTTTTCCCAAATTCACAGTTCAGAATTTTACAGATCCTAAATCTGCACACGATGCTCTAAACTTCAACAAAGCTGCAAGCTGAGATGACCTGCTCACATCCCCAACACCATGCTTGCTCATCCCTTCTCCAGCAAAATTATAAAACTTAAGCCTATATACGGTCCATTTTTATTCCCACTTTTTCTATGAAGTTTTTACTACTGTCAAATTGCCTTTCTCATAAGACTTCTTAGACTATGAACTAAGTAAAATCTCATACATGGAATGTAAAAGGAAACACACTTAAATGTTCTTTCCACTCTTCCCCTTTCTTCCTTATACTTTTTCTCCTCTGATTTCCTTACTGAGTACATGAATCTACTGATGGAACACTTAATGGTTAAAGTTTTGACATATTAATTAATTTTTATGACATTTTGGAGGACATGTCTCACTCCTTGAAAACATGTTTATTTGCATTACATCAATTTTCCTTATGCTTTAGCATGATTAGCACTAAGTAGTGCTTGAGCAAATAAGTAAAAAGAAAGAAATATACAAGGAATGCATGTGGACCAATATGTTTATATGTATAGCATTCAGTTAGTGACACAATATTAGTTTGTTACTTTTCTTTGTTGTTATTTTTAAGATTCTAGGAGTTTTATAAACATTTAGTGTTTTTAAAATATGTTTAATAATTTCTTTAGCTCTGCTTTGCAAGATGAAAACAAATAGCAGAAATGGAGTCAAACCGTTAATTAGGTGAATTTATACTAAAAGTCAATCACACAAAAATATATAACAAGAATAACAGCACTCATAAACAAAGAGGAGGAGGAGGAATAGTAGCAGTAGTAGTAGTGATAGTGGTATTCAAACTCAAATATATGTTGAAATATATGTTGAAAAAATATATATAAATGTTTGTGATATTTGTTTTTCTATTGCATATATCATAAATTTAAAATATTTTGGTGGATAAAATTATTTTTAAATTTCTGCAATTTATGAAAAACAATGTAGTTACACATTGACTATTATATTAATTATACCTTCTTTTGAAAATTTGTTGATTACAAAAAGCAGTAATCTTGAATATAAACATAGTGAGGTAGAGAACAATGTATCTTGCTCTTCTGAGGAATTATAATGTGCATCATTTTTGGTCCTCACAGAAAGTGTGGACTATGGGCCAGTGTTTGTACAAGAACCAGATGACATCATTTTCCCAACCGATTCTGATGAGAAGAAGGTAGCATTGAATTGTGAAGTTCGTGGCAACCCAGTTCCCAGCTACAGGTAGATAAAACAATATTTATCATTGCTCATTAAGTCTGAAAAAATTCTCATCAATGAGATACACTCCCAGGGAGTATCATAATATCTTAGATAATTTTACATAGTTGTCTTCTTGTTTTTCCTAAGATGGCTTCGGAATGGAACAGAAATAGATTTGGAAAGTGATTATCGCTATAGTTTGATAGATGGCACCTTCATCATAAACAATCCAAACGAAGCAAAGGACTCTGGTCATTATCAGTGTTTAGCAACCAACACCTTTGGAAGTATTCTGAGTAGAGAAGCCACACTTCAGTTTGCCTGTGAGTAAAGTATATGATTTTTTCTATATGTAGTGTATATACATGTAGTTTTAATTTTTAGCTAAGTTAAAGCTTAAGACTGTAAATTTTAAAACACTGCTGAAAACTATGGTAAACTATGGTAAACTATGCAAACAATGCACTTTTTCCTGAAGTAGTTTGAATTTCCCTAAAATATTTGATTTTTTCAAATTAATCTGATACATTAGTCTGTGAAGTTAAAATTCTATGTATTAAAGAAGATAAAGTTTTAGAATTCAACTTTCTTTTGTAATCTGACTTCTCTACTTTTCAAAAATATTTATTTACCTGCTTTTATTTTGCTACAATGTCATAATCACTATTCTCTATAGACTCTTCCAAGCATAAAATGGCATATTATAAAAATTCTGCTTAGAATTATATGACCAAAGAAATGTTTCTGAAATGTGAATATTTAAGATTCTTACTATAAAGTTCCATGTGTTAATTTGTGAACTGAAGAAATAGTACCATATATAGTTTTGTATATATGTGTGTGTATATATGTATATTCATGTTTAGATATATATAAAGATACCATATATGGTTTTATGTATATACATAAAACTATATGCACAAAGACTCAAAAATATATGTATATATGTGTATATGTGTATGTACATATATATACATTCATGTGCCACGTAACATTTTAGTCACTGATGAATTCTGTATATGATTGTTCTCATATTACCTTGTGATATTATAGTTTTCTTAGTCTGTATAAGTACACTCTATGGTCTGTAATGTTCATATAATGGCAAACTGTCCTGCTGATGCATTCTACATGTTACCCCATTGTTCATCAATGCATGTATATATTTGTTTGTTATACAGACACACATACACACAAACATGTATGTGTGTGTGTGTGTTTATATATATATATATATATATATATATATATATATATATATATATATATATAAACACACACACATATATATACATTTAGAATGTCTATATATAATCATTTAGAAACACAAACTATAAATATTTATATTACATACATAATATAAATATTTTTCTAATATAGGTCATATACCTAATTATATTAATTTCTTTGAAACTCTTAAAATATTTCACTTTTGAGGAGGGCTTACACCAAAGTGAAGATAGGCTACCAGATTTAAAAAAAAAAAAAAAACTTTGTTATATCATTGTGTGGAAAGTAATTCTACTTAAATTTAAATTTTTTAAGATTATACAGAGGAAAGGCCAGTAATAATTATATTAATACATGTAATTGTATTTGTTACATTATCATAAAATAATTTTTAAGTTAAAATTACACCCTGAAGAATGCAATAATTGATTTTCTCTAAATATTCTCCCTCAAATATCATTTCTAATTAACCTAGAATCCAGACACACTGTTAAAGTGTGAAGAAGAAAATAAAAATCAAAGGGTTGATAAGGGAGCTACGTCCTAGGAAAATCTAAATATTGTCTTTTAAAGTAGACATGATAAGGACTTTAGTTAGGTGCATTTACAAACACAAAAAGTACCAAAATAGCAACCCAAATACATTTATTTTATTTTAAAAAACAATATGTATTTTATCACAGACCCTATTACTTTTCAGAATGCACCTAGTAACCTACTATAAAAACAAAAACTCTTTCTAATTGCTCCACTGTTCATCAGCACAGCCTTTTCATGATAGATACTGCAAGTACAAAGAATATGGTATATAAATATTAATTGCTTAATCTGATACAAGTATATCAATTAGCAGTATCCTACATATTATTTGTTTTTATTTGGATAGTAGCCAACCATGCCAAGTATTTTTGTGCGTGCTTTAGAGCAACAGTCTGTTTTATTTGATGATCAAAATGTCTCTTTTGCTGTGATTTCCTAGCCTTCCTGTCTTGAATATGGACAGTTATCAAATACCCATCCACTTTCGGAGCAAGCACTCCGGCACCTATATTTACAGTTACATGATCAGGCATGGAAAGCTATAATCTATTCAACGTAAATCTGTCCTCAGCTTCTTTTAGGACAGTATTTTCATATTTTTAAAGTAAAGATCATGGTCAGCAGTATCTGTGCATCCATTGGTTGGGTCTTGTGACCCTGCTCCTCCACTTTCAACCCACCTAACTTAGGGGTTGCCTTGGGTATGCAGGTATTCCCTGAGTTAGGTGTTCCCCTGGGTGTTTCTGGCTGAAGGGGACAGTTGCTTTCTTTCTTTTTTTTTCTTTTTTCTTGTTCTCACCATTGTTCTTTTTTTAAAAATTTGTTTTAATTAGTTACACACAACAGTACAATGACCTTGACATATTATACATTTGAATCAGATGGGATATAATATCTCATTTTTCTGAGTATACAGGTTGCAGAATCACATTGATCATGCATTCACATATATACACACAGTAATAATAATGTCTGTTTCATTCTACTATCCTTTCTATCTCCCTAACCCCTCCCTTCCCCTTGCATCACTTCACTTCTACCTAATCTAGGGTAACACTATTCATTTTTTTCCTCACATCTTCATACATATATTTTGTATAACAATGAGGGTCTCCTTCCACCATCCATGCAATTCCCTTTCTCCATCCCTTGCCCTCCCACCCCTCTTCCCTATGTAGAGGTAATCTTCTTCTACCTCCATCACTATAGTTTGCTGATTTTAATTCTTTAGGATTAAACACCAAGTAGTGGGATACGTGGGTGATATGGTGATTCAATTCCTAGTCTTTTTGTGGATTCTCCCTACTGCTTTCTGGAGGGTTTGTACTATTGTACAGTCCCACCAACAATGTATGAGTATACCCCACATCCTTGCCAGCATTTACTATTTGTATTATTTTGTGTATGTGTCGTCCCAGGGATTGAGCTCAGGGGCACTCAACAACTGAGCCACATCCCCAACCCTATTTTGTATTTTATTTAGAGATAGGGTCTCACTGAGTTGCTTAGCACCATGGTGTTGCTGAGGCTAGCTCTGAACTCATGATCCTCCTGTCTCAGCCTCCCAAGCTGCTGGGATTACAGGCATGCACCACTGTGCCCAGCCTTTGATCCACTTTGAGTTGACTTTTGTGCAGGGTGATAGATGGATACACTGATAGATAAGTAAATAAGTAATTATAGTACCAGGAAAAATACACTTTATATCAAACTTTAAGATAATGTATCACAGAAAGTTTTATAATTATTTTGATAGGAGGAAATATTTCTGTGGATTTCCTAGTGGTTAAAGCAAAGGAAGGAGGAAATTAATTAAAGGACTAATTTCCTCCCACTTCTTCAAAGGTATAAGATTTTTTCTTGACAAATTCTCCTAGAAATTTCTCATTTGAAGCTTCATATAGTGATCTCAGCAACATCCCTACATGGGTTCAGTAGCAAGTTTAATTAGCCTGACATGAAGCCAATCTATTCTTTAACTGTAACTAGACTGTAATTAGGAAGTTATTCACTTAATTCACTGATATATTTTTTTTCTAATTTTGATTTTTAACAACTAAAGGAGTAAGCAGCTGCCATGCACTGGCTCAGCCCCTTCTAATATATCCCTCTCATTTTAAATGTCTACCCATGAGAATCATTTTAAGTTCTCCCTAAATGAATATTTATAAACATGGTTCAGTTTAGTTAATGTTAATACTTTAGTTTAGCATTAATAAATATATACCTCACAAGGGTGTAGTAAAAATTAATAAGGTGGAGAAGTTATGTTTGTGAACTTATTTTTAAGTTCAGAAAGAAAGACATAAATACAGAGTGAAATGTTCTTGCTAGAAATGATTGTTGCTGGTTTATCAATAAGATTATTTTTGACAAAACATATTTTATTCCTGGAGCTTACTTCATCATGAGGATAATTTCCTCACCTAGGGTAGTGATTTCTCTTCAGTGACAAGGAAGAATACACCATATAAAACTTTGTCATTCTATTAGCTTATTACCATGCTGATGAGAATTTGGAATTGATAATGTGACACTGCACACTTTTCAAACATCCTTCAGAAAGCCAAAGCTCATAGCAATCTCTCCGAAGTTGGGGTTTTTAGAAATAATTCATGGTAGCAAGTCAAACATAAAATGAATCAAGAATAAAATCTCCTCATTGCTGTCTCTTGCTTCAAAAATATCTTTATATGCAATCCTTGGTAAATTGATAGTTCATATCTAAATTTGAACATATTGCTTTTCAGAGCATTTAGATGATTTAGATCCAGAATATTCCATTAGTTTTCCTTGAAGCAGTTGATTAAAATAACCTCCTTAACTCTTTGAGAGATTATATGACTTGTAGACTTTGTATTTAAGCCCTTTAATTTAACCTTTCATTTTTCTATAAAACTCAAAAATTACTTCTCTGGATTTTTCATAACTTTTTCTCCTACAGTAAAATTGACCTTACACTTTAAAACCACATTTTACCAGTCTTTAACATCTAATGAAATTATTTGAATCATCACTGACTCCGGAGTATGTCCAAAGCTTTATTTCATTACTCTGTGAGGCTTTGTCTGTAATGACTTTATTAAGTCAATTGAATATTAATCTGAATGAAAGAGTCACAATGGTATGCTCATGTGTTCACCAGTAATAAGGTTATCATCAGGTTTTGTTTCAAAATAAATTGTTGATAATTTACCTCCTTCTTACAAAACAATTCTTTTGAAAAAGAAATAAAATCACTCACAAAAAGTTATTGTTTGGGTAGTTCTTCTAAAAGACAGTTTATCTGGTCATAATTGATATAGTAACTATAAATGTATAATTCTGTGGTAAATTGCAGCATGGATTATTTGAGACCACAAAGTTTTTTTAAATTAAAAATGCATAATTCTGTGCTATATGTTGTTGAGAAGGAAGCAAAGTAGAGATCTGTGATGGAATATACTTAAATACTTCTATCACATAAATTATAGTCATAAATATTTATTGAAGTTAATATAAACATGTACTTTCATTAAAATTGTACTAATTGTTCATATGTGACAGACTAACCCCTAACAACATGGCTGTACTTGCCAGGCTTGGCCCAGGGTATTCTTTTTTTAAAATCTCTGTTTCCTCTTGTTTTTGGAAATGGAGGAGATGGATTCCTCTATCAAGTTATGAGAAACAAAAGGAAGAGACCAGGATTGAAGACTGAATAATTTTCCAACCCTTACTGCTCAAATGCATGTACCTAACACATTGCCCTTACTCTTATCATTGTGTCTTTGGATATCTCCCCTAGTACAAGGGATTCCAAGGCACAAAGGAAAAGAGACACTTTAAATTTTATTACTACTCTCAGGTTAACATTAAAAAATAGCATTTCCATCTCAGGAGGACATGTAAGCCTGTTGAATATTAAGATATCAGTTAAATACAAAAGAGTACAAATAGAGAGGCAGGTATAGAACATGAGTACTTTCTAAGGTCAATCTAAGGTCATTTTCTTCAACAAAATATCCTTCCTTT
The DNA here is from genome assembly GCF_048772815.1 of Callospermophilus lateralis. Taxonomy (NCBI): domain Eukaryota; kingdom Metazoa; phylum Chordata; class Mammalia; order Rodentia; family Sciuridae; genus Callospermophilus; species Callospermophilus lateralis. The sequence goes on along the minus strand of NC_135306.1, from coordinate 126,292,909 downwards.
GAGGAATAAATTGGAGCAGAATATTTATTACTTGGCCTGGAGCTTTTGAAAATTTAATTTTATCTGAATAAAAAGAACAGCAATTAATATGACTTGATGGTATTACCACATCAAGTGGGATCATTTCTGCGTTTCATGTATATATATACATAACATGGAAAGATACGGGAATGTACAGGCTTGTGTGTATATTTATTTTTATGTGTGCATATATCTATGTATATTCAATAACAAAAAGACAAACATTTTCAACATTGATGAGTATTTAAATGGCAGGCAGAGTACTAAACACATTTAGTGTTCTCACAGCAGTCTTATGAAGGCAGTTTTATTATTGACCTAATTTATTAATGGAAAAAGCTAAGAGATGTCAACTTGTTTCTCCAGTCACACTAGTAAGTGATAAAACAGAAGCTTCAACTCAGATCTAACTTTAAACTTGGTACTTAGAATGCTTACAGTACTAACCATAGTATGCATGGCATTTTTTTTGTTTTGCATGTCTGTAATTAATTTATATCTAGAACAGTTACTCAATCTGTATTCTCTCTTGGTTATTGTTCTAGATGTTTGGAATCCATGGTTAAAAATATACATCCTCATAAAGCTTGAGACTAGCAAAAGCTATTCAAATCTTCTATTTCATATAAATTTTCAAATCTAAGCTACTTATCTCTCCCCTGAACTACAGAAAAAGTGCCTACCTGAAATGCCAGCCTACTTTTTCTATTTCCTAATATCTTTCTTCTTCATTCAGCTCTAGCCCCAATAAGAACTCTGTATTTATAATGGAATGATCTATATAAAATATGTTTCTGTCAACACTGCCCCTGTATAAATCTCTGATGGCTTGCTATCCCTGCACAGAGGGTTGTGACTTACTCTGCAGAGTGTGCACAATACAATCAGAGGGCTGCTCTAGAAGTGTGTGTCCGGGAGAACTATGAACAGAGAGTCAAAGAACATCATTTCAATCCTTTAGGTAAAGAGGACGTGAATTCCCTCCCTATAGTGTGTTCCAAAGAAAATGAGAATGTGAAAATGATGTAATGAAGTGAGAGGGTAAAAAGTGCTTCAAATATGATGACATATCAAGACTATACACTTTGACCAAGTCAACTGAACAATTCATAATGCTGCTACATAAAGCCATACAGAAAAGTGAAACAGAATATTTCTGGTAAAATAATTTTACGTTGAGGTAGATTTATTCTAACTTTCATGAGGAAGTACGTAACATTTTAAAATATTGGTTGGTGACTAGAAAAGGAAATTAGAAATTAGTCTTCAAACACATTGAGATAGAATCCCAGTTGAGTTTAATTTGCATTTCTGTAATTGAGATTCCATCTCACTCCAGTCAGAATGGTAATTACCAAGAATATGAGGAACAATAAATATTGGTGAGGATGTGGGGATAAAAGTACTCTGATTCATTCGTGGTGGGACTGTAGATTGGTGCAACCATTATGGAAAGCAGTATGGGATTCCTTTAAAAACTTGGAACGGAACTACTATTTGATCAAGTTATCCCACTCCTCAGTCTGTACCCAAAGATCTTAAAACCAGCATACTAATGTGAAACAACCACATCAATGTTCATAGTAGTTTAATTAAATTTCCAGAAGCTCCAGGCCAAGTAATAAATATTCTGCTCCAATTTGTCATAAAAGGCCTTTGAATTTTGAGACATTTGGAGAACAATTGCAGTAGTGAGTGGGACAGAAATCAGAATCCAGATAATTGAAGAATGAGTAGTTACATTGGATGCTGGTCCTAACTGGAATGAAGAGAAAAAACAGAATTTTGTGGATAACAGAGAGTAAAACCCTGGTGATTTTTGGTAGTAGAAAGAAAGGAGTCAGTACAGAGCTTGAGGCTTAAGAAGCTAAATTGAAAAAGTCTAACTGGTAAAATGAATATCTCCTTTCCAAGTAAAGTGTATATATCATCTAAATTTGTGTCTTCCAAGGGAAATTTCTGTCTTATCAAAAATATTCAGTATTAGAAATGCTATGTCAAAAAACAGAGTCTAGGCTCATATCTTGACTTACACTTACTTACTAAAGGGTCTTAAAACTAGCTAAAACACTATAAAATTTTAGAATTTTTTTCTTATTCCTTTTAACAATTCTTATTCTGTATCTTCTAGAATCTTGAAGTATCTTTTTAAACAAAATGCAACTATTGCCTCAGGAGAACAAAAAAACTGTGTACTCTTACTCATAATTTTTTATATCTGAGGAAAGAGTATTACATGGTGGTTTAATTCAAACTGAGATTTTTCCCATTCTAAAGAATGTATAGGAGAGGCAAGAAAATAACTTGATTCTCCCCAAACAAGGGTGACTGATGATCTTTGTGTTTCTAAGAAAATCCTCAGCACCTGTAATTTCATGGCCTCAACTCTTATGTGGGATTTCTACAGTGATTTGATGATTTTGTTTTGAGGCACACGTAGTAATTTTTGACAAATCCTGGGTAGCTGCTATAGTTTCTAGTAGTGAACTCTTATTAGTGGGCTTAGGTATCTGAGACCAAAGGTTTTTTAATAAAATGTGTCCTCAAATCATTGCAATGACAGATACAATGGCAACTGATGCTGTAGGAGTTTATGCGGAGACTCAGATGAGAATGACTCTAAGATCTTTCACAGCTCTTAAATAATATCCTCATACATGGAACATTCAATGTAGTCTAAAAGAAAACATAAAATTATACCAGTGAACATTATATATGGTGCTTAGAGTCTTAAGTTTAGATCCACATGAACCAGAATGACATTTCTATGTCAGAGTTATGTCCTGTACATTCTGTGAGATTAAAGGGCAAGCATGGAGTTTATTGGGGCATGGAAACCACTTCATAAGCCATTAAGTCTGCCTCTATAGATGCACATGATTTATAGAGAGTTACTATTATTCAACATCCTCACTTTTCTACCCAGGGGACACTAGTCTTATTAGCCGGACCTTAATACACCTGAAGTCATCTAATCCATTCCAAAATAAGGTGCAAAATGGTCTTAAGCCCATTTATTATTTACACTTAGGCTTTCCAGTTTTCTCTATAATTATCAAGTGATATTTAACTATCTACAGTATTCAAATCTTATTTATGATACCGTATCTGTACATGTCATGTTCTGCCTACTTTTTGATATACCATCAAAAAACTTACCTCTATCACTTTCTCCAAGTTCTTTATTATATCAATTTCTTATGTTGCATTCTTATTACTTAAAACAGTCACTAAAGCCAATCTAACCACTATTTTTTTTGTTGTTGTTTAATACCTAACCCCTATCATGGAGGTCCATTTTCAACATTCTGTGAATGCTTGCACAACGAAAGAGTGAATGAATAAATATCTCTAGCAACACAGTACCCACTATCTTGCAAAAGAATCAACTTCTGAGTCCTATAAGACGAATGATTCATTAGGAGTTTCATACAATGCCGCAGCCCAACTGCAGCAAAATAACCGGGGGGTGACGAACAACTTGTATAAATTGATGCAGCAGGAGTAGGAGCAGTTTATTGTAGGACAGGAGCGGTATTTATACATTCCACACAGCTTATCTAATTAACATAAACTAGATACAACAGTCAACCAATAAGGAATCTCCACACTTAATGGCTCGCTGGAGTTACTTCACAAACCACTCCCTCTGGCATTTTGCCAGGCACCATCCAGACTTGTTTACAGACTCTAACAATACAAAGCCATCTTAAACAACTGCAATTGAGAATCAAAATAAATTTATGCAGAAAGACTTTATAAAGTCCCAAATAGATATTAACCTATTATTACTATATTTGAAATTAATATTAATAACTATAAATAGTGTTAATGAATGCAATTAATGCATCATTACAGGTTTTGACAGTTGTTTAAGTTTAGTCACATATTTTTATATTATTTTGCTACTATTGATAGCATATTCTATATTGCAATAGATGTTCAAGGCAAAGTAGGATATCCCAGAGAAATATGGAGTAGTCATCTTTTACAAAAAGTGATTTTAGATGCAACCCTGACTACAGATAGGGAAAATGCTCACTGACTTTCTTTTTAAAAAATGATTCTAGAATTCAGGCAACATCTCTCTATTGATCCTAGCAAAAGTGAAAGTTTCCTATTCATTTTATAGACTCATTGGGTTGCAAACTTAGAGTCAGGATATAGTGACAGAATTTATCAAACAAAGCAACAACTTTGTTCTTAAGTTCTTTGAGAATGTATGTGGAAATACTCGTCTATTTCAGTTGTCAGCTCCTAATGTGTCTACCCAGAGCCACGGTCATAATTCATGTCAAAAATCCAGAAACAATAATTAACTCTATCAGTTTTTTAAAAAAATATTTTTAAATCTATCATAAAATGAAATTTTCACTTCCTAGCTCTTAATAAGTGGATGAATTTAGAAAATTGTCTTCCCTAAGCTCATAGGAATTAAGTAACATTTTCAAAGTATCACATCTGTCACAACAGAATAACCAAGAATATGTCTATAAACTGTCAGTAAAGAACATCAAGTGAGGTCATTCCTATCAGTTCTGTTTTCATAAGCATAGTAAATCTTCCACCTTAGAAATCACAGCTGTAGCAGACTTATTTGAACTATAATTCATGAAATGTCAGAAACAGTCATTAAAAACATAAAATAACCAAAAGCGTAATTGCTCGGATGGAACTAGAATGTTAATTAGATGAAAACTCTTAAGTCTCTGTGCACTATTCTGCTAGCAGGTCTAGAAAGTTTGAGTTATAATTATTTTCTAGATTCCATTAAACAACACTAAAAACTAAAAAAGCTATCAATGTTTTCTTAACATTGATTTTTAAAACACTCTTGAAAAACAGGATTGTATATTTTTCTTTAAAAGTATTCTATAGCAATTCCCTTGATAACATTTTTTACTTTTTAGTTTTTTCAGAAGTTATATCTTTAGATGTTTCTACGTTTTTTTAAATCTTAATGAATTTACCCACTTTGGGAAATGAACAGCAACACAACAAAAGGCTACCATTTTTCATAAAAATTGTTTTTATGATGTTATTTTATCAATTTAAATAGTGTATCTTATACTTTAAAGACATTTATATAGTATTTTTTAACAATGTAAAAATTTTTAGTATTTAATGACACTGCTAACAATTGTTAGGATTTATTAAGTGCCAGACACTGACGCAGACTTTTTGCATTTATTCTCCTATTCATTCACAAACAAGAATCGCCTAAGTTAATCATCATTAATGATTAAACATTTGGAACAATAGGAAACTGTCTGAAGGAGTTAACTAACTTGCCTAAGGTGACAGTTTAAGGAAAATAAAACTGAATTCCAATACTTGTTCTATCTAACTCTAGATCCAGATCTCTTTATAAAATAAATGAATAATATTCCTCTAATTTTCATAGTTTTTTCCACATGATGTCTCATTAACAAACTGAATAATCCTGCAGTTATGCTTAGTAGCCCTATCACCTCTACTTTTGAGAGCAAACAATTGAAATGATGGAGGTGATATATTGTACTGTGGCCCCTCAGGTCGGATCAAAATAAAACTTAATCTGTGAAACACATCTGATGAATGTATACGTCTTCAAGTCATCCTTTTTTGAATCTTCAGAATCATACAAGGCTGCTCTTTGGTATTTTTATTTTTTTCACAATGATTATTCCAGTACAGTGCCACACAGAGAACATGAATGTTGACAGCTTTTGTTCTGACATTATATTCCATTAAAGCAATGAATAGATTCATATCTTGTTGAAAACATCATATGGGTTTCACTAATGTGCAGATCAGACTCAAAGCAGCCCAAATTATACAGGAGAAAATATAGACATAATTCATGTAATTCAACTATCAATGTCATCAGGTCACACTTAATGAGGGTCTATGTCAAGACTGGGGAGATCAGCAATAAGGTCTACCTGGGTCTTCCAAAATAAGCACAGTATAGCCTAATGCAGTTGTGTTCACCTTTAGATCAAGCTATTTTCTACACCTACAGTTTATAGCTACTATTACTGTGACGATAAACTGCAATCATTTGAATAGCTAGTAATATTAAGAAGTGTATTTCTATTTTCAAAATTAACATTTAGGAAGCAAGCTTTAACTGCAGTCCAAACTTTATGACCCAAGTTTCCATGTTTTGGAAGTGCAAGTAATATAAAATTTATAATATTAATCTAATTGCATGTAGTATATTTTTCTTAACATGGATGATATTGTAAATATGGATAAGGCTAAATGATCATTGATATATAAAACATAAAAATTAACTGTCAACCTAATCTTGTTTATCTTTACAACTTGGCATCTCTACATCATTTGGAATATGAGATTTTCCTTGTTGTTGTCAAATACATTTCAGCATTACAGCTAGCTAAGGAAAAACAAAATTTAACAATGCATGCATTTTTACATGTTTTTTTTTTAACTAGAAATTCCTTTTCTTGTCCAGAGTCCATTGCAACTCTTGTGTCACAAAGTGATACCTTATATCTTTGCTTATAACAGATGTTACTTTTATTTCCCGTGGCCTCTGACATGGAGATAAATTATCATCTCCCTACAAAACTATAAAATGGAATTGCTTTTCTTCATTCATAGATTATAGAGACTTTGTAGGCCTATCTCATTTCCAAAATTTACAACCTTGTACACATAGGGGGAAAAAAGAGCAAATATGCTCATATACATTTAATACAACTCTACTAAATCTAACTTTATTAATTGTATCTTTCTTTTAAAGTTAAACTGAAATTATACTACAATTAGTTTGCAAATATTTATTCATTAATTATTAATCATATGCATTTTTTAAATGGAGAATCACTATTTCACAAGGGCAGGAAAAACTCAAGAGCAGTCAGGGAATTCAATTTTTTATTTCTAAAGTATCTTAGAGAAAAGCATCTCACTCGATGTTCTGCTTTTGCATAAATATACTAACTCATTAGAAAAATTTCCAACTCCTAAGACCTCATTTAATAAGTGAGTTGCTATTTCTCAAAGGCATAGTAAAACCATTTAAATTAGTTATTTAATTTACCTTAATGATTATAAATTCCAAAAGATTGATATGGGGATGTATGTATACATGTGTGTGTTTGGCTAAAAAGTTACTTTGATTATATGAAAAAAACCTGAATACTCATCTAGATCTTAAGATTATAGTGTCTTTTTATAAAATATTAGTGTTAATAAAAATTAGGAATCAACATTACCTTAAGAAAAAAATGGAGGGTTTTGTTTGCTATCTTCTTTCTGTGTTTGGGATAGCATATCTTCTTCTATAGTAAAAGAAAAGGTAGAAAACAAGTTAGCAATTTTTTTTTCAAAGTGGAGCTTATTACAATGAGATAGCAAAAAAGCAGGCATTTTGCTATTTTTCAAAGTTTTAATTGGTGTGTTATAGTTGATTATAATTGTAGAATTTATTCCATATTTGTCCATGCACACAATATTAAAACAGTTTGGCCAATAACATTGCCCAGTATTTTCCATTCCCCTGGTTCTTTTCCATAAGATCTTCCACACCTTTCTTTTGCTTTTTCCTCTATGACTTCCTTTAGAAGTACAAAGTCAAAGGGAATTGATGCAGTTGGAAACAGACTGAAATAATCATGGGAAACAGTTGAGAAGTCTTCAAGTTGTTACTTGAAGACTATACAGGATATCAAGAAATTGGGAACAAAACTGTGTTTTTAAAAAGTTGACAAGGAATGAATAGTGGAATTCACAATTTCTTAAGGGAATGGTGAGATATACATATTAAACTGTATATTTGGTAAAAATGTTTTGATTCTTCAACAGTAGAACATATGGGTATTCTTTTAGCTTTATCATACTATTCCTTTTTGCCAACAATTTTCACCAACATTGAAGTCTACTGACCATATCTAAATTTTGCATATTGTCCTGAAGAAATAGGTTTAAATTTCAGCTTTATGTAGATGATAGATCCTTCTGAATTATACTCACATGTCAGTGACAGGGATCCAACACTTCCCTTTTATCCCATTTGATTCACTAGAAATCCCTACTCACTCTTAATAATGTTCTTACAGAAACAGGAGACATTCAGAAGCACAGTAGAAATATTTACCATTGTTTCCTTTACCCACTGCCTGATAATGCAAGTGTAGCCCTACCTTGACATTTCTATGTGACACTTAGGTCTCCAGTGCTGCTTCATCCCTAGATTAGCCATTCACCTTAAGTGTTTATCAGTTGGAAAGGATTTATTCTATATATCACATTACTAAGGTCATTCCCCCATGATATCTAAATACTCTGTATCTTATCCTGTATCTGCTTTTTTTTTGTTTCTTTCCCTATTGTTGTTTTCTACTACAAATAGATGTTTTCAAGTTTTGGAGATTTTTCATTTATTTCTCTCTTTCCCTGTCCCCCATAAACTTATAAACTAGGTCATGCACTGTCATAAGTTTTACTATTATGTTTATATAAAATATATCCTTCTTTGGTAAATCCATGTTTTCATAATTTTATTTCTGATCTCTAGTATCATATTGCTGAGAGCCATTAGCCAAGTAGGTATGACAATTTCCTTGCCAGCGTACCCCATGTTGCTTAGTGGAAGGACTCGTGGAAATAGGACTTGCCTTAGACATTTTGCAGTGACATTGCATGTAAGGTGACCTTGCTCAAGGACCAGGGCAGATCCGGGTTTAGGGCGGATCAGGGTTTTGGGCTCTCCTTGGATTTAGGGCGTTCCCGGTTTAGGACAATCCGGGTTTAGGGCGGTTCCAGGTTTAAGATTATTCCTGCTGGGAATAGGGCGTATCCTGCTGCCTGAGTTCCCCTTGAGTTCTCCCGGGATTCAGAGAGAGTATTTTTGGGAGACAGAAGCCCAGTGGTGGTGTGGATTTGGGCAGAGAACATGGATTTTCCCAGAACGTGTTTGTAGAGGGCTGGTGTGAGATCGGGAATAAAGAATTGCTGTTTGAATCTACAAAGCTGTGAGTGGCTCGTGATTTTCTGCCCAGCCAGACTGCGGCATCATATTATTTATTAAATATCTCTTTTAGCACCACAGTTCTCATTTATCCTCCTTCCATAAAAACCTACCTGGCTTCTGAATTTCTCTTTTGTAAATTATGTTAACAGTAACAAACTAGTAAATTTAAGATCATCTCTGATTGCTTGTCTTTATGACCTTTAATTATTCCTTTAAATTTAGTCCAAGTTCAAGAATTTTCAATTTTTTTACTTTCTTTACCAATGTTCAGGCACCTTAGTTTAAGCCTCTAATGTCCCCTTTATCTGTACTAAATGATGGCTTCCTGAACATTTTTGTTCCCTCCACCCATCTCAGCTCACTCTTGTGTTCCTAAACCTCTTCTCATGACTCCTGAACTCTGCTAAAAATCATCCTATACCACTAATAAAAAATAAGGACTCATCCTCTCTTCCCAGACATCCTCTGCTTTGGATGCACAGGTACTATTCATTGTAGCATCACTTCCTTTTTCTGCCTCCTCTGCATACACTTATCTGGATGCCTTATTTCTAAGGCTACTGACATCTTCACTCTTTCCAGTTATAAACCACATTCTGTGTTTCCCAATAAAGAGTTTCCTGATTCTTCCCATAGTGATTTGACCTCTCTCTCTCCTTAATGACAAATTCATTGTACCCTAGTGGTATAACTTGAAGTCAAAAAATCTAGGTTCAAATGTAACCTGCTAGCAGAAAACCTTGGGTAGATTTTTTTCTTATTTTTTAAAAAGGGAATTATTAATACCAGTCTCTCAAAACATACATGGGAAAAGAAACATGAGCCTATTTCTTGATCTTCATGAATTAGAGGATCTTTGTTTTGCTCACTAATGTATCTCAAGGGCCACAAACAGTACTGGACACACAGGTAATTCTTTAATCCATTAGATACTATAAAATGTTGATATTATTAATCTTCCAGTACATCATAGTTAGCAATCTACTCACCCTCCTACCTGACAGCCATGGAATACCTACAATGAACGAGATGCTGTCCTGCTGTTACTGCTCTTGCAAGCAAGCCCTTTTCTTTCTGTTTCGTGTTCTAGGCACTTAGAATTTCATCTCTAGCTTTGTTCTCTCCTGATTCTGCACATGCTCCTTGGATGACACTACCACCTTTGGCCTCCACCTTGATAGTGTGTTCCTGGTACCTGTAGTGCTCATCTCCTGATCTTTGCAAGTCTCCTTCTCTCACATCATCACATTTTAGCTCTAATATCATTTTCCACAAAGAAACCTTTTCTGAACTCTAATTTATTTTAAGAATTAACTTATTTTTCTCTGATGTGTGTCCGGATGAAAGTAGTTATCTCAGAGTTTTGGGAAATTGATATTGCATTAACACGGTAATGGAAAAAGGCAATAGAATCTTTTTTGTGTTCATAAGAATTCACATATAAATATACATATGGAAGTGTGCACTCTTCTTTTGAAGCAATTTCATATAGTACAATTATTGTTTAGCACACTGAAACGTAAGTGCTTCAAATATTGCAAAACTATTTCCAAACCCTTATGGGCATATATGAAAAATCCATTAAATTAATAATTGAATATCAGTTACAGGAAGGGGAATCAGTTGTCTCTGCTTTGATTTATATATCAAATATTAGCAATACACCAATCTGTGACAGATGTTGTCATAGGGATCTTCTGTCTCTTTGTCTTAAGAACTTTTATTCTCTTGAGATTTGCTACAAATATCACCATTACTTTCACATCTTCTCTGTAACTTCCCTCTCTGTATGCTTTATTAGTGCATCATACATTGCCACATTCTAACACTTTTTGTACAGAAAATGTTCATGTCTCCACTGTAAGATTATAAATGCCTGAAAAATTAGGGAAAAGTTTGAATTCTTAAGAATAAACAACAATCATGGGGACATAATAAATGTAGGGGATTAGGAATACAGTGTCAGACACTTGAAAAGGAATCCCAACACACACACACACACACACACACACACACACACACGTGTGTGTGTGTGTGTGTGTGTGTGTGTGTGCGCGCGCGCGCGCGCGCATAGTTAGAAATCCACTGACCCTCCTACCAGACAACTATGGAATTCCTACAATGAAAAAGACGCTGTCCTGACTATTACTGCTCTTGCTTCTAGGCCCTTTTCTTTCGGTTCCTCATATTGGGACATCCTCCCTTGTGTTCTAGGCACTTAGATATATATGTATGTGTGTGTGTGTGTGTATGTGCATATATATTTATAATGATAAAGCCCCAATGAAATTATTTTTATAAATATTATATTGCTTATAAGCTTACAAATATAATATGTATATCTCAAAATATAATATGATGCAAATTGAGAAAGCATATATGAATAAAATTTTTTATAAATGATTAAATATGTCATAAATAATCTGAATTTATAATGAAGTAAAAACATCATAACTTTTAGATGAAGTTAACTGAGATATATTTGTCTCATCATTATTAAAAGCTTTCTTCTTAATATGTAAAATAAAAATTGTTATTTGCTTAAGCCACCTGGAAGTCTTTTACAGTCCATTAATTAATAGTAATATGCGATTTGTTTAGTTTATTGCATTTTCCACATCTCATTAAATCTGAGCTTATATGACATTGTGGCCAGCTTTGTTTCACTTGTTTTAATTATTTTTTGATGATGTAAGACAGTAGCCATATGGCTTCACTTTTTTGTTGTTTTTGTTTTTAGTTTTTTTCTGTACCACACCACAGAACTGTTACTACACCTACATGTCTATATATTAAAGTGCAATTATTTTTTCTTGAGAATTTGCTACTGACTTCCATGTTGTAGTGGTACAATTCAGTAATTTTTCACACATTAACAGCATCCAGGGACTTGTGAGGATGAGTGCTCCAAGTTCTAGAACATTCTGATGATGTAATTTGTAATAAGTAATGTAATTTCACAAACTATTTGGGTGTTTTCCAATTGACTTGCATGAATGATCTTGCTCTGAAGTGCACTTCTGAGTAGAGAAAATCAGTAAACTATCTTTTTTTTTTTTTCCACTTCAAGCACTCAATGTAGGGAAATGACACAGCTTAAAAACTTCCTTTGAACATTTTCTAAGGGTATGAATATGACTATTAGTTATCAGTATTTAGTCTATGTAAAATTAAAATTTTCCTTTTATTGATTACCTACATAGCAGTTGGCACTTTACTAGGCACCTCACATACATAATTTTAATTTGTAACACAATCCCTCAAGAAACCCATTAGTTTCATAGTTTCCGGCACAGATAAAAGAAGTGTAGGTCCATTTCCATGGTCTGTTTAAATGTCACCTAATCCTCAGGGTGCCTACTGTGCCTGGTGGACTTAGACTTCTTGGATACATGCTGCTGACACATGCATCTTGTTATTTCTAGCCAAAACCACCATCAGAAAATCTAGAAAGCAGTAGTAAATGAGGCTAATGTTTCCTGTTGTTGCATGAATTAGACTCAGTAATATTAATTTGCTACTGTGACCATTTGTAGAAGATTCACAAGAAGCTGGCACTTGCTGGCCCACACAGTGGATACCAAGTCCAAGTGATGTTTCAAGTGCTGGGGTTCCCTTCTCTTGTGGATGTGTCTCTTTCTCCAGAAGCACATTATGTCAGAGCACTTACCACTTCTGCTACCACCTCTTACAACATATATAAAGATATATGGTCATTGGAGAGAACGGAGATTCAGGAGCTACTTGGAGTGTGGAGATAGTTAAAGGATCTCATAATTTTATGTGGGTGAAACTATATGAGATGATGTAACTGTTATTTGGAATACATCAAAGAAGGCTCTGATCTCAAATGGTCTTGCAGGTGATGAGAAGTGAGCCCAAGATTCCAGTCTTGATCTGGGTAACTGTGAAGTTGCATCCTTTCAACTAATTCTAACTTTAAAGAAAGAGCAGTAAAGAAGTTATATTTTGCAGTCAGGATCACTGCTTTCCAGCTCCATGAGCTATAGAAATAGACTTTCCCACTCTGTATACTCTTTAGTAGGCCAAAGAAGCAGCACAAAAGTGGGTATTTAAATAAACTTGTATTTATTGAGCATTGGGTGCTATCATGAGAACTGGAGTGCATTGTATTTTGTTTTTGTGTTTGTTTTTTGCTGCTATGACAGAATGTCGCCCAGTAACTTAAACAGCACAAATTTAATACCTTACAGTTCTATTGGTTAACCCAATAGTTCACAGAACTAAAAGCCAGGTGCTGATAGGTCTTCAGTCCTTTCTGGGGGCTCTAGAGGAGAGTGATTTTTTTTCTAACTTTTGGAGAATGTCCACATTTCTTAGATCCTGATCCTTCTACATCTTCAAAGCCAGGAGCATAGCATCTCTCTGACTGCTTCCATCACCACATCTCATCATCTGATTCTTCTACTGTCTCCTACTTTAAGGATGCTTTAGGGAATTATATTGGGCTACTTGGATAATACAGTAGAATCTCAACTACACCATCTCCAAATTAGCAATATTACTTACTGTGCAACCTTAATTCCCTGTTTTCTTGTGAACATAAATTTTAAATTCCAGGATTCAAATGTGGAAAATTGAATTGTTTTGTCTGCTAGATGAAAAAGAGTAATTCACCCAAGATGAACCAGACATGATATTCAAGAGATACTACACAAGGAATTTCATATATGAAACAATTAGAGAACAAAGAATTGTATGAGAAAAATGCAATAATAACAATACTAATTATCATCATGCCCCAAATCACTATTTCATTGAAAATCAGGTATGTGCCAGCCACCATGCTTAGGGCTTTTTATATAGTGGTTGCTTAAATTTTCAAAACAACTTGTAAAAATAAGGAGTTCTGGTCTCATATTAATAAAAACAATTATTTTAGGCTTGCCCAAGCTCTTCTCTGATTAATAGATACAAAGGTGGGATTTAAGTTTTGGTCTCTGACTTCAAAGATTATTCATATAGTGAAACAGGATTTAGGACAAATGATTCCCAATACATGGAATAAAGAATACACTTTGTATGTAGTTTTCAGAAGCACACCAAAGGACACATAAAGAGAATGATCAGAAATACGAAGTGGTAAACAGCATAATGTATAGCACAAGAGATGGACCGCATTGGAGCATGTCAGAGGCTGTGCTGGGGAGTCAAGAAGATAAATATCATGTGGAAAAATGAGGGGGTTTGGTTTATCTGTAGTCATTCGAGTCTTCATTTCAACAGAGAAACAAGAGCAGATGCCTGTAGGTTTATAAATAATTGAGAGATATGATGATGAAACTATATTTTAGAGACATTAGTCTAACAGTAATATTAAAGATGACAGAGAAAGGAATGAAGGAGGACCAGTTTTAAAATGCCAAGAAGTATTTGCTGTGATTCCAAAGCCAAGAGGGCTTTCAAAGCCAGGTTCCTGTGACTGGTGATCACAATTACAAGGTGCTCTTGTTGAGCACTACTAATTATGTTAATATCTCAAAGTAATATTTTTGAAGATAAAACTTATTTTGCCTTGTAAAACATTGAGTTTCAGGGAAACTTAAAGAGGTTAATTTTTTTTTCAATTTTGTTAGATTAGGCTTTCAACTGTTTAGGAAGTACTTTCACCTACATTCTCATACCTGGGTGTGTGAATGTAGTGAAACACATAGTCTCATATGGGTTAAAGAGAGGAAAATGAGATGCTGAAAAATCATGAGCAGTTGAAATCTACAGTGATTATTTCAGTTCTGACCATATTGCAAAGATATTGGGTAGTAGATAAATAAAATTAAAAATTTAAATGTAAGCTTAGATTCTTTAGGTAAAAACTTTCAAAGCACAGGCATGACCTCTACGACCATCTGCTCCCTTAATCTCTATTTCCCAAATTGCAATTGTAACCACTTGTGGAGAACAATATTCATTATGAATACACAGCTGAAATCTATAGACTTCTTCACACGACACACCAGAAAGCTGCATCACTGGCTGCTTCCTGACAGAACAAAGCACAAGGAATTGATAACAAATAATCAATTAATTTGCATCGAGCAGACAACAGTCCCCTCTATGCCATTGCTTTTCATAGACTTTCTCTGTTCAGTTTGCTTCTGTATTTAAGATATTAAATTCAGATTTATGTGGCAAAGATGATTAGAAAAGGGTAACTCCTCCCTTAGGGATCTATTTTAAAATGTCACAATTAAAATTTTCCAGAAAGTTTCAAGCAATTTTAGCCTCCTAGCTGATGCAGTATATTGAATAGCAGTGTTAGCTTAAGGATGCTATCCCTGCAAGTGGAGATGCTGATTTACCCTTGCCCCCTGCCATGCCACCTAATTGGAAGGCTCCATTCTCAGTGGTTGGCACACTAATACGTGATTTTGCCAGTGGAACTGGGAATAGCATAATAAATGGCCTTGTAATTGGGAATGTATGCTTTGCCTATATCTAGAAAGAAGAAAATGTTTAATTGCTTTCTAAACTTAATTGCAAAAATATAACAAGGAGAAAGGTGGCATTAAAAAAGGCTTATAGAAAAACATGAAATTATTTAACCTCGAGATTCATAATCTTGCTTATGAGAGATAACCTTGTCAAAGGAAATTATAATGGTTTCCAAATAATCATTGTCACTCTGCTCTTCTGATTCTTCTACCCCAGTCCTATCAGGGGTCTTCAACCTGCATTTGATGGTAGTGATAGAATCTGAATAATAGCTGGGAAATGCTTCTGTTGGAATAGGCCACATAGGTAAATTGCTAATGTCATTTCTATGCTTTTCATCTTTACTATGCATGAAAAAATACAGTTAAACTCATAAAATAATAGCATATATATACATATATATATGCACACACACACACACACACAATATCTGAACCACTAAAACAACTATTTTTTCCTATAGAAGCTGACCTTACTAACAACGCTTTTAATTACTAAGTTTCATCACAACTAAACATTGTATTATCAAGGATTTAAACTTTGTTCTCTTGATTAGAAAACTTAATTTATATTTCAATTTTTTTTCTAGATATTCTGTGTTAATTACGGACAAATGGAAAATTGTCTTTGGAAGAAAATGCAATGATTCTATCCCATCCTTTATTGCATTTTCCTTCAACCCAAATATAAAAATAGGAGTGAATTATATATTAACCTCATAAACTTTAAAAGCACTCAATTTCTTTGTTCTATTTGATAAGTTTTATTTCATTTCTTAAATACTTCCATGTCATATCAGTAACATATAAAACGGATATGACTATATTTGTGGGGATATTTAGGTTCTTAATGCCAAACTGCATTTTGTTTTTATGCTCTGATCTATCTGTACTTAGAACTAGAAGAAATTGCTTTAAAAGATAGGAACACAGGGTCTAATGTCTAATTTCTTTCGAAGAAGCAATTTACCAATAATGGGATCAAAACAATCTTAAAATCAAATTATTTGTTAGTTTCTTAAATTCATTGACAATGTTATTATTGACCCCTTGATAGCAGAACTAAGGGCGATATCATCTCCAAACCCTAAATAATAAACCCATGTTCTTGAAGAAAGCATAAGGACAAGGAAAAATAGTTTTCAGTTTATAGAACAATATTAAACTGACTAAATTTGTAACTAGTAGAGACTAAAAATCAGAGCTCCATGATTTCTTAATGAGTAATGTAGATTGATTAAAGTATAGATCCTGGTTAATATAATCATTATTCACATGATCTTAACATGAGCCAGCTTAATTTGGATTGTATAAATTATAAATAACTGCTGATATCAATTGCTATTAGCAAAAATTACTTTCTTCTTCTGAGAATGATTATTAGCTTGGTGTTAAGAGCTCAGATTTGGATCTTGATGAGAGCAAACACAGGCATTTCTATTAAAGCTATAACTTTCCAGTAGATGCTTTATATACATTTATGATCCTGAGAATAACAAGGAGATATAAAGTTGAAGGGAAATATGACGGATTTTGTGGTTTCATGAAATTTTTTTTAGTACGGCTTTCAATATATTCATGAATTGAAGGGGGGGAGTAGGGAATAATACTGTTGAAATGTATATTTGACTATATCAAGAGATCTATGGTCTAATGGCCTGAATATAGAATGTTTACTTCTAATTAAACTTAATGACTGAAGTTATTCGTTTGGTTGGCTTACACAACTAACAAGATGTATGTGTGTGTGTGTGTGTGTGTGTGTGTGTGTGTGTGTGTATATCCTGCCATAAAATTTAAATCCACTATTTATATATTTATATATCAATATAATGTTGCTATAATCAATGCCACATTAATATATTTAACACATTTAATTAAGAAAATATTTTGAACGATATGCTGAGTTCAGTGTTCTTTTATTTACTATTGGTTGCTCATTTGCAGGGTCATATAAGTAATAATGCTTTTGAAATACAGTAAGCAAAACATTTTTTATATTAAAATTATCAATTTTTCATTACATCATGATTCTAAGATTCATTGATAAAATGAAGTGGTACACAAATACGCCATGTAATGAAAAGCAAAACAACAACAAAAACCTTGTAACTTAGCATTAGTTTCTCTGCTTTAATGAATTTTTAGTGACTGAATTCATCCTGTGTTGTGTTTCCCTTCTAATGAAACCACTATAGTATGTATTTGATTTATAAAACTATGTGCTGTTTCTGAAGACACATCATTAAGTGAAATATATAAACAAAACAGGAAACACCTACTTGAAGCAAATTTCTCACCCCATATCCTGAGGACAAAAAAGTCCACTAAACCAGTGTAAGTAAAATACATCATAATTGAAGATATCTTGAGGAAGGGGGCGGGGGCGGAAGAAGAAGAAAGAAAAGGAAAAAGAAAAGGAAATGGCCTTCTTGCCATTCTGTAAAAATGAACTCTGTAAACTGGTAGCAGGAGGCTTCATTTTGCATAGGACTGGAGGTGATTCACCAGAGGCTGAGCTTTATGGTGGAATCCTGAATTTTGTTTCAATAAAGTCTATTCTACTTACAATCAGTTTGAGTTCTGAAAAAGTTTAAGCCCTAGATGATGCTGTATAAGTAACATGTACCAATTTCTCGAATTAATTTAAAGGTATTATCTCTACTTTTATGTCTATCATATTGTTATTTCTAGTAATCTTAACCCTGTTCAATTTCAAATTATTGCATTTTTAAGATTAAACATTTTGATAAGCAACAGAAATAAGAAAAATTATCAGTAATAAGCCATATACAAATGAACAATGAGTTCAGGCCTAATGGCATATTTTTATAATAGGCTTTGTCAATTGAATGTGTATTCTATATTTCCCCATAGTAAGTGTAATACTAACATACAAAAATCTTTATAACTTATTTATTGCAAAGTGAATACCTTCTTAACTATGACCAGCAATGAGAGCTGGAACCTGGTCTGCAATTCTAAAAGCTGTGCTTATTCCAATCTCAAACCTTTCTCCCAGTCATAAATAACCAATATGCTGAATTTAAATAGCTGGTTCTTTGAGTTAATTTTTATCATTCATGAGTTCATATCTGTACTTGGTTTCAGATATTTTAAAAAATCAATCTCAGTCTTTAGTCCTGTCTATCCACAGGGTTTCTTTCTATCCTCCTTGTTTATGTAGCTCATCTGTAGGAAAAAAAAAAAAAAAAAAACATAGATCATGTGATCTGTAGTGTTTTCCATATTCTAGATTTGAATTTTTCTGGTTGTATACTTAGTTCAACCTGTTGCCAAATTATTTTTCCCACAAAATTTTAGCTAGATCCACAAACTTGATAAGGCTGAGGTTGAACCCCTGGGTGGTAGACTATTGTTTTCATTAGGTAGATGATGCCTACTGTCTTTTTTTGTGTTTTGTTTGTAATGACTGATGTAACATCCATCAATCCATTACTGGATTTGCAAAATGATAGTATTCTAACTCTATCATTCCCTTTTCATTTGTTAATGGAATGTACTTTAATCAAGAGAAACTTCCTTCTAATCTACTATTGAGCTATCCAGGGATTGAAATAGAGAAATAGTAGGTAAATGTTTAATTTGTTCCTTTTTCAGTTTCCAAGTTAACACATTGCTTCACCTATATTCTTTGAAGATGAGCAATATACTTGGTAACAAAGGAATTTGTTTATTTAGAGTTTAACCAACTATTTTTTTTTAAATTCTTTTTGAGGCTTAAAGTTCCTTATTTTTCCAAGTGAAAGTCTGTTCAAATTGACTCATGACATCCTTCAGTATGACCCTGGTAGGCTTTGCTTCTTCATTCACTCTCTGGTATGACAAGCCCCAAACCTAGAGTGAATGGTTGCTCCTAGAAGGTCTGGTTTATTTCACTGGGAAATCATATTTCAAGAGGACAATCAGGTTCTGGAGTTTGCTACAGGGTTGATAAGCAGAAAAACTCAGGATTAGATCATACTGATATTTATGATTTAGGATGATAGCACATATTATAACACTTTTTTTTTTCTGGACAACATCTGTGTCTCCTTCACTCCAACTGAGAATACTGGTTCTAATTATTACCAGGGATGATAAACTAGATCTCTCCTAATGATTCATTTACTTTAGGCCACATTATGAACATGTATCTGAATAAAAATATTTCTGCCAGTCAAATAATTACTGAATTTTTTTCACATATTCGTTTAAGATTTAGTTCATATATTTGAATCTAGATTTATTCATAAATGGAAATGATTATTAGAGAACTTTTCCACATGAAGGAGAGCAAACAAATTATCAGGGTTTTTTCCCTTTTGATTATATCATTACACCTTCTATATGCTTCTATTATTACCACTTAGTAATAGGTCATAAATTTTCCCATAGCACTAAGTAATTAAACATTAAATGAGGCTAAGTATAGTTCTAGTATACTGTACAATCCTGTAATATATTGTTTTATAGCTCCTGCCACTTTGCAGCTTACTCAGATATACTTCTCGAATCTCATATTTTTATACTATTCTAAATCAAGCTATGCCCAGAACACCACACATGCATAATATCTCGTTGTCTTACTTAGAGGCTTGTAAACTCTGTTTTTCTTGAATAGATGTCTGATACACAGTGGACACTTAGATTCATGCACCTGATACATGAATGATTGAATGAATAGTTTAAAAAAAATGGCTCATCCTACTCATATTTTAGATGTTAGAAATATTACCTTAATTCAATATTTTAAAATCATTATTCAAAAACCTTCTGTATTTACAAAGTTATTTATCACTCTAGAAAAGCAAATCACAAAATTTAACAGATTTCTGTTCGATTTCAATTAACAACACTTCTTTCCAAAACTCCAGGCTGGACATTGATCACTTAATACTATCACAAAGTTATGAATAGTGAGAAAGACTCCCTAACAGGCCTCATTGAAAGGAACCTAAGACGTTTTTTATATCCTTCTCTCATTTTGTGCTGTATAATTGCTACTGTCCACACTATCCTATTATTCCAGCTGAACTGTCTTTTATGGGTGCTGGCTCATGACATAAAATAACAACAAAACTCCTGGTTTCTTAGCTATTCAGGGACTGAGCCTGCATCCCTGTTGATTCAGGTGTTTTTGTCATTTTCCTAACCTATTATTGGTACCCTCAGTTCCTAGCTATGCCTTTGTTTTGACAGCTGCCCTGTTATCTGGTCATTGCTATTGTTCCAATCCTGATCCTTGATTTTTGGTAATTACCCATGCTCCCTTCTCAGACTATGTTGTTCTGGCTCTACTTCAAGCAGTTTATGAGCCCATTCAGCTTCCTTTCATGGCCCAACCCACTGTATGTACCAAAGACTGGAATCCCAAATGTTCTAAGGAGCATAACTGGGAAATTGTTGGAATACTCATACATTTATAGTACTTTACAGTGAACATAAGATATTCAAACTTCTTGGTCCAGGTATCAGATTAACAATTAACCCTTCCATCAGAGACTGAATTAGAAGCACAAGACAACATATTTTATAAAAGTACTATTTCATACCTTATTTATTAAACCTTCTTACATATTACAATGTCCCCTAGCCTTGCAGTGAGTGTTAACAGAGAAGATATGCAATTTGACATAAAATTAGAGACTTGGAAATGTTTAGCAATTTTCAAGTTTACACAGAATTTAAGTGGAAAAATATGATTGAACCCTTTACTAATAACTTTTATTCCTTTATCATGAGTGGCATAATAGTGACCAAACTCCTTAACTTTTGGGTGCCTCAGTTTCTTCTATCCTTTTAAATGATTTTTTTTTTTCTGTCGAAGTACATTAACTATGTAAATTGCTCTGAGCTCCTAGGGAAAAAAATAGAGCTGTAGGAGTGATAATTAGATGCCATGGTATTATAGATGTTTTTAAATGGAGTTGAAAGGTTCATGGAATAAAATTCTTTCCATATTTTCATTAATATGGATTTTTAATACCCTTTGGAAGTTAACCTGAAAAGTGTACTTCTTCTTTTATAATGCAAAAACGAACTTTATTCTCATTAACTCTGAAATTCTTTATAACACAGTACTCAGGTTTCCTGAAACTCAAGAGGATAAGCAATAGTTTAAATATACCACTTTGCCAGTGGACATAACCATCTCTAATGGAACTACTCAGCAAGATCCTATTGGGAGTAAAATGTGGTCTTGCCAAAACCATTGGAGATTTTATTTCTAAATTTAGGTCCACTGGATCAATAGTCATGTGTCTAAATGAAAACTATTTCTGCTCATTTACTCAGCCTTTTGAATTTACCAAAACCAAATTCTTGGCTCCTAAATAAGAGTTCCTTTCTGTAGATTCTACAGCATTTAAAAATGATAAAATCAAGGTAATTGTATATTGGCATTTACAATCACCTATTCAAAGTGAGTAGATTTTTATGGTTATCTTTTAATGACCCTTAATTATTGTTATAAAAGCAGTGCTGTTTTCACGATATATAGAAAGGGCATTTATCACACAGCTGAGTATTGCTTAATTGCTTAAAGTTGTATGCTCCAGTTATGTACAACATTGTAGCTTTATACAGTACTGACTTTATACAGAAAAGTATCTGCATTTGCATTTCAGATTTTCAATCTGCCTATTAAAATCACCTCAGAACTGCTAAATCTGTTCATATTGCCTATTGACTTTATCAATACTGTATACCTGCTCTGTCAGTAAAATATTAATTTATTTTTCCATTTGCCATCAAGGCTTTTGAAAACATTCACACAATTCTTCTACTTTATTACTTTGAAGAGTAGAATTCTGTGACACTGCATAGCAGTGATCTTTACATTGAACACTCTGTTTCAATACAGTCTACTTTAATGGTGTTTATGGAACTTCATGTGTTCCACACCAGCTCTCTTCTGCTAAATAAGTAGCATACTTTGTATACTACACTAAAACAGGATGGCATTTAAAATATAAAGTGGGAAAGAACTTTGAGATGTCTTCCAATTTCTTATTTCAGAAGTGCACAACCTTAGATCTAAGGCATTTAAGTGTTTTCCAAGGTGACAGAGCTAACTGGTGAGAGCCCTGAAGTTAGAGTCAAATGACCTGGCTCCTATTTTTGTCTCTCTCCTGCTTTATCTTCAATACTGCCTCCCTTAAGTGTTACCTCATAACAAATAGATGGGGCTGATTTAGCTTTGATTAATGGAAAGGTAAAAATGACATGGAAAAGGAGAACAAAAAAACAGGAATGGATAATTATTACAGAACTTACATGCTTTCCAATTTTGAACATGCAAGCAAATGATGATTGACATGTAGTAGTTGACAGGGTGCATTGTAAAACAATAGATAATCAAAAACCTTAATACACTCTGAGAAAGATTTTCTGCCATGAACCAATATTGTGATTGCAAATATTTTAAGATAATACTTCAAAAAGTATCTGGTTATGATGGTTTCTGGTAAACCACTGGAGAAAAGTAGGACATAGTGAAGTGGAAGAGAAAGGCAGGCTTTATAAGTTCAAAAATCAAACCAAAAACAAAAACAAGAAGGAAAGAAAAGAGAAGAAAACAAATGTGAAATCTTTCCTGTACTAGCATTATAATCTTCAGCTTTCCTCAATTACTGATGATTTATATTATCAGAACAGATAACAGTACACACTACCTGAAGAGTAGTAATCAGTACATACTACCTGAAGAGTCAACTTTTGTTTTTGTTTTTTTTTTTTTTAAATAGCACTTAGGAGATGGGAAATTTCGAAACTGGACAATACAAATAAATGTAAATCAAACCTGACACTACCCAGAGACTGAGATGCTGAAGATTTAAGAAATTGCTGTCAGGATTAATTTTACCTACATGACTATAGGAATTGTTATGGTTTCTGTTTTTCTAGTTGAATCTATATTTTAATTTTAAAAATACTGCTAGCTACTATTACTGAGTTTATTTATATGCTACCTGTGTTAAGTGTTATGGACACATTGCTCCATGTAATGTTCATGATAACTTTATATGAGCTTGTAGAAATTTTATAGACATGTACCACATATGGAAGAGAGAAGATAAGTAATCCACCCAGGATCTATTAAGTGTGGGGACAGGGATTTGACCCTCACATATCTACCATGAAGCCTGTGCTCTTAAGGACCCCTTAGTGCTCTAAGCTAAGCTGAACCTTAGCTTTCAGGAGAATCTGTATTCACTTTCTTAACTTCTTCAAGGATAAGAATAAATAAAAAACAAAATTTATTGCAGAGCTAAGAATTTCTCTTGATGTGATCCCCTAAGTTTTCTTACTAAACTGCTAAGTTTCTTTTCTCCTTTCACTGTTCTTAAACTGCTCAGGTAAAGAAAAAAATATATACATGCTTATACATAAAATTTACCCACATATTCATAGCATGTTGTTCATTAATGTCTCAAATATTGCCATTGAGGTAATTCAAAATATTGTAAACCACAGAAAAAAATAGTAACTTGAAATAGAAATAGATAATGTAAGGCATTTATTTTCCCATTGCCCCTAGTGTTCATCTTTTCCTATCATAATAAATTTAAAGTTTTTATGTGATATAGGCAGCTAAGAGCCATTTTCACAGTAATGCTGGTAGAATGATATTAAATGTAAATTCTAAGAAGAATTGCTCTCTTCCACTTCACATTCTCTTCATTCATAATCAATAAAAAGGAAGACAAACAGGACTGGCACTCTTCATGCTATATGGCAATTAAATAAGCTTCAAAAATTTCCAGAGTTTGAGATCCTTTCTTCATGCTACAGCTTGTCTGAAGAGAAAATATTTGGGCTCTTTGTTAAACTTTACAAACATACTTGAAACCGAGAGCTTATAAAAATCTGTATACTAACATCATGCATAATATTATGAATTGTCTTTGACGTTTGCAAGATGTTTCTATTTGACCCTGACAAATAATCATTTGCTTAAATGACCTCATTGGAGAATTACACAGATATCATTATACAATATTAAAAGTAATAGAATGGTCATCCTTCTTTAAATAGAGAAAATATTATTTAAAGTCAAGTAAAAAGTTATATCTAACACTTCAGCTATCTCTTTATGAGGAAGCACAAGGAAATTTTATGATATTTTTTAATGCTGGAAGAAAACAAATGTCATTCCTTGAAATAAAAACTCATAATGTGTGTCTAAAAATTGTCATGCTTCATTAGAAGCTGTTATTCAGTGAGAATTAAGGCCAACTATAAAGATACTAATTGATTTTATTAGCGGCAAACAAGTTTTAATTAAATCCAGCAGCAATTATTTCTCACACAACTGATTTTTCTGTAATTCAGACAGATTAGGCAATAGCTTGAGCAGGCGTGTTCTTAGATTGTTGTAGGTATGATGAGTGAGACTCCTTTGTGCTGAAGGCTGTCTAGAAACACTGAACACTCCTGTCTGCTCTGCACACTGCAGACATTGTAGAACAGGAATACAGTGCATGAAACAGTTTTTAATTTTCAACAGTTGACTTCTAATGATTACACAAAATTCCTACTCCAAACTTGTTAAATTACAAATAGAAAGGAGAATGTTCTTAGGTCTTTACTAAGTGATTTATGTTAGTGTTTTTTTTTTTGTTGTTGTTGTTGTTGTTGTTGTTGTTTTGAGTTTTGACCTGAATAGCCGATGCTTCACTTTCTGGAAGAGTCCCTTTGATTAGTCATGCTTTTTTAAAAATTCATTCAAAACAATTATTATGAATTTGCTGCATCATTGTCCTCATTATCAACAGTGCATATTATGCCTTAAGGGATTTAAGAGCTATTTTTTAAAAAACAAACAACATGACTCTTCAGGTAGTGTGTACTGATTACAATGTCATTACTTTTTGAAAGAAAATAAAGGGGGAAGCTTACTTAGTAAGTGCTGTATATAAACTTAATCTGTCCTGAGGCAATGATTTTTTTACTGGTACAGAAGCTGCCCGTGCTGGGATTTTGGTCGTTACTGTGATTTGTAGGAAAGGTAGCTCTCCCTCCAGCTACACTTTGCAGAGCTTGCAGTTTATTTAGCTGACTTCTTTCTGAGAGATGCACAGCATTGTCTGACAGATTCCATAGCTTCCGAGTAAGTTACTCCTATCTCATCTTGTTCATCACTGCAGATCACAGTCCCAGCTATTACTGGTGATCAAACACGGCACTGAGTTGATTGCCACTCTGCTGAGCTGGAATGGAGACAAGCAGAAGCCTGAGAGATAAGCTCAAATAGTATAGGTTAGCACCAAAATTGTGGACCGGCATACCACCTGACACAAAGCTGGTTATAATGGCCTGCTTTAGCAAAAGTGACTGAGGGGCTCTAAAGGTAAAGGCAAAAATGCTACGTTTCTATTTCTGAAGAAATTTTAATTACAAAATGACTTTGTACTAAGGTCATACCCTTAGTGGTTATGGTTTATATTTTCAGTACAAGCTTTCATCAGTAAATGATCTAGGTAATTCCAGGTAGCTATCATGTTACAAAACCACTGTAATCTTCAAAAAATATGATTATTGGTGATCTCCTATGAAATACAATGAACTTCTAGGAGCAGAATCCCTACAATTCATCTATCTATTCTCCTGCACAAGAAAAGATGAAAATCTTCTAAAAATGAGCTTTGAGCAACAAGCAAACAATATGGAGAATTGGCTTGGAAGTAGAATTATGATTAGTAATGTATTCAAGAGCCTCAGCTTTGGACCTGCAGTAATGCTTTCTGAGCAAATCTGAAGACAACTTTAAGAAAGAGAAAGCCCATAACTCACTCATTGCCCTTCATGGAGCTCCTAGAGCTAAAAATTGACCTGGGCACTGGTGTCTTGGTAACATGTTCATGGTATTCTTTACTAGCAGAAAGATAATAGTCTCTGCCAAAAAAAAAAAAAAGAAGAAGAAGAAGAAGAAGAAAAGAGAGAGAACAAGAAATGCTCATAACACACACTCTAATCAATCAGAATGCACCTAGTCTATCCAAATAATTTATTAAACATTTTTTTCTATTGGTGTAGTTGTATATAAAATGGAGAAGGAAGACATTTACTGGGGAGCTCTAAAACTGAATCAGCTTTCTTTTAAGAATAATATTTCCACATAATTTTTTCATTTTCCCCATGTATTTTCAGAAATCACATAAGTCCTATTGCAGAAAGTATGATATTGAAAGGTATGTCTGCTGTACTTCTGATTCTGTCAGAAGCAAGCAGAAATTCTCTTTTTAGGAGAGATCCAGAATATAGGCCTCATTATTCACAAAAGTTAATATGAACTGTATGAACCACCAATATAACATCACCAATTATAGAGAAAATGTCACAAAAAGCAAATACCAGTGAGAAAGAACATCAGACTTGTACCCCTAAATCAAACACAAATATGTTCAAACATAAAATAACTATGGGTGAAGTGTTCAAAGAAAATGACAAGATAATAAATGAGAATTGAGATACTATCCAAATTGATCAGAAATTTGAAAAAGAATCAAATATAACTTTCTAAACATAATACAACAAATGAATTAGTATAATAGCCACAGATGAAGAAGAGGAGTGTAGAAAAAATAGTGAAAAAACTAATAATTCAGGATATACCTGCTGAGAATTTTCCCAAATGCATGAAAATTATGGTAGATATTGAAGATATGGTATGTACTGAGCATCATGAAAAAGAAATACCCACTTGAAAACCCTGTGGGTAAGGTGCAGAACTTGTATCCCAAAAATCTGAAAAACAGTGCAAAAAGACAAAGTATTTGCAAGAGAATGAGGACTAAACATGTTAGCAGCAGCAACAGAACCAAAAAAAATGGGGAACACAGTCCTGGAAATGATAAACAATATAGCTGCCAATCTAGAATTGTCTACTCAGAAAAATCAACAGTCATGATGAGGGGTTTAAAAATTTCAAATAAAAGTTGAATTTAGGACAGATTCCAGGTAGTGGAATGCAGGGTGTCACTTTCCTGGCTGCTCCATGGTGTGAAACCCAAAAAGCAGACACTCAGCTTCTGGCAAGGTGGGTGAACAAGAAAAAGGAGGAAACTTTACTGGAATTTAAAACTGAACATTCAAAGCAGATCGGGTACTCAGGAGGTTGGACATAATAAAATAAGAAAAAAAAAATCCCCAGCAATAGAGCCACTGACATGGTCAAGCCAAAAATACCAACTAGAGTGGTCTCTCCACAAGCAAAGTGGAGGGATAAGGGAATTAACGGAACCCACATTTTTAGGAGGCCTTAGGCGTGTCTGGATATGGAGAGTTTAGAGATCAAAAATACTGCCTTATTAAACTGAAAGGCATACTGCTTAATATCCTTGTAGAGGAAGCCTCCACCTCTCCAGGTATCCTATGGGGGACAAAGGAAGGAACCATTTTGCAGCTGTGGTGAGAGGGTCCACAGCTAAGGAGGTCAATTGCTGGAAAACAAGTGTGGCCTGAAATACAAGTAATAAATACATACTGCAGCACATAGAGTGTGCTTACGTAACTAGGACAGAATCAAATATGGACAGAGGTTTACACAAGGGAAAACTGGTCATGGAGAAAAGATATTAACAGACCATGAACAGAACTTGCGAGAAATATGGGATAACCTAACAAGACCAAATTTAAGATTTATTGAAATAGAGGAAAACTCGAAGATACAAATGAAAGGAATGCACAATCTTTTCAATGAAATGATAGCAGAAAATTTCCCAAACCTAAAGAATGAAATGTAAAATCAAATAAAGGAGGCTCACAAGACCTAAATATACAAAATTACAACAGACCCACACCAAGGCACATTATTATGTAAATGCCTAACATGCAGAATAAGGACAGAATTTTAAAGGATGCTAGAGAAAAATGCCAGGCAATATTTAGAGGGAAACCAGTCTAAGCTGGTATCTCAACCTAGACCCTCAAAGATAGAAGGTCTTGTAATAATATACTATCTTGATTGAATGCCAACCAAGAACACTATACCCAGAAAAATTAAGCTTCAGAATTGATGAAATAAAAAACTTCCATGATTAAAAAAAATTAAAATAATTCACAACTAGAAAGCCTGTACTATAAAACACATTTAAGATATTTCACAAAGAAGAAATGAAAAATAAGCATGAAAACTAGCAAAGGGAATAACTACACTAATAGAACACTGATTCAAATTAAAAACCATAAATAAATCAAAATGACAGGATAAAAATCATATCTTAATAACATTGTATGTAAATGGGCTGACTCATCAGTGAAAAAGTATAGACTGACTGATTAGATTAAAAAACAAGACCTACAATATGCTGTCTCCAAGAGACTAGGTAAATACACCCACAGACTGAAAGTAAAGGGATGGGAAAACATACATCATTCACATGGATCTCATAAACAAGCAAGGGTTTCTATCTTCATATCAGACAAAATGGACTTCAAGCCAAAGTTAATCAGAAGGTACAAAGAAGGACATTCATACTGCTTAAGAAAATATATATCAACAAGACAGAACAATTGTAAATATTTATGTCCCAAACAATGGAGCACCTGTACATCAAACAAACCCTTCTCAATTGAAAAAAAAAATATACCACAACACAATAATACTGAGTGACTTTAACATACTTTTCTTACTACTGGATAAATCCTCCAAACAAAAACTAAATAAAGAAGATGTAGAACAAAAAATACAATTAATAATTTAGACTTAACAGACATATAGAATATTTCAAACATCAAGAACTGAATACACTTTTTTCTCAGGAGAACATGGATCCTTCTCAAAAATAGGCCATGTCTTTGGCCACAAAGCAACTCTTAGCAAATACAAAAATATGGATAATACCTTGTATCATATTAGATCACAATGGAATGAAAGTAGAAATCAATGATAAAATAAAAAGTAGAACATTTGCTAATACTTGGAAACTAAATAATACACTATTGAATTATGGATAGCAGAAGAAATCAGGGATGAAATTTAAAAAAATACCTAGACATAAATAAAAAATAGCTATGCAATATATCAAGATATTTTGGATGCTATGAAGGCACTCCTAAGAGGAAAGTTCATTGCAATGAGCTCATTCACTAAAAGAATAGAAAGACAACAAATAAATAAGCTAAATAAAGCCATAGAAAAAGAACAAATCAACATAAAAACAGTAATATACAGGGAATAATTAAAATTAGAGCTGAAATTTATGAAATTGAAAACAAAAACAATCCAAAAAATTGATATAACAAAAAGCTGGTTCTTTGAAAAACATCAAAAAAAATTGATAAAACTTTAGTTTTTTTAGACAGTGCAATTAATTGTATAAAACTTTTCTATATTCATATATGAATACATGATCAGTATAACTCCATATCATGTATAACCACAAGAATGTGAAATGCATATACATATATTTCATGCATGTATAATATGCCAAAATATATTCTAATTTCATGTATAACTAAAAAGAACAAATTTTAAAAATTGAATTTACCACAAATAGGTTTTTAACTACAGAAAGGATCAAAAATACATTTCAGGGGGGATAAAAAAAGGTGATCTCAGAATAAAATCTAAAATGCAGGAAAAAAATGGTAAACAGGACACAAATAAATTGGTGACCCAGGTATATGACCACTGTAAAGTCGCATATCATTTTTGGGAATTAGTAGACAACCCACTGAAAGGTCAAAAAATGGGGAAAAAAAGATTACAAAAAAGACTTTAAAATGAAAACAGAAAAAAAAAACACAATTCCAACTGTAAAATAGAAATAAAATAGAAGATACCATGAGCACATTTGTGACCAAAATTGAAGCTTTTGCTAAAATTCCCAAAAAAAGAAAATATTCTGACCTTTACTCAAGGAGAAATGAAAGCTTAAGTAGAACTAAGAATACAAAATTATTAAAACATTCCTAAAGTAAATATCAAGCCATGGTTATTTTACATCATCTCTACAAAACTTACAAGGAAAAGATCACTAGAAAATAGTATCTACATTAAAAATTATCATATTCATCTATAAAAATCATCTCTACTAATTTAAGAATTAAAAATAAAAAGTTTAAAATGATTTAGAATATATATTTTACCACCTTGAATGAGGGAAAACTGAAGTTATTTTAAAATATCAGTGTACTCAACTGTGGTAAAATTTAAAAATACTTAAGTTAAAATTCAGCATAAAGAGAATGTACATACAAGCCCAAATCTTGAAACACAGAAACATATATAGATGACAAGTGATTAGTAATAAGCATATATAAATTATGTCTACAAATTAATTCAAATGTAAGTATAAACATGTATATACATACTGAGAAACAGATAAAATAGTACATACTAATAGATATTCACCTAATACGAAAACACATAAAGATGCTTAAATTTAGTAATTAGATTCAATTTAAAATGTATCCATATTAAGCTGGGTGTGGTGGTATGCTTGTATATGCTGAGGCATGAGGATTTCAAGTTCAAAGCCAGGCTTAGCAATTCTGAGAGGCCTCAAGCAACTTAGCGAGAACCTGTCTCAAAATAATAAATAAAAAGGATTGCGGGTGTGGCTCAGTGTTTAAGCACCCCTGGGTTCAATCCCCAGTACCAAAAAATAACTCACCACATTACCATATTATATATTATGTAATGTCCAATAAGTTGTCAAAAATGTTGAAATGGAGGGCTATGTGTTGAGAAAGCATACACAATTACCGGTCAAATTCTTTGGGAAAACAATATATCAAGAGACAAGTAAGAGAATACTCATAGTAATTTGGCTGTCTTAATAACTTAATGACACCGATGACCATTGATTAGGAAAATGAATATAGTAAATTCAGAAAAAGGAATATTTTACAGCAATATACATTAATGAACCCAAATACCTATAACAGTGTTAATGAACCTCAAAAATACAGCATTATGTGGTAACAAGAAGCAACCTGCTTTATAATATCAATTTAATAAAATTCAAATTTGAAGAATTTATTTAAAGTCCTACATGTGGACATTTTTAAAGAAAGGGGTGATAAGCACAAAATTCAAAATATTAAGAGGAGGTAGAACAAGTATAAAGAGAAAAGAAGGGTCAGGAATAAACTAGCTTAATCTTACCAGTAAAACAAACTAGTGCTTGGTTTGTGGATATTCATTTATGTTTTTCATAATAATTATGTTACATAAATTATTTTTGTTATACCAAATATTATACAATTAATATATAATTCACATATCATAAAATTTATTTACTTAGACATTCATAAGAATTGGAAATGTATTTCCACATTCTCTCAATTTTTATAAGGGCAGTCAATACTATAGCTACTAAGACTTTGATCATGTTTTTGATCATTGATGTGAGAATCTCTGCCTTTGAGACCAGAGAGAGAATCATTGATGAAGTTTATTAGAGGTAGTAATTCCCCAAATTTAAACTGAGTTTTATAAATTCTTAGAAACTTATTCCAGCTGTGAGGAAGTGTTACATAAGGATTGAGACCATAGCCAAATAATTTTTATTGAAATCCTAACTCTGCCACTTACTAGCTGAATGTCCTAGGAAATGTGATTTTCTCAAGGCTCAGTTTTCTCCTTTCTAACATGATTTACAATAGCTCCTCCCTCATTAGACTACTCTTAGGATGATAGGAAATAATTCATATAAATCTCAGAGCACAGTTCCTAACTGTAGTCATGTTGACTAGATGTAAAAATCAGTATTATCATTCTGTGAATCAATCTGTCATATGAGTTAGATGCTTACTCTTCTATTTTGCCAAATTTCTAAAGAGAAGGAATGCAAAGTTGTAATGTTTTAATTTTTGTTTTCAGTTAACTCTACTTGATAAGGTGGGAATATTGATATGATTCTATAAATAGGTTAATTTAGGTGACTCAAAATAGCACAAGTTAAAAAAAATATTTACAGTCTCCTGATGACACGAAACTGCTTAATGAGCCTGTGGTACCAGTGACAACATGGCATGGTACCATTGAGGAAATGTCTGGGGAATCCTGAAAGAGAGCAGGTATAGGCTTACTTTTCTTCTGAGATCAAAAAACTGAAGCTGAATCACATCCATTAAACTGATTCTTTCTTGGTAATGAAGTGTTAGCAATGGGAAGCATCCTAGGGAAGAAAATGTGTGGAGGGATCAGAGAGATCAAGGAAAGAAATATCATACCACTCATCACACAAAACACACATAAGCCCATACTGAGGAATATAAACTGCTGAAAGGAATAACTAAACAGGGGAGAATAAACAAGTTACCTATGCAGAAGTCCAAATAATTTGGAAAGAAATGCCTCATGGAGGTGGAGTGAAACTCTCCACTGCATAAGTATAGACTATAGCAAGTTCTTTCCAAATAGCACAGTATGGAAAGAGAAGAAATAAGCAATTTTACAGAGAATCTGACAAATACACCCTCAACTAGGAGATCAAAATCAGCATCAGTTTGTCATGGTGCTAATATGTATCCTTGATCTACTGTGATCAAAATGGCACATTACCTCTGTCATCTTCCTCCTCAAAAACCCATAACCCAAGTCAAACTATAAGAAAGATGCCACACAAACCCTCTTTGAGAGGCAATCTACAAAATGCCTGACCAGTGTACCTCGAAACTGTCCAAGTCATCAAAAGCAAGGAAAGTCTGACTTAATAATATGATTAGTATTGGTGTCGTAGATGGGGTCTTGGAACAGAAGACTTACATTAGGTCAAAACTAAGGAAATCTAAACTGTTGACTCTGGTTAACAAGCATGTATAGATACTACTCCATTAATTTTGACAAGTCTGCCATACTAATGTAAAAATAAGAATAAGGGAATCTGGGTATAGGCAGTGTCTCAATTTCCCTAAATATTTCAAACCATTCTCACATTTTAAAGTTTGTATGAAAAATCAATGTAAGTGCTAAGTTTATGGTATGGGCAATAAGTACTGTGTCCAAAGGAAGGATAAAATCTTTTCAGCTGGCAGTTTTGGCAAAGGTTGCTTGGTGGTGGTAGGGACTAAATTCAACCCAGAAATAGGAAAACAAGGAATGGCTGATTTTCATTGGCAAACTCTTGAATTTCAGGAGAATTTTAAGCCAAGAAAATCCATTATTTTTTTCATGGTAACATCTTCAATAAAAGCAAGGAATTTCAAGGTGTTGCTTTTCTGTCCCAACTATATATTAACACACTATTAAAATATGCTAATAAAATAGAAAAGGTACTTATTTGGCATTATCCTCATAACAAATCTTCCAGGCTAAAAAAATGAGTGATTATTATTGTGAGTAAATACTAGCTGGATAATTCAGACCACATCAAGATTCTGAAAGTTTTCAAATCTCTCCTCTGGCTGAATTGTAATGTAAGAAAATATAGCAACCATAGCACTTATTTGCTTGTTGATAGCATCTAACTAACATACTTATTTCTCCAAAAACACTTATTCATCAACTAGTATACATCAGACATACAGTTTTATATAATTAAGAAAGAATGGGAGTCTCTTATAAGCTAATGCTCTAGTGCTCTTGTCAGGTAAGGACATAGTGAGACAGGAGCCAGTATGTCAGATACTTTTTAGTTTGAATCTAAATATCTCCACATCAATAAAAATATGCTAGTATTGTTCTGACAATAAAATTTGCACCATTCTGTCCATTCCTGAATATTGAGCTGTCCAATATCACGTTGTCTTTTTTTATGTATATCTGCATGAGAGTGGAATACACACACACACAAACACACACACACAAAGATTTTGTAAACTACTTGACTAGAGCAAATAATATGTTTTGTCTATTTAAAAGTATGTTTGGATTTACATAGTTTATCATTTGAGACTAAGGATCAAGAGAGAGAGCATCCCTCCCTTCTCTAGGGCTTTTGTATCTCTGACCACTGCCTTGCTAGGGTTTTGTCCAGGAGGGAGCTACTGATATCCTTAATGCCAGCTGGTGGCATTCTGCTATTAGGAGAGAGAAAAAAACAAAATTACCTCTTCCTGCTGGGGTTGCTATAGTGACTGTGGTACCTGACATTTCCATCTCCCACCTAATAGATGGTATGTAGGTTTTCTGAGAGTCTAAATTTAGTCTTCATGGTAGCATATTTCACATTTCAGTTTGCTTCATTTATTGTAAACTTTTCAGTGTCTATAAGGCAAATAACCTTTCTTACCTTCACTTCTCAAAAAGTAAGGTGTTAGACTCAGTAACATCCATCATCAAAATATCAAGAGATTAATGTTGTCAATCTCTATTCAATCTAGAGGCTTATCACAGTGCCAGTCATTAATGTGATTTGACTAACTTTGGGGAACCAAACTGGGAATGAGAAAAAGGAAATAAATAAAAAATAAAACCTGAGGATTTTCAAATTTTATAGACTCTTTTCTTTAGAAATTTTGTTTATTCTTTTATAAATATAATCAAAACTAAAAAAAACTAAAAGAATTCTCAGTGTATTTTGACATGTACTGACATCAAGAAAAGAATGAATTCACAGTAGCTAGATCAATAACTCTGGATAAAGGTGTACATATATGGTCACAGTGAAAATTATTTCCAGCTATTCCTTGAAAAGTTTTTCTCACTGTATAAGAAAATCACCAGTGATTATGTAAAAAGCAATACAAAGTCTGGCTATAATTCTAATGCTATGATGACTCAATAACCCAATGTCAGAATGTGGAGAAGCTTATATAAAATAAGCAATGTGGTGTTGGGTTTAGAAACAGCTGAATTTTACTTCAGGAAGAAGAGTAGCCTGCTTATCAAAAAAGGAAGACCTGTACCTTTCTCAAGGCATGATTCAGAATGTCCATACTGCATTCAGAATCAACAGTCATCTTCTTTAACATGCTAAGAGTTTACAATAGTTTCTAGCTGGAATCTCCTATAGACATATAAGGTGAAAAACAGGTGAGCTGGGATCCTGAGCACACTGCACCTGAATTTCATAATTTCAATGAATAAGCTGCACTGATTATTATAAAACCTTTATGATCTATACATTCAGCTCCTTTGGTTTTTATATTTTATTATTTACTTACTTATTTATTGGTAAAGGTAATTGAAGCCAAGGGCACTCAATTGCTGAACATCCTCAGAGCTTTTTACTTTTATTCAGCTCCTCTTTTGACTTAAACAGTTTACCTTATTTTGTCTTCAACAAAGGCATCACAAATATGATATTATAGCAAAGTCAAAACAAAATACTTTCTACAATAAAAAGGGCAGAAAGAGGGAATTAATATAAAAATTTAAAAAGAAATCATATGACAAAATAAGATGAACTATAATGATAATAATCTATTAAGATCCAGACAATTTTTATGTGCAATTTATATATCTAGATGCAAAAGGAACATTACAAAATAAGGGAAAATATATTCTGACCATAATTATGGCAGATATGACTACTAGTAACGTTAGACAAGATACAAACTGAGCACATTCATTCACTGAGTTCTCATTATGAGTTATGTGTCCTTTGAGATTCTGGGATATTGCACTGTGTGCATTTTATATAGTTGTGGGCAACAAATATCTATTTAATAAAAATACATGAATTAAAAAAAGAACAGAACCCCTGTTGTTTAGTAAACATCCTAGGTATGGGATATAAGGATGAATATGCTACCACTTCATATAAAATGATAATAACTAATGTTTATTAAGGGCTCACTATAAGCTAAGGCCAATCATAAGCATTTCCCAATTTATAATCATTTTGAGGTAGAGATGAGGAGGAGGAGAAGGATTATATAGAAAAGGAAACTAAGGCTTGTCCAGGGTCACATGCGTAATAAGTAGAAGAGACAGAATTTTGACCTTTATCTTTTTGATCCTAAAAGTCAAATCACACTTTTAAAATATCCTATCCCTCTAAAATGACTTTAACAGGCAGCATAAAAGAATCATTAACTCTGCAGTAGAACACTGTTTTATTCAGCCTTTTTGTTCCTCATAATTTCAGTGGATCAGACCAGGGCCCTCTCCTTGGCCTGCAAGCCAGAGGTTTTCTTTTGTACATTTTAAAAAGAAACCCTTTATGATGTAAAAATTATATGGCCATATGGACATAATATCCTCATCTTTCCTTTTGGCTTGCAAAGCTTCAAATATGCACTCTCTGACCTTTAACAGAAAATATCTGGATAACCTTGAACTAGACTGTGATGCCCCTCAGCAATATGAGCGATGCACAGGCCATAACTGATGTACAAAAAATGTACATTTAGCAAATAGATACAGCCCAGCATAATTTCTGAGAACTATTTTCTTGCACTTCAGTGCAAACAGCTGAAGCAACTAGAAAACAGAAGCAAAAATTAAAATGTTACTAATATGTTGGACTGAGTTCAATGTAAAAACAAATTTCATCCTCAAGAATTTCTTCACACAATTGATGAAAATTCCACAAGTTTAATCCATTTTTAATAAATCATTGAAACATGTTTTTTGTCTTTTTAAAATTTCTCTAATTTCATGTTCTTAAACCATGTAGAAAGGGAATATAACATTTGAGACATACACAATTCAATTTGTAACAACTGCTTTAGTGTGTATTTATTCATTCATTTATTCACCAACCTATTATTTAATACATTGTGAATGACCTGATTTCCGAACTTAAATAATTTCATGTTCTTATTTTCTCACAATTGATATGCAGCACAATATATAATTTGCTGTACACAATAAGTAGAATTCTCCTTAAATTTTGCATTTTATCCATTATGTATTAGTTCAGCCTAAACAAATATTTTTTAAAAGTTATGGAGAAAACTGAATGAAAATAAACAACTGGTCCAAGGACAGAGGGATATTTGCTCTAAGCCACCACATGGTGTTTTTGGCCGAGGTGCAAGAAAGGTTAAAAATTGATCATTAGTCACCTGGGTTATGAAATAAAGCAGCTTTATAAGACTTTTTAATTAAACAAAGTGTAAATTATTTAAATAGTGTTGTGGTTATAAATTTTATAAGAAAAAATTGCAAATCTTCAGTTTGTGATTTAACTGTACAACAGCAAATATGCTAAGGAATATAGAAAACAAACCATTGACATTTTAACACCGTTATTTGAGGTCCAGGACTCTTCTAAGTGCACTGAAATATAGAAGTCAAACAAATTTAGATGAGCAAAACACTCATGAATACATATTAGCAATGATGAACAATACTATTATAACTAAATTAAAAATCAAAAGATACCATTGAAGAGATCCTCATACAATTTGGGAATGGGTTTGATTTACAAGGGAAAATCCTATAGTATTACTGAAATATGCACTACTCAAATGGAAAACTATAATTTTATATTCACAACCAAAGAAACTGTCTTAAAAATCTACTCACCAATGATTTTTTTTTCATTAGATACATGATAAAGAAATAATTGTGTTGTCTAGAGGAGCTATTCTATATAGTGGACAGTGGAGGTTAAAATTTCCATGAAGAGTGGAAACATATATATATAGCAGAAAGGAGTTCCTAAAAGACAGTGTGGTGATTGCCTTCTCCCTTGGTCAGCACAACACTGCTATCTATGAAAGCATGATCATTTCCCAGAAAGTTGTATGGGTTACATGGTATATATTAATGGGGTACCATGTAATGTTCAGTATAAGTATATGTAGTATAAATTGCATAATGTTTAAATCAGGTTAAATATATTTATCTCCTCAAACATTTATTTGTGGAGGAAACTTTGAAAATTCTGTCTTCTTTGGAAATGTGTAGTACATTATTGTTGTTGATCCTCACCATACTGTGCAGTAGTACCTCAGAGACTTGCTCCTGTATAACTCAGCCCCCATTACTCAACCTTTCCCCATCATTTCCAGTCTAGCCACCAGTTTACTTGCAACTTTTATGAGAATAATATTTTTAGATTCCACATATTAGCTATCTTTCTGTGTCTGACTTATTTCAATTATGATCCCCAATTACATCTGTTGTCACAAATTACATGATTTCATTTTTTACGTATGAATCCATTCATCAGTGGATGGATGCTTCTGTTGTTTCCATTTCTTGGCTGAAGTGAGAAGTACTGCAATGAACATGGGAGTGCAGATGTCTCTTCAACACACTGATTTCATTCCCTCTGGTTATATTCCTAGTAGTGAGATTTATGGTTTACATGGTAATTCTATGTGTAATTTTTTGAGGAACCACCATACTGTCTTTGTGATAATAGTAATAATTTACATCCCCACCAACAGTGTGCAAGGTTTCCCTTTTTATTCACATACTTGCCATCACTTGTTATCTTTGTCTCTTTGAGAGGAGCCATCCTTACTGAAGTGAGGTGCTAGTTTATTTTGGTTTTGATTTTCATTTCCCTGCTGATTAGTGGCGTTGAACATTTTTTTTTTCATGTACCTGTGACTATTTGTATGTTTTCTTTTGAGAAATGTCTGTTTTTTTACCCATTGCCCATTTTTAAATTTGGGTTATACTTTGTTGTTGTTGAGTTTTTGGAGTTCCTAATAAATTTTAGACATCAATTCCTTGTCAGATGTATACCTGGCAAGTATTTACTACCATTCTGTAGGTTGTCTTTCACTCTGTTAAATGTTTTTTTTTGTTGTTGTTGTTTTTGGTTTTTTTTTTAGCTTTCTTAGAATCATTTTAATATGATGTATTTCCATTTGTGTATTTTTGCTTTGGTTTTCTGTGCTTTGGGGGGCTTATCCATAATATTTCCCATATGTTTCCTCCTGGAAGTTTCATAGATTCAGGCATTACATTCAAGTATTTTATCAGTTTCGAGTTTATCTTTGTAACTGGTAAGTGATAGAAATCTAACTGCATTCTTCTTCATGTTGATGTCCAAATTTCCCTGCACATTTATTGAAAAGACCATCCTTCCTCCAATGTATGTTTTTAGCTCCTTTATTGAAATCAATTTGCTGTAGATGAAAGTCAGTTTACTTTCTAGGTTCTCTATTCTGCTCCATTAGTCTATGTGTTTATGTCAATACCATGCTGTTGTGATTACTACAGCTTTGTATTTTATTATGGTTTTTAAATTTTTTATTAGTGCATTCTAGTTATACACAATATTGGTGTTCATTATGACATAGCTCTAAAAGCATGGAATATCATTTAATCTGATTCAGTCCCCACTCCTTACCTTTTCCTCCCCTCTTCCCTCCCACTGTTTCCCTTCCTCTACTCTTATTATCTCTCTTCTAGTTACTTGTGATTTTTTTTAATAGTAAATTATAGATTTTGAAGTCAGAGCAATACCTTCTACTTTAATCAAGATAATTTAGGCTATTTCCTTTGTTATTTTTTTATATGTGTGTGCGGGGAGTTCTATATAAATTTTAGGATTATTTTATCTACTCAAATATCTACTTCTATAAAGAATGCCATTTATATTTTGATAGAAATTGCATTGACTCTGTAAATTTCTTTGGGTAGTTTTGGATATTTTAACAATATTAATTCTTTCTATCTATCAACATGGGATGTCTTTTCTAATTTTTGTGTCTTCTTCATTTTATTTTATTTCATCAATGATTTAATTTTAGAATTTTTTTATCTCTGGTTAAATTTATTTCTACATTTTATTGTGGCTATTGTAAATGAGATTTCCTTCTTGAATTCTATTTTATTATTTTTTAAATTCTGTTTTAGATCATTTGTTTCTGGCTTATAACAAGTCTGCTTATTTTTGTGTGTAGGTTTTATATTCTGTAATTTTGCTGAATTCATTTATTCTAAATTTAACTTATTTTCCAATTTGGATGCCTTTTATTTGTTTATCTTACTTAATTGCTCTGGGTAGCACTTCTATTTCTAGGTTGGAAAATATTGAAAATTAGGTGTCTTTCACTTGTATCAGATCTTAGAAAATATTCAAAAATATTCAGCTTTCCTCCATTCATCATAATGTCATGTTAACTTTTTATGAGTGGTTTTTATTATGTGGAGGAATTTTATTTATGTTCCTAATTAGTTCAGCATTTTATCATGCAGAGACATTGAATTTTATCAAGTGGTTTTTGCATCAGTTAAGATGACCATGAGATTTTGTCTTTATTCTATTAATGTGGTGTATCAAAGTTTATTGATTTGCAAATATTGGACCATCATTGAATCTCTCCCATGAATCCCACAAGATCATGTTATATAATCTTTTAATGGGCTGTTGTATGTAATTTTCTAGTATTTTTCTTGACAATATGGCTTGTATTTTTATCTTTGTTGTATTGTCATTTGGTTTTGCTTTCAAAGTAATTATGGCTTCATACAGTGTATTTGATAGAATTTCTTATTTTGTATTTTTAATATAGATTAAGGAAAATTGATATTAGCTCTTTTTAAATGTTTGGTAGAATTTTTATCTGTAATTTTGTTTTTAATTATCTTAAGTGCTATAGTCACAGAATTTACAAATGTGTGCTGATGGCACATATTCTTTACTTTAATCCTGCCATCTAATGAGGTGGCAAAACTCACCACTTCCAATGGCACCCACACAGTTATTCCACAGTTTTTTGTGTTCTTGAATAGCTATTTAAATTCTGTTCTTAATTATAACTTAGTGTGACTTAGACTTTACTTTTTAATTCTTTATTTTCTAACTTGGTATTTTATTATGCTGACTTTTAAAAATATCGGAATTTATATATCCACTATAAAATGTGAGAAGTATTAAATATCCTTAATATTATACATAAACCATATTGAAATGCCTTTTAATAAGGAAAAGCCAGTGTTTTAGATATACTAATTCCAATTAAATTGGGATGGTCAACAAAAATGTATAGCAGTCAATGCTTCCTTATCTTCAACCATTGTCTTCAATAGGCGAATGACCAGAAATTCAAAAGTGTGAATTTTGCTCAGTGTTGAGACAGTGGAGGGATTTTCCCCAGTATTAAAACATATTCACATACCCAATTATGTTAACCTAACTACAAAACCAGCTTTCAGATGACAGTCACCATTTTTGTGAAAAGTTGAACATTACTAATAAAGTCCAACCAAATCTTTAGAAAGGGAAAACAGTGATAATATTTACTGATCTGGGATTACTACCAATTTTTTACTTTTTAAAAAGATCACATTCATTTAATTACAAACCAATTTTACTTAATTTAAGGCTACCCAGGAAAAATATTCTGTTAGTCATTCATGATTCAAATTCTGGTGTATTATAGCATTTAAATTATGGTCCACACAAAAAGACCAAGAGACATTTCTTTTTTGTAATAAATAAGGTGGTGACTGCTACTCATTACTTACTTTCTTGAGGTAAGCTATTAAGTCTGCCCTTTCTCCCTCCTTCTTAATGCCAGGAAAGATCAATTTTATTCCAGGGATGAACTTTTTGGGTTTTCTGATACTCTGTAGTCCCAGGCCAGGCCTTTGTTCTTATTGACATCAGTGTAAGAAAATACAACAGCCTGACCAGCTTCTGACCATGGAGACCTGTCCCCGTTTTGTGCTTGTTTCCATTTTCCATGGTGTGGCACCTTGCCTTGCTCAACATCACGTTTTAATTCACTGTTTCTTCACTAGAGCAAGGAAAGTTCCCTCTCAGAAGTCAGATGTCCTGCTTGCTCATGCTTCATAGAATTTAATAGTGAAGCCATCTGGCTCCACGCTTTCCTTTAGTGGCAGATGTTTTACTATAGGTTAAATATTTTACTTGTTAGTCTGTTCACAGACTAATTCTTTGTTTGAGTCTTAGCAAGTATGTATGTCTGAAAATTTATTCATTTCTTTTATATTACTGATAATCATCTCTGATCTTTTGTATTTCTTTGCTGCCATAAGTACAACATATAAAATCATCTTTGAGCCAGTTGCATTGGCACATGCCTGTAATCTCAGCAGTTTGGGAAGCTAAGAAAGGACGATAGAGGGTTCAAAGCTAGCCTCAGCAACTTAGGGACGTCCTATGCAACTCACGGAGACCCTGTCTCTAAATAAAATACAACAAAGGGATGGAGATGTGGCTCAGTGGCTAAGTGTCTCTGGTTCAATCCCCAATACAAAAAAAAAAAAAAAAAAAAATTCGTGATTTTATTTCTTTGAGTGTTCTGTTCTTAGTATAGATAAAAGTTTGTCCATTTTCTTTATCTTTTTGAAAAATTGGATAATTTTATCCTTTTGAAAAACTGGTTCTTTGTTTCATTGATCTATTGTATTATCTTTTAGTTTTCTATTTCATTTATTTTTGCTCTGATCTTTATTATTTCTTCTTCTAATTTTGGGTATAGTTTATTCTTGTTTTTCTAGTTCCTTGAGATACAGTGATAGTTTTTTGATATGAAATCTCCATAGTTTTTGGTATAAGCATTAATTTTTCCAGAATTTCCTCTTAGTTCTGCCTCTGCTATAACCTGTGAGTTTTGCATATTGTCTCCATTTTCATTTGTTTCATTTTTTTATTTCTCCCTTAATTTTCTGATTTATTAGGTGTTCAAAATTAAATTGTTTAATTTGCATTTATTTATATAGTTTTCAAAATTTGTAATTGGTTTCTAACTATTGCATTTAGTCAGGAAAGATGCTCAATATAATTTCAATTTTTTAAAAATTGTTGAGACTTGTTTTGTATTCTATTATATTGTCTGTCCTGGAGGATGTTCCAGGTGCTGATGAAAAAAATATGTATTCACCTGCTGTTGGATGGAATATTCTGTAAATGATTCTTTGGTCCATTTTATTTAAGGTGCATTTAACTCTGCATGATCTGTCCATTGCTGATAGTATGGGATTGAAATCCATGACTATTAGTGTATTGGAATTTATCTTTCCCTTTAGTTCTGCTAATACTTACTTTCTTTTTTTTAAGAAATAAAATTTTTAATAATTGTATTTTTGTACAGTATAAATTCATTACATATGATCTGTAACATTCTGAAATTGTTAAATCTTTTGATATTGTTTGTATTTTTTTCTTACTTTTGGAAAGAGTAATATTTTTTACTTCATAAAACCAACGATTTATAATTTTAAGGGAATTTTCTAATTTAAATGCACCTTTAAAATTTTGAAGTAGTGTCAGAATAAAGAGTAGTTACAAAGAGTATAGAGTTCTATTTATATACCACTTGTTTATACTTTACAAATCACCATGATACATGTCACAATCAAGAAACTAACATCAATGCATTGCTGTTAGGCAAACTCCAATTTTTATTTGAATTTAACTACATTTTCCTTAATGCCCTTTTTTTCTGTTCCAGAAATCCATCCAAGATATCATGTTGCATTTAGTTTTATGTCTTTGAGCTTTCATTCAACTGTGATAGATTCCATTTACCTTGCTTTTGATGACTTTGATGATTCTGAGGAATACTGTTTAGGTTATTTGGAGATAGCCTTTTA
Organism: Callospermophilus lateralis; assembly: GCF_048772815.1. Classification (NCBI taxonomy): domain Eukaryota; kingdom Metazoa; phylum Chordata; class Mammalia; order Rodentia; family Sciuridae; genus Callospermophilus; species Callospermophilus lateralis. Next base: position 126,249,081 of record NC_135306.1, on the reverse strand, counting down.
AGTCAAATGTGTGTGATATTTTCCTCATGGCTAGACTGGGGTTTTGAGTTTTGGGGAGGAATATCACAGAAATGACTTGTTATTCTCAATATATAGAGTGAACATGCCATCAATATGACTTACATATGATTTGATCTAATGAAATTAGCAATTAAAGATTTGCATAGTGGAAAAGCACAATACAAATATTTGGAAATGCAAGGATAAATTGGATAGTTTTTTTTGAGTTGTGTTATTTTAATTTTTATTTATATGTGACAACGGAATGCATTACAATTCTTATTACCCATAGAGCACAATTTTTTTTATCTCTAGTTGTATACAAAGTGTATTCACCAATTTGTGTCTCATACATGTACTTTGGATAATACTGTCCATCATGTTCCACCACCATTTCTAACCCCATACCCCCTCCCTTCCCCTCCCACCCCTCTGCCCTATCTAGAGTTCATCTATTCCTCCCTTGCTCCCTCTCTCTACCCCACTATGAATTAGCATCCTTATATCAGAGAAAACATTCAGCATTTGTTTTTTGGGGGGATTGGCTAACTTCACTTAGCATTATCTTCTCTAACTCCATCCATTTACCTGCAAATTCCATGATGTTATTCTCTTTTATTGCTTAGTAATATTCCATTGTGTATATATGCCACATTTTTTTATCCATTCATCTTTTGAAGGGCATCTAGGTTGGTTCCACAGTTTAGCTATTGTGCTGCTATAAACATCGATGTGGTTGTGTTCCTGTACTATGATGTTTTTAAGTCCTTTATTGGATGCATATATATTTAGCTTGTAGGAGGGTTGATGGAAGCATTCTCTTTGCAGACTGGTCTAATGCAGTTACAGTGACTTAGTCATAGTACTGAAAGTAGGGGTATAAACTTTCTCTACTACTAGATTTCATCATGGTGGCATCTACTGGGTTTCAAGTCTCAGATGTGGATTAATTTTCTCTCTGTTCTCCAATTGTGAAGAACCTTTCTCTCTCCTGGGATATTAAGAGTTGGGATACAGTAATATAGGCAAATCTTTCCTTCCTTCCTTCTTCATTGCAGTTTTTCATTTCATTATACTAATAACAAACAGTCTCTCACTTGATTTTCTTAGCTCTTGTGCATGAATAGTTTTCAATTTGATTTATCTATTGGGTGAGATACATGGAGGATTTTATTCTGCCACCATCTTGCTCCACCAACCTCATTCCTCTTATTCCTATAGTACACAGACTAGAGCCACAAATTAATACATAATGTGCATTAAAAACATTATATTTTTTTAAATACATATTGTCTCCCAGATGTCAAATACTGCATTACAGGCTAGAAAATGCAATTTATGATGACTTTGAACATAAAGTCTCCTGATGTATAATATAAAATTATGACATGTTTTCTCATTTGTAATAGAATATTCACCTTAGTGAAGTTTTTAAAAGTTCCTTTCCTTTAGTCATGTCATCATAAATCTACTGCAAAATGTAAACATTATAAACAAGTGGTTATAAATTCTTGTGCTGACAGCAGTTTTTCTCCTCTATCAAGTTGATTATCAAAATATAAACACAAAATCTAAAATCAATTTAATTTTCTATTTGTTGTAGAAAATGGGTATTAGGAATAGCCTTTCATATATATGAATACACACACACACACACACACACACACATCCACACTCTCTGTAATAGGTTCTGAACAAAAGATTAAAGTTAGTAGAATCACAGACTATGAGTCAAAGCCATGGAATGTTGCATCTTGGAGATAATCTAGTCTAGGTGTGAAAAAATGTCATCCTTTCAGCTAAATGTGGTTATACAACTTTCTTTCAACCCCTACAGTGTTTTGAAACCACATGTAAATGCTTTCAAGAGTAATATTTTCTTCAATTTTCCTTAGTTCCCACCATGATTGTTGTTAACCTCAAGTTTGCAACTCCATAAACATGGGGGTTTCTTTCTCTTAAGCAACCCAAATCCCTGAAACACAAAGAAATAAATACAGAAGCTTAAGCTTTTGCCACACGTTTGTAGCTAGCTAGCAAGAGAGTTGAGATTACTATTAATGTCTCATGACCCATAAGAGTTTTTTATGACATGAATAATGATAAAGATAATATTGCTTTCCATTCATTATATTGTGTCATGTAACATTCTAACTGCTGTATGTACATTATTTCATTTATGTCTTTCAACAACTTTGAACTTGATTTTAATATCTTCATCTTATAGAGAAGGAAGCTAAGATTTGAAGGGCAAAGTAGCTTGTATACAATTGCCACTCTGTTTAAAATGGTACCTCTCAGCTGCCTCTCCTATTCATTGTTAATTTGTATAACATTGATCCCCAAATAGTACAGTTTGGTAATCTTTATTCTGTATGATCAAAGTGTTTAGAAAATTATTTAGGATAATACTTGAAGTTAATGTGTTACATCTCTCTAAAATGTGGGGGCATAAAAGGAAATAATATTTTGAAGTGCTTATTATAGGCAAGTTATATGGGGTAGATTATTTATACACCATGTAATGTGTTCCAGTAAGCTGATAACATATTTATAATTATCTGGTCTTAGCTAGAAGGTAAAGCACAGTAAAGTAATATAATTTGCTCAAGGTGGCCCTGTGAGTAAATAGTAATATTAGAATTTGAACAGAGGTCTTTTGTCTCTAAAACCCTCACTTTTTATGCCAGTGTTTTAAAATACAATTTCAAAATTCTCTGCCTAGTTACTAACTTAAGTACTTGACATTAAAATTAGCTATGCAAATACAATATTTATGTTAATATAATGTCATGCAAATTAATTAAAATGGCTGCTTTTTAGAACTTTTATAACTTTTATTATTTGTAGTAATGGTCTTTAGAATTTGGTAGTGTCAACTGCAATGCATAAGGCATATCAATGAAACTATATTTAGGTATCAAAAAAACGTTCAAATTCTTTTCATTTAGAAACTGTAATATTTTTTAAATTATAAGACTCCAAATAATAAAAATATTCCTTTTACAAAAACTGGCTCGGGTTGTGGCTCAGAGGTAGAGCACTCATCTACCATGCGTGAAGCACTGGGTTTGATCCTCAGCACCACATAAAAATAAAATAAAGATATTGTATCCACCTATAACTAAAAAATAAATATTTTTAAAAAATGAAATCATATACTTTCTGAGTTACAGTTTGAAATGGTATACAAACAACCTTTTTCCTATAAAAATAATTTAACTGAAGTGAAAATTTCTGCTCTGGAAAAGCCTTTTAGCACTTATATATTTCAGTGTTATCTGTCAAAGTCAGTATTTCCTGGGAATTTTGGCTTTCATAGTACTATAATTTTGGAAAAAAAAATATAAGTGTAATATTTGAAGATATCTCAACACTTAGAAGTTCAAAACTAAAATTTTTCAAGTATAAATTAATAATAAAATATACAATAGTTTTATGCATTCAATTCCTTATTGAACTGTTATTTACTGAGCACCTGGCATTATTCTAATCAGTGTCAAAACAAAGTGCGAGTTTTCAAGAAGATTAAATTGTAATGGAATATAGGAGACAATAAACTATTAATTCCTTGTTATATAATATGTCAGTTGGTGATGAGTATCATGGAAGACAAGTTATCATAATAAGGAGACCAGAGAGCTAGGGATGTAACTCATGTGTGCATGTTGACAGTCAAGGGAAGTGTCCAAGCACAAATAAAATTTGGAAATCCTTCAGTGTGTTTATAATTTTTAAATATAAAGACTAGATAAAATAAACTTAAAAATGGTGTAAGTGGGAAAAAAAAGTTCAAAGGACTAATTTGGGGTTCTGTAATGCTTAGATATTGGAGAATTAAGGAGGAATAGAAATTAAAGTAGGAGGAGTCAGGAGACTTGCCCAGCATGTGAGGGTCCCTTGATTTGATCCCCAGCCAAGTAGAAAACAAGTAGAAAAAGAATAAGGAAAATAAAAATTGGGAGAAAAGAAAGGAAGAATAAAGTGATCAAGGAAATGCTTTCTGCAGTGATGAGATTCCAACAGAGACTGGCACATAGTTGGAGAGATCAGTGAAAATAATCAGCAGGGAGAGAATTCCAGGCAGAGAGAACAAATAAGCTTAAGGATCTGTGAATATTATAATCAACAAAAAATCTCCTTATAGATCTTGTAGGGGGCAAAGTTGACAAGGCAAATGAATAATAATGAAGAACCAAGGAGAAAAATTAACTAGGAAAAATGTGTATGGAATAGGTGAAGAATGATGAGGTTGAACTTTAGATAGGATGCTCCCAAAAGATCTCTCCAGAGAGATCTTGAAAATGGCATTGAAATAAAGACCTAAAGAACACAAAGATGACAACCATGATTATATGTGGGGGAAAATGTGTTCTACTCGGAGGAGTCAGCAAGCACAAGGGCCTGAGGCAGAAACAACAACTGGTATGTTTTCTGAAAATCAAGAAACTCATGTGCTAGGCTGGAGTGAGCAAAGGGGAGCAAAGTAGGAAATGACATCAAACAGCCAACACAGATAGAAGGTGTAGGGCCTGGAGGTATTTCGAGTAGCTTTTCTTTTCCTCTGAGTGAGATCAAAAGCCATTTAGGTCATATCATACAACTTAATTTTATAAGAATCAATCTGGTTGCTGTGCTGGAAATAGTCTGAAATGGAATAAAGGAAGAAATATGAAGGCTGGTTAGATGTATATCCCGACAATCAAGTCAGAGACGCCTGTGTGAAAGTTATAGATGTTGAGAACTGTTGGGTTCTGGATACATTATCAAATAGTATCAACGAAGTTCTCATGAACTGTGTGTGGGGTGTCAGATATATGAGAATCACAGATGAATTTTAAATTTTTTCTTAACAATTAGAAGAATGAAATCACTATTTACTCTCATGGGAAATATTCTGTTGAGAATAGTTCTGTGGGTAGAAAAGGGAGTTCCATAAGGGCATGTTTGCAATACCTTTGGATACCCAAGCACAAATGTTAAGTAAACTGTGTGTGTGTGTGTGTGTGTGTGTGTGTGTGTGTGTAAGCATGCATGTGTGCATGTTGACACTCAAGGGAAACATCCAGGCACAAATAAAATTGGGAGATCCCTCAGTGTGTGTACAACTTTTAAATATAAAGACTATATAAAATATACTTGGAAATAGTGTAGATGGGGAAAGAAAAAATTAAAAGAACTAATCAGGGGTTCTGTAGTATTTAACTATTGAAGAATTGAGGAGGAATAGAAATTAAAGTAGGAGGAGTCAAGTAAAAATTATTTTTAGCAGAAGCAAATAATTGACTATATCAAACAGTGCTTATAAAGTAGAAGAGGAATAGGGATTTATTAATAAATTAACAATGCAGAAGTCATTAGATAGCTCACAGTTGCATTTTTGCCAATGGTAGGAAGATAACCTTGATTTGAAAAGCTGAAGAGAGAATGGGTTTTGTTGCAGAATAGAACAATAATGGTATGGTACCTACAAGGGGAAAGAGGTTAAGAAAGATGCATTAATTTCTTCCTTTAAAAAAAAAACTTTGGAGAAATATCAGTATGTTTGGATGTTATAGATGCACAAGGGAGAGACTGACCTTTGACTAGAGTGTAGATAGTTCATTTATAGTAAAAAGATGGGAGGTAACATGTACTTTGAGGAATCAAAGTGATAGTGTAAAAGGCTGAGGTCCTTGAGGAACAGACTGTGAGATCAAGTTAAATGCAGACAAATGTTTTGTTGTTGTTTTTTTTTTTTTTTAAATGACCTTGGAATCAAATCCAGTGGAAGGAGTGAGAATAGACAAGGGGTGATTCAGACTCTGATACAGTTCTGTCAACTGTTCTGCCCAAACCAAAGGCTCTCTGAAGCTAGGACAGTATGTCAGGTTATCTGGAGTTGTCTCAGGATGGTCATTCAATAATCCTTCATTGACTGTGTCCTGCCCCAGGAAGCACCCTTTGGGGTGAAGAGCTTCTATTTACAAAAGTAGTCCCTGAAGGGCTGAGGGCCAAAGGCTGTTTGTCATCAGAATCCCCAATAGTGAGTGCAATGAGTCCTTCATTAAAGGAGAATGTAGAGCATATTTCAGTGTTCTACTAGGTGGTACATATATAAGTTGTTTTTGGATTACTTCTGTTTTCTCTATGAAATGGGAGGGAAGAATCTGTCAGGAGGTATTGGAAGAAAGTGGTTATAATGTATTGTCCAGAGGATCAAGAGAAAATGGACTCCATAAATGTATCGGGGTTACCAGGCAGCACAAAGGGACTTTCTGAGCCTCATAGTCATGAATTTAGAATCAAACTGTCCATCATTGTTGATGTTTTTCTCCATCCATATTCACTTGCACAAATCAAAGCAGAATACACATATAGTCTAATACACATATAGTCAAGGCTGAAGTTGTGCTGGAGGAAAAAGTGTTAAGTGAGATAAGGAGCCAGGGTTGTAGGCAAGGAAGAAATTATTTAAGAATTGCAATTAGAAAATAGCTGAAGAGGGTACTTAGGCTCAAAAGCATGAGAGATAATCAACAAGATCTATGAGTTACAGGAGTTGTACCAAATAACTTGCAGGGTTTTTATTTTTCTTCAGTACTGGGCATTGAATTCAGGGTCTCTTGAGCTCTAAACTACATTCCCCAGCCCATTTTTAAATTATTTTGAGACCGCATCTTGCTAAGTTGCCCAGACTGGTCTTGAACTTGAGATCCTCCTGTTCTAAGCTCCTAAATGAGATTACAAGCATGCACCACCACATACAGCAAGCTCGTATTTACTAAATAACACCCTTTTCTCCTTCTCTATGGGTCAATGATACTCAAATCTCTGTACATGCTTAAGTATTTGTATGATACATTTTGCAGTGCTTACCTTCAAACTTTTGTAAGACTTAATGAATAACACTAATGTTAATTTGAAAAAAAAAAGTCATTGTTTGGAAAAAAGTGAATTTAAAAGTAAATAAATAGGGATTATTTATGCACTTGTCTGTAAAGAAGAAGAAATTTTGTCAAAAGAGGTTTAGGACCTCTGCCAACACTCACAGTCTATCTTCATATTAAGTAAACACATTTACATATACTCCTGCATTTGAGATAATTTTATCATATATTCATTATGAAGTAGATTTTGTAATGCACAAAGTACCAAAGAAAAGACCTAGGATCAGAAAGATTTTGATCACAATCTTTGGACAATTTTTCTTTTTACAAAAGCAATTACAATTTGATGTTTAACTTACAATGTGCTTAAAGTGTTACTGTCAAAGCAAACATCATCTGGTTTGCTTTGGTTTCTTTGTATATTCAGTGAACCATTGGTGAATAATTCACGTCTGATAATATGTAAAGTGAAAATAGCAAGTCATTTCAAAAGATTACTCATCTGACCTGTTATATATAACCAAGGGAAAAATGAGACTGAAAAAAGTTCCATTACAACTTGTCATTACCTCTTGTAGATGTACCTTACCACATCCCAGTTACATCTTAATTCAATTCTTACCTTCATATGAAAGATTTTATTTTAGATACCTATAATTAGCCTAGCTGATATTCTTGAGAGACAAGTTTTATTAAATAATTAACATTTTTAAAGGTGATATCATGTCCATTTACAGATGACTTACAATAAATATTTAAAAGAATTGTAATATTATTTAATGTGGGATAATAGAAAATGTACAAAGAAATAATTTTATTTCTAAACTAAGAATGTCAGAATAACTTGGGGGCGGGGGGCAAAATAACAATAACAAAAAAAATCTTGCATGTTCTAAAACTGAACTAGTTATCTAGAAGGCTGAAATCCTTCCTGGCCAGGAGATTTTTATTCTTAGCATTCACCCTTAGTGAATTTCAGTGTCCCCTTCAATAAATGGGTATAATAATACCTGTATGTCTTGCTGATAAATTGATCATATGTTCAAAATTGCCAATAAAAATCACAAAGCTTCATATTTCCAAGGTTTTCAGTCTAGGTACAATTCAACAAACGTTTTTACTTTAGAAACTATTATTAAGGATCTTGCTTGTTATAGAATGAGTTCTGACCATCTTCACGTGGACACAAATGACTATAGACTAGAAAGTGCTAATTTAATTCTTTCTCAGTATAAATGTAAGAATTATGTTTTATCTATCAGTCACTATTTTCCCACCTTTTGGTTTTTCATCTGTTAGAACTATTTCTTAAAAAGATACTCTTATGAAGATTATTTCTAATTCCTAAAACCAACTTGGTCTAACTTCCAAATGCTTGAACTGCTTTCATCCTAATGTTTTTATAAAACTTGGAATCAATCACATTATATTTGATTTGCCAATTCACTAATTTAAAAAACTGCATGCACAAAGCTTTTCAAATAAGTTTGCTTTTCAAATAAAATTTAGTAATCTTTAGGATTGGGGATGTTGTTCAGTGGTAGAGTGTTTGCCTAAAATGTGTGAGTGTGTGATCTCTACACTGAAGAAGAAGGAGGGGGAAAAAACAATTTAAATTTTAAAAATGAAATTTTAAACAGGATTATTTAAATTTCAAGGTGCCTCTCATAGTGTAGACAGTAGCTATTACAATTTCTTTATTTCCCACCCCTTTTCCCTTCTTTAACATTGTCAAATTTTAATATTTCTGAATGAAGTCTAACCAATTTGTATTACATAGTATTTGCATGTATGCAAAAAAGAAAAAAAAATCTGTCAATGACCCAAATAATCTTGATGATAATCAAAACCTCCATATGCATTCATTTTGGAAGTGAGGCAGCAAATATCAAGTCAATATTAGGAAAAGTGTCAGTTGTAGAAATCATACAAGTTAAAGTTCCAAGCGCCACGCTCACTTCCTCAATCCTATAGGTGTTAGTGATTAAGCTAAATAGAACTCAAGTTCCTGGTACTTAGTTTAATGTGATTTTCCATTTTCAGTGTTTCATTTTTTTGTAAAAATTCAAACTCAATCTTGTGAAGAAGTTTAGAGTTTCCACTAAATTATATGTGTATTTACAGCGCTTTTAAAGTAGAGGATGAGATGGTAAGGCCTGGAGCATTGGGAGTGAAAGCTCATTAGCACCCCCTACAGGATAACCGTGTAGCCAAACACAAGTCAAAAATGAGCCCCCACCCTCCCATTCCTCCATCTAACTAACTCCTATAACCTTCATTATCACTCATTCAGAACAGATTTAAGATTAGGAAATACAAGTCGTCCAGGACACACATGAACCATATCACTCCTGACTACATGACATTTCCCTCTTGCTTTGACTTTTCCTTTCACTCCTCCACATTAACTGAACCAACTTGTATTTAACATGTGTAAGATCCGAAGACCAAGGTCCCGGATTTCTTATGCAATTTCCTTCTTGCCAGTTTTCTGCACTGTATTTCTAATACTTTTCAATTATTGTTTATAGGTAATGATTTTTGTACGGATATGTATGTGTGTCTAAGTGAAACACTATACCTCTTTAAGGAATCTCATGATGAAGACCCTTTATAAAGTCTTGCAAGGGAAATACCTTTTAGAGTGTAATATCAGATAAAATTGTGGTGCTCCTGAATTACCAGAAAGTTTTCATCTTACAATAATCATGAATCCTAATACTATAGATAGCATTACCTTTGTTTTGAATTCTCCTAAGATTAAATTTGTGAACCAGGTATGGTGGCATGTGCCTATAGTTTCAGCCATCAGGCAGCAAGAAACTCACAGGCAGCATGGGCTTAGCAAAATTCAGTCTAATAAATAAATAAATAAATAGCTCAAGGAAGGAAATAGTAACAAAAATAAGTCAGGAAGAGAGATAGAAGGGAGGGAGAAAGAGGAAAGTAAAAAAAGAGAAGAAGGGAAAAACTACAGAATGTGAGTTGGTGTGCATGTGTTTGGAGCTCATATGTAGGGGGTATGTATTGGTCACTTGTGGCTATAGTTGTGACAAGCTGAAGCTATGATTGTGTGGGATCATATATCTATTTGGTGACTCATACTCCTCTGAGCTACAGATAGTGGATCCAAGTGAGTATAATTAATTCATATATCTTTCCTTTACACTTTTTCTGTATCACTAGGACCTAGCATATTTTTCAGGGTGCAGTATTCATTGAATAGGATTTATTAAATAAGTTGTGATCTGTCTCATATCTGGCTAATATGGCTAAAAGCATACATCTGAATCTATAATCTGTCATCTAAGGCCTCAGTCACATCATTCATTGCTTAAGTCTTTTAGTTTGCATGTTTTTTCTAGGATGAAAAGGTGCAATAATTCTGTGAGCTAAAGCTCTGTTTAAGCTCCCTATTAAACCCTTGCATGCATTTCATAACTAGGAAGGAAAGGTCAGATCAAAGGCAAGACTTGAAGAGCTCTGACTCTTGATCACAAACTCTTTTGTTTCTCTATTAGTCATATGCTTTATAATAATCCTAGAGTTTTATTTCAGTAAAAATTCAAATTAGAATTTTACAATTCTTGTTTTGGAATGTGTACCTTTACTCATTCCCACCTCCCCCACCCCCCCACCCCCGCCTTAAAGTTCCCAAATATGAAACACGAACACATATTTTTGGCCTTGTGTAAATTGTAATAAAAAGACTTATTCTTGTTTTCATTTCTCTGATACATAAAATATGTATCTACTAAGAAGATATTATAAGCATCCAAACTGCATGTATACCTAGGCTGCTTTCTATTTCCTCTGAAAAGCACATAGAAAGAGGCTTTCTATTCACAATGAGATATAAACAAGTAGCTGAGTTTTCCCGTATTTAATCAAGCCACCATGCCCACACCAACCAGGAATTTTTTCACATAAAAATTATGCCTTAAGTTTACTACAATCTTTCCAGGCATGAAAACCACTTGTACATTATAGAAAAAGAGTGTCACTTTTTTTCCCTAGTAAGTAGTTAACAACTCTTCATAAAAGTATTAACTTCTTTGTATTATTGCTGTGTGGCTTTATGTAAGAAAAAAGTTCTGTTCACATTTGAAAAATATTCATTTATTTTGAAATTTTGGGTGCAATAATTCCTAGGAAATAATGACCCAGAAACAATCCTAGAGAAAGTCTTGAATTGTACTTGTATTGACTGTTGATACAAAATAAAGCAATTATAGTTGAATATGACCTTTTGGATAACTTAGAGCTCAAAACATAATTCAGGTCATAATTATTCTACAATTGTTTCTTTTTCTGTGTGTTCAATGTACTTCAGTTTCTCAAAAGTGGATATTACTTTAGGATTGTTTTCTATTAAAATATTTTTAAATACAGTACATTGGTTTGATGTCATAATATATACACTACATGCATGTATTAGTAATTGTATTGGAATACATATATATTTTTAGAAACAAGTTCAGTTAAAATAAATTAATATCCAAGTAGTCTCCCCCAAGATTTACAAATTTAATGAGGAGAAACAAGAAAGAAAAAACAGACAATCCCTGAAGAGATATTAAATTCCTGTAACACCCATTGCCTCATTATATGATTCTGTGTTATAATTCTAGGAGTGAGTTAAAGAAAGTCAAACTGGAAAACTTGTCATGCTTTATCTTCATATTGAAATCATTTTCTGGAAAAAAAGATAGTCTCTACCCCAAAGAATTAATGCATATGATGCTTACTACAAAAGTTAATGTGGGTCTGAGGCTATAGTTCAGTGGTGGAGTGCTTGCCAAGTGTGTGTGAAGCACTGGGTTCGATCCTCAGCACCACATAAAAAATATATAAATGAATAAGATAAAGGTATTGTGTCCATCTATAACTAAAAATTATTTAAAGAAAGTTAATTTGTACATTTTTAAATAAGGCTATTTTTCCCCAACAAAAGTAGAACTAGGATTATTCTTTGTTTTGTCTTGCTTCTTTGTAAAACACATACCTATTTTCCATAAATTGTAGAATTTTATACAAAATCCTAAAACTTTTTCAAACAATGAATACCTTTCTAAGTATTATTTTGGCATCTTGTATTCACTCTTGATGAATTTAAGATCTGATTATAAATTCAACAAATAAGTCAATTGTTGCCCCTTTCTTAGAAAAAAAAATTATAGAAGGTTTCTATTAGACTATTTAATGCTAGTGATTTATCTTCTTCATATCCATCAAATATATTTTCTTGATTAATTTTATGGTTTATCAGGTTAATAAACATTAAATTGAGACTCTAACTTACATTGCTGCAAAGTAGTATTTTAACATGGAATAATTAAATGATTTTTTAAAGTCTCTTATACAATTTATGTATAATGGGAGGAATGGCAGAACATTTTCAAGAAGCATTTCTCACCATGGAAACCTGATTTTAGAGACTTAGAATTCTGGAGAATGTTTATTTATAGAAATTTGAACTCCACAGTTTGCAAAACACTATTCTAAAATTCATGCATTTGATTGAAGTAGATCAAGAGAAGGAAAAAGATACACATTATGAGTTATGATTAGATTAGTGAGAAATAATATATCATCCCCTATGAGGCACTTTATTTTTAGGAAGTTCTTTCCAAATTGTGCAAATGCAGCATACTACAAAGGCAGGTAACTGAACCCAGTGCTATAATCCTCATACACACAAGTGTTTCAGTACTTGTAATAGTCCCAGGCTAATCAAAATGGATGGGCACAATTAATTTGTAAAATTCATTTTAGGCTAGAACACTTCATGTCCTCGTTATATTTTGATAGAGCCTACAAGTCTCTAATTTGGCAAGTCCATGCTTGGTTTCACACACCATCCTTAACATCACATATGATGAGGCCACAGATTGGATAGCAGGTGCTATAACCACCTCATGTTTATCTTCTCACTTTGAATGAAGAGTTTTTACCATCCAAAAGATCAATATGCAAAAAATATTGGTAAGAAATAAAATAACTATTTGATATGATTAAAATGTTGTATTATGTAGATTCTACACTGGCAACTTGTATGTGCGGTAAAGATAAAGAATGTGAGGGGTTTTGAATATATAGAATTTAAACTGTGGTATTCAGAATTGGGTGATATAGATTCATTAACAAGACTGTTCTGTCACTGCAAAACAAACAAAATATCTTGTCAGGATGATGATAGAAAAATAAATGTAAATTATAATAGTAGTGATTTTTTAAAATTTATGTTTGCCTTGCATCTGAATGCTGTGTTATGTTGACAGATCTGGGAAATTTTAGTGGCCGGACAAGAAGTGCAGTCTCTGTGAGGGAAGGCCAGGGGGTTGTTCTGATGTGCTCTCCTCCGCCTCATTCACCAGGTACAGTAGGATCCCATTCTATATTGATGCTGCTCTGTTTTTCTTTGTTCATTCTTTTAGACAGTGTATTGACAGGGGAACATTCCAGGTGAAATGTGCATGGTTTTCTTGATATATATCACAGTATCAGATGATTAATTAAAGAACCTATACTCTACATACCATTGGTTATGAGTCTAAGTTCCTTATGATAAACTTGTTTTATTGCCATTCTAACTGTTGACTGTCACAGTGCTGCTTCTGCCTGCCATCAATGAGGAATATATTGCCTAGAGCACCGGCAAGCGATAAACTGAGAGAATGAAAACTTTCAAAATCATTTGAAGTGCAAGTTGAGCTAACTGAATGCCAATGTGCATCTTGTTTCAGAAGATAAGCTGGATACTTGGTTGTTTATGATATTCTTTGCCATAATGGAACAAAAACTACTAAGTATTTTTTGAGTTTCAAACAAAACGAGGTTTTCTTTTTCCTCCTTTTATGCTTGAGGTCTTATAAAATCAGGGAAATAGGTAAGTCCTTCCCAAGGCTTATGGAAAAAGAGTGCTAACCTGTACTCTGATTATTTACCAACTCACAGCTAACCATATTCATCTGTTGAAATCCTATAATTTGAGATCAGTATCTCTTCATACCTCAATATGATTTTCCAATAGCACAACTTCAGAGTGGCCAACATCAATTAACTAGAAAGAAACATAAATAACAAAACCCCAATCAACCACTGGAAAAAGAATACCGGGTCCTGATATATCAGCAAGTTTTTTTGTTTGTTTATTTGTTTGTTTGTTTTTAGTGTGACAACCATTTTGTAGGTTATATTATCCATTTAGTAAAGGAGTTCATTTAGAATTTTAGTATAGATAATTCTTAACAAAAATAACAAAAGAACCTACATTTATTTTCTTAAGGGTTCTCACCCTTTAGCTGACCCTCTTTCTAATGTTCTATGTTGTTGTTAAGTGAAAGTAAAGTGTACCACATTTCAATAAGAAAAAAAAATGTTTGAAAACATTTTGCTTTGATACTCAAGATCACATTTGGGAGTAATTTCTTAGTTGTACCTACCCAAATCCTATGTGTCAATTTAGTTATTCAAATTTTTTTGTGAGCAGTTTGTGAGTTTACAATAAACACATACTCTCACCTGCACCTAAATCCACATTTACTTTCTATGAAAGCAACGTATGTTTTAGCTTTTTATCTCATAAGATCGTAGTTTAGGAAAATCATCTAGATGATTTCTAATGTTGATTATTAGATTTGATTTGGAGAATATTATTAGAAGGATAACTGTTAGAGATTACAAAAAGGAGGAGGAGGAGAACACAATGGGCTCTACAAAGAATGAATGAATTCATCAATAGACTGACAGGAGTTAACAACCTGGAGTGACCCCTGTGGAAACAAGCAAGATCATCTGAGATAAAATCTACATTGCAATACTCTTTGAACTTGTCTTTAAACAAAAAGTAAAATGGGAGAGAATGATGTAGAAAGCAAAATTGTAAGATTACACATAGATAAAATATCCAATTGACAGGAAAAAAACTATATAGAGATTTCTGGTAGGAAAATAATATAATTATTACATATGTGATAAAATAAATATGAGCTAAGAATACATGTTAAAATTTTGAGATAACAATATGATTTCTCATTGAGATAAATATATGTAAGGCAAGATCACTGGTGATCTTAACAACCTTAGATATTCACTTTGTTATTACCAGTAGCTATAATAACTGCAGTACTCACAAACATCCTTTATATCAGACTGGTGCCTACTATATTTTGCTCACTCCTTGCAGTACCCTGATTCCAGGGGACCTTTAATTTCATTAGAATGAACAATTCATGAATACTGTCCTCTTTTATTATACTTTTTCCTCCTCTTATTCTCTTTCTCTTTCAATTTTTATCATTTTCTTACATTCAACCTCAATTGTTTTTATTCTTTCTTTGCTTCATCACATTGACTTGATAGTTGGCAAAACCATAATTGTATATATATCCAACTCTTATCCTATTGCATTCCTGAATCTATTCAGTTTAATAACTGTTAAAAATATTAAAACACAACAACAAAATACTTGCAATACAGACTAATCTCAATTTAAAAGCCAAACTGTAAACTACAAGCATTCCTAATGCAGACAAGAAATTTCGAAAACATCTATTCCTTTTACTATACTTTTGTTAAATCTTCAATGTATCTTATGCCTCCTTATTTTCAGCAGATAACTCTGTATCCTATTTTACTTTGGAAAAGAATCAGAAGATCCTTCTACAACACCTATTCACTGAAGCAAATGCCCAATAATATTAACAGCCATATTCTGTTCCCTTCTTTTCAGTATACTATGTATTGACACTTTTAAAGCCAGTTCCTCAACTTTTGCACAGTAGCTCCTCTTCCTTTTTCCTACTTACAGAAATCACTTTAGCAGGTCTCCCTTCCTTCTTTTGCATTATTACCAGAGATTTTTTTTTCTTTTTTGTATTATCCCCATCACCATGAAATATGCTGTGTTTTCCTTCATCTACAAACAAAATGAAGCAAAACTCTGGGTCCATGTTCTCTTTTAGCCCCTGCCTCAATCTTTTCTTGCTCTCCTTTACAGTGAAGCTCCTGAAAACTTTTGCCAGTACAAACTCTATTCAATTCCCCATTCTCTTAATCACATTCATATTCACAATCCCATTCATATTCATTCTCTCTCTCTCTCTCTCTCTCTCTCTCTCTCTCTCTCTGTATGTGTGTGTTGTTTTAGTGTATTTTTTTCTGAGATTCATCCATCATGGCATTTATTGATATTTTTACTTTATGTTGCTGATTAGTATTTCATTGTATGGACGACATGTGACATTCTGTTTATCCAAACACCAAAGGATGCATATTTGGATTTTTTTCCAATTCTCAAGTTGGTCATTTCTTTCTCTATAAAATGTCAAGATCATTGTATTGTCATGTGTAGCTAATTAAAAAAAAAAAAAGTCTTCATTCAGCTTAGAGTATCCCAGCCTATTTCTCTCCTATCTTCTTCATTTCCTTTGCTAATTTTGTCTTCGTTTTTTTTAATTGTTTAATATTATAGCCCCCCAAGCATCAGTCTTTTCACTTGTTTCCTTAATCAACCTTCATTCACTTAGTTCTTGTCTGATAATAAGGCTTGATATCCTCCAAAGACAGGTCTGCAACTGGGGCTCTGGCTTGTCTAGCACTATCCACTCAGTATTTTCATCTTAATAGCTAACATGTACCTTAAGCTTAACTACATTTAAAACTAAACTCCTGGTTATATCTCCTCACAAACCTCCATTCTTAGTTTTTTTTTTTCACATCTATTAATATAAACATAATTTCTGATTTATCTAATTTATCTTCCAGGGCCTGATTACTAGTTCATTGACAACATCTTTCTACCCTGTCCTCACATGGTAGAAGAGAACATGGGCTTCTTCTATGAGAGCATTAATCTCATCCATGAAGACTGCTTTCATAATTTATCATATTCTAAAGGAGATTTTCTCCTCATACCATCATTTGGGGAATTTGGATTTCAACAGAAGGAATGAGGAGGTACACAAACATTCAAACATAGCAGGTGGCTTTTGGACCTGGGACTTACAGGAGGTAGTTCATTTTAAATGAGGGTGTGGCCTGCCTCCAAGGCCTTTGAAGTTGCTATTTCTTATGCCTGGATCCCCCTCTTCAAGGTATCTGAATGGCTTACTTTCTCACATCAGGTCTTTCTTCAAATCTAAAACCTTTCCTGACCTTTCTTTTGAGATTCACACTATTTTCCTCTATCTTTTTCCCACATACTATTTAAAATTACTTATTTAATTGTTCATTTTTATAACTTTTAGTTAGAATGTAATCCCATTAGGAAGAAATGTTGTACCCAGTGCCTAAGACAGTACCTTGCATAGTGTAGGAACTGAACAAATGTTTATTGAGTGAATCTAATGCATAATATTCATGAAATAAATGGAATGAGTCAAAGTTTAAACCAAAAAATATAAGAAACTTTGAAAGATCAATAATAAAAACAGGAAAAAATTTATCAGGTTTGTAGTAGAAACCTTTCTTGTTGTTTTACCTTTATCCTATAATTATTTTGTGAAGAAACATAAATATGGAACAGAAAAATGAAATTGGTTCATATCATTGACTTTGAAGAATAAAATGTGACATTTTTTATTTTGCCTAACCAACTACCAAAATCTGAAAGATCAGAATTTATTATTTGAGATCACAATCATATTGAGAAATGTGATCTGATTCTCATGCCTTACTTACTCAATTAAAAAGAACTCTAAAAGTATCTAGGAACTGTCAGGTCTAAAAGCTTGTTGAAGGGGAAGGGTAAGTAAGTAGGAACCAGCCAGGGTTGAGTCCCTGATTGGTATTTGTGACCTAAGAAGTCAACGACTATGATGAAGTCAATAACTGCCTTTTTTGTTTGTTTTTGGTGGGTGAAATTAAATATGTCTAGAGTCATAAATAACATAATTCATGAAAGAAATCTCAGATTAAAATTTCGATTTCAGTCCAAAGAGTCATATAAATTATGATAGTGCACTCGTTTAACTGATTTGTAATTACATTTTGTTTTCTACTCTTGTTTTACTTTCTTCTTTCAAATTCAAGTTAGTTTATTATTTTATCTATAGAAATTTTATTATGTGAAGTAAGGTATTACAAGTGAAAATTTACTAATCTTTTTACCTTTCATAGTATATTATCTGTTCTTTCACAATATGAAACTTGCCATGTTCCAATTTATATTTCCAATATTTATCTTAGTACCCAACAGTAGGTATTCATTAAATGCATAGAAAATCGGTGAATGAGCAACTGATTCTAATAGTTGAGTTTATAGGGTTTTAGACACTTGATGTCTACCTTCTGATAAAGTTTATTCTAACTCATATTCATGACAAATATTTGGATCATTTAATATCACATATTCAGTTATTATTATTTCAAAATACATTATTATATTTTTGATTACTGTGATTCAGTGAAAGCTATATGAAATGATACAGCAGATTATACATAAGAGATTAAATAATATTCTCTAAGATCTATTTCCTTATAGCTTTAATGGATCTAGAATGCATATTTCTTTTGAATAAAATCAAAAGCTAGGATTGAGTTATTCACTAACTTTCTCTTTTTGCATCTAAGGATTTCAATATTAATCCCTCTTAGCAACAAAAATGAATGAAAACATTTTGATTGGATTCTGAGGTGGTTACTCATCTACCAGGAAGTAAATACATTTTTTGTGATTGTTAAACACATCTGTTCAAAATGATACTTTGCTGCCAAAATAATACCTCTGTCAGTTTAATAATTATGAAATTCAGTGTTTAATCATATATAATGAAAAGCTCTGTAAAAAAAAAAGTGTAGAAATAAACGTTATAAAAATCTATAACCACAAATGAAATTACTTTATGGTTTAGAGGCTATAACCATAGTACATTTTAAATCAAGAAGTCAGTACTTTATGTTTCAGTTAAAAAATATTGTTTGTTTGTTTGTTTGTTTGTTTGTTTGTTTTGGTACTGGGAATTAAACCCAGGGGTGCTCAATTACTGAGCCACATCCCAGCCATTTTTATTCTTTATTTTGAGATAAAGTTTTGCTAATTTACCTCTGACCTCGATAAGTAGCTGATGCTGGCTTTGAATTTGCAGTCCTCCTCCTTCAGCCTCCCAAGCTGCTGGAATTACAGATGTGCATCACCACACCCAGTTTATATTTTGATTTCATTATATATAGAAGCATTTAAATCTTATACTGACATGGGACTTAAAATTCTTGAACAAAATATTAGGCTATAGGAAAAATAAAAACAAATGTAACATCTTACCATGTAATCACATAATCTTTATAAAATATCTTAGAAATTATTTTTTATCCTCATTGTGCCAATAAAAAATCTAATTTTCACAAAATTAAATATTTTAAGCTGTCATTCCTAGTAAGATAGAATCAGAATGTCAGTCTTTGATAAAGTTAGTATTCTATTGGCATTGTGTTTGAAGATATAGTAAAACATTTATAGCATGAATACAAATCAATACTTTAAATGGGACTACCAACACCTCAAAAATTTTGTGCATTTAATTCTATTAAATACTTATTCAACAATTATTTTCTGTGTCAACATTTAATAGGTTTAGACTATTTATGCTTATTTCTGCCATATTATTTTTCATTATTAGTCAGCTTTTTGTTATTGTGACAAAATATCCAAGAAAAAAATAACTTAAAGGAGGAAAGATTTGTTTTGGCTCATGATTTCAGAGGTTCTAGCCCATGATTTACTGGCTTCATTGTTTTGGGCCTCAGGTGAGGCAGAATATCATAATTTAAAGATATAGCAGAATAAAAGAGCTCACCTCATGGCAACCAGGAAGGAGAGAGAGAGAGAGAGAGAGAGAGAGAGAAAGAGAGAGACAGACAGACAGACAGACAGAGAGAGACAGAGAACCAGTCAGTGGTTATGGATAAAATATATCCTTCAAAGACACACCTCAGTGACTTTCATACTTCTGACTAGTCCTTACCTCCTAGGTTTCTACCCACCACCCAACATGCAGCTTCAATATACGAGCTTTTGGGAACATTCCAGATTCAAACTATAACATGTTAATTATCCTATTTTTTTAAAAAAATTCATTTGTCCTCTTCACTTTTATTCTTATATTTTGTAATTGTTTTTGCTGCTTAATAGAAGGTTTTAAACTACATTTTTTCCACATTTCATTTTCAATTTAATATTTTTCATTATTTTGGAAATTACACATAAAACTCAATAAACCTATATGATTTTTCTTTATTCATTCATTCATTAATCGAATGTGATTTAAAAAAGAAAGAGAACTCAAGTTTCTGGCTCTATGACTGTTCTCTATTAACTAAGAAACGAAGAAGTTGGTTTGGGAAGATTGGTTAAGTTTTGGATACATTATGTCTTATGTACCTGTAGTTACCACAGAAAACTGGATACATGGAGGCAAGAGAAGAAAATTTTAAGCATAATTACCATAGAAGACTGATATGTAATTATAAGATTGATTAAGATCTCTTAAGAAGAATGTTTATAGTGTGATCACAGGAAATAAGCCAAATATATTTTTCTTTCTATAGTAAACACTGGGGGGAAAAAAGAAAATTGTTTTGTTTCTAAGATACCAACCAGTTTGAATAGCTTCCATTTACTGGCAATTTGTGCATTTATGTGATGTAGTTTAAGCAGGTTTCTAACAATATGTAATCTTTCATTTTTCACCTCTAAATGATGGCAAAACTTAAATTAACTGTTTAGATGCAAAGATTTATTGATTCTTTACAGACTTTATTGTATTTATCAAACCTCAAAAGTTAATGCACCTTCTGGCTGCCCAGAACACAAGAGCTCTAAGGTTATGAAAAGAAAAGAGCTTATATCATCAAGAAAAAGTGGGCAGAAAAAAAATACTTAGCATATATATTGTTCACAAAGAACATTATAAGTCCTGAGACAAGGAATAAAAAGAACACAGAGGACGCAAACATTGACCCAAAAAGCTGAACATTCCGTAGGCAAAATATCAGAATATATAAAGCTTTTTGTAGCCAGAGAAAAAGAATAAAAGACTTAGGCTGATGAACTTTATCATTTTCTTTATTTTAGTGCCTAAATCCCTAATTTATTCTCAATCTGACTAGTCTAGTATGATTTTGTATTCATGATCCTGTGACATTATTTGGAATTGAGTTCCAGGCAAACTAAGTCCCCAGTCATGGGCATATCGGCCTCCCCACAAATGTGAATCCATAGACTTGGTTCCAGTTCTCTTATTCTCTTTCTCTCAGTTCAGCTGGCTACCATCTTGCCTTCAGTCACAGACAGAACTGTGGTGGTCCCAGTGTCCTGCATAAAGAATACCAGAGGGTCTCAGAGTGAAGGAAGTTAAAATCATGGTAACTGCTTAAATAAGAAACAACAAGAAAACTGGATTAGAGCATTTTGTAAAGATTTACAAAGTAAACTTATTTTATTTCTGCATGTATGTTTTGAGCCATTATAAAATATAGCTGTATTCAGAACGTAATGAGCTATAGCAAACTATGTCTGAGCATACAGTGAATGAAGTAGCATAATACGTTTGGTTGCACCTTTAACAATTCTTGGTTGCAAAACAACATAATTTCTTCAGTTCAGAAAAATAATCAAACAGCAATAGACACTGAATGTCTAAATGCCTTGATTTTTTTCCTAGATGCTAAGTCTAAGCAATCCCTCATTCCCTATGACCTTGAAACTTCTTTTCTATGAAGTATTAGAGTGCAGCTTGCATCTGAACTATAATGTTTTAGTTGAACATTCCTGTCAAAGGGGGACAGAAGAGATTTTTTTTCTTTAAGTTAAAAATATTTTTTTAACTTGATCTAATTTAAAACAGGTAGATGGGTTCATCAGTCACAAATCCACTGCAGAGCCAGATTGTGTATAATAAGTAAACAAATCCAGATAATACAAGCAATGGCTCTATAGATATTATGATGAAGGAAAGCAAGACAGTTTTTTTTTAAGATGGACACAATACCTTTAATTATTTCATTTTATTTTTATGTGGTACTGAGGATTGAACCCAATGCCTCACATGTTTGAGGCAGGTGCTCTACTGCTGTGCTAGAACCCCAGCCCCAGATATTTTGCTTTTGTGTCATAATCTTACCATAATAGTTCAACTGGCATTTGGACTCAGACAGCCAGGGGTTCTCATCTTGGACTTGACACTTAATATTGGCTTTGTTTCTCAAAACTTTTCTTACCTGTAAAGGGAACAATGAAAGCTAACAGCACAGGATAGTTGTGAAAATTAAGAGGCAGTTCATGTAGGGCAATTAGCCCAATGCTTGAAGGAAAGTTAGCATTAGATTCAATTTTATCTTGAAGATCTGTCTTCCAGAATCCTCTTTAAAATGCAAATGCTTTAAAGAAAGGTGATACTTTAAATCATTATCTGCTAACACTAATTACTAGTTGGCAGTTATGAATTGACATCAAGTTGACAATAAGGCAACTGGAAGTTGAATGAAACTTGAAAATGTGAATCTGAACATTTGAGAAAAGATAAAGATTAAGTAAAGGGCAAAGAGCCCTGACAGTAAGGACACCAGGTATCATTGTGATATTTAGAGAACCTCTGTATACTAGGATAATTAGTGTCCAAAAATCTTCCCTCAAAGCCAACATATATAAGATAAAAATGAACAAAATCACAGATGTGAAAATATTTTGGTTGATAGTTTTAATTTTAAAAATGAAATTTTATTTTCAAAAAATCTATCTCATAATTTAATATGATATAATAACTATAATAATAAAAAAGGAAATATTTTTTGGCATCCTTCATTCCACAAAGTAGTAAGATAGGATTGACACTTCACGCTTCATATTTAACTTTTGTACCAAGGTACGAAAGATAATTTTCCCAAAAGTATTTGAGGAGTTCACCAATTTCCTCAAAAGGATCTCTTAATTATTTATTCCAAATTACTATATGTTGAATGACATAAGGTCTTCTTTCCTGTAGAGTTTCTTGTCACTTATCAGATTTCTTAGTAACTTTGCTCTGATGATTGAAGCTATTTTCTAAAAGTACTTCATTAACTTCTTGAAATCCACAACTTTTGCAAGATTTGCAGTTTCACTTTGCAATATACTAGTGCAATATTCTCTTATATGTTATAAATAACTGAATGACCCAAAAGAAACTGGTTAAATGGAAAAAGAGATTCGGTGAAGCGTATTTGTAAAGTGACCAATTTATTTGTCGTTATGTGATTATTATTTTTTCTTCTTTAAAAAAAATTTTAATCGGGGACTTGATTTATATTGGACACAATGAACTCTAATTTTAAGTTCATCCTAAAGTAGGCCATTTCAGGATAAAAAGAATGAAAAGAAATTAATAATTTATATTTTTTACATGTATCTTATTTTTATTAAGCTTTTTAAAAATTTTTTACAAGGACACAATATCTTTATTTATTTTATTTTTATGTGGTTGAGAGTTCAACCCAGTGCCTCACAAGGGCTCTGCCACTGAGCCACAAATTTTATCTTTGCTTTATGAATTTAATATTATTGCCTCCATATTATAAATGGGGATAGTCATGCTGAGAGCAACTTACCGAAGTCTGCCTAATAAATAAAAAGATTCAGTCCTGTGTGATTCCAAGTCTGTTGTCCTTTCTGATTATATAATATGGTTTTTCTACATATCATATTATAATTTTACTGAAAATCCTGTTTTGTGTACATACAAGCTACCTGTCAACATGTTTGTTGTAACAATTCAAATGAATAAGGAATTTCATCATTTGTTTTGATTGACTTGACCAAATTGTTAACAAAACATTTAACACTGATAAATCAAGGATATAACAGTATGTAAAGGTAAATAAATAGATATAAATTTTGATATTTTTACCAGTTAAAATAATACAGTGCACAAGTGTCACTTTTAGCAGTTATTCAGAAGCTAGACAGGATAGCTAAAGAAAACAAGAATACTGAATGAAACAATAGAGAAATACAGGGATAATTTAGTTTTCTTATACATGTTTTCCTATGTGGATATAAAATAATATGAGTCTTATACCCTCAATTTAACCAGAAAGACTACTTCAACCCAAATTGTACTGTCGATTGATGCTTTTGTAACAAGCGTTCTAATTAGTTGTTTGCCTAGACTTAGTAGTTATCAAACAATACATTTTTACATTATTTTAAAATCTTCACAGGTCAGTTTTAAAATACATCTTCTTTTCCTCTTGTGCTCTATTTTATTATAATACATTCTTTAGCTGTCACTTCAAAGGAAAACACAATGTGTTTTGGACTCTGGTGTTTTTACTAGCTAACAAAATTTGTACATGGAAAACTAAATATTACAAAGCAAACCTTTCAACCTGGAATTTGTTTTAGAATATTTAGACACAGCAGAAGGGAAAAGATTGAGAACATTGCAATAGCCCTTTTTTTTTCATGTCTTAGTTTGATGTGGGATTTTACCATAGAGTGAATCAGATTTATTCAATTATTTTTAGTGCTGGATTTGACCATATTCCTAACTCCTTAATATAGCCTATTTTTTCCTCTTATGAAGTACCCTACAAGAAGATAGCAGATGATAATGGGCTAGGGGAGCAACCCACTCACTCCTTTCATTTTTGGCTCACATACCTGGAATAGCTAGTATTTTTCTGTTGCATTGTTGTGGAATTCCACTTGCATTTGACATGGCCATGGTGGCCAAACACCCAGTCAATTAGTGTGGTGGAGTGCCACCAAGGTGACTTGAAACAATGAGTTTTTACTCCAGAAAGCCTCATATTTTCTAAAAATTGTAACACTTCTCTGTTCTGTGGTATGAGGTACCAAAGAAATTATTTTCTCATCAACTGTGATCCAGTAAGGGAAGATACTAAAAAACAAACAAAAAACCCACACATAATTAAATCAACTAGTTAAATGTGAATTCTAACTAATATTTGCTAGAATGTTGTTTACAAGGAAACTGTGAAAAGTTAGCAAGAGTTTCTACCCTTGAAGATTAGAAACCTAGCTTCTATAACACTTTAAAATAGGATATTGGTATTATTTTTTTCAAATTTCCTAGGTAGATAGTACAATAGACTTTTTGACAGAAACAGAACAGCCACATTGATTCAGAAAAAGAAAAGCAAGTAAACAGCAGCAGGTCCTGGCTTTAAATGAAGTTTGATTAACACTGGAGATAATAGAATCAACAATGCCACAGACCAGTTCTTTTCTTTCTTCTTTAAGACATTGTACTATTCTATTTCCCCATTTTATTTAGCTCACTGGACTAAGAATAATCCCTTCAAAGTTAAATTCCTCTCAATAAGGAGTTTGTAATTTTTTTTTTCTGAAAATGTGTTGATAATAAATATGTTTGGCTTTGTGAATCACAGTGTCTGTCACAGCTTCTCAACTCTACCATTGTAGTATGAAACAACCCAAACAACATGTGAATGAACAAATACCTCTGTTAAAGAAAAGCTTTTTTTATACTTAGCAGTATTTGAATTTCATATACTTTTCACCCTTTAAATGTTTTTTTTAAAAAACTATTTAGAAAGGTGAAATCCATTCCTAACTCTGAAGCCATAAAAAGGTAGGCAAAAAAACAAGATTTGGCCTATTGCTGTGATATGCTGACCCCGTTCTTAATCCCAGAGACTCCTCCTGGAGCTGTGTTGTTAAGAGGCTTTCTTAATAAGGCCAGGCATTTTTTCCTAATTCATCATAACCCTTCCCTCTCTTTGTAATACTTTTGTGTGATACAAGCAGGGAATAAGCATACGTTATTTATCACCTTTTGGTTGTACATGACCAGTACCCAGCTCAAAATCACTTAAGCTTATTCTAAACAAGCTCTAAATTGACATCAGACCTGGGAAGTTCCAGGAATTAGATAAAAGGAGAAAACTCTATCCTTCTTAGTCTGCTGTCTCTACATGTTGGTTATATTTATCTCATTACAAATATACTTTATTTCTTTTTCTTTTTTCTTTTCCTTTCTTCTTCCTTTTTTTTTGGGGGGGGGGGCGGGGAGGCTACCTGAGTTTGGGGAAAAGAAATGTGTGGAGAGGAAAGGAGGTAGTTACCATTCCACCTGACTACCCTAGAAGAAAGATAGAACTTATCTCTTAAGAAATCTATTATAAAAATTTTCGGCAAATGCTATTAATTATGGTATGTTAATTATCACATTATATTTTTCTC
Organism: Callospermophilus lateralis; assembly: GCF_048772815.1. NCBI lineage: Eukaryota > Metazoa > Chordata > Mammalia > Rodentia > Sciuridae > Callospermophilus > Callospermophilus lateralis. The sequence goes on along the minus strand of NC_135306.1, from coordinate 126,223,008 downwards.
ATTTTTATCAAAAGAGGGAAAATGATGTTTTTATGTCCTTTGGTTATACACTGTGGAGTGGGATAGCTGGGTCAAATGGTGTTTCCATTCTCGGTTTTCCACAGATTCTCCATACTGCTTTCCAAATTGTCTGCACCGATACCAACATTGTGTGAATGTGCCTTTCCCCCCACATCCTCCCCAGTACTTATGGTTGTTTGTATTCTTAAGAGTTGCCATTCTGACTAGAGTGAGATGAAATCTTAGAGTAGTTTTGATTTGCATTTCTCTAATTGCTAGAGATGTTGAACATTTTTTCATATATTTGTTGATTGATTGTATATCTTCTAAGAAATGTCCAGTTTCTTGGCCCATTTATTGATTGAGTTTTTTTTTTTTAGTGTTTAAGATTTTTGAGTTCTTTATGTATTTTAAGATTAGTGCTCTATCTGATGTGGATGTGGTAAAATTTGTTCCCAAATTGTAGGCTCTCTGTTCACCACACTGATTGTTTCTTTTGCTAAGGATTAAAGCAAACATTTGGCATTTGGTTTTGGGGGATTGGCTAACTTCACTTAGCATTATATTCTCCAGCTCCATCCATTTACCTGCAAATGCCATGATTTTATTCACTTTTAATGCTGAATAATATCCATTGTGTATATAATACCATGTTTTCTTTATCCATTCATCTACTGAAGGGCATTCCTGTATTGTAAGAATTAATATCAAGAATCAATAAATGGGATATATTCAAAGGGGAGAAAGGAAGGGAAACAATGGCCAAGAGTTACATTTAAAGGTCAAACTGAATAGGACAGCCCAGCAAAAAAGAAAGAAACCATTGATTGTAGCATCACACCCTATGTGCAGTCTTACATATATCTAGGGTAATAATGTGCATCTCATTCCATCATCTTTCCTGCCCCCATGCACACTCCCCAGTCTCCCTCCCCTTTTCCCAATCAAATTTTCATCCCCCCCCTTCATTATGGAAGAGCATCCACTTATCAGAGAGAACACTCAGCCTTTGGATTTGGGGTATTGGCTTACTTTGCATGATATTCTCCAACTCCATCCATTTACCTGCAAATGCCATAATTCTATTCTCTTTTAATGCTATGTAATATTTTATTGTGTATATATGCCACAGTTTCTTTATCCATACATCTATTGAAGGACATCTAGGTTGCTTCCACAGTTTAGCTATTGTGAATTGTTCTGCTGTGAACATTGATGTGGCTGTGTTACTAAAGTATGCTGATTTTAAGTCCTTTGGGTATAGACCAATGAGTGGGATAGCTTGGTCAAATGGCGGTTCCATTCCCAGTTTTCTAAGAAATCTCCATACTGCTTTCCAGATTGGTTGTATCTATTTACATTCTCACAATGTGTGCCTTTTCCCTCACATCCTCACCAACACTTATTGTTGTTTGTATTCTTGATAACTGCCATTTTGACTGGAGTGAGATGAAATCTTTGTGTACTTTTGATTTGCATTTCTCTAATTGCTAGTGATGACGACATTTTTCTTTCATATATTTGTTGACTAAATGTATATCTTCTGAGAAGTATCTGTTCAGATCCCGAGTTCATTTATTAATTGGGTTGTTTGGTTTTGGGGGGTTAAGTATTTTGAGTTCTTTATATATCCTGGAGATTAGTGCTCTATTTGACGTGTGTATGGCAAAAAATTTGCTCCCAAAATGTAGGCTCTCTCTTCACTTCATTGAATGTTACTTTTGCTGAGAAGAAGCTTTGTAGTTTGAAACCATTGACTTATTAATTCTTGATTTTATTACTTGTGCTTTAGGAGTCTTATTAAGGAAGTCAGGGCCTAATCTGACATGATGAAGATTTGGGCCTACTTTGTCTTCTATTAGGTGCAGGGTCTCTGAACTAACTCCTAGGTTCTTGATCCACTTTGAGTTGATTTTTGTGCATATTGAGAGAGAGGGATTTAGTTTCATTTTGCTGCACATGGATTTCCACTTCTTCCAGCACCATTTGTTAAAGAGGCTATCTTTTCTCCAATGTATGTTTTTGGCTCCTTTGTCTAGTATGAGATAACTGTATTTATGTGGGTTTGTCTTTGTGTCTTCTATTCTTTACTATTGGTCTACATATCTATTTTGGTGCCATTACCATACTATTTTGTTACTATAGCTTTGTAGATAGTTTAAGGTTTGGTGTTGTGATGCTTCCTGCTTCACTCCTCTTGTTAAGGATTGCTTTGGCTATTCTATGTCTCCTATTTTTCCAAATGAATTTCATGATTGCTTTTTCTATTTCTATAATGAATGACATTGGGATTTTAATCTGAATTGTATTGAATCATATAGTACTTTGGGTAGTATGTTCATTTTGACAATATTAATTTTGCCTATCCAAGTTCATAAGAGATCTTTTCATCTTCTAAGGTCTTCTTCAATTTCTTTAGTGTCCTGTAGTTTTCATTGTAGAAGTCTTTCACTGCTTTTGTTAAGTTGATTCCCAAGTTTTTGTTTGTTTGTTTGTTTTTTGAGGCTATTGTGAATGAGGTAATTTTTCTAATTTCTCTTTCAGGAATTCATAGAAGTGCATTTGATTTATGGGTATTGATTTTATATCCTGCTACTTCGCTGAATTCATTAATTCTAGAAATTTTCTGGTGGAGTTTTTTGGGTCCTCTAAGTATAGAATATTGTTGTTAGCAAATAATGATAGTTTGATTTCTTTTCCTATCTGATCCCTTTAATTTATTTTGTCTTTCTACTTGATGTGGCTAGAGTGTCAAGGAAAATGTTGAATACTTTGAATCCATACACTTATTAATTCTTGATTTTATTTCTTGTGCTTTAGGAGGACATCCCTGTCTTGTTCCAGTATTTAGAGGAAATGCTTCCAATTTTTCGCCATTTAGAATGATGTTGGCCTTGAATTTAGCATAGATAGCTTTTCCAATGTTGAGGAATGTTCCTACTCTCATTTTTCTAGTGTTTTGAACATTAAAGGGTGCTGTATTTTGTCAAAAGTTTTCTCTGCATCAATCGACACAATTACATGATTCTTTAAGTCTATTGATGTGATGAATTATGTTTATTGATTTCCATATGCTGAACAAATCTTGCATCCTTGGCATGAACCCCGCTTGATCATAGTGCACTATTTTTTAAATATGTTTTTGTATGTAATTTGCCAGAATTTAATTGAGAATTTTTGCTTCAATGTTCATCAGGGATATTGGTCTGACATTTTCTTTCATTGATATGTCTCTGCTTGGTTTTGGTATTAGGATGATACTAGCTTCGTAGAATGAGTTTGGAAAAGTTTCTTCCTTTTCTATTTCATGGAATAAATTGAGGAGTATTGGTATTAATTCTTCCTTGTAGGTCTTGTAAAACTCAACTGTGAATCCATCTGGTCTCAGGCTTTTCTTCGTTGGTATGCATTTGATGGTGTCTTCTATTTCCTTGCTTAAAATTTATCTGTTTAAATTGTGTATGTCTCTTGACTCAGTTTGGGTTGATCACATGTCTCTAGAAATTTGTCAGTTTCTAATTTTCAAAATAGTTTCTGATTGTCTTCTGTATTTCAGTAGTGTCTGATATGATATTTCCTTCTTCATTGCAAATTGTAGTGATTTGAGTTTTCTTCCTCTTCCTTTCTATTGGAGTCTCTAAGAGTTTGTCAATTTTATTTACTATTTCAAAGAAACATCTATTGGAATTGTTTCTTTAGTTTCAATTTCATTGATTTCCACCCTGATTTTAATTATTTCCTGACTTCTTCTGCTTTTGGTATTGGTTTGTTATTTTTTTCTAGGGCTTTAAGCTATAATGTCAGGTCATTTATTTGTTGGCTTTTTCTTCTTTTATTGATTGAACTCCATTCAATGAACTTCCCTCTTAGCACTGCTTTCATAGTGTCCCAGAGATTTTGATAAGTTGTATCACAGTTCTCATTAACCTCTAAGAATTTTTATCTCCTCCCTGATGTCTCCTGTTATCCATGCATCATTTAATAGCGTAATGTTTATTTTTCAGGTGTTGGTGTAACTTCTCTTTTTAATTTTATCATTGATTTCTAATTTCATTCCATTCTGATCAAATATAATACAGGGTAGAATCTCCATTTTTTTTTTTTTGTATTTGCTAAGACTTGCTTTGTGGCATAACATAAGGAGAAGGATCCATGTGCTTCTGAGAAGAAAGTGTATTCAATCATTGATGGATGGAATATTCTATATATGTCTGTTAAGTTCAAATTATTGATTGTATTATTGAGTTATGTAGTTTCTTTGTTTAATTTTATGTTGGAAGATATATTGAGTGGCGAGAGAAGTATATTAAAGTCACCCAGAATTATTGTGTTGTGGTCTATTTGGTTCTTGTATTTGAGAAGTGTTTCTTTGATATGCATAGATGCCCCATTGTTTGAGGCATAGATATTTATGATTATTATGTCTTGTTGATGTATAGATCCCTTAAGCAGTATGAAATGTTCTTCTTTATCCCTTTTCACTAGCTTTGGTTTGAAGTCCACTTTATCTCATATGAGAATGGAAACCCCTGCTTGTTTACAAGGTCCATGTGAGGTGGTATGTTTTTTCCACCTTCATTCTTTGGATGTCATTTCCTGTGAGATGAGTCTCTTGAAGGCAACATATTGTTGGGTCTTTTTGTTTTAATCCAAACTATCTTTTTTTTTAATTGAAGAGTTTAGGCTATTGACATTCAGATTTATTCTTGAAATACAATTTGTATTTCTGAATATTTTGGTTTATTTTTGTTTGTTTTTAACTTAACTTGGTCTCTCCTTTGATTAGCCTTTCCTTTAGTATAGTTCCTCCCTTTGCTTATTTTCATTGTTTTTTATTTCCTCCTCCTGGAATATTTTGCTGAGAATGCTCTGTAGTGGGGGCTTTCTCACTAATTTTTTTTAACTTTTGTTTATTATGAAAGGTTTTCATTTCATCCTCAAATCTGAAGCTTAATTTTGCTGGATATAAGATTCTTGTTTGGCATCCATTTTCTTTCAGGGCTTGGTATATGTTGTTTCAGGATCTCCTGACTTTGAAGGTCTGGGTTGAAAAATCTGCTGAGATACAAATTGGTCTTCCCCTGTATGTGGTCTGATTCCTCTCTCTTGTGACCTTTAAGATTCTATCCTTATCCTGTATGCTAGGCATCTTCATTATAAAGTGCCTTGGCGTAGATCTGTTGTAATTTTGTACATTTGGTGTCCTGTAAGCCTCTTGTATTTGATTTTCCAATTCATTATTCATGTTTGGGAAACTTTCTGATATTATCTCATTAAAGAGATTGTCCATTCCATTGGTTTGAAACTGTGCCTTCCTCTATCCCAATAAATCTTAGATTTGGTCTTTTGATGCTATCCCAAAATTCTTGGATATTCTGCTCATGGTTTCTTAGAATTTTCACTGTGTGGTCAATTTTATTTTCTAGATTGTATACTTTGTATTCATTATCTAATGTTCTGTATTCCAAGTGATCTAGTCTGTTAGTGGTTCTTTTTATTGAATTTTTTATTTGGTTCATTGTTTCCTTCATTTCAAGGATTCCGGGTTTTTTTTTTTTTTTTCAGAATTTCTATCTCTATCGAAGTAATCTTTTGCTACCTGTATTTGCTCCCTTATCTCTTTGTTGGAGTGTTCAATTTATGTCTGTATTTACTTATTTAGGTAATTCTTTAATTCATAGACCATTTTAATTATGAACATTCTGAACTCCTTCTCTTGATAGTTCATCAACTGTGCTGTCCATGGGTTGTTATTTGTAGTTTCCTGGTTCATTTGGGGCACTTTTCCCCCTTGTTTTTTCATGTTGTCTATGTGTGTTCCTTTCTTACAATGTTGATCTGAGATATTACACTTTCTACTTTATAATCTTGTAGTATCTGTGCACATTATCTGAACCTCAACTTGGGATTGGGCTTCCAGACCCTATCAGTGTCCAGTGATGGATGCTAATGCAAGATGGTGATGGCATTGGTGGAGGTAACTGGAGATATCAGTGAAAGTGGATACAACCTCTTTCAGAGATGGGGCTAAAAGGGTGGGCTTTACACTGGCTTTGTTATGCCTGTTCTGAGATGCAGCTGCTTCTAAGCCCTGTCCATTGTCCCAAGGTGGAGACTGCTGTGTGGGGAGGACTACAGAAATGACTGCAGTATTCCAAGACTGAAGTGGGCTAGGAGCGAGGTGGTGGGGCAGATCTGGGCCTGCCCTGGGCCTGGGCTCCCATACAGATCAGCAGAGGTGGTCCTGGGTTGGGGCTTGAGCTCTGGTGTGGGTATCTTAATCTTTTTTTGAATGAAGTTTGTAAATATTCTGTTAAAGATTTTTGCATATGTTCATAAATGATATTAGTGGGGAGTTGATTTCTTTTTTTATTTATTTATATTTTTTCTTATTAGTTGTTCAAAACATTACAAAGCTCTTGACATATCATATTTCATACATTTAATTCAAGTGGGTTATGAACTCCCATTTTTCCCCTGTATACAGATTGCAGAATCACATCGGTTACACATACACGTTTTTACATACTAGTGTCTGTTGTATTCTGCTGTCTTTACTATCCTCTACTATCCCCTCTCATCTTTTCTCTCTATCCCATCTGCTATACTTCATTGCTCTCCCTTAAATTGTCCCCCTTTCCCTTCAGCTCCTCTTATATGTAATTTTGTATAACGATGTGGGTCTCCTTCTATTTCCATGCAATTTCCCTTTTCTCCCCCTTTCCTTCCCCCACCCTCATCCCTGTTTAATGTTAATCTTCTTCTCATGTTCTTCCTCCCTGCTCTGTTCTTAGTTGCTCTCCTTATATCAAAGATGACATTTGGCATTTGTTTTTTAGGGATTGGCTAGCTTCACTTAGCATAATCTGCTCTAATGCCATCCATTTCCCTGCAAATTCCATCATTTTGTCATTTTTTAGTGCTGAGAAGTACTCCATTGTGTATAAATGCCACATTTTTTTTTATCCATTCATCTATTGAAGGGCATCTAGGTTGGTTCCACAGTCTAGCTATTGTGAATTGTGCTGCTATGAACATGGATGTAGCAGTATCCCTATAGTATGCTCTTTTAAGGTCTTTGGGGAATAGTCCAAGAAGGGGAATAGCTGAGTCAAATGGTGGTTCCATTCCCAGCTTTCCAAGGATTCTCCATACTGCTTTCCAAATTGGCCACACCAATTTGCAGTCCCACCAGCAATGTACAAGTGTACCCTTTTCCTCACATCCTCACCAGCACTTGTTGTTGTTTGACTTCATAATTGCTGCCAATCTTACTGGAATGAGGTGGTATCTTAGGGTGGTTTTGATTTGCATTTCTCTGACTGCTAGAGATGGTGAGCATTTTTTCATGTACTTGTTGATTGATTGTATGTCCTCCTCTGAGAAGTGTCTGTTCAGGTCCTTGGCCCATTTGTTGATTGGGTTATCTGTTATCTTATTGTTTAATTTTTTGAGTTCTTTGTATACTCTGGATATTAGGGCTCTATCTGAAGTATGAGGAGTAAAAATTTGTTCCCAGGATGTAGGCTCCCTATTTTCCTCTCTTATTGTTTCTCTTGCTGAGAAAAAAAAAATTTCAGTTTAAGTAAGTCCCATTTGCTGATTCTTGTTATTAAGTCTTGTGCTATGGGTGTCCTATTAAGGAATTTGGAGCCAGGCCCCCCAATATGTAGATCAGAGCCAACTTTTTCTTCTATCAGATGCAGAGTCTCCAATTTGATATCAAGCTCCTTGATCCATTTTGAGTTAAATTTTGTGCATGGTGAGAGAGAGGGATTCAGTTTTGTTGCATATGGATTTCCAGTTTTCCCAACACCATTTGTTGAAGATGCTATCCTTCCTTCATTGCATGCTTTTAGCCCCTTTATCAAATAGAAGATAGTTGTAGTTTTGTGGATTGGTCTCTGTGTCTTCTATTCTGTACCATGGTCCACCCACCTGTTTTGGTACCAGTACCATGCTGGTTTGTTACTATTGCTCTGTAGTATAGTTTGAAATCTGGTATCGCTATACCGCCTGATTCACACTTCCTACTCAGAATTGCTTTTGCTATTCTGGGTCTTTTATTTTTCCATATGAATTTCATGATTGCTTTATCTATTTCTATAAGAAATGCCGTTGGGATTTTGATTGGCATTGCATTAAACCTATAGAGAACTTTTGGTAATATCGCCATTTTGATGATGTTAGTTCTGCCTATCCATGAACAGGGAATATTTTTCCATATTCTAAGATCTTCTTCTATTTCTCTCTTTAGGGTTCTGTAGTTTTCATTGTACAAATCTTTCACCTCTTTTGTTAGGTTGATTCCCAAGTATTTTATTTTATTTTTTTTTTTTTTTGAGGCTATCGTGAATGGGGTTGTTGTCCTCATTTCCATTTCAGAAGATTTGTCGCTGATATACAGAAATGCCTTTGATTTATGCGTGTTGATTTTATATCCTGCCACTTTGCTGAATTCATTTATTAGCTCTAGTAGTTTCTTTGTAGACCTTTTTGGGTCTGCTAGGTATAGAATCATGTCACCTGAAAATAGTGATAATTTAATTTCTTCTTTTCCTATTTTTATGCCTTTAATTTCTTTTTTCTAATTGCTCTGGCCAATATTTCGAGAACTAAATTGAATAGAAGTGGTGATAGAGGGCATTCCTGTCTTGTCCCAGATTTTAGAGGGAATGCCTTCAGTTTTTCCTCCATTTAGCATGATGCTAGCCTGAGGCTTAGCATAGATAGCTTTTACAATGTTGAGGTAAGTTCCTGTTATCCCTAGTTTTTCTAGTGTTTTGAACATAAAGGGATGCTGTACTTTGTCAAATGCTTTTTCTGCGTCTATTGAGATGATCATGTGGTTTTTATCTTTAAGTCTATTGATGTGGTGAATAACATTTATTGATTTCCATATATTGAACCAGGCTTGCATCCCAGGGATGAATCATACTTGATCTTGGTACACAATTTTTTTGATATTCTTTTGTATCCGATTCGCCATAATTTTATTGAGGATTTTTGCATCTAGGTTCATTAGAGATATTGGTCTGTAGTTTTCTTTCTTTGAAGTGTCTTTGTCTGGTTTTGGGATCAGGGTGATGTTGGCCTCATAGAATGAATTTGGAAGAGCTCCTTCTTTTTCTATTTCCTGAAACAACTTGAAAAGTATTGGTATTAATTCTTCTTTAAAGGTTTTGTAGAACTCTGCTGTATACCCATCTGGTCCAGGGCCTTTCTTGGTTGGTAGTCTTTTGATGGCTTCTTCTATTTCCTTGTTTGTTATTGGTCTGTTTAAATTGTGTGTATCTTCCTGACTCAATCTGGGCAAATCATATGACTTAAGAAATTTATCGATATCTTTACTATCTTCTACTTTATTGGAATATAGGGGAAGGAAGGAGTCCTTAAAGAGAAAGATGGAGAGAAAGATAGGTAGAATAGAGGAGAATGGAAGGAACAACGTATATCCACTTGATGATGGTTGATATATTCTATATATGTCGGTTAAGTCTAGGTTATTGATTGTGTTATTGAGTTCTATAGTTCTTTATTCTACTTTTGTCTGGAGGATCTGTCTAATGGTGAGAGCGGTGTGTTGAAGTCACCCATAATTATTGTGTTGTAGCCTATTTGACTCTTGAACTTGAGGAGAGTTTGTTTTATGTACGTTGCAGGTAGGAAGGAGTCCTTAAAGAGAAAGATGGAGAGAAAGACAGGTAGAATAGAGGAGGAATGAACTCCAGGCAATGAATTTCCCTCTTAAAACTGCTTTCATTGTGTCCCATAGATTCTGATATGTTGTGTCTGTATTTTCATTTATCTCTAAGAATTTTTTTGATTTCCTCCTTTATGTCTTCTGTAACCTATTGATCATTCAGTAATATATAATTCATTTTCCAGGTGATGCAGGATTATTCCTTCTTTTATCATTGATCCAGTTTCCTTCCATTATGATCAGATAAGATACATGATATTATCTCCACACCTTTATATTTACTAAGGGTTGCCCCATGGCATAATATATGGTGTATTTTTGAGAAGGATGTATGTGCTGCTGAGAAGAACGTATATCCACTTGATGATGGTTGATATATTCTATATATGTCGGTTAAGTCTAGGTTATTGATTGTGTTATTGAGTTCTATAGTTCTTTATTCTACTTTTGTCTTGAGGATCTGTCCAATGGTGAGAGCGGTGTGTTGAAGTCACCCATAATTATTGTGTTGTAGCCTATTTGACTCTTAAACTTGAGGAGAGTTTGTTTTATGAACGTTGCAGGAAGGAAGGAGTCCTTAAAGAGAAAGATGGAGAGAAAGACAGGTAGAATAGAGGAGAAATGAACTCCAGGCAATGAATTTGTTTTATGAATGTTGCAGCACCATTATTTGGTGCATACATATTGATAATTTTTACGTCTTGTTGGTGAATGGTTCCTTTTAACAGTATATAGTGTCCTTCTTTATCCCTTTTGATTAACTTAGGTTTCAAGCTGATTTTATTCCATATGAGTATGGCCACTCCTGCTTGCTTCCGAGGACCATATGAGTGGTATGATTTTTCCCAACCTTTCACCTTCAGCCTGTGTATGTCTTTTCCTATCATATGAGTCTCCTGAAGGCAGCATATTGTTGGATCTATTTTTTTAATCCAAGTTATTAGCCTATGTCGCTTGATTGGTGAGTTTAAGCCATTAATGTTTAGGGTTACTATTGATATATGGTTTCTACTTCCAGTCATGTTTATTAATTTATTTACTTTAATTTGGCTTGTTTTTTCTCTTGGGTTATTTTTCACCCCCTTTACTGAGTTACCTTCCACTGTTAGTTTTGGTTGCTGTTTTTCATTTCCTCCTCTTGTAGTGTTTTTCTCAAAATGCCTTGCAGTGCTGGTTTTCTTGCTGCGAATTCTTATAACTTCTGTTTATTGTGAAATATTTTAATTTCGTTGTCAAACCTGAAGCTTAATTTTGCTGGTTACAGTATTCTTGGTTGTAGTTCATTATTTTTCAGCATTTGAAATACATTGTTCCAGGATCTTCTCGCTTTCAATGTCTGTGATGAAAATTCAGCCGTTAACCTAATTGGTTTACTCCTGAATGTAATCTGCCTCCTTTCTCTTGTAGCTTTTAATATCCTCTCCTTGTTCTGTATGTTGGACATCTTCATAATAATGTGTCTTGGAGTTGGTCTATTATGGTTTTGTATGTTTGGGGTCCTGTAGGCTTCCAGGATTTGGCAATCCATTCCATCTTTCATATCTGGAAAGTTTTCTAAGATTATTTCATTCAACAGAATGTTCATTCCTTTGTTTTTGACCTCTATACTTTCTTCTATCCCAATGACTCTTAAGTTTAGTTTTTTTATGACATCTCCTATCTCTTGGATGTTTTGCTCGTGGTTTCTTACCAGCCTTTCTGTGTTGACTATATTCTTTTCGAGTTGATAAACTTTGTCTTCATTATCTGATGTTCTGACTTCTATTTGATCTAGTCTATTGTAATATTCTCATTTGAGTTTTTGATTTGGTTTATAGTTTCTTGCATTTCTAGGATTACTGTTTGATTTTTTTTAAATCTCTATCTCCTGGTAGAGTTCATTTTTTGCTTCTTGAATCTGCTTATGCAATTCATTTTCAAAATATTCTTTCATTGTTTGGACTTGCTGTCTAATGACTTCTTTAAGATTCCATTCCATCTGAGTCAGGTATGCCTTGAGTTCTTTCTCTGTACTTTTTTCTGATGCCTCTAGATTTTCCTGTAAATTTAAGTTGTCCTGCATTGTTTGTAATCCTTTTTTCCCTTGTTTTTTCATGGTGTTCACATTACTTTCCAACTCTGTTTAACTGATGTGTTTCTGTTTTCTCCTATAAATTTGTTTTGGTTTTGTATATCTCTGTGGTCTCTCCTTTGTGGTGGGAGACTATGCCTAGAGATGTTGGGCTTTATTGTAATTTAAAGCTGATTCATTCGATTCATAAATGGCTTATGGATTCTGTAGGCATATAGTGATCTGTTGTTTGGTCTTAGGACATTATGTTTAGTTTGGGTGCTATGATGGTATGTAGTTTAGTATGTCTTGGCTACTTTGGAAGATTGCTCTATTGAAGGGAGATATTAACAGGAGAATGGATCAGGGTATTTGGTAATAGCTAGGTATTTAAGAGCCCTATAGACAGCCTCGAAACAATCACCTATTTGCATTTAGAAAATTACACATAATGAAAGTCATAATGCTTGGCATGAAAGTTAGGGGGAAGGGGAAGGAAGGAGTCCTTAAAGAGAAAGATGGAGAGAAAGATAGGTAGAATAGAGGAGAATGGAAGGAACAATAAAAATTGAAAAGGGAAAAGAAAGAAAAAAAAAAGATAAATGAAGTCTTAGAGTTCTATTTTCTTCTCTTCCAGTAGGCGGAGCTGTGCCCTCCGAGCTGAGCTTCTGCCCTCTATGTGCCGGCAGCAATCCCTGTAAGGTGACTCCTCTTCCCCTACTGGTCGTCTCTCTAATCCTGTTAGTCCAGAGCTGTTTCTCTTCTCCGTCCCCTCCCCCCATTCCTCCTGCCAGCCAGCTCGGCCCCACTCACTGGAGGCGATCTCCAAGAATCTGGTTACACTTGCAGCCCCACTGCATGCCCTATTTCCCCAACGACTGATCACTCTCTCTGTCATTCATCCAAGCCCCAGTGCTTTGGAGCAGTGATCTGGGAACCGACAGTTTAATTTTTCCGGACCCCTTTGGTGGCCATGCCCCCGGGGAACTGGTAGCTAAGCCTTTGGGTGTCGCAGCTGGTGGTAGGGTGAGTTGGGGGTCGGGAATCCCTTCTGCTTCCCTTGGCCCCTACAGTTATGCCCACGGAGCTCTGGGGCGAGATTTTTGAGATTTCCCAGCTGTATGTATCTGCTGGTGGTGGGAGTCACACACCTGCTAAAGCTGATTCCGCTGGGATGGGATCCCGTCTGCCGAACTCTGGTGACATCAGCTCTCTGCTATGGCGGGCCCCGGACTCCTTGCCGGAGTGTCCGATGGGAGGGGTGGGTCTGGCCTATCTCTGATCTGTCCCAGTCTCGGATTCAGTTCTGGTTCGCTTTTTTATGAAGGCTTGGTTAGCAACCTCTTCATAGGGTCTCTCCACCACGCAGTGCTGAATCGCCTCCTACTGTGCTGGTCACCAGGCAGTGGTGGCGGAGCAGAGCGGCCCGGACCTCCACGCCTCGTGGCCGAAATTCACCCGTCTGGGGCAAGCTGTCACCTCCAATAATCCCAAACTCCCCAGCAGGTCTCACTTCAGCAGAATTTTTCTGGGAGTTTCTCAGCAGGTAGAATCTAAATGTTCTAATGCGTCTCTCTGTCCACGTGGTTGAGGAGGTACTGAAAGTGCTGCCTCCCCTCCCGCCGCCATGTTGAGTCCCCCCTCGGGGAGTTAATTTCTTTGATATGTCTTTAGTGGGTTTTACTACTGAGTGATACTGGCTTCTTAAAACAAATTCAGAAATGTTTCGTCCCTTTCTATTTTATGAAATTATTTGAAAAGAGTGGTATTCATTGTTTAAAGATTGTTAGGACTCAGCTTAGGAACCCTCTGGTCCTGGACTTGTTGTTGTCGGAAGTCTTTAAATTGATACTTTGACCTTATTGCTTGACATTGATCAGTTTAGATTATTTATATCCGTATGGTTCAATATGGGTAGGTTATATGCATCTAGAAATTTGTAAATATCTTCTGGATTTTATTCTTTATTGGAATATAAATTTTCACAATAGTTTCTAATGATTCTCTGGATTTCAGAAGTATCTGTATGTGGATATCTTCTGTTAATCTGTAATTTTGTTGATTTGAGTCTTTTCTCTCCTTTGGTTAGGTTGACTAAGGGTTTTTCAATCTTGTTTATCTTTTCAAAGAATGAGCTCTTACTTTCACTGAAACTGTGTTTTCTTATTCTCAATTTCATTAATTTTACCTCTGATCTTAATTATTTTCTATGCTCTACTGATTTTAGAGTTAATTTGTTTTTCTAGAAAGTTGATATGTAACATTAGATCATTTATTTGGGATCTTTCTGTTCTTTAAAACATTTTTTTAGTTGTCAGTGAACTTTTATTTTATTTTTTGATATGTGGATCTTTATTATGTTTTTTGAATTGAACCCAGTGCCTCACACATGCTTGGCAACCACTCTGCCACTGAGCCACAACCCTAGTCCTGGGATCTTTCTATTTTTTTTTTTTTTTAATGTAGAATCTGAATGGGATAAACTTTCCTTCTAGAACTGCCTTCATGCTGTCCCAGAGACTTTGATACATTTCATCTCTGTTTTCATGTTTCTAAGTTTTTTTTATTTCTCACAGATCTGTTCTATGACACATTCTTCCTCATTCAAACATGTATTATTTAATCTCGTAATATTAAAAATATTTTTGTATTTTGTTATTGATTTGTAATTTCATTACATGTGATCTAATAGAATGCACATAATTATCTATTTTTTGTGCCTACTAAGACTTACTTTGTGTCCTTAACTGATGCTTATTTTAGAGAAGGTTCCATGAGCAACTGGGAAAAAAGTGAGTTAAGTGTTAATAAATGAAATATTTTATATGGGTCTGCTATGTCCATTTGATTAATAGAATTTTTTAGTTTTGAAGAGTCTACTTTATGTCTTTTTGATCTATTAGTAAGTCATATGTTGAAATCATCCACATTATTATATTGTGATCTATTTGATTCTTTGTTCTAAGTAGCATTTGTTTTATGCCTATAGGTGTATTAACCTTAGCATCAATATTTACAGTCATTATATTTTGTTGTTAGATGATTCCCTTAACCAGTATGAAGTGATTTTTTTTCTCTTCTGATAATTTTGGCTTAAAGTCTACTTTGTCAAATATGAGAACAGCTACTCCTGCTTGCTTTCAATCTATTGTTACATAGTATGTCTTTTTTTTATCCTTTCATCTTCAATCTGTGGGTATTTTTGCCTGTAAGTTGAGTCTCTTGTAAACAACATATGTTTAAGTCTTATTTTTTGATCCATTTTGTCAATCTATGTCTTTAGGTTGAATAATTTAGACCTTCACATTCAGTGTTGTTATGGAGACATGATTTTGCCATTTTGGTTTATTTATGTTGCTTAATGCAGACTTATTTCTGATTTAGTTGACTGTTCTTTTTTTAAATTTTTTTAAAATAAATGACAGCGGAATGCATTAGAATTTTTATTACACATATATAGCACAGTTTTTCATAATCTCTGGTTGTATATAAAGTATGTTGATTATTCGTCTAGTAATAATCATCCATATGCTGACTCTGATATAATTTTTTGTTTCTTGTGCATGAAATATTTTACTGGATATGTTCTGTAGTGCTGGCTTAGCAGTTATGAATTATTTTAATTTTTGGAAGACATTACTTAGGTTCACCAGATTTAATCAAAACTTAATTGATCTTAGTCCCCTTTCCACCTCCAATGTCAGCCAGGTTCCTAATCCCAAATAACCTTTTTAAAGTGAAAGAGTTCTTTGCTCATTCATCTTTGTAGACTCAATTCACCTGTGCTGAATTACTATTTTGATTGACTCTTGGGGAGCTGCTATGGTAGTGTGACTTTCTCTGAACCACCTTATTCCATTCCCAAAAGGTACAGAATCCAAAGACTCTAAAAAGGAATTATTACTTGTATCTTTTCCATTCTTATGGAAGCTGGTATTTTTCAGTTTGTGATCGCAAACCTTTTCTTTTCTATCTGATGATGTAAAATACTTCCTGTTTTTCCGGGTGTTTAATGGTGACTGACCCTAAGAACCTTAGGCACTTGTGTGGCAGAGCAACCTGGACTTTCTGAGCATAGGAGAGGGAGCTTAGAAATGAATCCCAAGAATGGTGGGCTTCAGAGATTACACTGAATTTTTCCATGTCACAATAGATTCTGGAATCAAAGAGCTAGCAGATAAATAAATGCATCCAGGTCTAATGTTGGTGGTATCATGGAATAAGGGCCCAGAGTGAGTGGAAGACGTAATCAAATATAGAAAAAAAAAAGTTTCATCTTAGGTGAACACATCTCCCTCTATAGAATAAGACACAGTAAATAAATTGAGGTAGTTGAGGGCTAATAGAACCATTCCTCTATTCATGGACAGTATGGCTATATGCTAAGAAAAGGAAAGCAGACTGACACTGATGATCCAAAGACAAAAATAGGTGGTGTTAGAAAGTAAGAATGAAAGAGGAAATGAAACAAACTAGGAAAGAACAGATTAGTTACCAACCAGGCCAGCCCTGTGATCCAAGTGAGTTTGACAATAATTAATTATTAAGAGAATCTTTAGCCTGCCTCTTCCCCCTTGTGGTCATTCTTATTCTACACCTCAAAACAGGAAGAAATAAATGAGGTGACTTGGGTACAGTTTGAACATTAAAATGCTGATGTGTTACAACATCCTTTTAACTCCAGTGACCAAATTAGTCCTTTCTATTCATCTTAATGAAAACTTTTTTTCATATGAATGCATCTCCATAGAAACTCTTAATGTCTTCCTATCACCATTTAAATTAACTTCAACTTCCTTTAGCAGGCATCCATTCCTTTTTTACATTCCCTGTATCTTGTCCTTGGACTGTAAAAGACCTAAGTTTTTGTTTATCTATACCACTCACTCCCACAAAACATGTTTGCCATCCTCCTACCTCTTTCCTTGATCATGTTATTACTATCCAGGCCTGGGCCTCATCTTCCATATCGACATCTGCTGAAACTAGACATAGTCCTTAAGGTACATACATTAAAATAAATGCAGCATAAACATTTAAACTTTTGTTCTTTGGAGATGGGCAGATTCATCTTTTTCCATTTACCATTAATATAAAATTATTTAATATAACTTTACATGTGTGTTTTAGGTAAAATAATGTAAACTTGAATAAGAAATATAGTAATGCTCCTACCATAACTCCTCATTTTCAAAATTTTGCATATGCATGTTATTTGGAAAAATTCAATGAGATAATAAATATAAAGCTTTCTACACAGTTCCTACTATATAGTAAATACAACTTGATGATCATAACATTGATTCCACCTCAATCTTGTTATGTTCAACTGCATCACAAGAGGTCCATACTTCTGTATTACCCACTTCCTCCTCAGGATCCCTAAGTGCCTACAGAATTTTGTCTCTTACCATAATCTGTCAGAAACTTCACTGCATGATAGTCATAGGTGGCCTCTTATTTTTTCCCACTTAATTCAGGATTTGAAGCAATCCATGCATTTTTTTAAATTTATATGTATAGAACACAGTCTTAGGTATATCAGGTGGTCCATAAATACTGTTAATTCCCCTTCTGAAATCAGCTAATAAGGCCCATCTTACATAGCTTTTTCTGTATTTTTTAAATGATAATATTAATGGACCAAAGAATTAGACCCAAGACCCTATGCCTAATAGAAGAAAAAGTAGGCCCAAATCTTCCTCACATCAGAGTAGGCCAAGATTTCCTTAACAAGAGCACAATTTTTTATATCTCTGTATATAAGTATGTTCATGTCAATTTATGCCTTTATACATGTACTTTTTTTGCATTACAATTCTTAATACACATACATATAAGTAATAAGGATTGTAATGCATTCCACTGTTGTTGCGTATTTAAAAAAATAATAAAATCAATTATAAAAAAAATTTTTAACAAGACTCTTAAAGCTCAAGGAATAAAAACAAGAATCAATAAATGGGATGGAGTCAATCTAAAAAACTTCTTCTCTGCAAAAGAAATGATCAATTAGGTAAACAGAGTGCCTACATTTTGGGAGCAAATTTTTGCCACACATCAGATAGAACACTAATCTCTAGGATATATAAAGAACTCAAAAAACTTAAAACCAAAACAAACAAACAAATAAACAAGCAAACAAATCAATAAATGGGCTAATAAACTGAACAGACACTTCTAAGAAGAAGATATTCACTCCATCAACAAATACATAAAAAAATTCCATATCTCTTGCAATTAGAGAAATGCAAATCAAAACTGCTCTAAGATTTCATCTCACTCCAATCAGAATGGCAGCTATTAAGAATAGAAACAACACTAAGTGTTGTCAAGGATGTTGGGGGACTGTAAATTGGTACAGCCAAACTGGACACCAGTATGGAGATTCCTTAGAACACTTGGAATGGAACCACCATTTGACCCAGCTATCTCACTCCTCAGTTTTTACCCCAAAAAACTTTAAAACAGTATATTACAGGGATACAGCCATATCAATGTTCATAGCAGCAAAATGCACAATAGCCAAACTATGGAACCAACCTAGATTCCCTTAAATAGATGAATGGATAAAGAAACTGTGGTATATATACACAATGGGATATTAGTTAGCAGTAAAAGAGAATAAAATTATGGCATTTTTAGATTAGATAATAGGTAAGCCAATCCCAAAAAAAACAAAAACCAAAGACCAAATGTTTTCTCTCATAAGTAGATGCTAACCCATAATGGGTGGGGCAAGGGATGAGTGGAGGAACTTTAGATGGGGCAAAGAGGAGGGAGCTGAGGGGAGAGGATATGGGAGTAGGAAAGAAGGTGGAATGAGATAGACAACATTACCCTAGGTACATATATGATTGCATAAATGGTGTGACTCTACTTGGGGTACACCAGAGAAGTCAAAAATTGTGCTCCAGTTGTGTACAATGAATCCAAGAGCATTCTGTCACTTATAACTGATTAGAACAAATAAATAAATTTTAAAAATAATAAAAAATAAAATTAAAAAAGGAAACTATTACCATTATTTATTTTAAACTTGTGATATTGTTATTAATCCAAATATGTTAAATATCACTGTAGGAAAATAGAAAAAACTAGAATATGTTGACTTCACTTAGGAATTTTAATTAATACCCTCAGTTGAAAATTAATGTTTATTGTTAACATTTTTCTTTTATTTGTTGAATATGGATTATTTTTAACTAACTTTATTAAGGCACAATTAACAGAAACTTTAAGTGTACAATTTAGTGAACTTTAACAAAAAGAATACAGTCATGTAATCAGTAATGTAGCCTTTATATAGAATATTCGTACCACTAAAAGAAGTTCCCCAGTGTTTCTTTCCAATCAGTTTCCTCCCCCACTATGTCCCCTGGTATTTATTGGTCTGCTTTTTATTTATAATTTTTTTCATTTCTAGAAATTATTTTCAAATTATACAGTATGTCGTTTCTTGGGCGTGGCTTTCTTCCATTAGCATCATGTATTTCTGAATCAGTATTTAGTTCCTTTTTCAGCTGAGTAGTATTCTATTATCTCAGTATCCCTCCAGTTTGTTTATACATTCACCACTACTGCCTTTGACTACTCGTGATTTTTAATTTTTTTTTCATATTGTAGGTAATTTTCTCCATGAATGTAACTTATTTTCAAACTTTATATCTGTGTAGCTATAGAAAAATCTTGTTTCCACATTTTATGTTGTAATCATTCCATGCTATAATTTTAATTGTAGTATCTGTTGGTTGCTTCATTTTGGAATGACATAGGCATTTTTCTTCTGTATAAACACGGGCACTTGATAGCATACATATTTTATTCTTTTCATAATTAATATTCACTCAGTTTCTGTTTTGCAGAAAACACAAGATGACTAATATTGATGCCATTGAAATGAGTAAAACAACACTGTTGGTTTTTTGTTATTTTACTTGAACAATATTTTTCTTAATCTGAAGGATTTCTATCTATGCATTTTCTAGAAAGAATCATTAGAAATTTTAACCAGCTGCCTATTTTAATAGATGTATATTTGAAAATTGGTAATAATCCTAATTTATGTTAGAGGACCATGCAAAAATTATACAAGCAATCATGACATAATTGTTATAGTCATGTCCTACAAACTTTATCTAAATCATTTTTACAAATATCCCCCATCTTTATTACTTTTAAGAATAATAGAATAGTTTTTATATGTGCAATGATTCTAATAAAAATGAAGATATGATGAAATTTAAAAATAAACTGTGGATATTTTGGTATTTTATCTTTTCATAATTAAAGGGTACTAGTCCTGGGGAAATACAAAGGTATACTGTTGAAGAGTCCCACATTAAGAAAGGGTGTATACATTTATATGCATATTTGCATCTTCATATTTACTTTAAAAAATATAAGGTGAGAAATAAATGTGATCCCAAGTAGTTATTGAAGGTAGCCTTTCTGAACAAGTGTACCACAAGAAACTTAAGCCTTACAGAAGATGACTTGAGTGGCCATTTTCTTAGTTCTCCCAAGAAGAGTACATAGCTATTAGCATTTTAAATAAATAGAAGATAAATTAATTTGTTACATATAATCCATGCCTAAGGGCATTGTGTTAGTTTTACTCTTCAATAAGCAATATATTGGAAACATCGTTCCATGTCAAAAATTGTTTAATCTCCAATTTTTATGGCTTTGTGGTATTCCAGAAAGATGATATAATTTATTTCTACACTGAGGCTAGATATTTGAGGTTTAAAAAAATACTTTTGATTATAAATAGCTTTACAATGAACATTGTGATAATTTGTATATTTCATGCTTATTTCTTTATACTGAATTCCTAGTGGTAAAATTTCCTTGTGAAAGAATCATCAATGCGATTGAGTATTATGAAGTTGCTCTAAAAAGAGTGCAAGAATATGAGTTAGTCCTCCTGCAGTCATTTGCGTGTTGGTGGAGAAACTCTCTTAGGCTGCTTTGTGCTTTATTTTGTGTTGCCTTTTGCCAAACCTATGAACTTCAAATACCTAGACTGCTGGTTAGTCTTCTGTAGGATAAGTTGGGTGTAGAGTGGGGAAAACAGATATATTCCTTTGTCCCTCTGTCATCCTGCCTTTCTGGAATCTAGTTCTCCATTGGTTTTATAAAGTTAATTCATAGCCTTTATCTGACATGTTCTGACGTTTCTCCTCCAGTTACATTCTGTCCTTCCACTATGAACAAGGAATCCTATTCCCTCTATCAAACCTATTTTAAGCAAGATACTTTGCACAGTAGAAGAACTGTGTCTTCACAGCTACTCTCTCTTCAATGTTTAGAAGGCATGGTCATTATTTTTACCTCCTGCTGAAGGGATCTGTAGTGGTTAAAAAAAAAAGAAAGAAAAATCTTTGCCAAAGGATGATCAATAGCGGGGGGTGCAGACATAAACATCCACCTGCCACTGGCTAATTCACTCAAAATATAATTAACATGTTGCTTGACCAAGTGCCCAGTTAATATTCTCAGGTGTTTGGGTTTAGAAAAGTTCTGAAACTATATAGAGTTTTCTTTTTTTTTTTTTCTTTCTTTTTTCTTCAGAGTACAATAAGAACTGGCCAAGCATTATCCAATTAATTCTTCAAATGGCCCCAACTTTTTCTTTTCCTTTCCTTCAAAGGCCATAACCTGCTGTTACATGCTTAGCTGCAGGTGGCATTTTTGGACTGGATAAGAAGAAATCTATACTGTCCCATAATAGTGAAAGTGTTATATGTGAACCTTATTAAAGGTCCCAGCAATTTCAAATATCATAGTCTTATTTCTCTCTAGCCCACTAGTCAGTTGGCATCCCAGCAAGGGTCAGGGCAATTGGAGAATAAAGCCCTCATAAAACAAGCAGCCAGAAGGACTTAAGAAAATGAAGAACGTAAAATTTCAAGTACCATTATCATTGTGGTCTCCTTGTGTTAATAAACAAAATATCCCTGGTAGGAACTAAGTCCTTGTATTAAACACAGAATTACCTTAAATACTGAGCACAGGTAAAGCAGGGATATATTATAGACATCTAATTATTTTTTCATTAGCGGACAACAAAATGAAACAATACGAATAGAATTCCTACCACAGGAGCAGCACAGGACTAAGTTCATAGATTGATCAACACAATACGTATAAAATAGGTCATAATCTTATTTTGTATTACAGATGAAAGCCCTGAGGGTAAAATGGATACCTTTTTAGTGAGATGTATGGCCTTTCTAAATTAATTTACTTATATAATGTAGCTTTTTCAAGTGGATATTTTTTGATACATTCTTAGGCACAATTCCTTTGAACTCGTATAATCAGTGTGATTCCAATAATTAGAATATCCCCATGCTGTATGATGGGGAGAGGACAAGTGAGCTAGTTAAGTGCTGCAGTTCCAGATTGTTTTGCAAAGCTGGTCTGGAGGACAGCTATATTAATGCTTCCTCTTATGCTCTTCTTATGTACTGCAAAGAGGCACTGAGCTAACAAGCATCGAAAATGAGTGCCCTTAGACATGGTGGATCACTCACTGGAACCGTTTTTTCCCCTTGGGGGGAATGAAAGTCTGGAGAGAGAAAACTGGCTGACCTTGCTCAATTAGCACAGTATGGATTCAGGCAGAATGGCCTGCAGTGACAGGGCTGTGCTTTAGAGATGTGTGTTCCCAGGCTGCGGTCCAGGTTATGTCAACAAGGATCACTCTGGGTGCCATTTCAGTGGCTCCATATTGGCCATAAGAGAAAGAAGGGGAAATGATAAAGGAAAACTGTGGGCTATATTTTAAATGCACTTGAGAACTTTGCTTTTCCCATAGGACATGAACTCTTTCTGAGCCTGTGTGTAGCTGCAGCCTGAAGCTTGACAAACAGGTTAGAAGATGGGAAAGTCCTATAATAGCACTGCTTCTCCAAGCAAAAACTGATGGTCCTCAGTGTCACAGTGCTTTTGCTTAACTAATAGCATGATTCAATCCAGAAATTGAACCAGGCAGCAGTAACCATACAAGGTTTAGCCAGCACTAAAAATAGAAACCATTGCATTTTATAGTTTTCCTTGTGTTTAGTTGAAGAAATGAGAGGTATTCCCAAAATCTATAATATAGAATCCTGCTTTTGTTTGGGGGCAGTGTTTATGCAAATGAATTCTAAAGCTTTTAAAATAAGTATTTATTTGTGTGTATGTGGAAATGGGATCTAGAAGCTAGGCATGGTGTTGTATGCCAGTAATCCCATCAATTCAGTTACAGAGGCAGGAGAATCACAAGTTCAAAGCCAACCTCAGCAACACTTAGTGAGACCCTAGACCCTGTGTTAAAATAAAAAGAGCTGAAGATGTGTGGATCAGTGGTTAGTCATAGGTCCATTCCCTGGTTCAAAAACAAAGAATGGGATCCAAAAAAAGAAATTAATAGAACAATATTTTTATTTGATTTTGAATGATTTTAAGGAGGTAAAGATATGATCCAGGCTAATATGTCATACTCCATGTCTGTAAAGCACATCAAAATATACTCTACTGAATCTACTGTCATGTATATGTAAAAAGAACACATTAGAGTTTCCAAATGTGCAATCACAAAGAACAATTGGCTCCCAGTGTCAGGGAAGTCTTTCCTAAGATTCTGGTTGCAATCTTCTTATTAATCTTCACTTTAAATTCAATCAAATGGAGATAACCAGTCATTACAAATAAGAGAAAATGTTTACCCAAATGCCTAGCACATATAAAGTACTTCATATGTTCCCAGGTACTGAGACAGTGACACTGGGACATGTCAGAGGAGATTGGAGCATTCAGATCTTTTACCTTCGTAAGCAAGAGGTAATCCTGAATTATTTTAAGCTAAGCCAAGAGGAAGAAAGCAGGTTTTTAATTCAATGCTAGCTGAGTTAGTATAGCCTTGGAATTTTATCAGCATCTTAGATTTATTTAATCCCAAAGGTCTTTATCTAAAAGATATTCTATTACACTGATAACACAAAGTCATTGAGGAACTGCATGCTAGACATACTTACGTCCTCTCTCATAGTGACAAAGGAATGTGAAGGAATGCATGTCTCTATGTTAAAACAGGGTGACAAGAGGCTCCAGAATATCCAGTAATTGAGATTATTAAAAGAACGTGGTGAAAGCTGAGTCTGAAAAATTAAGACCTGGAAAATTAAAGATTATAACTGTCTGCCTTTCACTGAGTTTCTTTTTGGTTTGACACACATTAAATTGTGAGTTTTTGCAACTTACTGCTCTTTGTAAACACTGAAGTTTGTGTAGAGTAGACTACTTTGTGCTGAACTAATTTACCACCCATCTGGATTTTCTACAGTGATTTCTAAAATCTAAAATATTATTGAAAATGCAGAGTATTATAAGGAATGCCAATACCTTAAAACAATATTTAATAATCTGAAAAGTTATCTAATGATATATAAAACCAGGTTCTCTCGTCTATTTAGCTTAGACCCCAAGAACTATAAATATGCACGCAGATTGTCTCCTCTTCCTATATTTGCATTGTCTTTCCATTATCTTGAATAAATTATAAACACTTAATTTTTAATACGTCCCCATAAGTTCTGAGAATATGTATTTTATTATTTTAAAAATGGGGAAAACCAGGTTAACCTCAGAAGAGTAAAAGGAATTAAACTAAATGCATTGTTTCAGATTTTACCACATTATTTACAACTATATATGATTTCCAGGTAAATTTGAACAAATGGAGAGCTCATGTAACTGAGTTTTTTATATATTATGAACTTTTATATGAAAAATAGAAAAATGACAATCTTATAGTGTCTATGTTATATCATGTGTAAATATATTTTAATCACAATTTTATACTTGTAATTATTTGGATAATTGATAAGAATATGTCCCAAAGCATTAAAATTACAAGATGTATTTTGATCCATTAAATCACAGAGCAAGTAATGTTCCTTAAAGTTCTCTGCTATGAATATGATTGAGTTCTAATTTGAATTCACTTCAGCCAATTTTATTGCATAGCTACTCTATTGTGCACAGGTTGGAAAACTAAAATCATGAAAGTACTATAGTATCCTATTATTAAAAATAAAAACATAAATGAGTTCAGCAAATTTTGATCTATATATCTATGATTTTTACTTAATGAACCGTAAGTATAATAATCACTAAATAACCTGAATATTTCACTCCTAAATCAATCTACATCAGTGGTTCTCAACCAAAAATGATTCTCACTGCCACCACCATGGAAATGTCTAATTTTAAGTGCAAAAACTGGCCAGGTACGGTATAAACCCAGTGGTTTGGGAGGCTGAAGCAGGAGAATCTCAAATTCAAAGCCAGCCTCAGCAAAAAGCAAGGCACTATGCAACTCAGTGAGACCCTGTCTCTAAATAAAATACAAAATCGGGCTGGGGATGTGGGTCAGTGGTCGAGTACCTCTGAGTTCAATTCCTGGTTACCACCCCTGATTTAAAAAAAAAAAAGAAAAAGAAAAAGAAAAACTGAATTCTGAAAAAAATGAATTGTAGGGAAGAAGGTCCCAGTGGTAAGGCATCTAGGAGGTAGGAATACTGGTAAATATCCTGCAGTGCACAGGAATATTTACCAATGCTCTTTCACACAAGAAAATTAATTATATGGGCCCAGATGTTAATTGTGCTAAGACTGAGAAAGTTCGATGTAGATAAATGGAAGTCATTGCATGAAGATGATATTTAATACCAACATAAATTCTTGTAATTTGAACTCTTTAGCTTTTAAAATCTCTAAATATTAGTATTATTAGAGACTATTTATTCTGAAAAATAAAAATAATAAACTAATGAACTACTATTTTCAAAAGTTAAATTGGAAAAGAAAGATATAGGACATAAGCAATAAGGAGTAGGACATTTCAAAGTTATTATTAAAATTTGACCCCATATAGACCAGCACCCTAGTGTTCTCATAAAGATACTATTATGATTTCTAATCATAAACTGTTTGTTTAGGCATAGTATTTCAGCAACACCCACGTTACTAGCATGTGCTTGGTCACCATCTGCATATGCATTTTCATTTCTTCCCTGGATGCAATCATTGACGGAAATAGTGGTTTATGTAAGAGTGCTTGTCTATGTGGAAACCACAGCTATCATGCTGTGTTTTAAAATTGTGGCAATCATACCTGAGGACGTCATTAGAGAACTAATAAAATCAATGATTTCTCCCTTCTGTAGCAAAGATCTACTACTGGAAACTTTGTGTTTCTATTTCACCATAGATAAAGGCATCCATTTTTATGGCATTTCTGTAGATAAAAATTCAGGGTAAGTTAAAAATAATAACGTAAAACCTGTATAAGGAAATAAAATCCCAAAATGGTGGTCTGACAGCAGAAAATCTAATGAACAAACAAAGATGACAGTTTATTTTTTGTTTGTTATTATGAGCATTCACCACACATTAATCAACTGAAAAAGAAAAAAAAGAGAGAAAAGAATAGACCTTTGAACTGTGCTTAGGGAATCTCCTAGTTCATTATATAAAATTATTGTTTTAATTTATTTTCTCTTCCACTTGCAATATTTGTGGAAGTAACTAATATTAATATTGTTGCTTCTATAAATTCTAGTTACTTCATGTAAATCTAATTACATCTGTACAACTGAGCCAACTAGCAGGATTATTAGTACTGGTTCCAGTTTCTTTTCCTTGTCCAGCATATCTACATGTATAACAGGGTATGTGTAGTCTCAGGTTTTTTCAAAAGGTTCAGGTAAATCATTTTTAATAATTGTATTTTATATCTTATAAAGAGATCAACTTTACCCAATATGGCAATTCCTAAAGATATATTTTATGAAACATAGAAGATAGCATGTCATTATCTATACTCGTTTTCTTTCTGCTCATTCAACAATAACTTATTATGTGACAGCCACATTTTACAATATTAGTAAGTGTGGTGATTAACAAAACAGATTAGTAGACCATATTATGATCCAATTATGCTGGGCACATATATGAATCCCACCCTTATGTACATCTATAAAGCACGAATTTAAAGAACAGTCAACAATAGCAGAAAGATGAGTAAAGTAGAGGACAGGGAGCAGGGGGATGGAAAGAGAAAGGACTGGGGAGTGAATTAAAGCAAACTGTATTCTATGCATGTATGACTATGTCAAAATGATCCCCAGTATCATGGATAACTGTAATGTACTAATACAAACATTTAAAAACAGGCAAGTAGGTAAGGTTATTTCCCTAAGAAAACTCACCACAACCAATAAGGCATCAGAACACACACACACATACACACACACACACACACACACACACAAGAGGGAGAGAAGGAGGGAGGAGGGTAGACAGAGATGATAGTACTGTAGGTTTAGGTGAGCTGCTTAGAGAAGGCCTCCAGAGGGAGTAATTTGTGCATAGTCCTAAAAGAATTTACGTCCTTAGCTTTGGAAAGCATCTGGGGAAGGAACAGCCCAGGCTAAGGTAAAATGTAATGTATATGTTGAAAACCAACATCAAGAAAGCCATTGTGACTGTGGAAGATTGAAAAAATGAAAGATGTATCCAAGTTGAACAGACAATCAGGGGCAAAATTATGTGAGGTCTTGTAGGATTTATAAAACTCTGGTTATTACCAAGGGCTGAAGCAATGGTATGATAAACACATCTTATTTCACTAATGATAAAACAACAAAACATGGCATTCATCTTCAGAAAGAGCTCTTTAAACAACTTGGGGAACACTCTAGTGTTTTAGAAGCTATTCTAAGCAACTACAGCAAAGACAAGGATTGCGGGTAATTCAAGATATCCTCAACTATCTTTAATGGTGACATGGCATTCTTTTTAAAGTTTCTAAAAATAAATTAATTGATTTTATCTTTTAAATGGATGTGACATCTGTGCTGTGTGTGCCTGTGACAGAGCCTGCACTGTGGATGAATGTGTGTTGTGGCAGGAATGATTATGTATCCACTCAAACTGAGAACTGTAAGAGAATGTACCAATACAAGAGGAGTGTGTTGTGCAAATGATAACTGAGGAGTAAAGAGCCCGTGTAATTTATTTTCTATACAAACTGGAACATATTCTAGAGTGAAATGGAGAGTATTAATAAGCCGTCTGGGAGTACTGAGAGAAATTGGCACTATTCAAAGCAAATCAGGACACAAGTTAATGATGTGTCCAAGGAGTTTCAGAAAAGACGGTTGATTGTAAATCATGGGGATTCATGAAGCTTGTTTTGAGAAGATGGTACTGTACCTGGCTTGTGTATAGTAACAGCCTGTGTAACATGTAACTAGACTGAAAAAGTTGGAAATGCATTCTAGTTTAGGGAAGTAATGTGGTAAGAAATACATATGAAAGATCAAGTATTGATGAATGTGACGAGTGAGAAATAATACCTGATACCTAGGAAAGGGAGGAGTCCAACATAAAAGCAGAGACTCATGGATTTTTAATTCCATGTAAATGTCACTCAAAGTTCCTAGACAGACATGTGACATGAATAATGAATAAAACTACTCTTAAATTCCAATTTAGAATAAGATGAGAATCTTAAAGAATATAATATAAAATGTGCATATTTTTAAATTCTGCATAATCTATGTTTGTGCACAGGAATCTTGAACAAGAATACCTTATGGTATATTACCCAACTGTGAAGCAAAATACCTCTTTTATGCATGAATTTATTTTTAACTAAAAGTTTAGATTATATGAGGTTTTTTTGTGTTTATTGTTAAGCTGATTCTGCATACAGGGTAAAAAGCAAAAAAAAAAAAAAAGTGTGTGTGTGTGTGTGTGTGTGTGTGTGTGTGTATAAAGATCTAAAAAGATCTAAACATGTTTTTTCATTGGTATAAAATATTTTTGGACTGGGATTATGGCTCCATGGTAAAGTGCTTGCCTAGCAAGTGTGAGGCACTGGGTTTGATTCTCAGCACCGTATATAAATTATTGACAACTAAAAACATATTTAAAAACATTTTTTTAAAAAAAATCTTTTCTTTTGATGGTGTCATATCACCTTATTTCTCTGCATGTGCTCATTGGGTTGAGTCCTGTGTGGCTTAGATCTTGTACTGTAATATGATTTGTGTTACAAAAATCAGTGTTTTGGGTGAAGCTTTTCCATCCATTAAAAATAAGTAAAGAGCACTAGAATTTAAAAACTAAATCTATCTTCATGGTCTCCTCATTCTCTGAAATGAAATAGCCTTATCTTCCTTGAATTCCATTTTTGTCAGTTTCTTCAGCTAATCCCTCCATATCTGAATTCCTCATTTTCTTTTTTAACAGTCACCTCCTAAGTAACTTGTTTCTCAGTTAGTTTGTCTATTTAACCATTGGTTTCCATTCTTGAAATTTGCAGAAAGCCCTATAGACATAGTTTTCCTATTTTTCAAGCTACCATATTATCTAAACCTTCTGGATTCCAAAAAATTATAGTAGTTTTATTTCAGTTATTATAGTTTCTAGTAGTTTTATGATTTTGAAAAATATCACTGAATTTTGGAATGATTAATTAACCAAGGAACCAGGGAGAGGGCCTTAGGGAGGAAAACATCACAGAACCCACACTTGTAGAAAATTCACAAAACACATCTGAGCAATTAGCGCTCGACAAACAAGGCTGCCCATGTTTAGATTTTGAGAAGAAAATCCCTACTATATCCTGGAATTTAAAAAAGTTTTAAAGATTAAAACAGTATTGGAACTGATCAAGAGGAAGCCAATTTGAAAACTGAAGTCTGGAAAACTTCTCATGAAATAAAATAAAGAAAAGGGGGTGAAATGGAAAAATAATTGAACCAAAGAGAAGAAACCATGTTTCATGCCAGTTAGACATTTTATTTCCATAGTATAAGCACGCCTCTCATTTCTGATAGAAAAAAAAATATGTTCAAATAATGATCATTCAATTCCTTTAATTATATGCATTTTAAGGCATATTTCCCTTTTATGTTTTCTTTAATTGCTCAAAAATTCTCTATCATTCAGTATTAAACATTAACATAACGTCTAGTTGATAAATACCTGTTGATTACAAGTGATGAAATTATGTGGAAATTAAGATACAAATATAATTATAAAAATTAAAACCCATCTATTTTTACAGAGAAACTGCTTATAAAAAAGAAAAACTTCTAAAAAGTTCTTATACACTTTATAACCATTGACTCATACCACCTTTTCTAAATTTTTCAAAGAACTGAATTTAAAAAGTTTACCCCAAAGTGTCATGGTAGGTGAATTTGCATTAATAGTAATTTGAAGATTTATTGCAGTGATTATATGTCAACAGAGATAAATATGTGTTGTATCATTAGGATTTTTTCTGAAGCAGGTACATATGGGAACAAACTCTCAGAGCAGAAAATAAACTACTTCAAAGTCTCCTGACAAATAGACAATATTCACTATTCCTATATGGCACATGGCAATGTGACAAATAAATTACTTTTAATAAAACCATTAAAGATTCACATGAAGGATTAATGAGCATTACTTAAATTGTAAAAGCACAAAAAACATTTAGGAAAAATTACATTGAGTATAAGAAGTTGACAGCCAATTTCATTATAATAATTTATCTCTACCTAAAGATTCTCAGCTGTGTCCATATGATAAATATAAAAATAGTAATCAAAGTAGCAACCCTCATTTAACATATAAAATTTAAGCAATTGTAATTCTGGTGGGTTTTGGTACTCACCTACCTCAATGGGGGATAGTTCATAAGACTCATATTTGTTTTTGTTAATATTTTTTATAACAAATATTCAAATTCACACAGTAGCAAATTTTCAATGCCTAGAATTACATAGCATGAAATCAAAAGGAGCAAACATATCTTTTAAAAATTCACTATCAAATTAAAAAATGTTATGTGTTTTGAATACTTAACAGGTAAATCCTTTTGCTTTAATACATAGGGAAATATAAATTTTATTCCAGTTATATATCAATAACAAGTTAATCCTTTGGATAACAGATAATGTTTTATTAAATAAAAACAGGAAAAATGTGAAAACTTTATCTTGCCAACCATGATTTTCATCTTCCTCCCTTTTGAATATTGCCCAGAATTAATCCTTTGCAGTCATCAAGCATTTCCATCTTTGGATTCCTCTTTATTACAGAAAATACTGGCTAACTTAAATGATAAGTACTAGTGGGACTTTTTATGATTAAATTTGGAAAATTTTTTAAGTCTTAATATAAGTTAGGTATAAGGATCCATGATTGTGACTGTCCAACAATATTGCTTTGACTTCTGTGATCATCTTCAATTCAGGCATACTGTGCTGGTATTTTATAAGCAGTCTCTATCAGCATAGTATCTCCTTACTGTTTCACATAGTTTGATTCTTCCATCATGGTTTAATTTAGATGAGACTTAATGGTTAATAGGAGAGTTGACAGGCTGCTTTTGTTCTAGTAAGATTTAGACATTGTGATTTGTCACTATTTTAAGCACTAACCTTTTAATTTAAAAAAATAGACCCCATATCTATCTAATTCAATTTAATAAATATTTGAAACCATTTCTTAATCAGTAGGTTTTTTTCTTTTTTCAAAGAAATATGTAGGCTTAGTAATCATTCTTGGCCAAGTTATTGATCTTCTCTATAGCTTAGTTTCGTCCTCTTTAAAAAAGGTCCCCTATTCCTGTAAGGATTAAGTTAATATACAGAGAATACTCTTTCTTCCTGGAACATAGTAATTAGTGAGCTATAAATTCTCTGGATTCTAGTGGTGTCCCACTCAGATGTCTTTCACCTGGTTAAGGCCACCATCCAGCAGCTGCTATGAGTGTTGGCTACTACCTTTGCTCAAGGAAACTTTCCTTATCTGGAAAGTTGTGCCCTCCAACCTTATTGCACCCCAAGTTCCCCTTCTAGGAACTGATAACCAACTGGTTGACTCCTTGTCTCCCATTGCCTTAGTCACTGATTCTACAGCAGAATGTGTGTTCAAGATCCCCAAGTGGGATCAGTCTTAAGCTATTCTCTAGCAGACACCACATCCTTGCTTTACTTTTTTTTTTTTTGTCCTTATGCCATCCTGCATCCTTAATTCCTTCTTCTGAGAACACCCCCTCCATAAGCCCCATTCAAAAGAATCCCTTTCCTTGACTCTAGGTCTAGGAATCTGTTAAGGTACGTGATTATTATTATTATTATTATTATTTTGCCTTCTAATGTTCTGATTTAATGATGGATAAACTTGCAGATCACCTTGTTCATGTCTAATAGATGAACTGCAAAGTCTTCTAGTAATTCTCCATGCCTTTTTTTTTTAAGTTCACAATTTTGAAAAGCAAGGTCTTATTCCCTGACAAGATTCTAGAAGACAGATTCTGTTGCTTACGGGCTGGGATCTGTGAACCTTGCCAATGAATTATGGGAAATCTTCAAAGGATACTTTTTAATGCAAAGTTCAAAATCTAAATTGAACTTGTGCTACTATTTCACATTGTTAAGTAAATGCTGACCCAGACCTGATAGAGTTCAATACAAATAATTTTAAACCCCTTGGTAAAGCAATACATTTTGGCTGTATTTTGCAAAGAGTTAACAATGACCTTTATATTTAGACACAAGACGCCTAGGATATAAATGTCCTACAGAGTGTAAAGTCTTCCACAGAGAAAATAAGAATAGTTACTCTCACCCAGCTCATATAATCATTCAAAATCTAGAGCTTGGAATTCACTTGCTTAGAGCTGTTTAAGTTGTGGATCATGGGAGAATGTCAGTTTACTGCTGATTCTTTATAAATAATCTTTTCTTTATATTCTGTTTTGCTAAAGGTGTTTTTAATAATATGCACATGAAATTTCTATTTTGTCTTGGTGACATAATTTTGAAGAAGAAGTCTGCTTCTTTTGACTTTAGGTAACAGCATAATAAAAATACATGTCTCAAAAACTTAAAAAAAATAGAATTAGTATTTTGTTTTGTTCAGCCAAGATAATGGGAATTTAATGTAATAATACAGCCTCTTTGTATTAAGGTTCTTTCATTTTTTTAATAGATGACAAATGTTCTCTCTTGCAGTCTTCAGATCATTTTTTAAAAAACCTTGATTATTGTGGTATTAAATATCAGACAGCTTTATTCTGTTGTTACTCTTAGGATGCTTGCTTCTGGCTGTGTTTTATGGATGAAACTTGACATTTGTAGAAATTAAATACAACTGTACATGATGTAAAATGCCTTTGCATTGTACCAATCTCTGTATTATACCAGGTCATTTGTCCTGAGCTAAGAGCTACCTTTATTGAGCTGTTCCTTCATGTTGAACACTCTCATTTATGTGGCTCATTTAATCTTCAGTGTTATGATATAACATTACTATACCATTTTATGGATACTGAAACTAAGGCTCAAGAAAACTAGAATATAATACCTGAAGCGGTATGACATGAGGTTAAAATATAGGCTTAGAATGAGTCAGACAATGTTGGATTTTTTCCTCTGATATTGCTCAATCATGATACCACTTCATAATATTTGTGGGAGAGGAGAGGAAGAATTAGTATTAAATGTATACACTGTATGACTCAGAGTAAATTCTCAAGTTAATACCTTCCCAGACCCATCTTATATCCCCACAACACACTGAAAAGTGATTTGCTTATAATAATTTATCACTACTTGTTGATCTCTCAGCTGGCCAAATCCAGCAGCTAGAATGATCTTTGTGTATGATCCATTCAGTAGCTTGAACTGCCAAATAAGCTGCCTCAACATAGTGTCAAAAGGCATGTTCAAGCAAAAGCAAAGTAAGTAACCATATATCAGTCTATTAACCTGAAACAGTGATTGGAGTACTTTAAGATCTAATATTCCTTCAACCTTTCAAAATCCATTTAACCTAGCAGAATTAAATCGTGAAAATATTTCATAATGCCATTGTAAAAGTGACTCTTTGTCTTTTGGTCACTGACAATATATTCTATATTCTTAAAGCTCCCTACATTATTTCTCAGTGTCTGAATTTAGCCCAACTTCAAGCATCTCTTCAACTCATCTTTGGAATGCCAAAATAATCACATTTAGATCTTAGCAAATATGCAGTGAAGTTTAAAATGTGAAAACAAATCTACATTTGTACTCTAAATTTAGAGAGATTTACATGCATACATATATACATGTTTTATCCTAGCTACTCATTTATTCAACAAACATTATTATACAAGAGGCCTCCTTGGGTTGTAAGGATATAGTGGTGAAAAGGATAGATTTAGTCTCTGCTCTTCAACAGAGCAGAATGATACTTTCTAGCATGATAAAGATATACACCAGCAATATAAAAATATATTTTTCATGAATTTCAGGTTATATCCTCACATATTAAGCTGTAACATAATAATTGGGCTATTTTCTACACTTTCCTTTAAGATGCCATCAATTCAAAAGTTCAAAGTGATAGCATCAACTACTAACTTTCAAAGAGAAAATAATTATAGTGTCAATTTTTGTTACTTTATTTATTTATTGGTACTGGGGCTTTAACCCAAGAGCACTTTACTTCTGAGCGACATCCCCAGCCCTTTGTTTTATTTTTTTTTATTTTGAGACAGGGTCTCACTTAGTGGCATAGTGCCTTCATAAATTGCGGGGGCTGACCTCAGATTTATAATCCTTCTGACTCTGGAGTCGCTGAGATTATAGGTGTGCACTATCATGACATTCTGTAATGTCCATTTTAAAAACTGTTATTAATTTTGCCAACATCTTGCTAAATTACTCAAACATCTTCACATAAATTAGTTATCACAGAAGTGGGGAGAGGAGTCATAATGGACCATGGAATTTTAAAAGCAAATATGATTATAAACAAACGGCAAATACAGCAATGTTTATATTACATATTCTATGAAGCATCATTAATAAAATTTGAAGCCCCCAAATATATTAAACTATAAATGAAAACCTATTTAAAAATGAAATTTATAACTTGTAATAAAAAAAAACTTACAGTTATTTAGTAAACAACTTTGAATCTCACATTATAGGAATAACCCAGAAAGGATGAGATCAGAGATTTTGGTAAATACAATTTATTAACTGAAATTTTTTGCAGCTAGCATAAAACTGAACATTTCATGAAAATAGAGAAACTTGAGTTTTGTTTTCCTTTTTGTACCTGACAGGAAAAAAGAAACTAGGTTCCCTAAGAGAGTTACATTAATTGGGTCATTGAACTACTCAGATGCTGTATCCATTGAGTTCCCTTAAAATCCTTTGACCTTAAGCTTCTGATGTGCAAACACGCTATTAAAAAGAACAATGGTTATTTCCAAAATTGTAGTTATATTAAAGAATGTTGAGATGAATCGCATGTGATTACTCATTGAAATTGTTTTCAAGGACTTCAGAGATTCCAGTGTTCAGTTTTATTACTCTTTTCCACACATTTTTGTTAACAGTGTTACTCTTCTGAGAAATGAACATCATTGACCATATAGAAACTCCTGTTTTTATGCCCTGTGGTTGTGGAAATATATCATTTAAGTAATCATCTTATTTGTCAGGGAAGCAAAGAGAATATCATATGTTTTGTGACACTGAATAAATTGCAGTGATTGTGTTGGAAGTTTGTAATGCATAAAACCATAAAATTTGGACATTCAATTAGGACAAAAGAGACTACTTGGAAATTTTCCTACTTCCAAAATTTAGAAATGATGAGTCAATTAAAACAATGGACTACCTGAACTCATAATAAAGAAGATCCCAGATATTAGAAACAAATATGAACTAAAACTCAAGACATAATTTTGTTAAAAATATATGAATTAAAATTTTAACTGATACATAAAACACACAATTGCAAACATTAATTGGATATCAAGTGATGTTTCAACATATAAATATATTGTGTCATGTCTAAATCTGGTTAAAAATATCTATCTCCCTAGATATTTACCATTTCTTTACGGTAAAAACTTTCAAAATCCTTTCACCTAGCCTTTTGATCTGTGTAGTAGATAATTGTTATCTGCCGGTGCCATAGTGTGAGATAGCACACAAGAAATTTTTACTTGTATCTAACGGTAACAGTACCAACCTTTCCCTGTTCTTCCTTCCCCTCTGGTTTCTAGTAACCACCCTTCTATTCTCAAATTGTACAAGATCAACATTTTTAGATTCCACATACGAGTCAGATCATGTCATACTCAACTTTCTGTGCCTCACTTATTTCATTTAACTTAATGTTCTCCAGTTCATAATGATCTACATATATATTGTAAAAAATTATAGTATTTTATTCTTTTTCTGGCTGAATGATATCTCATTGTGTATGGGTACCACATTTTCTTGATCCATTCATCACTGGATGAACACGCAGATTATTTCCATTTTTAGCTATTATGAATAGTGCTGTAGTGAACATGGGGATACAAAAGTCTTTTCAGAATGCTGATATCATTTCTTTTGGAAATATAAGTTTGATGAATTCATTTATTCTAATATTTTTTTATAAATTTGGTGATTCTCTAAATGTAAAATCATCTGCAAAGAATAACAATTCAACTTCTATTCAAAATTGGTTGCCTTTTATTTTGTTCTCTGCTATAATTATCTGGTTAGGATTTCAAGA
This sequence comes from Callospermophilus lateralis, assembly GCF_048772815.1. Lineage (NCBI taxonomy): Eukaryota > Metazoa > Chordata > Mammalia > Rodentia > Sciuridae > Callospermophilus > Callospermophilus lateralis. The sequence goes on along the minus strand of NC_135306.1, from coordinate 126,186,628 downwards.
AGCATGTTGCATATAATTGGTAAAAAGGGGCTTCCTTGTCTTATTCCAGATCTTAAAGAGAAATCTGTCAGCTTCTCCACATTCGGTACAATGTTATTTCTTGGTTTATTATATATGACCTTTATCATGTCCAGGAATGTTTCTTCTCTGCCTAATTTGTAAGTGTTTTTATCATGAAGGAAAATTTAATTTTATCAAATGCCTTTTTCTGCATCTAATGAGATGATCACATGCTTTTTGACCTTCATTCTTATCATGACTGTTGATTTGCATATATCGAACAATACTTATATCCATAGGATGAACAGAACTTGATTGTGATAAATAATCTTTTTAATGGATTTTTGGAGTGGGTTTGCTGGTATTTTGTTGAGGATTTTTTATCAATATTAATCAGAGTTCTTAACCAGTAGTGTTTGTTTGTTTAATTGTATTTTTTTGTTTAATTGTATCTTTATTTGGTTTGGTATCAAAGTAATGCTGAACTTATGTAATATGTTCAAAAACATTATTTTATCTTCTATTTTTTGGAATAAAAAAGGGAAAGGTATTGGTTTTTTAGATGTTTAGGAGAACTCAGCAGTAAAGCCATCTAATCCTAGGCTTTTCTTTGGTGAAAGAATTTTTGTTAGGGATTTAATTTTGTTCCTTGTTATGGTGCTCAGATTTTCTATTTATTCATGATTAAATATCGGTAAGGTTTAGTTGTCTAGGAATTTGTATATTTCTATAAGATATCAGATTTTTAAGGGAATATGAAAGTGTTTATTTTTAGATAATATATTCATCTATGTGTAAAACCCAAGATCATTGACAAAATAGTCTATAATAAGCAATTAAAATAAGGCTGCATAATACAAGCTCAATATATAAAAGTCAGTTACTCTATTATTCTTTTTTGTTAAATATGGCAGTAGAATCTATTTTGATATATTTATACAAGCATGGAATATATCTTATTCTAATTAGGATCCCCATTCTTATGGATATACACAAAGTTGAGATTCACTGTGGTGTATAAATATATGTACATAGGAAAATTATGCCAGATTCATTCCACTGTCTTTCCTATTCTTATCCCTCTTCTTCCCTTCATTGCTCTTTGTCTAATCTACTGAACTTTTTATATTCCACCCTCATTGATTGTTAGCATCCACATATCAGAGAGAACATTTGACCTTTGGTTTTTGGGGATTGACTTATTTCATTTGGCATGATAGTTTCCAGCTCCATCCATTTACCCACGAATATCATAAAGTCATTAATCTTTATGGCTGAGTAACATTCCACTGGGTATAGATATCACATTTGCTTTATCAATTCATCTGTTGAAGGGCACCTTGTTAGTTCCACAGCTTAGCTATTGTGGTTTGTTATTCTTTAAACATTGGTGTGACTGTTTCACTGAAGCATGATGATTTTAACTCCTTTGCATATATTCTAAGGAGTAGGATAACTGGGTCAAATGGTTGTTATATTCCTAGCTTTATGAGGAATTTCCATACTGCTTTTCATAGTGGTCATACTAATTTTCAGTCCCACAACTAGTGTATAAATGTGCCCTTTTCCATACATCCTTGCCAACAATTATTGTTACTTGTATTCTTTTTTCTTTTTCTTTTGGTAATGGGGATTGAATTCAGTGGCACTCAACTACTGAGCCATATCCACAGACCTATTTTGTATTTTTATTTAAAAACACAGTCTCACTGAGTTGCTTATTCCTGGCCATTACTGAGTCTGGTTTGAACTCATGCTCCTCCTGCCTCAGTCTTCAGAGCAGCTGGGATTACAGGTGTGCACCAACTGCACCTGGCGTGTTACTTGTATTCTTGAGAATTGCCATTCTGATTGGAGTGAGGTGAAATTGCAGTGTAGTCTTAATTTGCATTCCCCTAACTGTTAGAGAAGTTGAACTTTTTTTTTTTTTAATTTGTTGACCTTTGTATATTTTCTTTGAGAAGCATCTGTTTAGTTTGCTGAATTATTGATTGGGTTATTTATCTATTGGTGTTAAGCTTTTTGAGTTCTTTGTGTATCATGGAAATTAATGTCTTATCTGAGGTGAGGGTGGCAAAGATTCTCTTCTATACGCTCTTTTTTCTTGCTTTTGATTGTTTTCTTACTGGTAAGAGGTTTTTAAATTTGATATCATCCCATTTATTATTATTTTTGTTTGTTTTTACTTCTTGTGCTTTAGGAATCCTATTAAGAAAGTCAGTTCCTATGCCAATATGTTGAAGTGTTGGCCTATATATTTTTTTTATTAGGTACAGGGTTTCTGGTCCAAAATATAGTTCTTTGATTCACATTAAGTTGTTTTTTGTACAAGGTGAGAGATAGGGGTTAAATTTCATTCTACTACATATGGATTTCCAGTTTTCCCATCATCATTTGTTGAAGAGGCTATCTTTTCTCTAATGAATATTTTTGGCTAACCCATTAAATTTTTTGGCATTTAATTGTTCTTAATTTATAACTATATTTTATATTTTTGTGGTGTTAATTGTAACATCTCCATTTGGTCTCTGATTTTAAGTATTCTATCTCCTTTTTTAATCTAAGAGTTTGTCTACTTTGTCTTTTTTTAAAAAAAACAGCTCTTTGTTTCATAGATTGCATTTTTAGTCTATATTAATTTGTTTCAATCTTTAGTATTTCTATCCTTCTAATTTTATGTTTGTTTCTTGTTTTTCTAGTTCCTTGAGGGGCAATAGTAGGGAGTTTGAGATATTTTTGCTTTTGTCATGAAGGCATTAATTGCTATAAACTTTGCTCTTAGAACTGCTTTTGGTATGTTCTGTAATTTGAGGTATAAGAATCTCCATTTCCATTTGTTTCAGAAAGTTTTAAATTTTCTTCTTGATTTCTTCCTTTAACCATAGATTACTCAAAAGTTTTTTTTTTTTAAACTTCCATTTGTCTTTATAGTTTCGATTTTTCTTGTTAATGATTTCTAGTGTATTGTATCATGGTCAAAAAAGATATTTTTTATGCTTTTTTTTCAAAAATCATTAAGACTTGTGGACGTTCATGATCTACCCATAATATTCCATATTGCTTGTAAGAAAAATGTCGTCAGCAGCTTTTTGAGGCAATGCTATTTGGATGTCTTTCCATTCCTCATATGTAAGGTGCAATTTAATTTTGATGTTTTGTCAATTTTCTATGTGGATGATCTGCCTACTGCTGAAAGTGGCATATTTAAAGTCCCCACATATTATTGTACTGGGAACTCTTTATCTCTCCCCTTAATCTATTAATATTTGCTTTGAATATTTGGGTGTTCAATATTGAGTACATTTATATTTAGAATTGCAATTTCTCTATTGTTTGTTGAATGAACCCCTTGATCATTATATATTTATATATTGCCTGTATCTTATAAAGTTATGATAATTATTTTTAATTACTTTTAGTCTTTATAATAAAGATATGGACAGTTTATACACTATGCTAACAATATTAGAGCATGCTGAATTTGCCTGTGTAATTACTCTTACCAGTGAGTTTTTCACCTTCCCATGTTTTCTTCTGGCTCATTAATATCTATTACACTATGAAGAGATACCTTTAGCATTCCTTGTAGGACAGGTGTAGTGAATATATCTTCTCTCTGATTTCATTAGTCTAGTCATGTCTTTATTTCTCCTTCATCTCTTGGGCACTATATTCTCCATTGGCATGTGTTCTGTTTTTCTTTTTCTTTTTCTTTCCCATTTACTACTGTGAAAATACCATATCTCTTGCTCATAGCCTGTAAGGATTTTGCTGAGATGTCCATTGCCCAGGAAATTATGATACCCTTATGTGTCATTTGTTTATTTTATCTTCCAAATCTTCTCCTAATCTTTCACCATAGAGTTGGGTTATGTCTTAGGTAGAGTTTGGTTGAGTTAAATCTGACTGTTGACCTTTCATCTTCTAAATCTGCGTATTTGTACCCAGCATTAGGTTTGGGAAGTTGTGGGCAATTATTTCTTTGAATAAGCTTTCTTCCTCTGGAATTCCAAGTTCTTCTTGGATCCCAAAAACTCAAATATTTGTTCATATAATACTGTCTCAAATTTCCCATTAGCTTTCTTCATTTTTCTTCACTCCTTTTTCTTTTCTCTTCCAACGCTGCATTTTCAAATATCCACTTTCAAACTCATTAATTCTTTCTCTGTTTGTTCTATCTAGATACTGATGCCTTTTATTGGTGTTTTTAAATTAACCAAATGTATTTCTCCATTTGTTTACTTGGGTTATTTTAATTGATTTAATCTTTTAAGTTATGCTGTTAGCATATTGTATTGTTTTGTCTGTGTATTCTTGAACTCATTGAATTTCCTTAAACAGTTGTTTCAAATTCTCTGAAAATTATCCCATACTGATTGCTATCTGGTCCGTTTCTGGTGCCTAATTTTGACTCTTACCTTAGATCATAGTTTCTTGAGATTTCTTGATATTTATTGATGTGTGACATCTTCTGAGAATTGAAGGATTGGGTTTTTATCCCAATCTTTCTTATCTGGATTTTCAAAAATTGTAATCAGGCTAGCATTAGTCAGCTTTCCATTTCTGTGACAAAATACCTGAGAAAACTAATTTTTTTAGAGAGAGAGAGAGAGAATTTTTTTAATATTTACTTTTTAAAAAAATTTTTGGCGGACACAACATCTTTGTTTGTATGTGGTGCTGAAGATCAGGATCAAACCCGGGCCACACTCATGCCAGGCAAGCGCACTACTGCTTGAGCCACATCCCCAGCCCGAGAAAACTAATTTAAAGGAGGAAAGATTTATTTGGACTCATGGTTTCAGATGTTTTAGTCCCTTGTCAGCTGGCCCTACAGTTTCTAGGCAGAACATCATGGCCAGGAGTTGTACCAGAACAAAGCTACTCACTTCATAGCAACCAAAAGCAGAGAAAGAAATGGAAAGAATAAAGAAGGGGTGACAAGGAAGAAAGGGGCTGGGACAAGATACACCCATCAAGCATATTTGACCAGTGGCCTATCCTCCAACTAGAACCCCACTTTCTCAAGTTTCTGCCAATTCCCAATATCACCACCAATGACTAATAAGTCATTTGGAGTGGTATCCAAAGGACTGAGGAATTTGGATCCAAACTATAGCAAGAAGGATCATTTTCTCTTAACTTATAGTCACTTCCACTTTTTATGAACTAGATAGTGTCAGGTCCAGGTTGCCAGGTGTCTACAATTGGCATGTTGCCACTGTTTCATCACTAGCAAGTGAGATCAAGAGTGTCACAAATCAACAGTTGAAATGTTGTTCAGCGTGAACCAGGGAAGTACTTAGGGAGAACAGTCCGTATCCACAAGTCTTCCTGGGAATGGGGTAGTCCAGAAAACCCCTTCCACAGACACCATCCTGTGATAAGGTATTCTGGCATTTTCTGAGACTCTACATAGAATCACCATGGATCAACCAGCTCTAAGATCCTATGGCCACCAATGCTGCCAAGCTCACATACCACAAAGATCAACAAAACACTGTTATTGGCTATCTATTGTTTTGGTAAACTTGTGGCACAAGACTTCTACAACCAGCCACAAATGATGCTGGTAAGAATATGAGTCTAATAAACTGGTGCTGTGTATATTTTTTTGGCACTGGGTCTGTTCCAGAGGTTCCATCTGCAGGCAGGCCTCTGCACAGGGGCATTAAGACCTGCCTAGATTTAGAATTCACTTGCTTATGACTAAATTCTCAGGCCAAGTACTGTACTTACAAACCCACATACCCCAGCTAATAGTTTCTTCTCCATGTTATGCTGCCCAAGATTGGGGTAGTAAAGGCAGTTCCTTAGGTAGACTCATGCTAAGCTGGGTTGTATGTTAATCTCACAGCTACTAGAACTTTCACAGTCTCATGGGTGCAACCATAGCTAGTGGGGACTGGCCTAAACATGAGTCTGTCCTACTAGGTAAAGTTTCCTCCCAATACCAGGGCAATTCTATAGTTCTATCTTCTAGCATTGACTTTGCAATAAATGTGCTGCCTGAGATTGGATATCAGATAGTGGAGAAAATCTTGGGCCATCAGAGCTAACACTAAGCTGTATTTCACCTGAGTTTCCCAGTTTCAGGGACCTGCACAGGGTAACACAGGTGAGGGAAAGGAAATGTACCTCATGCTCATTCCAAGTCTACAAGTGATACAGGACAAAACTTAAATAAGTCCCAGGCATTTCCGGATGTGAAGACAGGTCTATCTATTCCATCTTTGAGCTATTCCCAGAAAGTGCTAGTAAGTGTGAGATTCACATACAACCCAGCTAAGCATCAGCCTACCTAAGGAACTGCCTTCAGTTTCTACTTAGTTAAGGGTCTCACCCTGATGAACCTGGTACTGAGCACCAAGACAGAATTCTATTTTAGCTTTAGTTTCCTGTTTCCAGTGGTAGAATCTTGCTTCTTGATGTACTATCCAAGATTGGAGAAAGGGTGTTGGAAGCTGTCTCTTTGCCTACTAACATAATTCCAGCAGTTTAGTCCACAGATATTATCATGGTGGCAGGTGTTATAGGCCTCTCCCTGGCAATGGGTCTCACTGCAGAGGATCTGGAACTAGCTGGGTTTCAAGCCTAAGACCTGGATTTAATTCCCTCTTCTTCCTTCAAGCATGTGGCATCTCTACACACTGCTATATTGCTTGGATATGGAGATGAGATGATATGGGCAACTTCCTCCTGCCTTCTCAGTGTATCTTTCCATTTTGTTATACCAAAAGCAGGCACTATAATCATTCATCTCATTCCTTTAGCTATTGCTAAGGTGCTTTGGTGCTTGAATAACACTTCCATTTGTCATGCCTATGGGTAGATGTTCACTGGAGGATATTACTCAGCTACCAACTTACTTCACCTGTGAGATGAATTACATTTTATGAAGCTTATTTGAGCAAGTAGAAGATTTTAAAACCAGGTAGAATTCCTAACTAAAGTTGTTTCAGAATACCCCACTCTACCACATTTGTAGGCTGTGTTTATTTCTACAGAAAAGGAAGTGGCAGTTAGATACAAAAACAATTTGATTAGTCACAGTCAGCATCTGCCTAATATGGACATGGTGGATTTAGCTGGCATACTGTGAACTGTTGAAACTTGATTCCTGTGACTGGCTGAAAATTAGACATCTGATACAAGAATATCCCCTTAATTAAGTTTGCAGTTTGTTTACATACTAAGTTAGGATGCAGTTTGTTACATGTGGAGGCAGCTTTAGGCTAAAATTAAATACAGAAGTACAAAATCAGACTTAGGCCAAGCTTAACAGCTTAACAGTTTATTTTGTTAATACTGAAGACATCTTGGAACAAGCCATAGAAGTTGACCATACAGCCTAGAAGCTTGAAGATGAAAGATCCTGCCAGGACAAATGACAAGTCATTAGGACTCTTTGCTATTAAAAGTTGAAATAGCAATGTCTGCATCAAGCCAGGCCCTAGATGTGCTATACTTCTAGTGAACTAGAATGACCCTCACTGTTTCAACATGAAAGACAAAAAGTTCTCCCAGAGAAGCCTAAAGACTCCATAGCACATGGGTTTGTAGGCTAAATGTATAATACCACATGGTAACAAAAAATAACACCAGTGAATTTAAAGTGGGTGTATCCTTGGGTATAAGCAGATGCAAAAGCATTCTTATGAAAGCTTTTTACAATCTAGGATGTACAAGATACCTCAAAAATACTCATTGTCTGCTAAAATATACACAAGGATTATACCAAAACATGTACAACACTTCGAATTGCTTTAGCTAAATATACTGTTTTAAAAACGTTCAAAAATGTGAAATCACAATTAAGCAACTAGTTTCAATATCTTCTGAAATGAATAATAATGTCAAAATTTTATCATTTAATAAATAAGAATATATTAGATTATTTTTAAGGGCCAGGTACACTTAATAGGTAAAAGAAAACTTCATAGGTGGATACAGTAAAGAATTATAAAGACATTTAGTTCAGTTCAACATTTTTATTTTTGGTATAGATTGTTAGCTTTTTGGTGTGTGCCATTTTTATTTTTTATCCTTCTTGTAATTATGAAATGCTTTTATAAATGAAACCAGAAACTTATTTGAGGAACTACATGAGCATTTTTGAGCCCCAAATACTCTCTAAAGTTTGAGAAAATGTTAATTTTGTATTCTTTAGTCTCATTCTAAAATTATTTTATGAGATACCAATTCAATAAATATTATCAGTGTGTTATGGTTTGGATATGAGGTGTTCCCCAAAGCTCATATTAAGCAATATAAGAATGTTTGGAGGTGAGATGATTAGTTTTTGAAGGCTGTAAACTAGTGATTCATCAAATCTATTTTTTAGATTAATAATTTGGAAGGACTACTATACTGGTTAGTAAATAGAGTCAGGCAGGGCACTTCTAGAGGAAGTAGGTCATTGGGGGTTTGCCTTGGCTCCTCTTTCTCTCTGTTCTCTGGCTTCCATGAGTTGAGCACTTTTCCTCTGCCTGACCTTGCACCATGATGATCTGTCTTGCCTCAGGATCAGAGAGATGGAGTCAGCCAACCATGACTGAGACCTCTCAAAACATGAACCAAAAATACTTTTTTTCCTCATCTATACTGTTATTATGTATTTTGGTCACAGAGATGTAACGCAGACTAATTCCAGTAAATTCTAATAAAAAATACTAAATGTCTGTGAGATATGTGTGAATGATAAAATAAACTTCCAATTAGAAGGTTTCATATAATTAAATCAGAAGTCCTTGGAATTAGTCTGCTTGAGATGGTGAGTGCATGCTGAAGTATTTTAGATATACTCCATGGGCCTCCTTTGAAAAAGGCCATGTGGATATTTGTAATAATTTCTTAATATAATATCAAGTGGAGTAAGACTGCCAACTATGTAATTATGACCACAAAATAGTTTTCTTTATAAAGAATTTATTAAAATACTTGAAAGTTTTTGGTATATATTACAATTATAAATATTAAAATATTTCAAAATTCTCAGGCTTCTGCTAGAACTACCATATGTGCCTTGAAAATAAAAATATGTTGGCTAAATCTTGCCTAAAATAAACATTCAATTCTTCATTGAAATTTTTGTGAAAAACATCAAATACTTAATTTTACATTTTTCCTTTACTATTGTTTTATATCTCTGTTCTGTCCCCTTTGTGTTAGGAGGAACCCCTAACCAGACAATTTTAGGGAGAGGAGCAGCATAAAGATGTACTTTTTATATTATGTATATATTATTCTATTTCAAATTCTTAGATGCATGCACTATTTTGTTTTAAAGCTTATGAAGTAGATAATGATATTTCCATTTTATGAATAAGAAAACTTAATCCTTGTTGTTGTTGTTCTTATCACATTTCATAATCATTCATCAGCATTTCTGTCAACCTTCCACCATGTTTTTACCAGAACCAGTCAGTCACTTCTTTCCACTCTCTCCATGACTGTCACTACCACTACCACTCACATGTAAACATTTTGTATCTTCCATGACTATTTTAAAAATACCTGCCTAGGATAGTTGTCATTATTTTTCCTGCTTTCCTTTCTCCTAGTCATTTCATTATCATGATACTACTCCTTCTCTATGGAGACATTGTAAGATATAATTCACAAGTTTCTCAGCCCTGCCACAATCTCTCAAAATGCTATAGTTTCCTTCACAGCACTCATCAATTGCTTGATAAACCCTTATTTGTTGATATAGGCTTCATTTCCCCCCCATTATAATAAAAGCATGGACGTTCCAATTTTTCTTGGAAAGATGCCTGGTCTGAAGTGACCTTCAACCATTGTGTGATGAATAAACCAGTAAATGAATGCACCTCAAATGTCTCCTAACCCAGGAAATATTCATTGATCAAAATGAGTATGCTCCTCTCTCAAGCTGTATTTACAATTGAATATACATTGCCATCTCTTTATTGCATGCTGATTCATGGGTTTGAATAAATTTCCCTCAGTAAGTTGATCTTTGAGAATAAGGAACTGTCTCATCTTTTTATTTTTCATGTTATAATGCTGAGTATCTAACCCATATTCAGTACACATTGGAAGTGAAAGAATAAAGCATCCCTAAGAAATATCCAAATCTTCCTATAGCCATGAAGCATAACAATTCTTTGAATGCAATGTGCTAAATTAAAACATAGATAGACTTGCAATCTATGTGGTACTTATAAAGTCTTTTGTTATTTGAACTTTGTCTGATAGTTAAATAATATGTATCTTTCAACAACTGAATTTTGTGTTTTCAGAGATCATCTATAGCTGGGTGTTTAATGAGTTCCCTTCTTTTGTGGCGGAAGACAGCCGGCGGTTCATTTCCCAGGAGACAGGCAACCTTTATATTTCTAAAGTGCAAACCTCGGATGTCGGCAGCTATATTTGTCTGGTGAAAAACACAGTGACGAATGCCCGAGTACTTAGTCCACCAACACCACTCACTCTACGAAATGATGGTAAGTTGCGTGGCCCAGAGGAAAATGGTCGGCTGTCTCACACGTGAAAAACAGATATTTAGTGTTCTCTAAGCATTTGACCTAATACAAACAAAATAAAAAGGCATTCACCATGGTTAGAAACTCAGCATTTTTATTCTGAGATTATGCATACCTTAGAAGAAAAATTCTGATATGGGAAAGTGATGATCCATGGATGAAAAATATTCATTACAATGCTACTGTAATTCCAGAAAGAAAGAGAGAATCTGAGAACTGTCATAAAGAGACCACAGTTCTTTTCTTTCCACTTTAGTGCCTCCATATAGCATATGTATATGAATTGTAAGCTTTTTATGGGTTCAGTTTTCATTACATTTTTATTTTAGCTGCTTTCAAACTGAATGTTCAGCTTTTAATACTTCATGGTACAATTATAATTGTTATTATTACTTTTTCAATAATAGGAACAGTTGGAACTTTAACTTTTAAGTGCAATTCAGGCAGATATGATTATGCTATAATTATAGGTATTGCCATCTATCTAAAGTATCTTCACATTTAAACACCTCATTTGTATTTATAGACATTTACAGTGAAGCATTGCATTAAAGAAGTCAAGTGCTGTATTACAGTTGATATATGATATGCAACTTGCTCTATCATGCAACAAAAAAAATCTATGAAGGCAATATTAAGTGAGCTGAGAACTGATTGATTTTGAAATTTAAAAAATAATCTATCTCAATGCTGTTCTTTTACATACTTGGTTTTAGACTATATTTGCTGCTGGAATCTATGACTAAAGTTATATCACTGATTTTTTTTTCTTGCTATTTAGTGTGTCTTTAGATATATACAACTCATTAATGAAGTTTATGACACTAAGCTATAAGTATACACACACACACACACACACACACACACACACAGTATTGTAGACTCTATAGATTTTAGTAATCTTAGTGGATAGAGTACAAATACAATATTCATTTTAAAGAGGAGAAATCCAATGCTGGAACATTAGAGAGATGATGAGTCCTGCTAAAGCCCACACAGGGTAGTGTCATGGATGAACAGGTGGGAAACATGAACAGGGACTGGCAGACCAACCCAGAGGCAACTGAAACTAAGTAGAGGTGATACAGGATGGAACAAAAGTAGTGATAGTAGCCTTAAAGGGTAAGAAAGATGACTGAGATATTAAGTGGGTAGAATTATCAGGATTTGAAAACAAAATATGGTGCTCTGGTCTGCAGAGAGATACTGTATAAGACAATTTCAAGGTACTGGCATACTTCAATGAGTGGGTGTTGCTTCTTCACAAGATGCAGGTGGAGGAACAGATTGCTGAGTGGGTGAACATGATGCATTTTGTTTTGGATACAATAAGGTAAAGTGTCCACAGAAAATCTCTGTGGAGCTATATAGTAGGCATTCCAATATATGTTCCTAATATCCATAAGACAGCTAGGCCAGGTAAAGAGATTTCAGTGTCACCATTGTGTGCTCCATCATTCTAGTTGAAGTTCTGAGTGTGTATATATTTTGCTTACTTCGAATTTATTTTTCAAATTTATCTAATCAACATCTTGGAATTGATTTGTTTCTCTGTGAGCTGTTTTCATAAAATTTCAGAGCACTCTTTCATTAATCCTTTAAGAATTTAAAGCATCGTTACCTGAGAATTGTAACATTCTTCTCTGTGAACAATTAATTCCATTTACACTATTCATTTATATATGATTACACCTTGCAGTTGGTTCAGGCCTGAGGTTGGAGAGTCTTTTCCACCTTCTTTTCATACAACAGACCTCTTATTACACATGCCAGTTATAAGAATAACACATGGATTAGTCAGAACCCCAAAACTAATACTGCCTTCACTAGTTAGTTAAAAGTTTCAATGTCCATGGGTAACTTTTAATTCATGGCCCAAATGTGTCACTTAACTTTACCTTCTACCTTCTATACTCAAACATTAAAGAGTAATCCTTTGCTGATATTTAAAATACCCCATTCCTTCCAACTTTTGTTTCTTTTGTTTGGCAAACCTCTGATCCCAATGATTTCAACTGTAGTCTTACTCTGACTGCTTCAAAAGTAACACCCACTGTGGATTCATGATCACCAATTTGAAAGGTGCTACTCAATCCCATTAAATTGGATGATTTAATCTACTATTCTCTCAAAAGCTTTTGGATGCTTCTCTGCTTTGCTTCAGATGGACAGTTCCCCCACTACCACTTCACAGAACTATTTAAGTTGTCAAGGTCATCTTCCTACTAACACAGTTCGAATCTAACTTATTGCACCTTCATCCACATCATTATTCCCAAACCCATTCTTTCTCAATAGAGATATTCATCCTGCTAGAACCAATCCCCAATCCATCCTCTACTGTTGGTTTTCATTCCCTCTGTTTACAGAATAATGCACTATTAGTCATTGTTTCTTATATAGTAAATGATATGTTACTAGACATGAATAATTTTAGTTGTCCAATGAATTGAAATAATTGCAATAATCAATATTGTTAATTTTTAATAAATGTCTGTATCTTCAACATTATTTGAGAAATACTCTGACATGATTAATAAGTGCAGCAAAAATAAGTAAAACAATATGGTGATTTCAAATTTAACTGAAAAAAAAAACAAGTAAAATAAATCTACTAAGTTTCAGTTATATCACTCAGGGACAGTCTTATTTTGTACCAGAGAAGATAGAAAATTCACATTTTTTATTTTTTTAAATTACCTAAGTCTGTTGTTTCATTGGCTGTTGTCTATTAATATCTTTCTTATCATGTTAAAACATCCCTATTGAATGAATGTAGCAATGCAGAGAAACAACAACAAAAAAACATATTGATCCCTCTCCCTGTCCTTAAAGGTCACTCTTTAGTGTTTCATTTTTTTAGGAAAAGAAAGTTATTTTTAATTCACATATTTGAAAACTTTCATGTAATGCTAGAAAATACCTGTATTTCTTGGTTAATCAATTTTAAATAATAGTTGTTTAATCCCTCAAATAAGTATGCAAACACTGGTTCTGTTCTCTTGTCATGTGTTCATATATTCTTTTTAAAAAAATTTGTTCTATTTATACGTGGCTGTAGAATGCATTCTCATACATCATATATAAATAGAGTACAACTTCTCACTCTTCTAGTTGTACATGATGTGGAATCATACCAGTCATATATAATCATATATACACATAGGATAATAATGTCTAACCTCATTCTTCTATCTTCCCAACCCCAAATCCCCTCCCCTACTTAAACAGGGTGTACACTGCCCTCTGTCATGTTCAGATATTTTCATTGTTTTTCTGTTGCTTCCCTTTTAGATTCAATAATGTACGAAATCTTTGCAGTTTTCATACTTTTCAAAACAAATTTTAATTTCTTACTTCCTAAACTAGAATAATTTTATCCCTACTTTTTACTACTCCTTCCCTCAACTACTTTTATCTTCTTTTGTCTTCTACTTTTGCTTCGACATTATCATCATCAAATACAACAAAGTCTTATATGCTTCCCCATCAACTGATTATAGAAGCTAATAGTCAATAGATATTTAAAAGTTAGTACTGTGTAACAATTTAGTATCATATTACTCCAGATTTTCAGTCATTTTCTAGATATTGATGCTATACCAGATGTATTTTTCCTAATATGTAAAACTTAGAATTAAGTATAACATAATGAAAAATCAAACTAATAACACTAATAAGATTGTAATACACTTGGCATGTAGTAGAAAAACAATAAGTAGTTCCAGTAAAAGTGTTCAGATGTAAACAAAAGTCATAGCAACAAGGGTGATAATTGAACAGTGGTGTGGGTGAGAAAGCACATGGAGACAGTAGGAAATGAGAGAACATGTAACACTTTGGGTCAAGTCTTGAATAAGCCAGACAACTTGAGGAGGGTAAATAATGAAATACTGTAAAATATAATAAGAAGACACAGAGAAAATAGGAAAAAGAGTAGTGTCAAGAAACCAGAGGAAATGTTTAAGTGAGGGGGTGGGCATAGACATGCAGTTGAAGAACAGAGTGCGCACACCTGCTTGTGTCCCTTCTGACACCCTACAGCAAGAAATCTATATCATCCATGAGAAAAGTCTTGAGGAGGAAAAAGTATCACCAACACAGCAGACATTTTGATATATTTCTGGACAAATGAGGAAAGATGTGCATTAAAGGATTAAAACAGTAGAAAAAAATCTGAATAAAATTTAAAGGATAAACAAAAGAAGTTGACAACCATGTGCCAGATAGAAGTCTGAAAAACTGCAATCAAAGTTAGCAATGAGGATGGATGGAAGAAATGGGACTTAAACTAAGGGGGATAGGTAGAATGGAGAAGTCACAGTAAAATGTTAGAATCCCTTCTGTAACTCTATTTGCAAAAATTCAAAGGATCAATTTCAGTAAACTGAAGTTAAAGTTTTTGGCTTTTGTTGTTGTTGTTGTTGGTTTGTTTTTTTATGTGAGTGGTGGGACATAGTGAAAAACCTTTTCCTGACATTTGGGTACCTACTTCCTGATAGCAGACTCCTTGCCCTCTCAATTTAAGCAGAACATCAACTTGAACACACTCCACTAGTGCGTCTACAGACACACCATGCAAGAACCCAATACCACTTTCCAAATTTCTCAGATTTAATATTTATATGCAATTCAAAGTTAGCTGTTACATTTAAAAATTACTAAGCATATTGGTTGATTACAGAATTCCAAGATGACGCGTAAAAAGCAAGAAGCTCTTAAGATGTGTGTCTTAAGATAACTATAACACACGCACAAATTAGACTACAATCATTTTTAATTTAAAAACTTTCATTATTTTGTCTCTCTTTAAAATAATGTAATCAGAAAGGGTATTCATAAAAAGGACATTATCCTGAATATTTTCCCAAGTAGGTAGCATATATTAAACACTTATTCTGAAAATAGAAATAGAATGATTGTGGATGAATCCATTTATTGCACCATAGTCAGCTGAAATTCCTGCTGGGTCTTACAAACTTCTCAGTGCAGAGATAGGCATTGTAATGGATGTTTCTGCAAACTTGGCAAATACCTCTGCAGGGATTTGAATATAAAAATTATGTTTAATCTGCTGTGACCATAGAGTTAGCTACAAAAGTCATTTTTAAGAGCATTGTGATTTTATAATTCTCTAAAAAATATAGATTTTTCTAAAAATAATAAAGGATACATGAATAAGCAAAAGTTTTTGTTTCAAGTACAAGTAAATTTTTGCTTAATAAACTGTCTGTTATAGAAAGTATTATTTTACCTTAGGTTCCTCTAAAAGCAAAGCTTGAAACACAGTGTTCTTGGTTATAGTTTATTTAATTTCTTCCCAGAGACTTGGAGTAAGTAGTGTTGGGTCAATCAGTGAAAAACAGGGCTTCATTATGGAGATGACCATTTCTCTAGGCATCTGCAGCTTCATCCCACAGGAGCAGAGCCTAACACGCCTACTCAGATTGGTGACCTTGGAGGATGAATCAATGGATTTCCCTCCCCCCTTTCTTGGAAGTAATTCTATAGGCAGTGAAAGCCCTTGAACTTCAGGTGGCCCTCAAATTCCAATTTCCTGGAACTGGCTCCACCTATACAAACCAGTTTATAGTAACAGGTGCGAGAGTAAAAAGTACAGCCAAGATCATTGGAACTGCAGCACAAGGGACATGTGAAACATTGGTGATAATGAGAAAGTTTTCACAGTTCTAGCACATTTGCTTATAGAAAGGAATTCCATTTTCCATTTACATAATTTCAAAAACCCTAACATTGATAAGGATGTTGTTTCCATTGAGACTTTCTATTACTTAGTCATTTGATAAGGATGTTGTTTCCATTGGGCATTAGGTTCTGTGACATATATTCAGATACATGGATAAGGACTTAAATAAGAGTGAGAAAGCTATTTGAAATGCAGTGCTATGATTCAAACATAGGTATATGTTGCTATGGTAATGCCTAACACTGAACCCACTGGCTGAGAATGCTTCCAGGAGTTGATACCTGAAGAGAGTTTTAAAATTTGGAATTTGGTAGATAAAGAAAAGGAGCATGTGCATTCACTGAGTACAATACAAAATCATAGACAATGTTGTAATTGCACTCCAGTATAACACAAAACACTAAGCAATGGGGTGATATGGGGGTGTGTATGGAGGGAGAACAAAGGTCATACTGTCACAGAAGAGGTATCACCAAAGAATGATCCCAGGAGTTGCTCAGGAGAAGGGGAAACTTGACTGAGGTCCAGCAAGGTTCTTGCCTTACGTACCAGAAAAGAATTTGACATGCCCTGGTCAGAGGCATAGACAGAAGTTTATTTAGGAAAGTAAATACATATTCAAGGGAGAATGGGGGCAATCCTAAAGGAGAGATACCTTTGCATATAAGGCAAGAGATATACATTTAAGGGAAAATATGAGTCATCTCCTGAGTGAGAGATGCTTTTGGGGTATTCACAGCTCTTCGTTTAAAGGAAACTTGGTGATGAGTGGTTATGGAATGGCATGTAAGAATGACATCAGTTCAGTGATCTCAGGATGGGTTCTGATGTTCTGGTCACTCTCAGGATTCTTGGGGGGTAACATGATCTTCAATTTCTGATCAGTAGATAGTGTTGGAAAATATTACACATTTCTCAGAATAACATTTCTCTCTTTGCTTAATCTATTGGGGGTGGTGGGAGGCTAAGTAACAGTGCATATAGAGAGTTATAGATTTCCCCCACATTTAGCAGTAGTAGGTCAGGGAAAGAGACAGGCCTGGAAAAGTGTACAGAACTTCCAAATTTAAATATTTTTTCATTGTTTCTCTTTTACGTCTCCTCTTGTACCTGTTTCTTATTTCTTCTATCTTACCTCAATACAATAAAAGTCCTTATTGACCATGTAACTGTCAAAGCAGTAGGAGAAGCTTCAACACATTTGACATGTATGAAGCACATGATTGGATTTTTCTTCTGCTCATACTGTAGGACATTATCTTCATGAATTCACAAATATGTATTGTACACCTACTATGGTCAGATATTTTGTTAGGCACTCAGGCTATAACAAAGGGTAAGCAAACATAACTATCCTGTGCAGTTTACAATCAAATATGAAAGAGGATCTCACCCTAAATATTAACAAAGACTGTAACTGTGCATCTCAAGATCTGCCTGCCTCACACAGTATCCTGATGAGGCATACTTCACTTATCACTGAACTACAAAGCAAAACAAATCTAACTCTTAAAAAATTGTGAGTAACATAGATTTTTCACTAATGATTTAGATGGTAATAAATGAAATACTTACACTCCACAAAATACAGCAGAATCTGTGATGCACCCCCTCTCACCACATTGCTCTTTGTCAAGTGTTCATTCCTGAGGCTCCATCTCTCTTTCAAATGCCTCCCCTCCCCCACCCCCTAATACTGCGGCTCTCAGCCTTCCTTCAGGACCTCACTGTCTGTCTTCTGTGCTAGTTTTGTACTTTCTTTTTTTTTTTCCTCTCATTTGTGTTCCTTCGAATTTAATTCAAATTTATTTATCTAAACTTATTTAATCAACATGTGTTTACTACATTTGAAACACTGTTTTAAAAAAAATTTAAAGTATTAAAATGAAAAGATGGAAAATATGTACAGGTTAATATAAATTACAAAGAAGTTGAGACTGTTATATTGATAGCATATGAATATTACACACAAAAATTCTAAGGTTAAAAGTGGTCCATGATGTTCTGATATTGGGTATTCTAACAATTTTCTGGGAAGAAATATGTGTATATGTATATGTATATATATGTACAGTTGTACATATATTCCCCAATTCATTATGTGCAAGACCAGATTCCTCACCCCTTTCCTAGTTCTCATCCCTCTTCCAAGATCTTTTCCTTGGAGTTCAGCCTACTTCCCAAGACAGTGTTCTCTCAATTCCCTTCCTTGGGGCCATAATTGCTCCAAAGTGAGCAGACGGGACTCGTAGGAAAGAAGAAGGAGGAGGAGAAGAAACACACCCTGGGCCCTTTTCTATCTCTTGGGTAGGATAGTGAAGTAGAGAGAAAGATAATTGCATTAGTAACTTGAGAAACTGAGTGGAAATAGATTCAGAGTGCATTCAGAAAGATTGTTAGAAAGTTCATCTGTTGTCACGGTAGTAAAAAAAAAAATTAGACTATAAATGCAGATAATCTACCCCTGGGGGTATTGGGGAATCTGATGGCTTGATTTTTTTTATTAATGAACTGTAGGGAAAGTCATCAGCTGAAAATGGATGTATAGACAACATGTTTATGTTTTAAAGCAAGAATTGTGTCAACAAGGAAATTATGCACAGAATTACCTAATTACATAATCCATGAATTAAACCCATTAGTTCACTGCTGAATAATTCAGGACCTAAGAGAAATAGAAAAATATAAAAATGGCATGGCTCTTGAGACTGTAGTAGGCTGAATAATGACCCTCAAGAAGTATAAATTCTAATTCCTGCAAATTGTTAGTATTGGATTATGTCATTCAGAAGCTTCATGGATGCAACTAAATTCAGGATCTTGAAATAGAGACATTAACATACAATATCTGTGTCCGTTCTAACTATAGTCACATATGCCCTTAAGTGGGAGGCTTAGGACAGTTTGACTGTGGATGAGGGGGGAT
This sequence comes from Callospermophilus lateralis, assembly GCF_048772815.1. Classification (NCBI taxonomy): domain Eukaryota; kingdom Metazoa; phylum Chordata; class Mammalia; order Rodentia; family Sciuridae; genus Callospermophilus; species Callospermophilus lateralis. The sequence goes on along the minus strand of NC_135306.1, from coordinate 126,167,487 downwards.
GTGATGACAGATGACAGAAGCAGAGACTAGAGAGATGCACTCAGAATATTCACGTAGAATATGCATTTAGACCATGAGTGCCAGGTGCCAGTGATACACACCTGGACTCAGGAGAGGGAGATCTCAAGTTTGAGGCCAGCCTAGGCAACTTAAAATTCTGTCTCAAAATAAAATTTTTTAAAAATCTCTGGACATTTAGCTCAGTAATTGCTTAGCTTGTGTGCAGCTCTGGGTACAAGCCCCCATACCATAAAACAAAACCAAAGCAGGGACCATGAGCAACAGAATGTTGATAATTCAGCATCAGAAGACAGAAGAAGCAAGGAAGAAAGAATTCTCCCCTAGATCCTGTAGAGGTAGAAGGAGGACTGTCCTATCCTCGAGAGTGGCCACCTGGGTCAGGCTCAAGGGAATTTTGTTTGCTTTGCCCCAGAAAACACACTGACGAGATGAATCTTATGCTTGCCCTCTCTGATCCCTGACATTTGGTAGTTGATAGTGGAATTCAGCAAAGTCAGTCTTATTCCCTGATCTGTCTGTGAACTCAAAGCAGTATGAGAATTGAAATAACCTTGGGTATTCTCAATTTTTCACTTTCTCTTAAAAGTGCTGCTCTTTAGGTATCAAACATCTTACCCTAAACCCGTGAGATCTTTCTTCTAATCTCTGCTGAAAATTCTCAATTGATGGATAGTTCCAAAGGGGCTTGAAAAACCTAGGAAAAGTAGAAGTGTGACAGGAACACTTGGATTTAGATACATGTATCTATGCTAGGGAAGCTGATTAATATTGAAGCATTATGTCAAACTCCACAGGAATATGGAAACTTACTTAACTTTTATTAATATTATATTTATTTTGCCATTCTATCTTTGGAAACCTCATAATCTTAATCAGAAACAAATGAAAACATCAGAAAATCACTGGATGAGTCCTGAGTAAAATGAATATTTCATTCATTCAGACATCTTAACAATTGGTCATTCCATCAAATCATTTTTTTTAATCAGACTTACAACAATCATTTGAACTTTTGTCTATGCAGATAAGACATTTTAAGAGAAACAATATGTATGATTTCATTAACTGTCTTAATATGTCTTAGAAACTTTGAAAAATTATTGAATATGTGCTTGCAAATAAGATATATATGTTAAATGCAAATCTTACTTGGGCTTTTTCCTGATTTTCTACACGAAAAGCTGTCATTATAATTTAGGAAACAAATTTCTATTGGTTGTTAATTTTTGATAATTGGTGTTGTAATACTGAATATATATGTTATTTTTAACATAAGAAAAGAATGCAATTTTGGTTATGAGCACTACAGTACATGTATATTGAGTGATTTGATTTCCTTTTCTATTTTCAACTTTCTTGAGAGGCTACTCTACACCCTTGTCTCTGTTGCTTCACCTTCTCTTTGCATTTAATAATCTCCCATCTGGCTTTGAGCCTGACCACATCTCTTAAAGTGTTTTCTCAAAATTAATCAAATATCTTTTATAACCAAATGTCTTGGTATTTTATCAGTCTTCATTATTCTTGACCTCTTTGCAATCCACATTTAAAAAAGAAATATTTTCTTTTCTTGACATGACAGATAGTATACTTACCAAACAGTTTCATTTGTACCTTTCAATGTTTCCTTTCTGTCTAATCCCTAAATCAGTCATTTCATTTAATCATCCACTTGCTGTCACAGGATTCCCCTAAATTCTTGGTTACCTACATCCAAGGTTCTTCTGAGGACAGGAGACTTAACCTGTCTTTCAATCTATTCATCAAAACATGGGATAACATTGGTACTTTTTCTTTGAGTATTGTGAGGATTGAACATCAATGCATACAAAACACTTAGACAAGTACCTAGTTATGTAGTAAGCTATATGAAACACTGGCTAGTAACACAATAGTTATCATATAATTCCACAGCATTTCTTTGCTGTGTGAGAGATGTTGCAGTTAAGAACTATTCTTCTAAACTATTGCTATTATGGTAATTTTGTTGTTGATGTTGCTTACTGTATAAATTCAAACTTCTTTGTATACAACTAAGATATAAATAGGCATGAAAGAGATGGATGACAAATAGCAATGAGAAGAGCTTTATATCCCATTGCCTGCTTTCAATCGTTTTATTCAAACTGCTCCTGAGTTTTCCAGCTTCATTCCTTTTGTTTCTATTATCTCTGAGTTGCCCTCTCATCTTCTAGCACTCTCTTTAAGGATATGAATGATTTGCCTAAGATGATATAGCTTGATAGTTACGATAAACAGGAATAAAATCTATCATATAGTAAGCAATTTGAATTCTATTCTAGAATTCCTTTGTTTGTCCATACTGAACACGTTTATCAAATTGGCATTGCATTTACTACCCAGAGAGTTCTGCATCACCTGAAAAGTCAGGGATGAATTGAACCCTTAGCATATGAAGGCATTTTATAGAATAATCAACAACCAATAACCCATCTCAACAGCTGACCCACTACTCTACTTTTCCAAAATACAACTTCCCGTAACTAAGATATTTCATTGGCCCAACAAAACATTATTACTCTATATTATTTCACATCACAGTTTGATTTTAAATAACATTTAGTAACAAAATTTATAAAATGCTTTTAGAAGTCTATATAAATTACATCTAGTATTCATGGTGTTATAGTTCAGCAAGATTGCATCAGAATAGTCTATGGTATTTATAAAAAATAATAATAGAATATAATGGAGAGATTGAGGCCATACCTGAGAACTCCCAATCAAAGATTCTGAGGCAGTCTTACATATCAGTAGTTTTGTTGTTTGTTCATTTTTGGGTTTTTAAATCTTATTATTTTTAGATATATATGACATTAGAGTGTATTTTGACATATTAAACATATGTGGGATGTAACTTATTCTAATTAGAATCCTATTCTTGTGGTTGTACATGATGTGGAATTTCACTGGTCATGTTGTCATAGATGAACATAGGAAAGTTGTGTCTGATTCATTCTACTGTCTTTCTTATTTCTATCCCCCTCCCTCCCTTTCATTCCTCTTTGTCTAATCAATAAACTTCTGTTCTTCTCCTGCCCCTTTATTGTGTGCTAGTATTCACATATAAGGGAGAACATTCGGTCTTTGGGTTTTGGGGACTGGCTTATTTCACTTACCACTTTAGTCTCTGGTTGCATCCATTTATCACCAAATGCCATAATTTCATTCTTCTTTAGTCTGAATAATATTACATTGTGAATATATGCCATGTTTACTTTATCCATTCATCTGTTGAAGGGCACTTAGATTGGTTCTATAGCTTAGCTATTGTGATTTGAGCTGCTATAAATTTTGATGTGGTCACATCACTATAGTATGCTGATTTAAAGTCATTTGGGTATATACTGAGGAGTGGGATAACTGGGTTGAACAGTGGTTCCATTCCAAGTTTGCTGAGGAATCTCCATATTGCTTTACAGAGTTGTTCTACCAATCTGCAAATCCATAAGCAATGTATGAATGAACCTTTTTCCCCTACATCATCACTATCATTCATTGTTACTTATATTCTTGATAGTTGCCATTCTGACTACAGTGAATTGGCATCTCAGAGTTTTTTTTTTAATTCTAGAATGCTTTAAGGTAGACAGTTCACGTAGAAGGATATCTCTGGGGAGATATAGGCAATGTATCCCAAAAGTACTGGGAGCACTTATTCCTAAGAATCCTTCTTCCCCAGGTAGAAGAGCATCTCCTCTCTCAGGAGATCACCTTGTTTCTCAGATTCAGAGAGTCAACATGCCCTTCCAGAACAGCCAGTTGACTGTGAGTGTACTTAAGTGTGTTTATTGGTCACTAAAGGCAGGGTCCCACAGAAAATTTGCAGTAGGAGTTCTGAACCTTATCTTTCTCTGGAAGTTTTCAGAACTTAGGTTTTCAGACATGCCATCTGGACTCACTTGTTTGTGTCTTCCTTCAAAGAGGGAATTGGAAGAGGACTGAAAGAGGCATTTTAAGTATTGAATAAATGTTGTTTTCATCCTATAATTCCAGGAATCTGCATTTTCCACAGTACTCTTCAGATATTTCATATATTAGTCAATTGAGAACCATTGAACCTGCCATATTTTAATGTGATATGCTTCTCCATATTTTTAAATATCTTCTTTATGCCAACAGGGTTTTGAAACAAAAGCCTATAATAGAAGTACACTGGAAAGAAATTCTTACTAAAAACACAGCTTCTTGAGTCTTTTCCTTAGATGTTCTCTTTCACTTAGTCTTAGGGGATGGATGACATTTTATCTCAACAACTGACCTTATTTAACAGTTGTCAAGTGGTCACCCTGTTTATGCAGTTGATTAATTTCCTTTGAAACATTTAAAATGTGTTTAATTCATAGTTTTAGAGCACCTTGAAGGGAATTATTGCAATGTAGATTAATAAACTTTTTTTGAGGAACCTCGTGATACTGAGCTTCACCTTTCATTTTGTTTAGACAGCTTTTCTATTATTAAGTTGCTCATTTTCCTAACATTGCCCATTTTCCTACCTTACCTTGCACACCACGTCTTAACCTGATGTATCTTACATTCCTCTGAACATCCAAAATGGTGTTTAAATATAACCTTAAGACTCCCTTTGAATTATTTTAAATGATTTCCTTTAATTTTTTACCTCTGAATTAATCCTTACATTTTGTCTCAGTTAATTTTCCTAAATTAACTTGAAGTGGATATTTTAAGGTTTTCATTATCCTGCAAGGATATTGAATTTATTATTGTGTGTCCATTTTTATTGTGTTAAAAATCACATTCAGAATACTGAGGTTTCTAAAACTACTTGTTCTGGGAAGTAAATAGTAATATTTAGGAGTGTTTCTTACATAGCTCACACCAATGGAAATTTTGCAAATTTATCACAAAATAACAAGACTGTGTTTTTTTTTAAACAAATGTACTAAACCTCATGTATTTAAATAAGAGCCCCGTTCTTCAAAGTAGACATACTTGTAGGTAATTGACTTCTACCAAAGTAAGCTTGACATTATTCAAAATATTTTCAAACTCCAATGATTCACCTTACTATTTTATAATCTGTGTCTTTCATACTGTGGAGAGAGAGCAGCTTTGTCAGTGGAAGGTTGGATAAAGACTGATGTTCCCTCTATGCTCCAGTCACTGTGCTGAAAGCATTTCATACACTCTGTCATTTAGTCATCACAACAAAACAGCATTTCGAGTCTCTCTTTGTTTTATAATTACAGAACTTGCAGTTTTGACAGGTAGCAGGTCCTCTTGCCTATGCTTGTCTGACTGCAGAGACTACATTTTAAAGAGTAAACGTACTGCTCAGTTACTACCAGGTTAAGGGACGCCCAACAACAGAGTTGGTCACAGATCTGGAACAAAAACTATGACTCACAGATACTGTTTTCACCACTCTGTCATCCTGCCTCCCTTATATCAGTGCCACATTGTGGCTTGGATTCAACTCTTCAGTATTACCTGGAATTACAATTAAAGGGTGAGGATAGAAATGATCCTCACAGAAGCAATCAGTATTTGTTTCTTCCTGGTTTGGTTGAAATAAATGTTACAAAGGTCATTCTTCTAAATTCAGCAAGGAAAAGAATCTATGACATTTTTGAAATTAGACAGTATAAGGAGTAACCTACATAAGTAAAATTGGGGTTATGCTGATCTTTGGGAATGACAGACTTCGTCTTTAGAGAGTATAAGGTTGCCTGCTACACAGTGTGTTAATTATCTGTCAGAATATCTGTCAAGAGAATGCAGAGTCTAATTTTCTTAATAATTAGTAAGGTCTACTTAATATTACACCATGCTTTCTTCTTTAAATGTAGGCCTTCTTTTAAAATGTCATACTGCTAAAAAGTTAGTGATTATGGAAAAAGAAGAATATGCTGAATTTGGAATCTTAGAGAATATTTTCATCACTCAGTGGTTTAATAAATAAATGAATGCCAACAGAAAGAAATATTTTGTTGTCATCCTAGCATCAGGGTAATCAAATACATGTAGTACAAATCTTAACAGATGGGCAACTTGTAAATGATTCATATGTATAAATAGCTGCCCTACCATAAGTTGGCCACTGCCTAAGGCTTTTCTGATTTTGCTTTTGTTTAAATTAAAAGCATATCCTCTAGAAGCTTTTAGAGAGTTTGAAATTCAGAGGTATAGGAAGAAAATGTAGAAAGAAAAAAGAGTAGGAATAATTTAGATGATGTTAAGCTCAGAAATGAACCCTCAGGCAGTTTAATCCAAATGCAGCAGAACTAGTGTCTACTGCGCTCCCTCCCCATGACATAACACACCACTCAGGCTAACATTCCAAAATGCTCATTTAGGTGAATGAACATTATGTTTTTACAAAAATAATTCAACAGAGAGAATGAGAGGTCAGGAATTTTAACTTCAGCATGCATTTGTTGACATATCTCTTACGGTTTTAACTCTTTGTAGGACACTCCCAGAAAGAAAATGAGTCTCACTGACATAGGAAGAGAAGTAACATAGAAATTTAAAACTGATCACTGAAGGGAGTTTAGCATAATTTTTAAAAATACTTCATTGTATGTATCAATGTGGTCAGGTAGAGAGCTTTTTAGGAAGACTTTATTAGATTACAATCCCAGTTCTGCCTCATTTTACTACATGACCTGCTCTGTCCTGATTCATGTAACAGTGTTTATATCTGATTTGAAATGGATGTAAAATTAAAATAATCATAATTGTAAGGAATCTGTCACAGGTTTTTTGTTTTTGTTTTATTCTGGGAGTCAAGAATGATGTGATTTTGAACCTCTGAGAGCCCATGATATAGTAGGAGAGACAGACAAAATGAATCTTGATTTTAAAAAGAAAATCATGTGAAAAGAATAAAATAAAATTATATCATCATGGGCACAAAGAGGAACCTAACTTCACAGGACAATCAGGAACATTTGCATAGAGGAACTAACATTTGTGTGCATGTTGAAAAAAGAAAAAGTATTTATCAATTGCCCCAATTCTGGGCTGTATTCCATAACAAGGCAAAATCATACTCAAAGCACTTGGAAAAAAGGATTAAAAGAAGTAGAGCATGCCCAAAATACCTTCATCTTTCACATTTATCAGAGGCTGGTAGGAAAAAAGTATTTTATTTTCTTCACTACAAGGGATCTTGCTTCTATGATCTATAACCTAAAAGAGTCATGTTGTTACTACAGCTAATTTCTTTAGTGAACTCAGTAGGATTTTGTGGGTTAAAGGCAATCAAACCAATATTTGCAATGTTCCACAGAAAAATTTCTTTGGCTCCAAAGAACTGGTTACTGCAGAACCCATGGAATACCATTCTCTATTTAGTATCATGGGAAGTATGTGCTTCAAAGTCAGATTTCCTGAATTCAAATCCTGGCTGTAGCATTTAATAGCTATGTGGCTCTGGACAAATTTTCAACTTTCCTGAGTCAGTTTTCCCAAAGACAAAATGAGAAATATTCAGACTAATTCAAAGGGATTGAAGATTAGAGTGTTTATCTGGATGACTTACAAGGGTACCAGGCACATAGTAAAACCCAAAAAGTCTGAATATTATTCTAATTATTATTTTATAAATTTTTCATGTGATAGTGATTAGCACACAACCTGAAATATATTCCCCTTCCCCTCACAACTTCTTATATGTAATTTTGTATAACATTGAGGGTCTCCCTCCATTTCCATGCAATTTCCCTTTTCTCTCCCTTTCCCTCCCACCTCATGTCTCTGATTAATGTTCATCTTTTCTTCCTGCTCTTCCTCCCTGCTCTGTTCTTAGTTGCTCTCATTATATCAAAGAAGACATTTGGTATTTGTTTTTTAGGGATTGGCTAGCTTCACTAAGCATAATCTGCTCTAATGCCATCCATTTCCCTGCAAATTCCATGATTTGTCATTTTTTAGTGCTGCGTAATACTCCATGGTGTATAAATGCCACATTTTTTTAATCCATTCATCTATTGAAGGGCATCTGGGTTGGTTCCACAGTCTAGCAATTGTGAATTGTGCTGCTATGAACATCGATATGGCAGTATCTCTGTAGTATGCTCTTTTAAGGTCTTCAGGGAATAGACCGAGAAGGGCAATGGCTGGGTCAAATGGTGGTTCCTTTCCCAGGAATCTCCATACTGCTTTCCAAATTGGCCGCACCAGTTTGCAGTCGCACCAGCAATGTACCAGAGTACCCTTTTCCCCACATCCTCGCCAGCACTTGTTGTTGTTTGACTTCATAATGGCTGCCAATCTTACTGGAGTGAGATGGTATCTTAGGGTGGTTTTGATTTGCATTTCTCTGACTGCTAAAGATGGTGAGCATTTTTTCATGTACTTGTTGATTGATTGTATGTCCTCCTCTGAGAAGTGTCTGTTCAGGTCCTTGGCCCATTTATTGATTGGGTTATTTGTTATATTATTGTCTAATTTTTTGAGTTCTTTGTATACTCTGGATATTAGAGCTCTATCTGAAGTGTGAGGAGTAAAAATTTGTTCCCATGATGTAGGCTCCCTATTTACCTCTCTTATTGTTTCTCTTGCTGAGAAAAAACTTTTTAGTTTAAGTAAGTCCCATTTGTTGATTCTTGTTATTAACTCTTGTGCTATGGGTGTCCTATTAAGGAATTTGGAGCCCGACCCCACAATATGTAGATCGGAGCCAACTTTTTCTTCTATCAGACGCAGAGTCTCTGATTTGATATCTAATTCCTTGATCCACTTTGAGTTAACTTTTGTGCATGGCGAGAGGAGGGGATTCAGTTTCATTTTGTTGCATATGGATTTCCAGTTTTCCCAACACCATTTGTTGAAGATGCTATCTTTCCTCCATTGCATGCTTTTAGCTCCTTTATCAAATATAAGATAGTTGTAGCTTTGTGGATTAGTCTCTGTGTCCTCTATTCTGTACCATTTGGTCACCCGCCTGTTTTGGTACCAGTACCATGCTGTTTTTGTTACAATTGCTCTGTAATATAGTTTGAAATCTGGTATCGCTATACCACCTGATTCACACTTCCTGCTTAGAATTGCTTTTGCTATTCTGGGTCTTTTATTTTTCCATATGAATTTCATGATTGCTTTCTCTATTTCTACAAGAAATGCCGACACAACCTGAAATATACCAGATTTCCGGTTGTAATTTTCAGGTTTGAATTTATTTCTGGAACTTTAGAAATCTTCTTCAAATCTTCTATAAATATGACTTAAAAGCAAGGGGAAAGTTGAATTATAATCTGTAAAAATCATTCACAAATCAAATTCCCAACTATATAAAATACCACAATAAAACTAGATAAAACAAGACTTTACAAGTTATACTTGAATTTATCACTGAATTACTTACTTCCTTAAACTTTTTTTAAGACTATTTAAACCTGCAAACCCTGCAGATTTTTCAAGCTGGGTTAAGGTAATAGCAAACTTTCCAGAGTTAGAAATTCAATCTGCATGTAACCAGGGTATTTTCAGTGAACACTCACTACCTGTACAATCCTGCTTCTGATACTCATCAGAAAACATTCACTCACACCAAAATCGAATTGGGGCCAGTTTGCAAGGGAAGATCCTTTTCCATTATAAAAGCTCTGCTTGCTCACTCCTTCTTTTAAAAAGGAAGGGGAAGAAAATACGCACACACACACACACACACACGTGTGTGTGTGTGTGTATTTCACAGTATATTAAATATCAGTTGCTAATTGCTGTTGCCTTTTAGTGTAAATAGTTAGATTTATATTTATATTTATAAATAAATATTTATATTTATTTATAAATATTTATATTTATTTGATGGTTAGATTTTTAAATTTTTATTTTGGCTTAATACTCACAATATTCTGAACAAGAAAATATGAGGAAACTGATTTAGTGCTATTAGATATTCACAAAAGAAAATAGATTCTTTGTGAATATGAGGACTAATGAAAACTCAAATATATTGTGATTTACTTATAATCATGGAGAGGCTTAATAGAAAATCTCCATTTTAGCAGTGCTAAAGACCTAAAATAAACAGAATAAAGAATAAACATAGCTGTAATATATGAATGGGTTTATCTGTTCTTAAAATATCATATTTTTGTCATTACATTTGCATACATCCATATAGAATCAAAAATTGAAATTCAAACTCTCAAAAACTGCATGGCACTGGTATAAAAATAGATATATAGACCAATGGTAAAGAATAGAAGAATTTCAAACTCTCTCAGATGTAGTCATTTCATCATTGACAAATGTGCCAAAAACATACATTAGAGAAAAGACAGCCTTTTTTACAATTGAAAACTTGTTAGCCATATGTGGAAGAATGAGACTATATCCTAACTTCTCTTCACCCTACACAAATACCAACTCAAAATGCATTAAATACCTAGGAATTAGAGCGGAAAATATGCAAATTCTACAAGAAAATGTAAGGTCAACACTTCAACATATTGGCACAGGCAATGACTTTCTCAGTAGGAGCCCTAAAGCCCAGGAAATAATGCCAAGAGTTAATAAATGGAATGGCATCAAAGTGAAAAAGCTTCTGTACAACAAAGAAAACAATTTAGAATTTGAAGAGAGGACTTACAAAGAGGAGAAAAATCTTTGCTAGCTACTATTCTTACAGGATTAATATCCAGATTACATAAAGAACTCAAATACTTAACAAAAAACCAAATAACTCAATTAATAAATGGGTAAATGAACTAAACAAATATTTCTCAAAAGAAGAAATACAAATGGCAAAAAAATATATGCAAAAATGTTCAACATCATTAGGGGTTAGGGAAATGCAAATCAAAACGACCCTGAGATTTCATCTCACTCCAGTCAGAATGACAGTCATCAGGACTATAAACATGAATAAATGCTGATAGAGTATGTTGCAAAAAGGGAACAATTTTACATCATTGGTGGGATTGCAAATGAATATACAACCACTATGTAAATCAGTATGGAGGTTCTTCAAAAGGCTAGGCATGGAACTACCATTTGGCCCAGATATATCACTCATCAGTATTTATCCTAAAGTATTAAAGTCATCATAATATAGCAATACATGCATACTCATGTTTAGAACAACACAATTCACAATATGCAAAGTATGCGACCAGACTAGGTATCCATCAACAGATGAAAGGATAAAGAAAATGTGGTATATGTACACAATGGAATTTTATTCAGCCATAAAGAAAAATGAAATTACATCATATGCATGAAAAGAAATGGACATTGAGATCAATACCTTAAGTGAATTAAGCCACAGAAGATGAAGGGTCATAAGTTTTCTATTGTACGTGAAAGCTAGAGAGGAAAAAGGAAAAGAGAGGCAATGGTCCCATGAAAATCATGGGAAGATCAGTACGGTAAAGGGACTGGTGGCAGGAGGAGGGAAGGGAAATGTAAAATACTGGGTAATGATATTGACCAAATTATATTGTAAGACATCTCACAATTATTTACAAGTATAATGCACCAAATAAATAAATATATAAGGAAAAATTCTCAGTACTGAAATATGAAAGCCCTCATGGGGATTTGGGGAAATTTCTAGAAACTTTAGGATATCAGCCTAGTCCTAAGTAATGATGTTTTAAAAAAATATATTTGATAGTTATCCTACTAAGCTATATTGATGCTTAATAATTAGCTTTTATTACTCAGCTTATAGCAGATAAGAACTATTTATGTGACTGGAACTTACCACGATCAGAACCTATGGGAATCAAACAGAAGGCATGGCCGTAGTCATCAATAAATTATCTTATTATACAAACAAGATGTGAAATCTCAAAACATTAAGCAAAACATTACTCCTCAGAAAAGAAAGTATAAACAGGAAATGCTGCTGGAATCCATCACTGTGGGCTACTGTGGTTATAGAAAGTATTTTAGAGGAAAAAGGATTTAGTTTATTCAGCCTCATTAAACATAGTATTTGAGAATATATATGTAAAAATGTCAATGTAACAAAAATTAATTATTGCTATTTAGGAGACAAACTGGTCCTAACAGTGGGCTCTGAAGGACAAGTGGAAACTAATGTTAAATTTTTTCTGCTTTTGAGCGTATTTTTAGGGCTTTAACTGCAGAAATAATAGCCTGAATTTCATCAAAAAGATATGGGAAATTACCAATTTTTTTGGAAAGGAAAATAAATGATGAGAACACTATTTTATAAAGATTAATCTGTAGTCATAGTACAAAATTGATTGTAGGAAAAGGAAAGCAGAGTCAAGAGGTCAAGTATACCAGCAATCAAGGCAGAGTAGTGAAGGTCCAAATTAGAATTATGTCCAGGAAAGAAAAAGTAAGATACATATGCAATAAATACTAGAGAGAATATTATGAAATTACTGGGTGTGGTCTTAAAATAGTCTCAACATTCTAATAAGAATAAAGAAGGTGCTTATAGAATAAATCCAATATATTAGAATCAAATTTCAATTAAAAAATGCAATCAAGCATTCAGCCAGAGAAATATGTGGTTCATGGACTACAAGAGGGCCTGCGGAGTGATGTGTAGGCCGATAGAAGTTAATAAATCTACATTCAGACATTGCAGGTGCAAAAGAGAATAAAATTCCTCAGTGTTAGAAACCACATTATAATGAAGATAGACAAGTAAACATTAAAATGCAGAGAGAATGGGCACTAAAATAAAGGGTTATTTGTGTGCTTTGAAAACATAGAATGAAATTAATTCTCTTATAGATGAGAAGATAAAATTTGAGTATGATACTGAAAGCTAAATGGTAGTGTACTAACTAGAGAAAAAGACTAAGAGGATTTCAGGTAAAGACAAGCATATGATGATTGGCATAAAGGTCAGTTTAGAGAGCTGAAGAAAACTGTCACGAGGCTACAGAATAAGGATTGTGAGGAGAAGAATCACTAAGTTTAAGACTGACTAGACAGGCAAGGTCCAATTAGTGAAGGACTTTGAATGTACTACACGAGAAGCAGTATTCAGATTTCGTTTTATGCCATTATTGAATAAATAGTTCCCATCCTATTTTCTCTGCTCTCATTGACATCAAGGCTTCCTCCAAGAGTCATCTGAATTTTCTATCAAATTTACCTCTACTTTTTTCTCATATTAATCATATGAAACTTTAATACTCACCACTTTTGCAAATATTACCAAGGATCCTCATATTGTCTAATTTAATGGACTGAATAAAATGAAATCTAAATTAAAGTAATAATGATCAGAAAAGAAGTAAAGGAATAGTCTGGAAAATTTTAATTGAAACCCAACAACAGAACTTGACAATTGACTGATTATGCTGAAATGGAGAGATTTTATCAATTCATACATCCACAAAATGTTTCATTATCATATGTTCATACCTCATTAACTTAAAACAAAATATAAATTTTCATGGTTATGAATGGGAAAATTACCTTGCATTTTCCTCAGAATGAAATAATCATTGGAATGCATAAAAATAAAATCTTATCAGATCCTTTTTTACCTTCTACATAGTTTATAACAACTCTATTGATTAATTCAGTCATCAAATATTCTTGAGCATTGACTTTGAACCAAACATTGTTTAAGGGCAAAAAGGGAGACAAATGATACAATCACTGTGCTGAATGAATTTAGAGGTTTGAAAACAGATATTGAACAAAGGAATAGAAGTGTGTTCAGATTGAACAATTGATAATCATAGGGATTAACAGCTAGGGTGATTGATTTGGTTGGAGAAGGGAATAGACAGAGGTTCAGGAAAGACTTTCCTAAAAAAGTAATTTTGGAAGTAGAACTCAATTGTCTACAAAATTGGGAATGACTAAATAAAGTCTGCTGGAAGGCAGGAGAATGTACTTGAAGTGAGGACAACCTGGATGTAACAGTAGATTCACACAATTGGGTAAGAAACACTAGAAACAACTCCTATTGCTGAGATTCCTAGAACAATTTGGACTTTACTACCTTCTGCTCTCATTTCAATAGTTATGCCAGCTTATGGAATAATAAGAATTTTTCCTGGGGTTGGGACAAAATAGAAGAGTGAGTGGAAGTAGCTTCAGGACTCACACAGACCTCAGTTGAATCCTTTGCCTGTCGTTTAGTAGATCAGTGATGTAGATGGAGTTAATTATCATTTACAATACTTATTTTTCTCTAATTTAGAATGGGGATAATTCTATCTACCTGACTGCGTTCACAGAATTTATTGAACAGTTTACTTGCATGTATACTGAACAAAGCATCAGGCTCTGGCAGGTTTTCAGTCAATGTTTATTCCTTCCCTTTTTGCATCTATGGAGTGTGTTTAAGGCACACAAAGCCCTGTGTTGAGGCTGTGATAATCAGCATTCTCCCTCTGGAAACATTCCCCCTTTCAACTGTATCATATATAGACCCTTTGAAATCAATAAGACTTTGTAAAATATGTGGTGTATTGTTTACAGAGTAAATCAGGGAATACTGTGCTAAGGATCCAAATGTGAGTGATGACAGCAGGAATTCTGGTCTTCTCAATAGTGACACTCAGTAAGAAAACTATCTGTGCAGGTTAAAATGTAAAAATAAATTTTTAACAATAGTTTAAAGCAACTAATTTGTCATTTCCTCCTAGAGTTAGGCAACAAGGCAGGTCATCAGCTAAGCTGGCAAAACTAATTCCCCTAGGAATTCCCTTGAGTTCTTGGGGATTAGTATATGGATTGGTAGACAGTTATGAGTAGGAAACTATTGTGGAGGGAGTAGTTCTTCTAAAGAATGATGAAAATTTATGAATAAAAAAAAATTATTTCAGTTATTCTCCGTAGTTGAAAGGACAGATGCTCCATCAAGTTAACCTAACCCAATCAACAAATGGGCCAAGGACCTGAACAGACACTTCTCAGAGGAGGACATACAATCAATCAACAAGTACATGAAAAAATGCTCTCCATCTCTAGCAGTCAGAGAAATGCAAATCAAAACCACCCTAAGATACCATCTCACTCCAGTAAGATTAGCAGCCATTATGAAGTCAAACAACAACAAGTGCTGGCGAGGATGTGGGGAAAAGGGTACTCTGGTACATTGCTGGTGCAACTGCAAACTGGTGCGGCCAATTTGGAAAGCAGTATGGAGATTCCTGGGAAAGCTGGGAATGGAACCACCATTTGACCCAGCCATTGCCCTTCTCGGTCTATTCCCTGAAGACCTTAAAAGAGCATACTACAGAGATACTGCCATATCGATGTTCATAGCAGCACAATTCACAATTGCTAGACTGTGGAACCAACCCAGATGCCCTTCAATAGATGAATGGATAAAAAAAAAATGTGGCATTTATACACCATGGAGTATTACGCAGCACTAAAAAATGACAAAATCATGGAATTTGCAGGGAAATGGATGGCATTAGAGCAGATTATGCTTAGTGAAGCTAGCCAATCCCTAAAAAACAAATACCAAATGTCTTCTTTGATATAATGAGAGCAACTAAGAACAGAGCAGGGAGGAAGAGCAGGAAGAAAAGATGAACATTAATCAGAGACATGAGGTGGGAGGGAAAGGGAGAGAAAAGGGAAATTGCATGGAAATGGAGGGAGACCCTCAATGTTATACAAAATTACATATAAGAAGTTGTGAGGGGAAGGGGAAAATAAACAAGGAGGGAAATGAATTACAGTAGATGGGGTAGAGAGAGAAGATGGGAGGGGAGGGCAGGGGAGGGGAGGGAGGATAGTAGAGGATAGGAAAGGTAGCAGAATACAACAGTTACTAATAGGGCATTATGTAAAAATGTGGATGTGTAACCGATGTGATTCTGCAATCTGTATTTGGGGTAAAAAATGGGAGTTCATAACCCACTTGAATCTAATATATGTAATATGAGATGTCAAGAGCTTTGTAATATTTTGAACAACCAATTAAAAAAAAATCAAGTTAACCTAAGTATGGTCCTTGTAGTCTTAGAAAGCATACAACGTAAGACAAAGGAGAAATCAGAGAAATCCAAATTTAGTTTCCATAACACAGCATGACTATTGAAAGGAGAGCGGAAGGTAGTAGAGTCCAAATGGTTCTAGGAATCTTAGCAACAGGAGTTGTTCCTGGTGTTTCTTGCCCGATTGTGTAAATCTACTGTTATATCCAGTTGATCCTCACTTCAAGTACATTCTCCTACCTTCCAGATGATGTGTATGTAAAAACTTCTTAGATGTGCCTCAAGTCACTTTTATGTCATTTGACTCTCATTACATCCTTTCAGCTTCTCATAGGATTGTTGTAATTATGACAATTAATGATTAATTTATCTAATACAGGGTAAATTACCATATTTATAAAAAAAACTTTTCCTTTCTCTTTTTAATGGAAAATATAAATGTTTTAATTGATTATTTAGAAATCACAGTTTCTACTTCAATCATGATTGAAAACATACAACTCTAATCAGGGTGGAAGACTCCTATGGCTATTCAGCAATCTTCAAAGCATTTTATTACTGAATGGAGCATCAGTCAGTATGTCATTTGGAATCCACTATGATTTTAAGTTGCTTTTGAATCAGAAGAGTCATTCTCCCATTCTTAGTCTAAACTGGCTTCCAAGAAAGAGTCCTTGCTTATCAAATGAGGCCCCTCATTTATACAATAACTGATCTGTAGTTTTGAATCATGTTCACATAGATGTTGGTGGAAGCTCATAAAAGTGAAATTATTAGCATTTTTTTCCAGGTACCAACTTTTCTTTTGTATAATCTTGAAAAGACTTCAATTTCTACACACATAGACAAAAGACAGGCAAAAAAGTACACACAAACACTTTACAAAGTCAAAGAAATGTTAATTTTTTTAAAAAATGCCCATAAGCATTTTGAGTTATGGACTTATCATAAAATATTTATGTTTTCATTATGTGGATATATTTACAGTTAAATTCCTATAATCTTGTGCCTAGAAATTTATGAAAATAGCAAACATACTTGGCTTTCTATAAAAAAAGGAGCACTTTTCAATAAACTTCTCAAAGTGTATATTCATCCTTTTGTTATCAAATTTTGAAAATTTTATGCATCTGGCATATTATTTAATGCCAGAGGGAGCTTATATGTTTCGGGAAAAATATATAGCTGCTTTCTTTAGGCCTTACTCTTATAAGATCTTATTCTAAGTTATGGATACCCATGGAATGAGCCCTCTGATGATGGTAGAGAGAGATGAGTATATTTACCTAAATCATAGTGGCAAGAACAGGAGAAGAAAATAAGTCTTAAAACTCAGTAATCAGAGGAAAGCAATTAAAGTGTGTAGCAGGCCCTTGATCAATTTATTCTTAATACTAGGAAGGAAAAAATAAATCTATTGGCTTCTCTTATTTTCAGAGTATATATATATATATATTAGTGATGAAAAATGCTTTGTCCTAATAATAAAACTCTAGTTTTTCCTCACTCTTCCTATATAAATAACACCCATAATGGAGCATTTATTTGTTGATAACTCTGGCCACGTATTTTTCTTGTCAGGATACCCGTCAGTCCCTTTATTTACAGAGCAATGACTCTCTTCAAGAAACTATGATTTAGGGTAATGTACATTCTTTGAATAAAAAAACCCAATATGTTATCTTTCAATCCAAGTTTGAGAAGTTGTTACTTATCAGTGGCTCATTAGGGAAATGAAATGAAGACATCTGGACACTTTTATAAGTGATTTAAAATGTTAAAGATTATGATTTCTGTATTCATTTGAGTACAGTAAGCAAATGTATACACATGGAGGCATACGATATATTTCCATACTTAGCACTAGATTTCTAAACTTATTAGAAAGTAAGCACTATCATTATATATGAGAAAATAGGGACTGAAAAAAGTTCTGTGATGGTCTCGATGTTTCAACAGAGCTACGACTATAGTTGGAAATTGCATCATTCATCTTCAAATCGCAAGCTGATACTTAATATATTCTAAAAGTACAAGAAAAGTGGAAGGCATCTCTCATGGCACAGCATCTTCAAGCATCTAGTGCACCATTCAGCAGCTTCTTCCTTCTCTTTTTTATATCTATTTAATTATCATTATTTGCTATTGTTTTTATTTAGTCATTCATCTTCTTACCAGGGAACTTCCAGAGCATGGTGACTTTATATTCAGACTCTACAAGACAATAACAAAATAATTACAAGTGAAACAACTCCTGCAAATAAAATATAAAATAAAAATTTAGGAGATTCTGATATCACATAGGCTCCTGGTGAAATGTTTTTTAAAAAGTTTATTAAGCAATTAGATAATTTTCATGTGAAAATGATGCCTCAGTTCCTAAGCTTATCCTAGATGCGTCTTCATTACACACATTGTGTGTCTGTATACCAGTGTGAGATTGCTGATAACACTGAACATGGATCCTGTTAACTCCAAGTGCTATCTTGAAATGAAATCAGATGCCTACTGACTGTTGAAACGGTATTTTTCAAATGAGCACTCATGAAAATTTATCAAGACATTGTCAACATCTGAACAGAAGAATAAGAAAATATGTCACTAAATATTACCATCTAGCTTCAACTTATATTTGAAATTTTTCTCTTATTATACCTTCCTACTCTGTGTAATGAAATCAAGTACTTAGTAAAAATCCCCAGATAGAATCTTATTTCTATACCTTTGTTGACACTGTCCCTTCTACCTCCGAGTCACTAAACTTCTACTCATGCATCTTTCAAGTCTGATTCCATGGTCAAAATCCAATTACAGTGCTTTCCCACATTTTCCTAAATTTTTTATTCAGTAATCTCTTCTCTCCCACAGTGCTTTATCTGAACCATTCAAATTTCATTTATCCTTTTTCAGAAGGATATTCATGTAGCTTATGTTTTCTATCCCCTGTTCATATTAACATTCTACATTAAAATATGCAAAGCTTAAAAATAGAGCAAATCAAATCTATTTCTTTGTCTTGAGCTCTAATCCACTGCTATTCTATCTTGTCTTTTGCCTAGGATGGTATTTTCCATATGATACTCAGAATCCAGAAAAGGAATAAGATAGAGCCAGACACCACTGGTTTTGTCCTGCACAGTGGCATATCATTCAAAACACTTTGTTTGTACCTGAGAAACCCAACTTGAAATAACTTAACCAAAATAGGCAATTAATATTATTTGACTGAGAGAAATTCCAGGTAGAACTGACTTGCCACCAATACTCATTCCTTTCTCTCCTCTGTATGTTTTAATTTAATTTTCTCTAAATAGGCTTAATTTTCTTTAACAACAAATTACTTTCTTTCACAGAATATAGTTCTCATGGCCCTCAGACATGCTGGCTTTTTTATGGGTGCGTCACCAAAAACAAACTAAGACACTTAAACTCCCTGGTCCTTGGTCAAAAAATTCCAACCTTAACTGTCCATCTGACTCAGTCATTGTGCCACAGAATAATAAGGTAGCTTGACATGCCAGGTACCCACAATAAGTTAATTGATACCATCAGGAAGGAAACCACACAATAGTATAATGGCTCCTATTCAACTCAACCAGTTAGAGAAGATGGAAGCAGAATTTTCTAAAAAAAAAGTGTTAAGAAAATAGCTGTTATTTTTGGAAGACAAGAAATGTATTGAATATATTTGGCAGAAATGTTGAAGATAAAAATATAAATACCCATTATTTGGACATAAAGAAGACAAACTAGATCTTTCCATCTCATTAGTTCAGTCAAATTTTTAAAAGTTACTAAGCATGAGTTTTTGACCTTAGAAATGAATATGATTATGTGTTTCAGAAGTGTCTCTTGAAATATGTAACAACTGCTCTTGCATAGGCACCAAAAAATTAGGACAGACCACTCAACCAACGAGGAAGAAAGCAAGCTCAGTGGGAGTACCAGAACTTTAAGAGTTGAACATGATTTGCCCTAATGCCAGGGGAAGTTACCAGTGCATGCATGCTTTCAGGCCCTGTGTGTGCTATTTTTGCAAGCCTGTTAGTCTGCCACACTCTAATGCTAAGAATGTCAAGTATCATGATAAAAATTAGAGACAAAGAAGATCCAACTTTGATTTTCCTTTATGTACATAAAATCACCCTGAAAAACAATCTTAATATAGAGTTCATAGCCCACCTTTGAAAACTTCACTAGGCTTAGTGTTGGACCCTACATCCTAAAATTATAATAACTTATCCAGATTTTTCTGTTGTTGTTGGCTCTTTATTCTGTAATGTGCTTGGTAAATCACTGCTCTAAATTGTACTCCACTTAGGGAAAAGCACCCTGGATCTTTGTGAGTAATTGGAATAAGTAAGAAAATCAACAACCATAAAGACATTGAAGAAAAGTAATGTACTCTCAGCAGGAAGGATTCTGTTTATTAGGAATTAGAATAACTTGGGGTCATTTCTTAATGGCCTGTAATTCTGAAGTGAGGCAAGCAAGTCAATCAGGAAAAAAAAAAATAAGGGAAGTCAGGAGAGACAGGTATGGAAAAAGACTTAAAGATGCAATGCAAGGTCTCTTGAGCAATGTTCAGGCCAATTCTAGCCATAATCAAAGACCAAAGAGCCACTTTTCACTGAAGAAACAAGTCCGATATTTTGATCTTCAATCTGGTGTCTCATGGGACTATTTCCCATTTCTTTCAGCATCAACCTCTACCTAGCATAAGGAATTGTAAATTAAGATGCATATGACTTGAAATATTAAAAAGTACAGCTATAATAAACCACAAAACCTTGACCAGGTCAACTTTAACTCTAACATAATTATCCCGTGATACATAAAACAAAACTTAATTGCTGAATGTGATCAACTGCTAAAGAACAAGATGTACCTACAGAATATGCTCACCTGTACTGTCAAAGTAAAATTAAAAAGAAGCACTATAATTTCTTGCAGTGCAACTCAAATTAGGTACTTTAATCTAAACTTTATAGTCAAATTTTTCATTTTGTTTTAATATATAGGTTTATTTCAGCTGCTTTAATAGAATGACTACAAATGTGCTACTGTAAAAGTGAGTTCTTAAAGAAATATTTATTTAAGTGGGTAAAGGAAATCAGAACAAATTACTGGTGCTTTGGAGATTGAGGTCCCTGTGCTCTGATAGCTTTTTGAACAATTTAGTAGAATAATGACAGAATTTTTTTTTTGTTAAATTAGAACCAAGTCCCACTGCCTTTCTCCAGCACTCTGTGACACTCTAACTTCCAGCACAGGGACACTTGCCAGTAGGAGGCCTAGGTTTAATAAGCATCATTATAAATCAGTTGGTATTGAATCATCATGAAGAAAAGAGAGGACATTACAGAATCAATTTTAAAAATGGATGGGGAAACCAGAAACTGACTTTGAAGATGGTTTCATTTTAGCAAAGATAGTTACTGAATAGGATGCTTAGCAGTCTTTATATGGTGCTTATAAGTAAGAGGGAATCAAAGGCAAACTTCACACCACTGGATATACTCAGTCGAGTTTATAAGTATCACCAGTGGGCCAAATCCTGCTGCTCTAATAGCTAGAAGAGACAGGAGGGAAAGAAAGAGAACATGAAGAGGGCATAAAAGAAGTTGGAAAGCGTGGCAGGGAGAGAGATTTGGGGGGAAGAAAGAGAAGCAGAAGAGTAGAACATTATTGAAAAAGAAATAGAGAAGATGTGCTTAAACATCTGTTTTGAGTGATACGATAGTGCTAAGCACTCAATTCACTTGCTATTTATCAGGGTCCTGATGTGCAGCAAACATTAGAAAAGGAAGCAATTGAGGGAGTCAGCTCATTAAAGCAGGATGTTATGTTAATGATAATTCCCATTTATCCCCTCAATTTACTGATGAGAAAAATGAAGTCCAGAGGTCACTGGACTGTCAGGGATGGAACAGTCTAGTCATTAGCAGAGCCAGGCCTAGAAATCCAGTCTCTGTGTAAGAGACAGTATTGATAACTTCTCTGCTGAAATTGCTTTGTAAGAAACTAGAATGGAAAGCACAGATAATCTTGAATTATTTGAATAGTCCCCATCTAAAACTGTCCAGGTTCTTTCTTCAGGGCTTACCTCAAATACTACATAGGAAACAAATATATACAAGATTTTCCTTGCCAGGCCTACCCTCTATTCCTTTGTATGTCACATTTATCTTACCTTCATGTCTTATATCATTTATCCGTGTGGGCTTCTTTCTGTCTCCTCATCTTACACACATACACATACACACGCAAAAAAAAAAATTACAGTGAGAGTCATGTATACACAACAACATATACCTGCATGTATTCCTAGATATAGACACCCTTGAACATAGTCTCCTCACAACAGCATCCATGCTAAATTATACTGTTCTTTCTCTGGTGCTTTATACAAAGGGAGATCAAAATCTTATTTTTTAGGAGATAATTAACTCCAGGGCTATCTGATAGCCCTAGAGCCAGAATCCACTAGGCCTCAGCTAGTGCATAGACTTTGAGTAGGTAAATGCGCTATCCAACCTCACAACTTTAAAGGCTAGCTTTAAATGATGACACTAAGTGCTTATCATCTTTGTGGAACCCATTCTTAGTCTCATTCTTTTATTTGCACTATGTGGACCAACACTTGCTCCTGAGTACCTATTATGTCTTTCAAAGTTAAACTTCTCTACTGTAGCTGTGTTTCTTTTTTTCTTTTACTGACATCACCCAGCCCCTCAAGCTGGAAACCTTAGTGACACTGCCAACACCCTAATTTCTGTTTCACATTCTGTTCCAAGTTTGGCAAGTTCAATTCTTTCTTGATATTTCTCATCTAGTAACTTTTCTGATCATTAAAATCCAGGCCTTTATTGCTTCTATCTTGGAATATGGAAATAATCTAATTGACTTAACCTATGACTGCTGTAATTCTCAGCAAAATGCCATTCCTCTAATCAAAACCTCAGTGGCTCCAAACAAGTTGCAGATTGAAGTATAAATGTTTTACTGTGAGAATCCAGGCCCTCTACTATTCAAATTCCAGCTATACTTCCATATTTATCCTATATCATTTTCATTCATATACCAACATGCCAGAAAAAATAATATTCCAATTTACAGTGATTTTCCATCTCTTTTTCTTTGTTTCTAGCACACTATTTGCTTTTTGTCCTGTCTTTCTCCTACTTATACAAATTATAACTATTCTTAGGAATGCCCAAATGTGTACATAGCTCTATTCCTATACTTGAATATCTGTGGATTTTCAATTTAAAATAAACTCTACTGTCATGTATATCTAAAAAGAACAAATTAAGAAAAACATTAACACATGGATCTAGAGACTAAGTTTCCAACTTCCTTAAAAGAAAGTATCTTGAACTGAAGGGGAAGGTTTGGTGGAATGTGGTAAAGACCCACCATTACACATATTTGAAGATTTATGTTTCATTTAAACACCACCAATAAAGAAATGCATGAGTTTGTGAGGCAGAATAGAAAGTCAACTAAATTCATGAAAAATAATTTCAGATAATATGATCAACCTAATAGCATGGGGAACATACACAGAAAATTAACCTGGACATTTTCTCATACATTTTTTGGCCATTCGTATTTCTTCTTGGGTGAAGTGCCTATTCAGTCCCTTTGCCCATTTATTGATTGAGTTATTTGTGGGGTTTTCTTTGATACTAATCTTCTTGAATTATTTGTATAACTTTGAGATTAATGTTCTGAATTGAATATGGTAAAGATTTTCTCCCATTCTGTAGTATCTTTCTGTCCATGTTCTTTGTTACCTTTACAGTGAAGAAGCTTTTTAGTTTCATACCATCCATTTATAGATTCTTGATTACTTCTTGCACTTTAGGAGTCTTGTTGAGGAATTTGGTTCAAAGCCGATATGATGGAGAGTTGGGCCTACTATTTCTTCTAATAAGCATAGGGTCTCTGATTCATAAATGTCTATTAACTTGGCAATGATAAAGTTCTGATGTCTTTGTTTTTTTAAAAAAATCAACACAATTATTTAATATTGGGAATGGTCATAATTATTTACTTTAGAGAATATTCAGTAAATGAATTACCAGTGTTGATAAACACTTTTCAATAATTATCACTTTAAATGGTCTTGAACAGGCATGTAACCCAATCCTTAAGGGAAGAGCACGATTTCATCATAATGATTGGACCTAAGTGTACTTTTTATTTCAATGCATCAAAAATTTTAATAGTCATCAAACATACACTAGCAACCAAACCACAGTGATTTTCAGTATAACATCTCCAAGATTGAAAAGAAATTGTGACATTCTTTTTATGCTTAAAGACTATTCTTTATTTCCCAGGTGTGATGGGAGAATATGAGCCGAAAATTGAGGTGCATTTTCCTTTCACGGTTACAGCTGCTAGGGGAACCACTGTTAAGATGGAGTGCTTTGCACTTGGCAAGTAAGTACATACTCCTCTATAATTAGACACAATTGTTTATTAAAATGTGACAAATCTTTTCAGATCATTTATTTTGCTAGATTTTCTTTCCCCAGAAGCCCCATAGTTGCTATACATTTTTTCAAAAAGAAGGACAAATGAGAATTGGCAAAGTAGCCAATTATAATTTTCTTCCTAGTCATTTCTGTGGACTGCAATGTATATAATTTTGTCATTTTAACAAAAAGGAAATTTCTCTAAATTAAAGACAAGCTTCACTTGTCTTTGCCTCCATGCCTTATATTTCAGTATCATCCTTAATTTCATTCAGCAATGCTCCAAATAAGAGGAGGAAAAAGAAAAAGCTACTGTCTGCTTCTCATGTATAGGATGTAAATTATGTAGATTATGAAAATGGTACAGAAATTATAAGGATAATACTTAGATTATTTCAGAATCTCCAGAAATAACATCATGATAACCCAAGCTGATGATATACACAATTTGTTATCATTCCTTGAGACAGACAGAAATATATCACACTCTAATGTTTGCTATACTTATTGATTCTATTTCTGAGGACTTAAATCCACCATATATTGTCACTTGTCAATGATGTTTACAGTATAGGTATTGGGATCAGAGGCAAGAGTGGAATTTTGAACATATTTGATTAGAGTATTATAACTTATTTTAAATAGTGTTATTTTTATGATAAGACCTCAGGGTCTTTTCTATATCATATAATTATAATTTGCATAAATGCATTTGTCAGTTACTAATCATTTAGCTTCAGTTGTGTTGAGCTAACTCCCACATCATAACTATAAAGTACTTGGAGATAAAACATGCTACATAAATGTGTTTATAGCAGTAGGGTTAGCCTGTGGGTGAGAAAAATATTGGTAAACAGAAGAAACTCAGCTATTAACTGGAGGTTTCAGGATAAATATAGTAAACACCATTTGTTTTAATTTTAAGACTGACTGAAATAACATGTCAGTGCAATTCTCAAATGTAAATAGGAACAAGTTCATAATAGACCAAAGATAAAATAAGTTATTGTACAGCCCCTCTTTTAAGAAAATGATTCCCATAAGTAGAAAGATATTTTAAGGAATTAAAATGAGCCTAGAAGATATTTAGGTAGATATCTGAGGAAGCTTCCTAAATCCAAAGGCATAATGTTAAGGGAATAATATTAAATACCTTGAAAGTCTTGTTCTTTACCATTTCTCCATGGTGTAGTGTCAGGGAAAATGTCTCACATAAGGTGCTTAATTCTGATAAATGCAAAAATAATATATTCTGACTTGATGCTAAAGGTTTTTGTATATCCTGCAGTTAACTAATTCTTAAATGCCAGAATTTGTACTAAAGCCACAAACAAAGGGAGGTCATATTGTAAAACAAATTAGAAAACTAGATTTATAGAGAAAAAAACAATATAGAATATTTCCCCAGGCAAGCTTATTTAATAAGTTAGATTTGGTTGCTTTGGGAAGACTTGAAATGTGCTTAGTAAATTGATGCTTAAAGTTTCTTTCCTTCTAGATAGGATCCAATAGTTAAATCACTTGTATTCTTTTAATACTTTATTTTCTTCAACTTTTCCACTCCTCTTTTGTTACTCCTTCTCTCCCAAAACTAAATAAGTACAAGGGAGGGTAAAAGACACATACCACCTATGTCAAGAAGGACTCTATTGTTCATTTGATACTCTTCCTGTGAAATATCACAGATGTGGAAAGAAAGAAGGCTGTCACTATCTGTAGAATAACTTGCCACCCTCCTGAAAATAAACAAGATCAAAGAAATAACATGTTGACATGCCTTAATTCCTTTCCAGCATGTTATCATGTTGGAGTGGGTCATCATCCAGTCCCAACATGATCCCAGCAACTTCAAATTAATGGCTGAGCATTGGCTTAGTTCTAACAGCTCATCTGAGCTGCTTCCTTCTGAATGTATGGTGCTCTAGAGGGCCTTTGTTCTGAGAACTTCAGTATCTGGCACTAGATATTGGGCAAGATGTTACCCCAGGCTGATTCTTCCTCTCAGTGTGTCTTCATAGAAGGCTTTAACATAAAAGTTTCTTCAATCAATATAAAGGACACTGGTTTCTCAAAGGAGTGTTATAATCAAATTCTGTAATGGAGCATTTCAACCTCTTTTTCATCTCGTGGTTTTTTCATTTGGTGTCTGCCCTTCTACAAACACTCCCCGCCTGTTTTTCCATGGTGGTTCCCACCTGCTCTCTTGCCTCCACTGCAATAAAAGCTTCTAAAGAGGCTGTAAACATTTTTTTTTAATTTTTTTTTAGTTGTAGATGAACACAATACTTTTACTTTATTTATTTATTTTTATGTGGTGCTGAGGATCAAACTCGGTGCCTCACATATGAGAGGCAAGCGCTCTGCCACTGAGCCACAATCCGAGCTCCAGCTGTGAACATGTTAGCCATCTGTAACCACTTTATCTAACTCAAACTCATTATTCTCTCTGAAAATACTTGGGTTCTTTTCTTTATAATACTTAATGTGATTATTTATACACACACACACACACACACACACAAAGTTAAATATAATTATATAGATATAATATTAATGTTTTAATTTATATATATACATATACATATATACATATATATATATGCATACATATATCCACACTTAAAAACTTCCTGTAACTTAACAATGCAGCTAGAAACAGGATCCAACATAGATGGTTGGTTCAATGGAGTGTAGGAAATGGTCAAGGTGGAAATCTGTGAGCAGGGTTAAGAAGACCACAAAGAGAAATGAAGGTATATGTAGACTGTGCATATGTGAACTCTAGTATCACTTTTTAAGCCTGAAGTACAAGGGAGGAGGAGATGATGATACCAGAATCAGGTAGTGTTAGAATAGGCCAAAGACTACTCAGCAGGGGCTATAATCACTGGAGCCACAAGAACACAGCTAAAGAGACTTGTTTTTCTTATACCTTCTGACCTCCTCTATGGCCTCCCAAGAAGCCAACTAGAACTCAACCAGAAGTCTGTTTGCAAGCCAGAGGTTATAATCAGCAGAAGTAAAAGTTCTACAGGGAAGAGGAGAATGACAGGAAAGGGAAGCAAACAGAACAGCCAGCCCAACTCCCTTCTTTAGGTTTTAAGCCTTGTGAAGGCTGGAGTCATGACTATCCCTCACTTGTATATTGCTGTTGTCTTCCGTCAAACCAGGAACACAGCACTCAGGAAATGCTTGTTGAAGGAATGAATTAAATACTGTGTGTTTAATCCAATCAACAGTTAGTAATGAATAATAATAAGCTCTTCATACTTTTTTTCTTGTCCTTCACCCCAAAATAATTATACATTCACTAAACACCTGTTTCTTGCCCCCTTATATATGTATATATATATAGATAGATAGATAGATAGATAGATATAGATATAGATCTCCAAATGTACTCATACTCTTGTCCCATCTTTTTCTACCTATTCTTGTCTCACTTCATCAAGTAGCTTCTTGTCTTAGACCTACTATTTCTCCATCTCTTTACTATCATGATAAGAAAGCATGAGCTCTACATTTTAATGACATTTTAGGTGCATAATTCAATATTGTTAACTATAGGTAGGATTTGCATACCATATCTCTAGCAATTATTTATCTTGTATAACCAAAATTTTACTTTTATTTCAAACTTAGAATGTTCATGTCATAGTTACTCTTAACAATTAAAACAAAAAAACTCCCTTGATATATTGCCTCATAAGAGGAGATTGTTTTCAGCACAGGAATAAAAATATTAATTATAGTCTAGAGTGAAGGACAGAGTTAAAAATATATATCAGACAATAATATTGGATGCAATAATGGCTTGAAGAACAAACAGGGAGAAAATTATAAACACAAAGATGTTGCTGTTACTAACTCTGTCTCCTCTAGGTTTTGCTGAGGCAATCCAGATTTCCAGATTTTTACCATGTTATTAATTGAAGCACACACCTTCTAGATATAATTCTTTTCAAGGAGAGATGATTCACATTAATGCACAAGTGCCAAAAAGCAAAAAGTGTTTTTTTTCCATAGTTCATCTTGTAAATATGAATATACCTTGAAAAAAAATAACTGAATGCAGATTTGAAGGTTTTGAGAGCCCAGCTTGCCAGGCAATGTCCTAGAGACATGAGAACTTTTTCCACAGTTCCTGTTTTCAAAGAGATGCCACTGTCTCCCTGAACATAACTGGGTCTACTACCACAATCTCTTGACTCCGATCTCAATGTTGTAACATAAACATTAGCTATACCTACCGAATGACCTATCCCCCATGGTGTCAGCTTTTACTGCTAGAGACATTTATTGCCCTGTTTTTTGTTTTGATTTCTAAGTGAAACTGAACAATAGTAAAAACAGGTTTTCTTTCCTTTGGATTTTCTCTGACTCATAACAAGATCACATGAACCTTTGATAGAGTACACTAGGAAATGTCTTTGATTTTTAAAAGAATTAAACTTTTAAAATTTTATTTTAAAACATTAAATTAGATGATATTTAAATATAAAAATATTGTTTTATTTATTTTTACTACAGTTTTATTCCTATTTTACATGTGCCTTTATCTCCTTATGAGCTGTCCCTATGGAAATGTTCATTTACCATAAATTAAAGGATAAAGTTAATGTGAACACAGTGCACAGATCATTTTAAAATATGTTCATACTTTTCTGTATTCTTAAAGGAAAAAAAGAATATTTTATGGCATCAATTTCACCATCTCTTGATATCACCAAAGTTTATCAACCTATCTAATTTAAAATAAAAATTGGAAAACTAAATACTGCAATTTTTCTTCTAAGTAAATCTCCACTCAAGTCTTAATTTCACAAAAATCAAATAGTTCCCCAACAGGGGAACTATTGTCAAAGCACAACCCCAGCATACAAGTTCAGTCCTAGAAATCACTCTTAAAATAGTATTACACAACATTGAGTATAGAATTTATAAAGTGACTGTAATGTACTATATTTGTTATTGGTCAATTTTTGCAAAGGTATTTCCCCAAAACTGGGAAATGCTTAAATATGCTCCAAAGGGAAAATGAGGTATACAAAGGCTTGGGAATACAGCAAAGCATAAAAATGGAGGGGGATTAATTACTTTGGAAAGAAAAGGCTGTTTTAGACATATGGAAGGTTATTATCAAGAGACTGCTCACAAGCTGTTTACCAGTTTCAACAAGGTAGGGAGGGAATGAAACTCTACCAGTATGGTATTAAACTAGAAGAATTAGATTGGGTGTAATGTAGAAGTTCTTGACAAAATGAGTTGTTACAGAGAAAATGGGTTATCAGGAGAGGAAGTGGAAGCTCTTTTTCTGCACTGCTGTAAGAATATAATAATGCCCATTTGTCTTCTAATGATTTAGATGTAATGTTCCCTGAAAGGAGAGAAATGATCCAGGTCAGGGTTAGAAATGAAAACTTTGAACATTCTCATTTGCTGGCAACTCATCCACCTACACTTAAGATAAATATTAAGAATAGAAGGATAGAGTCAGGCAGATTAATTAGCTACCTTTTGGCAACTATGGTGTTATGTAATGGAGTAAGCTGGTGGGTGGCAAATGTATGAAGTAACAGTGAAGAATATTGGGTTTTCTTGCTCAGCATTGAGTACAGAAGCGAGGAAGAAGGGTTGTCTGTGATATTTCTCAGATCTATGTTTAAAAATTAGACTTAATACACTTAATCTGAGAGGTAAGAGGAGAAAGGATATGTTTTAGTCAGCTTTTTTACTGCTGTGTATAAAAGAACTGATTAGAAAAATTATAGAGGAGGAAAGTTTATTTGGGGGCTAACAGTTTCAGAAGTCTCAGTCCATAGACAATGGGCTCTATTTCTTGGGGCTCAAGATGAGGTAGAAGAGTGTGGCACATTGAAGCAGCTCACATGATGATAAGATAGCAGAGAGAGACCCCACTTGCCAGATACAAAATATATACCCAAAGGCATGCCCCACCCACCTTCACTTACCATTCAGTTAATCCCATCAGGGGATTGATTCACTGATTGGGTTAAGGCTCTCATGGTGCAATCGTTTCTCCACTAAACCTTCTTACATTGTCTCACACATGAATTTGAGGGGGACACGTCACATTTTAATCATAACAAAGCTGTAAATTAAGGCGTCCCTATGGGCCCCCAAAATATTTCATTTCAAAGGTTCTTTCCAGGTGTGGAATCATTTCAGTTAACTTTTTGTCACTAAGAACAAAATACCCAACAAGAACAATTTAGAAGGGGAAAAGTTTATTTCAGTTCACAGTTTTAGAATTTAGTGGATAGTCTGCCACCTCTGTTGCTCTGGGCCTAAGGAGAGGCAGAACATCATGAAATAAGGGCCTAGCAGAGGAAAGCTACGCCACTCATGGTATCCAGGAAACAGAGACAAGTAGGAGCAGAGACAAAATATATAATCCCCAAGGGATGCCCCCAGTGAACCATTGCCCCCAGGCATAGTCCACCTGTCTACAGTTATAATGCAGTTATCCATTCAAATTATTAACAATTGATTAGTTTGTAGCTCTCATAATAACTTCACCATCTACATTAATACAGGAGCTTTTGGGGAACACCTCATATCCAAACCATAAGAGGTATGAAATTGAAAGTTGGTAGTATTTTTAATTGGATGTGTTCAATTTTAAGTCCAGTCTATGCAAGTTGATAACTAGGTAACAGAGTAAACAATTAAACTTTAAAAATGTGGAGAGTTAGTAACTAAATAGCCCAGTGGGGAAAGGAGGGGTTAGAATTATTAAAAATTATTATCTCAGAACTATCCTGCTAGGACCCAGAACTTTGAGGATTGGCTTGGGTAGCATTCACAGAAGTTTGTCTAAGAAGTTTGAAAAAATTTAAATTGTTTTACACAGAAGGAATGTGTCCCTTCTCCCTTCTGGCCTTGTAGTGTACTCATACTTCCTCCTCTTGACCCTGAAGAAATGTGGCTTTCTGACTTCTAACCCCAGCACATAAAGCACCGTAAGGCCAGAGCTGAGAAGGGGTAATTTAAAAATGAGCCTCACTTCCACTTTACATTCTCAGACTCATTTCCTAATTAGTCACAACCTTCTCTGAACCTCTGCCATACATGCTTTTCCATGTCTATGGCTCTGTAAAACTGTGTCCTTACTCTAAAACACCCCACCATCACCATCCTGTTCTACGTATAAGACTTAGGTAAGATGCTACTTCTCCATTAAATCCACCCTGCTTTTCTTGAGATCCAATCTCTTACCTTTGGAACAACTATATATATTGGCCATACATATTTCACCATTTTGCCTGCCCCACTGGGACAGCTGTATATATTTTTCTTTTTTACTGTGCTGAAATTTTTGATCCCTGGAGTGTTCTTATATGCAGCAGGTACTGAATAAGTTTGCTGAATTGAATTCAAGCCTGAGAAATGTGGTCCATCTTTCATTGCAGGACTACGTTATTGCCTTTGGTTTGGTCAGACAAATGTCTCCAGATGCTGTTCACTTGTTTTTTCCCTGAAAATTCTTACCACATTTACATTAACTATAGTTTTCTGGCAGGTTTCACTTCCCCATGTGACCTTTTGCAGACAGGAGAAAGATCACTAGATACGTCAAATAGCCACCACCAACAAAATGTAAGATCTGGTCACTGATGCTTAAGTGACCCCATGCACAAGGGCAAACTTGGGGTTATTTTGTAATAAAAAAGCCATATGCTATAAAGCAACATAGGTTTATCTACCATGACAATCCTGAAAGCTAATAGTGTTAGCAAATAGTGTTACAGGCAGACTTTTTTTTAACTTTACATGTTCCTTATCTTGCTTTTGCAGCCATTAACACACAATCAGATCAGCTGTGCTCAAAAGGTCTTGAACCAGTTACTGTAATAATTATGTGAATGACCTTTCCAAATTCATCTGAAATCTGGTGGTGAGGTGGGAGGGAAGAACACATTCAATTTCCTGCTCTTTTTAGTTCCTGCTTATCTTTCAGATAGCATTTACAAATCATCTTTTACTACACTCCATCGAATGACTATTAGGAAATGAAGACTTTAAGTAATTTTTTTTCTCTTTTTATATGTTTATTGCAAATAAAAATCACCAGTTTTCAATTCATAAAGTCATTTTTGCAATAATTTGTTTTTCCCCTCAGTCCTTGGCCAAGTTGTCTCAAATGGCTGCTCTTGTGTCCCATTGTAACTGTGAGAATGACAAATATTCCTCTGAGACTTCTCACAGTCTGCAACTGGCAAATGTTCCTGAAAGAATCTGCTCTTTAGTTACAGATTGATGATTTATTAATGCTGTTTATTTGGAACTGCCAGTCACTAAGGGCTGTAAGAATTAAAAATGAATCGGAGTTGTATGGTATTTGTCTATCAGGCTAAAATAAAATTACTTAATCATTAGATTGACAGAAGATCTGGGAATAAGTCAGTTAGTAGGTCTAGGAATCAATAAATGTTTAGATCTCACATGAGAGCAGTGTATTATGGAGTCAATAAATTTTACTTTTGTGATCTACTGGTTGTTTTAATATTGCTGAGACAAAGGAGGTATCCTCATTTCAGGTGGTACCCAGAGGGGACAGGTGCAGAAAACACCTTAGAGATTACATAGCGCATAGCCTAGCTTCAATTTTAGATGGAGCAGTAAGACTGTAAGAAATCACTAGACCAAGACATGCGAGTATGCTACTCTGATTAGTGCTGGATACTTCTTCATTCTATGCTCTTTACATTTTCAAACTTCTGCTATAGTGCCAACTATGGAAGGGAATATTTTATTTACATATTTACTCTTGTAATCAGAGGTCTTATGTATTTCTAGGGAAATAGGACAGATTTTATTATTCACATTTAGACTCAGTTAACTGATATAATATTTACAATCTTTCCAGTGCTGTCCTAGGCCCACTTAATCTTCCTTAGCAAGGCCAAACAGCTAGAAAGCTGTACAGGCAAAACCAGATCTCCAGATTCTGAAACTAGTGATTTTCTCAATTTGCTGTACCACTTTTCAGTTGCAAAGAGGTATTGACACTTCATCAGAGTAAAGACTTTTCTGGATGCCCTGAAATATCTTAATGATTGAGTATTAGAAATATTATTGTGCAAAACAGGTCACCAGGGCATGACTCAAAGCCTGAATGACTGAGATCTTTATTTAGATCAGCTTAGACTCATCTGATCATTTTATTTTTGATCAATCAGCCTGCAGTTTCCATAGATCTACTCTTCCCTGGATATTGACTGTGAGATCAAAATATGTTTGGATATTGAAATTCATAATGAGGATATAACATATCAGTGTGCCCATCAGAAGTTTCTTACTTTATTCTACATCCCAAAAAATATTCACCAGATACAGAATCTCAATGCCTGAATGAGCCATTAGTGCACCAATAAAAGAAGCAACTTTAATCAAAAAGTTGGGGACAACCTCAGTGAACTTTAAAATGAACCTGTGCCTAGTACTGGATGGCTAGTACTACATCTCACTTAGATTCTAACTACATCTCAGAAATATTTCTCAAGGGGCTAGAAACAGGAGTGAATTTAGGCAAATCTTATATTCCCCCGACCTCAGTTTCTTTATTTAACTGAGTCTTGGATTTCTGTGAAGTTATATGTGGTCATCACCCACAAATTCCAAATGACAGTTCTACTAGAAACTTGTTTTTTTCCCAATATTTAGAACAAAACTTGCCCTCTAAAGAAAGATCAATTTCGAATTTTAAAATATTCTCATATACAGTTCTTATTTGATATTAAGTTGGAAATGTAGCTAGGAAACAAACACATTCTTTGAATATTTACATTTTGTATTTATCATTTCAATAACTTTGAAAATATGTACATAGCATTTAAGTTGAACTTCCCATTCTTATCATCCTTGACACACCCTCCTCCCTAACTTACATCCAAGTATCTTGCCTCCAACTCTTGGCCTCAATGACCTCTGACAGACCATCTTTCCAAATCTGTCAACTGTTGAAAGCTCTAGATTTTATTTCTTCCATTCTATTCTGTCTGCTACTATCTTAGTTCAAGTCTCTTACCATTGCATTAGCTTGGCTTTCTTATATCTGATGTAAATAAGACTACATATGTACTTTAAGTAAAAGACAATTTCACTGAAGTTGCATTAACTTTTTAAGCTCCTCTGTACTGCTTTCTGGAGGCCCAGCTATCTGCCTTTTATTTGTTGGATGTCTACCATTCCCCAGGCCTTCCTCCTGGTTTTCCTCTTACTCTTATTCCAGTAAATCTGATGTCTATTTTGGATTTCAGATCTAATTCTTGGCTCAAGTGTCACTTCTTTGTTTAGCCTGTTTGACATTCCTCAGTCCCTTGAGCCACAGCTTTGGTCCAGACTGGGGTTCTAGTAGACTGGGCTTCGCTATAGATCTAATTACATAAAACCGATTTTACTGCTTCTGCAGGTAAATACTTAGAGAGTAACCCTAAGTATAAACCCTGAATTATCTTTTTCTTTCTTTCCTCTAAAATTTATCTCTTTTATCACAATGAATGGTTCTTAAATTAATTCCTACTAACTTAGTATATGCTGAACATTTGTTGACTGAATTAAGTTACTTATCAACATAACATGTAACTGTATATATTCAAAAGGAAGCAGGAATGAACTAATATATGAAAGGAATTCTAAGCCTGAGACCACATATATGTGGGCATTTAATTTGTAAAAACAACACTGAGTGACAATGGTGCTGTACCTCAGAGTATGCCTCACGCAGTGATATCTGTATGTGCTCATTAGAGTTGGTATTTGGGACTGATTTGTTTCACCAGAGTTACCATGACATATAAAAAAAAAATCTGTGACAATTTTCTAGTAATCGTGACTGTTGGTCTATACACATAAGGAATGGCCTCAGTACAAATCTGACTAATCTGACTGCTTGTGGCTTCTAATCACAGAGAGAGCAAAATTGGTGGGTCTCCTTATGGGCTGTAACTATCAAGTCACTTCAGAGGAATGGATTGTCTCTCTCTCTGCAAAATATCCCTGTGTGTATAAACAACCTTAAGAGCATAATTTCTCCAGTAGTAATTTCATTATTGTTATTGATCTCTACTTTTTAAGATAGTTTATTGTAAAAATAATTAATACAAAATCATTTCATATTATATAATCTTATTACCCTATATAGCATTTTTCAAAAATCACAGTTTTTCTTCTATCATATTTGTTCTATTATATTATATTTGTATAATAATTTGGGGGAATTATTTTTGAAGTTTTAGGGAGATCCCTTAGATTCATTAGTTGCATTTTTATAAGTCAAAATTTAGTTTGTAGTATCAGAAGTATTTCTATAAATGTCTAATTTTATCTATTCTTGTATAAAGTTTTTTTTCCCATTTTAGAATTTATCCTGAAATTCAAAGGATGTCTCACATCTATTTATCTTCAGTCTTTCTTGTCAGATAGCTGATTTAGAAGAAAGTTTATCTTGTGTTTTTCATATATAAGACACAGAAGACCACATATAAATTTATGAGTTTACTCTCATGTTCTCACCAAGTGAGTAACCAGAGACATAATTCCATCTTTGTCTTTGGAATCTCTCAGGGCATCATGCAACTTGAAACAGGGTGCCATTGAGATGGGGGAAGGGAGGGAGAAATCCCAGATGAGTTACAAAAACTTCCTTTGTCTATATCTTACTGGTAACATTAGCAGAATTTTATTTATCTCGTCATATTTCTCATAAAAACATACTGTGAAGTTATATGTCCTAACTTTATATTCTTTTATGTTATTAAACTGATAATACTCTTTATATATGCATGTTTCCATATGCTCAATGTATAATCAAAGTGGTTCTGAATTGTTTTAAAGCTCATTTATTATTACCTAAGATTACTCATTTTATAATCTTTCAAGATATCTAAACAATTTTTATTTCATAGGATGATGAATTAGAGGTTATCTTTTTTTTTTATTCGTGTGGTACTTTTTCTGTTAATTGTCTCTGTCTATATACTTGATGTTCAGTGGTAGAGGCATATGCACATGGTGGAATTTGGTGCAATAAGATTAAATGTATTTCTTGTTTCAGAGAAATATGTGTGTGTGTGTATGAATAAGTTGGTAAAATTCATAGAAAGAACATCTTAGGATAGGGTATCCTAAAATAGAATACAAGACATAAACTCAGCATGTATCATTCTGTTTTTCCTTTCTTTCTATTTTGAAATGCAATATAGCAGCACCTACCTTCTGTGACCTGTTTTTGTTTGTTTTTTGTTTCTTTTGTTGTTGTTGTTTGCAGTTATATAGTGCAGAAAAGGTTTCATATCAAACCATTCATAATGAATTTTAGACTGAAAAATAATTCCATATAATAGCCACTAGATACAAAATAATACTCAATGGGAACATATGTTGCTGTTTCACAGAACAAAAATCAAGTGATAAGTACTTTTGATCATTTCTATTCCCTACTTATATTTTTTGGGGGGATTGAATCAATCTAAATTACAACTTTTAGAATGTCTTATTTATGGCTGTTTCCTCAAAGGAAGGTACATTATGAAATCAGGTCACTTGTTTTATGCATCCCTACAGACATATGCGGCTTTCTTAACATTTCTGAAAGAGGAGCACACGTCTGTATTTGCTACATAGGGCAAGAATAACTTCGTACTCCCACTTTACCTATTCCTTTATAGTTAGCCACATTCTATTGATAAAAAGCACACAATATACAGGCATAGTTTTTTTTTAATTTTAATATCTCTAACATTCAGACGTATAATATAAAGTTATGCCAGTCTAATTGACAGTATTACCTTTCTTAGTGAACCTTAAAAAAAGTGAGTCTTATAATCAAAAGTATCTTGAATGTGATAAATTAGAATAATTAAGGCTAATGTAGCATATATTAAGCCCTAAATTGGTGATCAACTCAGTAGGAACCTGAGTGGTGACATGTTCTTCCTCTGTTAATGAGCAGTTTAATTTTAAAAATCTGAAATAATAAACAAATATCTATCTTATGGTACCAGTAATCTTTTAGTACAAATGATTTTTTACTACATAGTTTTATCTTATAAAAACAACAAAAGTTACTGTAGCATTAGTAGTCTCAGTTACCCCTAACCATGCCATTTCTGTGATTCCATGTGCAACAATGTTCAAATATAAAGAAGTGGATTAAAGAGATTTCCTCTGTTCTTTGCCTTTGTTATCAATCTTGCACCTGTGAGTTTTGTTGACTGATGTATTAAATAACAAAATGAAGAGGTGATACCTAAAGAAATGGTAAAGAAAATGATCATCAGTTTAGTTCTTCATTTACTTCTGTTTCGGGGTCAAAAGGGTAGACTAGAAAGAATAAATAGTGTATTTTCAGTGGCTAAAATGTACAGAAAAAAATAAAATCTATTAGTCCAATTAAGTAAATTACATTGCTAAAGTATCTACTCAAGCTGATTTTAAAAAGCTTCATTGAAGTATATTTGGAATATAATAAAGTATTTAAAGTATATAATTTGATACATTTAGCATATGTATTGTTACCATGAAAACATCACAGTATTCACATGGTGAGCATATTCATCATACACAAAATTTCTATATGTACATTTATCATCCCTTTCCAGTTCTCATTCATGCATCCCCAACCCTAGGCAAAGACAGATCTTTTTTTTTTTCTGTCAGTATAGATCAGTTTGCATTTTCTAAAGTCCTATATAGCTGGGATCATTCAATAAATACATTTATTTTCTTATGTTGTCTGGCTTCTTTCACTCAGACTGATAATTTTAAAATTTATACGAATTGTTGGATGTGTCAATTGAACATTCCTTTTTATTGTGCATTAGTATTCCATTTTAAGTTATATCACAATATGTTTCTCTGATCACCCATTGAGGGAAATTCAGCTTGATTCCATGTTTCAGTTATTATCATAAAGCTTCTATAATTCATAATTCATCATCTTTGGAGTTCAGTATTTTATATTAAGATATGTATTTAGTGGTTACTATGACATTTTTGTGTAAAGTTGAATTTCTCAAAGTCTAACATAATTGAAAGTTTTTTGTCCTCACTTTATACTTGCATCATTTTTAATTTTTTAATTTATTTTTTATTTATATATGACAGTGGAATGCATTACAATACTTACTACATGTATAGAGCACAATTTTTCATATCTCTGGTTGTATACAAAGTTTATTAACACCAATTCATGTTTTCATACCTGAACTTTGGATAATAATGATCATCACATTCCACCATCATTAATAAATAACCCCATGACCCCTCCCTTACTCTCCAACCCCTTGGCCCTATCTAGAGTTCATCTATTCCTTTCATGCTCGAACTATGAATCAGCCTCCTTATATCAAAGAAAACACTTGGCATTTGTTTTGGGGGGATTGGCTAACTTCACTTAGCATTATCTTTTCTAACTCCATCCATTAACCTGAAAATGCCATGATTTTATTCTCTTTTATTGCTGAGTAATATTCCATTGGGTATATATGCCACATTTTTTTATTCATTCATCTATTAAAGGGCATCTAAGTTGATTCTACACTTTAACTACTATGAATTGTGCTGCTATAAACATCAATGTGCTGTGTCCCTGTAGTATGCTGTTTTTAAGACCTTTGGGTATAGACCAAGGAGAAGGATAGCTAGGTCCA
Organism: Callospermophilus lateralis; assembly: GCF_048772815.1. Taxonomy (NCBI): domain Eukaryota; kingdom Metazoa; phylum Chordata; class Mammalia; order Rodentia; family Sciuridae; genus Callospermophilus; species Callospermophilus lateralis. The sequence continues at coordinate 126,128,412 of NC_135306.1, read as the reverse complement.
ATGGAGGTTTCATTCCCAGTTTTCCAAGAAATCTCCATACTGCTTTCCATGTTTGCTGTGCCAATTTGCAGTCCCACCAGCAGTGTATGAGTGTACCTTTTTCTTGGATAGGCAGAATTAATATTATCAAAATGACCATATTACCAAAAGCACTATATAGATTTAATGCAATTCTGATCAAAATCCCAGTGACATTCCTCATAGAAATAGAAAAAGCAGTCATGAAATTCATCGGAAAAATTAGAGACCCACAATAGCTAAAGCAATCCTTAGGAGGAAGAGGGAAGCAGGTGGCTTCACTATACCAGAACTTAAACTATAGTACAGAGCAATAGTAACAAAAACAGCGTGGTATTAGCACCAAAATCGACTGGTAGACTAATGTTAAGTTCTTAGTGTTCTTTAAATAACCTTGAAATTAGTGCTCTATCTGAGGTGCATGTGTTAAGGATTTTCTCTCATTCTGTAGGCTTTCTCTTCAAATTATTTTAGTTTGGATTATTTACTGTTAGTATACAGAAATACATTTTGTATATTGATCCTATGGTGTACAACCTTGCTATTCTCTCTTGCTATTTTTTGTTCCCCAAAAGCCACAGGGTTTTCTACATTATTCAAACATGTATCTGTGAATAGAAAGTTCTACATCTTTTCCAATCTAAAAGTCTAGATTTTCCTACCTTATTGCACTGTCTGGAACTTGCAGCATGACTGTGAATAGATGCTTGAGAGGACCCATCCCAGTGTTAACAGGAGAAAGCTCTCAGTCGTTCTCTATTATGTACAACATTCACTGAACATTTTAGTAGATGTGCTTAGCAGGTTGAAGGAGTTTCCTTGTTCCTCTGGTTGTAAAAGCATGAATGAACATTGAATTTTAAAATGCTTTCTCTGAGCCTAAAGATTTTTTATTATAGTAAATTGTACAGTATTTTGATTGAATTTTTAAAATAATAAACCAAATTTACATTTGCATTCTTGAAATAATATGATTGGATTCAGTTTAATGTATTTTATAAGGATTTTAAATATGTTTTTGAATAATGTTTCCCTGTAGTGTTGTTTTCTTTTAATATTTTTATCTAATTTTAGTATTGAAATAATGTTGACCTCACAGAATGAAAATTATTTCTTCCTTTCAGCTTTCTTAATTCTTAAGAATTAAGAAATTAATTCAACATGTAAAACTTATTTTCTTCATTAAATGTTCAATGAAATTCTTTTTTTAATCTCTCTGTACCTGGAGTTTTGTGCAGGCTAGAAGGAAGGCTTTAAATCAGTTTCTTTAGTACATATAGGCCTGATCTGATTATCTGTCTTCTTACATGAACTCTTCTATTTTTATCTATTTCCAGAACATTTTTTTCACTTCAAGTAACTTGCCAAATGTATTCTGATAATATTGTTCTAGTACTCCCTTATTTTCATTTTGATATCTGTCAAAAACATGGTAGTCTAACCTCTTTCATTCTTGGCATTAATTTTTTTTTTTTTTTTACTTTTTTGTTATTATCAATCTGGGGCAAGTTTCATTCAATTAACCTTTTTTTTTTTTTCCTAAATAACAACTGTGGTTTCATTGACTTTTTCTAGTTTTCCATTTATCTTTCATCAATCATTATTTTCTTTCTTTGGCTTGTCTTAATTTTAATTTGCCCTTCTTTTTCTATTTTTTTTAATTATGAGTCATCGATTTGAGACTCTTTTCTAAATTACTGGCATAAATTTTCAGCTAAGTACTTATTTTTGCCGCACACCACATATTTCTATACATATGTTTTTATTTTCATTCATTTCAGTACTTTCCTTTTTACTACATATCATCATGAGGCATAACATGATGGCATGCTCTATGACATGGCAAAATGATCAAATCAAGGTAATTAACATATCCAATACCTCACATAATTATTATCTTTATGTGGTGAGAACATTTAAAATCTACTGTTTTTATTATTATTACTTCATTTTTTGTTCTACTTAGTTGTACATGACAAAAGAATGTATTTCAATTCATTATATACAAATGGAGCGCAACATTTCAATTCTCTGGTTGTACATGGTTTAGAAATGCACCATTTGTGCAATTATTCGTGTACCTAGGGTAATAATCAATGCTACACATTGTTAACTATAATTGTCATGTTCTACAATATTTTCAGAACTTATTCCTTCTAACTGAAGCTTTTTACCCTTTCAAACTTTTCCCTAGTCCCTATCCCCTCAGTCCTTAGTAACCAGCTATTCTAGTCTCTACTCTTCAGAACATGTTGTCAGGTTCAACATGTGAGATCATGTAGTATGTGCCTATCTGTGCCTGGTTTATTTTATTTAGCATAATGTACTCTAAATACATTCATGTTGTCTTGAATGACAATTTCCTTCTCCTTTAAGACTGAACACTATTGCTTTGTGTATATATACCATTTTCTTTATCAATCATCTGGTAATGGACACTAGATTCATTCCTTATCTTGGCTTTTGGGAGTAAATGCTACAATAACAAAGGAATTCAGATATCCCTTCAAAATAGTAATTTCATTTCATAATATAGTACTTTTATTTTTTATTTTCTGAGTACTTCCATTACTATTTTCCATAATGGCTTCACTCATTTATACCTACTAACAATGCACGATGATTCCCTTTTTCCCACATCCTTGCCAACACTTTTTATTTTTTTGTCTTTTTGATAAAAGCCATCCTAGAAGGAATGAGCAGATATCTCATTGTGGTTTTAATTCTTGTTGTTCTGATCAATAGTAATGTTAAGAATATTTTTGATGTACATATTGGCCATTTGTTTGGCCATTTCTTTATAAAATGCCAACTCAAGTCCTTTACCCATTTTTTAAATTTAATTTTATTTTTTTTATTAGTTACACATGACAGTACAATGATCTTGACATATCTTATATTGGAATCAAATGGGATATAATTTCTCATTTTTCTGATTGTACAGGTTGCAGAATCACATTGGTCATACAGTCACGTATATACATACAGCACTAATAATGTCTATTTTATTCTGCTGCCCTTCCTATCCCCCCTTCCCCTCCCCTCCCCTCCTATCACTTCTCTCTACCCAATCTAATGTGACACACTTCTTTTTTTTCCCCCCTCACAACATCATACATGTATTCTGTATAATGATGAGGATCTCTTTCCATCTTCCATGCAATTCCCCTTCTCCCTCCTTTTCCCTCCCACCTCTCTTCCCTATTTAGTGGTAATCTTCTTCTCATGCTCTTCCTCCCTATCCCATTTTGAGTCACCCCCCTTATATCAGAGAAGACATTCGGCATTTGTTTTTTAGGGCTTTTTAAAAACTGGGTTATTTCTTATTATTGAATTGTTATGGTATTATATACAGCTTACATGTTCAATCTTGGTCTGATATATGGCTGGCAACTATTTTCTTTCCTTATATAGGTTGTCACTTCAGTTTCTTGATTACTTCTTTTGCTGTGAAAAATATTTTTAGTTAAGCACTGTCCACTTTCTATTTTTGCCTTTCTCACATTTATTTTTGGGATTGTATTCCAAAATATCTGAGTCAAGACCAATGTCAAGAAGGTCTTCCCCTGTGTTTTCTTTGGGTAGGTTTACATGTTTACGCCTTACATTTAAATTTCACTCCATTTTGAATTGATTTTTGCATATCTGGCAAGTAAGGACAAAATTTAATTCTTCCAAGCAGCAGTTGAAAAGAGAGTATGCTTGGCATTTTTGTCAAAGAGCTATTCACAGTAGATGTGTGGATTTATTTCTGGGGTCCAAATTCTATTCCATTGGCATTTATGTCTGTTTTAGTGCCAGTGTCATGCTACTTGGATTATTACAGCTTTGTAGTAGATTTTGAGATCAGTTAGTGTTTTACCTTCATGTTTGTTCATTTTACTGTAGATGGCTTTGGCTATTCAGCATGTTTAGTGCTTACATATGAATTGTCTCTAATTTAAGATGACATGAGTGTATGTGTGGAAACCCTAAAGCCTCCACCAAAATAAAAAAAAAAAAAAAAAAACACAGATGTGTTAGAACTAATTTTTAAAAATTCGATAAAATAATTTTTAAAAATAAATTTGCAGGATACAAAATAATCATATAAAAATGAATAGTGTGTCTGCATATTAACAATAAACTATCTAAAAACCAAAATAACAATTTGATTTACAACAGCATTTAAAAAATAAAATATTTAGAAATAACTTTAAGGAGATGAAAGACCTGTACACTGAAAAATATAAAATATTGATGAAGGAAACTTGAGGAGATAGGCAAAAGTAGAATAGATTTACTTGGGGTCATGGACTTGGAAGAATTAATATTTTTTTAAATTTAGTTATAAATGGACACAATACCTTTATTTTATTTGTTTTTATGTGGTGCTGAGAATCTAACCCAGAACCCCACATGTGCTAGGCAAGCACTCTACCACTGAGCCACAACCTCAGCCCCAATGAAGAATTAATATTATTAAAATATCCATATTATTAAAAGCCATCTACAAATTCAGTGCAATCCTTATCAAAATTCTGTTATGTAGTACAAAATTATTTCCCTACACTTTCAATTTTCTCCTATATTTTTACCCTTTTGGGAAATTTAGTTATTTAGAAGTATGTTATTTAGTTTCAAATTGTTCATTATTTTTCAGATTTATTTGTTATTAATTTCTATTTTAATTCCATATTGTTAAAGAAAAGAGCCTGTGGAATCCAAGCCCTCTTAAATACATTGAGACTTGTTTTATATCAAAGACTTTGGTATGTTTCATGTGCACAAGGTAATGGTTTGAATACCATTGTTAAAAAGTGGATTCTGCCTGGCAGGGTGACACATGCCTGTAATCCCAGCAGTTTAGAAAGCTGAGGCAGGAGTATCATGAGTTCAAAGCCAGCCTCAGCAATGGCCGGGGTTGGGGGGGTGGCTAAGCAACTCAGTGAGACCCTGTCTCTAAATGAAATACAAAATAGGCTAGGGATTTGGCTCAATGGTTGAGTGTCCCTGAGTTCAATCCCAGGTACAAAAAAAAAAAAAGAAGAAGAAAGAATTGGTTGAGAATGTTGCTCAGACTTCTCTACCTTTATTTATCTCGTATCTATTTCTTCTATAGATTGTTGGGAATAAAGTAAGGATTTCCAAAAATATTTATAGATTTGTCTGTTTCTCCTTGCAGTTTTATTAGTTTTTGACTCATATTTTGGACCTCTATAAAGTAAATGTCTACTTAAAACAACAACAACAAAAAAGCCTTCAATATCTGATTTTGTAGTACACTGATGTGATTTATAGCAGATTAAATATTGCAGAAAAAAACAATGAACTTGAAAACACAGCAATAGAAAATACCTAAAACTGAAACAACACAAAAGAATTAACAGCAACAGATACTGTAGAGTATCAGCGAGCCTATTATAAATGTAATTTTAGCTCCTAAATTAAAAGGAGTGGCGAGAGAGACTATTTTGAAATGTAATGGCTAACTATTGGATACTACATTGAAACTTACTTTATATCAAAGACTTTGGTGTATTTTGGTACGATCCAAGAAACTCAACCCATAGCCCAAAAATTCTTTGGGCAGGTACAAAGGAGAATGTTTGTTTAATTTTATGGAAAGAATATGTTTAGTTTTCTCATTCCCAAGGACAATGAATGAGATTCATTTTCTGCTGTTTCAATCCTCCCCAGACCCTGGTGGTATCAGTGTTCTGGAGTTTGATCATTCTATACGTGTGCAGCAGTATCTTGATGTTATTCTAGTTTGCAGTTTTTCATGACTTACGATCTGGAATATCTTTTCATAGGCTTATCTTTCGCCTCCATTTCTTCTTTGATGAGGTGTCTATAAGATCTTCAGCCCATTTTATAGTGAGTTTGTTTTCTTATTGTTGAGTCTTAATAGTTCTTTATATATTTTGGATAACGGTCCTTTATAGTTTTAACATTTTATATTTAAATATCTTATATTTTAAATTCTTTTTTAAATACTTTGGATAGCAGTCTTATATAAATACTTTCTTTTGGTCTCTGGCTTGTCTTTTCATTCTCTAGACAGCGACATAGAACATAATTTTTAAATTATCATTATTTTTGTGGTGCTGGGGATTAAACCCAGGACCTCAAGCATCCTAGCTAAGAACTTGACCATTGACCTACATTTCCAGTCGAAATTTTGAATTCTATTGAAGTACACTTATCAGTTCTTTCCTTCATGATTGTTATTCTGGTATTGCATCAAAAATGTCATCACTAAATGCGTGATTATCTGCATTTTATTCTAAGCATTAAAGTTTTCATCTCTGAAATTCTTATTTGAAATTTTAAAAAATCTTTTTGATTTTTACTAATAAACATGGGTAATATTTCCTCTGGGTTTTTGAACATACAAATCTGCATTAATGTTCTTCTTTAATAGACCTATTTATTGTATGTTTCATATGTATATGAGTTTTGGTTGATTGTAGTTTTTTCCTCACTGTGAGTTATATTTTCTTAAATCTGTGCATACCTGGAAAAAATTTTTTTGTCACAAATTTGAATTTTGCCATTTAGGAAACTATTTTTGATCTGTGTTCTGTGATGAGGTTTTTAGTTGGAATCATTTGACTCTTTTACATCTCACTTTAAGCACTAATTAGATTCCTGGTGATTTTTCCCTACTATGGAGGCTCAGCCTTTCTCAGTACTTATAACTAATGACTTCTGAATTGCAAAATTCTCCACTCTGGCTTTTAGGAAGATAGTATTTTCAGGTTGGCTGAATTCTGACAACTGTTCCTTCTAATATTTCAGGATGCCCTTTTTGTTTCATAGGTCTTTTCTCATAATCACATGTCAGTCAGTAATGAAGTGAACACTTAGCGTGGGTCTCCCATAGGTGTCCTCATTCTCTCCTGCAGTTCTATTTGCTCAGGTACCATGAACCCTGGCAACCACAGCTCCCTAGACCCGGGCTCTGTTTCCTCAGCTTAAAGTGACTGCTGAGCTTGCCTGTCTCCCTCTTGGTACTGCAGCTTGGAAACTCTGCGGGGCGTGGGGGGCAGTAAGCTGCGGCAGTAGTAGGCTCAGCTTGTTTATTTAACATTTTCAGGAATTATATCCTCTACAACCTAATGTCCAGTATTTTGAGTCTCATTTTTAATGTATTTTTCATAGTGTTGAGCTATTTCGTCCTCAATCATTTTTATATAATAATAAATTAATGAAAAGTAAAAATTTTATGTTGAATCAACTCTGCCTTAACCATCTTTATTTAACCAAGGGTATAAGAATAAAGCAATTTCCCTGTGAGATATGGTATATCTACCTATCTTTATTTAAAAATTATGCTCACACTCTGGCAATAGAAAGGTAATGGGTTGATTTTTGACCAAATCCATTCTCAGAAAAAGTTTGAAATGAGAACAGCAAAAAGCAAAGTTAATTTTTTCATTTCATCTACCCATAGCTCAAAAAATAATTTCAACCAGATTAAATTCATAAGAACCTGTCATTCTTTTATAGTTTAATAGGAGTATTTTCAGAACAAAAATCAGTAAAATGAAGGTCTGTTAGTTTAAGGAACCTAATTGCAAATTTCAGCTCAATCACTTACCAACTATACAGCATCAGATGGGCTTCCCCCTCTTTGAATCTCATTTTCATAATTTGTGAAGTAATCATGATAAATAGCCTCATATAATTGCTATTAGAATTTTCCAATGCAAAACAAAATAGCTTGAACAAGTGTCTGAGAAATGTTTTGTTTTTAATTATAATATGGATTTGAATATTCTTTACTTAAAACAAAGGCCTCAATCACTATAAATTAGTAGGTAATATGAGTTCAAAGAATGCAAATGTAATGCAAATATTAATATAAGTCAATTTAAATAGTACTGAAAGGTAAATCTGAGTTTCTCTTCCTCCAGAACTAAAATTGCTCAAGGAATAATCTACCCCTTATATGAAATGATTTATGGGTTGTTAGTGCTCCTTGGCTTTTGTGGGTTTATTTTTGTTAAAAAATATTTTGATAAATAATGTTAATTTTAAATATGTAATGAATATTCATGCTCCTTTCATTCTGTCTTTATACCAAAATCATTACTAATAATTTCTGTTAAAAAATGTTCATTTTATACTTATTTTCTCTATTTTAAAAATTAAAATATTATGGCTGTTCTGTACTTTATTCCAATGAAAATTCGTTTAAAACATTGTGTCCCTTAAAAATAAACTGAGTTATCCCTCAGAAATGATCTGTGCTATACTCTGTAGTATGTCAGGCTTTGACTCAGTATAGTGAGTGTAGGGAGAAATAGACTGAATTTATACCATGCAATGTCTGGTGCATTTTTTGCAATATCTACCTAATGATAAAAATGGATTTTGATTAAGAACAGAATTTACTGTCCTAAATACAATCAGAGCCATGGATCTTTCATTAGTATAGTGTATCATTAACATAGCCCCTTAACCACCTGAGATTAAGATTTGCCAGAGATCTGCATCAATTGTACACAGGTGGCACTCTTTATTGTCCTTCTCTGCATTTGTTCTTGCTAAAAACACTACAAAGCCAAACAGATATTTCACATAATTATGTACATTGAAAATATATATGAATAATGGCTTCAAAGTTATCTTTTTCTATTTAGAAGATTTCCTAATCTCTGTTTACTTACCTGTAAAACAGAGAAAACCGACTTCTATGCTTCTGTGAAAGTTAAATGATACAGAAAATCCTGAAAATAGATGGTCAGTTAATTATAGCTATATTATTTTATTATCCAGCAATCATAGATAAATCAAGAGCCTGAAAGACTATACTTCCCAAATACAATTCTTTCACTATGACCTCGATTAGATATTAAAGTAACTGCCAAGAGTCTCTCCTAAAGTCACAGTACTAAATCTACTATTTTTATTTTAGAATTCTGATCTCAGGATTCCCATCTTAGTATTGTTTACCTATTGGACTACACAGTCTGTATGCACTAGATTTACATAACACTCTGGTGGATGTGAGCATTAATTTTAATGTGTATCTCCTATCTTGATGAAAAGATACACAGAAGAGCAGATATTTTACTTTTTTCAAACTATTACTTGAAAGCATTCAAAGTCAACAAGAACTTCTATATCACAAAAATTCTAAAACACCTAACACTTTCTCAGTTCTATTTTAATCAATGTTTTAGGTATTTGGTTGTAGAAGTGGGTGAAAGACAAATTTATTTTGATTTATTTGGCCAATAAATACTCAGAGAAGGCATACATTCCAAAAATATTACCATAAGATCATTAGGAACAGCAAGTTGTCTTTTTTAATATTTTGAAGGCTTTATTTTCTGCTATTACATTTAATAATTATATTAATGTGTATTTTGTGTTATTTATGAATTATATGTTATTTCACCAAAGCTATTTTAAATATTAGCAATTTCACATTTACCTCCTTGCATTACCCAAACAGTAATTCAAAATGACAAAGTTATAAATTTAAAAGGCAAAAAATGTGCTAAGGGGAAAAAAAGTAGATTTTATACTTTTGTCAATTTAATTAGCAAAGAAAATATATTAAGTGGTTTCAGGTTTCTTCTTAGTGAACAACATGCTACTTGGAATAACCATCATTGTGAATCTTATCATGGGGATAAATCTAATCCTATGGATTTGTCATGATTATATATTTATAAAAAGAGAGCTTGAAGGGTATTAAGAGTGCAGTCTTTGACAATGTTTATTATACTAGCATCACTGCATCAAAACAGCACTTCTGCATGAATTTGTCATGTACACTTATGATGATATTCACTTAACTCTAAATGTTTTTAAATCCTGAATCTGTTTTCTTATTGTGACCCATATTTGGGGGCAAGAAATTCATAAATAGTTTTTCTAAATAAGAAATATATTCATATGTCCCTTCCTGTTTCTCAAGTATAAAATAAGTATAATTAATATAAAAGAATGTAATTTCTTTCTGAAATTAATCTATAAATATATATGTACATATACATATATACACACACATATATATTTCATATGCATATACTTCATATACATATATTTCATATATATAGAGAGAGAGAGAAAGAGAAAGAAAGAGGAAGAGAGAGAAAGTGTGTGTGTGTGTGTGTGTGTGTGTGTGTGTGTGTGTGTGGTGCTGGGGAACCTAACCCAGGGCCTAATGCATGAGAGGCAAGCACTCTACCAACTGAGCTATATCCCCAGCCCCATAAATAAAATTTTAATAAATGAATATTGTGGTAGGTTTTTAGCTTTAGTTCCATGATTTTGCTAGCAAAATACAGTACTTAAATCTTTACCTTTTGTTATAATCTATATATCGGTTTGTAATACTTTTTAAAACTTTATACCTAATAAAATTCTATGTATAGATGAAAACTAGTTGCAAATTAAATAGAAAGTTAATATGAAGGGTGGATGTAAATAGGTTCATGATCTCTCTGTAAAACAGATTTTTTTTTTCTGTGTGTTTAATCTAAAGGTCTACTTTCCTCAAAGTGTTTACAAATTTTCTAAGGTAATAAATCGTAATGGACCCAGACAAGCAGACTGCTATGTTCCAATTTATAAACATCAAATTTGAAAGGAGTGCTGGGAACAGGTCAACTTTTCTGGAAGGACTTGGAGAGTCCCAATAGATGGAAGGAGTAAAGAGGATAGACTAAAGGAGAACTTACTAAAAAATACTATATTATTCTGAGATACAATCATATATGGAATCATACTGAATCTAAAATAGTAGTTAACTATAACATTTTCTTGGTCTGATTTCCTAACTTCACAATATTCTCTCTATTATTTGCAACCCCAGTCTTCTGCTTATGCTCCCAATTCTGTGATATCCAAATTCTTCTTCTTTTCCTCTTCTCCTTTAATGAGCTAAAGTACAAGATTCATTGCTTTAGTCACTCTCTCCCTGATATTTTTTTTTTCTGTGTAAGTATTTATTTCCTTTTCTGTGAGAGAGACAGGATATTCTCTCATTTGCACCCTGAAGAAACACTGTATAATGTTTTGGAGTTAAAGAAGAGGAAAAAGAATCAGCATGATAATAAGACCCACATCTGTCAATTTTATCAAGAAGCTATAATAAGCACATGCATATATATGGACATGCACACGTATGTGCATGCGCGCGCACACACACACACACACACACAGTATAAGGAAGACAGTAGGAATTTAGTGACAGATACAGCCTGAATAAATCTCAACTCTTCATTCTGCAAGCTTCATGGTTTTAAACAATGGACCTCTTCTCTCTCCATCTCACTATCTGTGAAATAAATTTAAAAATTCTCTTTTAAAATTGATTTTATTTTTTAAAAATTTTTTATTATTAGTTGTTCAAAACATTACATAGTCTTGACATATCACACTTCATACATTTGATTCAAGTGGGTTATGAATTTCCATTTTTACCCCATATACAGATTGCAGAATCACATCAGTTACCTATCCACATTTTTACATACTGCCATACTAGTGTCTGTTGTATTCTGCTGCCTTTCTTATTTTATTTTTGTTTTAAAATACACTACAGCAAAATGTATTACAATTCGTATTACACATATAAAGCACACTGTTTCATATCATTATATATAAAGTATGTTAATCCCCAAAGAAGCAACAGGCCACCTGTGGAAAATGGGAGCTTCCAGTTGCCTATGTGTGACACAGGCTAGACCCAGAGGTAACTGCTTTCACTGCTACTTGAAACTTTTTCAAATGGAAGGAAGAAGTAGTAATTTTCTTCAAACTGGTAAAAACATAAAGGTAACTTCACAGAGACTAACAAGATTATTTTTACCTAAATTAGATTCTTTACCTAAGATAATTAAAAGTAATGGTACATATTTTGAGTTGTGACTCTTAAGTAAGTCCTAAGCAGAACTAATACCATGGGAAGGCTTTGAGATAATACATAATCATACATTCTGAGTCAAGAATCATTAAGCAGAGAGATCTAAAGCTTACACTGGAGTTATATTCAGTTAATTTCTTTTCCCTAAAGGCCAATTAGTCCGCGCATTTGGAGCTGTGACAGCAGTTCTTTGCCTCAAGGGAGCAATCCTTCACACTCCCCTTTTAAGAAAGGTCCCATATTCACATTCATTGCCCCTGAAAGTTTCCCAACTTTTACAGAGCAAACTCTTGCCTTCAAATTTTTGGCATATTATGTAGATAGTATTGATAATTCACATTAACAGTTGATTTTTTTTTCTTGAGATACAGGATCATAAAAAAAAAAACTTTAGTTCAGTAGCTTTTTTTTATGATGGGTTTATATGTGCTTTCTTAGAGAAAAGTTATAAAACTTGGTTCTTTCCATTTCTATCAAAGATATACAATGTTTCCTTCTTTTTGTGCAAGTCACAAAGGAGCTATAACTGTGTATATTTTCACATCAGATATAAAATTCATATCTCACTTGTGACTTATGCAAGGAAAATAGGAAGCTCCATTAGACAGAACTACAGTTTGTCTGTGAATAGTGATTTGCAGTTGGGGAGTACTTTCCTTTGAAATCATTAAATCTTTACAGCTAAGTATTCCTTCTGCCTTGACAGATTCTACACATTACTTCATCATATGTATAAAAATGATCTTTAAAAATACCTTTAATGACTTCGACAATGGCCAAAGTTCATCTGACACTTTTCTTACTTTCTAGAACTACATTTGTTACACTTTTTATCCTGTCACCTTGACAGTGCATAACAAAAAGCTTGTGTCAGAATTTCAAAGTGGCTTCATTGAGTCTTCTACCATTATTAAAAGCTATTTTTGAGCCACATGAATAGTGACACCCCCACTATAACATTTGTTTTTAAAAGTCTTTAGAATTTTAAAATTTAATTGCTTATTTTACATGAAACTCAAATGTGTAGTTGAACAGGTATGATTTCCACAGAGGTAAAATAGGGGGAAAATAACCATGCTTTGCCTTTCTGTCAAAGCTGACATATCTACTCATTCTTCCAATGTTATTTAAATCAGTCTTTTTGAGCAACAGCCCCATTTTCAGATTTTTATGATGGAGAAATTTGTTTTGAATAATACCATAATATTAAGTAGATAAAATCTTACTGTGCTCTAAGATATATTTTTTATTCTCCACCATTAAAACTCTACAAAAAGATGAATAAATTATCCTTGTTACAAATAAGTCATTTAGAAGTGGAAAAAATTCTTTGATTTTTTTTTTCCGTAAGTTGTCATGGACATTGTAAACAAATATGTGATATCCAAAATGCCTATGAAACATTAGGAGTGCCAGGAGGCTCAGTGTCACTATTTCATTTATTAATAGGTTGTCTATGGAAATTTTTCCAAAAAGTTCTCAGCCACCCATCAATGCAACTAAATATTTTCATATTCCAAAGTTTCTAATAACTCGGAGACAAAAAATTTTAGCATATTAATACTATTCAAGAAAGAGAAGAAGAAAAATACATTAAAATTTTCGTAATTTAAAGATGTCCTTGTTTTTAAAGTGAAAATATATGCTTCAATAAACTTGCCAGAGCTTTTCTACATACATTATATAACTTTAGCATACCAAAGTATGTGAAGTATCACCAACCTGTTATGCTAATATTCTCCTGTGTATTCTTATACATACATTTCTCTAATAAAAACATGCTTTTGCTGCCTTGGTAAATTTTCCCTATCCTTCAAAACCCACCTCATATATCATCTCTTCTGGGCTGCATTCTTTCATGTCCCAATCTTTTATAAGTAGCTTTCTTGATTGTACTCCCTTAATATCCTTTTTTTTTTCTATATTTCAATCACATGGTACAGGGTTTTTGTTCTTGTTTTGTTTTGTACTTTCTAATTAAGCCATCATACATTTTAATAATTTTAATTTTAAATACATATCTGGCATATGGTAAGAACTCAGTGAAGTTTTACTGACATAGTTAAAAATTTGAGATCACTCCCCCTGTCATTTGATCAAACAAAATCTCTCATCTCTGGAAATACGGCATTGCTTGCTCGCTGTCTCCTTTATTTTCATACCAGTAAAGAATAATCATCGCTGCTCATGCAGGAAGTGTTTTTCTTATGTTAACTGTAGTCTCATGTTCTGGATCTATTCCTCCCTACCCCCACAGCCTTGCCTTCTATATTACAAATTGTATAACCTGTTTAGACTGTTAACCTAACCTGTTTAGAATTCCCTTCTCTGGAGGATCAAATGAGATATTTGTATCAAAGAAATTTAGGTTTTAATATAGAGAAGAGTTAATAAAGTAGCTAAAAATGGCTCCAGAGGAAGCTGTAAATTTAAAGGATATACTACTAAGAATTAAGACATTAAGAATTTAGGAAAGTGGACAATAGTAATTTTAACTGTGGTTATAAAAATTTGAGGTTGTCTGCTCTTAGGCAACTAATGAAGATTCAGCTAGAATTGCATGTAGTGAGTGCCAAAACACAAGCTAAAGTAAAAATGATGTAAAGATTAAGGATTGGAAAAAATAAACATGGAACATAGATTCTTAGGTCAGTAATTTGATTTTTTGACTGTGGGGAAAATATAAGAATTCAGATTTTAAAATATCAAGAAGTGATTATTCTAATATGAAAGAACTGAGCTGAGCTTTCTTTCAATGGGACTTCTCTGCTTTAAATTATTTGTGTATAGTTTAAATAACTATCAGATTAAAGAAACTTTATGTAAACTATTAGAAGTCATTTGTTCTCTAAGATCATATTGAAAACCACTGTCAATGGGAAGGTATGATTTTACCTAACTCCTTTTAGATACATATCCATTATTTTTACAAGCCCAAAAAGTAGTGGTTATAAGATGTGTTAAGATGAGTAGAAAATAAATTTTTATGTTAAAAAAAAAAAGATTATTTACCCACCAAAATTTGTATTTGGAAAAGGATAATGATTATCACTTCTGAGAATATATGAAGAACAAAGAGAACAAACACTGTCTATATAACTTTGTTTAAAAAATATTTTTAGTTGTAGATGAATACAATGCCTTTATTCATTTGTTTATTTTTATGTGGTGCTGAGGATCAAACCCAGTGCCTCACACATGCTAGGCAAGTGCTCTGCTACTAAGCTACAACCCTAGCCCCCTAACCACCTCTATACAACTTTTGATGTGATATTAGTTTGGGAGAATACGTATGAAGCCAGGAAGCAGCAAAGCAGTACTGATGATAAGAAGAGTATTGAAGTCCCCTGAGTAGGCTTCTTCAATCATATCATCCTGTCTTACCCTAAGAGGGAACTAGAAACCTAGAATATGTGCTCATCATCTTTGTGATTGCTTACAGGGAAATTATTTTAGGACACATGGATATACCTAAAAATAAGTTCTTTATTTTTGCTTGATTTTTTAACATAGATGAAATTCTATTTTACCACGTGTGGGTATTTGCGACTTGCTTATGTTTCTCAACCTTTATGTCTAAGATTTCTCCACAGTGTTGAAGGTAGTTATAATTCATTTATTTTTATCTAATAAATAATAATTTAGTGTGTAAATACATAAATAAATAAATACACACATATCAAGACTGTGATCCCTCACAGAGTGAAAACAAACGAGATGAAAGGGATCATCATCCCATTTTTCTGTCAAGTAATACCAGAAACAACAACAACAAATAAGTCTCACTGAGCTGAAAACACAGAGAAGGGAGATCAGAGAAGCTGAGGTGACTGATAGGTCAGATAAAAGAAACAGGGGAGCTACACAGAGAATACCTTTCATAAATCTGCATTCAGATCTCATTAAAATATGAACAAATAGTAAGCTATGCATGCAAAGGGTGAAAAACTGAGGGAGAAGGAAAACACACAAGGGAGCTGAGAAAAGATACCCGATATTGCCCAAGGTCAGGAGTAATTGAAACTTGAACCAACCCACATCAATAAAACCATTATTTTATTCATGAGGCATTCAGTAGAGACCCCCAAAAGGATAAGGCTATAGGAGTAGGGTTAATATAGCCCTCCCAAAAAGTCTATTTTGAACCCAACCTAATAAGGATTAAAAAAAAAAAAAAAGCGTAGGAAAGGGTAAGCTGGACCACAAGTGAAGTAGTTCTACAGCCAGAAAGGAAAAAAAAAAAAAAGAAAGAAAGAAAATCACCAGTAGTTATGGGAACTGACAATGTATAGCCTCTGCAAAATTGCTAGAAGCGTGAGGAAACAAACAAAAACAAAATATAGACTATCATTAGGAGAAAAATCATTTTAATCTCTTAAATTTATAATTTTCATTTTTCTTTAAAAATAACAATGGGTGATTTGTAAAGTACATAAAAATAATGTATATTATCTAGATAAGGCAAAGCGGGGGGGGAGGGGAGGGAGGAAACACAGTGGAAATGAGATGGACATCACTCCTAAGAACATGTATGAAGACATGAATGGTGTGACTCTACTTTAAATACAACAAGAGATATGAAAAAAAATGTGCTCTATATACGTAATATGAATTGTAATGCATTCTGCCGTCATATATAACAAATTAATTTTTTTAAAAAAGTGTTTTTAGTCCAATATGAATTTTAACTCAATAGTAAACTTAAATTTAGTGCAAATAATACCATATAGATGAAATAAAATGTTTTTGAAAATAAAAAAAATGAATTGTACAATACATAAGAAGGAAAATATGCAGGTGTGATAATGTCAAATACGCTTTGCAAGCCTTTAAATATCATGCACACACAAAGATATCAAAGTTGAAATTAACAAGTAAGGCAAGGAAAAGAGGTCAAAAGATAAAGAACAAATGGAATGAAGAGAAAATGCATATTGTAATACTGGAATTAAACACAAGTGTAAGTATATTAAATGTAAATGTACTGACCACAACAAAGACAGACAGCATCAAAGTGGATTAATAAGCATAGTCTTATAGTATATTTCCTGCAAGAAGCCCACTTTAAATGAGTATCTGTGTGTGTGTGTGTGTGTGTGTGTGTATGTTTATACTTGTTAAGATGAAAGAGACAAAGTAGAGAGATATCATATGAAGCAGTAATTATAACAACATTGAAGAGATTTTCTTAGTATCAGACTAGTATCTTTAAGTACAAGAAATGTTTCCTAAGATAAAAATGAAAATTTTAGAAACACAAGAAAGTCAATTTCTCAAAAAGACATTATAAATCCTAAATATATAAACCTAATACCAGAGCTTTAAAATACATGAAGCAAAAACTCATAGGACTTAATGGAGAAACTGACAATCTTTTATCAATAGTAGGAGATTTTAGTACTCTTCTCCAGTAATTGTTCAATTGCAAGAACTATAGAACGGAAACATCAGTATAGTAACTCCTCTCCAGTAATTCATCATTTACAAGAAGGAAGTGAGTAAAGCTCAAATGACTTGAACACAGCTATTAACTAGTTTGACTTAGCTGATACTGGATGGAAGTATGCTGTGACACACAACCACACAATATATTATCAGCATATGAAATATTTACTAATATGAACCATACATATTGCTGGGCTACAGCAAAGTCTCATTTCAACAAAAAGATAGAAAATTAAGAAAATATATTATTTAATTACAATAAAATTATATATTATTAACAGATAAACACTGGAAAAAAATCACCAAATATTTGGAAATTCAAAATGCATGTCTGAATAACCAAATTCTCAAGGAGAAATTAGAAAATATTTTGAAATAAGTGTTACTGTGTTATACAATATGTGATACAATTAAAGAATTACTTAGAGGTAAATGGTTACCTTCAAAAAAAGAATATTTGAAAATCAGTAATCTACAATTCTAGCTTAAACAAATAGAATAAAAATAAATATAAACTCAAAGTTATTTGAACGGGAAAAAGCAGAAATCAGTGAAATTGTATATAAAAAAATAGGAAAAAATGGAACTCAATGCTAGTTTTTAGAAAATATCAATAAAACTGGTAACTATCAAAAAGTAGAGATTAAACTCAAATTGCAAGTATCATATAGGAAAAAAAATATCACTATGTGCATATTGTAAAGCACTAAAATAACAAGAAGGGGATACTCTAAACAATATTTAATTTCATAAAGAGGCCAAATAAATCCTTTAAAAGATATAAATCCTAAAACTAGCACAAAAAATAGGAAATAGGAATTGTTCTATTCTTATTAATTAAATTGAATTTTTAATTAAAATCCTTCACACTACAAAAACTTCAAATCCCAGTTATCTTCCCTTTTTAATTCTATCAAATACATAAGAAATTATACAACATGACCATCTGGGGTTTATCTCAGGAATACAAAATTGTTTTCAATTATTAAAATTTAATGTAATTTGCCACATGAATAGATAAAAGAAGGAAATCTCACCTTTATTTTATTAAATACAGAAGAAGCAGATGAAAAATCCAATACATTTGAAGAAACACTAAGCAATGTGGGATTAGAAAGAAACTTTCTCATCCAGGATAAAGGCAACTACAAAAAAAAAATCAATATTCACTGTAATATTTAGTTGTCAAGGACTGAAATGTTTCACCTTTATTTTTCTGTTCTTATCATTTATGTTCCACACTTAATGAGAGTCATAGATAGTACAATAAAGCATAAAAGAAGTAAAATCCTTTGAGGTAGAAAGTTTGATATTAAACTGTTTTGGCTTGTAAACAGCATTATATGCATAAATAGACTATTTTAATAAATAAGCACAAAAAGACACAAAATTAATATTTAGGAATAAACTAAACAAAATGTGCACAAGACCTGCACACTGAGAAATGTTATAATATTTCTGGGAAAAATTAAGAGAATATTTAAATAAGTGATGAGATAAACCATGTTCATGGATATCAAGATTCAATAGTCTTCAAAAGTCACTTCTCAAATCTATAAATTCAACATAATGCAGTAAGAATCCCAGAAGGCTTTCATTTTTCTAGAAATTAGCAAGCCACTTCTGAAACTTACATGAAAATTTAAAGAGCATAGAATACAAATTGACTTGGTAGAACATAAATACTTAAAAAAAAAAAATAGGTTTATAGATAATGGAAAAGGTGACAGTCTGGGAATAGGCCCACACATAAAAGGTTAATTAATTTATCACAAAAAGTGCTAAGTAATACAATGGAAAAAGGGTATTTTTTTCCACAAATACTACTAGTATGTGGATAGCCATGTTGCAAAATTTGATCCGTTGATCCTTTTACCTTCTCTCGAAAGACAAAAAATGAATTGTACCATAGACCTTAATGTAAAACTTTAAAACTTCTAGAACAAATGTGAAAATTTTACTTTTGACTTTCTAAAGCCAAACAATATTTTCCTAAGAAAAACAAAAAATGCTGGAAACAAGAGTTGAAGCCTTCACCAAAATTAAAACTTGCATATTTCAAAAGCTACTGGTTTAAAAACAAGAATAATCTTCGACTGGGGAAAATATTTATGACATGTTTGAGAAAAGATTTGTATCCAGTATTACAAATAGCTCTTACATTTCAATGTTGGAAAGAAAACAATGCAGCATAAAAATAAAACAGACATTTGAATATTTGGCCCATAAAAACTGAAAAAAATATTCATATTTGTTAGTAATCAGAGAAGGCAATGAAATCACACTTTAGTATCATTGCATATTCACAAAACTGGCTAAAATTAGAAAGAGTTAAAATACCAACTTTTTTCAATGATATATAACAATTAGAAATTTCATATATAGCTGGTGGAAGCATGAAAATATGCATCTTCTGTATAAAATCTTCTTGCAGTTTCTTTTATGGTGAAAACTTTACCACGTGACCCAGAATTTCTGATACTAGTTATTTATCCAAAAGTCATACAAATATATGTCCACAAAAACTTGTACAGGTATATACAATATGGTTTTACTTATAATAGCCTAAAAGTGAAAAGAAACCAAATGTCCAAAATTTTATCCAGAAAATACTAAATAAGCTAATTGTGGCCTTTATAGATATCGAAATACTACTCAGCAATTAAGAAGAATTGCCATTGACATATAAAACAACATGAATGAATCTTTTAAATTCTATGCTGAGAGATAGAAACCAGACTTTCAAAAGCATACACTGTTTTATTGTTTACATAAAAGTCCAAAACAAGCAAAAGTACTCCTAAATTATTGACAGGGGTGTGGATGACTGGGAAGGGGCCTGACACAAACAATTGAAGGGTAAAGGAGTATTCTATGTCCCAGGTATATTAATTGTTCTCATGGCAAAGGGAAGGGTCCAGAGAGAAAACAGAAGCACACAAGTCTTACAACTGCCCTCTAGTGGTTAAAAACATGTCATAGGCAAGTCAGATTCAGAGTTGGTAAGTAGATTCTATCTTTTAATGTAAGATCTGCAGTTACATGGCAAAGGATGTGAATACTGACTGATGGAGAACTGAATCCACTTTTGTGATTCATCTACTGTATAAGCTAAGGACCCACTTTTTCTGTTCTCATTGATTCTCCTAAGAATCCAATAAGTATTCTAAGACTTTTATGAATGTAGCATTGCTTTAATATTCTGTTGTTTAACCCCTTCCCTAGACTTAGTAAGCATTTTAGATCAGCATTCCAAGTTATCAAAGATGGGAATTTTGCCAGATATTTTCCATTTAATAACATGTGACTTCATCTCCTTGTTCTCCAATATCAGAACCTCATCACCTTCTGTTCTAATTCCAAATACTTAATGTCTCATTAGGGTAGGTTTCCGTTTTCACATACCAGATTAGTAAGACAATGCTAGCCGGTATAACAAACTGTCAAGTCTCAGGATCTTAGCAAGGTAAATATTTAAATGTCAGTCTTATTGATGGACATAGGTAATGTTTGTTACTTTTCCCTTCACAGTCATTTAGAAGCTCAGTCCTGACATTCTCAACCTGTGACTTCCAAAGTTGCCTGGGACATTGATATTCACCTACCCAAAAGAAAAATAGTTGAAATATATAGAATAAAAGCCATTTCACTATATTTCATTGCCAGAAACAACCATCATGTCCATGCTGACTTAAATAGAAAAATAGCAAATGAGTGTGCAGGAAAGAAAATTAAATAGATTTTAGGAAGAGCTGAGCTTTCCCAGTCTTTGCTATGTACTCCACCTGTTTGAAAATGTTCACTATCCTTTCATAAATCTAAAGTTTATCAATAACCTAACCATTCTCCACCACAAAAGAAAATAAATTTAGGACATATTAACCCTAATTAATTCTTCCTTTATGTCACATACCCCTTTTGGTCAACATTTTAGTTTTGTCTTTTTTATACATCTACTTTATTAGTCTTGTCATTATTATTATAATGTTATCCCATTTATACTTATGTTTTCAGCTCCCTTTTTGAAGTAATTTTTCTTCTTTCTAAGGTATATATCCTTCAGTGATAGTGCCTTAGTAATAAACTTGTTCAGTTTTTGTATACATGATACATTTATTTACTTTTCATTCCTAACAGAAAATTTACAAGATACAAAATTCTAGGTGTATAATCTGCCGCAACCACATTGAATATGTAATCACTCCAAAGTATTCTTCTGATTACATTTTTGCTGTTGGAAAGTTAGTGAACATTTTAATTATTATTATTTTGTAGATAGTTTGTCTTTCCTCTGTGGTTACTGGTATGTGATTGGTGCTTTGTGTTCTTAGCCATGCCTTGTATATATTATATTCCTTGTATTTAAGGATTCATGTGCATGATTTTGGGAAATTTTTATGCCCTTTCTCTAAGGATATTACTTAGTTTTCTTTTTCTCTAATCACTCTGTCTTTCATTAGTATGGTTTCTCTCTACCTCCCTATAGCTCCCTGCCTCAATAATGCTTTCTATCCCTCCCTCACCAAACCCTGTACCTTCATCTGTTATATTTGACTGGACTTAAGCTGTGCCCTCTGGTTTTATGTTAC
Organism: Callospermophilus lateralis; assembly: GCF_048772815.1. Classification (NCBI taxonomy): domain Eukaryota; kingdom Metazoa; phylum Chordata; class Mammalia; order Rodentia; family Sciuridae; genus Callospermophilus; species Callospermophilus lateralis. The sequence continues at coordinate 126,106,491 of NC_135306.1, read as the reverse complement.
ATCTCTATTAATTGAAGTCCATTCTGTTTGTATTTTCTCTCTGTGTGTCTCATGGTGTCTCATTGAAAGGCTCAAACCTCTCAATGATTTCAGTTCTATTCTCTACAAATATGTGCAGTTTCATGTTTAACTTATATACATTGAATCTTATATTTATAAGATTTATTTATTACATTGTTATATATTATTTCTATTTCAGTTTTAATCTGCATAGTTACTTTTACAGTCATATCTTCCTGATAAGTTTTTAATTCATAATCATTTTAATTCCAAGGTTCATTTCCACTAAAGATTTGTTTCCGTATGAAATTATGTTTGATTCTGCATTCAATTCCAATTTGACTAAATAAGAATAGTTGAATTCATTAGAGCAATAAAAATTAAAAAGTCAAATTCCAACAATTACAATGCAAAGATCTTCAAATGTAGTCTTTGGGCCAAAAATAAATATAGTCATTTTCTATGTAGGGAAATCAGATCAAAACAAAGTGACCCACTACAAAAAAGAAAGGTAAAAATAGGAGGATAAGTAGGAAAGGTGCATGAGGTTAGTGGAATATTTTTAAAAATATAATTTAAATAACATATCATTCAATTAGAGAATAATTTTATTTTTATTAAAATAATTAAAACTTTAATATGAACAATCATGAACATTTATTTCCAGAGGGAAAAAAATAAAATAAAAAATAAATCTTAGTGAACTATAAGACAATATAGTAGTAATAGAAATAGTGGGAAATTAACAACTCTCTCATTCTGACAGATCAATTAGGACAAAATTGAAAAATAAATAGAGCAGTGGTTTTGTGTGGTATGGATGGATAAGCAAGCAGGTTCTAGAACCTTCATTCCTGCTTCAAGCATATCAACTTTGCATCTACTGATAAAGAAGGTTTGTTGTTGTTGTTGTTGTTCTGTTTGTTTGTTGTTTTGTTTCATTTTTTCAAATAGTCCAGAGAAGATTCAATTTGCTAGAAAGTTAAATTGCTTTAAAATTATGAAAAAACACTAAAATAATGTTTGGAGGACACAATTAAAAATTACTTAAAGGCTAATTTTTAAACATTTTTCTTAAATAAGGGATTCATTTTATTGCCAATGAATGCCAGGGGGGGTGAAGAACAACTTGTGTAGATTGATATAGCAGGAATGGGAGCCGTTTATTGTAGGAAAGGAGTGGTATTTATACATTCCACACAGCTTATCTAATTAACATAAACTCGATACAGCAGTCAACCAATAAGGAATCTCCACACTTAATGGCTCCCTGGCGTTACTTCACAAACCACTCCCTCTGGCATTTTGCCAGGCGCCATCTTGACTTGTTTACAGACCCTAACATTTCTCTGGCAAAATGCCAGGCGCCATCCTGACTTGTTTACAGACTCTAACAAATGAATAGAGAATGTATTCAAAAACTGATCTTGTATTGGGGTAAAAAGATAGATTTATCAAGCTCCAAAAATAATAAACTCTACATCACTCTCTATATCAAAATAAGTATCTGGCTACATCTGATATCAGAGTAAAAGTCAGTTATATATTTTTACTATTGATCATGAATAGTAATTATGTTGATCATCCAGCAGAAAAATTAATAATATAATTGTACTGATAAAGATAAATTAGTAAATTAAAAAAAACTTATAAAACAAAAAAGTAATAAAAACTCAAAATGTTTATTGTAAAATAAACAACCTGACACAACTAATCTTTAAAAAATTATTATAGCTAACATTTATTGGGAACTCAATAAAAAAATGCATGACTTTTTAACTAATTTACAAGAGCTTAACATTTTAAAGAATTTTTAAAGAATTGTATGAGAATCATTCAAGTTTATTAAATACTGTTAACAATATATCCAACACTCTATTGTGGTTAGAAAATAGAGGACATACTACTGAAAAAAAGGAATTAATTTTACTACCCTGGAGATATTTGCTTTCTGGAAGAATAAATAAATATTCCCATTTACAGATGGGGGGAACCAAATTCAGGGAACTTTGGCAAATTATCAAAATTACATAGCATATTTGTATCTAAATTGCTTTTGGACACAGGTTTCCCTGAAGGCACATCCTCCTAACAAATATATAATGGTCTCTCTGTATAAGAAAACCAGAGAACACATAGTAATACCATTAAAATTATGAAGTAGTTTGAAAACATCTGATCATTACAAATATTTTTGTCTTCTTGTTCTATACCAACCAGTTCAAATTACCTGATGTATATAAGTATTCTCTGACATAAATATTAATATTCCCACCATATTTTATAATTGAGGATAGTGAAAAAATGCAATGTTAAATCCCTTTTTGTTACAAAGCTACCTTTATACCCTGAAAATGTAGTTGTGGAGGCTACACTTTACTACTGCTACTTAGTACTCATGATAAGGAAATATTTTTTAAAAACTTTAAAAAATTATATAACTTACTGCTACAATATTTAACTTGTTGAAATAGTTGATTTTCTAGTGAAACAAATTACAAAATTTGATGCAAGCAGAATTTTAAACAGCATAATCAAAGCGAACATGGTAAAGAACTAATCCCACTGATAAAAGCAGACTAGGTAACTTTTTGTGAGAATCTTATTGGTATTCCAAGAAAAAAATAGCTTCCCTACTCTTTAAATTGGTACAGAATATGAGAGACATGAATATTTGGCACGTTTACCAAGCAGTCTATCGCTGATACCACATCTCTCAAAGCTAACTATACACAAACCAACCACATACTTACAAATAAGCACACACACAGCAAACCTAATAAGGTACAGATAATTTCTACATTACAAATAGATGTAAGATTCTAAAAATCACATACCAGTTCTTACATATGTTAAGAGAATGATATGCCATACTTATGCACCAGTTATTCTGGAAGGTGGAACTCAGCTTTTCTTGATATTTCCACAATATATACCTAAACAAAGAAGCAAGTATTGCCAACTTAAACCTATAAATTTCAATTTTATGTCTTATTCCTAAGAAAAAAAATAATAAAAGTATTCAATGATAACCAAGGGCTTTTATTATAATTGTGTTAATAATAATTAGCATTACTATTGACTCCTAGAAGAAAAAAATATTTTTTCCTAAAATAATATTTTTGAGAAACATCCTATACCTATAATCTATGACACAGTGTTACAAGGGATGAAAGTAAGATGCTTTGTTATTAAAAAAAAAAAAAAAAAAAACTCAGCTGGCTGCACAAATAAGAACGTGGTTGAAGATGAGGCATTTAGGACGAGTCTCAAAGGATTGGTAGGAGTTTAACAGATATGATGGGAAACACAGAGAGATGTGTTTCTGGGTCAGGAGATGTGGAAGGAGGTAGTGAGAAATCAAACTAGAAAATTCTGAAGCATAAAGTATATTAAATATAGATAGTGATAAATAAATCAGTGGAACAGAACTGAGATGCCCAAAACAGACTCAACCATGTAAGACATATGACAGATTAAAGTATGTGGAATTATATGACAAAAGCACCATTTCACATATCGTAGCAAAGGCATTTTACTTATTTAATGACACTGAAATAATTACATTCCCTATCTCACACCAAAACATTTAATATAATCCAGTTATATTAAAAATTAAAACATTTAAACGTATTTTTAAGTGCTACCAAAAATTCTACACAAAAGTTGACATAAATGGGGTTAGAGATCATCTTCTACCTAAGAAAATGTTCAGAAGTCATAAAGGAATCTATAGACATGTGTGTTTCTCCCCCCCAAAAAAAAGTTTTAAAAAATTATATCACAGATGCTATATAAGAATACAAAGAGGAAGAATATTTCTAAGAAACAAAGTCTTGAAAGGTTGTATTGCACAGAATTCTAAGAAATGAAACAATGCAAACAGGCAAATTAAAATAGAAAAAAATAGGGAAAATTATATAAATGACCAGTGAAATTAAGAAAATATGTTCAACGTTCTTAGAGATCAGGGAAATATTAATTAAATAAGCAGCAAAATAGCACATTTTACCCATCAGTACTGACAAAAATTAAATTGATTCTGTACAATGTTGGCAAAGATGCAGAAAAAGAGAATCATATATTACCAACAAGTATAGAAACTGCTATTATATTATTGAAAAACAATCTTGCCGTACTTATTAAAATAAAAAATGAGCATGCCCTTTGATCCATCCATTTCTCTTTTTTGAAAGTCTGTCACAGAAAATAAAAGCAATAGTACATGATGTATGTGTGAGATTATTTATAGCAGCATTGTTTTTTAGTTGCAAAAAAAGAATGAAACAAAACTTACTATACTGAATGTCCATCAGGGACAGTTAATTAAATTCTGCTACATCTAAACACTGGAATAATATGTGACGTTTTAAATCAGAATTAGTCAACTCTATATTTTTGGATGTGGTCTTTCAATAACAAAACAACAACAACAACAACAACAAAATAACCAAGTAGACAACATTTACATTTTTTGAAAGATAAAACAAAAATAACATCATATGTGTGGATATAGATGTCCTGGACATAAGATGGGAAATTATATATGAACTGTTATTTGTTGCAGACAGTAGAAATTTGACAAAGGAAGGGGACAAAAAATGTTCTTTATTTAATTCATGATCCTTTTGTTTGACTCATTGCAATAACTATATATTAATAATTTTGTCATATTAATTGTGTTATTTTAAAATATAAAGTATAATGTGGTAAAATAAGTAAATATTATCTCTGAATTGCTTTACTGAAATATCAAAGAGAAGGAAACTATCCTCTTGTAATCTAACTACTTATCAGACAATCCACATGGAAAGTGAAGTATATCAATGAGCACATGGTCCTTAATTGTGATTACATTTTATTATACTCAGCCTATTAAGTGCTTAAATTACCAGATAACAGAATCTATGTGCCTAATAGGGGAAAGTGTATTAACTGTGTTTTTGCTCCCTATTATAGCCCTGTTCCAACAATCACATGGATGAAGGTTAATGGTTATATTCCTATTAAGTCACGTCTGCGGAAATCTCAGGCAGTGCTGGAAATACCAAATGTGCAACTGGATGATGCAGGCATATATGAGTGCAGAGCTGAAAACTCTCGTGGAAAAAATTCTTTTCGTGGACAATTGCAAATATACAGTAAGTGCTTTCAGCTAAGCGTGCTCTAGTCCCAAGTGTCAAACTGAAAATGCAAATTTAACTGAACACTGTTGGTTAGATACATAAAAACCAAGTAATAATTTATAACTGTACTTGTTTTGCATAATAAAGCATCACGTAAAATTATCTCACATACAGAAATATTTTAAATTAAAAATAAATGAGGGATTAACAGTCTCTTTGTACAGCATACACAGTTTACACCCGTAAAAAATAACATATTTTATTGGTACCAACACTATTCTCTGATAAATTAAAAATCTTTAACACATTATACTGTACTTTTTGACTCATTCTAACCCTGGGCCTGAATCAGGGGTCACCATATATTGCCCGTTAGCCAAATTCTGCCCAGTTGCTGTATTTAGTAATTACAATTTTATTGGAACACAATCAAATCCATTTGCTTATATATTCTATGTCCACTTTTTACCTGGCTACTGCAGAATTCACTAGAGACAGAGACCAGCTGACTTAAATGACTGGCATTCAGGCCCTTTGCATAAAGTTGGTTGACCTCTGGCCTGAATTAATACATTGTATTATAAATAGCCTCAGTGGCCTATTTATATTGTTCAAAGATGCTGAAGAGCCCATCAGGTAATATGTGAGAAGTAGGACAATCTGGATCAATTTTTTTTTTTTTTACAATCTCATCTTTGTCTCTAAGGATCACAAATCATATCCATTTTCATATTTGCTTTTACAATATTCATAATGGGTGATAGTATTCTCATTTGCCCAAATGAGGACACACAAAAAGAGAGGAATACAATAAGCCAGAACATTGAAATGAGCAATGTCAAAATCACATATGGCTGATTCCTACGAGTAACTATGACTGTTACTGTATCTCGAGATCAGTTCTCCAAAAAAACTAAGTGTTCTGTACAGGGATTCTGTCACTTTATTTCTGTTTTTAATCAGTACTGGGCACTGAACGCAGAGGCACTTTACCACATCCCTAGTCCTTTTCTAAATTTTTAAACAAGTTCTTGCTAAGTTGCCAGGCTGGCCCTGAACTTGTGATCTTCTTGCTTCTATTTCCTGAGTGACTGGGATTACAAGATTGAACTACCAGCCCTGGCTCTATGCAACCATTCTTAAGGAGTTTTATGAAATACTATTAATATCTGAATTCAGCCTCTTTCTTTACCTTTAACCACTCCTTTGGGAATATAGCCCTCCAACCAACTCAGCTATACCATAAGAATCTTATCATTCATTCATTCATTTAATTAATGTTTATTATGTGTCTCTTACTGCTCCACATGTTAATAGTGGAGCTTTGAAAGAATTCATTGTCCAATGGATTAGATGAAAAATGAATCCTGTGTTAGGATAGAACATGCTATAATGAAGACATGTGCATGCCACATTCTACTCAGAGAAAGGCTTAGGTAGGATCCATAGTAGGAGTGCTGAACTGGAGAAGGCATCCTGGAAGGAAAAAATTAAAAAGTCATTTAACCGTTTGTAAGATTCTTAGATCATGGATGCCATATTTGAATGGGATCTAAAAAGTTAATAATTTTGGATGAAACTAGAAGTATTTATAACTGTTCATAATTCCTTAAGGTAAACCAGTAGGACATAGAGGGGAAAATGTTGTTTTCCCAAATGGAATAGTGATTAACCTTCAAATACATCATATAATTTTATCCTCATAACAGTAGTATAAGGTAATTTCTAGCCCTGCTTTGTAGATAAAAAAATCTGATAACATATGACAAATGTTCAACCAGGACTCTATTACTTAATCGCATGTGTATACACACACACACGCACACACACACACATGTTAAGAAATTTGTATTACTCTTAAAGATATAGAGGAATTGTCCCAAATATCTCTGTTGTGAAGAATGGTCCACATCCAAGTAGAATGAATTGTAGACTCTGGAGACTGAGTGAGCCTCCCATATGCCCCAGCTCTATTCACTCCCCTCCTTACCCCAACCACTTAATTCATAGGCAGCAATGATTGTTGTCAAGATTGTTGAAAATAACTACTTTGACTCAAAATTATTGGTATAATAAATAAATTAATAAATTATTGGTATAATAAATAAATAAATAAATAGATAGATAAATTATTGGTATAATAAATAAATAAATAAATGACAATGAATGTTGTCAAGATTGTTGAAAATAACTACTTTGACTCAAAATTATTGGTATAGCTTCTGATGAGAAGGTGTGTCACTACGAAATGATCTATGATCTCTGCTTGTCATGTACATTTAGATGAACACTTTAAGCCAGCCAGGTAAACATAAAGTTGCCTAAAGCACCATCACTCTAAATAAAAACTATCAACATTATTATCTAGAATGAGAAACTGAGCCAGCTATATCTAAATGGCACATGGTTCTCACAGATCATGTGTACACATTAACCAAAACAACCCTTAGTTATTAGGGTTCCCTATGACATATGAGAAAGTCAGTAAGTCTGGTAGTACTAAACTCATTACACAAGATGTCATTAATAAGCAGAAGCTGAGGATGTAGTTCAGTGGTAGAACACTTGCCTATATGTGAGGCCCTTGATTTGATCTCCAGCACCTCAAAAATAATTTAAAAGTAAGCAGTAGAATCAGAATCCACCTTTGAACAGGCAATGATACCAAAATTCAACTCCCACCTACACCTCTAGTTATATGGTGCTACCTCTCAATGAGATTGGCTGACCTGAGCCCAGGCATGGGATGGAAAGCAGGTAATTTCTACATACTGTATTAATATTGGAGGAAGCTGTATGATGTATTCAGACTCTTGCCACTTGCCACTCATTATTTGTTTTTCTGTCCTTCGAAATTGTGTTTATCTATATTAGATAGAATTTTAATGATATTTCAGCTATGAAAGATTTACTACAGGAAATGATAAATAATTGTAGATTCCTGATTCATATACAGTAAAAATTTTCAAAACTGTTTCTTTGGAGAAAATTTTTCCAGACTTGAATTCTACTTTTATCATGAAAATGGTGTCATATGCATGTATATAGTTGATAGAAAATTGAAGTTGAAGTTAATGCATGGGCAATGGGTTAGGGGTTTAGAGTAACTAATATTTATTATGCTCAATCATCATAGTAGCCCACTGAAATAAGAATTACCACCCGCAAGTTACAAATGAGACTCATTAAATTTAAGCAACTTATTCCCAGTCACATATTAGAGCAAGGGCATAGTAGCACTGGGACTTGAACCTGTATTCACCCCCAACTGTATAATCTTTCCAACATAGCATATTACCCCTCACTGGCCCACAGCTGAGATTCATATTATGAAAAGTGATCTAGGTGGATAAAATGTGTTAACTCCTCAGTGCTTAAGAGTACAGGAACAACGAAGGTGGCCAATAACACTTAGCATTTATCAGTATAGAGTTGCAGAATTTCTAATGACAAGAGATAATAAGCAAGAGTTTTCTTTATGCACATCTGCTTAGTGTTTTAAAAAATGTAACCCAGAGACTGATGTGAAGCTCAAATGTATTACATAAGTAGTTGCCAATATACTGTACATCTGATGAGGTTTTAACAGCTTCTGAGTTTAAAGTGCCATCACTTCAGTTTTCCATACCCTAAAAGAGTTGGCCTTTAAAAAGCTAGATATAAATCAATGGAAGTGTAACTGATGTGATTCTGCAATCTGTATACGGGGTAAAAATGGGAGTTCAAAACCCACTTGAATCAAAGTGTGAAATATGATATATCAAGAACTATGTAATGTTTTGAACAACCAACAATAAAAAAAATAAAATAAAAATAATAAAAATAATAAAAAGCTAGATAAAAGATGTTACCTATTTTTTTTAAATGTGGCCCAACCTAAAATTTTGTTTTCCAGTTCGACTGAAGATTCCCCACAATGCAGACCATGTTTTGATTTATGCTAGCAACGCATTACTCAGAAGCTAAAGCCACTGCCCTCTAGTTACCTGTAGTCTTCCACTAAAGAAAACCTTAAAAAAAAGTAACCTTGTGTGTTTCTGATTTTATATTACTGAAAATTTTGTTGTTTTTCTATGAATATTAAAAGTGTTGTACTATCATTTTGATACCATGGCCTCAAACAAATTCAGTCTGAAATCTAGTGGTTAACTGTTTATTTTAAAATCTTATCATATTTTAAAATCTTATCACATAATCCTTTAATTTTTTTGGCTTGTACCAGATAGTACATACCTATTAGCTTATGAAATACCATAAAGTGTAAAGAAATCTATTATAAAAGTTGAGCTTCAATTGTTCTAAATATAACCCACATTTTTCAAGTGTATCATGAAGGATGACAATCCAAAAATCCAAATAGCCTTAGTGTTTATCCAATGATGATTTTAAATTTATTTTTACAATATGGAGCTTAACTTCATTGTAGCATGATGTGCTTCTCACATTTCATTTGTGTTTGTGAGTGTATTTGTCTGGACTTACTTGGAAGTTTTTATGTTAAATTGGCAAGAGCAGTTTATATACTAATAGAATGTGACATTTCGAGAAGCAGTCAAATGACATTACTAAGTTACACTGTTTTATAGTTTTTCCTATTATGTGATACAGATGTCATTATAGAAATAAACAGAAATAAACATTCTATACTGACTGCACAAAGATTTATAAGCCAGGAAGAGTCATAGTTAAAATAGAAAAGATCTGAAATCACCTCAAGAATTGATAAATTGGTAGCATTTTTTCAATATGAAGGGCAATTTTGCAGGCCATTTTTATTTAGATTTAATAGAATAATGAATGAATTTGAATAATATTTCAATTGCATCTCGCCCACTAGATTTTGAGGTGACACTGTTGCATGTTTGCAGTTTTGTTCTCTGGGTAAGCATTGCATCTGTAATGGTGTCCAAAAATATTTGTAAGAAAGAAAAACAGGATTTAGTTCATTATAACGGAATTAATCACTTGTTTGAATCCCATGACAAATTTATTTTGAAATCAGTATTCTAAATGTTACTATTTTATACAGCAATCCAAAATATGTTTGGAGAAACATTATTGAAATTTCCATTTTCCAGATGATAAAATTTGTTTTTATTTTAATGTTTTAATAGTTTGTTATTTCTAATTTTTCACTTGTTATTCCTAAATTTTCATTTTAGTGAATTTTGAAGACACTTTCTTTTTAACACCCACGAACTGTGCATCCCAGCATTAGAGTACATTAAAAGAATTATCATTAAATATAAATATTTTGTAATTAAATTATCATTAAATATCCATATTTTGTAATTAAATAATGTGAAATAAGGTGCTTAAGTTATATGTGATATACACACAAATGCATATGCATTTGATTTAACACAAATGTTAAATCAACACATTTGTGTATGTGTTAAATCAACACTATTTCAATGATCTCATGATCTGCGTGTCATACTGTGACCAACCAAAAAATTAAGTAATGATTTAAGTCACATGAGCAACAACCTACTACTTGATAATTTTCCAAGTAAATAAGAATCGTTTGTCCATGGACAGTGCAAATGGCTTTTCTTTGGGGTTAAGATTAATACGATTTATTTAATTTAGACTAACCCTAAAATAATGGGTAGAATTAAAAGTGACAGTGAAGAGAAATAGAACATTCCATGTGCAGTGAATAATTAAAAAAAAAATAGAATGTGTGCATGGGAAACAGTAAACTGGTCTAGACAGATTACAGGGGTCATGCACAGTGTATACCAATTAGTATGGCAAAGTAAGGTTAGAAAGTTTAGGAAACTCAAATATGAGAGTGTACTATTGCTCTTGTTTCTAACCACCTTTATTTGCATTTTCAGTACATATGACATGTAACTATAAAGAGACTTAATTTGGAAGCCAAGCACAAAAATTGGGGTCAATATTTGAAATTCATTAAGAATATTTTTAATAATAGCTTCTATATCTACAGCTTGAACCCAGGATGTATTTTAAGCCTAGAAATCCTGAATGTGGTATGCCATAGCTATGGTAGGGCTCCTAAAAGATAAAAGTATATTGGTTAGAAGACCAATAAACTAATCAAAACAAAATAACCAATCAAAAATAAACAAAGGAGTGAAAGGAACACCAGTAGAGAAGGAGAATAGGGTGAGGAAGAAGGGGAAGGAAAGGGTAGGGCCACCAGAGACAGAAACGGAGCAAATCAAATTCTATGTATGTATTATTTTGTTTTCAAAATGAACCTAGATACCATGTATAACTATAATACACTAGTAAAAGGAAAAAAAAATACTTAAACATTCCCACCTAAAGACAAATAACTAACTTTATGGCATTGGACAAACTTCTTTGACCTTTTTAAGCCAGAGTTTACTGATTTATAACATGCAATCTTTTTGCTTTTAAGATAAATATTACAGGGGTTAATTGAGAAATTATTTCAGTTTTTAGAACATAGCAATTATTTTATTTCTCTTTTTTAAAAATTTATTTATTCAAATTTGTTATACATGACAGCATAATGCATTTCAACTCATAGAACACATAATAGAGCACAATTTTTCATTTACACAGAGTCACACTATTCATGTCTTCATACATGTACTTAGGGTAACATTGTTCATCTCATTCCAACATCTTTCTACCTTCCGGGCCCCTCCCCTCCCCTTTCTCCCTTTTGCCCTATCAAAAGTTTCTCCACTTGTCCCATGCTACCCACTACCATCCTCATTATGGGTCAACATCCACATATCAGAGAAAACATTTGGCCTTTGCTTTTAGGGGACTGGCTTACTTCACTTAGCATGACATTCTCCAATTCCATCTATTTACCTGTAAATGCCATCATTTTATTCCTTTTAATACTGAATAATATTACATTGTGTATATAAACCACAGTTTCTTTATCCATTCATCTATTGAAGGGCTTCTAGGTTGCTTCTACCATTTAGCTATTGTGAATTTAGCTGGTATAAACATTGATGTGGCTGTGTTATTATAGTATGCTGATTTTTAGTCCTTTGGGTATAGCCCGAGGAGTAGGATAGCTGGGTCAAATGGTGGTTCCATTCCAAGTTTTCCAGGGAGACTCCATACTGCTTTCCAGATTGGTTACACCAATTTACATTCTAGCAGCAATGTATGAGTGTGCTTTTTTTCCCGCATTTTCGCTAACAATTATTGTTGTTCATATTCTTGATATCTGCCATTCTGACTGGAATGAGATGAAATCTTAGAGTAGTTTTGATTTGCATTTCTCCAATTACTAGAAATGTTGAACATTTTTTCATATATTTGTTGATCGATTGTATATTATCTTCTGAGAATTCTGTTCAGTTCCTTAGCTCATTTATTGATTGGGTTATTTGGAGGTTTTGTTTTTTGGTTTGGGGGCGTTTTTTGGTGTTAAGTTTCAGTTTGTACTACTAGCATCTAATAAATGAGAGTTTCTATTCTCTTTCTTATTTCCTCCCTTATAAACAGACTTTGGAATTGGACATCTATTATCTTTTCGTTTTGTTCCCTTACTGGGAATTAAACCCAGAGTGCTTAACTACTAAGCAACATTCCCAGTCCTTTTTATATTTTACTTTGGTATAAGTTCTGGCTGAGACTAGCCTTGAACTACTACTACTACTACTACTTCTTCCCCTCCCCCTCCCCCTCCCCCTCCCCCTCCTCCTCCTCCTCCTCCTTCTTCTTCTTCTTCTTTTTTTGTAGTGCTGGGGATTGAACCCAGGGCCTTGTGCATGCTAGACAAGCACTCTACCAACTAAGCTATAACCTCCGCCCCTGGCCTAAAATTTGTGATCCACCTGCCAAGTCACTGGGATTATAGGCATGCCAATTTGCCCAGTTCTGTTGTCCTTTTGGACCCACTATTCTGATATTCATGTTCAATTTCCTTCAAAAAGTCTTTCTTATATAATTTTTATCCTCAGAACTGATGTTAGACCTCTGTCACAATAACAATTTATGTGGTTCTACTTCTCAGAGTAAGTACTACCCATTATGACATTAATGAACATGAAGGAATTGAATGATCGAAGTCCTCACTAATGCAGATATAATTTAAAAAATGTAGGGTTTGTTTATTTTTTTTTCCTTTTTGCCAAATATATTACTAGAAAGATCTAATAAATTAAGTTCAAAATCCTTTTCTATTTTTTGCTTTGACTCTCTTTAAATGATAGGCATAGATTTAAAAATCACTTTTATTCTTTTCCTATGGAGGAAAGATAGTTTAACTTGTATCTTATAGGTTTTACATAATTACAGTATTATCTCTTTCTTGATAAAGGAATTTTTTCTGTTGCAATTTAAAATGTTTGTTATACTTGAAGAAGGCAATTAAATCAAGACAAATATTAAGTAACATTTGAATTCATGGATTATTTTTCCAAAACCATTCAGGTTCTAGTAGAAAAAAAATCAGAGCAAATATTGCATAATAGACCAGTGATTTTCCTTCTTCCCAGAGCTACTGCTGCCCCACTACTTTGAGAGAGTGATGTCTCTGCATAGCTAAATTCCACTAAAATGCCCTGGTGTCTTAGGGGAATCAAACCACTTTACCTTATAGCAGTAAAAAATAAATAAACAAGATATACTTCAAATAGTTTACAAAAGTATTTCTTAAGTTATGAAAATATCATGAGTATTCTCTCTCTCATGTGTGTGTTTGTGTGTGTGTGTGTGTGTGTGTTTTGCATAGGAAATACAGTTCTATGTGTAATGTAATGCTGTGCTTCTTGTAAACACACAGGCTAATTGTTAAAAATAATATTTAATGCTATGAATTTTTCCATGTGAAGTTTGAACCAGATGAAATTTTTAAGAAACTAAATTTCTCTTCTTTAATGTTTAAATACTTACAGCCTTCCCACACTGGTTAGAGAAACTGAACGACACTCAATTAGACAGTGGGAGCCCTCTCCGATGGGAATGTAAAGCCACTGGAAAGCCTAGGCCCACATATCGGTGGCTGAAGAATGGAGTACCACTCTTACCTCAGGTACTGTTGGGAACTATTAGCCTGTTCCAGGATAATTTTAGTGAAATTTCACACAGGACATAAATAGGCTTCTTTAGACTTACTGAAAACCATTTCTTACTCCCATCTTCAAATGTGTTTAGAGTGAAAAATATAATAAATATATGAGCAAGATTTTCTTTTTAATTACCTAATTACATTTTTAAGCAGTGTACTATATAATTTTTTCTAGATCCCATAATTTTTTTGGAAAATATCACTGATCATCACAGACTTATTGCCATTTCTAGATGACTCTTAGATACCATCTGTTGTGTTGCCATCACATTGCAAATGATGGAGTTAGTGTCTTAAAGTGAAGTGACTTGCCCAGGATCCCACATCTAATTGGAGAGGAGCTTTCAGTGGAATATTAGTCTCTTGCATCATTGGTGGGGTTCTTCCTGTGGCACTCTACTACCCACAGACACAATAAATGTCTTTTCAGTAAATATATTACATATTTTTTAAAACAACTTGGTAAGTACTAGATTTAAATTAATTATTACTTCATTGCAGAATGATGGTAATAATTTTGATAGCTTTATTCCTTGATTGTACCCTTTGCAGGAGGGAGAACAGAGAAGCAATAGATCACTATTTATGACTAAAATGGAAGTAAGAGTGTGAAGTTGAGACTCTGGATGCCAGTCCTGCCCAGGGCTTGCACTGTCATAGGGACTCTTGTTCATCATTTACCTCAGTCTGTTCATTTTTAACATACAGAGATTGGATCAGATCATTCCCAGTTTCAGTTTTTCCTAACATTTCCTTCTAAAGCTAATTAAGACAGGACAAAATGGAACTGTACCAAAAAACAGATAAATACATAGGGCTATAGTGAATTCTCTTTCTACTTTTGAATTCTCTTGAATTGAATTCTTTTGAATACTCTTGAATTCTCTTTCTACTTTTCCTAAGAATACACACCCCTTGAAAAAAAGGCTATGCTGGTCATCTTTTTTTTTTCTATTTCTTTTACTTATTTATTTTTGTGTGCATATGTGGCGCAGAGCCTCATGTTAGAGCAAGTGTTCTAACACTGAGCTACTTCCCCAAACCCATTTTAATTTTTATTTTGAGGCAGATTCTCACCAGAGTCCAGGCTGCCCTTTAACTTGCAATCTTTCTGCCTTGGCCACCTGAGTAGCTGGAATTACAAACTTCTACCACCATGCCCAACTTGCTGGTTATACTTTATATTCCAAGCCTTCAAGTAACATTAATTCTACTGACAGATAATATGTTTGCTAAGTGAATGGGTCTATTTTGAAAATCTTGTCAAATTACTTGTCATTCCATTGACAAATCTCTGCTAAGATTAAAAAATAATTATTTGCTTGGCATTAAATAGAAAATGGAGGGGGTTTATTTAATACTTTTAATTCAAGATTGGTTTTTGAAATGTTCCCTTGGCCTCAATTTGCCTTAGTTCATACATGCTCAGTCTTCTTTCTTCTGTATTCTGATGATGAAGCTTATATTTTCTGACCTGTCATTTTTTGCAGAACCCAGTAGCAGTGTGGTTTTCTGTTTGTGTTAGTTTGTTGGGAAGTGAAAGAAAAGGCAAATTCCTGGTCAGATCAATAGAATGAAAGGCTTGTTCTTTTATCTGAGCTCTTGTTAACCTTGATCCCATGTCCACCACCTCCATCCTCTCCATCACTGAACCTCTGCTTCCTCTTTGCAAAAGGAATTCCAATTAAAGTATCATCTGCTGCTGCCTTTAACAAGTTTAAGTCTGCAAAAAAGTCAGCTCAGATTAAAAACAAAACTGAAAGTAAAACTCCTAAAACAAATGATAGGAAAATATAGTTATACTTCCCTTAGTGACTAAGAAGTAGTTACAATGTAACAAGAGACATAATAAACAATAAATTTATGTTACTTAGTTGTGAAATAGTGTTTAACTTCATTAATTAGAGGTTTTTTCATTGGTTGTTTACTTTCTAGATGTAATTTTTTTATTCCATTACAGAGTAGGGTTGACATGGTTAATGGAGTACTGATGATCCACAACGTGAATCAATCAGATGCTGGGATGTATCAGTGTTTAGCTGAAAATAAGTACGGAGCCATTTATGCAAGTGCTGAACTGAAGATTCTAGGTATGAAATTTCTAAGTAAATCAGTAGAAAAGAAGGATTGCTTCTTTTCATGCTCTAATTCTTACTGTAAAGAAGTTTTATGACGTGGTTCTAAAAATCTATTTTATGGCTTAAAAAGAAATACTATATCTTGTTGATATTTTCTGTAAGCCTTAGCAAACAGGTTTATATTGTCTACAGTTTGTACCATAGCTTTTTGTTTATTGGGCTATTATAGTTAGTTGAAATCTTAAATGGTTTATACAATATATCTTTGCGGTGGCATTTTTAAAAATCATATAATGGAACATATGATAACTCAAGGAAAAATGCCTTGAGAGTATAGGGTATCTGAATATGGAATTCTACAACCCCTGCTTCTATAGAAGGTTAATATTTCCCTAACCACTTCCTAACTAGCACTAGTTGTGTTTCCTACAAGACAGGACTCCAGGGTAAATCATTCTCTTCTAATGGGACATAAGTTGTCATAATTCTTAATAAATGAGAAAGCCTCTGGAGGTCAGGCAAGGCAGGCTCAGAGGCTATTCCTTTCATAAGAATGAAAATTGAAAAAAAAAAAAAAAAAGAAAAGAATGGAAACTGGACACTAGCAACAGATTGACTATTTAAATATTATAGGAAAGAGTGAATAGAGTGAAACAGTCTATCCAGAATAAGCATATTTTGAACACTGAAATTAATTTACTTTTTCCCATCTGATAGTTTCCTAAACTTTGTTTATGGGATGGTTGTAATACAAAGAGATATACTTTTGTGATCCTAATTCATTGTCTCCCCCAAATAGGGGGAAGACAAAGCATACTTTCTACTCCCCACTTAAATTCCCAAAATATTACATTTACATAACACCAAAAATCTCGGAAACCTGGAGAACTAGCATTTATAAATATAATCCAAATATAATTCATCATTAATCAACTTATTGAATTATGAATATTTGCAGTTGCATTTCTGCACATTATAAAAAAATCTAGAGTGAATAGAAACCGTAGTCTGTTTAACTTTCCTACATCTTGTACAGTAAATATTAATGTATTGTCAATTCATACTCTGTAACATCTCAGAATGAAACAATTGAGTCTTTAGTTCTTTACCTATATACATTCTCTAACCCTTGTTATTCACTAAACATATTTTCAAAATTACCTTTAATAAATTCTGTATTCCCTGTAGGCAATGAAAAATGTTAACTGCTATCTCTTCATAGTTTTTTTCATTTTTATTTCAGTCTCTCAACATATCTCAATTGTATGCATGTAATATTTTAATGTGATTATGCCATTTGTTATATTGCTATATTATGAACATAAAATTCTTCTGAAATATACACAGAATTGTCCAATTGTATAAGTAATTGTCTCAGATACTGTAGACTTCCAGGCATATCTTTCAGAGATAGAAGCATCTTGATAAAAATCCAATAAAAGCAATATTAATGAATGATCATGCATAGATGAATAATTGCAAAAAATAAATATTTTAATTAAAATTCAGGTAATTCAATTTCCTAAAAACTTTGTTTCATTTAAAACATTCAATTTTGTATAATATTAAAGTAAAATGTGGATTAAATTAAGACTCAGAGTAAGGAGATGGAAGTCATAGTATTGTCTTCTCCACAGGTAATAACTGTCTTTCCAAAGAAAGCTTAAACTTCCTTAGTTGTCCGCCTGACTTTCTGCACACATTGGCCATCAGTCTTTCAAACTGAAGCTGGTAATCACATTTAAAGCAAGTCATTTTTTTAAACAACCTTTATCTGTGGATCTCACTACAAATAAAACCAACATCTGCTATTTGAAAGATAAATATCTATTAATTAATAATAAAATAAAAATTTTGCTAATGCCTTTATGAAAAATGTATCCTAGAGGAAAATGTCAAAATATCTAGATGAATCATCAATTAAACATAATTATCATTGCTTTGGGTAAAACTAACCTTTCCATTCTAATAGCTTCAGCTCCTACCTTTGCACTGAATCAAGTGAAGAAAACAATAATTGTCACCAAAGACCGAGAAGTGATAATAGAGTGCAAACCTGAAGGCTCTCCCAAGCCCACCATCTCTTGGAAGAAGGGAGATAAAGCAGTAAGAGAGAACAAAAGGTAAGAAGTCTCTTCTATTTTAATAGCTTAACATCAGACATTTTTGAGGTTGCAGAGGACACATGTGAAGTATGTAAAAGAGTCTTACAGATGTTGTGAGATATTTCATAAACTAACTGTGGTTTATCTATTTAGTGATTTTTAAAAGAAAATCAAAGTTCTGCCTAAGTATGGTCAGATTTCTTTGCCTCTTTGCAGTTTATCATCAGTTCAGAATTTCTCTAGGTAGTGAAGAAAGCAAACACTTTCATTAAGCAAGTTATCTTTGTTTTTCATTTTGGGTCTAGATATTTAGAGATCCACAAATTACATGATCATTTTCAAGGGTTGTGTTTTTCTTCAATGTTAATAATAGAAATAATGAAAACATATTCTGGATCTTCTGGATGATGATTTTATGATAGAATTTGTGTCATGTGATTTCTGTGCCAATGATGCCTTTTGTTTTTAATCATGTTGATGCAAAAAGAACAAAAACCAAAAACTGGATTACTTTGATTGCCACAGCTAAATTTAAAATGTGCAGAAGAATTTTTAACATGTAAACATTTGTCTTTGACAAATTTTGGTAAAAGTCAAACTATCACAATACAAATGGAGAAAATTGAAGAGAGAATTAAATCATTACATTGCAATCTATATATGCCAATCATTATTATATTGATGTTACCAATGAAACTAAAATAATTGAGATTAATAAAAAATAACTTCCCTCATATAAAAATAACATTTCATATTACTGCTTTAGAGGGTTTTCTCTTTTTTTCATTTTGGTCTATAAGAAAGAAGGAATTTGACTTGTTTTATTTCTGTACAGAGGTAAGTAAAATTATAGTTAAATAATTTAAGTCAATATTATAAGTTCATTTGAATAATTCTTTAATTAATTTTTGGAGTATTTTGAAAAATTTAGAGAATTTACACAGTTGAATCTGAATGTAGAGCTAAATGAACTGTAACCCTAAACTATTAAGTACAATGTTATAGCATCCAAGCATTATAGACAATCATTTGCGTTATCAGCAAAATACCAAATAATCAACAAAAAAATCCATTATCAGCAAAATATCAAATAATCAAAGGTTTACCTTTCTCTGCCATATTCTGACAGAATAGTCTGAGTTTTGTTTTGTTTTGTTTCTATTGGGAGGAGGCCTTAAAAACACAGCTCTTTTCTTATTTGTCTGTTTTGTTAAGGAAACAGAGAAATCATTATGCTGAAGCCAAATTTTTTATAAGAAATAACTTAAACCATATGATTTTTAGAAGAAAATGTAATTTGCACATACATTGCCTGCTTATATATTATAAAATGTTCCATTAATTTGGCTCTCATTGATATATTTAAAATGTGAAAGACAACAGATTATATCAGAGCTCATAAGTTTTTTATAGCTGGTAGTTGGTTATATCATGGAAGGTGTCACAGGTTGATCAATATGAACTGCTCCTTAGATATTCAGTCACATTATTACTAGTGATGATGACTGATCTTAAGTCTATAGCATTTACAATTTGCAAAACATTTTAACACTTAGTAATATGATGCAAAATGTAAAAACAGAACTCAGTTGTCCTGCTTACCCTTCAAATTATGAGGTTTTTAACAACTTACCTACTTTTTCCCTTATAAAATTGCAACTTAAAAGAATAACTCCTGTGGGTTGTCAGAATTGAATGAAATTTTATGGGAAAATTACATAGGCTGGTTGATAGCATCTATTAAACACTCAGTAAATGTTACTTGAGATTATTGATGGTGGTAATGGTGGAGGTGGTGGTAATAATGACAGTACCATTTGAACCTTTGAACCTTTCAGTCCTAGCATCATTTTCTATTATTATTAGTATGATAAATTTTATAATTCTGTTTTTCTTTCTGTGGTAATTAAGGGAAACTATACTTAAGGAATTTTCTGGGACTAAAGCAGTCTTTTGGATAATCTTTGTGATGGATTTGTTCATCAAACTGTTCCCAAATAACCATTCTTGGCCACAAGAGCCCCAAATCTCCACTTTTATCATCTATTGCGGACATTGCCACTCTCATCATTAACCTAGCTCAGTGTCTTTGGGATAGGTTCCTCCACTTACAGGCTGAATATTTGCTTCTTCATCATCAGCTTCACAGATGATGTACAGACATATGACCATACACGAGGAGTTCATGGAAACAGAGATAAAGCCTTTTGAAAACAGTTCCTCTTTTTACACATCTTCTTTAATTGTCCTACAGGTTTTGCCCATCGTTCTTGAAGATCACCAGCGCTCATTTACTTAGTTTCCTTTATCCATCATCTCCATTTTAATACTAAAACTAATAAACTTCAGCAGCCATAGCAAGTTAAACATTTCACAGGGATTTTCTCCTTAGTATACTTCCACTCAGAATGTTCTACTCATCAAACTCATATTGGATTTTCACTTCAGCTCATTATTTCCATTACTTGGCCATTAACTTTTGTTAAAATATAATCATCAAGAAGCACTCCAGCAGTGCACACATATTAAGTTTCCATTATTGCTTGTTCAATTTCTGTCTTTTTTGTGGACAAATAAAATCTTCACTAAGACAAACAATTTATAGTTTTGGGTAAGGGTACAGTTTATTTTGTTTCCTTTCCATTGGTACATACATAAACTGTGATTGAACCTCATAGAATAGGCCACCCGTGGTTAAAAATTATTCACAATTATTAAAATTTAAAGTGATTCAAGCACCCGTTTTCATTCTAGGCTGAGGACAGTACCAATTACAGAGATACTAGAATATAATTCAAATGGGTGCTTAGGAAATCTTGAGTCCAAAATAATAGCAATTATTCTATAAAGGAGCAGTATTATAGAATAATTTTTCTTTTATGGGACTATAATTTAGGCAAAGTATTGTCCAAAATTCCGTGTAATATTCCCTGCACACCAAAGGAGGTTCAGATTGGCAAACTTTTCAACCTACTCATTTAACACGCATAGAAAATTGTGCTTGAAGTACCCATTAGTTGACTTCTAGTGGGAATTCATGTTGTGTTATTAGGCAGCAATGATCAAGCTCACATACTGACTCACAGACATATGGGGAAATATATTCTTCATAAAAGCCCTACAGGACATTGTTACTGGGGGGAAGCATGGTCTTCTGAATCTTTCTCAGGAAGAAGAGAAATTCATGGGTATAATTAGGGTCTTGTTTCTGTCCCTTTGTTTCCATCTACATGCTGTGTTTGCTAATGAACAAGCTGTTTTGTTGTTTCCTCAATGACAATGTCTTTTACATATTAAGAACATAAAGCAATGTAGACCCTAGGTATCTCAGATTGTTTTCAGTGTCTCAGAAGTTGTTTAATGAGGGAAAATGAGCATACATGTATTAAAAATACATCATTTAACTTTCTTTGTGAATTAAAACCTATGTCTTCAAAGGAAATAAAATGATCAAAATGATATTTAAGAGGAAAGGCTGACATAGGACTTCATGTGACTGAATACTCCTTAACTGCTTACAGTCTGCAATGAGTTAGCTCTCAGAGATGGCCTCTTGTTCCATAGGTCTGATGAGCTAAAGGGGATGATGAGGAAATTACCTTGTGTTCATTATTGTGAGGTTAGGATGCCATTTCCTGGTTTCAACTAAAACTAACTGTGAACAACTACCTTCTTCACTTTCCCTTTCAACTGCTAGTAAAACACACACACACACACACACAAAAATACAAAATCATAGCAGCATTGGAAATTAAGACTATGGATGAATGCTTGAACCGTAGGAGAAATAAATCACTGCTTTGAGAAGAAATAGGCTAACCTAAGAAATAATCAATGGCTGGTTGAAGCCTTGACCTCTGGAACTTCAGTAAATTCATAAGAAACCAGCAGGGGGTATCTTCTACTTTATGCCCACATCTACTAAATCCAGAAATTTGTCCTCATTTACTCCAAAGGCTGCCTGGGACATTCCTACCACAGCAAGGCCATTTTTTTTTTTAAGACACCAAAAAATGTTAGTTTTCTTATTCTAGCCATCTGTACTGATCCAAAACAGTTTTGGAGATTAGAAATCTAGCAATTTGAAGTGATTAATAAATAATAATGTTGATGAATAATAATACAGAAGAATTATATTGAAATTTGTGAATTGTGGAAGTTATATAGTTGCATGTATTTCTTTTAGCACAAGAAGGCAGACACTCTTTAAGTTTTCTAGGAGAGTTAATTCACATTTATATACTCATAAGGATGAGAAGAATACCTCTCTGGTGAATACCTCACTCCAGGTGGGCTGCACTAGGGCCTTGGTAGAATACACACAGCAGAGTAGGGGTGGTACACCTGACTGACTTCAAAATACGTAATTGAGGGTGAGATTCTGGAAAACTGAGAGAAATAGCAAAAAGAGACAAGACTGAGACAGTTTAAAGCACAAATACACATTAAGCATAAAATCTAAATTATATTCATAAATATACTTAAGTACCAAGCAAATATAAAAAGAGTAATCACCAATAATACATACAGTATAAAGTATAATTTTTACATATGTGTACATACTAGGTTAATTAATAAGTATTAAGGATTACAAGGCAAAAGGTTAAAAATATTCTAAGTTGTGACAATGCGTGCATAGTTTATTAAGGGAAAGTCAAAAATAAAGTACACAAAAAACATGCACACACACATATATGTGTGTGTGTGTGTATATATATATATATATATATATATATATATATATATACACACACTACACATACACACATATATCCATATGAAACACTGAAACACTGTTTTTTTTTTTTTTTTTTTTTTTTTTCAGTAGTGGGAATTGAACCCAGGTTCACTTTACTACTGATCTATGTCCTAGCCCTTTTAATTTTATTTTGAGACATGTTCTCACTAAGTTGCTCAGTTTAGCCTTGAACTTCTGATCCTACTGCATCAACCTCTTGAACTGTTCTGTGCACCACCACACCAGGATGGAATGTTGTAGTTTTTGAAAACAGCTTTTGGGTGAATATTTAAGGACAGTGAGAAAATGATCATGATGGGTCATCAGTGGAATAGATAACATATAGGTAGAAAACAAATTCTATTTGAAGAAAAGGTATGTGCAAGCATGCAAACACAGTTAAAAATCGGAAAATAAATGCAGCTAATTGTTCACAGGCTTTTCCATAAGAGTTTGGATATTTTTAGATAAATTTAATCCTCAATATGCTTTTCTACATGTTATAAATTATATATAATTATTATAATCTGCTTCATAATCAGTAAAGAAAGTTTAGATACACTAAACATTTTCAGGGGGAACTTTCTTCAGAAAATTTAGGTGACATATATTCCTAAATATATAATTCAAATAATTTAGATTTAATTTGAACCTAAAGGAAGGACGTTACCATCCCTCTTTTTGCTAAATTTCTGTATGTCTTTAGGGAAAGAAACTTCTTAATTTTACAAACATTTCAAAATAGCTCCCTCTCTTATTCTATTTTAGGCCAGTTGAGTAGACCTAAAATGAACATAAATTTAAGTTTAAACTGATTTGAGCACATGAGTTACTATTCTTTCCGGAATTGTGTGGGATTTTTTTGTTTGTTCATCTGGTGGCCAACATAAGCAAATAAGAAGCAAACATCTTAAACTGTGCTCTTTGTTTCTCCCCATTCTTCTTCTTCATATATGGTATGCTGTCCTTCCCATAAAATATTCCTGATCCCAGCTTTCACTGTATTTTCTTCTGCTGAAATTACTGGTTAAGTGTTCTACTGATTTTTAATTGTAAATCACCAATATGATTCTTGAGGTTTTTCTATAAATTTCCCTCACATATTCATTAATCCATCCAACAATTATTAAGTTGGAATCCATAAAATTACCATTTTTGTTAAAAATGGATAAATAGTGATTCAATTCCATATGGTTATATCTAGTATTTATAATTCGTAGATACTCCATTTCTGAGTATCAGCAATGAAGTGAATAAAACGTTAAGTATCTACCAACGTGGAGTTAACAGTCTATGCCAGCCTGCTGGGTTGTTCAACTGTCCTTCTCCCTCTTGTGTCTTTCTAATCTTACTGTCCTTCTCAGCACATGCCTGCCCTCTACAATAAAAATCTCCAACGCATTCTGTTTTAAAACTACACCAGACAGTCACAATTCCCCAAAACAGTTCCTGCATTTTCTTTACCTTATGAACTTAACCTACAATTTTCCTTTTTCTCTCCCTCTTTGTAGCACAGTAGTCACTCTCAATAATATTTAAAATCCTACTCTAAGAACTATCTTCTTGTGTTTTCTCATCACTGGAAATAGTCAAGCAGATAAGTTATGAGGAAGGTGTAGTTTGAAAGATGTTAGATAAATTTTAAGTCAACTGCTAACCTCCCGTGTCAATCCACAGCCCCCTCAAGTTAGTTACTGTTATCTTTGATACAAATTTTGAAATTTCACTTGAGGGAGACTAAGTGACTTGTTCAAAATCATCAATTGCAAAACTGAACTTTAAAACTAAGCCTGGTTCTAGTCAATAATTCTGTGATCCTAGCAATCAAATTGTTTAGCAATGAAATTGTATTTCAATTCACATGGAGAATAGTACTGGGATTTCCTCTTAATCAATCTCTCTCTCTCTCTCTCTCTCTCTCTCTCTCTCTGTCAAGACTCAGCTTCACATTCTATACTACATTCTATACAAAAACTACATGACCAACTTCATAGTAAATTTTCTCTTCCTTGCTCTTTTTCACACAACTCATATTCAAATGAACTTCCAAATGAGGAAAATATTTGGTTAGTTGCATTCAAATGACATTTTCATCATTTTAGTAATAGAATTGCTTATGCTTTAAATTGAAAATAACACAGCTAGAAAATACATTCAAGGCTCTTTTAGAACTAGTTAGATCTAACAGATGAGTAGATCCTATTAACATAAAGGTAATTATATAATTTCTGAGTAACATCCTTAAAAGAAACCTAATCAATCCTACTCAGTCCCTCTCTAACCTCACATTGACTGTAAATTGAAGATGGTTATATCATATAAAATTTGAACTAAGACAAATTAAAAAAAAAAAAAAGAAACATGGATCCCTGGAGGACCTCAAGAATTATGCCTCCTATCCCCTTAAATGGCATATCAGCTTTGAAAAAGAAATAAGCTTTGTACCCTTTTAAAGTCACAGGTTTGTTATACTTAGTTTATCTTATACTGAGGTTTTTTTGAGGGTGGTGGTGGTGTTATTATTTTGGTACCAGGGATTAACCCAGGAATACTTTACCACAGAGCTAAATCCCCACTCTTATTTTAAGTTGCTTAGGTTCTCACTAAATTGCTGAGGCTGGCTTTGAACTTTAAATCCTCCTGCTTCAGCCCCCTAAGCCTCTGGAATTACAGGGGTACCTGGCTTTGAAGTGCTTAATAAATATAATATTCAATAAAAAAGATTCTCATGCAATCCCAAATATGGATGAGTTTACTTGTTTATCAGCACTTTGTTACTTCTGGTTTATTATAATTTTTCCTATTTTTAGATATATTTTTAATTAACATGCAACAGAAAAATTGTGCATTTCTGTGAAGTGTAATGTGATATTTTGATAAATGTATATATTGTATAATGTTTAAGTCAGGTTTAACACATTTATCCCCTCAAACATTTATCGTTTTTTATGGTGAAAGCATTCAAATTTCTTCTAGCATTCTAAGATATATATTTATTATATTATTATTACTATCATTATTATTATTATTATTAATCTACCATGTACTGGCTCATTGGATTTCTTGCTTCTATTTCACTATAATTTAGTGATCAAACCCTCCGTCTCCCTCTTCCCCCTGCCTCTGGTAATCACCATTCTATCCTCAACTTCTGCAAGACTTACTTTTTTAATAGTCAACAATTGAGTGAAATCTTGTAGTATGTAATGAAGCTTAACTTTCCTTCCAACAGATGTCATTAAGTCAAACTGCAAACTTACAGACACGGGCCAAAGTTTAATCTTGCCATGATTTTTCACTTTCTCTTCTTTATGATAAACTAGATCACATCAGTGTTGATTATTGTCCTAATTATAAGAAATATTTATGGCCATGTCTTTTCCTTGATCAATGGGTCAGATATTATGCACCAAATAATTCTAAAACTAGTTTAATTGTGGTGCTTCTGGGATGTGCCTTAATATTTTTTATATTATTGATATAAATTGGCTTAAAAGATATTCAGTGTTTCTAAACTTGTTCTCCTCAGGGAATGTATAACCCAAAATAATACAAATTCATTGTGCTCAGAGTATTCCAAATAGCTGAATAAGAAGGAGCAGGAAAGGTATTTTCACTAATTCCATTTTTAGTAGTATGTTTACATAATATAATAATGGTCATGATTCTTCAAATTAATGACATACATTTAAATGCCAAAGACCAAAAGACATGTCCATCAGGAAGCCTCAACTCTTTCTTCCTGATATTTCCCCAAATTAAGGTCATAGAAAATTTAAAGTTTCCTCCTCAAATGTCTTCAAATTTTCCTCGTTTCTGATCTCATGTCCATTTTTTTTTTCTCATTTCCATATCCCCCCCCCCCCTTAATTGTTAAATGTAACCAAACAGGCACCAATACCCCATGGAAAATAACACTGAGGAGCTTGGTTAATTTAAGCTGCAGATGACAACAAAATAATCCTGGTTCTTTTGTACTACGAGCATCTCCAGTTTGTGGCTTTACATTGCTAGCTAATTACCAGTTTAGCAAACAGTCCATAAATTCTACTTCTAACTATGGTTCATTTACCCCAGTTACTATAAATGGCTACACAAGTTGCCTGGGTGTGCTCTCCACACAGGCACAACTTGAACAAGGCATTAATTGCTTAAAGGTTTTTCTTTCCAAAAGCCCCCTAGACTGCAACTTCCAGCTTAATTTGTCCTTAATACAAACAACATCTAAAATACTTGGGAATTCAAGCATCCAAGTACATGCCAGTGACTGATCCTGCTACCTCCCCAAGTGACTCTTCAGTGAATGTAGAATAGTGAAGAGAATAGATTCTGAAGATGCTTAGAAAAAGTATTTTACAGCAGAGATTTTTAGCTTCCTCTGAGAGTTGCATAGTCACTTTTTTTCAGTTTTTGCATAAATCACAATCTAATTCAACTGTAGTGGATTCATAATGAGAAATAGAGGTCTGGTTACAAATAATAGACATGATGTGAGTTTCAACTGTGATGAAAATATCTTATAGATAATTCCCCTAACAGATAAAATAAATAAATATTGTCCTTATCACACTTCTCTCTGCTATAAGAATTACTTATGAAAATTTAAATATATATGTGTGTGTGTGTATATACACACACACACGCATATACACGTATGTATGTATATATAAAGTGATATATGTATAAATATATGTGTGTTATATATATAAAATATATATAAATATATATATATATTTAAAACATATAAATATATTTATATGTTTTAAAGTGAGGACTAGATTTTGCATCTGGAGGATTCAGGGTACAGAACTAATTTTGTTTCCCCATCTCTTCATTCATGAATGGTAGATCCAATTCTTTCCCTCATGCCACAGCCACATGGTCTAGGCACAGTTGTGTTTAATTTGATTCACTTTAGTGAAAAAAAAAAAAACTATATTCAACATATGTAAGGTTAAACACTATACCAGTTGACACTAAGATAAGTAAGAGAGAACCCTTTCCTCCAAGGAGGTACCTGTCTGATGGGAAGTAAAACTAATATGGAAACCTATAACACAGCATGCAATAGCTGCCCTCATTGAGAAATAGTAAAAATAGATACCATTTACTGCGTATTGAGTGTTTGGTATGTGCATTACTTCATTATAGTTTCTGTAATAATATAATATTATGGGGAAAATATAATTAGCACTCTTTTTTTTACTTATATGTGACAGCGGAATGCATTACAATTCATATTACACATATAGAGTGCAATTTTTCATCTCTGGTTGTATGCAAAGTATATTCACATAATTTTTGTCTTCATACATATACTTTGGATAATAATGTCCGTCACATTCCACCATCATTTGTAACCCCATGCCCTGTCCCTTCCCTTCCCACTCTTCTGCCCTAACTAGAATTCCTCTATTCCTCCCATGCCCACTGTCCCTATCCCACTATGAATCAGCCTCCTTATATCAAATGAGACATTCAACATTTGGTTTTATCGGATTAGCTAACTTCACTTAGCATTATCTTCTCTAACTCTATCCACTTACCTGCAAATGTCATGATTTTATTCTCTTTTGTTGCTGAGTAATATCCCATTGTGTATGTATGCCACAATTTTTTATCCATTCATCTATTGAAAGGCATCTAGGTTGGTTCCACAGTTTAACTATTGTGAATTATGCTGCTGTAAACATTGACGTGGCTGTGTCCCTGTAAGATGCTGTTTTTAAGTCCTTTGGGTATAGATGGAGGAAGGGAATAGCTGGGTCCAATAGTGGTTCCATTCCCAATTTTCCAAGAAATCTCCGTAATGCTTTCCATACTGGCTGCACCAATTTGCAGTCCCACCAGCAGTGTATAAGTGTACCTTTTCCCCACATCCTCGCCAACACTTATTGTTGTTTGTATACATAATAGCTGTCATTCTGACTGGAGGGAGATGAAATATTAGAGTGCTTTTGATTTGCATTTCTCTAATTGCTAGCGATGATGAACAATTTTTCGTATTCTTGTTGATTGCTTGTATATCATCTTCTGAAAAGTGCCTGTTCAAGTCCTTGGCCCATTTATTGATTGGGTTATTTGGGTTTTTTTTTAATTAGCTTTTTGAGATCTTTATGAACCCTGGAGATTAGTGCTGTATCTGATGTGTGAGGGGTAAAGATTTGCTCCCAGGATGTAGGCTCTCTACTCACCTCACAGATTGTTTCTTTTGCTGAGAACAAACTTTTTAGTTTGAGTCCATCCCATTTATTGATTCTTGATTTTAATTCTTGCATCACAGGAGTCTTATTAAGGAAGTTGGGACCTAATCCCACATGATGGAGATTAGGGCCTACTTTTTCTTCTATTTGACGCAGGGTCTCTGGTTTTATTCCTAAGTCCTTGATCCATTTTGAGTTGAGTTTTGTACATGGTGAGAGAGAGGGGTTTAATTTCATTTTGTTGCATATGGGTTTCCAGTTTTCTCAGCATCATTTCTTGAAGAGGCTATCTTTTCCCTAATGCATGTTTTTGGCACCTTTGTCTAATATAAGATAATTGTAATTCTGTGGGTTAGACTCTGTGTCCTCTATTCTGTACGATTGGTCTACCAGTCTGTTTTGGTACCAATACTATGCTATTTTTGTTATTATTGCTCTGTAGTATAGTTTAAGGTCTGGTATAGGGATGCCACCTGATTCACTCTTTCTGCTAAGGATTGCTTTAGCAATTCTGAGTCTCTTATTTTTCCAGATGAATTTCATGATTGCTTTTTCTATTTCTATGAGGAATGTCATTAGGATTTTGATTGAAATTACATTAAATCTGCATAGTGCTTTTGGTAATATGGTCATATTGATAATACTATCCAAGAACAGAGTAGATCTCTGCATCTTCTAAGGTTTTCCTTGACTTCTTTCTTTAGGGTTCTGTAATTTTCATTCTATAGATCTTTCACCTCTTTCGTTGATTCCCATTTTTTTTGAGGCTACTGCAAATGGGGTAGTTTTCCTCATTTCCCTTTCTGAGGATTTGTTACTGATATACAGAAATGCCTTTGATTTATGGGTGTTGATTTCATATCCTGCTACTTTGCTGAATTCATTTACTAGTTCTAGATGTTTTCTAGTGGAACTTTTAGAGTCTTCCAGGTATAGAATCATATCATCATCAAATAGTGTCAATTTGAGTTCTTCTTTTCCTATGTGTATCCCTTTAATTTTTTTTTTTTTTTTTTGTCTGTCTAATTTCTCTGGCCAGTGTTTCAAGAACTATGTTGAATAGAAGTGGTAAAATAGGGCATCCCTGTCTTGTTCCAGTTTTTAGTGGGAATGCCTTCAATTTTTCTCCATTTAGCATAATGTTGGCCTGGGGCTTAGCATAGATAGTCTTTTATGATGTTGAGATATGTTCCTGTTTCCCTAATTTTTCTAGTGTTTTATACATAAAGGGGTGCGTGCTGTATTTTGTCAAATGCTTTTTCTGCATCTATTGAGATGATCATATGATTCTTTAAGTCTATTGATGTGATGAATTACATTTATTGATTCCCTTATATTCAAACAACCTTGCATCCCTGGTATGAATCCCACTTGATCATGGTGCACCATCTTTTAGATATGTTTTTGTATTCGATTTGCCAGAATTTTATTGAGAATTTTTACATCTATGTTCATTAGAGATATTGGTCTAAGTTTTCTTTCTTTGATGTGTCTTTGCCTGGTTTTAGGGTCAGGGTGATATTGGCCTTACATTGAGTTTGGAAGTGCTGCCTCTTTTTCTATTTCCTGAAATAAATTAAAGAGAATTGGTATTAGTTATTCTTTAAAGGTTTTATAGTACTCAGCTGTATATTCATCCAGTCTTGGCTTTTCTTGGTTGGTAGACTTTTGATGGTGTCTGCTATTTTGTCAATTGAAATTGATCTGTTTAAATTGTGTATTTCATCCTGATTCAATTTGGGCAAATTATATGACCCTAGAAATTTGTCAATGCCTTCAATGTTTTCTATTTTATTGGAGTACAATTTTTAAAATAATTTCTAATTATCTTCTGTGTTTCTGTAGTATCTGTTGTGATATTTCCTTTTTCATCATGTATGTTAGTAATTTGAGTTTTTCTCTCCTTGTCTTCATTAGCATGGCTAAGGATCTGTCAATTTTATTTATTTTTTTCAAAGAACCAACTTTTATTCTGTCAATTTTTTCAAATGTTTCTTTTGTTTAAATTTCATTGATTTCAGCACTGACTTTAATTATTTCCTGTCTTCTGCAGCTTTTGGGTGTTGATTTATTCTTTTTCTAGGGCTTTAAGATGTGATGTTAAGTCATTTATTTGTTGACTTTTTCTTCTTTTAAGGAATGAACTCCATGTAATGAACTTTCCTCTTAGAACTGCTTTCATAGTGTTCCAGAGATTGTGATCTGTTGTATGTGTGTTTTCATTCACCTCTAAAATTTTTTTAGTCTCCTCCTTGATGTCTTCTGCAACCCATTGTTTATTCAGTAGCATATTATTTAGTCTCCAGATGTTGGAGTGATTTTTATTTCTTATTTTATCATTGATTTCTAATTTCACTCCATTATGATCTAATAGAATGCAGGCTAGTATCTCTACTTTTTAAATTTTCTAAGATTTTCTTTGTGGCATAGTGTATGTTCTATTTTAGAGAAGGATCCATGTGCTTCTGAAAGGAAAGTGTATTCTCCCGTTAAAGGATGAAATATTCTATATCATCAGTTAAGTCTAAGTTATTGATTGTATTATTGAGTTCTATAGTTTCTTTGTTCACCTTTTGTTTGAAAGATCTATCCAGTTATGAAAGCGGTATGTTAAAGTCACCCAAAATTATTGTGTTGTGGTCTGTTTGACTCTTGAACTTGAGAAGAGTTTGTTTGATGAATTTAGAGGCTCCATTATTTGGGGCATATATATTTATAATTGTTAAGTCTTGTTGATGTATTGTTCCCTTGAGAAGTATGTAGTGTCCTTCTTTATTCTTTTTGATTGTCTTTAGTTTGAAGTCTACTTTATTTGATATGGGAATGGAAACCTCTGCTTGCTTCCACAGTCTATGTGAATGGTGTGATTTTTCCTAACTCTTCACCTTCAATGTTTGGATGTCTTTTTCTATGTGGTGAGTCTCTTAGAGGCAACATATTGGTTTTTGTTGTTGTTGTTGTTGTTGTTTGTTTGTTTTGGGTTTTTTTAAAAAATCCAATCAGCTAGTCTATGTCTTTTGGTGAGTTTAGGCCATTAACATTCAGGGTTATTATTGAGACATGATTTGTATTCCCAGTAATTTTTGTTTATTTTTGGTATTTAATGTGAGTTGGTTTCTCCTCTGATTAGATTTTCTTTTAGTGTAATTCCTCCCTCTGCTGATTTTCATCATTGTTTTTCATTTCCTCTTCTTGGAATATTTTGCTGGGGATGTTCTGTAGTTGTAAGTTTTTTTTTTTTAACTTTTGTTTATCATCAAATCTAAAGCTTAGTTTTGCTAGATATTAGATTCTTGGTTGGCATCCATTTTCTTTCAGAGCTTGGTATATGTTGTTCCAGGATCTCCTGGCTTTGAGCGTCTGGGTTGGAAAATCTGCTGAGATACAAATTGTTCTCTCCCTATATGTGATCTGATTCCTCTCTCTTGTAGCCTTTAAGATTCTATCCTTATTGTGTATGCTAGGCATTTTCATTATAGTGTGTTTTTGTGTAAATCTGTTGTAATTTTGTACATTTGGTGAACATTAAGCTTCTTGTATTTGGTTTTCCAATTTGTTCTTCATGCTTGAGAAATTTTCTGATATTATCTCATTAAAGAGATTGTGCATTCTTTTGGTTTGAAACTCTGTGCACTCCTCTATCCTAATAACTCTTAGATTTGGTCTTTTGATGCCATCTCGTAATTCTTGGATGTTCTGTTCATGGTTTCTTACCATCTTCACTGTGTGATCAACTTTGTTTTCCAGATTGTATACTTTGTCTTCATTATCTGATGTTCTTTCTTCCTAGTGATCTAGTTTGTTGGTTCTGCTTTCTATGAGTTTTTTTATTTGATTTATTGTATCCTTCATTTCAAGCATTTCTGACTTTTTTTTCAGAGTCTCTATCTCTCTCTTGAAGTAATCTTTTGTTACCTCTATTTGCTCTTTTTTCTCTTTGTTGGAGTGATCAATTTTTTGCCTGTATTTGCTCATTTAGCTCATTCTTTAATTCACAAATCATTTTAATTATGAACCTTCTGAACTCTTTCTCTGACATTTCATCAACTTTGCTGTCCATGGGTTCTGTTATCATGGTATCCTGATTTGTTTGGGGCACTTTCCTCCCTTGTTTTTTCATGTTGTCTATGTGTCTTCCTTTCTTGCAGTGTGGATCTGAGATATTACAGTTTCTTCCCTATATTCTTAAAGTATCTCTGTAGATTGTCTGTACCTCACCTTGATGTTGGGCTTCCAGATCCTGCTGGTGTCCCTCAATGTATGCTATTGCATCTAAAGGTGGTGGGGGCAATAGCCAAGGTAACTCGAGATAATAGTTAAGGTGCCCCAAGATGGAAGCAATGTCTTAGAGATGGGGCTGAAAGAGTGGGCCTCACACGCCCTTTGGGATGCCTGCTCTGAGATGTAGCTGCTTGTAGGCCTTGTCTGCTGCCAAAAAGTCATGGGCTACTGTGTGGGGAAGTCAATGGCGATGACTGCAGTGTTCCAAGATGGAAGTGGGTTAGGCTTAGGCTCCCAGGTGGGGAAGGAGTGAACTGGTACCCGCCCTGGACCTGGGTTCTGCACAAGCCAGTGTGGACAGATCTGGGCCAGACTTGGGCTCCCACAGTAGTCTGCTGGTTGGAAGAGGCGGACCTGTGCCAGAGGCTAGGCTCTGGAGGATGTCTGCCCCATGGGTTGACGGGTGGACCTGGGCCTTCTGTGGGCATGGGTCCCATGCAGGTTGCAGTGGGTGATCTCTAATTATCATACTTTGAATAATCAAGTCACAGAAAGATTGCTTAAGCTCTAACACAGAGCAAGTTGCACAGTTAGAGAGAGGGTCCAATTCTGTTTGAATCCAAAACCAGTTCTAAGTGTACTCTTCTGTGCAAAAAACTTTGAGAATTCAGAGAGAAAAAAATAAAAATTGGATGAAAAATACAAAAAAAAAAAAAAAAACTTTTGGAAGAGCTCCTATTTCAAATGTTTCTTGAATAAAATTTTGACATGCAGGGATAGAGAGTATTTAGAAAGAGAGTTCAGAATTTGTAAAAAGTACAATCATGAATCCAGGGAACTTTGGTGATAAATAAAATCTACACCTTTGGTAAAATTTGTAAATTATATATAAAGATGCAAAATAAACTGGGAAGATTGAATAGCTAAGTTTAAACTGAAAAGAACTTTAAAAAGAAGATTGAGCTTATGCTTGTCTTAGTAACAAAATGGTATTCATTGAAAGATTCTATTCACATCTATTTTGGAACAATATCTACTTTATTAATTTTTTAAAAGTAGGTTTGTTTTCCTTTATAGAAAAACACACATTAACTACTCAATCTGTCTTCTAAAATGAATTAAAACATGACTTAAATAAAAAACACATTAAATAAATATAGTTTTGTGTTTATTTCATCGATGATCTGGCAAGAAAGACCAAAGGAAATGAGAAACCCAAGCACTGAGCAGTAACCTTGTATGAAAGCCACCATTCACTTCAAGGATATTTGCTAAATATTAGCAGCAAGCATTTTTTTTTACATGTCACTAGACATAGAAGGAATAAAAGACTAGAAGACTAGACATAAAAGAATAGAAGACTAGACATAGAAGGAATAAGACAAAACCCAGAGAATGCCTTTGTTAGACTGCACAAATTGCTATCCCTAAAGCATAGAGTGCACTTGAAATAAACCATCTTACTTAGAGAGTTGTAAAGAAAAATTGTCTCCTTCAGTGTTTTAGGGCTGATTTGGATGAGTACAGGGTATCTATCACTTAAGTTTTTGTAACCACAAACCAGAAACTAATTTATACTACCTGATGGCCTGAAAACTTTAATCTAAAATTTTACTTAACATAATCTCAGTTGACACACAATAAAGAATGAAAAGCAATAAAATTATCAATATGTGGGTTAAGATTGGCAAAAGCCATCACATGAAGCACAAATATTTTTTAATACTCTGGGACAAGAAAAATAATCAAAAACCTAAAAACAATAATGTGAGAAGGTATTTAAAATGCAAGTTGCTTTAGTTATTTGGAAACAGGTGCATGTGTGAATTTATTTTAAAATTTGCTAAGTTTAAGCCTTTTTAAATTTTTAGTGCCGCAAGGCAAAGAATTAAAATCATGTATACTGTTTCCAAACTAGTTGAGGAAATAAATGTAATGGAAAAAGTTTAAAAATAAAAACACAGGAAAAAGATGTATATATAGTATAGAGGCCAAAAAGTGCTACATCTGTGTTCACCCTGGGATATGGCCTGCACTCCTATAACAAAAGACAGATTGACACAAGAAAAAGTTCACAACTTTATTTAATTCAAGTTTTACGTGATGGGAGTCTTTATAATTGAAGACCCAAAGATCCCGGAGAAAAATATTCATTTTTAGGCTTAGAATCAATGAAGAATTGAAGTAATATGGAAATGCTCTTAAACAAAAGAATGTTTTGCTTTTTATTACCTAATGGTAAAAGTCCAAGAGGGAGAGTCCAGCAGGGTCTGTCCATTCAGATTAATCTTGTCCTCTTGTACAGCACTCCATCTTCCTCGGTATAGGAAAAACCCTCTAGAATGATAGACTTTTGATCTATTATCAGACAAAGCAGAAGGTAGGTGAGTTTTTATGGCCAGCTCTAACATGGAAGGGCGGGTGAAGAGAAGTTAGAGTAACATTTCTAGTTTTATGTCTGGTTTGGGGAAAGTGAGGCTCTAGTTTTTATGAGCTTCCTTGGGGAAAAAGAAATAGTTTCTATGGTCTACCCTGGAGGGAAAACAGGGGTGGGGTGGGGGAACAGGAAAAAGAAGGACAGGAAAATGTTAAAAAGTATCTTTGCTTCTGAGGCCCTTCCATTATCCTTCAGGTCAACATCCTCAACCTTCCAAAGTGTACCATGCTTTGGGGTACTTTTTCTTTGTCCCAACAAAATAGAAAATGAGTGACAAATAGAAAGCAAGAAATAGTTTAGTAAAAACAAACCCAAACCAACAAAAATTACTATAAATGCTGAACTAGAAATAAAAACCCAGCAATCATGTGTTTGCAAAAGCTTTTTTAAGTTAGGGAAATGGAAAAATTGAAAGCTAAATAGTTCAGGGATATGTATCATTTAAATGCTGACCATCAGAAAACTTGACACATCAATATCAGAAAAATAGACTATAGAAGAAGAAACATAAAGATGGTCCCTATATAAAAGCTTTAATTGAGCAAGTAAACATATTTCAAAACCTATGTGTTAGTCAGGTTTTTGTCACTGAAAAAAGTACCTGACAAGAACAACTTAGAGGAGGAAAAGTTCATTTTGACTCACTCAGTTTCAGAGGTGTAGTCCATGGTCCACTGACTACATTGTTCTGGGCTCAGAACATCATGACAGAGGGTGTTATAGAGGAGTGCTACGCCATTCCTGACAGCCGGGAAACAGTAAGGGGAAGGGGCCGCAGGGAAAATGCACCCTTCAAGGGAACTCTCCCAGTGACCCACCTCCCCCAGCCATGACCCACCTGCCCACCCATTTAGTCCACTCAAACTAGGAGGAACTGATTAGGTTACATCCTCATAATCCTATCATTTAAATTCTGAATATTCTTGCTTAAACACATCTTGTATCTAAACCATAACATTATATATAGCTCATGACATTGTCTCAAAATATGCAAAATAGTTTTGTAGGAAAAAGTGACTCCATCATGATAGTAGGGGAATTTCATGTTTTCCTTGTATTTCAGGTCTTAGGGGAAATTGTGTGCCTCTAAATACTTATATTAGAAAAGAGGAAACTTGAAAATGAATGGTCTAAGCATATGCTTTAAGAAATTAAGAACACAAAGCACAAAGTAAACACAAGAAAGTAATAAAAATAAAAAATAATTAAATTAAAAGCAAATATCCAATGCAGTTGGAAGGTTGGTCAAATCAAATACTCATTCTTTCAAATAACTAACACATCTTTAGTGATAAAGAAAATGAGAGAAGATATTTAAAAAATGAGAAAATGGAAATATAAGCATATATGCTATGAAATTAAAAAGAACAAAATATGATGAGTAACAATGTCAACAAACTATAATGCTTACATAAAATGAATATATTTAAAAAAAAAAAAACTACCCAAGAAGTGGAAAAAACAAATCATTCACTAATTATTAAATAGGTAGTGGAAACACTACATATCACAGAGAGACCTCAAAGCCTAGATGCTTTACTGGAGAATTCTACCAAAGAAATAATAACAAATGAGATTTGATAGCCTTTCTGCAGTATTCCACAGTATAGGTAAAAGGGACAATAAACTTAATTCAATCTAACAAGGAGAGAATAAGAAGAAAAATTACAAAACATGTCATTCATAAACATAGATTTAAAAATTCTAAAGAAAATATTTGGGAATAGAATACCACCAAATATACAAAAGATACTACATAGGCAATTTGGGTTTCAAATAGGCAACCAACTTATTTTAATATGAGATAATCAATTAACATAGTTTACCACACTAAAGACTAAGAAAAAACATAAGATCTTCTCAAAGCATTTGATACAATATCTATTTATGATTCTTAAAAATAATTTCTCATCAACCATATAAGCCAAAAGAAACTTCCTGAACTTCTAAAGATATTTTTAAAAATAAGTAAAGAAATAAACAGCCTGGTGCTCTGGTACATGCCTATAATCCCAGTGGCTCACTTTGAGGCCAGACTCAGCAACTTAATGAGGTCCTAAGCAACTTAGTGAGAAACTGTCTTAAAATTAAAAAAAAAAAAAAAAAAAAAAAAAGAGAAAAAAGAAAAGAAAAACCGCTGGAGATAAAGTTCAGTGGTAAAGCCCCTCTGGGATCAATTCCCAGTTATCCCCCCATAAAAAAAAAAGAAAGATATAAGCATACATTAAATGTAAATCTATTAAATGTTTTACTGGGCATCCGGGCCAGCATAGGAAAATAAAAAGTATTGAGAAATAAAAAGGAAAAACAAAATTTGCATTATTGGCAACCGATTTCATTTACATGAAGAAAGCCCAAAATCACCTGCAGAAAAATGTTTGAATTTTTATAGTTTAATTACGTGTTCAAATTCAAAACAAAACAAAAGCAAATTTACATTTCTATACAACAAACAAAAAGAGTGAGAATATAATTCATTGGTATCAAAGTGTTAGTTCTGAATGGGAGGTTAGTGGCATTATTCAGGAATAAGAAAAAGCATGCTTCTGGGAAACAGTTGTGTTTTAATTTTGAATTCTATATTTAGAATATATATTTGAGTTTATCCCTGAGTGATAACTTTTCCCAAGACCTACATATTTTGTAAGCTGCTTGGTTATTCCTTCTTTCCCTTGCTGAGACCAGAGGAGCATTTTAAGTGCCATGTTCTGAAAGGCTTTGAGAAAGAAACTCCTTTTTTAGATTCTGCGTGAAACAATTACATCGACAACAAATAGCTTGGGTTTGGTTTTCCCCATAGCAATTCAGAGGCTCTTTATTCTTCATCACTGTGCACAATGTCTGCATCACTGGATTGAGATAACTAATAACAACAAAACACTCACTGTGTGGTAAGCTGTATTTTCTAAGTACTTTAGATATCCTGTGTCTTTTAAAGGTATCTTCTACATGTTAGGGGGTGAGTGTGGTTGGGTATACAAGCAACTAAAAATGGAGGAAGGGAAGACAGCATCAGAGTATCTGAGTTAAGCTCTGTTTATAATACTGTCTCATTTTTCTAGAAAAAAATATGCAGAATGCTTATAGTTTTTAATTTTATTTTATACCACTGTTTTCTCTGTTGGAATAGATCATTTAATGTGTGTATATTTTGAAGCTTTGATTTTAGCAACTGTTGTAAGATACTAATTGGCATATATATGTTGAAATTCTCACAGGCAAGAAAAATTTGAATCCATATTTAGGGAATTTTTGGTGTCCCATTTTGTGATAGTTACTGATAAGTCAATAAATCTAAAAACATTATTTGTTTGGTAGGGCCCCAATTTTTCCATTAAAGTCAATATTTGTTGATACAATTTTTACTGAAAATAAAATTCTGAAGAGAAGTATGAACAATCCTTTACTGTCTGTATAATCTGAACAATAAAAAAAAAATCAAGAATGTTTGAGGGCAGGGGAATAGCTCAGAGACAGAGCACTTGCCAAGTATATACAAGGCCCTGGGTTTGATCCCCAGCACTGCAAAAACAATAAAATAAAGTTTACTGTGGACTTATAACAGAATGAAAAGAACTGAAAGTATTATGTTTATTAGCTCACTTATCCCAAAAAGTTGGTTTTGAATAAACACTTTTTTACAAAGAAACTGAATCATGGAAGAGTGTGATAATCTGATCCCAGCTGCTCAGTCAGTAAGTAAGAGTGCCAGGAATGTTTAGGAACTCTGGGCCCAGCATAGGGTGTTAAGCACCTAATAAAGAAATACTACCTGTCATACGTTGAACTTGCCTAACTAAGTTTCTAATCCTTAACTTTCTCATTTCTGAGATGAGGACAGTGATAACCATGTCAGAAGATTTTTATGAAACTTGTAAATTTGGCACATGGTGTCAATCTGCATCTGGCATATGGAAGATACCCAGCAAAGCAGCTATCCTCCTTACTGTCAGCATCATAGACAGTGATGCTGGTCACGTTAATGTAGGCCAGAGGCTATTCTCACTACAAGGAGGGCACAGGCTTTCAAATTTTATCTTTGAATTTTATCGTTAAAAAGGCCAGCTAACCTGACCCGTTTATTTATTTTCTTCTTATTATTATAAACATCAGAAATTTATTTATCATATCTCTAAAGGCTGAAAAGCCCCAAATCCAGGTGTTATCCACTTTGTCTGGTGAGGGCTCACTTTTTTGTTCAGAGTACCTCTTGGCTTTATTCTTGTAGTATAGA
The DNA here is from genome assembly GCF_048772815.1 of Callospermophilus lateralis. Lineage (NCBI taxonomy): Eukaryota > Metazoa > Chordata > Mammalia > Rodentia > Sciuridae > Callospermophilus > Callospermophilus lateralis. Next base: position 126,066,312 of record NC_135306.1, on the reverse strand, counting down.
AAATTCATTTATATTTTTCTTTAACACCTATTATTTATATATATCTGGCTAATCATTAATCATTTTGTGCAGCAAAAATATAATCTTTCAAACTGCTCAAAGGGGATTTGCCTACCCAGCTACCCACATAACCCATATCACTGTATCCGGGCCGTCCTACCTGACAGCTTCCACACTGGCCTTTCTTTATCCAGTCTTTCCGCAGATACTGTGTTCTTTATATCCACCAGTTTTATTCTAAAACATAACTTTAATGATGTCAGCTGACTTCCTAAAACCTTCCAATGGCTTCCCCTCTGTTTGGAATACCATTAAATCCATACCACCACATGTGAGAACCTCCACCAGCTGAACACCACCTATTTGCCTTTGCGTTGTCTTAGTCCTCGCTTCCTCTTGTTCATGGAGGTCCAGTCCCACCATCCTTCTCCCTGTTCCAAGCACATATTCCCGCCTCAGAGCCATCCACTGGCCCCTCCTCCAGAGCTTGCACTGTTGTCTTCTGCTCAATGTCTATTTCCTAGGTCAAATGGTATCTTCTCGGAGGCATTCTGGGACCTTGATCTGTGGTAGTAACCCCGTCCCAATTGCCCCTTTCCCTCCTCATCATGTTCTGTTCTTCAAATCACTCCTTCCACTCTGCACTATTGTTTGTATTTATTTATTTTTATTTACTCATTATCAGTGTCTCTCCTTAGAATAGCATCTCCATGATGCAGGGATCTCATTATTCTTTTCCTTTAGTGACTCCAGAGCCTAGAATGATGTTCTGCACATTGCAGAAACTAAAATAAAAATACTTTTAAATGAGTGCATCAGAGCAACACATGTGCCCAAATCCTCTGACACTCTTACTGTATATCTCCATGGCTCAGCTTCCCAAATGTGCACATCCAAGGTCAAAATTCAAGCTAAATTATGCAGGATATTATGAGGAATGGAGGAAATGGTATCATCTACTGCTCTGAATTTCTTTGAAGAAAGATATTAAAATAACAAGTAATATATTTGTGATCACTCTCATTTTATTCACATAAATATCCAGGGCTTTTCTCATATATGGTTAAATCAAAACACCATGGAATTGAATCAGGAAGTTATAAACATATGCAGGGTCAGTTTTCTTTGTTTATTGAATTTAAGAGTATTAACTAAACATATTTGGGTTTCTATAATAACTTTTTCCATGCTAACTTAAATTCTCATTCTCTGGTCAACCAAATAGACCCCTGAACGATCACTGAATTAGGAAGAAATAGAATTGGGATGTAAGTTTTCCTATTTCTCCTTCATTTACCCAGTGAAGCATCTGCAAGCCCTCTGTGGATGGTTTAAATGTTAATATTCAGAAAAGCAGTTGTGGAAGCAAACACCCAGCTGTATTTAAGGCCTGCATTTTCCTGGTGAATGTGTCTCCTGGGGGGCACCTTTCCAGAGCCCAGACTTTTAAGCACCATTCATATTAAGCACAAATCAGAACACTTTTCACAAACCACTTAATGCTGTTTAAAACCCACAAATAAATCATTTTAACTAAACCCTTCGATATAGCTCTGTTCTCCAAACTGTCCCTATCTGGTTTTTAAACACTATTATAAAATTGTTTTAAAAATTTAGAAGGTGGCACACTGCATTTAGAGCTGTTAAGTTCGTATAAATTATGTGTGTGGAATAGGGCTGTGTTCTTCCCCCATACTGAGATCGATGCTTAAAATTTCATGTGATTACCTTTTTTTGTGTGTATGTGAGTGCTGAGGTAGGGGTAGGAGTGTACAAGCACCTGTGCACCTGGCTTTAATGCAGTGATTCCCATCATTCTTTCTCTGGAAGTCAGGGGCCCTGATGTTCATCATGACTCTGAAGCAAGATGTGCTCTCTGCAGCATACAGGCTGTAAGTGGCATGATTTTGGGTTCTCCCGTCATGCTGAGTTATTGGAGTACAAGTAATATGTGAAAGAAAAAGTCTATGCCCTATGCTCTCGATTCATTTCACAAGCCATTTTATGTGCATGAGTCTCTTCAACAGTGTTTTCAGTCCCTGCCTCCTCCTTTCTCAGTAACCATCCTTGAGTTGAGTCCCTAATCAGTCTCAGAGCACAACATCACAGAAGGGTTTACTGGAAGTCCCTGGTGCCTCACAGGACTACAGGAATGACCCTTTCCTTCCCTTGGCTCAGGTTCACAGTTCTGATCTAGCTGTGGGAAGCCCTGTCTTCTCTCTGGTGCCCTCCAGACTTTAGCTGATTGAGTTTTTTGATCACTTTTGAAAGATGCAGTTTTTTGCATGCATGCTTCACTTTAATTGATGACTTTTAGGAATAGAAAGAATAAAGCAAGTAAGGAGTTCTGATTCTTCTAACTACAGTTGAGGGTCGTAATCATGACGTTATGACAATTACTCAACTTTTTGTTTTTTGTTTTCCCCAAAGTGCTCAATCCTAAGAATTATACATGGATCTTTTCAGGAATAAGACACCAAGGCCCCTCCCCAACCTGGAAATTTTGATGCAGCAGATCTGTGGTGGATCCCCATGATCTAGGATTTTTATTAGTACAGGTAATTCACATGGGAGGGCAGGTGTAGGAAACACAGCTGCTCAGGATTAGTGTTTCCCCTCAGGGTTAACAGGACAACATTTCACTCTCCAGGTTTGTATCAATTAACTCTAATTACATACTTTATTCATAACCTATGTAAGATCCTTTTGTGTGCACAAGATCAGACATATTTAGGCTTTCCCAAATAATGGGGGTTAATTGTATGGTCACATCTGACAATGAGAGACAGGAATTTTTCAGGTTGCAACCTTTCTCCTCTCCTACCTTCTTTTATTACATGTCTTACTTCACCTTCTAACTCCAATGCTTAGCTACAGTGATCCTAAGGAACACATGACTTGAACCCAATTCATGTACCCTTCCCATATTTGCTGAATAAATAATTGCTTAATCTATAATGGCATTTTCAAATCTATTTCCTCTCTACCCTTGGTTTTTAAAGAGTCCATCTATTTTAAACATTTTAAAACTTAAACTAAATTATAGATAATATTTAAATCATAAAGTTATTCTCTTCACCACCAACTAAAGGCCTTGTATGTGCTGGAAAGAGGAGAGAGGGAAGAAGAAGTGGTGTTCTGGTTCTGATACACCTCTTTTTTAGATGGTACCCAGCACCCCTAACTTCCCCATGACCCACAGAGAAAGGGGAGGGGCAAGGCATACACAGGGAAGAGAGCAAGAAGGGAAAGGAGGAGGAAAGAAAAAACAGGAAATGAAAACTTTTCATCAGCTTCATATTTGTTTGGGGAAAGAAGCAACATAAATTTTGGGGAGTATTCTTCAAGTTGCATAAATAGAAACTTAGTCATTACTTGTATTCAGAAACCAACATTTTTTAAAAAAATCAATTTTGACAAAAAATGCATAAAAATTAGTTAAGGTAAGCAAATGTAAAGCACTTCCATTTCTGTGATCTGAATATTTTTGCAAAGCTGTCTATTGTAGCATGGATCCTTCACTTTGCTTATTAGATAAGTATTTTCCACAAAGAACCACAGTAGCCCTCTTTATCCATAATTTTACTTTCTGCAGATTCAGTTACACATGATTAACTACAATCCAAAAATAGAAAATGGAAAATTCCAGAAATAAACAATTCATGAACTTTAAGCTGTGCCATTCTGAGTACTGTAATGAAATCTTGCACTATCCAGTTTTGTCCTACCTAGGACATGAGTCATCCCTTTCACACCCAAGTTATCTATGCCTCCTCCTCCTCCTTCTCGGTAGTCAGTTAGTAGCCATCCCAGTTGTCAGATGAACATTTGTGATACTGCAATGCTTGTTCAGACAACATTTATTTTACTTAATAATGGCCCTGTCCCCAAGAATACAGATGTTGCCAATTTGAATATGCCCAAGAATAGCCATGAAGTTCTTCCTTAAAGAGAAAAGGTAAAAATCTCTCAGCTTATTTTAGGAAAGAAAGAAAATCATATGATGAATTTGCTGAGATCTGTGGTAAGGACAATTCTTTCTGTGAAATTGTGAAGAAAGGAGAAATTTAGGCTAGTTTTGTTGTCACACCTCAAATTACAAAATTTAGAGCCACTGTGCATGCTATGTCCTTAGTGGAGATGTAAAAAGCATCAAATCCATGTGGGTGATAGGAAAAAACAATATAGATAGGATTTGTTACTATTTGTGGTTTCAGGTATCCAATAGGAGTCTTAGACTGTATCACCTGAGGGCAGGGGCAGACTACTTCAATAAGCTAAGAATGTAAGAAAGAAAAAACAAGATCTCAGTTTAGAAAATGGGTTATATACTATGTTTTTTCCTAAAATTACAAATTATATTAGTTTACATTGAGTCTTCAAAAATACCCAAGTGTGTTTTTGAATAGAAGAATGAAAGCCTCCCTGCAATTATTCAGTATTTATTAAAAATTAATGTTGTGTTTGAAATAATTTAGTGTAAGCCCATGTTTAGTTTCCTATTGACTAGAAATGTTTAACCAAAGGCAATGTAGCTCACAATACTGTCGATGTTCATACCATATATGCAGATATGTGCAATGGGTATGGATTAATTCTATGCAGTTAATTTCAAATGGATCTCCTTTTAAAAGCTGGTCTTAAGACAGAGGTCCTATTGAAACATAATAGAGCAAGATTATATATTTGAAGTAAAGTTTGAAAAATATAATTATACCTCTCAGGACACATTCTTCCAATCAATAACTTTGTCTCACATTTGGGCTCAGGCCAGTTTGTATGTAAGCCTGTGCATTTTAAACGAACAAGCTTATTTCTGGTGGTTTCTCAAGCCTGAGAAAGAAATTACAAAACACTTAATTCCATCAGTTTTTATTCACACATGTGTCCTTGCTGATTTATACAACAAGGTAATATGTCTCCGTATCTTTAGCAAAAAGTTATCATCGATACCTGTATTGTCAGACATTATAACCATTTCAAACTTTTCTTTCAACTCTTCCATTCCCTACTCAACAGAAGAGGATATGTGGTAGAGGTCCAGGTCACCAGTTATAGACTCTAATAAACCTGGGATTAATTACTGATGATTGAACTGGTCTCAGGAGCAGGACCACCACTGTACATTTGCACAACATATCATTCTCAGAAGAGGTTCATGCTTTGTTTAGTGATTTGCTGTCACCAAATTGAAATTCACATGTGAGACAAATGTTCTTACATCATTTTTACGAATATATTAGTATGCTCAAAACTTTTACTAGTCTCTCAGACTAGTAATTCCTAATCACTTGCCATTTAACTTTTTCCAAACCACATGGAGAAAGTAAATTTTATTTCCATGCTTATTCAAATCAAGTTAGAAGCTACACAGTTGATGGAAAGCTTTCTACAAGCTGCTCATATAAACCAAGTGGACAAGGAGAAGCAAACTATCTAAGTTGCCTCCTAGCCTTCCCCAAGAATTTGTTCTTCCCCTTTTTTCTTTTCAAAACCATACTGCACTTTTCAAGGAAATGGGGATCAACAAATCTTTTACTGAAAAATAACTTGAAAAATAGAATATTTTCTATTAATCATTGAGATATTATAGAAATTTACTTTTTCCAAAGTCACTCTGGGGCAAGAAATGCCTTTATAATTCTAAAAGATCATGATTTCCAAAGTCCCTAATATTGAGGGATGAGATATTCTTCAAGACCATGGAAATCTTAGATGTCATTCATTCCAACTTCTTCATTTTACAGATAATAAAACTGAGGGTGAGAATGATAAAACGATTTGCCCAAATTTATGAACTTGACTCCCCTAATTTTCAGACAAGTGTCTTTCCCAGAATGTCATACTATTCTTGTAGAATGAGAATCAGGTTTATTTTCCATGAAAATAAAGGAGGTCAGAGTTAAGAAGAGGTTTTCTGGATGCAGTGTGTCATTATGCCAATGTGAAGGAATGTTAGTAAAAATGGAAAGGGGAAAAAAAAAATCCTTCACGGAATAAAAGATGTTATTCCTGGCAATTGACTGAAAGGGAAAGGAATCATAAAAAGCTTGAGTGACAGGCAAATGTATAATGTGATGAGATAAATCAAATTTTGGCTCTATTGAGATCAAAAGGAAGAGAAAAGTGTAGGAATGAAAGATGATGTCTGGATTTAGCATTCATTTGGGAATCATTTAGAAATCCTGAGATAAAAAGCTTCTCTAGGAAAAAAAAATGTGTTAAAATTTTAGGAACTAAGAATTCATGTATTGTTACAAGATGTTCTTAAAAACAGCTATCCATTTTCACGTAATGAGACAAAATGTATATTCTATATTGGCAGCAAAATTATACCCTCAGTTATACCCATGCATTTCCTTCAATAGTGAATCAATTGAAATTGTCAGTGCATAAAGAGGACAGAGATGCGAATTATACAAGAAATTTAATTGGGAAGTAATTTTTTTAAATTCTCTATTTGTCCCACTATCAGAATTACCAAGATTCTATAAGAAGATGAGCTCCTTGACAGGTTAAATTTGTCAGCTAAGTCATCATCAGTGAATGGACTGCCTGCATTCTTTCTGTATTCTTTGCAGTAGTGTTTAAGTATAGACAGACAACTGCGAGATTTTAAAGTTTGAGTGTAATTATCCAGAGATATCTCAGCATGAATTACATCCATTTAAAAGCAAAGAGATTTTGTCATCAGACTATAAACTGATTGTAATATTATTCAACTTTTGTTATATTCAAAGATGATATTGGAGTAGTGATTATTTAAATTATAAGAAATAAATATCTAGCATTATTCCTGAATTGTAGTACATCACAAAATATGAGTAATATTAGGATCCCAAAGGTAAGATCTTTTCAATAAAGAAGAAGCCCTCTGGTGACTGGGATCCCTAAATTTATGTTTTTGAACTTTTTCCTATTTGTGTTTCAAATTTATCTTTTTAATGAGTTAACCATTAAGTTTATTTATTTATTTATTTATTATATATGACAGTGAAATGCATTGCAATTCTCATTACACAAATAGAGCACAATTTTTCATATCTCTGGTTGTATACATAGTATATTCACACCAATTTGTGTCTTCATACATGTACTTTGGATAATAATGTCCATCACATTCCACCATCATTTCTAACCCCATGCCCCCTCCTTTTACCTCCCATCTCTCTGGCCTATCTAGAGTTCATCTATTCCTCCCATGCTCCCTCTCCTATCCCACTATGAATCTGCCTCCTTATATCAGAGAGAACATTCGGCATTTGGTTTTGGGGATTGGCTAACTTCACTTACCAATATCTTTTCTAACTCCATCCATTTACCTGCAAATGCCATGATTTTATTCTCTTTTATTATGAGTAATATTCCATTGTGTATATATGCCACATTTTTTTATCCATTCAATTTTTTGAAGGGCATCTAGGTTGGCTCCACAGTTTTACTGCTGTAACGGTGCTGCTATAAACATTAATGTGGCTGTGTCCCTGTAGTATGCTGTTTTTAAGTCCTTTGGGTGTAGATTGAGGAGAGGGATAGCTGAGTCCAATGGTGGTTCCATTCCCAGTTTTCCAAGGAATCTCCATACTGCTTTCCATATTGGCTGCACTAATTTGCAATCCCACCAGCAGTGGATGAGTGTACCTTTTTCCCCATGTCCTCGCCAAAACTTATTGTTGTCTGTCTTCATAATAGCTGCCATTTGGGCAGGAGTGAGATGAAATCTTAGAGTGCTTTTGATTTGCATTTCTCTAATTTCTAGAGATGATGAATATTTTTTTCATATATTTGTTGATTGATTGTATATTGTCAGCTGAGAACTCTCCTAGCTATAATATCATTCATGTCAGATTATATTTATAAACTTTGTTTCCCCATTTACCTTGAATTTAGAAACTTTCTCTTGGACCTATTTATTGCTGAATAACAAATTACCCCAACACTTAAATTATAAGCATTTAGTATTACCCAGAAGTTCTTTGGATCAGCAGCGTGGTTATTCTTTCATGCTCGTCTTTGGTCTGCAATCAGCTATTGGTTGAGTTAGCAATTTGCTAATCTTGGCTTGTCTTTTTCACATCTCTCATCACCTCTCATCTGTCCCATCTGTCTTGAACAACTAGTCCGACTTAGCTGTGGTCCACTCCTTCTGTCATTTTTTAGCAGATTACCCAGACGTGTTCACCTGCTGGTAGAAGAGGCTCCAAGACAACAAATGGAAATCTTTCAAGGTTTCTTAAAGCCTAGATTCACAGAAGGCCAAACACCATTTTTGCTGCACTCTGTTAGGCAAAACAAGATATAGAAATATTCCAGTTACAAAGAGTAGGGAAGAGATAAGTGGGATGAATAACAACGTCATTTTGCAAAAGGCAGTGGAGATGGAAAGTGAAATATTTGCAGCCAGTTTTATAAATAATTTACCAAAGAACTGGAAGAATTTCTTTAGGAAATTGATTTTAAGGACCTTGATTATAAATTAAAACAAACAAACAAACAAACAAAAAACATGTTAAGAGAGAGCAAGTGCCTGGCCCAAGTTCACATAGTTAATGGCAGAGTTTGGGTGAGCAGCCATCGTACTGTTATGACATATTATGACAGTAAAAACACAGATAATCCACCTCCCAGTCAAACTGGGATGGTTGAACTTCCAAGTAAAGGTTTCAGGTTTTCCTAATCTTATTTTGATATTCTTAGTACACTAAAGCTGCCTTGGACACCCGACCTATGTGACTAAGTGAACAGTAGCATAAGATGAGCCTACCGTAGTACCCATATCCTCCACTAGCATAAATGCTGACATTTAATAGCAGTTTGCCCATTAAGTAAACCCCAGTTTGTAGCAGATAGGCTTAAGGCCTCTTATAAGGCACTATATATCACAACATAAATCCATGATGCATTGCTCAAGCATTCCCTGTATTTTAATGTTTCTGCATGTCTATTCTTTCTGGTTTGTGCTTAGCCACTCTACCCCTTCACCTAGAATGTCCTTTGCTCATTTTCTCTCTTTAAAATCAATTTCAGTTCCCAGGTTCCTTCTCTATGATGTCTGCTTTACTTGAAAAATTAATCACCATAGCATCTGTGATCCCAGATGCTTAATACATATTTTGATCACAGTACTTATCACATTACCTCTACCAAGTTACCTGATCAGTGTACTCGGTTGTATTTTTAACCCTTTCTGTCCTTTAGTTTAACATAATGCACTATATCCAATAGGCAGCCCATAATTTCTTTCATTGTTATTTTTATTGAATAAATGAATGAACATTTATTTAGGTCTCTTCCATGTGGGTATTTTCTCTTCCTTCCTTAAAATCTCTTTGATTTCCTTGTGGCTCCAGTTATGAATTTTATACATTTTTATCTTTTTTCCAAGTGTACATACTGCTTCAAGCAATTCAGCTCTGTCTTCCAATTTGCTATTTTTAAATTGGCTTTGAGTTCCAAAGCTCAGAAACTAGTATGGTTTCTACGCAACACAATATAACTTCTGCATTGGGATCTGAAGTGCTTTTGCTTATTGTCCTGTGTTTACATGTACTTTGCAATGCCTATCCTGGCTTAAAATCCCCTAGAGCCCAAAATAATATTGAGCACAACATAGGTTCTGGATACAGTAATACATAATTGTAATCCTAGCCACTCAGCAGACAGGAGTAACACAAGTTTGAGGCCAGCCTCAGCAAGTTAGCAAGACCCCATCTCAGAATAAAAAGTAAAAAGGGACTGGTGATGTAGCTCTGGAGGAGGCATCCCTGAATTCAGTCCTCAGTACTGAGAAGAAAAAATGGGTGTCCAGTGCACTTCATGGTTATGATACTACAGGTTAACGGTGATGAGTCCTGCTTCCCTACATGTTGAAGGTTGAACATTAGAGAAGCACACCAGAGCAAGCATATAAAGCAGGGTTTATTTAAAAATAGATAAAATAAGAAGGGGTAACATAGACTTCTCCCCAAAGGGAGAAGGGGGCCATAGCTGGTATCCTGGTATCCTAAGAAGCGAGGTGTTCTGCCCTTTTTAATGTCCTAGACTTCCTTTGTTCTCCTGCCTTTCCCCCCTTATCTTTCTCTTTTCCTGTGTACATGACTAGACCCAGGAATGCTTAGTGGGACAGCCAAAAGGTGGGAAAAAGATGGGCTAAAGGGGGAAGGGCAGGATGGTGCAGCCCAGGACATATTAATTAACAACTTTATAGCTTCCTGTAGGGAGGGGCAATTCCTGGCACAGGTTACCTTAGCAACAGGTTGGAGCAGCGGTTCTTGATAAGGGTGGAGGATGGGCTCTCAGGGGACAGTCTCCAGCTTCCCAGACTCACCCAAAATTGGCCTCCTTGATCCAATTGGACTTGAATTACCTATCTATACTGACTGCCTGTCTAGTTCTGGCTTCATTCCTCCCTCTAATTTTAGCAACTCCTTACTGCTATAAGGAAAAGGAGCAGTGATTGCTCTGGCTGCTCTGGGGCGGAGAGAGGGGTGAAATGAGGCGGGGCGAGTAGTTTGGAGTTTCCTTTTAAAAGTTAGGCTGGATTGAAGTATCATTGCGGTAGAACAGGTTGTAAGATCATCTGGGGATGGGTACTTCTATGGGAGAGAAAAAGAAAAAAAAAAAAAAAAACTTGAGTACTGAATAAGTGTTGCAACATCTGGGACATGTCAATGTATACCATGAAGATGATAGAAGTCAATAATCCCTCACCAGAAAGTGTGAGGGCTGAGAAGTTGTCCCGTACTAAGGCCAGAGTGGACAAGGCCTTTATTTGGGAATGTAGATTTTTAACATCCCCAAAGTTATCAGGAATGTAAACACAACACTTTTAATGTTACAGATGTCCATCCCCATAAGATGTAGTTAAATAACTTAATGTCATCTGATCTTGTAAAATCTTTCTATTGGTATGACCTCTGTGTCTAGTAGAGAAACCTATAATTCTGTTATGTAGGGTGGATAATCATACTAGCAAACATTAAGCCTACCTGTGTAGGTTAGGAATATCTGTAGGCGTTAAACTAAAAACTTCTGACTCTGGAAGTTCCTCTTGATAGTTTCTTTTGATAGTTATCAGGCATTCCTGCCTAAGAATCTCTCTTTTGTAGCCTCCAGTCTTACTTATTCCTGGGGGCTAACACAAGGTGTATACCGTGTTACATTTAACTATTATTATTATTTTTTAAATGCCCAGGAATGACTGTGTCTTGGTTTTAACTGTTTTTACTGGGTGTTTAGGATGAAGCAAGTCAAACTGACTTTTGTTTCTATCTATTGTTAACAGTCAGCTGAGTTTCCATGGGAGTCACTCCTGCAGGAACTTGAGAGCAACTTCTTAGTTCTGCTAGTGCCATTTGCACTAGGATGGGTCCAGTTCTTGCTTGACCATGTGGCTTTCCTTGGAAGCATGAGGGATGTCTCACTTCTCCAATGATCCTCTTCTTCATAGCAAGTGCACTGATTGACTCTCTGTTCTCCAGGGGTCTCATTAATCTCCCTGATCAGGAAGTTATGTGGTCCAGAGTTGTAAAGCTCTTTAGAGAAGTTTCCTGTTCCCTGGATTCAGACTGACCTGGAGGGAAAGAGCCAAATATTGGTTTTCTTGGCCCTTTTAATTTAATTTTGACTTCTAAGTCTTGACCTTAAACATATAGCAAATCAGTCTCACCAGTCTTAAATTAAGAGCGCTGGGCTTTAACTTTAATGTCTGTAACTTTACAGTCATTTACCCTTTCTATTAATTGGGGTCTGTATTATCCTATCTGTCCTGTAGGTGATGGTTTATTATCTTAAATTAACCCAGGTTGTGTTCTTGAAGCAATACCTCTGCAAAACATTAACAGGCAACATTTTGACATGTTATAAGGAAAATACAAAATAAACTTAACTTAGTTTGTATAATAGCTACCTTGAATTTTGGCTGAGTTATATATTATATCCCCTGGTTGAGATCCTAGGAATCTTAACAAAAGTCAATCTTTTGAACACAACTTTAAAAGAACTGAAATATGGCCTACTTTGGAGTCTTTCTGACATGTAGTAAGACGGGACATAGAACCTTAGGTAAGGAGGGGCTCTTCATAAATCTTTATAAATCTTAAGTGTTCTAGTTATGAAGCTGATCTTTGCTTCTTAAATATCATTTTACAAAGTTTACATATATTGTTGCTCGAGGTCACATGAATATTAGCTAATATAATATGATGTTACATTTAAAACATGAATTAAAGAAAGTCTGAGCACTTTTAACCTTTTGTGGAAAAGTAGCAAAATGCTTGTTTTACAATATTAACCTTTACATAGATTAGGCTCTCATTAACTTAAAAATACATTTAAATGCACCCCAGTGTAAAAAGTAAAACAAAACTTTATATATCATATTGATAACAAGTCCAGGTATAGAACATTAAATGATATAAAAAAATCTCCAATATGTTATTCTTATAAGCCTAAAATTACTATACAGTTTTATTTTGAAGAATATCAGCTTGATAAAATATTCTTTTAAAGCTTCTACCTTAAAGACTTGTATACCTGGAAGATATGAACACATTTAATATACAAAGAAGAGTAATAGCACCATGATTATATTGATGTTTTCATGTTAGCCAAATTTAGCTTTTAAAGAAATAACATTGTACAATGCTCTAAAATAACCATTCTTGTTTAATCAGTTGTTTAATTTCTTTAAGATTACTTGCTCTAGAAAAAAACCACAAACATAATAAACACAATGCTATGGGTTAATTAATGTTTTAAGAAATTTTTGTCCTTTAACATAGGACTGATTGTAAAAACAAACTTGTACAGACCTTTATCATATATTTAAACCCTCTTATTTACTTCTTCATATACTTTCTTATCCAGAAACACTTTCTTTTCCTTCTATTAAATATGGTTTCCATACTAGAACCTTCTAACTTCTCCTTCCCATCTATTAACCTCCTTTTCTGTTCACATTTTGAAATAGTCCTTGTAAATTTCTGAATTTAGGCAAATTATTTCATTTTAATAAAAAGAAATATTTTATGTTATTTACAGTACTCTTAATTGGAACACTTGAAACTTTTCGACCTTTGTATATAGAAATCTTCTATAAACCTTTGTATATAGAATCACATCTATTTACCATTTCATAAAAACACAATGTTTAAGTATATAGAATTATACCTGTTGGGACTTTAAATTTTTAGTAACATCTTTCAGTGATGGCAAAGTAACTATAAATCCCTTTTTTCTTCATTTACCAATTTATGAAAACATCAATAATGTTACCCAATGGAATTCAAGAAGTTAAGAGTACCTGATGGTATGTTTAACATTTAGCATTTTAACTTTGTAAATTAATCAGATGTCTAACAAAATTATTCATATTTATGAGTAATCCCATGTCAAATCAACTTTACTTATTTTCCAAAATATCAGACAAGTGTATTGAACAGTATTAACTATTTCTTCCTTATTGAAGAAAAGTCCTAGGACCAAGAGATATTAAACAACTTATAGACATAAACATTTTATTAGTTCTTTGACCACCTAGAGAGACTGTGAGTTTAATTTTAAAGACAACTTACTTTCACCTTTTTACCCAATTTAAATCAAACCATTTTAAATCACGTGAATTAAAGGTATTTAGATCCACTTTTTAAATTGTATGATTACTCCTTATATATCTGCCAATTTTCATATCATGTACATGATATATGGACATATGCACATATAGACATACAACACATAACACAGGTGTGCACACATAACACATAGTAAAGTCCTTGTGGCTTTTTGCAGGTGAAATCTCCATTGCAATGTTTAAAAACTCCATAGTTGAATTAAAAAAAAAAAAAATAGGACCAATCAGAAGAACACTAACTTAAGTCTGTAAGATCAAAATCATGAGCTTAAAGAAAAAAAAAATACAGAATCTAAGAAAAAGCAAGACTCCTAGAAAAAATGACCAGCCAGTAATTAGTAAAATATCATACAATTTACTTTTTAGTTTAGTCTAATTTGAGTTCAGATAAAAGACACTTTTACTTTTTTTTTTTTTTTTCCTTCTTGGGCCTCAGATCAGTCTCCTACTGAGCTTGCAGGATTCTTCTATTTGCATTTCAATGTAAGTCCTGGCTGAGGTCTGCAAGGAGCAAGGAAAACTGCTATTCTGAGCAGAAACCTCATGACTAAGGCATTTTAACCATTTTTTTTTTTTTTTCTAGTTGGTAATTGGATGGTTTGGATGTTGAAAATTATGATACCTTATTTTCTACTAATTTTGAGAACAAAGCTACAATGTTAAGCTCCATACTGAGCAGGTCCATTATTTTGTATGACCATTCCTAGGGCCTCAGTGATGAACAGGTTAAATTTGCTCCATAGGTAAGTTAAGAACAGAGTCTCAAAATAAGTCCCTGTTTTAATGTCTTAAAGGCTTCCAAAACCTGTTCATAACTCAGAGGAGGAGTAAACTTTTTTGGTAAATTTATCCTTTAAAAGTAGGTGGCCCTTTATGGATTCAGGATTTAGGGTGGTGTATTTTTATTGTCCCCGAGTTTCTCCATGAAAAAAAGTAGGGATTTCCTGGGGGCCCTGAGTAATTTCAGAGACCTTGGAATAGTTAGGGCTTTTGCCTGATCTTCCTGAGGGCTTCAAGGACCAACATTTAGAAGTGTGTAATCTTCCAAGCATCCTGTTTATCATTTGGGTCCCAGTTAGGATTGATTCTGAAAATTGCCTGTGCTATAGATTAATGATTAGGTTTGTTTGTTTCCAGTTTGTAATGCTGGGACATGGTCAAGATATAGGTCCATCCCCCAGATTCTTTAGCTTCTTGCTTTAGGGTGGCCTCCTTAGGAGGCTAAAGTTTGGCTAAGTAAAAATAAAATATCTTTCCAGGTGAGGTCAAGCACCTGGCATAAGTTTTGAAACATCCCAATTATTTATTTATATACTCCAAAAATCTCCCTGAATTTGTTCTTATTTGTTTTAAATTGGGGGTCCCCTTGATTTCTCTTCCTCAGCAAGTGATTCCTTAAGGCTATCTCTCACGGTAGACATTGAGGTTAGGCCTAACAACATATGAAAATAAGGCACTTTTCCTGATCATTTGTAATTTCCCAGGATGTAGACTAGTGGTCAATGTACAAACTGACTTGAGAGAGAAGCTCCCACCTGAGTGATGGAAAATTCAAGTTTTTTCCCACATCAGAGAAAACTCTTTATCCAATACAATAGGGATGTCTCCCTAAATTTGAGCTTCATTACAGTACAGAAAATCTGTCTGTCCTCACCTAGCCTTGCCAAAGTTATTTCTGGCCCCCTTTGACAATGTACTAGGGTCCCAGATTAACCTGTGCCAGAGACCCTGGGAGGATTCAGAGTTAAGGGCATTATTGCTTTCCTCCCTGACAGTATTGCTCCTCCTGATTATTAAAAAAAAAAAAAAAAAAAAAAAAAGGATAATTTTATGTGTTATAACCCTGTGTGCATAATTGTTGTCTTATAGGCTAAAGGAATCTCCTGAGGGTAAAGGGGACATCTATTGGTTGTTAAATACCCTTTTCCAGAAGAGTTTGTGGCAGGGGTTGGTTAAAAGAGTGCCTCCCTCCTGCAGCATTTTTTTTTTTTTTTTAAATACATTGAGTACCTCCGAGCACAGGAACAATAATGGGAGATTTTAAATTGGCTTGTGAAGGCTAACTATGTGAACAAAGGAAATACGGATATTTTATTACTGATCATCCCATGTCTTTCTCTCTGTCCTACAATCTGACTTGCTAGTGTTTCTGATTAGCAAAGGAAGGGAGCATCCAGGAGGGAATGGATGCAGGGGTGGAGAGTGTCCTGGCCTGCACAGAGGCAAATGTAATTGAGGCTTTCCCTCAGTTTCATTCACCTATGGATCACCTTACATACCCCTTAGGGCAGTCAGGAGGGGTTTCCAGAGAAGGAACCTTAGGATTTTCTCCTGAGTGTAGCCCAGGCAGAAATTCTGCAGTTGTTCCATAACTCCTTCATCCACCTTCATGCATCCAAGGCAGATCAAGACTAGGGACCCTGTGTACCCACACCAATTGCTCTCTGGGCCTGGACAGAAGTGTATGAAGCGACTTTGGCAAAACCCAACATGCCTGCTCTTTAGTAAACAGGTGATTGAGAGCTACCTACTCCAGGAAACCTTTCACCTTAGTCTTGAAAAGGGGTGGCTCCACTAATTGCATTTAAATAGCCAATAGGTGCCCATCATCCTCTAAAATGAAAGAGTCAGAAAGATGCACCTCAAACAGGTGTGGGGTACATGGAGAAGAGCTTACCTTGGTGTAGATCTCAGTGGAACCTCCAAATATGATACCGCTAGTTACTACCGACCAGTCCTGCTTTCCCACATGTTGAAGTATGAACATTAGAGAAGCACACTTAGGCAAGCATATAAAGTAGGGTTTATTTAAAATGGGGTAACATAAACTTCTCCCTCAAGGGAGAATGGGGCTATAGCTGGTATCCTGATACGGTTTGCCATATATATCTACATTTCCACTCATCCAGGGAACTCTTCTTAAGCCTCAATCCCTCTGGAAGGCTTTCCTTGACTCAACCCCTCTCTTTTAAGCCAGGATTCTGCATGTTTCTATCATAGCACCTGTTATTGTAAAATGTTTGTCTAATCATCCACTATTCCATAAACTCTTTGGGGTTAGTATCTGGGACTATTTACTTTTGCCTGGCTCATAGTAGGTACCCAAACAGTCTTTGTTTATTAGTAGGGTGACTATAGATAACAATAATGAATTGTACATTTCAGACAGTTGAAAAAATATTTTGAAAGTTTTCGCCATAAAAAAATGATTAATATTTTATGAGATGAATATGTTTAACCTGATTCAAACATGGTATAATGTATACATGTGTTGAAACATAGCATTATCCTCTTAATATAAGCATTTTATGTTTTTATGTATTGGTTAAAAATCAATTTATCAAAAATTAAAGATATGGTTTCTGAGCAAAATGTTATATAAAGAAAAAGAGTATTTTGGACTTCCTCTTGCCTTCTGGTAACTGCATGATAACTTCTCCATGTTCAGAACAGCCTGCATCTTTCCCAGAACTTGGCAAACATGTTTAATGACAAGATTTGGCTGGTGAGAAAAGGAAATGTCCAGCTACTGGTTTGCCCAAACTGCAATTTCCCCTACCTAAATTTACAGCTTAAACTTAGGCATCTTCTTAGACTAGATGAGCTTAAACAATGGGTAGGAAGGATTCCCCACTTTGCTGTATCCACACTGATAAAACACTGATAGGTCATCAAAAAAGATGTTACAAAAGAGGTAGAACTTTCACCAGTCCTAGAGACATAGGACTTGGTTCATCAGAAAAAAAGGAGTAGATATTTCAGCTAAAGAAAATAATATGTCCAATGAATAAAAGGAAAATGTCACAGTTTTCCTGAGATATGACTTTAACATGAATAAAATAATGGACAAGGATGGAGGTTTGAAATGACCTGATGATGATTGAAAAGAAGCAGAGAGTTGTAAACTTGTCATCTTAGTATACATGTGTAAAAGAGGAACATGTAAAAGTGACATTTATCAAAGATTAGTGGAAAAGACCAGCAACAAAAGCACTCCCACTAAACAGACATGATATTCTGGCAATGAGAATAGGGAGGAAAGAAAGTGCCTAAAAATAATGAGAATCATGTATTTCTTAGTTTTTACATTTTTATTGGTACATTATAGTTAAACATAATAGTGGGGTTCACTCTGACATATTCATACATGCATGTAATGCAATTTGCTCCATTTCAATCTCCAGTGTTTTGAGTTTCTGTTTTTATAGGGAGGGACAATCTACTTTTTCAGCCTCACTTCTCACCACTCAATCATGTCTTTCTTTGCACTGATACTTCTTATGTTGACTGAATTTATTACATCCCATTGGATTCTGTTGTCTTTGCTTAGGTGGCTGCTTCTGCTTGGTCATTGAACTTCTGATATACTCATGTGTCTTTCATGATTCCAATCTCCTTACCTACTCCAGCCTCCTAAAAGTGTCCTTAATGTATCTCTCTTTTTCCCCCAACTAGGACTAATTACAACAACTCTTTTCCCCTACTGTTTGCTGAATAATAATAATAATAATAATAATAATAATAATAATAATAATTAAATGTGTTTAATGTATGGATTCTTTTAGATACAGAAAATACAATGAGACAGAGTTACAGGTTCTATCAGGAATATGAAGGTTATTTGGTATTGGGTGCCTCATGGGATAAAGTACTTAGTTTTGAAATGAATGGCTACCAACTAGGGATCCAACACAGAATCTCTGGTTAAAGACTGAGACTTGAACACCCCGACCCTAGACGTAATGAGATGTATGTATGTTAACAAGCACAAGACAAGTTTAAGGAAGTGCCCACAATATAGAAAGAATAAAAGATTTAAAAGCACAAAGAGATCCTGTGGAATAAGACAAGTGGGAGATAGAACTGAAAAGGCAGTTTTCCAGAGGTCAAACAAAATGGAAAAAGGATCAAACAAAGTAAGGAGGTAAAAAACTGAAGAATAATTTGGGATATATTAAAAAATCTTAACATTGATGGGAAATTGTTAAAACACTTTCACTAATAGGTATTACTAAAATTTATGTTTTTATATGTTTTATTTTTCCAGGGGTATAAAGAGGGAAGGATTCCAGTTAATTAGTGCCAGTTACTGTTGGTCATTGTAAGTGACATTACTTGTCTGTTACCAGCAATCTGCACATTAGCACTAAATGGTGTGATTAATTAGGAAATGTGAATTCTGTTTCTAACTAGCTGTGAGAATTTGGACAAGACACAGAACAATCACATCTTGAGGTTTAAATGGCGACTTACTCTCAATATAAGAATTCCCCCATAGCTTCCTTGACAATTTACTTCATTTCTAGATGTCATTTCCCTTTGATCTGAAATAACACACTTGGGCTTTCAGCTCTAACTTCTGATTAAACAAATGTGAAGATAAGGCCACTGAGTCAGATACCTTCAACTCATTCTGCACATGTGCTGTACACTATTTTTAATCCATGTTTTATTTTTAAAGTGAGATCTTTTTAAATGTGAGTAATAGCTGCCAATCAATAAGCAAGAGTAATTAGCATGTGTACATTCCCAATGCCCTGTAGATTTACCTTAAACTTAAAACTTGTTAAAAATGTTAATATTGTTGTTGACACTTCAGTAGTTACAAATGAGTCTTTGCCAGTTTTCCTCCTGATTCTAGCGTTCTGCCTAATTCTGATTTCACGCATCGGTAAATTCTGAACAATCCATGTCTTGGAGCGCATCATGTACTAATTTTGCTCTGACAACCTTGTAATGGAAATTTGAACACTTATTATATTTTTCTTGTTAAAGCCAGGGGAAAAAAAAGCATTCCAAGGGTTTATAGCACTCTAACCTTGCCTCGATGAGGTGAAGTTTGATGTAGCTATTTCCTTTTACTTTGAAAGCTCATTTTTAATAACACTATTCTGCACTGTGCTGGGTGTTTCATCCATGAACCTCTTCACCTTTGGAAGAAGCTTCTATAATCCTATAAATCCTACTTTGCTCCAGTCAGTGTGGGGTTGAAGAATAGAGTCTATTTTAATTACTTGTACTCTACCTAGCAGTGCCTATAGATGCTACAAGGGAAACGGAAGCTATAATTACCACCTCTTCAATTTGGGGAAAATTCCTACTAGAAAGTCTTTTGAAATATGAATAGCCCTGGACTGACACTCAGAAACTTTCATAGGTTACAGAGATCTTTAACTTAGAGCAGATAAATACAAAGATTGAAATTACAAAGTAAGTTGAAATTGTGGAAATCTTTCCCAAGTCATGAAATTTATTTTATCATTTAGCTTATTTTGTTAATGGCTTCTCACACTTTATTTTCAAAAAAAACCAAACAGCTCAGAGCAGACAAGGCAGAAAAATGTCACTTTTTAAAAAGAATAGCTTTCAGGTGTTTAGTATAGTTAAGTATCAGAATAGCAAGTTACAGAACAAATAATCATATATAATATCTTTTGATGGATACTCACTAGAAACAAAGAATTGGACTAGACACTTTGCATATGTCATCAACTCAATCCTGATTATATTAAAGGAAGAATATAGTAAAGTGTTAATAGTATTTATCCTTAGATAAAGGCAACTGTCAACTAAATAGATTACATAGATGAGTAGACAAGTATACTATCAGGGGTTTTTTCATTGAGGAGAATAAATGAGTGATAATGTGCATCTAGATGAACCCTGCAATACTATTGTATCTTATCTCTACCAGTTTTGTACCTGAATTTGCTAATTTAGCTATTCATAATATTGTTCTACAACTTGATCATGTGTTTATTTCCCTGTTTTCTCCTGTGTAAGTGTTCATATTTGTATCCTAGAATCTTCACATTATGTTTTATAATAACTAGCAGGCAAGATACTACTTTACACTAGTCAATAAAATTAGAGAAGGAAGTCTTCTTGCAGTAGGCCCATAACTATAAGGCAGGACAGTGTGTATTGCATTGATTGAAGCCGATATCCTCTTCATAGCAGCTGGAAAGTAGGTTTCATGCTGCCTAAGTTGCCATTGAGAAACACTCAGGGGCTAACTATTCAAAATGATTACTTAAACCAAAAGGATTGGGTTATCTTCCCCAGGGTTAATCTGCTGCTAGGGGAGGGGGAGAGACTAGAACAAAGGAGATATTTTGACATCATCAGTTTCTATCAACTTCCTGTCATGAAAAAGATTCCAGGCAGCAGAACATCTAGGTTTTAGCAGTTTCTAAAAAATATACACAGGCTGAGATTTAAGTCAGAGAA
Source organism: Callospermophilus lateralis (assembly GCF_048772815.1). Classification (NCBI taxonomy): domain Eukaryota; kingdom Metazoa; phylum Chordata; class Mammalia; order Rodentia; family Sciuridae; genus Callospermophilus; species Callospermophilus lateralis. The sequence goes on along the minus strand of NC_135306.1, from coordinate 126,045,452 downwards.
ATATGTTGCACCATTATGGCCAGAGACAGAGTGCTACCTTTGCAAGCAAGAAGCAAATTATGACCCCTATGAGATTTTCAGTAAATCTGAGAATGCCTGAGGATGCTTGTCTTCTGGAACAACTTTCATACTTCTACACCTCCATAGCAGAAACACAGCTCACAGCTTGAAGTATTCACTGGTTTATGGTCTCCTCAAATCTTGCAGAAGGTATGAAACAGGTATAATTCATTACGAGAAAGGACTCATGCTATAAGATCATAAACATGACACTTTTCCCACTGTATCACCTGATGTTCTGAGTCGGCCTTTTGAATATTCAGAAATTATTCTCTATTTGGCCTCCTTCCTGCTTTTCCTTCCCTCCATTGAATACACTATGCAGGCAGGTCCACCCTTCCAGGCCTTTCAGCCCTTCCACTCCCCCTTTAGTGTTCTGGTTCCAACTCAAGCCCAAATCCTCACAGCCAGGCCTTTGCATTTCTAAGAAGTGCCCAACATTCATGCAGCAGCACATCCTCATGCTTCAAGGTAAATTTTTAAGACATTCACATTCTCTAAAGAGAAACCTCTCAGTCAATCTCTCTCACACAACATTTGGCTATACTTTATAGTGGAACAGTAATGCTTGATTATGCACCAAGTATGCTTTTTAATGGAATCACAAGGCTCACCATTAATGAATATGATTATCGGCTCATATAAAGCTCAAACCAGTATTGCTGATCAGATGGTGGCTGTCTTGCAAAGAGGGAATCAGGGACTCAGATGTGCAGCTGCTGTCTTTACATCAATTCACAATAAGGAAAATAGAATGGGGTTTTTAATGGACCATACCTGGAGTAGCAGTTGCCATATTCACTTCCACTCTACTGGTCACACCTAAGTGTCAGGAAATCAGAGAATAGCAGACTGTGTGATGTGAAATTCTCTCTATAATGCCTTACCAAAGATTAACTTTCCTTGAATTTGGGCATTTGGCAGAAATGGTAGGAAAAAAATATGTGAAAATATTTGAAGAAAACTATATAATTAGAGCTTAAGAAATAAGAGCATATGTACTAGAACCGGTATATTAAGTAAACTTGCAGTTTAAATTGAACATCATTTGTTTTAAACTATCCTGACCCCCTCCCCCCCAAAAAAATACCATCTACTGATGCCTGAATGTATAACAATGAAATGCATTTGTTTAGAAGACAGTAAGGCTATCCATATTTGACCATAGGTTCATAACATCACCTTAAATTATTTCTGGTAACAAGAAAAATAAAATAATGCATGTCTGTCTTTCACCCCCGCTCTCCCGGTTTCATCATAAGGTGACATAGTGTTTGTTTGAATAAAATGATGTCCCCATCCAAACTTTGTGAAAGCAAAGATCCTACTGTTGTCAAAAACATGTGAAATATTCTATATAACATTTTACTTTGGAGGAAAATCTTTGACTATCTCTAAAGATAAGTCAATTCAAACAATTTATTTTTTTGGCATCTGGAATACATTAACTACTGTCATATTTATGCCTAAGTCTAAAAGTTAAAAAAAAAAACAGATTTAGTAGTTTTTAGATGTGTACTTGGAATAATTATTTTGTGAACATATCTTAGACATTAACAAAGTAGACTAATAATAAACTTAGACTAATAAAAGTATCCCCAAGACCACTTTTCCCTCACTCCTGTCTTGCTTACATACTTCTTAGTAAATTAGCATTTTATTTCCTTGATGCCAGATATCCTGCAGATTTTGAGGAAAATAAAAGCCCCTAGTGTAAAATATAAAAGTTTCTGATAACTGGTAGATAAATTATTATTTATTAAAAATAATTTCTATCTTAGCATGAGGTCAATAGACTTAATGAAAAAACTTCATGGTATGAACAATATTAAAATATTCTAATTATGACAATTCCAGCAAATCCCAGGGTGCACTAGATTATGGAATTGAAGGCTTGTTTCCAGATGTTGCAGCTAGAGTTTTATGTGTGTGTGTTTTTTAATCTAAACATCTCAGTGGTTCCTAAAATTAGGCCAAAGTACATAGAATCTAATAAATGTTTGGAAACCATACTGACAGGCAATTTTAAGAACTGAATTAAAGGCTGATGAAAGCCATACAAAAAATTTTATTATATAGATGGGTTGAAGTATACCACTGTCATTGGATCATTGGTAATTTCTGTTGCTTTTCTCCTGTATTAACACAAAAACATTCACCAACAAAATAGTGTGAAAAACTTACATATAAAACAATAGAGTTTATAAAAGAATTTTTTTATTTTCAAAGATTAAATAATCTAGTGATATATGTGCATAGAAATGTAATTTAACATATAAGCACATAATATACATATATATACATGCATGGTTGTTTATTTAATGCCTAACTATTAATAAAAGTAATACAGCATATCTCATAGGAAAGGAAGTTTATTTTATGTGAAACCTGGAAAACTGAGTAGGACTGACCCTAGTGGAGAAGAATAGGAGATGTTTCCCAGTGAAGAGAAGGCTAAGCAGGATTAGTAAAGAGCACTCTTGATGGACTTGACTGGAAACGAAGATTTGTGTACAAATAAAGCAAAGATTAGGAAAAGAGTTTGCTATCACAATTTGGGCTCCCTAAAAGCCAGGTTGAGGACTATGCTTGATCTTATGGAGAACAGGAGCACTTTGTAGATTTTCTAGTAGTGTCTAACATGTTTTTGAGGTTGGATAGAATGCAATGGGGTCAATGCTATACAGCAAAAGAATAAATAAAATTCTGTGTATAATTTGGATTTATGAAGACATCACTGGACTAACAGGTGTGGGAGAGATGGCTGAGAGTGAATGAATGACAGCCTCAAATAGGAAATGTATTTTCAGCAAAAGCTTCAATATATACTTTCTAAGTGAACGTAAAAAATACATATATCACTCCTTCCCTTAGTTCTATCAAAATCCTATAAAAAACAAGCAGTGTGGGTACAAAAATTAATGTTTGAAATTCTTTCTCCTTCAATCCTTATAATGTGTCCTCTTAAGCTTCTTGAGTTTGCTATTATATATTCTTATAATGTCTTCTATTCTTCTTTTGCGACGTATATGACTATTTTGATTAATTTCGTATTACTATATATGTAAAGTGACCAACCCCACAACTAGTATGTGTATAGAAAATGTACATTTCTTTGCCATTCTATGCCATTCATATTAAAGTTCAATAATTTGCAATTAGTAACACACTACTATGTAGAAGTTTAGAATAATCTGGCAACATAATGGCTCTATGTTTATTACACAGAATTATCATAGTCAGAACTGGCTTTAGAAAAAAATTGAAAATCTGTATAGAGAAATACTTCTTATCCTTCTATACTGATATTTCAACACCCTTGACCCAATTCTCAATTCTCCGATGTCCGCTGTCCAGTAATGACATGTGACTGTGGCCTCTCATCACTAAGAAAAAGCACACTATAAAATATAATCACAAAGAGCACTAGGATGATTTTCAGGGAAAAGAATGAATCCCTCAATGATAGTATTTTAAGAACACTGGTAAACACACTCCTGGGGTCACTGGTCAATTATTTTTTCTATTTACTCGTTGAAATGACCCTGGCTCTGGACACTCCTATCATGTTTTTTTTTTTGTTTTTTTTTTTTTTTTTTACTAACAAAATTACTAACTAATTTTGACTCAATAATTCTCCTATTAATAAGAAAGAAAAAAATGATAGTACATAGTTCAACTTATTTCAGATAGCTTTTACTATTCAAATGAGCATTCGGAGACAAAGACAAAAAGTAGCAAGGGCACAACTTAAAAGCACAAGATATGCAGAAAATGTAAAATCTGCTTTTTCATCTTCATGATAGGATCCAAGGAATTCATTTCTTCTTTATCGTTAGCTTTGGAGTCAGATCATTCATGTCCATATTATAGCAGTTGGAATAGAATGGTAAAACAAAAGCTGAACAGAATTTTCTTTATAAATACTAGCAATTTAAGAAAACATGCTGCATTTGGGGCATTTAATGAAATTGTATGATGGCATTCAGTTTACAAAGTAATATTACTTGAACAAAACTACCAAACAGACTAAATGTAGCATTTTAAGTGCAATTATAAAAAGTCTTAGCCAAATTGAAATGTTCCTATAATATGGAATTATGATTTTTCCTGATACAGGCTTAAACTATGCTCTGAATTTTCTAAAAGCAATATGTATTCAAGTTCATAATGAAAACATAAGCTTAGAGATGAGTTTTCTCATTAGATGTTATAAAATACATTAGAGAAGAAAAAGGAACAAACTATTTCTAGACCATATAATCTATAACGAAAATGTTCTTAATGTAATTTTCAACCCATAATTGAGACTAATTTTCTACAGTAGGAGAAAAAAAATTACTTATAGTTGTTTGTAAATAGTACCTTGAAGGGCTTTGTGTTTAATTAATGCCCAGTGACAAATCTGATTGCATCTTCAGAATCAGAGACTGACAGAAGCTCTGGGTCAGGGCAACCATTTACTCTAGCAACACTGAAATGTGGGATTGATGTCTCTTCAGTCTGGGATGTTTTATTTGAAAATCATTAGACTCCAGTAGCACCAATGATGCTATTTTCTTAGCTTTCAGTATTTGTGCATATGCTCCTGAAAGTGCAACGACCCACTGAGCAGTGAATTACAGGATATTTCAAGCCATATCCTTCATGAGAGTAGCTTTTCACAAAGCTTCAACATAAAAAATGTAAGGCCAAAGAAAATCTGTATCCCTCTATCTCTTTTGTAACTCAATATAGTTATATAGGTAAACCAAGGGGAGGGGAAGCTGGGGAAGAAACAGAAATACATTAGATTTAATGTGGTACCTGTCAATACCAAGAATGGTTATGAATGATACCCAAGGTCAGATATTGGGGAGTATTTTGTGGGACCATGTTTAAACTGTACTGGTGACAGTACATTCCAAGCATTCCTAAGGAAATCAACCCTGAAGTATTTAAATAACAGGTGCCACTTTGAGTTTCAGTTAAATTATTCAGTTAGCAATTCACTTTAGAATGTGACAAAATTCCAAGGACAGAAAGACTGAATAAAATACTGATAAGGCAAAATTTCAAAAAGACAGGACAGGATATCAGCCAACCATGTTATCTTTGTGATCCAGAGGCATGGCAACAAGACAAATATTTGTCCCTGAAGCAGTTGTCAGAATGAAAGGTTTCTTCATAGTTAAGAGTTTAACATCCTCAGTCTCATTCTATTATTCATTATCTAACAGAGCAGGCAAGAATAGTATCTCCGTTTACATGTGCAATGTTATATTATTATCTTTTTCTTTCTTGCAGTGTCTTTTATCAGTGAAATAATTTTTATTTTCATTTTATTGTAGTAAGAACACTTAACTTGCAATCTGCCCTCTTACACAGTGTAAATAGAGAATTCATGATTGTTGACTATAGGTACAATGTAGTACAGAAGATCGCTCGCGCTTACTCATCTTGTGTAACTGAAAAGGTATACATATAGATAAATAATTCCCTGCCTCCCCTTACCCAAGCCCTTAGTAACATCCATTTAATTATTTGATTTTTATAAATTTGACTAAGTTTCCACTTATATAAATAATCTAAAATAGTCTTTTATCTTTCTATGTCTGATAAACTCTGTAGCTTCTTATCTCTTTCTTGTTTTCTACCAAAGTTGTACAGTGATATATTTCCTAAAATGCTGCATTCCCTCTGCAGTAGTGACTGTGAGGTTCATAAATACTCTATGCCTCTATCCTTCTTAGCTCATAGAATGAGACTGCAACTCCCTGATGACTTGAAGTCAGGTGAGGCCACATGACTTGGTTTAGCCAATGAATAAAATATGAGGGGAAAGTGCCTGGGTGACTTCTGAATCGGTGTTTTAATAGCCATACTGCTTTGCCATGTTCTCATTTATTTGCCACCAAAATTGACATGGGCCACCCAGCCTAGGGCAAAAGTGTGAACCCAGAAGCCAGCATAGCATGGAGCTACTCTTCAATGAATATGTTCAGGAACGAATAGGAAAAAAATCCCTTATGGTTTTTAGATAATGAGTTAGCTTTTTTTTTTTTTTTTTTTTTTTTGAGACCAAAATCCCTCACAAGAACAAATGAGAGTAGGAAAAGTTTATTTTTGGCTCAGGGTTTCAGAGGTTTCAGTTCATGGTCTCTGGCTCTATTGCTTTGGGCCTTCAGTGAGGTAGAACATCATGGTAGAAGGGTGTGGTATGGGAAAGCTGCCCAACTTATGGTAGCCAGGAAGTAGAGTTGGAGAGGGGAAGCAGGGACAAGATACAGTCCCCAAGGGAATGCCCCCAGTGACCTTCTTTCCTCAACCATGCCCCATAGTGTATCTTTCCTCCCAGTCATCCATTCATATCCTCAGATGAAGTTTGCACCCATCACTTCCCAAAAGCTACACCTCTGGACATTACTTCACTGAGGACCAAGACTTCATCCAAACCATATGGGTAATAACGGTTTGTTTGTTTGTTTGTTTTCTGTGGTTTTCATGATCGAACCCAGACCTTGTACATGCTAGTCAAGTACCATACCACTGAGCTACATCCCTAGTCCTATAATACATACTAATATTAAAAGTTTATTATCTACTTCATTCTGGTGCATAAATCTGATGATATACACACTGACAATAGTAAAGAAATTCTATTTTAAAACATGAATCACTGGGCTGGGGATGTGGCTCAAGCGGTAGCGTGCTTTCCTGGCATGCGTGCGGCCCGGGTTCGATCCTCAGCACCACATACAAACAAAGATGTTGTGTCCGCCGAAAATTAAAAAATAAATATTAAAGAATTCTCTCTCTCTAAAACAAAAAATGAATTAATGATTCTTACTACTAATTATCATAGATGAAATAAGCATTCCCACATTATCTTAGTTTATTCTAATTTAGTCCAGTGTTAGAGCTGTAGTTTTCTCATACCCACTCAGAGCCGTGGTAGGATACTTGTCACATTTAACTTCCTTGTATGGCATTATGAGACTTAAACACTCACATTGTCATTCCTTAAACCAGGGTAATGAAAATAAGAAAGGATAGAGAAAGGCATGGCTTTTCTTTCTTTACATAGAACCAGTCGACCCATTTTGAGATTTATCAAATGGCACAATTAAGTTTAAAGATGAAGAAGAAGTGAAAGTTTCAAACATATGGCTATGACATACTTTTAAGATAAGTATAAAATTATATATTAAAGGGAGAAAAGAGTACCTAACTAAAAACTTAAGAGGACAGCAATGTTCGGAGTGTCTGTCTGTCTGTGTGTCTCATACACACACACACACACACACACACACACACGCACGCACACAAATACATATGTGTATATGAGGGCTGGAGTTGTGGCTCAACGGTGGAGCATTCACCTAGCATGTGTGAGGCATTAGGTTTGATCCTCAGCACCACATGAAAATAAAGGTATTGTGTCCACCAAAAAAAAAAAAAAAAATTAAAAAAAGAAAAATTAAAATAGCATCATCTATACTTCCTTCTCATCGAACATCTTAATAAAAGATAATACTAATAGAGAAAAACATAGAGGACTATATTTTTTATTTACCTTTGTTTAATCTTTCATTATTAAAATCAAATCTAATCCTCTTTCTAGTGCTATTCAGTAGATAATTGCTATGATCAATGCAATAGTCTGCATTTGTGATGTCCAACACAATAAGCAAACTGAGCACCTGGCAGTGGCAATGCCACTGAAGAACTAAATTTTTGGTTGACGGTTAATTGATGATTAAGTTGATAGATAAAAGACCAATGTCACTGGTGTAGTGCACTATTAACAGCACACTATATCTCCATGTACCCGAGGAGAAGGATCTTATGTCTTTAAGGTCACAAATGAAAGTTTGGAAGTGCTAACACCAAAACTCAACATTCAGAGCCTTGGTGCTAATTAAAATTTACTTAATGGGATGAGGGTCATGGTGAAAGGGGGTCTTGTCACTGCAGGAGTATTACTCAGAAAATTCATAATATTAAATGCTTTTTTGGTGCTAAAGTTATTTTGAGTACAAAATCAGTTTGTGAATTTCACACTACTTTCTTCCTTTTTAATCCACCTGGGCCATATTTCTGTCATAATAAATAGTACCCTTCTATAGTCCTGTATACAGCTTTCTGCAAATCTGACACCAACATAAATATCTCACATTGCTTCTAATTGATTTGCAAAACATATGTCAGCTTCCCAGGTCTTGTTTCTTTGCAAGTTTAAAAGCTTCCACATATGTACAATTCAGTTGATTTCAATTTGAACCTTTTAGAATATATCTGGAATTGTGTCATCACCACATGAGTGCCAAAGGAGGGGATTTCTGAGACTTACCATTTATACAACTACACAACTTTTAAGTATGGTTGTTTGAGGCTACACCTCTACCCTTATGTGTCTCTTGGATATGTTGCTCTTGGTCTGTCTAAAAGTGCCATCCATGGAAGTATCAGCCCAGTTCCACCACTAACTGTGTGCATTATGGGTAAGAGTGTTTATTTGTCAGTCATGTATCCAAGGTTTTATTTTTTTAGCAATCTAAAACAAAACTACTAAGTTTTGCTCCATTGCATGAGATCAAAAATAGATAATACTGTATTAGTGAAACATCAAAGTCTGATTGGAAACATAATATACAGATCAAAGATTTTTTTCCTTGAGATTATTTCTGTGAATAAACTCAAGGAAAGATTTTGGCAATTCATAGTCATGGATTCTGAACCTGCAATCTGTAATTGATCTGAAAATTATAACATTTTTGCTGCCATCAGTCCAATTCTATTTACCTGCATTTGTAAGATATATTGAAACATCAATTTTAAAAGATAGTCAAAACAGTTTGTTTTCATCATTAAGTAACTATGTTTTAAAAATTTATCACTTTTAAATTTTTTATCTCTTTCATAGAATTTTGACTTGATAGATTATCACATCATTAGAAAGCATCAGTGATCCCCCATTGCTTGTTGTTTAAACTGCATTATACAGTATGTAAAAAGTTCTTCAAATCTGGGACTAACTTTTTAGCTTCTTCTTATAGTAGTTCCTTCCGTCTGCCTGAAATTTTTTACTTCTTGAGAAATGCTCTATTCTTAAAATTTAGAGCACTATCCCTCTTTTTCCCATTTAGCAATTTCCCTGTCACTCTTCTAGAATCAGTTCACATGTCATCTCTTCCATTCATTAAACAAACAATGAGCATTCACTTTGTACCAGCCACTCTGCTTAGTGCTTATAAATTAATAGATTTACTTATCACAACTGATCTGTGAAGTACATACTGATGCTTATCATGCTTTTACAAAGACAGATAAGGGCTGCCCAGCTTTTTGTCTCACTTTATAAGGGCCACTCCACTCTATCCACCATTACTGGACAGCACTGATAGCATTCATTGTGGATATTAGATACTCTGTCTCCCTTACTGGGCAGTACTTATACCATCAATCTCTACCACCAGTCATTTGTCTAGAACCACCTCTTCTCCAGTGGTCAAATCTCAGAGTGGAACCAAGTGAATTTTATAGACTGCTATAGGTTTAGAGTAAGAAATAAAGCTCTAATTACTGTTACATATTCTGATTGCATCCTAAGGACTCCAGTCTATAAATTCAGGTTAGTTTTAGTTTATTAGCATAATGGCTTTGCTTATTGCCATGCTTTTCTGGTAGAGCCAATACATGCTGTATTTTTTGTTTCTATCAACTAATAGGGTTGATTGGGGGCGGGGCTATAGGGGTGGAATCTCAGAAGGATAGAGAGAAGGTCAGCAGACTAGAGGAAGGAGATGGAGGGACAGGAAAGGAAAGGAAATGTGGGATGAATTTGACAAAAATCATACTATGTACACATATAAATATACCACAGTGAATTCCACCTTTTTATGTACTATAAAGTACCAGTTAACAAAACAACAACAACAAACAAAATACAGTAGAGTGGGAGCAGGGATGAAGAGAAGCCACTGGGGGTTGAAATGGAGCACAGTAAGTTCTATACATGTACAATTATGCTGAAATGAACTCAACTGTTATGTATAGCTATAATGCACAAATAAAAACATTTTTTTAAAATAAAAATCATGAATATTCCACTGTTCTAGTGGCAGAAAACATTTATTGAGTGATGACTATGTATGCTGTTCCTAGAATAAAGAATTAAGAAAACTTGAGAGAGATTAAGAAGTATATTTCAAAGCATGTTGTATCCTGCAGCAATCTGGCAAATCCTAGGTAGAAATGTTCACCACATATTAATGTAGCAAAGAGGTTGTAATTCCAATTATGTTTGGAATAATTGTTCTTATTCCAAAAAGAAGTTGGGTCAGTGAAATAGGATGCTTCTATCTTAATTTTCCCAAAGTTTTAAAAAATTTTTTTGGAAAAAAAAAGACCATAGTCTCAGTTTACATCAACAATATTTTGATGAAAGATAAATATTTTTAAATTATATTGTGATTTTTTAAATCATATAATTTTAGTGGAATTTGAGACATTGTTTTATCCGTTTCTGTATACATGAACTAAAATTTTAAGTGGAAATTTAGACATTATTTTTGGATAATATTATAAAGTGTTTTTATTTTTGAAACTCAGAAGCCAAAAAAACTCTGTAAAAGCAAGAAAGGTTTACATAAAGAAAAATATCTGATTCTATATTCACATATTACCTCAAACCATTCATATGAAAAATTCAGTCAGTGGTTGCAAAAGGGATAAAGAAGACAATGTGTCAAATGAATCTGTCTGAAGCCATTTCTGGTTCTGAAAGAGAACAACCTCTGGCTGATCTTCCATTCTTCTGGTACCTTAAGACAATCTCTAAGCCAGTATAACAGTTAAACCTCTTGGCATCTGACCCAAGCTTGAGCTCCAGGCATGAATTGTTCTTATTCCAAAAAGTCACATTTGGAATCTGTCCATAGCAGCACACAGAGATAGGAGTATCAGTCCCTCTGAGTGCTAGGTCAGCATAATTCAGCCATATTTCATTCTATGAAGAGCAGTTTTCAAAATAGAGAAAACATATTCTACATTTTACCTTGCCAAGGGCAAAAGCAAACCAAAAGAAGTCACACTTATATTTATGTTAGACAATTGCAACTTGTAAAACACTCATGAAACATGGAAGATGTCCTATATAATTAAAAAATGTTCAACAGTTTTAAACTGGACTTAGAAGATTGCAAGCACAGTATATTCAGATATCACTGATCATTGGCTTGATTATCAGAGGAAATTTTTGAAAAGAAAACTTTGTTATGAGCCTTGGTTCCCTGAGAAGAGAGAAGAGTGTAAACCCAGTTTGTTTGTTCGTTTGTTTTAAACTATTTTTAAAAATGACTTCTGAGAACTAAATAGAAAGAAATATAATTACCTATTATAATTGCATTTTTCTCTGTATAATGGGAATATATTTATATTTTTATTCCTAATATATTCTTGACTAATCTCATCTTTAGGCAGGTCTTGTATTATTCATATGTAGATTTTTTCACATTTCTTCTTGCAAGTTTGAATGGCTGATAGGAAGCAAAATACAGGAATTAAACTTACTTTAAAAAGATTGCATTGGCACATAGCAAAGCAAATGAAATACTGGATAACAGCTTCCAAGAAGCTCTTTTGGGATAATAGTGTAAATTGAATTGCCTGCCTTGAAAGCACATCACAGGTGGCAGGTGAAGAAATTCTCAGCTTCTCTGACTTCTTTCCAGCCAGTAAATGTGTCCATCAAAGTCACATGGCCAGCCCTACTTCTTCCACTGAACTTGTAGTGGGTGGCAGGGGAGTAGGGGGATAAAAGAAGCAAGAAATACAGAGATAAGTGCATGCTTGTTTTCTCGGAGAGAAAGACCTGCTATGTTACTTCTGAAAACAAAATAGATTTTAAACAGGAATATTGTGTGCCTATTAAATCCACTGATAACCATTGCCCAAAACCTGGGTTCTACTATGTCTCAATATAGTTTGAGCACTGATTTGCTTTGTGACCTTGAGTGAATCACTTCCCTGAACTTCTGTTCCTCTCATACAAAATGGTGGCAATAAATAATGCTATTTCCATCTGCCACTTCTTTATGATTATATTAGCTTATTTATGTCAAAAAATACAGGCTCAAGAAACTAAAAATCCCTAAACACTAAACATGTAGTCTCCTTGCCTGATAATATCCATTCCCCCCAAAAAGTATTTCTGAGACAGTTATATGAAATAGTACATCTAAAATGTCTACCACATAGTATATACTCAACCAATTTCAATCCCTCTGCCCAAGGTCACCTCCAATATCTCATACTAGTAAAGTCTTGTCTACCATCTGAAAATCTCTTTGTGATGGGCATAGCAGATGCAGCTATGATTACTAGGTTTGAGAAATATAAGACTTAAGAATACCTGGAAGTCTAATCTTATTTAAAAAAAAAAAACCAGTACACTAACTTTTGCAGACTTTCTTTTCAAATGGTGTTCTATTTCAACACACAAGTGCATGTTGCATGCATACTTTATTTAACACAAAATCCACTAGTTATTCAATAAGTGAATATCATTCACCTGAATAAATAAGTGAATGTGCCAACTGAAGGAAGGCTTCAGAGTCAGAAGACAATACATATTGTCTCATTATTAGATGGACTACATAGGAGATCCTGACTTGCTCTGTGAGATTGATGTAAGCTATGTAATTGAATCCTATTGTGAATTCAGTTTGAACTGGGAAAATTTATCTAACTTATTGAATGAAACTCAAGGTTTTATTCCTCATCCATATAATGGGGAGGATAATAACTCTATTTACAAAGGTTTGTTAAAATTGAAGATGAAGTCTAACTCGTCAGAGTCACGGTCTCAGGTAAATATGGTAGCTGTCTTTAAAATATGTATTACTTTTAAATATATTATGTGCTTTTAAAATAACTACTTTAAATTTACTCATATAATTATATTGCTAAATGGAGGTTTTGGGGAATTGCACACAAGATTTTCTCATTCCCATTGAACTACACTGCTGCTCATTGTAGGAGAATGAAAGCTGCTGACCTTCTGAATGATTCTGAATGTCTTGTAATCAATACCAAAGACGTGAAAGGCCAGTGTAAAGACAGTACTTTTCATTAGATCATAGTGTCTTCTAAACATAACTGTCTCTTATTTTTTGGACATAGAAATTAAAAAAAAAAACATTCATGTAAAACTGAAATGACTCTTTGAGTCAATAATAAATTACTGGTCGAAAACTATTTAATGACAAGGGATTGATTTGAAGCCAGGCAGCATTTTAGACTTATCTATTGTCTTCAGCTGGGCTGAGTTAATGAGGATTTGTAATTACTTTGAATTTTAACTAGTACATCTTTTTCATTTTGGAAACTGATTTTATATTAGTGTCATATTTTATGGTTTACCCAATTACCTGACCATACAAGGTTGACAGAATTCACCATAATCAAAGGCTTTTAAATACAATAAGTTATTTTAATGGTTAGAATGTGTTTCTTTTCTTCAAGAATATCTATCTTGTTATAAACTGTTTCTTGTGTGTAATTATTAAGAATGTGTATTTAAAAATTATAAAATAGACATGGAAATAGCTTTTAGTAACTAAAAAACATTATTCACATATTTTTCTTTATATATAATTTCAAATTATATTGTATATCTAGGAAAAATAGAAATTTAAAATGCCAGCCATAGGTATTAAATTTCATAAACTACAGAATATTTCTAGATTAACTGTCAGTTTGCAAGCTATTAATCTCCTTTTTAAAAGACAGGCTTAAAAAAATGATGTAAGACATTCTTTGCACATTCACCCCCACCGGACAAGAACACTTACTTATGCTACAGAGTGGTCTCCTGTGCAAATAAGAGGCAGAGCACAACCTCTGTAGAGACTATCCTATGCCCTTTTCTGCTTGGCTAACTGTCCAGTAGCATAAACACAGTATTGCTCTGTTCTCAGCTGGAAATGGGTTACACTAGACACATATACAGCTTTACTATAGCAAAAGAAAATAGATGAGTTTGCCCATGGTTATTCATTTATGTTTCTCCTTGGGGGTCCTTAAAAAGCAAATGATATGCAAACAGCTGCATGATTATTGTTATGCTCTTGTTGCTATTTGGTGATAGCTATTTACATGTAAATTACTATTTGGAAAAGTACAACTTCTCTTCACCAGTAACCAGACAACAAAACAGTTCTTACTAAGCTGTCCAAGATTAATTACTCAAAAATACATCCTAAAGGAGTTATTCTTTAGAATTCTGCATTTCCTAGAAAAGTAATTTTAGAATGAAGAGAATATGAGAATAACTCCGCCCTGAGTCTGAAGCAGTATCTATATAGTGATCAACTTTAGAATATGTAAAAGGCATATTCTTGCTGTGAAGATTGATTCTGCAGAATGGGAAGGAAAAGGAAAGCAGGAAGGTAGAGAAGATACTAAAAGACAGATGAGAAGAGACCAAGGATAAAGTTGATTTAGTTCCAAATCTTATCTCTGGGTTAAGGGAGATGAAATCACTCCTGGCCCTGAAAGCATTTATGCCTGAAAATTGTCACGAGAACAATCATCATGAAGCTACCTGAATTAGGAAAATAAAAGAGTTCTGTTTATTAATGTTAACACTTGGGTTTTGTTTCCCACTAAATGAATATACTTTTGTTTAAACATGCATTTACATGTTTAAAAGTGGATCATAATTTATATTCAACTTTGTATATTTTCACCTCAATTAATATAACCAGACCAAAATTGAAAGACAGTGTAAGACCTTATTTTATTATTTTTTGTGTTTCATTATACTATGCCATTTTAAGATAGAAATATTTATGCACCCATCTTTGCCTTTTTTTTTCAATACTCATTTGGAATCCTAATTTATAATTTTCTGCAAAACTAAGTAAAGGATAGGAATATATTTTTTTAAATTATAGCTAAATAGGATATAGAATATTAAATTTCAATTGAAAAGATCAAAGACTTTGTAAACAGATGTTGAATAAGATGTCCACTTTCAATTACATGTACTTATTTATGATTTAAGTTCACTTTCCCAAACCCCACCATTGATGAGATTATATTGTCCTATTGCCATGATGCAAAAAAAGAAAAAAGAAAAAAAAATCCTTCATCAAATATTATTTTTCATTTCCTTTATAGATCAAAGTGTAAAAGATTAAAAAGCAACTCTAACTTTTAGGTAGTCAATTAAAAAAATGCAATACGGGTATTTACACTGTACTGGTTGGAATGGTCACCTCAGTAGCTTCTGAGGCTAATAAATGACTTTTACCATGATTGGTTTAGCAAGTTTGGTTCTCCTAGCTTCTACAACATCAGGTAAGGTAGTGATTACGTTTGCACATGGAATCAAAGTCACTATATCAAACAAAATGTGGTTAAGTATTTTAATTTTAAGGTATACACTGATAAATTGCATTCCAGGGAAATTATACAATTTATACCATCATTAAAAGTATAAGAGAATGTCAGTTGTTTCAATTAATTCCACTTAAACCGATCAAAGTGTCAATATTTTTAATAGTGACTTTTTTTTCCTCCTCCAATTCCATTTTTCAGAGGATTTTAATAAATCCAAAGGACCTGAAGCTGGATTAATATAATCAAGGAAAGCGGGGAATATAAAAATATACATGATTCAAAAGAACAATTACAACATATATATTATAGGCACCATTGTGGCTTTTCAATACTGTAATACATATAATTAAAAGCCATATTTGGTTGAAAAGGAAAAAAAGAATTTAAGAACAATTTAGACAATGTAAAAACAGTTTATTTTTGAATATACTTTATAGATTTGTAGATTTTATGTAATTCCATAAGGCCAAAAGTGACAAGTCAAGCTTATTTCACATTATTTTTTTTAAATGTGATCAACTCTAAATTAAAAAGTAATTTTAGAATGAATAGAATATGAGAATAACTCCGCCCTGAATCTGAAGCAGTATCTATACCGTGAACAACTTTAGAATATGTAAAAGGCATATAAGAAATAGAACTATAGATATCCCCAAGTTACAATTTAAAAAAGAATACAATGGTATAATGTAAAATAAGCCTATTTTAAACTTACTATAATGTCTTTTAATATTTTCAGCATACATGTAATTTCATAACCATTCATTTAGTATTTTTTCAACAACTATTTTATAGTTTGATTACTTAACATGCATTAGACACTCATTTAAGTGCAGGAGCATAATGGAAAATAAAGCAAACAGTTTTTTGTTTTCTTTTCATGGAAATACCATTCTAGCAGAAAGAGAAACAAAAATCAATAAAAAATACATATCAAGCCAAATGGAGTAAAGTATTATGAGGAAAAGTAAAGCAGTTACAGGGATGGACAGTGATGGAGAAGACCACATTTGGGTAAAGAGCGGAGGCAACCTGGAGAGGTTGTGTTTGAGAACTGATTTTAGTAAATGAGAGGGGCTCATGGCAGTGTCTGGTGAAGATCCAGAGAGAACAGCTGATGCAAAGGCCTACAGCTGGTTGGAGGGTGTTCAGGAGTTTACAAGTTGGGGCTTCAGTGGCAATCTAGGCAGTGAAGGGAGAACTTCAGGAGGTGAGCTCAGAGTGAAGAGGCAGTCGTAGGAAAATTAGTAGGATAAGCTAGAAAGTTTTTTTTTTCCTGAATGTATTTGGAGTGTAAACTTTATCACACACATATTAAATCATCCTACTGTGCGGAGACTAGATTCTAGGAAACAGGAATGGAAGTAAGCGAGCATTTGCAATATCCTGGAGGCAAATATTAGATGTTTTGCAGATAATTTAGATTTCTTTGCAATTAGTTATATGTGTGACATGAGAGAAATAAGGAGCATTATTCAAAATTCATTCCCAAAGTAATAATGTAAGAACCAAAATATTAACATTAATAGCTGATCAGATGTATATGTCTACATTTTTTATTCTGATACTCACAAAATTGGCACTATAACATCTGAAATGGAATATCTACCATACACTCATCCTACATTCCATCCTCTGAGAAAATAAGGTATTAGTTTAAAACTGACTACTATAGTCTAAATATGTTCTTTCCCACCACCACTCTCCCCAGTATGGAATGAATTAGGCAGAGGTGAATCTTACAAGCTTTTGCTTTCCTTCCCTTCTTCAATCACTTGCCTACCTTCCTAGTTCTGAGGCATCTGTGTTAAAGGATTGCTACAGTGGTGCAGGAACAGGCTAAAAACTGAGCCAAAAAAAAAAAAAAAAAGACAAGAGCAGGCAGGAATGCATGCTATAGTACAAAAAATATGGTATATATGGGCTTTTATAAAGATTCCTTCAATAGTCCATGTTTTACACTGTTTTGTCACTTTTTTAAAAAGTGTTTTTGTTTGTTACTCTGTTTAATACATTGATCCATTAATGCTCTCCTGCCTGAGCAAGGGTTCAGCTGGCATTTGTGGATAACTTTTATGAGACCCATCCTTGATGTAACTTTGAGTATAGTTAAAGACTGTGCTATTATCCTGGGTTGTGTTTTTCCTGAGAATGTACTCATTTTTTTTCTCATATTTCAGGAGTCTGTCAAAAACTAACTATCTAGCTTTTAAGTATGAGGAATCATGTAAATAAATCATTCCATCACAATTTCTACCCTTTAAATATGAAATGTTTTTGCCACCAGGTTTTTATATTACTGTTAGATGAAAATCAGCACTTTTCTTTACATCTTTCTATCTATTGAGTCTTAATATTTCATGCAGAGAGAGGAATCAAAATCATAAATAATGCATCTTAACCTCCTAGGTGGAATAAATGTGAATACAGTGAGTTGTTGTGCTAATCAAATATAAAGAACTTTAGTGTCAACACTTTGATGTTAATGTCAACTCTTTGATGATTAAACTGCCAATAGCTCATTTAGATGTTTAAATTAGTTTTTGTTGTTAATTTAAAAATCCTTCTCAAAGTGTGTTATTTCACCAATGGCCAACCAAATTCCTAAGGCAAATGGCGATAGCTTTTGTACTCTAACCAAGAAGCAGTGATAGGTACAAATTATACAGTTCAACACACCTTTAGAAGAGAAGAGATACAAGACAGAGGAAAGTATCCAACTTTAAGAGATACATACACCAAGTTAATAACAATGAATGATCAGAATTCAATGAAAAAGGATTTTCTCAGCTGAAATATTATGAGTTTAGAAAAATATTCCTAAACAACAGTTGTCAGTAAAATATGAGCCAATATTTATTGAGCACACACTTGATTTAAGACAGTTTTTAAATTATTAGTTATGATGCCATATGAAGTTAGATAAATGTTTGACTATTACGATGTCACTATCAGCTTTATTTGAATCTGAAGCAAAGAACTGAGTTACAAAGGAAATTGTCTTTAGAGCATATCAAGTAGATTTACAGACCAAGTCCTCTTATTTCTCTTTACAATAATAGCCAGAACTTATTTAGTGTTTTTCATGCACCAGGTATTTGTTCTATGTACTTCACACTCCCTGTTTAATTTCTCCAGAAGTCCTCTGAGATCAGTGCTATAATTATCCCCATATAAAAATGTGGAAACTGAGGCAGGGGTGGTTAAAACAGCAAGCAAGAATTTTAGCCCAGAATTCTGACTCAACAGCTCAAACTCTCAAAAACTGGATATTTAAAACTTTTAAGTATAGGATTGACATCCCCTTTCTTCTTACCTATTTATTATTATATTCCCCTTTTAAATATAAATAATAGCCATCTTACATAACAAAACATGAGGACACAAACTTATAAGTCTATGTCAAGAAAATTATTATAGAACCTGGAACAAAATTCAGAGAACAGAGACAGGTAAACAGCACATCAGAAGAATATATGAAAGAAAGAAAGATGAGAGGCAAGGGGAGAGGTCACTAGGAAAATTTTTCAATAGGTAACTAAAATTAACCACATCAAAACAAAACAAAACTCTTGACTCTAAGTACTGGGAAGAAAATCAACTAAGGAGTTTCTTAGGGTAGGAATAACAGTCAGTCTTAGTTCCAGACTCTCTTTTCTTATATACCCTCTACAGATGGTTTTTATTACATAAGTTATCATCTATGCATCCATCATCCAAAATTTATATCTCCAACTCCAACATGTACTCCCAGCTTCAGCCATATATCCAATTTGTGTGCTGTACATCTTTACTTGGCTATCTCACTGGAACATCCTCAAACTTCAATTCATAATCTCGGCTTATTCCTAAATCTGTTCTCCCTCCATCTTTGCTTTCTCAATAACAGAAGCACCATATATTCACATGCTTAAATTAATCCAATGACATTAAATTGGAAAAGTTTCCTCTGGGTTATCCTTATAGACCCAGTGTAATCAGAACCATCCTTAATAGTGAAGAGAGGCACAGGTATAAATAAATTCAGGAAGACCCAAGCCAAAGAATGGGAGCTCCTTTAGAAGCATGGAATGGAAAGGGAACTACAATGGCATCATTTCCCATCCTGACTTAGAGAGGTGTTTTACATGCTGTCCCTCCATACTTTTCCATCACCCCTACT
Organism: Callospermophilus lateralis; assembly: GCF_048772815.1. Lineage (NCBI taxonomy): Eukaryota > Metazoa > Chordata > Mammalia > Rodentia > Sciuridae > Callospermophilus > Callospermophilus lateralis. The sequence continues at coordinate 126,025,843 of NC_135306.1, read as the reverse complement.
TCTACCCACCCTTTAGCCAACTCTGACCCAAATGACAGGTTTCATACAAAATATCACGGGCACAGAGAAAAATTATCTGAACTTACATAATACTATGTGAATCCCATCTCTAATCATGCATGTTAATGATGTTCTGTAATGACCCATTGTTAACACTTGCTACAATTTCAATTAGTTAATGTTTATGTAAAAATTTCACTTAAGATTTCTCTCCTACAGCCTTAAGCATCAAAGAAAATGAAGCCAAGGAATATTTATCTTGTTTGTTATTATAATCAAATAACTTGCAGAGTACCTAGAATTGAGTAGGTCTACAGAAAATACATGCAGACTGGGAAGATAACTAAATAGTTGGGTGGATGGAGAGTTGTTTGGATGTATGTTAGGTGGATGCAGTTACAAAATATACTGACACAGAGCTATACCACTTTAGGTTATATTTTAAAGTGGCTATACCCAATCAGTGGCCACATTTCTATTCACAATTGGAAATTTGACAAAAACTTTCAAGATATGTTTTCAAAGTAGATTTGTCTTAATCCTGACCATCCAGACAGTCAAAGTTCTGATCTGTAAAAGTCATTTTCCATTCCATGACCATTTTCTATGCCTCCATTTATATACTTATGCACAGACACTCATCACTTCAAAATTCATTTGAAGACTGAAAAAAGAGATCGTAATCACAGATAAAACTGCAGTTGCTTAAAAGTGTGACTAAAGCCATTTTCATCAGGCTTTCCAAAGAGTGACATAAATATGTGACTCTCTGAGCATGAATATTTTCTGAGTTTCTCGGGAGCCATAGAAGTTGTTTTGGCTCCTTCTAAATGCATATAAGTTGACCAGTGTAAAAATCCTCCTAAACACACAAAATAAATACTATGCAGTTGCATTGGACAGAGGATTTTTATCATATTATCAAAGAAAATTATATGATTGTCAGGTTCAACCTCTATTCTCATAATCATATATGATCCCTACAATTAGAATATTAAAAATCCCTATTTTACAACTCTAAATTTATATTTCCCCTTATTACTACGACTTTCCAAATTAGAAATCTAAGCTACAAATTGTGAATTAAATATATATTCTAATTTCCACAGATGCTGTCCTATTAGTTCAGACCAAATATGTTCGGGGACAAAGATATTCATAAGTGAAATAAGCAAGTGAAATTTTTCTCAAAGAAAAAAAAAAGTAGTACCCTGTTCCTACACAGACATCAAACCAAACCCACAGTTTTTATTGAAATCATATTTTATTTAAGAAAGACAATTAACCATAAAACTTAAATTTTAAATGCTTCCAAGCCACAATCATTCAAAAGCTTATGTTTTATGCATTAGTCTTCATTGCTTCTCTCATTCATTTGCATATTTATTCAATGCATTTCTTTGAATGAAAACTGTATACTAGGTACTATGTTGGGCATTAGAGTGATAGCTGCAAACACAACATAGTCCTTGCCCTTACGTACCTTGTAATAAAGCTAGAAAGATCAATTTATGTCAGTGGTGCAAAGCATACAGCAAAGAACATTTTGGACAAAGGGAAAAATGTATGTACAAACATTAAGGTGAGAATGAGCTAGGCATCATGAGCATGGGTCAAAATACCCAGTGACAAAAGATTAGGCAGCTGTGTGTTTAAGCAGGGTTGTGCAAGGCAGTGTGGTGGGACAATCTACAATGCTTCTGGAACTATGTTGGAAGACACACAGAGAATCACAGGTTTTGGCTTGGTTTTTGTTAGCTTTCATAATGTTCAGGAAACATGCTCCTAGATACAATTTAGAAATGAACGTATGTAGAGCAGAGCAGATTAGATAGCCTGAAAAGGCAAAGAAAGGTAATGGTTTGAGGATAGAGGATAAAAAGAAACAGTATTGTACACAGGAAGTACAGATTTGGTTAGAGAAAATTGGGCAATTTAAACAAGATTTTTGTAACTTATTTATTTGGAAATATGTCATCTCCTATCTTCCATATACAATGACTTCACAGAATTATATGCCATTGATCAGTTTTAATGTGATTCTGGTATCACAGTGGAAAATGAAAATAGGGAACCTAAAAGGTCATCCTTAACTTCAAATTTGAAAGGTTGAGTAACACTTATCATCTGAGCAATGTTAAGAAAATTAAGCATGAGAGTCATGTGATCTTCAAGAAGTTTTCTCTGGCTTTTATGTAAAATGAAATGAGTTGTAGAAAAGCAAAAGCAGAAGTGGAATCACTAAAATCTTTCAGTACTTTACAAGTCTAAAGATAATGGCACAGACTAACACCCTGGTAGTGGAGAGAATATGGAGGCTTTCAGGTATATGGTAGAAGTTAACCTAACAGGGAAATGTGAGGGACTGAAAAATTAGTTGGAGAGGTATGTTCTTTATTGAGATGAAATACAGAATGAAGAATGGCACTGAAAGGATGAGGCTGAAAATCAGTAATTAAGTTTTAGGATTGTCAAGGTTGGGATATCTATGAGTTTTCCAAATGGCTAAATTAAGTGGGCAAGTGAGAAAAAAGCCTGGGCTGGACTGATTGGCATGTAGACATTAGTTGAAACAAAGCAAGTGCAAGAAACTGTCAAGAGAGAGCATAGATAAGGTGGGAACAATATGAAAACCTAAAATTGGAGACACAAAGAATAATCAGAAAGGCAGAAGGCAGGAGAAGACATATTTGAAAAGAATGCCAGAAGAAGAGGATGATTCAAGAAATAAACACATCATAACAATATATATCACAGTGACAAGATACATATTTCAATATCACACCCTTGCCTTATAGTTCAGGGTGAAGTTGGAGGAAGTGAGATATGGAAACATTATTTCATACTGATTTCCATAGCAGCTGTACTAGTTTACAGTTCTGCCAACAGGGTAAACTTTTCCTTTTAATCCACATCCTCTTTGGCATTTATTATTATTCATATTCTTGAAGATTACCATTCTGATAGTGTACCATGAAATTTCAATGTACTTTTGATTTGCATTCTCCTGATTGCTAATGGAGGCTCCTGAAAAGACTAGCCACGAAACCACCATATTACCCAGCTATCCCACTTCTCACTATTTATCCTGAAAAATTAAGGTCATCTTATTACAGTGATACAGGTGGACCCATGTTTCTAGCAGCACAATTCACAATAGTTAACCTATGAAACTGCCCTAGATGTCCATCAATGGATGAATGATTACGAAAATGTGATTGTGTGTGTGTGTATACACACACACACACACACACACACACACATTGTGTATTATGTATATATATAAAATAAAATATATATTTTATTCAGCCATAAAGAAAAGACAAAATTATGGCATTTGCAGGAAAATGGATGAAACTAGAGATCATCATGTTAAGTGAAATAAGTAAAACTCAGGAGGTTAAGGGTCATATGTTTTCTCTCATGTGGAAGCTAGAGAGGAAAAAGAAAAAAGGTGAAAATGGATCTTCTAAAAATCAATGAGAGATCAGTAGAGAAAAGGTAGGAGGTATGGAGGAAGGGGGGAAGTTCTGGGGAGTGATGTTGGCCAAATTATATTGTCATATTGTGTAAATATACGAATATGTAGCAAATCCCATCAATATGTACAACTATAACGCACAAATAAAGAATGTGGGGAAAAAAGAAAAATTATTTCAACATGACAGTAATAAGTGCCATGAAGGAAGTAGGTACAGAGTATTCTATGGCCTTAGAAGAGTGTTTAATACAGGTTGGAAAGGCACTTTGGCAAAGAGAAAGTTTGGATGTCAGGGTTGCTTATACAGAGCTCAGCATTTGTAGAGGCTTGGTTTAGAGAAATGACAGGAAGTCAAGTCATGAGACTCCTTTTCAGAGGAGGCTTTGAAAGTGGAAGAATACTGAACTTGGGAGGGCAATGGATAAAGAAAAAGCCAGATCATACATTATCAATTTTGCCTTCATCAATATCTCCAGTAGTGTCGTGGTTTAGATGTGGTGTCCCTTAAAAGGTCACTGTGAGTCAAAGCAAGAAGATATGGGGGAGAAATGATCAGATTACAGCCTTGACCTAATTAGTGAATTGATCGCTGATGGGATTAACTTGTGGATGGCAGGAGGTGGATGGGGTGTGGCATGGTTATGGGGGATACATTTTGTATCTGGCGAGTAGAAATCTCTGCTTTCTGATCACCATGTTAGTTAGTTCCCTCTTACCCACTCTTTTGCTATGAAGTCCAGCCTCATCTCAGGCCCCTAGGAATGGAGCCTGCTGTCTATGGATTGAGACCTCTGAAAATTTGAGCCCCTAAATAAACCTTTATTCCTCTGTGGTTGTTCTGGTCAGGTCCTTTCATCACCAGTGAAAAAGCTGACTAAAGCAAGTAGTATTCCAGTTTATCTCACTAGGTAATTTAACCCATTAGGTTGAAAACACTTTGAGGGCCAAGATCAGTGCTTGTTCAGTTCTTTGATACCTCTGTGAATCTGAGTTATGTTTACTTATGTCCTGGACCTGTTTCCTCATCTTTTAGAAATAGACACCACTTCACATATTTATTGTGAGGAAAAAAAGATGATGAGACATGTAATACATCTCATGTTGAGCCAGCTAGGCATATATGAAAAGCATAACAGGTGATAACTACAGGTGAAACTGGAAATTCTCCATTTCTACTGGTGGGTGGGGTCTGCATAAGCTGTAGGCCTGTGCAGCTGAGAAAGCCTTCTATGGTGCAAGTAGCTAATCAAGGCAGGGGATGACTACCAGTGTCAACTCTAAAGGTCGTGTCCAGCAAAGCACAATTCTTCTCTACTACCATTGAGCGGCATGTTGCAGTTCTTAATGGCAGGCTGTACCCTCCAGTGTTGTAGAAAACCCCAGAAACTCACTGTCAATTTCTTCCTTCCAGGTTCTTGTCTCATGAATTCAGAGAATGAAATCCATAGACCAGGAAAAATAAATGCAAAGAGTAGGATTTATTTATGTGGGAAGAAGAAGGAAAAAAAAAAAAAAACAGAGCTCTCCTAGTGCAAGGGGGATCTAATAATGGATACTACTAGAGTGTGCTACTCCTAGGATTTATATAGCACTTCAGTCAACACCATTGATCCAAATACATACTAATAAGGGTTTGGGGGAAAAAAACAATGCTACTGGTTCAAATTTATGCTAATCTCCATTTGGATCTGCTCTGCTTGTATTTTCCCCACCATTGGTAGGGAAGTGGGAGATTGAGGTTGTAGCACTGGCACTGTGTAGAACAAGCATACACTGGGCAGGCCAGGCTTCCTGCACTGCTCCATTGCAACAGGTCAATGAACCTTCGCTCCCTCCCTCCTGGCTCTGCATGCACATAGCCCTGTACTTGCCACCCATGCTCCACCCACCCAGGCCACTGGGACAAGGGCTTGGCTTCACTGATAGTTTTGGATAGGTGTTCATGTTGGGAGCCTTGGGGTGATAAATGTACCAATAGTTGAGGAAGTACATTCATCTGCTCTTGACTATTTAAATAATATTTCTCAAATTTTAGAATTTTAAAAATATATTTATTAGCATATGTAGATTATTTTTACGCAGAAATTTCATGGAATTTGTCCATTATGCACATCTTTAAACTTGGTAGTGAAGAGAGACTAGCAATTTAAAAGAAAAATATTTATCTTTTGAGAGTATTATGTGACATTATAGTTAAAATTTTGAGTAACTAAGCAATATAACTTCCAAATGTTCCGTTTGCACTTTTGTAACAGAAACCAAATGATGCACTATTACTAATAAAATTAAAGGCCTAATCTTAAAGAAAGATGACCACTTTACAAGGAATCTATTTTTCTTGAATATAACCCAACTGCCTTGATAAATCTAATATATGTGACCATCTGAATTCTCATTTTCAGCATAGAGCAAAACTGGTATTTTTGATTTATGATTTTCAAACAGAAGAAGCAACTCATTTTTTTTTACTCACAGTATTAATGCCTCTATACAGGTAGAGTATTTATGGTAAATTATGTAAACTTTTATAAAATAATAGAACAGTATATTTTATTAATAATTTTAATTATATCACACAATGGACATCATAAATGAAAGACATTTGAAAATCCTTCAGTAATTTTTCTCACAAATGACTGCAGACTTTAAAAGAAATTATATTCACTCAGGTTTATATGCAGACATTGGCAATGACCTTAATGATGAATAGCAACTTACATGTGCAGTTAATGGCCAGTTCAACCTCTGTCACCTTTCACACAGTCTGTCTGCTTGTAGATATTCCCTGCACAAAATGTACTGTCACCAACAGATATGGAAAGAATTGCCAACATGAGAGGATTAACTGTTTCATTTAGAAGGTCCAGCTGGCTAATGGGATTCACTTTGGTTTGTTGTCAGATTCTGCTTGGCATATTTAATTTTTCTTCTCTTGAAAGTATAACTTTTCATAGATATTCTGTGCACATAATACCAATGAACATGGTACAGTAAAAAGTTGAATAATTCAGTTCCCCTCTTTATCTCTAGCAATACAGACAACTACAGAGAAAATATAATCATACTTTTGCATTGAGAATACATTTGTAAGGACTTTTTAGACCCAGGATAGATTATTTGGCCTTGATGCAATTTACCAAGAACCATATAAAGTTATAAATGTGGCCATATTGCCTCTCCTTCACCCATCCCCTCAGCATATATTTATTAAGCTGCTCTTTCTTCTCAGCAGCAATGAGCTTGACCCCCTTTACATGTAATGTGAGGGAATAGATGATTTGGCCCTTCGTTACTGATATTAGTTCCATTGGGAAGTTACCAAGGACATGTAATCAAGCTATTTGCTGGTAACTGGAGTTAAAAATTGAACGATACAATTTTATATCTAATTTCAAAGATGGTTCTCACTAAAATTCAATTTATAATGTCATTTTATTTCAATTATTTTTAATACTACCAAAGATGGATTTATAGTTGGGAGAACCACTAAAACAAAAACTTAGTCTAGTGGGTGAAATGTCAGAAAATAATGAAAGACTGCTAGCATTGAAATCAGAAAATCTAAATAGAAAATGGAGATAAAGGCTGCTAAAGACACTAATAATAGGTGTTTTTAAACTCCTTAAGGTATCAACAAAAAGATAAAGGAAATGTGTCTTTTCTCAATAGACAGAGAAGAGCTCATAGCTGCTTCCAGTAATTCAATCACATTAAAAACAATTTATAGGGCTGGGGATGTGGCTCAAACAGTAGCGCGCTCGCCTGGCATGCGTGCGGCCTGGGTTTGATCCTCAGCACCACATACAAACAAAGATGTTGTATCCGCCGAAAACTAAAAAATAAATATTAAAAAATTCTCTCTCTCTCTCTAAAAAAAAAAAAAATTATAAAGTCTGACTTTTCCCTTTAAATTCAGTTTTTACAAACATAAATGGAATATAAACTTGGATGCGCAGGCCATAAACCCTGCAAAACCTACTTATAGCATCTCTCCCCACTGCCTTCCCCTTATAGGGGAAATTCAGCTTCTATATCTTATTGACTTTTCTTTAAGAAATTAACTTCCCCAAACCTCAGTTTTACAAATCATAAAGTGAGTAGTTTGGATTTAAATGAAATAATAAATATCAAGTGCCTATGTCAGTACCCAGTATATGACTAATGCCTAATAAATTTCAGTTTTAGAGTTTTACTAAAAGTATATGTGTCAATCAATTGGCTTTATTGAACTAGGAATTCCTTCAAGTCAGGGGCTATGCATTACTTAGGCTTGTACCCTTATCATGTAACGTGGTACGTGGTACATTCTAGTTTTCCAGAAAATATTTGTTAAACAAAATTGCACTTCTATCAGCCTGAAGTATCCTCATCAACACCTGCCCATCTGCCTAATTTTTTCAAGATCTCACTGAAATAATTATTCCCATAAAAGATTTTCCATGGCTGAAGTCTATTACCCACCTAACATAAGCAAAGTGCCATGTCTGTATGTTGGCAGTGTTACACTGTGTGCTACACTGTTCCAATCATAAGAATGTCATAATTATTTATTCATGTTTTTCTCTCACATACTAATATCTATATTTACTTCATATTTGATGTCTTGTGTCTAGAGAATTCTAAGTATGTATTGGTTTAATTATTTGGTAATTGATTAATTTTTGGTGTTATGAAAGTTAATTAATTTTTTCTAGAGATACTAAGGCATAAGGAGATAACATGCTGAAGTTGTAATGAGAAGTATTAATGTTCCCATGTTGGATATAAGTTTTCTTATATCGGATATAGGAGAGAAATAAATTGCTAAATCTAAATCTCCCAGATAAATCAAATGTCCCTCTTACCATAAAGTTGTAAGGACTAGATTAGATTACTTATCTAACTCCCTATCACTAATCTTATTTAGTAAATCAGTAACATATTAACCATTCAGCTTGCTCAGTGCACACTAATATGACTCATTGTCTTATAGAAAGAGGTAACCACCCATGAATATTAACCTTTCTCTTGCTTTCTGGCATTGGCTATGGTTTCACTATCATTTTTTCTGATAAGTAAGTAAGGTTACTGTAGCACTCGTAGTTGCTAGTATTATTTCATAATTTTTTCATTTCCATTTGGGTTTATGACCTCTTATTTCCACTTAGTTCAATCCTTACTTACAGGCTGCTTCTTAATAAGGGTTTATCATCTGCTTTGTTAGATGTATCTCTGCTGTTCTCTCAGTTAAGGCTTGCCTTCACTACTGCTTGTGGCTTATTGGATATGGGTCATGACATTATTTGTCACAATTATCTAGAATTTCAGTGCTGTGCTCAAGGCATAAAATAATGATACTCTCCTTCTGTAGATCATTCAGTACTGTCTTAATTTTAAGATAGTGTTTTTTTGTTTTTGTTTTTGAATTAGGAAAACAGCTGTGGCTACATCATCCATAGCTCAGTAAAGATCAGATTAAACTCAGAATTGTCAAATAAAGGTACAAAATAACAACCGTCATGATAATGCTGGTTTTGGGAGTTTGGGATACCTCACCCTTGACTATGGTATTCAAGACATACCATCACATGCCTTCTACTCCATATAAATAGAAACAACATTTATTCATCTATCACTCCTCATGACAATAGTTGTTTTCCCATCTTTTCCAAAGATCACATATTCATCTGTGTTTGGACCTAGAGCCTGCCAAAAGTCTGATTTATGTCAGTTCTTCTGTTTCTCTTCTAATTCACTTTGAAGAAATAAAATGAACTTTGTTCTACTCCCCTCAAGGTTTGTATCTTCAATTCTAGAAGAAAAATAACTGATCTGTTCACTTGTATTGTTTTAATTTTGATCAATTTCTTATTAATCACCTGATAAATGAAATGATTGCATCAAAATATAGCAAAGAAATAACAAGTTTTTACTACCTGAATAGTTACAGGTATGTTCTCAGATCCTTCAAAGCACTTCCTAAACAAACATGGGAATGTAATCCACTTGTTTAAGCATTGCCATTTATGGATATAAGTTATTTGTTTTAAGCCCAGACAGATTTATTATACCCTTCAGTTATAAAGGGAATGAAAATGTACATATATCTGATTTTCTAAATAGACCAACACACAGTTTTCAATCAAACACCTAGGGAAAAGGAGAAAAATAATAAATAGTTTCATTTTTCCACTCTTATTTAGATTGTATACTAAAGAAAACCTGTGTAATATGACTTCATGTTTATACCTAGGAGTAAAAGTGAAAAATCTATAAATGAAATCAGATCATTTAATAACACTTTAATTCAAAATACATTTTAGTTAAATACTTATATGTAGATATTACATCTATATATTACATCTCTATATAGAATATTTTAACCAAAATGTTTTATATTTGCAAAGATATGTGGAAGATTTGAAGAGGAAATCTACATACTACTAATAATTTTTCTTATCTTCCTACCTGGAAGATTGGGGGGAGGAGCTGCACTTTATTTAGACTGAATTGTTTAAAATAATGTAATTTGTCAAATTGTATAAAATGCAATGAAGAAAAAATAACCATGGAGCACATTCAAGGGTTCTGTGTGGAATTCAGTAGTATTGAGTCAGGAAAGGCAATAGAGCCATACAGGAATATATAAAATAGTATCCCAACACATGTATTAATGGAGAAGTTCTATAAAATAAAATTTAGAAGTCAATTTTAATATTCAAGCTGTTTTACCTAGATGGGAGGCTAATAATATGAAATTCCAAGTATGAACCGGTAATTCACAGTTTCAAATATGAATTTTATTTCAAACTGATAACATACCAAAAACTACTAAATTATTTGCTCACCTAAAAATGTTTTTACTGAGCATCAATTATGTTCCAGGTAGTATTCTAAATACCAGACCCATGGGAAAGAAAGCAAATAATTACATAATAAATATATTCTAATCTAAAATACTCAGATGATTAAACAAAAAGGTGATATTCTTTTGTTTTCTGGATAACTATCTAAAATGACCCACATAATGTTACCTAAATCTTAATTGGCAAAGCCAGGGAATGCATATTGTGGTTTTGTGTATTTAGTTCTCTGAGTTAAATATCAAAAAACTTGTAATCTAGCTATTCAGGCAAGCCAGTTTATCACCATACACTTTAATTCTACTGGTAAATTGTCCTGCATTATTAGGTTGAGAAGGAGAAAGCAATTAAAAATAAAAAACTGAAATTCATCATGAAAAGTACTTTTAACAAAAGTATTCAAAGGATGATATAGGAGCAAAGAGAAGAAAGCATTGCCTGCATTTTCAATAATCATCTTGCCAACACTGTAAAGCATGGTTTTGAGAGTCCTGGGAAGAAAGCCAGGGACACAACTAAAAGTGGTATTATAAATATCTAAGTGAAAGTAATGGGTCCTTAAATATTGATACTGGCAGTGAATTTGAAGAACTAAAGACTAACTTGTGGGTTGGGGAGAGGGAGAATTAAGAGAACTTGGCTGATAAACAGGATTATAAGAAGAGAAATAAGAACCAAAAAATCACCTGGATTCAGATTGTATTGTGTGCCATTAAGATAGAAATAGAAGAATAAACTGAAGGAGATAAGAAAATGAACAGGTTTAGGAAGAGATTTGGTTTATAAGGGCCTTTGGAATATCCAGCTATAAATGTTCTGTAGGCAACTAGAAATTTAGCTCTGGCCCTAAGGAGAAAAAACAGAGCTGATGATAAATGATAAATGTTTGTATCATTCATTCATCCCATAAATATCTATGAAATACCAATCATTTGCAGGCATTTTCTTGGTGCTGGGGACTTGGCAATGAACAAAAACAAAGTTTCTGCCTCAAACTACATTTCATTCCAACTGAATTTTTTTAAATAATGCAATTTGTCAAATTGTGTAAAATGCAATGAAGCTAACCATGGAGCACATTCAAGGTTTCTACATGGAATGCACTAGTACTGAGTCAGGAAAGGCAACAGAGAGATCCACACAGGAATCAAATCCTGGGACTACTGTGGTTTTGGTAATGATTGAAGGAGGAGGAAGAGGAATCCAAGTGGATTCTCTCCATCTAGAGGAGTATATATATATATATATATATATATATATATATATATATATATATATAAAGGGAATGAAAATGTACATATATCTGATTTTCTAAATAGAAAACAGTGATGAGGCTGCTGTGTCAGAGGCAGGAGGGGTGGGGTACCTTTTGAGAAACAGAGATCTTGAGGGCAGGGTAGGGGGTTAACCTCTGCTTCATGCCCAGAGAAGGGCAACACTCCTTTGAGTATTTTGGCTCCTGTTAATAATGGCTTGCAGAAGGAAAGATAAGTAGTTATCTTATTTTTTGAGACCAGGCTACCTATCTCTGCTTAGGCCTGAAGGCATTTTTGGTTTTTTTTTGCTCACAACTGTGTATCTCTCTTCTCCATGGGAATGCAAGCATCTTGAAAGCAAGCAATACCTGATCCATTTTGTATTTTTAGTGTTTGTCAAAGTGCTTGGCACAGAGTAATTCTCTAAATCAATATTTATTATATAGATGAATAAAATATTATAAGAAATGCTGACCTTAAATGAATGTTTAAGTGATGAATTTAGACAGTGTATGTGATATTTATGGTAAACTGAAAATTTCTGTGTGATATGTGAATGATTCACCCCAGTTTCATGTTATTCCTAAATGTTTGAAAATGTGTCCAAAACTGAGGCAGGTTTCCTTGACAACATCTGCAAGGAAATATTACCCAATATTATCTGAGCATTAAATATATTTGGTTAATATTATGCTTGTTGGAGCTGGAAAATTCTTAATGCCAGTCCCTGAGTCTTTCTTCCGGCCAGTTTTAGCCACTGACAAATATGATACAGAAAAAAAAATGGAATACAAAGGGCAGAGCCGGGTTATTTAAGAAAAGGGAACTGATCTTTCTCTTGGATTAGATTTTAAAGACTCAGTCTGTGCAGGTCGTAGTACCTCCTCAACAGAATAGTTATGCACAATGGTCAGTTCCTGGAATAAGACCTCTTTGGCTCTAGGGGAAGGAGAAGGTGATGTCCATGAATCCCAGAGTTCAAACTGCAGTCTGATATCATAGATCCATGTTTCATAAACCCATTCCTTAGAATATGAATGTGTTCGAAGAAAATGATTTTTTTTTTGGTTAAACAAGTTTTAAAACACTGGATTAGACAGTTAAACAGACTTCTCACTTCAGAAGTTCTTAGAGCATGTAATGTATGCATTTGCTCTACAACTCTCAAAGGGGATAGAGCAGGAATTTCTAATACTTATTTAATCCCAGAAATTCCTTTCTTGTAATACCTGTTAAAAACCTAGATAAAGTTCACAAAATATAATTGGGGTTGTGTGTGTGTATATATATTTATTTTATCCTAATGAATAAGGAATTACAAAGCTACCATATTCTTATATTTTATAGTAAAACCTCTACTTGATAATGCTGTTAGAAATATTAATTATGGTTCAAAACTCCATTTGCTATCCCCTCTCTCTCTCTCTAATGATCTATTTATCTGAGATTGGTCCCCACCTTCCTTTCATGAGCTCTTTGTCAAGCTGGGTATCAGGCTGACGCTGAATGAATTAGAGACCTTCCCATTGGTGCTATCACCTTTAAATTGTTTTAAACTGGTATTTAGTAAGTTTCTTTATTCTACTAACTAGCTGTGTGATCATGGGAAAATAAGATAACCTCTGATGTCTCATTCTGATGTGTGTGAAAATGGAGATAATAGTACCAACCTCATATGGTTATTATAAAAAAATAACAATTTTTTTTTTAAAGTACCTATAACCAATTAGCACATCATCTGGCCCTTCACAGCAAATAAATGTTAGTCACTGCTGTTCAGAACAGCATGAGGGACAGAAGGGATTCTGTCACCATCACACATCCTCACTGAAGAGTCATGTTTCAGAGTGCACTGGGATAACAGTTCTGGACCTCTGACCCTTTGTTTATTGTCCACTAATCTTTTGGCTCAGTGAATGCTGATGAGTTTATTTTTGAAGAGTGACTTTGATTCAGTGCGTTGTTTGTGTTACATGTATGCAACACGTGTGAACACACAGTTTACATTTAGATGGAAAGTATGCCTTGACAGAAGCCTCTAGGGAGTCATCACTGCCTAATAGGTTCCCTTAATGATCAGTCAATTAGGAACATGTATTTGCAAAGTGCTTGGCCATCACTATTTTCCTTTCAATCCTCTTCGCCATTACTATCATCTTACCAATGAGGCAGAGATACAGGAAGCCTTACTGACTTGCTTTTGGCCACAAGGCCTGACATCCCAGGCACTCTTGGGGTTTGGGTATCAAACTCTTGCAGTTCTAAGGGAACAGGTTTCTCAAGAGACGTCAAAACACAGGGACCTAAACAAAGTCTGATCACAAACATTGAGAAGCCTTTCGGGATTTGGATCTGTAAATCCTTTCTGTGATTGTCTCTAAATCACTTCATTCATAGATTTCTTCTAATAATCATGAATCAGTTATAACTTACTGGCCAGGATCAGAATCACAAACCATGGAGTAGAAAAGTTTTGTCTTAATACATGAGATCTTCCAGCACAAGCTTTGCAAGACCTACATTTTGAGAAAAAACGGAGACATTTTCTTTAGCTTCCCTGTAATCATAGTAAAGACATCTGGGCAGCTATAAAGATGGACCTTTTGTTACTGTCAAGAAGGATTTTTTGTGGGTTTTTTTTTTCTGGATTTATTTGGGAAGGAAACAGTTATTAATACTTAAAGATTTTGAATTCGGGGTTTCAAGGGTAACCCTAGTGCATTTCTTTTCATATTAAAATCTTTCATTAGAGGGCAGGGGTTTTGGCTCAGTGGCAGAGCACTTGCCTAGCATGTGTGAGGCACTGGGTCTGATTCTCAGCACTATATTTAAATAAATAAAATAAAGGTCCATTGCCAACTAAAAACATCTCATTAGATACTAGAATAGTCCAAAAGGCAAATAGTGATAATATCTGGATGGTGAAATCATAGAATGTCCTTATTTTCTTCTTTGTACAATTTTAAACTTTTCATACATATTATAATGAATATCCATTACTTTTATATTTTGTAATTAGGTCATACACATTCAAAATTTAAATACTCTATTTTCCTTAACATTGAGTCTATTATTATCCAGAAAACTGATATTGTAATAATAAAAACATCTGCTAGTGTCTCTTTTAAAATTACATTCTTTACTTTTGTATCTCAACTTCATAATGACAAATGAGAATTTTCAGTTTGTAACAAATTTTGTTGATAATAAAATTCCATGAAACAGTTACTGTTCTCAGTACATGGAGTATAGTCAGTGTTGACAATGTCAGAATAGGAGATGAGAGTGTAGTTCAAAAGTAGAGCACTTGCCTAGCATGCATGAGGCTCTGAGTTCAATCCTCAGCACCATAAAATAAATAAACATAAGGAAAATTATACCTATTATTGTGCTTTTTTCATTATATTCACAAATTAACTTATGGATATCTGTCATATTTACAGTGTTGATTCATTTTATATAGATGAGAGATATCTTTTCATATTTTGAAATTTGATTTTATAACACCCAGAGTGTTTTTTCATGTTTTGCATTTTTTTAACATTTTATCCCTTTTTACTATTGTAAACAGAGGTTTTCTCTACTTACTATGTCTTTTAAATGGTAATTGCTTGGATATTTGAACCATATTGATTTCTCCGTTATTATATCTTCTACCTTACTACAGTGTTTTATTCCTGTTGAGTCTCTGGGATTTTCTGTTTTATTTTACTATTTGAAAATAGAGATAATTTTGCTTCTTTAAAGATTTTTATTTCTCTAAAAAAAAAGAAAGAAAATGTCAGGATACAATTAGATTCTTCTGCTTGGCCATGTTAATGCAATTTAAGCTTATTTTTACCTTTAAGCTAATATAAATAAATATAAATGACTTGACAGGATGAGTTTTAAATGTTATGCACTATATATAAGTATTTTAAAGTGAAACATATTAGTGTAAATTCGTCAGGTCAGCTCTGAATGTAACAAACAAGTAAAATAAAATATACTGTATAGTCTCCACCCTTACAACTGCCTATTCTCTAGGTCTTTATTTTTGTGCTTCTGCTGTTTCAGTATCCTCCTAAATGATTTCTCCACTAGCCTACTGTCATTTTGCAAATGGAGATATGATTGCCTTTGACAGTGTCTTCATCTTTCCCTATCTATATGATAAAGTCCAAATCCTTTGGCATTGCCAAGAAGATCCTCTCTGATCTGGCCCCCTCTTTTCTTCACCTTTTTCCAGCCCCTCTCAAAATTAACTCTGGAGCCCTAAGAGTCCCAGCATCATCACAGGTCTATGCACGCTCTTGAGGGAAGTGGGTGGGCACTTCTGACTTTTACCTCTTCAGAAGATCAGGAATGGTAGTGATTGTTGAGAGCCAGACATGCCCTTGGTTAACTTATCAAAGGTCACTGCAGGTAGTAACTTCTCATGTCCCATGGTAATTTGCCTTAGCTCTGTACCCAGATCTATATCCTACCCCTACAAGTTAAAACAGAATGAGTTGGGCCTGAAATCCAGCCTGCAGTTGGGTCAGTTCTGCCCAGAAGCCCTGTTTTGTGCCTACATATCCATCACATTTTCCAGTACAATCAAGAAGACTTTTTTTTTTTTTTCTAAAAGGTATATCTAGATAGACCAATAGACAGATGTAGATATACATAGATTTTTTCCTTCTATTCTTGCTGCTCACACTCTTCAGATAAACTATACAGAATACAGAAGAAAATGATTCATAGGATTTAAATTTAAAACCCCATACTCTCAGGAACTGGGTATTCATTTCTTTTCTTTTTTTTTTTTTTTTTTTAAAGAGAGAGAATTTTTTAATGTTTATTTATTTTTTTTAGTTTTCGGCGGATACAACATCTTTGTTTGTATGTGGTGCTGAGGATCAAACCCGGGCCGCACGCATGCCAGGCCAGTGCGCTACCACTTGAGCCACATCCCCAGCCCCTGAGCATTCATTTCAATTTGTGATGAGAGGTAGAAAACACTGCTACCGTCAGGCTTACTAGAAATAAGGCTGATTTCTGACACATCTGTCCTTCTTGACTCTTAGCTCATTTCTCAATTGGTTAAAACCTGGAAGGAAGTAAATATGTGTTTAATACCCCCAAAGTCTTCAATAACATCATTAGACCAATTTTCTGTAAATAAGGCATTTCTTAAATTATACTCTTTTAAACCTTCATCACATTCATTCTTCTCCTTTATGGAAAGTTTAGTCAACTTTAGTAACATTTTAACTCATTCATAGTTCTGGCATTTCTGTTTTTATAACTCTAGTCCCTTTGTTCTGCCAGAAACTGCTTGCTGTTTTCAGAGATCTGCCTAGTTCCTCATCCAAGTTCTTCCACTTGTCTGATCTTGCCTATTTCATTTAATATTTCTGAGCCCTGAAATCATTATCCACTGATGGAGACAGTAATACAATCCTTACACAGTTTCTCTGAGGGCCAAATGCCATGGTATCATCCAGATTTATGTTAGATGTATATATACTGAATAGTTTGTATTCTCATTTATATTTGAGTCTAAAAGAACTAACCTCTTTCTCTTTCCTGGTCTTTCAAGGCTTTAACTATTGTATACTATTTTTTGAAAAGGATATAAAATATACTGAAACAAGTAAAGTTTGCTGTCCCTAAACAGGTGTGACTGAGATGCAGGAACTTCCTTTGACCTCCCATGTGAATCATTTTTGACACTGCCAGCCCTGCTGGCAGGTTATTGTAATGGCCTGATGTGCAGTCCACAAGATGCCTGAGGCCTTCAGATCATAAGTAATGGGAGCACTAAGGAAACTTGAAAATCGTGGGTGAGATGTATCCTATATGTGTGAGACAAGTGAGGCCAGGTACTCTTATGGAGAATAGTCCTAATACTCTTGCTGTGGAAGCTGTGATCATTGTATAGAGTAAATCTATATGTATTTGGTAGTATTTTTTTTTTTAATTTAGCTTCAAATACATTGGCACCTCATTAGCAGCAACAAAAGAACACACAAAGTGAATATTTAAGTACTGAATTTGATTAAGAAAGTTGATAGGGAACATATTTGATGATATTTACCAATAAGTCTCAGAATGCAAAAACTAGAACACAGAAGTGTACTGAAAAAACATCAGCATCATTTCAAAAGTTAATAAATTTCAGGAAGATGACAACTTAACGTAGGAAGCTGCTGACTGCATTTACATATCACTCTGTGAAACATCACTTTTTATTTAGATAAATGTCTATCTAAACTAATTGTTTATTTTCTAGTACCAGTTTTCGTCTGCAAGTACAAAATATTTAAAGCTGTTAATAATGTTGCCTCCATTGGCAGAAGCAGACCTTACAAATAGTTAAGTGATGCCAATTTTGTAACAATGTCCCCCCAAAATTAATGTCAATTAAGTTTACTCAAATGAGAAGTCAGTATCTTTCAACCAAATCATGCAGTCAAAATATAACCTTTGTTGATCCATTTTTGCTATTGATTTTCTTAATAAATTAAAACATTTATAAATCAAGACATGTGAGGTAGGAACTCTGGAATTTATGCAATACATATATAATTTAGACTTTAATTCAAACTAATTGATATTCAATTAATGTAAACAGAAGAAAAGTATATAAAGTAAAGAAATATAATGAAAATTTAACCATAAATATTTAAAATATTTACACAATTTAATGTTATTAGCCTCCTCCCCAATGGAATTGAGCACTTCCATTTAGAAAATGTACTTTGAACATACCACGTACCTCTAGACCTTTTATGATATACAGAAAAAGATCAATTTAAGCTGAAAAAAATATTAGTGACAAGGTATTAGATACATATATACCTACGAAATTTAGTAACTTTGTGTATATATGCCCCAATTATTTCTGTTTTATCACTTTTAAATTGCCATAAAACAAATTTTAAGATTTCTAAAATTTTTCTTTAATGTATATGGCTGTATGTTATCTTGGATTTTGTGAAAGAATCTTATTTTTGAAAATGACCTTTAAATAGAAAGATTTTATTTTGTTATGGACTAACAAATTGATTTTATAAGTTACCCTAACTATTTTAAAAATTCTGTAATTTTACCTTTTGTGCGTTTTTCTTTCTGGAAATTTCCATAATTTGTGTCATAAAATAAATGACTAGTCCCTATACACATGAGATACTCAGAATGTCATCAATACAAGCAGAAGTACAACTGCCAAAATCAGAAGTTAATGCCTTCACTGCACATGGGTAAGGCTTTTGCCTATTCTTTGTAAGGAAAAACTGTACGTTAAGAAAACAATTATATTATTATGCATTGAATGTCTATATGCACCCAAAGTTTATATATTGATGTCCTAATACATAGTGTGATGCTGTTTATAAGTGCAGACTTTGGGAGGTAATTAAGTTTAGATGAGTCATGAGGACTTCATAATGGTATTAGTGTCCTTATGAGAAGAAGAGTCTAGACCTTTTTCTCTGTGCCATAGAAGGCCACAATGAGAAGGTATATCTTTGCTAGCCAGAATCTTCCTGATCTTAGACTTCTTGGCATTCTGGCTTTGAGAAATAAATGTCTATTCTTTAAGTCACTCAGACTAAGATAGAATGTCAGCACAAGATGACTAAAATGGGCATTTTAAAATGAATACAATTGTATGTAATTATTCTTGAATGTGTAAATGCACCTCATAGATATTTCATAACATAAAAGACACACTTAAATGTATTTTACATACATACATATGTGTGTGTATATATATTTTAATATATGTTTTTCATATTGTATTGTCTTGGGCACTGAGCAACAGCAGAGACAAAAGTTCTCAACAAGTTTCCATTTCTAATGTGTTTGAAGAGGTGAGAAAGGCAGATAGTCACTATGGGGTTGAGAAGTATGGATAGAATAGTGAAAGAGTTACAGTGAAAGTGAGGAGATAGGGGTGGGTTGAACCTTATCTGGGAGAAGAGATCTAGCAGAGGGAACAACAGATCTGAAAACCTTGAAGTGAATGCACTGTGCTTGAGGAGTAAAGGCGACAAAGAGTTGTGATACATAAGGTCCTGGAGGCCAAAGCATATCTGGTCTGGTAAGAACTTGGACTTTTCTCAAAGCCTTAAAATGGTTCTCTGTCTCACTACAAGTAAAGGAGGAATATTCTTTCATTTCCATTCTCCCTGGAGAGACTAAAGGCAGAAACAGGTAGACCAAGCAGGCTGCTATTACATTAATGTAAAGACTATGGTGATCTGTTCAGGGTGGGAGGAGTACATGTAAATAGAAATATCAGATTTTACATGTATAGCTCATCAGGAGGATTTTATCATGAATTTCATGTGGGTTAAAGGAAAGAAAAAGGTTTACTTCAGCTGAGGGAGTAGAAGGAAGGTGCTGGCATTGTACTGTAATGGACAAGGAAGCAGGAGAAACAGGCTTTGGAATCAAGAGCTCAATTTTTCACATGTTAAATTTGAGATGTCCATCAGACATCCAAGTGGAGACATCCAGTAGACAGTTGGACATATGAGATTAGACTTGACAGCAGACGTTTGGCCTTGATGTACAAATTTGGGATTTATATGCCAATAGATTGTCTTTAGAGAAATGATGCTAACTGATATCATGCAAGGAAACTGAAGATAGAAAAGCAATAGACAAGAACTAAGTCACTGTTTCAAACAACGTGACCAGAGTAAGTAGGATGAGGAAGGAGAGCTGGACATTGTATTCAACAACAGGGCAATCATTAGTGACATGGTCAGTGGCAGTTTCACTATTATAGTTGGAATAAAGATCATTTTGATGAGTTTAAAGAAACATAAGAGAAAAAGTAAAGTATAGAATACTAATTCTTACTGTAAATTGAATAAATGGAATTTTGAGATTCTTAAATGAGAGAAAATACATTTATGGACTTATAAGAACAAACCAGAAGAGAGGAACAATTTGATGATGCAAGAAAGAGAGAGGTGTTGTCAGAATAATATCCTTGAATTGCTTAAAAGATGATGAAGTGAATGAAAGACAGTCTATGCTCTGAATAGGAATGGGACCAATTCAGTTATGGTAACAGAAAAGCAGGCAGACCTATGTGGAAGGGAGGAATATGAAACAAGGATCAAATGAAGATTGAGTATTTTGAGAAAAGTCTTTTTAAATAATCATTTAAACAAATTTCTTTGTTTTACTCCAGCAATGTTCAATTTGTTGGGCAAAAGCAAGGATTAGTAAATGATTAGATTGTATAGGGTGCAGTTCAGAAAGTTTCTTTTTTTTTTTTTTCTAATTATTCTAAGACTGTGCTTAGAAGAATGTAAGTGATTATAATGATTGAACACAAAGTTTAAACTGGATAGAACAAGGAAATAAGTTGGCTGAGAAAGTGCAAAGGTGGTAAGTTACACAGATCTGGGTAACTTAAAATGTATAGAAATTTTAGAGAAAATGATAGGAAGGAGTGGTCAGAGGGTGATTCGGTTGAAATTGAGATTATGGGACCAATAGCCTCTATTTGATTATTGAGAAGATATTTAAGCCCAAGTATTGGGCCCATGGTGAAAGCTTCATTACCTAGTTTTACTCCTAAACAAGCAAGCTACCTGGTACAAATACTTGAAGTCTAAATGGTATTCTACATTAATTTGAACAGATGTTACTAACTTAGTTTGTTCATTTTTATTTCCATACTAGATTCTTAAATCTGTTCTAGCTATGCCTGTTTCCCAGATTTTATTAAATAATCTTGTGTAATACAGAAAGATTATTGTTTCTCCTCACCCTAAAGCTACATGTGCATTTTTTCCTAGAAAAATAGACTACTATCAGCCAGGCATGGTGGCACATGCCTGTAATCCCAGCA
Source organism: Callospermophilus lateralis (assembly GCF_048772815.1). NCBI lineage: Eukaryota > Metazoa > Chordata > Mammalia > Rodentia > Sciuridae > Callospermophilus > Callospermophilus lateralis. The sequence goes on along the minus strand of NC_135306.1, from coordinate 126,004,426 downwards.
ACTTGGGAGGCTGAGGCAGGAGAATTGCCAGTACAAATCCAGGCTCAGCAACCCAGTGAAGATCCTGTCTCAAAAAATTTCAAAAGGGCTGGAGGAATAGTTTAGTGATAAAGTACCTCTGGGTTTAATCAACAAGATAAAAGCAAAACAATTCCCTATGTACATATATGCAATATATCTATATAATATACTAAAACTATTTGGAAATATCTTCAGTCACATTGTAAGAGGTTTAGGTGTTGTAGCTTCCTGGGTATAATACTCTAACATGAAAACCTCTTGCAGGTGATTAGGGCAGTCCTCTAGTCTCAGTTCTGTTCAGTAATGTCTCTCAGCCAGAATTCTTTCCTGATTCCATCTGCTAGTTTTTCTGATACTCTTAGCCTTTCCTCCTAATATTACTTAAACCACAAGTCCTTTAGCTCAACTGTATGCCTAAAGGAAATGAGTGATCTTTAGCCCTGAACATCTAAGTGAAATCACCAGTCAGGCCTGCACCAGCTCTGCCCTATGACTTGGCTGCCTGCCTGAATTGTTGTGACCTCTCCCGTGACTCATTTGTTTTTTTCTTCTCCTTAACCCCAAAGGCTTTCTTTTCCAGTGGTGCTGTTCTTTCAGGTAATTCTCATCAGACAAGGCTCATTGCAGAGTATTCTGGAAGTTAACAAGGTAGCATTATTAAAAGCAGGGATGCAGCAGTGTTTAATGATGTGCTTAAGGCTGGAAGGCCAATTACTAGCTGAGTCAAATCTCGAATTCAGGTGCCCTGGCTCTCTGTTCCATGCATTTTCCAATTTATTTACTGCCCAAAATAGACAAAAAAAAACCTTACTGAATGAAAAGCACTTTCCCATGAGCAGAGGAAGTAAACATAAGCTCAGTGTGCTCCTGAAGGTGGTTCAATTAGGCTGGAGTAGGACTGATGAAGATGACTAGCCTAGGAATGATTCATAATTGGCCCATCATTGCTGGTGATTTTCCCAAATGAATATGAATATTTTCAGTTCTTATAAACAGCATTCAAAAGTATTGTCATGTTTTTGCACTTTTTAAATTGATATTCACTCAATGTTATTAATTAATAACCATTTTTAAATGACCACTCTGTATAAAGTAACATCATCTCAAACACAAAATATTTTTTATTTAATTTTTTTAGAGAGATTTTTTTTAATATTTATTTTTTAGTTTTCAGCAGACACAACATCTTTATTTTATTTGTATGTGGTGCTGAGATTCAAACCCAGCGCCACATGCATGCCAGGCAAGCACGCTACCACTTAAGCCACATCCCCAGCCCAAACACAAAATATTTTAAGGTACAGCATGTCTGTTTTACAGATGAGAAAACTAAGGTTTAGAGTTTGCAAAGATCAGAGAGAGACTCAAGGTCAGAGCCAAGATTTCCTCCCCAGGCATGTCCTTCCCAAAGCACGAGATCACCAAAAAGTCATTATGAATTGCTTTTATCAATAAAGCACTAATTTTTAATGGCTTAACCACAAAAAGTATTCTCATAAAAATGAGAGCAGAAAAAAGTAATAAAGATGTAATTTTCCATTTCATCTGATTTATAAGACACAATAAGAGGCAGAGCAAGTGAGCAAACATTGTAAAATTAGAATCCAACCAAAATTTCACATAATCAAACTCTAATCAGCAAAATCATTTATATGATATATAATCTTTTCACTTCTTGTTGTCACAGGATTGAAACATTAAATTATTAGGTACTTAAAAATCACCCAATTCCTCAGTAAAATCTGCATAGTCAGCCAAATTCTAAGTTAAATATTACTTATGACTTCTGATAATTACCTTGTTTTCTTGGATAATAAGAATTTTAGAAAGGATTCATTTTGAAGGAGAGTATTAGAATCTTTGATAATTATAATTCATTCTAAATTTTCAAAATTCTATTAATCAAATATAAGAAAACACTATCTCACCAAAAGATTGGTAAAAATATACAATAAATAATAAATCAGATTTAATTATTATGGTCTGCATTACCATTCTGAAGAACTGGTAAAGATGACCAGAGTTTACAGATAATTAATTTTAATACTAATTAAATGGCATGAACACTAGCCTTTCTGTAAATCTATCAGGTTTCCCTGGTATTTTGATAGGGAATGCGCTAAACCTATAAATCACTTAAGATGGTATGGACATTTTCAAAATAGTGAAAAAAAATGGGCACATAATTTTGTTAGTGTAAAAAGTTTTTTCTGAGAGAAAACTATGCCACAACATTTTTTCTGGTATCAATGGTCACTGTATTATCTGGAATCTAAATATTTAAATAGCTAATAAATTGACAAACTATATTATGTTAGCCTGTGAGAAAATTTGGAAAGAGCACCAAGCAATAAATTATTATTTATACCTTGGGTTTCAAATCTACTTAAATTGAAATGTTTGCCACTGAACATTTTATTATTATATATATTATATACACACATTTTTTTAGAAACTTGTATTACTAGGACATAAGGTTATTATTCTATTTTTTTATTAGCTGACACATAAAAAACAAGTATGCATATTAATGGGATACTATATAATATTGCATTGTTTAAATCAGATTATACATGTCAGTATTATCATTTATCACTTTTATTATGAAATGTTCAGTATATTATCTATAGTCACTCTACAATGAAACAGTATACCACAACTTCTTATTAACTGTAACTCAGTACTCATGATCAACCACTCACCATAGCCCCTGGTAACCATCATTCTACTCTCAACTTCTATGAGAAAACCTTTTTCTAATGCCTCCTCTGAGGTTATGCTCTTACTGTGCCTGTTTCATTTCACCTAACATAATGACCTCTAGTTCTATGCATGTTGTCATAGGTTGAATAGCATCCGGTTGTTCACATGTACAGGATGCTCTTTATGAATTTCTCAGTGAATACACACTTAGATTGTTTCCATTTCTTCACTATTATGAATAGTGCTACAATAAGTACAGGAATACAGATGTCTCTTTAGCATATTTACTCTGGATATATAATAAATAGTGGGATTATACGGTTGCTCAACTTCTAATTTTTTGGAGAACCTCCATCCTATTTTCCCACCAAAAGTTTGCAAGAGCTCTCAATGTTCCACATACTCATCAATGCTAGTTTTATTGAGTCTATTTGATGTTAGCCATTCTTACTGAGATGAGGCGATATTGCATTGTGCTTTTGATTTGCCTTTTTTCTGAAGATAGTAATGTTATATTGTAATGGAATATTCCCTATTTTCTTATTTGTTTTTACATGCACACAACATAATGTGGTCAGTTTCATTACCCACTGCAGCCTCCTCTATTCTACTGGTCTTCCTTCTGTTGTCATGAAACTCCAGCCCTTTTCTTTTCTCCAGCTTTCACATATGAGAAAAAAAACATACTACCCTTAACTTTCTGAGTTTGGCTTATTTCACATAATATTCTAAACTCACATCTATTTACCTGAAAATGACACAATTTTGTTTTTGATGGCTGAATAAAACTCTATGGTAGATGTATACCACATTTTCTTTATCTATTCATCAGGTGATGGGAACCAGAGTGGTTCCATAATTTGACTTTTGTGAATTGTGATGCTCTAAACATGAATATGCTGTATCACTATAGTATGCTAACTTTAATTCTTTTGGATAAATACCCAGTAGAGGTATATGTGGGTCACAGTGTTTTCATTCCTAGTCTTTAGTACAGTCTTTATAGTGGTTCTTCAAGTTTATAATTCTATTAACCACATTTTGGTATTCCTCCCCACATCCCATATGTTTGTCAGCATATAGAGATCATTTATTATTTGTATGCCTGATGCCATTCTAACTGGGGTGATATGAAATCTCTGATTGCTAAAGATGTTGAACCTTTTTCATATATTCATTGCTCATTTTTATTTATTATTCTAAGAAGTGTCTTTTCTTCATTTGCCCATTCATTGATTGGGTTATTTGGTAGTAAGTTTTTTGAGTTCTTTACATATTCTGGATATTAATCCTCTGTCAGAAGAGTAACTGGCAAATATTATCTCCCATTCTGTTCTCTCTGCTCACTTAAAATCATTTCCTTTGCTGTGCATAAGCTTTTTAACTTTATGCCATCACCTTTTAAATTTTTGGTATTATTTCCTGAGCTGTAGGAGTTCTATTGAGGAATCCATTTCCAGCATCTACATGTTGGATTGCTAGTCCAATTCTTAGGTCTTTGATCCAATTTTGAGTAGACTATGCAAGGTGAGAGAATCTAGTTTCATTCATTGCACATGGATACTCAGTTTTCCCAAAATCAGCTCTTTACTGCATGTTTTCAGCACCTTTTTTCAAGAATCAGATGACCATCTCTTCCATTGGTCTATGTGTCCATTTTTAATGCCAGGACTCTGCATTTTCTGTTATTGTGGCCCTGTAGTATTATTTGAAATCAGATATTATGATGTCCTCAACATTTTGGGTTTTTTCTCTTTTTTTCGTACTGGGGATTGAACTCAAGGGTACTCAACCACTGAACCACATTCCCAGCCCTATTTTGTATTTTATTTGGACACAGGGTCTCACTGAGTTGCTTAGTGCCTTGCTTTTTCTGAGGCTGGCTTTGAACTTGCAATGCTCCTGTCTTAGCCTCCTGAGCTGCTGGGATTACAGGCACATGCCACTGAACCTGGTTTGTTGTGGTTTTGTTTGTTTGTTTTCCTGTGAAGAATGTCATTGGTGTTTTGATGGGGACTGCACTGAATCTGTGTATTGCTTTGGATAATATGGCATTTTAATACTATCATTCTGGCTATCCATGTTCTAAAGTCTTCTTCAATTTCTTTTTTTTTTTTGGTGTTCTATAGTTTTTCACATCATTCACTAAAGGGATGGGGATCTAACTCAGATGATGAACACTTTCTTAACATACATGAGTCCCTAGGTTGAAATCACAGTGGAAAAAAGAAAGTACTTAATTTACATTCAAGGTAATTATTAATAGAAGAGGTCTTATTACAGTCATTTTATAGTTTGTTTTTCTAGATTTTTGCTTTGTTGTTACCATGAGGCTTTTGTGTATATCAAGCTATTTTTGGACTAATAGTAACTCAATGTGATCAAGAGAAAATATACTAAAACTCCCATATTTTTGATATTCCATTTTAAATCTTCCTATATTGTCTCTCTCTTATTATTTAAATTGTTTTATGAATAGTTTATATACCATGATTACAATATTAAAATACTCTGAATTTATATAATTATTCTTACCAGTAAGTTTTATACATTCTCATTATTTTCTTGCTCATTAATATGAGTTTGAAAAACTTACTGTAGCATTTCTTATAGAACCAGTCTGGTAGAATTATATTGTCTGACAGTGTCTTAGCTTTGCTGGGTACAGTATTCTCAGTTGAAAGTCCTGGTCCCCTTAATACTGTGAAAATATGCCACTCATTCCTGGCCTGTAAGGTTTTTGCCAAGTTGAGTGAGTTGAGACACCCCTTTCACCTGTGAAACTTGATTATAAGATATTTTGGGGTAGAGTTAAATTTGGTGACCTATGTCCCTCCTGTACCTGAATGTGTATACCAATCTCTATTTCTTTGAATGTGCTTTCTACCCGTTTGGTAGTCTCAAGTCCTTAAGCCCCAATAGCCTGAATATTTGCTTTTTAAAATAACGTCCCCAGTTTCTCATTATCTTTATTACTGTTCGTTCTTTTTCACCTTCCAACTGTGTTTTGTCAAATAACAGGTTCTCAAGTTTATTCTATCCTTTCACTTTTCTTACAGGAAAAGAGTTTCTTTTTGATATATCCTGCTATTGATGCCTTCTATCACGTTTTAAATTTTCTTGAGGTTCACTGAGTTTTCTTAAAATAGCTGTTTTTAATATTCTGTATCTAAAGTATCTCCCTTAGTGATGACTACCTGGTCAGATTGTGGCATCTTATTTTAAGGATTAGATGAGGATTATCTCTTTAAAGCTCTTGACACTTGCTGTTGTACTATGAGATCTAGGCATTGAAGGACTAAGTATCTATTCTAGTCTTCATAATCCGCCTTTGTTTATGCCTATAAACATGGTACATACATTTGAGTCTGCAACTACTTCCATGATCTTAACAGTAGATGGCACCCAGGTCTAGATTTGCCAGGTCCTGGCAAATCTGTTTAGTGTTTATGTGTTGTCACTGGTAAAGTACTAGGGGGTGGTCACAGCCCAGGATTGCCCCAAGTACAGTGTTGGTGTATTATTCTGAAAGAACCAGCAAAGTCCTAGAAAGAGTAGTCTGTCCTTAAAAGCCACACCCTGTGTGGTCAGTGTAGTTCTAATGCATACTTACAGCTTTGTGATCAGGCAATATAGAATTCAGTTCAGCTCTGGAAAGTTACTGTGGATAGAACTCCCAGGTCCTATATCACAGCTATGACCACCAAGCTGTGTCACACCTTGATGCTGCCAAGACTAGCACTGCTGTGGGTTGCCTATTACTGAAGTGAACTCATGGCACAAGAACCCTGCAATGAAGTAAAAAAAAAAAAAAAAAAAAAAAAAAACCCTGAGGTTCCATGTAGTTTATGAGACTAGAGAAGTTCCAGTAGATCAATCCTCAGGCAGGAAAGGGGATTAGTAGGATCTGTCTAATGATATGTTTATCCAGCCCAGTGTTCTAGAGTAAAATCCTGTGTTTACTGCCTTGACTAGAAAATGGGGTCTTATACCATGCTGTAGAGGTTAGGGTCCATGAAGGCAGACCCTGGGCCATGTAGACCAATGCTAAGGTGGATCACACCTGAATATCACAGTCCAAAGATCTTCATAGTCTCATCAAGGATGCATGCCCGCCCACCAAGCCAAATTATAAGTCTGTCCCATTGGGGTTCAGGTTTGGCCAGGGCAGTTCTAGAATCCAATTTGCTTGCCCTCACAAGAGTTATGCCATTTTGGGTTGAGAGTCCCTTTGTTACCAGGACAAACACTAAGTGAGTCATCCCTAAGTCAGAGACCTGCACAATTTTAGAAGGTGGTTGTTCTCAAAGCCTAGAACTGGTGCAGACCAAAACTCCTATATTTTCTACTGGCACACAGGTCTTTATGTTATGGGAGGGCCAGTCTAGAAGTTGTCTTTGAGCTCTAACCTATGTACAGAGCCTTCAATTTCTACCAAGTAACACGTCTCTCCAGAGTAGGTCTGAATTTGTCTTCAAGATAAAGTTTCTTGCTTCCCAGTACTAAGCAAACGGTGGGCTGTGTTCTCAGTCTCAAGTCTAAAGCCTGGAGTTTGTTCTTCCAAGCAGGAAGCAACTACCTCCTTGCTGTGGTTCCATAGAGTTTAGGATGGAGTAATTTCTTCCTGCCTTCTTTAGAATGATTTGGTATAGCAAAACAAAAAGATATATAATTTCCTAAGGTCTTATGTAGCTAGTTGGGTGTATGAACAGCTAACTATTCAATTGGTGGGTCTTTGGGTGGATGATCTTATTCAGCTGCCATTATGCTTTCCCTCTGAGTATGGCTTTCTATACTTTTGCTTCCATTTAGTTTTATTGTCTGGCTGTTTATTATGGAAAAGACATGGGTGACAAAAGTCATTAGGGTTCCTTTAAAAAATAATGAGTTGACGGTTTAGCAAGTTCACTAGCATAAATGTATGTACTAAATACATGCATCATTTCTTGAGTTCAAAAGACTACCAGATAATCTGGAGTGATAGGCAGTTCTCATGGGACATTATTACTTTAGGCAGTATTCTTTAAGTACTCTGTCATGTACTTATTTTATCACACAACGTATTCTTAACATATGAAGAAAAATGACTCTAGACTTCCAGTAGAAATGTAATTTCAACAAAAAATGAAAGCACAAGAATAAGACTGTTATGGTTTAAATGTGAGGTATCCCCCAAAAGCTCATGTGTGAGACAATACTGGAAGGTTTAAAAGTGAAATGATTGGGTTATGAGATATTTTGTATCTGGTGAATGAATGGAGTCTCTCTCTGCTTCCTGATACCATGTTCCCAGCTGCTTTTCCCTGCCACACTCTTCTGCCATGATGTTCTGCTCACCTTGAGTCCCAAGAAATGGAGTTTGCCATCTCTAAAATCCTGAGCCCCCAAATAAACTGTCTTGTCATATCATTTAGGCACAGCAGCAAAAAATCTGACTAAAACAGAGACGGTATTTAGCAAATTCACTGGACATAAACTTGACTTTGTACTGAGAATAAACTTCTCTAAAATCAGAGGAGAGTTGCTTTGGGCATGCACAATTTCCTTCCACTTATGGGCAAAATCAGCTATATAGTAGCTTAAAGAATGATGAACTGTTAATAATAACAATATGTACCATGCATCAGGAACTGCTGAACACTTTGTATGAATCACTTCATGTCATCTTTCCATTCTCCTATAAAATGCAGAATAGTGTTTGCAAGTCTACTACCTAGTAACATTTGATTATCCTAATATAATACACAGTGATCAAATGACATAATTAAATAATATACTCACAAGGTTACATAACTAGATATGGATGTGCGTTATACAGATCCAGGTCAGATTGACTCCAGACTATCTTTTACATATATGTTCTGGTTTAGACCTCACAACCCTGTGAAATAGACATTACAGAATAATAGAGCAATATATTGCATGCAGAGGTTCACAGGTAACTGATTCTAAAAATCATTGGTAGATATTCCACAAAAAAAGTTATTTTCAAACAAGATTGGAAAATACATCTGGTTTTCTTTACTAAGACTATTTCATGGGGCTGTGGTGCTCAAAGAATGTTAGAGAGAGATTCACAATCAGGTTAGGTAATGCCACTGGCTAACACTTCAGCTAGATGTCCCACTCTTTCAGAGATGAGGTTGTGGAGAATCAGATATTTAAAGATTATTTCTAGCAAACTGACTTACTTTGATGTTAAGTTATATATATGTCAGTGTTCAGTAAAACAGTCACATAAATATCACTTTTGTGAACTTTTATCATTTGCTAAAAATACATTTTTATGGGTGATGACTAAAAGATTTCTTTATCAGTAAAAGACTATTATAAGTAAATTTACAGAGATAATATCTTTATCTGAGACAAATATCAAGCAGTCAATAGGAAAACTCCAGACCTACAGTCTAAGAACTGAATTTGAGTTCTCTCTGCCATGTCCTATTTTTTATTTATAAATATGAAGACAATGGTATGTATGTGTGTGTGTGTGTGTGTGTGTGTGTATATATATATATATATATATATATATATATATATATATATATAAAACAGTATTGTGAATAAATATATGAAATACATGAACATAAGATGTTCATTAACTGAAGTAACCTGCCTAATGACTCAATGAACAATAACGAATTACTGATGCTAGTGACCTAATGTAACCTATTGATATAAATAAAGCTGGCAGCTTGGACAAGAGACTTTTCGACATTCTGCCTTTGCATTTTGCTTCTGTCTCCATTTGATTTTCTTTACAATGAAATACATAAAAAATAGATGGATATTTATTGAAGTAAAAGTAGAGACCTCTTCTTTTTACACCAGTATATAGATATATTTAACCCTCGGATCCCTACAAAGAAACTCGTAAATATTTTGTTGCTTAGAGCTGCTAAAATTCATCTCTTTAAGTCAAAAAGGTCATTGTCTCTGATGAAAAATGAAAACTGAGCCATGTGCATGGAGGTGTGAGGCTAGGAGACCACCATTCACCCCATTTACCAGGTCGAATAATGAGGTAGGGGAGGGTCAGAGCTCAGGATCCAGAGTCCTGAACCACCCAACCTACTCCATGTTTCTTAAATTTCTCATCTACAACATTCAAAAACTGGAAGTGCCTATCTTGGCATTTGTATGAGCAAAGAGCTAGAAATTAGAATAATGCTTGTTGCATATTAACATGATGTTAAAGATTCTAGCAGTTCTTTGTCCAATCAATGATTATGCAGCCATCTTCACACTTTTCTTTATGCTAATTACAACTTATTTTCTCTTAAACATAACTTCCAAGGGGCAAAATTTGGTTACTTATTGTATTTGAAAATTGTTGTTATAAGTTGTCCACAATTTAAAATGTTTACTAATAGAAGCTATTAGGGTTCATGAGTGAAGGCTTGTTTAATTTTTCAAAAATGAAATCCATTATTTTGATACAATTCCCAATATTAGGCATTCACCTAAGTCATTGTTTCTCCTACCTTGTTATTTGTATCTTATGCAACTAGATTAGGCTTATGATCATCGCCCACATATTGGTTTCTAATGGAACAAATGCTTTCTCCCCTTAATAGTAATAATATATTTGAGTATAATGCATATTTCTTGGAAACTGCCTTTTCCCCCCCAGTTACTAGGTAATATTTCACCTTTCTTCAGAAAAGAAAGAAAGATAGATGGTGCTTAAGCTGCTTTGCAAATCAGAGTGTCAGATAACTCAATTCCTTTCTAGAATACTAAATGTGGTTATATTCTCAGTACAGCAGCCAAAGGAGTGTAAATAAGACACTATTCAATTGTCTTCATCCCACCTACAGCCTTAGAAATGTGTGAGTATGTTTAGTTTTTACGCTATTTCTAGAGCATTAAGCAAAAATTATTTTCCAAAATTCTTATACTATTTGATATTTCAACAAGTTGAAAACTATAGATGTCTAGATAGAATTAGCTAGATCCACTCTTTTTTAAAATTAGTTCAAAGCATCTAAAACTAAAAAGAAGACAAAATACGGAATTGGGGTACATTCCAAGTTTCATTACAAAAATTATACTTTGTTTTGTTACTTAATACAGGATACTCATTATAATGTTAGCGGTCTAATACTTTTGTATAACAAAGATAGAGATGATGGGAATATATATGAAAATATTCCCCTGGATATCATTACTACTAGTACTTACTGAGAAACTATTTTCCTAAAGTCAACAAATACAATAAACAACTTCCAATATCATTCCTTTGAAATTTACTTCTATTAGCAGCTGTCCAGAATCCAATCCCCTTGCTTATTGATCACTTTATACTTCTTTACTTTCTTTTACAAAGACTCTTGTGTCCAGTTTATTGAATATTTTTCTTTCTTGGCCTGTAATAGTTTGCCTCACTGGAAACTTCCATTATCCCTAAGGACTTTTGCATGTGAAAATAATCATTACAGTTTATAATTATCTGCAAAGTGAACAGTGTATATGCTTTGTTATTTATAACCCCAAATAGACATATGGGGTTCTTAGTATGATTCTGCAAATGAATCAAGTGAGTTTTAGAGATGTTTATAACTTGTCCAAGGTTCAGATGCAGCCTAACTCAAGCACACAGTCCCAAAAGAAGGATAATTTTGGCAGATTCTCTAGGACTGGGACTGGTCTACTATATTAAACAACCCCTGTAGACTGCTGTGTGCATTGCTATGCATATTCATAGAGTCTTATTCAATTTTAAATCAGGAACTTGAGAGATTCAGATTGTATTGTTGCCTGCATTGAATACTTGGCATTGACAACATATACATTCAGGGGGAAAGTCTATTTCTGGTAACAACAGAAAGAATAGAAGTAGGAGACCAAACGTGGCACTAATCAATAACACATCCTTTGCTGTATTTCTCAGTCCTTTGACTCTTATTTAGGCTTTGAATTATTATTTGCTGTATCCGTGCTCTAAATTGAATAAAAGGGTAGCTGGATCTCTTTATTCTACTTAATTTGAATAAATATCCAATTAAATGGAAAAATCCATACTTTATAACTAACTAAAGTAGAGAAAACATGGAGGATATGGCATAAGAAAATATCATAAAGAGGCCCAAAATAAGTATCAAAAACACCATTTCCCTATTCCTGAAGTTTGGATATCATAAGTGGTAAACTAGCACTACAATATTATTTTAATAAGATCAAGGACATGGAATGAAAATGGGAAGATTACTGATAAAAATAATGGGAGGTAGCTCTATGGTGGAGGACTTAACTTGCCTAGCATGTGCAAACTTCTGTGTCCAATTCCTAGCACTGTCAGACTGATACAATTTGTATAGAAATGCATCACAAAATGGTCATTTAATAGTGGCAATATAAGAGAATTTAACTAGAAAATTATGGTTGCATTTTTAAGTTACTACCTTTTACATCGAAATTCCCAATTAATTTGTAAAATGATTCAATCATCTCTAAACACATATTAAAAAGTCTAATAAGGTATACATTTTATATACAGTGTTTTAGCGTTTTGTGACTTCATGTATATTTCATCTTTCAAGCAATCCATGATCAATCTCATTTTCTAATTGATGGGTTTCAGCCGAGTCATAGTCTCATGAAAACAGAAGTGTAAGAAAATAAATGCGAGGAAAAGAATGAGGATCTGGTGGCAAGAAGAGCAGAACAAATTCAAAGCAGCAATGAGGGAGACATTAATATTGTAAATATTTTGATTGAAGTCCACTGAAATAAGAATATAAAGGTCATTATACCTTAATTGTATTAAAAAACCTTAGTGAGAGCTCTTTGTGTTATCAGTTCCTGTTATTATGGCAGGTACTCAAAAATATTGAGTAAATGAATGGACCATACTTTCTCCCAAAAGGTTATTGTATCAAATGAGATAATATATCAAGAATGCTCTGTTAAATGTTGTGAGCTTACAGAAACTTCAATTATAGGCTAATGACTAAGAAAGTAGCAACAAAGCTCTTTGAGTTCTCTGCCCTTAAAAAAGTGTGTAAAAATTGAGGGCTGCGGTTGTGGCTCAGTGGTAGAATGCTTGCCTAGCAAGCATGAGATGCTGGGTTTGATCCACCGCACCACATAAAAATAAAGAAATTATGTCCATCTATAACTAAAAAAATTTTTTTAAATGTATAAACATAGAAATCAAGTGATCCTCTATCAGATAAACAATAGAAGAAATTCCTCCTACGGCAAGGAATTGAATGAATAAGGCCCCATGCATTTTAAGATTCTATAATTTCAATGATAGTTACCATTTATTGAATGGGTATTGAGCAAAGAGCTAATCACCTTGCATTCCCTTTAGTTACTCATTAAATAAACACTTTATTATGTCCCCAAATGAAAGCTAAAGTAGTTAAGGAATTTGCCTGCATCATAAGTTAGTAAGTAATGTGGTATTTGAAGCTTATTCAACTCCTGAGCCTTCACTTTAAAGTCTGAATCACGACATATTCAGTGACTCCTTGACTTCTTACTCTGGCAATCACTCACTCTTCAATTGTAACCTTTGTTCCTATTTATCTTTTAAATGATTATTAGTAACTCCTAGATGGTTCAATTCTATTTAATTTAGTACTACCAAATCAAAAGTAGCATTTCTTAGTTCATTAATCCTTTTAACCAGAAAATGTCATACGATGCATATAAAGAAACTATGATTCTTTTGGAGTGAAAAACTAATTAGTCATTTTTATAAGACGTTATTAAGACTTACTATTTCTGCTGGATAATATGTACTGCTGAATACAATAAAACTGATGTCAGCCTTCATGACCAGAAGTTATTATGAAACTTACAATGACAATATTTTAGTAGATGACTACTTCCCCAAGCCTATGAAAATGTTCCATATAAACACTAATTATCAATTTTAAAGATGCACACTTCACTAAAAGGCACTTTGTTTCCTGATAATATGGAAGTAATCCTGTTCATTTCATACTATTCAAGTATTGTCCTTCCTAAGTGTATTTGGCCTCCAAATAGGGAATAGATTTCAACTTGGGCTGTTACTCATTGGTGTCAATATGCCAAGAACACTTTTAAAAAAAAACGTAACGTAGGCTTATTTAAGCAGAAATATTGTAAGAATACTTTAGAATTAGTGAAAAAAAGCATTTAATTCTCCCACCATCCAGTTGAGTCTGTCACCATATCTAAACCAAAACAGGTACTAAAAAAGGAGGAGTTATTAACTTTGTGTCAGTGACCTCAATTTGTGTGCACTTGCTTAATGATATCTCAGAAAATTGGCTTACCTGATACATTCCATGTTTGGTCAGATATCTAAATGAAGAATAAAGGTCTTTCTTCTCCTTGAGGTTCCTGAATAGAATATTTTAGCTATAGAATGCTATAATCCGAAGACTTGAAAGAGACATTAGAAACCACCTCGACTAATTTTCTAATTTTATAGATGAAAGAAATTGCTTCTAAGTGAAAATGACTTTCTTTATGGCACACAGCCAATGGGGCAGAAAAATACTTAGACCCCAAGTGTCTTAATTTTCAATTTTTTAAAAAAAAAAAATTGTTCATGATCAAGTTCCTAATTGTGCTCCCGTATAAATTCATGTCATTTTTAACCTTTAAAAAGTGGTATTCCTTGCTCCAAACCCTGCCTCCATAGCCCAATTAAAACATTATACTAAGGCAGGTATTCATCAAAATTAATTGAGAAAATCATGTTAATCTTTTATTATGATTTTGGAGAGTGATTAAGACATTCTTTGAGAAGGAAACATGTTTTTTTCATAAAAACAAACCTTCATATTTTTGGTATTAAACCTTACTTCAATAGGTACAGAAAAAATATATATATGGCTGACATAATGCATTAAGCAATATGTGATATTTACTCAAGATAATCCACTCACTCCCACATTCATTAATCCGACCACCACATACTTTGTTGACACTTAATTTGATCCATTGCCATGTGAAAAATTAGGATACAGTGATGAACACAAATAGACTAAGAACTGCCCTCATGAAACTCATTTATTAGAGTTTGGCTTCTACTTTATATTACATTGATTAATAACAACAAATTGGTTTAAGGAAGTTGCTTTTCTTTCTTCAATAAAATAATTTGATTCTATGCATATGTGTAATGAAAAAAGCAGGAAAAGACTAGGACTTTTCAGGAGAATGGACACTTACACTGAAGGATGGGTGTCAGTTGGGAAGCCGCAGGAAATAGAGCAATGGTGGAGTAAGGGAACGACATTGCAGATGGGCAGCCTTGTGGCTGGTGCCAGTGAGCTTTATTTTTCCTTTCAAGGAACTGAAAGATGGCACAGAATTATCCAGAAAAAAAATGTGAAACATGCCTGATAGATAGTCAACAAATATTTCAGTGAATGAAAACACTTCAATTGGTAACTGAACTCTGAGTCCAGAGATGCCAGCATTGCCATAAAGAAAAACTAACCACTTTTGTTTAGAGTGCCAGAAGTAAAGACACTGTTTTAAATGGTCATCTTCTAACTTAAATACCTGTGTAGGTTTATGACTTTTTTTGAAAAAATTATGTTCATCATTGTGAAAATATCAGCACTGTTACTTGTAATGATAAGAATTATCCAAATCTGTCTCCCAGATAAAGTGATTTAACACCTATTTCGTGAGACTTGTATTCACAACTCAGATTATTCTCTCCCCAATTTTTAATTTTTCTCCATGGTAATGTAGATTTAAACTATCCAGGTAATCTACTTAGATTTTTCCCTCAATACAAACATATACACTTTTACCTTCACTCAGAATACTCCACTCACACTGGCTGTCTCTTCACAAGGGCAGTTCCAAATCATGGCCTTATCTTTCTGGCCTTATGACCTTTGCACCTGGTATTCATGATGACAAGAATATTCTTCTTTCAAGTTATAAATGGCTCCCTTTTTCTTATCCTTTGGATCTTTGCTTACTGTTACCATTTGAATAGGCTGCTTCCAGGTTTCCTAGGTAAGAGAACTTGGCACAGTACCTGACCCATAGGAGCACTCCACAAAGAGTAGCTGTTGATTTCAATTTTGAAAATCAGCTACAACACAGTGATAACCACATTATATATATCTAATTCTTACTACTAACAGATAAATATTATTATCTTGCATTTTACAAATGGACTATTTCAGAGAGTTTAAATTGGTTAACCCAAAGTCATTTAGTCTCTCTGTGGCAGGGTTTATCTACATCAAAAACCTGTGTTGAAGCTTTTTGCACTACGTAATTTTTATAAAAAGAAACCAAATGCTCAAATGGTGTAGTTATTTTGTATGTACACTTAAAAATAAGATGCTTGACTAATCCAGGCTTCAATTGGATTATCTAGACAATACTTTCACATCTCTTCAAAATCTATTTGTAGAAGTGCCTATCATAAATTCAACTGGAAATTTTAACTTATGCTCAATATCCTCATATGCTCTTGTCAATACTGAGTTAAAATTTTTTTTTAATACTTAAGGTTATCCCCTATAACCCAGATTAGCTCTCGACTCTTGTCAATAGCCAGGTTATTTCACATAAGTAAAAAGGGATCAATGAGTATCTTGAGGGCTCTGAGCAATCTTTTATATTTTTATTTGCCCTCCACAGAGGATGGTGGACTACAAATTGGTAATGGGGAGCCTGTCTCATCCTGAGACTGAAGTTGCTTTGAAGATTCTCACCAAGATCAAAGAAAAAATTATAGACTGATTCACTGGGGCTTACTTTTAGTGTAACATAGAAAGGAAATCACAGAAGGGAGACTGAGATGGTTACAGAGGTGAAAAGTATCATAAAATCTTCATTTTATGGATGAGGGAGACGAAACAGAGAATTAAACTCAAGGTCAATTAGCAAGTGAGATTTGAGGTGAGGTTTTTGTACTGACTGCCTAATGCACTTTTCCTTACCCTTCACTGCCACACACAAAATTCAATTAACTAATGTTGATTTGACTCTGTTCAAAATTTGAGCTAAACAGTAGAAGAATTGTTCTATAGGAGAGAACTTAAAAAAAAAAAAAAAAAAAAAACTACTGTTAATATTAAACACCTTAGCCAGGGTCAAGCTTTCTAATTAGGTCAGCATAATTTAAAATGAACAAAAATCATCCCAGATGGGAATATCAAAAATTTATAGTTTTGCCCTGGATGCTATCTCTGTGGCCTTAGAGGTTACAGAGAGCAATAATTTATCCCTAGTTCCTAGGAGATCTAGAAATTTATACACAAAACAGACTGAAAAGACAAAGGAAAAAACTAACACAAATTCAATAAGTCAAAGATTCTAATACTTTATAAATATTTGTTCTTTTCCTTTTAGTCTACATTAAGAAATACTGACAGGTTTCATGTCCCTGCTAATGTGAAATGACAGATTATTCAGTTCAGAACACTGCGAAAAGCTACAGGGTAAATGATTTAGTGCCACCTCAACTATGTTTTTTTTTACTTAAAACCATTCTCGGTTTGGGGCTATATCCAATTCTGTAGCATCTTTCAGTTTTAGAAACATCTCAGTGGAAAAGTTTAGAATCCAGTGCAGAGTCACTCTAAAAGCATTTATCCACCTTCACTGTGTTTGGTTTTAATTTCTTTCTCTTTGAGAGATCAATTTCTCATTAGTGCTAAGCCAAATGCTTTCAGGTGAAAATGAAAAAATGTTAGTTGAAAAAGGCTTTTCCCAAACTATTTAAGAACCTAGAAGAAAAAAAAAACTTTAATATAAAATAGAAAAAATATCATAAATACCCAGGTTTTTCCTCAAGCTTCAAATTGTTTTTCCAAGTATAAGTCCATTAAATTTTAATAGATTTATACTATCAAGGAAAACAAACATTCATGTTAATAGATATACCACAGCATTATGTAAGGCACCTAAGCCAGTAAACATAAAGACAGCTATTGGAATCTTATCAAATGAAATTAACCCATGATGCCTTCTGCCATCTCTGCCTATAAGTGGAGCCTGTCTCATCCTGAGACTGTTTTATTCTTTGCCTCCAGAGTGAGTGAAATAGCCAGACCTCTTATGATGGACTCCCATGGAGAAAAATAAGGTCTGATACATTAATTAAAATAAAGTGATTAATTCAAATAACCTGATGAGAATCTGAGCTCTTAATTTACCATTTGCTGAAGACTTACTGTGTAATCAAGATGTTTCCTTCCTTCCTCATGTAATACTAAGTCTAGGAAAAATATTTACACCAGTATATGCTAGTGTTAGAACTGGGGAAGGTACTAGAAGTATAAGAGGACCAAGGAAGAATAATCATGGGGTGAAATGATATTAACTGGGCACCAGGGAATATCACCCAGGTATTGTTCAAGCAAAAATGACAAAATCTTGAGAATGGTAAAAGATCTACCAGACAGATGAAACTGGAAAACAGGCGTCTCATCCAGCTGTGAAAGACTACCCAAGACTCAATAGCATGCAAAAACAGATTATTTTGAAGAGAATATGGAGTTCATTATGAATGGAAATTAGGATGTGTATAGACTTTGAAAAAAAAAACTGGCAATTTGAGATGAGAGGTTAAGATTTGGAAGACTATGTTGTGTCATGATAAGAAGTTTGGGTTTCATCTAGAATGAAACATGGAGACATGAAGGAGCATTAAGTTAGTTGGTGAGATTAGCATAATCCACCCTGGGAAGCAGAGGAAATAGTGTGGCCTGATACTGAAGGCAGAGTTAGCAAAATGGTAATAATGCAAATGAATACTGATTAGAAGCTCAAACAGGGTTGTAGGAGCAAATGAAGGTGGAAATAGTATGTTAAGTTTGATATGCATAGGTAAGCACCGAGCTACATTAGTCACCTTCTATTTCAAAGAAACTCCAGGGCTAGGTAGTGAAGTGGTTTTGTTTGTCCAAAGATTAACCCAGCATGGCTTTGCTTTCCCCAAACTACCCTCATCTACTAACCTCTTTAAATATAGGAGGACCTCAGAGAGAGAGGGGAAGACATTCTTTACAGGCGTTAGTTTCATGGAGATAGGTAGGGTTTTTTCTTACCCTTCCTATATCCAAATTCAAAGAGCAAAGGCTTTAAATACTCGCCCATAGAAATTGTAGAACTGGCATCTTATTCTTGACTTTATATTTGCTTAGTCAACAGACGTGAGAATAAGCTCCTGTCCCAGTTTGGACAGGGGGAAGAGAAATTTAGGGGAAAAAATGACAAGACAGAGGGGGCATAGCTAGAAAAGAAACCCTACAACTCCAGCACATAGAAAGGCAAGAGTATGGTAATTCCCCATAGCATTGAATGGACTTTGGAGAAGGTACAAGCAAGACCTTTCTGGACACCATGAGCAAATGCCAGAGACAGAGTTGAAAATTTGGAAAAGGCAATCCCTGAAGAATAGGGGAAATCAAGGAACTCAACAGTATGGAGATCCCAAAGACAGATGTGCTCATAAAAGGCAGCAATTGGAGACCTGCTGAGATTGAAGGAAGCTCTATCAGATGGACAACAATAGAATTTACATAAGAAAACCTCTTATCCTGTGCCAGCTTTCTCTTCCACACTCTGATGCACATGGGAGGAATGGATCCTGGGTGAAGCAAGAGAAAGGGCTTGAAAGAGAACTTCTGTGTCACTTGCTAACTCTGAGCTAGTATAGGAAAATAGATGAGCAAGAAATTAGAGATAAGCTTTACCTTTGTACCAAACAAAAAAAGCTGTCTAACATCTGAGACGTTCCTAGAGGTTGAAAGGGGGTAGAAAAATGCAGAAAGGTAGCGATTGGAAAAAGTAAAACCATTTCATATTTGCTGCCTTTTACATTTAGATTCTTCAAGAAGCCAGAAACCAGCAAACAGATGTTAAAAGATATTTAAAAAGTATAATAGAGAGGTTAATCCAAGGGATGTAAGATTGATTCAAAATATGTAAATCAATAAATATCTTTAATTATGTTGATGTAATGAATTAAAAGAATCGTATCAATTGATGCAGAAAATATAGCACCCTTTCATGTTCAAAACACCAGAAAAACCTAGGGATAGTAGGAATATATCTCAACATTGTAAAGATATCTATGCTAAATCCAAGGCCAACATCATTCTAAACAGAAAAATTAAAAGCATTTTCTCTTAAAACTGGAACAAAACAGGGATGCCCTCTTTCACCACTTTTATTCAACATGGTCCTTGAAACTCAAGCCAGAGCAATTAGACAGACAAAGGGAATTAAAGGGATACAAATAGAAAAAGAAGAACTCAAACTATTATCATTTGTTGATGACATAATTCTATAGTTAAAGGATCCAAAAGTCTCTACCAGAAAACTTCTGGAATTAATTAATGAATTCAGAAAAATAACAGGATATAAAATCAATACCCCTAAATCAAATGCACGTCTATACATCACTGATGAATGCTCTGAAAGAGAAATTAGGAAACTACCCCATTCACAAAAGCCTAAAAAAAAAAAAAAAATACATGGGAATCAACAAATGAGGTGAGAGACCTCTACAATGAAAACTACAGAACACTAAAGAAAGAAATTAAAGAAGAACCTAGAAGATGAAAAGATCTCCATGCTCTTGGATAGGCAAAATTAATACTGTCAAAATGGCCCTACTATCCAAAGCAATATACAGATTCAATGCTAGTCCTATTAAAATTCCAATGTCATTCCTTATTCAAATAGAAAAAGCAATCATGAAATTCATTTGGAAAAATAAGAGACCCAGAACAGCGAAAACAATCCTTAGCAAGAAGAATGAAGCAGACAGCACCACAATACCAGACCTTAAAATATACTACAAAGCTGTATTTAGTAACAAAACAGTATGGTATTGGCACCAAAACAGACATGTAGACCAATGGTACAGAATAGAAGACACAGAGACAAACCCACGTGAATACAGTTACTGCATACTAGACAAAGGCAGCAAAATTGGAGAAAAGGTAGTCTTTTCATCAAGTGGCACTGAGAGAACGGGAAATCTGTGTGCAGCAAAATGAAACTAAATCCCTATCTCTCACAATGCACAAAACTCAAGGTAGATCAAGGACCTTGGAATTAGATCAGAGACTCTATGCATAATAGAGGAAAAAATAGGCCCAAATATACATCATGTTGGATTAGGCCCCAACTTCCTGAACAAGACTTCTGAGGTGCTAGAAATAAAATAAAAAATCAATAACTGGTATGGACTTAAACTAAAAAGCTTCTTCACAGCAAAAGAAACAATCAATAAGGTGAACAGAGAGCCTACATTTGGGTAGAAAATTTTTGCCACATGCACATCAGAGCACTAATTTCCAGGATATAGAAAGAACTCAAAAAACTTAGTATCAAAAAAATCAATAAATGGGCTAATGAGCTGAACAGACACTTTGCAGAAGAAATATATACTCGATCAACAAATATATGAAGAAATGTTCAACATCTCTAGTAATTAGAGAAATGCAAATTAAACCTACTCTAAAATTTCATCTCACACCAAGGGCAGTTATTAAGAATACAAAAAACAATAAGTGTTGCTAAGGATATGGAGGAAAAGGAACACTCATACATTGCTGCTATGAATGCAAACTGGTGCAACCATGCTGGAAAACAGTATGTAGATTCCTTGGAAAACTGGGAATGGACCCACCATTTGATTCAGCTATTCCACTCCTTGGTCTATACCCAAAGGACTTAAATCAGCATAGTATAGTAACAATGTTTATAGCAGCTCAGTTCACAATAGCTAAACTGTGGAAGCAACCTAGATGCCTTTTTTTTTTGAGAGAGAATTTTTTTTAATATTTATTTTTTATTTTTTGGCGGACACAACATCTTTGTTTGTATGTGGTGCTGAGGATCAAACCCGGGCCACACGCATGCCAGGCGAGCGCGCTACCGCTTGAGCCACATCCCCAGCCCCCCTAGATGCCTTTCAATAAATAAATGGATAAAGAAACTGTGGCATATATACACAATGAAATATAACTCAGCATTAAAAGAGAATAAAATTATGGCATTTGCAGGTAAATGAATGGAGTTGGAGGATATCATGCTAAGTGAAGTAAACCAATCCCAAAAAACTAAAGGCCAAATGTTTTGATAAGTAGATGCTGATCTGTAATGGGGGGAGACATGAGAAAAATGGAAGGGGAGGGTTCATGGGGGCAGGAAGACGATAGAATGAGTTGGACATAATTACCGTAGGTACATGTATGACTGCACATACGGAGTGACACTTCATTTCTCTGGTTGTAAATGATGTAAAGTTGTGCTACAATTATGTACAATGAATGTAAATACATTCTGCTGTTATATATACCTAAATTAAATAAATAATAAATTATTTTTTAAGTAGAATAGATAATATTTCACCCACTTGTAATAAAGGAAAAAGTGATGACTTTTGAGTTACTTTAGATGACTGCTGAGTTTGAAAAAATAGCTTTTGCTTCTCTGGGCTTCATTATAAAATAAAGGATTTTATGATGGTTATTATCACAGAAAAGGGGGCATATACACATTTAGAATCTTCCATAAAAATTCATGTAAAATAGAGAACAGCAAAGTGGGGGAAAAAAGATTATGTGTGTAGTTTCAGATATGTTAAGTTTGATATGCCTGTGACAAATCCTTCTGGTGGTGGCCTTCAGAAAAAGGGCAAGTCTGTTGTTTTAATCTCAAGCACCTTCTGCATCCAGCTGACAAGGAGGTGCCCTCCTTCTTAGTCTTCCTTCAGAGCCTGGAGGTTCTGCAATTATTCGGAGGCTCAGCACAAAAAGCTCTGCAGTTTTGTTAGGATGCTTGCAGAGATGCTGAGAGCCAGGGGT
Organism: Callospermophilus lateralis; assembly: GCF_048772815.1. Lineage (NCBI taxonomy): Eukaryota > Metazoa > Chordata > Mammalia > Rodentia > Sciuridae > Callospermophilus > Callospermophilus lateralis. The sequence continues at coordinate 125,981,897 of NC_135306.1, read as the reverse complement.
GGAGGCCCATTAATTACAGTAACTTTTGCACTTAAGCTTTCTGCCTTGCTTTCTAAAAGCTGTCATGCATGTCTCTCTGGGTCAGCTCACTTCTTTCTTCCAGCTAAACTGCATCTAAAGGGAAGAGCATGGTGACAGCACAGCCCTCCATGAGTGTATATTGCCCTTAGCTTTTTAAAGATTTTACTGATCGGGTTAAAGAGTATGAATTTTTCTCATTTCCATCATCTGTAAGGAACATGTGTCTTGTCTTGTTACCCTTGAGTTTCCACTTCTGTCAGCTTCTATTGTAGGTCAGAACTGCCAGTAAGCATGTGATCTTATGCAAAGCTTTCTTTTGAAAATGTCTTCAGGTCATTGCATAATGGCCTAAAGAATAAATTGGGATCTAGCAGGCTTACTTTAAAACCCTGAACATTTTACCCTCTCTGACTTGAATGTTCTTCCTCTTCTTTATCATACATGTGTAATCATATATCCTGGGATCTTAGTAAGAACTAAGGTAAGTTTATGAATCAGAAATGCTTTGTACAGGGTCTAGCAAATCATAAATGCTTAGTAAATGTTATCAAAACACACTATCCACCACTGCATTTAAAAAAAGACTTTGATGTGGTCTAGTCTTCAATTTTCTTCATGTATAAAGTGTAGTCTAGTGCTTTATTTGGTCTGATTTAGTACTTGAAAAACACTAGGCTAGTTATTATGTTATTTATAAAGATGACCACTGAAATGGTTACAAATTAGGAAGACTCTGATAGACAAACAATGACAAATCAAAGAGCCTGAATAAAATCAGGACCCTGCCACTTGCAGAACAGCTTTGAATAAGGTCAGAGGTGGTAATAAAACCATTTTCTCATCAGCAAACTACAGTACTCCACTCGCATAGTGATTAGCAGCTTTTTGTTAAAGAAAATTAGTATCGTGCCTCACACATTACAAGTGATCAGTCAGTGTTCATGGCTAGCAGAACAATTTTAAGATCTTTGTAAGTTCTAGGCTCACTGATTTTTAAATATCCCATCCCATATTATATCAAAACGGTAAAATGTATCTGAATACCAAGTAGATATTCTTCTTATAATATTTTAAAAAGTTAAAATTTAATTATCGAGTTAAAAATATAATATACAACTGTTAAATTTTTGTATTTTTATGTTGGTAACTTTTTTCTGGAAAAATAGAAGAGGTGTGATTTACTATTACCATGTTACAATGTATTATTTCCAACACTGTTGTTGTTTTTATTGTTGGAGCTAATTTTATTTTGGCCCTTGAAAGTGTAAACACTCTAGTGTTCAAGAGGTAATACAACTTGTCTGTTTTCTACCAAGGAAAAATACAACAAATGCTTTGATGAAGTTTTAAGGAGACAAAAATGAGGGCAGGAATAATTCTAACTAAAAAGGATAGGGATGAATTCAGGCAGATCATATGTTGGTACCATTATAAATAGAAGGAATCTACCCATTGAAAGTATGTGGTGTGAAGTGAGTAGAGCAGTGGTCTCCAAATAGAGGTTTGAACAGTTCAGAGAATATTCATGAGATCCATCAGGGGAAGCAGGGAGAAAATTCTATAATATATTCACTTTGCCATCTCATTTTCATTATAATGTTTATTTATAATGAAATAATTATCATCTGCTTAATAATTATGTAATTTATAAACATATTGATGTTGCATTACAAGACAGTTTGGAGCACTATAGAGTTCAGAGAGGGAGATGACAGAAGCAATGGCGATGGGTAGAGCTCTTCAACTGCGCATGCTATTTTGTAGGCAGTAGGAAACCATGAAAATAGTAAGAAAAAGAGTAATGAGATTGATAATTTAAGAAATTCAATCCAGAGGCAATGTGCAATTTAAATGAAAAATAATGAGAGTTCATGTAATTAGGAAAAAAATTCAATATGCGTATCCATAGGTCGTTTTATCTATCTCCTTCCCAAACCAGGATAAAGATAAGGCTAAAGTCATTTTCAACCTTCAAGTCAGATGTCACCTCCTCTGAGATGCCTTCCCTCACTATATACACTTTCCTCCTGTGTTGATTAACTGCCCCTTTTCTGTACTCTGGGATGCTTCCTTTCCAAAATTGATTGCACTGATATGTGTTCACTTGGCTAACTCTTCCTCTTTACCTTGTGGTTCCTAAGGATAGAAACTGCATCACATTGACAATTGTACCCAAGAAACCTTCCACAGTGAAATTTAGAAACTGTCCAGTGAGTAGTCGATGAATCTAACTAAACTCTTTCCCCTACTTCCAGCCATTCAGCGGGCAAATTCCTAGCAGTCTTTCAAGTCTCTGTTTAGATTGAAGGAGATAAGTGCTAAATGGGGACAATTATAACTGTGTTATAATTATCTCTGTTACAAAAAGGATGGTTATTTCATTCCACAAAAAATGAGAGGACTGGGTATAGGAGGACTTAAAGTTATTTCCATGTTGATCTTAAATATCCATTTTGTTCTGGGGATATTGGCAGAGGTCATGTGGGGCACAGGAGATGACCTACATGCTTAACCCAGATCACTTCTCAGGCTTTTAGCACTGAGAGAAGAAAGCCTCTGTATTAGCTGCTGTTTCTAGTCTAGGTTCTTACCTCTGCTGGTTTATACCCACATCCTCATCTTATGTTAAAAAAAAAAAAAAATTAAAGGGTTCTCATTTTCTAAAGAAGAATAAATCTTGTCCAGAGAAATTAAGTACAGCCAAAACCAAAATAAACCAATATTTATATCATCTTCCATTATCCACAAAACAGATGGAATCAAGAATCTCTTCTCAATGTTCTGTAGCAAAATTCCCAAGACCCTTCCCACTACAAGGAAAATGGCACCTGCTCCTCTGCACTATTGATTGATGGCTACTGACAACAGAGTTGTCTTCATGGATCTCCAAACCTTATTAACTTTTCTTAAGTAAAATTACTACATGCTCTGGTCTATTTCTCTAGTTCCATATTTTAACGTACTATACATACTTTTAAATTTTTCCTCCATTATTCATTTTGTTTCTTTCTAGAAACGCTTTTCTATTTATTTCTCCCTATCTGTTCTTTAAGATCCATATCAAATCTTATCCATGAGTTACAGAATTCTTCTGAACTGCAGAAGAATTATAGTGTGATACATAATATTACCATTCTGCAGTCCTTGTGTGAAAAGTTGAATTCCTACAACTTTACAGAGATTGTGCCTTAACACATATTTTGCATCTTCTGCCATGTTTGGCCCAGTATAAGACATATAATAAGTATTAGTGCTTGTCACCATTCTTTTTTTTTCCTGCCAGACATATGGCAAGATTATGCTTCCTTACTATTCTGAGATCAGATGAGGCCATGTGCCTATATTCAGTTGATACAGTGTTGTGAGTTATTGCATCTTTACCATATGCAATGTTCTCTGTCTTGGTAACTAAGGAACCACATTATCCTGGATCCCTGAATCAAACTGATATATTAAAGAACTCTCCCACTGACTCACAGTGAATGATAATACCACTAGCCAGTGACAAGGGATCTTCTGTCTAAGTGAGGAATCAGCTAAGTGCACAGCATTTAGACTATAAGCCTCACATATCAGGTCAGTTGAGGACATAAGCTATTGAATGTCACAAAGAAGGATCACCTAGAGGAGCATGCAACTTCCCTGTTCCTGACATCAGCATGATCTTCCTCCTTACATAGTACTCCAGAAGTACTGGAGCACAAAATTCTTATAAAACAATAATGTTGAACCAATTGAAAATTGCCATTTTGCAGGTTAAAAATAATCAAATCCTTTTAGATATTTATCTGAAGGCTCTGTATTTGATTTTGTCATTGCCTTCTGAATTTGGATTACCTCTAGTCATTTTAAATGATAATTCTGAAAGTCCTCTGAAATAGTTACATTGAGTAGAAAAGGCAACACCCTTTGTTCTTCATTATGACTGACAAAACTTAATGGAAAATACTCAAGAAAGATCTAGAAACTTATCACTGACCGTTTTGACTTAAAAAAAAAAAAAGGGTTCCATCCAAAACCTGAATTCTTACATAAATTTCTTATCCCAGAGCTGAAGTTTACTTCATTTAGCCTACATAGTCTTGCTCACGCTTTTTCGAAGACTGCTAGAAGCAACAAGGAGCATACTACACACAAATTATTTTGAATATTTTTAACTAGTTTATTTACAACAGTCTCAAAAACCTCATGATCTACCCCAAAAGTTTTAGCTAGATTGTTTGACACTAGCTTCTCAATCGGTGATGTTTGTGTTTTTGATACCTAGTACCAAAGCATTAAGAAAATCAGTTTTAGGTGTTTATCATAGCAGCACTACTCTTCCAGGTTACAACTTTTCAATTAGTTAGGTTCTGGCTAAGCTACTATAATAAAGTGACTCAAAGATGTAGTACCTCCAACAAGTACCTCCAACAAGGTAGAATTGAAATATATACATGTATATCTATATGGTAAACTATATATAGTAACTTGTGTGCATGATAATATATAGTACACAATTGAGTATCTATCCCATTGTAACTAAATTGTAAGAGGACAGAACTGCAAACAAAATACAGAATTTGTATAAGTTAAATCATGGGATGACTTATTTGTACTAGATGATTATTTTGCTAGGAAAGTATATTACCAGTAAATATCCTTTTTTTTGAAGGGGCAGGGAGTGGTAGGCTTGCCCCAGTTCTGACATCAGTTGTTACTTAGATTTAATGATATTTCAGATAGCAAAAATAAGTCTTAACCTTAAAAAATAGCCAAATACACTCCCTGTTCACACCAAAGGAATAGACAGGTCCACCAAACCTTCCCAGCCACTTAACCTCCTTGAACCTCAGCTTCCACTGACCCACTTGGTGTCTACACATAGGCTGAGTTCGGATACAAGAGACACAATCAAAATCATGTTCATAAAAAAGTGACCAAAGTGGCTATAGGTCTGGAATCTAAATTAAATATACATCAATGGATAGAAAGAAGGTATTTGTACAGGTGAAGGCTTAAAGTGGTTGAATAAAAAAAATAGCCAAATAGTCAAATAATGGAAATTTTATATTCCTAAACCAAATATAATCATGAGAGGCAATTATGAAGCACTCATAAAATATGTCATTTTTAATGAGTTACTTAAATGTACAGTGTATGGTGATAAAACCTGAATATACCCAAGAGGTGATGATTTATTAGAATTGACCTGTTCTAGATACTGAACAAATATACTTTATCCACGGCTAAGCCAGATCAAAAGTCAAGAAAAAATTGTGGTTACATAAGTAAAAAAGGAAGTCTTTCTTACATTTTCCAGCTTAAAAATCTTTTAAACTAATTTAAGAAACAGATATCTGGGTAGCTTCATATTTCTTTTTAAAAATTGAATTTAGTGTTAAGTTTCTCAAGTTCTTTATATATCCTGGACATTAATTCTCAATCTGACATGCATGTGGCAAAAATTTGCTCTCAAAATATAGTTTCTCTCTTCACCTCATTGATTGTTTCTTATGCTGAGAAGAAACTTTTTAGATTGAATCCATCCCATTTATTGATTCTGGATTTTATTTCTAGTATTTTAGGAGTCTGGTTAAGGAAGGTGGGTCCTAACCTGACATGATGAAGATTTGTGCCTACTTTCTCTTCTATTAGGCAGAGGGTCTCTGGTGTAATTCCTAGGTCTTTGATCCACGTTAAGTTGATTTTTGTGCATGGTGAGAGATAGGGGTTTAGTTTCATTTTGCTGCGTATGAATTTCCAGTTCTCCCAGCGTCATTTGTTGAAGAGGCCGTCGATTCTCCAATGTATGTTTTTGGTGCCTTTGTCTAGTATGAGATAACTATTTATGTGGGTTTGTCTCTGTGTCTTCTATTCTCTATCATTGGTTTACATGTCTATTTTGGTGCCAATACTATTCCAATTGTGTTACCATAGCTTTGTAATACAGTTTATGGTCTGGTATTGTGGAGCCTCCTGCTTCACACTTCTTGCTAAGGATTGCTTTGGCTATTATGGTCTAGATGCCCTTTAATAGATGAATAGAAAAAGAAACTGTGGTACATATACACAATGTAATATTACTCAAGATTAAAAGAGAATAAAATTATGGCATTTGCAGGTAAATAGATGGAGTTACTTTACTAAGCAATGTAAGCCAATCCCAAAAAACCCTAAGGCCAAATGCTCTCTGATAAGTAGATGCTGAACTGTAATGGGAGTGGGGAGGCATAAATGGAGTAACTTTGGTTGGGCAAAGGGGAGGGGGCATGGGGGTAGAAAAGATGGTTGAATGAAATTAACATCATTACCCTAGGTACACGTATGACTGCACATGTAGTGTGACTTTTAATTTCTCTGGTTGTACAAGATGTAAAGTTGTGCTCTATTTGCGTACAATGAATCAAGATGCACTTTGCTATCATATATAACTAATTAGAACAAATTTTAAAAATTAAAATAAAAAAGTTGAATTTATAGATTAAAACCTCCCCACAATGAAAATCCCAGTCCTGAATGTTTTACTAGAGAATTTTACCAAACATTTAAGGAAGAAATAATCCCAAATTTATGAAAACTCTTCTGGAGATACTACCCAATTCTTTATGTAAGGTCATCCTGATGCCCAGACCAAAAAGTAGAAGAAAATAATAGACAATAGTTCTTAGATCCCAGATGCATTTTTTAATCAAAACAATCTTTACAAAAAAGAACAAAGAAAAATTAATATTAAGAATTATATATATTTATAATAATCAATAAAGTGTTTTGAATAAGCAGTAGACATTAGATCATAGGATAGACCGTGCCAAGTTAATTTGGACAAAGTTAAAAAGCAATTCAATGAAAGAAAATGATGCTGGAGCAATTCAAAATCTGCTCCCCCAGCAAAAAAAAAAAAAAAAAAAAAAAAAAAAAAAAAGAAAATTAACCCAAATCTCGTGCAAAATTAAACCTCAAAATGGATCAGGAAAAAAAAAAAAAAAAAGGTATGTAATAAGAGTATTCTTAAAAATAAAGGAGGAAGATAAAACTAGGAACGGAACCATCATATGACTCAGGTATCCCATTTCTTTATATTTATATAAAACAACTAAAATAAACATCCTTTAGTGACATAGCCACATCCATGTTTATAGAACCACAACTCACAATAGCCAAATTATGGAACCAGCCCAGGTGCCCAAAAAATAGGTGAATGGTTTAAGAAAGTGTGGTATATGTACACAATGGAGTTTTATTCAGCCATAAAGAAGAATGAAATTGGAGGCTTGGAAGATGGAGGAGTTTTCTTTTCAAGCTGCTTCATGGCATGAGACCAAGAAAGCAAATAGACAGCTTCTCAGTAAGGTGGGTGAAAGAGGGATTTTACTGGCATTTAATACTGGACTCTCAAAACAGCTTGGGCCCCAGAAGTTTGGATACAATAAAGAAGAAATCTCACCACTGAAAATGGCAAGAGAAGATCCACCACAGGCAAAGCATAAGGGAATTTGCATTTCAAGTGTGGTGTATCTTGATACCAAGAAATCACAGATAACAGTCACTGCCAAACTTATCCAGAGGGTGTTATCACACTATATCCTAGTAGTATTTCCCAGTTGTTTGTAGAGAGCCAAGGCAGGCCCCATATTGCTACCTCGCTATGGAAGACAGCAGCTGTGGGAGCAAGTCCAGGAGCCCAGACCTAGCAGACACCTACCACACAACTCAGTGGTCCTAGGAGACAAGAGGAATAGGATTCACAGTGACCAGAGAGAGCCTGGTCTCCCCCTATCCCTGCCCATTTTGAGTCTAGTGGCTTGTAGGATCAGCTGGACAATTTGAAAAAGATGTAGCTATGACTGTTTGCTTGAGAACTGAGCTGAGGAGGCTGGGAATAGTGTGATCCTTAGGTGGAAGAGGGAGTAAAGGATTGGTTCCTCTCATGTGGCAAAGGGCCAAAGGGAAGCTTCTGGCATGCAGTCTCCTAACATGGATGGGCAGCTTCTGGTCCTGGGAGGTGCAATGATTTAAAGTCTTCAGACCAATCACTATTCAACAAACACCTGGAGCCTAACTAGACCTAAACCCCACATTCAAAAGCTCTGAACTCTTCTCACAGAACCCCACTCTACCTCATACTGCTGAGAAAGGAAGTCAAGAATTTTTGACCTCCAGCTGTCAGTTTAATGAGCAACACAAAAACAGAAAGGATGTGACAGCCTGAAGTCACTACTCTTATATGCAGGGGATACCTCAAGAAAAAAAAAAAAAAATGGTAAGAAAAACATTTAGGAACAGACAAAAAAAAAAGAAGAAGCTATTCTCATTGACAATTTTGACCACTGCAATGAAAACAATTCCTCAATTTTCTTAATTAAGAACATTTAAAAAAAAAAAAAATTGACTGTAGACATTTTGTGTGTGTGTGTGTGTGTGTGTGTTTTCCCTTTTTTCTCACTTCTAACTTTTTTGAAAGTAGCTATTTTTTCATGACTGTCTTTTGAGGGTTACCAGTTTTTGATTAGTATATCTTGGTTCTATTTTGTGTTGTTTTTCACTTGTCTGTATCTCTTGGTTCTCTTCCTTCCCTTTCTTTTGCTAGAAGTCAATTTCTGTGGTATTCATTTCCATGCTTCCTTAATTTTTTTACTTCTATAGTCTCTCCTGCTTCTTCATAATCAACAAATCATGCATCTCCTTCTGCATTTTCCCTGTTCACCTTTTGAAATTGCAAACTATTTTATTGTAGGTAACTGCTTATCATAGTATTTCTATTTACTGTGCCAATTTACATTGTAGATGTCATAGTGGGAACTCGAGCAGTTAGTGTAATGCTATATATTCTTTGAATTGGTGTTGTTATTATTTGTCTCCCCCCAAACTATGGTGTTTTGGAAATATTCCAGGACACTATAAGTTCATAGGATAGGAACTGTACTGCCCCAGATTCATACTGATAGATGGGCAGACAAAAATATGAAAAAGCAAGGGAACAACCCCAAATACCTCAATAACAGAATCCATTGTCAACACAGTGGAGACAATGTCAGAGAATGAATTTAGGAAGTTCATAGTTAAACTGATCTATGAGGTAAACAACAATGTAAGGAATGAAAACAGAAAACACAAGAAATGAAATGTCAGTTCAAAAAGGAATCAGATTCTGAAAAAGAATCCATCAGAAATAAAAATTTAATGGAAAGCACCACCAAAATACTAGACCACTTAGAATATAGAGTTTTAGTCAATGAAGACAAAATATATAATCCTGAAAACAAAGTTGACCATCCAGAAAAGATGTGAAGAGACCATGAAAAGAATACTCAAGAAATATGGGATAACATGAAAAGTCCAAATTTAAGATTTATCAGGATAGATGAAGGCTCTGAAATACAAACTAAAGGAATATATAATCTTTTCAATGAAATAGAAAATAAAATATAGAAAGCATGCAGGTTTCCAAAAATACAAAATTACAATAGATCCACCCCAAGGCACATTATTATAAAAATTCCTTACATACATAATAAAGATAAAATTCTAAAAGCTGATAGAGAAAAATTATGTGTCACATTCAGAGAAAACCCAACCTGAATATCAGTTGTTTTCTCAACCCTGACCCCAAAAGCTATGAAGTCTTAGAGAAATAAATACCACACTCTGAAAGAAAATGTATGCCAACCAAGAATATCATACACAGCAAAATTAAGCTTCAGAATTGAAAATGAAATTAAAACCTTCCATGATAAACAAGTTAAAAGAATTCACAACCAGATAGACTACACTATAAAACATACTCAATAAATATTTCATGAAGAAATTAATAAATGAAAATAACTAGCAGGAGAAACTATTGTAGAAGAATAGTATCTTAGTCATTTTTTTTAACTGCTGTGACTAAACGATCTGACCAGAAAAGTTTTAGAGGAGGAAAACTTTATTTGAGGGCTCATGGTTTCAGAAGTCTCAGTATAGACACAGTTGTCTCCATTTTTCTGGACTCTGAGTAAGGCTGAACATTATGGCTAAAGAGTGTGGCAGAGGGAAGCAGCTCTCATCATGATCAGAAAGCAGAGAGATTTCACTCACCAGATACAAATATATATCCCAAAGCCATGCCCCCATGCCCCCACTCCCCCTCCTCATTTAGCTACCAGTTAATCCCATCAAAGTATTAACTCACTGATTGCATTAAGGTTCTCACAACTTGATCATTTCTCCTCTGAACCCTCTTGCATGGTCTCACATCCAAACTATAACAAACACTAAGTCAGAGAAACTAATTCAAATTAAAGACTAGAAAAAAATTAAAATGATGAGAAAAATTACCTCTCAATAATAATACTGAATATAAGTGGTCTAAACTCATCAATCAAAGACATGAGCTGACAGATTTGATTAAAAAATAAGACCCAACCATAAGCTTTCCCCAAAAGATTCATCTCATTGGCAAAGAAATCCAGAGAATGAAGGTGGAAGGATGGGAAATTATATATCATTCACATGGATCTCATAAACAAGCAGGGGTTTCTATTCTCATATCAGATGAAGTGGACTTTAAGCCAAAGTTAATCAGAAGAGACAAAGAAGGACATTTCATAGTGCTTAAGCAAATTACACATCAACAGGCTATAACAATCATAAATATTTATGCCCCAAACAATGGTGCATCTATGTCCAAACAAACCCTCAATTTCAAGAATGAATTAAATAGAACACAATAGCACTGAGTGACTTTAACATGCCTCTCTCATCACTGCATAGATTCTTTAAACTACAAAAAAAGAACTTATACAATAATTTGATTTAATAGGCATATGAAGAATATTTCATCCATCAGTGACTGAATAAACTTTTTTTCTCAGCAGCATACTGCTCATTTTCTAAAATATACCCTATCTTAGACCACAAAGTAATGCTTCAAATAAAAAAAAAATTAAAAAAGAGCGAGAATACCTGGCATTCTTTCAAACAATTGAATGAAATTAGAAATCAATGATATGATAAAATAAAAAAAGATCCCACTTTAACACCTGGAGACTAAATAAAATGTTATTGATTCACAGAAGAAGAAATCAGGTGAAATAAAAAAAAATACTTAGTGGTGAAAATTCATCATGATACAACACATCAAAATCTCCATGACACTATGAAAGCAATTCTAAGAAGAAAGATCATAGTATTGAGATCATTCATTAAAAGAATAGAAAGTCATCAAATAAATAATATTATATCTCAAGGCCCTAGGAAAAGAAATAATCAACACCAAAATCAGGAGAAAAGAGGAAATAATTAAAATCAGAGCCAAAATCAATGAAATTGAAATTTTTAAAAAATCAGAAAAGAGAAACACTTAGCTAAACTAACCAAAATAGTTGATTTGTGATTCCCTAAAAAAATAGGGAAAAACTCAAATTATTAAGATTCACGATGACAAAGGAAATATCACCACAGCTACTACTGAAATACAGGATAACCAGAAACTATTTTCAAATTTTATACCATAATAAATGAGAAAATCTTGAAGACATTGATAGAGACCCAAATTGAACCAGGAGGTCATAGATAATTTAAACAGATCAAGTTCAAGTAATGCAATTGAAGACACCATCAAAAACCTACCAACTAAGAAAGGCCTAGGATAGGATGGATTCTCTGCCAAGTTCTACCAGTCCTTTAAAGAAGAACTGACACCAATCGTCCTCAGAGGATTCCATGAAGTAGAAAAGGAGGGAACTCTTACAAACACCTTCTATGAAGCTAGTATCACCCTTGTTTTAGTCAGCTTTTTTACTGCTGTGACTAAAGGATCAGACCAGAACAAATGTAAGGAAGAAAAGTTTATTTGAGGGTTTATGGTTTCAGAGGCCTTAGTCCATAGAAGACTAGCTCCCTTCCTCAGGACTTGAGGTGAGGCTGAGTATCATGGTGGGAGAGGGAAACAGCTTCCTTCATGGTGATCAGGAAACAGAGAGACTCCACTCTCCAGCTACAAAACATATACCCCATAGCCACACTCCCAATCAACCTCTTTCTCCAGCCATGCCCCACCTGCTTCCAGTTACCACTCAGTCAATCCCATCAGGGGGATTGATTCACTGATTGGGGTAAGATTCTCACAACCCAATCATTTCTCCTTTGAACCTTCTTGCCTTATCTCACACATGTGCTATTGGAGGATACCTCTCATCCAAACCATAACAACCCTGACACCAAACTAGACAAAGATACATCTTTTGATTATCATAGATGCAAAAATTCTTAATAAAATATTAGGAAATAACATACAAATACACATTTAAAAGATAAAACACATTTGATCATGGTACACTATCTCAGAGATGCAAGGTTGTTTCAACATACAGAAACCAATCAATGTAATAGAATTAAAGACAAGAATCAAATGATATCAATAGATGCAGAGAAAGCATGTGACAAAATACAGTATCCATTCATGTTCACAACACTAGAAAAACTAGGTAAAGAAGGAACATAACATTGTAAAAGCTATATATGACAAACCCAAGGCCAACATAATTCTAAATAGAGGAAATTCTTTCATTTTTTTCCTCCAAGAAGACAGGGCTGCCCTCTTTCAACACTTTTTTTCTATTCAGCATAATCTTTTAAGCTCTAGCCAGAGCACTTAGGCAAAAATAGAAAGTAGATGGATACAAATAGGAAAAGAAGAGCTCAAACTATCTCTTTGCTGATGATATGAGCCTAGATTGAAGAGACCCAAAAATCGCCAACAAAAAACTTACAGAACTCATAAGTCGACAAAGTAGTAGTATTCAAAATTAACACCCATAGATCAATTTAATTCCTATACACCAACAGTGAATCAGCTGAAGAAGAAATTAGGAAAACTATCCTATTTATAATAGCTCCCATACACACAATACTTGGAAATCTAACAAAAGAAGTGAAAGACCTCTAAAATGAAAACTACAGAACACAAAAGAAATAAATTTAAGAAGACCTCAGAAGATAGAACATTCTCCCATGTTCTTGGATAGACAGAATTAATGTTTGTAAAATGCCCATATTATCAGAAGCACTACAAGTGGCAACAATCATGCTAAGTGAGATAAACCAAACTCAGAAACTCAAGGATCAAATATTTTTTCTCATATGAAAGCTAGAACAAAGTACTGTAAAAGTATGGGGGACAAATTTTAGGAGATGTAGAAAATATCAGTGGTGTAGAAGGAGACTGAGAAAGTCAGAGGATGGACAGAAACAATGAGGAAATGCAGAATGGATTTGACAATACTATACTACCTTCATGTTTCAATATACCACAGTGAATTCTACCTTTATGAATGTCTACAAATCACCAATTAAAAACTGAATAGATATATATATAAGGAAAGCCAGTAGAGTAGAAGAGGAGGGAAAGAGGAGGCACCAGGTACTTAAGTGGAGCAAATTAAGTTCCATGATTTATGTTAAAATAAGTCCAACTATTATGTAGAACCAAAATGCACTCCATGAAAGAATTGGAAAATACAGAAGGACATATTAATGATCTAAAAGTAAGTAAACATTCTCAAACTTTTGATCAAAAGTACTATGTGTGGAAGATACATTGATAGATTAGGCTTTATCAAAATTAAAAACTCTAGTTCTATGATAAATATCTAGAATATGCTATAAAAAAGCCTCTATACACAGGCAAAAAATAAACTATCAAATTATGAAAAGCTATTTCACCAAAGAGCATATTAATTAACAGAAATTAACTACATGAAAAGTTGTTCAACATCATTAACAGTCAAGAAAATACAAATTAAACACACTAAATTAAATGTACACCTTATGAGAATGGCTGATTAAAAAAGAGAGAAATAAGTGACATACAATGCCTGCTGGTGATGGTGGATAATAAAGTGGCTCATTCATGCAGAGATATTCAAGATGACTGAATATAGATATTGTTATGGTCTGGATGTGAGGTGTTCCCCAAAAGCTTACCTGTGAGACAATGCAAGAAGGTAAAGAGGAGAAGAGATTAGGTTGTGAGAGTCTTAATCCATCGGGGAATTAATTCACTGATTGGGTTAACTGAGGGGTAACTGAAAGCAGGTGGGTGTGGCATTGGGGGCATGGCTTGGGGGTATATATTTGTATCTGGCAAGTGGAGATCTTTCTATCTACTGTCTGATCATCATGTGAACTGCTACCTTTTGCCACATTTTTCTGCCATGATGTTCAGCCTCACTTTGAGCCCCAAGGAATGGAGTCTACTGTTTATGAACCTCTGAAACTGAGCCACCAAATGAACTTTTCCTCCTCTAAAATTGTTCTGGGCAGGTCTTTAATTTGCAGCCACAAAATGGCTGACTAAAACAGATGTCCTGTGTATGACTCTGCCACAGAGAACCAGGATGAAAAAGGAAAAACTATAGTTTGGATATCAGCCAAAAAGTGATGGAAAGTCAGAAAGGCAACCTAGAGAATAGAATAAAGCAATTTCAAACCTAGTTCCCTGGCTAGGGCATACTGCACCTTGCTGGGTAAAGGTAAGCAGAAAAGTACCAGCAACCCCCTTTACTGCAGCAGACTAGCAGTCCTAACTACAGAATAATACCAATCCTTATAGGATTTAAATCCACTTTGGCAAGCTAGGTGATCTATGAGTGATTACTTTGCTCCAAAGAAGTAACTCACATTGGATCTCTCCTGCCTCTAGAACCCAAGCTGCTACAACAATTATTTATAGATGTCACCCTATCTTAGGGACCAACAGTCACTTCCCTGATACTACCAAAAGTCTTGGTCCTATGCAAGTTTCACAAAGGTGAAGACAGGCTGCTAAGTGTTCTACAGCTTCAGGACCAGTGGTCTTCTGAGACAAGAGCCCAATTCCCATTACACTGTCTCACAGGAATCAAGGTAAAACTTCTCTTATTCCATGGGCTTAGGACTGTAGCCATCCGTACACAAAGGCCCAGAATAACTGGCACTTTTGTCTTAGGACCAGGAAAAAGTTTCACTTGTGACCTTTAGCTCCAGGACCATGGATGCCAATACCACAAGCCTTGGCCCCAAAAGTGCTTATCCCACAGGATCTAAAGACATTCCCATCCATGTAATGCAGCCCATATGCCCTAATTATTACCAAAAGGCCACATCTCCAAATGCCACGGTATTAGAGATTATGATATTATCATGTGATCTAGGGGAATATCAACACTTAGTCCATATCAATAATCTATTCAAAATCACAATATGGTACAATTGGACAGCCACATGAAAAATGAATAAATACCCATATCTCATACCATAAACAAAAAATAGCTCAAGTGTATCAGACATAAACAAACTATAAAATTTATATAAGAAAACACAAAGATTGTAACTTCAGGCAAAAAATTTCTTAACAAAGCACAATGCATGAAATAAAATTAATAAATTAAACTTTACTGACATTAGGAATTTCTGCTATTGGAAAAATTCCAAGACATGGCACAAACTGGTGTATTTGCATATCGTATGTCTGACAATGGAGTTCTTTTTAAGAGTATTAGAGAACTCCCAAACTTCAAAAATGTAAGAAATAATTCTGTAAAAAATGATATTTGAATAATCACTTCACAAAGGAAGACTTACAGATGGAAAATCAGCACATGGAAAGACACTGCACATATTCATCACTAGGAAAATAGAGCCTAAAATCACAAAGAGATCCCATTACCTACAACAAAAATAAATGAATAGGCAATTGTAGTCATTTAGATAAATCTTAACTTAGGATGAATTAAATAAGGTATATATAAGGTAATATAGCATATACTTTATCATTTAATTTATATAAAAGTCTAGAAAATGCAATCTATGATCGTAGTTATTTGGTGATGGGAATAGGGTAAAAGAGGACTGGAAGAGAGCATGTGAAGGAGCACAGATACTTTTATGGGTTATTTTTATATTCACTATCTTAACTGTAATGATGGCTTTGACTTACCATCCACATACAAAAGCTTTTCAAAGCATAGACTTTAAACAGGTGAATTTACATGCTTATGATAACTCAATAAAGCTGTTCAAATGTTTGGAAGCTTCAGATGACACTCACAGTATATGAGGCCTGACCTGATCTTGCCCTGACTCTCTCTCCATTCTTACCTATGCCACTCCCTGCTGCTGTTTCAGATGACCATTTGGCTCTTCAGGTCCTCATGGTCATTTCAACTGACCTCAGCCTTTGCAAATGGTATTGCCTCTGCTTTTCCAAACAAATGCTCCTTCTATTCTTAATGCAAATGTTACTCCCCAAGGAAAAAACTTACCTACTACATAAATATTTCAGGTTAAAAAAAATAAAAACTCAAAATATTTATGAGTTAAAATTTCTTGGTAGTCTTCATCTTCACTTTTAACATTTATCACATTTATTTTTTAAATAAATTTTAGATTGTTTACCGTGACCACTAAAATATAACACTTTAAAAATATTAACTAGATAATATATGCAAAGTGACCTTATAAGAGGAATCTCTCTCTCTAAACTAGTTAGGTAAACTGTTTTACATTTAAGGAAAGAGATTAAATAACTTTGATTAACATTACACACCCACTAGTCAATGGCACTGATTCAAACTCAACCTTCTGTACTTTTAAAGCTTATGGTACTAATTATTAATCATCCCATGATACATGCACTGTGATATCAGAAAGAAACCTAATCTGGCAGATGAATACATATGCTAAGGAACACAAGCAACATCTAGAAGCTGAAAACAGCTCCCACCCTACAGCCCACAAAAAATTTAAAAAATAATAATAATAAAAACACAATGATTTCTTTCCAAAACAAGAATGAGTTCTTTAAAGAAGACTTTTCTCCAGAGCATCCAGGTAAAACTTTACCCAGGCCACACCTGGATTTCAGCATTTTGAGACACTCAACATTCTGAAGAAATGAATGGATGTTCAGTTAATTATTAGGTATTGTTTTAACTTACCCAAGTTTGAGTGATTTGTTATGTAGCAATAGAAACTATCCTGAATACACACTGGTGAGTGACACAGGGGAAATCACCAACAAATCATATTTCTTATAATATAAGTCATTTCAACTTTCTTGGATTTTAGTTCTTGAATATTTAAAATGAGGTTGGATCAGCTAAGTTACAAGTTCCACTCAAGACTTTCACAAATTCCAAGAACTAATTTTTATCTTTAAACAAATATTGTGGGTCTGGGGTTGTGGTAGAGTGCTTGTCTAGCATGCATGAGGCACTGGATTTCATCCTCAGTACCACATAAAAATAAAACAAAGATATTGTGCCCACCTAAACTTAAAATATTTTAAAAAAAAAACCTATTGTGGCATGCCTTGATCAAGCATCTTCTCTCCACTATAAATTCTTTTTCCATCCTTCTGTATGCTGTATTATGTCCCATGAGGCTGGCTCCTGAGAACTCAATCAGTGGGTTCCCTTGCCCCAAGCAATGGTGCAATAGGAGGCACCAGAAGATCAGAGAGATGAAAAAAGGGTAGGCTGAGTATTCCTTGACTCCCTAATGAGGGCAATATGCTAAGGAAGAAATGATCCCTAACTTAACTTGGGAATGTGGGAGCAGGTTGATGAGGTGCTATGAACAAAATTGTGTCCCCCACCAAATGCATGTATAGAAGCTCTACTACCAGTATTAATACACTCTGTGAGGGCTCACGTGTCCTGCATGGGGAGGGAATAAGTAAGCCATATGAAGGGGTAGGCTGGCTAGAAATAAAAGTCTGAAAAACACAGTATTTAGAAATGAAGAGAAAAGACACAAGAAATTAGTTAAAGCAGGGGCTTTAGGAGTGAAAAAGACCTGATGGGTCTGATCCTAACAAAGGGAAAAGACAAATGATTTATACTGAAACACACCAAAGGAATTTATCCTGAGGAAGGGTTCTTTAAGATAAACAAGAAGCATGAGGTTGTGGGGAAGTTGACCCGATTGAGGACTTATCTCTTGCACAATAATTTTTCCTCCTCCAGGCAGCTGACACCTCAAGATTACTTAGGCACACTGGTATCTCTTTCCACTCCCTGTGAAGTTGCATTTGAACCAATGAATTTCACAGTATCACAGAATTCTCTTTGAGAAGGACATTGCCAAGGCAATGAAGCAGTCTCATATGGGTAACATGACCCTAAGACTTCTCCAAGGAGCACACCTCTGCTTAGGCATGACTCAGACAAGCCCACAATTCATTTGTGACTCCCAACAGTGAGGGTTTTTAAGAGGCAATTAAGGTTGAATAACATCATAGGGTAGGATAGGTGACCTGAGAAGAGGAAGAGATCTCTCTCAACACACATGCACCATGGGAAAGTTATATGAGCACACAGTGGGAAAGCAGCAGTCTGCAAACCAGCAAGAGAGCCCACACCAGAGGTCAACCATGCTGGCATCTTATCTTTTTAGCCTATCAAATTGAGAAAATAAATTCCTGTTGTTTAAAAATGAAAGATAATTATGAAGTACATATCAAAACATTACATGGTACCCATTACTATGTGCAATTCTGCATTTCTGTGTCTCAGTTTTAAAAAGATAAAAGAAAAATCTAATCTGAGAGTCAAAGCATGATCACTAAGTAACATGGCAGAAGGTAAACAGATGGTATTCCGAGGCAGTCTACTTAGAAAGGTCTATATCAAGTTGTGGGGTGTCTAATAGGGAAGCCAAACATGGACATGGACATGAAGGGTCCAGGAAGTGGCCCTGAAATTTGGAAATAGAGAGATGTGTCAAGTGGTTAACAATGAACGCATGTGAGGTGAGTTAAGCACCATAGTGTCCCAGATGAATTAACAAGGCAGAGTGTCAGGAACTAGTGGCAAGGTGAGAACCAAGACAATTCCATATCTAGGCAGAAACTAACACCAAGTCTAGAATCCAGAATATAGTAAGTATGACTGGCTCTTAATTCTAGAAAGTTGGTTTGAACTCTTAAATTCTCTCCTTACCCCACAAAACCTTCCCTTCTTCCCTCCCTTACTACCCTTCTCTGAATCTAAGGATGTCTCAGCAGAATTAGTCCCCAAATCTGAAAAATTCTGATAGCAGAGGGGAGAAGATTAAAAGGTTAGGAATCTCTAGGAGAGAAATAATTCAACATTCAATTATCTAAGTAATTATGTGTGTACTAACCAGCATTATAATGTAAATCACACTCATTATCTACTTTTTCTAAGATTAAAAAAAAAAAAAGCTCATCTGATAAAGATTTGCAATTTGAATCAGAAGACAGGATTTGGAGTAAAGGACACTGTTACCTGACAGATAAACATAATTATGATATTCAAAATTCTTCATCCCTTCAAGTGGATTACTAGTCTAATGTACAGACCTGGGAGTTGGTAAACTATCTACAAAAGGAGAATTTAATATGCTGCCTCTTGTCAGTGAAAAAGCATTCATCTTAAACCAAGAGCTGAAATATTGCCAGTGTCCAAGACACATTTATTTCTTTGAAGCAGGTGAATATTTAAGCCAAATTTCTTTCCTACTATATTATAATTTACTCCAGTTGGTAAAATCCAGAATATTTTCAAAATATTAGTAATCAGCAAAAATTATAGTATTTAGGTAAATTCAAAGTGTATAATTTTCACAAGAAGAATTCTTTACAATGAATGTAAGTTTTGCTTTCAAATATATCTCTGGTAGAATGTTTACCATTGAGTTTGAAATGGAATACGTTCACAGAATAGCATTTTTATAGAAAAAAAAAAGAACGGAAATTTTCATTGACCATCTCGAATGGATTATATATAATAATATATATAATATAATACAATATACATAATATATATATTAGAAGCATTGTTTTCCAAATGTCTCCAGATAATATCTCTTAGATATAAACTACAAAATCAACCTTTCTCATCCTAGTCAGACTTGTTCCTAAATTTTTCTTCTTACATATTGCAAATCAAATTAGATCCATAATGAAAACCATGTTCTTTTCAGTTTTATCTTTATTAATGGCAATATGTAAGTATACATTCATAAGCAATACTTCAACAATCTACAATTTAATAACAATTGTATGAAGTTCAATATTGTAAATAACCATCAGGTCTGAGAGATTAGCAAGACTGAATGTACATTTTAAAATAGTATCAAAAATCTTGACTGAACAGATTTAGCTATTATTTTGGAATCTTTATTGGTTTAATATCATATTGCTATGTAATAAACTGTTCTCAGCAACAGGAGGATTCAATTTTAGTATTTAACATTCAGAAGGGTCACTGGTTCTTACCCCATGCAGCACAGCCTATTTTTCCCTCTTTTCTAAAAGAAGTCAGTCTAAACTCCAATGATATGTCAACTAAAACCACAACAGTTTCTTCTGTTCTGTTTCAGTTCACTTTTGTAGGCTGATATACTGGTGAAATAATGGGTTACACTTCAAGAGCACAGAAAGGAGAAAAGGACCCAAGTACTAATTAAATTTGAAATCTATAAATTCCTAAAATGATAAATACATAGGAGGATGTGGTAATTCCAAATGTCAGCCTCATTTTCACTGAACTTCTAAAAATTTTTAATAATGCTTTAATTTTTCACCTTTATATAAAAATGAAGGTCCATTTTTAACAAAGGTCTTTAAAGAGACCAAATGCAAACTCGGATATCATGTTCTTATGTTTAAAAAGTGCAGTGTGAGCAGCTGAGTTACCAGGTTGCATTTTCATACCCTTGCTGTACCTTTGGCAATACAGAGAAACCACCATAAATCATCTCCTGGCTGTATACAATTAATTTTATGTTCTGTACTTGTCCTCCTCTATGTTTTATGCTATTTCTTTTTATATTTGATTTTGGAGGTCACTCTTGGTTTGAGGTAAAATACCCAAGCTTAATATTAAAATATTGCTAGGTGATATCCTATGAACAAGTTGTTATAACCAAATTCAGGGTCACCTTTTTCTACCAGTTTTAAAATTAACTGTCAAAAACTGTCAAAAGAAAAATAACCTGTACCTCCCTACCTCTTTTGAATATTAGAAGACATTCAGTGGCTTTATTGCATAAAGTCTTAAAAGGATAAACCATTTCTACTGTCCCTGCTTACTTTCACAGCAATGCTTTATCTTATTTATTATCACCTTACAAGTGTTTTGAGGCTTCATCAGAGTTTCTTATCATTTAGTTGATTTGCAGTAAAACAGGAGAAAACCTTTTTTAATAATTTTCAGAATAGCTATTCTTCCAGACGGGAACCTACGGATACTAAATGCTTCTAAGTCAGATGAAGGGAAGTACGTTTGCCGAGGGGAAAACATCTTTGGTTCTGCTGAAATAATAGCATCTGTATCTGTAAAAGGTAAGAAAATGTGGCTAACGTCTTACAAGCCTAGTTTCATGCCCATATAAGAAAATAAGTATGACATGAACCTGTGTATGTTTGCACTTAAGTGTGTACATACCTGCTTCTAAACCATATTACAAACAGCATTAACACACCCAAATTGTCACTTTCTATCATTTAGGAAACCTAGCAGGAAAGAACCAATTATTGGTTAAAATTCAATATTTTGCTTTGAACAAAACTTATAAAGTTTTTTTTTTGAAATGTCTCAAAATATTAACACTAGCAACATAAAAGAAATTTCCCTCCACTTGGTTTGGGGATATAGCTCAGTGGTAGAACATTTGCCTGGTGTACATTGGGCCTGAGGCTCCATTCTTAACACCACAAGAAAAAATATTTTCTGTACTAAAACTAATTTTAACATCAGTAAGGAATATTCCTTTGTTGCCATATCAACTAGGGATTTAGACCCAGAGGAGTATCAAAAAGAGGATATCTATGAGTAGTGGAGCCGGGGGTATAGATCAGATAAATTGGTGCCAGTGCTGTTCATTGAGGTTTGCACCAATGGAATTTCTTATATACTTACACTTTTAGTATGATAAATATTATTTCTAATATATATGTTCTCTGGTTCTAATACAACTAGATTTCAAGCCAAGAACATGGTTTTGAGACTATTCTTTTTACTACTAAACAATAATATATAATCTCATATCTTAGGAACAAAGCAAAGAGACATTTTTCACAACTGAATTATATCGTTGACTTTTTTCCCATTGTGCATGTATTATATACCAAATCAAACTTTGACCATAAAAATATGACATTTTTTAGGTTTGGACAATGAACAAAGTTCTGTGGACAGCAGTAATGATTTACAATATTGTGAACATACTTAGTGCTAATAAAACTGTTAATTTTTCTGTGTCTTTAGAAATGCAAATGTAATCAAAATACCCAGCTCTATGATAGCTTAGAAGAAAGGCAAACATTAAGTGTAGGAAAGAACATAATTTAAAAGATGTTTTCATTTATATCATATATGTTACTGGGATCCAACCCAAACTTCCAGTCATATGTCTTATTCTGTGTGCTAATCAGTTTTGTTCTTTTCATAATGAGTTAATGCTGGATCCACAGAACATTTTTGGTGGAGAGGTTAAGGAGGGGAATGGGGATTGAACCCAGGGTAAGCCACATCCCCACCTCTTTTTATATTTTATTTAGAGACAGGATCTTGCTAAGTTGTTTAGGGTCTTGCTAAATTGCTGAGACTGGCTTTAAATTCATGATCCTTCTGCCTCATCTTCCCAAACCTCTGGGATTATAGATGTGTACCACTGTGCCCATCCCACAGACTTTCATGATCATAATAATGGGTTTTGTAAATCATGAGTTAAATGGGATATTTAGTGATTCAGAATACTTCAATTTCCACAAAGTTCCAACTACAGTATATTATGTTCATCTGTCTTCTTCAATAAAGCCAGAACTTGGAATGCCACACAGAATATCTGAGTTCTAGAATGCTAATAGTTATAGTGACATTCCTGTTTTAGGATTTCATTTTCTTCTCAGGAACTACTCAGGACTTTGGATATTAAAGAAAGTGATAGGTGATGAGGAGTGGTGCTTTCTGAGACTGTACTCTTGTGAACAATAGAGGTAGAGTAGGAAAATCAAGCTAATTATTAATCAACATGTCATATTTCTTGTGGCATCTATACCCATGAATCTAATTAGTAAAAAAAAAATAAATCAAAATCGTGTCTCCATTACCCCCTACTTCATTTAAAACATGTCACATTGCAGTCACTTAATTACTCATTTCACCCTTAGATGCATAGCTGTATTAGTTACTCTAATCCCAGTAAAAATGTGTCATTTTCAAAATTTAACCAAACCATGTAGTTAAACATATTTTTTCCTCCAAAAACATTTTCATTCAGTGTTTTTGCCTTTCTTTATATAGTTTAATTAAACCAACCATAATCTATTCAAAGTAAAATTTTATAATCATCCAGAAGGTACCCATCCTACTCTTTTCTATTCAGAGAGTTTTGTGGAGTGAAAAGTAAGTATAAGTAGTATAGTAGTAGAATAATATTTTTATCCCCACTGAGATAGTAATTTGGAGGGAGGCTCTTTCTTTGGCCTTATAGTCTCTAGGAGCCTTTAAGGCACAAACATTTCTGCAATTCTTCCTTCTGAGATAAGGAGCATTTTTTAAAAAATATTTTTTAAGTTGTCCATGGACTTGTTTATTTAATTATATGGGGTGCTGGGAATTGAACCTAGTGTCTCACAAATGCCAGGCAAGTGCTCTACTACCACTGAGCCACAACCCCAGCCCTATTACTTAGCATTTTTAATTCTTTTATGTACTTGATGATCCTTTAAGTTGCTCAGAGAGACTGCAGCTTCTCTTTTCTAATGCTTCTTCCAGGATGCCAAATGCTGCTTCTAGTTGTTTCTTTGTAGTGTCTTGTCATTTTTTGTTTGTTGTTTCCTAAATCCAGGGAATCCAAATTCATTAGTCATCTACAAAAGCATAATAAAACAGCCTAGCTTCCTAAAAGCTAAGATTTCACTTAATAATAAAGATGTGAAAAATTTGGTGTATGTATCTGGAGCAGTTGTATTTGTATAGAATCCTTATATAAGTTTTTTTCTGTTATTCAAAATGATACAGGCTGCATGGGGAAAACCCTGTTGATTATTTTAATTAATATATTTTTGCTTCCATAGAACCTACAAGGATAGAACTTACTCCTAAAAGAACAGAGTTAACTGTTGGAGAAAGTATAGTCCTTAATTGCAAAGCAATTCATGATGCTAGTTTGGATGTCACTTTCTACTGGACGCTAAAAGGACAGCCTATTGATTTCGAGAAAGAAGGTGGACATTTTGAAAGCATCAGGGCCGTAAGTTTATACACTTTTATTTTCAAGTAGTAATAAGAAATTTTGACTCAATATAAAATGTTTTTATATATGAAAAGTTAATAAAAGTAGGAAAAATATGATTAAAACAATTACTTTCTTTTATGTCATGTCAAACTGAAAATAATAATTCTTTTAAAACTCCAGTAAAAAAAATATTGGAAGATATTATTATGTGAGTTTGGTTTCTTTGCCCCTTTTTAATAATTGTTTTAATAGTAAATATTTACATATTACTTCTCACATTATATTGCTACATAAAATGGTCACTGCATTATTTAGCTTTGCTCTCAGTAATTATGCTACAGTAATGAATAAAGTTAGTCTGCCTGTCCTACTCCTCCATAGTAGTAATTTGGGGATATTCTTTAGTTTTTCACAATCTGTAGAAATTCAACATGCATACCAGAGTCACAATTGGACATTAGTCTTAAACATTCATGGACATTCTCGTTTCTTGTCTGCCAAGTCTTTTCTTTTTAATATCTATTTATATTATGTATCTACATGGCATTCAGTCAAATGAAATAGGAAATCTTGTGAACCAGATACTACAGAATAATAGCAGTACCTTAGCTTTACAGAGAAGTGAAAAGAATTCCCCTTCCCCCACTGACTTCATGAAAATATAAAGGAGCAGCATAGTGACAGAGAATGGGAGAATCACAGTGGAACTCAGCTGGCAGGGAGATCTTAGATGAAATTTTCCTTCTATATTGGCTGAAGAGAGAGATCCAAATATATATTTACCCCCCACCCCAATTATCCAATTTAAATGCTGTCACATACTTCCTAATATCAGTTTATTCTTTCCTAAACACTATGGGAAGCTTTAGAAAACCATAGGTAGTGAACCCAGATATTTAAACTCACTTGTGTTGGATTTTATTTTAAAGATCATATGATACAGTAAAAAAAAAGTCCTGGACCCAAAGTTAGGAATTCTGTGGATGGAATTTCAGCCCAATCCCTAATCATCTCTGTAACATAAAGGTGGTCATTTGATTTGACTGGACCTCAATCTCATAGAGAAGTGAGAAATTTGTGCCAGATAATTTCTAAAATCCCTCTCACTCTAGATTTAATAAATGCATAGTAGTGACAGAGTAAAGATGAGCTCTCTTTGTTGCATTTGCCAATGTAACCAAAACTAAACACTTTGTTCCAAATTATTCCTTCCATCCTTGTTTACTCTACAATTAATGAGAGAGACTATATAAATAACGGATGATTACCTACTGCATTAGTCACCATCTCATTAAATCAATTTCAATTATCTATGGCTAAGTTATGTGCAAAATATTTAGATCATGTTACACTCATTTGGGTTGATAATTCCTTTATATAAATTTAATAACGTAAATGCCATAAAAAAGAAACAGGATAATATGATACAAAAATATTACTTTTGACAGCAAAAAGTACCACTAAAAATATTTTCTTAGGATTATCTATAAACATTCCTTTGAGTGATCAGATATATAAAGTAAAAATATCTCCAAAATTACCAATGATTTTCCTTCATAGAAACAGACCTAGGGCCTGGGAATATAGCTCAGTTGGTAGAATGCTTACCTTGCATGTACAAGGCCCTGAGTTTGATCCCCAGCACCAAAGAAAGAAAGAAAAAAGGAAAGAAACAGACCTTCTTTTTTGAACCTGATAAAGTTATGACAATTTTTGCTTATGCCTCTTAGACATTACCACTCTTGGTCAATGTCATTTATTTGTATAAATATGTATCTTGAATGTTTTTCACAAATATCTGCTCTATCCCTCTTTGCACATATGCTGTCCCTTGAACTTGAGAAATACAAAACTAATCCCTTACTCCATGCAAACCCATATACACCCAAGACATTTTAAAATTATGTTTTGGAATAAGAAAATACTTATCTTGAAGACACTTTTAGTATACTTACAACAATTTATAAAAATAAATACTTAAAATATTTGGTAGCATCAAAACTGTGCAACGTAAAAGAGATCTTCTATCACCTTTCTCAACAATTTCAAAAACTAAATGAGTTCTGTTTAGAGAGAACACCACTGCATGACAATGGATGGGCAAGAAGGAACAATGTTTTGTCCCACTCTTCCTCCTCTCCCCATAAATGTATCTGCTTTAGGAGGAGAAATAAAATTGTCATTAGAAGGGAGATTGGGGAAGCCCTCTAGGTTTGTAAATACCTTCTGGGAGGAGGGAAGATTCTGGAAGTCAGAGAGACAGAACTGTTCTCAGAGAAAATCTCAGTAAGTACACCTAAGGCCTGCTCTGTACTCCAAAGAAGAACCATTCAAAGGATGTTGAGGTCTCACCTTAGGGGTCCAGGTGGTGCAGAAGAGCAAGAAAGACAAATGGGACTGGGGACTTCAGTATGAATAGAGTATGGCTTTAACTGGAAAGTTCTGGAAGCAGCTGCCATGCGATGGTGTGCTGGAGATGGGTGATTCAATGTGGTTGAATCAGAAGATAAAGAGGAAAACACTTTAGTACATTACCAGATGTAGGGAAAAATGAGCCAGCCAAACCTCAGAGATGAGGAGAGAAGAAAAAATCACAAGGATTTTGATATTTAACATCTTGTACATACCAAAATATGACATAATTATGTTCTTAACTAGTTGAGATTTTTTATATACACAGCTATTTGTAGATAAAAGTAGTCGAATTTTTAGGTGTACACTTTATGTAACATAATGTCATGTTTTAGATAGACTACTGTTTTTGGATGACTGCATTTCAGGAGAGTGAGTATATAAACATGTAATCATATCATGTTTTAAAAAACAATAGTATTGCTTTAAAATTTAAATTAAAACATCTATAATGAAAATGCTTCTAATTCTCTTGCCCTCTGTCCTGAGACCACATTCAATAAACCTGGCAATTTGACTAATTTGGAGTAAAACCATTACCAAAGCCACAGTTATAAGGGGCCAGGCAATCAGTCCATAAACATTTGATCCAGTTCTCTTAAATCACTTCTGGCCAACAATATGAACAAACTGAATGTATAAATTATCAAATCTATTCTTAAGATTTTAATTCAATCCACTATTTGCAGGACCCTTTATTTTATTTGCTAAGTGTTGTGGGGGATACAAAGAAGACATGGCCCTTCACCACTGAGAAGGCACAATTGAATGGGAGAGAGCAGGATGGGTTAGAGATCTATTCTCTGCATGCATACAGGCAGGAGAAGTCAGTTTTTGAAACGTATCTGGATAAGTAGAATTTTGCCAGGTGCCTAGAACAAAATGCTTTGCCATACAGAGCAGACCGGTCAAAAAGACAAAAAGCAAAAGAGTTTGGGGCATGTCTGAGGAAAAATGTGGAACCAGATGCCTGGACAGCACAGTGAGGATACACAGTAGACAATAAGTCAATATTTGTTGATTAAATTTCAAGGAGAGCAGTGGAGGCTTCATTGTAAAAGGCACTGATTTCTGGGCTGTAGAATTTGGTTGCATTTTGAATGTAGCAGGGAGCCATATGGTTCACATTTATTTTTTGAGAAGATAATTTTGACAGCTAGGTGGAGCAGGGATTGAATAGTTCATGGATTTAAATTCAGTCTAGACTGGTGAAGTAGAAGTTACAGTGAGGAGACAGACATTACAACCTCTGGTGCTGAATAACCATCTTATTAAATAAAAGCATTTACCGCTATTTTGACACAATTGTTGATGTTGTTCAGAGCTCTGCAGGAACCTCTGCTCCCTCAATGTCTGAATAGCACCCGAGTGTCACCATCTGCCCCAAAGTCACAGTCTTAATGGAGGGCTGTGGTGATGCATTGCTTTCCAGAGACTTAAAATTTCTTACTCATATGGAATATAATCAAGCTTTAATCCTTATAATGCATAAAGAGCTATTACACTGAATATCATGGAAGCCTGCAATTTGCTGTTTTTTTTTTTTTTTTTTTTGACAGAGAAAAATATGTTACACCTTTGTGATCAGGGTGGTCTGCTTAAAAAAAAAAAAAAAAAAACAACTAAGCTTTCCATTTTGTGACCTCCCCATTGCAAAGTTGCTAAATTACAACTATACAGGCAACCAAGCCAGGGTTCCATGCAACTGCACTATTTGCAGGACCCTTTACCCAATTCTCTGGTTAAAGCAATAATGGGAACAAAAACATAGAAAGCACAATGGGGGTTTTGACCTCCTTTTTAATGAGGAAACTGAAGAGTAAGACTTTTTCAGACCATGCCCATGAATATTAAGTTGAGCTAACAATTAAGTTGAGAATCAATATAACATTTAGTTATAACACAGTTTTAAATGTTATATTGATTCTCCTTTATGAATCATACTCTATTCGTATTCACTTACTACTTATTTTGTGTTTAGTCCTAAACTGGGGGAAATAAAAATAAAAGGAAGCTTTGATCCCAGTCTTCAGGAAGCACAAAATGATGCAGAATATGAAGTAATTCAAGAAAAATATGACCACAGGAAAACTGTTGCTATTATTTTTAAATTATAGCCAACTATTGTTAGAGACCAGAAAAGAGAAAGATTTAATCTGAACTTTCGCATTGTGGAGAAAAGAACAAGGAATTAATTAAGCAATATATAGTATGTGAATAATTGAACTGTTGATATACTCAATATACACAATAATTGAACACTCACTCTGATTTCTCTTAACAACCTAAGAGTTTTATTATTGGGGGAAATGTGCTAACTGACCCAGACCTAAGAGGGTAGAATTAGGACAGACAGAGTAGAAAGGAAAGGACAATCTCAAGGTTTTGAGGGATGTTGGAGATTATTAATAGAGTTTGAAGTTTTTCCTAGACTGATATATGGATTCTCCTTTGGAGTTAGCAATCTTTTAATGCCAAGTAATCTATAGTATGTTACATTACCACATTTGAATATTGGAAAATAGGAGTAATTTTCATAACCTCTATTCTAAGAATCATAAACAAATATTTCTGATTTGTATCCATGGCTTTTGTGAATGACTGGGTAGATAAAAAGGAGCCAGAATATAAGCCCCTTAATGCCTGAGAATTTTGTATTAGCTGAAAAGCTCTAGCCCAATTTCAATTTTCTTATCACATACTTCTGTTCCTCATTTATCTTCTTAGAAATTAGCTTCTATTTCTGGAGGAGTAAAAGTCTTAGATTGGAATACATACAGTAAATGTTCAACAGGCATGCTTCTCTTTACCGACTGATAAAAATATTAGTAGGGTAAAAGTGAAGGAGATCATGGACACAGTGCCACTGTTTTCTAAGGCACAAAGCTATGAGTTCCTCATGAGTATCTTCAAACTGGCTGCATAAGTCCCAGAACCATTTTTTTTTTTTTTTTTTTTTTTTGCCAATCAGGAAGCGAACTAAGGGGTAGCAGGTCTACCAAAGGCACGGATTCTCTTTGGCTCAATCTGTTCATTAGTCATTTTCATATGTCCAAGTAGTATGGCCTCCTGGACTCTGAGCCCTACACTCTCTCTGTCTGGCACAGGATTTATCCTTCCTCATTAGTTCAGTTCCTGCCTTACTAAATCATGGAAACCTGGCAGTCTACCAACTTGGTGTTATCTGCTATATTTCTTAATTGAGATGGATTTGTTTCATACCAGTTGCCTCCTAGTCTTTCATATAACTTAAAATTTAAAAAAAATATTTTTGTTAATAGAACAGAAACAAGCAATAACCACCAATCAAAACTTGGGGACTGACACAAAGAGAGGTTACACCCAAAATCTGTAGAATTTGAGATCATCTCAAATCTATTTGCCTTGTCTATATTAATAAAAAAAAATTTCCACCATCTTGTTAAAGTAGAAATCATTCTTACAGCAAATAAGAATGGCCTTCTTTTCCAGTATGTGTATGTGTTTCATGTGGTCATGTGATAAAATATAAGACTAAAATCTATTATTCTATAACATTTTGTATTAATGAAATAAGTTCAACTCTGCTTTTCTAAAAATAGTGGCAAATATGTCATCTTAATTACTTTCTAGTAAGGATGCCCACAAAATAGCCATTTAGTCAAGCCTTATTAAATAAAAATAATAAAAATTTGATACATATCATTATCAGATTGCCCAACAACTAAATTATTTTAGAAGTTTTAATACTATTAAACACTATACAAATTTTTGTTAAAATCTGTTGTAACAGAATCATTTATTTTTGTTTATTTACTTTATCATAGTTTGGAATTGAGTAAACAATGACCACCTTAGGTAACATGTAAGACAGTCTTATTGGGATACCATACTTAATTCCTGGTTTATTATCTGTGGGCCACAATATGGTCAGGATCATGGCAGGATAATAATGCTGGGTAGATGATCCACTTTCATTTTTTCTGCAATTGACAAAGCAAAACATGTGTGACTCTTCAATTTCTGTAGTTTTCCAAATTTGATAAAATCAGGTAATGCCTCAAAGTTTTATCACATTTGGAAAAGACAAACTTCTCTGTCCATTTTACAAGCCTTACTTTGTTCATTTGAATATAGTCAACCAAAACTTACCTTCTGAGTATGGGATTATCATAAGGATGCAGGGCATTGTGTTAATTTGTCAATTTTAATATCTATTTTATATTTGTTATATTTTCATGGCATTATGTGTGATATGAAGAGTCACTAATATCTGCAACAAAAGACTGCAGGTCTTTTTATTTTATTGTTATTGTTATTTTTTTTAAAGGAGAGGGAAAATAAAGCTCCATGACAAAGAAATATAATCTTAGTTGAGGACCATGCTGGGAAAAATCAGATCAATAGCCAGCATTCTGTAATCTCTAAAGGAAATAAAATGCCATACTTTTCAGACTCGGCTGGGACATTATAGGTTATTAGATTGGGAAACATGGGAATGAGAAATAGAAAATACCTCTACCTCTTAATAGAATTTGATCTTCTAGATTATAAACTTCAGAAATTAAAATTTTCTAGCTCACTAACTCCAGAAATCAAGATATGTTTATTTGCACTTAGGACTCCATATATTTTCTCCTTTGGAAGTTTTGTTTTTCTCCAAAGTTACTTTCTATTCATGCATATATGGACTCAATACATCTCTATAATACTATATGCTTTTTGGCTTGATTTTTTTTAAAATCTAAGATTAATTTACCTGGAATGAAGCACTTGCATCTTTGGAAATTTTACCATTATCCCCAGTGTGTTGTTGCAACCATTGTTACTGTTCTTTTAATTTTGATCATGCAGTCTGATTTATTTTAAGCATGTTTATTAAACCAAATTCTTACCTAACTCTAAGTCACTTTTAATAGTGAATCACTTAGACATATTATTCTAAAATGAATAACTTCTATTATAAATTTCTATAAATTATCCTCTAATTTTCATATTGAAGATCAATGGATCTTGACTCTAGAGTGACTTTCCCTTCCAAATCTGACAAAGACTGATTTTTATGACAGCAAAATCTTTATAAATTATATATATATAATTTATAAAGATTTTAGAATAAATCAATGAATAACTAAGCAAATGCACAATATCTAATCCACACTTCAACTTATAAAACTATCACTATTACTTTCCACTTGTATCCCATGTTCAGTTATGTACTGACATGAGTACATAAATTATCTGCAAAACCTATGTTCATCTTTCTCAATAGTTCAATCTTGCACATAATCAGTTCTTTTACTTTTTAAGATTCCAATTTATAACTTTATAAGTTTTATAAATACCTCTCTTGTTTTCTTCCTTTTACTAATTTTATTGACTTATGAGCTTGTTCTAATGAATTGAATTAGAAAGAATAGCTATGTGTCACTTTTAACCAAAGATATCACACAAGCCAATGTAGAAGATGCTGAGGTATGTTGCCCACATTCTACTTGCCAATACTGAAGCATGCTCTCCCCAAGCTACAGATAGCTGAGAGCTGTCAGTCACCAGTACTAAGTCCCTCTCTGGGAATTGCCTTTAGCTGAAGAGGGTTGTCAAACAAAACCAAGTTATGCTCCACCCCATAACTTATACCCAGTGCACAAGGGTGATCAGTATACAATGGTACTGTAAAAGCCATGCCCTTTGCCTCAAAGTAAGAAAACCTCTGAAGTGTCAGCTCAGCACCAATGCCCTTTGGAATTTGCTGAGACCCTTCTTGCCCACATCATTATTAAACATCTCCCCTGCCCAATTCTATTTTCATCACTTATTTACATGTGTTAATGCCAATGGTAATCCCCAAGGAATTTTTTACCTCAGAGTCTGTTTCTCTGAAACCTAACCTAAGATAACCATAAATGGCAGATGTCATCACTTAGGAAACACTGGAAACAGGTATAAGTCATTAAAAAAAAAATAACTCTTTGGAATGCCTACAAGAAACCAGTCAATGTGTTAGGGTATTTGTGAAAAGTAAATGAGATGACATTTGAAACACCTATGTTGTAGGATTTTTAACAAAGGAAGAACATGAATTTCACAACATTAAACATCTTTCCCAAATATGAATTATCATTTTATATAAGAGTTACCATATATATATATGGTATTTTCCCAAATGGAATATTACTCATCCTTATAGAAGAGTAAAAATATGGAATTTGCCAATAAATGGTCGGAGTTGGATAATATCATGCTAAACAAAATAAGCCAATCCCACAAAACCAACAGCCCATGTTTTTTATAATATGCAGATGCTAATTCACAATAATGTGGTGGGCACTAGGGCAGAATAGAGTTACCTTAGATTAGGTAGAGGGAAGATGAGGGGATGTGGGGATAGGAAATATGGTAGAATGAAACAGATATTATTACTGTATGTATGTATGTGACTACAAGACAAATATGATTCTGCAACATGTACCCTCAGAAAGATGAGAAATTATACCCCATCTATGTATGATATAGCAAAGCACATAAATGCATTCTACTGTCATGTACAATTAATTAAAACAAATTTTAAAAAAAATTTTTTTAAAAAGAGTTACTATTCAAACCTGGGCTAAACCCAAAGAAAACACTATCTTTATCAAACAGAGCATATCTAAAACTATTTAGCAAGATAACATTTTTAATTTCTTACTTTCTTTGTAAATTTGACAAATTATGTCATCTTATAAATAAGATGATTTAAAATTTGTAAGTCTACTTTTACTTCTGGTAAGATTTATAAATATTCATGCATAGTCTTTCATTACTATCAAATTTCTACTATAATTTATGGTTACCATTTGAGTTTTTATTTTTTAAAATTTGTACATATTATCATAAGCAATCTTATGCCCTTTTGACAAAAATGTTTCTGATACATATACATATAAATATATATCTATTTAAGACAGTTCTGCAAGTCAGACTCATAAAAGGTTAATCATTTTAGAGTAAATTACAAACCTTTTTTTTTATCTGATTGAGACTCTTAACTGAAAAAAACTGTAGACAAATTAAATTTAGCATAGTTTACTTGAGGAAAGAATGATTCATGAATCAGATAGTATTCAGAACCAAAAGTTCAGAGAGCTCTACCAAGCAGTATGAGAAGCAAACTATTATAAACATAGAAGTAAACTAGAATAATCATCTGATTGGCTATTGATAGTCATCTGCCTTACTTGGGCAAGGTGTGATAAATTAGCTGCAAATGATTAGCTGAAATTCTACTCTTTGTATCAAGGATAAACTAAGTTAGGCTTCCACCTAGTTTACATACTAAGTTAGGTTGTAGTTCAGTACATAGGGACTCAAAATATGGAGGCAACCTCAAGCCAAATTTAATTTGAAAAGACCTGAAGGGAGATATCTAAATTGACTTTTACATCTTGAAAGGAACTTTTAACCCTTCTTCTCAAATATGCATCATTTATTTCATTCCCACAACTTTGTGAGTCAAGCAAGTTATACTCAGATCAGAAACCAGACCTCAGGAAGGAGGAACAGTAAGGGCCTCACTGCCCAGGGACTGAGCTGCAGAGTCCTGTTTATGATACAGGCATCATTTCCACATAGGATTCTTTAAAACCCCATTACCATGAATGATATTCCAAATCTGGTTTAGTGTCTCAAGGCACAAATAGGAATAGCTAAAACTAGCTATTATTCTTCACTGTAGCTTTCTGAAAACTATAGCCATAAAAGAGATTATAATTCTGATCTTCAGTCTCACCTTTCAGCTAATAAATGAGCCCATTTTTATGTCACTTCATCAATATTAAAACATTAAAATCACATGTTCAGTAAGATAAAATCATGAAATTATTTAAAGGTTACTGAGAATGCATTGAAAAATATCTTAAAATATCCTACTATACTTGCCTCTTCAGATGTTCTGTGGGTGTGTTTTCCCATTAACTAAAGCTCACTTTTCTATCTGCTTTGTTTCATTATATAGCATGTGAACCCATTTTTGTCAATTTCCCTTTTTAGTCTTCTAAAGTTCTCTCAAATGGGATGTGAAATGCAATATGTTATATTACTTTTACAGTTAAAATTGAGACAAATATTGTAAGGTACAAAGATTTCATCTAGTCTTCTAAAGAAAATATTGTTTCCACATCTGAGGCATTAAAAATCATGTCTGTCCTTAACGGCATTTTTGGTTTCATGTTAGTTTTGGGTCAACAGAATGGAGTTCTCAAAGTCAAAGTCACATCACTGGAAAGGTCTCAGATTCTTATACTTTCCTCATCTTTATATGCAGTAGATTTTTCAAATCCTATTAATTATGTCTTAAATTTTGATTCCTCCTCTCCAGTATTAGAACCAAAGTCCTATTCTTGGCATTTTTTTCTATTTAGTGCCCATTAATCTGGAATCACAATCACCATGTTTTCACAGTACAGTTTTATCATAGTACATTTCCCCATCTCACATTGGTACATAAGTATATACAAACACACACATATTCCCCATCCTGGATCTAACTCTACCCTACCCATCAAACTTCAACTTCTAACATTTCTGCTTTACACTTTATTTTTCAACAAAGCATAATAGTTTTTGAAAAACATCATGTTTGAGAGAGCGATCCACTGCCAAGAGTACTCTTCCCTGACTTGCACTTGTCAACTTGGCAAACTCCTTCATTTCCCTCAAGTCAGCTTGAATACTTCCCATTACTCCTTACCCAGCCCTCCACCAGAGAAAATATCAAACACTGCCATAAATGTTCACTTCTTTATTTCCCCTTCTAGAATTTACCATTTCTAAGAGGATGTTTCTCAACACAGTACCCAATGCATATTAAAAACTAAAAAAGATGCATAGTTACTCAGCATAGGTAGATATGAATAGATTTAGTTCACACATTCCTAAGAGTAGGTCACCAAGAAACAAATGTCGAGTATAATAGCTAAATATTTTTCAAAAGTACTTTAGTTAACAGAGGAAATTTTCTAACTTGTTATAAAGGATGTTAGTGGATTAATATTTTATCCACTTGGCTCCACATTAATATTTAAGTATTTTTAATATTGTGATAAAAGTATATGTTTTAGCTGTATATAATAATCAGTTCTTAATAAAAATATAATGAATTCTAAGTAATCATTTTATATAATGCTGATGTTTTAAAGGCTTCACATAATCCTAAAAGAATGTCATATGTGTATCATATGTGAATGTATCTTGTGTGTGTATCAAGATTATGTAATTTAACCTGCAGAGTGATTAAGTGCACAATACACAAGGCCCTTAATTTTTACCTTGTTGGAAAAATATGTAAAAGATTTTTCTTTTTAATTTTTGAAAGCCATGATAAATAAAGGACTATTCCTATTATTTAATAGTGTAAAAGTTTGGGGATTTTTATAAGCAAGCACAGTATTTACTTTTTAGAATATTATTGATATGTAAGTATTGCATTATAGATTGATACATTGTTTCTCAAATAAGAGAGTTGTGTTTATGAGGGACCATTGTTCATAAGACACTTTTGAAATTCTTTTATTTCAGATTTTCTCTCTCTGCATCTATTTTGTATTACCTAAGTGTTATGATATATTTTGCTTTCAGTTTTTCAAAATCCCCTACTTTGTTATCATGGAATATTTTAAACATATTACAATATAGGAATCCCCTAATTTGTTTCGTGGACTATTTTTAACATATTATAATGTAGGGGTCTAGAAGTAATAACTCAGTAAATAACATCTCAACGATGTTCTCTCCTTCAGAAGAGGAGGAAGAAGAAATTTTAGAAATAACTATTATACTACTATTCACTTCCTTTATCTAATAATGGTTATAAATGAAGAAGTCCGATAGAGAATTCAGAAAGTAATGAATAACCGGTGGGTCTAAGGAATATTTTATTAGTGTAAAATATAGGAATTCTGAATTTATCTCAGTTCCACCAAGACTAATTGAGCACCTATCCATTGGTAAGGAACATATAATTCTGTAATAATTAATAACAAACATTCCCTGGGAGGTATGTGGATACAGGTAAGGTGGAGTGCTGCCTTTAAGAAGTCTAGAATATTACAGAGGAGCAGAAATCTAAAGATATATGTAGCACAAGCAGTGGAAGAAGTATATTCAGGTAGCTCAGTTACACATCATCCAACCTATGGAATAAATAAATAAATACACACACACACACACATATATATGTATATATCTATTACATATGTGTGTGTGTATATATATATTTGATAAAATTTAAATTACATTAAAATCATATCAGAGCAAACTTCAAAAACCAAATAATGGCTGAGTCTTAATGAGGAAGCTGGAATTTTGCAGACAATGCAGGGACAAGAAGCAGAAAAGAAAAGGTATTACAGGTAGCTGAGCATCACATAGAAGATATATTGATGTTTCCAAAATTAATGTACAATTTTACAGTGAGAGCTGCCTTCATTCAGTATATTACCATAGTAATCCAATTTTAAATATGGCATTTCCCATTATCCATCAAAGTTAAATAAATGAACACAATTTTTCTTAATTTTAATTATAGGAAGTTACAAACATCGAGCAAAAGTAAACATGCCAGAAACTCTCAAATTAAACCCAAGGATAAATTGTATGATATTTAGCATAAATGTGTTTTACATAAGTTAACATGTTGCTTGGAATTTTCTGTGGAGTCTACAAAGTAAAAATTAACTGTTAAAATATTAAGATTCAATATTCAGGGCCATTGAAATCATTCCCTGAGGACTGTGTGACTTTTTCAGGCTACTTGTTTTCTAACACTAAAATGTATTTCAGAAAAACTGAGACTAAGATCATATTTTTTGCTATCTTCCACGTTTATTCCTTTAATAAACTATGATTTTTTTTTTCAGGAAAGCAGTATTTATCTTGCTTACCATCACCAGCACCTAGGATCACACCTGGAATATATATTTGCTAAATAAAATATATTTTAAACAAACATTTGTAAAAGTAATTGCATCAGCCAATAGAATTTTATATTCTCAAATATAAGCACATCCTCATTTTTTGTCTGCAAAATTAGATCATAAAAATACATATGTCAGGAAAAACTTAATGCATTCATTCACTTTACAAATACTTAATAATTACTGTAACGT
This sequence comes from Callospermophilus lateralis, assembly GCF_048772815.1. NCBI lineage: Eukaryota > Metazoa > Chordata > Mammalia > Rodentia > Sciuridae > Callospermophilus > Callospermophilus lateralis. The sequence goes on along the minus strand of NC_135306.1, from coordinate 125,944,128 downwards.
GTACAGTTCTGTCCAGGGCAGGGAATAAATGATTGAATTAGACATGGTCTCTACATTCTAGAGTTCATTGTATAGTTCAACAGACTTCTAAGCAACTATTTAATATTTTGATAAGCTGTGTAGTGTTGAGACATTATATTGATGAGAGAAATAAATTCCGGAATAATAAATTTGAATTATTAACCAGCTATGTCATTAATAGAAAAGCTTGCTCTTAAAATCAGTGTTCAGTTGAATTCAACTTGACTTAATAAACTTTATCAATAAGTTAACTAGGATAGCATAGGGTAATTTGATAAAATTTAAATTACATTAAAATCAGCTGTTTTTCATTATGCACTTTAAATGTTCTATAAAACCAAAAGAATTTGCAATTTTGAAACAAAATTAGCTAAATAGTGTGCGTTACCTATGAAGGTATAACACTATACTCAAATGTTCAAGGACTACACATTAGGAAGTCTAACTGAAACTTCAAAACACTTTTTCATCCTTTCTCACTTTTGATAGCACCACAGATAAATACGGTGTGTTGAAAAAAATTGGCTAAAATATTTCTGATCGTTTTGCAATAGTATTTTGCACATTTTTTTCTGAAACCTAAACTCTAATTTCTATTCACCAACATTTAAACAGCAAGAAACTTGTTCAAAACTTACTGGACAAGTTTTGGCTTTTTTGAAGTAAAGCAACTCTATGACATGCTTTTATCATTATGCCCATCACATCAGCAATCATTTTGAACAAGCCACTATAGAGACTCTGGTGTACAAAATAACCAGAGTTAAAGATGCTATCTTTTCAATTAGAATGCTTCTTTAAGAATTATCTGGCATAAGAAATTAGGGGTATATATATTTTTTTCTTCTTGTCCACATTACTTTTTCCCATGACATTTAGTCTCATTTCAAAACTGACTGGAATAATCCTTTCATTTATTTCGTTTTTAGATTTTAGGTGTTAAGATTTATATCTTTAGAAAGAAGAAAACACTGTTTAATATAAATCAATACCTTTTGCACATATCTTATAACCATATGAAAGGAAATTAATGGGTAGTTATCCCAAATATATAGATGCAAGAATTAAACAGTCTTTCAATTTTGCAAAACAAATCTTGCAAAAACTCATGGCTTCAAACAACTATTTATTTAGTTGACAGTTTGTACTGAGATCACCTGGAGTTAAGCTGCTGACCATATCAAGACTTATTCACACATCTGTAGTCAGCTGCCAGTCAGTTTCAAGACACTAATTTTGGAGATCAGTTGGCTCTTGGCTGTAGCTACATGGTAAGTAGGCTACATGTTTCTCATCATCTACCAGGTTAGTCCAGATTCTTGCATATGAAAGTCTCATGGTTCTAAGACCCAACAGGAGAAGAGTCAAGACCCTTTAGACCTAGGCTCAGAACTTGTTCAATGTCATTTCTGCCACACTCTATTGGTGAAAACAAGTAATAGTCTGCATGAAAAAGAGTGGGAAAACTTATTGGAAAGAACTGCCAAGAATTGTGGCTATTTTTTCACTATCTGTCCTCCAACCATGATTTTTATAGTTTTCCAACTTGGCACCTCATTCCAGAATCCACAGAAGTCTTATTCAGTCATGATTCCAAATTTGTTTTGCAGTTAGCAACTCCCTCAAATTTGTGAGTTGGCCTCAATTGAACGGTTTTGCTGGTGGTATCAATGGGCACATTAATGCATCTACAGTCAGCTATCAGGTGGCTTGGTAACTGTCTGAGGGAGGGGCAACTAGATGGATTTTCTCTGCTCTAAGTGGTCTTTCACTCTTCAGCAAGCTAGCAGCTGAGTCATTCAGTTGTCACAGGGTTCCAAATAGTAATTTCCAGTGCACACATATACATTGCAAACATCTGCATGCCACATGTTTGCTAATATCTCATTGGTCAAAGCAAGTCACTATGTGAGGCACAGAGTCAGGGTGGGAGGTTACTCCAGGGCATAGATTCAGGAAGGCATGGAATACTCCAGGGTTACCACTACAGCAATTGATATAAACAATTATTAGTGCCAAATGATCCTTAACTTCAAATTATAATGTCATTGTTTATTCTAAATTAAAATAGAAAATATATGCATGATGCTGTGTGGGTAAGGTGAAAGCTAAGTCTTTAGAAAAATAAGCCTTTGCACAAACCTAAAACTAAACATACATTGTCACTATCAACAAAGATGGTGAACAGCTCTAATAAAATTAACTATCTGAACTGACCCTATTGTGTTAAATAAAGAGAGCTAAACCACTAAATCTGTTTATGAAGCAATTTTCCCATTTCATGCGCTTTCTATCTTTTAAAATGCTAGCAAATTTAAATCAATTGAATAGAAAATTGGCAGCAATTAAGATAAAATTAACAGGAAAGCAAATTGTAATGAAAAAATTAATGAATTATTTGTTTTTACACAAAAAATATAGTTCACCTTGAAAGTAATTATATTTGCTACCTTATTGGCCCTAACATAATCTGTTAAATATTTTACTAAAAACTGTTTCTAGTGATTCATGTGCTTTTGCTCTACTTTGGTAGCAACATAAACAGGTATATTTATTAATAAACTGCTGTAAAGAAACTTCAAGCAAAAGTGAAATATACCCAATATTTGATCCCAAAAATGAATTCAGAGGCTCTTTTAGCCAGCATGTTCCAGTTGCTTCTCATTTCTGAATGGGGATATCATTTTTTGTGTGATGTTGAGTTTGCTGAAGCTTGAGCTTTGAAGACAAAAAATAAAATTAAGAGTTTACATACAAATCTCTGATCACAGAAGACTGATCTGAGGAACATCAAAATTTAAAATAGTCAAAAATCATCTCATTTCTATTTCTCCACTTTATAATTCTGTTTCCTATGCTACTTTTATGCATTACTATTCTTGTTAGCTGTGATGTTAAGGTACAATAAAGGAGGCATGCAGATTGAAGGATATTGTTATGTTCCTCAAGCAAATATGAGACTTACAAATTCAAAAGATTTTAAGTTTTCTAAATGTATTAGATGATGAAAGCAAAGACTGCAAATGTGTATTTATTGAGACATTCAGAGTTGACAAAGTTTATAATGAGTAGAGTTCAAATTAGGCAGTTTGGTTGAACTGTTTGAACTTAGAGATTTCCTTCTGTGAACACAATGGTCAGAAATTAGTTTTCTATAAGGTAGCTTCTCAGCAGGTTGTTACCAAAGAATACCACGAGTCCCATCAAAGCCAATGTCATGATTACATGATAAACTTCATATATAGTTATATAGTTATCAAAAGATAATTCAAATATAGATTATGTTGGTCTGCACAGAAATCCCATATGCACAGAATATGAGAAAAAATACTGATCAAGACATTATACAATGTGTTTGATTAAACCAAATATTTTTTAATGAAATCTTCATCTTTTATTAAGCTTTTCTACCATGTTTGCCGTGAAAAGATATGAGAAAGTTTGAGCAAAAAAATTGGTAGTTCTTCAAAGACTTCAAAATAAATTGTTATAAATAAGTAAAAATACAAAACAGAAGTCAACATGTCTATAAAAAAAAATGTGGGCAAGTATATAGGTAACCTGACTTCTGTGCCACTGAAAAAATCAATAATTTTTAAAAATTCCTTAAAATATTAATCTTGTAACTGTCAAAATGAGACACAATTCCACCTTTACCAAGAAAATTTGAATGTTAGCTTCAAATGACACAATCTAAAAAATAAAATTAAATGGACATTTCTCAACAGAAATAATATCCCAAAGGCAACATTTCCTAATGGAACTGCAAATGTAACCCTAAATAAAGACCCAGTCTTTAGTCAGATTGATATATCCAAGGAATATCCAGTTCTAGTCAAATTGAAGATGTAGAGAATAATTATGTTATTGTCTGTCTAAACATTCTTGACCACCCATTGAGGTCTCATTTGACCAAATAAATTTTATATCATCAATACACATGCCACATGTCAATATTAAAAGTCAGGCCACATTCCTTTAGTATTTGGGAACTCAGTTGCCTTCAATTACACAATTCTGATGGATTGAACAGGTAAGGAGAATAGACAGTAGTAACAGCTTTGCTTGGCAACAGCTTTCACAAGATCAATTTAAAAAAAATGTACAAAGTAATTTTTAAAAATACACAAAGAGCTATGTCAAATGAAGTTTAACAAATGCTATAGATTGCTATCATGAACACAGTGCTAGACTAGTCTGATACTCAGCAAAAAAAAAAAAAAAATTATTCACATTCTTTTTTAATGAATGCTTTCAGAATATCATAAGTCCTAGAGGCAGGATCACAAAGAGGTTAGGTTATAAAGAACCATAAAGTTATAAACAGAAAGCAGTCTTCACTTGAACATAGAATAGTAAGATCAGGCATGAATCTCTTTAGCCACACAACCTGATTAGTTGATATCTTCAGGTGATAATCCCTTAGCTTGGTATGTCTCTGTGGTAATTAGCTTTCAACTCTAAATCAAAGGTTTCAATTTTTTCATGAGAATTAAGGTAGAATTTATTTTTATAATCATATAAACAACATAAGTTCATTGTAGATCCTTTGAAGATACTAAAAGTTGAAATAATAAAATAAAAATCACTTGGAATTACACTATCTTAACCACTAACATTTCCAACCATATTTTCATGCATCTCTTCAAGCATGCATCATAGCATGTGTAATGATTTTAAAATAATGCTTTCTTTCTCCACTATTCTTATCCTCTCTTGGCAATGTCTATCATACCCAGGTCAGTTTTTTAATGTCCTAATATATGTTCTGTATTTTCCTCTGTCTTATTTTAATCCTAAAAAAGTTATAAATGAATTGGGAGATCTCATTGTTTTACAACAATAAAATCATAGTTTACATACTCTTTCTGCTTCTCATTACCCACATTCAATAATAATATTGAAAAATACTCCATGTCCATATGATATAACTAATTCATTCTTTTAAATAGATTCAAAATATTTCATTGTTTGATTATACCTCAATTTAAATATTTCCCAATTAACTTTCTTTTTTCAAAGATTTATGAACAATGCTACAGAAAATCTCTTTTTTTGTTGGTTTTTTTTTTTTTTTTTGTACTGGGAATTGAACTCAAGGGCATTCAACCACTGAGCCACATCCCCAGCTATTTTGTATTTTATTTAGAGACAGGGTCTCACTGAGTTGCTTAGTGCCTCACCATTGCTGAGACTGGCTTTGAACTCATGATCCTTCTGTCTCAGCCTCCTGAGATGCTTGGATTATAAGTGTGCACCACCACACTCAGCTACAGAAAACATCTTTCAACACTTGTATTATCATGTATCAACAATTTTATTTCTATAGGACAGATTCCCAGGAGTAAATTATAAGGTCAAAGTATAAGGCTATTTTTAATTTATGATGTCAAACATTTTCATAGTAATTAAGCAATATCATAATACATTAAAAGGTGACATGATTATATAGTACAAGATTACTAGACAGGGTAGCAAGAGTTCTTAGTGTAGAATCAACTTTGTTCCTAATTAACTGTATGTCCTTGGATAAATCATGTCATTGGTCTGGATCTTCATCTTCAAAATAAAGAGGTTATAGTACATGATTTCTAATGTTCTCATCTGATTCTAAATCTCTAATATTTTTGTTTGTATTCAAAAACTAAATCTAACCAACTCTGTAGATATGGCATCCATTAAAATGAGATCAATTTTAAAGTTTTTAGTGAACATCAATAAATTTTCAGGAGAGATAATTGATATCCCCAAATCATTTTGCTTAAATATTCCAAAATTCCTTAATTGATGGAAGATGTTCTAAAATCTTATGATGCCATTAGAAATAGAAAATTCTCAGTGCATAAGGAATCCTAAAGTGGAAAAAAAACTCAAATTGTAATTTTTTTCCTGTGGCTAAAATAATGTTTGTTGTGCATGTAATATCTTGGTAAATGGTGAAGATTGCTCTGAAGTTAAAGAAAAATTTTTTTTTATAATTACAATATGCTTAGAGCATGGAAAATATCCTTTTCTCCGAGTAAGAAATTAGCAACCCTTATTAACAGTTCTCCCAATTTTCAAATAAAATGAAACATGCAAGCTCTCGCATACTGAAATCTTAGACCAAATACATACATTGGTGCTGTTATATAATGAAAGTTGTACAACTCTGAAGAGCGTTGCATTGTCAATTACTTCATTTGAAAGCAATGATCAATACAGTTCATTGTAATACATAAGGTCTTGCATGGTTACCAAAGGAGAAAAATTAGAATACAGATTCATGGATAATCTTCAGTATCAATCTGAGTAAGCTGATTAATTATATATAATTATACATTAATACATAAATAATTGATAAATTCTCTTTTAATAATTTCATAACCTACATAATATAACAAGCTATACAATGACTCTACTAAGAACTTTCCCTTCTATCAATAATTACTTTATTTTTTAATTGGAGACTTAAATCCATTATACATAGAGTAATTAAAAGAATCTAAAGAAAAACAAGATTCAACTGTATATTGCTTATAAGAAACTAACTATAACTCTAAGACATGCACAGACAAAAAGTGAAGAGAGAGAATAAAGTATTTCATGAAAATGGAATCCAAAAGAAAGCAAGAGTAGCCATAATTGTCTCAGATAAAAAGGACTTTAAATCAAGAGCCACAAAATAGACAAGCAAGGCCATCATATAATGATATGATACTGTCTATTTAACAAGAAGAAATAATTATTCTAAATATACATGCTCCCAATATACAACGAAAGTATTAATAATCACAATGGAGAAACAGACTCCAATACAGTAATAGTTGAGGACTTTAACACACCACTTATAGCAATATACAAACCATCCAAACAAGATTTTTTTTTTTTAAAAAAAGGAAAAAACAGAGTTAAATTCTACATTAGACCAAATGGATCTAACAGAGTTGTACAGAACATTCTACTTAAGAGTGATGGTACACATTTTTCAGTACATGAAATATTCTCGAAGATATATCATATAACAAATCACAAGGTAATTAGTCACTCAGTAAATGTTCTAAAAATTTGAAATCATATTGAGTATATTTTATGACTAAAATGCAATAAAATTAAAAATCACTAACAAGAAATCTTTGGAAACTATACATATACATGGAAATGAAAGAATTTACTTTTTAACAACTAAGGAACTCTGAATGAAATAAGAAAGTAAATTTAAAATTTCTTGGAACAAAATAAAATGGAGACACAATATACCAAAACGTATGGGATACAGGAAAAGCAGTACTAAGAGAGAAGTTTACCTACCCAAAAATAGCAGATTTTAAATGAACGACCTACAGCTACATCTCAAGGAATTACAGAAACAGAACAAACCTAAATTCATTAGAATAACAAATAACAGAGCAGAAATAAGTCAAATAGGGACTAAATACAAGCAAATAGTTGGTTCTTCAGAAAGTAAACACTGAAAATTTTAGATAAACTTGAGACAAAATTCAAATAAGTAAAATCAGAATAAAATGGGAAACATTACAGCTGACACCACAAAAATGTAAAGGATCATTAGAGATTATTATGAATAACTATATGGCAACAAATTTAATAACTTAAGAAGGAATGGACAAATTTCTGGGCACATATACTTTACCAAGATTGAATCCAGAAGAAATACAAAATCTAACTAGACCAATAAGAATAACAAGATTGAGTCACAAATAAAAAGTCTCCTTTCAAGAAAAACCCAAGAGCACATGGCTTCACTACCAAATTCTACCAAACTTTTAAAAAAGGAATAATAATTCTCATATACTTGTTTCAAAACATAGAAGAAGGAATTTAAAAAAAAAATCTATGAAGACAGCATTACTCAGATACTAAAATCAGACAAGGATGAACCAAAAAGAAAAAAAAAAAAAAAAACTGCAGACAAGCCAGATGTGGTGGCACACTCCTGTAATCCCAGTGGCTCAGGAAGCTGAGGCAGGAGGATCATGAGTTCAAAACCAGTCTCAGCAAAAGTAAAGTGCTAAATGAGACCCTGTCTCTAAGTAAAATACAAAAATTAGGATTTGGGTTGTGGCTCAGTGGCCAAGCGCCCTTGAGTTCAGTCCCCAGTGCACTCCCCTGCCAAGAAAAACCTGTAGACCAATATCCCTGATGAACATAGATGCAAAAATCTTCAAAACATATGAGGCAATCAGTTCCAACAGTGTACTAAAATGACTGCTCACCATGATCAAGTGGGGTTTACCCAGGGATGCAAGGATGGAAGAGAATATGCAAATCAATTAATGCAATACACCACATAAACTCAATCAAAGACAAATCATATACTCACATCAATAATGCCAAAAACAAAGTTGATAAAATTTCATATATTCCTTTATAATAAAACCTCTGAACAGGGAGCATGTGCTTAGGATACCCAAGGCCTGGGGTTCAGTCCCCTAACAACAACACAAAGACCCACTAAACAAAATATGTATAAAAGGACTATACATCAATGTAATAAAGGCCATACAGCTAACACTATAGAAATGGGGAAAGGCTGAAAGCTTTCCCCTATAATATTGGGATAAAACAAGAATGACCACCTTTACCGTTTTCGTCTAGCATAATATGGGAAGACTTAGTCATAGCAATTAAGCAAAATAAAGAAATAAAGGGCATTCAAATTGGAAAATAAGCCACACTGTCACCATTTGCAGATGACAGGATCTTATATAGAGAGAATTCAAAAAAACTTCACCAAAAACTTTTAGAAAAAACAAATTTAGAAAAGTTTCAAGGTACATAATCAACATACAAGAATCAGTAGTGTTATACTATACACCAATACTGAATTATCTTAAACAGAAATAAAACAATCCCATTTTCAGTAGCTACAAAAATTAAAACACATAAGAATAAATTGAGCAAAAGAGGTGAAGAATCTCTACAATGAAAGCCATAAAACAATGATAAAAGAATTGAAGATAACACAATGAAAAGACATCTCATGTTCTTGGATTAGGAGAATCAACATAGTTAAAATGTCCATATAATAGATCTATATGTAGATAGATAGTGATCTATAGATTCAGTGCAATCCTTATTAAAATACCCAGGACTCTCTTAACAGAAATAGAAAAAAGAATCTTAAAATTTATATGGAAACACACACAGACACACACACACACAAGTCAAAGGCATCTAGAAAAAGCAGCATTAGAACCCATGGACCACTGGGAAAAAAATAGAAAGCCAAAAAGTCAGCCATGCATCTACCATCAAGTGGTTTTGAACAAAGGGGGTAAGAGGAGGCTGTGGAGAAAAGATAAATGGTGGAAGAAAAATTGTATGCATCTATGCAGAAGAGTAAAAGTGGACCCCTATTTCTCACTAGTTACAAAAATAAACTCAGGGTGAATTAATGACTTAAAAATAAAACTTGAAATATGAAACTGATAGAAGAAAATAGGAGAAATGCTTCAGGACATTAAAATTAGCAAGGATTTTATGGACAAGACCCTAAAAGCAGAGAGAACAGGAAAAAAAAAAGACAAATTGGATTATATCAAACTAAATAGCTCTGCACAGCAAAGGTCATAATCAACAGAGTGAAGAGAAAATTAGACAAAATATTTGTAAACTACACATTTGGAAAGATATTTACATCCAGAATATAAAACTTATTCCAAAAACTCATAGCAAAATTGTAAATAACCTGAGAAAACCTGATTAAAGAATTGGCAATAGAACTAAACAGGCATTAAAGGCTAACAGGTATATGAAAAAACAATGCTTAACATAATTAATATCAGATCAAGGCAAATGAAAGCCACAAGGAGCTATCACCTCACTCCAGTAAGAATGATTGTTATCAGAAGACTAAAGAGCCACGTGTGTTGGTGCTTGCCTGTAATTCCAGTGATTTGGGAGGCTGAAGCAGCAATTTAGCAAGACCGTGTCTCAAAATACATATAAAAAGGACTGGGGATGCAGCTCAGTGCCCCTGAGTTCAATCCTATCTCAAAAAAAAAAAAAAAAAAACCTAAAGATAACAAATACTCAAGTGCCGGTGAGGATCTAGAAAAAAAGGAAACTCTACAAGTGTTAGTGGGAATATAAATTAGTACAGCCAATATAAAAAACACTGTGGAGCTTCCTCAAAAAAATAAAAATAGAACTATTTTGGAATACAGTAATCCCACTACTGTTTACAAATCCAAAGAATATGAAATCAATATGTCAAAGAGATGTCTGCATTCTTATGTTCAATAAGCATTATTCACAATAACAAAGAATTGGAAATCACCTGTGTCCTTCAACTGAATGATTAATGAATAAAGAAAAATTGGCAAATTACATGGTGGAATACTAGTCAAACATAAAAAGAATGAAATCCTGTCATTTGCAAAAAATGAGTGGAACTGGAGATCGAGTTAAGTGAATAAGGCACAGGAAAACAAGGACCACGAGATCTCACTCAGTTGGAATAGAGGAAAGTTGGTCTCATTGAAGCTGAGAGTAGAACGGTGGTTATAAGAAGCTGGAGAAAGTACATGAGGTAGGGGATGAAGAAAGGCTGATCCTTGGGCATAAATTATAGTGTGATAGGAGCAAGAAGTTCTGGTGTACTATTGTACATTAGTTTGACTGTAATATAACAAATATGCACTGAATATTTCTGAAAGCTAGGCAAAAGGATTGTGAATGTTTTCAACACAAGGCAATGATAAATGAGGAGATAGGTCTCTTTAACCTGACTTGAATATGGCACAATGTGTACATTTATTGAAACCTCACAATACACCATTATTATGAACAATTATGTTTTTATGTACTAAAAATTGTTTTCACAAATGAGTTCTTTCATGGCTAAGTGTCTTGATGTAATTTCAAAATATCAATTGAATTTGACTTGGTGTCTTTGACCTGTAACTTTTCATGCCTGACTTTTGATTGACACAGTTATCTAATTTTACCTTGCCTTTGAACTGAACTATTCTTCCTCTGTTTCAATCTTCATTGTAAGGTTGCTGTTGTAAGCACAATGTAAGCAGTAGTTTGAGTAGTCTTTTCTGACATTGATGTGTTTCAATTCCCTCAATTCTAAGTATTTCTGAAGTTGATGAGAATCTTCCTGATTATGAAAGACATGTTAAAACAGATCTTAAAACCCAAATTTCCTTCTTTTGTAAAAAGATATTTTTAATTCAGAAACTTGTTTCTAAACATTAGTAACTTTCTGAGTAGGCTTGGAAAAAGAATTCTCAGTATTTGATCATAAAGCACATAGCTAAAGTTAAGCTACTTGTTGAAGATTGTGTTATTATTTCTCAATATTGTAAAAAAGCATGACGACATCATAAATTTTAATTCTGAAGAAATTTAGGAAGCCTCAATTGGAAAATACTCTTTAGAAATGCTGATATTAAGTATTTCATGAGGAATATTTTTGTAGAAAGACTAGGTATAAAATTTCTCTGTCAGTTTAAATATTTTTCTTTTGAAATGTCTGTCAATATGCTGCTCCATATTATTTTATATATATGAAGAGACTTCTATGAGCCAGACATTATGCTAGACACCAGGTATAGCAGTAAACTAAATATCACCTTTGTTTTGTTACCCATAAGATCAAAATTGCTTGTATCTATGACATCTAAACATAAAAGGCATAATAACCATCTTCATTTCAAACTAATTCTTAAAGTTCTATGCAAAAAACAAAATGGGTTGTGGGTATATGCCTGCTGGAGGCCCTCTGGACTTAATCTCTGGCACACAGATACACATACCACACACACACACACACACACACACACACACTCACAAAAGAGTATTCTGTTACATTACCAAGACTTTAGATATTTGAAAATACCACCAGGTCAATCAATACTGATTCTAATTGCTGATGAGTGAGATAGAGCTAAGATTTTTCCCTGGTGGGACTCTGCTAATTTCTAGGAAACATTAGAAGCCCAGCAGGCAAGGGTCTAAGGTACTTTTCCACGTAGCCAAGAAGGGTCAAGACTGGGATGCAGACAATGATTATTCTGCAACGTACAAACAATAGCAGAATAAAATTCACCTTACACAGGAAGCCAGTGTGTTATGGTGTTACAATACTGTTATTCTTAAAAGAAAAACCAGAAATAAGACCACTCAAGAGAGAATGAAAACGCTAACAGTAAAATATTGATTCATCTAAATTATGTACTGTAGGAATTCAAATTTGGATAATTCTTCAACTAAAACTGTTAGTAATATTCATGGCTAAATGGTTACATGTCAGTTGTGGGGTACATATTGTGAATTTTCTCAAAGCTAGATAAAAGTCCCAGAAAAGGTAAATGATAGTATGAGTAAATGAGCTGCATGGGTTTATATGTTACCATGAAGGCAATTCTGGCATTTTGACAGGAAATGCAGCATTGTAGGTCTAAATGTTTCTGGTTAAACCAGTTATAAAAGCATGGGCTCCTGGAAGAACTCTATGGTTTATTTAGAGATATAATTCCTAATAACAGTTTTATAATTACTATTATTCAATAAAGCCATTTTATTTTAATATGCTTACCAACTTTTCCTTTAAATAGTGCAAATTATCTACATGTTTTAAGCAGAACAACTGGGTCCATAGGCGGTGTGATAGAATAAAAATTATACCTACCTCAAGACTCCAGTGGCCTAACTCTGCTCCTGATTCCCCATGTCACTTGCACTCAGACAAGTCCCTTCATTGCTATAAGAATTAGTTAGATCAGAGTATTTCTTTTTCCACAAATTAAAGTTGTTTTTTTTTTCTGCAGAGCTTTTTGTATTGTTATCTATTATAATACAACACATTGCCTTTTAATCAGCTGTCACACTGCATTGTGAGCTTCTCAAAGGCCGAATAGGTACATTTAGATTGTGCATGACAAACATTCTGTCTTTTGTACAGTCTCTGATCAACTGAAACACTGGGTTGAGAAGAATTTATAGTTTAGATCACAGATCACATGTTTGCTACAAGTAAAGGAGGAGAGACGAGTTTAAATGTGTTTATCATTTCCTGTCCAGACCAAAAAAAAAAAAAGGACAATTCAGGAAATATTTGAAGAATGACTGATCAATTCTACAACTGTACATATGCAATAACCATCCTTAAAATAAAATGAAGAACTACTGTAAAATGGTTGTTATTCTAGAACTTTCCTGGTGGTCATGCCGCTACTATCTGTTTATAGATCATATGCTAATGCATGAATGAGTTAAAGTTTCTTCCCGACTAGTTCTACCATTTTAAGTAACTTCAAAGAGAGGTAATTTATCAAGCATAGACTTAGTGAAAGGTAATAAGATTATTCCATTATTAGACAATGGTATAATTCACTTGAAACCAAAATGTTTATTGCCTGTCATGATTGTTAATATCTTCCTATCTGCCAGTGTTGCCTCATTGAGCCATCCTATGGATCAGGTGTTATTTAAATTATACTACTACCGAAGAGATTTCATGAGAAAGTTGATTCATCATACACCCTAGAGAGTAACTTTTCATAACTGTAATGATGTGAATTTAAATACCTCTCTTGCCTAGAATTCACTTAAAGAAAATTATTCTGCCATTGTACTTCCAAAACTCCCAATTTCTAAGTGAGGAGGAGAGTCCCTCTATAGCTCCATATAGATCTGCAACTGTAGAATTCAAAAAGCAACCCCATCTTCATTATTGCAAGTGTGAAATGTTCTTCCAACAAACTGGATGTAAAAGTGAACAAATTGAAGCTAACAGAGGTGTATCAGTGAGCTGTGTTTTCATTGAAAGTATAAGGAAAAAATCAGAAAAAAAATATTTGGAGAGAATACCACATAAATATACTAATGTCAGGCTAGTCTCACATGAAACATTCAGAACACAATATAAACGGTGTCAATGTGTTTTATAACAAAAGACTTAAGGAGATTAAACCTATTTTATTTTTCCATATCAGCATGGATTGAGAAAAACCTTCAAGTCAATTAAGCATGAAGGAGAAGGTAAAGACATGAAAATAGGAAAGGATGGGTGTTTTATAATTTACAGAAAGAGCCATGCTGACTCCTCAGTATTTATCTCAAAGAGCACCATGTCCTAGAATTGGCATCAATGTTCTTGAAGACCCCCAGATATTTCAAGGCAAATTGGCGTAGTCAGCACATCCGATCAACCCGTGGACCTGCATCCTGCATAGTCACACTGGGTCCCATAGCAAGATGAATCATATGCCTAGTGTAATGTATAGCTATTGCCATTTTGAATTTTCCAATTCTTAATTTTTTTTTTAACAAAGGTCCTTATATTTTCACTTGGCACTGAGATCCACAACTTATATAACTATTCCTAGTGTTCATTGAGACCTGTTGAAAAATTTTGACTTGAACAAAATTTTAGCAAATGAAATAATTGGAGACACTGGCAGGTCAATGGGGAACCACTTGAAAAAGGGAGCAGAGAATACACTTTCCTCTATGATAAGAGACATGCTTGGTTCAATTCAGCATTAAGAAATAGTGAGCCAATGAAGATTTTTAAGAAGGTAAACAATATCAGTTTTAAAAGACTAACATAACAATGTTGTGTCAGATGGGTACATGTAAGAAAATAAGAAGGGAAAAAAAGAGTTTTATAAACTGCCAGTTTAAAGACCTTTTAAAAAATTTAGAAGTCAATGCTTATGGAATGATTGTGAAAACTATATGTGGCACACAGAAAGAGAAAATATCTTCATCTGGACCCAACCTGTGTACACATCCCTTCTAAGCCCACATGAAGATATGAGAAAAGCTCTTCCTTCTTTCCTGCCTACATTTCTTCTATCAAAGCTGGAATAGAATTGATATTCTTTGAGTGCCAAGTCATGTCTGCATACCACAAGCTTAGCACATTAGGAATGAATAGCTATCGAAGTAATTAGTAATATACTGAAGAAAACAACAAAAGGAAAAGGAGCCAAGTATTCTTAGTAGTCTTGTGAGATAAACTTTTGCCAGCAGACAGAATGGAGCTAAGAATAAGTCTGAGAAAACATTAGGTTGATAAATTGTATGACTTTATCTATTCCAAGCATCTTTTAACTTATAAGCACTTGGGATGGGGTTGTGGCTCAGTGGTAGATCACTTGCCTTACATGTGTGAGGCACTGGATTCAATTCTCCGCACCACATATAAATGAATGAATAAAGTAAAGGTCCATCAACAACTTAAAAATTTTTAAAAATAAACTTAGAAGCACTAGATCAATGAAGAAATGTCACTCTATGCATGTGGAGCCCTTTTGCATTGGTCACTTAACATTCATCTTAGATAAAGGAGTGTTAATATATCTTGCCACTAAAAAGAGAATCAACATCCATAGGATCAGAGAAGAGACATCTTTCTTCACTATAAGCAATTAATATTTCTATTTATTAATATTTATGCATACCCCAAGCTTAGCACATTAGGAATAAATGACTATTGAATTAGTAATATACTGAATAAAACAACAAAAGGAGAAAGAGACAAATATTCTTAGCAGTCTTGTGAGATAAACTTTTGCCAACAGACAGAATGGAGCTAATAGTAAGTCTGAGAAAACATTAGGTTGATAAATTGTATGACTTTATCTATTCCAAGCATCTTTTAACTTAGAAGCACTTGGGCTGGGGTTGTGGCTCAGTGTTAGGGCACTTATTAGACAAATATGTCCATTTATTTAAGGAAGAAAATATCAACTCTTTTAAAAAAAAACATTAAAACTCATATCATCATTAATCTAAATAAACCCTATACTGTGGGGGTTTCAGAAAAACACTGCTAAGAAGAAATAGGTATGTTATTTCCCTGTCATAATTGGTTACTATTAAACATATTATCTTATGGGAATCAGAAATACTGTTGCTAGGAAAGTATTTTAACTAAGATTTTATGTCAATAATAATCATAATCCATACCTCATAGCATATTTCCAACTTTTCATGTTAGATAAGGTTTTTTAAATTACATCTGATAGAATTTATGTGCCATGTTACTTTGCTTTACACAGATTGGTTTATATTCATGCTTATCAGGAAACGGACACGCTGGAAATGTCCTACATAAACCCTTGAAAAAGTGAAATAAACCCTAAATGAGGGTATAGAAATTGTCATCCCTCACAACCTTCTGGCAGAGGCATTCAACATGAATTAACTATTTACAAGAATAAAAGTTATTTTATTGTCTAAACGATTCCTTATGCAACCACTCTTTGAATGCTTTCCGTGTACACAGCTTTCAGCTGTATTCTGCTGAACACCAAATGCTTTAAGAGTACTTTATGCTTTTGAAGCATGTCCCAATAGTTCATGCAAGTACATTCCTTCATTTGGTTTTCCTCAATATTCCTTGAGAGTGATAGTGCAGGTGTTATTATCCCAATAAACTGATTCTCCAGAGTCCCAGGGCTATTCAGAAGGTGCTGATCCAAGGCTAGAATTCCAGTCATCTAATTCTAGGTCCAATGGCTTTCTATTATACCATAAAAGAGAAAGGGATGGGGGAAAATTACATCTAAAATAAAGATAAGTACTTAAAACTGACTATAGCTATGAAAAACATTGATATCCAGTTTGTTGAGGGAATACACATTAAAAAGAAATCTTCCTCTTGGCTAAGAATACAGTTATAGTGCCCTTCAAACAAAACCATTTATAAAATACCTTCTATGTACCAGACACTACTATGGCTTTACTCACATTATCACATTGAAGCTCCGAGTAATAATTTCCCCAAGTTCAATATTTAATGGTATTGAACTTCAGTGGTAGAGCGAGAATTCACACAATTCTGTATCATTTCCGAACTTGTATTTACTCTTTAAGTGCTTTCTCCCACTGTCTTCCTCTATAGACTTTTCTATTTTACTTCCTAATTTCTTTGAAAAAAAAAAGTGGGGGGTTGTTGACAGCCACAGGTAAGGAAAGAAGCAGGCCATTCATTAGCTTGCTAAATTATCACTAGCTGCCCTGGTGCCTCATTTGCTCTGGGAATGCCCATGATGGACCTGGGGGGAGAGTCTTCCCAGAATGGAAGTGCCAGATCAGAGACATGAGCAAAGTGACATAGCAGCCTAATGGTGACACACTAAGGAAGTCTGTGGACAGTCCAGAAAGACTATCAAGATGAGGGCATGAGTTGAGCCTCAAGTATTTCTCAGGCCAAGACAAGAGAAGGAACATCTGCAGTAGAACAAAAAGCTGTGCAATCAGGCATGTACAGAAAAGAATTCCCGAGTACAGAAAACCATAATACTGGTATCACAGGACCACAGATTTCAGTTGCAGGAGGTAGAATGGTGTTCTAAAGAGCCTTTTAGGTTGAAATAAACAGATATTGGACTTTATCCTAAAGGCAAAAGTGAGCAGACACAGAACAGCAAAGTATATTGAGCTTCTATTACTTAGGCATATAAGTTGCATGTACAGATATGCAGGACAGTTAGTCAAAGTATGAGCTAATAAAAAAACTGGGCTTGGATGGAAAAACTAAGCTTTCCTGCTTTATTTCAAAGTTGTAAATAAAAATCACAATAACTTATAATTGCTCTAATGAGACCATGTGACCAGGAGATGTAATGATATAACCATGCTACTACTCTAAGAGCATGAACATAACACCTCTTTTGTAAAAAGCCTTCACTTTTTAACTCATTTGACAACACACTGTGTGTGTTGTGCTCCCACTGTGTGCCATGAGCTGTGTTAGGCATTGGCACTGTGCGAAACACTGGTTGTGAGGAAGTTCATTTGAAGTGACAGGTAACATGATTTGTTTACAAAGCCAAAGAAAGCAAGGGAAATAAGACTGAAAATAAAGCAAGTGTCAGAGAAAACAAAGAAAAAATAAAGAAGAGAGAATAACTCCTAAGAGATAAAAAGTGGAAATGAGGCTTACGTTTAGGAAAGCAAGCATCTGCTGTAAGTAACCATTTCATTAAAAGTGCACTAAATTGCAGAGGTTCTCTCTCAGGAACAGCATACTGTGGGCTGAGATTAAGGATAATGGGCTCCCACATGAATTCTTCTCATTACTTCTCTTGAAAGACCAGTAAATCTACTGAAAGGGTAATTTAGGTTTAGTGTTCACAATCCATTCATTTTACTTTTAATCTTCCCAGTTTAGGATTTTAAAAATATAATGCAGATATAATCCAAAAGGGAAGGAATGGGTCCAAAATGAGATAATTTCAATTCTTCAAATAGCCTTGGCATTGACAAATATGGAGGAGGCTGTAGACTTTGCGTTCCTGATAGATTATGATGGAGATTTGGCCTGTTTAGTGAGCATTGCACACTATTAATTGCAGGAACCCATTAAAGGACAGCCAACTAAAGATAATCTATACTTTACCCCCTGAATTCTTTAGACCTTTGTGTGATTTTAACTAAATCTCTTCTCCAACCCATTAAGTTTCACTTTAAATGTAATTCCACAGGAAGGAAAAGGTTTGAGGACTTTTGTCCAGGACAAAAAGAAATAAATTATTTGGGAGGAAAAGTCTGCAAAATGAAACATCAATTATTCAATTGTAGGAATGAGATTTTACAAAATAATTTTTCAAAAATGTGAGCCTGAAAAATGACTTATGATCGGTATTTTTTTTTTTTTCTGTTGTTTAACTGATACCAATAGGTTTTTGGAACTGTATTAAAGAACAAGCAAAGCCTGTAGTCTTTCCTACAGTGTTATTTCTAGGAAATAAAAAAATCAAATCCTCCCTGATTTTCTGTGGTTCTCCTTGGCTTTCCCATTGGATACAGGGAAATACATTCTGGGCCTGTAATGTACACATTGGATCCTTATTAACCGAGTAACCTATTAAACCAGCTTCGTAGAAATCTAGGAGGACAGCAAAGGCAGACCCACTACACATAGTGGTACATATGAAGGAGCTCGTTCATACAGTATAGGATTATGTTGATTTGAAACTGAATCATTGTTTAATAATGTCTAGAGTCTGCTTTTGTTTCTCCATTACAAATCAAAGGATTTAACATTTTCTTTTCAGATATTAAAGAAATGAACACTTAGTCTAGTGGGAATCAGGAAATGAATTTTGTTAAAATTTGAGAGTAACAATTTATCCAAAGGAAATTAGCAGCATAGATCCTCACTGGACAAACAACACATTCCATGAAATAATTGTTATGACGTTTCAATGCAGTCTCACCATGAAGCATTTCCTTGTAAATGACTAAACATACCATGTCTTAACAATTACTTTTTAAGAGAAAACATTAATACCCTTAAAAGTTCCTATCATAATGTTGACAAGAAGGGAAAACATTTAAGTACCAGGAAAAAAAAATATTAACTAAAACATAGTATATAGTAAGGAAATTCATTGAGAGAAACAAATTCTTTGAGTGGTAAAATGTTCACAATTACACAATGGTTTTTTTCCATGAATGCTAAGAAAGAATCCAAAGGATTTCTGGAAATTAGACTTATTTTCGCAAAATCCATTAATCTATTTGAAAACAAAGACAAATAAATTCTTAAATAATCTCTCAGAACAAACACATTATGTTTTTAAAGGTAATCATTTTCACTTCATCGAAAATAAAAGAACTCTAATCTGGTGGCTTCTTTAAGACTTTCATTAAACATTCTTTCATGTATTCAATGGTTTTTGGAGGAAAGGTTTGAGTTCTTCAAAGATGTCATTTCAAGCTGCATGCATCTTCCCTCATTTGTTCTTGGATTGCAACATGGAAACTGAAAGGAGTATTGGAGTAAAGGAGTATTTTTGCTGTCTTTACCAGAAAAAAAAAAAATACCATACGAGTTATAGTAAATAAAAGATCTTCACTTGATCACAATAAGTCTATCTTGTCTGATAGAATAAATGAAAGATGGCATTGAGTAATGAAAGGTTTGTACCAGCCATTCTAAAGTGTAGGATCATCATTGATCCCATTAAAAAATACAGCCAAAAGATACTGTCCCTGGTATTTATTGATCTCCTTAACAGCAGTTATTCTTCAACTATGTTCTAATCATCTTGCTTCCAACAAGAATTAGGTGTTTTGAGCCACCTTTGTGTTTTATAAACTGCATTAACAAAGATTTCAGCTGACCCTGCTCCCTGACTATGGGAGACTACGGGAGAGAGATATTTTTGTTAAATAAAGACATGTGGCTTCAGAACTAGCAGTCACCTAAGTACTATCTCAATCTGTTGCCCACAGTGTATTACAAAAGGAACCATTCAATAAAGCCACAAGAGATCATCCTTTGACAGCTACCTTCTCATAACTAATTTCCCAAAAGTTGCTATTCCTTTTGTGCAATTTTCTTGCCACAAAAATCAGCCTGCCTCAGAATAGTAAAACAATATATTTTACTGATTATTTTTTTCTATTTTTAAAGAGTTTGTTTGTGCATATTTAAATATTTCTTCAATATCTTAGCTGCTAAATCATTATATGCAATATTAAATGTTCAAACCCTTATTAGCAATTGTTAAAAACATAACTTCCATGTGTTCCTTAAGGTAGGGCATGTTTGATTTCTGAATTGTTGTCATATAAATTGTAAGGCCAAAATTGGGCCCTTTGAATATGCAAAGTTCCCCCCTTAAACCACCTTGAACTAGGCAGATTTGCAACATTTTAAACTGGCACTTCATCCCTCTTTCAGCAAGCATCCTCTGCAGATTTAATGATCAGGAACATCCTTCTGATGCATGCTGGGAGATATGGCTGCAGGGTACAGACCACAGCAGACAGTGTGTCAGATGAGGCAGAACTTCTTGTTAGGGGTGAGTATGCTAATAGTGCAGTCTGAAGACATGATCACCATAAATTATCATACAAAGGAATTTAAATGCATGGACTTTGAGCACATCAGTACTATGCATTTTACTTTCAATTTTACAATATATGTCATTTTTGCTTAACCTTTTGCCTTTGAAGAGATTACATGGAAAACTGTTCCTTAGTAACAGACGAAACCTACAGATCCAACTTCAGGGTCCAAAAACACTCTTAGCAATAAGTGATCACTGAGTGTCAAACCAACTTACTGCCAAGCATAAACTCGAAACAGTAGAGATACTAAAGCAATTATTGGACTATAGAGGAAAAAAAATAAAACTGTGTGTTTGTGTGTTTTACAAATGCAAAGCTAGTGGAATTTGCTTTTCCTCCACTAACTTCTAAATCTGGCTTCCCAAAACAGAAAAACTGCATGTGTAAGATGGTGACATTTACAATTGTTAAGTGACAGGGATGTTTTAAAAGTCTGAAAATGTCAACATACCGACTCCCTGTGTAGAAATGACAGTTAAGTGGTTTCCAATTATAAGCCAGATCATCAAATTCTGCAATTCTCTGAAGCTAGGTCTTATTTCAATTAAGTAAATGACCAGAACACTCATTTCGTTTTGCACAGTGTCCCCCAGTATGAGAAAAGCAGATCTTAGCATATTTCTATTTTCCTTCCTTTCTCCCTTTACTTTTTCTTCTTTCCATCCTTCCATCCCTCTTTCCTTCCATCCTTCCTTTTCTTTTAGCTAAATATTCAAGTACAATATATCTACAGGCATTTTATAAATTCATAAGTATACATGTGTCCAATACAAGAACACCAGATAATTACGATATAAGGACTAGAATATTTCCAGAAGACTACCCAGTGCCTCTCCGATTTTGTTCAAACACATTTTGAGTGACATGAGTATTGCATGCTTAGATTCCTAGTACATTGTCTACAAGTAACAATTTTATAATCTATAGGAAGAAATTATGTTTTAGATTAACTGACTTTACATACATCTGAAGTATTTTAGAATTATTTTTGAGAATGATTACAAAAACTCTTGTATGGTAGACACAAGGGCATACAGTGAACTTAATCATCCCTTCATTGTATCACCAAATGTTTACTGATTTTTGGTAGTGCATCTATTATTGGTTCAAGAAAAATGCTTTAAAAAGTGTGTATCTGAATAGCACTTATTCAAATTTTTGTGTGTTTCTGTTCAGAAAGCAGTTTCGATATTTTCTCCAAACTTACATCAAGAATGTGTATTGTATTACAGTATGAAACACCAACTTTTTAAAGTGCTCATTTTTGCAATACATTTCATTCCACTAAAAATTTCCCCTAGTGCCTTCGACGTTACAAGGCTCGTGGAACTGCAAACCATCCAGTACTCTAATTTATAGAATTGCCTTTTCTTGCTGCAGTATGTCTTAGATTATGTGTATTTATTGTGTGCACTTGCCTAGTAATTTAAAATGATGCTCCTAAAATTGGAGCTTTCCAAATGAATACTGCAATTTAGAGACTGATAACAAGAAACCAGGTATTTTTACAGGACTATAAGGGGCAAATTCAAGTGGCAAACTAACATTCTGCTTTGTAAGTAAAATTAAACTCAACAGGGTTTAGAACATAATTCAAGTTCAACTTTTTCATGTTCTGCTCTTTTAGCCTTTGGCTTTATGCCTAGGAGATGATAAAATGCATAAATTTTGGAATTATACCCAATAGCAATTTCAAACAGGTTGCTATTGTCTGAATATTCATGTAGCATTCAGCTCAAGCTTTCCCTTGAAGTGAGTTTGATCAAGTTGCCAATTTTCGATTATATACTTGCACTACTTTTTTCAAAATTAGGAAAAATAGATTTCTTCTTCTGCCTGGCCACTCTCAGACAAATTTAAAAACTAAACTAAGGGTTCTGGTGTTTTTATTATTATTAACAATATTATTAAAATTAACATCTCCTAATAATTGAAGGAACTTAGATTCTTGAATGTTGCTGTTTTTAATATTGACTTGCAAAATATACACTCAAAATAGTTTTACTTGGCCAAGCTTTTTTCTCCCTCTCCTCCAATCTCCTCAGTTGTAAACTCAGGGCAATGTTCTAGAGGAGGCCTGCAGGACCAAAGCTTGAACACTCTGGATTGAGCTTTTTAAATAACTGCTACAATTTTAGCATCAGAATCTTTAAAACACAGTTATTCAAATGTGAATCAGAGGAAGATGGGAACAGTAAAGAAAACTCCAACCATCTGTTTGTAGAATACACTGGTTAGAGTGAGCAGTTCGCTTCATTCAATGTTGATCATATTTGGAAAATAATTGGCTGGCGAGGAATACATTCTTGTGATTCTATTTCAGTGGAAATACCAGGGGAATATATCTATATTCTCCTCTCCTAGATAGAAAGAATCTCCTTTTTGTTGTTTTCTCTCCAATTGAAGATTGACTATAACATTCTTTTGTTCATCTTACCAAAGCCTGCACTTCTTATCTGGCCACACCAGCACACTAAATTGGCATTCAGTGGCGGGGAGGACATGACCTCCCCATTGCTTGTTTAGAATTGAGTGTTCCATGCTACTCTCCCCATAAAGTATCTTAAGGGCTATCTTTCCCTCAAATGATTGTTCACACTTTTTCTTTATTTTGCTTTTGGATGTCAGTGCTATTATTCACCTGTCTTCCACCATTATCATCATTATCTAAAAATTGAATTTTCCATAAATAATCAGCTGAAGCATAAAATCACTTGCTCTCACAAACTTAACACCCTGTGAGCCAGCATTATCATAGCACCATGCACAATCTGGAGAGCCATACGAGAGTGAATGAACATCTGACAAGAATCTTCTTCTGGATATAAAAAGAAATTAAAGCTGCACCTGTGTATCTGCGTACAATTTCAAGCACTTATTTAAGTATGCTATAAGAACAACAGAGAAAGCAAGGGTAGACAGTGCCATAGAAGACTGTATCATGTTACCCAGGGAAAAGGTAGATAAGCCATCCAGAGATAACCTCCCTGAAGGGGATACACATTTGTAAAGAACTGATATTCTCAAGCAATATCAGAAGTGATCAAACACAATTTAAAAGATTCTAGAGAAAGGAGTGTTCGTTTTTTGTTATATTATTTTATAGAAATCAATGTCAGAAATGTGTTTCCCAAGGCAAATAGAAGGATAGAAAACTACCATGCTTTAAAGAATAAAATGTGCTTAACTAAGCTAGGCTAAGTGGGAGCCAGAGCTTGAGTTCTTTCTATTCTGTTCAGAGGCAGAGGAAGCAATAAGAAATTCACTCTTCAAATATCCTTATAATTCTTATTCTTAATGCAAAACATTAGGTCTAGAAACTTTGAGAATCAGCAAAGAAGAATCAGTAATCTCTAAGTTTCCTCTGAACACAGAGCCTTTCCTCAACTTGGACTGTTTTTATTTCCTATATCACAATTTACAAGATGAATCCAACTTGTATTTACTTGAATTTGAAAAGAATGAATCCTCCTTGGGATGCAAACTGCTGGGAGATATATAACTGATTTTAGCCCTCTGCTTCTAACTCCACCCCCATCACTTCTTATTCGTAGCAGATTTCTACCTGTCAGTCTGATTTTCTCTACCTTTCCAATCAATTCAAGTCCACTCATTCTTTCCAAGATTTTTTTCCTTGAAAATTTTTGGTTTAATCTTTCCTAAACCACCTAGTCACTTTTCAGCACAAACTTGAAGCCATTAAAAGTTTGACTTTTTTTGCCAAAGAAATAAGTCAACAGGTATTTGTTTATAAAATGCTGTTCATCTCTTCATTTATCCATTCATTTAGCACCTGGCTCTGCGTCCTGCACTAATGTCAACACTTAGAACAAAAATAGGAAGAAACTTTAGGAGGCTCAATATTTTCTAGTCTACTAGAGAATGAGAGACATTTTTGTAAGTGGGGTGAGAAAGACCAGAGAAGTGCCTCCAGGTAAGTTTCAGGGACATAGTAAGAGATTAGGAAAATAAGTTTACAGTGGGTCCATATGCACAATTGGAGGGGCTCAGTACAAAATGAAAATGTGAGGCTACTTCTTAAAAATTAGTAAAAATTTTAGCATAGTAAGACATTAATCAAAGCACAGGGCCCCCTGCAACTGTAAGATTAAACACATAAAGTTGGCCTCCATAGCTGTTAAATTAGGTATTCCTCTACCGAACAGCAGCAACAACAAAAAAAAACTTTAGCAAGGGGAAGGAATAAATTATAGAAAACAGAAGTTTTCTCATTTATAAAATTAGAGTATTGAACCTTTCATCACAAGTTTTTGTGAGCTTTTTTACACACACACACACACACACACACACACACACGCACGAACACACATAGTTATTTCACCCAATAAGCCATATGTTTTGATTTTGCTGTCTTGAAATGCTTATATTTCAATTTTAACTCCAAGAAACCTATGATAAGGTAGATGAAACTACCAAACTAGACAATTTAATGCCAGCTGACAAAGATACTTTATTTTTTAGCTAGTTATGAATGATTTTGTTTTCAAATAGTTGAAAAATATCTAAAGATACCAGTTTCTACCAGAATAGAGACCAAAATTTGGTAATCCTTGATTAAATACTATACAAATTCTCTTCATGTTCTCTTTTCTTGTGATTCTCACTAGCAAAAAGGGAACATTTGAGAATTTTCTGCTTTTTGACCTTGGAAAAATGCATGTATGATCAGTTTCAGAAATACGAGAAACTAAAACTTGGTGAAAAAAATGTATCTCTAACATATTAATTGATTTAAGAATTAAAGGCTGCATTTATGTTCTCTATCTTCACATCTCACAGCACTAATCTTATGATTTATGCAGATTCTAACTTGACATACCTGTCCATTTTTGGTACCTGGCCACTTCCGAAAGCTTCCAAGCTTTAAAAAGGCACATGTATTTACATAAGCATCTTTGGAAAATGGACTGTGAACAGTTTTTATTTCCTAATTATATATTTATTTAATATACAATGAGCTTATTATACTTGGAAAATTCACAGGCCTTTATATGATAGAGTAATGACCTGGACTCAAGAGTCTTTCACAAATAAGAAAAAAGCTAATAGTTACTTAAAGCAAAGCTGGGTTTGGCAATATGTTGGTATTTAGAGATCAAAGGACACTGACTAATGTTTTCTGTGTAATTTAGTCTTAGTTAATATTAATAGCATATAAATTTTCAAATAATTTAAAAAATAAAACTTTTAAACAGGGCTGGGAATGTGGCTCAGGGATAGAGCACTTGCCTAGCATGTGTGAGGGCCTTGGGTTGATCCTCAGCACCAAAAAACAAAATAACAATACTTTAAAATATAGGTATCTCCCTCTTAAATAAAATTAATCTCCCTAATTCAATGTCTTATTGGAATATCCTATACCACTGTGGAAATATTAGTTCACTGTTACACAAGAATTTGATAATTTAAACAGCTTAAACAAATCACTTATTTTACTAGCTTATTCTCTGTCTACATAAACTGGTTTGCTTGACAACTGTAAAATTTCCTTTAGACACTGAACAGCAGTTTAGTTTCATTTGTCTTACACTTTGTATGTGGTTGTTTGTTTATTTAGAACTTTTTAACAAACGACTAAAAAGGTAACATATTTTGATAATCAGGTATTTGGATTCCCTACACCACTTTAGTTTGGATCATTCAAGTTACAGTTAACTGAAGTGACCTGAATGACCAAAATGACTGAAGTAGTCTTCATGCACATACATGTATATCTGCAAATACAATAAGAGCAAATAAATGCATTGTCATTGTATACAGGCAACACACTGATGAAGACTGAATCTTTTGCATTTAGTTCACTCAACAAATACTAAGTGCCTGCTAGAAGAAGCCAACCTCTCTTTTAGACACTGGTATTTACATCAACTGACAGATTTTCTCAAGTTTCTTGATGGCAGCATTTTGAAACAAATATTGTGACATTACTCATTTTGAGAAAAGTTCTGAGGTTTTATATCATAAATATTTTGAGTCAGAATTGTAAGGTAATCACATTTTACTCTGTAATTCGTTCCACTGATAGCTCCCGTTTTTTCTTATGCAGACATCATAATACAAAAATACTGTCACTTCCCATTTATATAACCTTGAGGCAAATTCCTGGTGTGTAGGGTTCATTGTTTAATGAGTACCTGCATTATACCAGGAAAGTTCTAGAATGCAACAGGAAGAAATGGTAAGATAGAATTGTGTATGAATGCTTTCCAATGCCATGAGAAGGAACTTTTATGCTAAAACTTACCGACATCCAGAAAAGGACCAGTCAGGAAAGGAACATGATCAGATATGCACTAAAGGAAGATCCTTTGGACAACCTCAGAGAGTGCTTTACAGATCAGTGGCTTGCTAATAGAGTAAGTAGGGCACAGTACAGTAATTCTGGTGAGAAATAACAAGGGTCTGGGAAAAGAAAATAAGGGATAGGGAAAAGGAGATATAGACCCAAAAGGTAGTATGGAGATAAAATCTACAGAACCTGGCAACCTATTGACTATGCTAAAGAAGAAAGAGGAAGCAAAGATGATTGCCAGTTTTAACGCTTAGATGGTCAATGGGAGGCAGATCTCCTACTTGGGTCAGACTGAGGCAGTTCCAAGTAATACTTAGAGTATCAGAGTATTTGGTTATGAGGCATCCTCCCTTCAAAAGCTGCCCTGGTTTATATGATAAACTATGTGCCTCAACCCAAGAAAACAATCATTTAGTCATGATCATTCATGATCAGATTCACACGTAATCGGGAAGACTCTGAAAAGTGAATGCTAAGTAAATGAACAGCATTTAAGTTAAGGCTCTCCAGAGACAAATCTCCATATGCAAATAGGTTTGTGCCTGTGGAGGTCAGAAGAGAAACATTGGAGTTGATATGTAGATTTGGGCACTGTCAGCATATTAGAGTCAAAAGGGAATGAAATTACAAAGTAGCATGTGAAAAATAAGGGAAATGCTGGTAATAAAATCCTGGGAAGTACTGAAATATCATGATAAAGTGGAGGAGGGATTTGCAAAGGGGATTGTAAAATGGCTGCCAGTGACAGATACTAGGAGAAAAATCCAAATAAATCATATTATTTGAACACAGAGAGAAGATAATCCCCATGCAACAGAGTAAAAAACAAGTAAAATAAGAAATAATATATACCACTGAATAGAGCGATTCTGAAGTCACTGATGAACTTGGCAAGGGTAAATTCCATGGATGATGAATGCAATAACCAAATTACAGCAGGTGGAGAGGCAAGCAATATTGTGTGAAGGCAGTGCATAATCTTAACAAAATCAGAAGATTTAAAGTCAGACAGAGATTCCCCCCACAGCTCTTACAGTATGACTTTGGGCAGGTAGTTTAATTTGAACCTCACTCATTCTTCAATCAGTACATATTCATCAAACTATTTATAGAGCATTCAATGTGTGGCAGGCACAGAGCTAACCAGCTAACCATGGACAACATATGTATGGAGGAACATGTCTTTTTACATCATAATATGAATAATGCTCTTACCAGTGTATGGGCAGCATGGTTTGCTCTCTAACTATAAGCCCTATTAGTAATAATTATTTTAAAATTCAGCTAACATTTACTAAGTTCCTCCAAATATCAAGGACTGTGTTAAAGACTCCATATGAATTATTTCACTTCATCCATTTAGCATGTTATATAGACACAATGTGAGAGAGGTACTACTTTTAGTTCTAATCTGCAGGTAAGGAAATCAAGACACAGAGAGGTTTAGGAACTTATTGAATGTCACCCTGACAGGTAAAGAATAGTGAGGAGAGTCCAGATGGGCTGGCTTTGAGCTGGTATTTTGTACCTCTTTCCCTGTCAAGTGTCAGGTCATTTCTATCTCTTCAACATTGTGTCCTGTATATTCTCTCAGTTCCTGATACATTATAATTCCTGAAATATTAATAACTGTGGAAGACGAGAAAGAAAGAGAGGGAAAGAGGGAGGAGGGCACAAAAGAAGGAAGGACTACAGTAAGAAACCAGGATGCAGTGACAAGCTTTGCCTAGAAGTTGGAATTTTTATCAAAGAGATGAAAGGCTGGCGGAATCTTACAGGAAATGCAATGATTGAACCAAGAAAGAGAAGAACAGTCACTCCATATAAGTTTGCAAATGCAGCATTTTTTCATGCCCATCCACCTGTTTGAAGGCCTCACGTTCTCTAATCCTCTGAAGTACCTAATCTTTGCCCATGTGATCACAGATGGCATCATTGGGCACTATTTTCTATCTACAACTTGATGTGAATAGTCACTAACCTTACTGTCTGGACTTCTTACCCCATGTCTTGTCAATCATCTAAAATGTCAAATTCACATGACTGTTTTTTTAGGAATCTTGTAGAGCTTTTTATGTAGATGTCCTGGGGTTTCAACAGAAACAATCACTTCTGCACAAGACACCTTTGGAAATATTAAGCACCTATAAATAATAGATCTCTTTCTGTATGGTTGCTTTTTATTCTCTCATTTTAAACTTTCTTGCAAACCCTACAATTATGAGGCAAGAACAAAAATCCCAGGTGCTTTAGAAAGTACTTGATATTCACTCCAACTGCTACAGTTCTTTCAACACTTGGATGTGTTTCCTGCCCAAGTATAGGTAAATTATACCATGAGTCATAAAAACAAAACAGTCTTTAACATTAAATAAGATGGTTTTAACCACACCAATATTACATAAGCAAAATATAGAAAGGAATTTGTATCTGTCTATTAATTTGTTTGTTTGAAAAGTTTTGGGGGAAAATCATCCTATTTATTCACTTTTCATATACTTTGTATAGACACGACTACCCAATTGCCAATCACATGTAAAACTGACCTGTTTTTTCTGAATACATTCTATTTCCTGTGACTATCACCTATACTGTTCTAGTGTGGTTTCTGAGTAGTATTTTGTGAAACCTGAAACATAAGGTCCTATAGAGCATATTCATACTGTACAGCCCATTTTTGATAACCCTAATGTGGTCACCAAGAGCCAAGCGCCAAGTAGAAGTTTTTGCTGAGTGTCAACCCATGACAGGTCACATCTTCAATAAGAAAAGGAAAATTGGTAAGTTCACTTCAGTCTCTATTCAGAAATTTTTTTTGATTTTAGTCTATGTTCCAAGATACTCAATTTTTAATTGTTTTCTTTATTTTAGGTAACACCATTCATTGTGCAGCCTGGTCTCATATTCTTCAGAGAACAATACAAAATCCAAGCATTGAAGACAAAAAGGACTAGCACTGATCAGAAGAAACTTCTCTTGACTTTTACTGCAGATTGAATTTTGTCCTCCCAAACACCTGGCAAAGGTAATGTCTTCCTTTCACTAAGTACTCCTTAATTTGGAATTACAAAGACAATTAGCTCTCTAATGAGTTAGAGCAAGTGAGGTGAAAGAGTGTGTGGGTGGGGTAGGGGAGACTGAACACCAGATGATGTCTATAAATGCCAAGAAAAAAATATTACTTGCTCTTGGTAAAATCTTTCAAAGAAAAGGTGATTTTTATTTTTTTTAAAATTAAAATGTATTTACATTAGTGCTTAG
The DNA here is from genome assembly GCF_048772815.1 of Callospermophilus lateralis. Classification (NCBI taxonomy): domain Eukaryota; kingdom Metazoa; phylum Chordata; class Mammalia; order Rodentia; family Sciuridae; genus Callospermophilus; species Callospermophilus lateralis. The sequence goes on along the minus strand of NC_135306.1, from coordinate 125,913,704 downwards.
CAAGTATGGGAAAAATCTAATTTGACACATAACATAAAATGATTGGCAGTCATGAGTAAGTAGGTTTCTACTGTCTCTGTTAAATAGATAAGCCTTTTTTTCCTTTAGAAACATAGAGATCTGCTGAGATGCCTTAAAACAGGGAAAAATGAAAAACTAGCTCTCCAGCTTCAGAAAAGAATACTTCATTAAAATAGAGAATAACCTCTATTAGCTTCAAAACCATAGGCACTGCAAAGATGAGACACAGTGTTCTATCTCAGGTTATATGTTGAGAAAAACTAGTGGAGAAAGGTTGGCTGTATTTATGCTGAATTTGGGAGGGGGGTAGTCTTATGTCTGCTCAAGCTGGTATTCAGTACATGCTAGTTGAATCTCAATAGCATAATTTAAAAATGACTGGCAGCATAATACAACAGACACTAGTATGGCAGTATGTATAAACTTGGATGTATAACCAATGTGATCCTGCAATCTGTACACGTGGTAAAAATAAGAATTCATACCCCACTTGAATCAAATGTATGAAATATGTCAAGATCATTGTAATGTTTTGAGCAACCAATTTAAAAAAAAGAAAAAAAATGACTTAAAATCCCTATAATAATATGTTGATCCAACCAACACATGGTCACATTGGAAAAATGGCCCGGGCCAGTATTTTCTCACTCTGGACAGTAAAGCATGCCATGGATGATTTATTTGACTTCTTTTGGACTTAGCCTCCTCATACAAAAGGGGGGGATAATAATATTTAATTTGCTATTTTAAATAAGAGAATGAGATTTCAAATAGTAGAATGCTTCTCTGTAAATTATAGATATTACTGAAAGTCTTAATTCTAGGAAGAATTTTCATTTTCCTTATCTTTAAGATAAGATTAAGATAAGTTTAAGATTAAGGAGTTGAACTATTGCTCTTCATGGTTTGTGGTCAGGAAAATGTTCTACATTTAAAGGGAGACCCTATTTCATTATCTATTGACTGAAGAGCCAATAGTATTCTGATTGTTTTATTCACCCAGTTCAGTGATAGAAGGCATTTTGACGTCATTTCCTTCCTGGCTGCAGTGTTTCAAATATGCTTACAAAAAAAAAAAAAAAAAAAACACAACTAAGAAACAGTTAAATGTATACATATTCTTAAAATATTAATATTCATCCTAGGAGTGTTTACATAAAATATCCCCATACCTTCAGTTGAATGGGCAAGAAAGCAGAATGCCTTTCTTACCACCTCCAAGAAAACTAAAAGGCTTCAAAGTAAATGTGAAATGGAATTGGCACATAAAATACTCATGTTAAAAAAATTAAACCAAATAGAATGAGTGACTTTGACATTCCTCTTGAATTATATCTTAAATTTTAAAGCCTTCTTGGTCAAAAATATAAAATCACAAAGAAAGGGGATTTTTTAAAAAATTTGCAAATCACATAATTATCTACACCAGAAGTGCCAGCATTCTCTTTTGACAGCATTCTGATTTTGTTAAGTGTTCATTAATCACAGAAAACTATGGCATAAAGCAAATCTGTTTAAATTACATGTTTTGTTCAGGAGGTTATTGGTTCATATAATTATTTCTTTTATGCCAACTCAAGAAATAATCCTATTATTAGTAAACTTCATTTTTAATACCCAATCACTGTTATAAACATTTTATCACCTGATATGTATATCAGTGAAATAATGTTCATATACTCACAACAAAACCTCATCTCACAGAATGTTGTCAAGCTAATAAGCAACATTGATCATACCCAGTGAACAAGATGGTCTGCATTTCGGACTCTTCCTGTAATCCATCTGTTATAGGGAACATCTGTTTCAGATTATGCAGTCTGAAGACTGCTCTATTTAAGTGCATCTGAAGATCTTATGTCTTCATTTCTCCAAATGAGTTAGATGGTGGCATCAGGATTTTACCAAGATTACTACACCATATGAAAGTAGCCATCTTTTAGCATGTTTTGAGATCTAACGGTAAATGCTCTTTCTCCAGTTGCATACCAAAATCCTGAGAGTATAAACCAGCAGTCACTGAAGAACACTGAGACAGCCCTCTCTCCATTAGGGCTCAGTCATTTTTGGATAAGTTAAGCACCCAGGAGTAATATTTCTTATTTTTTTTAAGTCATTTGAGGACTACTGATTTGTTTAATTAGTTAAAATATGAAATTACAGACCCTAGATACATGTTTGTCAACTCTTGTTCATTTCTAAGACCATGAAAAATATGCTTTCATGTTGCTTTCCAGAAAAAAAAATATGAAAGAAAATCTAAATAAGTGAGAACAAGTAAAAATTTATACTTTAGGAAAAAAAAAAAAACCATTAAATCCAGTGTCCCACTTTAGAGTTTAGTCCATAGTATTACCAAGTGTATATTTATCCTAAGGAAATGGCCTTATAAAGGTGTTGCCCTAGTTTTTCAATGAAAACAATAATTCCAAATTTCTCTCATAGTATGTTTGTGAAAGTAAATCACAGGGATATCTATAAATTACTCATTTCCATGATTTTCTTAATCTGCATTGCAGAATCATAATGAGCCATACACAGCAACCCAACATTGGATTTATAGAAAGCTGTGCAGAAACATGGTACTACCTTGCATATTTTAGCACCTCATATGGAACTTTCCTACAGGATTTCTTTACTGATCTGTTCTTAGAATTTATGTAATCCTAGGTTTAATAAATGAATTTCAGAATAACATGTGGATTGCTTGAGCTTTTAAATAAACAAGTTGAATATTTTTAATTATTCTTGACAATTTGTACAATAGACTCAAATATCTATTTTCCATTTCAGAAAGATCACCCTCGATGGATGGACAGTATTACTTTTATATTGGAATAAAGTGTGTTCAACTCAACTCATGTAAAACTACATTAAATATTTATGCCTACTTCACCTCCTGGAATTGTTGGTTAATTTACCTTTCACCTGATGTTTGTGATAATTGACCAGGAAGTGTTTGTATTTTTCTAAAAATGAAACAAAAAAATAAACATTTTAAACATGATGTTCTGGAGACTGTTACATTGGCAATTAAATGCTTCAGTCAAAAATGACACAAGTCATTTTATCCTACACTCACTAGTCTGAATCAATCACATAGCTCCATATAGCCTGAGTCAGAGTTCAGCCTTCCAGTGACAACTGCATGCTATAAAATTAAACTTAGGAATAATGCATTAATTTCTTGTCTTATAAGACTTGTGTGAGGGGAGTGGGTGATTTTTAAAAAATTTTTGCCTACTAATAGAAGAATCATCATGTTCTAGGTAAGATTGCAAGAGACCAGCAACCAAAGAATCCTCAGAGAGGGCCAATGTCACTGACACCACACTGACATCTACTAAGCAACAACTCTATGATAATAATATCTTCCAAAAGTGACTTGATGAACCATCACAGTTGACATTTGTTACAAAGTCCTATAGCAAAGAAAAAATGCACACTTTTTTTTTTAACAATTTTAAAAAATTTTGCACAAAGGCTTTCTACAGCCTCTGAGGGATTCCAGCAGACTTTTCCTCCTTGGTTTTCAAGACTTTATTCCCTTGGCTTTCCCCTATGCTATCCAATGACTTCCAAGTCCCTCTTATTCTAAGATCCAAATTTCTTACTCTTACCTTCAAATCCCTATATTATATGGCACCAGTTGATATTTCCAACATCATCATCTTTCTCCCTCCTCTTACTTAACCATTCTGTAACCACACCAGTTTTCTGTTCCTCCGACATGCCGTACTCATTAGTAATTAGGAATTTTATCCCCAAAAAAGTGTTCATTATATTTACATGGCTAACTCTTTTTATTTATTCCTCGGCTTTCTCTAATGTGCCCCCCAACACCTGATGCTCACTTCATTTTGCTTTCTTCATTGCATTCATTTATTTACTTCCTTTTCCTCACCATAATTGTAGATGTCATAAGAGTGGGAAATTTCCTTCCCATTTGCTCCCTTAGCCCCAGGGTTCAGCACAGGGCAATGTTTCTCAATACTATTGAACAAATAATTAAATGTATGAGTGAATTAATATGGAATACTTTCCCCCAAAGAGATTAAATTTTACCCGTGAGATAAACAGGGAAGAATGGAGAGAAGATGGCATAATAATTGAATAAACAATAGTAACAGGCATTTAATATTACACATATTGCCACATCCTATGTCAATAAAGTATAAGCAGAGATACAGTGAAATAGATAAAAATGCTGTGGTGAGAGTTTTCGGGAATTCTCTTTGAAGTTTAACACTCCTGTCCCTGTAAGTACTTCAGACTTTTTTCATAGCTCCAATCTACCTTCCACTCAGTTCTTAAAACATACATGCATAAACACATACTCATTCTCATAAGAAATATTGATTTAAATTGGAACCAGAGAAATGTGATCAATCAAATTATGTTATGCACTTGTATAATATGATATGGTGAATTCCTCTATTATGTATAAATATAATGCACCAATTAAAAGCTAAAAAAATAAAAACTAAATGCAAATGGCTAAGAATGATTCACACACAGAATTCTGGATACTTGGAGTATATGATAAATAAAACAGGAAAGCTAAATAAAAGACTATGTGTTCAAAATTATAAGTTCAAGAAGGGAGTTTTAAAAAATTATTTACTATATCAGCCAACTAAGGACCAGCACTCTAATCCTTTCCCCTATTTGCAGCTATGGGGGACCTACATTAGGTCTAACTTGCCATGTGTATATTAATATCACACTTGAGACATGAAACCTCTAACATCTTTCTTTAATCTACTGAAGTAGGTGCCTCCCCATCTTTTTTATTTTTTATTTTTAGTTGTACATGAACACAATGCCTTTATTTATTTTTATGTGGTGCTGAGGATGGAACCCAGTGCTTCACATGTTCTAGGCAAGCGCTCCATCAATAGGCTACAACCTCAGCCTGCCTCCCCCCTTTATTTAGTCTTCCTCTTTTACTTGGATTTCCTTTTATTCCAGTAGTCACCAGCTACACCTAACTCAATTCCTACCTGAAATTCCTGACTTCTTTCATGTTTCTCATGTCTATTTTTAATCTGTATCACCTGTTTTTCATTATTAGCAGACATAAGGGATAAAGAATCTAATGAAATAGTTATTAACTCAGTCCCTGTAACATCACTAGATTTTACTTCATTTTCATTCTCAATACTGGTCAGTAATATCACTGTTCATGTTTGACTCTTCATCACATTGCCCAGAATGACTATTCTTGAAATTTCAACTCTCTTCTGGCTCCAAACTCGCATCCTACCACTTCTGCATTCCAATGTCATCAGAATTTATTCCACTTAAACCTAATTGCTTTAAATTGAAAAAAAAAAAAAAAAGAAACCTTCAGAAAACTCCTCTAGTTACCCTCTCAATTCTACAAATTTATTCAAGCCTGAAATTTTAGAATATTCTTTCATTCTACTCTTAAATCTTCTTTATAAGGGCTCCCACCTCCAGTTCAGAAACATTTCCTGGTTCTTCACTACCTGCATAATTAAGCTCAAATTCATGGCCCTAATATTGCCTTCCCCAGCCTACTTTTCTCCACTTTTATAAATCCTGCTACTCTGATTGAACTTAAGCTATCTTCTGACTCTATTCAAAATAGTTTGAAATTTTCAGTTTTTGGGCATATTTGTTTTCTTATTCACTCCCCCACCCCACCCCCTGCACACACACACACACACACACAAAATCCCCTTTTCTATCTTGAAATATTAGTCCATAGCAACTGTTTTCTTGGAATCTTTGCTGAAAAACTCATCCTGCCAGCCTCCACATCTAATGAACTTGCCATTCCTCTGAGATGCAAAGTTTATTCTCAAGTAATATTGCTAGAAAATGGCATGAGAACGTAAGTCTCAGCTGTCCTCTGCTCAGCCTTCACCTCTCAAAGCTGTCAAGTAGACATTTTGTCTTTGTCCTTCTACAGCAGATTCTTTCATGATTAGTTTTTAAAATAAAAATAGCAAAGAGAAACATGCAGAATGTTTGATCATAGATTTGTAAAATGAGCGGTTTTAATTTTGCTTTAAATTCTTGGTTGTCTAATCCTTTGTCAATGTTTGTGATCATAAAAATACATCCTTTATACTCTTTAAAGAGTCTGAGTTCTCTATACAAAAGTGATGTTTCCATTATCCTATAGATAAATTTTAGTCCATTTTAGTAATTCCTTTCAATTTTGTATTTACCCAATTGTCTTCTTCCAGTTGGTCAGCTGTTCCATAGGTTTTTTTTTTTTTTTTCAATCAATTTGTCACTTTTCAGTTCCAACAACTGTATCTTTGCAGTAGATACTTTTGAAGACTAACCTTTTCAGCTTTTTATAATAATATAACCAGTTTTAATAAAAATAAGGAATCATTGCTGTTTTGATCCTTCATAAACCAAGGGAATTCTGAGCTATTGTTTATATCCAAGAATGCTCCCAGTTGCAAGTACTACAGAACCTAACTCAAATTGTCTGAAAAAAATAGGAAATATATGGACTGATGACAGAAAGTTAAAGCAGGTTAAATTGGTTGATTCAGAATATCAACTTTTTCTTTAAGACCATGGTACTTCCATCTTTTCTCTGTCTTCTATTATGTAATATCATGAAATAGGCTGATTGACAAGAATAAGAATCTCAATGTTTCCTTGTTCACATGCAACAGAAGCTACTAGCCTCTCTCCCCCAACTATACAATGAATGTCCACCCCTTCATCTGGTCATACCAGCTTAGATCATGTTCTTACTTCTGAACCAACACCCATTGCTCTAAGATTACCCTGATCTGATTGATTCTGGAAGCTAGGTCTAAACCAATCACTAGATTGATTGATGAGAGTGTCAAGACTGACAGACTAATCAGGGTAACCCAGATAATGGGAAGGAGGAAAAAGAGGTAATTACCACCAGAACACTGGGACAGGTAAAATGAATGACAGGGAGTCAACCACAAAGACCATTTCATCTCTAACATGCCGTTTCTACCTATAAATTCATTCTCAGTTGAAAAACAAAATCATTTGTCTCTGTTCATAACTTTTAATCTTCTGAAATCTATGTGTTCTGTCTTTGCTGAATTATTTGAAATAGTGCTACATGACAATGAATAACAAGGAGTTAAAAATGAGACTCAAATCTGAACCCACTTTTGTAGTATTATGTACCAATTTTAGGTGAGTTGCCTGAACTTTCTAAGACTTCATATTCTGTTTAGATATATATGATAGCAGAGTATATTTTGGTACAGTATATGTACATAGAGTATAATTTCCCATTCTTGTGGTTGCACATGATGTGGAGTTAAACTGGTTGTATGTTCACATACAATATAAGAAAGTTATGTCCAATTCATTCTACCATCTTTCCTATTTCCATCCTCCCAATATTGAATTTGCTAATAGTACATTTTTGTTGTTTTGAAATTAGTTACATATCTTTCCACATTTATTTAGATGAAATCACATGTGTACATGAGTTCTTATTTTCATTGGAAAGAAATGCCTTGTGAAGTTGATATTGTCAAAATTACCAAGTAGTGAGAGGCCAAGTTAATGCTAGTATTGCAATCATTTATCACTTTTTACATGTGTTACCCTACATGGTACTCACAATAAGACTAGTATTATCATCCTCTCTATATAATGTAAGAAATTTGAGACTTAATGAGTTTCAAAAATCTGCCCAAGACGCTAAAGCTTTTATAGTAAAGAGTCAGAACTATAATAATTTTTTTCCTGATTCTTTGTACAACTCTTTTATTCTATAGATCATTTTTTTTTTCAAATACATACATAAAAATTTCCTATACATCTTGTACAAAATATAGTCTCTTAAGCTCTAATCATAGAAATTGAAATTCAGTAGTTTTAGGTAAAGCTCAGAAAATCCACATTTTCTTTACAAACAGCCCAGAAATTTCATTTTCATTGCTCATCAAAATCAAAGTTTGAGAGACACAAACAGCCTCCTCCTCCTTTTTTAAAGAAATATACCATAGACAGGTTAGTATCTAATTAGTGGCATTTAAGAAAGATTAAAAAGCAACATGAGATTTATATATCATAACATATATACATATATGAGAGGGTGTTCTTTTAGAATAGTGCTATATAATTTGTAAATATGAAATACTTTTTCATATTTTGATATCCAGTGAAAAGGTATACAAATATTAAGTCAATAGCTATACTAATCTGTTAATAAAAATTATTCAATCCTTTATTACAAATCTGTATTGTAACACACTGTGTTTTAAGCAGTGTCCTAGGTACTAGGAAGACAGTAGTGAAATAAATTTAGAACACAATTCCAGCCCACTTGTACCTACAAGCTAAAGAGCAGAGCCCTCATTAATAAAATTATCACATAAATAAAAAAGATTTCAATTTTTATTTCAACTATGAATGAAAAGTATATGGGTACAATGAATACATAAAATACAGTAAATTTACCTATGAAGGTGGTCAGAAAGATTTCCCTAAGGAAGTGAGATTTGAAATATGAAGCCTTCAGCTGTTAAATAGGCTAAGTGAGGAGGGGCCAGAATTTCATGCTGAGGGACAAGTTACACAGACAGGATTCAAAACATTAGGAAAGGTTCACTTAAGTTATAACAGTAAATAAACCCAAGAAAAACCCCAGGCTTCATGAGACACAATGGTTGTAAGAAGGTGTCTAATGAGGACAAAGAAGAAATGATTTCATTCTGCCTGGGGTTGGACTTAGCCATCCCAGTATGTCAAGAGTATATCAGGAGATATTTTCTTACATAAAAATATTCTGTCAATAATACCATACTTCCTATATAGGGGCATACTATAATTCCTCACAATTTGGTAGAAACCTCAACAACCAGTTGTTAATCTAGTCACATTGTTGATTAAATATTACTTTTTATTGAAATATTTTGATGTTTACATATGGTCTTTTCAATTGGGTCTACAGAAAGTAGATCGTAGATCTCTGTAGTGGATGGTTCACTGGAGATGAGTTAAATGCATGATATTTTATATATATATATATATATATATATATATATATATATATATATATATATATATATATATTTTCCTTATAGTCTGAATTATTGATTTTATTCATCTGTGTTCTGGACAGTCACTAAGCCTCCTCTTCATTTCATTTAGAAGGACAGCTGAAGGACTTTACTTCCATTTTAACTGACATGCTGCTCCCTTCCTTTCTACTGAATATTTCTGGATGTGTTTAGAAAAGACATCTGCCCTGGAGAATTATTGACAGGCTTAAGAATAGAACAAATTTAGAACAATACAGCATATTTAGTACCAAATTTTCACTTCAGTTTTAAGTGATATGAAACAAAGTTTCATTAAATATTTTGAATTCTAACAAATTTTAATTTTACTTCTAAAATTCCTGCATGAGGAAGTCAAGAGGAGAGTCCCTCAAATCAAATAAACATGAAAACAAATTGAATACATTTAGAAGGTAATAAATGTTTCACAATAGGGAAATTTGTCGAATCAGTAAGTCTCAGGCAGAGAACGTGACCTTATCTGGATGAGAAAAAGCCAGAAATATTTCTTGGCTTGGGAGTCAGCCTCAACATTAGCAGGAGGTCCCTCAGTGTTCTTCGTGAAGGGTCAGATGCTCACACCACAAGAACTCTAAGTGGACAACTAGTGGTAGATAGGGAGTGCCAGCAATATTATCAGAAGTAGTCAGTACAGAACTCATTGCTACCACACTGTAGTAAATGGTCAATGTGACTGGTTGTCAAGACTAAAACCTATCCCTACTTCATGTTTTTATAGCCCACCCTTACCCCAAAAAGCAGGAAGATACTTTCAATGTCTTTGAGACATTTTGTCTCAGGTACTCCTTCTTTATTTGAAAATAATAATAATTGAAGTAGATGACTTCAGTTAAGTTAAAAATTCCGAGAATCTGCAATGCTGATGAATTAGTCTAGGAAGCCCAGGTCCTTGTTTCAGGTCTCCAGTATGATAATCACCATGTTAGAGGTTAAAGGAGAAATGTATCTAATTCATTTTACATCTTTAAAAGGCAGTGGCTCCTCAACAAAAGAAAATTTTGTAACTGAACATTAGGTCACTAGAATGAGTAGATCTGCTGGCTATCTGATGGCAGTACTGGGCAGAACCTTGACTGAGGGTTTTGGGGACTGTCATTTGCTCTGTAATGCTCAACATGAAGATATGAACAGACTATGCCTGTTTTTCTAAATTTTCTATCTTCCAATAAATATTTATTTTACTGATTCTACATAATAGCATTGTCCTGGGGAGAAAAAAAAACATTCCAGATTATTGCCCATCTGACACTGAATCATTACAGCTATGTATAGCTTGTAATGAGATTTTTGCTAAATGGATGGCATCTGTATCAGATGCAGATACTACTGCTGCCACCATTTGCCGCCAGTGAGATATGTGTCTCCCAATCTACGTTCAAAGATGTCAACATGCTTTTAAGAAAACTTTTATTGCCTGATTGTTTAAGTCAAAAGACGGTAAAAATAGGGCCATTATTAACAGGTATTAAAAACAAAATATTGACTACTAATATGTAAGTATAATTCATTCCTAAATATACAAAGGAAGCTATAAATATACAAAGGAAGCACTCAGTATATAGTATCTAAAAATATTTCCCCAGGAGTACATCATAGATAAGCCAAGACAAATGTAATAACGATAGTTTATTTTCATTATTACTATGGTTAAAAAATATAATTTTTTTAGGAGATAAATAACACCACCAGTATTTTTTAGGAGTATCATTACAGTAATCTCTTCACAAATCTTTTATATTTACAAGGATTTTAAAAAATTATCTGTCTACAGATTATCTAAGTTCTAATAAACCTTACTATTAAATCACATTATTTTCTTCATATGTAGCTATTCTTTCATTAGTATTGCCATTTTAAACATGAAAAAATATCACTATGCTAATAATTTAACAAAAAATATTTTATTATATAGCATCTAATATTTTATTTTAAAACATCTTTGTAAAAATATTTATTTTTTAGTTGTGGTTGGATACAATACCTTTATTTTTATTTATTTATTTTCATGTGGTGCTGTGGATGGAACCCAGGGCCTCACATGTGCGAGGCGAGAACTCTACCACTGAGCCACAACCCCATCCCTTAAAACATCTTATTTATAGTTATACAACATTACAAATTCAAAATATAACTCTTCCTCTTCTTCCTTCACTTTTCCTGCTTTATCATTTGCAAATATTTCTTAAGGACCTAATATATGTCAAGTACCATGTTGAGTGGAAATTACAGAAAAATAATTATAACCAATGTAACAAGTATTACCATGATATGAAATACATTTCTAAAGCACTTTCTTTTTTTAATGAAAGATGGGTCTCTGCCACTGGATTTTAACACATGGCCAAAACCCCATCTTATCCTTTGGCAACCACTTCCCCTTTGCCACCTCCCATGGTTGCTCACAGTGGTACACACTACTAGATACTCGGTGAATGTTTGTTTAGTCAAATTGAATATCCTTAGGAAAGCACTTAACACATCACAATATAGAAACTTTCTCTAAAATAATTTTTAAAATAATTTTAGAATCAATATATACTTATTATAGACTTAGAAGACCCAAACAAATATGAATAAGGTTTAAATCATCTAGCCCCATATCCAAGTAATGATTTATTTTTCTCCATTATTTCTGTTGCATATTTGTCACATTACAACTGATAAAATTCATATTTACATGCAATTCTGTAATCCATTTTATTCACTTATTAAATTATGAACATTCTGCATGTTACTAAATAGCCTTTAATACTAGACAGTTTAATGGAAGCCTAATAGTTTATCATAAGAATTTATAATTTAAACATTATATGATTATTAGACAATTAGTTGTTTAGAATGGCTTATAATTATAAATAATTGTACAGCCATAATCAGTATCCTGGGTACATAAATTTTTATCCCTGTCACTGATTATTTTGCTAAGGACTATATTTTGGCAAATAGACACATAGAATAAAAAGAACTTAAAGTTTTATTATGTTGTAAATTTCCAAGAACATATTTTTCCAGCCAAAGCTTTAGAGTAATTAGTACCCATTATTAAAAATATATCTTTACTTTTTAAGAGAGCCAATCAACATTTTTAGAAATTTAATGCTCAGAAAGGTGAATTTTTCAATAACTGTTTCTTCAGTGTTTCTCAGACTTCCCATAGGCAGTTGTTAATAAATTTCCTTTGAAGAGATGAATAATTAGAATATATGAAATGAAGCACTACAGAACAGCTTAATAAATGAATTTGTTGGCAAATTGTCAAAACAAGGCATTTTGAAGCCTATTCCAATTAGCCATTGCTGCGACAAAAATTTGTAGCTTCAAAAATCCATCTACTCCTTGCTTTCATGGTTTAGGCAGCCAATGGACACTGCTAGGCAGTTCATGCCTAAGGTTTCTCACGCAGATGCCAGCATCAGCTGAAGGCCTCTTCCCTCACTTTGCCTGGACTGGGATGCCTAGAATAGCTGGAGGCAAGCTGGGTGTATCTTTCTCTTCATAGGCCCCTCCACATGGCTAACTTGGACTGCCTGAGAGAATGGGAGTCCCAAACTTTCACTTGTTTCCCACAACATGCCTTCCAGGAGACCTGTGTGAAGGCAAAGCTTCCTATGACCTTATATCAGAAGTCACACAGTGTCACATCTACCATTATCTATTGGATCCATACAGGACAGCCCAGATTCAAGGTGGGTCAAAGAGGAGGCTCCACTTGTCAAATGGAAATGAGTTACACCTAAAGGGAGGAAAGGAAGCAAGGGTAATCCTCTTGGGCACAGGCTACCACAAAGTCTTTATTCTTCAAATGGCATCTCTGTCTGCTACATAATTTAAATGTGCCTTTATGACACACTTTTTCTTTCCTTCCTTCTTTCAGTGTAAACTGCTTCCTAGATTACTAATAAAAGGAGATAGGGTCTCTGTACCCTTTTCTTCTTTATTTTATTAATTTTTTATTTATATATGACAGCAGAATGCATTGTAATTCTTACTACACCTATCGAGCACAATTTTTCATATCTCTAGATGTATACAAAGTATATTTACAGCAATTCATGTCTTTTAACATGTACTTTGGATAATAATGTCCATCACATTCCATCACCATTTGTAACCCCATACCCCCTCCCTTTCCCTCCCACCCCTCTGCTCTATCTAGAGTTCGTCTATTCCTCCCATGCTCCTTCTCTCCCTGCCCAACTATGAATTAGCCTCCTTATGTCAGAGAAAACATTCATCATTTGTTTTGGGGGATTGGCTAACTTCATTTGCCATTAGCTTCTCTAACTCCATCCGTTTATCTGCAAATGCCATAGAAATTAAAGAAATGCAAATCAAAACTACTCTAAGATTTCATCTCACTCCAGTAAGAATGGCAACTATTATGAAGACAAACAATAAGTGTTGGCAAGGATATGGGGGAAAAGGTACACTCATACACTGCTGATGGGACTACAAATTGGTGCAGCAAATATGGAAAGCAGTATGGAGATTTCTTGGAAAATTGGGAATGGAACTACCATTGGACCCAGCTATCCCTCTAATCAGTCTATACACAAAGGACTTAAAAACAGCATACTCCAGGGACACAGCCTCATCAATGTTTTTAGCAGCACAATTCACCATAGCTAAACTATGGAACCAACCTAGATGCCCTTCAATAGATGAATGGGTAAAAAAATGTGGCATATATATACAATAGAACATTACCCCTTTCTTCTTTCTAAAAATCAGATTTTACAATCAGATCTGCATTCAAATCTGTTATGCCATTCACCAACAGTTCATTAGAATGGACTCCAATTTCTAGTGCCTAGCACAAACCTAACATACAGTAAAGATATTGACTAAATAATTTATTATTTATTAAATAATTTCAAAGTTCATTATCCACTCTAGGAATACGTTAATGTTTGGAAAACATTTAGTACAGCTCCTTAATATAGTACAGGAGAGTATGACAGCTATTAGTATTATTATTATAACTAATATTCTTCTCATGATATTGTTATTACAGATTTTCTCCTTGTTCCTGTCACTATAATCTAACAACTTCAGCAACTACATCACATTTATTTTTCTCACCATATGTATAACCACTGTTTTAATGGCTTCAAGACTGATACTGCTGACACATTACATAAACTTTTACATCCCTAGAACTTGTCAACCTAATAGTTATTTTCTTCACCTCTCTCCTGCAAACCAAATCGTCACTCGAAACTATCTTACCTCTAAAGAAATAATAACAAATTCTGCCAATCTCCCTCCATAGACATGATCCTACTCTTACATTTCCTACAATAATAATCCCATCTCCTGACTCATTTTTATTTGTCTGTCAGCACTTTCTGGCCTCACCTTACCCCCTACTCTACCTTGAATCCACAGTCACCCATGTCTTTAATTAATCTTTGATGATAAAGACTAACTCTGCCAAACTCTTAAACCTTAACTTCTCTTCTTTTCCTGGTCCTAGCATTCCAGACCTTGCCAAGTTCCTCAGTTCCCTTCAAAATGATATACTCCAAGCAAACTTGAACTCCAGTACTATTCCAAAATCATTTTATTGCCTCTTCTTTGCACACTTCCATTTTTACTATATCCCTATCCCAATCCTTCCCTGTTTTTCTCCAGTATCACCTCATTTTCATTTCATCACTCTCACTTCTGGAGATAGTCTTTTTAAAAAAGGGTTTTTTCCCCCATATACCTTTATTCTATTTATTTATTTTTTATGTGGTGCTGAGGATTAAACCCAGGGCCTCACAAGTGCTAGGAAAGTGCTCTACCACTGAGCTACAGCCCCAGCCTGACAGTCTTGTTTTCTACTTTAGTGGAAAAAAAAAAAAAAAATGAGTGCCTTCCAAAATGAGCCTTTTTACTTTTGCAATCTCAAAGACTTTCTGTGTCAAATGGCTTCCCTGTTTCTTCCATCTTCTCTCTTGGAGGAAAAACTGCTACTCCCTCTCAAGTTTATCCTGTACTACTCTGTCCACAATCCCAACTTTCTGTCATCCTTCTGATGAATAGTCCATATCTATCAAACCTTTAGTCTCTACCATATGCTGCTGGTTCTTCTCAGCCTGGGTAAAAATGCTCATCCCTCATATCCTGAAAACATCATTTGCCCCAATGAGGCTTTTAAACTCTTTCTCCATCTCGTGTTGTTTCTTTCTTGTTGACAGTCTCAGAGGTCTTCACTAACTGCTCATTCTTTTCAGCACCAAATCATTTCTTAGCTTCTTGCAGACTAGTAAAGTCCTTACCTCTCAGTCATCCCAATCACCAAATCCAGACAGCAACTTGCTACATGTGTAGCAAGTTCAGAAAATAACAATAAAGCACTTAAAGGTAGATTTTTTTCATTGAAAATAAAAGCATTCTTGCAACTTGAATTGTCTACATTAAAAAACAGAAAAAAATGTCAATGAGATAACTGACATTGCTTTTAGCTATCACAATATAAATAGCTGTGCATTTTTAAATGCTATTAAAATCACTATTTTATAGTCAGTAATACAATGGTATATTTCTCCTCAAGTCAGATCGTGGTTTCTTTTTAAAGATGAAATCCATGTTCACAAAGATTAGTCATCACTACTCTATGCTATTCTTTCAAGATCAAAAAAGAATTAACCTCTTCTGATTCACTACCTACACTGCCTTACACAAAGATAAATAAAAAGAACCTAATTTCAATCTTGAAATTTTCATCAATTCTACACATGTCTCACTTCTGGTATATGTCCTTACCTTATCAATACTATCATTTCTTCAGAACCCTTCATTGTCTTTTGTTACAGTCTAAGATACTTAACAGAACACATCACAATTTTATATACTGTAGGTTTATTAAACATGAAAATGGGATTGCTTTTGTTTCTGGAAGCATTGACTATCACTCTGTTGCAACCTCTGTTGCAACCTCTGTAAGCTGTGATAGATTTCAACAACTATAGTTGATATTGATGCTTATAACCTGTATCTGCTTCTAATTATTTTTTTTCTTTTCCTATAAAACATAATGCTAATTGGTGGTTGCCTCCAGGCACAAAACATCAGAAAAATATCCAATCTATAATTAAATTCCCTGCAGAAGTCCTAGAAACCAACTTGCATCCCACAATTTTTTGCTGTCAATTTTCATTACTAAATACATATTTCATTAAGATGATTATGTAGTTTGATGAGATCTACACTGGAAATACAATTTCTTCTGGCTCCTCATAATGAGCTGTACTTAGCTTTGCCCTTTGCCTTTTGCCTTCAGGTCCCCCAGGTCCACCTGGAATAGTAATTGTGGAGGAAATCACCGACAACACAGCCACACTCTCCTGGAGTCCAGCAGCTGACAATCACAGCCCAATCTCCTCCTATAACCTGCAGGCTCGCAGCCCCTTCTCCTTGGGCTGGCAAACTGTAAAAACAGGTGAGTCCCAAGGCAACATCAGACACAACCAGAGCTTCCTATCTCATGATTGATATCTGTTTACAATCTCACTAGGATCTTTTCTAGGTTCTGAAATCTTGTTATTATTTATTACACTATTGACCACAGTTTGCTTCTTTTTATGAACTAAAAAAAGCAAGCTACCTTCCTTTCCTCTTTTCTTAGTTTCCAAACAGGGAGCATATCGTGTTTGTTGAAATCATTTTGGACTTACATAAAAGTTATAAAAATAATACAAAGTTTCTTCGGACCCACTCCCCATCTTCCTCCAATAATAAACTCTTACACAGCCACAATACAGTTATCAAATCAGGAAAGTGACATTGGGACAATTCTCTCAGTCGAGCTTCAGGCCTTATTTGGATTTCACCCAATCTGATAATGCAATTTTTCTTGGTGCATAGTTCTGTGAAATTCTTTGTAATTCTATTTTATAGATTCAAGAAGCCACAGGAAATTTAGGATATAGGAGTGTTCCATTGTCCCCATTCCTTGTCCAATGCCTTTATAGTCACATATCTATTTATAAAAAAAACCTAACATAAATTGTATTATTTAAAACATTATAGTATTTTAACGACCACTTTTAAGATGTTTCCATTATAGTTGTATTATTCCAAAAATTTTCATCTTTTTATATTTTAAAACTAAATTCTCCCTATTTCTTCAATGCACTGTCCATCAAGGATGTGTAACCCCACACACACCTCCTGACAGTTAGATATGTATTTAACATGGTATTTGAAAAGTGTATAAGACCATAAAATGAAATGAACTTTAAAATCACCGTTTTAGGTATTTAGGACATATTTATGGACCCTAACAACAACAACATCTCTGCCTTTGTAAAAATTGCACTATCATCGTGAAGACAAATAATCGAAAGAAAACAAAATAAGCATATAAATTGCATAGTATGTCAGAAGTTGATGTGTGCTGTGGGAAAAATAAATAAATTGTGTTGATATGGGATGACAGAAGTACACTGGTAAAGTAGTATATTAGTCGGTGTGGGCTTCCAAAGCAAACCATAGACTGACTACGTTGAACTGAAATATATTTTCTCACAGTTTTGGAAGTTGGAATTGCAAGGTCAATTTTCTGGTTGACTTGGTTCCTGATGAAGGCTCTCACATGCAAATGCTCTTGTGTCTCTTTTTATAAGCACACTAAGAAGAGAACACCCTTTAATCATTCCTGAGAGACTCCATTTTCAAATAAAGCAACAATGGAGGTTAAGGATTCAACATATGAATTTTAGAAGCACACAATTCAGTTCACAACAGAAGGTTATGATTTGAAATAGAGTGGCCAGCATATGCCTCATGGAGATGGTAAATTTGAGTGAACTTTTAAGGGAGATGAGGATTTAGCTATGCCAATACCAAAGGGGAAAGTGGCCCTTGCAGAAGGACAGACCAAGGTGAAAGTATCAGAGGACTAATGAGGCAGGGGCAGAATGAGATTTGGAAAAATGGTAGAAGATGAGTTTGGAGAGATGTTGGCAGTCCCACATCCTGAAAGAATGGAGAGACACTGGAGAACTGATATTCCCTATCTTTTAATACATTCATTCCAACTATATTGGAAATAGATTATGAAACAGGTAAGGAGAGAGGCACTACACTGGTTAGGAAGCTATCATTGTTGAGGGATGGTATCGCTTCAGAGTGACAAAGGAGAGGTCATAAAATTGGTCAGAATTTGAAACATTTGGAGTCTGGAGTTTGAGGTTTAGGATAAAGTTATAAATTGTAAAATTGTCACATTAATTGTATTTAAAGCCACAAGGTTGCACGTCAACTCAAAGAAAGTAAATATAAATTAAAGAAGTGAGTATGAAAATCCAGTCCTGGAATATTCCAATAGTAAAAAGTTGTTGAGAAGGGTAATCAGCCAAAGGATTCAGAGAGGAAGAAATCACTGGGAGAAAATAAAATTAAAATAATGTGATTTGTTAGAAGAAAAAAAAAATGAGACTATCACAGAAGAGAGAGTGAATATTTCAAATGTTGCTGACATGTCAAATGAGTACTGGAATTGACCATTGGTTTTAGTTACATGAAGACCATTGGTGACCTTGTTAATAACAGTTTTAGTCCCATGGGTAGGCAATAACATCATAAGAATAATTCAAGAGAGAAAGGGAGAGAAATTATTACAGAAAATTGTTAGGCTTTACTGCAAAGGGAAGTGAAGAAATAAACATATTTTGAGGTCATAAACACCATAATTTACTTAGGGATTGGAGTCAGACAGGGAGAAATAAAAGTGACCAGAAAGGCTCCAAAATTTTGGCTACATCTGTAAGAAAGGAACTGTCATTCCCTTAATATGAATCCTTCAAAACATTATTCAAGTGTAATTATCTAATAGACCATTGAACATGAGTCTGGAGTCTAGCCAAGAGATTCATGGCTGAAAATATTGGAGTCAACAGCATAGAGAGGGTGTCTAAATTATGAGACTGGATAAGATCGCCAGGTAATAAGAAAATGGGGAAGAGTGGCACTGGGATGCTAGCAGCAGAGCCTGATAAGGCACAGTCAGGCAGGTGAGGGCAGCTAAGCTGTGAAAAGCATTTCAAAAGGGAAAGTGATCAATAGTGTCAAAGGATGATGACAGGTCAAGGAAGATGAGGAACTCAGACCTGACCTTAAAGTTTCAATAACAGAGACCCTTGGTAAGCTGGACAGAAGATGAGGTGGAAAGCTGGAAGTAAGAGCATGATTAGAGGGGGTTCAAGAAAGAATGGAAAGAAAAAAAAATCCACAGGAGGAACAAGACATTTTTGCTCTAAAAGAAACAGAAAAACTAAAGGAAGACTAGAAGGAGAGGAAAGGTGATAAGAGCTTTGGGAGTTTTTGTTTGTTTGTTTTTTTGTTTTGTTTTGTTTTCCTGGAGGAAAAAAATACCTGCATACTTGTTTGCTTATAGAAAGCATACATTATCTGCATCTGGAGGCTGTTTGTTCTTCTATACAATATCTTAAAAGAATCAGCCCTTGAGAAGGGCAAATTGTCCTCAATTCCTATTAGAGTAAGAAATTAGAAGAACTTTCAGAGAGGGCATTAAGTGTAGAAGGGATTTTGCTGATGACAGATCACGAATTCCAAAGATCACAGCAGAAGAGCTTCAGGAACTAGGGAGGAACACAAGCTGGGTAGAAAAGCAAGTGTGCGAAATTCTATGGAGATAAGAATAAAAGTAACAAGGTGTGGGGGGCGCAGATGTCTGAAATTGCCTACCATAGCAGAATGAAATGAAACAGCAAGGTAAATCCTGGTGGACCCAAGACAAGTGTTGGTGATACAGTGTAGAAGGGAGCCAGAGAGGATGTCTGGGAATCTGGTTCCCACCTTGGTGTGTGGCAAGGGTAGCTCAGTATTTTCCCAGTATATGGATTGGTGGCCTTTCTCCTATATCTCAGATATTTGTGCTCCAAGAATAAAGCTCAGTTCCAGTGCAATAAGAGGAGAAGCTTTTCCCCCCACCTCTTCATGTCACCACTTACAACAGTCAGCCCAGCAGTTCTGTGAGATTTATCAGGCAAGCCATACAGCCTGTGCTCTGTTCACTCACCTTCCATGGAGCTGCTAACTTGGTAACTTTCTATACATTTCAGAAGAGACTCTCATGCAAAATTCAAGATGAATGAATCCCACTTTGCCATAGTAAAACTGAACTATCATCAAATCAACAGCCTTGTCCTACTCCTATTTGCTCCCCGACCACATCACATAGAAATCAAGGACTGATATCAACTCAGGATCTTTGCACATAGGAATATGGAGAATCTCCATTTTTTATTCACATAATAAGTTCTAACAAGATTTCCTAGAGAGCAGAGATGAGCAATAAAAGCAGTTCTGAATACTGCTTATACATTATATAAAAAGTATTTCACTACACGGTAATTGTATTGACAATTTTACCTTTTGATAAAAACATAAATGTAGTACAAAATATGATGAAAAATGTAGTCACTATGAGAAGAAGTGAGAGTATCCACTTAGATCCCACAAGTAGTTTTTAAATTAGAGAGCTATATTCTTAATTTGCTACTTGGAACTACCAAGTAGCAAAATATGTTTGTCAGACCAGGACAGGCAAACTGCTCAAGAAATTTCTTAGAAATTGAAGAGAAACTCTTTGCTTAAATTATTTTATGACTTGGCCTCTTATCTGGAGTTAAGAGCTGGTGAAATGATTTTTAGTGTAGATAACAGCAAGTTATATAATGACCAAACATAAGTAAAGAATTTTAATAAACTCCAGTAAACTTTGACACTTGCAAGCACTTATTTCCTGAAAATTGATTTTCATTTTACTATTGACACTGGAGGTGGTGCCATGAGCATGTGTTGTAAGAGGTATGATTCTGACTGCTGATTATGTTAGTAATAATGATATCTTTGAATGCCATTTATAGTATTTTTATAGTCCTCCTAATGACATAAAATATCATTCTTCTCTATAGTCCCAGAAATCATAACAGGAGATATGGAGTCAGCCATGGCAGTGGACTTAAACCCCTGGGTGGAATATGAGTTTCGTGTAGTAGCCACCAATCCAATTGGGACTGGAGATCCAAGCACCCCATCTCGGATGATCCGCACAAATGAAGCAGGTAAGAATTTAAAGAGTTGGAATTGACTTTTGAAAGTAAGTTGAATTAAGCATGATCGCTTTATTGTTTGCCTTAATATAATTTGTCCTGATGCATTTACCTAGATATCATAAAATCATTTCCTTTAAAATAATGCTTTCACTTTACTTGTTTTCAAAACTTTATTTTTCCTTGTGACCACAAATACAGGCACGTGGATGCTGCAATTTTCTACCAACCATCACAGCATCTTCAAATTAGCATGAAGTCAAAGCAATTAGTTTCTAATTCTAATTGTATACTTATACACTGTACATCCACAAAATCCAGAATGGATTTTTCTTCTTTTTCTCCAGTGACAACATCCTCCTTTAATTATAACCTACTTCCTTATAACTCCTTTATGCTGACCTTCACCACCTAACCTGTATAAATTATTCCTTGCAAATACAAACACAGTTCTTCCTTGACCTATTGCTTACTTGAAGTCTATGTGTATAATAAACACACATCTGCATTCTGACTTAGAAAACAAAGCATTTTTCTGGTCTTTTAGAATAAGTATCTCTGATAAAAATGTTTTTTTTTTAATGTAGATAAGAGGAATTAACAGCTTTACTCTAAAAGTAAATTAAGCTATCTTTCTCATCACATGGAAAGAGTAGATGTACAAGGAACTAAAAAAAATTTACTAAGATTATTAATTAATTAATTAATTGTATGGATTAATCAGCGTATCTGTGAAATTTCCATACAAAGAGTTTTTAGTAGATTTTATTACTTTGGACAAAGTCTATTGAGACATAAATTTTATAACCATATAAAATTCTATATTAATTTTATAAAGAAGAAAAGAGGTGTTCAGAGGTTTGTAACACAAAGGAATAATAAATGTTTAGGAACACTGAATGCTAATTATCCTGAATTGATCATTACATGTTGTGTGTATCAAATGGGTACCATTTGTATCCATATATATACAATTAAAATACATAAATTAATTGTATTTAATTGTATATTAAGACAGTACCTAATAGACAGCACCTAACAGAACACAAGGAGACACATGAGTCAATACTTTGATGAGAGTAATATAAAAACATAAATGGGGCAGGTGGCAAAGTAGGTATTAGATCCAGGAAGGAAAAAAACTAATGTTTTTATACATATTTAATGATAATATGTAAAACTCAGAGAAAGTTCATTAAAATGAAGATTTTTGTCATGTCTTCACTATCCTTTGGAATATAAAACAGTATCTGGAACTTGTACTCAACATGTGTTATTTTAAAAGGGAACATTGTTTCTCTTTCCTTTTAGCAGCCTTATCCATATCATTATCTAGGTCAGAGGCATATGTACATAGAAGACAGGATTAACTATATCCATTTTTTACTATATTTATAGACTTGGACCAAAATATGATTCGACTTCTAACAAATTAAACAAAATAATTATCAGCAAAATAAACTATCACAACAATTAAGCATATCATGTCTGTCCCTTTAAAAATGAGAGGAAAGAATTCCAAATGATCAAGTTATTTCATTAAATACAAATAACTGTACAAAATATTTTCAGATTTTTTTCCACATAAAAGTTAAGCACCCAAGGGAAAAAATATGTTACATATGCTGGAAAATATTCATGCACAGAAAAATCCAACTTCTCTGCTTTTATGATTTGCCTCTCACAAGTTGTTTTTTCTGCTACTTTTCAATAGTGTGAATTTTAAATTGAACATTAATTGGCTGGTTGGATTTTCATGCATCCATAAAATCAACCATGCTTTCATTGTGTACAGGTGTTCATTAATTAAGAGCATAACAGGTTAGTCATTCCTCATTTTATGTACTCACTGGGCAGATATGGAAATGACTGCCAATAGTAATACTTATGCTCACATAATTTCTAAAAATCACTGCCTTACTTTGCATATTGTTAATTGTGTTTAAACAAAGACAAAGATTGCTGCCTAATTCAGAGGCTCTCTATAAATATTCGTTTCAAACGTAAATAATTCGTTTGGGATGAATAATCCTTTTAAACTTTTTATAGTATAAATTTCCTTGTGCTATTAAAAAGCTTTTTAGCAAAAACACTTTTACATTTTAAACTAAATTATGTTCAGAAGATGCATTTGAAAGACTTCATCTGTTTCTGCAGCTTCCTCAATCATGTATTGCCTGTCTCTCCATTTTATCATGAGTTCTATATACATGACATACTTGAGTCCATTAAAATCTTATGGAAGAGAAATAGTATGAAAAATGCATGAAGTACTCTTCTCTGAAAGTGAGTTGAAGGCTTGCGCTGCCCACTTTGTGCTTCCTTTGCTTAGATACTACCTACAACTCGAGATACTAATGGTGTTGAACCAAGTGTTGAATTTTGTGCCTGATTTGTCAGGCAGCACAGATTAAAAGGGACACCAATATCCTGAGACAGCCTCTCAAGTGATGCACTCTGCCTATATTAAGTGCATATCCTGTATTTTAAAAGATGAGCCTTTTCTAATGGACCAACTAAACTTTGAAAATTGACAGAGCTGCTTGGGAGGGAAAAGGTCTCACATTAGGATGTTCACTTGAAAATTTTATGCCTCTTTAAAATTCTCTTATTAGAAAATTCTAAATTCCAAAGCAGATTTAGCAAAGCATTTCAACCTTAGAATTGCTCCTTTCCAACACCAAAAAGTAACAAGTGAATAATAAATAAATTTTCTTTGCAATTTTCTCTAAGGTATATTTTGAATTTTGTAGTCATCAAAGCACTTTTTGTAGTCAATACAAGTAACTTGATTCAACTCAACTTCTTAGCAATAGGATATCAAAACAGTAATATAAATATGTATTTTTACATTAGTACACATTTATAGTGAAATTTTCTTACATGCTTTAATTAGAGACAGATAAATATCCCTGTGCTTATTAATTTATAAAATATGTTACTATTTTCAAAACAACATATAAATTATGAGACAATATAAATCCTTGGTTACTTAAAAGGATAATGTCACATTTTAAGAAATGAATTTGAAAACTGCACTATGATAAAAATGGAAAAACATACAATGAATACAGCAACAACAGTTCTTTCCCTGAATGTCAATATTCTATGTTACACATTTGTAACACTTGAAAAATGAATAAAAAGAAGAGTTAACTATCTAACTTGTCATTTAGAAAAGCATTGTATTCTTTATTGTGTAATATCTGTTAACTCCAAAGTTCTTGTCATAAATCCCACTATCTATTGTTATTTCAAACTTTAATTTATATATAATTATAAATTAAAAATTGAAAATTTTTCTATATAATATATATATGTGTGTGTGTATAATAAACATATTTTAAAGGAAGCTTTATCTGTAATTATTTGAGTTTACATCTGAATTAATGTTCTATTGTTCCATTTTCTAGCATTGTGAACATAAGCAAGTTTGTTTAAGGCTTTGATTTTCCTACTTAGAGAAATGGGGAAAATATTTCAACTTATCCCACTGGATAATGTGAATCTGACATAAGTTGTCTATGTACATATATGAATACACCACAGTGAATCTCACCATCATGTACATCAAGAAATTTTAACAAATAAAATAACTATGGGTAAATGGCAGAAAGATCAATAGATGGAAGGGGGTGGTGAAAAAAAAGGGGAAGGATAGGTACTGTGGTCCTAATTAGAATAAAATATACCTCATGCTTGTATAATTATATCAAAGTCCATTCTATTGTCATATATAACTAAAAAGAACCAATAAAATAAAAAAAGGCAATGTGTATAAGCACTATCACCATGATCATTAATTTAAATGATTTGTTATTTTATAAAATGGAAATTTACACAATAGTAATAATTCAGAAGTTGCTTTTATTCATATTGAGGGCCCATGTTCAGGTATCTTCTACATCTCCCTCCCAAACCCATGTCTGGCCTTCATACAGTGCTTTTGCCTTCTTCTTTATTTGAGATAACATAGGACTCAG
The DNA here is from genome assembly GCF_048772815.1 of Callospermophilus lateralis. NCBI lineage: Eukaryota > Metazoa > Chordata > Mammalia > Rodentia > Sciuridae > Callospermophilus > Callospermophilus lateralis. The sequence continues at coordinate 125,888,558 of NC_135306.1, read as the reverse complement.
TACTAGCTTATAATTTCCTTTGGTTCTTGTAGTATAGATAAGGCAAAAAAGAGCAGAGAGAAAGAAGCATCAAATGAAGACCATGTATATTGTTTTTCCACAAATAGCTCTCCAGTTGCTTAGTACACTGAATTCTATCTACCATTCTCTTTTGACAGTTTTCTGGCCACACAAGGAAAAATATTTTTCTACATTTAAATGTATCAGATGGGAAATCAGATAAAAATCTTCCTTTGTCTTAATATTTTATGCACTATATTACACTGATGTACTGGTGTGCTAAATAGACTGGTTCCTACTGCAAAGTTAAAATTTTTAAAAAAGGGAAGAAATGAAAAAGAAAACAAGAAGGGTAAACATCTACTTAGGTGGTGCAGTGTGTATGATGTGCTTCTCCTTGGGTGTTGAAAGTCCACGTGATGGCATTTGTCCTCTGCCTTCTCTTTTGAGGTGTTCTGGGTTTGCTGGAGACATGTGGCTCCCTAACACACAGTCTTACTGGCTGTGACTTCAACAAGCCTGTCCGAACCTACTTTCCATAGAGTCCATTTCAACAGTATCTATTTCACATCCCCCATGCCTGTCCAGGCAATTCCTAGAAATGTAAGATCTTTTGAAGAACTATTTTCATTTCTGTACTGATAGCTAGAGTGGGACAGGGCATCCTACAAAACTCTGAAGCTCAACATCCAGGCAGAGTGTGATAGAGTAAGTATAGGAACTCTACTTATTTTGAGGTCTTCTTCCTCTCTTTGTTTATCGTGGTAGGAAAATCACCCCCTCCCTCTCTATTGACAGTTGGGGTTGGAGAGAGAGACGCCACAGCACATCCATTTTTCTAAATTGACACTCTTCTTCCAAAATAGCATTTCTTGAGCTATAATCCTACTTATATGAGCTAAAGAAAGATAACAGGAAAGAATCAAAATATGGGTTACCTATTTCTAAGCAAGTCTGTATAATATTTCTAAGCAAGACTTGTATAACTTCTTATTACAATTTCTCTAGTTCTTCATTGTCCTGTAACTCCTAAAAAGATATTGCTGTTTTCACATATGTATCTTTATAGTTCTGGTTTATGATAGTTATTTAGAAAATTTTCTTGAGTTCAGAAGTTATGGAGGAGACAAAAAAATATTATTGTAATATATTCATGTACATCTATAATACAAAAAAATAGTTTTTAAGTGCAAAAAATACTATTTCAATATATATGATAGGACTAGATTAGCTTTCTCTAGGAGTATATAAATTGGCTTTGTAAATATATATAGTGGGGATTTGAAAGCCAAGGCAATTCTGACTTGGATTAAATTATTTATTGGAACCAACTAGAAAATACCAGTTGTTAGGCAGTGCTGTGTACAAAGAAAAGTCATAGGCTATGGAGTTTTTAAGGGTTGTTTTTCTAATCAGTTTCTAAGAAAATGTTACAATGACAATATATTCCACTGAAGTAATTGGGAAAATCTAAAAGCAAATACTATTAAATGAACATTATTGGCTCTCACAACCCAATGAGTAATTTAATTATATTGTATAAATGGTTCTCAGTAAGATGAAAAGAAGACAAAAATTATGGCAAGCAACAGACCTCTAAGACCAAATCTTGGTTATTGGGGAAAAGAGAAAATAACAGTATGGCTCATATAGCAGACAATATTTAAAAATCATAAAACCACTTTGGTCTAGGCAAGTCTGTTCAATAAAACACAATTAAGAAATATATCTTCAGTTTCAGATACAGTTTTCAAGCTAAGATGATAATTTTCACAAATGCCTTTTAGAAGGAAAACTGGTCATTATTAGGCAGGCGGGTCTTTGCTGCAAAGATCTCAAAGAAGAAACAGAGGATGAGAGGCAAAGCTATGGAAGACTTGAGCATGCAAGATGGTAGAGTAATGAAGGGCTGTCAGCTCAGGAAGGAATCTAGGACCCTCAGATTAGACTTTTCCTATCTTTCTGGTCCCTGAAGTGCTGCACATCAATTTCCAGTCCTGTGCTAAGTACTTGCCCTTCAATACCTCATTTGGTTTTCACATCAGTCTCTAAAACACTCTCATAAATCAGTTTATATCATCTATAGTGGTATAAACAGAATCAGACTTTTAAAAAAATTTTGCACAAGATTATCTAGTAAATAAGCAGTAGCGCTTGATTCTAACCTAGACCTTAACTTCCAAACTGATGTCCCCCAAATTGATGCCTCCCAAATTGTAATCGCCTCGCCACACCTCCTCCCTCCTTCTTGCCATTTCCTTCTTCTCTTTTTACTACTTTATCTACTCATTTGGAGATTACTCATTCCCTGCTTTTACTCCCTTGTAAACTCTTACAAATAGATAAGAGAATATGAGTTGAGCTAAACACCATAGCTTTACATCTGTATTCTTGACTATTGCTCCTTGTACCAAAGTTCAAAAATCATACAAATTCTACATTTCCTGAAATATATAACCATTTCTTCTACAAATTGAGAAGGGTATGTTTACTTAGATTTCCAAATTAAAACCAGCTGTGGGGCTTGGGATATAGCTCAGTTGGTACAGTGCTTGCCTTGCAGGCACAAGGCCCTGGGTTCAATCCCCAGCACCACATACATACATACATACACACACACATACATACATTAAGCCAGCTGTGCCAAAACTAAAATCATACGTCCCATGGTAACATCAAAATAGGGTTAACCACATATCCAAGAAAGACATCCTATTTTCAAGATCACACATGCATAGACTTATGCTGAATATTAGTGCCTGTTGGATGTCACCACTTTCTCTTTTGAGGATTTAAAATCAGCATACTACAGTGATGCGGCATCAATGTTTTGTAGCTACACTATTCACAAACAGTTAAGCTATGGAGCTATCTGAAACGTCCCTCAGCAAATGAATGGATAAAGAAACTGTGGTGTATATACACAATGGAATGCTATTCAGCCAAAAAGAAGAATGACTTTATGATATTTGCAGTAAATGGATGGATCTGAAGAGTATCTTAAGTTAAGTAAAATAAGCCAATCCCCCAAATAAAAGATCAAATGTTTTCCCTGATATGTGAAGCTAACCCACAATAAGGGGTGGAGGGGAAGAAGTTCAATAGAATAGATAAAGGAGAATGAAGGAAAGGGAGGGAGGATAGAAATAGGAAAGACAATGGAAAAAAATATATGAATACACTACAGTGTGTCCCACCACAAGACTGGGGCCCTGTTTATAATAAGACATTCCATACATTTATCAAAATGGACTTTACTGTCATGTATAACTAAAAAGAACCAATTAAAATTTTGAAAGAAGATTCTAATAAGTAGTATTTTTCAAAATCCAGGTATTATGATAAATAATTACAAAAATGTTTTAAGTAGGTACAATTATCTTCATGAGTGACAGGAATGAGAGTGGTACAACTAGGACCACACCCAGATCTTTCTCTCACAAGAACCTTTTTACTATTTGTATATACTCTTACCTATTCTATTCATAAGAACAAAAGCAAGATTTGAATTTGTTTAGGAAACACCATTGGTATTTTTTTGAAACTTTAAAAATTTCACTTTTTCTATAAAATTCAGCCTAAATGATAACTAATAGCAATATCCATGTGCCTTGTACTTTAATTCTGGTAGGGGAAAAAATGTTTAAATGTCCCTCTCCCCTACCACCTTTTTTTTTTAATTGGTTGTTCAAAACATTACAAAGCTATTGACATATCATATTTCATACATTAGATTCAAGTGGGTTATGAACTCCCATTTTTACCCCAATTACAGATTGCAGAATCACATCGGTTACACATCCACATTTTTACATGATGCCATATTCGTGACTGTTGTATTCTGCTATCTTTCCTATCCTCTATTATCCCCCCTCCCCTCCCCTCCCATCTTCTCTCTCTACCCCATCTACTACAATCCATTTCTCTCCTTGTTTTTTTCCCCATTCCCCTCACAACCTCTTGTATGTAATTTTGTATAACAATGAGGGTCTCCTTCAATTTCAATGCAATTTCCCTTTTCTCTCCCTTTCCCTCCCACCTCATGTCTCTGTTTAATGTTAATCTTTTTCTCATGCTCTTCCTCCCTGCTCTGTTCTTAGTTGCTCTCCTTATATCAAAGAAGACATTTGGCATTTGTTTTCTAGGGATTGTCTAGTTCACTTAGCATAATCTGCTCTAATGCCATCCATTTCCCTGCAAATTCCATGATTTTGTCATTTTTTAGTGCTACATAATACTCCATTGTGTATAAATGCCACATTTTTTTTTATCCATTTATCTATTGAAGGGCATCTGGGTTGGTTCCACAGTCTAGCTATTGTGAATTGTGCTGCTATGAACATCAATGTGGCAGTATCCTTGTAGTACGCTCTTTTAAGGTCTTCAGGGAATAGTCCAAGAAGGGCAATAGCTGGGTCAAATGGTGGTTCCATTCCCAGCTTTCCCAGGAATGTCCATACTGCTTTCCAAATTGGCCATACCAATTTGCAGTCCCACCAGCAATGTACAAGAGTACCCTTTTCCCCACATCCTTGCCAGCACTTGTTGTTTGACTTCAAAATGGCTGCCAATCTTACTGGAGTGAGATGGTATCTTAGGGTGGTTTTGATTTGCATTTCTCCGACTGCTAGAGATGGTGAGCATTTTTTCATGTACTTGTTGATTGATTGTATATCCTCCTCTGAGAAATGTCTGTTCAGGTCTTTGGCCCTTTTGTTAATTGGGTTATTTGTTTTCTTATTAATTTTTTTAGTTCTTTGTATACTCTGGATATTAGGGCTCTATCTGAAGTGTGAGGAGTAAAAATTTGTTCCCAGGATGTAGGCTCCCTATTTACCTCTCTTATTGTTTCTCTTGATGAGAAAAAACTTTTTAGTTTAAGTAAGTCCCATTAGTTGATTCTAGTTATTAACTTTTGTGCTATGGGTGTCCTATTAAAGAATTTGGAGCCCGCCCCAACAATATGTAGATCGGAGCCAACTTTTTCTTCTATCAGACACAGAGTCTCTGATTTTATATCAAGCTCTTTGTTCTATTTTGAGTTAACTGTTGTGCATGTCGAGAGAAAGGGATTCAGTTTCATTTTGTTGCATATGGATCTCCAGTTTTCCCAGCACCATTTGTTGAAGATGCTATCCTTCCTCCATTGCATGCTTTTAGCCCCTTTATCAAATATAAGAAAGTTGTAATTTTGTGGATTGGTCTCTGTGTCCTCTATTCTGTACCATTGGTCCACCCGCCTGTTTTGGTACCAGTACCATGCTGTTTTTGTTACTATTGCTCTGTAGTATAGTTCGAAATCTGGTATCGCTATACCGCCTGACTCACACTTCCTGCTTAGAATTGCTTTTGCTATTCTGGGTCTTTTGTTTTTCCATATGTGAATGGGGTGGTTGTCCTTATTTCCATTTTAGAAGATTTGTCGCTGATATACAGGAATGCCTTTGATTTATGTGTGTTGATTTTATATCCTGCCACTTTGCTGAATTCATTTATTAACTCTAGTAGTTTCTTTGTAGACCCTTTTGGGTCTGTTAGAGATAATATCATATCCTCCGCAAATAGTGATAATTTATGCTCTTCTTTTCCTATTTTTATGCCTTTAATTTCTTTCATCTGTCTAATTGCTCTGGCCAGTGTTTCGAGAACTATATTGAATAGAAGTGGTGATAGAGGGCATCCCTGTCTTGTTCCAGATTTTAGAGGGAACGCCTTCAGTTTTTCTCCATTCAGAATAATGCTACCTGAGGCTTAGCATATACAGCTTTAGGATGTTGAGGTAAGATCCTGGTATCCCTAGTTTTTCTAGTATTTTGAACATAAAGGGATGTTGTACTTTGTCGAATGCTTTTTCTGCATCTATTGAGATGATCATGTGGTTCTTTAAGTCTATTGATGTGGTGAATAACATTTATTGATTTCCATATATTGAACCAGCCTTGCATCCCAGGGATGAATCCTACTTGATCATGGTGCACTATTTTTTTGATATGCTTTTGAATTCGATTCACCAGGATTTTATTGAGGATTTTTGCATCTGTGTTCATTAGAGATATTGGTCTGTAGTTTTCTTTCTTTGAAGTGTCTTTGTCTGGTTTTGGGATCAGGGTGATGTTGGCCTCATAGAATGAATTTGGAAGATCTCCTTCTTTTTCTATTTCTTGAAATAACTTGAAAAGTATTGGTATTAATTCTTCTTTGAAGGTTTTGTAAAACTCCGCTGTGTATCCATCCGGTCCAGGGCTTTTCTTGGTTTGTAGTCTTTTGATGGCTTCTTCTATTTCCTCCTTTGTTATTGGTCTATTTAAATTGTGTGTATCTTCCTGACTCAATCTGGGCAAATCATATGACTTAAGAAATTTATCGATATCTTCACTATCTTCTATTTTATTGGAACATAGGGTTTCAAAATAATTTCTAATTATCTTCTGTATTTCTGAAGTGTCTGTTGTGATATTGCCCTTTTCATCCCATATGTTGGTAATTTGAGTTCTCTCTCTTCTTCTCTTTGTTAGCATGGTTAAGGGTCTGTCGATCTTATTTATTTTTTCGAAGAACCAACTTTTAGTTTTATCAATTTTTTCAATGTTTTTTTTTTTGTTTCAATTTCGTTGATTTCCACTCTGATTTTAATTATTTCTTGCCTTCTACTACATTTGCTGTTGTTTTGCTGTTCCTTTTCTAGGATTTTGAGATGAAGTGTGAGTTCATTTATTTGTTTTTTTTTTTTTTAATTGAGGAATGAAATTCAGGCAATGAATTTCCCTCTTAAAATTGCTTTCATTGTGTCCCATAGATTCCGATATGTTGTGTCTGTATTTTCATTTATCTCTAAGAATTTTTTGATTTCTCCTTTATGTCTTCTGTAACCCATTGATCATTCAGAAACATATTGTTCATTTTCCAGGTGATGCAGGATTTTTCCTTCCTTCTTTTATCATTGATTTCCAGTTTCATTCCATTATGATCAGATAAGATGCATGGTATTATCTCCACACCTTTATATTTACTAAGAGTTGCCCTATGGCATAATATATGGTCTATCTTTGAGAAGGATCCATGTGCTGCTGAGAAGAATGTGTATCCACTTGATGATGGTTGATATATTCTATATATGTCGGTTAAGTCTATGTTATTAATTGTGTTGTTGAGTTCTATAGTTTCTTTATTCAGTTTTTGTCTGGTGGATCTGTCCAATGGAGAGAGCGGTGTGTTGATGTCACCGATAATTATTGTGTTGTGGTCTATTTGACTCTTGAACTTGAGGAGAGTTTGTTTTATGAACGTTATAGCACCATTGTTTGGTGCATACATATTGATAATTGTTATGTCTTGTTGGTGGATGTTTCCTTTTAACAGTATATAGTGGCCTTCTTTATCCTTTTAGATTAACTTAGGTTTGAAGTTGATTTTATTCGATATGAGTATGGCCACTCCTGCTTGCTTCCGAGGACCATGTGAGTGGTATGATTTTTCCTAGCCTTTCACTTTCAACCTGTGTATGTCTTTTCCTATCATATGAGTCTCCTGAAGGCAGCATATTGTTGGATTTGTTTTTTTTAATCCAGGTTACTAGCCTTTGTCTCTTGATTCGTGAATTTAAGCCATCAACCTTTAAGGTTACTATTGATATATTGTTTGTACTTCCAGTCATGCTTATTTATTTATTTATTTTATTATGGCTTGTTTTTCCTTTTTGGTTATATTTTTTTTCTTCCCTTTACTGAGTTACCTCCCAATGTTAGTTTTGGGTGCTGTTTTTCAATTCCTCTTCTTGTAGTGTTTTGCTCAAAATGCCTTGCAGTGCTGGTTTTCTGGCTGTGAATTCTTTTAACTTTTGTTTATCGTGAAATATTTTGATTTCATTGTCAAATATGAAGCTTAATTTTGCTGGATACAGTATTCTTGGTTGGAATCCATTATTTTTCAGCATTTGAAATACGTTGTTCCAGGATCTTCTCGCTTTCAACATCTGTGATGAAAAATCAGCCGTTAACCTAATTGTTTTATCCCTGAATGTAATCTGCCTTCTTTCTCTCGTAGCTTTTAATATTCTCTCCTTGTTCTATATGTTAGATATCTTCATAATTATGTGTCTTGGAGTTGGTCTATTACGGTTTTGTATGTTTGGGGTCCTGTAGGCTTCCAGGATTTGGCAATCCATTCCATCTTTCATATCTGGGAAGTTTTCTAGGATTATTTCATTCAATAGATTGTTCATTCCTTTGGTTTGAACCTCTATACCTTCTTCTATCCTGATGACTCTCAACTTTGGTTTTTTATGACATCCCATATCTCTTGGATAGATTGCTGGTGATTTCTTAGCATCATTTCTTTGTTGACTATATTCTTTTCAAGTTGATACACTTTGTCTTCATTATCTGATGTTCTGACTTCTATTTGGTCTAGTCTATTTGTAATATTCTCGTTTGAGTTTTTAATTTGGTTTATGGTTTCCTGCATTTCTAGGATTACTGTTTGATTTTTTTTTTAAATCTCTATCTCCTGGTAGAGCTCGTTCTTTGCCATTTGAATTTGCCTATTTAATTCATTTTCATTGTTTACTTTCATTGTTTGGACTTGCTATCTAATGTCTTCTCTAAGATTCCATTCCATCTGAGTTAGGTATGCCTTGAGTTCTTTCTCTGTCCATTTTTCTGAAGACTCTAGGTTCTCCTGTGAATTTAAGTTGTCCTGCATTGTTTGTAATCCTTTTTTCCCTTGTTTTTTCATGGTGCTCACGTTGTTTTCCAACTCCGTTTGACTGCTGTGTTTCTTTTTTCTTCTTTAAATTTGTTTTGGTTTTTATAGTTCCAATATCTCTCCTTTGTGTTGGGAGACAATGTTTAGAGATGTTGGATTTAATTGTGAATTAAGGTAAATTCATTAGTTTCATTAGAGGCCTACAGAATTTGATGGCATGTATAGAATCAAGGTTTGAACTTAGGATTTTATGTTGAGGTCGGGCGCTTTGATGGTATGGAGGTTAGTATATGTTAGCTTCTTTGGGGGGTTGCTCAAATGCAGGTGGATATTAACAAGAGAATAGACAGGAGTACTTGGGGGTAGTTAAGGGCTTAGGCGGACTATGGACCGATTTGTAGTATTCATCTATTTGCATTTAGTAAGTTGTACATAATATGGGTGGTCATGCTTAAGAGGAAAGATGGGAAAAAGGTAACAAAGCAAAGCAAGAAAGAGGGAGAGAGGAAAGAAAGTGAAAAGAATAGAAAAGAAAAGGAAATGATAATAAAAAAATGATAATAATATGCAGTAAAATAAAAGTTACATTTAAAAAAATAATAGTATAATTGTAGAAAAGAAAAAAAATAAAATTAAAAAATTAAAAAAAAATTAAAAGAAAAAAGGAGCACTGTTAGGCTTCTATTTTCTTCGCTTCCAGTAGGTGGTGCTGTGCCTTCCGGGCCAAGATTTTGCCCTCTGGCTGTAGGAAACAATCTGTGTGAGGTCGCTCCCTCCTCCCCCTCCTGGTGTCTCTCAAAACCTGTTAGCTTAGGTTTATTCCTGGTTTCTAGTCCCCTGGCTTCTCCTGTCACCCAGGCCTTTCCCAGTGTGATACCTCTCAGCAGTTCAAACTACACTCTGTGCCTGCAGTTTCCTGGACATGGAGCATGGCTTTTGGGAACCGGCACCTTATTGTTTTGATTCCCTCCACTAGCCCCTCCCTTAGAGCTGTCGAAACAGGTTTTGTTCCCACCGCTGGTGGGAGGGAGGAGTTGGGGGTCAGATGCCTTTACCTTTCCCCCACGCCTCTACTCAAGCTCACTCTGTTAATCACGCCCCCAGAAAGCCGGGGAGAGATTTTATGTGACTTCCCGCTGTAAAGGAGGTGGACTAAATGTCACAGACCTGTTCTATTGCTGAATGAGCTGCGATCAGTCGAAAACTGGCGATGGTGATGTCAGCTCTCCAAGATGGTGGCCGCTGGCTTCCTCGGTGGTCTGACCGGTGTGGAGGACAGAACCGGACCGCTTCCTTTCCCGTCTCAAACCCAGAATTCAGCACTGAGCACAGTGAGGGCACAGCCAGCAGGAGCCCACAGAATCAGCAACGCCATTTCTATGCGTTGCTAGTTCGCCGTTTCTATGGACGCTGTTTCCCTGCGCACCCCGCAGTCTCTAGCAGCGGGGCAAGCTGCTGAACAAGCAACTTGAATCTCCGGGTGGACAAATCTCTCGCAGTTGAGCCCCAGTAACCAATCCTCCGGCGATGGAAATCCTTTCTCTAGGTTTTAGTGCACCCCAATTTTGCTGGAGATTCCTAACAAGATAGCTTTTGTCCGTTCTAACTCGTCATTCACCCACGCAGTGACGCGGTGCATGGGGATGATGCATTCCATTTGCCTCCATCTTTCTGTCTCCCCTCCCACCTTTACTGTATAAACAACCTCCCTCCTGTCTTTCCATTCTCCTGTACCTTCTTTCCAAACTAGTCAATAACCACTGAGCTCCTAAATTACACATAACTTCTCACAGTCTCTGATAAAGCTTATTATGTAATAAATCATTTAAACACTTGCAGTAAGAAAACTAGAAATTTTTCACAATGGGGGAAAAAGATGGGTAAATGATTTCATCTTGTTTTGCTTAGTTATTAAGTCACGTTGATAGTGTGGCTCACTTTGTTCTAACTGTTGTACTTACAAAAATATTTAAACATGCTTAAACTGAGGTGGTATAATACATTTTGGTTATTCTGAGTATTTACAAGAATGTTTTCAAAGTTAAAGATGAAAAGAGTCAATAGTCTATAGTTCAACGTGCCAGATAAGACCTCAAACATTTAAGCCTTTGTAGCTTGTGGGCAAAGTATCAATTATATTATCCATTCATGGAGGATCACTGCCCAAAAATAAATTCAGAAGAATCAGGGCTTAACCTGCTAACCATGCATGTAAACTTGATTGTCTACGCTAACATGTTCATGACATTATCAGTGGCTGAGGGAAAAATGACCTCACTGCTTAAATATAAATCAGGTTCTTATTAATTCCACTGAAACTATTAGTTTTTTAACAAAATATATATTTCTCTGTACTCAATGAAAGCATTTACTAGATGTTTCATTGCATTAATTTTATGCTTCTAACAAGAATTATAGGACTATTACACCAGAAGGGCTCTGAAAGATTAAGTCAAATTCCTTCATATCATAAGTAATGCTGTTTTATAAATAAAGGGATATAATTAAAATCAGTAGACACCATAGAATTTACTGCAGAGATTATAACTATATACCACCAACTTGAAAAGGAAATGAATGAGCCTGGGCTTCAGTGATCATCTGCACATAATTAGGAAATTTAAGCCAATTAGAATTAGACTGCCCAAACAGTATGATCCTTACAACAAAATATAATGCCTGAGTTGTAGTTATTAAAGCCTTATATTTTCTAATAGTACTTCCCAGTATATCTAATAATAAGCTTTTTAAGTTTAGGAGCAGTTGGTGTTTTTTCACAAATATTATTAAAACATAGTAAGCCATAATGCCTCTTGCTGTATCACTTAGGTTTATTAAAATTGGAGATAGGAACTAACATCCTCCTTATGTCACTCTAACACTAACTATGGGCTATCTTGTCTTAAAAAGAAATTAGTATGCCATATGTGGTGTAATCTCAGAGACCCAGGAGGTGAGGCAGGAAGATCACAAGTTCAAGGCCAGCCTCAGCAACATTAGGAGACTCTGTCTCAAATAAAAAGGACTAGTGATATAGCTCATAACTCAGTGTTCAAGCACCCTTAGGTTTAATCCCCACTACCAAAAATAAATAAATAAAAAGAAGTTAGCAGCTTGATTTTGAATACAAGAAATTCTATGCACTTGGGGTTGTTTTTGTCTTGTTTAGTTGTTTGGTTTTTTACAGATAATTCAACTGGGAAATTACCCAAATAGAAATTAATCAAATCAGAGAAAGCTTTGTTTTCTTGTCTTCTCAAAGTGAAAGTTTCTACAAAACATTCACCAGTTTTTTTACTCAGAAAATTAAAACTTTTAAACAATTTAAATAAGCTTTCTAAAACATAAAAGCATTAATAGACTGTAGAACAATACACTAAAGTTTCAGAAGTTTTGATTTCAAATACTTTCTCCCACGGCATTCTCCTCCAGTCTTACAATGGGCTCCAGGGATCCCACCAGGGATCCCACAGCCTACTCCACAACTCCCATCCAGAGTCTCTGAGCAGCCTCTTCTTAGGTGATGTCAGAGAACTAAACAAAATTGAACAGGGTCTTCAGTGCATAGTCTTTCCATAGAAATCCAAACTTTTAGGGATTGTGTCCCGAGAGCCCTAAATTTAGGAAATAAATGCAGTCCAGTGTAACAGAAAAGGAACTTGACCTGATAGATCTTATGCATAATATTATTCAAATGTAAGTTGTGAGATAAATGTGAAGTGCATGTTTGTTTTTTCCTAAACAAATGGTACAAAGACAAGCCATGATGATTTGATATCAATAAATTACTCTATCTCTACTATTCATTTGGTTGAGCAGCAATGGATGGTCAGAATATTCAAAACTCAGATTAGCCACTGAGGGGAATTATATGACACCTTGTTTTCTTTCTTTTTACACAGTTAAAACCAGCTCACTTCTCATGTGCTGTATTACCCATATCATAAGCCCGAAAATAAACTTACAATTAGTACACTATGTTACAGTGGCTTTTCAGACATGGTCTCTAGGCATACTGACATATCACAGATTGCTACTCATGTCCATTAACTATGACTGTTAATTTAAAAACCCATGTTCATAAATCATTTGCTTGATATACATATGAATTAAGACATATTCAGAGTGTTTTCTGCAATACCACCATTTTTTTCCCAGTTGAACACCATACAATTTCTTGTATGAGAATAAAGGTTATCTAACCCCATGTAATTCTTAGGGAACCCATGAAAGTGAACTCCATGGGCAAAAAATCTTTAGTATGCATGTAACTGTGAAAGAAAAAATAAAAAAGACTAGTAACTACTGCTATATATACTCTACTGCTATTTCATGCTGTATTGGTGGCTTCTTCATGTGGTTTGACTGGAAAAGAATCATATTTATGCAGAAACATGCCCAAAGATACTGAAATTTGGACCCTGAAAAATAAAGCTTATTTATTTCAGTGGAGCCAATTATATATTAACAGGCTTTTTTTCTCTCACCTCCCTGGCCCAAGTAGAATTTTTATTTTTCCTTTCTAGTACTATATAAATTCTCCCTTCAGTTTTTTTCTAGCATATAAAATGCTGCGTGAATATCTAGCAGTAATTAATAGCCTGTCATCCAAGTAGGTAATATATGGGAGTGAATTCATTGTTTATGAGTATATCAATATCATTTTAAAACTATATGCTGGGATAGAAAGGCAACGGTGAAGTGTAAAATTGCTAATGCAGGCTCATAGCCTGGAAAATGATTTCTTTTAATAGTTTTCTTCATTTAACAGTTCTTCATTTGACAATGTTCCCATTCAACTGCAGATTTTGTGGTTTGGTACAGTGAAGAAGAAATTTATTCCTTTGACACATTTATTCTTTTAATAGTTATTCATTTGAAAAAGTTTCACTGAGGGCCTATATATTTTGCAGTTTGTAGAGAAATTGATTCTTGACAGGTTTTCTTTAAATGTGCATTGAAATAGATTCTCCTTCTGTGGCATTGTTGCTAAGATTTCTTTAAATTGGGTCTTCCTGGGGGGTTCTGGTAATACAGTAATGTTGGTGTCAGCCTGTGGGTTTTCCAGGGATTCTGTAAGCTCTAGATGACAGAAAAGGGTCACACTACTGGCAAAGAGGAGAAAGGCAAGCAATTTAAAGGATGGAGCTTATCTAAGCATTAGTAGGTGTCTTTAGCTTTCGTGTTCATTATAATTTGAACATCACTGACAGATCATTTACAACAAGACTAGTTTGGGGATGGAGTATGTGGCCATGAAATATAGTTATCAAATTGTCCTCAAGGAGCTGGGGGTGTTGCTCAGCACTAGTGCTTGCCTAGCACGAGTGAGGTGCTGGGTTCGATCATCAGCACCACATAAAAATAAATAAAATAAAGGTAATGTGTCCAGCTACAACTAAAAAAAAAATTGTCCCTCAAAGATTTGAAAGCAGATAATCTGTCACAAATGTTTTATTTCGATATATTATATGATCATTCTAAGCTCAAACCCATGTTTGACTTGTTATTTCAGGATTTTTCCCAAAGTCAGTAGGGTCGTGATAGGTCTGTATTGTAAGAAAAATCTCACATCTATTCCCTCTCCTCACTGTTGATCCTTTTTTACTCACAGTTCCAAAGACAGCACCCACCAATGTCAGTGGAAGAAGTGGACGAAGGCATGAGCTGGTCATCGCCTGGGAGGTAAAGAAAGTCTCTGAAGATGTCAGAATTCCCCACTTCCTTAGAAACGCAGGCTTGCTGCCCTGGTATGAAGAAACACAGGGGCTTCTTTTTAGATTAAGCACTGAGAGCATGTACTGCTCTCACAAGTATTGGCAAAGTGAAGCTCTCTCATTTTCATACCAGGCCCCAGGTCTAAGATATGCTTTCCTGTCGTATAAGACATTACAAAACAAAGTTCACATCCTATTCCAAATTTCTTCATGGATCTGTTTGACTTCATTTGTCATTTAATTATTTGACCAGGAGATAGTCACCTTGACTTACAAGGAACTAACAGTCCTGGGGAGGAGGAACGAACCACCCCTGTGGGGCACAGTGTCCGGGTTATCCCTCCTAGTCCATGCTAGAAATGGTGACCTCATTTTACAAATTATGAAACAGATAATTTTTAAGAAACTCCCTAATCAACAGAATTGGGACCCTTCTTATAAGCATTTGTATTCTTTTTTCTACCTTGTCATACAGCTTCCAAAGTATTCTTTTTCTAAAAAAAAAAAGAAAAAGAAAAAAAAGAAAAAGAATGAAAGGGGACTTACTTATTTTTTACTAAGCCAATTTCCTTTTTGATAAATAACCTTATTGTTGGGACTGAGAAAATAGCTCAGTGGCAGAGCACTTGCAGAACATGTGCAAAGCCCTGGATTAGATCCCTAGCACCACACACACACAAATAGCAAATATATCTATGTAGTTCACAGACCTAAGCCTTAGAATATACAGACACTGAAATGTTTGTTGGACAAATGGAACAAATACCTGATAATTTCTAAGAGCAAATATAAAATGTAAAGTAAAATATATTTTCCCAAGAAACCTTCCATAGGCACATCATCTGTCCTCTTTTTTTCTATCCATTCCCCTTTTCTCAATAAAACCTCATGTCTTGCTTTTTATTTCTGCAGAGGTATTAACTTCTCAACATCTGACCTTCACTAAGATGATCTCTCTCTAAATAGACTTGCCCTTCCCCATGAACTTTGATTATAATAGGCTTGTCTCTCTTCTTTCATTTGATACCTAGTTTTTCTTCAAATCAAAATTTTAAAGAAAACCTACTTTACAAATGTTTACTGTCTGTCTACTATGTATTAAGCACTGTGCTCATCAGTGGCTGTTAAACTTTTCCATTAACTAGTCAATTACAATTATGGCTTTCTGTGATATTCAATAGAAGCCCACTTGACAAATGTAAACATAAGCTCCATAGCACAAGAAGTTTCTTGGAAAAAAAAATGCCATAGTCCAGTGTTTGTACATATTCGTAAAGCACAGGTACTATTGAAAAGAACACTGAAAGGTTGTTCTTAATTTAATATCTCTTCAATTAACTGTGCAAAGTATTCTGCAGAATAGCACCAGTGACAAGATATTCCCAAATATCAGACCGTATGTCAGTTTTCCCCAACATTGCTAAATTCTAGTGTGGAATTCAAGGGCCTTCCTTTCATATACATGACTGATGAGAGCAAATTTGTTTCACTTCAAGAGTTTTCAATACTCTTGTGAATTTTCTTACATACCAACAGATATAATTTAATTTTTCTTCTTTTACCTTTAAATTCTTTTAAGTTGTCAAAACCTGCCAAAGTCATTATTTATGTTGGCTTCCAATGTAGTATAGATTTGATATTTACCTTTGCCCTGGTTATCCATAAAATAGCAACAATAAAAAACTAAAGATTTGGAGGAAGTGGTTTTTTACAAATTGTTTTGCTGATAATTGTGTTTTCCTTCTTTAGCCAGTATCTGAAGAGTTTCAGAATGGGGAAGGCTTTGGTTATATTGTGGCTTTTAGACCCAATGGAACACGTGGCTGGAAGGAAAAAATGGTGACATCCTCTGAAGCTTCCAAATTTATTTATCGAGATGAAAGCGTCCCTCCCCTTACACCCTTTGAAGTAAAGGTTGGCGTTTATAACAATAAAGGAGATGGACCTTTCAGTCAAATCGTGGTTATCTGTTCAGCTGAAGGAGGTCAGTTGCCTTATCCCTATTATCTTATTTAGCATTTTAATATTTTTTGTTTCTTTATGAAAGGCTTCATTATTCAAGAGTAAGCCAAAAATGAAGAAAATAAAGTTCACTTATAATCCTACTACACTTAAGATAAATTTTGAAAAGAGTTTGGAAAATGTAATTTTAAAAATCTGATTTTAATTTTAAAATAATATAATTTTAAAAAATTGTTTATGCTGCTTTGGTTTTTGTTTTGTTTTGTTTTGTTACTCCCTAATAATTTATGGCAAACAAGTATTCATGATAATAACAATGTTAGTAATTTCTGTATTGTATTCAGTTCTCTGGGTGCATATTAACAAACCCCTTTCGTTTGAATTTTAGATAACTTTAATAATACATATGTGAAATAAATCTAAATAAAGTCTCCATTTACATGGCCAGTAAGTGTTTCTATCTATCCTATGCACAAACCATTGTACTGATAAGGTAGTATCAGGACTTTCTATTACAAACTTTTCATAGAATCATTAAATCCTAATGACAATCTTGTGTGCTAGGCATTGAGTAGAAAGAGAAATTAAAGTTCAGAAAAATTATGAAATTTGCTAAAAGTAACAAGTTTGTAATTGAGCATTCAATCCCTATCTCTAAGCATTAAATCCTTGATCTTTCTAGAGTGTGCTGCGATAATATGCATGACCTCACTTAAGATACAGTTAACTAGCCATTTTGGAGATGAATAAACTGTAAACCTGTGACTTACTCATGATTACAGTCAATAGGTCATAGAGCTAAAATACAAACCCTGCTTCCAACATCAAAATCCTGGATTCTTTTGAGTTTAAGTACAAATGTGCTATTTTCTGAGAGAAAGCATGATAGATCTAACTCCTGAAAGCTAGCTTTACCTCTTAGTCCTTCTTCTATTCATGTGCAGAATTTCAACTGACCCCGAAAGTTTAAAATAAAATTGTCTTATATTCCCTAAATTTATGAAAGAAAATGTTCCACTGAAGGCAGCACTCATTTGACCTTCCAAATAAGTAAGGGTAACACAAACTGACCCTTGTACTTCCTTCATGCCCACATGTGCAACTTGAATAGCTCAAAAGAATTGATATTTTCAGTGCTGTGAGCTTCATAAAAAGAAATAGGGTTATTTGAATATGGAAGAACAAAGGTAGTGTTTGATTTATGTAAGTGCAGTTTTTCTGTAAAAGCTGCCTTATGTTTTTATAATGTAGAGCCAAATAGTGAAGCAAAAACTCTATTCTAGCAAAAGAATGGTCAGGAAGATAAATAATCAAGTAATGAAAAGGAGTCATGGGTATTCCAATGAGAAACCCATGAACTAAGCATCTCAGATTTTTGATGTTTCTCGATACAGCCACTGTGTCGTATTACTTATACTACCTAATTTAACACTTAAAACCAAACAAGAGGCCAGGAGCTCAAGCTCAATCTACCTTTTAGAAAACTAGGTGTCTGTGAACCTAACTAACATGCCCAAGTTCACACCAGTAAGTGACACAGCTGAGATTTTCACTAGACCTATATGATTCCAAAGCACATGTTTGAACTACTACCCTATACTGTCTCACCAGGAATGTATGTAATTATGATATTTTCTATTATTTATTACACCAAATATCTATCTTCAAGTGCATGTTTTATTCAGGAAGTGCATATTCTTGTTGCTTTAAAATTGCTTCAACCTAATTATCAAGCACACAGTCCCAAAGGTCACATGAGGTGAGTTGCAGAAGTTTGTGAACATGCTTTGTATGTTAATGCCAGTGCTGCCTTTAAGAAATCCAGTTTGTAAGTTTCTTGACAACCTTTGCTTTGAAATTAAATTATAGCAGCCACCATTTTTTTTAATACTGTGTTCCCTTAAACTTGAAATGGCTTGCCTTTGGAGATTTCTCTTTTAAGCTAGAAAGGAAATATGCATATTTTCCTTCAAAGACACTGAGGTTGTTGCTGTAACATATTTCATAGTAACACTTCATTTATTTTGTAGACTAAAATATGAAAGATGCCACGCAAATTAAGTATGTATAGAGTCTGCCTTTGTTCTGATGACAAAATTCAAAATATATTTGGCATTTGCTTACTAATTAGATTTAAAATTTTGGAACTCTGTGTGTAAATATGAGTAAAGTGCTACCATCACTAAATTACTACCATCACTAAACATGCAGGATAGGGGACAGAAGAGCTTTTTGCCTAGAGGTAGCAGAGCCCAAGTTCAACTCTGGTTATTTACTAAATGATCTTGGACAGTTAATTCACCTCTCTGAGCCCTGTCTTTCTACACTTTAATAATGAACTTTTGAAATAAAAATGTCTCTGTCAATCCTCACAAATCTAAAATTAAAATTTTGTCAATTTATCCTATTCTAAGGTGTTCTTTTAAACAACTATCCCAAACAGGGAGTAATAATAGTTCACTTTTTCTCTATAATAAAAAGGGCAAATTAGTCCCTTGGAAAATCGCTTTACTTGAAAAGAAGAGATCATTTTAAAAATTAAATGATTTTTAATTAAACCTGCAATAAACTCGAAACTATAAATTGTGGTTGTACTCCTGCTAGTGCAGTTTCATCTCCTCTATGCCTGTGGATATTTACAGGTTCAATGTGTCTTTAATCATCATCCTCTTACCCCCAGCCCACCAGATCTGAGATTGTACTTCTTAAGACAAATTCTGCTGCTTTACTGTTCCCTTTAACCCAGTCAACTGTCTTTCACTTTCAAATCTTTCCATACTGGAGAGGCAGTAAAGAACAAATGAAACGAGACTGCTTTTCCATTTCT
Source organism: Callospermophilus lateralis (assembly GCF_048772815.1). Lineage (NCBI taxonomy): Eukaryota > Metazoa > Chordata > Mammalia > Rodentia > Sciuridae > Callospermophilus > Callospermophilus lateralis. The sequence continues at coordinate 125,869,349 of NC_135306.1, read as the reverse complement.
ATTCATGGGCTTAGTTCTTCTCTCGACCAAGAATACTGGCCAAATGTCTAGGACACTATGAAAAAGTCACATTTTCACAGCTGACACTGACCTGGGTTGGAGGGGGGTGATATGTGTTAAATATATTACACATCCCACTACACATTTTAGATATGAAAAAAAGCTCAGAAAAACATATTTTTTGATTTTTTAAAAATCAGTCCATTTATGTTGTTTTATGTTCTTCACTCTAACAATTTATGACAAACATGTTTCCATGATAATTAAAGTATTAAAAATCTCTACAGTGTATTCCATTCTCTGGGTGGATATTTAACCAAAATTCAGCCATGAGAATTGGTGTTATCTGAGGCATAGAAAGACTAACAAGGCTCACCTTAGAGTATTACTTCTACCTCTCCCACTGGAACATCAATGATGGATGGCATTCACATCCCAGAATGCCCTTCTATGAATGCTTGTGTGCATTCACCCTTCATCTTTTTATTTTCCTCTCTCAAGAAAGGATATTGAAATGCAAATGAGAATTATATTATTATAAAGGAAAAACCTTAGTTGACCTGTTATTAAAATGAATCATCATTTGTAAATATTGATATTTGGTAAATCACTTGAGATGTGACCTTGACTTGCATTTCTGACATTGACTATTGCCCTAGAGTACTATCAGAGAAGTGGCAAATGCTTCTTTTGCTAACTTTTCAATATTTTCACAATAGACGTAAACCTTAAAGGCTCTGTTAGTGCCATGTAGCATCTGGCATAAGCCTGACAGATTTTTGCCTACTAGGATTTCCACACACCCTGTATCTAACACTGAACTACACAATTTAAACCAGTCAAGAATTATGTACATTCCTAATCCTTATTTAACTACAGATCTATAGAGCAGGGTAAAATCCTACCAATATCATAATTTTGAAGCAGTTCCATCTTTTTAAAAGAATAGCAAATTTCCAAAATAAGTAATTTTAAAATGCTCAATAAAACCAATAAAGGGATTTTTCTTCAAGATGAAGGTCAAATCAGCATTTTTTTCTAGAAATATTTAATCTAACATATTACTATAACTTTAGATAGAATCAGAACATTGATTTATACCTAATAGAAAAACAGAATTTCAATATACACTAATTATGTTTTAGAAGATTTATTTATTTTGTGACATGCCTTAGACTTTTCAAGACTACCCCCTCCCTCTGGTTTTTGCTTTGTATGTAAAGAGTGCTTCTTTTATTTTTATTAAAACCCCAAAGCCTCTATTCATTTGAAGAAGTTGATATGCAATTATCCTCTTGCAAACAGAGCTACCACAGCTCAAATTAAAACCCAACATTCATAAGGCGTTATTCTCCAAATCAGTTCTTAGCTGGAACTGAGCTCAGTAGGATTTATGTGAACTTGGAAATTAATAAATTGGCATATTAGTTATAAAATACAAGGAATAATTTCCTGTCTTTGCCAGATGATCTATTTGGATTAGTGCCTATAAAAGTTCAACTACAGCTGTCCTTACTGAATTTTTAAATAATGAAACCATAACCCTTCTCCCAAGGAGTTTATTAAACTCTCCTTTGATTAATGCTATTGCTTGCCCCTCCTGGGAAGTCAGATGTATAATCAATATTACAAGCACATCCCCCCACATTACTTGGAGGACTCCAGCTGCTAGGTCACTTAATACAAACGTATCATCTAAATTCATGAACATGGTAATGCTGTATCAAATTTTTAATCTATCTGATACCAAAATCTATCAATCAGCCTTCTACTTCATATCCCCAGATTGGAGTAAAGGAGTTATCCATGGCCTACTTAATATAATAAGTAGAAGGAAAAAAGAGATCCTTTTAAGACTTAAGTCTACTAGACATAACACTAGTATAATCTCAGAAATAAGTTCCTGAGCTCTCATCAAATTACCAGAGTATAATAGACAGGAGTGAGAGCTGCAGAGAACACCCTATGATGATTTAAAGGTCAGGAGAGTTTTAGGAATGCACAAGTATGATGTGATCCCTGCAACAGGAATAATGGGAGTTCACTGTAAGCTTGTGGAGGGTTAAACAGATGATGGTAGGGGTCTAGGTGGCTTCTGAAAACACCCATGAGTAGAGGTCTCAAGTAGGAAGCCCAACATCAAAACTCTTGGGAGAAGTTAGAAGTATAGAGGCAAAGGGGAAGAGAGAAAGCACAAAAGAAAAAAAAAGAAAAAAACAACATAAGGTATGTGCAACAGGGACACACACAGCTGATGGCATGGTGGTGGGAGCCTGACATCCTCTACCATTTAACTCTAAGTGACCTTGGATGGCTTAGTGTTACCACCCCTCAATTTATTCACCTAAGTAACAGTGATTGTAATAACAAAATTTTTAGGAGGATTAATTAATATAGTTACCAGATCGAAGAACATAGCAAACCCTCAAAGAAAAATGGCAATTTTACATTGAGTTCTTCCCCTTATCTATTTTGTTTGTTCTTAATGATATTCTACCTATGCCTCTGTTTATTGGAGGGAATTTGGCAGCAAAAGAACAAAATAATGAACAAACGAATGTTTTCTATAAGATCTCTTCTGTATCTGAAAGCTGACTCTAAAAAATTGAGACTGCTTCCTTGGCACCCAATTTAAAAAGAGAAGAGCTCTAGCTGGGACCCTTTCAGAACCAGAGGAGAGTTTGGTGGGAAGTGGGAAATCAACCTTGGCCTCTTTTTGTATTTGCAAACTAGGGGCAGATATTTAAAAACAAGTCCATTACTCAAGTCCTGCAAGGGTCGTTTAAGAAACAAGCAAGTGAAGTATTTCCTTTTTGTGAGGGGACAGGGAGAAGTACGGGCTCTGGCAAATACACCCTGATGGTTAGAGTGGACTGCCAATCCTCACCTTCCCACACAAGAATTCTGGCTTGATTTCTACTTTTGTTTCCCCAAGGAAATTCAGACCTTAGAACTTAAACATGGGCTTAAATTAATTGAGTTGAACACATCGTGTGTACTAACAAAATGACGGAAGACCCACTGGCCATCCATTTGACGTCAGTATTTGTCTAAACTCTTTCTAGTTGTGGCTTTCCATCACTTGGCTAGAGTAGGATCCCCAAAAGAACAGTGAGTTTCAATCTAACCTTTCTCAGATCCAGTCAGTTATCCTATCTGCAGACAAACTTCTTGCTCACTTGGCTATAGGCAGTACACACTAAAACTTCCGGAATAAATCTCCATTCTGAAATTTCCAAGTTAGGTCAGCATGGGTGTACATCTGAAACTATTTAGATCCTGAAGGTGAAACAAATTAAAGTAGATGGGGTATGATTCATTCACCCTCATTCAATTAGATGTAGCTGTAATGCACAGCCCCAAGAACTCAACTGTAAAATGTCAGGATGGTTCTGACCCCAATTTTAAATCCTCAGAGCTTTTAAATAGTTAAGGTGCTTATTTTGGAAGTAGTTTTGTGAATATTTTTTATTCTTTTTTTAACTGATCTTTTTAGATATACATGAGAGTGAATTTTGATGCGTTATACATACATGGAGTATAACATTTAAAATTTTCTATTTGAGGAGTGTTTAAATGCATATAATACTCCTGCAAGCTCAATTTCTTTCTTTAGAGAAAAGGAAGGATAGAAAGGCTGCTACCCAACCACATGCTTTGTGCTTCCAAAATTATTTATCCCCCTGCAATCTTCTTTGACAAAGATGTAATTGCTTCAATAATATAAAAGCTAAAAGAAGGCTTTTGGCACACAAATCTCTGTAATGCAATGCATTCATTGTAAAGAGAAGCAAATCTATTACTGAATAGCAAGTGATATCCAAAGCATGGCTCTCTTAGAAATATGTCAGTCCTAAATCCTAGAGATCAAGTTGTACACAACTCAAAATATCAGCATGTCCTTTAATTTACTGGCAAAATCAAGAATTTTAACTCCTGTGAAATAACAATGGAGAAAAAAAAAGTCTATTACAAATCTGCAAACCATAATTCTAGAATGAAATAGAACTAAAAGCTTTTCCCAAAATTCACTTTTTTTGGTAAAAATTGGGTAGATATACAATTAATAGGAAGTTGGAAAATAGGATAAGGGAAACCACTGAACAAAGGAAAATAATAGAAGATATTCATAGGGTGACAGAATGAGAAATCATTATTTATACTATGACCGGAATTAATGTTGACTTCTGTACGTAGACTAAATTTACCAAAGCACTTTGAGTTTACACAGTTGTAACGGATGATTTTAATGAGGGTTTTACCTAAGAAAAATCGTTGCTTGCTACAAATAAATACTTTTGAAAAAGTCTTTTATGGGCTTTTTTGACAGCAACAGGTAAATGCTTTTGACAGATCTTTTTCAATTAATAACATACAAAATCATTTCAGGCAGATGTATGACTACTTTCTATTATAAAAGGAATGATCTCAGAATATGGCCACAATTCTTTTGAAGTCTGTCATAAGGCCTTTAAAAATCTTATTTAGAATTCTATCTTTGCTATGTGGTTTCCTGAATCTGAAAAAAAAATAAATAAATTTCACAGATTAGTCTGAACTCTTTTATGGGGTTAGTATCAAAGTCTACAATTTCTATGGGCTAGGGTTTTTTAAAATAGGCTTTCTACAGAACTGTTTGACCTAATATATGGCCTTTATTCTGCCTTTTCATTTAACATGTGTTGGTGACAGTATTTATGATTCAGCCATGTCAACGCCAGAAATATTTTGTTGCTCACATAGCATGCAACCTCAAATAAAATGCACCTCTTGATGGATGTCAGTCAGACATTGTGTATTCGAGAAAAATAGTGTGAAAGGTCACTGAACATAGAGACAAATGAAAAAGTGGTTTTGAGCAATAGCACCAAGACCTTCAGGGACTTTCCTCCTCAGCCCACACCTGTCTTAAAAGTCAGTGCATGCCTTTTAAATATCATGATGCTTAACACATTCCTTACACGTAATAATGGAAATGCAGTTTTGTGTTTGGAACATCAAAAAAGTATCTAATGAAATTTAGATTATTTTCTCCTTTGTGGGTTAAATACAATAATATTTATGTGACATTTTATGATTGAATATTTAAAATAGCAACTTAGAACTAAATGTTTTATAGATATTATTTCTGTTAAAATGAATCTTAAAATTCTGTAAGATACAATTCTAATCACTCCCATATTACAGATGGGGAAATGAGGGGTTAGGAGGAGGTAAAGCAATTTACCCAAAGCTAAATAAATAAATATAACGAATAAAAAAGTATTTTGTGAACTGAAACATAAAAACACAAAACTTATGCATGTTAATGGGGTACCACATGATGTTTCAATATGTGCATATATTGTGTAATCATGAATAACTGAATAATTTTTAAAGGCAAAAAAAATTCACCACCACTATAAAAAGAGCCAAGTCCAACTGCATAGCCTATCCCTTCATCATTATGCTAGACTGTCAGATAATTTAAATCAGACCATTTAACTTCTCTAGAAATGTCCTAGCTAATCCAAGGATAAAGATTTGTCATTTGTCATTGGTAAGTTATTGATGATATTTGACCCAAATAAAGAAATCCAAAACCACCTTTTAATCTTGAGTTTTTCATGGCTATTATAGCATATCATTTCAAAACAAGATAGAAAGAAGTGAACCCCTGATAGATTTAGGTATAGTGTTTTGATAGATATAACTTGTTACAGTCCTGGCTTCTTATTTCCATTTTCCTTCATGCAGAACCCAGTGCTGCTCCCACCGATGTCAAGGCTACAAGTGTGTCTGTGTCAGAGATTCTTGTTGCATGGAAACATATTAAAGAGAGTCTAGGAAGACCACAGGGATTTGAGGTATGAACAGAAATACTGAAAATAAGCCTTGTTGTTTCTGCTGGCACTACATCCTCCTAAAGAGATGGTTTGGTGACACTTTGACAGAATTATATTCCTTTGAAATTTTGCTCTATGTTTAAAAAAAAAAAAGTAAAACACTGTTTTACTGACAAGTACTATGTTGCTCATTAGCTGGCTTGTTTTTCAGTACAGTACTTTCCACAGCACTATGCAAAGATTTTTTTTAAAGATTAAAATAGGTAGAATCAGGCACTACAGGTAGATATTTGCTAGTATCCAGTTTACTGGTGATTAAAAATGTTTTGTGCCTTTGTTTCTAATAATGTAACGTATAACAATGAATTTTCCTTTCATACTTTTTAGGCAGGTCTTACCGTTAATATTGATACTCAAATTTTGCTTGGAACATAGACACCTGTATCTATTTATTCAAAGGGGGGTTATTTTGGTTGTTCCATGAATTTTGCTGTTTTTAAACACAGTAATGCTCACATTATATAAAATGTCCTTAATACAAATGTGTATGCACACAATATATCAATTCTTATATAAGAACCTAGAAGTTGCAGCAAGAACCATTTTAAAAATAAAGTCCAGTATCATGGACTTATTTTTACAATATTACTTCAATTTATTATTTGAATTTCAATTCATTATTTGATTATAGCACAGATAATTCAGTGCTATATTATGACTGCATATTTATTCTATTAATAGCTCTGTTTTTCCCTATGCATGTTGCAGGAACCATGTCGATTCATCACCACATCCCAGCAACTAGTAACACTTGGCCTATGACATGCCCCAATAAGTTTCGATTGAACAAAGTGAATGAATGTGCTTCACTATCAGCCCCTTTCTACATGATTATAGGAACCATTATGAACCAAATGAAGAGAACCATTCTCTGACCCCATTTACTAGCTAATGCAGCATCCCCCAGCTGCTAACCTGTTGACTGCTGATGGTTCTCAATTTCCCCTAAAGAGGGGGCCCACTTTACCCAGAAAGTTACCTCCCCCACACTCAGGCAGCCCAAGGTCAGCGATGGACTGATACCACTCTCATGCCTCGAAGAGAACAATATGATGATGTGGTTTATGACACAGAGCCTTTGCTGTGTGCATCAGGCTGACACTAGATTACCTGGATTCACATTCTTGCTTAGCTCCCTCTCCTTCCCCACCTAGCTGTCCTCCTGCCCTCATGGATTATACCTGCTAGCATTCTTGCAATAAATCAAATGCACCTAAAACCCTACCTCAAGCTTTACTTTTAGTTATAGAATGTATTTTGACATATTATACATAAATAAGATATAACTTATTCTATTTAGGCTCCCACTCTTGTGGTCATACATGATGTGTACACATGATCGTGTATACAAATACTAGGCTATAAAAGTTAAGTCCAATTAATTCTATTGTCTTTCCTATTACTCTCCCCCTACCTTCCTTTTATTTCCCACTGTCTAGTCTAATGGGTTTCTATTATCCCCTGCTGTAGGTTAGCATACACATATTAGAGAGAACATTAAGCCTTTGGGTGTTGGGGATTGGCTTATATCACTCAGCACAATATTCTCTAGTTCCATCCCTTTATCAGTAAATATCATAATTTCATTCTTCTTTATGTCTGATGAATATTCCACTGTGTGTATATATATATATCACATTTTCTTTATCCATTCATCCATTGAAGGACACCTAGGTTGTTTCTATAGCTTGACTCTTTTGAGTCAAGCTGCTATAAACATAGGTGTGGCTACATCACTGTAGTATGCTGTTTTTATATATAAAGGTACATCCTCCCTAGACTTCAGAGGCAGAGTATCTGGGGGCCCATCTTTAGTGAGTGTACTGTTAGAGAGCCACAAGTATATACCAGTATGTAGAAGAGTGAGATCCAGATTGGTACACCTCAGAGTAGTGATCCATCACATAGCCACTTACCCTCAATTTCTTTTTTACCTACCATAATAGCATAACTTTCACATATCCACCATGACTCGCTGTACTGATCTCTCTCCATAACTTCTTAATTTTTATGTAAGATTGAAATTTGTGCACAATTTTTTCTCCTTCGATATAAGTCATTAATTTAATAATTCACCAAATATTTATAAGGGCTCCTAAGTACTAAACATTGAGCTAAATGCTAGGAATAAAATAAAGTCCCCGCCCTTGTGAAACTTATATTATAATAGGGGAGTGAATTTAAAAAAAGCTAAGAAATAAGTATGAGATATAATTTCAGTTGAGGATAAATGCTGTATAAAAATAAAATAGCAGAAAGGTAAAGGTAGAGATTATGATAGTTAATAGATGTTTGAGAAGTCACCCTTTCTGAGGTTGGGACATTTGAATAGAGCCAGGACTGAGTAAAAGGTAAGAGAACAGAGATCAATAGGGAGGTAGCAATAGGATGCTGGATAATCACTAGGACAAGGACCAGATTGCATGCAGTCTTGTGAACCAGGAGAAGAGTTTAGGCTTTATCCTAAGTAGAGAGAAATCCACTAAAGCATTTTAAATAGGGAAGTCTTATCAAGATCTGACATGTTTTTAAAGCCCCTCTTGGTCTAGAAGGTAGAGAACAGATTAGAGGGGGAAGAAAAAACTCTAGGGAAGATCTAAAATCCAGTCTTCCCTAGAGAGTGGCAGCAAGGAGACTGCCACCACCTAGATGACAGTGAGATGGCTTTCACCTATAGTGGTAGTAGCAGAGTTTCTGAAAAGCAGACCTGTAGGTTATACTTCCAATGGAGGTATAAGACTTGATAATTAATTAGATGTGGGGTTGAAAGAAGAGTCAAAGACAATTCCAGAGCTTTCCAATCCAAAATGGTTGAATAGCATTGTCATATTTGGAGATAAGGAACTCAGAAAAGTGAGTCTTGCAGTTTAAAAAAAAAAAAAAAAGAAAGAAATCAAGTATTGTTTGGGATGGGTTAAATTTTATAAGCCTTCTTTATTTCTAAAAGGAGTTGTCAAGGAGGTTTTATATGAAGACAAATATTTGGGATTGAATAATGTGAGGACTCACCAGTATATAAATAGCTTTTGTTCATTTACTGGCTGAGATTGCTGACCAGTGAGAGAAGATGTCTGAGAAATGAGCCCAGTGATGCCTCACCACTTAGAGCTCAAGAAAGGAAAAAGGTGTGGCCAAAGAAACAAAGAGGGAGACCTGGAAGAAATTCAGCATCCAAGAAAAGAATTTTAGTGTGCAGAGAATGTTCCAAGAAGTCAAATGCTGCTAAGAAAAATGAAGCCTCAGCCAGTTTCAGTAGCACACACCTGAGTCCCGACTACTCAGGCAGCTGAGGCAGGAAGATCACATGAGCCCAGGAGTTGAAGGCCAGCCTGGGCAATAGAGAAACCCAGTCTCAAAAAAAGTAAAAAATAAAAATCAGCAGAAAAATGAGGCCTGAGAGTTCCAGATGGAAGTGGCAGAAGCTTTCATAAACTTGATGAGAGAGGTTTTGAAATGTTGGTGATCAAGGCTTGCCTGGAGGTTAAGATCAAGAGTGACACCTCAGTGTCAGAGCACAATGTTTTCACTAAATCTGTTTCATTCAAAATGACAACTTATCACAAGCAAAAGTGGAATATCCTTAAAAATCAAAAGCTCATAGGAATGAATCAAATTCTGGAATAATCACAATGACTATATTTTTAAATTGAAATGACCTGACACAAATTCTGACAACTGATTTTACACACAAAAACAGGGCAGAATCCATGGGCACAGTAACATCTATGCTACTTTATAATGCACTATAAATTGTAGTTTTAAAAAAATATTTGGTGTTTGTTATCAGAGGGAGGAAATCAACAACTTATTAATTGGAAAATTAAATATATGCTTCTTTTAATCAGAAAATAATTAAAACCATATAAACTTCAAACATGGTCAAACATGAAATTACTGTTATTTTAAATAGCATATGCTCAGCAAAGACTATTTTTAATGTATACTGTCTCATAACTGAATGGTTGCATGTAGATTTAAAACTAAATGTGATGTAAATAAAGCTTATCAACATCTCCCATCCCCTCCTTTCTGCACCCTTTTATATCTTTAAATGCAACCTCTGCCCATACAGGTATTTACTGCTCTCATATTATACCTATTATCTCCTATTAAAAATGTCATTTAGTAAAAGAGGTCCCTAATTATTACTAAGACATATTAATTCCTTATAGTTTAATAATTTATCTTACTTCTATCTCTTTCCTGTACTCTAAGCCTACCACAATCCTAGTTCTATGTGCTAATGGTAGGATTCTGAGCATGGTAACAGATATTTGAAACAAGAGCATTTGTCAACAAAACCCAGAAGATTGTTTCAATTTTTATGTACTTGTATCAGTTCTATGAGTCACTTTTATAGCTATAATTCTAACTTTCCTTGAATTGTCTGAAAGAGCAAATTACTGGAATGGCACTATATACTGTTTAGAAAATAGAGGAGACAGTGTTTTGGGGTTCCCCTCTTATTTTTCTTGAATTGGAATGTGGCTAAGATAGATGAGGTTCTATTCTTAGGAATGTTACATCCTAATGGAGGAAGAAATTTTGAAAAATAAAGAAGCAAATAAACTCAAATAACAATATGCAGAAATTTAAAGGTAGTACAAATCTAGTTCCTTTGAGGCACAAAAGAAGCAAAGGGACTAGACCTTAGTGAGCAATTCTGAGAGTAGAATTAGAAGTCATCAGAGACTCAGGCAGAGACAGGATTATGTAGGGGTATACAAATTATGGAAAGATTATTCTATTCCAAATGCAGTAGAGAGTATAGAGAAGCAACTTAGATGGGAGGGACAATGTCTGATTCATACTTAAAAATGACACTGTCTGTTCTTACTTGAAGAATGAAAGGGAAAGAGAAAAGGATCAGGTTATGAGGTTATTGCAATACGGTAAGCAAGAGATGATGGTGATTTAGGCTGGGCCTTGCAATGAAATGGGAGAGAACTGGATGTATTTTAGAAGCAGGGCTGGCAGGATTTGTTGGCTGGAGAGAAGAAAAATGGTTATTTCTGCATTGCTGGATTGGTCAAGTGAGTAAATTGTGCTATTTACCAAGAAATGAGAGAAATTGAACAAAGGGACAGATTTGAAGATGGGAAATCAAGAGTTCTGTTTTGGCCAGATTAAATGTGAGACACCTATCAGCAACCTAAGGATGTCAAGTAGACAGTAGGATATCTGAGTCTGAAGTCTAATCGAGAGATCAGGGCTAAAGACAGAGGTGCCATTTAAAGCCATGCTATTAAATAAAAGCACCTAAAGACAAATTTTCAAGAGGAGAAAGACAGTAAGGAGGGCTGTGCACTCAGCATTTAGAAGTTTAGCTAAAGAGGAGGAATCAGTAAGGAGAGCTCAGTCTGGGAGATGGAAAACCAGGTATGAATAAAAAATAAAAAGTAAAAGAGCTGACCAAAGGAAAGAAAATATTCCACTATTCTTAAAGCTGCTAAGAGAACAAGTGAGCTAAAGGCCGAAAAGTGCAAATTGTGTTTAGAAATTTTGGGTATTCCTAAGAAATATTCCATAATCAAACAAATAATCCATAACCCTTATGTTGTAAATTTAGCTATTTAAGGTGTTGACATTTAATAGCCTTAATAATGTCACTAATGATGATTAGTGGAAATAGTCTGAAGAGACCTCAATTCAGAGCTCTCTGCCATCCCATCATTACTTGCTGTGAAATTATCTAGGTCTCTTCTCAAGATATAGGTATTTTGATATTCATAAGAATTTCAACTCTCCAATCCTGCTGTCAAAAATGGTTAAAGAAAACTGCACATCTGAATATGTTTTTGCTCCAAAGATTATAAAGTGAGTCTAACCAACCACTGCAGAAAACTACTTTAGCCTCAGATTTAAAAAATAGTTGAAAAGAGACTTTTATATAGGAAATTTCCCTTTATGTACCCAGCATAACAGGAGAGGTAAATGAGAAATAAGAAATCATTTTAGAAGTTATATGCACAGATATATTTCCTTCTAGATTATTCCTGTCCAGAAATTCATATGTATTCTGATATCGACTATCTCTGGAGTACACAGTGTGGTATTAACCAGTGATAGTGCCTCAGTGTATTTTATTTAACAAACTTGAGGCTTTGTGACTTGATTCTGAAAACTTTGAATTTTTTTTCCCACTAATTGGGGAAAGCTACTTAGCAAGGATCAGAGATATAATTTATGTCATCAAGTGAAATAAGCCCTGAAACTCTCATATCCTCTCCTGGTTTCCCCCACCCAAGTCCCCATTATTGTCTTCTCCCTCCCCAGTTCTGACTCTGGCTACAGATGCTCCAGAATTTGGTTAAACCTGATTATGAACCTGGGTTGTTAGTCAGATTTTGCTTTCATATAATCCTGATCAGGCTTTATATATGTTTCATTAAAGTTCATTTTTTTATTTATTTACTCAACCAATATTTTATGAGTGCCTACTACATTTTGGCACAGTGATCAGGCTAAAACAAATAAAACAACTTCCTTTCCTTATAAAGTCCACAGTCTAGCAAAGGAGAGTCTATTCCTATTTTCTTGAGTGTATATTTTTGTTTTAATCTTATACTGAAGTCTTGATCCTAACTCCAGGTATCCCCTTTTACTCATGATTTGGGCTTATCATTCTTTTCCCTGATGTAGCCCAGGAGGCCAGCAATAAGGACTTCATTGAAAGGTTCCCCTGATACCATCTGTCAATATTCTACCTCCATAGGGCATTTTTGCCTACAGAAGGAAGCTCCCACTATAACTTGATATAAGAAATAATAGACAAAGCATTTTACCTTAATTTTCATTTGCAACAAACTCAAAAGTTTCAAATACATCAACCAATTAATTCAAATCAAATAGTCACTGACTTGTGTTATTAAATTGACTAATTGCTCAAGTACAGTGGTCACAGCAATTAAGATGGTAATAACAGTTATGCAAAAAGGTAAAGAATGGTGACTGTGACCCCTCTGCCACATAACATCTTTAATAGTAAGGGACTTTAGAACATTTTAGTGGCATCATCCCTTCCCACTCTGCATGAATCAAACCATGGATATTTCTCAATGTCACCATTAGGCTGGGAAAGAACTCCACTAGGAAGGGAGGAAGGAAGGGAAATAAAAAGCTGTTTTTCAACAAGATTTTAAGACTTATTTCTACCAGGATAGTACTACCTCAGAAATGGAAAATTTTTTAAAAAAAATTAAATCCCATATGTAGACATCAGCCCATCTAACCATATTTTACAAATATTTGATCACTTTTGTCAGCATTCTCTTAGAACAACCCATTTGAGAATTTCAGATACTTAAAAGTGGCTTGAGATTTCGTGATTGCAGAGACTGAATGTAGAAAACATTAGCATTGAGATATGTGAAATTTCTAGCTTATGATACACAGCATGGTTGAAAGTTGGAAATGGGTTGTATTTATGGAACAACTTTAATTCATGAATAACCATGACTATCCCATCTGGATTGCCTTCTCTGTCAGTGTTCCTGCAAGTAAATTATTAGGTTCTGTCTTGAATTTATGAACCCACCAGTACTAAAGTGTCCTGTGAATGGTAATCCCTGAATTCTAGAGCAGAGTACTTCAAGCTTTTCAGAGCATACCAGGATTTTTATGAGCATACAAATTCAGAGCAGATGCCATTTTGGCAAGAGAGTAAAAGATAATGCCAAATCTCATCATCTTTTATCCGATTTTCCCAGATCAGAAAGAAGAAAGAAATTGTGATAATGGAATATTAGATGATTCCTATTTTCATCTCTTCATTCATCAAGCATTCATTTAGTATAAAGTACTATGCTGGAAATAATCAAATTTAGAGGATCTGGTCCTTGACCTCAAAAAGTTCAGTCTAATATTGAGGGAGATTTATAGAAAATTAATGTAAACAAAAAAGAAAAACATTGGAACAGTATAATCCTCGTGTCCATAATTGCCCCAGGGTTCTTTAGCATCTGGATCTTCAAGAAATATTTTTGAGAATGAACTCACGCCTGTGACTTATATGGGTTTAAAGTTTCTGGGTTTGCATTAGCATATACTTCTGCCCCTAACATGCCCTCAATTTTCCTATGTAATCAGTAAAAATAGCTTTATTTGATAAATTTTTTAAAAAAGGAAAACTTCAGTGGATATATTTTAAAATACTGTGTTGTATATTCTACCTGTGGAACAGAGTCCCACATGATTGCCTGATTTATGATGTCTATATTTATTCTGCCTTCTGTGTTAGAGAATTATTATCTGTCTTTTTGTATTTCTAATAGCTAAAATCATTTTAATAGTAAGTGACAATGTGTTTTTGTTTTTGTTTTGTAGCACAGGGACAAGTATCCAGTGTAATATTTTTAATTCTGAACTTCTTGTGTTTATTATTGAAAGAAAAGGAAAGATAAACCAATTTATTCCATTTTAGAATTGTCACTAAAAGCCACCATCCTCACCTTAGCAACTCCTTTTCTTGGACTATGTGTAAGACTTGCATGTGTTTATTTTAAATCTTCTGGAGGATATGCAACTTCGAAGTCCTTGTAGACATGTCACTAAATATGTCTACTTATTGATCATGCTGAAAAGGCACAAATTGTATTTTGTTTTATAAAAAAAAGTGATGGTGGAGATGTCCTTAAGGGGAGAAGGGACAAGATTGTTATTCTTTACTTTAGGATCTGATGCAAATCATCAAGGCAAAAGACAAAAACAAATGGACCTCAGTGTTGACTGACCATAGAGCATGCTAGGTGGATGGTGTTTAATTTGTATAGTTAGGGAAGGAGAAAACGTGTGTGGGTGAAAATGGAATTTCAGATGTAAGTTAAAGGGAAAAAGAAGCTGATATAAAGCCAGTTACCAAAAGGCTAAAACAAAGATTTTATTTTTCTTTTCCATATGGTATGTGGGTAGCAGCTGTTTTATAGATTCACTTTGCTTTTTATTATGACTATATAAAAAAAGAATTTAAAAAACTAAACAGTAAGAAAAAATACAATGCCAATTCTCTATGTTCTTTTTTTTTTTTTTCTGAAATTCTGTGGACTGATTTAAATCAAATGGCTTTATTGTCCTTAACATTATAGTCCCTTGATTTACTTTGAAAAAATAAGTTAGTTTTACTATCAAAGATCAGCAAATCAAAAAATAAACTAAAGAAATAATATTTCTGGTGCTAAATTTTTTCCTTCTCTGGGTTCTTTCCAAAGGCAACTCTGTAGGGTTCTTTCAGAGAGCCATTAAGTACTCAGTTAATTGTGCTTTTGTTTTACTGGCTTCTAGATGCATGTCTTCATAGAGGAAATTCTATAATTCAAAACACTAAATTTTTTTCTATCAAAATTTTACATAAATCATTTTATTTAAAAATATTAAAATGTTTTCATGATTATATTGTTTTACCATAAAATGAACCAAAAAGGTATGATGCATTTTTTTCATATGCAGAAGTATTCCTCATTTTTTCAGTCTTCAACATAGATGTGAATTCACTTCACCACATTTTAGAAGGTATTTTTTCATCCCTGATCCCAACCATCCATAAGCTATTCAAAAGTCCATCTATAGTCTTTCTCTTACATTATGCACATTTGGACTCATACAGCATCCCTACCAAAATAAATAACAGATGTAGACATCATTTAATTTTATTTTACAAATGCTTAATTTTTTTTCTTGGAAAACCCAACTTGAAAATCATTAAGTTGTAATAAATTCTTCCTCTTGAAGGCTAGTTTTATATTGTAAGCACCTGACAATTCATTTATGACACAGAAGTACTAACTCATTTAAGTGTTGACAGATACAGATCTAGACTAGCTCAATGTACCAGGAAACAGAACTTTTATAAAGTGCTGGAGCACAGTAAGAAAAAAGAAACATGAAAACAGACTTGTCAATATAAGAATAACAATCACTAAATGATTGAGACTTTATTTTCTAAAAGGCAAGCTTTCTTTTTATAATACATAAAGGAAAGTACACAAATAATAAATGTACCGATGAATGAGTTAAGACACAGTAAATACAATTCGTGTCATGAAACAGAACACTAATAAAACTGAAACACACTTGTGTCTCAGATAGTTATCTTTATTCTCAGCTCTCCCCACCCCCCCAAAAAATTGTTACTTCTAATAATAAACATTGATTGGTTTTGATAGGAATTTTTTAAAAACTATATGTAATTTCAAAAACTAAGTTTGTCTATTATTGCATACAGCTGTAGTTTATACTGTCTGTTAAATTATGTTATATGAGTATCTCACAATTTATCATCCTACCATTGATGTACATTGAGGATGTTTCCAGTTTCAGTCTGTCATGAATAGCACTGACCACAAAGCAATTTCAGGAGAATTATCCTCTTCAGAATATTAAGTTTCTAATGCATGATCATAATATAATTTTGTTTTTCAAGTATTCTTTGTTCTTTGTCAATATAAGTTTTGCAACTCAGATTTACCTGTTATTTTTGGTACTATCAGAGCTGTTTTGTTTTTAATTTAGATTCCTTTAACTTTGTATTATGAAATATTTTAAATATGCAAAATATGCACAATAGCACAATGAATTTTTATGTACTCAGCACTCACCTTCAGCAAATATGAACTAATGAATAATCTGTTTTATGCGTAATTCTACTTAATCCTCATGTATTATTTTGAAGCAAATCTCAACAATTGTTTCACCAAACATAATTCAATTTAAACCGTCTCTAAAATAAGAACTTTTAAAAATTGTCACCTGGAGAAAGCACTCACTTTTTGAGGCAGGAAATTAAAAAATCACACCTAATGTAATTCTGTCTTTAAGGATTCTAAGTCTCTTCCTACATTATTTACTAGGTGCCCCAGTGTTTCTCCCTGGGCAAGCATAATTATCACTCTGCCAAGGATTTAAACAGGGCTTAAACTCACATTTGGGGTCTTATCATTTCTGCAGTTCTCTCCCTTCTTGGATTTCGCTCTTAGTCTCCAGCTGCTCTTTTTGCACTAAGCTTCCTTTGCTACTCCAGCTGATAAGGCTGCAGACTTTCTCTACCATAACCAGAGGGCTTGGAGGAGTCCTCAAACCAAAAAGCCACAAAGTCACACTTCTTGCCTGTTGCACTTCAGTGTTTCAGGGGTACACTCTGCCCCAGCTTCTCTCTGCCTGTGAAAGTTTGAGATTTTATAGTTCTCATCTGGGACAGAATTTGTACAAGCACTCTTCTCATCCAGATTTCTCTCATTATCTTAAATCTCTAGGATTTGTGATATTACTTTCTTTGAATAGAATTTGTTTGCCAGGCATGGTGGTGCACACCTAGGCTAGTTTTATATTGTAAGCACCTGACAATTCATTTATGAGATAGAAGTACTAACTCGGTTAAGTGTTGACAGATACAGATCTAGACTAGCTCAATATACCAGGAAACAGAACTTTTATAAAGTGCTAGAGCACAGTAAGAAAAAGGAAACATAAAAACATAGACTTGTCAATATAAGAATAACAATTACTAAATGATTGAGACTTTATTCTAAAAGGTAAGCTCAAGGGGCTGAGGCAGGAGGATTGAAAGTTCAAAGCCAGTCTCAGCAAAAGCAAGGCACTAAGCAAGAGCCCCTGTCTTTAAATAAAAATACAAAATAGGGCTTGGGATGTGGCTCAGTGGTTGAGTGGCCCTGAGTTTAATCGCCAGTACCCTCCCCCCAAAAAACAAAAAGTTCATTTAGCCTTCCTTCTTTCTCCTCTGCTCTTCCCCTTTCCCCTGCCTCCTTTAATCAAAAATACATTTACAAAATTTTGAGTCTCTGCAAATAATTAACTTTGGTTTTATTCATTTTCTTTGTTTGCTTTTCCAATTCATTAAGTGGTGCTCCTATCATTATACCCTGCTTTCTACTTTATTTGGGTTTAAAAGGTACTGTTCTTTTTCAAACATTATATGATGAACGTATCACTGATTTTGAGTTTTTATTCTTTTCTAATATAATTAAGAATATATAGCTCCAAAACTCTCCATTCTGAGCAACTTGTAGGGAATATAACATAATACAATTAAACACAATTTTTTCAGATCAAAATTTTATACTTGAGTGTTCACTTTCAGATCAAAACCTTTATTCTTTCATTTAATTAAGATGCATTGAGATTACTGGGTTTATAGGTCAGCTCACAAAACACTCAAGTACATTAGTTGTAATAAAATTCTCCCAGAATTCTCTCTATTCAAAGTGCTTGTGTGTGTGTGTGTGTTTCTGTATGAGTGTGTGTTCCTGGCAATTAAGCCCAGGTCGCATGCATTCTAGTAAGCAATTTCCACTGAGCTACATTCCCAGTCAAAGTGTTTTTCGAATATTTGAGCAAAGAAGGTGAAGAGGAGATGGAAACTAACATTGTAAACAACCTATACTAAACTACATGTATTAAGAACAAATTCATATTTATACCCATATTTATACAAGTTTATATTTATACCTAGTCTTCTTTAGTCCTTTTTGTCTTTTTAGGTAACATCAGGAAAAAAAATGCAAATTTATTCAGTAATATCTATTATTGTGTTTCTTCTGCATTTTAAACTTCTTCACCTTATATGCTCTAATCACTATTGAACTGCTGCATAAATATTCAAAACTTTAAACATTGTTTATTTATCTTGTTTGATTCATTAAATTGTGTCCTTTTTGATAACATTATTTCTGGAAACAAAATGACTAATATGCATGCAATCTAATAACATTGACTGCTGACATATCTCAGGGTATTGATTATGAATAGCCAATTTAATAACTATACCTAGTGTTAGATTAGGAATCTGGAGATGGGCTAAATTGAGGCAGGTTGGAACTTTACCAACCAAAACAAATTCATCTTCCATGGGAAATGTGCTCCCCATGTATAGGATTTAGAAACTCTCAGTAAAAGGACATGCTGATCATGTTGCATAAGGAAAGAGAAATGTAAAAGGTAATTTAAGAATTCATAGGAAGACAGTTATAGTATTTTAAAATGCATCTGAAGCTGAGAAATCAGTAGAGAAAGTACACTAGCAGTGATATGTCTGCCTTCTAACCCTCAGTTTGGAAGCATAGAAAATCAGCTTTCCTTGATTCCCCTTAAAGTATCCATGAAACCCTGAGGAGAGAGACAATCCTCACTGCAATCACAGTGAGTGGTATGAAACAAAATTATTACAGTGTTTTCTGGTTTTTCTTTCCTTTCATCTTTGTGCAATGACCCAGCCTCAAAATCCCATTTTCTAGGTGCAAGCAAGCAATGAAATAGCCTCTGGCCTCCTCCTCCTTCATCTTTTCTTCAATGAAACAAACTACACCCAGGCTCATGAAGCTCTCTCAGCTCAGGCCTGGGTTGATTTGTGTGTGTGTGTGTGTGTGTGTGTTCTGGAGAATATCAGTGGAGTTTTACCATAACAACCAATAATCTGGCATCTACTGCACAGCATGGACCAGTACAAGAAAAATATAGTGTAGAAATGCAAGTCTCCCCATTCAAATAAACCTTTGATTCCCTTTTAGAACACATATCCACTTAAAATTCATTTGGGTAAAATCTAAGGGTTATTAGAAGAAAAATCTTTGAAGCAAAGAAACAAATGGTAAGACTAAGTATTAATTCCTTTCCCTATAAAAGTTTTTTGTATAAATCAAAGAAAAATTTTAAACATACAGTTCTAGATCTCCATGAGATAAACAAGAATAGTTCTTCTATATTTAAAGAGCAGTTCGGAATATGAAGAAAATGTAATAAAATCAAAACCAAAGTCACTAAAATAAAATATTCATTGGAAGCTGCAAGATGCAAACTTCTTACTGCTAAATATTTAAACCAGTGCTTCAGAGTACAAATGTGAGAAATTATCCCAAAATGCAAAGTCAATGAATAAGGAAAATATATTTTAAAAAGAGATAGAAGATGGCAGATATGAAGGACAGAAGAGTTTTTGTCTATAAACAATAGGTTTCTGCAGAAGAGACAGAATATATGAAACAAAGCACTAAAAAACAATTAAAGTGAATAAAAATCTCAAAATAATGCAACCCCCAAAAAATGCCTATGTTATGAACACAGAGACATTCCACAGCATTTCAGCAAATACTAAAATCTTAAATGTCCCGCATTTATCATCCCCATAATCCTCCAAAGTGTTAATTTCTGTAAATATTTCTTGACCCCATACACCTCTCCAGGTCCACCACTGTAACCCAACTCCAGGCTGTCCTCATTTCTAGCCTGTACTCCAGCATTGTCTCCTATATGCACTCTGGCCCCTTCCCAATCTGTTCTTCATGACATCATTATTTACTCACTAAGACTGATTTTAAGTGCTTCTATGTATCCATCACAAAGCAAATGATTAAACAGATAAATGAGGATAAATATGTATAGTGACAATTATAAGTAATAATATTAATAAAAGAGACAGACAAGGGAGGGGTGGTTTTAGGTTGAACTGGAACCTCCAGGAAGAGAGAAGGCAGTTGAGAGAGGAGCTTTCTGGGCCACTATGAAAGGCTCCCAGGCTCTAAACCCAGCAGGAGGTTGAGTACTTGAGCCCTCTGTTCCTGGAACGTGGTGGACAAAGTGAGATGAGATTTCAGATGAGGTGGAAGAAGGATATAGAGGCTATAATAGGCAGAACCTTGCAAGCCACGGGGAGGACTTTGGAATTTATTCTCAGTACCCTAGGAAGTCTAGCCTAATAGCGAAGGAATGACCTGATTTGTGTTATTTTAAAACATACGAAAGTTTGATTGCTGTGTGTAGCTTTTCAAAACATAAATCTGATCACATGTGCTCTCCCATTTTTATCCCTGCTTAAAAGCCTTCAGTGTGTTACACTTGCTGTTAGGATTAATAACAAATATGTCCGTCCTAACACCTTCACATAGCCAAATACAAGACTAGCTGCACCCTTCATCTCTAGCGTCAAGTGTTGCCACACTAACTCCCACCCTCTATCAGCCTAACTGGACATTTATCAGGCCTTTGTGGGCCCTGCGCTCCTCTCTCCACACTGCACACACCTTTCCTGGCCCTTCCCTCCCTGGTTGACTGCTTAGCTCCTACTCGACTGTCTCTGCACTAGCAGAGACTCCCTTGGCCATCCCCGCCTCACTGGGTCTAGTCCTCCATCGCAGATCTCTGACAATATTCAGCTTTCCACAAAGTCTATCAACACCACACTTACACATTTGTTTGTACAGTTTTTGTTCTGTGGCTAGTGCCCTAAAGGAGATTGTAAGCTCTAAGGAACATGGGGACCACATCTACTTTGACTCATTGTTTGCCTGCAGGCAACTGAGGACTAAGTGTTTGGCAAGTAGTGCATATTCAAAAAATATTTTTGAACAAGCAGCTGAATTTTGTAACTTCCAAAAACTCAGGTCTGGGTAAAATTTTACACTTCAATATACATTTTGATTATTTAAAAATTTATAAACTCTCATTTAAAAAAAGTTACTTTCACAGGTGTAAAAATCTAAATGATTCTATAATATTTAATAGCAGAAAATAGAGTGGTGTCTATTAAATTTAAGGAGAGTGGCATTGGATGAGCAGTGCTCACTGGGTACATTTAAAGATACAAAAATGAGTATAAAATGTTTGGGTTTTTTGTTTGGGGAGGGGGAGTTTGAAGAAGGGGTGGAGGTCTTGGGTATTCAATCCAGAGACTCATGCATAGTAAGCACAAACTCTCCCTTTAAGCTATACTTCCATTCCCTAAGAATTGTATTTTTTAAACCTAGCAACTAACAAAAATTGGTTAAGATGATATATCAACATTACCTGTTGTAGTAAATTTATCCCTCTACTGACGAGTGTTGGTAATGGGGGAGACTGGGTATGTGTTAACTAGGGAGAAATGAACAGTCTCTGTATCTACCTTTGTATTTTCTGTGAACCTAAAATTACTAAAAAGTATGACATGAATATCTTAGAATTATCACACCAGAGAGTGAAACATATTCTCTACACAGTTAAAATAATTATTATCCTGAAAAAAATCAACTTTGGAAAAAAATATCCACTGAAAAGAGCCGTCATGTAGATTTAAGTTCAAATCTATACTCTTAAAGGTATTGGATGACAAAAATTCATATTTATTGTCCAGCACTAATAAAATTATATACCAATTTTAAATAAAAATAATTTGGAAGTAACTAAAATCAGAAAAGCAGATTTAAAAACAAAGGTAAAAAAGAAAACATACTTACAAATCAGAGATATTAAAATATCAGAAAAAAAGAACAGCTCAGTAGTTGAGTAAAACTAGGAAAGCTGTTTTAAAAAATGATTCCTAAAACAAAAGGTAAGTACTGATTTACCCGTTTTACAAACTAAGGATATAGAGATTCACTGGTGAAGTAAATGTCCAATTATTATTACAAATACCAAAAGTAAGATTTGAATATGGACCTTCTGGCTTCAAATCCTTGATCTTCCTAGAGCTTACAATAGAATGATGAATTTCTTACATTTATTCATTTTTGTTGGAAATGAAAGTTTGTACAAACTATTTGAGTCTTTACTGTGGACCAACATTGCTATGATGTCTTAATATTTCCATCTCATCTTAAAAAAAGATCTTATAAATATAGATCTTTTCAAAAATTATAAACTTATTTTTCAGGTAAACTATTATTTACTTTCATTTGATTTTCAGCAATTTCTACTTAGTCAAAGAACCCCTCTACCTAAAAATACCCTCACTGTTTATATTTTTTATGGATTATCAGGAAAGTTATAAGACCTAATTGTCACCTTGAATAAAATTAATAACTCCTTAGTCAGTGTTCCTATTCTGTCATCTTTGTCTCACATGAATTTGTAAAGAACATATTTTCCACTCATGACTCATAAATGAGATTACTGACAACTGGAAGATGCACCTTTTTTCTTCTAAGATTTGAAAAAAGAAGGTGGGGGAAGCTTCTAAGAAAAGATTTGAGAAAAGCTACAATGATACCTTTTCTTTTTTTCATTTCTGGGGAAAATATTAGGCCATCCTGCATATGAAAAACAAATCATGTAAAACTTCCTATGCTCTCTTTAATATGGTGTCACAGATTTTATTTGTAAGAGATGAATAATTGATATCAATACAGGAAGAGAATATAGTTTTAATGAAATGAAAAAATTAGGTGAAATTCATTTTTATATTCTTTGATTCCAATTCTTGCATCAAATTCACCTTAGACTTCTAAGGTGAATTCCTGGGCAGAATCTCCTATCTTATCAAGAACTGAGGTCAAGGACTAGGGATATAGCTCAGTTGGTAGAGCACTTGCCTAGCATGCATAAGGCCCTGGGTTAGATCCCCAGCACCCTAAAAACAAACAAAAAACCTGAGGTCAACAACAGAAGCTAGTCCACCAATACTTCTTTCACAATATTCTCAAACTTCAAAATTTTAATCTCTGAGCTAGTAGTAGTTTAGATGACAATGTAAGGGGAAGAAAAAAATTGCAATAACCAGAGAATGTGTTTTCATCAAGTGGCAAAAATGGGAGCTAAGACATTTCTAATCTAGTAATTATATTTTAGAGATTTTAGCATTGTCTTTAATACAAAAAAAATCAAATTATAGTCATTACTCAGGCTAAATGAAGTTAAATTCTTTGTTATAAATATATTTATCAGATATATTTGTTAATTTTTTATTTAGACATATGTTAAGGCATTTTAATCTAAAAAGGATTAGGTAGCTCTTCAATATTCCTACCAAGTATTTTCTTTTAGATAAAACAAAAAGAAGTCAGCTTATATTTCAGTCATACTCTTTGAAATTCTCATCATACTATTGTTTTGTAGGATAAATCTTGAAGTCTTGCTGTTCATTCTGTGAAATGTTTAATAAATTTGGATGATGACATCTTAATGGTCAACACAGGTTCATGGTACATAGTTACCCACATGTCAATCCTAAAAGTAGTAATACTTCAAAAATAATTGTTTGTGTAGTAAACTCACAAGACAAGGATCCTGACTTAACCTTTTCACAAAAATGGGATGTAAAATATGTGTTCTTTGGTGATTATTGTTCTACAGGATTTTAAAGAGTTAAAAATGTTCAAATTAATTTATTTTTGTAGTGTAAAGTCTCCATAAACTATACTCTTAAAATTCTCACTACAAACAGAAAAAGAAAAAGAAAACCAGTGTGGAACTTTTGCATTAAAATTTTCATAACTTTGTAACCCATGTAATCCTTTGTGGGTCCTATTTTAGGGAATTAAGCTACTATGGGGAAAATGAAGTACATGAAGATATCCATGGCAACATTTTAATTAACCAAGCAAAAATTGAAAGCTACCCAAATGTTCTATAATAGGACGATGGTTATATAATATATGTTACATAGACGTATTATAGAATGTTATTCTAAAAATTGGAAAATATTTATGTGTAACCATAATGTTAGAGAATGAAATACGACATTAAATCAGTTATAGTACAATCGTAAATACATCAAACATAAAAATAAAGAAACGGATACGTACAAAAAAAGGAAAACAATTATGCTAGGGTAATAAAACAGGCTGTGTATGCTTCCAATTTTAAATATTTATATCTTTTAATGGTTTTAACTGCATTCATTGCAAGTGATTTCACAGAGTACAAATTTCATGAGTGGATAAAATATCTGAGGAAAGAAATGAAATGAAAGTTTCAACTTTGGTTGTATGATTTTGAATACTCTTAATTACAATTTCAGCTTAAGAATCACTGAAGATGCACTATGTTAAACTCCATATTTTGATTCTCTCCCACATGGTAGAAAGGTGTGAATAAACAACTATTTCATTCTGTATTTTTATAATATTAAAAAAGGAAATAATAAATGAATTCTGGCACTCCTGGTGTCATTTGGTGCACATATAATTCTTTATCTTCCAATGAGTTACTTAAGAAACATTTTGTATTTTTCAAGGGAAGGTTAATTTTGTGGTGGTTAATCAGAACATTAAACATTCAATATTTAGAAGTCCAGAATTTGGGGGTCAGGGTACTAGAAATTGAACCCAGGGGCTCTTAACCACTAAACCCCACCCCATCACTCTTTGTATTTTATTTAGAGATAGTGAGGCTCTAAGCAGCTCAGCAAGAGCCTAAGTTGCTGAGGCTGGCTTTGAACTCCTTGCCTGAGCCTCCCAAATTGCTGGGATTACATGTGTGCACCACCAAACCTGACTTAGAAGTCCAGAATTCTTACTGAAGTCTATATTTGTGTCAAAATCTGTAGTTTCTTTACCTGTACTCAGCTCCCTCAGAATATATATTTAATTGTATTTAAAATAACTGGTTAAGGAAAATTGAAACAGAACATGAAATCAGATATATCACTGGAAAGGAAAAATACGCATTTGCTCATCAATGATTTCTAAGCCAATTTTGCAGCTTGAAAATAACTAATTTTTTTCTTTTTTTTTTATTTTAGTTAAAAATATTCTCAGAGACCAAGCAAGATAAGCTAGGTTTTGGAACTGGAAATAATGGGGCCAACAACACATAAAAGACAATATTAGCAGCTTTAATCTTTAAAAAGTTGTTTTCTGGTGGGACTGCAAATTGGTGCAACCACTCTGGAAAGCAATATGGAAATTCATTAGAAAACTTAGAATGGAACCACTGTTTGGTTCAATTATCCCACTCCTCAGTTTATACCCAAAGGACTTAGAATCAGTATACTACAGAGAAGCAGCGACATGGATGTTTATAGCACCACAACTCACAATAGCCAAACAGTGGAACCAGCCTAGGTGCCCTTCAACAGGTGAACAGATAAAGAAAATGTGATCTATATACAGAGTGAAATATTCCTCAGCTATAAAGAATGAAATT
This sequence comes from Callospermophilus lateralis, assembly GCF_048772815.1. Lineage (NCBI taxonomy): Eukaryota > Metazoa > Chordata > Mammalia > Rodentia > Sciuridae > Callospermophilus > Callospermophilus lateralis. The sequence continues at coordinate 125,843,619 of NC_135306.1, read as the reverse complement.
ATGGCATTTGTTGGTAAATGGATATACTAGAGATTATCATGTTAATTGATATGAGCCAATCCCAGAAAACCAAAGACCAAATGTTCTTTCCGATACATAGATACTTGTCTAAGGCCATGGTACCCCAAACTCCAACTATCTTGTCTGATATTGCAGATGCTAACACACAATGAGCGAGGGAGGGAGGAAAGAATAGAAGTTCATTGGATTAAACAAAGAGGAACCTGGGAAAGGAGGGGGGATGTGATTAGGAAATATAGAATTGGACATAACTTTCCTATGTTCATATATGAATACATGACCTGAGTAACTCCACATAATGTACAACCACAAGAATGCAAAGTTATACTCATATGTCAAAATATACTGTCATAAACAAAAAAATCAAGTTTTTCCATATTTTTATTGGTGCATTATAGTTGTACACAATGGTGATATTTGTTATATATTCATAAATACACACAATATGGCAATACAGTTAAGCCAATATGATTGCCCAGTATTTCCCATTTTCCCTCCCCTGGTCCCTTTCTTCTACTCTACTGATGCTCCTTCAATTTTCATGAGATTCCCCCACCACACCTTTTTCTTTTTCCTCTCTAGCTTCAATATGACAGAAAACATGCCTGACTTTTGAGATTGGCCAATTTCACTTAACATAATGTTCTTGAGTTCCATATATTTTCCAGCAAATAACAATTTTATTCTTTATATGGTTGAATAAAACTCCATTCTGTATATATACATTTTATTTACCATTCATCCATTAATGGACACCTAGTCTGGTTTCATAATTTGGCCATTATGAATTGTACTGCTATAAATGTTGATGTGGCTGCATGCCTTATAGTATGTTGATTTTAGATCTTTTGGAAATCTACTGAGGAGTGGCATAGCTGGGTCATATGGTTGTTCCATGCCTAGTTTTTTGAGGAACTTCAATACTGATTTCTATTGTAGTTGCTAATTAACAATCCCACAAACAGTGTCAAACTGTTCTTTTTTCTTCACATACTTTCCAGCATTTATTATTTGTATTCTTCATGGCTGCTATCTGACTGGAGCGAGATCAGTCAGTGTAGATTTGATTACCATTTCCCTAATTGCTAATAACGTTGAAGAATTTTTTCATATATTTGTTGGCTACAACTCTTCTTTTGAGAAGTATTTTTTAGTTTATATGCCCATTTGTTAATTGGGTTATTTGGTTTTATGGTGTTAAGTTTGAGTTCTTTATATTTTGGATACTAATCCTCTATCAGAAGAATGGCTAGCAAAGATTTCTCTCTCATTATGTAGGTTCTTTCTTCACAATCTCAATTATTTCCTTTGCTATACAGAAGCTTTTTAATTTTATTCCATCGCATGTATTATTTCCTGAGCTTTAGGGGTCCTATTAAGAAAGTCACTGCCTGTGCATATATGCCGGAGTGTTGACTCTATCTATTCTTCTAGGAGTTGCATAGTTTCTATTTTGAAAATCTTTGATTCATTTCTAGTTGATTTTTGTGCAGAGTGAGTGATAAGAATCTAGTCTCATTTTGTACATATAACAAGTTTTCTCATTTATAAAAAGAAATTTTCAAAGTTCAGTCACTAAACTATGTTCATTCAATTCAGTGTGAGGATGGGGCTAAGAAATAGGATTTGATCATTTTATTAGTCTTTTTATATATAAATCAAAGATCCATAGGTATATTAGGCAGGGTTTAATTGTGAAGAACTGATTTATTTTTAACTAGCTTTTAGCATGAGTGTTTTATGACAGGCATAACTGACTTACAAAATTACTGAGAATGTGAAGTCAACAGAATTCATGGTAGTCTTTCAAGAATAACCCTCAAAGCCAAGCAATAGAATTAAGCCCTTAGAAGTGAGACTGAAGTCTTCTAGAATCAGGAAACCACCAGCTCCAGAAGCATATGCCACTGTCTTGGTTAGGAGGCCACCATGATCAAGATGGCACCACACTGAGGAAACCACCCTCATCCCAAGGGATTTTATTCTTGCCACTTCCAGCATCCCACTATGTCTACTATGATTTACACGAACAAATTGGCTGCCCTGTGAGCTGCCTCTTGACTCTCATAAGGCCAATAGGTAAGCAATGAGACATGTACTAATGCTACTGCAAGGAAGCCCAAATGCCTCCATTACTGGGCTTCCCTGCCCCTGCAAAAAAAAAAAAAGGCAAAGGTTCACCTTCATCTCACTTGTAACTTTCAAATTTGATGCACCTGCATCTGACTGACTGAATCTAAACACATCCAGACTCTAATTGCAAGGTAGCCATAGAAATATGAATTTTAGTATTCCATCTTCATCAGTATAATACACACACTAGAATTAGGGTGAAATGGATGTTGAACAGTTGAACTGTACTATACATTATCCATTCAGTCACTTAATATCCAAATGCACTATTTTCCCTATTCATCGGCTCCCCAAAAGTATCAACTTGTACCAATGATATTGCATACAAACATAATGCAATTACATCTTTCACAAATTAAAATGAAATCTGCCCTCTCCCATAATGGCAAGCCCAAAGAAAGTTTCAGCAGTCAATCTGTCCAATCTCTGGGTGAAAGTTTGTTCCTCCTCTAATAAACTGTAGTAGAAAGTCGTTTAGCAATAACACGCTCTGTGTAAAACATGAGAATAAGGTCTTTTCATACTTATAAATATATATGAAATACAAGAAAAAGATGACCAACAGATAACAGTCTTCATTTCATAAAGCTTCAGATGAAATTTGTAACTTCTTTGTCCTCTCCCCATTTCTCTTTCACTTTGCCTTAGGACAGCACCTAGATTGGTTGGGTCCTTTGAAATATTGTGATAAAATGACATTCTTCACAGAACTAAAAAAAAATCCTAAAATTCATAAAAAAGAATAAAATACTGAGACTATCCAAAGCAATTCTAAGCAAAAAGAGCAATGCTGGAGGTATCCAAATACCTGATTTTAAATTAAATTGCAACATTATAATAATAAAAAAATAGTATAGTAGTGGCATAAAAATACATACAGAGACCAGAATAGAAAATAGACAAAACCACACAAGTACGGTCATCTGAACTTTGACAAAGATGCTAGAAATGTACATTTAAGTTAGTCTCTTTAAAAAAAAAAAGATGGAGCTGGAAAAACTTGTTGCCCTTATGTAGACTAACACAGTTAGATCCCCATCTCTCAACATGAACAAAGTCAGATCAAGATGTATCTAAGACCAGGTACGAGACAAGAAACATCTCAACTTATAGAAGAAAATACAGGGTCAATAATCCAACACATAAGTGCCTGAAACTTAATTCCTCAATAGAACTCCTAAAGTTCAGGCAATAGAAGCAAGAATTAATAAGGGATGGCATCAAATTAAAAAGCTTCTGCACAGCAAATGAAATAATTAAAAACATGAAGAGAGAACTAAAGAATGGGAAAAATCTGTGCCAACTACTCTTCTGATAAGATTAATATCTAGAAACATATATGAAGAACTCAAAAAACTTAACACTAAAAAAAAAAAACCCAAGTAACCCAATCAATAAATGGACAAATGAACTGAACAGGCACTTCTCAAAAGGAGAAATACAAGGGAACAAGTATATGAAAAAAATGTTCATCATCATTAGTAATCAGGGAAATGCAAATCAAAACTACACTGAGATTTTATCTCACTCAAATCAGAATTACAAGCTTCAAGAATACAAGTACTAATTGCTGGCAAGCATGTCATGAAGATCACTGCTACTCATTTATCAAAAAGAATTAAAGACCAGCATAGTACAGTGGTACACTCACACCCATGTTTGTAGCAGCACACTTCACAAAAGAAAAACTATGGAACCAGCCTAGGTGTCCATCAGTCAATAAATGGATAAGAACACACACACACACACACACACACACACACACACACACGCACACCACAAAATGTAGTTTTATTCAGCCACAAAGAAAAATGAAACTATGTCATTTGCAGGAAAATATATGAAAATTTAGAGCATCACATTAAGTAAAATAAGATAGAATCAAAGTCAAGGATGAGTATGTTTTCTTTCAAAATGTGAAGGTTGGAGAGAATAAAAGGAAAAAAAGTGCAGGTGGGGAAATCTCATACAATTAGAAGAGAGACCAGTTAAGTAGAGACAGGAGACCAGAGGAAGGGAGTAGGAAAGGGCAAAGGGAGGGACTAGGGAATGAAAGTGACCAAATTATGTGCATATATCAGTATGTCACAATGAATCCATTATGTGCAATCATTATACACCAATAAAATTTTAAAAAGTCATAGCAATCCACATGTTCATTCTTTTAAAATTTATTTTATGTATTTCTATTGTGCATTATAATTATACAAAATAAAATATGTTTAAATTCTCATACATGCACATAATATAAGAATAAATTTGGTCAATTTCATTCAAGGTGCCCCCTTTAGTCCTCTCTTCCCTGTGTTCATTCTCGAGATCAAAGCCCATAGCGACTTCCTATGTTCACAAATGGAAGTGGCAATCCTACACATGCTTCAGAGCATCTTCCAATTCAAATTCCTCACTATTCACATTGTATACCAGAAACCGTAGTTGAAAACAAATCTGGAAAATGTTTGGCTTTCTAGACATCACAGTAGACAAGGCCCTTGAAGGCAGATGAAATGGGTACAGTGCAGGGTGTAAGGAGGATTAATCTTTCATGAATTGAGGCAGGGATAAATTCTAGTGTTTGAGCAGAGTTAAACCTTAGCTTCACAGGGAAACAAAATTATGAGACCATCCACCATGAACTCAAAACAGGAAAAGATGATCTCAAGGCACAATCCATGTTTCAATAGAAAGCTGTTTCATTCTGTCATTCTTCCATAGCCCAATAATACTATTTATCTACACTTAATTTACTCCAAGATATTGTGGGTATTCTTTCATCTTCTCTGCACTGAATACAGCTTGTGAGATTTCACCTTTATGTAAAGCCCAAAAGGAAATATTGTTCATACCTATTTTCTCACCTAATTCATGCAAGGTTTCCTGGTTTTGAAACACAGTAAATTATTCTGATAGCCTGTGAAAGGAAAAGCACTTCTGCAATTTCTTTGAATGAGTCTTCAATAATATCACAGTGCATTTGTATCTCTTTCACACCACTGGGCCAGGGCTGTGAGGTCTCATCCTTTGTTGCTTTGCCGAGTGCAGCTTTGGTAGTGGTGATTCAAACATACAAATCAGGCCGGGGATGCAATTTTGGTCTCATTAGTGAGTCCTGATAATTGGGTCATACAGGGATGATTTCTTTCCTGGGGTGGCTGCAGGCAACATCCAGAAAAAAAAAAATTCTAAATATTCAAGCAATCATAATCTCAAGGCAAACTTCAAAATTAATTTGTCATTTGATAATTTTTTGACAGGTTGGTTACTGGAAAGACATGGAACAAGAAGATGCAGCAGAAACAGTCAAAACTAGGGGGAATGAGTCATTTATCATCCTGACAGGATTAGAAGGAAATACATTATATCACTTCACAGTGCGGGCTTACAATGGAGCTGGATACGGGCCACCTAGCAGTGAAGTGAGTGCAACCACCAAGAAATCCCGTAAGTGACCTGGGCTTTTGTTTGTTTCAGACAAAAAGGAAACACATTTTCATGTTTCTGAAAGCCATGTGAGGTACATAATAAGCAGAGTCAAAGGGGGGGTGGCGATTCATAGTCTTGCTTCAGTGCTTAGATCTGAATTCCAAAACTAGCTCAGAAATTTTTGCATTCACAGTAGATAAAGGTTATCTTCCTGTGAAACAAGGCTAAGCGATTCTGACACCAAAGGCAGATAAAAGGATTCAAGTTCAAAAGCTCAGTAGAGGAGCTATTAAAATGACACTCCTAGAGCAAAACCCTCCTTATCTGACTCCAGCTGGAAGGAAGCCTAGGGGGCTGGACAACTACTAAACACGTGAAAAGACTCAAATACTTGAAAGGATTTAAATGAAGACACATATTTAAGAATCCTTGTCAGTTCACTTTTGCTTATTTTGCAGCCCCCAGTCAAGCACCTAGCAACCTCCGGTGGGAGCAGCAAGGCTCTCAGGTGTCTCTGGGCTGGGAGCCGGTCAGACCTTTAGCCAATGAATCAGAAGTCATGGGTTACAAGGTGAGTGTTTCTTCATTCCTGGCATACACATTCATCCCCAAAATCGTTCTTATGAAGACAGACCATTAACGAGGCATAAAAAGGCCCACTAATAAGCCCTTTGTATTCTCTAAGTCATTTTCTGTCTAGATCTTAGAATGAGGCACCTGTCTACAGGTGGAGGAAGCCAAGGCAGTCACACTCAGTGCCCACACTGCACAAGGCACAGGAAGGGAAGGAGTAGGAAATGCAACAACAGTCTGAATTCAGTGTGAGAATCATTCAGTATGAATAGCTCCATGACACATGGTGCCAGGCAGAGGATCCTGGCACATCTTCCCACACACAAACTCCTGGCAGACGGCAAAGACTGGACGTCTTAGACTGAATAGAAAGACTTACTATTAACAAAGAAACACAAGAAAGAAATGCTAGGGCCAGCATGCTAGATAGGAAAGAGTCCATGGAGAGAGACGGCAAGCTCCAAGACACTTCTCACACTTATCCTGCCATATGCCAACCAGAGCTCTGAAATAGGAAGACATCTACTCAGCTTGTTTTCCAAAAAAAAAAAAAAAAAACTTGATTTTTAAATACATGAGGTCTATAAGTTGAATTTGCTTACTTTCAAAATCTTGTTCCAGAAAAATCAGCTTCAATTATTTATCTTAAACTCCATACAAAATTATTAGTTGAATATTATTTGTAGATTTGAAAATACTTTAATAACAATATGTAGACTGAAAAGCATTATTATTATGGTGTGTTTTCTGCTATCAGAGATGGTCACACAATGTGTTTTATGTATGAAGTGCCAAAACTCTGACACTTAAAAACTGAAGTTATAAATGGGAAATACATTGTTTTGATAAGGAGTTCTCCTTAATATTTTAAGACACAACCTGCAGCAGTATATATGATAAAACTCTCTCACACTCAAACTCACACACATACTCAAATCTGTCTCTAATCCTCAGGAATATTGAATTTGATCTTTTGGTAATGGGTGGGTGTTTTAGTTAGCTTTTGTGCTGCTGTGACCAAACAACCTGAGGAGAACAGTAAAGGAGAAAAATGTCTATTTTGGTTCACAGTTTCAGAGGTTTAGTCCACACTTGGTCTCTAGATATAAGAACATCATACCAGAAGAGTTGGGTGGAGAAAAGCAGCTTAGAACGTGGGAACCAGGAAACAAGAAAGCAGAGAAATCTCTATTCATCAGGCACAAATACAAACCCCAAAGGCACATCTCAAGTGAAATACCTCCTCCTGCTACACACTACCTGCCTACAGTTACCACCTAGTTAATCTGTGTCAATGGATTAATAGTTACACCTCACATAATCTAATCATTTCACCTCTGAACCTTCTTTCATTGTCTCACACATGAGTTTTAGGGGCCACGTCATATCTAAACCATAACAGTAAACAACCCCTTTTGGGGGTCTTTCCTACAGCACTCTCTTATCTAAATCTTTCCAAAAGACCATGTCCTCATAACTTGCCCTCTAAAGCAAATATAACTTTCAATGATTAGGAGTAGTAGCGTTTTCAGAAACGTTGACACACCAATCAGAAACCAACTTACTATCATTAGGACACTGGCAAGCAATCTCCTGAACTAGAAAGCAAATTAAAATTCCAGAAACACCGAGGTAAAAACATATATGGCTAATTGCTGGAATCATGATTTTAGGCATCTCATTAAAAATAGAACCCATTCAGATAAACATAAAGCATTACTTAGTGCAGTATTTCTCACTGCTATATTCTTGAGACTGCTCAAGAGATTCTGGATTTGTTGGGGTTTTAAGTAGTCTATATTAATAGCAATAATTTCAAAATATCACAGCTTCTATTAGTAAGCAAAAGAACATTATGAAGAACCAGAAAATTGTTGGAAAAGAGATGTCCGTTTTACATAGACTTTAAGATATACTATTAACACAATTTATTCCCACTTAAAATAACCTATTTGATAGGTTGAATAAAACTTGATAACTTATTTATCATATTAATGACTTTTTCTGATCAATTAGCCAGGGTCACTTTATTTTATTTACATTTCCCAATCTGAGATCTACTGCAATATTTTTATCAATGCATTATTTATAAATGACTAGGAAAGTGGAAGAAAAACTTAAAATAAAAGTTTCACTAACTTGGTATCCCCCGCCCCAAATTATCTTGCATTAAGAAGGTTGTGTTTTGGTAATTTCATTCATTCAGGGTCTATATCTACAATCCTTGGTAATTTGGGCACATATTATAAATATGTTAGTGGCCTTACTTCAGAAATGCCAATAACAAAACTATAAACTAAAGTATATTCTCTCAAAATTCTTCTTAATGATCTTGGGAATGGAGGTTTTTTTTTTTTTTTTTTTTAACACCATGAAAGAAGTTTATCAAGATTATAAAGTAAATAGCCAATTTATCTATGCCTTGTTTCCTCATACAGATTTTAATGCCCAACTGAAAAAGAAAATAAATACTGAATGTCCCAGGGCTATGCTCTCACTTGTGTAAATATTCCTTTCCCTATAGAGAGAAACTTTTTTCCCCTTCAGAAAAGAAACAAGCAGTTGGAAAAGAACTGAGGACAAGGGCCTCGGGCTATATAAACAATTTGTTTTTTAAAATTTTTGTTTTAGTTTTTCTGGTAAGTAGCTAGAAAATATCCTTTCCTAGATTTACAATCCCTTAACATATATACCCACTTTGCACCTCTCTTTTTCTACCTATTTATAATGCTAACAGAGTAATCAGGTCCAGGATTTTCTAATTATTATAGTATCCATCAACATAGTTTTGGTTGCTTATGCAACTTATAAATGAAGGCCTAGTAGCCTCCCGAGATGTGTGCACACTTACACCAATGTATTTCACACTCTATAGGATTTGGAAGCCCACTCCTATATTTCTCCATCTCCTTAGAGATCTTCTGAATTTATGGCCACCTCCAACTTCCTGTATTTTACAATGCTTCTTTCATCTTATATCAATTCCAAATATAGAAGTCAGTCTTTGCTGTGTTTCCACAAATTACAAAGACATATATAACAGCTTAATTTGGGTCATGGGTACATGAGTTTCATTATACCATGTACATTTGATTATGCTTAATTAAAAAAAAAAAAAAAAAGTCTGGCACAGTGGTGCACTCCTGTAATCCCAGCCACTTGAGAGGCTGAGGCAGGAGGATTGCAGCCTCAGCAGCAGCAAAGCACTAAAGCAACTCAGTGAGACCCTGGCTCTAAATAAAATACAAAATAGGGCTGGGGATGTAGCTCAGTGGTCAAGTACCCCCGAGTTCAATCCCTGGAACCAAAAAAAAAAAAGGAATTTATGCAGTTTTGATTTGCCCTGCTTCACTTTATCTTGTTGCCACTGTGCTTTGGGTTCTTCATCCTCTATGAAGAGCAATTGTCTTCATCTTGCATTCCCAAGATGCTCGACCTTAATAGGATCTTTTCTTCTTAGGGGCACTTATAACCAGCAAAAAATTTATCCCATTTTATTTTTGGTGCATTCTTCTCAATATTGTTACCATTCAGCCATTTAGACATATAGAAGAGCCACTTACAGATCATGCCTTTAAGAATTACAATCCCAATTAAATTTTTTCTAGGATTATCCATTTGAATAACCTAATGCTCTCAGTTTTTTTATAGAATTTGAGAATAGTCAACATTAGACAATTTTTGTATGCAGAAAAGTAACTGTCACCATACCTGCCAATCTGTGAATATCCAGAGTCTCAAAGGTCTCCCTTACCTCCTTTTTGTCAATAATTATTTTTGACATGTCTTAATTCTTTCATCTTATATTTCTTACCCTCATTTTTTTTCTATATTTAGGATAGGAATTTACAATGAGTCTCAGTGGTTATATGAGGGCAGGAATTTAAAATGAGCCAATATTCCCTAAAAGCACCAAAATTTAATCATTAGTTTAACTTTTCAATTAATATACTTACTGACACATAGCACTACATCTTCGTGGATGTATTGGTAAAAGCCACAATTGATTTTTAAACTCCTTTTATGACTATTAACTAATTTTATTTTTGCTGCCTGTACCTTTTGTTCTTAAATCTCAACTGATCCACAAGATTTCCTTTAACTCTATTTTATAGCAACATTAGATATGCATTGCTGGCTTCATTTTTCTTTGTCATAAAAATTGTAATTTATTGAACCATAATAACAGTGTCCTCTAAAACAGCTACTCCCCTGCCAATCCTCACCAATTTACATACTTCCCCATCTCATAAATTTGATTTCTAATTGCCTCATGTATATAATCAAATTCTAATTCATTAGAGTGCTATAGTCAAAATTGGAAGCATAAATTCTGACATATTTGTCATTTTTAAACCTAAAAATACTGTTATAGACATCCTCCAGAAAGTGTTCTCGATTCCTCATATCTAAGAATTCACTCTGCACTGCCCTGGCACCATACACATTTCCTATTGTAGTAGATACCACACTTCATTGAATTGCATCTGTCTCCAATATTAGACTGTTAAGTGCCATGAGGGCAGGAAGCATGGTCTTGTTTTCATGAATCTCCAGTAAGGCTGGCTTTGAACTTTGAATCTTCCTGCCTCAGCCTCCCAAACTGCTGGAATTACAGTCATGCTTTACCACACCTGGCTGAGAATAGCTTTTTCTTATTAAGCTTACATGCACCAGGTCCTGTGCTAGGTATTTTTGCACCTTCTCATTTCATTCTAACAAATCCATAAACTACGTGGCACCATTTTCTACCAACAAGTGAATGCAGATCAAGAAAAGTTAGTAATTTGTTGGAATTTATCCAGCCAGGAAGGTTTAGGAGATTAGTTTTGTTTCACTTTATTTTGTAGGAAATTGTTTTGAATCCAGACTTGTATGACTACAAAGCCATTTCTATTTCCATTATGCAAAGCAATCATATTATAATTCCAATAACTATGAAAATGCATAAAGACAATGAAAATGAATAAAAATGCATTTAAACATTCTTAACTGCTGCTATTTGACTATTATACCTCCAAAAATTATACTGAACTATTATTAGAGGCAAAAGCACTTAGACTAGCACAATATAGTAAAATAGCTCTAAAGTCATCAAAATAATAACTTACTAACAAAGTTTTTACTCTAACTAGACAGATGATCTTATGAGCTACCTGAACCCACCTCTGCCATTAGTTTTGTGATATGTAAACACAGGATAACACTGTGTCCTGCTCTGTAGTTGAATTTACCATGCATGCCTGTTTATAGCACCATGAGCAGATGTCAAAAAAAAAAAAAAGACCTTCAAATTTGCCACCCTGTATTATCCTGATATCAGTTCACCAAAAAGCAAACCACCATCAAAATAAAAATTAAAACAATTTTAACTTTTCAACCATCTCCTGAATTCTTAAGGATTTGTTAACATGCTTAAGTTCTCTCTTCACTCTTTTCAAACAGTTTAAAGACAAAGCTTCAAAATCTCCCTTGGGTTATTATTTATTTCAATAACCAGATATAAAAAGTTTTTTATGGTGTATCTCCTCACTACCTACTTCTCCAATCTCATTTCTCACTATCCATATGTATCTTCTCTTCATTCCATACTCCAGTGCCACGGTTTCTTATCAGCTGGGTGTATTTTTAATCTTATCACCGTCTGTATTCTCCAACTGGTAAACTATTCATTTTCAAATACTTAGCTCAGGCATCACCTCTTCTGGAAAGGATTTCGTAAAGCCCAAGACAGAATTAAACTCTTTCTCGACTTCCATGGCTCCCTAAGTATATTTTCATTGCAGTGCATAACACATGTATTACATTTGCTTACACCTCTAAGCAGTAAGCGTCTTGCGCTTAGCTCAGAATGTGACATACAGATATAGACAGTAAGCATTTGTAATCCTCAACTGAATTTCAAATGTTGAACCTCTGTTACTCCTCACAGGTTTTTTATAGGCAAGAGGGTCACAGCAACAGTCAAGTCATTGAAACGCAGAAACCTCAAGCAGTAGTACCACTCCCCGATGCTGGAGTCTATATTATTGAAGTCCGAGCATACAGTGAAGGAGGGGATGGAACAGCTAGTTCCCAAATCAGGGTACCATCATATTCAGGTAAGTTTTATTTTAACAGGCTTAATATGGTGGCCACCTGCAATGCAAGATGATAAAAACCTCATCAAAACTGAATGATGGATTGCACAGTTCAGATATTTTTTGGAGGGGTTTCTCTTCTTTGATTTCCAACTCCTCCTACAATCTGTATGAACCATGGTAATTTGCTCACAATTGCAGAATTTCTACAAATCTAGAAAGCAGTTGATACTTTTATTAGAATGTACTTATTTACGAGAATTCTTTTCAATCCTGTTCTCAAGTAATACCTTGCTGGCCAAATTGGCTTTTGAAATATTGCTTTTAAAGTAATATTGCACCCATTTGATGTACCTACTTCTCTATTATCTTGATTGTTCTTATTGTTAGATTATTTTAAAAGTATTTCCTTTAAACTTTAAAATTTGATGTTTGACTTCTAAACAAATTACTGAACCCCATAGTTATTATAAGCAATATTAATTTCTTGTTTTCTGAGCCTTTACTATATAACAGGCACAAAAAAATTTATACACATATTATTCAATCTTAGTAATAATCACATGAGATAGATTTTCTCTGTAACACAGGAAAAATGCCACCTACGTAACTTGCCCATGAACTCACTATTGCTGAACCAGAATTCAAATCTAGGTAGTTTATCTCCAAGGATACCTGAATATCTACCATCACAATCATTATTGTCCCAGTACGACAAAACTAACTAAAGGAAGGGAGATTTTATAAAATTAGAAGAAACCATTTTGTCAAAGTAGCCAAAAAAAGAGTTAATTAGATATGCAAATCTCTGAGAAAGTACTGGGCAATTTTTCATTAAAACCTTGTATTAAATGGTGTTCACTTAATGGTTAATTTTGAGTATTATTTGTTGAGAAATCATTCCCACATAGAGAATGATCAACATAAAAGGAAGTTTCTGATGATATCTTCTAAGGTTCTGTGTGTATGGCGCTATTTAATACATTGACAAACTTGAAATCAGATAAGAGGTATTGCTTATGTTATTTTTTGATGTTACAAAATGAATGGATGGCAAATAAAATGGAGAAATGAATGATACCAGACTCTGAGAAAAACATAATATTTAATAAATTCCAAATTTCTGCATTAAAAATACAAAATGAGATAAAGGACATTATTGGGACAATTGATAAAATTTGATTATCTGTATATTAGAAAAGATTACAGCAACATCAATTTGTAGAAATCATGCTTTTGTGATATGAGAAATTGTCTTATTCTTTAGAAACATACATTGAAGTACTTAGGGGAAAGGTTATATCATTTCTATATTTAAAATGAGAAAAAAATGTGTTTTAAAAGACAATTAAACATGAAGATAACATTAACAATAAAGGAATTTAGGTGAATTCTTTGTTATATTTTAACTTTTCACCAAAAACTGTAATACAAGATGTAGGAAACTGACATTTTCAGGAATACAAGTCAAAATTTAAGTATATTGCGGTCATACAAAAATTTAATACACTCTATGATTCCTTTATAAATGTGCAGTTTCAACAGCAAGAATGGTAATAATGTCTCTGTGCTGATTAATTCACAAGTGAACCGTTCAGGTGAGGGTGCCAAATTTTCAAGAGCACCTTGAAAGGCAAAAGATATTTTTCATGTTTAAAAAAAAAAAAAAAAAAAAACTCTTCTTCTTTCAGAAGTGTCAAATTTCTAACAACACAATGAGCACTTATTAAGACTCAAAATGTTCTTGGAACCATGCTACATGTTTTCCATACATTACTTTCTCCTTCCAATTAGGAATGATATTACTCTATAATTCTAGAAGGTTCCTTTTAATTCTAATGCAATCAGATTCTATAGCATCCTCTGAATAAGTTCAGTCCCAAGCTTGGAAGTACTTATAAAAGACCTTAATTCTCATATTTTAATTATTACTTCTATTCTATGGGGGGAAATGGCAACTTTAATGGTTTAGTTAATAACATCTTGGCCAGTGTAATCCATTTTCTGAGTTTCAATAATATGAAATCTCTTAGTATTATCTACTTTAGACTCATAAAGCCTAAGCAATGATTGTTTTTTTTCCTTATATTCCAAAAAATCAAATGCCTAAAGAAATTGAATGACTTGTCCAGGTGAAATAGTTTTTACAGCTCAGGCTAGAACTTAATCCAATGTTGCTGATGCTGTGTGTGTGGAGAGGGTTTTTTTTTTTTTTTTTCTCCCCACCTCATTTGTATTGTTTGCTCTACTAAAATAATAGCTTTGTGGATTTCATTTAGAATTTGAGGTGTAGACTCTACTTACCATTCTGAAAGTGAGACGCTTTTATAAAAATGTCATGTAAGTTAGTTTAACAAAAAGACAGTCACTTTCAAATATATAGAAAATAAATTTTTTCCATTTTCTATTTATTTGCATATACATAGAACTCCAGTAAGGCTTTGTCATCTCCCTTTACAGTTCACGTGTGACTATGAATTTCACGATAAACTCCTATTGTACAAGTTGAACTATATCTAAAATTCTCCAACATGTTGATTAATAATTATTGCATTAGTTATACAAATTTTCAAAGAAAGAGTTGCCAATTTTGCGTCTTTTACCAATTTTTTTTACCTCTTAAGTAGGCATATGAAAAATAAATTTAGAAAAAAAATTTAAAAATAAATAAATTTAGACTATCTCTAAAAAAAAAAAAAATCACCATTATAATTCCATTATATTCAATCTAGTCAGAGGAGAGAACTTGACAGAGGAGTCCAAAAACTAGGTGGAATATTAAAATTTATCCTTATTCTTAAGATTATAACCAACACTGTTTTAAGAGGGACAACATTAAAGCATCACAGATGTGCTAATTCTTAGCTCAGGAACTTTAAGCAAGTTCTATCCTCCTTCTAAATTCCAATTCTCTCAAGTTCAACAGGAAGATAGATACACAATAGGTTTTACTGAATTTGGTTGTTTTGAGAATCAATTAATATAATATTTATAAAGGGCTTAATACAGTGCTTGTGATACAGTGAGTATTCATTACATGTTGATCATAATGATATTTTAGAAGTCTTCTGGCTTAAAATGCCATTCCTGAAGGTAGCATTAAAATCATTCTTAATTTGGGGCCATGTGGAACTATTGGAGCTACTTCAGACTAATCAACTCAGATCAGTTAATTTAATGCAATTAAGTGCATGTAACGTTTTGGTCTCAAAAAGAAATATCTCCTGAGTGTAAGAAAGAAAGATGAAAAACCAACCTTTACCAAGTTTGGCATGAGAATCTAGAATTTAAGCCCAATCAATTGAAATAATCAAAGACCCATAAATAAATGTCATTAAATTTTAAAAATTAACAGAAGTAATTAAATTATGAGTTCATGTTGCTTCACACTTTTGCTAATTATTTTTGCTCCACTTCCTGAAGTATGTTCTACGAAATTACTTTACATTCCCTATCAGGAACCTGGGATGTTTTCCATCAGCACATCATTAATGGAGATTACACTAAATCTCCTGGTTTGATGCGTTTGTTAGCATGACTTAGATTTTTCAATACAGGGTTGTATAAATGTTTCTGCTCTCCTTGCAACTTAGGAAATAAGACATGATCTGAGGTTCCCAAAGTATGAAGAACACTCACTACCAGCAGCTCAGGATGCTGAGGCAGGAGAATCATGAGTTCAAAGCCAGCTTCAGCAAAAGCAAGTCATTAAACAACTCAGTAAAAGCCTGTCTAAATGAAATATAAAAAATGGGGTGTAGCTCAGTGGTTCAGTGCCCCCAAGTTCAATCCCCAGTACCCCTGCAACAAAAAAAAAAAAACACTCATTAAAGGGACAGATAATATACTCTTGTCCTAGATTCTAAGAACACTTGCCTTGTCCAAATAAGACCACAAAAATTGGCTTCATCTGATGCTTCTTTTTTCACAGGTGGGAAAATCACAAGCGCTCAGCCAACCCTGCACACTCTCTCCACATCATCATCAGTAACGTTCCTCTTGGCATTGATGATTCCTTCAACTTCCTGGTGAAGGCTGCCAACTTAATTTGATTTTCTTTGCTTTAGCTTGAGAACAGCAGTGAATAGAGTGTAGTTAATTGGAGACCCAGGACCCTGAGATAAGCTTTAAAACTTGGGACTACACATGGTGCACTTACAGGAGGTCGGGAGGAAAATATTACTTATCCATCAGGTTTCTCTTTGGTTTTTGTAAATGGAAAGGACAGTTCTTGGTCCAATAAAAATATGCAGATTGTATGTAATGAATTTTTGTAAGCAAAGGTAATTTCTGTCGAATGTATTCTGAATTTTTTTAATATGTTGGAATTTGATTTTATATCTGATGACTCTGAGTATGTGCCATCCATTTGTTAAGAGGTAACTAGCAGGTCTGTTTCAAAAACAAATACAAAACCAAGAATGAAAAGTTTGTTTAGACTCTGAGTCCAGTGTTTTTATTTTCTATTCAGCTAACTATTCCAATTGCCAAACCAGCAGGAGATATGAAAAATACTTCAGTTATGTGGTCCATTAAAGGATAAATACACAAAAATTTTTCTCAAAAACATTATATGATTGCATAGGGAAATTGCAAGATTTATCAATACACTATTCTATATACACCCCTAGAACCAGATAATAGGGTAGGGAATAAGCCATTAATATACATGCAAGGTAAATATAAAGTAAGTCCAAATGAATCTATTGTTTTCCATCAAGTTCTATGTTATCTAGCAATGAAGATTGTAAATGTTTATTTTTATTAATACAAGAGAGTTTAAAGTCACAAAAATATATGATGACTAAAAACTGCAGACAATAATATGAAGCCACAGGCACTAACTTAAAAATATAACAAATGAGACAGAGCTTTTTAATTTTTCCACCTACTTTCAAAGCAAATTTGAATTAAATCCAATGCTTTCTTGTAACTACAAATAATTTTAAGGACAATGAAAATTTGTTGTGGAAATAATTATACAGATATGTTGTCTGTGGATTAAAATGATTCAAGTACAGCAAATAAATACTTTTCAGACAGTTCCATGCCATTTATAAAATCTTACCAACTACTAAAATAAAGAAGAGCTGTTGGATAAGTTGATTTTTAGAAAATTAATCTGTGGGAACATAGAATCAGCATAGGACTCTGCTATTTCTTCCACACACATACTGCTTGATTTTGTAGCTTGGGAGGTGATTATGACTTGCTATTTTTGAGAAGTCAAATTGAACCTAAGTTATTCTAGATAGTTATTGGAAAGCTAGGTGAAATTTTTCTACTTGATGAATCATGAATTTCTAGAAAATATGAGGATGTGCCAGAGTTGGCATTACACCCAAGAAGATGTCTGAAAAGATTCATTGCAACCTCATTTGCCAGAAAAGAGCCTAGAGAAACTAGTCTTACAGGTGATGCTGACATGAGAACAAAAAGCAGTTTTCCTTTATATAATCTAAACCTATCAACTCTATTTGCATCTTTACCACTAAGCATAACAATATTAAGTTTAAATTGCTGGTTAACCATTGAAGTATCAGAGGAAAGATTAGGGATTCCTTTTTTGGGGGGGGGAGTGAGGGGGCGTTACTAGGAATTGAACTCAGAGGTACTCGACCACCGAGCTACATCCCCAGCCCTATTTTATATTTTATTTGGAGACAGGGTCTCACTGAGTTGCTTAGCGCCTCAACATTGCTGAGGCTGGCTTTGAACTTCCAATCCTCCCGTCTCAGACTCTCCAGCCGCTGGGATTATAGGCATGCACCATAACATCTGGCAAGATTAGGAATTCTGTTCTGAACAGCCTAAAGATTAGTTTTAGAGGTATAGCATAACTATATATTTCAATTACTCGTTGTGTTTGGAGAAGATTACGTTCAAGACACTCCTGAACAAACACAAAGTAATTTAAAATACTATTTTAGTCAGAAGATTATAATAAACACTACAGATGGTGGATATGTTAGCCTTTAAATAACAACAATGAAGTGGCCTTTCTTGACTGACTCTTTTGAAGTGCGAGAGGCTCAACTTTGTAAATAGAGGGGTGCTAACTCTCCTAAGTATGATGTAATTTATGAAAACTAATTGTAAAGCTGAAAAAAAATGAAGGCTATTTGAAAATTGGAAATAACTTTTACATATTTGATGAACCAAAGCATTTTCTTCCTTTTCCATAATATTCTATACTAGATTCAGTGAAGGGTTTCAAGAATGAAGATATACTAACATTTTTATAAAGCAAATCCCAATAAATATGTTGATGTATGACAACATAAAATTAACCAATATCTCCAGGCACAATGACACATGCCTGAAATCCCAGTGATCTGAGAGGTTGAGGAAGGAGGATGGTACATTCGAGGCAGCCTCAACAATTTAGTGAGGCCCTAAGCAAATTAGAGAGACCCTGTATCAAAATTTAAAAAATAAAATCTGTATCAAAATCTAAAAACAAAAATAAAATCTGGGGATATAGATCAGCAGCAAAACACTCCTGAGTTCCATCTCCAGTACCAAATTAAAACCGATCAATATTTCCAAATAGCTGATGGATGGTACATATCTGCCAGAATATTTACGCCTAGAATGTCAATGTTGTATTCTTACAGGAATCAGATATGGGATGTTTTTACTCAACATTCACAAAATAGTATTTTGCCTCATAAATCTATTTAAAAAACAGGATTTCAATGTTTATGTATTATGTATTACATATTTGTTACTTTGTAGAATGCAGACAGCATTCCTTATCAAGGTACATCATTTTTCAGCTACAGTACTAAGTGAGCTTTTTCCTGGATGGGATAGTAACCACAGTCTTAAATCACTAAAGAGACTGTATTTTTGTATAATGTCAATTGAACTATGAAGAAAACAACACTCCTGATAATTAAAAATTTCATGAAAGCAACTGTTTTACACACCCAACTAAAGGTACTGTGGACTCCATGTCAAACCGTTAAATATACTGTATACAATCTGTATATATACTATATATAATGGTATATAACATGTGGAAGGCACAGTCAGATAATAGTTCTGTGTACTGTTCTTGTAACATTAGATCTTTTTAATAAATAATTCTGTTTTTATTGACTTTTATCTTCTCTCCTGTCAACTCTATGACTAGCTTCAAGCAGAGTGCAGAATGCTCCTGGTTACAGCAGAGTTTTCACATTGAACATATCATTGTGAGGATTCTGCATGCTGTTGTGACTTTAGGTTGAAAAAACTCTCCATAGATGTCCATGGCAGCTAAAACTTGAAAATTTGAATCTATGACAAAGAATAAAATAAGCAAAAAAAAAAAAAAAAACAAGTACAGATGGGATAAGTTCACAGGGTTTAACTCATAATTTCTTTCTTTTCAGGAAAGGAGTCTTCATAAAATCAGTTTTGCAGACAATTTTTTAAAAAAAAATATATACTTCTGCTTTTTTATATTAGGAACAGTCAATTCCATTCTATATCAGGTACCATTTTAACTGAGAGAGTTACCCACTCTATTGTCCCCCCTCTTAGTACCATGCATACATTTCTATTATTCCAGCAATCACATAGAAATTATTTGTTTATGAATATTTTCCTCTACTATCCAGGCTCTAGGATCATACAGGGGAGACAATGTTGTCATCTTGGAATCTCTCTCACCAAACGGAGGTGAGCACCCTACTCAACCTGCAGGCCCACATTTCTGAGTTCTCACTCAGTAGGTCAGACATTAGGGAACTTTAATTTTTAAAACTTTTCCAAATGATACAACTCTACTAAAGGTACTTTGACTATCTAATAAGGTGCTTTACGGATATACTCTGACAGAAATGTCCCACACCCAGTAATCTACCCCTAAGATAGACTAGCAAAAATGTGCCAATGGATAGCTAAAATAAGCAAATAAATAAGGTGGAGGAGAATGAATATGCCCCCTTTTGTGTAAGAAGTAGAAAAGATACAAACATTCACATTGGGTAATGTTCTCAAGAACGAATAATGGAAGAAATAACCTGAAGACTTGGTGACTCATTGAGAGAGAAGATGAGATATGGGAACAAATATGCAACCAAGCATTCGCTCAGTGTACTTATTTCACATTTTGTCCTTAGACCTATATAACTGCTTTATGTTAGTGCAAAAAAACAAAACAACAACAACAACAAAAAGCTTAGGAAAAAACTAAGCAACCTCCAAAAGTTTTTTTTCTCAGCAAAAGAAATAATCTGTGAGGTGAACAGGGAGCCTACATCCTGGGAACAAATTTTTACCCCTCACACATCAGATAGAGCTCTAATCTCTAGGATATATAAAGATCTCAACAAGATAAGCACCCCCAAAAAACAAATAATCCAATCAATAAATGGGCCAAGGACCTAAACAGACACTTCTCAAAAGAGGATACACAATCAATCAATCAATATATGCAAAAATGCTCATCATCTCTAGCAATCAAAGAAATGAAAATCAAAACTACTCTAAGATACCATCTCACTTCAGTCAGAATGGCAGCTATTATGAAAACAACAAGTGTTGGCGAGAATGTGGGGGAAAAGGTACACTCATACACTGCTGGTGGGACTGCAAACTAGTGCAGCCAATTTGGAAAGCAGTATGGAGATTCCTTTGAAAGCTGGGAATGGAATCACCATTTGACTCAGCCATCTCTCTCCTTGGACTATACCCAAAGAACCTAAAAACAGCATACTACAGGGACACGGCCACATCAATGTTTATAGCAGCACAATTCACGATAGCTAAACTATGAAGTCAACCTAGATGTCCTTCAGTGAATGAATGGATAAAAAAATGTGACATTTATACATAATGGAATAAATATTACTCAGCACTAAAAAAGAATAAGATCATGGCATTGTTAGGGAAATGGATGGCATTAGAGAAGATTATGCTAAGGAAGTTAGCCAATCCCAAAAAAACAAATGCTGAATGTCATCTCTGATATAAGTGGGGGTGACTCAAAGTGGGGTAGGGAGGGACAGCAGGGGAGGAGGATTACATCTAGATAGGGAATAGGGGTGGGAGGGAAAAGAAGGGAGAAAGGGAATAGCAAGGATGGTGGAAGGGGATGGTCATAATTACACAAAATACATGTATGAAGATGTGAAAAAAATACTAAGCAACCTCTAGAAATTGAGAATAAATAGGGGGATGATGAAACTAAATATTTAGCAACCAAATAGGTGTAACTTAAAATTTTTCCTCATAAAAGAATTATAAGAACATAGGTAAATATTTCAAATGAGTCAATGGACAGTACGTCCCTAATGGGTCACACTCCAAGGACAATATACACCACAGACACACACACAAAATCTTAAATTATATCTATTGGTCTTCTTATGGGTAGCATAATGAAATATTTTTAACTAGCCAAATATAAATATATAAATGTTAAAAGTATTGAAACAGCAAAATTTTAAGATGGGAGGTGATACAAATATATTTAAGTTAAATAAAATCCTGTTTGAGAAATGTATTAATTCATAATTTATTTAACCTTTTTCTTAAAAATAACCTCTTTTCTAGCTTTGTCCAGTGAAAAAGTTTAGAGAAATAATGAATATCCTTAATGCACAAATAACACAAAGAATGCATATACCATACACAAAATGTGGTCTACATCTCCATGGACCACTAAAAGGAATCAGGACTTTCTTGGAGAAATGATAATTTAAGGCTTACAGTAGAAAATATACAAGATGAGCCTAGAACTTCTTATTGTATCTATAAAGACCACTGTTGTCATGACAAAAAAAAAAAAGTGCTGTAAAGATCTCCCTCTGGCAAATTGGGACAACTTGAGCTTAAATAGAACAATGACTGCAAAGAATTGGAACACACTAGCTATCCAAAACCACACACTCATACTGCCACAGGCACACAAATCATTGGTTATCTTTGTTGAACTCAGGAATCACCCTTCTAGAATTCTTGTAAGATTTTATGCTTCCTTTTCTGTAAGAACTGTGTTCCATGATAAACCAAATACTTGATAAAAGAAATCTCCATATTAGAGAAGAATCACAACTATAAATTCAAAACTTAGAATCAAATTTTTAAAAAGTTATTCAGGCAAAGATGATCAGGTACTCAAACCACCAGCTCAAACGCTGAAAAACAATATTTACTAGTGATATCAGGATACCACTGTCTGAACCCATTGATTCTAACATCACTGAAAGTCACACAGACATTAGGTCCAACCTGATATTGACGGAAGAGGATGTATACACAGAACTACACCTTTAATAGTCCTCTAAATTATCATGAACGTGGCAAAACTCTTACTGTGGTTTTGCAAGAAATACTTGAGGGGGAAAAAAAAGAGAACATCTTAAATAATACCATAAGGAAGGAATCAGATACATTCTGAATATGGGATATTCTACAGAACCAAAGATCCAGTTTCTTCCACAAATAAATGATATGCAGATGTAAAATGAGGAACTGTTAAAACACTACAGCAAACTAAAGAGGAACACAACATGTGGAACTTCTTGTGGTCCTGATTTGAACATAAATTCAGAAATTCTGAAAATAAACAGTGTTAGGTGGAGAAAAGGGAATGGTAGCAGTACCAACAGTTTTTTTGTTTTTTTTTTAATGTGAATTCAGTTATATAAAAAAGCTAAAACTTTATATATGTTAAAATTACTTTCTTCTAAAAAATTTAGAAGAAATATTCTAAACCAAAATATGACGAATTATTGATGTCAAAGTGTCAACCAAATCATTTTAAATGAAATATTTCATTAAAAATTCTGTAGATGAGTCAGGTATGGTGGCATATGCTTTAATCCCAGCTACTCAAGAGGCTGAGGCATGAGGACCACAAATTAAAATCCAGTCTGGACAATTTAACAAAGCCCCGTCTTGTTAAAAAAATGAAATAAAAAGTGCTGAGGATGTAACTCAATGGTAGAGAGCTTGCCTAATATGTATAAGATCCTGGATTCAATCCACAGGACTTAAAAAAAATTGCAGATGAAATTAAGTTCTAATTAATCATTTTATTAAACTAAAATATTTGCAATTCTAGCCTTCAGTATTCATCTTATGGCCAACATGAAGAATCTATTTCACTTCATGTGTGCTGTGTCCAGACTGACATGCATAAAGATTTAAGAATAATATGAGCTATTTACTATAGCAAAATATTCTTCCATTCTCATATACAACTATTCAGAAAACTTAATTCCTAATTCAAGAGTCACTCCTGCAGTCACTAGAATCCCTGGGCTAATTTTTTTTCTTTTTATTGATTTTTTTAAAAATATACGACAGTGGAATGTATTATAATTCTTATTACACACATAGAGCCCAATTTTTCATATCTTTGTATATAAAGTATATTCATTTACACCAATTCATGTCTTTATACATGTACTTTGTTTTTTTCATATCTCTGTTTGTATATAAACTAGGTTGACACCCAATCGTGTCTCCATACACGTACTTTGGATAATGATGTCCATCATATTCCAACATCCTCGCTAATCCCCTGCCCCCTCCTTTTCCCTCCCACCCCTCTTCCCTATCTAGAATTTATCTATTCCTCCCATGCTCTCCCTCCCTACCCCACTATGAGTCAGCCTCCTTACATCAGAAAAGACATTTGGCATTTGTTTTTTGAGGATTGGCTAACTTCACTTAGCATTATTTTCTCCAATGCCACCCATTTACCTGCAAATGCCATGATTCTATTCTCTTTTATTGCTGAGTAAAATTCCATTGGGTATGTATGCCACATTTTTTATCCAGTCATCTACTTAAGTATGTACAGATAAAATGATATGATTCTAGAATTTGTCTTATTTTCAATATTTGAATACTCGAATATTTCCAAGAAAAACAAACAATTTAGGGAGTATACTATATAAAGCAAGTATAGCAGGATGCTCATAATCATTGAAGCTGAGTGATGCATTAGTGAACATTATTATTCTATTCTCCATATTTGTTTAAGTTTTACTTATTTCCATAATATAAAGGCAATGGCCTCTTGCTTTAGACTCCTTGGCAGAAATATTTTTCTATGAAATGTCACTAAAACCTTTTAATGGGGATCACAGATGTATCTGTGTGTCCGAGTCTTTAGCACTTTTGATGAAACAATTACTGTTCCTTAATATTTTTATAAAACAGAGACACCAAATATCTTAATTTTTTCTGCTTTTAATAAAAGAAAACTTGTTCCCATAAATTTTAACATTTCACTTTGATATTTACTGTCTTTCAATACTTATATAATAGTAATACCACCGAGTAGCATCTTTGTAAAATATATATTAAACATAATTATGTAAGAATTTTTATATCATACTAAATTATATAGGTAAAATAATGTTCACTAAATAGCTGGTTCTTCCAACCACACAAAATTGAATTATAGTTTCAAGAAACATCGCTGCATGCATTGCATTACCATTGCCTCTTGACCTAACTGTCAATACAGTAAAAGAAGTTAGCAACTCATGTTCTGTCAACAGGTGACCCAGCTGCAGCATGACACAAATATTCAGAGATGGCCAATTTCCTATCTTTATTGATTCACCTGATTTCTAATTTTTAATTAAACCCATGCCAGTTACCAGAAAAATTCCATATCTGGCCACAAATTTGGATCCCCTCATCAGTGATCTCTGTGGCAAGTTATGCACTAACTTATAGCAGGAACCAATAACAATGTAAGTGAACATGTCACAATAGTTTAGAAACATTCCAATGACAATCATTACCCTCACCAAACCTGTTTCCTCCTCTCCCTGCAAATGCAACTAAACCACCTCTCAGTCACTCTTGGACTTAGGTATGGACAAGTACTTGAGTCCCCACTAACAGAAAGTGACACATACTATCTAGCCTAACTAATACAATCTTGATTTTAACTTCTATAAATAATGTCTTTTTACTAAAACATGTGGCCTTTCAATTATTCTAAAAGCAAAAGGAAACAAATTGAAGAAAGTGATCTAGGAGTTAAAATTTGTGTCCATTTGTGTACCTCTCCAGTCTCCACTGGTTTCGCATTCTTGCTAGACCCCAAGATGCATGCTTCACCTCATCGTCCACCACACAGACATGTCCTTCAGATCCACTCAATTCCATGACATAGGAACAAACAATACCTTGACATGGAGTATTAGGAACTACCCTTTGGCTGCTGCTTTAAAAAACAGACTAACCAGAAGTAATTTTATGGTTCTGATCCCTCTCATGGCTTCTGCACTTAGTCAATGGAGTCATAGTGTGAGGCATAAAATCTGTCCACCCAACAAGCTCCTAAAGGTATTCGATGATACAGAAGAGAAGCACACAAAGGTAATTCCTTGGTGGGTAACAATGACACATTGGAAATAGAAGATAATGGAGCCAGAAATATAAATTTGCTTCCCTATTTTCTCCCACACTTGGTTTTTTCATGCAGCCTACAGGGAAATGTCCCATAGGGCCATGCACAAGTGGTGATGCCATCCAAGCTTGTCAAACATCAATGGAAATTGAGTGCTTATCATCTCATCTTACTTCCCATTCTTTTGTCTTACTTCTTTTTTCCTTCACTTATGCTGTCCTGAGATGGCACCAAAATAGTTCCCTAGGGAACCTGGGCTCAGTCCCTGTTATCCATTAAAAGCAACCATGGTTCCTCAGAGAAATAGCCGATTCAAGGTCTAGGGAAATAATTCTACAGGAATAGGCTGCATCATCTAGTAAAGCCAGAAAGCAAGGAAGTTGAACAAACAGGGTCATGACATAAGATCCATGTGGAAGTAGGCTCAGTAGCACATGTGGAGTAAGAGGATTAGAAAATCAGTTTTCAATCCCTAATGAAATGTTTATTCAGGCTATACTTATTAATGGCTTCTAAGAAAAAGAAAACATGAGAAGAGTGACTGATGCAGAGTTTGATATTGGATTACCACCTAGTATCACTAAGAGTGAGACAACTTCACATTGACAACCAGATGTAATACAATTTTAAGTACTGAAATATTCTTTTTTTTTGGGGGGGGGGGCTGAGGGGTTCCAGGGATTGAACTCAAGAGCACTCAACCACTGAGCCACATTTCACATTTTGTATTTGGTTTAGAGTCAGGGTCTCACTGGATTGCTTAGTACTTGCTTTTGCTGAGACTGGCTTTGAACTTGATATCCTCTTGCCTCAGCCTCCTGAGCCACTGGGATTACAGGTATTCACCACCATGCCCAGTCTAAGTACTAAAATATTCTTGATAAAAAAATAAATAGATCCAGAGTTTAACCAACTTCTATGTATACTAGTTGCAAAAACAAACAAATCAGGGAATTGACAAAAAATATGAGACTATAAAGAAGTAACTGACCAAATTCAGAATGTGGGAAATTCTTTAGGATAATGACAGTTTATAAGAATAAGAGTGAGGAGCAATAATAGAAGCAAAGCTCCTCTTTAAAATAAACTTAAGTAATAATCTGCAAAGAATATAGAGTGTAATTTAATAATTCATAATAAATAATATTTAAGTGACTATGGTACATGATATATGGCTAAGTAGTTGTATACTAATTTGTTAGGTGTGATAAGATAGTATGTTTAATTTAGACAGATAATGTTTAGAAAAATATGAAATGACATGATAACAGAGGTTTACTTCAAAATATTACAGAGATGAAGGAAGGAATAAAATAAAGGAAGGAAGGGGAATTTTTTAAAGGAATACACAGAACAAGCATGGCAAAATATTGATATTGCATCTAGGGAATAAGTACATGAAGTTTTCTACAATTTCAATCTTACAAAATTTTCACAATGAACTTTTAATTAATTACCACAATATCAAAAAAAAGGAGGGAATAAAATAGCCTTTGTATACACTCTTTGAAAGAAGCAACTCAGTGCTATTGAGGCAAACTTTCAAAATTAAAATATATCTCTAATGTGATCATTTGTATTGACTTCAGTGTGTTTTTTTAAAATTTATTATAGGAAACAATTAGCAAATTTGCTAGATTGTGCAATACAAATTTTAAAATAAAATTTAAGACCAGAGTTTTGCTGATTACTTATTGTGAAATTTTAAAACCAAAATTTTAAGTAAAACCATTTATAATAATCAGTCTTCATTATCCTTTAAAGATGGATTATTTGACTGGAAAACTGCATACAAAAATATATTAAAAAGAGTCCACTATGATCAAGTGAGGTTCACTCTAGGGATAAAAGGGTTGGTTAAAAAACAGAAATCAATCAACATAATTTATCACATCAATAGACTTAAAGAATCACAGATTATCTCAATAGATGCAGAAAAAGCATTTGACAAAATATAACACTTCTTCATGTTCAAAAATACTAGAAAACCTAGGGATAGTAGGAACATACCTCAACTTTGTAAAAACTATATATGCCAAACTCAAGGCCAATATCATTATAAAAAGGAGAAAAGTTGAAAGCATTTCCTCCAAAAACTGGAACAAGATAGGGGTGCCCTCTTTCACCACTTCTATTCAACATTGTCCTAGAAACTCTAGCCAGAGCAATTAGACAGCAGAAAGAAATTAAAGGGATATAAATAGGAAAAGAAGAACTCAAACTATCATTATTTGCTGAAAAAAAGTGATTCTATATTTAGTATACCCAAAAACTCCTTCATAAAACTTCTAGAACTCTTATGAATTCAATGAAGTAGCAGGATATAAAATTAACACCCATAAATCAACTGGATTCCTAGACCTCAGTGATGAATCAACCAAAAGAGAAATTAGGAAAATTATTCCATTCACAATAACCTCAAAAAATGAAATATCTGAGAATCAATCTAACACAAGAGGTGAAAGATCTATACAATGAAAACTACAGAATACTGAAGAAATTAAAGAAGACCTTAGTAGATGAAAATATCTCCCATGTTCTTGGATAGACAGAATTAATATTGTCAAAATGGCCATACTACCAAAAAGTGCTATACAGAGTTAATATAATTTCTGTTGAGATTCCAGTGATTTCTATTTCATAGAAATAGAAAAAGCAGTTATGAAATTAACTTGGAAAATTAAGAGACCTAGAATAGCCTAAGCGATCCTCAGTGACAAAAGTGAAGCAGGAAGCATCAAATACCAGATCTTATATTATACTATAGATTTATAGTAACAAAAAATGTCATGGTATTTGCACCAAAACAGGCATGAATACCAATGGTAAGAATAGAAGACAGAAACAAACCCACATATACACAGTTATCTCATACTAGACAAAGGCACCCTAAACTTTCACTGGAGAACAGATAGTCTCTTCAACAAACTGCTCGGAAAACTGGAAATCCATATTTAATAAAATAAAATTAGACCCCTATCACTCATCCTGCACAAAACTCAAAGTGGATCAAAGATTTAGGCATTAGACCAGAGATCCTGTGCCTACTAGAAGAAAAAGTAGGCTCAAAATTTCTATCATGTTGGCTTAGGAACTGAATTCCTCAATGAGACTCCTAAAGTACCAGAAGTCAAATCAAGAATTAATGAATGGAATGGTATCAAACTAAAAGGCTTTTTACAGCAAAGGAAACAATCTATAACTTGAAGAGAGACCCTTCAGAATGGGAGAAAAATCTTTGCCACCTGCCCCTCAGATAAAGCACTAATCTCTAGGATATATAAAGCACTCAAAACACTTAACACCAAAAAAATATTGCAATCAATAAATGGGCAAAGGAACTGAACAAACACTTCACAAAAGAAGAAATACAATCAGTCAACAGATATATAAAAAAAAGTTTAACATCACTAGCAATTAGATATATGCAAATTAAAAATACACTGAGATTTCATCTCACTCCAGTCTAAATGACAATCATCAAGAATATAAGTAAGAATAAATGTTGGCAAGGATGTGGGGGAAATGGCACACTGATACATTGCTGGTGGGATTGCAAATTGGTACAACCACTCTGGAGAACAGTATAGAGATTCCTCAGAAAACTTGAAATGGAACCCCATTTGACCCAGTTCTCTCACTCCTTAGTGTATACCCAAAGGACTTAAAATCAGCAGACTACAATGACACAGCCACATCAATATTTATAGCAGCTCAATTTACAATAGCTAAGCTATCGAACCAACGTAGGTGCCCTGCAACAAATACATGGATAAAGAAAATGTGATACATATACACAATGGAATATTCCTCAACCATAAATAAGAATGAAATTATGGCATTTGCTGGTAAGTGGATGGAATTGCAGACTATCATGTTAAGTGAAATAAACCAGTCCCCAAAACCAAAGGTCAAATGTTCTCTCTGATATGCAGATGCTGACTTATAATAGGTAGGAGGGAGGTAGGATGGAACAGGGGGGGGGCAGTTGGGGGAAGAGAGGAGGGATGGGAATGGGAAAGACAGTAGAATAAATCAGACATAATTTTCCTATGTCCATATGTGAATACACAACCAGTGTAACTCTATATCATGTGCAACCACAAAAATGGGAAGTTATACTCCACATATGTATGATATACATGACAGTAGAATGTATTTTGACATAACTAAAAAGAATAAATGCTTGTTTTAAAAAAATGATTTTTTACTCGATAGCTATTTGAAACTTTTAATTTCAAAATGATGAAAATATGTACTTCTCCTTGAATCTCTCTTTTCTTGATTTCTACAACTGCTTCCTCATTTTTCTCCTACCCTTCTCACTTATTCCTCTGTAACATCTAGGGGCTCTACTATCTTTTCTATTCCTTACCTGCTCTCACTAGGTAACCTCATTCACTGGCTTCAATCACCTTTATATTATTGACTCCCAAATCCACATCTCTAACCCCAACTCTCCCTTGAGCTTCAGGGTAGTATTTCTAGTGCTTCTCCGCCATTTGTACTGGAATATCTCAAAAGCCACAGTGAAAAAAATGCCCCAAATTCATTTCATTATCCTCTCTAGCCATGCATTTTTTTTTTTTTTTTTTTAGTATTTCTGAATTTTACTAGTTTTTTTTTTTTTTTTTTTCAAGCCAGGCACTTGAGAGAGATTACTCTCCATGGAGAGTGGCATCATCATGCTCAATTAATCCTTCTCCTTTAACAAGTTTTAAATCTGTCACGTTCCATGTTTGATTTCTTACTATTTCTCAATTGTCTCTTGACTAGCATTAGTACCATCTTCAAATCCCTATAACTCCACAGTTTCCACTGGAACTTTTATAAAAACAAAGTCATAACACTTTGATTGAAAGTTCTTGAAAACTTTTCTTTAGTTTCAGAATGAAGTCCATGTAACTTTATATTTTGTTCAAATCCCTCATGATCTGACACTTTATCCAACCACACTCGCTCACTGTTTTAGCCTACCTCTGCTTGGACTGCCCTTCTGCCATTTTATAGAGCTGGTTAGCTTCAGGACTCAATTTCAAAGATTTTATGGTGCATTTCAACTTCTGATGAATTCCTAAGCAAAGGTAAGAGTTCTGCTGGAGGTACTCTCCATAATAAACCACATCATTCTCTTTATTGAATTTTACCAAAATCATTTATATGCATCTGTCTTCTTCACAGTGAATTTTTAAGTTGCAATAACCACTATTATTTTCCCTAGTATGTAATACACTGCCTAATGTGTATTTACAAATATTTATCAACAAATGAATAAATGGATTAGTGTAGCATATAAATTTAGGGCTATTTCACAAATTCAAACTATCCTAATTGTTATTTTTAAATTATTTTGACTTTTTATGTGATATATTTCCAAAACTCACAGTACATTTTAATATAAAAACATATTGCCTTTTGATTACTGGGTTATAAAAACTTAGAATATTATAGATGGGAGAGAGAGAGAACAAGTAACAGAAATCCCACAGAAACAAACGGAACATTGAAAATAGAGAACTGTTTGTTATTACTTATGTAAGAAAAAAGAAGAAAATCACTACATAAGAAAAAAAATTAATGACTTTAGGATAAAAAGTTAGTGGTGTGAGACAAATTGGAAAGAATGGAAGAATAAAGCAAAAATACTAATATTTACTTGAATTAAAAAGAGAAAAAAATGACAAAAACAAGTCAAAGAGGTCTTATTTCCAAAGTTATTGGAACATACCATCAAAATGAATCAATGGAATTGAAAAAAATTTCAAATCACTTGTACATTTATTAACTCTACAGGAAAGCAAAATTCAACTAAGAACATAGACAGTATTCTTGCTTTCTAGATTCAAAGACAGTTATAGCTTTATTTACTGGTAGAGGAGACTGCCAGCCCATCCAGCATTCTGCTGATATTTTTTACTTATCCTTTACCTCCTTCTACTACTATTCATAGGCACCATCTCAAGCTTCCTGAATCTCTGATCCTTCTTATTCTCAGAAGGTGCCAAATTCAAGACAACATAAATCAAGATCTCCTGGTATAAATACTCTAAACTCCAGTCATTTTACCTCCAATTCACAATAGAAATGCTTACTTATACGCAAGACACTATTCTGGACCCGGGAGATACAACAGAACACAGCAAAAAAGATAGCTATATTCATGAATTTTTGTACCTCAATGGAAATAAAGGGGGGGGTCTGATCATTTCAGACACTGGTGCATTCCAAGACAACAGCTAAATAATAATGCAGATGAGAATAACTTGGGGAAAGGATTTCTTACAAGAAATTTTTTAGAGTTTTCTAATGTGACATTTGCTTTCAGGCCTAACTACAAGAAGAAATTTTCTAGCAGAGGAAGAAATTAGTAAAGGCATGGAGGATAAAAAGGACCTGACTTGCTAAAGGAGAAAGTGAGATGTCTGGAATGGCATAGGAAGTTGAGAGTGGTACAAGAGGCCAGAGAGTTGGGCAGAGGTAAAGCAAAGTGGCTCTCTTTAAGGCCATGATAAGTTTTAGGTGTTACCCCAGTACAATAGGAAGTTGGCCACTGGGAAGTTTTAAGAAGTATCATGAGTTGATGATCTGTCACCAGGCTCATCTCAGAGGAAGATGTTACTACAGATCGGATAATATAATATCTCCAGCTTTCTTCTAGGATTCATCTATTATCTCCTCTCTCCCTCTTCCATAATTTCAACCATATGCTTTTTATTGACTTCTTCCAATAGCATCACCACGTTAGGTTTAAGAAAAGAGAAGCATTAAAAATCTTTCATCCTTGGGTTCAATTCTTGGATCTACATCTTAACATAACAAGCAAATCAATGACATCCATATGCCTTAGTTTCCTCATCTGATGTGGAAACAATAATACTAAGTTACAAGTAATTTTAATGAGAACTAGATATTCTACCAGAAGTAAAAGTCCTGGCACATGTTAGTTACCTTCCTTTCAACTATATAAAAAGCGACCAACAAGAAAATTCATCTCTGGGACTTGTAGTATTTTCCCATCTATCTATAGGTATGTCTCCTAAAGGAAAACCCACATTCACCATCTATGCTTAATTGCTTACCATTCATGCTACAACATTTAAAATCACTCCCTCAATTTCCCTGAATTTACTCTGAAAAAGATCACTAGTAACCACGTGTCACAGTGAATCCTCCAGTAACCAGACATGAGTTCAGGACTAGATATGTGAGAAGAGTATTGGGAAAAATGTCCAGGAAGGTCAAAGAAGAGGAAGTTGATGTAGGCAGGAGAGCCTTCAGGCTATAATAAGAATCTCATACTTGAACAAAGAAAGGGTCAGTTCAAGAAACAAGGCATGCACACTGAGATGGAGTAAGTGGGGGGTGGGCATCAAGAACTAAGACTAGAGCACCTGAGGACTTTAGATTTTATTCTGAGTTTTATGATAAGCCTCACAGAATTAGACTGGCATCTTTAATAAGCACAACCTTTGGGTTTAATCAGAAAGTCACTTTTTATTTACGTTCTACTCTCCTTCAGGGTTATTCAACAGAAGAAGTTGTTCATCTACTCCCTAATAAACCTGATAAAGTCCCAGAGATCCCATAAATTAATCTATCATGGCCATAATAACCATAATACTATGATTACCTTAAGTCACAAAACCATTGTCTCACTTCAATAATTAAAAATGATCAAGACTTATAGAATAATAAAACTCCCAATTTGATTTAAAGTTAAAATGTTTCTTCATTCTCATTTGAGACCTCTTTTAAATGGGAAGTCAATTGCCCAAGAAGGTTATCCTGGTCATTTTTCTTCTTTCTCTTTCCTTAAACTTTCACTCTCCCCTTCCTTCTTTTTTTATAACTTAAACTTCAGATGCTACCAGTTTCAAAGGGGATAGGTCAGGAAGGGAAAAATAAGAAGAGCAAGAAAAATTAGTACTAGATAAGGAAAGAAGTTAATAAGACTTGCTGTTCTATGAGCCTAACAGGTATTAAAAGCTTAACAGGTATTGAGGTTCATTGGCATATTCAGGAGCCAACTGGATGCATTGTTGCCCACCTATGGATTAATGGATAAAGAAAACAGCATAAATAAATAATAGAATGCTACTTAGCTTTATAAAAAGGGAAAGCCTATCATTTTTGACAAAATGAATGAATGTAGAAGGCATTATGTTAAGTAAAATTAGCCATAAACAGAAAGACAAATGCTGTATAATCTTATATATGTAGACTCTAAAAAAAAAGTCAAAACCATAAAAGCAGACAATAGAATGATTACCACCAGATTCTGAGGATTGTGAAGATGTTTTTTAGAGGATACAAAATTTTAATTAGACAGGAGAAATAACTTCAATAAATCTATTATACCCATGGTGACTAAAATTATATATTCAAAACTGGAGATTTTCTAAGAGTAGATTTAAGCATCCTCATCATTCAAAAAAAATATGTGAAACTAAGCCAAGTACATGTTACCTGGCTTGATTTGACCACTCCAAAATGCACATATCAAATCATCATGTTATATATAAATATGTGCAATATCTATTTATTAAGACAGACATTTTAAATAAAAAAATTTAAAAGTTCCATGTTCAATGTATATTCAATAATAGAACAAGGCATCCTCATAAATTATATGGGAAGTGTGATAAGAAGAGATGAATCAAGTGAAGTTTATGCCCCTAACTAGATAAATCCTAGAGAGGTAGAAAGCTTAGAGAGACAAAGAACTAAGAGTTAATTTTAGACATGTTAGGTTTGAGATGACGATAAGGCACCCAAGTAGGAATGTCAAAGAACAGTTAGATAAAAATATCTACAGCGCAATGGATGTCTGGACATTTAGACCTAAAAATGCTATTTATAGATCATCAACACTTAGGAGATGTGTAACTGTAGGACTAAATGAGGTGACCTTGAAATGTAGCTAGTAGAGATAGAAAGAGCAAAGGATTTAGTAACTGTCAAGTATTTCAAATAACCTGCAAAGAAGGGTTAGAGGGAATAGCCATGAGGTAGATTCCAAGGGCCCTGAAAGGAAGAGCAACATGTTGAGTGAGGGTCACTAGATGAAATGCCAAATGCCATAATCTCCTATTTCCAGATATGACAAATGTACAAATTTCAACTTGAGAAAGGCAGCACATGTATTCCTTTGTTCAAAGTACAGTATTTCATGCTGTGGAAGACAGCAGCTCATATTCCCAAGGAGTTTTCTCATCAATGACACCTTAGCTGGGATTATAAAAGATCAACTTCTCATTTTATAACTAGCAGAAAATCCTCTCCTGCTTTGTTAGTTAGCATTTATTAGTGTCATTCTATTATAGAATGAAACAAACAGCATTGTAATCATAATAATGTTTGAAATATCTACATGTCCCAAAGTCAGTCATAGAAACAAGTCTCATTTTAAAAATTTAGTAGAGGTATTAATAGTTTCAGGTGTTCCCGGAACAGAAAGAAAATATGTAATTTTGCTTTACCATCTGCCTTCATATGTTTGCTCTCAGATGGACAAAGTTGTTTATTCTCAAAGTTGAGCTACCAAATTCAAGCCTTCATGTATTCCCTAATTAGCTCTGACAGTGCTTTCAAAAGATGTGCTTTGATTTTGCACATTTAATGAACAGATCCAACCAGTCATCCTGTTAACAATACTGGAAAATGGAGAACTTTGAGAATGATAAGTAACAGATTACAAAGGAGATCCACAGTCATACTGCCATAGAAGCTCTCTGATACTCAAACTTACAACCAGATCATTTTAAAAGAATACACAGCAGTTTTTCCTTGTCCTAAGACACATTTGCAGCTCACATCAAGAAAAAAAAAAGTCTATCAACTAGAATCCTGTTACCCTTCAGATAAAAATATCAGGTCATGAAATAGGGCTCTATTATTCAAATTATTTCCCATTTCCATGGGAAACCGAGGATTCACTCTCCTATGCATGTCATAAGCATGAATTTCCTAGGTGGAAAGGCTTGTGTCATTTGAGGTGCCTTCTGAATAATACTAGGTGAATAGGAGCTGAATAATCTGTGTTCAAGTCAAAAAAGGAACACTCTGCATTATACAATCAGGGCATCAACACAGCTCTAAAGCAGGATGATGGATATTCTTTAGCCTTTGTAGGCCACTTAACCCAAGCATTATCTTAAATCCGATAAAAATCAAGAAACAATTATTTGTCTTAGTACTGAGATACCTAACTGCTTTATAACTAGGGAAATTTGCCAAACTCCTAGTCATCTGTCAGTCCCTAGGTCAAATTTCAACTTCTCTGTGAACTCTGTTTTTAGTTCTCCACTTTTATTTTCTCCCTTCTGTTTGCAGATTCACATTATTTGATAGCACCTACTCAGATTTTCCTGAAATAGTCCAATTTCAAGCTATTGCTCATGAGTCTATAAGCTTAATCATTATCCTATTCCCAGAGCACAAGTTACTCCTATGATATAATGGGTCTCCCTAATTATCTCTGGAATGAGTGACTGAGTGAACATGGCCATGTGATGAGGTGGAAAGAATTGTGCTATTCAGGCAGCATTTAGTCCTCAGCCCCTGGTTCTGCCAGCTGCTTATCTTGCTGAAGACTCCACCATAGGAGCTTGTGTCCTGTTTGCTGTAACGGAGGCTGTTTATCCTACCCAGAACACTTTCACTATAGGTGTGCTTATACAAACTCCACTCTCATCCCCAGCTGCTGTGGATGTCAACGGGGAACAGTTCACAGTTGGTTCTATTTCCAGGAACAGAACACCTCCCCTGCACCCACTGCAGAAGCAGTGGGTAAACAAGAGTATATAACAGGCTAGCCCTTTCCCTCAAGCAGAACTCTAGTGCAAGGTATATGCCAGAGCTTTCCTGGGAGTGCAAGGTATATGCCAGAGCTTTCCTGGGAGATCAGACTGAAGCCAATTTCCAGTTGAGACTGCTTTTGCTTTTTCTTTCACCTGTTTTGTTCACTTTTCTCTTCCTCTGTGAGTCATGAACAAGAATTTCCATTTCAGGTTCACCTTCAAGGTAACTTAAACCTGCACAGTGAGTAGGGGAAGTGGACTCAAGAAGCAGATCCCATGGCTGGGGTCCTAGAGTGCTCTCTCTATGGCTGAATGACAACGTCAGCCACTCTATGGTAGCTGTTGTATTTATGATCTAAGGCATATTGTAAAGATGCATCTGCTGAAAACTTGTTTTCTGAATTTGTATGGGATACAGGCGAAAAGAAAGACTAATTGGTACATCTTATTATGAAAGAGGGTTGCAGTTTGTAAGTGCCATTGGATACTACATAGAGAATATGACATGCTCATATCTAGTACAATTTAAAGCAATGAATAAATCAGAAAGCCTTCTCAGTGGCATTTAAAGAGAACCTCACCTCCTGAAGTCACAAGTCAAACAGAAGTTAACTGGAAGAGGCATGGCCTCAGAGAATGCTTGGTTCTTGCCTATACAAATCTCCCATGCCAAAGCAACAGTTTGATAGGAAAGAAGTAAGATAGAGGAGCCTGAAATAGGCATGACTGGATAGAGAAAAATCAGAATCCCTATCTAGTAATGCCAAAATAAGCATAAGAATGTCAGAATCTGTGGACATTAGTTAACCATGTTTGGGACATGGGATGTACTTGAAAACTTATTTTTCACTTAGACAAATTTTCATTTTGTTTTGAATCAGTCTACCTCTGCAAAACTAATTATGATTAATTATTAATTAAAGATGGCATAGTACATGTGTACAACAATCTAAGTTTAAAATTTTTACAGCATGTGATCTAAGACCTACACTATACAATACAGCACATTTTAAATCACACATAGCAATTTTAAATTAAACTTAAAGAATTCAGTTGCTCATTTGCACTAGCTGTATTTCAATTGTTCCAGAGCTATGTGTGACTAGTGGCTACCATCATAGATCTTTCAAATAGAGGACAGAAATTTCCATCAGATGGCATTGCTCTTAACCACATGAACTTTGCAAGGTAAAAGTTACTATATTTGTGAATCACTCTCACTGAACTAATAGCACTTATGCCTCCATCGTGGTGTGTGGTCCTTAATTATATCACCTCCTTACTCCTCACAGGCTGAAATTTAAGTGAAACAATCCTTGCAGAACTTTGATCTTGTTCAATGTGTCAAGAAGTGTTATTTTTACACAGTTAGTATCATTAATGAGAGTATCTCAAAATCTCTACAGCCATTAAAAAACATTTACATTATACCAAGTCAGCTAATTTCCACTGGGATTTTCACCTAATTATATTAATGCAGTCCTTCAGCTATAATATGAATATACTGACAATGCAGAGGCCAGCTTGGATCATTTTTCATTTATTTTCTAATATAATATTAATCCTTTTCCCATTTAATACTTCCTATCATTAATTCTAAATCCTGCCAGCAACTCCTTACATGTAGTTTGCAGTACTTATGCCATTTGCAGGTGATCACATTCTTTCCACATACTGATCTTACCTCAGTTTCATTGAGAACAAAATCCCCTTTTCCCTTTTCTTTTACATTATATGATTATGTGGTATCCTGAACAGGTGATTACTCAGTTATTGTTGATAGAAGACAGAGTCATTTAGAAACAAATTCTGTGATTAGCAGTAAACTACATAAATGCCACAAAATTGTGCTTCTTTAGTGTTTGAAGACAATAGAAAAATTGATCCTACTTCTATTCTTTTTAAAATAAGATTTATTAATTTTACAAATTTATATTAAAATATGCTGTACTATTAGTAGGGCAATTGTATTCAAAAATTCCAAAATTAGAACTTTCTTCTAAAAAGAAGCCCTCTTTGGAAGTTAAGTGTGACATTTAACTATACTTGTCTTAGCAGTTAATTTAGCACAGCATAGGTAGGGATAGAGTACACAATAGATATGATCCTAGCCTTTAGTCAGTGCCAGGTTATAGGTAAAAACCAATGTATAAGATAAACAGAACAAACATATGTTTATATTAGGATAGAAGATTCAAATAGAGAGGTATGTTGCAAAAAATTTAATGAAGTGGAAAAAAATTGAATGTTCATTCTCATCATGTATTATTCTTTTGATAAATGAAAGTACGCAAAACCCCTGATGTTTGCAGAATTTATAACAAGCCAAAAAGAAATAAGTAGCCTCACATAGAACTTATTCAAAAACCACACAATCTTGACCAGTATAGACTTAATGGACAGATTTGACCCATTGAGTTAAATTGCTTACGTGGTATGATTTAATAATGACTTCAGTCGAGGCTAGATTTTGCTGCAATAACCCAATAATTTTAGTGGCTTTTAACACACCAACTTCTGGTCAGGGTGCATGTCTATCATGGTTAGCCACTGATCTACTCTTCATCTTCACTGCAGCCACCAACTTATTCCAGCCTCTGTCTGGAATATTGCTTGTCATGGTGGCAGGTGGAAGAGAAATAAGGCCAACCACACTCTGGCTCTTGAAGCTTCCTTCTGCAAGTAATAAAAACCTCTTCTACCATATTTCATGGTCCAACATTAGCTATATTCTCTGAGCTTAGCAGAGATGCATAAAACTCCCCAGAGACAGGGCACAGCAGAGAGAGCAAAGAAAGTGTTTGGCTTCAGTACTGCAAGCTACCACAACTAACAAGTGGCTAGTTTATTCTGAAATGTGCATATACATCCTTTGCTACTCTGCCTCACTGTTTTAATTTCAGAACATTATTTTTAACTGATTCCACTCAAATTTAAACATGCTGTTTTTTAGGCTCTTAATCTAAGGAGATATAGTTTTCCAGCTGTTTGGCCACAGAGTTTTCAATTGAGTTTTACCAGTAGTAAATCTGATATTTTAATTTGTTTCTATCTTCTGTGTCTATTTCCTCTTTTCTTATATGAACCAGAATTTTGTATAACAGAGTGACTGAGGTCAGCTTAGGCCCTAACACCTACCTGACAATTTTATTTGTAGTTCCTACAGATCAGAGATTAACTTTTTCTGGAAAGGAAAAGCATCCTTAAGAAGAGGATTTCACATGCTTTATCCCATTTAATCCCTATAAGAACTCCGTCCAGTAAGTATCATTGTCATTTAACAGGTGATGAAACCAAGACTCAGATAACCTAAGTCAATTGATCAGAGCAGGGATTTAAACCCAGGCCCTGTCAGCTCCCTAGTGGTGTCTTTCCCCTGCCCTGCACTCGTGCCCATCCTTTGCTCAACACAGGGGTCCTCCAAGAAAGGATCACATTGTTTGGTACAAATGTTCCTATTTGCATTATTCAGTATCTATTACCATCAATGCCCAAAGTGTAAGCACCCTGCAAGACCCAGATCTGATGTCATATTCTCACAAAACCTGCCTCATTATCCATGTTCCAAGCTGAATTAGACATCATCCCTTGTGTTATTCTGTAATTATTGCCCTCTACATACTAGGAGTTTCTTTAGAACAAGGACAAGTTCTTGTTTGTGTTTGTATCCTCAGGGCTTAGTGTGATGCCTGTCATTGGCCTCACCATTAATATTAATAAGGATGATAAATAAATGAGTGAACTGTGCATGTAGATTCAAGCTTGGTTAAAATATATTGGAACAATGCATTGAATCAGGGCACAAACACAGTTGGAGCTAGACAACCCTGGAAAGTTGAAAAATGATTAATTGGGAACAATTGGTCTGCACCTTAATCACTACATAGTCACTATTTGCTATTATCATCTAGGTGCTCTAGTTTAAGATATTAAATGAGCTGGTGGGAATAGATAATCTTTAAAGACTTTCAACCCTAAATTTTATTGGTCTGAAAGGTGACTCAGCTGCCAAAAGCAACTAGAAGGGAAGATTAATGAGTCAGATCAACTTTTCTAAAAAAAAAAAAAAAAAAAAAAAAGTCACCATGTCACTTCCTATCACAATAACTCCATTAGCTAGTCTGACCTTACAAATCCAATACTCACACACTTGCATGTACCCACTCTCTCCCCCTCTCTCATTTCTCATGAAAAAGTGAACTGCAGAGTTATATAAAGCAGCAAAGTCAAAAACTTGACTGGGAACCTAAAATGAATGCAAGAACATGGTAGAAAATAGAAAACAAGATGTGGCTGGGAAAGATAAAAATTAGGGAATAAGATGACAATGAAGGAGAGAAATGAAAATTAAGGTAAGACTTGCCATAGACAGAAAGTCTTAAGTGTATTTCTCATTGGAATAGGAGAACAATCAGTCCAATGAACTAATCAACTCAGCAAATATTATGCAGCAATTATGAAATGCCAGGTGCTGAGGACTCAAGAAGAGGAGGAAACCAAAAATTAAAATACAATACAGGAGCTATGATACAAAGGGCACCAAGGAGGAGTCAGTGAACTCCTGAGGAAGCCAGGAAAAGTTCTTACAACTTTTGTGATATGTGGCCTGGATTTTCAAGAGTTGCTAGGATATTTTTAGGCCTGAATAGATTTTTTTCTAGAGAAGATACAACATAAGAAATGATATAATGTTAGAGTCTGTAAACAAGTCTGGATGGTGCCTGGCAAAATGCCAGAGGGAGTGGTTTGTGAAGTAACGCCAGGGAGCCATTAAGTGTGGAGATTCCTTATTGGTTGACTGCTGTATCTAGTTTATGTTAATTAGATAAGCTTATGGAATGTATAAATACCCCTCCTGTCGTACAATAAAGGGCTCCTACTCCTGCTGTATCAATCTACACAAGTTGTTCATCACCCCCTGGTTATTTTGCCCAGCCAGCAGGGCTGCGGCAATATAAAGTAAGAAAAATCATAGTGTTTTGATTTGCATGGCAAGAACCTTTGTCATTGGAAATTAAGATGAGGTGGACATTAAGATGATATTTCCTGATGTCCAGGTGGTGAAAGATTTCCCTTGCCAAGTCATGTATCAGCAATGGAGAGTTGCTAAGGATGAAATCCCACCCATAGACCCCAGGCATCAGAATGTCCCCCTATAGCTCTTGTTCATTTGTTACTCTCCTGGTAGAACAAGAAGTCTACGGGTCCAGCTATGCATACCTGGAGCTCTTCCCCAGATTTCCCCATCTCCTTACCCTCACCTCCCCACACCCATGCTGCCCTTCCACTCCACCATTCTAAAAAGCTGTACTACAAGTGCTTACTCCTGACCCTGAACTACCCAAATGTCCTCAGATTGATTTCCCACACCTGAGAGTGTTCCCTTACCAGCTCCATCTTCCCAGGCACAGGCCACATGACCAATACACATTAGTCATGCTAGTAAAGGCCAGGAAGCTGTTGATGGCCAAGGCAGGGTTGCAGATAAAGCTTGAGTATACAAGTGGGAGCAAAGTTTTGTGCAGAGAAATAGAAAAAGGGAAAGACAGTCATAGGTTAGAGGCAGCAGTTTCTATTTATACCTTTATCCATGCAAAGTTCATTGGCAGGTTTGCAGGGAGATTCACTTTTAGCCATTTTTTAAATTGTAAGGATTATTTGACTCTTGCATATGTATGAATATTATAGACATTTGTACTAAAATTAAGTCTTGCTATTTGTGACTAGCTCCCATGTTGGATTATGTTAATTGCCTCTCCAGCACTTTCAAGAAAATGTTCTTTATTCTTTAAAGAAAATTCTAAGAACCCCAGATCTCCAATGCAGCTTGGGACCTTCAGAAGGTGCCTCATCATAGCAGCACAAGTGAATCAATTTGAATGGAAGAGTTTTCCTACCTCCAGGACAGATTTAATCTTGGTGTGGCCCTTGGAATCAAATTATTGCCTTTGGCTCTGCTGTAGTGAGTGAATTGGTACTTTCCTACTGCTGTCTCTGGACTGTTTTAACCTTAGATGACTGTTTTAACCTTAGATAATAGGCCTTGGCATCTTACATAGGCTTCATCTTATTTACTCCTCATCCACCCCAGCATTCAACACCAACCCCACCTCTTCTTTTTTGTTTTATTATTTCCCTGTTGTTGCCGTTTGTAACTCATCGCTCAGGTTTCCTGACAGAATTGATCAAATACTACAAATATCCAATAATAGGAGGAATTAAATCTTTGCAAAATTCAATCTTTAACAAATGATGACTATACTCCCCTCAGTTTTAATGAGCAAATAAGAGTTTTAATTTCTCCTTAATTTTTAGAGGACTGACTGCACAGTTGTATGAAAAGAAAGAACATCCCTAAACAAGGCAGGAACTGTACAGTTTAGAGAACTACGGAGCAAAGAAGTAGCTGGAGACTCACAGGGAAGACACAGATGGGCTCTGTGAGAGCTTGATTGGCTTTAACATCCTCTGTGTGGCTGTCTCAACTGGCTTCCAACAGACAGTTGTTGGAAATGTAGTTTATGATTCAACTAAAAGTATTCACTGAAGCATATGTTTCTTGGTTGTTAATAGTTATTTGAGGGAAAAAATGTGTGTATTCATTCTTAAAATACTTTACATTCGATTGTGGTTGTAATTTTTGACTGCACGATCCATTCGATGGAAAAACAAGACAGATAGCAAAGATGTCTGCAATTTTTATGGCTTCCTGTTTATTCACCAGCGTCCTAATTTCTTTTCGCCTACACAGTTACTGAAGGGAATTAAGGCTTCTGCTCAATCTGGCATGCAGGAATAACTTCTTCAAATAGGTTTTGCTTTGTGATACTGAAAATGCATCACTGGTGTAACTTTTTAATCAAAACTTATTTCCAAAGTCATTTTAAGACACAAATTAAACTGGTCTAGATAATGGACCAATTTTAACATTAGATTTTCTTTCAGAGACCTAGTGAAATGAAATGGAAGGCTGAATTTTAGCCCTTAAACATCATTGGTTAAATGAGGCAGGATCAGACAATAGGGAGGTGAGCATGGTATTTCACAGCAGGGTGAGTTAGGGAATTCTGTCCTTAGAGCTTCCAACCCAATTTTTAAAAATCAATTTGCAAGTAAATTCCATGGCACAGACTTGGGAATCCTACTGACACTCATTAAAATTCTTTCCTAAAGAGGATAGGGTGAGAGTTGAGTTCTTTAAAGAACATGAACCTTTGAAGGGAAAGAAGAAAAAAAAATTCGCTTTTAGTTTTGGAAATCAGCTTTATTGAGACCTGCTGAGTTGATTTTTACTTGCTGATGAGGTGTCAGGCTTTAAAAGCTCCTAAGTGGTCAAGGTGAGTGCGTGCATTTATCTCAATTCCAGGCACATTCCCAGCTTCCCATTCCCTGTATTAAAGAGAAAAATATCTTCCTGAGCTTAAAGCCTGCAATGACAACAGCTCTAGCTTTGCCACAAAGTCAAGCTGCTGAGCAGAATATTAAGTGCTCAGGGCTAAACCCACCCTAAGGTGATGACTCTTGGTTCATACTGAATTCAATTAGACCAGCTTCATTTTCATCATTAAATTATTTTGATGGGAGTCCTACAGCCTCTAAGGGAAGAGCCAGCCTTCAATATAATTCACAGAGGAAATGTCCTTGTTTAGTAAGTCAAGGAATAAGTATGGTTAGAAAGAACCTCTAGCGTATCACCTCATCTATTGCTTGCTGTCCTCACCACCATAGCTTGGGCAAATGGATTCATTATTCCTAAATCATGCTTGACAAATTGATATCAAATTTCTCCTAGAGCATGTCACATGACAATTTGCTGTTGCAAGTGTATTAAGTAAGCTTGCATAAAATAGAGATGAAGGAATACCCCATGGTCACTGTGATAGATGACTGACCTCCAGGAAGCTGAAGTATATTAATATCTAGCTTAGATGAGTTATTCAGAACCTGCTAGAGTTTTCCAATATGCTAGACATGTCACTGTCTCCAAGAATTCAATCCCGATATGAATTTATTGTGTATCTACTGAGTACATGTGAACAAAGCTTTCTCTGTGACTCAAGTCATAAAGGACAAAGCTGACATTGCCACCGCTAGTAAGCAACAATCAAGAAAACTGTGTAAAAAGTTTGTGACACATCAAAGAAAATAATATTCTCAAATCCTCTGTGGGTCGGGTGAAGTAATGTGTCAGCTTTCCATCTCTGACAAAACACCTGAGAAAAACAACTTAGGAGGAGAAAAGATTTATTTTGCTTCGCATTTCAGAGGCTTCAGTCCATGGTTGGCTGGCTGG
Organism: Callospermophilus lateralis; assembly: GCF_048772815.1. Lineage (NCBI taxonomy): Eukaryota > Metazoa > Chordata > Mammalia > Rodentia > Sciuridae > Callospermophilus > Callospermophilus lateralis. Next base: position 125,798,925 of record NC_135306.1, on the reverse strand, counting down.
CTGCATTGTTTCTGGGCCTTCGTATAAGGTGGTACGTGATGGTGAAAGAGCATGATGAAGGAAAGCTGGTCACCTATGACAGCTAGGAAGTAGACAAGGAGAAAGGGGCTCAGGACAAACTATACCTGTCGAGGACACACCTCCATGGCCCATCTTCTCTAATTCAGCCCAACCTCTTAAAGGTTCCACTATCTCCCAATAATGCCACAGGTTGGTGACCAAGCTTTTAGCACATGGCCTTTGGAAGACACTTTATGAGTCACGTGTATACATACAATCACAGCCTGGCCACATACATATATATGTATGGACACAGCCAACCCCATTTAAAATATAGCTGCCATACATTTTCTCCCAGATATTTTTATAAGTTCTTGAGTAAAACCTCTCTTACAATCCTCTCATCAATTCTAAGGCATTTATTCATATTACTTCACAAATGAAGACATTCAATGGTTTACTTAAAGTCATATGGCTAGAAAGTGATAAAACCAGGATTAACCCTTCATCTTCTGATTTGAAATCTAGTGTTCTTTCCCCTGTATCTTACAATTTGAATTAGGATGTCCTGCTTAAAACTAGTCATTTATAGTTTACCGATTTTCCAAGGATTTAGAAAAATACACCTAATAACAACACCTGTGACAATTGAAAATACATCCTTTCTGATGATCTAGCTCTCCTACAGCTTATTATTACATCTGGAACATGGCTTGTACTGTTGCAATGTGGACTATAAAGAGTATTGCCTCTAAATCTGTATAGGCCCTAGAGAGTTCCTAGTAATTTGATTGCATTTTTCTTTATTTCAAAAAGATCCAAATTGTTCACATTTATCATTTATTGCAAAAAGCAGGGTTGCAGGAAGTCAAATTATTAGAACACTTTCAGTCCTCAAGCTCTGGACAGAAAGAAATGTGAGCATCTTGAGAGTAAAGACCTTGTTTTATTTTTAATACCTAGAACAGCCTGAACATATAAAAGATGTTCGAACAGTTTTTTAAAAAATAAATAAAGATAATGAATGAACATGGATTTCATGGTGGTAAGTCTTAGGCAAAGCCTCAGGAGAATCCATGAATGGACAAACAATATTTACATGCAGGAAACTCTGTAGTTTCCTAGCCTGTGAACATAATTAATGTTCACTGTAAAATTAATAGCAAACATTTATATAGTGTGTTCTATTTGCCAGGCACTGTTTTAAGCTCTTTAAAGACATCTACTCATTTAATCCTCAAAACAATGTGATAAAGTCTCTATTTTAATTATACCTATAATTAAATATACATATTTGTGCTTCTAGATATTAGGATACTTAGGAGAAGGAAATAAACCGTGTCATGTAGGTTTATTCAGTTTGAGGTTCATAGTGTATTTAAGTAAATAATTTTATGAGTGCTTTTTCTCCATGGGACAGTGCATTGTCAAGATCAGGTCAAAGGTTATGATTGCCCTGTACTCTACACCTGGGAAAGACTACTGTTTGAATTGTGGTTACCCCAACAGCACTTGTACTTATTTCTTCATCTCTGCAATTCATCAAAGGACTGCACTCTATGCAAAATCAAAAAGCATATCTGCTGTTTAATATGCAGCTTCTACTTTCAAAATTAATAGTTAACTCAAAGCCAAGAAAGCAAAAGTTAATAGTTAATGCCAAGTCAAGAATGCAGGAAGAAAACTAAAAACCATAGACATGTGAGAGACTCAGAAAATCTGGAGAGTAACCTGATCTAGGACATGTGACCAGAGCTTGGTTACTAGGATGATAGAAACATGTCAATGGACAGGTTGACCAAGACAGATTCCATGGGACTACCAAATCAAAACTGAAAGAATATAATCCAACAATGGGACTGTGAAGTTAAACACGGGGACTTGGATAAGTCCTTCAAACAGGAGGCATTTGTAAAGGCACACTCGGTAGTCATAGGAGGCCAATTGGATATGGAGGCATACCAACTAAAAAGCTATTATGGGGATGCCACTGATGTGATGTGGTAAAAAGATAGACAAATGAAGGGAAATAATCAGGATTTGGTGCATAAATGGAAATTAACAATAAAAGGCAAATCAATGACGATTCAGTGAAAGCACTAGAAATTTCAAGTCTCAGGGATGGGACGAATAGGCAAAAATAAGGAATACTAGAAGAAATGTTAAGGGAAAGGGAAGTCCTGATATAATTAGGTTGCATATAGAGCAGATTGGAGGGTTTAGTATTATCCCTTGGAATCAATTGGATAATAAGATCTCATCAAAACATGCCCATTCTCTATGTGAAGGAAGGTGAAACTTCATAGAATTTAACTGTCAGATGAATACTTGCAAGTTAGTACATTTTGTTATTGTATCAATTCAAGATCTACAACATGATGCTTTGATACACATATACAGTCATGGTCACTACAAGTAGCAATTTAACATATCCATCATGTCATCAGTTACCTTTTTTGGCGTGGGGGGGGTGCAGTAAGCACCTAGAATCTACTTTTAGTTTTTCTAGTATACAATGTTAACATTGCTTATGCTGTAATTTAGGTCTCTAGATGTATTTATCCTACTTAATTGTAATATTGTTCCCCTTCCTCCCACCCTCTCTTCTGATAGTTACCATGTTACATTTCTACATATTCAACATTTTTAATGTTATAAGACACACAACAAATCCTTTAAAAATACATGTTAAGTGAAAACAAAGGACACAGAGAAGGAAGTAGGGAAGAGAAGAGGAAAAGGAAAAAAATTACAAAATGTTGCTAGTTTGTAGCATGACACAGAAAAAAAAATGACAGAAAAAATAAGATTGGCTTCTTCATAGTTTCACTTTAGAGATCTCTTCATAGTATAAAAGTGTCTCTGGCCACACTCTTTAATTAAAAAGATAATATAGTACTGATTGGGTCAGAAACAGAAACTCCTATGATTATCATACTTCTTTCCCACACTCACATTACCCCCAGAGGACTACTAGTGAAAACTGATGAAAAGTGAGAAATAATAGTCAGGTACTGAAACCATTTAGAAGCATCTCACTTATTCCTCTTTCCTCATACAACACTTAGATGCACAAATACAAATTCTGAACACATTTCATCCCTCAGCTATTTCATCGTACAATGGGGACAACTTAAGGGGACTTAAAGGTGAAAAATGAATTTTATACTATCATAAAAAGTTAGAGTCAGCCCATCCATGGCTAAGGTGATACAGATGTAGGTAGTAAATATTCTTTTTATTAATCTGTATAAATGATCTAGAGAGGAAATTGTCCCACAATAATCTTTCCTTTGTTCATTGAATTTTATGATTGCTTCTTTTAGCCACTAGTCATTAAAGTAAATATAGAATCTGCCTCATCTTCTACCATGAGTAAAGTTGTATAATATGAGGACAAAGGGTTATAGAAAACAGAAATTGACTCATCTAAAATTTCTGAAGAATTACAAAGTTCCAAATTCTATTTCTAATGAAATACTTAAAATTCAGCTTTAGCTGGTGTACTATTAAATGGACATTGTGTTCACAATTTTTGAAATACATTAAAATTTGCTGCATTAAAACCTTCCATTATTTAGCAAAGAACTTCAATATTCTAGGAAATTTTTGTTCAATCTCAAGGTTTATGCAAAGAAACAGAGAAACAAATTGTTCAAAATCTCAGTGACCAGGTCCCAATCTAGAGAAAGGCAAAGGGGATTTCAAGTATGACAACAGAGAACTCCTGAGATGAAAGCAATGTCCTTCACATAGGAAGCAAATTCCTGATGAGAGTTGAGGGTTGATTTTGGAGGGAAAAATAAATTGGAACTAATTGAGGATCAAAATTGATTGCCCTTGTAGAAAATTACACCAAGAAGCTCTTAAAAATATAGGGGAAGAATTACTCATGGGCACAAAGAAAACTATGCAAATGAACAAGGAAAGAAATTATTACTACCTTCAGGGAAAAGACACATAACCACCGTGCACCATGCTACTTAGATGTGAGTAGCATTTGTATGAGCCTAGTATAAAGGTTTAATGGTGATTGTTAATTTAGCCAATAATTGTAACAAATTATATTAGAAAATAAGGGTTTTTTTATTCTAACAGCAAATTGATGTCAGTTTCTCACATTATCTATCAAAAGAGGCCAAATGTTAATATGTGAAAGTTTACTTGATTGGTGAAAACAGTAGGAAATAAGTGTCTACAAAATGATTGTGGTGGGCAAATGAAAGTCGTGATGCAAAGTGGCCAGTGTTTTATCTGCAGCCTACTTTTAAAAGCCCACACGGAGAACTGTGGAAAGTGAGGCCCTCATGCTGGGGACTGTGATGCATGCTAGAAAGAGAGGTCAGAATATTCTCCCATAGGTCCTAGAGAGCCGCTGAGGGCGTATCAAGAGGAGTAGTACCATGAAACCAAAGTTCTTCAGAATCCGGATCTCACCTCATTATGTTAAATAGTTTAGAGAAAAGAGAAAACTAGAAGCTGAAAGTCAGTTTGAAGCTATGAAAGATGGTCCAAACAGTTAACTGACACCATAACAGTTATAGAAAATTGACTTTGAAATATTACAACTTTATAAAAAATATAAGTACTTGAGAATTTATTAGTGGAGGATTTGATTTCCTGAAGCAGAGTCCCAGTTAGTAAGCAGAAAGCTTTCAGCCAAACTGTTTATCTTGTTTCTCACTCTGATCATCAGGTAATTCTGATTAAAGCATTATGTTTTCTTTATAGATCTCACTTACTAAATAAGATTTCAATAATCATTGCAGTTATAGCAAGCTATTTGTGTTTCCTATGCACCAGACAGTGATCTAATCTTTACATATTTTAAAAGATTCAATTCCTCATTCCATGAGGTAGGAATTGCTCTTATTCCTACATTACAGGAACATAGGACCCATAAAGGTTAAACAACACAAGGACACACAGTCAAGTCATTGCTCAGGCAGGCTATGCCAGGAGCTTACACTGTCACTCTGTAAGGTCAACCTGAATTCAAATATGTGAAAGCTGAAAGTACAAAGATTTTTCATGATCCCTCATTTTAATCCATCAATAGTTCATATAACAAGAACAAATAAATGGGGGATTCAAATCCAATTGAGCCTTATTTTCCCTCGTGTGTAAAAAAAAAAAATCACAAAAATAATCACTGAGTGGTTTTGTTAGCATTGTGGTAGATTAAGGAAAATATAGTCCCCATATTTTTTGTATCTCCTCATATTCATGCCTTCACAGTCTAGGCTTAGTCATGTTTTATGGGCTAAAATATGCCTCCCCCCAAAGTCATATATTGAAATACAGTACCTCAGACTGACTGTATTTGGAGATAAGGCCCTTAAAGAAGTGATTATAACTTAAATGAAGTTTTTCCATAGACTCTAATCCAAATTGACTTGTGTGTTTATTAGATGAAGAAATCTGGACATAGACATCTAGGAAACGTGCACACAGAAGACAGGCCTGTGGAAGAGAAGACAGCCATCTATAAGGAAAGAGGCATCAGAAGAGCCAAACTTGACAACACCTAGATCTTGAACTTCCAGCTTCCAAGACTGTGCAAAAATAAATGGCTGTCCATTTGTAGGAAAATGGACTACTTGAGAACATTATGTTATGTGAAAGCCATACTCATAAGGTCAAGGGTCCTATATTTTCTCTCATCTGTAGAGGCTAAAGAGGTAAAAGGAAAAGAAAAGGGAGAGGAGAATCTCATGAAAATCAAAGGGAGACGAGTAGAGGGAAAGGGGAAATACTGGAAAGTGATACTGGCCAGACGGTATTGGTACATGGTGTGCGTATATGAATATATAAAAATATATGAATATATAACAACTTAATTGTTACAGCTAATACACCATGTTCCTTGTGATGAACAATCAGTATATGAGTATATTTGACAAGCAGAAACTGAAAAATACCAGCAATTTTCCATTTGCCCTCACTCCTGTTCTCTGCCATCACCTTGAAAACATGTCTATTGCACTCTAAAATGAAAGACCACTCTTATTTTGTTATTTCTGGCAAGCTTCATTCTAAGAATCCTTCCTATTGTGAAAACTTGCTGTGGTCTTTGTTGGTTTTGCAGTTCTAGGGAATCAGTCATCCCAGGGCCTCTTGCATGCTAGGAAAAAGCCCATAAGCTACATTCCTAACCCCAAATTGCATGGTTTTCTGTGACTCACTCCTAGTCACCTCTAAGAATCCAAAGTGACTCTGAGCTAAATGGGGACAGGGTGCTTTGATGACAGAGCCAGAGAGGAGAGTGAGGGGCCCGCTGTTGGACTTCTACTTCTTTCTGTGCCCCAGGGGCTTGGTCTGAGTTCCTGGGTATTATTATTTGGGTGGACATGTCCCAGACTACCAGAAGAAGAGTTGGTCTCTTTCCTGGCTTGTCTGATACGCTTGCCACACATCTTAACCAGATCTTGGCTCAGTATCCTTTCTGTGAAGTAAATTAAACCAGATCATTAAACCAACTTCATAGTAAATGCAGACTGAAACACGCCCAGCAGAAGAGTGACATAGGAGTTTGAGAGTGTTATTATTCCAGTCATTACCTTTAAACTGAAAGGTGAAATGCCAAAAAAGTCATAATGAAGGCCGAGTAGACAAACCTTGGCTGAATGCAGAGGTTAGGTTTGTTTCATATGTGTGTAATGTCAATTCTAAAGTGAATAGAATCCTAAAGTTTACTCACCTGGATGTCATACCAAGTAAAAATATTAACTAGTCCTCTTTAATTTTTGTTTGGAAACTATAGAAAAAGCAGCCTGCAAATACATAATGACTATTGTTTTCAATGAAAAATAAATAAAAGGATGGAAGGCAAAGAAAATAAAGCCAAGTCACCACAGCACATCTATCCTAGGTCATTCAACAGCCCCAGATAGTGACCAAATAAGTGCAGCCAAACACATATTTCTGACCCAAATATGTTTGTTGCTTTAAAACCCTAATTGTGGAAGTAACACTTTATACCATATTATTGTGACAATAAATAATATGTGCAGGTATCAAATAAGATACAGTCACCTATATATAGCAGCTCCACAAACTTAAGTTCACTTGCATACTTCCCCTTTGTTTTAGAAGAGGCCAAAGTAAACAAATAAAGCATTGCCAATTTGCTCTCATCACAAGTGTAGACATGGATCTAATAATAAAAAGTGATAAACCAAAACATTCATTTCAAATGGAAGGGAGTTAATGAGAATATAAGATTTTATTCTTTTAAGGGATGCACATGTCCATTACAAACTATCTTAGATGTTAACATGTCTCATTTCCCTGATGTCATTAGTAAAGAAATTCTCAATTACCCATAGGTTCATTAAATAAATCAGTCCTCTAATTCTCTCAAATTAATTATCATTAGTGCAGATGATTGCTGTGGTCACAGTAAATAAAGGTATTATCAACTGTGAGCAGAGGTTTGCTCAAAGCAAGATTTAGTCTCTATTACTTGAAGACTGAGAAACAAACATTGGCTTGGTTTGAGAAGAAATTAGAGATCATTCAAATAAACTCTTTCCCCAAAGAATCTAATGTTTAAATATCTCCCAAATTTTGCTCTCAACTGTTTCAATCTAGATTAAAACAGTTGAGAAAAAACACAATATAAGGTTCAAAAAGCATATGATAATGGTGCTTTCATTATAAAGAAATGACAAAGATAATATCCTGTGTAAAGAAAACTCTATGGTCAATCTAGACCTGATTTTTAAAAAGCATATTTTCCTCATAAAAGCCTAATTCGATAATCAGTTCAAAGAGACCCTACTCCATATGGTTATCAAATGACCCATGTTCCTTTTTTCTTATTTCTCTGCCATCTCCAAATCCACTAGGTTAAAACTGACTTATTATACTATGTATGCATTCTAGTCTGTTGAAAGAAGAAAGAAAGTTTAGCACCTTTGAGAATATGACCTGTAAGTTGTTCACATCAGTTCCATTCAAATACCATTGATTTAGAATTGTGTGTGTGTGTGTGTGTGTGTGTGTGTTTGTGAATTAAACCCAGGGCCTTACAATGCCAGGCAAGCACTCTACCACTGAGCTACATCCCAACACCGACCTAGTACTTTGTTTCATGTATCATTTGGTCATAAGCAATGCTGGATAAGTTTAGCTCTTAGGTGGAAATGTGCCTGGAAAAACTAGAGGAGTTTTATTAATTAAAAAAAAAATATATATATATATATATGGAAATGGATACTAAAGGGCAATTAACGGCTTCTATCATGACCTAGTACTAATAAAACAGCAATTTTAGAGTCAACAAAGGTCAATTTTGAACTTGGGAGGAAAAAAATAGGGAAGCAAAATATATTAAGTGTTTTAGCCAGGACACGGTGGCACAAGCCCATAATCACAGCATCTCAGGAGGATCGCAAGTTCAAAGCCAGCCTCAGCAACTTAGGGTCTCATTGAGTTGCTTAGTGCTTCACTGTCTCTAAATAAAATACCAAATGGACTGAGGAATGTGGGTCAGTGGTTTAGTGCCCCTAAATTCAATCCCTAGTACCAAAAAAAAGAAAACGTGTTTTATATCGAATCATAAATAATTATTATCAATTCCATTTTATACACAAAAAAGTTAAGGGTCAAAGGCATAAAATATCTTACCCAAAGATACAAAGTCATAAATAACAAAGCTCTGTTTCAGCCCCAGATGGTCAACACTGATATTCTTTATCAGCCCACTTTGAACATATCAGCACTAGGCTCACAAGGCAAATGAGGAAAACTGTTGACATTCAAGGTAAAGATCACAAAAACCCAACTCCCACAATTTTTCAAATCCATATTCTCTTACCCAACAGAATTGTCTAAAACTTAATTATCCTTAAAACTTAAAAAAAAAAAAAAAACCTTTGGGTCTAATATATAGGTAGAATCTAATTATTTCACTTTATCAGAGAACCCTCAGACCAGTTATGGTTCAAGCTTGATCTATGACCTTTTGTGATCTTTTCTAAATCTAAATGTCTTGCTGACTTGCAACTCACTGTGTATTGGAGGGAAAGAAGACTTTGGCTACCCACTGTCACACTGCTTAGAGTTCTTTACACTGCATCCCAGGGATAATAAGTACCCCAGGAGGAAGGCCAGTGAAGAGTTGATTTCATAGAGATTAAAACCCAGACCTCCTCCTTCTCCTTCTCCTCCTCCTCCTCTACAAGACTGGATTCCTGGTTTTAAGAATATTCAGAAGAGATATGAGCAGGACTTGTTTGCTCTCCCCCTAATATGAGGATGAGTATAATAACCAACTATCTAGAGTTTTTATTGTTCTCCAAAATCTCTTTTTCCCTTTCAGAGCTCAAGATCCAAAGGCTCCCTCCGGCAGTAAACTGATGCAAAACCGAGTTTTTAAAAGGTAGAATTTAGGGGTATTTGATCTATAAGCCCAAAAGTATAATTTCTGTTTTATGTTTACCCCCAGTAAATTAAATGCAGAATACTTCAGTGTTAGGATTTGAAGCCCACCTGAGTTGAGTTTTCAGTTCTCCCTAAATTAGAAATGGCCACCATTTGGAAAATTACCTGCCTCAAGTCAGGTTTTTCATATGGGGAGCAGGGTTCACATCCCTATTTGCCTGGTGGTGTGAGGGTGAAATGAGATAATGTGTTGCAGATGAAGCCCCCCAGTCAGTACAGAGGACCTGGGGACCATGTGGAAAAGGCTCCCTGTGTCTGTGCTCGTTTTCCTTTGGATGTTTTAATTTTCATGCATTTCCTCGAGCAGCTTTCTCCCTATGCAGGGGTGAAGAAGATGGTGTTGCTAGGTTTTCCCTCTTTTAAGTCCCTTTGAGCACCATCCAGCCAGCCTCATATGTTCCCCACAGGACAGTCTGAGGACCTGCTCCCAATATTTTCAGGGGAGTTAGTATTTCTAGGATTTTTTCATCGTATTACCCATTCAACATATCCATAAATATGTATTAAGCATTAACCTGGCAAAAAAATCTCAATGCTGGAAATACCATTAAAAAAGAAAACTGAGGAAATATAATAAGATGAATTTTTGAATCTAACAAGGATAAAATATAGAGTACCATGTGGGAGCAAGATAAGGCAACTATGCTTTATAAATGATGCAAAGAAAAAAAAAAAATACAATGACAATTGAGATGAGATTCATAAGAAAAAATCTAAGCCACCATTAAGTCAAGTCAAAGGTGAAGCCAGGCATGGAGGGGCACACATGTGGCCCCAGCTGTGAGGTCAGCTGAGACAGGAATATCCTGAGTTCCAGGCCAGTCTGGACAACTAAGCAAGACTGTCTCAAAATAAAAAATAAAAAAGACTGGGTGCATACTTAAGTGGTAGAACACACCTGGGTCCATACCCAGAACCACCAAAAAAAAAAAAAAGAGAAGAGAAGAGAAGAGCACTCCTCCAGCAAAGTAATATCGAGTACAAAGACTCTGAGGCAGGATCCAGCTTGATATATCTGACAGTACAAACAGCACCGTGAGTACCTGCAGCTCCTGGCCAAGCATGTAAACTACTTAGAGGGTACAACTCCATTCTGACAAGCAAAAAGCCGAACAAATGTTAAAGTCAACAACTCTTCCACAGAGATGAGGTCACAGGGCAAACTAGGGATCCCCAAATTAAGGAGGCAAACTGGTAGATACAGAAAATCAGAACTTACCAGGCAGAGAGTCCTTGGGAACCAGAGCCACACAGTCAACAAGTTGCTGAAGGCTCAGTGTGGAGAACTCAAAGATGAAACTCCAGGACACCAGGGTTAGAGGGACAGCTGCACTTGTGGAATCTCACCTCCTGAAGCTCTATGAGGGTCTCCCAGTAAGCATCAAAACAAAGCAAACAAAAGCCTTTGCAGGTGCCCAGCAGGATGAGTAGAGCAGGAACCATTTTGGAATACATGAGCTGAGCCGATTCTGTTCTTATTAAGGCTGTCCACAAGTGAAACTATTTAAGCAGAACGTGACCTGCTCAGGGATTTGCAGAGTGTAACTGATCTGTAAGATTAGAGACACCCAATTCCAGGCCATACCCCAACACCAGCCGCCAGCCCCATCTGAAGAAAATTTGAAATTTATAGTCAAGAGTAGCACAAGCTCACTCAAGACTGAGTCTTGATCACAGGGCTGGAGAACACTTCCATTCCCACCCAACCACCACATAATAAAGGCCTATTTTCAGCTGTTCTTTTTACCCATTAGATCATGTCTGACTATCAGGGGAGAAATCATGAGGTTTGCTAATAAACACTGGTTGAGGAGCGAGAAGGAACAGAGCTGAAGGCTCTCCTTAATCGATAAAGTGGCAAACAAGCAAGAACAGATGGGCAATGTGAACAGAGAAACAGAAATTCTAGAAAATAGCCAAAAAGGAATGCTAGAGATCAAATGAAGAATGCCTTTGATGGGTTTATTAGAAGACGCAATATGACTGAGGACAGAATCTCTGAGCTTGCAAATATCCTGATAGGAGTATCAAAAACTGAAAAGCAGACACAAAAAGACTCCAGTGTGGGGTGGGAACTAGAATATCCAAGAACTGTGGGGCAATGACAAAAGGTAAAAATACATGTAACAAGAATATAAGAAGGAAATAAAAGAAAGGGCAGAATAAATATCTACAGTATAATGACTATGAATTTCTCCCAAATTAATATCAGACACCATACCACAGAACCCAAATTATCAAAGACAAGGCAAGGTAATGCCAAAAAAATTAGGCAGATCATATTCAAATCACAGAACACTGAAGATTAAGAAAAAATGCTGAAAGAAAACACCTCTGGTTAAGAGGTTCTTTTTAAAAATTTTTTTAAACAGGGTCTTACTAAGTTGCCCAGGCTGGCCTCAGAGTTGCAAAGAGAAGAATGAATTTTGACTTCTCATCAGAAACCATGCAGAATGAAGCAAATTATTCAAAGTGGTAAGAGGAGGGGGCGGGAGAAACACTATTTTAAATTCTGTATTTTGAAAACTTGTCCTTCAAAAGTGAATAAGAAATACTTTTTCCAAAACATATAAAAATTGAGAGAATTTGTTGCCATTAGACCTGCCTTGGGGAAAAAAAAATGTTAAAATAAATGTTATATAAAGAAGGAAAATTACATAGGCCAAAAATTTAAATATACATAAAGAAAAGAAAAACAGTAGAGAAAGAAGGCAAAATAATAGCTCTCATTTTTCTTATTCTTAATGGGCCTAACTAAAAACTATTTGTTCAAAATAATAACAATAACCATGTATTATTCACACACACACACACACACACACACACACACACACACACCCCACATGCATTCCTATGTGTAAGTGAAATGAATGACAGCAATGATGCAAGAGACCAGATGGAGGAAGGAAGCAGTAGAGTGTTATTTGAAAGTGGACTGGATTAGTTGTAAATGTATATTGCAAATCTAGGGCAACCCTTTAAAAACTTCAAAAAAAAGTATATGACATACTAAAACAGGCCATAAAATATGATCCTATAAAATGCACTAGCTGTGGGCATGGTGGCATGTCCCTGTAACTTCAGAGATTCTAGAGGCTGAGACAGAAGGAGTGGAAGTTCAAGGCCAGCTTGGACGACTTAGTAAGACCCTGTCTAAAAATAAAAGGACCAGGGATGTAACTCAGTGGTAGAAGACCTCTTGGTTCAATCCCCAAATCACCCACATATGTAAAAATGCATTAACTAAAGCCACAAAATACAGCAAACAAGTAGAAGGCAAAAATAGGAACTACAAACAAGGTCAACAAATGGAAAACAATAAAAAGTATGGTAGATATTGGCCCAAATATGTCAATAATCACTTTGAATGCTATTGGGATAAATTTATCATTTAAAAGACAAAGTTTGTCAGCATATTCTTCTTAAAGGTAAGATCCAACCATATGTTGGCTATAAGAAATCATTTTAAACATAAAAACACATATACATATAGATTAAGAGTAAATAGATAATGAAAGATGCTGTGATAGAGCTAATCAAAAGAAAATAAAAGTAGCTATATTAATTTCAAACAAAGCAGACTTCAACACAAGGAAAGTTTTTAAAGATAAAGAGGAATTTTACATAACAATAAAGAAATCTAGAACACATTACAATTCTTTATAATTATGTACTAACAAAAGATCATCAAAATGGACCAAGGACCTTGAGAGACACCCCACCAAAGAAAATATACAGATGTCAAATGAGCATATGAAAAGATGCCATATGTAATCAAGGAAATGCAAATTAAAATAAGGAGATACCACTATACATTTATCACAATGATCAAAATCCAGACTCATTGACCCTATTCTATAAGTGTCAATCATAGGTGTAGCTTATACCATTTTACACTTATTACAATGATCAATCCAGAACATTGACACTAGCCTATGCTGATAAAGAAGTGGAGCAACGAGAAGGCTCATTGTCGCTAGAGTGCTAGAACACATTAGGAAAATAGTTTGGCAGTTTCCTAGAGAACTAAACATCCTTTTACCATACAATCCAGCAAGTTCTCTCCTTGGTATCTATATCAAAAAGTTGAAAACATGTTCACACTCTGCACCTGGGTGTGTATAACAGCTTTTCTCATAATTGCAAAAGTTGGACATGATCAACATGTCCTTCAGTTGGTTAATAGAAAAATAAATTATGGTCCCTCCAAAGGAATTTTATTCTGCACTAAAAAGATATGAACTATCAGGTAATGAAAACTCAAGGAGGCATATCACAAAGTAAAGAAAACAATCTGAAAAGTTTTCATATTGTATGATTCCAACTATGTAACTTTCTGGAGACAGTATAAATACAAATGTTTGCCAGATTCTAAGGTAGAGAAAAGATGAATAGAAAAAACATGGAGAATTTTTAGGGCAGTAAAACTACTCTCTATGATATATTATAATGGTTGATACATGCCCCAACCCATTTTTCCAAATTCACTGATTGTACAAAACCAAGACTGAACTGTAATGTAAACTGTGGTCTTCAGGCTATAATAGTGTGATGATGTAGGTTCATAAATTGGGACACTTATACCTCTCTGGTAGGGACGTTGATACAGTGGAAGATGTACATGTGGGACCTACAGGTTACAAGAGAAATCTCTAAACTTCCCACTCAAATTTTTGTGAACTTAGAACTATTTTTTTAAAAAAAATAAGTCTTTGGGGGAAAAAGAAAAACACTATGAGCTGGAAATGAGATTGAAAGTTAAGCAGGATTTAGATTGTGATAGGATAAAATGTGGTGAGGAGTTTTGACTTTGATTGTAGGGATAATTGGAAATCTTTATAGAGATTTATTTCTAAGATACCTGGATATACTAGTGTTATATAGTGCTATAATTTCTGTGATTTCTCTAAGAAGTCTAAGTATAAGAGAAATCCAAGGGCTCCACTACATTTTCTAGCCACATTTATAGTGATTTAGCATTTAATGTTTATTGTTAGCTATAGCACTTATGTTTAGAATGAAAAGTGTTCCTGTGCAATTATCTGTCATCAGAATAAAACTGAGGAGAACAGTGACTTCTGAGTAAAAATTAAAAGCTATTTTCCAATTATTTCAGAACTTCTCTTAGCCAAAGGCATGAACAACAACCAGACAAATCTATGGTTCACCTCAGCAGATCTCCCTCCTGCGCCTTCCCCTCTCTCCCTCCCTGACTCCTTTTCCCCAACCACCCTGCCATTCACTTTCTCTATAAATCAAAAGTTAAAAAATGAAAGGAGTAGTTTTCAAAACACTTACACATTTAAAAATCATCCCATGTAAGATATCCAGTTCTGTCTGAATAACAGCAAAACATTGAAATACATCAAAGTCTCACAAATCAGTTTCTCTAAGCTCTCTTGACCTTCAGAGCTCCTTCCGTCTCTCCTCTGTGCAACTTGCAATACATAGCTGACACTCAGACTCCTCGAACTCTTCCTAACAAACACTACTTTTTTCCCATTTGATGCAACAAATCCTGACATCTCCCCAGTATTTAAAGATAAAGTAGAAAAAAAATCAATGAAAAATGTGAGGAAGGAAGGAACATGGCAGAGGTGGAGAGAAGGAGAAAGCGATGCCATTGTGACACTGCTTAGCGGCCATGCTCACTGTACAGGCAGCAGCACCTGCACAGGTGTGATCATGGGAAGCTAACTGCTTTCAACAGTAAAAAAAATCAGCTTCTGGAATGTTTGAACTATGGTTACAAAAAACTTACCGCTTTTTTTTTTTTTTTAAGAGAGGGTGAGAGAGAGAGAATTTTTTAATATTTATTTTTTAGTTTTCGGCGGACACAACATCTTTGTATGTGGTGCTGAGGATCGAACCCAGGCCGCACGCATGCCAGGGGAGCACGTTACCCCTTGAGCCACATTCCCAGTCCCGATTTATAGCTTTTAAAAGCCTAAATGTAAATGTATAGATGTAGAATGTGGGAGGTAGATGGGGAAAGAAGAAAGGGAGAAAAGAATGAGGATGCTAAAATCTTCACTTAGGAAGTGGGAAGAAATGAAATAGATCAACCAGGTTCTTCTGAATCTGATGTAACTAGAAGATGATGACGAAAATAAGCTAATAAAAACCCTTTTAATGCAGAGTGGGACATAGGAAGGGAGGAATAGAAAAGGAGTCTACACTCTCATTTTAAGTCAGTCAATACGATTTGGTTTTTTAATCAGGTAGTGACTTGATTTCAATGTAAGTAAAAATTTTAATTTAAACTGTGATGCCAGAGACTTGGTTGTGATGGGGGAAGTATAAAACTAAATTAAATTTATAAGGCTGAGATAGTCTGACCCAGAAATTCCACTTCTAGTAATATTCCCTAAAGAAATACTCAGAAATGAGGACAAAGATTTATGTACAAGGATATTTGGTACAGTATTAATTATAATAGTAAAATGTTGGGAACTACCTACATCATAAATATTTGGAGATGACTTAAATAAATTATGTTTGCACATAAATAGAATATTAAACAAATGCTAAATCATTTTTAGATTATTTGGGAGCTTATATAATGTTCATATCACACTATTATGCCAAGTACAAATGCAGGATTAAAAACCCGTGTGTGTGTGTGTGTGTGTGTGTGTGTGTTCGAGAATTAGATCCTCAGTAAATACACATGACTCAAGAAAAAGAACAAACACTTTGGACAAAATTAGTGTTTATTATCAACAAGTCCTCTCTAAAGAAAAATCTAAACTTTTTACTTCTAAAACAAAGAAAATAATTTCCGAAAGAAAGATTAAGATAAAACTAATGGTAAACAAGGGAAATAAAAAACTGTGGATAAATCTAAATAAAAATCTATAGTGGGCTTTAAACTATATATAACTAAAAATCCTAGGGGTAAAACAGATTTGGAAAGGGGAGACAAGTAAATGTTCTAAGTTATTTTACAAGAAGATAAAAATATTTAGACATTTTAACATATGGGTAGTGAAATTATGAAGCTAAGTGCTAAAACAAATTAGGGTTTATAACATTCAAAGTAGTATGGGGGGAAACAGCAGGGGATGGGGAGAGGATGCAAGAGAAAGAACAACTTAATTGAGAAAAAGGCAAAAATGAAAGAAAAATAGAAATGCTATTGGAGGGCAGAACAGAATAGAAATATAAAATAAGATGGTAAAAAATAAATCCAAATATATCAATAATCACTATAGATATACAAAACTCAACATCAAAAAAAAAAAAAACTGTCAAACTGGGTTTGTTTAAAACCTAGCTAACACCTATTTAGGAGAATTAAAATATGTTGACCCTATTCTAATCTTAGCCCAATTAAGATCTTGTATCTAACAGTTTTCAAATCCCTTTCCCTAGAGTAATTATCCATCTCTAACTAGTTCCTATGAGGAAGACCAGGAGAATTATAAGGAGGCACACCTGTTGTGACATCTCAGGGTCTTTCTACAACTGTTCTACAACTATTCACTTACTCTATGGCTGACTACAACTGTTCACTTACTTTGTGGCTCTTAGTCTGAGAACTAACTCATGTCTGGAAACTGGTCACATAATGATTTACCTCTTAGAAGGCTGACCTCCTCATCTACTTGTCCTTCTTGATTCCTTCTGGTACATATATTAATTAGTACTTTTGTTGGCTGCCCATCTATCCTGCCTATAGGAAAATCGTGCTGAGTCATATCCATATATTCCTGTGAGTCAGGACCCCTGACTGCCATCCCAATCTTGCTGTGCATTATGCTAATTAGACATACCTTAAGTGCCTACAGCTGTCTTCTGCTATTCCAGGGTCCTATTACCCCACCACCCCACATTTAAGACATTTGCATTGTCTTCTAGCAAAGGAGCCACTAACATGATAACATATCCTGCCACATGAATCACTTGAGCTTTTCTGCACTGTTGGAGCCCTCACTATCACATCCCATCTTTCCTTGGAAAATGAAAGGAACTGAGGGTCATCCCAAGGAACCCTGATACTTCATAGAGCCAGTAAGCAAGCCTGTTGCTCTGAGCTTCCTGATTAATACCCCCCCACACACACACAACAATGATCCATGGCACTTTTAACATCTCTACTTCATCTGTGAAAGTTATTTCTTTATTCAAAGACTCCAGGCTATCTTAGCAACATATTAAAGCAATAAACCAGGGCCCAAGCCATAGTGCTACATCCTATCACAGAATGCCTATATACTGTCACTCTCTCTTAGCCAACTTTAAATTCTGCTTCCATTAATCTAGCACCTTCAGGGTTAAGCCCTTATCCTTACCAGTTTATGTGAACCAGTTAATGACTTTCCTTTGCTGTATAATCTCTCTCCCTTAGCAATCTCCCCCTTAGTAGTTGGTTTAAGCTGACACTGGATATTATCTATGGTCTGGTGGCTAGGAGGGGAAACAAGGTCAGATACAGAGGAGGAATGGAAATGTTTTAGAAGGTAGAGACCTCATTTGAGGCATTTAAGACATTTACATTGTCTTCTTGCAAAGGTCAGGCAGGGTGTGTGTCTACTGTCCACATAGATGTGTGGACCACTTCTGAAAGTCCAGAATTCTGGAGAATTTGAAGATTTGATTCGAGGATGTCAAATACATCTACACAAATGTCCCATGTGTCAGATCCTACTTCTTCCCTGTTGGGGTGCTGGTCTAGGCATCAGTGCCTTCTCTGAAGCTCTGGTACTCTACAAATGTACAAGTTTTAGAAAAATATATATATAAATTATTTCTGACTTCAGAGTAAGCATGAATTCTTTTTTTGTATTTATTATTTTGTTGATACATTAGAAATGAAAATAAACTAAGCTGCAAAGGCACATAACTTCATGAAGATTAAGAAGCAATGTAGGTACCCATTCTAAGTTAAAATCGGCTTGCCTTATAGGACCACACACACAAAGATCATCAATGGTGAGATTATTGATAGCATCTGTCATCTGGAATTTATTTATGTACCAATGAGAAGTTTACAAATAAATTTAAGAGAACATTGACTAGTGTTAACCTCTTAGCAAGGAAGTACAGGTAAGAAGCCATAAGTGCCTAATATTCTACAAACACACAGGTTTATTTAAAAAAAAAAACACACACACAAGCCTAAAACCAATACTTTCCTGCAATGTTGAAATTTGCTTTTGGGAGGAGATCCCCATTTTATGATGTTTGTGAAGCCAGATTTAAAGATAGGTAGTGTAGTTAGGTACAATAAAGAATGGAGTCTATTAAGAAGATGGAGTCCATCCAAAAGAACTGATAATGAAGTAGCTCCCAGCACACAGGGAGGTGCTAATCAAACCACCCCAGGCCTTTCCTGCCCAGATTACTCCTCCCCACTCCCACTTTTTGGCCTTCCCATGGCATTCTATCTCTGCAGGATAGAGGGAAAACAAAGGACAGGAATGTGGGAGGACAAAAGAAGACCTTAGATATAAAAAAGAGAAGACCTCCCCCTTTCCACGGATTCTGCCTTTCAAGTTCCATTCTTCCTCAGGGGAGAAGTCTTTTCTGCTATACTTTAATAAAGCCTTCCACTTTCCACTCTCCAGTGGCCTCTGCGTGCTTCTCTGGTGTTGTACTTCAGCACTCAGGGAAGCAAGGACTCGTCACCAGTAAACAACAGTAACATTTGGACATATTCTTTCTCCTGTTGGATGGTTTCCTTTGAGAGAAGAGTATTTTTTTTTTCTCCAGTATTAGTTTTCTTCAGTTTTGATTTGTCAAACTTCTCCACTTTGGACAAGTCTGGTTTTTCACTCATCTTGACTAAAAGAAAGATTGAAGTCTGGGGTTTAATGTAAGGCTGTCCGTTCACTGCCGCTGTGTTCATTCTGGTCCAGGTTCAAGCAGCAATTCTTAAGATACATAAAAGCATTAACCATAAAATGACCATTTAATATTAGGACCTTATATTCTTCAAAACATAATAAAACACTTAAAAATCAAATTGTACCACCAGGTGCAGTGGTGCATGCCCATAATCTCAGTGGCTTGAGAGGATGAGGCAGTAGTATTAGGAGTTCAAAGCCTGCCTCAGCAAAAGGGAGGCACTAAGCAACTCAGTGAGACCCTGTCTCTAAATAAAATACAAAATAGGGCTGGGGATGTGACTCAGTGATTGAGTGCCTCCAAGTTCAATCCCCTGTGCCCCCCCCCCACCAAAAAAATGAATTTCAAACTAGGGTAAGATATTGACAATACATATAAGCCACAAAGATTAATATTTATAATATTTGTGTCAATCACTAAGATATAACCCAACAGAAAAATGAATGGAATCAGGAATAAGCATTTTGCATATGAAGGAACATGAACAACTAGTAAATATTTGAAAATACACTAAACATCATTAATAACCAGGGGTTTGCAAAATAAAATCAAGATGTGATAGCATTTCATACTCACCATGTAGGCAAAAATTATAGTTGATAATACCAAATGTTGGAAAGGATATAAAGCAATGAAAATTCCTATATTGCACTCATAGAACAGCAAACAGGTACAAAAATTTTGAAAACCATCATCTGTCAAGTGTCAGTAAGCATCTACAGTATGATCCAACTATTTCACTCTTAAGTACCTACACATGAAAATCTTGTAGATTAATTGGTAAATTACAAAAATCAGTCTAGTTCGTGGGTTCTCCAAGTGATATCCAGGAACCAACAACATCAGTATCACCTGGGACCTTGTTAAAAATGCAAATTTTGGAGCCTGACTGAAGAGCTATTGGAATAGAAACTTTGGAGTGAGTTCCAGCAATTTGTCTTTTAATAAGTCCTCCAGCTGATTCTGGCAAATGCTACAGCATGAAAACCACAGATCTAGTAGGTCAAAAACATTCTTTTAAAAAATATATACTATGTTAGACTACACTAGAATAAATAAAATATGAGACTTTGTTGCAAATGGGAAGGGCGATTATTGTTTAATTGAAACTTTGATTTAGTTTTCTGGGTGTATGTTTTTGGACTAAGTGCAGGAAACAGGAAATGTGTACTAGGATATTTATACCAGCATTATTTATAATAACAAAATACTAGGATGAGAGATTGGATAAATAAATTGTAATATATTAAGGAGGTAGAATCTATATAGCAATATTGAATAAAATTTGTGGGAGGGCAATAATTTGATTGAGGCTCCAGTACCAAGCACAAACAGACCAAATCAATATGAAGTGTAACTCCAAGAGCTGAGCTGCAGTTGATTGAAGAAGGCTCTGTAACCAATCAACCAATTAAGCTGTAACCAGTCAAGTTGTCTGTACACAGCACTTCTGTTTTCTGTAAATGCTGTCAGATCATGTTATTGTTTGGAGTCTTATTAACCTGCTTTAGTTCTGGAGACTGGTAGACTGAGGACTGTTTTTTTACTTTGTATGACTTTGTTTTGATTTGTTCTGTTTTATTTATAATTGTTCAAGTTACTTCTACTAAATGTCAGGTTTAAGGAAGTTTTCCTTTTAACAGCAGTGAGCAATAATAAACTGCAGTGATATTCATCAGCATTAATGAATTTCACTTCTGCAGGGCCAAGAAAGGGGCAAGAGTGAGTGGGGATTGAAGTTGAAGCTGGCTAGAGGCTGTTGCCACCTCTGAATAAAGGATGACTATATCTCAACCATGCCTTGATTATCCACCTGCTGGGATCCTGAATCTGCTTCCTGGATCTGAGTTCCTATACTACATCTATCAAGAATATTCTTATTTCACTACAATAAACTGTATTTTAAAAAATTTAAAACAGGCAGTTTGAGGTTTTCTTCTTTATATTAAGGGATCTTTGTCTAGATTAGTAATAACATGTATTATATTGAAGTCTTAACCTATGCACCATTTAGTTACCCTTGTTTACTAACATTTATTAGCAAAGAAATAATAAGTGTATGGCTAACAATTTAATAGGCTGAATACTGACTCCGAAAGGATATGTCCAACCCTAATCTCTAAAACCTATGAAGGTGATCTTATTTGGAAAAGGTTTTTGTGGTTGTCATTGAATTAAGGAACTCAAGCTGAGGTCACCTTGGATTTAGTGTGGGCACTCAACTTAATGACTGGTGACCATATGAGAGAAAAGAGAACAGTTAGAGTCAAAGACAAACAGAGAAGAAGGCCTTGTGAAGAAGCGGGAGGCAGAGTTTAGACTTATGTTGCAGAATCCAAGGAATGCCTAGAGCCACCAGAAGCTAAAGAAATGTCCTGGCACGAATTCTCCCTCAAAGTCTCTAGAAAGAACTGATCCTACCAACTCCTTGATTTGGACTTCTGTCCTCCTGAACTGTGAGGGAATGAATAAATTAAGCCAACCAGCTTGTAGTTATTTGTTATAGCAATGAAAGAAACCATGAAAAGCATAGGAAACTACAGAAATAATTTTAACAATCCTCTGGTAATTTCATGGTTTTTTTTCATATATATTAGTATACAATTGATTTGATGTATGAATTGATTTGTATGTATGACTATATGAATTTACATAAGTAAGCAAGCTATAGACCACACTTATGGAATTTATGTTGCACAGAACAGCCTGAACTTAGTTTTGATCCAGAACCTCAGAAAACAAAGAAAGCAAGAAAATCAGTTTTTATGAACTAAATCCCTTTTATAAAAGAAAGAACGACAACTCTAGGATGGACATAAGAAGTTAGACCCATTCAAACAGAATTGTTTCTCTTTCATTCTGCTCCTCTTTCTACTTGACCCCTGACCAGCAGCACATAGCACATAGCAGAGTATCCAGATTGTGGATCAATACAGGTCACCTGAGAAGTGGGAGCCTTCACTATTCAACTTTGTTTATTTTA
Organism: Callospermophilus lateralis; assembly: GCF_048772815.1. Lineage (NCBI taxonomy): Eukaryota > Metazoa > Chordata > Mammalia > Rodentia > Sciuridae > Callospermophilus > Callospermophilus lateralis. The sequence goes on along the minus strand of NC_135306.1, from coordinate 125,776,646 downwards.
TTATTTATTGCTCTAGGTACTGAACCCAAGGCCTTGTAGATGCCAGGCAAATGTGCTGCCACTGAGCTGCACCCTCAGTCCCAGAAGCCTTCACCTGTAACAGCCTGACACAGTCACATTCTCTCCTGGCTGTCCTTCTGCTTCTAGGCTCCAAGGCCCTAGGAGCACAGTCTGGAACTCACATTTCATTTCTCTCACTAAACATTGGTTTCACCTTTTAACACTTTGAAGGCTGCAAGGCTGAGACTATAGCCCACACCAGGTGAAAATATTATTGCTGACCAAGTGATAGAGAACAATGCATTTAAATATGTCAAACTGAACAGTGTTCACAGACATTTCAGTTCATGGAAAAATGACCACTAGAAGTGCTCAGTGGAGGGCTGTCAGAGGATTTGGGACTTCAGTCTGAATTTACTGACTGACAGGCTGTTGGTTTGAAAACTAACTCATTTACCAACAATGAGATGAAAAGGATGGAAGTAAGTGGGAGTGAGGAGAGGCACAGAGCTGAGGCTGGGCCACCATGGTAGGAGAGAAAGAGTACAGCTACCCAGAAAAGGGCACTTCCTGCTCCCATTATCAAAACAACAAAAGCAAAAGGAGACTGAAAAAAAAAAATAGAAGAAATAGTATTTTAAAGAAACAGTACATTCAAAAAGAAAGAATAAAAGTGTGAAATTGAGAGTAGGATAAGAGAAAAACAAAGTAGAAATTAAGTATAAGCATGCAAACACAATTGATGATAAAGGCATAAGAACTATTAAATGGTAAGATAAAACACATAAAATTAAAGATAAAGGTCAACAGGAGTAGTGGGTCAAAACCATAAAAGTAAAGGGCATAAAAGTTGCTAAACTCTGTAAGATAAAAAGTAAAATGTAATAGAAGGAAGAATTAAAACATGAATCTTTTTTTTTAATTTTTATTTATTTTACTTATAGTTGGATATGACAGCTTTATTTTATTTCTTTTTATGTGATGCTGAGGATTGAACCAATGCCTCACACATACTAGGCAAGCACTCCACCGCTGAGCCACAACCCCAGGCCCTACAACATGAATTTTGATAAAAGCAACACAGCAAGGAAGATTGAAGAAAGGTTTGAGATACAAGTCCACACAAGCCGAGAATGGTGGTGCACACCTATAATCCTAACAACTCAGGAGCCTAATGCAGGAGGATCTTGAGTTCAAAGGTAGCCTCAGCAATTTAGTGAGACCCTGCCTTAAAATAAAAAAAGGACTGGAGATGTTGCTGGATGGTTAAGTGCCCAGGGTTTAATCCCTGGCAAAAAATAAATACATACATAGATACATACAAAATGCTTGATGATTAGATGAAGAAATGCAAAAATATTACAAGAAAGTACACACAGAGGCTGAGGATTCCCCATTCATTGTGCTGTAGTACTCCTCTGGGTTTCTGCTGTTTCTATCATGAGAAACACCTTTCTACCTTCTAGATGTGGTTGCTGGCTTTGTTATCCTTCAAAATATCACTTCCTTCTGGAAAACAACACATACACATGTGTGTGCACAACACACAGACACACACACTGTCTTTGCTGCCAGCTAGGTTAATACTTGTCTCCAACCCAACAGAACCCTGCATATATCTCTGATCAGTATTTCTTTCTCTTGCCTTTCTGTCCACATACCCTTAAATTACATTCAGTACTAAACAAAGAAATAATATTATAATCTTTTCCTGCTAGAAAAAAAATAATAATAAAGGCTTATCAGATTCCGCAGGGGTTTTTCTTTTCATTTTTCCTTTTTGGACGCTAAGCATTCAGCATGTGTTTCCTGAGTACTCGCTCTGTTCCTGGCTCATTAGGCAGTTACATCACAAGCTCCTTATGCTAGGTCTGTAAATACAGAGATCAATAAAACCCCATCCCTGTCATCGAAAGATTAATAATTGAGTGGGAGAGATAGCTTCGTAAACAAAAATTACAGCAGAGTGATTCCAAATAACATGTGAGTTTTACACATTTCAGTAAGCTCATTTTAATATCATACCCACAACTTCAAGTCTTTCTACACTGGAAATTTGTTCATTCTGTATTTCCAAAGCTACAGACCCAAATGGAATTTTGAGTTTCCTTCAGTAAAGATTTTCTAATCTAGTATTGGAAAAAAGCAGTTTATTTTCTATTTGAGCCATCTTCAGGAAAACATTAGCTGGATGTAGTATGAAATGCTCCGTTGACCAGCTGCTACCTTATTTCACCAGGACAAGGCACTGCTGGGCTGGGATGGTTTGCTAGAGTTGCTGAGGGCAGGTGCTTTATAAATTCTTATTACGAATTTTAAGATACCTTTGCCTCTGAGTACAGGCATAGAAGGCAAAACTCCATGGTTTATCTACATATATAAATTCTATTTTATGAAATGTTTTTTAGACTCATTTTATGGCTAGAAGAAAAATCAGTAATATAAATTCCAAAAATGGTTTCTTAAGAAAAATAAAACTGTTCTTTTAGATTGACAGAAAGTTTATCAAAAGACTAGGATTGATGAATGGAGCGCTCACATCAGCGTTTTGCCAACATGATTTACATTTTCTTTGGGATTTTCATTTTCCATAACAAAACAACTCCTCCATCCTATGATGGTTTTAATGGAATGAGAATCACTATAAATTTCCTGTAGTGTATGGATTTATTCAGGATGTATTGTGGATTCGATATGATATGATATGTCCCCCAAGGGTTTGTGTGTCAGACACTTGGTCCCTACAGTGGTGACACTGGGAAGTGGTAGGACCTTTAGAAAGTGAGGTCTATGGGAGGTCCTTAGGTCATAAGAGGGAGGGAGATTACTCTTGGAAGGGTTTAAGATCACTGTCACAGAACACTTGAGTTCTCAAAAGGGTTGTTATATATGCCTGAGCCAATATGACACCATCCCATTTGCTCTCTGGCTTCCTGCAGTGTGATCACTGGTTTCTACACATGCTGCTGCCATCAGCCATGATGTGACACAGTGGAGAGGACCCTCACCAAAACTGAGCCAATAGAGGTGAAACTCCCAAGTGTGAGCTAAATAAATTATTCACTATAAAAGACAGGCTGCTTCTGGTATGTCATTATAGTGATGAAAAGCAGACTAATAAAGAATGATTATTGGGAAAATATCTAGAATTGCGTTTCTAAGTACTTTAGCATACTACAATTGCCTATGCTTTAGATAATTGTCATTTATCAACATTTATCCTTTTTTTTTTTTTTTTTTTTGAAAGACAGAATTGATAGTTGGTGAGGTGCTTGGGATTGAACCCAGGGCTTTGTGTTGTACCAGGTAGTGATCTACCACCAAGTTACCTCCCTAGCCCTAGAAAGAGAATTGAGAAATGAATGCATACCCTGGGACCTGGAGTGAGAAGACCAAGATCCTCCAGATTTTATGTCCTAGTGGCTTAGTTTAGACAAATTACTCAACCTATTAGTCCTTTAGTTCCTTTATCTAAGTGGCTATGATAGTATACATCTTACAGTGTTATGAGAATCACAAGCAATTTCATATGTGGAACCCTATTAATCAAATATTAGTACACAAATATAAAGAGTAATAGCGATAGTTGTCATCTGAGTTAAATAGTCAAAAGCCCATTGCAATTACCTAGTCAGAGCTACCCTTATCATCACAATAAGATGTGACTTGAGGAATATTTGGAAAAAATGTGTTTACTTCTAAAATATCATCAACAAATGCTGCTTACTAATGCTATAAGATCAGAAAGAAAGAGAGAAGTGGGAGGGAGGTTTAAAGAACAAAAGTAAAAAAGAAACTTTATTCTACAATTAAAAGTAAGATTCAAAATAAAAATATTTTTGTTAATAAAGCTGAATCCAGAATATCCTGAAAAAGACAAGTAAAATGTATTTAAATGCATTAAATAATAACTAATAACAGAAATAAAATAAAGCAAGAGAAATCTAGCTCAAACCAAGAGAAAGTTTAGGCAGATAAGAACTTACTCATTATAATAATAAATAATGTAATGTTAATAATAAATTATAATAGCAATGATGGCAGGTCTAGGAGAAGGTAGAATTAAATTTAGACTATAGACAAACCTGACAAGTTTGGCAGATGTAAAACAGGTGAATCATCATTATTCATATGAGTCTGAGTATTATTCCAGATACCTTACATGATATTAACTTATTTAACCTTTGCAATAATTTGAATGAGGACTATTATTGTTCACACCAGTTTGCAGATGAGAAAACTAAGGTGCAAAAGCTAAATAACTCTTTAAAACATGTTGTTAGGATCCCTTTGAAATTACAGTTCTTCGGCAGGTATTACCCCTCTATAATCTTGACTCATTGAATCAGAGATTGCCCAGATGTTAAATTCATATTTTATGTTTTAAGAGCTGGATTAACAGTTAAGCCAATCAAGAGTGACTACAATTTTAATATCTGGAACACAGGAGCAAATGAAAGCAAGGAATTTCCCCTGACTTATGATGAATTAAACTTGGAGACAATGGATCAGTTCTTGCTTCTGGAAGTAGAAGAGAAAAAACTACAAACAAACAAGTAGACTCTAGGGATGTTGTGTTGTGTTTCAATCACTGAGCCTTGTCTCTGGATAATGTCAGAACCTAACCTTTCTCCCAGCTCCACCCAATGTCAATCACAACTGTGGTGTAGGCAGAGCCAATTCTATCATGGATAATTCAGTATATATATATATATATATATATATATATATATATATATATATATATATATATATGAGGATAGGAACACTAATTTGGGCAGGAAAGAAAGTAAACCTTTTCCAAAACCAAAAGTTGGATCTTCCAAACTTCTTATAGTCCTGGTCCTCAGTGTTGCATTTTATTCTGTGAAATACTATCCCAAAGAATTCAGCAAAGTCCCACAACCCAGTATCCAAAATCTGAGGGCTAGATGTTTTTCAGAAATCCTATTTTTTTTTAAAGTATTAGAAATATAAAATAATGCTTTTACTTAGTATTATTTAACATCCCCAACAGGATCTGACAAGACCCATAATCAGAAGCATTAATTTTTACAACTAGGCACAAAAATTCTCAAGCAAGTGGAATAAAGAATATAAGTAGCCTTACAGCAGACTGAAATAGTTTTGATATAAGTGAATTTGCTACATGCTAAAAAAAAAAAAAAAAAAAAAAAAAAAAAAAAAAAAAAAAACTTTTGGCTTTTGTATTTGAATTGTGAACCAAAGAAAGGGATCTAATGGATAGTTATGATTTACAGGAGATCATTACAATATAAGACTTCTTAAATGGGGCCATCTAGAAAGAACAGCTGCTGGTGAGCTGGTCATGCGTGCAGTCTCTCAGGAAGTGACATATTCTAACCAGAACTCCTGGCCAAGGATCTCCCTGCCCTTCTTTTTAACCAGAATATTTAATTCCTACAAGGGCACCACGAACCCACTCTGAACAACAATGTATGGATAAATGAAAATTGCCCATATTAAAAAGGATGGAAAGTATGTTCACATAAAGGGCCATTTTGATAGAGGTGTATACCAAAACTTCTTTCATAGAGGTATAAATCAAAGGACCCCTATTTGTTATTTACTGCTATATAACAGTGCACTTTTAAAATTTAAGGATTTAAACTGTTTGGAGAAAACATAGGGTCAACACTCTAATATATAAGAGCAGGCAACAATTTCCTCAAGACTCTTATAGCTTAGGAAATAATACCAAGAATTAATAAATAGGATGGCCTCAAGTTAAAAAGCTTCTGCACAGCAAAAGAAATAATTAAGAGCAGGAAGAGAGAACCTAGAGAATGGGGAAAAATCTTTGCCAGTTATTCTCTCAATAGAGTATTAATATCCAGAACATATAAAGAACCCCAAAAGCTTAACACCTCCCCCCAAAAAAGAAACAGTAAATAAATGGGAAAATGAACTAAACAGACAGTTTTCAACAGAAGAAATACAAATGGCCAACAAATATATGAAAATTCCAACATTAGTAATCAGCAAAATACAAATCAAAGGTACAGTGATATTTCATCTCACACCAGTCAGAATGGCAGAAGAATACAAACAATAATAAATTGTTTGTGAGGGTGTGGAGGAAATGGATCACTTTTACACTGTTTGGGAGGTTGTAAATTAGTACAACTACTATAGAAATCAGTATGGAGGTTTCTCAAAAGACTAGGCATGGAAATATCATAATGACCAAACTGTACCATTCCTTGATATGTACCCTAAAGAATTAAAGTCACCATGCCATAGCAATACATGCATATTCAGGTTTACAGCAGCAATTCACAATAGCCAAATTATGGAACCAGTGTAGGTGTCTGTCAACAGATGAATGAATAAATAAAATGTAGTATGTATACACAAGGGAATTTTACTCAGCCAGAAAGAAGAATGAAATTGTCATTTGTAAGAAATACATGGAATTTGAAAATATTGCATCAAGTTAAATAAGCCAAACTCAGAAAGTCAATGGTTGTATGTCTTCTGTCATATGCATAAACTAGAAAGGAAAAAGGTAAACAAAAAATAATGGGGAGAAGATCATGAAATTCAAGTAAAATAGTAGAGAAGAGGAAGGAGACCAGGGGAGGGAGAAGAGGGGTAAGAGGAGAGGTATTGGGGAGTGAAACTGACCAAATTCTGTTATGTGAACATATGAATGTCACAATGAATCCCACTAGTATGTAAAATTATAATGCACTAAATATTTTAAAAATTACTTTTAAAATATTTAGCATCTTGTAAACAACATTGAGTATCTTATACGTCAGGAATACATGTGTGACTCAGATGGGCACCTCCAGCTCAAGGTTTCTCATGTGTTTGAAGTCAAGCTGTCATCTGGAACTAATCTCATCTGAAACTTTGACTTGGGCTGGAAGTTGGGAAACAGTATCTACTTCCCTGTTCACTCACATGGAACATTACAAAGAGTTGCCTCATAATGAAGCAACTGGCTTCACTCAGAGCTGGTGGCCCAAGGGAGTGAGAAAGGACACACCCAAGACAGAAGCCAGTCATTTTTTAAACTTAGATACTTTGAAATGACATCTCATTAGCTCTGCCATACTTCTACATTAAATTTAACTTAATGTATCTAGTCTATACTTGGGGAGTGGCAATCACACAAGAGTGGACATATTAGGAGCTGAAGATCGGGGCAGGGAGAATTACAGGTGATTTGTGAGGCAGTGAATTTAATACACCGAATTACACTGTAATCTAATTTAGTGGATATTTTGTCTCTCCAGTTAGATTATGAGCACCTTTAAAACAAGAACTGTATAACTTGTAAGCACCAACCACTTGTTGTTTTTTTAACATTTTTAAAATTTATTCTAATTTGTTATACATGACAGCAGAATGTATTACAATTCATATTACACACATAGAGCACAATTTTTCATATCTCTGGTTGTATGCAAAGTAGAGTCACACCATTTGTGTCTTCATACCTGTACTTAGGGTAATTATGTCCATCTCATTCCACCATCTTTCCTACCCCCTGTCCCCTCCCTTCCTCTGCCACCTTTTTGCCCTATCTAGAGTTTCTCTAATCCTCACATGCTCCACCCCGACCCCATTATGAATCAGCCTCCTTATATCAGAGAAAACTTTTGGCATTTGTTTTTTTGGGATTGGCTAACTTTACTTAGCATTATGTTCTCGAACTCCATCCATTTACCAAGCATTTATAAGTGCTCAGAAAGTACTTATTGATTGGTAGATCCCAAAAAAGGAAAATATAGGTATCCCCCAGTCAAAAAGTAGTATTTCATGAGATTTTTCTATATGACAGGCTTTGAGGTATGCTAGCAATACCTCAGTGAACAAAGCAGACAATGTGGCCTCCCAGAGTGAGCTAATATTTTAAATGTACAAAACTCTTAACAGAGGAGGATCTTCTGGAAGTGGTGGGTGCAGCCAATCTGTTACTGTTTCCCATGGTTCTCACCTGAGGGCGAAACTTCTCTCTTTCCTATAAACTGCAAGTGACCTTGGAGTCAGAAATTACTTTGCCTGTGTAAATAGACAATTATTTCACTCAGCACTGCAGGGTCTATAAGTCAACTGAGACAATCAAGTAGCAGTAGGGTATCAATCTAAAGAGAGAATCTTGCCCTTGCGGGCATTTCTTCATTTGAAAACACAGCTGCAACTATTATTATGATAGCGAAATCCTAATTGCACTCAGTTGACAACAAGGAGATTTCCATTTATGACTTGTCCAAGGCTATTTATTTATGCTGTTATCCAGCCTGTGTAAGTATCCAACAAATGAAAACATTTCCAAGCCTTGGATACGTACACACGCTAAATAAAAAATGCATATCCCTGATCCAATGAATTATATAATTGGATTTTTAAACAGAGAGATTGACAAAAAGAGAAAGAGAGCAAAATAAAGGTCATAGAAACAGTAGATTTCTTATAAAAATTAAAATCAGAGATTCAAATAACCATCTTCTACAATTTTTTGTATTCTATATTTTCAGGCATGTTTAGAAAAAGCATATTAATAAGCAGAGCTTTGAAAAACACAGATCTCATAAATTTGATCAGAACGTATTTTATAACAAAGTAATCTGTCTGGAAAGTGAAGCGAGGATATGAAACACATGTCTAGATATTGGCAATATTATTTGTTTCCCTCCCTTATTTTTCAATCCAAACTGTATTTATTAAATATCTATGATATGCTGGGCTTTGTTCTGGGAACTGAGAATAAATAATCAAGACAACAGCATCCCTGACCCATCAAATATTCATAATATTGAGAAAGGTATATATAAATAAAAAGTTTTATTTAAAACTTTGTGATTTGCTAACAAATTAAATTTTAATACCGAGAATATAGAGAAATTGATATTTTCATGTTTTGTTGATGGGAATATAAATTGATTGAGATAACTGCAGAGTGTATTTTTTGTGACACTTATCAAAAGCTTTCAATATATGCTTATTTCAGCAATTTTGTTTCTGGGAACTCATCCTAAAAACACAATCATGAATCTGCACAAAAACAAAAATTATCTAACAGGAATTTCACCACACTGTTTTTTATAATAGCAAAAATTTGACCACTGTTTCAAACCCTAAATGGGAAATTTGATCAGGTTATTTTATAATTTATGATGAAATAGAGTATAGACACTTAATGTAATAGATGATATGGGAAAATGTTGACTATGTTGTCAAGTGGTTATTTTCTTAAAGAAAAACAATATGCCCAATATGCTATTTTTGTTTTTAAGAACACTTTTATATATGTGTTGGGAGGAATTGGCAAGAACCATTCCTCATTGTCCCCACCAGTGGGAGGCCAGAAATCAGAAGAATTTAATCAAACTTGGCACTGTTCCTTTTGGCACCAAAAAGACATCCATTGACAACCAGCATGGTTGTTCTTGTGATTCAGCCAAGTTTCAGGTCTGGCAAGAAAGAGCCAAATGCTTCTTAGCATAGTAATAGGGTGGTCTGTTGTTCACAAAGGACAAAACACAAAACCAAGCTCTCAGGGGGAAAAAAAAAAAAAAAATGTCCTTTTCTTATTACCAGACCAGCCTGCATTTTTCTCAGAGAAAAATTAATGCTTGTCTTTGTCAGAAGGACATACTTTGTAGGTGATTTAGTGAAGAGAGACTTCTCCCAACAGTAAAGAGGCTGAACTGGTATTATTAAGAGGCTGGTTTTCACTCATCTTCATAGGAAAAAAGTCATTTGCCCTCCATGCCTGCTACAATCTAGCATAGAAGTCGACATCTATGGCCCACCTGGCCAAGTCCAGCCCACTCCACATTTGTGTTGCCCACAGCTGAAAATGGTTTTTAAATTTTTAAATATTGCAAAAACTTTAAAAAATAATTCTGTATGTCATGTGAAAATTGTATGGAATTCAGATTTCAGAGTATATAAATAAGATTTTATTGGAACACAGCTATATTCATTTGTTTATTGTCTATGGCTGCTTTCTGATACAACAGTGGACTTGAATAGTTGCAACAGAAAGAATATGACCCAAAAAGCCTAAAATATTTACACCTTGGCCTAAAAAAAAAAAAAAAAAAAAAAAAAAAAGTCAAGAAAAGAACAGAAATGAGGTGGAGAGTTACCCAACTCTGATCTAATGGAAAGACTCTTGATGTGTTTTTCATCAAAGCTCAGATGGCACTCAAGTTTGCAACACCTCCAGTGAGGAGATGAGCAATTTCCCCATAGAAGGACTTGCATCAAAGGTCGCAATGACTTAAAATATACCCTCCTTTCTTTAAAGGGTGAAAAGATTACTTTAAGTGCTAATCACAGTAGTTTCTCCAGTGTAGTTAGCAAATATTCCCTCCTTCAGGCATAAAAATGAGTGGGAACCCTACTGCATCCAGTTTACATGTAAATATAATAATAATCAATATCCATTCCCACCTCCATCCCCCATTTATTTCAAGGGTCAGCGTCCTCTAAAATACTCAGAAAAATGAAGCAGCCCTTAAGTTTCCCAAACTCTCCACTCCTCCTGCAGTTTCTCTCTTAGCTCTGCCATGAACCCCACTCATCTGTTGTTGCTATTCATCTACAACTCTTAGACCCTGCCCCTTAGCTGGAAATCACTCCTTCTCCACAAATGCTAACAAAGAGTTCAGTTTGCAGCATTCTGTCACTTTATTCTCTACAAATACTACTGTGTAAGCCTGTAGAGACAACTATTTTCCTATCCCAGATTTTTACCTTTCTGCCAAATATTTGCTTCATCTAACCTCCCCCATACAGATCTCCTTCCAGCTCCCAGGAAATTCAATTCCTAGAAAACAAGGACTAATCTTGCTCCAGGATTCATTTTCCTGATTTTTCCTCTACCTGGGAAGGACTCTTCCCAGTGTCAGTTCAATGCAATCTATACTAATGCAGTGGCTAGAGTACTTTGCAACAGTATGATTGAGTATTGTGTGACATCTCAGATCATGCAGGCAGTCTCAGGTGGCTTTAGAACTCTACATTTCTAGTCAAGTCATAGACCCTTTGTTTTGGACTAGAAGTTTGTGTCTTCCAAAATCCCTATGTTGAAACCCTAAACGCCAATGTGATATATTAGGTGTTAGGGTCTTCAGGAGGTTATTAGGTTTGGAAGAGGTCATGTAGATAGAGCCACCAAGATGATATTAGTGAATTTATAAGAAGAGAAGGAGATGTCTCTACCTCTTTTTGTCTGTCTCTATGGACAGACATATTTTCCTGCCATAGATATAGATAATTGCGGATATCCACACACACTTGCACCCACAAAGAAAAGACCGTGAACATATAGTGAGAAAGTGGCCATATGCAAGCCTGGAAGAGGGCCCTGAGCAAAATCCAACCATTCTGGTAGCCTAATCTTGGAGTTCCAACTCCAGAACAGTGAGAAAATAAATATCTATTATTTAAGCCACCCAATCTGTGGTATTTTGTTACAGCAACCCAAACTGGCTAAGAAATTTGATGCTGGGAATATGGTACTACTGTAACAAATGCCTACAAATGTGGAAGCATCTTTGAAACTGAGCCATGGGTAGAGGCTAGATGAATTTTGAGGCACATATCAGAAAAGTATATGAATGTCATGTAGGGAATGTTACAGATTATTTTGGTGAGGACTCAGAAAGAAAAGGAGAAGGGTTGTAGAGAAAGCTTCCATCCTCTTAGATGATAAATAATCAACAACATAATATGGGTAAAAAAAAATGGATGATAAAGGCATTCTGATGAAATCTTAATTAAAAATGAGAAACAAGTTATCGGATAATTGATAAATGGTGATTTATGTTATAAACTGGCAAAGAATTTGGCAGAATTGTGTTCATGTTCTAGTATTTTGTGGAACGTGGCACACGTGAGCAATGAAATTTGGATATTTAGCCAGAGATTGCTGAGCAAAATGTTTTCTTCTGACTGCAAGAAGAGACTAATGAGTTTAAGAAGAAATTGTTTAACAAAAACTAGTCAGAACTTAAAGATTTGGAAAATTCTCAGCCTTATCATATTGCATGACTTACCAAGACAATGGCTCCACAATCTTTTGATAAGGATGTTAGTACAGGTGTGAACCACAGACCTAATTAACCACCCATGGGAAACACTTGCAGTTTGAATTGAAGCAGGCAGAGGGAGGGTGAAAACAAAGGCTTCCACTTCTTAGCTCCTACAGGACCAGTTGGTAGAGCTATAGATGGATGTGAGTGTGCACTATTCTTTGAGATTCTGAAGGTGATTCAGAGATCATCAAGGCTCCCTCTTTGACTTCAAAGGCTGGCACTATTGCCTCAATTTCAACAAGCCAGATGGCAGCCACTCAGAACTATGTAGACTGGGCTCTCCAGAGCCTTGGTCACCAAATAATCCACTCAGCAGGATTGTAGGGCTGTGGGAGATGGGACTATCTCCCCAATTAGTCCAGGAGGCAAGAATCAAACCAAGGAGGATTATTTTGGAGCCTTGATATCTAATGGTATTTGTCTTACTGGATTTTGACTTCTTGGGATCATGTTGCTTTTTTTCTTCCTTCCAGCATTTCCCTTTAGGATAAGGATTCTATAATATGTCTAACCAGTGCATTTTAGAGGCATACAATTCATCTGGTTTCACAGGCTCCAGGTAGAGAGGAATTCTCCCTTGGTGTAAAAGTTGCCAGAAGACCTCCTCACATCTGTTTTAGGTGTTAATTAGATAAGATTTGAATTTTAGACTTTAGACATGATGCTAAAATAACCTAAGGTTTTGGCGGCTGTGGGGATGGAATTAATGCATTTTGCATGCAAGAAGGATATGAATTTTTTGTAACTACAGGTACACCTTTCATTATATACTGAATATTTTTGTCTCCCCAAAATTTGTATATTGAAGGCTTAACCTCATTGTGATGCTGTTAGAAGGAGGAGGCTTTTAGGAGGTCATTAGAGTTAGATTAGGTCCTGAGGGTAAAAGCTCATCATAGATCAAGGCCCTTATGAGAGGAGGGGGAAAAAAAAAAAACAAAAACAGAGCTTTCTCTCCATGCCTTGAGAAAGTGGCCACCTACAGGCCAGGAAGAACCAAATTTGCCAACACCTTGATTTTGGACTTCCCAGCCTGTAGGACTGTGAGAAATGAATGCAAGTAGCTTGCCACTTAGATTGTGATATTTTTTTTTTTATAGCAACCCAAACTGACAAAGACAAGATACAAATACAGCATGGAGTCTAACATCAGGCTGGTTGAAACAATTAGGATATAGATCCTCTACCATGAATGGAAACCCAGAGGTGTGGGTACTCTTGGGGCAGTTCAGAAAGTTCACTTACATTGTCAAGGACTAGGGTTTTTTCTTCCATCTCCTCAACCATCTTCAGTATGAGCTTCATCCTATGAGTGATCTCTTGTGCTGTTGTACCTGGCCATCAGAACTGCATGCTTTCTTGCTCATGTAAAATAAGAGGGAAAAGGATCTTTTCCATACAGGTGGGCTATGTGTCCTTTTCTACAATTTGATCAGAATACGTCATCTATTAATCCTTGATTCAAGGAAGTCCACGTGTTAAGTAGCTTAAACTAATCAGGATCAATCTCCTACAGTACAGTCAGCTTTCCCTGAAATAGAAAACTGAGGTGAACACCTGAACTATAGGTTCTGTTAGAAAGAGGACAAGGGAAGTCTATACCACGTGGGTGGCAAAACTACTCTCAGCACAGTAGCATATTTAATTCACTGTGGTCCAGTTTTATCTATGAGTTCATGATCTAGAGTTTATTAAGATCCTCATTTTACAGGCAGTATGAAATATTTCTTGAAAGAAAAATAACTGCCTGGAAATATTTACATATGTCAATACATCAATAATGAGAATCAAAAGAGATCATATGTTATATCTCAGAGTATGAATATATTCTGGCAAAAAGATCTCTCATTACAAAGTAAACTTCTAAAGTCCAAAGCGTTGTCACAGATTCAATGTGAAAACCAAAAGAAGTCCACAGTTTCTATTAAACCATTTGATGATTTTAGTACTTTGCAGTTTTTCCTATTATTTTTTCTCCAGGTTATCAGAAAGTCAGTACATGAACTTTCTTTTTCTGTCTTCCTTAGGGCAGTCTAACCTTGTTTCCATCTAACTTTAGAGAATAGTCAAGACTAACCATTATTAATGAGCTCTTGAAATCCCAATCTCAACCCAGAATGTAGGGAATGTTATTTATGAGTCCTCCCATAATCACTGATGACCTCGATCAGAATGTGAACTCAGTAAAGTCTTGGTCTCTAGTAGATAACACACCTCTACAATATAAGTCAAAAGATTAAAAATAACCCAAGCTAACTAGCTTAAAATATAATAGCAGTCATTTAACGCTGACCCCTTAGATCAGACTCTTGAGGCTCCTGGTCATAGAAATTATAAGTACTTTGATAATCTTCATGTTTTTTTCTCACCCTGGTATTTATACAAGTTCCTCTAATTATGAGCAGGTACACCTTTCTCTTCATTCATTATCATATTTAAATTTAATTGAAAAAGTAATATCCTCACAATTTATAAATGGTCTTTTGACAGTACTTCACAGCAGTAAAGCAATTTCCTGGCTTTCATTAATGGCCAGACTGATATCTTTTTAAACCTGAACAATGGATCTATTAAAATTATTATTCACCATCTGGGTCTCCTTGAAAGCTTATTTGAGGCCAAGATGTTATTTCTACAAAAGAAAAGAAAATGGACCAAGCTGGTAGTACCCAATAGGCCTATAACATGAACATAAAATTTTTTTTCTCAGTAGGGGCATGCACTTGATTAGCCTCCCATAGTCAAAAATGCAAAAAAAAAGTAGAGATAAATACTTAGCAATTTACAGATCTAAGTTTTGGAAACAGCAACCAAAACTATCCAAAAAGTGAATCATAGGCTAACCACATCTGACACACATCTGTAGGAAAGTAATTTTATGTCATCAAGCAACTAGTATTCTTTTTTTTTTTTGCAACCAGTATTGTTAACAGAAGCAACCACTGAGTGATTAATCAGTGTGACTCTTTGTGGTTCTTTACCCAGGACAGTATTAAAGAAGAATCAGGATAGGGCTCCCTTTTTTGACTTTTCTCTCTAAAGCTTAGCAGTTGTGTAACCTTGACCAAATATCTTGAGCCCTCTAACATTTTTCTCATCTGCTAAATGATAATAATAATAACAATAATAATATATTCTTCATAATCATTTAAAAGTATTAAAGTAATACTTGCGAAGCTCATAGAACATTTAGCACATTGAAAAACACTTTGTATGTGTCCTCTATTATAATTGATTTTAAAAATTCTACTAATTGTAATTATTATATCATATTAATTAAACATCAACTGAATTTATTTTATGCTAGTTTGGTTTTATGAAGACAATCTCAAAATTTCTATAATTAGTTAATGCATTAATGGGTTATATTTAAAAAATCAGGGAAGTTCACTCATTATTTTGATCAAATATTTATTGAGTACATGCCTTGTTTCAGGCAATATCTTAGGTTCTAGAAATACAGCAGAAATTAAAAATGAAAAGAAATATCCCTGTTATCATGGAGCTTACAAACAACCAACCAATAGAATAAGTAAATCATATTGTATACGAAGTGATACATGGAACATATAAAAATAAACAGGGACAGAAATATGGAGACTTAAGAAAAAGGTTGGAGTTTGTTTATTTACTTCTATGTTTATTTTTTTGGTACTAGATATTGAACCCAGGGGCATTCTACCAATGAGCTACCTCCCCAGGCTTTTTATTTTGAGACAGGTTCACTAAGTTACCAAGGCCAGCCTTGAACTTGCAATTTTCCAGCTTAAGCCTCCCGAGTTGCTAGGATTGCAGGCATGCACCACCACCCATGGCTGAAATTTAATTTTAAGTAGAGTGGTCAAGGGAGGCTTTGCTAGAAAGGTACCTGTGAATAAAGACTTGAAGAAGGTGAGGAGAGAATCCATGAGATTACCTAGAGTCAGAGTGTCCAAGTGGATGGAATAGTCAGTGCAGTCACACATGTTTCAAGACAGTGAAGGGGACAATTTGGTAGAAACACAGTGGAGATGAGGAGATAAGGTCAGAAATGGCCCAGTAAGAATGTGGAAGCCTTGTATAAGTTTAAGAGAGAATGTGGAGGGGGAATTTATTGGAAGCAGCAAATATAGACAAATAATTCTGAGAGGAAATTATTAATCTTTAATCTTCAAATTACCCCTAGAACTTAAGTATGTGTGTATTCATTTAACAAGCCATTGGATAGTTTTGTCAAAGGACTAATCTGAACTGAGTCACACTTTTAAAGTATTTCTCTTGTTTTGTTTTTGTTTTTGGTAAAGAATAGGTTATAGGGAGGCAAACTTGGCATTGGAGAAATTAGTTACACTTTTGCAATATTTCAGGCAAAAGGTCATGGTGGCTCATGTCAGAATGATAGCAGTGGAGGTGGTGCAAAATGGGGAAGCCAAAAGGATTTTCTGGTGGATTGGATTTGGGGTATAATATAAAGAGAGGCATCATGCATGACTCCAATGCTTTTGTTCTAAGACACTGGAGGGATAAAGTTATCCACTGAAATGAAGAAAAGGATAGCACAGAGCAGGTTTGGTGGAGTGAAGGCAAAATCAGCTGCTCAATTTTGGCCATGCTAAATTCAAAATTTCAACTAGATATCCAAGTGGAGACAATATGTGATTCTATGATCCCATCCAAGTGGAGTAGTTTGATATATGATTCTAATATGTTCAGGAAAAAAAAGTGTTGTAGACTGCAGATATAAATTTGATAGTCATTAGATGTGACATCTAAAATCAAAGAGTGAGTATAGATAAAGAAGAGGGCCAAGGACTGAGCCCTGTTATTCTGGTGGAACCAACAAGGAAACAAGAATGAGCAACAAGAAAAGTGGCAGAAAAAAAATGAAAAATTGGTTCTTAATATGTATATGAAGAAATCTGCTGATGAAGGAGGGATGAGCAATAGTATGAATTCTGATAATTGTTCAAATAAGAAGAAATTGCAGACTAGATGATTGGCTTCCATAATATGGAGGTTGCTTTGTTACATAATTACAGTTTAGATCGTTTATTGGGGGCAGAAACCTTGTAGAAGTTTAAGAGAGATTGTGGAGGAGGAATTTATTGAAAGCAGCAAACATAGACAAATCATTCTGAGAGAAAATCATTAATCATAAATCTTCAAAATATCCTAGGACTTAAGTATGTGTATATTCATTTAACAAAGGTGGAGAGTGGGCTCAGAGAGAATAAAGATTTAGCTCTAAATGGAAACACAAGCAAAAAGAAGAACTGAGACCTAGAGACAGATGTCTGCCTCCAAAGATAGAGCTCTTAATTTCCCTATGCTTTCTGCAGACATATGTTGAGTACCTACTATGTGTGTGTATGTGCGAATGTGTGTGCACACGCTCTCGTGCTCACGAGCACACACACACATTACATGAAACACACATATTACATGAAACACACTACCAATAAATATTTATCTGAATTGTTATCCAGAAAGCATTTCCCAGAATCATCCAAAGACAACTCACATCAGAATTAACCAGCAGGCATCTTTAATATGCAGATGTGTAAACTTTATCCCAGATTCACTGAATCAGAATCTTTGTGGGTTTTAGCACTCTAGGAGATTCTTGAGCACACTGAAATGTAAAAGTTGCTCATCTAGTAAAATACAATTTTCCTTCTTAAGAACATATTAGATCTATGTATAATTATTCTTCTTTTTATATCTCATTTATATCAATAATATTTCATTTGGTAACTTCCCAGCAAATTTTCAATGTCTTCATTGATAACACTTTCCATGACCAAATAAATTTCCCTAAAACAGTACACTGTACTTTTTCTGTCTAACTTTTCAGCATAAGTTTCCAGAATTGGGGATTTTCTCACATGTGTTTTCACCTTAAAGGTAAAGTTTTATTAATGGCAACTTAATTAGGAAGTAACCTACTCTTTAAATCAACTTGCTGTACTTAACAAAGGATATGGACTTCAGTTTTCAATTTGGAAGCAGAGGATTACATTGCAAAGCACTTTTCTGTGAAGGGAAAATGCACCTATTCATTGTGTGCTTCAGATCATTCTCCACTTCTGCTGTTGATTGAAATAGTAGTTTCACTGGAGTTTCTGAAAATCACTCCATTGCAGACACTTGATCTCTGTTTTCTAATAATTTGGGAACATCAGTTTGCTGCACCTATTCAGAGAATGCTTTATTTGGTACCCGTTCTTTGCTTTCTATCCAGAAACAGCTGCTCCATCTCCTGTGACACAGGATGTAATAAAATGGAGTAAATGGAGTAGAGTATTTTGATAGATTAATCACTGCGGGGTGTGCAGCGTTCACAGCACTCATGGTGAAAGTGAAGAGATTATACCGGAATGACATCTGTTTTCTTCCATGTAAATTGCTAGACTTTGAATCTGCTGTTATTTAGCAGATGTGTAGATTTAATTATTAGGATTGCATAACCACTGGGGAAAGCATGAGATTTTATTGATAGCTTGCCACCTACAGTAATTGCAGAATAAGTAAACTGCCTTTGTCTCCTTTGTGGAAATAAAACTGAAAAAGTTAAACTCATGAGGGATGTGTTATTGCTTATTCCTAAGATGCATACAAACTGGTTGTATTGATACCTATGTATTAATAAAATTCTAACAAACGTGTGAAACAGTGGGGCAAATATTTTCCTCACAGGCTGCATCTAAAGACTCTGTAACATATTTCTGAGATGCTTATTGGTCAATCATTTGCACAACTCAAGATCCCTCTAGGTTCCTAGGATTTTCAGAGTTTGCTATAGTTGGAATTGAAAGAATCCTGGGAGATTAACTACTCATTTTACATTTGAAGAAACTAAGTAGGGAAGAAATATAGTATGTAGTGTCTATTTACTTCTCAATTCTCTGGTTTTCACTTTCTACTTAGAGTGTTTGGAAGGAGAGGAACCCCAGATCTGTTGAAAAACTCTTTGCATGCCCTGAGACTCAATTTTTCCACCTTGTGTCTTACCCTTATGTGGCAATAAAAATAGCTTGAAGACAAATGAAGTACTATGTATAATTATAGTGTTCTAATAAAAATTTAAAAAGAAAGTTATTGACAAAAATTGCTGAGAAATTGCTCCTTCAGACATCAAAAGAACACAAAATTCAAGAGGCCAAAGGTCTATGATCTGGTCCCACGTGTGCCACTATGATGCCCTTTCTTCTCACCAAATGCTCTTAATCAAGTGGATAAAACAAAAGTACTAAAAAAGGAGCTTCACTTGTCCAGAAAAGCCAGTTCCTGATGATCAGCTCTTGGAATTTCTGTGTTGTTCCATTTGGGGAACAAAAATACATGCATGTGCATGCACACATGCACACATTGATGATAATTTAATACCACCCAAGAATTAAATTCATATAGGATCTACTTCCACTCCTTTGTAAAGCAGGGATCTTATATTTATGAAATATCAGGCATATGTAATTTTAGCCAAAACAGACAAAGGCAAGCTTTTGAAATATTTGGTGCAGCAGGTAAGTTGATTTTCCAGATAGCTACATAGAAGTTTTGTTCAGTGTAATAAAACCATCTGTATATTTCAGAACCATCTTGATAATGACAGTGATAATTTTCATTTAACTCAGATGTTTTGATACTCAGTGTATAGTTGAGGCAGAGAGATGACACTTTCCTGATTAGATGGACCTGTGATGTCTACCTATGGCAATAGGTGGAGCTCATGAAGAGTTTGGAGACATGCATCCTACAGATGCCTCAGTGCCTCAACTGTTTCCAATTCTCCATTTCTATAACTGAACCAGCATCCCAGGGAGTTATGCCTTTCCCCAAAAGATGGCATGTTCACTGTGAAAAGCATTCAAGACCCATCACATCCTACTCAGAGTACACCTTTGTTGGTCCCGCATCACCTTGGCTGGCATCCTCACATAGGTCTGTTCATTCCTGTAATCTCACTCTAGGTTCCACCACTGACAGACTTCTCTCTGATCTTTACCCTCTGAGGCTCTCTGCCTGCCATTGATGAAACATCCTTTTATCCTCCACTTCTCTGCATGTTCCCTCCACTCCCAGCTAACTGAAGTCTTGTTGTCTTCTGAGGATGTTGCTTTGCATATAGACAACTCAAACAGTGTG
Source organism: Callospermophilus lateralis (assembly GCF_048772815.1). Classification (NCBI taxonomy): domain Eukaryota; kingdom Metazoa; phylum Chordata; class Mammalia; order Rodentia; family Sciuridae; genus Callospermophilus; species Callospermophilus lateralis. The sequence goes on along the minus strand of NC_135306.1, from coordinate 125,756,442 downwards.
TTTTCTCTCCCTCACCACTTTTTTCACTGAGTCTGGAGGTGATGAAGCTGTCCACCTCATTTCCCATTGACACTCAGGAACTGTTATCACTGGCTTCTCCCCAAAACATTTAGCTATTTTGAGGCTCAACCATCAAACCTCTCCACTAACTGTCCTTTCTTGCATTTATATCCACACCTCTTATTCCTTAAAGAATTTGGCACCTGTCACACTGTGCCCTTCTTCAAAAATATTTATGTCCAAATTCTTTGCTAATGGGGACAAAGAAGATTTTGAAAATATTTAATAGCTAGTATTAAATCGAACTCAGAGGACAAAAGCCAATGGGTTACTGCACACCAGCTGACTATCCATCCTACATAAAAATGGCTTCCCAGTCACCTGACCTCTTGGTTGCCGAATCTACTGCCTAGTCCTTGTTTTATATGTCCCATCACCAGAGATGCCTTTTTTGACCAGTCCATGTAAATTCAAAATGGCCATTCTAGTTTTTTACCTACTGTAAATCACATGGGACATGTAATGCTTTTATAAGTTTAGCAATGTATTGTCTTTCTTTTTTTAACTAGAATATAAGCTACATGAGAACATGGACTTTGTTCTTTCCACTAATGGTATGCCCATACCTATACCAGTGACAAACAACTAATTGGTGCTCAGTAAATACTTCTTGAAAAACAATTTTGGACCAAAAGGAGAAGCATTTAGAGACAGAATTGCAAGATTTCCACTTTGTGCTATTTAGCTTTGGAATACTAAGTAGTTCTTCAATGGTTAAAACAATTTCAAATGAATCAGAGAATAACATAATTTTACTAACTTTAGAAAGAGATTGAATTTAATGTAGGCATCCTCATATGCACAGAATTCTCAGCATACAGATACCCTTGTCTATCTGTTCTGCTAAAAATATACAGACACTTTAAATCTCAGGGAATAAAGTGGTTCATGAAACATCAGAGGTGATATTGTGGGTCATGATATAGATAAACTTGTAGAAATAATATCATTTCAACCTAGGATAGTAGGAATATATAAATGAAAAATAGGATTCAGTCAGTGGAAACAACACTACATTTCTTCCTCTGCCACACATAAGTTTCCTGTCTTCCAGAAAATAGCATTAGGAGAAGCACAATTCATTTATTCATTTGGGGATTTGCCATATAAAATAGGATATATGGCATGAATTGCAGTAAGGGGGCACATTATTCTAAAATTTTCTAACAAGCAGGCCAAGTTTGCCAGGTTCCAAATTAGCATTTAGTCATTTGTCCTATGAGGAAAATGCAAAATTATTTATTTATACCTCTTACAACTTTGCTTGGTTAAAGTTGTATCTGCATAATAGGCAGTGTGCTGGAAGGGGAAGGAAATATGCTTATGGCATCTACTATAAAAAGAAGCTATTAAAATGACAATGTTACTGATTTCTTGAATGGTGAGAATAAGTACTCCATGAAAAAATCATTCAGCAACAACAGGCTGAACTAGAGGCTTTTACTAACAGAGTCCTCGCAGTTATTAGATGCTGGGCCAGAGGACAGTTTACATCTGACAAAAGAGTAATCACCTCTGACTATGAGTGCAAGCAATGGCCTTGTGTCTCCTAAAAGCTGAGAATACCGTCCAGACAAGATGAGGGAGAAAGGACTTATCAAAACCATTTGACAAGTTCCCATTCAAAGGCATAAAATAGAGAACAAATTCAAGTGAATGGCAAACTTTGAGATTATTTTAGTAATAGATTCACATTTTATATGTCAGTTGTATTTTAATTTACAAATGATATGAGTGCCTCTATTGAAAGAGATTAAATAAAAAATCCACCAGAAGTTCTCTTTCAAAAGAATTTAGATGTAGCTGTGAAATTTTTGCCAAGTTTTGCTTTTAACCCTGTTTTATTCCAGGTATGTTCATTGTTTAAAATTTCTCCCTGGGTCTTAGCAAGATCTGTCCTGAGGTCACACTAGCATGAATAAGGTCAAATCTTCACTCTTTAACCACTCACTAGCAAAGGGAGTGGGATTTTTCCCTTTACACCAGCTAGTCCCACCTTTAGAACCAGGTGGACACGACTTCTCCAAAAGGTTATGCTTTTGTGGAGCAAGAATAGATGCCAGGACAAAACTGAATATCCATGAGAAGGAGAAAGAACAGACAAAAACTGATTCTGCATATAATGATATAGTCTCCCTTTAGCTGTGTAGGAACAGGAGATGGTGGAGGGGAGGGAAAGGAAAGGAGAGGTAGTGGGGAAGAAAAATGACCAAATTATATTAAATTTATTCATGCATTGTATGCATGAATGTCACAATGAATCACACTGTTATGTATAATTATAATGCATAATATAAAAGAAAAAACAATATAGTTTCCCTATAACAATATAGAGCCAAAGTCAAAATTTTAAAGCCATGCTTTCAAAACACAATTTCTTCAACTTAGACTATAGCCATACAATGCCAAAATAACTTGGATTTTATAAAATTATTCAATCCTTTATCAACTCAGAAAACTTAAGTTCATCTTTGCTTATCTCTTGGCACTAGCATCAGGGAAGTCGACTTCGTAGAGTGAGACTTGGAGTCAGAAAAATTGTACCAGATGCCAGCTCCGCCACTAATTATCTGTATAACCTTGATTGAGTCACTTAATTTCTGTAAATTTTTATGATAATACAGTGTTAAGATGGCCTTGATAGTGCTAACTGCAGGCTATAGTTTGAAGCTCAAAAGAGATAAAGTACACACAAGATTCTAAAATGTACTTCATCACATTATCTAGCTTTCATATATACTGTTGAATATGTAATTAAAAAGAAAATACATTTAATTCAAGAAGAGAAAGGAGATAGTGAAGAAATTCAAAATCAAATACTGGCATAAGTTTGGTGATTTTAATTAAATAGGGAACCCTAGACTACTAATATATACCATGTTAAAGCAGTTCCACAATTAATAATTAATATTTACCAAGATTTTTCTATATGCCAGGAAGGGTGCTAAGCACCTATATACAACTTCATATTTAATTCTCCCAACAACCTTATTTATAAATGAAGAAACAGAATCTCAAAGACATTGAGTGGTCTGCCAAAGCCTCAAGTCAATTAACTGCAGAGCTGGGATATGATGGAAGCCTATTAAAGAAGCCACACTCCTAACCACGACCTTAATCTCTCTAAAATGTGGGTTGTTGCATCCCCATTGGGATTTCAGAACCTAGTCCTTCTTGTCCAAGCTGATACCCTATAACTTTATTAAGAAGGAAGTATTTAAGTGTACCAGTAAATGCAGAAAGTCTGCATTCACATCTTCTTTGATTCAATTGATGAATGAAGGGAAATGAGCAAATGTTAGCTCAAAGGCATACCGTAACCTTCTGTGTAAAGTTTTCTCCTACATTTTTTATTGTTTTAAATTTATATATGATAGCAGAATGCATTACAATTTGTATTACACATATAGAGCACAAATTTCTCATATCTCTGGTTGTATACAAAGTTTATTCACACCAATTCATGTCTTTATACATGTACTTTGGATAATGATATTTATCACATTTCACCATCATTTCTAACCCCATGCCCCCTCCCTTCCCCTTCAACCCCTCTGTCCTATCTAGAGTCCGTCTATTTCTCCCATGCTTCCCCTCCCTACCCCACTATGAATCAACCTCCTTATATCAAAGAAAACATTCCACATTTTTTTGCAGGGGGAGGGGGGAACTGGCTAACCTCACTTAGCATTATCTTCTCTAACTCCATCCATTAACCTGCAAATGCCATGATTTTATTCTCTTTTATTGCTGAGTAATATGCCTTTGTGTATATATGCCACATTTTTTTTTAATCCATTAATCTATTGAAGGGCATCTAGGTTGGTTCCACAGTTTAGCTACTGTAAATTGTGCTGCTATAAATAGTAATGTGGCTGTGTCTCTGTAGTATGCTGTTTTTAAGTCCTTTGGGTATAGACGGAGGAGAGGAATAGCTGGGTCAAATGGAGGTTCCATTCCCAATTTTCCAAGGAATCTCCATACTGCTTTCCATATTGGCTGCACCAATTTGCAGTCCCTCCAGCAGTATATGAGTGTGCCTTTTCCCCCACATCCTTGCCAACACTTATTGTTGTTTGTCTTCCTAATAGCTCCCATTCTGACTGAAGTGAGATGAAATTTTAGAGTAGTTTTGATTTACATTTCTCTAATTGCTAGTGATGATGAACATTTTCGTTTTCTCCTACTTCTAAGTAGTAAGAATGATACCTGTGTTTCTGATGAGCTCCTCTTTGGTCCTGATCCCCTCCCTACCAAAAAAGATACAGAGAGAATATTTGTAAGTGTGGTTTTTCCAAAGTATTTTTCTAGTCCCAAAGGAATTTGGGAGACACCTCCCTCTCTCTCTCTCTCTCTCTCTCTCTCTCTCTCTCTCTCTCTCTCTCTCTCTCTCTCTTCTCCCTCTGTCTTATCAATCATCATGCCCTGTTCTTCCACTCTAAATTATATCTAATCCATCCTTTCTAAATTATATCTAATCCATACTTTCCTTTCAGTTGCCCGACAGAGTTCCAGGCAGCCCTTTCTTGGCTTCCTTTGCTCTTTGTTTATAGGGGTGCCACTGAATCATGTCCCAGTTCAGGTGTCTTTAATTTACTTTGTGCAGCAGCCACCTCCCACCCTTGCCTCACATGAGTTCAGGAGTATATCTCTATCACATTCCTGCTAGATGATCAGTTGTCCTATTTAGGTTTATGAATTTCTTGGGGCACGAAAGATGAAAGTTGAGGATTGCTATTCAGGATGGGCAGCTAGAGTGCTGCTGCAAAGTTCGATGGTGGTCCTCTTCAGAAAGACTGAGGAGCACAGACCAGTGCTTGAGTGCTGACTAATGTTGACATAAATGGCTGCTACTTGGCTTCTTGAGACTCCTGGGGATGTGAACAATGGCCAGGGCAAGAGATCTCTAGGTTCATTCACCTGACTCACTAGAAGAACTGGGCTTCTGTAACTGGTTTCCTGAGCTCTATCTCCTGGCTAATGGGTAATTACCCTTTTTTGAGAACAGGAAGGATGTTTGAACATTTCTAGAAGAGAGAAAATATTTTCATTCCACTTTTTTCAAAAAAAGTAAATGTAATTTTTTCTCTTTCAATAGTTTGGAGGTCTTCTTTCTATTACAGACCAAAATGGGTTGGGGGAGTCCAACAGTTAACTTTCCCCATTAATAAAGACTGAGAAGCCAGGTGTGCTGGCACATGCCTGCAATCCCTCCAACTGAGGAAGGAAGATGGCGAATTCAAAGCCAGCCCCAGCAAAAATGAGGTGCTAAGCAACTCAGTGAACCTGTCTCTAAATAAAATACATAATTGGGCTGGGGATGTGGTTTGATGTTTGAGCATCCTGAGTTGAAAACCTGGTACCCACCCTCCTCCCCAAAAAAGACTGAGAGCTCATTTCTCATAACACTGTATTTGGAGTGACCTCCTAGCTTTTTCTGCTTCCAATCTTCCTATTCCAATCGATTGCACTTACCACCACTTTCAAAATTCCACTAAAAACTTCTGTACACAGTTTTAGTTTTAACCTCATCAAACTTTCTCTTCGTTAAACCCTGCAGTCCTTTGACATTAGTGGCAATATACCTGTATGGAAATCTACCAGCTTCTCTATTTTTCAGTTTCCTATGCCAGCACTTCTTTCTATATCCATTGCTGAAGCATTAACTTCTCTTGGGATTTCATTCTGTGCTCCTTTCTCTTTTTTTTCTTTTTTTAAAGAGAGAGAAAGAGAGAATTTTAATATTTATTTTTATTTTTTTTAGTTTTTGGCGGACACAACATCCTTGTTTGTATGTGGTGCCGAGGATCGAACCCGGGCTGCACGCATGCCAGGCGAGCGGGCTACCGCTTGAGCCACAGCCCCAGCCCTCCTTTCTCTTTTAACTTTACATACATACTTCCCCTGAGTAATCTCTATTCCTGTGGCTTTTTCATTTATATTTTAATCACACTCTCAAATGTATCTCCAGTCTAATCCTTTCTTGAGTCTAATCCTTTGGATTTGAATAACCTTTGGCTATTTGGATATACCATAAATCATCTAAAATCTCAAGCATGTCCAAAACTGGAACTCACTATTTTCCCATTCAACCTGCCTTCCCACCTCCAGAAACAACACAGTCAACTCGGTTGCTCAAGGCAATATCCTGACATAATACTTACCCTTTCACCTCCTCCAGTGCCTCAAACCCAGTGAACTACCAATCACTTTTCTCTGTACCACCTGCCTAGTGTAGGCCTCTCTTACCTTTCCCCTGGATTATTATCCTGCCTCTCTCTGGTTTAGTGTCACTGGTGATCTTTCTAAAATGCATATCTGACTTGTTCTTTTGCTTAAAGTATTGGAGGGCTCCCACTGCTCTCAGAACTCATATCCAAAATTTACTAAGTCCTTCATACTCTTCCCCAATCTACCTCTGCACAAGACAGAAAATAGCCCAAAGGATAGCGCTTTATAAATGAGGGGGAAAAAAGAGCCCTTTCTCTGAGCAAATGCCGTCTCACACCAGGGTGCAAGGCTTGGTGAGAGGAGTGCCAGCTGGATTTCTACACCCAGCCCACCTAGGTGTTTCCTTGCAGAGCACAGTCTCCATAACTCACGAGGTGGCCAAGCCTATATGCCCAATGTACTGGACACATTCTCCAAACTTGCCATGATTTCCTCTGCAGTTTTTTGTGCAATGTCCCTGCTTATGCTCCCCCATCACCTCTACCCTGTCTCTTCCTTCTAGGCCCTCTTCACCTTCAGTTCATAAGCCCTTTCCCTCAGCAGTCATTCCTACCCCCCTGTCCTCACCAAAACCTGGGCTCTCACCATCAGAGATCATACCCCAGTGAATAATTGTGAGTTTATGTGTCATATTCTCACTAAATTTAAATTCTGGGGGGACAAGGACCATGTCTGTATTACATACCCTTTTCTGTCCAATTCAAAGCAGACACTTGTCATCTGGTAGATGTTCAATCAATCTAATCTCATTCTGAAATTGCTACTTTAAATTGTAGGTCATAATGAACCTTTAATAGAGCCTGTGGCCAAATCAGAACAATAGTTGAGAACCAGATCCCCAAAAAGGCTGAAATCTTGACAAAAAGACAGGCGTATCATAAGGGTACTAAATTCCACACAGATGCATGCTGTTACTTAAACATCCAAAGTTCCAATTGCCAAGGCCTGTAACTTTCTTATTTCTTGCTCAAAACATAAAACTTTTGCCTGGAAACCAAATGTTTACTTTCTAGGTAATTTCAAATGTGATTATTGATCTGATCAAACTGGGCTATTTCCTGCCTTCTCTAAGACGTGTTAAGAAAACAGCAATGTCTGTATGTCTGGTCTGCTTAGAAGACAGGCGTGACAGCTAAACTTTCTGTAGGTTCCCCCTGGGCTTTTCAGGCCCCTCTGGCCAGAAAAGGTTCATTTGTAATGGAGATTTCTCCCAGGTTTCACAAGCTTTGCTAATCCTCTCTGTAAAAATGGTAACCTTGGGACATTCCGGTTGACATATGGAGTTTCTACAAAGATTGTCAGTGATTCTTAGAATTGTTTAAGGAGACATGAAATATAGCAGTAAACTCTAAAGTGTTAAGAGTTATTTTTCTAGGAAAACTTGCTCTGGAAGGAGAATAGCATAGGATTGTAAATGAAATATAAGAAATGAGGCAGCAGAGAGAAAGACAAAGTGGCAGAGAGAGTCATGGCCCCTGCATTTGTTTATGGACTCAGCACCTTCTAGTTACTGCCTACTGTGTGCTCAAAGGTGTGTGGTGGGGTGGGGGTGGGGATATACTGGAGAACAACACAAACATATCCTTGCTCTAAAGGAAGTTACACTCCCAGCAAACTGGGACAGGCAGGTAAGAAATCAGTCCCACTGTTGATGTGACATTCCTTACCATCAGATTTCTCATATTCCAGTAGGCAGAAGATTGTCTCTTATTTTGCTTCTTCGTTATTCTCCATTCTTTTAATTCTTCAGAAGTCCCATTTCATTGACACATGGTTTGATTATTTACTTGAATTCTGTATTCTGGATGGGAAGCCATTCGGAGGGGAGATTTTTCTCATTAGAATTCAGGACTGGTGTTGGAATCCCACCCATGATGAGACATGGCAAAGATTCTTGTCTAATGATCCAGTGGTTTAAGCACAGGCTGTCACCTGCCTTGCGGGGTCCACAGGCCCAGCATACTCTCTTCTGCCTCTACACTCCTATTGCTAGGTTTCAGCACTGCTTGCTGTGTAGCCTGCCAGGCCGTCGAAGACCAAGGTTGGGAAAGTCTGCCCAACTCTCTTTCCAGGAACCTCAACACAGCCCAAAGCTTTCTCCACACAAAGTCATTGCAAGTCCGAGTGCTGCCTGTCTCAAAGGAGCCAAGTTGTCATTCTTGGACTCAGGTATAGAGTGAAGTAGAAGAGAAATGAAAAGTTTCCTTTTCCCAGAACCTCTAAAGGTTCGTGAATTCTAAATATTTAAATATGTGAATTCAGACATTTGTTCTGGAAGTCATGTTATTGAAAACAAGAGCTACTATGAATTAACCAATTACCATGCTTCAGGAATTATATTTGTTTCCAGTCATGCCCACTAATTATGACTACATAATCAGCAATACAACGGGTGTCCCTGTCCCCATTCCTTCTCTATATGATAAGGATAATAAGAGTAATCAGATTTTAAGCTAGAGTTTGTTCTTAAGACTCCATAGAGTGAAACTCTAGCCACCTTTGGAAAACCAGAGTACTTTGGCTTCCTATGGTCCCTTACAATCTGGTCCTAAGCTTCCTTTCCAGCTATGTCTCTCTGACTCTTCTGAGTGAACCTCTACTGCAGCCAAATAGACTAACTTCTACTTCACATGAGTTGCACAACCATGACCATTTGGGGGGATTCGATTCCCCATTCTATTTTTCGGAAGTGGGCCCTGTTGGGAAAGCCCATCCCCCGGGGGCCTGGGAGTCCACACATGCCATCGCTGAGCGTGCCTACCAACGTCCAAGAACAAAGCCTAGCATCCATATGGGCTCACTGCCTCTCCCTGTGGGACTCGAAGGCTGGGGAATGGCATAATTCACCCTCCTTTCCTATGCTGCATGACATAGATACTTTCTCTCTCTCTGTCTCTTCATCTACTTTCAATGCCTGTGGCTTGGTGGCAGGCTTATTCCTCACCACCCTCTGTGAGGTTGGCATCCTTCCCTGACATGTACATTCATAAAGACCAAAGTAAAACTCTGTCTTCTCCACAAATGCCCAAAGTCATCTTCACCATTCTCTGAATGTCTATGTGATGAAACTAAAAAGGGCTTCACTGCCTGGAGGGCAGGGAAACCCGGGGCAGCTGTCCTGGCCCTGGTTCTCATCCTCAGCTTTGAAAGTACGGTACATTTATCAGATCCTTGTCACAGGGTGAATTAGGTACAGGGAAAAGGACTCTAGCAAACTAAACTGACTGAAGTACAAACAGTCCCATTTTGTTCATGTTTAGGGAGAAATATAACTGTTAATGTTTGCCTGAAATGTATCCATCTGTATGACAAAACATTCTCTCACCACAAGCAGATCTATTTAGGAAATCCACAGTCGCTTGGTGAGCTGGAATCAGGGTCAAGTAGTTTGTTAAGTGGCGCCAATATTTATGGATGGATTCAGACTAGTAGATCCTTCTCACAACTCAGATTTATCCTCCACAGAAGGGGACAAATCAAGTTCTTGGTGTAGGACAGCCTTCCCCAGAGAGTACTTTACTTTTTTTTTATGTTCCATTGCTGCCCATCCATCTATTTTCTAGGGGCCCTTTCTCTTTACTTCAGCTTTAGCTATTAGAACTTGAACTTGAATGTGTTGGAAGGGCAGTGCTATATGCTAGATTTAAAATTCCGTTTCCCTTTATCTAATCTATACTATCTATAGTTTAATTCTTATCAGAATGATAAAAGGGTAGAGGAACACAGGAGAGTTGCTGGAGGATCTCTTTCCATGTATCACAACTTCAGAAATCACAATTATTTTTAAAGATCGTGTCAAACTTAAGCCTTCCTGAGGCCAATGTTGGATGGCACTGCTCCTCAGATGCCCCTTTCCAAACCTATATTCCTGCCCGTTTCTGCTGTATTGGATAGCTCCCCACTAGTGGACTGACCTACACTGGGGTACACAAAATAGCTTCTTACCTCAAAGGGGATATATTCTTTGGTAAAGTTTGTGTGCCACATTACCATCCCCAACACTTGATTGAAACCAAGACTGGTCTTTGACCTGAGACTGCACCATTATTCACCTCTCTCTTGCCCATTCTGCTTTGCTCTCTCCCTAGCGGTTTCTGCCTGCAGAGCATTCCCTCAGTAAGGCTCACACCTAAATCTCATAACAAATTCCCTTTCCCCTCCTCTTGCTTCTTCTCCAGCATCCTTGGTTGACTTACTCCTCACACAAAATGAGGTCTCTACTAATTCCTTGAAAATATAGCCTGAGACCCAGAATCAAGTAGCATAAGGAGCCAATGGTTAGAATCCCTCTTGCAAGATGCAGAGGGCAGGGCATCTAAAAGAATGCTTCTTGACCCCGGCCCCCAGGTGCTGGTTATAATGCTGATACTTCCCATGCTCTCTGCCAGAATTTTTAATTAATAATTAAGACCATTTCATACCCCTTGATTTTTTTTAACTTTGTAAAGATTGTTTTTTCTTACTTTGTTTTTATTTTGTTTCTTTAATGGGGAGAAATAGGAGCAAAAGAGCACTAGCATAGAAAAGGAGCTAAATTGTGCAACAATTCAGATTACAGTGAGGTCATGCCCAGGTCACTTAAGGAGAGAAAACCTGCCCACAGGAAGTCTTACTTTTTGTTCTCTGAAGCTCAGGATAGGGCAAGGAAGACTAAGAAGAAAAATGAAATGAGAAGGGATACATTAAGGAGGTAACCAAGCCCTAAGAGAACAGTTGGCTACAGGGCCTCTAGTCAGAGCAAATAAAACTGGTAATTTGAGGCCAGACATTAAGTACCAACTTCTCCTGACTTTGCAAGCCTCAAGCCATTCCCTTGTCAAAAAAGGAAAACCAAAAACCTGTTTAAAGAACAAAAAAATTATAGTGCAAGAATCATGAAGGACAACAGCACCTCTCCCATTCCCAGCGTGTGCACACACACGCAGCTACTCTGACCTCAGGCTGGTCCCACCGGCAACATAAATTCACAACTCTGAGAATGACCTTCTTGCAGTTATCACTCATATTTGCATCCTTTATCTTACAGAGAAAGTTGTCACCGAGTAGACCCCATCTAAGTAGGTCCAACCTCCTAGCAGATCGCCCACGCTTGTTCCTCATCTCATTTTCTTCATAGCACACATTACAAATTGAATACAATATTCCCTTGTTGCTTTTCTTACTGTCTGTCTTCTTTACTAGCTTGATAATTCCATATGACAGTCACAGTAATTATTCACCATGATTACCCAATATAAAGGACAGTCCCTGACAAAAAATAATGCAGACTTCATCAATAACTGGAGGAATGAATGAATGTCAATTAGCTGGTTTCATGATGAAAAGTGTTGGAGTTGACTACAGTTTTTAGCCCTTTAATTCAAAACAGGAGCTTATCTTTAAACACCAAGTCTGAGCTTGGCGCCTGAACCAAATAAGGGTTGGAGTACTTCCTGTTCCCTGACGCCTAAAGGATAATTGGGTTATGGGCACAGTTAAAAGGACTGAGTAGTGGTTGGTGATTAGAAATGAAACAGAAGAAACTTGACAGGAAAAGAGCTTTTGCAATAATCCTCTTTCATTCCATATTTATCTCAAGATGCTGAAGCGTTTTCCATATGTATCATATTTTCAGTTGTTAATTTCCAAATGCATAATTTATACAGCTTCAAAAGAATAATTGGAAACATTTGAATATGCATGTGTGTATTTATGATATTGCATCCATTGGTACAATATTACCTTTCCTCTTGGGTTGAAAATGTATACCTTTGCACTTAAGAATAATGAGTATACATGGATTGGTATCGAACAAATGGCTCTACCATTCATTATTAATTTTCCTTTTCTAATTATTTGTGTTAAAAAACAAAGGACCATTTCTTTGAAGGTTATTTTTGTAGAATGCTTTCTCAGGTGATACAAAAAAATAAATAAATAAACAAGAAGGAAGAAGAAAAGAAAGAGAGAGAAGAAAAGAAAGAAAGAAAAGAAAAGAAGAGCTTGCTTCTGAATAGGACTGCATATCCACGATTAAATCTTCTGGGACATTACAATTAACTCTACCTTGACTGTCTCCCATTCAAGTCCTCAGTTCTTGGGAGTTCCTCAGATTCATCTAACATTCTCATTCAACCCTATAAATTAAAGCTGGTCCTTCTTCACCAGGCTCCCTCCCACTAAATTCATTAGATAATATTTTTGTTTACTTCTGTTTGTCAGCTCACTGGAAGCCAACTCGGGCTAAATTAAGCAAAAGGAAATTTGCTGAAAGAATACTAGAGTTCTCAACATTAGAGAAAGAAGGGGGAAAAAGTTCTGAAATAAGCAGAAGCTCAGACATTGCCAAGTAGTTAGAAATCAGAAATCATAGGGTTGATATGTGATCAGAACACTACTACTAATATAAATAAGTAAATGCTCACAGTTAGGTCTTGTCAAAAGTGCTCTAAGTACTGAGTGAGCACTTTGCATGACATGTATGTACATATCACAATTTATTGTAAATTTCCATTTTGCTCTGTTTGGTATCCAGCTCTCTCCAGGTTTGAAAGCTCCACATGGTCATATTTTACTCACTGATGGCAGGGTTAGTAGTGGACAAATAGAATGAGGCAGTCACATTCATCATTCCTATTTTATACGTGAGGAAACTAAGGCAAAGGGAGACTAAATGATTGCCAAAATTACACAGTTGACAGAGTTAGAGTGAAACATACATGGCCCATCTTTAATATCTGTGCAGTTAACCACCACTCTACAGATTTCATCTACTTTTAGTCTTTTTATTCCTCTGATCACGATTAGATTTCCACTGAACCCAACTGGTTGGCATTCATGGAGTCACATGTACAACCATTATCTAAGGAAGGTGAACCCATAGTTACCAAGCCACTGAACTCAATCCATTGAGGAAGCAACAATTCACCTAAAGGAAATCAGGATATCGCAAGCAAAATCAATGGGAAATTACCAAAGAATGACAAAAACATCTCAAAATAACCTTCAGAGTTGAAACTCTTATCTTCCTCATCTTACAGATAAGGAAAGTGAAGCAAAAACATAATATCATCCTTTCCTTTTATGGTGAAGAAACTGAGTACACTTGAATAATGATTCTGAAAAATTCATCTCCACCCAGAACTTTTGCATGTGACAGGACAGTAGGATCTTGGGAACAGAATTTTTGCAGAAATAATCAAGTTAAACTAAGGCCGTATTGGTAGGGCAGATCGTAATCTAATGATTGCTGTTTTTATAGGAGGGAAATCTGGAGTCGGATATAGAAAGGGGGAACATCGTGCGAAACACACCAGAGGGAAGACATTAGAATGATGGATCTACCAAGCAGGCACCAGAAGCTAGGAAGAGGCAAGAAAGGATCCTCCTCCAGAGCTTCAGGGAGCTTAACCCTGCCAACACCTTGATTTCACCTTTAAAACTATGACAGAATAAATGTGTGTTATTTCACTAGTGTGTTGTATTTATTATAGCTACCTTAGAAAGCTAAGCAATATTAAATAACTTGTCTTAGGTAACAGAACTATAAGTAGCAAAGATTGATTACATAAAATTTTCCTCTCTTTTCCATCAACCCTCAAGTCCTGATCAGCTTCCAATCTCCAACTACCCACTCTTCCCAGATTGCCTGATTCCCTCCAAACCCCAACCGGTGGCAATCTTAGCCAACTCACCTATTTCTTCTCACAATGAACCCAGGTAGTACTTCATTCCCCAAGGCTTTCTCAAATTCTTATTAATAAGATAAGCAGATATACTAATTAAGAAATAGCTATTGAAAAGTAATGTAAGTTTTTAATTTAAAAGCACCTTTATAAAGACCAATATCTTAATCCAAGGCCCCATGGTTATAGAGGATGAAGGATGTGGGGTATCTGAAGCATTTCATCCTTTGGTTTATACCACATCATTGACTAACCCTTCTCTGTTTCTGAAAATATTGACATATGGCCTCTTAGACCCTTGGAATCATTATTCTTTCTTTTAAACCTCTAACCCCCGGGGGGGGGGGGGGAACTCTAGCTTTCTGAAACTAGCCACTTTGATATAGTCCCTCTTTTTTCTTACAACCTGTGACTTTCACTGTGCTAAGTCAAAATATCTGTTTTCTATTCCCTTTTATCAGTAGGGAATTATTGATCTGCAAGTAAGCAGAAAGCCCAACCTACAAATAGAATGCTATTTAGTATTTAGCAAAAGAGAATAAATGGTTGTTCAGTCAAACTACCAGCCCTGTTATCCTTATGCCTCTGAGCGGCAAGTACAAGTCTAAGCCCTGTATTTATTAGCTCATTTACTCTTCACAAAAACCTAGAAGGTAAATATAATTATCACTGTCACTCAGTATGAAGAAACTGTGAAACAGGGGGGTTAATTTAAAAAAAATAAAAGTGTGTATTAGCTGAATGTGTTAGCTCATGCCTGTAATCCCAGCTATTCCCAAAACTGAGGCAGGAAAATGGCAAGTTTGAGACCAGCCTGGGCAACTTAATGAGACCCTGTTTAAAGATAAAATGTTTAAAAGGGCTGAGGATGCATCTCATTGGTAGATTGCTTATACAACACCCTAGTTTCAATCCCCAGAACTACAGAACAACAACAACAAAAAATCCTGTGTGTTAATTTGTCAGGGCTACCATAAAAAATACACATTTGGGTGGCCTAAATAAATTTTTTGTCTCACAGTTTTAAAAAGTTGAAGAGGAAGGTGTCAGCAGGGTTAGTTTTTCTGAGGGCTAGGAAAAAGCACCTGTTCCTCGCCCTTCTTCTAGCAATACCTGGCAATCTTCCGGCAATACCTGGTATTCTTTGACTTGTAGATGCATGATCCAATCTCTGTCTTTATCTTTGGATGACATTCTC
Source organism: Callospermophilus lateralis (assembly GCF_048772815.1). Taxonomy (NCBI): domain Eukaryota; kingdom Metazoa; phylum Chordata; class Mammalia; order Rodentia; family Sciuridae; genus Callospermophilus; species Callospermophilus lateralis. Next base: position 125,741,289 of record NC_135306.1, on the reverse strand, counting down.
CCTGTGCAAATGTTTTTGTACCAAATCCCGCCCCCCCTTTTTTTTAAAGCAGACACCAGTCATACTGAATTAGGGCTCATCCTCATGACTTCATATTTACTTAGATTATCTGCAAAGTCTTTCTTTCCAATAAGGTCATATAATAGGTACTGAGAGCTTGGACTTTAACATCTTTTAGGAGACACAATTCAACTCATAATGCCTTGATAGGTGGGATAGCCATGAATTGGCTCATAGAAAATTGGCTCCAGACCATCTGCTTTTTAACTATACTTATACTTTTAATTTTCAAAGACATGTTAGCTATGCTGTCTCACTATTAATCCTTTTTTCTTGTCATAATTTTCTCTCTTCCTACTCACAATCTTCACAAACTACTGAGCAGCTACTTTTCAGTATCCTTTCAGAATTAAGATGTGTTAACAGGGTTATTGTGTAACAAATTTTTATTGAGCTTAATTGTTCTACGTTGTGAAAAAGAGTATTTACTTCTAAGGAATCCAGGAGATGTACATGGATTTCATTTTTCCCAAATTTAAAATGGGGAAAGACAGAAACCCTTTTTTTGTTTGGCTGTATTCTCATGGCATTAGATGAAAAATGGAATTCCTACTTTATCTTCCACAGATGTCATGTGGACCTTTCACTGGCGGTGCTTGCTCAAGAATGCCATCTGTTACAGTGGCAGAATCTGTAGGACTATGAGCATTTGGCCACAAGATCAGGACAGCCTGAAGCACAGTCTTTGCAGCCCTAGCCCCAGCCTAAGAGAGATCCACATGGTCACTTGCTGGTGGTAGTGGAACTGTGTACCCTACTCCTGCCCTTTTCACAACTCTTCCTCAGGGCTTTTTCTTTTGTTGTAATACCCCACTGTGCCTACCCATCTAGCATGCCAGAAGTTTCAGGGGAAAAAAAAAAAAAAAAACCTCACCCAGATATTGTTCCTTGATATAGAACTGACATAAGTTGGTAAATACCCAAACCATTGCCCTGCAGGTAGAAAAACTAAGGTGTATTTTTATATGGCTTCCTGAATTTCCCCCGCAACATTAAATGCTAATTGCCTAGAATGGGCCTGGATTAATAATCCACTCCTTACAGGTCGCCTTCCCTTTCTTATCTGACTTTTTACTAGTAGGGTCATATTTTTTTTAACTACTAGGAAAAGATTAACCCTTGAATTTTTATCTTTGTATCTGCTTCTGATAAAATCCTAGTAAAATGATAGCTATATGTAGTTAAGAAGTTTACTTTATATCTCTTTACCTCAATTTCTACATTCCCAAATGAATTGTTTGAAATTATTTAATAACTAAAAGTAAAAAATTAATAATAGCACCTATTAAATAATACAAGTAAAGATAAGTTCATACTGATATAAACAAATGTATGTTAAAAAGAGACAGTTTCTTTTCTTATTGTACAAAGTCAACTAGTAAATGTGGAAGAAATGGTAGAATTTTAAAAAATCACTATTTGGCATCATATAACAATCAAACTAAATTAGCATAAAGTTAAAAATCTGAGGACAATGGAAAATTTAGTCTCAAAGAACTTCTGCATAAAATACTTACTATTACAAATTGAAGAGGAGTGACTATAGAAGAAAAACCTATCAGATACCAACTTAATTGAATTATCAAAGTTAACATTACTAGCAATAGAAAAAATTAAAATCAGGTATAAATTAATAGAGTATAATAAAGACACAGCATCTCTTTTGTCATGTTTCTGCCAAAAATGCAAAATTAAATCAAATCAGGAGGAACTATAATATAAACTGAAATTGCAGGACATTCTTCAAAATAACTGGGATTGTAATCTTCAATAGCAAATCAGGAAAGTCAAGAAAAGTCTTAGAAATTTAGAGGCAGACAAAGAACAAGGAGAAAAGAAACAATGGATTGAATTCTTTCACTAGAAAAAGCATTGTTAAAACAATTAATGAAATAAAAATTGGGTCTAAGGTTTAGGTGGTAGAAACATATCAAGGTTAATTGGATAGTGTTAATTTAGATATGTAGGAGAATGTACTTGTTTGTTGAAAATATATACTTAAGTCTCTAGGGTTGCTTGGGTATCATGTTAACAAGTTATATTCAGTGATTCAGAAAAAAATAGATGATTTTCTTCTCTTCCTGAAACTTTTCTATTAAGTTTGAGATTATTTCAAATTATTTTTAAAATTTTATTTCTCTTCAGTCAATAATGACTACTCTATTTTGATGATATTTTCATGATTTTCTCTATTAACTGGCAATCAGAAATTTCCTGGAGCTACTTATAAAACCAAAACATTTAAACAAAAAAAATATGTTAAAGCATTAAAGGTGATTAGAGAATTTTTTCCTCCAACCATTGAGTTGTAAGTATTAGCTATGTAATTTTACTATAAACAACTAGATCGTCCAAAATCTGTTTTTAAGACAATGGATAATAGGTGTCACCAAACTGAGATCCCAAAGAGAATGGAAATAATATGCGTCACAATTACTTCTGCTTTCCAGTATGGAGATTCCTCAGAAAACTTGGAATGGAACCACCATTTGATCATTCACTTCTTGGTTTATACCCAAAGGACTTGAAGTCAGCATATTATAGCAATACAGCCACATCAATGTTAATAGTAGCTCAACTCACAATAGCTAAACTATGAAACCATCTAAGGTACCCTTCAACAGATGTACTGATGAAAAAACTATTATATATGAATATTATATATTCATAAAAGTAATATTCATATATAATACTCATATATTATACTAATGATGGCATTTGCCAGTAAATAGAAGGAGCTGTAGAATTTCATGCTAAGCAAAATAAACCAATCCCCCCAAAACAAAAGCTGAATATTTCTCTGATGTACAGATGCTAATTCACAGTGGGGTTCAGGGGGGGGCCTAAGGATAAATAGATACTTTAGGTAGAGAGGAGTGAAGGGGGAGAGGGTATTGAGGTAGGAAGCATAGTAGAATGAGTCAGACATTATTACCCTATGTACATATATGACTATACAACCAGTGGGAATCTACAACATGTATTATCAGAAGAATGAGAAATCATACTCCATTATATATGATGTATCAAATGCATTCTACTGTTCTGTATAACTAATTAAAACAAATTAAAAAATTACAAACAATTACTCAAGCTTACTACATGGATGAATCATCTGAACTTTGGGGCAAGCACAGGGTACTTAAATAGAGATCAACAGTTTTACTAAATTAAAAAAAAAAAAAAACAGAAGGAACATTGGAAAAGCTTAAATGACTGGAATTTGTTAACATAGAATCATAGAGATAGTACATAGAAAATGAGCATTAGAAATCTTCACTGGTTCTCCTGAGTCTCTTCCTGAATAAAACGTGCAAACATGGAGTGACTCTCCAGAAGTCCTGGCATAGTATCATCAAGAAGGTGAAAGCTGAATAATTCCAAGTGTTCACAAAGGTATAAGAATTATTGAGTTGCAACCAGGTAGAGTAGAAAGAGATCACTGAACTCCTACTATATTCAGTAGACAACATCATGACTAACACATTAGTAGTAGGAAAAAAATAGTCCTAAAATAAAGACCACTCTAGACCTACCTAAAATATCTTCAAAACAAACTTCAAAATCATCAAACTGGTCATCAAAAACCTTAACTTTCTATAAAAAACAAAGTTCAGTTACCCTTAAAGGAAGTTCAAAAATCCAAACACCCATGTACTCTTAGCATCACAATGTCCAGTGTTTGGTCAAAAATTACCAGAAATGCAAAGAAGCAAGAAAATATGAGGAATAACTAGAAAAAAATCTCAGTTAACAGAAAATTATCCAGAAATAGCAGGGATGATCAAATTATTACTTAAGAATTTTAAACAGTTAATATAAATATCTTCATATTTTTAAGAAGACATAAACATAGTAAGAAAAAAATAGAAGATGCAATAGAACTCAATAGAATGAATCAGACATCATTACCCTATATACATATACGACTATACAACAAGACTAAAAAATACACTATCTATAATGATAAATTAAGTGGACATGAGTAATTGTAGTATAGATGGGTGGTGCAAGCCTGTAATCTCAGTTACTCAGGAGGCTGAGGCAGGAGTATTGCAAATTTGAGGCCAGCTTCAGTAATTTAACAAGACCTTGTCTCAAAATTAGAAGTAAGTAAATGAAAAGGTCTGAGACTACAGCCCAATGGTATAGCATCTATGGATTCAATCCCCAGTACCACAAAAAATAAGCCATTGAGCTTGAACACCTATAATAAAATCTATCTAGATTGAAGCATGGAGAGTAAACACTGAAAAAAACAATTCTTTAACGACCAGTAACACAGCAATAACTGGCCTAACATAGATTTGATTGAAGACCATAAAGAAAACAAAGGAGGAGGGGAAAAAATTACTTGAAGAATTAATGGCTGTAGATCTTCTAAATTTAATTAAAACTCTGAATCCAGAGATAGAAAAAAGATGAACAAATTCAGCAAAATTAATAAAAAGAAAACCATGTGAAAGAATATCATAATAAAATCAAGGAAGACTAGTCATAAAGAGAAAATCCTAAAAGCAGCCAGAGGGAAAGAAGCATTAGATTAAGAGGAGCAATAAAAAAGTATTGCTGACTTCCCCTCAGAAGTAATGCAAGGAAGAAGACAACTTTAAAGTGCTAAAAAAAAAAAAAAAAAAAAAAAAAAAAAAAAAAACTTACATCAGTGCCCAGTGCTCAGTATTTTTCCCAAGGTAGCTGCACTTATATACCTGAAGACAGGCTTTCCATTTAGTCAATAAACAAATAGCTAGTAAGCATCTATTATTATATGTAACCAACACTGCTACCTGCTCCTGAGCAGCACAGAATCTGGTAGGGAAACAAGTAAGAGAATATAACAAGTGATAATATGCAAGCAAAAACAGATTGTTTAAAAATCTTAAATGAAGTGAGCAGCCTGACTCCCAAAGAAGAAATTACTAAAATTTCAAAGACAAGCAGGTGTTTGTAAGAAAAATAGAGTATAGAAAAGCAGTTAGAGAGAAGTACTGTGTACAAAAGCATATTGCTGAACAAGAACTTGGTTAGAATAACTTTGAGCAGTGGAAAAACATGGTGTATGAGGCAGTGGAGATAATTAAGTTAGAGAGGTTCCTAAGTCAGATCGCGATAAAACCTGATTTTACAGGGCAAATTTTCTGGCATGGGTTAGTAAATAAATCTCCTTAAAAAAATTAAAGAAACACTCCACCTTCACAGGCACTGCTCTCCAATCTTGCAGAACGAAAGTAGCTTCCTAAATCTAATCTTGGTTTTAGAGTTAAGTCACCTCCCTGGATTGGGGAAATTGCTTTCACATTAGTGATTTAAACTTGATCCAGGACTAGCAAAAGAAAAGAGTGAATCTCAGAACTAAAGAGGAAGAACAAGTAAAAGCTTTTGTTTAAAAAACATTTTTTTTTTTTTTTTTTTTGCTTTAATGCTTTATGTTTGGGCCAAATTTAAACTGGAGGTAAGATTCCTAGGCTTAATCAGAGTCACATTTTATCCAGTCTTCTAACCTGCACTGCTGGGCACATAACATTAAAAAAAAAAAAAAAAAGCACATTACAAATACTTTCTCTCCTGTAAGTGAAAATTGGCCTTATTCATGTTGTAACGTCTGCGAAATTTTTCTTAAAACTGGAATTATTCTCCATAGTTCTTTGAAAATAATTTCTCCCTCTTTACTTGCATCAGTTCTGTCCTAATTACCAGTTTTCTGACCTTGATTTGCACAAATTCATGAGATATACAGTAAGAAAGTCTAGACCAGTACTGATTGACATTAAGGATGTTGCATTAAGTGAAAAAGTTATTATTATTTTTGATTCAGTTACTTTATTTGCCAGAAGGTTGACTGAACCTAATCAGATCTTACAGCTTCCAATTGAGTTACTGATCTATAACTGATTACAGACTTTTTCTTTTTACTTTAAATGGTAAAATCATTAGTCATTGATCACTGGATAGTTTCTGACTCTTCCTTAACTACCTGAGAAATTGAATCAGTAAATTTCATACAGTGATAACATCCCATTGGGTGTTAATTCATGATACAAAAAAAATCTGATGAAGTTCTGATACAGATAGAGTACCTTGTTTATTGTGAAATATCAGTCAGGAATCTAAATTTCCATCAGTTATCCAATAAGAAGCAGTTTGTGCCTTACTCTGTTTAATTTATTACACTCACACTCACACACACACACACACACACACACAAATCTGCATATGAAATTCAAGTTTGTATATAGAGCATTAAAGTTTGCAATAATTGTTTTCACCTAAAAGTATTGTATATCTCATGGCTTTGTGAGCTGTGAATGCTGATGGCAGATGGTACAGTCAGAAAATTTCTAATAAATAATGTGATAAGGCACAAGAATAATGTTAATCTGTATGGAAAGTAGGAAAAGAAAAAAAAAAAGGATGATAAACTATGACCTTGATCCCTTAGAAATGCTTTGAACATAGAATAAGATATTTTAAATAACATGTTCAGCCCCATTTTGACAGCACCCAATTAAATGCATGGCTCATGCTGACAATTCCATGCTTCATCTGCACAGTGAAGAGAAGCTCATGTCCTGTGAACCACAGCAGCATCTTTGCTTTTGCACACATCACACTTGCAAGAAGCTACATCAGTGGAGAACATAAAGGGATAAGTGGAGAGGAGTCTTTTAGGAAAAAAAAAAAAAAGGACTACTTAAATGTGATGACCATTTGGTGAAATTACTGGAATGAAAATAATAGGCTTCTGTTTCCAAAGTAATAAAATGAATTTTCTTCGAGTACTCATTTGTCCCTTGTAAATGTTAGCAATAATAAAAGGTTGTCAGTACTTAGAAATAAGAAGTGAAAATTCACTTTTAACAATAGACTTTGCCACATTTTCTTTGTATCATCTGACAGTCTTGACTACATCAAAGATCACTAAAGTAATAATTATATATAAAACAAGGGACAAGCTAGTAGGTTAAGTCAATTCTTGACTTAACCTTTAGCAATAGGAGGAATATATCCGAATAAAGTAGACTATTAAATTGTTTTTTCAAATATTATTATATTGACATGATGACCAAATTTACTTTAAAAACCACTAGGACTAGAATTAACCTAGGAACTTAACTTAGATAATTTGAGGAAAAGGCCACCATACTAGTTTTTATTTTACTGACATATGTCCAAGAAGTAGAATTTCTGAAATACATGTTGCATGGGGGAAAAAATGCCTTTATTCAAGTCTACCGAGACAGAAAGCAGCTTAGTTATTGCTAGGGTCTGAGAGTAGGAATAGGGATGAACAGTCAAACTGCATAAGGGATGTCACTGGGTGATGGAAATGTTTTAAAACTGCATTGTGATAATGGTTTCACAACTCGGTAAATTTACTAAAAATCATTGTGGAACAGTACACTTAAAATGGCTGAATTTTATGGCATGCAAATTATACTTCTAGTCAGTTTATTAAAGAAGAAGAAAAAGCTTTTAAGATAAAACCATGGCACCTTTGGGCTTACATCAAATGTCTACACAGCTGTGGTTCTAGGAGGCTTCTAAGATAAGCTCTGCAAGGTGATAATGAGAATGTTCTTCTCCCCCTCTGCATTCACGAAACAAACAGGAGAATGTCAAATCCAAGTCACTAAAATATGCACCTATACCTTAGAGCCCTACAATCTCTTCTTTCTCACATTGTTAGGCAATTTTGATAAGAATATCTGATCAATAATTGACATGTTATAATTTCTCCCCTAATAATTCTCGTGTAAATTCTAAGTGTTGCAGTGTTTTAATCTTTTAAGCCTACAGACCCCAATTTATTTCCTCATGCAAGTTCAAAAAGGAAATCAGTTTGTTACCAAGCCAGGCCATTGTTCCTCATGGAGCCAGGAGGCTTTGCCCTCAGATCGCAGTCTGTGCTAAAGAAGGTCAAAGATTAGCAATCACAGAACGTCTTGCAGAAGCTAATTTAGCACATGCTCACCTCATCTCTCCCCTAGGCTAAAACTAGGAGAAGACTGGGGATTTGTCTTGATTTCCAAGTAACCAAAGAAAACTCATGTTGTGCTTTACTTTTCTTTCAATAGAGTTTCAGCTTTTGTATCTATGATGGACTGACTCCTGTGTCCCCAAAATTCCTATACTAACGTGAAGGGGGGATCAAAACAAAGAAACGTGCGAGAGATGAAATCCAAGATCAAACACTGAATTTCCTCTCTCTGACCATAGTTTTGACAAACTATTTTTTTTGCCAGAACAGCTCCTTGTCTCTAACTCCTCGCCTCCCCTTCTGCCAGGAACCCCACTCTTTATTCCCTACTTGCCTCCTTTTTCTTCTGTGCCCTTCTGACTTCAGTTGCCACCTTACCTACCTGGATCTTGAGATCTCATCTTTCAACCGTGTGTCCACTGTTGACACAGAATCCATTCCCCTGATTCAGTAGTTCCCCAAGCTGCAGTCTACTGCCTCCCCCTCATACCTGGTGTGTTTGTTAAAAGTGAAGATAACCAACCCAGATCTACTAGAAGAGGCTCAGTGGATGCGGAGTCCCAGATTTTGTGTTTTTTATAAGTTTCTCTGCTGATTCCCATACTCAGCATGATTTGGGAACTATCAAAAATGCCAATTCTCCACGATGAATGACCCTAATGTTCATTTTTCCTACTCCTTAGCTGGCAAGCATTGCTAAAGAACTTTACAATGAAACACTGATTGGATCCTCTCTAGGTCAAACTATTTAATATCATTTGGGCCCCCTGGACTCCTCTGTATAATTTTAAGATAGCTTATTGACTTCCACTGAGCTTTCCTAATGACTTAATTTATCCCTCTTCTAAATTTTGACTTATCCTCACACTACTTCTCAAGCTACTTCCCATGCTCACAGCAGGAATCGTTGATGCCATGTTACTAGGAAGATACAGGCCAGTGGCTTTCAACTGTGGCTGCACATTAGACTCACCTCGGGAGCATTTAAAAATACTAGGGTGTGGGCTCTACCCCTAGAGACTCTGGTTTAATTTGGCCTGACACAGAATCTACATATCATTATTTTTTAAAATCTCCCCAAGTGATCTTAATGTGCAGCCAGTGGTAAGAACAACTGATCTAGGTCACTTGATACCAAATGAGGGTAGATAACCTAGGAGCACAGGTGTCTGGCCACATATGCATAATTGAAGTCATCTCAGTCCACTGCTCTGATTCCTACCTGGGTCCTGCCTTTTCCAGTACACACCATCACTAGTGTCTGCTATCTCAGTCTTGTATAGGTCTAATATGACGTAATTGTTGTTTAACATACAACCTATAAAAGCTGAAGAACACGTGGGAAGTGCAAATCTTCCAATATATCCAAATTTAATACAATAGCAAGATTTAGGACCCAGGTATTTACTTCCATGCATAGTTTTTTCACAACCTATTTTAAGGAAAGAATCACTCCACAAAATCAAGGCAGCTTTAATATGAAAGAGATGTAGATAGTTCCTATTGTGTATATGTATATAACAAGGGAGTGCCAGACACTAAATATTTATAGATAAAGATAAATAAGTTCTCTTGGTTGTGTTTACCTAGAAAACACTGACTAATATGGAGGCCTAGGTTTAGTTTCCTAAAAATTAGAAAGTACATTTTTGTTGCACCTGAAGGATGATTACTCAGAAACAAGAATGTAATTTGTTTTCTAGAGCTAAATAACTTGAGATTGATGAGAAGCTTCATTCTAGTTTTTTGCATATATGTGTGCCTTTGGATGGAATTGTAGGTAATATACTTGAAATCCTTTTTCTCATCATTTACATTTTTGGAGGAAAAGCTCATATGTTGCAAGGATCATGAAACTAAAGAAGAGAAAAACAACTTCACAGACCAGAAGTTACTTTCAACACTATATTTAATGGTTCTATATTTCAATTTTGTTCTATCTTCTCAGATACATTTTATGGGGCTGTGCTGTTATGTGTGAATGATGCTATAACTTCAGACAAGGAAATACATATCTTATGTTTTATTTTACATAATTGAACCTTCTACAATAGCATTGTTTCAGAAATAAAGACAAATGATTTAACTTTTTAATTAAGCTTTAAAACCCCTAATTAAATGCCTAAATTGCAAAGCACCATTTCAGTCTAAATTGTCTTTAGATTGCTGTGTGTGGATTTTCTTATTGCATGGTGACTGCCAGAGAAAGTAACAAAGAGCCATAAATCAAACTCACACTTTGTAATTGGTACCATTAATGCATCTTGCATTATCCAGCAAGACAAGAACGGAGAACACGTAATGTTCCAGGTACAGCATGAACTCAATCACATAGGCTGCTAGTGCCTTCTCCTAGGCTTGAAACTATGATAGTCTTGAGCAACATGCCCATCAGCTAATGGTAGGGAGAACCTATCAGGACATGACCAAATGACCAATTGGGTCTACCTGGGCCCTGATATATTTTTCAACATCTGAAGGTATTTTTTAAAACATGAAATTTTGAGAATAACCAAATTAGTTTCAGAAGAATCATTAAGTACTCACATTTACTGAATGTCTATTAAATGCCAAAAGTACTTAGCTGTTCTTTAAATAAATTCTATTTTTTTAAAGCATTACAGGAAACAGAAAAATACCAAAAGCAAATGTGTCATCCAGTCACAAGCAGCTGAGTTGAATGAGTCCTCCTGGGTTCTACATATATACATACAACATACAACACAACACACACACACACACACACACACACACACACACACAATATACATCCCCACCATCCCATTTTGTTTGATTGAGATCCTGGTGTGTATCATGATTTTCCACATATCATAAATATTCACCAACTCAAAATCCTGAAACTACTTTAGTAAAAAAAATACTTAGTCTTTTAAATATATCCTTGCATTTAACTGCATATCAATCTGGTTGAAAGAGAGTATATTTTTTGTCTGTTTGAGGAAACTGAAATTCAGGGCGATTCAATAACCTTCCTAAAGTGACTCAAGTAGAAAGTGTCAGAACAATTCAGAGTCAGGTTTTGAAACTTAACTGTGCAGTTTATCTGTAAGAAAAATGCAAATTAAAACCTTAGTGAAATACTACCACATACGCCTAAAGTTAAAATACTGACCCTACTAACACAGGGCAACTAGTATTGTCACACATTGCTGGAGTATAAAATCATATAGACACTTTGAAAAATAGTGGGGCAGGTTTGTTTTGTTTTGTTTTGTTTTTTATAAAATTAGATATATCTCTACCATATAACCTAGCAATTCCATCCTTAGATACTTATCTAAGTAAACAAAACTTGCATCTGCAGAACATATTTATAGCAGCTTTATTCATAATCATCAAGGACTGGAAAGAGCTCAAGTGTCCTTCAACTAGTGATAATAGATAAACTGTGGAACAACCATACAAGGGAATAGTATTCAACACTAAAAAGGAGCAAATTGCTAATATGTGCAACAATGTGGATGAATCTCAAATGCATTGTGTTAAGAAAAAGAAATCAGTCTCAAAAGTCTATGTATAAATGATTTCTTTTGTATGACATTCTAGAAGAAACAAAACCTATAAGACCAGACAATAAATCAGTGTTTACGATGACCTGGGCATATGGAGAGGAGTTGATTATGCAGGGCAGCAGGGAAATTTGGAAAAATCTCATACAAAAGGAGAGGGCATGGAATCAAGATTATTTCAGGAATTCAGATGATTCTAATATGAAGACAACTTTATAAAGTTTTCACTAAGGTGGTTTTCAATAACAGTGTTTCCTTACTTTAGGGTGTCCTGATCAGTTATGTGTCACTGACAGGAAGTTTGCAAGTATCTGATATTTTTAATAGTTTATTAATTTCAAATATAAGTTAGAGATGACTCAAAGTTAATTCCAAAATAATATCTGTTCATTGTTTTTGCTTCTTGCTTGTATTTTGGGTTATCTGGGTAAAGTAGGTAGGTGTGGTAGTGACCAGTGTGCCATGCTGAGTCACCTCTTTCACAAGATCTTGCTGATAGGAACTAAATCTTCACTGCAAAACATAATAATAGGTGTCTACCACCTGAAAAAGGTTTTGCACTTTCAAGTCCTCTCCATTGTTTTCTCTAGACTAGATGTGGTTTGCAAAGCAATGCAACATACAGGGAAAGAGATGGTGCATAATGCATTCCTATTTAAATGCATATTTGTGTGTGTGCATGAGTTTGTGTGTGTGCTAAAGCTAAGAATCATTATTACTCTTTTAAAAAGATGAAATGCAAATTTGTTCATTTTAACTTTACTCACCTTTTAACCCTTGGAAACGATGACTGATGTTTGAAAGACAGAAAATAGCCCTAAAAAGGCAATTTAATACTTTTCAAAAAACAGAGATACAAAAATAATGATTACAATAAGCAAAAAAGGGACGACAAGCTGAAGCTGAACATTTTCCTATGATTTCAAAGAATAAGACTTTAAATTCACAGCTGAGGAAGATAGGGCACTATTCCTGTAAAGTGTACTCAAATTTCATGGTGTAAAACAACAATTAAAAGAGCCCATTTTACTTTTGCTAAGGTATGTTACCAAATCTCACACTTTCAGGACCCAAACACTCATTCTTTTAGCTTCTAATGGAATTGACTGCTGATAACCTACAGCTCAATCCCTGTCCAGGTATTCTTTCAGCCAAAGGAAGTCACTGACCCAATGCCCCATCCTTGAATTCAAGCACATGACAGTAACCTAATGTAAACTTGGCAGGTAGTATCTCCAACTGCAGCTGCACTGCCAAGTGTGGAATCTCTGCCCCTGCAGATCAGCACAGCCCCAGGAACTTAGAAGTCACTCTTGATCTGACACAGACAATCCTTTTCACTTCTATAAAAGAGAAAGCACACAGAAATACAGAAGACAATTAGAAATTATTTTGAAAACCTATATTCCAATAAAATAGAAGATAGTGAAGACATCGATAAATTTCTTAAGTCATATGATCTGCCCAGACTGAGTCAGGAGGATACACACAATTTGAACAGACCAATATCAATGGATGAAATAGAAGAAGCAATCAAAAGACTACCAACCAAGAAAAGCCCAGGACCGAATGGTTATACAGCGGAGTTTTACAAAACCCTTAAAGAAGAATTAATACCAATACTTTTCAAGTTATTTCAGGAAATAGAAAAAGAGGGAGCTCTTCCAAATTCATTCTATGAGGCCAACATCACCCTATTCCGAAACCAGACAAAGACACCTCAAAGAAAGAAAACTACAGACCAATATCTCTGATGAACCTAGATGCAAAAATCCTCAATCAAATTCTGGCGAATCGGATACAAAGGCACATCAAAAAAATTGTGCACCATGATCAAGTAGGATTCATCCCTGGGATACAAGGATGGTTGAATATATAGAAATCAATAAATGTTATTCACCACATCAATAGACTTAAAGATAAGAACTATATGATAATCTCGATAGATGCAGAAAAAGCATTCGACAAAGTACAGCATCCCTTTATGTTTAAAACATTAGAAAAACTAGGGATAACAGGAAATTATCTCGACATTGTAAAGGCTATCTATGCTAAGCCTCAGGCTAGCATCATTCTGAATGGAGAAAAATTGAAGGCATTCCCTCTAAAATCTGGAACAAGACAGGGATGCCCTCTATCACCACTTCTATTCAAATTAGTTCTCGAAACACTGGCCAGAGCAATTAGACAGACGAAAGAAATTAAAGGCATAAAAATAGGAAAAGAAGAACTTAAATTATCACTATTTGCGGATACTTGATTCTATACCTAGAAGACCCAAAAGGGTCTACAAAAAAACTACTAGAACTAATAGATGAATTCAGCAAAACGGCAGGATATAAAATCAACACACATAAATCAAAGGCATTTCTGTACATCAGCGACAAAACTTCTGAAACGGAAATGAGGAAAAACACTCCATTCACAATATCCTCAAAAAAAATAAAATACTTGGGAATCAACCTAACAAAAGAGGTGAAAGATTCATAAAATGAAAACTACAGAACCCTAAAAAGAGAAGTAGAAGAAGATCTTAGAAGATGGAAAAATATACTCTGTTCATGGATAGGCAGAACTAACATCATCAAAATGGCGATATTACCAAAAGTTTTCTATAGGTTTAATGCAATGCCAATCAAAATCCCAATGGCATTTCTTGTAGAAATAGATAAAGCAATCATGAATTTCATATGGAAAAATAAAAGACCCAGAATAGCAAAATCAATTCTAAGCAGGAAGTGTGAATCAGGCGGTATAGAGATACCAGATTTCAAACTATATTACAGAGCAATAGTAACAAAAACAGCATGGTACTGGTACCAGAACAGGCGGATGGATCAATGGTACAGAATAGAGGACACAGAGACTAATCCACAAAGTTACAACTATCTTATATTTGATAAAGGGGCTAAAAGCATGCAATGGAGGAAGGATAGCATCTTCAACAAACGGTGTTGGGAAAACTGGAAATCCATATGCAACAAAATGAAACTGAATCCCCTTCTCTCGCCATGCAAAAAGGTTAACTCAAAATGGATCAAGGAGCTTGATATCAAATCAGAGACTCTACATCTGATAGAAGAAAAAGTTGGCTCCGATCTACATATTGTGGGGTCGGGCTCCAAATTCCTTAATAGGACACCCATAGCACAAGAGTTAATAACAAGAATCAACAAATGGGACTTACTTAAACTGAAAAGTTTTTTCTCAGCAAGAGAAATAATAAGAGAGGTAAATCGGGAGCCTACATCATGGGAACAAATTTTTACTCCCCACACTTCAGATAGAGCCCTAATATCCAGAGTATACAAAGAACTCAAAAAATTAGACAATAAGATAACAAATAACCCAATCAACAAATGGGCCAAGGACCTGAACAAACACTTCTCAGAGGAGGACATACAATCAATCAACAAGTACATGAAAAAGTGCTCACCATCTCTAGCAGTCAGAGAAATGCAAATCAAAACCACCCTAAGATACCATCTCACTCCAGTAAGATTGGCAGCCCTTATGAAGTCAAACAACAAGAAGTGCTGGCAAGGATGTGGGGAAAAGGGTACTCTTGTACATTGCTGGTGGGACTGCAAATTGGTGCGGCCAATTTGGAAAGCAGTATGGAGACTCCTGGGAAAGATGGGAATGGAACCATCATTTGACCCAGCTATTGCCCTTCTTGGACTATTCCCTGAAGACCTTAAAAGAGCGTGCTACAGGGATACTGCCACATCGATGTTCATAGCAGCACAATTCACAATAGCTTGACTGTGGAACCAACCCAGATGCCCTTCAATAGATGAATGGATAAAAAAAAAAAAAAAAAAAAAAAAGTGGCATTTAGACACCATGGAGTATTACGCAGCACTAAAAAATGACAAAATCATGGAATTTGCAGGAAAATGGATGGCACTAGAGCAGATTATGCTTAGTGAAGCTAGCCAATCCCTTAAAAACAAATACCAAATATCTTCTTTGATATAATGAGAGCAACTAAGAACAGAACAGGGAGGAAGAGCAGGAAGAAAAGATTAACATTAAACAGAGACATGAGGTGGGAGGGAAAGGGAAAGAAAAGGGAAATTGCATGGAAATGGAGGGAGACCCTCATTGTTATACAAAATTACATATAAGAGGTTGTGAGGGGATTGAGAAAATAAACAAGGAGAGAAATGAATTACAGTAGATGGGGTAGAGAGAGAAGATGGGAGGGGAGTGGAAGGGGGATAGTAGAGGATAGGAAAGGTAGCAGAATACAACAGTTAGTAATATGGCATTATGTAAAATTGTGGATGTGTAACCGATGTGATTCTGCAATCTGTATTTGGGGTAAAAATGGGAGTTCATAACCCACTTGAATCTAATGTATGAAATATGATATGTCAAGAGCTTTGTAATGTTTTGAACAACCAATAAAAATAAATAAATAAATAGATAGATAAATAAATAAAAGAGAAAGCACTCTGTTCTCAGGAGATGAATAACAATATACATTACAGAGCAGCCCAAGAGCTGGGTTAACTCTTTCACTCTCTATCACAACATAATTCAGAGGGACCTGGACTATGTGAACATTCCATAGAACATTGGATCAGTGAGATCACGGTAATTGGGTCAGAAATACCAAGCAAGGAGTGGCAATTGTGATAGAGGCCTTGGAAAGAAACATTCACTTCAGAATATAGAAGATAAATTTTATGAAAGTTTAGGGGTCCATGATACTGATGAAGCTCTCAAGAATCCAGTCAGAGAATGTTGGGACATTCCTTCAAGAATAAAGACAAAATATCCCAGAACACCTGTCACCAGACATCCATGCTTAAATACTGACCAGGCCCTTATGTTCTGAATATAGCAAACTCTAAACTTGGGAATACTGTTCTAACTCATTTACCAAGTGAAACAGATGCACATAGTTTTTGTTGTTTTGTTTTGCTTTGTTTTTTGGGGGGTGGTGTTTGGTTGGATGGTTTTGGTTGAAACCAGGGGTACTTAACCACTAAGCTACAGCCCCACATTTTTATTGTTTATTTTGAGACAAGGTTTTGCTAAGTTGCTTAGGGCCTTGATAAATTGCTGAGGCTTGCTTTGAACTTTTGATCCTCCTGTATCCGCCTCCTGACTTGCTGAGATTACAGGCATGCACCACCACACCTGGAGAAGCACATAGTTTTGAATTGGGCTCAGGACAATCAATGGTTCTGCATCAGGCCCTGGTTGTGATATTTAGGACATAATTCATGTCAGTTCCCTTGCCATTAGAAGTATCTACAATTGGAAAAGTTGCTGTATAAAGCTTTTGGCAAGAGCCAACGAAGGAATCACAATAAAGATCATTTAGGGACCTGGTGCAAGGACGTATTATTTGAAGAAGGAAAAAACTATGCACCTTTTATTATGCTTAGATGTGGAATCTCCCTCAAAGGCCCACATGTTAACGACTTGGTCTCCAGGTTGGTGCTATTCAAGGGAATGGAAACTTGAAGAAGTAAGGCGTAGCGAGAAATCTTTGGTTCACTGGGTACTTTCCTTCAAAAGGGATTTAGAGACTCTTTCATCTTCCTCCTCTTCCTCCCACTTCTCCCTTCCCCCGCTCTCCCTTTCTCCATTGCTTCTTTTCTCTTTGTTCTTTGTCTGCTTGAAAGCTCCTAAGTTGTTTCTTGACTTTCTTGATTTGATGATATTGAAGATTACAAGACAGTCGGTTATTGTGAAGAATGCCATGTAATTTCAATTTATCTTATAATTCCTCCTGATTAGATTTAATTTTGCATTTTTGGCAGGAACATGACAAAAGGGATGTGGTGATATTATTAGATTCTACTGACTCGTACATGGCTTTAATTTATTCCATTGGTGGTAATGTTAACTTTGATAATTTGATTAAGTTGGTATCTGATAGGTTTTTCTGCTATAAAGTCACTCCTTTTCAATTTATAATAACTAAGTATTCTATCAGAAGAATTTTGAGACTAAATATCCCATTGTCATCAAGTTTTCACCTACTTGGTATTATACTTATTGCTCTGGGAGTAAATATGTAAAAGAAGCCTTTATATCCAGACCAACTGATGGCAAATGAAAAATACTCAGCTTGTTTCACAAATGAGTTGGCTCAGTATATGTGTACAAGTGAAGATGGAGAGCTGCTGCATCACAACTCCACTGAAGAATGGCCTTAGAGATAGAAGTGAGAGGAATTATTTAATAGGTACTCTTTGGGGATGTACCTAGCCAACCATTTTATTGGAAGAAATGTGGTCAAGGTGAAAATATACATGAATACATACACAGTGGTAAATAGCTTCACCAGTAGTCAGGGGCTTTGAATAAAAAAGGATCTGGGAGGTGAGATTAGAGGAAGAACTTGTGGATAAATCCATATAAAAGTGGGCATGAAAAATATCCCAAATTTAAGGCCAGCCTGGAACACTTAGAAGACCCTGTCTCAGAATAAAATTAAAAGGGCTTGGATGTAGTTCAGGGGTAGAGGGCTCCTAGGTTCAATCCCCAGTAACCACCCCCCCACCAACACACACACACAAATACAATGAATGAAATGAAAAATTTTATCAAGAGCTTCAACAGCAGACTCAATAAAGCAGAGAAAGAATTTGTTAACTTGAAGACAGGTCACTTGAAATTTACAGAGTATAAAAAAGAAAAAAGGATGAAGAAAGTCTACGAGATTTACGAGACACCAAATGATGCAATATACACATTATGATAATCTAGAAGGAGAAAAGAAAGGTAACAGTTCAGAAAAAAAATTTCAAAGAACAATAATAAAAGGGAGAGAGGTGTAGAGAAAGGAACCTTACTGTTCCTTCTGGGCAATAATATGCCCAGAACTTCTTCCTATCTAACTACAAGTTACTATAAAGAAGAAAGGATTTTTGAATATTTTCACATAATGAAATGATAAACATTTGAAAAGATAGATATGTTTTCCAAATTTAAACATGACACAATGTATACATGTTTTAATCAGCTTTTTCACTGCTGTGACTAAAGGATCTGACCAGAACAACTACATAGGAAGAAAAGTTTATGTGAGGGCTGACAGTTTCAGAGATCTTAGTTCATAGACAGCCAGCTCCATGCCTCGGGATTTTTTCTTTCTTTCTCTCTCTCTCTCTCTCTTTTTTTTTTTTTTTTTTTTTTGTATCAGGAATTAAATCCAGGAGTGCTTAGCCACTGAGCCACATCCCTAGCCCTTTTTTTTTTTTTTTTTTTTTTTTTAAATTTTGAGATAGGGTCTCTTTAAGTTGCTGAGGGCCTTGCCAAATTGCCCAGGCTGGTTTGAATATGCAATTCTTCTACCTCAGCCTCCGTCCTTAGTCTGTGGGATTACAGGTATGCACCACCACGTCCAGCTAACATATATATAGTTTTTACATATGTATGAATCAGTTAAAAACATACTTAGATGTAAAAAGAAAAGAAATAATAGCTAAAATTTCTCAAATCTTTGGCAGGATAGTTCATGAAATATAGAAGTACCCAAACAGTATCATTTCAAAAAGAACTACACTAAGAAATATTATAAACAAGTTATCAAATGACAAAAGCAAACCATTTTGAAGTTAGAAAAAAAATTAGAAACATCACATGCAATCCAAAATGTGATGTCTGATTTTGTTTATATCCTTCACTAGACTGAGGGATGCCTAAGAAATTGGTAAAATATGGGTATGTCCAGGAGGGTGTTTTTAGAGAGGATTTGTGTGTGTGATAGCAATCAGTGGGAAGAACCTATCCTGAATGTAGGAAGCACCATCCAATTGGCTGGGAGACCCAGGTGGAACAAAATAGCGTAGCAAAGAGTAATCCCATGCTTCCCTGCACTCTCTCCATCCTTCTTGAGAGAGTGTCTATCTGCTGCTGTCAACCATAGACAATAGACTTCAGATTCGTCAGCCTTTTGAAGCCCTGGGTTCAATCTCCAGCACCAAAAAAAAAAAAAAAAAAGTTCTGAAAGAAATCTGCCAACCAAGGATGTCATACCCAGGAAAGCCAAGCTTAAAAAATAAAGGAAAGATGATGACTCTCCCAGACACATAAAATGCAGAAAGCTCATCACTACTATACCTGCCTTCCAAGAAATGCTGAAGCTAAAGTGAAAATATAGATGCTGATTAGTAACATGAAACTTAAGAAAGCATAAAACTCACTGACAAAAGTATAAGAGACAAATTCAGAGCATTCTTAATACAGTAATGGTGGCACATAATTACTTTTAACTTAATTATGAACATTAAAAGAAAAAGTATTATAAATAACTATAGCCACAATAATTTTAATGTATACACGAAATAAAAAGCCATAAATTGTAACCACAATAACATAATATGTGAGGCCAGGAGAAAGAAACAAAATTATCCAACTTGGAAAGGAAGAAGAATTGGCTCTGCTTTCAGATGACATGATCTTATATAGGGAACATGCTCGGGACGTCACGGAAAGAACTGCTAGCATTGAGAAACAAGTTCTACACTGTTGCAGGACACAAAGTCAACACACAATAATCAGTTGCATTTCTATACATTAACAAGAAACTATTTAGAAAAGAAATCACACAAACAATCCCATTTACAACAGTATCCAAAAATATATAGAAGGGACTTCGGCCCAACATGCATGCTCACAGTGCCTACAACAGTACCTTGCTCTGAACAGAAGCACACACTGAGCTTAAGAAATATTTTCAGGCTAGACAATAATTCTAAATTGGGCATGGTGGTGCATGCCTGTCATGCCAGCCACTCAGGAGGCTGAGGAAGAAGGATCACAAACTGATGGCCTGACTAGGCAATTTAGTGAGATACTATCTCAAAATAAAATTTAAAAAAAAAAAACTTAGAGGGTGGGGATGTGTTTCCATGTAGAGTGCTTGTCCATGGCTCTGGATTCAATCACCAGGATCCCTCCCACACCAAAAAAAAAAAAAAAAAAAAAAAAAAAAAAAAAAAAATCTAAGATAGTCCCCAGTCATTACAAAAATGCAACTAAAGGACCTCAAAAGGAATAATTAAAGCCTTAAGGTACAAATCAACAGTCATCCAAACAGTGTCTTACTGGCACAAAAACAGACATATGGATCAACAGGAAAGAACAGAGATCAGAAATAATCTCACACATACACAGTCAGCTATCATCGTCAAAGGTACCAAGAACACACAATAGAGACAGGCACTAAGAAATTTGGATGTTCATATGAAAAAAATGGAATTGGACCTTATCTTATACCTATTCAGATAATCAACTCGAAATGAAATAAAAGCTTAAATTTAAGACTCAAAACTATTTTATAGTTATATAAATATAACTATATAATAGTTTTATAACCCCTAAAAGAACACACAGGGGGAAAGTTTCTTGAAATTAACCTTAGCAATTAGTTTTTTATATGACCCCCAAAGCCTAGGCAACATGGGCAAAGATGCACAGTGAGATGGCACTCAACAAGAAGGCTTCTGTACAACAAAGCGAACAATCAACAGAGTGAAGAGTCAACCTAGCACATGGGAGAAACTATTTGCAAATCATATATCCAACAAAAGATTAACATGCAAAATATATAAGAAACTCAAAGAACTCACTAGCAAACAAACAACCTGATTTAAAAATAGTCAGAGGAATTGAATAGACATTTTTTTTTCAAAAAAGACACACAGTCAACAGGTGTATGAAAAGATGCTCAATATCACTTTCATCAAGGAAATGAAAATCAAAGCAACAATGAGCTATTACTTCACACCTGTTAAAACTATCAAGAAGAACCAGAAAGAATGAAGAGGAAAGGTAATTTTGGCACCCAAAAGATGGAAATATAAATATGTATGTTTTATGGCAGCCAAAGCACCAAAACAGGATACAAGGCTGAATTTATGTAGAGTAGTTCAGGAGTTCTCACAGATGCTATAGTGACTCTAATTAACAATATTGTATTTTATACTTGAAATTTGTTAAGAGTATATCTTAAGTGTTCTCACCACTAAATAAATAAAGGGGTAGCTGATTGTGGTAATAGTTATGTTAATACCCTTGATTGTCCTAATCATTTCATAATTATATGTGTATCAAATGTGTTTTATATCTTAAATGTTTAAAATTTTTATTTTTCAATTATATTTCAATAAAATGGGAAGAAGAAAAACTGCAAAGCTGTCATCTGTAATGAAGGGATGCAGTTTGGCATGAATATCCCAGACAAATTCGAGTTGGTTTTTAACAGGCCTATACTGGCACGGCTGTTCTGCATCCATCTCACTCCACTGTAAACAGTTTTTAGAGTGCAGACATCAAAGAACCCTCATCTTTTCCTATATTTTGTGTTTTATATATTTTATTTTTTTATATTTTAGTTTTCCTGAGAATAAAATCTTTTAATCATTCATTTAATATACATGTGTAAGGCAAGGCATATTTAATGGAAAGCAATCTGAATTAGAGTGGCCACATACCAACATGCTTCACTAGATGGCTTTCATCTCTTTGACAGTTGGTTTTAGAAATTAACACAGATATAACCAAGAGAATCTAAGGCATGATTTATCTAGACATCAAGAACACATTTGATTCAGTACCAGCCCAAACAGAATCTGCAAGGCCAGCAACTCTATTTGGCTATAAACCACTTCAGTGAACAACACTCTAATGAAGGATGAAGATGAATTTCCTTGGTCAGAGCTAATGCCTCAGCATGGAGAGAGAGAATCAGGATGCCTACAAATGACTATTAGGTTTACTTTTTTTCCCCACTTAAAGGAACTGGAGAAAGTAAATATTTAATGAAAGAAAACATTGGCCACTATAAAACCAAAGGAGGAAGCTAGCAGAGTCTTATTGAGAAAAAGTATAGGGTTCTAAAATCTAATCCAAAGCAAAGAAATTCACACACTGGAAAACAGAGGTTCTCTGTTTTCAATAGCTTTGCAGGTTTTTTACCACTAGAACAGAATTACACAGGCATTTGGAAAATTATGGACATTGGAGTTGGAAAAGTTCTCTTATCCACTATTTTTAAACTTCAATCATTAGACAACAATTTTTGTCATTTCTGCATATAATTGTACTCTGATTTACCTATTATTTTTCCTTAAATTGATTCAATTTTTTGTTTTAGGAAATTATGTTCAAAGTAAAACTTACATTATTTGGAAGATAATATATCATATTGTTATGTACTATTTTAGCCTAATACATATTTAAACAAACACCAAATGCTTAAAAGTATTCATTCACAGTCCTCATGAAATTATCTTTAATATTATCAGTGATACCTATAATAAACATGAAAAAAAATGTTGATCTAGTTCAACTCACTATACATAAATTCTATGCAGACACAACTTTTTTCTTCTTCTTTTTTTTTTTCTTCCAAGGATTGAACCACTGAGTTGTATTGTACCACTGAGTTGCATTCCCAGCCTTTTTAATTTTTATTTTGAGACAGGGTCTCATTAAATTGCTAAGACCAGCCTCAAACTTGTGCTTCTCCTACTTCAGACACCCAAGTAAATAAATTATAGGTATGTGCCACCATGCCTGGCTTGGACACAAATTTTATATGTCCTCCTAGGTTCCTTCAGAGCCATCTGTCTCCGGACCATCAGCTGCTCTGTCTACCTCAGCCATTGCTGCTTATGTCCACATGGTTTCTCCATCTGGAGCCGAAGCCACTTGCCCTGAAGTTCCAGTTCTTCCCATCTTAGTGATCTCAAATCAACAAGGCTGATCAACCCCACCCATGGCCCTTCTGTCTCTTCTCACTATTCCCACACACTGGGAATGGGATCTCCTGCTGAGCAGTGTTTGAAAGGACTGCATTATAAAACCCTGAAATGCAGGGGAGTTAACAACCCATGAAGTAAATGCTGATCTATAATTTCTCTACATTTTGCTCCCACAAATAAATAATCCAAGCACAGTTTCTAGTAGTAACCCATCCAGAAAAGTTCCTTAGGCGAAAGGGGCTCAAGTACTCAGTGCCCTCCTGTGTCTCTTCAGGGTCTGTTGTGAAGTACTGTATAATTTCTCATTGTCTCACTTTTCTTACTCTCTCTGCCCTAGATTTGGCATCTCTCAAATAAAACATTAACAGTTTAAACCTTGCCTCAGTAACTCTTTTCTTTTCTTACATCAATTTATATGGTGCTTACTAAATTTTGTAAATATAATTCAAATGCAATGATCATACACAGGTTTTCAATAATGCAACCAATTCTTACTAAGGATATGGTTCAGTATGTGGGAATGGAAACACTCAAGCACACTAGAAGTACCATGAATGGCTCCCTAGCCTCTCATGCTTGGTATTTCAGGAGTATCAAGTCAATAAATTTTATTTGGAATTGAGACTGTCATTTAACCTCAGCCATTTAGTTAAGTTGACAATAGTTAAGACAGCAATTACTAAACTATTATGTCCACAATAAATTACATTATTTTTCTATACCCTCTGGAGCAAAAAAAGAAAAAAAAATCTTGGTGCATATACCTCTTATTTTAGAACTCAAACTGTTCGCTTGGAAGACAACAGGAGTAGTTACAGTCTATTTTTCAAGAACTGTTTTCTAGAAAATTCAGATGAAGAGAAATGTCCTTTACAATCATCCCTGACAAGTCATTCAGTCTGTATGAAGACCTCTGGTGACATGCAACTTAATATATGCCATTTATATGTACACATACATAATCCTTTCCAATTTCACACAGCTCCCATTAGCAAAACATTCTCTGAGTGAGCTGTTATCTGCTGCAATCTAATTGAGCATTTCCTGAGTCCAGCACAGTGGGCACCAGAAGAGAAATTGAAAAGGATTCGCTATGGTGTTGGTCCTCAGAAAGCATTTGCTAAAAACACAATATGTTCATATGAAATTACTAAATAATAATAGCTGACTAGTACTAATTCATGACAACTTGCTCCAGGGTGTCTAGAAAATGAGAAAACAGGCATGATGTAGAGCTATTTAAATAAAGTTAATTATAAGTATAGAACTGTCCTCTATGCTGAGATGATGTTCTTTCTAAATTCTTGGTATTTAAAATGCCCTTTCTTTGGCTAAATGATGATGATTATAGGTAAAATGATTTTTAAAAAATTGTCCTTCCTTGGCTATATTAAAAATGACAATCCTATAATTATCCTCATACTTATTTTTAAGTTTACATTCTATGAAGTCTAAACTCCAGAAACAACTGGCATGAAACATAATAAAGGTCATAAATATGTCTCATTCACTGAATGAACAAATAAATTAATAAAATTAAAAATAAAACTGAGGGGAGAGTTGAGAAACTAGATAAACCCTACAGGCATCTGATCCTTAATATCAATACCCATGACTAAGAGATCAGGCTATGGGTTCCAGTCTGTGTAGCGAAAGCCTTAGTTGACATTTTCCCCTCTAACTTCTTAGGTACCCCAGGGTGATAAATGTTTGATCAGACATTCTGACTTATGCATAAATTCCAGCCCTCCAGTGCTGCTTATACTGGCATCTCAGTTTTCTTTTCAGGTTCATTTAACACTTTCCGCTGTGTGAGATAACTGTCATATCAGATTGTCGATAGCAAATTCACCATCAACCCGGTAATCATTTTCATTACTCACAAAAACTACTATTGAATTCCTCTAAGAAATGATTGATATGCTGCATCCTGTGTTGACATGTCACACTGATGATAGAGGGAAAGAGTGAAGAAAGAAGTGTTAATAATACATTCTAGAAGAAGGCAGTAAGACTGCTGGGCAACTGGAAGTGATTACCAGCAATACCTGCTTCAGTTCAGATTTAGGGCACACAGGCAGGCCAGGTCTTCTCCAAAAGAAGTTCCCCCTCTGCCAGACAGTTTCATTTCTGAGGTTGATGAACCAATAATTTACCTACAAGTGCAACAACTACAAGAAGCTCAACTCGGAATGGCAACACAATAAGTGTCCAAGAGACAGTTCAACCATGCCTGGTAACAACAGCGTTAAAAATACATAATAGCAATAATATTTTTGAGCACTTATATGCCTGGTCCTGTGATAAGTGCCTTACATGCATTTCATCACTTAATCCTATCATGCATTGTCTATCTCTCATATTAAGATGTAAATTCCAAAAGGGTAAACACCTGGTCTTCTTTGCTCAACACTGTATGCTGAGTTCCTGTGACAGCACCTGGATACAAGAGGTGATCAATAAATACTCACATGGAATATTTAAGGAAGGGAAATGTCCCTTCATTAAATTCAGTGTGTAGGGTTTTCAGATAGAACTCCAGAATTCTGTAAAGAAAAATTTAAAACTCCCGAAGGATCTGAAAACAAAGTTTTGTTTTGTTTTCTGTTATTTATTGGTACATATTAATTATACAGTATGGTGGGTTTCATTGTGGTAGATTGGTATATGCATATGACTTTCTTTGATCAGTTTCACTCCTTGATAACTCTCCACCTCTTGCCTTCTTCCCCCGACTCTCTTCCTTTACCCTTCTACTGTGAACTGTTTTTAAAAGTCTGTAAAGCGGTAAGAGTTTTTCATCAGTATAAGGTATAAATCAATACTGAATTTACACTTCAAACTAATTGAAAATGTTTTATTAGTATTTATCATAAGCTTCATCCTGAGTATATGGAGAGGTTTTTCCAAGAGATTAAATCATCTATTGATTCCACACGATAATGAATGATACACCAGCTCCATTCTCACCTATCATTTTAACTGGTACCATTATTCAACTGAGATGCATTACACAGGATGTGCCAACAATCATTTTTATAACCAGATAATTCTGTGACTTTGCTTGGGCAACTCTTTTAACTGTGAAATTCGGAAGATCATAACAGTAATTGTTAATTCAACTACACCAAGGTTTCTGGAGACAATGGCTTCTCCACCCGTGAAGGTTGTGAATAAATTTTTAATGGGATCTCGCATCACCCTGAAGGAATTCAAACTTCACACTGTTGAGGAAGTTTACCAAGATGGTTTTAGAAGCAACTAACTTTACACTGCACATTTTTTAAAAAGACACATTTATTCAGTGTCATGATCAAACTATTACATTTAGTAACCAACTATAGAGGTGCCAAAAAAAAAAAAAAAACCCTACCTTAAAATTGTGAGAGTGTTTTATACTTTAGAGAAAATAAAATAACCTTCTGTGAGAGTATTTTATACTTTAGAGAAAATAAAATAACCTGTTACACAATTAGTCACAAATATATAGGTCTCTTTTTTTGTTTGTTTTATAGCAGTTAAGCTCTACTACCAAAGTGCTTGGCTAACTTTGTAAATCCATTAGAACCTAAACCTTTCCCTGTCATTTCTCTGGCTCTTCTCTCCTGCTAAGTTTTGATTCCTGTTTGTAATTAAAAACATCTACTGCTGCCATGGCAACCTATGCTGCTGGAATCACCGTAGCTGCCCTGGTTTCATGGTTTGGCAATGTATTGTCCTTTGCCACCATGAGGACCAAACCTCCCTCCGAGGTTTCCTCATTTCATGGGTCCAAAATTTAAAGACTGATTATTGTAACTGCCAAAATCATTATACCTTCTGCCACCTCCAGATTGCTTCCATCTTTGCCAAACCCATTTTAGCCATTTCCACTTGCCACCAAAGCCACCCCAGCCACAGAAGTTTCTCCCATAACCAAAATTGTCATTGCCACCAAAACCACCTCCACAGCCACCTAGGTGTCCAGAACCACTTCAGCCTCTGGCTAAGATGAAATGCTATTCCTCCTGCTTTGGCCAGGCCTTCTCACTTCATAGCCAAGGCATAGATGGTATTTCTGAAGAGCTAATAATCAAAGGTCACAAAAGCAAAACCTTGTCACTGCCTTAGTCAGTCATGATTCAATCACTTCAATTTTCCCAGGAGAGATATTTTGGCACCTTGAAGCACCTGGTCTTTAAGAACCTTCTCTTTGCTTTCATAACTCTTCCACATGTCTGGTGTGGCCCTGCCCTCACGGCATCATCATCTGCCTATTCCAGTGGCAAAAGTGACAGATCCAAAGCCCCTAGAGCCCTTGGTGTTTGGATCTCCCATTTCTTCTAGTCTGTGAATATTCCCCATGGCTCAGAATGGATCCTCAGACTCTCATGACCTGCTTCAAAGCTCAACGCTCCAGTGAACAGCTTCCACAGTTATCTGGGCTCCTTAGGAGACTCTGACTTAGACATGACAACAGTTGAAAGGCAAGTTTTAATTTTAATTTCCTCAGCAGTGTCCATGAGCAGACAAGAGTAAGTTATGGATTAACTAATGGACATCCAAAGAGAGGTTTTAAACAAAGATAATACAGAATTTAATGAGAAGTCAGGTTCACATGTCAACAGAGAATGCAAAGCTGCACTTAGACATAAAAGCTTTCCTAACATCGACTGAAGAAGCAACCAATGCCCCAGTTCTTTCTTATAAGATACTCAAAATATGTGTGAAACAACCAACCTGACTGTCTCTCAGACTTGGTGGTCCACGCCTGTAATCCCAACAGTTCAGGAGGCTGAGGCAAGAGGATCATGAGTTCAAAGCCCGCCTTACAACTTAGCCCTAAGCAACTCAGTGAGACCTTGTCTCTAAATAAAATATAAAATAGGGCTGGAGATGAAGCTCAGTGGTTAAGTGCCCCTGAGTTCAATCCCTGGTATTTAAAAAAAAAAAAAAATCTAACCAAAGCCACAAGAATATAGAAGTTTAAGACCCCAGAAGGTATATTCTGCAGTGTCTTGGGAGTTTCATCCTCAAAATAAACCTTTGTAAATTAATTTGATGATAAAGAACTTTTATGTGTAGGGCAAATGGGAGGAAAGAGATGATAGAAACAAAAGAATTTACCCCCATTTTTAAGGGGTATTTATATAAAATTGGGGTTGTCACAGAAAAATTAGATCAGGATCCCAAAACACTGCTTATGGTGCAGGTAATTATGGCTACAGCCTAGGTAATCCTCGGAAGCCCTGGCTACCTCTGATAATGGGAAGTGTCACCTCCTCCTCAGGCTCACCTGGTAGAAATGGTCCTATCCATAGCAAGAGCATCACTGAGAAGGACTGATGGAAATGAGAAGACTATCTTTTTATCATGAATTATTCACATAATATTCAATTGTTATTATAATATCTTATTCAATTATAAGAAAGAGTTTTGGTCAGATACTGATATACATACACACACATACAAACAAACACACACGAAAAAAGTGCTGATAACTGAAACATACCAAAAAGTACTATTATTTCCAAAATCTCTGGAGAAGTTAAAATACAAATTGTTTTACACAGGTCTGGTGGGTTATCTAGAGAAACAACAACAACAACAACAAAAAAATCTTTTTGGATGAGAAAAAAGTTACAATATTCTTGATCCTTGCTACGGAATCTTAATACTCTTATTTCCTTCTCATTTTTTCTTAAATTTTTACCTGCTTTTGCCTGTAGTTTTTTCTCCACTTAATCTTATGCAACTCCTTTCCAGAGAAATCCAAAAAATAATAATGCAAGGGATATAAATTTTTAAGCCCCAAAATATAAAGCCCAGTCTACAAACCCAGAGGTGGGGAAAAATACATATGTATATATACGTAAACACATACACACACAGACATAGACTTTCTTTTCTATAAACCAATCCAATTTGTATTTTTGAGCTCTCCTTGTCATTTCACAGAGCAAGTGGTGAACTTAACCTTGTTCATCTGGGGCATTTTTTCCCTCAAGAACAGGTTACGCAGCACCAAAATGGGGTGGCAGATACTGATTATTGGCACATCAGTTTCTATGAGAACATTTGCCGTTCATATCCCCCAGATATGTGAGCCCCCAGATCTGTGGGTCTGTTTCTTTGGGGCCATACTTGAAGTACAGACATTTTGTCTCAAAACTGTATTTGGTTCCATCTTCTAGAATGTATCCTGTAACCACTTCTCCCTCTGGCCTTTTCCCTTGTGCAGGGAACATACAGGTGCATCCTCCAGCACAGTCAAGCTATCAAACAATTGCAGCATCCTGACTACAACTGATGCATGACCAGAGTGAGAGCCATTCTCAGCTTTATCTGTTCTCTTCCTTCCAGGAAAAGGGAGTCACATTTTTTTTGTTGTTGTTGTTGTTTTTTAATCCAGGGGAAATACTTCCATTGTTTTTTAATAGCAAACCATTGTCCCTATACATCCTACTTTTTTTTTTTTTTTACAAGCTCTACAAAGTCCTCCAAATTCTCCTAAACCTTAGGCTTATGAAAAACAATTATCAAAATGTATATTGGATACTTCTTTTCCCTCTTTACCTCCTGCCTTCCTGAGGCAACTAGGACACAAAATCTGCTTGACAGGGAACAAGGGAAAAGGAGAAATAAGACACAGGAGATAAAACAACTCACAATTGGACCCATCATGACTCTGGTCAAATGCTATGTTAACATGGGTTCATGTAATGAATTTGTCTATTCTCAATATCTCTAACCTCTTCACTCTTTTTCATCCTACTCCCACTAGATTGGTTCAAAACCGATTCATTTCTCCTCTGAAATACGACCAAAAAAAAAAAAAAAACTAAGAAAACATTCTTGATCTAATGTCCTTATCAGATTATTTCTAACACAAAAACCAAATCATATTATGTCACTACCCTGCTTGAAATGATTCAAAACCTCCAGGCTGCTTTCAAGAATAAAATCAAATACCTTGATGTGACACAAGAGAAGCCTCATGATGGGACCCTTGCCTTCCACAGCCCCATCTACTGCTGCACTTCAGTACTTCTCTACCCCAAAGCCACAACCAGTCAAGGACACACTGTGGTATCCAAATCCTCCTGCCTTCATCTATGCTGTTCCCTCTTTCTGGAACTCTTTTCGCTCCCATGTTCTCTTGCTAAATTAACTTGTCCTTTCAGTCTTTCACTCTCCCAGGGACCTCTTCCCTCACTTTCCCTCGTCTGTGATGGGGAACCTTATTTCTGAGTATTTATAGCACTCCATGCAAAACACATTCTTATAATTATCAGCTAGCTTATCTTCCCCCACCCATGGGCTCCTTGTGCTCAGCAATTCTCTTTCATCTCCCACACAGTGATCTACAGTTAATGGTAAGTAAGAAATTCTTTAATTAATGTGTAATCATACAATTTATGCTATTTAAGATAAGGTTAGTTTTTAAATTATATATGTAGCACACTGGATATCTGTGTCAAGAAAATTAAAATAATTATAATAAGCTTTGCTGATCAATTCTAAACTTACTGCCTTGTTAACATGTTCCCCCTAAGATCATTGCTCTTGTACTAACCTAAATATCTGGAGTTTGCAATCCCTAATAGGATTTTCTTTTCTTCATTCTTAGAAAAGCAAAACAGAGTAAATAATGTACATATGGGCATAACGCTAAGTTTACACTATACCTTATTTATATACCCTTTCTGGGGGGAACTGACTGAAAATTAAATGAGAATAGACATCTAAGTTAGAACAAAAGGAAGTCAATGGGTTAAGGATTTATATCAGAATACCCTCCATTACACAGCACTTTCTTACTAGTCTCTCCATAACATTATTTTACCAGGTATAATACCATGTATTTATACAATTAGAGTGATCACTATTTGCTTATTTATTTCAGGTAACATTAATTAAGCTAAACAAAGGAATTCAAAGTAAGGTCTGAAAACATGATATAAATGAATATTTAATTTTGTAAAAATTAATTTGACCTATTTTTACCCTTTTTTATCCTTTTATCCGTTCAAGCTCTTAAATTCATTATCATTGGATTAGCTGTCAGGTATTTCTAATTAAAATTATCCCTAAGTATAATGTAGGTAGAATTTTACATCTCATAGCATAATGAAAGAGATAGGCTTTGTATTATACACATCTCAGTTACCTTTTAAGTGTACACAGCAAATATTCAGCATTATATTGAGGGTCAGAAAGCATCTGCCTTTAGACAGAGGCTGACACCTGTGTATAATTATCCAGTGTGATTAATGAAGAAGGAGATCAAAGTTTCATGCAATTTTAATTTTATGCTCTGGGCTTGATGTGCAAAGGATTTGTACTAGGTAATAAAGGAATATAGGTTCATTCTAATAAGCATGACAAATGAATTTTTTAAATGAGTCTAACTCATTAGCTAGGCATATATAAACCTATGTGACCCTTAGTGCTCTGGTAGAAATTGGGGATAATCTTAATGCCTAATAAGCAGTTGTGTGACAATATTTCAACAAATTAATTCCTTTATGAAAGGCAAACACACATAAAAGTATTCTTGCTGAGGTATGACAAAAACCAAAATGCTTAAAAGGACAGGATCTTGACTGCACCAACTAAATCATATTAACAGCAATTTTCCATGAGGCCACATTTTTAACATCGACTGTAGACTTCTGTAGATATTTGACAAGAGTGACATTTTGGCAGAATTAACAAACCAGGAAAAAAATATGTGCTGTAGCCTGACATGAGCACTATGGAAATAAAAGCACAAGCAACAGCGGATGCTATGTTCAGATACCGATGCGTTTCTGAGATGCTGCTGATTCAACATGATCTCAATGTCCATATTGTAAAAAGCAGTCCTGGTACCTCCAGAGAATAGTATGGAAGTTCACTGCCTTAAATTAAGACAAAGTACTTGTTCTCTTTTAAATAAACACTAAAGCATAACATAGTATGAAGAAGAAAAAGGAAAAACAAATACAATATGTAGTTTTAAATAATAGATTATGAAGTGCAGAGAAAATTTTGGAAACAACTTCTGGAATGTTCTAAGATTAGCTACTTTTTAAAAATAAATTCCCTTTTTTTTTTTTTGGAAGCTCACTTTTAAAAAAACTTTCTGAACTAAAATTATGGTGAAACCAGGGATTTAGTGAACACTAAGATTTTCAACATGTTCTAGATCACCCTTGGCCATAGTAATTGCTTCTTAGTTTCACTTTCCAGAAAACATGGATTAGCAACTTAAACAATGTTAAGTATTGAAAGATAATAGAATGATTAGCAGACCTCATCTTAAAGAGTTCAAAAACCGGTCAAAGAAATGGACATATCAACAAGTATAATATGGGACAGTCATGCATAAAACTATAGGAAAAGAACCAGGTCTGTGCAGTGAGAAGTCAGGAGCACAAATGAATTAGCAATTAATTCCAGAGCCAGGCAGAGAGAAAATGTTGAAGACAGCTTTAGAAAGAATGTGCATTCATTCATTCATCAAACATTTATGAACATAAATATCAATGCAAGCCTGCATTAGTCACTGTCTGTCTACAAATGAAAAAAATATAGTTTCTGCCCTTTAAAATTCAGTCTTTGCTTCCATTCTATCAATGGATATTTTTTCATAGCCTTTGAGACAAAAGTATAGACAAAAGTACAGACTTAATGGAGTTTCTAATACGGGAGGATATATGGACAAATAAAACTCTCATGATACTATGAGGTAATAGTAACTAACTAACATTTATTGTGTTTAAATGAATTACCCATTTAGTCCTTAATGACTATCTGAGAAAGTCACTATTTAAAGCCCCATCTTAGAAAAGAGAAAACAGTATATACCTTCTCTAAAATCAAATATCTCAGAAACAGCAGAGCTAAAATTTCAACCCAGGTGATTTGGTACCAGGGTCTGTGCTCTAACCATTGATACACATCAAGGCTCTAATTATGTAATGAGGGAAGTACTATGTGTTGCAGAGCACAGAGATGAGAATTAATCTGGAATTGAGACAGGTTCTAAAATCTACCTGGGAGAATGGCATCCACATTGACTTGTTAATAACACAGACATAAACATTCTGCAAAAAGCAAGCATGGGGAGCTAGTGCAGGGTCCCAGCTGCATTTGAGGCAAAATTAGGAAGGATGAGTAGAATCTGGGCTGGAAGGAAAGAGAATGACTTTTCAAGCTGAGGGAACACCATCAGCAAAGACAAAGAAGCTGGTTTGCCTATTTTCTTCCGTCTGAAAAGCTCTTATACTTGCTATCCAATTGGAAAATAACTGAAATTGATTGAATGATGTAAACATTCCTGGGAGGGCAGCTCTTTCTAAAGGCTATGTAAATAAGTGTTTGACTTTGAAACACCTCCATGTGCTCAAGATTCCAAAGTTACTTAGAGCCCACAGACCATTGATTGCAGCATTTTTCCACTGCAGAAAGGTTCTCACACAAAAAAAGATGCAGATGTAGACATAAAAGTAATATCTAATGTATATTAAACATTTACTCTTGTGTCTGGCTTGGTACTATGCACATTACATGAATCACTTCATAAGTGAGATATGCACTGTCATTTTCTTCATATAAATGAAGAAACTGAAGCTTAGAAAGATTAAGTAGTTTGTTCGAAGTCAGAGATGAAACCCAAATTGGAGATTAGGACAGATATCAAAGCCCATGTCTTTAAGTATTGCGCTAGATGTAACTGAGATCCACAGAAAGGTTTTTATCAAACTTTGATGCTTTGATGTTGACCCTGATAAAAATAAATTGACTTGTCTTTTTTTTTTTTCTTTTTTTAACACAGTTTAGTGTAGAGGAAAAATGAGACCTTGATTTGAGTCTCAGCTCTACAACTTTCCACTCTTGGATAAACATTTTGCCTCTCTGAGCCTTAGCATCCCATCTTTAAATAGAAGAGATTAGACTACATGGTATCAAGATCCCTTCTGGCTAAAAAGATCTATGATTTTTGCTACTATGGTGGTACATACCTATTATCCCAGCTACTCAGGAGGTGGAGGCAGAAAGATCCCAAATTTAAGGCTAGCCTTAGCAGCTTAGTGAGACCCTGTCTCAAAATAAAATAAATTCAAAAGGATTGTGGATATATCTCAGTAGTAGAGGGCCCTGAGTTTGATCCCCAGTACCAATAAAAATAAAAGTAACAATCTATGATTTCATTTTTTTAAAGAAAGGCATTTATCATTCATTATTCCCACATTTTTAAATAAAAGAATATTTTAAAACAGGATAAGTTAAAAACTTAGAAAACTCAAGTTTAATCCAATTTGGGGAAAATGCACGCTAAAGTCATCTGAGGCAATGGCATGGCATGCTCAATATGCTGAATTATTTGCTGCACCTAGGTGAGGCTGAACATCCACCATATTTTTCACTCATAACTGAGGGCTAGTGACACAGTTCATTTCCTCATTTCAAAAAAGATTGATTTCATCCCTGAGAAAAGGTGCACATGAGCTGGGGGAAAAAAAAAAATGAATGTTTGTGGGAACCAGGAGCATCAGTTCTCATTCTATTAAAGCATCAGCTTATGTTGCACTTAGGCGGTGCTTACTAAATTCAGGGTTGCTCAGTCTTTCGTCTAGGATGCCATGTGTTTGCGAAAAGGAGCAAGCTGTCTCTTTTAATCTAAGAGCCAAATGTGAAAATTCCTCAAGTGTCAGTTTGAGTTTTAGTGTGCATGATCTTAAATCTCAGTGTCTGCTTAAGGTATGCCTCCAAGAGCTCCTCATTCACTCGTGCCTACAGTCAGAGGAACAGCCAAATAACCTGGAAGGTGGGCCCACAGAGGGTGGCTTCTGGCTGAAAGGATTACCCCAGGGCCTGCTGCTTTCCTGATCTCTTCAAATTTGCTCTCTCCTGTCTTCCCTGTCTCTTTTGTCTGGGTGTCTCCTCGACCCCAACCAGATCAAGTGGGCCCTAATGTCATGGAAATCTGATCGAGCCCAACCCTGAGTTGCAGCTTCTGTCAACAGCTTCTTTGACACCATTACTACCAGCTAGAACCATCACCTGCTCAACTCATGCCCTGTGTGAGCCTTTTGGAAGGAAGTAGGGGGGCAGATGCAAAGCCTGTTATGACAAGGAACGGAGACGGTGGGAATCTCTGCCAAGATATGTGGAACAAAGTGTAATTATAATCTTACATTACCAAGTCACTTTTCCAGACATGATCTTTTACGCTTTTCAGAATTAGACAGACAAATGCTCTTAACCCATTTTTAAAATGAGAAAGCTGACACTCAAAGGGTATAAGGTCTCATTGTTTTATGAGGTCATTGTAGGGGTGAAAGGCAATGCCTTTTCCTCACCCTTCACAAGGGTCATGGCCCACACTGCTATAGCAAAAGACAGGTTAGCAAGAGAAACATTTATTTAGCAAAGTTTATGTGATACAGAAGCCCTCAGAAATGAAACCCCAAAGACACAGGGAAAACCATGTACTTTTATGCTAAGTCTGATGAAAAGAGTAGATAATGATAGAGAAATGTGACTGGACAAAAAGGAAACGATCTAATGGTAAGAAACTGAGAGGGGAACTCAGTAGGGCCTGTTTAGATTCTCCTTGGTCTCTCTGTGTAGCCTTCCCTCCTCCTTGGTTATAGAGCAGAGGCCCTTGGGAATGAGGGTCTCAGGATCTACTTTCAGGGAAGGTAGGATGGAACCTGACCTTTCTAAATTTTATGGCTTGCTTTTGGAAGATAGAAGTTTTAGATTCTATGATCTGCTTTAGAGGAGAGGAATTCTGCTTTATATGACATATCTTGGAGAAGAAAGGACAGAGGGAGAAGATCTTCTTCTGACACCCTCCCAATCTCCTTTTGTTCCAAGTGCTTTAGGATAATGTTTTCTGAGTCCTGACACCACTTAATTCCTATGGCTGCAGACCAAGTTCTCAGGCACAGTTTTGAGTCTGCAAACCCACAAGGAATGAAGATCTATCATTAACACCAAAACTTAATGCAACTTGGTTCTTCGATTCAAGTACACTGAATCTTAATCATTTTATAAACATTTCAGTGCCTTCTTTGTACCTTTACTGCCTCACCTACTTTCCTCATTCTCAAGAAACACATATCCAAAGTCTAGGTTTTCATACACTACACTATGCTTGGAAATTAATAAAAGCTCAATGGTCACTACAACCACTCCCAAAACTGACTTTCTACCAAGTGGCATTAACGCCCTTCCTTAACACACTTTGGTGACATCTGCTAGAATGCTGTCATAATGGCGCCAATATGATGACTATCATGTAAATGGTAGCTGCAGAACAACAGGAGGACAGTCGTGGCTCTCACGAGAATCTTGAAAGGATGCTATCTTGTGCATAGACAACTAGAAAAGGAAACTTTGGAAAGAAAAAAACCCATTTAGACCAGGCCAGTATACAAATGCACTTGAATAGGGTAGCCAATAATCCCAAAAGTGATAATAACAACAAATTGTATTTAATGAGCACTTAGAGTATAACAGGGAATAGTATGTATATCTATTAATATATTGGATCTTCAAAGCAGCCCAAGGAGATAAGTACCAGTTACTCTCTTCAATTTATGAATGAGAAAACTAAAGCACACAGAGAACATAAATTACTGGAACTATATAGATTCAATTGCTTTGTGCACATTATTAGTAAAGAAACACTAACTTAGCCAGGTCTGCTCAATTTATTTATAGGAAATAGGTAATGGTAATAACTACTCATTTATGACTTTTATATTATATTTTTGTCAACATTCATTATCCATCACACTAGGAAATTGTCTGAGCTATAAGTATCTATTTCAATAAGCTTAGATGAGCAGACTATAGAAATGAACTTTCTTTATTAGTAAATTTATGTGGCATTTCAAAATAACCATTTTTCACCAAAAATTATTCCTTTACACCTTATAGAAATTCATACAAAAATTGTGAAAAGAGGTGATGTTTTTAAAAATCTCAATATTGAGTGTTATAACAGATTATTTCAGTTCTAAAACTTTTATAATAGTCTTTCACCAAAAATTAGATAATTGCACAATTATAATCAATACAGTGGTGAGTCTTATTTTCATTAGTAGATTAAGAAAGATATTGATAAAGTTTTAATCTTTTTATAACCTTTTTTGGAGGCTATATATTTTTTATTATTAAGGAATCCACTTCTGTGAATCTGTCAAGACCCCAACTGACCTAACAATAATGAGTTCTAGAGCTAAACACATCTCACTCCAAATTTTCTGGCCATAACTCTAGGCTTCTTTCTTGACCTCCCGTGAAAACTCAGACTCCCAAACTCAATCTCTGCCCTCCCATTCCTGGCAAATGCCAAATCAATGATGCAGGAGATTTTTTTCAGAGGAGGATATAATTTTATAATTTACTTTGAAACTTAAAATGGAAGCATGCAGATTTAGAAATATTTTTGCACTAAACAGGAGCATGTGGTCCCTTGAAGTCACTGTAGTAATACAAATTATCTTATAGGATTGCAGCATTGGTTCCTACAGAACCCATGTTTGCCTTGTTTGAAAAATTTATTTTTCTTCAAGTTTGGCTTTTTTTTATATTACCAATTTATTGCTCTATGGCCAGAAAAATATGTTCCCTGTATGTCTTAATTTGGGCCACTATAACAAAAAGACCATAGCACTTGGGTGTCTTAAGAAAAATTTACTTCTTACAGTTCTGGAGACTGAGAAATCCAAAATCAACGGACCAGCAGAATTTATGTCTGGTGAAATCCCTCTCCCTGAGTTATAGACAACCATCTTTTGGCCGTATCCTTCTGATGGTTGTACCCTCCTGGGGAGAAGGGAAGGGAAGGACAGAGGAGGGGAGGGAGGGGGAGAGATTGAAAGAGAGCACCCTAATCTCTTTCCATTCCTATAAGGAGATCAATTAACTCCCAAAGGCCTCCCCTCCTAAAACCATCCAACTGGCAGCTATGGCTTGAAAATAAGAATTTGGAGCAAAGAGGTGTATAATTACCATTTTTTTTGATGTCTTATAAAAGATGCTTATTCAAAAAAATTAGAAATTCTGTTCCAAGTAAATCTAGGAAGAGTTGTTTATTCCACTAAACTTTATCATTATAACCAATACTTCTTTGCATACATTGGTTCCTATGCAAAAAGAACTTGATACCAAATAGATTCTTGTTGAAACCATTATTCCAGTGACAGCCAGATGAAGATAAAAATCAATAGAGGAAGTCTGAGTAGACAGATGAGTTAAAGCCCATATAATGGCAATTGCCAGAGTACAGTGAGAGGGGTTAAAAAATATCTCCTGGCTACATGAAATAAGACACTGCATAGGATCTTACTGGATGTAGTTGAACTGTCAATGCAATGCTTGCCTTTAGTGGAAATATCTGCATTTGACTAACTCAGCCATTGGGTTTAATCATAGAGGATGCAGAAGTATATTAGACATTAATTATAAAGTAGTGTTTACCAAACTGTAGTCAGCCATCTTATTATTTTATTTAATATTGTACAGAAGAGAACTAGAAAAGCAAACAACAAAAGCATCAGAATGGTAAACAACCTAAGTCAACACAATTCCTAATATACATACTCGCTCAATGCATTTTAAGTGGGCCACTGTGAACTGCGTTTAATTGAATCAGCAGAGACATGTGGACCACAAATGATTATAACCATCTTATTGCTTGTTTCAAACACCATTCGTTAGTGAAAAGTAAGCACTTTGTTTTTCTGAAGTCCCATTTTAATTCAAAGCCTGGACTTAATTTGTTCTGAATTATGTGTCTATAAAATTAAAAGGCATAAATCATATTTCTATATTTCACAACCAATATGCCAAACACATCCAGCAACGGAAGACTGAGAGACAATGGCATATTTTAAAGTGACGGGAATCAACAGAAATCTATTGAAAATCTTATCACAAAATAAATAAAATTTTCAAATTAGCTAGCTGCTCTTTATGATCATACCTATTTTAAGTGCTTTTGAAGTGCTCTCTTATTGATTTATATATCACCAAGAAGTGGCTAATAAAACTACAAGAACAGTCTGAACATTTTAGCACCAAGAAATACAAACCTATGTATCACATAAGGTGTGGGCCTTTTAAAAGGTTGACATTTTTATTCTCCTCCCAGCTCTATGATTGTCTGATCAAGATGAAAACAGAAGGAAAGGAAACGGTGTAGAACACTAACAGAAATAAACGGCAGGCATTGCAGTACCCCTGCAAGAATTATGCTCTTAGTGATAACTCATAATTTGAATGGCACTTTTTAAACTGAAATGTGCTTTCACTTTTATCTTGTTTTGTGTCTTACAAGTAAGACATTATCTCTATCTTATTATAGAGATAATGAAACAATTTGGGGGAGATTCAATGACCTGTGCTCTAGTGAAGTCAGGAGTTGAACTGGTGTTGTCAGAGTCCAGTATCTTTTCTACTGCATCCTGCTGCTGCCCCCCATTACCCCCAGTAGCCCTTTTAAGAACAAATTGCCATTTGGGTAAATGGTAGAAGCTTGGTAGCAACTTGAAATACACTTGGCACTCTGATAAATGGTCCAGACACTTAATTGGGATGCTTGCCAAGGAATAGAGTTAGTGCAGTGCATTTCCAATGGCTCTAAACAGCAGATGAATTGCACATCAATTTATTTAAATAGCAAGAAGGCGAGCCTATTCATGGCCATTACCAGGTGCGGATTGATGCCTGCTAGCATAGATTTCCCACTGTGAAGCCCTTTAGTCACTCCATGCGGCTTCCCCACTCCATTATGCCTGTTAAATGAATCAATCTTACCTTAATATCATTCTTAAATATTTAATGCCAAATTACAATGCTGCCTTTTAAAATCAGTTGGTAAAATAAAAGCAAAAATTGTTCAGCAGGATGCACCCACCTCAGCAGCCTCCACTCTTTGCCATGATTACTTACTGGGGTGGGTTGTTTGCCCCAGGGGTGGGCCAATTAAAAGGATTTATTTGCTTGTGTAACAATCTATGCTGCCGCAAAAGGAACTGCAGCTACTAAAAAGAGTGAGCAATTGAAAGCTTACTTTTCTGGTTGAATCTGTATTTGTTGTAATGCAGAGCTTGACCCAGAAAATCACTTCTAACACTTTATCAATGTGCTCTCATTTATAGGGCTTATACTGGGCATCAAGTGGGAGAAATCAAGATGTCGCTTTCTGAAAGAACTTTATTCAGTCTTGCTTCTGGGTGGTGCTTCAAACGAAAATGGTTCAATCACTGGACCTTTTAAACAATTGCATATGCAGGCCAAATAATTGAAGCCAAATAATTCAAATCAACTGCATTGCTGATTTGTAATTTCACACACAGATATGGACTTGCTTTATCTTTTCTTCCTTCTGTTTTAACTATAACACTGGAATATATGCTTTTCAAAGCCGTTAGCCTCTCTGTGGTCATTTTTTCTCAGGATGGACAAAGTGGGGTCTAGTTGACTCTCCTTTTGAGTGTTCCTAGTTCACTGTTCTTCCATTTATGTATCAATATTATTATTGAAGAATGAGGCCCAGATGTAAAATAAGAATTTTTTCAACTTTGTAGCTTGTTAAAGTTCTCAACTATATAGATGTGACTTGTAGTGTTTTTTGATGGTGTATATTATAAGGCCGGGGATCAAACGTACGGTCTTATGCATGCTAGGCAAGTGTTCTAGCCCTGAACTACATTCCTAAATCTTTTTGCTTTATTTATTTATTTTTTTTTATTTTGAGATGGGGTCTCACTTAATCCCCCAGGCTGGCCTCAAATTTGCAATCCTCCTATCCCAGACTCCAATTTGAATAGCAGGCTTGTGCCACCATGCATGGTTGTGGTTCCTTTTCTTAAAAAGAAACACCTCATATTAACTAAAGGATTTTATTAATTACTTTTTGGTTAAGAAAAAAGTAGAACCTAGTTCTACCTTTTTTAAGAAAGTAAATATAGATATTGAGATAAAACTCTCCAAAGATTAAAACCCATATACTCCAGCAGTAATTAATAACTTGGATACTTTTAAAATCTAAACATATTGAGACTCAGTGATCCTAAATATTGGGGATATTGTAGGGAAGCGAAAATATAATAAAGTATTTGGCAAGTAGCATTTCACTTAGAATCAGGGATGTGGCTTCTAGTACTAGCTCTGTTGCTAACTATCTGCCTGACTCCAGGCAGCTTGCTTAGCCACCCTCAGCCATCACACACCTGTAAACCAAGGGATTTAGAACTTGCTACTTCAAGTATGGTCAGCCTGGATGTTGTTGGAATAGCAGGAACTCTACCTGACCTAACCAAGTGCATCAAAATCTGATGTTAACAAGATCCATGGGTGATTCTCATGCATGGAACACTAAACCACAATACTCTGGCTAAAATTCTAGAGTTGGTCTCATTTTAAATCAAGATTTTAACCATTGTTGTTGCCCCTGCCAAAACAAATAGTTTTGTCTCCCAGAGAGCACACTTATGAAATGACAAAAATCTGACTTTGATTAGCCTGTGCAGACTCAGGCAGGTTAAAAGCTACCTGCTCTGTAGGAGGACCTTATTTGGGGGTGTTCAAATTCATGACATTTCTCATGGAAATCCTGCTTTATAACAGTCTCTCAGTCCAACAGAGTTGACTTGGACTTGGAGACACGAAGATGACGACAAAAATCATCATCTGCACCAGCTGCCTACTTGAACAAAGTGCAGTCCATGCGTAGGACCTGTCCAGGCCAACCATGGGAAAACGGGCTAAGGAAGTTTTCAGTCTCACAGAAAGAATGGACTTCACTTGACATCTAGAGAAGACACATGCAGAATCATTCTGAGAACTACAAAAGTTGAAGATGTCATTTTGAATACCTTTCAATAAATCAAGATGGCAGAACTTGGAAAAGAAAAGAAATTCAAAACCTTAGATTTCTTAAGAGATTATAAATTTATTATCTAGAGTTATTGAACATTATTATGTTTGGGACATTATTAACATATTGATTATTTGAGTTGAAGGTATAGAAAAGATGCAAATTTCTGTGGATGTCCCTGATCTACCTAAAGATTAATCTTCCCAAAGTAACTCAGTTGTCAGTAATCCCCTCCATAGGAGTTTCATCAGCTAGGGAAAATCGGCTGTTATCACACCAGAGACTATCATTGATACCACAACTAGACCAACTTGGTTATAAACTATCATATCTCCTGTCTATCTTCTAAGGACCCATTCATCTTTCCCAAAAAATCATTACTCTCTCCTAAGTGAAAACATCCCTACATCCCTTTCCCTTTCCTGTTTAGACAAAATATCAGCTCTGATGGAGCTCAGGACACATCCCAAACTATGGCACCCTGGATTCTGAGAAAGAACAGAAGCAGAAAGACTCTCATCTTCCCTTCAACCCTTCTTTCAGGAAATAGGCCACAGGCTCAGCCAACCTTTCCCTAGGTAGGCAATAATACCCTAAGACCCTCATTCCATATATTCCCTCCCTGTACCAGAAAGGAAAGAATGTTTTTATCTCTGAAGACACAGAGACACTGAATAATCTGAACAAATAGCACTTGTTAAGTTCTTTCTAGTTTATAATCACTAGATTTTACCCCCTGTGTGTAAAGACACTTCTCCACAACTATCCACTTTTTCATCAAACTTAGCATAAAAATACACAGGTGTCCCTGTTTCTCTGTATGTTCATTTCTGAAGGGTCCTTGGTCATGTAAGACTTACATTAAGTAAATATATGTTCTCTTCTCTCATTAATCAGGTTTTTTGTTTTGTTTTGCTTTGCTTTTTTGTCTTAGATGCTTCAGTCATGAACCTTGCGAGGGGTAAGGAAAGATTCAACTTTTTCTCTCCTAAACTTCTCAAATCACATCTGATTTTTGGACATTCACCTTTTTTTTTTTTTTTCCTCTGATGCCCTGATACACTCAATATTTGAAAGTAATAAACTCACATGTCTTGTCTCTTGTTAATCTGCCTGTTGTCAGTTGTTTCATAGACCCAGCTATCAATCTTAGGTGACAGAGGGGAGGCCTTTCCTCCCCTAGAGTTTGCATAAGGAAACATAACAAGGAAAATGCAATCAAATCTAAAATTCAGGTTAGAATTACTTTAGTTGACATGATGGAAAGGTCAACATGACTTTCCAGAAAATGGCATGCTGGAAAGAGGCAATTTGTAGGAATGTGATAATTTGAAAGTCGAATTTGTTTCTTAGAAATTATTTTTATATATTCTTTCCCACTAGCTCCAAGTTTAAGAATTCATTCTAAAAGAATGTATTAAAATGCCCTACTAGGATGATTTCAACTTGTTTTTTCTCCCTTTTTAGGCAGACTTTGTTCCACTTGCTAATTCAGGCATTGTGTGAGCAATTTC
This sequence comes from Callospermophilus lateralis, assembly GCF_048772815.1. Classification (NCBI taxonomy): domain Eukaryota; kingdom Metazoa; phylum Chordata; class Mammalia; order Rodentia; family Sciuridae; genus Callospermophilus; species Callospermophilus lateralis. The sequence continues at coordinate 125,697,607 of NC_135306.1, read as the reverse complement.
TTCTGTTGTTTTGATGGAATCCAATGTTCCTCTGCTCTTCAGGATGTGCCAATGCAAAGCACGCATTTGCTGCCTTTCTAATTCAAATGTTATGGCTTTATACTGCTTTATAATGAATCTCTCCGATTATGATTCTGTCTATGTAAGGCCCCTTAAATCTCTCTGGGACCCATATTCTGTACCCTTAATTTGGAAATATCTAGATACACATATCTAAAAGTAGTTCTTTCATCTGGGTGAAACAGAAAATAATTTAACTAATTATCCCCCTTCCATCCCCATTCTCTGACACAAAACCCAGCATTCATAGCCCCATGCCAACAGCCTGCATTGAAGTGGCTTTCCATTGCTCAGAGACTCATGTTAACGTTTTATGAAGAATGGGAGGCTCTTTCCAAAACTGGACCTTCGATCAGTATACTACATGTCACAAACAAAAATTACTCGTTGGTCACAGTATGAAACTTTTTAATATCTTTTGGGAATGAGACTATCTCAAAGCTGATGAGTGCTTTCTCTTTGCAGAGTCTCTGACTTTGAATTCACCCTGAAAGGTAATAATAGTAAATAAGATTTTATAGCTATGAAGACTGAGGTTCAGTCGTTAGGTAATTTTGCAACCACAGGCATTTTGGACCTATGTGTCCTTTTCTATTGTTACACACACAAAAACAAGTCCAGAGAGGTAAAGCAATTTGGGCTGTCATGCAAATAGCTTTTTGTCTGTCTTGGTACAATGCTTTCTCTGTAATTCAATCACAGCTAAAGCTTTATGACACGTTCTGTTTGTGAATTGTAAAGAGACTCCAAAACGGCCCCTAGTGATGTCACTGCCTGTCCTTGTCATCCCTTCTCCTTGAGTTCAAGTGGACCTGTGACCTGTTTCTAACCAGTAGCATGGTGTAAAAGTAATGGAGTATTGTTTTGTGATTTCATTATTGTAAATTCTAACTTCTGGATGACTATCGTTCACAACAATTTATTGTACATTTTATAAAGAACTAGAAAAGTCCAAAGGTTCTCAACACAAAGAAATGATAAACTTTTGGGCTGAGGTGTAGCTCAGTGGAAGATCACCTGCCTAGCATGTGCAAGGCCCTGAATTCAATCTGGAACTGCAAAGAAAAAAGAAAAGACCTACAAATATGTACAATTATGTCAATACAAAGTTTATATAAAACACATTCTAACTTCTACTAAAGCAAATTAGGAAAAATGAAAATGGATATATCATTCACATATAACTACATGTAGGAAACCACTAAATATTGTGGTAATATAATTAAATTTTTGGAAATATTTAAGTTATTATCACAATTATTATTCTTCTTTGCTGTATAAATTTTAAATTATGTAAGAAACAAAACTATCTTAGCCCAAATCAGAAGTGTTATTCAAATAGCACCATGCCAATATCTGTCAAATAGCATTATTATATTATGGTGCTAATATAAAAAAATAGGGGACAGAATTTTAAGTTCACAAATATGATGAATTATCCCTTATTTATAGGATTTTATGTGTCAGAATCTTAAAATTATTTCATGAACCCAAAGGAATAGAGAAAAATAATTTATTGTTTGTGAGTCTTATTTTGTGTAATTCCCTGAAACAATATCATCTGCCAAGGTCTGTGTTTTAAGATGGTATCATGGCCCCAGGAATAAACTATCCTTATTTGTTTTGCTTTGTTTTCTCCCTCATTGAACATTTTTTAATAATTTTTCTCACTTATAAGTTATCTTTAAAGTTGGATGATAGACAACTGCATTGTTAAATCCTTATTTATAAACTATAATAAAGTAACTGCTGCTTTTATGAGTGTTGAGATTGATCTGGAGATGCCCTGGTGCCTTGACCCCCTGGAAATTTATGAGTTTGACAGGTGGAGGCTGAATTTTCCCTGCCCTACCTACGGTTGCTGCTTTGTAACCTATATCAAACTAAAGGAATGAAGTTCATACATTTAAATTTCTGATTCTTAAAAATTAATTGGGGAAGCTGGATGCTGTGGTACACACCTGTAATCCTAGCAACTTGGGAGGCTGAGGCAGGAGAATTGTAAATTCAAAGCCAGCCTGGACAACTCAGGGAAAACATAGTCAAAAAATAAAAAGGACTGGGGATGGAGCTCTGTGGTAGAGCACTTACCTAGCACAAGTAAGGCCCTGGGTTCACTCCTCAAGGGAAAATATTGGAATATAGTGGTTGTGCAGGTGGTGCACACCTGAAACCCCAGTGATTAGAGAAGCTGAGACAGGAGGATTACAAGTTTGAGGCCAGCTTTGACAATTTAGCAAGACCCTATCTCCAAACAAAAAATAAAAAGGTCTGGGGATGTAGCTCGGTGGTACAGCACCCCGGGTTCTATCCCCAGTACAGCAAAGTGGTAGGGGAGCTCAGAAGTATCAGAACCAGAGAATTTTAGAACTGAAGAAGATCTGGGAGGTAAACCAATTTGACTTCTGCACTTTACAAATGAAGCAATTGAGAAGTTGCATTGGTACAACAGATGTGATTCAATATCTCAGAGAAAATTGCAAGCAGAGAGATGGGGTGAGCTCTTAAAGGCTGCAAAGCTATAATGTCATGGAGCTCAAATCTGACTCTAAAATTTGATTCTCTGCCCACAACACCATTATGCCTTTCATAAAAGTCCTCCGGTGCAAGTATATGACTGACAGGATCCAAGAACAGAGAGCTTTAGAGGAGAGACAAATGAAACTCTGCAACAGTGTAAGATGGCCTTTGTAGAGCAGATAGGGAAGAACTTTGCCAAAACATAATTTTTGAAATGTTAAAACTACCACTCATCCGGATATTTGGTGAGCATCTGTCAAGGACTTGACAACTCACTAATGATGGAACCATCAGGATGGAAAAGCTGGTCCAAAGAGCATTTGTAGAACAGGTTTGTGTCATTATTCAGTAAAGCTGTCGTGAAACAGGTTAACAACATTCAGGGCAACAAACCCATAACCTTTAGACTTGTTTGCTTCTACTGAAAAGAATATGTTTATATCTCCACTGAAATTTGGAATTCATCAGTCTTCTAACTATACAGAGAAAATAATAAACAAAACAAAGATACAATTCCTCTAGAGAAATAACCTCCCCAGATATTCCCCAGAGGTTTTGCCTGTTATTAGCAGCTGTGTGTTTAAATCTATTCCTTGTCCATTACTTGAAACAGACCTACTTTCTGATGCTATTATAAAGCAAAGGGCACTGATAATTGATGATGCTGAAGGTGGAGTTGACTTCTTATAAAAGCTGAGAAGTAAGGATGTGGACATGAAGAGATGACCATGCTGCCTTGTCCAAGAAAGAACCCATAGAAACAACCTCATGCCGGGCCAAAATCCCAAAGTAGCTGTGTGTGTAATGGAAGATAGACATCTGGACACTAGCTCCTGATTAAAATAAATTCTGGGTATACCATTGCTATTCTTGGGGGAAAAAAATAAGTCCTCTCACTCTGTTTCCATCTTGCTTCTTGCCTTAAAAATATGTTCTTGCACTTGACAGGCTCTTGAGTTTTTTATTTCACCTGTAATTCCCTAGGATCTGCTGACAGATTTGACATCAACCATTTAAAATAATGAAGCTTGAAGAAATGGAAAATCATCTTTTCCCTTTTCCTCCACTGAAACAAGGTTGAGACTTTTCAAGTGAAACATGCCATAAAGAAAAAGATAATCCACAAAACCATCATAAAGAATATGTATGGAATAGAGTCAATTTATAATATGGCTTTAATTAACCAGAGCTACATTAGAGGATACTGCTATTGGGAACTAAAGTATTTTCTTTTTATCATGTTTATCTGGGGACCCTGCCTGCAAAGAAGTAAACTGCCTTTTCTCCAACTTTATACTTCTCTTTCTCCTTTTCCCACTTTACTTCCTCCTCCTATTCTTGCCCCAGCATAGAGTTTAAAGAGATTCCAATAAGAATTCAAGAACAGAGCAGGGAGGAAGAGCAGGAGGAAAAGATTAACATTAAGCTGAGTCATGAAGTGGGAGGGAAAGGGAGAGAAAAGGGAAATTGCATGGAAATGGAAGGAGACCCTCATTGTTATACAAAATTACATATAAGAGTTTGTGAGGGGAATGGGAAAAAAATAAGGAGAGAAATGAATTACAGTAGATGGGGTAGAGAGAGAAGATGGGAGGGGAGGGGAGGGGGGATAGTAGAGGATAGGAAAGGTAGCAGAATACAACGGTTACTATTATGGTATTATGTAAAAATGTGGATGTGTAACCGGTGTGACTCTGCAATCTTTGTAATGTTTTGAATAACCAATAAAAAAAAAATTAAAAAAAAAAAGAATTCACCTCTCTTCCTCCTATTTGAAAGTTATTGAGTTCAGAGGTACTAGATTCATTATTCTTTTATTTTATTTTATTTTTGTCCATGTTTCGTCTTAAAAGGAAAATAGAAGTAAGCACAAACTCCACAAACATTTAACTGTCTATCCAACTGCTATTCCAAAACTAGTTTACCTCTCTATGATACCAGGGGAACCCATTCCCCAAATACCAATTGCTCCTGAAAAGCACAGTCACAAATCTATTTTAATTTTTTTGGTGACTCATTATCAATAAATGTGTTGGTTGGAAAAAATGGATACCTGTTTCTAAAAGTAAATAATGTAATGACTGAGAATGTTTAAAATTTGAGATCACTGATTGAGATTCATTAACAGTCTAGTAAACTCTAAACATTGATGAGCAGTAAAGAGTAGCAAGCTTGGAGCTTCACAAAATGGGAGGCAGGGCAATCACAGACTGTCAGTCATACGCAGAGCTACATCCCAAGCACCCCCACTATTTTTGAGACAGAGTCTCCCTGAATTGCTTCAAATTTGCCATCCTCCTGCCCCAGCCTTTTGAGTAGCTGGGATAATAGATATGAGCCACTGTGCCTGACTCCAATTTTTCTTAATCTTTTTCCATTATTCTTGAAGATGTTGCTTAAGGTTTTCTTAATATCAAATACCAAAAAGTGACTCCCTAAACTCCCTAAATTAAACCAAAAGATTTTACTAAATGGGTCCTGGGATTCACAGAATTGAGGACAGCATTGAACAATCAAGAATCATAAGAGACCAGGCAGCTGGAGGTAGTGCAGCAGCTGGAGTTTATGGACTCAATCATAAGTTTTGAGATCAAATGGCAAATGAGTTACAATGAAAAAAAAGTCTGTGTAGACAAAGGGAGAAAACAGGCCACAGGTGGACCAGACATAATGATCCCAGTTTTCAAACAGAAATGAGGTATAATGTTGTTCTAAGCCGACAGCAGATGATGATTTCCACGTCACCTTTATCTATTCCCAAATTAACATATACTACTTGTGGAATTCTAGAAGTTTTAAAGTAAAATATATCTCTGTTGAGGGGTTATGAAATGAACAGCCTCTTTAAGCACATCATTCATCAAAACACTGCCACAAGTGGTCATTAACTGATCGAGATTCATTAGCAGTCTAGTAATATTGAGTTCCTGGCCTGATAGTCTAGACAGAGAGAAAAACCTCTTCCCAGGGTGGCTTTGCAATGTGCTGTTTCTCTGTGGCCTTTACTTGTCTGGAATTTGAGAGATTTGACTCTCCTGGGGGGGGGGGGGGTGAAGAAGCCCCATGTGTCCTCTCTGCTCTCTTCCTTCTGTAGAGAGCCTGGCTCTTCAGGCTCACACCGTCTTGTTGGATCTTAAGACAATGGGTGTTATTGCCTTTCATGGGACAGGAAACCGGATTATCACTGCCTCACTAGGAAAATAAAATTTTACAGTGGGTAATCTTGATTATAGAACAGCATAAAGAAGCTGCAGTACCGTACTTTGATGCAATTCAAATGTGATGCCAGGGGTGCCATACTCTCAGAGGAAATTCAAATATAAACATACACAAGATGATTCCTTTTGAGAAAAATATACTTGTATTGCTATTTTCATTTGGGTCACCAGAAATATTCTTTCTTCTATTTTTTTTTTTTTTTTTACCTTAAGTAGACCTATGCTATTATATTATTTTAAACATTAAAAAAGGTAAAACGACCCTGCAGGTGGGTTACAATATTGGCAGGAAGAGACCACATCCACTCAAACACCCTGCTGCATCTTCTCATTTTACCAGCCAAGATTTCAGAAATAGTGGAGGCAACCTGCACAGAGTAGAGCAGATGCGTCCTAACTTGGCCTGGCTTTTTTCTCACCCCTGGGTTCCCTACAGGGTCTGCAGCTGCTTGCAACAGTCGCTGGCCAGACAGAATCCTGACAAATGGGGCGGGGGAGGGTGGTGAGGGGGGAAATAAAATGTTAAATTCTTGCTGTGCCACTGCCATACTTGGTGTGACTCTGACCATTCTTTTGGGCCCAGAAATGGTTCAGAAATCCTGTTCCTCTAGGAACCCTGAAACTGCATTCCAACAGCTTAGTGAAATTCAAGTGGTCATCTTATAAATATATACAATATCTCTAAACCTACCCACCGTCGTTCTACCCAATCTAAATACTCTATAAACCTGAGGGAATGAGCATAATAAGTGCTAGATAGGATGCAGAAGGAGAGCCACCCCCTAAAACCAGCTCTTGCCTAGACTTGCAGGGAGTTTAAGGCTCTGAATCATCTTTACTACTCAGCTGACAATGTTCTGCTTTCAGTTGAGGAAACACGACATGGTACTGAGTACAAGAAGAGAAAATATGGCTGCCCTATCTACCCACATAAAGTCTTTTTTTTTTTTTTTTTTTAAAGAGAGAGTGAGAGAAGGGGAGAGAGAGACAGAATTTTAATATTTATTTTTTTTAGTTTTCGGTGGACACAACATCTTTCTTTGTATGTGGTGCTGAGGATCGAACCCGGGCCGCACACATGCCAGGTGAGCGCGCTACTGCTTGAGCCACATCCCCAGCCCCCCCACATAAAGTCTTAAGGGCATTGTCAGAGTTAAAGAAACACTGCCACAGGAATAATGCATCTCAAGAGTGGTGCTAACAAAGTGTGGCTTCTCATCTTAGAAAAATCTGGACATGGCCAGGTTCATTGGCCAGATTCAGTGGCTTACACCTGTAATCCCAGAAGTTCAGGAAGCTGAGGCAGGAGGATCACAAATTCAAAGCCAGCCTCAGCAACTTAGTGAAGCCCTAAGCAAATTAGTGAGACCCTGTCTCAAATTTAAAAATAAAAAAGGCAGGGCGGGGGCGCTGAGATATGTCTCAGTGGCTGGGCATCCCTTGGTTCAATCCCTGATACAAAAAAAAAAAAAAAAAATCTGGACATGAATACTAAAAGCAAATATGTATGCTTTTATCTCTATATGATTATAGGGAAGAAAAAGCATCTTTTCTTTAGACATTGTAAGAATCATGGTTGAGATCCCTATAACAAAAGACAGATTAACGAGAGAAAAGCAGGCAAATTATTTTAATATAAGTTTTAGGATATAAGATTTCAGAAGTGAAGATCCAAAGGAATGGGAAAATCTGTGTATTTTTATGGAAAGTCAAGCAGAAATAAGATTGAAAGACAAAACAAGATATGATGTAAAGGTAATACAAGGGCGGGGGGGGGGGATTTAACAAGGCCTGTTGATTTAGATTCTTGGCGTCCTTGTGTGACATTTGATCCCCCTCCAGGTATAACACAGGACACTTGTCACATAGCATAGCGTCTTGGGAGGAGGGGAGAAGGTCAGAGAGTGACCTTCCTATCTTATATCTCTTGCTACAGAGGAGAAGGGTAGGGGCAGGTGAAAGTGACAGTGCTGTTTCTGCTATTTTCTCAAATGCTGAAGTGTCATATTTTGGAGTACCATATCCTGAATCTTTTCATGATTAAATAGTGAATAATTATTGCCCTTTTTTTTTGCCAGATTCTTTGTTTTCTGGGATTGTTTTCTTAAACAAACCTATTTTTTTTATTCCATTTTAAAAATCTAAAGGCTAAAATAATACCTTTGAAAGTGAACTTGACATTAATCCTACCATCAATGGACCCTAGTTATTTATAAAGAAACTTATTAAATATTTGACTGTTTTCAGTTGTTAGGAAGAATCCCTACCTCAGGAAATGAGCAGTACTTTTCACCCTGAACACTCTGGGGGTGGGAGAAGAGATGAAATAGGAACCATTACTACCACTCATCTGAAATAGCTTGCTTTTCCTCATTTTAAAAACTCCATGGGTTTTAGTAACCCTTACTACTAAGCAAAAAGTTTGCTTTATTTCTGTTTCTCTTTCCTAATACAGAAGGTTCTGCTTTCCAGGTGTTCCATTTCTAGATGTTCTCCCACAGTTCCCTGTAGTTACAGCAGTTTATTTCTAGCTTCCACCTGCCCATGAAGCTAATTCCTTTCTTTATCTTAGTAGGCAGAACCACTGCTCTTTCTGGATCCTGAAGGCCATGAATAATGGTCACTGACCAGAAGCAGGAAGGAGAAGCATGCCTTCATACTCTAGCCAGAAACCATCTGTTATCTGTGGTTGGGGCTGAAAATGAGAGAAATCCAAATTGACAGTGCACATTTCTAAAAAGATATTCATAGATTATAGGGAAAAGGCCAGTGAGTTAGTCAACCTTCTGTCAGCTCACAGTTTCAAAGGTCTCAGTCCATGGTCACTTGGCTTTTTTGTTTCTGGGCCTGTGACAAGGCAAGGAATTCATGGTGTAACAGAGCTGCTCAGCTTGTGGCTAGGAAAGGGAGTAGGGACAGAGAGGTGACAAGAGAAGAGAAGAGAAATGGAGGAGAGAAAAGGAGAGGAGGGAGAAAAGGGGCCAGGCAACAGGCCCCCAAATCCCCTGTAAGGGCAGGCCCCAGTGACCTACTTCCTCACAGGAGGCCCCACCTCCCACAGTTTCCATCTGCTACCAATGGTGCCACCAGCTGGGGACCAAGCCTTCAACACATCAGCCTTTAGGGAACATTCCAGACCCAACTATAATAGCCAGGACACAAACACTAAGAGTTTATCATCCCATTTTTACAAAGAGATATTTTCACACCTCCTTAAGTAAAGAGACAAAATGATGACATTTATTATCACTTTGATCATCTCTGTTTTCTAATTATTCTCAAATTAATATGTATTATGAATGCTTTGCAGATTTGGGTGGTGAAATATTACCTCTGAAACAAAACATAGCGTATCTGATCCTGATCATGATCACAAATAAATTGTCTGTTGAACAGATTGTTGCTAACAAGCGTCCATTAACCTCACGTTGCCAGCACCACCTGGGTGCCTGGGAATTCCTCCCCACAAATCCCTGCTGGCCTCTTCACTTCTTTTTCTTTCTTTCTTTTTTTTTTTTTTAAGGCTTCAGAATTCCCAGTCTTCAAGTAAACTTGAAAATGAGAGAAATCCAAATTGATAGTGCACATCCTTAAAAAGATACTCACAGATAAGCAGGAGGAAATCCAGTGTGAGACCCCAGAATTCCTTTCTCAGTCTTTTTTATCATGTAACAAACCAAACTCTCTCTTCTTGGTTTCCCAATTCCTCTTCCATTGCCCCTGCAATGTCCAGGCAGGACCACTAGTCAGTATGTCCTTTTAGGTTAGATCCAGTCCTCTCTGCCTCGCCTGTGTTTCAGCCTAGCACTGTTGGTACCTAGGATAAAATGAGTAAGTGGAAATTCCCACTTTGAACCTGAAAAAGAATAGCTTCTCACTCCTTTTTTTGTTTTAGAAGAACTTTTAACATCATTAATTTTTTAAAAAATGTTTTTTAGTTATAGATGGATGCAATATCTTTATTTTGTTTATTCGTTTTTATGTGGTGCTGAGGATCAAACCCAGTGCCTCACATGTGCGAGGCAAGCACTCTGCCACTGAGCCACAACCCCAGCCCCATTATCATTAAATTTGATTGTAATAAAATATGAGGAAGAAACAGTACAATATTAGTAGATATTTCTAAACAGATGCCTCTGAAATATATTCATAGTTCATTGATTACAAATAGGACACAACTGTCCTATATAGTTTCATGTTTTGAAAAAATATACCAACAATGCTGTGTAAAATTTAAATGGAAATAATTTAATTTTCCATTTACATTCATTCATGTTCTCTATTTCCTCAGATTAACCTCTATTTATTTATTTGTTTATTTATTTATTTATTTTCAGTACTGGGGATTGGGCCTAGGGATGCTCTACCACTGAGGTATGTATTTCTCCAGCCTTTTTTATTTTTTGAGACAGGGTCTTGCTAAGTTGCTAGTCTGGCCTAATACTTGGAATCTTCTTGTGCCGCAGTCTGGCTGGGCACAAAATCATGAGCCACTCACAGCCTTGTAGATTCAAACAGCAGTTCTTTATTCCCAATCTCACACCGGCCCTCTACAAACACGTTCTGGGGAAATCCACGTTCTCTGCCCAAATCCACCTCCTCTGCCTCCCAAAATACTTTCTGAATCCCGGGAGAGACTCAAGGGGAACTCAGGCAGCAGGATACGCCCTATTCCCAGCAGGAATAATCTTAAACCTGGAACCTCCCTAAACCCGGATCCGCCCTGGTCCTTGAGCAAGGTCACCTTACATGCAATGTTACTGCAAAATGTCCTATTTCCACGAGTCCTTCCACTAAGCAACATGGGGTACGCTGGCAAGGAAATTGTTATACCTACTTGGCTAATGGCTCCCAGCACTCTTGCCTCAACCTCCTGATTTGCTAGGATTCTAAGTGTGTGCCATCACTCTAGGCTTAAGTAATTTTTTATATTTTAAAGGAAAGAGTACTACCTGCAGCATTCCAGGTTGCCTACTCAGAAAGGAGACCACACATTAGTCCATGCTTACTGAATGCTCCGTTGAATTTAGCTAGGGATTAAGAACTTAATGGATGTCAAGTGCCACAGAGAGCAGGGACAATATTTCCTGGCCTGGTTTATTCATGCCTTGCTCCTCCATGGGGCTGCTGGTAATTCTTAGCATTGAGAAAGCCAAATTTTTGATAGGCTACTGCCCTTTCATAAGCAGGCTCAAATCACAATTTACCACAAAAGCTAATAACACATGTTTTTTTTTCTTTTCTTTTCCTCTTTCTTTTCTTTTTTCTTTTTCTTTTTCATTTTTTTTAAACAAGATCTGACTAATTTCCAGGGCAGACCTCAAACTTATGATCCTAGTACCTCAACCTCCTGAGTTGCTGGGATTATAAGCTGTGAGCCGCCACACCTAGCTAACCTTTGGATTTTCTAAAAAATTAATCACTAGATTTTTTTTTACATCAGTCTTAGTTCTTCAGAAAAATTGAGTAGAAATATTCAGAATTCAGAATGGTGATTTGAGCCTGCTTATGAAAGGGCAAATCCACACATTTTCCTTTACAGACATATGCAAATGCAGAAGATTGTCTAAGAACTGAAACTGTATTTTCACATAAAATATGTACACCTGTTTGTCTAGCACACAAAAGGCCTTGAGTTCAATCCCCAGCACTGCAAAAAAGAAATAATAATAATAATAAAAAAAATAAAACAGCATACACCAGTGGTGGGGGCAGGGGTGTGGTGTTATAAACTTGTAACCAGTGACTCCAAAAGCTAAAGCAAGAGGATCTCAAGTTTGAGCCAGCCTTGGCAACTCAGTAAGATCCTATTTCAAAATAAAAAATAAAAATGACTCAGAATATAGCTCAGTGGCAGAGTGCCACTAGGACTAATCCCCACTACTGCAAATAAGAAAAATAAATAATGAGTTAAATAAAACAATGAAGTGATGAAAATGTTCCGAAACCAATTGGTGGTGATGGAAACACAGCTTGATGGCAGCACTGGTGATCACTGATAGGCACTCTTGTGAAAACTCAGGTGCTCTGTTTATGGAACCAAAGTCTCACTGATGAAGCCACACCCTTGCTGGGGGTGGAGAGAGAAAAGAAGCCCGTGCACAGGTGTCCTTTTGGAACATCTCTACCTCTAGCTCTTCAGTGGCCAATGAAATCCAGCTGTATCCAGGGCACCCTCCTCTCTAATAAGCTAATGCTGAGGGGGTTCTGATTTTGAGTGGTGCCAGAACCACAGCCACAAGTTCTTCCTTGATCGATTGATTGATTGATTGACTGTAGTGCTGGGAATTGAACCCAGGGATACTCTACCACTGACTATACCCCCAAACCTCTATTTTTAATTTTAAAAATAATTTTTTTTTAAACAGAATCTCATCAAATTGCCTTGAATGGCCTTGAACTTGTGATCTTCTGTCTCAGCATCCCAAGTTGTTGAGATTACAAGCATGTGCCACCATGCCTGGCACAAATTTCTCGGAACCCAAACAATCTCTTAGAATGAATGTTACTGTTAAGAGAAGGCACTTCTAAAATTTCTTCCAGTTGAGGACAACATAGCTTCTGGCCTCTTTCAGCACCTGTACCAGGTACAATGGGATAGGGAGGATGATAGAATTTCCTCCTCCATATGACTCTCTTGCTCACAAGGCTCAACTTTCCCTTGAGGTTTTGCTATTATGTACTTTTAGCTAGATTTTTTTAAAAAATCCCCTCTTTAGGCAAATTCATTCCTTTCCTATACCATATGAAGAACTAATATTGTTTGCTGGATCCTGGAGGCATACATGGGAGGGAGTCAGGAACACACAGGGAGCTTCCCATCTCAGTTTATTTTAAACAAATCTATAACTGATTAATCTTGGTTAATAAGAAAAATGTATCACATTAAAGACACTTCTAAAATCATACCTCAAAAAAATATATTCTCGGTTTGTCACAAAGTTAAAAACAGGACACAAACAATATGTACAGTGATCCTATTTTTATACAAAGATATATTTATCTTTCTATCTGTAATTAGTGCTATAGTGAATGATTTTGTTTTTTTAACTTATATGTTTACTACTCTTTTCTAAATTGAACAAATAGGTCTTGTGTCATTTTTAAAATTCAAAGCTAAAATGGTACCAAAACATTTCTCAAACATTTATAATGGTTACAAATAAACTCTAATTTAGTCATCCTAGATCATCATTATCAGCCTCAGAGTACAATCCTTCCCAGGTACCTGAAGTTGGGAGGGAGACAGAGACAGGAGGGGAGGGCTAGAGTACAAGGTCTTCCAAGATATCATATTCTGAGAAATGGATGTTCTATGTCAGTTAGGGCCTGAGGTCTTACCAGATTGCCTGCTGTGTGTACTTTGATTCAATCACTTAATAGGCAATGTTTATCGAATGCCCACTTTGTAGGGGAAGAAAGCAATGTGATATCATCAAATGTGATATCATCACATTTTCAAGAAGCTTATACGAGAGCCAGGGTGTAGCTCAGTGGCATAATGGTTGCCTTGAATGCACAAGGTTCTGGTCCAATTCCCACTACTGGGAGGAAAAAGAACAAAGAGAAACTCACTTTTTCTCTTATTTTTCATGCTAGATGGGACTTGCATGGGGGCTCTTTGTACTCACCTCTTCTTGTTTAAATAAACAAACTAAATAGTTTTGTGATGTCATTTCTTTTCTATAACTCTTTTTTCAGAGGACCCCACCAAGTTACTGTTTTTTTGTTGTTGTTGTTTGTTTGTTTGTTTGTTGTTCTTGTTTAAAGTAAGTGATCATGGTGGAGAAACAAGACCCAAAGGAAAAGAAAATCTTTAAGACACATGTGCTAAATATTCCGTTTCTCCTCTCTCCTCACTTATGGAGACAAGTCTGAAGATAACAACAGTAAATACATTTTTCACTTATATGCTTTACCTGCTTTATGGGACCTCTGAACATTCTGTTAACTATTTCTACAAGTGCTGAAACACAAGGTTAGTCTCACATTTGTGTAGAAATAGAACTGCTAATGTTCTCCCCTTCTGGCCTCCTTCACTGTTCTAAGACACCGGCAGTAACTTAAAGCTGTATCTACCACTGGCATCTTCTGAGGGAACTCCAGGCTACTGAAAATGTGTTTTGGGACCAAATTTGTATAAATTTACTTTTCAAAACCACACTGTGGAAGATTTAATATCAGAAGAAATTCATGATGACTATAGACTGAAGAGTTATTTTATGTTACGCAAATAATATTCCAACCCTAATTTATAAATTTGCTCAAGTCAAATTGTACAGGAGGTTTGCTCAAAGTGTGACTCACCCAGGGCTAAAGCAGCAAAAGAGCAATTACAGAGAGCTATGTAAACCTGCACATGATGATATTGCAAAACTGCACTGAGGCATGCTTGGGGGATGCAAATAAATGAGTGATTTGGGTGATGCTCTTTGAACGTGTCCCATTAGAATATAATCCACATCTGCCAAGAAGCAGCTTTAGTGTGTGCATTTAGTATTTATGCATTTTATCCACTTGCTGAAGAAAGAGGTGGAAACTGAAAATGGTAAGGGTCATTTATTCATCTCTTCTTCCCACTCTTTCAAAACAGAAAAAGGTAATCTCAAAATGGCATTTTCCCACATAGATCTAGCCATAGACATACAATGATATTCACATACAAACAAAATCTCCAACCTAAATTGTTTCCTCACTGGTGACATTTCATTTCCTATTCCTCTAGAAAAGAAAATGGATGTTTTTCTTCTGGAAAAAATACATATACTTCCAAGCTGAAATTTAAAGGAAATTTAAATCTTCAAATGCATGCATACCTTGATGTAAAAATAAAATTCAAGAAAAGTTGTAGACCCTTATAGCCTAGTAATTTTCCTGGAATAACCTATCACATGAGTTTCTCATAAAGTACATTTGGTAGTAGGAAGCTACTATATTAAAATTGATGTTAATCTGCCTATTCATTATTAATTAATAAACTATAACCTACATATGAAAGTGTTGATGAAAGACCACCAATCTGAATTGTGAAACAAATGGCCAAGAGTGAGTTTTCAAGTCCTTAACCACCCACACACCTCAACCTATAGAACTAAGAATTGCCAAGAGTTGGGAATTGCAGATGAAGAGAGATTTTTGGAAAAACTTTCATCTACCCATGGGAGGGGTGGGGCTGTCTTTTCCCGGACGTCCAGAAAACAATGGCTTCAGGACTAACTGTATCTTCAAAAGTTTGGTAGACATGATGTATTGATTTTTCACTAATGACAAATCTAAAGAGTAAGAATCTTATTAAATTTACCTACAGCAGCCAGTGTAGTGGTGCACGCCTATAATCCCAACAGCTCAGGAGGTTGAGGCAGGAGGATCCTAAATTTAAGCAACTTATTGAGTCTCTGTCTCAAAATACAAAAGGCTTGTATAGGTAGCTCAGTTGGTAAAGAGTGCCTGAGCTCAATACCCAGTACAGAAAGAAAAAGAAAAAAAAAAAAAAGATTTATCTATAACAGTGATGCCTCTGGAAATACTTCAGGAGTAAGTGAGCTCTCACCTATAATGGGTCAAACTTGCAAATTTCCTATGAACCATGTGACAGAGAAGTTACATTTTTTTTTAGATTGCATCTTATAAGTTCTGCAATTCACGAGTGCTAGTTAAAAGATATACATGTATTTCTATTCAGTCCCATATCTTGTCGGAGGACCTTTTCCCTTTGGAATCTATCACAAATAATCAATGATTTATCTTTTAAGTCTTGGTAGATTGGCTCTGCAATCCTGAATTTAATATTAGACTAGATTGGATGACAGTAACTATGTCCTCTCTTGAAGAGAGAATTCATTGGCTCTTGCTATACTTAACATACCACTACCCATCTCAAGAATGGGCGTTTCCCCAATAGTTTTCCATGTATTTCTGCGACCTTGGGTCCAGTTCTTTATCATCTCCTTACACTGAAATAGCCAGCTACCTCCTGCACTTAAATTTGTCTGCAGATAAGCTATCAAACTGTGGATTTGTTGGTAAATTGATCCCAAAAAGCTTCAGATTAAGAACTATTTCTGTTTGATTTTTTCCAAACCTGTTGCTTCAGAGCTAGAAGATGGACATTTCATGCATCCATGAAAATTTTAATTTTCTCAGCTGTTTGGGTCCTTCAGGCTTTAAGAAAGTTTTTCAAGGGTGTAAAAGGGGTACACCTGTAATTCCAGTGATTCAAGAGCCTGAGGAAAGAGGATCAGAAGTTTGAGGATAGCCTGGACAAATTAATGAGACCCTATCTCAAAATAGAAAAATTATAAGGGTTGGGGATGCAGTTCAGTAGTAGAGTGCCCCTGGGTTAAATCCCCAGGACCTAAAAATGAAAGAAAGGAAGGAAGGAAGAGAGAGAGAGAAAGAGAGGGTGGGTAAAACTTTTCAATGAAATGAAGCTGTGTGCCTATTTGTGACTAAATTCTAGGGTTAAAGAAAGGAATAAAACCAGGTCCAGAGGTACATGCCTGTAATCCCAGTAACTCAGGAGGCTGAGGCAAAAGGATTGAAAACTCAAGGAAAGCCTCAGCAATTTAGAAGATCCTGCATCAAAACAAAAAAGGTTGGGGATGTTGCTCTGTAGTAGAGCACCCTGGGTTCAGTCTCCAATACTGAAAAAAAAAGGAAGAAAGGAAAAAGTTCTGGGAGAAAGAAAGAAGTAATTTTTCTTTTTCTAATCCTTTCCCTCCTGCATAAGAACCAACTCCCTTTCAGTGCTTATTTCCCACATCTACCCCTTCACCATTTCTCAATTTTAGCTATCATGGTACGTGTGTGTGTGTGTGTGTGTGTGTGTGTGTGTTTCAATTCTGATTTCCTCATTGGATAGTTTCATTCATGTTCTACCATATGTGGAATTAGCCATTCACTGGATGAAAGTATTGTCTTCTCTTTCCATCCTTCCTATTGTTCTATGTAGTAATTCTTATTTGTTGCGATTTATAAATGCTGCTTTATCGTTTTTTAAAAAAAGGAAATTACTTTAGTAAGTTACAGAGTAGTCCACAGAATTGAAAAATAACTGAACAAGCGAGATTCAGGAAGGGAAAGAATATACTGCTCTGGGATCTCAGCAGCATTTATTGACCGTGTCTCTCCAAGCTCTACCCAGTACCCACTGGGTGGCAGTAATTGTATGTACAAAGGATTTCTTCACAGGGGTATCTGTAATTGAGGAAGGAAGGAAGGAAGGAAGGAAGGAAGGAAGGAAGGAAGGAAGGAAGGAAGGAAGGAAGGAAGGAAGGAAGGAAGGAAGGAAGGAGCAAGAGAAAGGAAGGAAGGAGGAAAGAAAGGCAGGCAGGTGGGGCCAAAAGGTGAAACGCAACCTCTACAAGTCAAGGGCATTATTCTAAATATGCACAATGAAATTCTATTTGGCTATTTCAAATGCCATTTATGAAAACTTCGTATAATATAAGAAATGTTTGTGATAAAATAGAAAGTAGAAAAGCAATTTATAAAATGGATCACAATTATGGACCTTTTAATAGTTGTAAAAACTATTGATTGGGAGAAGCGGCTGCAGCGCCGAGAGGAGGCAGAAGGCAGATAACGAGAAGCCGCTGGGTGGGCACCATGGCCGGGATCACCACCGTCGAGGCGGTGAAGCGCAAGATCCAGGTTCTGCAGCAGCAAGCGGATGATGCCGAGGAGAGGGCTGAGCGCCTCCAGCGGGAAGTTGAGGGAGAAAGGCGGGCCCGGGAACAGGCTGAGGCTGAGGCAGCCTCCTTGAACCGAAGGATCCAACTGGTTGAAGAGGAGCTGGACCGTGCTCAGGAGCGCCTTGCTACTGCCCTGCAAAAGCTGGAGGAAGCAGAAAAAGCTGCTGATGAGAGTGAGAGAGGTATGAAGGTTATTGAAAACCGGGCCCTAAAAGATGAAGAAAAGATGGAACTCCAGGAAGTCCAATTCAAAGAAGCTAAGCACAATGCAGAAGAAGCAGATAGGAAGTATGAAGAGGTGGCTCCTAAGTTAGTGATTATTGAAGGAGACTTGGAACGCACAGAGGAACGAGCTGAGCTGGCAGAGTCCCGTTGCCCAGAGATGGATGAGCAGATCAGACTGATGGACCAGAACCTGAAGTGTCTGAATGCTGCTGAAGAAAAGTACTCTCAAAAAGAAGACAAATATGAGGAAGAAATAAAGATTCTCACTGATAAACTCAAGGAGGCAGAGACCCGCGCTGAGTTTGCCGAGAGATCGGTAGCCAAATTGGAAAAGACAATTGATGATTTGGAAGATAAGCTGAAATGCACCAAAGAGGAGCACCTCTGTACACAAAGGATGCTGGACCAGACTCTGCTTGACCTGAATGAGATGTAGAGCTCCCCAGTCCCGCCCTGCTGCTGCTCCTCCCTCTGACCCTGACTCCGCCTGAGGCCAGCCAGCCCGCCGAAGCTGACCTTGAAACTGAGGGCTGATCTTTAACTGGAAGGCTGCTTTCTCCTTTCAACACCCCCTCGACCCCCTATCCCCTTGTCTTTTTCACCAAACTGTCTCTGCTTCTTCCCAGAGATTCCAGCTGGGCTAGAGGCTGAGCACCTTTGGGAACAGCATTTAAGGGAATGTGAGCACAACGCAAAGTGTCTTTAAAAGCATGTTGTGATGTACACATTTTGTAATTACTTTTTTTTGTTGTTACAGTAACCATTTGTAAAACATTCCAAATAATTTCATAGCTCTAAAGCAGCAATCTAATTCCCTTCTCACTTTTGGAAGGTAACTTTCCAGCCTAATCCCTATTGCCCTCTCCATAGAGGAGGAAAAGAGGAATGGGCCTGCCTTACTGAGAGCCAAACAGAGCCCAGGGAAAGACTCTACTATGGCAAACCTCATTGCTCTGTGCAAAGTACCAGCCAAACCAGAAAGGTGATTCCAAGAGGAGTTAGCCAAAAAACAAAAACCTTGCTATTCAGGTTTTGTTTTATTTTTAGCTTTAAGGTATCTTTAGACAACTGTATTCTTATTTTTTACTTTTTTTCATCAGAAATGACCAAATTAACATGGTGAGACCTCTGAGACTTTTTGTTTTTCTGGTGCTGGGGATTGAACCTAGGGCCTCGTGCTTGTTTGGCAAATGCTCTACCACTGAGCCATATTCTTAGCCCTGAGTCCAAATTTTTCTCCCATCTCTACCCACTTTCCAAGTGTTCACAGAATGGATCATGGACCCCTTAATCTTGCAGTGACCACTTAATTGCTCTCCTGCCTGCTTGAAAAAAAAGAAAGAAAGAAAATTATGTTTGGCCACTGATTTAGCCATATGAACTCATCTCATCACCCTTTTCTGGGTCTGAAGCTGCTGTATCTAAAAGTGCCATCTCATTGTGCTTTGTATCAGTCAGTGCTGGAGAATCTTGAATAGCTTATGTACACAACTTTTTAAATTTTATATTATTTTGAAACTGCATCTTTGGGGTGGGGTACCTGGCCACCTCGTCTGGCTGTGAGAATCCTGCAGTCTGGGCTGGCAGTGTGCTGATCTTTCAAAGTTTCTTTCCCAGCCCAATCCCCACTTTTTTAGATGAGGTTTCGTGAGGTCTGTTAGGTGTACATCCTGCAGCTTATTGGCTTAAAATGTATTCTCCTTTGTTGTGGTCTCTTTGGGGCCAGTTGGGAGAAAGACAAACAATAGTGCAACTGTTTTGATACTGAATATTGACAAGTGTCTTTTTGAAATAAAGAACCAGTCCCTCCAAACTTCAAAAAAAAAAAAAAAAAAACTATTGATTGGGCAAAGGGGAGAGAGGGTTGGGGAGGGGGCATGGGGGTAGGAAGATGGTGGAAGGAGATGAACGCAATTACCCTAGGTACATGCATGACTGCACATGTGGTGCAACTCTACATTGTGTACAACCAGATGTTCAGCACAACTAGTCATCAGAGATAAAAAAATTAGAAGACTGTGATGAAATATTACTACACGACTATTAGAAAAGCAAAAATTAAGGATAGTGATAATATCAAATGCTAGTAAGAATGTGGAGAAATTGAATTTCTCATGTTGTTTGTGGGAATATAACATTGCACTCTGGAACAAAGCTTAAAAATTTGAAGAAAAAAACCATATAATGTATACATATTATGTAACTCAGGAATTATGTATCAGTTTCAAGAATTGTAAACATGTATTTACACAAAATAATGTTCAGAATTGTTTGTATTAGATTAATTTGTGCTTGCCCCAACTAAAGACAACAAAATATCCAGTAATAATAAGTGAATGGCTAAATTTCTTGTTGTACGTGGACACCATGGAATCCAACAGAGGATTAAAAAGGAACACACTGTTCACACACCAACTACTGGGATGCTGTGCAAGTACAGTATTCTCAGTAAATAAAAGCAAATCAACTAAAAATATATATGCACAAAGTGCAAAAGTATGTTAAAAAGCTATTTGTATTGAAAATGGAGAAAGTATATATATTCATATTTACTTGATTATGGATAAACCTCTCTCTGCAAAGACACACAAAAAAAACTAATAAGCAGTTACCTACTGGATTTGAGAATGGAACTGAGCAGATAAGGTACAAAAATGAGCAAAAGACTTTACACCTCTTTTATTTTTTTGGACCAGATGAATGTATATACTTCCATAGTGTGTACATGTTGTAAATGTATTTAAAATATTACGTATGTGTGTGTGGAAGACAATACATCAAGATGGTAAAATTAGTGGATGTCACTCTATACTGACAAATGATTTCTTCTTTCTACATTATCATCCACATTTTCACCAATGGATCTATATGCTAATATTTTTTTAAAAAAATTGATTGAAACAATTTTTTCAGCTTTATTTAGTGAATTCCAAAGAAGTTTTAGTCAAAAATTTCCAAGAAAGGAGCAGGAACCCTGTGAATTTACAAATTAGTGTTAATAACTGTGACAAGGATTTTGTGTTTTTCCCTTAGGCAGACACAGCCAGAGCATCAGGAAGGGAACTAAACTGGACACTACTTCCATGAGGCTCTGTCCTACAGTGCTTAAGAAAGTGCTCCTCAAATTCCAGTGCCCACTGGAGTCACATGGAATCTTGTTAAAAATAGATTTCAAGTTGGGTGTGCTGCATACCTGTAATTCCAGCTACTCAGAAGACAGAAAAGTAGGATTGAAAGTTCCAGGACAGCCTGGGTAATTTAGCAAGACCTTGTCTCAAAATAAAAAGTAAATAGGGCTGGAAGGTAGCTTAGTAGTAGTATATCCCCATTGCCAACAACAACAACAACAACAAAATAGTCAAACAGGCTTCCAGGTGAAATAGATGTTGATGGTTTTCCAAAACACACCTTAGAATAACCAGTTTTGTTTTTCCTGCACGGTGTCACTGCAAATTGTAAGGTGGGATCAGAGTCTTCATCTGCACTGGACAATTTTGACTTCCAGAGGCAATTCATCTTGTAGAAATGATTAGTAATGTCATATTATTTTATTTCTCTTAATTATCTCATTTAAAATTTTAGAGGAAAAAAATGTAATTTAGAAATGAGAAATACCAATCAAAAAGATGAGCTTCCTGTGACCCTTGAGACAACTTCTTACAGCTTGGTAGAAGTTTGCTTTGGGAGAGCTCTGCAGTTCTCATTGCCCAATCAGGTAGAAGGATTTTTTTTTGTTTCTGTTTTGGTCTTGTTGTTGTTGTTTTAGTACAGGAGATTGAACCATGAGGACTCTACCACTGAGCTACATGTCCCCAGCCCTTTTTATTTTGAGGGTCTCCCTAAATTTCCCAAGCTGGTCTTGAACTTGGAATCCTACTTCCTCAGCTTCCCAAGTTGCTGTATCATTCGGGTCTGAATATAAAGCACTTTAATTAAAGAAAATAATCCTGGCATTTCTGGGATTAAGCAGTCCCCCTCATCCTGAGCTGGTGCCAATGGATAAAGAGACTTGAGTTCTAGTCTTAGCTCAATCAGGCAGGACAAGTGTGACTTTGGACAAGTTGTTTCAGGTTCCTGGCATTGCTAGTAAAGTGTTGCTGAGGAGCTGGTGGTGAGAACACCCTGGCTGTGGCATCTGAGGCAGATTCAGCTAATTGGGCAAGCCGCAGATGTCTGCCATATTTGCACTTTATCCTAAGAGCCTTGGGGAGCTATTGAAGGCTTAAAAATAGGAGAATAATACAGTGCAACATGGCAGGATTAACACAGGAGGATGAGAGGAAATCCCACAGTTTGCCTAACAATTGGTCAAATGATGTCTAACTATGTGCAGCTGTCAGACTCAAGGCAAATTTCAGCTACAGTCACCAGCAGAAGAGAATCATTATAAAAAGGAAGGCCAGACCTCTGTTTACTCTTTGAATGAATAGTTGAGTTTAGCAAACAAAACCTTGATCAAAGGCCATCATAGAATATCAGTTATTGCCAATGTTTAAATTTTTATATATATGCTTAAATTTTACTACACAAGAATTCTGAATCTGTGAACCAAACCTAGCATATGCTGAGTCCTGTGATCAAAGCATTAAATGTGATTCTAATTAACATTTCCCTCTTGGAATTAATAATAACTACCATTATTTATTGAGTATCTCTTGTGTGCTAGGTGCTTTACATGCATCACCTTGATTTACTCTCACAGCAACCACAATGAGATGGATATTGCTATCCCCATTTATAAATCAGAAATCGGACTCAGGGAGGTTAATTAACTTGCAGAGGTTACACAGGTGGCAGAGATGGATTTTGAACTCTGGTCTGTCTGACCTCTTGGCTCTTAACCTCAGGTTCACTTAAAACAGAAACAAAGGACAAATGAATATGCCAGCTTCCTCAGTCAGAAACCACTCGGGATTGATTCATCCTTCAACATCACACACTCACATGAAATATACAGACTCCATCTGGAACTGCCCATGAGTGTGTCACATACTTGGTGAGATAGTCTCATGATAAGTGACATGTGATGTATCTTTAGAATATCTGTCTAATAAAGAGTCTTAAATATAATCTTGCTCATATTTTTATGCTTCCTTTTGGATGCATATAATTAGTTTCAATGACTGTCTTCATTGAAACAAATGTTTGCTTTCGTGATATAGTAGATGTTGGATATCTATAAATTGAATTCATAGATATACTTAATTTCAGGATCATGTGCCCATATGTGAACGTCTTTTGATTTTTTTTAAAACTAAGGTCACAGACAGATAAATACATATATGACTATTTCATAGGTACCATGGTGACATCTTGTGGGAAAAGCATGTTGAATTGCATATGTATTTTTTTAAGTATTTCAAAACCACTTTTTCCATCTACAAAGTGGAAGCTATCATCACAATGAATTTGAGATGTTGAACTATGAAATAAGAGTTTGGACCTATACAAATTTATTCAATTTCCAATAAAATAATAGAATACTTCTGAATCATATATATTCTAAATTGATAGAGCTGTGAGAAGTGATCCTAAAAACAATGTTGCAAGAGATTTAAACCAGTGAATTTTTAAAATAGTTATTGTTGTGCTGCTTTTAGAATGTGAAAGGAACGATTTCCTCTGGGAATGATTTTGGAATAACTTAATTTGAAAGCAGATAGATAATATTAAGTTTCTATATTATAGGATCTCATATTCCCCCAGGATATCTTTCCAAGGCTCAATCAAAACTTATTAGATTGTTTACTGAATATAACATAAATAATTACTTATTGAGCCCTCACTATGTGCAAAGCATTATGAAAGCTATTTTGCTTTTTCTTCAGTAAGATCTGCTGGCTTGAGAAACTATATAGAGCATGTTTGTTAAGGAGGCTAAGTGTCAATGTCACTTATGTGGGACTGAGTTTTTTTATTCTTCATCTTGGGAATTATAATGATATTGTGGAGAAAAAGACAATGGCCTTTAAGTCAAACAACTACTGACTATTTCCCTTTTCTACTTATATTTTTTCTATTTCTTCAGCAAAGTACTGAGTACACAAACATTTGTTTCACGATCCTATGTAATGTAGAGGATATATGAATATATATTTATAAAATAAAAAGTCATCATATTTGTTATTTTACTATTATATATTTCAATGAGACTTTTTAAGGTAGTTATATTAAACTGGGAAGACAAAATATACTGTCTTTTTTCATTATACTTCATCAGTCTGATAACTCTAAACAGATGTGATTACCAATTCCTTTAATTACAACTGTTGGAAAAATTCATTTTATTTTCACCTGAATTTATTATTTATTTACAAATGTTACCACTAGAGGGCATCTGAGGACTAAGCTAAATACAAAGAAATGCTGTAAAATAAGTCTATTAAAATAAGGCTACAGCATCTTCCATCAAAAACCTAATTGAGTTTTGTGGCATAGATATTCAGAAGTAAGTTGATGAGATAGTTTTATAATGAAGTTAGTAAATATGCATACACTTCCTATCAAAACGTTAAATTAAAACACTTTCTTTTCTTTTTGATACAACAGCTAATTCTGTAATTAGAATTAAATTTGCAAATGCCAAATATAATAATGGCAATTATGCATCAAATTGTATTTGCAAATGCACCTGCCTACGTTTTAAAAGTCAGCATGCAATTACAAACAATCTATTGAACGTCTGAGAAATAAAATAACAAATCAGCTGGGCAAGTCTATGGTCTTAATTATTATAAATCCCCAATGTGTAATCATTTTTAGCTTATGTCACCCAACAACAATGTATTAAGTGCCTATGTGCAGGAACTATTGGTGTTCTGCATTTTCTATCTTTAAGCTCCCAAGTAGTAGAAGAGATTGACAAGAAGATAAATGAGGGGATGGACTATATTAACAAAGAGTGCTAATGGGGCATGCCCACCAGGAGGTGGGAATCAGAACAAAGAGGGATGTTCCAAGCTTTCCAGGTAATTTTCTTTTCCTAGCAGGTGCCTGTTTCAGATTGTAGAGATATAGGCTATAGAAAAAAATAGTGATGTAAAAACGTGGTTTCCACTTCTGTTTCATTCCCTTACTAACTCTGTGACCTAAGGCAAGTCTTTTAACTCTCCAAGCTTTGCTTTCCTCTCACTGAGGCAGGAATGATAATAGTACAACCTACCACAGAGAGTAATGGTGAGGACCAGAGAAAATGTTTGTAATGTATATCATGCAATAGTTGGCACATGTTATGTGTTAACTATTCATATTACTATTATTACTTTCATGTCATAACCAATAGACCTGGAATAGAGTCCATTGTCCCAAGTGGGAGGCAACCAAGGTGAGACAGAGACCATTTGTTTTATTGTAGTATAGGAGATGAAGTCTAGTGAAGGAGGAATAATAAACTTATAGGATAAGAGGACTGATGGTTATCCACAAAAACTTAGCGCCAATCTTTTGACCTTCTAACCAATAAATGTTTATGTTTTTACTCATTGCTGAGTTCATTGCTGCATTTCTCTTTTTTTAGATTATTTTAGTTGTAGATGGACACAGTATCTCTATTTTATTTATTTTTATGTGGTGCTGAGGTTCAAACCCAGTGCCTCTCACATACTAGGCAAGTGCTCTACTGCTGAGCCACAACCCCAGCCCCCATTGCTGTATTTCTTCTATCTCTATCTCATTGTTACAGTGTATCAGGGTATGGTGGAATAATCATTTTTTTTCTCTTGAACATGACATAACAGAATGAAACATGTTCAGTGCATGTCTGCATAATGGTTTGGGTATTTAATGCATAAGTCCAGCATAATATCACATTTCAGACTTGGTTTCTTTAAAGAAAACTATTTATGTACAGGATTGGGCTGGATGAGATTCACATATCATATTTTGTTGTTATTTTATCAATCTTTTTTTTATTACAATTTCTCAGAGGTAACCTACAAAACCACATGGTAAAAATTAAGCTATAGGACAGCTAAATCCTGATTACTTAGAACTATTTAGATAATATTTTATCAATCTATGATTTAATATCAATGATTACATATTTTGATAAGAATATATTATATCTCAGACCAAACATCTCTCTGTGTAACATCATAGATATTTGTACCATGACAGATGACAAAATAATCCAGAAAACTGATATGAAGATTTTGTAGCTATTTTCCTCCCAGCTCCAAAATTTCTTCACTAAATTAGTATACAGTACAAAATAGATTCCTCCTTCAGAATCAGAGAAAGAAAGGAACTATAGGAGAATCTGACCCTTCTCGTCCTCAACTGATGTTGGATTTGGGGCGGGGAAGCAACAAAAATCTAGAGTGATTTTTTCCCCTCTACTGGTGTACAGATGAGGAACCGACCTTGATTTGAATGGAAGCTAAATGAAAATCAGAATTATGATGTCTTGCCTCTGTCCTGGTGGTAGACACAGGGGCCTCCATTTGTTCTTACTAGAGACAAAGAGCATTTTTCTTTTGTCCTCCTGCAATCAAATCAATTTATTTTAAGCTGATATATTCTAAGTTGATCAAACAACTTACTGGAGGTGGTGGCGGGGAGAAAATACTCATGAAGAGTTCATGGGTTGAGTACAAGAGAGAAGGAAATCTGGGCATGGAAGAAAGAAAAGACAGAGTGTTATTTGATGATTTATTCTGTTGTTTATTTTTCCTTGTAAATACAATTGTAGCTCAAACTATGTCTCTGTCTCAATGTATAAACCAGCTTTTCACAAGCAGTTTTATTTTAGCCGTCTACATCAAGTATTCATTTTTGGCAAGAGTTGAGTAAGTACATCAACTCCTGTTGGAGACAGACTGCAAAGAAAGGCTTATGCTTCCCCCAACCTTGACAATGATTAAACTAAAACACTCTGGGTAGAAATGCCACACAGATGCACCATGTTTTCTGTTCCTCTGGGGATGCAGGAGAGCACTATGGCATGATGGAATGAGTGACCTCGTGCCACAGCTTGGAAAGACAATACGAGCAGTGACCATGTCCTGGACCTGCTGCTTTGGGACCTTTGCCTCTCTCCAGAAAACAATGAGGAGGCCAAACTTTGCTTAAAGGTGGTAGTCATCGCTCTGACACTCCTGAGGTTTACTCTATGTCTTACCATTCCTTTATGTATTTCTTTCACCCACATTACTCTTTTCCTTTTATTTATTTTTGGCAGCACTAAGGATGGAACCCAGGGGTGCTCTACCACCGTGCAAGCCCAGTCCTTTTTTAATTTCTTATTTTGACATAGGGTATCCCTAAGTTTCCCAGGATTACATCAAATTTGCAATTCTCCTGCCTCTACCTCCAGAGAGGCTGGAGTGACAGGCATGTGCCATCATGCCTCGCTACCCACATCACTCCGTAGGCATTCCTTTGGTCTCTGAGGTTATCCAATGTTATGATCAGCTGTGTTTCAGTTAGGGCTCTCCAAAGAAATAGAGCCAAAGACAGATTAGATTAGATAGATCATTTATTATGAGAATTGGCTCACATGATCATAGAGGTCAAGATGTCCCATAATATGCTGTCTACAAGCTACAGAACCAGAAAAGCCAGTGATATAATTCCATTTGAGTTCAAGATCTGAAAACTGGGGACAGAGGAGAAGTAGTCACTGGAGGATGGTAGAATGTGATAGACATAATTATCCAAAGTACATGTATGAAGAAGACACGAATTAGTGTCAACATACCTTATATACAACCAGAGACAGGAAAAGTTGTGCTGTATGTATATATATATATATATATATATATATATATATATATATATATATATATATATGTTATAAGAATTGTGATACATTCCACTGTCATTTATTTAAAAAAACAATAAAAAATAAATAAATCCTCAAATAGAGCGCTGATGTTTAAGTATGGGGGAAGGTAGACGTCCCAGTTCTAGGTGTGAGAGCTAGAATTTGTCCTTACTCCATATTTTTGTTCTCTCTGTGTCCTCAACATATTAGATGATGCCCACTTATATTATTGAGAGAATATCTCCTTTACTCAATCTACTGATTCAAACACTAATCTATTCTGGATACAATCTCACAGACACTCTCAGAAAAAAAGTGGTTTACCAGCCATCTGGATATCCCTTAGCCTAATCAAGTTGGCACAAAAACTTAACTGGCACAAAACTTAACTGTCACAAACAGGGTTCAGCTTTAGAAATTCAGGGTGTTTTTTTTTTCTTTAATCAAGGAAGGTTTCTTTCTGTCTTTCTAATTTGCTGAGATCTAAAAGAAAATAACTTTAAACTTCAGTATATAATTATCCCACTTTTACTCCAGCAGCCCTCATCTTATCCTACCATACATCTACCAGCTCACCACCCAAGACTCTTACCTTCTTCCCTATTCCTTAATTAAAATGGCATGTCTTTCAAGCAGCACAGCTCATCAAAC
Source organism: Callospermophilus lateralis (assembly GCF_048772815.1). Lineage (NCBI taxonomy): Eukaryota > Metazoa > Chordata > Mammalia > Rodentia > Sciuridae > Callospermophilus > Callospermophilus lateralis. The sequence goes on along the minus strand of NC_135306.1, from coordinate 125,669,477 downwards.
ATGACTGAATACTTTCTCCATGTCACACAAGGCACTAAGCATTGTAGAAATATTGAAGGCAGCCCCTAGCATTGATTGGCATTCTGAACTAAATGCCTATTTTATAAAGTAGAGGAAGCTAATTTGGGAACCTAAGAATGGGATTGATGAGGGCAGGGTACACAGAAGGCAGGAACCTATAGTATGTGTGTGTGTGTGTGTGTGTGTGTGTGTGTGTGTGTGTGTGGTATTTTTCAGGGGCTGAGATAGGCAAAGATTTTATGGTATATATAGGGGAAAGATACTATAAAGCACAAGATATGTTTCTTGTCCTATGTTTGTAAGGAAGGGAACCAGATCAGTGTTGAGCTGGTGACAGGGCAAAGTCAACGAGATGGAATGAAGTGTGCAGTGGAGCTATCACTGAGATTATGACAATAAATACCACATTGATTCCTTTCTTTTTCTTTTCCTGCATCATTTTCTAGAGCTGTCTGGTACAAGCAAAAACAGCAACAACAGAAAGAAAGGCAAACTTCCATTTTTATATAAAATAAGAGATAAAAGCAAAATTCTATTTTTATATAAAATCAGAATGCATATAAAAATGGAATTTAAAAGCATCTAATTCTAAAATAAGTGACTCATTTTCAATACCATCTAAGTGCCCTTGAGGGAGAATAGAAGAAATTTAAAAGTAGGTGGAAAGGAGACAAAGGGAGAAAACGCTTGGGTTTGTGCTCCTCATATCTTTCCTCCTAAGCCTGTTCTCTCTCCCTGGCCTGTCTCAATTTTCTGTGAAATCTACAAACCTTTACTCATAATCTTAAAGTTACTGAAAATTCATCCATTCAGGAAAAGTTCCCTGTGCACTATTAATTAGCCCATTAATACATTTATTTTTAGAAAATATTAAGCAGAGAGAACACCTATGATATGAGGTCTTTTCCCAATGTTATCTCTTGATCAGATAATAGAAAAGATCCTAAGAATTGTCAGACCACCATGAACTGCCTTGTGGCTGATTTCATTCCTTCATACCTTCCTGTGCCTACTCCTCACGAAGTTTCCTTTAAAAAGAGAATCCTAAGCTAGGGTTTATTGGTGCATACCTGTAATCCCAGTTATTCAGGAGGCTGAATCATGAGGATCTAAATTTTTATTTCATCCTAGGCAACTTAGCGAGAACCTGTCTCAAAAAAAAAAAAAAAAAAAAAGGCTGAGGTTGTAGCTCATTGGCAGAGCACACTGGGTTCAATCCTCAGTGCAAATACACACACACACACACACACACACACACACGCACATACACAATTCTTGAACCGAGCTCAAGAAGATAGAACTTTGAGGAACTAGCCCCTCAGTCTTCTTCAGGCTGGCTTTGAATAAATTTGATTCTTTCCCAACAACTCTCATCTCTCAAATATTGGAGCAGCAGGCAGCCGACATTTGATTCTGGTAACATAACCAGTGTTCCATTTAAACTCCTGAGGAAGGCCAGTTAGCCTTACGGGGCCATTTAACCATCTGGTGTTGATCCTGCGTTTCCCCCAGGATGTCAAGGCCTGTTGACCCCACTAACAGCTCTCATCCCTGCAGTTCTAGAATTCCTAAACTCCACTGGAAATGCAAGCCTTCAGGTCCTCCCTTCTCTTCCCTTAATGCCCAGGATTTCCCCTTCATTGTCATTTATTCACTGTAATCCTTTCACCTGTGTCTAAATAATGTAAAGTGAAAAATAATTACCTCTTTATATTGTATAATTTATGATATTACAATAAATAAATAGGAATATAGATGATTTTTAAATCTGAATTTATTTAGAATTCTCAAATATCTTTAAGATTTTTTAAGTCTAGAAAAGTCCATTTAAAATTACTTGTAATAAGATGGGTGAGGTGGCTCACACCTATAACCCTAATCACTGGACAGACACAAGCAGGAGGATTCCAAGTTCCAGGCCAGCCTCAGCAATTTAGTGAGATCGTATCTCAAAATAAAATCAAATAATTTAATGTACCTCAGTTGTAAAGTGTCCCCAGGTTCAATTCCCACTTTTAAAAAAAGACAAAGACTGTAATTTTTCTTTTTTTTTAGCAGTACTAGGTATGGATCTCAGGGACACTTTACTAGTGAACTACATCCCTAGATCTTTTTTTTTTTTTTTTTTTTTTTTTTTTTTTTTTTTAATTTTGAGATAGGGTCTCACTAAATTGCTAAGGCTAACCTCAAACTTGAGATTCTGCCTCAGTCTTCCAGGTCATTGAGATTACAGGTGGGCACCACCATGCCCGGCTTTTTGTGATAACTTCTTAATTATCAACAAAAAATTTGTTGTCACAAATTTTGACAACTATTCAAATGTTTACAACCATTAGTATTACATTTTAAGAATAATACTTATAATCTCAGCAATTCAAGTGGCAGAGGAAGGATTGCAAGTTTTAATTGAGCTTGGGTACCGAGCAAGACATTGTCTTCAAAAAAATCAAAAAGACTTTCAAATGTAGCTAAATGGTAGAGTGCCCTAGGCTTAATTCCCAGGACCACAAAATCATCACCACCACCACCACCACCACCACCATCATCATCATCATCATCATTATCCATAGCACTCTGCTATAATTTAGATCCTAAATATTTCTAAAATGCCCCTGTGTTAAAAGGCTTGTCCCCAGAGTGGCACAATTGGAAAAGTAGTCAAAGCTTTAAGAGGTGGGGCAGAGTGGGAGGTTTCAGGCCACTGAGCATATGTCCTCAAAGGGAATTTTGAGTCCCCAGCCTCTTCCTCTCTTTCTCATTTTTTGTTTCCCAGCCATAAGGCAAATGGCTTTGCTCCACCACACACTCCTATCGTGATATGCCACCATAAGCCAAATCAGCATGGGCTAAAACCTCCAAAATTGAGAGTCAAAATAACCCTTTTCTCTTTATAAGTTTATCCATCTCAGGCATTGTAACAGTAACAGAAAATTATCTGACACAATCTTCATTTTATTTTGTTGGCAACCACAATGTTGAAATTTTCTATTTGCATGAATTTCTAATCTGATTTATCATTTTCACGTTAAGGCTTTCAAATAGGTAATGTTTTGGCTGAAATACTTGTAGTGTAGGTTGAGTATTTAAAAACTTCAAGATGAGAACTGTTTTAAATTTAGAGGGTTTATATATCATGAAATATTTGTATATACATAATAAGCCATCTTGGGTATGGGGCTCAAGCCTAAGCACAAAATCCATTATAAACATTATGTGTTCCATATAAACCCTATACACACAGTCTGTAGGAAATTTTACATGAGTATTTTGGTATTCCTACGATTTGACTGTGACATATCACCACAGGAAATCAGTGTGGAATTTTCCATTTGTAGCACCATGTTAGCATGCAAAAAGCTTTTGGAGTCTGGGTTTCAGATTTTGGATTGATGCTCAACTTGTATAGAGAGCTAGGTACCACACTGGTCACATACTGGCAGAACTACCCAGTGTATGTGAAGTCTGAGACTTGGGACCACCATCTGGAGTTGCACCTGCCACCCCATCTGGCTCCTTACCATCTTCTTATGTTCTGTCTCTCTGAACCTGCCAAACCTAGGGCTGCTTATGTACCTAGACAAACAATTCTTCCAGCAACTCTGCAGTTGGCAAAACCCACTCTGAAAAAAAAGAAGTCTGAAATAGAGGTTAAAGTGGTAGATTAGATCCTTGGCTATATTCTGAGCTTCGCAGTGAAACAAGAGCTAGAAGACCTTCATCATGCTAACCAACTTCAAAGACTCAAACATATGCTATTAGTACCAGTATGTTCAAAGGTCCCACTGAGGGGCCCTAGAAATGACTGCCACTTCAGGTGGCAGTTTTCTCAGAGATCCTCAACACTGCTACTTTTACCCAGCTTCACTAAATTTGAGGGGTTCACTATCTGATGGAAAAATCGTGTTACACCAGACAGGAAACTCTGCCACTGAGGTTTCTTTTAGCTGCCTTTCCATCATATATATTCCTCCAGAAAGTAATTGACTTGAATTTATTTAACATTCTCTCTTATATGTTCATAATTCCCAAACCTATAGGCCTGTCTTCTGAACTGTAGACCCATATCTGGATGCTCCTTTTTGGATGTTCCAGAATATGCAGAATTCAATTTACCACATTCCTTTATGCTGAACTCCCTCTCTCAGTAAATTGCCCCATCACTGCCTCAGTTACACAATCTTAAGAGTCACCCTTGGACCCTCTGTCCCTTATCGTCCATCTCCAGTCAGTCAGCAAATCTCATCTATTTGGCTCTCAGATTTTATACTCCCTGCACTTCAGGTCCTCAAAATCCCTCCATTAAATGATTGAAATGACCTCAAAATTGATCTCATTGTTTCCAGACTACACCCCTAAACCATCTGTTAGAAAAACCACTGCCATTGTGATGGATCTAAAATGCAAATTTGGTCATGTAACTCCCACTGGGAATCTTCCATGATGCCACATTACCTATAAAGTGGTAAAGTATAATTCCCTTACCATGAAACAAAAAACCCACCTTGAGGAAGTCCATCAAGCATCCTCCAGCCTCATGTTCTACAAAAAACTCTTTCTGATTTCTTGGATAAGCCCCTGATCTTATGTCTCTACGTCCTGACCCATGATGACACTTCTACCAAAAAATATTCTTCCCCTCTGATTCTTCTCCATTTCCTTCCTGGGATAACTACTGTCTCTCCAGACATAAATCAGCTGCCACCTTCTCCAGGAAACCTGTCCTGACAATTCTACTCTTGGTTGCCTCCACTAAGAGCATCTGTTATATTCCATGTGTGCTTATATTACAGGCCTTATTGTATCATCTGTTTTCTCAAAGTTTTAAGGAAAATTGTAGGTATGCATACAAGCCACATAGTTCTTACTTTCCAAGGCTCAAAAGTTCTTACCTTCAATATTCAGATGTCTGAGTATAAAGGAAGCTCTTATATTCTTTCCTTTCCCTATTTTGCAGTACTAGGGATTGAAGCTAAGGTTGCTCTCTCAATGAGCTGCGTCCCTAGACCCTTTTATTTTTTATTTTGAGACAAAATCTCACTAAGATGACCAAGGTACCTCAAATTCATTATTCTCCTGCCTTAACCTCCTGAGTGACTGAGATTATAGGTATGCACCACTGAATCCAGCTAAGGACGGGTTTCTTTAAGAACTATGTGCTCTATGCTCAGAGGAAGACCCTTGATTTCATCACTAAAGCTGCTTCTTCTGCACAGCCACAAGAAAGAACCAGCTTTATTTCCTGTGTTGATCATGCAGATGGCCCATCCACCCCTATCTTGTGCCAGTCATTAAATTAGGTCAGTGTGCCCACCCAAGTCAGCTCCCCTACAACTCTTCTCTTTGCTTTTCCATATGTGTAGTTAATTCACAGATGTCATTTTCCTGAAGGTGAAGTCTTGTAACCCAAGGAGTTTCCTCCTGGGAGCCTCTGGGTCCCTTGCTGTTATCATCATTCTGATTGCTAAGAGCTGAGTAGCAAGCCTTTCATGGTGACTCCAAAGAAGGCTGACCTTTCCCAGGTCATAACTGCTTCATACCCACTCTGGATGATGACCACTTCCTTTACTGTGAACTTTAATCACAAATTAGGGAAAGCCCTGTTTAGAGTCAACCAGTGATTGAGGGGACCATTTCCTGCTGTGTGCTGATGTAGAGGGTGGGTTATTGCTCAGATGATAAAAAGGAATCCTATACCAAGGAGAAGACTGCACTCAAAATTTTTATGACCCTATAATCGTATTTTATAGTAACAATAGGCTGTATTTTGGGGCTAATCTTAGAACTACCTCATACTTACAGGGTTTTAAATGGGAAACAATATGCAAAGTTTCCAAAACTTTGGCTTGATTTAATGCTAGAACCACATAACTATGACTTTAGGGGCAAAGGACAGGAAATGGGATACAAGAAGAACTTTATAATAATGTCATTAAGTTTTTCAAAAGATTTTCTTGTGCATTAAGCAATTATTTCAAGACAATTCTTTGATGATTTGAGAATAAGTAAGAAACATTGAATTAATTTTTCTTGAAGTATACTAGAGTTCTGAAGTAGAGAAAAAGGCATTTGACAAAATTCAGTTTGCCTTTGCCAACCCTAAAGTGTTTGAAAATAATTTAAGATGTTTTGCAAAACCCAAAATGCCACTGTCTTCTTCCAACCCACCCAGATCTCCAAAACTGCAAAGCTAATATATCAACTCAGCATTCTAAATAAGCCTGGGCATCTTGGGGGAAACCAAACTGCCTCATTTAGTGCTTCTGAAGAGATTACTCAACATTTTTAGAATTAAATTATCTGACTGAATAATATTTTGCTTGCCACCTCTGCCCTAATTTCAAGCTCCCAACTTTTTTTTTTTTTAATGATATTGGTATTGAACACAGGGACTCAGGGTACTCTACAACTGAGCTACATTGCCAGTCTTTTTTTATTGTTTATTTTCAGATAGTTAACCCAGGCTGTCATAGGACTGCAATTCTTCTGCCTCAGCCTTCCAAGTAGTCAGGATTATAGGTTTGTGCCACATGACCCAAATTCATTTAAAAAAAAATCCACTGAGTGTCCTGTGGAATTATTTCATTTCGAGTCTATAGTAGAAGGTATTTAGACCAGGAAAAGTACTTTGCAAATAAACTTTGCCCCAAATGTAGCATTGTTTTCCTAACAAAGTCTTGACCACGGTGTGTGTGTGTGTGTGTGTGTGTGTGTGTGTGTGTGTGTTGTGTTTTCTTTCTGTATGTTTTCACAGTGCTAACTATCTGAACAAACAGTTTTTATTCAAATCATATCTGAACTAAAATTAAGTTTGCTAATGAAGCTGCCAAGGGGAAATCTCCAGACCCTGAATCAGGTCAAGATTGAACCAACCAATAAACAAAACCTTTGAGAAACTATCCAAATGCATTGGAATGTGGGTGGTACAGAAAAGTCTTTTCACCCTGCAAATCTCTGTTTTTGAACAATAATCCCAGCTGTGTTGAATTTGCACATAAGGAATGCTTTTCCCTGGAAGATTGCCAGTAAATATCTACATGACACACTTTGTATTTGCAAAATGGCATCCACCTAATGGTCAGAAATCAATGTGGCATGTCTCAGAAGCACATGGGGTCATGAGCTCCCCGGGAAATTATACACAGACTTCCTACTTTGGAGTTAAAGAAATTAATTTTCTTTTTGTACTCTTGCATTTTATTTAGTGTTAATTGTAGATTCAATGCCTAAAATGTTTTAAGGTACTTCATATTATCATGTCCAAAGTATTTATCATTTGTTAAAACTTAGATGAGAAAACTCAGAGATGCTCTAAATAATCAGAAATATTGTATTGTTTTTAATCATTTTAGGTTGAAATTTTTATTTTCCTAAGAATTTTAGTTTATTTAAGAAACATTTGCCTAAGAAAGCAATATATGTCTATTTATTTTCTTTAAACTCAACCAAAATGACTGTTCTTGACCTTGGACTTTTACCCTGGAGTCCTCCAGGAACAACTTGTTAGGGATTAGCTTTCTATAAGAATAGTTCTGTGTATATTGTCCAATCTTATGCTGTAACAAATAACCTTGCTAGAATGTGACCCTGAGGGTAATTGCTTCCATTGCACAGATGCTGCCCTGAAGTCGAACTAAGGAATCAGCCATAAGGCCTGTGGGTGCTGTCTTGGCAGGAATCAATGGTTGCAAAGAAGAGAAATCTATTCAAATTAGTTCAACTATAAAAGGAGCAATTGGAAGAGTAAAGTGGAATCTCACAAAACCCAAATTCAAGAAATATGATCAGTCCTCCAAAAGTAAATATCTTCACATGAATGGTTTATGTTTTTTCCAAAGGAGACAATCTCTTTTCTCCTTCTCTCTGACTGCTCTGCTTTCCTGGATCATCCTTGCCATGGAGAATGCAGAAGAAGAAATGCTTGGGAAAGTCCTGGTAGCCTATGCATATCATAACCTGGGATGGATATTATAATCTTTAATGATGTACAGTGTCCTTGCTCTCCTAGAACCACATAATTTCAACACAATATTTAGTAAGTGTAGTCATATTTCTTTATTTCACCAAACTTTATTAAAACAAGGCTGATTCTGGATGGACATGTGTGTTACTTATCTGCAACTGTATAACAAATTACCCTAAAATTTAATGATTTTTAAAAATACATAAAAACATTTTTTATTCCAGTTCCTGAATTAGGAATTTGAAGTAGCTTAGCTGTGACATTCTACCTCAAGGTCTCTTGTGAAGTTGGATTCAAAATTTTGGTCAGAGCTGCAACCTGAAGACTTGATGAACTGAAGGCCTGCCAGGTGCCTCATTCGTGGCTGTTGACAGGAATCCTGAGTTTCTTGTTGACTGTCGGAAGACAGATTCAGTCCTTGACGTGTGGACATCTCCATAGGCTCCCTCGTGCTCAGGAAACAGTGATCTAGTCAGGGATGGTGGCACACACCTGAAATCCTAGGTGCTTGTGAGGTTAGGGCAGAAGGATCACAAGCTAGAGGCCAGCTTTGGCAATTAGCAAACCCTTGTTTCAAAATAAAAAATAAAAAGATTTGAGGCTGTAGTTCAGTGGTACAGTTCCCCTGGGTTCCATCCCCAGGATGGAAAGAAAGAAAGAGGAAGAAGGAAGGGAAGGAGGGAAGGAAGGAAGGAAGGAAGGAAGGAAGGAAGGAAGGAAGGAAGGAAGGAAGGAAGGAAGGAAGCAGAGAAAGAGAGAGGGAGAGAGGAAGGAAAGAAGGGGGGAAGGGAGGAAGGGTTGAAGGAAAGAAGAGAGAAAAGTCTGTCTTGATTTACTTACTCTAAAGGATCTCTTTCTTTTTCCTTCCTTCCTTGCCTGCCTTCCTTTCTGAAAGAAGATTTTGCATAAGGTCTTTGGACAGTGGTAGTCTTAATTAAGGCTCAAAGCATCCTGTTCCACAATACTCACAATAAAGTCATATACTCCTTACATGTTTATAACTGTAGTCTGTAGGGAGGGCCACACAAGCTGCACATCTCAGAACTAAAAAATGCAGTTTCACACAAACACTTCTACTAGGCTAGATAACATTCTGTTCTTTGGATAAAAGAAGTGAATCTTGTGTGTAAATGACAGGTGACTGGGATTGTTAACTTGAGCTTTTAGAAAATCCCACATAGTCTGGAGTGAAAGAAAAGGATCCAACACTAAGATCAGGACCTGAATCTTTTACAGCCAGACAAGAGTTATATTTAAATCAACATGTTTCCAGAGATACAGTCACGGGTCATGAATTGATACAAGACTTTCTCCTTAGCCACGTGCTGTGGTGCTAACCTGTAGTCCCAGCCACTCGGGAGGCCAAGGCAGGAAAATTGCAAGTTCAAGGCCAGCCTCAACATTTTAGCAATACCCTGGCTCAAAATTTAAAAAAAAATAAAAATAAAAATGGACTGAGGATGTAGCTCTGTGGTAGAATGCACCATTGCCAAAAATAAAAAGAGAAAGAGAGCAAAAGAGACTTTCTCCTTATTGCAAGGATGCAGCTTTGGTAGTTGCACTAAAATTCACTGAATAGGTGTGATGGTGCACACCTGTAACCCCAACAACCAGGGAGTCTAAGACAGAAGAATGTCAAGTTTGAGGTCCATCTAAACAACTTAGTGAGATCCTGCCTTAAAATAAAATAAAAAGGGTTGGAGATGTGACTCAATGGTAGAGTACCGCTGGGCTTAACTCCCTAGTACCACAAAAAAATAAAATAAAATAATTTTACTGACCAGTCTCAGCCTACCAAAAAAAAAAAGAAAGAAAGAAAGAAAAAATCACAGAATTAATTTGAGGCTGGAAAGAATTTAGGATTCATCTATTTAAATTATTTTAAATTTAAGATAATCATAACTGTACTGGTAATCAAGCATTATTATTTGCCATGAACATGAACTCATAACTGTACAATGTTAATGTACCTCACATTTTGTATAACACATAGATCAATTAACTGTGCTGTTTCATCCAGGACTGGAGGTTTCCCAAGACATGGGATTTTCAATGCTAAAATCAGTAAAGTCGGGAGCCAAACAATGATCTTTCTGTGAACACATTGTTTTATTATCAGTTGCTGCATAGCAAATTAGCCTGACACCTATTGGATTAAAATAGTGGAAATTTGTTTTTCTCACAGTTCCCAAGTGTTAGGAATTTAGAAACAACTAGTTGTTTTAGGTTCAGGGTTTCTCATGATATTGCAATCAAATGCTGGCCAGGACTGCAGTCATCCAAAGGCTTGACTGGGGATGAAGGATTCATTCTGAAGATGCTTCACTAATGTGGTTGTTAGAGGCCTCAGTTCTTTGCTACAGAGTCCTCTTTTCATCATATGTCACCAGCTTTCTCCCAGAGCAAGTGATCCAAGATAGAGGTAGAAGCTACAATATTATCTAACAATTGAAGTCACATAACTTCACTTGTCCCATATTCTGATGATTACACTGACAGCCTTAATACGATATGGGAGAAGACAGCAATAGCAGAGGTCCAACGGATAATGTCAGTACAAGAAGTAAAGTAAGAAAACGAGATTGAATCCTATGGTGTTAGAGTGAAATTGGAGATATAACTTTGAACTCATGACTCTCAATAAATAAAAAATATATTTAAAAGGTATTCAGACACAGTGGTAATATCAGCTACTTGGGAGACTGAGGCAGGAAGATTGTAACTTTAAGGCCAACCTGGGCTATACAGTAAGATCTTGTCTCAAAATAAAATTTTAAAAAGTAATGGGACATAACTCAGTTGTAGAGCACTTGCATTGTACATGTGAAAACCCAGGTTCAATCCCCAGTACTGAAAAAAGAAAAGTAGAAATAAATGCAATTTTTAAAAATTCTTTAAATCTGACCATAGAGAGAATATCGAGGAGCAATGCCCAATGACAATAAGCAAGACTAGTATAAATAATACCACTAAATAATAAACATTAAGACCATAACACCATAACTGTCATTCTTCACTAAAAGATAAGATTCCATGGAGAAGTACCTGTTTTCAGGGATGCAGCAGGAAAAAAAAATGATGAACTTGAAATATTTTCTTAGGTCAACAGGTAAAGGAATGCTTAAAGCATAATGGGAACATGTCAGAAGGACATAAATGTTGGCTGAAAGGGGCTCCCACTGACTAAATATAGGCCAAGTTGTATAGCAAAATAAATAGTGATTATAATAAATTTTAACCAACTAAAGAAAATAAAAACTTATATTGACATAGATGTGTATGCATGTACACACACACATGGAAAGATTGTTGAGAAACAAGATATTACATTATCTCAAATTATTTTTCAACTATTTCTTATTAATTACAAAGAGGATGATATGGTCTGAATATTTGTGCCCCCCTCCCCACACAAGATTAGTGCCCTTATAAAAGAGATTGAAGGATCCCTTTTGCCCTTTCCAATATATAATGACACAGAGATGTCACCATCTATGAGGAATGGTCCATCACCAGGCACTGAATCTGCTGATACTTTGACCTTGTAACAATTCCAGCCTTCAAAACTATGAGCACTACTATTATGCTAAATATAGATTACATTGCTCCATCTAAGGTATTTGTTATAACAGAGGAAAAGATAAAGGCAAGTGAGAAAGACTAACTTTATAATAGACAATGTTGGTAGATACCACCCTGCTCAATTAATGAAAGCTAATACCAATAATAATGTAACAAATCAAAATCATGTGCCATTTAATATATTGCAAAGATAATATTCACTAGCGTTTATGTGGTATTCTAATTTAATCTAATCTTAACCTAACCATGGAAACAGCTACTGAATCTAGAATAAGAAATATTAAAACAATAACAACAACAAACCTGGCCATGTCAGAATGTCAAGGTCATGGAAGTCAAGAAAGGACTCAGGAGGTCTTCAGGTTGGAAGAGACTAAGTAAGGCTATATGGAAACTAAATACAACCCCTGATTAAGTCTGAATCATTCCACATAAAGGATGGTTTTGGCATAATTGACAGGAGTTGAACAGAGTTCTAGGACTGGATTGTGATCAAACTTAACTTTCTAATTCTCTGTACTGTATTACGTTTGGAAAATTCCCTTGTTTTTGGAAATAAAGAGTAAGTCATTTAGAAGTGATGAGGCATTCTGTCAGAAATAAGTCTCAATTGACTCAAAATAAAATTTCTTCATATTATTTTTAAAACAATAAATTAAGATTATTTTAAAATAAAATGATTGGGGGGGGGGGTACAGAGGATTGAACTCAGGGGCACTGGACCACTGAGCCACATCCCTAGTCCTGTTTTGTATTTTCTTTAGAGACAGGGTCTCACTGAGTTGCTTAGTACCTCGCCATTGCTGAGGCTGGCTTTGAACTCGCAATCCTCCTGCCTCAGCCTCCCAAGCTACTGGGATTACAGGTGTGCACCACCACTCTCAGCTTAAAAAAGAAATGATTTTTAATGTGAAACTTTTCCATCCAATTTTTTTCACCTCTGCTTTATCTGATTTCTTTACTATCATGCTGACAATTATGTCAATGTTGGGTATTCTTAGACTGTGGGAGAGTACATTTATGCATTTATTTATTTGTTCACTCATCGATCTATTGAACAAACATGTATGGATTATGCGGTATGTCCCAAGTAACTTGGAGGGCACTGAAGATATAACTGTGAAATGAGATCTAGCACTGGCCTCCCAGGAGTTTCAGTCTATGAGGAGACAAATAAACAGATAGTCAGAAGATGACAAGAGCTTACCTAGAAAAATTCCAGGTGGTATAGAATAACTAAAAGGAGACATCTTAGGGCATGCTCAGGGACTATGTTCTAAAGGGAGTGATGTCCAAGTTGAGACCTGAAGGAAAACTCAGAGTTATCCAGAAGGAAAGCTCACAGGTGTGTTCAGACAGAGGGGCCAACAGGTGGAATGGAACTGGAGGTGAAAAAAAGGAACGTGTTTACTATAGACACTGCAAGTGGCTGAGAATAACTGAAGAAGAAAGTCTGCAAAAAGGTCAAGAGAAGAGTTCATGGAGGAGAGAACCCAGGGATGACTTTTTGGAGATGCCAACTGCCATCAATACCTGTATCATCCAGACTGTTCCCTCCAACTCTGGTAATCTAGTCACAGAACTTGCTGCATCCATGTTCCTACCCACATGACTTCCAAGAAAGTGGCTTTGAAGAAAGCGTGGTTTAGCTGTCCCAGGACTGTTTGATATTAGCAAAGAGAAGCACATCATTTACAACAACTTCCCTGACAATGTTAAGTTTCCTAGCCAAGTTTAGACAAGTGTTTTTGGAAAAGAATTATTGGCATACTTGCTTGCATATAATCTTTCATTCCTGGATAGAAAGGTATTTACAAATGATGTCTGGCAAAATAGAATTGGATATATTTACTCTCCCTAAAATACTTGCTCTATTCTAAACAACTCATCACAGCACATTTCTCCTTGACAACTCATGGTTCCCTGAATACAGTTACCCCAGTGGTTGCTATTGCATAGTCGCCTGTTTTCACTTTGGGTGACAGGTCCTCAGTTCCCTGCTGCTCATCCAACAAACATTCACTCATTCCAGAACTCCTGGGCAAAGAATTCCTTCAGGTTAACCATGAGCTTTATTTTTAGTGTAAGGATGTTTGCTTGATAGAAAGATTACTTCATGTAATTATAGTCATTAGCAATGGGAATGAGACAATTCTTGGTGAATTTATCCTTCCATCTGGTTAGGGTGAGATTATTCCCTGTGACAGATTGGCTGTGTTCAACTATACAAACTGAATAAAGTGAAACCCAGACCATCTGTGCAGGAAGCCACTTTTGAGTGGTCAGTGCAGACCCTTGGATAAGCACTTTCATCAAGAAGTGAAGTTAGCAGCACCTGACATCCTCATGGTGCATCCACCCAGCAGCTTGTGGTCGGTGGCTCACTGGATCCAAAGCCAGATTATATACAGAATGACTTGTGTTTTTTCCATTTCAGTTTAAAGCACATCTAAAGTTTGTCTGTGGCCTCACTCATTATTATTTAAACTATATGATACACATTTAGGTCATTGCGACTCTTTTGCATATGTTTTAAATACAGAAGAAGTTAAGGACAATAATAATAAAGCTACTTTTACTTTATTAACTATATGCCAGTCTTTTTTCTAGATTACTTACATAATTTATAATCTTCCTAACAAGTCTAGAAAGTACTTGTTATTATCCCATTTTATATTTAGAAAATGGAAGCTCAGAGAAGTAGCTATTCTAAGATAGGACAAAATATGATGAAGTTCATAAAAGTTTAGCATAATCCCAGAGACATTCAGGATTGAGAGAGACCTGTTCTAGGGTCAGGAACCAGATATTTCCAAGGAGAAGCAGTTGATCTTAGTCTTCTACATTTGTTCAGATGGTTAAAAGAAGGAAATTCTGGTAAAGGTATAAGCAAAAGTGCAGAGGCAGGAAAAAGCAAAAGTTTTCCATCCAAGAAACAAGATATTAGTGGCTAAGATGTAGCAGATTCCTTATTCATCACTATCCTGGATCACCTACTACCATTCAGCTTCTCTGTTACTTTCATAAATGCACGCCACTGATATTCACTGTGTCTGGCTGTTAAGATATAATTGCTAATAAACTTATAAAATATGAATGACTTGAGAAGCAGAAATTTATGCAGGGTAGATGCCAAACATAAGAAATGAGAGGTGGGAGACCCCAGACAGACTAGTCTCCTCGTCAAACCACTCCTTGTCTTTCTTTAGGGTCCCTAACAGGTAACTAGACCCTGGGAAGTATTTTTCAATAATGCTAAGAAGTCATCTGTAAAATTATGATAATGATCCCCAAGGATCCTCTGCTCATATACAGCAATGCTGTCAATGTTTCCAATTCCTCATGTCTACTCAGTCCTTGAGGGCCTTGTAGGTTGGTTTATGTTCCCCCGACCCCACTTCACTGAGATTCCTCTTGAAATTCTGTGGAGGCCATCAAATCCAGAGCCTTACCTAACCATTTTCCTTGACTGCTGGAAAACTGGCCAGGCTGAATTGAGCAGTGGCCTTTGGTCAGTCACTTGTACTCTTGAGTTGTAACACTATTTTCTCAGTTGCATAATCCAAAACTCTGGAAGCTCTTATGGCTTTATTCCTTGAATCACCCAAATCTGTTGATCCTCTGGCCTTTGTATCTCTTCATATCTTCCATTCTCAATAAAATTATCTCTACTCAATACTCATCACTTCTGACTAGATTATTGTAAGAACCTCCTAATTGCGCTCCAGCTTCCCATCTTGAACATTAATGATCCATTTCCTTAAAGGCTGCTGCAATAATCTTTGGACTATGTAGTATCAAACCACATTCTTCCACGAATCCTTTACAGATTTCCAGTAGCCTTCAGGAACTCTTGAGCATGGTATATCAGGAGCTTCACATTCACTTCATTTATACTCCAGACTCGTTTATACTCCACCACCCTCACTTTTTAGACTGTGCTCCATATCCAAGAACAGTTCTCTGAGTCATACTCTGCCAGATCTCCAAGATTTTATACATTCTATTTTCTCTTGCCTGAACTGTTCTACTCAATCTCTTCCAACTAGGTGATTCATACTGGCTCCTAAGAGTCAATTCAGATGTGTTAAACTTGACCGCCACTCCACCATCCCAGAACCTCAAAGGAGAAATCCCAGTCCTAGGTACTCCCATGGATCTCACTTACTACCTCTATCTTAGTGATCACTATTCTAAATTCTAACTGCCTGTACAGACTAACATCAATGGCATGAGTAACTGGTAGGAATAACAAAAATTAATTTCAAAAGAGATCTGTTGAGTGATGATTTTGAAATCATGATCTATCATTGGCACTAGATGCAAAAAATTAATGTATTATGTGTTACATCTATCTAAGTCAAGCTTTTTTAGGCAGAGCAGAGAATGAGATACTATCCAAACTCATATCCATGATTGTCTTCTGAGGGAACACAAAGAGTATTAATTTTCTATAGCATTAGATCATCTTATCTATTTTACTTTGTTCTGTGTTATTTTGTTTTTATACTTTATGCACATTTTCAAAGTGCTAGGATTACTGCAGTAGATTCTCTCTACAAATTAGGCATCTAATTCAGGCTCTTCTGATTAAAAGTAATATCTCATCTTTATGCATAGGGTGATCACTTGCTGAACAAGCTAATGGAAATTTTTATTCTGGCAGACAAAGACATTAGATCTTCTTCTGTGCTTTTTTTTTTTTTTTTTTTTTTTTTTTGCATCAATTTTCCTTGTATTTCTCCCAATATCTCTAGCATGGTAATGAGCATTTGGAGCAGGCCAACAAATGCTTGGTGTTTGATTGATTTCAAGTACCATCTGAAGTAGAAAAAGCATATTCTCAACAGATTATATACAATAGACAAAAGAGAAGATAAAATAAGAAATGCCTTAGAAGTTTCAAACCGGAATCACCATGAGAAGAATGTGGACACAAACAGAAATATGAGACAGAGGAGTAGATTTCAGGATTGATTTTTAGCTACAAAAATGTTTTATTCATGACACCAATAAGATGTGCAGGCAAAGATATCAGAGATATAGACTTTGTTGTCTTTTTCCCCTACTTTGGTGGCATTAGGGATAGAACTCAGGGCCCTGTGCATGCTTAGGCAAGAACCACTCTATCATTGAGCTACATTCCCAGTCCTGGTTTGGGGGATTTTGTTTGTTTGTTTGTTTGTTTGGTTGGTTAGTGTTTTTGTTTTTGTTTATTGTTGTTTGTTTGTCTGTTTTGGTGTTTTTTGAGATCTTTATATCTCCTGGAGATTAATGCTCTATCTGAAGTGCTGGTAGCAAAGATTTTCTTCCATTCTGTAGGCTTTTTCTTCATGTTCTTAATTGTTTCCTTTGATGTAAGTATTTTTAGTTTGATACCATTCCATTTATTGATTATTGGTTTTACTTTTTGCACTTTAGGAATGTTGCTAAGGAACTCAGTTCCTAAGCCAATGTCCTGGAGATCTGAGCCTACATATTCTCCAGTAGGCACAGGGTTTCTGGTCTAATGCCTAGGTCCTCAATCCACTTTTAGTTTTGTGCAGGGTGAGAGATAGGAGTTAAATTTCATTCAGCTACATATGGATTTCCAGTTTTCCCAGAACCACTTGTTGAAGAGACTATTTTTTTCTCCAGCATGTTTGTGCTGCCTTTGTTCATTTGTTTATTTATTTATTTATTTTGTATTTTTGTTTTTGAGTCAAGCTCTCACTGAATATTTTAGGCTTTTCTTGAACTTGTGATCCTTCTTCTTCAGCCTCCCAAGTAGCTGGGTATTTAGGTAACATTTGCTAAGAAATGACATGCTAAGTCCTGGACATAGATGAGATTCATGAAGGCAAAAATATATGGGAGGAATCCACAGTTTTCAGTGTACAGCATATATATATATATACATGTTTCATGGAAATTTTTATTGTTTAAAAGTATTCAAAACCATTGGCATTTTTTGCATCAATTCTTACCACCAAACTTACTCCCTAAAAAATATCCATAGCAGATACTTTGAAATTAGAAAAGTTAGATTTCTGAAAACCTTCAGTTTGAAAATTTTAAAAACTGATGTGAAATACAGCTAAAGAAAATTAAATCATAAATCACGACCAATTCTGTGAAAGTAATTAATAAGCATAAAAATTTGATCTTGTTTATTCAAATAAATTAACACAGGTAACACATTGAAATTTTAAAAAATCACCAACAACATTTTAACTAATAATGAAAGTAGCAAAATTAACTTTGACCTATTATCCCTTTGTCTCTAGGAAAGTTTGTAAACTTTTCCCCTGCAATGTCAATAAGTAGATTATAAGTTCATTGCATTTTATAGCAAATAACATCATGACTAAGGCATTTTTCCTGTCTCTGGACCTCCTTGCAAATGCCTGTTACCTTCTAATTCTGTGTCATGGACTTATTGAGTGATTTTAGCTTTTCAAAATGAACCCTGATGGGAGTAAAACCATAACTCAGTTGCAGTGAATGTAAGATTCTCAAGGCTGATGAAAAGGCCTGTACCAGAATTCCAACCAACAAGTGTTCTTAGGAAGGGATTATTGTCACATTTACCAGCCTAGCACTAATTATGAGTTAAATGATTAATCAGTAAGAATGACAATATTTACCAGACTGAATTCTTCCAGAGATCTATAGAAGTATTCATGAAGAGAACTCAATTCTGATTTCAGATTTGCATCAATAGAAATATCTTTCAGGGCTGGGGTTGTGGCTCAGAGGTAGAACACCTGCCTGGCATGTGTGAGGCACTGGGTTCGATCCTCAGTACTATATAAAAATAAATAGATAAGTTTCTCTTTCTTAATTAAGTGTTTGTGGGTTTTTGGGAGAGTGTTTCCCAAAATATTCAGTTTGGGAAAGATGAAAGATTATAAAACAGGAATACCATGAGAATTATAAAACAATCTAATTGTATGACTTATATTCTTGAAAACTTTGAATTATTTCTAAATAAATAGCATTACTGTCTTCAAACTGGTCTCTTTTTTTTTTATTTTAGTTGTCAATGGACCTTTATTTTATTTATTTATATGCAATGCTGAGAATTGAACCCAGTGCCTCTCACATCCTAGGCACGTGCTCTACCACTGAGCCACAACCCCAGCCCCTCAAACTTTTCTTAGTTAGAAATTCATGTTTCTATTCAACCCCAAGAAACTTATCAAATGGAAATTAATTATATCTCCAATTGCCATTGGTTCAAATCTACATGTCCAAAAGAGTGTTTGAATATGTTTGAATATGTAAACTTTCATTAATAAATTATCAGTACTATTTTTTCAAGTCTGGCATGTTAAAATATTTTTTTTTCAGTTATGATACTTTTAGCTGCAAATGAAAAAACACCTGGATCAGAAAGACTTAAGTAATACAGAGAATTTATAATGTTTGAAAAAAGAAAAATTCTGACATCCTAAATTTAATCATAAGAATTGGAGGATGAAGAGAGGAAGAAAAAAAGGAAGGTGGTACATGAACAACAATGAGTGAAATCAACAGAAGATTGTTTACCCTTTCTTAAGTTCATATGGTCAATCAGCAGGTGGGACCCTTGCTGTTTACTCACAATCTTCCTGAACTATTCACCTCCACTCATGCAGAGGCAACAATGACTTCTCCTTATGGATTGCCCTCCTGTCCCACAGCTTTCCCAATTTTGTGTCTACAGTCTCTCTTAGCTCTAGCTAATTGGAGGTGCCATGTAAGCAATTTGAGCTCTCCTTCTCCAAATTTTCATTCTGAAAGTAACTTTAGCTCTATGGACATTTTCCCAGTTTAAGCCTTGCAGAAACTTGTCCTAAGGTCTGGCCCTTTTCTGATTGGCACCCATAACAGTTTAATAAACCCTGTGTTTCAGAGATGCCCTTGGTCGCAGAGGCACATAAATGACATATACCAAGGCTGCAGAGTTGTTAAATTCCAGGTCCAACAATATTGTCAAGGACCTGAGTTCTTCCCATCCCTCACCCTGCCATCCTCAGAGAGTTCTCGTCCTCAGTCAAGGACATTGCAGAAGGCAGCCATATTTCCTGGAGAGAAAAAGATGATTTCTTCCAAAGAAATTCTTTATGTGAGGAAACCTGTGTGTGGGGGGGGAATACTCTTATATCTCACTGAGCAAAATTGTATCACACGCTCATTCCTGAAACAAACTACATCAAGGGGAACGAGACTAGCAAATTGGCTTATGCTTAATGACAGTATATCCCTGTGTTGAAAATCTTTCATTTCAATTCCAGAATTGAAGCTCAAATTTAAAGATCGATGTTGAAAATACACATTTTGAATTTTTATCTCTCTCCAGGTTACCAATATATGGTAGGATAATCCCTCATGATGGTAGGCAGCTGCAGTGAGCCTCAACTCCCAGTCAGACATGACCATGATGGGAAACAATGGATGCTCTGTGGTATGGTGCTGCTAAACTATGATGTTCAGTAGGTTTATCAGGATATGATCCCATTGAAAGCCTAGGAGCAACTGTATACATGATGCTTTTCCCTATATATATACATATATAAATTTAACACTTTTCCCATCTTGTTTTTGTTGTTGTTTGGGGGGTTGGGGGGGGTACTAGAGATTAAGTAGTAGGCAAGCACTGTATCACTGAGCTGACTCCCCAGTCATTTTCAAATTTTGAGACACAGTCTCACTAAGTTTTAGAATCTTGTAATCCTCCTGCCTCAGCCTTCCCAGTCACCAGGATTACAGGTGATTACCCCTCGCTACTTTTTTCACCTTAACTAAACATTTACCATATGCAGTGTGACTATAACTAGCAGTTTGAGATGAGACAGCAAATTGGCATGAATTTCTTTTCTTCTTCACAATTTGAGAGGTAGAGTGTTGTTTATCTTAGATTTTAGCTACCTCAGCGTATGATTTTTTCTTTCCTTTTACATCAAGAACCTTCACTTTCTTATTTAAAGGAAGCATGTTTTTTGCTTCTTTTTAGAGTATCTAACTTATCAATATCACTACTCTTGTGCTTTGGGGCTGTTATTCAGTAAAATAAGGATTATCTGAAAATAAGTGTCACAAAACTGGACAGTGGTTCTGATAATCAAAATAGTTACTAAGTGACTGACAGGCAGGTAACATATAAGGCATGGATGGTGCACAAAGTGGTGATTCATATCCTGGGTGGGACTCAGTGTGATAGTGTGAGGTTTCATGCTACTGAGAACACTACACAATTTGAAACTTATAAATTGTTTATTCCTGTAATTTCATATTTAATATTTTCAGACCACAATTGATCATGGATAATGAGGGACTACTGTATTTTCTGATAATAATTGAATATATTCTTTATGCTCTGCTTTCTACTAACACTATGACTACATTAAAAATAAACCAAATCCTAATACTCTCACTCAACCTCATTCAATTATAGCATGAGCTTCTTATAGTCACATATAGAAATAGAAAGAACAGTTACAATCTTGATTCCTTCCTTCCTCATCCCAGAAAGCCTCACATGCAGTAATCACAGTGATTTATTCACAAAAATGGTGTCAAGAAAGCTGGAAACAGTTGTTCCTTTTCTGCAAAAACTCTCTGATCATTTTTTTTTTCTTCTTTTGCAGCTTCCTATTGGTGACAAGCACTACTTTTTAATGTTTCAACTAAAATCTTCCCACTCTTATCATCAGGTAGTTAGGTTTTACTAATTCATGAGGTCTGGCAAATCTCTTAAAATGTTTTTGCCAGAAATCTCAGACAAATCACAGTGTGGTTTAGATGGGCTTTCATTGAACTGCAGACTCCTTGAGGTGTGCCTTTGGAACAGGGAAGAGAGCAGAAATATGAAGGCATGAATCTAAGGAAAACCTATGCTGCTGGTGGTGTTCTTTCTCCTTCTTCTCCTCCTCCTTTACTTTCTCTTCTGTTTTGGCAGTACTGGGGAATGAACCCAGGGGTGCTCTACCACTGAATTATATCCCCACCCCTTTTTATTGTTTTTATTTTGATACAGGGTCTTGGTAAATTGCTGAGGCTGGCTTTGAACTTGCAATCCTCCTGTCTTAGCCTCCCAAGTTGCTGGGATTACAGGTGTGCATCACCATGCCTGACTGTTTATTGACATTCTTCTGCAAATGGAAAGAGAACATCCTAAAGCTTCTTGCTTAGTTCTTTCTTGCAATTAAGAACACTAAACACTTCTGTAGCTCCCATAATTAGACTTGGCATGTTTTTTTTTCCTCATAAAATGTCAGAATTATGGAATCCCTGAGATCATCTGGAAAACACAGAATGTTTTGCATAAACATATTACACACAAACCACTCTAAAAGGAAAAACACACGATCTGGCTCCAAGTATCTCCAGACATCCCACTAGGAATAAACACTGATGGATTATATATTACAAAAAGATACTAGTTATTCTGAGAAAATTCACAATTCAGCAACACAATTTACAAAATACCATTAAGATGCTATCTTTTCTTCATACACTGAAAATGTATGGAACTAAATTTTTAAAAAAGAAAAAGTAAAGATGTTCTTTTTGAACTGGATATGGAAAGGTCTCCAGATATATAGTTTAATATACGGTGCATATATTTAAGACATTTTTATGTTTTAAAGGAGGGATAAAATTCAATCTGCATTTGTCATTTCTTTATATGTGCATGAAGTAATCCTAAAAGTATAAAAAAGAAACTTTGGGCAAGGGGCAAGATAGAAACAGGGCAGAAATGAACAGTAAAGAGCAACTTTCTACTATATAGCTTGTGATACCTTATACCATATAAATGTACTGCTTGTTCAAAACAGCAAGAAATTCTCACACTTCAGTTTTCATGAAAGGGAAGAAAATGCAACTTTCTTTATTCCTCTCATTAAGGAGAAATAAAAAAACTCTGGACATTATACACAAAATAAATATAAAAGGGCTCTGGAAGATAGAAGGCACATCAGTTAGGCTGAAGACCATCTGAGGGGCCCAGACTTCACTCCCACTGGATGGAAGGAAGATGTCCCTCCTGCTCTTCACAAGGTGGTGGCTAAGGAGTCATGTCACAGAGCCAGGACTCTCACTGTTGATAGCAGTGATGAAGCTACATTCCTCCTCGTTTCCCCATCATCAATGGAGGACTCATAGGGAATAGTAAGAAGGTGCCTTCGTTCCTCCAAGCCAAGGTGTGACCTTGTGGGGGACTTGACCTTGTGG
Source organism: Callospermophilus lateralis (assembly GCF_048772815.1). Classification (NCBI taxonomy): domain Eukaryota; kingdom Metazoa; phylum Chordata; class Mammalia; order Rodentia; family Sciuridae; genus Callospermophilus; species Callospermophilus lateralis. The sequence continues at coordinate 125,646,715 of NC_135306.1, read as the reverse complement.
GGGACTCTATCACACCCACCAAGCAGTAACAAGAAGCTCTTCCTCTCCAGGTATCAATAAGACCTAAACTTGGTAGGTGCAGTGACACAGACCTGAAATCCCAGCTGAGGCAGGAGGATCAAAAGTGAGACCAGCTTCAGCAACTTAGCAAGACCCTGTCTCAAAATTTTAAAAATAAGTTTTAAAAGGGCTGGGCATGTAGCTCAGTAGTATAGCACCCCTGGGCTCAATCCCCCAGGTTCTGAATAAATAAATAAATAAATAAATAAATAAGAAACATATCAATAATTACATTAAACATAAATAATCTAAATACACCAACGAAAAAAACTTTGGAGGAATAGATAAAAATAACATCAGACGCAATTGCATGCTATATATGAAGCTTCAGATAGGATGATATGTACAAGTTGAAAGTGAGGATGGAAAAAGACTATACCAATGTTAATTAAAAGAAAGGAGTTGATTGCATTAATATCAGATAAAGTTGATTTTATTCATATTTTTTTTTTCAGTACCAGGGATCAAATTCAGGAGCTCACACATGCCAGGCAAGTACTCTACCAATTTACTTTGATGATAATAGGGGGGAAATGTAATGGAAGGGAAGGTCCTAGAAAACTGAACAAGGCTTTTAAAAATGGGTTTTGAGGAACATAAGTAACAAAAGGGATTGCAGAGAAGGGAGGCACAGAGTGCTTAGCAAGGAAAAATAGAAGGACAAGGTATGGATTTAAGTATCTTTATTTTGAAAATGTTTTAGTTCCTTTGTTGCACTCAACAGCCACTTACAAAAGCTGACCAAACATGTAATGGGATTTTGTAGAGCAAATACAACAAAGTATAGAAAGCAAGGATTTGACAATGGAATAAACACTTGAAGTTTTCTACCCTCGGTTTATTTCCATAAACCTCTTACCTTAACTTACTTTTTTTCCCCCACATCCTATCAAAGCAGATATGGACCTTGTTTCAGTCTTGCCCCTCTGAGACTCATCTGCATCCTTTTGGCTTGCTCCTAACCACAGCCCCTTTTATGATCCCCTTGCTGTTCTGCATCTTCCAGCCAACCAACTTCCTTAGTGTTTGTTAAGTGAGCATAGGTTTTCCCCAGCCCAGGGAGAGGAAAAAGACTTCTCCCTGCTGCCTTCTCTGTTTGCATCTTTCTTCTATTTCCAAATATCTCAAATGAATCTGGTATCTGTTGCTTCCACCTAATTGCCAAACCATTTGCAGTCTGATCCTGCCTTAATTATCCCACATGAGCCTCAAAAGTCGATGGCTTCTTTGCTTTGTCCTTTGTTGAATTGAGGTGAGAGACCAGTCCTCAGTATTATTGATCTTCTCTTTCTCCTTTAAATCCTCGCCCCCTTAAGAATATGACATGGTAGAAAGAACCCCGTCTCTGCTACTCAGCAAAACAATATTAATTCTATATATTGAGTTCTTACTACAGAATTTAATAGCATCTTGGACACTATGTCTAATTTAATTCTTTAACAAGAACAGTATCACTATTCATCTTTGAACCTTAGCAGTGGTGAGATAATAGGTGGCTTTTTTTTCTTTATAGTTTAGAATAAGAAAAATGCCTATTTAAACATACTTAATCCCCTTTAATCATCTCGCCATACTGATTCTCCATTCACATGTTTGATAGAGTCTTTCTTTCCCTGGCTTTTCTAACTTCTGTCACTGAATACAATTTTCCTCCAGAAGTCTGTTCTTGAATTTTTCCTACTGTTCCTATCTATGTCAGTGAAATCCATGTAGCCTAAGGCAGATTTCTCAAAGTCTGATCCAGGCCAGAAGCATTTGCCTTATCAGAAACAAAATTTAGCTAGCCCAACATCAAACTTACTATGTCAAAAACCCCAGAGATGTGGCTGGGCAATCTGTTTTTATAAGGCCCCCACTTGATTATAATGCATGTTAAAGTTTGAGAACTACTGTTTTAAAGATGGGGGCACAGACCACCTGCTCAAAATCTCTGTGGTGCTACTGGAATGTAGGGATTCTCAGCCCCCATCCTAAACTCACGAATCAGAACTTCTGAGGTCAGGATCAAAACCACCAAGACATGCTCATTACACTGAAGTAAGAAAATCTGGACTCTCTTTGACACCTACTGAAGCTGACAAGTGACCCCTAACCCTGTACCTCCAGTACTGATTTTCAATTTCCTATTGGGCATGTCCACAGTTTTTTCTTCAACCATAAAATCAGAATATTTTGATTCATCCCATTACTCTTCTCTGCCTTCTCAAAAGTGACTTTTGACTTTTTATTTCTGCTTCCAATCATTCAGGACTGAATCTCATTAGAAAGGGGTTGTCTTTGTTAAATTCAACGCTCTTGATCAAAAATCCAATTGGTCCTATTGACTTTTTGCCTAATAGCTTTTCTAAAATCTCTTGCTTTTCATGAATCCTGCTACTATTCTATTTCTTGGCTGGAAATTACATCATGCCTTCTTTTAAGAATATTTGGGGGGGCGGGTCAGTACCATAATGCTAACATTTTAAATCACAAGTCAACTAGACTTAGGTAGAAATAATTAGTTATTAAGTCAGGACTAAATCCCACGTCTCTGATTCCAAATCCCAGAATCTGTGCAGCAAGCCATGCCCTGTTAAATATCTGATTTTAGGATAACTGATCTTGATTCTTTTGTTATTTGATGTAAAACAGAATCTAGTATAAATCAAGTCCATTTGGACCCCATCCATAAGGACCAGGTAACTGTAATGCCAATTAGATCTTAGAATTCACTTCCATGAGAAATGTTAGTACATATCATTTGTGACTGGAGTAACCACAAATCTGAATATGGAGTACACGGCAATTAAGGAAAAAGAGAGTAAGCCACTCCATTGACTAACAGCTTGGAGGTTATGGGCAGAAAAGACCTCCAAAACAATATAAGAAAGCTTTCATGCAGAGCATTTTTAGTATTCATGATGTCACTACAGCATTACCACAAAAACACTTCAGCTTTTTGAACAGCTTTCCTTTAATTATATCTTTCACTACTGTTATTATAATAATTATGTTCCATGTTTGTTAGAGTCACCAATGTTAGTGTTGAAGAGAACCTTAGAAGTCATCTATTCCCTATTCCCCTTTGTACTGGTAAGGAAAACTGAGACTAAGAAAGTTGAAAAAGACTTTCCCAGAGGTAGGCAGCTAATTGGTGACAGAGCTGAGCTTATGAAAACCCAAGTCTCTTGACTCCGAACTCTGCTTTATTGTTTTTTTTTTTTTTTTTTTTTTTTTCTTTTACAAGCAGGCAAGAAGTGTGACAAGCCATTTGAACACTGGGAGGTATGAGGGAGAGTCCAGCAGAAAAACTTGGGAGACAGAGTGATGGGACAGGAAATTAGATCAAGGAAGAAAGGAAATGATGTCACTTAGGCTATCAAATACGAGAATAGAATTTGAGTCCTACTGGGCACCATGGTACATATGTGTAACCCCAGTGACCAGGGAGGTTGAGTCAGGAGAACTGAAAGTTTGAGGTCGGCCTCAGCAACTTAGGCCTCTGTCTCAAAAAGTGAAAAGGGTTGGGATGTAGCTCAGTGGCAGAGTACCCTGGGTTCAATCCCTGGTACCGTGTGCACACATGTATAAACACACACACATACACCCAGAGAGAGAGAGAGAGAGAGGAATAAAATTTGAAGGAGGGCAGTACCCAGATATTCATCACCTCTGCACTCAAATTCACTATGTAAATAGGTGCAACAACCCAAATTATACATTCTTTTTTAATGGGAAAAGTTTTTTATGCAATGTCTGCACTTCACCCTGGATGCTCTTCACTGAACATGACTGTATTATTTGATAGCTGGTGATGACTACCACCACCCCTGAGATCTGTGCTGTGACCTAAATAGATTGAAATTAGATGAATAATTTGACCTTCCACAAATGAACCTTCATAGATGAATTCACAGGAACTTTTGCAGGTAATCCAGGAAATAATGTATTTTGTGGAAAGACTGTAATTATAGTGCTCCTTATAAATAGCATGTACTTTTAAAAACTTCACAATTACGCCTAGAGTAACACAGTATAATCACTAGATACTTTATTTTCCCTATGTGTATACAGATTTTGTTTTGCAATGTCCTTAAGCTTCCCAAATTAGCTCCCAAAGGCAACTGTTTTTTATCTTTTTCTCTCTGCTTTCTATCAACTTCTTCAAGACACAGACATACACAGGGAACTGTGCTCCCTGCCCCTCTCCAAAGACTGCAAATGGCAAACAGGGCTCAAATTTTCAGTCTGTGTACTCAAAGTGACACACACAGAGACACAAACACTTGCCAACTAGCCTATTGCCAAGACTGTGTGAAACTGAAAATCTTTAAGACAGAGTTCTACAATACACTAACAAAGCCTGGACATCTTTCCAGTGCCTGGAGCCTTTGGTGATGCTGCTACTAATCCTCTGCTACACGTGCTGTAAGATCTAGGAGCCAACATTGAAAGCATCATTTGTCTCTCCACACTTCATTACAGATTGCCTGGTAACTAATAATTTCCATCCCAACACTGTGAAGACAAAGTTGTAGGGAAAAGTTCAGTGGCAGGAAATATTCCTTTTCTTCACCAGTCTACAACCACCAACAATTCAACTTTACTTTTACTAACAAATTTGGCTACCTAAAATATGGACCTCACCAATCATGTTTTTTTCATACTTAAAAATTTCCAATAACTCCATTACTATAGGATAGAGTTTTACATCCTTATATATATCATTTTAAGTCCTCCTGGCCTCCTGGGTCCTCATTTCACAAATTCCCTATGAGCTTCCTCATCGTGGAAAGATTTCTCTCACTCAGGCTTGTATTCACCCACGCCTTCACTTCTGTCCTCACCTCACACATACTCGCCCTTCTCTCCCATTTTCACCTGTGAGAGTCAATGGTTTATATGACCTTCTTTCAATCTTTCTTTCCTTTTCCTTTCTTTGCCTCTCCTCCCGCGTCTTCCTCTTTCTCCTTCTCCCTTTCCTTCTCCTTCTTCTTCTTCATCTTTACCTTCTCCTTCTCCTCCTTCTTTTTCTTCCAGTATTGGGGATTGAACAATCCAGGATGTTCTACGACTAAGCCACACATCCCCAGGCTTTTTTTAAAATATTTTTTTCTAGTTATACATGGGCACAATATCTTTATTTTGTTTATTTATTTGTATGTGGTGCTGAGGATCAAACCCAGTGCCTCACATATGTGAGGCAACACTCTGTCACTGAGCCACAAACCCAGCCTCTTTTATTTATTTATTTATTTATTTTTATTTTGAGACAGGGTCTCACGAAGTTGCACAGGCTGGGCTTTAACTTTCTATCTTCTTGTCTCAGCCTCCCAAGCAGCTGGGATTTGATTTGTGTTTGACTGCTCCCTCACAGCCTCCTTTTTGTATCCAGATCTGGTTCTTGGGTACCCAAAGGGGAAATTCACAAAGCTGGGACTTCTGGGCCAAGAAATCCATATAATAAGGCAAAGCACCTCATGGTATGGGATGCAGTCAAGTAACAAGTATTGTATTTTAAATGAAAGGTATATTGTAAATATTTAGACACATGGTATGTAGACCTCTTACCCTGGACCCTGAAAATGTTAAGGTAGGCACAAACCTAATTGGAAGTTTGGGAAAATTATAAATTTCTAGTACTGCAAGTATTCAAGCACAGATCAGGCAATATCTAAGGCTCAAATTGTCTTCCTCCTTCTTCTTCTCTTTCTTTTCTAACCTTTTAAAATATAACTTCAGGAAACCCTAAAAGGACAAGTTTGAATTTTTAATTCCCATTCTCCTTTGTATTCTGGGATGGAATAGGGCAGCATGAGACCTGGTGCCTGGTGCCTAGCTCCTAGCTCCTACAGGGAATCCACAGCCAAGAGCCTGCCCTCATTCCCTCCCTACCTTCGGCTCCACCCATCAGTATGGGTACCCTGTACATATGTGTCTAGTATTGACGACTTTTACCTAAGTATGAAAGACACTTGTAATTCTATTACTCACAAAGATGTTTATACACCGTTTGTTTCTCATAGTGAAAAATTGGACATAGCAAAGTACCCATTAATGGAGTTAGAAAAATGAAGTGTAGCATAGCCATCCAGTGAAGCATCAGTTTAAATTTTTAAAAATGTATCTGATATTATTAAATTTAAAAATTGGTTAAATATAATGTATATTATGATATCATGTTTACAAAATACATTTAACATGAAAAATTTTTATATTGTTAAGTTAAAAGGCTAGTTAGTCGTAGTATGTATAATATAATCCATGGTTGTTTTATATGGATTATAATTTATATAAGAAAAATACATTTCCTCAACCCCCCCCATACACACCCACACACACATAATGCCTGGACTAAGACTGACCAAGTGATTAACAAACAGGGTTATCACTGGGAGATGGAATTTCAGAATTTATGTTTGCCTTTTTTTTTTGTTTGGCTTGGTTTTCCCATCATATCCCTGGGTTTCACAAATCCATAGATTTAACTAACCAACCACAGATCAAAAATATTTTTTTAATTGAATCTGTACTAAACACATACATACTATTTTTTCTTTTTATTTCATTGTATTTTCTTTTGTCAGACTATTTTATCTTGTCATTACTCTCTAAGCAATACAGAATAACAACTATTTCTATAACATTTACATTTTATCATGTATCTTATGTGATATAGAGATGATTTTTAAAATATGGAGTGATTTGTGTGGATATTATGGGAAAATATTTTACCATTTCATATAAGAGAATTTAGTATTCATGATTTGTGGCATCCTCAAGGAGGGTTCTGGAACCAGTTTCCTACAGATTCTGAGGGATGACTGTATTTTTTATTCTTTTATAATAAACCATTTTAATTATTTACAAAGGATATGTTTTTATTTTCTGGGTTTTGTTTTGTTTATTTTTGTCTTGTTTCTTTTGTTTTATATTCTGTTGCTAGGGATCAAACCCAGGGCCTTGCATGAGCCAGGCAAGTACTCTAACACTGAGCTATACTCACAGCCCCCAAGATACATTTTTAAATAAAATCATACGGAGTCTATCTTGATTATTTAGATGTGAGGTCATAAATATTTAAACTAGAGCTGTGGCAATTGGAATGGAAAATAAGGGTAAAATGTGACACGTGGCTTAGAAGTGAGTGAGTGTGAAAGGAAGAAGCAAGGATGATTCCAAGAATAGCAAAAAAAAAAATCAAGATGGGAAAGCAGGGATTTTGTGCTGAATATACTAGTGATTTTGGATGACAGAGAATCAAGAGGAAGGGCCTAAGAGGTGATTTGGCTGAATGTTAGAGTGGTATCAGACTGGAGACACAGGCTCACAATGTGTAAAAAATACAAGAGGTGATTGACGATCTGTACAGAGACCCAAGGGAGAACAGAAAAGGAAAAGAAAATCTTGAGGACTGCCCAAATTTTAGAAGATTTTAGGGGAAAAAAAATCAGAGAAGGATAAGTAAAAAACAGAATAGCAATTCATAAAGTGGTAACCTGGAAAGGGAGACAAGTTCTGTGCTTTAACAGCTGGATATGCAAAGAAAGTATGAACTTTTTTCGATATAATTTTTTTTCATATGCTTCTACTCAACTAAGTTTCTTGGGAGGAGTAGGGATGGAAAGAATAATAACAGTCTATTAACTGTATACATCTGAGCCAGGATTTTATTTCCTCTCCCTGTGCCTTCTTAACTTGGCATCCAGGTGTAAGTTGTGAGAAAAGCTGGAGTTTACATGAAGACTAGAGAATTACATGCATGATGTAAGCATTTTCACCCCAGAATTGGTCATGTGCTATTTTTTTTTCTTATGAGCTGGCTAAACATTCACAAGCACAGCACTTTTTACATGCCTGGAACCACAGAAAGTTCTCTTCTTCACTGCTAGATTCTCTCATCTTCTCAGAGACATCCTTTCATTGCCTGGTCACTGATCAATCTGTTCACAGCCACTGAGGATGCTGTCAGCTGGTCAAAGGTTTAGGCAGGACTCGGGTATTTCCTTTTCTGACTCAGCTTACCTCACCCTCATTAGTGGCAAAGTAATTCTGAGACCCCTGTGGTGTCTTCCGCAGGAACTCTTGCTGAAGAGTCTCCTCCCTTGGCCTCTGAGATTGGGTCACATTCTGTAATGATTGCCCTCACTCATCTTCAGCAACAGGCCTGCTGCCTTTCTGCTGGGCTATTTTCCTCCTCTTTTTCAGGTCTTGTAAAAGTCCCTCCTGAGAACTTTCCGTGCCATTAGGGAACTACAAGAGGTTCACCATCACTAAGTTAGTCTCATGGTCTACCCAAGCACTCCACACTGCCATTTAAAGTCTGAGGCCATCCACCAGTTGAAGCAGTCACTCCAGTGAGATGCTCCCAGAATTCTGAGCAGGAAATAGGACAGAAGACCACCCTCTGCTTTGCCTTCCCCCACCACCTAGCCATCTAACAGACCTCTACCACTAGATCTCAGCCCACAGAGAAAGACATCACACACATGCCTGACCATCTGTTCCTCTTCCCTTTGACCATCTTCTTCCCACTCCTTCACCCATGAAGGTCCAGCTTTCTTTCTAAAGGTAAGGATTATCTTATACCATCTTTTAAATGTCTCTACCTATGGTGTTTATAAATCCCAATTTTCAATAAAGCCTGATGCTAAAGGCTGTTGACTTCCTCTAGGCCAAAAGCAAATATTATCTTAACAGTCAAAACTGAGTAGGACTGGGGTTGTGGCTCAGTGGTGGAGCACTTGCCTAGCATGTGTGAGGTACTGGGTTCAATCCTCAGCACCACATAAAAATAAATAAATAAAATAAAGTCACTGTGACCATCTACCACTAGAGAAAAATATTTAAAAAAACAAATGAGTAAAGCCTTTGTCCTTCTACTTTGTGCCATTGTGCCATCTCTCCATTAGAGAGCAGAAACTAATTGCTTTGAAAGGTATGGACACTGTAGCAATAATATTTAACAAGTATGAAAAACATCTAAAATTTTTAATGTTATCTCTTTCTGTAAGTTTGAGAAGTTAACTATTCAATAAAGTTAAACAGATTTCTTTAACGTAGGACATTTTAATGGTGGCTAATATACTCATGTGCATTATACATTTCCAAGACAGGGATATAGTATGACACAATTTCTCAAATTTATTTGATTAAGGAAAGGAATTTTTTAAAGATTACCTTATAGAATTAATTTTATATTAAACAAATTTTTGGAGCTAGGTAGTTACTCAAGATAACCAAACTAATATTGTATCCAAGAGAAGAAGGAAGAATTTTCTAGAGGGAGAGAATAGCTTGTTCTTGGTGGTCTCATTTGTCTTTTTCATTGTCTCAAGAGCTCAAGATAATTTCTACCAGAGAAGGTAAACCAGCATTGACTAAACATATCGTCTGAGTGTATATGTCTTATTTACTAGAATGTTAGGGGCTTTTTATAGCTCTGCTTTTTTTTTCTGCCATATGCCCTTAGTAAATTAGTGAGTCATTCCTTAAATCATTAATAGTAACTTCACAGATTGAATATTCTCTTGGAACTTTAAAAGTGATTAGTTTCATCCGATTGAAGAATTTATACAATGGGAAAGATCTAGAATGTGGCAGCTCTATGAAGTATAAGGTTAAACTCCCTATCGTCTGCTTTACAGATTGCCTTTCCTAAGCCGAGACTGCCATTTTTCATTCTTGTTCTCTTAGTTTCTCACTTTCTTATTCTTATTGTTATGATCACTAGAAAGAACTAATTTAGATTGCTATTATGGCAGTTTTCTATTTTAATAACTGGAATTATTCTATTATCCTGTGGGCATTCAAATTAATCTTCCTTGTTTCAAAAAGTGCCCAAACAATGTGAACCTGGAGCAACATATGTTTACTTTTGATAGCGTGATCATGATGCCCACAAATTCAAGTTTGGGTTGAATTTCCACTGAAGCTCTGTCTTTGCTATTCCAATGGATCTTCTCTTTAGCCTAGAGAAAAGCAGGAGAGTCGTAGCACCTGTTTTCCTTGAACCTCAACTGCCTCTCACATGGACCTGATGCATGAGTGCACCCATCTCTCACCCAGCCTGTCACTAGAGAGTTGTCATAGAGAAATTATGGTGGCTATAGGTCCAACATCACCAAAAAAGGACATTTTGGACAGTGCTGACCAGCTTGCCACAGAAGGAGAGAAACAGAACAATCATCGTTTAGTTTGTAAAACATTTCTTGAGGAAAAAAATGCTAATTTTTTAAAAACTGTCTTCTGCTGCTCTATTGCTCGTCATTCAAAACCACCAGTAATTTTAATATCTCTTTGATTCTAACATCTATTAATCAGCTTGGAAACATTAACCTTCACTGGTAGCTCAGTCACAGGGATTTTGCACAGACTACCTAACTGTGACATATTATTATGGTTCAGATGTAGTTTGTCATGCAGGGATCTGTGTATTGGAAGTACTCTGGAACCTTTAAGAGTGGGCATCCAGTGGAAGATCCTTGGGTCATTAGGGAGCCTGTCCTCAGAAGGGATCAAGATATTTATCATAGAACATCTTGGTAGTTCTCAAGATTGCAATACAAGCCTGAATCTGGCCCCATCCAGCACTCCTCTGGCTTTCTATATTGGCCTGGCCCACAATCTTTTGCTTCTGCATGTTCTCCAACAGTTGCCATCCATCATGACAACACAATCAAGAGGGCCAAGAAGAGAACTGAGCCAAGGAAGTCACTATCCCCTCAAACCTAAAAAAAAAAGAGTTAAATAAACCTCTGTTCTTTATAAAACTGTCCCATCTCAGGTGTTTTATTATAGCCACAAAATCTGATACACATATAAAAAATATGCACTATTGTACCATAAAAATTTGTAAATATATTCATGATTATGCAAATGTTATATAGATGTATATCTTTAAATGTTTGTCTCATTTTTCGGAGTCTACAGATTTCTAGTGACATACCTTTCATAAAAAAGAGGAAAATTTGTGTAATCATAATATATAAAGGATACTAGAAATAGTGTTACCAAACTCAAAATAAAACTTACGCAAGCTGGGCATGGTTGCTCATGCCTGTAATCCCAGTATCTCCAGAGGCTGAAGCAGGAGGATTGTAAATTCAAAGTCAGGCTCAGCAACTTAGTGAGGTCCTAAGAAGCTTATCAAGACCCTATTTCAAAATAAAATATAATAAAGCGCTGGAGATGTGGCTCAGTGGTTAAGTTCCCCCTGAGTTCAATCCCAGTACCAAAATATAAGAAAGAAACTTAGGCAAGATACCCTGTCATATATGAACTACTATTTGTCAAAAGGATATAACATTATCATGATAATAAAGGCAAAATATATTTAAAAGCATTACTGATATCACAGTAATAGTATCATAACTTTGCATCCATTAGGTGATTTTTTAAATCAAAATACTCAGAATGGAACTATTTTGTGTTTTTACATAAGAAAGAGATGATCTTATTATGGAATTAAAGATGATTGCAGTTTTCTTCTTTTAATTTTCTAGTTTTTTCTAAAATAAATATGTGGAACTCTTATTGTAAGGAAAATACTCAAAAACAATTTGCAAGTTGATGTAGTAAGTGTCAAGACTTAGTAATGAAGCACTGAATTAGGTACACAGATGATTGGTATGAATATGTTCAAGTGGATGGCCCAGGCTGGAAAACAGATGATCAAGATTTGAGGGACAGGGAAGGCTTAAATGGAATTTTTAAGAGAGGGAAAACTTAGCAACCATAGGAGTGCGAAGAGAGCATTTTCAGTGAACAGCATGGATGGTGGCACAGAGGTAGGCTTCCATTCTGCCATGGAAATCAGCAGGGTGCATAAGTTCCTCTAGAAATATGAAGACACGCTGGTTCAGGAAAGGCTCAGAGGGCCATACATGCACACCAACACAGCCCTTAGGGTGTAGGGGCTTCTAGCAATGCTTTTATCTAGACAGTGATGTACTGTGTGTACAAATTAGAAGGAGGCTGTGATAATACACAATGAGAAAACAATTACATCCAGGCTGCTGTTCTCACATGCAAGAGGTGCAGCAGACAATATGACTGAAGGGTTTCCATAAAGAACTCTCAGAAAGTTCCAGTCATCTTTGGGTTACATTATACAGCCTCATATTCTGCTTAAAGATATCATTGGCCATTTCCATGCTCTTCAATCCCCTTAAGTCCCCAGAGTACCTCTCTCTGCTCACCTTGGGCATTAAGTCATCATCTCCTCACTGTCCCCCAGGACCCTTTCTGAAATACCACTGAGGTCATTTCACCCATCTGGAACAGCCTAACTCCAAGATCTCTCCGAAGAATAGGACAGGCAGTCTGGAGAGCAAGGGCCAGGCAGAGGTTCCAAACAGGTAGGCCGGCATAGAAAAGAGATCAGGAGAGACTGAGCTATGTCTGCATCCCAAACAATAAACTTTGAGAGGATACACTGAGAATGAGCCAATTTTCTTTAGTGGTGGATGAGGGTTGGAAGTCGTTGGGGAGGGAGGCAGTAGGCACCAGATGAATCATTTAAAACCAGTCCTTGCCATCAAATAACAAAGTTGACCAATATGAATTTCATATTGCCTCCTCTCTCATCCTATTCTTTTATTCATGTATGCAGTGTTCATTTATTGAATATTAAATATCACTCCCACAGAATGCAAGCCACTCACTAGTCATAGGGAATGACTGAAATTAGAGAACTGCCTAAAAATGGAAGTCCTGTTGACTTTGTTAATTCATTCTCCTTTTCCTATATTAGCAGCCTTATAAATAGTAAATCATAAATGTATTTGTGAAGTTCTTTCATACATGCCCCAAAATATCATCCTTGTTGGGATACATAAAGGATATAATGAATATTCAAATAAAATGAATCTGAAACACATTGACTGCATACATTGATAAAGCTATACATTGCACATCGAAAGCCCCATTCACATTCAGCATGATGTGATAGATTTATGAAGTACACAATCTGCAAGATAAACCATGTGACATTTCCTATTGTCTTGATGAACCACAAAATATTTGAGATAAAGTAAAAAAAGCAAGGGCAAAACACTGACCTCTATACTTCTTTGTGAAAGAAAACAAATCTTTTATATATATATTTTAGTAGTTGATAGGCCTTTATTTTATTTATTTATACGCAGTGCTGAAAATCAAAACCATTGCTTCACACATGCCAGTCAAGTGTGCTATGGCTGAACCATAGCCCCAGCCCCAGAACAAATCTTTTTTATATACCTAAATGCCTTGCACATGGCAAGTCTTCAGATATGTATTAAATAAATCAAACAGGCCAGATACCTAATGCATTTATTTCATTATATAAATCCCAAGGAATTCAGGTACAACCAAGTGAAAGAAAGGAGGAGAACCCAAAATTGACCAAGATTAAGTTTCTGTAGTTAAGAAAATGGGGCTTGTGATAAAAATAAATAAATAAACTTGAATTACTTGCCTGACGTTTGGGACTGAGACTCACACCTGCCACAATATTTTCACATATATCATTTCATTTGCTTTTTATAGTAACCATGTGAGGAAAGTATGGCCAATATTATTATTATCACTACTTTTGAGAAAGAAAAACTGAAACTCAAGGAGGTTGAGACAAAGATTCAAATCCAAAACTTCTTCCCTTTATTCTTTTAGCCATTGCCTGTTTTGTCTTCTTTTATCAACTGCTTCCCCCAGAAGTCCAACTTTGAGAGCACAGTGTTCTCAGTTTTACCCTCTGTATCTCTGGAAATGGAGGGAGTTTTGTTTTGCTTTATTTTGGCTTAGTTTCAAAGGTTTCCTTGTCATAGAAGTAGGAAATCTTGGCTATGAGCCATTTTGGAACCTCAGTGTCACAGTCTAAAGGGAAGGCAGAAAGCACTAGGGAACTGAGGGCTAGTAAGTAATAAGACTAATTACAGAGCACAAAGAGACATGGAGAACTTATCCTTGACTCTATCTACTGTCCAAATCCATGGAGACACTCTGGCATGTGCACCATAGCAGCAGACATCGCTAGGCAGTGGAACCAACTAAAGTCATACAGACTGCAATGTCTGAGATCAGTCTGCTGGAAGTATGACCCGACCAGAAACATCAGTTGGGAATATACAGATTTGGGTCCAGTCATGAAAGAGAACTGCTCCAAGCTTGGCATCCCACCAGGGCCTTGGACAAGCGAGTTGACAAGGGTACTCAGCAGGAAACAAGTGGCCTGGACCACAGCCCCTTGAGCAGCTGCAGTTACAGCCACCGCAGGAAGACAGGACCCTCATTCTTTAACAGCAGAATTCAAGTTCTAACATGAACACAAGTGGCCAAAGCACACAGAAAAAAAGAACACAGAGAACTAATACTGAGAGGGTGGGAAGTAAAAGTGAGGACAATACATAACAAGAAATAGTAAGACGTTGTCAAAGAGTAATAAAGTAAGAATCAGAAATGTACTTATTTAGAAATACAAAGATGATAATCAGAAGAAAATAGGAAAAAATGGTTACCTCTTGGAAGTTAAAAAGATCAAAAATATTATTTTTTGTTGTATGCCTTATAATACTTTTTTGTTTTGTTTTGGCAGTACTGGGGATTAAACCCAGGAGTTCTCTTCTACTGAACTATGTCCCCAGCCCTCTTATATATATATTTTAATATTGGTTGTTCAAAACATTACAAAGCTCTTGACATATCATATTTCATACATTAGATTCAAGTGGGTTATGAACTCCCATTTTTACCCCAAATACAGATTGCAGAATCACATTGGTTACACATCCATATTTTTACATAATGCCCTATTAGTGACTGTTGTATTCTGCTACCTTTCCTATCCTCAACTATCCCCCCTCCCCTATCCTCCCATCTTCTCTCTCTACCCCATCTACTGTAATTCATTTCTCTCCTTGTTTATTTTCACATTCCCCTCACAACCTCTTATATGTAATTTTGTATAACAATGAGGTCTCCTTCCATTTCCATGCAATTTCCCTTTTCTCTCTTTTTCCCTCCCACCTCATGTCTCTGTTTAATGTTAATCTTATCCTCCTGCTCTTCATCCCTACTCTGTTCTTAGTTGCTCTCATTATATCAAAGAAGACACTTGGCATTTGTTTTTTAGGGATTGGCTAGCTTAACTTAGCATAATCTGCTCTAGTGCCATCCATTCCCCTGCAAATTCCATGATTTTGTCATTTTTTAGTGCTGCGTAATACTCCATGGTATAAAAATGCCACATCTTTTAATCCATGTTTGTTTGTTTGTTTAGACAGGATCTTGCTAAATGGCTGAGGCTGGCTTTAACTTTAAATCTTCATGCCTCAGCTTCCGGAGTAGCTGGGATTATAGGCATGCACCACCACCTCACTGGGCAGAACTATTTTTTAATAATGATAAATTGTGAAAAAATATACATAAAATATATTTTACCATCTGTAGCATTTTTATGTGTACAATTAAGTAATGTTAAGTATATTCACATTCTTATGCAATCATCATCACTATCCATTTCCAGAACATTACCCCGAACAGAAGCTCTGTACCCATTATAACTTCCCATATCAGCCTCTCCACAATCGCAAGTAGCCTGTATCTTACTTTCTGTTTCATGAATTTGCTTATTCCATGTAAGTAGAATAATGTAAAAATTTTCCCTTAGCCTCTGGTTTATTTCACTTAGCACACTTAACATTATGGCATTATGTTTTCAAGGTTAATAGTTACTGTAACACGCCAGAATTTTTTTTTCTTTGTTGTGATACCAGGAATTAAACCTGGGGACATTAACCACTGAGCCACATCCCCAGCCCCCATTTTTTATGTTTTTATTTAGAGACAGGTGCTCACTAAATTGCTTAGGGCTTCACTAAGTTGCTGAGGCTGACTTTAAATTTGTGATCCTCCTGCTTCAGCATCCTGAGCCTTTGGGGTTTACAGGCATATACCATCACACCCATCAGAATTTCATTTCTTTTAATGGCTCAATAATAATTCATTGTATGTATACATTTTACTTATTCATCTGCTGGACATTTTTAGCTTTTGACCACTGTGGAAAATGCTGTTATGAACATTGGTGTACAAATATTTGAGTCTTCGCACTCACTTTTTTTAAACATATGTCCAAACATCACCTTGTTTTGTTTTTTGTTTGTTTTCTTGTAGTGCTGAAAATGGAACTCAGAGCTTTGCTCCTGCTAGATGCTAGGCAAGCAATGGTAACTGTTTCACAACCCCGGCTCTTTTTTTTTTTTTTTTTTTTTTTTTTTTAACAAGGTCTTGCTAAATTGCCCATGTTGGCCTCAAACTTGCAATCTTCCTGCCTCAGCCTCCAAAGTAACTGGGATGGGTCTAAATTTGTTGAAAACTTTTTTCAAAAAAAATTATATTTAAGAAAGGAAGGTAGGGAACCTACTCAGGAGGATAATGCAAGACAAGCCTGGGCAATTTAGTGAGAACTTGTCTTTTAAAAAAAAAAAAAAAAAGACTGGGGATGTAGCTCATTAGCAGACTTACCTTAGGCTTCATCTCCAGTATTATTATTATTATTTTTTAATGGCGCAGGGGGACAAAAAAAAAAAAATAGAAGAAATGAGCATACTGAAATCATAAAGAATCCAGATTATCAGGTCACAATGTCATGATGGGGAGAGAGGAGAGTGGTCCTCAACCCCCTTAACAGCCACAGTCCCTAAATTCTACCCAAAGTCACTAAGACTGAGCTAAGCAATCTTATCCCTATCTCCATATGCCACCTGTGGGAATACAGGCAAGATACTCAAGTTCCTTCATCTGTCATACTTATTTCCTCATCTGGCAAAATGTTTGGAGAGCTTTCTTTTACAGCTTTCTCTTACATTTTTTTACTCTTAATATCAACAAATACTATGAAACTGTGTGCCTTTATCATGGCTAAATTCTAGGGATAAATAAATGAGTAATATCAGACACAGTGTCACATGCCCATAATCCCAGGGACTTGGGAGACTGAGGCAGGAGAATTCAAATTCCAGTCCAGTCTGAGAAACTTGGCAAGACCCTATCTGAATATAAAAAAAAATAAAATAAAAAGAGCTGGGGATGTTGTTCAGTGATAAAGTAAGTTCAAACACCAGTACTGCAAAAAAAAGATAAAAGAAAGAATGAATGAGAAAATAGAAAAGAAGTGAATAAATACAGTTCATATTCTCATGAGGCTTTTGCTTTGGAGGAGAAAGGCAGCCTGAATGCAGTTAACTCTAAGAATATGTGTGCTGGCTTCAGTGGGCACACGGCATGAGGATGACTAAATCTTCTGAGAGCTGACATGAATCACATTGAGCATCTGCTTGTTTCTATTCAATGTCTGTTCTTCTTGGTTAGTGCTGATGCTATGCCAGCTGTTAAATTTAACATTTTAAATATCAACCTGGTTCTACTAGTGTATTGTCAGGAAAGATATCAGAGAAGAAACACTCCAGCAGAGTGTTGAAGGACCAGTGCCATTAGACAGGCAGGAGGAACATCTTCGAGGGGACTTTCCAAGCACAGAAGCTGAGGGTTCTCTGCACTTACAACACAGAGTCAAGAAACAGAAACAGCCATGTGGAGAAGTAGATAAGGGCCAAGTGTTGATCACAAAGAAACACATAAGCCAACTTCAGAACTTGAATATTTTTTCTAAAAGGAGCCTCTGAAGTCTTTGATTATAAATGATGAAATATCTAATGAGGGAAGGCCATCTGGGGACTGTATCAGGAGTTCAGGTGAGAAATGGACAGTCTCCCACCACCAACAGAGCAATAGCAATAGGGTAGCAAATAGAGGACCTCTGAACAAAAGAGTGCACTGGGTGTGTTCTTTACAAAGTCATAGATGACCTTGGCCAGTGGGGAGGTGTACGACTTGTTACTGAAGGCTGAAGATTAAATGGCTTGAATCCCAAGCCATATATTCAACCTTGTGTCTCTCCCAGTCTTTCAAGAATTCCAGGCGTAGTTTATAAGTTTCCTTGCAACCTGCAGCTGAGTTCCTATAGAGTTCTATCAATTCAATTTATAGATCTTGTCACTCACCTGTGCACACCTCACAAAGAAGCAAGATTACAATTCTTAATAAATTCTGCCTTGGTTTCCCTGCATCAAGACAGTACCAAAATCATGGAGGTGTTGCATTCTCCCACCATGGCAAGCAATACATTTGGCTTTGTTTTATCAATAGATGATTGTGTTAGTCATCTTTGAGGATCCAGCATTCAAAAACACCAACCCAGCCATAAAACGAAGACCCTCTCCTCCACTGCAGTGCATGCATCACTCATATGTGGCATTTGTATAGGTAGCTAGATGTGGGCTTTATGTCATAATGCTGCTCATATCCCACCCATGTCAAAAGTTTTTGATTTCTCCCTTATCCAGGACACTTGCGGACAGGCTTCTCTCCTCACCTAAATTTGACTACCAAACACAAAGCAGCATAACTCCTCAACGGCTCCCTGCCACCACAACCACCACCCGTCTCAGGCTCTACCTTTAATTAAAAGAGAACCTTTAAAATTGATAAATTACCAAATAATTACCTTCAACCTTAGCATTTCAGAAAATATGTTGGGTGATCTTGAAATTCTCATCCTGAACTCTGCAAAGAGCTACCAAATTTGGCAAAGGTCCTTAGCAGAAGTGGCTCCAAATTATTTTATGTTTTACATAATGAGTTATTTCTCTCTCTCTCTCTCTCTCTCTCTCTCTCTCTCTATATATATATATATATATATATATATATATATATATATGTGTGTGTGTGTGTGTGTGTGTCTTCTTGCTATCACTCCTCTTATGTATGCCTGCACAAGTTCAAAGGAAGTTTTCCAAGTTCTGGATAATTTCATCCTATGGCAGTCTGGAAAAGTTTCCACAGAAGCTGAGTTGTGAAATGAATTGGCCATCTGTGGCAGAGGCAACAAAATTCAAAGGATTGGACTTGAAATAACATAACAATCACTAATTCATATTGCACCCTCCAAGTGTAACCTTTGTTGTAAACATTTTCCTTGAGTTAAAACCATTCAATAGCCAGGTACAATGGTGCAGGCCTAAAATCCCAGCTATTGGGGAGGCTGAGGCAGGAGGATCACAAGAGCAAGGCCAGCCTTGGCAACTTAGTGAGACCTTGTTTTAAAATAAAATAAATCAATGAAAAGAGTTGGGGATATAGTTAAGTGGTAGATCACCTCTGGGTTCAATCCCCTGTACCACAAAAATAAATAGATAGATAGATAAAAATAATACTCATGGAAGGCAAATAGACTACATGTGCATGTCCCTTCCAAAGTTAATACGTTGAAATCCTAAGTCCCAATGTCTTGGTATTCTGAAGAGAAACCTTTGGGAGGAAATTAGGTCTTGAAGGTAGAGCCTTCACAAAGGAATGGGATTCGTGCCTGAATAAAAGGAACCCCAGTGAGTTCTCTTGCTTTCTTCTGAAGACCTGACTCCCTAATTGCAGACTTTCAACCTCCAGAACTGTGAGAAATAAATTCCTGTTGTTCATCAGCCATCCAGCCTATGATACTTTGCTAAAGCAGCCCAAACTAAGACAGGAGACCAGTACTATTTTTATCATCTTTTACAGATGGGGAAATCGTGCAAAGATATTAAGTAACTAGCTCAAGGTCACCTATGAAATTTCTAAAGTTCAGGATTCAAACCGCAGGTGACAGGAGTCCACACACAGTAACAATCAGTAGTACTAATAGAACAAGATGAGGTAGAAAAGTGAGAGATTACCAAGAGCCCAGGGCATTAATCACAAGAAAAATTTAAAAAAGGGAAGATGTCACTATATAGGAGATCCATCTGCCATTTGGGAGATTTTTGTCCATGTTGGATAACCAGAGCTGGATTTTTGTCATTTTATAGGTTCCTTAGACTTTTCTCTTGACTCATCTCAATTGTTTTAGAAAAACAAAAGAGCATAGTTCAGAACTGGTACTCAATACCAAGATGGGGAAGTAGAGATCAGGTAGAGACCTGCTGGCTGGACTGGGCATTAGCAGATTCAACACCGAGACACAGGGCAAGCTCCACATCTCTGGCCATCTCACAATTCTCTGGCCAGCAGTTTCCTCACAAAAACATCAGAGTTTGAACCCAGCTGTCTCTGAAGTCTCATCAAGGCCCAGGCGCTTCCCATCCACTCCGACAGGCATGCACTTGGTGGGACCTCTGCTCCAGCTGCCAACTGAGCTTCCCATGTCTGCACTTCCCTCCTCCTCCTCTCCCTCTGCTTTATCCCATCTGCCATCTCCCACTGTTCTGGCACCATCTGTTGTTCTCAGATGTCCTGATAGTGCAAGAATGTTTTTACTCAGAGGTCTCTTCTATATGAAATTGAGCATTGCATAGGAAAGACACTTTGTTAAGAAAAAATATACATCCATGAACATACTCGTGGCGTTTTTCTGCCTGACAATTTAAAGTTTTTTTTTTCTTTGATACATTTATGATATTTGAAATCTATATACACATTTATCATAGATATATTAAAAATTATATGTAAGCCAAAAAGAAATTCCTTTGCGTCTATCTTTTCAGACTTATATTTGTTGTTTTGTGGTACTAGGGATTGAACGCAGAGGCTCTCTACCACTGAGCTATATCTCTCCACATTTTTTTTTTTTTTTAATTTGAGACAGGGTCTTACTAAATTGCAGAGGTTGGCCTCAAATTTGCAATCTGACTGCCTCAGGTTCCCAGCTTGCTTCATATACATCTTTAACAATTTGTCTTTTCCTTTCAAATCCTAATTCTTAAAAAAAAATAACAATAGTTGCTTCTGAGAAGTAGTAAATATGATTAAAAAGAAAAAGTAAACAATCAGGTAAAAGAAATGTAAGAAATCTTAGATCAAATCATTCCAAAAAGAATATGTCAAATTTGGTCTAAGAAATTCATGCCTTACTTTATTCCATATTCAGTTTAGTCCTGTAAAAAAATGAAACTGCTGGGTGTTGGGGACATACCTGTAATCCCCAGGGCCTCAGTAGGCTGAGAAAGCATAGAAAGTTCGAGGCCAGCTTGGATAACTTAGAAAGATCCTGTCTCAAATTTTTTAAAAGCGGCTGGGATGTTGCACAGGAGTAAAGTGCTCCTGGGTTCTATCCCCAGTACTAGAGGAAAAAATTTTAAAAAAAAGAAAAACTAAAACTGTGCAGTAATTATGCATGAATACCCTGTACTGCTTCTAAGAAAGGCAAAGTGCAGTGATAAAATCTCAATCTGCAGCATAACCTCAGAGTCCTCAGACACAAGTGTTATTCTCTACATTTCAGATGTTATCCAATCTTTTCATGACCTATTTTAGAAAGAATCTAAAATTCCATTCTCTTTATTGTTGTCTAATGTGAACATAACCTCTGAGTCCATATCACCACTCTCTTGAGGGAAATAAATTCATAGGGACTGCAGGACAAGGAACAGATCACAAAAACATTCCAATTCTACTCCTGTCTCATGGAATGGAATGGAATACAAGCAAGCAATGAATGTAAATGTCTAAAACATTCCTAGGTCCTTAGATGAGAGGTGTTAAGTAAACACGTTTTTTTGCTGAGCCTGAAAAATGTGTTTACTTATAAACTTTCTATACAATCTGAACTGCTCTCCAGGAAGTAGGATCCCTTCATCTCCACGGGCTTTCTCCAGAGCCTCCTGTTCTTGTTTTTCAGTCTCTCAACATGTGACCCGTTCTTTGAGAAGCTTGTTTGTTTATGCTGTGATGTATCATCAATTTTCCCACTGCAAAGGCTGTCTCCGCTCTCATGTGAATCTGAGATTGTTGAACTGCCCCTGACCTAGAAGTCCACACATTGCCCCCTCCCCAACATGTCCTTACCAGAGCATCTGCTCTTGTTTCATTCACTTCCTGTCTTGCCTCCTCCCCTAGCCTCTAGCTTCAGTCCCTACCACTTTGATCTCTGTTTTATCTAACTGTATGACTTTTTTCCAACTGTATGATTTTTATTGTCTATATATTTTGTATGTATAATATGATATTTTGATACACTTACACTTAGGAAATTGTTACTACAGTCAAGCAAATTAGCATATCCATCATCTCTCAGTTACCCTGTTATTGTGTGTGTGGTAAGAATATTCAAAACCTGTTCTCTTAGAAATTTTCCAGTATACAGCAGTGTGGTAATTAGAGTTCTCAAGTCCTACAGTAGGCCTCTAACTTTAGCCATGATAACAAGAGAGCACCCACTTTCTTCACTGTCAAAAGGAGAAGAAATGAAGTCTCAGACTCTCCCAACTTCCCAATCAAAAAGGAAAAACAAGTTTATGAAGCTCCTCCAAGGCAGAAACAATGAGTAAGGTTTTATTCAGCTTTATATTCCAGAAGCTTTTTACACAGTGACTTGCAAGTAGTAACTTACATTTAACTACCTCTGGGATTGAATTCAGAGGCATTAGTTTGGCCAGATACTAATATTCGCAATAAACAATGCACTATAGAGGACAATCTGGTCTCTATGATTCTGCTCTTTCCTTAGTAATAACTATCGTTTGTATGTGATAAGCCATTTTCTGGATTTCATTGTTGAAATAGTCTTTTATACACTAAGAGAAGAAAGGATTTGAAGTTGTCTAAGGGTGCCACAGTCTCCTGGATGCTCCCAATTCCCTTGATGTTAAAAAGTATAGAATTGCCATGTATCCACAATGCTGAAACGTATCTTTCATGATTTAGCATTTAAAAATGGTAATGAATTTTATAATTGATACCTACAATTAATGTGTTAGGGTTGATTTTTCTCTTCTAGCATTACAGATATTATCTACAATTGATGGAGATTTAAAAATCAACAAGTGTGGTACAAACTTTGGATTTTTACAAATTTTTTGGACTCCAAAATAATATTTTGGAGTATTTTTTTTAATTTTCATTCTACCCAATGAATATTTCTCTCAGCAATAAGAACAATCATGAATCTTAGTCCTTGAATAATTTACTCTAAAGTATTAAAGTAAATGTAAGATAACCAATGGCACATTTTCCATTTAATAACACCAATTGTTTCTTGAATTTTTAAATTTTCTGAAATGCGCATAAACTATTATACATTGACAGGGCACTTGCCAGGTTGAATTCCTTCCAGAGCTACATTTAACATCTTATTTAATTTAGAGATTGAGCAAATGCCAGCAACTGCAGGCTGCAATTACCTGTTACATTGAGGCTAATTTAGCTAGAATCAATATCTTCTGTTTTCCATCTTCCAGAGAATTATTAAAATTATTGGTATTCTAGAATTAAATTTAGGTATCAAGACTCTATTCAAGCCTCTCATTGATATGAAATAGCTATAACAGTATCCAGAATCTTAAATTAAAAATAGTATAAATACTCTTTAAGGATTTTTTTCTTTGTATTTAGAAAGGCACATATTAAAAGATATATTAGAAAAAATAAAAATCATTACAAAAAGGATGAATCCTCTAAACGAGAAAGAAAAAGACATGACAAGTAACTCATTAAGAAATACAAATAACTAGCTAGGCAAGGAGGTGCCTACCTGTAAACCCAACAACTTGGGAGGTTGAGGCAGGAAGGTTGCAAGTTTTAGGCCAGCTTCAGCAACTTAGCACTACCCTATTGGAAAAATAAAACAGTGCTGAGGGTGTACCTCAGTAGTAGAGCACCTCTGGGTTCAATCCCTAGTAACGAAAGGAAGGAAGGAAGGAAGGAAGAAGGGAAGGAAGGAAGGAAGGAAGGAAGGAAGGAAGGAAGGAAGGAAGGAAGGAAGGAAGGAAGGAAGGAAGGAGAAAAAGGTAACCAATCCACATGGAAAGAGAAAAAGGTAACCAATCCACATGGAAAGAGAAAAGTAGACCATTATTATTAATTAAACACAAAATTTACCATAACTACCATTTTTTTTCTTTCACTGGTGAAGTTTTCCAAGTAAGTTTTTTTATAACAGCTTTATTGAGATAAAAGTCACCCTTTTATAGTCTAAAATTCAGTGTTTTATGTATTCAGAGTTGCACAACTATGACCACTAATTTTAGACACCCCGAAAGGAAACCCATATCCAGGTTACTCTTAGTTCCCCATTCCCTCCACCCTCTGGCAGCCACTAATCTTTCTGTCTATGTGAATTCGCCTCTTTGAGAATATTCATATGAATGAAGTCATATAACATGTGGTCTTTTCCAACTAACCACTTTCACTAAACATAGTGTTTTCAAGGTTTGTTCTTTATCATAGCTCCAGTGAAGTTGTGACAATGTTCTGGAAAAATTGAGCTCTCTAAACATTCTGGGGACACTGTTGATCCATTGTTTAAGGTCCTTTCTGGGTGGTAATTTGGCAATCCATATTAACAACCTCTTTAAAAATACCTAACTTCACTTAGGAATTCCACTTTTAAGAAACTACCCCATAGAAACAATAATGGACAAGCTCCTAAATTGGCCTGCAAAGGTGCTGTTCATAGTGCTGTACTTGATAAGGAACTATTTGGAGCAACATGGGTTCAACTATAGCAGATATGTTGGATAAATTATAAAGTGGTTATAATGTGGTTATGTGTGGGACAGTCTGCAGCCATTTGAAGTAATGTTGGGGAATGTGCTGCAGGAACTTGTATAAAAGTCCTGGAGCTATAGGGCTGCCACTTTATGGGTTCTAATCTCCTTTCTAAATCAGATCAGTTATGCTTTGTTCAAAATTGAGTGCAAATACTAACTGTACAATAAATAGAAAGTTTATGCAACTTCAAAGAGTTAGCTTTAAAGCAAATTTGACAGATAAATATTAAAAAATGTGGAAAAAGATGTCACGATATAATGTTCAATGACAAAAGCAATCTAATAAACACTATGTACCATTGGATCCAATTTTGGGTTAAAAAATATATAAGGAAGAAAATTGGAAATATAAATAGTACATATTTATGTTTACTTTTTGTTTCTCTATTTTTCTCTAATGTATTTATGACTCTACTTTTATGATTTAAAAAGTTTTTCAACTTTCTCTTAACTCTATAATTCAAATATATAGCACACTATGCTGCTTCTTCTTCTTTTTAATTTTTTTAAGTACCTCTTCTTTTTTCTACCATAAAGAAGCCTCTTAGATTGTTTACTCATGCCAGGGATTATGCTACAGCAGCACTTCTATTTTGCACCATCTGGCTGTACTTCAGAATTCTTCTCCATATTCGGCCTAATCGTAAAGTTTTCTTCAGTATGGTTCATAAATAAGAGAACATTTTCCCCTAGTGTCATGAAGTAGTTTATACACAAGCTCCTAAAGGGAGCTTTGGTTCGCAGAACCTAGGGCTGTGACTTGATACTGCCAACATATTTCCTAGTCTTATTTGAGATGACAAGAAGATTGAACCAGTTTCCAAAATCGTGCCTTATTTTGAGACAATGAAAATTCAGACAGTTCTTAGTTTATGTAAGTTTGTTTATGGGATTTTTGGATTAACATTTATTTATTGCCTTTTATATACTCAGATTATTCTCTGAGTCTATAAAAACATGAGCTACCTATTTTTTTCCAATAATGAAAAATTCAGCCAAACAGCAAGATCTTACCAAATACCCTGATGTTTAGAGACGCCAACTCCAGACATGTTTTTTTTTTCTCTTACAAATTATAGGTATTTGAGCAAATTTTGACTATTTGTCTTCATAGTATTACATGTACTAAAGAATTAACTCCTTACTTTCTCAACCCAGGCAACACACCCAGTTAATTAAATTTTAAGTTAACAATAACACAGCAATCTCTAAAGCAGCAAAATGATTCCCTCTTCTTTCAGGGGTGAGGGGTGGCCAGTAGATGCTTGTGAAGATCTCAAAAATATACATATAATTTGTAATTAAGAACAGATAAAGCGAATTTAGTCTGTTCACTCTTTCAAAACTTGTCCAAAGCAAAAATTCTCCTCTTACTCTCTATCAGAAAGAAAAAAAAAATCCCAACAGTAAAATGCACAGAATATCTGCTATTGACCTGGAAAGTGGGATTGGCCAATAGACACTGGTAGGTCAGCTTTGAAAAAAGAAAATGACATTTGTCATTATATGGAGAATGATTTCTTTCTTTCTCAAGCTTCATTCATTCAAGAATATGGAGCTATGCCAATTTTCATTGTAAATTTAAATAATACTCGTTGCTTATTACCCTGTTTCTACTAGTAACAACGCCATTCTTATAAAAAAATTCTTCATGCAGTTTGAGTATTATTAGATTAAAAACTTAGAATGTATGCACCTCAACTATAAGAGAGTACCTTCAAATGACACTGGCTACTATTTATAAGGTCATCAGTAAATAATATCTATTTTTATTATAGATTCTTTATTGCAATTCATAACACATGTTAGACAATAAGTTACCAAAACAGATATACAATTAAGTAATTGACAAAAGATTATACAAATGGAAAATTCAATGACATTTAAAAAATTGTTTTTGTGAACTATATTTCATTAACATTTGTTTCTCTGAGCTAATACAGAGATGATAAGCAGTTAGCAGAGTTACTAGCAAATATTAATCACTCAGAATTGATGCTGTTATGATTAGGACTATCATTAGACTATTATTTATGAATGCTATGAGTCAAACACTGTGCTGGTACAAAGGCAGGGAATGCATTCTGTTGCTGCTTGCCATTTATTGAGGAGGTAAAGCAACTGTTAAGCCAAAAATCACACAAATAAATCTAAGTTTGCCACAGTTATTAAGTCCTAGAAATGAAAGGCACACAGTGCTCTGAGAATGTAGAAACAGGGACTTGAGCTGTCTGTAAAGCTGGAGGGAAGCCTCCTGTAGGAGGTGATGTTTGAGCTGAAATGGAAAGAAAATGCTGGAGTCAGAAAACCAAGATGGTGAGAAACCATGTTCATAACAAAAAGAACAACATGTTTGGGGAAGTGAAACGTCAGTAAGGCTGGATCAAAGAGACAGAGGAAGAGCAGATGGACTTGAGAAATATTTAGATAGTAAAATCCAAAAGGGGAAGTCATGGATTGGGTAAAGATGGAAAAAGAAAACAAATTGTCAAATGATGACTCCTAAAGCCTGGCAGACACCACCTTAACCAAAGCAAACATCATCAGAAATAAGCTAATCAACAGCATGTGCTTTGCTGAGAAGGACCCGACATATTTCTCCTAAAGTGCATAGCCAGACTATAAGCATATTGAAAGACCAGACAAACCCAAAGTATAGGTGCATGTACAAAATACCTGATCTTTAACAGTCAAACAATCTTGGAAAATAACAAAAGGGAAAGCCTCACACTTCCCAATTTCAGAGAACACTATAAAGCAACACTGAAAAGATAGTGTAATATTAATGTGGTAGACATGCAGATCAATGGAAGAGCCCAGAAATTAATCCTGTGTACATGGTCAATTAATTTTTGACAAAGATGCCAAGACTATGCAGTGGAGAAAGAGCAGTCTTTTCAACAAATGGTGAAGGGAAAGCCAAATATTCACATGTGCACAAATAAAGTTGGACCCTTTTCTTGCACCATATGCAAAAATCAACTCAAAATAGATTAAAGACTGAAACTGTAAAACCCCTAGGGGGAAAAAAACATAGAAAAAAGCTTTAGGACATTGAATTTGGCTGTGATCTCTTGGCTATGACACCAAAAGAACAGGCAAAAATAAAAACCAAAAAAGCTAGAATAGACAAATGGGACTATATCAAAGAATGGAAGAAAATATTTGAAAATTGTATTTCCAATAAGAGGCAAATGACTAAAATATATAGATGGCACTCTTGCAACTCAACAAAAACAATAACAAAATGATTAAAAATTGGGCAAAAATATTAGACAATTCTCCAAAGAAAATATATAATGGCTAAAAAGTATATGAAAAGATGTTAAGCAATGCCTATCAAAACCAAAATAAGATATCACCTCACATTCACTAGGATAGCCACTATAGAAAGAATAGAAAATAACAAATGATATCAAGGGTGTGGGTAAAGGGACCGCTTTTAGGAATGTAAAATCGTTTAGCTATTATGGAAAACAGTAAGGAGAATCCTCAAAAAATGAAAAATAGAATTACCATGTGATCCAATAATCCCACTTCTGGTATATATCAGAAAGAACATGGACTATTCAGTTGTAGAGCCCTTGTCTGGCATGTGCAAGATTCTGGATTCAATTCAAGCATGTTCTTGAAGAGATACTTGCAGGCCCTTGTAAATTGCAGCATCATTTATAATAGCTAAGAGATGGAAGCAAGCAAATGTCCAACAAAGATGGATACAAAAAGATGATGTATGAATAGACTATGGTTTAAATGCATCCAAAATGGATATTGAAATTTAATTGGCACCATGATGATATAAGGGAGGTGGGATCCTTAAGATATAATTAGGTCATGAAGGCTCCACCCTTATAAATGGATTAATGCCCTTACAGGGGAATGGGTTGGTTCTCATGGAAGCGACTTTATTTTAAAGGTGAGCTCTCTTGGGCAAGTGTTCTCCTCTGTGCTCCCACTATCTAGATGATACCCTTCCACCCTATTTCGACATAGCAAGGAGGCCCACACCAGTTGCAGTGCTTTGATCTTGGACCTCCCAACCTCCAGGACCATGGCCTGAGTAAACTTCTGTTTTATGATTTACCTTGTTTAAGACAGCATACAATGGACTATTACACAGTTTTTTAAAAGAAGGCCATGATTTCATATACCCCAGTGTGCATAAACCTTGATAATATTATGCAGAGAGAAATAAGCTAACTAAAGTACAAATACTAAATGATTCCACTACTGTGAAGTATCTAAAGTAGTCAAATTACAGCAATAGAAAATAGAAAGATGGTTGCCCAGTGATGGGGAAGGGGAATGTTATGGTTTGGATGTGAGGTGTCTGCCAAAAGCTCACATCTGAGAAAATGCAACGAGGTCCAGAGGAGAAATGATTGGGTTATTACTTTAACCCAATCAGTGAATTAATCCCTAATGTGATTAGCTGAGAGGTAACTAAAGGCAGGTGGTGTGTTTCTGGAGGAAATGGTTCATTGGGGGTGAAGCTATGGGGTATATATTTTGTAATGAGTGGAGTCTCTCTGCTTCCTCAGAGTTGCATGGGTCCCTTCTCTCTGCCACACTCTCCAGCCATTATGTTCAGTCTCACCTGGGCCCTCTAAGGAATGGAGCTGGCTGTATATGGACTGAGACCTCTGAAACAAAGAGCCCTTAAATAAACTTTTACTCCTCTACAATTTTGCTGGTTGGGTTCTTCAGTCACAGCAGTGAAAAAAGCTGATTAAAACAAGGGAATTTAATGAGTACAGAATTTCAGTTTTCAAGATGAAAAAGTTCTAGAGATATGTTGCACTAACAATGTTAATATACTAAACAGTACTGAATTATACATTTAAAAATTGATGGAATAATACATTTTATGTTTTATGATTTTTACCTCAATTAAAAAAATAACTACTTTGAGTCTTCCAAAATATCAATGTTGTAAAATCTTAATAAAAATTCAGGAGTATTCCAGATTAAAAGAAACTGAAGAGAAATGGTAAATAAATATAACACATGATCTTGCATTTTTTTTTTTTAATAAAGGGCAATGTTAGGGCCTTAGAGGAAGTCTGAATAAGGTCTGTGAATTAGATAATAATACTTTATCATTGGCAATTTCCTGATTTTGAGAATGTACTGCTTTTATACAAAATAATTCCTATGATTTTAGGAAGAAAAAACTGAGGTATTTAGGCTTAAATGGCCATCCAGTTTTTAAGGGATTTCTAAAAACCGTTCATAGTGGGGGGCGCGGTGTGTGCGTGTGTGTATGCTTGCACAAGCACAAAAAGGAAACAGAGCTCATGTTGTAAATTGTTAATATTTGGGTAAATATCAATAAATGTGTATTCAGGATTTTTTTCTCATTTTTTCAGCTTGTCCAGATATGTTATTTACTGAAAGAACTTTGTGTACATGATCTCCACTCTTCCTTGGCTCTCTAAACACTGGTCCTGGCTGAGTTTTTCCTTTCCTATTTTCATTGCCAATTTGATGTGTTTGAGGGTCCTGGACTTTTGTAAAGGGGAGGAAGAATCAACCAACCAATATGATTCCTCTTGCCAAATGCAGAGTGCTTCCTCAAGCAGAAGTGGCTTTGGCTTCCACACTGTTGCCGATCACTCATGTGTCAGGCAATGTCCTGATCTTGAGCTCTCCATCTGACACTCCACCACAGCCCAGTTATTAAGTTTACTAAATGAGATTATCCCCCATGACCATCCCCTTCTCTTCCACCCCCAGCCTAGGCTCCCTCTTCTATTTCTGTTGGAAGTGACAATGGAGTGGTGTTTTCTGCCTCTAAATTTGGTCCAATTCTATTTCATAAAAACGGTGTCCTGCTTCCTCCAATCCAGAATTGTATTTTTGATTTGTCAAAACCTATCTGGAGGGCTGGGGTTGTGGCTTAGTGGTAAAGTACTTGCTTAGCATGTGTGAGGCACTGGGTTTGACTCTCAGCACCACATATAAATAAATAAAATAAAGGTCCATAGAGAACTAAAACTATATATATTTAAATTTAAAAAAAAACTATCTGGAAATTCTCCCAGAGGAGAATTCTGGGCTACAGATACAATTTTGAATGATGCCAGCTTTATAATTGTAATGGAAGCATTTATTTTGGATAAGTTTGAGCTGAGAACACTATGGGACCTAGCAGATGAAATTTGTAACTATTTATTAAATTATAGGTGCATATATTTTATACTAGACTTGACATTAAAAGTTAAAAAATAAAGATAACATTGCCATGTATAAATTTCAAAGCTAGATAAAAAACCAAACAATGGTCAAGGGTGGGGGGCCATAGTCAGGTGGGAAGACAGTTAAGCCTGGAGTCAGCACTGATCCCTCAGTTCTGGTCTCATGTCAGCTCATGGGGATTAGTCAGCCTCTCGGGTTTTCAAAGGGTGAGTTACCGGATACTAGATCCCAAATTTTCTTCTAGATATCTTTAGATGTCTATGTCTATTTCTAAATGGCTTATTTAGTTAGATAATTCCTCATGATCTTCTTTAGGACACTTATAGTCCCTTCCAACCTATAGATTCTAGGATTTCAGACTAATTGAAAATTATTTTCACCCTGGGGAAAAAGAATTGATCAAACATGGACAACAGCAATCAGTTCAGCTTACTTAGTGACTTATTCTGATTATTGTGCAATTCACACTTGGGATGAACCACATTAAATTACAGCAGAGTACACTTGTGTTGTGACATGATAAACCTAATAACCATTAATTGGGGGAGAGGAGATAACTTCTTTTATTCTTATAACAAAATTTAAAAACTTATATTGGAAAAAATCATCAGAGTATTCTAAGAGAAAATAAAAATCATTCAATTTTATTGCCAGAAATGACCACTCACAATATTATCGTTACTTTTAATGTTTTATTTTAAAGAAATATACTAATGGATATGTGTTTATCATGATATTATCAGAGTGAGAAATTTAAACTACTGTTATCTATTGGGATCTGGTTAAATAAATCATGGACCATTCTTACGGATTACTATATCAGAAAGCATAGGACATTTGCTTGACTTGACACTTCATCACAATCATTTGCAGGGCAGAACGAATTATAGTTGTGATGTTTCTGACACTGCATGCCATGGATTTCTAGTATTCCCCTTCTCTTTGGCAGTAAAATCAGAAGTTCCTTTAACATCAAAGATATGACTAAGTCAATCCTGATTTCCATCTTTGTGGAGTTGTTTTTTGTTTCTTTATTTTTCTTAGGGTTACTGCATTTGGTACTACGTACAGAGTCATTCTGGGTTCAAGCAAGAAAACAACAACAACAACAACAACAACAAAAAAAAAAACCACAGTAGATACTTTAGTAGAGAAACATTTTTAAAAAGAATTGATTAAATAGGATTAGAGAATTAAAAATGAGAAAACAGGAAATGGAAGTAACATACATCTAACAACTGTAGGAAGCCCTGTTCCTCAATGACAGAAAGTAGGAAGAGAAAAAGTGGAAGTAATAGGTATCTGAAGCTTGGAGGAGAGGACACCATAGAGCTGGGCTCTCTTTGCTGTGGGAATGCTGGCCAGGTGGTGATGGTACCTCAGGAGCTCAAAGAAGGGGATAGTATACTTTTCAATTTTATAGGGCTCTTGTGTGGATTATATGAGACGAGGCTCTTAGCTATAATCATTGGTGGAAGGTCATGTAGGCCAATAGTCAAGTGCAAAAATATTAAATCAGATAGCCTGGGGTTAATCCTACTTCTAAGAATATTAACTGTGTCATAGATAGTCTCTTTGTTTTCTAATTATCATCCTCACTATAAATTGATTGGAATTAACTCTATCTTACTAGAATACCAAACTGAACTATTTGTGACAAGATAGGTCTAAAGTTTCAAAATAATTCTAATATGTAAATAATATTATTTTTCTCATTTCACAGCTTAGAAATTTGGATAGAATAAGGTCAGGTAGTTTTCCTAAAGCCACAGATGTGAGAACCTGTGGTCACAACTAGGAGTCTCCTTAAAACTTTCCACCATCTGCCTTGGTCCATTTGTGCTACTATAACAGGATACCACAGTCAGAGTAATTTATAATGAACAGAAATGTATTGGCTCAAAGTTCCAGAGATTGTAAAGTCCAATGTCAAGGAACTTGTTGGTCTAATGATGTGGTGTCTTGAATTCTTCATCCTCATGTGTCAGAAGTCTGAAGAGCAAATAGACAAAAGGGGGCCAAACTCATCCTTTCATAGAAGCCTGTCCCACCACCTCTTAAGGATCCCACCTCTTAATATAGTTACAATGGCAATTAAATTTCCCTATGAGTTTCTCAGGGGAGAAACAATCAAACCATAGCACCACCTAAACTATTATATATTTTTACTTATTTATCACCTGCTGCATGCTAGATTATAAGCTTCAAGACAGACACACTTGTTATTCATTCGTTCTTCTTTTCTTTCATTTATGTATTTACTGCTATATTCCAAGTCCTTTGAATAGACACTGTCACGTAATAGGCATTAGATATTTGTTAAGTGGCTATGAACCCAAAAGGATTCTAAAGAAGAACTATGCCTATTTTCTCACTTTACAATGGTCACAAAGTTGAGAAATAGTACGATATATGTTATTTTGCATGTTACATGGAAAACAATATTACAAGGGTGAAATAAACTGCATAAATCAATGCAAAGTAGAGGCTAGATTTCTGGATTGGTAACCTATCACCAGCTCTCTCCCATTATAATACAGCCCATACTTTACTCAGGATAGAAAGTCAAAAGGGCATCTGAGGAAGTATAAAAAGGAAGAGCTAAAATCTTTGTGAAATCAGGGTCACAATTTAAAGCTTTATAGATGCCCAATATGGAGAATATTAAAGCAGAAAACTAAGTATTTTCCCATTACAGTTCCCAGCAGGTTGAAAACATCAACATCACTTGCTCATTCATCTGAATATTCCCAAAGATGTAATTTCAACCCTTAGTCAAAATTAGCTAGTCAAATTTCTCTCTGGTTCTTTCCAGAAATCACAAATAAAATCTTTATTTAAAAAACATGGGAAAAAATGAAAAATAAGCCTACTTCAAGTTTCCCAGATAGTAACTAGAGTCATAATCACTAATTAAAAATTCAAAGACTTCAAAGCAGCATTTAGAGAAATAAGTGGATAAATGCAACATGCCCATTGTACTTAGAACTTCACAGGGTTTTGCAAATCTCAATTAATTAGTGTTTATAACCTGCTATGAGATCACTGGATAAATAGTAGATAATAATAATTAAGTGTTATTATTCTATGAAATGCATTATTACATTTAAACACTCATGAAAATTATTAAAACTAAAGAGCCCCCTATGGCAAAGCCTATAAAAATGATTTTAAAAAATGTGTATTGCTCCTATAGTCTGAGCCATGAAAGATGTTTGAAATTGGTTAACTGCCATGAATAGCTGAAATGTTTTATGGATGAAGAAATGGAGTACAACAGATACTGAGCACACATGACTAGAAACAAAGCATTGTTTTCTTTGATCCCAGTCTTCATCTCAATCTTGTTCAGACCTCAGAATCATGATTGAGATAAGACCTACCTGCCAAACTAGGCAATAAAGAAACGAGTCTGTAACTGTCCTAAGATCTGGTTGATATAAATATACAGAAGTTTTCTTGCAAAAACTTGCAGACCCTTGTTCTTA
The DNA here is from genome assembly GCF_048772815.1 of Callospermophilus lateralis. Classification (NCBI taxonomy): domain Eukaryota; kingdom Metazoa; phylum Chordata; class Mammalia; order Rodentia; family Sciuridae; genus Callospermophilus; species Callospermophilus lateralis. The sequence continues at coordinate 125,612,427 of NC_135306.1, read as the reverse complement.
AAATAGCTGCTTCTACTGATAAAGGAGTTAGGGTAACCCTGAATTTTCATCTAAATTTTCACCTATGCTGGAAACCAATACTGGGATCTAGCATGTCCATTTATGAGTGGTAAGCATGAAAGATTTTTCCAGTTTTGTAAAATTAAATGCAATCTTCTTTGCATAACCCTCAGGTGCATTGTAGAGTGAATAGAAATGGTACGAGTGCCACAAAACTGCCTCGTTCTTGAATACTCTTTTTCCATACGTTCTTCTCCCTGGGTTTCTAGGAATATAGAGAAGTTCCTTTATTTTCAAATAGGTAAAATACCAAGAAGGCTCTGAGAGTCAATTTTGTTAGTCCTCAGTGACTTATAAAAATGAGAAGAAAGGACAAGGGGGTCAGAGTTCTTCATGAGTCTGTGAAAATCAGTTGAAAGTTTATACATAGAGGTGTAGCACTGAGCAGCATGGGAGCTTACTGGTCAGGTTCTCTCTGCCAATGCCTTTCCCTTGGGCTCTTTCCAGGCCTTCCACTCTGGTATTCATCAGCCAGTGTGTAGCTGCCTGAATAAATAGCATGGCTTTAGGCAGCAAATAACTTTCTGACTGCAACAGAATGCAAGTGAGAATCCAAGGATAAAATGATAAACTTAAACAACAACAACTCTGTCACTGTTTTCTTCCCTTCTGACCTTGAAAACAAAAATTGACCTGATTAACACAAGAGGATTTGCTAGACAACCAGGAGCTACTAAACAGTAAGACATTTCAGAAATATTTTGGAAAGACTAATTTAAAAAAAAAAAAGGATAAAATAACTAAGATTAGTATAAAGTACCTACTCCTTAAAGTTAAATTATATTCATGGAGATTTTGAAAACACTCAAAAGCATTAAATGGAGATATGTATGTCTGTCATATTTTGATGACTATAAATTTATAGACATTGTTAAATCTCTACAGACAATAGAGGGTCAGTGTATTCTTTTCACCAACCAATTTTGAAAACATTGTTTGCATTAAATATGGATAATATTTTTTAATTCTCACATGCCCATTTTCCTTAATACCAAAAAAAAAAAAAAAAAAAAAACAACTTTGGCCCATTTTCACAATAAAAAGCCACAAATCTATTTTAAGCACTAGGTTATCTTTTTGAGAATCCTTGGGTTAAGATGTTTATATGGTTTATGGGATATTTCTAAGTTATGGTCATTTTTTTTTCTCAATCAGACCTCAAGATACATGATACAAGAATTTGTTTCCTTTAAATACATGCTTACAATTTTTCTTGGTTTGTTTATTTTAATAAGGTTTTCCACAAAGTCTAACTCCTTTCTGTTTATAATCAACATTACAAACCCACTTTGGGGATTACATTTTTTCCCCTCAAACTAATCAAATACTGGCATCTTGTCTGTTATGTTCTTCACAAAACTTCTATCAATGACTTTTTCACTGTTCATTCTTAATTTCCTACTAAGTTTCTTGATATGTCCAAAGCCTATTAGGAAATACAGCAAGAAAAGATAATGAAGATATTGTACAATTCTCAAAGTGTTAAATGTAAGTGGTTAAATATATATTGGTAATCGAGCTTTGGACATACTAGAAATTAGGGAAGAGCTATCTGCTGGCTTTCTCCTTTTTAGAGAGGGGAATACTGAGGATGAACCCAGGGGCACTTTATCCTGAGCTACATCACCATCCCTTTTTATTTATTTATTCTTTTTATTTTGAGGCAGGATTCTTTTAAGGTTCTTGCTGAGGCTGGCCTTGAACTTGTGAGCCTCCTGCCTTAGTCACCCCAGCCACTGGTATTACAGGTATGTGCCACCATGCCACCCACCTTGCTGATCTCCTTCTTGTTTTTAGGAGCAAATAATACAAGTTGAAAAGGAGCCCTTAGCTTTCTACCTGGAAACTCCTGGATTTGTTCATGAGGATCCAAGCTTCCCCTGTCACAGTCAGCACAAAGCTGCCCTTTAACAAAAAAACCTGCTTTCTCTACCTGACTCTATTCTTCCCCAGTGTTATTTTGGCCAAATTATCTTTGCCACCCCACCCAGAAATCACAGAAAAATATTTGAGAGAAAATCAGACCAATGCAATAGTATTTTTAAAACACATTGTACTATACTAATTTATTAATTAAGAAACTTCTATTTTTTTCAAATTTATTTTTAAATTATACCAACAGTAAAACTTGAAATTATCATTTCTTACAGAATATTATTTCCAATAAGTAAAAATGCTGCAGCAACTTTTTTTTTTACATATTAGCATTTCTTTCTTAAAATGGTCCTATATTTAAAATAACCTTTTCTTGTTTACAACCACTTGCAAAATATTCCAGATTTCTTCCCAGATTATCAACTGCACCAAATTAATTACTCATTTTGAGATCAGAATGTCTACATATCCCTTTTAAAGTAGTTCATATGTTCCCCAACCTGAAGATTAGCAAAACAAACAGACAAACAAAAAATAGACTAGAAGACTTAGTTAAGGTATTTACTATCTATGCTAATTTTGGCAACTGGATCTCTCTGAGCCTCTAAAATAAGGGAAACAGAGCCTCTGCTAGTGTTTGTGATAACATGGTGGATGTCCATTACAGTCAAATCTTCAGCGACCCCTTTTCCCTCCAGGAATTGTGCCTCCTATTCTCCTGTAGTTCTGATACAATGTTGAATCCTGAGAGCCCTACCTGACTGCGACATTTAGCAAGGAACACCAACCTGGGCTATCAGAATACTCCAACTCTTTTCTGGTTGTAATTGCTCAGATATGAGCACATGTCCAACAGAGGACCAATTGGAGTCTCTCTTTGAGCTTTGCTGTATGAACATAGGATCCTTTCTTCTTTAGAACAATAAACACTAAGAAACATAGGCAGTCAAATGTAGGTAGCTCTGGTTTTTATTCCTAGGACAATTATCAGACAGAATAGCTGATATTTAGGTATTAAGTTAGAGACACAGAAAAGACCTCAATTGTGCTCTGTTTAAAGTCAAATGTGCCCTTGAAGTTTTCAATTAAGCTCCCTAAAAAGATTCCCCTTGAACCAACACTAGTTCAAGTTGTTTTTTTGTAATGAAAGAGTTACTTTCATTACTTGGTAATAAAAGAGTGCAGACTAATCCTGAGAGTTAAATGAGAAAAGGTGTGCAAAGTAGAAAGATCTGTACAAAATAAGGCCTATCATTCTTGAGGAATACCATTCTACCCACCCCCCCAAGTGACTATGATAATTATCATGAGTAGAAATTGCTGTCAGAGTAATATAGTCGGGACTATACCATGTGGGATGTTGATAAATACAACTGTACTCTAATATGACATAAACTTCAGTTATATATCATACAGCCCATGGCCAGAAATAAGAGGATTCCTTTCCTCCTGGAGTATACCCTGGGTTTCCATGCAGTGACACATGGATAAAGACAATAGAAATTGAGCTCTGATGATCCTTGCTCCATGATAAAGTTTACAAAGCTATCTACAAATGTCAATCATTTAGATATACTATCTACCGCAGAATTCCTCCTATTTATTTAAATAATATTGTGTAAACTTTGTTTTCATCTTCAAAGCGAATGTTCACAAAACACAGGCTGTTATGATATTTTGTATTTCTGTTTCTCTTGTAACTATGATGGCTTCTCCCCTGTCCGCCACCCCTTCCCTGCCAAGTATTAAAATGGATTGTTACCTTAAAAGGCAAAAATTAGTGAGTATATTTGTCCCTGTTGAAACAGGGAATAAACAAACAGCTGTGGTTATTGCGTAGGCATTTAGGATGTTCTGAATGCTGATTGTTTAGATATCTGTCTCAAAAAATGAGATTCCCAGGATAGGGGTCCATTTAGAACACAGTTTACAGGTAGAGCAAAGACATCAATAATACATAAAATCTGGAAACTGAGTTCAATTCCCTTATAGGTACAGTGCTAGGCGGCAAAACAGTGATGTTAAATAATCCTCACTCTCTGACACATGGGTGGACAATTTTCTGACACATCAGAAAATAAATAGGGCAAATCTGTTTCCAGTCTGTGTGTTTTCCTCTGTAACAAATGGAAAAGGCCTTGTGATTTTGCACCAAGATCCTGCCTGTGGGACCCAGAAGGCTGTATTGGTACAAAAAAGAATGCTATTTTAAATTTAGCTAAATATAATGGCTGAGTACACACTGTGTAAGACTAAGTGAGAATGAGCATACAAACAGACAAATACTTCTTTCCCAAATAGAATAATCAGAGCAGGAGCCCTGTCTGTAAAATGTACAAAAGAGAAAATACTTGGTCATGTGGAGGAGGATTAAAGCCACATATTTGGACTTCTAATCAAGTGTTGTTTCCACCATACTACAGGTTTAAGATGCCAGGTGTCTACAACTCTCGGATCCTTTCCTGTTGAAACCAGGGATCAATAAGTAGAAGGTAGGGCTGGGATGTACCTCAATGGCAAAGCACTTGCCTTGCATTTGCAAAGTCCTGGGTTCAATCCTCATTTCCAAAAAAAAGAAAAGACATAAGAATAACCCCTCCCCCACACAAAAAATGTATAATACATATTAAGTGCTCCATGAAGTCTACAGGAGACAAAGCTAACCTAGAGGAGAAAGTGGGTAACTCTCACTGGGGATGGCCAAGAAGCTTTCTGAGGGAATTAATGCCTGCATAAGGTTGCAAAAAAAAAAAAAAAAAAAATGGGAATGGATATTCCAGGAAGAACCAGAACTATTCAGAGTTAAGAAAATTATGTCAGATTTTGGGTACAGTTTGATACTACTAGAGAGTAAGATGAGGAACTCTGATGGAGTCAGAAAAGACTTTGTTTTTTTTTCTATTTAAGTAAAGAAATGCTTGGTTAAATCCATATATGAATGAATTATCCTTCAAAATCCCTGAGCTATACAAGTTTCTATGTCTTCTAGGGCCATGAGAATCTTGTTCTCATAATGAACTCTAAAAAGCTATTAAAATAAAATGAAAATCTAGATCTGTGCTTGGCCAGCCTGTCTTTGTTCCATCAGAGCCATTGTTTCAAGCAGTATTTGCACAGTGCGGGGTCATATTTGTATTGTGTGTCAGTGACAGAATTGGATGGGACTCATTTCCTGTCTCCCACTCTTTATTCTAACCCTACCCCCAACTTCAACCCCACACTGTCTATCGTCCTGCATAAAGGGTCTTACATATTTTAAAGTAGGTTGCTTTCCATATCTAGGCCAGAAAATTAGTCTCATAAAATAAAGCCAAATATTGTATTTTAGGCTTTGTCCTATTCTCAAATGCAAACCGAGCTTCACTCTCTCTTCTAGCCCCAGCAAAGGTGCTAAAGAAAATTGAATGGTGGTGCCAAAATACTGGGAAGTCAGGGCTAGAAGACTCTGCATGCTGCAGAATTTATCCTGTGTAATTGAAGTAGAAAGTTAGCCACAATCCCAGCTCATCTATAATGCTTAACCATACTTTGGCTGGATGTTCAAGTAAAGATTTCCAGTCTTTCCATTCTATTTTTAGTTCTGATGATACATCAACCAAATATAATCACAATGTTCTTTTTGCCTTTTTTGAAAACTCTCTAAGCTTTAACCTCAACAAGCAGACTTGTGGAAAATTAGGGTAAGTACAGACTTTTCAGCAAATTCTTTGGGAGACAAGGCATTTGAACTATAATACTGGAATCAAGTTACATGTAGAAGAATATTGGAAATATTTTATAGTTTTAATTTTCTTTCACTAGTGTGAACACATGGTAGATTGATATATTCTTTCTGCCTTAATTGCAAACTAAGTTTTACTTCCATTCATTCATTCAAAAAATACTTATTGAGTGGCTATGATATGTCCAGCAATTACAAATATGACAAACACGATCTTTGTCCTTGGAATAAAAGAGATAGTAAAGTAAGCAAACACACGTGTTCAAGCCTATAGCAAAATATTGCAGACATTATGAAAAAAAAAAATTAGGACAGAACACATAAAGTTGGCAACGGGGCTCAGAAAAGGAGCCATAGGGAAGAGTGTTTGCACAAAAGACATGGCAGGTTGGTGAGGATGGCAAGGGCTTATGGGAGGGTAATCCAACAGACTGGCAGAAGTTACAACAGGAGCAAAGGAGGAAAGATACCTGTAGGCTTAGTTTAGTATATCCCAGACTTGTACAGCTCCTAGACCCCTTATAAAGGAAAAAGTTTCTCATATATCTTAGAGTCACTTTGTTTTCTCAACTATGTAGAAACATACCACTGCAATAAACCCTAATATGTTAGACTATTATATAAGTATAAACCAAAATTACTTGTAAAAATTACAAAACTGATATCATTCAAGTAATATAAGTTTGTGGTATGAGTGATAATTTTCTGGAGTAAAATCATTCAGGTTGCTGTGACTCTTTGGAATTTGACACACCTATGCTACCTTGTTGTAAATGGTGACTCATTTCTTTCATTGCCTTTTCTTTTTTTACAGCATGAGGTAGGAGGTACCAGGGATGAACTCAGGGGCACTCAGCCCTTGAGCCACATCCCCAGTCCTATTTTGTATTTTATTTAGAGACAGAGTCTCAGTGAGTTGCTAAGTGCCTCGCTATTGTGATGCTAGCTTTGAACTTGTGATCCCCCTACCTCAGCCTCCCAAACTGCTGGGATTACAGGTGTGCGCCACTACACCTGGTTTGCCTTTTCTTTTAATACTAGAACTATGGCCTGCACTTTACTCATGCAGTAAGCTGCAATGTTCCTTCTACAAGGAACAAATCATTGAAAATATTGTCTGCCTTTCTTCTTTATTCTTTAGTCCATGACAACAAGACAGTTTTGTGGTGACACACAATTAGAAAGTGGCCATAATTCTAGACCCTCATTCCTCAAAAACGAGGTCCACAGAGAAGCAGTGCTGGTGTCACCTGGGAGCTGTCTTGAAATGCCTTGGGCCACACAGGAGTTACTTAATAAGTTGGCCCCTCAAGATGACCTCTGAGTGATTCCTAGGTGCATTAAAGTTTAAAAGCCACTGCTATTGATTATTCAAAAATGCTTATTTTGTTTTTAAAGGCAATCATCAAAATTAAAACAAAAATAAAACTTCTCATAGAGACCTCTTGACCTGCTGGTGATCGCTCTCACTGGCCCATGAGGGAAATGTAAAGAAACTCATCTTAACTGAAGCATAATTCCAGAGGCAAAAGATAAGGCAATCAATAAGTTTAGAGAGATAACAGAAACTGGTTTGGCCCACTAAGGAGTTTGAACTATATCCATTAATCAATGAGGAGCCACTGAAGGATTTTAAGCCCTGGGGAGAACTATGAGTTTTGCTTTTTTAAAAAAGATCACTCTAACTGCAACCATGGATTAGAGAACAGCTGACCGGAGCCATGGAGGCCAGCTAGGGCTTATTTTAATCGCTCAGACAGTGAAGGCTGAATTAGTGTTGAAGCTGGGCTAGAGAGGAGGGATTGGACATAAGACATACCAAGGTGGCTTAGTGATTGTTTGCATATCAAGTCTCTTTCCCAGCCAACTAAGGTAAGGGAATGCAATTTGAAGTAGGTTTAAGAAAAAGCATGAAGTGTAGCAAAGTGTCCATATTCAACCTGTGTTTTGTTTGGAGTACCCATTGAGGAGTTACCTAGGGGATAGCAGCTACAAGCATCCTCCTGGAGATGCAGATTTGGGAATAGTGAAAGTAATTGTAAGAATAATGATCAGGGAACAAATTTATGAAGAAGACGGGGAATTTTAAATTACTACCATTTAGTTTACACATTTAAATGGTGTTTTAGACAACTTTTCCACTGCTATGACTAAAGGACACAACCAGGACAATTATAGAGGAGGAAAGGTTTATTTAAGGGCACACTGTTTCAGAGGTCTTAGTCCATAGAAGGCTGGCTCCATTCCTCCGGGCTTGAGGTGAGGCTGAACATCATGGTGGGAGAGTGAGGCAGAGGGAAGTAGCACACATGGTGATCAGAAAGCAGAGAAAGAGAAAAAGACTCCACCCTCCAGATACAAAATATATACCCCAAAGCCACCCCCTAATGAATCACTTCCTCTAGCCACACATCCCTGCCTCCAGTTACCTCTCAATCTCATCAGGGATTAATTCACTGATTGGGTCAAGGCTACAACCCAATTATTTCCTAATCTTCTTGCATTTTCTCACACGTGAGCTTTCAGAGGACACCTCACATCCAAACCATAACAAATGGGTTCCCGGCTTTTACAGAATGCCTGCTCTGTTCCATACTCTTGGCCAAAATAATATGATAATTCCCATTTTGACACAACTAAGGGTCCTCCTACATAACTTGGGGTAATCCCAGTTCTAGACTGATTTAGCTGCGAATTGTTTTCCTTATGTTTGACGATGTCCTGAAACAGCTTATAAGAACTAAGATTTTTCTTATTTGAGGAAAAAAGTGTTTTTCGTTAATACTTTGTTCTAGTCAATGGCAGTCTCCTTACATAATTCCTCAGTCACTTCTCACTGCCTGGAATGGCAGAAAGGAACTGATATTAGTCAAGGAATGTCACAAGCGGATCCTTAGGCTGGGCACGGTTTTCAAGAATGGAGAAAGGATTCCTTCGTTCCTCCTATGTCATCATTGTTATCCTGGAGACCACCAGCATGGAGGGACAACCTGAAAATCCTTCTTCTCCCTCTTCCTGTCAAGCAAGCTCTTTCACCATTTGGATCCCTGTTTTTCTCCCTCTTTAACTTTCTCTATCCACAGCAAGAAGGGAAGTTCAGGTCATTCAGGTCCTGAGTCGTCCTTTTGCCTTCTAAGCAAGGCACCTCGGTGAGAGACAAGTTCTCAGTTCTGATATGACACCCTAACACCAGGGGTGTCACTGTGGTAACAAAGGTTCTCCTTCCTTGTCTTATCTCAGTTTTCCTCCCAACACAAAGGACAGGGTCAGGAAAAGAAGCCATCCTGTTACCTATCTACATCTACCATCCTTGCCCACTCTCAGTGCCCCCCACTCTCTGTGTGAGTTGAACTCAGAGGTCTATGATAAAACTAAGTTTTTAAAATGCAGATATATACTTTTAATAGAATCAGTTATTAAAAAACAACTGATAACTTTTTCTACAGATAAAGACAATCCTTAAATGCATTGAAAAGCTCTCACCTTTACCATGAGAAGGTTAACACGAGCACTAGGGGTGTGGACAAGGCAAGGGAAGGAGGGTGTCTTCCTTGTCAGCTGACGAGCAGAGGTCCTGACTGTAGGAAGGCTGCCCCTGGTGCTGGCATTTAGCTGGGTCTCTGCAGACCATTCCCCCTACCTCTTCTCTCCTTGCCCAATCTCAAAACTGCATCACCCACATCTCTTTATAAAACTGCTCTTCCTCCTTGGTGTCTAACTGCACTTATTCTAGATCAGCTGTTCCCAAACTGTAGCCAGCATTGGCATTATGCTTGATAAAATTCAGGTATTGGGCATCTCCTGCAGAGTTTTGGATTCTGTAAGTAGAGGTTAGAGCCCAAGAATTTGCAATTCTTACCTGTTCCCAGTTGATACGAATGCTGTTCATCTTAGATTCCAAGTATTCATTCATCAATTTATAAAGAAATATTTATTGACCACACACTACATTCCAGACCATGCATTTCGCAAAGCATTCCCTTGCCCTAAAGCAGTCCTCTCCTGGAAGCCACCACTGGCAATTTCAGATACTTAGGGATTTTGGAATGGTTCTACTCCACAAGGTCTTTTCCACTAATTCGATCGCAAACATTTTCTTCAGTACAGTATCAAGGGAACCCTATTCTAAACTAGGGTCAGTTGTTCCAAATTCTAAATTTGTGCAGTGATGACTAATGAAATTATTGTTGCTCTCCAAAATAGACTTTTAAAGTTAAATAGGACACTGATTAAGACTAAATTTGGAAACTTGGTTTGATTCTATTTTGCTTGTATTTTTAAGCTATAAAAGTAATTTTTGGAACAATTGGATATTTGATGATATTTTTATCATATATTAATTTTCTTTAAGTTTTAGTTATATTAGAGAATGTCTTTTCTTTGGTCATGCTGAAATATTTAGGGATGTATCAAGATACCTAAAATTTACTTTTAGTGTTTCACATGCACACAAACACACATACACATCAATATACATAATGACAAGAGAGAGAAAAATAAATATGGCAGATGTTGACACTGCTGAATCTAGGTAGAGAACAGGAAGGTAATAATATGTGGGGTTTTTTTTCAAGGTTGAAAAATTTTCTTAATACGCAGTTTTTGGAGAAAGCAGGTTTAGAAGAATTATAATAGTTATGAAATATTTATCTGTTATATAAATAAGATTTTCAGTATTTGGTAAATTTTGTTCTACTTGACACCATAATGTGATAGAATTCAGAAAGCTTTATAAAGCTTTGAAACATCCTTTTAATGATCACAAGAACTAGGTGAAATGTGCTGCAGCAGTACCAAGAATCAAGATTACTACTTTTATTTACCTAGTAAACTCAAGTATAATCTCAGCAATCTATGCCTGTCTCACAATAGAAATTTAATAAGCTGGTATCTGGAAAAAAATCACTAACAAGTATAAAAATAGAAACTCAACTCTTTCTGAAGAAATTGAAAATATAATTTTGTCTTGCTATTATAATACATAATTTAATAAAATTTTCTAATTTCATTTCCAGATAAAAATCCATACGGACAGAATGCAAGTTAGAGTAAATTATGAGAGACAATGCCATGAATTTTACTTTATTTCTCCCGAAGCAAGTTGCCACTGAGACTACTGGTTGCAGAAGCTCTTTCAAAAATGTTTCCCCCATCTGAAATGCTTGAACCATAGAGACTGTGGGTCTGTTCTTTTTCAATTATCCTTATCACATTCATTAGTGTGCTTCACTCTGATTGAATTATGACTTCTTTTTCCTGGATGTGGAGCCATTTATTCGAGTGAGTTTCCTTAAGCCCCATCTGGCTTGTTATTTTCCTCATCAAGTCTTTCGCCTTGGCTGGGGACTATAACCCTGTGCTGCAGGGCAGCTGTTCTAGCACAGATGTACCCAGGGACTGGAAGCACAGATAAAGAGTGCTACTCCTTTTTTCATGTTCAGAAGTGTTCCAGCCCCAAGCAGAGAGACCTCTTCAACAAGTGGGTGGAAGCCTTCCTTTGTTTCTCTACAAACATGTCCAACACCTCTGTTAGAGCAGGTATGCAAAACAACATTTGTTAGGTATCTTCCATGGGTTGATAGTGTGCAAGAGCCACAGAGACAATCTAGATATGATCTAATTGGAGTCTAAAAACAAAGGGTGTAAATGTGGAAAAAAAACTATAAAAACATAAATTTGTATACGTGACCTAATACAAGTATTCCCTGTGGTGTGATCATGTTTATACTGGGGCGAGTTATCTGATGGTTTTTGTTCATTTGCTCTTTGGTGCCTCAGTGTCATTGTAAAACTCCTGCCTCCAGAGGTAGTGTGAAGATTGGTAGGTCAAGTGTAGTTGCTCAGTTAATGCTTGCTTCCTGCCTGTGCACTCAGTGGTTGCTATGGAATCCAACAGAGGCCACGCCCTTTAGGGTTTCAGTGAGAAATGAGGCTACCTCACTTCCTCTTTGAGCACACATGGATGGAGTGTTGAAAACTCTACCTGTGATTGATTCTTACTTTTGGTATAGAAGAGATTCCTTATCCTACCTCTGAGTCACAGGCTTAGAGATAGTTCAAGTCTAGACTAGAACTAAAAATGACCCAAGTAGAACAATGAATGTTATTTCATCATGAGTTCAGGATGATGTCTGGCACACAGTAAGCACTTAATATTAACGATAGTCATTTTTACTACCACTATCATCCCTAATTTTATACATTTGGAAGTTCTAAAGCTTAAAAGGTCAATTATCCTAAATACCCAGCTTATAAATGACCATTGGGTGATCATTTGAGTAATGTTTTTACTTAAATTCATTAGACTGAAAATTTAGTTACAACAGGATTGAGGTTAGTTTTTTCTTACTCTTATATTTCCAGCATCTGTGCAGCATCTATCAATGATAGATACCTATAAATATTTTTTAAATACATTTTTTAAGGGTGCTTTTTTTAAGCTAGATGAACTGAACTGAATTCTCAACTCCAGGCACTTCTAACTTTGTAAATTTAAGTAAGTTAACCATTTTGTCATAATTTCCTCACCTGGTGGGAAACTGGGTCTTGGAGGACTTGCCTAGCCTATGCCAAGGTCCTGGGTTCCACACCCAAGACCACACAAAAGAAAACAAGGGGCCTGGGGTGGTGGCTCAGTGGTAGAGTGCTTACTTAGCATGTGTGAGGCACTGGGTTCGATCCTCAGCACCACATAAAAAAATAAATAAGCAAAATGAAGGTATTAAAAAAAAAGAAAGAAAGAAAACTATGCCACTGAAGTGATGTCGGTAAGAACTCTGAATTTCATGCCCAGTACTTGAAGGAGCTGTACTTTTTTTTTTTTTTTTTTTTTCTGTAGTCTTTTTCTCTTCCGGGTTTTCTGTTACCAAACATCATAATTTGCCACAAGGGGGCAATACTAAATGGAAATCATATCAAAATCTATGCCTAAGTAAAGATTTTCCTCAATTTAAAACAGTTGACACCTCTCTCTGCCTCCCCCCAGTCCCTTTCTCTCCTCCCCTTATAATTAGTTGATGTGGCTTTTATGCTTAGATTTTTGTCCTTTTTTTTTTTTTTTGTTCCTCTTGCTCAGAAATCAATATAACACAAACCTCAGAGCTGGAAGGCCTTTGGTCACAGGCGCCCTCTGCAGTCACTCTGGCTGGCTTAGTTGGTGGTCTGGGCTTGCTGTGGCCAGTGTCCCCTCTGTAACCAACCCTGCATCCTGAGGACCATGGCTGTGCTTCTCTCTTGGACAGCACCTCTTCGTTATATTAATTTACCTACAATGCAGTGTGGAAAACTAAACCTATCTATATTATTTCTAAAAAGGATAATGCTTTTGAGTTGTGTGGGCTCAAATCTTGAGAGTTTTACTGAATTCCTGCTTCATCCATGATGTCACATGGTACATTTTCTTCCTTTATTTAACCTGCTTCTGCTCATCTTTTCGCTATCCCAAGAGTACCTACCTGCCTTATCCAAGCTCTCTTCTCAGCTCTAAACCACTTAAGATTTTAGCTTTTTGGTCTTCCAATCATTGCTCTTTAGTCCTTTTATTGGATAATGAGCCCTTGCAATCCATAGACGCATACAATGTGGTCTGTGCTCTGTGGTCTTCCTGTGAAAGACTACCATGTCTAACCTCCAGACAAAGCAAAGTTTTTTTCAACCTAAGCTATCTTTAGCATTTGTCAGTGTTTCACAACAGATGTTGAGAGGGCCTTTGCAACTTGTGGGAGCATTTTTTTGTTTTTTTTTAAGCTGGAAAAGATAATGTTACTAAGTCACGTAGGCTGCTGTTGCTAATGATGTGAATGCTTGTCTACTGGAGTGTACAATATCATACACCACCAATCTGGAAGACATAATGATGTTAGGAACATTGTGTGGGACAAAAATAATAATGGGAATGCTTTTAATAAGGCAGAATGAACTACCTGTTATCTAAAGGCTTAATCTGGACTTTCCTTTTCTGCTGGTAGAAGAGACTCTAAGAAATTGTGAATGCAAAGAGTTATGTATGTGATTTTAAATACACAATCTGGTTCTTAGGTCTTCTTTGCTTCTCTCATTAGTGGCTGAATCACTTAAGGAAAATAAGACAGACACAAAAGGGCACTGTATTGATCCCACTGATACAAGGCATCAAAATTGTCAAATTCACAGAGATAGAAAGTAGAATGATGGTTACCAGGGACTGACAATAAGGAATCACTGTTTAATGGGCACTGAGTCTCAGCTGGAGAAGATGAGAAAGTTCTGGACGTGGAAGATGGCGATGATGGCACGAGAATGTGAATGTACTTGATGTCACTGAATTGTGCACTTAAATATGGTTAAGGTGGTAAATTTTATGTTATGTACATTTAACCACAAAAAAGTGTTTTAGAAATGAAATCATGTGTTTTTGTTCATTTGGGTACAATATTGTTTTTCTAGACATGATGTAAGATTGAGTTAGAATGATATAAAACCTACTTTCAAGGAACATGTTTTGGGACAATATAATGCACAGGTAGGAACGTAAACAGTGACAATATATCTGCCGCCTCACTTCAGGAAGTGCTGAAATGTTCTGTTCAGTTACCCTTTACAAGACTTGAATTTAACTTGGGATATCTGAGTCTGGGAGGCTTAAGTCTATCTAACTAGCTGAAAAATAACAACTTGACAGTAATATTTACTGTGTGCATATTACGGATCAGACATATAGTAGGTGAAGAAAAAAGTTTTAGGCAGGTTTACAAATATCATGTATTTGTTTACTATCCCCTACAACCTATTTGCTCTTAAATAAAAACAGAACTCCACACACCCCCATTCAGAATTAAGAAAACAAACAGTCATTTCTCTGTGCCAGTCACCATGCCAAAGCTCATGTCAGCCAACAATATTTGTGAAGCTAACCAAGCGGCTGGCAGTGCCACACATTGTGAAGTGGAAACTTTTGGAAAGGCTACATACATTTCAGCCCATTAAAAACTCACATTCAGACAAGCTGCAGGTGTAGACAATCTTTTATTTATAAACCTTTTCTCTTGGAAAGAATCAGGTTCAAAACTGACAGTAAATCCACCTCAAAGCAAAATAATTTCTGGTGTCTCTCAAGTAGCTGGGTTAATGTGGCATTGAAAAAAAAAAGCCTGACTAGCAGGTATAATTAAAGTATGAATCATGGAATAAGTCATGAGTAACCCTGAAAGCACCTACAAGAGAAAAGTTTATTTACAACACACTAAACTTTATACACTAATGGGTGAAGGACAGATGGAACATCTTGATTCCACCTAAAAGCAATGATGGACCTGAGTGGAAAAACTGACGATGAATGGCATCAGTGACATTATTGGTACAACATCTGTGTGAAGTTGTGGAACACAGCATGTTTTGCCTCAGATTATACCAGGACTTCTTCAATGTATTTTAATTTCTGAGAGCAGCTTAAGATCAGATACAATGCTTTGCTTTATGTATCTTTCTATATATAAACCACTTCTCCATCCAGATCCTAATAATGTAGAAGGCAGGCATAAAACATGCAACTACATACATGAATGGGTAGATGAGAACCCATATCTTAGAATCTAGAATAAATCTGCCCTGACATGTAAGACTCCACAGAAAACCAAAGATTGACACCCAACATACTAAATGCTACTTATCAAAGACTATTGATGCATTTTTAAAGAATTAATCATAGGACTTTGATTTCATGAAAATCAAGAAGAGATTGTTACATTTTATCCTGTTTCATATCTCAGCAGTTGGCATTGGATTTAGTTGCTTGGAACAGCAACATGGCAAAAGTTGAAAGGAAACTTATTTATTTGGCTGGACTGGTTTTTTGGTCTTTCAGGCTATGATGAATAGTTGTAAAATCACCGTAGGTGAAAAACAGTCCATGGCTGTTCATGTTATTCCATTATCTGACAAACATTATTGTTTCCCCCTATGCCACTGAATGAGACTTATTTAATTGACAGATACTAATTCAACACTTGGAATTATGTAATTGTGATTGGTCTTTTTGCCAACATGTTGAGAATGAATAGTGAAAATATGTATGTAAATCTGAATTCCTTGGTCTAGAAGAATTTAAACCAAACCGTCAAACATACTGTTTACATGATCATATTTGTTTTAGTTTACATGAAAAATTTTTTTTCTGGTATTGGGGATCAAACCCAGGGCCTCATGCATGCTAGGCAGGCACTATACCACTGAGCTATATCCCCATCCCTACATGCTATTTTTAACGTTTATGTATATTTTTTTTTTAAAAAAGAAACTAAATGTCTTGAAGTTCCCTTGAAACTTAATTGGGAAAAATGTAAAGCACTTTAATGGATTTTTTCCCATGATCTGTAAAAGAGTTAACAGATGGTTCAAATGGACAAAGCAATGAAAAAATAGAAATTAAAAGCAGATACTTAAGAAAAGTAACTGAGTCTCTTAAGTATGACAGCAGATGAGATGTATATCAGAAATTTCTCTTGCTGTCAAAATTGCAAGAACAGAAATTTATTCGATGGACCTCTACCAGATGGAGAACAGCTTGTTAGTATGAATGAACTAACTACCCTTTGAAACTTCTGCCCACTTCAGTGATTTGAAAATCACCCTGCTTCTAGGATGATTCCATCCAAATGCCAATGCAAGACACTAATATTGTGATGCAAATAAATATTCATCTATCAGTAAGAGCACCTAAGTTCAAGTTGCTTTCTTGGGGCAGGTTAGGAATGACTGAAAAATCTTCCCAGCAACTGAGAAAAAAAATATTATTACATTAGTCTGGATTGATGAAATTGAGGGGTGGGAAAGAGACGAGTCTCAACTTGGAATTTGTATGCACCCAGTGGGGGAAGTGTCCAGTAAATATAAACTACGGTATAAGTAGTATCTTCCAAATATTCAAACTTTGGGGAAAGTTAACATTGGTTTCTCACCCAGGCATTCTAAGGAGTGGTTGAAGGAGAGAAGTGATAGGCATGTATTTTGGGAGTTAGAGATTCTTTGTGGAGTGCCGGATCTCGGTGTCGCCTTGGGCCAGTAGAGACAGGCGCCCAGGATGGGACAGGGTTAACGCCTGGGGCAGAGGCAGGAGTTGTTTGGCCACTGCAATGCTGGGAGCCCTGAGCAAAGTGCGGGAGGGTGGGCGGAGGCAAGAGGGTAAATGGGCGGGTGGGGGGCGGAGTGGGAGTGTGGCGACTGGGAGGAGGGTCTCGGAGCCCAGGCCCGATTTGCAAGCTCTCTGAGCCTGCGTTCGTGGAGCTGCAGGGTTTCCCCTGCCTGGCCGGACTTGCAGCCGGGCGCTTCGGGCTCACAGCGCCAACGACTGTCAAGAGAGTAAGAGAGTGGAGCTGCCGGAAGTGTTTGCGCGCCGTGGGAGAAACTTTGCTGCCCCGGCTGCGGCCCGGAGCCTCTCCACCCCAGTGCTCTGAGCGACGATGCGCCCCGATGACAACGACCTGAGCAGACCCGCGCCTCGGCCAGCCGCCCGCGCCTGCTTTCGCCTTGCCTCTGGGGAGGAAGACTAGCCCGGCGCAGGCGGCTCGGCGCGCGGGGCCCGTTTCCTCCGCGCCGTCCCCTTGAGTCCCGGCGCGTTCTCCGCGATCGCGCGTCCCCAGCGCCGGCCGCGGTCGCCGGCTGTCCCTACCCTGACCGCCGGCCCCGACGTGCCCCCGGCCGCAGCTGGCAGTGCTTGTGCCATGGGGCTACCCACTCTGGAGTTCAGCGATTCCTACTTGGACAGTCCGGACTTCAGGGAGCGACTGCAGTGTCACGAGATTGAGTTGGAGCGAACCAACAAGTTCATCAAAGAGCTCATTAAGGACGGCTCTTTGCTTATTGGGGCGCTGAGGAGTAAGTAGGAGACCGGCTTGGGAGGGAAGGGAGCGCGCCAGGATCTGGAGAGTCCCCGCGGGGTGTGGGTCCGAGGGTTGGGTTGGAGGAGACGGAGCTTCTTTTGTTTGAATGGATTTGGGGACAAAAGCTGAAGAGCTCCCCTGCTGGTGGCCAACAAAGTTTGTTCTTAGGTGTTCTTATTTACTTTCATGTCTGCAGAGAAGGGAAAGTTTCCTAAGGGACACAGAGTATATCCTAAAGAAAGTCATTCAAAGTCACCTTTCTCATCACACCGCTGGAAAGTTGTTGGGGGCTTTTACTTTCCATGTGTGTGTGTGTGTGTGTGTTCCTATAGTTTGAACACTTCTTAAAAATTCCTTAAAAAGGAGGGGGCCAAGAACATTTTTAAAGATGAAATTAAGCTAGTCTTATTTTCAAAGACAATTATCAATTTTCATATACTTAAATAGCTTGTCACTGGCCACAGTCATTGAGTCGGCTTTTAAAAAATTACATATTTGAGTTTTGCCATTTAGTAAGATGATCAAAGTTAGAATGGCACCGATGGGTTTAAATCCTTTGCAAGTTTCCTGTGCGCATTAAGTTCTGGTTTACATTGTGTGTGGTGTTGGTAGAGCCTGAGGGTGAGAGTTCAGGGGCTAAAGGTCAATCAGAACTTCCGAGGAATGTAATGCTGGGCCTACCCTCATGACTTCTCCAGCCTCCCACCCTTATACCTCCTGACAGGATTTAATTTTCTTCTTTCCTGCTTTGGAACTTCATGTTCAATTACTAAGACTAAAAAGTTAGTCTGAAACTTTTTATATTTTGCATCCCATACAAGGAATTGAGTGACTAGTGATAAGGATTAATTACCTTTCCCAGGACATATTTGCATCTTTTTTTTTTTTTTTTTTTTTTTTTGGCGGGGTGTGGGGAGTACCTGGGAATGAACTCAGGGGCACTAGACCACTGAGCTACATCCCCAGCCCTATTTTATATTTTGGTTTAGAGACAGGGTTTCACTGAGTTGCTTAGCGTCTTACTTTTGCTGAGGCTGGCTTTGGACTCTTGATCCTCCTGCCTCAGTCTCCCCAGCAGCTGGGATAACTGGCGAAGGCCATGGCTCCTGTTCTCATATTTGTGTCTTAATGGAAGTTTTTGAACGCTTTAGTTTCTGAAATGAAACCCTGGAGTCTTTGGCCTCTGATGGCTGGGTGAATGAGGTATTTTCACCAGGTTGAGCAGCCTTTGGGTGATTAAGTATTCCCAAAGACAGATAGAGGGACAGCGTCTTTGTTTATGTCAGTGCAAGGTCAGAAACATGATGAGGATGTGTGTGCGCCTGAAACTGAGATACTTAGCTTCTGATCTGTATTTGAAGCATGTATTATTAGTAAGAATGGGGCTTAGAGAGATGTCTTGAGATTTATGTGTTCCCTAAATCTCTTTTGGTTTTAACCATCCCAAATGCTAAAACATTTACTTTCCACTTGTGCTGTTTAACCAGGGTAAAGAAAACTTGTTTTATGTCGGTATTTGCTTAGTTTCTAAATTTGAGACTGCTACAGTAATGGTGTTTACAGTGATGGGTGAGAAATAAAGTTTATTAGCAGTTCTTTGTATGTTGAATAGACACACATGTGAACTTTTCTTCCTGTGGTTTGTGAATCTTGGTTGAAGTCTCTTTAGTGTTAGAGAGCATGATGCTTCTTCAAAAAAGAGCGTCCCTATCTCAAGCACTAAGTGTGGGACTGATTCTTGCTGGAGCTGCCAGATGTTCTATATTTTCCCTCCACTCTGCATGAGATTAACTTCATTGTTTTGAAAGTTGAAAATGCTTACATAGCTATGATAAATGCTCTGACATACACATTATTTTACTCCTGATGTTACATACTTTCTTGTGATTCTTGAATCGGGTTTTGTAAAAATCAGGTGATTCCCATCTTTATAGCTATGCTCTTTCATTTATAAGTGAAGATACTATGAGAATGTAAGCTCCTTGATAGACCTAGCCTTATTAATTTGGCCTCATGCACTTAAATATACAACCCGCTGTCTTTGTAGGTTTCTTAGCTTTGTGAGAATATATACTGTAACTAACGTTTGATTATTACTGTTTTCATTGTGGAAGGGAAATATTTTATTCTTTGTAAAAAAATTCCTGGCATTAGCTGCAAAATGGGAAGTTTTAGAGCAAAGGAATCCTGAAGTCACATGATAGCACTGCTTTTTTTTTCCCACCAAACCACCTTAAGTCCCTTGGGGAGGATGCTTGAGGCTAGCCTGCAGCTGCTAAATGCTGATTAGATAAGTGTCTAAAGGATTTGAGACCTGCTTAGTCCTATCCAAGGTACATTAAGGAAGCACTCTCTCTCCAAGTCCTGTCCCTCCTGTTTTTCTTCCTGCCTAAGGAGGCCGTCCCTAATTTTATACCAGCTTTTTCAGTAGGGATTTTCGTTATCCCTTTCATTTTTTTAATTTATTTTTTAGCATCTTGTTGTTTCATTGATAACTAATGATTTCCTAATGAATTTAACCTTGCTTAGCTGACAATCATTAATGTCTTATTATTTCTCTCCTTGTTAATAATTTCTGATGAGGGTTTGATTAATGCAAGGATGACTGACTGTTCCACTAGATGCCACATATGCTCCTTGATCTATGCTAAGGATTTAGATTTATTTAGAAAGAATATTATAAATGGAACTAGATGATCTGTCCTAATCTACAAGATTCCATTTTAAAATACCATGAGATACTTAATATTTTTTAAAAAATGAATAAACTGTTATATTCAATATAAACTGTGATAGTTCAGTATTATGACCTAGACTTGAGTTTAAATTCGGGTGCTGTCCAAGTGCTGTGTGTTGGAAAATAAATTTTCTTTCCCTGCAAAATGAGGAAAACATCTATAGAAATTTTACCACTAGGATTATTTGTTAATTTTGTCACATACCATTTAGATATTTTGTGAGAAATATTTGGGAATATTCTTGATATCTGTGGATCAAGCTTATTTCATGAAGTATGACTCAAAGTCTCTATACTTTTCCTCAAATGTTATTCTTTGAGTTTTATTCCTTTGTTAGGTTCCAGACTTAAAATTTGAACTGTAAAATCATAGGTTGTTTTTACTTCTTAATTTTCTCCTTTTAAGGATCATAAAAAAGAAATATCTAAAAATTGCTCTCCTGTCATTTTCCTTTATCTTTATACTTTTGAATTCAAAGAATCATCTATAAGAGGACAAGCTTTGTTCTTAGAAGAATACACAGACTCCCTGAAAAAAAAATCAGGGGAAGGGATAGAGAGAATTAGAAATTTCTAAGTGATTTTGATTTTAAGTTTTCTAACTACAAAAATGATAAATGTGAGTTAATTCACATTAGTCATTCTATAATGTATACATATACCAAAATGTAAAATGTACCATTTCAATGCATACCATTTCTGTCAATTAAGATCAATTGAAAATACTGTAGACCTCTATATCTGTGGATTCCCCATCTGCAGATTCAACCAGCCATGCGTTGAAAATATTCAGGAAAAAAAAAAAAAAAAGACGAGAAAACAGGGTAAGACTGCATATACAGACTTTCTCTATTTTCTCCAAGCAGTACAGTATAGCAACTATTTATTTAACATTTATAGTTTAGTAGGTACCATAAGCAAACAGGGTGATTTAGAGTATATGGGTGGAAGTGCATAGATTATGTGCAAATGCTACTCCATTTATACAAGGGACTTAAGCACCCTGGGATTTTGACATCAGTGTGGCTTCTGGAACCAGTCCTCTGTGTCTCTTGAAATAACACCATAGACAGAACCGACCTTGTGGGGGAGCAGTCTTCTACCCTGCCTTGCAGCATCCTGGCCAGTCCTTCTTCCTTTCCTCTTGTTGCTCTAAGCTGGGACTGGCCAGCTGTTTGGTCTGCCTTGAAGTTAGAATTTCTCAAACCTGTATGTTTGGAATTCTTTTAAAGAAAAAAAAAAAAACAGTTAATGGACTGTAATACAGATTTAATTGTCTATTATGATAGTTAATTAAATATACACAAGCATGAAACTCTACCTCTGTGTATGACAGTCATACTATCTTAAGAGCAAATTAGTCTACAAGTTTAATGCAGTCAACATCAAGAAACCAATACAAAATTTGTCAACTACATTTAATTAATCTAATGGATGTTTTGCTGAAACAAATTTTCCTCTCACACACAGATTGCTGATAATACCTTATGTGTTGTCATTTCATTTTCTTACTATTTTTACTGGTAGAAACTGCACTGCTTTTGAATCTTCTAGTCTGTCAAAAGGCCTTCCATCACAGGCTTTATTTATTTATTGGTCACACTGCTTCTGTTCTGGAAGCTGAAGTTCCTAGCTCTAGTGACCCATGAAACAAACAAGGAGGGCACCTATTCCATTGGTTTGTTGATAATAAGTGGATGATGTAGAATATACAGTTAATGAGAACATTGTTAGGAGCAAGCAGTTTTTCCTAAAGGTGTCACCTTCTGTGGCCACAGACTCCAATTTGCTCTGATGCACTTGTGATCTGATGCACTTGTGATCTAGGGGTTAGGTAGGTGTTTATAGGAAGAGAAAACCCTAAGTGCATACAACTACATTGAAATGTCTTAAAAAGGGTGAAGCACCCACATTTGCATTTGCTGGTTCACAAACTCACCCTGGCCTTGTTGCACCTGGTGTTTTACTTTAAGCCGGTCTCTGGTGTACTTTCTTTGCTACCAGAAGTTTTGGTGGCATGGGGAAGAAGTTGAGAAAAAAGAGGAGAAAAACAAAAAGTAAGAAAAAACTTTCCATAATTCCTTTTTAAAAATTAATTGATTAATTTGTTGGTTTTAGATATACATAACAGTAGGGTGTGTATTTTGGCATATTATACATGCACAGGGAGCAGCCCATTACAGTTTTGATTCCATTCTTGTGGTTGAAAATGATGTGGAGTTACACTGGTTGTATATTCTTATATGAGCAAAGAAAAGTTATGTCTGATTCATTCCACTGTCTTTCCTATTCCCATCCTCCAACGCTTCCCTTCATTCTCCTTTGTCTAATCCAATGAACTTCAGTATTTTCCCTTCCTATACTCCCTTGCTATGGGTTAGCATTCACATTTCAGAGAGAACATTTGACCTTCAGTTTTTTGAAATTGGCTTATTTCACTTAGCATGATATTCTCCAATTCTGTTCATTTACTGGGGAATGCCATAATTTCATTCTTCTTTATAGACGAGTAATATTCCATTGAGTATATATACCACATTTTCTTTATCCATTTATCTGTTGAAGGGCACCTAGGTTGGTTCTAGAGCTTGCCTATTGTGAATTGAGCTGCTATAAACATTGATGTGGCTGTGTCACTGTAGTATACTGATTTTAAGTCCTTTGGGTATAAGCTGAGGAGTAGAATAACTGGGTCAAATGGTGGTTCCATTGCAAGTTTTCAAAGGAATCTCCATACTTCTTTCCCAGAGTGGTGGTACCAATATGCAGTTCCACCAGCAGTGTATGAATGAACCTTTTTCCCTACATCCTTGCCAACATTTATTGTTATTTATATTCTTGCTAATTGCCATTATGAATGGAGTGAGATAAAATCTCCGTGTAGTTTTAATTTGCATTTATCTAATTGCCAGAGATGTTGAACATTTTTTCATATATTTGTTGGCCATTCATATTTCTTCTTCTGTGAAGTGCCTGTTCAGTTCCTTTGCCCATTATTGATTGAGTTATTTGTTTTTTGGGTGTTAAGTTTTTTGAGTTATTTGTATATCCTTGAGATTAATGCTCTACCTGAGGTGCCAGTGGTAAAGATTTTCTCCTATTCTATAGACTCTTTGTTCATGTTATTGATTGTTTTAGTTTGATTCCATTCCATTTATTGATTCGTTTTTTTAGACATAGTGTCATTTTAAATACCTTTATTTTGCATATTTATTTTCATGTGGTGCTGGGGAATGAACCCAGTGCCTCAAGTATGCTAGGCAAGCACTGTACCACTGACCCACAACTCCAGCCCCCATTTATTGATTCTTATTTTGATTTCTTGCACTTTAAGTGTCTTGTAGAGGAATTTGGTTCCTGAGCCAATATAATAGAGAATTGGGCCTACTTTTTCTTTTAGTATGAGCAGGGTCTCTTAGTCTCATTCCTAGGTCCTTAATCCACTTTGGATTGAGTTTTGTGCAGGGTAAGATACAGGGGTTTAATTTCAAACTACTATATATGGATTTCCAGTTTTCCCAGCACCATTTGTTAAAGAGGCTGTCTTTTCTCCAGTGTATATGTATGGCACATTTGTGTAGTATGAGATAACCATTTATGTGGGTTGGTCTCTGTGTCTTCTATTCTGTTCCATTGGTCTTTAATTCTATTTTTGTGCCAATACCATGCCATTTTTGTTGTTATAGCTCTGTAGTATAATTTAATCACTTTTCTTGCTAAGGATTGCTTTGGCTATTCTGGGTCTCTTATTTTTCCCACATGAATTTCATGACTGATTTTTTTTTTATTTCTGTGAAGAACATCATTGAAATTTTAATAAGAATTGCATTAAATCTGTATAGCACTTTTGGTATAATTGCCATTTTGACAATATTAATTCTGCCTATCTAAGAACATAGGAAATTTTGGGCCTCACCAGCTAAGGGCTGTTTCTTGCTGATTTTCCTTCTGAGAATCAATCAATAAATTGATTCTCAATTTTTTTTTTTTTTGAGGCTACTGTGAATGGAATAATTTTCCTGATTTTTCTTCAGCTGATTCATCACTGCAATATAGGAACGTAATTGATTCATTTTCTTTTTTTGTGGTACTGGGGATTGAATCCAGGGGTGCCATACCACAGAGTCATATCTCCAGCCCTTTTTATTTTATTTTATTTTTATTTTGTGACAGGGTCTTACTAAGCTGCCTAGGGCATCGCTAAATGGCTGAGGCTGTCTTTGAACTTGTGATCCCCCTGTCTCAGTCTCCAGAGCCACTGGGATTACAGGTGTTCACCACTGTGCCTTGTTCCCACTCTTTCATTTGTTTCTTTTGAGACATGGTCTCCTTAAGTTGCCCAAGCTACCTTGAATTTGTGTTCCTCCTGCCTCAGCCTCCCGAGTCACTGGGATTACAAGTGTGTGCCATCATGCCAAGCTCTTCCCATAGTTTTCTTTTTACTTGGTCATCCTTCAGCTATTAGTGAGAACTGTTATTTTAGGCTATTTCTGGTATTTAAGTTTGTACATAGGATTTATTTAGTCTAAGTGGAACTCAATGTAGATTCGTTTTTCTTCTGAGAGAGCTACTTCGCTGCTCCTTAGACCACTGAGGTTGTTTTGCTCATTTGGTTGGGCAGTCTAATCAAAGGTGCATGTGTAATTACTCCAACCACTCATTTGGTGCTTATAGTCATTAGAATTTGAGTTAAATGAGCAGAAGTAACTATCTTTCAAATGAACTGTAATTAATTTTAGGAGCTGGTGGATTAGGAATGTGGTGCTTTAGGATTCTGTTTCAGTGCCATGTTAGAAGTAAAAGCGGTTATACTTGTGTTAATTTAAATGGGAGCCTTGACTCTCATCAGAGTGGAATTAAATTGGGCTGGCTGATTACTTCAGTCTACCTCTTTTTGTGCTCTATATAAGCTTAATAGGTGCCCTTTAATAGTATCTTTATTTCTCCTGGATTTCCTTTTCAGCAGGTAGTAATTGAAGGGCTCCTTTGGGTTAGAAGGTCAGAAAATGTGTTGCTGTAGGAACAGAAAATGGTTACCTGTCTAGTGGAGGAGGAGGCTAGCAACCTTATGTACTGCCTTCTATTATAGTTATGATGGAGCTGTTTAACAAACATCCTTTCAATTCTTAACATTTCTTATAAAACAGTGTTAATTGTGTAAACGATGATGTGTAAGATTATATAATTTAAAAATAATAAAGGCTACATTTAGTATTGCTTTGGTGTCCAGTAAAAGTCTCTTAAAGAAATACATATAGAGAGTGGCACATTTTTCCCTCTACATTTATAAACAGAAATATTAGATTTAAAAATCATATTATTAAACTGCACTGAGTGAATGTTGTACAACAATGAAATATTTATGATGGACAGATAGAAAAGGGTGAAGGGAAGGGGGGCTAAATAGCCTTGAATCTCTTTCATGAATGTTATTTCTTGCCAGAGTAGTGATTGCCACATGTTCTGGCCACTGCTATCTTTGCTGTCTGGATTGCAATTTCTGCCCATTTAAGGTTTGTAGGCAGGTGCCAGTATCCCATATTCCCACCTGCCACCCACCAGTTTCAGCTTGTAACTCTGCCAGTTTTCTCTTTTCCTGCAGCCTGCTGAACCTATGCCCAGCATCTAATGATCCTTATGGTGTATCCCCAGTGAATTGGGCCTCACCAGCTAAGGGCTGTTTCTTGCTGATTTTCCTTCTGAAAATTAAAACCAGTTGCTGAACACCTGGCTGTTTAGGTCACATAACCTGCATTTCATCTTTTGCAGCTGCCATATAGTTGAGTTATAGTGACCGATTTTTTGTATATGTATAAAAACTTGCATAATATTTGTTCATCTTAATGGCCCTTGAAGCAGAAAAAAGGGGCAAGATGATAACAGGATAGTTCATAGAAATGTAATTATTCTAACAGTTTTGGTTTTGGCTATCTGAATTTAAACTGGATGTTTCTGGTAATGTGGATCCTTCTTCTAGGATTATAGCTACTTGAAATATTTGGTTAATCAGAATACTTGTTTTTAATATCTGCACTATTACAATTTTGCTATCAAAAATCCAATTAAAATGCTGAGGAAAGTTTTGTGGTAAACACACATATATAACCTTGTGTTTGTAATTTGTTTCAGAAAAAGTGACCTGTGGAATAGTAAGGTACCCTATGAAAGCTAATCGGCTGCTAGTTTTCCAGTCTTTTTTTTTTTTTTTTTCCTTTTTTACAGAGGTGAGAATACATAGAAGAAAAGTGCCTTTCTAGGATCTGAATTTGTACTTGAGAAGAATTTCTTAGATTGTAATTTTTATGTAGAACGTGGTAGGAAAATGCAAGGAAAAGACTAATATTTAACACTTTGTAAGTTATTTTATATTAATGATTGTGGATTTTTCAGTTCCAATATTTAGATTCTGTGGTAGAAATCTCTATTCCTAATAGTATTTTAAAAATGCTAAAACGTGATAATTTTCATGTTGTTGGCTTATCTGATTCAGCTGATTATCTGGTATAGCAGAGAGTGTCTTTTTTTGTGTGCGCGTGTGTGAAGGACAGGGAAGCATCCTTGGTTGGTTCTCAATGTCAGGTGATATGAAAAAAATTGGAAAAATGCTGCCTGTACATAACCTTGCTACATTAATAGTACTCTCCCTGAACCTTGGCTTTAGTCTGGGAAAAAGTGGGTAGACACATAATGACAACCCTTCAATTAGAATCAGATGCATTCCTAAGTAGTGGAATTTCTGTGATATTTTGCAAATCTCAGAAGCCATACTGCCTGCTAGTTTGTGAAAGACATGCCAAATAGCATTCCCTTGAGCTTATCCAAATGAAAGACCCGGCTCCAGTTTTCGCTTTAAGTACACAGGAAAAGTGACGATTTAATTTAGAAAACTGGTATGTGTTTGTGTGTGGACAGGAATGATAAGCCACTAATAGAAATGGAGTATTCTGTATAGTGTGTAGCTAGTATATTATCGCTTTCCAAATGGGAGCTATATAGTAGATTGATTTTACTTTGCTCTTATGAGAATTTTCTCTTCTTCATTTATTTAATTTTCTTACTCCTTAAAATGTCTGAATAAAAAAATGTGGCTGTAAAAATAGGGTGTTGCGTGGGGAGTGGGAAGGGATAGCAAGGGCAAGCAAATTTTGAATTCTTTGAGAAAACAGATGTTATGATTTGGGGACTTAAACTTTATTTGCTTACTATGAAGGTTAGTGTGTGACACTGGAGAATCAAAGGACCATGAGAGGAGCTTTGCGGTTGTTTTTAGAAGTTTGTGAAAATTTTGAGCAGGATAGTTCCCAACAAAAATTGTCGATAGTAATACAAGTGACTTTCTTTTCTTTTTTTTCCTGTGATGCTGAGGATCCAACCCAGGGCCTCACACAAGCTAAGCAAGCACTTTATCACTGAGCTCCATCCCCAGACTGATCAAGGTGACTTTGTAAGGGGTGCATGGCTGGGGGAAGATTTGGGAAAATGATGTCAGCATATGACGTAAGAGGAAGGGAGTTCACAGCATATGACGTAAGAGGAAGGGAGTTCCTGGTTTTCCACAAATGACCTTTTGTAAAAATCTTTGTTTCCTTTAGTCCAGCTCCCTCACTGAAGTTTTTTCTTATGTGTAAAGTTGCTGAGCTCCTTCTTCCTTTTCCCTTTTATTTCTTCTGTCCGCCTCCTCAACGTTGGTGGTACACAAGGATTTCTTCTTTGTCCTTTATTGTTTGCTTTCCTTGTGTGATAATATCTGCTCCTAGGGTTCTAACCCTGACCTCCTTTTCCTGAGCCCTGGGCCAGATTTTTAGCAGCCGGAGAGATACACTCACCCGGATGTGCTTCAAGCAACCTCAGACTCAGATCTGGCAGAAACAAATTTCATCCTCCTCCCTCCAGCTTGTTCTCTTTTGTTCATTTATATCGTCATCCACCTTGTCATTTTATGTAGAAATATTTGAAACCTAACCCTTCTCTATTTTTCACCCTGCCTAGACTTTTCCATTCAGTTACTCCAGCAATTAAATACATAAAATATCTTAGGTTTGATAGCTGCTTCCATTAATATATTAATATATATAAAATAATTTTTCTTAGTACAAAACAGCAAAAGTTTATTCTTTCCCACTTCTTTTTTTCTCCCATTTTTTATTGGTGCATTATAGTTGTATATAATGGTGGGATTTGTTATGTATTCATACATGCACACAATATAACAATAGAATTGACCACTATTATTCCCTAGTATTACCCCTTCTCTCATAATTCTTGAGACCATAAATTCAAAATAAATCTTTCATCAGGGCCACGCACGTTCTCTCTGAAGTCATTAGGAGAGGACTCTTCTTGTCTCTAAGCTTCTGGTGGTTGCTGGTCATTCAAGGCATTCCTTGGGTTATAGAAGTTGTGTCTCTATTATCTTACCTGTTTTTTTTTTTTTTAAGTATAAACTTCTGGGTAAGAAGTTTATTTAAATTTAATCAATTCTTAAACATTGTAGATGTTCAGTGATTGTTGAACATCAACCAATTTACGTTTTACTAAGAAGCTCATGACATGAAGGAGGATTTTGAATATCTGTGGAGTAAATTAGTCAGGGAATGATGACTACGAATATGCTCTTCAACATTGCTTTCAGTAGGATTTATATTCTGCATGGAACTCAGTGGTTTTTGGACTGGGTAATCCAAGGGAGACCAGACAGCACTAGGAGTTAGAACTTTGTTCCAGTCTTGGCATTGCCACTAGCTATAATGACATGGGTATAAGCCACTGGTCCCACACTCAGAAATGGGAATAACGTTTCCCCATATTTCTTGTATTCATACAGGCCAATGGAAAAATGCATAATAACATAAAAAATTGGCATTATTTTCATTTGGCTTAGGTAGGATCATTGTAATCTTAATAATTTCAGTTTGTTTTTGTGATTTAACTTTAACAGATTGTTGTGAATTTGATTACCATATTCCCAGGAAATGAGAAATTATTGAAATGGAAATACTTTAATTGAATGTTAAAACATAGTCTTGTTGCCCAAACTAAATCTAATTAGTAGAACATGATAGGCATGTGGCATGGTTTTGATTTACCTTTTCCTAAAACAAATAATTATTTATTTATTTTGATTTGGGAACCATGGAAGGATTAGGTTGGCTTGGGGATTAATGAATAGGCCTTATACATTTTGAGAGTTTACAGATAGATATACTTACTGCTGCTTGGATCAGAGGTCTGTAAAAATAAAAATTATTTAGAATTGTGGTCACAACTTGTCTTTCTCAGAAGTAGTATCTCTATTTGGGCAGTTTCACAAAATTTAACAGGCCAAACTCTGCAGATGGGAGATTTTTTTCCACATAGGTTTCTGAATTTGGAAGGCAGACAGCTTAGAAAAGTGCTTTTTTAGGTGTTTCTTATGGGACATAGATGTATTATAGTAATTCTCTTGAATGAGAGATCACACCCCGGGAGGGGCTGGAGGTAGGAGGGAATTCTGGGGGAAGAAGACATTGAATTATGAATTGAAGAGAAGGATTCATTTGACTCAGTGAGAAAATTGAATTGAGCCTTTTAGTAAGTCGATATAGGGATGGTGATACAATTGACTTGGTGTCAGACTCTCCAGGAGAGAATATTTGGATGGTTTTAAAGATAAAATATTATTTTTTGAAAACAGATTTTTTTTAGTGGATCTGTCAGCTTAAAGGGAGCTCTGGCCTGGGGCTGGGGGAGGTAGGAAACAGTGGACAGGGATCCTGGACTTATGGGACAGCACAGAGAGTAAAGCAAGGGCTGGTAAAGAGAGTACAGATCCTGAATAACCCAGATCAAGGAAAACCAGTAAGTGACCATGATGGATGTTGTCCCAGTTTGTCAAGTCTAAATTCTGTTTGGTGCATATCCTTTTCTTCCCGTATCACCTTTATTTCTCAGAGTGCTCTATTAGAAAGGGAAATTCTGTGAATATTAATGGTGGCTGAGAGTGATGTTTTATGATACCCATTGATAAGAGGGGATGGCAGAGGATGCAGAACCAAGATGTCAGTTGCAAGATACCCTTTCCACTTCAAGTCCTCAGGCGGTGGCTTCCACTTGTTTCTTGTTTGAGACAGTGCTAGTACTTCAGTCAGGACATATGTTGGTTCATTTGAATCCCAGGTATCCAAATATTCTGAACATTAAATCTAGCTAAAGAGAGGGAATGCTCTTTGGCTAAGCTTAGCATTATCACTCTAACACATGCACCGTTAGTAACAGTTTGTCTTCAGTCATTAGAACATTGTAATGCTCAGTGGTTTCATTGATGGTTTAGCATTAACAATAGTCAGCCTGACAGCTTGGAATTTGGAGTCAGAGATGTCTTCAGTCCTGGTTCTGCCACCTAGAGCTATGTGACTGTAAGCATATCACCTGGTTTTTGTTTCTTCACTATGTCATATGCAAGTAATATTCACCTCATATGCGTATTGTCGTGATGTTAGATATTTCACATATGTGTGTACAATGAAACTGCATGATACTTGTGTTAGTCAGCTTTTTCGCTGATGTGACTATAGAATCTGACCAAACAACTGTAAGGAGGAAAAGTTTGTTTGGGGGCTCATAGTTTCAGAGGTCTTAATCCATAGAGGGCCAGCTTTATTCCAGGGGGCTCCAGGTGAGGCTGCACATCATGGAGAAAGAGTGTGGCAGAAGGAAGCAGCTCACATCAGGGAGCAGAGAGAGAAACTCCACTCTCCAGATACAAATATATACCCAAAGCCAAGCCCCAACTCCTCTCCCCTTCAGCCACACCCTACCACTTCAGTTAATCCCATCAGGGATTAGCTCACTGATTCGGCTAAGGCTCTGACCCAATCATTTCTCCTCCAAACTTTCTTTCTTTTCTTTTCTTTTTTTCATACAATGCCTTTATTTTGTTTACTTATTTTTATGTGGTGCTGAGGATTGAACCCAGGGCACCACCCGTGCTAGGTGAGCGCTCTACCACTGAGCCACAACCCCAGCCCCTTTCTTCCAAATTTTCCCGCATTGTTTCACATGTGAGCTTTCAGGGGACACCTCACATCCAAATCATAACAGTATTTGATATGGAATGTTATTTTTCTCATTTCTAGCTGATGTTGAGGCTAGGGATTAAAATTAGATCAGAGTTACAAATACCATAACAGCCATAATTTATTTAAAAATGATGTGAAGTGCCTTTTTTTTTCTAAGCAAAACCTTCATCTTACCTAGGAAATGTGTATTTAATGTTGATGTGAGAGCTGTAGACCAAGTGCCATAGCTTGGCACTTCAAGTCCTCAGGTTGTGGCTTCCACTTGTTTCTTGTTTGAGACAGTGCTAGCACTTCAGTCAGGACATATGTTGGTCCCAGGTATCCAAATATTCTGAACATGAAATCTAGCTAAAGAGAGGGGATGCTTAAGCTACGCTTAGCTTGTGAGCATGACCTGCAGTGAGAGCACCCCAGCTTTTATGGAATAGTTTAGGTAACTTTTAAGGAACTTTCCTCATCTGATATTTTATGATTTTGTAAAAAAATGTGGTTTTCATCACATTTTTATTTGGATGACTTTATGATCTGCCTGTTTCTTTCCCTAGACGTAGGCACAGCATTTTTGGTACGACAGAGCTTTACATATGAGACACTTTTAGTAAATGTTCATTAAATGACTGCACTTACAAGTTGTGTCCAGCTGATATTTGGAGAGGTTGGTCTGTAGTTGTCATTAACTACTTCCTATAGGAACCATTCTAAAACTGGGAAGACAACCATTGTGAAGCCAGCAGAATGAGATTGATTGGAGCAGGCTTGTTTGAGGAATTGATATTTGCATTTACAAATTTTCTGTGCAGCAATGACAATTCTATGAAGTGACTTGTATTTAAGACCTAATGCTAGTAAAGTGAAATTGTACAAATGATTTAGGTTGTTTCCTATTTGTAACAGAACACTGCATGTCACATTTTCAAGATAGAGTTTCAAAGGGTTTATTTTAATTGTATGGGAATATCTTCTTTTAAAATACCATTCATTTTTTGACCACTTTATTAAGGCATAATTACTGCCTTAAAATTTACCTTTTAAAAATTAAGTGTTCTTTTTTTATATATTAACAGAGTTATGACACCATTATCACTAAGTTTAGAATATTTTTATCACCACAAGAGACCCTAACCCCATTAGCTGTCACTTCCCTTGTTCCCTAGCCTTTGGAAATTATTACTGACATGATTTCTGTTTCTATAGATTTTCATATTCTGGACTTTTCATATGAATGGAGTTTTGTAATAGATGGCCTCTTGTGATTTGGTTCTTCTACATAGCCTGTTTTCAAGATTCATCCATGTCTAAGCATATATCAGGACTTTATTCCTTTTTACTGCCATCTATTTTTCAGTTGTATAGCTATACCACATTTTTTAAATCCATTTATCAGCTGATTGGCATTTTAGTTTTTTCTCTTTTTGGGTTATTATGAATAATGCTGCCATGAAGGTTTATGTACCCATGTACTTTGGGCATGTACTTTCTTTCTCTTGGGTATATAACTAGGTGTGGAATTGATGGGTTACATGTTAATTGTATTGCCACTCAGTTCTATAAATAGAAATTTAATAAGTTTATAAGCATTTATACTTTATTCCTTATGATTAGAAAGCATTTTAAAAGGCAGACGTATATTTAAAGTTATTACTTACCATAATAAATTCAAATATGTCCTTTATACTTGTCAAGAGAAAACAGAATCACTTGGTGGGTATTTAAAGAGCAAACATTTCCATCTTTAATTGTCATTACAGTTGGATAAATACTTAAAAAAATCTCAGATAATGTAAATATAGTAGAGCAAGCAATCTTTTTTTTTTTTTTTTTTTTTTTTTTTTTTTTTTTTTTACACAATGCCTTTATTTTTATGTGGTGCTGGGAATCGAACCTGGATCCCACCCGGGCTAGGCCAGCACTCTACCGCTGAGCCACAATCCCAGCCCCTAGAGGTACATATGTCCAAAGGTAATGAGAGGATTGGAGAGGTTTAAACAGGGAGAAGATGCAAAGAATAATGTGTGAAGGGCAGTGACAGCTAATGGAATAGGGTCTCTTTTGGGGCAATAAAAAATATTGTAAACTTAGATAATGGTTGCACAACTCTGTCAATACATGCAGATTGACTGTATTTTTAAAAGGGTAAGTTCTATGGCAGAGAAACGTGGAGTTGAAAGAGAATGAAACAATTGCTTGTATTTGTTCAACATATTCCATAGCACTAGTTACATGCTGGGTGCTATTCTAAGCTTTTGAAAATTTAGACCAGAGGCCCAGTTCTCCCAGGTTTACCTTTACTCAAGTTTTGCTGCTGATATTGTATGGTATGTGTCTTGTCATTGCTTCATGTTGAGTTAGTATGTACAAATGGTACCACTTATGTCCTCTAGAGAGTCTTTCTCTTCTTGTCTCTGTTCCCAGGGTAACTTGTACCTACTTTCATGATAGCAGGTGATGTAGTGTAGGGATCTCATGGGAAAGTAAATATCCATTCTACATACAGACTCATTCAGGAAATGTTTAGAGGCTGAGGCTGCACTTCAAGTCCAGTACCAGAACACACTAGGCCACTTCCAGTAGTATTGTGGATAGAGGTGTATGTGTGTGTGCGTGCATGCATGTCTGTGCATGTTGAGCGGCCCTAGTTAAGTCATCCTCCTTATTAAGTCTTGCTTTCCTTATTTTTGCAATAAGGATAATAATGCCTACTTTTTTTTTATTTTTGATGAAGATTAAGTCTCTTTTGTGAGTTGTACCAAGAATAGTACCTGTTATGAAAAAATCAGAAAAGAGTTAGTATTGTAATGATACTTAAATAGAACAAATAAAACAACATCAATTTTTGAAAATGTTCCCAAAGGGAAACTTTTCTGTGCATTTCTATGATGATACTTCATTTTACTTTTATTTTTTATTTATTTTTTTTGCAGTTGTAGATGGACATCATGCATTTATTTTATTTATTTTTTTTATGTGGAGTTAAGGATTGAACTCAGTGCCTCACATGTGCTAGGCAAGCACTCTGCCACTGAGCTACAGTCCCAGTCCCTTCATTTTACTTTTAATTTAAACTTCCATGTCCACATAAAAATATGAAAACAGTTAAGAGTAGGTATACTATTTATACTATTATGCCAAAAACTTCCTTGCTTCTGTGTGTTTTTTTTATTGTTAGCATATTTATAACTAAAAGTCCTCAGATTGAAGGTGATACTTGTGTATAAGTAATTTAAAACAGTCTACATATGAAATGTAAGTGAAACCAGAGTGAGTTCCATATTGAGTAAAGAAACATCTGCGGCAAGCTACAGTTCACCCAAAAGGAAATTGGATCATGTATCAGCTATGTGATCGAATAAGACTTTCATCTTTTAAAGAATTTTTCCTGCCTAAGATCTGCATTTGTCTGTTTTTCTGAAACAAGGTCTGTGGTATATACATTGTGATACAGGGTTTTGGAGAGGGGGTGGCCCAGCGTGTTCTGGTACTAGACTTGGGGTGCAGCCTCAGCCTTTGCTGAACCAAATTAGAAATCAGAACTGACTATCTTCAAAGCATATTTAGGCTCACACATTCAGATTGCTTCATTTTCTTAACTTGATCCGTTTACACCAGCTTTGTGGATATTTCTTTTCAGGTCCTAGATTATTAGACTTTTGGAATTATATGTCATATTATCTTCTATATATTATAAACACTGTACTTTTAAAAGTAGTTACTCATTAAATTAAGAGGAATTAATCTCTTAGGCACCTTTTAGCTTTAGGCTCTTTCTGACCACTTGTTCTGTTTACATCTGCTGCTCCACCCTGACCCAGTAAATACATGTGTGCACAGGCCTATATGTGTTAACATCTCAGGATTCTTTAAGCTGTGGTCTGTCTCTTTCTTTATATTTAGTACTTTGTCAGATACTTATTTTTCTCCAGTTAACTACTGAATAATGGTTATGTTGAATTTGTGAAAAGGAAACACTGAGTGTTACACTTTGAAAGTGTTAACACTTGAGTGACTGGTTGTCAAATCCAAAGGACACTGTGGCCATCATCTTATTGGACTGTTGTGTATTTGATCCTGTTGTTCACTTCTTGCTTTGTGAAGTTTCTTCTCCCTTGATTTCTGTGGAGCCATATTCATACCAATTTTTTTTCATCAACTTTCCAGCTTTTCCACTTAGT
The DNA here is from genome assembly GCF_048772815.1 of Callospermophilus lateralis. Lineage (NCBI taxonomy): Eukaryota > Metazoa > Chordata > Mammalia > Rodentia > Sciuridae > Callospermophilus > Callospermophilus lateralis. The sequence continues at coordinate 125,576,953 of NC_135306.1, read as the reverse complement.
CTTTCCTCGTTTGTTTACCTCTTCCTCTTGAATATGCTTGTTCGTATTGTCCAATAAGAATTTTTCCTAATAAACTTGAATTGATGATGAATGGATATCCACAACCAAATGGTTAATATCTGTGAAAGAAATGAGAAGAAGGTGGGAAGCCAGTACATAACTGGGCCCTAGATGATGGAGAGTTGATTGGTCAAAGAATAAAGGCAGCTGTTAACTGATAAGAAGATAATCACCTTTATTAGGAGGTAAAAGAAATGCAAATGAGTAAAAGAGCATCCATATTTTTTAATCTATTAACTAAAAGATTTTAAAATAATGATTTTTCTTAATTGTGTACCAAGATTCTTACTTTCATTATGCTACTAATAGAATTGTAAATTAGTAATATTAAGAACTTTAAGGAGATTGTGTCAGTGTTATTTAGTGATCTCAATTATTGTGTCCTTTCTACAACAAGAAATATTGATTGCTTACTCTTTGCAACCTTGCCCTTTCATCCTTTCAATAGGATCTCTGAGTTTCTTCAGGAAATTCTACCTAGTCAGCGGTAAATTCTGGTTAGTCAGTCACTCCTGGTAATCCATTTCCCCTTGCCAGAGAGGCATGTTGGACCAAGGAGATGTAAGAGTGTCAGTTGTTTTTCTTTTGTGTATGTGTGTGTGTGTTACAGGGCCTTGTGCATGCAAGGCAAGCACTGTACTGACTGAGTTACATCCCCACCCCCAGGTGTTTGTCTTATGTTTAAATATCCTGCAGACCCTTGTGAATTAGTTATGGTTCTGCAGGTAGTTTAGGAACTGGTCCTTACCTATGAATTGAAAGTTACTAAAGACAGGAAATAATTAGAAATGACTTGAGTAACAGCTATTAAAGTGAACTAAATTAGTTATCTAGTCAAATAAATATAAATCTTTTGGTATACATCTAAGTTCAAGGAAAGAAAGGTACAGAAATTTTTGAGCCTTTTTCCTTTTTTCCCCCAGTAGGAAGTTAAGTGAAATCTAGTGGGAGGTTAAGTTAGTGTGAGCCTAGTGGGTGGTGTTGGGAGGAAGAACTATGGGTTGCCCTCCTGGTTAGGGCTTTGCAAGTCTAGTTCTCTGGTATGGACACTGCTTTCCAGCATATGTGTGTGTGCGTGTGTGTGTGTGTGTGGGGGCTTGTGAAGGAGGGGACCATGCATTTTGAAGTCTCAGCAAATTACTGAGAGTTGATCAGTAACATGGGATATTGGGATAAATACAATTTTGGAATAAATACAGTGTTTCTAGTCTTTACTCTTTAACTACATTTCTTTCCAATCCATGATCATTTTTCTGTAAATAATTTGCTAGCAACTCTTAAATTTGTAGTCTTTATAAACTTTTCCTACCTGCCTTCCCACCTCTGATTTCTGACTGTGTAATTTGCTTGCTCTTCTTTTATCCAGTTATGTTTGAGCAGTGCTTTTTATTCCTTTAGAAATAACATATTAAGGCAGTCATAAAAAATATATATCCAGGTCTGGGCCTTTTTATTTGGTTGTGGTAAGCACATATTTTTCATGGACAAATTAAGTATACCAGGTGTTCCATTAAAATATAACTAGTATTAATAACCAGAAGGGCTCTTCTGGAATATAGATTTAGATTTAAGGATGTTGAGAATACATTTCTGGCAAGAGTTTAAGCATAGAACTTAGAGTGAGTTTAATTTATTTGCAATGTTTTATAAACTATTGGAAAACTAATCCAGTTCCTATGGAAGTCCCTCATTGGAAAACATGACATTATTATCATTTTTTTTAAGGAAATTAGACAGTTTAATTTTTAAAAAAATTTTGTTCTGATTTTTTATACATGATGGCAGAATGCAGTTTATTTCATATTATACATATAAAGCACAATTTTTCAAGAGCACTTGCCTAGGACATTATTATCTTTGAGGTAACAAATACAGAGGCAGATGGGTCACAGTTGAGAGGAGAAAGCTTGAGACTCAGAGACTAGGAAATAGAGTTCTACTGTCTGGTAAAATCCACCATCTGTTAGACCAACCTGGAATCGATCTTGACTTTGACCACACAGTCTGTGGCAAGCCTTAAGTTTTCTTTCTCTAAGGCTATTTACTACCTTAAATTTGGGATAGCCTTAAATTTGCCCCACACATTTATAATGACACTAACTTCATTCATTTAACTGATAATTATTAGTCACATACTGTGGATTAAGCATTATACTGGGGATATAGCTTAATGTAAAATAACTCAAAGAATAATTTGGTTTCTCCTTAATTTCTACTTTTTTATACATGGAAATTTTAAGTATTTTGTCAAGAGGAATTTGGAATAGTAGAACATTAGTTATTTATTAGCTATACTTTAGGGTTTTCTTCAGGCGATCTGTAGAAATTCATTCCCTTGGAAGTATTATTGTAAATGGTCTGCTGTATTCATTGCTTTTCCATTGCCAAGCTTATACTTGAAAATTTGTTCACCTTGGTGATCCCTATGTTTGTATTTTTAACAGGGTTTGATTTTATTGTTACTCATCAGTCATTATTTCTAACCAAATTATGTTATAGTTGTCTCATCTGCTCTTTTTCTTAATAAAGAAAAAATCATTTAGGGCAAGAATTTTGGCCACTGGGCTGTCTGGCCACTCTGAACAGATATGGTTTTGTAATATGGTATCGGTATCCTGCACTTTCTGTTATTTAGATCATGAGTAACTGTGGCGGACAGAATGATGCAGAGACTTTTGAAATCCTGTTTTTGTGAAAATAGGCAGAATCATTTTAACAGAGCTTTTAAATGACCTTGAGATTATGAAACGATTTGTTTAGAGAGCTAAAATGTGTTTACCTGTAAAGTCAGTTCTTTAATGCTGCAATGTGAGGTTATTGTTAGTCACATTTTATATTCCCAATTCTCTTAAAGTTTACACTTTACAGAAACAGTTCAAAGGATCACCCAGGACTTTAATTTTAAATTCACATACATTTAAAACTTACAAATATGTATATGTGTGCATGGATTTGTGTGTAATATCTGAGATAATTTAGTGCCATTGGAGGCCGCCATTTCCACTAACTCCAGCTTCCAAAGTTGATGGGGTGCTTCTTTGCCGCAGTCTGGCTGGGCACAAAATAACCGAGCCACCACAAAGCCTTGTAGATTCAAACAGCAACTCTTTATTCCCAAACTCTCACCGGCACTCTACATGCATGTTCTGGGAAAAATTATACTCCCTCCACCGGGCTTTGTGTACCAATTCTCTCAGAACCCCACGAGAACTCCACGAGAACTCAAGGAGCAGGCATCTGAGGCAGCAGGATATGCCCTATTCCCAGCAGGATCCACCCTAAACCTGGAGCCACCCTAATCCAGCAGGATCCACCCTAAACCTGGAGCCACCCTAATCCATGAGCAGGGTCACCTTTCAACCAAAAAATGCCATGCGTCATTCTTACTTGGCTGTGGCTCTCAGCACTTCTTTCTTTCACTACCAGTGGAAAAGAAAATTCCAAAATTTCAATGGGAAACACATTTTGTTGAGCAGATGTGATAGCCAACCCTCTAACATCAGAGGATGGTTTTGGGACCTGACACGGATGTGGTAGACATCAGTTAAAGAAGAGATACCTGGTTAGGCTTTAAGATGCTTTTGCTTGGTCAAGTTGAACTATCAGATACATCTAAAGAATTCCTCTTTAAACTAGGTTGAATCTGGATCCTCAATTAATTATTCTCTGGTAGTCTTGCCAGCTCTTGTCTGGAGAACTGGATAACTTGCCTTTTCTGTCCTGATATATGAAGAGCTGGAGAAAACTTAAAACTTTGTGGAAGTGATAACCTTCCTTTGAGGGAAATTCCCTTCCTATCATTTCCTTTTCTACTTGATGAGGAAAACTGTCCAGAACAGCCCATGCTTTGTCCTTGTCTTTAAAACAGGATGTCTTGCAATGGTTCAGCTCAGTGAACCTACTGATCCCTGGGGTAAGTTTCAGTCTTAGGTTGGATTACTTTTAGGGTCCTCAGAAGCAGTGTGAAGCAAGACACTTATGGTGAGACTCTGTCTCAAGCAGCTTTCAGGAGACTTAGCTATCTTCCCTAGGTTCCTAGGCTTCTATTACTTCTGTGAATGACAAAGTTACCTACTTTGTCCCTGGGTGATGAGCACCAGACTTATACTGTAGCAGCTAAGTTTGCACAAAATTCTGTTAGCAGAAATTGACAAGATATTTAGAGTCTTCCTTGAAAGCTGGTACAAGTTGTTCTCTTCCCAGGGATTATAACCATGCTTGGTGTCCTACTCTCTATTAGAAATATTACAAAAGAGTAAGTAAGTAACCATTCCTGTTTTTAGAAATTGTTAGAACACAGATATGAGGAAAGAACAACAGAGAGGGTTACAAGAAAGGGTCATGAGAGGAATTACACTCTGTGTATCCTGGAGAGGGTGTCTGACTGAGTGGTGAGGATTGGGAAGACTGACAGTTGAGGGCATTGTGGACCAAGCACTGAAGCAGAAATGAATAATCCTTTGACAGGACTGACAGACTGCTTTGCTATTTTAATTAAAGCATTTAACAAATCAGAAATGAAGGAAGATATGGGAAACAGGTACTATGAGTGTCTTTTAAAGCTAGCTTGAACCATAGTGTAAGCTTCATGGGGATCTGTGCCTATCCTGTATTTGACTTCATTGAGGTTTCTGCCCTTTGAGTTGTGCTGGGGCATGTATGGTGCAGAATAATTCTATGTCCCATTTAGGTAATACCCAACAATGTAGACCTTACCAGTGTGCACATTTGATTTAAGATCTGCTTGTCATTCATTGTAGAGCATGTTTGAAAAAAAATCAGTGAATTCTGAATCCAGCAAATACTATAAGGAATTAATAAAGATAACAAAATTGAGTAGGTAAGACAATAAACACATAGAAGTTTTCTGCTTAGTAAATTTAATAATTGCTGATTTCTTTTTTTAAAAAAATTTAGTTTTAGATGAATACAATGCCTTTATTTTATTTTATTATTTATTTATTTATTTTTATATGGTGCTGAGGACTGAACCCAGTACCTCATACATGTGAGGCAAGTGCTTCACCACTGAGCTACAACCCCAGCCCCATAATTGCTGATGAAGCATCAATTCTTTTTTTTTGACTCTCTCATTTATATTAGATAAAATAGAGTTGTATTTTTGATATTTTATATTTTGTAGAGGTAAAAACATGTTTCCTTAGGGGGAGGATAATATTATTAGAAAGTGAACTGAATTTCATCATTAAAACACATAAAAATAGAATTTTAGCAAATAGTTTTTTTGGTATATAGGTTTGTAAGAAAGAAGTTCCTTTATTTTTATTTATTTATTTTTTTGGTAAGATAAATCTTGTGAGAAATTTCAGGAAGGATAGGAAAGTCTTTTTATTTTTTTAAAACTGTCTCAAGGTTATTTTGAGAATGAATGTGTTGAGTGGAGCAAAAAGAAATATTAAATAAGCAAAGACAGTGGGTATTGGTTCAGAGCCCTGAACTGAAGCAGGGCCAGGGAGGAAAATTCCAGGATGAACTCTTGAGGTACTTAAAGCTACAGAATTAAGTATTCATGGGGGATTTTAGCAGCTTAGAGATCTGTTGAGTAACAAATCACTAAGCATTTATCATTTGAGGATGATTCTGGGTTACATTGAGAACAGATTTAAAAAAGGAAATGGTGGAGCAGTTGTAGTTTTGTTCCATGCAAGTAGAGAAGGAACAATAATTCAAGCTCAATGTGGATTTATTTACTCTTTAAATGAATTTCCCTGAGTGTTCATCCTGGCCCTCACGTAGCATATCATATATTCAGATGTTCCAGTGGTTTCTAAACTGTAGGTTGTGTTTCTAGAGGGTTATTAAAATATATTTATTAAGTTGAATAGTATAAATAAATAGAGTAAATAAGATGGCACAGTGTACCAAATGTACTGAGGGCAAATATTGTTTAATGACACTCATTGTGTTTTGTGAGTACTCATGAATGAATATTCAGTATACAATGTTGGATTGTGAAGTGTCGTTTCTGTGAATCATGGCCAAAAATTAAAAAGCAACAGAAGCAGCAACAGAACACCTCAGGTACACCATTTCATGAGTTAAGTGGTGTCTCTGTAATATGTATATGGTAAAGCTTGATTAATTTGTCTTTCAGAAGATGAGGGGAACTGACCTATTGGGGAAAAGAAGTGCTCTGGTGCCACAGAAATGGTTTGGAAGTCACTGTGTGGCTAGTGGCACATCTTATGAGTCCTTCAAAGCAAAATCTGGTTAACCCTACTGTAATTTGCTGTGGAAAATGGTTAAAGCCAGTGTATCTATCAACTGACATGAAGGTCAGGAAAGAGAATTTATTTAGTTTTGAAGGGAGATATTTTCTCTTTAAACTCATATCTCTGAAATGAGCCATGCCTTTTTCTTTCATTCTACTAAGTATTTCAGAGTTTTGGAAGTGCAGAGCTTGGTTGTTAGAAAAAAGGAAAGTTTACTCAAGTGAGCAAGTTTGAAACAGAGCAGAAAGGTTGTCCTCTAAGGTTTGAAAATGACAATAGTAAATAAATTGGACAAAGGTTCTGACATATCAAGATGGAAAAAATTAAAGTTATGTATAGATAGAGAATTTAAAAATAGGTTTCAAGTAGGAAAATAAAAATAGTTCTCTGAAGAACAAGAATTTGATTAAACTAGAATCATCTATGACATGGTGCATTGTAATTTCTCACTTTAGAATATGCTTATATATTGGACACATAGATTATTAAAAAAAAGTGGGGAGACTCCAAGATGGCCGTGAATAGAGTGCATCACACCCCGTGTACCGCGTCACTGCGCAGGTGAATAACGAGTTAGAACGACAAAAAACTATCTTGTTAGGAATTTACAGCAAAATTGGGGTGCACCGAAACCTATAGGAAGGATTTCCAGCACCGAGGTCCGGTAATTGAGTCTCAAACATGACCCAACTGTGAGACCGGAGATCCAGGCTGACTGATCTGCGCAGCCCGCCCCGCGGCTACAGACGGCAGGGCGCCGCAGAGAAGCGACCAGCAAGCAGAGAGAAACGTTGCTACGGATTCTGTGGAATCCTGCCGGCTGTGCCCTCACTGAGCCCCGGGCTGAGTTCGGGATTTCAGATGGGGAAGGAAGCAGTCCAGTTCTATCCCACACAACGGAAACTCCACCAAGGAAGCCAGCGGCCACCATCTTGGAGAGCTGACATAACCACCGCCAGTCTCCGACAGATTGCAACAATATAACAGGTGTGTGTTACTCAGCCCATCTTCCATACAGCGGGGAATTCGCATAAAATGTCTCCTAGGCTTTCCGGGGGAGTGATTATCAGAACGAGCCTGCATAAAGATGCGGGGAAAGCTAGAGACACCTGACCTCCAACTCCCCCTCCCATCATCGGCAAAAACGAAAAGTGTCTTGCCAGCGCTGGGGGAGGGGCAAGCGGAAAAAATCAAAACAATAGAGTGCCGGGGTTCCCAATAGCCACCCTCCACACCCAGCAAACTGCAGGCCCAGAGTACAGTTTGAACTGCCGAGAGGCATCACTCAGGGGAAGACTGGACTAGCAGGAGAAGTCAGGACTAGCAGGAGAAACCAGGGGACTAGAGGCCAGGCCCACGTGACTGGGCGGCTGGAGAATGCCCGCCCGCCGGCGACCGACCGTGCGACTGGGCGGCTAGAGATCATCCACTCGCGGGCGATAGCCGGCCCGCTGCCCACGCAACTGGGCGGCTGGAGATCGCCCGCCCACCTGCCCGCCGGCTACCAATCGCCCACCGGCTGCCCGCGCGACTGGGCGGCTGGAGTCCGCCCACCTGCTGGTGACCGTTTGCCCGCTGGAGCTTGGCCGTTGGAATTCCTTCCCAGCAGAAGCCACATTAGCAGGCATAGTCTACCAACACAAAGGAGAGACAACAGAGATATACAAAACCAAAACAAATCTATAGGAGAAAGCAGAAACACAGCAATCAAATAGAGTTGGAAAGTAACATGAACAACATGAAAAAACAAGGGAAAAAAGGATTACAAACAATGCAGGACAACTTAAATCTACAGGAGGACCTAGAAGCATCAGAAACATGGATAGGGAAAGAACTCAAGGCATACCTTACTCAGATGGAAAGGAATATTAGAGAAGATATGAGACAGCAAGTTCAAGCAATGAAAGTATATTTTGAAAACAAATTAAACAAACAAATTCAAATGGCAAAGAGTGAGCTTTACCAGGAGATAGAGATCTTAAAAAAAAATCAAACAGTAATCCTAGAAATGCAGGAAACCATAAACCAGATTAAAAACTCAAACGAGAATATTACAAATAGACTAGATCAAGTAGAAGTCAGAACATCAGATAATGAAGACAAAGTTTATCAACTTGAAAAGAATATAGTCAATACAGAAAAGATGCTGAAATCCCACGAGCAATCTATTCAAGAGATATGGGATGTCATAAAAAAAACCAAATTTGAGAGTCATCAGGATAGAAGAAAGCATAGAGATTCAAACCAAAGGAATGGACAACCTATTAAATGAAATAATTCTAGAAAACTTCCCAGAGATGAAAGATGGAATGGATTGCCAAATCCTGAAAGCCTACAGGACCCCAAACATTCAAAACCGTAATAGACCAACTCCAAGACATATAATTATGAAGATAGCCAACATACAGAACAAGGAGAGAATATTAAAAGCTATGAGAGAAAGGAGGCAGATTACATTCAGGGGTAAACCAATTAGGTTAATGACTGATTTTTCATCACAGACTTTGAAAGCGAGAAGATCCTGGAACAATGTATTTCAAACGCTGAAAAATAATGGATTCCAACCAAGAATACTGTATCCAGCAAAATTAAGCTTCAGATTTGACAATGAAATTAAAATATTTCATAATAAACAAAAGTTAAAAGAATTTGCAGCCAGAACACCAGCACTACAAAGCATTTTGAGCAAAATACTACAAGAAGAGGAATTGAAAAATAGTGCCCAAAACTAACACTGGGAGGTATCTCAGTAAAGGGGGAGGAAAATAACCAAAAAGTAAAAACTAGCCAACTAAAATAAATAAATAAATAAACATGACTGGAAGTACAAACCATATTTCAATTGTAACCTTAAATGTTAATGGCCTAAATTCACCAATCAAGAGACATAGGCTAGTAACCTGGACCAAAAAAACAAATCCAACAATATGCTGCCTTCAGGAGACTCATATGATAGGAAAAGACATACACAGACTGAAGGTGAAAGGTTGGGAAAAATCATACCACTCACATTTTCCTCAGAAGCAAGCAGGAGTGGCCATACTCATATCGAATAAAATCAACTTCAAACCTAAGTTAATCAAAAGGGATAAAGAAGGACACTATACACTGTTAAAAGGAACCATCCACCAACAAGACATAACAATTATCAATTTGTATGCACCAAACAATGGTGCTACAACGTTCATAAAACAAACTCTCCTCAAGTTCAAGAGTCAAATAGACTACAACACAATAATTATGGGTGACTTCAACACACCGCTCTCGCCATTAGACAGATCCTCTAGACAAAAACTGAATAAAGAAACTATAGAACTCAACAGCACAATCAATAACCTAGACTTAACTGACATATATAGAATATATCAACCATCATCAAGTGGATACACGTTCTTCTCAGTGGCACATGGATCCTACTCAAAGATAGACCATATATTATGCCATAGGGCAACTCTTAGTAAATATAAAGGTGTGGAGATAATACCATGAACCATATCTGATCATAATGGAATGAAACTGGAAATCAATGATAAAAGAAGGAAGGAAAAATCCTACATCACATGGAAAATGAACAATATGTTACTGAATGATCAATAGGTTACAGATGACATAAAGGAGGAGATAAAAAAATTCTTAGAGACAAATGACAATACAGACACAACATACCGGAATCTATGGGACACAATGAAAGCAGTTTTAAGAGGGAAATTCATTTCCTGGAGTTTTTTCCTCAAAAAAAGAAAAAACCAACAAATAAATGAACTCATACTACACCTCAAAAACCTATTAAAGGAAGAGCAAAACAACAGCAAATGTAGTAGAAGACAAGAAATAATTAAAATCAGAGCAGAAATCAACGAAATTGAAACGAAAAAAACCATTGAAAAAATTGATGAAACTAAAAGTTGTTTCTTTAAAAAAATAAATAAGATCGATAGGCCCTTAGCCATGCTAACTAAGAGAAGAAGAGAGAGAACTCAAATTACTAACATACGGGATGAAAAAGGCAATATCACAACAGACACTACAGAAATACAGAAGATAATTAGAAAGTATTTTGAAACCCTATGTTCCAATAAAATAGAAGATAGTGAAGATATCGATAAATTTCTTAAGTCATACGATCTGCCCAGATTGAGTCAGGAAGACACTTACAATTTAAACAGACCAATAACAAAGGAAGAAATAGAAGAAGACATCAAAAGACTACAAACCAAGAAAAGCCCTGGACCGGATGGGTATATAGCGGAGTTTTACAAAACCTTCAAAGAATTAATACCAATACTTTTCAAGCTATTTCAAGAAATAGAAAAAGAAGGAGCTCTTCCAAATTCATTCTATGAGGCCAACATCACCCTGATCCTGAAACCAGACAAAGACACTTCAAAGAAAGAAAACTACAGACCAATATCTCTAATGAACTTAGATGCAAAAATTCTCAATAAAATCCTGGCGAATCGAATACAAAAGCACATCAATAAAATTGTGCACCATGATCAAGTAGGATTCATCTCTGGGATGCAAGGCTGGTTCAATATATGGAAATCAATAAATGCTATTCACCACATCAATAGACTTAAAGATAAGAACCATATGATCACCTCGATAGATGCAGAAAAAGCAGTCGACAAAGTACAGCATCCCTTTATGTTCAAAACACTAGAAAAACTAGGGATAACAGGAACTTACCTCAACATTGTAAAAGCTATATATGTTAAACCTCAGGCTAGCATCATCCTAAATGGAGAAAAACTGAAGGCATTCCCTCTAAAATCTGGAACAAGACAGGGATGCCCTCTATCACCACTTCTATTCAATTTAGTTCTTGAAATACTAGCCAGAGCAATTAGACAGAGAAAAGAAATTAAAGGCATAAAAATAGGAAAAGAAGAACTTAAATTATCGCTATTTGCGGATGACATGATACTATATTTAACAGACCCAAAAGGGTCTACAAAGAAACTACTAGAGTTAATAAGTGAATTCAGCAAAGTGGCAGGATATAAAATCAACACGCATAAATCAAAGGCATTCCTGTATATCAGTGACAAATCTTCTGAAATGGAAATGAGGAAAACCACTGCATTCACAATATCCTCAAAGAAAATAAGATACTTGGGAATCAACCTAACAAAAGAGGTGAAAGATTTATACAATGAAAACTACAGAACCCTAAAGAGAGAGATAGAAGAAGATCTTATAAGATGGAAAAATGTACCCTGTTCATGGATAGGCAGAACTAACATCATCAAAATGGCGATATTTCCCAAAGTTCTCTACAGGTTTAATGCCATGCCAATCAAAATCCCAACGGCATTTCTTATAGAAATAGATAAAGCAATCATGAAATTCATATGGAAAAACAAAAGACCCAGAATAGCAAAATCAATTCTAAGCAGGAAGTGTGAATCTGGAGGTATAGCGAAACAAGATTTCAAACTGTACTACAGAGCAATAGTAACAAAAACAGCATGGTACTGGTACCAAAACAGGCAGGTGGACCAATGGTACAGAATAGAGGACACAGAGACCAATCCACAAAATTACAACTTTCTTATATTTGATAAAGGGGCTAAAAGCATGCAATGGAGGAAGGATAGCATCTTCAACAAATGGTGCTGGGAAAACTGGAGATCCATATGCAACAAAATGAAACTGAATCCCTTTCTCTCGCCATGCACAAAAGTTAACTCAAAATGGATCAAGGAGCTAGATATCACATCAGAGACACTGCGTCTGATAGAAGAAAAAGTTGGCTACGATCTACATACTGTGGGGTCGGGCTCCAATTTCCTTAATAGGACGCCCATAACTCAAGAGTTAATAACAAGAATAAAGAAATGGGACTTACTTAAACTAAAAAGTTTTTTCTCAGCAAGAGAAACAATAAGAGAGGTAAATAGAGAGCTGGAAACAAATTTGGGAACAAATCCTGGGAACAAATTTTTACCCTTCACACTTCAGATAGAGCCCTAATATCCAGAATATACAAAGAACTCAAAAAATTAAACAATAAGATAACAAATAACCCAATCAACGAATGGGCCAAGGACCTGAACAGACACTTCTCAGAGGAGGACATACGATCAATCAACAAGTACATGAAAAAATGCTCACCATCTCTAGCATCAGAGAAATGCAAATCAAAACCACCCTAAGATACCATCTCACTCCAAGATTGGCAGCCATTATGAAGTCAAACAACAATAAGTGTTGGCAAGGATGTTGGGAAAAAGGTACACTTGTACATTGCTGGTGGGCCTGCAAATTGGTGAGGCCAATTTGGAAAGCAGTATGGAGATTCCTGGGAAAGCTGGGAATGGATCCACCATTTGACCCAGCTATCGCCCTTCTCAGACTATTCCCTGAGGATCTTCAAAGAGCGTACTATAGGGATACTGCCACATCAATGATCATAGCAGCACAATTCACAATAGCTAGACGGTGGAACCAACCTAGATGCCCTTCAATAGATGAATGGATAAAAAAATGTGGCATTTATACATATTGGAGTATTATGCAGCACTAAAAAATGACAAAATCATGGAATTTGCAGGGAAATGGATGTCATTAGAGCAGATTATGCTAAGCAAAGCTAGCCAATCCTTAAAAAACAAATGCCAAATGTCTTCTTTGATATAAAGAGAGCAACTAAGAACAGAACAGGGAAGAAGAGCATGAGGAAAAGATTAACATTAAACAGAGATGAGTGAGGGGGGAGAAAGGGAGAGAGAAGGGAAATCATATGGAAGTGGTAGGAGACCCACAATGTTACACAAAATTACATATAAGAGGTTGTGAGGGGAAAGGAGCGGGGAAAGAAGGGAGAGAATTGAACAACAGCAGATGAGGTAGAGAGGGAAGATGGGAGGGGAGGTGAGGGGGGATAGTAGGGAATAGGAAAGGTAGCAGAATATAACAGTCACTAATATTCCATTATGTAAAAATGTGAGTGTGTAACCGATGTGATTCTGCAATTTGTATTTGAGGTAAAAATGGGAGTTCATAACCCACTTGAGTCAAATGTATGAAAGATGATATATCATGAGCTTTGTAATGTTTTGAACAACCAATAAAAAAAAAATGTGAACTAAGTATGAATCCTATGTTGAGTAAACTATCATGTAAATTAGTTTCCTATCCAGGTAATGGTTGGGTACTTTGTGTAACTTTTGAATGTGTTATATTTGATAAAACCTCATATTTAATTAAAAATTTAAATTATTATTTAGTGGCTTTGTTTATGATGGAGAAAGTAAGAGGGACGTTGTCATGCCTCGCTACACCTCACATCTTATATGAGTTTTTGAACACAATGATTCTTTTATAGATTGTAAGAGGAAGTCATCTTTCAAAGAAAACTGGTTGTTGAAAAGGTATTGGAAAGATCCTTGGTGAGGAAAAACTTAAAAATAAGAACAGTTGGTGTTGGATGAACCGAGAGAAATGTCAAGACACAGTTAAATGAATTCAGATTTCTTGCTTTCCTAGTTCTCTGTTCACCAGTAGATATTGTCCTTTTCTTTTAGATGAAATACAGGCCATGTAGAATATTATCAGAAAACAAATGAATACTAATTGATTCTTTTCAAGTTAGGTATAGATTTTATGTAGATGAAGGCTATGACTGCAGGATGTATCCACTTTGAGCTCAGTTGGAAGTTTTGGCCCGAATAATTATTTAACATCAGTCTCTATGGCAACAACAAGAAAAATGCTAGGCAAACAAACAGATGGATTCAGAAGAACTTAAGTGATCAAGTCTAGTAGGAGCCAGCAGCTGGCCTTGTCTGGGTCACTTATTAGCATTTCCCTCAGCTTGTGTGTCTGCCTGCATTCTGCAACAAGCTACAGGTCAAATCTGTGCTGCAAACATAGTCATTTGCTCCACATTCTGCCATCTGCTCACAGGCAGCCTCACCCACATTTTTATCTTTCTCTTCTCTCTTCTTGCCTCCTTTCTCCTTTGTCGTGTGTGTGTGTGTGTGTGTGTGTGTGTGTGTGTGAGAGTGCGTGCATGTGTGTGTATGTGCTGAATGCAGGCACAGAATGACAGGTAAAGCTGGCAGCAAAGGTGTGCTCTTGGCTGTTCCAGCACTTCCTGTCATTCAGATGTTGTAAATCTTGAGCCTGTTATTTTACATAAAGATGAAGCCATCTCACATTCACGGAGAAGGGTGCTTGAAAAGGGAGGAGAAGCGTATCAGCAAAAGTATTTATTACTTCTGAACTGTGGGCATTATTCCAGGCTGCAGTTTCACCCTCGGCCTTCCCTCCCTTGTTGAATTTGCCTGGTGCCAAATTCCTGCTGTTGGCTGAGTCATCATGCCCCAGTTGGCCTGGCACTGTAGCCAGCGTGTGTTACCTTAACCATTACTACTCAGAGCAAGAGTATTGTTTCTCCTTTGTCTGTCTGTTCCAGGAGGTGTCAGCCACATGGGCAAGTTGAGAAACCAGGGACAAGTGGTTTCCATGCTCCAGTTGTGACACATTACACAGCCTGGTTTTTCTAAATTGGAAATCTGCTGGTGCTGAAAATCTATGGCAGAAAAACCATGGTGGCTGTCCACATTGTAAGGTGGTCTGCTATATGTGACATGGGAAAATCCAACAGATTCCTCCATGATTGTATTCAGCAGGCTTTTCTTGAGTGCTCAGAAACTAGGTAGTCTGACAAAATTAAATCTATTATTTTATTTAAACTTAAAGCAAATAGATGGTGATAATATGTTGGTACACCTCAGAGATTTCATGTTTATATGGCTCCTGTATAATAGTTGTTAATAATGTTGGGAAAAAATGAAAACAGTTTATACAAATGACTGTTCTGATGGTGGAAATATAATTATTTTTGTTCTATTTCCAACTTTCTCCAATGTTTCAGTATTGTTTGTGTAAGAATAATAATAATTAAAAAAATAATAACAAAACTGGTTTTCTCATGGGGGAAGAAACAACTCCAAGATGAACATTCCAGATTCATAAAACTAAAAACATGGCTTAATTCAAGATTTTGACGAATGTTTTAGAAAAATAAATAAAAAGCAAACAAAATCCCAAAAAACTTAAAATGAGTACTTTTAATATTAACTTTGACTCTATTGCTTGAGGTATCATAACTTTTGAAAACCTAATATTTATATGTAGTATTAATCAAACACATATTTTTAACAATTTAAAATATACCATATATACATCGTCTTTAAATTATGCTTTTTTTCCTTACAAAGTTTTTACTATGTTTACCATGAACATTTTAAAATATACTCAAAAATAGAATATTATGATCAACTACTATATGTATTTGTTCATGATGGACAAAGTAAGAACATTTTAAATATAGAGTATTGCAAAGAACCCCATATAATTATTCAGGTTTTAAAATTATGCAGGTCTTTAAGTATTTTTTTTTTTAATTCAGCAGGTAGTACAGAGTTTCAGTGTAACTCCCTATCCTCTTCTCTTCACACACATATGTAGTTTCCCCTGTTAACATCTTGCATCCGTGTGACACATTCATTAGGATGAACGAATTAATAGCAACATATTATCACCAATTATAGTACCATACAGAACAGTTTCATAGCCATACTATTCCCTGTGCTTCACCTAGTAGTTCCCTATCTCTTCTCCCTACTAACTTTGGACCGTCATTTTTTTTTTTAAATTGCCTCTGTCCTTTTGCCTTTCCTAGAGTGTCCTATAATTGGAACCATACAGTATGTTGTTTTTTAGAATGGCTTCTTTTACTTAGCAGTATTCCTTGAAAGTCTTTTCATGAATTGATAGCTCCTTCTTTTTTATTGTTGAATATTATTCTGTTATATTTCTGTTTATTTATGTATCTAGTTTGTTTATCCCTCACCTGTTGAAGAACATATTGACAACTTCTAAATTTTATCAGTTATGAATAAAGCTGCTACAAATATTTTCATGCGCTGTTTTGTTCGGACATAAGTTTTTGAGTCATTTGGATATTGACCATGATTGCTGGACCATATCTTTTTTTTGGGGGGGGGGTACTGGTGTTTGAACTCAGGGGCACTTAACAATGAGCCCCAGTCCTTTTTTGGATTCCTTTTAGAGACAAGGGGTCACTGAGTTGCTTAAGGTCCCCTAAGTTGATGAGGTTGGCTTCAAAATCAAAATCCTCCTGCCTCAACCTCCTGAGCTGTTGAAATTACAGGCATGTGCCTCCATGCCTGGCTCCTGGAACATATCTTAAGTGCATGTTTAGCTTTGTAAGAAGCTGTCAATCTGCTTTCAAAGAGACTATGCCATTTTCAGTTCTCATCAGCAATGAATGAGAGTCTTGTCATTCCACATCTCTACCCACATATTGTTATCAGTATTTTGAATGTCAGCTTTCCCAGTGGGTATATATAGTATTACAATGATTTAAAATTTCTATTCCTTAATGACATTTGATGTCGAATTTGTTTTTCAATGTGCTTATTTTCCAATTGTATATATTCTTTAGTATGATAGGTATCTGTTTAGGTCTTCTGCCCACTTTTTACTTGGGTTGTTTTTCTTATTGTTGAATATTAAGAATTCTTTCTTTGTATTGGATTTGAGTCCTTTATCAGATTCATGTTCTGTAAAGATTTACTCCCAGTGTATGGCTTGTGTTTTTATTATTCTCTTTAACAACTTCTTTCACAAAGCAGACACTCTTAATTTTAATGCAGTCTACCTTACCATATTTTTTCCTTTGATGAACTATGCTTTTAGTATTATGTTAAAAAAGTTATTCCACGGCTGGGGTTGTGGCTCAGCAGTAGAGTGCTGGCCTTGATCGTACAAGGCCCTGGCTTCAATGCTCAGCACAGTGTAAATAAGTAAATAAAATAAAGATGTTGTGTTCAACTACAACTAAAAAAATTAAATATTAAAAAAAAGTTATTCCAAACTCAGTTCATCTAGATTTTTAAATTGTTACCTTGTAGGAGTATTGTAGTTTTGTATTTTACATTTAGGTTTGGGGATCTTGAGTAATTTTTTTGTGAAGGGCCATATCTAGTTGTACTAGCACCATTTATTGAAAAGATTTTCTTGGCTGTATTCTATTTCCTTAAGATCAGCTGACTATATTTATATGGGCATATTTCTGAGCTGTCTATTCTTTTCTATTGTTCTACTCTTTCACCAATACCACGTTATTTTGATTGCTTTAGCTTTATAGGGAGTCTTGAAATTGTGTAATGGCAGTCTTCTGACTTTATTCTTCTCCTTTAATATTGTGTCAGTTATTCTGTCTTTTGACTTCCAATATAAATTCAAGAATCCATTTGCTGATAGTCACAAAACTACTTGCAGGGATTTTGAGTGTGATTGCATTCAATCTATAGATTAATCTGACATCTTGACAAAATTGATTCTTCTATCCATGAATGCAATATCGTTTATATTTCTTCTGAAATATTTTTAAGTAGTTGCTGTAGAGTTTACAACACACATACACCACAGATTGAAGGCTGCTTTCAAATAACACTATGCTGTTTTACCATTGGTGCAGTCACCTTATAATAGCGTTCCAGCTCCTCTCCTCCTCCTGTAAGCATTGCTGTCTCTCTTTGCACTTATCCTATGCTACAGTCACCCAATAGTCCTGCTATATTAGTTTGAACAAACCTTTATGTATTAGATTCATTAAGAATAAACATTTATAAGTCACTTATTTATTTTCTCTAATCATCTTCCTTTCTTTACATAGTACTAGAGAACTTGTTACATTGCTTGCGAGGCAGATCTATGGGTGACATTCCCTCAGTTGTTTAATTGAGAAAGTCTTTTTTTTTTTTTTTATTTTCAAAGAATAATTTTCCTAGATGTAGAATTATAGCTTAATGGTTTTTCTTTTATCAGCAGTTTTAAATTACATTCTCTTCTTGCTCACATGGTTTTTGAAGAATAGTCTGATAAAAGTCTGACCCTTGCTCCACTAATAGGTAAGGTGTAGTTTCCCCTTTTTATTTGGTTTCCTGCAGTTTGAGCATGGTACACCTAGGTGTAGATTTTCTGATATTTATCTGAGCTTCCTAAATCTGTGGTTTGAAAATCTTTAGCTGACATACTTATATATTCCTTCTTCTCTACTGGCAATTCTATTATGTATATTTATTTATGCATTTTGTGATTGTCCCCGCAGTTCATGGGGATTCTGTTTTCCTTTTTCACTTTTTCTTTCAGTTTGGGAAATTTCTGTTGGCATATCTTCACGCTCCCTGCTTTGTTCCATGGCTATGTCTTGTCTGCTAATGAGTCCTTGAAAGGAATTCTTTTTTCATTCTGTTACAGTGTTTTTAATTTCTAGCATTTCCTTTTGATTTTTTTTAAGAATTTTAACCTTTCAGCTTTCATTATCCATTTATTCTTGTATGTTTTCTGCTCTTTTCATTTGAGTACTTAGCATGTTAATTGGTTACTTTAAATGTCCTACACCATGATTCAAAAATATGTATTTTTATGGTCTGTTTCTTGGTTTGTCTCTTAAGACTCTTTTTTCTTGCCTTTTAGCGTGCCTGTTAATTTTTTTTTGAAAGCTGGACATGATGTATAGACTAATAGGAACTGAGGTAATTAGGCTTTTAATGTCATGTTTTATGCTAATGGGCCCGGGAGTTACAGTATGTCTAATGTTTGCTGTAGCTGTAGGAGCCAGGAGCTATGCATTCCTGTGGTGTCCTTACCTTTCTCTCCCCTGTTGTCTTTGGGATTCACAGTATGAACATTTTTAGGCCTTAAGGAATATTAAATCACCTTTCTATTCAGTTCATTTGGTAGATAACATCAAAAAGTCCACAGGCAATAGAGGAATTCATGCAGTTTTAAATAAATAATAGTTAATTGAGTAGAAACAGCTATAGTTTTATCAGCACAAAATACATGAGTGCTTGATTTACCATTTCCTTTTTTTTTTCATTTGTAGATGGAATCTAATCTGTTAATTTACATTGCCATTTTTTTCTGCATAGCAATATGGTATCTAAATAAAATAATGCAAATATAATGAAAGTGGGACCTCTTTTTGTCCATTACTATATTTCCCTCTACTGTTATTGAGAGGGATGAAAAATAGCCTTTCAGAATGTCCAAGTTTTTGCTACTTTAAATTTTTTTTGCCAGTGTTTTACTTCAGCTTGTATTGTTTATGTTATTGAACATATACTGCTCATTAAGTGCATATTCCAGTAAATCTACAGGTATTGAAATAATCATCTTTTAAGCTATTACATACATATTTTGTTCATAAGACAAAGTAAAGGTCCACCATTAAGCCCTCCATTATAAAGTGTAGCAAAATCATAATATATGAATGAGTAGGAGATGTCAAATCAAATATTTGAGTGCCAGCTGCTACTTATGATGTGAGATACTGAAGTAAAAATGAAAAGTAGGTACAATAGCAGGTTGAGTAAACATAAATAGAAAAATAAGGGATGTTTTCTCCCAGGGTTATTTACCAAATCAGGGACATGGGGGTGCCATGAGTTCAGGAGATGAATAGATGTCTTGAGAGCTGTGGATGGAGGAAGAAGGCAGCAGAGTTGGACACTGAAGACAAATGGTAGAATCCTGTCCAAGTTAGGGAGACTCAGCCAACATTGGACCCAACATGCCAACACCTGACTGATCTCCAGGCTTTCTTAACAGTTTATCCAAGTTATTGACCAAAAGTTTGCTTGATTAATTAGTGAGTTTCTAGAATAGACAGTTGCCTCCTGGCTAAAGAGTAAAAATAAAAGGTTCTAACATTATTACATTGCAGTGTACTCTGAAAAAAAGATGAGGTCATAGAGCAAGGAGCCAGCTTTCCGGTTGTGCCCATTTGAGAAAGTAACCTCTAACTCTCCCAATAAAAGCATGGGAATTGGAATACAGCCAATATAAATTCCAGTCCTTCTGCTGTTCTTTAATAAAGGTGGAGATACTGATGCTGCTCATGGGTCAGGATGATTGAGATAATGGAAATCAAGTAATTAAGTCAGTGTTTGATACATAGCAAGTATTCATTAAAGGGTGACCATTATTCAATTATAGTAATAAAGCTCAAATTCAGTGATGTGCCATATAATTGGTTGGGAGAAAAGATACTTTTTAATATGCATTTTTAATAATGAAGCTAATAGATGCTATTTAATACAAATTAAATAAAGGACTAGAACTTATGTTACTCTTAAGGAAAATGGAATTTATTTGCAAAAGGAAGCTGTGTTATTTGGGGAGCTGTATTTCCATATCTTTAATTTATATGGAGCTGTACCAGAAAGTTATTACAGAACCTCACCAGGGAAGCCTCGAATAATTTTAGCTCCTTCAGTGAATGATTGAGCTGCTGCCATCTGCATTGTTGTGGACATGATTGGAGTTACTTTCTCTTAAGTGGTTGAACTCAGCTGGGTGCACTCTTTGGTACTTTTCTTTGGGATTACATCTGTGGCTTCTGGGCTTCATTTGGCATTCATCTGACCTTGCTCAATTTGAAATCATGATTCCAAAGGTGAGGTGAGGTGGCCCTGGTGGCTGAGAGGTGAGGAATGCTGCAGAATTGTGTTGTAGGTGTAGGGGAAGGACTCAAGTACATGTTGGTTATAAGTCCTCTGATTCTCACAGGGATCAGTGAGAATGAGTTCATGTCTGATGTCGTCTGTTTGAAGAGTCATAGGTGAAAGAAATTAAGGCTGTGAGAAAATTACTGTTTTATTCTGAAAAAGTTTTTGTTTTTCTAAGAGTTTGATTTAAAGTGGGATTGTGCAGCCAACCTGGAAAATTTTCACTAACCTTTACAGCACAGGTTGATATGTGCTAGTAATTGCTAAAATATATAATTTGCACATGTGACATGATAAAACACGTATATACTTGGTTTCTACTCCCAGTTCCTGGCACAGGTTCCTAAAACCCTTGAAATTTCCTGAATGATAGGGGTACTAAGTTCATTGTTGTTTTAATATTTGTTCTTTGACACAGATTCCTGGCACAGAGCTCCTAACTCCCAATTCCATATAATTTCCTGGGTGACAGGGGCCACCCTCAGACCATGGAGACAGAAACGCCTGTGCTCAGGACACTCTGGACCTCGCTATATGTACCTCATAATTTTATTTAAAATAACCTTTGTAAGAAATCAGCACCGTAATAAGTAAACTGCCTTCCTGACCCCTGTGAATTACTCTAGCAAATGATGGAACCTGAGGAATGGGTAATGAGAACCTCTTATTTGTAGCCAAGTTAGATGGAAGTTGTGGGTGACCTAGGGACCCAACTCTTGGAGTCAGCATCTGAAGTGCAGAGGAGCCCACACCTTTAATTGTGGGGTCCATGTTAACTCTGGTTAGTGTTTAAAACAGAATTCGAGTTTTAGTATACCCAGCTGGTGTTGGAGAATTGCTTATTGTGGGAAAACTCCCCCAGATCTGTTTCCAGAAATGTTGAGTATGAGAGTTAGCAAAGAAAAACACTGCTGCTTTCTGTATTCAGTTTAGTTCATAAATTTTATCCCCTTCTAAGAAGGAAGAAAGACATAGCATGTAATGAGACCTGCTAGGGTTGAAACTCCGTAATCATGCAGTTCACTGTTGAGAAGAAAAGGCTACACCTGTTCTCCCACCTGCAAGAGGTGTGGGGTGGAACAATCTGAATCGGATGATGATGGAGGAATCTGAATTGGATGGGCTCAGAGAAGCTGGGTCTTATGAATAAAAAGTTCCTTTTTTTTTTTTTTTCTGATTTAGTTACAATCCAGTGACCATAATGGCTTCTCTTGAAGGATGTAGATACCTTGGGGAAGGGACTGTAGCAACTGAAGAATATAGAGTTGCCACCTTAAATTCAGAAAATCTGGGGCCTTCTGATTATCTCTTTCAGGTATGGTTGCTCCTTCTGTCCCCTCAAAGGGAATTGTGTTTTGTAGCACTTGTGCTTGAAATTGTTTACTTTTCTGTTTTTCTCCCTGTGAACTCCTTAGAATATTTTGTAGCACATGATAGGTCTAGAATATTGGATAAGTGAAATTATATGAGGAACTTTATTTATTGTATTTTTTTCTATCTCCAGTTACAGTGAGAAAACAAAGTGGTGAATTTTCTCTTGATTAGTCAAACATTTACTTTTAGGTTAACCTTAAGAAAAACACAGACCTACATCTGCATTTTTATTGAGTGTGATGGTCAAAGGATGACAGTGTTTCCTTTTAGATGCCATGACAAACTTTGAAAGTATGAACCCCGAATCTTGCTGTTCAATGAATTATTCAGTTGAGTAATCATTAGTATATCTTCATTAATATATATAAATTTTATGTGGCCAAAGGAAATCTGTACATCAAAAACAATTGAAAATTTTATCTAAGGAAATCATGGATGCCACCAATTGAGGGGATTGTGCCCTTGTTGTGAATTTAGCCTGTGTCAGAGGCCTATGCAGTAGGGGAAGGGAGTAGATGGGAATTTTACACTTCCTGTCTAAGAAGATGGTTCAGTGATGCTGTGTCTTGCACACCTAACCTGGTTAGTGAGTTTATTCATCACAAATAGGAAACAAAGTGTGCATGTATCTGAATCATGTAGACAAATAAAGTCCATGTTTAATTTTTTTTTTGAGATCCTGGGGTGCTCTACCACTGATCTATATCCTTAGCCCCCCACTTTTTTTGAGACAGGTTCTCACCAAGTTGCCCAAGTTGGCCTAGAGCTTTGTAGTTCTCCTACCTCAGCCTCCAGAGGAGCTGGGATTACAGGTGTGCGCCACTATGCTTGACTTAAAAAGAAGTAAATTTAAAAAATATTTCTAAAATGGGTTACTTGCATCTATGTCATTGGAGCAGAGTTTACAGAGCTTAATACAATGTCTTCTGTCAAAGACTGGTGTGAGTGGCATGTAAGTTTAGGATATTTGCCATCCACATTTCTTCTAAATATCAAATAGGATTAAGTACACAAGGTGGCAGTTTTCTCTTTGGGGAAGATGTGATGTTCTTTAGATTGTGTGTCTTCCTTTTCTACAAGGGTCCTATGACTTCCTTCATCAACTACGGAGTAGGGAGAGAAGTTCAAATTGTGTCATGGTTTATACTCTCCTGGTGCATCTTTCTCTCTCTGCTGAGTATCAGCATCTGAATTCTGTTTAGGGAGAAAATTAGCCATTCTGTATATATATATATATATATATATATATATAGAGAGAGAGAGAGAGAGAGAGAGAGAGAGAGTTGTAGATTGTTATACAGCTCTATGTATGAAAGCTGTCTGGGTGTGTGGGTGAGTGTGGAGGTATCCTCTCACCAAGAATGGCCTCTTTCAGCTGGGATTTAATTACAGCTGGAAAGCAAATGCTGCTTTCTCACAGATTTTCAGAAACACTGAATGTGCATGTCAAAACTTGAATTCCTTTCTTCTCAAGGACTATCAGAATGCATGTGTCTTTGATTAAACCTCTGTAAATGCTGACATAGGCCACATCCAACAAGTTGCAAAATTTTAATTGCATTATTTCCTTAAAGTGGGTCATCTAAATAATTGGTTTTGCTTTTCTTCTGTATCATCTGTTGTAGCCTGTCAGTGGTTTTACCTTTCAATAAAATGGCGTTTTAAAAATAATACTAAAAATAAGGGATTGATGCTTTTGTACTTCATGGTATAATTTAGATTTCCATCTTTTGTTTTGTTAAAAGTTCAAAGTCAAGACTAAAAAAAAATTTTTTTTTTTTTTTTTTTTTTTTGGTATCAGGGATGGAACCCTGGGGCTCTCAATCACTGAGCCATATCCCCAACCCTTTTATTTTTATTTTATTTATTTAATTAATTTATTTGAAACAGGGTCTCACTGAGTTGCTCAGGGCCTCGCCAAGTTGCTGAGCCAGACTTTGAACTTGTGATCCTCCTCCCTTAGCCCCCAGAGATGCTGAGTTTACAGGTGTTTGCCACAGTAGTGCCCAGCTAGTAATTATAAGAAGTGTGGCAGATATTTTCATTTTGCTGCTTGTCCAACTATGTTTAATGATGGGGTCTGTTTCTAAGAAATGGGCTCTTTAACTTGGTGACACTGTCTATTGTGGGCCATTCTGTGGGACTTTGGGAGTTTCCTGTTTAGGCTGCTGAGTGCACTGGGCAGGATATTAAGATGTAGTTGGTAAGAAGAAACCTAGTGTTACCATTTGTCCAACCCAATTAGCAGTTATGTGAATGCTGGTTTCATTTAGTGAATAATATAACATTGAGTGGATCTTTGTTAAAAAGTGGCTTTCTTAGAGGACCTTCCCTCACCATTTTAAGGAAAATTGAACAACTTCCTGTCTCATTTTTCTTTTTTCCTAACACCAATAAAGGTTAAGAATGCTCAGTAAAGGTGAATGAATGATAATTTAATAGCTGCTTATTTTAGTGAGTTTTTTTTTTCTGCTGTGACTAAAAGACATGACAAGAACAATTTTAGAGGAGGAAAAGTTTACTTGGGGGCTCACGATTTCACAGGTCTCAGTGTATAGACAGCTGGTTCCATTCCTTGGGGCTTGAGATGAAGGTGAATGTCATGGTGGAAGAGGGTGGTGGAGGGAGGTGGCTCACATGATGATCATTAAGCAGAGAGAGGCACTCCACTCTCCATATATAAAATATATACACCAAAGGAATGACCCCAATGCCTACCTCCTCCAGTCACACCCTACCTGCCTTCAGTTACCACTCAGTTAATCCCCAAGAGGGAATTAATTCACTGGTTGGGTTAAGGCTGTTATAACCTAATCATGTTTCCTCTAAACCTTCTTGTATTCTCTCACACATGAGTTTTTGGAGGACAGCTCATATACAAACTATAACACTGTGGATGGTTTGAAGCAGGTAGATTGAGTTCTTACATCTCTACTCTTGCAAACTCATACCAAGAAGTATGTGACCTCCTACTAAAATTAGCCCAAACTGAGGACCTGTAATTACCGATGAGCACAAATAACCAGGCTTGTCTTGCTTAGGAGAATTTCTTTTCTGGGGTCTCAAGGCATATTGTCTGACTTCTTAGGTGAGGTCCTTTTTCTAAAGCAGACACCAGGATAATCTTGGATAAGACAGGTAGGTAGGTCTTGTAGTCAGTTCAGGCAGCAAGACCCTCTGAAGGCTACAGGCCAAGAGGCTTTACACATTAAGATTGGTGCCCATAGTATGATGTCTTCT
Organism: Callospermophilus lateralis; assembly: GCF_048772815.1. NCBI lineage: Eukaryota > Metazoa > Chordata > Mammalia > Rodentia > Sciuridae > Callospermophilus > Callospermophilus lateralis. The sequence continues at coordinate 125,551,491 of NC_135306.1, read as the reverse complement.
TCCTTCAGATAAGGGCTCGGAGCTGCTGCTCTCTCAAAAATTAGATGCTTACCATAAGCATCAATTTTACCAATGGAAAAATTATCTCTAATCCTTTCTATGCTACTTAGCTCTAAAAATTTGAGAGATACTTCAAATACTAATTATCCAACATCAAGATGTTGATTCAGTGAGAACACATGTTATGTTAATTAGCTAACCCCAAATACTGAGATTAATTGTTCACACTTCCTATTACTCATGATGAAATATTTCAGAGTAAATCACCACAAATCCAGTATAACACTTGTGTACGTATGCCTATAAGTGATTGTGTACTTTCACTTTGCACAAACCAAGTGTAAAAATAGTGGCTAAGAATTTCCTTTCTGTTGTATAACTGCTGGGTTCAAATCTAGGTGCAGACTTCTACTAGATGCATGACTTAATATATCCAAGCCTCAGTTTTCTTATCTACAAATAGAAAAAGTAATTAACTTATAGGATTGTCATGAGGATTAGGCAAGATTACTTAAAATTCCCATGACAAAATGCTTGGCACGTAGTAAGCGTTCAATAAATGTTAGCTTAAAGAAATTCACTTGGCAGCTAGACTTGGTAGTACACACCTGTTATTTTAGGGATTTAGAAGGCTGAGGAAGGAGGATTGCAAGTTCAAGGCCAGCCTCAGCAATATAGTGAGATCCTGTCTGAAAGCACAGTAAAAGCGCTGGGGATGTAATTCAGTGGTAGAGCATCCCTAGGCTAAATCCCCACTAAATCCCCCCACCTCCAAAAAGATTCACTTGGCAAAGATTTTTTTTGAATTTCTGTATCCTTGTCGGATTAAGAAGAGGAAAAAGACTAGTAAAGCTTAATTAATTCTAAGTGTATACTTGGTTTATGAAGGAATTGCAGAGTGGAATAACAAAAAAAAATTCTTTTAGTGAAATTAAGACAAATTTCTTCAGAGATCAATCTCTCTTTGTATATTTAAAATGTGTTCACATGGAGCAGGCACAGTGGCACACACCTATAGTCCTAGCTACTCAAGTGCTGATGCAGGAGAGTTAAAGGTTCAAGACCAGCCTGGGCAACTTATCAGACTCTGTCTCAGAAAATAAAAAGTTCTAGGGATGTAGCTTAATGGTAGAGCAGCCCTGGGCTCAATCCCTTCTGATATAACATGTGCTCAAACAAATTAGACACATTCCATGGCTTCTAGAAAGTTTCTTAGAGTAAAGACACTTGCTACAAAAGCAAAGATTATAAGATTGTTCTTTCTTTAAATGAACTTTGTCATTGAACTATAGGATTTAATGTTATCCTGAGTTCTTTGTTTAGCTATCTGATTTTTAACAGAGACTAGGCAGAGGGTGAAAAGGTGAAACTTGGGGCTGCATTCTCTGATCATCTCAAGAGTCACCTTTTAGTCCTCAAGTAAGTCTATTTTTAAAAACACAGTAGTAAATATTACAAAATGTTCAATTTTCCAAGAATTTTAACTATAATTGGGTTACATTACAGAATTTTATATTAATGCTGCATTTAATAAGCTTAAATTTTCAGGGAGATCTTTGTAAAATAGGATATAACTTACTCAGAGTAGATAAAATAGATTCCTAATAAAGTAGACAATTTTAGTGTTTCTTGATTATACAAAATCATTTTGGTTAAACCGCCAGTATTGATGGATAGGTAAAATGTACTTTGCTAGCTGGTTCTCTCATATTCTATGGTTGTCTCTTCCAGTGGTTTGTATTAAAAGAAATGTTTGGAAAATGGTAGGCCCAACGTTTTTCAAAGAGAGTTAGACCACATAGGTAGATGTCAGTTTGTTTTGAGTGAAAGCTAATGTGTTTCACAACATTTCTGCTCCAGGTGTGGTTCAGGGACCAGCAGCACTGGTATCACCTGGTAGCTTTTTAATGTGTTGAGCTCCTCAGGATCTCCTGCAGGCAGTATCCCTCAGGTGGTTAACATGCACAGTGATATTTCAGAAGTACCTTGAGCATATCATACAGTATGGTCAGGGCAGGTGTTAAATATAGCAAGGTAGTCAAATGATGATGCACACTTTTTGAAGAGTCTGTGTAACACAGGTATGCTTTCTTTTATTTTTTCTTACATGTTTCCACCATAATGTATTCCTGGAAAAGCTTACCTTTTTCAGATATAGCAAAAAAACAAAAATTGGGGGGAATAAATAGGGCGAAGGATAGATTACTTTAAACCTCTACAATTTTAACTAGAATCTAAAAAAATCGAGTAGTTTTTATTTGAAACAAAACAAAACAGCTGGGTTCAAACTCCACTGGCATTTGTACCTATCACCTGTTGATCTTTCACAGCCTTCAACTCTGGGGCTCTTCCTTTCCTTCGGAAAAATCTGCTCCATGGTGTTGACTTCATAATAATTTTGTTTTTAATATAAACAGTATCTGCACGTGCAGCTGTATAACGTGCTCCATGCTGTGGAAATTGTAATGGAATGGAGTCCATTGTATCAGCTACCTCTATGCTGAGGGAAAGCTCTTTGTAAGGTTTTTCGTGTTTTTCTTAAAGTCTTCATGTATAACTAAGGCATTTTCTTAAATCATGGAAAGCCCTGTCCCTGATGGCTTAAAAATGTCAATGTGTTTGGTGGGGAGACTCACCCTTGAACCAGTGCCGTTTCCATTTTATACTGTACTAATCATGAGTGACTTGTTTCATATTACAGAAATAGATGTAGCAGAACAGGTTGAAATTTTCAGTTTTGGTGCTATAATGTTCAGGTTCCCAAGAGTGGGAACACAAGTATGTTATGATACCAAAGGTAGAACCCTTTTCATTTAATGTGTTGAAATAATTGAAATAAAGATGCTGTAGGATTATACTGATGGCAGATACAGAAAATTGAAATGCACATTAAGTACAATGTGTTACAACTAAAAAACAAACAAATGAAACCTTGTGTTTGGGGTTTGGAGGAGCCCAAGTCTGCTCAACACAGTTGTTAAGCGGATGTGAAACTTTCCCTTTGACCCCTTTGGGATCCACATTTTTTCACTGTGTGTTGAAGAGTTAGACATGACAAAACAGTTTTTTCATTTCCCATCTCTCTGATTTTCTTCTGTGCATATTTTTATGACTACTTTCATTTTATGTGTTTGGAGTTAAATACCAAGCCCACGCCAGATCCAGTAAATCCCTGCCTACCCCTTCTACTTCAGTTTCTCTTGGTGAGTGGAATGCCCCTTTTTGCTTTCTGTCCTGTTTGTAAGAGGCTTGCTAAACTCTGGAAGAGGAAATGCCAACAGTGACTCCAATAGCAAAGCCACTTCACGTCATTTTCTTTATCTCTACTTAGGAGAGTACTTTCCATGATTTCCAGGCTTAGAGGGGCTTTTCAAATTTAGACATACAAGAGAACTGGGTGAAGGTCAATGATAGGGCAATATTTTACTTGTAGGATTTTAGTGTTTGATACACTACTTGAGTGGCTGTCTTTGTTTACATAGGTAATATGTATAGTGTTCAGAAGTCAAGACAGTGAAAGAAAAGCAACTAAAAGAAAAGGATCATTTTCAGAGCTTGGCCATATTTTTCTAAAAATCATGACTCAGCTGTTTCTTCTGGGAACCACCTAAAGCAGGGCAGCGGGAGATGACATAATGCACTGAGCCCAAGGTTGGCATTTTATTTATTTATTTACTTATTTTTGAAACCTCAGTGGGCTCAAGGAATAAGGATAGAGAATTCTGGCAGTTTTGTGGAGCTTGTGAGCTTTTTTAAATTTTTCATTCTTCTGTGTCTCTGTTTTCCATAGTAGCCACAGAATTTCCTTTCTGTGAATCCACACCAGGGGCTTCCCATTTGTCACTTGATGATGGCTCTGGTGAGAGGGAGAACTTTGTGGAAATCCCCGTGAGCCGCCTTCTTGGAATAAACCTGAGTTGAGAAGTCACGGGGCTCTGGGCACATCAGAGAAGCCTGGTAGACTAGTCATGGAGCTGCTACCATCATCTTACCCCATATGATAAATGAAGACATCTCTGCAGGAGTCTGCCCCACCCTCTGAACACTTCTTCTCTTCCATTTGATTTCCCAAAAGTACTTTTATAGCATCCTTTGTAAGAAATGGAATGATTTAAAAAACTTAGAAGAGCAGGGTACAGCGTAACTTCTTCAAAAGGATCTTGATGTTTTATTGTTAGAATAAGCTAAGCAGTTTGTCTTTTTTCAATTAAAAATGTTATGTCTGTTTGGCCTATGTAAACAATAATGTCTTCAGTCAAATAAGGAAAAAGGACAGGAGAAACACAGTACTCAGTGCCCTCTACATTTGATCAAGCATTTGCATGTAACTTCCTGACTCCAGGAAACACCAAAGATAGAGGAACAAATCCAACAGTACTTTGAGGTAGCCAAATCCAGGACAGCTAAACCAGTTTATTCAATGAGTCAGTGACCTGAGGAAAGAAGAAAGAACAGTTCTACATTAAAAAGGACTTAAAAAGAGACTTGAGACATAAGTGAATATAAGGGAGTAGACTTTCTTAGGGTTCTTGTTGGTAAACAAGCAGAAAACAAATGAAAAGGTAATAGGGAAATTTGAATGTGGACTAGCTTTCCATGAAAGAATTACTTTTAATTTTATTCCAAATGGTGATATCCTTATGGTTATGTGACAATGACTCACATAAATGAGGCAGTCCGTCTCAGGATAGATTAATTTTTACTGCTATTATAGTTTGGACATGGAGTGTCCCTGTATGTCCCATAGTTAAAGGCTCGGTTGCCAGTCTGTTGTGTTACTGGAAGGTGGTGAAACCCAGTGAGTAGACGTGAGGCCCTGGAAGGGGATATTGGGACCCTGGCTCTTTCTCTTTTTGCTTTCTGGATACCATGAGGTGATATAGGCCACTTCTGCCTGGAGCTCCTGCCATGATGTACTGTGTTGCCATAGGCTCAAAGGGAGGGGGCCTAGTGATTTGAGCCAAAATAAATCTTTCTTCCTTATAAGTGGTTTATCTCAGGTATTTTGTCACAGCAACAAAAAAGCTGGCTTGCACATCTATGAAACAAAGTTATTTATTTTGAGGAGTTTTATAGGGTTAATGTGAATATAAGATGTGTGTTAGAACAGAGCCTGGACAGGGCTTATTATGTATTGTTTTTATTTTTGCCATCATTATTGCTATATGAGGTTCCTGCATAGTTGTAATTCTAATCCCAGACTGTCCTTAAGTTTTCTATGTATCTGTCAGTGGTCAGATTGGTGTCTGCCATTCAGCATGGATAGTTATTCTTGATGACCTGCAGTATGCAGTTGAAGTAGCTGGACCTAGGGAGACTTTGTTCACCATGTGCTCTCACAAGCCAGTTCTCTGCTAGTCCCAGTGGTTGGCTAGCCCTCCGGAGATGATTATTTGTGAATTGATGACCAATGTTTTTTAAAACTTATAACAGAAAAAAAAAACTTGTAATGGAACTTATTGGCAGTAAATGGTAATAGATTTAAATTGATCAAGCTGCTAGGAGACGGTTTCAAAGAAGCTCACAGTCAGCACAGCAGTGGATGCTGTTGTCTGTATTCTTTGCTGTGGTATTTATGTCCTTTATTTGTTACCCATAATTAGGTTTCTTCCTCTTCTTCTTCCTCATAAAGTAGGCACATGACCAGTTCTTGATAGTAAACTCTTGTAAGGTAAAAAAGAAATCATGTTAAGATCCTTATAGCTAGGCACGGTGGCACATGCCTGTATCCCAGATGCTGAGGCAGGAGGATCCCGAGTTCAAAGCCAGCCTCAGCAAAAGCCATGTGCTAAGCAACTCAGTTAGACTTTATCTCTAAATAAAATACAAAATAGGGTTGGGGATGTGGCTCAGTGGTCGAGTGCTCCTGAGTTCATTTCCTGGTACAAAAAAAAAAAAAAAAAATAGATCCTTACAATGTTACAGTTGTTTGGCACACAGCTGGCAGTTGTTAGATGCAGAGAAGACCATTTATTGTTCCCCAAATAATCTTTGGATATGTTGATGGGAAATGGTAGAGCTGAGAGAATGGTGTAAGAAATGATTTTTTTCCCCAGTGATCTAGAGACAGTATTAGTTGTAGAGATATTGGGTTAGCTTTTAATTTAGAGCTGTCAAATATTGATTTGGTTATATGTATTATAATGCTTTCAAGGCAATTATTTACATATATTCTCCATTTTCATCTTTGATACTAGTTATAAGGAGGGTAATGGTGGGAAGAGGCATTTCTTTAATGTGGATTGGGTGTTCAGATGTGGAAAGGATTGAAATTCACTGAAGTGACCAGACAGGTTATCCAATTAGATGGTGATAATTCACAGCTGTAATCAATGTGGAACCTTGAAGTGCCCTAGTTAGTGAAGAGAATGCTCAGGTCTGTCCGGCAAACAAGCACCATCTTTGTTCTAGGTTTAAGAGTGTCCTGTAAAGGATCTGACATTACCTTAATGACTTAAAACAAACGTGACTCAGTATGTATTCTAATTCTAACATATATATAAAACAAATATATATATATATATATATATATATTTTATATATATAATTTTTGCAGCTTAATCAGAACAATTGCTCATTAGTCTCTTGTCTTTTTTCATTTAGGAAAAGACCATAATTTATTTTTTTTTATCAGTGAGAGTCATATATGTGAAGCTTGTAAACAATTTATTCCCTTAAATAAAGTGAAAAAAATATGTTAAAAGGAACTATGATTGCTACTAATGATCACAGACAGTTAAAAAGTAGAAATGTTTTATTAAATAAAATCTAAATGTGGAAATCTTTTTATTATTACATTTCATGTTTGAATATTTTGTTTTCTTTTTCTTTAAGAAGAAGCAGTGGGGGGAAAACTATGCCTATTGCATTCCATGCCAAGGTCAATGCTCTGTATTGTGACTGTTTAATTTAATAACATTCAAACAGACACAATCAGGAGGGCACTCCCACTGGAAATCCATAGCTGTAAAGAGAGCCCGTGCTTCAAAATCAAGAGAAAAAGCTGTTTGTCAAGACCACACCTGTTTTGAGATCTTTTTGAAGAGTGCTTATGCTTTTCCAGAATTCTAAGATTAAGATAGAGAAGTTCATATACAAATATATAGATTGAGTAATGGCTTTTTTTTCTTAATTTGAATTATCCTAGAGTCCTTTTTAAAAACTTTAGGTAGTCATGTTAGATTAAGATTTGTTAACTGGCTATCATTGGTCTGTGAGCTTTACCAAAGTGATTAAAAAATAAGGACCTCCCTGTAAAATCAATGCATTCTTTTAAAAACACACTTTGAGAGCTTGTTGTTACTTGTGGAAAGAGAGCATGCACTTAAAAATGAAAGCAAAAAATATATTTTAAAAAATAAGGAACTCTTTTGGTGGTTAAAATTGCTTTTTGGATTTTCCATGAAGTTCAAGATCCATTCACCTGGATCTTAAATAGGTAATCTTCAACATGATGAGCACCTAATTTGAAAGTTTGAAATCCTGAGAAATATTTTTTTATGACTTTGAAAAATAATTTCAGATTGTGTATTGCTCTGAAAAGGGTAGATATATCCTAATTGTTTTTTTTTTTCCCCAATTGAATTTTATTTGTGTATTAACCTTGGTAAAAATGCTCTAATTCTGTTCATTAAACCAGTAAGGATTTTATAGTTTGCACTGTGAAGTGTGCTTAGCCTAAATTATTTCTAGAGCTCTTAAAAAATTTGATGTGGAAAGTAACTAATGCATAATCTGTGAATCCCCCTCCCTTCTTCATCTGATAATTTTGTCTTTCTTTTCTAGTTCAGCTTTGTAAACAGGAGTTGCTTATGGGTTGTGTACTGAGAATGCTGCCAGGAAGTAGGGTGAGCACAGCTTCTTTTCCCATGACCCTCACTCTCATGTCGTTCCAAGGGCTCCCTACTTAGAATGCCTTGATAACCACATTCATTCCTGACATACCCCACCCCCAGCACACACAACTGCCGAGTGCCATCTGACCCACAGTCCAGCTGCAGCTTTTAAAAACACCACTGGAGAAAGCTTTTACCTAGAGCAGTGAAAATCCATGAACACGTATTTCGTGTGCTGTATGCATGTTGGACTATTAGTTTTTTAAAAGAAATTCAGTTACTTGGTGTCAGTCTGAAAAGTTAAAAGCTTGTTAATGTGATTAAAAGAAATTTTTTTGAAACTCTTGAAACAAGGGAACGGACCTATGAAAAAGTGGCCAAAAGACTTGTGTATCTCAACAAAAGTAAGAAATGGATGAAAAGTAACATGCTCAACACTACCAGTCATTGTGAAATTTCAAATTAAATTTCAAATGTGAAATTCAAATTAAAGTAACAGTGGAACATCATCACATACCTATTGGAATGGCTAACAGGCAGAATTCACTAGAGCTCGTTTTGCATGTTCATTTATTCTGTATGATTTCTGCAACTTTTTCTGTTGATGTTGGAGTCTAAAACGGTGAAGCACTTTAGATTATTTTGTTCCATGACCTTTGACATGGATATAAAAAGTTTTAAAAGACTGGCTATGTTGGCCACCACCCATAGCATTCCTTGTCCCCACCAATTCTTATATGATGCACTTAACTTCTTGGGGATAGAAAGAGGGAAAAATATATTTCCCGAGTAAACCCTAGGGCATGGATTTTATTTCTTTAATCTTCAAGCAACACTGTGAAGAGAGCACTAGCATTCTTTTTTTATAGATAGAAAAATTGAGGCTGTGATGAAGAGGTTAAGTCGTTTGTTTGAGGTAGCAAAAGCTAGTCAGTCGTGGAAATGGGATTTAAACCTGCCTGTCAGATACCAATTCACTATTCTTTGCCATTTGACACCGATACAGTTCAAACCTGGAACATTACTCAGGAGCTTTATGTGCTGGGGGAAGAAATCAGGGGGTAGGGAGAAAGAATGCCTAGAAGGTAGAGTTTGGCATGGAATGGTATCTGAGAGTGAAGGAGTCTGGGGCCAGCGAGTACAAGGTACAAGGATGGAGGAGATATGCAGCTCCCAGGAGCTGCCACTTCTGTAAGACCCTATCATCCACTGCCAGGCTTTGCTGTTCTGGGGAAGATTCCAGCAACTGTTAACAGTTGCATACAAGGTTGATGAAGGTTTGGGACATTCCTGGGTTAATTTAAACATACACACCTATACAGACTTGTACTGCATAACAATTTTCTGGTCAATGAGGACTGAATATGTGACAGTGGTTTCCTACGGTGCAGGTGTGCAGCGGGCCTTACTATCTAGGTGTGTGTGAGCACACTCTGTGATGTCTACAAGATGACCAATCTGCCTTATGGCCCATTTCTGTACACTATCCCTATCGTGAAGTAACTTGACTGTGAATGTGGAGAGTATGGGAAGCGGGTACTCGTGGTGATGCTTCATTTCCCATGTCCCCAGGAGGCAGAAGCTGACAGGGTTACATAGGGAGCCTAGTTATTCCGGGACCAAGGACGTGCAGCTGCTTTCCAGTCCCTTGGGCTTGATGGGTGAAGCAGACAGATTTCTTTGATGGACTAAAAGGGCTTTGCAGGGTACATATTGTGAGAGAAAAGGAAGTTGGACTCTTATTCTCTAGGCTGGTGAGACATGGCACCCCCTGAAAAGCCACAGGCAGTCGGAAAAGGCATGAAGGTTGATTGTGTGTGAACAGTGAGTGTGCCACAAAGGAAACTCAGCTGTGGACTGTTTCCCGTCAGGGTGTGTTTCCAGGTTACCGACCTTCACATGTCCTTTACCTCCTCTGTGGCTCCTAGCCTAGTCTGAGGAGCAATGAAGACCTCACTTCCTAGCGCCCAGTTAGAAACCTGAATTATTGGCACAGCATTCAAATGATGGAGAACACCCATCACTGAGTTATGCCTAAGAAGCAGATTCCTCTGTGGGAGACCATTTCCCCATTGTGTGTCTCATTGTGAAAGTAGTAATTCATTTCCGTGAAATAAAATAACCTAGTATGAAAAGTATTTGTTGTAATCTGCAAACGGTTATTTTGCCCTTAGCTCATTCAAGTTCAGAGCAAACAGCACTTTGCACTGCTGTAGAGACTCCAGGGCAGGTCCGGCATGCCCAGGCTTAGAGGGGAAGCCATAAGTTTGTCTGGAGACTCCCCATTTTTCTAATTTAGTCTTGTGGGTTTTTTTTTTTTTTTTTTTTTTAAATAAATAAACTTCAGAGGAAATCTTAATGATCTCTTCAGGAAAATAAAAAGTCAAGAGCAGATGATCTAAACAAAACTGTAACTCAATGTCTCCCCTCTCCTTTCCCTGAGCTAGCTCCTACTCACGCTTCAAACCATCTTCTGGTTCTTTTTTCCTGTGGGTCAAGTGCGGTCACTGAACCAGTCCTACTGATGAGAATAAAGTGTGTCCTCTCTAGCAGGAAAGTCTTGGAAGAGATTCAGGCCTTTATTTTGTGTGTGTTTGTAGCTAATACATGCCCTCGTGCTGCAGTGTTAACAGTTTATCTTTGTTGAACTGACATCAGTGTCTTCTCCATTTCCTTTGGAACTTTGAAGGGGAGGTGACGCTGACACTGAAACAGCATGGCTGTTGCTCACAGCTGGTTGTCCTACAAGAGTCCTGCAGGAGTAGTACGAGTTTCAATTGTCAGTGTTCTGAATGGTCAAGGTTTCAGGTGTGTGAGGATGTCTGGCTGGTGGTAGTAATGTACTTGAAGTGCTCTGAGGTTCCTTTAGAATTAAAGTGTTTTGTCATTTAAAGCAACAGATCCTATTGATTATAAAGCTTTCTTGGTGGCATCACTAAGTGCTGCATGCTGGGCCCTCTGCTGGTGATTGCTTCTTTGGAAAGCCTATGAAATATCATCTGTGGTCTGACCTCTAGGCACTCAGGGAAGTCTTCGCTCAAGTTGTCATATAAGGTCACATAACAAATCATTGTCAGCAGAACTGGGATGACGACTCTTGGCTTCTGATTTTCTGTCTAGTTTTGTGTGTATAGTAATCCAAAATCTATATATTTTTAATCTTATAGTGAACAGACTTTTATGAGGCTAGTTGAACATTTAGTCTCAAAATCTTTAACTTTGAACTAACTCCCTGTAGAATTACATATGACCACTTGGTATGATGAGTATAGATTAAATATAGACTGGCTAGTTTGGGAGATGTTTTAAAAAAATCTTCCTTGCTAAGTTGGCAAGTCTCCATTTAACCACAATGGTTTAATCTCTAAATATCATTGCAGATTTTTACCAGTTATTTTAACATTCTTCTAGTTTGTGGAGAAACACTAAAGAAATCTTCCTGAATTTGGAGTTGAAGCATTACCTATAAATCAGACATATTTAAGATCTTTAGTGGAGAAATAGAATCTACATCAAAATCTTTCATGGAATAAGTGCTAACTTCATGATTCTCAGGAACCAGCTGGTACTTTAAGGAACTTTGAGTTCAGGCTACTCCTCTCTAACTCACTCTTTCCCTGTGGCTGAGTTCTTATCTATACTTGTAAGAAATAAACTCCTGGGAAATCTTCATTTTGTCTTTGACACGACCCAGGTTAGCTTTAATGACAAACTGTTTTAACTTTGGAAAAAAAGCTGGGAAATTGGCTGGGTGCCTTGGTGCAGCCTGTATGTAATCCCAGCGGCTAGAGAGGCTGAGACAGGAGGATGGCAAGTTCAAAGCCAGCCTCAGCAAAAGTGAGGTGCTAAGCAACTCAATGAGACCCTGTCTCTAAATAAAATACAAAATAGGGCTGGGAATGTGGCCCAGGGGTCAAGTGCCCTAAGTTCAATCCCTCCGTATACCCCCCCCCCCCAAAAAAAAAAGCTAGAAAACATTTCTCTCTCTCTCTATCTCTCCCCCCCCCCCACACACACACAAACACATAGTTTCGGTTTGTGTTTTAGTTTCAGTAGAGTGCTCTCCTGATGTTCCTATAAAATTGCTCCTAAAGGAAGAAAAAAAGAAACACACACCCCATTGTAGATCACCCTGTTAGATTAATCTTTGCATCTATCTACATTCTGCCTATCCAAGCCAAAATTTCTTTAAAGTTTATTCTTTACTTTATAAATATGTTTGTATTTGTTTTCATATGAAATAATAGTGCTGTTTCCTGTGTTATTTCCTACATAAGACAAAAAAAATGAATCCATTTTAATAAGGCCACTAATGGAGGACTTCACTAGATGGTTTTGGCTTCATGCATCTCTTTCTGCAAAACTAAGTGCCTTTTGTGTACCAGGCACAGCAGTGAACAAAATAGGCTACATTTATGCTTTCATAGAACTTATATTCATATCGAGGGTGGGGGAATGACAGATTAATAAGCAGTTTGCGTCAGACGGTGATAAATTCTACTCTGAAAAATGAATCGGACAGAATATAAAAGTTGGTACCTGTGATTCTGCAATCTGTATATGGGGTAAAAATGGGAGTTCATATCCCACTTGAATCAAAGTGTGAAATATGATATATCAAGAACTATGTAATGTTTTGAACAACCTACAATAAAAATTAATTAAAAAAAAAAAAAAAAAAAAAAGTTGGTACCTGCGGATGTAGAGGCTGCTGTGTTTTCAGGTAGCATTGTTGAGAGAAGCCATACTGAGAAGGTGACATTTGAAGACCTAAAGGAAGTGAAGGATGAGACGCGCTGTTTAGAAATCAAGGACCAGTTTTTTCCTAACTTGAGGGAAAAACATTTCATTTGAAGTATGTTCTTAACTTATGTTCACACTTTAACTACCTGCCGTACTACTGTCATTCATCTTCTAATGCCTTTGATGAAGCTGGAGTTGATTCTAAATGGTAAGATGTGGTTTGACAAGTTGAAAAACTCTCTTCTCAGCCCTGCTTGATTGGGGTTAGAGAAAGCACTTTTTTCAATGTCTTTAATTCTGTAAAATTCATTCTCTACATATCTCCTAGCAGTCATTGAATCATCTGACATTCTAAATTCACTTTGGTTCTTTCTTGCCAAAGTGTCCATCATCCAGAATGTCTGGACTATAGGAACTAGGGTCTTGGTAGACTGGGTGAAGTACAACTTGCTTAGATAGAGAAGTGAATACTTTTTTGATTGATTAAATAGGCCTTACGTGGGAAAGTTTTCATAAAATAATGACCTACTTTGTTAATTTTTTTGTCATTTGTACCACTGCAGGATTTCCAGTAAGGATCTCATTAATTTGTGCTTAGGATATTTTAGACTTTGTTGCAGATACAACTGATACAGGCTTAAAGTTTACCCTTGTTTAAGCAAACCATTTCTCCTCAGATACAGTTTATAGCATAAAGATTTGTTTGAAGATAAAGGTATTTAAGAAAATCTCTCCAGGTGTCCAGACATTACCATGTCATGTATCATGTTCACTCTTCATTTTGCAATAGAGGCTCCCTTTAAACTGTCCTCTGCTACTCCTTCCCTTTTGCCTTTCCACTAACCCCTAATCCTTTGGCTGAAGAGCAGCCCACCCCCAATCCCTGTAGATTCTCAGAGCCTAGATGGCCTTAGTAACACCCTTCCTTAACAACTAGCAGCAGGAGGTCAAAGTCCATTGCCAAGTTCCAGAGAAGACACACCCTAGCTGTCCAAAACTTTGCTCAGCTTGCTACCTCACTGCCACCTTTCCCTGCCCCTAAGAACCCTTGGTGCTCCTGAGCCTCCAAGACAGTTTGGAAGCTTTGAATAAACCTGATCCTTCCCACCAACTCCCATCTCCCAAATTTTGCTCACTTCAAGCAGCCAGCAGCCTGTACATTTGATTCCTGCAAAAATGCCTTATTAAAAGCAAGGAAAAAACTGCAAGAACATAATTCATACTTCTTTACTCTTTGTTATATGGGGGGGGGTATGATTAAAGAAGAATTTCACTTAAATGATCTAATTATTTATCTGTTATTATTAATCCAATCCTCATTGTAACCCACTTTTATAATGAAATTATTGCATTAGTTAACCAAAGAAAATACTTACCTCCACCCCACTGTTGCTGCTGACTTGGTGACAACTTGTGCACAGGCAACTTCATTTACCATCAAAGTTGCTAATCTTGAATACAGCCTCTGAACTGAATGTGAGCCTTGACTTATAGAGCATTTTTCTGTACCTAAAATGTTATGGTCAGAGAGCATGTGGATAAAACAGTAATAGTGTATACAATTTCATTTCTCATTTGTGTGTCTCTTATAAATTCTCATCCTGAAAATACTGAGAAAGACTAGTATCTATCTGAAGTATTGTCCCCATTCCATGTCTCAGCATTTCTATAATTCTCGTCTTGGCTTTTATAATCAGCCACCTTCAATTCCCAGTCTTATTTTGACTGGGAGTCTTTGCCAAACACAAACCCAAGGGATAGGTGTTTGAAGGCCTCAAGCCCTATATATGCCCAGGGAATGAGAAGCTAAATTATAGAGAACCAATTTCTGATTTCCCACTCTGCTAACAGAGACAACAGGGATCTGGTTCAAAAGCAGGCTCTTTATGGTGTTAGTGGTTTTTGGAAAACTAAGAAAGGGCAGTTGAGTTGATGCAGTGGATACCATTTGTGTTGTTAGGTTTTTAGCTCTTTAAGGTTAGGTTGGGAATTATGCTTTACTTTAATTGATTGTACCATATGTTCCATATGATACCATTGTTCAATATGATCATTGAAGTATAAAATATAAAGATATACCATGACACATCGAGCCTAAGTTCCATAGTTTTTATATTTTAGTATCTCTGAAATTGAACAGAGGGTCTTATAATTTAGCATCTTAGAATGCATGAACAATGGTAAGTAAAAATTATAACACCTAAGTTTTTTAGTACTTGTGGAACTGATAAGTTAATTTTGAAGTAAGACAAAAGTACCAGGTAAGAAAAGCTGAAAGCCACATTTATCTTTACTAAGTTTTTTTGAATTTAAAGGTGACCTAATCGAAGATTGTGTTGTCTAATTAAAGCTTGGCATAAATTATGTGTATCATTTTTATGAAAGGTCTCATTATTTGCAGCAATAAAATAATTAGAGACAACATGCTTTCCACAGTGTGGGAAGCTCTGCAACTCAGACATAGTTGCACACATTGACGCAGCTGGAATTCTTCTGTTCTGGTTGCTAAATCAAAATCTTCACTACTCACAGTCTCAGCAAGCAATCGCTAATTAGGCACAGATCATTGAAGTGCAAGCATGTTAGTGGCTCAGATAAACAAGCAAGCATTTTAGGTGATGAGTTTTAGTTTGTGTTTAGTTTTTAAATAAAAGGTTGAGATTTGTTATTGTGTTTTGAGATTAGTACAATTAATAATTTCATCATTATAAGAAATACTTTAAATGTATGATGTATATCTTCTTCAAAGCCACTTATGGGTTTTTATAATAACTGTTCCATGTAAATGTATAATATATTGGCAGTTTAAAAATTATATAATGAGGATATAGTAAGAGCTACATGAATGAGAGTTTTAAAAATTATTAAAACAGCACAATTATAAATGATGTGGCAAAAATGAGATTTTGTGTAGTACTGAGGTAAATCCAGTATGGTAGAATTATAGGTTTAAAGGACTATTCAGAAGGTTTTAAAGGTGGAATGGAAATAGGTTTGACATGGATATAGAGATTGAAATTCAGTCCTAATTTTTGCTTGGGTAAGTCACTGAACCTTGGCTCTTGGTTTCCTCATCTGTAGAATGGAGATAATTATTGAGACAGTTATTTCTCCAACAGGGTTCCAATGAGATAAGAGGTGTAAAAGTGATTTGAAAATTTCATCATGCTTATTTACTGTGGTAGGATGGCCATAATAAATCAATTTATTAAAGGTGGGACACTTGGAATTAAAATAAATAGAAAAAGGAATACAATAGTATATATCCCACCTAAACCACACTCTTTTTTTGTGGTACATTAAAAATGGAACAGGGGGTTGACTCTCAGCACTTTCATTGCAAAATGAAATCTGTAATTCTAAAATGCAGTATTTCTCTAGAAAAACTAGGAATAGTAGGAACATACTTCAACATTGTAAAAGCACTCTACGGCAGACTAAAGACCAGTATCATTCTAAAAGGAAAAAACTGAAAGCATTCCTTCTAAAAACTGGAACAAGACAGGGATTCCCTTTTTTACCACTTCTATTCAGCATTATCCTAGAAACTCTAGCTGGAGTATTGAGGCAAAAGAAAGAAATTAAAAGGATACAAATAGAAAAAGAAGAGCTCAAACTATCTCTATTCCAATGACATGATCCTATATGAAGAAGACCCAAAAAACTTCACCAGAAAACTTCTAGAACTCATAAATGAATTCAGCAAAATAGCAGTATACAGAATTAACCATAAATCAATTGTGTTTCTGTACATCAATGATGAATCACCTGAAAGAGAAATTAGGAAAACTCTCCCATTCATAATAGCCTGGAAAAAGAAAAGAAAAGAAAGCAAAAACCTTGGAATCAATCTAACAAAAAGAGGTGAAAGACCTCTATCATGAAAACTACAGAACAACTAAAGAAAGATATTGAAGAAGACCTTAGAAAAGGAAAGACCTCCCATGTTCTTGGGTAGGCAGAATTAATATTGTCAAAATGGCCTAAAGTGCTTTATGGATTTAAGGCAATTCCTATTCAAATTCCAATGGTGTTCTTCATTGAAATAGAAAAGGCACTTTTCATTTGGAAAAATAAGAGGCCCAGAATAGCCAAAGCAATTCTTAGCGAGAAAAGTGAAGCAGGAGGCATTACAATACCAGACCTTAAATTATGTCACAGAGCTAGAGTAACAAAATGGCATGACATTGGCACCAAAACAGACATGAAGACCAATAGAACAGAATAGAAGACACAGAGACAGACTGACAGTTTGTTATACAAGTTATAATAGATAAAGATGCCCAAACCATAATTTGTAGAAAAGATAGCCTCTTCAATGAACGATGCTGGGAAAACTGGAAATCCACATGGAGCAGAATGAAATTTAACCCCTATCTCATCCTGCACAAAACTCAAAGTAGATCAAAGACCTAGGAATTGGACGGGAGGCCCTGTGCATACTAGAAGAAAATTTAGGCCCGACACGCCAACATGTTGGCTTAGGAACTAACTTCCTGAAGAAGTCTCCTAAAGCACAAAAAGTGAAATCAAAAAATCAATAAATGGGATGACATTAAACTAAAAAGCTTCTTCACAGCAAAGCAAACAAGAGCATGAAGCGAGAGCTTACAAAATGGGAGAAAATCTTTGCCTCCTGTACCTCAGACTGTACAAAGAACTCAAAAATCTTAACACCAAAAAACCCCCCAAATAACCCAATCAATAAATGGGCAAGGGAACTACACAGATGCTTCTCAAAAGAAGAAATATGAATGGTGAACAAATATATGAAAATATGTTCAACATCTCTAGCAATGAGAGAAATGCAAGTCAAAACTGCACTGAGGTTCCATCTAACTCCAGTGAAAATGGCAATTATCAAGAAAACAAATCACAATAAATGTTGGTGAGGATTTAGGGGAAAATATTTACTCATACATTGCTGGTGGGCCTGCAAATTGGTTTATCCACTCTGGAAAGCAATGTGGAGTCTCTTCAAAGAAATCTAGAAATGGAACCACCATTTGACCCAGTTATCCCACTCCTTGGTGTACATCCAAAGGATTTAAAACCAACACACTATAGTGACACAGCCATATCAATGCTTATATTAGCACAATTTGCAGTAGCTAAGCTATGGAACTACCCTAGGTACCCATCAACAGGCGAATGGATAGATACAATGGAATATTATTCAGTCATAAAGAAGAATGACTTTGACATTCACCAGTAAATGGATGGGTCTGGAGACTATCATGCTTAGTGAAATAAGCCAATCCCCAAAAACCAAAGGTTGAATATTTTTCTGATATGTGGATGCTAGCATACAGCAAGTGGTGAGGGAATAGAAGTTCAGTAGATTGGACAAAGGACAATGAAGGGAAAGGAAGGAGGATAGAAATAGGAAAGACTGGAATGAATCTGACATGACTTTCCTACATGTATGAATACATCACAGTGAATTTCACCATTGGGTCTGTCCACAAAATTGGGATCCTAATTAGAATAAGATATACTCCATGTTTGTATAAATATGTCCAAATAGACTGTAATGTCATGTATAACTAAAAAGAACAAGTAAAAAACTAAAAAAAAAAAATAATAATAATAAAGGCAGTGTTTCCAAAATAGTCTTAAATTGCTTTAGTGTTTCAAAATGGGGTAGGATAGCAGAAAAATGAAGTCTGTAAACATGTGGGATAATGAGTTTATTGAAAACAACTCAAAAAAACATTGTGTAAATGGAGAATAATGATCTTTGTACCCTTACTTCTCTGGCAGTCCAGGCTCTACCCAGTTTTACAGTGTCTTTTTTTGTTTCTTTGGGAAGAATGAGGCACCATGCCAGCATACTTCCACATCTGGTGCATGGCAGCGGATTTATGTCTTTTTTCAATTGCCATTCATTATAAAATATTTCCAGACTTGAAGAGAACATTAGTCATATTGCTGCATGAAATTTTTTTTGCCATAACTATGCAGTTCAGAGAGCCAAGATGATGATGATATTATATACTTTCATTTGGTCAAAGAAAAAAATCAATAGAAAAAACTCAATAGTAAAATCCAAAAATGCTGTCACAATAGACACAGTAACTTAAGCTGTACTCATAATCTAAGCTCATTGCTAAACTAATCACTCCATGTAAGTTGTGCTTGCAAAATTTGAAGTTTTATGTGTAGGAGCTTGTTTCTTTGCTTGATTAAATAGATTTCATTTTTTCCTGTATTGGGGATTGAACCCAGGTGAGCTCTACAATGAAGCTGCATCCTTAGCCCTTTTTATTTATTTATTTTTTGAGACAGGGTCTCACTCGGTTGTCCAGGGTTGCTGGGATCCCAGGTGTGTGCCACTGTGCCTGGCTGGTAACATCTTTCTTAGGGAATTCTGAAATGTAGGTATCTATTGGGTATTCAGATGATACCTTTTCAAAATTGCAATAATAACCTCAATCATTGAAAGAAATGTAGAGGTTATATATCAATGATATATGGTAATAGCTGATAGGAAAATATATGTAATTGGTGAATTTATCTTTTGGGATAGATATAATTTTTAATGGTGTTATCACTCTGGTGTTTAGTTGGCTGGTACTTCAGCTGCATTAAAAATGTTGCCATTACGTGAGTATGAGTTGTTATGCTTTCAGGTCCAGAGAGATAGACTGTATGTAGGTCTGACAAGCAGGAGCAAAGAACCAATGTGTATTTTCAGTTTTTGATTACCTCCTTGAAATATTAAAGAATAGGAATTACAAGAGTTTATTAAGCTTACTGTGTGCTATGCTAAACTCTTTGCAGGTCTGATTTGGTTTTTGGAAATCTGTCCTGTGAAATAGAATAGTTGTACAGTAGGGTAGTTTATTAATATCATCCATTTTTTATAGATAAGCAAATGAAAAGTTAGGAAGTTTAGGAAACTTGTCCATGTACCAAAACTGAGAGTCCGAATTAATAGCCTATCGGACACCAGAGTATTCTTTATATATATAATGAGACCTGTTAGTAGTTAGAAGGTGGTTGAAAGAAATGGAAGCCCACTCTAGATTTTTCTCTAATGTTTTTTGGTCATGAAATGTTTTACTATTATTTAAACAGAATGATTCTTCTACCAAACTTGATTAAACCACCAGAATAATTTTTCAGAGTGGGCTTCTTCTAAGACAATGCTGAGATTTTAAGTTAGCAGGTAACATATCTCAGCTCTTTTGTTAGCAGTCACTGCTTCCCCCACCCCAATTGCCAAAAGATCTTAAATGAAAGAAACTTCCAGTCATTATCTCCTTCTCTACTGTTTGATTTGATGTCCACATGATTAAGTGTGTTTGTTTGCTGGGGCTCTGTTTTCTCTCTGTTCCTCTTAGCACCTTTTATAGCAGGGGCAAGTCTGTATCTAGTTGCCTGATTTTTTTTTTTTTTCTGTCTCTAATTGCTCTCCGTCAGTCCTAGAAAGACCTTAGTTTACCCTTCCTGCATACTCTGAATTCTCAAATTCTGTTGATTGGCAGAGATTGGAGAAATTCTCTACCTTCCACAGGCTTATTGTCCAGGAAGGGCTACAGGATGTAGATGCTAATTAAGTTTACTAATAAAATGCAAAATTACCTAGGTTTTTTTTTTTGAATAAAAACTCAAAACAGAGGTAGAGTACAGTAACATAGTGCTTCTCAAAAATTTCTCTTGGAGTACATCTGATTTCAGCATAGGGGACATATACCTTCAGTAGTCTAGGCACAGCTCCCGATGTCTGCCTAAATGGAAATATCAGGTTTAGGTTAATTCCTGTGAATTCTGTTTTGCCCACAATATGTGTATCTTAAAACACACAAAATAGCATTAAATAAGTTGGCTTCCTTCTCTCCAGTTTTCAAATAAAAGTTGTAATACCAGGTAGATATGCTAAGATGATCAATAGCTCTCTGAATCCCTGGCTAATACCATAGGCATATAGTATTTGGTATCTGTACATGAGAGATATATTGTCCTGATAGGATAATATAAGGTGGCTTTAGGATCCATCTATAATGAGGCAGGCCGTAAGCTTTTTTTTTAAAAAAGGAAGTAACTAGTCTACCAAGACTAGATCTTGATATCTTAGAGATATTGCAGCTTCACATCACCTGGAGCTCTCCCTGTCTAGTTGAAGACATTTGAAGGTTATAGCACAGGCAAAAGGCTGTTCCCAACTTGGAGAATGACTTGGTGGATGTTGAGAAGATATTAGTTTCTTTGGCAGGAGATATATATATATATATCTTTTTTTTGTTATAGTTGGACAGAATACCTTTATTTTATTTGTTTTTATGGATGCTGAGGATTGAACCCAGCTCTTTGCACGTGCTAGGCGAGCGCTGTACTGCTGAGCCACATCGCCAGCCCCTGGCTGGAATTTTGAGTGTGCAAAGAGTAGTTTGAAAGAAAGCATTGATTAGAAAGCATGGGAGAAAGGAGATGTGCTATAACTACCTAGTAGATACAAATTAATGTGGTGCTTTAAAAGGATATTAAACTAGTCAACTCATGATTCAGCAATACATATTTGGCTTAAGATACCAAGAAGGGTGGGATGGAAAAAAGGAAGTAAGTTGTAAGAGTTGGCAGCAGGCTGATATGTGGCCTGAAAGATAAGGTGACACCAAATCCCTTCCAAAGTCATAATTATCTTGGACAGATAGAGATGTTAGGTAATCAAGAAAAAATTGACTGCAACTAAGGGTAGAATACCCAGGGTTTTCCATGATTGAATGTAAGTGGTAGCACCAAGAAGAATGTACTAAGAGGATCTATAGCTTTCTGAATTCCTGGCTGAAAGAGTAAGTTCTGCAAACAGTGGGAAATGAGTGAATGGACTAGGAAGAGGTCATGGGAGGTTATGTAGACAAGGAAGCCTGGGTGAAGTATGTCAGGTCCTCCCTGATATTGAGAAGCTTAGGAAAGCTGCAAACTCCTTTATGTTGGATGCCTCAGTATTTCGCAGTTAAAACAAAAACAAAAACAAACAAACAAACAAAAAACAAGCGGCAAGGGCAGCATCTAAACTTAAGTCACAACTTAGGAATTGTCATCATTTGAATACACAGATAGGATTTAGTGGAGAAAGCAAGCCTTGAGGTACAAGGTGTTTCGAAGAGGAACACTTAAGAGTTTGAGGAAGAGAAATATCAAGGGAGGCAGCAGAAGAATGTTATTGAAGCAGGAAGAGAATCCAGAGAAACTGCAGTGTGCCACTGTTTCTTTACCCTTTCAAATTTTTTCCCCAGGGTAGGAAGATGGGTGGTTTATTTCATCCTTTGAACTTTCTAGTTTTACTTGGGTTGTAGCAATAGTGAAGTCTTTGTGGGTTTTCGTTTTTAATTTTTATGGAATTTGTAGCTTTATAGAAACTGTGGATAAAATCTGGCCAAGTGTTGGTTCCTATTTGTTATTTTTAGGTTGGAATCTTCTGAAACTGCTTGCCAAACACATATCATTTATGGGATTATGAACTGTTTGGTCTTCATTAGGGGCCAGCGCCACTATTTATTTTCATTGAAGCTCTCCTGAAGATAGTAATTTAATACACAGATTAAATATGTTATGCTTACAATGAAAATATTTCATGTTCTGTATTTGCCATCATAATAAACAGTGGTTTAATAGTTAACATTTGTTGAGAATCAGGATTTCAAGTTTCTTTTCTGTACCAGACACTGTTCTAAGTCAATTTCATGTAATGTTCATGAAGTTTTGTGAGGGGTTAGTATCTTTCTTTTATACACGAGAAGCCTGGGATTCAGAGAAGCTGAATGCTTGCTTGAAACATACACACTGAGAGGTAGTTGATGGCTTGACATCCATGTCTACCTCTATGTACACTAATCTATAACATAAAAGAATGATTGATTCTAACCAAAGAACTTCTTTCCAGACCTGACAACCTTTATCACATAAGACTATTTCATCATTGAAAACAGATGCTTTGTCTTATATTACCTGCCAGAAGGGTAGATATATTTACTGCAAAATAGGATGCAGAAAGAAGACTCTGAATATACTTCTGGTGTAGAAATAAATGAGATGATATGTAGATCAACCTAGGCTAATTGTTTCACCAACTTTAAAGATCCAAAACAACCATATGGTTCCATGCTAGCATGCAGCAGATTGAGTGGCTTAGAGTAGCATGTGCTTTTTTTTTGCATTTCAAGGAGAATGAAGAACAATTGTCAGGCCTCTGTGCCCGCTGGTAATTCCATCTCTGATGACCACTCTCAGACATCTCTATTGCTGCATAGCAGTTTCTCAGTGCCTCCCAGGAAAGATAATTCCTTGATTGCATTTCAGTCAGGTGTTTAATTTCACTTCAGCTCAACACACATTTATTGAATGACTACCATTGTTTTGGGCCCACTTTATGAAGACTCATCTTTGATTACTATCAACCACTACTTCTAGCCATATATGTAAAATAGGAATAAACAAGTTGACATTTTAAAACTGTGTTCAAGCAAAAGACTAGAGAAATGTTTTTCTCTACAAGTTCTCATTGTGTTTTTCTCATTTGTGCCACGCCCAGAATTCTTTTCTTCTGAGTTTTCTCCATCTAACAATCTGACGTTTGTAGTTCTGAAAGAACACTAAAAGCATAACTGCAATTATTAAAAACCAAGACTTATTTGGTAATTCCTTGACATATCCTGCTATGTAATGTACTGTATGTTTTTTATTAAGGGTTGTGGTTATACTTGTGTGCATTCCAGTATCTTAAGCTTTTCAGTAATTTATCTATAGTGAATTCTTAACATTATGGACACTTTGGCAGTTGCGCTCTCTCTCTCTCTCTCTCTCTCTCTCTCTCTCTCTCTCTTTCTCTTTCTCTCTCCGCCCTGCCCACCCTCCCCATGTATCATTCATGTTCTGAAGCAAAGAATATATACCTATCTTCAAGAAGCTTAAAACATCATTCAGTTATTTTGTGGCATTAGAAAGTACAGGAATGAGCATGCATTTCTTCTGACTTTCAGTATGGTGCTCCATAATGTCCATTTTATGTACATTTTCTGCTAGATTCTTCCATACTAAACATGCTAATGCTTTCCCGTACAGTTCCATGCAAAGATGTCTTACTTAGAATTTACACAACAGGTGAGGAAGTAGTTCAATGTTTTCTAAAGGCTCACACCCTTCCTTCCTTAATGTTTCTCATTCTATAGGAATTAACTATGGTATACCACAAAAGAATATCCAACTTCGGAAGCAGAAAACCTGTCCAAGTTGGTTTCACTTCTCTGACTCAGGTAAAGTTATTACTTAGCTTTTCAGAAATTTAGTCTTCGTAGCTTTGTGTTAGAATAAAGTATAACCCACTTGAATCAAATGTATGAAATATGATATGTCAAGAGCTATGTAATGTTTTGAACAACTAATAATAAAAAAAAGAACTTTGAAATCATAAAAACTCTTACCAACTCTCTTGTTATCTTTATTGTAAAACATATTAAAGCTTTTCAGTAGTAAACAACAGCATCATCATTTTGGGAAGTAGATAACCCGTCTTTTACACAAGTGGTTAAGAAAGCCACATTAGGGACTTAAAAGAATGTGAAAGGTTTCAAAAAAGGGAAGGTGAAAGGCATCTGGGAGCTGTAAGTATTTACCTGTCTTTCAGAAACTGAGGGTTTCAACAGTTGAGTTCCTGTTGCTTATAAGAAATTATGCTGGATGCTTGGGCAGTATTCACAGATGGTAACGTTCCATACTTTTAATGTCATGTTAGGATAAGATAGATAAATTTGGTTTACATGTAATTAAGATGAAAGGTAAAGTGGAGAAAGCACCAGAGGTGGTGTTGGTCAGGGAGAAGGAAGAGGTGGTGTCAGGTTGGAAGGGATCAGGAACAGCTTTTGTGGAAGAAATTGGGGCTTGGAAGAGATCTTGAACAAGGGGCCACTTTGACTCGGGAGCATGAAAGAAGAGTATTTTTCAAGGAAGTGGAATAACTTGTTCCACATACTTGCCAGCACCTCACTGGGTCATGTGGTTGGGTATGTAGGTAGCAGAAGCTGCCTTTTGGAAGATCATGAACAAATCATCCACCTAGCCTTGCTGTACGTGGTCACGTTGTCAAGTCTTTGTTCTGATTCCTCTGAGAGGCTTTCCACCTCACATCAGTACAGAACTGAACTTTTTATTTCCCACCTGCCTTCAAGGTGAGGGGGATTCTGGAGCTGCTCCTGGGTGAAATTCTGCTTCTGGTGTGTCACTGGCTTGTGCTACCATGGGGAAATCACTTACCCTTTCTGTGACTCAACTGCTTCATCTGTAAAACAAGAGTGATGGTATCTAGATCTAAGGCTGTTGTGAGGACTGAAGGGTTAATTTGTATAAGATCCTTAGCACCATCTGTGCTGCTGCTGCTGCTCACCTCTGGGGGAACTTACTGACAGCTTCTGATGTGATTAGTTCCAGGCCTCTCACCCCTGTATGACCACACCCTTTTTTGAGGAGGTCTCTGTCTTGTTTTCCCCTCGGTGTTCCCATTGCTTCAGAGTGTCTGCCTTGTACACAGTAGCGTGAAGATGATAACCACATTATGTATTGCCCATACATACTGCTCCTGTGAGTCTTGCTTAAATCTAATCCCAGAGAAACTGAATTTCAGGAAGAACTGCCTTATACCAATGGACTGACTGGTTATACTTGTTCCCACATAAATATAGCTTACTTCCATAGCAAACGTTGTCAAAGTAAATCCATTAACACTTGTAAAATAATAGGTAGACCTCAATGCTTAAGTTTATATATAAGAAAAGTTATAATTAAATATTTACCAGGTGTTATATATTCTTCTTATGAAATGGAGTTTTAGTGTTTCATTAGCATCATCTAATCGTGGGTGCTACAGATTAACTCTTTGATACAAAACATTGTTGAATAATTAAAGCCCAGTATAATTTCTCTCAAGTTATAATGTGACATGTGGAGACATCTGTGCTTAACTTTAAGGTTAGGCAAATGGGGAAGAATTGGTTTATGTGATACTTGCAGCATCTTCACCATGCATGACATTTCTCAAGAGTAAATGAATGTTATTCCTATACCTTCAGCTTACAAGGTGACTGTGGTTCCAACTGGTGGGGAGGTTTTTTTTATTATTTTTTAAAATTTTTCGGTGGACACGACATCTTTATTTTATGTGGTGCTGAGGCTCGAACCCAGAGCCCCGCGCATGCCAGGCGAGCGCGTCACCGCTTTAGCTACATCCCCAGCCCAGGGAGTTTTTTTTTCTCTAAGTGTTAATAGTTTGGTAGAAATTGGAAAACACACCCGTCTCAGCTGGACTCCATGCTTAACACACTTTATACCGTTAATTTTTCTTTTTCTATTTAAGAGAAAATATTGATTTTACTATTATTCATTGTGATACTTTACAATTTAACAATAATTTTTAAGAACTTCATTAGATCTTTATGTGAATTGATTTTATTTAAAAGGGTGAGAAGCAGTATTTTTTTGTGTGTGTGTGCGCACCTGATTATAGTGTAGAAAATTGACCCAGGCAATTAGGGATTAGTGTGCTTCATGTCATTTGTTTTATTTGGCTTTAGTGCTGGGGATTGAACCCAGAGCCTTGTGCATGCTAAGCATGTGCTCTTCCACTGAGCTACATCCCCAGCTCATGTGATTTTTAAATTAATGAAAGATGTTGGACTTTCTAGTTCAGAATTGCACACTCAGTAGGAGATGGAGCCAAGATGAAAAGCATAAGGTAGAGTCCTCATTTTGTATGATTGAACTGTGTTTCTGCCAGAAAACATAAGTTCTGTATGTTGGTGCTCATCACTACTTTGGCATTTGGAAAATGAGAATATATAGAAAGAAGACCAAGAACCCAGAATACACTTGAAGTTGAAAACATGTTTGTTTGTTTTTTGTTTTTATTTTTGTACCAGAGATTGAACCCAGAGGCACTTTACAAGTGAATCATATCCTCAGCCCTTTTTATTTAATTTTTTTTTAACTTGATACAGGACCTTTCTGAGTTGCTGAGGCTGGCTTTGAGCTTGTGATCCTCTTGCCTCAGCCACCTGAACTGTGGAGATTACAGGTGTGCACCACTATGATTGGCAACATGTATTTTAAACCTCCCCTATTTTGCAATTATCATTTGAACTGGTTGAGAAACATATTCTCTTGTATAATCCTATCTGTCATCTTCAGGACTGTGAGGGGCTCATTCATGCATTCTTGATTTCATCCACTGTTGAAATACAGACTCACCTTTTACACAGACCTACTGAGTAAAAACACCTTCAAAACTTGATTGCTTTGCAGGGCACCTAGAGAAAATTTGAAACTGTGATCAACGGACTGTTTTCCAGAGTAATTTCCAGGGTTATCTAAAGTCTACCAGACCACCTTTGTGACAACTTTCACTTTTCTGAGATGTTTAACATGGAAATAGCCAACATGTCTTGAGTGCTTCCTGGGTGTCAGGCAGTGTTCTACCTGCTTACTCTGTATTAACTCACTTCTCACAATGGCCCAAGAGGTGGAGTCTGTTTCACTTAACAGAAGCAGATACTGAGAGGTTTTGGAACTTAATCATGCCACTGGTTGCTGATACAATCAGGGTTCTGCCTCCTGAGCTCATACTCTAGTCCCATGATTATATTGAAAGGGTAGCTTGTAAGTGAGCTACTCTTTTCCTGTTTGGGGATAGTGTGATCAGAGGGTCTTTGTAAAAGGACAGAGCTACATACTTTTCTCAGTTGAGGAGGCCCTATCCAGTAAAGAATAGTCTAGGAAGAAATGAGGGATTATGTCAGGAATTCACTAAGGAAAGAACGTCCAAATAGCTCAAATTTGAATTTGAGGCCGGCTCAGAAAGACTCCTAGTGGTGACAAGGGGAGAAAGTATTCATCACAGGATCTCTGTATATTTTATCTGTAGCCTCAAACCCATAGAGCCTTCTTTATATTGTACAAGTAAAAATAAAGTGATATGTGGAAAATTACTCAGCTTTAAAGAATAATGAAATTATGGCATTTGCCAGGAAGTGGATGGAGTTGGGGAATATCATGCTAAGTGAAATAAGCCAGTCCCCAAAACCAAAGGCCGAATGCTTTCTTTAATATGTGGATGCTAATTCACAACATGGGGTGGGCTCTAGAGAAGAATAGAGTTACCATAGATGGAAGAAGAGGGAGGGTGGGGAGGGGATGTGGGGATAGGAAGGATAGTAGAATGAAACAGACTTTATGGATATATGTGACTGCATGACGCAGTTATGTTGTGATTCTACAACATGTACACACAGAAAAATGAGAAATATCTATGATATATCAAAGTGCATAAATGCAGTCTACTGTCATGTAAAACTAATTAAAACAAATAAAAAATTAAAAAATAAAGTGATGTTAAATGGAGCACTTTCCCCCAGTCTCAGAGTATTCACATATAGCTTGGATTAAAATTTCCTAGGAATAGCTTTCTTTCTTTGTCTTCTTATAATATTGGATATGGGTATTATGATTTCTCTATCCTTAGAGCAGTATACTGTGTCACATAAATGGCACACTTTTGCACAGTGCCTTTCTTTGAAAGGCCAGTCAACTTTGCTACCTGTGTGAGCTGGACTGAAGGATAATGACTGATGCCATTCATTGAGTTTCCTAGTATGTAGCAGCAAATACTTCATTTAGTCTTCCTAACAAGCCTGCAAGGTAGGTATTCATTCTCTGTTGTATAGATAAGAAAAATGACCTCAGGAAGGATGAGTGACTGTCCAAGGCCTTGCAGCTAATTGGTGAAGTCTAGTTCTGAAAAAGCCCTTGTTTTTCTCGTTGGCTAATTATTCACTAAGGAGGCTCTCTTCATCTTTCTTCTTGAAAGTCTAAAGCAGACCTGCTCTCTTGAATTGAAAGTACCTCTCATGTGGAATGCATAGCTGATCCCAGAGTTTTACCTCTTTTGTAAGAGGTGGTATTACTTTGCCAGTAGCTTCCTTTCTACGGCCTGATACATTTTTTAAAGCAAAAAACAAACAAAAAAACCAAAAACTCTTCAGTATACCCAATGCCTGTTTGAAACAAACAAATTAGCAAAAATAAAGCACAAGCAGGCGTGCATGCATACACACACACACACACACGCACACACACACAAACAAACAAATAAAACCAACCAGCCTCTGAAGCTTGAGGGCCTTTGGTTTTCACAGTTGTCCTTGGAGAGCATGTTGATGGGTCCTTGGATCCTAGTGGTGCAAAAGTTAATGTTCCTGTTCAGAGACCTATTAACTCTTTAAGTGCCGACTTTCAGGTCCTTGGACTGTCACATTAAGTCCTGAGGTGTGGGGCCTCAAGGGTTCTGTGAAGGAAAAAAATTATTCTGGCACTTGTTAAAATGGCAAGGAAGAACTTTATTCAAGACTATCACAATAGGTGTCAAGACTTTTAACAATAGACAAGAGAGATTGGGCTCAAATCCAAATACAGCAAAAACAAGTGGGGATTTATAGCTCCGTTAGAGCAGGTGTGTGTGTCGGGGGGGGGGGGGGGGGAGTTTGTAGATAAAAAATGACCTAGAAGAGACATCAAGGGTAAGGGTGGTTCTAGCTGAATCAAGTCTTGGCAAAGGATTATACATCAAAGATGGGGGCTGAGGAATTAGAACAGATATTGAAGGTGGGGGATTCTCTATGAATTAACTTAGCAGGACTCTTGCAGTGGGCTTTGTAGACCCAATAAGGATGGAAACCTTGGTGGAGGCCTACTAGGAGAAAGCTCAGATAGGTGTGACCAAAACTGATCAAGGAAAGTGTCTTTATCAGTTCCTATTGCCTGTGTTAAATATAAGGGTTCAGGTATTGGACTTGAACTCATGCAAGAAGGCTGCTATTATGTGAAGTATTGAGTGAATTCCAGAAAAAATACATTTTATTACTGGTATAGACATCTTTGACAGGGTAAACATAAAAGGTCTGAATAGTTCTGAGAAATGTGACCCTTAAAGTTTCTCTGTCGCACAGGATGTTTGTTATTGTTAATTTTCTTAACAAATTTAAATATTGCTTATTAAGTGCCAGGCACTGTTCTAAATCCTTTGCAATGATTATTTCATTTAATCCTGAAAACTGTCCTATGAGTTGGGTATGCCATTGTTATTCTGTTTTTGTGCAGAATGGAACAAAGGCCCACAGGAATAAACTAATTTGCCAAGGTTACAGACCAAGCAAGTGTATGTGGTGGTGGTGGATTTCAACACAGGCAGCCTGGCTCCAGACTGGGCTGTGCATTCTGAATCACCCCATTGGGGTACATCCTAGGCTGTTGGCCTTTCACGGATTATGTCTTACTTTTCTGAGCTTTTCTTTTTTCTGCCTAGGAATAAAGAATTCTTTTTCTGAGTTGTGGTAGACTCTGCGTCTTGTTGGAGAGTCAGGAGAGTGTTTTTAGCTTGAGTCTCTGTAAATCACAAAGGTATTTGTAAATAAACTTTCTGGGCACCTTTCACCTTCTAGATTTAGCTAGTAGTTTATTGGTTAAAAACATATTTCCTACCTCCCCACAGTCTGTACAGCATATCATTAGTGATTCTTTCTAATCAACATTTGGCTTTTTTCGCCCACTGGCAACCTCAGTGACATTCCTTCTTTTTTTTCATAAATAGTTTATTTATAATGATGGCTAATTCCTTGATTTGATAAATTGGCTTCCATAAAATATACTTCTGGCACCAAAACTCTTTTTAAAGAGGCAAATCTTCTTTGAGCTGGGTAGATCCAGTTTCTAAAATGTTTGTTTAGTTGTGTCTTTAATTTTGCTTAAGTTTGCCAAACTGGTTTTTAATTAGATTAGTTAATTTGACTGTTTTTTTTTTTTCCCCCATAGTAGGGATTGACCTTCGGGTGCTTTACCATCTTTAGTCTTTTTTATTTGGGGACAGCTGCTTACTAAGTTGCTGAGAATCTCACTAAGTTGCTTAGGCTAGATTTGAACTTGTGATCCTTCTGCTTTCAGTATCCCAAGTTGCTGGGATTATAGGCATACACCACTGTACCTGGTACCAAACTGGTATTTTAAAAGCTTTGGTTGATATGATACTAGGATCAAAGTTACATGATAGTACATGTGGAAACTCTTCAGTATTCCATAGTTTCTCACCTTATCACCTTTTTTCTTGTATTTTAATTGCAGATCTGTCTATGGCAGTACAGAAATTTTCCCAGTCACTACAAGACTTCCAGTTTGAATGTATTGGTGATGCTGAAACAGATGATGAAATTAGTATTGGTGAGTACTACCATTCCTCAGTAACCTAAGTTATGATTTTAAAAGTCTTATTTATTTCATTGAGCTCCAACGAATTCACACACCCAAATAATAAACATCTATAAAACTCTAAGGGTGATTTTGAGCAGGGGGGTTGTGGAAAAATATTATAAATTGTTTTTTAATTTAAAGACTGTTTTTTCCCACAAGGAAATTACTTTATCAGCCTATAACCCAGGTCAACCCTCTAAGAAAATCTGGATAACAATGTTTGTCTTTGCCTCAAAGTAAGTCATTAATTCAACCAAACATGTATTAGGCATCTACTATTAAATATGCTTGGTACAGGTTTTAAGAGTTATCTTACTTTTTTTTTTTTCTTAATACGGATTTCCTTTTTAACTTGAGCATTTGTTTGTAAAGAAAACAAATCATGTTTAATTAGTGATGATGTGTTAAACTGGTTTCTGGCAGGACACAGAACATAACTGCAGATTAGGAGACTTGAGCCCTAGTCTGATTTTGCCACAGTCATTTAGCAATTCTACCCTGGAGAAGGCATACTCCTTTTGAATATCACAGATTCATTTCCTGTAAAAGCAGAGGTTCAGTTATGTGATCTTGAAACTTTTATCTATATCTGAGTTTTTGTTGTTTGAAGATCAGGTTCATGTAGCATTCTTTGCCCATCTTTTAAAGATTGCTACTTACCAGTTTGTGCATGGGAGGTCTTCTTATAGGCTGGATTAGAGATGTGGTTCATAATTAAAAGAATGTCCCAAATATATATGGAGATGTTAGAGAATAATACCAAGTGTGCCCACTTTTCAAGTATAAAAATACAAATTACAAGTACTTAGAACGGTTTTTTCCACACTTTAAAGTGTACATGAAACACCTGGAGAGCTTATTAAATGCAGATTCAATTCAATAAACGCTGGATGGAAGGTGTCTGTATTTCTTTTTTGTTTGTTTGTTTTGCAGTACTGGGGATTAAACCTGAGTCTCATGCATGCTAGGGAAGCACTCTACTTTTCAGCTGTATCCCCACAGTTCTGTATTGCTAATAGACTTTTAGGTGATGTCAGTGCTGCTGGTGCCTGGATCATACTTGAATAGCACACCCTCCAGACCTCCCCACAATCAGATTCCTCTCCTTCCTATGACCTTTATTTATTTTTTCTATACTTTTACCAGTTATGTCTGTGTTTCCAAACAATGTGTTCTATTAGTTTTAAAAATCTTGGTAGCAAGTCCAAAATTTGCTGTGAAAAGAAAGAAGTACAAAAGTCCTATAAAAGAAGGGCTGTCAGGAGAAGATGAGCTTCACCTTCATCCCAAGGCATTAGCTTGCTTATATTCCCAAGAGTTCTCCGGGAAAAAATCACTTGGCAGAGTGCAGTCCTTGGACAAGCAGTTTCTGCATGTGGAATTTATATCAGATGTACATGATTAAGTACAAGTTGTTGGTCTTTCTGCCAGTGATGACTTTATCTGCTCGTTCCTCTGTGACTGTGAGTTATTCTGAAGGCTGACTCTGGGATCATGGGTAGCTACTTCTGCCTCAGTCTGGAATTAAAAGTGGCCCAGACTTACCTGGTAGGGAGTCTCCAGGAAACGGGGAGAGCCCTGCCACATGATCCTTAAGCTGAATGACTATTTTGTCTTCACAGGATGCTTGGGGAAGACCAGTGTTAGTGGTCATGCACCATCAACATTTGGAGCAACAGTGACATTTTGCATGTCCATCTCTGTCTCTGCTGGGGATCTAACTCAGGGCCTGGTATATGCTAAGCATTAGCTCTGCCACTGAACTACAAACCCAATCCTTGATTGTTGTTTTTTGATATTTGTGTCATAATTATCTAGTCCCCAACATAGATGGATAAAAGCCTTGATATATTGATAAGAGAATAATACACTGCCATTATTATTTTAAAAAATGCAAGATTCATATAACAATAATTTTTTTTAGTTGCAAAACTAAAGACCATGATGTTTGAGGCCAGATCTATTTCTTTTTTAAACCGCTTAAACTTTAGCAGTTAACCTAAGGCTTTACTCATCATAGAACTTAAGTTACTTTGTTGAATAAATGATGTAATTTTCTGTACAAACTTTAATTTTTTCCACATTATATGCGTATTTGTCTTAATAGAATAAGACATAAAATTATGTGTTTTTTCCTTTAGAAAGAAGATCATAGTGAATATTTTTGGGTTTTCACAGATATTATTTTTAATGGTATTTCCTGACTGTATTTCATCAGGTTCATACACAAGAATTTATGAAATAATCTCTGGAGTACATCCGGATTGCTTCTGGTTGATCTCCTATCTGTTATTGTTAAGAGGACAATATACATCTTTATGCATATTCTTTTAATTTCTTTCAGGCATCTTATTTAAAATCTCTCTTGAAATCACTTGTCTGTGGCCATTGCAGAGGTTGGGTTTTTAGTCACTCTTCTCTTTACTATTCTAGGCAGATGTCAGGTGATTTTCCTGGGTTGCAGTGATCTTGCGGTGGTCTATTTGATTCTTTCCACTTTGGCTAAATGAACAGTTGTTGTGCAACTGTTGCAGGTTAGTTTTGAAAGGTCTGGATAGATCAGAAAGCTTCCTATAGGCAATTAATATTAGATTAATTTCTAATATTTAAGGGCCTCAAGAAGTTAGACGATAGTTTGGAGATCAGATGATGAATAATATACAGGAGTAAAGTTCCTTACTAATTTTAGATCAGGAGGCTTATTTAAGTACTGTGTACTTGAATCTGATTTTAAATACCAAAACTTTGTTAGGAAAACCTAACTCAGAGCTAAGCAATTTAATTAATTAATTAATTAATTTTTGCAGTGCTGGGGAACTGGGGCCTTATGCATGCCTGGCACATTAACATAGGCTGAACAAACAAAGTGATTTATAAACAAAAATTATTCTTGGAACAACTAATGTGAAAATACAGATATGTTCCTATAACTTAACCATCCAGCATTCTTATTCTTAAACGGAGCCTCTAAATACATTGTATACAGTTTTTAAAAAAATTCTATAATAATAAAGTAATAGACGACTCCGAATAATCATTCCCAACATGGGGGAATTACGAGGTTATCCCAGCCTGTTGTTCAAGAACCATGAGCTGGGAGAAATGTATCACTAATATGTAAGGCTGGTGTGGATGAAGTGCGAGGATTACTCCAGTGTACCGTAATCAGCTTCAGTTTTGCATGAGAAGGTACAGAGTTTCAGCTAACTTTACTATAGCTTGTCGAAGCCCCAGTTTCAGCTGTTTCTTTATTCCTCTGATTTAATGAAAGAGGAATGAAGTAAGACAGCTGTGCCTGTTAGCATTGAGTAATATCTAAAACTCTCAGCCAGAATAGTCTTGAGACTTACAGATGACATAAGCGCAAAACTTGATGACTTACAAAAAAGCTCATCTAAGTAAGCCATGTGAGTGCAAAATGACTTGTGAAGTCAGTCTGCTGATGGATATGGTGGTGGGAATAGGAAGGGCAGTGGGAGAACTAGAGGGCTAGTAAGATGACTAGTAAGATAAGATGACTGCTTTCAGTGTACTTGCAGTAGAAGGGGATGAAATATAGATTTTGAGTGAAATAACAAAAAGTAGGTGATATTATTCTATTAGCATAATTCTCTCATTGGTGGAAGCTGTTCTGGGAGTTTGTTAGATTTGTAGAACTGTTTCTGAACGGTCAATCTTCCTTGCCTTTTAGACCATATTCTTTTGGCCTTGTGCTTGTTGTTTTTTGCTTTTGCTTTTTATTTTATTTTTGGGCCAGTGATACATTGCTGGCTAGGAAGGAAGCAAAATGGGACTAGTTGTCCAGGACCCAGTGGGGAATTCCTGTGGCCCTCAGAGCAGGTCTCTTGTTTCCAGGGCTGAGGAGCCAAGCAGGGAGGCATCCTGTCTCTGTTTTTAGCACTCTCTTTTCTGTCTGAGAGCACCAAGAGGCCATTGCTTTTCTCTTCTTTAAGCATAAATTAGCTACAGGTGAGGGTTCACTGGCTCCTTTTCATCTTCCCACTGCAGCTCAGGATGAGCGGAAGCAGCCTGCTGAGTACATCCAACTTCCCACAGCTGCTCTCACTCCCCATTTTTGTACTGCTTTGGGTTTTTGAACTGAGAAAAGGCCTTGAGTTAGGAATACAGTACTAGATACTTGGGGTTTGGAAATTGGTGGTAGAGGG
Source organism: Callospermophilus lateralis (assembly GCF_048772815.1). Lineage (NCBI taxonomy): Eukaryota > Metazoa > Chordata > Mammalia > Rodentia > Sciuridae > Callospermophilus > Callospermophilus lateralis. Next base: position 125,516,459 of record NC_135306.1, on the reverse strand, counting down.
GAGAGGGGTGATGAAAAACTGGTATAAGCTTCAATCCTACTCAAATAATATATTTATAGGGATATATTAGATATAAAATGTCCCATTATTAAACTGTAATTACACAGTAACATGCATGCTAGTGTGAAAACTCAGTACCTATTTCATCAGCGCTGATACAGATGCATGCATGGGAATTGATAATGTTCCAACACGAATCATGTGCATAGCCTTAAATCTTACTAGTAGGAAACAAAAGGCTACCTATACAGAAAATGAAATTCTATTCTATTGAAAACACTGTTTACAAGGGTTGAGTTCAAACATCTCAAAGTTCAAAGATATTACTTTGAAAGCTTCGCATCTTAGTATATTTCTTTGGAATTTATACCTATACCAGAGGCAGAACATGCAACTTACTCTGTGTCATTCTTGAATTTATAGCCTACAGTTTGAAATCACTATAAGACCAAGTCTAGATTTTTTTTTTAAAAATCAGATATTGTTAGTCAAGCTGAACTCCTGCCAATTAAAATGTTAGTCATTAATGTGAGGCAAAGTTTATTCATTCTGTGTAATCTTGGAAACCATTGGAAAGTCCATTTGCCTTTGTGCATAAACAGCTTGGTCAGTGATGTTGTGTGATAGTTAGGGCAACTCTTAGGAAAGTCTTGGACAGTATGAGCTTTGCACTCCAGAGATTAAACATTTACCAAGAAGGAGAGTCAGTTTGCTAGTAAATATTTTAGGTGGGGACCTCATTCCTTTAGACACACCTAAACAGAACATTCTTGTGGTAGTGACAGGCAACACTACCACTTGTCAACTGAGGTTACAGTTCTAAACTCAGCTGAGAAATGAGGCAATCGATTAGGCAATTTGTATCAAAATACATTTTGTGATAATCACCCAGCTCTTTCTGACCTAACTCCTATATTCCTGTTCTTGTGTTTACTCTGTTTTGAATGCAAATATGCAGACACAGCAACAACTTAATAGTCATTCATTCCTTCAGTAGTCATTAAGAGTCAAGAGCATGCTGCATTTTAAAAGATAAATTTTGTATGGAAATATATGAACATATGTGTGGGGAAAATGCACAAATGCACAAACATTCAGCCAAATAAGTATACTCACTTTGAGAATGCATCTGTTAGGTGTCTGGAAAAATATATGATTCTGTTTTCCAAATGATAAATAGACTATAATCCAGGGTGGGAGGTGTAACCAATAGTTTGCATCTTTTGAAGGAATTCTGATGTAGTGTAGAAATGTTTTAAGAAATAGTAACTTGTGTTTTAGATTAAAAATAACTGGTATATTATACATCCAGAATATGCATTTAAAAGATTGTTAATAATTTTAGTTAAAAAGAACTCATTTCTATTTAAATAAAACACAGTTTCTTCTTTAACTGAAGCTAATAAAATTAAACTGCCAAATTATTGAAAAATGCTTCTGTTAAGACTTTCTTCAGAATTTGGTTACAAGCTATAAATATCCATTCAGATTACTGTTAATACTTATCAAGTGATAATCATGACACAAAAGAGAGGTTTATGTGGCCTTGAAACTCTTTTCAGGCATATTTTTGGAAAGGGATTTGTAAACCAAAAACAATACCATTATCAACAACAATTGAAGAGATTTGTGCTATTTTGTTAATTCAAGGAAACAAAGTACCTACTCATGCGGAACTGAAAGAAAATTCATCAGTTCATGCAAACCCTCCTCTTATTCCCCAGTTAAATGTGGCTATATAAATCAGGAAGCCCTCTATTAAAGTGAAGCATTTCCAAATGCCTAAGTTGTTTACATAAATAACATTTTCTTTTGAACTTGACAGAGGAAGCATATTTTACTTTTAATAGGTCTCTGTTGCACAATAGAATTATTGTTATCCACTTTATTTTTTAACCACCCTTATTTTTGCACCCACACAGAAACCACCCACACATATGAACTGAAACAGCTGGAAAGGTTGCACATTTTAGGTGGCACTCCTTTCCTCCTATGATACTTGAGAAGGATGTTTTTATCATATCATCTAGTATTCTAAAGAGACGATTTAATTAAATGTTAAATGAATTGGTTTTTAAAATTTCAGGCTTTGATGAAAAACAATAATATGAAAACTTATCATTTTAGAAGCCTGAAAAAAAAATTGTCTTTTCACTTATTGGTATACATTTGTTGCCTGAAACTTCTTTTATGATTTTTTTTTTTTTAAAGTAGCTCAGGCTGTTTCCACAGAGTGCTCAGGCTATCTCCTCCAGCAATTATGTGCTATTTGAGTCAAAAAGTAAATTTTACTCACATTTCTAATCCTGCATACTGCTTTACAACTTTATTTGTAGCCAAAGCTTAATATTTGTTGAGTGACTAGCCTCCCTGCAAAACCTCTTTAACTTCCTAGGAGGAGATCACTTCAAGGTACATAAATAGAATTTTAGAGTCATATTAAAGAGTATTTGTGCACACACCCAAACACACATGTACACATAAATAATTTTCACACATACATTTGAAACATTTGTAAGCTTTCTAGTATTTTCAAATATTAAAATCAATTTCAAACTGGAATGAAATATTTTTTTGCTGCTTTTTCATCTGTTCAGTGCTTTTTGACTCCCTGTTATGTTCCAAGCCCCTGTTTTCCTGTTTTGTTTCTTCCTGGGACTTGATGGTAAAAGGTAGCAAAGCTTTTTCCTTCACGGATGAGATGGTAACAGCATCCTTCTTTTAGGATAAAATAACTTTATTATTATTATTAGGCTTATTATTTTAGAATGAGTAGAAAAGGAGTTCAAGTACTTTCATCTATGGTTAGTGATTTTACAATAGCTCAAAAACAATCTCAACACAGAAGGTTACAGAATGAAATAAATATGGTGGCCCACTATAACTTGGATGTAGTCACATATAGTCAACCCTCACTATTTTCAAATTCTGATATTTTATGAACTCACCTACCCAAATTGATTGGTTACCCCCATATCCATAATCCTACTGCTTTCTTGGCTATGTATAGATGTGGGAAAAATTTGAGTGGCTGACCCATCCAGACTTGACTATATAAAGGCTGGTGCAGTATGGTGGCTGACTGAAAAGTAATCAGAGTATAGTTTTTTGCTCTTTTAGAAGAGCAATATGCTAAAAAAAAAGACATAGGGATTAGAGTCAGAAACCTGCTTTGCAGCCTTCTCTTGCCACTCTTTTGAACCTACCTGTGCTTGCATGTTTTGTCTGAAAATTCATTCTTCGAATAAGTACTTCAATGCCAGCCAGTACTAAGACATTATCTGTAACTTGGGTAATGTATATTTTCCTTGGGGAGACCAATGTTAAGCAACCAATTCACAGTTGTGTTGAATGCTACAGAAACAAATTATATTGTATTGCGAACACATTCAAGACACATCCAGGTTGGGTGAGTGAGAAGTTGAGGGAAGGCCTCTGAGAAAGTGATGTTTAAAGCAGCCCTAGAGAGGTGGTAGGTGAAGGGGAAGGGAAGAAGTCATTCAAATCTAGGGAAGGGATGAGTGTAGCCCTTGAGCTGGAAAGGGGACAGCCAATGGTAAAATGGCCTGTAAAGGGTATGGCAGGTAGAAAAAGGCTATTTTAACCTAAAGGTATTGAAAAGTCATTGCAGAACATTGATTAGAGAAGTGGATGATCATATTTGCATTTTCAAAAAGTTGATCTGAAAAATATAAGAAGTTTGCTTAGCCTAAGCTTCCTTAAAATGTTTATTTGGCCATTTCTCTGTGTGCATCACCAAAAGAAAATTGGGTGCAGGCAGCCTGAATTTAAATGTAAGCTGTGGATATTTGTGTTCGTTTAATGCAGTTGCACACAAACCAGAGAACCATAGGTAGAATCTTTCATTTAGTGTATGTATGACTAGATTGGTCTTAGTAAATCAAAATCATACAAATAATTAAATTATAATTTAATTATATATATATAAATTATAATTCATAATTTTTGAGTTTTTCTTTTTTAAATTAAATTATATTTTAATTTGTAATATATGATGGCAGAATGCAGTTCAATTCATAGTACACATGTACAGCATGATTTTTCAAGGCACTGGTTATGCACAAATTATTTTCAGACCATTTGTTTTTTCATACATGTAATGATGTCTAACTCATTCCACCCTCTTTCGTACCCCCATGCCCTTTCCCTTCCTGTCCCTCCCCTTTGTCCTATCTAAAGTTCCTCCATTCCTCCCATACTACCTCCCCCACCCATCATCAGTATAGTCAGCATCCTCATATCAAAGAAAACTTTTGACCTTTGGTTTTGGGGATTGGCTTATTTTCTTAGCATTATATTCCCTAACTCCATCCATTTACCTGCAAATGTCATAATTTTATTCTCTTTTAATGCTGAGTAATGTTCCATTGTGTATGTGTACCACAGTTTCCCTATCCAGTCATCTACTGAAGGGCATCTAGGTTGATTCCACAGTTTAGCTATTGTGAATTGTGCTTCTGTAAACATTGATGTGGCTGTGTCCCTGTACTATGCTGTTTTTAAGTCTTTTGGGTATAAACTGAGGACTGGGATAACTGGGTCAAATGGCAGTTCCATTCCAAGTTTTCCAAGGAGTCTCCATACTTCTTTCCAGATTGGCTGCACCAATTTGCAGTCCCACCAGCAAGGTATGAGTGTGCCTTTTTCCCCACATCCTCATCAACACTTATTGTTGTTTGTTTTCTTGATAGCTGCCATTCTGACTGGAGTGAGATGAAATGTTAGAGTAGTTTTGATTTGCATTTCTCTAATTGCTTGAGATGTTGAACATTTTTTCATATGTTTGTTGATTGATTGTATATCTTCTTCTGAGAAGTGTCTGTTCAGTTCCTTGGCCCATTTATTGATTGGGTTACTTATTTTTGGTGCTAAGGTTTTTGAGTGCTTTATATATCCTAGAGATCAGTGCTTTATCTGATGTGCTTGTGGTAAAGATGTGCTCCATTTTGTAGGTTCTCTCTTCACCTCACTGATTGTTTCTTTTGCTGAGAAGAAGCTTGTTAGTTTGAATCCAACCCATTTATTGATTCTTGGCTTTAATTCTTGTGCTATAGGAGTCTTATTAAGGAAGTTGGGGCCCAATCCAACATAATGGAGATTTGGGCCTACTTTTTCTTCTATTAGGTGCAAGGTCTCTGGTTTAATTCCTAGGTTCTTGATCCACTTTGAGTTGAGTTTTGTGCATGGTGTCAGATAAAGGTTTAGTTTCATTTTGTTACATGTAGATTTCCAGTTTTCCCAGCACCATTTGTTGAAGAGGCTATCTTTTCTCCAATATATGTTTTTGGCGGCTTGGTCTAATATGTGATAACTGTAATTATGTGGGTTTATCTCTGTGTCCTCTATTCTGTACCATTGGTCTACAGGTCTATTTTGGTGCCAATACCATGCTGTTTTTGTTACTATTGCTCTGTAATATAGTTTAAGGCCTGGATTAGTAATGTCCAAAGCTTCACTCTTCTTGCTAAGGATTGCTTTGGCTATTCTGGGTCTCTTGTTTTTCCAGATGGGTTTCATGATTGCTTTTTCTATTTTTATGAGGAATGTCAGTGGGATTTTGATTTGGATTGCATTGAATCTGTACAGTGCTTATAGTAGTATGGTGTGGACAAGGAGGGAATTTCATGTATTGTTTCTCTTAATGATTAGAAGTGATGCTTCTGACTTAGCCCTGAGGCTGTGATTTCCTAGAACCCTAACTTTAGCTTATTAGAGTAGGAAGAGAACTTGACAAACACGAGAGCTAATACTATCATTTTCCATGAGACTTAGAGATGAAATGATTTTCTGAAGTCATACCAGTACTAAAACCCTGACCACCTGGCTCCTAAGTCATGAACTCTTGATTTACTTGTTTATTCATTTACCAGTCACCTATGTTTTGTGAAGTACTGTGTTGGATTCTGAAGACACATCAGTGTGCAAAACAGATCAAAAAACAAAAACAAAACAACAAAACATAAAAGCCCTGCCCTCATGGGGTTTGCACTCTTGTCAGAGGAGTTATATGACAGAATATGTAAGTTCATTATATATTCACTATGTTATGGAGATACAAGAAGAATGAAGGTTATTTAAATTTTGTTCTAAAATTTTAATATCTAGATATTTGTTATTTCAAGAGAGTAGTGTTATGGCAAACTATCCATAAAATGAACCTTGCTTTATCTGCCATTCCCTGTGTTAGCAAATTTACATGACTCCATAGATATTGATCCAATTCCAGGAATAAAACCATTTGGTGCAAAAGCAGTAAATGTTTTCGAGTCATATAGGCTGTACTGTACAAGCACTAGATTTCTTCAGAAGCATTTAGAATGTTGGAGCATTTCTCCGCTTCTCTGTCTGCCCTCCTATTCCGGATCATATTCTCTTTTCCCTGGTTCAGTCTGACTGCATGTTCATTTTCTTTGTTTTGATCATTGCAATACTGAAGAAAACTGCGATGTAATATCCTCTAAGCTGGAGAATAAGAACCAGAGAACATTATAGAGGGCTTTGTTCTATAGTCTCAAAATTAATATGCAGATTCTCAAGAGACACTCGGGGCATTTGATTGAAGTTGCCCTTTAAGAACTTTATCCTGGCATCCATATAAGATGAATTACAGCTTTTGCCAGTTCAGAGTGAACCAGGGGTTACCTTGATCACCAAATTCTTTATGTATCAAGGAAACACTTTTCTAAATGTGAATGAAAAGACAAAAAGTATAGTTCTGGGGCTGAGGTTATAGCTTAGTGGTAGAGGGTTTGCCTAGCATGTGTAAAGCACTGGGTTTGATTCTCAGCATTGCAGATAAATAAATAAATTTTTTAAAATAAAGGTTTATTGACAACCAAAACAATATTTTAAAAAATATACTTTCACTTTTTTTTGACATAAAATGTTTGGACCAGAAAGACCATAGGCATGGAGATTGCATCTGAAAGGAGTTGGGAGGCTGGACTCCCAGAAATTAATGGAACTCACTGGCAAAAATCAAGGAGAAATATATAAGGAATGGAGAAGAGATTTGGAGACAGAGACAGAATATGGTGGGGGAGGTTGGAAAAGAAGAACAGAGTTGACTAATAGGCCTAAAAAAAAATTAAAGGAAACAAGTTTGCCTTAGATGTTTATCTAGGAATTTGTGACTAAGAAAAAGGGCTAATCTAGAGTAATTTCTGTTTTAAAGATAAAATTTAGGATACTTGGTGAGTCATGATTCAAGGTTCTATGGAGAAAAGAGCTTTTGAGTCTTGCTTCATTCTTGGGATTCAAATAAGATGTCTGGGAGCTGAAAGTGCTATTTTTGCCATTGGGATACTGATGAGCTTCAAGCAAGGAAGTAGAGATGATCCTTACAAATCTGATAGCAATATGTATTGTTTCCTTCTTAAATGTAATTTGAACCTTTAATTATCATACAAAGCATATATTTTATTTTTTCCCCCAAAGTTAGAAATTGCCAGACCACCTACCATCACAATCAATTGTGTAGAGTCTTAGGAGTTTGGCTCTTGAGCTTCATCCCAGAACTGAACGGAGGTGGACTCCCCTCTTGGTGCCTCAGTAGCCATTCATTTGATGGAGATTGTTGGTGTCTCATGCAGCCCGTTACAAACCACTACTTTAATGATAGACTTGTGGTTTATGCAGAGGCACAGTTGGATAGGAGTGGGGGTGGGGCTAGGGTTTAGTCTACTCCAGATACATGCTTTTTGAATCACCAGATGCCCAGTGCTGTGCCAGTGGAACCACCAAATCTATAGATACTGCATGTGTTTATAGGAGAACCCAGTCATTTCTTATCAGCCAGAGCTTGAGAAAAGGCTTTGTTTTAAAGGTTTGAGATTATTTTCATGGGCCAGTGTAAATATAGTAGAAATTTCCCAGGATTGAAAACAAAAAAAACTCAGATTTTTCAAACTGTGGTTTATACTGATGTGGACTTTTGATTCTCTAGAATCCTCTACCAGTGACGAGTCTTCTGAGTATATAGAAACCTTGTAAAACATGTGAACCTGAATAAAATATTATCTTGATTGTTGACTCAGTAAAAGGGTTCAAAAATAATTTCATGTTATAATCACTGTATACTAAAGAACACATGCTGAGTACTTTAGGTATAGTCAGGACAAAAATGTTGTGAGAATTCCAAACCAGAGAAGGGATTTCTGGCTGGGGACACCAGAACATGTCCAAAAAGAGGAACTGGGACCTAGTGGTTACCGTAATATGCAGCTAGACTATACATGGAAAGACATGGAAATAGGAAGCTATAGGACTGTTGAGTAGTTTCAAAGTGTGAAGTTCAAGATTAGAAGTAGTAGCATCTTGGATTAAGTCACTTGCAAAGGTACCTTATGATTGCATTATGGAGGCCCTGAAGCCCTTGCAGGATGGAGTTTGAATGTTATTTACCCATCAGAGATTTTGGATTGGAAAATGACATACTGGAAGATGCCCTCTAGGAATTTTATTCCATATGTATCTTTATTAATGTATGGCATTAATACGTACAGTGAGTTAGAGCCACTGAAACTGGGAAACCAAGGAATACAACAGAGGTAAAGTGACTGGGTATGTAAGAAGGGAGGAGAAGAGAAATTAGCATTTGGTGGTTGGATGTATGGAAGGAAGAACTGAAGATAATTCATCACTTAGCTTACTAGGAGAATGGGATTTTGAGTATATTATTTGTTTTTATGTGGTCAGGATATGAACCTGGGAACAGACCCGGGAGGCCTGTTAAGTTTGAGATTCAGACAGACTTCCTAGGAGAAATTCCCAGGAGGTAATTGACTTATTAGTTTAGGACAGTGACTGTGGGGCTCTGTCTCGAAGAGTGGCAAAGTATGTCCATTTCAGGTGACTTACTTGGGTTCAAGGTTTAACTCTCCAAGTCATTAGTTCTGTGACCATGCAGTTTATCAAACCGATATGCTTCAGTTTCCCTCTCTATAACATGAATAGAATGGTGACCGGATTGGGCATTTTATATGTGATTTTTCTCTTGGGATGCTGAGAGCATTAGAGAGCTTTGCACAGTGCTAGGACCTGAATCAGTTAAACCTCCTCCCGCACGCCTTCTTCCTTCTCCTCTTACCTCATTAGGATGCTAGGTCCCTGGGTATTAGTTTGAGGTGGAGAGGACAAAGAAATAACTTTGTGAGGAGGAAGGAACAATGATAGAAATAACAGGGAGGGGAGAGGAAGGGAGAGAGGCAAGACTAAAAGCTTAATGAAGAGTCCCTGGCTTTAGAGAGTAAGAGGGTGGCTTTTGTGTGAGGGAGACAAAGTGAAGGGAAAGAGTAGAGACTGTGGATCTGAGGGTCTTGAACTTCTCTCAGAGAAGCAGGAGACCAGTACATCTGGTAAGATGAGGGGAATTTGGGGTTAGGTTCTTGAGAAAGAAGAACATTCTTTTAAGATAGCCGCTGTGGGAAATGAGATTAGGAGTAAACTAGAGTTGAATGAAAGGATTGCCAAAAAAGCAAAACCAAAGGGGTTAGATACTTGAACTCTTAGTGTCCTTGTGGGTGTGCGAATTACAGCCAGGAGGTCATTGGAGTTTCAGAGGTTGTGGAAAAGAGATGCTGGGCAAGGAAGCGGATGTTGAAGCTTCACTGGGGGGTGGCAAGAGGACTGGGTTCAGAGGAGTATGAATGGGGTGCTGTGGAATGTGAATGGTGCTGGGAGGTCAGTTCCGATGACTGTGAGTCTGGGGGGATTGCGAGGTGTAAGTGGTTTTCTGTCAGCAACAAATTACTGATTGTTCCCATAAAGGCAGGAGACTTGGCGCCTGATGACTCTTGGAGCACAAACAGCTCTATGTCTGTTTGCCTTTAAAGTTGATAAGCCTGTTCTTTTCCTCCTGTACTGTGGAAGGGCAGTAGGCTGGCACTACTCTTTTTTCTTTTTGGTAATATGGTTTGCTGGAAGAGAATAGGTTTGGGAACTCAACAATCAAAATTAAATACGTGCTTCTTCCTGTACTTGCTTTGGGGTCATGGGGCAAGCTGTCAAGGTAGTCGATGCTCCTTCTCTCTGTGAAATGAAGACAGTTTCTGCTTCAGTCCTGCATATCATTGTGTGGACATTAACTTCGAAAATAGATGTAACAATCACCACTGTAAGTACTCCAAAATGTGAGTGTTCTCCCACTTGAGAGAATAGTTTCTGAACTAGGGGTTGATTTGGCTTCTGGAAACACCCCTAAAACAAAGCAAAACAAAACAAAACAATCAAAAAGCAAAAACAAAAACAAAACAAAACAAAACAAAAACAAAGCAAGGCTAATTCCAGTGGCTCAGGAAGCTGAGGCAGGAGGATCACAAGTCAAAGGCCAGCTATAGCTGCTTAATGAGACCCTATACAACTTAGATCCTGGTCTCAAAAACTAAAAAAGGCTGGGGATGTGGCTCAGTGATTGAGTGCCTCTGGGTTCAATCCCTGGTACCAAAAAACCAAAACAAACAAAAAAGCAAGGTAACTTCAAAATTGCATGATTTTCATTAGCACATAAGTGTGTGCTTTCAAAGAAAGCAAAAGAAGCAACTTATACCAATGGCATGCACAGTTAGACTTGTTATGTTGATGAGATCTCAGTCAAAGATTTTCTCAAGAATTTAAATAAAATTTGTCTGAAGTATTAAGGGTGTGATGAAATCTAGGGAAAAGCCAGTTGAGTTTGGTGTGACATTGAAAGGAGATTCTTTTATGTTTATATTTATTTATTTGCCAAAATGTGTGCTTTTGTGTAAATGCATATAAAACAGACTCCACCTTTGTGTGGATAAAACCCAGGACCTCCTGCATGCTAGGCAAGTACTTTGTTGCTAAACAGTACTTTCAGTCCTTATATGTAACATATATAAGCCCAATTAATATATAATATATATGCCTAAACTCTGATATTTATACACACACACACACACTCAAACTACCTGGTAGTTTGGCAGTTTGAAGGTAAACATATATTTATACTATAAAGCCCTATGTCCACTCAAGAAAAGGAAAAACTATTTGATATATAGCCTAGAATTATTTCTGTGCATCCATTGTTACCTGTACCCTAGATGATAATTCTCAGTTTTCATGGATAATTTGAATGGTCTGGAGCAGTAGTGTTGTGCTCTCTTATAGACCAAGTCTCTGGTTTGCAGGAGATTTCTTTCTTCTTTTTTCTCCAGTAGGATGAGAGAAACCAGACTGAATATCCAAGGACCAGAAGAGAGTGAGAGGTGGAAGACTGGGTCACAGGTTCTGATTCTCATCCCACACTTGCAGTGGCAATGTTGGGAACAATGTTGACAGACCCAATTACGGATATCTTGGGTGCCTGAGAACCTATGAAATGTCAGACCCCAGCTTTTGAGGGAGGCAGTAGGAACAGGAGTTGAGCGTTCAAAAGGAGACTGGATTATAAGTTATAACCCCTGCAGAAGGTCTGGGTAGTATAGTTAGAGGATACACAGGAACTGAGAAAAGCATAAAGAAATCTCTTGATAATAAACCAATGGAGTGAAAATTACAGATTACTTACATGTGTCCTGTGCAGTCTGAATGCTGGGACAAAATATGGCACATGTCATGGTAATAGACAAGTCCCAAGTAGAGACCAGGTTGTTCTGAACTCTGCAGAGTGTAGTTGGCTTGATAAAAGTCTAATTTTTTTTACCCTTTTCATTTGTAGGTTGTCTATTTCATATGGAGCTATAATACTTAATTAGAAAACAAAGTTATAATAATCTCTCAAGTAATGACTAACAGGCTCTTTCAACTTGATATATGTCATGCTTACCTGAACTTAGTTCACTTGCATGCAGTGAGACTCTGGGATGCATCAATAGGATGAAAGAATGGAATTTAAATCTTCATTTTCAGGGACTTGTTTTCAAGATGAAGATAAGTTTTGTTTTATTTTGTATGTGCCAGGGATTGAATCTAGGGGTGCTTAATCACCAAGCCACATCCCCAGTTCTTTTTATTTTTTATTTTGAGACAGGGTCTCTCCAAGTTGCTGAGGTTGAACTTGCAATTCTTCTGAGTCTCTGCGATTGTAGGCATCTGTACCACTGTGCCTGGCAAGTTTTGTTTTTGGACAATTAAAATGTCTGACTACAAAAAGGACATTATGGAGAGCCAGGTTTAATTACCTCAAAGATAACTAAATTCCATGTGTTTTTTATCTGAGACCTTGGATTCCCAGGGGCTGTGGAGTGTTAGATGAGAGATGGATGCCTCTGAGAAATATTATGTATTTACAGTGACCTGCCAGTGTTCACCAAACCCATGAATTTTTTTTTTCTTTTCTGTTGGTTTATTAGCTTTGCAACTAGGCATCCATGGAACTTGATGCCACAAATGGAGTGGAAAAGCCTTATTTGAAGTTGTGGCTCCCAGAAAATAACAAGAAGAATTTGTGTGTCTGCCATGAAGCAGACAAAGTGGATGGCCTATCATTGGGGGTATTAATTACTACGAAAGTCACCTGATATTTGATGGGAAAGTTAGTGTCACTTTAATGCCACTTCATCCAATTAGGTGCCTGGCATTTATTACTCAGGAATACCATAAGCTGATTTTTTTTTTTGCTTTGTGTACAGCTTACATAATTTCTCAAAGTGGTTGTTTACTACAGTCTATATCTACCTTTGATTTTCTTTTAAAAAAATTCAAAGAATTAAAATTCTCTCATCAGTGTCAGTTTCAGGGATGAACTGCTTGTGATATGATGACCCTTAAATCACTGTATCCTTACAGTACAGTGCCAGGTGTCATTTGGCTATGTATATTAATGCTACTCTAATTTTTCTCAGTGTTCTAAATCCAGAAGAATATGACCAATTCGCCTACTCTGGTGAAATTGTATTGATGTTTTACTGTCTGTTTCCTACTATTTATGAAAAGTTAGTTTATCTAGACAGATGCTAAGAAAGGGCCTGACAGAGCCTGCATCTTGCTTCCACATAGAGGAGAGTGAGATCATTATTGGGTATCACCTGAACTTATAAAATGTAATTGCATTGGCTCAATCAGGCATTCATAGATTTTTACACATTTTCATGTTTTCTTTGAGACTTAACAAAGTGGCTGACCCGGTTCTCTGCTGTAGCATATCTGGAGGTCATAAGTGATTTGCTTACTCTAATAAATAAAGCATGCTGTGATTGATCTGCACTTGTGCTTGGGTATATAGGCTGTTTGAGGAAAGACTTCTGTGAGAAGAGTTTAATACAGCATTTTCTGATTATGATATAAATGTTGATTGGCTATGAGACAGGTGCTTTCTCAGTTCTCACTGAGTTTTAAAATGGGTAAAACTCAAGCTGATGGATTTGAAACATTTAATTGTATAATGCTTAGTATGTAAGATAGTTGAGTTATATCAACAATGAGCAGAGAGCAGTTTTCTTTATTCTCTCCTATTCCTCGTTTAGTCATTAAACAGGTTTTCTAGTCAGAAGCAGTAGGGTGAATTTAAGATTAAGTTAGGAAGTAGAGAATGATTAATTTAGGAAATAGGTATTTTAGACAGTCTAGGGATGTTTCAGAATTTATGTTCTTGGCAAATATTGAAGCCATCAGCATGCTTCATCTCTGTCTAGGGTACAGTCCAACTGATATCCTCCTGAGTGCTCATACTCTCAGGACCTGCCATAAATACACTTTAATGTATAGATTTATTTTTTTTCTGAAAGTGTTTTTCCAATATTATGTTGTAGACATAAAAAGGTAACCTATAACAGTATTCTTGACCCCAATAATTTGTTGGAAAGTTACCATTTATATATGAAACTGTATTTTGATTGCTTTCCAATTACTGCATGCTCTGGATGGACAGGAAGGGGAGAGGTTATTATGAATTTAGCCAGGAAAGTTTTATGCAGGTGGCAGGAGTTTAGATAGCCGACATAATTTTCCAAAGTAGTATTTCCTGAATTCTAGAGTAAGAGCTGGCATGTTTCTCCTCGTAGAGCAAATAGACTGTGGGAAGGTATTGTTAAACTCATTAGTTCATTTAAGAAACATCTATTGAAAATCCACTGTGTTCTAAGTATTGTTTTTGGAATATGGCTCACACTAAATCAAGCTCCTGTCATATAACACACATAGGGTCAAAATCTGTAATGGAAGGACCAACTGTCAGTCTGGATTCTCAAAACTGGATAGTAAAGAGCCTTATTTATTCATATTAATAAAATGTGGTACATCACAGAAAATTGCTTATCCTTGACTGTTAGAAATGTGTGTCTTATAAAAAAAATACTGTCAGTTTTCCTAACTGTCTTAGAAGGAATACCTCAAGCATTCACACACACACCCAGTAGCTGTTCCATGTAAAGCATTATGATAGTTGCTATCATAATAGGGGAGTTATTCCATATGTTTCATGCCTAAGGTCTGGTGTGGAATATATTCCCTGCAATTCTCTTGGTTTTTTAAGGCATTTGTGGGTCCTGTGCACCAGACATGCTAACACTGGCCTCTTGTCTTAGTGAGTTGTTGGGTTATACTGGACAGGTTGGATCTGCCTGCCTTCCAGCAGTTTCCTCTTATACAGTGAAGGCAGGGAAGTGACTGGGGATCCCCATCAGCCTGTTCTACTAAAATCCAGTTTACATGGTAACACCTTGAATCTTTCATGCCTACTATGAGGACTGTTAATTTTTGTTATGTTGTCCCTAGTAAACTATTAATATAGTACTTTGAAATCATTGTAAAAAATATTTTAGAGAAAATTTTATAGGGTTAAGAAATTAGTAGGCCACTGTTACTAATTCATAGGAGAATATTTAGGGTTCCTGGCTTATGTTATTTTCTTACACAAAAAATAATGAACATGAATGTCTAGATTTTGACTTTTATAGAACGGAGGCTATAATATTTAAAAAGAATAATCAATTTTTTTGAAGTCCTTTCTCAGAAGAACCAACAAAAGAAAAAGAGGGACTATAATTGTCAAATTGGGTCCAGTTCCAAAAATCTGCTGGAGGGAGAGTAGTTTTTGTTGTGGGGAACCAGACATTCAATTGCTTGTGCATGTTAAAATTTTTCTCCTCAGACACTTCCATTATAATCAACTAATATCTTACTGAGGCTATAAATAGTATTTATATGGGAAACAGACCAAAAAAACCATTCAAGTAAAGTAGAAAACAACATCATTCGTTTTTGGACAAGGAGGGAGTAGAGCAAAATGAAAACCTGAGTTTCTTTGCTTATTACAAAAACCTGATTTTTTTTTTTTTTAAAGAGAGAGTGAGAGAGGGAGGGAGGGAGGGAGAGAGAGAGAGAGAGAGAGAATCTTAATATTTATTTTTTAGTTATCGGCGGATACAACATCTTTGTTTGTATGTGGTGCTGAGGATCCAACCCGGGCCGCACGCATGCTAGGCGAGCGCGCTACCGCTTGAGCCACATCCCCAGCCCCACAAAAACCTGATTTAAGGCAAGTCCATAATTTATTTGTGGAGTAGGAAGTTTCTTGGGGAGGCCAGTGGACTTGAGAAACTGTCACAGGCATGACCCTGCAGCCAGGGCAACAGTGCCTGGGACTGCATTGTCCAGTCCTAATTTTCTAGATTGACCAGGTGGGAGGTTCTGGTATGCCTCTGCCAATCCAAAATTGAGTTATATTTTTATTCCAAAATAGCTGTCAACAGACTTCTATGTGCTGTACATTATTTAACCCTTTGGGATATTTTATCATATGTCATCTACTCCCTCACAGATCTTAAGCTACAGAGTGCCAAAAATATTTTTTGTTTAAAAAGTTATACATTTTATTAGGTTTTATAAAAACTAGCAGTCTCCTATATTGTTACTCCTAGTCCCTACTGCTTTTTAAAATTTTCCAGAGAAACCACTTTGAACTTTGTCATTTCTGTTATTTCCAAGACCATGATTATCCTTGCTGCCTTTTGAGTTTTCTTTTCCAGTTTTGGATGCCATCCTATTGTCACACATGTCTCAACTTTACACTACCTTTCGTTTTCTTTCCCTCCATTCTCTCAATGAAGACAATTTTGCTAAAATTCATTTTTAGTTTTTATATTATAGTAATTTCATACCTGTTACTTAGTACTCAGCTACTTAGTTTATTATGATTGTTTCATTTGTATATATTTGTTTTCCTGGGAGTCAATAAAAGATTTTGAATTTTCCTTCTTTCCTTCCTTTAATGTGTTTTTTGCTAATTTATAATTAAACTCTTTTCCAGTGTTGTAATTCCCCTCACCACCCTCAGATACATCAGAACATCGGTCAGGTCTTTGTTCCTTTCTCTGGACGTATGTTTCTAGAACCCCCAACTCTTACTCTAGTTTGCACAAGATTCTCTGTGGGCCTTGGTGCAGCTGTTGACCTGGGTGCCCTCTGTGTCCTCTGGGAGTTCCACCCGCTTCCCTGCTATCCTGGTTCTCCTGTTTCCTGGAATCCATCTCCTCTTTTCTCATGATTCATGCCCGTGTTTAGTTAGAGCACATTGTCCAATAGCTTCTGGTAAAAGGGGGCATCTGAGGTTAAATGTTTTGACATTCATTAGAAAAGTTGGGAGTCACTAAGTTAGAAGTCTGGGGTCCTGACATGCCTCTTACACAGACTTTCAGCTAGTCTCTAATTTTATTTCTTCCAATTTCTTCACCCTTCGAAGTTCCTGCTGCCTCCAGACTTGCAGCCTAAGCTGGCTTACCTCTTGGCCTCTTTTCTCTGCAGACTTTCTAATATTTTTAATATTTTTATCATCCAGGGTTTTGCTGACCTCTTTTTCCTCAGAGAGCTTTGGTGGCAGTTGACACCTTCCCAACACTATTCCATCAGGTTTCTTTATCAAAAAAAAAGTACAAAACTTATAATATGCTATTAGGTACTCAGTTGAAAATCTTTATACATATAAAATATATTTCTAGTCCATTTACTGTCATCAAAATTGGGGACTGAGGCTAACTCGGTGGTAGAGCACTTGCCTCCCATGAGTGAGTTAAAGCCTAGTGGTTCCAAAAAGAGAAAAATCCTAGAATGAAATTTAATTGTTTAAAATTTTATATTTATTCATTTATTTAGCTGTGTCAGGGATGGAACCAGGAACCATACATACTGGGCAAAAGCTCTACCACTTGAGCGGTACCCCAGCCCTGAAATTTTTAATATTTTGAGTGGAAGACATTCATTCTCTTCCTTAATGAGTTCTGATCAGACTCTGGACTTGCTTTCCTCACTTGCCTGTCTTCATTGTAGACTCTATGCCAGACTAACTAGACCTCTGGTAGCCCAGAATGTTTTCATCGTTTGTATGGGAAAAGGAGGAGACCAAGAGCTTAATAAAAGGAAAGGCTTAATTTTAAATTAAAAAAAAAAAAGATTTGCTTTGACTTCATTTGTGTTGCCATTTTTATAATTTAGACATTCGGATGTTAGTTAAGAATTCATGTTGAAGTCTAGGTATAAACATTGATATGGAAGAATCACTCTTTCATAATTACCATTTGAGCTATGCATTTTTGAAGACTATGCTATTGTTACTCCCCATTAATTAATTTACTTTGGATTTGTTCTCCCAATGTTTCTGAATACTTGATTCTTTCCTCCTCTAATTTAGATGATTTTCCTTGTCTAATTGCTATTAAAGACAGGACAATATAGGTACAAGTAGTTTTCTAAAGTAGTGCTTTTCAATTTTAATATAAGTCAGTTAACCTGAGGATCTTGTTAAAATGCAGATTGTGAGGATGGGGCCTGACAGTTTGCATTTCTATCTAACAAGCTCCCAAGATGCTCATGTTACTCATCCTTCTGACCACACTTAATTGAATGGCAAAGACCTAAATGGATGTGAAAGAGCAGCGACCCCTTCAGAATATAGATTGTTTTCAAATATCTACAACCCTTAGGCTTCTGGAATTCAGAAGCTTACTGGATGTAACTAAATACCTCTAAATAGTGCAAGATTTATTGCTTTTTTAATTTTTAAAAATAATTCATATTTAAAATATTTTATATTTGTGGGTCACTATTTAGAAGTGATTCTGTTACTATACTTTTGGTGTGTTTAAATTTTATATAATTAACGTATAAACTTTTTCTTCTAGTGTCTTTGAAGAAAAAGATACTTTATCTGCTAAACTTTCATTTGCAACATGCAGGGAAACATACAACTCTTATCTATAGCTGTTAGGATTTTATATATATATATATATATATATATATATATATATATATATATATATATATACACACACACACACACACACACACACATCGTTTTTATGCTAGACAAATAAAACCACATATACACAAATTAATAATTAATTTAATTTTAATGTTTGTTTCTGTGTAATTAAATGTTAGCAACGAAAGAAGATTAATGATTTTCTTTCTTTTTAAAAAATAGCTCAATCACTAAAAGAATTTGCAAGACTACTTATTGCAGTAGAAGAAGAAAGGCGAAGATTGGTAAGTCTGTTTCTATTTCTTAATGATATCACTTTGTTTCAGCATATTAAAAGAATGAGTAGATTTCCTGAATTAGCCATGCTAGACCTTATAATTTGATATGTGTGCTAAATGCTGCATGTATTCGTGAAAAGATTTGTGACTGTAATTATCAAATATTGCTAGTAGATAATATTTGCCCTATTTATTTCATTTGTTGAACACATGTAAGTTGTCTTTATTTGCTTGCCATTTATAATTGCTCCAAGAATTAAAAATATCGAACAAACTGCCACTAAGAAACAAATTCTAATTCAGCAAATGTTTGCAGGTTATATTATAATAACCTTAGTTTTATGATAAAGACATGTTTCAAGCATTAAAAGCAGTTCATGGAAGGGGCAACTAATTTTGTCAGCTTGTTAGTAGGAGGTTTTCTTGAAAGGGTGACATTTGAGTTGGGTTGTGAAGGTGGAGAGGATTTTGCTAACTGAGAATAATGGGGAAAGCTTTCCAAGTGGTAGATTAAATTATTATTGTGAAATATCAGAGCAGAGTTATTGGTAATACATTCATCTCTTCAGAATGCAATTTTGGACTCATTGTATTCACATTTTTGTTTTGGTACCTCTCTACGACCCACTGTTTTCATCTGTAATGTGGAAAGAATAACAGTGTGTACTCATTTGTTTAAAAGCATTTATCATAGCACCTGGAACTTACTAAACATGTTCAGTTGGTGATGCTGCTACTGATTGTCAGTTAGAGTGAGGGTTAAAGACTTGTTTACATCTTCAGTCATCTTTGATGTTGTTGGATGATATACACACATAATACTCAAGTGTGGATTAAATAGCCTAGGAATATGGTGCCATTTTGCTAAATGGATAAAAGGAGAGTGCCTGTAAGGGGGCCTTGACTCACCAGGAGTATTGCCTCAGCTGCAGAAGGATAACACTGTGGGCACAGCAGTCATATAAATGAACTTGGGCAGGGGCTCCACAGTAGGAGAAAGTACATGGAATCAGTTAATGGTTCTTAGAAGGGTTTAATAGAAGGTTGATTGAGAGTTGTAGCCAGATGGAGGCTAGACCAAGACGTTTTGATGTTTACTATAGGCAGTGAGAGAATTGCCAGAAATTTCTGAAGAGAATAATGACAAGATCATAATGGATTCAGGAGAGATTAACTTGGCAGGCATGTGATTATAAGGCAGGGGAGAAATGCCCTGGTGTATTGAGGTGGTTGGGGGTTCCCATATTTTTTAGGAAGCATTAGAATACCATGAGTCTTGTCCCAGTGTCTAAGAGACAGTCATATAATGTAACTTATCTTAGGTTCATATATTTTCAGGTCAGAGAATGATTTTCTGCGGGGATGAGTTTGATCTGAGGTACGAAGCCTAAAAAAGACACTGTCTTAAGTGCTTTAAGCATGCACACACTCTAGCTCTATGAGCTGCACAGAAATCCAGCTTCCACAGGGAGACCTGGGTAGTATGTGCCCTTGTGGCCCAGAAGAGGAGCTGATGACAGAAATGGGAAAGAGTAGTTACAGAGATGTGAAAATTAAGTTGGAAGTGGTGTGGAAGCCAAGGAATATACAGTTCTCAGTGGGTAAAGCTATGATTCAAATCCTGTGAAAATGGCTCAGAACAATAAACCAAATAGCATGGGTTGTAATTTTTAAATATTGAAAAATATCAGAAGGTTTTGTGTGGGGAAAGAAGACCATGGGAATGTTCCCATAGCACCAAGGAGACTTTCATGGGCTTCAGGGGCCAACCTCTTCCTCTGAAATGGGAGAAAAAGAGGGGATTGATGAAAACCTCATAGAAATTTGGAACCACAAACTGCTTGATTGGACAGGTGGAGAATAGCTGAGGAAGGAGTCTGCTGTGACAAGAGTTTGTAGAAAGTTTTCAACAGCCAGAGGCTGAGAGAAGAGTAAAAGGACTGCTGGTCCGTGAGTAACAAAAAGACAAAAAAGTAAAATTAAAAATAAAGAGCCACTAAAGTTAGACATTGTAAATGTGTTCAGAAAAGACCAGTTACCATGTTGTCTTGGGTTTTTCTGATAATATGCTCACAATGCTAGTCTGTGAGCAGTAAGTATAGTTGGGAGGTCAGATTCAAGTTAATAGTTGGCATAAAAGACGTGGTTCTGGATCAGGGACTTGGATTAGTATAGTATAAAATTTGGGCCTGGTTGATGACAGGAATTGTTGAAGCAGAATGATATGGATAGATTTCCAAAGCAAAGGGGGCAATCATGGCTACTTCCTTATGCTGAGGGTTTATGGAACAAAATGAGAGAAAGAGAGAAGCCAAAGGAATTTGGGCTCAAGAGTGGGAGTATAACTGTGGAGCTGATGTAGCTGACCTGAGAGATAAGCCTTTGGAATGGAGAAGGCTCAGCTGAGAGACCGGGTCATCTGGTGTGATGACAGGGCAGAGGACAGGGGTTAGGTAGAGGAAATGGTTGAGGATTACTGAGTTACTTAAGCCTTGGAGACAAAGATTGCCTCAGGTCTTAGTGTCCAAAAGGTCTTCATTTCTGCCTTCCACCCTGTTTCTGATGTTGGGACAAGGGAGAAATTCTACTTCATGAGTGAAGTCAAACTGTGGGTTTTGATTGTTTCAATTGCTGTTGTTTCTAAAGGTCTAAGATAAAAAATGTACAAAGTGATGAAAAAGATCTCTATAAGATAAAAGCACATCAGAATATATTTCAACAATGATCATATGCAAAACAGTCATTAAGTACACAAATCTAAAGTGATAAATCCACATTTTAGTTAAATGATGCTGTAATAATTAAATAATAGTATAGCTGGTAACAGGTTGTATACAAAGATATGGCAAAGAATTTGTATTTCAAAAATTATTATTTTATTTGTACAGTAGGATATTTCAGATACACAGGGAACGTGTAAAGGAACTATTTAGTTAATTAAAAGACCATTTAATCATTGTCTTTTATTGATAAATCCTGAGTATTATATATTAATTGGATTTGACCAAAGTCTTAAGGATGTCAGAGTAGTAAGTAAACAAGATATTAAATCTCATAAAGATGAAAGAGGGTACTTAGTACTTAATAGTTTAAATAAATTCTCTTTTATTACCAGTGATTGGCTGTAGTGAGTAAGATGAATAAATATGTCATATTGGTAACTTAATGACTATTAGCAGAAAGAAGCCCAAAGAAACATTGATTTTATAAATGGAGTCCCTTCTTAGTTCATTCTAACTTCAGGTATTGAGGCTTTTGTTTTTTGTTTTATTTTTTTTCAAATTTCTACTAAAGCCAACTAAAAATGCACTTTTTTACAACAAAAAATGAATCAAAGAATAGCATTTCAGAAACTGTTGAAAGTAGAATTTATCCTGTCTCATACTTTTGATTAGAAAAATCATCTTCCATGATGCAGCATCTTCTAAGATATTGACTGACACCTGCCATCTCTTGGTTACTCCAAGAACAGCGGTCTATCTAGCTAACTATTTTGAAGTACTGGGATTGAACTCAGAACCTCGCACATGTCAGGCAAGCACTCTGCCACTGGGTTGCCTTCCCAGCCCTTTTTATTTTGAGACAGGGTCTCCCTAAATTGCTCAGGCTGGCCTTGAATTTGCTATCCTTCCGCCCCAGCTTCTAAAGTAGGTGGGATTATAGGTATTTACCACTGTGACCGAGAATAGGTTTAATGACACATATATAAGAAATAATTTATTAGTCTTTTGTATTGGTCTTAAGAAAATTATTATTAGTTTAAAATTCAAATTTTTAAAATTTATTAACATAGTCTTTCAAAAAAGATGTATATTTTATGGGAAATGTTAGATTTTTTTCCCCATAAAATGTCATACTTAAATTATTTTGATAAAGAGGTATCCTTGTGGAAAGATACAGACTACCCTTAATACAAAGAGGGGCTTCTAAGATATATCAGCTTCATGACAGCATCTCTTCAATGTCCACACCATCTCAGCAACTGTTCCCTTTTCCTTTAGATCAACAGCTAATTTGTACAAATGCCACTATTTTATACAGGCTGTTAAAAATTAATTTGATCCAATACTAACATAACAAGAGAACTCCATAGGGAAATATGAAATGCTCAGTTGTGGCCTTCTGGAAAAAATCTTGGCAGACACTTCTTCATTTGTATTAAAATAGTAAATTTGCCTCGTTAGTCCTCGGGACTTAATTTCTAGAACCATACTCTGCTACCCTTTTCTCCCTTGTCAGTAGTCTCCATCTTGCTCCCTGTTCTCCAGTCCCAC
Organism: Callospermophilus lateralis; assembly: GCF_048772815.1. Lineage (NCBI taxonomy): Eukaryota > Metazoa > Chordata > Mammalia > Rodentia > Sciuridae > Callospermophilus > Callospermophilus lateralis. Next base: position 125,493,732 of record NC_135306.1, on the reverse strand, counting down.
AGCTTTTTTTTTTTTTCTGTTCCTTCTCTTTTACTACAAGCTTCTTTTAAATTTCCAAGTTTGCATTTTCATTTCCTCTGCCTTAAACATTCTGACTCATATTCTGTCCTGATTGGCTCCATGGTATCATTCAATCTTTATCCCAAATAGCTCCCCTGGAGTTCTGCTGTTTCCATATAGCACAAATTAGTCCCCTTTTGTCCTTCTGTATTGTGACAGAAATACTTGCTCTCATGCAGCTTGCACTCTACTAGGGAAAAACAGACATAAAACAAATTATACTTGGTGGTGATAATTGCTAAAATGAAAATCAGAGCAGCTGGTGGCTGATGTTAATTGTGATAAAGGAAGACTTAAGGGAGAAATAGAGTTCTGTTTTGGGTCTTTTTTTTTAAGATTTCTTTTTAAATTATAGATAGACACAATGCCTTTTTGTTTGTTTGTTTGTTTATGTGGTGCTGAGGATCGAACTCAGTGCTTTACACATCCTAGGAGAGTGCTCTCCCACTGAACCACAACCCCAGCCCCTGATTTGGGTCTTTTTAGGTGCTCACTGATTATCTATGTCACCTTCTCTAGGGAGCAGCTAGGTATATAGATTTCCAATTTAAGTTGCTGGCGTTCAGAGAAGCAGCTTGGGTTGGAGATACAAACTCAGAAGGTGTTGACATCTAGAGGGTATTTAAAATGAGGGGAATGGATGCTGTCAGCCTTATTGAGTGTGCAGACTGAAAAAAACCGTGGGAGGAGATAGCCTTAAGGTATACTGAGTCTAGTGTTTTTTAGATGTGGTAGAATCGACAAAGGAGATTAAATCAGTAGGAAAACCAAAAGGAAGATGCTTGTTCCAAGCCTGGTTTCTTCACTTGCATATGGTAGTGATGTGGGACCATAATAAAGAGGCTTACAGGATGTGGACCCAGTGGCCGCAGCATTGCTCACGGGGGAGGGTCTAAATAATGTCATCTGTCCCATACTGCTCCTCTCCACCATCCATCATCCCCCTTCCCCAGGTGCAGTCCCTCACATTCTAGGTACTCTCAGTCCCTGACCTTGACAAATGTTTCATGTGTGTCTATGTGTTTTTCCGTGATAGTATCTTTGTCATCAGTGGAGGAAGCTTGACATCAGAAAATTTTATCTAACATTTATCTGGGAGAATTTATACATTGAACTTATTTGTTTTATTTTCATTTTGATCTGAGAAATTTCTTTTTTTAATCCATCATTTTGTATTCACCTTTGACCTATGTAACCTACAGATTTTTCTTTGGGTTTCTCAGGGTCTATATTCTTTTTATTCAATGCCCACATAAGTCCTTTATCCTGAAGCAATAAAGGTACATTTCTGATATGGGATAGGTGTTTTGAGTATTATTTTGGAACAAAAAATTGAAGGGGGACTTAACAAGGAAATTTATAACCTCAATTAAAATAATACTTTATATGAAATTAAGGCCTTTAATACCTTTCTTTCACTTTAAAATATAAGAAGTAAAGGTTAATGACAAAATCAGAATTGATTTAGATGTTTATTAAAGAAAGAAAAAAATGTGTCAGAAATATATTTTTGGTCATTGTTTATAGTGTCCAGTACTTTAGACATTAGCCACATGTGGCCAACCAGCATCTGAGATGTGTTAAGTGGCTTGCTTTGTATTTCTGTTGGACAACATGGTTACAGATAATAGCAACAGCTGACGCTAAGCACTTTCAAGGTGCCAGGAAAGTGTCAATAATGTTTTAGCTACTTGAATCCTCATAGCAACCCTCTGAGTTATATGCCATTAATGAAGATTTAGCATCTCTAATCCAAGCGTCCCCAAAAGCTGATTTTCTGAAATTTGAAACTTTTTGAATGCTTACTGAGCACTCCCAAAAAGTTTCAGATACTGGAGCATGTTTTAGGGGTGCTAAACTAGTAATCTATGCAAATATTACAAATCTGAAAAACTCTGAAACCTGAAACTCATCAGTTTCCAAACATTTTGGACAAGAGATACTCCACCTGTTGTATAAATATTTGAAAGCAAAGGAAATTCAAAGGCACATAACTGTTAGTGCTACCTGCAGGGATTTGAACCCAGACTGTTTGATTTCTATTTCACAATTTTGCAAACTAAGACTCAATTAGAATTGCATTAATAACAATCACTGACATACATTGTTAATATAGTGTGAGATGCACCTTCAGTTACTTTAAGTGTATTATTTCAGTATCTTACAAAAATTAGGATCATTAAAATCATTAAATTAGATTAATTTTCAAATACCTTTTTCATATAGGCATATATTTTAATAAAAACTTCATCTATCATTTCCTTGACAGTTCCCAGATCAAGTTTTTTTTTTTAAATTTATTTATTCTAATCAGTTATACATGAAAGCAGAATGCTCTTCGATTCATTGTACACAAATAGAGCACAATTTTTCTGTTATTGTACAATTCTTCTGTTATTGTACAAGACTAAATGATTCAGGGTCACTCCAGGTGAACTGGGCTGGCACTAAATAATCACACAAAGAGAGAAAATACCTTTTTCTTGGGGTTCAGCGATAGCTCCTTGGCCCCAGTTCCTGCAAGGGAAGTGAGAGGGGCAGAGAAAAAAGAATGAGAAGAGCCATGTTCTGAAGCCCTATTTGTTGAGGGGAACTGTTTGGTAGAATATTCCATCCTTAAAAGGTAAGGGGAAGTTATTACAAAGGAGCAAGAAGGCAGCCCATTCCCATTGTGTAACACCCATTCCCCTGCTGACACTAAGCTTCTACACACTGTGGAAACCAGTTTCCACATTTCCATTGCTCAAGGCGAGGAGGCACACAACTCCTATGTGGCACCTTCCAACAGTAGGGTCACACCATTCTTGTAATCATATAAGTACCTAGGGTAATGATGTCCCTCTCATTCCACAGTATTTCTTATCCCCTGGCCTCCTTTCCTCCTTTCCCTCCCCTTTGCTCAATCCCAAATTCCATCACTCATCCCACCCCCTCCCCCCTCATTATAGATTAGCATCTACTTATCAGTGGAAACATTTGGTCTTTGTGTTTTGGGGGATTGGCTTACTTCGCTTAGCACGATATTCTCCAACTCCATTCATTTACCTGCAAATGCCATGATTTTATTCTCTTTTATTGCTGAGTAATATTCCATTGTGTATATATACCGCAGTTTCTTTATCCATTCATCTATTGAAGGGCATCTAGTTTGGTTCCACAGTTTAGCTACTGTGAATATTGCTGCTAAAACATTGATGTAAAAGCTAACTAATTTCTGTATATCTGATAAGCTTGTCTGAGTCTCACCCTGCCTCTGATTCTAAGAATTTATGTAATAGGAGCATATTATAAATGTTGAGAAAACTACGTATCTCCATTGCTCTCCATGAAAGAATTTTCTCTCTGTTTATGATTTTGCTTTTTTTTTCTTTATAGACAAGCCACTGTTAGATTATAGCGATTAAATCTCTAAATTTTTGGCATTCGTGCTGTTATATGCTTAGGTCTAATTACCTGTGAAACAATCCAGTTTCTTTTATTTTTTCAGATAAATGAGGCACAGTATGCCAACATTTCACATGCACGGATATGGATATGGATATGGATATTTCTGTTATGTTTTCAGTTAACTTTTATGAGAAACAAATTTTAGGTATGCTGGCCTTCATACCAACATTTTTGTGCTGTGATTTCACCTGAAATTTACAAAAGTAAAGAGTAAAAATCTCAGTGTTGTGAATGCATAAAGTTCTGACTTTCTCCTTTATTGACCTGTGGTGGCTTCCTGTCTATTGATGCCTGATTATCTGGTGAAATATTTATATAGGAATGAGCAGTGGTAGTTCATCCACAATCTCTCACAATGAAAGACTAGTGTTTTTTTTTAATGTTAATAATCATAGTACTCATTTGTACTTTTTAAAAATGTGCAATGTTCCAATATACATTTTTATTGGGTCCCCACAACAATCTGAGCTTAGCCTCTAAATAAATGAGTTATTATGATGCAGACCATTAATAAGGGATAAAACTTAAGATGTAGGAACCATTTACAGGTCTTTGAGCTTCCAAAGATATAATTAATATGTTACATTCAGTGTCTTCTTGTTTTATATTTAGAATTTAATGTCAGACACCTGTTCTTTTTTTGTATCAGCTGACAGGGCAACCAGATATTCAGAAATTAGAGGTTGAAGTATTCTTTAGTGAACAAAATGTTTGTTTTTGTTTCTGATTAAACTATAGGGTTTATTACTAGGTATTCTGAAAACCATCTTTGTTGTTAAAAATTTATTGTATTGTTTAGTAAACTGTTTGACAGAAGAAGATGTTGGTTGATAGTTATTACAACCTTCTATTTACCATTTATCAGATTGTTGGAACTAATTCATTATGGGTAAGTCTAATTGGCACACTTTCTTCTAGTAGAACTCATTAATCTTGAGTAAAGGACTTAAAAGAACATTTCTAGGATTTCAGAAAATATTTTAAAGTGTTAATGTTTTGGAACTATGTCTTTTTTAAGTGTGTAACTGAAAAAGACACTTAATGACAAATGTCCTTAACATTCTAAAACTATCTCAGAGTAGAACTAGTATTGTGGTCAAAGAGTGAAGCCTCTTGGGCAGCTGCCTTTTATCATTTCACTGGTCATTAACATTTTTTTCACCCTGGAGGAAATGAAAGCAGAATAATAATAGATAAAACTGGTAATCCACAGTGGTGCTCCTTACCAGGGTGTTTTTTTTTTTTAAATTTTATTTATACGTGGGCACAATCTTTATTTTGTTTATTTTGTGGTACTCAGGATCAAATACAGTTCCTCAAATGCTTGAGGCAAGTACTCTGCCACTGAGCCACAATCCCACCCCTACCAGGGTGTTCTTGTGGGAGAATACTTGGAAAAAAGTTGTACTTTTCCTTAATAAAACTCAGGTCCTATGCTGTTCGAAGTCCTGTTCGTGGCTGGCCATCAACAGAGAGAACTGTGTTGGCACTAATTTCAAAATGTATTTGTATTTTCGTATACCAGTTTTGTTAACCCTTGCACATTTTTTTTCCCCTCACAATTGACATCATAAAACTGATATTTCATGGTTCTATATAAAATTGCTAAATTTTATGTATAGGATACAAATCTTTCATTTAGTGGATAAATGAAAGTAATTATCAAATCTTTACACTTTCATGCTTTGGAGGACACCCCCACCCCTTTTTATGATTTGTGTTGACTATAAGGAAAGATTTTAAGGAAACCTTTCTACTATACAGCACTATTAAAAAAGCAATCAATTAAAAATTCTAAATAAAGTGCTTTCACATTCTTCTGATTTTTTTTTCTGTCAAAATATAAACTGTTGAATGTTTCTTAGGTTTTGCTATTTTGTCAGGATTCTTTGGGCAAATTTGTTGTTGCATATGGCTGTGAATATTCTCCTGAGCTAAGCAACTGGACGCAGTGCCTGGGTGTAGTCTCTGTCCTCCCATCTCTACTTTCTTCATCCTGTCTTTGCTGAGTATCATATACTTCTGTAGCTTTTACTTTGAAGGCTTACAATTACACAATACATAAAAGTATATAATATTTAAATCTTTCCATTGTTACCTTTGCACTATCACAAGTACATTTACTTTGTGGTGTTGGCCATCACTCTTTATTGGTAGAGTTGGAGACATGCTAATCTTTACTACATTCAGCAGTCTTGGATACTTAGGAAACACAGAGATACCTGATACTATAAAAGGTAGGTGTTTGTAAAGTTACTGTGTAACCACCCTGCAGAAGTTCTTTAAAACCTGGATGGGGAACTTAATTTTAAAGGGCAAAAAAATATCAACCTGAGTAGGCATGAGGTAGACTAGAAAAACACCCATAAAAGATACCCTAAAGGGAAGTTTTATATAACACAACAAAACTATGGATGGTTGAAAAATATCAGCCAGATATTCAGACATTAGAGGTTGAAGTATTCTTTAGTGAGCAAAATGTTTATCTTTGTTTCTGATTAAACCATAGGGTCATAATATTCATGCACTAGAGAAGAGATTGTAAATCTAATTTGACAGCCATCAAGAGAAAAAGAAAAGGCTTTTTAAAATTTTGAATCTGTTATAAAAAATAGTGATTAGAAAGACTGTATATTCTTTGTCCTATGTATCCCAATGGTAACATCTTACAAATTATAGTAAATAGCTCAGTAATTTTCTTTTGTCAAAGCATTAATTAAAAATAATAAGCTCTTCATAAGCTTTCCGTGTGTCCTAGAATCCAAATTCATAACCTGAGAAGTCTGACTCAGTGAATTATCAAGATGCCCTGTGTGAGATCATGCTGTGATTTATTCACGCATCACTCAGAATACTCATTTGCAAGGCAGACAGAGAATTGATTGGGAAGGCACTGGGCATCTCATTTGTCTGTAGGAAGGGCCATCTTGCATGGAGACTCAGGGGCAGAAGCACAGACTCTGAGACTCCAAGAGGCTTTCTGTCTCTACTGCTCCTTTGCTGTCAGTTTCACTCTCGGTTGGCTTCTTTCGCATGGTGAGTCATAAACATTGTCAGTATAACTCACAGAAATTGTTTCTAGAAAGGCTTGTTCAGTTTCCCATAGTCATTTGAAAAAAGAAACAACAACAACAACTAAAATAAAACAGAAGAAAAGAGAAACTTGGGTAAGGTTCTGATTGGCCTAGCTAAGATCACTTAAAAAGCTTTAACCAATTACCCAAGGCAGAGGGACAGAATATGTGGCATAGGCTTTTCTCCGAATATGAGTGTTATTTTCAGAAACAAGAATTTTTGTGAATTGGGCAATTACCCCAGCTCTTGTCTATGCTAATATGGCAATGGCTTTAAGAAATTTCCAGTTAACACTGTCATTTCAACAGAATATTAAGATAGTGAGTTATATCTGAAATTTTATAGGACTTAGAAAATATTAATTCAGTTGGACATTTACTTTAAAAATTCAGAAATAAGACAAGAATGCATGTGCACTATTACTGTTTGAATTCAGTATTCTTTTAGAGGGCCTATGGTTTATGCAATAATAAAACAAAACAAACAAACAAAAAGAAATAAAACTATTGTTTTTATGTAATTTTCAACATAGTCTCTAAGAATCTACAGAAAAATTACTGGAAGTGGGAGGTTAGCCAGTTTGATAGATGTAAGTTAAATATACTTTTGTATACCACCTGAAATGTGACAGTAAAATAAAATATTCAATATTAACTCAGGAAAGGATACATGGTACATTCAAGTGTGAAATTAAAAATTTTTTTAATGCTATCAAAAGAGAACTTTTAAAGCAATAGAAAACCAATAGAGTAAGTCAGTTCAAAAGAACGATTTTAGCCATTTTTTTTTCAACTGTACTAGACAAGATAATATATTAGAACAATCTAACTAGTCACACTGCAATTAAGTTTTTACCCATGGAGTGGTAAATCTCAGTCTGGTCTTTAAGACCATACATTTCCTCTTTTCATTTGGAAAACGTAGTTATCCTGCAAAGACCGTATTGTCGTATTCTAGATATCTACTTTGCAGCTTTCAGATATTTTCTAGCACAGAAATACTGACGATTGAAAAACAGATGTACTCTTCAGTTGCATAGCTACATCTAACTATCTTGGTGGCAGAAAAGTATTCTGCATAATTTATTTCTATTACTGTTTCTCATAGCAAAATAAAATATCCATGTAGATTCTGAGTCTTTTAATTCTGTTCACTTTATATTTTACTTACAGTATTATTTCCTTTTCCCACATATAACAGAATGCTGTTGAAATGATACAAATAAAATAAAATGTGTTTTCCAGAGTTAGCATGAAAGTGAAGCACAAAATTGGGGAAAAGTCTAGATTCCAGTTAATTGCTGACATCCAGAAAAGCATTAAGCTCCTTGGGACTTTATTTTCTCTTTCATAAATGAAGAGTGTTCAGTGTTTCCCAAAGTATAAAATGGAAACCACCAGCAATGTGTTAGGTATTAAATATTATATGAGTGAACATTTTAAATTTTATTAGTACCATATTTATTTCAATGTGTATGGGGTAGAAAATAACTCCAGATTTAAAGGGACTCATTGCTTTGCAAGAAGCTTATTAAAGGAGTGAATCAATTTATGAGGAAAAATGTAGGACATCTATATAGCCTAAATCATGGAAGTGGTATGTGAATGATTAGAACTCAGGAATTCATGGAATGGGTGATAAACGTGGTTTAAATGTCTGATTTTGATTTTGTAATGGTATACTTCTGTAACTGTGTACTTGGCTGGATATTCTCTGTAGCAGGATCTGGGTTCACATCATTTATAAAGGTTATATTAAAAACAAACAAACAAACAAACAAAAAAAAAACAGTCCCAGAAGCTTGTTCCAGTGAATGAACAAGCCTCCATATAGTGACCACATTGGTGACAGGTTAAGCCGGGTTCTGTTTATTTCTTACGCTGAACAATACAGTCTGTCAACTGTAGCATTTGGGAAACTCGATAGCAAAGCAGGTGGTGCACCAGCATGCATAGCAAAGTTTCATTTTGATTTGCAAAATAAAACTTGGTGGGTTTTCTATGTTGAAATGGTTGGGCAGAATAGCAGTGGTTTATTCACAAAATGTTCCCTAATATATTTTTCTGGGCTAGAAATTTCTCTAGGAGTGGAGAATACATCTATGGGCAAAAAGGGGTTTTTGTCTCCTAAGTGGCAGAGATAGACATTACAAATATGAAAGACAAAGTATGTTATCATATGGTGATATGGGCTCTGAGAAAAGGAAGACAAGGCACGATAGGTAGTATAAGGGGTAAAGGTATTTGCTGTGGGGTAGTTAGAGAAGACCTTAGTGAGAAGCTATCATATGAGTAGAAATGCAACAAACGTAAGAAAACAGTCAGTCAGTCATGCAGATCTCTGGTGCAAATACTTTTCAGTTTGCTCAAATAGCTTAACAGCAAGTACAAAGAGCCTGAGGCTTGGGGTATGTTAGGAGTAGCAAAGAAGGTGATGTGGTTGAAGCACAGGGGTAAATGAGAAGGTACAGAGATGAAGTATAGTGAGGGGGGTCGAGACACATGGAGACCATGTAGGTCCATTTAGGCCTCATAAGGAATGGGAACTGTGGCTTTGTAGAAGGATCTTTGGAAGAGAAGTGACATAAACTGATTTAGAAACTTGAGGCTTGCATGACTACTGTGTGATATAGTATAGACTGTATGAAATAAGGCTGGGCACTATACCCTAACTGGTGAGCCCAGTCATTTTGTTAAAAGATGATTTGTATTAGGATGAAAGCAGTGAAGTGGTTGAAATGATAAGAGCTTATTTTGTAGGAGATGCCAACAAGATTTGCTGATTGACCAAACAGGTCCTGAAGCAGGAGAGGAAACAATGTAGTATCATTGGCGGGGGTTTCTCTCCTTCAGTGCTCTGGATGCTTTTGGGCAGATACATTTTTGCCATGGAGGTCTGTTCTGTACATTGCAGGCTCTCTAGTAACATCCCAGCCCTATTCACCCTGAGGTACCCCTTCTCTCCCAAGTTGAGGCAACCAAAAATTTCTATAGACATTTTGTCCCTGGTGGGCAGAGTTGGCCAGATGAAAACCACTTATTTAAGGTTTCTGGTCTGATGGGATCCTGAAATAGAGGGACTGTAAGCAAGAAGCATGGTCAGTTTCTCAAGAATTTTGGGGTGTGTGTGTGGCTACAGGTGTAAGTAATGGAATCATTTGATGTTAGCTAATGGAACTGTTGAGTAGGAACAGGGCGGGAGGTCTGGGCTGGAAAAATTTTGGAAATCCTCAGTATATTGATGGTAGTTGAATGCCCTTTTGAGGCCAGATGATATTATGCAGAAGTGAGAGTAAATGAAGTGATGAGGTCCTGGGACTCTGTAGCGTCAGCCATATAGCCAGCGGGAATTACCCCTGATGCAGGTCAAGAGATTGTTTGCTGTTATAAATCGGCTTAATGAAGCTTCCAGTTGTGGAATACTTCACACATGATCATGCATGGTATTTTTTCACAAGTGTTGTTTATTTTGATTCATCACCTGGCTTAATAATCTTGCTTATTCAGGCTTCAGTTTGTGTAAGTTGTGAATCTGCTCCATGGTAAACAAATCCTCTGTCTTCGCTACTACGATTTGTTCCTTGTATGGTTCCACTTTTTTTCTTCCACCATTTTTCTTCATGGAACTTATTTGCAGTCATATACTTGATTGATATGTGGACTTTCTGTGAGCAGAACCCACACTGTTTTATACTGCTGGTCCTAAGTGCTTAAATGGTGACTTGAGAAGTATGAAGGGTGTTACCTGGCAGTTTACTTTTCCATTCAACATTTGCTTTATCAGACATCCTTGCACGACTATACATTTACTCTTTCATTGTGTGGATGTGTCATAACCGACCCAGCCATGTCCGTGTTCACAGACATTTGTGTTGTTTCCACTGCCTTCCAAAATCATTCTTCTTGTGGTAGATCATGCAAAGATAAATAGTCTACAGAAGTGTCATTTTTGCCACGTATATTGCGAAAACTCTGTTCTGCGTCACTTAAAAATTTATTTTTCTTTGAAAAACAAGATCTAAACTGAATGTATTGCACTGAGCTTAGTTTTCAGATAGAAGTGTAGATGTTACTTCTTAGCTATGCAGAAAATTTTGAGGTGATTTCAAGAAGAGAATATATAGAATGACTTTTTTAAAAATTTCCTTACTTATAGTAAAGTTCATTATAGTGTTTATTGTCTTAACCATTTTTAAATGAACAATTCAGCAGTGTCATGTATATTCACATTATTGTGCCACCAATCTTCAGAACTTTATCATCTTGCAAAACTGAAACTCCATACCTGTTGAACAACACCTCCCCATTTCTCCCTACCCCCAGCTCCTGGCAACCCCCACCATTCCACTTTGTTTTCCTCAGTTTGACTACTATAGATACCTTATAGATGTGGAGTCATAACAGCATTTTTCTTTCTGTGAATGGCTTTCTTCATAAAGCATAGTGCCTCAAGATCCATCCATGTTGTAGCATGTCTCCGAAGTTCCTTCTTAAGGCTTAACAGTCTTTCATTGTGTGTATTTACCACATTTTACTTTTGCCATTCATTCACTGATAGACACTCAGGTTGCTCTACCTTTTAGCTATTGTAAATGATGCTGCTATGAACCTGAGTATTAAATAAGTCTTTTGAGATCCTCATTTTAATTTTTCTGGATACATACCCAGAGATGTGAATGCTGGATCCTGTGGTAATTTTTAAAAATTTTTTGAGGACTACGTTACAGTTTTCCATAGAGGCTAAAACATTTTACAATCCCACCTATAAACCACAGGGATTTCAATTTCCCTAAGTTTGCTAACATTATTTTCTTTTGTCTAAAAGCAGCCACCATAAGGAATGTGACAACTTTGTGGTTTAAATTTGCTTTAACACATGGTTGGGATGGGGGATATATATGCTTCTATCTATGAATTTATAGGGTTAACAGTGAGTGTTTTAAATCAGTAGAAAACATTGACTATTTTAGAGTATACCACTGCTGGAGTATGCTTTGTGGTAGGGCCAGTAGTGTCAAAACATCAAAAAAACATATTTTACCGTGCATTTAAAGATGTGAAGTGGTCAAGAGTGATGATCGTTGTGGAAACAAGAGTCTAAAGTATGTTTGTGCTTTGGATAATTTAGTCATTTGAAGCTTCATTATTTTAATTGGCTGCAGTTAGGTAATAGTAATTTCCTTTGCCTTTTGTTCTTTTTAGGCAAATGTTTCAAAGATTTTACTGCCAGCCTCAGAAAAGCAGGCTATAAAAATGAGAATAGCTTGATATTTCCATAGCAAACCTCATATTGTTGTAACTGGAGCTTGGGGGGTAAAGCTGGGAATTTAAACAGCTTTATAAGGTCTGATTGTGGCCTGACTGGGCATGTGGTGACAAGTGGAAAGGGAGGCCTGAAGCAAATGGAAGATAAGTTCATAAGAGAAACAACCATGAGACACTTCTGGCAGAGCTCCAGGCTGCTAGAGCCCCAGGAAGCTGTCTCACTGAGGTGAATCAGGCAGTTCATGGGGATGGGAGCTGACACTCCAGAGTCCCTGCACAATTGAGAAGAGCAGGGATTTGAATCCCTGCATTGTTGACATTCTAAGCGGGAAGATTCCTTATTTCAGAGGGCTGTCTCTTGCATTGTAGGGTATTTAGCAGCATCTCTGTTCTTTACCCACTACAAACTATTAGCAGACTCCTCCCACCCACCTCTCAGTTCAGACAATGAAAAATGTCCCCAGATATTGCCAGACAGCCTCAGTTGGGAGTCACTGGCAGAGTGTATTTTCTGGGGAGCCCTTTCTAGTGTATTTCTTAACAATATCTGACTTACAATTAATTGAGGGTAATTATTAGTCTGGGCTGGTAGACTTAAGTTCTCAAAAGATAAGGTCAGTTTCTTTATTCTCTTTAGTGCCTAATCTTGTGTCTTTTTATATAATAAGTCGAAGCTCAAGACATGGATCATGATTTGAATTCCCATGATGTATTTGTATATGTGTCATCTTCTGCAACTTGATTATAAGTTTCTTAAAGTCAAATAACTGTTTTTTTACATATTTTGGTAGGGTAATAAGTATTGTTTAACCCCTTCCTATATGCCAAGCACTATGTTAAGTGCCTTACATATGTACTCTTGTTTAATCCCCTGAGTCTTGGTATGAGGTAAGTTCTATTACCCCGATATCACAGGTTAAAATATATATATATATATATAAAATATATAAAGTCCTACCTATTGTTAATGTTTATACATAGCACAACTGAAAATCCAGTCAGCATCCAGAAGTGTGGCCTTAAACCTCACAGGAGACTGATTTTTTAAATTATATCCATCCTCAGTAGCTCATAGGAAATTGCAAAAGATTTTTGGTGAACATGGTACTTCAGAGTTCATAGAACCACATCTGTATATAACAGTCTGCCTCTGGGAATGTTATCAGCATTCCAGCTTAGCATATCAAGGATTTTTATTTCTTCCTATTTATGGCTCTCGCAAAGCAATAATTCAATACATTACAAGGAATCATATTGCCCATATTGCCTCCAATAGTCTAAGGACAGATATACCATGATGAGACCTTAGAGGAAGGGAATTGTATTTCTGAAAAAAGCTAGGAATGATGTTTTATCTGTATTGTGTTTCTGCTTGGTTCTATCATTCTACTTCCTCTGTGTTATCTTGTTTACTTTCTTTAATTTTGTTAGCTTCTTAGCCTGAACCAGCATGTGTAAATGCAATCACTCACTGACCCTTCATTCACCCTCTGTCCTCACCATCTGATGGCCTCTGTGCTAGAAAAAAGCTATGGTAGGAAATGAGTAAGACAAGTGTCTGTTCTTGAAGTACTGAATTATCTGTGGGATGCACATAAATATCAGCAACAGTACAGGCTGTAAGGGATTCTGGAAGCCACACACAGGCCAGGTGCTGTGGGGTTCAGAGGAGAGAGGAACTGCTGCTAGCTGGGGTGGGGATTTGGAAAGACTTTTGGAGGAGAGGCATTCACATCAGGTCTTAAATAATAAAGACCTGCTAAATAGACGAGGAGAAAGGGAGGTAAGGAAGGAAGAGAAATGTGGGAGGAAAGGACTGAGGAGACTAGCTAGCTGTTCCTGGGGTGAGTATCAGAGGATGTCTTCATCCTAAAGTACGAACTCACAGCTGCTGTTAGAAGTCAGAGTTTGTTTGTAAACAGTAAAATGCAAGGTTTATAAACTGGTATTTTCCTATCTGATTAAGATAGCTATAATTTGTTCTCTGCAGGAAGCTTGCATCTGGTTGGGGATATCTTAAGAAAGCCTAGCCTTGACAAGATTTCAGCCACAGTACAGAGAGGTCATGGAGACAGCATGAAGACTTGAGGAAACATAAAGAGAGATGAAGATATTGGTGGCTTGATTAGGAAAAATTGGTTCGTATAAAGAAGTAAAGGGAAAAATGTATATTATGGAAAACTTGGAAGCCAAGGTGAAGGGTTAGACAGGCTTACCAAGCAGCCTAGATTTAATGAATATTTTCTGGTGACATGATCAGAGTTTGGGGAAATATTTTGTCATTCTCTCAGAGCCTTGGATCATTTTGCAGTCATAGGACTTAGCAGAGGACCTGTATGGATAAATATAAATTGGATGAATTTCACTAGTAGTATTTAGAACATCTCCAAGGACATGCAGGTAGGATTAGAGAAAAGACTTTTGTGTTAATGCTGAGTAGAAATAAGGATGACTCTACTAATGGATGGAGAAGATTGGATGTAAACATGGTGGTTGGAAATAGAATTGACAGGCATCATTTGATAGTATGAAGGTCAAAAAGGCTGGTGAGAGGGAAGGGATGGGTGTGCTTTGTAGTTGACCAAGTGAACGGGATGTCAGTGTGTGTGGAGAGAATGTGTTGAGTTTAGCTTGAGATGTTTTAGGAGAGGAAACATGGAATAGTGATTAAGAGCACAGAGTTTGAACTTAGTAGATTATGGATCAGCCTCTCATTAGCTGCGTGACCTTGAACTCATCATATTCTGTTATCGTTTCCCCGTTAGTAATATGAGGACTGATCTAGGGTCATTGAGGGGCTTAACTGGACTAATATTTGTCAAGCTCTTAGAATAGTGCCTGCCACATAAAGGCTATATAATTATTTGTTAAATAAAATCAAATCACTGGAGAGCTTTACAGATCTATATCCAAATACAGAATAGCAGGGAAGATCTAGGATAGAATATGAGTGGCTTGAACTTTAAGCCAGTGAGGTACATTTTCTCTGGATACTCAGGAATTCTTGATTTAAGAGTATTCATTTTGAGATTGGTAGCACAGTATTGCTTTGCCACCCTTGGTATTTCTCTCTCTCTTTGGATATTAAGTTTTAGAAGTTCCTACATCATTTCTCATATTTTCATCTAATAATTTTTGGTGTGTGATTCCAGCCTGCCAGTACTGCCATCATTCTTGGTGGCACTAAAAATGAAAAGGTGCTGAAAGTCTAATAAAGCCTTGAGTTTTGTGTTCACATCAGTAGTTCCCACACAATGCCCACGAGTGATCACAGGAGTGTGAATGCTTCTTTTCCCTGATTTTTTAGATATCTTTTAATTATTTTATTAGTGATACCACTTTCATTCCTTTTTCAGGGTTACACCTGAGGTTACTGGGTAGTTTTGAAGGGGAAGAGTCAAATAGGATAAACCAAAAACCAGATGAGTACTAAAGTCATCATATAGTGCTGTCGGTGTTTACAGGGTGCCTTGGCCTTATTTGCCTATTTGCTAAATGATGTCAATTGGAGAACATTGTTCTCATCAGTAGAAGGACTTGTGGATATAATTTGGTATCATTTGGAAAGTTGCTGAAAGCAAATTTTCCTTGGAAAGTTTTAAAGGAGTTTTAAAAAGGTGAAAGAAAACAATCCAAGTGGTCCTTTAGAAAGACAGAGAACAAGCTGGGTGCAGTGGCACATGCCTCTCAGTCCAGCAACTCAAGAGGCTGAGGCAGGAGAATCACAAATTCAAGTCCAACCTGAGCAACTTAGTGAGGCCTTGTTTCAAATCAAAAAAATAAAAAAGGGTAGGGATGTAACTCAGTGGTAAAGCACCCCTGAATTCAGTTCCTGGTTATTACCCATACCCCACACAAACATATAAGGAAAGAGAACTTTATTAAATCATGTTAATTATATCTAATGGATGAGTTGATGATAAATTTGTAGTATTTCAGAACATTCTTTTTGGTATTTTAATGTATCCATGCTCCCCACTAGCATGCTGGGTCCTGTGTGTGTATGACTATATGTGTACACACACACACACACATACACACACACACAAGTTATATACAGATATTTGAAATTTAGAATATGGATTGACTTTTTTTCAATGACTGTATAGAGGATTAGAGTGGGTACTATATTACTTTTGTAATGTAATTCTAGGTCACCACTTTTTACTTTTTATTTTGATACAGGGTCTTACTGAGTTACTGAGGCTGACTTTGAACTTTTGGTTCTCCTGCCTCAAGCTTCCGAGTCCCTGGGAATAAAGAGGTGCACACCATGCCCAAACTGTCTTCAGTTTTTCAGTATCAACGTCATGGTTAATTTCAGTATTAGTCTACTGCAGTAATAAAGTCTACCCTATCACTGCCAGGAATACACTGCAGCAAATGCAAGGGCTGACTGTTTTAGGAGAAACTATTTTTTATTTACTGTCAAACATCAGGATTATTATTATTATTATTATTATTATTATTAATTGCTTCCCATTCCTACTCTCTTGGGAGATAGGAAAAAAAAGGTCTGATGTAGCTTTGGAATAAGGTTTACAATCTAGGTAGGTACAAAAGCCTAACATAAACTCAGAGCTTGTAGAAAACAGTGGCTTCTTGGAATATGATGAACTCCCTGTAAATAGGGAAGTAGAGAGAGGTGGGTGTGTTTTGAGTAACCAGACCTGTGATGACCAGAAATGGGTAGGATTTGAGTCTGGAATAAGCAGATTTTGAGTCCTTTCAGGTGGAAGGAGCCAGAGATCTGAGGTGAATGGGGAGCCTATTGATTGATAGTAAAGAGATTTAATTCCCCAACAGAGAGGGGCCAAGGGGAAGAAATAGCAGTGTTGGTTTGTTACATGATTTGGAAACAACCTCTCCCTCCTTAGAAGGAAGCAAGTTGAGATTCCAGATCATCAGGTTTTGAGTGCTGGTAAACTGTTGAGGGGAGATGGAGGAGCCTGGTTTGACAGCCAGTTTAAAAGAATCATCCCATTGTTCTATCAGCCAGAGTGCAGTGTGACCATGAAATAGTACTTGAATGCCTAGGCAAGATGCCCTCTCTTTTCTCCCCTCAGCACCCCTCCCCCCAAAGTAAAAGTAAAGTGTAAAAGAGAAAAACCAAACCAAACCAAAACCAAAACAAACAAAAAAACAGCAGACACCTTCCATCTCTTTTATTGCCCTCTTGTAACTCAATTATCCTTTTTACTATCTTATTTTCCTTCTCTGTATGTACATTTCCTTCCAATGCAATTTGAAGCAATACTGTATTATGACATCTGAAACATCTTGAGCAATGTGTTTGTGTGTTCATTCTTATTTTACTTTAATTAAAACCACATTTCTTCAACAGTAAATGACAGGCTTATTCGTAATGACTCTAGATTTAAGTCATTTCCAGACCAGGAATTGTACTTTTTAATTAATTTCTTTATCTAGATAAAATACTCCTGCTGATAATGAGTACCCAATGACCTTGTCCTTGAAGCACAGATACATCTATGAGTAAAATGTTCATCTGTGTGGTGATGTTTCAACAGATGTCTGTAAGGGACTCTTTCCACAAGACCACTAGATAGGGGCAAGAACTCTGTAGAGTAGCATTTTATATTCTTTGAGATGAGGCTAGATAGTTTACTACTTTTATAGGATACAAAGGTTTTCAATAATTTGGCTCTAGAAAATAATTTATGATTTCCTTAATGCATAACTTTGACTGATTTTGAATTTTTAGGGTGTATCTTTAAGATAATCTAAGAATTTCAGAGAGTTGAGTATTTTCTCAATATTTTGAAGAATTATTTCTTCCTTTCTTTATTTATTCATTGGTGTCCAAGTGAATTTCTGTTGAATGAGTGGATTATCAATGTGGGTGGTAGATGGGTGCATCAAGTTTGGGTCTGTTTTTATAACAGTAATAAGTAAAACGAATTACTACTTGAGTGTAACTACAACTCTATTTCTTTCTTGTAGAAAACCTTAGTAACTAAATTGGATCTTACTACCAAATTTCTTTCTGAAGACTCGTCATCCTTTTAGTTTCATCAGCTTTGGTAGGGATGAGTGAATTGTTTCTCTACTGTTTATAAACTGTGGTGATTTAATCTTAAAGACTTCCAGACGCTTGGAGAGTCATGATCTTCTGTCATTGCAGAAGGCTTTGCTCTGTGCCCGGGTGGACTGTGTGGTCTCGTTCTGCAGTGTGTAGTTTGATTCTTACCCTGTCTTCTACCAGTATGGATATAATGGAGTAATGACTTCTCAAGAAAGAGTAGGAAAGCTTTACATAATTTAGCACCAGAAACCACTCTCTAAGAATGGACAAACACATTTATTCATGTATAACAGCCTAAGGTAGAAAATCTACAAATTTACTGGGTCATTCAAAAGTGAGAGGGTTAAATAGGGTTTTGGGAATGCAGTGTTCACTGGTCCTCCCTGTAGGTATAGAGCTGGGCACCCACACAGGTGACAGCCACACAACCATGATTGGAGCCACCAGATCTCCAACACTGACTTTGTGTGCCTAATCTGCCCCCTTTGCTTTACTGCTTTGGATCTCTGTTTTTCTTCCCAGCAAACATTATTATGTCAAGTAAAATTTAGAAATGAAACTTGGGAAGCTGAGATAGTTGGTGGGTTCACACTGAAATCCTTTTGATGAAGAAAGAACCAGGAACTAACATATTCCTTTTAGTTCTGGGAGCACAGCTTGCTTCATTTAATTTGGTTTGTCTTGCTATAAAACTTGTTAAGATCTTACCCTGGAAGATAGCTTGCAGAGTTGTTTCTTTCAGTCTGCCTTCCTTTCCCCAGGCTTCCCCGAGTTGGTGGCAGGCCACCTCCTGCTCTGGAACCTTCTCTGGAAAGGGCTATTTCAGAGCTGTTTTAGCAACTGCAGTCAGTGCAGAAATCAGTGTGACAATAGATTTTCTTCTTTAGTTGGCTTCCTTCCACCCAATTGATGTGATTGAGAAACTGACACCACATATGGTTCAGCTTTATATTACAGAGGCTGTGTCTGGTTGAGGCTCGTAATTCCCTGGTGTCTTAATTGGCTGAAACATCCAAATCACCAATTTGTTCCAAGTATTACTAGAGGGAATATTTTCTTTGGAGTGTTCTGCAAGCCCTTGAACTAAGCAATAACCAGTGAAGTCTGAGATAGTTTTCTAACTGGAAAAAGCCACTCTTTAATTAACCCTTCACTCATCTATCTTGCAGATTGTCAATATGAATTATCAAGATCCTTAGATTACCAACTATAAGCTGTTATTGATGGATCTCTGCGTTTAGTCCTATGATGAGGTCATTGATTGCAACAAGGCAGTGCCTCTTCAACCACACTTACATTTAAAGGTTATATCACCATGGAGGATTTTTGAATAGAATTGTGTGATTTTGAAAGGTTTTAAAAGCAAAATTCTAAAAGATTTTTAATCAAGTAAGCATTGCTGCAAAAAAAATCAGGACATCATTAGGCCATGAATTTAAACACTAGTTAGTGAGAGTCCATATGCTATATGGAGGCACATGCATAGCCCCACACACAGGTGGGATGGAATTGGGGGAGGGGCACCATAGCTTTGGAAGTGAAGCCATCAGAATGTTTGTCTGTGAGAAGTTTCCCAGGGTAGCATAGAGTTAAGTGTTTCACAGTTAGGGAACCACATATTTTCTGCACATGCTTACATAGATCGTGTGGTCTGCCCTTGGCCTTTCTTTCCAGTTAGAGTTTAAGGATGCTTTCTTTAAGGTTGCCTTCATTTTTTTTTTTTTTTTTTCATTCATTGACTACTAATGACTTAAGTCCATTTCCACTGGAAGGAAATGACAAGAAAGGTTAAGAGACACAGTTTAGAAATGAGAAAGAAAGGACAGAAAGTCATCAAAATTTCTGAGGATCAGCACGTAGAGTATTGTTCTAGCTGTCCTGCTGGAATTCTGAATGTGGATATAGGAAGAACATGAATTCAATAACTAGCTGGGGGTGATGGTGACTTTTGATCAAAATATTCGTGAATGGGAAAATACAGCTCAGTGAAGTGAAAAGAATATAAGGCATACATTACTCTGGCTGGGACTCTGCCACTAATCAACTGTATATCATCAGGGATGACAGATTTAATCTTGGAGTCTGTGCTCAGAATATTAGGCTTTTAATAATTTCCTCCCTGCCCCATGAGTTAGGATTATGTCTACAAAAGAAGTTTGAGAAATGAGAACTTGTGCATGATCCCTACCCCTGATCCTGCACATGTGCCTCTTTTTGCAGCCACTGCTTCCTTGTTTCCCATTCTAGGCTATTAGCTTTTCAAAGCTGTATTTTTGTATTTCACAATCCTTAGTGCATAGCATAAGTGGGCTCAATAATTATTACAAGCGAATGTTTGCATGAATAAATCAGTAGAGAAATGAAGGAAAGTGGGTAATAAAATTGGGAATATTTCATGTTAATTACTGCAATAACATGACAGTTGTGAAAATAACAGTAATAGAAGTGCTGTGTCACCAGTCAACGCAGGATTTTTTGCTCCAGTTGAGATTGAATTCATGAAGAGGCAAGCAGTGTCACCCAAACAAGACTTTATTGTGGGCATATTCTTGAGCCTGAGGGAGTCCACCCATGGAATAGACTTTCCAGGCTATCTCTCCTAGAAAGTTTTAGGTAAAGGTTTCCAGCCCTGCCACTGCCTTGCACAGATACACTTGGTGGCTGTAGTACATGACTTAGGATCCCTTCACATGTTCCACCTGTCTTCTATTCTTGGCACCCAGGTTTGTAGTTTACGTGGCAATTTACCCAAACCCCTTGGATCCACCTGTGCTTAGCTGGCAAAACATGTGGTACTCACTCCTGCCTCTCTAGGAAGGTTATGTGGTGGGAAGGTTTGGGCACTCTGTGCATGCAAGTGTTGTGGGAAACCATCTGGCAAGCAGTGGAGGAAGTCAGCAGCTCCTGAACCTGGTCATCAGTGGAAACATCTTTTGAAAACAACTTACGTCATGGATGAAAACTGTGGCAGGCTGGGTGGAGGGATCAGGGCCTCCCTGTTTTGTGTCACTTCTTGGGAAAAATTTTCGAAGCATCATCCTCATTGATGAAATTGAGAATAAAAAATACAGTTTTAAATCTGAAAAATAAAATATGTACCTTTAATTAAATTGCATAGACTACTCATTCTCGTTTAATAATCAATAAACTTCAGGCTTCACATAATCCTCTTGTGCTCATATTATAGTCTAGATTTGTTTCTCATTCTATACCCTTTTCTAATCCAGTTGGGTATTATTTCTGATAACACAGCTTATGAGAAGAAGACATAGATCTTTAATTATATAGTTAACCATAATTTAACTTCATAGGGCAATTGAAGTCTTCCCATTTAGCATTTGGAAACCCCTTAAAATGTAATAGCATTGAAGTATTTTCTTTGTTTTAGTCATCCTAGCAAAGACAAGTAAACTTTCCTTATATCAGAAAAAAGCACTTGTATTCTTCTTTTAATCTTTAATCTGTTCGGGAAGAATATTTGGATCCTGGATACTTGGCTGTTGTTACCTTGGGATAGAGAAACCACGAATGAGGAAACTCTCCTCTCAAGCTTATCTTCTGCTTGTGCAGTCATTTCTGCATGGATTAACCCAGGATGTGGTGTCTCTGTTATGCTGCCTGTTTCTTAAGTCTTGTTTGAAAGTGCCACTCCCACTTTTCTCCTTCTGTTTTTCATTCTTTCATTGTAGTCTTTCCAAGTCCGGCTTGTGTGGGCATGTACCCACAGTCAGTGTGCATGTGCTTTGTGTCTCCAATTTAGGAAGCTATTTTTAAAGGCACAGACTTTTGTGTTTATTTATTTATTTTGAAATGCTCAACATTGTTAGAGAGCTCGGCACATAATGGGATGAGGAGAACCATGTGGTGGCTGCAGTCTTGTGGCTGTCAAATGTTTCACTTTACTCAAGTGTTTGATCTGTACCTTAGAAGCTTATATCCAGGATTCATGGTCCAAGTGGTGGATAAATTGTTGTTTGTTCTAGCTGATAAAATGCTGTTTCTTCCTTTTGTCTTCTCCTCCTGTCCCCTCCCCTCTTCTTAAAAATATAACATTGAAAGAAGCCACCAAACATTTATGCCAAACTTTTTTATGATTTCTGTGCAAAGTATTTTGAGAAAATATTTTTGTGGCTTGGTGTAGAAATACATTCTATAATTGCCTATTGGGGAAACATACAAGATGGTTATTGAATGTGTATGTTACCCATCTTGTGACCTTTCTGTAGTTTGATTTTAAGTTCTAGACTAACTGCCCTGGCAACTCATGATACCTCTGAATGTATTTACTCCTTTCCTACTCATCTCCTTTTTAATTTAGAGCTATACACTCTAGATATTTTGATTAACCCTAATATTATCCTAAGGAAAATATCAATAGAAAAGTGATTGGTAATTACACTGAGTCACTTTATATATTTTAAGACTAAATAGGTACAACTTTGGATAATTTGTGTCCTTTACTGGTAAACATAATTGAGATTTCATTATCATTTCATTTTGATAAACCCAATTTATCATCTATTAGATATTAATGAAAGCATATTAGTAACTGCTTATGTTTTACTGGCTTATTGGTTCAATTTTAAATTCACAAGATTTCCAGATCCCCAAAGTCCCTCCTCTCATCTAGAAATTTGAGGGACTCTTTAGACACTGTTTAAGCATCTTTGAGAACTCCCTCCTGCTGATATCACCTCTTCCTTTCTGGGGTATGCTGTTCTTTCTGAGGCTCAGGTGGGAAAAATGTCTTGCCATTGGTACCCTATATAGAGGTACATTACCAGAAAGACTTACAGATTTCAAAGGAAGTTTGCATAAACGAATTACTTAATTCTTATATTTGACATTTGATAAAAGAGTATGGCTATGGAGAAAAAGAATTTGGAGAAAAGGATCCTTTGAGCTTTGTTGTAAGTCTTAACATCTTTGCATAGAGTGATGGGGCCCTTCACTGGAACTACTTGAAGAGCACAGTATGATTTTCTTATAGTTATGGGACACAGGGGTCTAGTGCCCAACTCTGCTTCAGGAAGCTGGGATGTCCTGTGATGTGTGCAGCAGAAACAGAGTTCCCAGGAAGTGGTGGCTTCATTCCTAACTGATAGTATGCCAAAGGCGCAGGGACCCCAGGACCTGTTCGGGAACCCCCAGTTGAAATGTCCACCTGTCATTTTCTAAAGGAATGGTGCCCAGAAGGTAGAGAACCTCACCAGGAAGATGCTGTAGGGAATACACTGGCACAGAAGCTGAAGGGTCAGGAGTGGTTAGCCACAGAAGAGGTACTATCCACACTGGGGAAGCCCACTAGGGAAGTGAGTCTCTAAAGAGCCTGTGAAAATTCCCATGAAAGTTAGCTTTAAGCACTTCCATGGCTGGAGAACAAGATGCCATCTTGTATCAAGCAAGAGGAATTTCCCTATCTCAAACCCTACAGTAATCTTGGAAATGATTAGTAACAGAAGAAGTAAATGAAAAAGGAAATACGTGGAAAAGATAAGCCAAGTAGAATTTTAACCCTTTATAAAACATAGCGTCTTCCCTACACCAAGCAGGGTAGGGGAGCCTTTTCGTTTCCTGAGTGCCCAGAAGAATCTGAGAGAGTGCCTGCAGCCTCACCTTGAGAGCAGGTGAAGGGACTGTTCTCACTGAGCAGATTTAGAGGGACAATGGAATTAAAAATCCATGGCTCTTGAGATTCCAAGACTCCCTTGGGCTAGGGGCCTGCTGTCTCTGACTCTGTTCATCTCCTGCTTTTTTTACTTGCCTAAAAGCATGAGAGTAACACTTCTCTCCCTTTGTGTTATACCCTCTAGAAGGATCCCAAAGAATTTTTTTTTTTTTAATTCTAATACTTTGCAAAGTTCACTGGAAGAACTTCTATGGTTTTACTTAGACTTTCTTTATTCCAGGCTGATTTGTAAAACTTCTACCACACAGGCTGTGCTCAGAATCCCTGTTCTTTGATGACCAAGTCTTGTTTGGAGACTGCCTCATTGTCTCTGGCTATACTTCTGTGAAAGAATGTGCTCAGATGTGTGTCAAGCCATGGTTGTGGTCCTGACCTGAGCAATATATCAAGAACCATTATAAACAGGTTTTGGGAGGCCTGAGGGCCAAGGCTGCCTAGATGTTCCTGCAGAACTCTTTATATTCAAGGTGCGTAACTTTTAAGTGGAAAGGTCGTACCTGTGATTGAAAGATTCTGCTTGTCTTTTGTGTTTTTTTAAGTTTTTTTTTAGAGCAATACTTTTTGTCTTTCATAACATTTTCAGATACATTATTGAATTTTGATATCATTCATTCTGGATTGTGGACATATTCCTCACCATGTAAGTAAAAAAAAAAAAGACTCAATAGTTGTCACTTTTCTGGACACACTAGAAAAGCTAGTAGAATTAAAATTACAGCAAGTACAAGTGACAGGAAACCCAGCTAACCATGGCTTGAATCAGGAATGGTTTTATTGGCCTCTTGCAAGGGGAAATCTGGAGTTAGGCAGCCTAAGAGAATGCCTGAAGGAACCTGGGCTCCTTTGCTCTCTCCTGCCTTCTGTGACCTGTGTTCTTGTGCTAATCATAATGTAGTAGTCACCTTCTGGCATTTGTACTTCTTGGTGTCAGGTTGATGTTTCAGGGAGGAAAAAGGGTGGCTTGGGAAGAGAAAAAAACAAAACTCAGTCATTTTATTTCTCTTAAAAAAAACTTAACAAGGGATATGAACAAGTAAATTCTGGCCCATCCTTATAGGGGGTGAGAGCTGTCTAGATGTTCCAGCAGAACATTCAGATTCAAGAGCATACCTTCAAAGTGGAAAGGGTCAACTTATGATTAATTATTGACATATACTACTTTAAAGTTTAATAGCACTTTCAGATATATTATTTAATTCTGATGCCATTCACAGGGCCAGTCATGGTTACAAATGGGGGTAAAGTATATGTTAACTGAACACAGTGGCAGGTCTGTTGGTTAGAGGCTATAAGAAGTCTTCTAAGCTTCAAGACCTTTACTTGTTCTATGTGACAGTTAGTTCTTCCCTAAGGGATCCCATTTTGCCATGGTTCGACCGGTGACTTCCAGCTTGTTCAATAATATAAAATACCTTTTTTAATATTGTGCATACTTTGTTTTTTGATCTTTACAATTGTATGCTATTTTCCCTCCTTCTTGTCTGATTGTTGATCATTATAAATGTTTTTTTAAATATCCAAATTACTAGGGATACCTTGATTGCGAATCAAGTTAGCAAAATTAGCTATTTCCTTATTCTGAAGTTTATTTTCAACAACAACAACAACAAAAAAAAATCCTTCAAATCAGATTTAGAAGATGTTTATAAGAAAAAATAGTTTGTGATGATAGGGCTGAATCCTTGAGTTCATTCTTTGGAAGCATGAGCTAGAGCAGAAATTCTTATCAAAGTGACATACTTTTGATTCTCCAAACATATTTTTGTTTTTTCCATATCTGTGTTCTGTAAGATGATAGGACAGTAACAGTATTAACAACATTAATAAATGAAAGTTCCACAGTGAATTTACTTTGATAAACTGTTAAATAACTTAGTTTTATACTACATTATATCTTAATTTCAAATGTTCAGGTGCCTTGCAAAAGAGAAATATACAGCATGTAACTTTCCCCAAGTATGACCAATATTATACTGGGTGCTCTTTGCCAAATAGTATCTGTGAAGCATCTATAAATTTGGCAAAAGGTGTTAAGTAGGGGCTGGGGTTGTGGCTCAGTGGGAGAGTGCTCGCCTAGCATGTGTGAGGCCTGCGTTTGATCCTCAGAACCCCATATAAATAAATAAAATAAAGGTATCATGTTCAACTACAACTAAAAAATAAATATGAAAGAAGTTGTTAAGTAAAAATACCAATTGATAGCAGCAATGCAGGATAGGATGCCATACCTTAAGATTAAAACTGGTACTCATGACTGTAATTTGAGTATTTTGTTTACCACTTTTCCTGGTTCTTGGCGAGTTCTTCTCTGAAATGAATGTCTGTCGCTGAGTGGGGACTTGGGAGTGTGGACCTCACCTCCTACTTGCTAGAAATGCAGGATCACAGGCTGACTCCAGGCCTCCTGAAGGAGAACTTGTATTTAACCAGAATCTCAGGTGTTTCTTGTGCCCAGTCAAGTCTAAGAAGTCCTGATCTAGAGAGTAACATCTCAAATCATCTCTGATACCAACATTTTTGTCAGACTTTTGTTTGGGTAGAATTTCAGCATTTGGTGAGCAGAGAATCATTCATAACCTCTACACAGTTTAGTTCCAACTGTCATGGTAAGTGTCCTAGTGAACTCTCATCTGGCATTGTTAGGAAATTGTGTACAGGTGGACAATTTGTCAGCTGTGGAGGGGTCAATATCCTGCTTAGAGAAACTGTAGTGGGTACCATGGGATAGTCTTTCAAAACCAAAGGGAAAACAGCAAAGGGAAACATTTTTCTTGGAACATAGTGTTTCCTCCCTTCTCAAAATACCATGAGTGATGTATGGGGCAAGGGAAATATGAGAGACGGGTATTTTTAAAAATTTTGACTGAACTTAATAAATTGTTTGCAGTTTATATTCATTGGAATTTTCTGTGCTTGGATTTTGGATTCATGTTTACTATGATGGAATCCTTTTCCCATTATGTTCTAATCATGTGAATTTGGCACATCATCAAAGTGCCTGAAGCCTGAATTTCCATGTGTGTGAACTGAGGCCAGTAACACCTACCTTGCACAGCTGTTGTGAGGATTAGACAGAGGAGCGTACCCTATGAGGTAGCTCAGTACACCAATGCCAGTGTTGTTTTAAACATCATCATTGGGTTATTAAATAAGGTCTCAATTACACCATGTGTTTCTGAGTTTCTGAAAGGAACCAAAGTGTTCAAGTAGAATGCACAAAAGTAGTGAAATTTTAGTAACAAACACGCTGAACTGACTTAACAGGATCATCCATATCATTAGGAGTTTATAGCCTTAGATTAGAAAAAAATTAGTTCTAGAGTTGTTCTTTTGGTTTGTTTTTGTTTCAGATCAATAAAATATCAGATGAAGTACTTTCACATAAATGACTGTTCCACAGGCACAGAGGGCGTTTGTATGGGGAAGCTGACATTCCTGTCATCTGAGCTGCTGCTTCTGTGGAAGATTTTGTTCTTACTATTTTTGCTGTTCTTGCAGGGAGTCGACTGTGGGGAAAGTCTTGTTTTTGTTCTCTTGGTGCCAGGGCACGATGGCCTGTAGATGAGTTTCTACTTTTTCTCATCTAGTGGGAGAGGAGAGAAAGAGGCATTCCCAGCTTAAATACGTCCACTATAAATGGCTTATATATACCAAGAGCTAATTTGGGTAACCAACTAATGCATTACTTCAGTGGGAAAATGCATTCTGTGCCTCTCATGCTGTAATCATATTTCAAGATAAAAGTGGACACAAGGGTGAAGTTTGAGAACAAAATCCATTTGGAAAGTGAGGAATTTCTTTTATAGTTGATTGAATAGGCCATTTAGTACATGCTTTGAATTTTGGTGGACCTGGGAGTTGATTTCCGTTTTTGCATTCATTGGGTGCATTTCTTCTGGTGAAGTACCCATGTGTCCTGGAGGATTGACCAGATGGCTCTTTGCCCATCGTGGAATCTGTCCCTTCTTGCCAGAGATAACCTTGTAAGCCCCTGCTCAAACCTCTGAACGTATACCATTCCTTCTTAAGCACATAACTTTAGATGATATAGTTGGGGAAGTAGCAAGGATTTGGGTTTAGTGTGTGCAGAAGCATTATCTTTACTTTGACAAACTGGAACAAGGAGGGAAATGGTCTCCTGTCTGCGCTCCTCCAGTGCCCATGGATGAAGCTGACATCCTAGGCAATACAGTGAGACTAAAAGAACTAGATCTTTGAAATCTTTGCATTTATGGATTAGCCAAACCTGAGGCTTCCCCTACTTCTGTTTTTTCCAGTTACTTGAACTAATGTATTTCTCTTTTGTTGTAACTACGCTGAATTGGGTTTTCTATTGCTTAACATTAAAAGCTTCCTAACTGACATGCAAATTTGAATAAACTGTCTCACACAATGTGTGGACAAAATCTTTTGGGGTCTTGTTATATATGAAGATCATGAGTTCTCTTTTGACTGGGAAATGTAGTGAAAATTATGTTTTATTAGACTGCCTGACAATTCTTTTTGGATGTTGCAGCTAATGTGCAGTTTGTACTTTCTTATACATTATTGGTTATACTCTTATTGGTTAAGTTCCCTCCCTGTCCCAGTCACTGATATCTTGAAAAAGTTACCAGATGTGGTATCCTCTTAGGCTCCATAGAAACACAAGATGTGGATTGGAAGGAAGCTTTCTAAACTTAAAATAATGAATAAAAAGAAGAGGAAAAAGAAAAGGCCGAACTGTAATTTGTCCTGCTGGGTGATATGGATGGATTCTGCACAGGCAAGAATGGGCTCCTTTTTTTCAGTGGGAAGGAAGCCAGGGAGGAAGTGTGCTGGATGGCATCACAGCTAACTAGAATGTGGGTTTTATCTTTTAAATATAGACTGCTAACAAAAATCTTAACTCCCATTTTTCAGCATATTGCCAAATCCCCAGCTATATGAATATATACTGTTTTTTGCTAAAGGTCATTTTGACTCTTAATGTTTTAATACTGCTGTCAAATTCAACATTGAAAATAGTGTTATTATCAAGAAAAGGAGTTGAGATTTGTACATTTTGGGTAGAACAAATAGGACCATACTGTTGCTAAAACTTCTCAGATTTAATAGAGAATGCTCCTTTATGCATTCTAAAAAATTATAACTGTGCTATCCAATATTTTAAGAAGAAACGGATAAGGTAGTGTCCTAGTTTTCCAACACAGTTAATAAGTGATACCACTTATTAACAGTGGTATCACTTATTAACTCATGGTTAAGGCTCAGTTGGGACTTGTCCCTGTGCTGCTGGTCATCAGATGAGGTGTTTTGAAGTCTACTTCAATTTTTTTGAAGGCTCATTCAGATGCCTTTTGGCTGGCCTTGATTTCTTTGTGCATTTCTTTCTCTATGTATTCTTTCCAGCATGGTCCTTCAAGGTAGCCAGATTTCGCACATGTAGAACAAGAATTTCCAAGGTTCATGGTACAAGTGAGAGAGCGAGAGAGCACACGCGCAAGAGCGCGAGCAAACACACTTGAGCGAGAATGAGCGTATGTGTGTACCAAGGAGAAGTGACTGCTTTTATTAACCTAGCTCCCAAACTCAAGCAATGCAGTGCTGCTGCTTTATTATATGGCTGAAGTAAGTGACTTAGGCTGGCCCATATGCAACAGGAAGGGAATTGGGCCCCACCTTTTGATGGGAGGATTGTTAATGAATTTGCAGGCATGTTATAAAATTGTCTTTAGAAGATTGAAACTGTTTTTAAAAAGCATATTCTTAGGTTTTATCTAATTTCTAATCGCACCTCCTATGTGGCAGGTACTCTAACACTTGTATGCCATAGTCTCACTGAAACCTCAAGCCATCATTTGCAGCTATATGGACTATTTTTATTTAGATGATTGGTATTTCCATTTGGCAAATGAGATAATCTTCACTTGAGTGATTAAATAATAAGCTCAGTTAAGTACAAGAGAGTGGAACTGCATTTGAACCCAGGCTTGTTTGTTCCAGAGTTAGCTCTTGTAGCCACTGTACTATACTCAGAGCATTCCTTTTAGGAGTTTGTTTGTTACCAGGGATTGAATCAGGGGTGCTTTATCACTGAACCATGTACCCAGCTTTTTTTAGTTTTTATTTTGAGACAGGATCTCACAAAGTTGAGCGAGAATTAGGGCTTAAGTTGCTGAGGCTGGCCTCAAACTTGAGATCCTTCTCTCTCAGCTTCCTGAGTAACTGAGATTACACGTGTGCCACTGAACCGGACCTTATGAGTTGTTTTTGATTAATAGATGTTTTCCTTTATATAGATCAAAATGTAGTTTGCCTATGTTCTTTTGATCCATATAGTATAATTTGGACTATAGAGGCCAAGTCCAGGACAAGTCTGGGAGTCTGGGCTAGGATCCAGCTTCGGTTTGTACAGGAGGCAGCTACATTATTGTTTCATACCTGGGAAAACATGAGTTGTCATGGAGCACTCAAATTAAGCAAAGTGATGTGAACTGTAGAATTGGAAAAACACACTAGACTTAAGTCCTGAGAGCCAACGCAGTACCAGGCATCAGAAGTTCAAGCTCACAGCATGAAGAGATCCCATAAGTATGAGAAACAAAAACCATTAAGAGCAGAAGAAAGTTGACAAGGAATCCAGCAAATTGAAGCTGCATAAACCATAATAGAAGGCAGTAGATTTTATGACCAGGATAGGAACAGAGTGATGGAGGAAGATGAGTAGAGGAAGGAGGCAGTGACCCAGCCTATAGGGCCATCCTTCTGCTTTGAGAAGGGAGTTTCTGAGTCCTTTTATTGTGTGTGTCCTCAACCTAATATACTGAAATGATTGTTTTAGATTTTTGAGTGGGCCTTCCCATCTAGTAATGTTGATTTTTAACTTTCTAAAGATTCATTAACTCATATTGAGTTGACTTTATTTACTCAGTAACACAAACCAAACTCTTGAAGCAAAATGATATTTTATGTTAATTTGCACATTTTCATAAAGTTTGAAATTTGTCAACTGGTGTAAGGGCTAGTCTTTATACCCACATATTTTAACTCTTTTATTGGAAAGCCCCTGTACCCAAGGAGTTTGGGTATTAAAGTTAAGAAATCAACCTATGAGATCTTTCTTCTTCTGTTGTGTATTGTTATTCCGGTTTAATACCTCCCAAGAGACTGCCAGCATTGCATTTATTATTGCGCATAAAAGAAATCTAAATGATTTCTATTATTTTATATTCTGTATATACATCTACCTTTACTCACAGTTACATGTGGACACTGTGATCTTCTAATTTAAACCCAAAGATTTCTGGTAATAACACCTTATTAAATAAGGTCTAAGATGACCTTGACTTTGTACCTCAGCATATTTGTACATGAGTTTTGTTGTGTTGATGGTGCTTGTTATTTTTAAGTACTGCTTTGCATTGTAAATTTCCTGAAGATTTCTTCTCTTTTTTTTTGTGGTTAGATTCATTTCATAACACAAAATTCTCAGATTCATTTCATAACACAAAATTCTCAGACACACCAAAGATGTCTGGAAACTCATAGTAGCAGTATCAATCAAAAACATAGTATGTTTACTGTTACATATATCTGAGGGCCTCTGTTTAGGAAAGTGTACAAGTATGTAATATTCACCGTAATTGTGTGTTCATATATTTTTTTCATTCCAATTAAATATTTAGTCCTCATTTTATTGTAAGTAATGCAATACATATATATATATATATATATATATATATATATATACTGTCATATTCCCAACTGATGCAACTGCTAATTGCTCTTTGCTGTAATTCTCTTCCTCCCTTATTTGAGCCAGTATTTGCCAGGAATAAAACTCACTTTGAATTTTGCCAGTGTGTTTGAATATTTCTCATTATGTGGTTAACCATGGAGTTCCAGGCTCACCCTGCTCCAGTAATTATCTAGTTAGTGTGACTATGAATGTCACTAAACAAGGAAATCTTTTTTGAGATTTCTGTGTTATTCATCAAAACCAAGACAAAAATAGTAGATAACAGCATACTTACAGAGTTATACGTCATTAGAGTTTTGAGATGATTCACAAGACAACAGTTAATCAAATGTAATATTTTTTGGATGAAGAAACTAAGTCTCAAATAGGTTTAGTGATGTGCCCAAGATCCTGTAGCCAGTTGTTAATTACTAGAGTTTAACCTTCTAATTTTCTAATCTAGCTCTTTTTTCCAAAAATGTTCACAGATCAACTTTTGGTTTTCTAAGCGAATGGATATTTGCTAGCTTCTATAGTACAAAGCAGTAGACTAACTCTGATATTGTTTCCTGAAGCACAGTTGGAATTTTGTAGTCTACAGACCTTATAAAACCAGACAAGAAAATTTTCTATTCTGAACATTTGGCCCTTATGCTAGATTCAGTGTCATTCCTTATGGCTGAAATTGACCATACAATATTTATATTGTGACATCCAAGTTAAAGGAGAGATGTGAAATATAGCTGGAAAACATCAAGTTTAGGACATTAGTAATTTATGTTCTGCTGTTCCCTATACCTTTCTCATAATCTAAAACTACAGATAACTGCCACAAAAGTATGATTCTGTGAAATTTTTGTATATTCAAGCTTGTTTAAAAAATGGAACTAAATGAAAGATCTCAATTTCCATGCATTAAAAAAAATCCCCATACATATAATGCGTATAACTTAAACTTCACTACTCTTTTTATTCTATTTCTTGTATATAGAACACTTGAATGTCATTGCCTACTTTCTATTTCCTGTTGTCTAGAGGTAAGTAAATAATGAATGAATGATTTATCCTAGAAAAATATTTTTGTTTTGTGGGAATATGGAAATAATTCTTACTTCATGAGAAGGAGAGTGTTCAAGATTTTAAGGTACTCATATTATTAGTAGTTACTGAAAAAGTTAGCCTTCAATTTTAAAATATGAATTTATAGAACAGTTTGAGGAACAGTTCAACAAACTTTGATATACCTTTCACCAGGACTCATCAGTTTTTAACATTTTTTCCAGAATTTGCTTAGATTTCTATTCTCTTGAGAATAAATTATAAACACCATGTCCTTTTTTTAAATCCCTAAATATTTAAGTGTGCGTTACCTAAGACAGAGGTGTTCACTTACATAGTGAATAGCTACAGTGCCATTATCTGTATTAAGTAATTTAAAACTAGTAAATATGTTACCAGAGTCTTGTTTCTTCAAATTTTGCTAATTGACACAATAGTATCCTTGATGGAAATTTTTTTCTCTTGTCCTTGGACGTGAAATTCTGTAATACTCTCAATTTTCATTTCTCACAACATTGATATTTTGAAGCATTTAGTCTATCTACTTTGTAGAATATTTCATAATTTTTGTTTGTTTGATGTTTTCTTAAGAATAAGTTCAAGATGGGCATGTGGGGCAGGAATAAGGCTTTTTCTTATTACTATAGATGTAAACTTTAATTGCTTGATTGAAGGGTGACTACCAGGTTTCTCCACTATGAAGCTTTCCTTTCCCTTGGGAATTAGTAAATCCATTATGAGAAAAGACAGTCAGCTAGAACAACTTGTTTCCCATCAGACACTTACCTATCAACCTGAATATCTCGTAATACTTCTAATAATCTAAAATACTTCTCATAATCTAAAAATCTGATATTTTTGATGTCCCTTCAGTTAATTTATGACCAGAAAGGCCGAAGAAATAGTGTTTAGTGGAAGAAACATCTAACAGTTTTGGCCACTTTTTTGGTAATGGTGTGGTGGTCAACGCCAAGTGTTACATCCGTTCATGTCACATCAGATCAAAGGATGGAGCTTGATTCTCTGTTTTCGAAGTGTTCAGAGCCAGAGTTCTTGCACCCTCCATTCACCTGCACCGCCTCAGGCATGCATTCTGTCAGTTTATTTCACACCACGTTTTCTCTCTTTCTACCTTTGTTCCATTTTTGCTTTCTTTAATTTTTTTTTTTTAATTTTTAAAATCTGTTGTGTTGTAGCATCTTTATAAGATTCATATAGATCCTCTTAGAACACAATAGTACAAAAAGAAAACAAAAAACAAAGGAAAACATTTCCATTTAGCCTATTTTAAAACATGTAATTCTTCACTGAGGATGAGCTGTTCAGTCATTAGTTATTGATAAGTACAAAAACATTCAGCCATGTGCCATGTAATGATATTTGGGTCAATAGTGACCACATATAAGATGAGCACATATAAGCTTAAGATGGAGGTCCCATAAGATTATAGCAGACCTGAGAAATCCCTGTGACCTAGTGACATCATGACTATCATATAGAGTTGCAATACAACACAGGACTCATGTTTGTGGTGATGCCAGTTCTATAAACTATTATAGCACATGTGATTATATATAGAACATAATACTTGATGATAATAAATGACTGTGTTGTTGGTTTATTTATTTGCTATACCTTTATTATTATTTTAAACTATACTCCTACTTATTAAAAAAAAGGTGTGCAGTATTATACTGACAGCAACCTCATACATTTTTTTGTTTTCTGCATCTCTTGATTGAATTAAGAGGCTGTGTCTAAATGACCTGTACCATCTAGGTTAGTATAAATACACACAACAATGACATTGCCTAACACTGCACTTCTCAGAAAGTATCACCGTTTTTAAGTGACACATGGCTGTAGGGACTGGTTGGCAGCACTGCTCAATTCCTAGGAAATCTTCTTGTTTCATTTTATTTAGCCTAATGCTGACATTCCCTGCTTTGAAACTATTTGTTGGTTTTCCTACTGTCCCAAGGAAATTATCACTCCCTTTAGGACTGAAGTCCATCCATCCATGTGTTACATAGTACTCTTCTGTACTGTATGCCCTGGTGTACTTATAGAGATTATGTATCAACTGCCAAACACAACTATACTATGGTAGCCTCATGTTCCTTAGTATCTAGCAAGGTGGTAAGCAGTTAGCAAGTGCTGAGCTCTTACTGAGTTAAATGGAAAGTGAAATGATAGTTCAGTCATTCTTATGGTACTTGTTTTACTAAGATCTAGCACTGTGAACAAATTCTAAATCTATCTCACTGAGATTTTATGATGGTCAGATAAATGAGTAATGCAAAAAAGGTTTTTGTTCATTTGTTTTTAGAGTGATAATTTATTTTTATTGTCAAAACCTCAGGACATTCTTAACACAGAGAACTGGGACAACAGTGCACTTAAATTCTTTTACAAGGAGTAAAAAAGTTAAGGTCTTAACTTGATAAGATTATAACCTTTGGATTGTGGGGAGTTTTTTTCAGTTAAATGAGGTAGAAGAACAACGGAGAAGAAAGGCTGGGAAAGGAATCTCTAAGAACAAGGTGGTCTCTGTAGAGGACTACCAGAGCCTATTCACAGTCTCTGACCAGGAAGTCTCTGTCCTCAGCCCCTGCCAAGTACCTCCTGACTTGAGCTACATACAACTTACTTGAAGGCAACTTCTTGCTTCGGGAAGGAATATTGATAGCCAATGGCTATTGTTTACCATGGGACTGCCTTCTCCCTCCAGCAGCATGATGAAACCCTCTCCCACAAAGACAGCTTTTATCACCTGCTGGGGAGAGGGATGAAGGTTGGTCAGCACAGGGCAGTGTCCAAGGCCTGGGCAAACTCAGCATTGGCAGTGTGGGGCCTGGAGTCACTCCATTAAGGACCTCCTGCATGTGATTTGTATCAAAGGCATGAGGCAAGGTTCTTGCCAGGTCCCTCATGTAAATCTAGGGGAAGGACTGGTGGCCTGAGCTGGTAGGGCCTCCAGGCCTAGACAGAAGGTCAATAGCATGTGGCCAATGGCTCCACCTCCATGGCCTGGCACAACCCTAGAATGTACTACCACCTGGTGTATAGAATCTCCAGGAAGCCTGGCTGCAGCCTTCCCTTGGTTGCAACATTGAGAAGTCTGGGATATCATCACACTCTGCGACTCAGATTGGGCTCGTAGTAAAGCTATCCCTATGACTAAGACTCATGCCTTGGGAGTGTGGGGCTTTGGTGATGGCATTAGCCATCATTGGTGTGGTCTCCAGGCAGCTGCTGAGAATTTCTTTGTGGAAGGGTTCATTCTACCTTCCAAGAGTGTTGAGGATGTTCTCTCTGACCAGTTTGACAGCATTGTAGCTGGGCAGCTTGGATCTACTGAGCTCATCTCACATGATCTAACTAGGTCTGGGCTGTCAGCAGACCAGTGTCACTTTATGACCCCTGGCTTTTAGCAGCTGGGTTAGGGATATTTCACTGAAACCCATCCAGACACCACATAGCAATCAGTTCCTAATGTCCCTGAGTCAATTTTCTTAATTAAAAAAAAAAAAAATGGCAACTTTCTTTGTATCCAATAAAGATGAATATAAGTGACTCTAAGCACAGTGGTGTTGGAGTTACCATTTTCTAGTTATTTGGAATTAATGTACTATAATTTCTACTCAGCCAAACAGAAACACTGTTGACAGGATGTGCTATGAAGAAAATGGAAAGGAGTTAAAGTGAGACTCTTTGGATTAAGGTCCTGATAGAGAAGCAATACTACTGTCCATGGGTAGAGTTGAGAACTGTGAACCACCACCAGTGAACACTGACTGGTAATAGACAGTAGGTTTGATTATGTCAAGAGATTTGTGATTCCTAAGATACAAAGCATTAATCTGGGGCTGGAACGACTTCCAGACCCTACCTAGAAGGAGGACGCAATGCTAAAATATTCTGTCAACTATTATGTGTGCAAAATGGCACCAAAGCCTTAGATTTACTACTTATAATTTAAATAAAATTAAAATATGAACTAGTTTTAAAATTACAAATTACCTAATACTTACAAAGAAGTTAACTTAATGCTAGGGAGGAGGAAATAACCTTTGAAAGAATATATTGACTGTATATATAAAACATGCCCTCAATTATCTTTCAAAACAGCTAGACCTTTCCAACATTTGCTACAAAATGATGATGTATTCCTTACAAAGTAATGTCACACAGCAGTTCTCTCTTTGTTCTTTGCCTCAGCTCACCCGAGGTCCTTGCCACACTCTTGTCAATAATGGTTTTCTACTGCAGGGATTTTCAAAGAAGAAGCTTTGAAATTTTCAAGTTTGAAAATGTTCTTCAGTCCCTAGAGCATTTCCTTCCATGAGTGGTTCAAGAGACTGGTCATGATTTCTCTTTTTTTAAGCACTAATAATAGAACAGCCTTGATATCCACTTGAATATAGTGTATAAATCTGAATTATCAAGTTTCATGAGGCTAATAATAAGAAGAGTCTAGTAGTAATGATAATTTGCTTTCACTTCTTTGATTATTTAAGTAATTGTTGAATATGTCAAGAAGGGAAACTGACCCAGATCACCCTGTTACTCCCCACCCCCATGTGCTTTAAAGTATTAACCAAAGATGGAGAGGGAGGATTAATTTAAAGCAAGGTATCTGAGGCATTCATCTTGTAAGATTCTAATACTTTCTCTTGAAGCTCATCTCTGATAAGGTATAGAACTGCTTCTTGATAATATAGAGGAGTTACCAAAGAAGTTGTCCCCAAATATGTATTAAATTGTAGATAGCGAGAAGAGACATGAGTTTATTTCAGCTGCACTAGGCAAAAGGAACTGTGTTACTACAGGGCCTGCTTTCAAATATTTGTGCAATTTTAATCTTTTGGGGCTTTAATACCTCTGCTTCCAGAAGGGACAATAGTAGCTATGATAAGCTCAGTGTTCTCCCTTAAATCGAGATTAATTTTTAGTTGAGTCTAACCTTGGAATGTAGGAAGTAGAATAATTTATAGATTTGCCATGAAATATAGTCTCTTGACAAATCAATATGTATCCATGTTTGTGTAAACAGTTATTGTATAACATGATAAATGTAGGGCACCGTTGAGGTTAATTCAGACACAAAAATTTCACTCTTTCACCTCAGAAAGGAGTTGCTTTAACCTTGCTAGTTCTTGTCTGCATAGAGTCATAGATAAAAGCTACAAATGTCTGGGTATATTTGATGGGAAGTTCTTGGCAGCTAGTACCCAAGGGGTTTTTCCATAGTTCTTTTTGTTGTAGCTTTTTGCTTTGTGCAGGAATTGAGTTCAGTTTGGGGGCAGAACTTCCCTTCAACTCTCAGTGGATTTCCCTCTTCTTTGTAGTGACAGTGTCTTTAAAAGCCTCAAGAGGTAGGACCCTCTCATGAATAACAACAGCATGTGGGACAAAGTGTGGAGCCGATTTAAAATGCAGTTTGCCTTTAGTTGTCATTATGATCACATGCTGCATTTCTGTGACAGCTGACATAGAGTAAACGCTAAATTTCATACCATAGTTTTCAGCTCTGGACATTGCCTTCGTCTCTGACTCTTCCCTGTCACTGTTGCGCATCCTTCTGTCATGCTGGCCCTCTTTCTGTTCTATCAGTGATGCAAGCATGCTAGCATGACTTAGGGCATTTGAATCTGCTCTGTGTGCCTGAAACTCTGGAGAACCAGATCTTTGACTAGGGCTTGGAGAGCGAGGTGTTCTTAATTCATGCCATAGTTCCAAGGTGCTAGCTTTAGTCTGCAGTCACTTCATTTGTGACTTGTTTTAAATTCTCACCTGAAAAATATAGTCTATGTTGCTTCTAGTTGGATAATAACTTGTATTAAGCAAATATCTATTGATCTTGTACTTACTATCATCTCAGTGTGCAAATTGAGAGGGAAAGCATTATTACTATGTTGTCTTGATATGAATTTGATGTATAATGAAGTTGCAGTTAGTTCAGATAAGAACCTATTAAAGTTTTGCCGTACAGGTAGATAGAGCAAGCAACTATTTTTTTTTTATCAGCTTTGTGCTTTGTTGACCATCCATGACACTGAGCTTCTGCTCATGAGATTATCAGACTTTTTCACATGCTCCAAATGAAATTAGCTTTCAGAGGACCAGAAGCATAGTGAACACTACAGTAAATCATCACAAGTCATCAGATTGACTAGATGTTAGAAATCTGGCAGCAAGTCCTTCACGAAAGATGCTGTAGAGAAATGAGATTTCATTGGTGAGCTAGAGTGTGGTAATGGTTAAATCCTTAGGTTTCTGCTCATAGTTCTTGGTGAGGGGTCACAAAGAAGATAAAGGGGATAGTAGTATATTGTTTGAATAAGTACACTGAGAATACAGCTGTCAAATTGTGAGTAGGAGTAGCTGAAGAGGTGGAAGTTTCTAAAAGCAAGTTTCTTCCACTTTATAGTCTGATTTAGGCTAGGCTTTACTTTTTGCCTATGTATTCTAATTGTAACTAGGTGCATAATGTAGTACCTTAGTAACGGAGATAGCATGTTCCCTGGCTGGTGAACTTAAAGGCAACAAGAAGCTGTTTCTTTGATTACTCATTCTTCCAAAGTTGTTTACAAGCCTAATTGAATTTTTGGCACAGGGTAGCAAGGCATCTTCCAACCATAAGACACAGACTATTGCTTATTCATCCGTAATAAATGTCTAGGGATAGGTTATTTGCCAAACAGTGTTTAGCATGCTTGCTCTCCCCACCCTACCTCTGCTGCTTATTCAAGATTCATTTCCAAAAGTTGATAAAACAGAGTAAGTTGCAGTAAATTAATGCCATCTCTTCACCTTTAAAAAGGAGCAATGAAAATTTAATGAGATCACTAACCTTTTATTTATATATGTAATGAAACCCTGTACTGAAAGAGTCAATGTGGGATATAAAAAGGGAAATGACATTTAGTGTGCATGAATTCAAATTCCAATATTGTGCATGTTATCATTTAAATTTGATTTGTGGCATTTTCTGTTCTGTACCTTCCTGTTTTCAAAATTCTTATATCACTTCTTCCCCTATCTCCAACCAATAGACTTGTATATGTTGTATAGCCAATACCTCTATGCCTCAAATACTACTGTAGGCCTGGGAGATATAAAAAGAAAGCTAAATGTGTAGGCACGGCCACAGAAAGACTCACAATCCAGTAGAGAAGATAGACACTCTGCAGAATGCAGAATTTTGTAATCGGCTGGGATACTGGAATGATCAGTATCCTATGGGGATTTGAAGGTCCTTAAGATTTAAATTGGGAGAGTTATAGAAGGCTCACTCAGGAAATAACACTTGGGTTGAGGTTTGAGGATGAGTAAGAATTCTTTCAGGTAGTGAATAGAACAAGTGATCCAGGGAAGGAGAACCATGGGAAAGGTTGAAGTGTGAACTTGAGCTTAGAAGTCATGTTCTGTGTAGACAGAAGGCTGCC
Source organism: Callospermophilus lateralis (assembly GCF_048772815.1). Lineage (NCBI taxonomy): Eukaryota > Metazoa > Chordata > Mammalia > Rodentia > Sciuridae > Callospermophilus > Callospermophilus lateralis. The sequence continues at coordinate 125,453,921 of NC_135306.1, read as the reverse complement.
CATGTGTGACAGCAGAATGGTTAATAGGAGACAAGGAGACATTCCTGCTATAAGGATCTTTGATGCCCCCGAGGGAAAGTCTGTTACATTGAAGATTGTGGAGAGATGATCAAAACTGAGAAGTAACATGGTCTTCATTTTTAGAGTTCATTCTGACATTCTGTGGATATTTAAATATGGGTGATTTTTGAAACTGTGGGTAGAAAGTCTGTAAGGAGGACATTGTTGTAATCCTGGAGACTAATGATGGGGTGCTTGCTATGGCAGCCTGGAGATCCTGGATTGGATTTGGAAGATGAAGTTTAGGCCATAGCCTAGGATGGGCAGTTGTCTGAATTTAGTACCATTTACTGAAACAAGACAAATCAGTTGAATGGAGAAGGCTGAGATCTGTTTTGAGGGTGAGAGTTTGAGGTTCTTCTGGGAGTGGGACAAACACTTTATAGATAAGAAGCTTAGCAGAAATGTCTGGGTTGGAGACAGGATTTTAAGCCTTTGCTTCATCTGACATTTGATGCATGAAAATGCCTTGGTTGATCATGAGTAGTGTGTTGAGTTTGCTCTTATCTTGAAATTTAAGATAAGTGCAAGTTAGTTGAGTCTGTCTATACCCCTGTGACACCTAGGTCAAAGGGCCAGTAAGATACACCTAGATGTTCTCCTGATGACATAAAACAAAAGTTGGGTGGAGATTTCAAGGTGTAGATACTGATTTCATTAGCCTTGTGTCTGTATCTTAGCATGCATAGCTGAATTTCTGTTATGGATGTAATGTGCAGTCTAGTATTATGTTTGCAAATCATCTGAAAAGATGCATTTTCCATTCAGTATTTCACTAATTAATTAATTTGTTACATTAACTTAATTAAATTGACTAGTTTTTAGTTAAAATACATTAAACTTTTCATATGTTAGAATGTCTTGGGACTTTACTAGAAGCAAAAGTTTCCAAATAGGATGTGATTGTTGAAGTAGGAGTATCTGGGATGGTTTTGTTGTCAGGATTCTGTGTTTGGGGACCTGGGTAACATTGAGATAAGAAATGAGGTTTTACAACTAGCAGTTGTCTTCCTGATTGTGTAAACTGATTATCCAAGAAGCTGGATAAACATAGTGGCTTTCCCGCCTCCCCCACACTAAACATAGTGTCTCTTAGTTTTTCAGTAGGATGAAAAATGAAAAAGAGAAATGAGAGATTTCATTTTTTCACATCTTTCATAATCATATGGGATGATTTGGGTGTCCATAGCACGGTGTGAGGGCTTTGCCTCATGCGGGGACTAGCATATTATGAGGGCAGGAGAGTCTACATGTTCCAGTCCCTGTGGAAGGAAGGTATTTTTAAGCTTCATTTTGTGCAGGAGTCTTAAATATTTTGTGAACTGAAAGTGATTCACACCATGGCCTGAGGGCAGGACCAAAAGAGGTTAAATGTTAATGATTTAGGAACTGATGGTGCTTTCTATAGGGACATACCTTTTCACAGATTAAGAAAAGCATATATTTTTTTATGTTGTTTGACTTGTGTTGTCAAGAGAATGTCTCCAGTATTGACATGCCACTCATATCTCACATACATAAGACCTCACAGAAATGGCTGAGAGAAGTTTTTTACTTCATTGGGTAGGAAAAGATTCTGACAGCAGTATGGTGTGGAAAACTGGCTGATAGTTTATGACCAGATCTGGATTTTGAAAAGACCAGGACGAGAGTTATAACATATGGAACTTATTTGGGAAGTAATTCTTAGCTATGACTAAGAGCCTGGGCTTATATGCCTGGGAAAGTTTAAAAGAAAATCTTTGCAAAATAAATCATATCTCTTGTTTGCAAAATTGTAGGACTTAGATAACTTTTGCTTATTCATGGACTTCTGTAATTCACTATTAAAGCTCTGAAGTTTTCTCTTTTAATTACTTTTTCCTGGTTTTATTTTTAACAACACAGTGATTCAATTTGATGGCTTATTCAATTAAGAACTTGTTTATTTTAAAAGATTATTTTCTCTTCTTACTGACCCCCAGAGATCTTTAAAATGCTCACATCTGAGCAGACATTATAGGGGTAGTTTATAGCAAAGACATACTGTGTGTTTGTGTGTGTGTGTGTGTGTGTGTGTGTGTGTGTATCAGCTTCTGGAGCTGTTTGTTCTTAACTGTACAAGTTCCAATTACAAAGATTCCTGTGTTTATTTATATCAAGATAGTATGTGACATAAACATCCCATGTTAGTCCTCTTTTAGTGAAAGCGAACTGGGAAAAGGCTGTAAAACTATGGTTAGTTTTTTGAAAGGATACCCTCTTCCTCCCAATTTCCCAGGCTTAATTGGCAGAATTATGCGAGGGAAATCATCCTACTTAAGTGAATAATTATTGAAATCTCTCTAGTCTTTACTGTAGCAATGCAGGTTCTCACCTGAGCATTATACTACTGGCCAAGAAAAATCATCATTATTCTGAGCATCTTGGAATTTTATCCTACACATAAATACAGCAGCAGCATGGTAGTAAAACTGGGTTGAGATGCAGTAAGCAGTGCTCACCATCTTTCAAAAACGATTTGTAATAGGCAAAATATATCTATATTTCAAGTTTTAGAAAGTAAAAATTTTAAAAATAAAATGCAATCTCTACACTCAACTCTACAGCTATTTTTGTTTTTTATTTTTATTTTTCAACTTTCTTTAGATAGCCATACTCACAGTTCATATGGCTTTATTGGAGAGTAAAACTTATTTTTGTAGCCTATTCTTTATTATCAGAAAATTGGTATAATGTGGGATAATAGAGTGGTTAGTAGATTAGGGTCTGATTAGGTATTAGTGACCTTGGCCAAATTACTTAGTCTCCTTGGTCCTCAGTTTCCTCATCTACAAAATGGGCATGATAATACTATGTTCTACTACCTTCTTTCCTGGGGGTGGTGTGGGTAATCAGAAATTGAACTCTAGGGCTTTTGGCCACTGGGCCACATCCCCAGCCCTAGTTTATATTTTATTTAGAAACAGGGTCTCACTGAGTTGCTTAGTGTCTCGCTTTTGCTGAGGCATGTGCCATCGCACCTGACAATACTACCTTCTTCATAGGGTTGGTATGAAGACTGAGAACCCCTGTGCCCCATAGTAAGTACTCAATAACTATGGTTGTCTCTGTGCTCTAGAACTATTTCCCCACTTTGCTTATGGGAACAACCTGTTTTATCATTCCCTTTATGCTTTCAGATCTTATATTCTATAGCTCCCTACTCATCCTCTCATCCTATCCCTTTCCTGGTTTTCCAGCTAAAATCTGTCAAGGCTGGGTCTTTCTTTCTCCTTCTCCTTCTCCTTCTCCTCCTTCTCCTTCTCCTTCTCCTTCTCCTTCTCCTTCTCCTTCTCCTTCTCTTTCTTCTTTTTAAGTATTCAGTTCAATATAGCAGTGAAACCAACTTCCAGGGAGAAGCAATAGGCAGAATTTGGAAGATGTTCTCCCACAATTAAATTTTACTGGTCTTTCCAGTTTAGCCCACACTGTGGTTCTTCCTATGATAATGGTCTGCCTTCTGTGAAGTTTGGGTTTAAAATACTGCCACCAAAGGAGGTACAAGTAGTTTCTGAAGAGGGAGAACTCAACTCAGAATGAGTGAGGTTCTTCATAGATATTGCAGAAATGAATTTTAAGAGTGTATTAAAACACGGGGATTTATTTAGTGAAGTAGAGACATTCCAGGGAAAATGTGGGCTATTTTGAGACTGAGACACACTTTGGGGTTAAGGCAAAGAAAACACATTCAAGCAAAAACTCAGGCCATCTTTAAAGTGAGAGTTTCTTTTGGGGGTTTTCAGCCTCTTTCAAAGGGAACTTGATGAGGAGTGGGCAGGAAGGTATGTGAGAATGACATCAGTCTGATGATCACAAGACAGTTTATGGTGGTCTGGCAATTTTCAGGATCCTTAGGTTGACATCTTGTCTTCTCCATTATCTGATCAATAGATAACATTGGGAAACTACCCTATATTATAGGTTTTGTAGATCCCTCTGCTCAATCTTTTCCAAAAATAGTGGGCTATTTTGTATTAGTGGGCTAATTGACAGTGCACAGGGCAATTTCCATAAGTGGGTGAATTTCCAGTAACTCTAAGATTGTGAATAAAGATTGGTAGGTTTCCCAGAAATTTGAGAGAGACAGACCTGAGAGAGAGAGAGAGAGAGAGAGAGAGAGAGAGAGAGAGAGAGAGAGAGAGAACTAGTTCAGAGAAAAAAAAGGCATGTGGAACTTTACTATAAGACTTTCAAAGTTAAGTCACAGTTTCCTTGTCCTTCCTTTTGTCTCATATCTCAGTACAATAGTGTGTGTTCTGTGAATTTAAAGAAGTCATTGTAAGTTAACTTTTTTTTTCTGTGACTGATCATTTCCTAAGGATAAAATCAATAAGCTTCCTATGAGATTGCTACCTGTATCACATAGCATTTATCATAATACATGCAATTGAAATGCTTTTCTCATTTTCAAAAATGCTTAGTTTCTTGTAGGCAAGTTGCCATCCTCAATAATATCATGAGTGATTAATTTATGACAGATTAAGGCAATCACAATAAACTTTTTCCATTCACTTAGCAATTGCATATTGAGTTTCTACCAATGTAAGACACTTTACTAATCAGCAACTATTTGAAAAATCAATAAAATTATCCCTACCTTTGCAGGACTGGAAGACCTGGTTGTACAAATTTATATGTATTAATAACTTGCAGCATGAACAGTGTTGCTTTCATTAGCATGTGATAATTTGTAGCTAACATTTTGTGATCATTCCTTCAGTTTCCAAGTTCAACCTTAGAATCTTTTTCAACCCAGGAGCATAGGAAGCTGCTTCCATTCAGATTTGTGACGCTGGAACTATGTATTAGTACTAAAGTAGAGGCTTGTTCAGTATTGCTCTGGTGGTTAGAAGTTTGAAAGCCTTGCTTTGTGTAAAAGTAAATTTAAGTGACAGAAGTATTCTTTTCTATGCTTAAAAATAATTTATTATTTTGTGTATTAGGAATTAGAAGCTTACAGGCAGATAACTACATATTAAAAGAGATGCTTTAATAACTAGTTTTAAGAAATCTTGTATAGTTAGTATTTTTTCACCATTATTTGTAATATTGGTGGTTTCCAAATAAACATATTTTGACTACAGGCAGTAGTGTGCTGTTCAATAAAAAAAACAGTGGCACTCAGGTGCATGTGTGTCTGAGTGTGAGAGAAACCTTGTTTGTAGGTTTGCTAATTGCCTTTATATAAAGATGAGCCCAGCGGTTCTTTGAGCCACTATGTATGTGCCTGCTTCAGCACATCACCAGCACCCAGCCTGTTTGCCTAATCTTTCTTAATTGCTCTCTGTATTACGTCAATCTCTGCTTTCTGTGTATGCATCTCAATCCTGCATATTCCTTTCTCCTTTTTTTCCTTTTTTACACCCATCCTCTCCATATTAATACAATACTGCAATAAGCAGTTTAAGAAATTGCATATATATTGGGATATAAATTTTCACACCCATCCTGTCCACATTAATGCAAAACTGCAATAAACAGTTTAAGAAATTGCATATATATTGGGATATCTTCAGTTTTTCCTAAGGTTTTAGCAATCTGCCATTACCTAAATATTGTACAGTTACGATTATAATACATTAATATCCATCTATTAAAATGTAATTGTTATAACAATGACTCTGGGAATTTAGTGAATTTTCTTTTCTTTAATTAACTTGCAAAAACTACCAGAAGTTGGCTTAAGTTCATAAATGAACAATTTAAAACAGATGAGTGATTTTCATTTCTCTGTCCAAAGATAGTCTTTGTGATGAATACCAAAAAGGGTAGATAATATCAGCAAGAAGAAATGACATTAAGGAGGGGGAATGAAGAGTGAGTTACATAAATCAATGATTTGCCAAAATTCCTTTCTCTCATCCTCATCCTCAGAGCCTCTCCCTTCCCAGTCAAGGTAGTGGATAAAACATGGATTTTTTTTTTCCTTGAGGATGCAATTAACTCATCTCAAAATGTATGATATGTCTGATTTTTTGAGTTTGGGTGTGGGGAGGAGCTATGTTTTCTTGAGCATGGGGTGCAGTCTTCCAGGTCGCTGTGTTATGGGACATATCTTTAGCTACCTCTGTAGAATTAGCAAACTGGAAATCTAATAGCAGTGCCTTCAAGTGGCTCACAAGTCCAGTAGATCCTGGAATTTCCAGTAGTAGTGGACTGGCTGAAGTCACTTTACCTGTGTCCAAGAACATTTTTACCTAAGTAAATAAATGCTGAGTGATTATTTAGCCCACTAAAGATAAAGAACTATGGTAGCAGCATTTCTTGCGTCTACCTTTGAGAACTTGGCCTCTGAATGATGAAACTTAAACATCTTCCTTGTGTGACCTTTGAGTTAAAACAGCCTTTAAAGAAAATCTCTAAATGTGCTTTTCTAAATGCAAACTTTTTTTGGTCAAAATCAAAAGAAGAGTATTAAAAGTAGCTTAACATCAGAATTAATATCATAATTCTAATTTGGAATTACACCTAAGAATCTATCCACTGTCCTGTCCCATATTCTGTGCAGTTCTTCTGCATAGAATTTTTCTCAAGAAAACCCTCTGGTAAGGGATGGGAGTCAGGGGGCTAACCTGGGGTTCACTCTCTTTTAAGTAGCTTTCAAGATATTAATTCTAATTTGATCTAATAACATCTTTTTTGGAATTTCAGTTTGTCTAAATTAGAGTTATAACATGATTAGATCATAGTATATGAAATTTTGGGATCTTCTTCCCTCTACCCCTTTCTCTTCTTGATTCTGTGATAATGGTCAGTTATTCCTTGTTTAAATGATTTCCATTTCTCTACCTCATAAGTATAGATAGTTGTTTTAAGAGATAGAAAACTAATTTGACTCCTGTTCGAAAGCAGTCATAGTTGCTAGAAACAGAATTGCTTGCTTGCCATTTTGGCCTCAGTGACCACATTTTCTTCCTCTTCAGGAGCCTTTATATCCTGTTTGTGCTAGTGAGAATTTTACTCTTATACTAAAACTTGAGCAGCAACTTCATAAGTTATTTTTAAAAAATGATAACTAGTTGTATCATTATTGGCCTGTTCAACAGAATGAATTTAATAGGAAGCAACTCGTGCTTTGTATTTATTAATAAACTCTTAGGATAATTATATATAAATTAAAATTTTCATCCCTTATAAACAGACTTTGAAAGGCATATTATCATCATCATACCAAAAAAGAAACTGAGACTTAATTTGAATAACTTGACTAAGACTTGGTAGATTTCAGTGTATAGCCTAAGTATTAAGTTCAAATTGCTGTACCCTCCCAGAGTATGCTACTTCATTTCTGAAAAAGATGGGATTCACTCTAACATATTTCTCTACTAACTTAAATTTCTTTCCCAAATATGTTATTACATAAAATATTGTTATTGGTAAAAATAGGGAAAGATGAAAATAATAGTAAGTTCCTGTTCCATCTAAACAGATGAGATCCAATGGGAGTTCATAGTGGAGTACAGGGTTAATGTATAGAATCAAAACATTCAATTATGGATTGAATGTTTTGATTCTACACATTAACAAGTTCATTTAAATGGGAATTAAATAGGTGAATATGTTATACAGATAGCTTTACATATAGCACTGTTTGTTTTTTTTAAGACAAAGATGGGGTTTTCAATGGTAATTTGCTCACATGGAATAGTATACAGTAAAATTCAGTTCATATGCCCCTCTTTTACACCTGGTGTGAGTTTTGGCCTTTGATTTCTAGATTGGAATACTGTGAGTTTGTTTACTGGCCTAGAAAATGACTGTGTCATGTAGCTGTGGAAAGTTAAATTAATGAGTGACCAGGAATGAGTGAACCCCAGGTTAGCCCCCTGACTCTCATCCCTTACTAGAGGATTTTCCTGAGAAAAAAAATCTATGCAGAAGAACTGCATAGAATATGGGACAGGACAGTGGATGGATTCTTGGATGTAATTCCAAATTAGAATTCTGATGTTATTTTTTCCAATTGCAAATACCAATGGAAAAATAAAATATTATACAGGAGACTATTTGTAGATGTCTTCTGCATTGACTATGCTCAGTCCTCTTTTTATTATATACCTTTGTGAACTTTCTACTTTATATAGATTGGGTACATCTACATCTCAATGAGAAATTATTTGTGCAGTGATCTATATTAGCCTTTTAAGTAACTACTTTAGATAGATATTACCACAGACTATCTTTATATATTTGAATCAAAACTTTGGGTGTTTTCAGTCTTGGAAAGTTTGACACAGAGAATAATATCTCTTGCACCTTAATGTGATCTAGTGAGTTTCAAGATAAAGAGACACATACTCATTAACAGCAATGAGCTGAACTGTGATTGTCACCAGCAACACTGGATTTTAACCAAAACCTAGAAAGGGGAGAGAAAATATTAAGAGTTAAAAGTGTAAAGGGAATTACTTTTCAGATTCCTTTTCTTCCATGCTACTTTGACAAACAAGTTGTGGTAGGATTCTCAGCAGTAAAACACAAACAACTAAAAATTCCTATAAGATAGCACTTTAAAATCCAGTCTATGGAAAATTTTATCATGTATATGTGGAAAGAAAAGAAAACATAAACATATTTGGAGAATCATTCTTCTAACCACATAAAAACATTTCTAGCCATTACTTTTGAGTGATTTATGAGCACTCCCTTGTGGCTGTTTATTAGAACCACTTGAAATAGAAAAAAATTTAAAAAAATTAAAAGCAATAGGAAATTTAGTTGCTTGGGTTAATGTAACCTACCTCACAGTTAAAGTGTGCCTATGTGGTAAATAGAGAACCCTGAAGCATTACCTATATCAGATTTGCTTCTCTTCTGAAAATAAGTGAACTCACTGGTAAATATTTTTTAACTTTAAATATGGACCAATATCTATAAAACGAACATTGCTTAAAGATTTAGGTAATAACTAAGAATTAAAGTAAATTGTGTTCTAAATTACTAAAATGTTTTCAAGAATTTATATTATCATTGATATCTAGCAAGAGTTTTAAAATTATTTTTGTATTTTTCCTAAAGAATTTTAGTAAACTCATGCAAAGTCACACAATCCACAATTATTGCGAGATCTAGTATCTTCTGAATGGTGTGACTTGATTTTTCCTTCCCTAGATAATTACTTTTCTAGAGGGAAGTTCATCAAACTTTTTTTTTTTCTAAATCTGAAGAGAAAGTTTCATGTAAGCCCAAATTTTCTTTATCTAAATTTTTAAAAATTAATACAAGGTTTGGTCACCAGAGTTGTACCCTAAGTCACATTTTTAATAAATATTTTCTGCCATTTTGGAAGTAATTTTCCTTTATTATGAAGGGGGAATGGTGACTTTAAATCCTTCCAAAATTTTAATATCTTCTTTTCTTCATACTGGACTATTTCAGAATTGAAGAATTCCATCCACATGATTGACCAGTTACTATAGGGACGAAAGTCACGCATTCCGGGGGGAATTACAAAGTCAAGGTTCAGAAACAGCCAAATCTGATTCAAATCCACTTTGTGCCCTTTGGGTGTTGGCATTTACATTTTGATCTTTTGAATTGAAATCTATATATTGTGAACAGTAGTCACCCAGTGTACACAAAAGGACCATCTTTTTTGGATATAAAACTACACAAATAATAGCTTATGGAAAAAATTAGATTCATACTTTTCTACTATTAGGCTTCTGAATGGAGTACAGTTTTGTTAAGTTACTTTGGATTTTGATTTCTAGCTTTGAATAATTACATTTTTTAATCATTTGGGGGAAATTATAAGACTGTGGAATGAACACAGATCAGTTAACTCTTTGGAGATGGTAACATTTATTGAGAGCCTGCTATTGCCGAATCTTTGTTAATGGTTTTTGAAAATATATCTGTTTCTCCTTTAATTTTTCTAAAAATCTTAAAGAGTTTAGAAATGAAGACTCTGAGTATCATCAGTTGTGGTGCTGAGATTCAGATGAAGCTGAGTTTATTGACTTTAATGCTAATGTTCTTCCAGTGGATTTTTCCATGTTGGACTTCATTGCTCATCATGTAAAGTGGGCTTTAATCTCTGTGTTGTGGAGAGCTTAGTGGAGTCTGTGGCACATCTGGAACACACAGCAAATCCTTCCTGTTGTTATCTCTGTTATTCTCTTGGATGTTTCTCTCATTTTTTCTCATTTTTTTTGTTTAATATCTTTGCCACATCTTATGTTTTTGTTCAGCTTCATATTAACAGGGGGAGAAGGGGGATAAAAGAGAGAAATTGGAACAAATTCAGAAACAAAGGAAAAATAAACTATGAAATATAAAGCAATAGAGATAGGAAATAATACTTGCCCGGAAGGATGGCAGTTGATTACCCTGTTTTGCTGTCTCCTCAGGCTTTTGCTTTATTCTTAGGTGATGTTTATATGAGAGCTCTAGAAGGCCTTTGGCAGAAACGTAAACCATTGGACATGAATGTATCTTCCCATTTATTCTCTCTTCTAATCCTTTCTTCCCCAATTAAGAAAAATTCCTTCATATTGATTAGTTCTATCATTGTGAGATGGGATTTTCTGACATTATTTCTTTGAGTCTTCCCAGCATATCAGATGTAATGGATTCAAAGTAAAATTCATTATCATTTTTTCCTTCTTACCAAACATGACTTCGTAACTCATCCCAACTCTGTTAGGTGCCACAGTCCAGCTTCTGAAGCACAACCCATAGTGTCCCCTACCGATTCTCCTCCCTCCTTGGGGTAATCTGTCACTGGCTGGTTCCTTTCCATTCTTCCCTAGAACTGTCTCTGGAACTGCATCTGTCCACACTGCAGGCACCTGATCTACTCCTTTACCTCTTCAGGATGGAGTTCTTTTCCCAACCACTTGTCTCTTCATTCTTAAAACCATCTCACTTATTTTTAGCTTCTTAGAAAAAGTTTTTACACTCTTCTTCTATTTAGAAACCAGCAGTTTCATATTTCATATTCAGGCTTCTTTGCTTCTGGTGTTAACCAGTCTTTTTCCCTCACTTAGTTCAGTGGAACTTCCTGCTTATATTATCCAGACTCTTTTATAGTTAAATGATGTTTTTATTGGATAATTTAAACAACTACAGTAATTCTGTGGAGACTGCTGTGTGCCAGGCACTGTCCAGCAGAGTTCACATTCATTCTACTCTTTCTATTTTAGACAAGTTGATGTGAAGTCCTGTAACTTGGTCAGTGCAGTCACAGTCATGGTTGACTCTAGTGCTAATACGTTTTCTGTGTTGCATTCCTTCTTCCTGCATGCTATGCTTAGTTTTGCCCCTTTACCTTTAGTCATCATGTTCCTTGTTTCTAGAATATTCTTTCCTTTCAGTATATCCAGTTAACATCAACCATCCAAACATTGCCATGACTCAGTTTTCATATATCTTTTTGTTTTCAAAATCCTAATGTGTTTATAAAGATTTCTGCAGAGTCCATCACCTAACTAACTATTCACAATTTAATCAGTTTTGTCTTTCAATTTTCCCAAAATTGTCCAGGAGTATATAGAAGCTGCCAAAACTTGTTGAATGAATACATTGATTTTTTTTTTCTCTTTTCAAGTAGATTTTAACATTCTGGAAGTTTCAGCCCATACCTAAATTTCGCCCTGCCCCACAGATCTCAGAACTGCACACACACACATGTGCATGTGTGCAAATGCTTGGAGATGGGAGAACATAGGGAATTTGTCTTTCATGACTTTTATAGGAAAACACCTTCTAATATTATGCACATAGACATAGTCCAAACAAAAGGGTAGCACAATGGATCAGGTATAAAGGTGTATTAAATAGGTAAATATGGAATGAGATTCATAATCTGTGTATTTGGAAATATTACTTGGTGTTCTTTTTATTCACTCAGTATATGTAAACCATTGAGCTAATTGTTTTATATTGATTATTTCTTAAGTCCTTAGAATTAAATTGTTAAGTAGATGATGCAGCTGATTCTCTGAGTGGTTAAATAACAGGCCATAAGCAACAGAAACCAGTAAAACCCAGGTATGCTCAATTTTAAATACATGTACTTAAGCCCTGTACTATGTGCCAAACTTGTTCAGTCTCATTATTGTTGAGGTATTCACCACTTGAGAAGTATCATCCTGTTTAAATCCACTGACTTGAAATATATTAGATCATGCTTGTGAAATACTGTGGTTCGTGAAGTAAGCAACAAATAAACATCCAATAAAGGGTAGCCTTTATTTTTGGCATTCTCCAAGTTACACTAAAGTGTTCATGATATGGCCTTTCCCCTAATGCAAACTTAACTTTAAAGGATGAATTAGCTGTTCCTTACGTCTGTAAAATGTATGTTTCTGTGAGCCCTTGTGCTTGGGGTTTATGACCACAAAGAGCTTTTAGAGAGTGAGAATTAAAACTGAGCTACTTTACTACTACTTCCGATCATATCTGCCCTGTGGGAGCCACCCAGTGGATCTGATGGCATGCTTGTCTGAGCTCACAAGCAGGAATTAGGTGATGGGTATCAGAGGTATCTACAATTGGCCCTGGATGTCTTTGAAATGAACTTGAGTATTGATTTGTTTTCTGTTTTCACAGCATAGTACTTTGGGTCCTCTTTATAAGATCTGTTGTCTCATTTTTGTGTAAGTGGGAGAACTCTACGTTCATGAGAACTGGCATCAACATTCTAGTTTCTATTTTTGTATATATTATCTCTTCATTTAGGTTGTGGATTTAAGACATTTAAGAAATAAAACCTAATGATTAACCACAGTAAAAATAAAAATATATGCAAATGAAAACATTTTGACATTTTTTATTTATGCTTTTTTCTTCATCTTAGCATTTGCTCAGTATGCTGTAGTAGAACAAATTATTATTTTTGTTAACTGGGCTTCATTCTTACTTGAATGCTCCTTAAAGGTGGTATTTGTTTTGTTTTTAAAATTAATATCCTCTTTCAGAGTAACACTATCCTTAGAAATTTTTGTGCCCTTGCATCTAGTTTTTGGGCCTTATTTCCTATACCTCCTTGCAGTATTCTTATAAATCTGTATTGAAGGTTCTATCTGTTTTAAAGTTTAAGTGAATTCCAATTTGAAACATGAAACTAAAATATTTTTCAGTGAAGTAAAATCACATACTCTTTTATTCATGTTGGAAATATTATGAGCTCAGGCAAATCCCAAGTGTGAGGAATCTAATTAAATAGGGGGGGAAATGAACCTTATTTTATTTTGCAGCTGTGGAATTCTAGCATGCTCATGGCAATATGGATGAGCATTTGTGTGGTTCATTTTTAAATCATTGCTTAAACTGGCTACATTAAACCAGTGTAATTAAAGGTATTTGTAAATTTAATACCTAATGTACCATTTCTTAGTTAAATCTTAGGAGCAGAAATGTAAACATACAAGCTATGATTTCAGCACAATAAGTGCTTATTTTCACATTACTCACATTCTTGTTAGGATCAAGTGGAATAATATGTGAAAACAGCTTAATTATAAAGTGGAGAAATACTGTATAATATGGAAAATATTTTTATAAATGCAGACAATAGAACAAAAACTGTATATTCAATAAGTTGAATAAAGGAGCCATTTTTTAATATTGTTGGCATTAAGTTATACAGAACTTAATATATGCACATTTTTAATTTCAGATTCAAAATGCTAATGATGTACTAATTGCACCACTTGAGAAATTTCGAAAAGAACAAATAGGTGCAGCAAAAGTAAGTATTATTTTTCTATTATTCTTCAGATATTCTGATAATTCAAGATAACATAATCTCAGATTCTAACATTTTTGAAATTAGAATATTCTTTTAAAATATTCCATACTTCACTTTAGATTTTTTACATAGAGTCTATTGCAAAGACTGGAATTCTTTTAAACACAAATGATATTATTCTTCTACTGAGTGGAGAAAAGTCTACTTGCTAAGTGAGTTCCTTTCTCTCCAATAATTGTAAATTATTGACTTCTTTTGCAGAGAAGGTGAGATTATGGTAAAATTATTAGCAGCTTTGTTTCTAATATCTAAATAAAATAAAAATTAGACACAAGTGATATGGGAAATTCGGACAGTCATTATAAAAGAACTTTATTATCTTTGGTATTTTTCATTTAAAAAAAAATGTTTTGTGAGAAAAACTTTTAAAATGTCATAAAGCCTTTGTCTTAACATTTTATTGATTATGAACCAACATTTTATTGATTATGAACCAATCAAATTACCCCTGAGCCTAGTAATCTGAAATTTACTTGCATCCTCTTTCCTAGAACTACATTTTGGCCCCTTGTTCAACATTATGTATGCATGTTAAAATAAAACTTAGTCTATAACAGAACTCATTATCTCCCATCCTTTCTCTGTTTTGAGTTTCAGTTTAGTCAATGGCAAGCCCCTTTTCCTTTTCCAGCAATGCTGTTCGTTCTACTCATAATTATTTCTATACTTTTCTTTCTTCTTCTGCAGTGTACTAACTGGTCTCCCCACCCCCATTGTAATCTGCTAACAAATGTTTGCCATCTTTGATCATGTTCTTGTTCTGGTGATAAAACCTTCAGTGGTTCTTCCCCTGCCCCCCAATATTTTTTTAGTTGTCAATGGGCCTTTATTTTATTTATTTGTATGTGGTGCTGAGAATTGAACTCAGTGCCTCACATGAACTAGGTGAGCACTATACCACTGACCCACAACCCCAGACAGTCCTCCTAGTGAAAGCATTCTCCAAGTTAACCATTTGCTACATTTTAGTATATCCTACTGTCAGGCACAGTTGTCTGTTTTCTGGTCTCTGTATACACTTGATTCCATTCTTGCCTTTGCTAAAACCTTTCCTTTTCCTTGGAATATTTAAAACCTCTGCCTTTTTTGAAGTCTTAAAATCTCTCTAAGGCTTATTTCATATCCCAGAATTAGAAAGAAGCCTTTTTTTATATAGACTTTTCTCATTCAGATATCCATTTTCCTTCCAGAATTCATTTTCCCCTCTCTTATAGGATTGAATATTTCTTATACTTATTTCCTCTAGTAAGTTATCATAGTCTGCCTTGAATTAGAATTTTTGTGTGTGTGTGTGTGCATTTTGCTACTAGTTGTGAGAAATTTTCAGATCAAGGAATAAACCAGATAATTTTAGTGTTAATTCTGCAAATATTTATCAGTTTCACAGTTGGTCTACATGTGGCAAGCATACTGTTTGATAAGATTAAGGGATGCAGCTGTAAACAAGAGAGACATGATCCTTGCACTTAGGTCCCTTATCATTGTTTGTTAAAAACAGACACTCAAGTAATTACAAATGCACTGAGGATCGGGATGCAGAAGTGCAGGATGCTCTGCAAGGATATAATTAATGTACTTTGTTCAGAGAATCAGGAAATGCCATCCACAGGAAGTCTTGGTTAAGCAAAACGAGGAGAAAGAAATAGCTAGTAATCGTGTATACAATGATGGGAAAGAAAAAGCTTTCAAATGTTTCAGAGAGAGAACAGAATGGGAATGAATAAAGGTCTTGATGATGGAGAAAGATCTAGTCATTTCAGAGGAAGAATGGCCCTTAAGTTTGGAGTACAGAGGTCCATGGAGGCAGAGGTCATATGCACAGTTTTGTAATGGTCCATAGTGTTTTACTCTTTATGCTAATGATGTCAATAAGCAATGGTCAGTTGTAAGCAGGAGAGTAATACACTGATATTTTTAAATATCACTCCATGTCATGTGTGGAGTGGGGCAGCCAAGACTGCCTATGGGCAAATCCCATAGGCTACTGGATAAGGTGACTATGGTTGTGAATGGCTCACACGATGCAAAGTGTGGACTGAGAGGTTTCACCATGTTCCTCGGGTTCCAGGTTACATAACGGAATAGTTGCTGGACTACACACAGAGATAGGCAGCATTTCTATGTGGATGACAATGATGGTGAGATGATCATTTATTCATAATTAATTAACTTGAGGTTTCTCCCAGGCATCTAAGTGGAGACATTGAGTGGGCAAGTGTGTACTCAGATCTAAAGTAGAAATGCGCATTTGGGAATTTAGTCCTCCAGATGTTAACTGAAATCAAGATATAGTAGATTAGATATCCCTGAAAAAGAGTGAGAAGTGAAGGGGACCTAGGGCCTTTATAACTTGAGAACTCTCTAAGTTTGATGTTGGGAAAGAAAAAACATGACAGGAATGGAAACAGAGAGAAGGTACAGAAAAAGGAAGAACATTATAAGAATGCGGTGTCTCTGTCCTTGAAAGAGTCTTAAAAAATTAACAAAAGCTGATTTTAGTAAGAGATACATAGCAGTTACTTTCACTGAACTATTACATCTTTGAGAATGAGAGACTTTGTTACTTTATATACATGGATGATTACACTACTGGTGTGACTGCACATGTGCAGCCAGAGGAATGAGAACTTGTGCTCCACTTATGTAAAATGTGTCAAAATGTATTCTACCTTCATGTATAACTAATTAGAACAAATTTAAACAATTTAAAAAAATTATTCACAAGCAATCTGTGAGTTGAGTACTAGTATTAACACCTGCTTACAAATGAGACAAATGATGAGGTAATTTCACACCCAGTCACAGTTAGGAAGTCTAAGAGTGTGGAGCTGATATGAAACATTTTCCTTCTGATCTTCAATATACAATATTTCATTTCTTCAATGATATCTATAAAGCTGAATTACAGAACTTTGTGAGAAATTATTTCCCAGATGTAGGGTATTCCAAGTTTCCTGGCCCATCCAAAAGCAGTAAATTTTGTTTGTGTGTGGATTACTGCTTTCTCACTGGAAGGTTTAGTTTACCTAACATTGCAGTAGTAGGAGCAGTAACACCCATTTTATTTTGTTTTGTTTACATATCAATTGCTGGACAGATCAATTGGGAATATCCAATAGGATATTATTACTTTGCCTACTCACTGAGAGGTTGAAATTGTGGTTAAATGAAACCAATAAAGTCTTGAGCATAAAGATTATTGCACTTGATCTGTCTCTGGTGGTGATTCTGTGTATTTATCTGCCTGATGTTCTTAGCACTAAATTGTTTCTCAGCTGCTAACTAATCCTAGTTAAGTAAAGTGAAAAGCAAATTAAAAGTCGGCATCTCTCCTTTAATATGTGTCAATTTTCCTTTAACATAACATTTAACATTTAACATTTTTTTATCTCTTTAAACCCATTTGCTTTGGTATTTTCCTACTTGGTACATAAAGTTAATTTTACAGATGACATTTTGTTGCTGGAATGAGGAGTCAGTTAAGTGCAGAATCTTTCATTGCACTCAGTGACCTCTCCAGCTTGTCCACACGGCAAACCAGAGTGGAAAATGCTGAGTCAAATGGCCCTAGCCTCCCAACCAGATGATACTCTTTAGCTGAAGTGGATAGAATCCATGGACCACAAACATTTCCTTTTGTTGTGCGCACCATGGAGTTTGAGACACCTGATCCCATGGAAAGTGAGGCGCTCAGTGAGTTCCAGTGTGGGAAGGAAGAATGGTGCATCTGTGAGAAGCATTAGAAAAGCTTAATGATGGGGTTGTTGAACTAAGGGACAGGAAGCACTGGGTCCTGCTTGTTTGAGTAGTTGGAGATTAGAAGAATTATCTATAAACAGTTCTCACGAATGTATTTATTTAAAGGTTCTTTGCCTAATAGTATATGAGTTGTATTACAGCCCAGACATATTACAGCATATTACATGTGTCAGAGAGTTAATTGAATGTTTGGTTTATCTCCTAACACACTGCTGGTTTAAATACTAGAAGATGAGTGGAAAGCAGGTATTCGGAACAATTAATGCCAACTAGAATTTCACTGTATGAATATATTCAGAGTGACATTATTAGAGAGCAAGATGGATTATAACCCTTTGTTGGACATTGTTGGAATAAATTACTACTATATTTCTGTGATCCTATTGGAAATCTTCTCCTTGCTCCCAGAAGGAATTGATTGTGTCATGGTCTATTCCTTTCACTCTTGTTTCTACACAGATTCTGACTCCAAAACATAGGTAGAGTTCCATGTCAGAGTCCTTAATGACAAGACATTATGGAAAAACATATATGTATGTAAACAAATATATGTATCAGATTATTATGTATTTTAGGAAATGGAGCTGACTTTAAGCAGGCCAAGATCTCATTTTCCACAGATGGGGCACCTTGGTGGCACAGCAAAGATCAGAATTGAGTGACTCAAGCTGGGCACAGTGGCATATGCCTGTAATCCCAGCAGCTCCAGAGGCTGAGGCAGGAGATTGAGAGTTCAAAGCCAGCCTCAGCAATAGCAAGGCACTAAGCAACTCAGTGAGACCCTGTTTCAGTGACTCAGATCAGTCATCTTTGAAGTCCTTCATATTGCTCTTTTGAAGCCTCTTTTATGAAATATTTCATTTTTTTATGTTTAGTGAATAAACATTTTTATAAAATACAGAGTAATTGTGAAGATGTTTCAATTATGCCCAACTTCCCCAATTCAAATCCAGCCTAGTTAACCTGCTTCCCTTAAGTTTGAAAGCTCCCCAGCATACAGCATACAGTAGGTACTTAACACTGACTTGTTTAATTGGAGATTAAAAAAAGAGACTTGAGAAATACTATCTATAAAAGTTGAAGGATAATTTTCATTTCTGTGGGAAATGTTTTTCAAGACAATGGTTTTTGTTTTTAATAAGACTTTAATAGAAATCATATGACATTCTTTTATGGTTTTAATGTGGAAATGAGTATAATATTAGTCATTTCAAAGAAGAACTTGATTTTTTTTTTACATTGATTTCATGTTGAAGACTTAATGGAGCCCAGTAAATCTCCCTTTGTTCTGTCCATAGTAGGGTTTGGTCCTGTCTCTGAACATTTGTGTGTTAATATTAAACATGCCTTACACATAGAATTATTTTATTATGTAGTATCCAGAAAAAAATCTATAGAGAATTGTCACAATTTATGTTATAGCCTTAGATTTTATTCATGTGAACATTACTACAGTCTCTCATATGTAAATGGTGTAGAGAATCTAGCAGGATTATAAATATTATAAATTACAAAGTTTTTGCCCCTCAACTAAGGTAATGATCTATTTCAATTTGTGATACTTTGGACTTATGATGAGAATTATTGGAAAGAGTGTGGTTTATAGAGATAGACTCTGAATTTAGTAGATCACACTTTAACTTTTGTTCCTGTTGTCAACAGACCCAACAGAGCATGGTCCAAATGATTTTATTTTTTTTAATTTAAAGAGAGAGTGGGAGAGAAAGAGAGAGAGAGAGACAGAGAGAATTTTTTTAAAATATTTATTTTTTAGTTATCGACAGACACAACATCTTTGTTTGTATGTGGTGCTGAGAATCGAACCTGGGCCGCACGCATGCCAGGTGAGCACGCTACTGCTTGAGCCACATCCCCAGCCCAAGGTCCAAATGATTTTTCATGTACTACTGACAGCTGCTAAACTGAGTCTCTGACTACTGGAAAAATCTTCTCTGGCAATGGCTGTATTGGGAGCTGAATTCTTGTGGCAACTGTAAGCCACTAGAATTTGATTTTTAATTTTTTCAGTACTAGGGGTCAAACCCAGGACCTTGCCCAGGCGAGGCAAGTGCTCTATCACTGAGCTGCCCTCTCACTCCTTTTTATTTTTTGAGACAGGATCTTGCTAAGTTGCTTAGGGCTCTTCATTTGTTCAGACTGAAAAATGGCTGGTGAACGCCTTTCAAGAGTGAGATATAGTGCTTTACGATATTTAGCAGGATATTCTGTGTTGTCATATTTGAAATCACAACTTGACACTTCGGGCTGGGGATGTGGCTCAAGCAGTAGCACGCTTGCCTGACATGTGTGCCGTGCGGCCTGGGTTCGATCCTCAGCACCACATACAAAGATGTTGTGTCCGCCGAAAAAACTAAAAAATAAATATTAAAAATCTCTCTCTCTCTAAAAAAAACAACAACAACAAAAAAAAAACTTGGCACTTCAAGAAAAATGAACTAAAGCTGATTAACTTTTTAAGCTTTAGCTTCCTCATCTAAAAAATAGAGAAAAGAATAAAACTGTCTTTACTGGATTGATCCAATAACTTAATTTAGACATTTTGTGAAATTTGATTAGCAAATTTCTTCTACATAATATAAACCAAAGATGTTAGTTGCCTTTATTTTATAATTGATAATAATTACTGCTGTTGTGTAGTTTTTGTGCTTATAACAAACTTTACCTCTATAAAGTTGGTAAGGTCCTCATGTATATAGGTTAGTTTACCTTACTTTGTTTCATGGAAGAGACAGATCTGTGTTGATCACAGAACATTGATTAGAATGGTTCACAGGGATACTTGGTAAGAAGACTTCAGATGGCTATTGTTTAAACTGAATAGCACTATACAATTTGTGGAGCACTACTACATACAGTAGTCTTACAAAGTAGAATATATCATCATTTTGGGGATAACTAACATAAGACCCTGAATGATCAAGAGGCATTGACAGCTGCCCAGAGGCTAATGCATCCTCTAGCTGGGACCTGGGTCCAAGCCTTGGAACCTAATTCAGTAATATTGGTACTATACTATAATATTGGTACTATACAATATCTGCCTCTTCTGATGAACCCCATTGCTGCCACTAGTAAAACAAACCAGATGACATTCTCTAGAGATGAGGAGCCAGTGGTGTCCCTGTATTTGACACGCAACACCTATCAGCATCTCTATGTACTAAGTCATTGTGAAAAAAACATGTACATATCAGAGTTTATTATCAGGATGACCTAGGAATAAAGGGGAAATATGAAGCATTTTAGAAATCATTTTGGTGGAACACTTTATTTTTTCAACTTGTAATCTACTCTTTGGGATTATTGTAGGTTCACTCAAAAGCCAGCCTTTGAATTTTAACAATGTTGTACTAGGCTGTTCCTTCTATCCTTGTTTACATTTTATGTGTATCAAATTAGTATTATATCATTACCCTAAGTTTATGTATGAAGACATGAATGGTGTGATTCTACTTTGTGCACAATCAGAGACATGAAAAATTATGCTCTATATGTGTTCTATGAATTGAACTGCATTCTGCTATCATATGTAACAAACTAGAATAAATAAATTTAAAAAACCCTTAATAGTATACATTGAAATAATTAGAAACCCTCTAAAATTATGAATCAGTGAGGTAAATATTTACTAACCTTTTATGGTCTTAAAAGTTAAATTATGAAGCACCTCAGACTGTTTCCCCTACAAAATTAACTAAAACCTTTTGTTACATGAGTGTGATCCACCAATAAAATGTATTGAGTACTCATCTGTCAGAGCTGTCACTGTCAGCTGATAGGCAATGTCAGCACTTGCTAATAAAGAACATCTGGTTACTATAGCATTGAAAAATAAGTAAATTCCCATATTTACCAATAAAATTATTGACTTTTTTATTGTTTAATGTCATATTGTTTATTCAGATTAAAATAAAATGTCACAAACTCCTCAGGTATAGTCCTTTCATTCCATGCTAGCCTAGCAGACTTTTTGGTGAGACTTTTATTTTGGATTAGTTTGTTTATTGCAAAGTAAAGAGATCTTTAGGCATGTAGATGTGATCATATAACATATTAACAGCTGCTATCTACTACCTCATCCTTCCTTCTCAGTTTTGAGTCATTGGAAGTTTGGTTAAAATGTTTGAGTCATTGAAATGTTCAGGTGAACAGTGCTGATCTGCATTGTACCAGGCCTGTTGCTTGACCTTGGGGACACAAAGATAATATTGACGCTTGCCCCCATGGCCCTCACTAAAGCAGAAGAAACCCTGGAGAAACAATTATAGTGCAGCAGCATTAGTGCTGTTCTTGAAGTACTTGACAGTCACTCATAGTATTTTCCAAATACAGTGAAAGGAAAAGTCTCTTCTGCCTAGCCAGGGAGGGTGACAAAGACATTCAGCAGGTGCAACTTAAAGACTGGTGAAAGTTTTTCAGTCAATTGAGGAAAAACAGCATCTCTGGCAAAGGAAGCAACATCGGGGTGGAAACAATTTGTGACAGACTTAGAAGCTTGATATGCACTGGTGGGATTATACCTACTGCTTTTATTTTATTTATTTTTTGAACATGAACCACATTAAGAAATTTGTTTTCCATCACAATTTAACAAGTATATGTGCTAATAACCTCTGTTACTACATGGAATATATACTGGTATTTTCTGTTATATTTTAATCTATTTTCATTAAAACAAATGCTGGTCATAAACTATGCATATAATTGTATAACCCACGAGTGTAGCATCAAACCTGAAGAATGAATAAAACTTGGGCCAGAACTTACTATGTGTATCGTATGTGTAACATAAAGATGGAGCTTATGAGAAATGAGGCAGGAAGTAGCCAGCTGGGGTGGAATCATGGAGAGTTTTGTGGCATATCAGGGAGTTTTTAATTCATAAG
Organism: Callospermophilus lateralis; assembly: GCF_048772815.1. NCBI lineage: Eukaryota > Metazoa > Chordata > Mammalia > Rodentia > Sciuridae > Callospermophilus > Callospermophilus lateralis. Next base: position 125,431,418 of record NC_135306.1, on the reverse strand, counting down.
CATACTAATGATGATCAGGGTATGATAGGCATTGGTCTCATTTGTTAGACAGTATTCTAGGCAGTACACATATACCTGTTTATGTAATGATAACCCTGTGAGGTAAGTCCTGTTAGTTTCGTCATGTTCTTGGGATTGAGTAAATGGAGGCATAGAGAAGGTAATGTCTTCTGCCCAGGACTAGGTAACTGGTAAATAACAGGACAGAGATTGCACCCAGGCAGACCCATGCTCTTAATCTTGCTACTATATTCCTGTGGCCAGTGGAGTCTTGAATGTAGATTTCAGGAAGACAGACTATCAGCAATGTGTGGCATCAAGAGTCCAGGTAGTAGCCAATAATTCATCATCAGTTACATTAAAATGTTGAGTTAAACTGTCTACCTTTCGGGGATCTGACCATTTCTCTATTTCCTCCCAGCCAAGTGAGTCTTGGTAACTAGAACATCCTGCCAGCAGGAGAGCATATGGGCAACATCAGGCCTGTGTCAGATCACAAAAGTCTTTGCTCTGAGATCCCATTGAATACCATCAAGTGAATTAGACATTTAGAGTTCTCTGTCTTCTCCAAGGAGGTCATAGAAAAGCCTCATGTTGGTCCTCCACTTTTCTTCAGGTACCCCCACTTTCTCTGCTTTGGCCCAGCAGCTCCTGGTATTGTTATGCTTTTCTATTTTGTCCATATAGGTCTCTGCCCTATGTTAGGCTTATATGTTAGCTTTCTGTTGCAGTAACAAATACCTGAGATAAATTGACTTAAAAAGAAGAATGGTTTATTATGGCTCATAGTTTCAGAGGTTTCAGTTCATGATCCCTTGGCCCCATTGCATTTGGGCCTGTGGCAGCTCATTATGGTTAGGAGTGCATCAAGGCCACATTCCCAGTGACCTGACTTCCTTCCACTAGGCCCTACCTCCTAAAGGTTGCAGCACCTGCTAATACTGCCACAGACTGGTGGCCAAGCCTTTAACACATAGGCTCTTGGGGGATGTTCAAGATTCAAGGTGTAGCTGCTTTCCTTATAAAACTTTCCTGTCATTCTCTTTGAATTACTCTTAGGAAAGTTTTATCTCCCATCCTTGAATTCTACTGGTATCAAATTCCCAAAAGAAGAGTAGCACAGGGGAGAGCATTCTGTCTTTTGGTATTTTTAGAGTTTTACTTTCTAGTCCAGAGCAAATATCTTAGCAAAGGATTTTGGTGCTACTATTCTCTCTTTTATTGCAGGGTGAGTTTCCATGCTGCAGAATTAAGGATGACATTTGTTTCCTAGGCTGATTTGAAAATGTAAATTTTAGGTTTCAAGGCAGGGGTTGGCAATCTGTAGCTCAAATCCAGTCTGTTGTCTATTTGTGTGTGGGCAATGAGCTACAAATGCTTATTAGACTTTTAAATGCTTTTTAAAGTTAAAATAATAATATTTTGTGTTAAAAGCAAATTATGTGAAATTCCTATTTAAGTGTCCATAAATGCAGTTTTGTTGGAACTCAGAATCACACATTTGTTTATATGTTTTGTAAAGTTGCTCTTCTTTTTGATCAGCAGTGTTAAGTAGATGTGTAGGAGAGCATTGCAGTCCACAAAACATAAAATATTTATTGCTGGCCCCTTACAGGAAAAAAAAATAGCCTGAAATAAATTGTTTTCAACTCTAAAATACACCTTGTTTGATATCAGAGACTGAATATTAGTTTGATTTAGCTTCTGTATTAGTCTTTTGTGTTGCTATAACAAAATACTAGAGGTTAACTTATAAATAAAGAGATTTATTTGGCTCTTGATGCTGGTGACTAGAAGGTGCAAATAGCATTATTTGTTGGTGACTTGTTACAGGTCCCCTGTCTATGTCACAGTGTGGTGGAGTAGTAGAAAAGGAACTGGTTGAGTACAGAGGCAGCATGTAGGAGCAAGGAAACTCTAGATATTCAAAAGGAGGTGCCGGACTCAATTAGAACAACCTGTTCTTTTGAATGTCCCCAGATAGTGAAAATTCACTTCTGAGAGAAATACACTAATCCTTCTTAAAGACCTACTTGATTCTCACAGCCCCACCTCTTAAAGGTTTCAGTACTTCTCCACATCACCACACCAGGGATCAAATTTTCAGCAAGTGCACCATTGGGGACACACTCAAGCCATATCCAGACCATAGTAATTTTATGTTGGAAAACCACAGAATTTATAGTAAGAGAAAACTGGGTGCAACTTTGAATGTTAGTGGTTAAAAATAATATTTATAACACAAACAGCAAAAAATTTTAAGTGTATTATTTTCATGAAAATCTTTTACTTTCCAAGCAAAATATAGATTTTTCAGTTTAGGGTTGTGGTTTGGCACACAGGCAGTTTAGAAGAGAAAGCAGAAGAATCATTTTTACCTCTGTAGCAGGAGGTATTTAAATAGTTAAGAGAAGGTCAAGTAAAAACCACTTCACTCTACAACTGCATAATTTTATTTAGGTTTCGCATCTCAAGCAGAACCACTGAACATGGTGGATAACCCTCTTCCCAACACTCTTTTTTAAATTTTTTCCCCACAATACCTTTATTGTATTTATTTACTTTTATGGGGTGCTGAGGATCGAACCCAGTGCCTCACGCATGCTAAGTGAGTTCTCTACCACTGAGCCACAACCCCTTCCCGACACTCTTATTTAAGAATATGGTAGATCTCATCATAGATTTAACTTTGTTTTATCTCTGTGAGCTTTCTTTTTCTTTTTAAAAAAAATTTTTTATACTTTTTTGGTATATAAAACCAGCTAAGTAAAAATGAGAAAAGTTTTTTTTTATGATTGTGTAGGTAAATGGACTCATTTATGGATCAGAAAATTTTAAATTTGTGAATATGTTTGCGAAGATTCAGCTAAGAGAACAAGCAGTATGTTTGCAACTGGACAAATGTACTGTGAGAAATAAGATAAGGTCTGCCCTTTGTATTCACAACAGTATTCAGCTTTCATTGATTTTATTAATAGGTTTGGTTTAATATAGCTTCTTACTGTTCAGCATTTAGAGTTGATTTTTGCATCTTTCTCTTCTATATAGAGTCAGGAATAGTCTGGAGCCAAACTGAGCGCTCTCCAGAGACCATGCAGCCCATGTTTGCATGGAGAGCCTGGTGATTTACTGACTCTGAATTGAAGAGATGACCTCCACAGTTACTGTAGAAACCCAGTGAGAAGTGAAGTGAGCTCACTGTACAAGGATTCCAAGCATTGAAAAAACTTTCCTTATTTGGTAAATGTGGTTAACTGGTCCCAGCTGGTAATGCTGGTGAGCTCTTTGTGAGAATTGTGAGAATGTATTGTCTCTGTAAGCTACATTCTTGTATCTTTTATTTTTTAACTCATTAGAATTAGAGAATTAAGTAGTATTTATTTAGTTTTCTTGATATTTCATAGGCTGAATGAAATCAGAAATAACAGTTCTGTTTTGAAACTTAAAGCTCACCAAATGTATCGACACTAAAAATTTCTTGTATGCCTTTTCTGATCTTTTATGTTCTCCACTTGGCTTAATCTCTGGGGAAACTTGGGTTTTATTTATTCCTTGAAGAACAAGACTCCTTTGGGAAGCAAATCCATGTGTATTTTGGGGATTTTGCTATACTTCTTTGCTCATATAAGATTTCTCTGCACATTTAAGATTTGGTCGGGTGGTGGTAGAGGAAACCTGTTCATTTACATTTCCTTTAATTATCATGTGAAGAAATCAAAGACTGAAGCTTCTCACTGCTTCTTTTTAAAATTCCTGCCTCAGGTGTGACTGTATCCTGGGTCTAGCTTATCAGTTGTTTCAGAAGAAAATACCAGTCAAATAGGGCTTGGTTTGAATCCTGGCTCTTCTGGGTGTGAATTTGGTGATTTTGGTACATACTAGTGAAAGGTGTTACTGATCCTTCCAAAGGTTATGAGAGTTGACATGTGTGAAGATGCTTTGCTCAAATTTGAAAATAAATGTCAGCTTCCCATTCCTTCTGTTCCATTGTTGGGCTAAATTCAGCTTTTCCTTGGCCTGGCTTTCAGCTGTCTCCTTTTGAATTGCGTGTATATGACCTGACTTATCTCCTTGCCTGTTATCAATTCTCCATGTGGTAGCAGGAGGAAAAGGGTCCTCTGTAGACGTTCCATTTGAAGTGTGGTCCAGGGGCCAGCATCGCCAACCAGCATCCTACTAGAAATACAGAATCTTTGATTTCCCCCCAATCTAATCAAATTAGTATCCACATTATAGCAAGACCCTAGTTTATGCAAATGTACATGAAATTTGAGAAGCATTGTTTTGTATTATGTGCACAGCTCTGATGAGGAGTGTGGTCCTTTCTATCTTGGTAGTTCTCCTTGGGTTTTGAAGACCTGAATGGTTACAGAGAGGTGACAGTACTTAAAGACTCTGCTTACCTGTCCATCGATAATTCCATGCATATGTGAACTTCTCTGCCCATCCCACTCGTCTTCTCTTGCTGGATTCTAATTGTAAAGTCCTTCAGATACAGGCATTCTTCCTTTTCTGGGTTTTGTTTGTCTTTTGTTGTTGTTGGTTTGGTTTTTGCTCATCAATGTTACAGTGGTTTCCTTTTGGATCAAGAAATGGCAGAATTTGGTTTCACCATTCCTGTTTGTCTGATCCCCATCTCTCACACCCAGATCTGTCAATTTTGTCATCTACCTTATATCAGAATTTGAGCTGATAACCACTGGTTTGTTTTAATTTCGTTCTTCTTGCTCATGAAGGAAAGCCCCTGCTATAGGAGCCCTTCTTCCTGCCCCTCTGCTCTATCTATTCAAGCCTTCCTTAATTGGTGAGAACCACTTCTTCCTCCTGTCTTTCAGCTTCCCCACCCTGCATTTGCTACATCTCCCTTGGGTCTCTTACCCACCCTCCCCTTTTAGTCAGTACTTTGTCCTCATTGTGGTTTTCAAATTAAAAGTTATTTGGCAAAAGGAAAAAAAAAATCTCTTGGACTCATAACCAGCCTATGACTTAGTCTGCCCTAGGGACTTTCACATTCGCTGAACAATCTTCCCCTACCATGTGCTGCCTCAGAGCTGGGTTGTATTTTATCTTTTTACATGTTCATCTTAATATCTCAGCTAAACTCCTAGAGAGCAGTTTTTTATTTAGTCATTTTGATAATCCCAGTGCTTGGCATGAAGCAGCACAGTTTAAATGTCCATATTGGTATATATCATGTCTACTTTTTCTTTAATATCAGAATTTTGGAAAATGAAGAGTGTGGCTGGCTGATTTGGAGAACTGCAAATGAAAAATAGGAAGATTAGAAAGACTGACAGGTTTAGTCTTTAGGGTTTCCAAGGAGGAACATGGCATTCCTTTTGGGTGCTTGTGGTGTCAGTGATAACCCTAGAGGTGAGTATGGTTCTGAGACCTCTTTATGTTTTTAGAAGGTGATAGCCAAGGTTGTTCATGTGTGGATAATACTGAACAATTTGATGCTTGTCATTTAACTCTCACAACTACAGTTTGTGCTTGGGTTTCATCCTTAAAATCGATTTTATGCGTAATGCCGCTTAGGCAAAATTAGAACAAGGTCTCAAAGAGTGAGTGTTTGCACTCCTGCACTGCCTTTCATTCTGTCCACTTTTGTATCCTGTGGTCCTGCCATTGTATGTGGTCCTCCTGAGGCTCCTTAATCATTTCCCTATGTAGTGGTATTCTCATGATCATAATATAAAAGTAGCTACTCTCTGTAATTGGTATCAATTTTTCTGATCACTAAGAATTTTCTCAAGTTATTGTTTCAACAGAATTTATAGCAACAGTAATTAAACCATCCAACTTATTTTAAAAGTAGTAATTTCTTTTTGGTTGTTCTTCCTATTAGTTTAGAATAAACTGCATATGTCCTTTTACTCTAAATGTCCCAAAATCCAATCCAAGACTTTGGTATAATATTTTTTTTTTAGCCTGTCATATTTATTTTATGGGGGGGCCAACATTTGGTAACTAGGGATTAATTTCCATAAACAATCCTATAACTCTAATAAATTTAAAAGATGTTGAAAAGAATCATTTAATGCTAGCTAACACATTGGTTCAAAAATGTTAGATAGGAGCCAAAATGGAGCCACTTAATGATGAAGTCATGAAAATGAACATGTGATTGGTGAAACTAAGCAGAGCTGCAGCACTTGCCTGAAATTTATTTCAAGTTTTATCCCCTTGTCCCACTTTTCTCTCAGTTTTCTCATTCCACTATGACTTTACCATAATGAAATTTATTGCTTATATTTCAAAATATTTCCAAAATATTTCCAAATCCTTCTTGGGCACTCTCTTCCAATGAACTAATAGTATGACAAGGCAAATCTTGGATTCAGGAAAAATGTAGAGTATTTTGTTTTGGGTGGTACAAATGGGACTCAGTTCTCCAAGACACACCCCAGACATAATGCAGAAAGCAGTGACTATTAAAATGTCAAAATAGATAAAGAGCCTGGGTGGTCACATAACAGGGAAAATAGGACATTTTTGAGTTGCGTATTTGGATGGATATCCTTGCAGATTCAAATTCACCTAGTTCTCCCTGCCTGTTCCTCCCAGACTGTAAGCCTGAGATGTGGACTGGCTTAATTCAGAACACAATTATTTTCACACTTATCATATGTACATACATATTTGCCAGATTTTATCTGTCAGTATCCAAAGATGACTTGGTTTGGTCACAGATAGGTGAATAGTACTCATTAAATAGTGCAGTTGGCATGTGGATTCTGGTCAGACTCTAAAGCCTTTGCTCCTCCATTGTGCCTTGTGGCCCTGGCTTAAGGGAAGGAAATAGTTTCACAGCCACTTTCTATACAGGGCTTGTCTCAAAAAATAAATAAGAACCTCTGGGTTTAATCCCTGGTACCAAAACAGCAGCAGCAGCAACAACAACAACAAATTGTGCAAAACAAAGAATCAGATTCCACTTATCCAGGAATCAGTTTAAGTCAGTTCCATTGTTTTTACTGGACTATCAGGTTTCATCCTAACTTTAGAAAACCATCTATTTGCTTTTGAGTATGCCTCTGTATAAATTTGAAATTGGTTCAGAAAAAACTTTTTTGCAAAACTATATACTTTTTAAAATTTTTGTTGTAGGTGGACACAATACCTTTATTTTATTTATTTATTTTTATGTGGTGCTGAGAATAAAACCCAGTGCCTCACACATGCTAGGCACATGCTCTATCACTGAGCCACAACCCCAACCCAAAATTATACTTCTAAAACCTTTTTAAAGACGTTTTGCTGATATCCATGTGTAATTAGTTTAGCTAATGTTAAGAAACAACAGAAAGAAATCATTATCTAAAAGCTATAGTTGCCAAGTGAACTTCAGATCGAAATTTTATAGTTTTTTTTACACATGCCTAAGTACACCTGCAAAAGTTAATAATAAAATACATTAAAATAGAACAAGGTGACTGGAAACAAATGAAGCATAGGTATGTAGCGTTCACATAACAAAATGTAAACTATTTTTAAGTTTCCACAAAAAGAGCTAAGTACTTTGGAAAACTAAGTGCACTGTTCCATCCTAACAACACTGAGTCATAAACAGTTCTCAGTGAGTTAAGTTAAAACCAAGAGGACAAGTTGAGCTTCATTTACCTCATTCAGTGGGTGCCATCTTTTGCATGTCCTCAGACCCTTAGAAGCATGAGGTCTACAAGTTTTATTTTAAGACTTTGTAAGTGGGTAAACTTGGGTAAGTCAGTATCCAAGTTTACTCTTTATACCTATCTGTGTTAGTGTAGTGTTGCTCTGACCAAAATACAGGACAAGAAAAAACTTAGAGGAGGAAGTTTATTTGGGCTCATGGTTTCAGAAATTTTGTACATGGTCGGCCAAGTGCATTGCTCTAGACCTCAGTAGGGCACGATGGAAGTGGGTGGCTGAGGAGCAGGGCTCCACTCATGGTGGCCAGGAAGTACAAATACAGAGGGAAACTGGCCTTAGGGAAGGTGAGTCTATCCAGGGTCAGCTCCCAGTGATCCACCCTCTGCACCTCTGTCCTCCCTGCCTACAGTTAGTACCCAGTTAATTCATTCAAATTAGGGTGGACTGATTAGGTTACAGCTCTCACAACCCAATCTTTCACCTCCAAACATTCCTGCATCAACACAGGAGATTTTGGAGGATACTTCATATGCAAACCATAACACTATCTCTTTGGATTTTGAGAAAATCAAATGAAACTTCTGGTTAGAAATGTTTGTGAAACCTCGAGTATTACACATAATGTGATTACTTTTCATCCTTTTTCAAAACAAGTATTTCTTTGATTTATTTTAATCTCAAAATGTAGCTCTCATTCAGGGAACAGATTTCCTTTAAAATCTGTGAGAAAAGAAAAAGTTATGGAAAGGGCTGATGAGCCATCTGTCAGGAATATGCAACAATACATTTCTTTATAAGGTTGAACTAAATGACCTTATCTTAGTTTTCTTCAAACTCTGTGATTGCTTAACTTTGTAAATTCTTAGTTATTGAGAAATATCCTCCTTTTTACTATCCTATCATTTGGATATTTTCCCAAAATTTAGAAGTAGATTTTTATTTAATCTAGTTTTTCGTATAATCAGAAAGTTAGCAATTGTGTCTGCACTGATTTTATTTAGCACAGTGAAGTCCATGTCACTGTTTGGAGATTATATACTATTTCATTAATTTATGTATTATGTGAAAGTTAAATTATTAAGGAATGACGGTTCATCAGTGCACCTTTTTATTAGCTCACCCACTTAAGAACACATTAGCAACAAGACTGTAAATATTTGCAAGATTGTCTTGATTGGGCTGGAGATGTAGCTTGCTGATAGAGCACTTGCCTACCTTGCATAAGGTTGTGAATTTGATCTCCAGCAGCACACACACATCCAAAATAAAAATAAATTTAAAATGTCAATAACCATTTAATTTCTTTGTGAAGATATCAAATGTAGTAGGAGAAACACTGAATTAGGTTAAGCCTTTACAGTGACCATCCTTGATTTAAAATGAATTATAGTCTCTTTCTGTGCTTAGTTAAATTGAATAGTTTAAAAGAAAAATACTTATTCGGAATTATAAGGCCTGGAATTTTGACAGGGAGTCATGAACTATTGTGAAGTCCAGCTATCTGCCTGACACTTGAAGTTCTTCCCACCCACTTCACTTAACAGTTACCTTGTCTTCTTCTTAGGCTGGTGAGGGTGAAAGTGTTTTTGAGGCCATTTGTTTCATCTGTTGACAGCTTTGGGTGACAGTTCTTTGTTATTGAGCATTTTGTCATCCCTACTGTGGACCAGCACTGTGCAGACACTGGAGGTGCACTGATGATTAAGATATCATCCTTGCTTCTGAGCAGCTTATATGAAGTTCAGCTCTGGTTCACCATAGCTTTCCTATAAAGATGGCTTATGTGGAACTAACGGATGGCATAATATGCTGTTCCCTCTGATAACCCATCAAGTGTTTATAGATCACCACACAGCTTTCATCTAAAACAACTTGACCCTTTTCATTTTCATTTTGTATTTTTTGAAGTAATGAGATTAGATAATTTCCCTGGGCCTTTCTACTTCAAAAATCCCTGAAGTATTTAAATGATGATTCTGATTAAAAAAAAAATTAAGTATTCATCTGCCCAAGAGGTGTGCTATCATGTAATGTAATTGTGTGAGTTAAGTGATGGACAGAGACTTATCCACCCTGACCTTCCTTAGGCCCTGTTGCCTCTGCTATTTACCAGGAGTGCTGCAGTCAGCATAGGGCTTATAGCTACCAGCTCCTACTGAACTGGCCTCAGATGAACATAGCTGCCTCTCCAAGGGCACATCTCTCCTGGGCCATGCCACAGTTCAAGGGCCCACATACCAGGCCTTTTAAGCTCCCTACAGGGTGATTCTCACATGCAGTGTTGGCACCAGGGCTTGCCCCTGAGTGAGCCTGGCATTACCTCCCTGGATCACAGTTCTGTCACTTTGCTTATTCAGCCCTGCTTTGGAGAAACTATGTAACACCAAAAGACGGTTTATAAGAGTGTTCTTTGTTACTCTCTTAAGCCTATATTTTATTAAAATGTGTTTCTTTTTTTTAAGAAAATCGTTTTCAGAGTAGTAGAAGCTTCCTGACAGTGAAAAGTGTAAATATACCAAGATTCATCAGAATTTCAGATATGAAAGTACTTTTGACCATGCAGCTGAATGCTCCAAACGTTGTTTATAGCTTCAGTATCTTTGACAACTTTGACAAATGGCCTTTACCTTCCCTTTAAAAAAAAAAAAAGTTTTTTTTTCCCATAATTTAGCTTGACATGTATCCTGAGGCCCTGAACAAATTGCTCCTGCTTGTCAGTAAGTGATTTTGTTCTTTATGAAATGACTTCAAACTGAGAATTTAGATTTTTGTTTCAGAGAAAAGCGGGGTTTGTAAAGTGTCGGATAGGAAAGAATGGAGTAGTTGAGCTAAATCAATAGGGAGGGGGCACGGGAATGAAGGGGGTATGCATGAATTTGTGTGGATCTGTGTATTTTTTTTTCCTTCCAGTGCTAATATTCTTTGGTTAGTTACTAAGATCTATTTTAAGAGCATGTGGATCAAATAAATTACTATTCATTTTATAACATTTAAAATGATATTATTGTTCAAAGGAAGCCAATTTCCCATTTTTGTCACAAAAAAAAAGTTTTAAAACAATTTATTCCAGATAATTGAGCTTTTAAAATCATAAAGCTGATGGATCCTAACATTCTTTGTAGAGGAATTGGGACTTATATGGTCCTTGACTGTGTTTCACTGCTAAAGAAGTAGGAGCATCTTCTGCCTCGGAGTTGGAGTGGTGTTGGTAAGATGATGGTGGTGTTAGGGCCCCATGTCACCTTGCTGCTAGAGTACATTAGAGTCTGTTGAGTGTGGTCCTTTTACGTGTGGTTTCCCATTTGGTTCCAAGTAAGGCTTCAGCATCCCTGCCCCAGAAGGCATTCTCCTATCCCTTGAGTTCCAAATGACTGTATTCATTAAACTTGTTCTATAAAACTTGCTGTATGTTCTGCTTAGTGCTGTGTATCTTTCTCACATCTACTTAAAGATAAGATCTTTGAAACAAAAGCCATGTCTTAAATAGTACCTCAGAGGGCAAAGTAAGCGGTCAGTAAGTATTTAATGAATCGTTAAGGTGATCTTTTGTGTTGAACAAGGAGGAGGTTATATTCATTCCTGTTTTTACACATGAGGAAAGTAAAGATTGTACAGGTTAAATGACATTTTCCCATCTTAGCACATTTAATAAGTGGTCTGGTTTACACCCTGGATTCTGACTTGGTCCAGCTATCTCTTTCTATTAGCCACAAGTGTTCAGAGATGGGAATCTGTTTTCTGTAAGAACAGCAGACCAGTCCTGAGTGTCTGTGTTCTCTTTAGGCTTCTCTCATTCTGGCATTATGCCTTGATTGATCATGCACTCCTGCCAATTTTCTTATTTCCTTGACTAAATTCTTCTTTGTCCACTGTTCCAACTCTTAGCTGTTCCTTAAGGTCCAGCTCTTAGGATCTGAGCCACAGTGTCAGGTAGTCCAGGCCAGCTCTTGGGATTTTACCACAGTGGACTGGCCGAAGGATTGGTGTTCTTTGGCAGAAGTACAGTTGGGAAATGAGTGGGCTGTTAAAGAACAAATATGCAGAAATAAGACACAAAATCTAAGTGTAGGTCTGTAATCCAAATATAGAGTCTAAGGGACATTCAGAAGATGTCAGTCCTGGGGGATTTGAGGCAGTCTTTCCTTGCACAGTCACATCTTTTAAAGGTCCATGTTCCCGCCTCTGAAGATGTCCCTTCATAATCTAAAACTTACTTGGCTCACCTGACCATCTATCAGAGGCGAATCTCCTCAGACAAAAAAAAAAAAAAAAAAAAATGTTTTTCATAATTTAGCTTGACATGTATCCCGAGGCCCTGACCAAATTGGTCCTACTTGTCAGTAAATGATTTTTTTCTTTATGAAATGATTTCAAACAGAGAATTTAAATCTTCGTTTTAGAGAAAAGTGGAGTTTGTAAAGTGTTGGATAGGAAAGAATGGACTAGGAATCTTTCAGAAGTTCTATTGCCTTTGTATTCTTTCATAGTTTACCAATTTTTAATGGATTTTTGTATTTTCTTATGTATTCCATGAGGATCAACATGACAAGAAATACACTAAGCAGTTTACAAAAGGTTATGTCATTTAGTCCTTTTAACAGCTTTATTTTGGAAGCACTGTGTTTGTTCCTATTATGCAGATGAGGAAAACTAAGAAATCAAATGACCTGTTAAGGACTCCACAGACTTTAAGTGGTGGGATCAGGACTTGGCATTAGACTATTACTGAATATATCATTGTATAGATACATTATACAGTTTACATTATAGAGATAGATAGAATTTACTATTTTAAGCAATATTTTATTTTCTTAAAATAATTAGGAAAATGAATTTCTTTGTTCAAATGTTACCTGAGCTAACTGCTGCTGTGTGTAGCAGGGACTAATAGTAGTCTTAGGGAGGTTTTATTTTCACATAGTCCTCTTAGTTAAAGAATGGACTTTTCCAGTGTTGCCAAGGATACTTGATAAAGTGATCTAGGACTCTGAAGTGCCCTGAGGGAAAGGGAAGGATACTGTTTTTCAAGGAAGCACTCCCAGGCTCCAGGAGCTGTGTTTGTTTCCCAGCCCTTTCTTGCCTCCTCCAGGGAGGACCATGTGTTTGATAATAAATGGTACTCAGAGTCTCCAAGCAGACGAGTTAGATGAGTGGAGAATGCTCTTGGTTTTCCTCCTGTAATTTCTGACTTTCCAGTTATTTTCTAGACAAATCAGGGAGCTGATATTGTGAGGTATGTGAGACAAATCAGAAGAGATATAGTCTTCTCACCCCACCCCCCCACCAAAAGAAGCACTACCAAAAACATGGTTTTGCCTGGGTTCCAAGCAAATATTTCCCAGGGCTTTTATTCACAAAAGAATCAAGATCGAAAGTCTGTGTCTGGCCCATACCAACTTCTGTTCTTGTCTCGCTTTTACCTCTCCCTCCAGTTGCTCATGTTTTTATAGAGTCTTCATATTGATCAGTCTGAAAATATTTATTAACCTTCCTACATGCTAGTAGACTGTTTTTTTTTTAAGTGATCTGGAGGTTCAGAGATCAGTGAGTTGTAGGAAATAAGTCAAAAGTGCTCAACCATTAATGCATTAGAGGAGAAAGCCGATACCATGGTAAATGCCAAGTTAAAGTATATGTCATATCGGTACGCATATGGGAACACAAAAGGGCACTTGATCACATGTGGATGTCCAGTCTCAGGAGAGGTGATGCCTGAGGTGAGTCTTAATGAATGAGTTGCAGCTAGCCAGAGGAAGAAGGCTCCCTAGGCAGAGCAGAGAGCATAGGCAAAATAGGCGGAAGTGTGATGCTATATGGGGAGAGCTTCAAGCATGAGAATACTACAACATGATGTTTGAGTTTGGAAATATTAGAGTGAGACCAAAGAGATAGGAGAGTGCTGCATTAAGGAAGGTCTTGTTTGCTTGGCTAAGATGTTGGTCTTGGTTCTGTAGCTATGGAGAACCATCCACATAGGGAAATACAATTATAAGAACTGCATGTTTAATCAGTCTAATAAAAGTGAGGATATGGAATAGGGAGAAGGAACAAGACCTTCAAGAATATCAGGTAGGTATTTATAAAACTTCCTGCGGACAACAAAACTAAATTATTTCAGTAATGTTGGCATATAGAAGTAGACGAAAGTTTAAAAACACATGTTGGAGGCCGTAATCATCAACTGATCAATTAATGTGAATGAATAGGGAAAAGGAGGAGTCAGAATGAATGACAGGTTCTTTTAGTTTGTAACAAACCATAAAAATGTTTTATCCTAACTAGAAACATTACCCCTGTGTCTGTGCATCATCAAATCATGAAAGTTCTGTGAATGAATATCTTCATTCCTAGTTTTTTATTGCTTCATTTTAGGCCCCAACCATCTCTTGCTTGTACATTCTATTTCAGATCCATTTTTCATTTTACTACCAGAGGAGTCCCCCTTAAAACACCAGATAGGATCTTGCTCTGATCCCCAGTCCCTCTCTCAGTAAATATTTTCAAATTCTATAATCAAAGTACAGGATGCAAGGTCTAAAAAATATCAGGATGCACTGAAATGTCATAATGTGTCAAACTTTATCTTGCAAAATGCCTTTTGCATTTAGAAGTAGTCTAATAATTTTTAGCTATGACCTACATCCTGGTTTTCATTGATCATGAACTGGTCATTGATAACTGACTGATATATTTTACTGTCTTTATATTGTATTTTGTCTCTTTCTCCCACCAAGTCTGAGAGCCTCCAGTAAAGGAAGTATGTCTTGTTCAGGTACCATTAGTGTCCTGAGTTCTTAGTATTCACTGAATGAATAAATGAAATTGTTGGTGTTGTTTTGAGCATGCGCATGCACGTGCGCGCGCGCACACACACACACATACACACACACACACACACCACACACCTATGTACTGAACAAAAGACCTCCATAGTATGGACAGAGAGTACACTAGTTGCAATAATCTAACTACCTGAGTGATAAGCCTTTCACTTTATGCATTCTGATCCAGAATTAGTATCATGAAGGAGGGTAACTGTGTTCTGGCAGAAGTCTGTTGTTCTGAAAACCAAGGTACTTTGACTAATGGATCCAATTAGAATGAATGGCATTCTCCTTCTTTTATATTGTTTTTCCTAATTAATCAGTTGTATTGTATGTTCTAAAAAGTTATAGTCTATTGTTTTCTTTAATCCATGCTATAAAATTTGGTGTTTTAGACCTGTGTTTAGAAAGTATAATTAAAAAGAAGCCATCCATATAAATATAAATGGAACTAATTATGTATAATGTCTGCTTATAACTAAATAAAAAAAGTTGCATTCGTGAAAGAAACTATTGATGCTTCTAGAAAAATCTTAAAGTATCAGATTGTTATTCAGTAGCTATAATTCCCAAATACATTAGGTGTTGAGTGCTGTCTACACTTTAAAATAGAAGCATATTCTCTTCTGGTTTTCCGTATATAGAATAACTGAGCTCTTAGGAAAACCCTGGGCTCACTTGATCACATTTGTTAATTATTATTATCCCATGTCTACGAGAATAATATGGTATACTAAGTAGTTTAAAAATTCTACCCCATGACTAATGTAAATGTCTCACATTTGGTCCATTTCCTTCTGTTGTTTCCTTTTGAGGCACGGAGAACAGGTGGTCACCATGTGACATAATTCAATTTTACAAGCAGCTAAACAAACTTGTAAGTTACTTCCTTCACCTTGGAGTTCTCTTCTGGTGCCCATGATGTGTTCATCAGAATGCCTGGAGTATTGTACTTGAGCAGCGTGATTTCCACGGAGAATTGAGGGATCATCTTATGAGAAATGACAGCCCTTAACCAACATTGCCCCTTACAGAAACATTTAGGGGCATGTGTGCATATATGTGCGTGTGTCCTTTTGAGATTGAGTTAGGGCTTTTGAGTTTTGTATTTTAAATCTCAGCTTTGCATTATTGTAAATTAATTTTTTTTCAGGTGTTTCTAGTCTGTTTGAAACTAGACTTCATGATACGGAAAGAAAATTTTCAGAGCAAAGAACAAATGGATGATGCCTACCCTTAGCCTTTGCATTAAAATGAACTACTTAATAAATTTTCAAGTATTTTAATAATATTCAGATGGGTTATATAAGGTTAAAATTTCTCTTTTATCTAGCCACAATGAAGAACCAAAAAGCCATAAATAAAAATTTAGATGAGGAGAAATATAGAGTCACAAATAACAAAAAGAACAGATTGCCACCATATTCAATGTCATTAACATTATAAAGTGTAATACTATCACTGAAGTCCAGCAGTATAAAAAATGATGCAAACCTTTATTTCTGCTTCTTTCCATTGCTGTACATTTTTATAACTTAGTTGTTGCAAGTCTCAAACCCGAATTAAGATCATCATTAAAAACATTTGTTAGTTGTTTCTTGAGAAAAAAACCCATGCCTAGGAATTAAGCCCACATTTTACTGAATAGCTGCTGCTTTATTTTTCTTTTGGTATTCTTGTAAGTATACAAAAGGAGTAAACATTGTTTGAGAGTGAGGGTTGATTCTTAGAATGGTGTCTTCCAGAGAAAATAAAGGAATATTTTCAGTCATTTGTACTTCTGTGTTGTAAATAAGCACCTAATTCTATTCTGCCAAACAGTTCTTCAGAGTGTTCCGTTTTACAGGGAAAGGTGTGCCCAGTGTTGGCTTGGTTGGCATGTTCATAAACATAATCTAGACTGTGAGCCATTGGTAAAATCCCAGGAGACCAGATTGTGGCTCAGGGCTGCAGGAACAACATTTCACAAGGGTTTTGGTCATGTTTATGTGCTGTAACAGAACTTCTTGATTATAAAGCGGCAGTGATAAAGGAACGTCAGTGTTCATTGAATGCAGAAATTGCATAGTACAGTGAATGGAAGTCTACATTAACAGTTGATGTCTATACATATAAGTATTAGTTAACGTGAATGGAAACTAAGATTTGTTCTAAAGTTTGTGGCTTAAACCTAATGACTTGAGATAGCTAAGTAGTAGTACTTCCACCTCCCAGCCCTTGCTTTCAGCCACAAACTGACAAGTTTTCAGTGCTAGCAACCTGTTACTCTTTCCTTCTTTACAGCTTTTCATTGTTGTCATTAGTTACCATGCAAGTTTGAGAATGGAATTTCATGACTGGTGTCAGTATCCCCAAATGAAACAGAATACAGGGCCAGCTAAGGTAGCATTGGTTGAAAGTACAAGAGTAGATATTCTTAGAATCCCCACCTTCCTAACTGATGTTGTAGGTTATCTTTTTGCAGCAGGGTTTCCTCGCCACACAGTGGGGCCACACCAGCAGTAACCATCCTGCAGAGATGCTTCTCAGGGGGATAAATGTGCCTAGAAAAAGCTTGCACAGAGCACTGCTGGAGAAACAACCATGCCTGTACTTTAAGTATTGAACATCTTTCTTATACTACTCAATTGCAGAATGTTTAAGCTGCAAATTACTTCCCTCTCTTGTATGACAGCAAAAGGACCAAGGCCCTGGGGTAGTGAAATGTCTAGGGTTAGAAAACTATTGATAAAACCCAGAGGATGGCTGTGACCTTTTGACAGTGTTAATAGACTTGGCTGAACATAATTCACTCCAATTCACTCTTTCGTTCATTGAGCAATTACACACTGAGCCTTTTTATGTCAAAAGTAATATGACACTCATGGGATTTCTCAACCTCAGCACTACTAAACTTTTGGTCTGGGTAAATCAATCAAAATCAATGTCTCTGCTTCTCTTGGTCTTGTGGATCTCACTGTCATATCCTTACTTTTGGGTACCTTGCAATCTGATTGTAGAAATTAGGCCTTAGGTAGAAATATCTTCAGTAACACTCACAGTAATAATAATTACTCACATAAAAGGGCAACTTTTTTTGCCTTCATTTTTGGTATTTTTGTTTTTATTTTTAAAATATATTTTTTAAATAATTTTGTTTAATTGACATAGTAATTGTACACATGTATAGGTATAGCAGGACATTTTAATATATGTATACAATGTGTAATGATCAAAGCAAAGTAATTGGCATGTCTGTCAACTCACACATTTATCTGCTGGAAACATACAAAATCTTCTCAACATCTTGAAATATCCCATTAACTGTCATCACCCCTGTTTTTTCTACTGTGGTATAGAACATTACAAGTTATTCTTCCCATCCAGCTTCATCCCAGTACACAGTAACCATTCTGTCTCCTTCTCTCCCTGTCCTTATTCTCCATACCATCTGGTAACCACCATTCTAGACTCAACCACCATGAGATCAATGTTTTAGATTCCATATAGGAGCAAGATCATGCTGTATTTATCTTTCTGTGCCTCACTAGACAACATGATCCCTAGTTCTGTCTATGTTGTTATATAGGTTATACAGGTTTTGACCTGCATTTTCCTGACAATCAGTGATGTTGAAAATTTTAATATACATATTGGCCATTTATGTCTTTTTTTTGAGAAGTGTCTCCTTAGCTCTATTGCCCATTTTTTAATTAAGGCATTTAGTTTGGGGGCTATTAAATTTTTGGAGCTCCTCCTGTAGTCAGGTTATTAACCCCTTATAACTGTATGGTTTGCACATATTTTCTCCTGTATGTTGTCTCTGTACTCTGCTGATTGTTTCCTCTGCTGTGCAAAAGGATTTCAATTTGATATAATCCCATTTTTGGTTCAGTTCCTTGTGCTTTGAAGTTTTTGTCCAAAAACACTTGCCTGTTTCAATGCCTGAAGCATTCTCCATGTTTTACTCAAGTAGTTTCATGGTTGGGGTCTTATGCTTCAGTCTTTTTGACATAACTCTTGAAAACACAAACACACATCTGTCTATCCTGTGGTCAAAAGTCAAGGAAGGAGGTCAGAGGAAGCCCACAGAGAGCATTCTGCAGTACAGGTGAGACCACACGCTGCCCCTGTGAGGGGGAAGGATAGGGCACAGCAGCACAGGTGTTCTGGGAAGTCTTCTGGAAGTTGCCACCAATTCTCCTCATATTTACTGATGAAAGCCTGTTGAGTTGGGCATGTCCCTTTGCTAAGAGACTGGGCGATATACTCTTTACTATTGGCAACTATGTGCAGTGTTGTAATTCAGGGGTTCTATTATAGTGATCAAAGATGGAGCTCTTGTCAAAAGGGTTTTTTGATAAAACCATTTAAAAAGAAAAGGATCCCATGAGCTGATACTCAGGAATGGAGAGTTCCTAGAATTGGCTCATGTGGCTTATTATGTGCCAGTAACCAAGACATTTCAACCTATGGGGATTAGTGGTGTGTGTGTGTGTGTGTGTGTGTGTGTGTGTGTGTGTGTGAGAGAGAGAGAGAGAGAGAGAGAGAGAGAGAGAGATCTTTCCTTTGAAGATTTAAATAGTGGCACTACTTTTGTTGATTTGGGGTTTTAATCTGGATTCTACAGTCTTGCTGACTGAAATAGTTATTTTCCATGAACCTCTTTCCACTTTTTAGGATGAGATTCATGATAATACATTATTTCTTTCTACCTATAAATGTGATATTTCAGAAAAACCCATGATAGGAAAATATAAAAAGGTGACTCAAGAATAAGGTTGTGATTATATACCTGCAAATCACATGCCTCATTTTCCTGATTGTAAAATTATGACTATAACATATTCAATAAAGAACTTATCCTTTGTGTAGATTTTAGGAATGTATGTATTGGTATCGGTCCCCTTTCCTGGCCTTTGGGTCTTGCTGAGAGGGGAACCCAGGCCTAGGACAGACTCCTTGTCTCTGTCACATGCTCAGGGCCTGGCTCCAACCACACCCGCACTGTGCCTGCAGTCATGGAAATTGCAGCTGCTCTTGTACAGAGAGGCTTAACAGTATCTTAGCTCCTGTTATCACCTGGACTTTTTCTGGAGTACCAAACCGTCAACTCTGGGCTCTCCCACAAGTGTTGGGGAGCAGGTGGTATTTTGAAGTGCAGGAAAGTCCTGATCCACAGACAAATATTGGTCAGTTAAGGGGGGAACTGATGGAGTTGCTTTCTTATTGTTTACCTAGTGTACTCTCCTGAGGTGAATATCTACTTGCTATTGCTTTTACTGTAGGAAGTAGAAAAAAACTACATCGGTTATTTTCAGTCACAGTGCTTGTTCTGAGTACTCTTAAGTAGTCTTCGTCATAGTATCTTATTGTTCCACAGTGTTTCTGCTAAGTCCTCTGTCATTCCAGAGGAGCAAAGACATTGAAATGTCCAGTATGGAAAAATGTTTGGGTAACTTTAATTAGGAAATGTCCTAATTCCATTCCCCAGGGGTAATATTCCAAATATCCTGTCTGGAACGAGGAGTTATGTAACCTTAGGGTCATTCATAATGTCTTGGTTGGTCTGCTCCAATTATAGTCACTTCAAACATCATGTCCACCTTCCTGATTCCAGACCCACACAGACCAAAAGGACTGAGAATCCTGTGCCATCATCTATATCAACAGCATGTTCTCCCCCACGCCAGCGTAGCATTCCAGCACTCCAACACCTCCTGTGTTTCCAGTTTTCCCCTCCTTTGTCTCCTCGCATTCTTTCAACCTCTCTCTTCCTTTTATTTCCTTTTTCTGTTTCTTCTCCTCTTTCTGTTCCATTTCTTTTTTTCTCTCCTCACCACCCCATACTCACCCCACTTTTTCCTTTTAAAGGAAAGAAAGTTCTGAGCTAATTTGCTACTTCCTCAAAGCTGCATTTTAGTGTGCAAAGAGAAGGAGTTTGGGAACCAGATGGGCTCAATGTTGATTATTCACTCTGCCCCTTCCAGCCTCAGTGATTTTGTTCAGATTATATCTTGGATGATATTTTCATGCTTATAAAATGAGGATTAATTATGCATACCATGTAGGATTTCTGTATGGGTACCTGGTAAGCAAACTATTTTCCAACCACTTTAAGAAAGTTTCTTCCTTACTCTTCTAATCTTGGTCATCCAAGAGCGTCGATGTTGTTAACAGATTCAAATTAATGGATGAATTGGTAAAAAACTACTTGTGAGCAAGATGTCAGCATACCCCTAGAAAACATTTTCTTCTCTCCACTCTAATTTTAATCCATTTTTACAAACTTTCCAATTTTTGTGTGTCCCATCTCCTTTAATTATTTCTCCTTTTCTTCTCTCACTTATTAAATATAATTTAATTTCAAAGAATTTAATTACCAAGGAAATACAGAGTTTTTTTTAAAAAAAATTCAGTAATATGTGAAGGCACATAAATTCTAATCTCAATAGCTTTTTACTTCATCTCTTTCTATTCCAGAATCCTGCTTCTCCCCACACCTCCGCCAGGCAAACACTCTCAATTCTTTTAGCTACCATTTCACATTTATCTCCATTTTCCTAAATACTATATTTACTTTCCTACTTCTTTTTTTCTTCAATTTTAACATAATGAAATTAGCTTTCTACTATGACAGATGAAGATTTAGCATCCTTTTATAGTACGGTAACCACCCCTACTTCATACATAATTTTCCTTCATTCACACAGACACAGTTTGCTCGTAGTGTTCACTGTTCACATAACAATTTAATTATAGTTCATAGATAAGCCATAATAATGTCTATGATTACATTGTTTTGCATGTTTTTGTTTTTCCTAAATTTAATTATTGCCTAATACCCAAATTTTGCTTCATTTTCTTTTTCCAAATACCCAGATATAATCATAGAACATCTTAATATCTCTAAACACATCAGATCTATTTTATTTTACTTATTTTCTTAGAGATGTTCCTCCCAGAGCTTTCATCTTAACAGGCTCTTTTAAGATTCAAAGCTTTCCTTGTCCGTCTGCTTTCCTGGAAGTTCTGAGTTCCCATTGCCTCTTTGAGCTCCCCTTTCCCCGGATATCATATCTCACTTTTTGGTTTATTCCCTCAGTACCTCCTTCAGTATCTTCCTGAGAAATTGTACAGGGACAGTAAAAGTTTTGAGACCTTTCACTTTTATAAATATTTTTATTCTACCCTCAGTTTCATTTCTGTATCAGCTGGGTATAGAAATGTAGGTTGGAATTAGTTTTCACTCAAAGCCTTGAAGGCACATAATTCTTTGATTTATAGCTTCTTGCAAAGCAAATGAGTATCCGTTGTCATTCTGATTTCTAATGGTTTTTATGTAAACTCTGTTTTTCCTACTGGTTGCTTTTAGGTTTTCATTTTTTTCCATGGTGTCCTAATATTTTATGGTGGTATGTCTTCTTGGTATCTTCTCATTCATTGTTTAGTATACATAATTATCTAGTTTAATATGGAAACTTTTTAAAAAATCAGTTCTAGAACTTTCCTGTATTGTATTTTAGTAATTGCTTCCCTATACTTTCTTTCAGTAATTATTACTCACATGAATGTCCTATTTATTTCCTTACTTATCTTTTAAAATCTAATTTTCTTTTTAAATTAACAGCCTTGTTTTATTTACTTACATTTAATTTACATAAATGATGTTGTGTTATATGCTATTTTTTTAATTAAATTTTTCTACCCAAAACTGTTTTAAGGTCCATTTACATCTAATATTTTCTTCTAACTCTGTGGTTTATATCTAATACTTTTTATGTTTCTACTAATGAGCACCCCAGCTGCCCTTATGGCCCAAATGCAACGCCTTCATCAGCACCTGCGTTCATCTTTTCTTTTGGACATTCTGGGATCATCTTTTGGGGATGTACTCTCAGAAGTGGACTCTTAGGACACCCATATCTGCTGCATGGTAGTGCAACATTTCTCTCTAGGAGTGTTGTACCTCTGCACAGTTCACCAATAGAACACAAGGTATCTCCACATGTGCTCAGCATATGGCTTCAATCAGCCTTCTAACTCTTGGCAGCATCTAATAAATAAAATACGAATAGCTCATTGATTTTTGTTTGCTTCTCTCCAGTTACCAATGGCTTTGAGCAACCCTTCATATGTTATACAATTTGGTACACAACAAACAGGGTATCCTGTTCTTTGTACTATCTCTTTCTACCCTTGCTGTGCCCTTATTATCTGTTTGCGTATTATTCTATCCACTTTGTAGTCATGCCTTATACAAATAGGAATCTTTTGATTCCTGAGAATCTAATCACCTGGTTGTGAAGTGCCGGGGAAAAGGGAGATGTGATAGACTGTGATGGCACAAGTACCTAGGAAGAAGCTCTTTAACATGTCTGTTTTGCAGCAGATTGTGGATAGGGAGTTGATATAGAATAGGCTGGGAAGACCAGGAACCATTGAGTGTAATAACCCAAAGGAAGGACATTACTGTTTAAGTTATACTGAGAATCTCAACCAGTGGGACTTCTGAAAATCTCTTTGGCTGCAGGTTACTCAAGCAGCATGTGGTTGGAACATCCTGAAAGCTGGTACTTCTGGGAATGAGAGATGTCGATGCCACATTAGGCTGTCCTTCTAAGAAGGGAATAGATCCCAGACTCAGAAGAGGGAGAAATCTACTCCGGGGTGGTTGTTGGGGCTTCCTCTTATTCTTTGTTTTATTTTAGTGTCTAGTACAGAGATAAATTTCTTAGAATTTCCTATGTTTATGAAGTAGAAATTTACCTATTGGTATTTATTACTACTTTTCATACCACTATTTCTAGTGTTATATATTAAGTTGAATTTTCAAAATACATAAATAATGCTTATGTAGATAATTGTTGTACCAACATAATGGCATTATTAGTTGCATGGGGAAATTCACAATATCTGAGTGGCAATTATGGCATTGTTGCCTTCCTGAAAATATGATGAATACATCCTGAATGTATGTTCTATTTTTATAAAGAAATATAGAAAATATTTATTTACTTCCTTGGTTTCTAAAATAATTTAACATTAAGATAAAAGTTACTAGTACTGGTACTTAAAATATAGCTTTATAGTAATTTTTTTCTTAATTTGTTCTATTTAGATATACATGACAGTAGAGTGTATTTTGACATTATATACATGCATGGTGTATAAGTTAATTCTAATTAGAATCCCGTTCTTGTGATTGTACATGATGTAGTAGTATTTTATACTAAAAAAAAAAAACAGTGAAAAAATTGTGATTAGAAAACATTTTAAGGATTTCTATTTGAATTATCTAAACATTGTGGTAGAGTCTGTTCTTCATCTTTGGTACCCTCTTGTGGTCAGTGGAAGGCATTGGGTTAGTCTTGTTTTAATAATCATGTGTATTTTAACACACACACACACACACACACACACACACACACACACATTCTGTGCCTTAAATTTTATAAATATTTGACTTTTTTGTTACTAGTAGCAATTCTCATACTGCAGTTGCTAGTTGTGGTTTGTGCTGTAATGTTTTCCTCCCATTCTTCAATGCAGCGTATGAAATGACTGTGTAGCATGACCACAGTGCTTAAGGGATAGTATGATCACTGTGCTCAGGGTATCTGCAGTGTATTTGGGAAGCCAACTGATTGTAGACCCAGCTATAACTCACTTTTAACTGGATATAATTAAGTTTGGCGATTAATTTACCATTTTTGGAACTATATAATATAGTAGTTGCCCTCTGTCTCAATGTCTTTGTGTATCTACATAGACATGTAACTAGAAACAGTACTACTTTATATATGTTTGCATGTCTTAGAGTATCCCCTGCTACTTCATTTCCTTTCTCTTTTCATCAAGATTATTAATTTACTGTGATTTCAAGTGGTTACCTACTTCAAATGCATTTACTGTGGATTGCACAAGATCACACCAGGATAATATGTAGTCCTCGCCCTTTTAAATCTTGCCAGAGCAATAAGAAGACAGTGATCATGCACAGCATGAAGTAAATATTCATGGGTTATTTTTCGTTTCCTTGAACACTACTGGTTTCAGAAAAGTCTTAGTTTGATGTCTAAAACAAGTAACAATAGAGAGAAGAGGTAGCTGTACAGGGTTCTGCTGCTAAGTCCAAATAAGACTTGGCTTATTCCAGACTAAATCCTGGTCTTTTGAGGGTGGTGAGAGTTGCAGGGGAGAAGTGCCTTTTGTTTTCTATAGCATGCCTCCCTAGATTACAGTTGTCCTTTGTGTGGTCTGGCCTTTCATCTCGCTTTTTAATTTTATGCTCCAACTGAGTGGGTTTTTGTTGTCCACATCACTGGAAGCTTTGAGTAGTTCTCTTTTGCTAGCCTGGTTGTGTGAAGGGCCAAGGTTTGAATAAGAGGCCAGGAAATGGTTCTAGGAATGATTTTTGTATTGCCAGAAATGCTAATGTATTGGTGCTGAATTAGCATTTCCAAAAATTTCACCAAACTCTAACTGAAAACAGAGATGCAAGTGTCGTCAGTACAGCTGTGTCCTCTTCTGAAACCAGTTTCTACTTCTTTGCCCAGTGAGAAATTGTGAGTGCCTATTGTCAGATGAAAGTGAGTCACTCTGCTGAAGTGAAATGCAGCTGGTTCCCCAAAGAAGTGCCATTGGGTCTAAGTTGGGCTGTTTGTCCTCTATACCATGGGTAACAGTTTGTTGAGCAAATAGAATGTCTGTGGAGTCCACAGGCATAGGAGAAAGAATTCCACTTGCTCATTAAATATTTATTGAGCACTTATTAGATATTCAGTTTGAGGTGCGTGGGCTATATACATGAAATTCCCTCTTACAATGTAGAACATGGACACCATAAAAGATCCATTTATAAAGATATATGAGCATTCAAAAGGGGGAGAATTAATAGAAGGGAGTTGTGAATGAGGTCTGTTTGAACTGGAAGCTAAAAGTAGCTATAATTTGAGTCTGTGGAAAGTGGAAGAAATGAGCATTGATGTCACAGGGAGTGAGTGGCTTTTAGTGGGGGTGGGGAGCATGAATAGGGATCTCAAAAGGAGTTAGTCAGAGAAACCTCTGGAAAGGAAGGTTGGACAAGTCAGTTGTAGACACGAAATATCAGATTAAAGAGGAATATCCACTGAGCAAAAGATGAAATGTTCACCAGGGAGTCTGCTTCAGCTGCAGAGTATGTGTGTGTCTTCCCATTCAAATGCTTGGGCTTCTGTTTGTTTTTTTTTTTTTTTTTGCAGGGAGTAGGGTTTGCTACTTCATATTTTGCTATGTAAGTTCCTTAAAACATCTTTTTTTGGATGGAAAGACATTTTATCACTGAGCTACATTCCCATCCCTTTTTATTTTTTATTTTTGAGACAGGGTCCTACTAAGTTGTTAAGGGTCTCACTAAGTTGCTGAGGTTGGTTTTAAACTTGCAATCCTCCTGCCTCAGCCTCCACAGTCGCTGGGATTACAGGTGTGTGCCAGCAGGCCCAGCTGTGTTTCTCTTTGTGAGACTACCCTTTTCTCCTTAGGTAATAAAAATCCCTGAGCATTTTTACATTTTCCTTGTTTCTTTTTTTTATAGATGTAATGCTTCAATATGCAAACAGTATTCAAAGTACTGACATTATACTTCTCAAATAGCCTAAAACTTACAACTTTTAGAACAAAATTGTACTTACTACTCTTATTCAACTCAATTTTACCAGCTTACCTGCTACAATTCTACATGTGGAAATAGATCTTGATGTGTTCCTGGAGATATGATTGAGAAGAAAGTTCAGAATGCCAGTGGATGAAAATAGCATTAAGAGATCAGTCTGGATCTGAGAACCTCAGAATAGTGGGGAAGACCCCCTAAGTTAAAGGTCTTCCTTTCTACCTCCCTCCTTTTTTCCCATCCTTCCCTCCCTTCATTCATCCACCTGTCATCTTAAAATGACCCTTCTAGGAATTCAAGCATGTAAAGAAACAAAGCACTGTGCATAACCATCATATAATTTGTTTTCTAAAAGACAGTGATTCCTGAAGGAAGGTAGAAATCTGTGTTTTATAAAAGCAGACACTTGACTCAGTTTCAGGTGATATAGAGATTGCAGTTCCAGAGACACTGAAATAAAAGGAAGGAATTATATTTCTTTAGCCAGTGAAACTCAGGAGTGTAGTTATAATGTTTATTTAATATGGACTCATGAGTGGAAAAGACTTACCTGGTGGGTACAATGTTTATAATCGGAGGAGATTACATTCCCAGATATGTCCTGTTCCCTTCAGTATTTCCCTACATTTGTATTTCTGTGAAAGCATGTCTTAAGTTAATAGGTAAAATTATTCCCTTCCTCATAGAAGACCTGCCTTTTTACAGGTACATCTTCCCCCAGTCTGACACCCCCTACCCTCCCCACCAAAAAACTGACATTTTAGGAATAAGTAAAAGTCAGGTGTTAGTTATATTCAGAGTATGTGATTCAAGATGTTGTTAATTGTCTTGATTTGACTTTAAATTTCTTAATTATTTAAAACTACTAGCATTTAAAAAAATCGGTTTTTCTCCTTGTTAAGAATACGTTGTTTGAAAATTGGGTATCTGTTCATGGCTGAAAACTATGAAAAGAGTCAATGAAAGTAGTTCTGTATATTGGTTATCTGTTAACTCCTCTGTATCACCACAGATTTAAAAAAAAATAAAAAAGATATTTTCCTCTTAGTCACTTCCCAGACTTACTAGATCAGAGTATCTTTTGGGGGTGTTGGTTGCAGGGCTTCCCCAGGGTTCTGCTGTAGTCAGGCTACACTTATCCACATCAGTTCCTGTGCCCACAGAGGTGCAGCTTTTCATGTTTGTACATATATTTCTTCCCCAAAGCTGGAAGGCTGCTTAGA
This sequence comes from Callospermophilus lateralis, assembly GCF_048772815.1. NCBI lineage: Eukaryota > Metazoa > Chordata > Mammalia > Rodentia > Sciuridae > Callospermophilus > Callospermophilus lateralis. The sequence goes on along the minus strand of NC_135306.1, from coordinate 125,404,110 downwards.
GAACTGAATGCATACTCAAAAGATATGCTTCATATCCTTCTTCCTTTTCTACTGGATTAAGGATTTGCATACAATTGTAACTCACTAAATTGTTATTAAATGATTTTATTGGACACTTGCTGGGAATGGGGAAAATGAAGGCTTTTTGATGCTCTAATTTGAATCTCTTTTGTTGTCGTTGTTATCCCCTAGGATGGAAAGAAGAAGTTTGACAAGGAGAGTGAAAAATACTATTCTATTCTTGACAAGCATTTGAATTTGTCAGCAAAGAAAAAGGAATCTCATTTGCAAGAGGTAAGCTTTTCCAATTGAAATGAGAAAAGGACATTAACATTATGTCCTGTAAAGTCAAAAATTTCAAAGTTAGAAGTACCTTAAAATCTACTTTTTAATAAAACAACAATAACACTAGCTAACTTGGTTGAGCTTACTATGGACAGCTACTTTAGATACATTATGACATTTAATATTAGTGGTTTCAAGTGAGATTAGTATTTCTCGCAACAATGAGAAAAATTGAAACAAGACGTTTCCCCTTTCTTTTTGTTGGACATATTTTAAGGAGAAAGAACCTGTCAAGTTCATGTTATTGCCTTTACATTAAATTTAAAATATCTGTCACATTGCTTTTAAAACTTTGCTTCTAAATTCAAGGAAAACATTATATAACCATATGTTTTAAAATCTCAATTATTTTACATCAATTTTCTTTAAAAACAAATGAACGGGAATATTTTACTAACAAATATACCTGCTAGCAGCTATTTCTTCCCTTTGTCTGAAATATGTTACATTTTGTTCCTCCCATTGGTAGTATCTTTTCATGGCTGAAAACTAATAGTAATTTAGTAAAGTCAAGAGTAGTCTTTCACTAAGGAATAGTACAGTTCCATTTTCAGTGATAGGACATGTCAGAAAATCTGCCTTGTCATTAGAGCAGCAAAATCGTGAAGCCCCACCCTGAGGTTCTCTCAGACAGGTCCTGTGGAGGGAGCTGGGGTTGTGAAGTTGGCTTACTGGGGGCTCACTGCTGCTATCTAGAACTTCCTAGGGAATCTGGGTACTGTACTTCTAGCTGTCCCAGTGGTGCATCTTCTGTGTGTATCATCCAGGTTCTTCTCCCAGTAGAGCCTCCTCCCTTCCTGAACTATCTTTCAAATTCAACCCAGACCTCTGCTTTCCTTACTCTTTTACTTAATTCCCATACCTTCAAATTTAGCCAGAAGTCACGCTTAGTAAGTTAGGAGTATTACAAAGTTTTCACAGTGTCAAAAAGGATTAGGAATGTTATTTTTGTTCTTCTGATTCCTCTTTTTTTTCCAAAAAATGTACACGTTCTCATTGAGAGCACCCCATTTCTTCATTTATAGCTGGTTAATATTGATTGGGAGGTTTGGTTTTGCTTAATGTTCACATATAATTTTAACCTATGCCTTCTATTATTAAAACATGCTGTTTAAAAAGCATAATTCAGTATATGGTTGTATGCTTATGGAAATGTTTTGTGACAAAAGTGAAATGAAAGACAATCTGTCATTAAAATAACTAGATTCTGTTTTAAATTTCTTGGATATTTAATTTTACAAGGGTTTGGTACTGCTTATTGTTATTTAAAATTTCATTTACATGTTCCAAATGTTTAAGGGCTTATATTTCTATTTATACATCATTAGCATAAACCTTAGAGAGAAAGAGATTATATTATGGCAGTGGACAGAGGCTCCTTAATTGTCACCAGTACCCAGCATCTGCCATACTAAGGACAGTGGCCAGGTGCCATTTAAAAAATTGCCTGCCTCAAAATCAAAGGTGGTTTTTAGAGTTCCTACTGAACTTCAGGTGCTTGGTGAATATGAGAAGCCCCTTTTAGTCAAGACACTGCTTAAACCATCTCAAGGAAGTGATAGCTTTATTCTAAAGTCCCCTAAAGGCTATATTTCAATTTCTCCTGACAATTTAGCTCAATATTTATTAATTTCCTTGCTAGTGGCCTCAGTCCCTTAGGCTATGGCATAATAGAATATGTATTTAGTTGGGGGCTGGGAAAGATGATAGCATTGTTAGTAATGTCTGCCTCTTCATCTCATTCTGCACACATAAAAAAATACACACACTTCTTTGCCAGGAGGCACAGTCCCCCATACAACTTAACTTAAATTGTGTTAAAGCAGCTCCTTGGGGGTATATAATATAGACAAGGAAAAATGTGGCTTGGGAAGTTTCACCCCCCATGCTTCCATGGATCAGACCTGTTACAAGGAGATTCTGCCACAACTGCGTATAGTCCTGTGACATGGCTTTAAATGTCATCTGTTCCTTTCCAGAGCAGCTTTGGCCCTTCTGTCAGCACCAAGCTCATTAGTTTGTTCTCACAAAGACCCCTCTGTGCCTGCTCACCTGCATAGCTGTCTCCTTATTCATTTTGCTCATAGAAAATAAGTGGCTGGCCAGTTCCAGCCCTGAATTGAAAGGTCAGCTTGGGTTGATGAAGTTCCAAGGCCATCCGTTAGACAGATCATTGAAGTGAACGGTTGTTGAATAGAAAACAAGCATATCAAGTTTACGGGCTGTATAATGGATGAAAAGAAATAATATTCAATATGTGAATGAATAATTACTTTCTGAGGATAAAATAAAGAGATCATAAAGGAAATATAGAAAGGCCCACATGCATATAAGTAATTATTTCAAAAAGACATTAAACCAAATTAAAGACAATGCATTAGGAAATTTGTACAACTTATGACATAGTGTTGCCATCTCTCACACATAAGAAGTGTTTGAAATCAGTGGAAAAAATGAGCTAAGGATACAAGAAGGAATTGATCAAAGAGGAAATATAAACTAAAATGAACCTTGTTTCAGTGTTACGTGTATTAAATAATACAAACTAATAACAAGATGTCTTTATTAGTTTATTAAAAATATAATATCTATTGTTAGTGGAGACATGGGAAACTATACATACTTTTGTTCTCCTGTGGAGAACATAAAAAGATTTAATCACTCTTGAGGTAAATTTGATATCATATTTCAACAAACCTGAGATATATCTGGTAAATAAGATGATTTCTATTGGGAAGAATTTGCTCCAAAGAAATGATCAGAGGTGAGTATAAAAACTGTGTAAAAATTATATACATAAACAAATTATTCATAATGCAAAAGTTGAGAAACATCTAAAATGGCACAGAAGAATAATTGAGGTAAATAGAAAAATATAGTGTGACCAAAAATTGAGTGTGATATGATTAAGGATAGTCACTGAAAGTTATTAGGTAATATTTATTAGATGTACATTTTGTAATTTATATATAAAATCTCAGAAAGAAACCATGTAAAGTGGTAGAACTATCCATCTTACATTGGAAAATAATTTTTAAACCAGAATATACAGTGATACCCCAGATTTGTTGTAAGGTAGGTGTATGTGTATATATCACTGTGTGTTACACATCAAAATATTAAGAATGGGGTTATAATTCTTAACATTTCTGTGTTATAGTAATGAATAATGAATTTATAATAATGGATTTTTATTTCCTTTATAGGTAGAAGAAAAAGTAAAGGGGTATCACTAGATAACTCTCTGAAGAGATTCCTCTTATTCCCACTGCCTCAGTAAAGCAAATCCCTTATATTAAGTTCTTGTACCTCTGTTCTTATCCTGCAATTAGTCCTTGAAGTTTCTCCTTCTTCCTTTTTTCCTATAATGTCTCTCAGGTCACAATGTTATGCGTGACCAGATTGCACTGCCCAGATTACCACTTTAGATTACCACTTGGTGATACATGCAAAATCTTTTTTTTTTACTTTTTTTTTATTGTTGGTTGTTCAAAACATTACATAGTTCTTGATATATCATATTTCACACTTTGATTCAAGTGGGTTATGAACTCCCATTTTTACCCCATATACAGATTGCAGAATCACATCAGTTACACTTCCATTGATTTATATATTGCCATACTAGTGTCTGTTGTATTCTGCTGCCTTTCCTATCCTTTACTATCCTCCCTCCCCTCCTCTCCCCTCTTCTCTCTCTACCCCCTCTACTGTAGTTCATATCTCCCCCTTGTATTATTTTCCCCTTTCCCCTCGCTTCCTCTTGTATGTAATTTTTTATAACCCTGAGGGTCTCCTTCCATTTCCATGCAATTTCCCTTCTCTCTCCCCTTCCCTCCCACCTCTCATCCCTGTTTAATGTTAATCTTCTTCTCATGCTCTTCGTCCCTACTCTGTTCTTAGTTACTCTCCTTATATCAAAGAAGACATTTGGCATTTGTTTTTTAGGGATTGGCTGGCTTCACTTAGCATAATCTGCTCTAATGCCATCCATTTCCCTCCAAATTCTATGATTTTGTCATTTTTTAATGCAGAGTAATACTCCATTGTGTATAAATGCCACATTTTTTTATCCATTCGTCTATTGAAGGGCATCTAGGTTGGTTCCACAGACTTGGCTATTGTGAATTGTGCTGCTATGAACATCCATGTAGCAGTGTCCCTGTAGCATGCTCTTTTTAGGTCTTTAGGGAATAGACCGAGAAGGGGAATATCTGGGTCAAATGGTGGTTCCATTCCCAGCTTTCCAAGAAATCTCCATACTGCTTTCCAGATTGGCTGCACCAATTTGCAGCCCACCAACAATGAACAAGTGTACCCTTTTCCCCACATCCTCGCCAGCACTTGATGTTGTTTGACTTCATAATGGCTGCCAATCTTACTGGAGTGAGATGGTATCTTAGGGTGGTTTTGATTTGCATTTCTCTGACTGCTAGAGATGGTGAGCATTTTTTCATGTACTTGTTGATTGATTGTATGTCCTCCTCTGAGAAGTGTCTGTTCAGGTCCTTGGCCCATTTGTTGATTGGGTTTGTTATCTTATTGTCTAATTTTTTGAGTTCTTTGTATACTCTGGATATTAGGGCTCTATCTGAAGTGTGAGGAGTAAAGATTTGTTCCCAGGATGTAGGCTCCCTATTAATCTCTCTTATTGTTTCTTTTGCTGAGAAAAAACTTTTTAGTTTGAGTAAGTCCCATTTGTTGATTCTAGTTATTAACTCTTGTGCTATGGGTGTGCTATTGAGGAATTTGGAGCCCGACCCCACAGTATGTAGATCGTAGCCAACTTTTTCTTCTATTAGACACCATGTCTCTGATTTGATATCAAGTTCCTTGATCCATTTTGAGTTAACTTTTGTGCATGGCGAGAGAAAGGGATTCAGTTTCATTTTGTTGCATATGGATTTCCAGTTTTCCCAGCACCATTTGTTGAAGATGCTATCCTTCCTCCATTGCATGCTTTTAGCCCCTTTATCAAATATAAGATAGTTGTAGTTTTGTGGATTGGTTTCTGTGTCCTCTGTTCTGTACCATTGGTCCACCCGCCTGTTTTGGTACCAGTACCATGCTGTTTTTGTTACTATTGCTCTGTAGTATAGTTTGAAGTCTGCTATCGCTATACCGCCTGATTCACACTTCCTGCTTAGCATTGTTTTTGCTATTCTGGGTCATTTATTTTTCCATATGAATTTCATGATTGCTTTCTCTATTTCTACAAGAAATGCCATGGGATTTTGATTGGCATTGCATTAAACCTATAGAGAACTTTTGGTAATATCGCCATTTTGATGATGTTAGTTGCGCCTATCCATGAACAAGGTATATTTTTCCATCTTCTAAGATCTTCTTCTATTTCTCTCTTTAGGGTTCTGTAGTTTTCATTGTATAAGTCTTTCACCTCTTTTGTTAGGTTGATTCCCAAGTATTTTATTTTTTTTGAGAATATTGTGAATGGAGTGGTTGTCCTCATTTCCATTTCAGAGGATTTGTTGCTGATATACAGGAATGCCTTTGATTTATGCGTGTTGATTTTATAGCCTGCCACTTTGCTGAATTCATTTATTAGCTCTATAGTTTCTTTGTAGACCCTTTTGGGTCTGCTAAGTATAGAATCATGTCATCTGCAAATAGTGATAATTTAAGTTCTTCTTTTCCTATTTTTATGCCTTTAATTTCTTTTGTCTGTCTAATTGCTCTGGCCAGTGTTTTGAGAACTATGTTGAACAGAAGTGGTGAGAGAGGGCATCCCTGTCTTGTTCCAGATTTTAGAGGGAATGCCTTCAATTTTTCTCCATTCAGAATGATGCTAGCCTGAGGCTTGGCATAGATTGCTTTTACAATGTTGAGGTAAGTTCCTGTTATCCCTAGGTTTTCTAGCGTTTTGAACATAAAGGGATGCTGTACTTTGTCGAATGCTTTTTCTGCATCTATCGAGATGATCATATGGTTCTTATCTTTAAGTCTATTGATGTGGTGAATAACATTTATTGATTTCCGTATATTGAACCAGCCTTGCATCTCAGGGATGAATCCTACTTGATCATGGTGCACAATTTTTTTGATATGTTTTTGAATCCGATTCGCCAGAATTTTATTGAGGATTTTTGCATCTAGGTTCATTAGAGATATTGGTCTGTAGTTTTCTTTCTTTGAAGTGTCTTTGTCTGGTTTAGGAACATCACCATCTTTCTCAAATTTGCTCCTATTTTCAATTTCCTTAATTATCTGTTAACATCGTTATTATTTCTGTGTCAGTTATCATTGACTTTTCCCTTTCTTCTCATGCTCACTTTTTTCTACTTAGCTTTCTTGTGGGGGTGCACCAGATGCTTTTACCATTACCAATAAGACATCTTACATTCATGTGTACCCTGCCACATATTTTATCAAGCTATTCTGTACAAAGCTCATGTTAATCCTCCTGAAATGCAGCATGGATCTTGTCAAAATCTTCTTCAAGGTTTAGCACTGTCAATAGGGTGTAGTCTTCATGATTTCTGTCTTTGCTACCTTATCTGCCATTTCTGATTATTCCATACCAATTGTTAAGTTACAAACCTTTTGATCCATGGAAACATAATTTTTGATTTCTCGACTCTCTGCCTTAAAACTCCTGTCATTTATCTCTGCCTACTCTAAATATCTCTATTTTTCAGAGCCCATCTTAAATCTTTTCTCCTTTGGGGATGATTCATCAAATATCACATGAGACTTTCCCCCTATTTTGAATCAGAGAGCTTATTGTAGTTAGGGAGGAATTTAGGTAATCTGGAGAACTGTATGGTTTTCTTATGAAATTAATTTGGTTTCTTACTTTACAGGTGTAAACAACAGTATACACCTGTTGTTCTGGTATAATTATTGCTAGTTGTATTTAAAATTCTCCCAGTGTAAATGATAAATCATATTGTTACCTTACTAATCCAATACAAAATGTAAACTACCACTTTCTACAAGGTTTATAATCAAGTGTTGGCTAGTGAACTGCCGTTATTTTATGTACTAACAGCACTTATATAAGATTTTTTAAAAAAAAATCTTACAACAAAAAGAAATGACACTGTCATATTCCGTAAACACTGTACACTCTGGATGACCTTTTAGAGCACCTTTGGTATATGGAATTTCCGTTGTCTATCTAGATTATAAGTGTTTGAAAACCTGTATAATTGGCAAGAATCATTATTTCTCTTTAATCTTTTGTTTTCTACCCCACCCCCATCTTTTGGGAGGTGTGGAATGATACTGTGCTTGGCAAATAAATTTCTGAAGAAATTATATAATACTCTTGTCTCATGGGTCCCATGACACCCACCATAGTAGTGATTTGTTAGGAGAACTCATAGAAAGACATGTATAGTCCTTCTCATGGTAGAATTTATTATAGTAATAGAATAGAAAGAAAAATCAGCAACAGGAAAAGATGCATGGAGAAAAATCTGGGAGAAGCCAGATGCAACCTTCTAGGAGTCTTCTCTTATTGGCGGCTCATAGGATATGCTCAACATCCCAGCACTGAGTTCTGACTACTCAGGAGGCTCCATGCCCAGGGTTTTTATTGGAGAAACATCACATACGCACTCTGCCTGGAATTTACCCAAATTTCAGGCTCTTGAAAGTAGTTGTTCAGTATACACCATATTGTTTGCACAAATGGTTTAGACACATGAGCCATTCTTACCAGTTAGTGATGAGAATCCTGAAATTCATATTCCCTGACATGGGACACCAGCCAACCTCATAAGCAGACCTTTCAAAAGACAGCAAACAGGACTGATGTACTAACTCTTTTCTGGACAACCTGTTGATTAGAAATAACCACTTTAGTCTCTAAAGGTGTCTCTGGATTCTAGTTTCTTCCATGTGCTACATAACACAATCAATAACATCTTTTTAAAGTGAATAAAATACCCTGCATAATAGAATGTTGCCTTGGAAACTGAAAATTTTCTTGCATCTCTCACCTAGTAGTACACCGAAGCTTGCTCTGGAGAGCCCCATCTCGAATTCCTACATTCAGTGATAGTGGGTTTGTGGTTTGAAACTGGCCATTTTGGGACAATTTGCACCATAAAAAACAACAACTAACTTCAAATCAGGCTTTACTGTCTAAAGAGGCAGTTGTTAAACATGTACTGTATGTACCACCACCTCTCATTATTCACTTAATTCATCCTTATATATAGTTTGGTTCCCTAAGTGATGGGAAGAAGAAAAGAGGTGGTTTATGTGAAATACTGATCTTTGTTTTAGTGGTACCTGCCTTTTCTAAATGATCTTTGAGAGCTCAGAAGGTTTTTATTTCAAATATTCTATGTGATTTATGTAATTTCACATGTATTAGTTTATAAACTTGGAATCCTCAACTTTAAAAATCCCAACATGATAATATTGGGTTATTTTTATATAAATAAGTGCATAATAAGTATGTAATTTTTTAAGGGTTTACAAATGAAGTCTTGTAGTGCTATGATGCCCCAGCTAAGAAACTTAATTTTATTTCTTTCTTTTTAGCTTTTGTTTGTGAAATTACCATTGCAAATGGCTCCAAAGCAGTTTTCTCTTCCCAGATTGCTAATGGACAATGTATTCCAGAGAGCCCATCCTTTTCATCTACTTTTAGTAATCTCAGCTGGCAGCTAGGAGTATGAAGCTGGGCAGGAAAAGTGAATCCTGTCTCTCCACAGAACTAAAGTCATTTCTCAAGAGTACATCTGTGGGGCTGGGGAGAAAGCTCAGTTGGTAGAGTGCTTGCCCCTGAGTTCAATCCCCAATACCGCATACATACATACACACACACACACACACACACACACACACAAACACACAACAAAAGAGTGCATCTGAGGATGTTAGCCATCCTAGAAAAGGGAAGGAGAGGCAAAGTCAAAGAGAAACTGACATGATCTCAGTAACACTCTCCCAGCTTTATCAAAAGAACCTTATTGCAATCAGAAAGAATAAATGTGCCCAGCAATGATGGAGTACACTTTGTCAGGTTATATCCATTGATTATTTATTTACTTATTTATTCTGGCTCTGCTACTGAATTATCTTTCCAAGATTTTACCTAGTGATGTAGTCCTCCTGCTTAATATTCTCAGATGCTTCTTCCTTGATTAAGATCTATCTTTGTTATTCAGTGTGCTAGATCTTTTTTAGTGTGATGCTAACCTGATTTTCCCTGCTTCCTTTGTGTATTTACTCTGTAGCCAACTCTTGACGTTTTTTCATGCTTGTTTTTTATGAGAATGACTCCTACCTTTTCCTTTTTTTGGACGATTCACTGTCAATTATTCATCTTAAGATTCAACTTAAACTGGGCACTGTGGTGTATACCTATAATCCCAGAGACTTGGGAGACTACGGCAGGAGAATCACAAATTTGAGGCCAGCTCAGCTATTTACAAGGCCCTGTCTAAAAAAGAGGACTGGGGATGTGGCTCAGTGGCAAAGCAGTTTTAACTTTTACTGCAATCTTTAAAATACCTCTTTTGTAATTTTTTACTATACTTTTTTTCTATTACTAATATGTCTTAGATTATTATATATCATACTATTTTATGCTGTGTCTCTAGATGCTTCTCAACTCCATATGCTATAATCGCTTGTGAGTAAGGACTGTAATAAGTGCTATATTAACACATTTTGCAGGAGTTAGCTTTTAACGAAGACTTTGGAGTAATATATAAATTGAATTCCTCTCGATATACTGACAGTCCATCAGTAATCACTCCTTTATCAAGCTTTTCCTATTTTTCACTCTTTAGGCAGATACACAGATTGACCGTGAACATCAAAACTTCTACGAAGCATCATTAGAGTATGTCTTTAAAATTCAAGAAGTTCAGGAAAAGAAGAAGTTTGAATTTGTTGAGCCGGTAAGTGTTTTGTTTTCCTGTAAATTAATAGGATCAACACAATCAACACAAAAAACCCTTACAGTGTATTCTTATTAGAAATTATGATTTGTAGCCAGGCATGATCGCACATGCCTGTAATCCCAGCAGCTCAGGAGGCTGAGGCAGGAGGATTGTGAGTTCAAAGCCCGCCTCAACGAATGCAATGCACAAAGCAATTCAGTGAGACCCTGTTTCTAAATAAAATACAAAATAGGGCTGGGGATATGGCTCAGTGATCCAGTGCCCCCGAGTTCAATCCCTTTTACTAAAAAACAAAAATTACTATTTGTAAAAATAATCGGAGGTGAGTGCATGAGGGATGAATAGGTGGAACCACAGGGTACTTTTAGGGCAGTGAATTCTTCTGTTTGATAGTGTGATAATTGGTGAGTGTCTTACGTTTGTCAAAACCCATAGAAAGTGCAGTACAAAAAGTGATCCCTAATGTCAGCTATGGATTCAGTTAATAATAGTAATAATGTATGTGTATTGGCTCATCAAGTATAATCAGCCCACCACAGAAATGCAACATATTAATAATAAAGGAAGCTATATAGGTGGGGGAGAGCCAGGGAGGGAGTGTAAAGGAGAGCTCTCTGTATTTCCCTTCAGTTTTTTTCAGTAAACCTAAAACTGCTCTAAGAATGAAGTACATTATTCTAAAAAATGATGTACATTGCCTGCACACGAATGAACCCCACCAGTAAAGTGCCCCATTTGCCAAACCTTTAGGTAAAGAGAAAAAAAAAAAAAAAAACAGAGGGCCCCTTTCTCCCTTTGTTCTTTCTCCCTTTCCTTATAGAACTGGAATCTGCCTGACTTTTCCCGTGAAGTCATTTATTTTCCTAAGTCAGTGTAAAAAGTAACAGATTCCTTAGTGTAAAGCACATTAGAGGAAAGAACAGGTGGCTGGTCTTTGCAAGCTTACTTCATTTTCCTGACATTTTTCAAAGTGACACCCTAATATGTTACAGCATTGCTTAAATGAGCATCTCTGCAAGGTGGCAGCAGTGAGGAGTAGAGGTGGGCTCAGGAGTCAGGGTACTCTTCTGCTATAGATATATCTCAATTCTCATGAGATGAAAAAGAAGGATTAATAAATTTATAAGTAATCAGATATTTAATTTCAGCCATTCTTTTCTTCCTGTGCCAGTCTTTAAAATGTCATTTAAAATAAAAATGAAATACCTTGTTCCCACTTCAGTGACTGTGACAGTGAGAAGGGAAGGGATGATAACATTTTTAAAATGTGTTTGACATAATTTATTTCCTAATGGGAACCCACCTGTGATGCCCTAAAGATATGAGAAAGTGAGATAAAGCCAAGACAGTGGGAAGCATTGGTCCCTGCCTAGCTTCCAGGACTTCTGCTTAGCTGGAGCCTTTTCACTCCTGGAAACTTGGCACTTGGCAAGTTTGTCAGGCCACTCCCTGAGCTGGGATTAAAAGAACTACAGGCCATAACTCAGGCTTAGGATTTAACTTTTATGTTTTATTGGGGATAACAGACTTAAGTCCAAATTCTGTTTGCCAGACGGCTAAGTCCTTAAATCCCTTAGAATGAATTGGTAACTCAGGCCCTAGACCCTTTGAGGATCTGATTAAACTTTATTCAATTTAGGGGACCTTTGGAAGCCCATGGAGGGTTTGTGGACAACTTGTCAGCCTAACAATCCTCAGTTCTGGGATGAAGACCATTACTTACAATTCCTGGTCTCTTCACATGGACTAACTGTCTCAGAATCCCACTGTGGCTTTTCAGCCCCCACTTTTTGCTGGCAAACTTCTTTCCCTAGTGCCTCCCTCCTGGTATTTTTGGAATCTGAGCTCTTTTTTTTTTGACACCAAACTGTCAGACCCCATTAATTCTGACAACTTTCCTACATATTTCTTCCTTATGTGTCCCATTTCCTTCAGACCTGGCTCATTTTCCATGCTGTTATTCCTCCCCACACCTGGAATGATCTCTTTACATCTGAATACCTTCCTTTCTTCCAGAGAGTGACAGGGGATAGCCTACTTCCCTAAGTCTCTTCGTAGCCCATTCTGTCTGCCAACAGTGAACTAGACCATTCTATAAGATGACACCAAATGTGTAAAGAGAAGATTGTAAAATCATTTGCTCACAGGCAGCAGAAGGAATGATAAGAATTTATGAATTCCTGTGAAAATACATGCACAGAAGTGGAAGCTGTCTCTAATTGAAATGCATTTTCTTCCTTCTTCTACCTTATCCCAAACCAGGGTGTTCTGACAAGTCCTCTGCAACATGCCTTTCTTCTGACACCACAATCAGAAATGATGTGAGATTTGTCATTGCACAGTATTTTCTTGGCTGCTGTGTTTTTCCTGTTAGACTGTCTGGCCAAACCAAATAATAGTGTCAGTTTAGTCTCATCCTCATTTCTAGCCTTACCGTGTCATACATGGAGTTTTATGCAATTTCCATTTCAGTAGGGAGAAATATGTAAATGAGACCTGAACATTGATGTAGATCATGTGTAGGAGATCTTTATAAATACTTACTGACCATTTATATTTCCTCTTTGGGGGAATATCTATTCAAATTTTTTTTGTCTGTTTTTAAACTGGGTTGTCTTTTTATTATGAAGTTATAAGAGTTCTTCCTGTATTTTAAATATGAGTCTCTTATCAGATAAATGATTTGCAAGTTTTTTCTACCATTCTGTGGATTTTCATTCAATTCAATTTTCTTGACAACTTACATTGAAACAGAAGAGCTTTTAATTTTGATTAAAGTCAAGTTTATTCTGTTGTTTGTATTTGTGCTTTTGATGTCATATCTAAGAATTCATTGCCAAATGCAAGATCATGAAGCTTTATTCAAGTGTTTCTAAGTGCTTTATAGTTTAAACATTATTTAGGTCTTTGATCCATTTTCAGTTCATTTTTTTCTGTGATATGAGATAGGGATCCAGCTTGAATGTGGTTATCTGGTTGTCCCATGAACTCATTGTCTTTCTGTTGAAAAGATTGTTCTTTTTCCATTGTATGGCCTTGGTGATCTTATGAGACAACAGTTGACTGGAAATGTATGGGTGTTATTTGTAAACTTTCAGTTCCATTCTGTTCATTTATATGTCTCTCCTTGTGCCACTGACACACTCTGTTCATTACGGTGACTGAAATTAAAAGTTGAAACCAAGAAGTCAAATCTTCCTGTTGTTTTTTTTTAAAGATTGTTTTGATTGGCTAGTGTCCTTTGCAATTTCACATGAATTTTAGAATCAGCACATCAGTTACTACAAGATGTTAGCTGAGATTCTGTTAGAGATTGTATATCAATTTGAAGAATATTCCTATATTAGTAACTCAGTTTACTCAGTTTTCCAATCCGTTAATGTGAGATAGTTCCCATTTATTTGGACCATCTTTAATTTTTTTAGGCAGTGTTTGATAGTTTTCAGAATATAAGTTTTTGTATTTATATTTTTTGTGCTTCCTTTGTGGAATGAATTTAAGAAATTAATATTTGGTAAATTAATCCCTAAGCATTTTAGTCCTTGTAAAGCAATTTAAAATGGAATTTTCTTAATTTCAATTTTAGCTTGTTCATTGTAAAGTATGTAGAAATTCAGTTGATTTTTATATATTAATCTTTCATCTTGCAATCTTGTTGAAATTGCATATTAGTTCTAGTAGTTTTATAGTGGATTCCTTAGGATTTTATATATACAAGATTATGGCATTTGCAAATTTGCTGTTTTCATTCCAGTCTGGATGTCTTTTTTTTTTTTTTTAACTTGCCTAATTACCATAAGGAGAATCTGGAGTGCAGTATTAACCACGGGTAGATGAATAGATAAAGAAAATGTGGTATATATACACAATGCAATATTATTCAGCATTAAAAGAGAATAAAATCATAGCATTTTCAGGTCAATGAATGGAGTTGGAGAATATAATGCTAAGTGAAGTTAGCCAATCCCAAAAAACTAGATGCCAAATGTTTTCTCTGATATAAGGATACTGATTCATAATGTGGTTGTGGGGGGAGCATAGGGGTAATAGGCAAATTCTAGATAAGGCCAAGGGGAGGGAGGGATGGGGTGGGGGCATGGGGTTAGAAATGATGATTATTACCCTAAGTACATGTATGAAGACACGAATCGTGTGACTCTACAACCAGAGATATGAAAAATTGTGCTCTATATGTGTAATGTGAATTGTAAGGGACTCTGCTATCATATATAACAAATTAAAATTAAAAATAAAAAAAGAGTGAGCATTCTTGTCTTGTTCCCAAGCTTGAGGGAGCAGGACATCCAGCCTTTCAGCATTAAGTATGATGTCAACTACAGGGGCACTAGGTCAGCAATTAATCTTTAGTAATAAAATGTGTTCTATATATATTTTTTTTAGTATTCAGAGATAAGCAGTGAATTATATTTGATAGCTTCTCTTACCCCATTGGTAAGGCTGCAAGGAATGCTCTATAAGTATTGATTGGGAGGTCTCTCAAGTCAAAGAACAAATTTGGAGCATGATTGGCAGTGTTGCTCTGTGAAGTTGGGACATCTCTACGACTTTTAGGATTTAATAGTCTAAAGAAAATGATTGCTTACTATAATTATTACCAGTCAGGAAAGAAGGCAAGCATGCAGGAATGAATCACATCATTTTAATACTGTTTACATTCCCAGTTCCACTCGGTTTTGGCAACAGTGATCTGAAAGAGTGATCTGCTGCAGAGTCCTTCCCTTAGCCTCTGTGCCATCTCTGGTCCCTTTTCTCAGCTCTTACTTTTCTCTGTTATGTATTGCGGCTCTCTGTGGGCCTTTTAAGCTGGAACATTTTGAAAGTGCCTACATCCATACTGCACTTAGTTGTTCAGTGATTAATGGACTGGGAAATTATGAAGGTTTGTTCTCTGGCTCACTTCTTAAACGATTATTTATCAATAATTGTAGTATTGACTTTTACTTTTGTTCAGGTTATTGAAGTGAAAAATAGGTGATTCTAAAACTCTTGGGAGTAATAAAGTCTTTAATGATATTTTCCCAGTGATGAAATTTTTTAGTATTAAAAACTGTTACAATTGCTTTCATTATTACTGTTAACATCCTGAAGGTGAGATTTACTTTAAGGTAAACTGATACCTTAGTATTTTCCACAACACCTTAGCCACTTAGACACATTGACCAAATATATATGACATTGTACAACTCTTGACAGTTTTCAGAATGTCCTATTAAGTTCCTGTGGTTTAACATCATGGAAATTGTCAAAGATAAAATGAACTAGTAGAGATTGAAAACTACAAAAAGTTTCACTTTGCTGCCATCTAGAGGCAGTTATTTTACATGCACTACCTTTATTAAAAGCTGTTTCCAAAGCTATGGAAGATGGAATAAAAAGGTAGATGGTTCTTAGTTTACAATTTTTATGTCCTTTCCATAGAATTGTACATAGAATTTTACCTAGAAATTTCCATAAAATTGTACTCAGCCTATGCTGTTATCAAAACACTTTTTTCTGCTAAGTGAATCTGAATCCTTCTAGAAGATACCAATGAATCTATTTCCATCTTGACTAAAGTTGCTGCCTTTAAAAGGATATAATCTGAATAAAATGGAGGTGCCAAATCATTCTTTTAAAAACATAATTAAGCATTAAACAGTAGAGCTCAGTGGAAAATGTTGGTTTGTCAAAGTTCATGTGAAAATACTTGCGTAAGTGAGTTTTACTTAGGGGATCCATGTGTTGCTCCGTGAAGCAGTCAGCATCAGGAGACCCTCTGGTTGGGGAGGTGTCTCACAGCCAGGAGTCAGAAGAGAACACCCAGTATCTTCTTCAGATGTCTGCTCTTTTGAAATATCACATAAATTTAGGACTGGAGTGTCAAGCCAGGATAGAGCAGTTCACATACATTATAAGCCACTATAGCCTAAAGATTAGAACTGCCCATTTGTTGAATTTTCAGTAATGTTCTTGCTTCTATTCATTCAGAATGGTTTACTTCTTTCTGAAGAATTGAGGTGCTTTATCTTTTCCCATGTTCTGAATGCTCTCAGAATATTAAGAGATGGATTTCAGGGCATTAGGTATTTTATGGAAAGATTTATCACCGGTATTCTTAAAGTATCCTCTTTATAAATTTAATTAACTTTTGTGCTTATGAAGATTTTAAAATAACATCTGCTTCATACAGCATCCAGTTCATAATGAGGCAGTTTAATCATGGACTAATTATAGATATTAAAAAATGAAATAATACTCCTCCAGCAGCTTCATAAGCTATTAAATGGATATGCAGAGGACTAGTGCTATCTGTGTTTCAGAAGTATTTTTTTAAATTTTATTTCTAAAAAGTTTTAAATCTACATATTCAAAGTCTAATTAAAGGTATTTTAAGCTCCAGTTTGGTTTACCTGGGCCATAGTATACACATCTGGGCAAACTGCATGCCTTTTTTTGCAGGGGATGGGGGGATCTAACTCAGGGGCACTTTACCTCTGAGCCACATCCACAGTCCCTTTTTATTTTTTATTTTGAGACAGGCTCTTACTATGTTGCTGAGAGTCTCACTAAGTCCCTAAGGCTGACCTCCTTGTCTCAGCCACACAAGTCATTGGGGTTACAGCCATGAGCCACTGCTCCCAGCCAGACTATATATCTTATTGAATAATTTGACATATAGATTACAGCATCAATTTAGGATAATCTATTGAGTATTGAATTTTGACAATAATTTTTAATTGATATAATACCGCAAGTATAAAATTATTCCAAAATTGGCAAATAATACAGTTCATCATGATTTTGGGAGCTGTTGAATACGAGAAGAAAGATCCTTAAACTAAAACAACAAAAATAATTTACTGATTTTGTATGATGTTGACTTTTCTATTGGAAGAAAAGTATTAGGTCATGTTTTCCAATAGAACCAATACTTCCGTTGGAAATCAGAGCACACAGACCAGTTGATGCTTAACCCAGTTCTCCCCAGGCCTAGGAAGTATCAAGATGCTATTCACATATGAAAATGGCCACAGGTTGCATTTCCTCCTTAATATAAAATAATAAGTTGCAGACATATTACAAGCTACTTTGCAAAAATATTTCTAACTGTACCAGGAAGTATTTGTGAGAGAGATCAACTTAGTGGGTGAGTCTGTAGAGTAAAATTTCAGCAAATTCAATTTTAAAAAATCAACTATTTTTCAAATGTAACTTATTCTATGTAAACATAAGTATCCCATAATTCCATGAAGAGCCAGTCTTTTTTTTTTTTTTAAATAGATAAAAACATAATAAACACCAGTGAATTTGATTATTAGAAGGCTGGGACTCTGGATGAAAATTGTAGTTTTTCTAAAGAAGTTTTTACTCTAAGTCTGATAGGAAAGACCTGTGTTATCTACTTTCATGTTTTTGCTTAACACAGCCTGTTAGGGGTTCTTCTTACTCCTTGCTGAAAGATCTCAATTCCATAGCAAAATCAGTACTGCCACCTTGTGACACTTTCCTTAACTTTTCTCTGGCTTAAACTCATTTCTTCCCTTGAACACTTCTTATCTGTGATTTACTGATTGAGTCTTCCTTACATTTGTGTTTTACTTCCTTGTTTTGGTAAGAAGCTTTTCCAGAGTAAAACCTGTGGCACTTTGTTCTTTTTTCCATTCTGTGGTCTCTTGTGGATATTTCTTCAGTGCATTTGAATAGCAAAGTAGTTAACATGACAATTGAAACCATGGGACTCAAAAAATAAATAAATAAATCACTATCTATAAAAAGGAAATGAAAATTGGTTCTTGTGATTTCTGTTTTACATCCATAACTATGTTGCTTGCTTTACCAAACAAAAAGGTTGAAAATTTGTTTGTTAGAGAAATTACAATGAAATAGTTATTTCCTCAGTATTTTACATTTGATGATTATGTTTTCAAAAACAAATTTTCGTGCTTTTTAAAATCTCTTTATCTTTGCAGCTTTTGTCATTCCTTCAGGGTTTATTTACTTTTTACCACGAGGGATATGAACTCGCCCAAGAATTTGCACCATATAAGCAACAGCTACAGTTCAACTTGCAGAATGTAAGTTTATAGCTGTTCTTCCTGCCTTTCCTCAGTGAATCTGATGATCACAGGAGAACTTGTTTGTAACCAAGTCAAACCAAAAAAATCTTTCAAAAACTTGTCTAGGTGGGGTAAACCTCAATGATTTAAAAAAGTCACTGTATTAAAAATACATTTTTTTCTAGCTGCTAGGTAAAAAGTATAACATAAAAGAACAATGTTTATGTTAAAAAAATATTTAAGCCAGCAATTTTTGTTGTGCCTTTATTTAGTGTTTAATTTACTGTTAATTTACTGGCTAATGCAGGATGAATAAATTCTAGAGATCTGTTTTACAGCATGGTGACAATAGTTAATAACAGTATTGTTAGAATTTACTGAAAATTTGTTAGTGTAGAATTTTAATGTTCTACACACACACAAATGTTAACTATGTATATTAATTAACTTGATTGTGGAAATCATTTCATGGTGTATACTTTATCAAAACATCACATACACCTTAAATATATACAATTTTTATTTGTTATTTGTACCTCAAAACTGGAAAAAAAAAAGATACTGATTGACCTTGGGCAAGTCTTATCTGTTGAGATAGCAACATTTCTACATTTGTGAAATGATATTATTAAACATGAATACTCTCGGGTCCCATCTCTCTGTGAAGAGGGAGAATAAAAATATGTGATATTTATTATTCTCAAATAATATGAATAGTGAATGTGGTTTTGAAACATTCAAAATAACTGCTTTAAAGCATAAGCAAAAGTTATTTCCAAACAGCCCATTTCTCTGAGGTTTATTTTGTGAAGTAGTCTAACCAATCCTTTTAATCTCTGCTTTCACAACTTTATAATTTTTGATTTCCAAATACTAAGCAATAGCCATTAAAGAAAGCAAATAGCCAACCTATTTCTGCCTCACAAAGAGTGAGGTCCTCCTGATGGTTGAGGTTTTTCTGTAACTGAAACACTGTTACTCTAGCCAGAATCATTTAGGACAATTGTACTTAAATTTCTATTTAAAAAAAAAAAGTGTTTTTCTGCTTATTTGGATCTTACCATTATAGAGATGTTCATAAGTAAAAATACAGAGTTGGAGTGTCCCATGAGAAATATATAATTGGATTTATTCTATTTGTGTTTTGAGTTTTCACTTTTATTTAACTTAGATTTTCTGGAAAAATTAATTTCACTTTTTCCTATTGTTTTTCAACATGGAATACATTCAGACTTTTTGGGTAAATATTAAAAAGGAAAATTATAAAAGCCATAGCAGTTTTATGATTTATTTCCATATTAAATTCAATTGTGTTAAGTTTCCAGTGATTCATGGATAGAAGAAGAGGAAGAAATTGTAAAAATACTGAATTCTGTATTCTTTTTTTTTTTTTTTTCATCTTTCATACATTTGATTCATGTGAGTTATGCTTTTCCATTTTTACCCCAAATACAAATTGCAGAATCACATCAGTTATACATTCACAATGTTTACATAATGCCATATTAGTGACTGTTGTATTCTGCTGTCTTTCCTATCCCCTACTATCCCCCCTCCTCTCCCCTCCCATCTTCCCTCTCTACCTCATCTGTTGTTGTTCCATTCTCTCCCTCCCCCCCCTTTCCCCTCACAACCTCATATATGTGATTTCGTATAACGATGTGGTTTTCCTTCCATTTCCATGCAATTTCCCTTCCCTCTCCCTTTCCCTCCCTTCATTCATCTCAGTTTAATGTTAATCTTATTCTCATGCTCTTTCCCCCTGTTCAGTTCTTAGTTGCTCTCCTTAAATCAAAGAAGACATTTGGCATTTGTTTTTTAAGGATTGGCTAGCTTCACTTAGCATAATCTGCTCTAATGCCATCCATTTCTCTGCAAATTCCATGAAAAAAAAAAATGTGGCATCTATACACAATGGAGTATTATGCAGCACTAAAAAATGACAAAATCATGAATTCTGTATTCTTAAGAGAAAAGTAGCCGAAAATTCACAAGAAAAATTTCCTAAGCTACTTTGAAATTCAGTACTTTTATCATGTACCACAACAAGATCTTAGAGTTAGGTGGTGATTTTTATATTTTCAGACATTTCTTATTAAGGTAATATGTCCTGAATGCAAAAGAGATTTTTATAGAGAAAAGCATGATGCTTTACAGCTTAAGTAAACTTGCTGTAAGGTGGGTAAACTATATCTTGCAAAAGATGTTAGGACTTGGAAGACTAATAATTTTTATGACTTAATTCATATACTAATCTCTAAATAACTATGTTAGTATTTCTGAAAAACAAACCATATGATGCTTCTTCAGCAAAGCTTTTGGAATAAGAATGGTGAACTGTTTTCTTGATTTGTTCAGCACTACTTATAATCAAAAATATCATTTTTTTTAACCTCTAAAGAATCAAATCCCTATGTATCTACTTTTTGCCATAGAGGGTAGGGAATTCAAAACTATATTTAATGAATCATACTTATTTATAATTGCTAAATTTACCTTTTAAGTAATAATATTAGAGCATGAAATACCCCTCCCTCTTCTCTTTTACACACACACACACACACACACGCGCGCGCGCTCACGGATCCAAAGGAGAAACAGTACAGAAGGTCATTCAAAAAGTTTTCACTACAGTAATTTGAAATTAGACCACAGGACTGAATATCAACAGGATCATGGATGTGGCAAATGGCACGGAAAGAATCTGAGTTATGTTTTTTGTACCATTAGCAGTTTTGAGATTTTAGTGGAGAGGTTCCTTAGAGCTGGTAGGAAACAATGAAAAAAAATGTTGTTTTTTTTGTTTGTTTGTTTGTTTATTTAAGACAAGAAATAATTTTGAAAGTACTCGCCAAGAAGTAGAGCGGTTGATGCAGAGGATGAAATCTGCCAACCAAGACTACAGACCACCCAGCCAGTGGACAATGGAGGGCTATCTTTATGTCCAGGAGAAACGTGAGTCACAAAGGCATAATTTACATCTTGTGATTTAGCATGCTCTTTTTGTAAGTTGTGACTTGGTTGCTTTCATTTTTTTCTTCTTGCAGGAAGACTAAAATTTCTTGTAGTTTCCTCATGTTTAGAATAGCCTGTTCTCCCATCACCACCGCTACAGTGACGAAGCTCTTCCCATTTTGGCATCAGGATCTCTAAGCTGATATCATGATGAACGTGGAACTTGCATTTTGTACTGATCATACAGTTACCTGAGTTCAGTTTTAGAATTAAATTGTAACACCTCATCTCAACTTAAAGTTGCATGGAAAATTGAAAATCAAAACCTTTGTCAGGATGAATCATCCTGGTGACTATAATAATAATTTTCTCCTGCAACAACATTATTTTGTTTAATTCTGTGCTCTGCCAGTATTCAGGAGTAAAATTGGCAATTATGTCATGTCACATTGACACTCTTTACTTCCTGAGGTTAGTAAATAAGTACCAGACCGAATAGAGCGTTATTATAATTGTTTCATGCAAAGGTTTTTCTCACACAAAAATTTTTAAAAGCCATTTAAACTTGTATAACTAGGCTCCTTTCTGCATGTTACTTCCCTTAAGTGGAAACCAGTTTGCCTATTTTTGACTGAGTTAACTCTGTTTCAAATTAGATTTTCCCTAAAGTGCTGTACTTGTACTGTTCATGTTGAAGGAACAATTGTTTTATTCTCAGTCTCTCATGGACCAGTGTCTTTGTTAAATACAAACTCATGTGCTTAGATTGTGCATCAAGGTCAAATTGCTACAAATATTTTGAAATGCCTATTCCCTTTTCTCACACATTGGAATTCATAAACCACATGGAGTAGCATTGCTTTAACATCTCCATGTCAGTAGGCTAAAGAGCAATGAAGTTCTCTTGGTTGGTATAATAACTTAAAGGGTTTTTGACGAGGATTCTCAGAGATACTGGGTTGGCCATGAAAAGTTTTTAAATATATGCAACGTGGTCACTAAAATGCCAATAATTTTTGCATTTGAGATTCCCAGGTGATGCTCCATTATTGGATAGAGTTTACAAGCAAATAATTTGATCAACAGACTCAGCAAAGAGATGCTGGCTTAGGAGATCTGGGCTCCTAATTTTTTTTTTCTCTCATAAATCTACTTTGGCCAGTCCTAGCTGCTCTATAATTAGAGCATAATGTATAACTTCCACCCCCCAGTTCATGAAGAAGGAGCAATCCATTGGTTCACATATAGGGTGTAAAGATTTGGCTTGAGTCTCTAAGGGAATTTTTAAATATTTATTTTAAATCTTTCTGGTTTGCAATCCTTGGTATAAGGATCTATTGGGAGGAGTCACTTTTTACATTAATGATGAGTTTAGCTAAATGGAGGAAGGATTTGTTGACAGTAAGGATTCTTCAGACTTGCAGTAGGGGTAGAGGAGGTTCCTTCCTTGTGTCTACAGAATTTTTGTTCATTCCAACCTGATAACAGTTTATTTCTTGAGTTCTTTTCCCCACCCTGGAATCTGTCCCCTCTAGAACTTTCGGCAGATCCTCCTAAAGTGCTGGTGAGTTCTGCCCTGCTGCAGTGGCCTGGGCCCTGCCTGATGCTGAAGACTATCAGTCAGACTCTTCCTCCTTAATATTAATGCCTCTTTTTTTTTTTTTTTTTTTTTTTAAAGAGAGAGAGAGAGAGAGAGAGAGAGAGAGAGAGAATTTTAATATTTATTTTTTAGTTATCAGCGGGCACAACATCTTTGTTTTTTTTTTTTTTTTTTGTATGTGGTGCTGAGGATCGAACCCGGGCCGCCCCTGGCCGCCCCGGGCCGCATACATTCCAGGCAAGCGCGCTACTGCTTGAGCCACATTGCCTAATGCCTCTTCTTTGATATTGTATCCCAACACAGTTTTCACCTTGACTTTCTCTGTTTTCTGCCCACATATTTTTTATTTTTTATTTGATGTATAATTGACATACAATAAATCACACCAATTTCAAGTGTACAGTTTGATAAGTCTCACCATGTCTGTACTCTCTATCCACACCACTATCCAACCTGATAAATGTGCTCATCACCTTCACGATCCCTTCCTCCTGCTTTTTTCCACCTGCTACCTTCCTCAATTCTCCTTGCCTGGGGTTTAAAAAGAAAAGTGTATCTGTTTATATGCTTTGGGAATTACTTTTCTGTAAGGGGAAAAAATTCAAAGCCCCATCCAACTGGAGAGCATTTATGATAAGAGAATCTAATTAAGATGCCATTGATTGTGTGCTCACTCTCACTGAACATGTCAGTTCTGTTGGGGACAGAAAATGGGATAAAGAATTTGGCTTCAGGATTTGCTTCTTCTGCTGCTGTTGTTTTGTAATGAAGGCATAAGACAAACTCTCACAATTAGCAGTCATTAAAATATCAAGGTCATAAATGGAGTGGTAAATAGTGATGGGCATGACAGGGTAGAAGCAGATCACTATAGTTTGGACACAGATCTCCACTTTATCTGGGTATGTATTTTATGTTATCTACCTCTAGACATGTATCAAATCAGACTTGAACAGACTTCAATTTACCAGAAAGAGCACGAGTCCCAAAGTCATTACTCTGCTCACTAACTCTCTGACTCTTGAAAAATAGTTTTCTGAGCTGTCTCTCCATTCATAAAAGGGATATTTATTCTTATTTCCTAATGGTGTTGCAAGAATTAGAGATAATGTTTATAAGATGTCTCTATTTTCAGTGATGGTATTAAAAATAGCATTAGGGCCAGGCACGGTGGTGCACACCTGTAATCCCAGTGGCTCAGGAGACTGAGGCAGGAGGATCTCGAATTCAAAGCTAGACTCAGCAAAAAGCGAGGCACCAAACAACTCAGTGAGACCCTGATTCTACATAAAATACAAAATAGGGCTGAGGATGTGGCTCAGTGGTCATGTGCCCCTGGGTTCAATCACCAGTACCAAAAAAAAAAAAAAAAAAAAAATAGCATTATGCTTACCGGAGCCCTAACTATTCTAGGCAATGTACATTCATCTCATTTAATTCTTTTTAAAAATTTTTGTTTTAGATGTCGATGAACCTTTATTATATTTTTATTTTTATGCAGTGCTGAGAATCAAATCCAGTACCTCACACATGCTAGACAGCGCTCTACCACTGAGCTACAACCCCAAGCCCTCATTTAATTCTTAAAACAACTAAGAGTATATTTCTCTAAAAGGAACAAATGTAATCACGTGTCCTGTTGAAGAAACTATTCTCTGCAGCATCTAGGCTCAGTTTTATTATACATAAAATGCTGTTTATAATGTCTGACTCAAAATGTTCTTAGATAAAATTGCAGGCACCTAGTAGGTATTTGGTGAATGTTAATTCCCCTCCCACTCATCAGACACTCATCTCAGCAACCTGAGATGATGACTAGGTAAGATAATTAAACTTCTTTTATTTTGCAAATTTAGAGCTACAGTGAATTTTTATTTTCCCGGACACTTACAGGGAGTTCAGAATTGCTGGTCTAAGAACATCTGTCCTGGCTGACTGCCAGGCGGCTCTGAGGGAAGCAGCATGTGTGTGCAGCAAACTTGGTAATCAAATGCGGGAGGTTTCGAACTTAAGATGGAGGCAGGAAAAAACATCTTAAGTCTAAAATGTCATCAGGGCATGGCAGGAGCTTATTTTAAAATTATAGCTAATAATGCTTCTGAAGTTGCTACCTCAGTACTAAAGTCACCATGAATTTCCATCCAGCCATTTTCTACTAATCAATTCTAAGTCTTTAAGTATTTATATCACACATAACAGAGTTATCAACAAGTATCGTTAAGTATTATAGTATGAAATGATCTCAAAACGGAACTGAAGTTAATTGCAATAATCGTTTGTGATTATAAAGTATATGGCTGTGCCCTGTAATTTGAAAATCTGGAGTGGATTAAGTATTCATGTTAAACTTGACACCCAGGGCACCATTATTAAGGAAAAAGAATGCAAATGGCTAGTGGAATACTTTTCTAAAGAGGTGATTTTTTAATATTTCAATTTCTTGCTTCTAAATCTATGGTCCTGAAATCATGCCAGCAATAACAATTGTGCACATTTGTTGCTAGAGAAATCCAGGTGTTAAGCAAGATGGGTCCCTAGATGAAGAAGCTTTATAGAAAATAAGCTCAATTTTCAGCCACTCAGCCCACTGTGGCATTTGAGTATAGAACACTTAGTGACCCTGTGAGAAAACTGAAAGACTTCTGCTTTGGTCCTAAAAAGGTTGAATTAACAATATATTCTATCCCCTGGCAAAGCAGCAGCATCCACATTGTTTAAGGAGAGCACTGGGTGGTACCATGGTGTGCCAGGGGAGAAGGCTGCACAGTGGGCAAAGCAAGGTGAACACTACACAGACTCAAGCTTTCTTTATAAAAATATATATTTTACTTATTTGGGGGGGGGCCACTGGGGATTAATACATGGCCTCCTGCATCTAGGCAAGCTCTTTCTGAGTTACATTCTTCCCAGTCCTATAAGTTCCTTTAAATATAAATGGTGAAAATTATTTTCATTTTAAGGAGTAAAATGAATTTGTTTTCTTTCATGTTAGTGGTAAGAGGAGACAACTCCAGGGTCAGGAAGGTCTTAGAGCAGGATGCAATCAATCATTCCTTTATTCTTTTGTCAAATATTTCTCTGACCATGTTCTAAGGATTATGAATATTCTAGTTCAGCTAACCATATCCTGCTCTTAGAGACTTATAGAATATCATGACAGAGATAGAAAATACATAAATTAGTAAGATTTATCATGTTTAGCAGTTATAACTGCTAAGAAGAAAGGAAAACAAGAAAGAAAGATAAGAAATATGAAGGTTGAGGGTGTTGAGAGATTGAGGGTGTTGAGATGTTAGCTATCTCTATAGGAAAATGTGTATTACGAAGGTGACATGAAGGAAGAGACCTGAAGGAAGTGACAGTACAAGTTATCAGAGACCTGAAGGAGAGGTAGTTCAGGCTGGGAGAGTAGCCAGCGCAAGTGTCCTGGGGTAGGACTCATTCACTGTGCTCAAGGATCAGGAAGGGAGCCAGTGTAGCTGGATCAGCCTATGTGAGGCAGAAGGCATTTGGGTGTGAGGTGAGAACAGCATGAGATATATGAATCCATGACCAATCATGCACAACCACAGAAGGGGAAGTTATGTGCCATATATATATGATATGTCAAAATACATCCTCTGTCATGTAAACCTAAAAAGAACAATAAAAATAAAAATAAAAACAGAATGAGAGGCCATATTATATGGAGCCCACTAGATAATAGCCTCTTTGGTTTTTAATTGGAGTGAGCTGGGAAACCATGGGAGGGATTTGAACAAAGGAATGAACTGACCTGGCTTAATATTTAGCAGGATATTTTCTGACAATTTTCAGAGTAGAGAACAAGAGTAGACATAAGGGAAATAATTTTTAATCACTTGGACTATTTATTATTCTTCCTACATCTGTGGAGTACAAGTACATTTGTTTCTTGGTATCTCAGGGGGATTGGTTCCAGGATCCCATGTGGATAGCATATTCCAATGATGCTCAAATCTTACATAAAATTGCATATAACCTACACACATCCTTCTTACACTTTAAATTATCCTTAGACTGTAATACCAAATGCAGTGTAAATGTTGTGTAAATAGTGGTTATATTATATTGCTTAGAGAATAATGACAAGAAAAAACTTTGTTCATGTTCAATGCAGGTAGGTTTCTCCCCCCCAGATATTTTCAGTCTGCAGTCTGTTGAGATTGTAGATTCAGAATGGCAGATATGGAAAGCTGGTTATACACTACCTTTTCAGATAAGACAGCTCAATTCAGATCTAAACTTGCCCTTGAGCTTGCAGAGCCAGTGTGGGAGCTCCAGGAAAGCCGAATTGTTTGCTTCCTATAGGCAGTACCCTCTCCTGCTCTTCTTTAACTGGCCTTTTTCACAGTAAATATTCCAGCCTTTCATGGTGTATGGAGATAACTTAATTGTGTGTCAGTGTGCAAACTTAGATTCAAAGCATTTATTAAAATTCAAAATATTTTTGTTTCCTTACATTAGGACCGCTTGGCTTCACATGGACTAAACATTACTGTACATACGATAAGGGAAGTAAAACATTTACGATGAGTGTTTCAGAAATGAAATCCAGTGGGAAAATGGTGAGCTTGTTTTGTTTTTTGTTTATTTGTTTGTTAACTAAGCTTGTTATGTAGGTAATGGAAATAAAACAACATAGACATAGGCTTGCTTTTCTAAAAACGTACACGTTTTTTAAGTTGAAAATTCAAAACCTTTCTCATTTTTTTTCTCGCACTTCAGTGACCTTAATAATTTAAAAAGAGTGGGCAGAGTTTTTCTATACTCGGTCATGAAATGTTTATAAGCAGTTGAGTTAAATGTAGGGGTCCTTCAATAGATTATCAAGGTGTCATCTCATGTCCCTGGCAGCAGAGTTATTGGTCTGTACTGCCAGTTGGCTAACAGCCCAGGAAGGGACTGTCAGTGACTGAACCAGGCTGGAGGATTCTGCATTTTTCCCTTGGTGGCTCCTGCAGAGGCTACATGTGCACTTGAGTATCCTTACCTCTTTTGCACTGTTTACTGTTTACCAAAATGCTGGCCAAGGAGTTTCTCAGAAGAAACCAACTGATGCTCATATATCCCTAAAGTAATTTGGTCCCTGAATGTCTTGCATGGCTAGTCAACAGTATAGGACATTGTATACTTTATTTGAGGAAATGCTGTAGAGAGCTTTACCGCGTACAGTTATTTGTGAGTTAACAGATGAATATGGCAAATAATTAAACTTGTGAATTACATCATTAGGCCATGATCTAAGAATCCTGGGGCTGAGAGTTATCCTAAAGATAAATTTGTCTTATTTTAACAGATCAGGGAAGTTTTTAGAAAGAAGTGACTCACCCAGCTAATTTCTGGTATAGATCACGGCAGAGGTAAATGTTGATCTAAGTTAGACACATATTCAGATATGTCAGCCGAAACTTATTGTGCTTGGGCATTCACTGGAGTCTAATAATTCAAACTGAAAGACGTAAAATAAAGGAGAAAATACCAGAGAAAAAGAAACCCTGAATCACTGCCATCATGAGAAGTTACTCAGTGCCATAATCACAGCTAGTTTCTGTTCTCTAGCATAGCGATTGCCAGAAATTCAACTTAGGTGACTGTTGGGCAGTTATGCAAATAGACCAAGCCAAAGTCTGTTCATAAATCTGATATTTGTAACCAAAGACAGAATTAACCAGACACTGGATAAACGTTCCCCTTGGGAAAGATTGGCATCACAGGCACAAAAGAGCTTTCCTATGCATTGGGCCCAGGTTTGGTCCCTTTCAAAGAGTTTCTGATTTAATAGCAGAGTACAGTTGGCTACCAGCAAAGCAATCATGTGGATGTATGCTGCAGTAGCGGTTAGTAAGTGTGTGCTAGAATGTTATTGTTTTGGTAGCTCATCTGTGACTTTGAGCTAGCTGTCATTTTATAACATAAGACTCTAAAATAAAGATGTGCTCACATAATACTAATCTCTTGGCAATCTAAGGAATTTTGATTAAGAACAACAGTGTTCTGTCTGAACATTCTCCATATACAACTGTGATGTTACAATAACTGTAATTTCTTACCTTTTTGAAACCCAAAGTCCTAAGGGTATTGTACAGTATAACAACATTATAAGTAAATGTGCTGCAAGGTACTGGACAGGCCTGTCACAAAATTCTTTGAAATAAAACATGAATGTGCAATTAATTAATAAATGGTTTGAAATATTATAATTGGGCAGCCAACATTAGGGAGGGATAAAAGTATGATTATGACCTTTATGCATAACTTATATTGTTAAGCTAACATCTTAATCTGGCTACTTTACCATGTACTTAATGTATTTCAGTTCACCTGGTCCTGTAGTAATGTGGTGCTCCTCTTGTTTCAGAACGGCCTTGTTACTAGCTCACCAGAAATGTTTAAGTTAAAATCTTGTATCCGACGAAAGACAGACTCAATTGATAAACGATTCTGCTTTGACATTGAAGTAGTTGAAAGGTTTGAATTTTGCTTTTCACTTTTTTTGGTTGGTTTTTTTAATTAATATTTTGATTTATATATGATAGTGGGTTGCATTACAATTCATATTACACATATAGAGCACAAATTTTTTATATCTCTGGTTGTATACAAAGTCTATTCACACAAATTCATGTCCTACTACATGTACTTCAGATACTGATGTTCATCACATTCCACCATCATTTCTAACCCCATGCCCCCTTCCTTCCCCTCCCACCCCTTTGCTCTATCTAGAGTTTGTCTATTCCTCCCATGCTCCCCCTCCCTACCCCACTATGAATTAGACTCCTTGTATCAGAGAAAATATTTGGCATTTGTTTTTTGGGGATTGGCTAACTTCACTTAGCATTATCTTCTCTAACTCCATCCATTTACCTGCAAATGCCATGATTTTATTCTCTTTTATTGCTGAGTAATATTCTATTGTATATATATGCCACATTTTTTTATCCATTCATCTATTGAAGGGCATCTAGGTTGGTTCCACAGTTTAGCTATTGTGAATTGTGCTTCTATAAACATTGATGTGTCTGTGTCCCTATAGTATGCTGTTTTTAAGTCCTTTGGGTATAAACCAAGGAGAGGGATAGCTAGGTCAAATGGTTGTTCCATTCCCAATTTTCCAAAGAATCTCCGTACTACTTTCCATATTGGCTGTACCAATTTGCAGTCCCACCAACAATGTATGAGTGTACCTTTTCCCCCCACATCCTCACCAGCACTTATTGTTGTTTGTATTCTTGAATAGCTGTCATTCTGACTGGAGTGAGATGAAATCTTAGAGTAGTTTTGATTTGCATTTCTCTCATTGCTAGAGATGTTGAACATTTTTTCATATGTTTGTTGGTTGATTGTATATCCTTTTCTGAGAAGTGTCTCTTTAGTTCCTTGGCCCATTTATTGATTGGGTTATTTTTTTTTTTGGTGTTAAGGTTTTTGAGTGTTTATATATCCTAAAGATTAGTGTTCTAGCTGATGTGCTTGTGGTAGATTTTCTCCCATTCTTAGGCGCTCTATTCACCGCACTGATTGTTTCTTTTGCTAAGAAGAAGCTTTTGAGTTTGACTCCATTCCATTTATTGATTCTTGCAAACTTTCATTTTTTTATTCTAGCTTTTCTCTCTCTTCTTTTTACTCTTCAAAATGTAATACCTTTATAGTTAAGTAAGAATTTGAACATTAGCAAATGTATAAAGACATAACAGGAATAAATGTATATATAAAGTGTCTTTTTTTGGCAGGCATGGGATCATTACATTACAGGCCTTTTCTGAAGCTAATAGGAAGCTTTGGCTTGAAGCCATGGATGGGAAGGAACCGGTAAGAATTTGATGCATTCTATAATTTAGGTTTTATTATTTTAACATTTCAAAGTGCACATGAAAATTTTTTTCATGTGTCTATTGGACAACTGAAAATCTTGCACTGTGTTCCTAGTGTTGACTCAGTAACCAGCTCATCACTCCAACCTTCTATCTTGCCTTTCAGAGACCTTCTAGGAATAATTTAAAACCCTAAAATTACTTTAAAAATATTGATAATCATTAATTGGGCTGCACTAATACTATTTTATAAAATTAATAATTAGTGCACACCCAATTGTTGCAAGACCTGTGTTAGGCATTGCGATCAGAGAAAAGAACAGGATTCAGAGTCAGTCCATTTGTAAAGAAGTATAATTTGGTAAAACTGTCTGAACTGGGATATAGCCTCTGCCATGAATATCCTTGTTTTCTGTTATTTGACACTGATGTGATAATTTATTTACAAGTATAGGGAGGCTTATATAAAAAAGAATTGGGTCGTTCATCACTTAATTTTCTTGGTGAACACTGTTGATAGCTCTGTAGAAGGTAAGCACACAGAGTGAACAGGAAGTGCCTTCCTGTCACTTGAGACCCTTCCTGAGATAGCAGAGAACCTGCCCACAATGTGAGTAAAGTGCTCCTGTGGCAGCCGTGATATCACAATAGGTTCTGCAGGCTCAAGGGCCTCCCTCACATGGCGCCAGCCCCGTGATAGGGTGAGCACAGAGGTCATGATTCAGCTTTGGAAAAATCATGTAGTCACTTGAAGGACTCATTTTAGGTCTGCTGAATTTAATAATTATAATAAAAAAATTGAGATTCTGCATCTATTCTTAACTGTTTTCTATCTCAATTTTATTATATTTTACTAAAACGTTACTGATAGGTTCCTTTTTTTTTTTTCTTTTAAAGTGGCTCTTTACCACAAATGGTTAAGGAGCCCTTACCTACAGCAAATTTAGGGGACAGTTTGGGAGCTCAGCAAGTACAAGTTTCCATTGTGCACATTGAGAACCAGGTACTAAGCAGATGGTCTGAGGAAAGAACAGTCAGGTGACAGGTGTGTGAGACACTTCCTGAAGAAGGTGTGTTATGCGTCACAATGGGGAAAAGAATGAGCAGCATAAAGTGGCAAAGCTTAGCCCAGGGCAGGACTGCCAGGATGGAAAGGTGTGGGAAGCCACCCTGGCCTCACCAAGAGGAGTGGGTCCGTTGACAAGGTAGGCAGATGGCGCTGTGGATATAGCCGTTATAGGCCTTGAAGTCAAGGTACCTCCTTTGTGTCTTTGTGTACAAACATCATCTTGCCAATCTTTCTGTGCTGGGTCATTAACTGCAAGTAACTTATTGACATCCTTTGTTTTTTAGATTTACACCCTGCCTGCCATTATTAGCAAGAAAGAAGAAAGTAAGTCTTTTTTTTTTCTCCCTCCAAAACCTTTTATTTGTATGAACAGTTGCTGGCTCTTGACTTAGCTGTGAGATTATATAGAAAGAGCAGAGACCTTCTATATTTGAGTTCAAAAAACATTTTCTCTATTAGTCAGAAATAATTCTACTTTCAAGCTTACCCTTTGAAGTAAGCTGAAAATAAAACCAGAGACACATTTCCTGACACATGGATGAGAAAACAGAAGGAACATTCTCAATTCTAGAGTTGAGTTTTGCTGATGAGGTACCTTCGCCTTATTCCATTCTCCCAATCAGGCCTGAAGGAAAACCTAATTGTTTATGGTAAAGTTGTCAGCTAGCCACCGTGCAGGCTGTAGAAGTAAAGTAAGATTAGGCATCTTTCCCTCTGCCCTGGGATCACTGGTGGTTCTTTTTAACATTGGGTAAAGAGGCTAGGCCATGCCTAAGGTCATAGAAGAGGCTTGTTTGGAGGGATCCCTAATGAGCACAAGGTCACCAGGGGGTGGCAGACAGCATTCTGGACGTCTCTAATTCAAACAGCCACAGGTCTAAAGATTCCCAAACCCAGCACTTATGTGGGCTCAGGGGAGGGCTGAGATACTGCCTTTTTAATGTGTGTTCATGTAAGTCATTCAAATAATGACTTAAATTTTTATCATATATTTTTATCACACAAGTATTATGTGATATTAGGTATTAACTCTGGGGAAATATTCTCCCATACCATTGATCTGATGGTACAGCAATTTTGAAATCTTGAATCAAAGAAGTTCCCTATGATAAAACCACAAACTACACCCCTATTTCAGTTAACACAATTAAGTTTTATTTCTTTGGCTTTTGTTACTTATTTACATGCTCTGTCTTGCCCCTGAAAGAGATTTGAGGCTGTTAATATTCAGTTTTTGTTTTTGTGTTTTCTGTTGTTGGTGGTGCTGATTTGTTTGGGGGGGTTGCTTGCTTGTTTGATTTTTACAGCAGTTAGAGGCTTCTTTATCTTATTTTCCCTGCCTCACTTTTCTAGAAGTACAAGAATTAATACATGAGTATTTTTCACCATTTTTAGGAGATAATATATATGTAGGAAAGCATGTTTTTTCCCAGTATTATTTCTGAATCACTAGGATCAACTCATTCTTTAAAAATAGTTTGTGTGTTGTTCATCATGTCCTGAGCTTCTTTAATCATCTGCCACCTTCTGCCATCTCTTATCCTTGATTAGGGTATTTTCATACGTGCTTTAAAATTTTTTGTTTCACTTCAAAATTATATTCTAGTGATTGTGAAACTCTCAATCCTCTTAAGTCTTAATTAAGCCATGTGAGCTCATTGTAGTATGGCTATCAAGCAGTTCATGGCTTCTTTTCACCGTTCTACTTCCTCTCTACATGTCACCTTATGTTTAAGACTGACTGTCCCTTTTTGGTACTCAACTCTCCCACAAGTGTCATAGACTCCATAATTGGTACTTGAAGCCAATCTCTACCTTGATTCATAGACCAGCTTGAGAAGTGCTTGTTTATAGCCTCAATAATTCAGATGGATTCTGCTTATACTAAAATATTCTTGTTATCCTTTGGAAACTCAGGGATTTTTTTGTGATATGTATTTGTGTTTTTGAACTGCTAAAAATAATAATGATGTTTTATACAATAGACCATGAAACTCAACTACAAATTTGTTTTGAATGCCAATCATTCAAAGTAGTCATGACAGCTATGCTTTCCACGAGAACCCTAAAAACAACAGAGTAAGAACTATCTTGTGTCCTAAAATAGCCACACTATGAATGCATAGAGAGCACATGCCATGGAATGAAGATTGAATCTAGGCTGTGCCGGTAGAGTCATGAGAATCCTTAGAAGCCTAATATGAAAAAGTCTCCGTGCCTTGTGGTTACTCATAATTCATCATTTTCAGAATATAGGTACTAGAGATAAGACTTTATCACTGGGTACCTTTTATGTAAAAACATCAAGTGAAACACCAGAGTACTGGCCAGTTATAGGATATTAAATCCACAAATGTCCTTTGGGCTATATGATAGACTACTGTGTACTTTTCTTAAAATTGTTAGACTTTGGGAATTAATTCATTTTAAGGTAGTAACATGTGTTATCAATATTCAAGAGATGCAGTTCATCTAAGATTAGAACTAGCACTGAGCATGGTGGTGCCCACCTGTAATCCTAGCTACTCTGGAGGCTGAGGCAATAGAATTGCAAGTTTGAGGCCAGCCTGGGCAACTTAGGGAGACTGTCTCAAAATAAAAAATGAAAAGGGCTGGGAATGTAGCTCATTAGTAGGACCCCCCAAAAAAAAAAAAAGATTCAAAATATCCCCAACAGCTTGGTTTGAGATGTTAACTCTTTTTTTTTTTTTTTTTTTTTTGGTGCTGAGATTGAACCCAGGCCCTTATGCATACTATGCAAGCACTCTACCAACTGAGCTATATCCCCAGCCTGTTGGGGATATTTTGTTAAAAGAAAAAAAAAATAGCTCACCAGTCATTCTTCGTAATTATGCTATTTGAACTCATTTTTCAAGGAAACAAAGCATCTTTCTTGACATACTTTTCAAGACCTCCCTCTTGGAACTGGTCTTTATAACGTCAAAGTCACTTAGTATTTTTTCTAGGTTTTCTTTCTTTATCCTTCTTTCCTGGTTCCATGAGCCTTGTACCCACTCAAACATGAGTTTTGTATGATGGTTTTTTAACGAGTACTTTACCCCTAGGTTCTTTCACAAAGTGACTATTTGTGAAAGAAAAAGTACTTAAATCTCCTTCTTTTATAAATAATCAGTTCAATCATAGCCCATTGTGCACCTGCTTTATTCCAGGTATTGTGAATAAGATTAAGGAAGTCCTTTTTACTCTGTGTCTGCTAATAAAAGTCACTATTTAGGCATGTAACAGAAAAGTCACCTAGAGTTCAGTTCTCATATGGAATTGAAGAGATTGGAGCAGAAGGCAATTTTAAAATATCTGAACAACTCTAAATTTTGGCTACCGTTCAGTGACTTTCGTTATGTGTGTCTACGGGCTGTATTCTATATATTCAACATTAAAGAGAAAAATTAAGCTTGTTCTTCTTGTTGTAGGCAGTTGAAATCTCTTGCAGTTTTCTACTGCTGTTTGGTTCACTTCTGAAAGTTCTCAGACATCCTAGGTAACATAGCCCCTCGCCTAATCCTCCCCTAGACCTTTGATCTAACACAGCCTTATTTCCCTCAAAGAGAGTCATGGCTCGGGTGCTCTTCCTGGGCAGACCAAGATGAGAGAACAGTCTGGGCCTGTGTTGTAGAGTGCTACTGTCTATCCTTTAAGAAGAAGGAAGAAGGTCCCGGTGGGCCCTGTGAATACCCATGAATGAACTCATATGACATTCGATGACTATATCCTAATCGGAAATGGCATATTACAAAAGTGATTATAAATTAAATTCAAGTGTTGCTTTGTTTTGTCAGTCCTGAGAATGTACTGTAAGGCCAAGTAGATTACATCTTTAAAAGACTTGCTGGGTTTTGAATGAGTAGGAAATAGAAAATACAAGGACTTTTGCTTTGTTAGCTCTATTCTTTTTTTTTTTTTTTTTTTTTTCCTCATGGCTGTTTGAATTCTGTTGAGATTAATAGCTTTTGTGCTGCAAAACTGCCTTATGGAAACTTTCTTTGAGTTTCAATAAAAGCTTTAGCCCTGAAGAGTTTCCGGAGGGAAAATATGTTTAAACTTAACTTTTGATTGAATAAATTAAGTTCATTAAGTTAGTCTGTCTTTGGCTTCTATCCCTGGAGGCCAAATACCATTCATATTATAGGATTTAAATTCCTAGGAGTTTGGTAGTAGCTGAATTCAAAGAGTCCCTCTGGTCTTCTCTAAAACAGAGAAATACAGGGTTGGGGTCCAGGCTAAACCTAGAAAGGAATTCACAAAAGTATCTTCTGAGAGCTGATAAACTTGAATCCTCATAGAAGATATCAGAGAAGGTACTTAAGCAGGCCTGATACAAACAATTAACTGTCAAACAATCTATAAATAAGCATAATTAGTTACCTGCTCTGCACTAGGCACTGAGCCCTGAACTAGCAATGCATATTTCTGCTGTGTAGGGTGCTACCCTATTTTCTCCATATTGGTAGCAGGAGTGCCTTGTCTTCCACTGAAAGACAATTATGACAATGTTTTTCCCTTTTTAATGGTACAAACTGATTTAGTTATAACTCTTTCCATGAACATCTCATGAACACTGAAGAGTAAACAGTTTATTTTTCTTTCTTAGGCTATAGAAAACGTGTTTAGTTGAATTCTCATTAACTAATATATTAAGTGTAGTAACCCCTTCATGGCTTTGAAAAATTGCTCATTTTCCATTGCAGTTTAATTTGCCCCTTTCTTTCCTAATAAATGACACTCCTTGTGATTACCTCTTCTTTAAATTTTTCAATATATTTATTTATTTGTTCTAATTAATTATACATGACAGCAGAATGCACTTTGAGTCTTAGTGCACAAATGGAGCACAATTTTTCACTTGTTATACACAAAGTAAAGTCACACCATTTGTGCAATCATATATTCACCTAGAGTAATGATGTACATCTCATTCCTGACTCCATAGCCCCGCTCCCGTCTCTCCCCATTGCCCCATCCAAAGTTCCTGCACTCATCCCACCCGCCATCTTCCCCCACCCCCATCCAACCATTACGGACAGTACCCAGCATCCACTTATCAGAGAAAACATTCAGCCTTTGGATTTTGGGGATTGGCTTACTTCACTTGACATGATATTCTCCAACTCCATCCATTTATGTGCAAATGCCATATTTTTTTTCTCTTTTAATGCTGAGTAATATTCCATTGTGCATATATACCACAGTTTCTTTATCCATTCATTTACTGAAGGGCATCTAGGTTGGTTCCACAGTTTAGCTATTGTGAATCTGAACTGCTATAAACATTGATGTGACTATGTGACTACCTTTTACATCAAGTCATCAGGAGACAAACCAAATCATGTTGTCCTCTTCTCAGATTTCACCAGAAAATTCTGGTACTCAAATGGAGGAACTATTGAATAGTCCTTTGCAAAGGATCCACAAACAGGTGCTGCCAGCTCTTCTTCTATAATTTGTTATGTGAATCAACAGCAAAGAAGTCCCAGAAAAAAAATGGATATTTTCCAATTAAGGAAGGCAAAACTAATGGTGTAGGATTGGCTTTATTTACTGCTACAGGGAATTACTTAAGATTTTCTTAGTTAAATTAGAACTGCCTGGGTTAGGCTATGGTAACAGGTGATCCTCAGATCTGAGAGACTTGGAAAGTAAAGGCTCATTTCTTATTCATAGTACCCGTCCACATAGGTCAACAACAGCTGTCTCATAGTTTTCACTCTGCAACTCACATTGATATTGTCACCTCCTTCTCTGTTATTGCAGATCCCGAGCCAGCAAAATAAGAAATGGCAAGCTATCTCTTGGCTCTGAGGGTCTGCTGGGTAGTGACACATCACTTCTATTCTTATTTCATTGGATAGTATATGTTAAATGGCCATGCCTGTCTTTAAGGATGCTGAGAAATAAAATCTTCCTGCAGGAAGAGGCAACAAAGATGAGTGAGCAGTAATCCCATCAGTCCCAGCAAAATGTGCTCATTGTAGATTTATTGAACTATAATGAACACAGAAGTGCATTTCTTAATATCTAGTTTATCTTTAGTGGCCACCAAGGCACAGATGGCCTCACCATTTTATGCTTGAGCTATGTCTGTTGAAGAAACAAATCCTTGCCCTGGCCCCAAATTTAAAAAAAATAATAATAATGTAATATGCTTCTTTGAAAAATAGTGTTCCTGGTTGATATCCCTTAAGCTATAGTGATTTCAGCCATGCCAAATAAAGCATGTCTTTTTTTTTTTAATGCAGGAAGTGTGATTGTTATTTTATTTTTTATTTGTTCTTTTTAGTTATACATGATAGTTGAATCTATTTTGACATAATGAGACAAGTATGGAATATATCCTGTTCTAATTTGTTTTAATTCAGATCCCAGTACCTCTCCTGCTCCCTTCCCCTTCCTGACCCCTTACTCCCTTCCCTCTAATTCTACCATTTACAGAGTTACTGTTTTAAAATTACTTATGGATATCAATGATGGTGAGATTCATTCTAAGTGAAATAAGGCATGTGTTAATCATCAAATGTTACTATGCAGGCATTTAGCCAACACTCCATTAGCACTTACTATATTTGAAGCACTATTCTTGGAGCTTTGCAGATATTAATTTATTTCATCCTTAAACATCCCTAGAAGGAAGAGATAGTTGTTATTCTCATTTTATAGATGAGGAAACTAAGGCACAAAGAGGTTAAAGCCATTCCCAGTAACACAGTTTTTTAGTGAGAGAGTAACTTGGGTCTCTCTCTCTTTAGAAGTAATGGGTTCATTCATCATTTCTCTTCTTTGGCAGTGATGTGTGGACAGGAGCAGAGGGAAGAGGAAACTGGCACCCCCTTGGCTTGCTCCTCTGTTATGTGTTCTTCAGTACTTCATCTGGTTTAGTATTCATCTTACTGTGACTCTTCACATGTTTAGTCACTTCCTTATTTTTTAAAAAATATTTATTTTTTAGTTGTAGTTGGACATAATATCTTTATTTTATTTATTTATTTTTATGTGATGCTAAGGATCCAACCCAGGGTCTTGCACATGCTAGGCAAAGTGCTTTTACTGCTGAGCCATAACCCCAACCCCTCACTTTCTTATTTTACACAGTGAAGGAATCCAAGTTCATAGAGGTTATAGGCACCTCCCATCAACACATCAGGAATAGTGAAGTGAGGACCAACCCTAAGTGGCTTGGCTCTAAACCAAGCTGGGCCCTGTCTCTGCATCATGGGACTATGCTCTTTGAGCCAATCAAATAATGTTCAGAGGCAACAGACAAAAATGCATGGTTATTTTTGCCAACACAGTGTATTTTGTCTTTTTCCACATCTCTGAACTGATGGGTAATGTTGTGTTTACTCATGTAAAAGACGCTAAGTGTAGGATTTACATATTCACCAGGGCAACAGCACCTTTAGAATGATTTTGCAGTCAAACCAACTGACTGTAAAAGTTCTATTCTATTCTACATAGTGAGCCTGTCATATTAGTTTATTAGAATGAGGTATGGCTGCTCAAAAATGTCTTTATACCTTTGAGAAATAGTCTTGTTTTTGCTTATTTTTCTCAAAATGAATATTTTAAAAAGAAATTCTAATTTTTATACATCATGACTCTTTTCATTAATTTTGCCAGTCAATTTTTATTGAAAAATTTTAAAAGTCTCCTCCTCCTCTTAATATATCTCGCATGGCCATTTATTCATGTATTTTGAGTTCACATGGAGCGCCCACTAAGCTCTGTTCTCATAACCTAGGATGCTAGGGACAAAGAAATACACACACCAGTTCCTCTTGATAGCCACGCACATTTTAATTTTAGGTAATTTTATTTCTAGAGTACTATAGTATTTTTTAAAGTGCTAAATAGATTTATTTTAAAATAGGCAATGATTCTAAAGTCTGGTGAATATAAAAGACAATTTGAACCTTTCACCCTCTTATTCTTATCACCAGTTTGCATCCACCTCTGAAATTTTTATCTAGGATAACAGAAATACTCATACCCTCAAATTTCTACTTAAAAAATAGGTCATATCATCCTGTAGATTACTTTTTTCACTTAACAACACATAATAAATATCCTATGTCACTATCTCTTATTTCAGGGACACAGACTTCGCAAACCTTTCTGTTAATCAATTCAACTTCACTGATTTTCTATATATAGGATCTCTTCAAAATTTTTATTTTGTCTTTCTTAATTTTAATCAAATTTTGTCTGATATGCACTTTTTATCAATGATTCAGTGCTGCAAGCTACATGAATATATTTAATCCATTATTTTGGTATTGGTTCATAGTAGTTATATATGACATTAGGATTTATTTTTACATAAATTATAAATGCATGGAGTATTGTTTGCTCCAGTTAAGTCCCCAGTACTTAACCCTTACCCTCCCCCTATTCCTTTTTCTCTACTGATCTTTCTACTTACTTACATTTTTAGAGAGAGAGAGAGAGAATTTTTTGTAATATTTCTTTTTTAGTTTTCGGTGGACACAACATCTTTATTTTATTTTTATGTGGTGCTGAGGATGGAACCCAGCACCCCGTGCATGCCAGGCGAGCACATTACGGCTTGAGCCACATCCCCAGCCCTGCATTTTGTTTTTTACACTTAGTGTCTTCTGGATGTACATAATGATGAGATTCACTGTATTATAATCGTATATATATATATATATATATATATATATATATATATATATATATATATATATATATATATATATATATATATTGGAAAATTAGATCTGATTCATTCCAATGTTTTTCCTGACCTGGTCTCTCTCCCCCCACCCCATCAAACCTCTTCTATTTCCCTGATCTTATTTTTATTTTGATGGAATCCCCCTCAATTTCATCTCTCCCTTCCCCACCTTCCCTAATTTTAGACTAGTTTCCAAGTGTCAGAGAAAACACTCGACCTTGACTTTCTGAGTCTATTTCATTTAGCATTGTAGTCTCCAGATCCATCCATTTACCAGCAAATGACAAAACTTCATTCTTTTTCAAGGATGAATAATACTCTGTTGTTTATGTATACCATACTTACTTTGTCCATTCATCTGTTGAAGGGCACCTATATTCGTTCTAATCTGGCTATTGTGAATTTTGCTGCTTTAAATCTTGATGTGATTGCATCCTTATAGTATGCTGATTTGAGATATCTGGGATATATACCAAGGTGTGGGATAGCTAGATCATATGGTGGTTGTATTCCTAGGTTTTTGAGGAATCTCTATATTGTTTCCAGAGTGGTTGTATAATTTGCAATCCCACTGACAAAATGTATTACTATACCTTTCCCCCCACATCGTCACTTATCATTACTTGTATTCTTGAAAATTGCCATTCTGACTGGAGTGAAGTGAAATCTTGATGTGGTTTTGGTTTGCGTTTCTCTAATTGCTAGAGATGTTGATTATTTTTTCATACATTTGTTGACCATTCATATTTCTTCTTTTGAGAAATGTCTGTTTAGTTCTTTTGTCATTTACTTATTGGATTATTTGGCTATTTAGGCTTTAAAGTTTTTTGAGTTATTTATTCTCCATATTAATACTCTCATCTGAGAAGCAGGTGGCAAAGATCTTCCATTCTGTAAGCTTTTCCTTCACACTCTTAATTGTTTCCTTTGCTGTGCAGAAGCATTTGGTTTGATGGTGTCCCATATTGATTTTTTATTTTATTTCTTGTGCTTTGGGAGTCTTGTTAAGGAAATTGGCTCCTGTGTCCTATGTTGGAGTGTTGGGCCTACATTTTCTTCTAACGTTTGTAGTGTTTCGGGTCTTAATTCTTAGGTCTTTAATCCACTTTGAGTTGACTTTGTGCAGGGTGAGAGATAGAGATCCAGCTTCATTCTTCTACATATGGATGTCTAGTTTTCCCATCACCATTTGTTAAAAAGACTACCTCTTCTCCAACATGTGTTTTTGGTATCTTTGCAGTAACAGATAACAGTATTTATGTGGGTTTGTTTCTGTGTCTTCTTTTCCACTGGTCTTTGTGTCTCTTTTGGTGCCAGTACCATGCTGTTTTTGTTGCTATAGCTCTATAGTATAATTTGAGATCAGGTATTGATGATGATGCTCCAACATCACTCAGTTTGCTCAGTATTGCTTTGGCTATTCTAGGTCTCTTATTTTTCTGTATCAATTTTAGTGCTGCTTTTTCCAATTCTGTGAGGAATCTTTTGACATTTTGATGGGGATTGCATTGCATCTGTTCAATGCTTTTGGTATTATCATTTTTAAATGAAAGCCCATCTTAAATTTTTATTAATTTCAATTATTTTCATTTGTTATTATTAGAGAATATTTTTAAATATTGTAACTATACCATATATGATGAAATTTTTCATTTTAGTGCAATAAGAAGTTTTTAAAAAATTTTCCCCAGGTGTCACTTTGCATTTTTAAGAGCTTTTTCTTTATGTAAGCAATCTAATTTGATTCATGTTCTACCACCTTAAAAAATAAAAATAAAACAGACTTAAAGGAAACATAACTAAAAATGGACATCATTTGCTATCTTAGTAATTTAGGAACCTTTGGGGATATTTTAGTACACTGAGCATGTTTTGAATTATTCTGATTATGAAACAAAATGTAACATGAGTTAAATCCTAGCCGTAGAGCTTACAACAGA
Organism: Callospermophilus lateralis; assembly: GCF_048772815.1. Classification (NCBI taxonomy): domain Eukaryota; kingdom Metazoa; phylum Chordata; class Mammalia; order Rodentia; family Sciuridae; genus Callospermophilus; species Callospermophilus lateralis. Next base: position 125,361,715 of record NC_135306.1, on the reverse strand, counting down.
GAATTGATGGTTTTTTTGTGACCCAATGAATCATCTTAAAATCCTCATAATGTTGTTTTGAGAATCCCTGGGAAAGAATATATGAAAGGCTTTAACATAATTTTGTACACACCATCGAGATTTATTCTTCCTGCATTCACTTCTGTCACCCAGAAAGACACACAGCAAGGGATAACATTTGTTGTAGGAGTAATGTTTGGGATCAGTATAATGTACTTTCTGTGAGGGATATGTTTTTCTTAGTAAGCAGGTTGATGTGATAACTATGCTTGTGAACCTCCCTATTCCACTTTTACCCCAAAATTAAAAGTCAGACTTAAGCCAAAATATTTGACAAATTGTTGCAACAACTGTGTAGTTCAGATGAGAAGGCACAGTGAACACAGCCAGCTGAAAGGCCATCTGAATCCAACATCAGCACTTACCCGGATTTCCTCTTTCAGTGTACTTAAATGAAGCAGGGTTCAACTTTGTGAGAAAATGCATTCAAGCTGTGGAAGCAAGAGGTGAGTGTGGTCTTAGAGGTACCCCATTACTTTTGTGTACCCCATTCCCACAAGGAAGTTTCTCAGAGGAGAAAATGAAACTGCATTTTTAAACATTAACATGAGATTAATTTTAAGAATGATATACAAGTATAAGTTACATAAATACACAAATAGGTGTACTTTGAATTTCAGTTTACTAAAATTGTACTACTTTTTTGTAATTTTTCCTAATTTAACTTCTTACTAATGGGCTATGTATCATTTATTATTGTAAGCACCTCTTTAATTTTTTCAAGCCTTGGGTAGGTGAGATGTTTGAGGAGCCTGTCTTCACCCCTCTTCTGCCCTATTTTCTTTCCCTTAGTGATTGAAGTCAGTGCTTCCTTTTGGCACCCTTCTTTGTACTGATCTTGACCTTTCTTGAAGCTCACTCCAATTCGTTTCAGTTCCAGAAAAACTGTCTAAAACAAAAATCGTATTGGACTGTGAAGTTCTATAAATTTATGTTCACAGTTTTGGTGTAGCCACTTAGAAGTTTTGAGAGGTTAAGTAGGTTTCTTGAATTCTCTGAAAATGTTTCCTCTCCTTTAAAATGAAGATATATATATATATATACCATAGGACTGGTCAACATGCAGGACTCCTTGACTCTGAAGAAGTGGAAGGTGAGGAATACTGGTCATCTCGTCCCATCACCGATGCTTTTATATATATATATATATATATATATATATATATATATATATATATATATATTCAAATAATGGTGACTAAGCAGGTGTACTTTGCTACTTTGAAGAGCTTCAGAGACTTTCAAATCACTATTCAGTATCAGCTCTGTGAAATACATGTCTGATGGATGTTTCCAGTATTAGTTTTCTAAGGTTAGACTGCAAAATTGAATAAGTAGCTTTCAAATGCTGTATAGGCATGTGTCGGAGTTTTTAACATTCTGTACTTGGGGAGCTGTGTCTCAAGCCATTTTCTTGTGATTTTCCTTTCCATTAGGTATCACCATTTTAGGACTCTACCGAATAGGAGGAGTGAATTCCAAAGTTCAAAAACTCATGAACACCACATTTTGTAAGTTTTGAATGAAACAAAAGCTCTTAATTAATTTTTTGTATTCTTATAGGCAACCCAAACTATAAGTGTCTTTGAAATATAGATGATTGTTTTTCTTTGAGTCTTTTCAAATACTTAAAATTGATGTTTATAGTCATTTTTTTTTCTTGTGAAGGGAGTGGCAGGAGCAGAGAGGGGACAGTACTGGAGATTGAACCCAAAGTCTCACAGCTGCTAAGCACATGTTCTGCCACTGAGCTATACCCCAACTTCTGAACTGTTCTTAGTATTCACCTATAATTATATGAATAGTCAGAATTTCGGGGCATTTTTATAAAGTGGGACTTTTTTTCCCAGGGTTCTTTAGCTTGCAAGAGATACAGTAAGATGCATGGATTCTAGAATCAGATTACCTGACTTGAAATTCCAGCTCAGCCACTTGAAACCTTTGTGACCTTAGGGAACTTGCTTAACTTCTCTTGCCTCCTCATTTATAAACTGGGGATAATAATGCCTCTTAAGAATGAGGAGAATTGAATATGTTAATCTATACAAAGCACTTAAAAACATGCCGGGTGCCTATTAAGCACGCTATCATGTTAATGATTAGTAATAATTTGATTGAGGGGACTCTTATTTACTAGATATTTTTGAGGCGTAGGCTCAGAATGAGCTTCCTTTAGTTATCCTAAAGTTAACTATCAGTGTCCTCAGAATGCCTCTCTCTTGACCTACTTATTCCAGTGTCCACTTTTATGATGGTGCAAGTAATATTTTGAATTGTAGAGGTTAAACATCTTGTTTTGTTCTTTCCAGCTCCAAAGTCCCCTCCTGACATTGACATTGATATTGAGCTGTGGGACAATAAGACCATAACGAGTGGGCTGAAAAACTACCTCAGGTGAGGGGGTTGAACTTCTGGCACTCTGGGTGCTGCTCTCACTCCCCTTTGAGGGCAGCAACCACATGACCTTAAGGGGACTGTTCACCAGCTCCACTACTTGGCGCAAGGCCTTCCCTTAAGGTAAAATTGCACAAGACCGTAACACCTGCAGCCAGCATTCTGGAACTGGCATTTGCCTGTTGCAGTAGTGATACCAGTGAGTTAGATATTTTTGTTTCAGATTGAGTTTGTATGTGGGGTTTTCACAAATTTTTTAAGCAAATCGATATCATTTTTTTTTTTTTTTTACAAAAACTATTACTCACATAACAGATTGGTTTTGTTCCTAAAGTTAGTTCTCATGAAGTGGAAGTTTTCTCTCCCCACCTCCCCTTTTAATACAACTGTGGTAAGAAGCACTAAGAGTCATTCATGTTTTTGAGGTCTGCATTTTAGGGCTGCCTGGAATCCCTCTACTAAGACCTTGCCATACTACCTAATCACTCACTTTTTATATTTTTCTTTATTAATTTTTAGATAACAAAATATAATCAACCATTAAAAATTTCTGGGGTGGGGGCAGCAGTGGAGACAAAAGTCACTGCCATTCTAAACACACTTTGCCTCTCTGTTATAGGTGCCTTGCAGAACCACTGATGACTTACAAGTTGCACAAAGATTTTATTGTTGCTGTTAGTAAGTACACTTGCATCTGATGCATATGATTGATGTAGTTCTATGCTGTATTACTTAGACATATAGATTTAAATCGACTAATCGACTTCTTTTTTTATCCCTAAATCACTGACGTCAAAGAAAGAAAGTGATAGGGAGAGAGGAGGGATGGGAAAAGGAGGGAACTGTGAAATGAAATTGACCAAATTATGCTATGTACATGTATGAGTATGCCACAGTGAATTCTACCATTATGTACATCTATAAAGCACCAATTAAAAAACAATAAATAAATAGAAGGAAGACCAGTGGAGTATAGGAAGATGAATATAGGGAGAGAGGAAGGAAGAGAAAGTGAAAGGTCCAGGGATCGAAATAAAGCAAATTATATTCCATGAATGATTATCTCAAAACGAGGTCCACTGTTACCTATAATTATATTGCACCAATAAAACTATTAAAGTTGTCAAGTGATATGTAATAGCTTATAGTATGGTTTATAAGCCAAAAAGAATTGCAGAATGAACTTAGTATTTTGTCACTTACTAAGATCTCATTGGGATGACAGTCTGGTATAATTAGAAAAGGCCACGAAAAATCCTGATTTCATTTTACTTGAGTGACCAATGGCAACTTCTTGTGAGGGCAACTTTATAGTTAAATAAAAGAAACTGCAAATGTGTACAGACAGTTATGCCACTAAAAACGCTTCTGTGCTATATTCCTAAATCTGGAAAGAAGCGTCTGATATTTTTGGCCAGCCACAGATACTCACACCAACCCATTTCTCTGGCATTATGTGTATTTGTGGTGATCACATACTTTTCACATTTTCTTAGATCTTGACTATGACAATATTATATGAATAGGTAGATTTTAAAAATGAATAGTTAGATTGAAAAATTTGGAGGCGTAGGGGTGGGAAGAGAGTTACAAACTGGTAACCCGAGTAGTAGAATGTGCTCTCCATCCACTGAGACTGAAGTGCAGATTGCCATCTGAGCCCATCACTACATGTAACAGTTCTAAGTTGACATTCTATTGTTAGATTGTATGAGGCATGACTGTATTTAAAAGTATTTTTCATAGTCCAAGAAAGAAATCAGTTGCATTAGTTTTCTGCCACATATTATAATGTCACAGAAGATGTTGTCTACTGATGAAGGTGTCAGATAAAGTTGAGCAACTTGGGTTTTCGGTTAAGCATTCATGACCAACACCATAACCTGTTAAACACCTGCGCTGCTTAGCTTTCTAAAAGCTCTCCATGCTGCATTTCCTCCAAAGGAACCTATATTTTTAAGATAAACTAGACCTGAAAAAATACAGAACCCCAACCTCTCATGTGATTGACAAGTAAATCAGGATCTAGAGGGGCAGGTGACTTGTCCAAGGATGCTAGTAAATTTATGGCAAAACACGGACTTCCAGCTAGTTGTCTATGGTTTTTGTTTGTTTGGGGTTTTTGTTTTATTGTCCTTTCTGACTAACATAGAACCCTTTTATACAAACAGATTTTGTTTCAGAACAAGTAGCATTTGAGCCAGTTGGCTAAAATTTGGCTAAAGTGATTAAACTGAACTGGTTGTGTGGATACAAACTTTTGGTCACAAGTTTTTGTCTACTTGCTTCTGTGGCAATAGTGATCATACTATTCAGTACTATGGTATTTAAAATATATCCCAGGAACTGTTAAGTTGGGAAGTAACATTTTTCTTCTCATTCTTTCTGAAGGGCTCTTCTCTCTGATCTTTGTTGTACCTCTTGTCTCATTCTTATCTCCCTTTCCATTCATATTTTCTTATGGTACATTTGGTCATCTAGCCTTGGAGTGACTCACCTTTATACATGATCTGCCTTTCCATGTACCTTTCCTCACCCGGTATCCAAATAGCTGTACCCAGAATCAACTGGGCCTCTGTTTATATAATAATATCTTAGAAAAGGCACTCTTTTTGCCTTTGAATCTATAAACTTAGGAGAGGAATCTGGGCTTTCTCTGGTTGCCTGGGGTTTGATCTCTAGGAGGTTTCTATGTGGTAGTGTTTCAGGTACCATCGTACACAATTGGTCTGTACTAATTGCTATAATTACATTTGTAAAGGCTGTATTTGCTCTTGGTTGCCAAACCCAAGCAGGTGATGAGTTATAATTGTACAGAAGCATGTAGTTCAGTGACTAAGAGCACATGGGTAGAATCCGTAGAACTGAATTTGTTCAGCTTCTTCCTAACTTCATGACCAGGAACAAGTTACTCTTCCTCTCTAAGCCTTAGAGAGTAATGATAATAGAACTATATGAAGAAGTGCTTGTAAGGCATGAAGGGTGGGAGTATCAATAATGTTAAATTACCAATGTTTATGTACAGACTTGAATGCAATTAAAACTTGAGCATTTGCAACCTTTTTTACATCATAGAATCAGATGACCAGAACTACAGGGTGGAGGCTGTACATGCACTGGTGCACAAATTGCCGGAGAAGAACAGAGAGATGCTGGACATCTTAATAAAGCACCTGGTCAAGTAATTCTCCAACTTATATTGTTTATTTAACTACTTGTTCAAAGTTAAACTTATTTATGACTTTATAAGATATATGGTAGTACAGTATCATTACCATTATGATCAGTCCATTGACATGTATATATGTGTATACTTTTAGGTTTCTAATATGCAAATGAGTATATTCTTTGCAATTGTTAAACTAAGGATAAAACACTTACGTGTCAACTTCAAAATGTGTGAAGGAGTATGTAGGTTTTTGCCTAGTTCTTTTAAGTGTGTGGTAACCAGTGATTTTGAAGATCAGTGCTATTACTAATGTAATATGACTGCATTACTAAAGTCAGCAAAGTTCCTAGGTCAAATATTAGATTTCTTCTCTGGATTCAGTCTCTTATTCTCTGAAAACTTTTCTGACTTGGCTGTTATTTCATCCATTCTTTGTCAATAGCGGATAGATAACCAGTTCAATAAATATCATTTTTAGTCAGAGGTTTCCAGAGAATCAAGAAGTAATAGGGTTTGTGGGAGGGAAAAGAGAGAGCAATTGATTTTAAGGGATTGGCTCATGTAGTTGTGGAAATTGGAAGTTTGAAATCTGTAGGTCTGGCTGGCAGGCTAGAGCTTCAGAGAAGAGTTATAGTTTCAGCTCAGTAGCAGAAAGATCCATAGCATAGAGGGAAAGGAACAGGGGAGAGAGGAGTGGAGGAAAAGGGGACTGACTTATAGCAAATTATATTCTATGCTTTCATATTACATCAAAATGAATCCTAATGTTACATATAACTAAAAACCAATAAAAATTGAAAATAGAAATTTATAGCTCAAATAAAGAGGCTGTAGGAGACAGAATTCCTTTCTTCTTTGGGAATTCTTTTTTTTTTTTTTTCCTCCTGAGACCTTCAGCTGATTGCAAGAGGCCCACCCACCTTATGTATAATAGTCTATTCTATTTAAAGTATAGTCATTAAAATGTTAATTCATCTAAAATGCTTTTTCAGAAACATCTGGGGTGATTTTTGACCAAACATCTGGGTATCATGGTCAAATTAATCGTTAGATGTGTCTACCTTTCTGGAGTTAAAAGATAAACATATACAACACACATTTAATAACAAAGAAGTTTTTTTGCTATGCTTCTGGAAACAAAAGTCTAAATTCAGTTTTAAACTTCCTGAAAAATTACCTTAACAGCACCATTGACCATTTAGTAAGGATAGTTTTCATTTAAATGAATACCAAAAAATTCATCAAAAAAATTCTCTCCTGCTTACCACAAGGATTTCCCTAATTTATGCTCATTTGAGCCATGCACATTTGAAGTGATATTACATAAACATATTAATAATTATTATCTAACTTTCAGGCTTTGAGATGTGAACTCCCTCCGCACACACTACCACCACTTGAAATAAAAAAGAAATTCACTAGAAACAGCATCATTCGAAGTTTATCATTAACTATTGACCCACAGCAGCACTTCTCTTAACTAATGAGCAAAGGACTCACTATCCTTGAGCTCTTCATGAAATTCAGCCACACTATTTATTATGCATTATCTTGCCTGTATTTAAGGTAATTTTCTAGCAAGCCTCTTTAAATGTGCTTTTAAAAGCTACATGAATGTCACATAAAATGTTTTTGCTTAGTTAGGCAGAATGTTAGATTAACTTAAGCTTTACCCATAATTTCTCTATGTGTGGTTTTAATCCTGGGAGTAGCAGGAAAGAGTATTTGCCCATAAAACAGTGTTTGGAAATTGTCCATCCTTCACCACTATTCCTGGGTCTTTCCTGAACTTACAATAGGTCAAATTCAAATGTATAAGATCCCGGGTTTGCTCCCCAACACCATACATGTGTGCACACATGCACACTTGTAATCCCAACTTCTCATCAGGCCGAGGCTAGAGTTTGAGACTAGCCTGAGCAACTTAGCAAGATCTTGTCTGAAAATCAAATTTAAAAGCTTGCAGGGATGGTTTCTCAGTGGTAGAACACTTTCTTGGTGTGCACAGATGGACTCTACCCATTACCTCTGGAGAGTGGAGGAAAAGGATCTAAAAGGTTAAGTCCCACTGAGTGAGCAGCCCTTGTGGGATGTGTCTCCAGATCTGTGCTGACTTGCTGTGGAAACTGCAAATAAGCAACAGAACCCTTGGTAGCTGAAAACCTTCCATGGCTGAAAACAAAACAATAACAAATAAACCAGGGTACTAAGTTGAGATTTTAAAGATTAAAGCACCAATTCCAAATCCCCATTAATTAGGTTTGAGAAATAGCATAAATTATTGCTTCTTTTTTAAAAATCCCTTGTGTGTAAGGTGGGGGAGGTGGTCTTTAAAACAAAGGCTATAGTGTCATTTCTACACTGATTTTTAATATTTAAAAATGTCATCACTTAAATTTTTTTAATATCGTGTTTGAAGGGAAATTATTTATTGAGACATATAACAAAAATAGTTGTGGAATTTCTTTTGAATGCAAAATAAAAGTGAAAATAGATACCTCCTAAATGAAAACCTTTGAATTTTATAAATATATATTTGCTAGTGGTATTAAATTTATAGCTCTCTTTAAGATGTTTTTACTCCCAATAGTCAGGTAACCAAAAATTTTTACCTCTCTGCAAATCTAAAACAAAACACATCTCCTAGTTCTGTTTGGAAAGACTTCTAAAGCACATGATTTGCTTTGTGTATTTGGGTGCTCTGTTATTATGTACAAATATGTTTATAATTGTTATATATTCCTGTTATATTGACCTTTTTTTCATTATATTTTTATCTTTATTGTTAATCATATTTCTTGTTTTAGAGTCTATTTTGTATGACAATAGTGTAGCCACTCTTACTTTCTTATGATTGTTGTTAACTTAATATGGTTAATCCTGTTTTTTTTTTTTTTTTTTTCAGTCTGTCCACTGTAGAATGCCTACAGTTGGACCTCATTTTTTTTAATCTGGCCTGGTTAGTTTGTGTCCTTTGATTGTATTATTTAATCCATTCACATTTAATGTTGTTGTTGTTATTATTGTTATTGATTATGATGGCACAGTTTGACCTATGTCTGAGGTTTTTTCTTTTTTCTATAGATTGTGTTTTTTGTTACTCTGTTTCATGTTTACTGCTTTCTTTTCCTAGTGGATATTCTAGTGCTTAACATTTACATCTTATTATAATCTACTGCAGACTTATACTAATTCCAGTGAGATGTAGAAAAATTATTCCTATATAATTCAATTTCCTTTCTCCTTTTTGTGCTTTTGTGCACATGTTATATCTACATACCCTAACAAATCCAACAATTCATTGTGATAATCACTACTTCATGTAATCTATTGCCTCATAAAGGAGCTGAGGAAAGAAAGAAGAACAAGTATACATTTATAGAGTGTAATATGACATTCTTATTTACTGTTTTCTTCTTTTTTACTTCTTCCTGTGGATCTGAGTTACCTCCTGTGTTATTTTTAGTCCTATACAGCCTCACTCTGACCCACCTCCTTTGTGCATTTATTGTCATTTCATGACATCTCTAAATGTTGTAGTCCAGTAGTTTGTACTGTTAAGTAACCCAGGAGGAATGTTCAATGAAGAGAAAATTGGTCATCAAAATGCTCCTTCTCGTACGTAGTATATTCATCAACTCTGCTCTTCAAAATACATCAAGGTTTTAAGTTTTCCAAATTTACTCCTGAGCCTAATATTAATGTTCTACCATTTTATTTGCATTATACAACTATGACGTTTTGGTAAATATGCCAAAAGTCAATTTTATACTAAGGGAGAATAGTCTATTGAGATCGTATTTCAGTTAAATTCATTATTTTATTTGATACTCTCAGCAGCCCTAATAAGAATTGGTATATGTAACTTAAAGATGAGAAAAACAAAGCCAAGAGATATTTAATAACTTGGCCAAACATGACTCAGCTTCTAAGAAATGGAGCCAAACTTTGAATCCAGACAGGCTCTGTGTTTACATACTGCTTTCCATAGTAGGTTGCCTAATGCATATCAAGAAATTAATATATAATAGACTGTTATAGAAAAAAAGGAAACCTGCATTGAAACTCTTTCTTTTAACTTAAAGCCCTTTTAGCTAGTGCTTTTTGTGGGGTGAGGGAAGTAAGAGGGGTACTAGGGATTGAACTCAGGGGCACTTGACCACTGAGCCACATTCCTAGCCTTATTTTGTATTTTATTTAGAGATAGGGTGTCACTGAGTTGCTTAGCACCTTTTGTTGAGACTGGCTTTGAGCTCCTGATACTCCTGCCTCAGTCTCCCAAGCTTCTAGGACTACAGGCATGTGCCACTGAGCCCTGCGTAGCTAGTGCTTTCTTGGGCTCTAGGGGAAAATTAGTCAAGGTGATGGATGTCAAGTCTTTCAGTCTTGTGTCTGGAGTTACATGGATAATCCAAAAGCCTATAGTTTCCATAAATGTTACTTTTGGTCATAGAACACAGTTGGTTATGATACATCAACTTGAAATTGTGTTTTATTCTTCCCTAAAGCTTTACATTTCAACATCCTGGCTGGAATAAGAAGAAAAAAACAGTGGTTATACTAAAAGATTAGTCATATCAATGAGATTCCCTCTTAAGAATATATCCAAATTCCAGAGTAAATTATTGAACTATTCAAAGTCATTTTTGATAGTTGCTGGAGTTTCTTGTCTCCAGTGATATTTTAGATTTTTCATTTTATTTTTAAGCCAGAAATGATGCTGCCACATCTGCTTATCTCACTCTTTCCCTCAAATAGTACCTGACACTAGGGAGGCATTTGAGGCAATCAGGAAAGTTTTAGATGGAAGAGAAGAAAAAGGAAGAGGGAACAAATCCATGTATTATCCATTGATATATCTGGGAAGCTCAAGGAAACCCTTGGCTTGCAATCAGACAATATGAATTGAAATAATAACTCTTCCTAATTGGCGTTACGTCCTGTATATCATTTTTAGTTTAAGAGTGTGTGAGGTTTTTTTCTCTGTCTAGTAAGGATACAGACTGTGATGATTAATGCAATAATGTATATGAAGAAGCCTGAAATAGGTTCTCAATAATATTCTTGAGTCCAAATATAATGGCAGCTAACCTATCTCTTAACCATCTGTTCTAAAAGAAATAGAATATAGTAGAAAATCCCACAAAGAAGATCTTTCTGTGGTAATTTTACTCAATTTAGGAGATCAAGATTTCTTTCTCTTGAATAGATTACCTTTTGTAATTATTAATTAGTTTTATTTGGGCTAATGTTAAGGTTTTACATATTCTAAAGATTTTTTTAATTGACACATAGTAATTATACATCTTTATGGTGTAGTGTGACAATTCAGTGTATATAATCTATACTGATCAAATCATGGCAATTATAGCCTTTCTATCTCCTTATACATTTATCATTTCTTTGTGTTAGTAATCTTACTTGGGAGAGGGAATAGAGGGAGGTGGAATAAGGGGTACCAAAATACAGTTAGGAAGAATAAATTCTAATGTTCTACAGCAAAATAATATGACTACAGTTTGCAACAATTTATTACATATTTTAGAAGGATCTTTTTACACCTCTTTTTAGCCTATTATTTTCTCATACCAACTGAGACTGGGAATATTAGCCCACAATGACTTACAGGTTTTACAATTTTTGTCATAAGCTTAATAGAATATTTTCTAATTATTAAACATTTAACTTAAGATGTTTTTGTTCTTAATTTGCAGAGTATCACTACACAGCCAACAAAATCTCATGACTGTCTCAAATCTTGGCGTCATATTTGGCCCAACACTGATGAGAGCCCAAGAGGAAACTGTAGCTGCCATGATGAATATAAAATTTCAGAATATAGTGGTTGAAATTCTGATAGAGCACTATGAAAAGGTAGGCTGGATTTTTCTGTGCAAGTAGAAAGTTATATTTTGTGCTTTTAAAACAGATTTGGCATTTGTATTGTCTATAAGCTTTACATTGGGGTTTGAGATTTCTGTAAATTGCCCACCGTATCAGTGTTGTAGAAATCACTTTTTCGCAAGGACTTCAATTTTTTATTGTTGTCATTCAGTAGTTTATTGCTTCTTCACATCCTTCAGGGGCTTGTTTCCTTTTCTCCTATATCATTTACTTTCTGATGTTGTCTTAGCATTTGTGTAGTCAGTTTCTTACTTATATTCAGAAGTACCTTACAATCACTTTGTGGCTAAGTCTATTTTAACCTTCACTCTCAATCCTGTTGGAATGATCCTCCTAACTACATAGTAAAGTTAGTATTCCTAACAAGAGAAAAAACAGAGAATGGAGTCTTGAAGTCCTCTATTTCTAACCTCTGAGGACCATTTCCTTAAAAAGTGAGGTCTTGGAGTAACTATGAAAACAAACTAAAAGCCAAGTTAACTGGGTTATTAAGTAAAATCAGCCATTAAAGCCAACCTATTCAAAATTGCATTTGTCTGATCTGGTCCTTGTGAGAGAGAATGACCACATTCCTCTACTTCCCAGGATCCCTTCCTGGGCCCACAGAAGAATGAATGTCCTAAACCAAGTGTAATGGCACACGCCTGTTATCCCAGCTATTTAGGAGGCAAGAAGAGTACAAATTTGAGGCTAGCCTTGGCCACTAAGTGAGATCCTGTCTCAAAATTAAAAAAAAAAAAAAATTAAATGGCTAGGGCTAGGTATGCTTAATGATAGAGCTTCCCTGGGTAAATGTCCCAGTATCAAAAACAAGAGTCCTTAGTAACTTAGGTTGCAAACTCTCTCGCAATCCAAGAGTACACAGCTGTTTCCAGTGGCTGTGCTCACTCCTCTGTGCAGCTGGTCACATTCCTTGACAGTGCAGAGCCAACAGGCTGACATCACCTTGTCCTAGAATCAAGCCATTCTGTTGGAGAAATGACACAGATTGAGCATCTTTTACTCAAGACATGTTGTTCTTCCAAGATAAAGGTGGAAAGAGAATATAACTGTAAAAAGAATTGGTATGTCTCAACATAGGTATTTATTCATATTTGTAAAGTCCTTAAAGCTTTTGGAAGATCCTCTGAATGTCACTATTGGGATATGAACCAGAATAAAAAGGGAAACCTAAAGAAAAAACATTACTTGCTAAATGGGATAGGAAGTTATCATTCCTCCAGGACACTCATATTTTTGGTCTCAAGCATCTCTTGTAGTTCTAAGATGATTAAGTAGCTCTGAAAGCTTGCTTGATGATGCACATGGCAATTTCACCCTTTTTTGACCTCAGTTCATTTTTCTTCTATGTAGATTTTTCATACTGCCCCAGACCCAAGCATTCCTCTTCCTCAGCCTCAGTCTCGTTCTGGATCCCGAAGGACTCGAGCAATCTGCCTCTCCACGGGCTCCCGGAAGCCCAGAGGGAGATATACACCATGCCTGGCAGAACCTGATAGTAAGTGTGCCTGGTCTTAGGGAGCTGCTTTCTTCATTGTCTAGTTCATCCTGACCTCACTTCATTGGTAATTAGGTAAAAAGAGAAAATCTTCTCTCTCACAGTCTTCCCCCAACACCCCCTCTTCTAGCATTGATACACTGTCAGCAGAGTTGTAAGGTTCCCTGGATAAGCAAATTCATTATTACTTCAAAAGAAAAGAATAGTTTGCTCAATGCTTTTTTTTTTTTTTCTTGTAGCTGTGATTAAGTACATTGGGTGCTTCTTTGTAGCAGGTTTTGTCCTTTTGTCAAAATGGTAGATAAGAAAGCAAGAGAGTTGGACTGACACAGTCATTTTCTTTCTTTCCTTCACATTATGTTCTTAGAATATCATCTCTTGGGTGTCAAAGTGTCTGATAGAGAAGAAACAAAAAGAAAACCAACACCACATATCATCACTAACATCTTATTTGGGGCAGTGTCCCAAGGTGGTATGAATGGCAACCTATGTCCATGGCATACATTAAATGTGATCTTTCTCATTTCATACCCGCAAAGGCCCCAATTTTTTCCCACTGCCAATATGTAATAGAAAATGGAGTCTAGTAATTTTTAATGCAGAAGTGTTTAAATGCTTTATTATGGTTTCTCTGATTTTTTGTTATACTTTCCTTTAGGAACATTAAAAAACAAAAGTATTTAAGCGGCAAGTTTCTTATATTACTATACTTTAGCAAGAAAAAGGAAATATCCTTTCTTTGAAAATTGTGAGCAATTTGTAATTTCCTGACAACATTTAATGGTGCCTTTAGAAGGCAGAAATATGTCTTTAATATACTCCCTTCTGTTGTTGTTTTTTTTTTTTTTTTTTTTTGTAATATCATGAAGGAATCTTATTTCTCTTACTTCTGGGTCCTATTTCAATGGCAAATTTTGTCTGAATTCAAGTCAGCTCACTTATCTTCAAGAAGTAAAGTTATTCAATATGGGCAGTTGGTTCATAGGTACATGCAGAATCTTTCTACAAGAGTTTTGAAACATGCATTCACCAATTTCAAATGCATATTTTAAAGCCTTTCTCCAGTATTGAGGACTGCTCTTCATACCAAGCAGGGGCCTATTACATCAAAGGGGTCAGGTGGCCAGGGAGTTTGTGGTGAGCTGAGAAAAAGAAAGCTTGGAGGCATGTTACCAACAGAGAGCTGCTGTTGCTTTTTCGTCTCTCCCTCCTGCTCCTCCTCAGGTGACTCCTACAGCAGCAGCCCAGACAGCACACCCATGGGTAGCATTGAGTCGCTCTCTTCTCACTCATCTGAACAAAACAGCACTACAAAGTCAGCCTCCTGCCAACCCAGGGAGAAATCTGGAGGGATTCCCTGGATTGCAACCCCGTCATCTTCCAATGGACAGAAAAGTCTTGCTCTCTGGACAACTAGTCCTGAATCAAGTTCTAGAGAAGATGCAACCAAAACGGATGTAGAATCAGATTGCCAGAGCGTTGCCTCGGTCACTACCCCAGGAGATGTTTCCCCACCTATAGACCTGGTCAAGAAGGGGCCTTATGGTCTTTCAGGACTGAAGAGAACCTCTGCTTCCTCTCTCAGATCCATCTCTGCAGCTGAAGGTAAGCCAGATTGGAGCATGTACAAGATGTCATTGTCTTAGTGTCATTTGCTGGATTACTCAGCATGATTAAGCAGGGATAAAGTTAATGGAGGAAGCTAATGATGCTTATCTACTTTGTTCCTGAGCTTGGATTTTAAAACTTCTGTGCACTGTACTTTTTTCCTGAAACTTTCCATCTCTGTGAGGTGATGTCTTTGTAATTACTGTAGATTTTGATCTCCCTGAGTGATGGGCTGCTGTGCCCAAAGAACATTCTGTACCTTCCCGTTTAGTCTTGGAGAAAAATGCTTCCTTTTGTTATGCACATGTACTGTGTTATTGCTATTATTTTGTCTAATAGCACCTTGCCTGTTTTCTTGGGCTTTCTTTTTAGGAAACAAGAGCTACAGTGGATCCATTCAAAGCTTAACTTCTATAGGTTCCAAGGAGACAGCCAAAACCACACCAAACCCAGAGCTGCCTCCAAAAATGTGCAGGCGGTTAAGGCTAGACACTGCCTCAAGCAATGGCTATCAGCGACCTGGATCTGTGTAAGTGAGAGTTTGTATTTGCTGGGTCTCCCAGTATGCATGGGGCTTGAGTCTGTTCTAAAGAACCTTGGGAGTTCATAATTAAATACCCTATCTGTTCAATAGGTACAGTCAACTTCTGTAGGAGTCCATCCTTTTCTAACAGTGATGTGAAAGTTATTGTGGGCTTAGAATATATAAACAACCTCAGGGGGGCAGCACTTCAAGCACTTTTCCTTGAACAGAACCATGGCTTAATTTAGGGACATGAAAATACATGTATAGTCAAGCGCATTGAAACTAGGACTCTCCTATAAAAAGCTATGTATCTATTTCCCAGCTCCCCACTTTCTGTTATCAGTATATCTGCTCTCTAGCTTGAGGGTTGGTTTTCTCTCCTGTCTACCCTGTATCTCCCCTACCTGAGTTCTCACTGATTTAAACAAGTTCAAGAACAAGTGACATGAAAGACAAAGGGAAGACAGTATTTGTGGTCAAAAGAAATGACCAACAATGTAAAGGACGAGGTACATAGACAGGAATAGAAAGGGGCAAGTTTCTGTCTCTTTCATTTTGTGTTCCTGAGAATTGCTGAGCATTTTCTTATGCTTCGTGAACTATTATTAGGTATCTTTACTTATGTAATCTCCTTTGAAGTCCACTGTGTCCTTCTGAAACAGGTAACATAAACCCCATTTTAGAGAGGATAAGAACTGATACCTGGAAGTTTAAGAAGTTGGTCCCGGGCCTGAGATGGAGCTCAGAAGTAGAGCATTTGCCTAGCATATTCAGGTCCCTAAGTTTAGGCCCCAGGACCACACACAAAAACAAAGTTGGTCCACATACTCTCAGTAAGTGGCAGTGCTAGGATCCCAACACAGGACTCTCTAACTTTAATTCTATGCATCAAACTCATGTTTTAGTATGGTATTCCTGGCATTTTAATTATTCTCTAATTGTCCAGTAAGACTTTCTTTTTTTTTTCTCTCTCTCTTTTTGGCACTATTAGGGGATTGAACCCATGGCCTTGCTCATGTTAGCAAGTGCTCTACCCTTGAGCTAATATATCTGCCTTTTCTCAATCTGACATTGTACTAAGCCTGTTCCCATAGGAACAATACCCTAAATTCATTTGTCCATCCTTGTCTTTGTCAAAAACCTTTAGTTGCAGATCATGTTCAATACCTGTTATCGCTCTTTGTCAGAAATTCTGTTATACACACACACACACACACACACACACACACACACACACACAGTACATACATCTACTTCCTAGTATGTATAGTTCTAACCATTAAAGGAAATTAAATTTTAAGCCAATATGTCCAAGAAGATGAGAGAGTATAAACTCCATTCTTTGTAAGGAAAGACAAGAGTAATTCTCTTATGATTTTACTGATTTAGTTAATGTAGAAATTTTAAATGAGTGTGTGTTCGGTATTAGGTGTAAGTCGGCCTCGAGATTATCAGATGGCTTGGCTCTGTGAGAAGAGTTTGTCAATTAAAGGAATAATAAAGATTTAAAAATCAAGTTTAGAATGTCATTTAAGAAACTCAGTGTTCTATTCTGGTGAATGCAGAGTGGATCATCGAGTGCCCTGATTTTGTTCTATCTCTAGTAGCCTCACCTCTTCAGGTAGGAGCTGTCCTCTCCCACACACCTCAGGATTCAAAACGAGGTTTGAGTCCACAGATGTATTCATTGAAAGTATTTTCCAGGTTTATCCTTTCCACTTTGTAAGAAATATGTTCCCATATAAAAAAACACATGAAATCAGTATTGTTTTTTCTTAGCTCTCAGAATGAACAGTAGTTCCTCTCCTGTCCTGTTAATTTCATTCTTTGATTCTTTCCTTGTGGCTCCATAGGAGTCAATAACATGCTGCCTGCGGGGAGCAGAGTGAGAAGAAAATGGTCCTTTTACTGTTCCCTCAGTTTTCTGAGGTAAAAAGGATAACAACAGTACAAGCCCCATGGGAGGTAGCTATAGGTTTATTATTGTCTGATACTCTGTGAGCTGGAGGGTAGAGCTAAAAATATTTTTTCACATTAAAACAAAACAATCAACATCTGGTTTCAGTTTTGTGAATTAGTCTTTTGTCAGTTAGTCTTTTTTAATTGTTATTTTGTTTAATTGATAACCCTGAGTTCACATTGAGCAGAATGATTTTCTCATTGACTTTATGAAACATACATTTTAAAATTGTTTTTCAGAGTGGCAGCAAAGGCCCAGCTGTTTGAAAATGTTGGTTCACTTAAGCCAGTTTCTTCTGGGCGGTAAGTTCTCAAAAACTATAAACACATTAAAAAATATTAAACTGGTGGTGACATTGTTGTCATGTGTTGACGGGACACATTGTCTGTTATAGCTCTGCCCTGAGCTTTGCAGATGGCCACATCCATGTGTACTGGCCCTTTACCAGGAGACCCTATGTGCAAATAGCTTTTAGGGTCTCCTATTGTTACAGTGATGACTCATTTGCTAAAGTCTCTGTGAAAGAATTCTAAACAGATTTCCTAAAAGACAAAAATTGCCATAAGTCTTTATACATGCTTGATTACATTCATTTGGGGGACTATTTTCAGAAGCACATCCTTAGCTTTTAAAAGTTATAAAAGTTTCTCTGGAGGGATCTTCATGGACATCCATTGGGAAATATGGCTATTCTTAAGGACTGCTGAGGTATTGTAGAGCTAATTACCCCAGGCGCCTTTGGTTTCTGAGTGCAGAACTTCATTCTGTTTCTAGACTTTACTTTCCACTTCATTGTTAAAAGGAAATGAGTTGTTACATCTTGCTGCTATTAATGTGCTCACTTTTCAAGATCCTGCTTTCTTCTTCCTTTCCTAATGGATTCTTCTAATCTATAGTGGGCTTTGGTTTTTAATTTGAATAATGACATTTCATAAAGCTGGGGGTTTTCTAATATTTTATTTTTAGAGGTTGTTGAAAGAGCATGTAAATGACAGAACTTGAAGAGCAAACTTGATTTTTTTCGTGTGGTTGTACTAAGAAACTTTTCAGCTTTCCACGTCTGGTAATTGAAGCTCTGGAGTAAAGGAATCAGATAATCAGCTATTTCTTATAAAAGTCAACCAAAGAAATTTTTATCTATCTTATAAAAATATATGGACTTTTTCAGCAAGCATTTATTAAATTAAGGATAAGGTCACTGTTATTAAGGATAACAGTGACCCTCAAATTCTTTTTAGTTTTATAGAAAGTTGAACAGGGCCTTCACATATTAGTTTTGGGCCTTTTTGGTTTTTCTTCTTTTTGTTTTAATTCTACAGAGTAGAATCACTTTGGTATCTTATTAGTGCATGGTCAGTGGCTCCTTGCATTGACATAGCCAACCCAGAGCATTTTCATGCACTTTACCCATGTGCACAACATGTTTATCTTCTTCCTTTTTACCAGGATGTGATGAAAAGCAAGCTGTTGCAGGTCAGCACAAATATCATTTCTCTGAGATTGTCAGTTTTAGCCCTTAGTGTGCAGGATTTAATCTTGACACTGTCCTGCCAGACGGTTGAATTGCTCCACTAGATGGAGCCCTTTTATTAAGAAGCTCTAAACAGAGTCCTCTCTTAGTATTTCAAGGGAATTAGTTCCCAGATCCCCCCCCACCCCATGATTCCAAAATCCATAGACACTCAAGTCATTTATATTAAATATGCAGTATTCACGAATAGCCTATTTACATCATCTTGTATACTTAAAAATCTCTATATTATTTATAATATCTGATATAGTATGAATGCTCTGTAGATAGTTGTTATGACTCTACTGTTTAGGGAATAATAAAAAGAAGAAAAAGTCTGTACATTTTCACTACAGATACATTTTTTACCAGTTATTTCAACCTGATTGGTTGAATCTGTGGATGAGTAACCTGCAGATAGATGCAGAGGACCAATTGTACTATAATCAAAAAAGGTAATCCCACAGAGCTTTAAGAAAATAAACTGATAATGAAATAAATTAGAAAGCTGTCATTACTTAAGGTATACTCAGAACTCAGATGTTTGATAATCACCTTAACCCATTTCTTATATGCTTCTACATTTTAAATATTTCAAATCACTTTCAATAGGCAACAGCATAAACTTAGACCTCACTCTATAATACATTCAGTTTGGTCTTCCTTTATTAGCCAGTTCGCAGAACTGTGGACAACATTATTATTTCTCCCTCAGACACACAGGGGAACTGAATGAATTGTAGGTTCAGAGAGACCCTCATTGAAATTCTGGGTCTAGCAATTTCCTGATTTTATAACCTTGGAGTTACACATTTTGGTAATCTGTTTTCTTTATAAAATGAAATCATAATTCTGAACTTTCTACATTGTTGTAAACATGTACAACAACATATTTGAAATATATGGTATGTACTCTATAGATGCTATCTACATTCATAACTATTATTGTTGTTATAATTATAGTTGGAATTGCTTGCCTAAGATATTCAGAACTCAAATTAGTGTATTAATGCCATTTGAGTATAGATAAGAGTCACTTGATTTGAGTATATATAAGAGTCATAAGAGGTCATTATTCTTAATGTACATGAACATTTTTTGTGCCTTAAAATATAATTGCATAATGTAGAACTTGAGGACGTTTCCTAGTGTTAACCTCCTATAATGCCTATCTCGCCTGTCTCATGTTCTGTCTGGGAAGCTCAGGGTCACCCTTGAATTGGACCTTGAAGGATGATGTAATCATAGAAGCAGCAGGAACATTTACCCATATTTGGGGAAGAGACCCATTCACTGCTTTTAGTGGGTGACCTCGAGCAACAGGAAACTTTGGGAATCACTCTATCATCCAGCACATGGGTGATTAGATCAGTAATGGACTTGCACATATTATTCAAGTAGCCTTTTCAGAAGGATATGGAGAGAACAGTCAATAATTTGGATGGAATTGGTGAAATTTAGAAGTACCTAATTGGAAGAGTACAAAAACATAAAAATCTGCCAGGTTTGTCTTTTGTTTGGTTGGGTTTTCTTAAGTTTTATTTGTTTACTTATTTATTTTGTATGAATAGGATCATGAATTGGCAACCACTTTGATACTGGGAGTAAGAGACAGGTACAAAAGACTCCCAAGTTTCTGAGGCGAAGCATCAGAAAGAATGGTAGTGTAGCTTCTGATCTTAGCTTGTGGGTATGATGGGGAAGGAAGAGTTTTGGCCAGAGTGGTGGAGCCTGAGGAACAAGTGAGGCCATTAGAAATGTGCAGCTGGAACCAGAGAGAGCATGGAGTGTGATGCCATTTGAGAAACTTCTGTACTGCAGTTATTTTGCATGGGGGAAGGTGAGTGTCCCCAGTAATGAGATTTATTGAGTGAGAAAGGAAAAATGGCCCTGGTCTTTTAGGAATGATTTCATATAAGTATTAGGAAAAGAATGAAAGCAGTGGTCAGGAGAAGGCATGGCCACCAGTAGAAGCTGCTGGAAAGTGTAGGCAGTCAGGAGAGGACACTGTTGTTAGCCCCTGAGACATCATTGGAGATTTTTGGAGTGGGGTGTCCACCCTACAAGATCAGTGACAGTGAACTATGGAGTTTCACCCAGAGCCCATAAACGGGAGCATCTGAGACTGAGGACTATGGATTCTGCATTTTGGCCTGCTTTCCCAAGTGATTCTTAATGTACATGAACATTTGAGAACCAGTAGAATAGAGAAAAATGCCCCTAAGGAGACACCGCTTATTTACAGTTGTTTCTATAAAACACCTTCAAGGGACAGTGCCACTAGGCTCACCCTTTTAAAGACATGTAGAAAATTGTCCTGAGAAATGCGTCACTTTGGTTTCAACCAGTTATGTTCAGAGGGGAGGTCCAGGTCCATTTTGAAGTCCTATATGCAGGCAGACTACACAGATATGTTCTAATGGTTGAATTGAGAAATAAGCACTTGAGAATGATACGAATTAAATGCCGTATTATAAACCACCAAATATTTTAGGTATCATGATCTAAAATACCAATATTTTGTTTATATTTACAAAGCTCAGAAAACAAAGTCCTATCCAGTGAGACTGAGTTACTGTCACTGGTGTGGAACAGTGACACATGAAAGACACACAAGCAGAGAACCCAAGGCATTTGTAAAGAGGGGAAAGGACAGGAATTTTGAAAGTAATTAAATTTGTCATCTTTTAGGATGTGGGGAGAATGATAATAATAAGCTAAAAAAGTAAATAAACGCCGCTGCTGATTTCATCACCTGAAGATAACTACTGTTCAGCTTTGTTGCATATCGCTTAAGATAGTGTTCTCAAACTTTTGTTCTTAGAACACCTTTAGAAGCTTAAATCATTAAAGATCACAAGAGAACTTTAATTTATGTGGGTTATATCTATCGCTGTTTGCTGTCTTAGAAATTAAAGCTGAGAGTTGGGCACCCCGTAGCACATGCCTGTAATCCTAGTGGCTCCAGAGGCTGAGATGGGTGGATCATGAGTTCAAAGCCAGCCTCAGCAACTTAGTGAAGCCCTAAGCAACTCAGCGAGACCCTGTCTCCAAATAAAAAATAAAAAAGTCTGGGGATGTGGCTCAGTGGTTAAGCATCCCTGGGTTCAATCTCCAGTATCAGAATAAAAGAAAGAAAGAAATTTAAACTGAGAAGTTTTAAAATATTTAATTATTTAAAATGAGTATAAACTCATTGCATATTAGCACAAATAACATAATTTTTACCAATATAACATTTTCCAAAATAAAAAGGGTTGCATTATTTTACATTTTTTGCAGATATCTTTAATATCTGACATATAAAATAAATGGATTCTCACACATATTTCATCTCTATTTGAGCAGTGATGTTTTAGGGTCCCATCTGTTCTCCATCCCTCTGAGAGTTTCCTAAGTACACTTTGAGAGCTATTCTGTGCTAAACACACAGAAAAGCAGGGAGTGGAGAAGAAAGGGGGTTACTATTGTCGTATTGTGTGCATATACAAATATGTACCAATGAATTATACTATTGTGTAGAATTATTATCACTAATAAAAAAATCTCAGAAATGTAAAAAGGAAAAAACACAGGAAAAGGATCTATGGAGTTGTTATTCATTATTGGTCCATCATAATATCCAACACAAAATAGATGGATCAACAAAGTTTTTGAATGAATGGATAAAATATATATTTTTAACATTAAAAAAAACCTTTAGTACTCATTCTTTAACTTCATTCTCAATTTTGAATGGCAGTATATCTACCTTTGACATAAGCAGCTTAACTTTGCACATGTATATGGAAATTTTTTTTTTTTTTATCATTGAGTACTCATTTTCAAGCTAGAACCAGCCAATTTTATTTTTTTGAGGGGGGCTGGGGGGGTGGGGAGTGGAGGGTGGGAAAACAAACTATAAAAGTATAAAAGAACATGTATTTAAATTTAAGTAAATGCATTGTTTATTGGCAACTGTCTGGGAAGTTTAGGGACCTTGCCAAAGACAAATATAGCAAAATTTTTGCTTCACATGCTTTTTGCATAGCCCGAGTTCTTCACTAGCATTATTTGTATTGCTGCCTAATTTTTAATTGAACTGGTGTACTCTGCTTTGTTCATTAAGTCCTGTACTGATGAACACTTAGATTGTTGAGATTTTTTTTTTTTTTTTTTTACTTTTAGCTTTTATATATGGTACTCTTTTGGCCTCTTTCTACCTCTATCTATGTGCACTTTTACTCCCTTCAGAAGAGAAACTTCCCAGCAGTATACAAAGTGTGCATGTGTGTTTATTATTGTTTAATAGCCCTAGGAAACATCATATGGATTTTACTGAGTTTTTTTATTTCTCCTCTCTTTAAGATAAGATAGGCAAATTTTGCATACTGACTGATCAGCATTACATGGCATTTAGAGTTAGGAATAAGACTGTGAGCCATTTTTCCCTGATGAAAAGGGAAGAAATGGCTTTTAGGACAGTAGGTGTCATTACCTTACTCTTCCGTGTGGTAAGAAGCAGGATTTTCAAAATACTTTTCAAAGGGGTATTAGAATCTTCTGAAGATACACAAGAAGTGACAGTGTTATTTTCACATCCTCTTCAATACACAAGACAGTGAGAGGAAGCATTAGCACCTGGAGAGGAAAGTTCACTGGCACAGAAGTCCACATTAAATCATCAAAGCTGTCTGCTAGGTGAACAGAGCTCTCTGCAGAAGAAAATCTGTCTAGTTATGTGCACAAATAATTGAAAAGTCATGCTAGTATTTTGTGCTTTGTATTTTTGACACATTTAAAAATACCTGGTTTCTTTAAAATAATATGATTAGTCTGTGTGCATCTCCCCTCCCCCACACAGGCCATAAAATACTACAAAGGGAATATTTGTGTCTGAAATACTAACAAAAAATAATTTGGTTGCATTTTAAAACGTACTTTTAAAATTACATTATTGTAAAGATGATTACAGTAATTTGTACAAATTTGAAAATTGTTTCTGTGTAGATTTCTAAGTAATTTATCAAAATCATTCAAAGAAATAAGGCAGTATTACTGGAGGGAATTGTTCATGTTAGAAAATGTGAGTTTTTAAAAAAAATTTACATATTTTTTAGGGAAATGGTTCTGCAATTCTCAACTGTATTCTGATTAACTCAAATGGTTACAAGTAGCCAGATATATAAGAAAAACTGATAATTCTATTTAAGATTACCAAAGCCTAAATCTTAGCTATCTTCAGAACTTGATAGCGCCCTTTCCTCCACTTCTCACCTATCTGTAATCAACACGTTCACAAACACACACACATAGAGATTTTTATGTTGTTTTGTTTTTCAGTATAAAGTCTTGGTTTTCCCTGGGTGTCTCCACTTCCCCATTTCTACTTTAGACAATATTTCACTGACAAGTTAGTCTGTCTTGGCCAGTGGTCATTAATAAACCTGTCCCCCAGCAAGATGTTTGAACATACCACCTCAGCCTAAGTCTCCTTGCCTCAAAGAAAACAGACTCTGTAGGCGGAACTCGAACTTTCCTCCATAATTTTTCAATTTTCAGATACTTTTGGGGTACTGGAGTTAAAATGGCCAACCCTCATTCGACAAATGTCTAGATAAGACCCAAGGTCTAGTTCCAATGGGGAAATGCAGTTATAAGGTAATGCTATTGATTTGGGGAAGATGGCAAGTACAGCTGATGTTTTTTGGCAGGTGGAGTGCTGGAACCTCAGGGAGAACAGACAAGGCTCCTTATGTCTTTAAAAGGATCCATCACATAGACAATGAGCCCAACTCTTTCCCTTTTTTTTTTTTTTTTGACTTACCATTTAGCAAATAATTACTGAGTTGCTACTGAGCATCAAGAATCATCCATGGGGGTGCTGGGGTTGTAGCTTAGTGGTGGAACACTTGCCTAGCATTTGTGAGGCACTGGGTTCGATCCTCAGCATCACATATAAATAAATTAAATAAAGGCCCATTGACAACTAAAAAATATTAAAAAAAAAAGAATCATCCATGGAGGTTACATTTTAGTTAAGGGAGAAAATAACAAAAATATCAATTGAAACAACAGAATTCCACATATCAATACTGCACAGATTTGGAGCAGGAGAATATAATAGTTGTATGTATGGCTATTTTGGAGTTCATGTTCAGGGAAGGCCTGACCTACAGCAAAGCTCTTGAAAATTCAAGTAAATATGAAGTGCACAGCCAGGTTAAGATCAAGAAGAAAACACCTTACAGGAACCATTATGACTTTGGCATATTTGAGGAAGAGAAAAAGGGCCCATATGACTGGAGTACCATGAGTGATCTGAGGCAGGTATGAAAAGAGATAGGAGAGACAAACAAACTAACATGTGGAGGGGTATGGTGTGTAGACCAGGTCAGGAAACTATTGAAGGGTTGCTATCAGGAAGTAACATGATCTAATGGACTGCTTCAACACTGCCCTCTGGTTGCTCTGTAGATGGTAGACTGTCAGCGAGCAGAAGGGGAAGCCTAGAGTTTTTAGGATATTTAGAAAGTCACTCAGTCAACCAGACCAGAGGTGACATTGGCTTAGACCCTGTGGAAGACGTAAGAGGGTGGACTTAGGGAAGCTGCAAGTCCTCCTGAGGCCATTCAGTGTTGTAGTGTAAAGGGGACTTGCCTGGTTACGTGGTTAGCAGCCTCAGATGATGGCTTTGTAGTGTTGGCTCCAATATTTTAAAGTCAGATTCCACAAAAACCCCTGTGATTCTGGTTTCTCTTTAAAAGCTAGAGTAACTGGCTACATTGATCACGAGTTCATATATAGAAATGACTATAAGAGGCTGTGTGTTGACTTCCCTTTCCTTCCAATTTATTTATAATTTGTCTTTATAAGTAGGTAATTTATAGGTGATAATCATTTCTCTGGTTTGCAAAGCCTCCACCCATCCCCACCAACTCCCTGACACTGAGGCCAAAATTGGTTGCCATTTTCATTAGCTTATCCAATTGTCCTTCTTATGTCATACCCACTCAGCTTATTTATCATATCTTCTAGACCTTTTAACTTTTAGATATCACCTCAGTTTTTCTGAAAATTAAAGTTGAAAAAAAAAATTGGTAGAGTACCCATGAACCTTGGTTCCTATATAGCTTAAAAAACAGCCTATTCAGTAGCTTCCTAACAATTAAATACACATTCTTTAAAACCAGCCTACATTGTTTGGTATAAACCATGTGGTTCCCGTAGAGGGGCATGGCCTGGAAATACAAGGGCTTTTGGTGCTAGTGCTTGTTCAATTTCTTGATCTAGTTACATGACTGTGTTTGGTTTGTGGGAAGTACATTGATGCAGAATTACATGTGCATTTTCTTTGTATGTATTATATTCCAGTTATCACTGAAATTAATGGCACTCTTTCAGATAGTTTTAAGTATAGAGGTATTCAAATTGAGTGTTGTGTTTATTTATAATTTGTCTTGATCTTTCAGCCAAGCCAAAGCCATGTATTCCTGTAAAGCAGAGCACAGCCATGAGCTGTCCTTCCCACAGGGAGCAATATTTTCTAATGGTGAGTACATCCATACCCTTCACTAGTGTATCATGGAAGGGCAAAGAAATAGTGTGGCAGTAAGAGTCTGAAGTAGAAGCCAGGCACCCCGGGTTCTGTTCCAGCCCCTGCCTCTCATAACCTGAATGAGTGAACACACTTAATCTCTCTAGATCCCAACTTCCTCCCCTGCAGGAATGTGTGTACACACACCTGTGTCTGTGCCTACTTGTACAGAGGTGAAAGAAACATAACCCACCATGAGTGCATACACAAACATATGCAGATTGTCTATGTGAAAACAAAGAGCATTTCAACATTAAAGGGACCATAACACTGTTTTGTTTGTGAATTTATGCATACAATCTGATGTGATTTGTGTTTATATAATTATTTGAAGCTAATTTTGATTGAGTGACATGTATTTTTTTCTTTATTTTGCCAGTGTACCCATCAGTGGAACCAGGATGGTTAAAGGCAACTTATGAAGGCAAAACAGGACTAGTTCCAGAAAATTATGTTGTCTTCCTCTAATACTATTTAGTGGATGGCAGTATCTTCATGGTATCCATGGTAACAAATAATAAGTGCTATGATTTTTATCTGACACAGATATGGGGATAGCCCACTAAATAAAAACAGTCAATTTCTATCAAGTTCTTCACCAGCGGACTATGTAGCTCCCTATTAATGGAAAAAGAAAAAAATGTTTAAATTGTGGTCATTCTTTTTTGGCTGATTTCTTATCTTAAAAAACCTTGCTTTTTTATGGTAAAAATAGTTCTCCACAATGCCTCTTCCATAGCACCTATAGAATCTCAAATATTGTGTTCGATACTATATTCCAAAAAATTTGGAAATCAGAAATCTGCTATATGGATTTTAAGATTTGTCCTTTACTGCCTGGCATTCTCTGAGGAACTTTGAGATCAATACTTAAAAGTGTAATTTAAATTGTTCATTATTTTTTTTCGTAAAAATTATACTGCTTTTATATATGATTGTTTTGCTGGTCCTAAACATTTCAAGGAAATACAAGTCTTTGTTCTAACATTATTGTATTTGTTTTCCAAGTAGATAGTAATATTTCAAAAGCAATGATGTATATAATGTCTGTTAAAAAAAAAAGTCAAATTATGTCATGCACTGATTCTGTAAACAATCCACTCAGAATTTCAGACAACTTTCATGAATTTAGAGCAGGGATCAGCAAGCTTTTTCAAACCCAGAGCCTCACACATGCTTGTCAAGAATTATCACTGAGCCACATCCCAAGCCCAGCAACTATTTCTATAAAGGCCTGATAGTTAACATTTTTGTGGTCGGCTAGATTTCACTTGAGGGTCATAATTTACTGACCCCTATTTTAGAGGATGTGTAAAACTATCTTCATAATTTCTGGATTTTTACAAAATTTTACATTAAAACATAAATATAAAAAATCATATGCACATATCCTCTACCAGTAACATTTTAATGGTATCACAGGAGAATAATTACAGCAATGAGAAAATTATATAAGTGCAGCTCAGAGGCATGCAACTGAAATTCCACTTGTGACACTGTAGTGTCAAAGCATTTTGATAACATCCAGCTTTGGCTTATGAGGTATGTTTTCATGTTCTTGAAAACAATAACGGGGAAGCTGTTTGGCTTCTAAAGTATATATGTTATTGAAACAAAATAAATACAAATATATAGGATTCTTAAATTATATTAAGCAACAAAGTTTGAAATTATGCCATCATCTTGAATAAAAAATCCATACATGATTTCCTATTATGGCATTCAGATTACTAGGAATTTCACTGAATTTATAGAGCATAGAAATAGGTATTTACTATCAAATTATGCATATCGTCAACTGGTTATGTATCAACCATTTTTCTATTATTCCTATTTTAATAATTCTAATATATTATTTCTATGAATATCTATGGTAAAGAACTTCTCTTCATGAGATTCCAAAAGGCTGGTTGCCTGCCACCAGCTACCACAGCCCTGCTGTGCTTGACTTTGACATCTTATTGGTCACTTCAGTTTCCCCCACTTTAGAAACACTCAGGTATTTACTGTGTAAAACCTTTTACATATTATAATAGCAATTCCACCTACTTTTAAGTTAATATTCTAGAGCTAATAAAGATGCACACAACTATGCCTCAGAGCATTTATGCTTTTAAAAGTAAAAATAATGGATTATAATTAAATAGTAAAAGAGGGTAATAGTAGAGAGACAGTCACAGCCAGGAAAAATATCAGTGGATTGAAATAAATGAATGAAAAAAATATTCCACTGTTACAAAAATCAGTAATGTTATGTGAAAATCTGATGAGTTTGTCCTTTTTCCTCCTGCTGTTTATCTCTGCACTATAATGAGGTATTGCTGGAACTTCTTGGTCAAGTGACTCTCAGTAGTAGTAACAGTGTTACTGGTACTGTAATTGCCCTCGGCTGGAACAGAAGGTAGTCTTTGCAATGTACCAGTCCCCTGGTCTATTTGGCCCCCTTCAATTTAAGCACCCTTACCATTATCTGGCAACTGGCTAGATTAGGACCTCTCAAAGCAAATTAATTTTCTTTCAAAGACCAACTTGACTCTAAAAGATTCAGAATCTTATTTCACTTGCTGCTGTATAAAGAAATTTCAACTTTTTATTTCAACATTTTATTTTAACACAGGGTGTCCCTGCTTCTGAGTTGTCTGTAAGCTAATTCCACTGATGTTCAGTAAGGAATTAACTGCACAGGATGTGGGTATGACATCCGGCTCTCCTTTCTAATGGAGAGACCTATACTGTAGCATAACATATGGTCTCTTTCCTGAAATAAACTACATGCTGGTTCATGTACTTTTTGTTTGAAGTTTTGGCTTTTTAGATTTGTAGGAATGGTTCATTTTTCTTCATATCGATTACATATATAAGCGAGTCGTGGCCATATACTGGAGAGAGGCTAAGACTGCTTTTCCCTTGAAGTTAAGTTTCCTGTGAAAAGGTGTTTTTGAGCACCAAGAACAGGTTCTCTAATACATGTGGACTATTAGTCAAAAAACTAAATAACGGAACTCATGGAAACAGCATCACAGTCTGAATTATAATGGTGTTGGAAGTTGAAGATTCGTTAGAATTACCAGAGTCAAATCTTTGAAACACACGGAATGTGCTCCCAAACCACTTCTTTCAGTACTATCAGTATGAGGATAAGATTGAGGGTCTAAATTAATCATCTTGTATGTTATGTGAAAATATCCCTGAGTTCAGAATATGCATTTCACAGACGACTTTTGTTATGCCATTGCTCTAAGTTTAGTTTATAGAAACTAGTCATTCAACTGAAGGATTTTTCTGTATTATGTGTGAATATATGAAAAGTGAATAATAATCTTTATATTCCTGTAATGTCCATGAAGTATGAGGGGGAATCATTTTTGTGTGGTGTAAGTGGTTTCTCTTATCTTTTACATTGGTTCTCTGTGCTGTGTATGTGTATAAGCATAACCTGGTTTCTCAACCATGGCTCATTTGCTGGTTCTTTGAGGAATGATGGAGAGAAAAAAAAAATGTACCTTCTATTTTCCATAACCCCAAGCTATCTAATTTCCAAATAGAAAAAAATAAAGATACATGAGTCTTATTTGTGATAATTAGTTACATATTGTGACATGCCTTCTAAAAATCTACTATGTTGTGAAGAAAACAAGTCTTTTACTATAATCGTGTGAAACTGACATCTGCCAGTCTTCTTAATCTCAGCATCATTCTTCAGGTCTGTGTGGAAAGTATTGTGTGTCATTCACATGGATGTTGCCTTAGAAGAGTTCCTCAGACCCTCACCTTAGGCAACTTCAGTTTTTAACATAGTTGAGTACCTTTATCCAAAATGCTTTCAACAAGAAATATTGTGGATTTTTTTCAATATTTTTGCAATACTTACATATATACAAGATATCATATACACACAAACATTATGGAGATGAGACATGAAATTCATTTTTGTCCCATATACACTTTATAAACCTAGCCTGAAGTTAATTTTATCTGATATTTAACAACTTTGTGCATAAAATAGTTTCATGATATGGGATCTTCCATTGCTGGGGTCATATAATTTCTCAGAAAATCTCAGATTTTGGGAGGCTGGAGTTGTGGCTCAGTGGTAGAGTTCTTGTCTAACACATGTGAGGCACTGGCTTTGATCTTCAGCACCACATAAAAATAAATAAATAAATACATTTTTTTTAAGTGTAAGATTTTGGATTAGGGATACTCAACCCATAATAGCCCAACTATATATTGATAAAACCTTAATTAGCATTAAGAGTGCCAGCCTGATTTATACTTTATAAGTCAGGCAGACCAGCTTAGGAGCAGATTTTGTTCTTTGGCTTCATGATACATTTGCAACTTACAGCACTTATTATTATGACCTCAAGTCACTAGGTGAGACTCCAAAATCATATCTTCTGGTAAAAAGCAATGGCTTGACTCTTGTCCAGAAGTTATTTTGCTCTTGAGCAAAGGTTTCCAACTTAGGGTAAAATTGCTCTGTAATTTGGCCTCGTTTACTTTTATGTTACCTTTTGAAATCCAAACACATTTAGAAACAAGGCTAGTCTTTCTGAACAATCCATGTCAGCCTATCTCCTGCTGATTCACAGACTTAATAACAGGTATTTATAAGCTAGTCTCAATTTCCTGAGCACATTGACGGTCTGCTTCCATCGTTTCTATTACCTTCCTGCTTCAGATGTGCAGATTCTATTGGTGATAACCTTGGGAAAACTCATAATAAACATGAATAAGATTTTTTATAATTTTAGGGCAGCTGTACTCATTGCTTTAATAATCTGAAGTAGGAATGTTGACAGCACTCAGAGTAAATCATTGGCAGAAAACAGATCGGTGTGTCCCAGACCAATGTTTACAAGCTGTTTGTGTGGGGAGGGAGTCCAGCAGGTCACCACTTTACCTTAGGCACTCATGAGGGAGAGGCCAATGTCAAGGGTGAATATGTACTGGTGCTAAATGGAGATAGGGAGTCCGTGCATTTATTGAGAAGTTCCAAAAGGCAAAGACTATTTTCAGTTATTATGAGCATAAATATTCTTTTCCAATCAAGATGCTCATGTACGGGGCAGCCTGAGGAACTTCAGTATCTGAGCGGGGTGGAGGCTGAGAGTGCCAAAACCATCTCAGTTAGATGACTGCTCTCTCCCCTTTGTACCATCTCCCACATCTTCTAGGGTTGAACTCAGTTGTGCCTTGAATCCACTCAGACTCTTGGGTGAAGAGCATGCCTTGTTTTCTATATGGCAGCATGTTACAAGTTTGACTTTCACCAGCATATCTTCAGCCGCCTCCTTTCTGCAAAGAATGGTGCCTCTAGAGCCGACTCAAGAATACTGCCTGCACAGGAGTTATATTAAAATCCACGTTATCACCACGTATTGAAGGCTGGAATTTTAAAAGTTCTTTTTGAACTCTGATCAAATAGGAAGTTTGGCAGGGAAGACGCCTGGGGTTTTAATTCAGAATTCTATTTATATACTGTTAAAATTTGAGGTACTATAGTTTATATAAAAGTTGGATATTTAGATATTGTATTTCAGTACTAGGAGCTTCTTTGCAGTCATTAATGTGACAAATTAAGTAATAAATATGATGAAAATGATTGTTGGTAAGTTATATTGAATTTTTTGTTTATTTTGTAGTGTTTCTGTATTTATCTGCACTTTGTGTACATACATACATACACACATGCATATGCCAACATGTAAATAACTTCATGTTATTCCTAATCTAAATTGTCATGATATCTGTAATGTATGTTTACACTGTGTTTTAAATTACTTTAAAAATAAACTATATAAGCACGTTTTAATTTAGTCTTCGTACTTAAAGACCCACTGTGTTGGACCACAGCTCTCTTGGCTTCATACTAAGATTAAAATAAGATTTCTAGTACTGCAAATGGTTATTTGTCATTTGTAAAAGCAGAAAATCAGCAGAATTTGTTGACCTTTTCTTGAAAGATTAATATTATGAGAGATCAGGAAAATATGATATTAATAATGTGTTCACAGAGGAGAAAGGTAAATGGACCATAAACAGAATATCAACAATAATGGGTAAGCAGGCTTATCTGAAATTTGTATGTTTGCAGAAATTTACAAGTGTGCTGTTTTAGTCAGCTTTTTCACCACTGTGACCAAAAAGACCTGACAGGAACAATTAGAGGAGAAGTTTATTTGGGGGTCACAGTTTCAGAGGTCTCAGTCTGTAGAAGGCTGGCTCTATTCCTCAGTGCTCGAGATGAGACAGAACAACATGGAAGAAGGGTGTGGTGGAGGAAAGCAGGTCCAGACATCACACCAGGAAGCAGAGAGAATGAACATGCTATCCTCACCACAAAATATTAACCCCAAAGGCTCGCCCCCAATGATCCACTTTCTACCTGCTTTCACTTATCACTCAGTTAGTCCTTATTAGGAGACTGATTCACTGATTGGGTTAAGGCTTTCATAGCCCCATCATTTTACTTCCAACTCATACATGAGTTTTGGGGGGAGACCATATATCTAAACCATTATGTACTATGAATGAAGTATTAACATGTAATTATCTATTGGCTTATTGACCTTCTTGATCACTATTTGACATCTCACAAAAATGTTGCTTTTCTCATGTTGAAGAAAGAAAAGCATGTATTTTGTGTGGAAAATGGATTATTAAAGTGCAGCAAATTGTCTTGCCAAAACTAAGCCTGTCAAATTGGTAATTGAGCATTTAACTTGGTTTGACCAAATAGATTATAGTTTTTATCAATATCAGAGGTAATAAATTCATGGCAAAAGATTTGTTGAGATAAAAAGAGTAGTCAGTTACAGTATGAATAAGCTGGAACAATTGTTAGTAGATATAGAGAGATCATACGGGTTGACTGACTTTTAGGAGTGTTGGGTTGGAAGAAATTGACATAATGGAATCCCTTATGATTAATATTTTAGAAATAAACTAGGTGTTAGTGATCAAATCTGAAATGGTTTAGGCAACAAAATAAGTAATGTATTGGAAGTTTAGATTGCAATCCTGCTTATGAAATAGATATCCATGAATCCACACTGATTAAATGGTAATCAATTTAGGGGTTGGGGTTGTGACTCAGTGGTACAGTACTTGCCTCACATGTGTGAGGCACTGGATTCAATTCTCAGCACTGTATATAAATAAATGAATAAAATACAGGTCCATCAAAAACTTAAAAATATTTTTTAAAACATGGTAATAGATTTAGCTTATATAAAATAAACCGATAGAAGAACCAAATCTTCTTCAGAGAAATATTTCAAATGATTATTAGAAATGTAGTTACTTTCCCTTCTAAAAGGTAGAGTTTAAGCCTCTCCTGTTTATAGATGGGCTACATTTAGTAATTCACTTTCAAATACCAGAGTGTGGAAAACTATCATAACTTCACAGAAAAGAAACCTACCCGCCCTGTCGGAACCCAGTGATCAAAGTTAACATCATCAGTTATACCATGTCCTTGACTTGCACCCCAAGACATGTGAAGAGCATTTTACCTCTATGGTGTTCTTTTCCTAAGCCCATAACTCCAGCGAAATCATGAGGAAAACATCAGACACATCCAGGTGGAAGACATTCTTCAGGATGTATGTAAGCCCAATACTCCTCAAGATTATTAAGGTCATGAAAAATAAGAAATTACTGAGAAACTGTCTCAGATGAGAGGAGACCCAGGAGCCAAGATACTAAAAGGGAATATGGAAGACTGCATTGGATCCCAGAAAAAAACAAAAAACAAAAAACAAACAAACAAAAAAAAACCAATGGAAAACCAATGAGGTCCAAATAAAGTCTAATGTTAATGGCAAAAGAGAAAGATGAAAACTCATAAAAACTGCCCACAAAGTGATGCAGTTTGCTGGAGCCACCTTAACCATTATTTGTAATTCATAATGCTCTTATTCATAGCTTAAATACTTAGTCTGATTCCCCCCAATTAAATCATGATCTCTGTGTGTAAGACATGTGTCCTGTGTGTCACAATTTGAAAACCTCAGCTATGTTAAACTTACAGTTGAAATTTTTGGGTCAGAGGAGTTGTGCTGTTAAAATTGAAATGGCCCAAAATTGAGAAGACAAATCCTAAGTGTTTAATACAACTTTTACTGCTGTTAAGAAAAGTTTATTCTAGCATATACAGAAAGGCAACATGTGATACAACTGAAATTTAGAAAGCTGAAATTATTAAATTTAATAACTAAAGTTTGATGGGGTTAATAATTGGCTGTAAGGGCAAAAAAAATAGATTCCCTTTTCTTCATACTTTATGTAAAAATAAATAAAAAATATTAGTTCTCTGAAATCAACACAAATAGAAGAAATATTAGGAGTTTAGCTGGTAAAGGATACTATCTCAAGCAAGTAATTACAAAAATCACTAAGATAGTCTTGCTGACAAAAAAAAAATTTGAAATTTATATAGAAAAACATCATGGAACAAGATACCTTTTAGGCTGCAAAAAAAGTTAACGTGAGACAGAGGATATTCTCAATATGCAAAACACTCATGAAATAACAGGAAGAATTAGCGTAATGGAAGTATGGTCAATAAGCACCAACAACTAGTTTAAAGAAGAGGAGATGCAAATTAACAGATGAAGAGGTTTTAGCCTCACCATTAGGGAAATGCAAATTAAAAATGCAATAAGATGCCATTTTGCTCACCTAGATGATAGAAATAACATCCAGTTCTGTGGAGGCTGCAGGGAAATGAGGACCCTTATTCGTGACTTTTGTATAAATTAGATTTTCAATATTTTGATCCAAAATGGCAAAATTTAATTTAAAAGTACACATATGTCATGATTCTTATAATTCAACCTCACTAATCCAACTTTGGGCAACTTATAAAAATACCACATTAAAGACATGTTCAGGACATTTAGCATAGTCTTAATTTTCAGAATATTCTTAATTTCCAGAACTTTTAATTCAAATGTAATATTCATAGTTTGCAGACCTAACTTTTAATTTTAAACTTTGTCTCCAGTTTGCTTTCTGGAAGACAGTTTGATGCTTTCAGGTAAATTTAGTTAAGCAATTTAAAAAAGGAGTAGATACCTGGTAAGCCTCCTCCTGGGCATCCTTGCTTCCAAGACCATGGGATTGCAGGTTCCCAGTATATCAGGTTAGTTATCTAACCTCTAGTCTTGGGTGGTGAGATTTTAGCTGAGACTTAAAGTAAGACAGCACTAGAACCATAAAAGGGGACATGAATGAGTAAGAGTGTGTGTCTGTGTCACCTGAGGAAACAGGATAAAAACACCAAATGTAAAACAGTAATGCTACCAAACAAAATAAGATCAGAATAAAAAGTACTTCTACTGGTCAACATTACTATCCCCTGCCCATGTGGTTTTGAGCAGCTTCTTTCTTTTGATTGATGTGATGGTTGTGACTTTTCTGAAAAGGTTAGAACAGACAAGCAGACAAGACTAGCCTCTGGCTGCTAGGAGATGCATGATATGTCCGGGGATGTGACGTCTTCCAGGAATCTGATGTTCTTATTTCTGCAACTAATTGCATCCTACTTTCATCCTGCCCAAGCTAGGAAATAGGTAATTTTTTTAAAATTTAGAACTTCCTAACTTTACAAGTTTAACTTTACAAGTTTAAAATTGCATCCTACTTTCATCCTGCCCAAGCTAGGAAATAGGTAATTTTTTTAAAATTTAGAACTTCCTAACTTTACAAGTTTTAACTTTACAAGTTTAAAATTCACACAAAATCTAACAATCTAGGAAATGTAGCCCTCTCCTTTCATAAGTATAAGTAAGACCTATAGATATTTAATGATTGCCTGTGGTCACATGGCTAGTATGTGGTAGAGCTGGGACTTTTCACTAAGGTATTTTCAAACCGATTTCCATGGTCTTTGCTAAACCAATGTTTCTCCATTTCAGGTGTTGGGTAGCCCCTCTTTAATTTTTGTTATGTTCAAATAGTAGCCTTAATTATATTTGCTTAAAACAATCAACTCAAATCTATACTACTACTAATTTGTAATCTTGTTATACCATATTTATAAAATATACTTTTAACGTGATAGCTATTTTCCCCCAATACATGTAAAAAATAAGGGCATGACTATAAGGTCTATTCAGGTGAGAAACATTGCCTTAAACCAAAGCCTCTAATAATGGAGGCTTAAAGAGCTGACTTTTCTAAGTAATTATGAAGTTTGAATAATGGAAACATGGAGTATTGCTTATGGTTCAACTCTTCTCTACTTTCTCTGCAATTGTGAGTGTGGTAGAAGGAGGCGAGAGAATCAAAATCTTAAAACTGAGAAGTATGGTAGTAAATCCTTAAGAAATGACAGTCTTTATCATGGGTTCCTCCCCCTTCCTATGCATGCATGTATGTCTCTCCACCCATCAAGAATTGGAGCTTTATGAATGCCTCTGTATCTGGGAGAGCCTTATGACGACCTTTAGTCATTTTTTACTAATTTGTCTTAGTCTTTAAGAGTTTTAGCAGCTTGAAGAATCCAGACTCTGTGATCTGAAGATGATTAGGGCAGCCTCATCAATATGGGAATGCATGAAGGAAGAGACCATAGAGAGGAGCCCCCAAAAGTTTCAGATGTGCAGGCCCAGACCCTGGTAAGCCTCCTCCTGGGCATCCTTGCTTCCAAGACCATGGGAGTGGTCTTCCAGATCTATATAGTTAGAATAATGGAGCCAAGTAACAATGGACGAACTTCGAATGACCAAAAATCTTTCTCCTGTGTTTTTATACATATTTGTCACTCTATGTCAAAGCTGAGATGAACAGCAATGGGAAGAAGTGCCTAGCCTCTTTAGGTGCAAGAGTATGCTTATCTTGGTGGTATGGTATCATTCATTTTCCAAGCAGCAGGATGAAAGAATGGGAAGAAGTGCTTGCCTCCTGTCTTGAAGAACCAACAAGGAAGTTGTGCATATTTATTATCTTATCACCTTGGACACACTTTGCACCTAAAGAGGCTAGGGAATTGTGTTACTCAGCTTTTTGACAGAGTGACAAAATATGTAATAAAAACACAGGACGAAAGATTTATTTTGGTTCATGGTTTCAGAAGTTTCAGTCCATTGTTACTTGGCTCCATTATTTCTGGGACTGTGGTGAGGTACAAACTTATGTCAGGGAGATCCTGGCAGAGCCACTCACCTCATAGCTGCCAGGAAGCAGAAAGAGGGAAAGGGCCAGGAACAAAATCTAGTCTCCAAGGGCCTGACCCCAAAGATTCATTCCCTTTAACTAGGCCTGACCTCCAGTAATTTTCACCACATTCCAGTAATTACTTAGCTTTGAATCCCTCAATGAATTAATCCATGGATGAGGTCAGACTCCTCATGATCCAGTCAATTCCCAAAATCCCTACCTTTGGACATTGCTTCATTGGGGAACAAGGCTTCAACACACGAGCCTTTGGGGGACATTTCAGACCCAAACCATAACAAATATTTATTTTGAGCTATTATGTCTCCAACTAGAAATTGCCCTGATACATAGCTGCCAAGGGTGGAACTTGGAAGTAAGTGCAACTGACTACTTAGCTTGGGAAGTTAGTCACTAGCAAGAGTAATCCTTATAGGCAAGAAACTGTGTCCTATATAATTTCAGTGTATACTAACTCAGAAATAAATTTCTGGATCATCCCCTTCAGGACTCTACATTGCATCTTGTCCCTGCATTACGGTTTCTTCGAAGCATATAGTGCTTGGATAGTATCTGTCCACTACTTATTTCTGATTCACCAGGCTGTACATTTCATACAGTTATATTCTGAGTTCAGAGATGGAGCTTCACAGAATTTGTCTACTCGAAATATGGTCTGTCTCTCTTTTTTTAATTATTTTTTTTATTTATATATGATAGAATACATTACAATTCTTATTACACATATACAGCACAATTTTTCATGTCTCTGGTTGTATACAAAGTCTATTCACACCAATTCGTGTCTTCATACATGTACTTTGGATAATAATGACCATCACATTACACCATCATTTCTAACCCCATGCCCTCTTCCTTACCCTCCCATCCCTCTGCCCTATCTAGAGTTCATCTATTCCTCCCAAGCTCCCTCTCCCTACCCCATCATGAATCCGCTTCCTTATATCAGAGAAAACATTCGGCATTTGGTTTTTGGGGATTGGCTAACTTCACTTAGCAATATCTTCTCTAACTCCATTCATTTACCTGCAAATGCCATGATTTTGTTCTCTTTTATTGCTGAATAATATTCCATTGTGTATATGCCACATTTTTTTATCCATTCATCTATTGAAGGGCATCTAGGTTGGTTCCACAGTTTAACTATTATGAATTATGCTGCTGTAAACATTGATGTGGCTGTGTCCCTATAGTATGCTGTTTTTAAGACCTAGGAGAGGGATAGCTGGGTCAAATAGTGGTTCCATTCCTAGTTTTTCAAGGAATCTCCATACTGCTTTCCATATTGGCTGCAACAATTTTCAGTCCCACCAGCCGTGTATGAGTGCACCTTTTCCCCCACATCCTGGCCAACACTTACTGTTATTTATCTTCATAATAGCTGCCATTCTGACTGGAGTGAGATAAAATCTGAGTTTTGATTTGCATTTATCTAATGGCTAGTGATGGTGAACATTTTTTCATGTATTTGTTGATTAATTGTATATCATCTTCTGAGAACTGTCTCTTTAGGTCCTTAGCCCATTTGTTGATTGGGTTATTTGTTTCTTTGGAGCTTAGCTTTTTGAGTTCTTTATATACCCTAGAGATTAGTGCTCTATCTGATGTGTGAGGGGTAAAGATTTGCTCCCAAGATGTAGGCTCTCTATTCCCCTCACAGACTGTTTATTTTACTGAGAAGAAACTTTTTAGTTTGAGTCCATCCCATTTATTGATTCTTGATTTTAATTCTTGCACCAAAGGAATCTTCTTAAGGAAGTTGGGGCCTAATCCCACATGATGGAGATTAGGGCCTACTTTTTCTTCTACTAGACGCAGGGTCTCTGGTTTTATTCCTAGGTCCTTGATCCACTTTGAGTTGAGTTTTGTGCATGGCGAGAGATAGGGGTTTAATTTCATGTTATTTCATTTGGATTTCCAGTTTCCCCCAGCACCATTTGTTGAAGAGGCTGTCTTTTCTCCAATGCATGTTTTTGGCATCTTTGTCTAATATAAGATAATTGTAGTTTTGTGGGTTAATCTCTGCGTCCTCTATTCTGTACCATTGGTCTACCAGTCTGTTTTGTTGCCAATGCCATGCTGTTTTTGTTACTATTGCTCTGTAGTGTAGTTTAAGGTCTGGTATAGTAATGCCACCTTCTTCACTCTTCCTGCTAAGGATTGCTTTAGCTATTCTGGGTCTCTTATTTTTCCACATGAATTGCATGATTGCCTTTTCTATTTCTATGAGGAATGTCATTGGAATTTTGATCAGAATTGCGTTAAATCTGTATAGTGCTTTTGGAAGTATGGTCATTTTGATAATATTACTTCTGCCTGTCCAAAAGCAAAGTAGATCTTTCCATCTTCTAAGGTCTTCTTTGATTTCTTTCTTTAGGGTTCTGTACTTTTCATTATATAGATCTTTCACCTCTTTCATTAAGTTGAATTTTTTGAGGCTATTATAAATGGGGTAGTTTTTTTGAGGCTATTATAAATGGGGTAGTTTTCCTCATTTCACTTTCTGAGGATTTGTCACTGATATACAGAAATGCATTTGATTTGTGGGTGTTGATTTTGTATCCTGCTACTTTGCTGAATTCATTTACTAGTTCTAGAAGTTTTCTGGTGGAACTTTTAGGGACTTCTAGATATAGAATCATATCATTAGCAAATAGTGCCAATTTGAGTTCTTCTTTTCCTATATGTATCCTTTTAATTTCTTTCGTCTAATTGCTCTGGCCAGTGTTTCAAGAACTATGTTAAATAGGAGTGGTAAAAGAGGGCATCCCTGTCTTGTTCCAGTTTTTAGAGGGAATGCCTTCAATTTTTCTCCATTTAGAATAATGTTGCCCTGGGGCTTAGCATAGATAGCCTTTATGATATTGAGATATGTTCCTGTTATCCCTAAATTTTCTAGTGTTTTGAACATGAGTGACGAAATAGAAGATGCCATCAGAAGTCTACTAACCAAGAAAAGCCCAGGACCTGATGGATACACAGCAGAATTCATACAAGACCTTTAAAGAAGAACTAAAACCAATACTCTTTAATCTATTTCAGGAAATAGGAAAAGAGGGAGCACTTCCAAACTCATTATGTGAGGCCAATATCACCCATATTCCAAAACCAGGCAAAGAGACATAAAAAGAAAGCTTCAGACTAATATCTCTAATGAAAATAGATGCAAAAATTCTCAATAAGATTCTGGCAAATTGAATACAAAAATATATCAAAAAGATCATGCACCATGATCAAATGGGATTCATCCCAGGGATTCAAGGTTGTTTCAACATATGAAAATCAATGTAATTCATCACATCAGTTCACTTAAAGATAAGAATCATATGATCATCTCAGTAGACACAGAAAAAGCATTTGGTCTGTCCCTCTTAATGAAATCTTAGATTTTGTTTAGGGTAAATATATTTCCAGTTTTAAAAATATCTATATTTCTCGGCCTCCCTTGCAATATGGGGGCTATCTAATACAGTTCCTGACCATGAGGTGTAAGTCAAAGTCCTAAACAAGAAATTTCCAGGAAATTGTTATTGCTTTGTAGTAGTGCTGCCTACTTCCTTCTTTGATCCCTCTTATTCTTTCTGCCTAGAAAATAGAAGAAGGGCTAACTGTAAACCAACCATTTTTTGCCCCAGAATAAAAGCAAGATAGGTCCTGGGACATTTATATTATCATAGAACTCAAACTGACTAAGTCCAAATTGCTTGCTTAATGTGGAAGAATTCATATTTGGTAGAGCACTTAGTAGTGTTTCTTTTATAGTCATCCAAATAAAATACCCTATTGCCTCATTACTTTGACATTTTAGAACCAAAAAATATCTATCATCAGAGAAATGCCACACTTAACATAGTGGCTGAGAACTGCTCATTTTGCCTGTCTTTCAAGGGACATATAATTACAGTTATATGCAAATGTACACATTTCAGATTTCCACTGAATTGTTTTGATAGGTTCATTGGTTAAGTCACCAATCTAATTACATGTTAAAGATTCTGGAGCATCCATGTGTGTTCAACTTATTATGACAGGCTCTGGCCACAAGTACTCTTTTCTGTTTAGGAGTTTCCTGCAGAATTCCTCATTTTTGTCATTCGACCATTGCTGAATATCCTCTACCTTCCTTCCCAATTTGGGATGGGCAATTGATACAGAGATCCTTCCCTGAGCTCATAGAATATTGTTCTATGGAATTCAGTTTGGTGGACCAAAAATAAGTAATGGACAGACAAACCATTTGTATATTCTAGTAGTTGAAATCACCAATCCAATTCCATGTTACAGATTTTTAAACTTTTTAATACTAGAAACATTTTTGCCTATAATAATGAGTTCCATTCATAATTACATGAGAATACAACAGGTTTGTGTAAAAAGGTTTTTTTAATTATAGTAAATGGCACCAACGTACATAGTTTCTCTACATACATTATATTCTACATAGAAAATGCTTTCTCTGCACCTGTCTCTAAATGCTCACTTTCCAGAGGGCTACGCTATTTCAAAGGACTTGTGTACAGAAAGGAAAGGAAAACACTGGAGTCAGAAAAAGTAGACTTGGGGAACAATAGGAGTTAGGGAAAAGGAAGAGAATACTTAGGGGTAGCATGATGACATAGATGAGAAGTTCCGAAGGAGACCCCTAAACAGAGGAAGTCACATATAGTAAAGTCTGTCATATGTTGCACCTACATAGAAGGCTCTGGAAGAACAGGAGATCCTTCCAAGTGACAATACCATAGAATACCACAATTTGGGATGGAATCCTACCTCTCAATTAGCTCCCAGTCCATTGTTGTTCTCTGCAATTGTGTCCACCCTTTGTTCACTCGGTAACAGGAAAGGCATACATTTCTTATTATCCTTATGTAATATTTTAATTTGCTAATTTCTAAGCGTAAGTTGTAGTCTAATATACATGTTTATTTTAGGGAATATATTCTGATGGGGTATTTGTCAACAGGAATTGTAGTTTAATGGAAATAGGGCTGGACTTGGAATCAGAAAACCTGTTTGGAATCCTGGTGCCGTCATAGACTTAGCTGTACCATTTGCTGCAACTCTTAATCTGCAAGCCTCAGTTTCCCCCATCAAAAATAGAGATCACAATAGATAGACCCTGACAGAACAGTTTGTCATGAAGCTTTTATAAAATAGTGTACTGCTTCTTGCACACTTTTTCTTCTCAGCACAATTGAAGAGATGAAAGACAGAAACATGGGAAGGGGAGTAGCCAAGACATTACTGCTTAGCAGGAGTCTCACACTCCAATGCCAAGTAGGTCAGGCAGCTCAAAAATGCATATTTTACATGTCATCTTCATTACATGAAGTGGGTCTAGTATGGCTGTGATGGTTTGAGAGCACTAGCCTGACACAGACCTGTTAAGCTCCAAATGGTTGTTGCCACCTAAACGTATAGGCTTAGGTTTTCTGATGTTTAAAATGATGCCAGAAATCTGAATGTTCATTGCTTTCAAAATATTACCAAACATTTCAGAGTGTTAAAAAGATTTGTTGGACTAAATAACACAATTCTAGATGTAGCTAGTGGACCACTTGTTGGTGATGATTGGGTTCTAATGAATTTTAGGTAAAGTGGGACTTTAATTTTCAATCTTTGCTTTCCCCTTCCCTTCCCACCAGGCTGAGGAATGAGTTCTTTTTACTGGGGATTGGATTTAGGTGTGCTTAACCACGAGCAACATCCCCAGCACTTTTATTTTTCATAGGGTCTCTTTAATTTGCTTAAGGTTTCACTAAGTTGCTGAGGCTGACCTCACAAGTCTCTGAGATTACAGGGGTGTGTCACCACGCCCAGCCAAGAATGAGTGCTCTTGAGTGAGGAAACTTACAAATATCTGAGGCTCCTGTCACCAATATAGCCACCTCATTTAACTTAAAACTAAGCAGTAGTGGTTCAACTCCAAAGCTGTGCTTTCTGGCTTTAAATCCTGATTTCCTACACCTCAATTTTCTACCCTGGTATGTGAGGAAAATTTCTTCCTGGCAGAGTTTTGCACACAGTTGCTAACAAACAGAGTTCAGCAGAATTCAAGGTGCTTTAGAGAAAGTTTTGTTATTCCTTTGGAACAACGAGTGAGCAGACAAAATTTTGGCTCCATATGTAGCCTCAGAAAGACTGGATGCAACCAAAAATGACCAAGAACCTGAGCATTTTAAAAAGATAATCTAAAATAGGCTCATCTGGGCATCAGAAATGTCCAGCACTTTTAATTTGGACCTTCAGGTTTAGGAACCATTGTTATTAGTAACTTCAGATCTTTGTGAATATGAAACTGCATTGGAATCTTATGTCTGAACATTGTGATCTCAGTCTCCAATTTTAGTCTTGAATTTCTGGAGCATTATCTGGTAGTAGAAGAGATGTTTTTATTCTGCTGCTTTTGTTACCAATCAGCATAGGGCTTTTTTGCTCAATTGGTAACATCAAAAAGTTTAGTGCTTTTTTGATGTTACCAGCTTCTTTTGGTGTTATCAACTCATCTGGGGATTCTTTTGCTCAATTCAAGAGAGAATCATAAAAACGTGAGAAATGCCATCCAAACAAGGCTGTCCTAGGGTTTGGGCTCTAGCACAAGGGAGATACTCACAGGTTAATGTCATTAGACTGCTCTCTGAGGACTCAAGGCTGGGCAGCTTATTTCTTAATGGGATTGAAGCAGGGTAGGAGAGGAAGGAGGCATTGCATGGGCAGAAGGGATCAGGTCTATTGGCTGCTCGCTCTGGTCTTGCCCTATGCTAGTCTATCTCTGTTGGCCACTTCTTTCAGGGGCATAGGTTTCTGGACTTTTGACTCAAGAGAAGAAAAGCTGTGTGTTCACTGCTTGTCTTTTACTTCAAACAGTAGAAGAGCTGCAATAAAAGGAAAGAAAAGAAAACCTTTCTGTTTTCTGGATTAGGATGACATCTTTATATTTGCATGGGATTCTCTTGAGTTTCTTGCCTCTTTCAAGAGTCATCCTGTATTG
Source organism: Callospermophilus lateralis (assembly GCF_048772815.1). Classification (NCBI taxonomy): domain Eukaryota; kingdom Metazoa; phylum Chordata; class Mammalia; order Rodentia; family Sciuridae; genus Callospermophilus; species Callospermophilus lateralis. The sequence goes on along the minus strand of NC_135306.1, from coordinate 125,317,332 downwards.
TGATCCCCCCCTCCTCTTTATTATCATTCGTTCCAGAAGACCCTGGCTATAAACCAGAGACTTGAGCAACTACAGAAAGTTGAAGTTGCCTGAGCAGCATGGGGTTCCAAGACACAGACCATTCAGCAACTCCCAGAAGCAGGCTCCAATCCTATAACACCAAGACCTCTAAACTTAAGGCCCCACCAATGAGTTTAAGAATCACCCAACTCCCCCTTTTCTGCCCATAAAAGCAGGAGGTAGGGCCTAGTGATCCTGACTCCTGTCAGTAATAGTAGTATGAAAATAAATAAATTTTGTATTTTTTTTAGATAATGAACTTTCAATTTTACATGTCAGACCATAATAATTGTGGCATAACTTATTATGGGTCACCTTTTTATATAAATAAAACAAAATTTGTTGATTAAAAACAAAACAAAAAAGGCTTGCCCTGTATTGATAGTTTTCCTTCATGTCTGTAGATTATCTTATACAGGGCTTATGGAGTAGTGACTAAACTGTGAAGTTAGTGCTTTTTAGATTTAAATCCTGATTTTCAAAAGTTTAATTTTTCTATCCTATAACATGAGATACTAATAAGATAACTCAGATTATTAATGTTACATGAAATAGTCCTGAATACAAAAAAAAAAGCCATCATTATTACTATTTGCTTCCTATCTCAACCATGGAAAGAATAATTATTTAAATGTTATAGACATGAAGACAATTTAAAGAATTGCAGGGATAAGAAAGTACAATACTCCTAAAGCCTTTGATTTTTTCATTAGAACCAGTGAAATTCTACTGGGAAGTGAGAAGGTTTTGTTGGTCTCTTTTAGACCTAGTTAGCAAATAACATTTCCATAGACAGTGATAATAATTTTCACATTCATCATGATGCTGGAACTATCCTAAAGGTGCACTAGGTTTCTTGATTGCATCAAGAGATTCAGGTAAAAAGTATATCACACAATATAAATTTAGTATCTGTGCATTTTCGGATACAGGATTGAAAAATATCAAATGAGAACCTTGCAGTTTGATGGCTCAGCTAGATGGGAGAGCAATGATGAATGAACACAATTTCAAACTCCAGACTTTTGAAACTTCTATTTCATGGTAGAAGAAAACAGTACTATTAGCATGTTTTTTTTTTCATGTTTTTAAATAAATTCTGGAAACCAATTTAATAGTCATTATATCTCAGTCATAAGTTTGACAGTCAGTCAATGCCTTAGAACAGTTCAGAATAGATTACTCTTGTTTTCCAAACTGACCTACTCTAAAAGGAAAGAAGTTGGACTACCTGCATTGGTAAGTGGGGAGCTAAAAGGAGGGAAATTGGCCAGGAGAGTGGCTGAGACCACATTTCCCATTCAAGTTCAATTGCTCCTTGATAAGCATAATAATATCTCCCTGAGCTTCATTTTCTCCAGCTCAAAAATGCACATAAAAAAATTGCTTGCTTTCCACAAGGCTTGCTTTTCCAGGTGAGGTAATGCACAACATATGGTCAAGGAGGAAGCTTTTCAAATGTTGGAGATCATACAAATATAAGAAGGAGATGAAGAAGACATGCTAAGTTAATTTATTCTAACCATATGATTCCATAGATATTGTTTAATAATTATTATTTCTGTCTCATTTTATGAATTAATACCTATTTTGTTTTTATTTCTGATTCTTTTAACCTCAGTTACCTGAGCCATGATTTTTATCATTAATTACATTATTATTATTCCTCTTTACCTGTCTCAAAATTAGGAATTACAACCATTTTGCACAAATGCCTTGTCACATAGAAAATTGTCATATGCTAAAACTTTCTATTGTGGATCAGAACACAAGTACTGTCTGAATTAAGGTGCTTTTTAAAAGCCTCTTTCTAATTAAGGCACCTTTTTCTTATTTTTAAGAAGAAAGAAAGAAACATGCACAACTCATCAAAAGCTCTAAGGATACAGCAGATGGTAGGTTTTGGCTGACCCTACTTAATTCTGATCTATGTACTATTCACCTTGCCCTACAGTTGGTCCCATCAAAATCATGGCAGCCATAACTCTCTCAAGGGTGAAATACAAGACTTGACTTTAGTTCCCTTTGAAACTTTCTAAGGGTGTGTGTTTTAACTTCTTTATTCGAACAGCAAAGAGGAATGGTCTTTCACCCTTTCCTGCCCCAAAGAATGGAAGACGGCATTTTTAAGGTGTTTGCACGCTTCTGATAATAAATATGAATTTTGCACTCTTAAACACAGTCACTGCCTCACCTGCCAACAGATCTCTAAGAAATAAATGGAAATTTATATGGAAGTAGTACTAGGGCCCACTTGTTAATCTGGATGCTTTGATATGTGAACATTTTGAGTTTCACTGGAATACATTTGTATCTTCTCTCATAATTATAATTGGAACATTGGTTCTATCATGTTCCAAAATATGGTCCTTTAAAAAAAAAAAACTGTTAAATCTTAAGACTTTACTTCTTTAAAAAATCTCTCCTAGAGACCTTTATTGCATAACAAAAATCACACCATTAGCTTTTTTCCTTTAAAAGGCTCATGTTGGGGGTGTGGCTCAAGCGGTAGCGCGCTCACCTGGCATGCGTGTGGCCCAGGTTCAATCCTCAGCACCACATAAAAACAAAGATGTTGTGTCCGCCAAAAACTAAAAAATAAATATTAAAAAATTAAAAAAAAAAGGCTCATGTTGCAGGAAGTTGTACTCTACCTAGCTTTACTCCTTGGAATATGGACTGATCAGGTACTTCCTACTGAGGCAGTCTGCTGAAAGTGTTTGCATGGACAGGGACAGTGCCCAGAGAGCCGGAGCAGGGGGTGTAGGGGAGAGATGGCGGGGAGCTAGTACAGCCTAGGGATGATTGATTTCTCAAGGACCCTGCAGACATCTGCAGATGCTCTAAATATTGTTAACAATGCAAAAGATAAATCTCCATTTTGACAAGTCATTTGAATCACTTCTGAGTCTTTGGATGTCATTTATAAATCTGTTCTTGAATTCTTAGTAATAGTGTGGAATTGGCTAGCTTTCAATTGTATTTACAGTATCAACCTAAAAAGCATAGCTAACCTAGAGCTATTTCTTTTGCCAAAGTTCACATTGTACTTTTGGTATAAACACAGAGAGATCATAGGAATGCTCACTGACCTTCCAAGATGGAACACAGAAAATTCTCAAAAGTACTATACACAGGAAACTGTAACCTTTGTTAACGTGATTTGAGAAGCTGATTTATTTGTTTCTTTGAATTGCTGTTCCTGGCAGTAAATTGAATATGACCTTAAAAGGGCCCATGACTTGCTAAGGCACTGAAACCTATGTGTGTGTGTGTGTGTGTGTGTGTGTGTGTGTGTGTGTATGTGTATGTGTCTCTGTGTGTGTGTTTGTATATGTATATGTGTGTGTGTATGTTCTTCCTCCCTTATTGGGGTGGGCTGCCCTCATGAAATGGGTTCCTGCTTTGTTCATTTATTTTGAGTTCTGTGGCTAACTGGGATTTTTATTTGGAAAAGATACACAAAGATAAGTTATTGCTAATCCTTTCTCAAAAATAAGAGTTTTGAGAAAGAATTAACAATTCAATAATTCCTACATGAAATGCCCTTGCAGATGATTGCAGGGACAAGATTTATTTACAACAGTATTTTAAGGTTATATTACATGTTTGATTTTTTTGAAATTGTAAGTTCTTTTTTTTTTCACTCAACAATCTTTCCCATTTTTCTTATTCATTTAATTTCTTTTAATGACATACTGAAACCATGGTGGTTTATGTCCTACATAAAATACTTCTTCCTTACTGAATGAACTTCACTGTAGTTTTTAATATAAAGTTCTCAGCCAGGCATTTAAGCACTTTTTCTGTTCTGATTGGCTTTTTTATTGCTCTTGTTTTCCAAAGATTTGGTTTAAGGAAAAGAGCAACTGTAAGCAGTTTCACACTGTTGCTATGACTTGCTATTTTCCTTTTAGTCAGCCTATTCAACTCCACCTCCTGTCAACTCCAAACTGGATTCCTTAGGTCTGTACCAGTTTCTCTCTTCTCTGAATTCCAACATAGGAAGTGAAGCCTATGATTTAAGATGTATATATATTTTAGCTTAAATATCCTTGAACTCTTCTCCTGTGTATAATATTATTTGGGGGGCGGGTGGTTACTGGGGATTGAAGGCAGGGTGCTTCCCCACTAAGCCATTAAGTTGTTTAGGGCCTCACTAAATTGCTTGAACTTGTGATTCTCCTGCCTCAGCCTCCCAAGTCACTGGGATAACAGGCCTGCACCACTGTGCTCGACATCATGTGTGCAATATTCTTTATCTCTAGTAAGACCTTGATTTAATTGAGTGTGACTTTGGCTTCTACTTTGATAACCCTCCATGTTCTTCAATGGCATATAATAGATGCTCAATGTATATTGGTTAGTGCCTTAAGGAACTGTGGGGAGCATTCCTTTCTGTCATTATTTTTAGGTACATTATAATCCGAGAGATTGTTTCCTATTTCATTCTCCATGAATATTTTCAGCTAATTTAGGCCTTAATTCTTTAAAATGTAATTCTATCTTAATGATTATTGGATAAAGCACTTGGATGATAAGCTGATTCCTTTGTTTTGATAATGGTAACTCTTAGAAGACAATATTGTTCATGCTACTCCCAAACCTACTAAGCCATGCTTTGAAACATTTCAAAACAAATTGTATCTTACAGAGATCTTCTGTTCATTTCACATTTGGAATAATTTCACTGGAATTTGTACAAAGTGGTGATGAGATATGGATATGATGTGGGTTCCAGAATTGATAAATTCTTCATTAAACTTTATCCTGAGTCTTGTGTTTATTTTGTATTCTAATTCCAAATAATAAGAAAATGAAATGTCACACATTATTTATTAGTGAATAGTTAAAGACCATGATCAAGGAAACAGAAATGCCACTTCTATGATTTGTTTTCATTCAGGAAAAAAAAGAATTATTGGAAAAATTATTGTGTTCACAAATGTTCATCTGCAGAAATAGGAGAATTTCACTTAAACTTTTCCTTAAGTGTATATTTTAAAGGATAAAACATGGATAATAATTTACAATTATATTATGGTTGGGTGTAATAATATTGTGGCACTAACTGAAATGGGAGGTCAAATTGTTTTGACTTAATGTGGAACAAGTTAGGGGAAACCCACAATTTCTCAGTGTCTGTGTCTATTGAAAATCAACTTATGTTGGCATCACCTCCAGATCTATAGCATTCTGAGGTCAGACTTGTGAGATAAGAAGTGTGTATGCTTGTACACATGTATGTTTGCACGTGTGTGTGTGTATGTGTGTGTGTGTGTCTGTATGTATGTATTGATATTTGCCCTTAGTTCTTGAAATACAGCTCCTAAAACCCCATAGTTTCCTAGGTGAAAGGGGTGCTAGAAGAATTTTTCATTCTAATGTTTGGTCTTTGAGACTCAGTTTTCTGACACAGAGCTCCAAAATCATTTGAAAATTTTTTGGTGATAAGAACATTTTTTGTTTTAATGAGGTGACTTCTGGTGAAGCTGGTTATTAGAAAAGCAAACCACAATTTAAAAAAAAAAAATTAGTGGAGCTGGGGATATAGCTCCCCATGCACAAGGTTCTGGGTTCCGCCCCCAGTGCCACCAAAAAAAAAAAAAAAAAAAACTTAAATTTTTTTTATCAGCCTCACCTCTCATTCTTGGAGGTGGAGGATGCAGAGAGCTTCTGGATATTGAGTTTATAGTCAGATCATGTTCAGCTTCTGGGTTGGTGAATGCATTCACACATTGGGAGGGAGGCATAACTTAACTCAATGGAGACAGAAACTCCTGAACTTAGAACTCTGCCCAACTTTACCCCGTGCACGTCTTCTTCTGGCCTCTTGTCTGTAATTTCCATCATGTTATTTTTTATATAATAAGCTGGTGAATAGAAATGTTTCCATGAGTCTTTAAGCGCTTCTAGCAAAAGAATGTACCAGAGGGAAGGGGTCATGGAACCTCTAATGTGCAGCCAAGTGAGAAAGTAGTTGTAAGTGACCTGGAGACCCACCACTTGTGATTGTTACTTAAAGTGGGAGCCGTCTTGTGGGACTGAGCCCTAAACCTGTGAGATCTGAACTAACTCCAAGTAGATAGTTTTGAATCGGATTGTAGAGTTCCCAGTTGGTGTCTGTGGTGAACTGGAGAACTGAATTTTGGGAGAATCCCCGCCTTGCAATACGTACACACACATTTGGTGTCAAAAGGGAGGTATGAGTATACAAGGAAAAGATTCCATAACTTACAAATTAGCACCCAGCTCCAGCTATCACACTCCTGCCCTCTGTGACCCTGGATAAGTCATAAAGTCTCTTGAGTATCAAGTGCAATATTTGTAACATAAGATGGTAGAGATGATTTTTTTCTTAATGTGTTTTTCATTGCTGAAACCTCTGAGAAGCTTATGAGAGCAATGGAATACATGTCCATACAGATACTAAAGTTCTGCTAGACTGCAGTGGGATTTCAGCTGCCAAAACCCCCAAAATCTGTAGACCACAGGTAAAGAATCCATGTTGGTGGGACCTCAAATTAGTACAAATTAGTACAATCACTCTGAAAAGCAGTATAGAGATTCTTCAAAAGATTGGGAATGGAACCACCATATGATGTAGCTATCCTACTCCTTGGTAATTATCCAAAAGCACTAAAACTTTCATACTATAGTGATTCAGACATCAATGTTTGTAGCAACACAACTAACAATAGCCAAATTATGAGACCAGTCCAGGTGCTTATTGACACAGGAACAGGTAAAGATAATGTGGTATACACACATAAGCCATAAAGAAAAATGAAATTGTGGTGGTTGCTGATAAATGGATGGAAATGAAGAACATCATGCTAAGTGAAATAAGCCAGACTTGGAAGTCAAGGATTGAATGTTTTCTTTCTTATGTGGAAACTAGAACAAAATAAAGGGCCAAAGGGGTGGAGGAGTCCATGAAAACATAAGAGAGATCAGGGGAGCAGAGGAAGGAGTTTCAGAGGGAAGAGGGAATGGGAGAAAGGAGAAACAGTGGAAAGAAATTGACCAAATTATGCTATACAGTGAATTTCACCTTTATGTATATCTGTAAACCACAAATAAAAAAGAACTATAAATAGAAGGAAGATGGCAGTATAAAGGAAAGGGAACAGGGAGAGGGAGGAGGGGAAGCAAAGAGAAGTACTGGGAACTGAATTGGATCAAATTATATTCCATGCTTGTATGATTATGTCAAAATGAACCTCAATATCATGTATAATTAATGTTTTTATTATGCACTAATAAAAACAAAAGGTTCATGATCCCAATGATTCTTAGAGACTTGTGTAATAACATCCAATAATACTCTGACTATACTTTTATTTGAAATTGGCTTAAATAGTATATTGAGAGACCAAACACCACACAAAGAAAGGAACAGAATATTTATAAGCAGTAAGATATTTCAAGTGCAATACAGATCTGGGTAAGAAGTATCAGTTTAGGTATTGGGTTGTGATGTTTGGATGTTATTAAAATAACAATGAATTTTATATGCATAAGTGAATAAGTACCACTAATGATGCATTTTAACAGGAATGTTTTCAATGACAAATCCATATTTATTACAAGATGATTAATTTGTGTCCTCTGGCAGTACATGTTCTTATGCCATTCAAAATTTCCATATAGAGAAATATACTAGTTCAAAGATCAGACTAAAACATAGTGACTTTCCAATTAATACAGAGGAACTTATCAAATTGAAATATGTATGTTGAACATGATTTTTTAAATAACTTTTTTACATGTAGCATGCACATTGTTAAAACATTCATTTGAAATTATTTCACAATTGATTTTGGTTTAATCAATGAAAATTTTCATATTTCTGTTTGAACAGTTTATCCCTGGAGTATAGTGTGAAGCTATTTACTTATTATTTTAAGCAGTTAAAAGATGTTTTTTTTTAAAAAATATAGCTGGGAATAATTAAAGTACAAATTAACATTTTGAATTGTAACATCAAATTCAATTTAAGAAAGTATAATGGAAAGCATGATTCATTTTTCAGAACCAAGGTTTTATTAATGGAAATGAGTAAATAGGAAATGGAAAGAAAGGCAAAAAAAATGTTTCTGCAAATTGAAAAGGAATATTTCTAAAAAATATTTCAAATTTACTGAAAAAAATATTAAAAAAAATAAAACTTAGGAAAAAGTGCATTAGATTTGGAAGTCTCACAAATTAAAGTGTCAGTATTTTAAGATGTTAGTGTTATATGCTATTTCTATCCAACTTTGAAATGGAATGGAGAAGCCTAGGCTAAAATTATTTGAGGGAATTTTTGAAATTACTTCAGATTGCTGATAGATATGTAGGGAAGAGAAAGGAACTAGATGTTTCTACCTTTTTCTAACAACTAAATGGAAACATTCCAGTTCAAATTGCATGAAGTTAAACAAATGTAACTAATAACAACTTATAGAACAAAATTAAACCAAGATCTACTACAAGTTATATTGAACCATTACTGTCTAGATTTAAATATAAGAATATGAATAAGGCATAGAGCTTAAAATAAGTGAAATAGTACTACAATTTGCAAAAGTTTTGAATGTGTTAATGTATACATACATCACGTGTCCTCTTTTTTTCAGATAGAGAAACTATTTTCCAAGAAGTAAAGTAACCCACACCAACCCAATGGCAAGTGTCGGCACATAGCTTAGAACTCAAGTGTTTTCCTTCAAGCTTCTAAGCTCTTTCCCCTGAGACTTCACAGTAATTTCTACTGTCTTTTGTGACAGAGTCTTGACTACATTTTTCTCTGGATTGCTTGTGTTCATAAGCTTACATGTACATTTGCAGGATTAAGAACAGACATTTACTGTCCCTGAATAATTTCAAAGTAAATCTTAGATCAATAGAAATAACAACATGTTAAGGAAATAGCTACCCATGATATATGTAACTTACTTCAATGTACACACTTTAAAAAAATATATAAGGGATGTTAAGTGTGAGGAGCCTCTGAATATAAATTCAGTGTTTTCTTCATTCTAGGAAGAAATATAGCATTGTGTATCTATGCAGCAAAAGTGAAAGAAACTATCAGGCAAGAATCTAATGAATCCAGCCCAGTTTAGATAGCCAATTCAGATAATTTAAGAACAAACACTAATTCCTTCCTGTCACCAGGTCACTCTGCTTAGGCCAGTTTCCTTGCTACAAATACATGTTTATTGTCCAGAAAGTACTCTATCAACTGACCTACTAGTAGAGGAGAGTAGATACACATAAACTTTAAATATACAATGTTTTACTTTTCATAAAATTTACTAAAACCTGAAGGCCTCTAACAGTTGTGAACATAGTTCTATATTAGGAAGTTGGAAAATACAATGTCATGAGAGTGGGAAAACAACCAGTTTTCCCAAACAATATCACATTTTCCAAAGAGCAGCTCCTCATTGATCTCCTATTGCAGTGAAGAGAGGTTGCAGAGCACAGATGTACATTGCAATCACCTTTCAAACTGCACAGGAGAGTGACAGGTTGAAGGTCCCTGGAGGACTTGGAATTCCACACAAAACTGCCTTCTCTTGTGCCATGGATTCTTTGCCAGATTAGCCTTGGACACTTTTTGAATATAGCCTTAAAAAATAGTTAGCTATGCCAGTAAGCTTAGTATGTCTTAGTTATTAAAAATTCTATAGGGCTGGGAGGATAGCTCACTGGTAGAGTGCTTGTTTGGCATGTGTGAAGCTCTGGGTTTAATCCCCAGCACCACAAAAGCAAGAAAATATATTTGGTGAGTCAAGGTTTACTAGTATATTAACACTATCTACGTATGTTGTAGAATATTATATTGTAATTATTAATTTTTTTGGCTGTGTTTACCAATTACCTAGAAAAATATCATGTTAGGATAGGGTTTTATATTTTGCAAGTTATTTTCTAGGCACTATTTCATGTAAAAGCAAAGCTCTTTGTTGAAATTTCATTTTTTATTATTAGGTGGAGACACTGAGGTTCTAAGACACTGAGAATTTAAGACAGATTACTAACATCACAATACATTATATTTCAGAGTAGTGATATATATGTCTTTTAAAAGTCTGGGTGGAGTACAGCAGTTGGTTTTACTACAAATAAATATTTGGGTGTGGCTAATGAGGGTCTGAAATTGGTATGTAGGCCTCTCTGCTAGTTGATTTATAAGTAGGCATAGTTTGGTTTCATTCGATACTTCTTTTCCTACCAGGTTATTATTGTCTTTTATTTTTAAAAATTGTCAATGACAATTACTTCTTAAAATCAACACAACAAACACTTGCACTAAAACTTAGAAAACTGGCCAAGCAAAATTTATTGGTCTCATAAATAGGAATTTATATTAACATTGGGTAAAAGAAGTAGAAGGAATGAAATTCTACTAAAGCAAAATAAGTATACATACTGTATTTTATTGACTGTAAAATGCTTTAAAGGCTAGTAATGTCTCTTGGTCTTATCAGGGGCACCAGTAAAAGTTTTTGCCCAACTATGTGTGACTTCCACTTGGCTAATGGCATTTAAGATAAAAAAAAATTATAAGATAAAGCCTGGTTTAACAGACCATCAAATGTGAAAATGTCAATGCAAATAAATGAGATAATTTCAGCCAAGAGAAAATAAAATAGTCAAATCAAGAAATGTACTACCCACATTATGATGTAGCGTGGTTAAAATGGTTACTGTTGGATTGTATTTTATTCTCCTTTAAAAATATTCCATTCACATACATAACTCAAATTTTATTTGGAAAAATAGAATTATCTCTAATTTCTAGAATGTTTATAACAAGAACTACACAAAACAGTATTTCTCAAAGTAAAGACTTACTTTGAAGTTCCTGTAATAAGTTTTGCAATATAAATTATATTGAAGTCTTTTGGTAACAACAAAATAAATTTTGACTTTATAATTTAATCTTAACTATTTTACAAATAGAATTCTTTATTATTGTTTTATTAAGTATACCTAATAAATTTGAAAAATATTTCTTCCTACATGCTTCTTTTTATTAAAAAAAAAAAAAAAGAGGTGTGGGGGAAGGACTAGATCTCTAAAAATAAAATAGATTTGGTTGTACAACCTGCCTCATGTAGAAACTGTTTCAGACCTAGGGATTTTTTTTTAATGTGGTTATTTGAATTGATGGCTTTATGACTTATATCTGATATTTTCGATTTATAATAATCCACCTCGATCTTTGCTGAAAAAATCATTTTGATAAGTAAACTTTGATGCCATTGAATTTCTTATAATCTAAAATATTAAAAATTATTTTTTCCTAAATTATGCAAGACAAAGGTTAAGTATCTTCTGTAACCTTAAACATTTACTTATCTGTTAAGGAAAAAGCCACTTGAATTGGACAAAACACCTATATAGTAGTGCTATTATGCCAACTACTGCTCTAAGTTCTTGTTCTAATCTGATCTTCATAACAACCCTCTGGTAGAGGTACTATTATTAAAATATCCATTTAACAGGGAAAAAAAACTAAGGTAGAGAGATGTAGTAGGTTGCAAGACCACCTATAAGGAAACAGAGTCTCTGGATTCAAACTGAGTCTGGCAACAGAGCAAATGCTCTTGAGTGCTGTGCTATACTGCTTGTCTTATATCACAGAATATTAACAGAAACTGATATAATGTAGGCATAAAAATAGTTTGCTTTTTCATATAGTGTTTAAGTTGTTTAACCATTGTGAATTCCAAACTGTTCATAAACAATTGGTCACAGATCTCTGCATTTTATAAAGTTATTCTGTTTGCTTGGATTAAATCACTTATAAGATGAATTTGTCCTCAATGAAGATGAGGACAAACATGAATTTGTCCTGATCAGGTAAATATAATATATTACCATTTAAATTAAATATTGGTTTAAACATAGATATTTAGAGTTTGGGTATGTGTACATTAATAGTGTAAAGAGATCTAGATTCTAGGATGGTATAGTGCCACCATATAGTGGCATACAGTATCACCAAGGAATAGTCTCATGTGCATTTATATTCATAGACACCACATTTTCTCTTTATTCATTTGTTAACTGTAAATTAGACTCCATCAATGATTAAAGTCAGGTATTTACAAAAAGCATAACATAAATGTTTTATGGGTAGATGTGAAGTGTCTGAACATTATTTAAATTTGTAAATCAGAATATGGGGCATGTTTATTTTAAAAATGTCAAACACAGTAAAACCAGGAATAAATGAAATAAACTTTCTCTGATGTAGAAACATTTTCATAGCCAAATGATTCAATAAAACTTTCTTCTTTCTTCCAACTATTCCAGATCTAGTTGATTAAGAAACAAGAATGTTTACATTTCAAACAATTATCAATATCTCGCATCTTAGCAACTGGTACAGAACAAGAAATCTGTTCTATTCTTTTACCTTTTGTTTCTCCAAAGAAGGTACTTATTTACTAAAGAAATGTATTTGTATATTCCCAGTATAATAGTAAATTATATTCCTACTATGAAACCAGTTCACAATAAGTCTGAAATAGTTTGTTATTAACAAATAGATTATATTCTCTTTTTCTTTAATGATAAGTGCACCAAATTTCATATGAAAATTAATATTTATAGGATAGAGATCAAACTTTTCAATGTGAGTAACCAAAACAGTGCATCACTACATCTTGCTAGATAGGAATTGACTGCATTTTGTCTTTATGATTAAATAATTAGTTGGTTCCAATTTCAGTGACAGGATTACTCCTTGCTTCATTAAAATGCATACGTAGTTAAGGGTATATACTGGCAAACCATCCCTGTTAACATCCCACTTTATGTCACATACAGTATTGTACAAACTGAAATGCTGATTAAAAATTTAAAGTAAGCCGTAAGAATAAGGTACTAAAGATTTGCATGCATCTTGTATGCGATTTTAATGAAGTTTGGGTTGTCTAATTCATTAATAAAAATAGAGATGGAAATTAGTTTATTCTTTACTGTCACATAGTATAAGGATTATTTAGCTAAATTCCCAACATTTTTTGAGAAACATATTATTTGAACATGATTCATTTCAAACCCTTAGCTAATTTAATGTAAGATTCCTGTCGAACTGAGCAGACTTATTCAGTTTTGTTGTGTGAATCACAAAATGTTTCCTTTGAAATACACCTTTGGTTTACAAACAGAGATGGAATTTTTTTAAATATCTTTATTTTATTTTTATGTGGTGTTAATGATCAAACCCAGCGCCCCGCACATGCCAGGCGAGCATGCTACCGCTTGAGCCACATCCCCAGCCCGGAATTTTTTTTTTAATATTTATTTTTTAGTTGTAATTGAACACAATATCTTTATTTATTTATTTTTATGTGGTGCTGGGGATCAAATCCAGGGCCTCGCCTGTGCTAGGCAAGTGCTCTACCATTTAGCCACAATCTCTGCCAAGATGGAATTTTTAACATTAAATGGAAAATAAGTATATGATGATGTTCTTAGGTATCCACTAGCAACTAAGTTTTACAGCTTTGCACTTTTCACTTAGTCATTTCCAGGGGCCAGTGTCAAGGGGGCGGGGGGGGGCATAGATTGGGAGGAGCATTTCATCTTATCAGCAAAATAACATACTTTGAAATATTTTATATCACACCCATAAATGAGGAGTTCAGAGTGTTGAATTAGATTCAATTAGATTCAAGAATTACATGAGGGCTAAATAATCTTTAAAAGAGTAGTGAATGTACTTAGTGGCATTATTTACTCAAAACAGAGTAGTAGCAGAAAGAACCAAGAGGGCATGGGTCATGAGAAAAAAAAAATGATTCCCTGTGCCTCTTGCCAACTAACATGCAAGAGTGGATAACTTTGAATATTGCATCAACTTCAGTATAAAACATGAGTAATCTGTGTTCAAACCAGTCAAATTATTGTAAGGGGAGTATAAGACACTATTTTGAAAAGAAATTATGTGGCACCATGCAGACCCTAGACTTCTCTAAGAAGCTGCAGTCTTTATAGCCACAAAAAAGCCTCACATTTCTTATGTGACGATAGCACTAGGATTCTATAATCATCCATCCACTTTTTATGGTTTTTCATCTGTACCAGCCAGTGCAGGAAGACGGTTAGGCCTAGGCAGATGGAGAGATAGATTTCTCCCTCTTGACAGAAAACCTTGTATAAATTTCCAGGGTACTTTTAAAGTATATGCTTCTTGAAATACGGTAATCTTTGTGTTTTTCTTCTCCAGATCATCTGGAGGAAGGCATGTTACTCTGAGGAGAACTAGAATTATTATAGTAGAAATGCTTACGGTTAATGTTCAGCCCCTGACTCTGCAGTTAGTGAGAACTAGTGCCAGGCAAGTCTGAAGATTGATGCTTTCTAAGAGAAAAATGCTGTTCTAAATTTCTAAGGACTCCTCAAGAGAGTCTACATCTTAATTAATCAGAGGAAATGATTAAGAATACATGACAAGAACTCAGTCTAGGTCATAGAAAGAATCCTCAAACTGACAGAAAGAAGAAATGAGAGGCTATTCTGGTTCTGAAGAAGGAAAAAGCAGGATAAGCAGGTCAAATCCCCACATTCTGGGACTGAATCTTGTGCACAGATCTGGATTTTGAGGTTGGAAGAACATGCAAATGTGGGATATTGGTGGAGGGGTAGATACTGCTAGATAGGATTTCCTACTTGGTAAAACTTGTTTCTTAGTTTTTGTTTTCTTTCTTGATGAAAAATTTGCAATTTCAACACAAACTGAATAGTTAGAGAGCTGGCCTGTTTTTGACAATTTATTTTGTGTACTTCATCTACTTTCATCATTCAGTCAAAGCTTCAAAATTATGTCTGATAAAAACCTGTCTGGATATTAGAGAGGAGGTCATGATCACCCCTAGTTCTTCATGTTTATGACTATCATTTTCACTAATATAGTACAACTTCCTCAAAAAGTTCTTCTTGCTTCCCAAATTAGCTATCTCCAGCTCGACTCTCCATATGAAAGTGGGAGGGAATTTTCTAACATATTTATATAAATTATGCTGCATTCTTGCTTACAAGAGAATCAAACCTACACTCCTTCCTGAAATGCTGGGAAAGGCTACTGATGACCTAGATCTTGGTTTGTCCTCACTCATCATTATCCTGTTCCACTCTCTCTCACCACCTTGTGCACATGGCTTCATCTCTTATTTTTGCTATGTTGTTAACTTCTTTGGAACACTCTTCTTCTCTTCCTGCCTCAGACATCTGCTGACCCGACACAATCAACCACTTTTAGATCTTAGAACTGACTTTTTTCAGGATGCCCTTGCCCACTCTTAAATTCAAGCTTGGTGCTTCTCTCAGGTGCCCCAATAGTTAGCTCCCTGTACCTCCTCCATCATAGCACTCACAGTACAACATGGTGACCATTTTCCTGTCTCTATTTGCCATCCAACTGCAAGCTCAGAGAAGAGACAACTCTAGGATGCTAGACAGTGATCTCTACAAACAGGCAGAATGACTGGAACACAACACAGTAAATGCTTTGTAGTTAGTTGCTAAAGAATAAAATGATACCTAACGTAATACTTTTCAATTGTACCAAAAACAAACAAACAAAAGGACACATTATTTTGTTTTGATGTTTTATGACACATTTTTCTTAACATAGATAACTAAGAGATGACTATGATATGTTGATGTTAACTATTGAGGAAGTTTATAGTTTCAGAGCTAAAAGTGGTATTTTGATTCTACTTTCAAAGTTGGAAGGGACAATTTGGTACTGATCTTTCCGTTTTCTTTCTTTTTAAAGTGAAAGTGTTAAAATCTTAAAACACTCAGTTGACAGCTAAACAGAGGTTATAGATTAATACTAGATTTTTCTAAACCAGTTAGCCTCAAACTGTAAAATGAAGAGCTTTCTTTTTAAAAAGAAAGCAAAGCTCTGAGCATATTTACTTTTTTATGTTTGGGTACTAAGTGATAAATTTTCTAGTAACTAGCATGTCATTAGCATAGCAAATAATCTTTCAGGTTTTGTATCCTATAATGACTGTTGCTTTTAATAATCAAGGAAAATATTTGTTACTATTTACCAGAGCTCTCCATTTAACATTAAAGTATATCTGCTCATTCTAAAATACGGAGAAATTTCATATTTTTTCTTTTCTTTTCCAAATGTCAAAAAAGTTGTCTTTAATTTTTAAAAGTATTTTTTTCATAAAAAATCTTTTGCTCTGATTTTTTCTTGTGAACATACACATCTCAGGAAAACTAATATACACACATAATAATACTAAAATTAAAAGGAGATACTTTATAGGTCAAAGAGATGAATTCTTAAGGCTGCCATGTGAAAATCTCTTTTTACTCCTGTTCATATCCAACACTTAGCTTACCAATATAACTATTTTCTGCATAGTATTTTTACCCAATGGAAAACAAGCAGAGTGTATCTTTGCTTCAACAAGAACATGGTAGGGTTGTACTAATTCTTCAAAAATCTTTTTGGTCTTTCTTACAAATTTTAAAGCCCTTAGAAGAAGAAAACTGTTATATAATATATAGTGATTTCAGAGCTCTGGCTAAGAACCTCATTTAGGAAAGTTATAACAGGAGTCCATTGATTGCTTTGCGATTATTAAAAAATAAAATTTTGTGCCTACCAAGTGACCTTAGTGTGGACATAAGTATTGCCCTGCTTAATAGCTTTTATTGCCTTTGAATTCTAAAACATCAAGGAAAAGAACAATATATCTTAATAAGAATGCAGTTTGGTAGATAGATATCTTAAATATAAGATTTTCTGCGGGGAGGAGGGTAACAGAAGTTATCTTTAATGGCAAATAGCTTAAAGCCACTGCTGTTTAAAATTGATTCCTTATAAAAACTCAGAGGTAAGTAAATATCATAGACAAGGAAATGTTAAACTTTATATATAATTGACAAGAAGAAATTATTTACGAGGGTTTTACTTAGAATAATTTAGGTTTGGTAAGTTGGATACATTTGGAGTTGATACATTAAGAGCAATTTTAAAAGATAATAAAAACAAGGAATAGTGTAGGTTCTGAAAACTATCTACAATGTTATTTAAATATGTTACTTATATCTGTCTAAATATAGATCATGAGCTGATATCACTGTAGTACAGCATGTATTTTCTTTAGAAAGCTATAAATTTTCTCTAGAGTAATAGGTGCAGGATGCTTTCCTAGTTGCCTAATTCACATTTTTCCTAAGATGCTTTGTCAGTTAAAGCTTTCAGCCACCTTAAAAATAATGCTCTCCTCTTTTCTCTCGGAGTGGTAAGAAAGCAAACAAACCTGTGTTTAACAATAAGGTCAGCGTGACATAAAGCAATGAGAGCTAGTAAATTGAAAATGAGGTTGACATTCTGGGACTAATCCAGCAAGAGTTTTCCAAACTCCACAGCTGCATGAAGCTTGGACAAGCCTGGCGCAGCCTCCAGGCATGTGCCCAGGGCTGGGTCTTGCAATGAGGTCAACTGCAGGAGGGAGCAGATCTCCTCATGTTTTTCGTCCCTTAGCAGCAATCAAGCAGTTGCTGCTATAAACTGCTGCTGTTTAACTTGTCACCATGCCCTTCTGCCAAATCTTAAATCTTCTCCAGTGATAGGATAGATTATTAAAAGAAGCTACTCTTGGCTTTTTATTTTCAACTTTTAAGGCCACATTGCTTTAGGCCTAACTCTGGTAGTATATGTTCTATTAGCCCAGGTAACTAGTGGTTGGTAGAACCTGTTTCCTGAGATTGAATAAGGATATGATCCAACCTAAATGCAATTATTTAGGCCCAGTGCAGCTTGGATTCATATGATAGCATGCAGATCAGTCCAGGTTGGACTGTCTTCCACAATATGGGTGAGCAGTCGGTTGCCATACTGCTTGTTCAGTTGGGAGTTTACGGACCTGGAAGCATGGAATAATGCTACATTAAATAGATGGCAGAAGCTAGGTAGAGAGAAAGATTGTCCTTTTTGTCCAACCTTGAGTAAGGAAAACAGTGAAATCATAGTGCCCAGATGATATTCTTAATTAAAATAATTTCATGGCTTAGTCTAGTGAGGGTAAGCCATTTAGGACTTGGCAAACTTGAGCTAGAATATCTGGCTATGTACTTCCTTTAAAACTAGAGATATGGAAATGTTTCACATCCAATGGCTACTTAAAAGGCACATCTTGGGAAAAAGAGTCATTCTCTTGGCTCTTTCACTTCATAATTGGGGACATGGTTGGTGAGTTATTGGATACCAAGAGAAGATATCTTTAAATCTGAGGGGGAAAAAAGTACTTTTCAAGTGTTGAGGTCTTTTTTGACACAGGCTCTGGAATTTTAAAAATATTTAAAAGGATTCATACTCTAGCCTGAAAACTTATGCTTAAATGTTAAGTATAGATCAGAGAAATTGTTTGGGTATTCACAGCAAAATCTAAAAATGTAATAGCTGTCCTGGCAAAGGATACAAGATATCAATCAAAAGTCATATGAAGATCTCTTTTATTATAATGTTTCTTCTTCAAGATGGAAATGTTAATTTTGGAATTGATGACTTTCTCACAGCTTCAAGACCCCATTGTTCCCTTTAGTGGAATTATTGCCATAGTAAAAATAACTCAAGCATGTCGTACATAGCACAAATTTTTGAGGGGCCTATGTTCTAGTTAAGTTCTTAATATTTGAAAAATAAAATCACTTAATGTGAATTGGATAATAAAGGATCACACATCAACTGTTCCCTGGGTCTATTAGTTGAGTGAATGTTACAAGTGATTTGAAAATGTCAAAATGGAACCCAAATTAAAAATAAATAGTATATCTTTTCAGGGAAAGAAATCAATTGAATACTTCCTGCCCTAATTTCAAATTGAATCAATCAAATCTATCATAGTACATAGTGATAGAAATGAAGCAATGGATTTTCTAGATTTCTGGTCTCATTAGAAAATACAACTGATTAGTTTGAAAAAAATTATAGCCAGAATCATGGCTTTATGAAAATATAATTAGGGCACTTACTGTTGGTTTCTGAACACTTGTTTACTTTTTTTGTTTGTTTCCATTTTTATTAATTGCAAAATAGTTGGAAGAGATTTAATAAGAGAGATTACATGACAGGCTCCACTCATCCAGCTCAGAAGGATTGGAGAAGTGGGACACAGCCCCAGGTCCCATCATTAAATACATCACTGTAGCTATGGATAATTTAAAAAGTCATAGATCAGCAGGACACGGCTATTGAAAAGTTATGATTTGTGCAGAAAACACATTATCTATTATATTAGCATGTCATCCATCTAACAATAAATTATTTTCATATTAAATATAAAAAAAAGCCTAGTATTGACTAATCAAAAAGTGCTATATCTTTAAACATTAAAAAATTGTCACATCACAATTGATATTGGAAGTATATAATTGCTTCAGATTCAAATGACTTTTCAGACTTTCATAAAGGGAAATATTTTAATTAACTCAACAATCTATTTCATCAGCCATGAAGTATTTCCTGATATATGTCTTAGGATTTAATTTTACTTTAGAGCTACCCAAAAGAACATGACCTGAAAAATTAAGATAAAGGTTATGATAACTACATAGTAATGATGACATTAGTAGTAGGGCTTTGTATAGTAAAAGATTTAGAGACTAGATATCTTCCATTTGGTAATGTCATGTTCTCTTTGGAATGTTTTTTTTTCTTTTCCTTTCAAAACTTAGCCTTAAATCCTAATGTTTAGACAACTACATTGTGGACTGGGATCAACATCAAAATATCAAACATTCTTATGAGGCTGCAAAACAAACTATCACAATAAAACCCAACCTTGTGGCCAACACATTCTACTTCTTCATAGTTGAATGAAACCAGGAAATTTAAAAATTATCTTAGAAATTAAATCTGTACCATTGAAAAAGGATTTGTACTATCAGATTTTTTTTAATCCAAAGTAACAAGAATTGGATAATAAAATTATCACACATCAACCGGGTCCCTTGGGTCCATTAGTAAAAAGGCTAATGACATTTTGATTGTTGACATACCTAAACACATTTACTTATGTCACACAATTGGTAGACTTCCCTTAACTAATATATGGCCTATATTAAAAATATTTCCATTTGGATGATGTTTGTGCAGGAAAATACTGACAGATTTTTCAGTAAATGAACATATTGATTTAATACAAGTCATACTTTACAAAATCGAGGGGTTAAGATTTTATTTATTTATTTATTTATTTATTGAACCCAAAGGAGCTTAACTACTGAGCCACATCCCCAGTTCTTTTTATTTTTTTCTTTTGAGACAGGGTCTTACTAAGTTGCTGAGGCTGACTTTGATCTTGCAATCCTCCAGCCTCTGGGATTATACACATGTGCTATCATGCCTTGCAGGATTTATTTTAAATGAGGCATCTTTGTCTGTATTTGTCCCAGCAAATATATGTAAATATAATTTCACTCATCAAATCTCATGAAAGAAAAATACAACAAATTTGATTGTCCACTATTTATCAGACACTGACTTATACCTACAACTGTACTATAACTTTGTTTTTGAGTTATAGTCTTTCTTCAGCTCCAAATTCTCATAAAGCTTATTAACACATTTTCTTATGCTTGGAGTAGGTACCCAATAAATATTTGTTGAATGAATTCCTAAATAAGGAAAATTTTAATTTTTGAGCTTGCAATACAACATAATTTAGGGCTAATTAAATATAAAAAACAATTGCAATTGTGAAATTTTTCTTAGGGAAGAAAATAATATTCCATTCATTCAATTTTAAAATTAGAAGAGCAAACAAAAGTATTGTTCTTAAGATATACAGAATGCACTTCTTCTATGTTATAGTCAGTAAAGAAAAAGATCTGAAAAAAGTAGGAAAAAGGTAGCAAATTTTAAAATGATGAAAAGAAATGAGGATGGAAACATCATGAGACAGATGTGAGAAAGTGATGACATCATGAGTACAAAGCCATTCAGCAATGTAAGCAAAGAATAATAGAGATCCATGGTGGCGTGGAAGACAAAGCATGTCACTTAACTCTCAAGTCAACAAGCCCTACTGCCCCACCTCAAAGTGCCTCCCAGACTTGCACAAGAGTCAGCACCATAGAACAACATACTACTGTAACTCTGAGGTGCACAAAATGGTAGTGAACTCTTAAGTGCATTTAAATCACTCTGAAAGACTCAAGACAACTTTATAGAAATGATATTTGACTGAGTTTTGAAAGGTTAATAAATCATGGAACTGTTGCCCAAAGAGGGAAATCTGGGCAAAACAAAACAAAACAAACAAAAAAACCACTCCCCAAAACAAAAACAAAAACAAAAAACCCTGTTGGTAACAGACTGGCATGGCTGGAACACAAGATGAATGTATCAGATTGACTAATTAAAATAGAATTGTTGAGGATGGAGTCCAGTTTTTTTTTTTTTTTTTAAGGTAATGGTATAGTTTTAAAGGCTCACTTGAAATTTTTAATGGGCAACTCTGAGTGCTAAGTAATTGAAAGTCAGTGAACATTTTTAAATGAGGAAATGGAATAATTAGATCTGTTTTAGGAAGATACATTTGGCTTGAAGAGTGGAAAGAGGATATATGTATGTGTATGAAGACCAGGAAGAATCAAATATCAGTCAAGAGTATAATGTATTACACATAAATTCCAGAAAAAGACAAGTATTCCTTATATTGTAAGGAAGAGGCCAATTTGCATAGGCTATTTTGTTGAGGCTATTTGGAATTCTTGGGTTCAACTCTCATTGACAGTTATAATCAAAAGTTATTAATGTGTATATTACCTATTTTATTTACCACATAGATCTAATGAACCCAAGCCAAGAAATTATTTTAATCTCTATTTTAAATGCCCATAAGAATTCATTATTTGTAAAAACTATTTATAACTAATTCTTTTTTTACTTTGAAGAATTTATTGTTAAAAAAAAAGCTATGGTAACATAATTATGCCAATTTTTAATCAAAATCATTTTAATCAAATGAAATAATTTTGTTTTAAAGGTCATGTTAGTATTAAGAATATTCTTATGTTATTGTCCCTTGGTAAACTGTATTTATCAGTTGAAGAAGTGGGATAATTAAAATGCATTCAGAAATCAGAAACTTACATATAGAAATTTTTTCTATATTTTTAAAGTTTAATATTCACATTGGCAATTATTAATTTACACAAGAATATAGGTTTTATTTGTAAGATAGCAATATTTTCACTTTTGAAGAAACTTAGGAAAAAAATCTGTTGTTAAAAATTTTGCACATACATATATATATGCCTAAAATTGATATAAATTACTTTATAAAAAGAAATAATTGATTTTGATTGCATTTCACCAGCAGTAGGAACTTGGTATATGTACACATTCTATGTGCCAGATAGGTCTAATGAACAGCTGGCACATATACCAAGTACCAAATATATATATATATGTATATATACACATATATATGTGTGTGTGTATATATACATATATGTATATATTTTCTTTTATATATTTTTCTTTTGTAAAAAAAAAGTATCTCCAGTGATTCACCACAGACAAAATTACTCGTTTGTCTTCCAAAGGAATATTTTCAATTCAAGTAACAATGTGAATTGTGTGCTTTCTAGTTATTGTAATTGGGTGTACTGTTTTAAGCCATTATCTAGTAATTCCTGAAGCAGCTCTCATAGAATTGGGTCAGAAGCTCTCAACCTGAGATTCATCTATTTCCTGAAGTATCCTTTAGATTTGGATCAGAGGCACTCACAAAATTTTTCAACCTGAGAATCATCTGTTATATTTCACTGAAAAACACCATCCTCAAATGTTTGAATAATGGAGGGAAGGGAAAAAAAATAATATATATATATATATATCCCTTTCTTCCTTTAAGCTTCTTTCCTCCTTTTCTCCTTCCCTTCCTTCTATCTTTGGTTTGAGAAGATGTTAATAAGAAACTCTGGCCAAAAGAAGCATTTGGCAAGAAAGATATTCTTACATTTTACTTTTAAAGATCAGGAAATTGAAAATCAGTAAGATCGAGTGACTTTCTGCATGTCACCAATGATAAGGAATGGAATTAGGTCACAAAAATCTTCTGACCTCTATTTTCTAATTGCAATATTTTATTTGAGGACAATTCCCTCCCCCAAAATATTTAATAAAAAGCTAACAAAAGCCCCAATACTGTTACTACAATATGGCTACTTATTAATTTCTTTACTAGAGATCCGTATTTTTGGCCTGGACAATGATCTTAACATGTGAGTTGTTTTGCCTACTTTGAGAAACATCAATCCATTTTTGGTTTTATACTCCATTTCTATATTTTTTCCATTAAAAAATTTTTGAAAATCTAGTTAAGATTATAAATTTTTTGTTTAAAGTTTGCCTGCCATTTAACGATTCATTTCTCTAAACATAACTAGGAAGGTAAAGTGAGTTATCCATAAGTAGTATATATAATAGATTTTTATTATTACATGTGAATTTTTTTCTAAAGTAGATTTGTTTGATGCAAAAGTTAAAAAGTCTCACCTAAATGGTATGAAATAATATGAATAAGACATAATTTACTTCAACAATTTTTCAGTCTTAAAAACTCTAAAAGAAACTATGGGTACACAAGACACTTTTAAAATTTGAATGATGCTTAACAAAGGAAAGTTAGAATCTCACATTTTTTTTCATAAATTTACACAATATGATATGTTATAAATGTAAGGCGTTCAGAAGAATATAAAAACTAAAGACCTCATAACCCTAACCAAAACAATGACATACCACAGATTTAATTTTTTGAAAGAAAACTGACATTCACTTTTTATGAAAGAGAAGAGGTTTCACCATCCCTGCCAAGATCTTGGGTAACTGTGCAGCAATAACTTCAGACATCATTTCTGGAAATTCAACACTCAGTGCCCGGGACTGGATAAATGTGTTCAAGCAGTATAGATGAAGTTGTTTGACAAGCTGTCAGTTTAACAAATGGGTAGGAAATGTAAAAAAATAAATAAATAAGTAGATTTATATGCTATGCAAACATAACTTATATTTCTAACAATAGAAATACTTATCAAGACTTTCTTCCTTCCAAACTGAAAATAATTCCCATCACTGTCTAGAATGCGCAAGTATCATAAACTCATGATGCGATATTCTAATACTAAGGAAAGATTTAAAAGAATGAAATTTATCCATGTTTCCACATTTCAGCTAAAAAACAGTTTCAAGTTTTTTCCCCTTTTTTATGTGTATATATATATATATATATATATATATATATACACATAAGCCTATTGACAATATTACACATATATTTTTAACTGAAATTATGACATAAATTCTATTTGTCAATCTGGCTTTTTCACATAATTATATGTTGATGTTTTTATATCAATAACTCAACATTTTAATCAAATTTTAATTTTTATTAAAGTAATTCATGTATGTGATTTTGAAAGTTAAAAAGAACTTCAAGGTTTATAACAAAACAGCAGCTGCAGCAGCAACAACAAAATTCCTCAGTTCCCTGATACACTTCTTATTTCAGTTCCCCAGACACAACTAACTTTCTGTATTTTTAAAATCTGTGTCTTTTGACATTTATATCTGTATCTCAAATAAACATTTTCTTTTCATTCTGACATTATTGAGGTCGTGCTATGAAAATTGAGGATTTAGTTATCTTATACTACATATTCTGCTCCTCAACTATATTTTCTCTTCTCCCCATTCTCTGCATACATTTCAATATTTGGCTAAATCAGTTTCCAGCAATTATATTACAAAGATTTGTATCGTTTCCCTTCTGGATTACATTTCCTTCTTTACATGACTTGTTTTTAAGTTGTAAGAGCTAATCCCCAAGTATTCTTGTTTGCTTTGTTTCTTCATATTGGTACAAAGCCATAGTCAAATTTTCTTGATAGCAATGGAAAAATTTCACCTTGCTATGGTTATGCCTACTGGCGCTCTTCCAGTAATGATTCCTGAAGCTGGTATCCCAGAACACTTTGTCTTGCTGTTCCAATCTAGACTGCTCTGTACAATTACTAGGGCATCTTTGGCATCACTCTTGGGTTGGATCCTATACTTCTTTGGCTTATTGTTTTGCTGTGACACATTCTGTGGTAGTTCTCAAGACAGGTTATATTTGACATAGACTCTGAGACTGCATGAGTAGAAATACTACTTTTATATTATCATTACCTCGTTTGGTGAATTGGCTTGAAATCTAATTCTTTAATAATTTTTCTTTTCCATCAAAATTCTGGAGGCATTGCTCATGCATCATTCCATCTTATGGCTTCCAGGGTTGCTTTTGAGAAGTCCAATGTCATTCTTAATGTGGAGAATTTGTTTGTGACTTTTTCTTTTGATCACTAGTATATTTAGGATAGTCTCCTCATTTCTGATATTCTGAATTCACATTTTATAATAATGTACCCTTGTTCAAGTATGCAATGCCTATACAGCATGCCCATATAGTTAGAAAGCTCATATTCTTCAGTTCCAGTAACTTTGATTATTATGTAATTTCCTCTTTTGATTTTTCTCTTATCTGTCTTCTGGAAATTCCTATTAATTGGGGGTAGAAATCCCTAGATTAATTCCTTAAATTTGCTCTCTCTCCTAATTTTTCTTGAATTAATTTTTAAATTATTTTCTGAGAGTTTATATTTTATCCCTCTTGTTGAATTTTTAATTTCTTCTCTATATTTAATCATCCAAAAGCATTATTCTTGCTCAATGTTCATTTTTTAATATTCTCCTTTCCTAGACAAAATATCATTCTTATTTCTCTGAGGGGCTTAAAAGTGTTCTTTTGTTGTCTGTACTAAGGTTTGTTCCTTCAAGCTGCTTTTTTCCTGCTTATTTAGTTGTCTGCTTTGCATTTTAGAGGCTTCACTTGAATAGCTCACACTCTTGGCAATCTATTCATATTCAGAAGTAAGGACTCAAAAGTTGACCTGGTGAGTAGATAGCCTTTTTTATTGCTTAACTGTCATTTTAATGTGGTTTCTGAGCATTGCAGCAATAAAAACTTCTATTCAATATGTCTTGACTAACCACATGTGTTTTGTTTTAATAATCCAGTTCTGGTGTTGGACATTTTTGGGTTGTTCATCACAGCAGAGAAAAAAAAAAATCCAGAAAGGATTTAAAAACTTAAAGTCTTGCCTAATTATGTCTTTAAGATAAATTCTGAAAAATAAAACCTTGAAAAGCATGCAAATTTTAGCTCTTGCTATATAGTGCCTGATTTCCCAACAGCCAGTTTATAGAATTCCACATCAATGGTAGATATTTTCTATATCCATACTTTTGCTTTTATTGCCCATATAAAAAACTTTGCTAGTTTTAAGCAAAATATTTTAGAACATATTCTGGGAAATGTATCCTAATTCCTACCAGCCATTAAATTACTCTTAGGTTATGTAAATACTAATAAAGGGCTATTTCAGTGATCTACACTGAAAATGAAAAAAAAAAAAAAAGCCCAATATAAATTCAGAACAGTATTATATCAGAACTCTTTAAACCAGGAGCACAAATACAAATTTGATGAAAACATATCAAGTAAAATTTAGATTTAACATTTTAAAAGTTAGAGAAATCTAGAGAACAAGTACTGATATCCTGGGGAGCAAAACACTTACATCATGCAAGCTATCCAGAAGTTTTGTAAGTTGATAGAAACGCTGTGAACTAGAGACAACTCCTTTCTGCCTCAAACCAATTGCTTTGATGAGCTCTCTAATGTAGCTTGATCTCATCTCTTCAAACTGGCTTTGGCTTCTTAGTCCTTCCAAAGGAACTGTAGGAAGATAATTACAAGTGGCAGTTATGTTAAAAAGATAACACTAACAACTTATACATTTCTGAGCTAGATGATTTCTTTTATAGGTAATCCTAATAAAACCACCTCAAGTAGGGAAAAGACAGTGGTATGGATAACATCAGTACATGGAAACTTCTAATTCTGAAAGAATATAAGACCAACTAGGCATATTAAAGAACATTTCAGCTTACCTGTTTCAGACCTGTATTATGAATTTAACTTAGTCAGCATTTACTCAGAAAAGCACCAGACTTTATTCTATCATCCTACCTCAAATACATGGTTTGATTTGGTTTATAAATGTACTCTGATTCTTTTTTTTTTTTTAACAAATGATTGGGTTTCTTTGAAATTTCTTCTTCATGCAAATCTCAAATATTTTTCATTAAGATTATTCCCAGATAAGTTGTCTTTTTCTGTTTTTGTCATTTTAACATTGCTTTACTAAATTTTCTAATGCCTATCTGCTGATACAGGGAGAAAGCTATTAACATTTTAATATTACTCTTAGATACAGACACCTAGTTGTAGCCTATTTTTAATTCAAGCAATTTTTGGTGGATAATCTTGATTTTCTTGGTATTCAAAAATATAACATCCAAATATTTCAGTTTCATTTCCAATAGTTGTATCTCTCATTTCTGCCTCACAATTCATTGCGTTGTTTCAACATTTATGGAACAATATTAAATACTGAGTGTGAAAACTGTTATTCACATTTTAGTCTTGATTTAATGAAAATGCCAATTATTCTCCTTACAATATCAACTAATAACTTGGATATTTATCTCTGAAATCTGTAATTCCTGTATGCAGATCTTAGGCATAACTACTAGTTCTTGTATTTTCACTTCATTATCAATTCCACCATTGTTTTCTCATAAATCTTTTAGGTCCTTCTGCTATCACTGATCTAAGACACCCTGGTTGATTTCTCTAGCAATTATACCACCAATGAAGGGTTATGGAAAATAATATTCCTATAAGACAGCCCCAGAGAAAAATTTATCTCATCTCCGGAGGAGGTAGGGACATTAGCCAAACATTAAACCTCTCTCAGTGAATCTTTTCCCAGTAACAATGGGCCCTCAGGGAAGGAAAGCAAACTTTCATCCCTTCCTGGGTTGTCTCCAGCCATCTGCATCAAAAGCAAACATTCATCCCTTCCTAACCACTATGGGTCCTGAAGGGAGGAGGCTGATACTGAAACTGAAATGCGGGGCCCTGGACTTTTACCCTTTCGCCATTGCCCATGAGTCCTGGAAGGAGGAAAATCCAATAAATAGGGAAGCTCTGAGTAACACCGGTCCCAGAGGAAGAAGATAAGCAGTGAACACTGAGTTCTGAACTTTGCCCAATGACGATGAGTTTCAGACTTTTTACAACTTTTTACCTGACTGCCCTGTCTCAGTCTCCAATGATAAATTCACCCTCATTGTGAACTATAAAACTCAGACTCCTTCTGTAACTGGTGTGCCATTTTTGTACCCAGAAAATGAGCCCTCCTGTGCCTGACTGATTGACTCTGCTATGGAATACAAGAAAGCTTGCTGATCCATTTGAGGTCTGCTTCTGTCCCAGTTATTTGTGTTTTCATAATGGTACCAAAACCATGTTGGTTATTTTTGTTTACAACCAGTACCAATTTCCTCCTTGCTTCATTTTTTTTCCTTTAGCTATACTTTTCCTACAAACAAATGTTCAACTTTAAGTGTGCCATCTGCTTTTCCTG
The DNA here is from genome assembly GCF_048772815.1 of Callospermophilus lateralis. NCBI lineage: Eukaryota > Metazoa > Chordata > Mammalia > Rodentia > Sciuridae > Callospermophilus > Callospermophilus lateralis. The sequence goes on along the minus strand of NC_135306.1, from coordinate 125,288,685 downwards.
TGGCTATATCCATTACTGAAAGAAAAATAAGAAAATCTCTTAATTTATGTTACTATACATCCATGATCTTGACTCTTAATAATATTTTTATAAAGAAATTATCTTGGTTTAAAGGTAAATGTGTGTGCTCAGCAAGAAGGAAAATACTTTTTAAAAACTACTATTTATCTTTTGCATCCCAATCGGACCTTGAAGTCCATTCTTCTCTGAAAAGAACATCACATATACAAGCCAAAGGGTAACCAAGAAGTTAATTATTCAACTTTGAGTTTCCAAATGCTCAGATTCTGAATATAAACAGGTCTCTGGACAGGTGACAGCAATATGCAGTTTTTGATCAGATGAAAACTCCTGTATGACATGTATATGTAAATAGTATGTGTTCATCTATAAACTCTTCTTTCAAGTTTCTTCATGTTACCATTTTTTTCAAACTTGGACACCTCTCTTTAAGGTTTCCAAACAATCCTGTATCTCCCTCACTCTTGAAAATGAATATAAACCATTATTCTTGATATTTTCTTGGTAAATCCACTTACTAAGATTAAGTGTAGTTTTGTGGGGAGCAATAGTAAATATATGTATTTTAATCAGTCATCTGTTCCTGGAGATCTGTATTTTAATTTTTAGAGGCAAATAGGAGGTTAAACTTTTAAAACATGATATCATTGAAACTTTTTCATTGACACTTTTACCACGGGATTTAATTTTACAAAGTCATTTCCTATCTGATATTTGAAAATAATTTATATTTCTTCTAGTTTGTTTTCCCTCATATGTTTATAATTCTTATCTATTTATGCTCCTAGATTCAAAGATGAATTTTCAATAATTTTGCCAATTTATTCTCCCAGCCAACTGATATTTGTGCCCCTAGAAGGCAGTCACTGCAAAAATGCTGCTGAGAAAGACACTTGGTGCAGCTCAACCCAAGGCCTTAGCTCCCTGTGGTTCTCTTCCAATCACTTCCAATAAGGAAGCATAGATTTGTACATTTGAGAGTTGAACATCCCTGTGCATTGAAAGGGCACAGAAAAGTGTAAACAGCTCTTTTACCATTATTTTTTTTTAAATTTTTCCTACCCACACCCCCTTGGGAATCTACTGAGGTAGAGGCCAATGTATTCTTTGTGTATGAGAAAAAATGAAGTTGATATTTGCCCTTTGTTTGGTGACCAATACTCGGTTTCATGTCATTCCTTCTGGCTCCAGGGCATCCAGCCAGGCAGCATGTCCCAGCTTTTGCTGCAGGCACGTGGACCATGGAATGCAGGTGGAAATGGTGCATGACACTTTCAAATCATGCCTCCAAATTTGCTCACTCAGTTCTCATTTCTAGTCAGAAGCAATGGTGCACTCCAAGCCACAGAAAGGTGGAGCCACTTGATGGAAGGAGCGTGGGTTTTTCTGCTTACCCCACTGGACTGTGTGTGTGTGAATGACAAAATACAGTGTGAATGTACTAATCTGCTGAATTTCATATCTATTTGTTGCAATGGTTAGTCTATCTTGATATAAGGAGAATAGTTACATACAAAATAGATTTTTTGTGTATTTTATATAGTAAATACTTTTGTGGCTGGTTATAAAAGGAAGCATAGGTTGTGTTTATGTAATGTTAATCAGAGTACAATATTAAATTAGGTGAACATAAAAAAAAATCGAATCATATTTTACCTAAAATAAACAAATTGGTTAGCTCATTTTATATTATAATGGTAGGTAAGATATGACAAAAGATGAAGTAATTTTATTAATGTCTATGACAATATATTGGATATTGTTCCTTTACAGTTACAATCTAAGATTTATACCTCATATATATTATATGATATTGTTTGAGACCTTCCTAATGAATTTAAAGTTAAGAAACTAAATATCATTTATTAAGTTACTTGTACTCACTTGTATTAAGAAGTAGCAATACTTTCATACAGAGGAATTCTTCATGGCTAATTTGAAGCTTGACAAATTCCTGTGGGATCTGCCACATGGTAAGGCATAAAGAATAGAAGGACAACTCCTTCATCCGCTGCCTTGCACCACACATAACACATAAAAGAAAAAGCAATAGGTGAAAAAAAAAAACAGTGTTTCTGCCAGTTCATGTAATATATCAGGGAATATGATTTTGACAATTATTTCTCATACTATTGATTATGACTAATATTTTTTAATAAGCAATAAATATTTGGAGTTTTCAACATCTTTAAGCTTTTTTACAGTACAATACTAAATATTTGGTGTTATGATATTTTAAAATTAGAAAATCCTATCAGATGCACATAGACCAAAATTAATATTGTTTCTTTTATAATAAAATTTTAAATACCTAAACCAAAATTGTAGAATTTGAGAACGTGCAGGCGAAGAATGCTCAGAAATGCTTTATTTACTGTTGATTTTTTTCTATGAAAGCATATCTCTGTGTGTGTGTATGTGTGTGTGTACACACATAATTTTATGTGTAATTCACATGAGAATTGCCTTAGTTTGCAGAAAGTTACCTCTCTGTGACCTTTTCTAGGGGAAATGTATGGTGACATAGAGGATAAAAGAGAATGTTAGCAAGCATATAATAATTCATAATCTCAAACACCAATTCTGAAGGTTGAGGACATTTATTTTTTAACACTGTGCTATTTTATAATGTTCACATCAATCAAATTATGCTAACAGGAACAGTGAAAAAGATACTAGGTTTTGACTCAAAAGAGTTAAGATTTAATCCTGATTCTTTTTTTTTTTTAAAAAAAAGAGAGAGTGAGAGAAGGAGAGAGAAAGAATTTTAATATTTATTTTTTAGTTATCAGCGGACACAACATCTTTGTTTGTATGTGGTGCTGAGGATCGAACCCGGGCCGCACGCATTCCAGGCGAGCGCACTACCGCTTGAGCCACATCCCCAGCCCTTAATCCTGATTCTTTAGCAGGGTGCACATGTGTGTGTGTGTGTGTGTGTGTGTGTGTGTGTGTGTGTTCATTATAGTTGTACATATTGATGAGATTTGCTGTTATCTGTTTGTACAGGCGTAAATCTATTAATATAATTTGGTCAATATCACTCCCCAGCATTTCCTTCCTCCCTCTGTATCTCTCACATCTTGATCCCTTTTCTCTATTGATCTCCCCTTCATTTTTAGGAGATCTACTTCCAACTTTGTTTTTCTTTTTCCTCTCTAACTTCTGCATATGAGCAAAACATGACCCTTAATCTAAGCCTCGGTTTCTTGAACTATAAAATTAAGGATGCTAATTTCTTATAATCAAGGACTTGTAAGATAAAACAGAATGAAATATGAAAATTACCATAAACTATGAAAACTTACACAAGGTATAAGTTACTAATTTAAATACTTGTAAGTCATCATTCACCATTAGAACATCATAAGTATTGCGATGAAAAGATTTTTAATCTGGTCATATGTAGAAAATTAATTGATTATGTATAATAAGGCAAATTAAATATTTATCTTTTCAGTTTTTAAAATAAATTACAAGCCCAGTTTTCCTGTAAGAAAAAAGATGTTTCTACTTTTTGAAGTTAAGTCAATACTTTAAAAAATATTTCTAATTTATTTCATTATCTTCATTATACTAAGGGATGAAATTTTAACTTTATAAAGTAAATACTTGATGTTGTTTTTAAAGCCTGTTTCTTGGCATAATTTTGAAGAATTTAAAATTTTTTATTTGAGACAATAATAAATATTGAAACAAAAAGGAAAAAATATCAAATTACTGATACAAATGATATGATTTTATTAAGACTGTATTATCAAGTTGTATTCTGAAATAATTCTGAAAAATACTTAAGGAAATTCCATTATTTAAGATACCAAATGTATAGTCATTTATTGAAATATAATTTTGAAAATTATGCTGCAAACACACTTGTGATGATAACAAGACAACAATATTTACTACTTACTCATTTAGTATTAGATCAGGTGCAAAATATAACATCTGCCCACTGACATGTTTGTAGGATCTCCATCCTAGTCCAAACACCATTAAGCTCATCCAAGAGTACTGAATCAGAGTTATCTGATCATCAATGTGTAAGTTTCTAAAACCTACAAAACAATTTTAAAATGAAATGATCACGTATGTAGAAAATACACAGAAGTTTAAAAACAGATATAATTAGGGTTTCAATCTTAATATAATTTTTCCTAAAATCAGGAACTCATCAATCACCCATCTCTCATTCTTGCAATACCCATTTATTGAGACCCGTATGTGTGCCAGGCACCTTGTTAAAATGCTGGGGTTATAAAGATGAAGATGAATCTTCCCCCTTAACAGGAGCTCCCCACTCAACAGGAGAGACAAGAATAGGGGAGCGGTGATGAGAAAGCTAAGAGGGAGCATACCAGTCAATCAGAAGGCAGGCCAGGCAAAGCTTCCTGAAAGACCAAGAGCTGATGACTGAGTGATATTCAGTTTGTTGAGTAATCTCAATTGTGGGGAATTTAAACATAAATTGGTTTTAGTTTATAAAACCAGTGCCCTCAATTGTGGTATATCTAAATTTCTAGCAATGCTTATATATCATAGATTCCAGAAGTTTGGGGTCAAATTTTTTTTTATTTTATACTTTTAAAATTTGTTCTTATTAGTTATACATGACAGTAGAATGTATTTTGACACATTATGCATATAAGGAGTATTATTTCCCATTCTTCTGGTTGTACATATTGTGAAATTACATTGGTCATATATTCATAGATGCACATAGGAAAGTAATGTTTGATTCATTTAACTAACTTTCCTATTTCCTTTCAACCTCCCTTCATTAATTCCACTTTGTCTAATCCAGAGTACTTCTATTTTCCCTACCCACTTCCACCTATTGTGATTTAGCATCCACCTGTCAGAAAAAAAAAAAAAAAAACATTTGGCCTTTTGTTTTTTGGGATTGGCTTATTTCACTTAGCATGAGAGTCTCCAGTTCCATCCATTTACCTGCAAATGCCATAATTTCATTTTTCTTTATAGCTGAATAGTATTACATTGTGTAAATGTACCACATTTTCTTTATCCATTCATCTATTGAAGTGTAACTAGGCTGATTCCATAATTTAACTATTATGAATTGAGCTGCTATAAACATTAATGTGGCAGTGACACTGTAGTTTGCTGATTTTAAGTCCTTTGGGTATATGCCAAGGAGTGGGATAACTGGGTCAAATGGTGGTTCCATTCTGACTTTTCTAGGGAATCTCCATACCACCTTCCAGAGTGGTTGGACCAATCTGCAGTCCCAGTAGCAATGTATGAGTGAAATTTTGTCTCTATATCCTCACCAATATTTATTGTTACTTGCATTCTTGATATTTGCCATTCTGACTGGAATGAGATGGAATCTCAGTGTAGTTTTAATTTGCATTTCCCTAAATGCTAGAGATGTTGAAAATTTTTTCATATATTTGTTGACTGATTGTATTTCTTTTTCTGTGAAGTGCCTGTTCAGTTCCTTTGCCCATTTATTGATTGGGTTATTTGTTTTGTGGTGTTAAGATTTTTAGTTCTTTGTATATCCTAGAGATTAATATTCTATCTGAGGTGCAGGAGGCAAAAATTTTCTGATTCTATAGGTTCTCTTTTCACATTTTTTTAATCCTATCTTAATTTAAACATCTATGTGATTTAGAGTTGTGCATATGTGTGTATGCACAAATGCTCTGATCTTTCACCCTCTTTCAGGCCCTTGTCTGGTGTTGGTGGCAGAGAGAGAATGGCAGCAAAAGGCAAAATGTGTTTTGACTTAGTGGTTGTAGTTCTTCTTTTCATCTTTTCCCATTTCTTTGAAGAAGAGCATCTGTTCAGCACTGAAGAACTTAAGAGAGGAAGAAGCAAAGATGTCTCTGGAGATGTAGACTGGAGTCGAAGCTTGGAGGGTCTTGTATGTCAATCAGTAGCAATGGGAGAGACATGGCCTACATGTGTTTTAGGAAGATTCTTAGTAGCTATGAGGAAAGTGGATTCATGGAGCAAGTACTCGAATTAGGAAAAGCAGTTGGCAATCAGATGAAAGATGATGACAGTCTTATCTTAAATTGATATGAAGGAATTGAAAGAAGGAGATACATCAGAGAGATATTTAAAATGCAAAATCTAAGAGATTTGGCAACTAATTGTATGTAAGTGGGAAGAAGAACTCAAATACAACTATCAGCATCTTTACCTGAATTCTATAGTGGTGGCAGCATTGCTGAGATAAAGGAGAAGAAACAGGATAGGGAGACAAAAGTAAATATGGATATGTTTGAGGAACCTCACAAATATCTAGATAGCAGTTGAGCATGTGAATTAGGATAGGGCGATATCTGGGCTAGAAATATAAATTTGGAGATTATTTGTATCTGATGGTAGTAGAAACAAGAAAGTGGATGAAATATTTTATTAAATTTTAGGAGAAAAATGTGTTTTGATATAAACATCAACCACTTTCTTTAAAGCTCTTTGACTAATGACTGTTTTACCTAAAAAAACTCCATTGAAATCCACTCAATTCATTGAAATTACTCAATTCAAAAGTAAAATTAAATCAAAACTTAATTTATTTGATACTAAGAGCAAAATAAATTAATGTCTTGACTACATTAGACATTTCAAGGAATTGTCAGAGCTGAAGGCTATCTTCTCTCACACACTCAAGATGGTCCCATCTCAGGTGAACATCAGGAAGGCTGATGATCTCTCTTGAGAACTCATTAACCTCACTGGGACTCCAAAGAACTCCAGAGCATGTTACAACTAGGGATATCACCGCAGCAGTTTTCCTCTTGGGGAATGGGCTCTTCATTGTCTAACTTCCTTCCTTTCTTCCTCTGTGCAGTACAGATCACCCTGGTTGCAATTTGGTGAAAGCATGTGTCCCACCTTTCCACAAAGGAAGTTGGCTAAAAGCTCTGCTTCCCTGGGCTTACGGCTTGGGTCTGGCCTCTGGATAAGGTACTTTGAATCAGGATTAGTAAATCAGGGTTAGTAAGGCAAAGACAAAACATATTGTTATTAAATCTTGATAGCAGTAGTGCCTGGTGGAGGCACCAAGTGATAGAGGAATACAAAGGGTGTGTTTGTCATGCTAATTTATGCCTCAGTTTCTACCATATTCCAAGTTTGTTCTCTAGTTTCTATTCAATGACTGCCTATTGATCTCCCAGTAATTTCCCTCCCCCGCTTTTTTTAAATAGAGCTTTTGTTTGTTTGTTTTTATAAATAACTGTTTTGTTGTTGTTGGCTTCCAAGAATTCTGATTTATTCAGGTGCAGAAAGACTCCCTACATAACCAGCCAATAAAAATTTGGCATGTGGTTTTCACAGTACTTTATTTTAATGTGACTTAAACTCACCTTCAAGTACATGTCTATATAAAATGTGTCTTTTAGAAACAAAACTGAGTATCAACACAATAAATCTAGAACATAAAATCCTGTCAACTGAATATTTAACAGGATTTACAGAAATGGAACATTAATTCTCTGATAAAATTTATAGTAATGAATCTGCCTAACTTGTGAAAAGGAAGACTTCCTAAAGGGAAGCAAATGTCAACCTGTCTGTAGCTGGTCTTCTTACATTACAAATAGTTTTGGAGAAAAGAAGTCTTGGTTCTATCACTTGATAAATGCCACTTTGGGCAAGTTATTTGATATGACTGAATCTAAATTTTTTCATGGGTAAAATCACACTGATAGTTAAAACTAATTCAATAAGTTGCTATAAGACTCAAATGGATAATTATGCATATCATGGAGAACTATGGAGATATTTATTATTAGTCTATGAATGGCTACTATAACAGAATTGCTTATTAGAATAATATTCCTATGAAGGTCACTAATCAGCCCAATAGGAAGTCTCTATTTTAAAACACAATGAAATAAAAATTATGTGTCAGGAGACATTTTTCAACAATTATACAACCTCTACAATACAGCTAAAGTATGTTATTAATGGCAGTAAAATTCAAAAGACAAAAATAAGTGATTGGGAATATACATTTTCCAGAAAACATATTTCAAATTATTTTATATAAAAAATTATGTATTTCATGTATGTAAATATATAAAATGGCAGTCTTGTAGAGAGTTAGTTTAAACTAATTAGATGTATTAAAACATTAACACATCGTTCACTGTACTTTCCAAGAACATATTTATTTGGAAACATGGCAGCGGGTGGGGAGGCAGCGATCCCTCCACCTCCTCAGCCACGCGGACAGAGTGGGACCTCAGAACAATTGGACTCTGCCTGCTGAGAAACTCCCAGCAAACTTCGGCTGAAGTGAGACCTAGGCGGAGAGTTTGGGTCCCCGAGGCAGCTGCTTGCTTAGACACGGGCGACCCCGCGGAGGTGCTTGCTGACTGTCTGGCAGCCTGCAGACCCAGGCGATTCAGCATTGCCAGAGACGGTGAGTGGCGTAAAGACAGACGGAGGCATCTCGGCAGAGAAACGAAGAGCTGGACCCTTGGAAGATGCTATGAACCAAGCCTCCAGGAGACAGCAGACCGAGAACTGAAGCCGAGACACACCAGACTCACCCCTCCCATAGGACATACCAGCAAGGGAGCCTAGGTCACCAGAGTTCGGTGGTCGGGATCCCTTCTCAGCGAAATCAGCTTCAACAGGTGTGTGACTCCCATCTCACCAGCCCCATACAGCCGGGAAATCTCAATAATCTATCCCCAGATATCCAAGGGCGTGACTGTAGGAGCCAAGGGAAACAGAGGGGACACCTGACCTCCAACCTCCCCTACCAGGAGAGGTGACAGCCGAGGTATGCCCCCCCACCCCGCCAGCTCCCAGGGGCGTGGCTACCGAAAGGGACCAGGCAAAATAAGCTGACAGCCCCCAGATCACCGGCTCCACAACCTTGGGGTCTGGGCAAATGGCTAACAGAGAGAGTGCTTAGTCGTTCCCAGGGGGCTGCAAATGTAACTAGATCTGTGGAGAACCCCACCAGTGAGTGGGGCCTGGCCGGCAGGAGAAGGGGGGAAGGGGCTAGAGACCAGATATGGCCCTGGGGGGCCAGGATTGGAAAGCCACCCAGTAGGGGAAGAGGAGCCAACACACAGGGATTGTTCCCTGCCTATGGAGGGCAGAAGCTCGGCTAGGAGGGCACAGCTCCACCTACTGGAAGAGAAGAAAACAGAACTCTAAGACAGCATTTATCTTTTTTTTTTTATTGTCTCTTCTCAATTTTTATTTTTCTTACCATTTTCTTGTATTCTACCTATTTTGTTCTCCCTCTTTCTCCTTAAGGACTTCTTCCTTCCCCTTCCCCTACCGTTCATCACAAGCATTACAACTTTCATTACGTGTAATTTTCTTATTGCAAATAGGTGAATGTTTCGAGGCTGTATATAGGGCTCCTAAGTCCCTAGCCACCACCTAAAACCCTGGTCCATTCGCCTGTTAATATCCCCCTTCAGTAGAGCAATCTTCCAAAGTAGCTAAGACATACCAACCTCCATACCATCTCAGCAACTGACCTAAACATAAAGTCTTAAGACCAAACCACGGATCGCTATATGCATTCAGAATCCATATGCCTTTTATGAAATAAATGAATTTGCTTTAAATTATAATAAAGCCCAGCATCTCCAGACATAGACTCCCATCACAAAAGAGAGATTACAAAGAGATAAAAAAAAAAACAAATTTATAGGAGAAAACAGAAACACAGCAGTCAAATAGAGTTGGAAAGTAACGTGAGCACCATGAAAAAACAAGGGAAAAAAGGATTATAAACAATGCAAGATAGCTTAAATTTACAGGAGAATCTAGAGGCATCAGAAAAATGGTCAGATAAAGAACTCAAGGCATACCTGACTCAGATGGAATGGAATCTTAAAGAAGTCATTAAACAGCAAATCCAAACAATGAAAGAATACTTTGAAAAAGAATTACATAAGCAGATTCAAGAAGCAAAAAATCAACTCTACCAGGAGATAGAGATTTAAAAAAAATCAAACAGTAATCCTAGAAATGCAGGAAACCATAAACCAAATCAAAAACTCTAATGAGAGTATTATAAGTAGACTAGATCAAGTAGAAGTCAGAACATCAGATAATGAAGACAAAGTATATCAACTGGAAAAGAGTCTAGTCAACACAGAAAGGCTGGTAAGAAACCACGAGCAAAACATCCAAGAGATATATGATATCATAAAAAAAACAAACTTAAGAGTCATAGGGATAGAGGAAAGTATAGAGGTTCAAACCAAATGAATGAGCAATCTGTTGAATGAAATAATTTTAGAAAACATTCCAGATATGAAAAATGGAACGGATTGCCAAATCATGGAAGCCTACAGGACCCCAAACATAATAGACCAACTCCAAGACACATTATTATGAAGTTATCCAACATACAGAACAAAGAGAGAATATTAAAAGCTACAAGAGAAAGGAGGCAGATTACATTCAAGGGTAAACCAATTAGGTTAACGGCTGATTTTTCATCACAAACGCTGAAAGCGAGAAGATCCTGGAACAACGTATATCAAATGCTGAAAAATAATGGATTCCAACCAAGAATATTGTATCCACCAAAACTAAGCTTCAGGTTTAACAATTACATTAAAATCTTTCATGATAAACAAAAGTTAAAAGAATTCGCAGCCAGAAAACCAGCACTGCAAAGCATTTTGGGAAAAACTCTACAAGAAGAGGAAATGAAAAACAACTTCCAAAACCAACAGTACGAAGCAACTCAGTAAAGGAAGAAAAATAATCAAAGAGGAAAACAAGCCAAATTAAAATAAATAAATAAATAAATAAACATGTCTGGAAGTACAAACCATATATCAATAGTAACCCTAAACGTTAATGGCTTAAACTCACCAATTAAGCGACACAGGCTAGTAACCTGGATTAAAAAAACAGACCCAACAATATGCTGCCTTCAGGAGACTCATCTGATAGGAAAAGATATACACAGGCTGAAGGTGAAAGGCTGGGAAAAATGATACCATTCACATGGTCCTCGGAAGCAAGCAGGAGTGACCATACTCATATCGAATAAAATTAACTTCAAGCTTAAGTTAATCAAAAGGGATAAAGAAGGACACTACATACTGTTAAAGGGAACCATTCACCAACAAGACATAACAATTATCAATATTTATGCACCAAACAACGGCACAGCTATGTTCTTAAAACAAACTCTCCTCAAGTTCAAGAGACAAATAGATCACAACACAATAATGATGTGGGACTTCAACACACCTCTCTCACCATTGGACAGATCTTCCAAACAAAAGTTGAATAAAGAAACCATAGAACTCAATAACACAATCAATAATCTTTACTTAACCGACATATATAGAATATATCAACCATCATCAAGTGAATATACTTTTTTCTCAGCAGCACATGGAACCTTCTCAAAAATAGACCATATATTATGCCATAGGGCAACTCTTAGAAATTATGAAGGAGTGGAGATAATAACATGCACCCTATCCGACCATAATGGAATGAAGATGGAAATCAACAATAAAAGAAGGAAGGAAAAATCCTGCATCACTTGGAGAATTAACAATATGTTACTGAATGATCAATGGGTTACAGAAGACATAAAGGAGGAAATCAAAAAATTCTTAGAGATAAATGAAAACACAGACACAACATATCGGATTCTATGGGACACAATGAAAGCAGTTTTAAGAGGAAAATTTATTGCTTGGAGTTCATTCCACAAAAAAAAGAAAAAAACAACAAATAAATTATCTCACACTTCATCTCAAAATCCTAGAAAAAGAAGAGCAAAACAACAGCAAATGTAGTAGAAGACAAGAAATAATTAAAATCAGAGCTGAAATAAAGATAGGAAAAGAGGAACTTAAATTAGCACTGTTTGCGGATGACATGATCCTATACCTAGCAGACCCAAAAGGTTCTACCCAGAAACTTCTAGAGCTAGTTAATGAATTCAGCAAAGTGGCAGGATATAAAATCAACACGTATAAATCAAAGGCATTCCTGTATATCAGTGACAAATCCAATGCAATGCCAATCAAAATCCCAACAATATTTCTCACCGAAATAGAAAAAACACTCATGAAATTCATCTGGAAAACCAGGAGACCCAGAATAGCAAAAGCAATCCTAAGCAGGAAGAGTGAATCAGGTGGTACAGCAATACCAGATTTTAAACTATACTACAGAGCAATAGTAACAAAAACAGCATGGTACTGGTACCAAAACAGGCAGGTAGACCAATGGTACATAATAGAGGACACAGAAACCAGTCCACAAAATTACAACTACCTTATATTAGACAAAGGTGATAAAAGCATGCAATGAAGAAATGATAGCATCTTCAACAAATGGTGCTGGGAGAACTGGAAAGCCATATGCAACAAAATGAAATTGAATCTCTGTCTCTCACCATGCCCAAATGTTAACTCAAAATGGATTAAGGAGATAGGAATCAAACCAGAAACTCTGCGTCTAATAGAAGAAACAGTTGGCTCTAATCTCCACCTCATGGGGGCGGGCTCCAAATTTCTTAATAGGACACCTGTAGCTCAAGAGTTAAAATCAAGAATCAACAAATGGGACTTACTCAAACTAAAGAGTTTTTTCACGGCAAGAGAAACAATAAGAGAGGTAAATAGGGAGCCTACATCCTGGGAACAAATTTTTACCCCTCACACATCAGATAGAGCCCTAATCTCTAGAGTATACAAAGAACTCAAAAAATTAAACAATAAGAAAACAAACAACCCAATCAACAAATGGGCCAAGGATTTGAACAGACACTTCTCAGAGGAGGATATACAATCAATCAGCAAATACATGAAAAAATGCTCACCATCGCTAGCAATCAGAGAAATGCAAGTTAAAACCACTCTAAGGTACCATCTCACCCCAATAAGAAAGGCAGCAATTATGATGTCATACAACAAGTGCTGGCGAGGATGCGGGGAAAAGGGTACTCTGGTGCATTGCTGGTGGGACTGTAAACTGGTGCAACCAATTTGGAAATCAGTATGGAGATTCCTCGGAAAGCTGGGAATGGAACCACCATTCGACCCAGCTATTCCCCTTCTCGGACTATTCCCAAAAGACCTACAAAGAGCATATTACAGGGATACAGCGTCATCAATGTTCATAGCAGCACAATTCACAATAGCTAGACTGTGGAACCAACCTAGATGCCCTTCAACAGATGAATGGATTAAAAAAATGTGGCATATATACAGAATGGAATATTATTCAGCAATAAAAAACAACAAAATCATGGCATTTGCAGGGAAATGGATGGCATTAGAGCAGATTATGCTAAGTGAAGTCAGCCAATCCCTTAAAAACAAATGCCGAATGTCTTCTTTGATATAAGGGGGGGCAACTCAAAACAGAGCAGGGAGGAAGAGCATGAGAAGAAGATTACCATCAAACAGGGATGAGAGGTGGGAGGGAATGGGAGAGAGAGGGGGAATTGCATGGAAGAGGGAAGGAGACCCGCATTGTTATACAGAAATACATATAAGATGATGTGAGGGGAAGAGGAGAAAAAAAAATGAGAGTGAGAGAAATGAATTTTGGTAGATGGGGTAGAGGGAAGGGAGGGGAGGAGGGAGGAGGGGGGAGGGGAGGAGGGAGGAGGGGGGAGGGGGGATAGGAAAGGGATAGGAAGGGCAGCAGAATACAACAGACACTTGTTTGGCAGTATGTATAAACGAGGCTGTATAATCAACGTGATTCTGCAATCTGTACATGGGGGAATAATAAGAATTCATACCCCACTTGAATCAAATGTATGATATATGATATGTCAAGATCAATGTAGTGTTTTGAGCAACAAATAAATTTCTGATGTTTAAAAAAAAGAATATATTTATTTGTCTCTATACTTTTCTTGGTCACTTTTATAACTTTCTAAAGAAAGTGCTTTGTAATAAATATCTGGCATTACTATGCTGTATTTTTTCACTTTAGGTCTTTGTTTTTTGCTAACCTCTGAGTGGTTTTAACATCTTTACCAAATTAATAGGTAATTCATTTATTCTTTTATTAAAAACAGAAATTCTGTTTATATTTACATGATTATATTCACTTCTCCTCACTCTTCATCTTTTTGTATTTGCATTTTGGGGTTATTAATGTCTTGAAATGAAGAGACAGTTTTATTATATTAAAAAAGTGTGATTTTGTTGAAATACTTTAAAACTTACCCAGTTCCCAATATCTATAACAAAAATCACATTTCCTTCTAATAGAATGGAACTCAGATAATCTATATTTTCTCCACCTTCAGAGGGCTTCTCTGTGATAAATGCACAAGGTTAAACCAACTGGAACATGCTTAGTACAGAAGTGCAGTGTTTTTTCCTTCAATGACTGTAATATAATTCCATCACCTTATACTGAAATAAAGATGGGAATGCTGAGAAAAAATTCCTAGTGGTGATATTGATCTGGCAAACAGTACATTTGAGCTGATATCCAAATGGAACGTCTTCACACAGAGATGTGATGAATGATTGTTAATTGTGTTTAACAAGTGGTATAAAAAATACCTTTTCCCTTCAAGTGACTTACCTGATAATTCCTGAAAAATGCAATTATTAATGCTTAAAACAAATTAAAAGACATATATAGTAAAGAGATGCTTGTATGATCTGCTAGGTTCTCTGAGATAATTTCTGGTAAATTACCTATGGGTTATGTTTCTGTACCTTCTCTACCTGAGCACCTATAGACACAAGGTACAAATTTTCATACACAATTATGAACTTTGAGGAGCATAGAGTAGCTTCACTATAATGCATGTAATCACCACATGTTTGATGACTTATGAACATGATTTGATGTTTTAATGATCTAAGGCAGAATAGTTCTTTTTGTATGAATTCCATACTTTAAATTTCTATAAGTCATTTTTAAACACTTAGTTGAAGTGAAGCATTATGCTCACAACTAAGCATAAAGATTACAAAGATTCCTTTTCTGCCTTTAACACTTACATTCTGGTGGGACAGACAGAAAAGCAGAACACAATTTTAACTCAGAGTGATAGTGTTATGGTTGACAAATGCAAGGTGGACATGAGAGAGTCAGTGGAATCTTCCCAAGGAAGTGCTGGATAAGGTGATTCTTGATAGCTCGTTAGGGGCCAGCCAGGGGAAGATGCAAGAGAACAGACAGGCCTCCAAGAAGGGAAAACTGAGCAAAAAGCAGGAAACGGAGAAAAGGGCATTTTGAAAACTGGATTTAGAGTTGTTTGAAGAAAGGAATGGTGAGAGATATTGTTGCAAAAATCAGGAGCAAGACCCCAAAGGGCCTTGGGTGTTAAGGCTAACGAGTTTGGACTTTACTTTGAAAAGAAAAGGAAAAACATAACTGATTATAATTGCTTAAGAAAGAGGATTCTTAAGGTACAATAGAGAATTGTTAGAGGGTCAAAAATCAAGGATGACAACCAAACTAAGTCTGGGCAGGAGCAACGGAAATAGGATGAATAATGAGTCATGTATTTATAAGTACAGCTGAGAGACTTTGACGAGTACCCTAGACAAGGGTTGAAGAAGAAAGTAAGTTAAAAATGCTATTAAAGATTCTGGCTGAATTGTCATGTCAAGTTAAACAAAGAGGATTTAGGTTTATGGAGTAGAAGGTCATGCTGACTTGGAAATTCGTCTGGGTGGGAGATGTAGAGTAAGCACTTGAAATATTTGGTCCAGTAGCTTAGTAGGGGGTGTGGGCTGATGTGTATATTAATAGTACAGCACTAGAGTATAAAGCCAGTAAAAGACAGGGCTAAGAATGAGCTCACCCAGGCCATGCAGACTAAGAAACTACTGGAACAAAGAACAGAACTCTGACATGCCGAACATATGGTGTGGGTGGAAAAGCATGTACATAAGGAGTCAAACAATGTGCAATTGGAACAAAACATATCTACCTGAAAAGAAAGTGATAAATGCAAAGAAAGAGTTTCAGCACTAAATGATTACTTTGCCAACAAACCCTCTGACACATGAGGCATGTTAAGAGTTGAAAATATTCATTTATTTTACAAGTAAAAATTTTTGTCCAACATTGAAAATAGTAATTTCAGAATGGGGTTTTTGAAAAATCATTTATGAAGGCCTTCATAAAAGCCCTTTATCACCTAACTTTTCTCCTAGTAAGTCACTTTCATTTCTCTCTCATCACATTTTTAAAAGGTAATAATTCAATGTACTCATTTGATTTAGGAAGAAAGGAAAAAAAAATCCTTCCTTTATCACAGATAAAATGACTACCAATGACTCAAGAGATGTTTTGGCATGTGTCAAATCAGAAAGCAAGACAAAGTACTGTTTCAGTCTTCTGATAATAAAACTTTAAATATTCTGGCTAATTGAAACCAAGAAAAAAGAGAGGTGTCAAAAATACAATATTTAAAATGTGAAAACATTGACCTGAATAGATATTTCACCAAATGGAAGTTATCAAGGCAAAATTTATAAAAAGGAAAGGTCTTCCCCAGCCTTCTCTGTTGACATACAAAATGAAGACTATTCAAAGAGAAACTGGGTAATAAATATCTACCAATTTAGTTTCTAAAGTCTACCCTGACTTTCAACACCCTCCTTGATCAGCCTACAACTCATACCTCTAAGTTTACTTTCCACTACTCACTTCAATATCAATTTATTATTAGTGGTTTCTTGATACTTGTGTGATGAAACCCCCAGAAGGTCCATATTAATTGTGGTAATGTTTTAACATTTGCATACAAAATGTGTTTTCTCAATTAGCAGCTACTAAAAACTTAAATTAAGATCCTATGCATAGCACAGCTTTAAAGAAGAATGAAATTATGGCATTTGCCAGTAAATGGATGGAGTTGGAGAATATCATGCTAAGCAAAATAAGCTTATCCTAAAAAACTAAAGGCCAAATGTTTTCTCTAATATGCAGATGCTAATTCACAACAGGGTGGGGGGGCACTAGAGAAGAATACAGTTACCTTAGATTAGGTAGAGGGAAGTGAGGGGAGGAGAGGAGAATGTGACAATAGGAAGGATAGTAGAATAAAACAGACATTATGACATTATTGTTTTTTATATATATACATGACCAGTGTGATTCTACAATATGTACACTCAGAAAAATGGAAAATTATATCCCATCTGTGTATGATATATCAAAGTGCATAAATGCATTCTACTGTCATGTATAACTAATTAAAACAAATTAAAAAATGAAAAATGAAAAAAAATCAAGGGCTGGAATTATATTTCAGTTGATAGAGTACTTGCCTTGCATGCACAAAGCCATGAGTTCAATCCCCAGCACCACATATATATATATGTGTGTGTGTGTATGTGTGTGTGTGTGTGTGTATAAAAGATCCTATGAATGAATGAATATTTTAATGTTATTAGAAGTGAGCCTTGCATTTGAAAAGATTGGAAACCACTGAGTTATTCTGATTTCATTCATTATTCACCAAGTATGTCTCATGCTTTCTATTTTTATGCCATCAACCACACTTATCTTTCTATCTGGAAAGTTTCTTTCTTTCAGGTTTCTCTCTCTCTCTCTCTCTTTCTCTCTCTCCCTCCCTCCCTCCCTCCCTCTCTCTTTCTTTCTTTCTTTCTTTCTTTCTTTTTCTTTCTTGGTACTGGGTTTGAACTCAGGGGCACATAACCACTAAACTACATTCCCAGCCCTTTTTTGTATTTTATTTAGAGACGGGTCTCACTGAATTTCTTAGGGCCATACTAAGTTGCTGAGACTACTTTTGAATTTGCAATCCCCCTGCATCAGCCTCCTGAGTTGCTAGGATTACAGGTATGTGAAACCATGGCCAGCTATCTATTCATTTTTAAATTTTTTATTGGTGCATTACAATTACTCTTAATACTGGTGATGACTTCCTCTTCTAATCAAAATAAACTGAACTATGGTTTCTCATTTCTCTAGTGCCTGTCAAAGTGTTTTCTGTGCCTACTTTCTTTATATCTGTATTTTATGTCATCTGTACCTACACTGTCTAATGTCTTATTTCTCTCATTGGATAGAAAATTTCCTAGTAGCAGAAATATCTCATATTCATTTTTAAAAATAACTATTTATTTATTCTTTTATGTGGTGCTGAGGATTGAGCTCAGTGCCTCACACATGCAAGGCAAGCGCTCTACCACTGAGCCACAACCCCAGCCCTCTCATATTCATTTTTAAAATTTTACAGATAATGTGTTCTTTCAAACTGTAAATTAGAAGAGACTAATCACCAAAACTGAAGGTAATGTAAAATCATTCATATACAAGTTCTAAATGTCAGAAGCAATATATTCTAAAAGATGGTTTGTAAATATGCTGTCAGGAGGCTAGAGCATCTTCCAAGTCTCCATTGAATAGAAGAAGTATACCTCTGAAATACTAGTAGAGAGAAGTAAGATAAGCTATGGTTATTGTAACCTTGCTTAAGATCAAAAGGTAAAATATAGACAACAGAATATAGACAAAGAAGCAATGAGGAAGCTTTGATTAGGCAATAAGAATCCTCTGGGCACCTGCAGATTTATACCTAGGGGCACTCATGAGTGCAATGATCTTTGTTCTGAAGATCATTCTGCATCTGATCTTAATCTGATATCCCAAATATACTTTCCTCTTAGGAAAGAATGACCTGATCTGTTAACATGTTTTTCTAACATCTGGTGTGTGTGTGTGTGTGTGTGTGTGTGTGTGTGTGCGCGCGTGTACACACACACACTAACAGACACACGCCTGCATGTAATGCATACATATTGCACTGTAAATAAGTAAGTTATGACTTATTATAAAAGACCCATTAACAAAAGTCCATCTTCCATCGACCTTCTAGTCTTACTACACATGAAAAAATGGATAAAATAAATTTTTGTGCAAAACTGACAGCTAAAAGCTAGAAAGCATTGCACCATTATTTAATTGTTGTCTCTTGCACACTGGAGGTGTGTAAGCAACATGTATGAAGTGAGTCAGTGAATAAAAACTGCAACCTTGATTAATATCAACTGAAATCAGTTTGGAGTAGCAAATAATACCAGATTACAGTCCTTTTTCAGAAGTCAATATAGTCACTTTTATTTGTCAACCACTTTCACTATTCATTCAGTAATGCTATTCCCAGCAAGCAGTCTTTCCAAATGTGGTTTAAAAAGACCACAGACTGCATAATATTTTGATTATGTCAATGATTTCCTTGTTTATAGTTAATGAAAACAGTATTATAATAATGGTATTGCAATCATTCAGATTTGCTACATGTAAATTATATTTTGAAACATTAAAAAAGTTGCCATCAAATTCAATTTAAAACTTTTCTTTCATTCTTTTTTGATATTGTGTACAAGTCAAAATTTCCTGGTAGTTATCTGTTTCAACTAAAAAGCTTACTTAGTTTTAATCAAAAGTAAATAAATTATCTTTTAAATTATGATTATTTTCTAAATCTTCCAGCTGATGGTAGAATCTTTTAAAAATATTTTCATTAGTGCATTATAGTTATACATAACAGTTAATTTCAATTTGAATGCTCATAAATGCATATAACATAATTTGCTTCATTTCAATCCCCAAAACTTCCCATCTCTCCCTTCCTCCCTCCCCCGACCGCTCTCTTCACTGATATTCTTCCTATTTATTTATTTTTATGGCATCAATGATAGAATATTTTTAAATATTGAAGAAATTCCAAAATATAAACAAAAGGAATGTATTGTATATTGGCAAATATCAAAGAAATCACCATTCCCAAATAATAGAAAAACAGAAAAACTAAAAGCATTTTAAAACACATATCTTTAAGCAATTTTATCAATGTATTATGACATTTTGCTCAGCAAAGATTTATTGAATTCCATAATCTTATTACAGTAAGTTCTAAGTTTTCAAAACTTTTCTAATTGGATAAATATTACCGGTTCAAGGCCTTTCATCTACAATGAAGCTAACAAGAACCTGACATTTTGATTTTTCTTTAAAATTACATCATTTTGTTAGAATACTGAATTTTATTAGCTTTGCTTGATACATATTTTTTTAAAGATTCAACAAACAGGAATCTATTTTTCTGTTTCATGTAACCTTGAATGTTCAATACAATTCATGTATTATATTTCAAATCTTTCAGGTAGAATAATAACTGAGAAATATATTAAGGCAAATTGGGAAGAAATTATTTTAAAAAAAGCTATTGAATTTTCTTGGGGACAAAAAGGACATAATATGTTTCATTCTTGGTCAGATATTAGAAAAACAAATTGTTCTAAGGAAGTATAATGTGAAGTGAAGAGCATATAGTTTTTGGAAAAAGTGTTCTGTTTCTAATCAGAGATTAACGCCTCCATAGCAATTGCTACAAGTCTTCTGGCTCTGCAGTCTAAGATTTAATCAAATGAGAATTTTTGTCCTTGTTATTCTTTCAACCCTCTTGGCTCCTATGGAGCTATGCTGAGGGAGCAAAGACAGCTAGAAAGTGACTGAAATACTTTCAAAATGATACAATCCAGTTCTCTATGCTGCTGGGCAATTCCTCCTTTATTCCTACATGAATTAGAGGAAATAGTGATTGGAAGTTCATTTCTTTTTATGTTTGTTAATTTTGTTTTGTTAATTGACTTGACAGCTTACTATACTCTGAATGCTATTTTGATTTGTTATATGAGTAAATGTGTTCCATTTTATTTTCCACCAAATGAAGTTAATTCAATTAGGGTTTAGAATTTAAAAAAAAAAAAAAGATAGTCAACATGTATTTTCCTGAACTATAACAAAAATATACTGTTCCTTACCTGTTTCATGTATAAAATTCTTAATTTATCAACAGGATTCAACATTTTCTCTACTTTTATGTTTCTATAGCACATATATAATATTTAACAAATATTTTGAGCCACTGAAACATATTTTAACATGCTATTATAGTTTAGTAAACAGTCTGTGCAGTTAATTAACCGTAAAAATTTTAATGCCTGATAATACATATAAATTATGATTACCTGGTAGTGATTTAGACCACTTGACTACTGTAAGAAGTTGCCTTTCACATAGTTGATTAAGACTGGTCAGCAAAGAGCTGGAGGTGTCTGGTTTCGTGTTGTCATGTCCTGCATAGACCACATCTGGTTCAATGTTCATCAACAGGCTGATCAGTGAGGGTATCAAATGTATATCTTGACTTGGTGAAAAAGTGATTCTCTGGCTTAGGGCTTGGCTTTCATTCGAAATGCCCACTGGCTGAGAGAGAGCAACACCATCCAGTGCTCTCATAACTCTGACTTTATTGAATTTTTTAAACTTTCGACCTATGAGAAGAACAAAGAAGGACATATAAATACATACTAACTAAATATCTGCAGTATAATGATTTTCTTAAGCTGTAGAATCACAGCATTATGGATTTTAGCATCAATCCAGTAAAATAAAATAAAATCCAATGTTACATCTTAGATTTGAATTAAATGACATGAGTGTTCATTGGGTTAGTGGGTTATGGGTAATTACACGAGAATCCAGCAGAGGGTTATGAAGCTCTGTGTGAAAAAAGACATGAAAAGACAAGTAGCTTTTAGTAGAAAATACCCTCACTATTCTTCTGACAGGACTGTCTCCCAAAAGCTAATGCTACAGACTACATTAATTGAAGTATAGTTCATAGAAGTTGTTGGGAGTTGTTGGGATTTTATTATTTTAAGAAATTTTTAAAATATATGCATATATGCAAACCTCACAAAAATTTTTATTCACGTTTAGCAGGTTCATAGATGTACTGAAATCAAAGCATGGACTATTCTGAGACGGAAGGTACCAAAATTAAGAACACCTTTTCTAAATTAAGGGAAGATGCAGTCTGCACCTTGCAGTCCATGCTGGTCAGACACATTTGCATTTCTAAGCAATTTCCAGGATCCCTACTTTGATTAATTGTAGAGTGTTAGGAAGAACAAAATGCCTGATGGTGAGATGAGTAGAATTTGCCTCATTAGGACAGATTGAAGGAGATCATGATGCTGATCCCAGCTGCTGCTACTTCACAAATGTCCTAGCATGAATTAGAGAAAGTCACGAAGACCTGAAGGCATATGTTGTTTAGCCCCCCACCTGCTCTGTGCCATGCATGAGCTGCCTACCAGTGTGAAGCAACGTGCTGCTTGCTGACTGCTTACAATAATCTAGACCTGGTCTGGCTCACAGACATGTTTTGTTTGGCTCATACAATGCTGGCCAGAGTTATAAAAACATCCTTGAATTAGTTAGGTGGCAGCAATCTGTTAAAGCTGTTTCATCTGCTGCTTTTAGAAGAGGCATGGGCATTCCAGTCTGCCCAGTTCCCACCACCATAGGCCCAGTGGTTAGTTGAAGTTTTACCACCACTCTACCCAGTTAAGTAAGCTACTTGCTGGGCTAGGTAAACATGGGTCTTTGTGATTTTTGAGTTCAGGTATTATCATAAAGATAAACGATTCTACTTGCTTTATAAAGCTCTAAAGAGTTGAGCTATAACTTTTAGGTAATAGGGGAACAATTGTCAGGATCAATATGCAAAAAGAATTCAGAACTGTAAACAGAGTTCAAATGGGTTCCCTGGGGAAGGAATGGGTCGCTCGAGGAAAGGGAAATAATATTTATGAAGGGAGCATTTACTAGTGGATGCTAAAAATTTTATATGTGTATCTTTTAAGCCTTATAACAGTCTTGCAAGGTAAGAATAATTAACTCCATTTGTAGAGTAGGAAAAGGAAAAGTGGTGACGACGTCTTGCACAGAGTAGTAGATCTCAGATTATGTGGCTCCTAAACCCCAATCCTTCACTGATATTTCAGCCATGGGCTGCATTTTTATTTGGTAAGATTCTGGCAGAGAGTTTAGGCAAGAGACTGAAGGAAAAAGCACAAAATTTGAATTCAGTAATTTTTAAGGTTGGTTCCAATCCCCAAATAATATGATTAACAGAAAACATAACATACCCACCTGAAATCAAACACTGTTTTTCCTTCCAATTTGTTTTTTTCTTTATATTCTGCATTTTATTCATAATAATGAAATGCTTAGTATTTAATGTCCTAAGTGTAATTTAAATCAGAAAGTTGGATTCTAAAGAAAAGTCAAATTTAGCACTTACATTTAAGATGTACTGCTTTTATATTTATAAAAAACAAATCTTTAAATCTTCTAGAAGGCTATACAGATTGAATATAAAAAAATCAAAATTTCCTTCAGTTATATAAACCAGGTCATTTTATAGTTTAGTGGTAGAGTAATTCAAATTGAAAACTTAAATGCTTGAAGTTAAAAAAAAAAAAAAAACAGAAAAAAAAAAAGATTAAAAGACTCATACCCACCCCTTCCGGTTGTCCTATTATCATTGTCATCTTTTAGCTATTAAAAAATTTATTTACAAACCATTTTATTGTGATTCATAACACAATTGAAGCACACAGCTAAAGCACATCTTTGTAAAGCTAATTCCCAGCCCCAGGTGTAGAATGGTGCAGCACCCCAGGAGGCCCTCTGAACCCCTCTGTGGACATAACTAGCCTGCCTCCTGCAGCAATTCTTCCCTTGCTTTTCTTCTTATTCTAATTTATTTTAACTTCCTTTCTCTGTTTTACACCCTTAGGGTGCTCTCTTCATCAGGATTTTATTACATTATGAAATGCTGGAGTCTCTTTGAAAACAGAAGCAAATGCTTGACACACTGATTAAACTTTAGAAAGTATTTCTAAAATAAAATGAAATCCTCAGGCAATTTACTAACAGTTCTGCTTATGATCAAGTCTTTTCACAAGCGCTAGGGAAAATATGAAAATACACAATAAACACAAAGTCAAAAAGTGAACTAACTCCAGTCAGAATGGCAATTATTCAGAATATGCAAGATAACAAAAGCTGGCAAGGATGTGGGGGAAGTGGTGCATCCATATATTGTCAGTAGGACAGCAAATTGTCAGGGAAAAGCAGTATGGAGATTCCTCAAAACACTAAGAATAGAACCACCATTTGACCCAGTTATCCCACTCCTTGATATTTATTCAAAAGAACTACAATCAGCAAACTATAGTGATATTACTGCTTCAATGTTCATAGTAGCACAATTCTCAATAGCCAAGTTATGAAATCAGCTCAGATGCCTGTTGATAGTTAATGGATCAAGAAAATGTGATACATATACACAAAGGAGTTTTACTCAGCAATAAAGAAGAATGAAATCATTGCATTTGCCAGGGAATGGATGGAACTGGAGAACATCATGCTAAGTGAAATAAGCCAGACTTAGGAAACCAAAGACCAAATGTTTTCTCTCATATGTAGAAGCTGGAGAAAAATAAGGGGGAAAATAGCAGGGGGTGGTCAAATATCATAAAGATCAATGGAGTGGAAAAAGTAGGTCAAGAGGGAGGAAGGAGGATGGGAAAGGAAGGAAATGCAGAATAAATCTAACAAAATCATGCTATATGCATTATATAAATATACCAGAGGGACTTTCATCTGTATGGTAAATGTATAAAGCACCAATCAAAAATAAATAAATAATGAGTGAAAGGAAGATCAGCAGAGTACAGGAAGGAGAATAGCAGGAGGGAGAAAGGGAGGATAAATGGTGGGGAATGTGGACTGAAATGGAGTAAATCAGATTCCATGCACATTTGATTTTATCAAATGAATCCAACTACTATGTATAACTATAATGCTCCAATTTTAAAAATTAAAAAATTTTTAAAAAGTGAACTAACATTGAGCTAGGTCACTTATATACCTTATTTAATTGATTAAGCCTTTGAAATAAAGATTAGCATTTTAAAGATGAAGGATTAAATTATAGAGGTTAACTGGCCAAATTCATAACGATGATAGATTACAGAAAAGAGCTATTAATCAAAGGCTATCTTCATTTATTATTTTATTCAAACACGAAACATTTATTGGCTTCCTGTGCCAGGCACAGACTAAGGTTTGAGACCACAGCAGAAACCACAAAGTGTCTCCTTTTGGGACATTTATATCTGGTGGTAAGATGCAGAAGATAGAGAAGGTCCTTGAAGACAGAGTGAGTTAGTGTTAGACAATGGTACATGTTATGGATAAAAGATATGCACTATAATAGAAAGTGACTTGAAGGAATGGTGTAGCATTAAATAGTATAGTCAGGGGGAAAATTGGTTAACTTCAAAGCTGGAGGTTTCCATTAGATCCTACGGTTGCCCCTTTCAATGGCCATTATTTCCTGAAGTCCATTGACTAATGACCCTTTGGGAGCTAATCAAGCAGTGGCCATCAAAGGAGAACTTTTCACACCAGGAGAATCATATTTAATAATTTTAAAAAATGTATAGTATTATTAATACATGTTTTCCTAAAGTATTAAATTGCTACAATCTTGCCACATCTATCATCTACCTCCTATCAGGACTATCAGTTTGTTCTTCCAAAATACTTGTAGAAGACATAGTAAACCATGCCTTTGTCTGTAGCTTATGAAAGTATAAAAAAAACAAATTGGGGTTGGCCATATCTGGGTATGAATCCTGTCATATAAAAACTTCTTATTTGGTATAGATTAGTTTACTTGACCAGATTAGTTTACTTTTCTACATATCAATTTACTCATTTTTTTTCAATTAGGGTATATAATAATTAACTTACAATATCATGGTTAGCCTAGGAAAGATGATGTGTAAGGCCACATAGTAGAGTGCTTGGCCTACAGTAGACACAAATGGTAGTCAGGTACTTTTGGAACTTGATTGGAAGGAAGTAAGGAAAAAAAGGAAACTATACCTTTGGTTAGTTTTCATTATCTTGTAAAAAATAAGTGTTCCTAATCATATATTCTCCTTTTCCCCCAATTTAAGCATACAATGGCATCTCTGACCATATATAAGCACAGCTGGATTATCACCATTAAAGACATATCTTTCCCTCAGTGCATCTCACAGCCTTTAATACACTGTATGAATTATGAATTTCTAAGACAATAATATTAATATGTAACATTTCTCAAGTATATCTTACCTCTTCACTTGATTAAAACCTACTGCCATCTCATAAAAGTAACATCTTAGAAAGCATTACTTTAGAATGTTTTCTTTTTCTGAGGCTTGCTTTCAAGGT
Organism: Callospermophilus lateralis; assembly: GCF_048772815.1. Lineage (NCBI taxonomy): Eukaryota > Metazoa > Chordata > Mammalia > Rodentia > Sciuridae > Callospermophilus > Callospermophilus lateralis. The sequence goes on along the minus strand of NC_135306.1, from coordinate 125,262,570 downwards.
TAAGCCTATGATTTGGACCTTCTTATTTCCATTATCTAGTATCTGGTCACAGATTTTTCTCTTAGCAAATTAAATGAATCTGTAATTCATTTGGTTAGCTGTGTATTTAATAACATCTAGTTATGAACCATTATCTTTGATATCATATGAAATGTGAACCACAAAGTTACATGTACATCTGTGCTGATCTAACATTAGATGTACATTAGAGTGGAATATAGAAAGGATTATTTTCCAGTATTTCTGCTCTAGGTGGTAATTTTAAGTTAGTCTAGAGCTCAAAAGAGGTTCAAGTTAGAAATATAATTTTAGACACCACATACACATTTGTGGCACAAATCAGATCCCAAGGAATAAGGATACTGAGAAGAAAAGGGTCAAAGTTTCCTTGCCCTCTGCATGACATTCATTCAAGGTAGTGTTGCTTTATTATCTTTGCATGTTGTCTGTAGTATCTTACAGTGCCCCAACACATGCGTGCTAAGTGAATGGGAGGATGTGGCATTGTGTCTTCTGGCCTCCCACTCTGAGTGCCTACCCATCAGCATCCTCAGTTGCTGTGTTTGCTCCCTTCACTACCTACAGCTTCCCCCACCAGCAAGTTGCCCATCAGGAGACAGGTCTGCTCTACTCATCAATGAAAAATCTGAAGCTTTATAAACTGCCCATCATACTGAACTTCCAACTCATATTTACTGAGTTATTGAAGTTGTTGTTTTGATCTCATTTAAAAACTTCTGAAAACAATATTACATCAAGAGTATTGAAAAGGGAAGGTAGACAGCAATGTGACTCTTTTATTGATTTCAAAAACTTTATATATGATACCCTTTCAAAGAAGGGATTGCTAAATTTACTACTGAAGAACCACTGTTAAACAATACAATAAACATATCTATAGAACTTCATATAATTATAAGTTTATCATTTGTTGATAAGGAGATGACGGGTATGGAAGTTTCCATAGTTTTGCTGGAAAGAGGGAAGATTTGAACTGAGATGCTAAAGAATAGGTATGAAGTGATGAGAAAGTCAATGGACAGAGAGGCTTAACAGTTGTCTGTCATTCAACCTGATACTTGAGGTTTTGAGGAATGGAAGTAAAGGAATCGATCTTTGGAAGCTTAGGGGAAAAGAAGGTCAATCTGAAGAAAACTTTCTTTGTAGTTAATCTCTAGTGTGGGTGACCCTGTACTCTGCCTCTCCTCTTGTTACAATACAGGAACTGCTCGTTACTCTCATTTCAGTACTGTCTTATTCCTTCTCATTTTTCAAGGACTTTTCTTTAAAATGTTCTCATATATATCCTCTAATAGTCCATCTTGAGTATTCTCTATCATGTGAAGAGATGTGCACCCTCTCCTCCAATTCTTCTAGCTTCAATCCAGTTATTCTTCACCCTATTCCAACAAACTGTTCTCAGCAAGGTCACTGATGATTTTCACATATCCAAAAAAACAAAAACAAAACAAAACAAAAGAACAATGGTCAATTCTCAGTCCTTGTCTTATTCACCCTGTTTGTAATACTGGACAGAGTAGGTCATTTCCTTTTTGTGCACTATTCACTTGGCTTTCACATAGCTCACCCTTGTCACTACTCCTTCAGTCTATCTACTTGGCTCTTTTTCATCTTCTTGACTTACAAATCTTGGAGTTCACCGAGTTACATGAGCTCTTTTAGATATCTATTTTCTCTTTCTAAGTATTTGATTCTTCTCCTGGGTCTTTAATATTAACGACAGGAAGATCACCAAATGTATAACTCCAGCCCCTTTTATTTCTGAGAATTCTAGACTCAACTACCCAACTGTCTACTTAGCATCCCCACCTAATAAACTCCTGAAACACAAATTTTTTTACAGCAGAACTTTAATACACAGATTCCAAAATTACAGCTTAGTTTTGTAACTCGATCTATGCACCTGCTATGGCCCCCAAATCACTTATTCTCCTATATCATGTCCACTTCACCAGCATTCCTAAAGAATACTATGAACATAACCAAAGTCATTTCCACTTCTTCCTCCACAATCCAGGCCATCATTATCTCAGATGAACAATCACAAATGTCCTGGGTGGGTTCCCTGCTTTCACCTTCTGCGATCCATTCTCTACACAACTGAGTGAGCCTTTAAAAACCTAAATCAGACGGTGCCAGTCCTTGTTCAATACTTTGTGACTTCCATTGTACTTAGAATGAACGTCAAATTCTTTATCAAGCACTATTAGGCCCACCATAATCCTGCATAACCAGTCGCTCCTATTCTTTCCCTCATTGCATTCATATTGATACCATGCTGTTCTGGGAACTTGTTAAGTGTTGTACCAGGCAACAATATTTTATGTTGTGTCTATTTTGTGTTCATCTCTGTCCTCAATTAAAGCATAAGCTCCTTGATTATAAAACCACAACCCATACAGTGATTTTGTTGAATAAAATAATAAGTGTACAGCAAGAAAAATCCTGTTTGCCACAAGGACTTCACAAGTACCTGGCCTCCTGCCATAGACCTTTTGTTCCCTGAACACTGGGAAGAAATCCAAAGGGAATTTCCCCTCAGTAAAAGACACAATCAAGGGCAGGAACTTTAGCATCTTTCCCAGTAGAATAGTTAGAATTAGCATATCCCTGCAAAGTGGTTAATACCTTTCCATGACAGCTACTTTTATATCTCCAATCACAGTTTCCTTCTCTTCCACATCCATCCGAATGGCTGAGATTTCACATCTTGTAGCTCAAGTAATAAGGGGCTAAACAAAATAAGGCTTGGTGAATCAGGAAAAGAAGACAAGGAAAACCAACTAACAATCACTAAGTTGAATAGCAGATGAAGACAGAGTGGCCCAGATTTAAATGTGTAATAGGTATCAAACATATACCATCAGAATTCAGTAAAAAAAAAAAAAATAGAAATAATAAAAAGAGACTATAAAAGCAAAAATCAGATGTAAAACATATGTAAGTTAGAAGAGGAATTGTGAAAAACGTGAAAAAAAATGTGAAACAAAAATTTCAAAGAATCCCACTGCATGTCAAATACATGTGAAGACTTAAATTTTCAGACAAAAATGGTTTACTCTGTTTCAAGAAAAATTAATAGATTAAGGTAGAGCTAAATCCTGAACTTCAAGGATTAGTTACTGAACTCTAAGGATTAATAAAGCCATCCAACCAGAAGAAACCAGTCATCAACCAAAGGAAACCAAAGGGAGGTAAGAATCTCAGGTTTCCATTCAGTTGTCTTAGGTACCCAAAGACAATGGCACAGATCTAGGAGGAGCGGGAAGGCCAAACCCACATGTTTTTCTATGCTTTAGTAAAACTGTGATGAAGATTTAGGAAGTCAAGGAAGTGGTGTGTACTGTAGACCTCTCACTGTCACCTCGCTTCTTTACCTCACTTCTTCTACCTACATCCTAAGCAACACAAATTCCTTCTCCTCTCCCTCTCTCTCATCTTCAGTAGGTCAAATTAGCAAGTATCGTTTGTACCTTCAGCATGCTCTTGGAGCCACAGACTCTTCTCTCAAACAGCTAGCAAAGCACTTCTAAATCAAAACACCTAAGATGATCTCCTCTCCAGGAAAAAATTCAATAAATACATTCCTACCTTTAGAAGTATTATTTTCTACTATATGAAGACGTGTTTCCAATTATGCTTCTACAGGCACATATAGTTTAAGAACATAAATATATATAATTACAATATCTAAATAAAGTATAAAAAAGTCTGATGCTCAGTAGTTAAGTCCCCCTGAGTTCAATTCTTGGTGTGTGTGTGTGTGTGTGTGTGTGTGTGTATGTATATGTATATAGATAGATAGATAGATATAGATATTTGAAGCTGCCATTCAACAAGCATTTCTGTACGTCAAACACTATGCTATACATTTTGGATATATAATTTCATTCACCTTCACAATCACTCTCAATATGTATTTGAACAGGGAAAAAACACAGATGTAAGGTTAAGATGTGTGCTTGAAATTCCACAGCTATTCAGCATGAAATTTGAAATTAAACCCCAGATTTTCTGACTCTGCATCCTTATTCTTTATTACAGTGCTGTGCTATGTCAGTTCTTACAGAGATAGTCCGAAAGTCCTCTTCTAACTTATTGATAAAATTTAAACTTTTAAGAGTAGGGTTAATGTATTTGGTTAAACTCAAAATGAAACTGTAAATAAACTTCTCCTACTGGCAATTAGATACCTTATAAATTTCCTTTCCAGAGTACCTAAAATAAAAATGATGAATAGAAAATAATCAGCATTTTTAAGTGCATATCTAAACTCTTCAAAGCCAGTAATATCAAAGGGTCAAAAATAAAGAACTCCCCTATCCACTTACAAACAAACATGGAAAGGAAGTATATCTGTTCTAGTCCTGACTTGGTGTGTGGGTAAAGCCTCCTTTGATCATTCTTAATCACAGTTCCCCTTTATCCAGCTGTGCAGCTTGCAGTGATTTACTTGCAGTGTGTGGGAAAACTCAAGTATAAATTAAATATAGAACCCTAGATAGGGCAAAGAGGAGGGAGGGAAAGGGAGGGGGCAAGGGGGTAAAAAAGTTGGTGGAATGGGATGGACATCATTACCCTAAGTACATGTATGAAGACATGAATGGTGTGAATATACCTTGTATACAACCAGAGATATGAAAAATTGTGCTCTATATGTGTAATATGAATTGTAATGTATTCTTCTGTAATATATAATAAATTAGAATAAAAATTTTGAAAAAAAATTTACAGAAATTGCTGAGCAGAACACAGAAGATCCAAATTGAACAAATTCCTCTTCTGTGTCGCTCCTATGATAGTTTCTTAAATAATTCATGTACAATTATAGAAAACTAAAAATTACCAGAATCAGAATTAGTGCATCTCATTTATTATTTTAAACATAATTGTGGTTGGGCTGGGGATGTGGCTCAAGTGGTAGCGTGCTCGCCTGGGATGCGTGGGGCACTGGGTTCGATCCTCAGCACCACATAAAAAATAAAATAAAGATGTTGTGTCCACTGAAAACTAAAAAAAAAAAAAAAAATTCTCTCTTTAAAAAACATAATTGTGGGTATGTTAAATATATCATAAAATATGTGTACTGTTATCCTGTATTATAGTTTAAGAAATCAAACTTTTAAAGAACTTGACTTATTATACTCATTATAGTTTATGTAATTTTCCCTATTGTTATATTCAGGTTTATCATTTGAAAGTCTTTGCCACAATAAACATTATACTATTATCTCTTTAAAAAAAAATAGAAGTGGTCCTTCTCTTGTAAAAAAAAAAAACAAAAAACATGGGGCTGGGGATGTGGCTCATATGGTAGCGCGCTCGCCTGGCATGCGTACGGCCGGGGTTCGATCTTCAGCACCACATACAAACAAAGATGTTGTGTCCGCCGAAAACTAAAAAATAAATAATAAAATTCTCTCTCTCTCTCTCTCTCTCTCTCTCTCTCTCTCTCTCTCTTAAAAAAAAAAACAGCTAAGGTGGCTTGAATAATGAGATGTAGATTCTCACTAGAGACAAGCACCCTCAATTAAGGCCACACAAGATTAAAAAATTAAACTCATCCGAATATAAGCTAATGAACCCAAATGACAAATGTTTCAATGAATGAGAAATAGCAGAAACAATAAACAGTGTATTGGGTTTGGCTCATCCTGACTTGTGAGAACTGGGTTAAATATGCAGAATTTTGAAACTTGCTTGTTTAAATACTTATAACCAATGAAAGTCAAATGGGAGTATTTACACCAACATAATTGGGAATACTGTGAATAATCAGGATTCTTTTACTCTATTTATTTATTTATATTTAGAAAAATATATGTGGTTACCAGCATGCAAAAATGGTGAGTTTTGGGACTTTAATGTATACAATTGTTTAAGAATTAAGAACACAAGTATGAAAAAGCTACTCTAAAAGAAACATGTTAAAATGTTTAAAAAGATACTACCACTAAAATGTAAAAAATTATTAAAGAACATAGTGCAAAAGAATTGTAAACTGGAATACAGAACTGACTAAATAATATATACTCTAGCAGATCATAACATGAGAAATAGTCAAAAGGGTTAAGATATATAGAGGATAGAATGCACTAGTCCAATATCTATCTAATAAGTGTTCTAGAAGTAGAGAGAGGAAACAGGAGGGAAGCAATATTTGAATAATGTTGGTATCCTCCTAGTATTCAAATGTGGGTAAACAGACAATCAAAAAGTCATAATAGCTAATTCTGAATACTGTTTGAAATTATTGCTGTTTACTTTGCTATCCCCTCTTTTCCTATTTGTCTTTATTTCTGGCAAAATATTTCATATTGAATGGATGACACAAGATGGTCAAGTGATAGTTCTAATTTGTTGTATGGAAGAAAAGGAAGAATAATTATATTGAATATTAAAACATAAGTTTGATGGCAGCCAGAAGCTTTCTGGGAAATGAATGAGGAAAGAGGATAAATACCAACAGGCAATTAAGGACTGGTGTAAATCCTTTTACACTACGATGATCATAATAAACACGGCTGTAGTTTGGGTGGATTTGCAGACGAGCATCTCAAGTGCCTGCATGGGATTATGGAAGAGTGTCTAGGATGATGACCACTGTGCAGTAATGGGACTGGTCCCTTTGGCAAGGCTCTAACAACCACTATTGCATTGACATGTCTTGCTTTCCTTTTCTTAGGCTTCACCTCTGTTGTCCAGGTCAAAACAGAGTGTACCTGCATATATACTTCAAAGAAAGCATAGATACTAGATCATAGAAAATACAAAGTAAAAGTATGTGCCAAAAACTATATTAGAATTGATTTTTAAAATATGTGTCTTTATATTTCAGTCATTCAAATAAAGTCACACTGCGACTAGAGAAGATATTTGAACCCCTCAATCTGTAATTTATATTGAGCTATTTTAATTGAAAATACTTGATACTGGTAGATCTAATGAACCGTTCTAATTGGCAGCCATAAAAGCAGTTCCCTATAAACAACAACAACAACAACAAAATTTAAGCAAACTAGTGAGAATGAATCCTCTAAGGATCATCATCTGTAGGTGAGTGTAAGACGGTGTTCTGGGTGAACACTTGGTGGTCAGAAAACACCATGTGGCTGCAGGCTTCAGTTCATGGAACTGGGGACTAGTCAGAAGTATTGTCTACAAAAGGAGCTATTTGGAAAGCCAAGGTTTGGGTAAAAAAGGAAAGGTGCATAAGAGGAAGACTATGAAGTCTAAGGAGGTAGGTGGCAGCCATCGCACATAGCAATCCTTGCCTTAAAGACAGGACACATGGCTTCAGTTTTTACAGTAAAGGCACAGAACAGATCTCTGTCCTTCCAGCAATAATATTGTTGTGTCCCAAATTTTTAAATTGTAGAATTCTTCAGGAAAAAGGAATCAAAGAGAAAACCAAAACAAAACAGATTTTAAAAAGTTTTATTACAGAAGTCATACTTTATAGGCCAGGAAGTTATTCTCTTTGCCAAGAAAAGTAGGGGTGAATTTAGGTAAAGGAGGGAGAGGATGAGTAGAAGAGAAACTGGCTTTCAACACAACTTTTAAAAATTTATCCACCACCCCAAAACCCATAAACAGTCTCTGGCTTTAAAAAAAGATTGCAACAAACACAACTCTCCATTTAATCATCCCATCATGTAGAAAGCTACTTATTTTTGAAAGACCTTTGTAATAGTTTAGCATTCTTACCACAAATACAAAATACAGAGCTCTGTTCATTTCAGAAAAACTTTGTGAGTCAGTAAACAAAAATGTTGTCTAAAGGAAAGAAGTTAGAAGAACACCTAAATTAGAAGATATATTACCATCACTAAGGATATAACTATCTTCCTACTCAGTACTGCACAGCAATCAACTAAATGCAGAAGTTCACTGTGACCTGTAAGGGAAGTGATTCATTAAAAATAAGAATCATATGCAACAAAAAGACCAAACGGCTTAAACATAATTCTTACAAGAACACAGCCACTGAAGCAGATAGGAACAAACTGCCCATTAACAAACTCTATGTCATGACATGTCAAAGCCATATTTCTGAACTCTGATATTCCACCCTAGGATTTTATTAAATCTTAAAAGTTTCACAGTGTTATCCCATGTATTTAAAGGGGCTGAAAAAAAGAGGATCAAACATAAATGAATGAGGGAAGGGAAGAAGGTGAGGGAAGGGAAGAAGGTAAAGTAGGAGACATGGGCTCCATTTTAGTAGTTCCATGATATTCTCTTCTTAGTTATGAAAGAATCCAACCATGAGCAATCAAAATTATCACTCTCAGGAGGACTCTCATTTTCAAAAGACCACGAGTACACTCCACTGTATTCCAGAAATTTAATATGGTCCTAGCAATTTGAATCTAATCCTACAAATTAACTATCTTCTTCCTAATTTACAGGAGTTGAATTTTTCACTCCCCAGACTCCTGTCCACTGACTCTGGTAGAAGAACATTAGAACTGTGTCCTATCAGAGTGCACAGTCCATTTCTTTCTAACAAGTCTCTGTGCAGATCCACTTATGAAATCAGTGACCACTGCTCTATGTCTCAGTTTGTGATGGCTACCTCAGGACACCGCTAGATTTCAATGAATCAATCATATAAACCTGAAGTACAATAGGTTTTGTTTTTAATCCTAGAATTGTCCTTCAAAAATATATTGAATCATATGTTAGTCCTTAAAAGGCATATCAGATTATGAAATTCTAAATTAATTTTAAATGAATTATTTTGGATGGCAATATGTTGTTTGGGGAAGACAATCTGAAACAACTTCAATTAGTGTTAGTGTAGGATGTTATTGGAAATATTATCTGATGTATATTATCTGATATAAAAAGAGAGGCAAGAAAATTTAAAATGTATTTAATTATTCCTGGGGGATGAACTCATGCAGGGTTTCAAGTACTGGAAACCACTGAGAATAAGCCTTTAAATGGCTTATTTAAAAGTTACTTATAAAGTAACTTTAAATGTTACTTTAAGAGGAAAATTCAGGTGAACAAGAAGCACCAATTATGCTGAAAAAACATAATTTAGGGATAGCTATGCCACCAGGTATCTACATATATGGAACTACAGCACTTCAGATACTGTGGTAATGGTTCAGGGATAGAGAAGTCAGTAAAAGAACAAACATAGGAATTTGGTGTACAACAGAAGTGGTATTTCAAATTTCACTGGAATTTTTTAACTTGAGTATTATTAGAAAAATGTGACAATTTATATTTATAATTTAGTCTAACAATAAAAATAAATTAAAAATCATTAACATACAATTTGGTAGTTCTGTATGTGTATACTTATAAAGAAACCTACATTGTGGGTTGGAGGCTTCAAACATTTTTATTAATTTAGGGGGTGTACTTTTAAAAAGTTTGGGACCATTGTTTCAATAAATATGCTACGGCAGTAGGTTATCTAATATGAAAAATGCAGTTAGATTCCTATATCTTTATACAAAAACTATTTGTAAGTAGGATAAGGAAATGAATGTGAAAAACTCAGATTATTCTGAATATATTATTTATATTATTTCTGGGCAGAGAAGAGAATAAAGGGAGAACATGGATTATTTAAATGGGATTTAATGTGTGATTATTTAATTTTTAAAGACATGATATAGACTGCATATTATAAAGTATTAGTGCAGCATATGTAGAAAAATTTCATGAATCAAGAAAAAAGACAAACCACCCATCTGCTTCATTCAGACACTCAAGTGTGAAGAGTCACCATCAATAATCAAGACAGAAAAAAAGAAAACAAGAATAAAGAAAATAAGAAAATTAGTATTTTCTGACCCAAAGTATTAAAGCATAAATATGTTATTAAAGAAAACATCAATTTTACCTCCAAGGACCATGCCAGCCTGGCAGCACTTTCTAAGGCGACATGCTGGACAGTTTTTTCTGCGGATTTTATCAACAATGCAGTCATTTCTTCCAGCACATAAATAGTTATGCTGTCCTACAAAGTGAAAAAGTAAAAATTATTTGCAATATCTAAGACCATTGAAAATTTTATTCAAAAATGACTGAACAGAGGATCAACACACAATAGCAGGTCCGTGACTCTAAGCCAACCTCTTGCTTGGCATCACTGAATGTTGGTGGTGCTCAAACCTGCTCAACACTCTACCTGTGACTTCAGGGGCCTAAATGAGGTAATGAGAAGTAGTAAATAAATTCAAACACATTTTAAATATAACAGAGGATATTATAGTTACCAAGTAGGATGCAATTCTTAAAAGCCATAAGGGATTAAAAAACTTAGCAGTTCAACATTTAAAGTGTGAGTAGGAAGGAAGATTTCTAATATTGGCACTGGCATGAAGTCACTTCCTTGAAGGGCTGGCACAATTCCTATCATTGGGAACTGCCCATAACAGCTGGAATGACTGCAGGAAACCCGGAAGCTCAGTCCAGTAAAAGTTATGATCATCTTTAACACAAAGAGCTGGTCCACTGGAACTATAAACTAGACCCCATGCAAGCAAAATGTAAGGGGTATAGTTAGTGTTTAATCTTCTTTATGCAAATTTTTTTTGGTTAAAAAAATTCTACAGCCAGGAAATTCCAACCATTGCTGACTGAGATAATTTGGCATAGATCCTAAGTACTGCCTCTGTAACTACAAAGGACTCAGCCACCAAGAATGAAAGAGAAACATAAGGGCCACTCCATTACATGTGTCATTGCATCAGGATGATTGATATTCAAGTGAAGGCAGTTTATGCACAGATGCACTGAGTTTTTGACATTATCCTGGAAATCTGTAAAATGTTAAACTTTGGGTTTATAAATCCAGCATAATGTCTATTTCTACCTTTTTTCTTCAGATAACAGTTCCCAACTTATTTTCTGGTTGTGAAGAATACATCCATACCCAGGTCCTCTTGCTTAGTCCTTATTAATTGCACATTATTGCTTCCCTTCAGTCCATCATAATAATGTGACTTTACAATTCTACTTGTATTGTAAGTCACTCTATTAAACCACTTGAGCAATTCATTTGCTAGCATCCTTGTTCTCTACCTACACTGTCACTATCAGGAGTTGTAAAGCATCCAGGAGTATTTATCAGCTATAAGCGACTGAAAGCAGGATGGGTGGCACAGGATGGAAAACAGGAGAGTTCACTCAAATACGAGACAGTGTCCAGCTCTTGCCTTTAATGTTTATATATCTGTCCCTGTCAAAACCTGGAGAACTCTTCACTGAACTCTCTAATGGAGCACAATGCTTTCTCTTTCTCCTTGGGACACCTATTGTCTGTTTTAGGGTGGAAAAAGAGGGGGTGAGTATTATTCTGCCTTTTCTTTTAAGTTACTCTCTTTTATGTTCTTTATACTCTACCTGCACTAATAATATTGTATTACCCCAATATTCCTTACTGTCTTTGACTGTGCTCCCTTTTTTTCTATTCATATGGTTTGCAAAACCTTACTCATCTTTCAAGTCTCAACTTAACTGCTCCCATCTGGTTTAACCTGACGGTTTCCAGAAAGGCTTACACATTTTTTCTGGGTGCCAACTGCATGTTCAATGTATTCCCGTTATAAATGCTGTGTGCCTGTCTTTTCTTAGTTCTATAAGAGGAGAAACTAGCTTTTGATCCTTTAACTCTCATGTCTAATAAGGGTTCGATAAACATTTGTTGGATAAATGTATATATATTATACTTATTGTTTCTTGAATAGTCAAAATATACAAATAGTATAAGACCTATAATATTTCACTTATTGTTGTGTATAGTAAATTTTAAAAATCACTTATTCCTGTTTTTTTCTTCTTTTTCTTGGTGCATTGTAATTATACATAATAGTGGAATTAATTATGCCATGTACATAATTCAATCAATCTCATTCCCAGTAGCTTGCCTTTCCCTCCCCTTCTCCTTCCTCTGATCCACTGGCTCTACTGATCTCTATTTTATTATTATTGATTAGCATATTATGTATAATATGCTATATATATATTGCATTGTGGCATATTCATACATGGACATAAATAGCAGCATTTGGTAGTTTTTGTTCCTCAGTACTTCCCTATGTTCTCCTCCCTCCCCATTTTTCTACTCTATTGGTCTCCTATTTTTGTGAGATCCTCTCCTTTGCAATTGATTTTAGTTGTTTTCTCTCTCTCTAGTTTCCACGTGAGAGAAAAATTCAATGCTTACTTTTTGAGTCTGGCTTGTTTCACTTAGTATGTTTTCCAGTTCTATTCATAACTAGCAAGTGACATAATTACATTCTTTGTGGCTGAGTAAAACTCTATCATGACTACACACCACATTTCCGTTATCCAGTTGTCTGTTGTCAGATACCTAGGCTGGTTCCATAACTTGGTTCTTGTGAACTGTGCTGCTATAAACATTGGTATGCATTTGTACATATCACTATAGTATGCTGATTTTAGTTGTTTTGGATAAATACCTAGCAGTAAGATAGCTGGGTCATATGGTAGTGCCTTTTCTAGGGTTTTGAAGAATCACCATACTGCTTTTTGAAGTGGTTGTACCAATTTACAGTTCCACTAACAATGTATGAGTGTATGTTTTCCCCTACATTCTCACCAGTAGTTATTGTTATTAGTATTCTTAATGATTACCATTCTAACTGGAGTAAGATGAAATCTCAGTATAGTTTTGATTGTGTTTCCCTGATTGGTAAGGGAATATTTGTTGGCCATTTTTATTTTTTCTTTGTACCAATGTCTGTTTAAATCGTTTGCCCATTTACTGATTAGGTTATTTGGTTGTCTTGGTGTTTTTTTAAGTTTTTACATATTCTATATGTTACTCCCCATCAGAAGAATAGCTGGTGAAGATTTTCTCTCATTCTGTAGGCTTTCTCTTCATGCTCTTAATTACTTCCTTTGCTCTGAAGAAGCTTTTTAACTTGATGCCATCCACTTATTGATTCTTAGTTTTATTTCTTGAGCTTGAGGTATGTTATTAAGGAAATTGGTGCCTGTGCCAATATAGAAGTATTGCCACTATATTTTCTTCTTGCAATTGTAGTGTTTCTGGTTCAATTCTTAGGTCCGTGACCCACTTTGATTTGACATTTGTGTAGGGTGACAGATAGGGATCTAGCTTTATTTTTTTACATGTGGATATACAGTTTCCCATCATCATTTGTTAAAAAGGCTCTTATTTCCTCCAATCTTTGTCTTTAGCACCTTGGTCAAGATCAGATGACCATAGCTATATGGATTTGTCTTTGTGACCTCTATTCTATTCATTGGTCTTCATGTCTATTTTTTATGCCATTACCATAATGTTTTTGTTACTATAGTTCTAGGATAATTTCAGATCAAGTATTGTGATGCGTCCATCATCATTCTTATTGCTCAGGATGACTTTGATGACTCTGAGTCTTTTATTCTTCCATATGAATTTTAGGACTTTTTTTCTAGCTCTTTGAAGAATGACATGATTAATTTGATGGGGGTTACACAGAATCTGTAGATTTTTCTCTATTATAATGATTAACACATTACTTGTACAATTGATGGATTTTATGCTGATTTTACACACATAGATATATCCTGCCTTGTATTTTCCCTTCTACTTTTTCTCCCCCTCTCCTCTCCAACCCCTTATCTTTCCCTAATAGTCCCTTTTCTCCTTTTCTACATTTCTACTTCCAGCTTTTGTTTGTTTGTTTCTACATATGAGAGAAAAATTGTGATACTTCTCTTCCCAAGTCTGGCTTATCTCATATACATGATGTCTTCCAGCTTCATGCATTTTCCTGCAAATGATGTAATTTCAGTCTTCTTTATGGCTGAGTACTCTCCCTTTTGTATATATACCATGTTTTCTTGATCCATTCATCTGTTGATGGGCACCTAGGCTGTTCCATTTCTTGGCTATTATAAACAGAGCCACAATAAAGACAAATATGCAGGTATCACTTATGTATGCTGATTTAATTTCCTTCAGATAAATACCCAAGAGTAGAATAGTTAGATGATATGGAAGTTCTATTTGTAACTTTATGAAGAATCTCCAAACTTATTACCATAGTACTTGTGCTAATTTATATTCCTATCAACAGTGTATAAAGTTTCCTTTTCTTAAACCTCCTTGCCAACATGTTATTAATTTTTTTAAAATAGCCATTCTCACTATGATAAGATGGAATCTTAATGTAACTTTGATTTATATGTCTTCAGTGGCTAAAGATATTGAACATTTTTTCACACACTTATTATTCATTTGTACTTCTTTGAGAAGTATCTGTTCAAATCATTCACCCCTTTTGTTGCTTTTTAAATTCTTTATATATTCTGAATATTAATTTTTTTGTCAGATGAATATGTGGCAAAGATTTTCTCCCATTCTTAAAGCTGCCTTTGTATTCTGCTCATGGTTTCTTTTACTGTGCAGATGCTTTTGAATTTGGTGTGATCCCATTTGTCAATTTTTTTTTTTTTTCCTAAGGTATTGGAGCCCAGTTCAGGAAATGATTGCTTGTGCAAATATCTTGCAGTATTTTCCCAATGTTATCTTCTAGTCCTTTCACAGTGTCTGATGTTATACCAAGGTATTTGATAAATTTTAAGTTGACTTTTGTACCGGGTGATAAATGGAAGTCAAGTTTCAGTCTTCCGCATGAGGATATCCAGTTTTCCCAAGTACTATTTGGGGAAGAGGCTGCCTTTCCTCCAAGGTGTGTTTTTGGCACCTTTGAAGAAAACCGATTGGCTGTAAAAGTGTAGGTTTATTTCTGGTTCTTCTGTTCTAATCCATTAGTCTAGTGTGTCTGTTTTTATGCCCAAACTGTGCTATTTGGTTATTTATGGCTTTGTAATATATTTCAAAATCAGGTATCATGATACCTCTGTTATTACTCTTTCCTTAAGATTGCCTTGGCTATTCTGGGTCCTTTGTGCTCCCATCTGAATTTAAGTATTATTATTTTTTTTACTTCTACAAAAAATATCCTTAGTATTTTGATGGAAATTGCATTGAATGTGTAGATCACTTCCAGGGGCATAGCCATTTTAACAACATTAATTCTCCTAAGTCACGATCATGGGAAGTCTTTTCATCTACTGATGTCTTCGTTCTTTCTTCGGTGTTTTATAATTTTCACAGTTCTTTCACTTCCCTGGTTAGTTTATTTATAGGATTTTTTGCTATTGTGAATGGGATTTCTTTTCTTGATTTCTTTCTCAATGTGTTCTTTATTGGTGTATAGAAAAGGTACTGAGTTTTATATGTTGACTGTATCCTGCTACTTTGCTGAACTTGTTCATTAGTTCTAAAAGCCTTTTACAGAATCCTATCTGTGAATAGAGATAATTTGATTCTCTCCTTCTCTATTTGTATCCTTTTTCTTTCTTTCTTTTGCTTAATTGTTCCAGCTAAATTGAAAGCACTATAAGAATGGGTACCCTTGACTGTTCCTGATTTAGTGGAAATACTTCCAGTTTTTCCCCATTTGTTATGTTGTCAGCTATTAGTTTGTCATATAAAGCCTTTATAATGTGAGGTAGGATGATTCTTTTATATATAATTTAATGATCTTTTTATATATAATTTATTCAGAGATTTTTATCATGAAGGAATGCTGAATTTTGTCGAAAGTCTTTTCTGCATCTATTAAGATGACCATGTCATTTTTATTCTTGATTCTATTTATGTGCTATTTAATGTTTATTGACTTGTGTTTTTTGAAGCATTCTTGTATCCCTGGAAGGAAATCAACTTGGTCATGTTGTCTGACCTTTATAATGTGCTGTTAAATTTGATTTCCAAGTATTTTCTTGAGAAATTTGTCATCTGTGTTCATCAAGGAATTTGGTCTAGAGTTTTTGTTGTGGTGGTGGTTTTGTTCTTATCTCATCTTGTTAACAGGGTAATACTGACTTTATAGAATTAGTTTGGAAGACTGCCTATTTAATGGAATAGTTTGAGGCACATTGTGTTAATTCTTTTAAAGTCTGGTGAAATTTGGCTATGAATATGTCTGGTCCTGGGCTTTTCTTTGTTGGAAGACTGTTTCAATCTCACTTACTCTTATTGATCTACTTAAGATTATTATATTCCAAAACCATAATCTTTAGGCTTGGTTTTGTTAGATCATGTACATCCAGAAATGTGTCCATTTCTTCCAGATTTTCCATTTTAATTGCATATTGTCTTTCAAAATAATCCTTATTAATCCTATAAATTTCAGTGATATCTGCTATAACATACCCTTTTCATCTCTCATTTTATTTATTGGGTCTTTTCTCTCTTTCTTTTTTTTTTTTTTTAGTTAAGTCAAGGGTTAGTCAATTTTATTTTTTTAAAAAACTCATTATTATGTTGATCATTCATATTATTCTTTCAGTATCTATTTATTTCTGCCCTGATATTTATTATTTCTACTATTCTACAACTTGGGTCTAGTTTGTTATTATTTTTCTAAGACTTTGCAATGCACCATTAGGTTATTTGTCTGAGATTCCTGTTTTTTAACGTAGGCACTCAAGTCTATAAACTGCCCTCTTATTATTGCTTTTGCTGCATGTTACAGGTTCTAGTACATATTGTTTCCATTTACATTTAATTCTAGGAATTTTTAATCCCATCATTTCATCAATGAACCATGTTCATTAAAAAGTATATTATTCAACTTCATTTGTATAACTGTTGTAGATTCTCTCACTGTTGATTTCTAGCTTCATTACATTCTGATCTGTTGTGAGAAATTTTTTCAAGTTTTAAAATTTTGATGAGATTGCTTTTGTGGCCTAATATATGTTCTATTTTGGAAAAATGTCAATGTGCTAATAAAAACCAATGTATTTTGTGTAGCTGGTGGATAGAATATTCTGTAAATGTTGTTAAGTTCATTTGAACTATAGTGTAATTTAACTCTGATGCTTCTTTATTGTTTTTTTTCTTAATAGTCTATTGGTGAGAATGAGGTAGTGAAGTTACCTCCTATTATTGTATTAGTGCATATCTCTCCCTTTATGTAGAGCAGTGTGTGTTTTATAAAATTGGATGCTCTGACATTTGGTGTATATCCATTTACAATGCATATATCTTATTAATGGATCAGTTCCTTTACCAATACACAGGGAGCTTCTTTGTCTTCTGTCTGATTTTGGCTTAAAGTCTGTTTCATCAGATATAAGTTTAGGTATTCCTATTTGTTGTCAGATTCTATTTGCTTGAAATATAATTTTCTGTCTTTTCACTTTGACTTATGTATGTGTTTGCATGTAAAATGAGTTTCTTGCATGCAGCATACTGTTGGGTCTTGTGTTTTTTTCACCCAATAAGTCAGTCTTTATCTTTTAATTAAAGAATTAAGACAAAATGTACATTCAGGGCTATTAATAATAGGTATGTACTTGTTCCTGTTCTTTTCTTTTCCTTTCTTTCTTTCTTTTGTATTTCATATGGTTATTTTGAATGTTCTATAGTAGTTTCTTCTGTTGTTCAACTTTAGAGGTTTGATGATTTCTGTGTTAATATTATTTATTTACAAATTTTCACTTGCTTATCTATTATTTTAGTGGGATTTATTTTAAAAATTTGTTATTCAAATGGATAATTTAGCCATGTTCTCATGCTTGCATTTATCTTTTTCCTCTTCTGGGTGTAGGATTCCCTTAGGTATCTTCTATAATGCTGGTTTAATAGTTATTAATTTCTTTAGTTTTTGCTTGTTATGGTGGTCTTTATTTTCCCTTAAATTATGAAATATTACTTTGCTGGGTATAGTGATCTATTGGCAGTTATTTTCTTTTAGAATTTATTTATTTCTTTATTTATTTGTTTTTTATATACATGACAATAGTGGAATGCATTACACTCATTATTACCCATTTACAGCACAATTCTTTGTAACTGTATATAAAGTATGTTCATGCCAAATTATGCCATTATATATGTACTCTCTTTTTTGCATTACAATTCTTAATACACATATATACCACAATTTATCATATCTCTGTTTGTATATAAGGTATGTTGACACCAAATTCAAATTTTCATACATGTATTTTTTATAATGATGACCATCACTTCCATCATCCTTGCTATTCCCCTTCCCCCTCCCTTTCCTCTCACTCCTCTTCCCTATCTAGAGATAATCTTCCTCCCATGTTCTCCCTCCCTACCCCACTTTGAGTCAACCCCCCTTTATATCAGAGAAACATTAGGCTTTTGTTTTGGGGGATTGGCTAACTTCACTTAGCATAATCTTCTCTAACACCATCCATTTACCTGCAAATGCCATGATCTTGTTCTTTTTTAGTGCTGAGTAATATTCCATTGTATATAAATGCCACATTTTTTTATCCATTCATTCACTGAAGGACATCTAGGTTGGCTCCATAGTTTGGCTGTTGTGAATTGTGCTGCTATAAACATTGATGTGGCTGTGTCTTTTAGAATTTAAAATGTATTATTCCTTGATCTCCTGGCCTTTATAGAGTTTCTGCTGAGAAATATGCTGTTATTCAGATGGGTTTGCCTTTAAATTTGACTTGGTGCTTCTCTTATTCAGCTTTTAATATTCTTTCTTTGTTCTGTACTTTTGACAGTTTAACTATAATGTGTCATGTTTTTCCTGTCATGTCTATTTGGGGTTCTAAATGCTTCCTGGGCCTGGATATCAGTGTCTTTCCCAAAATTTGGTAAATTTTCTGCTATTTCTTTCATTAAATAGGTTTTCTTTGCTTTCAGCCTGTAGCTCTTCTTCTTTATCTATTCCAAGCATGCATGTTTCATCTTTTAATGGTATTCCAGAAATCTTACATATTCAGTTCATTCTTCCCCATTATTTTCTTTATTATTGTCTGAATGTGATAATCCCTCAACCTTTCTTCAAGTTCTAATAGTCTTTCTTCTCTGTGATCTAACCTATTGACAAAGCTTTCAACTGGGTTTTTAATCTGAAAAAGTATGGGAATGACCTATGCTCAGGTTACTTGTACAGGCAATGTCCATAACCATTCTGTCATTGTCTCTCTGCTATGGGGGTGAATGTGTAGAAGCAGTACTTTAGGTCCCCTGCTATGCCTGTTGGGGACAGGTTAATGGCTAGGGTCTTTTATCTCTTCTCTTATGTTCAGCTAAGATTTAAGAATGGCTAGCTTTTGACTAGAGTAAGAAGCAATTTCTCTGAGCTGGGAGTATAGTTCAGTGGCAGAGCATCCTCCCAATGTGCTAGAGGTGCCAGACTTATCCTTAGTACTACCCAGAAAGAAAAAACAAAAAATAACCGCCCCCTCCCCCCACAAAAAACAAAGTAAAAACAATAACAACCACAACACCAACAGTAACAGGAAATAAAGAAACAAAAAAAATTACAGGGTAAATTTTAAAGTTAACAAGTAATAACAGTAAAATTAATAAAAAAAAAATTGAAAATTGAAAAGCTGGAAAAGGAAAAATTATAAATTTAAAAAGAAATAAATGAGGAAGTAGGAGAATGTTTACAAAAAGTGGGGGAAATGGGAAAAGACAAAAGGAAAGAAAAAAATTAAATATTAAAAGTAGAAAAATTTAAAAGTAATGTTAAATATTAGAAGCAGAATTAGAATTAAAGATAAATATTAAGTGTAATACTGAAAAGAAGGCTTGTTGAGTGGTTTTATTTATATGCTATTTCTACTTGCTCTTTATATTTAAATTTTGAGTGTTGCTGTTATTAAAAAAAGACAATATTGTGAAAATAAAAGAAAAATTAAAATGTGATTAGATCATTTAATAACCAGGTGACATAAAATTTTAGGTACATGACAAGTAAGATTCCTTTTTAATTGAAATAAAATATTTTCATTATAAACTAGAAAAACTTACCTATAAAATAAGACATCTGTACTTTGTTGCCTTTTAATAAGAATATAAATGAAAAGATTTTATTTGTATTTAAAAGAGATCATGATTTTTCATGCCTTTTTTGAAAACATAGGGCAGTGTGTAGCAAAATGACAGCAGAAATAAGTGTGCATATTCAACAGGGTAAAGGAATAAGATAGTATAGTAGGACGCAGAATTTGAGGCTTGAAGTAGAATGAGCTGGTACACATGGGGGTTCTCCTTCTGCCACAAGCCCACAGAAATGCTAGACAAACACAGTAGAAGCATATTGTTTAAATTCAGTCCAGGACAAGAAAAGGAAATGAAATTCAGAAGCATAAACTAATGAGGACTCTGTAATGGTCCAAAATATTTTCCGATGTAGATATAGGCCCTACGAGTCGAGAACTGAGGTTTAAATCTCAGGCTGGGATACATAACTTGGGCCTATGAGAAGAGAGTGGACTCTACATAAACATGTAGACCCTCACAAGGCTGCCTTAGCCATAAAAACTGGGCTGGGAAACACTACTCAGAAAATGTCAATGAAGACTTTGGGTGGTAAGAAAAATCAACAGTGACTAACAACAAGACAAACAAAATAAAATCTTGGCCTGTAATAGGAAGTGAATTTCCACTCACACGTGTGTAGGGCACAAAGACTAGTATAGGACCAGTGAAACTGCCAGAGTCCTGTGAGAGGTAAATGAGAAACTTATCAGTGGGGACAGTTGTGCAAAAAAAAAAAAGAAAAAAAAGTACAAGAATACTTATAGCAGGAGTGTTTATAACAGCTCTTAGCTGAAAAAAAAACCTTAATGGTCATCTACAGCCAATGTATTAACAAACTTTTCTTTATCCACTACATTTTCATCCAAGAAGAAAAAGAATAAATGTCTAGTCCCTTGTAAAAATATGGGTGAACTATATAAGTAAAATATTGTGCAAACTCAATTCACAAAAGCTAGACTGTGGAACCAACCTAGATGCCCTTCAATAGATGAATGGATAAAAAAAATGTGGCATCTATACACAATGGAGTATTATGCAGCACTAAAAAATGACAAAATCATGGAATTTGCAGGGAAATGGATGGCTTTAGAGCAGATTATGCTAAGTGAAGCTAGCCAATCCTTAAAAAACAAATGCCAAATGTCTTCTTTGATTTAAGGAGAGCAACTAAGAACTGAGCAGGGGGGAAGAGCATGAGGAAAAGATTAACATTATACTGAGATGAGTGGTGGGAGGGAAAGGGAGAGAGAAGGGAAATTGCATGGAAACGGAAGGAAACCCTCATCGTTATACGAAATCACATATATGAGGTTGTGAGGGGAAAGGGGGGGGAAGGGAGAGAACTGAACAACAACAGATGAGGTAGAGAGGGGAGATGGGAGGGGAGGGGAGGGGGGATAGTACGGGATAGGAAAGGCAGCAGAATACAACAGTCACTAATATGGCATTATGTAAACATTGTGAATGTGTAACTTATGTGATTCTGCAATTTGTATTTGGGGTAAAAATGGAAGTTCATAACTCACTTGAATCAAATGTATGAAACATGAAAAAATAAAATAAAATAAAAATAAAAAAAATATTGTGCAAACTAAGTTGACTCAAATAATACTGCATATTTCCATTAATATAAAGTTTTAAAACAGTCACAAGCAATCTATGATGTTAGCAGCTGGGATGGTAGTTACTTTAGGGGAATGCCTGAACAGGGCAAAGTGGGTCTTCTGGGAAGCTAATATGTTTTAGGTTTTTTTTATCTCGGTGAGAGTAACACCATTCCATTTACTTGGTGATAGTTCAGAAGCTCTACATTTTAAATGGAAGTGCTTTTAATATTTTCCACTAAAAAGGTTTTAGTTTTAAATGCTTTCATCTAAAAAGATAACCTAGAGGGCATTGTGATCCAGAAAAACCTGTGGAGGAGCAGAGAGGCCATGAAATCCAAAAGCCGAGGGGCACGGTCAGAAGTGTCTAGAAAGGAGAGGCATCACTTGCATTATAAGATTAGTTGGAAATTGTCTCCAGGAATTCCACACATAGGTATCCCACAGAGGAAGTGTACATGTAATCATCCCAATGATTTTATACCAAACACAGAGAACCTCAGCGACAGTCATCTATCTACCTGCCATATACAACTGCACTTGCCTCCAATTTTTTTTTTATACCTGGTCCTGGATAAGTCACAGCCAGCTGTTAGTGGCCTTGGGTGTGTAAGCGGGGTAAACAGATAGGAAGCTGATCTTGTTCATTCTTCCCTGCAGGTTTCAAGCCCCAAGCAGTGAGTGCTGAGCTGAAGCAAAGGAGAAATTAGAAATTTGATAAAAGTTTAGAGGTTTTTTGTTTGTTTGTTTTGTTTTTGTACCAGGCATTAAACCCAGGAACACTTTACCACTGAGCTACATTTCCAGACCTTTTTTATTTTATTTAGAGACAGGGTCTTGCTAAATTGCTGAGGCTGGCTTTGAACTCACTATCCTCCTGCCTCAACTTCCAGAGCCACTAGAATTAGAGACATGTGCCACTATGCCCAGCAAAAGTTTAGAATTTTGACAATAATTCTTGTTTGGGCATTGAGATTACTGAAGTGAGATTGGATCTGGTCAAAAATTTCTTGCAGGGAATGGAAGAACTAGTGTAAAAATAAGGTTTAGTATTAGAAAAAAATAATAAATATACACATTTAAAAATACGAATAAAATAATTAAGTAATTTCTTTGATGTTGTTAGAAATATCAATGTAAACCAATTATTGTCAACTAAGGACAAGTTTTCTGTCTTTCCCTACCTCTTTTTAGAATATTTCGTGGTGCTTAGAGATGATTTTATTTTATGTAACTAGAGGGTAGATATTATTGCGGAGAGGCCAGGAGTGCTGCCAAACATACTATAATGCATAGGACAGTCCCCAGGAAAAAGAATTACTGGGCACAAAATGTCTACAGTGTGAGGTTGAGTAGTTTTGGTGTGTAATCACATTTCCCTCCTTTTTCAAAAAGATAGATTCTCTAGGTTTGTCCACTGAAATTGTCAAGAAGTAAGGACAATGTTAGCAGCCACAGACACTAGGTTTTGGATTGTTATATCTAATATTTTCATCCAAAAGTAACCAGTGTTCCTTTGAGAAATGGCTGATCAAGGACAGGGCATGAAATGTGTAGGTTGGGATGCTTTGTTATGCCAGCAAATTTGATTTTACCGAGAGCTAATAAACTTGGATAAAGGCCACATGGATGCCATGGTTTGAATGTTTCGTGCCTCCAAACCTCAAGTTAAAGCTTAATCCCCATTGCGAGATATTAAGAGGTGGGAACTGGTGGGTAATACTAGGGCTTTGCCTTAAAAAATGTATTAGTCTACTAATGTGATGGATGGGTTAGTGGACTAATGGGTTAATGGGTTATGTCAAAAGTGGATCCACTATAAAAAGCCAGTTTCACTAGGTCTCTCTTGTGCTCCCTGTCTCACCATATGATGCATTGCCCTACCATTGGGCCCCACCACCAAGAAGAGGTGCATCCTCCTGATCTTGGACTAGAACTGTGAGCCCAAATAGACCTCCTTTTTTTTTTTTTAATTTTCCTATAATATGGTATTGTGTTGTTAGAGGCAGAAAACAGACTAAGAAAGTGACCACAGATGAAATGATTCGAACAAAGAATCAGTTCAAGTTATTAAAACATATTTAATAAATAAAAAAGACATGAATAAATAACGATATATAAAAAATTAAAAAAAAAATAAATGAGAGCTGAGGATATAGATCAGTTGTTAGAGTGCTTGCCTCACATGCACAATTCAATCCCCACCACCACAAAAAAAACAAAAAAAAGAAAGAAAGAAAGAAACAAAACTTGCTTGAAAACACTGGAGGTTGCTAAGGCACAAAGTAGTTACTTTGAAAATTGATAATTAAAGGTAAATTATTAAGCATTTTTAGACCTTCCATTATAAATTGTATTTTAAGATTAACAAAATGCCTTTTGGAAGAAAGAACTACTAAAGAAGAAGATTTACCAAGGATAAAATAAGAAGGGATAATAAAAGTAGAAAACCATCCTTATGCATTCCAAAATGAAATGATCACTATTTTTAAAGTCTGAAAATCAAATTAAAATACTCTTCCATTTTACAACAGCATATCTGTGTGAGGTACACTTTATACACTTCAACCAAAACAACAAAGTGAACATAAATGCAGATATGAGAATCCAGCTGTCTTCTATTAAGGCAGACATTAAAATGACTTATAAAAATGTTAAACAATGCCATTCTTGTCACTAATTTTTTTGGGGGGGGCACTTGGAAAATTAACACCTAATGGTTTCCTTTTTTAAAAAATGAGGTAACCAAAGTTTCAAAAAATTATTAGGTTTAACTTCTAATATGATAAATTTTGATACACAATTCATGTATACAAAATTTCTTTGAGCTCTCAATAATTTTAAGCAAGGAGGTTATGAGACCAGAGTGTTTGAAACCTCTGAAGGGCTCTTGTCAAGATGTTTAACCTGAATTTAACCACATGGTTAAAAAAAATCAGACATTAGATTGTGGGCCTTTTTACAAAACTTTTGGTCTGGACTCCACAAAAATTTCAATGTTGTAAAAAACAACAACACTTTTTTTTAAATGAGAGATTTTTTTTAGATTAAAGAAAGCTAAATAGAGTTTTTAACTAAATGAAATGCATAAAACTTAATTAGATACTAAATGAGAAAATAAAATCTACACAGGACATTTGGGAAATAACTGAAGAAATTTTAATATTGGGTAAATATTAGAAAAATTTTATCAATGT
Source organism: Callospermophilus lateralis (assembly GCF_048772815.1). Lineage (NCBI taxonomy): Eukaryota > Metazoa > Chordata > Mammalia > Rodentia > Sciuridae > Callospermophilus > Callospermophilus lateralis. The sequence goes on along the minus strand of NC_135306.1, from coordinate 125,237,905 downwards.
TAAAATTTCTTGAGTGTGATAATATGTGATTGTAACAGAGACTCACAACATCTTGCCTCAGTTTCTGAAATACCTGGGATTATGGTGACTCCCTATTGCATTTATTTCATATTTGTAGACTCTTACATAAGCAAAAATATATGTTATTTTAACCAAGAATATCAACTTGATAGAATTCTTCTCAAAGCTAGCATGCAGTACTTTAGAGAAGAAGTCTAAAGTCAGCTCAATTTTTATTTCTTGGTAGTGAAAAGTTTGTAGGGGCCCATGTGAACTCACGTGAGATGTTTTCTTTTTAAGTAAAATTAAAATTTTTCTCAATATATACAAATGTAAACTTTTAAAATGTCTGTTTTCCTAGGACACAGTGAGATGTTTTGATCTATAAACTTCTTTGATTCAGATTCTATAACCTATTAGCTATCCAACCTTGGATAAATCATTCAATCTCTTGTTGCTCATTTTCTTCATCTGTAACACAACAGTTCATTATTGTTTTCAGGTTTAAGTATAATAATGTATTAAAAACAACAAAACAAAACAAAACAAAAGGATCCAAGATGGCAGAGATAAGGTAGGGTGCAGACTAAACTCCTTCACAGTTTGGAGTCAAAGAAGAAAGGAGACAGATGATCAGAGAGGTGGTTGACAGGAGCATACACTGACTCATAATACTGGAAGATCAGAAGCTTGGAAGGAGGGATACAGAAATTCTAGTTAATGGAACAGAAAACAGGAAATAATTTGATAACTGGTAACCAGTACCTGCACCATCAAGACACGGGGTTGGGAGCGGGTAATGAAGGAGGAAAGAGGGAAATAAAAAGCTGACAGGCTTACTTCAGAACAGCAGCAAAAGAGAAAGACCCACTGAGTTAATCTGGGACAGGAACTGCAAAACCACCTGGTGATTGAGGAGCACTCTGCTTATCCTAATTTGCTGGTGGAGAAGAGTGGCAGGCAGCCATTTTGCAGTGACCACATCTAAGTTTACAGCTTGGAAAGCAATTAAATTTCTACTGCTTCATCCCACCCAGAGATACCAGTTAATGATATCATTGAAAATGCCTTTGAAGTGGACCTCCCAAGGAATCTGTGAAGTAAGACTGCATCAAGCTGAAGACCGCCAAGATCTACTCCAGCATCTATATCAGGAGTAGAGAAGAGTACACTGTACCGACAGTATGATGCCTAGGAGTCAGCATAGGCCTCAGTTGCTGGCCAACATGAGGGACTCTGACAGGGAGTACAGAGCCTGAAGAACTGCATGCACCTCTGCTGTGGCCTCCTTGGGTACCTCTGCCAAGGAAAGTGCTGATGCCATTCAAAAATACAAAGGATCAATGTAATAAAGAGTTGGCACTTAAAAAATATAAAGAGGATTGACAAGCTTAGCCAAACTAACCAAAAGAAAGAGAAGGAAGACCCGAATTAATAAAATTAGAAATAAAAAGCAGACATCACAATATTTATCCCCCCAATCCAGAGGATCATTAGGCACTATTTTGAAACTTACATTACATAAATTGGAAAATCTGGAAGAAATATATAAATTTCTAGACACACACAACATACCATAATTGAACCAAAAGGATACAGAAAACCTAAGCAGGCTGGTAACAAGCAGTAAGTCTGCAGCATTAATTAAAAGCATTTCAACAACGAAAGGTCCAGAACCAGATGGATTCTCAGCTGAGTTCTACCAGATGTTTAAATAAGAACTAATGCCAATCCTCCTCAAATTATCCATGAAATAGAATGAGAAGGATGATGATGACACACCCAAACTCATTCTAGAAAGCCGGTATCACCCGATACCAAAACCAGATTAGGACTCTTCAAAGAGAGACAATGACAAATCAACATCCTTGGTAAACATAAATTCAAAAATACTTAATAAAATATTACCAAATAGAATTCAAAAATATGTTAAAAAGATCAAACACCATGTCCAAATTGGTTTTCATTCAAGGGATGCAAGGAAGTTTCAATATAAAAAAAATCAATAAAATTTAATTCATCACATAAATAGAACCAAAGACAAAAAATCATTCATGATCATTTCAATAGATGTGGAAAAAAGTCTTTGACAAAATCCAGCACCCATTCATGTGAAAAATCCTAAAGAAACTAGAGATAATAAGAACTTACCTCAACTTTATAAAGACTCTATATGATAAACACAAAGCCAACATCATACTGAGTGGGCAAAAACTAAAAGCATTTTCTCTAAAATCAGGAATGTGACTAGGATCTCCCCTCTCACCACTCCTACTCAATATAGTATTTGAAAATTTAGCCAAAGCAATTAGGCAAGAAGAGAAAACTTAATGTGCTTATAGCTGACAGGAGTGTCAAAGTAGGTTACCTGATAGCACTCAAGTGGGAAAATATGACCATTAAATGAGAGACCGGCCATCAACAATATTTGGTATATTTCAGGACTGGAGCTAGAAGTTAGGATGAGCTTAGTGAATGTGGAGTGTCAGAAAAAAAAATTAGGGAGGAAACAACTAATTTTCAAGATGCTAAGAGATGCACTGAATTGTCTGAGGAAGCTAATAAGGTGAGTGGTAGCTGAGCCAGGGAGAATAGTAGTAGAAAGTAATATCAGAGAGCAGGAGGGTTCATGTCCTGCCAAGCCTTGGAGACCACTGAGCAAACATTGGTTTTAATCTGAAAGAAATATAGTGCTATTAGAGGCTTTCGAGGAATGACATGATCTGTTTTTTTTTTTTTTTTTTAACAGTATTACTTTAGCATCTAGGATGAGAATAGAGGAGGCAAAGCTAGATATGAGAGGCTGTTGCGATAAATCCAAAGGGGAATAATGGTAGCTTGAACCAAACTCGTCAGTGAGGTAGTGATGATGGGCCAGATTCTAGATATATTCTGAAGGAGGAGACAAATAGTTTATAGAAATCTGTTTGTTGACCCATTCCAATATTTTTTAAAAATTCAAGAATTAATCCCTTCCTGTTACCATTCAAAATTATTTGTTCTTCTTTCTTCTCTTTATTTCCTTTACTTATTTATTTATTTTTTTGCTTTCTCACTGTGGATCAGCTTCTCATCCTTCCTTCCTGAAGCTAGAACCACTGTTCTCTAAGCCAAACAATCCCTCTATCTCTGTTATAAATTCTCTCCTAAATATTCACATATCTTTTAACTGGTAAAACACCAAATTATCTAACTAGTTACACCAAACACCTATGATTGTGTATTTAGCTAATCAACAGGCTTTTAGGAAATGTAAAGTACCACACATTACATAACACAGACACATCATTTGAACACATGTACCAATAAGAAAGGAATTCAAGATACCTTTATAAAAATATGAAAAATTTACAAAGGTATGCATTTACAAGGTGGTTTAAATCATTGTGTTTTTTGATTCAAGTTTTACTCACATGGAAATAGTTAATTCTTTCCCTCATATTTATGCAGTTTATTTTTTTTTCTTTAGCATGGAAACCCTAAATTTATTGATGTTCAACTTGATTATTTTGTACAAACTGTGATTAACATATCAGGTGGCTTAAGTTTCTGTTATAATTCTCTAGAGTCTCACCATCCTTATCTGAAATTGTCTTTGTACAAAAATAGAATTGTGTGGATAATTAACATCTTCCTGATTGCTATGTAGGTCTAGACCCCCCAAATATATAAGATTGGACTACTACCAGATTTTTAAGTATTTCCTGATAAATCTCTTACTTAATTGATACCACCATGTCTTATTTCAAGCAGTGTCAGATGGTATGGTACAGTGAGAACAGTTCAGGTTTGGGAGTTGAACAGAACTGAGTTTGATTACCAGCTCCATTAATAACTGGCTGGGTGACATTAGAGTTGTTACCTTGCCTGCCTGTTTCAATTCTTAATCTACAAAGAGAATGAAAGCAACTTCTAAAACAACTTCTGAAAATTGAAGGAGATAAGGAATACTGTGCAATAGGCCTACTATATGTTTTAATAAGCTTTTTCACTGCTGTTACTAAAAGACTTGACCAGGGGGAAAAGTTTATTTGGGGCTCACCGTTTCAGAGGTCTCAATCCATAGACAGCAGCCTTCATTCCTAGGGGCTCAAGGTTAGGCAGACATCATGGTAGAAGTGTGTGGCAGAGGGAAGCAGCTCATATGGTTATCAGAAAGCAGAAAGAGAGACTCTACTTGCCAAATATGAGCTATGTACCCCAAAGGCATGCCCCTGCATGCCCCACCTTCTCCAGCCCCACCCTACCCATCCTCAGTTACCACTCAGCTAATCCCTATCAGGGGATTAATTCACTGATTTGGTTAAGGCCTTCATAATCCAATCATTTCACTTCTGAATCTTTTTGCATGGCTTCACATATGAGCTTTTGGGGGACACCTAATATCTAAGCTATAACACCGTAGTACCTGGTATATTATAAGGACACACCCCAAAATATGTTAGTCCCCATCTTTTCTCCCTGGCCTTTCACATTTTCCAGAATTCTTGCAGGAGGGAACATTCTTGGTATGGGCAACAGCTCACCTGCCTTTGATAGATTAATGTCAATGCTTTAGACAAAGAAAAGTAGCTTTTTTCTCATCTCATCTCAGAACTGTAGGCTCCTTCCCACTCTATCTAGAACAGAGTGTTTTAATTTTTCTTAGCTCCTGCCTCTCTCATACAACTTTCCACCCATCTTCCCCATTGCTTCCAGAATTAATTTTCTCATTAACAAAGTTGATCATGTCACCCTCAGCTTACACTATTCTGGCTACTCTTTAAATGAAGCAGTGCTTTTAAGAACCAACTGTATAGCTCAATGAAATTCCGATTTCTGGGTCCCATTTCTAGACACTTTGATTTAGTATATATGAGATCAAAGTATATATGAGATAAGACTCAGCAATCTTCATCTTAAACTGCTGATTCTGAGACAAATGGACTGAAGACCAAAAAAGGACACTGGCTGCCAGCCAAAATCCAAAGTAGATCAGAAGCTAACTTTTGGATTTATTGGTTTGAGATGTTCAGTCACCCTACTATAAAGATATCAGGTAGGCATTTGGATATATAAGCCTACAGCTCATGGAAAATAACTGGACTGGACATAGAAAATTGGGAGTGGTCAGTGTGTGGATGATTTATCTAAATTCAAAAGACTGAATTAGATCACCAAGGAAATAAACATATAAACACAGGGAAGGAGTCCTAATACTGAAAACAGGGGCCTCGGGTGCTAAGAGCAGGAGAAGGATTTGAAAGGGAGTCAGTAAAAAAATTAAGAGTATGGCGTCTTAAAAATCAAGCAGAGAAGCCATTTCTAGGAAGGTGGAGTGATCAACTATCAAATGTACCAATAGATCCAGTAGGTGGGACTGACAATCGCCATCAGATTTACAATGAGGTCACCATGACAAGAAAAGTTTTGGAGGAGTAATAGAGGAAAAAAAACTGATCGGATTAGATTTAGGAAAACTCTTATCCTCATAAGAGTTTTGCTGCAAAAGAGGAAGAAAATGGTTGATGGCTGAAGGGTAAGTAAAATAAACAGGAATATTTTGGATATTTTATTTTAGGATGGGAAAAATATTAATATGCTTGCATGCTGATGGGAATGATCCAGTAGAGAGGAGGGAAATTATTTAAGTTGGGAAGGGGAGCATTTCTGGCACATGCTCTTGAGTAGGCAGGAGTAGCCCAGATCTAGTGTCCAAGTGGGAAGAATGATCTCAAGAAGAGCACACAGATCTCCAGTGCAGGATGAAAAATAGATTATGAATTAGATACCACGTGAGAGCAATAGTACATCCTAAAATTTCAGGAAGTTTTCTCAGAAAATTAGGAAGCCAGGTCATTTGCTGAAAGTGAGGACAGAAAAGTGTTGGAAGATTGAGAAGAGAAAAATGGAAGATAGATACCCAGACACACCCCTGGAATGAGTCAATTGTTTGCAGAGGAGGTAACTTAGTCATGTTGTGCATTGTATTCCAGTTCCATCTCCCAATTATACAGGTTCTCTTCCCCAGAAATTCAGCTAGCGAATTTCCACTCTCCCTGATGTCAATCAGTTTTCATAACAAATAATTAACATAAAGAGATACTGGATAATGGATAATACATGATATAATGTCTCAGCTCTGCCATTTATTCACTCTTGGCCTGTGCAAGTGATTTAATCTCTTTGTCCTTCATGTAATATATTGAGCCAAGATCCTGACATGTAATAAATGTCACTATTATTATTAAATATCTTCAGAACCTAACTATTGAAAACTCTGTGAAAGATTTTTTTAACAAGTTATTTCCAAGTATGAAAGTAGCTGTAAAACTTTTTAAGTTTTATAGTGATTTTACAACAAGAGCAAATAACAATGGAATCATCCCTAATACTTGTTTTTCAAAATATTCTCTTCATAATAAAGATATCTTTTAAAAGGGAGTTCCTGCCATTAAAAAAAAAAAACAAGAATATTGTCTTTAACTTCAAGGGCAGGTTACCTGTCTCATCTGTTAAGTACCTTCTAAGTAGCATAACACTGGGACTCCTGTCATCATAGAAAGGGTCAGAAATTTAGACCACATCATTTTTAAGTTTAAGATCTCTCTTAAGTACTGTGCAACAATAAAACTATGTTGTGGTTAAAATTTTTCCTGGACATACCTCGTCATGTTGCAATATATCATTAAGATACTACTATATTTTCTGGGCCTTATGTTAAAAATTAACCACAGTAAAGATATTTTACCAAGCTTTGCTCACTTTAGGCTTCAACCTGTGTGTTATAATACATTCCTCAGAAGTAAGCAGTAATGGGATTCCATATGTCACCTATAATCTGAACTTGAAATCTTTCTTTTAACATCACAGCAACAATCTTATCAGTGTCTTGCAGATTTTGCATAAAACATTTTTTAAATATTTTTTTATTTTTTAAATATATGACAATAGTGGAATGCTTATAATACAGAAAGCATCACTATTGAGGTTGTATTTTTTTGATACATCTTTGCTCTACTGACTTATCAAAACCATTTTTTTACATACTTCATTATTCAAACAATCTAGCAAACCATCAAAACTCTAATAAAGCATCTTGTGACAATTTTAATTCTCAAATGCTGTTATCCTTCAGTTAGCTCCTATCCTCAAAAAGTTAAGAGGAATGTAAGACTAAGTGGAGAAAAAGCAAGCAACCCCCAGCAACTTCAATCTGTGCATCTCTCCAGGTGAGCTGGCAAAACTGGTACCAACCAAACAAGAAATTCCCTAGACTCTCTCTGCCCAAGAGATCCAGAATCTTTTCTACTGATGTTCCAGCATGGTATCAAACCACAGATGGAACCAGATGAATTTGGATTGCACCAAGGACCCCTGGTCCCCAACCACCATGCTGTACACACTTACTCCAGTCATTCCATTAGCAAATATATTTCTCATTTTCTGGAGGTTGGGAAGACTAACATGAAGGTACCGGCAGATCTGGTGTTTGTTGAGGGAATGTTTCCTGGTTTATACTCAGCACTTTTTTGTGTCCTCACACGGTAGAAGGGATACACAATTGCTCTCGATTCCTTTTTACAAGAGCATTTATCTTATTCATGAGGGCTTAGTCCTTATTACCTGATTACTTCCCTTTTTGGATCAGCTGTATTTGAAAATTAAGAATTATTTGTGCTTTAGAAGGATAATGGAGACCAACACTTAATAGGAAAACTACTATATTTATGCAGCAAAATATACGAATGTTCACAGACTATAAAATGCCCTCATGGAAATTCAGATCAGGTTGTGCTGCCAAATGAATTTAAATCTTGTCGGGTATAGTTGACAAGTGACTATGACAGCATTTAATGTTTGCACAGCTTTGTGGATATTAAGATAGAGAGAGAGGAATTGTAGGTCTATACCTGTTCTTGGTTCCACCTACTCTGGCTGGATTCCTTAATTCATGATTCAAAGTGACCTTGAGCCTTTGCTCTCAATTGCCCACCACAGATTCATTCTTTGTTGGTCTCTTTCAACATTTAGGGCAAGTGGTATGTATATCCATTAGACAGCACTAGGCAAGCAGAGGCTAGCTGAAACTAGGAAGAACCATTGTGGAAGAAAGGGGGTGCCAGGTGGCTGGGAGATTGCCATCTCCTCAGTAAACACAGTTGTCTGTGAATAATATCATTGCTTACTTTTTCACAAAATCATGTTTTAGAAAGTTTTTCACATTTATAATATGGACAGCTGGCTCAATCTAAAATGCCACTGTTTTTCATTACAAAGGTGTACTATAATTTATTAATCTAATAATAACAGATAGTTGGGCTATTTTCAGTTTCTCCATACTGTATCACAAGTAATAAAGTAATAGAAATCCTCATAAAATATCTCTCCTCCTTTCTAGAGTTTTTCTAAGGATGAGTAAATCTGAATAACTCCCTGTAAAATTCAGGTATAAAGGTCCATTCACCTCATAGGACTCATCCAAATATTAAATGTGTTAACATAGCAAAGGAACTAGAACAGTGCTTGAATCATAGTTGAGGCCAATAATTTGTTAAATGAGTAAGCCTCTCGCACAATATTAGGATATTCCCAGAGGAACAAACTACAATCCTGGATTGGTCTAATGGAATGCTATTGTGTGTCTTCTCTGGCTTTGATGCAACTCATGTCTAAGTATTTTCATGTGCGTTTATTAACTAATTCATCTAAAAAAAATCTTTTTTAACTCATTTGTCCTTTTATAGTAATACGATAGGACTTTTTGTTTGTTTTATTTTCTTTACGATTTTTGCCTGTCAAAGATGATGATATGTATGAATATATACATATGCAGTCTACAATCATCTTTGTAGTTTCAAATGAACTTGGAAATGCAGTATCAACACATATCTTTGCAGCAAATAAAGTAGTGAATCAGATTATTTTGGTAGTAGGAATGAAGCTATTCACCTAGTTCATTTATAGCCATATCAAAACACCTAAATGTATTCTGGAAAGAGGAACAAGTCATGCACCAATGAGACAGGTGCAAGAAAGACTTACTCATGTAATGTTACCTAGGCAATGCCTGGAAAAGAGGATTTTGATTCTATCAAGTACTGGGTAGTGTTTAAAAGAACAAGTTAGAACAACACACACATACACACACACACATACACACACATTTAAACATATACAGGGCTTCAAGTCATATGAAAAAAATAATTGGAAGAATGGTACATACATTATGTGATACTATCTATGTCGTAACACACCTCAAACAACACGTTATATACACACATGAAAAGAGAGGTGAAGGTAGAGAAGAATCATAGGGAAAGGAAAACACCAGTGGAATTGATCAAAGAGGACATAGCCTTATTGGTAATGTTTTAATTTTTTATAGAAGAAGGTACTGCTGTGTTACTTGAGTAATTAAAGGGACTCAACGACCAGAACAAGAACAGCTATTAGCATTAGCATGGATGTCTGCTACCACTGTATCCCTCCAGTTCTTGCAGGATGTTAATATACAAGTTCTTAAGGTGAATAAATAATGTGGGAACCCTACATAATCAAATATTGAACAGATGGTGCCAAATGTTCTGTTTGTAACTACTACTTTTTCAGTATAACAGAAGCTTGCTTCAGTGGGTCATAATGTAAAATTATTTATTCATGTTAAATATTAAACTGAGAGACTTGCAGTTTGAGAAGAAATTGGCTAGCAAGTTTTGAAATGAATTTTAGAGAATTACTACATGTTTATTTTTAGGGCAATGGGAAAACTTCCAAAGAGTAAATTCTACTAGAGTGTAAATTAAATAAGATGATTGGCAAAATATCTTCTTAAGACTATAAATTATAGTGGAAAGGATTATTGGATCATTTTGTAGATTATAAAAGATTGAAAAAGCATTTAAGAATTCTAAAGATAGAAAAAACATGTTAATGAAAATTTGAATGTTTAACATTTTTCTTTCTAACATTTTCCATATCAAGGAGAATTATGCTACTAAATCTGTTTTCACTCTTCAATTATGATATCAAATATATTCAACTATAGTATAAGAAAAACCATATTCCCTAAAAGTATTTCATTTTTGTCCAGTTTCATCTGTGGCTGTTTATGATGATGTCTCTCTAATTCTAAAGACTTCCTAAACTATCCCCAGTTTCTGAGAGGGGATCAACTCTCTAGTTATCCAAGAACCACACAGACCCTAACCCTTCCCATACCTGCAATTAGGTATGTGTATTCAGATTGGCAAAAGGCCCCTCTTCCCACCACTCTCCAAATTCTGCTGGAGCAGGGGCCAGCCAATGCTGAACAGTCCACACTGTTTTATTTTTCTTTGATCAGCACCTAGCCTTGTGCCTGGACACTGCAGATGCTCCATAAATGATTACTCAAACTAATGTGATAAAGGTAACTAATTAGTGAATAATTAATACATGAATAAAGAATAAGGATAATATTACAATACAGTTAAAGGTCCATCAATGCCTAACATAGCCTTGTGTGTTCTAAATAATACATTTCAACTATATTACAACATTTGTATAACCATTTTACTTCAAATATATTCACTATAAATACTGTTACAGAGTATAGTATCCAAATAATAAAAGCATGTCATTATCAGTTAGGATGATGGCTTCATGTAGAAAAACAGTTATTTATAGAATGCCTAGTATTCTCCTGGTACTAAGCTGGTTACAGTGCACAAGTGGGAAATGGTTCTTTACTTCATAGTACCTGGTCCCTAGCTGGCATTTATAGAACTATACTTCATTTCTTTGAAAGGCACTGAATAATTCTTGACCACTTCCCCACCCTACAAGTCTTGGTGAAGGAATGTAATTGACTCTTCAACAATTGTGTTTTGGCTAATATATTTTAAATAGATTTGGTTCGCACAAGAGTGGTCATTTTCCCTGTTCCTGTATCTCTTTTTCTGGGTGGTATCTTTTCTCTATCTCTTCTCTCTTCTTGGTGTCATACATAGCAAGTTAAACTCAGCTTTCCTGGGTGAGTCTCTCTCAGCTCCCACTCCTGACTTGGAAGAGAGGTAGGGAAACTGGCTCTTGGCCCCTGACTGTCTTCTCATTGCTGCCCTAAATATGAAGTAAATGTGATCCACTCTTTGTATCACACAGATCTAATTATCCCTGATATTGCATTCTTCAGGATTCACTTTTATCTCTCTGAATGTTTCATCTCTTGGCAAACATCAACCACATTTCCTATTATGAAAGAGGAAGCATAGTGATTGCCGGCAGAGATTTGGAGTCACACCACCTGGGTTTGAAGCCTGATTCTATCACTTCTTGTGATTAAGGCAGTGTAGTGTCCTCCTCATTAGTAGAGTGGGAGGAATAATAATAACAATCCATGTTATTAGGATTAAATGAGTTGAAACCTATTAAACAGTCACCGGCACATAGAAAGTATTTTATAATTGCAGTATTATCATTATTATCCTTGGTAAAACTATTATGCAAATTGTTACCCACTGACTTACAACTTCTGGCCATTCTGGCATCCACACAGTGCTCAACTTTGAACCAGTCCATCACACAACTCTGTTTCCTCTAAGATTTCAAACCTGGTATTTGTTTCCAACTGTGAAAGTCCTTCTACTCATCTTTGTCATCCCTGAAAATTCCCAGAATCTTCTCTCTATTCCCTTGCCTTCAATCACCAATTCTCTCCCAATTTATCCAAGCATTAGCAACTTAGCTTCCCAACCTTTAACTCATACAATTCTCTAATATGGCTCTTCAACTCTTATCTGAGCATTTAATGAGAAAGTTTAAATGTCTCATATGCATATATTTTACCTTCTGAACTCTATTGTAAACTCATTGGAGGTAAAAACATCACCAATAGAAGCTGACAACATGCTAGATATTCTTTTAAATAGTATATATGGAGTAACTCATTTAATATTTATAGCAAGCCTAAAAAGTATCCACTATTGTTATCTTCATATTATATCTAAGGAAGAGGGAGGTAAAGAGTACCTTTGGCATAAATCTAAATATACCTTTAAATATATACCCCTTAGGTCTATAATAATTGCTAAGTGAATCAATTTACTCATAGAATATTATTATTTTTCTCTAGTCTGATGAATGATTTAAATACTGCCCCAAAAGGGTGTTTCAATCCAATGAAGGATTCTCTTCATTCTATACATGAAATTTATGAAGTAAATTCCAAGAATTAAGTAGCATATACCATCTATTTGCATCTTTGACTTATAGACACTGCAATTTAAAATAACCTATTTAAAAAAAAAATTTTTTAGTTGTAGGTGAACACACTGTATCTTTATCATTATGTGGTGCTGAGAATGGAATCCAGTGCCTCACATATGCAAGGCAAGTGCTTTACCTATTTTTAAACTAAGAAGCAGCTACTAACTAGTTGTGAAATTTCCAAAATTTCAGATTTATGTCTTTAAGATTTTCTTATCTATAAAAAGGAGGTAGGCTAGAATAAACTGGACTTTGGAGAATCCTAAATGGGTCATTTAATTATGAAATTAAACTATTCTAAGTAGACTATAAGCAAGAAAAATCATAATCTACAAGTGAATGTTCATTCAACCAATACCATAGTCAGATAGGAATAGTAAATCCAGTTGCTCAACTGGAGAATGAACTTTTCCATACAAAGAACTTGCATCTGAAACTGACTATATCATATACACGGGAGAGTTAAGTTTACTCTCACTTGCCTGTGCTTTCAAGCACCCTCTTTTAACACTGTCTTAATTAATTTAAAATGCAATTAACCTATCCTGAAGCTGATTATGTTCAATATCAGTTAAATGCACTCATCTTTTATGAAAAATACATTCTGAAAATATATAAAGCAAATACTTTTTAAATTGGTGCATAATTTTAATTTTATAGGAGGATTCATTATGTCATATTTGTACATGCACATCAATTCCCTAGTACCTTTCCTTTCCCTTCCCTTCTCCCTTCCCTGATGTACTTGCTCTACTCTACTGATCTCCCTTTTATTATTATTATTATTATTATTATTATTATTGTATTTAATCACAGACACATATAGACATACATGACTGATTGTGGCATATTTGTACATGGATAGAGCATTACAAAAGTAAATAGTTTTATGAAGAAATTTAAATTTTCATTTAAAGTCTCCTTAAGTGAAAATTTTCTACTCCCCTCTGCTTATAAATAAAAGCCTTTTAAATCAGAAAACTTCACAAACAGTAAACAAAAGAGCAGACATTCAAACTTTGATTCATTGTATATTGTTCATATGATCTTAGTAGTCCTCTCAACTTGTTATAAATTATACTTATTCCATATATTACAACATGAAATGATCTTTAAATACATTTTTATTTCAAACATGAATGTGTTTGGCTGCTAAAGATTTTAGTGAAGGTAGAAAGAGAAATTCACAATGTTTTCTATGAAAAATGAAGTCTGAAATATACTATTCAAGCCAATCCAAAATCATTTGATAAATATGTAATTTAAATAATTTTTAAATGGGTAGCTTTTACTAAAAGCAAAATATTTCTTTAGAAATTAAATTACAATGATTTCCAAAGTTTTCATTTGTTCAAAACAATTTGCTCCTATACTCTTACACAATTAAACATATACTAAACAGAAAGGGAACTAAATTTTATTTGGGATGACCATGTAAACATGCATAAATACACAGTACACAAATATGCATGTAATACAAGGACAACGTCATGTAGACAGATTGTAAATGCAATATGTATGTATACCTATGTATGTATGTGTGTTAATTTGGAATTGAATTATATGCATTCCATATATTCCTGAATATACACACATTTATAAACACACATCATTTCAACAACAACCATTGTCAATAAAAACTGTAAAGTGCTTTGCATATACAGTAGATGTATTAAAAACACCATTTAAAACCAAGCTGTCCTGAAAACTAATTATTGAACAATAGTAGCACTGGCCTCAAGATTATGATGACTCATGTCTTCTATTGAAAGTGTTAATCAAAGAGTATAAAATTATAATATCCAATCACATTCACTATTGAGTATTATAGTAAAAATGTATTATTGAAATATCATCATATATTTTAAGTTATATAAAATATCACTATTTCTTAGAAGCAAGGGATAATTACAAAGATGGTCTCCATTGACAATTAAGTCAATAATAAAGAATCAGGAAAAAGAAGCCTACCTTCCATTGCCCTTTTAAAGAAGACCTTGCAGCTCCCACAGGTAAGGACACCATAATGGCAACCTGATGCTTCATCCCCACAGATTAAACAAATCTTCTGAGGTAGTGATTCAAAGTTGTACTGTGGGCTCTGGCTTGCTTCTGAATCTGGCCTTGAAATGCAAAACAAAATACTCTATTTTTTGTTGTACTGCTATCTGATACTAAATGTTTTTAAAACCAGTATTGATGAGGTTAAAGGGGATTTAAAAATATAACACAATTATACACACTTGAAAGACATGCAAACTAAACATGATATAATAGACTCACTATAATTAGATTCACTAAACTTGCAAACTATTGACCATCCATCAGTAGTACCAACCTCAAAGAATGATAGTGTATCAATTTATGTTTAGGAAAGCTAAACTCTATTAGTTAAATAGAAATCTCTCTACAGGACTCCTTTTCTATATAAGGAGCAATTTAGTTTCTGACAAAATAAAATGTTATACCGTTCCTGTATGCTGTGTAACAATAAACATGTTTGACTTTAAGTGTTCAACAGAACTTAGTGATGCTTTTGCTTAAAGTTTTGAAAACTTAACTCTGTAAGTGTGTGTATACATGTGTAAGCCAGCAAACACAAATATTGTTCAATACATTTACAGTGTTTTTGCAGCAGGAAAGTCTACAAACCAAGGATTCTTTTTCTTTTACCCTCCATTACTTCAGTATATAAATAAAAATATTCTTGGAAACGTAATAGGGAATCTGAAACACTATTAGAGTATTGTGCACTGTAGTGATTGACATATAAATACACAATTAAAACATTACGCTTATAATTAATTTTCATTTTGAGATTCATATGAAAATTGAGCCTTTAATGTGTACAAATTCCTAAGCTGTTTCTGCTTTGGGTTCTGGCCAGCCACTCTTTAAGTCCCACTCCTCCCAGGGAAACTGCCTTAGCTCTTCTCCAGTAAAGACAATGCCGGTAATGGTCCTTCTTCCCCCCAAATGGCATATTCTGCGCCCCTTTTGTGTCCCCAAAAGAGTAATGAGAAGAGTAAGGCAAACTGTCCTTGTGCCAGGTCCCTGTTGCCCACCCCCTCGAGGATACCCGGGGGAAGGGAGCCCTATGCTGCCGGAGGGAGGCTGGCAGTCTTAAGCCACCAAGAGCGCTACTTGCCAGGCGCACCCGACGCAAGGCCCTCACCTCAGGTAGTTGAGATACGGTGGGTAGACCTGCGGCAGGCCTTCCTTAAGCACAGTGGTCTGGTAGCCGAGCTGCGGCAGTCCATTGAGGCCCAGCGGAGGGTAGAGCGCAGGTGGCGGCCCGGTGGCGGTAGCAGAGGCGGAGGTGGAGGGCAAGCCCTCTCTTGGGAGTAGGCAGGCGCCAGCGGCTGGAGGCTTACAGGGCAATGGCGCAAATGGGCCCTGCTGGGGCGGCGCGCCCTCTGCTTTATACAGGATGCACTCCAGGGTCGAGCCCGAGGAGGACGCGGACGAGACTGTGGCACTGGCGGATGTGCCCACCACCGCGGCTTCCCCGGGTTTGGATGAGGGAGCTCGCGGCGGCGGCGCCAGGGGGAAATCCGGGAAGGTGGCCGAGTTGGCACTGGTCACTAGGTACCGACGCGGGGAGCGCACGGCGGCCTCCGCGCCTTCCTCTTCCTCCTTGATCTTTAGGGCTGGAGGCTGGAAGTCGCCATAGAGAGGGAATGTGTCATCTTTGGGTTCGGAGTCCGGCGGGTATGTGCAGTCAGGGAAGTCACCGCAAGGAACCGGAGTGGACGAGGCCGAGGGCGAGTCCCGCGGCGGGGCAAAGGCACTGGGGGCCGCGGCCCCGCTGTCGTAACTCTCCCCTTCCAGCAGCTGCCGCGTCCGGGCGGCCAGGATGGCATGGTTGAGGGGCAGGATAGGCACGTGGATAAAATCCACCACTGTGGTGGCCAGCGGGGAGCGCCCGGGCGTCACCGGCGCATCTTGCTCTGCCAAGGCGACTCTGGGCGCTGAAAAGCGGGAATCTTCCTTGGGAACAAGGGTGACGCCTCCTGCAGCCGCTCCAGGCACGCTGGCTGCGACTCCTCCTCCGGCCGCTGTGCCTCCCAGAGCCCGAGGTTTGCCCTTCAGAAGTGGACCGGTGGAGCTCTCGGACTCGGGGTCATCCTCCTCCACAACCTCCGCCGCCGCAGCTAGCTGCGGAGATGGCTTCACTGAGGCCCCGGGCCAATGGGGACTTCCAGAGGTCGGGAGCAGCAACTGCCGGGACGGTGACAGGCCCCTAGGCAGCACCTTATGGACTGTTCCTGTCCCAGAGGAGCTGTCTCCAGACTTGCTCTCAGGCCGGCTCATGAGCGGGGCCAATACCCCCTTTGTACCGGAGGCACTACGGGGGTCCTCGGGGAGTTCTGAGCCAAAAAGAAACCAAGGGCTGGTGGCCTCGCAAGTGGGAGGGCTGGCTTGGCTCTGCCCGGGCCCCGAGGGCGCCAGAAGCGTGTCCAAAACACTGTCCAGCAGCCCGCTGTCCTTTTCTGGGACTCTAGAGTTGCAGCTTCCTGTACCCCTTGTGGCTTCAACTCCCGAGTACGCGCCCTCCACCTCTGACGGCGACTGCTGATCCAGCGTCTTCCGGTCTGGGGGATCCTGACCCTGGCACGACCTAGGGTAGAGCAGACCTTCCAGGGAGATGGGTATGGCCGAAACTACAGGCGAAGTGTCTGAGGTCTGGGTTCCCTGGAACGGGCCAGCATCCGGACGACCCAGCAGGGGGGACTGGACCTCGGTGGGCGAGGGCGCGCAGCCCGCTGCGTGGGGAGCCCGGGGATTCTTTGCCTTCAGCTCAGTCATGACGACCTGAACTCCCCTTTTCTCCACCCCTGTCTTTAGGGAGGAGGGAAAGGGGAAAGAGGAGGGGGTGTCGGTAATATAGGGGCAGAGGGAGGAGAAAATGGGTGTCAATTTGGCTGGATTGGGGTGAGGGGGATCTCCACCTCCTGAGTCTGGAGGGGCGGTGCTGGTCAGCTCCTGCCCTGGCCTTCCATCCTGTGGTCAGTCAGAGGAAGGGTGGCGGTCGTTTCGATCCTGCAGCAAGTGAGGAGCGCAGGAAAAGGTAGTTTGTCTCCTAGTTGGGAGAGTTTTCCAAGAGAGTTCTCTGACTTCTGTTCGTGGACCGGAGACGCAGAGTAACGCATAAGTCCATCATTGGAGAGGCTGCAGCTGAGAAAGCAATTCAATTACACAAGATTCTGTCTTTCAACTATTCCTGATTGCGTTCTACTGCCCTTCTCTCTAAAACTCCAGGGCTACATACATAGACTTTTCAGTACAGCGCATCTCAGACATGCTTCTGCCGGTTCCCTACTGCAGACGACTGTCCTCTCTAAGGCTGTCCCAGTTCTCAGCGGTGCGGGAGGACGAGCCGCCTTTCGTTGCAGATTCCACTCAATGCCAAATGAAGCTAGTTCTCATTGCGAATGCTATCCACACACCAGAATCCTCACACTCAACTACTACCAAGGCTTTAACCCAATGACAGGTGTAGGCTGGCTCCAAGGCTTCCTAACAACGCCTTCTTGGTCTAGTGAAGCCCGCCCAAAGCCCCTCCCTTCCCAATTCCCTACCAGATTTGAAACTCTGAAGTTGATATTTACACCCACTAGATTGAATTCCTCCGTGAATAGCAGGTGCTTTGGGATGGAACCTCATAAGCATATTAGATTTTGCACCACCAATTAAGAATTATGCCAATGTAATTGGAAAAACGGATAGAATCTGTTAGAAATAAAAATTTAAGGACCATTTCAGGATTTCAAGTTTTGTAAAGAATTAACATAATTTGTGAGTGGAAGATAATTAGTAACTTTTCTCTACCTGTTCAGGAAGTTCAGATGTTGATTGCCATATATGGGTTGTTCTAAGAAATGTGTTCCAGTTTTTAATAAATATCAATTTAAGGAAAGTTTTCTTTGGTTTTAGCTGATACTCCTCTACTACAATATGAGATCTATGGTAGAGATGGTGAACAATGCTTTCTTGCCTCAATATTCTTATTCTTAAAAATAATTATCTTTGAAACTTTAAAAACAGATCTCTGTCTGGCAGGGTGGTGCATGCCTATAATCCCAGCTACTTTGGAGGATGAGGCAGGTGGATTGCAAGTTTGATGCCAGCCTCCACAACTTAGTGAGACCCTATCTAAAAGTAAAAAGGGCTAAGAATATAGCTCAGTGGTAGAGTTCCCTGGTTCAATCATAGTACCACAAAAATAAATAAATAATAAAATATATCACCTCTATACTAAAATATATCACCTTTAAATTCATGAAGATGCTGTAGAAAGAGGAGAGCGTATTGCAATGTATACTTCAGATACAGAGTCATAAACCAACAATATCTGGTAAACCCAAGGTCATTAGACATCCTGACATCACCTTAAATATATCCTGTTCAAATCAGTTAATCATTTGGAAACTTTCTTTGAGAATGTGGAGGTGCTAGCTATGCTAATTTCTCAAAGTTTTTCCCACTTAGGTATAGAGAATACAGTGGATGACTCCCAGATTCCAAGATGAATGAAGGTGCTAGAGGTAAGAATACTTGAGGAGGGGCTACCTGAGCGGTAAATAAAACTTTATCAAAACCACTGGGTTTTGGACTTGATTGTTCCAGTGATTAGTTACTGTAAATAAAAATTAGTTAACTCAGATAAGTAAAAATTATCTAGGTAAAGAGAAGTCCAGGAAGCAATACTAGATGTTAACAAGGCACCAAATAGGAAACTATAATACGGTTAATGTAACATGGCCATAATGGACGGAGCATGGATTAAGTGTGGGAAGGAAGTAGATAAGGCTGGAGAGATGATCTAATTTATTATTATGAACACTCCTGGGTTTTTTTTTCAGACTTTCTTCATTCCAAGCCATCTTAAAATAATTGGCATGCTTTATTGAGATATAATTTAGATACCATACAGTTCACCTACTTAGAGTGTACAATTCAGTGTTTTAACAAACATATTCTTTACCACCATCAGTTTTAGAACACTTATATAACCCTAAAAAATAATCTCACTCTTTAGTAGTTACCCCCACATTCTGCCTCCCCAAATGTCCTAGCAGCCACTAATCTACATTCTGTCTCTATGGATTGGCCTATTTTGGACATTTCATACAAATAGATTCTTCCATACGTGATATTTTTTACTGATTTATTTAATTAAGTATGTTTTCAAGATTTATCCATATTGTACATGTATTAGTACTTCATAACTTGGTTGTTGTCAATTGATATTCCATTTTGTAGATATACTACATTTTATTTATCCATTTTTAAGTTGTTGGACTTTTTAGTTGTTTTCACTTCTTAGTTATCATGAAAAGTTCTGTTATGAAAAGTCATGTATAAGTTTTTGTGCAAACCTGTTTTCATTTCTCTTGGTTATATACTTAGGACATGAATGGTTGAGTTATATGATAACCCTACATTTAACATTTTGAGGAACTGCTAGACTGTTTTTCAAAGGTACTAAACATTTTACATTTCCACCTGCAGTTTATGAGGATTTTAACTGCTCCACATCTGTTTTATTATCCCTATGCAATCCCGCCTGTACATGGAGTGGTATCACACTGTGGTTTTAGTTTGTTTTTCCTTGATAGCTAATGCCATAGAATCTGTAGAATTAGTAGAATCTAGACAAAATTGCTATGTAGTCTTCTAAACGCTTTACATGTGTTAACTTATTTAATCCTTCAACTTCCCATGGAAATAGGTACTACTATCCCATTACATAATTGGGAAAATTGAGGTACAGAGTTTTAATATTATTAAAATAGTAAGTAACAGAGCCAGATTTGAACCCAAACAATTAAATGACAGCCTTCTTATGAATGTAACTTTGAATGCCAGATGGCTTGGGTCTTGGTTTCCAGGTTACTGCCACAAAATTAATACTTGGCCTCATTTTTAATCTGACAAACTATATTTGGATTAATTTTGGTTGGCTACAAAAAAGTTCTCTCAAGCATACTGTTTAACTAGGTTGTTTCCATAAGAACGAAAATCTTCAAGTGGGAAAACAATAATAAAGATTCCCAACATGTACTAATACACCATTATTCCATGAAATTTGGTGCTGGGTGATTGGAATTATTGATACAGGAACTCCACAAGTATATGAATCTTTGAATGAAACAAAATCCATCAGTTAGATTCAGTTGATATGGGGCTAACACCAAATATTCCTGAGGATGACTTGTTTTGGAGAAGAAAATACAAACTTAAGAATTTTTTCCTATAATTTTAAAAGGGGAGTTTTATTAAGGCCTAATTGTCATGTGATAAGATACATTCATTTAAACTGTGTAATTTTTAAAGTTTTAGATGTAAATTCTCAGCATGAACAGGAAAACAAATATATCCTTTGCCTCCAAAAGTGTTCTCATGCCACTTTTTATTTATTTATCCATTTATCTATTCGTTTGTTTATCTTTTCATTTTGTGGTACTGGGGATTAAACCCAAGGGTGCTTTACTACACAGAATTACATCCCTAGCCTTTTTTTTTTTTTTGAAACAGGTCTCATTATGTTGTGGAGAACTGGAACTTGTGATCTTGCTGCCTCAGCTACCTGAGTCCCTGCGATTCCTGATGAGTGCAATGGCTGGGATTGCAGGTGTGCACCACCATGCCTGACCATGCCACTTTTCAATCCTGTCATACCGCTCTTTCCATCCCTTCTCTCTACTACCCCAGTTACTCCCCCAGCAACCACTAATCTGCTTTGTTACTATATATTAGGTTTTAAAGATTCGTATCTGATTTACTAAACATTATATTAAATAATATTAAACACATCTTAAAGATGTGTTTACTTCAGATTTTTTATTAATTAACTTTTAGAACAGTTTTAGATTTTTTGAAAAATTTGAGCAATAGTACCAGGTGCCCAAATATCTTCGTAGGGTTTCCTGTTATTGGCATCTGTATTAACAAAGCATATGTGTTATAACTAATGAACTAATGTTGGTAAATTGTAATTAATTTACATTAAAATAATTAAAATATATCATAGGATATTCAGATTTCCTTAGTTTTAATTTAAGGTCCATTTTCCTTTCCAGGATCCAATCCAGAACATCACATCTCATTGTCCTCAAGTCTCCTTTTTTTGGCTGGAAATTTTTTTTTTTGGACTTTTCCTATATTTCATGACCTTAATAGTCCTGAGAAGTATTATAGAATGACACTGTAAGTAGTCTGTGGTTCTTTGTTTTGGAGAAGAAAATAAAAAAGTTTAAGTGCCATATTCATTATACCATATTATGGGTATATCCCGTCAATGTGATCTGTGACTGTCGGTATTGATCTTAATCACTGGGCTGAAGCAGTGTTTGTCAGGTTACTCCACAGCAGTTATTAATTTTCTCTCCTTCCATACTGTACTCTTTAAAGGAAGTCACAATGAATCACTTAAAAGAGTGTGGGGGTGGAGTAAACTACAAGACTTATTTGGAATTCAGCAGGAAAGATTTATGTTTTCTCCCTGTTTACTGCTTTATTCAGTCTTTTACTTATGCCACTATGGATTAATTTTGTTGCTCAAATTGTTCCAGCTTTGAATATTGGGAGTTCTTATTTGTATCTATAATGGTTTGAACCTTAAATGTCTACCAGAAGTTCATGTGTTGAAGGCTTCATTCCCATCCAGTGGTGTTTTTGAGAGGTGGTGGAAACTTCAGGAGGTGGGGCCCATTGGGAGGAACAAGGTCATTAGTAATGTGCACTTTTCTTCCTGGGTGCCATGAAGTGAGTAGCTTTGCTCTGCCCCATGCTTTGCACTATGATATTCTGCCTTGCCACAGAACAATGGAGTCATTAATTGAAACTTCTGAAACTGTAAGCCAAAACGAATCCTTCTAACTTTAAAGTTGATCACCATAGGCATTTTGTCACAGTGATGGAAAGCTAACCAATACAGAAAATTGGTACTGAGAAATGAGGTCATTGTTGTGACTATACCTGATACTGTGGTTCAGAAGACTTTGGAATTGGTTTGTGGGAGGAGTTTGGAAAAGTTTGGAGAAGCAGGCTAGAAAAATTATAATGCTGTAAGTGGAGTTTAATGGGTGATTCTGATGGAGGCTCAGAAGACAAGTGTGATGATAGGAATGGAAAGGTTTCAGATGAAAATGTGAGTTTTATTGGCATTTTTAGTAGAGGCCATTCATGTTACATTCTGACAGAGATTAAAGAGCCTGTCCATATTTTGTTGATACTGAGACTTTGTAGGAGTTTGAGTTTAAAGGTGATAAACTAATTAATACAGTGGAGGACATTTCAAGACAGCACAGCATGCAGACAGTGGCAGACCTATTACTGGCTGCATTTAGCAGGTATTCAGTGAGAATCAGTAAAAAATAAAATAAAAATAAATAAATAAAAATAGTAGAATGAAACTATTTGTAAAACTTTCAGTTTGGTCAGAAAAGGAGCATGTTTAAAGTTGCAGCCAAAGAGAGTGTGGTTGCTGAAGAGATCAATGCCATTAAACAGAAACTATGTTTCACTGGGTCAATAGGAAAGATGCTTTGAGAGCATCTCAGGAATTAGCAAGACTCCACCCATTACAGGCTCAAGGGTATAAAAGTGTAATCTTGTTTTAAAGACTTTGCTTTGAGAAGGGAACTTGGTAGCACCCTGCGTAGGCAGGGCCACATAGGGAATTGTTTCCCCAGCATTCTTTCCCCTATGTTCAGCCACACAGGCACTCAAAGGTGGCTTCAGTCATGCTGCAAGTGAACCTATTTCTCCAGCAGGTGGCAGACCTTGGCATCATCTGTGTGATGCTGTTTTTGCAGGTATACAGAGTTATGAGATCATGAAAGCCTCTACCAATATTTCAAAGAAAAGTAGGAGGCCAGGCAGTATGTGGCAGGGTCAGGGCCTCTGCAAGCATCCCCTGACACAGTGAATTATGAAGCTGTAGGAGTAAAGCCAAAGCTATAATGAATACCCCCAGGAAATTGTAGACGCCAGGAATGAGGACTGCCTGCCAAGGCAGGCAGCAAGCACAGCCAACCCAAGAGAGAGGACAGGAGGTCTGCAGTTAGAAAGGCCACGGGGGAGGGCTTCCCAAGCCCTTTGGAGTTCATATCATGTCACTGTGTGACCTGGATACGGGAATTGGAGTTACAGAGCTTAATATTTGCTTTGCTGGGTTTTGTTCTTGTTTTAGCCAGTTTTTTTTTCTTGTTTTCCTATTTCTCTCCTTTGAAATGGAAATGTTTAACCTTGCCTTATTGTATCTTTGAAAACTATAACTCTCTGTATTATTTTACGGGGGCTCACAGCTAAGAGTATGCTGTAAGTCTCAGAAGAGATTTTGAACTTGGATTTTTGAGCTACACTGGAACTGTTATGAGAATAGGAAATCCTGGAGTTAGTTGAATGAGTTTTGCATTTTGGGATCAATGTGAGACTATGAGGGTCATAGGGTCAATGCTATTGTTTGCATCTTGAATGTCCCTCAAAAGTACATATGTTAAATCTTGTTCTCCAGCTAATGGTCCTTTTGAGAGGTAGTGGGAACTATAGGAAGTAGGGCCAAGTTGGTGGTAGTAGGACTTTAGGTGTATGTCCTAGAAGGGGATAATGGAATCCAAGACACCTCTTCTCCTTCTTTGCTTCCTGACCACCATGAGGTGGAACATCTTTGCTCAGCCACATGCTTTTCACCATGATGTTTTGCTTTGCCACAGGCCCCAAGACAATGAAGACAACTAACCTTAAGCTGAAACCATGAACCAAAATAAACATTTTCTCCTTTAAGTTTATTGGTTCAGTATTTTGTCACAGTTGATGGAAAGCTGATTAATATATTACCTGAGTAATAGATACAGACTTCTGTCCAAAGAAGTTTGATTTATTTTATAGAAAAAAAATGGTTTTAAAATGAAGATCTGGGTGCTAAATGTGCTCTACATTTGGTTTTATTTGATAGAATTTTGTATAATCCATCACATGCTTTTAAAGCTCTAGTCTCCTTCATTCAGCACAATTGAGTTTCAACATATATCAATAGTTCACTCTTTTTAAAAATATTTTTACTTGTATAAGGACACAATTCTTTTATTTTATTTATTAATTTTTAGGAGACGCTGAGGATCAAAACCAGTGTTAGGAAAGTGTCTACCACTGAGCTACAATCCCAGCCCAAGTTGACTCTTTTTATTGCTGAGCGTTTTAGCCAGCATTTTTTTTTTCCTGCAGTGACCAAAAGACCTAAAAAGCAATTTTAAAGGAGGTAAAGTTTGTTGCTCGTGATTTCAAAGGTATCAGTCCACAGACAGCTGACTCCATTTCTCTGGGCCTGAGGTGAGGCAGAAAATCAAGATGGAAGATTGTGGGAGAGGAAATGGCACAGGACATGGCCACCAGGAAGCAGAAAGAGGGAGTTCTCATCTCATCAAGGACAAAACATATACCCCAAAGGTACACCTCATTGACCCACCTCCTCTAGTCACACCCTACATGCATTGTCTCACACCTAATATCTAGATCATTACGCTAAGCAATAATCCATAATATACCACGATTTGTTTCTTTATTTATCCATTTCTCTTTGATGAATGTGTTAGTTAGCTTTTATCACTTGGACAAAATATCTGAGAAAAATAACTTAGAAAAGAAAAAAAAAATCATTTTGGTTCATGGATTTGGAGTTTTCCGTCCATTGCTCTGGACCTGAGGTAAAACAGAACATCATGGTAAGAAGGGTAGAAACAGAAGGCTGCTGATCTCATGGCATTTAGGATGCAGACAAAGAAAGGTAAGAAGGCACCAGGAACAAGATATATACTTCAAGGACACCCTCCAGTTACTTACTTTCTCCAACTGGATCCCATCTCCTATAATTTCCACCACTTCCTAGTAATGCCAACAATTATGAATCCATGAATGAATTAATCCACTGATGATGTCAGAGCCCTCATAATCCAAGGATTTCCCAATAGCTCCACTTTTTTTTAAAGAGAGAGTGGGAGGGGGGGAGAGAGAGAGAATCTTTAATTTATTTTTTAGTTTTCAGCAGACGCAACGTCCTTGTTTGTATGTGGTGCTGAGGATCGAACCCGGGCAGCACGCATGCCAGGAGAGCGCTCTACCGCTTGAGCCACATCCCCAGCCCCAATAGCTCCACTTTTGAACACTCCACTTTTGACCACTGCTGCACTGGGAACAAAACCTTCATGAGCCTTTGGGGGCCTTTCCAGATCCTAACCATAACATGGAATATTTGTATTGCTTCCATTTTTTTTTTTTTGGTAGTACAAATAAAGCTACTATGAAATACATGTATAAGTCTTTGAATGGACAAATGTTTTAATTTATCCTGGGTTTAAACATTTAGAAATGGAATGTCTGGATAAATTAGTGGACATTATGGTGTGTATGTTTGTGCTTCAACAAAGATTGAAAGTTAGTGACCAATGGGATGACCTTAGGAAGCAGGGCCATTAGGAGGTAATTAAGTCATGGAGAACACCTAGCCCCTTCCACTACATATACCATTTATAAATGAGAAAGCAGGCCATCTTCTGAAATTGACTCTCTCTCCTTGATGGAGGACTTCCCAGCCTCCTAAACTGATGTATCTAAGCTATCCAATATTATGGTATATTGTTACAGCAGCCCAAATGGATGGTAGATGTATCTTTAACTGTCAATTTTCCAAAGTGGCTGTTCCATTTTATATTATCACTAGTATGTTAGAGTTCTAATTTTTTCCATATCCTGGACAAAAATTTGGTCAGTATTTTTAATTTTACAAATTCTAGTATTGTACAGTGTTATCTCACTGTGGTTTTAATTTGGTTAGTTAATTTTTAAAAAATTTCTTACAACTTTAAGAAATGCTATTTGATATTTTCCATTCTAGATTTAGATTGAGGCAACTGTTTACATCTTTGCAAAGAAATAATTGTAGGTGAAAGTTGGCACTTTACCACAGAGGAAGGTATACAAAGTTCACTTCTCTAATTTTTACACAGCCTTAGGTTCGGAATCCAGTGCCCCATACAACTCTTAGGTTATTCAGGCCCCTTCATGGATATACTGACTAACCCCCAAAGTATGTCTGTTTTTTTGCACCATTTGTTCTGGCATAACTATCCCCCAAATATACCTTTTAATACCAACTGTTAAAAGATTTTCTGGCTCCCAGGAATAGGGTTCTCAACAAAATGTGACTTATAGAAAAAAATGCTGCTTATTTTACATAACAAGAAGTCTGGAAGAAAGCAGCTCTTGAACTAGTTAATCAGTGGTTCACTAATGCTCCAAGATTGCACACCCCATCTTTCCAGTTAGCTAGCTTCAGTGGTGTGGGGTTTGTTGCTTTCTTTGTCCCGTAGTGTCCATGCTGGCTACTGAAGCAGCAGGCATTCAAACCTCAAGTAACCTCATCCAAAATTCGGAATATACAGTTTCTCTTGACATTTTTTTTTTTTAAATTAGGGACCCAGACACCAACTTACTTGGCTTCCTATCAAGACTTATTGGCCAGAACTGAGTCATCTGCCCACCATTAAACCAGTTATTCAAAGAAGAATTTGATTAGACTAATCATGATTCATCTCCTGCAGCTGAGTCCACTACTCTGAGTACTGTGCTGCCAATATATGAATAAAATTGGGGTGCAATAAAAGGAATAGGAGTAGGGAGGTGGATATTGAGAATTCAGCAGTGTCTAACATCATACCAGTCTTATATACTTTATAATCCAAATCAGCACTTAAACTGGAAAAGAAATTCAGTGAATTTAATAGCTTTAAAGAAATTCAGTGAATTTAATGAGTGAATTCAATAGCTTTCATATTTTTGTAAATATGGTATTTCCATGCATTTATTCTGATTATTTTTAACACATAAATACATACTTGAGATTCTACTTTGATGTCCAGATTCTACAGGACATTTTACCACTGAGCAATAATTATCAACTCAATATCCCTTTATGTACCTGGAATCATTCTTCACCTACATGCACTGATCATGCTGGCTATAGCTTTCATTTCTTTGGTTCTGCAGTTAAGCATATAGTTGTTCAGAGCTTATACAGAGCTGCATTTGTTATACTTCTATCCCTGAGGCTATATCTACTTAAATGGATCTGGCTTGCATTTTATTATTAAAATGTTTCAATTTTTGTTTGTGTAGTCTAGGTTTTTCTCCCCAATGTAACATAGTTTTTAGGGAATGTTCTAAATTACTATTGAAATTCTGTATTTGTATGGACTATTTTAGGATGAGAAAAGATTGACAAATATAAATACTAAGCTTAAAAATGTATCATAGTTAATCTCTAGTTGGTATGTTTACTAGGAGTCATAAACCTTGTGCTAATGAGTCAAGGTACCATGACATTGAAAAGGAGCATGAAGAGTAAAAACCAGGAGGTAATTTGTTTTTACCACATTCTACAGTCCAGGAGCAGGAGTCATATATACCAGTATTTACCTTAAAGATTTTATTAATTACACCAATTTCAAATTTACCTATCTAGGAAGGGGGAAAAGAAAACTACTATTCTGGGAAATTTTGATAAAATAAATAAGAACAATGGGCATATAAAATAGCTATGTTTTTCTCTAAATACCAGAAATAATTTCTATAAGGTTGAAAAGATGAATAGCAATTGTATAGTTTAATTTTGAGAAGAAATTGCAATAAGTTTAAAGTTATATGAAAGATAAAATAAGGCTTATTAGGATTTTCCCCCCATTTATACTATATGTCTGTCTCTGAACTCTTGGTCTGTTTCCTCTACAGATATTCCTTTGATTTTCGTGAGACCTGACCCCACCTTCCTTTGCCTTTTTCCTCTCTAGCTTCAACATATGAGAGAAACATACTTCCCTTAACCTTTTGAGCCTGACTTATTTCACTTAACATATTAGTTCCTCTATTTCTATCCATTCTCCTGCAAATGACATAATTTCATTTTTCTTTATGATATATACACATACACACACATATATATAGTATATATAAATTACACACACACACACACACACACACACACACACACACATTTTATTTATCCATTCATCTGTTGATGGACACCTAGGCTGGTTCCATAGTTCTGATATTGTGAATTGTGCTGCTACAAACATAGGTGGGTGTGAATCACTATAGTGCAATGACTTTTGGTTCTTTAGGGGAAATACTGAAGAGTGGTAGAGCTGGGTCATATGATGTTTCCATGACTAGTGTTTTGAGGAATCTGCACACTGACTTCCTTAGTGTTTGTACTGATTTACAATCCCACCAACAGTGTAAAAGTATTCCTTTTTCTCCACATCCTCTACAGTATTTATTATTGTTCATATTCTTGATGACTATATTTCTTAAGATAATGAATATTGGGTTACATTAACAGAATATGGTTATCAATGTCAGGAAATTTAACATGGACACAATACTTTATCATATTTATAATTTTGTCAATTGACCAAGTAATATTCCTTATAACATTTTCTCTTCCAGGTAAGGATTATATATCACATTTAGTTGTCATGTCTCTTTAGTCTGCTTTAATCTGGAATATTTCCTTGGCTCTTCTTAGACTTTTGTGACTTTGGCACTATGAAATATATTAGTCCTTTGAAAAAAAGAACACTCCTCATTTTTGGATAGTCTGATGTTTCCTTATGATTAGATTCAAGTTAACCATTCCTGTTTTGAACATTGCATATCATATTCTTCTGAAGGCATCACTTTCAGAAGCACACAGCCAACCTGCCCCTCATGACTGATATTAATTTTGAACACTGGGTTAAAGTATATTGTTCAATGTGTCTACTGTGTAGTTGCTATTTTCCCCTTTCAATCTTCACTTTTATGGTTGAAAACTTTTGACTTTCTTATTCCAATTATCTCTTCACCTTTATCAATCAGAAAACTTACTATAATGAAAAGCTCCTTTCCTTTCTCCTTTTTCCCTCCCTCCCTCCCTCCCTCCCTCTCTTCCTCTCTTCCTTCCTTCCTTCCTTCCTTCCTTCCATCCTTCCTTCTGTCCTTCTCTTCCTTTCCCTATTATCAAGATTGATTTGTGGAATCTTATCATCCCAAATTTTCAATTCTTATTTTTCAGTAACTGTCTTTAATTCAGTGCTCAAATTAACCTAGATTTGGCCAGTGGAAATCCCTTCATACTGCCTCTTTTGTTGTTTTAACATGCCCCAATCATTTTTAAAAAACTCTTACTTTATAACAATATCAAGTAGGATCATTTTGCGTTTCCTGTCCCAATTGTTGAATCATCCACTTTTTCCTGAGGAAACTTGATTCAGTTTAGTGGAAAATGCAATTAGAATCCTAAACCTAGGCACTCAATGTGTTCATTGCCACCAGGATTTCGTTTGCTTGTAGGTCTTTTCAAAAGACAGAGTTAAGTAATATATGTGAACTTGTCTGTGTGTGTGTGTGTGTGTGTGTGTGTGTGTGTGTGTGTATACAATCCGTTATACATGTAAGTTTTCTTAGATATGTATGTATTATATACTAAAGATCTAATTTTCTATTTATGACGGTACAAGAAATCATGAGTTATTACTGACCTTTCCAGAAAATTCTTGCCCCCCCATATTTCCAGAGTTGCATTAGAGTTATACAAATGATGGAATTTATTGTTGCATATTTGTACATGCACACGATATGACAATATATTTTATCCAACATTATCCCTCAAATTCTTGGTAATTTTTTTAATATATAGAATATGTAAACTATTAACATGCTTCTGAGTAATATTACTACGTTCAGTTTTTCACTTCTGTAGTAAAATATCTATGAAAAACAACTTAAAGGAGGAAAGATTTATTGTGGCTCACAGTTTCAGAAGGTTCCGTTCATGCTCAGCTGGCTCCATTGTTTCTGGGATTGTGGTGAGGCAGTACATCATGGTGGAAGTCAGTGGCAGAGCAAACCTGCTCATCTCATGGTGACCAGGAAGCAGAGAGTAAGAGAAGAAAGAAGGGGCCAGTGATAAGATCTAGTCCTCATGTGTGCTCCCAAGAACTGCACCCCACATCCTACAGTTTCCACCCCCCCCAGTAATGTCACCAAATTATTCATCTGTCAGTGGATTAACTTGCTGACATGTTCACAGCCCTCATGATCCAGTCACTTCCCAAGAGCCCTACCTCTGACCACTGCTTCATTGCAGATCAAGCTTTCAACCTGTGAATCTGGAGTCACTTGATATCCAGACTATAACAACTTCAAAAAAGACTCTACCCACTGGAGTGTCATGTTGCTCCCTGTCCCTTTCATCTTCCCCCCAATTTTATTAATTTATTGTTTAACTTTTCCTCCTTTTTGTCAACATCAGAAGATATATTTGCCTTTTAAAACTTCTCATTTCCTATTTGAATGCTGTGTCTCTTTTCACTTTATATATCCCCCAAATAATTTTGTATCGATTTATTGACATTTTTCTCATTCATATTTCCAATTGCATAGTACTCCATTCTGTGAATAAAAATTGTAGTTTATTAAAACAATATCCATTATCTAGACATTTAAGTAGCTCCTAGTATTTTAAAATTATAAACATTTTGCAATATAAAATTTTAAATTACTTTCTAATGTTGTGCAAGAATGAGTTACCTAGTGCATGTGTGTTTTAATACACTTAGAGATGCACATTTAACTTAAATTCAAGAAATGGGGTTGTTAGGTACGAATGACACATGATTACAGAGTTTCATTAGTACTCAATTCCCCTCTATGGAGGCTGAGGCAGTAGGATGGCAAATTCAAGACCAGCCTCAGTAACAGTGAGACCACGTGTCTAAAAAATAAAAAGGGGATGTAGCTCAGTGTTAAATAACCCTGGGCTCAATTCCCAGTACAAAACTTTAAAAGAAAGAAAAAAAGAAAATGAAAAGTGTCTTGAAGTTTAAGATTCATTGGTTTCACAGTAATGTATACTATACTTCCAAAATACAAATTTACCTTCCAATTGAAGTACGTTCCCTGTGATTTTTAACACTCAGTTCTTTTATTAAAGATGCAGATCATACAATTAATAGCATTTTAGAATTAAAACTTGCATTCTCTCTTTAAAGAGCTTTCTAAAGCTTCAATCTCATTACTCCAACCCTACCTCCTTCTAATTTTCAGCTTAGCCTTCCCAAATCATAGCTTCTATGTCATGTTCCATTCAAAAACTTTCTATGCCATCCCCACTATCTTTGGATCTGAGGATGAATCACATAATCTGGCATTCAAAGCCTGTTATTAAAAACTGGAAGGAAGATTAAAAGAAATTCCCTTCCATAGGAGTTGTACCACTTTGTATTTCTACCAGTAGTATAAAAGAGTGCTTCTTTCCTTACAGCTTCATTGACAGACTGATGACTGTCACAATCTTCATCAATAGAACTGTTGACTTTTTTGTCAGTCTGATAGATGAGACATGGTATGTTTTTCTATTTTAGTATTTTCATACACTATGGAACATTTTTGTATTTATTTTTATAAATTGCCTATTCGTGTCTTTTACCCATTTATTTGTGTCTATATGTCTATTATCCTTTATTTGTGTTATATTTTGGAAAATTTTTTTCTGCTAAATTTTTATTTATATTCCAAATATGCTAATGGCATTTCTTGTCATGAAAGATCATTTACAAAAATTTTGTGGACTGGGGACATAGCTTAGTGGTATAACAAAAAGCCCTGTGTTTGATCCCCATTTGCAAAAGAAATGAAAAAGGAAAAACATGTACAGTTCAAATTTATCAATTTTTGAAATTATATTGGAATTTAAGTTATAACTCCAAGTCTTTTTATTTTTTAATTGTGCATTATAATTATATATAATAGTGGGATTCATTAGTCTATATTCATACATGCACATAATTTCATCAATTTTATTCCCCAGTACCTTCCTTTTCCTTCCTTTCTTCCCTCCTTCTGAGCTACTTGCTCAATTCCACTGATCTCTCTTCTATTATTGTTATTTTTATCCCTAATTACTGATATGTGTGTGTGTGTGTGTGTGTGTGTGTGTGTGCATGATTCATCATGGGGGGGCATAGTCATACATGGACATAGCATAATATGGTAAAATTTGTTCCCTGGTATTTCCCCATGACCCCTGTATCCCCCACTCAATCCCCTTTCTCAGCTCCATTGGTCTTCCTTCTATTTTTGTGATTCCCCCCTTAAAATTCTTCTCCGTCTTTTCTCTCTTGCATATATGAGAAGAGAAAAAACCTTCTTGACCCTTACTTTCTAAGTCTGGCTTCTTTCTTTCATCTAGCTTGATGTTCTCCAGCTCTATTTGTTTATCAGCAAATGACATAATTTCATTCTTTCTATGGTTGAGTAAAACTCCATGTATATACACACCACATTTCGTTATCATTTGTCTGTTGATAGGCATCTAGGCTGGTTTCATAACTTGGCTATTGTAAATTGTGGTGCTATAAAGTTTGGTATGCCTGTATTACTATGGTATGCTGATTTTAGTTCTTTTGGATAAATACCTAAGAGTGGAACAGTTGGATCATATGATAATTCTATTCCTAGCCTTTTAAGAAATCTCCATTATGTTTACAAAACCTTTTTCTCCACTAAAATTATAAATGATTATATACCCTATTTTGTCCAGTATCTGTGTAATTTTTCAAAAAATTTAGATCTTAATTCATTTGGAGCTTATTATTTTTCATGTTAAGAAAAGTGGATCTAAATTTGTTTTTCAAATGATTTTCTTGTTGTCCCAATGCCAATAATTACAAAGTCTAACATTACTCTCTTTGATCTGAGATACCATTCTTATCTATTAGACTTCAATGTCATTGGTTTACCTTCCTATTCTCTTCCATTGGTCTTTCTATTCATATACCAACCTCACATGTTTTAATTTTAAAAACTTTGTAATATGATTAAATATCTTTTAGAGCTAGAACCTCCTCATAACTCTACCTTTTAGTGTTTTGCTATCTTGCTTATTTTTGCATATTAATGTTAGTAGCTTTATCAAAAACATTTTTGGCACTTTTTCTGTAATTGCAATAATTTGTCATTATTTAATAATATATTAATTAATTGATATATAATGACTACATTAAAAATTAATTTAGGAAGAAATATTGATAATACTGAGAAGTTCTTAGCAAGAACACAGTATGTCTTTACATTTATTAAGTCTACATGTATGTCTTTTACAAATACTTTTTAATTTTCTTCATATAGTTTTGAGCATTTCTTTTTAACTTTATTTCTAAGTGATGTTTTCTCTTGCTTTTGTAAGTGGAATTTTCTTTTCCTTTATATCTTGTAGTGGCTATTATTGGTATATATTAAATTTTGTCTCATTACTTCAGATATAGAACACCTATAAAACAAACAGAGTACTAAATAGTATATAATATGTAATATAATTATATAATGTATAATTTTATAATAATATACATAATAATAATTAATGTAATAACATATATAAGCTCCAGATTATTATTTACAATTTATTTAATGCACTTTTGTTAATATTCTTGAAATATTCACAAAATTGAAAACTTGGGATCTAATGGATTAGTTCCTATTATATTTGAATATTCATTTATAGTTTACGGCTTTGAAGTTCTATTGT
Source organism: Callospermophilus lateralis (assembly GCF_048772815.1). Lineage (NCBI taxonomy): Eukaryota > Metazoa > Chordata > Mammalia > Rodentia > Sciuridae > Callospermophilus > Callospermophilus lateralis. The sequence continues at coordinate 125,204,052 of NC_135306.1, read as the reverse complement.
TTGAATCAGTAGGGCTTACCATCATATCATCTATATATAAAGATTACTTTATTTCTTCTTGTGCTTCTGTTGTATCTGATCTAAATGCACAGACTTATATCTGTAGTATTGTAAGTATAGAATAGACAGAAGGTAATCTTGTCTTTTTTCTGAAATTACTTGGAATTCCTGCAATGTTTCCTCATTAGACATAATGCAGTTTTAGGATTGTAAGATCTATATCTATATCCATATATTACATATTTAACTGAACAGTAATAGATTCTTTTCTATTGATTATAAATTTGAATTTTATCCAAGGGATTTTGTGTGTGTGTGGGGGGGGGTGTACATGGTAATAGACATTGAACCCAGGGCCTTGAGCATACTAAAACAAGATCTCTCCCATGGAGCTACATCTCCAGCCTTGTGATTTTATTTTGAGACAGGCTATCCCTTAGTTGTTGAGGCTGGTCTAGAACTTCCTCCTACCTCAACCACCCAAGTAGCTGGGATTACAGGTGTGTACCACCTTACCTGGTTTATCCAAGGTTTTCTTCCCTTTAGACTTAGTTTTAATTTCTGAAGAAAACATTTTGTCCATTTTCTACTTTTTTTTTCCACTTGAATTTTACAAGTTCTTGATCCAACTACTCCTATTGTTTCATCACAACCCACTATTGCATGACTATCTTTTACCTGAGTTCTTGTACTTCTATTTTTCAGTTTTCCTTCAGAACAGTGATTACTTAATTATTTTTCTAAGAAGTGTTTTCATCTGATTAATGACAATACTATCTGGTGTGTGTTTTTTTTAAATTAGGAATGTTCTATTGCTCTTTTCCCATTTTTAAAACATAGAATTGTTGTATACATGTTGTTTTTTTTTTTGTTTGTTTCATTTTTTGTTTCTTATACTTAACCAACTTTTTCTGGGCCAACTTATGTTGTAGAACAAGGGAAAACCAAGGTAACCTGCCCTTCAAGAAGTGGAGAGACATAGCATCACAGAGCTCTCTCTCTGAATACAACCTGGCTCAGTGAAGATTCTACTGCTATATCTAAACTTCTGGAGGTTCTGTTTTGCCCTTGTCCCCAATGAACAGAACCTGCTTTCATAACAAGGAAAGCCTCCTTAAATTTAGAACATGTGTTTTGATGGTTTTATGTTCTACTATCACTGGGTAACTTCCAGGCCCCCTCTCTGCTTCCCACGGTGTCCCTGATCCTTGCTCATCTCCAAACAAACAATGGTACTACTCACATTTAGGATGGGAGCTCTCTCTGCCTTATGTTCAGTTGCTGTGGCTTTTGAGGTCTGTTGCATCAGTTTTCCACACTCTTCTCTCCCTTCCCCTTGACTCCTGACACACTTGATTATGATTTTCCTAAAGACTTTGCTACCAATATTGCTGTGGACCAACATTTGCTCAAAATCTCTACTTTGGAGGTGTTTTATCTGCCTTCTGCCTTTGTTTTAAATTTAATGAACTTTCTTCTTTATTCTCCTTATTTCCATATGTCTTCCTGGAGAAGTGAAATGATTCTTAACTGTAAGAAAATGATTCGTAAGCTGTAAGAATATTCTTATTGGAATTTGAAGCCTATTTTACAAGCTTTTCTCTGTTTTACTTGTTACATGACTCTGGACTAGTTATTTAAACTCATTGTACTACAGTTTACTTATTTCCAAAATAGATAAATTAATATCTTGTAACATTGATAGAGGAACAATTTGAGATACTAATCTTAATATAATATCTGGTATGTGGTAGATATTTGTTATGGACTGAATTCTGTATTTCCCAGATTCATATGTTGAAGCCCTCACCCCTGATGTGACTGTATTTGGAGATAAAGCATTTAAGGAGTTGGTCAGATCAAACAGAGCGGTAATCCGATAGAACTGGGTTCCTTAGAAGAAGAAACATCTCTCTCTCTCTCCCTTCCTCCTCTCTCTCTCTCCCCTCTTCCCTCTGCCCCTCCATGATTGAGTAAAGGCTGGGGGACACATTAAGAAGATGGTCATTTGTAAGTCAGGGAGAGAGACCTCATAAGACATCAAGATATCAACTCTGGCACCTTGATCTTGGCTTTCCTCCAAGAACTATGAGAAAAATAAATATTTGTTGTTTTACCACCCTGTCCAGTTTATCTTGTTATGGAAACCCATGAAAATTAGTACATTTTTCATTATATTTTAACTGATAATAACAATAACTGGTGATGATGATGATGATGATTATCATCATCATCCTAGAAGTCCAGGTCTATGGATACTTACTAATAAAGAAGTGGAAAATCAGGTTTGAATTGGCAGTTTTTAAGCAGGGAAATTATATTTTTTTTCACTTGGCTCTTTTCCCATTGATTTTCATTAACTGGATTTAGGAATATTATCATTGATTTGGTAAATAATCATATATATGACTAATAATTAATATTTGTAGTAATTATCATACATTAGTATAACCATTAAGCATATTATTAGGAATGTCCAATTAATTTCACTGATTGATTGAATTATAGTACTTGATTATAGTACTCAATTTAACCAGCTTATGTTATCTCTCTTGGCTGAACTCCAATTGTGATATATTCCTTTGTAGACTAAAGTACAAAATCAATTAATATAAATGCCTACCTTTATTATGACTTGCTTTTTGTGGTCCTTTTTTCCTTTGAATCCACAGTTTATTATTTGGATACCAGAACTGATAAAAATCATTTTTTTCTTTCACACTGGTATGTCTTTCTTTTTTTATTTGTATATGACAGTGGAATTCAGTTCTTACTTCACATATAAAGCACAATTTTTCATATCTCTGGTTGTATACAGTATGTTCACACCAATTCATGCCTTCATAACTGTACTTTGGATAATAAATTATCATCACATTACATCATCATTTATAACCCCATGCTCCCTCCCTTCCCCTCCAACCCCTCTGCCCTATCTAGAACTTTTTTTATCCCTCCCATGCTCCCTCTCCCTATCACTATGGATCAGCCTCCTTACATTCAGTATTTGGTTTTTTGGGATTGGCTAACTTCTCTTAGCATTATCTTCTCTAACTCCATCCATTTACCTGCAAATGCTATGATTTTATTCTCTTTTATTGCTGAGTAATATTCCATTGTATATAAATGCCACATTTTTAAAATTCATTCATCAATTGAAGAATATCTAGTTTGGTTCTACAGTTTAGCTATTTTGAATTGTGCTGCTATAAACATTGATGTGGCTGTGTCCCTGTAGCATGCTGTTTTTAAGTTCTTTGGGTATAGACCAAGGAGAGGGATAGCTGTGTCAAATGGTGGTTTCATTCCCAATTTTCCAAGAAATCTCCATACTGCTTTCCATATTGGCTGCACCAATTTGCAGTCCCACCAGCAGTGTATGAGTGTACCTTTGTCCCCACATCCTCGCCAACACTAAACACTGGCCAGACCAATTATACAGATGGAAGAAATTAAAGGGATACACACAGGAAAAGAAGAACTCAAATTGTCACTATTTGGTGATGATATGATTCTATACCTAGAGGACCCTCGAAATTCCACCAGAAAACTTCTAGAACTAGTAAATGAATTCAGCAAAGTAGCAGGATATAAAATCAACACCCATAATTCAAAGGCATTTCTGTCTTTCAGTGACAAATCTTTAGAAAGGAAAATGAGGAAAACTACCCCATTTACAAGATCCTCAAATAAATAAATAAATTAAATACTTGGGAATCAACTTAATGAAAGAAGTAAAAGATCTATGTAATGAAAATTACAGAACCCTAAAGAAAGAAATCAAAGAAGATCTTAGAAGATGGAAAGATCTACCTTGCTCTTGGGTGGACAGAATTAATATTATCAAAATGACCATACATCCAAAAGCACTATATAGATTTAATGCAATTCCAAATAAAATCCCAATGACATTCCTCATAGAAATAGAAAAAGCAGTCATGAAATTCATCTGGAAAAATAAGAGATCCAGAATAGCTAACGGAATCCTTAGCAGGAAGACTGAAGCAGTTGACATCACTATACCAGACCTTGAACTATACAACAGAGCAATAGTAACAAAAACAGCATGGTATTGGCACCAAAACAGACTGGTAGACCAATGGTACAGAATAGAAGACACAGAGATTAACCCACAAAACTACAATTATCTTATATTAGACAAAGGTGCCAAAAACATGCATTGGAGAAAAGATAGCCTCTTCAACAAATGGTGCTGGGAAAACTGGAAATACATATGCAACAAAAAGAAATTAAACCCCTATCTCTCACCTTGCACAAAACTCAAAAGGGATCAAGGACCTAGAAATACAACCAGAGACCCTGCGTCTAATAGAAGAAAAAGTAGGCCCTAATCTCCATCATGTGGGATTAGGCCCCAACTTCCTTAATAATACTCCTGTCACACTGGTATGTCTTTCAATCTGCTTTTTTGCCAAAACATCCACAATGGTTTTCAAATTTATTTGCTTGTTTTCAGTCATTCTTTCCTCTTGTGCTATTTCTCAAGTGATTTGGAAGCTGTTCTATATTTGAAATGATTTTGTGTATTTTTTGTTGATGTACAATTCTAATTTAAGGCATTGGAAAATCTACACAATTCCATTGGTGTCTTATTTTAAATAGAATTATCATTCTTTTTACTGAAAGCCTAGACCAAATATGACTTCTTCTGTGAAGTCTTTGTAGACTCTCCCACGTATAAATCACATATAAAGCATATGTAAATTGTGCTTTATATGTGCAATTATAGAAATTTATTTCTGTCATAGCACTTTCCATATTGTGTTGTATTTTGTGCACAGCACAAAACATATGCTAGAGAATTTAATGAATAAATGTGTATCTAATTAGAGTCCATGTTTCTTGGGAATTCAGGTGATCTTTTTATACCCTTAGAACTTAGAATTTCTCGTAATCAAAGGTCATACTTTATATGCTTTTAATTATTTTAAACTTACATTTAATGACCTAGGAATACAATAGGGTCTATGTTGGTGAAAATTTCATGTACAGTTGAGAAGAATGCATATCCTACTGAATGCAAAGTCTATAATATTTTAGTTGGCTGGTGGTGTTATTCATTTTCTTTCTACAGTTCTATTGGTTATTGAGGGAGGAGAATTGTAGTCTCCAACTATTTTGCACATTTGTCCATTTTTTCAAGTTTTCTTATTCATTTGATTCATGTATTTGCAAACACTGTTCTTAAGTACAGTTATAATTTGGATTTTTTTGTGTTCCTCAAGGTTCATATGCAATGGTTTGGTCCCCAGCCAGAAGCACTATGGTAAGGTGGTGGAGGCCTTAAGGGGTGAAGTGTAGTAGAAGGAAGTTAGGTCATTGGGAGCATACTCTTGAAAGATCCTGGCCCTTACTTTCTTTTTCTGTCTTTGCTTTCCAGCTTCCATGAAATGAATATGTTTCCTTTGCCATGTGCTTCTGTCGTTACATACTGCTTCAACACAGGTGAAAAAGCAATGTGACCAGGCAAACATAAATTGAAACTTCTGAAACCATAAGCCAAAATAAACTTTTCTTCCTTTAAGTTGATTTTGTCAGGTATTTTGTTACAGTGATGGAAATCTAGCAAAAGTGCATAAACATGTATTTTTGTTATATTTTCTTGTTGAAATTACCCCTTTATTACTGTGTAATTTTATTCTTATTTTGGTAATTTTCTTAACTCTTATGCCTCCTTTTTTTAACATTAACATACATATTTAGTTCTCTTTTTTTAATAATGAGTGTTATTTTATTATCCAATCTGGAAATTTTTCCTAAATTGGAGCATTTAATCCATTTATGGATAGAGTAGCTATTGATATATGCTATAAACTGAATGATTACGTCCACCCCTCCAAATTCATACCTTTTTTTTAGGAGTCTTTTGTGGTTGCAGGTTGTATTTTTTTCTGTTCTTTTGCTTTTAATGTACCTATGTAATTACACTGGAAGAAAGTTTCATATAGAGAGTGTATATTTAGGACTTTTGTTTTATGATTCTGAAAATTTCTATTTTGTATTTGTGTTTTTAGATAATTTATACATATATTTGAGTGCACATCATTTTGTTATTTTATATCTGATTGATTCATTTTCTATTTTGATTCTGTTTCCCTTTTCTTTCTTCTTGTTAAGCGCAGAAGATCATGGACAGCTCTATCTGGTCATTTTCCTCATCTCCTCTCTCCATGATCTGCTCTGTACTGTACTTGGCAGTTCCTGGAGCACTGCCTAGAGGTGGACTTAACAAACCAGCCCCTCACACTGCAAAGCAGATGCACATTCCACAATTCTGAGCCACGGCTATCTGATCAGAGGGCGAGTTTCTCCACTGCTGCTATCTGAATATGTGTATATAACCAAACTTCTTTTGCTGAAACCTCATCCCCAATGTCACATACTGGGATCTGGGCCTTGGGCAGGCGATTAGGTCTTGGAAGCAGAGTCCTCATGAGTAGGTTTAGAAGAAACCCAAGAGATTCCTTATTCCTTCCACTGTGTGAGAACACAGGGAGAAGGTGGTTCCATCTATGAACAGGAAACAGATCCTTACTGAATGTGAATCTTCTACTTCCTTGATTTTGCACCACTCTATCAGCCTATCAGCCTCTCTAACCATAAAAAAATGATTTCTGCTATTTGCCCACCACCTAATCTAAGATTTTTTTTTCTATATAGCAGTCTGAATTGACTAAGACACCCTCCTTATTGGTGCCTGATATAACTGTCATCATAGTCACAGGATTGTCTTGAGTCTGAGGCACAAGAGATTGAAGAAAATAGAAAAAAGAGAAAAAGATTAATAAGAGATTTCCCCACTCTCTCAGGGTTCAGAATCTGTTTTTCTGAACCTTCATCTAGCACTAGAGGATTTTCCTGGAGTTTTCTCTGTATCCAGTCCCCTACTAGAAGAGTAATAATGAACTTTTACCCAAACACATTCAAAGAGAATATGTGCTCCCTAAATATATATCAAATATATAAATCTAGACAAATATGTATGTGTGGTACATATACATAATATTATTTTGAAGCAAGACTTCTTGTCATGTGTCATTTTACTTTCTGAATTTCTACTATTGGTTTAATTAGGTTTAACAGGTGCTTACAAGTTAATAATGTCAGACGAAGCAGAGAAACCTCCTGAGATAAAGACTGAATTTTTTTCATTGAGTTAAGTATGTGAAAAAATTTTGTGGCTTAGGTAATAACAGTTTTATCAAATTGAAGTGACAGGGCTGTTATGGAAGTGAGTTGAGGAATGAAGGGTAGGTGAGAGTGTGTGGGAAATGTGTCCTCAGTTCTCTGAGCCCCTTTGGAAAGCATTAAATTGTCCCTTCTTATTTAAAAAAAAAAAAAAAAAAAAAAACAAGAAGAAAAGGCCCATGAGCAAAGCTCCTGTTCTGTATTATCTGCACTTAGCACAGGGCCAGGCAAATAGTAGGCATTTAGCATCTATTCCCAAAAGGAGGCAGGAGGAGCAGTTGATTCTTTCAAGAGTTTTAATGGAGAAGGAGAGAAAGCAGTAATCACTACAAGGCCAAGGAAAGGCTTAGTTTTTCCTATTGAAGAGAGAAACTTGAAAACATGCATAGGTTGAAGGAAAAAAGCCTATAGAAATGGGAGAGACTGAGATACAAAAGGAAAAGGGAAGAAGGCCCTGGAGATATGTGAAGAAGGTGGAGTTGAAACCATAAATGAAGGAATAGGTTTGGATCAAGAGTGAGCCCTCTAAGATTAAAAAAGGAGGCAAGAACAACATCACTCAAAGATCAGTTCATGCATGTACTGAACATAGTATGTGCTCAGGACTTTGTGTTTAGTCAGCTTTTTCATTGCTGTGACCAAAAGACCTGATGAGAACAATTTTAGAGGAGGAAAAGTTTATTTGGTGCTCATAGTTTCAGAGGTCTCAATCCCTGAATGTGTGTCTCCATTGCTCTGAGTCAGAGGTGAGGAAAGAACATCATGGTGGAAGAGCAAGACATAGGAAAGTGGCTTAGGACACGACACCAGGAAGCAGAATGAGATACTGCAGACAAGAGACAGAATATAAACCCCTAAGGCTTGTCCCTAATAACCCACCTCCTCTAGCTACACCTTACCTGCCTATAGTTGTCACCTAGTTAATCCATTCAAGTGAATCAATGCACCAGTAAACTCTCATGATCCATAATCATTTCATCTCTGAAATTTCTTGCATTGTCTCACACATGAGCTTCTGGGGGACAACTCATATCTAAACCATAGCTAGCTACTGAGTTAGGTTGGAGAAGGAAATAGAAATTCAAAACAAGTACCGAAACACTGTTCTCAATAATTATCTCTTATTAAGCAAAATTAAGTTTTAACTTCTTATTTTGTCAAGAGAAAGAAAGACAATCTTGAATGTATTTCAACTTAATAGAAGAGTTCTAAAAATGCAACCAGATCATATAAACTGATACTCAGCCTGCACCCCTGTTTTATTAGACTTTCTCATGGCTCCGAAAGTTTTGCTGGTTTGTTTTGAAGGCATCACAAAGGGATGCTTCACTCTCCCGCTGACCAGTCCTCAGCATTCTCTGTACACACTCCATTCCAGTCATTTCTGGTTTCTGCCTGACCTCTTAAGGCATTAAACAACTGGACTAGACTCTATATTTTATAATTTAGTATATCATGACCCCCTGGAGATAAAGTGTTTTAGCACAGAACTTCACATTAGGGGTCACTAGAAACCAAGAATAAATTTACGTGGGGAAGCAAAGGAGAGATTTTCCTTTCCTGTTGAGCTGACTGGTAGTACCTTGCTAAGCATCATATATTAAATTCTTTTTGTTTTCCTGTACAAAGTACAATCTCACTAGACATCTGTTTTCCTCCACTATCAAATTTTGAAATAAAAGTGAATTGCTGCCAAAACAAAGTAAGAAGATTTATTTTGTGCTAATCTTATCCTGTCTAAATTATGTGTGTTGTTTAACCCCATGTGGAAAGTTTCCCCTTATAGATAGAAGTTTTCAACTATTTGTATTAGAAATTATGTCTGAAATTAACAGAGAATCTTGATATGATTAAGAAAAAATTAATTTTTGTATGTATAAACAACTATTTAAAGTTTTTAAAAAGATATTGTAATGTTTTGTACATAGTGCTTCCCATTGTCTTTGAATAGACTATGTAGTTTTTATTGGAATTAACTAAGTTTTTTTTTCCTTTCATTTTAGGGCCTATCCTATTGGCCTCATTTTAATTAATTTTTATTTTACAAATATTCAATTGGTGCATTATAGTTGTACACAATAATAGGATTTGTTGGTTACATATTTGTACATGCACATAATATAAAAATATAACTTGAGTGACACTGTGGAATTAAGAGAGAGAAAAGAACAATTGCTACCATCACTTAAGCCCAAGAAAAATCGTTTCTCTTCCAGGAAAGCTATCCTGTACTGGCAGAGAGGAAGGGGACATTTCCTAGGCAATTAAAGTGGTGAGGTCAAGGTCATCCTCACAGATAGTTCCCTCCACATGCCTACTTTCATACAACTAGGCAAAAAATACTGCAAATGTGACATACTATGTAACAAATCTTACTATCTTCATTTTTGCTTCTTTATAATATGGCCAGGATTTTGGATAATTTGCAGTGTTTTAAAAATAGTGTATCCTATCTTTATAGCACCTTTCCCAGCTAATTACAAATATTTTCATTTTAAGTTTCAATTTTAAATCTTTATGAACAGTTTTAATCATTATCTCTCAGACATAGGAGAGAGATGGTCAAGAGAATGTTGAAACTGTGTTCAGAGCTATTTTATATTTGACTAAAGATTTTAATCTCAAAAAACATTTCTCCTAGCCCACTAATGTCACACCTCTGTGACAACTGCAATACCTGATTATCAATGTTCCCCCTAATTCATTCTTTCCATCTCATTTCTCCACTAAACTGGTTCTCATGTTTACCAGTGAGGCTCAAGACTTTCAGATCAACAGCAATGAGAAGTATTTGGGTAAAACAATAACTCACAGTAAAGTCTCAAAGTGAAGAGTCAAAAATGAAGCTGTCAATTAGAGGTACTTGACTGAAAAACTAGAATAGAAAACCTGCCTTTATGTGGAACAACAACAACAAAAACAAAAACAACAAATGGAAAATGAAACAAAACAAAACAAGTGGAAAAGAAAGAAAACAAGAGAAGTAGGTAGACTATCATGGGATCCACAGCGAGACAACCCCAAGGATTTGGAGCACTTTTGACTCAAGGATTTGGACTTTTATTTCTGTCAGTAGGAACTGGCATGTGTAGATAGCTATTTATGAGAAATACTATGATGTTTCCTATTTTTAAAGATTTACTGTATTGCTTAAATTGGACTTTCATAATTATTGGCATGGTTAGGAGATAATGACTCCTTCTAAATTCAGATACTGATATTTTAAAAATGATATAGTTTTAGTATAACTAATTGGCCTATTGTTGGTAGCTTATAAATAGTTTCACTTTTAAATTTGAATTTTAAATCTTTATGAACAGTTTTAATCATTGGAAAACATTCTTGTAAATAACAGGTTTGACAATGGAGTTAGAAGACTTTGTAATTAATTTTAATTGATATGTCTGATATACTATTTCTGTTTTATCTTACAAGTTGTATTGACATGGATACATTCTTTCTCAATAATAAATATATATGTAGATATTTATATACATGATTAATTAATAAAGACAGGTTTTATAGAGAATCCTGCACAATGAAGGAAATTCAATAAATATATTACATATGTAACGCATTGTAAAGTGCTCATGACTCACAGTTAAATGAAATGTCTGTAGTTATTCATTGGCACAATGTATTTTGGTGTTTATTTATTGGATTTATTTGGTGTTTATTTATTGGATTCTCTCTTTCACTTTTTCTTTCATTTTGGTCAAATGTCACATTGAAAATAAGTTTTGCCAATTGACCACTCTTGGCCCTGGTTAATGTATTTTACTGACAAGTTTTAATCGCTTTAAATCAATTTCATTTGAATCATTTTACTTAAAGAATCGTTCCTTACTATTTTAAACAAACTAACTTAAATATGAACCATTATGATTTTAGAGAAACTGCCTTTGTCTTTTTTCCCTATTCTACTTTATTGTATTCATTCATAGGTAAGGTTCCACTGCAGAAGAACCTCCAGTGTTTGTTATCTGCAGACAACCAGAAAAATGCTATCTGTTCCTATAAACAAACTGCCAAACCACAGTGGCTTTCCACAGCCAAGTTAATTCCCCAATTAATCCTGGAAGTCCAATAGTGGCGTTTCTGATGTGGGAGACATTCATCCTGGTTGCTCAGGTACAGAGGGTCTTTATAACTTAAGACTTTCACCACCATCCTCAGCACATCGGCGTCTTCTTTATTTATCTTCCGATGAAGGCAGAAAACGGAAACTTTTACATGGGGCTTTGTGGAGAGCAGGCCTCTCAGTAGTCCTTATCATTGGTGCTCACATTCTGTCATTCAGAGCTTAGTCTGGCCATGCCAACTGCAGGACAGGCTGGGAAATGTGGTGTAGTTATGTTGTGGTTTGGGTGTGAGATATCCTCTCTTGTTAGAAGGTTCAAAGAAGAAATGATTGGGTTGTGAAAACCTTAACCCAATCTGTGAATTAATCCCTGGATAAGTATTAACTGAGTGGTAACTGAAGGCAGGTATTTATTGGGTAAATGAAGGTAACTGAAGGGTGTGGCTGGAGGAGATGGGACGTTGGGGGCATGGCTTTGGGTTACATATTTTGTATCTGTGAAGTGGAGAGTCTCTCTCTGCCTTCTGATCACCATGTGAGCTGCTTCCCTCCACTACACTCTTCTGCCATGATGTTCAGCCTCACCTCAGTCTCTGAGGGATGGCACTGGTCTTCTGTGGACTGAGACTTCTGAAACCATGAGGCCTCAAATAAACTTCCTCCTTTATCATTGTTTGGTCAGATCTTTTAGTCACAGTGGCAAAAAAGCTGAGTAAAACAAGTTAAATGCCAAGAAAGAAGAGGTGGTAGATTTGGTGAACACCTTGTACATTTCTGCCACACCATGTCTTCCTCTGTTTTGCTGTTTTCTTTTAATTTTTTTCTTAATTTAATTTAATAATAATTTCATTCGACAAATGCTACATGAACACATACCATGTGGTAGGCACATGCTATATTGTCTTACACACTTTGGATACACCAGAGAACATTTTTTTTTTTTTGTACTGGGGATTGAACTTAGGGGTATTCCACCACTGAGCCACATTCCCACCCCTAATTTGTATTTTATTTAGAGACAGGATCTCATTGAGTTGCTTAGGACCTTGTAGTTGCTGAGGCTGGCTTTGAACACGTGTTCTCCTGTCTCAGCCTCCCAAACCACTGGGACAGAGAACTTTTTCACTTGCAGTTTGTCTGATTTTTTTTTTTCATGATTAGGTTTCAGTTATTCATTCTTGGCCAGAGATTACTCCTGGTTCTTTTATGGATGTTATTTAAATATATTCTATCTTTCCTTTGTGTTCTAAAAAGGACACCAGATTGCAAGTAGTTCAGGCAGCATGAAAAGTAAGGTTACAGCATCTTTATGGAGGAGGTATGTCTTGAATTGTGTAGTTCATTTTAATTTTAAATATGAGTAGTAGCTTCTGTTTGACTTGCTCATTTGGAGAATAATGTATGAATATATTTTCTTTGTAGATAAATTATATACACCACAGACATACTGATTATCTTTACATTTACTGTTATTAATAACTTGGCTCCATAAATATAAATAAAGCTCATTTTCTCCACGTAACAGAAAAGAAACATATGTTCATTAGAAGCCTTCATTTTTGTAAAATCTCTCTAGACCTGAAATTCTTAGATTTTAAATCTCTTGGTCTCTGAGTTTCTTGAAGTTTAACATTCTTAGTATTTATCATTGTTCTTGATGAATAGTAATAAAGATTATAGCTAATATTAATTATGTACTATTGTGTCCAGGTAATGTTTAATTTAAGCATTTTCTATGTACAACTATTTAATGTAGATACCATAATTATTCCTGTTTTAAAATGGAGAAATAGAGGCACAGGAATTCAATAACACACTCAATGCTGCACACCTAATCAGTGGCAGAGCCAGTATGACAGCTTAGGCAGTCCTTTTTCAGAGTCTATACTCCTGACTTCTATACTATAATATAGCCCATGAATGTCTGCTGAACGGATGAACTGATGAATGAAGAAAATGAAAAGGGAATATCAAAAGATCTTAAAGGGGAGGTACCAGGGAATGAGATGATCGAATTATGTTTCATGCATGTATGAATGTGGCATAATGAATCCCATTATTATGTATAATTATCATGCACCAATAAAAATGCTTTATAGATCAGGATTTTACGACATGATTACTCCTGTTTATTTTTGTAATGGTCTGCTTACTGTTAATTCATCAGATAGAAATTAAGCCTCTACTCTGTGCCAGTCCTTGTGATTAAAGCACTTAAAACAATAACAATGAACAACAAAAACTTGAACATTCAGTGTTTATAGTCTTGGACGAAGTGTTGAGATTGACATAAACAAATAATTAATTTCTTTTGTGGTGTAGGAAAAGTACAAGATTTTAGAAGTATTAGAACTAATTTGGATAATGGCAGACAACTAGGGAAGAAAGAGAGGGGAAAAAGGTATACCAGTAGCAGAGGGCAAGCAAGGGCTCACAGAGGCCTGGTAGAGTGCAATAGGTATTTATCAAGCTCCTATTATGCATCAAGTAAGATGAGAACTGAAAAGGGGTCAGAAACCTAGAGGTCACTGGTGAACCTAATGAAACACAGCACTGGATTTGTGGGAAGTGGAGAGAGACTAAATGAGTGGTAAGGTAGTAGTGACAGAATTGTTTTAAGTTAATGTCATGATTTGTAAGTGTTGAGATTTATGGTTCTGCTTCTTACTTTACATCTTCCATGGCCAGGTCTTTCTCTAATTTCCTAGAAGGCAATATATTTGCCTCAGTGCTTTCTGTATTCCAATACACTCCTCTAATTCTGCTTCATAGCATAGCAGGGAAGAGCTTAGACCTCAATACAAAGTGGACTCTGTTTGAATCCTGACTTCGTAACTTGCTGGCCTGGTGACTATGGACATTTTGAAAATGATTCAAACCTCAATTTTCTGAGATATTAAATGGCAGATACAATATCTCCCTCATGGCTACACTGCAAGATTAACTGAGATTGTGTAATACCTCAGTTAGGAATGGCAGTTCCTCCCAAATCTTGGCTATTGTGAAAAATGCTGTATTGAATATGGGAGTAGAGACACCTCTGACATACTATTTTCAGATCCATTGGATTTATAACCCGAAGTGGAATTGCTGAACCATACAGTAACTGTTTTTAGTTTTGAGGAAACTCCACACCATTTAAAAAAATGGCTGTTCTAATTTATAACGCCACCAATTAAAAATAAAATAAAACTTTAAAAGGTCCTTTTTTTTGTTTTTGTTCTACTTTTATTAGTCAAGCTCCTTTTATTAGTTCTTGTAAAATTAATATAGTGATCAAATATTTGAAAGTATACTAGAAGACAGTTTGTCATTAGTTTACGGTAGGTCTGAGAATATTTGTGCTTGGAGCTCGGTTTGTGGCAGTGATTGAGCAGGAGGCTCTTAAGTACAGGATGTTGAGGGTGTGAGAGAACTAGGCGTGCCCACAGTCTTACTATTAGATTCCTTTTGCCTGGTTAGGTTATAGGAGCCAATGTAATGACCTCCTGGGCATTCTGCCAACTATCCTTCCAGCATTACCATTGGCTTACAGTGCCTTTGAGACCAATGGCCTCCACTGTGACAGGGAGATATGAAACATGGTGGATCAGTAGCTCAGTGACTCTGCTGTAAGGACTTTGCTCATTGTATACCCAGTGCTATTAAGCACTGACCTAGTTCATTACTCATATTCTGTCTGACTAAGCTCTTTTTCTCCTCTTACCTACAGCCTAGTGCATGCCCCTAGAGTCCAGATGCAGGAGTCTTCCTATGATGGATCTTTTCTGTTGCCTTCTGTGATTTTTGACTCTGATTTTTTTTTTTTTCTGGATCTCCACTAATTGTGGGCTCCCAGACTCTACACTGAAAAAAATCCACCAACTTGTTAGGATCTGTCTCTGTTGCTGTTCCAGGCTGCCTGATGTGGATTATTTACCTGCTTTGGGCATCTGAGCATTGTCTAAAACTTTACATATTACCTGTTTTCCCCTTGGGGACTGTGGCATTTGGATCCTAGCCAAGTTGGGTACAGAAATGCATGCCTGTAATCTCAGTGACTTGGGAGACTGAGGCAGGATGATGGCAAGTTCAAGGTCAGCCTCAGAAATTTAGCAACACCCTGTCTCAACATAAAAAAAAAAAAAAGGATGTAGCTCAGGGGTAAAATATCCTTGAATGCAATCTCCTGTAATCCCTTTCCTCCCCAAAAAAGATGGATACTGACCAAAGTCTGATTTATTCTGCTGCTGGTCAAACCCAGGTTCTGACATCTTTGTCCTTTTGGGTCATTATTTGTGGAACTTTTTAGAGTAGTTCTGTTCTTGGACACATATACATACAGTTTATGTGTGTGGAGCCATGTAAACAAAAAAAAAGTACAAAGAAGTAGAGAAATCTAATTTTACCTTAATCCAATGCTTGCTTTTTATATTATTTATTTTATTTAACCTAATATGTAAAAACTACTATTATTATGCAATTAATATGAAAATGCTGATAAGGTTTTACTTTTCTTTCATGCTAATACTTGGAAATATGGTACTTTTTCATAGTTTGACACATCTCAATTTGGATAGAATTTCTAGAATGTGGTTGCTATTTCAAGTGCTCCATGATAATTGGATAGTGTATTGATCAGTGTAGGTCTAGAGATGGATGGAAAATATGTCCTCTATGAGCTAAAAAGGTAGAAAGCTTATCTCTGATGCACTGAATTTAAACTAAGAGGAAATACACTTCCTGATATATCTCTGTTTCTTGCAGTATTTACAGCTCTGAAAATTATATTCTTGGCTACAATAGTTCTTGTTACAGTGTGTATTTATTTGCATACAATAAAGTAACCTCATTCCTGCATTCATTTGCCAAATAGTTATTGGAAATGTTCTATGTTCCTGGCACTGTTCTAGCTTCTTGTGATACATGGTAACAAAAGAGAAAAATTTTGCCCTTGAGTTTACATCATAACAGGAAGAATCAGACAATAAATACTAATAAAAGTGAGTGCATAAGATGACTATCAGGGGGTGACAGTGCCAGGCAAAACAGGAAAATTAGAGCAGCCAAAAGGGGTTGGGAGCATGGGTGGGAGGTAGGTTTCAATTTTAAATAGGACAAGGAGGATCAACCTTGGAGAAGGTAAGACATTAATGATGAGGGGAGAGAGGTAAATGGGGTGAAGCATCTGATCCTGAGTTAGATGCAATCTGAGATACAAAGACGAGATTCACACAGCCTCATTCTTTAAGAAGCTTACCAGGGAAAACCTATCAAATATGCAGATACTCCTGTGTACAGTGCATTTTCATGAATGAATTTTCAAAATATAGCACAAAAATCAAAAGCAGAATTCTTAGAGGAGGCAACATGAGGCAATAGAAAGAACATGGATGCTTTGATATTAAAATCGGGGTTTGCAACCCCTCTATCAGTTTTATCAGAGGTCAACAGGGTGGATCATGGCCCCGAATTGCCCAGATCTATCTAGTTTTGATCCTGAATGTTCTGCATCTTGAGAAACTATTTAATCTCAGTTTTAGCACTGACACTGCCTGTCTCAATTCCTTACAAACAAGAATGGTTTGACCACTCTGAAGCTATGAGATTTTGGATCTATAGCCCTATAATGAAACTTGGAAAATACAATCTTGTAGGACTGATCTAGGGATTACATATAAAATAAATAAAGCAGTTTGTAATTAAAGGCAGTAGATGAATGGTAGGTATGAATTGGTTGATGGTTCAAGGAAAGACTTCCTGAAGCGGGTAGGGTTTGAGATGGACTTTGAAAGATAAATGAAATTTTCAGTTGATATAGAACTAAACGTCTTTAACTGGCAAAGATATATAGAAACATAAAATAGGGCAAAGAGACAGGAAAACCCAAAACACAGAAAAAACAATTGAGAAAAAAAGAATTGAGGAAATTGTGGGGCATCTTCACCAACTGAAGAACTATATTAGTGAATATAGTTCACATTGGGTAAAGCATGGAATATGACAAAGAAAGCAGTACACTAAAGAACCAAGGTTTAGAAAGGCTGATTTAAGCCATTTAAGGTCCTTTTATGAACCTTATGATTTAAGGTTCTTATGAACCTCAAATGCCATTAAAAGACATTTTTTTAAAATCAAATTTCAAATACTGTTTAATTTGCCAAGCTTTATATTTATAAATATATTTAAAGAATGCTTGATTTTGCTACTAGGCCAAATAAGTAAATCTCAGAGATACATTTTCAATTTTTTTGGAGTATTGTGGAAAGATATTATTCATGATTCACATGGAAATTATTCTGAGATGGGCTTAATTTTAGTTTGAAATGAGTGTTGTTGAATAAAATTTTATCTTTGTTCAGTCATTTTTGTTGATACTATGTAACATTTGGCATTACAAATAATTGATTATATAAAAATACAAAGATATTCACTGAAAATTATGAAAATGACCCTAGGAACGCAGTTTAAAATTTCACAGTAGGATAAATTGTATCTGGAAAGTATAGAAGTCAAATGATCCATATGTTTTGATTTCAGGAAAACTGGGCTTCAATTTCAGATCACCAAAATTTATTAGATGGGTGGCATAACTCTACTGTGCTTTAATTTTCTTGTATTCTTAAGTATTCCATATACCAAACACTCTGTCCAGGGAGAATAAGAGAGGTTAAGAGTAAAAATTATTGAATCACACCTGAATTTGAATATTGGCTTTCCCTTGGTGACCCCTTGATGTATTGTGAGGAGCTACATTAAAGAAAAGACTTACTTTAAAGAAAAGACTTTAGCTGTGGGGTGTGTTGATAACTTGAGCATTAAGCTGTTGGGTCCTCTGGATTGACAGAGCTTTAGAGAGACCCCGTGCCCAAGTTCCTCTTCCCCCCCCAGTGTGATGACACATGACCATTGACCTATTGAGGTGGGAGCATAAAGATCTGTTCTTTTTTTGTCCAGTGCAAGACCCACACTGATGGACCATTTTTCCCTATGCTCCCTTGGTGTAGAACTTGTGTGCTTCTGTTCCTTCTTGGTATCCTCCCCCATCTCTCTCAGTACATAAGAGTACTGCCTAATAAATAATCTGCATAAGGAACCTCATGTCAGAGTCTGATTCTTGCAGGACTCAATCAACCACAATTGGTGCCTAGAATAGTGTGAGAAAGCAAATGACAAGGTGGGGTTTGGGGATGTGAACTTTTGCTACCTGGTTGGCAGTGTCAATCAGATTGCAGGGCATAGGTTGAACACAGAGTCCAAACGTTATGGTAGTGATTAAGTAAAAGTTAAAACTTTTACTGATGGTAAGTTGGGTTGGCAAAATAATGGGGAATGCATTATCTCAATATATGTGTTTATGTGTGTATGTATGTATATATACATATACATATATAGCAAACTTTTGAAAGATAAGAGGAAAAAGTAATTATGAAATCAGTGAAATTGAATGGCTATTGCTGAGCTTGTTTGATTCTCTAGAAAAAGATAACAAAGGACTAAAACTAATTTATAGTTAATTGAAAGTCAGTGTGCAAATTACTGGGCCTCCTTTATAGAACAATGAGGTCCTTATCTCCTGCAGAGGGAGGTCAGATAAAGCTGAATCAAGCATACAACATAACCATCTGAGTAGCTGATTTTCAAAGAAATTAACCTCCCAGTCAAGGAAAGTCAGCTATGAAGGAACAGGATTCACACACACACTGGGAATCTGACTTACTGCCTCAGAAATCTTAAATCCCTGGTTTCCCCTGAAACCTCAACCTTGAGAACTGGCCATCTATCTGTTCAGATCTCCTATTCTCTTCCTTTTTCTTGAACTAATACAGAGGTTTTTTCTTTTCGAGGCAATGTGTGACCCCTCAGAATCTGTCCTTACAGCCCTCACCACTACTACAAATAAAATTAATTAGAGTTATAATGGTTTAATCCAGCTAGGAAGTATTGAACTTGAAAAGATAGGGATGGAACTATGCACCAAAGGAGCTGAATGGCCTATCTAGCCTGTCTGGACAGGAACCAGAGGAGTCCCTAGGGAGCTGGGTTTCTGAGGATGCTTGATCAAAAGGGTAGGAACAGAGTCTCCTTTTATGGTCCATCCTAGGAGACTCTCATCATTATATAAAATACATGTATGAAGATGTGAATTCGGTGTCAACATACCTAATCAGATATATGATAAATTATTGTATAATGGTGTATTAAGAATTGTAATGAAAATAAATAAATAAATCATTAAAAAAAAGGTAAGAATATAAGAACAGATAAAGCAGAGTTTAATTATCCTGGCAGTACTTTCTTAAGATATAGAATTTGTATTCTAACATGAATCCCTGGAAATGGTGAAGAATTATTAGTAGAGTAGGTTCTGAGACAAGGAAAAAATAATGGTCCATAATTAGTGAGGCTGAAATGCCACATTTGCTGTGGCAAATGGTGGAAGAAGAAATTTAGAAATTCAAGAAACTGGGCATGTGGAGTGGATATTCTATGGCCAGAAAACTCAACTGATGATTTTTAGAAGACATAATATTTACTAAAGCTATAAGGAATGCACTCATCAGAGAAGTGCTAACATCACCAAGTTCAGTGGACACTCTCCTCTGCAGGCCATGTCTGAGGGTAGAAAACACTGCTCCAGAACCAGGTTATTGGTAGCAATGGGGATAATAGGAACCAAGACAACTGACACCAGATGGTAGCACATAATTTTCAAAATCAGATGAATGCAATTATCATGAAGAGCACCAAGGTCAGAGTAACAGCTAAGTGGCTTTGATCTACAGAACATTATAAAGAGGCTAAATAATGCCCAGTGTTGCTATGTGCAAAATAAATAGGCAGTCAATTAGGATGATGTTCAACTTATACCATCAGAAGAAACCAAAGCTAGATGATCAGGGAGACTGAGTACAGTTTCCCCAACAAAAAATTAGCCATAATCACTGGCCAAAGTTTGGACCAGAGCTTCTAATTTGACCTTGAAGTCAATGACAGAAGAAAACTTTGTATGCCTGTTACATTGGGTGCACTGTGCTGCACTGTCTCAGGCCTGTTGGAGCGTCCTGCCCCTGCTCCTGCATACATTACTGTGCCTGTCCAGGTCTCTGCTGTAGCACACCATACCCCAAACCATTGATTAGTGTTGGAAGAAACTATGCAGTGACTACACTACTGCACCTACCTGGAACTAAAGCCAACATAGCTTACCAAAGTGACATCATAAGACACATCTTAAGGAGAAAGTCTTTTACCACAAAAGCCACCCTATAAAATTGGTAGGGACAACAGATCCACCAGATGTGTAAATATCCAATATGGGGACACAAGAAGCATGAAAAAGCAAGACAAACTGATGCTTCCAAAGGAACACAATGACTCTCAAGCAGCAAATCCCAAGGGAAAACACTAGAGTCTTTTGAAAGCACTTATTGCCTAGTCAGGAAGACATACAGTTAATATAGAATAAATACTATGCTATGGAAAGAAAAGAAAATAGAAGGGAGACCACTATTTTGCACTGTCAAAGATTTCCAGAAAAAAAAAAGTGCTATCTGAGACCTGAAATATAAGCATCGGTCAGCTGATTTAACATATTGAAACTTTCAGAGAAAGAATAGCGTTTAGAAAGATAATTTTCACCAAGTTGGAAAGTAGCTCAGTCAGCAGGAAGTGGTGACAAAGGAGTCCAGAGAAGTAGGCAGAGGACTAGTCAATTATGAAGGACCTTGTGTACTTGTGCAGTGGTACCCATGAAAGGACCATTTTTTCTGATGGCATTGGGAAATGTTGGCCAGGTTTTCTGTAGATAGATAGATGATGAATTGTATTTGCATTGGAAAAGTTTCATTCTGACTGACTTGTAAATTACAGAAGGTAGCAAGACAAGAAGCTGTGAAAAGTCTATTAAAATCACTCATGTGTTAAGACTTAGTAGTTTGAATTAGGGGGTCTTCAGGAACAGCAAGAAAGGTACAGACTCAAAGCATGTTTTGAAAAAAAGTAATAATAGTGCTTGGGGTACAATGTGTACTAAAGCAAAGGAAGAACAGGAATGCTGCTCTGGGTTCTACAGGTGTGCCTTGCACAGGGCTGGCTGCCCAGGAGAGGAGAAAATGCTGAAATCTCCTTAGAGCTCAACTCCCTGATTGAGTGGTTTGGCTTGGTCTTCGGCAGCAGGAAGGAGATTCTTTCTTGAGTTTCATAAGGATGCCTTATGAACTACTGCCTTGGACAAAGTCAACAAAATGTTGACAAGGTATGTTTGGACAATTGGATTGATTACTGGTAGCACCACTTGCTGAGACTGGGAATAGAGGAAGCAGTTGGGGGGGGGGAAGTAATGAATGCAGTTTGCACTTAAATCCTACTGAACATTTATGAAATAACAGTAAGCCCATTTTATAAAAATTGAATCTTGGAAGGATAATATAATCAAGAACATATGATATAAAGCATGTGGTGAAGCTGGGAATCAGATCTTGATACAGTACTACAATTTTCTTTCTTTGCATTTTCCAAAAAATAAAATAAAGACAAAAATCGCATTAAGGCATCATGAGGACCACTCCATTATGAAAACAGATGTGACTTCATTTGTGAAATGTACCTGAATAATTGTTAAATTACTTAACTTCCGAATGTTTAGAGACTATTAATTTTCACAGATGTCTTTGCATTTGAGCTTTCCTCTCTTCACACTGTTTACCTTCTCTATTTTCTCTTATCCATCTTTCCATTCCATTGCAGGCTTACTTTCTTCAGGAAATGATTCTGGACATCCTGCTTCAGATCACTGTTCATCTGGTCAACCCCTCCCACATCTTGTATACACCCTTTTTTGCTTGAATGATCATACTGCCTTAGCAGTTGGCTTACTCTTAGCTTTATATTTTTGTATATCCTTGGCACATGGTTAATCTTTAATCAATACTGTTTGATAAAATATTATGTGAATAAATACTTTTCAAGGCAATCTCTGCTCATAAGTTTTGATCTACCTGCCCTGTTGATACCCTAGTCCTGTTATGCCCCGACATGACTGAACATATAAATGAACTGTGGGCTGTAAAAAAAAAAAAAATATGCATTTCTTGTGTCTACTGCCAACCTATTGAATCTGGGATAGGGTCAAGGTATCTGGGCTTTGAAAAAGGTTCCCACATGACTATACTGTCAGCCCAGTCATTCATGGACCCCACCAGCATAGTCTGATACCACCTTTCTACCAATGTGTGATTATGACTATTATAGTCTATATTATATTTATGTAAGATATTTGTTATATCTTCATTAAAGATTTTCAAGGTAATGATCTATATCTAAATTTGGTGATATAATGCCAGATACTCAACAGAATGAATTATATATACTTGTCCATAGTAACTATAGAGTACTTTTCTATTTCAAATTTTGAATTTCAGTTACTTACTTAGATTCATTTGATTTCAAGAGAGAGGCATGTCACACTTTGGATACTCAGTGAAATCTATATAAATACATGTATAAGGCAGATATTTTTTCCACTTTTTGGTAAAACATACATTTTGTATGATCATGCTACTATTTCAGAAATTACTTTTAAAACATTTTAATCTTGCCATCTGTTACACACTATTTACCTTGGCCAATGCCAAACCTATCTGGGCTAAGGCCAACAGAGCCATTTCATTTCTGCCTTGTTTTTGTGTTAAGAACACAGCTAATGTCAAAAGGCTTTGTTTGCTCTTGTTCCGAAACAGCTGACCAGATCCATGCGAGCACCTTATACCTCATCTACAGTTTATTTTTCTGTGCCATTAAGAAAATATTTACATTTTTTTAAAGGAAGGTGTTTTTTAGACAATAATAATTCTAACACTGAGCACCAAAATCACATTTAAATTGAAATTATACATTTTTCTTAAATGCTGTGTGCCAGATCCCCATTTCTTTTTCAATAAGAAGGGTTGGATTAAATTAGAAACTTATTATGTACAACTATCATACACCAATAAAAAATATGAAAAAAAGTAAAAGATAAACTTGGTGTGACTTAATCTCATAAACTTCAGTGTCTTGACATTTGACCTTGAAACTGTATTATTGTTTATAGGGAATGTTTTATGTTTCTTTGTTCCCCCTTCCTCTGTAAATAATCTAAAAAACCTAGAATTTCTCCATGCAATAAATGTCTGCATCAGTAATACAATCATAGGTTTCTGGTGATGCCTCAACACTTCAGCTAATACAATGTCATTTCAGATGATCTGGTAAAAACTTTAATGCTCTCACAGTATTTTCAGATCCAAAGACATCACTATTCCTTCTGCTATTATTCTGATCCCTAGGGCTGAGGTCTCTGAAGGAGTTCATGGTAGTTTCAACATCCCCAGATTTTGCTGTGGCTTCTTAATGGAGAAGCATCTATCAAGAGTGGTATTTTCCAAATAACCTACAGAACCTTATAAAATGTATCATTACCTCCACCACACCCATTTTTCAAGGTATTTGCTGGGGGTTGGGAGTGGGGATGAGGCTCCACACTCCTCCCTACTGCACTGACCAATTATGTCACAATTCTGTCTTCCAGTTGCCTATATCACAATGTTAGTGTCCTGTCTCTGCTCTTCCTAAGTCTACTCCATTCTCTATGCAACTCTCATGATAATTTCTTCAGTCATGTTTAGGTCATTTTTTGCAAGCTCTACAGAAATGTCTTCTTTCATATTAAAGAAAATCAGAATTTCTCAGTCTGTATTTCAGAACCCTTTGATGATAGGTCGACTCAAGGTCACCTGATTTCATCTTTTATTATTGCCCAACACAAGCTGTTGGCTCCCAGCCATTCCATTTGTCTTTAAGTTTCTGAATTTGTCCTTACTTTTCATACTATTTTAATCACTCCTTGATCCGTGTTCCCTCAACTATTAAATTTAGCATTAGCTAAGGAAGAGCAAAATTTCTGAAATTATTTGTGACTCTCTAAAATTAAAAAAGCAGGTCATATTTTTAATTCACTAGAGGGAGCCCAATATTTAAAATCACTCTCTTAGAAATTATTCTACTTAAGAAATGGAAGAAATCATTTTAAAGAGTGAAAAATAGTCCTCCGGATTTTTTGTTCTTGTTTCTGTTGTTGTTAATTTGAAGCATCTCTTCTGAGTTTTCCTACAAATGAAGATCATAGAATCATCGTTTAGTTTCAAGAAACCACTTAGTCTTTTTTTTCATTAGTGCACATTAATTATACCTAGCAGTGAGTTTTATTGTGGTATATTTGTACATGCACATAACACAATTTGATCAATTTCAATCCCTAATTCCTGTCCTTGCAGTCCCTTTCACATTTCCCCTTAGGAGACAACTTAGCCTTAAACCCTAATTTAAAAATGAAGTGCTTTCATTGCAGTTTATATATATGGTTCTCATGTGTGACCTTGAGCTATGGTTCAAATGCTTGTGTCTCCCTGGAATTCATGTGTTGAACCTATGTGATCTAATTAGGAGGTGGGACCATTGGAGGTGATCAGATCATGAGGCAGAGATCTCATTAATGGGACTAGTACTGGTATAGAAGAGGGTCCAGAGAACTGTCTTGTTCCTTCTGCCAAGTGAGGGTATAATGAGAAGCAAGAAGGCACTGTGAGAAAGCAGGAACTCACCAGACATCCAACTGCTGGTGCCTGGATCTTGGACTTCTCAGCCTCTGTTATTTATATGCCATTCAGTTTATGCTATTTTATTATTGGAATGGACTAAGACACCTTGTAATTGATTTCTTGACATTTCATACCTTGCTTTCCTATTGCTTCTCCTGTATTTTCTTCCTCAGTTAATGGCACTATCATCCATTTGGTGATCCAAGCCAGGAACCTAGAAGTAGTCAAGCTATCACAGCTCTGCTCAACTTGACACTCTACTTTCTTCCAAGAGGGTTAATGCTTATTCATTATCCAATCTCCACTATCTACCATAACACTAAGGATATAGGAGGGTGTTGACAAATACTTGAGTTAGTGGATGAGGATACTCCTTTTTTTGCTTCCTTATATCTGAAGCATTATCAAAACTTCTGAGTTTACCCTTAAATAATTATTTAATTTATTCTTTCTTCTCGCCTCTGTTGTGTTCAGGCCATTATTATCTCTTATCTAGGCTGTTGAAATAATTCCTATCCAGACTTGTAGTCTCTCCTTCACATTTTTCCAAATGATTCACCTTGAATTAAAATAGGTCAATGCTGATTCATGGTAAATCCCTTTGGTAGCTTCTTAACACCTCCAGGATAATCTTCAATCTCTTTAGCATTGGGACCAACTTCCCTGTGGCCTGGCTTTCTTCTACCTCCCTAGTGTCAGCTCATGTCACGTTCTCACTATTTTCAAATACTATCAACTGACTTTTGTTAGTCATATACATCATAATGTGTATTTATTAGCGTATGAGCTATTAGCCTATCCTGGAGAAGAAATTAGAGAAGGGATTCTGGAAAGGAACACTCATTGTAGAAGTCTATAAAAGTTCATAATGTAGTCAGAAAGAGGTCAGAGCATTAGAGAAAATAGCAGCCTCTTCTGTCTCTATTTAATTCTTTTTTAAGTGTTCTTTTTTTTTAAAAAAAGAATTTATTTGTTCTTTTTAGATATACATTGAAATAAAGTGTATTTTTACATATCGAACATACATGGAGTATAACTTCTCATTCTTGTGGTTGTACATGGTTATACGTGATGTGGAGTTACAGTGGTTGTGTATTCATATGAGAACATTCACATAATAACATTCATTCTACTGTCTTTCCTATTCCCACCCCCTCTCCCTTCCCTTCATTCTCCTTTGTCTAACACAGTGAATTTCTATTCTTCCCTACCCCATCCTTATTGCATGTTAGCATCCATGCAGATAGATAGCATACAAAGATAACATATGGCCTTTGGTTCTTTGGAATTGGATTATTTCACTCAGCATGATAGTCTCTAGTTCCACAGTTTTACTGGAAAATGCCATAATTTCATTTCTCTGTATGGATGAACAATATTCCATTGTGCAAATATGTCACATTTTCTTTATCCAGTTCATCTGTTGAAAGGCACCTAGGCTGGCTCCACAGCTCAATTGTGAATTGAGCTGCTATAAACATCGATGTGGCTGAGTCCCTGTAATATGATGATTTTAAGTCCTTTGGGTATATTCTGAGGAGTGGGATAAATGTGTCATATGGCAATTCCATTCCAAGTTTTCTGAGGAATCTTCATACTGCTTTCCAGAGTGGTTGCACCAATTTTGCAGTCCCACCAGCAATGTATGAGTGTATGCTTCCCCCTACAACCTTACCAACATTTATTGTTACTTGCATTCTTGATACCTGCCATTCTGACTGGAGTGAGATAAAATTTCAGGGTAGTTTTAATTTTCATTTATCTAATTTCTAGAGATGTTGAACATTTTTTTCATGAATTTGTTGATCAATCATTTTTTCTTCTGTAAAGTGTCTGTTCAGTTTATTTGCCCATTTGTTGATTGGGTTCTTTGGGGTTTTGTTTGTTTTTTAGTGTTTTTAGTTCTTCATATATCCTGGAGATTAATGCTTTATCTGAGATGGCAAAGATTTTCTCCCATTCTGTAGGATCTCTATTCATGTGTTTGATTGTTTCCTTTGCTATGAAGAAGCTTTTTTTGATTAATATCATCCCATTTATTGATTCTTGATTTTACTTGTTACACTTTAGGACTCTTATTGAGGAAGTCAGTTCCTAGGCTGACATGATGGAGATTTGGGCCTACATTTTCTTCTAGTAGGCTCAGGGTCTCTGGTCTAATGCCTAGGTCCTTGATCCAAAAGTTGACTTTTGAGGAGGGTAAGAGATAGGAGTTTAATTTCATTGTGCTACGTATGGATTTCCTGTTTTCCCAGCACTATTTGTTGAAGAGGTTATCTTTTCTCTAATGTATGTTTATGGCAACTGTGTATATGTGGGTTTGTCTCTGCGTCCTCTATTCTGTTCCATTTGTCTTCATGTCTGTTTATGTGCCAATATTATTTTTTTTGTTAATAAAGCTCTGTATTATAATTTAAGGTCTGGTATTATGATGTCTCTTACTTCACTTTTCTTGCTAAGGATTGCTTTGGCTATTCCAGGCCTGATTTTTCCAAATGAATTTTTTCCAAATGAGTATTTTTCCAAGTGAATTTCATGACTGCTTTTGCTCTTTTTGTGAAGAATGTCATTGAAATTTTAATAGGAATTGCATTAAATCTATTTAGTGCTTTTGTTATAATGATAATTTGGACAATATTAATTCTTCTTACATGGGAGATCTTTTCATCTTCTAAGTCTTCTTCATTTTCTTTCTTTAGTGTTTCTAGTTTTCATTGTAGAGGTCTTTCACCACTTTTGTTAGATCGAGTCCCAAGTGTTTTTATTTTTGAGACTATGTGAATGGGAAGTTTTCCTAATTTCTCTTTCAGCTGATTTATCATTTGGGTATAGAAATGCAATTGATTTATGGGTGTAATTTTATAATCTGCTCCCTTACTTAATAATTTATTAGTTTTAGAAGCTTTCTGGTAGAATTTTTTGGGGTCTTTTAAATATAGAATAATGTCTTTGTCAAGTAGTAAAGTTTGAGGTCTTCTTTCCTATTTGTATCCCTTTAATTTCTTTCTTTTGCCTAATTTCCCTGGCTAGTGTTTCAAAGAGTATGTTGAATAGAAGTGGAATGAGGGCATTGCTGTCTTGTTTCAGTTTTTAGAGGGAATACTTTCAATTTTTCTCCATTTAGAATAAAGCTTGCCTTGGGTTTAACATATATAGCTTTTACAATATTGAGGTATATTCCTACTATACTTAGTTTTTTTTATTTGGTTCTTAGGTGTAATTATTCATACTGAGCAAATTTTCACCTGAAGTTTAAGAAAGATGCTACATGAAGATGCTATGTAACTCATGAACCTGGATTTGTGACCCTTCATTTATCTGCTATGTGAATCACAAGAGATCATTTTGTTTAGATGTTACTGTAATAATGGTCAATAAACAATATTTCCTTCAAACTTGAGTTCAGTCTTAGAAATTTTTCAAAATCTTTAAAAATTTATGTCAATATTATCACATCTATTTTTTAGATGAAATTGTGTTTATTATGCTCTTGAAGCAATAATCCAGCACTGTGAGAGAAAGGCTTAACATGTCTTAACAACCTCTCTTACTGTTTTCGAATCTCTGCTGGAGACATGTGTTCAAGATAATGTGATTTCTATCCTGAAAATTTTCTTTTAGTTACAATGAGACACAAAAACTAATACTGAAAATCACTGGTTTTGATTTACCATGAGCTTTTGGATAACATAAATGTTGTCCATGCAAATAATACATACATAGAGTAATCCACAACCCCTGCTGTATTCTTGGATATAATGCTTTTCATAGTTTTAATTTCCTGAGGTCAACCATGGTCCAAAAATATTAAATAAAAAATTCCAGAAATAGATGATTTATAAGTTTTAAAGTTTGCTATGTTCTGAGGAACTTGAAAAGATCTCAAACCATTCTGCTTTATCCTTCACAGAACATGAATCATCCCTTTGTACAGTGTATTCACTTAGTATATGCTATCCTTTCATTAATCATTTAGTAGTCATCTCAGTTACATGATTCACTATCAGAGTATCACAGTGCAATGTTTACATGACTTTTATTTTACTTAATAATGACCTCAAAGCACAAGAGTACTGATGCTTGAAATTCAGATATGCCAAAAAAGGTAAAATGCTTCCTTTAAGTGAAAAGGTGAGCGTTAATAAGGAAAGAAAAAGAATTAAAATGTTGATGTTGCTAAGATCTACAGTCAGAACAAAATGTAAAATATATAGGATTTAGTGTTTATATGTAGTTTCAGGCATCATATGGGTGTCTTGAAACATATCCTCACAGATAGGAAAAGAGTACTGTAATTTAAAGTTCTTCTATGTGGCTAATAATTTAATATAGATTTTAAACTTACTAATTTATGAGTGCTAAGAATATAACCAGATGATACATTTGTTGCTCTTCTGGAAATATTTTAATCTGATATTCCTTATTTTTATCACCCAAAAAGAATTGTGAAGTTTTTTATTATTGTCATTCTTATTCAATACTTCCTAAATTTCAATTTTATTTAAATTTTGATTTTAATGTATTCTAATTAGAAATATGCTAAATATTTTAATACTTTGTGACCACTCTTTCACAGAGAAAGTAAGCATATCTAGCTATATTTTTATATAACAAAATGAAGACATGGGACTGTAAGAATGAGATCTAACAATGGAAAAATGGGGAAAAGGTGAAATAAAACACATACGTGTCCTGAGGTAGGTATCGGAAAATAAACCTGGTCAAGGAGACACCAATTTTTTAAAAAAATGTCATAGAAAGAAAAGAGTTCTTGAAAGTAGACAATCAAATCCAATCCACATGTATAACTATGGTTTCTAATGTTGCTATAAGCTTAATGAAGAAAAAAAAACACATAAAAAGGATTGTGTTCAACTGGGGAAGGTGATATTGTTCAGAAAATGAGAGAGAACTGAAACTACAGGAAAACCAGTGTTCTATCATTAGTGTCACCACTACTTTAACCCCTTTCATGATGTATGTTCATTGGAATATATTCAACAGAATGCCTAGATTTTGATTAAAATGTATTTTACTTACATGCTTTATATGTCAAAAGCACTAGTCAGGCCCAGGTACTTGCCACTATAAACTATTAAATTTGTCTCAGTATTTTCTGAATTTGATATCTTTTGATGTGTTATTTTTCTTATTCTATTCTATTTTCTTATTTTATTATAATTATAATTATGATAAAATAGAATTCACTTGATGTAGAAAAAAATCCAGCATATTCTGAGATAGAAGAAAAAGCAGAAATCAGAACATAGATAAGGGACAGAGCACAGTGAAGGAGAATAAGAGGAAATGACGAGAGATTAGGAGAAAATTTAAACAATACAAAATCTCAGCTAGATAGTAGAAATAAGTTCAGGAAATCTATGGTACAACATATTGGCTATAGTTAATAACAATAAAAAATCTTGAAAATAACTGAGAGTAGTTTTAATACTTTCACCACAAAAAATAGCAAGTATATGAGGCAATTCATATATTGAAAATTAGCTCAATTTAGCTATTCCAAAATAAAAACCTATTTCAAAACATCATATTATATACAATAAATACATATAACTAAAAATTGCAATCTTACAGAAATCAAGAGAATAGCAGTTAAAAAGGAATACAAATCTGTGGAGATAAGAATTACTTCATTCAATAATTTCATCAGGGAAAAGAATAATGGTGAATTTGGCAATTAAGGCCACATTAGGCATTTGGGAAAAAACTTAAGTAATAATAATTAACACATGTTGACTATTCTTCTACATGGTGATTGTTACTTTAAGAACATTTAATATTTCATAACACCCTGAACTCATTTAGGAGAAAAGTACTAGTACTTTTCCCATGTTATTGTGAAATAACTAAAGCACAGGGACTCTGGTGACATGGCCTTAATGGAGAGCTGTGATCTACTTCTCACAATCTAGCTCTAGATCCCTGGCTTTTAATACTGGTTGATTTGAACTTGAATTAGGTGCTACAGTCCTTGAGAAAATCCGAGTATGAGCCAGAAAGTAGAGGATGGCATGGTAAATGAGAGATTTGAGATTTTTATAATGGAGGGAGTGGACTTCAGAGTGTCTGGACAGCTGTGGATGGAATAAAGGTCTGAAGGTATTGATTGAGAGAAAGAGAAAACAGATTACCCACTTCAGGAAGGAATGGCCTGACTCAGCTGGGTTGGGAAGGAAGTGGGTTCTCAAGGAAACGACTCAGTTAAAATAAAGATGTAAAGATGATTACAAATGAAAAGGAACTTGTTTTGGAAGGCATGGTGATTAGGTTTCCACAAATATCAAATAAGGGAATGGGATGAAAATATGTTAATGTTCCCCAGAATTGAAGGGAATAGAGATCCTGAAATATTCTGGAGAAGCCTGGATGCAATTGGGAATATGTTTAACAGAATTATTGAATACATTAAAGAGTGTGTTTCCAGGTTTCAAATATAATATTTACATCATGCTGAATGTTTCCTCAAAACTCTAGCCCTAGAAATAAAAATCTTAGAAAGCTTTAAAAGTGACATACTAAACTATAAAAAATAAGCGGTTTTAAAAATTATTTGAGTTAAGTCCTTCACAGATGTGACTAAATTGGAATTCTTAAAATATTTTAAAATTAATTTATTAAAATTTATTAAATTAATTTATTAATATTTTAAATTAATTTAAAGCAATTTCAAAGCTGCAAAAAGCACCATGAATAAAGTCAAAAGATAAACTCAGCAAATATTGGCAATTCTGGTCATTGACAAAGAAATAATTCTCCTGAATATATTAAGAGTCTCCATAGTTTAATAAAGACCATTACATCAATAGAAGAAAGGATACAGGATGTGTGTTTATATATATTCACTGTAAACAAATCAGAAATGACTTTTAAGCATAGAAAACTCTTGATCTTACCCAAAAGAGAAGAATTGTATGAAACCATAACCAGATGCCATTTTATTCTTATCAGCTTAATAAAAATAAAATGACAGCTCACTATGTTGGCAAATATATGAAAAGCAGACTTTTGTTGATAAAAGTGAAAGTTGTGCCAATTTAAAATTACTAACGTGTCACACTCTTTGATGCAACAGCTTGACTTCTGGGACTTTCCCACAGGCATGATTGCACATATTCCAATAAAGTAGGAAGAGTTGTTCACTGAAACATTATTTATAACTATAAAATAGTATAAATATCCAAATCACATCAATGCATGAAACATTATTTATAACTATAAAATATTGTAAATAATCTAAATCACAGGAATGAAAACATTGGAACAGAGAAATAAATTCTGGTACCATGGAATTTTTTTTAACCTTTAAAAAAAAAAAAAAGAATGAGAACGCTATATAAATACCAATAAAGAACAATGCCTAAGAGAAAAAGCAAGGATTGCATCACACATCACCATTTGTGTGCATATTGGAGACGCAGCAGGGATGTATGTGTTTATTATTTTTGCTTTGCATATATCTGGAAGAATGCTCATTAAAAATATCTGATAAGCTTCACTGGTTTCCTCATGGGATCTGGGTGACATCAGGGATGTTTAGCCACCATTTGACCTTTTTGTGACTTTGGCATTTTTTATGAGTTGTCTTGTAGTTGGGATTCTCTGGTTCACACTAAAGGATAGGGCCAAGAGAATTATAATTTTCAAAAATAAAACTTAATATTTACAGCTATCTAGGACAAGCTTTTTTTTTTAAGTGGGCATGGTAGCTTAGGAATAGGTTTATGAGATCTTTACATACAAATCAAGGTTTGTGTATTTTATTGTTCAGGTAAAAAAGAAACTATAAAGGACTCTTAGCAAGAGAATGATATTTGCCAGTCATTGTTTTCAGGTGCAAGTAGAGTGGGGCAGAAAAGTGTAAAACAGCTAGAGAAGCCAATTATTAAGCTGTTAATACTGCACATTGAATATATTGTAATATCAGATTTAAGGAATCTCAAAGAGTCAGTTACCCCTAATTATCTTTCTTCTTTCTTCAGTTTAACTGTATCTTTCCTCAGAAAGTATTGAGAACATGTATACTTTGTCAACTAACTTCTATATTAGTCATTTCTCCCCGGTTTTGTTGGCTTCCTTGATATTTTAGATACACACACACACACACACACACACACTCTCTCTCTCTCTCTCTCTCTCTCTCTCTCTCACACACACACACACACACACACACACACACACACACCCACACAGTTGGAATGATAAACTAATATTGTCTTTGGAGAAGTTAGTTAATTTGTGTTCATTTTGCTTGCCTATTTTCACTACATTCTCTTCTTTGAGATAACCATGCAAGAGTGAGGTTTGAAATTTCCCTGGATTGTAAGATCTCTGAATATACATAAAATAGGGAAGACCTTAGGAATGTGGCGATGGAAATGGAGAGGAAGCTATGTACTTCAGAGGAAGCTTGGCTACACTTGCAGACTAACTTGATTTTAGAAAACACCAGATGACCTGGAGAGTTACATGATGTTGATCCTATTTTGCTTTTGTTTTTAATAAGGAATTGAGGAAAAACAAACATGTAAGTGAAGTGCTATATTATGTTCCTAGTAAGTGTAATTTGATTTGGCAATGGACATCAAAATGGAGATAGCTAAGCAACAGACCTTGAGCTCAGGGAGGCCATGTGGATTAGTAAAGTGGATGAGTTTTCTGAGAGTATGCAGAGTAAAAAGAAGGCATATTTTGAAGGATATGCTCCTTTCTATTTCAAAATCTATAGCAAAATTATTCAGCTGGTGTTTGAATTGGCATACAAAGTCATCTTGATACTGATGCAGTTTGTGTAATAGTTTTTCACGTGGAAGCTGACATTAAGATAAGCAGCTGCATGCACCATGCATCACAGCAGTTGTACTAACACAACTAGCCAGAAAACCTAGGATTTGGAAACAATCATGACATTGTTCAATATGTGTCATATGCTTCCCTCGCTGTTTTGTTTTGTTACAAATGAGGTCAGTGTAAGTATATTAAGATTAAGTCACTCCAATGTACTTATCTCACTGTAACACAAAATACGATTCAGGAAAATCAACTACTCTTATTTTTTAAACATCAAATCCACTTGTATAAATTGTGTAGTTATGTCTCAAAATAGTAGGAAAACAATAAGGAAAATTACTTCATAAATACATAACAAATTCTAGATCACATAAACCTTTTGGTTTACTAGGACATAATTTCCAAATGATCCTACATAGTATGTTTTGTAATTCATTATATCAACATGAATAATGAGATATTCATTTTTCCCCAAACACAGATAAATTGAAATCTATGATTATTCACTAAATAGTTCAGTTCTTTTTAAAAGTGCATTTTAACTTAGTGAACTCCTGAGCAATTTAGTAAGACTCTATCTCATAATAAAAAATCAAAAAAGGGCTGAGGATGTGGTTCAGTGATTAAGTGCCTCTGGGTTCGATTCCCAGATACCCCTCCACCCAAAAAAGGGCAAATTTTATTAGCACTACTCATTACATACTTATTTGTGTAATTTAAAATATGAGAACTTTAATGTAAGTATGTTTCTAAACAGAATCATGGTTTGACTACTTTTTAGAGAAAAACCGGAAGTTTACCACGAAGCTTATTTTTTATGAACATGACTTAAATGTACTTAGAAGAAAATTGTTCCATATTAAATAAATTATTCCATAGTCCTATCTAAGAATTATTGAAAAAATCACATTATCACATGTCTGTGGTGACAACTGATTCAATTATAAGGGTAAAGTGCTAACATTTAAGAAAAGTGGGTACATCATTAAGAGTGAACACTGAAGCAAATTCTAACAATGCTATGCAATTTCTTGCTGCTTTATCTTGTACTAGAGAAGTCTTCTGGTCTAAACTTGATTTAATTGTACTCTGACTAAGCAGTAACCTTATTTGGGTCATGAATATGAATCAATGGAGTAAAAAAAGTCACACTTGACCTTGCCACCATAGCAAAACTTTAGATATTCAATATTGTGCTCCTTATTGAATGTGATACTTCCCTTTGGAGATAACATGATTATCTTCATGTTTACAAACATAAATAAATAACAAATTATACCAAAACAAGCACTTGAATCATCTTTTTAATGGGCTTAAGATTAAATTAAATAAAGACAATGTAAGTAAATTATACTAATATAAAGAGTGAATTTATGGTGCAGATTTAACTACTTTATGTTACAAATTGTGCCTGGTTAGTTTTATAGTTTTGTTTTCAAGGAGGTAGAATTAATAGGAATTGCATCAGGAATATCAAGCATGGAGAAATTGAGGAATCTCAAGTTGCTGTTATATGATTCTGCTACTTAGCTATGATCAGATATTCAAGCACAGACCCCAGTGAGAAAGAACCACAAATTCTGGCTAAGAGAATTTAATGTGAACTAGCAGTATGGAGAGGTCTCTCAGAATGCTAACACCTTGTTTGGTTGCATAAAAAAATTGAAAGAGAACTAGTAATTTTTTTCTTTTAACCGTGTGATGGTCCAACTCACATCTCAATTGTTTTTTTTTGTTTTGAGAGTTCAGAGCAGTGCTGATGAGTTTACACACCTTACTGGAAGGCAAATAGGAGAGTAACACATCAAAAGAAGACTTCCCATGTCACTGAGGAAAGGGGAAATTCTGGAAACAGTAGAGACGCCATCAGGAAGCAGATGCACAGAATTCACCATTATGGCTGTCATAAAAACAAATGCAGCCTCTGAAGATTGGTCATTGAGGTTCCAGCAAGGAGACAATGTGTATGTTGACTAAATCGTGTTTAAAAATGTAAACCTAACATAAAGCCTCATTTCATCTAACGTAAATAGCTACACTTCTTTAATATACCTATTACATCTTAGGAATTTCTTCTGCTCACTACTGATCCTCCCAACAGTCTTATAAAGTATGCATTATTCCATTTTATGGATGGGAGTTTCAGAGACTAATCAAGGTCTCAGCTACAAAGAGACAATGTGGGATTTGAAATTGTGTTTCACTATAAGTGCTGATTACTCTCCAGTTCTCTTAGCTACCTTACATTAAGTATGTTAGAGTAAGGAAATGGTGATTTTTCTTATTCCATGAGATAAGAAACAAAATTAGATACAAGATATCTAATTTTCTGGTACAGAGAAAAACTAAAAATTACAGATTCAAAGAACCTAAGAATCTTGATATGGCATGAACTCTTAAAATCTCAACTGACCTTATGCTGTCATATAGATTAAATGAGGATTCAAGAAATTTCCTGATTGAGGAGCTTTGGCTATGATTAGGTCTCATTATAGATAAACATGCCAGAAAAATTCTGCCACTTCTAGTAATAAATTTTTCTGTACAGACTCCAAATTATATATTGAAGAAGCATTTCCAGTGTTTCTTCAGAGTGGAATTATGAATTTGTTTTTATAATCATAGTAAATACACATGTTCAGTGAGCCAAGAATACATAGAGCTGACAGCTTTCTCATCTCTAAAACACCATTGTCAGCTTTCAAAGATTGGCTTCTGCTTCTACTACATATTATTGACTTAATCTTTCAGATAAGGGGCATTTAGTGAGCATTGCTGGACTCTCATGGAATAAGAAAAATCACCTTGTAATTTCTCCTCAGATTACTCGCCTTTAAAAAAAATACGAGGAGTGAAAGGGGAAACCACTGCTTTGTTTTTCTCCAGGTTATATCAGGTGGCCAGGCTGGAAGAAGAAGGATTAGAAAATAATAATCTTAAAATTGACTCATATTTGTCCCCAGTTGTGAATACTAATAACCAATAACATCTTCTCGCTTCCTAGATTACATGTGCTCTCGGGACACAGAGAAAAATCCTTCCCTGGTGTGTGAAATAGAGTAAACTGTATTTACATCTTATCTCACCATGATCTCAAGTAATTGGACATTTATTAGCTCATTTTGAAAGCAAATCATCAAGCAAATTGTTAAATTAGTTCTAATAACTAAATTTAATGTAAGCCTAAGGCATATACTACAATAATCTATAAATATGGGAGTTTCAGAGACTAATCAAGGTCTCAGCCACAAAGAGACAATGTGGGATTTGAAGTTGTGTTTCACTATGAGTGCTGATTCTTTCAATCAATGTAAGATTTTAAAAGACTGTATAACCATTATAGAATAGATAAATATTTTTAACTAGATGTCTCTTAAGGCAACATTAGCTGTTTTTTCTTACCTAATTGTGTGTGTGTGTGTGTGTGTGTGTGTGTGTAGAGAGAGAGACAGAGAGAGAGAAAGAGAAATTGATGTCAATCCATATCTTTTTAGATAGATAAATAGGTATACAGATAGAGAGATGTATATATGCATATAATATAGGTTATAGAAAAATATCATGTATGTTTTATATAAACACACATGCATACATATAAATATAGCTGAGAGAGGAATATAAATATTTTGAAACAACCTTATTGTAAAGTTGGGTTTTATACGAATCACTATTACCTATTGGGAGAATTTTTTAAGGGTGAATAAAAAACAAAGTATAAACAAATAAAAAAGTAATTCATCTGGCTTTCACAACACCATGTTTTGTGTACTCCATCATGGTTAATTTGTTCCCTACTAAATGAGGCTTTCTGGCTCCAGTGTTGACCCTCAGGTTCCAGAATATTTTATGTACAGGTATGTATATTTGTGTGTGCATGTGCAGTGTGATTAGAGCAGTTAACTAGATACAGTTATATATTTATCCTCAATTTCATATCTTGCCTAGATCCTTAATCAGTGTGATGACGTGCATCCTTGTGAGCAAGAGCTAGGTTCAAATCCTGGCCCTGACACTTATAAATTGCAGACTCAGAAGTCAAATTATCTCTTCATGACTCACTGAATCTCTTTGAGAAAGTAGGGATAATAGTAATGTAATAACTACTTGCAAGGTTATCTTGTGGGTTACAAATGTGTGGGCAAATTGCTTTGTACAGTGCCTGAATGTTCTTGTAAATTCACATCAAATCAGAACAAGCAATTAAAAGCATAAAACTCAATTACTTTTTACATATAACAGCAAATCTATCTTTGTATGGAGTCCATTATTCATGTTTTTGATATTACTACATATATAATAAATATATAATAAAATACTTGCATCTTACTTCAAAATGTGCTTCCACAAATCTATTCAATGTATAATCTTTTGTGTTTCAGTTTATAGTCTCATGAATTTATGTGTAGTATCTGTTGTTTTTCTGATTTAGTGTAATTTATTGAAAAGGTGTTAAGCAAGTGTTGTTAGCTAGTAGCTGGCTGAAATCCTAGCATATCCTGTGTTGGAATATTGTTATTGTATTCCAGAGGAAGGCTTTATAGTTCCCACAAGTAATGGCTGTTTTCTGATAGAATCTGTAGTTTTTATATATTTAATAAAAATGCTTGATAACTTTAAAATCTTGCTTATAA
The DNA here is from genome assembly GCF_048772815.1 of Callospermophilus lateralis. NCBI lineage: Eukaryota > Metazoa > Chordata > Mammalia > Rodentia > Sciuridae > Callospermophilus > Callospermophilus lateralis. Next base: position 125,165,704 of record NC_135306.1, on the reverse strand, counting down.
AGTAAAAGCTTGTCTTACTCTTTTTCTACAGACATATAATTCCTATTATACTTATTTAAATGAAATATTTTGGTAATAAAATTTCTCCCTATTTTTTCCCAAGGACTCACTGTTTTTACTGGTAATAAAGATTATATTCTATCCATAACCCTAAGTTTCTCCCCTCTCTTTGTTGTTGACTTGACATTCCATCTTTTTTTTTATGCATGAAGAGCTGCTAGCTATTACCAGATGAGGCCCCTAGATCTTGTACCTCTAGAACCATGAGCCAAATAAACCTCTTTTCTTTACAAAGCAGCCTGCCTCTTGTATTTTGATATATTAACTAAACAGACTAATATGTTACTCATTTTGTTAAGTCTTCCTTAAGATGCCCCATATCCTTTTTCTCTAATATATAGTTCAAAGAAAATTTTCTTCAAGAAGTTTTGTCAGCTTCAAGCTGGCAGTATGAAATTGTTTATCCATTTCACATTCTATATAGCTTTACAATTTAGCAGTTATACGATTCTGAGAACCACATCATCCAGTTCCCTCTTTCCATTCCCAGTATTTCAGTTTATCTCTTCTGCATGAAACTTGATTTCCATCTCCATCTAATACCAACTATTTATGCTTCTAGGTCTTAATTTATAGACAAGCTTGCAAATTTTGTGACACTCTGGAACAGAACTTGTAGTCTTGACTCCCCATCCCTAAATTTGGCACCTGTTGTAGTGATTTGCCCCTAATATGTTGGATGAGAAGCAGCATAAGGTATAAGCTATGGTAGAACATGAAATTCAGCTTCTATTTCTTTTCTTTTCTTAAGACACATGTCTTTGGAGTCTTGAGTTGACATATGAGATGTCTGACCACACTCAAAATTCATTCTGGAGAGACCACATATAGAGGCCACAGGTAGATGGCAATACAAAAGGAGTTCCATTGTGCCCACCCCCAATGGTTTGAGTCTCCACAGCATTGCATCAAACACCAGGCACTTGAATGAATAAAAAGCTCCAGATATTTTTGGTCACAGCTTTTGAGCTACTCCAGATAACTGAGTGGAGCAAAAATTAGGCATCTCTACTGTGTCTTGATAAATCTGCAGACTCAGGAACAATGTAATGTGCCCTCCAAATTCTAATTCAGTTATTGTGAGCTCTCCTCTTGGACTTCTCCACTCAGATCATTCCTCTCTGCTTGGTGTGACTTCCTGGTGTCTTGATCTGAATGCGCCTCCACAGAAAAGACTAGGCAGAAAGGGCTCCCCTGCAAGCTTCCCCCTTTCCACAAACCATAATCACAGCTCTGCACTTTTCAGTTACGGCAGAAAAAATGGGTTCACTTCTAATTACTCCATTATGACCAGAAGTGAAGTTTTGCTTTTTTTTAAAGAGAGAGAGAGAGAGAGAGAGAGAGAGAGAGAGAGAGAGGGAATTTTTAATATTTATTTTTTATCAGTGGACACAACATCTTTATTTATTTTTATGTGGTGCTGAGGATTGAACCCAGCACCCTCCCTGCGCATGCCAGGCGAGCACGCTACCACTTGAGCCACATTCCCAGCCCAAAAGTAAAGCTTATATTAAGGCAAATCCTTGGCATTTTTGTGCATATGATCTTTTTAGAAAAAACACTAATATACAATTTTTTTTATCTCTACCACTAAGGAAAGACCCAAAAAAAGGAAATAAAGAAAGAAAATTATGGGTACAATGTCACTTTTCTATAGGGTGTTTAGGAACATTGTGTTTTGTAGCTTTTTCATTTTACATATTACTCAAAGTTATTACACGCTCTCTTTGGAATGTCTCTAAGCCACTAAGCTAATTTTTCTTTTTAAAACTGTTTTGTTCTTATAATTGTAACTTACTCATTATATGGTAAATAACCAAGGTGGCATACAGCTACTCCAAATTCTGTAGAATAATTACATCAGTTGAAAACTAGTTCCAGAAAGATGTACTGTTAAGTGAAAATTGGATAATTACTTAACACTGAGTTAGAACTAATCATCTTCTTCAAGTTTATGTCAAATCTTCAGATTGACAAAACCAAGCAAAAAGTTTAAAATGCATTCAATCTTATTGGTTTATCATTTTGTGAATACACATTGGAAAAGGTAACTCTTACTTAATAGTTATTACCAGCATGCTGACCCTTTTTGAAAAATAGTGCTAAATGCCTTAAAAAATGAAGCAAAAGAGATAATCATATCACATTAAAATAAAGAGAACACATTTAAATAAAAATATAATTCCATGGGCTGGAGATGCAGCTCAGTGGTAGAGCACTTATCTGGCATGTGTGAGGCCCTGGCTTTGATCTTCATCATCACAATCAATCAATGCATCAATCGATCAATGTTAAGATAATGCAAGGAATATAATCTGAAAAATCGTTTAATGGTGAATCTCCTATTTCAGCTCCAGTGCATGGGAAGGCTGCTCTGTGAAGTGGAGACTGAAGAAGCAACAACTTCTGGGCTGTGAATTAAGAGGCACATCTAAAATCTGCTCCACTAGCTCTAGCACAAGGGGTTAACATTCTAATTATTAAATTTCTGTTTCTGGGAGTAAGGGAAATCCTGATCCTTTCCTAACAAATCAACTTAGGTCCTAAATGAAACATACTTTTCTAAAATATTGCTGGACTCAAGAGAGAACAAGATGAAGTAGAAGTTGTGCAAACTTCTAGAAAATCAGAATAGAGGAAATGGAGGACAGGCAATACTTGCAGAGATACTAGCGAAAAATAATTAAAGACATGAATCCACAGAGAGGGAATCAAAGTAAATACCAAGTAGGATATTAGGGGGAAACTCTATATCTTCACCTTTTGTAAAACAACACTGAACCAAAGAGTAGCTTAACAGGCAGCCACAGAAGCAAGGCCAGTGAATGTACAGAGAGATGACAGGAACAGAAGCAGTGAGATAAGGACTTGCAAGAGGAAAGAAAAGAAAATGACCATAGAGAGAAGGTAGGAGGTAGAAAAAGAAATGAGGCACAAAATAAGTCGGAAAACACTGTATTTATGAAATAATAAAATACTGTTTATTTATAGGTTAAAAAGGAATAAAATGAGGGGCTGGGATTGTGGCTCAGTGGTAGAGCACTTGCCTACTATGTGTGAGGCACTGGGTTCGATTTTCAGGACTGCATATAAATAAATAAAATAAAGGCTCATTGACAACGAAAAAATATTTTTTAAAAAGGAATAAAATGAAAGGAAAACATGTTACCTGGAAGGAGAGAGTGACAAAGTGTTTTAGAGAAATATATGATAATTTATTGAATTGAAAACAGGTTTGAACAAGTTAATTTCCATTGAAGGATTGTTTATCCACTGTAAAGTAGGAGGATCCTAAATCAAAATGTGGTTTGACATTTCCCACAGGTACCAATGGAAGGAGAACCTTCTTTACAGTGTGATTTATTTGGTGCCTGTGAAGCTAGAAGTCCAAGGTCAAGGTGTTTGCCGGTTTGGTTCCCCTTTGGCTTTCAGATGGCTGCCTTCTTCTGACCATGTGTCCTCACATGGTCACCCTTCTGTGCAAGGGTGTTACCTGTGTCCTACTTGCTTCTTATAAGGATGCCGCTAGTGGTATTGGATTAGGACCCATTTGTACGACCTACTTGTACCTTCATTACCTCTAAATATACTCACATATTTAGAGCCCAATCTCTAAATATACTCACATTCTAGGCACTGGAAGCGGGGATCTCAGCATATGAACTTGGAGAGGGAGGGCACACTCCAGCCCATAAACATGTACTGTGTTCCTTCTGGGGTGAAGACAAAGTATGGTGAGAGTGTATTGAAGTAGACTGAACATTAGCCAAATCTATATTACCAAAATGTGTACCCGTTACTGATTACATGAAGCCAATAATTTAAAAAATATTGGGTATAGGCTTTTTTTTTACATTTTTAAAATTATTTTTGTTCTTTTTAGTTATACATGACAGTAGAATGTATTGTTTCATATCATACATACATGGAGTACAATTTCCACTAATGTGGTTGCACATGATGTGGAGTTACGCTAGTTGTGTATTCATATAAAAATACAGGAAAGTTATGTATGATTTTCTATTTCCACCCCTCTCCCTTCCCCTCATTTCCCTTTGTCTAATGCACTAAATTTCTATTCCTCCCTACCCCACCCTTATTGGATGTTAGCATTCACATATCAAAGAAAACAATTGGCCTTTGGTTCTTTGGAGTAGGCTTATTTCACTTGGCATGAGAGTTTCCAGTTCCATCCATTTATTGGCAAATGCCATGATTTCATTTCTCTGTATGGCTGAACAATATTCCATTGTGTAAATATGCCACATTTTCTTTATCTGTTTATCTGTTGAAAAGGTACCTAGGCTGGTTCCACAATTTAGTTATTGTGAATTGATCTTCTATAAATATTGATGTGGCAATTTTAAGTATGCTGACTTTAAGTCCTTTGGGTACATGCTGAGGAGTGAGATAGTTGGGTCCAAAGGTGATTCCCTTCCAAGTTTTCTGGGGAATCTTCATACCATCCAGAGTGGTTGCACAATTTTTGGTCCCAGCAATGTATGAGTATAAATTTTTCCCCACATCCTCGTCAACACTTAATTGTTGCTTGTATTCTTGCTAATTGCCATTCTGACTGGAGTGAGATGAAATCCCAATGTAGTTTTAATTTGCATTTCTCTAATTGCTAGAGATGTTGAACATTGTCTCATATTTGTTGACTGATCATATTTCTTCTTCTGTAAAGTGTTCAGTTTCTTTGCTCACTTATTGATTGGATTATTTGTTTCTTTTTGATGTTAAGTTTTTTTGAATTCTTTGTATATCCTGAAGATTAATGCTCTATCTGATGTGTCTGTGGCAAAGATTTACTCCCATTCTGTAGGCTCTCTATTCATGTTCTTGATTGTTTCCTTTGCTATGATGAAGCTTTTTAGTTTGATACCATCCCATTTATTGGTTCTTGATTTTACTTCTTTTCCTTTAGAAGTATTATTGAGGAAGTCAGTTCCTAGGCTGACATGATGACGATTTGGGCCTATAGTTTTTCTAGTAGACTCAGGATCTGTGGTCTAATGCCTAGATGCTTGATCCACTTTGAGTTGACTTTTGTGGGGAATAAGAAATAGGAGTTAAATTTCATTTTGCTACATATGGATTTCCAGTTTTTCCAGCACCATTTATTAAGAGGCTATCTTTTCTCCAATATATGTTTATGGCTCCTTTGTCTACTATGAGATAACTGTGCATATGTGGGTTTGTCTCTGTGTCCTCTCTTCTGTACTATTGGTCTTCATGTCTATTTTGCACCAATACTATTTTGTTGTTGTTACTAAAGCTCTGTATTATAATTTAAGATCTGGTATTGTGATGCCACCTGCTTCACTTTTCTCACTAAGGATTGCTTTGGGTATTCTGGGTCCCTTATTTTTCCAAATGAATTTCATGACTGCTTTTGCTCTTTCTATGAAGAATGTCATTGAAATTTTAATGAGAATTGCATTAAATCTGTTTAGTGTTTTTTGTAGTATGTCCATTTTGACAATATTAATTCTTCCTATCCAAGTTCATGGAAGATCCTTTCATCTTCTAAGGTCTTCTTCACTTTCTTTCTTTAATATTCTATAGTTTTCATTGTAGAAGTCTTTCACCTCTTTTGTTAGATTGATTCCTAAGTATTTTGGTTTTGAGGCTATTGTGAATGAGATGGTTTTCCTAATTTCTTTTTCAGTTGATTCATTGAAATTGATTTATGGGTGTTAATTTTAGATCCTGTACTTTGCTGAATGCATTTGTGAGTTCTAGAAGCTTTCTGGTGGATTTTTTTTTTGTATCTTCTAAATACAAAATCATGTCATTGACAAATAGTGATAGTTTGAGTTCTTCTTTTCCTATTTATACCCCTTTAATCTTTCTTCTAATTGCTCTGGCTAGAGTTTCTAGGCCCATGTTGAATAGAAGTGGTGAATGAAGGAATCTCTGTCTTGTTTCAGTTTTTAGAGGAAATGCTTTAATTTTTCTCCATTTTTCTCCATTTGTTGGCCTAGGGTTTAGCATACATAGCTTTTACAGTATTGAAGTATGAACATTGTAAAAAGTATCCCGAGTTTTTCTAGTGTTTTGAACATGAATGTATGTATTTTATCAATTTTTTCTGCATCTATTGAAATAATCATGTGACTCTTGTCATTAAGTCTACTGGTGTAATGAATTGTTTATCAAATAATTTCTGTATGTTGAACCAAACTTACATCCCAGGGATGAACCTTACTTATGGTGTATTATCTTCTTAAAATTTTTTTTGTATGTGATTTGCCAGTATTTCATTAAGAATTTTTGCTTCCATGTCCATCAGGGATATTGGTCTAAAGTTTTCTTTCCTTCATGTATCTTTGTCATTTTGTATCAGGGTGACACTAGCTTCATAGATTGAGTTTGGAAGAGTTTCCTCTTTTTCTATGTCATGGAATAATTGAGGAGATTTGGTGTTAGTTCTTCTTTGAAAGTCTGATACAATGCACTGAGAATCCATTGGGTTCTGTGCTTTTCTTTTTGGTAGGCTTTTGATGGCATCTTCAATTTCATTTCTCGAGAATTATCTGTTTATATTTTTAATGTCCTCCTCATTCAATTTTGGTAGATCATGTATCTCCTGAAATTTGTCCATGTCTTCATGATTTTCTATTTTATTAGTGTGTACATTTTCAAAATAGTTTCTGATTATCATCTGTATTTCAGCAGTGTTCATTGTGATATTTTATTTTTCATCATGAATTTTAGTAATTTGAGTTTTCTCTCTCTCTCTCTTCATTAGCTCAGCTAAGGGTTTATCCATTTTATCTATTTTTTCAAAGAAACAAAATTTTTTAATCAATTTTTTGGTTTTTTTTATTTCAATTTTATTGATCAGCTCTGGTTTTAATTATTTCCTGTCTTCTAATGCTTTTGGTGTTGATTTGTTCTTCTTTTTCTAGGACTTTGAGAGGTTGACTTTCTATTCTTTTAATGAAAGAGTTCAATACAATGAACTTGTCTATTAGACTGTCTTCATAATGTCTCAGAGATTTTGATATGTTGTACTGTTATTCTCATCTACCTCTAAGTATTTTTTAAATTTCCTTCCTGATTTCTTCTGGTCTCTGTTGGTCATTCAATAGTGTATTATTTAGAGTGTTAGAGTATTAGGTGTTAGAGTATTTTCTATTTTTTATTTTATCATAGATTAATAATTTCATTCCATTATAATCTGATAGAATGCAAGGTATTATCTCCATTTTTTGGTATTTGTTAAGAGTTGCTCTATGGACTAATGTATAAACTATTTTAAAGAAGGATCCATGTGTTGCTGAGAAGAAGTGAGTTCAGTCATTAATGGATTAAATATTCTGTGTACGTATGTTAAGTCTAAATTATTAATTGTAATTTTTAGTTTTGTAGTTTCTTTATTTAGAAGAGAGGTGTGTTACAGTCACCAAGAATCATTGTATTTTCAATCTATTTGATTCTTGAAATAGAGAAGGGTTTGTCTTATGTATGTAAATTCTCCATTGTTTGGGGCAGAAAGTTTTATGATTGCTATGACTTGTTGGTGTATAATTCTCTTAAGAAGTATTAAATGTTCTTCTTTGTCCCTTCTGGTTAATTTTTGCTTGAAGGCCACTTTATCTGATGTGTGGACAGAAACCACTTGTTTACAAGATTCATATGAATGACATGTTTTTTATACCCACCCTTTTACTTTAAGTCCATGGATGTCTTTGCCTATGAAGTGAGTATCTTGGAGATACCATATAGTTGGGTCTTGTTTTTTAATCCAATCTGCCAGTTTATTCCTTTTGATTGAAGAGAATAGACCATTGATATTCAATATTATTATTGAGAAATTATTTTTCCCTGTCATTTTGATTTATTTCTGATTTTTAATTTAAGATAGTTTCTCCTTTAATTGACTTTACATTAGTGTGATTCCTCTCTTTACTTGTTTTCATTTTTGCTTCATGAAATATTTTCCTGAAAATGTTGCAGTTGTGAATTCTTTTAATTTTTTGTTCATGATGAAAGGTTTTTATTTCATCTTCAATTCTTAAGAATAATTTGGCTGTGGTATAGTATTCTTGGTTAGCATCCAATTTCTTTCAAAGCTTGGTATATATTATTCCAAGACCTCCTAGCTTTGAGGGTCTGAGCTGAGAGATCAGCTGATTGGTTTCCCTCTGCATGTTATCTGTCACTTTTCTCTGGCAGGCTTTAAAATTCTATCCTTATTCTGTATGTTAGTCATTTTCATAATAATGGTCCTCAATGTGGATCTGTTATAATTTTGAATACTTGGGGTCCTGTAGGCCTGTATTTGGCTTTCCACTTCATTCTTTAGATTTGGGAAATTTTCTGATGCTATTTCATTAATTTGCATTCCTTTCATTTGTGTCTCTGAACCTTCTTCTATCCCAATAAATCTTAAATTTGTTCTTGTCAGGTTATCCCATATTTCTTAGAAGTTCTATTCATGGTATCTTAACATCTTTTCTCCATGGTCAACTTTATTTTCAAGATTATATATTTTTATCTTCATTGCTGGGAACAGTATCTTCAAAATCATCTAGTCATTTAGTGATGCTTTCCATTGAACTTTTAATTTGGATTATTGATTGCTTCATTTTGAGGATTTCTGCTTGCTTTTTTTTTCAGAATCTCTGTCTTTATTGAAGTGATCTTTCACTTACTGTATTTTCTCTCTGATTTCACTTCTTACATCATCCTTTCTTCCACCATGGTGTTGATAGGTTCTATTATTGGAGTATCTTGGTCTGTTTGAGGCAATTTGTTTGCTTGGTTTTTCAAGTTGTTTGTGTGTCTACCCATCTAACAGTATGGATCTGAGGCAGTAGAATTTCAACTCTTTGGACTAATAGTGTTCCTGAAGGTTTTCAGTTCCTTACCATTTACTGGGAGACAATTATTGACAACCAATGCAAACAGTATTCAGCATTAAACCAAATAGTTCCTTTTATGACATCTACAATGATAATTGTCACAATAAACAGATATGATATAATCAGTTATTGCCTTCAATAATAACAATAAGTTTGCAAATTTTTTTACAGTTTCAAATGGTGAACAGGGGGAGGATAAAAGTGATAAAGGATGTGACGATTATGAGGGAGGGAGAGAGAAGATCAAAGTAAAAAATTAAAGGAAAAGTGAAAGATAGAAAATAGATATTGCCTGTTAGGAGATTAAAAGAGAAAGAGAATCAAGGGAAATAGGTGAAAGAAAAATATATGTAAAGTAAAAATGTTAAAATTTTTAAAATAAAAAATAAAAAACAACATTGAAATGTCCTAATCAAACAATCTAGTACTCAAAAAACTGACTCATAAAAAATAACTGATTTCAAATATGTTAAAAATGAGAAAAAATACAAATATGAATATGTGTAAATGAACATGAACCATTAAGGCTACAATTAAACAGAGAAAAGAAAAAATATTGATGAAAGGTGAAAGAATTGTTTCCACTGGAGTTAAAAAGATTCTCAGTTTCCCATCTCAGTAGTTTTAGGTGGGCTCATCTGGAGTGTGTTCTTTCTCTACCCTTAGGGTGGGATTGCTAGAGTGGAAGATGTAATCCTGTAGGTGGAACTACTGGAGCAGGTGGTTAGGCTTAGGTAGCCTCCAGGTTCTTCACCAAATGCCAACTGGTCTGGAGATTTTAAATCAGTCCACGTCTAGGATCCAGCAATTGTCCATCCACCCTGAAAGACTGCACCCCAGGGATCTCCCCAGGGTTCCACTTGTGCAATGGAGGAGCCAATTCTTAGTCCACTAGTCACTTGCAAACCTCACATTTCCTGGTCTTGGATTCAGTCTCCAAACTCAATGTCGCCTGTCCCCACTCTTCAGAACTCCTGACCAGGCACATCTCTCCCAATCAGTCCTGCAAGTTGAGGAGAGAGCAGGGTAGGTTTCCATAACCAACATTTCCCTGTGTAAACCTCTCTCCACATTTGATTTTCTCCTGGTCATTTAGGCATACTCTATGTCAGGCAGGCCTATATTTGGGGCCAAACTTGGGTTTGTCAGGAATTAGTTTCCCCAACTGCTGGTTCCCATACTACAGCTGCAAAATGGTTCCTTCCTCTGGCCTCCACACACAGCCAGGAGAGATTTGGCTTTCTTCACACACAATAATATCGTGCAGCACACCTTTCAGTTTAGTCCGTCAGTGTATTTGATATATAAACTCTGCATACCCAAACATGCCTCAGGCCTCCTAAAAATGTCGGTTCCTTTAATTGCCTTAGCCTCTCCTTTGCTGAAGGAAGGATTGCTCTGCCTTTTTCTCAGGCAGTGGCAAGAGCAATGGCTGTGGCACATGGGATTTCTTCCTTATTTTGTTATATCCAACCTTCTGAGTCCGCAGTGTGCTTTGAATGTCCAGTATTAAATTTCATTAGTGTTCCCCACCTTTTTTTTTGTTGTTGTTCACCCAACTTGTTGAGAAGCTGTTTATCTACTTTCTTGGTTTCATGCCATGAAGCCACCAGGAAAGCGAACTTCTCTGTTTTGTCTATTTTGCTATCTTGAAACTTCTGGTATGAGTGTCTTCATGAGTACGGCCATAGCACCGTTTATGGTAAAACTCTACGAGGCACCATATATTTTTTCCAGCTTCAAGAACAGTGGAAGTACGGCTATAAAATGGGGAAGCAGTGTGAATAATCACTCTTTCTCTACATAGATCTTATATAATGGATTTTGATTCTTGAAAGCCTATTTTAATTAATGTTATGCCACATTAAATATTTTAACTATGGAAGGATAGTCCTTAGGGTCCCATTTAGTTCATGCAATTTGTAGAGGCTAAAGATTTAACTTAATTTTAACTAACCACTCATTGGGTTAAATCAGTCATACCACAGTGTGCTAATTTCGAGCAATGGTGCCATGACTACAGGGAGTTTAAGTAAGGGAATAATTTTAAAATGGGAAATACATCTTAATCCCCTATTTTATGTTTCATAACTCTTCTAAGAGTACAGAGGTACTTTATCTAAACTTAGCAGGAGCTGCAGGTCTAACTGTATTGTAGACCACAGTACTCTTGAAGACCATGAAAGTTTTGCCAATGGGTGCATTTCAACAGATAATGAAAGGCTTTCTTTCTTCCTTGCTTCCTTCCTTCCTCCTTCTCTTCCTCCTCCTCTTTCCTCTTCCTCTTTCCTTCTCTTTCCTCCTCCTCTTTCCTCCTCTCCTCCTCCTCCTCTCTTCCTCCTCCTCTTTCCTCCTCCTCTTTCCTCTCCTCCTCTTCCTCCTCCTCTTTCCTCTCCTCCTCTTCCTCCTCCTCCTCTTCCTCCTCCTCTTTCCTCCTCCTCTTTCCTCCTCTCCTCCTCCTCCTCTTTCCTCCTCCTCTTTCCTCCTCCTCTCCTCCTCCTCCTCCACCTCCTCCTCCTCCTCTTCTTTTTCTTCTTCTTCTTATTCTTCAAAAATTCTTTTAGTAAATGTTGGATTTCCATACTTCCAACTGGGTTAAATTGGTGGTTGATGGATTATTTAGGAGGTTCACATGTTCTCTCTACTCTGCTGATATTTATAATTTTCTTCCTCAGCAGGGACTCAAATAAGAACCATCAGCATTAGGGACCGTTCCCATGGCAGTGGTTGAATTAATCTATGGCTGTGCCACAGGTGTGCTATGGGTATTTGCCCTATAACCTTGAGGATAAGTTTTTTTGGTGACAGAGCTATGGGCACCAGCAGCAGAGGCATTTTGTAAGGTCATAATGATCCATCTACATTTAGGGATATGACCTCAGCCTGTCATGTAGTAACTACTCCTCCATATGGGCTATTGCCCAATGGGTTACACAGGATACAAGTAATTCTTCTTTGTGCTCCCTAGAGCAGGACTAAAATCTGGATGCATATAGTCAATGACTCAGAACGAAAGTCATTCCCTGAGCATAGAATCAGACATAGCTTATGTTGGAATCAAGACATGATTTAATCTGAGACACAAAGTGGTTCTGGGATGAAACACATGAGCCAGGGTTGCTTTGACAAGGGCCTTAATACCATGCACTTGACCCTAAATTCCAGTTGTAACTCTTAAGTCTGTTGAATCTATAACAAAGGCTTAGTAAGACTCAGTCAATGATGCACAAAATGGCTCAGCCCAAAGTTAAAGCTTGTCAGCAGATCCAGGTCACACACACCAAATCAAAAGAAAAGAGATTTCTGGTGGTGGTAACTGTGGTGTAAATATCCTGCCTACAGAATCAATTGCTGTGCCTACTCCAAATCCTATGATGGCTCCAAGCTAGTCTCCCATATGTTCAGAGCCATTTTTGAACCATTTAATATACACCTTATGATCTTCTTTAAGCCTCCTATGTGAGTAATAAACATTTTAATCTGTCTTTATGTGTGTGACATTAACAGACTTGACATTTAAACTAAATTTTGGATGGGGTTCATCCTATTTCAGCATAATAGCTACAACAGCTAGTAGAGGCTGGGCCTGAGATTGTGCGCTTCAAACAAGCTCCCATGTAAGGGCAGTGTGATTACATAGACCACATTATGTAGGAAGATTCCAGAGATTTTTATTGTTTGAGGGCTTAAGATACTGATAGATTTTAGCATTTTAAAAAGTAAACAGACATTACATAATTTTTAGGATAACCACAAACACATAATAGTCAAATTCATTAAATGAAAAATGAAGTTAAGGAGTAAAAGAAGCATATAAAAATCTAGATAAATAGAAACATAAAGATACAAATATATGCAAATAGAATAACCCATAATACATCACTGATTATCACAGTATACATAAGTGGACTAACCTTGACAAGTAAAAATAAAAGTAGTTTATGTTAGTTTTGAAGACTTAGAAATATAAGTTTGAAAGCCAAGATTAGAAAAAGAGCCCATATCAGAAAAAAATTCACCCTTTTACTTTTTGTGACTGGCTTATTTCGTTTAGCATGATAATCTCTATTTTCATACATTTACCAGCAAATGCTATAATGTCATTCTTTGTTATGGCTGAGTAATACTCCATTGTGTGTGTGTGTGTGTGTGTGTGTGTGTGTGTGTGTGTATGTGTGTACCACATTTTTTTTATCCATTCATCTGTTAACTTAGGTTGACTCCACAGCTTAGCTATTATGAGTTGTGCTGCTATAAACATTGATGTGGAGTCATTACTGTAGTAGGCTGATTTAAAGTCTTTTGAATATATATTGAAGATAAGATAGTTGGGTGATATGGTGGTTCCATTTCTAGTTTTACAAGGAATCTCCTTAGTACTTTCCATAAAGGGGGGCAGTATTAAAAAATAGAAGAAAGATCAGCAGTGCAGACAAAGTGGATTGAAGGAGAGGGAGAACCGATGGGATAAGAAAAAAAAATGGAATGAGTGTGTCCTAACTTTCCTATGTACATATACAAATATACCACGGTGAATATCATCATCATGTGCACTAGTTTAAAAAAAAGACTATAAGTAAATAGCAGAAAGATCAGTAGAGTGCAGGGATAGGAACAAGGAGAGGGAAGAGGAGAGGGAAAGGGAAGTACTGGGGACTGAATTACAGCAAATTATATTTCACATTATGATAATTTTGTCAAAATGAATTGTAATGTTATGCACAACTAAAAAGAACCAATAAGAAAAATAATAGCTCAGGAAAATACTAACCCCAGGTAGAAAAAAATGTTAGAATAGCTATGTTAATATTAGAAAGTAGCATTTATTACTGGATAGATGCTCTAAAGACAAGTAGCCATCTAAAAAAAACAAACCTAGGGATCCATTAGGTTAATTAGTTTGGGGAATGCAAAATGCCTTCCATTTACCAGAAAAACATTGCAATTATTATAGCTTTCCTAGCATGTTTATTTCTTAGAATTTAAATTATCTTTACATTTAATCAAAGACAATTAAATGTACCTTAGTCAATTAAGAAGAAAAAGAACAGTGCATTTATGATAAAAATTATTTTGCATTGTGAAGTTCAAAATATTACTGATAATATATTTACCAGGGTTTTATAGCAATTCCAAACTTGTATCTATCAAATAAAATAACCCTGAGTATTGTTGATGAGACCTTATAAGAACTCTGACACACATATTAGTGGCAATATAAATTGGCTCAATTCACTTCATATTTTTAAAAGTGTCATATGAGTCATTATTTATCTCCTAGTTATATACTCTAAAGAAAATATCGTATATGCATATTCATAATAACATTGTTTGTAAAAACAAAAATTAGAAACATCTCAACTGTTCATCAATAAGAAAATAGATAAATTGGTATACTGTTGGTATATTTATGCATGGAATCTTATGTTGCAGAAAAATATCAATGAATTCCAGTTACATTCAACATGGCTGTATCTAAGAAAATATTACTTAAGGAAAAATTCAAGTCATTGAATATTATATGAAGTATAATTCTACTATTATATATTTCATAAATGAGCAAAAGTAAGCACAGTGTTTAGAAATATGGACATATTGGAAAAATTATAAATTTAAAAGGCACAGGGAACAATGTCTATATATGAGTATATCAGTTACTTGTGATACCAGGAGGAATGAAGAGGAGAACAATACTTATATAGATGCTAATGTATGGATTATTCTATAAACATTAGTTTGTACAGTGAATTAATGCTATAATTTGAATGTGAGATGTCCCTCAAAGTCCCATTAGTTAAAAGTTGTGTCCCCAGCTTGGTGTTATTGGGAGACAGAAGAAATTTTTAGAGGTTGGGGCTAATTAAAGTGGAAGTCCTTCTGGTCATTTTGGGTGTGCCCTTGAAGGGGATTTTGGGATCGTAATCTCTTCTCTTTCCCTTTTTTTTTGTTTCTAGCCATAAGGTGAATAAATTTGCTCTACTATATACTCCCCACCATGATGTGTCAACTCACGACAGGTCCAAAAACCATGGAAATAAAACCATGGATGGAAACCTTTGAAATTGTAAGCCAAAATAAACTGTTAATCTTTATAATTTGATTGTATCAGTTATTTTGTTACAGTGATGGAGAGCCAACAATTACTTTTGTTAATTAAAATAATTCCTTTCATGTTTATGTTTAACATGGATGTGTTCTCTGTAGTCTGTTGCATGAATTAGATGTTACATTTTTGAACTTTTTAACTTAAAAATATATTGGGATTTATCCCATGCCAAATGTATAGCAAACAGAAATTAAAAAAATATAGCTTTTGCTATTGTTATAAGTAAAGGAAGATATTTGGAGAATTACATCTGGTAATCATATACATTTGCAGGAAATTAGCTTTTAGTAACCAGAGGAGTCCAGAGAAACTGAGCATGTTGGGAGTCTGTTGGGATTGTAGGAAGAATGATAAAGAGAGATCAGGGGGTATTGGTTATAGGACACTGGAAAGGAAAAACTGAGAGGTCCTGATTGTGAAGAATTTAGCCTTTTCTCACCATGAGCAGCAATGCTCCCAGAAAATGTTCATACAACTTTGGGAAATGCTATGTACTGCACTTATTATTGACTCTGCACTCATTTCTCAATTTACAACATATGATACACTTTAAAAGCTGTGGACATTAACATTTGTGAGAGATCACACCAGTTAGCAACAAAAAATGAAAAACCATTTAGTTTTATTTAAGTAAACATTACCTAGTTTCATTATGAGGTTCTTTCCTTCTATGTAATAATTAACATCTTATGAAACTGATTTTTCATTAGTACTTGTATCATTTTTAAAAAATTTAAATTATTTAACGGATACATAAAATCATACATATTTATGAGTACTACATGGTGTTTTGATACATGCATATGTCATGTAATGTTTAAATCACATTGAACATTTCTATTTCCTCAGTTATTTATCACTACAAAACTTCAAAATCTTTTTTCCAGGTTTTTTAAATGTACAGTAGGATGTCATCATCTATAGTCACAGAGGGGACAATAGCACACCAGAATTTCTTCCTCTTAGCTAACTATAACCCAGTACCCATTGAGCAACCTCTTCCCACTTAAAGGCCAGTAGAAATGTAAAATCATGTGTCCAAGAATCTGAAAGGAGGTGAAACAATGTGGTTTTACATGGAAAAAAATGTGAAGAATTTAAAATTCGAAAGTTAAATCAAGCTTTGTCATTTTTGCTGTACATTGGATCACATATTAAAATTTCTTTTTTTTTTTTTTTGGCTGGGGATGTAGCTCAGGGATAAGAGAGTACCTGTCTGGTATGTACCAGGCCCTGGGCTCCATACCCATTGCCACAAAAACAAAACCAAACAAAACCCTCCAATACTTATCTTTGTGGTAGACTCACTCTGTACTTCTGAGGATGTGTTCATGGAAATAGTTGGAGTGTGTGTGTGTGTGTGTGTGTGTGTGTGTGTGTGTGATAGTGTGTATGTGTAGCATTGCTGTTTCTTCCTTGTGAATTGATATTCAGTGTGTAGCCTGCTCATAACCCTTCTCAGTCTGAATTTGGGAGTTTAAATTGTTAAAGGGTTTGGTGACCTGGAACAAGCAGTTCAGCTGGCCAAGGTTTTGGAGGAATAACTGAAGAGAAACCATAAAAAGATTTGTACTGTCTGAGCTGTGTAGTAAATGGAACATTTTAAGCCTCTAATTTAAGCCCCTTGTGATTTTGGCACATAATATTCCACTAAAAACCAATGGAGACTTCTACTAACCTATTTCAGAGTCTTTAGTTTTCCTGTGTTGTTTGTATGACGTAAGGTTGGAAGAGTAATGGCTTCAAGCCAAACAAGCTGGTGATTTTTAAAACAGAAATTGCCTAAAATATTTTTTTCAATGCCCTGGGTCATGGTGTTCTACTGAGTGAGTTCCGGCATGCTACAGGCAAGTTCCAGATTGTTTTCTTTCCTTTTTTTAGACCTAGATTTTAGCAGAAACTCTTCACAATCTGTAAACATACAGCCTATGTTTAAAACAATGCTAAAGCTAAAGATTGCTTATCCTAAGGAACTTGGGGATTTGAGTAAGGTACATAACATGTATCAACAGAGGATTAAATGATGTGAATGAATGAGCCTAAATAATATTATCTGGTGTCTTTAAAAGTGTTTTTTTTTTTTTTTTTTTTTTTTTTTTTGCCCAAATTGCTTTAAGGACTTTATGGATATGCTGGTAGGAGAATTTCATTCCCAGACTAAATTCTGTAATGGTACATTGATTATCTGGTTCACCTATGCTGAGCACCAGAAGTGTTATTGCAACGAATAGGTAGTGAGCATTTAGTTCAGCAAACAATACATACCAGTATTGGGGGAAATTTTTAAATTTTATTAAAAAGGCAATAAAATAAAAAGATATTGTTTGACACTAATGAGACCTTTACCAGACAAAAGGCAAATGCTATATAACAAACTGTCCCAATGTTCATTTCAAGTTCCTTTATATCACCATGAGTCTAGTTATTCCTAATGGAAGTGATTGCATTTGCTTAAACATTAAGATAGAAAAATACACTCATTAAGATACAAATAGGGACTGGGGCCATAGCTCAGCGGTAGAATGCCTGCCTCGCATATGTGAGGTCCTGAGTTCCATCCACAGCACTGCATAAAAATAAATAAATAAATAAAGATATTGTGTCCATCTACAACTAAAAAAATATTTTTTAAAAGATACAAATATACTCTGCTATATATATATATATTTGCTCTTGTTTTCCAGTTCTGCCAGCCTGTTGCTGTCTTCCTCAAGCTACTCTCTGCCCCAGGCTTCTTGGGCATCTTCCCACTGTCTTATTAGAGCCTTCCATCACAGGGAGTTTTATGGAGGCCCAGATTGACTGCATATGTTAGGATGGTCATATTTTGTTATTAAACTTGTTTGCCCCAAACTCTTATTCTTAGCTTCTGTTTTTCCTCAAAGTTCATTTTAGCAACTTTAGTCATTTGACTAACAAGAAAACTTGTTTTAATCAGCTTGCTCTGTATACGTATCTGGCATTGATTACTCAGAAATAGACTTTTTCTTCTAGTTCTCCACAGCACTCTCTAACACTAATGCTGACTGTTTTCCACGTGGTCAGCCTTCTTTATTCTGTATTCTACCTGAGAAGTTGTTTTCTTGTGGAAAAAATCGCTTTGCTATTGAATTTTGAGCTGAAAATAGCTTGTCAGTAATTTGGGAATCTAGGATTCAAGATGGATTACGCACACTAGGAAGCACCCACTGTGCTTGGGATGGATTCACTTCAGTAGGAAAATTCAATGTTGATAAAAAGTCCTAGACTGGTCCAATAATGAATGAGTCCTAGTTCAAATACATGTGATTCTGAGAAAATCATAGAACATTCCTGAATCTCAGTTCCTCCTCTCCTTTTTGTCTCCCTTCAAGGATTATCATGAAGATCCAAGGAGACTTGTGTGTGTACCACTGTAAATATAGAATATTATAAATAGTAGTAGTGATGGACCTCAGAAATATTCAAGTGATGAGAAATCAAATTTACAAGAATACATAAGAAGTTAGGATTATTTATTCTGGAGGATTAATCCTTCTCGCTTGTTACCTGAATCCCATTTAGAATTCCATTCAATCTTGTTTTCTTTTCATACTCCTCCATTTATTTTCCCTGAGCTCCAGACTCATAATTTTCAGAAGATAGTTGAATATTTCCATCTGTAAATCTCAAAATTAATATTTGCTAGATTAAGTTCATAGTCCTTCTCCCACATCACCTCCCCCTGATATAGTGTCCCTCTCCATTGAATAGAATTATCATTACCCAATTTCACAGTTAAAACCTTGACAATCTACATGCACCTCTTCCAGGAAGAGGGTCCCTATTTTAGGGAACTTATTCTAGTCAATGCTTAATGGCTTAATTTAATCTTGTCTCTGCCACTTACTAGTCAGAATACCCCCCCAAATTCATCTAACCCTTTCTGTGCTTCAGTTTTCTTGTCTATAAAGTTGATATTGAATGTACTACTCCACAGGTTCTAGTGAGATTGAACCCCCACCACCACACACTTGTAGAACATGTGTGTACTGGGTGTTATAACTGTTATCTATTATTATTGTTGTTATTATTAAAGGACATCTTTTTGAACCTTATCTGAAAACAATTACTTTAAAATCCTTAAACAATGACTATACACATCTTAAAAAATAACTCCACAACTTGCCTTTTTATGCTGTTACAGGTTAATAATGTACATGAGCAATAAATTCTTCTTTATTAATATTTACAACCTCCTAGAATGACCCCACTGGCATCTGCAATAATTTGTTGCAGATTAGAAGTTGCATACCTTTCTCTCAAAGCAACAAAATTGGCATGAAGGAAGGAGTCTGAAGTTTGTTTCAACTCCCATTGCTTTGGTAGGATACACAACTGTAACGGAGAAATTGACACAGTGGTCTTAGCTGGTGAGCTTGTTAAAATGCAGATTCTGGTTGTTTTTTTATTTGTTTAATTTATTTTTTAAATTTGTTCTAATCAGTTATACATGACAGTAGAACGCACTTTGACACATCATACATAAATGGAGTATAATTTCTCATTCTTCTGTCTGTACTTGATGTAGAGTTACATGGGTCGTGTAGTCCTATATGTACATAGCGTAATAGTGCCTGATTAGTTCTACTATTCTTCCTATCCCCATAGCCCCGCCCTCCCTTCACTCTCCTCTCCCTAATCCAAAGTAACACTACTCTCTATTCTTCCCTAAGCCCTCCCCCATTCCTTATTTCGAATTAGCATCCACATATCAGAGAAAACACACAGCCTTTGGTTTTGGAGGATTGGCTTATTTTGCTTAGCATGATATTCTCCAGCTCCATCCATTTACTGGCAAAAACCATAATTTCATTCTTCTTTAAGGTTGAATAATATTTATATATATACACATCACATTTTCTTTATCCATTTTTCTGTTGAAGGGCATCTAAGTTGGTCTCATGGTTTGGTTACTGTGAATTGAGTTGCTATAAACATTGATGTGGCTGTTTCACACAGTATGCCGATTTTAAGTCCTTTGCATTATAATGATGAATGGGATAGCTGGGTCAAATGGTGGTTTCATTCCAAGTTTTCTGGGAAATCTCCATACTACTTTCCATATGGTTATACAAATTTTCAGTATTTTGAGTTCTTTATATATCCTGGAGATTAATGATCTATCTGAGGTGCATGTGGTAAAGATTTCTCCCATTCTGTAGCTTCCCTCTTCATGTTATTGATTGTTTCCTTTGCTGAGAACAAGCTTTTTAGTTTGAATCCATCCCATTTATTGTTTCTTGATTTTATTTCTTGTGCTTTAGAAGTCTTGTTATGGAAATCAGGTCTTAGGCAGACATGATGAAAATTTGGGCCCACTTTGTTTAAAAAAATGCAGATTTCTGGACTGCATTTGAGAACTATTTAAAATGTTTAATTCATTTGTTCATAAAATCTGTGTGATCCTTATTCTAGAAAGTATTTGTTTTCTTCTCAGGTATTACATTTAGAGTAAATGCCCAAATTTTAAAAGTGATCCTCAATGCTACATTCCATCTCCTGCTTCATTATCACTATGACATTTATTTCTTATCATGCTAGAATGTTGTTTTTGTGGTTTCTTAACCAGGCTGTGTTAACCAGTTTTCCTTTGCTGAGACAAAATGCCTAATAAAATCAATTTTAAAAGAGAAAATTTTGTGTTTGCTTCATGGTTTCAGAACTTTCAGACCATGGTCACTTGACCCTGTCATATTGACAAGACAGTTTATAATGTTGAAAGAAACTGTTCACTCATGGAAGCCATGAGAGAAAGAGAGAGGAGGAGGTGTCAGGATCTGAATATGCCCTTCAAGGCATACCCTCAATAACTAAATATTATTTAGTAAACAAAAATATCAAGATAAATTCACATATATGTAGCAGAACCATGAATTAGAATACTTGCTATTATCACTATCCTTCATCATAATGAAAAGCTGAAAAGCTGCTATAGTCTCATCAGGGCATGAAAAATGAGAGCAATAAGGTGGGGAGAGCATGGGAGCCAGAGTCGCATTGCCTGAGTTTGCTTTCCATCTACTGCTCATAGTATATTACTGGTCTTGGCAAAGTCACTTAACAGTTTGTATTCTTAATTTCTAAGTGCATAAAATGAAGCACCCTGCCAACAATTTCACTTAGATATTGTTAAGAAGAAATAAGGCAGATAAAGTATTTTATAGATTCAAAGACATTATAAAAATGCATCCTAGTAGTAGTTTGCTAATACCACTTAGAAAGGCTTAAGTGAGGGAATAATAGAAAAACTACAGTGTGCCCCAACCATCTAGTACATACAATTACATTCTCAAAAGTACCACATAGTAGCTAAGATGAAATGTTATTATCACTTGATTTGAAGAATGTTCTAATAAACACATAGAATTTGAATTTGATGTAGCTGACTGATATTTTAATTAATATATTTTCTCCCCCCCCCCGCAAATTCTCCAATTAATTTTACAGGTCAGTAAAAACAAGGATTAAAATTTGATTTTTTTTTTTTCCTGAGGATCTAACCCAGGGGTGCACTTTACCACTGAGGTACGTCTCCAGTTCTTTTTATTTTTACTTTTAGGGCCTTGCTAGGCCATAAAAGTCCCTGGGATTAAAGGCATGCACCATTGTGCCCTACTGATTTTTAAAATAATTTTTTAATTACAAAAGAATCTGGAAAACTTGCTAAAATTCTATTTATTTATTGTAACATGATTCCAAAGATATACTACACATTTATTTGAAAAAGTTTTACATTTTATTTTTCAAAAATTCCTCATCCCTAGATAGGTATTTTTAGCAGGACTTTGACTTCTTATTTATGGTATAATAGTCTCCTAATAAAATCTCTGTCTGTTATTTTGGAGACCTAGTGTTATCTTCAATATACTAAATTGGATTGTTTACAGCAGATTATAAATTTGAAGGGGAAAGGAACAGGTCAGAAGTGGTTTAGAACTATGGTAAGTATGTACCCAACACTCAAATTATAATAAATAATATTAATGACATTTTCAACTCACTAGCTGGCTAATTGATGCTCTTGATTCACCCATCTCACAATGAATAATGACTCTTTCTAAATAAGGCATAGTAAGCATAACCACAATGCTGAGTTTTGTAAAAACAAATACATTTAATATCAGGATATTCATTTTTAAAATTTCAGTTATCTGTTCTGTTTTTAGATCTCAAATGTTGAACTGCCAACTGATGTCATATTTTCATAGTATACCTACCAACATTCATTGTTTATCACCTTTTGTATGTATTTCTTCATTATTACAGCATTAATGATATAATTCAATGAGTGTTGGAGAAGTCCACCAAAAAACTTGATGGTATTTAATATCAAAATTTTGGATCTAATTAGGTATTTACTTGAACCATAAGAAAAATTAGTATAATTTCAGGCTTTGAAGAATCTATATTTGTGGTTTGAGCAGAAGTATCAGCTTTCCAGAACCCTGGAAATCTATAAAGGAATCAGTCAATCAAAAATCTTAAGCTTATCCTAGATTTTTAAATAAGCCTTAAAAAACACAAGAGTAGTTACTTTTAAAACTTCAGTTACAATAGTGGGAAGATAGAAATCAGTGAAAATGTGTACTGTGAACAAAGTTTTTTTTTTTCTTAGTGGATGAAAAGCTATGGATCACAGATCAAGAATAATCGTCTTTGTTTCTGGGGCATTGTGCTCCCCATACCATAATAATTAAGTTGATTAAGAATATAAATCTCTGGCTCCCTTTCACTCTCACCTTCTCTTTATATCCCAGTTGTTCCCTACAGTTTTATTTTCACCATCAAGTTATATGTTTAAGGAGGAATTAAAATTCCCTTACAATGAATTTGTCATCTATCAGAAAAAAAATCAAAATTATCTGATAGTATTATAGGTATCATGATTTTTGGTTCACTATAATTAAAATTCTGATTAAAATTACAGTTTCTTTATTACTTTAAGATATTTAGAAACCTATTAAGTATAGCAAATGGCAAATAATGGTGTGAGCGCCTCTCCTACGTTTGTAGTGGTCATTGATAATTGAGTACAGAACTCTTTCCTACTGGCCCATCTAAGAATCTTGTCGAGACTTACTTGCATTTAATATTCTTTCTTAGCAGGGAAGAAATCTAAAATGTCATCTTTCTCTATAATCTTTCAACATATACTATGAAGTAGAACTCCAATCAATGTTTTGGAACATTTCAAACCCAGTTAATTGCCCTCCATTTCTGATTCACTTGGTAGTAATGGTAGATACAGTTCTTGGTGTATGTGGTTACACTATTAGTGAAGCAGCATTGCAAGCCTATGATGATATGGTTAGCTGCCATAGATTGGATAATGCACTGCATCACTTGCTACCCATCTCCTATTAAGCAAGGTTGCATAATAAGCCAAACTAGTTTAATCTTTGCAATCCTACCTGTAGATGAGTCAAAGATGAAGAAGTTGGATTTCTGTCTACATCTGTCGGTGTGTCTCTATCATCTCAGTGAAACAAATCCTTCTGCATAGGACTATACTTCACATTTCAAGAAAGTTTTTCCTATTCCTATCTTCTATGTCCAGTCCCTTCTTCTATATCTACTGCCTATGAAAAATGAAAATCTTCCTCCTTTATTTCTAGGTTGTAGACAGAATAAAAAGGAATTATTATGTTATGTCAATAACAGTGCTCTTAAAGATATGTATAAAATGTCTCATGAACCAGGCAGTGCATCTAGTAAAAGATTTTTTATCAGGAATATGTAGTGGATAAACCTGGATACTCTGTGAATTAAGCAAATTAAGCAACAGATAGCTAAACAGAAATTTAATTAAAAAATAAAATTCACAAAAATTCAGACTTTTTTCCATATTTTTACTGGTGCATTATAGTTGTACAAAGGACTTTTTTTGTACAAGGCTTTTACATGCTAACTTTTTTTTGTTTATTTATTTATTTTTAAACGGACTCCTTAGTCATATCCTGATTTCTTATTAAAGAAAGATGTGTATTGCTAGGGTGTGAATAACCATATGAGAAAGAGAATGATACTTTATAAGGCTAATTCTAAAGTAGGTTGAGATACACTTTGAGAAAGACTATAGAGGAAAATAAAGTTTCACAATGGAAACAATGTATTCAATGCATCCCTCTTTTATTCTTGCTGCTTTAAATAGATATTATAACCTTGGTAAGGAGTTAAAAATCATATATCACAACACAGCCACTCCCTTCTTGTCTGGGAAGCTAAGTAGTTAGCTGTTCCCTGTCAGACTCAGGAGATGGCTGATTACAATGAAACAATTACTTATATTTATGGGACTCTTGCTGAGCTCTTTCTCTCTGTTAATCATCTTGAAACTTGGTTTGGTTTCTCCTGAGCCTCCAGGTAGAATTCAGGACCTCATAGCAATTCTCATGAAAGTGAACCTTTACAAAACACTGACCAAGAGAGAATGTAGTCAAGATTTCATGTGAAACTATAAGGAAAGTTTACAAGGCTTTTTGCATGTTGTTTATTTCTTTATTTTTTAAACTGACTCCATATTGTATACTGATTTCTTATCAAAGAAAGAGGCATATTAATAGGGTGTGGATAAATCTTTCATATGATTTTAATCTCACACTACAGAGAAAAGCATTAAATAGAATTCTTCATTTGATATTGTTGTTTCCTTCCAAAATTCCTTCTTTGACAACTAGTAAGTAGTGTTTCTCTCTATTTTTTCTCTTTGAATTTCATAGCTATGCTGTTGTTAAATAACCCAGCTCTGGCCTTTAATTTATAAACAATGCTTTGCAAAACAAAATTTATTGAGGAATTGGGGATCTTCCTCTGTATAAAGTGGTTCATCAGCCATCCAACAGTAACAGAGCCATTCCCCTGGGGATGCACATGATATTTCACATTCCACCCTTGCACATGCCCCCTTCAAGAAGTTTATCTAAGTGTCTGTCACTGTGCGATGCTCAGATTCCACAGGGGAAAGTAGGGAATTTAGAACCAAAGTCTTGGTTCTTAGTTCTGTAACAATGCTGTTTATTTACTCAAGACTTACCTGAACAACACTGAGGAAAAGAACAAATGTAGGAATGTACTTTATCTTACCATGATAAAAAAAATTGCTTTGTATCTTTTTTTTACCTCATTTGATTCTTGTTGCAAACTAAGCGGAAAGTCAGATCAAGTGTTGTTCACAGTTTCTGAATTGCAATGTCAAAGAAAGGGTCTTGCTCCAAGATGCATACCTGTTGTCTTGAGTGGGATTTGATTCCAGATATTCTGACTTTAAGCTAGTGTCCTTCATATTCTCTTGTGCCACTTTGTAGGTAGACAGAAGTAAATTGTGTCCTAGATTTTGTTTTAAAAATATAATGTCAGAAGTAAGTGTCCCCCCACTACAAGAGAGTAGAGAAATGGAAATGTCATTATTTTTACATTTAAAACTGAACTGGAAAAAATATTTCTGTAATAGTATAAGACCAACAATCAACAAGTACGCTGGATTAAATATCCTTCCTTATAATTAATCTCCATAATTTTTTGAAGGAAAATAGCACTTTTTATGTAGAGTGTTCGCCCATTCACTCCCAAGGTTTTATTTTATTTTTAACATATAATTACTTGGAATGGCAGTCACCCGTCCAAGGAGCTAAATCTGCCATGCGATTTTCTCAGTGGGCATTTAATATCCTCATCCAGGAAACCACAAGTTCAGTTTCTTTATTGCTACTAATGTGCCACTTAGCCTCTGAAATAAAGTCTGAAAATAAAGTCTGGAAAATATCTTAGCTTTATAAAGAGCAGCCAAACACATCATAGAGACACAAAGGCAAGAAAGTGAAAAGAGGACTTCAGGCTCTTCTACACAGATTTCGAGGAAAGAGAACAGGATTGATTCTCTCTTTTTTCACTCTAAATTTAGTGAAGCAGTCTTAATCTTAATGCCAGGATCACCTTTCCTATCATCTGCAATGGACTTTATCACCATCAATTCAAACAGACTATAGAAAATCTTGACTGGATGAATAGGAAACACATATGAAAGAGAAATGAGTAATATAATAATAATTAATCTTTGTAGGGGATTTTTAACCCAGAGTTCATCAGAGGATGCATAACACTCCAAAACTGACTCTTTAAAATGTGCTTCTTCTTTGCTCTGAAGAAGGATTTATTATTTTCAAAAAATCCTCTGAGAAACTCACAATTCAAAAAAACAAAAAAAACAAAAAAAAAACAAAAAACTGCTCAGTGTAGTGATTGTCTGAGACCTGGGTCAATGGATTCAAAGCTTTATTTCCCATTTGCAGATTCATGTTAACACCTTCCATCACCTAACCACATCCCTTCATAAAGTTGGCATAGAAATAACTCATGATAAACCCCATTTGACTATAGGCATGAGATATAATGTCCAGATTTTGAAACTTCTTTGCTCAGAGATTGTTCGATTTTTTTTTTCATTTTTCACCCTTTCTTTCCTTGGCATTAGCCGTGGAAAACATCTGGAGGTTTCTCCACTAAAGAGCTTTCTTCTAGCTCTAAACTATAATACATAATTTCATATATAAACTATAAAAATATAAAAATATAATTTTTATATACTATAAATATAATAAAAACTATAAAAATATAATTTCCCAGTGGAGCGCTCCAATTGATTTCACACAGACATTTCAGGTATAACATGTCTAAAATGAAACTCATCATTGTCTCCACTACATTATCTTGACCCCACACTTGGTTCCCACATCCTTGCCAACACTTGGCAGCACAAGGCACTCTAATTTTAGGCACTCTGTTGGGTATAAATCTTGTTCAGCATTTTTAAATTACTACTGACTTTGAGTTATTACTTGTTTGTATTTATATCTCCCATCTAGACTGTCATTTACCTGTAGTTAGGGACCACAGATTCTCATTTTTATTTCCACAGTTTCTGAAAAAGTGTGTGAAGCATGCTCAGAATCAATAAGCTTCCACTTAATAAATGAGAAAGGAGTGAACTCATCAGAATCCCAGAGATTGCTGAAAAAAGTTACCATGGTAAGCACAAATGTGTGTGTGTGTGTGTGTGTGTATGTGTGTGCATGTATATATATATATAATTCAAGTTTAGTCAAGGTTAAATATAAAGAATGAGCCCAATTTACTTTTTTTTTTTTAAATAGGTTTTTTAGTTGTCAATGGACTTTATTTATTTATATGTGGTGCTGAGAATCAAACCAAGTGCCAATTTACTTTTAAAAAGTTATAGGTGATGTTAGTTTTGACACCCCTTCATCTAAGTCTAAATAAATTCAATTTTCTTCTCAGTATGTGGTGCAGTGGAAAAAGGATGGATGTTTTTTTTGGAGTCAGGCATGTCTGTTTTTTCATCTTGGCTCTGTCCTGTACTAAATGTGTGACCTAAGAAAAGTAATTTAAACTCCTTGGGGAAAATAATACATGTAGACCTAATTTACAAATTGAATTTCAACAGGATAGTGTACTGCAAGTTACCTATTATTTATCTGATATGTGGTATACGAGGTAGTAAATAAACAGTAGCTATTATTATTTTCATGAGAAGAACTTCATAAAATTTCAAGGTACAAATAAAATTGGATGTTCATTTTATTCTACATGAATCACCTTAAAAGAAAAGTATGCTACATACTCCACAAGCTGTGCAGTGCATGCATTGCTTATTGTCATTTCAGGATGACTGACTTGCTGCTGCTGAACAGCTTTACTGTGTGTTAGTTTATGAATCTCAAGTTTCTGGCATGGAAAGAATCTGATGATTTTTTTTGTTGTTGTTGCTGTCAATATCATTTTCTAATTAAAAATCAAAAAAGGAAGAGAAACAGACAAGAGCCATCATCAACACTAGTGTTATTGCACTTGTCATTTAAGTCAAATTATCAAATTTTATATAATGTATTGAGTATCTGTTGAGTGCAGTACATTTAGCATTACAAGAAACCACTTCAAACTTAGCAACCTAAAACAACAAATCATTCATTCACATATCTGTATTTATGTGTTATCTAAACTTTGGCATTCTCTGTGGGGTTTGATTCCAATCTGCAGAATGTGCTTGGGTCTACTCTTGCATGTCTTTTATTCTCCTTGACCAGGGGGCTACCCATGACATTTTTTTTCTTATGGCAAACAGCAGAGGAACGTGACAGTAAACTCAACCCCAGAAGCACATTGATTTTTGGAGATTTATATAAGACTAGCAATGCTATAACTAATACTATAGGCTTAATGGAGGAGTTTATACTTGGAGTAGGCAAAATTTCAACAGATGGGTGAGAGCAAATTAATCTTAGTTGGGTACTTGTGCATGAGTCACTTTATACTAAGTACTGCATTTGTTCCCCACAACTACCCTGCCTGAAGTGGGTGCTGTTATTCTTGCTTTAGAAATGTAGTCACAGAGGCTCCAAAATATTAAATGATTTGCGGAGGTCAACATGCTAGTGTCAGGGCTGAGATCGGAAATAGGTCACCTGAGCCTCTGTTTAATTCTATAGTAACCATAGAAATAGGGAAAAAGTGAATTTCAAAGTGCAGAATTGAAAAAGCAAAAGCTTGAGATGGAAAAACACAGGATGTGTTTGAGTATTGGCAGCTAATCTTACTTTAAAAGTTTGGTTTAAAAGGTGTTGTTTTAAACTTTGCACACAAGAAACTATGGAACAGAAGAAAAGTGAGAATGCAGAGATATGGTGGGAAGATTAGTTCATCAGATTATATGGAAAGTAGGAATACCGTACAGCCAACTCAAGAGGTGATCACAATAATTGAATTACGTGGCAATAAGGACTGACCAAAATGAATGGTGAAAGAATAGACAGAAAGGAGGAAACAAATGTGGAAGATGCCAGCCAGGTGGAACAAACGATATCCTGGCAACCAGTTGAATATGGGTAACAAAAGAGCCAACAATTACTGCAGTATATTATTCAGGTACATGGAGAAAAATGGTGGTGCTATTAAGAAATATAAAAAAGATAGGAAGTAGAGCTAGATTGGAGAGAGTAGTGAGTTCTGTGCTTGACTTGTTAAGTTTGAGGGGAAAACTATTTGAAATGCCGAACACAAGAAAGTTGGACAGGAAGTTGCCAATTAGAATACATCCTCATCTTCTTTCATACCAATAGAATTATAGCATGTCTACCTAGTAGTATATTCCCTAATCCCCTTAGCATTGATTTACATGACTAATGTCCCCAATGATATTTGAAGAGAAGTAATGTATGCCTTTTTCAGACTCCTGTTTGCATCTCCAGGTTTTTTCAATTGAAGTGGTAATAACCAGAGGCACCTTGGAAGTCTAAAGATGCCCTAAAGATATACAAATGTAAAGCAACTGTCAATGTACCTAAAATACCTTCCTTAGAATGTCTAATGGGAAGAAATAAATTTTCATAGTCCTAAAGCCCCTGAATTATTTTCATTCTTTAACTATCTTCATCTGTTTGAGCTGCTATAACAATTTACCACATATTGGGAAATTTATAAACAACAGAAATTTATTTCTCACAATTCTGGAGATGGGGAAGTCCAAGCTCAAGGTCCTGGTGAGTGCTTGGTCTCCACTTCCAAAATGGTACCTTCTTGCTGCAACTTCAGAGGAGACAAATTGTCCTAGCAAGACAGAAGGGATAAAAAGCAAGAAGAGGGAACTGTCTCTGAAGCCTCTTTGATAACAGTATTAATCCATTCATGAGGGTAGAACCCTGTGGACTTAATCACTTTCCAAAAGGTCATGCTTCTGCAAGAATTAACATTAAGCATGAATTTTGGAGGCAACACCATTGTTTAAACTATAGCATTAACAATTTAGGCCTTCCTTATTGGACACAGATTCTGAGTGGATATTGATACTGGAGACCCACAGCATGATTCTGTCAGAGTGGAAGCCTATTGGAGAAAACTAATAAATGGAGTCCTGGTTGAAATCTGGTTTACTTTGTATTTGTGAGCCTTTCATAATTATTTAACTAAAAATGAGGATTAAAGTACATAGTTGAATAATTACCATTGGCAGTTTGCTGTCTGTGTGTAAGAGTTTTTATAGAGAGAAAAGCAAGTGGAAGTCTCTGAAACTGGCTCCTCCCTCCCCTCCTGACCAACATGGGAAAGGGGCACAGTGGGTACAGCTTTTAGTCCCAGGAGTTAGCTGATATTAGTGATACCAGTAAAGACCTAAAAACTAAGGGTGGTAGGATCTATCATAGCTCCATTTAAGCAATCTAGCTTCTATACAAACCTGAAATATGCTTATAGACAAGCTCAAACAGGTTGTGGCCCAAATTGGACCTTCCTTAATGAATATGGAATCATTGCAAGACCAGATTATTTTTCAGTACAGGGGATTGAACACAGGATGCTCTACTCTTGAGCTACATTTCCAACCCATTTTCTTTTTTTCATTTTTCTTTTCCTTCTTTTATTATTATTTATTATTTTTTATTTTTTGTCTTAATACAGGGTCCTGGTAAATTGTCAAAGCTGGCCTCAAAATTGTTGTCCTCTTGCTTCAGCCTCTGTAGTAGATAGAATTATAGGCATTTACAAGTGCACCCACTTGACCAGATTTATAAAGCCCCAGATATGTGGTATGTGGCTTTTGATTTGGATAATATGGTTTTTTTCCTCCTGAATAAGAGGAATAAAAAGCAGTTCATATTTTCATTCAATTATGCTCTAGGACTATGTAAACTTCCCACCCTGCATAATATAATCTGAAGAAATTTTGACCATTTAGACATTCTACAAAGCATTACATTAACTTATTAATTGATGTCCTCCTGCTGACTGGGCAGAATGAGCATGAGTGGGTTAGCATGCTGCATGCCTTAGTAAGACACATGTACACCTGAGGCAGGAAATGAATCCAGTGGGGATTTGAAGACCTACCACTTCAATAAAAATCCCAGGGCATTGTCAGGGATGTGCTAGGACATTCCCTCTGAAATAAAAGACTAATCACCACATCTTGTCTTCTTTATTACAAAAAAGTAATCATAGGTCTCTTTGAGCTGTGAAGGCAGTGTATCCCCAAACTGGAAATATTGCTCTGGTTCATACACTGACTGCCAGTATTAAAGGGACCCAGAATAGGTAAGGATACTGTAGAACATTTAAGTGCAAGTAGAGTCATCAAACCTTTTGATATTATAGTTTTGATGGTGGAAAAAAGATGCAGGGTGGAAATAATAGCAAGCCACAATGGGAGAACAATAATACAAGCCCCAGGAATTCTGGAGCAGGACCAGACCACCTGCACTGGAGAATTAAATCTTTCTAAAAATAGCTCTTGGATATCTCTGGACCCTATTGAAACAGAATTCTGGTCCCTGGAGAATCACGTGATCATGTATCCTGAACTGCTGGTTATTAGCTGAATTTGCAGGAATTGAACTATAGGAGTCACCTGAACACAGTATAGTTCATCATAAAAATGAATTGGTATATCCAACATTGAGCCTGAATAGATCTGGAAGTTAGAGTTAAGTTTCATGAGCAAGTAGCCCAGACTCTCACATTACCAAACACAGTAGTCATGCCCCTCTAATATATCACAATTACAGCCATACTGACACCTCAGCATAACCAGCTGAAGAGGAAGCAAAAGTTCTAGGAGGAATCAAAAGCTCTACTCTAGCTTGATTTGAATATGTCAGATAGATATGTGGGCACTAGCTGAAAATGAATGGTGACTGCTTTTCAGTCAACCACTGAGTAGCCTTGAAAGACAGTGGAGAAGAACAGTCTTCCCAAAGCAAAGAGCTGTGTTGAACAAACATTTAAGAGCAAAGCCCTGTGTATTCCAGACTCTGGGCTTTGACAGTGAAGATGTCTGTATTAGCTATAATGTTCTAGAGGTTAGATACCATTCCTGTTTCTTTCTCTTAAACTCCTATGCTATCTTGGGAGATAAAAAGAAAGCCGAAATTAAATTTCTTGTCACTGCATGGGATAGGAACTCAAAGTCAGATTTAATTTAATTAAAAGAAAATATAGAAAGGGACCCATCTTACACACCTATATCTGGACACCAGGATTTATAACCACTTTAATCTTCACCCTAAACCTATCCCCCCCAAACTCCCCACTGTGTCCAGTCTATTCCCATACCCTGAAAAACTCTTGCAATTATGCCTACAGTCCTGTGGGTTATATTTTCCTATTCTTTTCACAACCCTGCACAAGTCAAGTTGTTAAGATTTTTATTGTTAAATGAAAATATGAGCTAGGAAAACTTGTTTGTTTATATTTTTTTAATTCATTAGTTTTCCTAGATTAGCATCTGCTAAATGGAGGTGGTTGTGGGAAGAAGATAGTAAGCTCATTATTTTTCTCTGGGTGTAAATATTGCCCAGATTGATCTTCTTTTCGCCTACGTGTGGAGAATCACTATCCCAAAGAGATGACTCCCTGGAATTGCATAAAATGATGAGATGACCTGGAATTAGTAGCAGTCTTCCGCTTGGGACCATACTTGGGCAGCACATGTAGTTCTGATTTGGCCTGTAAATTGACTGAGCACAAATGGGCTTTGATCCCATTCTGGGGAATACTGCTCTGCATCCTCTGGGAACACTGTACACATCATCTTTCAGATGGTACCAAACTAAAGCCTTTGTCAAATTCATTCCATTTGTCCAACTAAAGACATAGCAGAGAGAGATGGAAAGAACAAGGGTTGAAACTAGGCAGATTTAGGTAAAAACACTTATTTATCTAGTGGTTTTTCAATAAAAAACATACTTCAGTATCTTTATTTGTAAGATAGGAATAATAATATTTAACTTGTAGGAATGAATACTTGGAAAAGCAAAGAAGACACATAGATAATGTGCCAAACACATTGCATAATATATAGGTAATCACTGAATATTACTGAAAAGATAAGGGGTGCTCACTTTTAAGAAAAAAAATAGTAACAATAAGTAATATTTTAAAATCTGACTAAATATTTGATATTATGGTAAGCATATTACAGTTCACACCAATCTCATAATATAAGTGCCATGATTGCCTCCAATCAGTAAATTAGGGAGATTTGAAGCACAGGGAGGTTAAGAAACTTCCTTGGGGTTTCAAACCTAAGTATTCTGCCTCCAAAGTTTGTGCTATTAAATACCAGGACAGATAGTAATGTCTTCTTCTTTAACATAAAAAGTAGATGGGGTTTGATTATCTAAGTAACTTAGTAGAATAAATTTATTTAATTACAAATTTTTTTTAGTTGTAGATGAACACAACATCTTTATTTTATTTATTCTTATGTGATGCTGAGGATCAACCCAGTGTTTCACACATGCTAGACATGCACTCTACCACTGAATTATAGCCCCAGCCCCTATTATTTTTTATTTTAAGCATTCAATGGAGTCACTTTCTTTAAAATGTCCAAAGAAAATAATGAAATGCCTTTTGGACTTGGAATCATAAGACCTGTAAACAGTTTCTAGTTCTGACACTACTGTAAATCACTTAACATCGCTGAGCTTCCTCAGATATAAATGGAGCAATTGCTATCTTACCTTGATGAGAGGTATAAAGGAGGAAGTAGAAACGAAAGAACCTTATAAATGTAATTGGCTAGCAAATGTTAGTTGCCTTTAGTAAAAGAGTACTATTATATATTGTTTAAAGAATCTGAAATCAAAATAAGATTTCTGCTCCATTCACTTGAAAAATGCAGCAAATTATTTGATTGAACTTTAAATTGCAACACATAATTAAAATATTTTAAAATCTAAATTTCTAAAAGTGTTTTAATATTACAAAATTGACATGGATGGAAACAAAGAATGATGCTACACAATGTCTCTTTCTTTTTATAGGAAGTTTTCATGAGAAGATGAGAAACAACAGGTATCCAATATTCTGAAGACATCATTATGAGGTTACCTAGGTGACTCACCAGGGATGTATTATCACGTTATGCCTCATATTCTTCTGGAATAAGTGGAAATGGGAAAGATGTGAGACATGGAGGTTAAAACTTCTGAAAAGAAACTTGCATTATTATCACTTTAATCAAGAATGTGAAAAGATGTATTTATTCATTATTTTCTAATTTATTTATTTAATAATATTAAGCATATCATGGCTATTGCACTGACAAAGATGTTGAAAGAGGTTTATCTAGAAACATTCAGTCTAGTTGAAACTATAGGGTATACACAAATCAAGTAACCAACATTGTAGAAGGGTATGTCATTAATTAACAAAGTATGTGATGTAGCCAGGAAGTCCAAAGAACATTCAGACAGGAGTAATTAATGTGAGCAAGACAGTTCAGGAAATGTTACAGGAGTGAGAACAAAGACTGGGGATCAGGAATATCTTCAGCTCTGGAGAACTCATGAAAAAGTTCTCTTGCAGAAATATGATGGGTTGGCTGTGTGCACCAACCAAATGACTGAACAACTGCTGGAGTAGAGTTCACCTGTACAGAACATTCAATGTGGGCTGAGGAGCTAGATATGTGTTCTGAGAGTAGTATCATCTGTAGTGCAGTGGAACTGAGGTTATCTATCTACCATAAATCAGCCTTCACATGGTAGAAGAGTAACTTCAGTTTTCTGTGTGGTCTATATCTTAAGTATATGTTACAAAAAGAGTTCATCCTTTACATATCAAAACAAACGAACACACAAACAAACAAATAAAAAACAGCCAGCAGTGGCTTCCAACACATAGGCGGATGTTTTGGCTTGCTTGTTTACAAGATAACAAAAAGGTCACAACATAGGCAGAAGAGCTCTTGTGGAGAAGCAATGATGCCACCAGGATGCACCTCCTTCCATCTTTCTGTTCTGCTATCCTTACCATGTGCTTTGGCCCTTAAGGCCACACAATGGTGGTCATTATCTCCAGACAGGCAGGGTGAAGAGGAAAGGGCAAATGCAATGGGCAAAAAGGCAGGTGATGAGCATCTGCTATTTAAAATTATCTGAATATTTTGTCCATTTAATCTCTGTTCACACACATTTGGCATAAACAAGGTTTACAAGGCCAATTGTAATTGCAAGTCTGCTTTAAGGGAGCAATCTTAGCTAGATAAATTGCTGTGTCAAGCAAAATTAGAGGTCTGCTTGCAAGGAAGGGAGGAATGGAGGTATATAATTGTCTGTTGAATGGGGTAGTGAATCAAGAAGCTGACTTGGAGATATGAAATATTTTCTGTCTCTTTCAAAAATTATACCTGGTTGATGTAGTAAAGCCTGCATAAGTATGTAAAGGGAAACCTGAGTGGGTTTTTCTCTGGTTCCACCAGCTGAACAGGCTACTGACAAATGCCAAATGTCTTCTTTGATATAAGGAGAGTAACTAAGAACAGAGTAGGGACGAAGAGCATGAGAAGAAGATTAACAGGGACGAGAGGTGGGAGGGAAAGGGAGAGAGAAGGGAAATTGCATGGAAATGGAAGGAGACCCTCATTGTTATACAAAATTACATATAAGAGGACGTGAGGGGAAAGGGGAAAAAAACAAGGGAGAGAAATGAATTACAGTAGATGGGGCAGAGAGAGAAGATGGGAGGGGAGAGGATGGGAAGGGGGATAGTAGAGGATAGGAAAGGCAGCAGAATACAACAGACACTAGTATGGCAGTATGTAAAAACGTGGATGTGTAACCGATGATGTGATTCTGCAATCTGTATACGGGGAAAAAATGGGAGTTCATAACCAACTTGAATCAACGTATGAAATATGATATGTCAAGAGCTATCTAATGTTTTGAACAACTAATAAAAAGAAGAATAGTACTTTTGGTTTTTTTTTTATTTTTTTTTATTGTTCAAGACAACATAATGATCTTTACATATCATACAATAATAGTACTTTTGAAGGCAAACATAATCTTTTATTTCTTAGGTGAAGTGGGTTACATTAATTAACCCTCTTCACTCATTTTCTTCATTTCATTAATGAACACAATAAAAGAATTTTCTTCATAAAGTCATTTTGAGAATTAACAGTGTATTTGAATGTTAACCACAATGTTTAGAAGTTCAATATATAGTATCTGATACAATTGTTATAATTTTTCTTAATTGTATTTATTGCAACTGATGTTTTACTTCAGTTCTGTAATTTTAAAATAATTTTTAAAAATATTTTTTGAAATTTTCTTTTGTCTTTTGTTTTCTACATAAACAAACAGCAATTTATAGGAACAAATTCTGAGATGAAGTCCGCTAGTGATTAACATGTATAAAATACATAACTAAGTACATACATCAATTAGTTGATGAATTACTTGAATTAGAAATTCAATAATATGATTCTGATATCAAAGTGTATATAAAGAGACATAGTGACAAATTTTCCCTGGTCACTTAATATCTCATTCCAAAGGCAAATAATTTTCCTGTCTCTTGACTATCTTAAATATGTTATTTTATCTATTTTCAATTTTATCTATATATAAACTTATGCATTCCTTTCTTTCCCTCCATTTATACAAAAATTGCATACTGTTCACACTCTTCTACTTTATTTAGCAATAACTATAGGTTAGAATTTCTTTCATATTATCATAAAAGAACATCTTATATTACTTTGTATGAATTGTCTCAATTCCATCATATGGATAGATCACAATTTATTTATATAAAGGCAATTCCATCATATGGATATATCACAATTTATTTATATAAAGGCATGTCTTTTGTACAAATTGTCTGAATAAATAAGTTTGTAAAACTGACATTTTTCACATGTGCAAACTTATTTCTTGGTAAAATCCCCGACAAATGAATTTGCTTTATCAAAAGTAGGTGCATTTGTAATTTGGATTGATATTGGAAAGTTGACCTTTGTAAGGATTATATCAATCTAAACTGTATATATATATATATATATATATATATATATATATATATATATATATATGTAAATGCCTGTTTCTCTGCATTGTTGCCAACATAGTAATGTCAAACACTTTAATCTCTGCCAGTCTGAGGTGAAAAACAGCATCTGAATATACTTTTATTAAAGTTTATGTTTTTTGGCAACAAAATCTTGAATAAAATAATAACTTTTTGCTATAAACTAAATGTTTCGTGGTCATCCAAAGTTTTTACATTGAATCCCAACTCCCACTGTGGGTGTAGAACATTTTTGTATAATCTGAATCCTTTTAAATTTATTGATTTTTTTTTACAGCTAAGTCTATAGACTGTTTTGGAAACTGACTCAAGTGCATCTGAAAAGAATGTGTATTTTGCTGTAGTTGGGGTAACTGTTCCCTGGAGGCCTGTTGAATCTAGTTGATTTGCAGAGCTCTTGAAGTCATCTATTTTCTCATAGACTTATGCCTAATGGTTCTGTCCAGTATTAAAAATGAGGTATTAAAATTCTCAATGCCTCTGTTAAATTATCCATATCTTGGGCTGGGGATGTGGCTCAAGTGGTAGTGCACTTGCCTGGCATGCGTGTGGCCCGGGTTCGATCCTCAGCACCACATACAAACAAAGATGTTGTGCCCGCCGAAAACTAAAAAATAAATATTAAAAAATTCTCTCTCTCTCTCTCTCTCTCTCTCTCTCTCTCTCTCTCTAAAAAAATTATCCATATCTTACTTCAATTCTGCAAGTTCTTACTTTATGTATTTTGGAGCTCTGTTGTTAGGTGTATTTTTTTTAAATAATTGCTGTATCTACCCAATCCATTCATCCTCTTATCATTATAAAATATCCTTATCCCTTTTAACCTTACAAAATCTTTAGTAATGTTTTTGTATTAAAGTCAATTTGTCTACTACTACTTTAGGCCTTCCATTTATTTTTAGGGTACTGCTTGTATGTGTAGTGGACACCCTCACTAAAAATTGTTTTGGATGTCAAGGCCACTTACAACACACACACACACACACACACACACACACACACACACAAGGTATGAAAAGATTTATTGCTCACAAAATAATGTTTCCTGGGGAGATCATGTGACACCACAGGAGAGAAAAATAGCATAATAAAGTAGGAAAATGAGGCTGGCTTGCTTGGAGTTTCTCTGATGATTCGAATAGGGCCAGGGTGAAGGATCCTACATGTAGTCAGAACTCCCAGGCAGCAACATAGTTTCTATTCTCATTTGAGATTTTCCATACCTCCTCTCTTCATCACCCTCAGTTATGATTTTCTGTTATATTTCACTGAGAAGCAGAAACAACTCGATTGAACTTCATTTTCCCACCACCCATCTCCCTGCGACTCTACCATGCTGTTTACCTCCCCTTGTCTTACACTAAATGTCACTGCTCCTGTAAGATATCTGTTCATTTCCTCTGTAGACTCCAACTAGTCTAATATCCTCAAGGACCTTATCCTTGCTCCTATTTCTATAAATTATCTCAGGATATAGAAAAGATCTAATGTCTCTTCCTTTCATCTTATACCTACTTCCAGCAAATACCTTTCATTATCTATTTGTCATTATGACAAAACTTTAAAAGAACATTTATAGTCGTTGCATTACGTTTAGAATCTCATCCTATCCATCCCACTTAGACTGCTCTTTATGGGATCATGGATTAGTGTCAGAGGACAGAGGGATCATTAAAAAAAAAAAAAAAGAAAGAAAGAAAGAAACCTTTAAATCAGATTATGCATTCATAAATCCTACAGATTTTTCCATTGTATTAGAAGAAAATCCACATTTTGATTTTATAACACACAATACACTGGCTCCTGGCTAGGTCTCTGGCCTCATGTTTTCTGAGTCTCCTCCCTAATACCTCCAGCCTCTCTAGTCTTTAAACAAGTCAAGCTCATTTCTCACTGACATCCTATGCTTTCATTGCCTGCCCTTCCTAGGACTCTCTTCCCTCAGATCTCTGTACTGTTGCTTTCTTGTCTTTTAGCAATCATTTAAATTTCCCTCCAAAGAAAGGCTTTCTCTGGAAAGAAAAAAAAAAAAAAGGAAATCAATTTAAGGTAGTTAGAGGCCCAGCTGCTGTTCCACCACCCTATTTTATTGTTCTCAAGGTGGTTATTTGTCTAATATTTTCTTTCTTTCTTTTTCATTTTTGGTACCAGGGGTTAAACTCAGGGGAACTTAACCACTGAGTCACTTTCACAGCCTTTTTTATTTTTTATTTTGAATCAGGGACTCACTAAGTTTCTGAGACTGGCCTCAAAATTCTGATCCTCCTGGCTCAGCCTCCTTGGTCACTGGGAATTGCAGATGTGCACCATCATGTCCAGCTAACATTTTCTTTATTTATTATTTTTATATTTTGTTTGTTAGTTGGTTAATTGTTTTAATCTATCCATGAGATTGTAAACTCTGTGAAAGTAAATATGTTTTTCTTGTCTAATCCATTACTGTGATCCATTACTGTAATGCCTTGGAAGGCATTAAATTTTAGGGTCCAAGTAAATGACTGACAAGTAAACTCACAAATCTCAGATAAAGAAAAAGGGAAACAATGTGTCCAGAATTTAGTCTTGGGAGAGCCCATGGAAAGAAAGAGAAAGGGAATTTATTATTGTATCTCAAGCATTACTGTTCGTTAGAGTCCTCAGTCTCCCTTTATTTTATCTACAATCTTTCTTGGTGGTTTCCTGTGATCTTATGCATTTAATTAACTTATAGATTTAGATGTTGTTCACAATATATCTTCAGGCTAAATTTCTCTCTGCACCATTACTGCAAACATACAAAGGTCACTTACCTCCACTACAAGGGGAAGGGAGTGTATATTTCTAGCTGTTCTGCATTAGGTATTTCATATGTTAATCCTGATATTCATTATAATGATGTAAATATCTATTATATTAATATTCATGTAGGAAATAAGTTTAGGGAGTTGAAATAACATGCTTGAGGTCTTGCTTAAAAGAAAGAGCACAGAGTCAAACCTAGATGTTCCTCCAAGGACTTTTTTTTTTTTTTTTTTTTTACCCCGGCACTGGGGATTGAACCCAGGACTTGGCACATGCCATTGAGCCACATCCCCAACTCAAACCTAGATGTTGATTTTAAAGTTCCTGGGCTTCTTGTCTGTGAACTATAACAGAAACAATCATAGACATACAACTAGGATCACTAGAAGAGTGCAGTCCCCTTAGGGATGTTGCAGAAGTTGCTGAAGAAGCAGAATGTGGAAAGGTTTCAGTAAGGCAGCCTTCATGGAGGGTATAACCACTGAACAACAACAGAGGAGAGGTTTTGTGAATATGAAGGTGACGTTAGCAATGGGTACTGAGTAGCAAATTGAAGTAGTAGAGGGAGTCAGCAAATTAAAAGAGTGAGAATACACTGCACACCCACTGTGCAAACTAAAACAGAGATTGTTCATTGTCCTGGGTGACAAATGCTTTTGTGAGGCTGGCTTTCCCTCCATCAGCACCAGGCCTGAGTGCCTTTTTTTTTTTGTTTTGTTTAATTTTTGTTTATTTATTTATTTATTTATTTATTTTTAATTAATTTTTATTGTAGGTTGTTCAAAACATTACATAGTTCTTGATATATCATATTTCACATTTTGATTCAAGTGGGATATGCGCTCCCATTTTTGCCTGAGTGCCTTTGATGAGTGAGTTACGGTGTTATATCTTGGGCTTCCTAAGATTCAGCCATGAATTAAACCAAGAAAACAGCTGCTCTGTGGAAACTTATACTCTACTGGAGGTAAACAGGCAAAAACCAAAGCCTAAGATTAATTCTTACATGATGTGATAGATATGATGCTAGAAAGACTAATACCTATGCATTACTGCAGCCACATACATCAGTGTGCATTTACTTGTTTGTTTCTTTCCAAAGTGATAATTGTCTGGAAAAAAAAGGTTTGGTAGTGGGAGAGGAAGGAAAGTTTAATGGCACAAAGAATCTTAGCTCTGACAGAGGCAACACCAGGTAGAAAAATGTCAAAATGAGAAGTGAGAGGATTCTCACAAAAGGCTGTGGCTTGCAGTTTTCCTACAGTATTGTTGTCTGTACCTGCTGCAGACACTGACAGGGTCATCATGACACTAACTTGTGAACACTTTTCAGCATTGACTGACCCAAACTGTTGCTTCAGTGCCACCTGTGTAGTACTCTTAATACCTATGTTGCCTGTAAAAAATGACACCTGGCTCACCCCAACATATCTCTTCTCCCTGGATATGTTCACAGAAGCTTGTAACCGGTAACCTGGGAAGCTGTCCTGCTGATGAAACCTAGCAGAGTTTAAGTGCAATATAAGGAGTAGAATCTGATGTGATAGAGATGCCAAAGAAATGTTTTCTTCACAATTTCATTCTCTCTTGTTTGATTTAGAAAAGAATAGGTTGTCAAGACCTACCTTTGTTACCATAATCCAGGTCAGGCTGTATAAATATGAATCAGAAAGCCAGCATGACCTGAGCAGTGTCTCATCAACAGCCTTGCACACTGTAAAGATCAAAAGCTTATTAAGTCACCATGTTTTAACATTCTTCACTCATCTATTTGAAGCATGTTACTATTGGACAATGTTAAGATTTTTGCATTTAACTTCAAGCCTTAGAAAACAAAGGGATTGTGTTGTTCAGCAGTTTCCAAATGAACTTAGCATTTTGGTTAAATATATCTCAAGTTATGTCTGACCAACAGAAGTAACTTTTATGTTCTGAAATTATAGAAATAGGATGCTGAATTCATAATTAAAAACAGAATAATTTCAAAAATATTATGACTTTTTAAAATATTGGGGCACTAGTTACCTTAAAATACTTATGTAACAAGGATAATTTTTTGGGACAAAGTTTTGTGTGGGGGGTTATATTTATCTATTTACGCATTTTATTCTATTACATATGTAAAATATATTTATATACAAAAGATTTAGATGCTATGAAGTCATTTATAATGCTAACCTGTTTATCTAATCTTAGCTTAAGATATATATATATATATATATATATATATATATATAGAGAGAGAGAGAGAGAGAGAGAGAGACATAAAGAATTCTAAAATAAATATACCACTCAATATAGAACTTATGAATTACCATGTACCCCTTACTCTAAATTCTGCCTTTTTTCAATGCTGAAATATAATATTTTTGAATTTTGTGTTCCATACATATATTTTGATGTAATTTTAGTATATATGTTGGAATAGCTATCATTAGTATTTATCTATTAATGTTTTAAACTTCAAATAATTGAAAATGTACTCTTTGGATTTTTCTGCAAATTTTTTTCCCGTAACATGACAGTTGGGGTTCAATGGACAGGTCTTTATGCTACAACCTCACTCAGTCACCAAATGCTGGCTGCCCCAGGAAGAATGTGACTTGGACAAATAAACTTTCTGTGCCTGAGGCTGACTTTGAAGATGCCAACAGCTGGTTTTATTTAAAATTTGATATTTTGCTAATCGGGAATTTGTTTGCTAGTTTTTATTTTTAAAATGTCTGGTTTATCTTGATTTCTGAATTTTGGGGGTTGGGGCATTAAATTTTGTACCTAGGGCAAGGGCCTCACTCACCTGATGTGTCTCAAACTAATCCTGAGAAGCTGTCTGATAACTTTACTCCCTGCAGCCAGGCAGGAAATACTTCCTACAAGAGGGTTCTGGACATTGAAACAGGGTTTCTATCAGAGGAAATGATGTTCTCCATGGTGGATTCTTTCTCAGCCTGCATCCCCAGTGTGTATGCCCCTAGCCCCTAGCCAACCTGCAGAGGGAGAGATAAATATTTATTGTTTTAAGTTCCTGAGATTGAGGGTTATTTATTACCTAGACCATCTTAATGTATGCAGAAATTGGTACTCACAGTACAATGTTGTGAAATTATATGCATATTTTATGGTTTTGTTTATAGTTCCTGGCTCACAATGCTCGAAACGTTATTATTTTTTAAATGAATATAATTATAAGGCTAACAAATTTGGTCTTTTGTTCTCAGTTCCTGAAGCAGCTTAGGAACAGCTTCAGAGTTAAGATAGGCAAGTGACAGTTTGTTTTGTTATAATATTGAGATACTTTAGGGCTCAAAACAGACCTCAGCAAGAAAAGTCTCTCTTTGCTCTTCTGCTGTCCTTTTACCTCCTCCTTCTTCTCCCAAAACAAGAAAATTTTCTTCCTTGGGGAAAAGAAATTCTATTCCCCACCTTTCTGTATAAGAGCTGGCCATAAAGAAATTTGCTGATCTACATTGTCTTATAGTAAATCATAAGACCCTCCACATGAGAAGGGTCCAAACATGGGAGAAAACTGTTGCTTAGAAAGGCAGAGATGAATCAGAAAAGATAGGTCTTGCTGGGTTTCCATATTCAGTCTGAGTACATTAGCTCACACCGCTTTTGTCCAATCACGTTTTGACATGGTTCTCCATCCTTCAATGATGCTGATGCAATGAAATCTTCACAAAAACCCAGAAGGACAGATTTGAAGGTTCCTGGAGGGTGGCACAGCAGAGAGGACAGGGAAGGGCTGCTCCCCTC
Organism: Callospermophilus lateralis; assembly: GCF_048772815.1. Lineage (NCBI taxonomy): Eukaryota > Metazoa > Chordata > Mammalia > Rodentia > Sciuridae > Callospermophilus > Callospermophilus lateralis. Next base: position 125,122,222 of record NC_135306.1, on the reverse strand, counting down.
CCCATGCTTTGCCCTATTCTTCCTTTCATATGTATCTTTATAATAAACCAGTAAGTGTGTTTTCCTGAATTTAGTGAGCTGATTGAGGAAATTAATTAAATCTGGGGGAGGGTCATCCAGACTCCAATGGGTAGGTATTTCATTAGAAATTCTGGAGGTCCAGATTTATGACAGGCAGCCAAGTAGAAAGCAGTCCTGAGGTATTGAGCCCTCAGCCTATGGGATCTGATGCTACCTCCAGGATGAAAGGGTTAGAACTGAGGATGCTCAACTGCTGTCTGCTAGAGAATTGAGTGCTTGCTTGATGATGGGGAGAAATCCCTACACATTTTGGAAGCATATAAGTAATCTGTGTGAGGACTCTATAGTAGGAGAAACCGAGTTTCCGTTTGTTTTTCTACTATATTATCAGAGATGCTTAATGGCAACCTAAAATATAAAAAGCAGTTGGCACTGCTTTAATGATTAGGATATGGATAGCAAGGAAATTGCTATCAGAGGCTGGAAAGATGACAAACCATCTTATGTAGTGGCAAAACAGTGAAATTAGAGTTATTGGTTTTTTGGGGAGGAAGATCTTGTACCTGACTCACTTCTTGCTATAGAAAAAGACTCAGAAAAAAAAATATGATATGTAAAAATAAAAAGGTGATATGTGAGAAAATGTGATATGTGTCGATTACTTTGTCTTTGGCCAGTTATTAAAAGAAAGCTGTATGCCTGCGGGGGGGGGGGCAGTAGGGGGGTTCAGTTCACAAGCAGGAATGAAGGGGAGTAGAGGGAGTTTGGTACTTCTATTCATGGAATCAGAAGAGATTGCTATTCAATCCCAAGCATTAAGACCAAATGGAGAAAACCTAGAATCACAAAGTCTGATTAAAAGTTGGCCTTTCAGCAAGGGAATAACTAAAGGTATGATTGGAATACTCACCACTAATGTACCTAAAGCCTACATTTGTGGAGTCCAGCAAGTTACACACTTCTCTGTTTACTTTGGGCTTCTGTCACTACTATTGAGAATGACCGTTTAAGTATCTTTTTAAAAGATGATTTACCTTTTCTTTCTGTATGCTTTTATGATCTTCTCTTTGTCTTCATTGTCCTGAAATTTGATTTTGGTATATCTAGATAAGCTTTTACTTATTAGATTTATTTATTTGAATGCATTAAATATCCTCTTTTACATTCTTCATTTGAATATTTCAGTATCTGAAGTTCTCATTCTAAATATATTGTTCATTATTTTTGCTTAATCTTTCTTGGTAGAACTAGCTGTTCATGTAATTGGTAAGTTACTTTTTTGTTATGACAGCACAATTAATTGAGCTTATCTTTGGAAATCTTGAGGAGACTGGCTAAAGATTCTTTTATCCAAAGAGTATCTTTTTTGTTTTCTGTTACCATAATAAAATACTTGAGACTAGGTAATTTATAAGGAAAAAAGGGCTTATTTATTTAACTCACAGTTCTGAAGTTTGGGAAGTTTGAGATTGGACAACTTCAACTGGTGAGGACCTTATGCTGCTTCCTAACCCAAAGATACAGTATCACATGGCAGGAACAGATGCGAGAGTGGTAAGTGGGTGCATACAGAAGAGAAAAAAGGGCAAAGGAACTGATCCACTTTAGAACAACTGGCTTTCACAAGAGCTATGTGACGACTGGATTGGGTTGCCTGCTGAGGCGGAGACTGGCTTCATTCTGGCTTCTTGATATTTTTTTTTATCAGATCTTCATTTTCTTAGGTCTTTACCTAAGTCTTAAAGACTTGTTCTTTTTATCTTTTTTTTTTCCCTCTTTTTGAGGAACGTGAGCATGGATCCGGCTTTTCCGCAAAGTTTGCCTTGCTTGGAAGCATCTGATTCTAGGGTCTTTTCACCAATACCTGTGATTAATGGTCCCGAGGAAATTTATCCACCTGTTCAAATGTCATCTGCTGAGATGCCCCTTACAGAGACTGCAGTCTCTCCCTCTCCATCCTCCATGGACCTGCTTATTCAGGATAGCCCTGATTCTTCTACCAGTCCCAAAGTGAAACCATCCACTTCTGTACAGGAAAGCACAATAAAGAAGGAAGACAGTAAGATCCAGGTCAAGAAAGAGAAGATGCGCACAGTGTTTTCTCAGACTCAGCTGTGTATACTAAATGACAGGTTTCAGAAACAAAAATACCTCAGCCTGCAGCAGATGCAAGAACTTTCCAGCAATCTGAACCTTAGCTACAAACAGGTTAAGACCTTGTTCCAAAACCAAAGAATGAAATCTAAGAGATGGCAGAAAAACAACTGGCCAAAGAATAGCAATAGTGTGACTCAGGGCTCACTACCCACTGAATATTCAGGTCCCTACTCTAATTATAACCAGGGGTACCAGGTTAATTCACCTGGAAACCTTCCACCATGGAGCAATCAGACCTGGAACAACCCAACTTGGAGCAACCAGACCTGGAACAGCCGGTCTTGGAGCAGCCAGTCTTGGAATAGCCAGTCTTGGAGCAACCACTCCTGGAATACTCAGACCTGGTATACCCAATCCTGGAACAATCAGGCCTGGAACAATTCTTTCTATAACTATGGAGAGGAATCTCTGCAGCCCTCTATGCAGTTCCAGCAAAATTTTCCTGCCAGTGATTTGGAGACCACCTTGGCAATCACTGGTGAAAGCCATAGGTATTTTAGTACTCCACAATCCATGGATTTATTCCTAAATTACTCTCTTAACAGACAGTCTGAAAATATGTAAGGATGGGTACATGATTCATTTTTGGTCTGGGCAGTGGCTCAATTCCTTCCTTGAGGGATTTTTTTAATATTTATTTTTTAGTTTTAGGAGATACAATATGTTTATTTTATTTTTATATGGTGCTGAGAACCAAACCCAGTGCCTCACACTTGTTAGGTGAGCACTCTACCACTTGAGCCACAACCATAGCCCAATTTTTTTGTTTTTGTTTTTGTTTTTAACTTTGAAGCTGTATACTTTTCTGCTTGATATCCTGGTTCTCATTGTGCTACTGTGCCAATTTGAGGATTTTGAGTCTGATTAGAGACTCATCAAAGACAAGTTTTTGTGTGTATATGGTGCTGGGGATCAAACTCGGGGCCTCATGCATGCTAGGAAAACACTCCACCACTGAGCCATATTCCAGCCCTCAAAGAGATTTTTTGATTGTTGTTGATAGACCTTTATTTTATCTATTTATATGCAGCGCTGAGAACTGAACCCAGTGCCTCACATATGCCAGGCAAGGGCACTAGTGCTGAGCCCCAGCCCCAGCCTAAAGAAGTTTTAATAGCCTTGCTTGCTACAGACAAGATGTCTCTGGCTACAGATAAGAACTATTACTAGTTTGAATATCTTTTTTTTTTTATTTTTAGATGTTGATGGACCTTTATTTTATTCATTCATTTATATGTGGTACTGAGAATCGAACCCAGTGCCTCACACATGCTAGGCAAGCACTCTTCCACTGAGCCACTACCCCAGCCCCTAGTTTGGATGTCTTTAGGATATAGAATCTTCACCTTAAGAATAGGAAGTAAAAAAGTACAAAGAAGTATAAGAAGGATTAGTTCCACTTTCTGCTACTGGAAGGTTTTACTTATTAAAAAGTCAGTTGTTGCTGGGCATGGTGGTGCACACTATAATCCCAGTGGCTCAGGAGGATGAGGCATGAAGACTGTGACTTCAAAGTTAGCCTCAGCAACTTATCAAGTCCCTAAGCAACTCAGACCATGTCTCTAAATGAAGTATAAAAAGGGCTGGGGATGTGGTTCAGTGGTTGAGTTCCCCTGGGTGGTTCAATCCCTGGTACCAAAAAGGGCAGTTGTTGAGGTGAAGAGTGAAGGGTTAAGCTACATAATGTGCTTCATTGATTTCCTCCACCTGTTTGGACTCTCATTTTACTCTAATGCCTAATTTGCTCATTAATATTTGTAGAAAGATACTTAAGATATTTTATACTTAGCCGCATTCTGATAAATCAGTACTGTCAGATCATCAGATCAGGCCCCCTTGGAGTTGGTCAGGGGAGTTGGCTGAACTCCAGGATTGGCCAGGGGGTCCTGCTGATTGACAGGCGTTAGTCAGGAGGTCTGGCTGATTGACAGACGTTTCAGCTGGCATCTGATTGATGTTCAAAGCAGCACGGGCTGCTTTGTTCTAAGTTGCCACTAAGTCGCCACCAAGTCGCTGCCACCAACCTAACAAGTACCCATTTGGCTAATTTAAGTACAAATGAATAAAAGATCTATTTTACCTTTAAAAAAAAAAGAGCTATGTGACTTCTGTGAGAATTAATTCAATCTCTCAAAAAAGACATTAACTACTCTTAAAGGTCACACCTCTCAACTTTGCTACATTGATAACCAAACTTCAACATGAATTTTGGCAAAGACAAACTAAATCCAAACCATAACTAGGGATTTAATTTGTTCCTGGAAGAGGAAACAAACAAACTGGAGCAAATTCAATTTAATTTCTTATATTGAAAATTTCCATATTCACTCTATAATTTAACTTTTTATATAATTTACATAGAAATAATTTCACAGTTACATAAAACTGCAGCATCTATGTATCTTTCATCAAGATTTCCTAAATTAGTAATACTTTGCCATATTTAATCTCTTTTTCTGCATATCTAATCATTAGTCTTTTTCAGAGCTACCTGAGTACAATCTTTAGTCATGTCTCCCCATTACCCATTAAAAGTCTCCAGTGATATTATAAGAGCAAGGACACTGTCCAACACGACCCTGATATAACCATCCAAAAACACAGTGATGTTGATGAAGCCATGCCCTCTAAACCCCAGGAGCACTGAAGTTTTGCTACCTGTATCGGTAATAGCTTTTTCTTTTCTGGTCCAGAGTCCAAACCAGGATAAAATATTGCATCTCCAGTCTTTCTGCTTCAATCTAGGACAATTCCTTAGCCTTCGTCTTTTACGAATTTTGATAATGTGGTGGTGGGGGGGCAATTTCTAATCACTGTTTATAATTCTACCTGTTCTTTCATATAGAATAATTAAAATGTTCATGTACCAACAGAGTACATGTGATACATGTTTGTTATGAGACATGTTAAAATTGTGGAATGATTAAATCTGTCTAACACATCTATCATTTCACATACTTATTTCTTTGTGGTGGCAACACTTAAGATCAATAACTTTACCAATTGACATATATAGTATGCTTTATCTCATAAATGTATGTAATTTCTATTAGTAAAATAAAATTAAATTAAAGGAAAATAAATGTAATACTAAATAAATAAAATGTAATGTGAAAGATAATGAAAAGCAAACTTTTTCCAAAGGAAAAATATTCCTGAACTAATAGAAACATATTCCAGCTTATTAAGTCTCCTTTTTCTCCAGATTAAATATCCTCAAGTATTTTAGCCACTTCTAATATATCATAATTTCTAGTTTGGTTCTCCATATTTTAAAATATATATTATAATTTTTCCAGAATTTCATACCCATTATTTATTATTAGCTAGTCTGTAAATAATAAATTATAAAGCATAATGGTCACTTTCTTTATTTCAGACATTATATGTATAAACAATGCCTAAAATTAAATAACTAAAAATATATATAATATATATAAAATTATATATGTATAAATGTACACAAGATCATATAATATATTAAAAATTATATATGTGTACATGTACACATATATAATTTTATAAATATTAATATAAATATATATATTATATGTGTATACACATATAATTTTCAGCAGCCACATTTGGGATCAGTTGACAGCTTCCCACTATTCCTTACTTCCAACTTATTTTTATATTGAGCTTATAACCCACTAAATCTTTAAATATTTTTGCATTTTTTGCTATTTCATAGCATCACTAATTTTTTATGCTAGTAAATTTTTTAGACTCAAGTGTAACATGCATTTATAATTATTAGATTTTGATTATTTATGTTTATTCTTTGTTACAATCCATAAATAATGTTTACAGGTTTCATCTAATGAATCACTATGTCAACCCCTCACCTGTTAATTTGATACAAAGTATCTTGTCACACACACTATTAGAAAATTCACTATAATGTTGACATGGAGCTATTTTTTGTTTTTGTTAGGTAGATTCTGAGATTCCAGCATTCTTTTATTGGGAGCTAGGTTGAATGTACTTTAAGAAAGCACATATTGTGAGTTCAGTCCAGTTGTCTCTCCGTCTTCCAAACCCATCACTTAAATTTTTTGAAAACATGATTTTATAACTTAAGTGAGGAATAGGAAGGTTGAGTTGCCATTATTAGAGACTAGAAGTTAGATAGAAATTGCAATTTTTTTATTCTTGATGGCTGGCTCTCTTTCTACAGATTCTTTCAAGATTACTATTCCCAGGACATTTTAATGTTTTTATTTCTACTATTCAAAAATATGGAGGAATTAAAGTATAAGTGATTCCCAAGTCTGGCAACACAAAAGAATTATCTTGGAAAAACTTTTGAAAAATACTAGAAACATAGACTCTACCCCTAAATTCTGAAGCATTTGGTTTGAAAGGGGATAAATAAGTTTTATTTTTTTCAAAAGACCTCTAGTTAACTCTGATGTGAATCCACCTTAGGTCTCTGGGTGTTAAGAACTTTAGAGACAAATGCCATATGAAAAGCCAACTTCTTTGTAATGAGGAAGTGGACAAATTCTAGGTTAAACTTCCAATTAGAATTAGCTGACATGGTATTAGATTGGGAACAAATTTTCAAACAAAAATTTAGAGAATTTTCATATAGATATTAAACATGATTATAACAGACCCACTATCTACAATGCAAATATTCCAAGAGGCCTAAAACCACAGATAGTACTAAATCCTATGTATATTGCATTTTTTTCCTTTTCATACATACGTATGATCAAGTTTAATTTGCAAATTAGGCACAGTAAGAAGTTAACAGTAATAACAAAATAGAACAATTTTAGCAATATACTGTAATAAGAGTTATGTGAATGTGATCTTGCTCTCTTAAAATACCTTCTTAGAGTGCACTCATTTTTCTTGAGAAGGTGTGAGATGGTAAAGTGGCCATGCTACCGGATGAACTGAGGTGAATAAAGTGGACATTGTGACCTACCGTTAGATTACTCATGAAGATTACTTGAATATAAGCACTTTGATGCTGGGACAGTTGATATGATAACTGAGATGGCCACAAAATGACTAATGGCAGGGGAGACCATACAACATGGATATGGTAGACAAAAGCATGGTTCACCTCACACATGGGACCCAGAAACACAGCATGAGATTTCATCATGCTACACAAAACAGCACACAATTTAAACTTACAGATTATTACTTCTGGAATGTCCCTTTTAACATTTTTGAGCTGAAATTTCAGGTAACTGAAATGAAGGAACGTAAAACCTCACATAAAGGGGAACTACTGTAACAAGGATTGCTGGCACCAGAGAGTCACCTCTTTGCTCTAATATGTTGTTTTTGTCTTTTTCATTCCCATCTCAGACACATTAAAAATATATTAAAATTAGTTGTATTATCATGTTGGGATAGGATAGAGTTCCTCTCATCTTCATTTTAGCCCACATGCTCACATGTTTTATATAGTTTTAATTAGAGTTTCATTCTAATGGCAATTTTTCTTTTATTAATATATCATAAACCTTTGTCTCATTATTATCTGGGGTTTGTGAGTACAGGTTTAATATTCTGTAACATTCCATTAAACTGGTTTGTCATAACTACCTGATATGCCCACATTACTCTTGTATATGTTTATAGTTTTCTATTATTATGAATAATTATGAAAAAACAGGTTTCTAAATGAGATACTTTCACTCATCTTAAAAAAATGATTTCTTAGAATAGAGTTGCAGGAATATATTACTGAACCAAAACAGAAACATTTTACCAGTTCTTATAATTACTTTCCTAAAGACTTGGGGTGAAATTATAATGCTATCAGAAAGTATAAGTACAAAAAATTCACAAGAAGTTCATCAGATCAGGTTTTATCCATATCTTTTACCCAGTAATTGTATTAATTTCATAAAGTCAAGTAGGACACAATCTGCTTCTAAGATACAAATGTATGACTTGATCATTCAGAAGAGCTGTGATCAACTAGAGGGCCAAACATTTGTATTAGTCAGCATTTGCTTTAGTAAAAATGAATAAAACCTCAATAGATTATGGCAACATGTAGCAGTTTCATGCTCATGGGCACATGACAGTTTGGGTAGACATCTGCCTGTTTAAACACTTGGGTATTCCTATATTCTCATTCTAGGATTCAGGATGCAGGGATTGTCTGTCTAGAACATGCCATTTCATGGCAAAGGAAAGAATAACAAGAGACCAAGCCAAAGCAAGCAGTTCACTATGAAGCTTCTTTTTAGAATTAGCATACTGTCATTTCTCACATTCCATCAGCCCAAGCAAGTCACATGGCCAGGTCTGATAACTGGCAGGAAATGTACTCTACCTGCAGAGATGTGTGTTAGGTCCCATAGATGTGTTGAGGAAGTACCATAAACTTTATGCGAGTTGAGCAGAGAGTTGATGATAGTGCCTAAAGCTTTCTTTGCTCTGTTCTCAATATTTCCCTATTGCATAATTTAACATATTTTTGGTATTGTGTATTGCTAAATTTATCTCTTCAAGAGCAGTTATAATGCTTCCCTCTCTTCTGTGTATCCCCAGTGCCTAGGAAAGTACATAGCATATATATACAGGTCTTAAAATACAGGTCTTAATATATTAAACTGAATGGTTTGGGTGTACAATTCTGGAAAATGATCTGCATGGAGTTTTTGGTCTTCAAACTAGAAAAAGGTAATATGAGTTAATATTTTATAAAATTACTAGATTCCCTAATGTGCCTTTTTTAAAGTAAGAAAAAAATTATTACTCATATTTATTTTTAAATTCACTTCAGGAGTACAGAAGAAAGAACAGGCTTTTCATTTGTATTAGGTAACAGTACAAGTAGCATGTTAGCACTACTCTCATTCAAAAGCACAGAGCATATTCAACTGCACTCTCTCAACTCAATAGAAGCTTTTTGGTCAAGGTGGACTCTCCTTGAAAAAAAGAATAAATGCATAACAGGCTGACTTCTCTCCTCTCAGAGAAAAAAATTAAAAGGTTGCCTGCCAAAGACAGGAAATTTTCTATGGGAAACTTGTTTTTAAAGGTTGGGGTTCTGGTTGTAGAGGCTAAAAGGACACATTGTCACCACCAAAAAGATGACTTGATATTGTTGGGATGTTGGGAAGGGAAAAGAAAATATTAAAAAGGCAATATAAATTCAAAAAAAAACTTTATAGTCACGACCAATTTACCCATTAGTTACAGAAGGAATAGTGAGTTCCAACTCAATAGTGAGTTACTGCAGCCATGGAAATGAAAACAATATTAATATCCTTTAAAATCTGAAGAAAAATGAAAATAATAAGTATATAATAATAATCTAGTTTTGGCTATATTTGTCTTTTTTACCAGACTAATAATAAAATTTAACTTTAAATATATATATTTTATGGATTAAGGAATGTACAAAGGCAAGAGTACCGAGGACACAAAAGTTCTAATACAATCCTGTTCCAAGTGAGTAAATCTTTCCATGGAGAAGAGATGCAGCCATTGAGCTGAGGAGAGGCCTCCATGAAGGCAGGCTTGGTCTCATGCTCAGAGCAGTGGGAAGTATACTAGTTATTTAAGTTTTGATTGTAAAACTACTTTTTTTGACATGACACATAATCTTTTTATATTATTGCATTATATCTGATAATATTTAGGTAAAAATTTTCACCCATATTCTTAAGAGATATTTTTCTGTAATTTTTTTATTGTGTAATATAGTTTGAAATTCGGTATCGCTATACCGCCTGATTCGCACTTCCTGCTTAGAATTGCTTTTGCTATTCTGGGTCTTTTATTTTTCCATATGAATTTCATGATTGCTTTGTCTATTTCTACAAGCAGTGCCTTTGGGATTTTGATTGGCATTGCATTAAACCTATATAGAACTTTTGGTAATATCGCCATTTTGATGATGTTAGTTCTGCCTATCCATGAACAGGGTATATTTTTCCATCTTCTAAGATCTTCTACTTCTCTCTTTAGGGTTCTGTAGTTTTCATTGTATAAATCTTTCACCTCTTTTGTTAGGTTGATTCCCAAGTATTTTATTTTTTTTGAGGATATTGTGAATGGAGTGGTTTTCCTCATTTCCATTTCAGAAGTTTTGTTGCTGATATACAGGAATGCCTTTGATTTATGTGTGTTGATTTTATATCCTGCTACTTTGCTGAATTCATTTATTAGTTCTAGTAGTTTTTTTGTAGACCCTTTTGGGTCTTCTAGGTATAAAATCATGTCATCCACAAATAGTGATAATTTAAGTTCTTCTTTTCCAATTTTTATGCCTTTAATTTCTTTCGTCTGTCTAATTGCTCTGGCCAGTGTTTCCAGAACTATATTGAATAGAAGTGGTGATAGAGGGCATCCCTGTCTTGTTCCAGATTTTAGAGGGAATGCCTTCTATTTTTCTCCATTCAGAATGATGCTAGCCTGAGGCTTAGCATAGATAGCTTTTACAATGTCAAGGTAATTTCCTGTTATCCCTAGTTTTTCTAATGTTTTGAACATAAAGGGATGCTGTACTTTGTCGAATGCTTTTTCTGCGTCTATCAAGATGATCATATGGTTCTTATCTTTAAGTCTATTGATGTGGTGAATAACATTTATTGATTTCTGTATATTGAACCATCCTTGCATCCCAGGGATGAATCCTACTTGATCATGGTGCACAATTTTTTTGATGTGCCTTGTCTCCATCATGATGTTGATATTAGGTTTATGCTGGCCTCATGAAATAATTTAGCAAGTGGCTTCCATCCTCAACTTTTTTTTTAACATTTTTGTAAAATTTTTAAATTATTCATTCCTTAAATAATTGATTTAATTTCCAGTGACACTACTCACTTCTATAAATTTATTATTGGGAATGGTCCTGGTAGAAATTTAATTTATTTAATGGATACGGGGATGTGCAGATCTTTTGGTAAGTTTTGTTTTTCAAGCAATTTGACACAAAATGAATATGTTGCATGAGGCTATTAACAATGTTTGCTCCTTATTATTTTAATTATTGTAGAAATTGTCATAATAACAAAGTTTTATACTCAAAATTTAAAATTTTATTTTTTTATCTTTTTTCTTGATCATCTTTGCTTGTAATTTGTCATTTTTATCATTTTTTAGAAGCAAATTTTACTTTTGTCAGTTTTCTTCATTATCTATATCTTATTTCTACTCTAATCTTTCTTCCTATTTAGTTCATATTTAATTTTCTTATGTTTTCTGGCTTATGGTGATAATTCAGAAACATTGAATAGATATATTTTTGTTAATATAAATATTTTAGCTATAATTAATTATACTTTCTCTAAACTTTAAATATTCAGATATTCTCTATTTTGCTTTAACAGATATGATACGTTAAATGTGCTCTTTTTAAGTATAACAAGTATGATATATGATATTTTTTTATTATCATTCACTTTGAGGTATGTGTGTGTATACACATGCTCACCCTAGGTGTGTGTGTGCATGTGTGTGCGTGTGTGTGTGTGTAACTTAATTTTCCTTTTTGATTTCATCATTGACATGAATCTCTTAAGAGCTTGGTTTTTATGTCACTTCTCTGTGTTTCATTCATTTATTTATCTATTTACTTAGGCAATTTCTCTGTATTTATTACTTATTGATTTATCACTGGTCTTGGTATTGAACCCTGGTTTTATGCCTGCTAGGCAAGTGCTGTACCACTGAGCTCTATCCTCAGCCTTTATTGTTAATTTAATTGTGTTTAGGTCAGAGAATGCCTGTACAGTTTCAATCTTTTGACTTTTTACTAATACCTGTGTTATAGATCATAATATGGTCTGTCATGCAGGACTTCCCAGATGTGCTAGGAAAAAAAAAAAAAAACAGTTGTTTGTTGCAGTGCCATATATTAGGTCAAGGTGACTGTAAAAGTTCAGGTCTTTTCTATTCTCATGAATATTTTGTCTGCTGTTAAAATCTCTATGATTATATATTTTTTATTTCTTATTATATTTTTTCATTCTATGCTCGATGCATTTTGAAACTCAATTATTTGGACACATGTTTATTGTTTAGTTAAGTAATCTTGATAAATTGACCTCTTTGTATCATATATTATTCTTTCTCTTAAGAAGTGGCTCATATGAATTTAGACACTTCATATTTCTTAAGTTTATGGTTTGCAGGATACAACTTTTTTTCCTGCCTTTTAAAAGTATCTTACATTTCAAGTTTGTTTCTTTCAGATAACATATAGCTCGATCTTCCTGTTTTTATCTATTCTAACAACTCCCTAAGATTTGTGTGTCATTTGCATTCCATTTTTCAATCTATTTTTCTTCTAATCCTTTTTTATTTCTTTGTTTTTGGTTAATAAAGTATTTATTTTTACTTTTGGGCATTACATTTTGATATTTCCAATTGCTTGAGCTCTGCTTTTGTGTATTTTTTAATGGTTGCCCTAGGGATTAACAATTCTCATTTTCACCTAATCAAATTCAACTCAGTTTAATACTGTACACTTTCTAAAGTGTAAGAAACTTCCCACAAGAATAATTCATATTACCCCTTACTCCAATCTTTTATTTTTTTATATAATACATACATATTAATAATAAACTCCAGGTTACAATGTTGTATTTTCTTTATAAATCATATATTTCTTAAAATGGTTTTAAAAAGAAAAATAATTATTTGTATTTAATTACATATTTACCAATTCTAGTTTTCCAATTTCCTTTCTTTAAGTTTGAATCACCACATTCTCTTAACATTTCTGGTATGACAGGTTTGTGGTTGACAAATTAATTTCTCATTTATCTGAAAATGCACTATTTCTTTAAAAACATAGGATAATTTCACTGTATGTAGAACAGTGGGAGAATAAATTTTCTTCCTACTCCCCAAAAATTGCTTTCTTTTGCCACCCATAATTATTCATAAGTTTATATCATCATCCCAAATATGTGATCTATATCTCCCCTCCTCATGCCCCCATTCATGATATTCTCTTTTTGTTCTTTAAGGATTTTTTTCTTCTGTCTTTACTAAGTGTGGTTTGCCGACCTTACATTTCTGTAAGTTTGTTTTCTTGTGTGTTTGTTTTTAACAAAATTGGAGAAATAATTAGCAATTACTTCTTCAAGTATTTTTTTCCTGTATATTTTTTTTCCATTTTGAAAATATAATTCATGTACTCAGAATGCTCTGCATAATCCCTCAAATCACTGAATCAATATTAATCCAATTTTTTTCTGTCCATTAAATTGAATGATTTCCATTAATCTATTTTTTAAACTCACTCCACTTTGTCTCCTGGGTAAGGATTAATAAGTTTCAATGGCTTTCTTAACAAACACCTGCAGAATTATTTTCGCTTTTATTTTAAATTTCTATCTACACATCTTAGGTAGTAGAACTTTTTAAGGCCCTCTTATGTTGACTGCAAGGAACTTAAATAATTAAACTAAACGTTCGCTAATTGAATGGAAGTTTAATGGAAGCATCGTATGATTTTTGCCATATGGCTGGGAGTCAAGTGTTTCTTTATTAAGTGTCAGTAAGTCAAATTAGGACCTTGTTTTCATTTAGTTGATAGAAATTAAGAATAAATGGAGTACTACTCAGCACTAAAAAATGACAAAATCATGGCATTTGCAGGGAAATGGATGGCACTAGAGCAGATTATGCTAAGTGAAGCTAGCCAATCCCTAAAAAACAAATGCCAAATGTCATCTTTGATATAAGGAGAGCAACTAAGAACAGATCAGGGAGTAAGAGCATGAGAAGAAGATTAACATTAAACGGGGACGAGAGGTGGGAGGGAAAGGGAGAGGGAAGGGAAATTGCATGGAAATGGAAGGAGACCCTCATCGTTATACAAAATTTCATATAAGAGGAGCTGAAGGGAAAGGGGGAAAAAAACAAGGGAGAGAAATGAAGTACAGTAGATGGGGTAGAGAGAGAAGATGGGAGGGGAGGGGAGGGGAGGGGGATAGTTGAGGATAGGAAAGGTAGCAGAATAAAACAGTTACTAATAGGGCATTATATAAAAACGTGGATGTGTAACCGATGTGATTCTGCAATCTGTACATGGGGTAAAAATGGGAGTTCATAACCCACTTGAATCTAATGTATGAAATATGATATGTCAAGAGCTTTGTAATGTTTTGAACAACTAATAAAAAAACTAAGAATAATGGCCTCATGTTGGTATCACTAATAAAATGTGTAAAGTGCAGTTTGGGCTCTCAAGGAGAAATATTTGTGTATAACACTACTCCCATGACCATATGTCTTGGTTTGCTTGATTCACTAACAATTTGTACATGTTTTTTCATCTATGCTTCTCCTTATTGTCTTAAAATCATTCTTGTTTGGATAATAAATTATATAGTCATCCATTATATTTTAATTTAATTTGATTTTTAAAATGAAACTTGAACATACAAATCTATACAAATGCTTAAGACATAATAATATTTGAACATACAGACTTGAATTATATTTTTATATATAATATACTAATTTAGAATATTTATCCCATTTTTTGGTGTGTGTGTATATGTGTGTGGTGCTGGGGATTAAGTTCAGGGCCTTGTGCATAGGAGGCAAGCACTCTACTGACTGAGCTATATTCCTATATGCCCAGCCCTATTTTTCCCAATTTTAAACTTCATATATGTCTGTTTAACATTTGTATTTCCATCTTGTGTAAAGCTTTTTTTCCATTCATTTAACATCATTCTTCAGAGTATATCATATTTACTTAAATATAAATTATTTGAGATACATCATTTAGGGAAGAATTTACTCAGAAATTTTTAAACTTTCATATAAAAATGGACATAAAGACAATCTCCCCCAATTCATTATATAGATATATATTTTTGACATGTATATCTTTGTGCAATCTACTATTCTAGGGGTGCTTAAAGATTTCTTTTTTTCAGTGCTGAGGATTGAACCCAGGCCTTAACACTGCTGAGCAAGTTTTCCACCACTAAGCTACACTCCCAGTCCTTACATGAAAGCTTGCTTGCAATTTTTAATATTTATAATTGTAAAGTTTTGCCCTAAATAATAAATATTAATTCTGCATTAAATTTATTTTTGTCTCCCACCCCCAGTGAGGTGACTTACAGAGATCACAATTTAGCATCAGTTGAGATATTTTGATCCATGTGTCTTCACCAAGGACTACATTGTCATTGAAAACAAATTGAGTGTTATGCAGCAATGAAAGATTTGGTAAGGACTTAAAAGCCAAATTACACTTCCTTTCCTGAGGAGTTAATTTATGTAAGAATCCGTCAAGGTTTTGGACACAAATGACAAAGCAATGTGATTGGTGATATGACAGAAGACTATGTGGAATTTCAGGTGAAAATAATAGAATTCAGTCTTGAAGCTTTTGTAACAGAAGAGGAAAGAAGGTGAGATTGTTCCATGAACAGGAAAAAGAAAGAGAAAAATTGAGTCTCAATGGCCTGCCAATATCTGGATACCAGCAACATGTGAGGGAAAAGTGGGAGACAGGCACACAGAATTCAACCCAGGTAGGACTATGGTAGCTGTGTGCTAAATCTTAAGTTGAGACATATGGTCAAATAGTAGATGTTTTCTAATTTGTGAATTTGTTTACTAGAAAATTATTACAAAGCACAGATTTTAAGCCACATTTGTTTAAAAATTTAACAAATTGCTTTTACTGAAGGAATAAAATCTTTATGATATTGTACTATTGGATCTGTGGGTCATCACCGCTATAGCTCAAACCACTGACTGACTTTAGCCAAATACAAACTGTGAAGTCATTTGAAGTTGAAACACAAAATGAGAGGTCACATTGCACATTTTACAATTTTAGCATGTACATGGGATATGTTGAGACTTTCCCACAACAAAACTCATTGTTTTTTTATAGTTAAAATGCACTAGTTAAAAGAGAGAGAGAGAGAGACAGAGAGACAGAGATAGAGACAGAGACTTTTCTACTAGCATCTTCTAAGAATCATCAATTCACAACTGGCATTAGAGGACATACAGAGAAGAGACAATAAGTAATTTCAAGAAATTCCTATATGGGGAGTTGAAATTAGCCAACAGGAGAATGAGTGAAATAAATATTGAAATGCCTAATTAAACTTATTTTGCATAAGACAATATTCTAAACCTTTAGAAAATGCTAGTGGGCAGCACAGTATGGTTTGGTATGCCACATCCTAAGAAAGGATTATTTCTTTTGAAGAAACATCTCTTACTGCTAAGGATTACTTTACCTATTCTGGGTCTCTTATTTTTCCAGATGAATTTCATGATTGCTTTTTCTATTTCTATGAGGAATGTCATTGGGATTTTTATCAGAATTGCATTAAGGCAGTAGTATGGTCATTTAGATAATATTAATTATAATATTAATTCTGCCTATCCAAGAGGAAGGTAGATCTTTCTATCTTCTAAGGTCTTTTTTGATTTCTTTCTTTGTGGTTCTGTAGTTTTCATTGTATAGATATTTCACCTTTTCTGTTAAGTTTATTCCAAAGTATTTTATTTTCTTTGAGGCTATTGTAAATGCAGTAGTTTTCCTCATTTCCCTCTCAGAGGAATTGTCACTGATATATAAAAATGCCTTTGAATTATGCGTGTTGATTTTATATCCTGCTAACTATGGAACCAACCTAAATGCCCTTCAGTAGATGAATGGATTAAAAAATGTGGCATATATACACAATGGAATATTACTCAGCAATAAAAGAGCATAAAATTATGGCAGGGCTGGGGATGTGGCTCTGCGCGGGGCACTGGGTTCTATCCTCAGCACCACCTAAAAATAAAATAAAGATGTTGTGTCCACTAAAAACTAAAAAATAAATATTAAAAAATTCTCTCTCTTTCTCTCTCTCTCTTAAAAAAATAGCATTTTCAGGTAAATGGATGGAGTTGGAGAAGATAATGCTAAGTGAAGTTAGCCAATCCCCCAAAAAACAAATGCTGAATGTTTTCTCTAATATAAGGAGCCTGACTCATAGTGGGGTAGGGAAGGGGATCATGGGAGGAATAGACAAACTCTAAATAGGGCAGAGGGGTAGGAGGGGAAGGGAGGGGGCAGGGGGTTAGCAAGCATGGTGGAATGTGATGGACATTATTATCCAAAGTACATGTATGAAGACATAAATTGGTGTGAACATACTTTATATACAGAGACATGAAAAATTATGCTCTATATGTGAAATAAGAATTATAATGCATTCCACTGTCATGTAGTTAAAAAATAAAATCAATTAAAAATAAAAGAAACATCTCTTGAACTCAGTAAATATGCTGATGGGGATTATGCATGGTTCTGAGCTCCATGGGTCTTCTATCAGGAAGAGCAGGTATTCTTGTTCTTCCACCTTACAGAGGCAGAGTTCCAAGAAATAGTTGGCTGGGAAGCGTCAATTTTTTCTTATTTATGACATTTCTTTTCATAAAAAGTTAATCCCTGGGGCTGGGGTTGTGGCCCAGTGGTAGAGCGCTCCCCTAGCATGCATGGGGCACTGAGTTCGATCCTTAGCAACACATAAAAATAAAGATATTGTGTCCACCTAAAACTAAAAAATAAAAAAAGTTAATCCCTATTTATTTATCCTACAGAAAAAAATTATAAATAAGAAATAGAGTATAGAAGTCACCATAATCCCATGACCCAGAGATATTATTAGTGTTTTGTTTCCCCAAGATTTCAATTTAATAAATATTTTCCAAGCTAAGAGTGAAATCTTTATTCCTTTGCCTATGAAATCCACTTATATGACTAGATAGGAACTGAAATAAGAAACTTCTTATAAAATATACCTTTCCTTTATTGAGTATTTGAAGCCAACATACATAAGCAATATCTTTCCTACCAATATCTCTCCACTGCCCTACTTTCTGTAAGATATAATTATTTTTATAGATAGAGAAAGAGGAAGTTAGCCTGGGAAGAAAATGGCATTGATACTATTGCCTCATGATAAAATCCAATGCACCTAAGCCAGAGCAAATCATGACTCTTGGAACAAGCAGAGGTCTTTGAAGTCAGCTGAAGAAGGGTCTTGCTGGCTGCAGGCAGCTGCTAGAGAACCCAGCAATGTACCTGTGGTGGTAGGAAGTCATGAGTAAATCTGGAGGTAGCAGCCTGCATGTGGATGTTGCTACGTTCACAGGCAGTGGCAGCTGTAGGCACTGCCAAGTGGCTTTGCAAGAAGCACGTGTAGACAAATTGGAGCCGTCCAGAAGTGGAATAGGGTGAATTCACATGGAAACATTAGCTGATCAGCTGTTTTATGTTCCATTGGAGAAATGCTTTGAATCTGAGCCACTTTTTATAAGCAAGATAGATATAAGCATGGTTTCGTTTTTGTTTTGTACATGATATTTGAAAAAATAAAGTAATGTCTCTTTGTTACTACCCTTGGTTCTGTAAATATTGATTTTTAGTATACTTTCCATGTGATTCACCAACCATGAATACCTAACTAATGGTAGACAATGACCTATATGACATCTCTGGAGTCCATATACTCAGAGATGCATGGTTGAATTGTAATATCTCCTAGCTGAGATGTTATGGCCAGTAAGATGTTTATCAAGATTGTTTAAAAACCGTGCCATTCATATTTTTGTGCAACATGTCATTAATTTTTATTTGGACCTAATGTAAAAGCTTCACTGTGTTCCAGATATGTCAAGGATAGAATGCATT
The DNA here is from genome assembly GCF_048772815.1 of Callospermophilus lateralis. Classification (NCBI taxonomy): domain Eukaryota; kingdom Metazoa; phylum Chordata; class Mammalia; order Rodentia; family Sciuridae; genus Callospermophilus; species Callospermophilus lateralis. The sequence continues at coordinate 125,103,375 of NC_135306.1, read as the reverse complement.
TCCCTTTTTGCCATGCCAATGAGGCAGGATAGAAAAACTGCCCAAGGCATGTGTATTCTGCTCCAAAGCCAGGTAGAAAGAGAATCTATCGCAAGATCCATTCTCCTTCCCATCCATTAGCTAAGAAGAGTCTCATTCTAGTTAATGAGTGGAGTTGGACTGGGAAACACTTCTCTTTCAGAACATTTTGCCTATATATATCCATCTTTCTTTGCTATTTTGAGAAAAAAAAACAGCCACAACAACTTACAGGGTTTTTTTTTTTTATTTGTCTCTGACATATACCTTCTTTGATGAACACAGAGACAACCACAGGCTTAAAAATGAGAAAGGGGTGAAAATGCAGACAAAAACATCATTTAAATCAATATCTAAAAATATGTTCTGGTTACAATTTTGGGCCAGTGGAATTATTGTTGTGCCAGGTTTCTCAGCAATTCCTAATGTTTTATCTGGGAGCATGATTGATGCCAAGGCAAGGCTTAGAGAAAATGTGCTACTGAACCTGCCCACACTCTCAATCTGGACCTCATGGAGGAAGATAGGAGGATGTAGCTCCTGGCCTCCCACTAGGATGATGGTACAAAGAGTATAAGTTTCATAATTAGAAAACCCTGCTTTCAAAACATATACTTCTCACTAGTTATATGACTTCGGATAAATTATTTATGATTGTCACATATTTGGAAGACAATTTCTTTGAAAAAAGAAACTGATTTTTTTTTAACATCCTCAGAAGTACGCACAATGATGGTTCACACTTTGCATACAACATACCTAGAATGAATTTGCTGTATGTATTTTACATTTCATAACTTTAGTTTTCTTATTGATATAAAATGATAATATCAGATGCTGCTGAGGAGATGCAGTGAAGATCCATATGTGAGACGGACAAATCATGAAAGAGCAGGCACTCAGTAGATGATTGTTTCTTTTCTCCCTCCCTTACCTACCTCCCCCTGTTCCTTTTTTCTCATGTCCCTACTAGCTAATGGCAATGTATTATGGAGTATTTTTTCACAATAGACATAGTTCTCCTCTTCTGATGCATATACAAATTAATCATAACTATTATCAATAATAATAGCATAAATAGCAATTGAGTGTTTAATCTGATAAACCTTAGACAGCTGGCTTTTTCAACAGCTCTGGAACATGACCCCCCACACACATCTCCATCAGCCTCTTACTTTACTGCCACTTATCTGGGTAAAGGAACTGACTCTCTTTCTCTTTGAAACAAGATAATTCTTCCCTTTAATGAAACTATTATTTTCCCACTAGTGTTTTTAATCTGTCATCCATCTATACTCAATCCGTTAATTTTTTTGCAGACTAAATTTTTTTCTTTTTGTAGATTTTTCAGTTTTGAAAAACCCTCCCAAAGAATGATAAGTTGTAAAAATGGTTATATTTATCATAACAGCTAAATTCCTTAAAGAATGAAACACTGAGTAATGTCCATTTCTACAACTTGAAGCAGAGTTTTATTTTCATTTTATTTTAAAGTTTTTAATTGACATAATAATTATAGATAGGTAAAATGTGATATTTTGATGCATGTGACAATGTGTATTGATTAAATCAGAATAATTAACACATACATTACCTCCAACTTATATTGTTATTTTGTGTGTGTGTGTGTGTGTGTGTGTGTGTGTGTGTGTGTGTTGGGAACTCTCAAAATCCTGTATTGGGAAATATATAATAAATTATTGTCAACAATACTCATCATCTGTGCTATAGAAATTAATCTTCCTGCTTAATACCCATCAATCAACCCTTCTCTATGCCCCATGCAGAGCAATGTTTAAAACAAAAACCATTTTCCTCCAGATAAATGCTAAATACATTGTTCAAAGTCAAATTATTAATATAACTCAAAATCACATTTAGTTCATATATATTCAATCAATACAAGTATGATTTTCTGTGCAAGATAAAAATATTTGGAATTTGGAATTATTAATCATAAGAGATTTACAGTTTTATATCAGATAGAAAAATGCATCTATTTCTGTATTTTATGTGTTCAAAGTTTGGAAAGGTGCTGATTTTCACCAACAAGTAATTTTAAATGGTAGTAGTTATATCATTGTGCTCATTTTGAAGTAAATCCAAATGCTTATAAAGGTGGAGAATCAAATCTAAGAGCTGCATTCAAATCAGTTAATCTTGGTTACATAGAATCACATATTGGCAGCTTTTAATGCCTTTTGAAGAAATGTTTACAATAGTTTCATTAAAAAAAATGAATAGAATTGGAACCCACTGTTGAAAATCATTTTCTTAACAACATCTTTGGAGACAAGTGATACCTAGAGTCACTACAAAACTCATTGTCTAAAATATTTAGTGTTATTTGCTTCAAGTTATTAAATCAAAATCTGCTTTTTGGAAAATGGTCAATTTCAACTGTGTTTGACAGGTATTGTCATGCCCATAAATCTAATCATGCAGTGGCAATAATATAAAAAATGATCTCACAATTATTTTATAATTATATTCTCAATTGATATGCATAAAAACACAGCAAGGTAGATATTGCTATTAATCCCAGTCCATGTTTAAACAGAGATATTAAATTGTTCCAAATTAACAATTGGTTTCGAGCTAGAGACTCAACTATGGGGTCTAGGAGCTCTAAACTCACAATCTCTGTCTGTAGGATACCAGAAGACTGGGCTCACACAGCCAATGTAAGACAGGAGCCCCTGTTTGCTGGACATGGTCTATGATGTCCTGTTTAGCCTTTGTTCTTTAAGAACAAACATTTAGTATTTACAAATTTATGAATATGGAGAACATTTTATTCCTGATAATATTTCTGTTGGAGAATGTGGTATTTTTTTTTCAAGGAATGCCTTGAAAATCTCAAAGTAATAAAAGTAAAACTCTTCTCAGAGCCAGCCCAGTGGGACATTAGAGCAGATTATGCTAAGTGAAGCTAGCCAATCCCTAAAAAACAAATGCCAAATGTCTTCTTTGATATAATGAGAGTAACTAAGAACAGAGTAGGGATGAAGAGCATGAGAAGAAGATTAACATTAAACAGGAATGAGAGGTGGGAGGGAAAGGGAGAGAGAAGGGAAATTGCATGGAAATGGAAGGAGACCCTCAGGGGTATACAAAATTACATACAAGAGGAAGTGAGGGGAAAGGGAAAAAATACAAGGGGGAGAAATGAATTACAGTAGAGGAGGCAGAGAGAGAAGAGGGGAGGGGAGGGGAGGGGGGAGGGGGGATAATAGAGGATAGGAAAGGCAGCAGAATACAACAGACACTAGTATGGCAATAGGTAAATCAATGAATGTGTAACCGATGTGATTCTGCAATCTGTATACGGGGTAAAAATGGGAGTTCATAACCCACTTGAATCAAAGTGGGAATTATGATATATCAAGAACTATGTAATGTTTTGAACAACCAACAATAAAAAATAAAATTTAAAAAATAAAAAAATTAAATTAAAAAAAAGACTATTCCATGCACTGGTGATATCCATGCAGAGGCTGAGAGGTCATCAGTTGCAATGATGTAGGAGATTCCTTTACTGGGCAGAGAGTTGGGTTAGATGGTCGTTTGATAATCATTCTAATGCAGTGTTTTAATACTGGGATCTTGTTATAGTTTCTTCTAAGTTGATTTTCAAATCTCTTTAAAGAGAGTGGCTATAAAATCCAGCCCTGACATAACAGTGCTCCAGCAGAGGTGGTTGTGAGTGTTTACAGCATCCCCTTCAAGATGCTTCCTTATCCCAGCAGATGACCTAATGCCTAAGTTTTGGATCTGTGACCTGGTGTCTTTCTTAAAAAAGTTTTGTTTACACTGGAAAATACCCTGTGGCTCTTGCCTGTTTTGTGTCCAGTTTCTTTGATGACCACTACTCTTTTTAGGAGAACCCTGACTAGCAGGAGAATGAGGGTGAGTGTATCAATTTGGTGATACACTGAGGAGGCAATATACCAAAACACAAGAAGTAAGAGAGGCAGTGTATTACTGACGGATCCCAAAGAGGAGAGGGCAGCACACCTTGTAGGGCCAGCAGGAAGTAGGAGGCTGTCTGGAACACACTTGTTCAACCAGAGGATGGGGAGCAAGAGAGAGACCCACGGATCTGTGAGCGGAAGCCTTTGAAAGGTGTTACCCAAGGTCTCCCAAGGGTAGTTCTGACTGGTGGGTTTATAGCATATAAGCATGAGTTCTGTGGATTCACACTGTGATGAGCAGTGGTCACTATGGCATAAGTGCACAGGTCTTGCGGGGAGTGAGGGTCTGTGGGGTATGTCAAATGGGTTGTGTCTAGCCATCCCATGCAGATGAGGTCAGAGGTGGTTGCCTAAGGTAGAAATCTGTACCCATCACTGAAGATACAGGACAAAGTGAAAGACTAGAAATTATGTCAAGGGTGACTAAGCCCTCTATCTGGTATGAGAAATTCCATTTATGTTCAAAATGTATGTTGTGATAATATAAAATTATATGAATTCATTACGTTATTAAGAACTAAATTCAATAGGCTACAATGAGTCCATGGGTCTCTAAAGTAGTGTGTAAAATGTGTGTATATATAATTGTGTTTTTTCTAGGAAGAAAATCAGTGTTTACTATATCCCAATTCCTAAAAGATTAAGAGCCACCTTATGTAAATGAACTAGTTGATTATAAACATATCAAGTTCAAAAGATATTCTATTTTGGTTTAAATTAATACCAAAGATAATACCTGAGAAAAGTTATAAATTAAATGGATTAAGATCTTTTGTTCTCCTCCTCCAGCTTCATTGGACTAGTTTAAAATTACATTTCCTATTTTCTAAGACTTCAGTTGCTTTTTCTATCTAACTTTTAAAAACTAATCACAGCAAATGAAACCCAGTTGTCTAAGTGATATAGTATACAAAAGTAGCATCTTGATTCCTATGAAAATGCATTTCTCTGCGATTCCTGAATAGCTCCAAATTATGCCAACACTGAGCAGCAATGTTTACTCTGAGTTTTAGACTAAGTCTTTGAAAAAATGTGTTCTAAACCTTTTCTATCACCATCTGTATGTCTAGCATCAACGCTGTGATGAAGTTGTTCCGGTTTAGGCTTTTTTCTTGATTTCTTTCACATAGTCATTAATACACATTTGTCTTTTTATTTTGTTTACTCTGCACTGAACTGTATGTTCAATGAGGGCTTGATACAGATGTTACTTGATGTTATTTAATAGCTACTGAGGTCAGGCAACCTAAGGCCATCATTATGCTAAAATTAAATTTACTTATGGAAATTCATAGACATATCCAGAATTGGTTTCATCTCCTACACGGGAACATACTCAAGAAACCCAAAACAGGCTTACTGGTTTACTCAACTCTTCCCATTCACCAGTGGTGTGGAAAGCAGGTTCTTTAACACAGCAGTATACATAACACCTCTACCAAATGAAATATAAACTTTTTTTTTTTTTTTTTTGGTAGTTAAATGCTGAAAGTCAGTTTTTCTTCCCCACCCCTTTCTTCCTTCCACACGGCAAGTAAAGCTCACTGGCCGGGAGTGAACTCTATCTGCCAAGCTTTGACCAGTGAAGAGGATTCAGAGAAAACAACACAACCATTAATCAGAAAAAGGAAAAGTGACAAAGGAAAATAATCATGCTGTAGCCCCAAGTATAACAAGTGTATAAATCATATTTGTATTCTATTCTATGACTTGTATGTGCATAAATGTTCATAGCAGCTTTAGTTTTGACATCCAAATACTGAAAGCAATATAATGTCCATCAATAGGTTAAAATATAAACCAATTTTGGTATTTTCATAAAGTAAAATACCACTCATTAGTAAAAAAAAATGCAATATTTAACACAATCAATACGGTTGATAAATTTTAAGATAATTATACTGAGTTTTAAGAGGAACAAAAAATATAAATTGTATGACTTCATTTACACAAAACTAAAAACAAACAAACAAAACAAAACAAAAGAAACTAATCTTTAGTCACAGAAAGAAGATTAGTGGTTACCTGAGGAAGGGAGGTGGGAAGAACAGGAGGGAGGGAGGAATTACTAAGGGGCATGAATTACTAAGGGGCATTTTAGGGTCATGTCTGTGTTTTCTTGATTGTACTGGTTTCACCAAGATACATAAATTTGTCACACTGGACACCTGAAACTTGTTGGGTTTTTGTCCATTATTTCTCAATAAAAATATAGAGAGAGTAGGTTAAGAAATAGAAAGATGAATCATGTTAGTGTTGAAAATGAATGGGGTTGAAAAAATAACGACATGGGTTTTAGTCCTAGCTACTTAGCAGCAAGGTGCGTTATGCATGGGAAAATGATTGCCTTTTGTTACTTTATTTATTAAAAAACAGTAATCTTACATTACAACTCATAGGGTTGGCATTGCAAAAAAAAAAAAAAGAAATACAAGAAAAAAGCACTGTGAATTATAACCCATTACAAAGCAAAACACACCAGATACAAATAGGTAGTTGATAGACAATGATAATTATAGGTAATTAGATACAGATTTTTTGTTACTGTACTGACATTAAAGATCTTAATCCAGCAGGCAAGGACCCTGAAAATAAACAGCTGCTACCTTGCCAGTCACCTTCTCTGGGACAGCTACCAAGTCTCTGCTGCAAAGATGCTCAAATTTTAACTGCAGCCATGAGTAGTGACTTAATTCCTTCTTTGTAAACACCTAGGACCTGAAAGATTGGATCATACAGTAGGTATATAATCAATCCTCTTAATTGTAGCCATTCTGATAGGTAGTATCTCATTGTGGTTGATTTCTCTGATGAATATAAAGTTAAAAATATTTCTGTGTACCTTTTTGCCATTACTGTATCTTTTCTTTTTTCTGTAAAGTGTTCAAACCTTGCCTGTTTTTTTCTTAGGGTATTTATTTTTTTACTATTTAGTGAGTTTTAAGTGTATAAATCTAAGTCCTTTATCTGATATATTTCTGGCAAATATTTTCTACCAATATTATGTTTCTCTTTTTTAATTCTGAGGAAGAGAAGCTTTTAATTTTGACAGTTTCATTTATTCTTTCTTTTACTGATTTTATTGTTGGTACTATATCTGAGGCATATTTGGTCACAATGATTTTCTTTTATGTTTTATTCTAAAGGTGTTACAGTTTTATGTTTGACATTTAGAATTATCATCTATTTTGAGCAATTTTTTTGTATTTGGTACAAGTTTCGTATCAAAGTTCTCTTATGTACATCTTCAAGTTCCAGCACACCCGTTGAAAAGGCAATCCTTTCCTCATGGATTCATTTTGTATCTTCGGTGAAAATTGGTTGTCAATATATGTATGAGTGTATTTCCAAACTTTTTATTCTGTTCCATAGAATAAAAAAATATTTTTTCATCTTTTTATCTTTTATCTATTTTTAAAATCTTTTTGTCAATACCACACTGTCTTGATTACTGGAAATATGGAATGTTCTTTTTCAAACTTAATTTAACTAGCCTTTCCTTTTCACTTCAAATGAGTTTTAGAATCAGATTGTTAATTTCAACCCCCCAAAAGGTCTTTTGGTATTTCTATTGTTATTATATTAAATCTATAGATTGATCATCTTGTGGAGAACTGACATCCAAATGATATTGAAGTAGCAATGCAATCATTGCATTGGCTGTAGACTCCAGTGTAATGCTGAATAAAATTTCTGAGGCCAGATATCTTTGTTCCTGATCTTACCCGTTTTTCACCAGTAAGTTCTTTTTGTATTGCTGGTGTGACCTTTTCCTAGTTCTTTGCCTGAGGAGAATAGGATTTTCTTAGGGCTTTTATTTTCCTACTATTGGCGTTTATAGACTCTTTGCTTCTCTGGCATCTTCTCTGGATATATGAAGTAAGAAGAGAAGCCGGCGAGGGCTGGTGATGTACCTCGGTGGCAGAGTCCTAATTTAGCATGTACAGACTCTGGTGCACAGTAGAGCAGTGTGGGTGTTATTCCTTTTGGCTTCAAGTTTCCCAAATACCTTCTTTCTACCTTTCAAAATCTTTAGGAATATTTTATAAAATTTTCTTTACTGAACATTCCTTTGCCTTTTCGTTGTGAAAATCCATTTTCATTTAGTGTTATTTTTCTCCTTTCTTAAGGATTTCCTTTAGCATTTCTTGTAATGTGGGCCTGCTAGGGACAAATTCCTTTGACTTTCCAAATCAAAAAAGTCTTTATTTTTTACTCCATTTCTGAAAAACATTTTTGATGACTGTAGAAACCCTATTTGAAAATGTTTTTTTCATTCCTTTAGTATGTTGCTCCAAGTGTCTTGTTATTATATTTTAAAGAGGAAATCTGTGATGATCTGGATTTTATTCCTTTGTATATGACAAGTCTTGTTTTTTTTCAATCTTTGACTGATTTTCAGATTTTATCTTTATGACTATTTTTGTGAAATTTGGTTATGATGTCCCTTGGGGCAGTGTTTCTGTCTTGTGTTCTTGGGAGTTATCGAACATATATAGTCTGTTTGCATCAAATATAGGAGAGATTGGCCATTGCATCTTTGAATATTTTTCCCTCCTTTCCCTTCAAATGTTAACAATTACATAATGTTATGCTCATAAAAATTTTCTAACACTTTGATATATGCTCCTTCTCTTTGTTAATTTTTTGATGTTTAAGTTCTCAATAATTTCTACTTCTGCTACTTCAAGTTCATTGATCCTTTGCTCTGAAAACAACAACAAAAAAATCTGTCATTATTCCCATTCAGTTTATTTTTTTCTTTAATTTTAGACATGTAGTTTTCAACCCTAGGAGCTTACTTTGTAATTTTTATATTTTCCATACTACTTAACTCTTGAACATTTGGAATATATTTATTTGGAGTTATTTAATGGCCTTGTTTACTACTTTTAAATCTGTACCAGTTCTCAGCTATTTGGATTGATTGGTTCATCTCTTCTTCATGATTTGTATTTTCCTTATTTGAATATCTACCCCTTTTAATTGGTCCCCAATACTGTGAATCTTATCTTGTTGAGTACTGCATATTTTTGTATTGCTATAAATATTCTTGAGCTTTACTCTGGATGCATTTAAGTCACTTGGAAATAATTGACCCTCCTTGGTCTGGCCTCTAAAATGTTTCAGGTGGGCTCAGAACAGTGGTGTGCTTGGCACTAATTATGTGTATTACTGAGGCAACACACTTCTGCTGCTCTGCCCAATGCCCCGTGAGTTAGGAGGCTTTCCGGTCTTGCTAGTGGGACAGGCATGATTTCTGTGCTCATGCTCAGTGCTCAGTGCTCTCTCTCATAACCCTTTTGGGTCATCCTTCTTTCTCCCCTCTGTGGCCTTGGGTGGCTTTCTAACATTCATGAGTCTGTCAAGTCTTTGCTTGATGTTCAAAGGGAACCTGAGGGGACCTCTCAAGTTCTCGATTCTGCTTTCTTCTACCAATTTCAACTTCCTTGTTGTTTCTAGCTTCTCAGATCAGTCTCAACTCTCAGAATCCACTAGACTCTGCCCAGGTTCCCCCTTTCTCTGTTGCATTCTAGGAATCATCTCAAGGCGACCAGCTGGAGGGCTCACCTTGTTTGATCCCAGGCTCTGTGCTACACTGCCTGACATTGAGTATTTGATATCATTGTTCCATATACTTTGTCAAATGTTTGGTTATTAAGTGGGAACTATGTTTGCTCCCTATTACGTAACAGTCCCTATTAATCTTAAACCAAAAATAGAATGCTTCATCCATTTGTTTTCATCTTTGTCAAATCAGAAGATCTTTAAACAATTAGAAAAGTACCCTCCTTTGTTCTACCCTTTGCTGATTTCTATGTTCACATAACTTTCTGCCTATAGGCTTCTCTTGTCTTGGGACAAGAACAACTACAAATTCTCTAATGTGCAACCCCACTGTGTAATGCAATTCCCAACAGATAACATTCACTCCATAAATGTTTGATTGAGTAAATGAATAAAATAACAATTATATAAAAATGCCAGACAAATTGAGAGGAGATACATAAAAGATATTTATATAACACATACTTGTTTTATAATTTGTTTTTTGCAGTAAAATTTAAATAAAAGTGAAAAGAGGAATTTATAAAGGAAATATAAGTCTTGCACAAGTTGTTAAGTGCTTGCTTAGAGATGATGAGGGAAACTGAGCCTGCCACAAACAGAGCATATTGTAGACCAAAGTTCTGAGGATTACCTCCTGGATGTTCCACATTCTAAGGGATGGAGGTATGCTGTACATATTCTTCAAGCCCATCCTTTGTTCCATTTCTGCCTTAGTTCATTTTCTCTTTCCCTTCCTTCCTAGGCTCTGTCCCTTTTATGTCTGTTATTACATGTACTGTATTTATAGAATCTAAAGCTCATTAGCCAAATAATTGTGTTGATGGAGTTTGGTGGGGACTGTATAGATTTAGTGTGAATCTAACAAGAGCAGAGGTGCTGCTGTCTATAATTGCAAAATTAAACAAGCTGATTTGATTTCTAAAGTCCCTTTTAGCTCTGCACCTGTCTTTACCAGAGAGATCCTAGGGGAAATGGCCAATCCAATGGATCACACAGAGGATATTCTTTTTCATTCACTACTTATCGCTTATGGCAGCATAATTTCTATTCTCTCTTAACATGGTATTCCTCCAAAAGATTATTGAATTAAAGTTGTTTCTTGTTTAGAAACAATTCACATTTTAAATGCTGTATTTGTTACTTTTTAAATGTTAATTTCCCATGACTACAAACTTAGGCCTGATTGAAAAATAAATAAAGCTTAGGGGCAAAATCATATTACAAAAATAATAATTGTACATATGAAGCTTTGTGGTCTATGGTTTATTTCTCTCAATTAATATAGTAGCATTCCCAGAAAACAAAATAAAACAAGCCATAAAAATCACTGCCTTTTTGAAGTTAATTCTTCTATGAAAACCACAATGGGTCAGGACACCCTTGTGTATTTTTATACCTGCCCATCTTGATGTAAGTCTAATATTCTCCCCTGCCTTAATTCTGTAAACATTCTAACTTTAGTGAGTGCTTATTTTTGATCCAATCAAGTCCGTGGCACACCTGTTTTTGTGGATGAAAAGACAGTGAGTCATTTGGGAGGAGGGCAGTCACATTAACTCTTGGAAGACACGGAGGTGGATTCATGATATTGAGTTTTTGAGGACGTAACATGATGCCCTCATGACCGAAAAGAACTCTCGGACCTCCTGAAAGAGGTCATCTCATTCTCACTAAGGGGGTGCAGAGTTACTGCCATGTTTATCTCTAGGGTCAGTACTGTAAAGTTTAGGAAAGTAGCTGCAACAGGCTGTAAGAAATGCCATCCAGAATGTTCATTCTCAGGCTTTTCCAAGGTATCTGCACAACAGCCCCATTGAGCATGTTTGTACCTGTTCCGCCTCATTTTAAAAATGCGCATTTTTCTCTGATGTAGCTGCAGTGTTTTAGGAATACAATTTGGGGGAATAACAAAGCCAGTATTGCTCCATTGAATTGAGGTCTTCGATTTTTCAGTGGAAGCAAGACTTTTCTTTTTGTCACCGAGTTCTTTCTCCAGCTATGCTCTGAAAAGGGAGAAAAGCATAAAAATGAATGATAAAAGCCAGCCCTCTGATGGACCAGGGCAAAGAGAACACAGTGTCAGGATGGCATTTCATAATGATAAGGAAAAAGCAATTTGCTCATCTAGGTGAGTGCTTTATCCTCTGGGCATGTGTAACCTGAAGAAGGTAAATTACTTTTTCCTGGTACCACTTGGTATCCAAGAGGAGGTAATTTAGCTCATAATGTCAAGACACCCTGCTGCTATGAAAGTAGTTATATCCCTGGTTTGCTACAAGGAGAGTACTTGGCTCACAGTCAAGCTGATCCCTTTGCAAACCATCCAATCCAAGGCTGAGATGTTTTAGAACACACCAGCAAGTGTACAAATGAATAGGTGCTTTTTTTTTTTTTTTTTTTAAATGGGGTGGTTGGGAGTATGGTTTTTAGTTCCTCCATTGATTGTGATTTAACTGTACTGTTCCCATAGAAACAGACTTGGGTTTTTTAAAATTCTAAAATGCTGAAAAGGAAACTTCTCATAGAACTACAGGACTATAATTCAGTCTTACATATGCCTTGTGTCTGGATTCTGAGGGAATGACTTCTGCTTTATTTCAAGTCTCATATGTGGAAAGGGGGTTTTGTTCAGTTGGGGATTCTGTAGAGAAACTGCTTTTTAAAGAAGTTTTCCAATTCATTACAAATTAGGTGCAATGATAGACCATCATAAATAGAATGGCTTTATTTGAACTTCTTTATGACAAGAAAAATGATCACTGGGCCAGAAATACGTTATTTTTGCCACATTTTGAGAGAGAACTTTAGGGAGAGTGACTTCCTATGTGTAAATATTCATGTGTAGGCATCTTTAAACAGATGATCACACTGAAGAAAACCACTTACCTGAGCATCTAAAACCGCCTTGGCACACCTGTCTTTCACAAACTGATAAGACTACATTGTCATTCCCCCACCCCATAGTATCTACAAAACTCAAAGGAAATACAATTATTTATGAGGTGGAAAGTGGTCATAACAATGTTCACTTATTGATTCATTCACTCAGTCTTTATTGGGAACCCAACACAAAGCAGGTATTGCACTAGATGCTGGGGTTAGAACACAAAAAGCACAAATACAATCCTAATGCTTGCAAGCATCCTGGGGATTTTAGCCTGGCTAGTACATGGGCTTTAAGCAGAAAATCATAAAAGTAATTAGAATTGTGATAAATCCTATAAAAAAATAGGTAGAAATGCTACATGAATATGTATAGGAAGCATAATTTATTCGGGAGAATGGGGTGTCAAGGAAAATTTTTCTTTTTGAATTGGGAACCAAATATTGATCAGAGATTATAAGGATGAGATAGGAGATGAAAATTCCTGGTAGAGAAATGAACTTGGGTAGGGGTACTACCTTGATTCTAACTTGAGTAGAGCTTCAAGTGGTTCAGGATTTAGAAAGGAATCGATGTGGCATAAAAAAAAAAAATCAAGGATAAGCTTCATTTATTTGTTTGTTTATTAAACATATATGGCATTTACTCTGTGGTAGGAACAACTGCAAAGACTTTGCAAATATTAATTCAGTGAATCTTTATAACGATCCTATCCTACAGACTATGTACTATTGTTATCTTCATCTTAGAGCTGTAGGAACTAAAGGACAAAGAGTTTTTATAGTGAGAGCAGTAAACATATAAAAGGAACTGAAAAGTCAGGTGAAACATTTAAAAGTTTGTCAAAAAAAAGTCATAAAAATTTATAAAAATGGTTTTAAACTGTCAACGCCTCTATCAGACTTATAATTTAGCTAGATATCTCTGATCAATATCTGAAGAAGGAGACTGGTAGATAGGAGGTTTTAGCAAGAGTGGATGAGAAAATCAGGTCAGAGGCTGTGCTACTTCTAGGGAAGCGATGATGTCACTAGGCAATGCACAAGATGGAAGTATTCCAGAAATGTTTCAGGGTTGAACAGATAGGACCTGGAGATGGCATATAAGTGATCTCTGGAAGGGAAGAAAAGGTCAGGGATGATTTTTAAGTTGGAGCCATTTACTGGATTAGGGAGCACAAGCAAAGAGCCATGAAGTGGACAGAGAAGAACCATAAAAAATATTTCAATCGTAATACAATTTGATGTTTCTAGGATGTATTAGTATAGAGATGTTGAGTAAATATTTGAGTTTGGGAGAATGAAATACAGAAGCAAGTTCTTAGGAAAACATGTAAATTTCAGAAGCTACTCAACATTTATTTATTAAATATTTAACTTGCTTGTTTTCTCTTTAGACTCCAATGAAGATACAAAAGAATATGAGATAATATTTTAAAATTACTAATATAATAATATGCTCCACAAAAATAGATTTTTGAGACCATGAAGAGACTTCACACAAGTAACAGCATTGGAGATATTCATGACATCTCCACATAATTGTTTTGGGGAAAATCGTAGGATGAAATGAGGCAGGAGAGAAGCCAGGCGACAACCAATAGATTCCTATTTGTGTGGTTTTTTTTTTTTTGGTTTTTTTTTTTTTGGTGTGTGTGTGTGTGTGTGTGTGTGTATGTGTGTTTTGTTTGTGATGGGGTCTCCCTAAGTGCCAAGGCTGTCCTCAAACTCCAAATCCTGCTGCCTTAGTCACCCGAGTAGCCATGCCTGGCTTAATTTGTGGTCTTTTTTTTTTTTTCTTTTCCTTTTTTTTATTGGTTGTTCAAAACATTACAAAGCTCTTGACATATCATATTTCATACATTAGATTCAAGTGGGTTATGAACTCCCATTTTTACCCCAAATACAGATTGCAGAATCACATCGGTTACACATCCACATTTTTACATAATGCCATATTAGTGACTGTTGTATTCTGCTACCTTTCCTATCCTCTACTATCCCCCCTCCCCTCCCCTCCCATCTTCTCTCTCTACCCCATCTACTGTAATTCATTTCTCTCCTTGTTTTTTTTTCCCATTCCCCTCACAACCTCTTATATGTAATTTTGTATAACAATGAAGGTCTCCTTCTATTTCCATGCAATTTCCCTTTTCTCTCCCTTTCCCTCCCACCTCATGTCTCTCTTTAATGTTAATCTTTTTCTCATGCTCTTCCTCCCTGCTCTGTTCTTAGTTGCTCTCCTTATATCAAAGAAGATATTTGGCATTTGTTTTTTGGGGGGTATTGGCTAGTTTCACTTAGCATAATCTGCTCTAATGTCATCCATTTCCCTGCAAATTCCATGATTTTGTCATTTTTTAGTGCAGAGTAATACTCCATTGTGTATAAATGCCACATTTTTTAATCCATTCATCTATCGAAGGGCATCTGGGTTGGTTCCACAGTCTAGCTATTGTGAATTGTGAACATCATTGTAGCAGTATCCCTATGGTACGCTCTTTTAAGGTCTTTAGAGAATAGTCCAAGAAGGGGAATAGCTGGGTCAAATGGTGGTTCCATTCCCAGCTTTCCCAGGAATCTCCATACTGCTTTCCAAATTGGCCGCACCAATTTGCAGCCCCACCAGCAATGTACAAGAGTACCCTCTTCCCCACATCCTCGCCAGCATTTATTGTTTGACTTCAGAATGGCTGCCAATCTTACTGGAGTGAGATGGTATCTTAGGGTGGTTTTGATTTGCATTTCTCCGACTGCTAGAGATGGTGAGCATTTTTTCATGTACTTGTTGATTGATTGTATGTCCTCCTCTGAGAAGTGTCTGTTCAGGTCCTTGGCCCATTTGTTGATTGGGTTATTTGTTATCTTATTGTTTAATTTTTTGAGTTCTTTGTATACTCTGGATATTAGGGCTCTGTCTGAAGTGTGAGGAGTAAAAATTTGTTCCCATGATGTAGGCTCCCTATTTACCGCTCTTATTGTTTCTCTTGCTGAGAAAAAACTTTTTAGTTTAAGTAAGTCCCATTTGTTGATTCTTGTTATTAACTCTTGTGCTATGGGTGTCCTATTAAGGAATTTGGAGCCCGACCCCACAATATGTAGATCGGAGCCAACTTTTTTTTCTATCAGACGCAGAGACTCTGATTTGATATCAAGCTCTTTGATCCATTTTGAGTTAACTTTTGTGCATGGCGAGAGAAGGGTATTCAGTTTCATTTTGTTGCATATGGATTTCCAGTTTTCCCAGCACCATTTGTTGAAGATGCTATCCTTCCTCCATTGCATGCTTTTAGCCCCTTTATCAAATATAAGATAGTTGTAACTTTGTGGATTAGTCTCTGTGTCCTCTATTCTGTACCATTGGTCCACCCACCTGTTTTGGTACCAGTAATTTGTGTTCTTTTATAACCACAGTTGTATTGTATTAGAAGCTTATATCTGGAATCTTCAAATACTTTAACAAAATTAAGAGGTCTCTCCTTTATCCTCATATGGAATCTTTGAGAACCTCAATCTCTAACATACTTCACTAAACTCCATAATAAGAGTCTCCTCATAAATTTCAAGAGGAGTGATGAGCTATTCAACTTTACATGTTTTATGCATTTCTAATTGTGAAGCATGGTTTGCTGGGTCAGATCCATACTGAAGAGCAGTGTAGGTCTTTTTTATTTATCATGTCAAACTACAGTGAAGCATCAAGTGGATGGATGCCTCGAAAAAGTAATTCCACCTAAATCTGCTGTGTGATAAGTTGTTCTCTTGCAATTTAAGGCATCTAATAGAATTTTCAGGAAAAAAAAAGAACAAAAATTTTGGAAGCCCATAGTTCACTTGCTTTGTAACCTTCTCTCCAGATTATTGCTTCTTGCTTTTCTGTATCATTCAATAATTTTGGCTTTTCCTAAAATCTACCTATTTTTTTTAAATTTTCTCTTCTTGGTTCATTAATGGGTATTATAATATTTTCTTGGCATTAAAACTAAAGAAATCTGTAGAAAAAAAGTGTGTGTATATGTGTATGCATGTAATGTATCTATATGTATCACAAATTCATTTACAAAATAACAATCCATTTTTCAATGCATATGTATTTTGAAATGTATCATACATGATAAATATATGTAATTTTGTTAATTAAAATAAATCATTTTTTAAAGATGGCAATAGAATAGCTTTGCTTTCATTTAATAAGGGCTTACGATTAGGGTTAGGATTAATCTTTTAATCAGTTTGGAGTACCAGGGCAGATTCCCAGGGTTTTGAATGTGTGCTCTGTGTGCTACAGACTTGGTAGGCAGAAGGATACCAGGAAGTCAGTTCTACTTTACTCATTCAGATGGAGTTCAATTTCTTCAGGAGTTTCAACAAGAGGATCTGCAAAGTTCCTTCTAATTCTAGTAGTCTATGATTCCTTTCCTGAGTGAAAATGTAATTTATCATAAAATTAAAATAAGAAAATCAGCTTTTATGAAGAGTAACTTCTTTGAAGATTTTTCCAGGAAAGGCTGCCATTATGAAGTTGTGAGATAAAATAGATTGTTGGTAGAAGTTGCCAGATTTTTTTGATAAACAAAGCACACAGTCCAAAAGAAATTATTAACATTTTCAAGTTATATTACTTTCTCACATTCAAAAATAATAATTGAAGCCAGGATGGTTAAGAATGCACTTCCTTCCCTAGGCTTTTTAGGGAACTTAAAATAAGTTGCCTAAAGGTAAAAAGTAGAACCAGGAACCATACTTTAAATTCTAAGACTCACAGAAATCAAGGAATAAATTCATCTGGAGAAGGACCAGATGAACAAGGACTTCTGATGGATATCACAGTACTCAACTTTGAAGTACGGTTTATATAATCCCATTGATTTTCTTTTGCTATTTCTGTGTCACTGGTTTTAAAAAATATTACTGTCTCTAGAATTTAGAATTTTCAAAGACTTGAAATAAAGAAAAAAAGATCAATTAAGAAGGAAATGTCTATTGTAGCCTAAATGGCAGTGATACTAAGAACACAATCTTAATTAGGGGTGTAGTTCAGGGATAGAGGACTTGCCTAAAATGGCCAAGCCTAGGTTTAAACCCTAACAATGAAAAAAAAAATTAAAAAGTGAAATAAAGAAAAAAGAATATAACTTATTCCATATAAAAGATGTGAATGAACTATTCTCACAAGACATGCAGACAAATTGAATCAGTGAAAGAAGATGACCTAACAGAAAGATGTCAGGATGTGGTCAAAACGAGCTCTGTGAAAATTGGAAAAAAACATCCACTGAATAGCAAGACTTTGTCCTTGGACAGAAATTTTTTCTAAGACAGGCAGCTTCTTGACATGAATTCAGCATGAAGATGGGAATGTTAGTTCATCCAGTACAGGCTCTAGACAGGCCAGGTTCCATACAGGACAGTCTTTAGATAATACAGGCTCTAGACAGAACATGCTATAGAGAAATAGGACAGGCACTAGAAAGGATGGTATAGACTAGACAGGCTCTAGATGTTTAAAGGGCATGTATTCATTATTAAAAAGATTTAAGTACATAAAATTATAAAGAGAGCAAATATCTTTTTTCTTTTTTTTTGATTTTTAAAAAATATTTATTTATTTATGTATTTATTTTCCTATTTTGTATTTTATTTATTTATTTTTGTGTGTGTGTGTACAGGTGTAGTTTATTTTTTTTTATTTTTTTTTATTGGTTATTCAAAGCATTACAAAGATTGCAGAATCACATCGGTTACACATCCACATTTTTACATAATACCATAATAGTAACTGTTGTATTCTGCTACCTTTCCTATCCTCTACTATCCCCCCTCCCCTCCCCTCCCATCTTCTCTCTCTACCCCATCTACTGTAATTCATTTCTCTCCTTATTTTTTTCCCATTCCCCTCACAAACTCTTATATGTAATTTTGTATAACAATGAGGGTCTCCTTCCATTTCCATTCAATTTCCCTTTTCTCTCCCTTTCCCTCCCTCTTCATTAATGCCACACCAGACATTATTCCTCTAACATTTTGGCATATTACTCTCCAGTGTTGGAAGGATGAGTCTTAGAAGAGAATTAACAATTCTTCTGAGAAGATGAAGGAAAAAGTTAGGATGGATTTGGAAGTAAGTTCAAGTAGGCCAAGAAGGACTTCTCTTCACCCTGGAAAATAGGAAACAACTATCTGTTATCTCACTGCCATTTTCTAAGTGACGCTTAATTGCATTACTAAATTGTAAGATCCTCAAGGGCTAAGGTTGTGCCTTTCCCAACTTTGATCCCCCAAGGATGAGTGGCTGGTACACAATAGGTACTCAATAAATATTTGTTGAATGATTAAAGGCAAGTAAGTGACATTAACTCAGAACCAGTACTAAAGAAGAGAAGGAACTGGACTTTGGTGGAATTTCTAACGAGAGTGCACAAAGATCTATAAAGTGCTTGGGAATTAGGGAAGGGTAACAGGGAAATAGACCCACACCTGAGTTTGCAAATGGCAGTAGGGGAGAATGGCGATGACCTCTCGGAGGTGCTTCATTAATCTCCAACAAGGATCTTATAACTAGAAAGAGTAAAACAGTCACATGCAAGTGGAAACCAAACAAGAGAATACTTCATTTATTTAAAGGTCTGGGGAAAAGATCAATGTTGACATATTTGAAGAACCACAGATAACAGGAATGCAGAATTTTAGAGATGTGAAAACAGTAGCTTGGAAAAAAAATGGATTCTAAGCATCGTGGACTAGATGCCAAGTGTGACAATATTCAGCAAAATTCTAGAATGAATGATTAGACAAAGCCAGACTGACTTGGCTGGAAGCTGTCTCCCCTACAAACCAGCTACACAGCTTTTAGTAAGTTATATAACTTGCCTCCGCTTCAGTTCCCTTAGCTGTAAAATTGGAACACTCTTAGGACCTGTCTCATAAGGTCACTATGATTACATCTTCTAAGGTGTTAAATCCTCTTCCAGTCTGATAGTCAGTGCTCTACAAGATTCAGTATTATTGTTGTTATTACTGTTTTTAAGTAACATTTAGTAAATGATTAGTAAGGAAATGATTATCACCAGGGGAAATCTCCACTAAGTATAAATCGTACCTTACAAACACATTTTCCTGGTTTTTGTTGCTTATTCAGGGGTTATTCCATAGGTAGGTTTGAGTAATGGTGAAGTCCTTTAAGGCTCTCCTCATGAGGGTAGTGATGACATCTTTGTGTAAGAGATGTGTAACTAGGAGAACATAACACTATTAAGATGGCAAATGATCTAGTATATGCTCCACCCTAAAAGTTATACTAGAAAATGTTACAGTCAAGATCTTTTCTTATTTTATCAATAACATCATAATAATGAAATTCCTCTCCGAAATTAATTTTTAGAGTTTAAAAGGATATGAAGGAATTCCCAGTCCAAACATTCATAATCTAGCTGAAAGTTTGAGGCTAAAAAGTCCAGTGAATTGCCCGAATGCACACAGCTAGTGTGTTAACAGCTAAGATTTACCGCACATATTTTTGGATATCAGATGTGTTTGAAGCTACTTTCTGGTAAGAGGAAAGTCAATAATAGATCATATCGTTCCTCCCTTAGGTACTATCCCAAGGCAGCTATATCCTCACTCTCAGTAGTGCAAGCCACAGTGCTGTAATCCTGGTCAGCTATGGTGGTGCAAGGGGAGCCTGCCTATTCTTAGTGCCTTTTCCACTTTCCCTCCTGGATTCCAGTGGTATTCCCTGATGGTTGTGCACAATTTTTTTTGAAGCCACACAGAAGTTTACATTGAGGGGGCAGAATGAGTTGCAAACTTGTGGTTACTTATTTTTTTTTTAAGTTTACTGTCTTTAGATTATAAGTTTCTTTGATTTGAAAGAGACAGACTCTTTCTGTCTCTTGAAGTCCTTGGAGTTACAATTCCCTGACACAGCACCCCAAAGGTACTCCGCATGGATGTGCCCTCATCTGCAGACACTCCCCTGCATGCCCACCCTTTCTCAGCTTCAACCTTTTCCCTGCCAGGCTTCTTTCCCTCACAAGCTTTTCTCAGCAAGCACCATTCTCTTCACACTGTGAGCTACTTCTTTCCCTACTGGATTCTAAAAATATTGTGGCTACAGACACCTGCCACATGTGACTACTTTTGAGGAGAGGGTGGGTTCTGGTCTCAGTGATTGTAGTTTTGAGAAGGTATGAGGAATTCTGTGCCTAGTGGAGGGGGCACAAAAGAGTGAGAAGGCTTAAACCCTGGGCTACAACTATCTTTTTCCTCCATTTCACAAAAATCAGACACATTTCACTGCAATATGAATTATTTCCTTTCTGAAATTCACATCCATTCTGAATGAGAAACTTGTATTTTTCAAGCCAGTATAATGTTAACATGCCTTCTTAAGATATGATAACTCTGGTCTTTTAGTGTTGAGTGCCCTGCATTAATTATATTTGTAAATTTATTTACTTTAACTGCCAATGAATGGCCCCAGGCCCAAACTGCTTTGCTGTAACTTAAATTGAGCTCTGGATGGCAGGAAATGATGAAAAAAAAAAAAAATTGGCTCACTCCTACTCCAGCATACTGACTTATTAAAAACTCCAGAAACATTTATTGAATGCCAATTATGCTCTGGGCACTGTCATTTGTTTCTCCATTCCCAGTGTCGGAGACAGAACTTCTGCCCCAGAGGAGATGACAACATTTCTGTGGTTTATGTTTTTGTTTCTAAATGAAATCCAATGAAGAAGAATGTCAACAAGAGCTGGAAAAGTATGGGAAAGGCTCATGAATCATCTGAGGACTTAGGTGGACTATATGGGATGTGGGAGTGGAAGCAATAGGGAAGGTGTTCTAGGTAAAGGGAAGAGGCAGGGAGAGATGACTGTGAAGAAGAGAGTAAGTTGATTCTAGAGGAAGGTAAATGCTGTATTGAGAATTAAAAGTGGGAAAAAAGTAGGTAAGAAAGTCATTAAGATATTAATGTTTTATTAATTTATATGGTATCAGACTGTGCTTCAGAGCACATTTTCCTGTCCCATAGTTCCTGAGCATCTCTGGTTGATATCATGCCCAAGTTCTTTCTAAATATCACATAACAAACAATACCACCCAATATATCTTTCATTTTGTTAACATTCACACATTGGCTCATTTTTAATATAAAATTTAAATTTAAAGTTATATCCCCATCGTATGTCAGTTATCATGCTAGATTCTGGGGATTCAGAAATGACCAAAAGACTCATTCCACATCCTTCCTGAGTTGATCATCTATCATGGCCTTGGAATGTGTATGCTGCTATAGGACTACAGAAGGAAGCGACATCTAATATAGATTTAGGAGGTCAGGGAGGGGAGAGATCTGGGAGGGATTTTTCAAGGAATCTAAACTGAGAGTGAACTCAAGTTTTCTAGACAAAAACTACAGTGAAAATTGTCCCAGACAACAGCATGTGAGAAGATCCAAAGAGAAGAGAAGAGGGTAAGGCACATAGGAGCAAATACAAGTAATCTGGGCCTTTCTGCTTTTGCCTTCAAGGCCATTTCCATGTAGTGACCTATTCAAAAGAAAGAACAGACTAACACCAAAAAAGTTTGAAATTGTCAGTCACACGACAGGTAGTAAAATCCCTAAATAGACACAATATCTATCAGGATCCTTAGAAGTAAAGCCTGAGGCAGGGATTGGGGTATAGGTCGTTCATGCAGGGAATGTCAGTTTCCTGTAAAGTAAACAATAGTAACAAAAGAGAGGTTTCTGAGCAAGGATGTGGCTTCAGGTCAAAATGGAGCATGGCTGACTGCTGTGGGGGGCTCTGTAGCATGCATCAAAGAGAGTTACCCCTCTTGCAGGAAAGGGGTCTGTTCTTTTGTACCCAGGACATCCAGGAATTGGCAGAAAGCACAACGTTGGAAGCATAATTTCAGTCTTTCCTTCTTCTTTTGCCTCCATTATTTTCGCCTCAGTGTTTTCCGGGGCTAAGTCACACACACCCAGACTCCCTAGACAGTAGGAGGGAAAGGAAGCTTGGGTGCTTGTGCTGTGTGCTTTTGTTCACCTTGCTGGCATGCAGTGCATGTGTGAGGTAGGAGGCTGGGAAAAAATAAGCCTGGAGGCGCAAGAAGGAAAATGAGTGATAGGCAACATGGAAAAGCATCCAGTTGTATCCAGGTTGAATTTAGTAATTCAGTTTCTCAGATGGAGGTCTGAAAATGTGGACTGCTCTGTCTCTGGGTGGCTCAGGAGACTTGACAGTTTGTGTTGGCTGCTCATCTGTCCAGTGAATCATGGATTACTGAAAGAATCATAAACTGGGTTTTGCAGTTGTCTGGAAGTTAGGTCGAGGGAGAGTATTTTTCTGTCTTGTGATTGAGGTTAGAATGACATACTCCTACAGTGATTTTGTAGGGTCATAAAAATAGAGAAAGCTGCCTGGAACTAAGTTTTATACATGTCTCCCAAGTTTACCCCACCCTCTCAAATTTGATCTTTCAGATAGAAATTACTTCATTTACATATTCTGATATTTAAATTTCCATATTTTATTTCCTATACACACTAGTTTGATATTCTCTTGTTCAGAACTTTGCATAATATAAGGATGTTCTTTAATTTTTCTTTAGAGTAGGTATTCTTTTTATGAGCCTTGTTAATTAACAAGATATCTTCTTTTATGGAGAGTACATAGAGAACCTAATCATGCTGTTTAGACAAACAACTCTTAAAAAGTAATAGTGATTTATTCAGCTTTCTAATTTTTGGAATTATGTGGTCAGAAAGTATATGTTTTAAAAAACCAACATTCTGCTTCTAATATTGTTTTTAATCCTTTTAGATGTTAGGAGGGGAAAAAAAAAGTAGAAGTCCCTCCTACTTCTGAGAAAGAAGTGGAAATGTATAGAATAACAACAAGTTACAACACTTCATATTCAATCAGCCATAAAGCCTGCAGACATGAGGCAGTGTGCATGTGGGTTGCCACAAAAAGTCCTTCTTTCTTTGAGGGGCAAACACAGTATTTCACTGTCACAAAAGTAAATAACTAAAAGCACATACATTTGATTTCAGACAACATTTGCCACTCACAATTCTTACAAAAAAAAAAATGGGTAAATGGCTCATAATATGCAAGCATTCTGAAGCTGTTTGAAAAGGAGAACAGATGTGGTAGACTGTATAGCAAAACAATCTGGGTGGTGTTAACATAATATTTGTATTCAGACTTCCCAAGAATGGATAGGTACCAGAATTGCCCATAGAATTTAAAGGTACTGTTTCTTAGGGATCACCCTGAATAGACCCTGTGAATTAGAATATTTTGGTTCAAGGATTACATTTCAGAAAGCTATATAGATGGTTCTGATGCTTAACCAGACCTAAGAAATATGCCCCAAGGGTTTATTTAAAAATTGATGTATGCCAGATGCAGAAATGCCAAGGGAGGTTATATTCCAAACCAAGTTTTTTACTCTCTGCCCCATAAAGTTTTGAGGGATCACTTCTTCAATTTACACTGCATCCCCCATCATATACTTTCATGGAATCTTGAGGATCTGTGAGTGGGGAACAATGTATTGAGTAATCCATTTACGGAACCATTTCAAAACCGCCCAAAGTATCTCCAATAAATATGACTCCTTCTAAGAAGTTATATCTGAATTTTAGTGAATCTGTCCAAATCTCATTTTTCAGCTGAGGGAGAAAAAAAATCACCTTATGTCCAGTATGTAACTGTAGGGTTTCTGGTGGTGATTCTTGAGTTCATAGATTCCCAAAGATATAGCTGTGAAAGCTCCTTTAGGAAGGACGAAAGGGTTAGGGAACTGATCAGAACTACAGCAGTTGAGGATATTTGATCTGCAATGATTGTGACCACTGTTTTCACAGGAAAAAATGTAACTTATCCAAAAAAGTCTTCTTATACAAGACGCAAAATTTTAAAACTCCTCTTCACCAAAACAACAAAAGAGTCACAATAAATGAAATTCTTATTTTAAGAAAATTGGAAGAAAGTTTTCACAACACACAGAAGAAAGTGAAGAATTGACTATTCTAACTATTCATGATATACTGAGTTTCTCTCATAAGTGCATGAAGAAGTAATTCACGGAAATAATAACTAGAGGCCAAGATATTGAACATGACAACTGTATTTCTACCTAATTATTTCCTACTTACCGTTCCCTCAGCTTAAAATCCTATTGCCTACAAATATCTACATCCTCATCTTCTTACTTTGTTCAGCTCTCTGCTTCAATGTCTTCTTGTCTGTGAAACTTCTCATACCCACTCTCTATAAAATAGCATGCCCCCCAGGTTGCTCTCTAGTTTCTGCTCACTACTGTATTTTTGACTCACAGAAAGTACAATCACCCGACGCGTGTTTTCACTTGTGAGCATGTTGCCAGTTTCCCTAGAATAGAATATAAGCTCCATGGGACCAGGAGCCTGTCCCTTGTACTTAGAGTTATGTCAGCCTCACCTAGAAGAGGGATTGCAAATACTCAGATAAAGAGTTGCTTATTTTTTGAATAAAACTTATCTAAATACTAATCAAAGTAAGTAGGATGAAAATAACAGTGTGATGTATTTTCCCTGCCACATTAGCATTTTTTATGATTAACAATATTTATGGGTGGTAGAAATGTAGAGAACTAGGTACATCTAGATTCTACCCAATTGCCTTCCAAAATGACACTAATAAAATCCACGTACCTTTCAATACAGCCCTAAAAATATGCACTCAGTTCTTGGTAGCACTTAGTGACAGAAAAACCTAAGAAGCAAACTAAATGTGCACCAGTAGAAAAGTAGTTAACATTCTTACATCTTTATGATAGTACATCATGAAGCTATTAAAATAGTGTGATAAGATTATATTAATAACAATAGAATGTTCTCAAATATAAACAATAAAAATATTAAAAATGCAGAATTGTTTCTGAAAAAAATTATATGTTTACGTATAATATGTGCATGAATTTCATAAGAACACACAAGAATAAGACACTAAACCATTTACAATAGTTCCCATAAGGGAACTATTAAAGACTGTACTTGAAATTATTCATTTTATACCCTTTGCAATTGTCGCACAATTTAAATGTATGCATTGCATTACTTATCTGAGACATGAGATAAAGGGGAAATTAGATCAAACAAGTTAATATAAAGTCTTGAACTAATGGTGAATGCCTTCTACAGTTTTTACTACCACACCTCCAGAATGTGAAACAAATACACAAAATAATGGAACTGCCAGTTCTGCTGCATCAAAGAAGGGTGACAAGATGCAGTCACTTAGTAATAACTAAGGGAAATGACCTCTCTCCACTTTGATGTTTTGTGAGACTTTCATGACCCTTCTTATGGACTTGCTGGGTCACTATGCTCTCCTCTTCTTTCTGAACTTCCCTGATCACTGGTCACTTGAGCATCTCTATGAGTCAGATTTTTAATGACAAGGAATTTATCCTTTGCCAGAGAAAAGATTCTTCAAGATAATTCTGGTCATATGAGGGCAGCATTAGTAGATTTTTGGGAATAGTCAGGGAAAACAATCTCTTTGGAAAGAGTTCCAGTTAGTTTTTAGGAAAAGAAATAAAGATAAACATGTGTTTACTATTGCTTACATACCCTGCAGAGTCTTACATATATACTTCTAGAAGTCATAGTTTTCACAAGTTGACCAGCTTGTGAACTCTTGTGGAAGAATAACCAACCCTCTCCATTTGGTTGGGACTGTGGGGTGGGGATTCCTGGGTTGCAGGACATTTAAGTAAAATCCAAGTACACTGAAAAAATAAGTTAGTTTTCTGACAGGGAAAGGAGCATGACAAATTAATTCAACAAATATTTATTAAATTCCAAATACATGCTGTGTGCACTGTGCTGGACACTAAGGATTACAGTAATGACAAAGCATGCACATATACAATCCCTGCCGTTACAATGTTTAAAGTCTTCACGTGAAAAGATAAAAGCATGAAACTGATTGTACCACACAGTTTTCCCCATGACTATGTGTGCCTTAGTTAGACACTTTGGGTATTCAGGGAGAGAACTATAGTATCAGTAAGAAATTTTTGTGAACTAGAAAGAACTTGAACAGATTCTCAAAAGGACACCTGGGCTTCCATGGGCTCAGTTCCTTGCATGTGGTGAATTCTCAACAGATGTTTGTTGAATTTTACTGGTATGAATTCTGGAGAAAACTGTTCTTTCATGGATTGGAACCAAAAAAGAGATAAAAGACACTTGGATTTATATATGGTTTCCACTGTGAAGATGCTAAAACATCACCATAATTACAGTTACATGCTTCGAAATCTTGTCCTCTGGCTCTCCAACTCAAAAAAACAGAGTTTTGTCTGTACACTGACTTAGACATCTCAGACTCTGGGAAACATTCAAAATAACTTACTTTAGGGTGTGTAGCCGTCAGGGAGCTTGAAGATTTATGTACAAGAAACATGGCTACCTCTGTCTGGAAGAAAAGTAGCTGTAAAAAGCAATTAACAATCAAAAATAGGTAAAACAACACAGAATGACAAATTGGAGCCCTGAGTGGCAGTCCTTCATCTAGCTCAGGGAGTCTGATGATTCATTCCTTGTATCATATGACAAAACTGCTGAGTGGACAGGATGTTGCTGTCACTGGACAGGATTCAACATTGTGAGGTAATTTAAGAAGCATAGTACTAAGATCCAGGGGGATACT
This sequence comes from Callospermophilus lateralis, assembly GCF_048772815.1. Classification (NCBI taxonomy): domain Eukaryota; kingdom Metazoa; phylum Chordata; class Mammalia; order Rodentia; family Sciuridae; genus Callospermophilus; species Callospermophilus lateralis. Next base: position 125,076,215 of record NC_135306.1, on the reverse strand, counting down.
GGATGCTCCCTAGGCTTTGCCACCAACTGGCAGGGATTTGAGAGAGGTCATTTAGTTCTCCAACTACACTTTTTTCATTTCTAAAATATGGAGGTTGAACAAGGCCATCTATAAGGATAGCTTTCATCATAGCTTTCTCATTAATAATTCAAGTTTTCTCAAATTTATCTTTCTTGCACTAAAGCTCTCTGATCATTTTTTGTATGCATGTCTGTTGCTCAGAGGTCCTATTTATTCTTGGGTTGATAACTTCCATTGGCAGGAAGAGAATTCACTACCAACCTGATGTTTACCTCCTCTCCCCAGTGCTTTGTTTACACTGCATACAACTGAATGCCTTATTTGTTAACTGACCCAAAGCCAAGAAACCCTTTGGCTTCTCTAACCTGCAACTCTTGGTTAAAGGGAAATGGGAGATTGAAGCAAACAACTTTTCTCTTGCTTGTATAATACATGAGAAATGTTTTTAAAATGATTCTTAAATATTGAATAATTAACGTCATATTTAATGAGTGTTGGTTATTGCACATCAGATTTTATTTCCCTTGAAGCCGATTTCTCCAATCAGAGTTGTAGGTACTTTTTTCCACATATCTAATTTTAGCAGCTTATGTGTCAACAGGGAACATTTTTGTTGTTGTTGTTGCTCTATATTTTCATAGTTTTGAAGTGGCAATATGCAAATGTCCCCAGACCAACTATGTACATTTACGTTATCAACATATCTATCATGCCTTTCTTTTAAATTCTGCTCTTCATCCAATAAATACTTGTTGAATATTTAATGTGTGTTAAGGCTAGAGTGTATATTTGCAACTTATATCATTTTACATGTCATTGGGAATTCTAAAATCTGGGCTACCATGATAGTGTACTCCTAGCTTTCTGATTAGATGCTGTGGAAGGAAAATTTTCCTGCAAAGACAAACTCAACTGTCCATATCATTATTTTTTTTATTTAATGTACAAATTGTACTTGCTTAAATAATAATAACTCACAATGTACCATTCTGGAAATCTAATTTTTAAAATTTAACCTCTCAAAATCCCAATTTCTTCAAGTGTAAAATAGCTTGTCCAAAATACTCCAGCTAAAATTAGTGGAGTAGGAGTTTCAATCCCATTTTTTTTCTGACCCCCAAATTGAGGCTTTTAATTACTAACAGTATGATATGCTTTGTGTGTGTGTATAGATTTATTTTACATTATATATTAAATTTAATATCTTTACTTTTATAAAGTACAATTTAGTCTATTAAAGGAGATATTAATGTGCATCCCACTGCAGAAATGAATCATTTTGATTGTTTACTACTCCTGAGCAGGGACAATTTTAGCACAACTTTGTAAGGACTAAAAAAGTAGGAGAAAAAACTATTTGGGGCACATGCCACTATATTCAACTCTTTTGACAAATGCTGTTGTAATAGTTGCATGATTTTATCTTTCATTCCTCTCTTTAAAGAAATAGGAATGAATTTTCAGAGGAACTATACAATTATCTACGACTAGTGGACCACACAAAAACTCACACACTCCTTGAATTGACTCTAGGATAATGCAACATACCACACATGATGTTGAAAATGTGATAGACTCCTAATTCTATTATTATTACTTAATTACATGGAACAGTCTACTTATCCTTCAGTTGAAGGCAATGAAAGCTGGTAGGATGAGGGTGAACAACCTAAAATTAGATATCCTTTATTTTCATCCTTTCATAATTTCCAGATGTATGGTTATGTTAAAGTCCTCCAGTTTATATTTTCATCAGTGAAGAAAACATTAATTGAGCCCTAAATTTTACTTCTACTGTTTTAAGCCCTTACAAAATTAACCAAGACACAGGAGTGTCTATATAACTAAACCAAGACACAGGGAAGGTCTACATAATTAAAACTAGCCCCTTCCTCTATAAATTTGCAATTCATTAAGTTGATCCATCCATCTTAAAAGATCTCTTTCCTTCTTCTGACCATAATCCTATGTGGAAGATCTATCATGCACTCATTTAACATAAATTTGTTGAGAGACAACCACAGGCTAGTTATTGTATTCGGTATTGGGAAAAGAAAGTCAAAGAAAAACTATGACTTCTATCTTGAAGAGACTTCCTGTCTAAGCAGGGACACTTGGCCTGGAGTCCGTGTACAACTTTAGGAAATCTTCATGCATTTCATAACCTGGAATTATAGGCAAAATTTGTTGAACTCTATTTTTTCCTAGAAAGTGAGTCTAAAGTACTTTTTTGAATCTCAACAATTTAAGTGCAATTGCCCGTCCCCCCCCCCCAAAAGGATAAAAATCACTAGTTTAGTGAAAGGAGAATACATATAAATGAAAATACATTTGATTAAAAATATGCATTCATTTTATGGCAGAGTAAGTTCAGATAAAAGAAACTGTGGGCAGATAAGGAGTACATTAGAATTGCACTGACTTTTGGAGACTGAATAATTACATGAAAAGACAGGCAAAATTTGGTTGGAGGATATAAAGGCATTATACTGCACAATTCTTTTGGGTACCTGAAAGTAATTTGGCATAACTGAAGAAAGACAGCATGATGAAGAAGCAGGGGTCTATAATAAGGAGGCCTGAGTATGAGGCCTCAAAGTCTTACAAGCAAAGCTGCCCAGAATGTGAAATCCTTCTGTTACTTCACGGAATACTCAGGATGAAAATGGGTTCCTGACAGTTTGACTTGAAATTTAGAAGTCTTATTCTGCAGCACAAAATCACTCTTGGAAAAGGCAATGAAGTCTGAAGTAAAGCTATTACTGAGCTCATGAAGAGAGTGGAATCCTGGAATATACTGGTGAAGTAGAGTCTGTGGGACTTGCTGACTTTCTGAAATAGGAATGAGTGAAATGAGGTTAGGATGGCCCATAGCGTTTTGTCTCCAATACTCCAGTGCACAGTGGTACCACTCACAAAACAGTGATTTCAGAAGGTCAAGAGTGTTTTAGATAAACCAAATATGATTTGGGATATATTAAGTGTCAATGATATAACTAAATGGAGTTTGATATATGGGTATGGAACTTAGACAACAGGTAGAACAGGGGATATAGATTTGAAGACATCAGCAGATGGTGGAAAGTATGAAAAATGTCACCAGAGTGTGTAAGATAAGATTGTAGAACCACAGGCAGAAAAGGGGTAAGAAGAGGAGAAAATTGGGAGGAGGCAGGTGAGGGTAGAGAATGCCAGAAGACAGAGGGAGAGGAGTGGGGAGGGAGGGAAACAGAGAAAGAGAATAAAAGAGAAAGTGAAAAATAAAGAGAAGAAAAACTAAGAGAACTAGAGGGAAGCCGCAGAGTAGATAAAAGTGTAAAATGCTTCAGGATGGTACAGTAGCATAGGGCAAGAAAACGCTCGGCTGGACTGGAATCCTGGCTGAGGTGTACCTGCGTTTTCCCTGCTGCTCTGCAAGCGAGTAGAAAGCACTTCTTTAATATCATCTCTAGCACTTCTGTAATATCATCTCCTATCAGATCCATTCCAGAATTTCCCTCCCAGGAATTGATCTTTCTTTGGCCTCAACACACTCATAGTATGTTACTTAAAGCTATATATTCCATCCTACCTTGTCTGGCATATAATATATTTCATTTCCTTCATTATACTGTGAATCACAACATCACAGAAACCGTGCATTATTCATTGTATCAAAAACAAAACCCACATAGTTCATATTTTATCCACATAGTTCTGGGGATAAAATAGATTTTTTAATAAATATTTCTAGGATTGAATTAAATTATTTTTTGTGAATGCATCCTGTCTCCTCTACTTGTCTAGGTGGTGATGGAATAGGCTTTGTTTGTGGAATGATACCTTTGGCACTTTGTGACCACAAAACAATGTTCCCATTATTCGTTGCTTATTGAAATTATATGACTGGGGTTTTTGGTAGCACTCAACCACTAATTTCAAATTCTTACTCTGCTACATGGCGAAACTATCTCAGGTAGTATCATAAAATTTTCAAAAAGATCTTAACATAAAATTCACTCTAAATTTAGAAAACTTTCACATATTTCCATTTTGCTTTTGAGAAGAGGCATACATGGAAGTTTCGAAATCTAAAAACCTGCACTATATAATTCCACAACTCCAAAGGATACACTTTGTGTATCAGAGTTTTACATTTTCCTGTATTCTACCGGGAAAAGACAAGTTTGCAATCTACATATGCATCTGGAGATCTAATCTCATTTGTAGGGATTTTGTTTTACTCTCAGTCTTTTCTACAAAATAAATACAGAATCTGGGCAATTCTTATTACATCTCAAGAAAAATCTACTGTACAACAGTTACTTTGATATTAGTGGGGGATTTGGAATCCTACAGAGACCCCATAGTAAAACCACAGCTTTAACCAAAACAATTAAATACACCATCAGAAAAGCAGTCACCTACTGTGCAATAAAATGATGACTGTAGAACCCTTGATATACAAACAAAGGTTTTACACAACATTCAGTTGTTCATATACTTCATATTTTAAATGTGTCTTTAAGTGACCTCACAGGCAGTGGACTCTAGGTGTACAGAATGGCCCTTGAAGTAAGAGTTGAAATCCTGGATGCAGCCCTTGGAGACCTTGTGAACCAGGACTCAGTCATCAGAGGAGGGCCAGACCTTGGAAATGTGTGTGTATCAGAATCCTGGATTTGGGATCTAACTCAACTCTGTGTCTGTCTCAGGGAAAATTTCTTAATTCCTCTAAGCTTTAGTTTTCGGTTAAATGGTAAAAATTTGATATGTTTCAGATGATTGTTGTCAAGATTAAATGGGATACAAAGTGGGAAAATTATGCAGAGCAATTACCCTGTGTCTGGCTCATAATAATATCTCAGTAAGTTACTTAAGTATCTCAAAAATGCAGGTTTCGTTCCTGTGAGATGGAGGTGAAGAGGACTCAGGGGACCATCTGTGAAAACCCCCTAAGGTCCTGTGTGGTAGATAACCTTGGAATTCCCCAGACAATTAGTAGGTTTCCTCCTCTTCTCTTATGGTTTTATTTATTCATTCCATGTATATATTAATTACGTATAGTATCATTTAATCATTGAGAGCCTAATAAGTACTTGTTACTATATAATTACACATATCAGGATCTTCTAAGTAGAATAAGAGAGACAGCAAGGACTGAGGAAAGTCTCCATCCTAAAACAGAAGGTCAGAATTGTCTTTAGCTTTATAAATTCAGCCATTCAATTTTCAAATAGTAAGTTTTCTTATCTCCCAAACTAAGATAGTAATAACAACTGCCTCGCCTGACTTCAGGAATATTTTAAAAACTCAAGGTAAAACATGTAAATGTTCTTTGAAAAGTGCTATTACTATTTTTAACAATTTGCTACTCTTCCCTAGGCTGAAGGGACAGAAGCAAGGGAATTCCTCACTGCAGGGAGAGAACACTTTTAAGAATGACCATCCTTCAACAGAAGAGTGGATAAAGAAAATGTGATATATCTATATCTATCTATACACACACACATACACACACAATGGAGTATTACCCAGCCAAAGATTGAATGTTTTCTCTGATATGCTGAAGCTAATCCAAAATAAGATGTGTGGGTGACAGAACAGAAAAATGATCAGTGGAGTAGACAAAGGGGATTGAAGGGGAGAGGGCAGGAATGGGATAAGGAAAGAACAGTGGAATGAATCTGACATAACTTTCCTATGTACATACATGAATGTACCTCAGTGAATCTCATCACCATGTACATCCAGAAGACACTAATTTTAAAAAATGATAAGTAAATAGCAGAAAGATCAGTAGAGGAGAAACAGGAGGAGGGAAAGGGAAGGGGAATTATTGGGGGCTGAATTAGAGCAAATTATATTCCTTGCTTTTATAATCATGTCAAAATGAATCCTAATGTTATATATAACTAAAAACAACTGATAAATAAATCAATAAGAATTACATTGATTGAAAGTAGAACAGTGGTCTGGGGACAGTGAGGGAAAGGAACGATGAGGGAGATTGATCTGTGTTCTAAGTTACAGCTAGATAGAAGCACAAAGTTGTAGTGTGCTGTTGTACAGTAGGCTAACTGTAATAACAATAATGTACTATATATCTCAAAAATGTAGAAGAAAGGATTTTGAATGTTTTTGATATAAAGAAATGTTAAATATTTGAGTAGATGATAGACACATGTAACCTGATTCAAACATCACACAATATATATACCTATCAAAACATTACCTGGTGCCCCATAAACAGGTATAATTTTATGTTTTCATTCATAAGTTAAATTAATTTAAATTATACTCACTTTGTCTAGACTACCCCCACCTTACTGTGTGATTTAGTTGCAAAGCCCTAAAAGTCACAATCACCTAAACTCTGAAGGAGATATTGTCTGAGAATTTAAGTGATGAACATGACTGTGTTAATGAGACATGGACAAAGAATTTGCTGTAGGCAATCATCTTCACAATAATTCTTATACTCCTAATGCTGTCAAATAACTGACCATTCCATGCAGAACTAAACCTTAAATGCCTGGCCCAAATCTAGACATTTCAGAAGCTAACTTAATGCCATCAATTCAGGTGAACTTGCTAATGTGTTTGGTCCACAACAGAACATAAGCCTCTCATTAATTGGTGCTTGCCTGAATTCTCCAGATTAGCAGTATACCACTTCCTGTTCCCTATTGGCAACCTATTTTCTTTAGTTTCTTGTAAAAATATTTGAAGGCTTAGGAGGCCTCAGGATGGTTCAAACTGACCACAAGTGTAATTGGCTGCTTCTGTCACATTTTGTCCTGTTCTCATGTTTACAATCCAGAAACCTCAAAACTTGAGACCAAGAAACTATATAATGCACCTAACAGTAGAGGTGTGAAGCATCAAGTAGCACTGGCTTTTAAACCAGTGTGGAACCAATTGCATGGTGAGAATTTTTCTCTAGCATTCTTTCATACTTTCTTCCATGGGGAGAAACAATTTAGTTTTCTGATACCAAATGTCTTCAGTGATGAGTTCCCTAGATGGAATTGTCAAAGTTATATCTTAATGAAAGCTTCCATGTCCAAGCTTGAGATTTGAAAAATAATCATCCCAGAAGTGTTTTATAAGATCTGGAAATGTCAGACAAAATATTTATAATTATTAGAATACCTGTTCTCTGAATTAGAGATATTTTCCCCAGAAATAGCAGCAATCACCCTAACTGGCAGAACATCAAAGCCAACGTTCCTGAAAGGCAGAGATACCATGATGCCAAGCCAGGGGCCTTACGTGTTGGTAACACAGGCAGGCCCTTTGGTGAAGTGGATGATTACCATGCTTAGATTGCCTGGCATCACTCTTTGGGAAACTGATGGGGAAATGTGAGCCATGTTAGATAATACACAAGTAGCTCAAGACTCTCACAGAAAAAGAAAAAAAAAACAAAACATAGAACAATCTTCTAGTAGGAAAGAAAAAAAAATGAATTTGGAGCCCAATGGTATCCAATAGGTTTCCTTGAAAGTAGCATGATTATACTGGGAATGTGAAATGGAAACAGGAAAAAGGCAAACTACGCTTTTTTCTTCCCACTAATTCAACTTATTTTAAGGGAACTAAACGTGTGTGACACTAGTAATACATAGTCTTTATCCTCAAAAAATGTATATTAGCAGGGGATATAAAGGCAAATAATTAATTTTGATATCCTATAAGGTGTACTCTGATAGGAATAAGACAGGAAGATGTAGGAGCACAAGAAGAGGCATCTAACCACCTAACCTCTTCTCTGAGAAGAAATAAATTCTAAACTATGACATTTTTATCATCCAGGCAAAGACAGGAGTAGCAAAGGCAGAGGAAAGAGCACGCTCTCCCTGTCATCTGCAAGGATACATTTCAGAACGGCTACAGTGAGCTCCATACAGTTGCAACATAGTGCAGGGAGGGGATAAGATCCGAAAAGAAGCTGGCCAGCATGGGTCCTGCGGCTTTGTTAGGAATTGAATTTCATCCTAAGAGCAATGGAGAAAATGCATTTTCAAAAGTCCCATGATAAGAAACAGAAAAATAGAGTATTTAGAATTGTGAGCTCTGTTCCCCAGTTTCCTTATCTGTAAAATAAGGATGATGAAAAATAAAACTTCACTCATATGGTTGTTGAAAGGACTGGACAACTTATACTGCATAAAGCACTTGGAACATAGTAAGCATTCCATAAATGTTAGCTATTGGATTATGATGTGTTTTAATTTAGAAAATGACATGATTATATTTGTGAAATGATTGCTTTGACTTCAGAAGGGGGTGCGGCTTCACAAACTGTGGTTTATCAAACAGTGTGATCTTTCAGTGAGAACACTTGGATGTGTGTATTAGTTGTGGGTAAGATGTGTGAGGGTGTTCACAGTCAATATTTTGTTACAGCAAAAGAGTAGAGTTTTCAAATTTTAAAACTGGAAAGAATGTTACATGTTCATTTATTAATCCTTTTATTTATCATAAGAATAAACTGAAGCTCAAAGAAGTTAAACAACTTAAAAGCCACAAAGCTCATGGGTGACAGATTTGATCATGAAGTTCAGTTCTTTGAATCATAGTCCATTGCCTTTTTTGGTTCTTGCACTGTGTCTTTAAAGAACCATAAGAGGACTGGGTTGACAATGACTGAAGGTTTATTCCTTAGGCCTTTTTTTTTTAAGAGTGCATCTCATTGAAGCAACAAGGAAACCTGTGCCCTGCGTTTGAATAATCTTCCCAAGCACCATCTCCATGTTATTGATGTATTTTTGTTGATTTTTTTTCTGTCTTACATTTCAATAATTGAAAGGGACTTTGAGTTGAGGACATTTTATCCATTTTTCAATTTCTGAATGAAATCCCTTAAACAAAGATGGAAGGAAGGAAGGAAAAAAGGAAGGAGGAAAAGTATCATCTTGAAAAAAGTAGTTGTTAAGAATGAAGGTGACCTGGGAAATATCTATTTCAACAAACAGTGCCCCATAATAAAGCCTTCTCAAAACTTCTTCAAGAGCATCATTTTTCAGTGTTTTAAAATGGGGAGCAATTTTCATGCTACTTTCAACCAAAGAAATTTGAGCAAAGAAAGCTTTTAGGCCCTCTAGTTCCCCCCTCTCTCTACTGATGCATTGTTTACCAGAATGTCACAAATAGCTGCGTGTGTCTCTAGATTGGATGGAGAGTCATAGGGCTTGGTGCTGGCATTGTTCTGTGTCTTTGAGCAAATGATTGCCTCCCTTTGATACATCTTTGTGAGGACAATGACTTATAAACACAACTCGCTAGTGTGACATGACACAAAGCATTCAAGAGACTTTTAACTTACAAAATAAAATTGGTTGAAAAGAGTGTCATCTTTTGATGCAAGACTTTGAGTTATAAATATGTAGTGACAATACACAACATTTTTTACTGTGATCTACTCACATCTACCTCCTGCCACTGCCAAAATATCATGTTGGTGAGGGTTCTTAATAAAAATACCATCTGTCCAAACAGTATCAACTGAACCTTCTTCCTGCAATCAAGCAGACCACTTGATGGGGTTGGAATAATATCAAAGGACTATGACCATTTTCCTTATAATTTTATCTATTTGACTTGCACTGATTCAGGCTGGGAAAAAGTAAAAACATGCCCTGTAGACCCCAGAAAGGGAGACTCGTGTTACAAAGTGCTAACTAGGAGACTCCTGTTTTCAGCATCTACCATAGGCTAATAAATGACTGTGATGAGCAATGCCTAGTTAAAAAGTAGTTGACTGATGTTCAGTGCTTATTTTCCAACAGATTAAGCTCAACAAAATATAAACTCATAATTGAAACATTAGCAAGATAACATTACTACAAGGAGTCAGCAAAGCAAAAAATAAATATATTTGAACATTATACATACACACACACACACACACACATAAACAAACATATATAAAGACTTTCAAAAACTAAAATAGAAAGTAAAAAATGATAAAGGAATAAGAGATCATCAAAATTATCAGATATTGTAAATAAATCAATAAGAATTTAAGAAAAACAATTTTTATTATTAACTTTTATTTAAAATAATACAAATAATGCTATATTTCTAAATTCATTTTCTAGCCTTCATTAGTTGCCAAATTTAATAATTTATTCTGAAATTGTAGTTAAATTATCTTTTAATAAAAGAAATGGATTCTGGGCCCACCCATGACTTGCAACAGAAGCCCCAGGCCCAGGCAGACCCAGCACCAGCCTGCCAACCTGCTAACAGTGCAGAATCCCAGGCCAAGGCCTAGGACTGATCGCCATGTGGCGCGAACTCTGCTGAGGCTCCCCAGTGCATGGCTACTTACCGGCCTTCTTCTGTCTTGGGACACTATAGCCATAACCATAGCTCTTCCACATGGTATCCTCTACCCTGGGATAACTGACAGGATATGGAGGCAGCTGTCACCCAAAGCACCACATGCCACAGCACTACATCTAGGAACAGGTTGCCCAAAGTCATCTTACAGCCCACGTTTTCAGCCCCATCTCTGAAAGCGGTCATTTCCATCTTAGGACACTTTCACTGCCATCTTGGGTTAACCCTCCTCCACTCCTTCACACCACCATCTTCAGTTGTGATAACTTCCATCTTGAGACATCAGCAGAGGACTGAAAGCCCAGCAGCAAGGTACATACAGGTTTGACTTTATGCCACCAACAACAAGGGAAGTGGCTGATTCCATCTAGGGACAATGGCCAGAACCCTTAAAACCATCACTAAGGTCCCCACAGTCCTGCTTACACCAGAGATATCCTTTCTAGTGTGCTAATAATCATTGTTTTGTTGTAGAGGCAGGAGAGAGCCTTACATGGGGTTGCCTCTTTCTCTCTATTCTCCTGTTAACAGTCAACTTCTTTTGATTTATTTTTCATTCTACCTATGATCTAATACCTCTATACCTCTACACTATCACCTCCTACCTCATAAACATCACACTCAACACCCCCACCCCACTTCTATTCTTCTCCACCAGTAGAAACTGTAGACCCTTTTGCAAACCTACTGTTTATATTGCAGATAATAATTAAACACATCATTTCTGCTTGTTTTGACAAAAGTGTAATTGTCTACACAGGAACTAGTTGGTTTAAAGCTATATATCCTTTGCATTGGGGGCTGTTAATATCGATCTTCCCCTTCAAGGTGAGACACAAGAAACCTGCAGAGACATTTTAAGATTATAGGGTAGAAACTGTAATACATCATATCTGTACTGCAAGAGGAGAAGACACACGGAAAGCATGAAAAGATAAGAAAAGAAAGTGCCTCAAACAAACAAAGATTATACAATAATAGAATTCTTTGACAGCACAGTAGATGAAATGTCAGAGAAGGAGTTTGAATGTACATAATTAAAATGACCTGCAAATCAACTAATGACATAAGAGAGCAAATACGAACAAAAATTGATCACTCCAACAAAGAGATAAGTTAGCAAATACAAGTAGCAAAAAATTACTTCAAGAAAGAGATAGAGATTCTGAAAACAACAACAAAAACCCAGAATCGTTGAAATGAAGGAAACAATAAACCAAATAAAAAAATCAATAGAAAGCAGCATGAACAGACTAGACCACTTGGAAGACAGAACCCCAGACAATAAAGATAAAATGTACAATCTTGAGAAGAAAATTGACCACACAGTGAAGATGGTAAGAAACCATGAACTGAAACTCCAAGAGTTATGAGATAACATCAAAAGTCCAAATCTAAGATTTATCGGGATAGAGGAAGGTATAGAGACACAAACCAAAGGAATGAATAATTTCTTCAATGAAATAATATTAAGAAAATTTCCCAAGCATGAAGGCCAAATTGGAAAATAAACTATAAGAGGTACAGGACACCAAATGTACAAAATTACAACAGATCTACACCAAATCATATATAATGAAAATGCCTAGGATACAAAATAAGAATAGAATTTTAAAAGTCACAGAGAAAAGTTTCAGATTACATATAGGGGGAAACCAATTCAGATCTCAGAGGATTTCTCAACCCAAACCCTCAAATCTAGGAGATCCTGGAACACCATAGGCCAAGCTCTAAAAGAAAATGAATGCCAACCAAGAATCTTATATCCAGCAAAATTAAGCTTCATATTTAATGATGAAATAAAAACCTTCCATAATAAACAAAAGTTAAAAGAATATACAATGAGAAAGCTTGCACTACAAAATATCCTTGGCAAAATATTCCATGAGGAGGAAATGAAAATCAACAATAAAAATAAGCAAAGGAAGGAACTATACTACAGGAAAATCCAACCAAAGGATAAACTAAGTCAAGTAAAAAAACAAAACAGTTGAAAATGACTAGGAATTCAAACCATATTTCAATAATAATCCTGAATGGTAATGGCCTAAACTCATCAATGAAAAGACATAGACTAGCTAATTGGATTTTACAAAGACTCAACAATATGCTGCCTTCAAGAGACTCATCTTATTGAAAAAGACATCCACAGGCTGAAGATGAAAGAATGGGAAAAAACATACCAATTACATGGATCATGAAACAAGCAGGGGTTTCCATCCTCATATCAGATAAAGTGTTGTACAAATCAAAGTCAGTCAAAAGGGATAATGAAGGACCTTTCATACTTCTTAAGGGAATCATTCAACAAGATATAACAATCATAAATATTTATGCCCCAAACAATGGAGCATCTACATATACCAAACAAACACTTCTAAATTTCAAGAATGAAATAGACCACAACACAATAATACTGGATGAATTTAACATACCTCTCTCACCACTAGATAGATCTTCCACACAAAAATTAAACAAAGAAACTATAGAACTCAAAAATACAATTAATAATTTAGACTTCACAGATATATATATATATATATATATATATATATATATATATATAAAATATTTCATCCATCAACAAGCAAATACACTTTATTTCTCAGCAGCACATGGATCCTTCGCTAAAATAGACCATACATTATGACACAAAGCAGGATATATAAAGAACTCAAAAAACTCATCACCAAAAAAAAAAAATCCAATCAATAATTGGTCTGAGGAACTGAACAGACACTTCTCAGAAGGTGATATACAATCAATCAACAAGTATATGAAAAAATGTTCAACATCTCTAGTAATTAGAGAAATGCAAATCAAAACTACTCTAAGATTTCATTTCACTCCAGTCAAAATGGCAGTTATCAACAATACAAGAAACAATAAGTGTTGGTGAAGATGTGAGGGCAGAGGCACACTCATACATTGCTGGTGGGATTACAAATCGGTGCAATCAGTCTGGAAAGTAATATGGAGATTCCTTTAAAAAAATATGGAATGGGACCACCATTTGGCCAAGCTATCCCAATCCTTGGTCTATACCCAAAGGACTCAAAAACCGCATATTACAGTGACGCAGCCACATTAGTGTTTATAGCAACACAATTCACAATAGTCAAACTGTGGAACAAACCTAGATGGCCTTCAATAGATGAATGGATAAAGAAACTGTGATATATATACACAATGAAATATTACTCAGTATTTAAAGAGAATAAAATTATGGCATTTAGAGTTAAATGGATGGAGGTGGAGAATATCATGCTAAGTGAAGTAAGTCAATCCCAACCCTCCAGCTAAACAGAAGTCAGAGAAAAATAAACCTCATTTGCAAATAATTGTAACTATTTATTTGTGGTAGTTACAAAAGACTGGCTCCCATTATTTTTCCTAAGTTGGAACTGGCCTAGTGCTAAAACAACTTCCCAAAGGCATTTGTTAGAAAACATTTATCGACTAATGACTTCGGCTGCTACTTCTCAAGATGGCAGATAACAGTTGTCATGAGAAATTCACAGACCAAAATGTTTAGGAATAAAGGCTGGAGAATATGTATGCTAGAACTTTGAAAACTCCAACATATTCCTGAGAATCTAGAAGGCCATAGACCTGCTCAGGCTTTTGTCCATGTTCAGGAAAGATTTGAGAATTTCCTGAGCTCCATCACCTAAGTTCCATCCTAAGGGTTTGTGAAACCAGGAAGTAAAGGTGAAGGTGAAACTGCAAGCTACCTGGATGGGTGTTAAAGACATGTCATAATTCATTAGAATCTACTCAGAAATGAATGAGAAATTTTTAGATATTTAAGGAAATTTGCTCAATTATTATATGACCACTATGGTAATAGAACAGGGGCAGCAGAGATCACATGTAATAAATAACACAAGTTTTACAGAATTAGTTCAGGAAAAACACTAAAAACAACTACCACAAATAACGCAACAACAGATCCTGGAAAAAGATGAGAATTTGATTTCCAGCATTAATGTATTATACTCAAAATATTAAGTTTTCAATACAAAAAAAAATGCAAGCCATGCGAAGAAACAAAAAGAACGGCTCACATACAGGAAATCAACAGAAATGACACCAGAAGCGGGAAAGACATTGAACTTTCTAGACAATGAATTTAAATCAGCTATTTTAATTGTCAAAAGGAACCGATGTCTAAAAATAACTAAGTATGAATACAATGTCTTACCAATTTGAAAATATCAATAGAGAGCTGGAAATACATAAAAGGAACCACATTGAAATTTTGGAACTAAAAAATATAGTAACTGAAATTTAAAAAATCATTAGAGGGACTATGTGCAGAAAAAAATTTGAAGAAATAGTGCCTTAAAACCTCTCAAATGTAATGACAAATATGAATTTAAAATTACTAAATTTTAAATTCAGTAATTATGAAAGATTCCCAGTATAAAAATTTTAAAGAGATCCACATCTAGATATTTCATAATCCAACTATTAGAAATTAAAGACAGAATCAAAATCAGAAAAAGAAAGGCAATTCATCATATAGGAGGGATCCTTAATAAGATTAACTGTTGATCTCTCATCAGAAATCATGGCATCCAAAAGACATTGCGATGATATGTAGAAAACTAGAATAGATAGATCCTTGACAAGTAAAGACATTAAGAATCAGGAATTTTCAAAGGAGAAAATCTTAGGATAAGATAACTTTACCAATAAACTTTACTACATGTTTAAAGAATTAACATAAGTGCTTTTTAGCTTCTTTCAAGAACTAGAAGAAGAGAAAAAAATTTCTTAACTCATGCTATCAGGCCCCAAATCCCAAAATCTGAATCCAAAATTAGAAAAATTTTAGCACTAGTTAGGCATGGTGGCATGTATCTGTGATCCCAGCAATTGGGAAATTGATAGAGGTGGATTTCAAGTTTGAAGCCTGCCTAAGCAACTTAGTAATATCCTAAACAACTTAGTTAGAACTTGTCTCAAAATAAAAAATAAAAAGGGCAAGGACAAAGGTCAGTAGTAAAGCACCTCGTTTAATCCCCAATACAAAAAAAAAAGAAAATTTTGAGTACTAACCTGGAGAAAAAATAGAAAATTCCACAATCTCATGTGACAGGTTATAGTCAAAACACAGTTGCATTTAAAAACTATTTGAAATTACCTTCAGACTATGTGTATCAAATGCATATAAAACATAAATTTCATGTTTACACTTGGGTCCCATTCTCCATATAAAATGTATGTGTATGCAGATATTAAAAAAAAAAAGACCCAGTCCAAAACACTGCTAGTTCCAAGAATTTTGATTAAGGGAGTTCAACCTGTTTCTCTAATACTAAAGTAAAACAAAAACATCACAAGAATAGAAAACTAAGAACAACATCATTTGTGAATAAAGATGCAAAATATTCAACACCATTCTAACATACTCAATCAAGCAGCAGCCATAAGAATTCTACACTATAACCAAATGAGAGTTTTTCCCAGAATGCAAAGAATGCAACCTATGTAGATCATAGGTTAATGTTAATAAACTAAAGAAAAAATACACATGATTTTCTTAATAGATAAAGAAAAAGGCATTTTACCAAATCAAACATCTTGTTATGAAAAAAATTATCAATAAACTAGGACTAAGTGGTAACTTTAGTGATCTGATAAAAGGCATCTATGAAAAACTTGTGGCTAACATTGTCTTGAGTGTGAAATGCTAAAGATTTCACCTCTAAGGTCATGAGCAAGACAGGGATGATTCCTATTATCAATTCAGTCAATCAAGACAGTGTAGTATATAAGTATAGACACATCGCCCAATGGAACAGAATTGAGACTTCAAAAATAAACTCTCATATTTATGGTCAATTCAACTATTGAAAAAGGTGTCAAGGATTTTGGGCGGGTGAAAATATTCTCTTAAACAAATAATGTTTAACTGTTATTCACATGCAACTGGACTCCTGTCTCCCAACATACACAAAAATTAATTAAAATGGATCACAGATCTAAATTCAAGAGCTAAAAGTATAAAATTTGGAGAAACGAAGATGAAAAATCTGCCTCATCTTGAATTAGGCAATGTTTTTTTAGATACAACATTAGGAACTTATGTCATCAAAGAAATTTTTTCAATTTTTTAACTTTTTAAACTTTAGTTATCAAAGAGTACTATCAACAAAGTGAAAAAAATTGAAGAATATAAGAAAGTAACTGCAAATCATATATCTGATAAAGGTCTTGTTCTAGAATATTTAAATAGCTTTTCAATTCAACAATTTTTTAAAAACCCAATTTAGACAATGAGCCAATCATTTGAGAAGGCGTTTCTTCAAAGATATAAAATAGGCACTTACCAAGAAAACATGCTCAATATCATCAGTAATTTAAAAAATCAATTCAAAATCATAATATGATACCACTTCACATCCATGAGGATGGCTATAATAAATATAATGGACAAATCAAGTGTCAGTGAGAATGTAGCAAACTAACATTGCTGATAGGATTGTCAAATGGTACATGTACTCTGAAAAGAGTTTTACAATTCCTCAAAAAAGGTTAAACATTTTTACTATATGTCCCTGCATTTTTATTCCTAGGTATATACCTGGGGAATTAAGGCATATGTATATGTAAAAACTTGTACATGAATATTTATGGAAGCATTATTTATAGTAGCCAAAAAGGAGAAACAATATAAATGATCATCAACTGAAGAATGGATAAAGCAAATATGATATTTCCACTAAACAGAGTTTTATTTGAACATCAAAGAGAAAAAAGATACTGTCATACTGATCCAACTTTGATACATTATGCTAAATTAAAGGTGTCAGGCAAAAAAGGCCACATTTGTATGATTCCATTTATGTGAAATGTCCAGAAGAGACAAATCTGTAGAGACAGGAAAAAAGTATATTATGAATTGCCTGGGACTGAGGGGTAGAAGGATTAGATAATAATTGCTCATAGATATGGCTTTATATGGAGGAAAATAAAAATATTTAAAATGCTTTTTTAAAAAGAGGGAGAGTGACCCCAGAAGGAAAGTTTTAGAAATAAACAAAATAAATGAGGAAATAGAAGTACAAGGTAAGAATAATGGAGTTGTAAAGTCTAATTCAAAACATTAAAGAAAGACCAAATATATAAATTTAAACAAAGTAAAATGAAATTTGAGAATTGTGACCAGAAAAATATGAAATAAATTTAATTTTTGTTTAGGAGATTTATGATGATTGAGTCTACTTTTTTTTTAAAGAATTCATGGAAAAATTAAAAAAAAATAAGATCAGTAGAACAGAGAAAAGGGAGGAGAGGAGGTAAAGGAGAAGTACTAAGGACTGAATAGAAGTCAATTATATTCCATTCTTATATAATAATGTCAAAATGAACCCCAATAATATGAAGAACTACAACAAACTAATACAAAAAATTTCATATGTAAACACTGAAAGAATAGAACATATAACTTCTAATACATGAGAGATAATGAAAATAGAATAAGAAAAATGCACATATAAGCAAAACTCAATATATTAGGGGAAAAGGCAGACATGGAAAAAAACCACCAGAAATGTGAGAAAGAGAAAGTCAGCCTTTGGCAGCTGGCAATGAGCTGGCACTCTTAGGCCTTGAAATAGCTCAGGAGTTGCCCTGCCTGCCACTTAGGGTGCAGACAAGGCCACTCTCTAGCCAAGATAGATCAAAAATGAAACTACTTTACTTTGTGATCATATGTGAACATAGACAAAAACATGAATATCATGCAACCCATATAAATAATCAGGCCAGTCTACCTTGGCTAATATAAATGAGTACTACCTGTACCAATGATAGCTGTAGTTTCACTCTAATCATGCCTATTGCCAAATGAGATTTGTTAAAACATTCAATCATAAATTTTTTTATACCATTCAATCTGAGACAAATCCCCACATTCTTGAAAAATTCCTAAAACCACCTGATGTGAGCCTAAATCCTATAATAAATCTTTTCCTAATATCCTATCACCAAGATTGTTCATGGTTCCCTGTGGTGTGTGGTCTTTTCTTATTGCAATAAACCCATATTTTTGTACTCTATCATGTTCCTGATCGAGAGTGCTCCTGTCAATCTTTGGCCGCTGGGCATCGATACATGGAATGTACGGGGGAAGCAAATCAAATAATGAAAGTGGAAGTCAAAATATATCAGTTATCCTAATAAATGTAAGCAGTCTAAATTTCCCCATTTAAAGTTTTAGATTATCACTTTTTTTTTTAAAAGAGAGAGAGAGAGAGAGAGAGAGAGAGAGAGAGAGAGAGAAAGAGAGAGAATTTTAATATTTATTCTTTAGTTTTCCGCGGACACAACATCTTTGTTTGTATGTGGTGCTGAGGATCGAACCCTGGGCCGCACACATGCCAGGCGAGCGCGCTACCGCTTGAGCCACATCCCCAGGCCAGATTATCACTTTTGACAAAAATAAAAAATGGAAGTCTATGTCATCCAAACAAAAAGGCTTATGAAAAATACAAGGTCATAACAATGTTACCTGACACACACAGAGATCTGAGAGTCTGTACATATTTTGTTCAGTACTGTGTTGCAAAGCTTATTACCTGGATCATAGGAAAGCTTTCATAAACATTTATCCAAAGAATTGATGAATACAGCTATGGAATTTAGACATTATGATTATATTTCATGTATGAAGGACTAATATGTATTTAAATAAACACGATAAAGACTTTGAAACATACTACCTTTTTTTTTTTTTTTTTACCATAAGGAAAATCCTGAGAAAATTAAAGAGAAAAGGTTTATTTTGGCTCACAGTGCTGGAAGTTTCAGTGCATGATCAATTGACCCCATTGCTTTTGAGCCTGTGGTAGGGCAGCAGTCACAGAAGGAGAGTGTGTTGGAGAAACACTGGCCACCTCATTGGCCAGGATGAAAAAGAGAGCCGTGAAGGGGCCAGGGTCCCACAAACCCTTCAAGGGTACACGCACAATGACCAAAATCATTTCATATATTTAGGGATAAAAACAAAACCATGTTCCATTGTAAGATTTCACTTCTCTACACCAAAACTAGAGAGCATTAGAAATCAATTATCACAAGGCAAAAGGATGCTAGTCTTATTTTACAAAATGTCCCTACTATGTCCCACCTCTCAGAGGTTCTACTACCTCCCAATAGCCCAACCCTGGGGACCAAGGCTTTAACACACAAGATCCAATGTACAGCAGTAGGGGAAAACATAGGAGGCAGAATGATTATTGACAGGCAATGCGTAGCGTTGGTCTCACTGGTAAAGCTGGAACTTTGATCATAATGTTCTATCTCATGGTCCACTGCTCTCTCTTCTCTGTCTTAATATATGGCTACTGATAATCCTCATATCATCTGTAAGACAGCACTGGAAACACTAAAAATTTGTGATATAAAATTTTACTTAAGGAATAAATAGATCCCAGAGTAAGATAATAAAAAGAAATAGTCTGGGCTGGTGATGCGGCTCAAGTGGTAGCATGCTTGCTTGGCATGCGGGCGGCCCGGGTTCAATCCTCAGCACCACATACAAACAAAGATGTTGTGTCCGCCGAAAACTAAAAAATAAATATTAAAGATTCTCTGTCTCTCTCAAAAAAAAAAAAAAGAAAAGAAATAGCATGTTACATGTTCAAAATATTTGCACTTCATATATGTTACTAAAACATAGTAATTTATCCATTATGCTGTTTTCCTATAATCCCTGCTATATGATTGTCATACATGAAGATCTGGAGTTCTCACATAACTTCATTTTGTAAATTAAGACTAAAATCCTTTTGCCTTCTGATAATTGTTTTCGAATGCTCTCTGGTTTTGGTGTAGAGAAGTGACATCTTACAATAGTGGAACATGATTTTGTTTTTGATTCCTAAATATCTGAAAATTGACTAGAAGAAGTGAAGTTTCTATGTCTTTAACTGTGCCTACAATATTGTGAAAATTGGTTTCCAGTTCCAAAAATGAGTTTTTAAAAATAATCTTCCTCCTGAGTCCTTTTGCACTTTCAGTTTTACTTTAATAACCTTTGTGTTTACATCAGGTAGAAGCAGCCATATGTTAATAAATATTCTTAAGGATACAGTAGGTAATTTTGCTGTCCAAAATTGACATGGCAGAATAATGTATTTCAGTTGACTTATTTCTTCATTGTGTGTGATTAGACAGGCATGAAAGGGTTTTTGGAAAAAAACAATTACTCATGTAGTTTTTTTATCCAAACAATTCATGTTACCTTCTTCTAATAATGTTTATCTTTCAAGATGATTTCATAAAGTATATAGACTACTCACTGTGGAGTCTCATGTTACTTCCAATAAAGCACTTAAATGTATTGATCCAAAGGCTATCAGCCAGTTTGGGTTTGAAGGATACCTAAAGACTCTGGATTTGAATCTGATTAATTTATTTCAACTTCTATAAATAATGAATCCTATGAGTGATTCATAAATGCACAAACAAAGCACATTGAAACAAGGGTTTATTGCTGGGCAAAGAAATGCACCTATATCATCATGAAAAATAAAGTGAGTCATGGGGAAAAAGACTGCAGATGCAATTCAGTAACATGCTCATGAAGTCTATCAGTTTATAATAAATCTTCCTCCTTTATTTGACTGATTCTTCTAATAGTCATAACATATGCATTTTACCCAGACTTCTTAAATGTTTTTTCTGACAACTCAAATCTAACATATCTGAAACAAAAGCTAGAAAAATACTACCTTTTAAATGCAAGGCCTGAGTTGAAACTCCTATTCAAATGTAAGCTATCTTTGGACTAATTAACAGATCTGATACCTTAGCTCAAATTAGAACACTGATATATAAAGCTCAAAGGTCTCTTGTGAGTATTAATGAGACCAATATGTAGAACAACACAGCACTGGCCATTCAGGAAATGATATTTGCATTGAAGAAATGATAGTTTCATTCACTTCAATTCTCTTCCGTTCTCTGAGAGTTCAGTTGTTCATTAATTCTCAGTGGAAAAGAATTTGAATTAATTTTAGAGTTGGGGAATAATGCTTATAGTCTCCCTCTCCTCACTCTCCTATATCAATTAATTTGCAGAGATTTTCTTTCCCCCTCTTATTATTCTACAATTAGTCATTATTCTCCATCTCCAGTGTCACTAAAGAGCCTCTTCCAACTGAGCATTTCACCAGTCTTTAGCTAGTTTCCCCATATCTACTTCAATACTTTCTCCTGCCTATCCATTTTCTGAACATATTTCATTGTTATTTCTCTAACTCCCAAAGTTGGATGTCTCAACTCAATAAATAGTAATCACTTTTCTCTTCTAATATAACCCTTTAAGGTTACAAAATTATCACTGTTGGTTTAATAGCATTCTTCACTCAAATTTGAATATGTATTATTTATTGAGTTCTAAATATCTACAGGGTTTCTTAATTTTCAAACACACAAAATTTATTATCTTTTGTCATTTTTTTCCATTTTAAAGTTATTGATCTAAGAGAAAAATCTCTATGATCCCTTTTCTTTGAAATGTGTCTTTTGTTCAGTCTGCAGTATATTTTTGTACATGTTCAGTGTAGGCTAGACAAAAAAATGTACATACTGTTATTAATGTACATATTGCTTTATTCAAATATTTTATGCTTCATGTATCAGTTTAGACAAATATACAATCATATTCTCAACACAGAGAACAAAAATTCACAGATTAATGAGAAATCGTTACATGTATTAAAAACATTTCTCTGTTTCAAGTGGCTACATTTTTAAAACAGTAAATTCTTCTTAATTAATTAAACATGCATTTTTATGAAATTTCCTTCTTTACTTCTATTAAAATTTTGCCTCAAAGTCCATTTTATCTCATATCTACATACTATTCCAATAGCTTTCTTTTGGTTGTTATCTGACTATAATATAATTTTCATTCTTTTACTTCTAACATTTATACATCTGGGTCATTTAATATATTTTTTGTTTAGTGCTTATACCTAGGTTTTGTTTGTGTTATTTAATTTGTAGTTTTTCTTTTAAAATTGGAATGTTTAAGTTATTCATACTTTTCTTATTACTGATAATTTTGGTTTATATGTACTTTATTTTTAAAATTTTTATCTGTTCTGTCTCTCTTGTAATTTGTCACCCTTTCCTAACTAGTTTCCCTTGAACAGACTGGATATTTTCCCCTATTTTTTTCTCTACTAGATTCAAAGTTTTATTTTTCTTTTTTCCTCTCTTCAAGAAATTAGGCTAAATATTGCTGCATGCATCTTAACTTTTCAAAAGCTAATCAATGTCTTACTTGCTTCCTAAACAAGAGCTCAAAACAGTTTGATTGCAGATAAAGAATATATTCTTATTTAATACATTTTATTTTCCTCGTTTTTAAAATGGACAAGATGTTCCTGTTATTATTATTGTATGTAGTCAATATTTGCTTATATCTATGTATGTGGTTAACAATTTACTTGTTGATTATTTTTCCTTTTGTCTTAGACATTCCATTTGGGGCCACTTTCCTTCTAGGTGATGTTCATCCTTTAAAACTTTCTTTACTGAGGGTCTGCTGTAAGAAGCACTATTCGTTTATGTTTGTCTGAAAATGTGTTTTATTTTGCCCTCATTTTTTGGAAAGATCTGCTCTGTGTATAACCTTTTAAAATAATTTTATTGAAATATGACATGTATGCAGATGAGCAATAATTCATAATATTAGATTTGATGAGTTATCACACCCTGAACACACCTGTTTCACACTATTCATGTCAAGATAGAGAATGTCTTAGAGCACACAATGACCTTTCCTGAGGTCACTTCTGTCTTTACCTCTAATGCCACCAATTAGTGTTTTTAAGCTTTATGTAAGTACAGTAGGTATTCTTTGATTTCTTAATTTGTCTACTATGCTCATGAGATTCATCCATGTTGTGTGTAGCAATAGTTTGGTCATTTTCATTGTTTGTAGTGTTCCATTGTATCCTTTCTATGGTTGAAGGATATTTGGATGGTTCTTATTTGGGGCTAATACTTCATGGCATGCTCACACATGCCCTTTTGTGTACATGTACTAATTTCTGTTGGCCATATACCTAGGAACAGAATTGCTTGGGCATAAAATCCATTCATCATGCTCTGAAATTTGATCAATTCTGCTAAACAGTTTTCCAGTGTTTGGAACAGTTTATAATCTCATCAACAATATACTCCCAGTTTCAAACCTTGCTAATGCTTAGAATTTTCAGTCTCACTAATTTTTGGCATTCTGGTTGGATCTGTAGTAATATCTTGTTGTTTTCATTTGCATTCATTTTTGTGATGACTAGTACTTTTTTTTTTTTAAGGAAAATCTTCTATCAGGATTTACTTTACTCTCTTGCTCTTAGTCAGTTAAGGTTGGAACAGATAGTTTCAATTTAATGAGAGATTAGAATTATTGAAAGATGGGCTTCAAGGTTAGTGTTCACTTCTAAGTCACTGTTGTTCCTAAAGGGTAGTCCTCTGGCAGTTGCCACTGACACCCTGAGTCCTGGCACCCATTGCCCTCTGACCCTCTGATCCAGAACTCTTTTTTCCCATTTTGTAGGACTACTAAAGGCTTTGCTCAGCTTCTCAGTGTCTGCTTCCAAGACAGCAAATGCCTTCATGAGCAAATTGGTGTTGAATGTCAAGTTCACCTTTCTATGAGTGATCTCTGTATCCTTTGCCGCCTTAATAAGTTCCTGATAGCTTCAAACAGACATATTTTTCTTCTTTCTTTCTTTCTTTCTTTCTTTCTTTCTTTCTTTCTTTCTTTCTTTCTTTCTTTCTTTCTTTCTTCATTCCTTCCTTCCTTCCTTTCTTTCTTTCTTCCTTTCTTTCTTTCTTTCTTTCTTTTGTTCAGCCTTTCTAGTTGTTCTTGGAAGAAGTATTGATCTGCAAAAAGTTGATTGCAATTACAGAAGCATCTATGAAAATATTTTAGATTGTTTACTTCTTCCGATTTCTTCCAATGTACATTCTTCCTTTGTGTTATTATTGATGCCAATTCTCAACTAATTATTCTTTTTGAAAAACTGATTTTTTGGTATGTTATATTATCTTTATGTTTGGTGTCCAGTACTTACTTTTTAAATTTTTTAAAAAATAAAAAAGCAGATATTTGTTTCCCACAGTCCTGAAGGCTGGGAGGTCCGGGATGAAGGTGCCAGCTTCTGCGCCTGGAGATGGCTTCTTGCTGCAACCTCACATGGCAGAGGCAGAAGGTCAAGCAAGCTAGCTAGCCAAAGAATACAGCCTGCAGCCTCTCTGACTTTAATCCCGTTTATGACGAAGGAGCCCTTATGGCCTAATCACCTCTGGAAGGCTGAAGCTCTCAGTGCTGTCACACTGGTAACACCCACATGTTAGAGGGAACACATTCAAATCACACCCGTCTAGCCATGTACGCCCAAATTCATGTGCTTCTCACATATAAATATATCCCGTTCCATTATAGTAGACTCGAGTCCTCTTTTGTTGTTGTTAATTTTCTATTTTTTGATCAACACATGATATTTGTACAATTTATCAGGCCCAGTGTGATGTTTAGTCATGTATATACTGGGTAATGATGAAATAAGGTTATTTAGTATATCCATTGCCTTAAACTTCTATCAATGTCCAAGTTATTGTTAAAGTCATTTATTAGTTATTTTAAATAGTGACTATTGATAATTTTTATTGAATTTTCATTTCATACTTTAATTTTTCTAGGTAATTTTAGTTTTTTTAGTTCTCTGTTTCTCACATTGATATTTAAGCTTGTTTTTGTTCCCCTTACATATAATAAACAAAACTAACATGTATTCCCTACAAGTATGTTTCACCTGTTTATTGTTTCTGCTGGTTCGTTCATGGTATCTAGTTTTAATTAGTGTTTCATGATTTATTTTTATTCTGTTTTTATTATAAGCTGTTCATTTTCCTTGTGGGTAAATTTGTGAGAATTATTTGAAGCTTAGACATTAATTTTCTTCTATGTGGATTTGTTTTATTTCTCTGGCAACTACAGGCACTACCCATGTGGACCCCTTAATTTAAACCACCAGGTATTTGGCTTTATTCAGTCAGTGTGAACCTGAGGTATAAATTTACAATTGAGCCACCTTCCATCACACTTTTCAGGGGTAGTTTCCCCTTTCACTCAGTATCAATATTAAAACAGGTGATTTTCCTTGGCAGGAGAGGGGTTAAGAGATTATGAGTTTACACTGAGAGTATAAGGAGAGCCCCTCCAAACAACTTTGTACTTAAAACCATATTATCTATTTTGTTTTTGTTTTTATTTGCCTTTTGCATCAAAGCTTAAAAACACTTTCATGTATTTCTGTTTTCCTTAGGATGGAGTTATAACATCAACTTGACTAACAAAGCCCTGCATGATCTACTTTCTAATGATCCAATGTCATCTCTTGGCACATTATCCCTTGACCTTCTATGCTTGGGTCAAACCGCCCTTTTTATAGTCCCTTGAATGTGTCATTCAAATGGTTGCTGATAGTGATTCCAGTTCCTTTCTGAATTTAGAGTTTCTGTTTTCCCTTTGATGGGTGCTGGTTACGTAACTGTGGAAAAATGTTGGATGTGCCACTAAGAGCAGTGTCCCTCAGCCTGACTTCTAGCAGTTAGTGATCTCTACCTCTCTGAAGGACAGGACCTGCCAACTGGCTGTGTATTGCCACTTCTACCCTATTGTCATGCAGAGCTGCAACCTGTCAGGGAAGATTTCTTTTGCCCATTACCCAGCTCAACAAGCAGCCAAAGGTCTACCATGTGACTATAGAGAAATCAATAATGTCAACAGTTGTCCAGTGGATCTTTTTGGTTTACCATTTCTATTGGTGCTGTTGTGAAGAAGAGAGTGCAATATGGAAAAACCTCAAGCTTACTCTTCCTCTCTAAATGTGTTGTACCATGATTAAATATTAAATATGATTGTTTTCACTTCAAAAAAAAAAAGAATTCTTCAATCTGGTTAATTTTATGTGTCAATTTGACTAGACCACAGTACCCAGATATGTCACCAAACATTTTTCTACATATTTCTGAGAAGTCACTTTTTAGATGAAATTTTAAATCAATAGCATTTGAGTAGAGCATGTTATTCTCCATACTATTGGTGGGCCTCATTCAATCAATTGAAGGCCTTAATAGAAAAAGACTGACATTACTTAAGGAAAGGGAATTCTGCCAGCAGATTGCTCTTGAACTTAAAATGGCTGCAACATCACCTCTTCACTGGGTTTCTAGACCACCAGCCCCTACTCTACAGATTTTTAATATGCCAGCCTTTGTAATTGCATTAGTCTATATATACACAGTAGTATATAGATATTGATGGCACAATATGTACAGTATGATATGTGTGTGTTTATATATTATCATGTTGGTTCTGTCTCTCTGGATATCTAATCAAGACATCAAAGGTAAGGCTGATTACTATAGTTTTCACTTGGAAAGAGATAAAAAGGCAAAAGCCCTACAAATCAAAAGTCAGAGTCTTATTGTACATAAAGAGAAATGTATTCCAATTCCACAATTTTAATTTCGAGAATAAATGTGGTGAAAGGAAAACATATTAGCTGACATGTCTTAAGCAGCTGTTTCAGTAATAAAATGTAAATAAAACCATTTTGAGTCATACAAATTACTACAAACATAATCTGGCAGCATACTAACATATAATTCATCATGATCAATTATGGTTTACTTCACAAAAGCAGACTTTATTCAATATTAAGACACAGAGTTGGGAAAGCGTTTCCCTAATTCTTATTCTCTAGTTGTCTTCTCATGATAGTTTCTCTACAGGTAGACTGGGAGTGTTCTCATTTCCTCACCTCTACATACTGAAAGTTTTAGAGGCAGTATTGATAAGAGATAGGTTGTCTGGAAAGCCAGAAATTTGACAGGCATAAAAAAGCAAGCAATCAGGACTTGTGTTATAAATATTAAATGCATAATTAATAAAATAAATTCTAAAGAAAGATGTCATCAAAATTGTCTCAACAATTATTGGAAAAATCTAAAATGTCTGACAACTTTTCAAATTCTTCTGTTGAATGATTCTCTCAAAGAAAGTTCTAAATGTTTGATCAAATGTTTAATCAATGTTTGACATATTGGGCACATGTGTCCACCAAAATATTCACAAAGTAGGGTAAGAGAAAGTAATAAAAAATAAATCTACAACAATTGTAAAGAGCAAGAAAGGGTGCCACCAAGTGGGATGATGTATTTGTCAGGGTTCTTGATGGTGTGAAGCCATCAAGTAGCCTGGATTGTGCCAGTCACCACATTAACTCTACCCTTTGACCCTTCTCTAGGGAAAGAGGAAACTTCTCTTCCCCAAGCAGGAGCAACAAAGATAGAGTTGAATGTCTTGAATCCAGATGACAGTTTATTGTTTCTTAGGTCCTCAAGTGTCTTTTAATAGGGAAAAGGTCATATAGCAAAGATTAATTTTCTGCTAACAGTCCTTTCAGGGCTATCTTTGAGGTGCACACCAACTCCATCAACAACATTTTTGGCTTTTATCAGGTTAAAAGAGCAACTGCCTCCTTCCAAATCTATGTGTTAATTATGAAGCTTTCTTCTGATCATTTAACCTGAGAACATTAACCCCTTTGGCTCTCCTAGGTTACTTTTTCTCAACTCCTGATTGCAACAGCCAGTTGGGGTTTTTCTCCTCATCAGTTGTGTGGAAACTATACAACTATCTTTGTAACTACAAGTATATCTATATTGTGCCAAATAACTGTCTTCTTTCAGAGTTAGACTCACTGACATTAGCCAGGGGAACGGAAATCTCACTAAAATCATTCATTCACTTAAGAATATATGTGTATGTAGACATGAAAATTATGTATTTATTGAGTACATATGATGTACCATAAAGTCTTCTAGTTAATGAAAAGAGTAAAGAAAATTGACACAAAGTTTTACCTTATTCAAATGGAAACTGGGAAGGAAATATATAAAGCATTTAATAAACAAATAATATATAAAGAAAAAACACTTTTAAAGAGAGTGAATGAGGGATGGGTTATGGTTCAGTGGCAAAGTGCTTGCCTCGCACATGTGAGGCACTGGGTTTGACCTTCAGCACCACATAAAAACAAAAAAACAAATGAAGATATTGTGCCCAGGTATATCTAAAATATATATTTTTTAAGAAAAAGAGTGAGATGAGGAGACTTACCATTTTAGATGAGGTGGTCAGCTAACACTCTCAGAGACCAAAATGAAGGATTAGACGGATTCCAATAGGCAAGGGTGAACATGTTGTTAAAATGAAAAGACTGCTTAAGAATTGTTAAAAGTAGGTAGTGGGTCCTCACACCTGGGTGGGCTGTGGGATGCTACCTACCTGGAGTAGCTCTTAGAGATCCTTCCTTCGCTGTCCAAGAGCTTCCTTTCCATTTTCACATGGGCTATCATTCTAAGGGGAAAAAATTACTTCATTCAATATTCAAGTCACATAATATGTAATAAATAATTCTTCTGTCTTTATAAAGAAATAAATCTGTGTTTCATAAGAATGTATTTCCTATCACTAAGCCTTCTGCCATTCTGGATGATTTTTCTTCCATTTGTATTCACAGCTTCACAGATCTTTTCAATTTGGGTTTGTGTACTGGCTTTTCTCCTTACTTCCTATGGTCTTGTCAAACCTAGTCTGAAAGAGTATGAGAAATCCATGTAGCTCTCTCTAAATGCACCTGTGACAGTATTCAACTATCTTGTCAGCCTAGGCACAAATCAAATCAGCACTTTCAATGATATAGCACAATGCGCCAAAAGCCCTGTTTTCTTGCACTGATTAAATACAAAAATGTCAGAATTTTTAGCCTGCTGCAAAATTGAAATCTGATAGACAAGAACTCAGTAGACTTTTATCAAATTGCTATACCACTGACAGCCTGATTTTTCTTCTAAGGAGAAAAACATGATTCTTTTTCCATTTGCTATGAAGGAACGATTAGAGTGTATGTTAGCACAACATTCTCCTGCTAAAGTTGATAAATAGTGGGAAAATATTCCAACTATACCCAAGTGGATTATAAAACTTAAAAAAAAAAAATGCCCTGTTTTTTTTTTTTCTTTGCAGGTTGTTTTTTTTTTTTTTTTTTTTTTTTTGGAGGAGAGGGTGGTACTGGGGACTGAATTCAGAGGCACTTGCTTTTTGAGCCATATCCCCAGCCCTATTTTTGTATTTTATTTAGAGACAGGGTCTCCCTGAGTTGCTTAGCATGCCTTGCTTTTGCTGAGGCTGGCTTTGAACTTGCAATCCTCCTGCCTCAGCCTCCCAATACTCTGAAAATATTTTTGTTTTTGTTTGATACTGGGATTGAATTCAGAGGCACTCCACCACCAAGCTATATCCCCATCCTTTTTTAAAATTTGTATTTTGAAACAGGGTCTTTCTAAGTTGCCCAGGCAGCACTTAAACTTGTGATTGTGATCCTCCTGCCTCAGCCTCCCAAGTAGCTAGGATGACAAATGAGAGCCACTACACCTGGCCCTGCTATTGTGTAAATTTTTTGTTTGTTTCTTTGTTTTTAAAGATGCCTAGAAAAGACAAAGCCTTATAAAAATAGAATAATAAATTTTAAAGGAAAAGTTTCTTTCTAAAATTGAGATGAAAGCGAAAAATCAATTCATCAATTCAACATATTGCCTAAGCAATATGCATCATGCCAAATAAAGATAAATAAAACTGTCCTCATGCTCATGGCCTGTGAAAGGATATATGACAGTTTCACTATTGGTTCATGATTTTGGTTTTGCCTTTGTACATGTAAATGAAAAATAAAATTAAAAAAAAAAAAAAAAAAAACAGGAAGTGTGAGGATCTCTATTTACTGAGGAGAGGTCCAGAAAGATATCACAGAAGATGTTCTATCTTAGCTGCAATCAAAAGACTTAATCAGAGTATACTAAGTGGTTCTGGTGGGTTGTAGGTTGTGGTTGAATAAACATTTCAGTCAAGAAGACAGATTTTTGCAAAGGTTCAGACTCAAGAAATAGCCTGGCACATGCAGGAGTTCAGAATAGTTTGGTACTGTTGGAGTACAAATCTTCAAGGGGACCAGGGCAAGAAGACAAGCAGCTCATTGGTGAGACAGAAAAGAGGATTCTGACCATGGCAGGACTTCAATTTTAGGTTAAAAAGGGTGGCTTTTATTTTTCAGACTATGACTCAAATCCTGACTGCATGCAAATTTCCTAGAAGAGTTTTGAAAAAAAAAAAAATCTAGCTCCTATTTCCAGAGATTTTTATTTATTTTTAGGAAATAAAACATGGAAGAAGTATTTTTCTTTAAAATCCCTGGGATTTTATTTTGTTTGGTTTGGTCTGGTTTTGCTTTGAGATTAAATGAACAGCCAGGTTTGAGATACACTGATTAGAAATTGTTTGGTTGGTAAAGGGTAGAAAATTACATAATCACAAGCATACCTTTGGCAGTTCATTCCAGCCACAGAGCTGAAGAGAGAACTAGGATTCAGAAATTATGTCTGGAAGTAAGGGTAATAACCCTACAAGAAGCTACTGATCCAGGCTGACTTATTTTGCATAAAGAAAACACAGACTTCAGGCCCCTGTTCGCTGTGTTAGCATTGTTGTCATGGAGACTCTCCTGTTCTAGGCCTCAGTCCTGGCATCTGCAGAACTGGAAATCCGGTAATATCCATTCAACAGCACTGTTATAAAATCATGTACGTGAGAGAGCATTTTGTTATGTGTGAGTTATTCCCTGTGCAGAAAGCAACCTACAAGTTGAAGCAGACATTGTTGGTTGTCCAGCACCCTTCCACCTCAGCCAATCTACTGCCTTTCTACAAGTGTTATTCTCTGAGAGAGATCTGTACAGAGGGATGACTTTTCTTCTTCACATTGATCCTGTTATTTCTGGAGATGTCTCCTGCACCTGCTGCTTGTGTTTTTCTAAAGAGGAAGAAGTGTAAAGAGACTGTCCTTGAAGACGGTGTTGAGCACACAATGACTAACTTTGGAGTCCACACTGTCTGAATTTCTGGATATGTGAAAGAACACATTTACTTCCTGTTTTGCCAGTTTGGATAGGGGCTTCTCACAGCAAAAAAGTAGCCTGAGGGATGTGTAAAATATGGACCAAAAAAAAGTGTGTGGAAAATTTTTTGTTGAAATGTATAGTTTTATCCTGCACTTGAACAGATTGAACCAAGTAAGAGTAGACCTAAAGAATCTGCCTTAGAACTGATTTAAACTAAGAAGAGAAAATCAATTCTAGTTAGATGAGAGAAGTTCCAGGACTATAATAGGGTACTAAGGATACAGGCATGCACAGAGGTAGGGGTGTTTGTGTGTGTGTGTAAGTGGCTGAACTTCACAGAATCCTTGGTCATGCATTGGAGCCAATGTGGGGTGGCTTTGCTGTGACCCCCAGGTATCTTGGAATTCCAGCCTCTAGGGAGATCATAGTGACATAATACAGACTGACTAGCTTTTTGCTTTCTAACTGTGCAAACTTCAGCAAGTTACTTAGCCTCTTGAACCTTATCTTCCTTAACAATACCATAAGGAAAATACTACCTGCTTCAAAAGTTTTGTTGTGAACATTTAATGATATTATAAAGCATTTCCTAGAGTGCATGGTAAATGAAAAAATAATAATTACAGTGTATTGGTGGGAATGTCCATTCAGTACTTGAACAGAGGGAAATGTGTTTGGCAGTGGGGACACCACTAGGGTTGTTCCAGATGAAACCTGGTACTCAGAGCTTTATCTAAACAGACTCAGTCTCCTGCAAAGATGGTAGAGAGCCTTAACTATTCTTTTTTTGAAAGTAAATAGCTTAAACATTGGGGCGTCTTTTTTTTTTTTTTTCAGTGTAGAATTTCCACAAAGAAGTTGGAATTTTTACTATTTCTATTAAAAAAACTCAGAAATTGTAAAAGCAGCATAATAACTTCATGCAGGAAAAATTTATACATACTTAAAAATGCATAAATGATTACCTCTCAACTTGATTCTCAGCCTCTTAGATCAACAGCCTGAATTTCAGGAATTTAGTTATCTCATTATGATTAACATCCCACATGCTGAAAAGATGCCCAGACTCTGAGCATTCAGAGATACATGAGATTTCCCTGAGAAAATGGGGATGACTTTCTTTAGAATAAAATGGAGATAATTTTCTTTAGAATAAAATGGAAAAACTGCAAGATTTGGAAGGATGTTAAGGCAGAGAATCAAAAGAAATATAAAGAATAATCTTTGGAGTAAGCAAAAATACTTACCTCCAAACAGTATCACTTAGGAATGAGCCTGATAACTCTCACAAGAACAGATGCAATTGAATTACAAATCAAAATGACTGCAAAATTTCCTGAACAAATAAGCTGGGAGGGAAGACTGCTGATGAGGTGTTAGAAGAAAAAGGTAAAACTGGTGAGTTCAAGGAATGTCTTTCTTCCTTTTAGAATTGTTTCCAATCTTTTCATTGTCTTCAGAAATCTAATCCACTCAAAGCCTTGACTCAATTTAATTACTAGGTCATGCTACTAAGTCAACTCTATGAAACTCCTCGAATTCAGTTAGCTTTTGTCTCCTGACCCCTGCCACTGAGTGGCTTTCACGGAGCACAAGAAGCAGGCTGTGATGGTCAATATGAATTATCCAATTGATTGGGTTAAGAGATGCCTAAGATTAAGAGGTTTAGGGTCATGAATGTAAAAAATAAAATAAAATAATTAATTAATTATTTAATACCAAAAAAAAAAAAAAAAAAGGCTTCTGGGTGTGTCAATGAGGGTGTTTCAAGGAATGATTAGCATGCAGGATAGTGAACTGAGTGAAATGACACTGAGACCCACCCTAGGGCAGTACTGTTCAACAGGTTGGAGGCTTGGATAGAATAAAAGTGGGAAGAACAAGGAATCAGTAGCAGATGATGCGAGCTTGATTCTTCTTGAATGAGTTCTTGGTAGCTGCTCTGGTCACCTGAGGACATCAGACTTCAGTCCCTTCACTCTTCAAAAGTGAACTCTGCCAGTGATTCTCCAAGGAGTTTCCAGGCCTTTGGTCTTAGACTGAGGTAGAATCATTGATCCCTCTTGTTCTGAGGCTTCAGAATCTCAGACTGTGCACCTACTGGTTCCTCCAGCTCTCTAGCCTGCAGATGGACTATGCAGCTTCTTGTTGTGTAAGCCAATCAAACAAAAGTCTCTCTCTCTCTCTCTCTCTCTCTCTATATATATATATATATATATATATATATATATACACACACACACACACACACATACACATATATACATACATACTAAGCCAACTATATATATATATGCATATATGTGTGTGTGTGTGTGTATATATATATATATCTCCTACAGTTAATGAACCAATGGCCTACATCTAACAGTTAGAGAACTTTCCAATATATAAAGTGTAACTTACCTTTTTTAGAGTTTTGTCTTTAGAGAACTATAATTTAGTGTGCTATAAGACTATTGTCCAAAAATTGAAATGTTTTCAGAGATACTATGTAGAATCTCAGTTATTTATACCTTAGTGCAATTTGTTTTGGTGAGGTATTTTCCCACTCCAAACAACAACTGTAAGCTAAAATTCTTCTTTTTTTTTCTTTTTTTCAATTTTGGGAAAGAGATTTGATACTAATGGGACCAGTAGGAATGGATGATTATAGGTTATTGAAAATTGCCCTGAGATGACAGAATTGAGCTACCAACAGTGTACATTGAGCCACAGAGTAAATGGAGGAATTTGGAGCATAACAAATATAAGGAGAGAAAAAAAATTTTTCAGGAGAACAAAAGCAGCTTGGTCTCCTTGGCAACTTTATAGAAATGGTCCTCAATACACTTATTCTATTTTTTTTATTGGTTGTTCAAAATATTACAAATCTCTTGACATATCATATTTCATACATTAGATTCAAGTGGATTATGAACTCCCATTTTTACCCCAAATACAGATTGCAGAATCACATTGGTTACACATCCACATTTTTACATAATGCCCTATTAGTAACTGTTGTATTCTGCTACCTTTTCTATCCTCTACTATCCCCCCTCCCTTCCCCTCCCCTCCCATCTTCTCTCTCTACCCCATCTACTGTAATTCATTTCCCTCCTTGTTTATTTTCCCCATTCCCCTCACAACCTCTTATATGTAATTTTGTATAACAATGAGGGTCTCCCTCCATTTCCATGCAATTTCCCTTTTCTCCCCCTTTCCCTCCCACCTCATGTCTCTGTTTAATGTTAATCTTTTCTTCCTGCTCTTTCTCCCTTCTCTGTACCCTTATTCTAATAAGTTAGATTTTAACATTTTAAAAATTTTAATACTAAAACACTGTAATATCACCACTTCCTTAGGTCAAGAATCTGCTGCATCAAAGCTCTGGTGGAATAAACAGGGGAAGAAAAATCTCAAAGATTCACAGCAGGTTTTAGAGATGAAGGGCAGGTGAGGTTCTCTCCCTCAAGTGGACCCTTGGGTCAAAGCACCTATCTCAGCCTGCCCAGCCTTTGGCATCTTCTAGGAAAACCAACACACACATGAACTGAAGATCTTTCCCCTCTGAAACTCAAATGTCCTGACCTGAGTTTCTTGTTAGACTATCGCCACCTAGTTTGTTCAATAAAGAACTATGAGGTCTGCTCTTCTTTTCCCAGCTCCCATTTCCCAGCTCCCTCTCAGCCTCCTTCCCCAAATTCTGCTTGCTCCCTTGGGCTGCCCACAGTTCCTTAGAGTTTCCTCTGAATGCACTGAATTCCTCCCATTGGCTGCTCCACTTGGACCACTCCGTAGCTCTTCACATGATTTGCTTTTTTTAGGTTGAGATATTTTCCTCGACCCCCCAATCTATAAAATGAATTTCTTGTTACTCTGTTTTCCAGCCCTGTCTTAGTCCATTTTATGTTGCTACAACTGATTAACCTGGGTCCGGTAGTTTGTAAAGAAATTAATTTTCTTACAGTTCTGGAGACTGGAAAATTCAAGATGACGGGCATATCAGCTTAGAGCCTGCTTACTTCATCATCCCATGGGGGAGGTAGAGGGGAAAGAGTGAGAAAGAGACATCAAACATATAGCCTCAAGGTTTTTTATGGGTGACATTAATCCACTCATGAAGGTGGAGTTGTCCTCATGACCTAAACAACTCCCATCAATCCCCATCTCCAAGGACTATTGCATTGGGGGTTAATTTTCCATTACAGGGCTTTGGGGGATATATACAAAACAGAGAAGCTCCCAATTTTTTAAAATGCCTTCAAGGAAGTAGTTCCAGGTTTTAACACTTTCTTTCTTATTCTTTGGCCTCTCTCTCACTAGACTATGAACTACCTAAAGGGCAGGCTGTATCTTGTGTCCTACTGTTTCTGTGACAACTTCCATGTAATTGAATTTATTAAAGCACAGATACTGTGCTGGTTTCAGTGGGAGCTAAGTGGTATTGCTCTCAGCTCTGGAAGAGCCAGATTGCTGCTACTCTGTGAAAGGTTGAAGATAGGATTTATAGACCTCCCTTGACAGGGGAGACTCTGTCACAGCCTGAGGTGGGAGGAAATGAGCAGTCATGCCTACAGAAGGAACTAGCATTTTCCTTACAAAGAGGCTGTATCTCCTCAACATTTGCAGAAGCACTTTGTGAAAACTCCAGAATTTTTTACTGCTTAGTGTGAGGGACTTTAGTATACAAAATTAAAAACAATTTTTAGGGAGTTTGATCAGATATTACCAAATGATTATCATGTCTAGAAATTTAAAAAAAAAATGAACAGACAAGACATTATATAACCTGTGAAACCTGAAATTTTAAAAATTGCCATTTGAATGTGAGGACTCTGCCTCATTCATCTCTGTAGTATAAAGTTCTAGACAAAAAAAAAAAGTGACTCACTATTCAAAAAATACTGACTGCTCCTAAAACAAGTTCTTTAGCATGAGAAGGCTGTCAAGAATACTCCCAATGGCAGGAGTAACAACCTGAAGAGGACATTTAGATAAAACAGATATTATTCCTAACGTGATTGCCACTTCTAACTTCTGGCTTTCTTTTGTCTTTGGTGCATCTGACATTGAAATTAATCATAAGAACAAGTTGAAGGAAGGGGGTGATGACATATGATGTGTTTCCTGTATAGCAAACCCATATCTGCATGTATGCCCTATGGGTGAGAATTATATAAAATAGTATACAATGTAGTTGTATCTTTACTGTTGTGTTGAAGAATAAATTGGGATTCAGAGTGTTTATGCTCATACTCACAAAGCCAGAAAGTAGCAAGGCTAACATTTGCAATGTAGTCAGGTGTGCTTGATTTAGGAACAAATACTATTTCCATTACAAGACACTTTCCCAGAAAATAATCTGAGAAATGTAATCTTATGCCAGTAGGACCTTGAAACTCCCATTCATAAGGTCTTTCCTTTTCAAAGGGAAGAGAAGGAGGAGATTGACACTTAGACCAAAGGACTCTAATAAGTAGTAGAATCTGAGACATTGTAATAACTGCACTGAATAATCCTTCTGCCCTTATGAAAATGGTAGCATATTCACTCAATCTTATCATAGGCCAGCACTAGGATGTCATCGCGACTCTTCAATACTCTGATTTCCGTATGTGATTTCTCATGGGGTGGGCATTCTGTGTTCCCAGTCCCTGATGATTTTTGCAGAATCACTTCCCCATTCATAAAGCATTAGTATTCGATTTCTTGAAAGGGCATTAAATAGTATTAATGTTGGTTGTTTCTGCAAATACAAACCTTGACTAAAGCCCCAAGTTTTTTAATACTGTATGACTGCCCCAATGTTATTCTAAACTCTACTATTCCTCTTGAGGATCAGAGTGACAAATCAACTGGGAATCCAGGTTGGTGAAACCCAGGTCAAGGTGTTTTGTTTGGAACTCAAATCTGTCACAGAACAATATATGACCAAATCAAATTTCTAAAAAAGATCAGGGCATCTCTTGAAAGCCACTCCACAGTATTACTATAAACTCAAAAATGCACCACATCCTCTCAACAGTTATTTGTCCTAAAATATGAGTATTTCACTTCAACATCCACTAACTCTCATGTCTACAACAATCCTCTGACATAATTGTTTCTGTATATTTTATTTATTTTAAAATTTACTTTTCCAGGCTTATTGGGATATAATTGGCCAATGAAAATTGTTTATATTTAAGGTATACAATGTGATGATTTGCTATATATAAAGCCTGAGAACTGATTACCATAGTCAAACTAATTAGCATAATCACCACTACCCCCAATTACCCAGTGTGTGTGTCTGTGTGTCTGTATGGTGAGGACACTTGAGATTTACTCTCTTAGCACATTTCATACCATATAAGTGAGTGAAGTAACTAAGGCAAAGCAAGATGAAGTGACAACTAAGTTTTATAGAACTAGGACTTACATGAGCCATGTCCTGGGCTTAGGACTTGGTAGGTAGGTAGTATGGAGCAAGATACCCTGGTGGTAGAGAAACAGACATTGTTGACATACTGTGAGTCACTATTGTGTTAAATCATGCATTCATTACTTATTTGCTGTCAAACAAGTTTCTTAACCACACTATGTTTTGGTTGAAATACAGATCATTGTTATACCTATTTTAAAGGATTACCTGAGGATTAAAAATGATATTTTCTATTGTGCTTGTCAGTTTTGAGTTACTATACAGCAAATACCTAAGATAATGAACTTATTTTTAAAATGCTTATTTTGACTCACAGGTTTGGAGGGTTCAGTCTATGATCAATCCCTGTTGCTTTAGGGGTTCTGGTGGGGGAAGGGAGGCATATCATACCAGGATTTCGTGGCTTAACAAAGCAGTTCACCTGATAGCCAGGAAGTGAAAGAGCAGAAAAGGAAGGAGCTAAGATCCCACAATCCCCTTTGAGAGTATTCCCCAATGACCTCTCACTTGGCCTTACTTTGTTAAGTTTCTTTCATCTCTATTATCACCACTCTGGAGACTAAGTCTCTTGTTCAATTCATCTTTTTGTCATTGTGTCCAAAAAACTTGATAACAATAATGTAGAGTAGGAAATTTATTTTGCTTTATGGTTTCAGAAGTTTATTTTGGTTTTATGGTTTCTGAACTATGGTCATCTGACTCCATAGTTGACCCCATGGTATGAATCCTGGGCTCAAGGTGAGGCAGAACATCGTGGCAGAAGGGCATGGTGGAGAAAAGCAGCCCAGGACATGGCAACAAGGAAGCAGAGAGTGAGATCCACTCACCAGGGACAAAATATAAGCACCAAAGGCACATGGCCCAGTGACCTACCTCCTTCATTCACACTCCACCTGCCTACAATTACCACCCAGTCAATCCATGTCAGTGGATTAATCCACTGATTAAGTTACAACTGTAATCAACTAATCATTTCACCTCTAAGAATTCTTATAAACTAATCATTTCACCTCTAAAAATTCTTATATTGTCTCACATGAGATTTAGACCTATAGCTCATATCTAAAATATTCCATTCTTGACCCCCAGAAGCTCTTGCCTATCTCACAATGCAAAATACATTTAATCCATTTCCAAGTGTCCCCCCCAGTTTTATGAATATCAACATCGCCCAAAACTCCAAGTCCAAAATCTCATGGGAGACTCAAGGCAAAAACACAAGGGGTCTTTTCCCCTGAAACTTTTCATTCCATAAGAGAGAAATGGGAGCACAGAAAGAATAATGGAACAAAATAAGATCAAAAACCAGCTGGGCAAACAAGTTCTGTAGCCCCACATCCTGCATCTGGAGCAGATGGCATAGCGATATTCTCTCCAAAGGGCTTGTGTAACACCACCTCTCTGGCCCTGCTGGTTGCAACTCATATGGTCCCTCTTTTGGTTTCTGGTCAATTCTTGCATGGCAGAAATTCCATGTTATTGGCATCTCTTAATCTTGAGGATCTCCACTGAAGCTTTGGCTTCTATTTCACTTCTTCACACACTACCCTCTCTGGGAAAAACTGTGGTAACTTTGTTGTACTTTGCCTGACATCCCAGACCTTCCTTTAAAATGTTGGCGAAAACCTCCAGGACCCCCTAACTCCACCATTCTGCATTCCTGCAGAACAAGCACCACATGGTTGCAACCAAGGTCTGCCAC
Source organism: Callospermophilus lateralis (assembly GCF_048772815.1). NCBI lineage: Eukaryota > Metazoa > Chordata > Mammalia > Rodentia > Sciuridae > Callospermophilus > Callospermophilus lateralis. Next base: position 125,036,698 of record NC_135306.1, on the reverse strand, counting down.
CATCTTGAACAGTAGCCAAGACTCCTGGAACCATGGTTGCAGCAGCCTCTGGGCAACTGAGCATGGTGAAAAATATCCTAGGCACCCCTATGCAGGCAAGCACCCCCATATTCTCTTCTGAAAGGAATTTTTACTTTTATATTCCTGTACCTGAGATGGGTGTGGTCTTGCCAATTCCTGAGAGACCCGCAAATCATCTTTCCTATTGTTTCTTTATAGAGTACTTTGCATCTGTTTAGTGGTTATAAGAGCCACAAATTGTGCTGTCTTGAAATTTCTTCCATCAGAATAATTAGTCCATCATCTTTACATTCAGTCTCACTGAAAGTCTCAGGACATGGGTAAAATGTAAACAACTTCTTTGTCAGAACAATAAAATCTTCTGTCCGCCCTGAAATCTCAGGAGCTCAGTCTTTATTGCCCACAGTCCTAATGGCATTCTGGTCTTGGAACTCTCACCAGAATCATCCATTAAGCTAGGCTTACAGAAATCTAAAGCTTTTCCAGCTTTTTTAAACCCTTCAAAATTCCTACCCCCATCAAACCAGTTCCAAAACCTTCTGAACCAAATAGTCAGGTTAATGACAGCAATGATCCCATTCTCAGTACCAATTTCTGCTTTAGTCAGTTTTTCATTGTTGTGTCCAAAATACCTGACCAGAAAATTGTAGAGAAGAAAAGTTTATTTTGCACAGTTTCAAAAGTTCAGTCCATGGTCAGCTGACTCCACAGTCCTGGGCTCAAGGTGAGCAGAACATCATGGCAGAAGGGCTTGGTGGAGAAAAGCACCTCACAACACAGCAACAAGGAAGCAGAGAGTAAGTTCCATTCACCAGGGAAAAATATGGCACCAAAGGCAAGCTCCCAGTCACATTCGATCAGCCTACAGTTACCACCCAGTTAATCCAGATAAGAGTATTAATCCACTGATTAAGTTACAACTGTCATAATCTAATCACTTCACCTTGAAAACTTAAATTGTCTCACATGAGCTTTAGAGGGACACCTCATATCTAAAACACAGCAGCCTCTGACACATGGGCCTTTGTGGAACATTCCAGATCCCTGCCATAGAATCTAGGGAGATTAGTAATCATGTTAGTAGTCTCTCTTCAGGTTCATATTCTTGACTATTTCAGCTGCAAGTGAACAGTCCTGCAGTAACAGTAGCTTTGTTCCAGCTGCTTGTCTTCTCTCAGAGAGCCTCCTGCACACAATTTCACTGATAGTGCAGATTACATCAACAAAGAACAATTCCATTTTCCCTTGAAACTGCATCTCAAAGTGAGAATGATACTTGGTTCTGCCTTTAATCTTATATCAAGGTGGACATAACTTCCAGTTTTGATCACTGTGAAGCAAGGTATTACATTCTTACCACCTTAAGCATGCAAGGTAGGCTGTGTGCTTCCTTCTCAAATTCTTACAGAGATCCCCTTCCAAAGGACTAAGTCTTCAATCACAGGTAATTGTGGTCCTTGTGTGTACAGACAAAGGAAGTTAGGCTTCTTGATAAGGGCACCCTTGGAATTAAAAAAGCTTTGTCATGAGGCTGGCAAGAAATCTGAGGCTGTTTCTGGAGCAGTGAGGGAACTGGGAAGAGCTGGACTTCTGAAAGTCCCCAGGAAACCCTCAAGAAGGAAGAGAAATCCATTTTTAAAGCACCTGCACCAAGATGATGGGGAGGGAATGACAAAGTTTGAGGGTTTCAGGTGGGGGAGGCTGGGTTCGTAATGAAGTGCATTGGTCTATTCAGGATGCTATGACAAAATGCTATAAACGGAGTGACTAATAAACAATAGAAATTTAATTTCTCACAGTTTTGGAGGTTGAAAGTCTAAAAGCAAGGCAGTGGCCAATTCAGTGTCTGAATGGATAAATATCCTCACGTGGGAGAAGTAACAAAGGAATTCTCTGTGGTCTCTTTTAGAAGTGTATGAACCTTGTTATGCCTCCTACTCTCATCACAAATGTGGATTTTGGGGGCCTGCGCACACATTATCTACCCCATGGAGCATTAGGGCCTGAAATTTTCAATGATACTTGAGCAGGAGCTGGTAGCTGCCTTTTAGCTTACTCATAGGTCCTGTCACAACTGAAATCCCAAAAGCTTCTCAGACAAAACGGAGAAGTCCAAGGGTAGTGAGACTTCCAGGGTCCTGTGTGGACTGCTTCCAAAACCAGGAGGAATGCAGTGGCCTTGCCAAGGGATGAGCTGCCCCTGCCCAAAAGAAAGGGAGGACTCTTCTTTATTTTTTCTTTCTTTCACAATAAAATGAAAGCACACCCAAGGCCATGGAGACCTACTCTCCAGGATGCCATGACCCTTCACATTCCAGTCTGGGCCATGAAATGGGGCAGGACCTGCCATTTAGCTTTATATATAGCTTGTGGACTTATATTGTATTCAGGTTGGGGGAAAATGCTATGCTGTATGGTTGTATATATTTTAAAACTTCTTCTTAAGATTTGATTAATGCGAACATCTGACTGTGAAATAAAAAAGATTTCAAAAGACGAAGTTTAAAGGACACTGTTCCTTTTTTAAGTAATTTAATACTTTCTTCAGTGATTTGTAGACAAACGTATATAGAATCAGATTTAATTCCTCTTCCTAATACCATTTTTATTTTAAAGTCAAAAGTAAAGATGGGTAAAGAATTCCAGAAGATGTAGTGTGTTTAGGTTCATGTCATAGTTTTTGTTATTGACTTTGGTGACAGTGAGGCTCCATTTATATGCAGATGCATTTTAGAAGAATAATACCTGATTAAAAACTTGACCAAAGTAAGCAAACCGATTTAAAATGATTGAGGCTATCATGCTAATTCTTATAAATGGTAACACAAGATAAAGAAGTAAAATGAGGGGATCCTAAATGCTGACATCAGGCCGTCACAGCTTCGCTCTCACTCTATATTTAATCGACATGATTCCAGATTGACATACGTAATAAAATTCTTTGGGGATTGTCCTAAAGATGAAGACTATCATAGTGTTCTACTTTATTTCTCAAGTTGAAAAACATTATTCATATGTTGATAAAGTGGCATTTTTTGCAGGTACTGAGAGAGACAATGAAACATTTCAATTGCTGATGGAATCTCCCCCTCACTGCACACAGGAGGTTTACCTAGGTACAGTGATAGACAGCACTGATTTTCTGCACAGGTTATTGTGCAGCAACTGGAGTGGAACTTCTGAGAGGAGAAGCCAAGGATGGAAGTAGGTATTAGACCATGAAAATTACCACTAAAGCAGCTGGTTGTGCTGAAGCAAATCCCAAATGTTGCCAGTTAAGTTTTGTAAAATTATGCATCTTTCCAAAGTCATCCTACATCAGCATTCAGATTCAACAAGTGTTCTCAAGATCGGGTATGTGGGAAATAGCTCAAGGATGTGTGCAGATTTTATCCCATGTAATTCCTCACATAAACATTCATAGTGATCTTTATTTCCATTGTAACCCAACCCATGATTGGGTTCTGGTTCTCTCTCTTGTGGGTCATGCTTTGTACCTTTGAGTTGTCATTATACAAAGGTTTTGTTTTATTTTCTTATATCTCCATATTATAAAATCCCAGGCAGATATCAGCAGAAGCTTCCTAGGGCAATTCCAAGCTACAGGGAACATTTGGCAATGTCTGGAGACATTTTTATTGTCACAATAAGGAGAAAGTTACTGGCATCTACTGGGTAAAGTCTAGTATGCTCAGAAACATTCTGATATGCACAGAGAAGATCCCCAAACTAATCATTATTAGTCCCAAAATGTTAACAGTGCTGAAATTGAAAAATATTGGACAAAATAAATACTAAATAAATAAAGTAGCTAAATCATAAAATTATAAGTCTGAAATTTGCAGCTACTCATCTGGAGTAAAAGAGTAGAAGCCTGATTAAATTGCATGTCAATTTTAACTAATCCAGTTTTTCAATGATCTAAGATTTTATATTTTTTCCCTTTTGAAGCAGCAAAAATAGATTTCCATTTATAAAATATTTATTGAACATTAGTATGTGTCAAATATTATCCATGAAGACATAAAAAGTAAACATGGTTGCTACACTCAGGAATTTCAAACTCAAATGAGGAGATGCTGACCAAAAACTCTAATCATAGTTGTGTAGAGTGACAGACACACATGGAAGGGTCAAGAAACTGTCTGATTTAGTCAGAGAAGGCTTTCAATTATGAAAATTAAAAAAAAAATACCTTTTGAGTATTATGGAAATTTGATGACAATTTGAGATTCATGGTGTATTGGTAGAATTTCAGTCTGCTGTATTTTTAATGTGCTTAGTCATTATCTACTTCCTAGTAGCTTTTAAAATCCCAGAATTCTTTCAAATTCACTTATATGGTAGCTTGAACAAACTCAGAGATGTTCTCTACAGTCCTTTAGAATGGGGTCAAAGTCTGAGTTAATAGTCCTTTGCTGAGAAAATGGCCACTCTTAGGGCACTTACACAACTATTATTTAGAGCTCTGGGAGTGCATCTACCATATAGTCCTTTCTGTTGAGAACTCAAGAGCCATGGTTTGTTTATTTAAATCTCTACATTTCCTTACCATTTTTTCCATTTAGATAACTTTCATATCCTTTCTTATATAAATAGCAACATTCAGAATGTAAATCAACATACCTTCAGTGTCATTTGGAAGTAAGCATGAGGAACTTTGAAGACAATTAGTTGAGACTGAGAAACAAGTGAAGGAATGGGTATGATCAGTTTGCATCCTTTCCATCTCTCCACTCACCACCATTCGTTGATTCTGCTCAATGTATGCATATATCTAACATCATAGCCACTATCCTGATCAAAACTATTAACATCCTTCGTCCAGGTCTCGCTGTATCACCTTAATTGGTCTCCCAATATTCTTTTTGGCTACAAAATAAGGGAGTGTAAGGGTAATCTCTTAAAATTCAATTTTACCACTTCACTCTTCTGCTTAGTCATTGTCTACTTCCTAGTAGCTTTTAAAATCCCAGAATTAATATTATTTAATGGCTACTTGGTTCTTTCATGAGGAATTAGCTAAAGGAAATAGATTAACAGATCAATGACCATATAGAAAATATAAAACTTACAAAAATAACATGAGACAATTTGTATTTACTTAAAAATCCATCTCATTTAACACCTCAAATTATTTTCCATATTTTGATCTCTAATAGAATCCAATTTATTTTTTAGTGCTCAAGTTTTTGTTTTTGTGTCTTCTTCCTTATTTTCTTGATTAGGTTAGCTATTAACTATTTTATTGTGTATACTTTACACTAACACATTATATATGTGTTAGTAATCCTACAATTTTTTTCCAATTCATACATTGTTTATATGTTATTGTTATTTCCTTTCTTATTTCTTGGATTCCATTGGTTGCTTTTTTCTAGCTTCTTGGGTAGAATATTTAACATTGTTAAAAAATTATGTGGTATGCAACAAAATGAATCTGAATCCCTTTCTCTCGCCATGCACAAAACTTAACTCAAAATGGATCAAGGAGCTTGATATCAAAACAGAGACTCTGCGTCTGATAGAAGAAAAAGTTGGCTCTGATCTACATACTGTGGGGTCAGGCTCCAAATTCCTTAATAGGACACCCATAGCACAAGAGTTAAAAACAAGAATCAACAAATGGGACTTACTCAGACTGAAAAGTTTTTTCTCAGCAAGAGAAACAATAAGAGAGGTAAATAGGGAGCCTACATCCTGGGAACAAATTTTTACTCCTCACACTTCAGATACAGCCTTAATATCCAGAGTATACAAAGAACTCAAAAAATTAAACAATAAGAAAACAAATAACCCAATCAATAAATGGGCCAAGGACCTGAACAGACACTTCTCAGGGGAGGACATACAAACAATCAACAAGTACATGAAAAAATGCTCACCATCTCTAGCAGTCAGAGAAATGCAAATCAAAACCACCCTAAGATACCATCTCACTCCAGTAAGATTGGCAGCCATTAGGAAGTCAAACAACAACAAGTGCGGCGAGGATGTGGGGAAAAGGGTACACTTGTACATTGCTGTTGGGACTGCAAATTGGTGCAGCCAATTTGGAAAGCAGTATGGAGATTCCTTGGAAAGCTGGGAATGGAACCACCATTTGACCCAGCTATTCCCCTTCTCGAACTATTCCCTAAAGACCTTAAAAGAGCGTACTATAGGGATACTGCTACATTGATGTTCATAGCAGCACAATTCACAATAGCTAGACTGTGGAACCAACCTAGATGCCCTTCAATAGATAAATGGATTAAAAAAAATGTGACATTTATACACAATGGAGTATTACTCAGCACTAAAAAATGACAAAATCATGGCATTTGCAGGGAAATGGATGGCACTAGAGCAGATTATGCTAAGTGAAGCTAGCCAATCCCTAAAAAACAAATGCCAAATGTCTTCTTTGATATAAGGAGAGCAACTAAGAACAGAGCAGGGAGGAAGAGCGTGAGAAGAAGATTAACATTAAACAGGGATGAGAGATGGGAGGGAAAGGGAGAGAGAAGGGAAATTGCATGGAAATGGAAGGAGACCCCCATCGTTATACAAAATTACATATAAGAGGAAGTGAGGGGAAAGGGAAAAAAAACAAGGGAGAGAAATGAAGTACAGTAGATGGGGTAGAGAGAGAAGATGGGAGGGGAGGGGAGGGGAGAGGGGATAGTAGAGGATAGGAAAGGTAGCAGAATACAACAGACATTAGTATGGCAATATGTAAAAACGTGGATGTATAACCAATGTGATTCTGCAATCTGTATACGGGGTAAAAATGGGAGTTCATAACCCACTTGAATCAAATGTATGAAATATGGTATGTCAAGAGCTTTGTAATGTTTTGAACAACTAATAATAAAAAATAAATAAATAAATAAATAAATAAATAAATAAATAAATAAAATTATGTGGCATAGTTTTGGTTCCGGAATGTCCTCCAAAGGCTCATCATGCGTTGGAGGCTTGGTCCCTAATGCATTAATGTTCAGAAGTGAGGCCTTTGAGGAGTGATTGGATCACTAAGGCTTTGACCTCACCAGTGGATTAATCCATTCATAGATTTGTATTTTGGCTTTATTGGCAGGTGGTAAAAACCATAGGAGGTGAGGCCTCATTGGAGGAAGTAGGTCAGCAAGGGACTTCTATGGAAGGATATGGTTTGCCCCAAGCCTCTTTTTCTCTTTTTGCGGTCTGGCTGCCAGGAGATAAGCAGCTCTGGTCCACAACATGCTTGTTGCAATGATGTTCTACCTCACCAAAACCCCAAATTGATAAAGAACAGTAGAGAGAGGTGATGGGAGGGGAGAGGAGGAAGGGGGATAGGAAGGGCAGCAGAATACAACAGACACTAGTATTCCTGTATGTATATACGTGGCTGTATAACCAATGTGATCCTGCAATCTGTACATGTGAAAAAATAAGAATTCATACCCCATTTGAATCAAATGTATGATATGTCAAGATCATTGTATTGTCTTGAGCAACTAATAAAAAAAAAAAAAGATCAAATGAACAAAACTTAGACCTCTGAAGCCAGGAGTCAGAATAAATCTTTCATCCTTTAAGTTGATTTCCTCATATATTTTGCCACAGCAATGAAAACTGACTAAAATTATGTAAACTTTTGATTTACTGAAAATTATGTAAACATTTAAATTCAAGTCGTAAATGTTTTTCTGGCCATAGTTGTATTCCTATTTGGTAGATTTTTACATCTAGTATATTCAATATTTGTGTTTTTTAAATGTTCTGAAATTCTGTTTTTTCTTTGAAGCCATTACTTAGGAGAAATTTTAAGAATTAAAGTTATAAGTTTTTTTTTGCTTATCTTTATGATTTTCTTTGGAATTACTTTCTAATTGTATTCCATTTTTGGCAGACAATTTCTGATTTGGATCAGTTTATTTCCACAGTAACTTGCTTTCTTGCTTTACCAATTCTTTGTCTATTAAACTTTTGATTCATCAGTATTTAAATATGCTTAAGTATCTCATAACTTAATAATAACTTAACTCCAAAATAATATTCTTTAAGTTACTGTAGTAACTTGGTATTTGTCTATACCTATTATCACACTTTTTTTGCTTTCATTTGCTCTTCAATCCTCTGTCATCTGCACTGAGCTCTCAGTTTTCATTGAAAATATAATTTTCAATGTCATAAATGATTTCCTTATTGCTAAATCCAAAAGTCACTTTTATATCCAAATTTTTCATATACTAGGTGCTCGCCATTCTTCCCTCCATCTTGCAAACATCTCTTCTCTTGGCAACAAAACTTTCCTCAATGTTCTTCCTAATTCTCTCACATCCTTTATTAGAGTTTCCTTTCCAGCCTCTTATTACTAATTTCCCTTTTGATGTTGTATCTGTTATAGTTCTGTCCAGGTAACTCTTACCCATACTGTTGATATAACTATTATCTATTAACTGATGACTCCATAGTCTCTATCTCCCACCCAAATCCTGCTTCTTTCTCCTGAAATCCAGGTCAATATATATATAGCTGCCTCCTGATCATCTCTAACTGACTCTCCCACAAATACCCCAAATCATCATATTTACAATTGTAATCATTGTCTTGTCCTCAATCCTGCTATTCCCCATATTCCTCATCTGGGTGATGGCATCGTCATCCACTCAGTTGCTCAAGCTGGAAATGTGAGAGTTATTATAACCAATCTCCCCTGCTTTATCTCTATTATCTTACTAACTTCAAAGGAATTTTAATTCTATTTTTTTTAATTTCAAAATGCATCTACTTATCTCTACTTCCACTGACACTACTTTACCTTATAACTGGTCTCCTCCTTCTATCTTAACTTCCAAACTTTCTCTCTCTCTCTCTCTCTCTCTCTCTCCCTAACATGTGTGCACACACAGACATACTCACCTACAACTCATTCTCTCTACATGTGAATATAACCAGGATATAGTTCTTTTATTTAAAAAATCAACATCTTCTCATTGCCCTAAAGAAAACTTTGAATTTTATAACTAGTTTCTTGGAGTGTCTTAATTTGGTGAGTTATAACATTGAAATGGTCTAGATTTTCCCCACTGACTTCTGGTAGTTAAGACTGGCTCTTCTTTCCCTGCTCAGAAGCAGGAACCTTTGTGAGAGATGGACAGGTTCCTCAGCTCATTTTTGTCTATTCACAGTCTATTGAATTTAACAAGGTAATACCCTGTTTAGGATTAATCTAACTTCCTCTGCTGTTTCTCTTCTGGGTCAGGTGTGTATAGATGAAGGAGACCTTCTTGAACTCTCAGCTTGGATGGGTCTAGAAGGAGCGTGATGTGCTTTCAGACATTTTCTCTTTCTCTCTTCTAATTCCTAGGCAGTGCCAGGACAGAGGGGTGGGCAGTAGTTGCCTCTCCCTAAAGTGGTGGTTCTGTGGTTCTTTCTCTGTTGGCTGTTGCTGCTTCTCTAGCTAACACCAACTGACTCTCTGAGCACTTGTTGCTGTAGGTATTCAAATGCTGGATCTCATATTGTAGAGAGTGGTTATATACACTCTTCTGGGGGTCCCCTGAGGTGGGGCAGGGCATGCATTGTTGATGTTCCCTGATATGAGAGATTCAGTCACGCACTGACATCTTCTACCTGCTTCAGCTCCCCTTCCTCATTATTTCCACTTAGCAACTTCTTTCTACTGGATTTTCTTACTAGATTGTCAACACTCCCAGATTAGGTACCTAAAAGAAGACTAGAAAATGTACAAAACCTTGTCATGTAGATTGCTCCATTCTCTGACATCACCTGAGTGAGGTTAGTTAACTTATAGGTTTCATTTTCCATTGCTTTTTCTCAGCACTATCTTTCTGAAATTCTTCACATCTCCAGTGTGGCCCACTAAATAGATGAGGTATTAAAACAGTCTTCAGAGGTATTTTCATCACTAATAGTAGCCTGGGCCACAGAGATAGACCCATGCTTTCTATATTCTACTTCCTGGTTCAGAGAAGACATCTTTTCTTTCTGGTTTGGATCCTTCTACAACTTTCTACCTGAAGCTGTATGCTATCTTTTCATAGACATTTCAACTTCTTCATTTTCTCCAGCTCACACTTTTGAAAATAAAAGCTGTTAAACTTTTTTGTGAATATGAAGAAAGACAAGATTTCTAGAATACAAAGTTCTAAGTACCCTTTGTAGAACAAAAGAAGAAAAGTTTCCCCCTTTTCCCTTCCTTTTTACTGATAGTCTCTAGCTGAGAAACAAGATATAATTAATATATTTTTTTGAGAATTTCTATCATATTATCTTTTCAATAAATTATACAGTATAGGTGATTGGAGAAGAAGTTCCAGTATTGGCAAAGGGCAGCTAAGTGGTTGCAAAGGGAAGGGTACCTAATGCTGATTGACTCACAAATCAGCAGCTGTTACTAGGGAAGAAGGAGGGTAGGGGTATTCTCTTAGGGTTCCTCTTTCCCTTTAGGTCCAAAACTCAGTCCTGCAGAGAAGCAACCTGCCCTCCCACTCATGCTTCTTAAATTGTGTGATGGTTGTTGTTTTTCATTTTCTGGCTGCTACTTTATTGTTGGATTTTCTTTTTGACAGAGAAGAGGCACTGTTCCATCCATAAGTTCGTGTTCTCTCTCTCTCTCTCTCTCTCTCTCTCTCTCTCTCTCTCTCTCTCTTTCTCTTTCTCTCTTATTTCACTACTTTACCTACATTCTCTTTCTGCCTCTTGCCTGTTTCCCATCTTTTGTTTGAAGAGCAGGGTGTGGGATTCAGCCAGCGGGATCTCTTGTTGTCTTTAGAACAGGCATCTTCAAGGTATACATAAACTCACTTCAGTGCCAGGCAGATCTTCAGAAGAACCACACAGCATGAGGGAGGATGCAATGGCCTCTCAGATCTCCTGCTTCAGGGAATGTAACTCCTCGTTGGTGGCCTCAGCTGCTGTACCCCTGGATCCACCCCCACATTTGTTTGTGCTAGGGCTGTACTTCCCATGGGTTCCTCCCAATTAATCTAGGAACATGGACCGTTAGGGTATGAAGCAGGCCTATTCCTAAAGAATACAAGACTCTCTTAATGACTTTGCTTGAGAACTTCCCAGAACTGTGCTGCAGTCTGGGACCTTACTACTCTTTCTTTGGCAGATCTAAAAATGTTTAAATATTGAGATAAGTTATAAAGGCTTGAGAGAACTTGGGAACCTGAAATATGGGATGGAAGCATCTGATGGATGTCCTAACAATGTTGACTCTGAAAACACATCCCCACCCCAGCCATCCTGAGGTTGCAGCATCAGGTACCCTTCCCTAGTAAAAGCTTAACACTACCCCCTTGCTCCTGATCACTAGCTGCCCTCAGCCTCCCTCCTGGACTCTAGCTAAAGTTAATCTTAAGCTTAATCTTCAGTGATAACCAGCTGAAGATATGTGAGACCTGATAAGGAGAGGAGGAGATACCAGAGAAACTACAAAAACTCACGAAGTTATACCAGAATTGAGTTTTAAGGATTTTCGATCAAAGGTGCTAGACTATAGATGTGAATAAGAAAGAATTCTTTGACTTGAACAAACTTTCTCAATACACCAAATTAATACCCTGGTGAGAACTATAAGAGATGGGACAAATTTGCTACCAGGCCTGGAGAAAGCAATGGCCCTGTTTAAGTAAATTCCTGAGTTTTTCTGGAAAATAGTAGAGGTAGGATGTTGGAGGATATAGGCATGCCAGCATGAATATATTACGTGATGTCAGGAGAACCAGCAAAGGGTTGTATCTCACAAAAAGGCTCCAAAGACACATCATTCAGCAAGACATCAGCAATGTCTTATGACATTGAAAAGTTCAGTAATGGGTCTCCTTGCTAGCCAAGACTGACGATAGGAAAAACTGTTATAGAGCCAACAGAGCTGAGCTTGAGAATATCCCAAATTGGTGGGGGATTCTTGTAGTATTCAAGATTAAGAGGTGGCACCTAACTGGCAGACCTGGAAGACTATGATGACCCAATTACTGGCAAGGATGGGGGGCAACCAAGAGGACTTCAGCTTCCAGTAGTAATGGAGATTATTAATTGATTGAGCATATGGTTTCCAGAAGCAAAATAGGAGCCAAAAGATGCTATAAAAATCTACAGACAGAAAAAGGAAGATAGAGGAGGGGTAGGAGCCTGAAGACAGTAGCTCCAAGGTCACTCTTTGCTCCCAGAATGAAGCCAAATTTTACATGTGCAACTGATTGACATATCTTATCCTGGAAGGTGTGGTACCACCATTAGATCTCTTGTTATGCTCGAATTCGGGACCCCCCAAAGACCACCAGAGACCCAAGATCGATGTAAGCAGCAAAGAGGTGTTTATTGCGAGCTAGCTCGGTCCTCCGCGCACACACACAGCAACTGGTGACGCTGAGAGGCCCCGAGCCCAGGGTTTGTAGCAGTTTTATACATTTTTTGGAGAAGGCAGGGACTTCACATACATCATAGCAAATCATCCCACACCGCGGGAAAAATCAAATAATAACTCTAAAACATGATTAGCACATTCACTGGCAGGAACAAGTTAGGTAGGGGTGATTGGTCAGTACAAAAGGGGTATTCATTTGAACTGATTGGTTTAAGCCAAGAGGGGTGTACATGCTGAACTACATGGTTTCCCAACTTGTTATCAACCACCATAAACTGCTGGGAGGGTCATCTGGCATCCCAGGTATTTCCCTGTCTCATGCTGATTGGTGACTGCTAGGGGGCTGCTATGGATCCCCACCTAGCCTGACTGAGTCAGGGACACCTGTCACAGCAGATCTCTCCTGTAGATAAACAACTTAGCAGGGTGGGAATGTGCCTAGGAGTGCTCTGTGGGTTTTTCCAAAGATAAAGTTCATGTCCCTTCCTTGGACAGGCTTTGCTCTGAGGTAGAGGCTAGTTTTTCACTCTAAAACTTCAGTGATGATAGCCTTATTATGTGTCCAGTCTGGTCTTTATGTAGATCTTGGAGATATACTGCCCAGTACCTCCTGCCCAGCTTAGAGTATCCCTGATCATAGCTGCTATGCCAGAAGTGATAGAGTTACAAGGTCTCAGATAAGTGGTATATAATTTTTTATTTAGTCAACAAAATTTTCCTATTCCACTTAGAAAAAAAGGCTAGAAACTATTTGTATTCACAAGAGAGGGACAGTACAATTTCACTCAAAGCTGTATTAATTTTCTAGCCTCCACTACAGTAAGTACGAAAGAGCTGGCCATACAAAGGCATCCCACAGAACATTGCCCTGATCCATAACATTGATGGCAAATGTCTGATCAGACAAAACAAGAATGAGACAGTTAATACACTGGTGAAAAACCCTGTGGAAATTCATCACCCACCATGACAGTGATGTTTTAGGAGTCTGGTGATCAGGGGCATGCTGGGATGTATCTTCCAAAGTGTAAGACAGACTGCTGCATCTTGGATCTCCTAGGATAAAAGAGAAAGCACAGAACCAAGCAGGGCCTTCAGAATCGAAAGGTAACCCATACTATTCTGAAGAGTGCCAATTAGCTCATATGCCAGGTGACACAGAAGGTTGTCGACTTTGAGAAGGACCTAGAGTAGAAAAGAACCCTAGAAGGTCCAGGCTACTGTGCAATTATCCCTGCCCATATGGCTCTATAATCCAGCTCCTTGGGCCAGGCATTTCAGCCAGCGGTGGGAATAAATTCAACATGGAACTTGTAGTGAACCTCAGTAGCAGAACCACAATTCAGGTCTATGACATTCTGAAGCAAGGCTATGGTTTCTAATGCAGAGAATTAATTACTAGCTTTTGAGAAGCTTGGACACTTGACCATGGAGCACCAGGTAGCCATGCTTCTGAATTGGCCATTATGAGCAGTGAACCAGAAGGCCACACTCATAATAAAATTGGCCTAGAGTACACCAAAGACCTGGCCCAAAATTCCTTAGAACTGTAATGCAGATTTGCTGTAGTTTGTGTTCCCTCCCACCTAATTGTCCTTCTATCCCCTCCCTGTCCCTCACAAGTGTCTGTCTCTACCCACCTCTTAAATTCCCTCCATTTTATCCTCATAGGCATTTCCCCCAATAAATCTTTTACATAAAATCTTGTCCTGGTGTCTGTTTCTGAAGGATTTTAACTAACACAGAAGAGCTTTCTGCTATTGGTCTATGAGAGAAAAGCCAGAAAATGTAAAAAGCCCCATTAAGGACTTATTTTGCCCAGGTAATATTTTTCCCCTAGAATTTTCCACCCACCCTCTGGTTAAAAAAAAAAAAAAAAAAAAAAAAAAAAAAAAAAAAAAAAAAATCTTCAAATACTGAATTGTTGTCCCCACACCATCCCTGAACTCTCAGAATTCTATTTTCCAAGGTTCTTCCCTTCCACAACAGAATATAAATCACAGCAGTGATTACAGCTGGGATTGAAGATATGCACTCCAATTTAGGCTCCCAAGGACAGAGGGCTTCACTGGATCCTCAGGGTTCCCATTCGAAGTCATTTTCATAATCTGGTGGCTGGTAACTGTGAAAACAAAAGGAAGCTTCCTGTTCATTGCTGATCATAGTCCTGTGTGGTCTCTCTGTATGCAAAACAAGATTCCCTCCCTCCCTTTAATTTCCTTCTTAACAGTCCACCTAGATGAATCCTTCTGTGGTTCTGATAAGATTTCAAGATCCACCCTCCCCTCAGCCTTTTGTGATATGAACTGTAATGCAGATTGCTGTATTTGGGTTTAATGAAAATATCTAGAAAGGAAGAGCTGCCTTGGGGTTTAATGAAAATATCTAGAAAGGGAAGCCCCACTATGCCCATCACTTTCCACTTAAACTGAAATTTGTAATCCCTTTCACCATACACCTTCAGTTTTAAGCAAGAGATCATCTGGTCTAAATTTATTTATTTATTTAAAATTGAGGTGATGTTATCAGGACAACTGCCACCGCACCTAGACTCTCCTCTTATCTGAAATGGGTCTGAAACCGCCCCCCACCAACTGGCCCCAGAGTCCCAAAGTTCTGCTGGTTCCAACTTGAGATGGAGTAGAGACTAAGGAGCTAAGTGGTGGCAAGATGTGCATCAGACCATCTGGAAATGAGAAGTCAGTATCCATATTGTGTTATGCTCAAATTCGGGACCCCCAAAAGACCACCAGAGAGCAAGATCCAGGTAAGCAGCAAAGAGGTGTTTATTGCGAGCTAGCTCAGTCCTCCATGTGCACACAGCAACTGGTGACGCTGAGAGGCCCCGAGTCCAGGGTTTGCAGCAGTTTTATACACTCTTTGGGGAAGGCAGGGACCTCACATACATCATAGCATCTCTTAGCAAATCATTACACACCGCGGAAAACTCATAAAACAAATCTAAAACATGATTAGCACATTCACTGGTGGGAACAAGTTGGGTAAGGGTGATTGGCTAGTACAAGAGGGGGATTCATTTGAACTGATTGGTTTAAGCCAAGAGGGGTGTACATGCTGAACTACATGGTTTCCCAACTTGTTATCAACTACCATAAACTACTGGGAGGTCATCTAGCATCCCAGGTATTTCCGTGTCTCATGCTGATTGGTGGCTGGTAGGGGGCTGCTATGGATCCCCACCTAGCCTGACTGAGTCAGGGACACCTGGCGCAGCAGATCTCTCCTGTTATTTGTAGATGAACAACTTAGCAGGGTGGGAATGTGCCTAGGAGTGCTCTGTGGGTCTTTCCAAGAACAAAGGAAGGTCATGTCCCTTTCTTGGACAGGCTTTGCTCTGAGGTAGAGGCTTGTTTTTCAATTGGATATGTCTCTGTCTTCCAGAAGCAGTGGAATGCATACCCCTTGGAACCATGATCCTCCAGACATTTTCAACACTTTACTCAGGGCACTAAGATGTTGAGGACCCTTTTGGTATTTACTGAGGCAACCAGACAATACAGGTGAAGTGGGGTCACAGCCAGATGTTACTACTTGAGCAGAGTGTGAGCAACTGCCCCTAAGCAATTTTCACTCATTCTTGGAGGATTTACTATCAGGGAGTCTCTCCTCCCCAACCACGGGTGATGTGCGAGGAGCCCCAGTTGATACCATTAAGGAAGCCAGGTATTCCAGGAGCAGCCATGACCCTCATTGAAAATGTACAGATGTTTCCTCAACTTGAGGCTGTCAGTCTCAGCCTCAAGTGGAGTCTCAATGTGGTTCCACACCAGTGCCCTGTCTTCCTTCAGAGTCTCTTTAACACCTAAAAGGTTGGTGACTCAACCATGCCCTCTATGCTCCCCTCTGTGACACAGATATTGCCACCTATAGATTCCTATGACCCTGGTTGCCCTTAGATGTGTCCCAGTTATTTCCAACTTAAAAAACCCATGACTCTCTTATGAGCCAGTCAGGAAGACTGTTTCCTCTCTGAGAAGCTCACACCTGCTTCTCAGAGACCAGAGAAATCCAGGGTCCAGGAAAGGGCACCCAGGAGGGAGTCCGCACTTTCAAGGCCTTACTGCCGCCAACGTAGGAACTGTGGTCAAGCTTCACACCAAGCACTCTCACCTCACAGGTCACCAGCGCAAAAACACAGCCGAGAAGCCTCATAGACGCGACTGGGAAGGCTACTGTGGTCTTTTCTCTGTTCTGATGAGCATGGACAACATACACAGATACACACCAGATACTGACCACATAGATGAGATCTATGTGGCCAACAATCTACAAAATCCGACCATCTCAGGCAACATGAGAGGATTCATCAGTGGATGCCAGGATCTCCATTCTTACAGGAGCAGCGGATAGACAGATGGTCTTCTTGTTCCTTGTCTTTATTTCCATCTCTTCTTCCTCTTATTCTGGCTTCCCTATCCAAATCCTGCCTGCCTCCAACCTGCTCCTCTCTTTGGTAGGTATAGGCGTAGATGAAAACCAAGACAAAGACAACATTGAAGCCCAAATGAAGCTCTGGACTACCCTGAAGTTTCTGCAAAATCTTCTAAAATGTTTTGGATAACCTCACTGTTCTGGGGATACCTACTTTTACTGTTTAGCTAGATGGGAAAATGGAACACAGTAGAAATTGAGAGCTTTGCTTAAAAGCTGTTTATCTCATATCATTCTCCAGCTTGAAACTTTTTAGTGACTCTCCTTTGTCTGCTACATAAAGTCCAAGCTCTTTATCTGTTTCCAGAGCCAGACTATGTTCCAGTCTTTGACTTTCCAGTCAGGAGCCATATGACCTTGAGAAGGATCTTTGATCACTCCACCTTATATATCCTCTTTTGAAAAAATGAGAGAAACAGTACTGGATTGTATTGGGCATGTCGTATGTACTGCATCAGATTTTCTCTGGCACTCACCATCCACATGCTCAGAGTTTCTTCCTCCTCCACAGGACACGGGGTCTGGAATCTCATGTTGCCACAGCAACCTGAAAGTGTGAGGGAATTAACACTCATGGGGTAAAATTGGAGTAACCACCATTCAGCCCATGGGGAGATTCCCACAGGGCCAGTGCACACACTTGCTATGCCTCTTCCAGGTTGTCATGCCTCTTGGAAAGGCATCCACTTGTACTACCTCCAATTCTTTCCTGCCTCAATTCCATTTTCTCCCCGGGCCTGAGGGAAATGACTATCCTAGTACTCAGCCAGGTACTTTTGAACTTCATTTCTGGACTCATCAGGCCTTCTTAATGAACAGTAAACTAATAAAGGAACTTTGCAGGGCGTGGTGGCACATACCTGTAATCCCAGTGCCTCAGGAAGCTGAAGCAGGAGGATTGTGAGTTCAAAGCCAGCACTAAGTAAAAGCCAAGCACTAAGCAACTCAGTAAGACTCTGCCTCTAAATAAATACAAATTAGGGCTGGGGATGTGGCTCAGAGGTCACATGCCCCTGAGTTCAATCCCTGGTAAAAAAAAAAAAAAATATTGGCCAAGGTACCAAGTGGCAGAGCTAGGATCCCAACCTGGCTCCTTCTGCTCCAGAGGTGGGTCTCTTCCCTAAGATGGTGCCATCTATAGTTGTTGGTCTTTGTCTATTCTGGTGCAAAGCACTGCCAAGAGATGGCCAGAGAGATGAATCAGATCTGATTCCTATGCTCAAGAGAACATCATGATGTAGAAAGAGAGCCCAACTAGGTACAGTTCCTGTTGGGGGAAAAGCCCCTAAAGAGGAAGATCAGAAAGGCTTTCCGGAGGAGGTCCCTTTGATCCCAGTAAGAATATAACATTTAGTAATTCCTCCTGTATTGAAACAAACTGAGCAGGTGAATAAATAAAGAAGAATATTCCTGAAAGAGAACACTGGCTAGTGCTCAGAAGAGTCAGCCTGCAGGCTTCTATAATAGAGAGCACCAAGGCTTTGCACCCACGGTGAGGGCATGGAGACAACCAAAACATGTGTTAGGGAAGAAAAGACTTTGCAGAGATATGCCTGAGTCAAACCTGAAGAATTCAAGGGGGTTTGCAGTGCCTCCCAATTCCTGTGGATATGCCTTTGGTCATCTCCTGTGCTGGACACCAGGAGTTCAGAGACACATGAAGGCCCCTGAATTAGTTGTGGAGCAGTAAGATCATGGTAAAAAAAATCAGAATGTGTTTAGTGCTGCCAAGGAGAGAAGCAGGACTTCAGCAAGTTCAAACATATTCTGGGCCTCTAGGGAAGCCCCACACACTTGACTGTGCTGGCCCTTGCCTTCCCACTCCTACACTGACCCATTCTGAATGGCTGCCTTAGACTGTGCCACTAGTGGCCCCAGCATACTTGGGTGTACCTCTAGATGTATTTTATCCAAACTCAAAGTACATGTGATAAAAAGTAATTGACGAATGGAGCCCACTTGTGACCCAGTCGCTTGCTCCAGGGACTGCAGTCTGGGGTGCTGAAAGTCTTCCATTCTCAGCTAAATACCAGATCTCTTCCATGGAGCAGGTCATATTGGGGCTCAAAGGGCCAGAACTGCTCTCCCTCTGTGCCCACCTGGCTCAAACACAGCTCTATGGGAGGCCCAGGTTACTTGTTAGGGTGCAGGATATGAAGTCTGGTTGGTGACCCATCCCTTGCCAAGGAACAGACGTGGGCAGAAACCAGATGTGGAATGGTAGCTTTGAAGCGGTCATGATCTAGTGGAAGAGGGATATTATTAGAAATTGCTTGTGTTATTATAATTAGCAGAAGAATCTAATTCATATTCTATTTATTTTAAATCTATTTACATAAAAATATTTTATATATGTAATTTAAATAATAATAAATATTCACCTACTAGATAAAAAATAAAATTGACAGATAAAATATGTATTTTTCATGTACAATGTGATGCCTTGAAGCACAAATGCACAAAGACAAATATCACCAGGTTGATATTGACTGCCTTCATCACAGTATTTCCTGAGGAGTATTTGCATATATTTCAGATGAGATTAAATATATACATATATACATATATACACATATATAATATATATCTTAAATATATTTTAATGCATATTTATATACTTTAAATGCACATATATACATGTTGTACATTATATATTTATATATGAATTTATGTATGTGCATGTGTGTGCATACAGAGATACAAAAAAATGAAAACATTTGGACCTCAGGACTTCTCAGGGTCTTTATAATGACTAAGTATTATCAGTCTCCACAGGGGAAATGGAGTATGTTACACTTTCCAGTTTTGTTCATGGAGTCGCTCCTGTTTTCAGCAGGGTAGCTTTCCACAAGCAACACCCAGGAACTGGCACCCACAGGCTAATGGGCAGAAGGACACAGAAACCTTTCCCTTGTCTCCCACAAGACTGATCTCTGCTATGCTGACATGGAACTTCCTGCGACCAGAGCCCTTAAGATTAGGAATAATGTGATTTTAAAATACTGGATCCTTCTATGGCAACATAAGGGTATTTAACTCTAGTTTCTGTCTTCAGTTTCCAGATCCAGACTCTGAGGTTAATTAAGTTAGTTCCCTTTTCTCCCAGATTGAATTGCATCCCATCAAACAACAAAGCTCGTGGGGATATTGGGGGGGGAGGGGGGTGAGAAAAACAAGCCACAGTTTGAATTGATTTGGAAAGGGAGGGTATTGGATTATGTCCCTGAATGCCTCCTTGGGCAACACTAGCACTTCCAAGCTCTTGCTAAGTAAACTGTTCCTGTTTATGTGACACACCATAAGCCATGAGCCCAGATGGCCCTTCTGTGTGATGGCCTCCTAAGTTGTAGTTTATCTTCAAATCTATTGCACATCACCATGCAACATTCAGCAAATCTCTCCAGGATACATATAAATTCAGAGGCTTCCTGGTATGTGCTTAAATCTAAGTATAACCTGCATTGCTTTAGAGAGAACATCTCTGCCAATGACTGTCTGGAGTTAGGAGCTCATTTCCAAGTAGATCAGCCTGACAGACCCAAATAGGGAAAACAGCTTCAATCAAATTGAAAAGATTAAGAGCTTGGCTAATACTGCAAATCCTAGGGACTGAGGAGTTGGGGGAATTGCCTTTGTTGCTGGTTTTCTTACAGTCTTGAGGTTCAGTCTGACAGCTGGACACAATTCAATTTTTAAATACTCTAAGAGTCCCGCTCAATGAGACTGACTGCATGGGAGTGTCTGGGAATGCAGAGGGAACTGCTGTCACATTGTGGAATAAATATTTCAGTCATCACATACAATTTTTAAAAAGTTTTCATGAATCTTCTTCACATACCATTGAGATTTATTCCAATTTTTATTTATATTTATGTATTTACCACTCAATTCTTCCTAAGGCTCTGAGGACCTGGGTTTATTCCAAGAATATGAGGTGTCTCTAAACACACAAGGCTTGTTTTCTCTCCATCTGGTGCTCATTGCTCATTCTGCATCAGTTACCAAAAACTGAACAACATAATCCCTTCTACAGCAACAAGACATCAGGCTTTCCTTGTTCCCACTTGCCACTATTTTTTACGGAGTAAGAAGCAGTCAGGGAGAGGGTCTGAACAATGAGGTAGGTGTAAGGCAGAGTTTGGAAGGGATTAGGAGAAAATGAGAACAGAATTAATAAACATATCAAGAAGTAGAATATGTCAGGAAACTCTTGAGTGTTTGACTTTCTAAAGTATCTGATTCAACTATGTGCATTCACCTGTGGCTTAACTATGTGGAACTTTTGTTCTTTTTCCAAGGGAAATGGTCCTTCTGGCCTGCAGAGACAAGAATACTCTAGTTGACTACATTTTCCAGGATCTTCTTTTTCTGCTCAAAAGAAATACAATAAAAAATTCTGAAAGATTTTAAAAAAATAATGAAATGAAATTTGATGTGTAGACCCTACGCTCAGTTTGAGGTGAATGGTGCCCCCTAAGTGTATGAGTGGGGCAGCTGCAAAGAGAATGGTCAAAACAGCAAGGATTACTATTATGGTTTGTATTGGAAATATTCCCCAGAAGCCATGTGCTAAAGGCGTGGTTGCCAGCCTGTGGCATCACTGGAAAGTGGTGAAAACTGTAGCAAGTGGGGCCTCATTGGAGGAAGCTGGTCCCTGGGGGTATGCCCTTGAAGGGTATATTGAGACCCTTCCTCTCTCTTTCTATTTGCTTTCTGCCTGCCAGGAGGTGAACTACACTTCTCTACCATGTATTCCCCGCCATGATGCTCTGCTAAAGGCAAAAAGCAATGGAGCCAAGTGATCATGGACTGAAACCTCTGAAACCCAGAGGCAAAATAAAGCTTTCCTCCTTTAAGTGGACTTTCTCAGGTATTTTGTCACAACAATGAAACACATGACCTATACCTGTCACAAATTACAGTGCTCATACTAATATCTGTTGGCATGAGAGATCTGGGGCATAGTGGGAGGAATCGATTCCTTTGTAGATGAGACAGTCTGAAATTTCATCATCAACACTTTTAAAAACAATTTATAGGAGGAAAAATTTGGGGTCATGTGCTGGAAAGCCATTTTCAATCTTTACTATAGTGTTGTATAGTGTTGTCGTTTTCATCAATTGAGAAGTTTTCTAAAATTCTCCTTATTCTATAGCAATGGAGTAAAGTTCTCCCTTATCTGTACAGTATCTTTGCAGTTTTTGTGCACAGATCTGTTGTTACCACCCTATTTGAGTACTTTTTAAACTTTTGTATAATCTACTTATGGATAAATAGGTAGTATTTCACATTCATCTCACTTCCTCTGTGCCACACAGTACCAGGTATTTAATAAGAACTCACACAGTGTTTGCTAGAATTGAATATAATTGAATATGGCCACAGTGGGAGCAGAGAGAGGTTAAACAGTATAAAACCTTCTTTATTTTCATACTCTGAAGAAAATTTGGACAGAGTTCATAGATGCATTGAGCTTCATTTGCCCACCTGCAGTCACAAATCTAACTCCAGTTCAGTTTGCACAGACCTGTGAGCATTAACCACACACCCAATCCCTTCTGTAGTTCAGACTGAAAGACCAAGGTTCTTTCTCCATAGTTCACAGTTTGAACAAGCCAATCTAGATTTGTACCAGCTACCAGCTGCTCCTTGTCCTTGTCAGACAGAAAAATAGATGCATGACCTATACCTGTCACAAATTACAGTGCTCATGCTACCCAGAATAGTACGAGCTGTTCTTTCTTTTCTCAACAGTCAATCAACCTAGATATGGAAAACCCATTAGGGCATCTTTGCTGTTCATCTGCCTCCTTCATCCTCTCATTGTATCCCTGCAGGAAAGTCTCAAAGCCTAACTATTTCTTTTTCTAAGTTAATTACAACAGGGGACAGACACTGCAGCTCATGAGAAGTGATTACACACATGAGCAGACTTTATCATTAATGTCTCTCCCTTAAACTATAACATACTCCGTTTTCCGTGGCTCAGTTTTATCTATTACTCCTAATTAGAGCCAGCTCCTACTGACTCAATTTATCAGGTATTTATAAAGCATCTACCATGAGAGTAAGGATGTGTCTGTAAGCACTAACAGCGAAAAGACAAATCTAAATGTCTTCAATGTTTGATCTTCAATGTGCTCATTCCTGATACATATGAACAGAGCAGTTCAAGACCTAGCAGGACGGTACCACAGGGACAAGGAGATCATCTTGCTGCTGTTGGGGATATTTAAGCATAACTTCATTCATTCATTCAACCTATTTACTCAGTGTTCCCTAGTATATTAGTCCCTGTATTGTCCACCATTTAACTTTCATGCCCAGCAAGGTGGTTGGACTTTAGAAGAGGTGGTGGCAATGGTGGAGTAGGATTAGAGATAATTCTCTATCAGTTAACTCTTTCTGATACTTCTGGAAGAACTGGGCAAAATTGATTATTTACGGACCAATCCTAACTTACTAAAAGGGAAATTTAAATCTATCCCAAGAAAGATGACTTAAGCTATTGATCGGGTCTAATTTAAACTTTAAAAAAATGTTTTCTAGGGCTGGGGTTGTGGCTCAAGTTGGAGAGCGCTCACCTAGCACCTGTAAGGCATGAGGTTCGATCCTCAGCACCACATAAAAATAAAATAAAAGATACTGTATCTACACAAAAAACTAAAAAATAAATATTAAAAAAATGTTTTCTAGTGACTTAAAAAAAATCTAAGTTTCAAAGACACTGAGTTACCCGTATCCATAAAGCCCAGTTCCCTGTTTGCTTATAAGAAAATTTTCTGACTGAATTATGAAATTTCATGAAAAGCAGAAACAGAAGTTTTGGGCATTTTTATTTGTTTTGTTTTTGCAATACTGGAGATTGAATCCAGGGCCTTTGCTAGGCATGCGCTCTACCACTGAGCTATTCCACCCTCCAATAGCCTTATGACTTTAAAAATCCAGGACCTTTTTCCTAGACCTGGGTTCTGCTGAGTGCCAATCTTGGGCATGTGTTACAGGAGGACAATGGCACCCTCTAGTGGCTTACTTTTGTCAAGATGCTGTTTCCTTCAGTCCTCACTTGGCAAATTGAAAGACAATTTGTTCTTTTCCCAACTTCACTGCCGACAGGAGCAACTTGACCTGAGTTTGAGGATTACTTCAACACTTTTCCTCTTGGAGAGAGTCTCTTCTTTTGCCATTACGTGCTTGCATGAATAAGCATTGGCCTTTGCCTTAGAAGATCTGAGATATCAATTCTGGTCTTAAGCAAGAACAATGATTGCCCCTTCTTTTCTCTAAGTCTCAATATGGGGACTGCTAGGAGGATGAAATAAGCAAATGCATTAAGACATAACACAAAGCACACCCAGAGAAAACAGGACACATTAAGTAAGCATTCTGGGTGGGGATTACTCATCTATTTTTTTCTTACTCTGTGTATCAGAAGTACATCTTTAACAGTCAAATGTATGAAGAGAATGAGAGAGACAGAGGGATTCTCAACAAATCTTTTTGTCTCCTTTATAAAGTGTTGAGTTAAAAGCTTTGCAAAGAGAATTAAGCCAATACTTATGCTATGTATTTATCAGAACCATTTGTAAACAGCTCTGGTCAATTGTAGAGCTCAGTCTCTGAGTTCTTACAAAACAGTGGTGTTTGCTTTAACCCATCTAATGAAGGAGTAGAAGAGAATTCAAAATAGATCAGCTTCAAAACTAAGATCCTCATGTTTTACATATTCACATTTTGTCTCTACCCTGAACACAGCAGTGCAAAGTGGGAGATGGCTTCTGGCTGTCACTGCTCCTCTGAGTAGCCAGTTTTCTCCTTGAGCTGTGATAATATGTAGGGTGAGGTTTTTTTTTTTTTTTTTAATCTTGTTTTGTTTTGTTCCTCAGGGTCGGAACTGAATTGGTAGCTGAAAATATATTTTATCATTTTTGAGATGCTGTAACAGACTTGATTCAATACCATTAAACATGTACAAATCATTTTCCACCCATAAAAGCAACTATAGGCATGTGATAAAGTCATTTTAACTCCAATATGGACATTCCTTCTACTTCACTATTATTCTCAAAGAGAACTGTATTTGGAGGGGAGTGGGATGGGTGAAATACTGTAAATTGAACTCAGGGTTACTCAACCACTGAGCCGCATCTCCAGCCCTATTTTGTATTTTATTTAGAGACAGGGTCTCACTGAGTTACTTGGTACTTAGCACCTTGCTTTTGCTGAGGCTGGCTTTGAACTTGGAATCCTCCTATGTCAGCCTCCCAAGCTGCTGGGATTACAGAAGAGTGCCACCACACTGGGAAAGACCTCTATTTAAATCCTGGTCCTACCACATATTAGCTTTATGTCTTTGAGCAAGTTATTTGTTCTAAGCTTGAATATTGTCATCTTTGATAGAATAATAATATCTATCTCACAGGGTTGTCCTGAAGTTTCAATGAAGTAATGCAGATAGAAGACACACCATAGAACCTGACATTTACATGTATTTAATAGATGAGAGCTATTGTTATTAATAGCACTAAGTATTTTAAAACTAGTTAGGACTGTTGGTAAAAATTACAAAATAAATCATTTAAAAATCTTTATTATTTTTAGATGTGTTTTATATTCTATCTGAGCACATTGACTTGAAAAACTCAAATATTTCAATACCATCCAATTCATTGCCCTGGGAAGGGGTGGGGATGATGTGAAGGAAGGATGTGTATATGGCCGTTGTACAAGTCAAGCCATAATTGCATTTGCTCTATAGCTGGTCTTTGGGGCCTCATTTCAAATGCCATAATTATGAGTAGGAAGAGCTTGCCAGTGATCCCATAAAGACACAGATCCAGTCTGTGTCACAGTGCTCACGGCTGCATGATGGCTGCTTTGGGCTGGTGGGTAAGGTTTGATGGTTCAGGGCTAGTGGCTCAGGGCTGACTAACCCTGACCTCTGTGCCACTCCAGCCAAATGCAAAGCTGCATGCATTGTTCATTGCCACAGGGTGGCGCTAGAGAATGACCCAGAATATGGCTCATCAATATGCTCTTTGCTTGCTTCAGAGTCAAACCCCATCTGGCATACCTTGAAATGCTGGCTCAAGTCTGTCAATTTCTAGAACTAAAAAGAAGGGACTTTTAAATTTCTGTTTTAAAATCAATTTTACTTTTGTTTTATAATGCCTGAGGCAAGCACTATGTTGATTTATTTTTTGAGAAAAATAGGAGGATGAAATGGTGGACGTTTCTAATTAAGCACCAAGCAGCCTGATAACTGTTTTAGCACCAGCTTCTAATAGGTATTTAGAAAACCCTGTGGTTAGCTCCAGGTTCATGGCATGCTAGGAAAAAAAAAAGAACCCATGTCAAGGAAATTATGGGGGAAGGATAGTTGAAAGGAAGTTATGAGATTTGGCTAGAAGATAGCAGGGAGGAGCATGCTGGTCTGGCAGAGCTCTGGCAGGCGAGGCAGGGCAAAGGTCTGCAAAGAACATTACCTGTGAGATTTTGACCTGTGAGTTCTGATGCTTCTAACACTACACAAAATCGCCATTCATGTGATGTTGGTAACATGGGATGAGGACAGGCAGGACCCAAAACAAGTGTAAGAAACAAACTGCCTGGACAGATAGCAGAACAATATTACTTTTGATGTCTTCAAAACTCCTGCTTTTGGGGCTGGGGATACAGCTCAATTGATAGAGTGCTTGCCTTGGATGCACAAGGCCCTGGGTTCAATCCTCAGTACATAGATAGATATCTAGATATCTAGATAGATAGATAGATAGATAGATAGATCCTGCTTTTGGTTTCTTATTCCACTGAGCACAAACAGCCTTCCTGTGGCCTTCCCATGACCTGGCCAATTCTTGTTTCCTCTCTAATCTCATCTCCTAATCCCCTCTGTCAATGTGCTCTCATCCCACACTTCTAGCTGCTTCATGCTCCTGCCTTCGGTTCTTTGTATCCAGGTTTGCCCTGTCTGGAATTTTCATCCTCAGCTTAGTACCTTCCTCTGCCTCCTTCAGAACTTTTCTCATGAGACTTTTCTGATCACCCTAATTAAAATTGCATCTCATCTATTTTTCTTCATAGTATATATATAATCCCTCTGGGTTTGTCTCTGCCTGGGGTGTGTTCTATATAAATATATATTTTACTTACTTATTTTTCTTATGGTATTTTGCCCTTCCTCATTCCCAGTTCCTCAAGGAACTTCATCACCCAAAACAGTGCCAGACCCACATGAGGAACTGAAAGCATATTTGTGGTACAACAAATGAGTTTTGCACTTGCTGACTCAGGTCTCTGGCTGGAGCAAGAAGTTCTAGGGAGTCTCAAGTCCTGAGCACAAGAGGATCACACAGAGGTGACAAGGTAGCAACTCTAACCTTGTGGGACCTAGGAGTGCCTGTGTGTTTAAGAGTAATAGAGCTCTGACATTTTTGGGGGGTAGTAAGTTAATTGACTTTGAGGAATAGGCATAAGATTTGGGGAACCAATGACTAAGCTCCTGTCATCAATACCCTAGGAATGTCAAAAAATAAAACCTAGGATGTAGCTATGTCCTCACCGGAGACAGCAGTTCAGTAATGGAAAGGAAGACCAGTGTGAAGTTTGAAGGTGAAACTTATGATCTTCATCATCCAATATTTACAAGAAGAGGTGTGTGGGCTTGTCACAGCTCTGGCCAAGAGCCACTCATCTCCCTACCCTGCTGTCTGCCACTCATCTCCCCCAGAGTGGTTTGCTTGTGTTTCAGCCTGGTCTTCATTAATCCAGATGCACACACTAATTCTTGTCCTAGCACCTCAAATTTGAGTTGGTGTGTAGCAGGTGGGATATAGAAGAGGGATAAGCTATTATATTAGCCCATTTCCTAACAAGAGTTGCTCACCTGCAAGATCCTCAGAGACTATGTATTTCATGAACATCTTATTAAATCCTCAATTTGACCTCAGACATTTTTAAACTTCTGAGAACTGTAGGTTTCAAGAAGTTTCAGCATTTGCCCCCACACTCCCAGAATGAAGGAAGTGGCAGTGTGGGGGTTTCCCTCCAGATCCATCTCTGACTCTGTGTGCGTTTCTCTGAGCCACATTGCTACATGATATTGGCACCAGCAGGCCCAGCCACTTCCCGCCTGGTTCCTCTCAGCCCTTGTCATCAGTCTGCCTAAACTGTGTCAGTATGACCTCGCAGTCTGGATAGTGCAGAATGGTCTGGCCAGCAGCCACGTACAAAGGCAACGGAGCCCAAGTCAAGCTAGGACTCTGAGCTCTTTCTGACAATCAGTATGTCAGCTCCTATGGCAGACAGACAGAGGTGGCTCCCCAAGCATCGGAGAGCTGTATTCTTCACTAGGTCTCAAGCTGACTGAGCCTGGAGAAGGTATTGAGATGCCCATACCAAAGTGCTTGGCCAGCAAGTCCTGAAATCATCTCCCTCTGGGTTTATCTCTGCCTGGGGTGTGTTCTACCTTTCCCCTCCCAGGCAGTGGCTGCCAGCCCTACTTGGGTTGCAAGTGGGACCAAATAAAAGATTCACTCAACATAATGTATTCATTCATTAAACATTCTTTGAGACCATAATATATGCCAGAATCTCTGAAAGCACCTATGAAGTAACTCCCTGGGTTATGAGTCTCTGAGGTTTGTGCAATATCTTTTTTAGTAGCAGTGGAGACATGACTACTGCGACCAAGGCCACCTAAGGGAGGATTAGTCATTGGTGCCTTCCTTGCATTTTTTAAAGATACTCTTGGCTCTTTCATTAACCTGAAGCTAGTACATTACTGCTGCCCCTCAGGCCAATGACACTGCTATCATGTTCTTAAGGTGGTCTAACAAAATGACCCCATAATCTGCATCTTTTCTAAGACCTCTCCTCATCTAATTTACCACATTTGGGTCTCATTCTTTAGAGATCCAGATAAATTCATTCAGGCTAATTTCGATCATTGATAACCTTACTTCAAACTGCATTTGAAAGGAACTTATTTTATACTTCCAGTCAAGGGGATGGCAACTGGCAGGGACAATTTGAAAAGTCTGGCTGCCCCATGTCCAGGATATCCTTGTAACTACCAGATCATATCATTTCACTTAATGGAATGGACAGCCAATCCCAGACAACCCAGAAATTCCTTAATTTCAAGAGGATCCAATGCATCTCGTCTGGAGACTCAAAAACAGATACTATTTCTTAAATTTCCAAAGTTCCACATAAAAGCAAATACATTTTAGAATTTCTGATGCAACCTGTGATTACAAGGAACACTGTTCCTGGCACTGTGCCTTGGGCGTGGAGTGGACACGGTTGGTGCTCCTCCCAGATCCCTATTCAGCATGTCTCCTTGATGTCTGCATTTGATTCTAAATCCTGGAACCTACTGCTCTATCTGTAGGCCTGCCCTTGAGGGCCTTTGCTCAAAGTATCTGGGAGTTTGTGTTCCCCTTAAGGCATCCTTTAGCTAATGACTGATGGAAAGTGGGCACCTTAGGAAAACCCAGCTCAAAGTTCTACCTTCAGAATTCTTCTGCAGGATCAGATTGAAGTTATACTTATTAGGATTGTACCTGAGTCAAAAAGCTGCTTAGGTTTCTCCTTCCATGTCTTGCTTTCCCTACTTCTTTATCAGTTTTTCCTGGGAACATTTCTTCAAAAATCACTTGCACATAAATTTTCATTCTAGGGTTTACTTCTGGGAAACTGTTTAAAATATAGTATATGAAGACAAGCAGCATGCTGAACAACAGATACCTTTCTGACCCCATTGTCCCTGAGAAATGGAAGTGACCATACTGCAGTTTAACTTCAGGCCTTTCCAAGATGTATATTATTTCCAACCAAAAGCCTCTTAGACTTGCAACCTCCAATCCTCATATGCACACCAAGATGCTCTTCTTGGGGGCTCTCAGCATTTATTAGACTATGTGTCTGACTCAGAATTCTTGGAGTGCAGAAACTGTGTCTTAGTTATTGTTTGAATTTTCAATGAAACATTTGAATAAACTGTGTGTTGCTGAGTGCCCACAAAGTCTCAGAAGCTCCACTAAGCATTGAGATGCATAAAAGTTATTGGACTAAAAGTGACATTAGAGAGTGTGGAAAGACACATTGAGTACTACATTAATTTTGTTTTCTAACTATTTCTTAAAGTCTTTCTAACTATTTCTTAATGTCTAACTATTTCTTAAAGTTTTTAAAAAATCAAAAACAAGCAAAAAAAAAGGTTTGCTTATCATATGCTAAATTAAATTCTTTTACCAACCATAAACAATATTGGAGGACTTTTGATTTTCCCCAAAAGAAGCTCATCCAAAAGACTACAGAGGGAGGAACATCATTGCTCCTCACACAGGTTTTATTTATAAAGCCTCATGGCGCTCTTAAGCCATCAGTGAGAAGTCAATGGTTAAGACAAAAAAACAGACAATAAAAAGAAAGCCTAAATATATCCCAAGGTCAGACCAATATAAGAAAAAGTAATAGGTCCCCAAATGGACAGTATCAGGCAGAAGTGACAAACTGAGACATGTTGTTTTGTGTCTTTTTTTTTTTTTTTTTAAGAGAGAGAGAGAATTTTTTTTTTAGTATTTATTTTTTAGTTTTCAGCAGACACAATATCTTTGTTTGTATGTGGTGCTGAGGATCGAACCCGGGCCGCGTGCATGCCAGGCGATCGAGATACCGCTTGAGCCACATCCCCAGGCCATGTTTTGTGTCTTGCTCATTAGTGAGGCCCAATGTCAAATGAAATGACACAAGCCATGGTTTAATTGTATTCTATTAGTGGATCAAAAACTACAAGTGGATTATGACTCTGAAGCAATCAGATAGGTTAGAATCCATCTGAGAATTAACAAGAAATATCTGGCATGTGATTAATTTAATTTATTGATAATTATTTACTGAGCTAAAGGATAATGTTCTTATTAAATAAAGTGAATGAGTCAAATTATTACCCTCAAAGAGAAACATGAAAATTAATTTTAAAAAACCACCCAATCAATGACAAGACACTATGCAAGTTTTCTTACATGGATTGGCTTTGTACTCTAAGAAGTAGGATGAAACCACAAATTGGAGCAAGTAAACCAGATCTAACACAGATTTTTTGGACCTCCTTATGCTTTCCTTTCCACTCTGAGGATGTTGAAGAACTTCCTAAATGTTGTATAACTACCCAGGATAAAAATAAGCTCCATGGAACTCGCTTATATTAATGTTTCAGTAGCTTATAACTACTAGACTTTACACATGTTGTTTTTAGTACTGCTACTGGAAATAGCCCAGATCACTGCAATAAATATCACAAGTTACCAATAAAAGTTTTATGAGCAGGATCTAGACTGGTCCTTGCCCTAAACAACCATTCAATGTTATTATAAAAAGATACAACTATTATGATCAAAAGTAGTAATGGTGCCTTGAAATTTTTCCAAATATTGTTCAAATGTGATTCATTTTTTCCAAGAATGTCAAATATGCAGCATAAGAGCCAACTTGCCATGTCCAGAGCTAGTACTGTAACTGTCTTTATGTCATTTTTTCTCTACTGGTTGCACCTGAGGCCTCGGGATCCTTCTTAGCCTAATGCTCAAGACATTATGTGGCCATTGATCAAAGAAACATGAGTTAAAAACCTACATGTCTTTGGGTTGTAGAAGGTTTAAGATGGGGTGGTTTAAGACAGGGTAGAAAAAGGAATTTCAGAGCCACACCCTTTCTCTGCAATTGCTGACATTAGCTGAATGCTTACCATGAGACAAGTACTTTGGTCTGAACGTAAAATGTATTAACTCATTCTTGCAATATCTCAATGTAGGAGATGAACTTTGTTTTTTTGTCTATAAAATTGGGATAACAAGGGTCAGAAAGGTTAATAAACTTGATGAATACATAGCTGATAATTGTCAGAGTTGAAATTCAAGCCCACACATTCTGGCTACAAATCCTATACTCTGAAATACTAGACTGAAAAGAACTCATTAAAAAGACAGATAACATACAGAGATTTAGAAAAAGGGAAAAATCATTAAAATGAAGAAAAAAATAAAATGAAAGAACAAATGAGAACAGAAAAAAAATCCATATTTATAATTTTTTTAGGATCATAGATAGCTATGCTTTCAAAAATATCTTTGATCATATACACATATATTATATGTTTATTTGTTATATATCATGGTAGACTATGTATATGTATGTATGTATATGTTCTACATGTTAATAAATTATAGCAACATGTGACAATGGGTAAACATTTTTAAAATACAAGAAAACACTCTAAAATTTGACCTTTACCAATTATTCCAATGAAAGTCCATTTTCTGAAGAAGAGCGAAGGGTAAATGTCATGTGGTGAATCATAGACTACTGAAAAGGTTAAGGCAAAAACAGAGCATTGCTGTAGTTCTTTTAGCCTAACACAAGATAATAAGTAAACAATTTATTCTGAAAAAAAAAATGTTTTTATGGTGATATGAGCGTCTATCTTCATGGACAATAATTAGGGCAAAACCCCAGTACAATAAAAGTTCAAGATTCACTTTCTGAATGTCAGCATCAGGGTTTTCCATCTGTTTTAGAAAAAACATTCAGGATGTACTGTGCTTTTCCTAGGGGACATGCCTGCCACCCACATTCATTTACTGTCCCTATAATTTATCAGTGGACACTGATAACGCTTCATGGCTCACTGAGTGGGCATTAAAAAGAAAAGAAGAAAAATTCTTAGATTCTGTACATACCCATTGTTATGGTCTGGATGTTTGTGCTCCCCACCTCCAAATTCATGTGTTGAAATTCTATCCACTAAGGTGGTGCTAGTTGGAGGTAGGGCCTTTCGGAGATATTAGGTCATAAGGTTGGAGCACTCATGAATGGAATTGCATCCTTATAAAAGTGATCCCAGAGAGCTGCCTTGCCCTTTCTATCATCTAAGGACCAGCAAGCAAGTATCACCTATGAATAGGAAGCAGACCCTCACCAGCACTGAATCTACCATCTGTACCTTGGTCTAAGACTTTTTGGCTCCCAAAACAATGAGAAGTAAATTTCTGCTGTTTACAAGCTACCCACTTGATGATACTTTTTAAATAGGAGCTCACACAAACTAAGGCACCCATCTTTCTCCTGGTTTTTCTGTCCATCTCAGATAACATTATAATTAGAAGATATTATGGTCGTTATAAATGTATGCTTGCTTTAGTAGATAACTTCACTTTTACTGTTAATCAAGATTGACTTCAATATGTCATTTTCATGAGAATTTGAAAAGCATAAGTCACTATCCCTATGATCCGCTTAAAATTGATAAATAGCTTATCCAAAAAATGACTCCAGTATAAAAAAATCATTCAGTCATAAATCTCTGCAAAAATTAATTTCAAAATGAAAAATTTTTGATAGGTATTATCACCAAATTCATTCTGGGAAAATACTTTGTGGTTATACTTTGTTTGGTTTTCAAGTACTGGGGATGGAACCCAGGGGTGTTTTACCACTGAACCATTTTTTTTTTTCTTGTTTTTTTTTTTTTTTTTTTTTTTTTTGAGAAAAGTTCTAAGTTGCTATGGCTGGTTCAAACTTGTGATGCTCCTTCCTTAGCCTCTTGAGTTGCATACCTCTTAAAGGTATGTGCTATGGCACCTGGACTGAAAGAGTATTCTAAAAGTGTCTCCAAAAACATTTAGACCTATAGCTATGAACATAAAAGGAGATATTCAAACAATCAGTCTAAAGATTTACAAATAGAAAAATGTGTTTGCCCTTATTATCCATGTCTTTCAGGGAGTTAGTTCATGGTATATCTCTCACCTCAGCTTGACATAAATAAAAATAAGACTCAGATTATGAGTCAAAGTCTCATTCCATAAGAGATATTACCTGAATTTTAAATTTCCTTTCACTTTAGGATGCTGGGCTGTACTCCTGCACAAACTTTCCTTGTACACTTGGAAAGCTGTGTTCTTTCCATCAAAGGGCAGAGACTCTAACATGTAGGAACTTTGTCTTGCGCCCTACAACAGAGCTACCAAGGATGATGTCATGACCCTAGTAAAGGTCACTTGGCACAGGGTGGTGAAGGAAGGTTTCAGAGGAAAGAGAAAGACTCCATTTGCCTATTAGAATCAGCACTGACAGCCCAGTGCACATGCCTGTAATCCCAGAGGGTTGGGAAGCTGAGACAGGAGGATCTCAGTTCAAAGCCATCCTCAGCAAAAGCAAGGTGCTGAGCAAGTCAGTGAGACTCTGTCTCTAAATAAAATACAAAATAAGGCTGGGCTGGGGATGTGGCTCAGTGGTTGAGTGCCCCTGAGTTCAATCCCCAGTACCAAAAAAAAAAAAGAATCAGCACTGACACAAGTCACTGGGAGAAACTCATATGCATTTGGGCTCTGCAGCTGCTCATTGGGCTTGGCAGTGATTCTCTTGGTACTAGTCAGTCAGTGGGCCTTTTTGACTGCACTAACATATAGTCTTCTATATGTTGTATTTTAACTAAAAATTTGGTTGTTTTCACTAATCGCATGGTGATAAGATTCCTCATATGAAAATAGGTAAGGAAGGGTGGGATAGATGGCCCAAATAAAGTCAGAACATTTGCTCTTGAATGGATCCATTCTTCTCATTGACTCAAAGCCATTATATTTGCTGTTATATCCAACTCTTGGCCTTGCTTATACAATCCCCAGCTGTAAAAGTATCTGCACCCTTTATCCATCTTTTCTTTATAACAATGATGGTGTTCGGGACATGCTACTGAAGCCAGAATTAGACAGGCAGATAGGCAAGGATCAGATCCAGATAATGGAGGAATTGAAATGTTAATTCCTTTAGAGCCCTTCCCTTATCAAGAACCTACCCCTTAGTTTATTTGCCAATTCCCCAAGAAAGCCTTTCCTGGCTTCCCTTAACTGGGTCAGGTTCCTCCAGTTCTCACAGGACCATTTAATATTTCTTCGGAGGGTTTACATCAGTTTTTAAATATGGACTCATTCCTGTGATTAATTAATGTCTCCTTCATGACAGGACTGTCGGTTCCATAATAGTAGAAACCACTCTGCGTGGCTCACCGTGGTTCCCAGTGCCTGGAAGAATGCCTGGCATCTGATGGTCACTCGACAAATATTTTTTGAGTGAGTGGATGAATGTAATTTAACTCTGCTTCTTGACTGTCTCCTTCATTAGTCTCTGAGACGCTGGGAAAGAAATTTCTCCTTTCTGCATCCAGCATTGGGCAAACGCCTGAATGTATCAGTATCCGGTGCAGCTTGTTGACTGAATATCAAGGCAGCCCCTTCTCAGGAGGCTCTAGCATAATATCCTACAGACATCAACAGAGAAACTAAACCAAGAGCCAGCATTTGATTTAATTGGGTTCAGTTTACAGTGGAGTACCCTGCCTTGGTTTCTACCAGGCCTAAATTCTATTCCTATTTGTAACAAATATTTCCTTACTTCTTTGAAGGAAATGCTAGAGAAATCAAGGATTTCAAAAGTTAAAGGATCAGATCTTTTGGTCCCAAATCTGACCTTGTTTAACCAAAACCAAACCAAAAAAAAAAATTGTAGGGCCTGAAAAAAATATTCCAGCTTTTGTTATTTCTGCCAGGGAACATTGTCAGGCTGGCAGGGACCCTTCTCAAACCCTCTGGTGAAGGAATATTTGTTTTCTTTTTTTTGTTGTTTTGTTTTGTTTTCTCTTTTTTTTTATTGTTAGTTATTCAAAACATTACATAGTTCTTGATATATCATATTTCACCTTTGATTCAAGTGGGTTATGAAAATGAGTAGTAAAACCAGGTGGGTGGAGCAGAGAGGAGGAGAGCAGAGCAGAGTGGGGGCAAGTGTCCTAGGGTGAGAGGGAGCCAGCGCTTTCCAGGAAATAGAAGGGTGTTTGGAGAAGGAGTGTAATGGAGATAAACCAGGGGAAGAAGCCTGAGCTGGTCCTCCTGGAGCCCCACAGGCCAGCTCAAGGCTTTGGTCTTTACTACAGAGCAGCAGGAAGCCATGGAGGGGCTGAGGTGGGAGATACTGATGGCAATCACACCGAGTGCTGCCATGAAGCAAAAGGAGTGCTGGGAGCCCAAGAGAATCAATCAGTTCATCTGAACTCTGTGTGTGTGTGTATGTGTGTGTCTGTGTGTGTGTGTGTGTGTGTGTGTGGTGGAGGGAATGGGCAAAGGTCGGGTTGGGGGATGTGTCCAAAAATGGTCTTATGGAGGAGGAACTATCTACCTGAATTTTTGGAGGGCGAGGATGACTTAGCCAGGCCCCTGGAAGGGTCGGAGTAAGGAGAGAGATTACTGTTGGCAGCGGGAGGACGTGTGGGTCAAGGCCTGGGCAAGTGTGAGGGTTTGGGGGGACTGTGAGAAGAGACCAGTAAGAGGATAGGTCACCAGGGTAGGCAGAGAGCAGAAGAGGAAAGCCTCACAGGTAGGAGTCTGGGCTCTATTCTGAAGGCAGTAGAGATCCACTGATCCAGTCAAAGATCTTCAACTGGGGAGCGATTACCAGATCCCTAGTTAGGAGGGTCACCAGCAGCAGGAAGGAGTAGTGCTGGAGAAGAGGGACCACTGCAGCTTGCCACAGCAGCCCAGAAACAGGAGGTGTGGCTCTGCTCTGAGGCAGCCCAGTGAGGAGGGAGAAGAGAGGGTGTTTTTAGGAGACATTAAAAAGGTAAAAGTGAGAGTGGGAGGGGACATGGGGGCAGGAAAGATGGTGGAATGAGATGGACATCATGACCCTAGGTACATGTATGAGTGCATATATGGTGCAATGCTACATCATACAACCAGAGGAATGAAAAGTTGGGCTGCAATTGTGTTCAAAGAATCAAAATGCATTCTGCTGTCATATGTACCTAATTAAAATAAATAAATAAATTATTAAAAAAAAAAAAAGAACCTACCCCTGCCCCAACCTGTTGCTAAGGTAACCTGTCCCAGGGATTGTCACTCCCTACATGGAGTTGTTAATTACTCCCCCTTCCTGCTGAGATTACACCACCTTGGCCCCCACAGCCCATCTGCTTCTCACCTTTTGGCCATCCCTGGACCTAGTCACAGGAAGGAGAGAGATAAGGGGAAGAGAGCAGGAGAACAAAGGAAGCCTAGGACATATAAAAAGGCAAAACACCCTGGCCATGGCCCCCTTTTCACTTCCGGGAGAAGTCTGTTTCCCCTTTTTAAATAATCCCTGCTTTATAGACTTACCTCGGTGTGTTTCTCTAATGTTAACCTTCAACATGTGAGGGGGCAGAACTGGTCACTGGTAACCAGCGGTATCACTACCCCCAAATATGGCACCTGGGTATGTTGACTATTTTATGCTGAAGAAATCTGAGGAATGGCAGAAGCTGGAAGTCCACTCTTACCTTCCACTCAGTCTTCTTTTTTGAAATAGGACAGTAAACCTAGGAAGGATGTTCCGACCTTCCCTCAAAGCTGGAAAGGAGTCCCTCATTCAAGAGAATTACTTTCCCCATATCCAGAAAAAGGAACTTCCTTATCCCTGAAGACAGGAAGACCAAGAGGAATCCCCAAGGTTGCCTCAATTATATCCTACCCTCTTGTCCAGTAAATTTTTTCTATGACTGTCCACTCTTCCACAAACTTAGCTTAAAAACATGTGTGATGATTTCTTTGAGCCTTCATTTCTGAAGACTCCTATGTAACAAAAAACTAATATTAAATAAACTTCTGTTCTTTTCTCATGTTAACCTGTATTTTGTTTTAGAAGCCTCAGTCAGGAACCTGGGATAAAAATGTTTGTATATTTTTTCCTCCCCTATGTCTACAATGCATTTGAAGTCAAATCTTCTCTTTATCCATGGCCTTCCTCACATTGTACTGTTGTCTCCCTCTCGACTGGATGTCTAAGAGAGTTAGGGGGTCAGGTAAAGCCCGTTTTCCTTACCTAGGGGTTAAATAAATGCACAATGAGACAACTACCTCCAGCATCACCCGTCAAGACCACAGTCTTATCATTGCCAAAATTAGGAAAATAACATTTACCTCACACTGTTATAATAAACATATGAAGCTAAAGTGAGTATGATTGTGTATAAAGTAAGTATGGGAAACATTTATCACAGAAACTGACACATGATGTATGCTCAGTAAACATTTCTCAGTTGTATCAAGTTCTGTTTCTCCGTTTGAGTGCAGATACTCACTTTGTTCCTTTCAATCCTTGGTAGGTTTAAGAAGATGGCGGAGTCTAGAAATTTATTTTATATATCTAGTAAAATCATACTGAATTTGTGCTATTTCAGAATACTGAAAGCAGCAGAGAGTAAAACCAAACATTGATGTACAAAAACAGGACTTCTGTTCTGTGTGTTGGTGGCAGCGGGGTCTGCTGTGAGGGAGGTGAGGAGTGGGCCAGGCTCCCTGTCAGGGGATCAGCTGTGTGCTCAGGATGGCAAGTATCCTGCTGGGTCCTCTTCTGGGGCCCAAACCTCCCAAGCAACTCAGAGGAGAGAGGAAATTGGGATATGTACATTTCAACTTATCTGTCACCTTATTGTCATGGATTTAGAGTTGGTGATTTGAGGCTTTTATCATGATTTGACCATCCAATAAGCCTTTAATTAATCTCTTGTTGGAATTTTTAAAATCTTTCTTAATATACTCTGACATCTCTTTTAATCTTCCAATTAAAGGGAATTTAGAAGAGTTTCTAATTCAGCTGTCCTTTGAGGAAAATTCTCTGACTTCAGGACATTAATTCTGAATAATAACAGGAGCCACTTAGAGAGTGCATATTTTTCCAAGAAACCCATATTCATGCCTATTGAATTCCCCAAAACTTTTATCCTGTCAAGTCAATCCATCTTGAAAGATATTGAGGAATCTGAAAATCTTTCCTAGAATCTTCTGGAGCCAAGCCCATGCACTCTCCTACTACAGTCCTTGGTATGGAGGCTGGTTTCTCACAGGGCTCAACAAACTTTATGGAAATTAGATTATTTTAGTTTGTTGATATTGTACTCTGTGTTGAAAGGGTAAAGTTTTTAAACTACAAAGCCTAAGTTAAAATGTAAAGGATAAGATTAAGATTTGTTTCAAGTTCTGTGAAGTTTTTAAAGTTCTGTTAAGTTGCAATTTCCTGAAGTGAAATTAAGTTCTGTTTTCCTGGAACCTGCAATTCATGTAGAAGCTAAAAACAACCCCCTCCCAGAAATCGTGCAGTCCAGCACGGACACACTTCAGGGCCCAGACCAATCAGTTTGAATGTGTACCCCGCTGTAGGAATGACCAATCACCCCTGCCCGACCTGTTCCCGCCAATGAATGTGCTAATCATGTCTCAGAGTTGTTGTTCAATTTTCCCGCGCCTCATGATGATTTGTTCTGATGTATGCAAAGCCCCCGCCCTCCTCAAAAAGTGTACTTAAGCACTGCTTAACCTCGGCTCTGGGCTCTGGGCTGCTCTCCCTACTTGAGTGAGCACGGAGCCCCAGCGCGCTGGATTGGATCCTCAATAAACCCCTTTTGCTATTGCATGAGTTGGTCACTTGGTGGTCTCTTCCTCTGATGTTTGCCGGACCCTTACAGTGTGAGATCAATTTTTTACAACTGCCGATTCAAATATTGTCATATAGCATGTGAAGATGGACCTCTGTTGTATCACTAAGCAATTTCTTAGTAAGAAACATCCACAAATACAAAATCACTCAAAATATAAATTTTCAGCTATATTTTCTAGTCTGGTTACCTAAAGGACTTTTGATTAAATTAAGCTGAAGTTGGAGATAAAACAGCTTTTCTGTGATTTTTTTTTTTTTTAATGAAGCTGAAGATTTACTTTAGAAGCTTCTCCTTACTGAATTTAAAGTATATTTCTGGTTAATGACCAGAATCATCTGAATGTTGATCCTCATTGTATAAACAAATGAAACTTGATTTCCCTTTTTTGTCTATGATATCACCTCACATCATCAGTAAATAATAACAACCACCTCTTGGTGAAAGCACACAAAAGCAAATTGCTGTTTTATATATTTGAGGAAAACAGTAGAACATATTGGGAATAACAAAAAAGTATTGCGAATTCCCACATCACTTTTTTCCCCTTTACATTCAGTGGCTAAATGTAATTTCATCTGTTAATGCCCTCAGAAATGGCACAAAATGGTGCTATAATTGAATCAAATAAATGCATCATTTGTGACTATTATATTTCTCCAGCAAAAGGTCCATATTTGGACAATAATTTTTCAGTCACAACAAAAAAATCATAATATAAACAGCTCTTGAGTGTTTATATCAACTACAAAAGAAATAGGGCAAGCATTTTATGTATGTGTATACATACTTTCATGTGCACACATACAGTCAAAACACACACACACACACACACACACACACATACACGTTTCCAGGGTTCAGAAAAGGAAATACCTTTTCATTATTAAGGGTAATGTTTTCAAATAGATTAATCAGAAAATATGACATAGATGTAAGCTCATTTTGCACATAGTATTGGTCATATTTGTTGGGGGTAATGTGAGGCCAATGATGACTGAACAGCATTATTTAAATGGCCATAGATTATTTCCCCCCATATTTCAGGGCTGGGAGTCACTAGCAGGGGATCCACCAAACAGGAAGGAAAATGCCTGAACTTACCTTTGGAGGAAAAACTACACAGAAAATTATGTGGATCTGTCCCCTGCCATCTGAGACCCATTCCCAGCCAAGCACTACATGGCAATTACATCATCTCAATAGTTACAGCCAAGAAAGCTGTTTATAAAGCAAACTCCAAGCAACAGGGCAATATTTCCATCATCTCTACAATCATGGCCTCAGTGATACAATTTAATAACAAAAAATGTTAGATATTTTGAGGGTTTTTTTGAATATTGAACTATTTGGTAGGTTTCAGATGATAAGATAGTCCAAGATAGCATTTTTTAAGGATTTTTTTTTTTTTTTTTTTACCATTGGCACTTAAAAAAATAAATCAGAAAATAATATGTCTTCAAGTGGACAAATAAATACAAATTTTTGAGGAAGTCTTGGCATTATCTATTGCTTTCCTCTTGATTTGGCTCCAAGGATAATTTTTCCCCAAGTTTTCTAATAAGTTCTGCTAGATCTTCCATATTCTGAGATTTTTCTTCAAGGAGTTCATAACGGAGACTTGAGATGTCCTGCTTAATTTCCTTCAGTTCCCCTGAAATGTGAGTGGTAAGAAGTTAACTATAAATATGTAACACAGGGAAACCAGTGATTCAATGCTGGGATAGGATAAAGCCAGTCACAATTTTACATACATCTTCATTTTGAATCTTTTCAAAAGAAGTCATTTCCTAATGGAGCATCAGGTTTCTACTCTCTCAGATAATTATTTTGATGAATGAAGAGATTATAGCAATACAACAAAGTCCTCCCAGGGCAAGTTCAAAGGAAATGGTGAACTTTGCAAGGTAGGAGAAGCAGCCCCCCTCACCTGTCCCAACCATTTCCTCCAAGCCTCCACAACGACAGCTTTTTGTCTAGCAAGTGACATCTGCGGAAAAACAGTCTGCTTCCCATGACATCATGAAGCTGATGATGGTAAGATCTGTTCTACTTTTCCCCCTGGGGTGCAGTCTTCCCACACCCTCCTTTCCCAGTTTTCCACCAGCTCTGCATCAGGAGCTGTCTGTCCCTGTGTTCAACTCACCTTCATTAACTTCATCGCTCTCTTTATCGATCTGGGCTTGCAGTACATATCTTTTAATGAGCCTCTTCATTATTTTCTAGGCAGAGAAAGGAGAAATCTATCTTATTATTAAATTCATGACCAATCTTTCATTTGGAATGTGTTTCCAAAGCTTACTGCCTTCAGTAAGCATTTTGGAAGTAAATATCAATGATTGATGTGTCAGGGAATACATAATATCTCCAAATTTTGTTTTTCTTTTGGAAATAATTTTCACAGTACCTGAAATAATGACTGAAAAGTTAATTCTTGAGAAAAATGAGTTTGAAATAAGCATCTAGTTCTTTATTTACATTGTTATATTTTATTTGAAAAGTATTGGAGCCAGACTTAGCCTTTCTGTTGGGCAGGTTAAAGACCACAGTATTGCATGTGCAAAGGGGGAATTAAGCAAATGTCCAGTTGTTTATGTCCCCACCCCACTCCACAAAGACTTGTAGCTAGGATTGATTTTATATTTGTTTTTAATGAGGAATAGCAAATTTCAATGTGATAAAGTTTTTCCAGTTTTGGTTTGTATCATACAGATATTGCTTTTATTGTTTACTTTGTATGAAAATCAGGAGTCTCAGAATGTTTGCAGAAAGTTCTATAGGGATATATGGCTAAACCAAATCTTATCACCTAAGCCCAAAATTAAATAATGGAAAATAAACTCTATGTTCAAGAACTATTCTAAGCTGGGCACGGTGGCATATGCCTATAATCCCAGCAACTTGAGAGGCTGAGGCAGGAAGAATCGTCAGTTTGAGAACAGCAACTTAGTGAAGCCCTCAGCACCTAAGCCACTTATTAAGACCCTGTCTCAAAATCAAGACCAAAAAGGGCTGGGGATGTATCTCAGTAGTAAAAGACCTCTTGGTTTAATCTACAATACCAAAAAGAAAAAAGAAAAGAAAAAATCAAAAACAAACAAACAAAAAAAACGTATTCTAAGAATGTAATGGGCTACGTCGATGAGTATGTTTATATCAGTACCTTTATTAATAATAGGAAAAGGTTTTTACATGCCAAAAAATAGAGAATTATTTTAATAAATCAAAATCTATTTATAGAAAGTATATATATATGTGTATATATATATACACATATATATATTAATAGGAACATGTTTCATAGAGTGCAAAACATAGGCTATAAAACTTATTCATTTTGTAAGTGCTGTTAACTTGTTTATAAAATATTTCCATAATTTTTAATATTATAAAAATATATAAAAATTGTACATGTGCACACACACATATAACATCATGTGGAGTATTTGCCACAAATAAGCAGTCTTAATTTCTTAGAGGTGATATTTGAGGTAAATTTTCTTTCCTTTTTTTGTTTTGTTTTTTAAGATTAGCCTTTTGCAATGAACGCATATGTTCTAAATTATATGACTCTAATTTTTTTTTCTATTTTGTTTACTTTTGTATTTAGCACTTAGAAAGTACCTGGAACATGGTATATATTCAATAAATATTTGTTGAATTAATTTATCATTTTAATATTGAGAAAAAATCCTCATGATAAAATATCATTTTATCTAACAAATTAAATAATTTGAGAATCTAAACATTTTTTAAAAAATTTTTTTAAAAATCTAAAAATTTTTTTAAAAATTCATGCTTACCTGATATTGTCTTGGAGGATTATTGAAACTATTTAAATGGAAATCCTCAGAGCTCCTTATACTTGATTGTTTGTTGTGCCCAAGCTGTAATTAGAATAAAAATGTAATTTTTAATTTAATTTTTGTATTAAATAATGTGTGAGATTGTCTATTACATACATAAACTAAGACATAGACACATGTATGTGAATAAACTCGTCCATAGGAATTTAACCAGAGACCTGTGCCTAATAGAAGAAAAAGTAGACCTAAATCTTCATCATGTCAGATTAAGCCCAACTTTCTTAATAAGACTCCTATAGTGCAAGAATTAAAATCAAGAATAAATAAATTGGATGGATTCAAACTAAAAAGCTTCTTCACAACAACAACAAAAAAAAGAAAGAAAGAAAGACAAATTACCCAATCAGTAAATGGGCCAAGGAACTGATCAGACACTTCTTAGAGGATGATATACAATCAATCAACAAATATATGAAAAAATGTTCAACATCTCTAGCAATTAGAGAAATGCAATAAGATTTCATTTCAGTTCAGTTAGAATGGCAGCTATTAAGAATACAAATAACAATAAGTGTTAGCAAGGATGTGGGGGGAAAGGCACACTCATACATTGCTGGTAGGACTACAAATTGGTGCAACCAATATGGAAAGCAGTATGGAGATTCCTTGGAAATGGAATGGAACCGCTATTTGACCCAGCTATCCCACTCCTCAGTTTATACCCAAAGGACTTAAAAACAGCATACTACAGGGATATATATATATATATATATATATATATATATATATATATATATATATATATAAATATATCTCCACAATGGAAAATTACTCAGCAATAAAATCGAATAAACTCATGGCATTTGCAGGTGAATGGATGGAGTTGGAGAATATAATACTAAGTGAAGTAAGCCAATCCCAAAAAACTAAGGGCTGAATGTTCTCTCTGATAAGTAGATGCTGATCCATATTGGGTTTGGGGGTAGGGAGCATAGGAAGAATGGAGAAACTTTATCCAGGGCAAAGGGGAGGGAAAGGAAGAGAGTGGGCATGGGGATAGGAAAGATGGTGGAATGAGGTGGACATCACTACCCTAAGTAATGTGTGAAGGCACGAATAGTATGACTCTGCATTGTGAACAACCAGAGACATGAAAAATTGTGTTCTATGTGTACTACGAGTTGAAATGCATTCTGCTATCATGTATAACAAATTAAAATAAATAAATAAATTTAAAATTAAAAAACCCCTCATCCATATGT
Organism: Callospermophilus lateralis; assembly: GCF_048772815.1. Taxonomy (NCBI): domain Eukaryota; kingdom Metazoa; phylum Chordata; class Mammalia; order Rodentia; family Sciuridae; genus Callospermophilus; species Callospermophilus lateralis. Next base: position 124,992,262 of record NC_135306.1, on the reverse strand, counting down.
GTATTTCCATTTATCTTGCTTAATATTTAGTCTTCTAATACAAATAGTGGCACTTTGAGTATGACCAGTCCCTCGACAGCTATTAGAGGTTGCCTGAGGAGCCTGTTAGACTTGGTGGCTGTGCATCATGTTTTCCAAGATTCATGCTATGACTTTTCCATAGGTACAATTATGGTAGAGGAAGAGGCAAACACATTGGAGAAATAATGATGCTGATCTCAAGTGTCTACTGACAAGAGCCCAACAAGTCAACGGACTAACTACAACAACCACATCTGGTGTAGGGTCTGATGAAGATCCTGAAGAAACAGCAAAGTAAGACTATGTTGTGGGACAGAATTGAGAGGCCAAGAAAGCACTAACTAATTCATTTGAATTTGGGAATTTGTATGGTACACAATTTTCATATAACATTCTCTTATGACTTTACTTTTTTCTTTTTAGGATAATTAATATATATAATTTTTTTTGTCTTTGGTTGCTTCAAACTCCTCTCTTCTTTGGCCAGGTGCTGTGGCCCATCCATGTAACTCCAGCTACTGGGGAGGCTGAGGCAGGAGGATAAAGAGTTCAAAGTCAGCCTCAGCAAAAACAAGGCACTTGGTCGAGTGCCTCTGAGTTCAATTTCTAGTACCAAAAAAACAAAAACAAACAAAATACTCCTCTCTTTTGACCTTCATAAATTTTTAATATTTATTTTATTTGTTCTTTCTAGTTATACATGACAGTACAGCTCATTTTGATATATTTATACAAACATGGAGTATGTCTTATTCTAATTAGGATCCCAGTCTAATAGATGTACATTAGAGATTCACTGTGGTGTATTCTTATATGAACATAGGAAAGTCAGGTTAGATTCATTCCACTGTCTTTTCTATTCCTGTCCCCACTCCCTTCCCTTCATTTCCTTTTGTCTAATCCACTGAACTTTTATCCTTCCTCCCTATCCACATATCAGAGAGAACATTAGACCTTTGATTCACAAAATACTAAAGCAATATGTAATAAACGTGATAACATACCATATTAGCATGTTAAAAAGATGATAAAAAAAAACTAACGTATTTTCTATAGGGAAATGGGGTTTACAACTGAAGAAGAAAACCTCAACAAAACAGCAGCACCAAATCTCCATGTTTGGGATAGAAGCTGTCTTCTGGGAAAGAGAGACTCCAAGAGTATGTTCAAAAATACACGATTTGTACTTCCCAGTATCTTAGTAGCTACAAGAAAATTTCCATAAGACTCAAGTAAAATTCTCACTTTAACTTCAATGCTTTGTTGCTTTAGGTAGACGCATGCCAAATTAAAATAACTGCACACACATTCACCCACGGAACAAGTATGTATTGAGAATCCTTTATACATACAGTGTAGTGCTGGGCTCTGGATATTCAAAGCTGAATATAAATAATATAGTCCAGCTGAATTAAAAAATCAAGGCAATATATATATATAAAGACTGATTAAAAATCATAGAAACAACACATAAATGTGAAAAAAGAGCATCCATTTTCAGGTAACTTTTTTGTTAACCTCCTCTAAAAATGTCAGCAAACTTTCCATATATTTTTACGTATATTGATTTTTAAAATCAATAGGATAATATTAAACAATTTATCAAATAAACCAAAAAGATGCAATGTGGGGGGATTTCAAAAAGAGCACTTGAGGGACCATGTCTTCAATTACAATCTCGTTCTGCCAGAAGCTAGTTGTAGAGCATCAGACTATACACTTAACTTAGTATAATCCCTTCTGATAATGACGGGAGTGGTCCCCTACAAATTTACAAATTCATGAAAAGCCTGGAAACTTTAACTAACATTTTTAACATTTTATAATAAGAAATCTGGCTTTCAAACTATTCTTGAGAGGGCAATTACACATTGATAAAGTGTTAGTGGAAATAGAAAAATTTAAAATGTGCTTCTCTGGGAAATTTCAGAAGGAAAATCTGTGGTTCTTAATATCCACGCCTCTCAATCCTTCTCACTTAAGCAGTTCCATGACACACCAGACCTGTGGAGATGCTCTTATTTCAAACCTAGCATTTTATGAATAACATATGTCTTCACTTCTCACTGAAGGTCAATTCTTTTTTTTTTTTTTTTAACTTTTTTAGTTGTCTATGGACCTTTATTTTATGTATTTATAGGCTGTGCAGAGAATCAAACCCCAGTGCCAGGCAAGCACTCTACCACTGAGCCACTACCCCAGCCCCAATTCTTGAAACTCTTTTCCTGGCCTAGCTGACTTGCTCTGAATCATTGTTTGTATTTTAGATTAAAGCATAAGCTCCTCAGAGAAGCTTTCCCGGCCCATCCCATTAAAAATAGATCTTAAAAGCAATCTAGGCCTTTTGTTTACTTCATAACACATGTCAATACTGACAGTCCTTCTCCTCAATGGTTTGGTAGCATGGTTATTGTCTACATTCTCCCAGGCTCTGTGGAAGGAGGTACTTCATTTTGTTCATTCCAGGGTCCCTAGTGCCCATACTGGCATGTGGCAAGTGCACAAAATTGTTCATTAATTAGACAAATGAAGGAAAAGTGCTTTTTTTTTTTTTTTTGTCACTAATGGGCTTCACTTGTTTTCTGGACATTTTGCTCTACCAAACTTGTACAGTCTGGGTTCATGAACTAGTTGATTCCTACTCAACTACATAGTAAAGACACATTTGAAACATAGGGAATTGGTTTTAAGGCATGAGGCAGATGCTTACAAACTTGAACAGACTGGGTAGCACAGAAGTGGTAGCAATGCCAAGAAAGGCAGAAAATGGTAGTTTGCTCATTTGAGAACATATATGATTTTCTAGAGTGTGGATATGAAAGTGTCAATGTCTAAACCTCCAGTGTGTTCACACAGCTTCAGCAGCACACTCTGCTCTCCTCTGCACACTTTCAGTGGGGATAGGCTTAGTTTCTCAATCCTGATGCTATTGCCATGCTGGGCCGGGAAATTCTTTGGTGGGAGGGATATTCAATGCATTGTAGAATGTTTAGCAGCATCCCTGCTTCTAACCACCAGATGCCAATAGCAGCTCCCTTCCCATTCTTTGGTAACCCAAAATGTGTCCACATCAAATCAAAATCACCCAACAGAGAACCACTAATATAGTTAATGGTTTATGACTAAACAGCTACAACTCCATTTTGATCATTTTTTTGTGACTAATTCTGCTTTAAATCTGAAATATCAAGTTGTGCATGGAAATACAGCATATGTCTTTTCAGCAAAAATTCCTAGTCAGCTTCTAATATATCACAGAAATTCAATAAATCTTTACTAAAAAAAATGAATAGTACAGAGAAATAGTATATAAAACTTAATATGCAAAGAGGCATTGTAACCACTTGGTGGCAGAAAATCCCAATATATAATTGTTCCCATGTCCAGCTACTAAAATAGTTTAAAATCTGAAAAGTAAGGCCTGTAACACTTTGGTACTTCTGTACATACAAGGAAATTTAACTTGCAATATGAGTAGCGTTTAAACGTAGAGATTTAGTTATTTGTAGATTGTGCCAGTATTTATCATGCCACAGGGTGGGGAGTGAAGAGTCCTTTTGATTGGAAGCAATAAAGACCCTTTGTGAACTTTGTCCTACTATGTGTACCTATGGTCTCTCCAATTATTGTTTTCTGGACATTTTGCTCTACCAAACTTGTACAGAATGAAGTATTGACAATTCCACTTTTTTACACCTCTTACCACATTGTCTGTGTTCTTTATTCTTTTTCTTTTTCATTTCCTAATAATGAGTTTGACATCAGCATTTCTCATCTTGTAGGTTCATTGTAGGACCAGTGAGGAACACTAAATAAACTTTTTGTTATTCATTAGGAGGAATGAGTATGCTTCCATCTTTGGAATTCTTTACATTGCTAGAGGTAGACACGGTTATGGAAATGTCCAGTTTATCACAAGTATTAAATGGCCTGAAGCCTGAAACAAAACAGTGAACAGAAAAGGTGTAGGCCCGATACTCGGGCAGCAGGGAGCGCAGGTGGGGAATGGAGCAGGGCTGCACTGAGTTGTGTCTTGCTTTGCAACCAAGTAGATGTGGATTTGAATTCTGACTGCCACTTGGCTGATGTGGGACTTTGGACAGATCATTCCTCCTCATAGTTTCCTCAGGTATAGAATAGTGAAAATACTCTCACCTACCTCCTAGCTAACATGAGGATAAAGTGATAAGGAGTATAGAATGTGTAAGATACTGTAACAGGAATTCTACCATTGTCAATAACTGCTAGCTTAGCATTACGGTCACCTAAATTCTTATTAAAATACACATTTCCATGACCTCCTGCCAGATTTCAACTCAACAGATCTGGGAAAAGGTACTGGGAATATGAAAATAGAAAATCACATGAAGAAGTGGCCCTGGCCAAGTGAACACAGTTGGAACCACACTTTTCTCTAATTGTTTCATCAGATGATTAAAAAAAAAAAAATCTCTGTCTTAAGCAGTAACTAAAAACCACAGTTCCTGGACAAATGACCAATAGAAAAATTCTCACTCAATATAGTGTGGAACAGACCAACTCAAGGGGGCATAAAAACCTGCTTGCTCTATAACCAACAATTTGAGAGCAATCTGTTCTGAAGCCGAAACAGCAATTATTCATGAAGTTATTCAGTATTTTCAGGTTTACATGTGATACAGTATGTGGCAGACATCAACTTTTATTTACACTCTCCTTCAGACTGTGTATCTGAAAAGCTAATGCTAGCAACCACCAAAGCCAGTGGCCATTAGATTTGAGGATGTCATGGGAGATAATGAAAGGCCTTCCTACCGTGTTTCCAAAAATATTTTTATATGACTCTTCTTACCGATTTCTGTGGTGTACCTGGAGCCAATGTGAAGGCAGCATTTGTGCAGCTAACTTAACATTTGTGTGTGTGTGTGTGTGTGTGTGTGTGTGTGTTGCCATTTTTCATTTAATGTATGTTGGCTTCCAAATTTATTCTGACATTATGAGTCACCATTATCATTACAGTTTCCTCCATTCACTAATTCAATTATTTCAGATCATTTTTTACAGATACATCCATTTACTTTTTTAACTGGACTCCTTTCATTTTCTGTTTGTGTTCTTTCTCTAAGACTTTTAGGACTAGTCTTATTCCTCTGTAATTGCATCACTATCAAACTGTGGTTGTATGTGTTCCTTCTGCTCTCTAGTAATAAGAAATATTATGTACCTACTATGTGCCAGATATTGTTGTAAGAACTTTACATGTATGTACTAATTTAATATTCTGAACCACCCTTGGATGTTAGCACAATTACCACCTACATTCTACAAATGAGTCAAGAGTCTTAGTGAAGCAACTTTCTATGTACATCAGACACAGGCATGTATTACGATGATAGAAATTGCTTATAAAATATTTAAACCTAATTGTCTGTGTTTTTTAAGTTTTCTATTCATGATACCTATCAGCATAAGACCAGGGGTAGCAAGCTTTCAATATAAAAAGCCAGATAATAAATATTTTGCACTCTGTGATTCACATTCAGTCTGTCATATATCCTTCTTTCTTCCCCTGCTCCACAAAATTCTGAAATATAAAAACCAACACACGCACACACACACACACACACACACACACACACACACACACAGCCTTTATTTTATGTCACCAAACAAAACAGGCAGAAAACCAAATGAGGCCTGAAGCCAAGGTTTGCAGACTCCCTAGCTACCCTCCTAACCACTATACTGTTCTCTCTCGAGTGAAATTGACTGTGAAGCTCTATTGTATGCATTACTTTTTACTTCATAAGTTTTCCTTACCTCTACCATTTTAAAATGGAATCCAGATTCACCTGGTAACCTCAAGGCAACACAAACAAAACTTCTCTGAATAGCAAGATTCTGCCAATTTTCTAAAACCCTGAATGCCACCTGCCTTGGAAGACCAGAGATTATTTTCATCTTGCCTTCTAGCTGTTTTACCCTCAGCCCAAGCTGCCGCATGGTGTGGCAGAGCCTCAGATGCAGCAGGCCTGGTGAAATTCCTGCATGAGTCTCATACTCCACATTCACACATCCCACCACAGCCTGCCTGGGATTCTATTCTTTAGAAATCCTTCACAGTATACTCCTTATTTTTACCAGGGCTTATGTCCCAGGGTTTCCTTTTCCCTAAAATTCCCCTTTGGGTTCTGATAGGAAATGGAGAATGGACAATATACCTGTGGCGGGGATGGTTAATAAAGGAAGTCAGGAGGTTGGAGATAGGCCCTAAGTTTCCTATTTTGTTGGTGTAGGTAAAATATCCACTTAAAAAAAAATAAACAAAATGACCTTCCTCCTTGGCATTTGTGTTCCATGCAACACAATGCTGGCCAGTGAAACCTCCTCATGGACACTCTTGGGAAGAGCTTCTGGAGGTGGCAGCAGACTTGCTAGCATGCCTCACTTTTCCTTTGCCCTAACTCCTTTGTGCCTCAACAGGGGACATAATGGCAGGAGGAAAAGCTGCCATCTTGTATCTGACTCTGACCAAAAAAATCCAGGAAAATCACAGACACTTGCCCCAACAACAGCCCTACACTGCCTAATTCTGGAGAGTTAAATAAGAGGGTGGAGATCAACTGTCTTATTTAAAACATCATGATTTCGGTTATTATATGCAACTGAACAGAATTCCTACTTAATACACTGCCTTCTCCTAATTCACTTGTTTCTTATATCACTTTAGCATTTATCATCCTCTGCTAGGTGTGCACAACAATAAAGGAAGCAAATATCCTGATTACCACCGAGGATTGTGCTTCTTCTATAGTTGATGCATCTTTAGGACACATTGCTCATTACGAATGGTGCTGACCACAAAATTCCCACAGGGCTTTTTTTGACAGATTCTTGATTACTGACAAATAAGGAAGAACTGCTGGCTGTGTGTATTCCTCCTGAGCTGCAGAGTTAAGTTAATCATACCAGCCTCGGGCTCCTGACAGATTCCTCTCTTAATTTTGCCTTTTCTACATCACTACATCTCTACCCTTTATTCCATCACCCATAAGTAAATATATGCTGAACATATATATTAAGTAGATACATAATTCTTTTTGCTAATTAGACATAGGCTTATTTCTACCTCTCAATAATAGATTCTTGTGAACATTGTCAAATTCTTTTTTAGTTTTACAATTTTTATTAGTGAATTCTAGTTGTACACAATATTGAAGTTCATTTTGACATAATTATACAAGCATGGGCTATAATTTGCTCCAATTCAGTCCCTAGTACTTCCACTTTCTCTCCATTTTTCCTTGCCCCTGTTCCCCTTCCTCTACTGGTCTTTTTCTATTTATTTTTACTTTTTTTAAATAAATGCATTATAGATATACATAAAGGTGAAATTTACTGTGGGGTCAAATTCCTTAATGTGTCTGTTACCTATTTCTTTATTTCTTGAAATTGCTTCTGAATGTTGGCCTCTTTTTTCTATGAAAAGATACACTAATGATATGGATAGCTTCATATTTTCAAATATTATCTTACCTGTTTTTTGTCAAGTGATAATTTTGAAAGGTCTTCATGATTTCCCAAAATTCCAAATTTCTTTTCTTCATTTCTCTTTTAAAGATAGATGGTATATTAAGTACAATCGACAGCTGATTTAATTCTCTAGTCCATATTTTAAAAGCTAACTGGTCTAACTCTTGAAGTTTTAACAAGAAAAACACATTCTCATAGGTCCAAGCACTTGCCAAAAACACTTTAGATAAGTGCTTGGACCTTTCCTGTGGATGCCAAATTCTCTCAGGCTGCACTTCCAATCAGACACACAAACTGCACACTCTTTTGCATTAAATAAAATAAGAAAATTTTTCACACAACTCACTGAGTCCAGTAAATCATACATCTGGAAGAAGAACATTGGTGGGACATTTTTACAAAATTCCTACAATCTAATTACTAAATTTCAAGAGACCTTTAGAAATCTCAAAGCACTTTTACATATTTATTTGACTTGATTTTCATGATGTAGATGTAATTGTTATTCCTATCTTACAGTTGTGGCAACTAGAACTTAAAGAGCTTGTTACTTGAGAACCCCAGGCAACAAGTGCCAAAGGGAACAGCAATTCAAGTATGTTTCCCTTCTATTCAATGATAGAACTGGATCATTGTGAGGGACCTCCATAATTATTTGGTCCAATTTCCCACCAACTTAGGAAGAAGAATCTTCTATAAATTCCTAATATCTGTCATCCAGAATTTATTATCTGCAGTTTTAGAGAGTTGTCTACTTTCTAAGACAGCCCACTGCGCTGTTGGACAAATCTTATTGTTCCAAGTTTGTTCTCACATAAAATTAAAATTGAAATGTTTGTAACTTTTGCTCATTACCTCTTTTCCTAGTTTTGAAGAGACAAAAAATAAGTGTATTTCCTAATAAAAAGTGGGCAGTCTAAAAATATTCTTGTTCCCCTTCAATTTTCCTTTTTCAGAAAAAACTTCCCAGTCCCTCAATTCTCCCTAATATGACAACACACCTGTCCCCATCCTAGTCCTCCTCCTCTGGTGCTTCGACATCTCTTCTTGGTGCAGTGTCCTGCAACCAGCAGAGATCATTGCACAGGGAAAACCTCTGCCCAGGACCCCCAATGATACACAACACTCTTCATGTGCTGTAAACACATTTGAACATTTTGCAAGCATCCTACCCTCTCTTTTATGTCTTCTTGCAATTGCATCAATTCATGGGATTATTGTTTCAAATCAGTATACTTGGACCTTTCTTTCTAAAGCTATTCAGTGCCAACACTGGTCTACCATGTACCTTGTGAGCAATTGATCTCTGAATCAATGTAAAAGGTATTTAAGAGTGTGCCAGGTTCCCACCTGTCATAAACAATGGCTGATGCTTTACCTGGCTCTGTAAATGGATGGTGAAATAAGGAACTTGTAGCCACCATGCCAAACATGGGGCCCAAAATAACTTTCCCTTTTGGTACCCACTTCAGATAATGTAATATATTATTTGAAGAGCATTGTGTAACTTTTCCAAAGTGCTTGTGTCAAAACACATAAAGCAAAGAACAGTGTTGCATTTAATACATTAAAGAACTTGTATTGGGGGATGGATGGACATTTCATCATAGACTGACACTTTTTAGAGTATGGCTCAGTGATTACAATGGTCATAGTGTTTAAGAGCATAACGATAAAGATCAACTAAATTACCTTATTCATCTCTGTATCCTCTTGGAAACCTTTTTTATGACCTTGAAACAGCTCAGTAATCCATTTTCTAAACTTCAGTAAGAGATAAAACAGGGACTTTGGACTTGGTACCAGGTTGAAGGGAACAGGAAGTGTTCTTCCCTCTTCAAAGTAAGAAAACCAAAGTTTCGCCCTTGCAAATTTCCATTCCACATCAGCGTCATCCTACACAGATACACATGACTGTTCAGCAGGGAAATGCACACACACAAAAAAAATTGTTCTAACACTCTGAAAAATGCTCCAGGATTTTTTCAAAATGTTAATGCTTTACTCACACACTTTTTTCTAAATATATTTAAAATTTTGTTAGTTTTACCAATTACAGTTCTCAAAACTCATGTGTGTTTATAAATAAATATACTGAAAGATAAAAATATATTTTCCTACACTCCGAAAAACACTGAAAAATGATCTCTCTTATTCTGCAATCGATCACTCATTATTCAGTACACAGACCAAGATTTCTTGAATAAAAACTATCTCTATCACTATCACTATCACTCCCAACTTGAGAAAAGATAGGTTTTAAATATCACTCAAAAAAGATGGGGAATAGTGTTATTCATAAGCAATAGTTTTTGAATATTTTAAAATGAAGACATGCTCCTTATGCCGTACAGTTCCACCACCCCCTTCTATATTGTGTACAGAATTAAAATTTTCTGGATTACTGGGTTAAATAAATAAACAGGGAAACAATAAAGAAAGACTAGTAATTCATACTTCATCCCACTGCTTAGCTGGGCCCTGGAATAATCAAAATATGAAACCACAGACTATACAGATGTGTAGAGATTATACCTCAATTTCCTGGAATGAACTGTTAATCATTGCAATTAGCATATTTAGCAAAACAATGACCATTGTAACATTATAGACGCCATAAAGAACATAACCGATGTTTTCAATGAATTTGTGATTATAGTTGATGACCACTGATTTCACTTCAGAAAGTCCAAATATAGCCCAGAACAGTGTCTTAAAACTCTCCTCAACTCTGGGGACAAAGAAAACAAAGAAACAAAGTATGTAAATATATTTAGTAATAGTAGTAAAATCAATAGTAAAATTGAGTTGATTCAGTAACATTGAACTTCTCTTTTCTGCTAAATGTATAGAATAACATTTATTTATTTATTTATTTATTTATTTATTTATTTATTTATTTATTTATTTATGGTGGTGCTGGGGTTTGAACCCAGGGCTTAATGCATGCAAGGCAAGCACTCTACCAACTGAGCTATATCCCCTAGAATTATATTTAAGATCATTGCAAGCATTGGTGATAGTGTTCTTAAGAAGCATGTAACCTGATATCTATGGCACAGAATAGGCAATCAATAAGTGCGATAACATAACTTCATAACCAAAGATACTAACATTTAAATAACTGATAACTTTGACAATGAAAATGTTAAGTGTATTGCTTAATAAAAATAATATAACTTGTTAGAGTCTTCTTAGGTCTCTGGCTCATCTGTGCTTCTACTCATACCTAATAAATAAAAAACAATAGAATGTATCTTAAGGAAAAAAATAACAGTGTATACACAGTCAGTGTTACCCAAATCACTGACATGCCTTAGGTAGAAATTCCAATGCTTTAGGCATAATGACTTATCAGAGCTAAACCCATCTGCTTAACCCAGGTGGTTTCATTTCCCTGAAAAAAATGAACTTTAGAAGAATATGGAAAACTGTAGGTTCTGCTTCAGTTCATTTTTCTCATTATAAGACTGAAGATCTAACATTTGAGTAATCTATTCCAAACACATTTTATAAAAAACACATGTGCCCATGGTGAACTTTAGTCAAAACTCTGTTATCACTGATAACTTGAACTTTTCCAATGATAAATTCTGAGAAATTGAATTAGGAATGCAGCTGTTAATCATATTTACCAGGATCCCTAGTAAATAGGAGAGCATTTTAGGGCAATAGATGCTAGTCATTGAAAAGAGGCTACATACTGGCTTTCCCACATACTAGAAGCTATGGAATATTTGGCAAATTATTTAACTTTTGTGAATTTCAATTTCCTTCTTCTGTGGAATGTGGATAATTAAGTTATTCTTAAAGGTATTTACTACAATAACTGGCTCTAAAAAAGTTAGCTATTGTTATTTTAGTTTCCTATGTTTTAGATCTGATTTTAAGATCTCACATTTTGCTAAAGAACAAGAGAGGAAGTCTTTACCCAAGCATGGAATTATATGAACAATGCTAAATGAATGCTTATTCAATCGGCAATTTCCATCATCGAGACAGCTGAGACAACGTACGTTGTGAAGGCTTCATTTTGTTTTGCCCCAATGTAGTAGGAGTAGAGGTTGAACATTCCAATCATAAAGGCCACGAACACCATGATGAATATGACCATAAACTTGAAGATATCCTTTACTGTTCTACCAAGTGATATCTGCAGAGGTCCAAAGCTTTCATTTGCAGGTAAAATATATGCTATTCTGGAGAAACTTAAAACTACAGCAATTGCATAAAGACCTTCAGAAATAATTTGAGGATCAGAAGGGTCCCACTTTATCCTGGCTAGGAAAAATCAAAGACAAGAGTGATGGTAAGTTTCTTATGTAGATAACTTCTTTTCTGAGAAAAAAATCATATATAATTACATTAAAAATATAGCTCACAAATGAAGTCTCTGATCTTAAAGGGTTTCTTTAGTGTCAGCTGTATTCGAGCTTCTGAATTCATTGAGAAGATGATGACTTCTGGTTTGCTAGCAATTTCCCAAAGGGTATAGCATAATGTTTAAGTGTTGAACCTATAGACTCAGTAACTGAGAATTCCTGTACATTGATTGATCAACTATCAATATTATATTGATAATCACAACTGAAAGAACTTATTCAAATTACTTTTCTCTTTGTTTATTTCCCCTATCTAAAAATGAGATAATGTCACTCCCATTTCTCTTATCTGTTATGAAAATTCAGTAAGTTTACATATATTCAGTGTTTAGAAAGTATCTGGGCACTTAATAAATTGTAGCTCCTATTTTTTAGTCTTAAACTAATTACACTATAATGTAATTTGGTTCCTGTGGAATACTTGCAGTTATTTAAATTTACTAGAAATAATTTTTATCAGTTATTCAAACAAGTCTATTTTACCACAAAAATGTTTCAAAAATTCATTTGTCAATTTTTCTGGCATTATTATATCAAGTCATCAAAAACCCAATCCAGAAAAGCATTATGGAGGAAAAAGCAAAACACTGCCAGAGAAAATATAAATTTGTATTCATTTATTTTCTGAATAGTAGAATTAGGAAAAGATAACAAAAAACTAATAAATGTAGTTTCCTTTTTATAGTGCTTTGAATAGTAGCATTATCTATAGATAGAAATCTTCTAAAAATTACTCATAATTTTAAAGTATTTAAAGATTATAATAAACACTAAAAATTTATAATGCAAAGAGGAGACCTTATATGATATAGCCATCAAACCCACGGAGGTGCCAATTAAGTGTTAGCCTGTTTTCAGAGGGTTTGAAATAAGTATTCAAAGGGATTATATTTTTCCCAACTCCAATTTCTAACAAAGAGGAGTTTTTCTTACGCAAATAACTGAAACTATTTCCACCCCTTAGTCACTTGTCTCCTGGGAAGATAGGGGACTTATCTGATTGCTAAACTGGGATGAGTGACTAATTGGGTGTATGTACATGGCTCAGCACTACCCTCTTAGGAATTCTCCTGTGTCCTCCACAGAGGTATCTCCCATGATTAGGTGCTTGCTGCCACCCGCTCCTGGTGGGAAGGACTACTCTAGTCCATTGCTGTTTGGAAACTGGGAGAATAAGTCTTCCTAATTCTAGGATTCAATATTATCCATCCCATTGACTAATAGATCTTTGTCATCTACCCTAAATTTCATTAGTATTTGAGCTTACTATAGGCCTCCACATTGTTTTTTAGTTCAAAGCCTGGTTGGGAAATAGTGGTATTACTTATTATACTGGGAGTATTGAAAGAACTCAAATATTTCTTTGCTTTCAAATAGGTTACCTGTCTTTAAATGGAAGTAGCACTCACTTGTGGATTTTTAAAACTTACATATATATATATATATATATATATATATATATATATATATATATGGGGCATGATATAATGTTTTGACATATATGTATGTTTCATAATGATTAAATCAAGCTAATTAACATACCCATTGCTTCACGTACTTTTTTTTTTCATGTGTATTGAGAACACTTAAAATCTACTCTCTTAGCAATTTTCCAGTATATGGTACATTATTATTAACTATAGTCATCACGCTGTACAACAGAACATCAGAACTTATTCCTCCTAACTGCAACTTTATACGGTTGGTCATCTTCTCCCCATTCCTGGAAACCACCATGACTCTACTATGAGTCAGACTTTTTTTTAGATTCCACACATAAGTGAGCTCTTGCAGTCTTTCTGTGCCTGTCTTATTTCACTCAGCATAATGTCTTCCAGGTTCATCCATGTTGTCATAAATGACAGGCTTTCCTTCTTTTATAAGCTAGAAAGTATTCCATTGTATATAGATAATTCAAATGCAAACTATGTTTACTGACAAAAGAAAAATAATCTAAGAGATGAGGTAGACATCAATGGAAATTGATTGTTAGCCATTTGATCCAAGTGATACAAGAAGATGATTCTCATGATTAAGAGAGATTTCTACCCAGTAGATAAATCAAAGGAAAAAGCACAAAGTAGGACTTTTCATTTACAGATGCTCATTCTTCAAATACAGATGTTTAAAACTAAATAATAATTTTAGGAGAATTGGGCAGTTACCAACTACTAGTGACATCTCTTGTATAAGAAAATTCTGAATTTTTATGAATTTATGTAGACTGCATAATGAAAACTCACCCAAATTGTAGTATTTCACATTGTCTCCCAATGTAACTTTTGTCAAATCCTTCAAAGTATCATTTGCATCAATGATGCTCTGAGCTTTGGAAGCATGCCAAAATGCCATGAATCTTGCAATGAATGATGCTGCAAAGATTGCTAACATACCAAAATCAAGCATATTCCACAACTCAAATAAGTATTCTTTGGGGCCTTGAGTCCAAATTTCTTTACATTCAGCCCATATCATGCCTGCATCAAAAAGAGGTTAAAATATCAAGTCAATTTCATTCTAGCCTTAGCTCTTCCATGAAACAAAATAAAATTGAAAGTTCTCAGCCTGATAGTATTCCATTGTATATAGACAATTCAAATGCAAACTATGTTTACTGACAAGAGAAAAATAATCTGAGATGAGGGAACCATCATCAATAGATATTGGTTGTTAGCCATTTGATCCAAGTGATACAAGAAGATGATTCTCATGATTAAGAGAGATTTCCTTTTCAAAATCCTTCCAAATTTGGCCCCAACTTTCCTGCACAGCCATAATTCTCACATCCCCACTAATCTCACAGTCCAGCAATATCAGTGTATCACCTGAATGCAATCTGACAAACTTCATCAAGATGCCTAAAACAAAAAGCATTCTATCAATCTATTATTTGTACACATAGAAAAATGTTCAGAAGATGTTCATTATAATACCCAAAACACACAAACACTCTTACACACTTAAAGTAGAAAAACTAAAGGGACTTCCACAGATAGGCAATCAAACAGGGATTTTATATGATACCTTATTAATTTTCATGGGGAGATGGGGCCATGAGAATGTGCTTTACTGACTTCCAAGTACAGGAATTTTATTGTCCACGGACCTCAGGTACTACCTTCTGAAAATCATTACATCTTTTAACCAAGGCTTTGCCTCCCATGGCTGTCCTGGCCAATGACTGAGGGTGCCCCTTCTTAGGATCCATGTGTCTCTTCTAATGGTTCACTTTGGCTCAGGATTTCTTGCCAAACTTGCTTTAGTCTGCATTGAGAGCTAGGATGCCCCCAACTTAAGATGATTTCCTTCCCTCTCTAAAACCCTTAGAGTTAGACTTGCATCCAAATTTGAAAGTCCTTGCAACCTTCCCAGCAAGATCCTCATTTTTCTCTCACAAAAAGTGTTCCTTAATAAAATTCCCATTTTTTCCCAATCCAACTATTGTACATTTAATCACTGTGCCTGTTTCTTGGAGGACCTAACACACATCTGAAAAATCGTTATGCTATAAAGTTAAACTTTAAAGTTTAAAATATTATGTATACTGTGAGTTCACATTTAAAACAAGCATAGTGAAAGATGAGAAGAAGTTACAGCAATTAGTGCATATTCTGTTTCTTAATTTGGAGATTGTTACCTGATTAAAAGTAAGGTACTTTAAGATACTCTGCTCTCTGACATCTGTCTGACCCTCTAGCCATCTGAGGAAATATAATCCAAATACCAACAACTAATCAAAACCTCCTTCCACCAGAAGGACTTTCAAAGTCTATGGTTGAAATTAGTCTTCTCTGCTTACCCTCAGCAACCACCTGCCCCAAATTCTCACATTTGTCCTAAATGTCTGTCACTGAACCTGCCAAATAAATGGCCATGGAGCCCTGTTGAGATGAAGAAAATGTCATGGCCTCTGCCCTCCAAGAGCCTGTCATATGCTTTTCTCAAAACCAGCATTCAGTGTAGCACAGAAGATGTGAACTTAAGACAACTTCACTAATGCTTTTCAGCTCTTTCAAGTTAAAAAGGGATAAGAATTGAATTCACATGTACTCTAGTGGGTCAAATTTGTAATAGGAAATACTTCATGAGTGCATTTTTCCCTCCCCCTCCCCCCATCTCTCCTCTCTGTCTCAAAACAGAAATGAAAAATCCTGATAGCCTCAACAGGAGATGAGGATCATTCAGAGCAACAAGCATAGGGACTACAGACTGAAGCGACATCTGAATACATACAGTCCAGCAGTTTTCAAATCTTCCCTTTCTCTATTTTCTCTCTCTCTCTCTCTCTCTTTTCTCTCTCTCTCAGAATAGAATTCTTGGTACAAATGATGCCTTCCTGAAGCTTACACACTAAAACAAAAACCCTGAACTATTTTGCCTGAAGCGAGAGTGTCTTATTTCTCCTCTCTTCTCAAATGCATCTGGAGACAGATGCTTGCTCCTTCTAAAGGCTGCTCATCCCACTGTCAAATTTTCAGGAATAGCCCTTCAAAGCGGATCTGTTGGTTCTATTTCTGCCCTCCAGAGCAGTAGAGAATGAATCAGCTCCCTCTGCCTCTAAAATTTTTACAAACAACCCACTTGTGTGCTCATTAAATCTGTTCTTCTCCAGCAGGAACAGGTTTAAGGTAAAGCTAATGAAGCTTCAGCTTTGAGATACCCTACTTGCCTATGCTTTGTCCAGGGCTGTTTTGTCTTCTTTTTCTCTAAATAGGGCCCTCCAAATAAATACTCCTCAGGTTTCCTGGATCTCACTCAACCCCTTACCACCACCCCTAGTCTCATTGGTTTAAGCTTGCCATTCTGACTTGTCAAGACATCCTGAAACGTTAGCTCTATCCTTCAGCTTTTTTTCCTCAACTAAAAATTAGATAAGTTTGAATTCTGTGATCAATAATGTTAATCTGTTCCCTCAAGCGAATGTAATACATCCAGGATCTAAACTAGATCGGCCACTTCTTATTAATATTTCCAGAAGGTTCTACAACAATTTAAAGGGAAATAATTACCAGAGTCAATAATTGAACCAGGAGTCTAACATGCTATAAATACATAGCTATCTGTTTTGTGTTGTTCATTGTTTTCCCTTTAAATAAACATAGTGAGATAGTCTCTGAAATGAAATACAAAGGTGAATAGGACAAGAATTCCAAGAAAAATGCTTTTATTCACAAAAGTAAAGGTTAATTTAATAGTCTTGGTTTACATTTCTAAATGAAAAAGAAAAAAACTTCTGAAGTTTATAATAAAAAAGTTACTATGAGGAGGGTTACTTTATCATGATAAAGTTACTTTATCATGATAAAGAAAGAAATGAACATTCATCTTCTCTAATGCTCTTGTATAAAACTTAGTTTTTTCAAAGTTTCATCTTGAACTAAAAGAATCTTGCCTAATAGGTATTCAGTATGAAATGCTAGCTCTACATAGAAGTAACAGACTCTTAGTGAAAAATCGAATTATCTGAAATTTATTGATTATTTTCTATGCACCAAGCACTGTATTATGTATTGTACATATTCTAATACATTTAAAATAAACTATAGCCCATAGGTTATTAGTCTAATATCCAAAGGCTATTTATTCTTAAGTCAGATATTAGAGGTGAAATGCAATTTGTTTTAGTTTCATCAATTAAATTAGAAAAGAAATAGTGAAGGGGCTGGGGCTGTGGCTCAGCAGTAGAGCATTCACCTCTCATGTGCCAGGCACTAGGTTCCATCCTCAGCATCACATAAAATAAATATTAAAAAAATAACTTATGAGTCAACAAAGAAACCATAATAAAAAATTTTAAAAGAAATAGTGAAAATTAAAGAACTCTTCTTTATTTGAACTTTATAATTACTTTAGTGATACAATTTATATGTCAAGCTACTACTTAATCTTTTTCCTTCAAATGTATCCAGAAAATGAAGAGATTCAAAGGTTTGAATAAATAGCTCTCTAATGTATGTTGAATTAAATCACATGCATTTGAAATGATTATTTAATAATTTTCACAGTTCTTCCTCATATTTCAATTGATCATCCCACTTGGCTCTAATGTGAAGAAGCCAAAAAAAAAAAAAAAAAAAAAAAAACATGTTCTGGCCCAGAAGTAAAAGAAAAGTGATCATAGATTTTTCTCCAGGTAACAGAAGGGAGGTGAGATGGGAAAGGGAGGTCTGGGTGGGAAGGAAGCTATGGACTATTAAAAGTCTAGTAGGCAGATTCCCTGTGCTCTCTTCTTTTGACACCTATATAATACCACCCTAGGTAACTTTATGCACACTCAGAGCCTTACGTGCCACCTGGAAATTGAGGATGGCTGGAATTTTATCCATCAACTTTTACTAGAATCATACTTTCTATTATCTAGTGGACATTTCCACCTGGAAATTCCATGGGCATTTCAAAGCCCGTGGACATTTCCACCTGGAAATTCCATGGGCATTTCAAAGCCTAAACGTATTTATCAACTTTTCATTCTCCTAGTCCCAAGCATGGACTTCCTTCTATATTTTTCCTCTCACAGAATTTCAGTCACCACTCACCTACTGATCTGTGAATCCACAGATCTCCCTTTCAATGTGTAAGAATCATCAAGTTCCTTGCAGTTTATCTTTTAAGCAGCTCTCAGGTCCTTTCCACCATCCCCTGAGTTCTGGCCCTCATCCTTCTCACAGAGATCACACAACTGGGTCTCAGCCTCTGGACCTACCACTCGTTGAAGCCACCTTCTACTCCAGAACCACTGAGACCTTTCTGAAATGTGATCTGGTCACATCACCAACCACTGAAAATTTCCTCTGTCCATTTCATCACCCTTATCTCCTCTTACCCACATCCACAAACACCAGAACCTGGAGTCTCACAACTCTGCATCTAATGTTCCCAAGCCTTGCAGTATCCCTATCTCTCACACACTCTGTCCAGCTAACATTTCCTTTTCCTTGAAGTCTCAAATTGAAGCTACTATCCAGGTAAAACTTCCATGCCCCTTCCACACTTCACCTCACTCAGATTTAGATGCACAATTTGTATATATTCATAAGATCTTAACAGTTCCCAAAGTATGGCATTTGTCACGTTGAGCTTAATTACTGATTGATTTATTGACTTGTCTCCTAGACTTACCTTTCTCAAGTGCAAAAACTGCTTCTCATTCACCTTAGTGTCCTTATTCCCTCACAAAGACACTTAATAGCTATTGAATTTCTTTATTAATAAACACACATTTGAAATGTTTGTCTCATTTGTATTACATTTAATGTCAAGACATGGATATATTGGATTCTAAGGAAAAACCATATAGTGAATAAGACTGAATTCTTTCTCTTTATTTGTCATTTGAGAGATCTAAAGCAAGCTATTTAATCCTCACATAAGTCCAAAAGATGGATGTTATTATATATTACATGCCAGAAGACTGAGGCACAGAGAGATTATGTGATTTGATGTATGTAAAGTGCTTTGAAAAATTCCTGGCACATATGATAAATATTTAATAAAAGCAAAGGGCTATTAGCTTCAGTTTCTACTAAATCTCAACATAAAATCATGTGGTTATATTCAAGTTTGAAATCCCAGCTCTCCAAAAATATAAATGATAGTTCTTCATCACTAGTGGGGTTTGTTTAATATCATGATGTTCTCTTCCTGTTTTTTTGCTTTGATTTTTTTTTTGTTCTTGTTTTGTTTTGTTTTAAAAATGCAAAAAGCACATGGCATATGAGGAGACTAGGACATCAATAATGAACCCAAGGCAACTGTGCTTTAAGAACACAAAGGAAATCATGATGTATGATGCATTGTGTCATGCTGCATATATTTGTATAATTGATGTGTGAAAGAATCAGTGTCATTCAGTCCAACTGCTAAGCCTGCAAAAAGAAATGATGAAAGAAAATCAGCCTTTACCTATTACCCAGGATATAATGAGCATCTCCATCCATGAGAAGCAGGATGTTTTCATCCTGAACAGCTGTTTTGCATTATCTGTGCTGGTTTCATTAGGAAGAAGTTTGGTGCCTTCAAATCTGTCAGCTGCATTCATGACTAAAAGTCCCAGAAATATGGTGAAGGAGGCTGCATGTGCTACAAACTTCATGAATGGTCCACGCATTATCTTTCCTATCTGTCATAACACACACCAAAAGAAAATCTTAACTTTGTACATTTTGCAAAATACGTACACATACATACACACATAAGAAAAAAAAACTTCTGCATAATTCAAAGTCCTCCTAAAATAATTATTTATATTTATATAATTGGTGTTATAATAATATTTCCATGCCATTATAACATTTTGATCACATTCTTCACTTATATGTGCCGATGTATTTAATTAATAGTTGAATAAACCAAATTTTACATCAAGAATATTTAAGTTCTTAAGATACTATATGATATTGGTGAAAAAACACAGAACATATATCAGGGCTATTCATAGAAAGTAAATTAATATAGTAGGCTTTAAGTATTGAGGAAACAATGAAAGTATTGAACTGAGTCTTCGTTGCAGTGTATAAATCCCTGTTGTTGCCTTCACGTCTACTTCATTGATGTCCATGCCATTGAGGCAGCTGAAGTTGCTATCCTGGTGAAAGTATAAGTGGGTTAAAAGTCATGAGTACCAAGAAGAGAAACTCCCAACTGAGGACAGGGTGGGAGAACAGTTCCCATAATATATTGGAACAATGTTCTGGAAGGATACTGGATTTAAAGTCCAACATTTCAGGTGAGATTCCAGCTTCATTCTCTCATCAACTGAGTGACAATGAGCACATTTCCTAAATTATATAAAAATCAGATTCTTTGTAAGAAATATGGAGATGGTAAAAACTATAGTGTCCCTAGAGTATAGCATTTATTTTTCTGAAATGCATAGATCTTAGCCTATGGAGACAGAGGATCTAGATTATGTTTCAGGGGTCTGGGCATCTGTCAATGGGGAACAAAATTCAGTATGTGTGTGTAATCTGTTTGTTTGCTTGTCTTCCTTAAGGGAGAGCCCATAATAATAAACATCAATGTGTCTTTCTTTCTCCACGGTATGCCATATATACAATTTTAATTCTATGTTGTATATGTGATTTATTTTAATCACGGAGTCAAGCAAACAAAAATGTATTGCCAGATTCAGCATCTCCTCATGGAAAAAGCACTTATACATTTTAAACCAATTTTTTCAAATTGAAAATGTATTAGGTTGTTTTGGACAAAATGGAACTGGGGGCAATATCTGCTAGTAGTGAAATTCATGGATAGATGATGTATTACTTGCCTTGTTTTGGCAAGAAAAAGACACAAGCTTCAAGGACACCAAAAATACAAGATAACATAAATTAAAATAGAACCAAATAAATAGGAAAGAAATGAAAGATGACAAAATGAGGTTGGGGACATAAGATAGGCTGAAAATAAAACTACCCACATTAGAATGCCCATAATTCTGATAACTCTGGAAGCTTAGCTTGGCTTTCCTGGACATCTCTGAAGTCAATGTACGGTTAACCAAGTGGAGCACCTGACCTCTCTGCACCCTGACTGGCTTATCTTCCTTCTCCACTGGGCTATTCACCCTTATATAATATGATTCCTTCTTTTTACTCTGAAGGGAGAGTGAACAATCAAACCAGGCATTGTTGCTTCTTCTTAAAAAATAAAATAAAATAAAATAAAAAAGCAAACAGACAAACAAAAGCAAACAAAAAGTGGGTTGTCAGGAAACCCAAGTGGTGAGTTTTCTCCTATCCCTCATTTTTTGTTACAAACAGTTGAGAGTTGCATTTCATTTTAAAGTAAGGAAAATGTTGTCACTGGTCAGTGGGCTTTAGGAACATAAGTAAATTATCCATTTTAATAAAATTGCCATCTATGTCTTCTGGAATATAAACAGATTTCCTTATATAAAAAAAAACTAAAAATGAGAGAGTTTGTGGAATAAGTTGAACAACAGATGTACCTGGAAAATATTTAAGGGTAAATATAAAGAAATGCCTGACTTTAAATGTTATATATCATACTCTTTTTAGGTATCTGTTTATGACCAAATGCCTAATTATCCAACCCACAGAAATAAAAAGGGTTAAGGCTAGCTTAAACCAAGATTATTTGAAGTCACAGTATAACCTATTATTATTGTCATGAGCATGTGGCAACTAATATTTGGGCTATAGAAGAATGTGAATAAGTAAGGACAAATAATTTCTGAAAGAGAAAGAAAAAAGCCCTCTGAGGACAGAAAAACAACTATAAACAGAAACAGGGCTTCTATGAAGAGACAGAGGCTTACAACAACTAGATCAGAATCAATTCTCATGGACATATTGGAAATTCTAAAATATTTTAAATATACCTTAAAAGCATCCATTCAAAGGAAGCTATTTCCCCTCTCTAGTAAAAAGTAAATCCTGTGACCTGCAAATAATGTTTATGCTCATTGCTAACGGGAAAAAATTACAAAATAGATTTTATCATGATGTTTCAAAAGACCAAAAAAAAGTAAAACAGAAAAAAAAATCCTTTGAAATGTTCACTTAATGTGATTATTTGCCTTATTGCTCATAAATGAGGATGGAAAACAAATGCCAGAAAAAAAAAACATTGCCAGAGAAGAAGAAATAGTGAAGGAAATCAGGTTAATTAGGATTCAATCAAAATTCAAGAAATGTGTAAATCAAAGAACTGTTTTAAATAGCCTGTTTCAAAGCACCAGATGCTCTAAAAGGCATTGTGCTTTTGAATTTTATGGTTATAGGAAAGGATAATTATTAACTTTAGAAAGGAATATTTTAACTGATCACAGTGATAACAGATAATTCAGCTTAAATCTTCAAAGACAGAAATTATGAGTTGAAGTAGAACAAAATATATACATAGATGCAACTTATGTTCAATTAAGGACCATTTAGATTTTTTTTATTATTTTGCAAAGTGAAATTTGTCTTCCTATGAAAAGAGGGAACAATCTAACTTTCTAGGAGAAAAATCACAATAAATGCTATTCTAATAAATCTCACTATTTTCATTTTATATTTTATATTCCTCATTTATGTTTCTAGAGAGTGATTTTTGATTATATATATTTTAAGGTGGAAAAACTATGATGATGGATTTTACTGTCATAAGAAAATGTCTAGTTCCCAGAAGTTCCTACCATGGTCACTAGAAATAACTATGAATTCCCCATTGTGTGAACTGCTTTGCATCAGCTTTCTAGAATGAATCATTTTGAGAGCTCCCTAAATGGCTAAAATATTAGCGATGTAACTAAGAAGGTGGTATGTTGAGCACGGTGGTGTATATGTTTGTACCCATGTGTTATATGTGTCTGAAGATGAGCCGGGTACATGTTTAAGAATGGCAAGATGGAAGAATGGGAGATCAGCTGATGCTTTCACATAGCACATATGTACATGCTCCAGAACACAGGCAGCTTTAGAATTATTTCAAATTGCCTCACATATAAATTTAATCAGATCTAAAAAGAAGTCTTCAAAAACACGAGGAATAGGATTGTTAGCAATTCAGGACACAAATTTCTAGACAGTTAAGAGACAAGTGGGTAGCTATTCCTCAGCTTTCTTGTCATACAAAGTCCACTGGAACTTGTTTTCACCAAAGCCTGGTCAAATAGATTTTGCTAAGAAAATAGGCTATCTTTGTTGTTGGTTTCTAGTGTACTTTGTCCCTAATATAAATATTCTTAACTGAAATAAGTTCACATGAGGATTTACATGATTGTCATTTACGACTGTCTGGTCCTATCAGCTAAAATAAACACAAAACAGAACTCCCATCTCAAACATTGCTAGAGGAAAAACAAAGAGTAGAAATCAATAATTTTTATGATGATTTCATTAAAATATATAAAAGTATATGCATAGATGTGCCTGGGGAAAGGACTGAAAGGCAATAAATTAATGTAGTAACTAAGGTTTTCTTTCACACATTAATAGTAGTAATATTAGAGGTGAATTTTTTCTTCTTCTACTTTTACTTCTATGTTTCCCTAGCAAAAAGTGCATTATTTTGTGATAAGAAGAAAAACAGATTATTTAAACACTACTATACCTCCATGAAATTTTCATTTTGGAAAAAGAATGTTTCCCTCCTATCACATACTTCTGGCAGATAACAGAGCTGCAGGCTTCACAGACCTACCTTGCTGCAAGGAGCACACCAGTAAATGAGAGCCAGGAAGGGTAGTCCAATGGCAACAGCGAGGACCACGAGGAACTTGACTGCCATCGTCTGCTGCCTTAGACCAGAAAGGTTTTCATACCATATGGAGAGAAGCTGCTGTTGGCAATTTGGATGAGCTACAAACTAGCAGGGCAGTGAGAAAACATTTAACAGCTTGATTAAAGAACGGTTCAGCATAAATTATACTCACATGTTCTAATATTTAGCTTTGTTCTTTCCCATGAAAAATATTGTTGGAATTAAAGAACAAACATGAAACATCTAATTAACAGACATCAAGATGGTAAGAGGCTCTATTACATATGGTATAAATTTGGAGATTCCAATTTATCAAGCTTTTCTTTTGTGACTAATGGGCTTTCTTTCAAAGCATATAAAATTTATTTTGAAATGTAATATTATGAGAAGATTTATCAATATTTTCCACAAGGGTTTTTGTGATTTGTGTGTATGCATAGTGTGTGTGTGTGTGTGTGTGTGTGTGTGTTTCTTTCTATTAAAAGTGAGGTTAAGATTACACTTGCCTAAATGTGTAGACTTTTTAAAAATTAGACCACATTTCCTGCACTAACCTAAAATGCTGAATCTATTTTCTGCTTTTCCCCTTTATATGTCAGTCTGTTTCTGGGCTGCCTGCTCCATTCCACTGATAGCTCTTTTTATTCTTAGGACAGAAATTCAACTAAAAAAACTTTAAATATCACTTTTTACAGAATTTTTTATTCTCAAATGTTTATTTTTTACAAATATTTTTCTCAATTATTTGAGTTTTTATATAAAACAGAGAGTAAACTTATTCAGTATATAAAAACAATAGCCCAAAATAGAACTTAGTAAAGAATATTAAAATATTATATAAAAGAACTACAAATGAGTCTTAAGGATGGTTAACTTTGAAGATAAATTAAAACTAGATAAATTGTTTATGTACTCCTAATGGTAAAGTTTGGTAACATCCACTGTGAGTGGAAGAGGTAAATCCTCTTATACACTGTGGGTGGATGTAAACTAGTGCACCTGCTTTGAAGGAAAACTTAACAAATGTTTTAAATTTTAAAAATGAAAATTTGACATATCAATTCTACATCAGGAATTTTGTCTACAGATATGACTCATGCAAGTAAACAAGCTACATAAATGTGTGCACTGTACAAAAAAGTCAAGATTGTAATAAATTACTATCTAAAGAATAAACATCCTTAAACACTAAACTGATTAAACTGATACAACAATGGAGGCTTTGAAGAGAAGAAGTGGATGTTTATTGACTGATACATGAAGATATCTAAGATATAAATTTGTGGAGAAAAAAATGTGACAACGGTTAGTCACTCTCCATTAAGTGTTGGACAGAATAAGGTAAGCCATGTCTGTACTATTTGAATACTTGCAAGAAACAGGGATTACTTTTATTACAAACCTATTTTTAAAAATTATTTGTAAAGATCTTATACATCCTAGCCAGGCTCAGTGCCTAAAATCGCAACAGCTCAGGAGGCTAAGGCAGTAGGATCTCAAGTTCAAAACCAGCCTCAGCAACTTAGCAAGGCCCTGTCTCTAAATACAAAATATATTTAAAAGGCTGGGAATGTTGCTCAGAGGTTAAGCACCCCAGGGTTCAATCTCTGATAGTGGGGGTGGGGGACAAAAAGATCTTACATATCCTAGGAAAGGGGTAGGCACCACTGCATGAAGACAAAAACTGAAAACATCCTTCAGATAGAGATACAGCTGGAGGGGATTCAAATGCTCTAAAGAAGGAATTGAAGGTATTGGCTCTGAATTGAAAAAGATCAACAAATGGAAAAATGTAGTTGAGTTTGAAATACTCTAATGAGATCCCTACCATGCAACAATCACTTTATAATTTGTATACACAAGGCTATTTTTATATCATCACTTAAATCAAGAAAATGGCAATCACTGTTATGTTCTGCATAAATAAGTCTAAATTAAAAAAAAACTGACATGTGGTGCTGATTGAGTGCCTCACATGTGTATGATTCATTAGAGAATCTGCCTAGTGAAACTGTAAATTAGAAAAACCCAGCTCAGTTTAACAATGCCAAGCCTTCGTCCTCATTTAGCAGTGGTAGGAACTGAAATAATGAAAATGGGCTTCATGCCTGACCTTACTTTTTTTACTTCATATTTAATGGCAAGTTTTAAACGGCTCAGATTGGGACGGCTGTGATCACCAAGGTGCCGTGTTTCAACATCCCCATTCAGAATGGCTTCAACTTCTTCAGTGTTTCTGCATAGATCAAGGAGTCCAACCACAAAATCTTTGCATTGCATTGACAGTTTTTTGTAGTCATTCTAAGAAAAACAAAGCAAAATAAAAAACAATAATATAGAAGTAGCAGATTTTACTCTGTTACACAGCAGAAGTTATCAGAGTCTTAAGGGATGGTACATTTCAAGAGAAAAATTCATCTTTAGTTTTTTTTTTTTTTTTTTTAACATACTTTCCACAGCATCATTGTCGTGCTTTGCATACATTGCATGCTTCATGGTCATAATTTCATCTAGGTTCATAATGCACATTTGATGGATCTTTGATAGATTTTGTGAAATGCTGGTAAACTTGAGAGACTGAACATCTGGAAAGGTTCCAGGAGAAGCAAGCACATATCAGTTATCTTTTTAACCAATTGTTGTTATCAAGCAACTTTATATGCCAAACGGGATCAAAAGAGGAGGTATAGATATAAACCCTACAAATTGAGTGATTCTCCTTAGAGAAAAGAAAACTTATTGAAAATGCTTTCACTGTTTTGTTATTGTTCTGTAGCTTTTACCATGTGGCCTAATATTCTGCAGTCATTTAGAGAGTGAAAGTCAAGCCCAAATTACCATAAACTCAAGTCATCTTTCTATACAACATTTATTCACATCTTCATTCAGATCTTTCTAATATTTCCTTTCTCTTTATTTTCTTAATAAGGTCACACATATGTAAATTTTAATCAAGAAAACCTATTAGCTAGAGCTTGTTGTGTTGCAGGGGAATCATTATTATCCATTTAATCTTCACAATAATCTTGCTAAGGGGCTGGGGATGTGGCTCAAGCGGTATTGCGCTGGCCTGGGCATGCATGCGGCCTGGGTTCAATCCTCAGCACCACATACAAACAAAAATGTTGTGTCCGCCGAGAACTAAGAAATAAATATTAAAAAATTCTCTCTCTCTCTCTCTCTCTCTCTCTCTCTCTCTCTTAAAAAAAATAATCTTGTTAAGGGTTAATAATGTGCCCAATATCATGCATCCAGTAAATGTTAAAATTTGGTTTAAAAGCTAAATCTGTTTGACACCAAGTCCCTGCCTTTAAAAATAGTGCCATTTCATCTTTTCTTCATAGAATGCTTTCTTACATTGATTTTTGAAATAAATTTGGGGTGTGAAGCAAGTGTGGCAAATGCTATTCCCATCTCACAGATGAAAAATTTAAGGTTCCCTGAAGTCACAGTTTCAGTGGGAAAGTTTGCTCTTAAACTCAACTTTGTAGATTCAAAGTTAGTTTTCTCCCCATCCTAAAACTATTATGTGTTGTAAGTTGAAAAACATTCTTTGGAAGGATCAAGAGGAATATTCTGGAGAAATGTGTGTGTAAGTGGATGTCTGTCAATAAGTCAGTATTTGGGGGAGTCTATCTGGGGCACAGTTTCACAGTAGGTCTGTGTCAAACACCTACGTAGGTTCCTCACTGAAATATGCCATGTGAACTTCAAAACAGTAACTTCTTAATAGACTACACTTTGTTAAGTCCAAAGAGATTCTATAAAAGCAAACCGCGAAAGCAAACTATCTCTTGACCAAGTATGGCCCACACTACTTCTAAACGGGTGTCTGGTCGGATATTTATGAAAACAGGGTTATGAGGAAATAGCTTTGCCCCTTTCACAACATAATTGATTAGGGCCAGGGTATAAATGTTGAGATGTGGAAGTGCAGATGTTGCCCGTCTACTATTCATAGTGGTTAGGATCTTGGGCTTTTAGAGCTACAAAGACCTGTAATCAAATCCAAGCTCTTTGAGTTATTAGCCATGTGACCTTAAATAAGTTCAAACCACTCTGAGAGTGCTATTTTTACACTCATTTTACAGGTCAGAAAACTGAAAGTGAGATTAAAGATGTGTTAAAGTGATCACACACACAAAGTACTTCATATGGGTACTGAAGATTTATCAATCATTCAATGAAGTATAACTATTTTATTTCATGTCATCCAAGGCAGAATCTAGAAATAGGCCATCTCTGTGTATTCATAACATTCATAGAGCTATAACAAAATGTGATCAGCAGTAATTATTATTATTTTCTTTATTACATAAACAATATCCAGCTGTCCTCAATCAGTTATTATAAACCTTTACTAACAAATGTAAAGGCATGTTGGGATTCCTGGGTGTGATCTGCACTGAAATTAAACAATGATCCACACATGCTCCGAGCATTGGAACTGTGATAGATAGTACAGTCTTGCAAAGATGGAAGTTTTGTAAAATAAAAATCTGTACGTGAAATGTGAGGTAAGAAGAGAATATTATTATTGAGATGGTGATGAATGGCCAGCCATGCTTGGGGAACCAAATGTCACTCTGGAACTCTCCTACTTCTTGGGATAATTGTCACTAAATGGTACAATGATCACTGAGCTCCATCTCAGTCGATGTGGTGATGATTAGCAAGCATTATGGAGGACCTATGTGGGGTTTTAAATAAAAGTTAAAAGTTAAGACATAAAAGTTAATCAGACACTATTCCACAGGAAAGGTAAAAAGAAATGGGGTGTAATTATAAAACAAGTAAAGGAAGACATTTTGCTAGCTATTTGGATTCTATTGACTTTTCTGTTGATTATTAGCATTCGTAGTGGCTACTTGTTTAACTCAACATATGGTTGGATAACCAGTTTTTATTCTTACCTAAGCATAGAATTTTCAGGTCCTATTAAAGCTATAAAGTTGAGGGAACTGTGGACCCTCATATAGCTTATTGCCATACTAACTTCCCTCCCTGAAAACTGACTTGTCATAACCTAAATTTCTGCCAAAATGAGAATTTCTCTACCCCATCTATTTTAAGCTGTGAAGGAAACTCAATGAGCAAACTTCTAGAACACACACTTGCTCTCTCACACACACAATCATTTAACTATGTTTACTTGCTTACATATCTGCTTTCTTTCAACGGACTCAAATATTTTTAAAGACAAGGATTCTATCTTACTTGTCATTGAAACTGCACAGCCTAGCACACTGGGAGGCATAGAATAGGTGATCAATAAATATTTTTGACTGATACAAAAAGAAGAATGTGGCTGGGTAAAACCTATCTGGACGTTGGAAAAGTTACTTCACTTCTGGTCTTTCCCCCAATTATGGAGGACTTAAATGTTACTGTATCAAAAATTCAGAGTGTAAATCACTTAGAATAATTCATCAGGCTCAATAATGGTATATTTCCTCCTTCTCTTTGGTCAGTCTCAGTCCTGCATGTGATTCTGCCATGCAGACTACTTCACATGTCTGGAAGTTCTGATAACAATCATATTGCCTTCCTGCTAACAAAAACTACTTTTCTAAGCCAGTCTATTGCAGGATATTTCTCTCAAACAATACTTGATACTTTTTTAACATTATACACCAGAACATAGCAATGACTTAGAAACAGATACAGCACGAATACAGATACAGCACCATCCCTCTTTCTTAAAGTCTGCAGCAGAGGCATCTGGAGGGCCATGTGCATGTCAGCACACAGACTTTTAGGAAGACATAAAGGAGCTGGAAAAGCTCCAGAAAAGCTATCTATCCAGAATGACAGTGATAAGGACCATCTTGCTATATAAAATAAATTATTTTAGGAAACATAAAAGGAAACATTGTGTATTGCTACAAACTACAATGTAAGCACATTCTGAAAAGGGCTTAGAGACCATCATAGGTACAGAGTGAGATACTAAAAGGAAATCAGAAATCTAGGGAAATAGATTTGTTGATAAGACTGACCCTGGTATTGATCTGTATCCCTTTAAGCTTTTCATTCCTGCTAAGATCTTAGACTTGAATCAAGAATATACATCAGGAATATTGCCTCTCCTTTAATATCAAAAACAGCCAATTTGAGGATTCTATTTTTTATAAAGTCTGTGTGTACAGCTGAAGTTAGGTCTAACTCCATTTTAAGCTTAATTTGCCCAAGTTTTCATGCTACTAAAGCCTAAAGCTATTGATTAAGATTCAATAAAATATTGAATTTAGATGAGTAAAAAACTTATTCTTTCTAAAATTTTTAGTTTATTTGTAATTGATATGTAATAATCATATGTCTGTATGGAGCAAATATGATGTTTTAATACATTTATATATTGTTCAATGATCAAATCAGGATAATTAGCATATCCATCACCTCAAACATTTATCATTTCTATTTGGTAAGAACACTCAAAACCTTCTAGCTCATTTGAAATATACAACTACAAGGTAAAAAGTCTTTTGACTATTCATTCTCCTTTTAAAAGCTTACAACTCTCTAAGGCCTACTGGTTTTCTTCTTGTTCTTGCTCCATCTGTTAGATTTCTTTTTGTGGTCTGGTGTCCCCTCTTGTTATGGTTTGAATGTGAGGTGTCCCCTAAAAGCTCTCATGTGAGATGATGCAAGAAGCTTCAGAGGAGAAATGATTGGGTTGTGAGAGTCTTAACCCAATCAGTGAATTAATCCCCTGGTAAGGATTAATTGTTAACTGAAATGGTAGGATGTGGCTGGAGGAGGTGGGAATTGGGGGAACGAAGCTTTGGGTATACATTTGTATCTGGCAAGTGGAGACTTCTCTCTCTGCTTTCTAATCATCATGTGAGCTGCTTCCCTTTTACATGATGTTCAGCCTCATCTTAAGCCCTGAGGAATAGAGTCGGCCTTCTATGGACTAAGATCACTTAAACTGTGGAGCCTCCAAATAAACTTTTCCTCCCCTAAAATTGTTCTGGTCAGATCTTTTAGTCCCAGAAGCGAAAAAGCTGACTAAAAAAACACCTCTGCTTGGAGCCAGCTATAGGCTTGGTGTTACAAGTAATAAAGAAACTTGTTTGGTTTAGAATATTGTAGGCACAAGTCTAAAATTGCCTGAGATATTCTGAAGCGACTCCCCTAATCTCTGTTGTTAATGGACTATGGATTATTATGGAAGTAGAAAACATGGTGGGAACTTAGAGAAGCTATACATTGGAGCTTAGAAAGTAGTTGTGAAAGTTCTTATTCTCTGACCATCATAAAATAGATTAGTCGTCTTCAAGCAGAAACACAGAGACTTTCCAAGGGCCTATAAAAGTACAGGAAGTCCTGCATTAATACGTATTTTTGTTGAGGATGAAACAGTGATATAAATACAACACGTTGGCTCATGTTATAATGCTTTCAGTTCATACATATTGTGACAGAACTAGAGATCATTTTTAATGTAGTTCACTTCCTCATTCTATAAAATTGTCAAAGAATGCATCCTCTTGAGTGAAAGTCCAATAAGAGCAGAGCATCAATAAGGACTATTGCATATAATACTCCCCTTTGTCCATAGTTTCACTTTCTATAGTTTCAGTTACCCCTGTTCATGTTAGTGGAAAATTCCAGAGAGAAGCATTTCATAAGTTTTAAATTGTATGCCTTTCTAAGTAGCATAATGAAATCTCTTCCACTTTGTCCCTCCTGGGACATCAACTATCCCTTGGACAAATGCATCTATGTTGTATATGCTACCTCCCATTAGTCACTTAGCATCCATCTTATTATCTAATTTTCTATTGTGGTATCACAGTGCTTGTTTTGAGAAGCTATTATTTTACTTAATAATGATCCTAAAGCTTAAGAGTGTAGCAATGCATATTTGCCAAAAGAGAAGCCCTTAAGTGCTTCTTTTAAGTAAAAAGTAGAAATTCTTGACTTGAGGAAAAAAAAAAAAAAGATTACATGCTGAGTTTGCTAAGACCCATGGTATGAATGAATCTTCTATCTGTAAAATGTGAAGAGGGAAAAGCGAATTTGTGCTAGTTTTGTTTTCACACCTCAAACAGCAGAAAGTACAATGAATGTTTATTGAGACAAAAAGGCATTTTATTTGTACAGGTCTGGATAGGAAAATAAAACCATAATATATGTAGGGTTTGGTACCCTCCATGGTTTCAGGCATCCACTGAAGGTCTTCTCCCTGCAGATACAGGGAGATTATTGTACTAAAAAAAAAAAAAAAATTCTTTTTCATGTATTAAAAAGGAAGTGATTCTTTTAAGGTTAATACTCATCTTAATACTCATCTTTTGAACATATCCTCAGCTACAAAGAAAATTATCTCAACATGGGCAAGGCAGAGAAGGTTAGCGAATTTAACCTGACTTAAAATAGTTATTAGAACTCAAAAATTTCAAAGGATACTTATTAAAATCCATGTGTAAGACATATATGTGATTTCTTTCAGATCTAGTGTGCATAAAGCAGTAAGTAGTTCTCAAGTCATATAAAATATTCATTCCAACTATAATCAATTCCCTCCTAATTTTACCTGATAAAATCTTTAATAATTTCTATATCCTATTAACAAAGACTAACATGCTGGCTATAATATGTAGTAGTTTTAAGCTATATTGTATACACATTTTTCTTTCACTAAACACATAGCAAAAGTGTGAACATGATTAATACCACTAAAAATGTATTCCCAAGAAGAACTGTATACTATAGAGGTGAAATTTTTCAAAATTTACATATATTTGCTATTTTGAACAACTGGGCTCAATTTATGTAGTTTTGATCAAATGCATTAATAAAATATGTGATGGTAATTCTCTTCAAAAATTGTTAATACCTAGAGGCTTATCATCACAGGAAAAATAAACAAATTCTAAAATATCATATACACATATGTTACATACTTTCATGTATATGCTTTACATATACATATATATACATAAGTGTGTGTATGTGATTGTTAAGAGATTTTACAGTAAGAAAATATTACATTAGAAATCACTTTGGAGAGGAAATTGGATTAGAAATGAAAATTCAAGGAGAAAAAGGAAGATGTGACTACTCTGAAGATTAAAAATTGTCACATATTTTTAAAACAGCCAATGATCAGCACCAAATCATAGCATTTAGAGTCCGCTGCATACATCTAAGAGAGCAAGTTGAGTTCTGTATTTGAATGGTAATGTGTACACTAGGCAGAAATCATTTTTTAAAAATATTTAAATTTACAAAAAAAAATGAGATATCAGTTTTTTAAATGTGCAAATAAGCACAGAATGTTTCAAATGCCTTTCAGGTAGAAAGGGAGCCAAAGAATCTGAAGACACAAGTGGGAGAATTTCCTGCTAAACAATCTCTCAGGTCCCTGTGAGGTAGACCAGGCCTGAGTTGGTCCAACTTGTGCAAACTGAGCTGCCTTATTTCCTGAAACTCCAAGAAGCTAGACTGTTTAAGCTGGGCGGGGGCGGCGTGGGCTGGGGAAAGGGGGGACCTGAAAACAGGACCTGACTAGAAGATATGAGCAACATATTGGCAATGTATCCATGTTTGTTTCTTGGTAACAAAATTAGGAATGATTTTTCAAACTTTCTTTATTTTTATAATATTGTTTTCTAACATGATTGTATATTGTTTCAAAATAAGAAAAACATTGTTTTTGAAGAATAAAAGCTGCAGACCTCACAGGAAAGCTCACCTCAGAGACATTAATTTCTGTAGTCTTGTCAGCCCTGTGACAGGAGCCATGGGTAGTAAGAGAATGTGGGCTTCTCTAAGAGTTGACACAAAACAATGGGAGCTCACGCCCATTTGAGACTGTTTTAACCTCTCCCCCAAATGTGTTAAAGAATAAAATATTTGTTTTAATGCTTGATGGCTGGCAAGAAAGAAACATACTGGTTTTTGATTTGCATTTGTAAAAGGCTACTTTATTTAAAGAGAGGAAGGAAGGAAAGAAGGAAGGAAGGAAGGGAGGAAGGAAGGAAGGGAGGGAGGGAGGGAGGGAAGGAAGGGGGGAAGGAGGGAGGGACAGACAGACGAACTTGTTTCCTTCTTTGTGTACTATAAGAACCCTTAAGTCGGGTTCCTAAGTTGAAAAAACTGGTGCTTGCCAAGTACTAGGAATACTTTTTAAAATACTCTAAAAACTACTGCCCTCTTTAAACAGTAAACTAACTTAATTTTTGAAAATGACTTTTAAAGACATTAGGAATAACAACTAAAAAGATTTACATTTTCAGAATTATCTCTTCTTCTGCCTTAACACTCACTGAAGTAGAGTGTAAGACCTCTAAACAACTGCTAAAAGACAGTGAAACTAACAGAGCAAGGTGGAGTGGAGAAAAAATGCCTCCGCATACATACATCACACTAGAAAGAGCAGGAAAAAAGTGTGATGAGTCAGTGATAGAGCGAGCAGATCTCCTAATACTCATAATCCTGTGGAGACCTCCACATTCTGCAAGGCATTTAGGGACCGCAGGGAGTTCACATTCTGGTTTGATTCTTCCCACTTTTGAGCCTAGCCTGCCCTTCACTCCACGGGGTCACGTACAATATTATAGTGACTCCACAAAGATCTTTTCTCTCCCATTAGATTGTAAATTAATTGAGGGCAGGATTGCTGACTGAATTGTCTATGTGTGTTTCACATCTCCATCCTCATGTAAAATAGAGGTTGAAAAGATGTAGGCAAGTGAATGAATGAACCAGTAAAGGATATAACTGTCTTCAGTGGCTGAGAAGTATATAAACAAAGATATAGAGATGTTGGAACCTAAGAAGTAGAATCACATAAAAACTAAATATAAATTTTAAAAGTAATTTACATTCATCAGTTTTCAAATAAACTGCATTAATTTGAATCTGCAGTTCTTTGAATCACTGAGTCCTAGGAGTTTAATGAAAAGTACAAAAAATTGTACTTTTCCAAAGGAGGGAAAAGATCATTCGCTTGTCCCGCACTCTTAGGTGCCAGATAGCTAGAGGAAAAACACCTGCCTTCATCCTGGAAGTCAAGCACATTCTAAGTGTTTCTATAGCCATTCACATTTTCCCCTCCTTCCTGGAGAGATAGGACCTAGATAGATGGACAAATGTCATCCCATAGAGCAATGTAAAACCTTTTTTCAATGGCATCAAGAGCCTGGGCTTCAGTCTCCCAAGGTACAGAGTACAGAAACAAGTTTTCTTCACAACATATAGCATAGAAAGAAAAAAAGATCAGTATTTACTGTGTAAAACACTGAAACTGATATGTCAGAGCTGATTCCAAGCTGCATATAGCTTAGTAAGGCAGAATACACATCTTAAACAATGGCAATGCATGATAGAATAGGAACACTGTAAGATAGGTCAGATAACTCACAGAGGGAGTTTAGAAGTGTGCCAGGGGATTCTTTGGAGGTAAGAATCTGAGCTTTAATCCTTTCCAAATACAGCACAGAGCACACGAACAATGGCAGTATCTGATACCATTTCTCCCTCCAGATGCCTTCTATTAAGAGACTGCTTAAAATTCTCTTGCTTCCTTTATTCATATCTACAAGTATTTTGTCTTCTGTCTTTGCCATTACCCTAACCTAAAATATCTTTTCCCTCATTCTCTGCCCTCCAAAATCTATTCATTCTGCCATATACAGGTGAAATTCCATCTTGTATGTAAATTTGATGCAACCTGGTAGGAACTAGGTATTGCTTTCTCAGAACGTCTATGCACGTTGCTTACAGCTCTGCCTAGCAGCTGCATTTTTCTTCACATTTATACATGTACACATTATCTTTCAAGTCCAAGTGTGACTTCTTTAAGCAGATTCATTTATTTTCATTGTGCTCTGAACATAAAAACAGTGCTTCAAAGGAGAAAGAACCTGAGTCATACAGAACAGCACACCTGTATTCTGATCCGAGCTCTGTCATTTACAACTTGTTAAGCCTAGGCCTTACTTTTCTATGCCTCTATTTCTCCATCTGGACAGGAACCAATAATATCTTCTCCAGGCTGTGATAATGTTGAGACATGAAAAATGTAAGATGTCTAGTAGATTTAATCATTATTAAAGGATAGCAATCCTAACTTTTACTATAATAATTATAAGGAGTTTTGTTGAATAAAAATATAAAATTACCTAGTATTTACATTAACTAACACACATCATGGAAGCTTATAAATATATCTTGACTTCAGCTTAAAGAGGATGAAGTCCCTGGTGCTAAAGACCTACCTTGAACTCTTTCTCAATGTTGGCCAGCACTGCCAGCTCATTGCTAAGTTCTAAAGCCGTCATCACTGGATCTTCACTAGACAATGACAGGTAAGCTGGACTTGCCAGGCCTTTATAGGCATTAATCCTAGATCTGGAGTGGCTAAAGGAGTCATGCTTTTGTTTCTGATTGCATTCGCTGCACTTGCAGAAATAATCATGAGGCCGTTCAATCCGAGCACCCTTCCGCAGGAGAGTGTGCACAATTTCATATTCCTGGCAGTGAGCAGCCAGAATGATTGGAGTCACGTCATGGGAGAACCGTGTCCCATCTTCATCATAGGCATAAAAATCATCTTGCTGCAGTTCAGACTGGCTAGGGCTTGTGGCTAACCTCTTGCCTTCAGCAAAAGCCGGATGACTGAGAATTGCCTCCACAATCCGAACATAACCTTTACTAATAGCTAGAAGCAAAGCATCCCCAACCCGAGAGAGGTTTTCTTTCTTGAGAAGCAGCTCTGTAATTTCCAGGTGCTCATTGGCCACTGCCAATTGCAGGGCATTCTGGCCCATGTAATCTACACAGTTAACATTGAGGGAGACACATTCTTCTAACATCTTCCGCACCACTGGAATGTTGCCATATTCAGCTGCATCTAAAAAGCGTTCCTCCTCGATAGATAGGCTTGTTGAGCGGTCATTAAACATGTATGCTGGTCCTCGATTAGCTAACCTTCTCCCCTTTTCACGAAGAACCGTCTGCCGCCGGTGAGTCAGTCTATTGTCAGTGCCCCGGCTGCAATAAATGAGAAAGATTGTGAACAAATCATATTAAGAGCATTTTAGTGTGCCAAATGACGTGCCAGTCATCTAATGCAATCCTCAATATATTAGATGTTATCTCATCATCTCTAGACTTACTATATTATAAAATGAAGATGCATTTATTTGTTAATGGATTCCAAGAAGTTTTTAAAAAACACCAAGCTCTTTACAGATTTTAACCTTTCAATCTGGGGTGGAGACTGGAAACTGCCATAATTTTTCCATATCATTCATATAGAGATTAATATGTGTTTCTCAATCACAGGTGGTAAAGACTTAGGAAATAACTCTTTTACCCACAGTCACCAATGTGAGAGAGTGAGAAACAACCTTTAAAAAGTAAAGGTAATAATGTAAATTTGTTCAAATCAAATATGAAAAATAATGATTTTCTATTTCTCAGATGATTTTATTTTTTTCTTTCAGAGTTCTGTTTCTGAAACTCTTTTTATTTTAATGGTGAGCATTCCAAAGTTGTCCTTTAATTTTCTCATCTTTTCTCTCCTATTTTAATGATTTACCTTTTTTTTTGCATTCTATTGTGGGAGATTTCTGCAACTTTATCCTCTAATATACCTAAAGAAATTTTTCTGCTGTTTTATTTTTAATTTTCAAAAACATCTTCTTTTTCTTTAAATTTTTATTTTTGTAACACTTCTCTGTTACCAAAAGTACAATCCATTTTCTTATCTCTGAGGTCATGGTCAAAACTGTCTAAGCAGAACACATTTCAGAGAAGTTACTCCTAAGTTGCTTTTTTATATTTGTTTACTTTGGTCTCTGTATTTTACATCAGACTTTTCCCACAAATTGCTGCTGATCCTTAATAGACACTCATTTCCACTTTTTAAAGAAATACTCCTTACAATGCAATTTCTAAGAGTGCAGTTTTCCCTTAGGAGAGCTAGGCTGAACCTAATGTTGGTTTTGGCAAGAGGTGATCCTGAGTTGGAGGGGAGTTTCTAGAAGAGCAGCATTATTTCTGAGTTAACAGGACAGATGAGACAGAAAAGACACAAGGTTAGTTACATGAGCAGCCACCTGTCACCATCCTGCTGAAATTCTTAGCCCTCTTTCCTTCTCTGTCACCTTTCTGGCTTCTGATAGCATCTTTAGTCTTCCACTTTCTCTCTTCTGCATTTATTATTTTATATAGTTTCTGCTGCAGAAAAGAGAAAGTTCAAAGTTTAGGGGAAGAAAAAGTGTCAGGTGAACATGGACAGTGCTTTGAAAAAGAAAAAAATATATAAAACTAAGGAAGAAATGAGCCAGGATCAGGGGATTCATAAGAATAAAGTGAATGTACTGGGAGTGCAAACTTTCAAGGAAAGTTCTCAAGTAGCTAGAAGACAGAACCAAAGACGTGACAGAAAATAGTTCCAAGTACCAAGAGATCAAGGACCAAGCCTCTCTTTTGTTCATTTTGTCTGTTAAAATTGGAGATAAAATATTCTAACCTATCTCAAATAATTATTTTCAGAGTCAACTGGAGTTATGAATGTGGAAAGCCCTTAAACTCAGATTGTATTGATTTTTATGGCCACAGAACAATGTATTTTTGAGAGAGATGCCTGGACTTATCTGTTTTTTATCAGAAGACCCATGAAAAAGTCAAGAACTGTGATGGAAATTGGTCTAAGTGACCTTTGTCTCTTTAAAGAAATAAAAATTATTATCAGTAACTTTACTTGTATCTCAATTCCTTTTTTTAAATTCTGGTTTCCAGAGGTTTGTTTGTTCATGTGATACATCTAAATTTACACTGAACTAGAATGAACTGGAGTTGCAACATCTCTAATTCTAAAATTTTGAAATAATGCTTTTTTATTCTAATTATCATTTATTTGAGGGCGGGAGGCAAATTTTATCTTCACAAGCTACTATTCCTGAGAACATGTCCTTTTTCCTTCTACACAATTATGGATTCCATTCTTATTGTGTTCATGCCATAACTACCATCCTCTTAAAGGAACAGCAAAGACATTTCCATAGAGAGGGAAAATTATCTTCAGTCTTAAAACATCTCCTGTTTTGGTTATTGTGCCAAAATATTAATAAAATGGAATAACATAAATTTCAGATATATTTATATTAAAAGGGCTGGATTATCATTGTTTCTTTAACATTCTCTCAATAGAAAATCCAGATACGGAATGTTTACATAAACATTTCCATTGCTTTGGAAAGATTTTTTAAAAATGCATGCACAATGAAGTCAGTAGCTACTGCATGGAGTAGAGAGATAACATGGAGCCGTTTGTATGTTAAGAGAATAATATGCCTTTTCTTCTGCTCTCCTGCTATTTCTTAACTGCAGTGTAGTGAAGCAACTAAAGACTTTTTTGTTTTGTTTTGTTGTTACAAGTGGTGTGAGGAAAAACATCAGTATCATCTCCGGCTTTTAAATGCAAAAGCAAAATATGTAAAACAAGTTCCTAAATAACAAACATTTGAAACCTTTCAAGAAAGATAATAAATATTAGTAGATTATATCACCTCTCTGAAACTTGATTTTATATAGCTATATTTTAGAATTTTGCATTAATATAGAAACAATCTATTAAAAAAATAGAACA
Organism: Callospermophilus lateralis; assembly: GCF_048772815.1. Taxonomy (NCBI): domain Eukaryota; kingdom Metazoa; phylum Chordata; class Mammalia; order Rodentia; family Sciuridae; genus Callospermophilus; species Callospermophilus lateralis. The sequence goes on along the minus strand of NC_135306.1, from coordinate 124,952,524 downwards.
ACTCAGTCCACAGTACTATAGTAACAAAACAGATATTTCATTTCAGCTAAAGAACAATTTTTCCAAGTCAGTTCTTCTCTTTAAAAAGAAATTTCCTTTATGTACTTAGCTATTTTTAGCATGATTAAATGTTTAAAAGCCTACATTTTCCTGTTTGAAGTTTTCAATTTGTTTATCACAATATGTAAATACCAGTTCTAGGAAAATGTGTAATTAGGCACTGCCCTGTGACACTCAAATATTGATTAGGTGATGAAAATCAAGCCTTTACCTACCTCATTTCCCTGATTGTTTTTGCAGGAAAAAATAGCGGCTGTTGCCCCAGATAGTGAGGGATGGAATAATCTATCTCTATCGAAAATGCCAGCCACACAAATTAGCTTCTGAGTAGACTGGACTGTGAGCTTGAGTCCAGAGCATGTGGAGTAATTTTCTCTACTTCCTGTTCAAATATGATGCACTTTTATCAAATGGAATTGCTGTTGTTCAAACTAACCTCCACTATTAAGACCCAGCTTAGGCAGGAGGGAGATAGGAAGGTGAAAATCTTTAAGGTGAAAATAGAAATAAAATTGGAGAAAAAATGAAAAAAAAAAAAGACCCAGCTTAACTTTTAATTTTTGTTTAAAAATCCTTACAAATATTCTAATTAAAGCATGTTTCTACTGAGGCAAGAGTATTAAAAATATAAATGGCATATAACTAAAATAACCATTCTAGGAAACATAGAAGACACAAGAATAGATTTTGTGGATTCATCCTAGGAAAACAGAAATTAAGGAAATCCCCAAATCTTTATTTTATTACATGCACAATTATCCATGGGAAGAATTTGACTTGAATATTTAGAGTTCAACAATTATACAACTAGCAAGTTTGCAGACTACTTTAGCAGGGTGAATGAAAAAGTACCTTTACTCTAATCTTATAACAGTAAACCTGTTTTCAACCTGTCAACTTACTCTCTTACCACAAATCCCAAGCCTTTCTCTGGGATTGAGGAAGCAGTAGACAATTAAAGTGGTTTTCCTTAGTCCCATGAAAACAAAAAGTATTTTGCTGTATTCACAGAGAATTTACCACTCAGAGTGGCACATGGCAAGCACTTAGTACCTATCATAAGCATGAATGGCTTCTGTGGAAGGAATAAAGTTCACAGTCTTTTCATTCCCTATTAACCTGACCTCAAATCATTACAATGTACAACCCTACAACAAAAAAGAAACAAAACATAAAGGTTGAATCATAGTGTGTCCTGGTAGATATATGTAAATTTTGTATTCAGAAACATAAACAGAAAGCTCAGTAGGGAACACAGAAAGTTGAAAAGCATTATTTTTTTTAATGTCATCCATGGAGATTTTCTTATCCTTAAAAGTAGAACTAATATTCTCCCCTCTGCCCTGATTTCTGCTTGTCCTTGACATTGCACATAGAGCATGACCACCCATCTTCACAATACACTACCAAATCCCTTTAACTTCCAGATAGTTTTCTAGATAGCAAAGTCTTCATTCTGACTTGATTAGGTTCAATTTTCCCCAGGAATTCCTCTCATGTCATCACATCCCAACTTTCTGTTTGATCAGTCACGCTACGTCACAGGCTACCTCCCTATTCCATGGGCTAAATAATAAGAGCCTGAGCTATTTGCTGCTTTCCGTGGGAGCTAGCAAAAGTGTGACTGAAAAATATCTTGTGCATGTTACAAATTTTGGTTGTTTGTTTTGATCATCAATTGACATCTTGTTTGTATAAAACAAAAGCCAAACTGTGAGAGAATGAGAACCTGAGTAAATAATGGCACAGTTATAAAAAGTTGGCTTTTTATAAAACAAATATGTCTGAAATGTCATACTTCCTTTTTAGCCTCCAATTTGCGTTTTAATTTATTTCATGTGTCACGTCTTTCTTCTTTAAAATGCGCCTCAGTAGAGTTATGGGCGCAGGAATTTATTTTGATCTATTTGATGGAGTACTCTTGGGAATATTAAAAAGTTTATGTGTAATACAAGCAAAATGTATTACAATTATTTCATCAAAGGAAGAAGTTTAAACCTTTGCTTCTATTATCAACAACTGTCATAGTCCTGTGTATTTTGCAAGAATATTTTCTTATTCCACAAATAACCTCTGTATGAGACAGACTCTGGGCAGGAAAAAAGAGATCACACATAAATTAGATTATGTGGCATTTAATGAAGAAAAAGAGTGTGTGTGGGCAGGAACTGGGGAAATCCAAAATGGTGCCCATGTCTAGGACAATATAGGTTTAGGCCTGAAGGGACATAAGGAAGGAGCAGTTATCAAAAGTTAAGCAAGGTCACTGTAAGCAAGGGCTACTTGACAGAGCTCTGGCCTTTGACAGAGGAAAACAGACCACCCTCAAGGAGAAAGCTAGGGCTACTGATCTCACTCTCCTACCTCTTGATATCTCATAGGTGCCTCCTAAGGGCTAAATCCAGCTCAAAGCACATTGATGCCATCCACAGAGGTGTACAGTGACGCTGTCCCTACCAGGCAGAGGACAGTGTGCAAAAAGTGTGGAGAGAAGAGCAGGAAGGCCAAGCTCACACCACACAGCACAGCTGTGCAAGTGAATTTGACTTTGCCATAAAAACTCCTTCAGAAATCACTGATGGAAACACTTGCACAAAGAAAATGGTAAGTGCATTTGTGTTATGAGTCACTGATGTCTCATCAGTTCTCACCTTTCTGAGATTATTTTTTTCCCCTTTTATAAGCTATCTGTCAGAAAAGACACCCACATTCAAGTTCAGGCAGTCCATTATCTTAAAAATGAGCCTGTGAGTAAGATACATCCATTGGAATTTTAAGTTGATGCTCATGTGAAGCTTATGAAGAACAACTCAGATTTTTCAGGTGAGAAGAAGGCTAATCTAATTTTGGTTGTTTGTTTTGATCTTCAATTGACATCTTATTTGTATAAAACATATACATTTGAAAAGATTGTGAAGAGACTAATCTAAAGTTGTTGATTCACACAGATAACAGTGCTGCATAAGAATAGACATCACTAATAGGGCTGGAATATGCTATCAATCTCCAGGAGGGCTAGATCCAAACAGTCCATATGAGCCTGCCACTTGTAACAGAGCACCGGCAGAGAAAGAGAAGGTTGGACCAAGCAATGCATGGTTTTTATTTATTGTTACAAAATTGCAGAATGCCTTTCATTGCAATGGGGTATGATTTTATCATACTTACCAAACTCATCCATTTCTCAATCCATGCATTCAACAATTCAAATGTTCACTATTATCTTTATCAACATGTTTCAGGTACTGTGCTAGGCACATGGGGAAAGCAAGGAATGACAGGGAATGGTAGTAAATAGTGAATGTTATCAAAGGGAAATTAATGCTATATAAATGAATAGCAAGCAGATTTCAACCCAGTCTGGAGACAGGGAAAGCATTCAGAGAAAATGTCACTTTGTCTAAGGATGCGGGAGGGTTTGCGAAGAGACAAGATGAAAAGTAGACCTCCATGCACAGAAAACCATGCTTGCATAAGTCAGTAGTCCCTTATACTGGAATGTGCAAGAGTTGCCCCTTCCCCAGGAGACTTTCTGGTTCCTGGCTCAGTTTAACTGAAGGCCTGAGACTCAGATTGATGTTCATAGTTGAACATTCAGAACTTTTACTTTAGGGTAGAAAAATGAAGATTGAAGTAATTTCCTAAGAGATCAGGATTCCAACTTAGGAGATCTGTGTTTCAGAACTCAGTTACTGGGTTACCAGCCTAAGGGTTTTGTTTTGTTTTGTTTTGTTTTTCTGAGGCATTTGGGGCTTCTAGAATTCAAAGTCCTGAGTTCAGAATACTTAAGGAGAATTTTAAGGGAACTCAGAACTGAGTCCTTAGAGATCTGGACTTGAGGCAATTTTGGGGAAACCTCTCAAAATATTTGGAAGAACACAGCTTTGAAGAAAGACAGACCATATTAGGAATCCTGATCTTGGAGTTTACTATCTGTGTTTTCTCTCTGAGTCTCAGATTTCTTAGTGGTAAAACTGGAAGGAGGGTGTTAATCAACTTTTTAGATTAACTATAATTGGTGATTTGTGGAATTCAGCTTAAGATAATTCTATGCCTCATCTATTATCAATTTCAAATCCTCCTTAATCAAGACCTTCAAGCCCCTGACAGCAGGCAAATGATATGAACAGACATTCCTCAAAGAAAACATACCAAATGGCCAGAAGGTTTAGAAAAAAAAAATTTCAACATCACTAACATCAGAGAAATTCAAATCAAAATCACAATGAGATATCACCTCACCCCAGTTAGAATGGTAATTATCAAAAAGATAAATGAGGGCTGGGGTTATGGCTCAGTGGTAGAGCGCTTGCCTAGCACTTGCGAGGCCCTGGGTTTGATCCTCAGCACCAGGTAAAAATAAATAAAATAAAGGTATTGTGTCCAACCACAACTAAAAAAATATTTTTTAAAAAAGATAAATGATAAAAGTGCTGGTGAGGATGCAGATAAAGGAGAACCCTTACACTGTGATGGGAATGTAACTTAGTACAGCTATTATAGAGAACAGCATAGAAAATCTCCAAAAGTTAAAAATACAACTACTATATGGTCCAGAAATCTCACTCCTGGGTTTATGTCCAAAGGAAATAAGGTCAGTATGTGAAAGAGACTTCTGTATGTCCATATTGATTGCAGCATTATTCATAATAGCCAAAAAATTGAATTAACCTAAGTATCCAATAAGTGATAAATGTATAAAAATATTAGTGCACATGGACAATAAAATACTACTGAGCCTTAAAGGAATGGACCCTTATAATTTGTAGCAACATGGATGATGCTGGAAGATATGGTGTTAAGTGAAATAAGCCAGGCATATTTTCACTCATGTGGAAACTAAAAAGTCAATCCCTTAAGTGGAGAGGAGAACAGTTGTTACTGGAGTCTGGGAAGGTAGCAAGAAGGGCGTATAGGGAGAGTTTAGTTAATGGTACAATGTTAAAGTTAGAAAGGGGGAATATGTTCTATTGCTCTACAGTATAGTAAGATGACCATAGTTAACAATAACTCATTGTATATTTTAAAATAGCTACAAGAGAGGATTCTCCTCACAAAAAAATGATAAATGTTTGATAAATGTGGTAGATATGCTAATTGCACTGATCTGATCACTATACATTGTATATTTGTATTGCAAAATCACACTCTACCCTACAAATACATAAAATTATTTTATATCAATTAAAAATAAAATAACTACCTTAAGAAAAAAAAGTCTGTGATGTCAACATGGCCAAAAGGGCATTTTCATTGCCCAGTATGTATTTTTTAATCTTCAGCATGCTCTGTTTTTGAGCGTTACTGATATGTTCTTAAAATATGTTCTAATCTTTGTCTTCATTCTTGATTATATATTTCCCTTTCTCTTCTTATATACATGTGCCCTTAAAACACGAACTCATTTTTGGAGTTCAGAGCCAAGCATAAGATCAAGAACAAAATGTTTTATAAATCTACAAATAAATAAATAAGCAATAGAAAGAAGAAAGAATTAAAAAACTGAATTGGTACCACTCTGCTTTGTTACAGTTTTAGAAGTTTCTCAAACTCTTTTATTCTGTATCAAGAAACTTTTAAAAATTCATAATAGAGTTAGAATTCCATTTATTATATGAATAAACAAATGCATAACAACTATACCATACAAATAACTTCTAACACCAGAGAGTTAAATTTTAAAATGAAGTGCATCAATCAAGGAAGTGTGACTCTTCCTAATGGTTCTGCATCATTCATGAGACTAAGGGGAAAGGAAGTGGACTCCTCTATAGATGTTATCATGTTTGCCTCATTTCTCACAAAATGACAATTCATTTAGGATTTCTTTTACCAAAAGGATGTAATCTAATTAATAATATATCACAGATCTGTGGAATAGAATAATTGCATATATTATATAAAAACGGTCACAAGATTAAATAAATCAATTTTTATTTACTCACTTTATACAGCTAAGAATCCATAATCCTCTGTTAAAATGAGTTGGTAACTTTGAGACACAGGGCAAAGTTTTAGAAAGTATCCTAGTAAATATTGCCCAAGGACTTTTAAAAGCAATGTATTTTCTACAATTTTATCCTCATACTATTCCTAGCATCATAATGTCAGACATTTTTATGTGGCACTTTTAAGTTTTCATTTTATGCTCAGATTTTCATCAAAGATCCCAGATTTACAGATATTAAAAGCACAGACACTAGAGTAACCAGACATGGACTAGTTCTGGCTTGGCCATTTGTTAACTGTCTGGCTTCCTGCAAAATGAGAATTATAATGTTCCTTATCACAGGATTGGTGGAAGGGTTTCAATGTTGTGCATGTTTTTTCCTCAATTTGGAAATTTCCACTTATAACTCTATTACCATACTAAGTTGATAGATACAACAAATTCATAGGAATAATAAATGGTAAAACAAGATTGTAAATTTAGGTTTTCAGACATCTTTTTTTTTTAATCTTATGTTTATTAGTGTGAAACATACATGCTGTAGAGAACTACAACTTTAAAACTAATAAGATGATCACCTCTATTTCCCTATCTTTCCCCACCTAAGAATTATATCACTGATAAAACTTTAAGAACCACTGTGTGTCTATTTGAGAACCACTCTCTTCCTTGAACCCCAATAAGAAACCACTGCCTGGCCTTTATGTTAAACATTCTCTTTTTCAATATAGATATATAAAGATATATCTTTTCCACCTTTGTACATCCTAATTAATATAGATTAGGTTGGAAAAAAGAAGTACTTGGCACAGAGACAGCAGAATGAGGAGGCAAATATTGCCATACCCTCTTGGAAGAAAGCTCCTGAAACAGGGTAAGCAGAACAGAGTCAGTGGTTCATTGCTCCTGAGAGCTTTAAAAGACCCGGTGCATCAGTTAGGAGCACTGATGACTAGTGAGTCTTGGGGAATGTAAGGTTCAGCAAAAATGCAGCATCTGGCTAGGCATCTGGCCCCACATCTGCTGCTTTCTACTCTGCCCCAAAAGGGGAAGACAAAGCACATCCCCTCAGAATGGGTAAACCTCTTTTGAAAATTCTACATTGCCTTTAGTAGTAAGGGTGTTAATCACATTTGTTGTTGTTGTTGTTGTTTGATCTCCTCTTCAATTGGTGTTTTATGCCAATTTTACCAAAACAAAACTCTGAAGTACTTTGAAGACGACACAGTGATCAGCCAGTGGTAGGAAAGCAACAAATTCTGTTGAGCCAAGTATGGAATATAAATTTTTCCATTTACAACTATATTCAACTTTCAGGGATGCAGCCAATGTGCTTCTATTTAAAATGGGATTTTCAAGGTGACTCAAGCTGTAGAAGTTATGTAATTTCCCTAAAGTAAGGAAAACACAAACTTAGTCAAATCAGTGAAACCACTCTTTTGGTACAAACAAAGCAAACCTAGGTGACTAACACCTGACTACTTTGGTAACAAATGCACAAAAACCTTTGTCCCAATTTTCCATAGAGAAGTTATTCTTATCTTTCTCTCTTTTATGGTAAAAACGAACTTCTCCAGCCCCTGCAAATATAACTCAAACCCCTTTTTATTAACTGCAATATGTTGCTATATTGGAAGATTTTAAATGTGCCCAAGGTTCATATTTCCTCTATGCTTCTACACTGAGATTCTTTATTAAGGCCATTAATCAATGAGGGAATCATACTTAAATTTTTACATATATGGATACATTTCTACAGCACTTCTACTATACCTACCAAAGTAATAATGATAGGACCACAACCTGGAAGTGCAGAAAGACATTTAGAAATTATCTCTTTCAACCTCAATGCTTTTCAAGTGTCTGCCTTAAGTTTTCCTAGAAAGAAAATGTGTAAAAATTATTTTAATTATATAGTTACTTTCCACATGAGGAAAACAGGGCCCAAAGTAACTTACCCAATGTCAAATAGTTGCTTATAATTCTAAACCACTGACTCATTTTCATTACAAAATGTGATTACCCCAAAATAAATGTTATTTAAAGGATATTAGTTTCTGGTCTTATGAAGAGGGATTTTCTTATGATGAAGATCAAATTTAAGAAACAACATATGTTCCACAAATAGTCCCAAAGCTGTTGTTAAATTTATTCTCATTTAGATTATAGCCAGATAAAAGCATAATTGGCCTAGGCCAAAAGGTTGTTAGGGTCAATATTCCTCAGCCCTAGCTGAAGCCCAGAGTAATTACATAAATCGTGAGTGTTTCTGCTCACGGGGAGCTGTGGTGGCACCTAGCCAATTGGATCAGACAGACATTTACCACCAGAAAACACCATTTATACTCTTTGGTCTTCTGTTTCCTTGCTTTTAAGCAGTCTCTGAGGTCCCTCTAGTCAACATAATATTTGATTCTGTCTCTTATTTTTAAATAAGTGGAATATTTCCCTGCATTTTCAACAGTTTGGAGGACAGAGACTAAACTGAGTATTAAGGAATTAGGGAAAACATATTACAAATTATGTTCTCTCCAAAATCTGCTTCTCCAACCTTGCTCCTCGCATGAGTTAATAGCATTTCAATTTACTAGTTACTTGGGAAAAAAAATCCTGATGGTGTTCCTGACTCGTTTCTTTTTTTCATACTCCAAAACTATTTAATCCAGAAACTCCTATCTGTGCTTCACTTGCAGTATTGTTCGTGGTGCTAAGGATTGAACCCAGAGCCTTGTATGTGCCAGTCAATGCTCTGCCACTAAGCTGCATCCCCAGCCCCTACTTGTACTTGAAATCCTGAACTATACTCACAAATTATCCACAACCTGAACGACTCCTGCTACCACCCTTATTTAGCTCATATCATCTGGGCACTTGACCTATCAGGCCTAGCACAGTCTGACTCTGCACACTGGTTCTCTTAACCCCCATCCTACTACTCAGGCCCTTGGCTACAGCCGTGCTGACCTTCTTACTTGTCCTTTTTATTCCAAGCATATGTGAGATTTTGCATTTCCTCTACCCTCTGCCTGAAAGATCTTCCCTGATGTTTGAGTACATACCCTACCCCAGTAATGCATTCTCAGTGCACAGGACAGAGCCTATACCTAGTAGGTTCTCAGTAAACCTCTGCTGAATAAAGGAAAACATGTACAGATATAATCTGGGTGTACTGCCTAAAAGGACATGCTGGGTATAAATTCAGTATCAGCATTATATAGAGCTCTCTACAAATATATATAATTTATACATCTCTATGAAACTGATTAAAAACAAAAAGATAGGAAATACAAATTACCAACACCAAAAATGAAGGTGGTAATATCATTACAGAGTATACAGATGTTGAAAGAGTAACAAAATACTACAGACTAACTTGTATTTAAGAGTTTACCTTAGATATGAAACCAAAAGCATGCTCCATGACCATAAACAAACAAACAAACAAAATCATTAAACTGAACATCATCAAAATGAAGAACTCTCACTCTTAGAACTCTCAGAACACAAAAATAAGAAGCGTTATAAAAAGGGCAAAATAGAACACAATAAAACAAAGAATTCAATTAAAAGTGAACAGAAAAATTTAGCAGACATTTCATCATAGAATATAGGGATAAAAAAAGCACTGGGAAATGGTGCTCAACATCACTGGCCACTAAAGAAATACAAACCATAACCTCTGAGATACTAACTACATATCTAAAACTAAAAAGAATGATCATACCATGTTTTGGTGAGGACTAGGACAATTGGCACTTTTTGCCAGTCTTCTTTCTGCCTCCAACAAGATTCCTAGTTCAATGGCACCCTCTTCTGTCAGTATCGTAAAGTTCAGGAATTTTAGTGGATTTGTTTCCTTGACCAGTCAAGTTTCATGTCCTCCAATATTTTGATTCTCTGTTTTATTAGCCAGAGTTCTCCAAAGGAACAGATTTACTCTAATAAAGTGGCTTATGCAGTTTTGGAGGCTAAGAAGTTCCCAATTCTGCCACTTGCAAGCAAAAGACTCAGAAAAATGAGTGTGAAAGCCTGAGAACCAGGAGAGCTGCTGGTGCAAGTTCCAGTACAAGGGTAGATGATGGCTCAGCTCATGCAGCTGGGCACAGAGCGAGGATCAGTGTGTAACTTGTTCTACCTTCAGGGGGTGGAGTGAGGCCCACTCATAATCTGCTCCACTCAGTTCACCATTTCAAATGCTCAACTCCAGAAACATTCTCACAGACACCCAGAAATAATACACTGATCCAAGTACTGAGGACTCTTAGGGTCCAATGAATCTGGCACATAAAATTGACCACCACCTCTACTGTTGCCCAAGACCCAGATTTTCTCCTGTGGGATTTTCTCTTCCACTACTCAAGATCCAAAAGGCACTTTCATTTCATTTTGCTTTCTGCCACAGAAGTCACACATTTTGAAGAATGCTCTTTTAAACCATGCATGTGTTCCACTCACTTCCCTATAGCGAATGCGCTAATCTATCAAAGTACCTTTTAAAAATATTTTTCAGACTGAGGGTAAACAAATAGTCTTTCTAGAAGTGGTTTTAAGATGAATCTGCAGCTATTCACTAGCTTTCTTCTCTCTTCCTTATAATTTTTCTTGGTCTGTCTTTGCTTGCCCCCCAGCACACCAGGGTGGAGGAGGGGAGGCAGGAGAATGGATGATCCTGCAGGAGTTTTTTGTTTGTTTGTTTTCACATTATGGTTATTTTAAAGTTTGACCTTTTTTTTTTTTTTTTTGAGAGAGAGAGGGAATTTTTTAATATTTATTTTTTAGTTTTCAGTGGACACAACATCTTTAATTTTATTTTTATTTTTTATGTGGTGCTGAGGATCGAACCCAGTGCCCTGCGCATGCCAGGCGAGCTTGCTACCGCTTAAGCCACATCCCCAGCCCCTTGACCATTCGTTATCTCAAGTGCTGCCCAGGGAATGGCTCCTATACAGGTGTGTTTGTCTTGTTTGTTCCATGTTTTTTTCTAAGAGATACTGGAAAATGGAGCTTATCAAGTTGCCCTTGTTTTCAGCTACCTAGAATTTTTTTCAGCTACCTATTCTTTTGTCTTTCTTGTGAAAAAATGTGAAATCAATAGTAGCAGAAATATAACATGGATTCCACTAAACTCTGGACACTAACTGTGATGAAAATAATTTCAATCTTCAGTAGACAGTAAGAAAAAAAATTCTATATTTTCCAGCAGGTCAGATAGGAGTTCACTTTTACAGATATTTTTTATTGGCTGAAATTGAATAGAACAAATTGAAAAACAATAAACCATTTCAGTGGCTTTATATTGGAGAAAATGTATCCAGTCTCTACTCAAATAGTCTGCTCTACTCACAGCAGTCATTAAAGGCATGTATATGTGGAAAATAAAGTTTTTAAAAGTTTTTCTATTATTGCATATAATGATTAAGAATGGATATGATTTCATGTGAAATTCTCTCTCTCCCTGATAATGTTTGAGTAAAATATATTTTCCTGTTACTCCTCTCTCCCCCATTTCCTTCTACAGTTTAAAATTATTATGGCTGTTAACCTGAGAAGCATCTCTCTGAGAGGAAAAGGCTTTGTCCTTGCTAAAGTCAATATAGGCTAACTCAAACAGGCACCTACCTGTGTCCAAGTGGTTAGTAATTATTGCTCCAATCTAAAAGTAGCCTCTTATTCACACTACTTTCTATCTCCACCATAGTCTTCCTTTTACAAATTTAGGATTGTAGTCCATCATGACCACTCAAGTGGATTTACTGTCATATGGAGAGACAGGGCCTTAACCTTCTTCAGGCCTTTTTATTTCTTAAATTTAAGTGTATCTAAGTAGAACTGTATGTTATTGCAATAAACTTACCATTAAATGTACTTCTACCATTCTGAAAAACCTTTTTGATTCCAAGATTGGAGCTTTCATTTCAATTTTCCCCATCACTTGAAACAGTGAGCAGCAGGTGTTATAATATGTATGTATGCAGAGTTATACATACCAACTTTATCTATAAAATGTAGACAGCAAAATCTGATGCAGTAGTTACCTATGGGTGGTATAACTATAGGTGGTTGTATTTTTCACTTATCTTTAGTCATTATTTCATGAAATCCCTACAGCATGCCCATAATACTTTTTAAATAATATATTTTCCTTGACAGAAAATGATACACTGTTTCATTTCATTTTTAATTATTTTTCAATTTCCATAACTTAGAAATACATATGCAACTATTAAGTTTCATTGGCTCACTTAAAATAGCCACTGCTTTAAGCAGAAATCTTAGAGGAGTTGTTAAAGAGATGAAAATGTTTAAAAGTCTATTGCCAATTATGTTAGCCACTGATTTTAGCATAACCATGGGAGAAACAATTAAACAAAATGAAGTTAAATGTCTCAAAGTAATATAGTTTGGGACAAGCATAAAACAGTCATTAGCATGTTTCTTGTCTTGGAAAGGCAGTGCCATCGTGCATTTTGGCTTATGAGTTAGATAAAATTTGGCTTGAATCTTAGCTTTGTAACATATTAAGTGTATGATCTTGAGCAAGTAATTTAGCCCACAGAAAAGGTGTTTGGTCTTGAATTTTTCAAGATTTGGTGATGGAATGAATGGAAAGTAAAAGGTAAAGGGGAAAAACTAGCTTGACCCATTTCTGACTGTGCTGAGACCTCAAGAATAAGCATGAATTCTCCAAGTAAAGGCTCTAGAAGGGGGAAATATTCCAGAGAGAGGTAATCCATGAACAAAAAGCAGAAAGAAAGTGAGAACATAACACTCTTAGAATTTAAGGTAGTTTAGGATGCCTTGAGAGTTCAGTGCAACAGGGTAGCTAGAGAGGAAGATGGGAGGAAAATGGGCCCATCATGAAGGGCTATAACGCAATATTTGGACTTTATTCTGGAGGTGACGTGTAGAAATTGGAAGCTTCTAAGTCAGATCTGGATTTGAAAGGAGCAAGGAGTAGAAAGTAGGACAACCAGTAAGGAGAGTATGGCTAAAAGCCACTGTGACACACTGTGACCTAAAGTACATAGAGAACTAAAGCAGCAGTTGGGGCTGAGAGAACACACCAGGACAGCCTTCCCTCACCCTCAGGATGGGGGCAGCTGCTTCTTTTGGGGGCCCCACAGTCCTTTGTTCTTCCTGCCCTAGCTGCATTGTGCTTGTCCCAATATCCTTCACTACACAGGGGAATGAATCCCAGCAGGACTGTCAAAACCTGGGTCTGGTTTCCAGTTCCTCCCACCATTTCTGACACATGGAGAGTGCTCAATAAATGTGCATTGGTGAAGTGCAAATGTGAGTCTCTCAGTCCCCCTCTGTGCCTCTCCTTCTAACAATGGCCATTCACAGGGATAATGTAGACACTCTAACTAATGAAATTATATCCTCCAATGTAGAGAAGACTGCCATTATCCTAAAAAGAAAAAGAAAAAAAACTTGCAGTGTTAATTTCCATGTGAAATTGTAACAAACACTAAACTTTAACTTAAAAATGGCACATCTTTTGCCCTTAGATACTCACGTATATTTTTGAACTTTTGGTTTTTGCAATTTTTATTGGTTCTTTTTCATTATTTTGGAAAACAGAATTTGTTTTGACATAATTATAAAAGCACGGAATATAATTTGTTCTAATTCAGTCCCAAATACTTCCTCTTCCCCTCTGATCCTCCCTCCCCCTGTTCCTTTCCCTCTGGTCTACTACTGATCTTTTTGATAGTTACTTATAGTTTCTTTTTCTTTTTGTTAGTGTCTTGTAGATGTACATGATGAGGAGATTCACTGTGGTATATTCATATGTGTACATAGGAAAGTTAGGTCAGATTCATTGCACTGACTTTTCCTATTCCATCCCCCTTTCCTCCCTTCATACCCCTTTGTCTACTCCATGGATCTTTCTTCCATTCTCCCTCCCCCTACACCTTATTTTGAAATAGCTTCTGCATCTCTGAGAAAACATTACAACTCTGACTTTTGGGAACTGGCTTATTTCACTTAGTATGATCGTCTCCAATTCCACGCATTTAGTGGCTAATGCCATAAAACAGTTTCTGTGTATTTTAGTTTTCCTCCTTCATTTTAAATCAAAATCAATGGTATAGTTTTTTACTGAGTGGACTTTTCAGGTGTATTATTCCCAAATTATTTCTTTATATATGTATATGTGTATATAATTTCCAGGATTTTCTGAATAAAATGATTTAATTAAGTAAACTAAGCTTCCAAATTATGGGGAATGCATTTTTAAAAATATAACTGATTAGGTCATATTTTAAATAATTTTTCTATTTACTATATACATAAATATTGAATGGATGAAAAAGTCTATCAATTAAAAAATTGTATAGGTAACAAGCTGTGCAGTATTTTATAAAGCATAATTAATACTGACATACTACATTGTTGGCAATATAAGAATAATTTTAATTACAATCTTTCAGGAGTAAAAATAATTTCTTCTTTGTGTTTTTTGTTTTATTACAACATATTTGTTTACTCCCTGGATTTTATACTTCCTCTGAAAATGCTAAATGGGTTTTCTCAGATGTGCAAAGCTCTGTTGAATTACTGCCTCTAAGTCTTGTTTAAATGTTTTCACAATTGCTCTCAACTCTAAAAGACAACATTGAATATAATAGAATTATACTACATTGAATATAATAGAAGCCTCTAGGAAAATTTTAAAAATGTATGAATCAAAGTTTCTTGCTTGATCATTTCATGTCACAATGATTTGACTGGGCAAGCAAGTTTTCTTATGTAATACTGAAGGGAAACAAGGATTTCAAATTTTACATTTTTGATGATAGTCCCAATGCTACATACAGTTAGTTATATATCACTTAACAATAAGGATGCAGTCTAAGAAATGTGTTATTAAGTGAATTTGTCATTATGTGAACATCATACAGTATACTTAAACAAGCCTAGATGATATAATCAATCACTCAACTTGGCTTTTTGATACAATTAGGAGACACAGTAAACATGAAATGTATGAGGTGGCTGCCTGTATAACATGGCATCCTGTTTTATAGTAAACTTATTTTATTTAATTTTTGATTGACACATAATATCTGCACATTTTTTGAGCTACAATGTGATATATACATATATTTGGTATTTGGTACTGGGGATTGAACTCAGTTGGGCTTAACCATTGAGTCACATTCCCAGCCCTTTTGTAATTTTTTAAATTTTGACACAGGATCTTGCTTAGGGCCTCGCTAAGTTGCTGAGGTTGGCTTTGAACTTGTGATACTTTTGCCTCAGTCTCCTGAGTCATTGGGGTTACTGGTGTTCACCACTGTTCCCAGCTGATACTTTGATTCATGTATACATTGGTTAATAATCAATTCAGGGCAATTAGTATATATGCATCACTAAATTTTTATCACTTCTTTTCAGTACATACATTAAAATTCCTATCTTCTATTTTAAGATATACAATTCATTATTATTTTCTATATTTATCCTACTCTGCCACAGAATGTACTTATTCTTCCTAATTACAACATTGTAAACTTTTTTATATAAGTAGAAGAAGTACACTCTAAAAGAACAATAAAAGGCATAGTAAGGTAATCAAATCAGTAATAGTCCTTTATTATAATCAAGTATTAAAAACTCTATAGAATCCTGTGTGTTGTATACATCTACAAGACTGGTGGTACACTAGGCTTGTTCACCCAGCATCACCACAAATATGTGGGTGAATCATTGGGCTGTGATGTTACCACGGCTACCACATCAGTAAGGGCTCCATTCTAATCTCCTAGCACCATGCGGTATCCCATATATGCAATCCATCCTAAACCCAAATGCCTGGATTAGGCTACTAGAAGAGTAGACAGACTTGTGAAGTGGTATTTATATGACAGTGTTCTTCTCATATTTTGTAACCTTTATAAGACAATGGTGCACAATTTGAAATTTCCAAATTATCAACTTTATGAAATTATTTATCTGCAAAAAGGCATTTTATGATGAAATAACTAAATAGTTGCTCCTTTTAAACTTTTGTCTTATTTTGCTTTTCAGTTTTGTTCAAATTCTTGATACCATAAATCTTTTCCAGAATGTGACAGAGTACAAAATACTTTTACATGCCTGTCTTTATATATACTATAGATTTTATACACACACATACATAGATATCCATATCTCTAACCAGATTTATATATATCCACATGAACAGATAAAAGATTAGTAGAGATCTTTAGATACTGACATGGAAAGATGTCTACTATATGTGATCTCCAAAAACAAAGTAGGGTAATGATGTCCACCTCATTCTACCATCTTTCCTACCTCTATGTTCCCTCCTGTCCCCTCCCTTCCCTTTGCCCTATCTAAAGTTCCTCCATTCCTCCCATGCTCCATCCCCCACCCGCAATATGGAAATCAGCATCCACATATCAGAGAAAACATTTGACTTTGGATTATTTGAGGATTGGCTTACATTGCTTAGCATGATATTCTCCAACTCCATCCATTTACCAGAAAATGCCATGATTTTATTCTCTTTTAATGCTGAGTAATATTTTAATATGTATGTGTACTACAGTTTCTTTATCCATTCATCTAATGAAGGGCATCTAATTTGCTGTAACAATGTAGCTATTGTGAATTGTGCTGCTATAAACATTGATGTGGCTGTGTCCCTGTAGTATGCTGTTTTTAAGTGCTTTGGGTATAAACCAAGGAGTGGTATAGCTGGGTCAAATGGTGGTTCCATCATTACCGTAAGTACACATATAAAGACATGAATGGTGTGACTCTACTTTGTATACAACCAGAGATATGAAAAATTGTGCTCTATACATGTACTATGAATTTAAATGAATTCTGCTACCATGTATAACAAATTAGAAGAAGTAAATAAATTTAAAAAAAGAAAAAACCCAAAAATTTGCTTACTAAATCTTGGTACAAGCAAACTAATTACATTATGAATGAATAAGTTTACATTCATGTGTAATTAGAGAATTGTGGCATTTTAATAAAAGTTATAATTCAAGATGTATTTTAAATTTATGAAATGTTTATTAATAAATTTATTTAATTGCAAAAAAGTGGGTCACAAGAAATAAATGCAATATGAACTTATTATGAAATATTTTGGCTTACAGTTACCTTTAAAATGTGGATATTTTTATAGAGCATTGCTGGCCTCTATAATCTCACATTGAGTGTTTAATCTCATATTACACACTCAATAAATTATATTATTGTCATTTTATTGTTGTTATTATTGCTAACTTATGTGTAGTTTTCTTTGTCTCATCATAGAAAGTTATGTGAATGAAGGACCATTGTCTTTGCCATGTGGTGCTTTCTTGACTTGTGAATAGTAGAAAGATATAAAAACACTTAGAAATGTAAAGTGATAAGTAATATGTAAATAAAAATTCTTTGAGCCAAACAGAATTTGAGAGACTGAAAGATCTTAAATGATTTCTGGAAGGCTAAATTGACTTAACAGTACATACAAAGGGATAATTTCTTTTTAAAAATATTACAGGTCACTTGTCATCTACATTCATGAAAACACTTAAGGATTCTCCCCAAGCAATATATTCTGGAAAATTCTCACTAATGAGTGCATAGTCACATTAGCAAGCAGGAGTACTACAATAGAGAGGCAACATTTTCCTCCTGTTAATAGCTAATGGGCTGAATTTCAACTGAAAGTAAGGAATAAGAAGTATGTTTTCTAAGGAATTCTCATGTAGTTTAAATACCAGACTTGATCAAAAGGTTAGAAAAGCTTCAAACTTCACTAAAAGCTTAGAAAGATCAGAAAGGATTAAGGGAGTTCACCACCTGATACATGTGATTGAGGATGGGAGTAGGATAATGCAAATACAGTTTATTTACTAGGAAGGATGGAGGGACAGAGGAAATGGACATTCAGGATACATATCCAGGAAGAATCCTGGTGAGGAAAGTCCTGCATTCAGAGTACTCCCCCAAGGAAATTGTAGATGCTGCTATTTCATTAAAGAAAGTAAATACCTTGATAAAAGCATTAGTTTGCCCTGAGTAGTCTTTTGTCCTCTAATGAGACTCTCTGACATACATGGTGTTTTAAATTGTTTGTCTTAATGTACAATCATCTGATGTCAAAGTAAACTAATGCTAAATCTTGGGCAGAATAGATTGCTTTATAGAATTATATATTCTAAGATTCAGGAGAAATGTTAGAAAACATGTATTTACTTATGAAATACTTAGATATTGCTTACCACATACATGCCAGGTGCAATTCTAAACATTGTTTTCTAAATAATTAGGTGCTACTCAACAAAATGGCCAAATAAGAAGTCCCTACACATATCTTCCCCCAAGAACAAGAATTTGGCAACTGTCCACAGATAGAAGTGCTACTATGGGAACTTTGGAATCCAAAGAGAAGTTTTGCAAAACTCTGGTGGAGCCCAGACAAAAAAAGGGCTGTATTGAAAGGGCAGATCCACACCTAGCTGTTAGGTTTGCTGACTTTGGTGTGGAGTACAGACCAGAAATGGCCTCAGTCTGCTGTGGACTTGGCTGCAACCTTATTTGAGCCTGTTCTTGCCTCTGAACCATCCATCATGGGACCCTGAAGCCATCATGATCACCCATGCCTTGTTTGAAAGGTCTACCAATCTCAGTCCTAGAAGTGAACCCCATCAGTGGTCCTATAAGTCAACTTCACCCGCTCTCAGCTAAGGTCTGACAACAGTTCTTCCCACCCTGTGAAGCAGGCTTACTGACCTCAGGCCCACAGCAGCCCTGTGACTTGACTCCAGCCCCAATCAACTGTGATCTGAGAGGACTTCTGCCCTCCCAGGGCCCTACTTGGGGTTACAACTTGGGAGGCTGGTTTGCCAATATGGGTCTCACAGCAGACTCAGAAATGGCCCTGGAATTTGTCTCTAGTACCACTTAGCTAGAATTTAGAAGCAATCCTGCCCATCCCAGGAAACCAGCAGGAGACACCCATCTGTGTTCCCAGAGACAGACCGGTAAATCTCAATCTTGGCTATTGACCCTGCAGTAACCCTGTGCCCTGGTTTCAGCCTTTCCCCACTAACCCCAGCTAGACCTACCAACCAACATAGCAGTATCCTTTCTAGGGACGAAGAAGGGACCACAACTGTGTGTACACCTGGTAACAGGCATGTCATCTTAAAATGCTAAAGCAGACCCTTATCCCAGCACTGGCCCTACTGATCAAGGTCCTGACAGCTCTGCAATCTTCCCAGGTCCTAGACAGGATATATGCCCACTCAAGCATATGGTAAAAGGCCTGCCAACTATATAGCCCACTGCAGACCCAGCAGCAATCACCTAACCACCTAAAGCCATGCTCAACTGCAATACCAGAGGCAACCCCATCAGCCTGGGGACCCAAGAGAAGAGCATCCTTACCTGCCAAATCAGTCTGTAAAAACTAGAAGAGGTGCTTACTTCTTCAATTACACCTCAATAGTGCTGGGAGGTGGATAACTCAATCCTCATAAAAACCTTATGAAGTACATACTATTAGTATTTCTATTTTACAGATGGGAAAACTGAGGAAGGAGAATATAAATAACTTGCTTTGATAGCACAGATCCTAAATGGCAAACCACTGATTTGACCACAGGAAGTTGACCGCAGAGTCTATACCTTTAACCTTTTTAATAACATGCTTTTATCTTGGTAGGCACCCAGTGTTACTTTTTCTAGGTGTGAAAGGTTGTGTCCTGTGTATGAACAACATGCATACCACCTATTCTGCTTTAGTCAGCTTTTTATCACAGTGACCAAAAGACCTGACAAGAACAACCTAGAAAGAGGAAAAGTTTATCTTGGCTAATGGTTTCAGAGGTTCGGTCTATGGTCAGCCATCAGCCAACTCCATAGCTCTGGGCCTGAAGTGAGGCAGAAGGACATGACAGAGGAAAGCAGCTCAGGACATGGTAGCTAGTCTAGAAGCAGAAAGAACTCTGCTCAGCAGGGGCAAAATGTAACCCTCAAAGTCATGCCCCCAGTGACCAGATTCCTCCAGTCACACCCTACCTATCTATGGTTATCTCCCAGTTAATCTATATCAGTGGGGTTAATCTACCCATTAATTTATAGCTCATAATCTAATCACTTCATGTCTGAATACTCCTGCATTGTCTCACAATCTGGATTCTAAGAATATCTATTTTGTTACACAGAAGGAAGACTATTAACCAATTACTCCTCCCAAATTCCATAAATACAATAAATGGAATAAACATAATTTGAGGAATTGTGTATGTAATGTACAGTTTTACTATCTGCCATATTTTCCATCAATCTAAATATGCAACCCCTATATCAGCAACTTTTCCACATCCATTTTTCCCTATTCCCATTCAGAAGTGACACTGCATATCACATTTTTCCCTTTTAATCTCCTATCACAAATTAGTTTTATTCTTTTTTTCTCCCCATTCTTTCTGCTGCACTGCAGTTCAAACTCTTATCACTGGATTACTGCAGAAGAGTCCAACGTGTCTTCTCCTTACACTCCTGCCTATTTCAGTTGTAGTGAAGATGGACTGGTCAGAAGAACTTGAGAGAGAGATCACATCAAAAGTGAAGCTAGCCAATCCCTAAAAAACAAATACCAAATGTCTTCTTTGATATAATGAGAGCAACTAAGAACAGAGCAGGGAGAAAGAGCAGGAGGAAAAGATTAACATTAAACAGAGACATGAGGTGGGAGGGAAAGGGAGAGAAAAGGGAAATTGCATGGAAATAGAATGAGACCCTCAATGTTATACAAAATTACATATAAGAGGTTGTGAGGGGAATGGGAAAATAAACAAGGAGAGAAATAAATTACAGTAGATGGGGTAGAGAGAGAAGATGGGAGGGGAGGGGAGGGGAGGGAGGATAGTAGAGGATAGGAAAGGTAGCAGAATACAACAGTTACTAATAGGGCATTATGTAAAAATGTGGATGTGTAACCGATGTGATTCTGCAATCTGTATTTGGGGTAAAAATGGGAGTTCATAATCCACTTGAATCTAATGTATGAAATATGATATGTCAAGAGCTTTGTAATATTTTGAACAACCAATAAAAAAAATTTTTTTAAAAAGTGTGACTCCATCCCCCAGTCAACATAGTTGAGATAGTAAACTTAGGCTGACAAGAAGGATGCTTTAGGGAGGAGAAAGAATTATCTGAGAGTAGTCAGTAATTGGTACAGGTACATGGGAGAAAGGGAGGAGAAGCTGTTCCACTCCCTGTTACCTAAGGATGGCAAAAAGAGGGTAAGCAGTAAAGTATAGGATATAGGAATACTTTAGAAAAATGGGCCTAAGAATGCAGACATTAACAATGGATGGGACTCCATCTTTGGGAGGTGATCAGGGATGAGAAGGATGGCTGTAAGAGTAGGAAGTCTCCAGTCTCAATGAAACTAAAGTGCCAAGTCCAGGGAGTCCCAGCAAAGAGGCTCACCATGTTGGGATATTGATGTTACCCCTAAATTTAAGTTTTGGGCCCTACTTTCTAACAGTATCTCACTCCATAATCATGAACTTCTGTCTTTATTCCTGTTTCTTTCTGCTTAGGATTCTATTTCATTCTAGGTCTTAAATCCTACCTTAAACTTCAGCCCAATACACAAGGCAGCTACTTTGGTGTTGTCACAGCACCTCCTAGGAAACTGAGGGGCTACAATGTATTGGTTTATGGCTGATGATCATCACTCTATGCAAGTTCTTATGCTGTACATGATTATCTGGAAATAGCCATTCCATTCCGAGGGGGTGTCTCTTCCAGAATCATGCTCTAGAGTCAGGAAGTTTCCAGCGTTCTCTTCTTTCCCTAATGTTTAGATTCTGAAATGGGCCTCAGCTCACCTGCATTGCTTATATAATCTATGCTGTTAACCATAGTTGAGTATCATTCGAAGCAACAACATAAGGATTTGATGTAAAGTTATTTAAACCACATTTTCCTAAAACTAGTGAATTTACCTAGAATTACATTTTAATGTCAAGAAAGTGTCTTTAAAGTAGGTAGCTAAATAATGCTATAGACAAAAGATTGGTAACTCTATTCGTCCCTAACCTATTTGAAAGGAAGACTAAATAATAACTTGCATATATTTTGAATTAATAGTTCATTCATCTCATGCGAGAAATGGCTCACATTTTTTTCAACACTTCATGGCTGAGGTTTTAATCCAGTATGAGCTTTAAGAAATTTTTTAAAAATTATTTATTAGGAAATTCTTACTTTTGCCCCAGAAACATGAAGTTTACATACAGCTATAAGACTTATGAGAAAATGAACAAACACCTAACTATGTGGGGAACCAAAGCAATTAACAAATGTATAGTAACACAGAAGAATAATCAAGCCTTTCCAGAATGCACAAAAGATGTTCTAGTTACTATTTGGCTAGTATTAACAATTTAAACCAACCAAATAATTCTTCAACCATATTTTTTGCTTTAACCTTTGTTACTAAAAATCTTTATAACAAACACTTTTCAATGTTTGAGCCTAGATAAAATATCCATTTCTTTTATGATTTGCACAATGGGTGAACATTTGTGTTTACCTCAAATACAGAAAATTGGACTGACTCTAGGAAATGTTAGTTTTTTTGCTTACATGTCTGTAAAATTTCTGATATAGAGTATTTCCCTCTGTGGTTTGCCTAGTCTAATAAAATCAAAATATAAAATAATTATTGATTGGTGCCACCTACTTCATTCTTCTTGCTTTAGCTATTCTGGGTCTCTTATTTTTCCAGATGAATTTCATGACATTTTTCTATTTCTATGAGGAATGTCATTGAGATTTTAATTGTAATTGCATTAAATCTGTATAGTGCTTTTGGTAGTATGATCATTTGATGATATTAATTCTGTCTATCCACAAACAAGGTAGATCTTTCCATTTTCTAAAGTTTTTAATTTCTTTCTTTAGTATTCTGTAGTTTTCCCTGTAGAGGTCTTTCACTTCTTTCATTAAGTTGATTCCCAAGTATTTTATTTTATTTTATTTGTGGCTATTATAAATGAGGTAGTTTTCCTTATTTCCTTTTCAGAGGATTTGTCACTGATATACAGAAATGCCTTTGATTTATGGGTGTTGTCCTTAAACTATACTATAGAAAAATAATAACAAAAACAGTATGATAATATTGGTATCAAAATAGACCTGTAGACCAGTGGTACAGAATAGAGGACACAGAGACAAATCCACATAACTACATGTTCTTATATTAAACAAAGGTGCCAAAAACATACATTGGAGAAAAGATAGCCTCCTCAACAACTGATGCTGGGAGAACTGAAAATCCATATGCAACAAAATGAAATTAATCCCCTATCTCTCACCATGCACAAAAGTCAACTCAAAGTGGATCAAGGACCTAGGAATTAAACAAGAGACACTACATCTATTAGAAGAAAAAGTAGGCCCAAATATCCATCATATCAGATTAGACCCGGACTTCCTTAATAATCTCCTATAGCACAGAGTTAAAATCAAGAATCAATAAATGGATTGATTCAAACTAAAAAGCTTCTTCTCAGCAAAAGAAACAATTAGGGAAGTGACTAGAGAGCCTACATCTGGGGAGCAAATTTTTACCACATGCATGTCAAAGAGAGCACTAATCTCTAGGATATATAAAGAACTCAAAAATCTTAACACCAAAACAAAACAAAACAATAACAACAACAACAACAACAACAACAACAAAAACAACCCAATCAATAAATGGGCCAAGGAACTGAACAGACACTTCTCAGAAGATGATATACAATCAATAACAAATATATAAAAAATTTTCAACATCTCTAGCAATTAGAGAAATGCAAATCAAAACTACTCTGAGATTTCATCTCACTCCAGTCAGAATTGCAACTATTAAGAACACAAACAACAATAAGTGTTGGTGAGGATGTGGGGGAAAAGGCACACTCATACACTGCTGTAGGACTGAAAATTGGTGCAGCCAATATGGAAAGCAGTATGGAGATTCCTTGGAAAACTGGGAATGGAACCACCGTTTGACCCAGCTATCCCACTCCTCAGTTTATACCTAAAGGAATTAAATACTACAGGGACCCAGCCACATCAATGTTTATAGCAGCACAATTCACAATAGCTAAACTATGGAACCAACCTTGATGCCCATCAGTTGATGAATGATAAAGAAAATGTGGTATATGTACACAATGGAATACTATTCATCATTAAAAAAGAATAAAATCGTGGCATTTTCAGGTAAATGGATGGAGTTGGAGAATATAATGCTAAGTGAAGTTAGCCAATCCCCAAAAACCAAATGCCAAATATTTTCTCCAATATAAGGAGGCTGATTCATAGTGGGGATGGAAGGGGAGCGTGGGAGGATTAGATGAACTCCAATAGAGCAAAGGGGAGAGAGGAGAAGGGAGAGGGCATGGGAGTAGGAAAGATGGTGTATTTGAGATGGACATCATTACCCTAAGTATATGTGTGAAGACACGAATGGTGTAACTCTGCTTTGTGTACAACCAGAGGTATGAAAAATTGTGCTCTATATGTGTAATATGAATTGTAATGCCTTCTGCTGTCATAAATAACAAATTAGAATAGAAATATTATGTTTATGAGACAGGAAATATATGTCTTAGCAGGAAATAAATCTGTTCTTACAGAAAAAATTATTATTATTATTATTGATTGGGGCTACTGTTAATCAGTTTTTATTGCATTTGGAAGTTATTATGGAAAGAATACAATGCCATACAGATAATTGAAATTACCTGCCAGAGAAAATTTAATAACAAAAATTTGGTAGCCGAATAAATAGCTATGGAATGTAAGAATATCATGTAATTAATATACGTTTAAGTAAAACAGATGACATCACACTTGGTTTAATTAATTCAAAAATTAGAGCAAGGTCATAAACTATTTGATGCTCCAATCCTGTTTATTTAGATCATCATTCATTAATTAGTTCAATAAATACTTATTTCATCAACATTTACTATGTACGAGGAAATGAGGAAAGTGTAGGAAATAAGCCAATGGGTTTCTCTCTTCATGGAACCCCCATGTTTATGTGAAAATTTGACATTGAAAATGTAATTGCAATAAAAATAAATGCTGGTGAGAATGTAGGGAAAAGGGTACACTCACACATTGTTGGTGGGGCTGCAAATTAGTACAAATGTTTTGGAAAGCAGTGTGAAGATTCCTTAAAACACTAGAAATGAAACCACCATATGACCCAGCTATCCCACTCCTTGGTATTATCCAAAAGAACTAAAATCATCATACTATAGTGATATAGCCACATCATTATTTATAGCACAATCACAATGGCCAAATAATGGAGCCAGCCCAGATGCCCATAAGTAGATGAACGAATTAAGAAAATGTGGTATATACACACAATGGAGTCTTACTCGGCCATTAAAAGAAAGAATGACTTTATGGCATTTTCCAGTAAATGAGTGGAAATGAAGAATATCATGCTAAGTGAAATAAGCTAGACTCAGAAAATTAAGGGTCAAATTGTTTTCTCTCACATGCAAAAGCTAGAAAACAATAAAGGAAAAGAAGGGATAAGATATCATGATATAGGGAAGATCAGTGAAGTAGAAGAAGATGATTGAGAGGGAGGGAGGAGGAACAGGAAAAGGGAGGAAATGCAGAATAAATTTAACAAATTTATGCTATGTACACATATAAATATACCACGGGAAATTTTGTCTTTATGTATATATAGAAAGCACCAATGAAAAATAAATAAATACGTGAGCAAAATGAAGATAATTAAAGTAGAAGAAGGAGAATGAGGGATGAAGGGTAAGGAAAAGGGGAGGGAATAGGCACTGAAATGGAGTAAATCAAAGTCCACACATGAATGATTTTCTCAAAATAAACCCAACTACTATGAACAACTATAATGTTCAAACAAAAAGAAATAAAGAATGTGCCATCTATACTAAAGTGTTAGGATTGTCACTTTCTCTAGAAAATCTTTTACAAGATAAAAATCACTGATGCTGCAACTCAATACAAATTCAGGACTGCAATTTTTAACTTCACTGCTTTTATATTATATTTATATCTCAGTTCATTTATGTCAAGAAATCCTGATTCCCAAGGACAAAAGGGATGGTAGAATAATATCTCACATTTTTGTTGACTCTCTCACATTAGGCACTTAACAGTCTCAGAACAGCATGGCTGCAACTATGATCACCTACATAATTACTGATAATGGGTTAATTTTTTCTTCATTTAGTTGTTTTATATAGTTATACTATATTACTATATTTTGTTGGAACATAAAGACATCATATACTCCCTTTCAACATCATATAGTCTCAGTTCTGTAGTAACCACATTTTTTAAAACTTCAGTAATCTTTTTATTAGAATGTTTTAATGTTGGTCTTTCTGGGTTGACATTCTTAGATACTCAGTGTACACTCAATATCTAGTTTCAAATAGCAGTTTTCTTCCATTATAGTTGTTAGCATGTTCTATTCCTTTCCCTTGCTTTTATTTTTTCCCCAGAGGAAAAAAATTCATATTATACATATAGAGCACAATTTTTCATATCTCTGGTTGTATACAGAGTCACACTATTCGTGTCTTCATACATGTACCTAGGGTAATGATGACCATCTCATTCCACCATCTTTCCTACCTCCATGCCCTCTCCCTTCCCCTCTCTCCCCTTTGCTATATCTGGAGTTCATCTAATCCTCCCATGCTCCCCCCACAACCCCATTATGAATTAGCATTCTTATATCAGAGAAAACATTCAGCATTTGGTTTGGGGGATTAGCTAACTTCACTTAGCATTATATTTTTTTGTAGCATTATATTTTTCAGTAGCACTTCCACTAGTGTGGAAAGTTAAAAAAAAAAAAGTATTTTTTCTGTTCCTTTCCCTTGTTTTTATTTTTTTCTCAGAGACCTCAATTGCCTTTATGCTGAACTCCTTTGCCTATTCTCAATATTTTTAACTTTTCTAATTTTTAAACCTCTTTCTTCATTTTTTTTAAAATTAATATCTTATCCCTCTTCATCTTTTCTTTCTTTTAAAGAGTTCTCGGTCATGTTCTTTCTCTCTTGTGTTGATTTTTTTTCTTTTATTTCTAACCCTTCAGATCTATGATCTCCTTTCTTAATTTTTTTTCAGTCTGATTATTTTTTGTATCATCTTGTATTGGCATTTTTCTTTTGACTTTAAATTAAATAATCTTATATATTAAAATTATATAATTTAATATATCTACATATTAAAATTAAATATATCTTATAATTAAATTTATCAGCTTTAATTCAAAGTTACAATTGATTCAAAGCTGACATGTCACCTGGTAATAGTAACACGGGAGAACAAACAGTCTATTGATTGATATGAACCAGAAAATCATTGGAAGATGGGGAAAGGGAGATATTTAATTAAAACACTTTCACAGATTACATTCAAGCAGCTAAATAGTAGATAACCTGCATGCAACACAATGTCCTCCTTTTTTCAATTTCATTTGTTCTTTTTAGTTATATATGACATTAAGATTTATTTTGACATAAAAGCATGGAATATAATGTGCTCTAATTCAGTCCTCATTACTCCCCTCCACTTTCCCCTGCTCCTGTTCCCTACCCTCTGCTTTGCTCATCTTTCTGCTATTTACTTATAGTTTTTTTTTTAATTGGTATCTTCTGGATATACATGATTGTGTGAGATTCACTGTGATGTATACACACACACACACACACACACACACACACACAACTTTCCTATGTATCACCTTTTTAAGTCTTTCAACTTTTTTTTGAAATAAAAGGCCATGTGTATATTTTCCTGTTGCCTTTTTTTAATGTAATTTTTTTTCAATTTTTTGGAGGCATGCAGTTCAGTTCAGAGTAACTTTCTAATGTCACAGAGCTCCCTCTTCTTTCATTTTTGTACAGCATCTTTGCTTCCTGAGACTTCCTGGTTTGTACTCCTCTTCTAGTGTGGAGAGTCAAATAGATCTCAAAGATTCCGTGTCCTAATCCCTGGAACCTGTACATATGTTACATTACATAACAAAAAGGACTCTGCAGTTGTGGTCCAAAGGTGATTATGGACCATAAAATAAAATTAAGGGAAATTAACCTAGATTATACAAGTAAACCCAATCTAATTATATTATCCCTTAAAAGCAGTGAATTTTCTTCAACTTGAGGCAGGAGAGATAAGCCAAAATAGAAGGTCAGAGAGATTTAAGACAGCAGGGAAATGCAGAGTTCATGAATGGCTGAAATGGACTCCTAGAGTCTTCCAATAAGAGCCCACATGGCTTTATGAGACTCAGTACAGAAAAATCAGCCAAACCCACCCAGATTTCTGACCTGCAGAATTGTGAGAAAATATATTTTTGCTGTTTTAAGTCACCAAATTTGAAAACAATACACCCACTTTTATTTGAACCTTCTTTTTTTCTCTCTCTCTCTTCATCATCATTATCAGGCTCAAGTTTGACTCAACTCCTCATTGTGGGGTTTGTTCTACAAAGAAGCCCTAACACCTCAGTTTTGGAGTTCCATATTTTTCCAGCCACGGACTAGATGGTTCCCAAGTTTAGAATTTACCAAAAATCCTTGTGTTCTGCTATTAGAGTGAGCAAAACCCTCCCAGTTTCTGCTGCTGTTCTCTAATTGCCTGGGCTTTCCAGTAGATACCTACTGGCTGTGTGCAGCTAACCTGTTCTCAGTTTTTCAGATGGCACCTGGAGCTTCCCTCTGCTTTCTGCAGCACTGATCCTAGTACCAAGTAATTCTTGTGACTGTTGCTTGCTTGTCAGTCTTTCAGAGTCTGTGAAGATACCTTGTCACCAATTTTGTCATAAGTGTCCATCGTTTTTAGTTTTGCTGAACTACTGCCTTGGTTGTTCAAGTGTGAGAATTTGAAGACATTTTTAAAACTATGCTTTTCCTTCTAACACCATCTTCCCAGAATCTTGGGCCTACTTTAGACATACTTTTGAAAAGTAAGCTTATAAATATTCTTAAAATAGACCATATTTCAATCTCCCAATGGCAGTTCCCATTGTGAAGAAATTTAGTTTAGATTTGTGTAAATAAAGAGTTACTTTAAAATATATTCAATAATGCCTAGACCATCTGTTTTGGGATTTGGGGTGTTTGGAAGTGAAGCCCACCTCTCTAGGTACATCAATACTGAAGAATTGGCAGGTAATGATAGAAGGGTTGATCACAGAAGTTTCAAAGGGATTATCTATTTTTGTTCTGTAATTACTTTTATATTTGAAATATTAAATCCTTTTTAAGTTTCCTATTATATCAAAATATGACAAAAAATTGAGTAAGTTATATAAGGTGAAAAAGTTATTCCAAACTTTTTTAGCTTCTTTAAGCCCTGAGCAACACAAATGTGTAAAACTTCTTATTCTCTAAGAGATTCCAAAACAATTATCAGTAGTGAAACTGAGACCACACCCATGTGGGGACACATGGAAGACTGCCCGAGGCCTCTGCTCCCCACCTATGATGGGCAGAACACAAGTAGAGCAAGATCAGGTGAGGAAACCAAAAGTAATGCAAACTGAGGATCATGTTGGAAATTAAGTTATACTTAGGTACTCAGAGCAATATATTACATTACACTAAACTATCTTTTTATTTTTATTATTCTTAAAGACATGTTGGAAAAGAAAAATGGAGTACTCTTCACTGTATATTTTTTAAAGTTTTTATCATAAACATTTTCCTGGTTTTGTATGTGTCAAATGACCACACCAGACATGCTTGGAGTATAATAAAATTCATTCTTGTTCAGCTGTGTCGTTATATTCAATGTAAAGCAGACATCTGAAGCAACTGAATATATAATTCAGATGTCACAGTCATTTTATTAATGTGAAATGGTAGAGGAAATGGATGTACATAACAAATAACTCTGATCAGGAGTATAAATAATTCAGATATAATAATATTTTGCTCAGAATCATACAGTTACTTTGAATATGCAGTCTAAATAAAATTAAGCTAAAAGTGAAACTACTTGATTATATTTTTAATTTTGCCAAATTTGTAATTTTTGTTGATTGAATTTTCTGAGTATTTTTCACTTCTGCAGAGCAGAGATAAAAGTACACAAGGAATTGTGAGGATCAGATCAGATGATATTCACAAAAACTTCCCAAAAAAAAACATAAAACTCTTTACATATCAAAAATTTCACCCTTCAAACAATCTTTTAAAATTGCTTAGTAGACAGATGTAATAAATCAGGCTAAGAATGCATCTTCACAAATCACCATAGTCTAAGAGATCTAGGATAGCAAAACAAAAATAAACATGTCTTTGCTGAATAATAGGAAAAATACATTATTGTTTATGAGTAAAGAAATTTGGTTGGAATTCTTTGTGAGACCAAAGTAGTTTTTAATTGTACTAATCTCAGAAATGTACTTTAAATAGATAAAAGCCAGACAGTTTTTTTCAAGGAGGAAACATCAGAAATTATCAAAACTATTTGGCTTCCTGGTGATCTATCATCTAATTATGCGAGGTTTTGGCAGGATGGGACAGAGGCTTTATATAAATAAATTTCTTCTTAAAAATAACATTTTTTTCATAGTCTATATGAAACAGAAGGCTTAAGCCAAGGGCAGGCTGAGTGGATGAGATGTGCTGAAGGAATTCTTCACAGGCAATTTCTATTTACAGACTTCTTTTATATCTACTTCTACCAAGGAACGAAGAACATCTTGGAGGACGTTGTGATGGAGAATGCCTTTTCTGATTGTTATGCAGTACAGGAACGAAAAAGTACTGCCCTGTTATTAGTCTTAATAATTCAAGAGCTATAGCTTAAAGGTGCTTATGTACATCCAGGTTTAGCACTGTGTTATCATGTGATGTGACTTACTGGACCACTCTCAAGCAGAGCTCCTCCAACCAGAAACCTCCCATGTAGTTTCTATTATCTTGATAAATATAATATGTCTGGAAGAGGGAGATATCTAGCAACAGCAGGCAACTCTTGGACAATTCAGATTGATATCAGCAATCGTCAGGTCTGAAATGTTATTAGTCTGTATGGGTCATTCTATATTGGAAGAAAAGAAGGATCCCCAGATAAACTCTTAAAAGATTTGAAATTAGAACCAACATTGTATTTAGTTTACTGATAGTGCCTTGGTCCACAATTGCATTTAGTTTACTGATTGTGTCTTGACTGTTGTAATTTCGAGGCTACAGCCAGCTAGGACAAAAAGCCAAATAAAGTACAAGGTCTCTGGGGCATTTGCTTGGAGTATCTATCTAGATAGATAATAAATTAACACTAGAATAAATCACAAGCAGGCTGCTACCTCCTCTTGACTTAAAAATTATAAATTGGTCACTCTATTCAAGCTTACTGATAAAGATAGTTCCCTTAAATTAAAATCTAAAAACATATCTTGCTTGTACAGATCTAGCTCTCTTGGGTAAGTTTTGCAGGTTTGTCTTGTGAAATTACTGATTTCTATTAGCTAGATGATGTCATTAATAAAGCCGGCAGTAAAACCCAGTTCATATTAGAAACCAAGTGAGGATTGTATCATGCTTCTTCCAAGAATTAGTGATTATCTAAAACTTAAACCTTTTATTATGAATTCCAAAAAGTGACAGTAGTCCAAAAACACATAAAAGAAAACTGAAGAAAGAATAATGCCTACTAAAAAATAAACATATTTTGCCATGGTGAAGGCCACTAAAAAGAAATTTTGAATGTCTTTATAGCTAGATTTACATATTTTTATACTTAGTAGATGTGATCTGTGCATAATTACAAATGATAAAAATTAAAGATTAACTTAAATAGGTTAAAATTCTATGAACACTTGCAACTTTAACCTAAGAGATGAAACTTAAGAAGAAAACTTGAGAAAAATTTTGTGACCTTAGATTAACACAAAGATTTCTTTGATAGGATACAAAAAGTAGGAACCATTAAAAAACATTGATAAAATGTACTTCATTAAGATTATAAACTTCTGCTCTTTGAAGCAAAGTTAAGGAAAAAATGCAAAAACAAACAGGGAGAAAATGTTTACAAAACCCCTATGTAATAAAGAACTTTTTTCCAGATTGTATAAAGAACTCTTACAACTCAATAATACAAATAACCTTAAATATGGACAAAAAATTTTAAAATAAAAATAAAATTTCCCATAAGCAAGTGAAAAGTTGTTCAAGATAATTACTTATCAAATGGCTAAATCAGAATACTCACTGTATCTTGTCTGACAATGGTCTGGAATACCTGGAACTCACACATCGATGATAGGAATGCAAAATGGTAAATAGCCACTTTGAAAAGCACGTTGACAGTTTCTTATAAAATTAAATGTACTCTATGACCCAAAAATCCAATTCAAAAATAAATAAAAGCACATTTGCTTACTGGTCTTCAAATTTGATGATACTTTTAAAATATTTCCAGGAATTCAGTGGGAGCACCAGTAGTAGTCTGGTATCACAGAAACCCTGCCCTGTGAAATGGCATCTTGGCAATTTATTTGATTCATGAAGTCACCTGGCCTTCTAAGTAGGATATTCCTATAAGAATTCTGGTCCTGGATGAGAAATAGTTTTGTATTAGTTTTTACATACATGCATATCATATATATGTACCCAAAATATTACCACTGTATTTGAAATAAATGGAACTGATATGATTACAAGGCACATTCACCTCTGTTTTATAATCCATAAAAATAGTTTTCTTTAAGTTATTAATTGCCTGGTCTTTTGACTTCCATTCTAATACTCTGCTAATTAGATCACAAACCAAATAGTTGGATGAAGTAGTCATTTAGCTTCAGCCTTAATGCATTTCTTGTAGTTTAGATAATACATTAGATATCTTTTTCAACTACTTAAAATAATTTTTAAACAGATGATAGAAACCTTTATTACTTTTTCTTACTTTAGATGTGGCCTCTCTCCACTTGCCTCATCTACTGAGATGAACTTCACTCTTCCTATCAGATACTGAACAGCATCAATTTTATCTAACCCACTTGTCCTTGTAGCATTTCTGGTGCTACCACGTTTTCACAGATGTGCCCTCCATTTATTTGTTTGCCTATGATGATAAATTTGTTCCATTCTGAGACTAGGTCAATAACAAAGAGGAGAAAGTGAAGATAAATTATTTCAGTTCAGGAAGTAGAAAGTGATGGATCTAACATCACATTCTGAAATTCTTTATACTTTGACTTAAGTGATAAGAAGGTAATGGAAGCAAATGCAAAAATTTCATGGGAACATGGAAGTTTCTCAGTTAACAATTTATGGAATAAATACCGCATGAATTAATGAATGAGTGAATGAAGTGGCTAGAGAAACCTGAGTTTCAATTCCAGCTATTCCATTTAGTAGCCAGAAATTTGGGCAAACTACTTAGTCTTTTTGAGCCTTGACTTCTTCATTTGCAAGATGGGAGTAATCATGTAAAACAAATCTGAAGATTAGTAGGATGTATATAACACATCTATCACATCATTAGGGAAGCAGTAGATTTTCAAAAAAGTAAAAGGCAGCTACAGGAAAATTCTTGAAAAAATTCAGCTTCTATCCAACATTTTTTAAAAATAAAGTTTTTTTCCAACTAGGAATAGAAGGTAATTTAGTCTACAAAGTAAGCTTAAAAAATGAAAAAAATAAAATAAAAAGAAAGAAAGAAACTAGGAAATGCAAAGGGTCAATAGTAGCTATGGAACTTGAAAACAAAACAAACAACAACAACAACAACAACAAAAAAGTTAGGCTGACTTACCCTGTCAGATAAGACTTATTATAGGGCCTTGATATTAACACTTATGTAAGGTGGAAAACCATACCAACAGAAGCAAACAACATATAATAAACCAACTCATGGACATTTTATGTACAAAAGAGATAATATTACATGCTTTCAGAGAAAGAACAGAATTCTCAATAAATGTAGCTGAGAAAATTGGTTTTCTTTATTGAAAAATATAAAATTTTGCACCTACCTAAAATAAACAAGAACAATTCCAGGTACCAAATTGACCTAAATAAGAAAAACAAAGCTACAAGGCTTTTGGAAGGCTACATAGAAAAATAAAGTTCAGAACCTCAGGATATGGACAGAGCTCTTAACAAGGCACAAAAACACTAATTACAAATGAGATGTTTACTAAATGCGTTGTGTTAAATTTAAAAATGTACTTTTATTTTAAAAAAACAAGGAATGGGTACACCACAGAGTAGGAGAATATAATGTGGCACATATAATTTTAAAGGCCAATACTCAGAATGTAGAAAAGAACTTCTATAAAGCAATATGAAACCACAAAAAAAGGTTCAAAACTTTGACCAGGCACTTAAAAAATAAAAAAGGTTACCAAGTGAACAATAAGTATATGAAAAATATACTCAATCTCTTTAGTAATCAGGGGGGTTACAATTGAAATTATATGAAATATCATTGTACTTCCACCAGATTTGCAAATATTAAGACATCTAAAATATCTCTTATGGGTTGAGTTTTTCTCCCTATCCCCTAAATTCACTCACTAAAGTCCTAACCCCCAACACCATGAAGAATGACCTCATTTGGAAATAGAGTCTTTACAGTAGTGATGAAATTAAATGAAAGAGATCATGCTGGTGGGCTTTAACCCAGTAAAATGGGTCTTAAAGGGGAGAGAAAGAAATTTGAAACCACAGACACATACACATAGGAGACAATGTAAAGACAAGGAGATGGTCATATGCGAGCCATGAGAAGCCTGGAGGAAACCCTTCCTTTTCAACCCTGAGAAGGAGTCAAGCTACTAACACCTCATATCAGGCTCTAGCTTCCATAATTATGAGGCAAGAAATTTGTGTTGCTTAAGCCACCAGTTGAGGAACCTCGTTACAGAAAGCAGACCCCAGGAAACTAATAAAGGCTGAGCCAAGGGTTGAAGTGGTAGAAGAATTAAGAGTAGAGATCCTCAGATATTGTCAAGTGGAATGTAAACTGTACATTCAGTGAAAACCACTTGAGCATTATCTGGTAAAGCTGAAGATATGTATATTCCAGGTCCTGAAAATTATCCAGGATATATACCCTGAAGTAGGGCTTTCGAATAAAACTTTCTGGAGTGAAGTTTTAATAATTGGTACTGTCCAATACTATAACTCCTAGTCATATGTAACTATTGAATATCTGAAATATTACTATCACAACTAAGGAACTCAATTTCTAATTTTATTTAGCTTCAACTAATTTAAATTTAAATAATCACTACCTATTAGACTTCATAGTTGACAAAGCAGTTCTACAATACTTCAAAAAATGCACCAAAGATATACATCGAGGCATGTTTATAGCAACATTAACTATAGTAGTCCAAATCTGGAAATAATGTGAAGTATCTATCAGTAGCAGAATGGATAAATAAATTATAATACATTTAAATAATAGAATACTATATATATGGTAATGAAAATTAATGAACTAGAGATAAAAAAATGGTGACTCTCAAAACTATGTGAGCAAATTAAGCAAGAAATAAAAGAATACAAATAGCATGATCCATTTATAGGATGCTCAATCATAGCATATTGTTTAAGGACAAATACTTAAATGGCAAATGAAAAGGAAAAACAAAGAAATGACCTTGATAATAAGAGTCATATTGGGAACACGGCTCCAGGAGAATTTTCTGAGTCTTGATACTAATTCAATGAAATTCATTTTAGATTATTATTTAAATTTTTATTTTCATTTTTTATTTTGAGACAGGGTCTCCCTAAGTTGCTTAGAGCCTTGCTAAGTTGCTGAGTCTGGCTTTGAACTTGGAATCCTCCTGCCTCAGCTTCCTGAGCTGCTGGAATTACAAAAATAAAAAAGGGCTGTGGATGTGACTCAATGGTAAAGCACCTCTGGGTTCAATCTCTGGTACCAAAAAAAAAAAAAAAATTGACACTCTAAGATGCATTTTACTGTGTTAGATGGGAGAAAGACACGAAGCACCAATCTGGTGACCCTGAGACTTCAGAATGCTCCAGGAAAAACAACACTGAATCAAAAAATCAGTGAATGGATCTTAATGTATGTTTCAACTTATTATGTTCTAACTTGTTGTATTAAGCTTTGAATAAATTCTCATGATTCTCTGCTTCAATTGACAGTTGCAATTAAACTGTTAGCTATTGGTCCCAAAATATAAGAGGGTATATAGTATATTTTCAACCAGGTGAACATATTAGAAAGGAAGCAAGAGAAGGGTCCCCTAGATAACAAAAGTTTTCAACATCTTTGTATAGACTTCTGTCTCCATTTTCTCAGCCTGACTCTCTTCAATTTATTCTGTCAGAATTTTGTCCTTCTTCCACTGAACACTTTCTATCAACGTTATTATTGACTTCTATCTTGAAAATTCAGTGATCAATATATCTGTTCCCATCTTGCCTGTTGTTCCAGTATTAATGACACCAATGAACATTTCCTCCATCTTTAAAGACATTTGAGATACCAAATTCCCCTGACTAGCTTCCCCTTTTCTACTCCTCTTAGTACATCCCCCTTCTCTGTCTGACCTCTCCTGCTAGAATGCCTCCACACTCTTGGCCTGGTTCCCTTGTCTGGTCTATTTTCATTCACTCCTTAGAAGAGCCCATCTATTTTCTGGTTTTAAATATCTAATCCATTTCACCAGCTATGGCCTGATTCCTCAGCTCTAGACTTAGATATTCTGCTTCCTGATGCCTAATAAGCATCTAAATTTAATGTAACCAAAGCAGCGCTGTCATATTCCACTTTTTCCCCAGTTATCTTTAACTCAACAAGTGGTCACTCCATCTACTTGAGGCCAGAATCCACTCTTCTCTATACAACTAATAACTATATAACAAGTTTTTCAGTGTTCCTATTTTCTAAATATATCTAAATCCAATTACTTATCAATATGTCTGCTTATAAAATCCAAGTTTGTGTTAACATCCCCTGTTCTCTT
Organism: Callospermophilus lateralis; assembly: GCF_048772815.1. Classification (NCBI taxonomy): domain Eukaryota; kingdom Metazoa; phylum Chordata; class Mammalia; order Rodentia; family Sciuridae; genus Callospermophilus; species Callospermophilus lateralis. Next base: position 124,915,496 of record NC_135306.1, on the reverse strand, counting down.
ATCTCCTTACTGGTCTCTTTGGCCTCCATTCTTGCCTCTTACACCAAGGTCTAAATGTTTTCTCTGTGTCTTTCCTTTTTTAAAAGACAAACTCTAATAGTTTTCCACTGAAATAAAATAGTACAAAATTTTCTGCTGAGGTTAATCAGGAAAAAAGTCAAATAGATTTTGGCATCATGGTTACATGGCTCACACTTCTCATCTTCTGGTACGCTCCGGAAGCCATGGCTTTGTTCACTGTCGTTATTGTTCCTGGAATACGCCAATCCCATCTCTGTTTCAGGGTCTTTCTATCCTGCCTGTAATGTTTGTTTCAGTCCCGTCTTGCAGTTCGCCACTCCTGGGATGGGACTCTCCTGCACAGTCCCCCCACAGCAGCTCTGCACCCTGCCTATTACCCCACTGCACAATTTCATTTTCCTGAAACAAATACCACTGTCTAAAATGATCTTATTTGTTTTGTTTATTTATTTGTCAGGCTTCCTTCATTAAAATCTAGGTTCTCAGGGCAAGAACTTGTATCTAAACACTTACATACAATCATATAATGAAAACATAATGAATGAATGAAAGAAATTGATAAGACAGCTTCCCAAGGCTATGGTTTCAGATGCAAAGGCACCAAGAAGGAGACTCACAAAAGGCCCTTTACATCCAGTATTCTTGAAATCCCCCCAGTGTCTTCTTGCCTTCAGAAATAAGATGAGCCCTAAGATTCCCAAATCTTAACATAGTAAATAGCTTTTTTTATGTCCGAATGCCAGGTATATACTAACAAAAGGACACGGATAGTGGAACAGATGTTTACAGATGCATCTCCTTTGGTCTCAGTAAGTCCTATATCTCCTAGCCTGCTTCCTCTTCTACTAATTAATTTCCAATATTAGCAAACTAAGTAACACTAAAATAAGACTACTAGATAATTATGACACCAACATATAACTGTTGTGTCAATAAATATGCTACATTCAAATGCAACCACACTTCTCACACACTGATTGTCTTTAGAAGATAACAATTATGACAATAAGATTCTAAAAGGATATTCAGAGCATGGATGTCTTGCAATATACATCAAAGCTTATTTTAGTAATGGAGTCATGAAAGTATTTCTATTAAACCAACTAGAATTCAAGAGAACTTCAACAAACTAGGCTTTCTGAAATGTTGTCTCCTTCTTTCACTTGTACGATAGGCCAAATGGTTGAAATTCACTGTCTCATTTAGTCTTCCCAACAGCCTAGGAAAATAGGTTTAAAGGAGTAGCTTGTCCAAAGATTAAGACAAGCCTTTTAACCAAACTAAGAATCCAATTCTCTGTGATAGAAAAGTTCACATGCATTCCAAGACAAGAAATACTGTATCCATAGATAATTGTGCATATTTACAAAAAGAATAGTGAGGTGAAATGGCTAGAAAAACTTTTAAAAACAGTATTTCTACATAACGAAATGTAATGCAACTATTAAAAGAATGGAATGTCTAGAGTTGCTACATGCAAGAATCTAAAAAATACATATACTATTGAGTTTTGAAAAAATGATGGTGTAGAGGACATAAAAATATAATCTGATTTTGCTTTATAAAAGTAATATATAGCTGGGCATGGTGGTGCATGCCTGTAATCCCAGTGGCTTGGGAGGCTGAGGCAGGAGGATCACAAATTCAAAGCCAGCCTCGCAAAAGCAAGGCGCTAAACAACTCAGTGAGACCCTGCCCCCCCTAAATAAAATACAAAATAGGGCTGTGAATATGGCTTAGTGGTGGAGTGCCCCTGAGCTCAATCCCCAGTACCAAATAAAAATTGTATATATATATATATATATATATACACACACACACACACACACACACAATATATATATATATATATATATATATATATATATATATATATATATATATATATATATATATATTAGTTGCATATGCATAGACATTTTATTAAAAGATTTGCAAGGAAATATCAGTGGGTATCTCTAGAGAACAGTACTGAAAGTAGGACTCATACAGAGAGACTTGTTCCTTTTATTTTCTGATTTATTTCTTGTTCTACTATTACTTTTTTACTATTAAAATACAGTCTTTTAAAAAATGAGAGAGAAAAGGAAACAGATTATTGAGATACTGTGAATTAATCACAAAAGGTTTGTGGATGACTGAATATACTTGAGGGAGATAGACATAAGAAAATGGAGAAGTCCAAAATGACTTAAGGTTGTGAATGTGGAACCTTCACTATTACTGATTAGAAAGCTAAAAAGGAAGTACAGAGAGGAACTACCTTTTTTGTAAAATGTTCAGAATCGCTTGGTGTCAATCATGTATTTGAGGTAATATCAGGATGTGTGTGTGGAAATGTTATAGTATTATCTACAAAAGGCACATGGTTTGGTAAATGAGGCCCTCATCTACTAGGGAGATAAATATAAATATTTAAAATGATCTCTATTATAACAATAACCAGGTATGGTTGTTCATCTTAGTGAACCAAAGTTGAAAGAAAATTTCTAATATAAATAAAATCTTTCTATGACTCAAAGAAAAAATGATGATTTGATGTTCATATCAGAACAAAAGCCTACTGTCAGAGAGAACTGAATACTCAACTTACCTGCTTTAATCACTTGGAGTAATTAAAGAGCAAGTAAGATACAGTATTAAAAACTTAAGATTAGATAAAGACTGCAAAACCTAGAAATACACTTTGCTTACTGGACAGTTTTATTTTTTAAAGTATATGTTATGAAATTTTTGTGAGGATAATTAGTCAGCTACATATGGAAGGAGAATAATTTACATCCTCAATGCATGTTATACCATATAACAAAAATCTCACATGTGAATAAAACGTTTATTTTTTTATTTAGCTAAATAAATGACAAAACCAGGGAAATAGCAAAAAAAAAAAGACAATTAAATATTTATTCATTCTTACATTGGTACTTACAATATTTGATGAGCTAAAAAAGGCCATAGTGAAAGAAAAGATTTAAATGTTTATAATAAAAATAGCACTGAGAAAAATGTTATAGCCCTAAAAGATAATTAGGCAAATTTCATGAAAATATAATTGATACAATATAAAATATACATAATAAAAACAACTCATGGAAAAAATATTCAATCAACTAATATTCAAATAAATACAAGTCTGGATTAGGAATATAGCCTAGTGGCAGAGTGCATATGCCCCGGGTCCAATCCCCAGCACTGCCAAAACATTTAAAAAAAAAATACAAGTTAAAACCCAAATGAGCTTTATTTTTCATACTAAATTAGCATCATAAAGAATGATATCATTGAAAGTCCATAAAACTAAAGTAAAATTTATATTCTCCCTTTTTTGTGATGACAAAGAAATTAGAACATTCTTCAAAATAAAATTCATAACATAATCTAAGACCTATGAATATATTGTTTCTGTGTTTCAGGTTCTTGATCACTGGATGTGGTGGCACACACTGTAATCCTAGCTACTTGGAAGCTGAGGCAGGAGGATCACAAGTTCAAAGCCAGCCTAAACAACTTAGCAAGACCTTGTCGCAAAATAAAAAATATAAAGGGCTGGAGATATACTTCCATTTAGAAGATCCTAGGTTAATCAACAGTACCACAAAAAAAAAAAAAAAGAAAAAAAAAAGAAATAGGTGTTGATCAATAGTAGTGTAAAGAATAATATTTTTTTAATGTAAAATTTTTGCAAGACTATATATAAGAACAAAAATTTAGAGTCACCCTACATATATGCAACAATAAGAGAACATTAATTATATAATAATCAAGTCCTCAACTTTCTTTATAGAATAATGTGCCTTAACATTATTATTATTATAAAAAATATATTTTGTACATATGAAAAAGGAGGTATGATGTCAAATTTTAAAAGACAGATATGGGCTATGAAGTAAACAAAGCACATATATGGGCATTAAAAGAAGGTAATTGAGAAAAATATAATTTGATTTTTTAGAGTTAAAATGTTACTGATACTTTTTTCTTAATTTTGATTTACTTTAATACTGCTATAAAATTTGTCAACTAATAATTTCCATAACTTTAAAACAGTGTAGTGTTCTTAATCAACAAAAAGGATAAATAAAAATTGATTTCAAAAGCAAAATCTATATTTGTCACAAGCAATAATAAGGACAAAAAATCAGCTAATTAACAATATTTTTCTTTATATGTGAACATTTTTTATTAGGTTATACATCATTTAATTCAAGTAGAGATTAAAAAGTACATGGAACTGGGCTGGGGTTGTGGCTAAGGGTACAGCACTTGCCTCATACCTGTGAGGCACTGGGTTCAAGCCTCAGCACCACATAAAAATAAGTAAACAAAATAAAGGTATTGTGTCCATTTACTTCTAAAAATAATAATAAAAAGTATGTGGAACATACAGAACAGGAGGTTATTCAGGTCTCTACATATAGGAAAAAATGTGTTCCTATCAAATACAATGCTTTTGAATATTCCACGTGGATATATTTATTTTTAAAAATTTATTTATTTATTCTAAGTTGTCATACATGACAGCAGGATGCCTTTCAATTCACAGTACACATATAGAGTACAGTTTTTCATTTTTATGGTTGTACACAAAGTAGAGTCACACCACATAGATGTATTTAATTTTTGTCAAAAATAATATATGTGCTTCATTATACATTCATTGGGTTCATTTAATATTCTTGTAAGATAATAGATTATTCCTATATTTTATTATAATATTAAAAATTTGAGCCATGTGATTTAATAATGAAAAAATTTTAGTATTGCATTAACAAAAAGTTAAAGTAATCATTATCATTTTGAACTTAAAACTACAAATAAGCATTTAGGACAAAGTATTAAGTATCTATAGTCTAGTTTGCTTGAAGAAAATGTTTCTGTACATTAATAATCAGAAAATAGTTTCTCCATATAAAGGAATACTCTAAGATCAACATACTTCTATAAACAAATAGTTCAACTGCAAATTTTCTGGAAATGAGTATTTAACATTTAATCAGTAAATGTAGCCAGTGAAATTACTAAATGAATTTAAAGGAATAAATGAATATCATAAATCGGCACTCAATAAGTACAACATATTTATTTACTTTTAATAAAGTATCATTTACTTAGTTTTCAGAGAGTGTGGATATGACTAAGAAGTATGTCAATTGTGTTTTATTTTTTATTTTTTTATATGTAGGTATTTTAATGAGGTCTTATAAAGCCCTGAATTAAATAAGTTTCAAGATTCTGTTGCTTTTATCTTAACTAAGTTTGAATTTTCTTAACCTTAACTAAATATTCAATTTTGGTTATTTATTCCTTTAATATTTCTTTTTAATTATAATTATTCAATCATATTGTTGTATAAATTAATGAGCCTTGCTGTAAGATTTCCATACAGCACATTTCCTGCTTTGATGGATGGGACCCACCCTTCCTACAAACCTCTCTTGTCCTCCCTTCTCTTTCCTCTCCCCCAACACCTGTCAGCTCCCCCAATGATTCATCTTCTATTTTTAGGTCTTTTTGTTTGGTGTTTGCTTGTTTCCACATGTGAAAGAAAATATATTTATCTTTTTGTGACTGGCTAATTTTGCTTGACTTGATAACCTCCAGTTCTAGCCATTTGGGGGCAAATGACATAATTTCATTCTTCTTTATAACTAAATAAAAGTCACAGTATATATAGACCAGATATTTTTTATCCATCCATCAGTTGAAAGGCATCTAGCTTGATTGTATATCTTGGCTACTGTGAATAGAGCTGCAATAAACATGAGTATGCAGGCATCTCTTGGACACTGATGTCATTTCCTTCAGATAAACTCCCAGGAGTGGTACAACTGGATCATATGGTTGTTCTGTTTTTAGCTTTTTCAGGCACTTCCATACTATTTCCCATAGTAGCTATACTAATTCACATTCCTATCAACAATGTATAAGGATTCCTTTTTCTCCACATTCTTACCAGTATTTTTTTTTTTTTCAAACAGACATTCTGACTGGGGTCAGAGGAATCTAAATGGAGTTTTGATTTGCATTTCCCTGCAGTGCAACCTACTATAAAGCATTAAAGAAAAAGCTGGATTTATGTCCAATCTAGGGTGATGATCTCAAGAAAAAAATACCTTTATAAATAGTTTGGAAAAAAGCCAAAATATATTGGATTTGACAACTTAAACTATTTTTCTTTTCTTTAATAATTTCCTTTTTATAAAAGATAAGTAATTTCACATATTCTCTGAGGAACTAGCATTTAGGGGGGAAAACAAAACTCTGACTTACCATTTCAAAACTAAGATAAATTTGTTTTCATTATTTCTTCATCTAGGCATAGGTTTGCAATTTTTACCTATAGTTCTAAATCATTTTTAAAATCTCACCCCCAATAAATCACCTCTACCAATCAATGACTCAAAAACACTCCTAAAATTCCCAGATGGGTCTAGAGTTTCTACATATCTGTGTACATATGTTTGTCCCATAAGTCAACTGTATTTTCAAGTGTGCTAATACAACAAACAGCCTTGGAAGCTAGAATGTTCCCCTTCAGAGCATAGGACCAGCCATGGTTGTGGCCCATTACAAAAGATTTAGGTTCATTAAGATCAGAATTTTTCTCCTATAACACAACTCACTGGAAGAGCAGCTGCCATCTCATCCTTTTGTATCTTCTTGTAGAAATTGGAGCATGGGGAACCAATTCAAAAATGATAATATTACTATCATAAAATACTGTCTTTGACCCAGGAAGTGTGCATCTTCTAACAGCATTCACGAAATAGTGACAGGCTATCTTGTACATTTACAAGTGAAAATCTCCGACCTTTATTCATCTTGACACCAATAAGATTGTATACTTTACTTAGAACTCATAAATTATTTTTATTTATTATTTTCAGGATCCAGAAGGTTATGATTTTCTTTAACTAAATGACATCAAAGCCATTCAATGCACATTTTCTATTGTGCATCAGGTCATCTTTAGCTGTAAGAAACGAGGATGAAGAAAAGAAATCAACATAACCCATATTTGCAACACACATGACCTATATTTTAAAAAAATATTAACAGAGCCACATGAGGCAGATTTTTCTAATTATCCAAAATTTCTTGGCTCCAAATATTTTTGTCACCTTCTGTCTCAGTAGTCTACATGTCAAGAAACAAAATGGTCCAGGAAAAATTTGTGCCAAACAATAAAGAGAAACCAAGGTGGTGAGTCAGAAACCAAGCATAGCTTTTGAGATTTCTTTTCTTCTCATCATTTCAGTTTGTTCATTTGTTACCCAGATCAAAAAGAGAACATTGGTTGATGCTCCAACAACAAATTTGAAAAGAAATTTATTTCCCAGCTACCATATTGCCTAATTTTAAATAAATCTCTGTCTAATTAAGACAATAAATGTTTCAAACTCTGCATATTCTCTATTGGTATTGACTATACACCTTACCTTCATGGATGAGGTGGGGTCTAATTCTGGGTTTTGGGTAGAGTCTATAACAACAGCTGTATAAATGATATGGCATAAAAACGAATGATAGTGACAAACACTGACAGACTTCATCCCAAATGGTTTTTCTGTCTGAACTACCAGAAATAAAATGAACCAAGAAATCATTCTTTTCTCAAGATAATGGGAAAGAAATATGTTATACTCAGCTCATATGAAAAGAGAAGTTTCTTTTAAGTCTGGGTTTGCAGAAATTCAGGAAGTAGGATACTAATGGGAAGTGAGATAAGGGCTACAGGGTGAAGCAAAAAGAGAGAGTGTCAGTTCCTTCTTTTCTCTGCCTGACTCAAAATCATGCACTGACCTAGTTCTGACTAGGGCAGTTGCTCTGGCCAGTGAAGGTTACCATTGGAACAGGCCTAATGTAGAAACCTAATGCCTTTCTGGGCTACACTCGTCCTTATAATCTATCCCTTATCTGCCTACCCTAATAACAACCTTTAAAAGATATATATATATATATATATATATATATATATATATATATATTTGCTTTTGTTTCTTCCTGACTAGTTTTCATGATCCTTTCTCTGAACCTTTAGCTATTTCAAACTGGATGAATAAATAAATAAAGATGACATCATAGGCTAAATCCAAATTTCTTGCTGCCTATAAATTCCTGTTACCTTTCCCTTCCATCAGATCAGATCCTCCTTGGTGCTGATGTTAGTCTACACCAAGTAAAATTAATCCTGTGCCTTTGAATGTTAGACTACTAATGAACACATTAGAATCTGCCTAGATCCTCTTTTTACTAGTTTCCAGCTTCCATCCCCCTCAACCAGCTCATCTGTTGAGATTTTATTGTATACTGCACCACATCATTATACAATATTCTACCACATATGTCTGAAAAAAACATTTCTGTTATTCACATTTCTTTTGGCTCTATAGTTAGTTTTAGAAGAGTAAGTGCACTCATGCATCATTCTCTCTGCAAAAAGTTACTTAAGATTTATCATGCTCCAGATATCAAACCAGCAATAGGGTACCTACAAAGTAATATGAGAGAATTGCTGGAAAGAATCATTTTTCATGCTCTGTACTAGATTCTATTGGTGAGGAAAATGTTCAAAGCATATGTATGTATAATGCACATGGATATGAGGACACTCTGAACTCTGCCTGATTCTAAGCTGAATTCATAGAGGTGACTTTTAAACTACACATGATTGGAAGTAAAGGAGTCTTATAAATAAAGAGAAAGGAGAAATCAATTCCAGATAGACAGAACACTATATGCAATGGAAATGATATGTAAGACAAAATATTGTATAGTGTGTCATTTCAATAGGAAAAAAGGGAAATTGTTCCTTTTATTTCTGCCCTTTTTGTTAAGGGAACATTGGTAGAGAAGTTAGACCAAATGTTGAAAATTTTTAGATTTGCATATATGCATTTTTTAAGCTTTTGTCTGCATTTATGTTATACTTGGTATATTAACTGGGAATCAATAGCTTTTCCAAAGTTGAGCAAACAATTTAAAATTAACCCATTAAGAGAATAAACAGTAATCTGATTATGCGGGAATCCATAATGTTTCCCATTCCTGCATGAATCTATGTATAAACCATATGTGGACTGGGAGTATGGTGAGTTTTCCTGGCTGTAATGAGAAACACTAACCTCTGCAGTTCTGCTCAGTGCTCTGACCAGTTGCAGGCGCCCAGAACAGGGCAATGAGAAGACATAGCTCCTCTGTATCCCTTTCCATGCTTCACCTAGGGACTAAGGGAAAATAAAGAATAAAAATGAAAAAAACAATCAATCAACAAAATTATTTAAATAAAATTTAAACTAAAAGGTAGTGAGAGTTATTATCTAAACTTCAGGCTGAAATAGATAGCAGCTGATCTCTCAGAACTGGATGCTTGCTCAATCAACCACAGCCCTTTCCCCACCCCAGCCTGTCCTGATAGGTGTGGCCATGTAGCTTCTTGACTCCCTCCCTTCCTGTCTTCCCTAAGCTCATTTTATTCTCTAAACTTCAGAGTCTTACAACAAGCCACAACAATTCCAATCCATACATAGATTCAGGTTGTATTAATGTGTTTCTTGTTACTTAGATAATTTCCAGTACTAAAACAATCTCTGAGTCTACACTCTGTGCTAGGCACTAGAGACACTGCCACAAACACGGGATCTGCAGATTGTAGAGCTCATTCTCTAATTTTCTCAAATGTACACTCAGTAGATGATTATACAGCTAACTCTTTTTTTGGTGAAATCACCCTTTTTACCTATTCTTCAAAGGCAGGATGCATAGCCATGGGGTCAACTGGTCATGGAACACATGGGGGCTCCATATTATTTCTTCCGTTTCAAATACTTTTTTTTTTCAGCTTTGTCATGAGGCATCCTACTCTTTCACTACTCTGAAATGCACCTCCCTTCTATTCCACTTTTTTAAAGGCTTCCTTTTGGCTCCCCTAATTTCCTTTTCCTGTCTAGGAAGGGTCCTGTGTACTGGGTGTATCTGCTCATGAGTTAAGCTTGGTGAGTAGTTGGATTGATATTTTCTGCTGATGGCCATCAGCGAGTCATTGGCTTATCCCTGTCCTAGGATGAATACCCCTGACCATTTAGCATGACCTAGAGACACACAAAGTTATGGATAAACATATTACATCTTTTTGAAAGAAGGGATGGTAGAAAAATAATTTTATTTTCAGAAGAACATGAAAATATTATGGGTTAAGATGCATACTTTTAATGTAAAAAATTTCAAAGAATATTTAAATTTCCAGTGGGCTGTACTAGATTTTTGTAAAAACCAGTCATTTTTCCCCCACAGTCAGGGTTACAAAATGTTGAGAATTTTATAAAAATAATTTTTTATTTACAAAACTTTGAGAAGCATAATACCAACTGTTCCCTAAGGAAAGGTTTTCCATGAAGATCACTATAGATTTTCAACAAAATAGATACTTTAATCCTTAATAATTATGACCTAACATCAATGGTCCTCTTTCTTTTACAGGAAATTAGGACACTTTCTTGGTAAATTGAAAAGGATTTTATCACCATGATGGTTTAAGACTTATTTCTCCATAAGCTTGAAAGCATCTACTATCAAGTCAATCTTTTTTACAGTTCATTTTTAAAGCAAGCCATCTTGTGAAAACATAACATCTGTCAGCCTAACAAAATAAAATAAAATAAAAATAAAATCTCTATGACGCCAAGATGATAATATTTTTGCTATGGTTTGGATCAATGGAGTGGTAGGCTTTATTATGTTAGCATCCGAGTAAGCAAAATGTGTTCAACCTCTACTTAGAGTTTCATGGACATTGACCTGGACCTGTTCATTCTAACTCTGTTCATTCTAACTCTGTATAAGTTATCAGTCTGGGAGTTACATTTGGTCTTTCATCATCTTAGGCCCTTTATTTTTACATCCCATTAAAAAAAAATCTTACTTTTTCTCTTAAAAAAAAAGAGAGAAAAACTAGTGCATTTAGGAACACAAGCCTCTAGTGTGCCTCATGACAACAATTGACCAGAGCTAAGCGAAGACTGTCATTTAAAAAAAAAAAAAAATGGTAACAGTTTTATTGACATATAATTAACATAGCATGAAATTCAGTAACTTTTAAAAATACGCAATTCAGTGGCTTTTAGTATACTTACATAGTTATGCATTGTCACCACAGTATTAGAACTTTGTTATCACTCTAAAAAGAAAACCCATCCTCATTACCATCGAACATTGCCTTCACTGTTCAGCCCTAGGAAACCACCAATCTGCTTTTTTTCTATAAATTTCCCTATTCTAGACATTTCATATCAATATCTAGTCTGGCTTTTTTGTAACTGTTTTCTTTTACTCAGCATAACATTTTCAAGATATCAGAGCTTAATTTCTTCTTATTGCTGAGTAATATCCTAATGTATGGATATACCATATATTTTATTTATTCATTTATCAGTTGATGGACTTTTGACTTATTTCCTTTTCTAGTCATTACTAATAATGCTGCTATGAACATGCATGTACAGCCTTTTATGTTTACATATGTTCTCCTTTCTCTAGGTGTTATGTTTATGAGTGCAATTGCTGGGTCATATGAGAACTCTGCTTAACTTTTGGAGGAGCTGCTAGTGTCAGTATACTTCCCAAAGTGGCTGCAACATCTTACTTTCCACCAGCATTGTATGAGGGTTATAATTTCTCCACATCTGTGCCGAAACTTGTTTTTCAAAGCTGTCAATTTTAGGAAGGGCATCTTCTCAAAGTGTCTATGTCCCTAGCCCTCCTGCCTTTACACCAGACTTGCTTTATTTGTTTTTAGCACTTGCCCAGGCATTTGAGCTGGCAAGACGGATTCACTCATCCATCCTTCAATGCACAAGACATTTTTAGATAGTATATGTGGCACACTGTTCTACAACTAGCAAGCATAGTACTAAGCCCTACTTCCTACCTTCAAATACCCAAAAGCCCCATAGAGCAAATGGGAAAATGAATCACTGTACTACAATGTGGTAAACACTACAAGGTAGATCTGCCCAGCACATTATGAGAACTTGTGGGGGAAACAACCTGAAGTGCAGAAGAAAGTTCAGGGAAGGATTCCCTAAGGAACTTGACAAAAAACAAGTCCAGGGTAATCTAGGCAGAGGAATAGTGGGAAACATCACATCAATCAGAAGCATTAGCCATTCATTGGCAGAGCACAATTATCAGAAAGAAGGTGAGGACAGTGATATTGGAGAGGGAAGGCAGAAGTCAGATTGCAGAACCAGTACCCTGAGCTGTCCCACAACAGGGGCTCAGATTACATTTGATTGTTGCCAGTGAGTTAATACACAGAAAGGAACATTCTAGTCTAGTATCATGTTTTTAGCATGAATATTTTTTATCAACTAGATTGGTGGAAAATCCTTCTAAATTAATTACACACATCTCTCCTATCTTAAATTATCTTTGCAATGACGAATTTTCTTTTGATGACTCAAGGGTACTGTTATTATTATCAATCCTTATACCAAGCTGCCAATAAAATATCAATGCTATAAGTGTGTTTAAGGGTTATGGGACTTTACCATCTATACTAATAATATTCTATTTGAGTAATCATCTTTTTTATACAAAGCTACTAGATAAGTTGTCAGCAATGAAAATTAAGTCTTAAGTACTGTCTCCCTCTTCTCATTTGCTTTTTTCCAATATACTACAAGCTAAAAATAAAGAATAAAGTTCATGAGAAACAGTTTTTTTTATTTAGATTGGGATGAGCACTTGTTTTGTATACATAAGCTCCATATCAATTCTTTTTATTTAAAAATTTTATGCAGACTCTTGATTGCATTTGAGAACAGAGTTCTCATGCTTTTTATCCTTCTACTCTGCATGTGATCTCACAGATCTCTAAAGGGAGGAAATCTCCCTTGGCGTGAATGTAGATGGTATCAGCTGGGTTATGAACAAGTCCCACTACTCCCTCTTCTACTCAGGAAACATATGAGAAGTCATGTCGATATCAGTGGTATTATAGATAGAATCTGAAATGTATTGAAGACTTCTCCCTAGATGGTGGCATTAGGGGAAGTGGTGGAAACTTGAAGGTGGGACCCAGTTGGAGGAAGTAGGTAAGGGAGGCATGCCCCAGAAGAGGATCTCTTGTCCCCAGCTTCTTCCTTTCTCTCTTTCTTTCTCCTTCCCAGCCACCATAAGGTGAGCAGCTTTGTTCCACAATGTGCTCCCTGTCATGAAGCTCTGCTGATCATCAATGGAACTGAGTGACCATGCCTAAAACCTCTGAAACCATGTGGAGAAATAAATCTTTCCTCCTCTAAGTTGATTTTGTTTTCAGGTATTTGGCCACAGAGACATAAAGATGACTAACTCAAGAGGGTTCTAAGGATAAACATAAATTTCCTAAACTTTACAATGTTAAAAAAGGAAAGAAAAACAATTGCACCATAAGTAGACAAAATATGCTCCCATTTTAAAATACACATATGTATATATGAGGTATAAATACAAATATACAAAAGAGCATACAGAAAATACATACATATTACTTTACTTATATATATTTATACATATTAATTCATGTTTGTGTATGAATATAGAGATATTAAAGAATAAACATAAAATGTTTTTTAAAAGTAAATTTTAAAAAGTTTGGATCTTTAATTCCTGTTAATCAATTGTCTGGAGCACACTTCAAAAAAGCCCATTACAAAATGGGGTGGGTGGCCAGGGGGAATAAAGTAAACCGTTGGTAAATTACACCCTATGATCCTAAAAATTCAGACCTGCCTTGATTTATGGTTGCTCTTAATTCTGACTTCTCTTTTTCCGCTAATCTTCCTTGAAATAGATAAAACAAGTTACAGAAGGAAAGAGAAAGAGACATAACGATCCAGGCATGGTGACACACATTTATAATTCCAGCTACTCAGAAGGCTGAGGCAGGAAAATCACAAGTTTGAGGTCAACCTGGGCTATTTAACAAGACACTGTCTCAGAAATAAAACAGAAAGCACTAAGAATGCAGTTTGTCAGCAGAGTCCTTGCCTAGCATACACAAGACCCTGGAATTAAACCCCAGCACTGAAATTTAAAAAAAAAATAACAAAGGATTTAAAAATAAAGATTGCAACTGAAGAAAGAAAAAATGCAAAGAGGATTCTAAGGGAAATCACACAATTTCAAGAGGTCTTGCAATAATTTGAATGAGTAGCTATATATTTAGTACATGAATTTGGGGCAGTCCCTAAATTCAAAAAGCATATGATTTCATCCTTCATCCCAGAATATTTCCAGGGTAAATCCCTTTGCAAATTACATGTTTTAAAATCCTTCTTCTGTTCTCTTTTCTTTTTACTTATTACATTCTATATAAATGCCTAATTCTGAGAAACCCCAAATTCTAGCACACTAGAACACATGATATAAATTGTGCCTCATAGATCTTCATATCAGAAATCCTACTTTGAATAATAAATAACTTGATCCCTACTTACCTGTAGATAGCTACCTTCTGCTGTCAGTTAAAGCCAAAAATACAAAAGGCTTTTGTCCTTGTTTCTGACCTGACCTCTTTAAAATATGATATTAGAAGTATTAAAATGACCTTAACTAAGAAAGTACAGAATATTACAAATATATATTTTGGAGTCAAACTAGTTGGTCTTGAATCTTAGCTCTGCCAATCAACTATGTGACTTTTAAAAAGTTACTAGATAAATCTGAGCTTTCAGTTTCTAATCTGTAAAGTGTAGATAATAAATAATAAATGAATTTCATATGTGTAAAATGCTTAGGGTAGTACCTGGCATATAATATGTTCTTTATTAGTGTTCCCTCTGCCAGAGATCTGAAAAACTCATCCATGTAAAGGGGCTAGAATGGTACAGTCTCATTTGGTAACCTATAGCCACATGTAAGAACTTTAATTTATAAAATAAAATAATGATCTAGATTCAGTTGCTGTGTTGCACTAGTCACATATTAAGGGCTTCCTACCAAATATGGAGGAGACAGAGAATACTTCTGCCATTTAAGCAATAAGAACAATAAAGACCCAAGGAATGGAATACTTGAGTCAGGCAGCAATTGAAGTACTGAGTGACGTTTACTCTGAACTATATGCTACATGAACTCCTTGGAGTTTCTGATTCAGTATGTCCGGGTGGGACTCAATAATTTGGATTTTCTAACAAATTCCCAGGTGCTGTTGGAACACGGACTTTGAGAAACCCTGGTCTAGGCTGACAGTTCTTTATCTAGAGTACCCATACCTGGGGGGGTGTACAAAGTCTTTGCAAGAGGTACAAGAACAAAGGGAAAGAAGAATAAAACCTTAAGGGTCAAAAACAATCGACAAAACAGTTAAATACTGACTCAGGAAATTTGAGAACCATTGATTCTTTAGCAAGTTATTTTACCTTTCTGAATTTCTGTTTCCACATTTACAAGTGGAAGCAATTTACCTACCACTCAGGTTTCCTGTAAGAATCAAACAAGCTGGGGCTGGGGTTGTAGCTCAGTGGTAGAGCGGTTGCCTCTTCCACATGAGGTACTGGGTTTTATCTTCAGCACCACATAGATAAATAAAGGTACTTTGTCCATCTACAACTAAAAATATCTTTTAAAAATCAAACAAGTTAGAGTAAATAAAGCTAAGGACTGAAATGGCATTATCTATGATTTCATGTCAGCTAGAGAATAAAGCCCAAGCCTCTTAAATTCTGGTTAGACCATAAAGGATGGCATTTGCCTTACAATCTTTCATGTCTCCTCTTCTCTGTCACTTACCCTAGCTCTAGCACACTGAACATCACATTTCATTGATTCTAAGCCACGTATTTTTCTATTTTAACTTCCTAGGAAGACAATATGTTTTATCATCTAAGCCTCCTTGTAATCCTTGTCAGTCAGCTGTCAAATCATTACCATGACATAGTTTTTATAATGGGTACATTTACAAAGATTAAAGAAAATGGCATTCAAAGTTTCAGAATAGATGACAGTGGCTTGAAAATAAAAACTGGAAATAGTAGTGAAGCATTGCTTTGAAGCATAAGAAAAAACTACGTGTGTGAGTATGTATGTGTGTGTTGGGGACGGCAGGGAGTACATAAGAAACAATGGTGAATTGGATTTGTTTAGAAGCATTCTGGAACTGTTAGTCAGAATAAGCTAGCTCCATATACTTGTAAAGTCAGTTTAATTGCCTAGCACCAAAAAAAAAAAAAAAAAAAGTTTTTGGTCTATTATGGGCTCTTTGAATTCTTTAAAGAAATATATCATCACCAACTGGATGTGGTGGTGCACACCTGTAATCCCAGCGACTCCAGATGCTGAGGCAGGAAGAACACAAGTTCAAAGCCAACCTCAGTAACTTAGCAAATCCCTAAGCAACTCAGTGAGACCCTGTCTTTAAATAAAATACAAAAAAGGGCTCAGGGTTAAGTCCTCTGGGCTCAATCCCTAATACAAAAGGGAGAAGAAGAAGAAGAGGAGGAGGAGGAGGAGGAGGAGGAGGAGGAGGAAGGAGGAGGAGGAGGAGAAAAAAGAAATTCATCATCACCAGTGTTTCCTTTGTCACAGAGGAATACATCATCACCAGTGTCCGTTTTTCCCACAGTGTGTGGGAAAACATGGGCAGAGAAGATTCCAAGATGAAAAATGACTCAAAAGAGAACACCTTTGAATGTAGAGAAGTTGAGTAATACTGTAACGAATTTATTTTGTTTATATTTTCTTTTTATATGTTTAGAAGTATTATATGTATATATGTATAAATACACATATATGACCCAGATCTATATCTAATTTAATATAAAGAGCCATTTTGGTAGACATAAAATAATAACCTTAAATATAGTTTAATGGATAATAACCCCCAAGTTTTCTCTTTCTTCTTGTGTGTGTGTGTATGTGTTTGTTTCTTGAAGGTCCATAAAATATCATGGTGGCTATTTACAACTAATCAAAACTTAGATTTGATGAAATAATGTGTTCATAGTTTTCAAACATAGTGCCTCGTACATTAAAGGAACCTAAGCAAATGTCTGTTGAAAATAAATTAATGAATCCTTCAGGATGGAATAACGGAATAGTGTCTGGCCCTGAATACCTCTCCAAGGAAAGGGATACTGCACAAACTATTCCTCTAGGTAAATATGGGAACTCTAGCACCACCCAAATATCAGCTTTTCTTAAGCAACCCCTGCCACCATCCAATTTACTCAGTCCAAAATTCTGTTCCAAGAAGGTTAACATAGTAATAACAAAAATGAGTTTTACCGGTAAGTTCAACATCATGTAACATTGAGAGACAACTTACCCTGCTATTTCTGTGGTTTTTTTTTTATTTCTTGTCAGTAAAATTAAGGTATAAAAGTACATATCTCATAAGTTTTTTATAAGGATTAAATAAGCCAACTTTAGAAATCTTGCCATTTTCAATTCTTATTATAATTCTCTCAAGATAATTTTGTTAGCTATTCCCATGAGAAATACTCTTTTTGGTTTTGTGTGAGGGATCTGAGCTGATCCACATGTCAGGACAACTCTCCCTGTGCTGGAAACCAGAGCTGCTGTCACTGGAACATGAACCCTGCCATGAACAGGCATCAACGGCAACATGACTACCCATGTATATCTAGCAATATATACCTCCAGATAAACACCACACTGTGGGAGGCAGCCATGTCATGTGACCAGGTTTTTCTCTCCTGATGGATTTGAGGCACTGTTGGCATCCTCGATGATCTGGCTACTTTTAAGCGGCTGTAGACGGTAGCCCCGATCTTGAGAGTAGTAAAAATGCAGCCAAATGTGTCTTCATGCGTGGGTATGCCTTCCTGCAGCCCCAGGGGTCGAGCTATGCTCACCTGTTCCTATGTGATATTAAACCCTTGCCCTGTTTGGGATTAGAATGTTCCATGGAAACACCCTTTGTGTGTCCCCTTCTCTTGCTCTACCTTTGGGTATGACCTTCCTAGATGTCAGTCAACCTGCTGACAGCAGACATCATGAAGCTAGACTCAGCCCCTTGAAACCTGACCCCTTGTCTCATTTGAATGGCTTCTCCTCAATAAAAGGGGTCAGCATGTGCTCCCTCTCTCTTTGTGCAGATCCTTAAGGTCAGAGGAGTGGTCACAGCACCCCCAAAGAAAAATGTATCTCTCTCTTGTGTGGTTATTTTGCATGGCCCAGTTTTATATGTGACCCTGGAGTGACCTTGAGTATTTTAGAATGCGATACCACGCAAAGTTCTTTTTAAAACTATGCAAATACTACAATGAAACCTTCAGTTTCATACTATCTTTTGAGTCTGTTTCTCTAATACGACCTGCATTATAGCATAGAAGCACTTTCATCCACATGACAGAAATGAAGAGTAAAAGAAAGCTTTGGTTTTGATAATCTTTAAAGAGCCATGATCAGTTTGTGGATCTTCGGTAAAATGTTTAAGATACTCATTATTGTTTTGGTGAGGGGTTTTTTAAAATATTTTTTAATTGTCAATGGACCTTTATTTTGTTTATTTATATATGATGCTGAGAATCAAACCTAGTGCCTCACAAATACTAGGCAAGCACTCTTCCACTGAGCTACAAGCCCAGCCTGTCATAGTTGTTTTTTGGTGACAAAACCTGGCAATTTTTCAAACCCTTCTTTCACTGTTTATTGAGATAAATGATGAAACAGAATCTTTTGTTCCTTTCCATTTTTGCCAACTACTAGCTGTGTAACATTGAAAGACAAGTTACCCTGCTATTTCTGTGACTTTTTTATTGCTTGTCAGAAAAATTAGGGTATAAAAGTACATATCTCATAGGTTTTTTAATAAGGATTAAATGAATGAATATCTATAAAGTACTTAGAGAAGGCCTAAAACATAGAAGCCCCCAACATATCTATTTTTGTTATTACTGAACATAATCATATAAAGCCAACAGAGCTATATGAATAAACAGATTAATGAACTAATGAAAGAAGTAGAATAACCTTCAAAGATGTTTAAGCTTTCCATAAAAGACAAAATGAGGATTAAACACTCTCAGTACTGCTATTCATAACTTTTTTTCTGGTATCCTCCCCACACCCAGAGTATAATGTAGACATAATGAGCACAGCATAGGGACCTCAGAACAGTGTATCAGGGCCAATGGGTGGCTTCCCAAATATCTGCGGGAAGAGAGAAGAGGAAGGAATAATTGTGTACTTTCTAAGAGCACAACCCACCTGTATCTAGCAGTGCCTGGTAACAGCATGATCATATGGAATGCTGAGAGGGTAGGGGATCCTGTACAAACTTTCAGGCCTCTATGTATACCTAACAGTCTGCATTGAGATGGTTTTTCCAACTTGACAACAATTTACCAGCTATGTAACCTGCATATTGCCTAACATCTATAAATTTTAACACTGTTATTTATAAAGTGGACATTTCAAAATATGAAAGTGGCTGCTCTCAAGAGCAAATTATGTTTGTATGACAACTAGAAAAGAACTGCTACAGAGTGGATATTCAAAAAATGTTAGTTGCCCCGAATACATGTAAATATTTTAGATTAGTTCTCTACAGAAACAGCAACTTACATTGAACTGTGTACAATTCTAGCTAACATTATTTCTCTGCTTTGTTGGAGCTGACTTAGCTGAATTGGTAGAGAACAGTTATGCTATAACCATGCAAGTTGTTTGGGTATCTGTAACACTGATTTTAATATGCTGCTCCACAGGGCATTCTGTAAGGAATGTCATTCAGTCAGTCCCAATGTCTTAAAGAGTCTTGAGCAGCATACCAAATTTTAGATGCCAAAGTTTAATTGAAATTTGGCATATAGATGAGCATTTCTTCATACACTGAAAGCTAGCAGAAGATTCTAAAACAAAGAGCAATCACAAGTGGTAATTTTATCCAACTGGATCCAATTACATTTAGCATTTTTTATGAAAGGGAAGAAAAGAAGAATGGACTCAAGAAAATGTTTTCCTTTTATGATTTTTGCTCTCTAAAAGATGAATTGCCTTATGAAGTTACTTCTTATAACTCAGGGAACATAGTTGTCTAAAGAAAAAAATTATGCAATGTCTTCTTAGAGATAAACAAACATTCTGCTACAGAATAAATGTGAGCATTTAAGCACATCTGGCAGTCACTCGACAAGCTACAATGTTGACACCCTAAAAATATGTGTCATGCCATCATTTGTTTCCAGTGGACATGATTGCTTCAAGTCAGGGAAGGTCTAGAAATAAAATGGGTGGTTTCTATCATGTAGAACACAGACCTCCAAAAGAGTCAATTATAAGAGAACCACCATTAATCCAAGTGGCTGGGGAAGATGTTGATTCCTAAATGAAGTGGTTTCTATCATGTAGCACACAGACCTCCAAGAGAGTCAATTATAAGAGAACCACTATTAATCCAAGTGGCTGGGGGAGATGTTGATTCCTAAATGAAGAATAGAAATCAAAGCATTTTTATCAAAGGCAATTTTTACATTTGTTTTTCTCCTGGGAAGCAGCTTCCAAAATGTAAACCTTTAACCTTCAAATAATGTTTACATTTTCTAATTTTAAGTGTCTGAATTTTAGGTATTATCAATTTTCCTATGTATAATGTGAATTTTAATTCATCCATTGAGTTTTTTAATTTTGAGAATTGTATTTTTCCAGTGATAGATGCCACATTTATCTGGGCCAAAGGCCAGGTCTTGACTTTAGGGTTATATAAATTATTTCAAAGGACATAATGGATATTGAGACTTTCATTGAATTCTAAACTACTACATATGTATTAAAATCATGGTATTATGATTTTTGATTGACTTTATTTATCATTTGATGACTATATCTTGTAAGAAAATGAGCACTTTGCTTTTATTTGAAAATCCTCTATACTGCTGCTGGGCTGTCGTGCTCTGATGTAACTATACTTTCAGGGTCAGCAAGTAAAACCACAGGTCTATGATTAAGTGGGGTCTTTGCTTCGATGAATGAACACAAAGGAAAGAAGGAGACCCTAAAGAAAGAAACAGAGTTTGAAAGTCAGATCTCACATTGAAGACAAAAGAGGAAAAGGTGCTTCTCCTTTATCTGCATTAGTGTTATGGAGGGACAAATCCACTGAGGACGGTCTGAGGAGGTGAGGCAGGAATGGGGATAGGCCAGCATCAGTTCTTTTTAAGAGGCTTCAAGACTCCAAAATGAGATAGAAGAGCAGATATAGCCAGCCATGAGTTTTTCCCATCTACTTCCTTTGAGTATCCCTGCATAGGTAGCAGTCCTGGTGAAGAAGATGCAGGCTCATCTTAGGAGTGCATGGGAGACTTCAAGGGATGAGCCCAGAACTACAGTGCTAAAAGGTGGCATGTTGGTGGCAATAGTAAGTAGTGAAAGATTCCCCAGAAGAAAGCAAATTGTAGTGACTGGCAGCTGGAATATAAGAGTATATCTGTCTGTGTAGACAAGCTTCCTTTCACCTGAGAGGAACCAGATGTTACTCTTTTAAAGAAGCTAGCACCACTTTATTCCTTATTAGAACAAATATTGAGAAGGAGTAACATATCTTTGCTGAGGTACAAATCAATTGAAACCTTCTCTTTGCTGTTTGGTAAGTACAGGGCATGAAGGACACCTCCACCTCTGGAGGTTTACGTTTTATTGGGATGGGGCTAGATATGCAAACAAACAAAATGTGAAGCAGATGTTTTATAAAACATAATTACCAAAAAAAGTAAGAGAGATAAAAAGTACAAAATAATTTAATATGATTCATAGGTCTGAGGCCATACTCAAACTTCAATCTTAAACTTTCTTAAGAGAACAGTGTGCTCTCTCAGCAATTAATGTCAGAAAAAAAAATTTTAGCCTACAGTTTGAATTTTTCATTCCCTTACTTAATACATAAATGTGTTCAAGACTGAGTTTATTTTGCTTGGAATAAAGAAGGCTGTGTTTTGTGAATTTTATTCATCGGTGGTTTCTAATATTAGGTTACTGTATCTCTCCTAAATCAGAACTTTGAAATCTGGGTCCAAAGGTCTATAAATGGATTTCAGGTTATCCAAAAGCCCCCTGAAGTCAATAAAAATTTTAAAAGATCCATGACATATTAAAAAAAAAAAAAACATTGCTTGTTTTCGTTATGTGAAATAGAGGATTGAATTAGGTTCTGGGTTTCTCTTAAGACTGTGATTCAGTGATGTGACCCTGTAAAGTTGTTTGTCCACATCCACATTTAAAGCAACCCTATCAGCCTGAAACACTGATTTTGCATACAATTCTACATCAATAAATAATACTTTTTATGCAAAAGAAAAAATCATAGTTCTTGAAAGCTACGCATGATATAATCTGTATATCAAAATACATATGAGTATATTTCCATTTTAAATATTTTAAATTTTAAAACTCACTCCTCCAAGTCCCTGTGTTTTGGTTAATTTTTAATATTTCCTTTCATCTTTGTTGGATGTTCTGAAATTTAAATGATATGTTTAAATGGTTTCTTTTTATGTATACACTAATATTGTTGTACTTTATGAACATGAGAATTTATGATTTTTAGAAAATCACCCATTATCTATTCAAATGATACATTTCCCCCATTCTTCTTTTGGAACCCCTACTTCCAATTTCATGACTCTTAACAATATTTATATCTTCCATTTCTTTATGTCTCTGCATTTTTCACATTACCATCTAAGTTATGCTATGTCTAATGTGCATTTTAATCCTTCCATTGTTTTTCCCTACTTTAAGAATTATATTTTTCATTTATAAATGTTCTCTTCGTCTATTTTTTAAGGCAACTCTTTTTCTTAGGGTTTTATATTTTTTATATTGTCAGCACTTTTATACATATTTATTTTATATTCCCTTTCATGTTGTTACATTATTTCAAGTCGCTAAGGATCCAACAATGATGTTACACCTTACGTTGACACACATGGATTGTATTGTCCACTGACTCTCTGTGGATTGTTTCCTTGTGTTTCATCATTGATTACAGTGAATATATCTTTAGCAGGACTTGTTTTATTTATGAAAATTCTAAGCCATCTACATGGTTGGGACGATTCTTTCATCATGCTTTGTGTTTTACCCTTCTAGGAGTCCCAAGGGTAGTTTTTAGTTTGAGGTTTTCTAGGTCTAGTTAAAAAAAAAAAAAAAAAAGAAAAGAAAAGAAAAATAGAATAAAACTTCACATGGCATGTGCATATAAATCCTAAAACAAAATTCTCCAGGGAAGTTTTTTTTTTTCTTCTTACTAGCAGATTCTTGATCTCACTCTGTGCTGGTGGGCATAATTTTCTAGCCTAACTCTTCAATAGAATACCGTTCTAGTTTTATGCAAGCGTCTCAGTACCAGCTCTCTGCTCCATTTGAAAACAAGGCCTTACCTTTTTTTTTTTTTTTTTTTTTTTTTTTTTGTCTCATATGGATATAAGACTCCAAGTACCTTAGTCACCAAGGCCTCTTACTTCCCAGACTGGCCACAGCATCACTTCACAATCTACACTCTGGATTTTAACTGTTTTGTTCCTGCGCGTGGTACTCCCTTTAGTTTTTGAAAATTAAGCAAAGTTTTTAAAAGATTTAAAATATTTTATCCAGAAACACCAGTATTTCTTGGTGTTTATAATCACAAGTTTTTTTAAATTATCTTAGTCTACTATATTGCCAGACCTTTAATTTACTGCTCAATTTTTCAAAATTAATCAATTAGTTCTTCCCAAGTAAAAGTTCAGTCGGAATGTTTCATTTCTTCTTCTTTTAGAAGTCCTTAGTGGATATGTCTGAGATTTTTTATCATGTTCAGAAGTAATAGTCTAGAGATATATTTTTTAAAATTTTAAATAAAGGAACTTTGATATACCTCCTGGGACTTTAGCAGGACTTGAACCTTTCCTGCTAATCATCATTTAAAAATTGATTATAATAGAGTATACTTCTTACTAAAAGTTGGAATAAAAGAACATGAGAAATTCTTCTTCTAAGCATCATTTCAAAATGTTATTTTATCCTATTCAGACCTGAGAATATGTAATTACTCTCAAACAAGACAATTTACTACAATTTTCAGTAGAAAAACTCCAAAAGTGTTAAAATCTTCCTACAGAAGTGAACTGTGAAACAATATTTTAACAAGAGTCATAGTATTTATGCCACAGAAATGACAGTTTACAATGATTTGAATCTTCTAAGGGAAAATCTCCATGACTTGAGAAAACAGTCATACTGTATCTAAAGTACACTGGTGATTGCCACTATTATAAATAATATGCACAATTGCTTAAATCACAAGCTAAATACATATGGGAGAATTTATTTATACGTTTTACCAGAAAAAAGGAATTTTCTTTAACTTTTTCTCATGCATCATAGATTGTAGTCTATTGGGTAAAAGTTTTTAGTTACTTGATTATTCACCTGAAAAATAAAATAAAATCCTGATTGAAGAAAACAGTTGATGAAAGGTATCTATAGAAACTTTGGGTAATAACAGATTCAGATAACACCGAGTTATAATTCTGGAACATGGTTCACACTTAAATGTATTATAGTACATTAAACATGACACAGAGAGTACCATGAGTTGAATTGAAGCACTTTAAAATATTTCCGTTCATCCCTCTATCAGTCTCTATCAGTTCTATTCTTTTAAGGATAGTGTGGGATTCCTGAAGTAAAGGAGAGAAATAATAGATAATCATATAGATAGATAGACAGACAGACAGACAGATAGATAGATAGATAGATAGATATAGATATAGATATAGATATATTTCAATTAAGCAGTAAGCCACATTTGAAGAAATCATTGGGGAAAGTTTTCAGGACAACTTCGAATTAATTATATAGTCTCACCGCTGACCTACAACCACAAGTTTTTAAAATCAAATCATTCTTTCCCACAGACACAGAAACAAGTGACAATAGAGATTATAAAATAAAAAAGAAAAGGTTCTGTTCATGAGATAATCTACTTTTCATGAAAGAAGAAAAGACAGGAAGGAAGGAAGGAAGGAAGGAAGGAAGGAAGGAAGGAAGGAAGGAAGGAAGGAAGGAAGGAAGGAAGGACGGACCAACAGTGTTAAGTCACTGAGTTAACCCAACAAGTAATGTTACCAAGCATACAATACTGAGGCTTAGTAGAACTCAATTTAAACCCAATTTTAAAAGTCCATCTATGTTTTAGATATATATTTTCAAAGCAAAAAGAGCTGCATTCCTAATATACAAGATTTGTTTTTCTATTTTTATTTCTTGGTATGTATCTTCTTGCCATTTAGAATGTAGTCCATGGATATCAGCCTGATGTCACCTGAACAATTGTTAGAAAGGCACAATTTCTGATGCAGAGATTCAGAATCTGCATTTAAACAAAATCTCCAGATAATTCTTATTTCCATTAAAGTTCAAAAATTCTATATGATGAGTTTAGAAATATTTTCTAATTTAACACCAAGTATAAATTTTATTTTGGGGATGATGAAAATGTCCTGGAATTATATATTGGTGATGATTCCCAAACTTAATGGGATGAATTAAACAAAACTGAATTGTACTATTTAAAATGGGTGAATTCTTCGCTATGTAACTTTTATCTTTTTAAAAAGGAAAAAAAGGATAAATTGTAGTAAATGCTTACAACTGTACAGCACATGGATGAATGGAACCAGTTCCAACTATTTTCTTTCATCTTGGAGAAAAATTAGAGGTCCCATCTCCTGGGGTTTAGTTGGTACTGCACAAGGGACTCACAGCTGGCTTTGACTCTGGCAGCACTGACCAGCGCTGAAAGGTATGCCCATCCACCTCGAGGGTCTGCCAGGAGACCATGGGACTGAAAGGTCCCTCCAACCTAGAGCTGTTTACAGAGGTGAGAACCGCTTTTCTTTCTTTTTCTTTTTCTTTTCTTTTCTTTTCTTTCTTTTTTTTTTTTTTTTTTTGGTGTGTGTGTGTATGAATACTGTTTATTTATTTGAAGGAATAGATATTAAAATATTAACTAAGTTTAAATTCTGAGAAAAAGGGAGATTGAATATAAAGTAAAAAAGATAATGATTCTTTAAAGTTCTCTATATACTTTGAAATTCCCTCACTAATCACCTGTAAAGTATTATTTATTTATTTATTTTTATTAGTTGCTCATGACGATACAATGATCTTGGGATAAGAAGGGCAGCAGAATAAAATAGACACTAGTATTGCTGTATGTATATACGTGTCTGTATAACCAACGTGATTCTGCAACCTCTACACTAGGAAAAGGAGAAATTATACCCCATTTGATTCAAATGTATGAGAACCGCTTTTCTCGGGAAACAGCTTGCGGATGGATGTGACAGGTCAGGAAATTGGCCTAACCAACACATCAAAGGGGCAAAGAGGCAGAAACGCTGTCTGCCAGCTGCACGCCTGGTCAGTCACATAGCCTGTGGGAAAGTGAGGACTTTTCTTGTCCTCCATTCCACCTCTGCCCGCCCACAACCCCTCCCTCTCCAAAGTTCAGATACTTAAAGGTTTGCAGTTACTCAGAGGCCACTATAAAGGACCCGAACGTCCTCCCTCCTACATTTTGGGGGTCTCTGGATCCGCACTCCTAACAGACTCATCTCCTCTGACGCCCTCGGTAAAAGCTTCGCACCGCCAATGCAAAAGCCCGATTGGTTCTATTTCCCTGGCCTAACCCCAACGCCCAGAATGGGCAGGAGGATGTCTGGGGGCTAAAAGGCAGGTCTACGCTTTACACTCACACTTCCGAACTTTCTGGCTGACTGATTGCCCCAAAGATGTGTGCACCGCCAGAAGGGCTGAGACGCACAACTTGGGAGAGCGCCCGCGCTGGGGTTCTGGAGTTTCCCTGCACACATCAAGGCAGCTCCAAGGACCCTTATAGTCTAATCACTTCTCCCACCTAGACTGTCACGGCCCACCCCCACCCGCCCCCCCGCACGGTTGAATCAGCCCTCTATTCAATCATGCCTGTTGCGCAGCAATACTGAATCTGTTGGGGGCGCAAAGTTACCCACGATGAAGAAACTGACCAGCTACCTGATCACCTGTAATGCGGTTGGTACTCTGCGGTATCATCTTCTGGGCAAACAGACCCCTACGTGCTCACCAAGACCAAACCCAGGGGCGCCTTTACCACTCTACTCGCTGAGGTCCCAGACCTGGCTCGCGCGGAGCTACAGTCACCAGTCCTTAGAGGCACATACGCGAGTTCCAACGCGCGCGCGGACCTGGCTCTTACACCCCTTGTGCGTGCAGCCTCCGGAGGTGCATCCCGAGCCCGCCCCGCCTGGCTACCCGCACTTACAAACAGGGGTAGTAGCCGTAGGGAGGCAGCGGGAGCTGCGGGCAGTCATCATCTCCCAGTTCCGAGTCCATGAGCAGATAGTCCTGGCTTTCGTTGCGCCGCGCGCCGGCTCCGGCAGCCGCCGAAGGAGAGCCGCCCCGCCGGGGCACGAAGGCAGGGTTCTGGTTCATGGCAAGAACGCTCCGCTGGCCTGGGCCCTGTGCCTGGAGGAGAGGTCCGCAGTTCCCACAGGAATCTGGTACCCTGAGGCCCCTTTAACTGCCGAACTGGTCCGGGACAAACCGATGCCTAGGGGACCAGGATGAGGCAGGGGATGCAAACGCCTAGCAGTCTGGGCTCCGCGCGGAGAAGTCACTGGTGAGGGGGGCGCAAAGGGGACCTTGAACTGAGCTCTTCTGACTGAGCGGACCTCACTGGGAGGCGGCCAGGGCTCCGGGACAGAGTGCACAGGAGGGGCCGAGGGTGGCTACGGAGCCTGAGAACCGAGAGCAAGAGAAACCAAGCTGAAGTTACTATGTCAACCGCGAGTCTCCAGCCCTCGGCTCCCGCCTTCTTCCCCCGCATCCTCCGTCATGATCCCCACCTTTAAAGGGATCAGAAGGACGTTCTAGAAAGCAGTCAAAGCCCGTCCTGCAACCACAACTTCCAGGGTCTGAATAAACCTAAACGAGGCGGAGCCAGACAAGCGCCCTGGGGGAGGGGGTACTGCTGCCAGAGTCTGCTTATTTAGTGACAACACCGACTGAGGACTTTCTAGGAAGCTTCCCTTAAGTAATACTCGATTTAGAAACAAAGGACCAGTTTTATAAAAAAGGGCATGGAGTCTCCCCTTCCTCCATATTGCCTTCATTTTCTTAGGGCATTTTCACTCCTACTCCCAATCCCCGAAGTTACTAAGACTCTACTCTAAAATGAACAACTCTCTATATTCCCGGCGCCAGATGTTCCCAGTTTCTGAGCAATCCAACAAAAATAGGAAAAGCATTTTCTTGCATCCTTGGGAGAAGAATCCTTCCATCACTGTGAATGATGGAATTCTTCTGGGGCAGCTGTTTCTCATATTTCAAAACCATTTTAAGTCATCCTTTAAAATTCCCATAATCTGCATATATGTGAGAAGTTCTCATTATGAATGAATCAGTGTCCACAGTAGTGAAAAACAGGGTCAATCAATTAGGAATCCATTCATTTATTCACTAATTTTTAATGAAAACCGACTGTGTGCCCAGCACTGTTCTAGGATTCAGAAACAATAAAGACACCTGTCTGGGCTCACAGAGATTTCATGGGGGTGGGGAGGGAGAGGGAAGGAGGAAGGGAGAGAGAGAGAAAAAGAGAGAGAGAGGGAGAGAGAGAGAGAGAGAGAGAGAGAGAGAGAGAGAGAGATTAAACAAGGACATAAGAAAATATCAGAAACAAGGGCTACAATGAAAATAAGACAGGTTGATGTTTTGTTAACTGGTGGCTGACTACTTCAGATTATGTGGTTTTAAGAGGCCTCCCCAAGAAGGTACTACTTGAGACACACATGTGGCCAGCCACAAAAAGGTCAGAAGCGCATTATAACTGGATTGAAGAAAGTTAGGGTATGAAAAACTAAGGTATCTTTGCTTCCAGTGAACAGGTATAAAATGAAATGGATGTGTGAGCAAAGGGGTGGGGAGTGCAAATTTAGAAAGTTTTACTTTGCCAATTCATCAAGAACCAAAGTTCAGAGAGGAAAACCCTGAGGGCCTAGCTCTGTAATTGATACAGGTGTGTGGAATGGATGGATGGATGGAAAGAGGGATGAAGTATAAAAAAGAAAAAGAAAACTTCTTAGCCACTAAAAAGACATTTTCCTTGAAAAACTAACCTAGGGGCTGGGGATGTGGCTCAAGCGGTAGCTCGCTGGCCTGCCATGCTTGTGGCCCAGGTTCAATCCTCAGCACCACATACAAACAAAGATGTTGTGTCAGCCGAAAACTAAAAAATAAATATTAAAAAATTCTCTCTCTCTCTCTCTCTCTCTCTCTCTCTCTAAGAAAAAAAAAAAAGGAAAAACTAACCTAGATCTTTCTGAAGTTGTTTATTCTTAATTTAAGAGCTTTCTTTTTTTATCTCTCAACACATGGAGCCATGATTTTATTCTATTTCCTGGTCACTTTACCCAGCAATAAAATACTCCACTTGAAATTTATTGGCTTATGGAAACTTATCTGTAAGTACTCAACAGCTCTGAGATTTGAATGAATTGGTTAATAAATGTTTTATTTAAATAGTGCTGAGGTAATCTGAGAACACCATATATAGGAAACAATTTAGTAGGGAAATATAACATTCAAATATTTTCTACTTGACTCAAATTCTGTAAGTTAAAGCAAAGTTAGAAAACATGTATGGTGTTAGTTAAGTGTTAGTCTTTAAAAAATTGAGACAGAATTTATTTTGTTGTTATAGTTGTTTGAGCTGTTTGTGCTTTTTCTCATAACACTGTTTTTCATTTACACATAACAACCTTCACACTGAAAAAATTATTACAGTAAACTTATAAGGTGACATCAATTTATTATTTGGCAAAATAAGACATCCTTTTTTTTTTTCTGTTATTTGAAGTACAATGGGTTCTAGACCAATAAAACCAGGGCATCTATGGAGCTCCCTGGAGGGGGATGGTGGTGTAAAGGGATTAGAGGATTCTGAGAGAATTATGATTTGATGAAGTGGAAAGACCAGATGACTGAAATTCTGGAAGCCTGTGTTTTCATTCCAACCTTCCACTGCTGAAGCTGTGTAATTTCAGAGGGGACATTTAGTGTCTCTCTGCCTCAGTTGATTCATCTGTAAGCAGATCTATAATTACTGAAGACACCTCGGTCTAGCTTTGCACATTCTATAGTTATCTATGCAGTTTTAACTCTTTAATTACACTAAAAACACAGTAAAATCAGTAAAAATTACTATATCAATATTTCAAAATCAAGTACAGAAGTGTTGAGTAGATCTAGAATAATGAATGTTGGGAGAAAGAACAATAGATTGCAAGTTTAAAAATATTAGATGAATGGGAGCTGGGGCTGTAGCTCAATGGCAAATCACTTGCCTTGCACAGGTAAGGCCCTGGGTTGGATCCTCAGCACCACATAAAAATAAACAAATAAAAATAAAGAAAAAAAAATATTAGATGAGTGAACAACTTATAGTTTTCACAAAGTTACATGCTTGATGCAATTGTGGGTTATATGTGTTTATGAAATATGTTTATAACTTTGGAATAAGAACAGTTCAGTTGTTAACTGAAACTTGAGGATAATGTGGGCTACATGTCTCTGTGGGTGGATGTAGGGATGTCCTTTTTAATGTTTTTATGATTGCATTTTAGTTATACATAATCATACATGCATGGAACATAATTTGCTCCACTCAGTCCCCAGTACTTCCTCTTTCCCTCCCCACCTCACCCCACCCTTTTTTTCTTCTTTTACTCTACTGGTCTTCCTTCTATTAATTTATTTTTTAATTGATGCTTTACAGATATATAAAAATGTGAAATTCATTGTGGCATATTCATGTATGTACAAAGCATAATTTGGTCAATTTCATTCTACAGTTCCTTCCTTTCCTTGGGGAGGGATGAACTTTTGCCTCATTGTACATATCTGTGCTGTTCAATTGATGATTAATTTTTAAAAACTTGATATTACTATTATAGCACAGTATTTCAAAAAGTCAATAGAGACAAAAATAAAAAATCTTTGTTGTCTGAAAAGCCTCAGTCTAGGAGCTCAAGGGGGGAAAAATGCCACTAGGGCCAGGAGGTTGAGAAAACATTATCAGATGCTTAATGACCCAAGAAGCTGAGCTGCAGTTACACTCAGAACTCAGAGCAGCTACAGTTTGTGAAATGCTGAAGAGAGACAAAGGCAAAGGAGTCTTTCTGGGAAATGCAGCTTGAGGTTAGTTGGCCAGAGCTACAGATAAAATTTAGTCTTAAATGTACATGGGTATTTTAAAGGAGTTAGAACATAAAGCCCTGACTCCTACTTCATATGGAATCCACAGGGGGAGTGGGGGCATCCTAGAGGATTCCTTTATGAATGAAAGTCCTGGTAAATCCTGGTCAATGAAATGGAAGTGGGTGAATCTTTGAATCTCAATTTCTTACTTTCCAAAGTAAAGGGATTATAATATTACATTTGGAACCTCTCTTAAAGTTAAGTTTCTGTTGACAAACATAGAAAAATAAATAGCAATATATTTTAGTGTTTGTTTTGATTCGAGCTTAACACAGATGTCCAGAATTCTAATTTTATCATATGGGTATTTTGTAAACAGTTGCAATTAACATGGTTTCACTTGGAGTTACTCACATTGGACTAAATTAATTTCTCTAATAGAATTATTGGGATACTTTTAGCAACTACTTGCCAGGGTTATGGTGGAGCATATTTGTTAGCAAATTTGAAAAATAAGCACTAGGTAATAGGAGTGATTCACACTTAGTCAGAAGACTGTTGGAAAGACCAATAATGTACAGACAAATGCCACCAATGTTGAATAAATAAATGCGTTTAAAATAGATTAAGCTGTTTTAGGTGTTTGTTAGGTTCTTTATTCAGACATATTAAATGCAGCCTGGGCCTCTAAAATAAATTAATATATCTGTTGAAAATTAAATAAACCCTAAGATTCCTTAAGAAAAGTCTAAAATTTAGAAATTAATCACCATCTCCAAAGATCCAGGAGTAGAGTTGCTAATATCCAATATCTATTTATGATTATTTTAAAATAATCATATTAATAAATTACAACCATAATAAATTACAGACACATTTTTAATATGGTAAGGAAGACTGACTTTAGAAGAAACTAATATGGAGAAATACCAGAGATGTTTCCATTAATGTAAGAAATAAAAGAAATGTGTTATTATAGTTGCTACTAGTCGTTATCTAAGAAGTTTTACAAGAAAATAAAACATAATACATAAGATGAACAGGTTTCTAATGAGAATATAAACTTATTTGTTTATAGGTCATACATTTTTTTCTGTTAAAATACAAGATTTATTACTGAAATATATTTGAATTGAAAAGAGAGAAGTGTGCTTAGTACAATATTGAATAATAAAAGAAAATAATTTTGAAAATGTAGTTTACCATGACTAGCAATATCTAATCAAACTATATCAAAAGCTACAGAATATAAAATACATAGAAATAAACTTACTGAAGAATTTTAAGACTAAAGAAAATTATAAAACTTCACTAAGACCTAATTAGACAATGAATTACAATTTATATCAAATTATATAATAAAATTTACTGATACTCTTTTATACTTACATTAAATTTATAAATAACTTTGAATAGAAAGTAATATTTTTAATATTGTCTATTCATCTAGGGTCACGTTTTCTCTACTAATTACTTTTTCACATTTCTAAAAATAATTTTGTCAAAATCAAGAAAAATTGACAAAAGAGAAGCAATGGAAGAAACCTGGCCTATAAAATATCAAATGATTTAGTAAAACCACACTGAATAAAATAAATTGATACTCAACAAATGGAAATATTAATATAATATAATATAAAGTAGTCTTAAAAAACTTAAGATACAAACTATTTTATGGTATGATAAAGAACACATTAATTAAAATGAGGACAATAATAAGGAGTATTAAATGAATTGAATAGATATTTCTAGCTCATATCTTTGCCACAACAAGTGGAATGCATTAAGAATTTAAATGTTATTAAAGAAAATTTTTTTAAAAACTAGAGTAAGATACAGGTAGAGTTTAATATATATGTTGTCTATAGTAAATTATATATATATACATATATATATATATATATATAAATCAATCTAAGATCAAAATCATATCGGTATCATTTATGATCACAATGGCATGAAACTGGAAATCAGAAACAGAAAGAAACTTGGAAAATTTACAAATGTGAGAAAATTAAGCAACATTATTCCTGAAAAACCAATGAATCAAAAAGAAATCAAAGGAAAATTTAAAATGAGACAAACAAAATGGAAATACAACATACTGCAACTTATTGGATGCAGCAAAAGGAGAGCTGAAAGAGAAGATTCTAACAATAAACATTCACATTAAAAAAGAGGAAAGGGGGGCTGGGGGTGTAGCTCAGTGGTAGAGCACTTGCCTAGCATGTGTGAGACACTGGGTTCGATTCAGCACCGCATATAAAAATGAATAAAATAAAGGTCCATCAACATCTAAAAAAAAATTTAAAAAAAGAAGAAAAAGAAAGTTATCAAAACAAAACAACCTAATGCTAAACCTTAGGGACTAGAAAAAGAACAAAATTGCTTGTGAGAAAATGTAGATCAATGATGCCACTATTAAAGTAGCTGTAGACCAGTGGACTTGACACATTAGAAGCCCAGAAAAAGCTTCAGAAACAATTTTTAAAAATTCATATATGCAAGATAACATGAGACATTTTCAGTGAAGAAAAACGTTTATTTTCATGAGGAAATGAAGCACTTGATGCCAAGGACATTAATATACTCAAAAGATCGCCTATGTGAAATATATGTATGAAATCAGCAAAAATAAATAAGATTCTGGGGCCCATTCATGAGACTTTCAGTAAAGTATGCAGACTGTCTAGTAAAAAGAAAAACCTAAGTTCAAAGTTATGGAAAGAAGGAAATAACAAAGATCAGAGAAAATAATAAATGAAATAGAGACTAGAAAAGACAATAGAAAAATTAACAAAACTATGAGTTCTCTTTTTTTAAACTCTTTTTTTTTTTTTAGAGAGAGAGAGAAGAGAGAGGGAGAATTTTTTTTTAATATTTATTTTTCAGTTTTTGGTGGACACAACATCTTTATTTTATGTGGTGCTGAGGATCAAACCCAGCGCCCGGCGCATGCCAGGCAAGCGCGTTACTGCTTGAGCCACATCCCAGCCCAATGAGTTCTCATTTTTAAAAAGACAAATAAATTTGGCAAACCTTAGCTAGACTAATAAAAACTAAAAGACGATTTAAAGCAGAAATGAGAAAAGAGATATTACAACTGAAATCACAGAAATACGAAAGATCATAAGAGATTACTATGAACAACTGTAAACCAACAAATGGATAACACAGAAGAAATGGATAAATTTCCTCTCCAGACTGAACTACGAAGAGATAGAAAATCTGGATAGATCAACAATGAGTAAGGAGATTGAATCAGTA
The DNA here is from genome assembly GCF_048772815.1 of Callospermophilus lateralis. NCBI lineage: Eukaryota > Metazoa > Chordata > Mammalia > Rodentia > Sciuridae > Callospermophilus > Callospermophilus lateralis. The sequence continues at coordinate 124,880,966 of NC_135306.1, read as the reverse complement.
CTCAAAAATATCCCATAAAGTCCAGAACCAGATGAATTCAGTGAATTCTACTGAACTTTTAAAGAAGAAGGGTTAGAGGTGTAACTCAGTGGTAGAGCATGGCCTAGCATTGTTAAATTTTAGCACAGAAGAGCAAAGGGAAGGAGGAGACCAAGGGGCCTAGGAGGAACAACAAATAGCGATCCTTGTCAAACTCTTTTAAAGATTCAAAGTGGAAATCAATACTTCTAAACTCATTTGACAAAACTGTAATTATCCTGATAACCAAATCCAGATTAAAAAAAAAAAACACTATAAGAAAAGAAAATATCAGGCCAATATCCTTGATAACAAGGATGAAAAAATCCTCAAGAAAACACTGGCAAACCAAATTCAGTGGCACATTAAAAGATCACTCCCCACAATCAAGGGAAATTTAGCTCTGGGATGAAAAGATGAATCAACATATACTTATTAACAGAATGAAGGACAAAGTCCATACGATCACTTCAATGGATGTGAAAAAAAGTATTTGACAAAATTCAACATTCCTTCATTATAGAAACTTTCAAAAAATTAAATATAGAAGTAATGTATCACAACACAATAAAGAACACACATGAAAAGTACATAATTAACATCATACTCAATGATGAAAAGTTTAAAAACTTTCCTTCCAAGATCAGGGAAAAGACAGGTATGTCCATTGCCATAACTTCTATTCTCCCTTGGACTTGAAGAACCAGCCACAGCAATACGGCTGGAAAATGAAATAAAATGCATTCGAACTGGAAAAGAAGTTAAATTCTAACTGTTTACAGATGTCATGATATTATATATATAAAAAACCCTAAAAATCCCCAAAACAACAATAAAAAACTATTAAACTAATAAACAAGTTCAGTGATGTAGCAGAATACAAAATCAGAATTCAAAAGTCTATGTTTGTATATACTAACAAGTAACTATTTGAAAAAGAAATCAAGTAAGCAATTTCATTTATAATAACTGTAAAAGATACTTAGGAATAAAGTATTTCACCATGGGAGCAGAATATCTATACACTGAAAACAAAAGTGATAGTAGAAGTTGAAGAATTAATATTGTTAAAATATCCATATTACCTAAAGCAATATACAGATTCAATGCCATCACCATCAAAATTGCAATGATATTTTTTTACAGAAAAAGATAGAGAATATATTAAAAGGATTTATAGAACCACAGAGGACCCTGAATAGTCAAAGAAATGCTAAGCAAAAAGAAAAAAAAAAAAACATGAAATATCACATTGCCTGGTTTCAAAAATCTACTTATAAAGTTGTCGCAATCAAACAACATGTTATGGGCAAAAAATAGGCACATGGATGAATGAAATAGATTGGAGAGCCCAGAAATAAATATAGGCCTTCATAATTAATTGACAGAATGAAGGACCAAAAAATGCCTACAGAAAAGATTATCTCTTGATAAGTGGTATTGGAAAAACAGGATATTACATCCAAAATGGTAAATATATACATATGCAAAAATTAACTCTAAGTTGAGTAAAGATTTAAACACAACACTTGAAACATAAGACCTAAAGTAGTAATAAAACTATTATAGGAAAACAAAGGAGAAAAATTTCAACACTGGTCTGGACAAAGAGTTTGTGGGTATGATCACAGAAGCACAGGTAATAGAAGCAAATATTGGCAAATGAGATTGCAACAAACACATAAAACGTTTCTGTAATAAAAAATAAAAAATAGAATGGGCTGGGGATATAGCTCAGTGGTTGTGCCCCTGGATTCAATCCCGGATAAAAAAAAAAAAAGAGAGAGAGAATAAAAGAAAAAGAAAAAAAAAACACTAAGGTATCATGTCACACCTCTTAGTATGCCTATTGTCAAAACTACAAGAGCCAACAAGTGTAGGAGAGGGTGGGTGTATGTTTTCCATTTTGGAAAACAGTATGAGGTTCCTCAAAAAATTAAATCTAGAACTCCTACAATGAATTACTATGATTTTATGTTGTCTTGATATTAATTTTAAACATAAATTGAACTTTCCCATACCAGAATCAGGGCTTAGTCACCACTGACATAGCTTCCAGTTCTCTACCTCCTCCCAGTTTCTCAAAGTGATTGATCTGGATATCTGCCTTTAACAGCTACCTCCCAGTGACCACCTCCCATAGAACACCACAATACAACCAATCTACTTAATTTACCTACATACTTCCACGTCCCTCACAGGCTGTGTAGATATGCCACAGTGATCCTCTCTCAGTCATAACAGGCCTCCATGGAGCTTGTGCCTGTTGTTTTCAATCCAATTAGAACTTCCCACAGGAAATTTATTTGGATAATGCTCTGGTCCCCAGTAGAAGCTTCCCTCCCTCTTTCTCACTCCCCACTTGCTGGTTGTATTTACATGTTTTGGATGGCTCTTCCCTTCCTTCCTGTTATCCCTCAGATGCAGGCAGCCTTTTCCCTGGATCTGTTAGTAATACAATGCTTCTGTTATTTCCTGTGTTTGTGGTGCTGCCTTCTTTGTATCTCACCTGACCATACCCAGACCTAATTCTCCCAAGTCAAGACTTCCATAGAGGGCAGAAATCTTGGCAGGAATAAACTTGATGCAGATAAGAAATGAGCCATAGAGTGTCTGACAGTATAAATCATTTTTCTGTGAAAGGTTGGCAGTTAGTCACGAAGCCATCTACCAGGATAAAGAGGTAAGGCATATTGTCATATTCCTGACCACCTCAACTGGGTCAAGATAAAATTTATTGCCACTCTCCAGAGAAAGATTTTTTAGATCAAATTAAAGGAAAATCACAACACGTCAAAAGAAAATGAAATAAAAGTGCTAAAGAGATAACTGCATTCCCATGCTCATGACAGCATTATTCACACCAGCCAAGATATGGAATCAACCTAAGCGTCTGTCAATGGATAAATGTATAAAGAAAATGTGACATAAATGCACAACGGAATATTATTCAGCCTTAAAAGAAAGAAAACTAATGTAAAATTAATGAACTTGGAGGACATAATGTTAAGGGGGTAAAGTCAGGCATAGAAAGACAAATACTGCATGATCTCACTTGCTGTGTAATCTAAAATGTCAAATTCATACAAACAGAATATAATAGCAGTTACTAGTGACTCTGTGTGTTGGAGGTAGTTATCCTTTGATACCATAACAACATTTTTTTCCAAAAGTGGCAGCAGGGAAATTCCAACAAGGAAGTGCCCCTAACTGTCCTGAGATGGGGCCAGTTGCAAATCCAAAGACAGAAACTCTAAACATGAGAGTGATCAGTCCAAAACATTTGTCAGAACTTGCAGGGTAATGTAGCACATCCTTGGGAAGACATCAACAGAAAAGGATGATTTGTTTAGGTATGTCCATGCCAAAAGGTTCAGGACATGGTGTTCATAGAAGGGTGTAAGGAATTTAGCTCAGGTCCAGGGCTAGTTTCTTTCAGTATTTTGGGCAACGACCTAATACCTTTACTAGTACTTGAGAATGTTCAAGGCTTTAGCTTGATTTCAAGCCTGCAGAGTAAAACATAATTGGCTAGGTCCAGAACAACTCTGTGTTTTTTGGTCAAGATAAGTAAAGAGCAGTGGCACTTGGGGGACCTTCCAGGGAAGCTTAGTGTGATGTTGGTCAAAGGGTACAACATTTTAATTATAGGTAGAACAAGTTCAAGAGATCTATTGTACAGCATGATGGCTATAATTAATAGCATACTTTAAAATTGCTGAAAGGGTTGACTTCAAATGTTCTCACAACAAAAAAATGTTACATATGAAGTAATGCACATGTTAATTACCTTGATTTAGCCATCCAAAATATATACATATATCAGAATATCATATCATACACTCTATAGATATAATTTTAATTTTTTAATTAATGAACTTAAAAATTTAAATAAGTAAAATATGTAATCATATGGATAAAGCTAGACTAAGAATTCACTAAAAGATTAAAAAAGAAAAAGATTTAAAGAATTAACAAAAATTAAAACATATATGTCAATATATGTAGCTAAGAGAGATAAACCAGTGCTATACATACAAGATATTTTATCCCAGGAGGATTAAAAAAAAGATAGCTAAAAGTTAGAGCTTTACTCTAACTTGGGTAAAGAGCCAGAGTATCACATACTTCAAGGGTGGGACTTATAATCTCTTCACTCTTTGGCCTATGTCCATACATAAATATACAAATAATGGCATTAATGTCTACAACCAAAAAGGTAGAATAAAAGATCCTACATTTTATAGACCCACAGTCACATAGGAGAAGAAAATAAAAAGTCCTCTCTGAAGGAGAAAATATTGTCTGAAGCCCCAGATTACACCTTCAAATTACTTTTAAAATAAAATACTCAGTAACAAAAGACAATAAAGTCCATTTAAAAAACAAGATAATATAAATAAGAACTATGAGAAAAAACAGATGATAGGAATGAAGAGACAGATGATAACAATGCTTGAGTTAAAACAGCCCAGTGAACCAAAGGAAAAAAGAAAGAAAAATGCAAATAAATCCACACCTAGACCCATCATAACAAAAAGCATAAAATCAAATGATTTTTTAAAAATCCTCACAGCTGGGCACCGTGGTGCAAGCCTTTAGTTTCAGCTATGCAAAAAGCTAAACAGGAAGATGGCCAGAGTCCGGGAGTTTAAGGCCAGCCTGAACAACATAGCAAGACCTGAAAGAACAAAATAAAGATGGAAGGAAGGAAGGAAGGAAGGAAGGAAGGAAGGAAGGAAGGAAGGAAGGAAGGAAGGAAGGGAGGGAGGGAGGGAGGGAGGAAGGGGGGAGGGAAGAAATTCCTAAGAGCAGAGAAAACATAGGTTAACATTTTGGAACCCCATTTGTTTCAAAATGGGTTTATACTGTGGTAATAAAAAGCCCCCAAATTTCACTGGCATAAAAAGTGCTGATTTCTTATACTACATGTACTTCTTGGCTTACTCTGTCACAGAGGCTAATATAACAGCCACTGATTCCAACATTGCCATCGTTGTGACCAAGGGAAAAAAATTTTAAGATAGAAAATGATGTGGATCACTTCCATTCACAATCCATTTCATAGAACTAGTCATATGGCCCCAGTGCAACCACAAGGTCAGGAAGTACATTTCTATCATGTGTCCAGTAGCCAAAGAATCACAAATGTTTGTTGAACAGCATCCATTCATTCACAGGCCACCCACAAATAGTAGGCCAACTTCTTCCAAGTGTAAAAGACTTTAGCCATTGAGAGAAACAACAAAAATGTCACCACCAGTTACAGCATCAAACTCCAAGTCCATTTTCTGATGGTGCAAAACAGTGGTCTTGTCTGCAGGGTTAAAATAAATGTGATTTGCTGCATACTTACCCAATATACAGTAATGGAACTGGGACATGATAATCACAAGAAACACTTTAGTTTGAAAGAATGTCTTCTTTCAGGAATATTCCCTGACTTCCCAGAATCTGAGGCTGCCCTGAATTCTGCCCACTTGTCAAAAGGCAATAAATATTACAGACTTTCTGTAAGAAAGAATTTTTATTTCCTTCTCCTATATGACTGTGGGTCTATAAAAAGTAGGATCTTTCATTCTACCTTTTTGATTGTAGACATTAATGCCATTATTCATATATTTATGTATGGACATAAATATACTACTCACTCCACTTGGTGGCTGTTTTGACCTTTCCTCTGCCAAGTTGTAAAAGGGGTAAATTTACACTACGTAAATTTATTCCAAGTTTTGGCTCCTCTCAACTATTATTGTCCCACTTCTATTCACCATCAAGTGACTTTGTGTATTTTTTTAATGTGTTCCAGAGTTAGTACTTGTTGCATGTGGCAAGTTGGAGTCTTACAGAACCCTAACTTGCCAGATAGAAGTAAGCACATCATAATTAATTGCTGAAATCTAAAGGAGATGATTTTGACAAAAGACATGGAAAATGATACATTTTATTTGGGGAACAACTGTTCAGTTAACCAATGATTCTACTTTAGAAGGTCAGAAGACAGTTGTATAAATTCTTTAAATCTCATCAAACATAGGTTTTAAGTCACAAATTGTCTTCCCACTACAGCTAGGGTGTGGGGGGAGTTATACTTCTCAGTACTTACATGGCTTACTTTTTATATGTATATATCTAGTTCCTTTGGAAAGTTTTTCTTGTGTGTGGTATGAATTATGGAGTCAATTTTATCTTCTTCGAAATAGCTTTACTTATTCCAATACCATTTATCAAAACCTTCACTTCCATCCTTGTGTTTTTAGACATCATCTTTATCATATATTAAATTTACATGTGTACCAGGGTCTATTTCTAGACATAGTCTACTCAGATGACAGGTTCATTAATTCACTTGTGAGTTCCACACCAATTTAATTCTTAAGAAATTATAATATATTTTTATATATTGTGAAATTAGTCACTTATCTTAGCATTTCTGTGTTATCCTTGTTATTCTTTGGTGCTTGATTTTCCTCATGAAGTTGTGTTTCAATTGTTCTAACTTCAGCAAAAAAAAAAATGTTGATGTTTTTATTTAAATCACATTAAATTATAAAATAAATTTAAGAAAAACTGACATCTTTATAATGTTGACTCATCATATCCAAATGCAAGGGATGCCTTTTGTATTTGCTCAGATTTGCCTTTGCATCTTTTAGAATTGTTTTCATCATACGGGTTTTGCACATTTCTTGTATGAACATATCTAAGATTTTCAATTTTATCACACTATTTAAATATAGTTTTATCCTTTATTATGTTGTCTAAGTAGTTGTTATGGTTAGAATATGTTATGTCCTACAAAAGCTCATGTGCAAGACAATGCAAGAATTTTCAGAGGAGAAATGATTGGGATATGAGAGTATAAACCGAATTGGTGTTTAATCCACTGATATGAATTAGCTAGGCTGTAACTCGACAGGTAGGGTGTGGTTGGAGGAGGTAGGCCCCTCAGGGCATGCCTTAGGGGTTTATATTTTGACTCTGGCGAGTAGAACCCTCTTTCTCTGCTTCCTTGTTGCCAAGTCCTGAGCTGCTTTCCTCTACCATTCCCTTCTGCCTTGATGTTCTCCTTGGCCTCAAGCAACAGCTATGAAGTCAACATCTATGGACTGAGACCTCTGAAATTATGAGCCTCAAATAAACTTCCTTTTCTCTATGTTGTTTTTGTCAGGTCCTTTGGTCACAGAGATAAAAAAGCTGACGAAAGTTGTTTTTTTGGGGTTTTTGTTTTTATTTTTTTTTATTAGTTGCTCAAAATATTACAATGATCTTGACATATCATACATTTGATTCAAATGGGGTACGTAATCTTATTTTTCCACGTGTACAGATTGCAGGATCACATTGGTTATACAGCCACGTTTATACATAGGGCCATACTAGAGTCTGTTGTATTCTGCTACCCTTCCTATCCGCCCCTCCCCTTAGCAGAAGTTGTTTTGCTTAAATTTAAGCCATTGATTTCTTTATGCTAATCTTAATTCCTGGTAATTACTGATTTCTTTTGTTTTAATTAATTTTATCATTAATTTACCAGGGTTTTCTTGGAGTAGTATCATATAATTTGCAACTAGTGATAGGTTTTCTGTTTTCTTCGCCCAAATCTCCATGACTCTAGTTGCTTTTACGTTGTCTACTTGCCTTAGTTAATATGATCAGTATAATGTAAATTAGTAGCATAGTATAGGTTATGCATATTTTATATTATTTGTGTAATGAAGAAATTGATAAACCTATTGCAAACTTATCAAAAAATACAAAAGAAAGCAATTACAGAATTGCAGTGTGGAATATTTCTGCACATATCTACACATCTTTTAGACATTAAGTAATACTAGAAAGATATTATGAACAAACTAAATGCAAATTAAAGCTGAAAAATTCTTAGAAAAACACATTAAAACTAACACAAGAATAAATAGGAACTCATGCTAGGTTCCGATTAAAAGATTGAATTCACATTTAAAACTGCCTCATAAAGAAAATAGTGTCAAATGGCTTTACTGGCAAACTTCACTAAATATTTCAAGAAGCAATTAATCCAACCTGATACCAATTAATCCATAGAAGAGGAAGAGGTTAAACTTTCTAGTTACTTTCAAGAGACCAATATTGCTTTCATATCAAATCAAATTGGACAATGTAAGGTAAGAAAATCGGAGACCAAGTTCATTCAAGTGCATCTGCTCTCGATCTGCAGAAGCCCATCCACACCTTACTGAACCAGGTATATAAATACCTAAAAATCATATATCTCATGAACACATTGACTTCATCCTAGGAATAGAAGAGGGATCTAATATTTTTAAAAATCTGACCAGTTATTTCCTACATTAACTGTGTATAGGAAAAAAATATCATTTTCTCATAATTCCTACTCTGTTTTTTATTCTGAGTAAGTGGGGATTTGGGTAAAGACTTTCCAAAAGAATCCAATTTTTCACCCATTTTTCTATGTCCTTTGCCATGTGACTTTGCAGTTCCAACCACTAAAGAGGGGAGCTGATTTCCTCAGCCTTTTGGCTGTGTATCTAGCTTGGCAGGGAGGTGCTAGCAGTTGTGGTCCCTGCAGAAACTTGCAAACAAATGTGGTTCTGCATTTCTACTTCCTGTCTTCTGTTTCTAACACAGGAAAAGTGTCTCTGCCCTAGGGGTTTTGTCCTTTTTGCTCCCTCCTTCCGGAATGATCCTCCCAGTGGGACAACAGCACAGCTGACTCTGCCTTCATTGATGCCTCTGCTATGGTGACCTCACCAGAAAAACTTTCTGGATCATCCAAGATATAAAAGTGTATCCTTGTGTGATAGTAGGAGCAAATGTGACTCCATTTTGTTTTATGACTTCATCCTGTAAAACACCCATGCCAAGTAGAAGAGTCATGACTGGAGCAAGATGTTCTTTTTCTTTTGCTATAGAAACCTTTAAGAACACGGAACTACCTAATGGGGTATTGTTTCTGTAACTAGGGTAATGGGGCTCTGTTTCTGTAACTGAGGTGACTGGGCTAACTGTGATTTGTTAGGCTTCCCTCCACTTGACTGCACTGTCCCGCTTCTGTAACCTGGCTTGCTTGTATTGGCTAGACCCCCTGAACATCCCTTTTGCGGTTTTCAGGCTTATAAGGAGTGCCCATGCAATTGTCCGGGGCTGATCAGGGGAACAGCTTTCTGTTCTGGTCAGCCGCCACCCGTGTGCTTCAATAAAGGCTTGATTCAATTATACGTGAGTGGTTTGGAAGTCAGTTTATGAAACCCTGGGACGAAGCTTTAACTATAACACTTGAAAAAGAAGTCAGGACATCACTCTATCTGTTTTCCCAGTTTTCTTTATAGTACTATCACCACTTGACAGATAATTTATTCATTGACTGTTTCTCCTGATTTGATTATGAGATCCATGAGTGTAGGGACTTTTCTTTATAAAACTCACTACTGACTTCTTAGTGCCTATATAAGAACATAGTCAGTATCTGGGAATTGTCTATCATATTAAAACTGTGCCTTTAGTCTTGCTGATTCCACCACTTCACTCTTAATTAATTTAGTGAAATGTAATGCACCAAAAACTGACACACATTTTTGGGATGGGGCTGATGAAGTGAGATGGGAATAAGAAATTGCTAAAAAAAAAAAAAAAAAAAAAAACAGTTAATTGATAGTTTGTTAAGATAGTACTTAAGGAGATAGAAATACTACACTTGCTGTTGTTCTTTCCCGCCCCCTATTCTGGGTGATTCACAAACTGAAACTTCACAAAAATAATAGAAAAGATAAATTTATTTTGGAGAACTTGAAGGCACTTTGAAGGAAGAAACTTAAAAGATATAATGAGTAAGAAACCTAAATATGGATAAAGAGTTAATGAAGGATGATTGCAGTGTGCAAGCATAATAATTCAGAATATATCTTGACTTGAATAAAAAATAATGTATATGAAATAAAACCACAGGAACTCAAATATTCAATGTAAAATAATCTGTGAAATACTCAATATAAAGTGACCTGCAAAATCCTAAAACTAAAGAAAGAAAAATATTTAAAACTATCTATTTTTTTCAATGATAAACAGAATATTTAGGTATTAAAAATCTGGTTGTTTGAATGTATTGTCAGTAATCAGCAGACAATCCAGGATTTATGGTTATTTATATTTATGGTTATTTATATATATGGTGATTTAATGTGTAATAGTGTGATTAGAGAGAAAAAATGGATGCTTGACAAAAACTGAATTCTGAGAATTACTTTAACAGAACTGACTCAGTATGCACAGCATTTCATAGTCTTGCTCATACCACATAGATGCTTTCATGGCATTAATGCAATAACTAGATGTTTTAAAAGAAAAAAAAAACTGTGTACAACAGGAGAAATTGCTTGCCTAACTGAGCCTAAATTAGTCTAAGCTATTTTTAGTCTGTGATTCTGTCTTAGTAGGCCCTTGGGAATTGGAGGGAAATATGGATAGAAAAAAATTTGCTCTTTTCCCAGCTTAATAGTACTGAGATAGTCCTGAAATACATTGAAAATGGCCTTATGGTCCAAAGATAACTTAGTTTCTGTCAATCACAGAGAAAATAGAAAGGTGGAAAGTTTATTTTTATGACACATTTCCTCCAGTGGCTTTCTCCAGGGTAACTACTGTGTCTTCCTACAGGCAGTAGAAATAGGGGTATCAACTCAGAGCAAATGAAGCACTTCTGAATTTGGAAAAAAATGTTTTTAAATTTCATTTGTCTGGATATCTTTGATCCCCTTCTCTAATACCAGCATAGATAGTTCCCAGTCCAATATTATTGTTCGATATCTTCATTTAAAAACTGTATTGAATTCCACTTGATGTTTGGCACCTTGGAGGCACTAAGAATCCAATAGTGGACAGGCACACTAGCACAGGGTTGTAATCCCAGTGACTCAAGAGGCAGAGGCAGGAGGATCGCGATTTCAGAACCGGCTTCAGTATCTTAGTGAGGCCCTAGGCAACTTAGTGAGACCCTGTCTTCAAAAAAACTATTGTCATGTATGTAAGAAATAATAAAAAAAAGAAGAAACTCAAACGTAAAAGATTTATATATAAATATATATATATATATGATAAATATATATATATATGATAAAAATATATATATAAATTTTTATCATATATATTATATATAAAATATATATATTATATATTTTTTAATCATATATATCATATATATATATATGATAAAAAAAGAAAATAACTATATATATATATGCAGGGGGGTGGTGCTGGTATACCGCCCTATGGTAAAGAACCCCTGAGTTCAAGCCCTAGTAACAACAACAACAACAAAAATTCCAATAGTGAACCATTCTAATGGCAACTACTCTAAGAACCTTGGTCCACTTTTTTTGTTTTGTAAGCAGGATAGATGTGCTGTGGGACACCTATGATAAGGATAAACACAAGATGGTATGGAAGTGACTGGGTTGGAGACCTATTGCATTTTTAGCATCAAAGGTGTTATTGTAGCATCTGACACCAGCAGACTGTCATTGCTAGGAGTTAGGGGAGGAGGTGGGAATGTAAGAGGGAATAATCTGAATAGGAAGACAGAATGGAAGGGTTAGGAAACCCCTGAGAGTTCAATAAAATTGGAACACAGATTTCAAGAAAGAAATGGGGAGGGAAGCGGCTGCCTCATTCCCAAAGGAACTCTAACTTCCCTTTTTGAAGAATCTCCCTTCTTTTTTTAAAAAATTTACCTATTTATTCTAATTTGATACAAATGACAGCAGAATGTGTTTCAATTCATAGTACACATATAAAACACAAATTTTCATGTCTCTGATTGTTCACAAAGTAGAGTCACATCATTTGTGTCTTCATACATGTACTTAGAATAATGATATCCATCTCATTCCACCATCTTTCCTACCTCCAAGCCCCATCCCTTCCCCTCCATCCCCTTTGCCTTATCCAAAGTTCCTCCATTCCTCCCATGCTCCCCGCAACTCCCGTTATGGACCAGCATCCATATATCAGAGAAAACATCCCATCTGGCCTTTGATTTTTTAGGATTGGCTTACTTCACTTAGCTTGATATCCTCCAACTCCATCCATTCACCTGCAAATGTCATGATTTTATTCTCTTTTAATGCTGAGTAACATTCCATTGTGTATATATACCACAGTTTCTTTATCCATTAAAATACTGAAGGGCATCTAGTTTGGTTCCACAATTTAGCTATTCTGAATATTGCTGCTATAAACATTAATGTGGCTATGTTGCTATAGTATGCTGTTTTTCAGTCCTTTGGGTATAAACTGAGGAGTGGAATAGCTGGGTCAAATGGTGGTTTCATTCCAAGGTTTCCTAGGAATCTCCATACTGCTTTCCATATTGATTGCACCAATTTATAGTCCCACCAGCAATATATGAGTGTACCATTTTCCCTACATCCTCACCAACACTTATTGTTGTTTGTATTCTTAATAGCTGCCATTCTGACTAGACTGAGATGGTATATTAGAGTAGTTTTGATTTGCATTTCTTTAATTGCTAGAGATGTTGAACATTCTTTCATGTATTTATTGATTGGTTATGTATCATCTTTTGAGAAATATATGTTCTGTTCCTTGGCCCATTTATTTATTGGGTTATTTGTTGTTGTTTTTGTTGTTGTTTTGTTTTGTTTGTTGTTAGGATTTTTGAGTTCTTTATATATCCTAGAGATTAGTGCTCTATTTGATGTGGATGTGGTAAAAATTTGCTCCCACACTGTAGGCTCTGTATTCACCTCACTGATTGTTTCTTTTTCTGAGAAGATTTTTGGTTTGAATCCATCCCATTTATTGATTCTTCGTTTTAATTTTTGCGCTATAGGAGTCTTTTTAAGGAAGTCAGGGCTTATCCGAAATGATGAAGATTTGGGCCTGCTTTTACTTCTATTAAATGCAGGGTCTCTGGTCTAATTTCTAGGTCCTTGATCCACTTTGAGTTGAGTTTTGTGCATGGTGAGAGATAAGGGTTTAATTTCATTTTGCCACATATGAATTTCCAGTTTTCCTCTTCTTCATTGAAGAGGCTATCTTTTCTCCTTTGTATATATGTTTTTGGTGCCTTTGTCTAGTATGCAATAACTATTGAATTCATTTATTAGTTCTAGAAATTTTCTGGTGGGAATTTTTTTTGATCCTCTAGTTATCATGTCATCAGCAAATAGTGCTAATTTGAATCTTTCTTTTCCTATCCATATCCCTTTAATTGTTTTTTGTCTGTCTAATTGCTTAGTCATTGTTTCAAAAACTATGTTAAATAGAAGTGGTGAAAGAGGGCATCCCTGTCTTGTTCCAGTTTTTAGAGGGAATGCCTTCGATTTTTCTCCATTTAGAATGATGTTGGCCTGAGGCTTAGCGATGTTGAGATATGTTCCTGTTATCCCTTGTGTTTCTAGTGTTTTGAACATAAAGGGGTGCTGTATTTTGTTGAGTGCTTTTTCCACATCTATTGAGTTGATCATATGGTTCTGATCTTTAAGTCTATTCATGTGATGAATTACATTTATTGATTTCCATATATTGTATCCACCTTGTGTCCCTGGGATGAACCCCACTTGATTGTGGAGCACTATCTTTTTAATATGTTTTTATTTGATTTGCCAGAATTTTATTGAGAATTTTTGCATCTATGTTGATTAGAGATATTGGTCTGAAGTTTTCTCTTTTTAATGTGTCTTTTTCTGGTTTGGGGATCAGGGTGATATTGGTCTCATAGAATGAGTTTGGAAGTGTTCCCCTTTTTCCTACTTCATAGAATAATTTGAGAAGTATTGGTATTAGTTCTCCTTTGAAGGTCTTGTAGAACTCAGCTGTGTATCAATCTGTCTTGGGCTTTTCTTGGTTGGTAGGCTTCTGATGGCTTCTTCAATTTCATTGCTTGAAATTGATGTGTTTAACTTGCGTATATCATTCTGATTCAGTTTGGGGAAATCATATGACTCTAGAAGTTTGTAGATGCCTTTGATATTTTCTATTTTATTGGAGTACAAATTTTCAAAATAATTTCTAATTGTCTTCTGTATTTCAGTTATTGTCCGTCATGATATTTCCTTTTTCATCATGGATGTTAGTAATTTGAGTTTTCTCTCTCCTTCTCTTTGTTAGTATGGCTAAGGGTTTATCAATTTTGTTTTTTCAAAGAACCAACTTTTTGTTTTCTCAAATTTTTTAGTTGTTTCTTTTGTTTCAATTTCATTGATTTCAGCTCTGATTTTTATTATTTCCTGTTTTCTACTACTTTTGGTGTTGATTTGTTCTTTTTCTAAGGCTTTGAGATATAATGTTAGGTTATTTATTTGTTGACTTTTTCTTCTTTTAAAGAATGCACTCCATCCAATGAACTTTTCTCTTAGTACTGCCTTCATAGTGTCCCAGAGATTGTATCAGTATTCTCATTTATCTCTAAAAATTGTTTAATCTCCTCCTTGATGTCTTCTGCAACCCATTGTTCATTCAGTAGCATATTTTTTAGTATCCAGGTGTTGGAGTACCTTTTATTTTTTATTTTATAATTGATTTCTAGTTTCATTCCATTATGATCTGATAGCATGCAGGGTTGTATCTCTACATTTTTGTATTTTTTAAGAGTTGCTTTGTGGCATAATATATGATCTATTTTAAAGAAGGATCCATGTAGGAGGCTGGGGTTGTGGCTCAGTGGTAGATTTTGCCTAGCACATGTGAGGCCCTGGGTTCGATCCTCGGCACCACATAAAAATAAATAAACAAAATAAAGATATTGTGTCCCACTACAAGTAAAAAATAAATATTTTTTTAAAAAAAGAAGGAACCATGTGCTGCTAAGAAGAAAGTGTATTCACTCATCGATGGATAAAATATTCTATATATGTCTAATTTGTTGATTGTATTATTGAGTTTTGTAGTTTCTTTGTTTAGTTTTTCTTTGAAAGATCTATCCTGTGGTTAAAGAGGTATGTTAAAGTCACCCATAATTATTTTGTGGTCTATTTGACTCTTGAAGTTGAGAAGAGTTTGATGAATGTAGATGCTCCATTGTTTGGGGTAAATATATTTGTAATTGTTATGTCTTGTTGCTATATGGTTCCCTTAAGCAGTATGTAATAGCCTTCTTTATCCCCTTTTGATTAACTTTGGCTTCAAGTCTACTTTATTAATATGAGGATGGAAACCCCTGCTTGCTTCCACAGTCCATGTGAGTGGTATGGTTTTTCCCAACCTTTTACCTTTATTATGTGGATGTCTTTTCCTATGAGATGAGTCTCTTGAAGGAAGCATATTGTTGGATCTTTTTAAAAATCCAATCTACCAGTCTATGTCTTTTGATTGGTGACTTAAGGCCATTAGATTCAGAGTCATTATTGAGACATGATTTGTATTCACGGCAATTTTTATTTATTTTTGGTATTTAACTTGAATTGGTTTCTGTTTTGTTTGGTTTTTACTTTAGTGTACTACCTCCCTTTGCTGATTTTTATTGTTGTTTTCATTCCCTCCTCATGGAATATTTTGTTGAGAAAGTTCTGTAGTGCAGGCTTTCTAGTTGTAAATTCTTTTAACTTTAGTTTATCATGGAAGGTTTTTATTTCATCATCAAATCTAAAGCTTAATTATGCAAGATTCTTGGTTGGCATCCATTTTCTTTCAGAGCTTAGTATATGTTGTTCCAGGATCTTCTAACTTTCAGAGTCTAGGTTGAAAAAATCTGCAGAGATCCTAATTGGTTTCCCCCTATGTGTAATCTGATTCCTTTATCTTGTGGCTTTTAAAATTCTCTCCTTATTCTGTATGCTAGGCATTTTCATTATAATGTGTTTGGTGTAGATTTGTTGGAATTTTGTACATTTGGTGTCCTGAAATCCACTTGTATTTGATTCTCCAATTCATTCTTCATATTTGGGAAATTTTCTGACATTATTTTATTGAATAGATTGTTCATTCCTTTGGTTTATAACTCTATGCTCTCCTCTATCCCAATAATTCTAAATTTTGGTCTTTTTATGTTATCCCATAATTCTTAACTGTTCTGCTCATGGTTTATCACCATCTTCATTGTGTGATCAACTTTATTTTCAACATTATGTATTTGGGGACTGGGGTATATAGCTCAGTGGTAGAGCATTTCCCTCACACATCTGAGGCACTGGGTTTGATACTCAGTGCCACATAAAAATAAATAAAATAAATAAAGTAAACATATTGTGTCCATCTTTTAAAAAATCTTTTTAAAAAAGGGATTATATATTTTGTCTTCATTGTCTGAGGTTCTGTCTTCCAAGTGATCTAATTTGTTGGTGATGCTTCCTATTGAGTTTTTAATTTGGTTTATTGTTTTCCTTCATTTCAAGGATTTCTGGTGGTGTTTTTTTATTCCAGAACTTCTATCTCCTTATTGAAGTAATCTTTTGCTTCCTGTATTTGCTTATGTAGGTCTTTATCAAAATGATCTTTTGCTGCCTGTATTTGCTCTTATTATCCTTTAATTCACAGAACATTTTAATTATGTACATCTTGAACTCCTTCTCTGTAATTTCTTCTGCTGTGCTGGCCATGGATTCTAAAAATGTAGCATCTTGGTTTGTTTGGGGTTCTTTCTTTCTTTGTTTTTTCATGTTGATTGTGTGTCTTCCCTTCTAGCACTGCAGATCTGAGGTGTTGTAGTTTTTACCCTATAGGCTTATAGTTTCCCTGAAGGATTCAGATACCTCTCCTTTAAGGGGAGAACAATATTTACAGATTCCAGTACAAGCAATACATAGCCTTAAACCAAATAGCTGCTATTAAGATGCTTATGGTTTTGTCACAATATACAAAAATGTTGAGTTCAATTATTATCTATAATACGTTTATATTATTATTACAGTAGTTTGCAAAAGATTCTACAGTTTCTGACAATGGACAGAGAGAACCGGGGATGGGCTGTAGAATGAGATGTTGAGGGGGTAGTAGGTAAGGATATATAGTTATTAGATCTTAGAATACTTGAAAAAGTTATCTAAAAAAGTTGGCTAGTATCAGGAGAAAAGAGAGAAAGTGATTTTGGAAAGACAAGTAAGTGGGAAGACAATAGAGAGAGTACAACAAACAAAAAAAATACATGAAAAAAATAAGAATTTTAAAAATGTAAAAAATAGGAGATAAAAAAATATACAAGACAACTGTAATATATTAATCAGACATCCCAGTCCTCAGTACCCCAATTCACGAAAAGTACTTGGTTTCACGAATATTGGGAATGTGAGGGCAGGAGAAGAAGGGTGGGGGAAGGAGAAAAAAAAAACTCAAAGGAAAATTCAAGAATTGGTTTTGTTGGAGCTCAATATTCCTGCTTCTCTTCTCATCCAATAGGTGGGATTGTCTGTTTTTTGCTGGTATCTCCATCCTTAGGATGGTGAAGGTTATTATGGTGGGAGGGTTGGTCTTGGGGGCGGAGTCCCTGGAGGTGAGGTATAGCACTTGCTGGTCCCAGATGGTAGACTGGACCCCAAATATCTCCTTGGGACCCACTTATGTAATGTGGGCACCTGATTTTATCTTCGTATATCACAATTCCTGGTCTCTAATTTAGTCTCTAAACTCTATTTCACTCAACCCCTCCCTTTCTTTTTTGAAAATTTTTTAATTCAAATTTGTTATATATGACAGTAGAATGTATTACAATTCATATTACACATATAAAGCACAATTTTTCATATACCTGGTTGTATACAAAGTATATTCACACCATTTGTGTCTTCATACATGTACTTAGGGTAGTGATATCCATCTCATTCCACCGTCTTTTTTTACCTCCTTGCCTCCTCCCTTCCCCTCCCTCCCATTTGCCTAATCTAGAGTTTGTTTTATTTTCCCATGCTCCCCCTCCCAATCCCATTACAAATCAGCCTCCTTATATCAGAGAAAACATTCTGCATTTGATTTTTTCGGGATTGGCTTACTTAGGATTATATTCTCCAACTCCATCCGTTTACTGCTAATTCCATTATTTTATTCTCTTTTATTGCTAAGTAATATTCCATTGTGTATATATACCACATTTTCTTTATCCATTCATCTAGTAATGGACATCTAAGTTGGTTCCACAGTTTAGCTATTGTGAATTGTGCTGCAATAAATATTGATGTGACTGTGTCCCCATAGTATTCTGTTTTTAAGTTCTTGACCCAGAATAGCTAAAGCAATCCTTAGCAAGAAGAGTAAATCAAGTGGCATCACTATACCAAAACTTAAACTATTTACAGAGTAATAGTAACAAAAACAGCATGGTATTGGCACCAAACTGGACTGGTAGACCAGTGGTACAGAATAGAGGACACAGAGACTAACCCAGATAAATACAGTTATCTTATATTAGACAAAGGCACCAAAAACATATGTTGGAAAAAAGATAGCCTCTTCAACAAATGAAGCTGGGAAAACTGGAAATCCATTTGCAACAAAATGAAATTAAAGAAGGTGACATACAATCAATCAACAAATATATGAAAAAATGTTCAACATCTCTAGCAATTAAAGAAATGCAAATCAAAATTACTCTAAGATTTCATCTCACTCTAGTCAGAATGGCAGCTATTGAGAATACAAACAACAATAAGTGTTGGTGAGGATGTGGGGGAAAAGGTATACTCATACATTGCTAGTGGGACTGCAAATTGGTGCAGCCAATATGGAAAGCAGTATGGAGATTCCTTGGAAAACTGGGAATAGAACCACCTTTTGACCCAAATATCCCACTCACTCACTCCCTTTCTACTTCCCAATCAGGAACCTCTCTTCAGAGGTCTTGTGGGCTGTACTCTGGGGTCTGCACAATCATCATGGAGAGCTGTTTTGTACTGGTCAGTTCAGAACCAGGCTTTGCAAGCCATGGACCCACTGAGTAGCCACAGGCACTGTGTCAGGTTAGCCGCTGTGGAGGACAGGGGGTAGTTGGGGACTATAGGTGCCTTGATAATGTTTCTAGGCCCCAGCAGGTGTTCCAAGCTGGGAGTTGGCCCAGCTAAAGATGGAGACAAAGGTGTCCCAAGATGGAGGCAGCTGCTTTCAGTGATGGAGTGTCAGGTCAGGTCAGGCAAGGTGGTGGCATTAGATGGGGTGTTCAGAGATGTAGCTCTGTATTGTGCAGTGTTGTGGCTGATGGCTGTCTCCAGATCCTGTCCTATGTCCCCATGTGCAGGCTACTGCATGTAGTGGACTATGTCAGTGGTCGCAGTCTCAAGATGGAGGCAACCAGGGCAGCCTCATGTTTGTAGATGGGGGTTCACATGGGAGTAGTGGCCAAAGGTTCTATGTGTGGGCAGTGGCTGGGTAGCCTGCCTAAGTGTGGATTCCTAGGCAGGAGCAGCTGTTGCGGGGGTTCTCTAATAACTCTCAGAGAAACAGTATTCCCACTACTAGAATTACAGGGCACGGAGCAACACAGAAGGCAGCCTCCCTCTAGCCTGCCATTTTGGATCCCCCTGAATTTCTCCCTTCTTTCCTGAAAATTCTTGTTTCATTTTGAATATTGTCTAAACTCAAAACCTCTCTTGCTAACTTCCTTCCTAAATGAAGTTTGATTTTATTCAGTCTCTTTATCTTAAAATCATCAGTCTTTCAGAAACTAGGAAAATCATTTTTCTTTTTTAATATTTATTTTTTAGTTTTAGATGGACACAATATCTTTATTTTACATTTATGTGGTGCTGAGGATTGAACCCAGTGGCTCATTCATGCTAAGCAAATGCCTTACCACTGAGCCACAACCCCAGCCCCTTGGAAAATCACTTTTCTACTCCCTCACATCCTAGTACTCAGCAGGAGCTGAGAATAGATCTTCATACTGGTATACAGAAAATAACATCCTGCAGACGTATTCTCAAGGTTTTTCTGGCTCAGAAGAAAAGGAGGGAATCGTTCAATGTATATGTGTATGTATGACAAGGAGATCACTAAGGTCATCAGATTTGATAAAAACCATTCTGGAATCCTGAACTATTCAGCTAATAGTTTCATATAATATTTTTCTAATCTAGGATGAGTGCCACATTATTTTCCTGTTTATATTACAGACCACATATTTATGTTAGAAAATATAAACATGTAAAACAACAAAAAATGAAACCATAATCCTACCACTTCATACAACTATTGTTAATATCTTATGTATGTTATTATGATATTTTACATTTCTGGTTATTCTTTTATAAAAATGTCATATTCTATAATGCAATTTTGTATCATGCTTTTAAAACTAACCACAGATGGTAAATATCTCCAATATATAATTTAAATATTATTTTCTAATAATGTTTTTATGGCTATATAGTATCCTATTGCATGGCTATCTCATACTTCATTAAAAATGATGTTTTATTGTTCTATTGATTTTGTATTATTTGTTTACTCATTGAATTGAAACTCTATTTCTATGTTACAATGTGGGATGGGAACAAACATGAAGGGGACACAATTTTAAAACTGAATACTAAATGGGAATAGAAATGCTGACTCCAAAGTTCTAATTTAAGTCAGTTGAAATTAATGTTGATATTTGACATGTCACCAAGTACCACCTCCCAGGATGGCACCAATTCATCATGAGAGCTCTTTGGATATGATTGCTTATTTGGTTTTGAAACCAACTAATTGCACTAAGCTCCTTCCTACATTCACCCTTAATTCACAGAACCATCATGAAGGTCTTAAGACCTACTGAAATCTAAAAGGATTCCTGATCTGCTGCTGGTAATTGTATAGAAAATAAAATCTACTTAGGAAGCTTAAATCGCCTTTCTCCTGATTTCCCCTCCCATGTTTCTTTTCTTTTCTTTCTTTCTTTCTTTTTCTTTTTTTTTTTTTTTTTTTTTTGTGGTTGTTAGATGGTGGTAATTTCCCATGTTTCTTAATGTTACCAGGAAACTCTCCATGGAGGAGCAGGTTTCTGCCTAAGGTTTCAAGTAGAACTTGAGTGGTACCCAACTCTCAGAAGAGAGTTGGGTTTCTGAATGCCTACCTGTTTCTTCACTATCCTAATAAGGTAGAAAAAATGATATTCCCTTTATAAATTTTCCATCAAAGGGATTTTTTAGTGAAGGCTCAGAGAATAATCATCCAAGAAGTTTTTTATATAAAAGGTGGTGTGAAAAGGTGGTTTTTCATTCCTTTCTATATTTTATCTCCCCACTCCCTGCTAAATGAAGCTGCAGTATTAACCTGTAGGCAGAAGATAAATTACTTGTCATCAATTAAGCTTACTT
Source organism: Callospermophilus lateralis (assembly GCF_048772815.1). Taxonomy (NCBI): domain Eukaryota; kingdom Metazoa; phylum Chordata; class Mammalia; order Rodentia; family Sciuridae; genus Callospermophilus; species Callospermophilus lateralis. The sequence continues at coordinate 124,859,706 of NC_135306.1, read as the reverse complement.
AATAATACTTTAACTTAAGCCAGAGTTTTGTTTTTTCCCTTATTTTCTTTCCACAGTCTTACTGCTACTGATGAAATTTTGTTTACATTATTATGAAAATTTATAACTGGATCCCAAAGGATCATGTTGGTTTGGAGAAGGTCATGGGATCTAAAAAAAAATATTTTTCTTTACCTCTTTAACATTTGGCCATTATAAATACTTTTTTGCTTTTTTCATCTTGATCTTAACATTTTACGGAATCCCTTTTTCTTCCCCCTATGCAGTCAATAATAACTGCTTAATATATTATAAAATTTAGTGCTAAGTTTTAGGTTGTATATTGCATTAGGTTTTGTGAGAGAGCTTTGAAAGCCACAAAATGATCTTGTTATTCTTTGGCAAAATAAAATCCACATCCTTACTGTGGCTCAAAAATCTCACATGTCTTCTCTTCTGGCTTCTTTTTATTTTTTTCAACCTCATGTTCTACACTTTGCTCAGTTTGTGGGCTTTCCCACTGATCATACTTACACATGTCCCTCATTGCCTCAGTCCTCTATATAAATACATTGTCTCATCAAGTTTGTTTCTTCCTGGATTATGCAAGGATAATGGGAATTCAGGTCACTTGGGGAACTGGCTCATCTGCCACATAGTCAATCTGGGCCCTGTGCTCTCCAGACTGGGTAATGAAGCTTAAGCAAACCACCTACTTTTCCCTAGTATTTGTTCTTCACAAAGAGCAAATTTGATAATATCAGAAGAACTTCATATCAGATTGCAGCACCCTTATTTAGATTTCCATTGACTTGTCCAGTAGTCAAGGAGGTAAATTTTAATTACTTGATTATTTATGCATAAAATAACTAGTTGGCACCATTTTCCTGTGGAGGAGATGGTGTAATTAAGAAGAGTCTGGCATTCCATGGTCTATGTAGCACCTATGGTTCAGCAGTAAATGCCTGGCACATTGTAGACCATTAATATACATAAGAATAAATGAGTGTATTTTGTGACCTTGTCTAAGTCTCTCCCAATTTTGTAAGTCTTCTTTCTCACTACTTTCACTTCTTTCATCCAAGTGAAAATATTGGATTATTTTATTCCTTTCATATTTTCACTTCTTTCATCCAAGTGAAAATATTGGATTATTTTATTCCTAAGACCCCTGTAACTTGAAAATTACATAATCTAAGCTAAGAATGCTTTCCAAAGCTCATTCTTACCCTTACACTAAACACACTTAAACAAAATAAGATTAAAAATTAGCAAACTGTCAAATAAAAATATTTTATAAGCTTTATTTTCAATTATGTGGCTACAGCAAGAGGAGAACTTGGTAACTGCCCCAACTTCCTATTTTGTTAATTAAGAAAACTCTCAGAGACTTTCTATCAAATTTCCATTTTGTAGTCCACTGTTTGGGGGTTTACTTGTTTATTCTCTTCATAGCTATATTTTGGCATTATGATATAAGCTCTAGTGCTAGATGGAAAAGTTTTCAGGCTGTCCTTAAAACTCCTCTATCAGTGACAGACTAAACCTAATGGAGAAACAGCTGCAATGTTGCTTTCAAGTCACAGTGGAAAACTATCCAGGACAACTCAAAAGCACACCACTGATGTTTTCTCACTCCACCCTGTCTTTCTGCACCACCTGCAATTTCCTTGGGGGTTTAAAAATCACTTGCTTCCAGTGTAGTGTTCAAAACTGCTTATAACTCCAAGTTCTTCTTCTTGCTATGATTCATCATTTTCATTTTTCCCTGGGTTTGACTTAGAATCTTATCTTTTCCAAGGACCTAGAGTTTCAGAAGAGTAAAAGGCAAGGGTATGAGCCACCTTGGCTCAAGATCTTTTCCAAGAGATTGTCAGGCTTGGCCTTTTCTCCAGCTCCTTCTAAGACTTCTTGATTATACTTTACTGTATCCTGCTGGTGAGGGAATGAATCACAATCATCTCTCTTGCCATTCCCATTCTTTACTACCAAGCACTTTGATAATGCATGGGGTACATGCACAAAGAAATATACTATTATGCAAATAAATATCTTGAAGTCGATACTGGATGCATCAGTACTTTAAAATTTCTTTACTAATGGATTCAAAAATATAAATTCATTGCTGTTTTAATGTATCAAAATTCACTTTTGTAGGTTTGCATCAAAGTTCACACATTTACAGATTTTTCAGGAAAAGAGACAAACTTTCACAAGGAGGTGAGCTCAGGAAGTGCCATGTTTTATGATTACTTGCAGATGATATTTACATATGCAAGGTCATACACCCTGCACATCAGCTTTCTTAGATTGGATTTCTTTTCCACTGAGGCTTTGTAGTTCTCTGTCTTCTGACTGTTTTCTCAGTGTGGGTTTTGAACATTTCACACAGATGGAATCTGTTTGGAATCCAGTGATACTGAAAAAGTCCAGTAGTCAGATAACCCAGACAGTCTCAACTTCATTCTGTTTTAAGTCCTTAAATATATTTAGGTCTGCCTCTTCTCTCCCTGAAGCAGCAAAAATAAGCAAAGCTGACCTTTACTATTCCACTTAAGCAGAGCCTGACTGTTGCCTCTCAGCCTTTGACTGAGGATTTATTGGACCTTTTAGCACTAGTCCTAGGATCTCTGTTTCCTGGATTTACCTCCCACCCCCACAGATTCTGTTTCCATATACCTAAAAGTCATACTCAAGGGAAGAATTGGATTAATTTTTGTTTCTCTGAAATGATGTGACATGTTCCCTAACAAGTAGCACTCGATAACAACTCACCTAGATGTTAAGAAAAATCAGGAACTCACTGTACGTATTAACAAGTAAACATAGTTTGCAATCTGTATTGTAGTAGACAAAATGAGTAGTGTTAAGAAGGTTCTAGAGAAAGGAAGTGAAGAAGGTGACTCAGAATCTATTATTCAATTTTGTGACTAAGCACCTACAAACAGCTCTGGAACAACACTTTCACCTTTTCCATTCCTGTTCTTATGTTCCAAAATATATACAAATATGATAACTAGAGTTTTTGGAGCAATTGTGATTTATCAGGAACTAAATGTACTAGACATTTTTACCACAAGAAAACTTGCCTGAGTTTGTCAGACAGTTAAGAATGCACCTAAGATTGCTAATGCAGAGCTGCTTGAGTTCAAAGCATGGGTTACATGGTGCTCCATATTTTTCACTCTCATTCCAATGAAGAGCTAGGAAGGGTATTATGATCCAGGATTGACAGGGAAGAGGCTCCTAACCTGTAGCAATGGGTGAGTCATGCAATGAGGTGTTCCATCAGCCTGAAAGGTATGGGGGATAGATTGCAAAGACAATGCTAGGTCAGTAGAGTTGATGGAAGGAAATATTTCCATTCCTTATTCTGCCCCTCCCCCACTTCCTCAACTACCCATTGGGAATTGGTTTTATATGTTGCCCAAGTACCTATTAGAGCTGTATTGTTCAGTGTTTCTCAATAATTATTTGTGGTGAAGTTTTTAATAATTCCATTTAAAAGAGGAAAGTAAGAATACTATCTAATAAATTTTACATAAAACTAAAAGTATTAAATTGATGTAATAGCCTATATTCTGAAAGATGTCCATCCTGCTATTTTTAAAATGGCTGCATTAAAACCATGTTAAGGGAAAAATAGTTTTTAGTTTTTAGAGGCTAGACAGAAATATTCTTGGAAATCTTAACATTTTGTAACCACAATTCTAGACAAAAGCAATGTTGAAAGCAGATGATTCAGGAAGATAATTCTAGAAAGCATGTATAGAAATGGAAGAAATCCAGGAGTTGAAGAGATAGTTAATAAACTATTATAGTAATTCAGATTGGGCTCAAGAGCCTGTAGTACATGTTAGAAAGGCTAGGATGTAAAATATATTTTCAGAGAAAGAATCAGGATGACTTTGTGTCACAGGAAACAGATGGAAGAAACAAATTGCAAGAGGCATGCAGTGGTGATATGATTAGCTAATCCTGTATATGCCCAGACAACTGCCTGAAATAAATTCTATAGTTTCACATTCAGTGACACTTTCACCTCACCATAAGGAAAGCAGTGTAAATGCAGGCACACAGAGAATAAGTAGTTTTCTAGCACATCAAACCATTAAATATCAAGGTTCCAATTCTGCAAACATAATAATTATTTCAAAGTTACCAAAATTGGCACATTTGTCGCTCAATTTCTTATAGGCATTCCTCATCTGGGATGATGGGACTAGATGAGTTAATGGCTGTGTGACACAGTTCTAGGCTCATAGTAGATGCTTAATAACTACTACTGCTTGCAGATGTAAGGTATTTTTTAACCTCCATATAGGTTGAACTTAGGCCTGTCTAGCTCAATCTGCTACTGCAAAAACTGATATTCACAGAAGCTAATTTCACATGATTGCTACAGAGATATGAATAATGGTTAGAGAACATCAGAGAGGGCACAAAAAGCCTCCTGGTTGTCAGAAGCACTACTTCAAGCCCAATTTACATAACAGACAGAAACAGGATCCTCTGGTGGCCTCATGCGTAAGAATATTCCATATAGAAGAAGTAACTTCTAATGTTCTGTAGTACAGTTAGATAATTATGGTTGCCGATGATTAATTGTGTATTTTGAAATATCTAATAGAGAAGATTTTGAAAGTTCCAACATGAAGGAATGATATAAATGTTTGAGGTGACAGAAATTCCAGTTAACCCTGATCTGTACCACATAAATACAAATAGTTATATGTCAATTAAATGAAAGATTTTTTATAAAGAATTCTCTACATTTAATTTAATGACAGCAAGTTGGCAATACACACTTTGCCCCTACTGTGTGGCAGACGGTGTAACTAAGTTGTCAGTGTCAGAGGAACAAGACATTCCTGCTCTGGAGGAGCTCAGGGCCCAGCAGCAGGCAAGGTGGACAGCAGTGTTTAAGGTAGTATCCAAATGCTTGAGCAAAATTTCACAACTGCCAAACTGCTGTGTGAGAAGAAACATTGATTTTCTGCTTCATAATCTGCAATGTGAGATCACCAGATTTATATTACATCGCACAATCTTCAAAGAAAATTCATTAAGAAAGAGAATGGAACTTTATGAGACTATGCATTTTCAAAGCAGCTGTATAAAAATTGTGAATAATCTTTTAATTAAGAATGATAATCCTGTTCTATAAATGCTAAGTTAGATATCCTTTAATTATGACTAAATTTTAGAAATAATTGAAAGAATTTCCTTTTTATTCATCTATTATTTCCATGAAAAATTCTGTGTTTTTATTTTTTACTACCCAAGTGGACCAGCAGGTAGATTATTTGAATAACTATCATTAAAATTCCAAATACTTAATCTAAAAGTATTTAAAAGGAAAGATGTTTGTCAAAGGGTACAAAGTTTCAGTTAGTTAAGAGCAATAATTTCAAAACATATCATATAAGATGATAAATATAGTTAATAACAATGTAATGCATTCTTTTTTAACATTTACAATGGGTGCATTTTATTGTATGTAAATTTTATCTCAACAAAATACCTTTTTAAAACAACCAGTCCTTTTTTTGGCAATAGAAAAAAATTCTGTTTTTTATGCCTGGGGTAGCAGTTACAAGATAATCAAGGCCAAGAGAGGGAGTCAATTATCTCTTTTTAAAACAGAATTCATTTTTGGGGGGAGTTTAAGGTTCCCAGCAAAATTGAGCAGAAGGGTCAGATATTTCCAGTTTTCCCTGGCTCCCACATAACAGCTCATACCTAAGTGGTACCTTTGTTATAATCCATGAATATATGGGCAGATCACTATCACCCAAATCAATAGTTTATATAAGACTTATATTTGGTGTTAGACTTTTTGTGGGTTTGGACATGTTAGAGTAGCATAAAGAGTATTTTTATTGCCCTAAAAATTCTCTATGTCCACCTATTCATCCTCTGTTCATCCCTCCCTACCCTATAATCCCTGTCAATGACCAGTCTATATTTTTCCTTTTCCAGAGCATCATATAGTTGGAATCATATATACAGTATGAAGCCTTTTCAGAGTGACTTCTTTCACTCAGTAATATTTAATGTTTCTCCTTGTATTTTCATGGCTTGATAAATCATTTCTTTTTACTGCTAAATAGTATCAAGTTGAATGTAACATAGTTTATTTATCCATTCACCTATTGAAAGATATATTGGTTGCTTCCAAGTATTGGCAATAATAAATAAGGTTGTTAGGAATATTCATGTGCAGGTTTTTGTGTGGACTTAGTTTTTTACTTGTTTTGACAAATACGAAGAAGTACAGTTGCTGGTTTGTATGTTAAGTCTACATTAGTCTCATAAGAAATCGTCAAATTATCTTTCAAAGTATCTGTACTATTTTGTATCCTCATTAACAAAAAATAAGAGTTCCTATTGCTGCACATTCTCATTGGCAATTGGTGGGTTCAGTAGTTTGTATTTTGGACATTCTAATAGGTGTGTAGTGGCATTTCATTGTTGTTTTCATTGGCAATTCTTCAATAATATTTACATATGCTTATTTGCCATCTGTTTCTCGTTGATGAAGTGTCTGTTCGGGTATTTTGTCAAATTTTTTATTTGTTCTGATTAGTTGAAAATGACACCAGAATGCATTTTGACTCATTATACCCAAATGGAGCACAACTTTTCATTTCTCTGGTTGTATATGATGTAGAGTCACATCATTTGTGCAATCATTCCCTTACATAGGGTAATAATGTCTGTCTTATTCCTATGCATTCTTGACAGTTGCTAAGAGAGTAAATTTTAGGTATTCTCACAACAGAAAAATTATTAAGTATGTGACATAATCCACATGTTGATTAGTTCATTGGTTAGCCATTCCACAATGTATATTTCAAAATATTTTAACCTGTTTTACATGATAAATGCATACAATTTTTGTCAGATTAATAAAATGTTTAAAAAGTATTTAACCTATTTGGGTCTAAACACAATAAATGCTTGCAAGGCCTTGGTTTAGATATTATACTTATCCTGTTGTCATTCTTATTGAGTAATCGACAATGATTCGCTATTGCCTATCAAAATGATCACTTGCTACTGGCTGAGACTTACTCCTCCTGACACCCCAACATGGCCTTCTGTCCCCAGCAGTGTGGTGCCTTTCTCCAGCACACACATCAGTCATCCTGAAGCACTACACTCCCCCAAGACAAGTGTCTGCACTCATGCTTGGTGTGTTTACCCTTAAATCTTCTCCAAGCCCTTACTTTGTGCACCTACATTGCAGGAAGGAGCTGCAGACCAGAGGATGAACCACACCAGCTACATTCCCATTTCCAAGGAAAGTGGGTTCAGTTAATGGGAAGGTTTCCCTGTAGATATGAGTGGAGAAGATGAAGAGAGGAAAAAACAGAGTATTTCTTCTCTCCCTCTGTGTCAAGGGCTCCTTCTTTAGCAATAGGGGCAGCTTCTCTGTGGCTCTGTCCCCTGCCTCCATATGCCCACTCTGTTTCCATCTTTCACAAAGACTCTTCCCCCACAGCAAAGGCATAGTAGTGACTTCCTATTGCTGCCAATCTCTGAAGTGCCTCTCCAGCCTCTTGTGGTCTTTGTAGATTTTCTACCACCTGTATAACTAATTAGGAGCATAGAATTTCCTGTTTCAAATATCCATTGGGTTTTAGTATGTGAATGAACCATGCTGAAGCAATGGAAAAAAATCAAAGTTTTGGGGGTTGTGGTGGTGGCTCAGCGGTAGAGCACTTGCCTAGCATGTGTGAAGCACTGGGTTCAATTCTCAGCACTGCATATAAATAAATAAAATAAAAATACATTGACAACTAAAAAGTATTTTAAGATAATCAAAGTTTTTCACTATATTCACCAGGTTTTTTCTTATTCATCTTCTTATAAAATCTTCACAGTAATCCAAAAGGATAGATTTTGCTTTCATATTGTATAGGAAAGTCAAGTTCTTCACCTGTATAAGTCTCAAAGTCACACAGTAACAAAGTCTAGATTTAAATAAGGTCCAACTACTTTTCAGTTATTGTCACTTGTTTATTCACCTACCAATTAGGTCTTTAGAGTTTGGATTTGTGAGTATTCTTTTGCCTCCTCCATGGCGTTTGGCATGGTTGCAGGCTGTATAGGTAGAGGCTCCATAATATAGATTAATTAACTGATTAACTGTATAAGAAGTATTCAGCCACATGGAACCCGTCTTTTAAGAGAAAGTTTTACCCATTGTGCAGTTTGCTCCCATCCATGTTCTCTCACCCCATTGTACACAGGAAGATGTCAGAGGAGACAATCAGCAGGCGTGAGGTAGCACCGCCAGGGGAAGGAATGTTTGATCCTAAGAAAGTATGGCTACTGAGGCTCATAGCAAAGCCTCAAGGTTCAAAAACAGAGGTCTGATTCAGAAGGGCAGGGCAGAGACAGAACGGTGACTGGATGTCAGAGACATGCTCTGGATAATCTCTGTATGAGATGAACCATGAAATACTTAAAATAGGGCTGAGTCCAAAGAAACAGATCTGAGTAGGAATGACAGAGGAATTCAAATTCCAGCCAGCTGGCTTGGATACAGTATGAGATGATTGATGGAGGCTACAGACCTTGTAGAAAGAAATTCTGGAACCCAAACGACTGGGTAGACTGGCCTCTGTAGGAGTGGGCATTCATTAGTGTCACTAAAACTCCCACGGAAGAACTTAATTCCTTCTAATATTTCAGTCCTTTGTTACAAAGCTATAGAAGACCCTTTTCAGACACTGGTGGAGATATTAAGGGGTTATCATACCCAGCCAAGCTCCATTGCATTATGAAGATTACATACATATAGGAGCTGATTTGTAGTAGTATCCACTATATGAACTATATGAATGTCTATATTTCCTTTCATTTTCAGGAGAAACATAGTGGCAGTTTTACCAGAAATCTTACAGTCACTCATGTTCTTTTAGTTGGCACAAAAGAACCAGGACATTGTTGAGGACAATTTTTGAACCAGGACATTGTTGGGAACATTGAAACCTACCTTCCCACTTCTTCCCAAGAAAGAGTTGTCTATTCTCTTCCTAGCATTGCTTTTCTCTTCTTGTCCTTTTCCAATCAAGAATTTTAGTCCTCCTTCTATTTAAGAAAGGAGAAAATTTGGAGGAAATAGTCTCAAAAATACATGTTAGGAAAAAATTTGAATCTGGCATAGTGGTGCATGACTGTAATCTTAGAGACTAGGGAGGCTAAAATGGGAGGACATAAGTTCAAGGCCAGCCTCAGTAATTTACCAAGTCCCTAAGCAACTTAGTAAGAATCTGTCTCAAACAAAAATTTTAAAGATTAGGATGTAGCTCAGTGGTAAAGTACTACTGGATTCAATCCCCAATATGAAAAAATTTAAAAAAAAAACATGAAAGAGAGATCAAAGAGAATCAAACTCAACAGTCAAGTTTTGTAAGGAGGAGTGCCATTGGATTTGGTAAGATGTGTTATTGTTAACCCTTTGCCAGATTTAAAATCTATAATAACAAAAATTAGATTAAAATGAGTAATAATAAATGGGGAAAAAGTGTATGTTTCTCTTTAATGAATCTTAGCTGAAAAAATAAAGAGGAAAGTGCAGTGCTAGAGGGGATAACACTTGGGTTAATTGATGGAGCAAACTATGTCAGGATGCGATCTGAGACTCATATTAACAAGGGAAATTTATTTCTTTGAGAAACAAGAAAAAAAGAGTAAGGATGGGTGTGATGAGGAGTTCAATAGAGTGGCGAAGGAATTGAGGAAAGTCTGTGACTAGGTCCCTCCTAAATGCCATTCACTCATGTCCTGTTAGCCTCTGGTTGGTTCAAATGCAGGTTATTAAGATGATCTTTAATGATGATTAAGATCAGCAGTCTGTTTTCTTTCAGGTCTGTTTCTTGTCCTTCCCTGCCTGTGCCTCATATTATAGGGAGCCACATTTCCTAGAACCTCTTCCTTCTGGTCTCCTGGTAAGTTTGAGCATTTGGTGGCAAGAGTGGAATATTTCAGGGCAAGGGAAGGGAGAGACCAGGCATATCTCTCTCTCTCTCTCTCTCTCTCTCTCTCTCTCTCTCTCTCTCTCTCTCTCGTGGTACTGGGGATTGAAGCCAGGGACTGTGCATGTGAGGCAAGCAGTCTACCAACTGAGCTATATCCCCAGACCCAGGGCATTTCTTTTCCTCCCTCTTTCTCTCTTCTTCTTTTGGTGTCTTCTTTTGGTGTCTGGCCTAAATTACACCTTTGCCATGGCTCAAGATCTTATCAAGCTCTACCCCCATCTCTCATCTAGCAAACCATACCCTTCTCGCACTTTCCTGACTACCCTGGTATGTAGAGTCTGGCATGACCCCTTTTGTTATCTTCCTGCTGCTACTAATCTCTAGGTTGTCTCACTTTTGGCTTTTCTGACACTGCATAACCTATTTCTACTATTAAATTAACTCTACTTGAAGAGCTAGAGTGATTTCCCTTCCCAGCTGGACCCTGACTGATAAAGCATCCATCCCTCTAAATCATTTATATGACCAAATGGAAGGTGTAATTCCAGTGCCTGAGTAAATTAACCTTAATCACATCTTCCTTCTGAAAAACATAGGCAACTATAGCCAGAGTTTTCCAAAATGTGGACCACCAACTATGATGAATTTTTTCTTTTTTCATAATATTATTGGTGATAAATGGTTATGACATAGCACACTAGCTTTTTAAGATACTTTTCCATTATTGAATATAATTAACCAGTCATTCCACAGAAGGGTAAAGAACACTATTTCTAGCTAGACCTCTATAAAAAATGAAAGCCTGAATTTTATTTTTATAAGGATTTTCTAAGTGTTTCAAAAAGAAACTTCCTCATTCTGTGACTTTATATTACTTCATAAGAACAAAAATAAGTGTACACTTAGCCTTCTGTATCCACAAGTTCTGCATTTATGGATATTATGGTTTAGATATGAGGCATTCCCCAAAAGCTCCAGTGTTAATGAAGGAATATTCAGAGGTGAAATGATTACATTATGAGAGCTATCACCTGATCAGTCCATCCTAGCTTACACAGACTAACAGGGTGGTAACTGTAGAGAGGTGGGCATGACTAGATGAGGTGGGTCACTGAGGGATATGCCCAGGAAGGGTTCACCTTCCCTATAGCCACTCCCTACTTGCTCTCTCTGCTTCCTGGCTACCGTGAGGTGAGCAGCTTCTCTCTGCTATGATTTCTGCCATACTGTTCTGCCTCACCATGGGCCCAGAGCAATGGAATCAGTCAATAATGACTAAATTCTGAAACCATGAGCCAAAATAAATTTTTCTTCTTCAAAGTTCCATCACAATGATGAAAAGCTGACACCATGGATTCAGTCAACCATAGATTTACAATAACTGGGGAAAAAATGTACCTGTAGTGAACATATAGACTCTTTCTTCTTGTCGTATAACAATAATATAGCAGATATTTATATAGCATTTGCATTGTGTTAGATACTACAAGTAATCTAGAGATGATTTAAAGTATGCGGGAGGTATGTATAGGTTATATGCAAATACAATGCCTTTTGATTAAAGGACTTGAGCATTTGAGGACTTTAGTATCAGGAGGACTGTAACCCCTATATTTGTAATGACCAATATCAGTGCCCTTTGACTCTTAGAAGCTGTTAAGAATTTCTCACACAGCAAGCTCAGCCCTGTTGGCAAATTACTTGTAAGTTTCTTAAGATGGGATATAAATCCTCCCAAAAGGACTGGAGGATTTAAAATTCCTGAGAAAAATATGGGAGGAAGAGAAGGAGCATTGATGAGGTAACAATAATGCTACTTGAAGGGGAGAAAGTAACACTCCCTGCCTATGGCCCCAGGGTCCCTGGCTAAGAAAGAACTTGAACAAAAAAATTTTTTAAAAGTGCTATGTCATGGCCAGGTATATTGGCACACACCTGTAATCCCAGCGGCTCAGGAGGCTGAGACAGGAGGATCATGGGTTCAAAGCCAGTCTCAGCAATGGTGAGGCGCTAAGCCACTCAGTGAGACCCTGTCTCTAAATTTTAAAAAAAATACAAAAGAGGGCTGGGGATGTGGCTCAATAGTTGAGTACCCCTGAGTTCAGTCCCTAGTACCCCCCACCAAAAAAAGTCTACGTCATGTCTTTTCTTCCAGATATTGGCTATGAGACATGTGAGGTAAATGTCTTCTATCTCCCCTATGAAATCTTTGGAAATTTTTTATGTACTTGTGTTTTTATGTAAGTAAATTCAAAGAGGTTGATAAAAGAAAGCTGGTAAGTGAGGGGGACAAATTTTAAGAAGAAAAAAAATGTGTCTAACTGAACTTCCATAAGTGTACTGTCTCTGTACTCTTCTGAATTTGAAGATATGGACTGTCGCATAAGAAAAAGTCTTCACTCATTCATCCACATGGCCATCTGTCCTGGGATGTAGTGTAGACGTGTGTGCACTGAGCGTATCACAGTTCACTGACTTCCAGAATTGGAAAATGATTGAGTCAGACTAAAACATTCAGACGAATTTTATGGAATGAAGTTTCATTGCAACACTGGGATTCAATCTGGTTCACACAGACCTGAGGAATCAGGAAGCGGGAACAAGGCTGAAGAAAGAGATGCTGAGAAGTATTAGTATAAATCACTTTTTCCATGAGCTGGCTAGGGAGAGAAGAAAAAAAAATATTTTTCTCTTTTAAGAGCACATTCTCTTGTAATTTTCTGGGTGCTTGCAAGCTGATGATGGATTCCAAAATTCCATTCCATGGCACTCAAGCAGTTCCCCAACAACACTTATTTCCCTTATCCAAAATGCACATGCTGTGTGTTGGGGAGGTGGGGGCATGCTTATGTGTGTGGGGAAATAGTGCATTCCAAGAAAATGCCACTGGACAGAGCCCTCTGCTTTGAAGACTCAGAGTCATGATTGGGTCAGTGCCTCGAGGTAATCAGACCCTGGGAAACTGACTCATGCTTGCTAAAATACACAGAAGACTGGCATTAGCCAGTGAAAAAACAACTGTCACAACAACAGAAGATGTAGGACAAGCACATTCTCTTCCTGTGGCAAGGAACATGGGAAGCTGTTGAAACCCCATGACAACTCTCCACTTCTAAGACCAGAAATATAGGAACACCTTATTGCTAACACATTTTCTCCTGCACGCAGACCTATGAGTGAATTCCAGATGCTCCTTTGTGAGTCTTGACTCTGAACAAAGGGAGTAAGCCTGACTCTACAGCAGTCTGAAGGCTCCTGTAGAGGCTCTCTCCCTGCTGCATCTGGTGAGATGGGAGCAAGATCATGCAATGAACTGATTCAGGTTAATAAGCACTGATGTCCTGATGAAGCAAAAACTGATATACACATAGGCAAGCACACACAAAGGAGGAAAAATTGTCATATAATATCTCATCCTGACAGTGTACTCATTTATGGGTATTTCTCAAGTACACCATATTCTATGGGGCTATTAAGGAACCTGTATATTCCACAGGTTAAGTCATGTATGGGATTGTTTTCCCCCTTAGGTTGACTATTCTGCCTTTCATTAAACAAGTCTCAGATCAATGTGGATATTTTAGTCATAAGTTGGGCCTCACTGATTAGTGAAAGATTGAAGTCTTGTCCTGGTCTTTCAGATATCTTCTTAGAAAGTTTTTGGCTTATGAGTCACTGATGGTACTGTCAGGTTAATGCAATAATTGATGTCCAGTCATTCCCATTTTATAGACTAAGGAAATGAGGCATAGAACATTTGCCATAGCCAAAGATGGCAAAGCAGGTTTCTAATCCACTTATGTGTGAATCATAGTAGAGGCCCTCCCAGTGCCTAACACTGACTCCATCAATGCCCACACTCTCGCAGATCTTGGCATGTGTGTCTTAGAAGTGGACCTGCCAAGGTGAATGATGGCAAGATGCTCATAATTACCCACAGTTCTTGCTAATGCAGGGAGAAACAGCTGCAGTATGAGATCTTGAAAAAATTTCCAAATGCCTTCATACACGTATGACACATTCAGTTTCATTATGCAATTGACTACTGCCATCATGTCATGTCTTTCTTTTATTCTTTGTATAGTGAGTGTCTTTGTTTACCAACTTATAGGCAACAGAGTAGCATGTTCAGGTCATGGAATATGAAGATTTTGGTCAAATACCAACTTTATCACTTAATAGGTGTTTTATCTTGAAAAAGTTATTTAAACTTCTTAAGCTTTAATTTCTGTACTTGTAAATATTGAATAGTAAAGATCATTATATTAAGGGTTTTATGAGATTTAAATAACACAATGTATAGAAAGATCTTGGCATGATTATTGTATAAACACTGCATATAGAAGGGATAGCAGTGATGTGAAAAATACTAAAATATTATTGCAAATCTTTTTGCATAAGTAGTCTCATCACATATCTTTGTATCATTGTATTATCATTGTTTACAGGTGAGGAAACAAAAGGTTGTAGAACTTAAATCACCAGATCAAGACCATCTTGATAAGTATCTGAGAGGAGACTAATGTTTATTCACATTTTAAATTCTGTCTGCCTTGCACTACAACAAGCAGCCCCACAGTCATAGCCATTAATGACAATTTATGCACTAAATCCCCATATCCTAGTGTATTTAGGGAGGCCAGCTGAAATTGTAGAGGGCTGAGGACATGGGCTTCAGGAACTGGAGTTGGGTTGGCTTTTGATTAGAATGAAGTTAGACTATCAATAAGTTTGCATATTAATGTAGATCTGTTTAATACTAGCTTTGTCCTAGCACTGGGATAGCTGTTTTTTTATGTTAACTTTAACCGTCCCAACTCCTTTATAATGCAGGAATTTATCATCATCAGTTTCAGAATAAAAAAAAAAAACTGAGTATTAGAGAGAGTAAACAGCTTGCCTAAGGTAATACCTTGGCAAATGGGGTTGGGCCAATGCTTGAAGCTAAAACTGGTGCAACTTTCAGGGAATCCAACTGCTTTTAAATAATGTAGCTAGCCCTCAGTTCCTTGTCTGTAAAAGTTACAGAATAGCCTCATCTTGATACTGCATGAGTGTGAGATAAGGTAATAAAAAATATAGTACATAGAATAAGGCCTTGCATCAATAGACAACAGAACACTTATTCTCTTGCTGTATATTTATCTGTGGAAAGAATGGACAAGAGAGAAGAAAGACAGGTGCAAAGCTAGTGGCCTTATCTCTGAGTGACATCTGCAGGCAGCTCAGTGACATTAGAACTGGAGTTTTCTTGTGTCAAAAGGGCCATCTCTCTGTGAGCTCTGCACATAAGTTTACGGATACATGATTTTTTGAAGGATTGAGTTATGTGGTAGGGCTAATTGCTGTAGGGATTCTACTATACATGGGAAGCATACACATCATGGAAACAAGTGGTAGCCAGACAAAAGGATGACATTCTTAACCAGAAACCACCTACATAGCTCCACCATGTCCCCTGCCTCCATTGCAGAAAGGGAAGAGGCAAACTTCTTCCTTCCTTCATTCCTACCTTCTTTCCTCTTGCCTTCCTCCCATCCATGTATCTATCCATCTATCAACCCATTCATATTCATTCAGTACTTACTATGTTCTAAGCCTCCTGTTAAGATCAAAAAATGAAAATTCAAATAAGACATGACCCATGACCTAAAGAAGCTGATAGTTTGGGAGGGAGAAAAATAAGTCTGCCAGAAGTCAGATACAATGGGCCAAGCCATGTTCCATGTGTACATCTGTAATCCCAGTAACTTGGGAAGCTGATGCAGGAGGATTGCAAATTCAAGGCCAGTCTGGGCAACTTAGCAATACCATGACTCAAAAACAAAACAAAATGTTCGGAGATGTAGCTCAGTGGTAGAAAACCTTAGTACAAAAAAAAAAAAAAAATCTAATTACAATCTTAAGTGCTTTGATAGGTAGGGTAATGAATGGGGAGCTATAGGACCTCAGAAAAGAGGAAATTAATTCAACCAAAGTCAAATAAACCTTTCTGAAGGGGGAAAAGCTGTGAGATAGATGTTGGAGGACAGTGTTAGCTAAGGTCTTTGGCCTGAAACTACAAATGGTGATCCATTTTGTCAGCTATTATGGAGGGAGGGAAAGGAATGGTGGGCAGCTCCCTCATAAACTACCATAGCTTCTCAACACTTCTGTGTATGGAATTGTCACTCCAATTCTGTTACTTTTGTCTTAGAAATACTACATAACTGTTCAATCAGTGAAAGTTTTACTCTTAAAGACAGCTGCTTATCACGGTTTTTAAACACCAAAATAACAAAAACAATGTTCTAACTCCACAGAGAATAGATTTGAGCAACACCAAGATATGAATAATACAGAGAATGAAGCAGGTCCCTGTCAGATCTCATTTAATTTCTCTGGGTTGGAAAGCTTAACACAAAGCTTTGGAATCTAAAAGTGATGCTCTTAAAAAATATATTTTCCTTGAAGTAGAGTAGCATTTTCAGTCCATTGCTAACATCACTCATGTTAATATGGAGATATTTCCCATACAGCACTGTCAAAGAAATCATAAATAAGAGGATAAGTACCAGACCAAGACTGTGGGATGCTTGTGTAGATTATTGAAAATTAAAACAATTAGTCTAGTTTCATTAAAGCCTTATACAATGAGTGCATAACTGTATTCAAAATTTTATTTTCAAGTTCTTAAGGAATATTGAGCAGAGGAATATTTGTGTAGTCTTGAGTGGATGTTAAAAAGAAATTGATCATACCTTTTAAGAATTTATCAAGCAATTGCTTTATTCAAGTCACTATGCTAAGTTGTATTTATATAAATATTAAACAAAAACACAATCCCAGGTTTCAAGAGCCTCATGATTTAATTGTGAGAGAGACCAGAAGATAAACTAATAACCACTTTGCAAGACATGAGAAATCATGTAAAGTGCTAGGGAAGGCAGCATATGGAAATACACAATTATAAAAATCCTTAGAAACAAGGATAGTCAAGAAGGGCTTCCTATAGGAGGTGAGATTGAGTTATATTTGATATCTAGGAAAGCTTTTGCAAGGCAAAAATTAGCAGAAATATATATACCAGACAGAGAAATTGGTGTAAAAACACAGGGAGGCAGTAGTTTAACCAATATGCATAAATAATTAAAATGATTGAACTTGGGCTAGATAGGAAGAATTTCATAGATGAGGGAAAGATGGAGGATTTAAGTTACTGCAAACATTAATGAAGTCCAAGAATATATATTATGTGAATGAAGTTCACAATTTGGTTCATAAAATGGCCAAAGTTTCAAAGAACTATGATGATGGAATATTCTATAGACCATTATGTAAACACTGATGTCCCTTAGGATGCTAGATACTCTTGGAGGTCCAGAGAGAGACCGTGAGAGGTTTCAAAGCCAGGTCTCCACCTCCTTTGCTCCTAGGAGCCAAGCATTGCTGAAGAAAATTGCTCAGCTAAGTGAAGGAGATTTCTGGTCAGAGCCCACTCCAGAGTCCTTCACCACTCTTTCTAAACTACACAATTTAATCTCAACTTTTCTCTGTATCAGATTCCTTCTCATTCTCAGCAGGTTTATTCACATTCTGCTTTACACAGCTTAAGTTAGTCTTATAGTAGTAGACACTGATTTCTTTCTCCACCTAAAAACTTGCTTACATCTGCACTTCTCTGTGTGTCTCATTTTTTCTAAGCTACAAAAATGAGTTTCTAATTGTACATATGTAACAATGTTCAGGGGAAAGTTAAATAACATTTGGAATACATAGGCAGGTACAGCACATAGGGATCAGTATTATTAGTTAGCATCAGCATTATCTTTATTATTATGGTTTTCATTGTTCTAATACCTGCCCTTAAAGTACCATCCCCAGCTGCCTCCTGGAGAACCCCTCCTCTTCATTTATCTCATCTCCCTCCTGTATGTTCTGTATTCTGTCTACATATATCAGTTCTCTCACATACAGGGGTCAAGGGGAGACTTTCTTTCTTTGCTTGGATTCCTTTCCCCAAGTCACCGCTTGTGAATTTTCCCTTCCCTTTCATCAAGCTCCTTGAAAGCGCATCAGCACCACTGTGTCCACGGCCTTCCCTTCATACGAAACCACCACACCCTGGTCTCTACCCTGTAGAAGCTGCTCTTCAAAAGTGACTTATCATGTTCAAGATATAAAATCCAATGGATACCTGTTGGTTCTCATGTCATTTTAACTCTCAGGAAGAATGACACTGTTAAGAATTCCTTCTTTTTGTTACCCCTTCTTGTTTTCTCCCTTCCTTTCTCTACTTGGGCACTTTTATTTCTTCATAGCCTTACCCTATGACTAACAAGTATTGGGTACATGGTTAGCCTTCAACAAATATTTGTAGAATTAATTATGATGGTATTGATAAGGATAACATTCTCAGTAAAAATAAATTTTCTTTAGCAATTAGGTACAGTTTAGTGCTAAGGATTATTTTGTCTGAGCTATGGTCATACTTCAGGAAGGAAACTGCCAGCATCAGTGTAGAAATTAGGACATAGTCTAAATTATCTTTTCTTGACTAAAAAAAAAAACTAATAGCATATAAAGTTATCCAAGTTTTATTTGTTGTCTATTTTTAGACAAACTACCAAAGAATAAGATGACAAATTCTTTTTATCATTTTTAAAACTTTGTACTAATTCATAAAAATCTAAATGTTGAAAAAATTTTCCTGATTCACTGTTATGAATATTTGGATTTCATCAGGTGAAGATTTCAGTGTAATCTTTTATAAACCTGGTGTTTTAAATGGGAAATGAAAGGTCATTTAATGCTTCCCAGCTGGCAGTGGACTGTGGTAAAATGTACGTATTCAGTATAGCTCGTATCCCTGATTAGCATTCATGGGACTTGCATTTGTAGCATAATAAATATCTCATTGGAAATGCTCTGCACTGCTTTTCTCATCATGGTCTTTGTATACACAAGTGCGACAGAATCAGATGTGAGAACAAGGACAGCCCGGCTGCTCTTCTGGGGCTTGTGACTCTAGCCCTGCGAGGAGTAAAATCGTATTTCTGAATGCATTCTATTCATGGGACTATAAATGGACAAGCCACATCTGTTTCACTTATTGATTCACTCATTGATGTACTCATTGGTTTATTCACTCATTCATGTTTTCACATATAGAAGAGGCTGAGTAATTTTTGCAATCTCATGCAGTCGATCCTAGTGAATCCTAATTACAGAATTCCCAACAACATCTAAATGACAGAAAATCTGTTCCACAGAGAACTTGATTCCTTCTTTATTTCTGATCCTTCTATTGCAGATGACACTATTCTAATTTTAGGTTCTAATTTAGAACCTAATTGGTCCTTGTCTAGACTAGGATAATCATGTTCTGGCTAATGTCACAGATTGGGTTCACTAGAAAACCTGACTCTGACATGGATTTTAGGGTGCAGCATGTTCATTAAGGAGTGCTCTGGGAATCATCCTCAATGGAATAGAGAAAAATGGAGCTGAGAAGCCATGCAACGATCAGGTCCATGGACAGCTTAAGCCCACTACCCATCCAGTGGGAAGCTCAGAAGGTAGAATGACTCTTCATAGTTAACCTGAGTTGGGTCAATCTATACCCACACAAATATTAGTCATTGAAAGTGAGCTGCTACTGCCAGGTGTTTTACTTGGCCAATATACTTCTCTGAAGGTGAGACTAACCAAGGCAAGTCTGACAACTGAGGGCTATCTGTGAACCACACACAAGAACACTGCCCCCCTGGGGAGCATATCCCATTTACTCAGCACAGTTGGCCTCCCTCTTTCACCCACCCCCCTGTACTGCACACATACACTACACCACATTAACCTTCTGATAACTCTGAGTTGGTCACGAATCTCCAGTGCTCAAAAACCTTCACATGCTTCCCTCTCACTACCAAATTCTATACAAATTAAATTTGGCTAGCTCTTCATTTTCCCCCCCCCAAACTCACCTGAGCATCCTCAATTTAGACAGACCACTATTCCCTAAGCCAATTCAGTGCTCTGTCGCAGCCAGATGAAAAACAGGTATGCGAGAGAAGTGGTGGACAGTTCAGAAAGGTATTCTCACCCAAAAAAACCTCTGTTCACACCCTAGCCCTTATTTGTACCTTCACTTCCCAAACGCCCTTCCCCTAACTTCTAATTGTGAAAATTCTATTGTTCTTCAAGGTCCATTGTGTGACTTTTTCCATGTTATACCTCATGTAGGGTATGTCTAATTGATGTTTATAAACCAGGATGCTTAATGTTAGAGTATGTGGTTGCTGTGCTGCAATATCTCTCCTCTCTCCATCACCCTTTAACCCGCAGGCTGTTATGTGAGTGACACATCAGGTACATCACACGCAGGCACTGGGCTCCATGTCTTAGCATCTCAGTCAGGAGGGCAGACTGGCTAAAACCATTCTATAACACACTGTGGTGACTGTAATTAACAACAATTTAGTGTATATTTCAAAGTAGCTATAAGAAAGAAGTTTGAATGTTTCTACCACCAAGAAATAATGAATGTTAGAGGTGATGGATATACTAATTACTAGGATTTTATCATTACACATTGTATACAGGTATCAAAATATCATAATGTACAGTTGTTATATATTAATTTTTAAAATATATGACTTCCCACAATAAAAGAAAAAAAAGTTTATTTACTACAAGTAAATAATGGGTTGAAATATCTCTGGTCTTGGATGATTTGAGAGAACCAAACCTCAAAGAGTAAAAGCGTTCAGACTTACTGATTTGTTGTCTCCAAGGGAATAGAGGGAGTTCAGGCCCTTTCTGTCACCACCTGAGACTGAGACCAAACGCTACCACACAATACTCTTACAAGGCACTTGGAAGTCTGTAATATGAACTTTAGAGGCAAATTGCCTAGGTTTGAATCTAGGCTCTAACATTTAGCAGGTGTGTAGCCTTGGGAAGCTGAGGCAGAATGGTTCTGTGGTTTGCTTACCCATAAAACAGAGAAGCTATTTGTGAGGATTACATGAAATCATACAGGCAAAGTGCAGAAGTATGGCACATAATAAAACTGCACAAATATTTGTTTTATCTTTTACTTTTCCTGGTTAAAAAAAAAATGCTGCTCAGCGAGGGGGTGATTTTCCCCAAGCATGCACACTTAAGTGGCAGTTGGTCACCTTGGGCTGCCACAGCAAAGCATCACAGACAAAATGTCTTAAAAAATAGAAATTTATTTCTTCACAATTCTGGATGTTGGAAGCCTAAGATCAAGGTACTGGCAGGTCAGTTTCTTTGGAGCTTTCTTTGGTTATTGAGAGTTGCCTTCTTGCCATGTCCTCACATGGTCTCCCCTGCATTTGTGCCCCCATTTCATCTTCTTATAAGGATACCAGTCACATTGATTAGGACCCCCTAGTAACTTCAATTAACCTTAATTATCTGTTGAAAGCCCCATTGTAGGGCACGTCACATCAGAGAAATAGAAACCTCTGATGGAGAAAAGGAAACCTAACTTGCAGACTGATGCTTACTTCCTGGTCTTGGAGCTGCACATGGCTAAGATGGCACCTGGCAATCAGCCAGAAGGCATTACCGTGGGTTGAGATGAAAACTCAGACCACCTCTAGGATAGGCTCAGAACCCTTCTGCCCTCGTGGACAGCTCGTGTCTCACCTTGCTGCCTGTAGAATGGGTGTACACATGAATTCTCCTCACCCTGCTGACCTTTATCCTGATTAGATCCTGTGCCTTACATTAGCTGTGTGTGCTTCCTCAATAAAGGAGCTACAGCCCTGACTGGTCTCCCTGACCCGTCTGATTGTCCTCTGGTGAGGGAGGGCTGGGTGCTGGCAGTCAGTCGGCCCTCTCCTTTCTTGGCTCATCCTGGCCGAGGTGTGTTCTCCCTATCTCTCCTGCAGGGAACGAGGACTAAAAACCCCAAGACTCCATCTCAAAATACCTCATTCTGAGGCACTGGAGATAAGGATTTCAACATATAAAATTTAGAGGGAACCTAATTCAGCCTATAAAACAAATAATCTCAAATTCACAGAGATTATTGGGTGATAATGAGATCATGCAGACTATTAAAATTATAGCTTAAAAGTGAAGAAGGCACTCATCTGTGTTTTGTTTCTCATAATGGCTATCCATAAATTTTATATTTGGTTTTCTCACCTGTAAAATGAAAATACTTTATATCACTAGTTTAAAGTAGTTTTTCTTCCACATTTTTTATTGGTACATTATAGTTGTACATAATGATGGGATTCATTGTTGCATAGTCATAGAGGCACACAATATAACAATATAATTTGGTGAATATCACTCCCCAACACTTTGCCCTCCCTCCCCATAATTACTTCTTCAAACTCAAATGTTTATAAAATCTCAATCTATAAAACAGATCAAAGTGGAGCTGCTCATGCAGAGGGGGTCAATGGGATGCAGAGGGGGTCAATGGGGAGCTAGAATCAGGTCTGCTCAGCTTTTCCATCAGTCCCAGCATAGGCTCCTATCCAGTTCCAAAGGATACCACTGAGAATCAGGGTTCTATACTAAAGTCCCTTCTGGTTTTGTGCTCCAAATCACCAATGAATTTGGAACCCAGACTCTTAGGTTTTATTAAGCTGTGTAACACAATGAGAGATAGATTTCATACTGCCTGGTTACTACACTGTACAAATACCCTCCACAAGTACAGAAGAGACAAGTTACTTTAAAGTCTAGGAAAGCATGTAGTCTGAGATGGGTACATATTCACTTTCCATTCTTTACATTAAACAGGGTGTTAGTCATGGTCTAGGGAGATGTTATACTAAAAAGAGGAGAACAAAGAAAATTGTGTGAAGAGATCATTTGAAAGCCTATGGGCAAGTTGTAGGAACCCACAGAGAAACCCTGGGACAAGAAATAGCTGGAAAGTTCTACTATACTTTGGCCCAAAAGGGGCAAGAGAGGTAGTTATTAACAAAATTTATCAAAACAAATTTTTAAAAAAGGAGAAGAGATACTTCACTAATGATGGCCTCAGAGGAATGTAGCCACTACAATACCCCATAAAGAAGACTCCCCACCTCTCACTAATGTCTGGATAATACAATTCACTTACAAAGTCAAACAAGAAGCTAGAGAATGAGAAACTGTGAATGACACAGTTAAAGAGGTCAGCCTCCTGAGTCCAGAGGCCAGCTGCAAAGGTAGAGTGTGGACTTAGAGAGACAAAACAACATTAGGTGACCCTTTATTTATAGTATCTGTCAGGACAGTAGGTTCCTCCTGAGGATAGAATACTAGACAAATCCAGGAAGGCTGAGTGGAAGGCACCAGTCACTGCCTTGAATTGTAGAGCACAGTAGAAGGTATCATGGAAAAAATGACACAGAAAAAGGTTGGAAAACAATATCATAGAATAAGACGCAGAACAAAATGGGCAGGGGTTTAATATCATGGATCATAATAGAAGCTTTAGTTGGGTCAGTCAAAAAGCCCCTCAATCTATGGATGCTGTTATTGGAAGCAGAATCAGACAATAATTTGGGGAAAGTGTCACCATCATTCTTTATTAAAATATCTTCATTGTCCATGAGAAATGAGGTTCAAGATCTTGAATTATGATTGGACACTGGGAGTTGAGAAGTAGGAGGTAAATGTGAGAGATATAGTAAGAAGGAAATGACAGAATTTGAAATCCATAAAGAAGAATATGAAACATACAAAGCATGGTTTATAAATATGTTCCATTTTTGTGGCTATCCAAGATAAGAATTTGTATAACTTATTTAGTATGTTAAGCTGTTTATCTCATGAAACCAGAAGGAAACGTCATTTTGCTGTTATTTTGGGTTCAAAATTCCTGTCCACAGTATGAGATAGTCTGTTGGCATCTGACACTGGGGCAATTTCTGTTGTTTGTAGAGTAGAAATCGTGCCTTTCTTCTTTATTCAGTTAAAGGAGTTTAGAATTTGGGCTTGAAATTCTAAATAGATACTGATGTTGGTTCACTAGCATATATAGTTATGATTTTAAAAAATACACAGCATTAAAACATGTTTGAAATTGAACTGAAATAAATGTGATTCTAAAGACAAAATGTACAGTATTATAGTCTTTGTTAAACATTTATTTTTTGTGTATTAAATAATTTCTCTATTCTTTCATTCAGTGCATATTTCCTCCCTTTTCTTTAGTCTAATTGTTAATGAATTGTAACTTACATGCTTTAAAATACACAAATTTTAATTGCATAACTCAGTTGTTCTTAAATAAACGTTCATGGAATCACTTGTGCATTTTTCCAATCAACAAGTCTAAAGAGCAGTTTTGTCTGTTCTAGACCTTCACATAGAAAGAATCACATATTACTACTTTTCTGAATTCTTTCATTTAACTTAATGTTTTGAGATTTCCTCTTTGTTGTTGCAGGTATCTGTTGTCTGTGAGACGTTCGCATCATTATCCATTATCTTGTTAATGAATGTATAGGGTTACTTTAACTTTGAGAATGTTATTTTTAAAATTTCTATTTATTTCAAATTCTTGGAAACTCACTTGGTGTTGTCAGCCATTTAAGTTTTAGTCATTCGGATGAATGTGGGCTTGATATTATTATGTTTTTAATTTGCATTTCCCTGATAACTAGTGTTGTTGAGAACATTTTTATGTTTGTCGGGTCTTTTGGATACTTTATTTTGTGAAGTAATTTTAAAATCACTTCAATTTATATTTTATAATTAGAATTGTTTTTATTTTTCTTTATGTATTCTGGATATGACATCCTTATCAGGTACTGTACATACTTTCTTTCAGCTACAGCTTGCCTGTTCACTTTCTTAATGGTATCTTTGATGAATAATTTCCATTTTGTTAATGTTCAGTTTGTCATGTCTTCTCCTGTGGCTACTACTTTTGGCTTCCTGTGTAAGAAATCTTTTTTATATCCCCAGTCTTATAGCTGTTCTGCTATGTTTTCTTCCGGAAGCTTGGCAGTTTTAGCTTTCACATGCGGGGTTCTGATCCATCTTAAATTAATTTTTATATATGGGTAAGTTAGGGATAAAGGGTCACCTTTTCCCATACAAATCTCTAGTTTCTCCAATTTCATTAATTGATAAAACATTCATGTTGTTTTCAATTACATGACTTTTTTAAAATATTGTATTTGCATTTCTGTGTTCTCTTTTTGATATCTCTTCTGTTCCATTAATCTATCTATCCTTATATGGCTATTATCTTAATTACTGTATCTTTTTATTATTTTTATTCAACATATACTTATTAAGTGCCTAGTATCTGATTCTAGAAGCCCATATGGGCTACCAGGGCCCTAAAGGGGCAGAGTAAACAAAATGGGGGACATGACCTATGACCTGCATGGAGGCACCCCTAGTACCCCTAATTCATCTACACATACAAATGAAATGCCCAACTATGTTTCAGTTCTTTTGTAAATTCAATGACTATAGCAGAAAATAGTAGGAAGTGCCTGCTCTCTTGGGATTTGTTGAGAGCCACAGCCCAAGGGGCCCCAGCAAATTCCCAGCTGCCAGCAGATTGGCTCCTCTGTGGTGATGCTCATTGGGCTGTTTCCCCGCCCTTTCAGACAATGGAGCTGCTCATTGGGGGACTCTTTTGACTCCGCCCATGCAACCCAGCCAATCGGCCTCAAGAGCACGAGGAGTGGGGGGTTGAGAGGCTGGTGGGAAGCCGGTGGTGGCAGTTGGGCTCTGAGGGAATTCCTGAAGAGCTCCTGTGGTGCGGAGTATGTGTTCTAAGAATAAAGTTCATTTCTGCTTGATAAGTGGCTCGTGAATTGTGGCCAGCCAGACTACAGAGGGATTAAAGTACACATTCTATAAAGTAAAAGAATAAACTGTTAATTTCAGATGATGATAAGGTTCTGTGCTTTAGAGTAATGGGAGAGCAATTTTACACAGGGTGTTCCAGGATGGACAATTAAAGCTTTGCCAGGCTGTGAACTTCCCAGCCAGTGCCATCTATATAGACTATAAATGAATAATGTCCCTGCCAGGCATGGTGGCGCAGACCTGTTATCCCAGCTGGGAAGGCTGAGGTAGGAGGATCAAGAGTTCAAAGCCAGCCTCACCAAAAGCAAGGCATTAAGCAACTCAGTAAGACCCTGTCTCTAAATAAAATTTAAAAATAGGGCTGAATATGTGGCTCAGTGGTTGAGTGTCCCCGAGTTTAATCCCCAGTACCAAAAGAAAAAATGAACAATGTCCTTTCAAATTGTGCTATGTACTAGGCCTGAATGGTCAGAGAAGGGCCTTTCTGAAGAGATGACATTTGAGTACAGTCCTGGAAAACAAAAAGATTATCATCTACATGACTTTCTGGGATAGAAATGTTTTCAAGGGAAAATGAACAAAACCTCCAAGGCAGGTAGGAATTTGGTGTGTTTGAGATCTGAAAGAAGGTGTTGGTGGCTGGAACATGGTAAAAAAGATAAAAAACAGTATTATATGAGATTGGATGATAAGCAGAAGCTAGCTATGGGAGGCCTTGTTGGTTTTCATAAGAATTTTGGGTTTTACTCTAATCACTCTGAAAAACTTTAAGGAGAGCCTGTTAGGAAAGTGTTCTGATTTCATCTGTGATTTGAAAAGATTAATTTTGACAACTCTGTCAAAGAAGGCTGGTTGGGATATCTGCTTTAGTCTATAGAGGATTAATATATATCAGAAAAACACAGTGGATAACATTCTTTAAGATATATGTTTGAAGGCATACACAAAGCAAATATCCCAAGATGCCAAGACTAAAGTAGCAAGAAGAATAATGAAATATTAGGCGCTGATGGCAAACTCTAGACATTTTGCCAGTTCACAGAATAGCATTCTACAAACCAACAAGCCTCACAGCACTTTCTTTATATATATATATATGAAAAAAAATATATAATTCTGCAAAATTAATTCCTAGGAAAATGTAAATCAAAAGCACAATGAGAAACCATTACATACAAGCTGAAATGCTTAAAATTAAAATGTTTACTCATATATGATATTGAAAAAAAAAAGGAGTATTAAGAATTTTCTGCACAGTAAATAGAAATATATAATGGCACAATTATTTTGGAAAACTGATTCAGCAATTTCACACACACACACATTATTATTGTTATTATAGGTTGCCTATTATTATTGCCTATTATACGTCTAAGTTGTTTCATCCTAGGTATTGGGAGTAAATTTTTTTTAATATTTAATTGATTTTATTTTTTAAATACATGACAGAGGAATGCATTATAATTCTTATTACACAAATAGAGCACAATTCTTCATATCTCTATTTATATAAAGTATGTTCACGGTACTGTGGAAACTAACATTGGTATTCAGGTCTTGTCAAGGTGGAGGTCTGCTGGCAAATACCTTTGGCTTACAGTAGGGACACATAAGAGCTACCTACCCCAGGAATAAAAGTAACAATAAAAACAATCTGAATCCTAAAATTAAATTTCTGTTTCAAATCGGCTTAATTGCTACTTGAATTAAAGTTGTTTTCCACTAAGGTCTAATAGCCTGTTAAAAGAAAAAGTCCTTTTGTGTGGGTACCCAGAGCCTAAAATTTTTCTCTAATATTTGTTCTGTATTGCTTTATTTTTAACACAAAGGCTGTTGTTCCATTTTAAAAGTTTCAGGGACTAAAAAGATAAGAATAGACTATGATGAAGGGAAAAAAAACTACAACAGAAAAATTCATGAGATTCAGCTAAAGCTGTGCTTGGAGGAAATTCTATAGTCTTAAGTGTAATACATTAAACAAGAGGGAAAGTTGAACATCTGCGGTTTAATTATTCATTTAATGAAGAGAGAAAAATAAACTCTAAGAAATCAGAAAGAAGAAATGATAAAATAAGAACCTAATGAAATAGAAAATAAATAAACATTAATGAAGCCAAAAATTATTGTTTTTGAAAGAATAAAATTGATAGGCCCCCTGGGTAAAAATGATAAAAACACAAATTACCAACATAGGCACTGCAAAAAATCTGTTGCAACAGATCCTGCAGACATCAAAAAGGTAGTATGGAATATTTTTAAACATAAAAATGAAAAGTTAGACCTAATATAAAAAGTTTTTGAAAAATAAAATTAACTATACTTGACTTAGAAAGAAATAGAAAAATTGTAGAATTTTTATTGTTAATATAGATGTTGAAGTAAAAAAAATTATTACAAAGAAAATTCTGGACCTAATGACTTAACAGTTAATCTCTAAAACATTAAAAGAATAAATATCATCAACATAACATAAAGGGTAAAGAAAATTATAGAATAAGTTTCAATAATCAAAAATAACTGTCACTAAACTTCTGATAAAACAAATCAAAGTTATCATACACAAATTAGGTGTATTATGATATGAAAGTATGACTTAACACTTGAAAAACAATCTATGCATTTGACCACAAAATTAATATAATAAACCAAATGATGTAGAAAAGCATTTGATAAAATTCAAAACTGATTTTAGCTGATTTTGAAGTTCTTGATTTAAAACGCTTAGGAAACTTTGAACATAAGGGAATGTACTAAATCCACACAAACCAATAGCAAAATCATCTTTAATATGTCATATTGAAGTCATCCTATGGAGAGCAAGAATGAGAATAAATGCTTATTATTTAATTTCTAGTTCTCATTATATTAGAAGTCCTGACCAGTGCAAGAGGCCATATATACACATAAACATATAATAATACATTATATAGTATATAAACTATGTTATATTAATGTAATATAATACATATAATAATACATATGTATATGTATATATAATATATATTAGAGAATTGGAAATGAAGATATAAACTGATTATTTTCAGATAATAAAATTTTATCAATATAAAATCCAAAATATAATCTTATTATATCTAACAAGTAATGTTAGAAAATTTGCTAGATGCAATATCAATAAAGACAATATATTATACTTTGTATTATATCAATGTGTGATTAAAATATAAAATAAAACTGTTTAAGAGGGCATTAAAACATGAATTATCTATAAATAAAATTTAAAAAAGATGTTCGAGTCTGCTATACCAAAACTAACAGATATTTTTTAGAAAAACAAATATTTCGACAAATATAACAGTCATTATTTATAAGATATAATATTGTTAAGATGGTAATTCTCCCCAACATGATATATACATTGGTTATAATTTCAAAAATAAAAAATACAGCCATATTATTTTGAAGAAATTTACAAGTCAATTCTAAAATTTACATGAAAAATCCAATGTTAGATTTAATAACTTCAGTTCATCAAAAGACAATATTAAGAAAGTGAAAAGACAAGTTCAGTTGATCAAAAGTCGAATATTAAGAAAGTGAGAATATTCTGGAGAAGCTATAGGTAAAGAAGCCAAGAAGGCTCAGGATCCAGCCAGAATCCTCACATTTTGTAGTATTTAAATCAAAGTGAAGGGGCCAGATAATGACTTTGAGAAAGATTCATCACTGAGATTGCAGAACAAGCAGGGCTGAAACTTTTTTCATCTCACCGACAGGCTTCCCCCATTAAAATCACCCAAATTGATATCTAACACTGACATTTCCAAAGTTCTATACATATTTCCAAAGTCATACCTTGCTTCGTTCATCACTCAAGGTATGGCTTGATTTCCACGAAAAACAGAGAATGAAACCAAATTTGTGATGACTTGTTTGGGCTTGATTTCTGACTATTTCCCTCACAGAGTTCCTTACTACTTCCCCTTATTTAGTCCGAATCTTACAGTTAACTACCAGTATATCTCATGGCTTGTACAAAAACTCTTGCTAAAAGTTTTCTAGACACTAAGTAAGACATTAACAGGGCATAAATATTTACTTCATTTGTTTTATTTGGGGCCTAAGGTGCTGGCACTGAGATAATACCTACTAAGCCTGATACTACTTTAAAAGTTTGAATTTTTAAAAAATTAGAATTAGGATTCTCTTTACTAACATTTAATATCAAGATAAGGCATGTATGCTAGGTATGTATTCAAAATATTCTACTTTAATTTGTTTATATTCTGAGAAGTATTTTTATAGCTCCTGTTTATAAAAACACATTGTTATGACAATTTTTAAAAATAATCTTTGTATACATTCTGAAATCTTTGGAGATCTAATTTGGTATGAGAATTTAGATTGTACAAGCTAGCCTTGGCTCTAATTTAATTATACCCATGATTTCAATGTGTTTCCAGATGTTTAAAACATTAGGATTGTAATAATTCCATAGTGGCTCATATTATAGAATTCATTTCCAAGGTGGCACTTAATCAGCATTCCTGACATCTCTAAGTATAACACAAATGTATTTTCATTATTTACCACACAAGCCAGTTCTCAGGGATCCTGCTATCTACACAGTAATGCCTGAAATGTGGTGGGAAGCCTCTAAAATGGTTCTGATGATCCTCAACTCTGGTATTCTCACTTTGTGAAGCCCCTTTCCCTTGAGTTTAGGTAGAATTTAATGACTGGCTTCTAATGAATAGGCTATGACATAAGTGGTGGTGTGTCAGTTCTGTAGTTTGTTTACAAAAGTCTAGGACTTCCATCTCGGGAGCACTTTCACTTACTCTCCCTGTTCTCTTTTAGGTTGTTCACTCTGGGAGAAGCTACTTATCATCTATGAGAACACTTGGACAGCCTAAGGAGAGATTCATGTGACAAAGAATTGGCCAACAGCCAGGGAAGAACTGAAGTCTTCCACAACCACATGAAAAATCCTGGAAGTGAATCTTTCAGCTCCAGTCAGATCTTGAGATGCTGATAACCTTGACCAAGAGCTTGACTGTAAGTTCATGAAACAACCTGAGCCACAGATACCCAGTTAATTTAGAGTCATATTCCTGACCAACAGAAACTATGAGATAATAAATGTTCCTTATTTTAAGCTCTTAAGTTTGGAGGTATTTGGTGCAAATCTACACATACCTCATAAAGTGAGTAAACATTAACAATAAAGTGCTATTGGATTCCTATTTCAAGTCTTTTAAAATACTTAATTTCTTAATAATTTATAAGGGAACTGCAAGTTACCCTAAGTAAAAGTCTCTGAAGGTAGTATTTAACATGAGTCAGCATTGCTTGGATGCAAGTCTCCTCCCAGCCTGTAACTGCACCATTTTTGCTTTGAGAATTCCTCTAAGACTGGGAAGGTGACACAATTTGTTTACTGACAAATTACTGTTATCAACATCTAATGACTTCAACAATCTATGATATACACACTCCAAATGTTAGTATTTACTACCTGAAATCACAGCCAACCTCTTCCATGAGGTGATGGTGACTTTATGTCTGGCAGTTAGTTTTTTAGTCTCATCATGGTGCTTATCTTGCTGACTTAACATGATTGATGCAGAAGAGATCATGATGCATTAGGTCACTACTCGGGTTTTATTTTTTTTACAGCAGACCTGCACTCACTTTATTTTCATAGACATGACTCTATATTATCAGTTAACTGGTTAATGCTTCCGGAAGAGATTTTTTTTACAGCAGACCTGCACTCACTTTATTTTCATAGACATGACTCTATATTATCAGTTAACTGGTTAATGCTTCCGGAAGAGATTTTCATAGGTTCTATCCTGGACTTCAATCTGGAGAAATACCCCTGTTCAGGTATCTACTTTTAAAACATGCACTAAATCTTATTATTCTTAGCTCAAATCTTTGTGTCACCAACTGCCTAATATCTCAGAGTCTCCCATACTTGCTATTTATTAGTTCCACTAGATTTGGATGTTGGCCCCAAGCCCAGTGGAATATGCTAAATTTTGCCTTTGAATATGACATTTCCTCCAAATAGCCTGGATTGACATGTATTTTGCTCTGATCAATAGCCTGTCCAAATATTCCACCATTATACCATATAGTGTTAACCTAGACATCATAACTAGGTTGACAGCAGTTAGTTTTTTGTCATCATGAAAATCATGTTAGCTGACCTGGCTGGACTTCCTCTCATTACCTCAACCTCATCTGTACCCGGCAAACAACCAACTCTGTTTTGAAAAGTTACATATTCAGAGAATTTTTCAAATTCAATAAGTAATCCAACTTTTGTTTGTTTTTATTGGTTCTTTTTAGTTGTACATGATAGCAGAATCCATTGAGACATAATTACAAATCATGTAATATATCTTGCTCTAATTCAGTTTCCGGTGCCTCTCCTTCCCTCCCCTCCACTCCCCTAACCCCTGCTCCCTCCCCTTTATTGTTCTTTCTGCCATTTACCCATAGTTGTTTTTTTGTTTTTTTAAAATTTCTTGTGGATGTACACATGGTGAGATTCTGTGACATATCCATAACTGTACATAGGAAAGTTATGTAAGATTTATTCCGCTGCCTTTCCTTCTCTCATCCCATCTCCCTTCCCTGCATTCCCCTGTGTCTACTACACTGAGTCAATTTTTTTCTCAGATTTCACTTGTTTGAGAAGTGACATCAGCAAGTTAGAAGAGTAGGAAATATCGGCCTTCCTTTCCCTACAAAAAAACAGAAGTTATCCCTGAGCATAAAGAGCCATTGGAGGGCTCAAAAGAAAGAACATGCAACAGCATAGTGGAGCAAAAACTGAAGAAGAAGTGCACAGAAAGAAATGCTGGAGAGAACCGCCTGGCAGAGACATCAGAGATGGATAGGAACACAGAAGGCAGGGTCTGTGGGCCTCAGCCCCACAGCGGGTGCCCCTGCAGTCCACAATGGCCTGTCCTACAGGGCCGCCACCACCTTTACCCCCGGGGACCTACCTCACCAGCTCCCATGGCATTGTTGTCACATATTTTAGATTTTAATATATAATATATTTTGTCTGATTTGGTATATTTTATACAAATTAAAAGGAAAATAAGTTTTTAAATTTCTGGCTGTCTTCATTACCTATTGTGGATGTGGTTTTCCATGTAGTGCAATTCCGTCGGCCTGAGGAGAGAATTCCTTCAGTATGTCTTATATTGCAGGTCTGCTGGTGAAATTTTTTTTTCGATTTTCACTTACTCGATAATGTTTTTATTTTACCTTTATTTTTAAAGGATATTTTCACTGGCTTTCGAATTCTGAGTTGACCTCTTTTTCTCTCAGTACTTTAAAGGTTTTGTTCCCTACATTCTGGTCTCCATTAGGTCTGGTAAGAAGTCAGCAGCCATTCATATTATTGTTATTCTCTACAAAATGAATCATTTTTGTTTGCTTTCAAGATTCTCTATCATTAACTTTCAGCAGTTTGACTATGATATGCCTAGAAATGTATGTTATTTTCTGTATTTATCTTCTTTGGGATTTACTAAAATTCTTGAATTTATCAATTTATGTTTTCAGTCCTTCCTTCTTCTGTCCCCATTTTCTCCTCCTTTCTCCCCTCTCTGTGAAAACACAATTATGTGTCTATTATGTTTTTGCAACAGTGTTTCACAGGTCTCTAAAGCTCTGTTCACTTTTTCTTTTATTATCTGTTCTTTTCTATTTTTCAGAGAACTACAGATATCATCCAATCTTTAAGTTCAGATTTGTTCTTGAGTCATGTTTGCTGTTAACCCCATGAGATGAATTTCTTACTTTAGACGTTTTACATTATTTCTATCATATTATATTTACTTTACATAATCAGTGAGTTTATTTTTTTGGCTTCAGAATCTCTACTGAAATTTTGAACATATTTTATGACTAATTCAAAGTCCAGTCAGAAAACAGAAAACTTGCCAATAATTTGACTGAGGAAAATGTCACATGAAGAAATATTAACTGAGAGACAAAGAACTCTAAGGAATATATAAATAGCAGAAGCAGAGTAGCCACTGTCTTGAGGGCTATAGAAGAATAACAAAGAATGAACAAACATGGAATAAGTTACATCTAACCCTAAGGCTGAGCTTCAGTCATTGAGGCTGTGACTGTGACCCACTAGCGAGCAGGAAAATTCAAGATGTTTCAAGTAAGAACAGCAAACAGGAAGTGACCTGCTGATGAGGCTACTGGGGAGCCACCACTTGGGTGTCACATGTTCTACAGGACACCTCACACTGGATAACCAGATTTTTTTAAAAAATTAAAATAAAATGAAAAACATATCACACCCAGGAAAAGAAGCACCATCCTCCATTAGTGCCTTTTAGCATTTTCTACTAACAAACCATAGCACTGTGCCCACTAGCAACAGAGAAATGTTGTGGGAGATAAATTTCAGAGACTCCAATTCTGTTATCATCTCTAGATGATGTTGATTTTTGTTCCAAACAGTTAAATTATTGAATGATCTCATTGAATTTACAGCGGTTTGGTTTCCCACTGTTTGGAGTGGGTTTCATGGTTTATGTTTAGACTTGAATCATTTGGATTTGGATTCCGGGGCATAGTCTTTATTCCTGTAGCATGATATCAGGGCTTAGCAAGGATTTGAAAGGAGTTTACACAGAGACTGAGGGCTTTTCCTTCTGTGGCTTCCTCCTTGCCAGAATTTCTCCATTCAATTTCCAATCCTTTGGGCAGCCTCCAACTCTTTCCTCTGATACCTGAAGCCAGTGATTTTCAGCTTATTTCCAACTGCTTTGTGCATTTTGGGCTGTACCGTTAGTTCCCTTAAAGAAAAAGCCATATTACAATGTTACAGTGTACCTCATCTGGTGATGAGGTACACTGTAATATAGCTTTCTTCCTTTAGATGTCAAATCTTTTGCAGGTTCTACCCTGGTTTTTGTTACTTGAAAAATCTTGAGATAAGCTACTCTTCCATTAGTGGAACCAGAACCAGATAAGAGGATTTCTAAGGAACATTCTTACCTTAAGGGATTTGGATCCAATTTTAAGCAGGAGGTAGATTGTAACACACATAAAAATGAATTTGCATATTTGTGAAAGAGTTATAAATTTTCATTTTAGCACAATATGTACTGTACTTCAGGACATAACTGCAGTTCTAGAAAGAACATTAATTGTACTAGAATGTAATAATGGAAAAATTGGATAAGTGTAGCCATATTATAGCTTGTCTGATATAGTCAGAATAAACATGGAATATTCTATCTTCATTTTAATGGCTTTATTTTAGTTAACAGAGTATGCTTATAATATGTGTATATAGACACACAATAAAGAGATCAATACAATACAGAACTCACATTACTCTTGAATTTGCACTATGCTCCTCTTTGGAAACATGGACACTTCTGCATGGGTAAATTGTTGTTCCTGCACAAACTATTAAACATGGAAGATCTCCTGAGCAAAACACGGGGTCACATAGCACAGCTGGCAGAAGAGAAATAATTGGGGAAAGAAATTATAGCTCAGTGACAAGCAGACATCTTCAGTGGTCTGTTTTTTTCTCTCTACTTATTAACTTGTCTGAAGTTCCATTTCTCTGAAGCATGTGGCCTCATGCTTGTTCAGATGCATCTCTAATAAATCTAGTCTTGAACAGAACTTAATCTTGTTGCAATAAAAGGGAAGGGTTAGCAAAAACAGAAAAGACAAAAGCAGCTCCTGCTCCATACAATGGTAAGGAGTCATCAACCTCTGTTTACAGAGGGGAAATGTGCAGAGGCAATTGTCTGCATTTTTCTGTATTCTTTTAAATATTGCTATTGTTTTTCTTTTCCTTCTCTAAATGAAAATCTTATAGACCAAAAAAAAATCAGAGAATACATGAAAGTATCAAGAGGAAAAAAATTTTTAAGACACTTCTGATCTCACCACCCTGACATGGTTATTATAAACACTTTGCTGTATAAACCTACACATATAGAGAGGAATAACATTTACCTCTTCATTTGAATGTACATCTATTTCACTATTTGGTGACAGTAGTGTATGGATGCACATACTTTTAAATTTAAACTTTATGGTATCACTCCTCTAGTAATAGGTATTAAGTTTATTTATTTCACTTGTTAAATGATACCCCAAAAAGCATCCTTATTCATGTATTATTTTGCATTTTTCAAAATTTATGGTTATTTATTTATTTTCAATTTATTTTTATTGGTACATCATGATGACACTTAATAGTGGGGTTCATTATACCATTTTTGTATATGCATATATCATAGTTTGATCAATCTCATGCCCCAGTATATTCCTTTATAAAGGTAAAAGTGTTGAGTCAAAGATCATAGACATCATTAAGGTTTTTTTGTGGATACTCATAAAGAATCTTCTTGATAGATTATACCAATATCTACTCCCACAATGATGGCAGTGTGCTCTTTACCCCTGAGATAAATGCCTAAAATTTTGAGTACATGCAATAACAATAAAAATGATGAAAGCTAACTTTTGAAATGCTTGCCATGGGCCAGTATCTATCTGCCCATTAGCATTTTACATGTAAGTTTAAAATAATTATATATTGTAGGAACTTTGATTATTCCCATTTTACAGATAAAAATCTAACACCACAAGGAAACAACTAATCAGTTCAACATACAGTAGAGGTAATGTCAAGATTTGATCTCAAGCAGTCTGACTCAAGACTGATTTTTAACATTTCAGAAGAAAGAGTTTGGCATATCAGAGGGAGTGGCAGAAAACCCTATTGTGAGAGCAGTAACAACTTTCCCTCTGGCTTCCTGTGACACCACTGTCTTAGCATTCCTCCCATCTCACAGCAGTTTTTTCCTAATGCATTTGCTCCTGAGGCTCCTCCTCAGGTTAATCCCTAAATAGCACAGAACTCAAAGCTCAGTCCTGGGCTTTTCTCTCTTCTCTTTTTACACAGTGTTACAGGTGATTTCCCTCAGACTTATCATTTTAAAGATTATTTAAAGTCAGTGATTCCTATACTCTGTTGGCAGTCCTGACCTTTTGTCAGAATCCTACAACCAACTGCCTTCTCAGCTCCACTGCAAGGGCTAATTAGCACCTGAAGAAGGACAGAGCAGACTCATGAGGTTTCCTTGACTTGCTCCTCATTTTGTCTTCCACATCTCTGACAACGATATCACTGTTACTAAGTTGCTGAGACCAAAAATCTGAGTTACCAGTATTTCTTTTTTTAAAATATATATACTTTTAGTTGTAGGTGGACAAAATACCATTTTTTTTTTATTTTTATGTGGTGCTGAAGATCAAACCCAGTGCCCAAGAATTCTAGGCAAGTGCTCTACCACTGAGCCACAGCCTAGCCCCAGTTACTGGTATCTCTTATTTTTCCTCTCATCTTCTACATTCATTCTCTGAGTACCTTTGGTCTATCTGCCTCCAAAGTACACCTTGATTTCATCCTTTCTTTCTTCACTCTCACTACCTTAGCTCAAGTCTCCCTCAGGTCTAACAGTCATTTCTGTACTCCCTATAGTCACTCTATACAAAATTAAGAATTATCTTTAAAAATTAAAAATCTGATTTATCTCACGATGGTTTGAAATCTTCAATGGCTTCCAGGTAGAGTTAGAATAAAGTTCAAATCCTTACTCTAACTTATAGCCTCTTCATTACATGGAACTTGCCTTCCTCTCTTTTGCATTGGATACCACTTTTTCCCCAGAACACTACGTTACAAATATTCTGCTCTCCCTTCTGTTACTTGAAAATATCAAACACATCTGTAATGATATAACTTGTGTTAACCATTTTATTTGCTGAGAATGCTCTTCCCCTTAATCTAATGCTTCTCAACTTTAGAGGAATGTTGTCCCCCAAGAGAATATGTTAATATCTCCCCAGACATTTTTATCATGACTAGGAGGATTCTACTGCCTTCTAGTATAGACTAGAGATGTTACTAAATATCCTATCATGCAAAGGATAGCCCCTCTAAAACAAAGAATTATCTGGTCCAAAATTTCAATAATGAGAAGGTTGCGAAAATTCCACATTTATTCCTATATACTGGTTTTCTTATTTTTTAGATCTCATCATGTATTCTAATTCTTCAGAGGTTTTTTAATATCATTTTTTATTATTGTTGTTTATTTTTTGTGTGGTGATGGGGACTGAACTCAGGCCACATTTGCATGCTAGGCAGGTGCTTTACCACGGAGCTATCTCCCCTGCCCCTTCAGAGGCTTTTTTTTTTTTTTTTGATCACATAAACCCAAGTCACTCACTGTTATGATAGATGATTATAACTCTCTATAAAATATTTATCATTCCATAATTCTTCATGTTTGTTCATCATTTTGCTTGTTCTCTGTGTATTTCTCTAGATGCAAATGACACGAGAGTACCAGTATTTTCTTCCTAAACACTGTACCCCAAACACCAAGAACTGTGGTCTTACACAAAGAAAGGATTCATAAATATTAGTAGCGTGAATAAAAAACCTGAGAGTTCTGGTTTTAGTGGATAAGGTGAAAATAATGGTCACTGTGACTTGCTAATTTATATTAGGAACCTAGAGGTCAAGGTAGGTCAGATACTAGAGAACAGAAAGGAACTCACAAGGTGGGTGGGATGGGTTAGAGCATTCACCCGACAAAAAAGACGTGTAATTACAGGGATGTCAACTATTTGCAAGCTCTCTAGCAACAATGGCAGAAGTGCAAGAAGGAGGGAAGTTTTAGGCAACAACAACCAATACAAAATTGGCAGCAGAAGTCCCAGGTAGCTCAGTAGAATTCTGATCCACCTTTCTTTCCTCCCCTCCCCTACAACAGTGACAGATTCAGCATCCACACCACAGGCACTAAAACCCTAAAAATCCCAAAATATTTCACCACTGATTGAGATTAGCACCCAAATTACCTACAGAATTGACATGGCTGGTAGCTGAAACCAAAATTATTTTAGACTTGCACTGAGATGTCTCCAAGCAGAAAATAGCATAAGCTAAGTTTAAGAGAGAGTGCCATCAGTAAGATCAAAGAATCTTCTCCTAAGACACACAATATATTAGACCCAACTTAACTGATATTTTATTCAGATCAATCAATCAATCAGATACTCACCAGGTACCTACTGAATACCTAGATTAGCATTGCCAGGTCTTCTGTTTCTGGTATGGCCTTAGATAATATCTGTGAGAGTGGCACACTGAGGCTGACAGTATATCAAATAATGTGAACCAGGTCCCAACAATAAGACACATCAGGCACTGGGGTCAGCTTGAGCTGTGGCTGACAGAACCGCATAGTAACCAGAATATAGAGACAGAGAATAGGATCTGCTTCCAACAAGACCTGGCAACAAAGATACAAAATGGAGTAATCTGACATCTTGAAATGAAGCCAGTGTACAATGATGAAGATTCTAGAACAGATAATAAATCACCAGGTGGAAGGGAGGCAGGCACTGGACCAGAACTTTGCTCTAAGAGTTTTGAGACCTAAGAGGTAGAGACAATTAGTAAAAGCAAGGCCCAGTCCAACTACCTTTGATTGACTCACAGTATATATGCTACCAATTCATGAATTCTGGCAAAGAAGGAAAACAAAATCAGTGCATGGGACTTTGCATGGTAAAGATACCTAGACCAACCCAGGCAAGGATCAGCATACTTTCTCTGTTTGAAGGTGATCTGGAGGCAGGACCTTGTCAATGCTTTCCATAAGGCCAATATTAGAGAGTGAAAATCAAGTTTAGTCAGGACAAGACTGTAAGGAGCTCTCAATACCAGCATGGCAGAAACAGAAAGTTACCATCTGACATCTCTTTTTCTTTGCTTTCTTAGTAAAATAACACTGGTTTTATTTTGAGCAACAATAACTCCTGTTAAAAATTGCACTTCTTAGCCTCCCTCTTAGTTATGTGTGACTAAGCTATAAGTAACCCCCAGCTATATGTGACTAAGATTTTTCCAAACTTACAAAGTCAGCTATGGAAACTCCAAACTTAATGGAGTATCCTCTTGATACTCCCAAAAGACTAGGGGAGATGCTTAAACTGGAGTAAGTTTATTTCTATCTACCTTTCCTCCTTTATGTTGGTGATGGGTATAGGTGGTAACAGTCTTATTCAACAATGAGTTATCCTTGAGACTAGAAATCATGACTGGAAGCCATTGACTAAAAATGGCATTCAATAAAGATATAGTGTAGGTCCAAGAAGAACAAAGGAGCTGCCATACCAGTTATGGCATGCCTTCCTATAAGTTTATCTTTTCCTCTTTGTACATAAGATAGACAAAAAGATCTACTTTGCTTTAGTCACAGTTAATATGGCCTTTTCATTATATGCAGTTTCCCCTAAATTCAACCGACAGAGGTGGCTAAGAAGGAGGGTAAGCATACTCCAGAGTGGCTCTCCATTATCCCCACTGCTGAGAGCACATGCCCTTAGAGAATAACTTTTCCTTGAGTATGGGCAGGTTTTGTCACTTTTTTCTAGCCGAATAACTACTGGTTAAGATTCTGCTATTACTTGCAATAGTGTGCCACACAAATGCAATGCTTGACAAAAATTAGATGTTTTATATTAATGCATTTTTACATTTAAAAAGGAAGCAGAAAAGAAAATAACACAGATTCATATCTGCCCAAAGATAGTGTGAAGATTAAGCCAACACTGAGATTCTCAGACAAAAAGATAGTATGGAACTGCAAAACATTGTTATTAATTAACAAAGTTGTAAAATTTCAAATTCCAAGGACAGAAAAATCTTGTAAGTAATTATGAAATTCAATGTACAGCCTATAGACTAAATAAATACTTCTCTTAAGGAGTAAAAATCTTTGAGTATATCCTTTGATTTTTTTCCAAATACAAACAATCCAATTTGGTAGACTCCCATCTTTCACTCAGTTGTATTAAAAAAAAAATAGCAGATGATCTAATAAACATAAATATCTTCTAACAATGTCACCCAATCAAGTGTATTTTAGTATATAAAACATA
The DNA here is from genome assembly GCF_048772815.1 of Callospermophilus lateralis. NCBI lineage: Eukaryota > Metazoa > Chordata > Mammalia > Rodentia > Sciuridae > Callospermophilus > Callospermophilus lateralis. Next base: position 124,818,949 of record NC_135306.1, on the reverse strand, counting down.
GCTTTTGTCTGTGTCATTCTGGATAACATAAATGTTATAAAGCAAACCTCTCACAAATGAATAACATAAATGTCAGAGAGCCAGAGACAAAGGAGATGCATTCACTTCCTCCTCAGTTGATAAATAGTAAATAAGTTCCAGACAGTAGATTTTGAGTCAATGTTTTCCCAGTAGAAATAGTTTGGGGATTTGGGGACCTGAAAATGATGAGGGTACATATTTTAATTTTATTTTTTTCAAGAAGTTCTGTGTATGTCAATTACTCTATGTCTCAATTAGAGATAAAATATGTGAACCACTGATTGTCAATCCAGCAATTACAATTAAAAGAGACCTTTGATATGCAGCTTAATTAAGTAGGAATAAAAATTTTAACTAGGAATTTTATCAACTACAAGCTCACCTCAAATATATGACATATACTTGTCTCTGCCATTTCCCCCATTCCCTAACACCATCAAAAGAAATAAATAACTAGAAAGATCAGTATTGTGATCCTAAAATATTCCATATAGCTCTTGGCAAATAAAATGTTTGAATGGGAAAATACTTTGGCCAGCACTTATAATCTTAATTCAGTTCCATAAACCTTGTGATCAGTGGGAAATCCCAATAGGTTAACTATCTCTCTTAGCTTTCAGTGATGTATAAGTGAAGTTTTTATGTCTTCACAGGAATATGTAGTGGAAAGTAGAGGGTAAAAAATTGGCAGATTGAATCAGGTCTTTGCTTCACACCAACCCATCAATTGGGATATAAGATTAATATAGAAAATTTCCCATATGCTTCTAAATTTCTAGCAAACTAGATTCATTATGATCCCCCTGAATTTTGTTCCAGATTCCTTGAATTTCAAGCTCGATTATGTGATCACTTTTTGTTATAATTGTTTATGTTAAGTGATTATCTATATTAATGATAATAGCTCATTGTTAACTCGATTGATAAAGTTATTTTTAAGAAAAAAGATAATGACTTTTCCAAGAAAAGTGTAATTACTCAGGAGATCTAGAATGAAAAACAACAATAAAATTGAAAATATCTCAAAATATAATTCAGGAATAAAGGTCAGAGGGTGTGTCCTTATGAAAGAGAAAGGGTGGTTAGCTAGTAGAAGCTGACGACCAAAAGAGACTTTCAGGGTGTATGTTCATTACAAATTATCCTAAAGTATACACTGTACATGAAACTTTTTTACTGAAAATAGAGATAACGTTCATCTGTATATTATTTAGTAGTTTATAAAGAATTTTCACATCCCCCATCTATAATTTGAGTCTCATGACACTCGTGTTAAACTGATATCAATCATTGCCATGTGGAGTAGTTATGGTCATAGAAATTTATAAGTGGCTCGAAAGGACTTAATCCAAGAGTTCTTGAGTAGTATTTTTGAAAGTTTAAAGATTCACTTAAAATGCAGATTCTAATTTAATAGGTATAGGAGAGCTCTGAGGGTTTGAAGATCTAACAAGCTCCCTGCTGGCACCAACAGTGGTTAACAGTTTTAGATTAGATGCCGTGCTCTTGACCCTTACATTCCATTGTACTCCTCTCTCCTCTTCCATACCTACTGCCTTTGTACAGAATATCATTTTTTTCCCTTTGGTACCAGGGATTAAATCCAAGGGTGCTTAACCACTGTGCCACATCTCCAGCCCTTCTTACGTTTTATTTTGAGACAAGGTCTCATTAAGTTGCTGAGACTGGCTTTGAATTCACAATCCTCCTGCCTCAGCCTCCCAAGTCACTGGGGTTACAGGCATGTGCCACCACACCCAGCTGTACTAAATATCTTATCACTTAAATGTGTCATATGTTATTTGCATTTTCCCTATCTTCTCATATATAAATATAACAATAAAGTCACCTGGTAAAGATGCATGAATGGATAAACCAACCAAATTGCCAAATATAGAGCATGATCTGTCAATGAAACTTCAATTTCCCAAAATAGCTGGGAACACTGAATATATTGAATCTGAGTGAAAAAAAAATTTAAAATAAAAAATCTGAAATTAAAACTCAGATGCTTGTTTTGGCTACCCCAGAGAACACAGCTGGTATTTATCCCATACCATAGTACCCGAGAAAGGTGGAATTCAGGGAAATGAAAAGAGAGTCCTGCACTGAGAAGAGGCTGAGGATTGAGGCAGGATTTTCAAAAACTGAGGGTATTTCTAAGCCAAACTAGAGATTCATGAGTCAAGTGAAGCTAAAACTTTACCACTCACTACCCATCTGCTGAAGCTTGTCACCTTTATCAATCCTGACGGCTGTAGGAGAGCTGTGAAATAGAATGCTAACATCATCATTTCCTCCAAGACATCATGGAACAGTAGATGACGCATGACCAGGTGAGATGGCAGATTAATTTCCCGACTCCTGAACTCCTCACCTGGGGTTCCTAGCTTCTTCCAGTTTTCAGAATGATTTGAGGCCTGCTTGTGACAAATATCAAGAATAAAATTCATCCTGTTGAATAAATTTTAAAAAGGATAGTGAGAGACACAAATGGGATTACATTTTTCTGATAACTTCCAAGTCATACTTGTTTAAGATACAGTCTATGTACTTGGGGTTGAATTTGGGAAGACTGTCTTGTGAGCACATTGGACTATTCGTTGTGAGGACAGACAAGAGACAAAGGGTGAAACCGTGGTGTTGTAGTCACAGGTATAGTGAAGTGCCATTGCACAGGGTGTGGGGAACTAGTCCAGGAACCCACAGCTCTGGCCTCTCAGTCCACCAAGATAATGCTTGCCAGAAGTCTGCTTTTAAAATGTTCTAGGAGCTAATAATTTTTTAGTTTATGACCCACTTTCTTCTACTTGGAGCAGAAATCTGATTTGTTTAAAATGAATGTACCCTTCAACTCACATGACAGATTAGTCTTAAAAAGAAATATAGCCTAAAATGGAGAAATTATAAAAATATTTACATTTTATGCTGGTATCATCTGTTAGGTATATTGTACAAAATGACATTTTTCTTTCCCTTATGACAAAAAAAAATCTTGAAAGCAGAGCAATGTTAAGTAGTTATTTGACAGGACAATATTGAAAAATAAATAACTGAGTCCATTATTACAGATTTTTTTGGACAAATCCAACTGTTCCTTTCAGTGGTTCCAAGTTGCTATTTAAAATATTTACATATTTATCAACTTGGATTTAATTCTAAATTTAATTCTAAATCCAAGTTGATAAATCTTCTTCTAAGCTTCTATTTTCATACAGATATATTAAAAGCTTGTGTTCAAAGTATTACTTTCCTAAATTGGACTGTTCTCATATATTTAAGGTATCATTGAGATGATTAAATATAACTGTCCAAGGTTTTTGATTTTCTGAGAAAATATAACTGATTAAGTCAATAGTTTCTGTATCACTATAAAATACAATAATTATTCCATACATTGTAATTTACTATTTGGGGAGGATTCCAAAAGCATGTTTCAACAAAATGTGAAAATTCAAGATGATTAAAAATCAGATGACTTAGATTTAAATCATCAATGTCTTTATTAGAGAACAATAGGGGAATTAATTAGGGATAGCACTTTTCCTAATTATCGATTATTTGGCAAAGCAATATTAGAGGTTTCGATGTATGCAATTTTTTTATAAATAAGATCAGGTGGCTTGAAGATAACTCTTGTGGGTAGTTTTATTCAAAATCAGCTTTTTATATGTTAGTCAAATTTTCATTGCTGTGATCAAAATATCTGACATGAACAACTTAAAGGAGGAAAGATTTATTTGAGTTCATTGTTTCAGAGACTTTAGTCCATGGTTAGCTGGTTCCATTGTTCTGGGCCTGAGATATAACAGGAAAAAGGCTTAGTAGAGGCTTAGTAGAGGAAAACTGCTGAGCTCATGGTAGCAGAGGGAGAGAGAGACTGAATGGAAGGGGCTCGGACAATATACAAGGGCATGCCCCTGGCAACCTACTTCCTCCAACCATGCCCACCAGCCTACAGTTTCCACCATCTACCACTGCTTCATTCAGCTATGAGTGGATTAATCCACATATGAGACCAGAACTCTCATGTCCCAATCACTTCCCCAAAGCCCCCCCTCGGAAGATTGCCAATGGGGAACAAAGTCTTCAGCACATACACTTTTGGGAGACATTCCAGATCAAAACCATAATATTATATAAGAAAGAAAACAAAATATAAGATTTTATTTGATGTTTTTCCCTTGAAGGAAGTTGTCCTTTTGAAAAAAATTGAAACCCATTTTCAATTAAAACAGATATTTCTGAATTTCTTTATTGAATGGTCTGTTGGATGCTATTAGGCATTCATTAAAAGAATCTGACATATCATCAACATCAAGATAAATATCTAGAAAGGAAATAAGATTAAAATCAAATTATGAAAATTATAATGAAGATTCAATAATTAATAGGAAAAACAAGAAAAGAGAGCATTATTAGTGTGGGCCAGTTTGATCAAAAATACCTTCCATAGAGTTTAGTACCCAAGTCACTGAATTTTTCTACCTTTTATCTGATCCTTTTATAGATATGAATAATATATAAAAACTACTTTAAGTTAATTTTATCATTCAGAGCTAAAGCTATTCTAAGATCAAAGATCATCAAATAGCAGAGTGAATGTTTTGTGAGACACCACCTGGTTAATCATCTGATAAATATGCCATATCACATTAGAGATCTTAGACTTATAAAATTACAGATACCGCTCCAACTGCTTTCCTAATTTATTAACGCAAGTTTCAGTATGAAAGGAAATTTTGGATTTAATCATCAATTTTGATATACTGAATTATCTTGCTTTTCATTTATTGCTGTGAAGAACAACAAAGGAAGAGAGTATATAAGAAACAACTCTTCTTGGAGACCACACCTGGCACAGGGCATCCTCAGCCTCACAAATTAACTCCCACCTCAACCTCAATTGCTATTCTTACATAACATTACATTTCTTCCCTATCTGTCTTTCTTCCCTCCTTCCTTCTTTCCAAATCAAATACATAGCAAAGAACTTTAGAACTTTGACTTTTAGAGATGGAAAAGGAGCAAAAACTCTTTTAAAAAGCATGCCAGGTTTGCAAATTATAAGTAGATACCAATCAAGTGTGACACTGTTTCTCTTTAAAATGAAAACAATAAAGGTTTGTAGAGACTTTTTGTAAATATTAAATTATGAAAGTTCTTGAAACTTTAAAATCTTACATAAATTAAATAACTATTATAAATTGTATATGCCACCAAAGCAGATATTAATTATTCCTGACTGATAATAACATTTTTAGGGTCCTGCATTTGCCTATCAAAAAGCCTGGAGTTGTCAATACTAAAGTTTGTTTTTAGATGAAAGTTAAAAGGTGAAAAGTCTTCTAAGTTTCATAATTAAAATTTCCTTACTCTTGTCTAGGAAGGGCAAGCGATTCATTTGAAATGGATCTTTGTAATGTTTTGAATAACCAATAAAAAAAAAAAAGAAATGGATTTTTTTTAATCGATTCAGAGTAAAGAATAAGACCCTGAAAAAATAACACTGAAACAAGTGTTGATGGAAGAGTGGAAATGAAGGAAAAGAAAATTGAGAGAAGTCTGAGCATCAGGAGATGACTCAAGATTAAGAAAACCTGGGAAGGAATGGGAAAATTCTAATGATATATCACTTCCCGTGATATATAATTCCCATGATATATGATTTTCCATTCACTTATATATCTCCCTTATTAAAGTACATGCACCCTGATTGCCAGAATTATATTTCCTAATCTTGTATTACTATATTTAATTGACAAGCAATATCTGAATGAATCAATGAAAAGTCTGTTTCAATTTCCTTGAGACCTGTCCTTTCATACATCTGTCCATTCTTTTATCCTTTATCCTTTTGGTCTTCCTACCTTCAGGCATTTATTGAGTACTCCCAAGATTTCATACAGTAAGTGCTGTCAATTAAGGAGAGTGAAATAGAAGTCCTGTATAAATCTGAAATTTTCAAATACCAAATACCATTTCATTTAAACTATATTGTAATTGCTAATAATTAATGCATTGAAGACATTATATCCCTTTAGGAAAAACTGAAGCTGTGGCACAAGAGAGTAATTTACTCCAAAAAGTTAAATAATTGTAGATAAAAAGTATTAAGCATGATTTGAGAGACTGGCAGTTTTCTTTTCCAGTTTGAGTTTCACTCTCATTCATCTCATGGAATTCTGAGGCTTTAGGTTAGAAACTTGTCACTGTGACCAAAATACCTGACAAGAACAGCATAGAGGAGTAAAGTTAATTTTGGCTCATAGTTTCAGAGATTTAGTGCATGGTTGGCTGAGTGCATTGCTCTTGGCCCAAGGTGAGGCAGAGCATCATGGTGGAAGGGAGTGGCAGAGGCAAACTGCTTAGTACATGGCAGCAGGAAAGCAAAGAGAGGGGAAGAGCTGCAGGGAAGATGGACCCTTGTGGGGCACACCCCCAGTGACCCACCTAGTTACAGTCAACACCCAGTAAGTCCATTCAAACTAGGATGAACTTATTAGGTTATAGCTCTCATAATACAATCATGTTATCTCTGAATATTCTTTCATTAATACAGGAGTTTAGGGAGATACTTCATATCCAAACTATAACAAAACTCCATACATCAAGATTAGATTATTTCTTGAGGCCATGGGCAGGCTAGGGTTAGGGTTGTGTGTTGCATTTTGCTTACTTAGTAGGAGGGTAGGTGGACATGTTTGGCTGCTTAGTACAACTCTGTGGATAGCTATTTGTTAAGGAGGTTAGCAGCCCTTCACAGTGAAATTCATTTCCAGTGACCATAATAGATGGGAGAACTGCCTACAGCTTGGACAAGTGCCAACAGTGTGTTTTTCTTAAGGACAGCAATGAATGACTTTGGCCCTGAGTCAGCCTAACTGGTATGCCTGGGAAAATGCTTGAACAAATCATGATAAAATCAATCTGCAAATGCTTCTAAAAGAACATGAGCTTGTGAAGAACAAAGCCTGGAAAATAAATCTCTTCTGCCAATTCAGAGTTCAGTGTGATAGCAGCTTGATAGATAAGAAGATATGTTGGAATTTTAATTTATAAGGCTTTTGATCCTTTGTGAATGACACCATCAACCCCATGGAAAATAACAGAGGTGAGCCCAAGAAACAGAGGCATGTCCCCCAACCCACTAGGGGACTCCAGTGAGATCATGCTATAAGATTAGCCAAAACTTCATATAAGACATCTGACAATAGGGAGAAATGGGTCTTTGTCAGCCATGACTATTGTTGCATAGTAAGCACCAGATTAAAAGTGACCATCTTAAATTTAAAGACATTCATTTGATCCCACTTCCTTCTCTATCCCCATTTTTTTTCTATTCCATTTCTGGAAATATTCCTTGAAAGAATTGTTCATATTCACTGTCTCAAATTTTTCTTCTTCCATTGCAAGACAGCTGCATAATTTACAGAACCCAGGGCAAAACAGAAATGTGAGACCCTTGTTGAAAATTATTAATAATTCAAACACAGGGACCGAAGGGCATTAGTTTGCACATGAGCTTCTCTGACATAGGGCCTTGTAACTACCCAGGTCATAACACTCATGAAATTGGCCCTGCTCCATTGCCTTCTGAGCCTACTCAAACAAAGTCTCAGTTTCCATCAATTCTACTAAATAGTACTAGATGATGTCAGCACTGAATCTAAGTCAATTTTCCTCTTCATCTTACTGTATCAATAATTGGTATTCAACAAGAGTGATCACTCCCTTCTTCTTAAAGCACTGTCTCCACCTCGTTCCAGAACACTCCCTCTGTTCTCTTTTTACCTACTGGACACTGCTCCCTTTAATCCTATCTGGTGGTTCCTTCTTGCACTAGACTCTCCACAGGAATCTATACACTAAAGCAGAGAACCTACGAATACATTACATTACATGGTAAAAAGGGTTTGTAGATGTAATTTAGCTAAGAAAAAATTAGATTATCCTGGATTACCTGACTGGACCCAGTGCTATCAAAGGGTTCTTATTAGAAGAAGGAGGAGGATCAGAGTCAATAGTGACAGATGTGATGATGGAAGAGGTCAGAGTGACATGAACAAGGGACCATGAGCTGAGGAATGCAGGTGGCCTCTAGAAGCCTAAAAACCAAGGAAATAGACTCCCTTGTGAAGCCATCAAACAGAATATCCTGAAGCTTTAAAAATACCTTGATTTGTTTGCTGATCTTCAAAAATGTAAGAGAATAAATTGGCATGTTTTTAAAGCCACTCACTCTGGTAATTTGTGACAGAAGCCATGGTAAGTTAATGTATTCTTCAGCAGTCCAGTCTCTATCTGTTGGCTTGGGCCAGGGCTCATCCCTAGGACCTCTAACTTTCCTGTTTATATACAGTCCCTCAGATGTCTCACTCAGTTTCAGGGACTTAAAAACCCAGCTAAACAGTAAAGTTTAGAAGGATTACTTCTACAGTAAATTCAGAAATTTACTCCTCTGAATTAGAATTCAGCCCTAAACTCCAGAATCATGTAAACAACAGCTCATTTAATGTTTTCATTTAAGAGGCATTACAACTTCAACATATCCAAATACACTGTCCTTCTACCCTCTTTCCTGAATCAGTAAAAAAAGGCTCCCATTCAACTCTTCTGGTTTTCTTAGGCCAAACCCCTCAGTTATCCTTGATATCTTTCTTTTCTTCACACTTCACGTATTGCCTATCAGGAAATCCTGTTTGCTGAGCCTCGAAAATAAATCCAAAATCTGACATTTCTTACCACTTTCTCTGCTACCACTCTGAGGCTCACCTGGAATATTACAGAGTCTCCAGCTGGTGTCCCAGCTTCTAACCTTATCCCTCTGCACTCTAGGCATTCCAGCAATACGTGATTTCCTTAGAATATTCATAATGTCAAATCACTTCTCTTAAAATCCTATAATGGCTTTTCATTTCAGTCCAAAGGCATAACTCTTATAAGGACCTAGAGGGTCTCCGTGATCTGGCCCTTCTGCTACTCCTGCATGCCTCTCCTACCACTCTCTGATTCACTGGCTGTCTTCCTTCTACACCAGCCTGGTTGCTTTCCTAGAACGTTAGACTTTTGAAATTGTTATTCCTTTGCCAAAAATGGGAACACAGATGTGTCTGCATTACCCCTTCTCTCACTTCTTTTAGGTTCTCTGCTCAAATGTTCACATATTACTATCCCTGAAGATTCAAATGTTCTCTAACTACTATCCCCCACTAAACTCGCTGTCTTTCTTATTCTGCCTTGTTATCTCCTTGGCATTTACTATTATGTAACATAGACACATATTCATTTATTATTTGTTTATTTGAGTCTTGCTAATAGAATGTGAGTTCTGTTAGGGTAAGTGCATTTTTTTGTTCTCTAAACTTAAAAGTTCTCAGTTCTAGACAGCAAGTAGCTGGTAAATACATATCATTAAGTTAAATGAATGAATAATACCACATGACCAGAAGTGCTGAACTCATTTGCCAATTTCTTTTTTTAACCTTTATTTTATTTATTTATTTTTCTTTTTTATGTGGTGCTGAGGATTGAACCCAGTGCTTTATACATGCTAGGCAAGCGTTCTGCCACTGAGCTACAACCCTAGCCCTCATTTGCCAATTTCTAACTAACATATCAGTGAATATCCATGAATAAATCATATCCCAAATCCACATTTTGAATGAAGATGTAAAGACTAGTAGTAAATTCTTAGAAATTTCTGGAATTTCTATTAATTTTACCAAAACTATGTGACCACTGTGACCCAGGAGCTGCATTGATCAAAAAAACCAGATAGTCTTCCTTAACAGGCAGGTGTGTGTACGAGCATGTGTGCGCACATACGCACACAGAGACTTTCAGGAATGATTTTGCTTCCAAGGGGACATTGGCAATGTCTGGAAGCATTTTTGTTACCACTGGGGGAAAGGTCTTACTGGCATCTGGTGAGCAGACACAAAGATGCTGCTAAACATCCTGTAATTCACAAGACAACCATCTACAACAAAGTAATTATCCAGCTCAAAATGTCAATAGTAGCAAGTTTGAGAATGTGTTTGTCTTTGTGAGGCAGAGTGATTTTTAAATGTCAGCTAGGTCCCATGATCATTGGTTAAGGTTTCTATATGTTTTTCTATTTTTTTTTTTTTACTGTACTATCAACTACTGAAAGGTGATTGTTGAATTCTTCAACTATAATTGTAGATACATTTTTCTTTGCAGTCCTATTAGTTTTTGTTTCAGGTCTTTTGGAATTCTGTTATTAATACATAAACACTTAGGATTGTTACTTTCTCTATAAGAAATCACTTTTTTCATCATGATCAAAGTATTCCATTATTGGTAAAATTCTGAAATCTACTTTATGAAATTAGTGCCCTTATAAAAGATGCACAAGAAAGACCTTTGGACTCTTCTACCATGTGAGGACAAAGAAAGGCACCATCTGTGAACCAGAAAGTGGGCCTTCATCAGACACCAAATCTACTGTCAACCTGATTTGCAGAACTGTGAGAAATAAGTCCCTAATTCTTATCAGCCACCCAGTTTGTTTTGTTATGGCATCCCCAAAGTGTGGACAGAACTTGTGAATGTGATGGAATTTCACTCTCATGGTTAGGTTATGCTATGCGGAAAACTTGGAAGAGATTTGCTGTAATTAGGACTAAGACAATGACCAATGGCTATCAAAAAGTAAGGACTTCAGAGGACCACAATTATAAAAAAGAAGGAGGAGGAGGAGGAGGAGGAGGAGGAGGAGGAGGAGGAGGAGGAGGAGGAGAAAGAACGAAAGAAAGAGAGAAAATGACCTCTCAGGACCTCAGAACACAAATTAATTCTGCAGATATCCTGATTGTCTTGGAAACACACCTTCCTCAGCGAAGCGTACAAATGAAAATGAAGCCTTTTAAATCAGCTATGAGAGATCCTAAGCAAAGGTCAGAGCTAAGAGATGCCTGGATTCCTGACCCACAGAAACTGTGAGATAATAAATATGTACTGTTTGCAATGTTAAATATATGGCGGTTTGATTTACAGCAATAGAAAACTAATACTTTCCATTTTAGCTTCTTTATTGGATTATTAGATAAACCTGTTTGTGTATGGTTGCTTTAAGGATAACAGTATCCACCCTTAATATATCAGCCTACCTTCAAATTCATTATACCACTTTATTTATAATTTAAGACTCTTCTAGCTGTTTTCATCCTTTTTACCAATCCTATTTCTGTGCTACTTGTCATATACTTTACCTCTTTGTGTGCTATAAACCCCCTACATGTTGTTTTTATCTTGCTTTAAATGTGAATTATCTTTAAAGACATGTTGTAAGGAAAAAGAAAGTCTCTTTTATTTATCATATACTTATCACTCTCAGTGTTCTTCACTCCTGTGTGTAGATCCAGATTACTATTTTAATTTGCCTAAAGCACTACCTTTAATATTTTCTATAAGGCAGGTCTGCTGGTGGTAAACTCTTCTAATTTTTCTGTCTTAAAGAGTCTTTTTCACTGGCTTTTGAAAGATATTCTTGCTGCATGTAGAGTTCTAGGCTGACAGTGCCCCCCACAACTCATATACACACCTGTAAAAATATTGACCCACTGTGTTTTACCTTGCATTATTTCTGACAAAAAGTCAGCTGTTGTAGATGAATAATAATAGAAAACACTTAGAGCAGCACCCACTGATTAATATACATCTCATTTGTATATTTATGTATGATTACACATATTAGCGTATTTAGTACCCACAACTATGTCATAAAGTAGGTACAATTATTGTGTCTCTTATAAGGAAATTATGGCACAAAAAGACTGAGCTACTTGCTCCAACTCACAGGATTTAAGACATAGCCAGGAATGAAATCCTAGCTATCTGGGTACAGAGGCTGCCTTAAGCATTAATTCACACTACTTCTTCCTTCTTGATATCAATAGATCAACACAACTACATAGGAAGCTCAGAAATATGCCTAAGTATTGTACAGTAAAAGATAAAAAGTCATTCTTGAATTACTGGATTATAATCCTGTTATCCTATGTCCAATCAGAAAATAAGCCTGTTGAGCTAGGGATGTAGCTCAGTGGTAAGTGCTTGCCTAGCATGTACATGGCCCAGAGTTGCATCCCCAGTGTGTCTCTCTCTCTCTCTCTCTCTCTTTCTCTCTCTCTCTCTCTCTCTCTCACACACACACACACACACACACACACACACACACACAGCCTCTGTCCTATATCCTTTGGCTCTGTCTCTGATATGAACTGACTGCTCCCCAGTGTCAAACTTTTTCAACATGACTTCTGAAAGCTAAAATCCAAAACAACTCTGGATTTTTATTCTTCAAGCCTGAATGAATATTTGCCCCTTATGCTATTTTCAAGCCTTCCATGTCTCTGTATCATTGTCACCTGCCGAAAACCTGATTATCATGTACATCTTCCTTGTTTGGAACATGCTTCTTTATGGGTGAACTCACAACCCTTGAAGGCAGGATCCATGTCTTTGTTACCACAGTGATAGACATGCAGTAGTTCTCATAAATGATTGGATCAACAGCTTTAACAACTAATTCCTTCAGGAGCCAGAAATACTATCTTGTTCAGTGAAAGTCTGCTATAAGCTCAGAACAGCATCACTTTCATCTCTTGAGCTAGGGTTGATAGTTTCTAACAGACCAAAAAAGAAGTCTTTTATCACAGAAGCAAATGGAAGGCTGTTGGCTTTAGATGTTTTGGCTCCAGATCATGAACTGCTGATGCTATAACACAAATGAGCATGATTTTTTCCATCTACCCGCTGAGTATAAGTATAAGGATACTTATACTCGGAGTAGAGTACCACCTTAATATCCAGCTTTTCAACATTCACCCTTATACTACAAGACAGTAAAAGTGTTTAGGTATTACTTTGTCCTCATTCTATAATGAATAATAATGCACATTATAATTTTGTATTTTGAGAATTAAATGAGAAAATATTCACAAAATCTTTTAAAATAAAGATTTTGTGATGTAAATCAATTCGTAGCATTTTATAGATGAGGATAACTCCAGGCCTGTAGAACAGGTCTGATCTACCTGGGATCACACAGAAGATAGCAGAACTGGAACTAGAACCTGTATCTAACACCAATCCATGATTTATTGCAATTTAGATGTGTGCTGACCTCCCACCAAGAATGTGGGAATACTGGAACAGGTCTGGATTGTTCTCTAGGGAATCTCGTGGAGCATCATAAGGTATATTTCTATAGCTCTGTGCTCTAGCCCAAAGCTAAGGCAGTGCCTGAGAGCTAGCATGTTTAAATAGCATCTGAGACTGAAAGGGGGGCAGAATATCCAAGCAAGTTGTATGTCTGAAGGTTTCTGCAGAGAGGGAGAACAAAAACTGGAGAAATTAGATGAGTGGCAGGTTCACGCACAGCATGTGAGTCCAAGCCTGGAGGTCACGTCACGGTAGGCCTAGATAACACAGCTCTTTGTTATGGTCAACTACTTGCAGCGCTAGTAGGTCACTACAGCTCAGATAAGCCTGCTCCCCCAGCCTACCATGGCAACCCCATGCAAGAGCTTCTAGGAAAAAGCATTTCTTTTCTGTCTTGAGAATCCCACACCCCTTAGAGTAGGGAAGGGAAAAGTGACATCTTTTTCTATATTTGGCTGCCTTACTGTGAAAAGGTAAAAATTATAGATTGAGAAAAGAGGGGAAATAATGCTTTCAAATAAATACACTCAAAAATGTTTAAATGCCTCTTTAGGGAACTTACTAACTCAAGTAATACAGCTCTTCAACTTGGATAGACTTCTTCCCCTCAATCTTCCCTCATAACTCATTACACATTATATCCTTCCCTCTTATATATTTGAACTCAGCAATGGTAAATGCAAATATTTTAAAGAAAACCCTCAAAATCATTTTTAATAGATAACTGACATGTAATTTTATTGCTCATAAGACAAATTTGAGTATTAATGTAATTTGTAGCTTTGATAAAAAGCATTCTTTGAAACTAGGGCAGATGAGATTTTGTGGTGATGAGGTTGATCTCTACCTGTCTATCTCAGGTTTTCTGACAAGTCAACACCCACTTTATGTCTAGTATATTTGACTCTCACCCCTTTGCATAATTTACAGTTTCCTCGCTCACAAAAAAACATGGCACTCTTTGTGCTAGGCAGGTTATGTAACCATTACTATTTTATTTTATAATTTAAAAGTTTGCTAACATTTTATCTCAATAAACATGTCCATATCCAATAGAAAGGAAACAAAGTAGGATACAATATAGTAGGTTAGAATAACTTTGACACTTTCTCAAGAAAAATCTTTGTTAGCCAAACAAGGAATGTAATTTGTAGATTTTTAAGTGATTTTGCCAGGGATGAAGAATTGACATGGCTGAGAACATGGAAAGGAAACTAAATTGAGAATTTTTATTAAGGCCAAATCTCTATAACCTTTCATATTTTATGAGAGTTGTTGTTCCTTTTAATCATTTCAAAGACACCTATATCCACTTTAACAATGAAAACATCTCTGAGTCTCATACAAGTCAAATAATCTGATCCAGGTCAGCTGGGAGATAAAGGTTCATTCAGATCTTGAATCCAGATCTACCTTATTCCTCAGCCCAGAGGGCTTCTTCACATGGCACAGTGCTTAGGGACACGGCAGGGACTATTGGCAGCATCCATTCTCCCTGCTTCCTTCTTAATAAAATCCATATGTTAAAGCATCCACCCTCTCACACACCACCATTTAGCTCAGAGAATGAGGACTCATCACATACCCAAGGGATGCCTGATCAAATGGCCATCACCATTTCCTCTACAATAAGTGCTTTAGGGAGGGAATGTGACTTAATTCTGACCTAAGTCAGATGAGAAAAATCTGTTGGTGGAAGGTGGGAAACACTTTGAGGAAAAGTTTTTTTCTTCTCTCTTTAGAAAGAACCAAACATGAAATAATTTTCTTCTTGTTTGGGATATGAGCATATCTAGAAGCAATGCCTAGAGTTGTTAACCAGCAACTTGGTACCAGCCTAAGGATAAAGTCTCTGCCAAAAAGGGCAGAGCAGAGGAACAAAAGTAACTTGGTCTTGAAGACCTTGCAGAACTGACCCGTAAGTAATCCTGGAGTCTTCTCACCCCCAGATTGCCCCTTATGGAATATTATCTGCCTGTGTTCACCCTAGTTCAGATTTTTTTTCCACTGGTTGGAGTCCACAGCACCATAATGATATAACTGGAGGCCAAGACCCCATACAAGACTGGACAGCCTTCACTCCTTGTAGCTTACAAGGCCAGTGTAACAGAAGGTCCTAAACTAAAGGAAATCCATCCAAGAAGGGCAGAGGAAGGGGTCTAAGTGGTTAGGACTTGTCACCAAGAGTTCAAAAGCACAGTATTTAGGAAATCAGAGGTCAGCTGATACCAAGGTAGGAACATTTGCAGCAATTAAATATGGGACTCATATCAAAGCATCCTGGCTAGTTTATCAAGCTAAATTTGAGCCTATAATAGATTCATGGAACAATGTGCTCGCTTCAGCAGCACATATACTAAAATTGAAACGATAGAGAAATTAGCATGGCCCCTGAGCAAGGATGACATGCAAATTCATGAAGCATTTCATATTGTTTCTCAGAATATGATATACAATCAATCAACAAATATATGAAAAAATGTTCATCATGACTAGAAGTTAGAGAAATGCAAATCAAAACCACTCTAAGATCTCATCTCATTCCAGTCAGAATGCCAGCTATTATGAAGACAAACAACAAGTGTTGGCAAGGATGTGGGGAGAAATGTACATCCATACATTGCTGGTGAGATTGCAAATTGGTGCAGTCAATATGGAAAGTAGTATGGAGATTCCTTGGAAAATTTGGAATGCAACCACCATCTGACCCAGCTACCCTCTCCTTGGTTTATACCCAAAGGACTTAAAAACAGCATACTACAGGGACACAGCCACATCAATGTTTACAGCAGCACAATTAACAATAGCTAAACTGTGGAGCCAACCTAGATGCCCTTCAATAAATAAATGGATAAAAAAAATGTGGCATATATATACAATAGAATATTACTCAGCAATAAAAGAGAATAAAATCATGGCATTTGCAGGTAACTGGATGGAGTTAGAGAAGATAATGCTAAGTGAAGTTAGCCAGTCCCCCCAAAAAAAACATATGCCAAATGTTTTCTTTGATATAAGGAGGTTGATTCATAGTGGGATAGGGAGAGGGAGCTTGGGAGGAATAGACAATCTCTAGATAGGGCAGAGAGGTTGGAGGGGAAGGGAAGAGGCATGGGGCTATAAATGATGGTGGAATGTGTTGATCATGATTATCCAAAGTACATGTATGAAGATACAAATTGGTGTGAATATACTTTGTATACAACCAGAGATATGAAAAATTGTGCTCTATATGTGTAATAAGAATTGTCATATATAAATTAAAAAAAAAGATTCATGGAACAAGTGGTCCAGTGGTCAAGTCCTACAAACTGAGTCACTTACAAAGAAAGTAGAAAATGGGTTGCCTGGAAAGAGTCAACTTAATTAAATTGATCACCTAAGAATTTTTTCTGGGCAATGATTTCTCTCTTTTTTTTTTTCATCTAAAAGACAATTTTGAAAACTAATTACCTTCCCAATCACTTTAAATTCATTCATTGGTTTAGGATTTTAAATTTAACATGTCAAATTTTTATGTTTAATATTTAAACCATATTGAGTGAGCAGAAGTTTTAATAAATCTAATGAAGATTCTGAGTATATAAGCTATTTAATTTTTTAACCCAATATGTGTCTTTGCTGGAGGGAATAGGGAGAGAAAGATTGTTAGGAGAGAAAGAATAATAAGAAACGCTATGTTCAGTCATAGTTCTTGTCATCAGTCATAGTCCTTGTTTTCTTTTAGAATGCATAACAGAAAAACACACTTTTATGACTCTACATTTTATTTGTTGGGAATAATGAAATATGTCTCAAAGAATCATATGTATAAAAGCACTGACATAACTTCCCTGGAGAAATTGAGTGTAGTTGCCATTTTAGTATAGAATTACATAATTTAATGAAAACTAAGTTACCACTTATCTTCTTCCACATTCCTGGGTTTTCCCCAGTGGGTTTGAAATTTGATTATTTTCTATAAACCTCTTAAATATTAGTGTTAGGAGAGTGTAAACTCTGAGGCTGATGATTGGAGAAGTGACACTGGCAAGGTCAGATAGAACCCTCCCTTTATGGATACTAGGAGCATCCTTATTGTGCACTGGAGAGATATTTTTAGTCATATAGAGTTCTGGATCCTACCTCAGTTTCAATGACATTTAAGTCATTCAACCCTCAAATCTCAAATGGTGTGCACTACTTGGTGTAGGTTCTTCAAAATGTCCCTGTTACCTTTTGCATATTTCTTTTAACATTCTCAAATTCTCCATATTTTGATCAGTAGATAGAATATCTAAACTAATCAGCAGCTGAGAAGGAATATTTATTCCCATGTTCTGTTCAACCTGAATGAGTTTCAAGCTATTTGCTCTGGTGTAGTGATATGTATCAGAAATTTATGAGAAATTATTTCTTTAATTTTTGTAAGACACAATGAAGTAATCTCACTTCCCGGCAAACTTACTGGCTAAAAAGTTTTCATTTGCTTTAGTCAAGTCTCCAATGACTTGGAAAAATTTACTGAAAACCCTGTTTACAAGGCAATTTTGCCATATTCAATTTAAAAGTTTTTCATTTGTCTCAACACTGCAATATTACTAATAACTGCATATAGGCAGCAATGCCTTTATTAGGTTATAGATTGTTTTTATAAAGTTAAAATTTGTGAACAATTCCTGCTGGTGCCTAGCGTAAGGGAATGATGGTAGATGGGAAAACTCATATGGCATCATATTTGCCTTATGAACTCATGATGAAATAAATTCTCTTAGTAAATAAGTGCCAGAAAGCAAAAAGATTGATAGCAGTCCCTTCCTATAATAGTCACAGCAGTAAGATAAATTATATGTCTCAGTAATCTTTTATAATGACAACTATATTTAAGTACTTTCTAGTAAATGCTGAGAGAGGATTTACATTGTTTACCATTGCAAATATTTTCTAAAACCAATTAATCTGGGTTCTCTAGAGAAATAGAACCAAGAGGATGTTTACTTATTTATTTATTTAGTTGTAAGGACTTGGTTTATGTAATTATGAAAGTTAAATCCAGACCTAGGAGAACTGATGCATAATTTCAGAACACTGATTATATATATATAATTGAAATTCTTAGATACAGAACATTAAAACAAAGCATGAAATTCTTTAAGCATTAAAATATGGAATTAAAATGAAAGACACATACTACAAAATGACTAACTCAAAAAGGAACCAAATAAAATTCTAGAAATAAAAAATGTAGTACCTGAAAAAAATCTGAATTTGATATATAAAGAAACTGCCCCCCCAAAAAAAACAAGGAAAAAGAAACCATGAGATATAAAATGAAATAATAAATAGATACAAGTTTATCAGAATTCCCAAAAGAGACAATGAAGGAATGATACTATTTAAAGAGATAATGACTGTGGCTTTTACAGGAAGACACAGAAGAATGAGGAACAACAGACACAGGAAGGAGAACAGGTATTCTGGTAAACTGACTCTGAAAATAGAAGTTCAGATTTATAGCAGTGCTTTATTAAACAAAATTCTAAACTACATCATAATGGTCAGGATGATTATGTTCCCCTGAAATTCATATGTTGAAATCTTAACCCCCAATGTGATGGCATTAGGAAATGAGATATAATTAGGCCATGAAGATGGAGCCCTTATGTTTGAGATTAGTGCCCTTGTAAAAGGGACCTCAGAGAGCTGTTTCACCCTTTATTCACTGGTTGAGTATATGAGAGCTTGGCTGTCACAACATGGAAGAGGACCCTCACCAGAATCCAGATTTTGGATGTCCAGCCTCATGATCCATTGCTTCTTTGTTATAGGAGCAAAAACTAAGACATATGTATGCCAAAAGAGGATAAAATGTTCCAGAAGAAACACCTAAGTGAAAAGAATTGGTGAAGATAATAGATAATTTTAACAGATATTATCTGTATAGAATAATAAATATTGTATAATTTATGGAGAAATTGAAAAAAAATATCAAGATATTGGGCAAAAATTTGCTTATAAATCAGTAAAATTACTGAAGTCAAACTTTTCTGAAGTATTATATGGCATAGTAAGAGAACCAAAATATAAATCTACACTTTTGAAAAAAAAATGGAATGGGAAAACTAACCTCAATCAATTTAAGAGGAAGTAAGAAAGAAGGAAAAAAGAATGAAAAAAATGGGGGACAAATAAGGAGCACAAAAAAAAATGACAGAATGCAGTCTATATGTGTCAATAAAAAAAATGCTCCAAACTCATCAGTTAAAAATAAGATTATCTGGGGCAGATTGTGCATCTACAGTCCCAGCAACTCAGGAGGCTAAAGCAGGAGGATCACTGGAGCCCAGGAGTTCAAAGCCAGGCTGGGGAACATAGCAAGATCCCACTCAAAAATAAATATAAAGATTATCAATTTGGGTTCTTTTAAATCCAGCTGTATTTTCTTTACAAGACACATGATAGAACACAAGGACATTGAATGTAAAATAATGGAATATATGCTCTGAAGTACTTAATGAAATAAAGCTAGTATGGCAATATTATTATAAACTAAAATATATTTTACGTAGAAGGCCCTACATCTCTAATAATTTGGTGCAATTTTTTGGAAAGTAAATTTGAGTATACATTTATCTTACCACTCAGCAATTTCACTCCATTTTCTAGCAGAATTCTTGCACATGCACCCAGTAGATAAGAATGTTCATAGCAGTACTGCTCATAAAAACAACAAACAATAACAAAAATTACCCAAATGCCCAAACAGGAAAGACTGGAGATATGATATACATAGTCACACAATTACTGTACAAAATAACAATGAATTCCAACTATATGCCACATTGTAGAGGGATCTAGAAAAAGATTTGCTGTGAAATGAAAAGACCCTGAAGACTTTATACAAGACAACACCACATTTACAAAGCTCAAAGGCAAACTGAACAATATGTTGTTTAGGGATACATACATATGTGGTAAAATATGTTTTTAAGAGCACACATTTTAAATACAAGATTCTGAGGAGTAGTTATTTTGGAAAATGAGTCAGTGGTTTGGGATCTAGAAGATGACGAGGGGTAACCAGTGAATGCAATAATGTTCTAGCTGTTAAATAGGCAATGGTTTCAGGAGTGTTCATTTGATTGTTTTGCTTCACTAACTTAAATATATTAAACATATTCCCTCATATCAACATTACATAATAATAAATGTAGAAATTCAGGCATACACTCTTGCTAAATCTCTTTTAGGACCACCACTCTCAAATACTAGAACAAAATTCAATTGAACCTCAGAAACAGAACATCCAATATTGAACCCTCACTCACACGTAACAGCATTTAAATAGCAGATCTTGACTTGACAGCATCTCAGACCTTTGCTCTTTTCCCTGCATGGGGAGTACATCATGTCAAAGGCACAGTTTCTACCATAAAGTTTTACTTTCATCTAAAAATTCATTATTCCCATGTTCTAGGATAGGTAAAATCAAAAAGCTAGATAATTACAAGTGTTAGGGAAGATGTGGAACACTCAGAGCCCTTAAAAACCCAGAGGAATGTGAAATGATGCAGAAACTAGGGAAAACAATCTGGTGGTTTCTTAAATAATTAAACACAGACTTTACACATGACCTGGCAGTTCTAACTCAGGTATATACCCAAGAGAAATAAAAATGTGTCTACATCAAAATTTCTACATGAAAGTTTATAGCAGCATTATTCATAATAGCCAAAGGTTGAGATAATCCATGTCAGTCAACAGACAAATAAATAAAATGTGACATACCCATCCATACAATGGAAGAGTATTCAGTCATAAAAGGAATGAAATCATGATACATACTATAATATGAATGTATCTCAAAGACAGTTACAAAACACTGCATATTATATGAATTTATCCATATGAAAATCCAGAGTAGGGAAATTGGTAGAAACAGAAAGTAGATTAGAGCTTCCTAGGGCTGCAGGAGAGGGCCAGAAGAAGGTGATATAGAGGTGATAGCTAGAGAGTAGAGGGTTTCTTTTCGAGGTGATGAAAATAATGTAAAATTTGTGGTGATAATTGCACATATCTGTTAATATGCAAAAACCATTAAATTGCACAGTTTAAACATGTGAAACGTGTGGCATGTGGATTATGTCACAATGAAACTTTTTTTTTTAACGTGTGTGTGTGTGTGTGTGTGTGTGGTGCTGGGGATTGAACCCGGGGCTTTGTGCATGGGAGTCAAGTCATTCTACCAACTGAACTATGTCCCCAGCCCAATGAAACTGTTTTTAAATTTCATTATTTACAATTTCCTAATGGCTACTGGGAAATGAGGCTAGAACACAATACAATACCATAATGCTGTGAACAATACAGTCTAATAATAATTGTTAGACTTTAGCAACCAGTTAATCCATTATCTCAGCCAATTACAGTTCCTGCCTCCAAATATCCCAAACTGAAATGACCCATAAAATATTGGGAGCATGTAGATTAAGTTACTAAGTAACAAATAATGTGGGTGCCAATTATTTGCCTATTTCATCTCATGTTCATTTTGTTCCTTTTCCCTTCTCTTCTCTTCATTGTGCATGGGAAGGTCACACCTTCAGGATCTATTTTCCAGGCATTCAACTAAGTTTAGGCTGGGAATCACTGTCAAAAGTTAGATAGGTGAAAGAAAGAATAATTCAGAGCATTTTTTAAAATTTTACTTATTTATTTTAATTAGGTATATATGACAGAATGCATTTTGATTCATTGTATACAATTGAAGCAAAACTTTTCATTTCTCTGATTGTACACGATGTAGCATTGCACCATATGTGTAGTCATACATGTACCTAGCATAATAATGTCCACCTCATTCTACCATCTTTCCTGCCCCCATGCCCCCTCCTCCCTCCCTCTCCTTTGCACAAAGTTTCTCCCTTTTTCCCATGGTCCCCCCAATGATGGATCAGCATCCATATATCAGAAAGAACATTTGGCCTTTGGTTTGGGGGGATTGGCTTACTTTGCTTAGCATGATACTCTCTAACTCTGTCCATTTACCTGCAAATGCTATGATTTTATTCTTTTTTAATGCTGGGTAATATTTTATTGTGTATATAAACCACAGTTTCTTTATCCATTCATCTATTGAAGGGCATGTAGGTTGGTTCCACAGTTTATCTATTGTGAATTGAACTGCTATAAACATTGATGTGGTTTCTCTTATCTGCCTTTATCTGTATCCACTCTGTAGCTCCACCTCATTAGTCAGACTGCATGGTTCAAGTGTTTCCTGCAAACCTTACCCCTGGTAACACATAACACATCTCCTCCTTTTATCCCCCAGCCAAAGAATAACACACAGCTCCTGTGTTTGCTAATTTCTGGATTCTTCATCATTACTCAATTTCATGCCTGCATAATTAATGCCTTATTCTGTTCTCTTGGTTTAAGTTAATAAGGGTGATAATTATCTAGTAATATCATACTAGACAAAGGCACCAAAAACATACAGTGGAGAAAAGATAGCCTCTTCAACAAATAGTGCTGGGAAAAGTGGAAATCCATATGCAGCAAAATGAAATTAAGCCCTTATCTCTCACCATGCACAAAACTCAACTCAAAATGGATCAGAACTTAGGAATCAGATCAGAGACCCTATGCCTAATAGAAGAAAAAGTAGGCCCTAATCTTCAACATATTGGATTAGGTCCTGACTTCATAAACAAAACTCCTATAGTGAAAGAAATAAAATCAAGAGTCAATAAATGGAATGAATTCAAACTCAAAAGCTTCTACTCAGCAAAAAGAACAATCAATGAGGTGAATAGAAAGTCTACAGCTTGGGAGCAAAGTTTTACCACTTGTACATCAGATAGAGCACTAATCTCTAGGATATATAAAAACTCAGAAAACTTAACACCAAAAAAACAAATAACCCAATCAATAAGTGGGCCAAAGAGCTAAACAGACAGTTCTCAGAAGGTGATATACAACCCATCAGCAAATATATGAAAAAAAGCTCAACATCTCTAGCAATTAGAGAAATTCAAATCAAAACTACTCTAAGATTTCATCTCACTCCAGTCAGAATGGCATCTATTATAGTGTTGGCAAGGATGAGGGGGAAAAGGCACACTTATACATTGGTTGCAAATTGGTGCAACCTATAAAAAAAGCAGTATGGAGATTCCTGAGAAAACTTGGAATAGAACCACCATTTAACCCAGCTATCCCACTCCTCAGTCTATACCCAAAGGATTTAAAAACAGGACACTACAGTGACAAAGTTACATCAATGTTTATAGCAGCACAATTCACAATAGCTAAATTGTGGAACCAACCTAGATGCCCTTCAGTAATTGAATAAATAAAGAAACTATGGTATCTATTCACAATGGAATATTACTCAGCATTAAAAGAGAATTAAATCATGGCATTTTCAGGTAAATGGATGAATTTGGAGAATATCATGCTAAGTAAAGTAAGCCAACCACCCAAAACCAAGGGCCAAATGTTTTCTCTGATATGTGGATGCTTATCCATAATGGGGATGGTGGGGGAGCATGGGAGGAATGGAGGAACTTTAGATAGGGCAAAGGGGAGGGAAGGGAAGGGAGGGAGTATGGGGGTAGGAAAGAGGGTAGAATGATATGGAAATTATTACCCTAAGTACATGTATGAAACCACAAATGGTGTGACTCTACTTTGTGAACAACCAGAGACATGAAAACTTGTGTTCTATTTGTGTACTATGAATTGAAATGCATTCTGCTCTCATTTATAATAAATCAGAATAAATAAATAAATTTTAAAATGTATCTTAAAAAGGGCTGGCGATGTGGCTCAGTGGTCAAGTATCCCTGGATTCAATCCCAGGTACAAAAAAAAATCATCTACTTCTATATTTAGCTCATCTGAGTACGTTTTGGACCAGCATTTCTATCATTTTGCTGGTCTGAATGGTTTTTCAACTATTAATTCTGGCTAATAATGAGGAATACATTTTGAAATCTCAAAGAAAAATAGAGAACTGATATAAAACACATTAAAATTTGAAACACAGAATAAAAAAATATTAGAAAAACAGGTGAATTGATCTAGTTTCAAAAAATTCAACAACTAAAAATCATGGACAATGAAACTTCCATTCTTTATGTTAACTCAGATGGGAAAGATACATGAAAAGGAATTGTGAATTATTATGATAGACATGTATGAAATACAAAGAATTAATATTAATAAAACCTTTCCAAAAGATAATGGAATTTGTTCTCAAAAATAGCTGTGAGGTAATAAATATATAAGTTTTAAGCAAAGTCATAAAAATAACTAAATTAATTAATGTTCTAAGTTTTGATCATCTAACAAAAAAGAACAATATTAAACTAAATTGCACTTATTTATAAAAATATAAACTCAGGGCTGAGCAGTTTTCCAAATATAAAGCAAAAACAATCTGTCAAGAAACAAGATTAAATAAGAGCAAAGAAAGAAAGTTCAAGCAAGTTAACAGTTGATGTGCAGTGCTGTTTGTGAGTGGTACCCTTTATCATCAGTTAATTTGACAGACGTCATTGGAGCAGTGGAGCCTGCCAGGGATAAGGCTAAGTACTAAGAATATAAAGATGAAGAAGACATCATCTTTGCCCTCAAGGAATTGTATGTAACAAGGAAGTGAAACACCAAAATGACCATGAGACAATGTGATAAGGGCGATGACACATTCCCACAAGGTGTGAGAATTTAGCAGAGAGAGAAATTTGTTCTGCTGAGGTCAGTCAAGGGAAGTTACTGAAAAAAAGGTGACACCTGAGTCCATCAGTGGGTTCATTCATTAAGCCATGTAAATGAAGAAAGTTATTCTCTCCTATGACAAGAGGAAGAACAAAAGCACAACAAAATGAAATCATGCCCTGTGTTTGAGAAAGTGTCTAGTATATTTAAAGTCTAGTGTGTTTGGAGAGAAAATAACTGGAAGTGAGTCAGGAAAGTAGGCAGGAGATAGATAATAAAGAGCTTTTTTCTGAACACACAAAGAGCTTTTGGATTCTGTTCTGTGCCTCAGCAGTTAAAATTCATGTCACAGTAGGATCTTCACAATATGAACTGAATTGAAATTTTTAAATGGTTGGAGAATATTTCCAATAATACTTACATAATAAATGTGTTCATTCTACAGTCATAAATGTACCTACTTATGAGTTAATGTCAGTTAATTATTAAAGACTTTTTGTATAAAGGAAATAAAATAGTCTCTGAAAATTTTAGGATCAAGACCAATAATTCCTATACAAATAACCTTGGACAAGGAATTTACATTCCCTGAACTTCACTTTCCTCATATGTAGAGACACAATACCTACTCTTTCTATCTCACAGGATTATCACAACAACCAAATCTAGTTGTGATCATGGAAGAGTTTGTAAAACTGTAAAGTGGCTGTGAGGCATTGTTATTTTCTTCTTTTTTTTTTCTTCTGTAATATGTTTATTTTCTTTCTTTCTATTTATTTATTTATTTTTGCATTGAGGCATTGTTATTTTCAAAGCAATATTTATTTCCATTTAACATCTTCTTCTGAAATAATATGTGAAAGAAATGGCATTTTAAAAGTGCAAACACACAAATATTTTACACAGAATTTCAGGTATTCCCCAAATATCCACAAACAAGACCTCTTCTCAATGGACACAAATTTTTGAAGGAGTTCATGCTAGCTCCCTTCATTGTGCCTGATAAATATTTGTGGGAATGAAGTAAATGAATAAATAACATTGCTATTTGGGAATGTAATTTCACTGAATCTCCAAAATAAGAAGGAAATCCAGTAGCTGAACCAACAGGAAACACCTTCAGATGTCAGAGATGGGCCCCATCCTAACCTCCATGGAAAGGTTGCAAGCTCTTCTCTCTCTCTGACCCAGGGACTTCTGAATTTATTTGAATCTGACAAGACTCACATTAGTCATTCTTCTACCCGGTCAACTGTAATGTATCATGTGGCAGTTTCTGTCTGAAGTGCTGGGAACGTAGAAGTGACTACAAGGTACTTGCTTTTGTTCTAGTTGGGGAGGTAGACAGGAAAATAAAGGGCAACAATAAAGTATACTATAGCATGCCAGCATAAATAATGCCATTTTCTAAGTTTTCCTGCAGGATGTAGAACCCACTGATTCCCTGCTGTTAAACATGTCCTCTTTTATGTCTTATTTCTCTTCCCTGTGTCACTTCCCCACTCCTCTCTGTGTACCCTGCACATCCTTAACAAACTTCTGTATTTATACTTGAAACCATCTTTCAGAGATCTGCTTTTGAGGAATGCAAATGAAATCATGTTCTTCCTAAAAATGGAAACAAGCACAGGGTTTCAGGGGAGAAAATGAAATAATGATCAGGGAAGACTTCATAGAGAAAGTGACACAAGCAACTCTTGAAAAAAATCGGCCTGGCAGAGAGTGAAGAAGGTGACCCAGATGGACCAAAAGCAGTTCAGAAAGCACTGAGGTACTAAACAGATGTATCTGGAGAGTTACAGGTTGTTTCTGTGACTGGAATGAAGTGTGTTTGTCGTTGGTGAAATGACGGATGATGAAGCTGGAGAAGCAGACTCAGGTCACAGACTGAGGTCACCTCATGAATTATCTTGTGTGCTAAGCCAAGGAGTCTGGTTTTTATCTTAGAATACAAGGGAGACAGAGACACTGGAGGATTTTAAGGATGGGAGTCGTACAATCAGATTTGTGTTTGAGAAAGATTATTTTGTCAGCAAAGTAGAAGTGAGATTAGAAGAAAAACAGGTGGAGGCAGGGAAACTAGGAAGTACTTTCAACAATTCTCACGTTGAGAATTGAGGATAAAATTGAAAATAGAGAATATTGTTAAACGGTGAAATGGGTTTCAATCCTGGCTCCATCGATTGCCAGCTCTGTGACTTTTGAAGAATTACTTTACTTACTTGTACTTTAGTTTCTTCATAGATAACATAAGAATAATATAACTTTCCTTCAGTGTTTTGTGAGAACTAAACAAAAATATATGTGAGAAGTCTAGCATAGTTCCTGGAAACAATAGCTCTCATTTTCTGAGGCTACCAAGGCACTGCAGTTCATGTTGGAGAAAGCAGAGTGACAATCAATTTTCATTAGGATTTACTAATATAGAAGATGTAGATTGTGAGTTTGAAAAGATCCATACAATTTGAAGGGTTTGGGCCTGGGAGACTGAATGGACAGTGGAAAATTTCAAGGTAAAAAATAACTAGGTTTTGAGTATGAATCCCTCATTTCCAGGTGAACTATAGATAAACAGACCTTGAGCAAAAGAGAACAATCTAATCAGGATACATTCACTCAGGGATCACCAGTGTGCAGTTGGCTGGTGAAATCATGCCTGTGGATGAGTGAGGGATGAGGGCTGAAGAGGGAGGGTGGATAAATGGGATATTTAGGAGGTGAGAGAATAAAGAACAGCTTGAAATGCAGGCTCTTGTTTTGTACTGGTGTCCTAGTAAAAGTAACACTGAATAATATTCAACTGGAAGAAAGTTCTGTGGTTTCACATGTGGGGGAGTCACAAGAAGTAGATGTACAAGAAATAGCTTGAAAGATGCTATTTGAATAAAACCATTTATTTGTCTGACTCTCTGGAACATGAATAAAAACCTAAATCAGGCCAATGGAATAAACCAAGCAGGCAAAAGAATGTAGCCAGAAAGCACTGTAGATTAACTAGTTTCCTATGCTCTGTACTTGAACAATACAGAAAGACTTGTATTCACTCAATGAAAATACTTTCTAAAAGTAAAGTCTACAACAATTGATTGTTTTTTAAGGTAGTGAGCAGTAGTCTTTGGAAAAATTATAGACTGAAAATTCCTTCTCAGGGAGATATGTAAAGGTGCTTTGTT
This sequence comes from Callospermophilus lateralis, assembly GCF_048772815.1. Lineage (NCBI taxonomy): Eukaryota > Metazoa > Chordata > Mammalia > Rodentia > Sciuridae > Callospermophilus > Callospermophilus lateralis. The sequence goes on along the minus strand of NC_135306.1, from coordinate 124,790,861 downwards.
CAACAATTAGGAGGTAGATTACAACTACTAATTATTATTATTATAAGATGGCAATAAATCTTTGAAATCTTTTTTCTATCAAAATGTTTAAATTTGCAATCAGTAGAACATTTTATTTCAATAACCCCAAATCCATCTCCCTCAATACTTTGAAAATGTTGTAATAATGTTACTATTGCCAATGATTGAAGGGCATGATGCTGCTTCCAAGGGGGACATTTTGGAAATGTGTATGGTGTTTTTGCACACCACAAAGTTTGGAAAGGCACATTATTGGCTTTAATGATTAGGTGCCATGGGATGTGTGAAGTCTTACACTGCATAATAGCTCAAATGGTTGTGAAATGTAGTAAAGAATATGATTTGGTAGAAAAGTCATCATATCAGCTTTAAGAGAAGTAATGGGGGCAATGATGGAAAAATATAAATAAAATGTCTTTTCTATACCACTGAACAATGGTGACAATATTTTGAGAAGAATCAATCATTTGGTAAAAGTTGACAAAAAGCAACAGAAAATGAGTTGTGATCAGTTAAATTTTTATTTCAATAAGATAAATATATTTTTGTAATAATAAAACTTTACTCCTCACATATGTTGGTTTTCTTCAAGGAATAAAGAACTTATTGAGGTAGTGCTATTTTCAAAATTACTGCAAATACACAGACAAAAATTATCAAAAATAAGATGCTTGAAACTCTTAACAATTCTTCCATAGAGAAATTCTTTATCTAATTCCTTTATAAAAGAAAATTATATGGAGTGCCAGCAACATTTAGCAATGTAGGTGGATAGCCAACTTTGAAGAAGTAGCACTAAGTATCTTAAAAATTTATTGCTTTATTCTTTGATCATATTTAGTCACCAAATATATTAATTGAAACCTTTACATATTAGTGCTATTCAGTGCTATTAGTACAATTAAGGGTAGTCTCTAAGACTATGCAACAACAATGAAGAATTTGAATATTATATCTAAAGGAAATTGTTTAAAAATATTTTGTTTACTATTTGATATTACTATGTTTACATTTGAATAATGAAAAAATATTAAAAATTGAAATAGTATGACATAATATACATCTTTCTTACATATTTGAAAAGTTAATATTGTTCTTTTTAAGATGCAAGGATCAAATCAATCTCAAAAAATTATTATGGGATTTAATCATGGACATTATTTACTACTTTATACAGAATTTTTATTTTTCCATCTTTGGTTGTTAGATTAAAAATCAAGCTTAAAGAAAATTATTTGAAAATATATTTGAAAAATTATTTGAAAATTTTGCAATGAACTGAAAGTTTGTTCCCTCCCTGCCCCCTGACTTCCACAAACTCATAAGCTAAAATCCTAATGTCCAATATAGTGGCATGGTGGGGGAGCCTGGGGAGGTAATTATGTCATGAGTGGGAGTAGTGCTCTTATAAAAGGTATCCCAGAGAGCTCTCATCTACATTTTAAACCATATAAAGACACAATGAGAAGACACCAGTCTGCAATCTGGAAAAGGGCCTTCATCTTCAAATAGACTGACACCATGATCTTGGACTTCCAGCCTCCAAGACTATAAGTAACATATTTCTGCTGTTTATAAGCCACCTGGCCTATGATACTTTGTTATAGTACCTGAAACTAAGACAGCTCTCATTTGAACAGTTTTAAAGATCATCATATATTCCCTGTCACTTATAACAGATATAGTCTCTCCTGGCCAGGACCTCCACCAGGATAAATACATGGCACACTCAAATTGAGTAATATAAAGAGCATTCAAGAAACTATTTTCTAAGATATGAGAGCACCAGTACCTAACCCCACAATCATCACCATCACAATTTTTGACTTAGTGACTAAATGCTACAGTTATTTGGCACCCATGCCTTGCCTTCCATCCCATGCCCCACCAATGACAATGAAGTGAGCATGATATCCCAAGACCAGTATTAACCCCAGGTAGGAAGATTTTCTCTGAGCTCCTTAAAGATATGAGCACCACTACCAGGATCCCATTATGAAGGTTTGCTTCATGAACCCATTTTTATTGTCAAATAGTACACTATGCAGTGACCCCATGAAGAATAAATAGCATGCTCAGATTGAATGACCTGAGGAGAAGTTAGAGGGAAGATTCTCAAAGGTTTGGGAAACCAGAACAAACAGAGTAGTAATTGGGATTTTGTAACTTGTATGCCTCAGACCTGAAGTAGGAAAAGTGAAAGAAAGTCAATCTCACTTATGAAACTAGCAAACTTTCTTTTTTTTCCCACTTGGAAATCTGTAATTAATTTCTGCCTACAATTTTCTTTTTATCCTATATACACATAAATCTGGTCAATAACCAACCCAGTTTCATTCTCTTCTTCCCATGTATCTATGCTCTTCCATGCCTGAACTTCTTTGGCATGACTTCTGATCTTTCTATTCTCTGAAATTCCACAAGTAAGTGAAAGCAATATTAAGATCACCATTTTAACTTAAATAGACATTTTTAATGGAAGTATATGTATATTATTTTCATTTATGTGTATATGGCTTTTATTTCAGGGATAAAGTATTCCCTGTAACTTATAACAGATAGAGTCTCTCCTGCCAGGACCCCCACCAGGATAAATACATGGCACACTCCAATTGAGAGAGAGAGAACAGACTCATCAATGATGTGGTAATGTTGAGATTCAGTGTTATGATCTATCAGCAATCAGGTACAATGTGGCTTAGAAACTGAAAGGACTGGGAGAGGTTCGCACCTTGCATATTTCTGGGCAAATGGAATCTGTCTAGGCAGGGTGTCCACTAAATTTTCCTATTGGACACTCCTTTTTTTCAATGCTTAACACTTTGTATTAGTCCACTTTTTATTTGATTGAAATAAACAATCATATTAAACTTTTAAAAACCAACCAATTAAGAAACTCTTAAAACTAAGAACAGAGTGCAACAGTTTACAATTTAGCAGATCAGAATGTAACAGTAAAGAAAGTTCTTCTTTATAATAATCACAATATCATAAATACACAGAAGTAAACTGAAGAAGAAATATACATTGTTTATATCAAAGAGACCACAGAACTTCATAGGGAGGTGGGGTAAACCCAAACCTAAATGATGGAAAATTAAAATATGTTCCTTGATGGCAAGACTCAATTTCATCAATCTGACAATTTTATTTTCTATCAAATATATTTATGATAATAATGCAAATTCAACCACTACTTAAAGTATATGATTGGGAAAAACATAAACACAGAGAGAGAAATTTCTTTATAAGGAGGAGGAGGAGGATTTGCACTGCCAGGCATTTATTCCCAATACTTGGAGTTGCTTACTATGTGTCATGTTCTATAATTAGTAGGTGCTGACTACAAAGTTCATATTGGCATTCACTATTGCACACTACTTCTCCTTTAGAAGTAGAGAAAAGTCTTAGAAATAATAAAGCATACAGTAACAGGCAAGAAGGTAAATAATATCAGTGAATTCATAAGATACTCTTCTGTGAAACTGAAGCCAGATTTAAAGTTAGGTAGTCAGTGTAGTTAGATAAATTGGGTCTAATATCGAGTAAGATCTAAAATGGAGGCCATGCTGAGAATGATTCCGGGAAAAGTAGGACAACTCATGGAATGATAATGAAGTCCTAGACTCAAAGTCCATCCCAAAGGAATGTTAATGAACAACCCCAGCAGATTTGAAGATAGCCCATCCCAAAGAAGTGTTAATGAAGTCCTTCCTGCCCAGATTACCTGTGTCCCAACCCTTCCCCCCTTACATTCCATCACCAAAACTATAAAAAGGGGAGACAACCGTACTTCCACGGATTCCACCTCTTGGGTCCCCTTTTTCCTCCCGGAGAAGTCTTTTCTGCTGTCCTTTAATAAACTTCTAATTTCTACTCTGACCTTGTCTCTGTGTGCTTTTCTGGTGTTATTCTTCAACATTGGGGAAGCAAGGACTCATCACTGGTCAACAGCGGTAACATATTGGAGGTCCCAGACCGAGATTCTACACCTACACCGAGGTAAGCGCCTCTCCACGCACCCCATGTCTGTTTGAGGTGCATCTTTCTCTTTCTTTCTGGAGGGTAAGGTGGGCACCCAACAGCTACTTAAACGCAATTAGTGCAGCAGCCACTCTTCAAGACTCGGGTGAGAGGTTTCCCGGCCTAGGCAGCTCTCAATCACCTGTTCAATACAGAGCAGGCATGTTGGGTTCTGTCAAAGCCGCTTCCAACTTTTCTGTCTGGGCCTGGAGAGCAATTGGTGTGAGTACACAGTGTCCCGAATCCTGATCTGCCTCGGATACGTGGAGGTGGAGGAAGGAGTTTGGAACAACTGCGGAATTCCGGTCTGGGCTACACTCAGACGTATTCCTAAGGTTCCTTTCTCTTGAGCCCGCTCCTGACAGCCCTCAGGGGTATCTAGGGTGATCAGTAGATGAATGGCACTGAGGGAAAGCCCCAATCACATTTGCCTCCGTATGGGCTACGCAACACTCCCAACCTCACATCCATTCCTCCTACATGCTCCCCTTCCTTTGCAGGTCAGAAATGCTAGCAATTCAGGTTGTAGGACTAAGAGAAGGCATGGGATAATTAGCAAAATCTGCCCAGGTTCCCTAGGGTGCATAGGTTACTTTCACTAGTCTGTTTTACCGCCTCAATGTTTAAAATGAGCTATGTTCTTTAAGCTGCTAGAGAGGCATTTTTAAAATCAACTCCTCTGGTAATCTGCTACCTTACAACCAGTAGATATCCCTTAACCCTTAGATGATTCCGTTAGTCTACAGAACAAAGGTGACAAAAGAGTGCATGATTCTCTTTTGCAATGGGTTTTTAGTGGCCAGGAGGATAAGCAGTAATGCCCTTAAGTCTGAATCCTCCCAGGGTCTCTGGCACAGGGCAAACTGAGACCCTAGCACTTTGCTAAAGGGGACCAGAAACCCCTTTGCAAAGCAAGGTGAGAGATGGGTTTTCTGGACCGTTTAGGAAGCTCAAGTTTAGGGAGACGTCCCTAATGAGAACAGTTTTCTCCGGCGCGCCGCAGGCGCCTGGCTCCTGTTTTCTTCTCACTCAGATGGGAGCTTCTCTCTCTCCAATACGCCAGGTGCACCACTAGCCTGCATATTGAAAAATTGGGATAGATTTGACCCTCAGACGAGAAAAAGAGCCTCATTTTCTTGGCCTGGCCTCAATACAAACTCTCTGATGGAGAAACCTGGCCACCAGAGGGAAATATCAATTTTAATACAATTTTTACAGTTTGATAAAATTTACAAAAAAAGGAAATGGTGTGAGGTGCCATATGTTCAAATTTTCTTTGCTCTAAGGGAAAATCCTAAATTATGCCAACAATGTAAAGTAGACTTACCTATGATGTCTGCCATGAAGAGAAAAAATCTTGGGGACTCACTGAGGAAAAAGAATCAGGAGGACCCACAAAATCTCCATCTGCTGGCCCCTCTGCGTCTGCCCCAACAGGCAAACCAATTATATTACCTCTCCAGGAGATGCCAGGAAAATTTGGGCTGATCAAAGTACATACCCCTTTCCCCCTTCAAGACCTAAGGAAGATAAAACTGACTCTACTGGAAAGTTAGGAGATATGCCAGATTGTCTGGAATCCGATCTAACCGAAGGAGCTAATCCTGTAAGTAAAAGGGGAGACTGAGGGACTCCCAGCAGCTGCCAAAGCCATTTCGCTTTGGGGAATCTCCTCATTTCTTCCCTACACTGTAAGGATTGCTCCATCTCTGTCTACTTAAAAAGAAGGGACACTGAATGCAGTAAAGTCATCACACTGAGACCCTTGATTTTACACCTATAGTTGCCCCTATGTGAAAACATCTGGTCCACTCATGGGGAAATCTATGGTGTCACTGATAGGAGTCATAATTAAATGGAAGTTCAAAACCTGGAGAGATATTTTCTTATCTGGTCTGTAAGTATGTCCATAAGAGGGTTTAAGTAAGTGATAAAGAAGGTCTGTGTAAGTTGGTTATAAGTGTAAGTTTTTGAGCAAGTAATCTTAAAGAAATTAAGCAGCTGGATAAACAAGTGCTGTTGTTTTAGAGAATTGTGCTATGTTATTTCTTTAAAAGCTAAACTTGGTTGATATAAAAACATCAATGTAATTGTGGTGCTATTAATGTGTTCATATCTTCCAGGTAGTTCAGTCTGTAAGGTAGAAGTTTTAAAAGAGCACTATATCAAGCTGGTGTTCTAAAGTTGTACGGTAATTTTAGGCTTAAAAGAAAAACATGTTGGAGATTTATTTATATCATTTGTGTTCTATAACTGGACTTGTTATCAATAAGATATGTAAAGTTCTATGTTACTTTTTTACACTAAGATACAATTTAAATGTATTTTTAAGTTAATGAGAGCCTAATCTGTGTAAAGGTTTTATTGCAAAACACAAAGTACATTGCTACTTTTCTACAAAAGGTTAAAAGCTTTCAGCTTTTCTTTAATTCATGTTTTAGGTGTGATATTATATTGTGTTGGCTAATATTCATGTGAACTTGAGCAACAATTTATGTAGGCTTTGTAAAATGATGTTTAAAAAACAAAGATCAGCTTCAGAACTATAGTACTTAAGATTTATAAAGAACCCCACCTTACTTGAGATAAGGCTCTGTGTCCCATCTCACTGCATGTGAAAGTGACTATGAAAGAAGTAGGCCAGATTTCAGTACATTTAAAGTTGTGTCCAAAAGTTGGTTTTTGTCAAGATTACTAGGATCTCAAACAGGGTATATAATGTATAACTCCACCAAAATTCAAGGTAGCTAATATATGAACTAAATATGTTTTTACTCTTGATAATTTTATTTTGTAGTTTTCTTGTAAATGGTCTAAAGATTGCCTGTTTTGCAGAGGTACTGATTTAAGAACACACAACCTGGGTTAATTTAAGATAAGGAGTTATCACCTACAGGAGAGAGAGATAGACATTAAAGCCCAGTACTCTTAATATAAGGCTATTGAAACTTATTTGCTGGATGTTTAAGATTAAGTTTTAAAATTAAAGTTAAATTAAAAGGGCCAAGAAAACCAATATTTGGCTCTTGCCCTCTGAGTCAGTCTAAATCCAGGGAACAGGGGACTTCTCCAAAGAGCTTTGCAACTCTGGGCCACATAACCTCCTGATCAGGGAGATTAATGAGACCGCTGGAGGACAGAAAGCCAATCAGTGCATTTGCTATGAAGAGGAGGGTCATCAAAGAAGGAGATATCCCTGATGCTTCCAAGGGAAGCCACATGGTCAAGCAAGGCCTGGACCCATCCTAGCGCAAATGGCACTATCAATGCAAATGGCACTAGCCGAACTGAGAAGCTGTTGTAAAGTTCCCCCAGGACTCCCAGGGAAACTCAGCTGACTGTTAACAATAGATAGAAACAAAAGTCTGTTTGACTTGCTTCATCTTAAACACTTAGCAAAGACAGTCAAAGCCAAAAACACAGCTATTCCTGGGCATTTTAAATAATAATAGTTAACTTCCAAAAATAAGTAACTGGAGGCTACAAAAGAGATTCTTAGGTAGGAATGCCTGATAACTATCAAAAGGAACTGCCAGAGTAGTTTTTAATTTAAGGCCTTTATTCCTAACCTACACAGGTAGGCTTAGTGTTTGCTAGTATGGTTATCCAGCCCTAAGTAACAGAATTAAAGATTTCTCTATTAGACACAGAGGTCATACTAGTAAAAGGATTTTGCAAGATCAAATGACATTAAATTATTAAACTATATCTTAAGGGAAAGGACATCTGAAACCCTAAAAGTTAAATGTTGTGTTTACATCCCTGACAATTCTGGCAATGTGACAAATATTCTTAAAGATTTACATGCTCAGATAGAAGCCATGTCCTCAGCAACTTTGTCATGGGAACCATGGCTCCTGGTTCTCTGGTACTTCCTGGTGGAAAACATTGTTAGTCTTTGTCTTTGTCATCATACTCATTGACATATTCCTGTGCTGTGACATTTATTGCTGCATCAATCTGGTTCCAGTACTAGTGAATTCTTGTTTCTCTTATAGACCACCCATCACTCACATGGCCCTCCAGACTATTACTTCTCAATTGGACTTTTATCATGGACCACTCGATAGACCCGATTTTTAAAGGGGACTCCAAACTGCTTGCCCCACACCGTCCCTTTTCAGGGAGACAACCGCACTTCCAAGGATTCCACCTCTTGGGTCCCCTTCTTCCTCCGGGAGAAGTCTTTTCTGCTGTCCTGTAATAAACTTCTAATTTCTACTCTGACCTTGTCTCTGCGTGCTTTTCTGGTGTTATTCTTCAACAACGGGGAAGCAAGGACTCGTCACCGGTCAACAGCAGTAACAAAACTATGAAAAATGTACATTTTGTAAGAATTTTAAATGTGGGAAATACTCATGGAGCAATGGGCATTAAAATGTACAAAGAGTAAACTATTTGTCCAAAATGATCCCAAGTTTATAAATAAAAAATACATGACCACAAAGACTGGATGAACCTATATAAAATTAAAGTTGTTTTTCTTCTTTAATCTTTTTTAAAAACAAAACATTTTTACCATCAGAAACATTTTTAAAGCTATTTTAAAGCATTAGTTGGGCACTGTCATTACAATGCTAAGCAAAAGCTCTCTTAATAGACCCTCCATTCCCTCTCCAAACAGCGGGCTATTCCCACTCATGCTGAGGACTCAGTCTCCAAGACCTCCAGTATCAGTGCTCCCACAGTGGAGTAATGTTTACCAAGCCTGTTTACGCCAGTCACATTTATTATCATTATTCTGTAATTTGATTAACTAGTATGTAAATAGATGAAATAGGAGCAGGGAAACAAAGAGAGCTGTTGTTTCTAAGAACCAGTTGAAGATTTTGAAGACTCCATGAAGTCCAGCCGGTTAATAAAAAAGAAAGAGACAAGAGACAGACACAGAAGGAGAGAGAGAGAGAGAGAGAGAGAGAGAGAGAGAGAGAAAGAGAAGGGTCAAGGAGGGAAGAAGGGAGAGAGACTGAAAGATTTGCCTGAATATGTGTGAGGCTAAGCAATGTTATAATTTTATAATGTTATAATTGGAAAAGGGAAATGGTAAAAATCTAAAAAGATTCAGCACTCAGATTACTTAACAAGCATGCTGAAATCTCTAATAATTAAACTAAAGAAATTGACACTGGTAAGAGTAAGTGATGTACATTAGTGTAGTTTATTCAAAATAATAATAATGATACTATTTAAGCCAATCAATGGGCACATACCAAGAGATATGACTTAGTTGTACATAAAAACGTGGATGAGAAATGCATAGTTGGGGTTTAATTTAAATAAAATGTTTAAAATCTATGGAAAAAAATTTTTTTTGCTATAAGTTTCACTAACCAATTTTTTTCTCTTCAACTGCCATATATCAATACTGACAAAGTAAAGTAATAGGACAAAAACATTTCAGGGCCATTGTTAAAGTTTTTCATTTAATCCACCTTGTGGTAGAATATAAAGAAGACATATTTGGGTCTATGACCAACTAGCTATGGACTTTATCTCACCTCTTAATCTCTAACTTTAATTTATTTATTTGTATATGAGAAGATGGGCTCAAAAGTCACTTGCACTTTTCATAACAATCTTATTATCTATAAATATTAATAAGCTAACTATGAAACTTAAAATAGTAGAAAACCAAAATACTTCAATCATGGTATGGTATATAATATGCAATTAAAAATAGCTTTTTTGGAAGACATAGAAAAGAAGGGTATAAATTAAGCTGTGTCTCAATTTTTTTTTTGCAAAGGAAAAAAGCAGAAAATGATATTTATAAACTTGAATAAAAAACAAATTCATTTTCCAGTATATAAAATCATTGTTTGATTTTTGGGAATCTAATCACCTTCTTTAAGTTAAATCTGATCTGAAGCTATTTTATTTTTAAAGAGTTTAACACAAATAAAATCCAAATCTAGATATGTCACAAAATTGCTTTGGTATACTAAAAAAAGTCTTCCAGTCAAAACTCACCAAGAAAAGAGATATTTGTTCACTTATTCCCCACTCAATCCAACCCTAAGTTCCATAAAACCAGTAAAATTCTGAACAACTAAGGAGTGGGCAAGAACATTTTTCATAAATCAGCAATTAATTATTGTAAACCTGACAAGGGAGTCATAATGCCTGTAGTGACCTCTCTGTTCACAGGCTCACAAGCCACAAAGAACTGAAATTAAAATTCCTGACTTGTTTTTAAGACCTTTACATCCTGCTGAGTTGCACATTCAAAGCAATGAGGATTAAAACATCCACCCTAGATTAGTTTGAATGTCCTGGAGAAAAAAATGATCCAAATATCTCTATAACAGAGTCATATTCCATATAAGAACCAATCAAAAGGAAGTCACTCAACCAGCTGATTAGCAATTTGATTCAGAGCTAAGTTTAGACTTAAAACTGAAGAGGCAAAGAAAAACATTGCATGTAAAATCAATTTCCAACATTTTGATAAGTTCAGCTTATCACAATCCTTAAACCAGGAACCAATGAAAATATTATATGCAAATATTCATGAAATTATATGTATTTCTTTTCCAACCCTTAACTTTTTTATTGGCTTTCTACATATACACAACATCAGAATTTGTGTTGACATAATTATAAAAGCATGGAATATAATTTGTTCTAATTCAGTCCCCAGTACTTGCTCTTTCCCTCGCCTCTTCCCTCCCCCATTCCCTTCCCTCTACTCTATTGATATTTCTGCTATTTATTTATACTTTTATTTTTAAAAATAGCATCTTTTGGATATACATAATAGTGATATTCAGTGTGGTATGCACATGGGAAAGTTAGGTCAGATTCATTCCACTGTTCTTCCTTCCCAACTGTTTCATTGATCTTTTGTATTATTTTTTTTTAATCCCAATTTTATTGATTTGGGCTCTGATTTTAATTATTTTCTATATTCTATTGATTTTGGTGTTGGTTTTTTTCTTCTTTTCCTAGGGCCTTGAGATGTAATGTTAGATTACTTACTTGGTGTCATTCTATTTTTTTTAAAAAAAAATTTATTTAATTATACATGGGCACAATATCTTTTATGTTGTTTATTTATTTTTATGTGGTGCTGAGGTTTGAACTCAGTGCCTCACATTTGCAAGGCAAGTGCTCTGTTACTGAGCCACAAATCCAGCCCTCTATTCTTTTAATGTATGGGCTCAATGCTATGAGCTTTCCTCTTAGAACTGCCCTCTTACTGTTTCAGAGACTTTGATAGGTTGTATCACTATTCTCCTTTACCTCTGAGTATTTTTTTTACTTTTCCCCTGACTACTTCTGCTACCCATTCATTATTTAAAAGTGTATTATTTAATCTCCATATGCTACAGTAGTTTCTATATTTTTTTAAAGAGAGAGAGAGAGAGAGAGAGGAAGAGAGAATTTTTTTTTAATATTTATTTTTCAGTTTTTGGCAGACACAACATCGTTGTTTGTATGTGGTGCTGAGGATCGAACCCAGGGCCGCACACATGCCAGGCAAGCGCGCTACCACTTGAGCCACATCCCCAGCCCAGTTTCTATATTTTATCTAATCATTGATTTCTAATTTCATTCTATTTTGACCTTGTAGAATGCAAAATATTATCTCTACTTTTTGTACTTGCTAAGATTTGCTTTGTGGCCTAAAATATGATTTATTTTAGAAAATGTTCCATGTACTACTGAGAAGAAAGTGAATTTAGCCATTGATGGATGAATTATTCTATAGATGTCTGTTAGGTCCATTTCATTAATAATATTTTTAATTTCGAAAAATCTTTACTTATATGATATCTGGATGATCTACCTAGTGGTGAGAGTGTGTTGAAGTCACCCAGTATTGTATTGTCTATTGATTCTTAATATTGTCTATTTGATTCTTAATATTAGAAGGTTAACCCTAACTTTTTGATTCTCACACAACATGCATCTCTTTAATCATCTTTGTACTTCTGGAGAGATGGCAGCCACAATGGAAAAACCTGGGAATATAAAGTGAGGGTTTGAGTCTTCCTTCTTGTTTATTTTGGGCTGTTATTTTGGGTAAATCGCTTAACCATCAGAATCCCAATTTCTTATGAAGAAAATGGGGATTTGGGTCCATATTTTGTTAATATTATAGCATGGGTTGAAGAATTCATATGAGATATGTGCTATTTATAATTTTTAAGTTTATAACCCCACAATGTCTTACATATGTTGGTATCATTCAGAGAAGAAATTCAGTTTCCTTTTATTTATGCCTCCTTTGTTTATGTGTTTATTAACATGATGAATCTACCCTTTGATAGATGCATTGGAGCATAAATACTTGCTCTATGTGAATTCTCCCCTTCTATGCCTCCTCTTCTCCTCACCCCTATCTCTCACCCTGCACAAAACTCAAGTCAAAGTGGATCAAGGAACTAGGCATTAAATCAGAGACCCTATTCCTAAGGAAGAAAAAGTAGGCCTAAATCTACATAATTTTGACCTACAAACCAAGTACCTTAACAAGATTCCTAAAGCAAAGAAGTAAAATCAATAATCAACAAATGGGATAGTATAAAACTAAAAAACTTCTTCATAGCAAAGGAATCAGTCAAGACCATGAAGAAAGAACCCCAGAATGGAGAAAAATCTTTGCCACATGCACCTCAGATATAGCACTAATCTCCAGGATATACAAAAGACATCAAAAAAACAAATAACCCAATCATGAAAATATGTTCAACATCTCTAGCAAATAGAGAAATGCGAATCAAAACTACATTTTGAGTTTCTATCTCACTCCAATCAGAATGACAATTATAAAGAATATAAGCAATAATAAGAGTTGGCAAGGATGTGGGGGAAAAGGTATACTCATACATTGCTGGTGGGACTGTAAATTGGTGCAACTACTCTGTAGAGCAGTATAGAGATTCATTAGAAAACTTGGAATGGAACCATCACAGCACTTAAGGGAGCAATCTTTGCACGAAGGCAGAATACCCATACTTTCTTACTAATAGGTTTATTTTCTGGTAGTATTTACACCCATGTAGTTTATTTAAAATGTGTTCTTTTTAGATATACACGACAATAGAGTGTTTTCTGGCATAGTATGTATACAAGGAGTATAACTTTTCCATGTAGCTTTTTATCTGAATATGAACAGTATGAGTAACTTAAGAATCTGGATTACAGTTGGAATGTATTGGGAAGTAATCTGCCAAATGGATCAGAATATTTTTAGATCAGATGAAAGTTAACTGAAAGTACATGGATTCTTCTCTAGCCAAAAATTTTCAACATGAAAAAATTCCAATATGTAGCAGATGCATCAAGATGCCTAATAAAGATATGCTCACATATTTATAATTAACTATACGGATACTTTCTTTCTTAGAGTAGATGTGAATAAAATAAACATTTAACAATAAATCAAACAAATAATTTTTTTAAAAAACAATAAATCACCTTAAACTGAGACTTCTTTTGTATTTTCTACAATGTAAGTATGAATCCCCCACAGAGGGGTAAATAATACCAAAAAATAAATAGCCCTAGAACTAACCAACTAGACATATCCAGTTCATACTATATTGAGGTGGTCTTATTATCACCAGAAGGAGTAGAAATGCTGCTTCTATTTTTTTTTTTTTTTTTTTTTGAGATGAGGAGTCATTCCTGGGAATTACAAGTCTTCAGGATCATTCTAATTATAACATTCTATACTTACGAACAGAGTTTAGACAGAGATATCATTCAAAGACCTAGCCTAGGAAGTAAACTTTGTAGATCATAGACTCATTAGGAACGCTCACTTCTGACTAGTAAGATGTTGTCTTAACTGAAATTTGTTCTTTAATAAAATACATGGTTGCTGGGACATAACACTGAATAGAAAGCAAATTAAATAGTTTGTATTAGATTAATTTTGGATTCTCAATTCTGGTTAACCCAAGGAAATAAGGCTATTGCATTCTTAAATCATTTGGCATCACCTCAAAATGTTTAACAATCACACCTCTTCATCCTAGCACATTCAACTCCAGGTATATGCCTGAGGAAATTCTAGCACACTTGCAAAATGTGTCCACAAAGGCTGCTAACAACACTTTTCATGCTAGTAAAAAGGTAAAAACTCAGGCTGCAAAAGTCTGTTGACAGAGGAAGAAATAAATAAGTTGTGGCTTGTTCGCTGCCCAGTGTAATATTACACAATGAATTACAGCTGCAGGGAGTAACACAGATTAATTTTAGGAGCATAATGCTGAGTGAAAAAAAAAAACACATTTTTGCAGACTTTATATAGCATGGCCCATCTTTTATAAAGCTCAAAAACAAGGAAAGCTAAACACCATATTCTTTAGACATGTGTTTGTAAAAAATGAGAATATAAAGGATAAAGGGAGGCAGGATGGTGAGTGAAGGGTAAATGGAAGTGATTGCTAATGACCTGAGATCTGATTTGGATGGTGTGTTGTGATTAGTTATTGTATCATGCTTTGTTTAGCATATAAACAGTTTAGTATCTATCATTATTATATTAAAAAGAAAAATAAGTATAAACAATTTTAAAATATAATCAAAAGTTGACTAAATACTATGAATGATCCAGTAAATATTATTCTCCTCTAACATTTTAAGCATGATCCACTCACTCATTCATTTACTCATTCTTAACCTAGTAAGGATATACAATATATTTGTCACTAGCCAGGTACCAAAGATGAACAAGATAACCCTTTAGAGTTTACAATCCAGTGGAATAATTCTTATGTGATCACAATTCTCTATGAATAGGAAAAATAACTAAAAATGTTACCTTAAAAACACCTAGCACATAGCAAGTGCTTGAAAATTATGATTATCATTATTATCACTATTGTTATTTGAGCTGGGGGGAAAAGCCTTGAGGATGTAGACACTGAGCACTTATTCTCCATGGGGAGCATTTTCTTTCTTGCTAAACCATTGTGTACACAATAATGGATGTTTCTGTTTCATATGGCGCCTCTGGATAAGTAGAACTTGAAAGGTAAGAGAACAAAGCAAACCAAATACTATTTAATCTAAGCTCTACACCATACCGCCTGTTCTTTTAATATTTACTCTCTTTATAAATGTTTGCCCTTCACTTCAGTCTAATAATTCTAAGAATGCAATTTCCTCACAGAGTTCAACTTATCTTTAGAAAATGAAAACTAGGAATATTTAATGGGACAAACACAAAAGCTAAAATACAACACATAACGTAAGAGACTTACAGTGCTGCTAATTGAGTCAAATGGCCATTGAAATCCAATAGCCCACCTTTGAACATTTGAGATAAAGTGAGATACCATATCAAAAGAAGTAACTCATACACACATCAATTGGTGATGCTTCAGTCTCAAATTGAAGTAAAGATATAAGTACAATCTATTAACTACAAAGTATGAAAGCTAAAAAGAAGTTAAATTTAGCAGAGCAAACTACACATTTCTATATCCATCAGCAGAATAATCATTCTTGTATAGATAAATTTCAAAGTAACTTCTGGAATCTTCATTCATGGCCAAAAATAATTTATTCAGAATTTGGTGGAATAATATACAAAGCCTAAAATTGTATAAAGCCAAGATTTCAGATGCAAAATGTCCCCCACAAGCCATGCAGTTTTCAAATTAAATTCTCAACCTAGTAATGCTCACCACAGGAAATTCCAAAAATATCTCCACCAAATGGGTAATTACAAAAGAGAAACAAACGCAGCCCTTGGCACAGGTTCCCCTCATGAACAGAACCCTGTGGGTACACTTCACACCGGGCCATCTGTTGTTGCATGATGGAGTGTTAATGGATGGTTGAGACAAGTGACTAATTTCTCTGAGGAGAGCAACTCGTTATTCAAAGCTCCCTCACAGAGTAAGTTCTAACTGAACTGTGCATTTTATTAGAGTCAGGGGAGAGGAAAGACTCTTATTTAATCATTTGATGTGCTTATTACAAATTGCCAAAAATTAAAGTGAATCCCTCTAATCCCTCTAGGGGTAAAAATACATCAATAGCAAAGCACAGATCAAGATGGCCAGCCAAACACTATTTGATTTGGATTTGGAAAAAGTAGGAAACTTCCAGAACCATGAGACAAACAGGCAGGAAATTCATGCTAGTAATTATAATTGCCAGATAAAATGAAGAGGTACGTTAATTATGAATTTGAGATCAACTGAGAAATTTTCTTTTCTTTCTTCAATGCTTAGTTAGCCTAAAAATTTTCCATTAGGGAACAGGGGATGGATTACCACACTCGTTAAGATGTTAAGGTGGGGTTCTCCATCAGGCATATGCAGCTATCAGTATTGACTTTGGATAGAATAGAAAACAGCACTCAGTCATCAAAATATTTTATTGCCTTATGCCAGAAACTCATCGTAACACTGAGTGCTGCCCTCTAAAGATGTGCAGTAAACATCTGGCTATCTCTATGTGGTAGTCCTGCTGGCCTCCCTCACATTCCAAATATTGTATGACCCATGCAATATTTTGAATATACCTATACTAAAATGTTTGTTCTTGTTTATCTAAAACTCAAAATTAACTAGGCATCCTTTGTTTTATCTGCTAAATCTATAGCCCTACTAGTAATGGGTTCCAACATTTCTAGCAGCATTGACTAGACTCAAAGTAGAAATATGATCACCTCATAGTGAATAGCAACATACTCTCCAAAAAAAAATGGTACAGTATGCAATGATATATAATGAATATGACCATGATAACATTATTGAAATTCATGGACTATTAGAATTTATTTGGTTAAAGTATACACTGAAGCATGGAAAGTTATAGCACAAACTTATATATTGAAATGTTTCATTATTTGCTAACATATTCTAATGACTTTTCAACATATAGCTATTAACTACCTGCCACTTGTTATTTTCATTAATGTATTCATTTTTGTGTACTATTCCAGGTACATTTTTCAGCATTTGAAAAATAAAAATAAATAAAATAAGACTATATCCTCATTACCTTTCAAAGGAAGAAGACCATTTAGACTTCCTCTCCAGAAGCACAGAACCAGTAGATTTTACACACACACACACACACACACACACACACGCTCATATAATTATAAGAGGAAATTTGTTAGATCGACTCAGACAATCAGAGGCTGGATAGTTTCCCAATGGCCATCTGCAGACTGGAGAGCTGGGGAAACCAGTAGCTGTTCAATCCAAGAAGCTGAAAGCTTCAGAAAAAGAGAGACCAATGATGCAGCCCCAGTCCAAAGTGGAAGACCTGGGAGTCTGCTGAAGAGTCACTGGTGCAAGTCTGTATTCAAAGGCTAAAAAGGTCCTGAAATGTGATGTCTATGGATGACATCAACAGCAAAAAAAAAAAAAAAAAAAAAAATGTACCTTCTATAGAAGGGTCAAGCTTGAGCACACATGAGCTTCCCTCTTCTTCACATTTCGTTCATTCTGGGCCCCTGGTCTGTTTGATGGTGACACCTACATTTAGGGTGAGTCTTCCCCACTCAGTTTGCTGACCTTCATGCCCGTCTTCTCTGGAAGCATCCTCACAGACACACCCAGAGGTATGCTTTATCAATTTTCTTGGCATCTCTCAATCCAGCCAAATTGACAATCAAGATTAACCATCACAAAGATAGGAAAACAAATTAACAGATGGAAATATGATGCATCAGATATGAAGTGAAGCAGTAAAAAATAAAGCCAAGTAAGAAAGACAGAAGGTGTTGGGAAATGGAGTGAATAATAGTATTTACATAGGGTAAAAGTGAAAACCCTTTCTGATAAGATGACAATTCAAATAGAGATCTGAAAAACATGAGGGAGCAAGTCATGTAAGTAAGAATGTCCCATGAATGATAAATTCCTGGTGCAGTTCACACACCGCAGGAGACCAGTGTGGTCAGAATGACAGAGGGAAAAGTGGTAGGAAATGAGGTCAGGAAGTTGATGTTTGAAGGAATTCTTTAGATAACTTGGGATTTTACATTAAGGGAAAAAGGAATTACTGAAAAGTTGAGAACTCTGTCCAGGATCCCATCACTGTTCAGTTCGCCATTGTTTCCTAGCCTCCATGTAGGATAAATTACAGGCTAGAAAGAGGAGGCAACAGACAACAGACAAGGGAATAAGGTGGAGGATAGTAGTGGGGAGGTCAAAACAAGTGTTTTAGTCAGCGTTTTCACTGCTGTGACTAAATGGTCTGACAAGAACAATGGTGGAGGAGGAAAAGTTTGAGGGCTCACAGTTTCAGAGGTCTTAGTTCATAGAAGTCCAGCCCCATTTCTTGGGGCTTGAGGTGAGGCTGAAAGAACATCATGGCAGGGGAGTTTGACAGAGGGAAGCAGCCCATATGACGATCAGATAGCAGAGAGACTCCACATTCCAGATACAAAATCATACCCCATAGCCACGCCCCCCATTGAACCACTTCCTCCAGCCACACCCCACCTGCCTCCAGTTACCACTCAGTTAATCATATCAGGGATTAATTCACTGATTAGGTTAAGGCTATAACTCATCATTTCTCCTCCAAACTTTCTTGCATTGTCTCACACATGAGCTTTTGCAGGACACCTCACCTCCAAACCATAACAAGTAGTTGGATATACTTCAAAGATAGCATCAACCAAGAAGGAAAAGGAACATAATCCCTGCACTCAAGGATTTTTCTCTACCAATAGCTGACATTTATTATCTGTGTGCCACCAATTATATATATATACAAGCCAAATTCTTTACATGCATAATCTCATTAGTTTTCTCAACAATTCCATGAGAAAACTGAGGCTAAGAGAAGCTATTTGCTCCAGGCCATATGGCTAATAAGTAAAAGCAGAGGAGGAACTCAAAGTTTTAAAAATCTTCATTATTCTAAATATTAACATATTAATTGCATAAATTAATGGTTTTAACTGTGACATATCCGTATATGCATATACCATGATTTAATGATATCCATATTTCCTACTAACCTTTCTCTTTTTTTATATTTGGTTTTTAGTTGTAGTTGGACACAATACCTTTATTTAATTTATTTATATGTGGTGTTGTGGATCGAACCCAGGACCTCGCACATGCTAGGCGAATGCTCTACAATTGAGCCACAACCCCAGCCCCTCCTACTAACCTTTCTTAACTCTGCTCTCTCTCCTTCTTCATTTCCTCTCCCCATTCCCTAATAGTCTTATCTACTTTTCTGTCATCTTTTCTCTCTTTCTTCAGTTTCCACATATGAGAGAACACATATGATACTTGACTTTCTGTGTCTGGCTTATTTCACTTAACATGATGTCTTCCAATTCCACCCATTTCCTGCAAGTAACATGATATCTTCTTTACAACTGAATAATAATCCACTGTGTATATGTACTATATTTCTGTATGTGTTCGCAATGATGGGCACCTAGGCTGATTCCATAATTCAACCATTGTGAATAATGCCACGATAAAGACAGGTATGAAGGTATCTCCTATGTACACTGACATCATTTCCTTTGACTACACACCCAGGACTGTATAGCTACATCATATGGTAGTTCTATTTTTAGCTTTTGAGAAACCTCCATACTGTTTTCCACAGTAGGTATTCTCCAATTTACACACACATCAATAGTGTATAAATGTTCCTTTTTCTGCACATGTTCACCAACATTTATTTTTGTTTGTTTTTTATTTTGTTTTGTTTTGGTAATAGCCATTCTGATTGGGGAGAGGTATTATCTCATTGTAGTTTTTATTTACATTCCCTGATGGCTAAAAACATTGCACATTTTTTGCACATAGTTATTGTCCATTTGGACTTCTTTTGAGAAATGTCTGTTTAAATCATTTGTCCATTTTTTGGATTGGATTACTAATTCTTTTGGTGTTCAATTTTGGGGGTTTTTAAATATATTCTGCCTATCAATACTTTGTCAAATAAATAGCTTACAAAGATTTTCTCTCATTCTGCAGGTTGTCTCTTCATTGTTTCTTATGCTGTGCAGGAGCTTCCTAATGTGATGTAATACCATTTGTCAATCCTTTCTGTTATTTCCCAAGTTGTTGGAGTTCTATTGCATTCTATTTGGGAAGTTGTTGCCTGTGCCTATATCTTGAAGTATTTTCCCCTAATAGACTCAAAGTTTCAGGTCTTACATTAAATTCTTTGATCTATTTTGAGTTGATTTTTATACCCAGTACAAGATAAGAACCTAATTCTAATCTTCTACATGTGGATACTTAATTTTTCTAACAATACTTATTCCTAAGGGTAGACTTTTCTCCAATTGTCTGTTTTTGGCACCTTTGTTGAAAATCAGATAGCTGTAGATGCACAGATTTATTTGAGTCCTCTGTTCTAGTCCACTGGTCTACATGTCAGTTCTTATGCCAATGCCATGCTGATTTTGTTACTTTACATCTGTAGTATATTTTGACATCAGTACTACAAGGTCTCTAGCATTGCTTTCATTTTTCTCAGGATTTCTTTGTCTACTTGGGGTCTTAGTGGCCCCATAAAAATTTTATGATTGTTTTCTATAGTCCAGTGGAAAATGACATTGCTATTTTGATGACAAATGCATTCAATTTGTACATCAATTTCAACTGTATGACCATTATAACAATATTAATTCTTCCAATCCATTAACATGGGAGCTCTTACCATCTTCTAATGTCTTCAATTTCTTTTTTCAGCATTCTGTAATTTTCACTGTAGAGGTCTTTTTCCTCCTTGGTTAGGTTTTTTCCTGAGATTGGTTGTTTGTTTTGTTTAGGCTATTGTAAATGGCATTATTTCCCTAATTTCTTTATCAGAAAGTTCATTATTGGTGTATAGAAAAGTTAGTGATTTTGTATGTTGATTTTTTATTTTGCTACTTTGCTCAATTTGTTTATCAATTCTAAGACCCTTCTGGGGAGTCCTCAAGGTCTTCTGAGTATAGAAAGAATCTTATCATCTGCAAACAAGGATAATATGACTTCTTCAATTCCTATTTCTATCCCTTTTTTTTTCTTTTGCCTAATTGCTCTGGCAAAATTTCAAATTCTATATATAGTAAGAATGAAAATGTTATACTGAATAAGGGTTAAGAGTGAATATCCTTGCCTAATTCCTGATATTAGAGGAAATGCTTTCAGTTTTGTTGCCTATGGGCTTGTAGTATATAGTTTATATTGTTGAGGTATAATCCCTCTATACCTAATATATTCAGGGCTTTTATTATGTAATAATATTGAATTGTATCACAAGATTTTGCTGCATCTATTGAGGTGATTATGCGATTTTTATCCTTGATTCTGTTTATGTGCTGTGTTGCAATTATTAATTTTCATATGTTGAACCATCCTTGCATCACTAGAATGAAACTAACATGGTCATGGTGTATGATTTTTTAAATGTGTTGTTGAATTCGGATTCCAAGTATTTTACAAAGAATTTCTTTGTCTATATTTTTTGAGGATATTGGTCTGCAGTTTGTTATTATTATTGTCTTGTCCTTACCACACTTTGGTAGGAGAATAATACTGGTTTCATAGAATGAGTTTGGAAGGGAATAATTTAAGGATCATAAGTGTTAGTTTGCAAAGTCTGGTAAAATTCTGTCCAGTCTTAGGCTTTTCTTTGTTGGGAGACTTATTATTGCTTCAGTCTCATGGCTTATTATTGATCATTTTAGGGGTTTTGGATCCCATTGTTTCAATTTTGAGAGCTCACATACTTCTAGAAATTTATCTATTTCTTCTGGATTGTCTATTTTATTGAAATATAATTTTTCAAAATAGTGCCTGATGAGTTTCTGGATTTCAGTGATATGTGTTATACCATTTTCATGTCTTATTTTATTTACTTGAGTTTTCTCTTTCTTTTGGTTCCTTTTCCTAAGGAGTTACAATCTTGTTTATCTTTTCAAATAGCCAATTCTTTTATTGATACTTTTAGTCTATATTTCATTTAGTTTAGCGCTGATCTTTATTCTTTTTTTTCTTCTATGTATTTTGGGTCTGCTTTTTTCTTGTTTTTCTAGGACCTTGAGATGCTTTATTAAGCTGTTTATTAGAGACCTCTGGGTTGTTTTAATGCAGACACTCATTAAACTTCCTTCTTGGCACTGCTTTTTACTGTAGCCCAGTTTCTGTTAAGTTTTGCTTCCATTTTTATTTGATTCCAAATTTTTAAATTTCCTTCCTAATTTATTTAATCACCTACCATTCATTCAAAAGTATATTGTTCCTTCTCCATGTGTTAGTATAGTTTCTGAAGTTGCTCTTCCTGTTGGTTCCTATTTTCACTCCATTAAGATCTGATAAAATACAAGAAATTATTTCAATTATTTTTTGTATTTGCTGAGATTTGCTTTATGGCCTAAAATAGGAACTTAAATTTGACTGATACCAAATAATGGGCTATACACAGAGACTCTAAAGAAATATATGCTGTAGGTTCTACCTCATGGAGTTTGGGAGAGATTTTAGATAAATACATGAAATACTGTTAAATTACCATCCTACGCAGCCTGTTTCTTTCTAAGACTGAGAGCCAAGTAAGTGGTATTCATTTAAATGCTTTGCAAGTCCAAAGGAGCAGAGAAAGTATATGATTTAAGGAACTTAGAGAAGAATTCATGGAGAGCAAATACAAGCTGGGCCTAGTAAAAGGGGAGCATTTGGACCAGGTGGAAAAGGGAAAGGGTGAAGAATATAAAGCAGTAGCAACAGAAATAAGTCTTAGAGTTTTAGAAATTAGCATGTTTCCAGGACAAAAAAAGTCTGCCAGCATGATAGAAACAGTACCACACCAATGAAAATCTAAATCATCTTAAACAGTTTTGTCCAATGATCTCTTTTAAGTAGAAGTGAAATGTACTGGTATTGATAAGTAAAACAAACAGGCTACAAATTTTCACAAAGAACCATGAGGCTTTCTCATCTCTGCCTATTCTTAGTTTACATGCGTATTATTTGACAGTTGCCCACCCACACAAAGACAGAAAATTTAAGATCTGGTCATTAACCAGTCACTGATGCAGTGAGGGGGTGACATGTCAAAATTTACACACTATAGAACACATATATAACAAATGCAGAGTCTTTATTCCTCTACAAAAGCACTGAACTTCCTGCCAAACACCCATTCTAGCATATGGCTGGGGGTGGGGTGGAGGCAGAACGTTAAAATGCCAATAAGAGGTGAATCATTCTGTTCTGATTCAAAATGGCCTCTTTTTTAACTTTAAAGTCCATTTCAGGAAAACATTCAGCCAATTCAAAGTTCAGACATCTATTAGGGCTGTCATTCCTCTCTCAAAGTACTATCTCCCTCTTTTGCAAGACAGTTTCTGGAAACAGGATAAAGCTCTCCTATGCCCAGGGAGTTGGAGGGGTAGGAGCTCTAATCCATCTGTGTGTGAGGTCCAGATGGAGAAGAGGTGTAGGATACATGCCACAGTAACTTTATCTTGCCAGGTCTCTCAGCTTCTGTCCTTACTACTTTCTGCTTTTAGAATGTTCAGCTTGGGTGGCTTGTGGTCTGTTCTCTCAGCATGTCATAGGGTAGGTTGTTGACCTTCACCCCTAAGTCTCCCTACCTCAGCCCTGGCAGATGCTTCAGATCCTCTGGATCTCCTTTGCCCTCTTCTCCTGACCACACTCTGGCCTACCTGTATGGGCAACCTTATCCTCACCACAGAAACACCACTGGTTCTGAGTCTCCACAAGAAGCCTAGGTGGAATTTTAGATTTCCCTCCATGCTACACAGCTAAAGGCAGTAGTTTAGAGATAAAAGCCATCTCCAGCACTGTCTCTACCCAAATATACAGCCATGGTCACTTCATGTTGGCCCTGGGCAGGGGTGAGGGAGGCATGCTTCTGTGAAGTGGCCTCTCTCCTGAGAATCAAACAGGATCTCTATTTTCACTTTGCTCCCCAAGCTAGCTGAGATTTATTATAGTCTCTGACAAACATCTTCTGAGTGTCTTCTTTAAACAGCTTTATTGTGGTATAATTCATATGACACAAAACTTACCCATCTTAAGTCCACATATCAGTGCATTTTAGTAAAATTATACAGTTGTACAACCAGGACCACCATGCAGTTGTAGAACTCATGTATCACTCTAAAATTTTCCCTCATATCCATTTGCCATCAATGTTCATTTCTTACCCCAAACTCCTACAACCCCTGCTCTATGTGGAGAGAAACTCTGCCTTCTGTGTGGAGAGAAAAGACTTCCACTCCTGGTATATTGAACCATATTTTTAAAACCAATTTTTCAGCCAGGCACAGCAGTGCATGCCTATAATCCTAGCAGCTCAGAAGGCTGAGGCAGGAGGTCCCAAGTTCAAAGCCTCAGCAACTTAATGAAGCCCTAATAACTTAATGAGACCCTGTTTCAAAATAAAGAAGAAAAAGGGCTGGGGATGTGGTTCAGTGGTTAAAAGCCCCTAAATTCAATCCCTAATACCACAAAGAAAAAGAAAAATCTTCTGCTGAGGACAGTTAAAAATCTATATCATTTGAAATGATGATGAACAATAAATTGATATGGAAGTATCAGATTATAATCTAGGAAAACGTAGAACTTCACAAAAGAAAGATCAGCCAAAAAAAAAAAAAAAACAGTTTTTCCCTGAGAATGTTTATTCATATGAAGATACAGCTGTGAACAGAACTGGGCTTTAGAGATTTCCTGGAATGAAGACAACTAAAGTAAAAGTCAGTGCAGGATGCCTGACAAACGCCACCACCCCTTTTTTAAGTTACATTCCTTAGAGAAAGAGTGAACTGGAGGTAAGGAAACATTGTTCCATATTTGCAATCCAAGTATTATAAGAAAGTAATCTTTGAACTTGGATAAATCAGACATCCAAGATCACCAACGTACAAAGAAACAAGACACTCATGGCATAAAGCAGGAGAAAAGAAATAATTAATACAAACTCACAAAGACTTCATATACTGGAGTCATCATAAAAATCATGCAAACTATGAAATAATTATGTATTTTTAAAGAACTTTTTAATTTTAAAAATATAGCAATGGAATTTTATTCAGCCATAAAGAAAAAGAAGCTTATATTATTGCAGGAAAATGGATGGAACTTGAGAACATGATATTAAGTGAAATAAGCCAAACTCAGAAGGTCAAAAGACATGTTTTCTTTCATCTGAGGAAGCCAGAGATGAAAAGAAAGGTGAGGATTGATCATGAAAAGCAAAGGGACATTAGTAGAATAGAGAAAAGGGGCCATGGGGGTGGGAAAAGGACCAGGAAGAGGGAATGATATCGGCCTCTAGTTATATCGCATGCACATACTAATATGTAACAACACATCCCACCATTGCGACAGCTATAAAGCACCAATAAAAAATGTAGAGGAAGAAACCGAGGAAATTTCAGAAAAGAACTAGAAATTATAATATTAAAAATTTTAAAGCACTAACTAGCACTTCCAAAGCAGAAAAACAATAAAATTCTAAATCCAACTATACATTTTCCAGTGTTTTGGGCAACCTTTAGCAAATTCTTTTCTTTTGGGCAACCTTTAGCAAATTCTTTTCTTTTCTTCTTCCCTGTTATTCTGTCCTCTAATCTTCCCCCAACTATTTTAAACTTTGTACCATGGAAACAGAAGGAACAGGATATTGGCATCTCATTAACAAGTTTGTCTTCATACAGCTTCTTATTCAGTGGTGTGTTAATGATTCGCTTTTGGAGGAGGAAATAAAATAATGTACCTCAAAATTGGACAGGGATTCTGTACTCATTAGATACTTTTTGCTACATGTCACAGAAATCCATCTTGGGCTAGCTTAAACATAGAAGAAAATCACCCTAACAACATCATGTTCTCATAGAACTCAAGTACAGAATTGTTCTCCAGCCTCAGAATAAAACTTGAAAAATTAGCCTAAACATTATTCCCTCCTTCAATCTTCCTTCTTCCTGCCTACATTTGTTTGTCTCAGCTTCTTGACTGCCTTTTTAACCACTGGAAGGAGAATGACCTCATATTTTCATTTCCTGGTCTACCACCACAATTCTTTGTGGCAAAAGGGCAGGGTTTTTACTATTTCCAGGATATGGAGATGTGCAAACGAAATATTGGATGTCCACTATACAAACAACACTGGTTAAACTGAGAGAAGGTTTACCCATAGGTTCTATAGGTCTGAATATCATTTTTATATAAATACATAAGACTATAACAAAAAAGGGAATGAAAAGCTTCTGGTCATGGCAAATAAATTGATTTGGATAACCCTTCCACTTCAGACAACTGATAAAGTAGGAAGAATTTTTTTTAATCATCTTAAAACTTTTTTTTAACCTCAGTGGATGCCTGGGTGTTTAATCATAATCTGATATAAATATTTCCAGGGCTCCATATCATAATGAGTGAGAGTACTTAAAAATATCAAAGAACAAATTAATTCCATAGTGTATAAAGTCTTTTAAAAATAACATTAAAAATATAAAAAATATTAAAAATATTTTAAAAATGACCAAGGAATCACAACAGGAAATGTCACAAGAGAAAAAAAACACAATTAGTCAATAAACAGATGAAAATATGGTCACCTTCATGAATATGCCATTTTACACAAGATTTTTTTCCATCATTGAACTGGTAAATATTAAGGAGATTAATTATAACCAGAGGTGAAAAAAGATATGAAAAAACAGATACTCTTCAATATGGTAGATGAAATGTTAAACTAATACTATATTAGTGGACAATTATTAAAAGTAATTAAAATTTCTAAATATTTATTTTTTAAATTTTCTTATGGGTGCTTACACTCACATAAACTGGTGAGATTCACTGTTATATATTCATACATTATATAAAATAATGTGGCTGATTTCATTGCCCAGTACTAATACTCTTTGACACCATTCAAATTTATGTATCCATTTCACAATTTTGTAATTTTT
Source organism: Callospermophilus lateralis (assembly GCF_048772815.1). Classification (NCBI taxonomy): domain Eukaryota; kingdom Metazoa; phylum Chordata; class Mammalia; order Rodentia; family Sciuridae; genus Callospermophilus; species Callospermophilus lateralis. The sequence goes on along the minus strand of NC_135306.1, from coordinate 124,763,923 downwards.
AACTCATGAACAAAAATGTGTGTTAAAGGATTTTTCACCATAGAAGCCTGCTATTTATCATCAATAGGAGAACAGCTGAATAAATTCTGTGATGCTACTCTGCAGCAATTAAAAAAATAAGGTCTCTGTATATACATAAGTTTGGAAATATCACCAAATTGTACTTTTAAGTATAAAACATAAATTGCCAAAAAGATCTTTCGATCTAAATGGAAAACCAAAATTGTATTATTACATGGGACAAATAACAAGAAGTTACCCTTGAAATAAGTATTACAATTATCTGAGAGTGGATACAGTTCAGAGTTCTGGGACAGGTAAATGATTAACGATATCTCAGTGGGACCAGGAGTAGTAAATAGCCCAAAGTCTGGAAGCAAAGGAAGCAAACTAATCAGCGTCATCATCAAAAATATGTTGAAGGTCTAGGACCCCAAATAACACCATGCAGTGCCTGGAATTCAAACTGGAATTGAAACTACCCCAGAGAAAGGAACAAGAAAAACGAATTGAATCTTGCCAAGTAATTTGTGAAAGTTACTATAATGTGGGGAATTATAAATGCATTTATGTTCTGATCTATGATGAAGATGGGAAAACAGCAATAGTCTGTGGGATACACAAACAGGAAAAGAAAAAAAAAAAAAGAATGTTCTTTCTGAGTATCTTCATGACAAAACAACATAACTACACCGGATATAACATGCTGTGTTGTGCTATTCCATGGCCACTATCTCAGGCAAGACTAAACTAAGTCATTGGCTTCCTCTTTACTCAGCACAATTGTGCATGAGAACAAAAAGTTCTATTAAGCAAATGTCTCATATTCAAAACTTTGAGAATTATCAAAGCATAACTGAATACAAAGAGAACATCCTCAGTAAGCAGATGAAACAGTAATTGAAACGACAACAAAAACTAATGTTCCAATTTTACTCTAAAGAGGGAAAGAAAGAATGGAATCCCTGCTCCCAAAAAGTTGTTCAATTCATCCCCTTTGCTTTCTCAGATGCTAGCTGAGTTAGTTGTTGGTTCTAATTCATCAAGACCATATTTATCAATCTCTGGAACAGAATCTTTTAGATATAAGAATGAAAAAAATCTATCAAGACAAAAAATATAAAAAGCCCAATATAAAACAGCAATACCATTTTCTTTTTATTGTACTTTAACACAAATGTATGGCAGAAATTAAATATTCTTTTGATTTTTATTACAATAAATCATTTCTATCCATGTATGGATAATATGATAGATCATCTCACAACTCAATAATGTATGTGGATCACAAATTAACATATTTAGCTGTTTATCTTCTCTCTCTCTCTCTCTCTCTCTCTCTCTCTTTTTCATTCATATCTCCTGCCAAGGAAACAAAGTATGAGGCACTTTTTTAAAATTATAAAGCAAAGAAAACCTTTTCTGTATCCTCTCTAGTCTATTCCTGCTGCACCTTCCTTCTTCTCTTTGCCCTTTAATTAAAATAAAACTTTCACTGCCCCCAGCAGATCATGAGAGTATATACCTATTTCATCTTTCCAGCACTGGATATTATACCTTTTGAAACTTTAGGCTGGTTTAATAATAAAAATATGGTAAGATTATTAAAGTTCTATTACTTTAATTATTAGTAAAGTAGAAGTATATTTTTGAAGATTTGTAGTGAAGTATTCAAAATTTTTTATAAGACTATATATTAACTTAGCTTTATTATATTGTCCTTTTCCTATTTAGTAGTTCATATCTTGATCAAAGAAAATTCATTTTATATACAGAAATATTTACTTTTATGTAATCAGTACAATCTTTTTGTCTTCTTATCTCACAAAGGCCTTTCTCACCCCCACATTAAGTTATTATATAGAATTTGATATGTCACATATTATGCTGTTATATAATTATTATATATTGTATATATTATGTTATTTTAATTAATTTAAGCATATATTAATATTAAGATTATTTATCTGGTATCCATTAAGAAATTGGAGGGGGAATAAAAAAAAACTATGACCCAATAACTATTAACTGGGCAAAGCCTAAATGTTTTAAATATATCATTATTTCACATTCTTTTTAAACAGAAATTGTCTTTATTTTAAATCACACATTGTAAAACATCCCTCCCTAAAAAAAGGTACCATTTAGATGACATAATGATAATCTATTTCAGAAAGCACAGTAAAGTTATCTGAGCTCTTGAAACTTTTTATTATTTCAAAGTTAGTAGTTTCAACTCATTGTTCTAACCTTAGCAACTACAATTGCAATTTTTTAAGAAGAAACAATATCATTCAGATTAATACTAGGAATATTGTGCTGTCTGATCATAGCTGCATATTGCCAATGTCAAATCAAACATCAACAGGGGAAAAACATTGACACACACAAAAGAACAATGAGGAGATACATGCTAGATAACATTTGAAGGAAAAGGCTGAATTAAAATGCACAAACAGTTATTTTCATTTCATGGAAGCAGAGATCTATATATGTATTCTAAGTAGATATCTGCTTCATTCTCATTTTTGTGTTCCTAAGAAACTATCAGACCACTTTCCTCTAATATTATGGACAAGATATTTGGATGAATTTCTCTACTGCAATACAAGTCCCTGTCCTCAATAAATTACAACAATCATGCTTTTGGGTGTATTGTTGAAATCTTAAGAAAGTAAATGAAATCTCTAAGACCAAAAGAGAAAAAGAACCAAAGTAGAAAACAGTGAGGCGAAACCTGCAAAAAGTCATGTTTGCATTTCCCTAGGCAAATAACTTTAGAAACAGGTTTGTGGACTAAACTCCCAGCTTTCCAAACCTGAGGCCCCTGAATGTGGACAACATGGCTCAGGAGGGAAAGTAGTCTCAGGTCACTAGTAACCCCTGGCTGTAGTCAAAGCAAAGGCTTTCATACATATTTCACTGTCCCTGACTTCTCTAACTCTCACTGCCTCTGGTTTATCCTATAGCCTTTTCTTTTTCTTTCTTTCTCTTTTTTTCTTTTATTCAAAGACTAAAAATCATTCATGCTGGGCCACAAAGCTAAAGCTAATTTGTCCTTTTAAATTCAGTTTCCCTCTTCATCTTTCAAAACATATTCTACTTTCCCTTTGCCTTATCTATACTACCAAGGTCTTTTCATCTTCTTTCCCTGTCTTTTGGATGGACTTTTGAATCAATTAAAATCATGTCTTCTGGTTTTTGTTCCTTTGGTTTTTCTTTTTTCATAGATTTTTTTTTTCATTGTGATATTCACTATTAACCAAGTGATATCTGAGAGTCTATCTAACCTACATATGGAGACTCATCAATGAGACATTTTGGTTTACCATATAACCTAGTTGTTTTATGAACAAAATCCCAAGGTTGCATAGCTACTTCAAAATGGATGCAACTGATTTTTACATTTAATTATTTCAGTTTCACTTTTAAAGTTGAACAAGAATTTATTGAGAACCAAAATTGAAGTAGCATTTTTTAAAGTAGGACCATTCAGATAAAAACTGAAATTTTCAATCATTAGAATTATGCCTTCACAAGCTAAAACATCTGGATGACTGATGTTGATTTAGAATTTTGTTCTGAATGTTTAGTATTGCATAAAAGTAGACACATTTCATATTTATATTCACTTTATATTTTCTGCAAAAGAAAGCCATGTAATAGTCTATAATTCAGTTTGTATAAGTTCTTTCAATCAACTTCTACTTAACTGACTCACTGGACTAATCAAAAGTTTCCTTTCCTTCTTTAAAACTTATTGATGCCAGCTGTGTTAGTAGACACTCCCTGATGTGTGCCTGTTCTTCTGCCCCCACCCCGTTGAGTTATACATCAAAGTGCTGTTTCTTCCCAGAGCTGCTGATATCAGTTGTATTTATTGTGTAATTAACACATAATCTGATTAAATAGTATGTAAACTGAAGAAATATGAACATTAAAAAGGAGCTAGTTTCTCTGAACAACTCATTAACTACCTTAGAAAAGTTCAATAAAATTGAATGTAAAATTGCTATTTGAATGGATTGTGGGAAAGACCAACTTAAAGATAGGGAACAAAATCATAAAATTCTATGAATTTTTTTTCATAATATATATTGCAGAGTAGTTTAATTATTACTTAACTTATCAGAAAGAAACAGGGGGTGGCAAATGCTGATTTATGGGTAGGATTTATGGAGGAATCGGAAGAGAGAACTCTAGTCAACCAAACCCATGAGGTCTTTACACTGCATCTAGAAGAGACTGAAACACTTCTCAACATCCCTTCATCTATACCATTAAACTGAAACTGATTTATCATCCTGATGCCATACTACCTTCTCCAATGGGCAATGTTAGGCCCACCCTAAATGACTGCTCTAATTCTCTTCTTGAGAAATACTGTAACACATAAGAAGAAGAATAAGAGACCAAAAGTAGAGTGGGTTTTTTTCCCCCATGGAGAACCAGGAAAGTTTCAGAAACTGCTAAATTTTTTTCATTCAGTCCTATTTAACCCTCACAATAATGCTACCATAGGAGTACTATTCTATTTTTTCTAGTGATTAAAAAAAAGCAATGAGAAAGTACATAACATACCCAAGCAAAGCACTCCTACCTGACAAGTGATAGGAATAGGATTTCAGCCTATGAATTCCTAACTCCACAGTCTGCCTCTTTCTACTTCTCCATTTCTTTAGTAATAAAATACTGTTTCCCTATTTTTAAATACCAATTTAGAGAACATTTGTTTTCCGGTCAAACTCAACAATAAAGTATGGTATAATGAATTTTAGACTAAATCCATTAATTCATAAAAGGCAATAAAGTGTCAATAAGTCTATTCAGAGAAATATTTTTAATAGTGCATTGCTTCAAAACGTCTATATTTTAAATCTTCAAAATTCACCAGAGGAATCTTATAAACAATATTATTTACTTTAATTTTTCAAGGTAAAATTTTTCTAAGTAAGAACTTTTTCAATACTGCATTCCATTGAAAAGACAGTTTTTAAATAATTCCATATGCTATAATATTGACTGCATTGCCTCACTATGTTTTCTGGGACTTTGTCCTTAAAAAAAAAAGAGAGAGAGAAAGAGAGAAAATTTTTAAAAAGTAACCATATGAAAAAGACTTCAAAATAGATCTTCCTCTACCTTCCTAAAGAAGCACCAGCTCTAGGACTCATGCTTTGTCTTTAGTTAAACTTGTCAACACTGGGCTTATATATTCCCATGAACTTCAGTGCTTGCTACTTCTCCCTTGAACATGGACTAACTAACTAATATGGACTAATTCATCCTTTTATATTCCCATCCATCCATTCACTCACTTATCCACTTAGTAAATCACTTATTTAGTAAATATTTATCAAGCTCCAACTATGTGCCTATCACTGTTGTAGACATTGAGAATGCAGTGACAACAGTCTCAGTTCATAAAGCTCGTTTTATAATGGGGGAAATTAGCACTCATTCAATAAACAAATAAATAACTCACTTTGAAAGTAGCAGAGGACATAAGTGTTCACCAATACCCATGTTTTTCTCCTCTTAGTAAGATTTATTTAATCATAGCTCTAAAGCTCAAGCTTTTATTACACTATAATTATTTCCTTATACATAAGGGGAAAATATAGTATTCATAGGACTCATTACTATCCATGGTTTCAAGTATCCAGTAGAGGTCTTGGAACATATATCCTGTGGGTGAGAATGGGGGTAGAGTACTAGTCTTTATTTTCTGGCCCCTTTGCTGCAAGGCAAAAAGACAATTGAGCACTGGCCAATGAAATAGGGACAGAATAAATCTAAACTCTTTTTAAATCTGACATCAAATACTTCCCCATGATCCTCCACATGCCTCTCCCCTACCTTTTAGCTAGATGAATGGACCCAGTTAAGCATTCCTAGAGGATAATGAAGGCACCAGGTGGAAAGATCCTGAGGCCCCAAAGCACATGGAAGAATATCTGTTATGGTTTGGAGGTGAGGTATCCCCCAAAAGCTCATGTGTGAGACAATGCAAGAAGATTTAGAGGAGAAATGATTGGGTTCTAGCAGTCTTAACCCAATCAGTGACTTAATCCCTTGATGGGATTAACTGGATGGTGACTAAAGGCGAGGAGGGTGTGGCTAGAGGAGGTTGGTCATTGAGAACTGAGAGGTATATATTTTGTACCTGGCAAGTGGGGTTTCTCTGCTTTCTGATCATCATGTGAGCCATTTCCCTTCACCACACTTTCCACAATGATGTTTGCCGCATCTCGAGCCCAGAGGAATGGATCCAGGTATGTATGGACTGAGTTCTGAAATGGTAAGGTCCAAAATAAACTTTTCCTCTTCTACAGTTGTTCTTGTAAGGTCTTTTAGTCACAGCAGAGAAAAAGCTGACTAAAACACCATCCGTCCAGCAACTATGCCAGTACTAGTGTTCTGCTAAGCCACTGAGATTTTGAAGTTATGTTTTCTCATAACACCATTCACAGTCTTGTGCCACATTTCATAGCTTTTTCATCATAGTAGTACCCGAGTTTGATAATGGTTGCTTCACATACTGAGGTAAGAAAATAGGCTACATAGATGGAAATCCATGTATGTGATGGCAAAACATCTAATAACTGGTTGCCTGAGATAACTTGAAAGCTGTATAATTGACAATAATAAAAAGCAGAATCTTATCAGGGTTTACTCATGATTACTGGTTGCATTTTTTATAAGAACTTATTTTGGAAAAAAAAGAGATGATGATGATGATGATGATGTCGTCAAGAGCAAATTAGCTAGTATGTAAGTACAAATGTGAAGAAATATAGAGAATTCAAATATAGAGGCCCCTGCTTCATCCATTGATATCAGTGAGATTCAAATGACCAGCCCTGGCCTACAGAGGAGAATCACCACTTTACTTCCTAGTGATGCTATTGCACTTCTCACCAGACCATTTCTTAAAACACTAGTTAATGATGTATCTTCAGGACTTTCCTAAAAAATATAGACTTTTGGTGTGCTTTCTGGGCTCATGAAATGTCTCCATTCAGGGATTCCCACTCCTCTTACACTTTCATTGCCTTCCTTCACTATCTACTATAGATATATATCTACTATAGATATACTTCCTTCACTGTCTACATAGGAATGTTCTACCTATGTACAAAAAGTACAAAGGCAATCTGCTTTGCCGGGTTGCAGGCCACTAAAACACTCAGGGGTCACTCCAGGGGAACTGGGCTGCGGGAAATAACCACACAAGAGACAGAAATACCTTTCTCTTTGGGAGTGCTGTGACGGCTCCTCTGACCTTAAGGGTCCACCAAAAGAGAGAGAGAGAGAGCATGCGCTGACCCCTTTTATTGAGAAGCTATTCAAATGAGGCAAGGGGTCAGGTTTCAAGGGGCTGAGTCTAGCTTCATGATGTCTGCTGTCAGCAAGTTGACTGACATCTCAGTAGGCCACAGCCAAGGGCACAGTAAGATAAGGGGACACACAAGAGGTGTTTCCATGGAACATTCTATCCCAAACAGGGCAAGGGGTAATATTACAAAGGAAAAGGTAAGCATAGCTCCACCCATGGGGCTGTAGGAAGGCATGCCCATGCACGAAGATATTGTTGCTCGTACCCTAGAAGACGGGGCTATCCAGATCACAGCACGATCACCAGATGCCACACTGGGCAGGAGTGGAGACAGACGCAGTCTTCAGTCTCATGCTAGTTGGCCTCCCACACTGCTTATCACTTTTTTTATTTCAAGGAGTGTCCTGAGCTGAAAGCTTTCATTTTCCCTTTCCTATCTACCATGTTCGTCCTCTAAGGTTTAGTATTTGTTCTCAGGAAATACTTTATTTCTCCACTTTACCAAACTATTTGTCTTAAGTTCCTTCAGCAGCAGATCCTGAGACAAACAAAGTGGATGTAAGCTTATTTGGCAGATGATCAAAGAAAGCAGTAGAAAGAGATTGCAAAAGTGAGACAAGGAAAGGAAGGAATCCAACATGGAGTTCAATCATGAGTGTATGATTTCTGTGGGTACTTGATGCTCATTCCAACTTGGCACTTTGGATAGTCCTTGTAAATACTCCTCAGTAATGTCTCCCTGAAAAGGTAGAGAAATGGGTGTTTATCTTCCAACTTCTGTTCATCATTGGTTGTGAGAACTACTCCAAGAAGAGTCATTCACCAGTCTTTCCTATCTGTCCTACTTCAACAGTCAGAGGAAACTTTCAGAAAGAGTTACAGGGTTTTTTCAGAAAGAAAACATGATGTTCGAGAGGATGGTGGGTGCTACCGGATAGGAGTAGGGCACTGAGAAAGGCTGTTATAAACTACTCCATGTACTATTCAGATCCACCCATGATGATATCAGAGAGAAAACTATTCCAACCAGATGGAAGAAGTATAAAGGCCCTAAGTAAGATTTCATTCTCTCTGTTTGCTTCTTCTTCACCAGCTAGACTCTAGCAAACTTTCCACATTCATTCATCATCCCATCTAGACCATTTCTAGGTTTTCCTTTCCCACTACCATCTAGGTCCTGATGTCTCATAGAGACTGTAACACTAATCTGTTGAGATGAGTTATTATCTTAAATTCAAAGAAAGTCAAAGTAATAGTATGATATGAGAAGAAAACATAAAAATCTGATGAGCCTACTAACTCTACTGAAAAAAAACATCAATTTTCATAGGAATGTTCTACCTATGTACAAAAAGTTTTAAAATTCTCAACTGAATTCTGTTACACCTCAGTCTCTTTATTATTAATTCCATTATTGACTTTCAGTTCTTATTATTTGCTCACAAAATGTTGTCACTCTTTCAGAATTACCAAAGATAGGAAACTGCCAGATGCTCTAGCCAGGTCTGCAAATGACACTTCAATGATTAAGCCTGATTCTATCAACACTAGAGACTACATGCCCTAACAGTGTAGACACATTGAATTAAAAACACTTTTAGGTTCTTCCTCCTCTTTCAACCCTTAAATATGTTCCTAAGTATTCCAGATATCTACTGATACACTGCCTTCAGGCAGACTCATCTGTACCCACAGCTTTGACCATCCTCCAAGTATGAATGGCTTCCAAATTACTAATCTCTACTCCCACCTTTCTCATGCATAACCACTTCCAGAGAGATGCCTTCTAATCATCTCAAATTACTGTGTGAAAAATGAAATGCTTCATCTCTCCAAATATCCTTATATAACCTTTTAAATGAAACTGTATGATGATTAAAGATTTTTGATAAATAAAAAGGAAAGGCAGGAAGGAGAAAAACAAAGAAATGCATCAAGGAGAAAGAAAAGAACACAATACCATATCTCACAGAGTATTGCTTTGAGTTTCCAAAAGCCCATAAATAAACATAAGCTCAGAACTAATAGGATAGATTTAGGAGTTAGACTTTTGAGATCAAAATGTCTATTTTATTATTTATTTAAAATATAAAACTAGAATAGAGAACATTGTTCAAGTGTTCAATAAAATGAGCATGCTAATATTTCTCTAAATAGAAATTATCCTCCAAACCTGTTCCTTTATCCTTCACTTTTCTTGCACAAAAGCAAACAAACCACTAAAAAAATAAACTGAATCCAACTGATGCATTTAGAAGAATATGGGAATGCAAACATCCTTCACAAAATTCTTCCCTTCCCATCTGGGATCTGAGTCTCCACAGGAAGACCATAGGAAGAACATTATGAAGCACTCTGTAGTCATGTGTTAATTTCTGTGGAGTCAGCATTCATGGCTGAAAGTTAAACTAAAGAGGAAAAATAATTGTTTACCACAAGGTATATCTTAACATTCTGGGCTTACACTGGAAAAACCCAGTGTTAACTATGGAAAATTGAGGGAGCAGATTAAGATTAGCAATACTACTCCCATCTTCAGAAGATTATTTTCCTAATTCTTTCAGTTATTTCAAAATCATTCATGTTCATTTTGATACTACTATATCCCACCAACCCTGGTGAATGTTCTGAAATGTATTCGTATTTTATATTAACAATAAGCCTGTTCTCGTAACTAAAAACTCTGTCCTTATTTTCCATTCCAAATTTTCTTACCAAAACTTTCATCTGAATTTCTGCAGTGAGATTAACTGACAGCAACCAGACACTCAAATAATAGTAATCTTTTGTAATTCCAACAAGATACACCATTTAAACACAAACTCTTCCATTATACAGTTCTGAGAAAAATTGAAATTCAAAGATTAAATCCATTTATGTTATGCTTCAATGAAATTAACATCCAAAATTAGCTTATCTTGCCCCATAAATTAAATACCAAAGAGTTAAAGTAAAATATAATTGTTTAACCAGTTAGAAAACAATAAGTAAAATTGTTTGAAAATCCTTTTTTTACAGTTTTTTCAACCCAAGGGGATGATAAATGGTATTGAATTTTTCTTTTTTCTTTTTTTTTAAAGAGAGAGAGAGGTAGAGAGAGAGAGAGAAAGAGAGAATTTTAATATTTATTTTTTAGTTATCGGCAGGCACAACATCTTTGTTTGTATGTGGTGCTGAGGATCGAACCCGGGCCGCACACACGCCAGGCGAGCGCGCTACCGCTTGAGCCACATCCCCAGCCCTTGAATTTTTCTTTAAAGGAGAATTTTAACTGATGACTATAAAAGAAATGCCAAAAATTGGAGGAAGAACACTATTTTATAATTGCCAATGAAATAAAATAATTGATTCTGAAAATAATTATTAATGAATGAAACCAATAAAGACTTGGCAGACGAATATTCTTATTATGATGGACTGTGCTATGTTGTAGTAATAAACACAGCCAAAATCTCAGTGGCGTATATAAACAAATAAAAGTTTATTTCTTACTCATGATATAGTCCAAGTCTAATCTTCAAAACAACAGTTCTTCTATTCAGAGTCACTCAGAGATCCAGCTTAGAATATTCTTCCTTGATTCTGAGTCAGAAAAAAGAAATTTGATGATTTGCACACTGGCTATAAAAACCTTCCACCTGTACATACCATATTTCACTAGGCTAATAAAGTCACATAGAAATGTCTAATTTCAAGGAAGATTTGGAGGTTCAATTTTATTTGTGCTCAAAAGGAGGAAAAGGAATATTTGTGAGCAACACTTATAATAAAGGAACTTTTAACAGAGAGGTTAGACAGTCATCACTTTGCCTAACTAATCATTAGTAAAAAAAAAAAAAAAAAAAAAAAAAAAATACCGTATACTGCTACCATAATGCAAGATGAGGGACACAATGTAATCTATGAAGTATGCTTGAAAATTTTTTTAAAAACCAGATGGAAAAATCTTTAAATGTAACCCAGACACTAGAGTAACTCTCAGTTAACTGGAAAAAAAAAGGAAGACAAAGAAGCAAATTAAATGATAAGACTAGGAAACAAGAAGACAAAACCCAAAATCTGAGGGGTTTTACAAAGCAGCAAAAAATTTCTTCAGTGACTCAATGACATTTAAAAATCGATAGTGCAGAGATTTCTCTAGATTAAAAGAACCAGAAGACACAAATATGCAAGACTAGTTTAGACCCTAATTTAAACAAACCACTGTAAAAAAAAAATGTGTGGGGATATCTTAATTTAGACAGGATATTAGATGTTACCCAGGAATTTTGTTCTAATCATAAGTTGGCTGTTACCTAAGAACATTTTCATATTTTTAGAGATGCATCTCTATAGATACATATTTTTAGAGATGCAGAGGTGAGATGATGTGATGTCTGAGTTTTACTTTAAAAATACTTCATCAAGAAATGAAAAGAGGAAATATGAAATAAGTATGGCAAAATGTTGATAATTGTACCAGTCAAGGTCCAATCAGGAAAGCAAAAACTACTCTATGCATTTAAATAATACAAATATAATACAAAAAATAAAAATAATAAAATATTACATAAAGCATTCCAAGAACTAAGAAACCAAACAAGGAAAAATGAATCTGGCAATAACAAATAGATGCTACCACCTTTTAACTTGGACAGAAATAGTAAAGAAAGCAGTGACAGAGCTTAAAAACATAAGCAGGGATCTGAGGATGGACTGTCTGATTAAGAGCAGGGGTACAGAGGTGACTCACTGGCTGCTTGAGTCCAGGGAAGGGCCAACAGAATAACCTGGTGTGTTATGATATGGATGTGAAGTGTCCCCATTGTGTGAGACAATGCAAGAAGGTTTAGAGGAGACATGATTGGATTATGGGAGCCTGTTTCAATCAGCTTTTTCACTGCTGTGACTGAAAGATCCCACAAGAACAATTGTAGAGAAGGGAGTTTATTTGATGGCCCACATTTTCTGAGGTCTTAGTTCATAGACAACCGGCTCCATTCCTCTGGGCTTGAGGTGAGGCAGGACATCAGGATGGAAAAGTGTTGTGGAGGAAAGTGGTTCACAGGATGGTCAGAAATGAGAGAGAGAGAGAGAGAGAGAGAGAGAGAGAGAGAGAGAGAGAGAGAGAGTGTGTCCACTCACCAAGTACAAAATGTATACCCCACAGCCACTCCCCTGATGACCTACCTCCTCTAGCCACACCCTACCTGCTTTCAGTTACCACTCATTAATCTCATCAGGGGATTAATTCACTGATTGTGTTAAGGCTATCATAACCCAAACATTTCACCTCTGAACCCTCTTTCATTGTCTCACACAGAAGCTTTTGGGTGACACCTCACATCCAAACCATAACATGGTGTTTCTCTCCCTTTCTCTGGTTTTCCACAAAGGCTTTCCTTGTGCTCAAACCACTGGAAGCCAGAGAGTAAAGAAGGCTGGGGAATGGGTTTCTTGTGTACACTTAAAGAAAGATTTTATTTTTTAAAATTATCTTTATGTGTATAATCTTACCCAGAAACATTCTCAATGCTCACCTCTCATGAATCCCCATTTTAAAGAGTTGAAAATGTTAACAGGATACAGGATTATCCTTCCCTGTTTCCATACTCTGTTCCTATCTATTTGGTTGAATTCAGCAAATAGGAATTACCAGGTGAAGAGTAAAGCAATAGATGGGAAATAATGATGCATATTTACTTACGTTTACTCCTTGTCAAGCCATAGATTTGTCCAGGTGGTCTTCTCCCATAAGCTACAGCTCTCACAGATTCTGTAAACAGCACAAGGCCCTTCTCTGTCACTTCAAGATAGTCAAGATAATAGCTTTCCACTCCCGCAAGTCCTGTTGCTTTGTCACCCATGTTGGATCTCTAGCCCTGGTCATGCCTCTGTCAATATAGTTTTTTGTAAAATTCTTATCAATTACCCCTTAGAGTGTGTCATATATTTTTTTGTTTTGTTTTGTTTTGTTTTTGACTGAGATCCCAACTGTTGAAACTTGTTATAAATAAATAGGCATAAGCAAACATGTTTCCCATATACCAGCAATGATGAGCAATTGTTACAGAAAGACATCTCAGGTACCAGAGAAAATGTTCATCATTATATAGGTGTGTGTATACTGTGTAATATGTATCAGGTTTATTAATATACATCTATTTTTTTGTACACTAGCTTTCTATATTATATTCCTTAGTAATATATTAGAAAGATCTAGTTGAGAAAAACTACCATGGGGCATGAATATTAGAAATGATTAAATTATGCTGTATGCCACATCCTTGAAAGACTAAATATTATTGAAAATAAATTTCTAAGTTAATTTTTAATTAAATACCTATAAAAATTCCATTAGAATTAAGAGTACTTTGGAGTAGGTATTGATTTTAAAGTTCTCTTGAAGAATAAACAAGTAAGAATAGCTAATAAAAATCTGAAGTTCATTTGAAGAATAAGCAAATAAGGAAAGCTAATAAAATTTTGTAAATGAATTTCAATGTAGGGTATTTGATGTGTTATATATTTAACAAAACAATGTGATATTAGCCAAAGGATTTAGAGATGAATAGGACAATAAGATAACCTATGAAGTTATCCTTAGTATCCTTCTTTGCAAATGTTTGACTTTGTTAGATAATGTATTGCAAGCAATTGGGGGAAAGGAGTAACTAACATTTTAGGGACAAATGAATAACAATTTAAAAATCATACCTATATGTTAAAATAAATCTTATAAATTAGTATGCTAAATTAAAATATAGAAGAAAATCTAAGTATATGCTTCTGATGTAGAGATGGGGAATGACTTTAGAACCTAAAAGTAATAAAAAAAATCTTAAAGAAAAAATTAAATTTCTCAAACATCTTTGGTATTCCATAATCTAAAGAAATTTAAAAGGCAAATTAAAAAATGTAGCTTATATGTAAAGACCTTACATAAATGCAAACATGCATACACACACACACGCGCCACAAATGAGCAGTAGGGTCTATATAAAACTGCTAAAAGCACTAGAATAAAGTTTAAATGACTTTCATATCAAGGAATATAACTTGGAATAGACATATGCAATATATGGAAAGTTCTTGCAGCACTTATGTTTAAATTGCTAGTGCTAGACTAGGGTAGTCAGTGCTAACCTAGCTTGCTCAGATTCTATCACTTGTATTCAGGGACACAGGATGGATCTGGAGGGGCTTGTGTTAGGGGATTTAGGTGTCTTTTCCATAGGTCCAAGAGTCACTTTTCATTGTTTAGCCTCCAACTGGAGCTCAATATAGTTAAATTACTTCCAATCACTGCTATAATTTTCAGAGTTCCAAACTGTCAATTTGCCCAGAGGAGATGGGTATACTTTTTTTTAGTGAACATAAAAAGAATGGGGATCATTATTCCATGTAACTATATATAATAACAAGTAATAAAATAAACTAGTTGCAGATTCAAAGTCTAAGTTGACAATTTAAAAATTTTTTGTTTGGAATATTCCATCACAGGACCAGGAACCAAACTGAATGGAAAAACATATCTCAGTTCTGTTATCACAATGGTAAAGGGAGAAACATGGCAACAAAATAAAGGAGGCCTGAATGGTAGATATTGTGCCCATCCTGATCCTCTAACTACTAAGTATTTCCCTACATGGTTGTAGTTTCCTGTCACAGGCCCCTATGATACTCTGTCTGAGGACTTTCTCTGGCCACATGATGCTATAGGTTGAGTGTTTATGTCCCCCCAAATCCATATGTTGAAAGCTAATATCCAGTGTGACGGTATTTGGAAGTGGGAGCCTTTGACAAGTGATTAGGTTAAGAGCAGAACCCTCATGAATAGAATTAGTGTCTTTATATTTTTTCTCTCTTTCTATTTTTGTCAGAATCTAGAGAGATACTTTCCTTTTTTATAATTTAGAGTTTTCTAATCATACATAGTATTTGGGTTCATTTTGACACACTCATCCATGCAAGAAATTTGATTTCAATCCCCATCTTCTCCTTTTCATCTCTTCCTCTCTCTGTTCTTCCTCCTCCATTCTATTGATCTTCCTTTTACCCCTTCATTTATTTATTTTTGATTGGTACTTTCTACATAGACATAAAGGCGGATCTCCCTTTGGCACCTTTATGTATGAATATAACATGATTTTATTAAATTCGTTCCACATTTCTTTCCCTTTCCCTGCCTTCTTCCCTCCCTCTTCTTATTCTTCTATTCCACTGATCTTCCCTATATCTTTATGATAACCTATCCCTTCCCCAAATGAATTCTTTCCCTTATTTTGCTCTAGCTTCCACCTATGAGAGAAAACATTTGATTTTCTGAATCTGGATTATTTCACTTAGTGTGTTATTCTTTGTTTTCATCCATTTAGAGACAAATGCCATTATTTTATTCTTGTTTCTGACTGAGTAAAACTCCATTGTGTGTATATATACCACATTTTCTGGATTCATTCATCTATTGATGCTCATCTAGGTTGATTCCATAATTTGGCTATTGTGGATTATGCTACTATAAACATTACAGTGACTGTATTGCTATAGTATACTGATTTTAGAGCTTCTGGATAAATTCTGATGAGTGGGATAGCTGGGTCATATGGTAGGTCCATTCCTAGTTTTTTGAGGAATTTCTATACTGCTTTCCAGAGAGGTTTTATTAATTTGCAATACCACCAAATTTATGTACCTTTCCCCCCACATCTTTGCCAGCATTATTATTATTCATGTTCTTTGCCATTCTGACTGCATGAGATTAAATCTTAGCTTTTTTTTTTTTTTTTTTTTTGTATTTCTTGGCCATTTGTTTTTCCTTTTGAGAAATTTCTGTTTAGTTTTTTTGTTTTGTTATTGTTGTTGCTGTTTGCCCATTTATTGACTGAACTATTTACTACTTTGACAATGAATTTTTTTAGTTCTTTTTATATTCTGAATATTAATCCCCTGTCATAGGACTAGCTGGCAAAGATTTTTCTCCCATTCCATAGGCTCTCTTTTCACTCTCTTAATTTTTCCTTTGCTGTGCAGAAGCTTTTTTGCCTGCTGGCATCCCACTATTGATTCTTGAGCTTTAGGGGTCTTGTTAAGGAAGTCAGTGATTTCACCTATATGGTGCAGTATTGATCCTGTTGTTGTTGTTTGTTTGTTTTCTAGAAGTTGCAGTGTTTCTGGTCCAGTTCCTAAGTCTTGATCCACTTTTATTTGACTTTTGTGCAAGATAAAAGATAGGGATTAAAATTCATCTTTCTACATGTTTATCCTGCGTCTCCAGCACCACTTATTATAAAGTCTGCCTTTTCTCCAACATATATTTTTGGCACCTTGTCAAGTATCAGATAACTGCAAGTATGTGGGTTTGTCTCTTCATTTTCTATCTTTTCATATTTTTTATTGGTGCATTATAGCTGTACATATGTGGGATTTGTTTTTACTTATTCACCCATGCACATGATATAACTATACAGTTTGGCCAATATCATTTCCCAGTATTTCCCCTTTCCCTCCTCTTCTCCCTCCCCCTGGTCCCTTTCCTCTACTCTACAGGTTTCCCTTTGATTTTCATGAAATCCCTCCCCCATCTTTCTTTTCCTTTTTCTTCTCTAGCTTTGTGATGATTGATCTGAACTGTCAACTAGATTGAATTAAGAGGTGCTTACATTACGAGGTTTCTAGGTGTATCAATGAGGTTATTTTGAGGAATGATTGGCATGTGGGACAGAAAACTCAGAGGAGACACAACCTAAATGTGGGCAGCACAGTTCAATAGGTTGGGAGCCTGGATGGAACAAAAGATGAAAGAATAAAGAAGAATAAGCAGATGCAACTTTGATTCTTCTTGAGTAACTGTTTCAGTTGCTACTGTGATCACTTGAGGATTCATGTTCCAGTTCCTTCACCCTTCCAAAGCACATTCTGACTTTCTCTCCAGGGAGTTTCCAGGCCTTTTGCTCCAGATTGAAGCTCCAGCTTTTTGTACTGAGCACTGATTTCTCCAGCTCTCCAATCTGCAGACAGCCATTGTGGAACTGTACAACTTTTGGCCATGAAAGTCAATCTAACAAATCCCTTTTTTTTAATAATTATATATGTAATTATAAAAGAGATTTGTTACACACACACATACACACACACACACACACACACACACACACACATATCCTGTTGGTTCTGTTGCTCTAGAGAACCATCCTAATACAAGCTTCCACAGATGACAGAAAATATATGACCCTTGACTTTCTGAGTTTGGCTTGTTTCACTTAATATAATGTACTCAAGTTTAATCCATTAGCAGTAAATGACATAATTTCTTTCTTATTTATGGCCAAATAAAACTCCACATTTTCTTCATCTATTTATTCATTGATAGATATCTAGGCTGGTTTCATAGTTTGGCTATTGTCAATGGGTATGCATGTGTCACTGTAGTATGATAACTATAATTCTTTGGTGTGTGTGTGTGTGTGTGTGTGTGTGTGTGTGTAAAGGGTACCAGGGATTGAACTAGGGGCACAAAACCATTGAGCCACATCTACAGCCCTGTTTTGTATTTTATCTTAGAGACAGGGTCTCACTGAGTTGCTTAGTGCCACTGGAATTATAGACTTGCGCTACCTCGCCCAGCTTAGGATAAATATTAAGGAATGGTGTAACTGGGTCATATGGTGGTTTCATGCCTAGTGTTTTGAGAAAACTCCACAATGATTTCCATAGCAATTGTACTAATTTATAATCATATCAACAGTGTAAAAGTATTTTTCTTCACATGTACTTCAGCATTTATAATTGTTCATAGTCTTGATGACAGCTATTCTAACTGGAGTAAGAAAAAAATTTCAGTGTAGTTTTGATTTGCATTTCTCTAATTGCTAATGATGTTGAACACTTTTTCATGGATTTTTTGGCAATTTGTATTTCTTGTTTTTGAAGTGTCTGTCTAGTTCATTTGCCCATGTATTAATTGGGTTACTTGGGGATGATTTTTGTATGATGTGTGTGTGTTAAGTTTTTTGTGTTCATTAAATATTCTGGATATTAATCTGCTATCAGAAAAGTAATTAGTTATAAAACAAAGCTGACAGAATAAGAAGTTAAGAAAAGAGTAGTTTGGGCCATCAGAGAAAGCAGCTTCCATGTTTACAAATCAAGGTCTCAGAGTCTGTTCACACAAATTGGAGGAGCAAAGTGTCTTTCTGTACTGATTCTTCTGATTCATAAGCACTACCTATATTTATCTTTCTCAATCCAGTGCTCTCTCTGAGTCCGGCATTAGGTTTTCCCTAAGTACTAATTGTAAGTGCTATTGCAAGTTTTTCTCCTTGACAGTGACTTGATGAGTATTTCTTAAATGAATCCAAGGTAGCCTACATTAGCTGAGCTCTGGCCTTACAAACTGGAGTTCACAATACTGAATCAGATTATATGAATCCATTTATATTATGCTCATAACATTGTATTGTCATTTATGTTTTCTATTCTCTTCTTAGTAGCCTATCAGTTCCTATGGGGCAGAAAATAATTTTTCTCATTTATCTTTGTGTCTTCAGCACTTGGCTCAGTGCCTGATATAAGTAAAGCCAGCACCTATGTTCCAGACATGGTAAGAATTTATAAGTGAGGAGAATTGAACAGTAAGCAGAACAAAATAAAAAGGAGGTCACAGGAAAGGAATTTTGAAAAACATATCTAATAATGAAATACATTTCCTTAAAATTATGAAGGTTTGAATGTCACATTTATTTGGTCTTTTTTATTGGTGCATTATATTTATACATAATACTTGTGTGATAGATATTTTTGAAGAGTGCAGGTAATTTGCCTTGTAATATATTCATGCACACACGTAACAATAATTTGCTCAATTTTCTTCCCCAGTACCTCTCCATTCCCTCTCTTTCTCCCTCCTCCTGATCTTTTTCCTCTACTTTACAATTTCCCTTCTATTTTTGTAAGATACCTTTTTACTCATTTTTTCTCTTTAGTTCCCACAGATGAGAGAAAATAATGATCCTTGACTTTCTGAATCTGGCTTATTTCACTAAGCATGATGTTCTCCAGTTTCATTCATTTTCCTGCAAATGACATAATTTTATTCTTCTTTATGACTAGGCAAAATCCCAATAATACATTTATTCTCAATTCTATAATACATGCATGTATGGAGTTTATAATATACAATGTATTTTATGTGGAATATAGAATGGCCACTGACTTAATCTTTCCCACTAAAGGCCTCTAACAATTGCTTATTTTTGTTTTTGATCTGTTCATATCTTTACTTTCTCAAATTTTAAGCTAACAAAATAAGCAGATGAAATTACATGATGAGTAACTTTCAGCTGGATAAAAGCCCTTTATAGCCGTTTGTTTCCCCTATCCAAGATTCAGTCAAGGGATTAAGCATTTCATCCAGCTGTCATGTTCCTTTGTTCTTCTTTAGTTGAAAAGGATCTTCCCACACACATATCTTTTTTTTTATTATTGGTTGTTCAAAATATTACAAAGCTCTTGACATCTCATATTACATATAATAGATTCAAGTGGATTATGAACTCCCATTTTTACCCCAAATAC
The DNA here is from genome assembly GCF_048772815.1 of Callospermophilus lateralis. Lineage (NCBI taxonomy): Eukaryota > Metazoa > Chordata > Mammalia > Rodentia > Sciuridae > Callospermophilus > Callospermophilus lateralis. The sequence continues at coordinate 124,744,029 of NC_135306.1, read as the reverse complement.
AGATTGCAGAATCACATCGGTTACACATCCACATTTTTACCTAATGCCCTATTAGTAACTGTTGTATTCTGCTACCTTTCTTTTTTATTGTTGTTCCTCACAACACATTTTTGAAGATCCAGGTAATTTGACTTGTAAAATGTATCTCAATCTGGATGTGTCTGATGGCTTCCTCCCTTTCAGATGTCGGTTAAACATCTTTGGCAAAAACACTGTTTACATAATTTTGTGTGTCTCAAAAAATATGTATACTATCATGGGAATTTCATAATGTCAGTTCCATATTAATGATCTAAATGTGATCAGTCAGCTAAATCACTCCATTAAAGGCATAGTTTTCTCTTTGTAACTAATCTGCAAGGTGTTAACCCAATAGATTTTTATTGTTCATGGATGAATCTTGCTTGTATCCATTATTACATAGAATTAGAAAATCATTATTTTGTAAAACCCATCACACAGTCCACATTGCTGCCATTGCTCTGTAAAAAAGAGTTTTCCCTCTGTACACACCTTATTTTATTACTGTATAGTCCCAAATTCCATCAATGAATTTTAACCCCTTACCATTACAATTGTGATGTTCAAATGGTTCCACACAGTCCATGAGAGCTCCTCCAAAAGGGCTTCTGAATTATTTTGATGCACTTCTATAATTTTTTGGTATTTCTTTCCCTTCTGACCCAACAATAAATGCCAGCCTCCCCCTTTCCTTTCCCTTATATATAACTAGAAACTCCTTTTATAAAATCTAAGGACCCAATGTCTTTTACTGAGGATGCCACTTAGATCCCAAGACCTGTGCTGAGCTATAGCCTAACTAGTTTTCTAACCTAGCCCAACTATCTTCACCCTACTCCACGGCAATAACCTCCATTTGGTCTTCTGGCTGGCAGTCTCACTTCCCTCCAACCAATTCTTCATACTGCAGTTAGGATGATCTTTCCAAATGTAAATCTGTTCAGGCCATACCCAAGATGAAAGTATGCATGTGCATGCACACATTCATATAGTTCATAATAAAAGACATATCTTTATCCTCATAAAGACATAGCTTTATCCTCACTGACCTCTTTTTCCAACATACAATGCTTTCTCCCATCACAGGTTTTTGTATATTCTACTCCAACAATTTTCTCTGCTGAAACAATTTTCTTCTCTTCCCATTCATCTACAATCAGATACTGATGGTATACAGCTACCATCCAGGTTACAGTGGATACTTCTCAGGGTTTCAAGTCACTTGTACTCAACAGATTCTTGCTCCTAGCATTTTTCAACTTCTCAGATTCCAGGCAAAAGCAGGAGCACACTTAGGCATGAGTGTGAACAGGCCTGATGGGAAGCAGGGAGGCACTAACCCACCAAGAACAGCCCTTAGCCATGAATCAGGGCAATGGCAAGTGATGCAATGGGGACCTAAGAGCCATTTTACCAGCACATCATCCCATCTCTCACTGTACCCCATGTGTCTGCCATGCTTGAACACTCTCTGTACCCCAAAGGCCACACAAATTCTTTCTTCTCTATCCAGTCTCAGCCTTTTCCATGTTTTACTTATTATTGTAGACTCAAGTTGAAGGACACTTGTTTCAATAATGCCTTTCCCATTAACTCTAGGCAAAATTAAGCACTCATTTCTCTACAGGCCCAAAATAAAATTATTCTGTCCAGCTTTTTTTAAATATCAAGATATCTTGATGGACTGGTAACTTTTGATGAAAGGAAGCTGTCTTGCACTGATATATGTCCTCCTCAAAATTTATATTTTGAACTTCTAACCCTCAGTACCTCAGAATGTGGCTATTTGGACATAGTCTCACCAAGGTAATTAAGTTAAAATGAGATCTTTAGAGTAAACCCTATATGACTAGATGTTTTTATGAGAGGATACCTCGACACATCTACAGAGGTATGGGTACATGGGCAAAGTCAGCCATCTGGAAGCCCAGGAAAGAGACTGGAACAGACTCCTACCTCATGGCCCTCAGAAGAAGCCAACTCTACTGACACATTGCACTTGGAATTCCAAGTTCAAAAACTGTGAAAAAATGATTTACTATTGTTTAAGTCACCCAGTCTACCGTGCTTTTTTTCCAGCAGTCCTAACAAACTAACACACTGTCTTTCTTCCTTTTTAACTCGATAACATCTACCATAAAGAATTTTATACCACAGACACTTGATTTTTCATATGAATTAAAGTAATCACCATGATACAGTGCATGCCTTCCCAATTAGAATGTGAATACCTGGTTTTGGAGTCAAACTGAGTTTAAGTTCTGACATTTTTCCAGCTGAGTGACATCAAGAAAGAATGCAAATCTCAGGTTAAAGATGAAGGCAACAATCATCTAACTCATGAGAGTATTTTGATAATTAAATGAGATACCGTATGGAAGACATCCAACACAGTATCAGAAAAATAATAAGTTCTCAATTATTATTAACAACTATTGCTCCCATTATTTCCTTATTATATGTGTAATAAAAATATGGTGAAGCAGAATGGAGAAATATACAGAAGCACATTTTAATGATCCACTTCAGGGTAGACAATATACAATATATTGGACATTTTTTTTCAGAATCCTAATTATTCATCCACTGAAGAAAATATACTAATTTCCTTCAAAGAAGAATGTCTTTTTTCTTGTGTGCTAACATACTTTATGAAACTATTCCCCCTTTTTAGCTTTCACAACTAAATTCATTCCCAAGAGACATAGAGACATGTTCACAGTGGGAGACAAGACAAACTTCCCAGGCAATTCCCCAGACTAACAGGTTATTATGTTTCAGCCAGAGAAGGAATTTCATCTAGGGATAGGGTTTCTGAAAAACTGAAACCATTTTTAATGTGACCAGGCTGAATGTGGAGAAAGTAGATAACACACATCTGAACAGGATTATTACTCTCTTCTAGAAAATGGCATTCTCACCCTCAAGTCACATTAGTGCTCGGATGCAAAATTTTATGTGAAGTGAAAGCAGTGAAATAGGTGTTAGGGTAAAAGTTTCAATCTAGAAGAAATACTGTGGGAGGTTTTTGTTATTATTATTAAACACACAGGGTGGAGTTTCACACACACACACACACACACACACACACACACACACACAATAAATTAGGGCCCCTGGTCTCTGAGATTTCAACAAGGGAAACACAGATTGTATCAGATAAGAGGTGAAATCAATAAAACTTAATTAAGGAAAAAAAGTCTACAGAGGGGAGGAGAGGAACGAGGCAGAGCCAACTGTAAATCAAAGTAAAGAAGGTTTCATGAGGTTTGGTCATTTCCTGGGACAAACCAGGACTATAATTTCAAATTTAAAAAACAGTCTGATCCTGCCATCTTGGTTTGAGAAGGTATACGTAAGCAACTTATTAGTTATCTCTTTTCCTTTGTCTTCCAATGATGGACTAGGAATGTTTCTGTGCCCCTATGGCCAAGTTTTCTTATAATGAGTGAAAAAATGCTCTAAATTCGATAGGGATCATACAACTGGCTGCTCTCACATTCCTGGAGGTTCTGCTCCACTTAAAATACTACAAACTAAAATTATTCTTACCCCTGGAAACAAGACATCTCCCATCTCCAGCCACCATTCCAGTCTCTATAGTCCATGGGTACAAAATCTGCAGAGGCTCTCAAGACTGATAGATACCTAAATATGTTTTGCCACCTAGCAGGATAAAACTCCCACTCTGGTGAGTACGCTGTATTCCAAAAACTTTACTTGAGATTGCTAAAACCTACCTCCAAACTACCCCCATGATTTTTATCCTCAAATAACCCTAATTCTAACCCTAATCCATATCTGAAATCCATGAGACATTCACCAGTGCCATCACCTCTTCCTCCTTATTTTCAATCATGTTCTTCCTCAGAAATTTGGGAGAATGTAAGAAGAATGAAAAATATACTCAGATAAATTATTATAAATTATACTTATTGTAAGTTACTGTAAAGTGTGTTACTTGCCACTTGTTATTTTTAGAGAACAATCCTCTGTGACTAAAAGTCAGTAAAAGAGGGCAAATATTTTTAAAATAAAAGCAGTTTCACATCTCCATTGATTTGCTCCTTGATGTGGGTTCATTTTCTTTTAATAGTTCCACATCCTATGACTGCTTTCTGAGAAAATTCTGTACTACAAACACCAGGTGGATCACAGGCCCACTGACGATATCAGGATAAACCAGTCGTAAGTTTTCCCATCAAACTTTGGGCAATCATAATCCCCGCCACTGATGATGATGAAAGAAAAACATTTTTCTAGAGGAACAGAACCATTTATGGGAATGTTTGACTTGCTGTTCAGTAAACACAGACACTTGAGAAGAGTCAGCCATAAACGGGAAACTTGAGTATCAGGGAGTGGGAGGAAAAGACAACAAGGAGCAGAAGGTTTCCATGACCCAAGGGTAGACAGTTTGTGCATATTGTGTCTATTATCATAAATATTTCCACAATCCATTGAGGCAACGATCTCCTTTCTAAAAATGAACACTGACTGGTAGATATTTAATACCTCCCTTTGAATAGCTATATTTATGCATTTAATTCATGGTATTTCTTTAGATCATCATCTTTTAAACATTTACTAAATGAAAAATTAAATTCATCAGTTATAGCAGATACTTTTGCTATTCCACATTTCATCTCCACAGCCCATCTCTGATTCAGCTACAGTTGGGATAGACTGGTATATGCAAGCTTCTAATATCCCATCTAAAGTGTGTATGTTTCTTCTCCAGTTTGGTACACAAAGGGCTTTTCAAAGCCAAGGAACTTGCTCAACCCTGCCAAAGCACAGTCTAGGAGCATGAGGGAGTTACAGGCACAACAGAATTAACACTCAACCCCCGTGGGGGACGTAAGCAGGTGGAGGGGTGCCTCAACCTCCAGGGCCTCAAATGGACAGTCCCAGGAGGCATCCTGTGTGCTTCTCAGCAGTCCTTGCAGAATTGTGCCTCCACAGCTACCACACCCATGACTTCTAACCTTGGCTCTTTCTCTTTCTCTAGTTCATTTTCTAGTTCCTAGTTTTCCCTCCCAATGAAAGTACCTATCTCTACTTCTACTCCCAGGCTCTGCTTACTTGAGAACCAAAAGACATAAATTTACAAAATCTAGAGAAATCTAGACAGCAGAAATCTGGACAGTGAAATGAAAGCAGTGAGAGAAACTTGGAAATATTATTATATAATCATTAATATGTCTCCATATCCTTGTCTATGCTTATTTATTGCTTATAAAGCACAGTGCACTGTTTCAGGGCACTGGAGACACAGCTCCAAGACGGAACTATATAAATAGTCATTCGCAGAGATAATAAGACTGCCTAATACATATTAAGTACTATGTGTCTATTAAATAAGTAGAAAATAAGGGCTTAAATTCTAAGTGTCTACTGAATATATCTCAAATTTTAAGCTCTCTCAGTTATCACAAACTCTGATGGTTTTTAATTAAACTTTTTATTATTTTGAGATAATTTTGGACTTGATGCAGTTGTAAGAAATAGTAAGAGAGATCGCATATACTATATACCCAAGTAGCTTAAGTTACTTCTACTACTGATCAAGATAATTAAAATAAAATTCTCTCTTTTTTTCTCATTTTGCCTGGAACATAGGGTTCAGTGCTTGTTGAAATGAAGTAAAATTCAAATAATATAAAATTTAATCATATAAAATGCATGGTGGCATTTAATACACTCAAGATATTGTGTAACTACCACCCACATCAAGTTCCAAAACATTTTACCAACCCAAAAGATAACCTCATATTCAATAAACAAGCACTACTTCTTCCTCCCTCCCCCAGCCTCTGTCAACCAACAATCTGCTTCCTGGCTGTAAAGATTTACCTATCCTAGATATTTCATAGAAACGGAACTGAATAACATGTGCTCTACTATATCTGTCTTTCCTTTCACTTAGCCTAACTTTTAAGATTCATTCACATTTGTAGCATTTATAGGTACTTTGTTTCTTTTTATTACTGAATAATACTCCACTGTGTGTGTGTGTGTGTGTGTGTGTGTGTGTGTGTATCACATGGCTATCCATGCCACACCATCAGTATCTATTAATGGGCATTGTGTTTGTTTCTACCTTTTGGTTATTATGAATAATAATGTTGTGAAGATCCCTCTATAAGTACTTGTTTAAGTACTTATAGCAATTTTTTTAGAGATTTACCTAGGAACAGAATTGCCAGACAATGGGGTAATTTGATATTAGACTTTTTGAGAAACCACCAAATTGTTTTCCACAGTGACTGTCATTTTACACTCCTACTAGATTTCTCCATATCATTGTCCATGCCTGTTAATTTCAGTTTTACTACTTTCTAAAAATAAAATAAATATGAAAATGACAAGTAATGAATAAAAGCAAAAAGTCATTGATTTTACAATCAAGTTTAAACATGAAGAATAAAAACATTTCAAAGAAAAAAGTCAAGTTTATACTGTATATCTTTGTTCCTCCATTCCAGCCAATTAAAAATTCTAAGTGTCTTAGGTTTATACTTCAATCTAAGAAAGCAATGCAATTTCCAACTTTCTTTAAAATGGCTAAAATCTTTCTAAAATATATATGAAAATAAATAACATTTTTTACAAACTATGTACTAGCAAAATATTATTTGTGGGAAATTGTCAAGCATCACAAATATCTTTTGGGTTTTGTTTTGTTCTTGAGCCATGAATGATTAATAGCTTGTCAATTATGGTGGATTGTTTTGTTTTGTTTTGTTTTCCTACATCTGAGCAAGATGTTAAGGTAATAGTGATATAGAGATAGCAACGTTCCATAGAATGCAGATGGTTTGGGCCAAGGGAATAAATCCACACATGCACATGATAATAAGATATGAGATATGAGTAAAATTTGTTTACTTTTAAAAGCTTCCTTGCCTTTTTTTTTCTTTTTAACACAAGGTCTTACTGAGTTCCTGAGGGGTTTCACAAAATTGTCCAGACTAGCCTCAAACTTACAATCCTTCTGCCTCACCCTTCCAAGTTGCTGGGATTACATGTAAGAATGTGCCACTGTGACTGACTCTCCTTGGCCTTTAAAAAAAAAAAAAAAGTAATTAATTAATTTTCAAGGTAAGAATCAAGGAGGCAATGAAATACTACATTTGAACTTCTTAACACAAGGGCTTTGTTGTCCAAAGAGATGTGGATATGTTTTCTAAATTAAGAAATAAAAGGTATTCACATTTGAAAAGGGGGAAAAAAGGTCCCATGGAACTACACTTTGTAACAAAATTCCTGTGCACTCATGTACCTTAAAATTTCATGTTACATACAGTTTAAATTTTCATTGAAGATACTATTTGTCTTTGTTTATGTATAAATCTCACTTTCAGAACCACTGTGTTAATGAAATCACTTATTCCCATGAGAATATATAGACAGTTAAAATAGTATCATCTAGAAATACTGAGTCAATGAAGAGGCATGAAATGGTTAACTGATATATGAGTTTTGGGAGGTCTTTTTTTCTGATTTTCCCTAGCAAATGTTTCTTCTTAGCTTCTTTGTCATGTGGGTTCTTCAGCAGACCTTTCAAATAGTTTTGGATGTGTATGTAATAAGATCTATGACTGAATATAATAGTCACATGCTTAAGTCATAGTTTAATAAAAATAACTGACAATTTTAACTTAGAATGGCCTACAATTTCAACTTACTACAAAATTAAAATGGGCTTTACAATCATCTTTTCCATAAAATTTCCCTACCTAAGACTGCTGAAGCCCACCTAATTGTCAAATAAGTTTTTTAAGCACAGTCATACTGATTGAACGTCAAAATCTTTTTTCATTAGGTTCTAGGATGATGTTTCCCAGCAGTTCTTCCCCTGTTAATGCCCTGCCTCCTCCCACTTGTCTTCAAAATTTTCTCTTCCTCCACCTCCCACTTGTATATTACTTTCCACATTCCAAATAAATTTTTAAAAAATCAAAAGATCTTCAAATGTGGCAGAAAAAAGCCTAGAAACATCTATGCAAAAGCATTTTAATAATGACTTTGTTTAATGGTCAAAGTACAAGTAATTTTTTTTCTACCTTTGTCTTCCACATTTTCTTTACTGAAAACAAAATAACTATGATGAGAAAAACATTGAGGGGAAAAAATGGAATTTCCTAAAGTTCTATTAGTTATGTTTTTTTTTCTTCCTGCTTTATGTGTATTCCTTGGGTACACATAAAGCAGGAAGGAAAAAAAAAAAAAAAAAGCTTTTTCTCTGATTTAAGCCAGAAAATCTGCAACAACAAATTCTAAGTCTACACAGGTTGTCTCCCTCTTTCTAAAAAATGTGTTCAAAGTGTGTAGAATCTAGGGGGAAAAAAGATGACATGAAAGTAGAAGAGGGACTACTAGGGAAAAGAGAGGGTCCTAGGGGAAGCTGATAAAAGAGGGTAATAGGGAGAGTATATATGATCAAAATATATTATATATGCATGTATGACAGTGTCACACAGAAACCCACCATGTTGTACAATTAATATGTGCTAATAACTATAAACTTAAAAAAAGAGAAAACTTTATAAAAGAAGAATGGGAAAATCAGAAGTCATGATACTTAGCCACAAATATATTTAATTTAATATGCAACTATGGGCAAATTATATTTTAAAGCAATTTTTTGTAGATACACATGCATTTTTTTTTCATTTTTATTAGCACTAAAGTTCTCTAAAAATTGAATGTCTCCAAGGCAAATAAAAGATGTACATACATCTTCCAAAGAGTTAAAATTTGTTAAGCACATTGCCTTTCAGATCTGCACTTTATCCTAAGAACTTAGGAAGTCAAGCAAGGCAACTCCTCTCCTCCTCCTACGTTGGTCTATACATAGGTCTTAGAGGCCAAAGCAAAATGTCTCTTCCTTGATATCCCATGGACACTTAAAGAAACCAAATTAATATACTTCACCTCACCAAGAAAAAAAAATCAATTAGAGTTGTACTCTAATTAATCACATCTGCTATGGTGAATTATAGAATGCAAGAACACAAAGAGGTAGGGAGTCTAGAATATCTCTCAGATCTCAGATAAAGGCCATAGTTTGTTAATTCTACTTCCTATTTCCACCCTCTATTCCATCCTCAGAGTCTACTTAGGTGCAGACACTTACCATTTCCTGGTTGGATTAGTGATCCTGGCCATTCTCCAACTTTTCATTCTTGCTGACCCAGGTAATCAATCTTTTACCTTGTTGGGGGAGATGTTTCTATAATAGAAATATGATGAATAGTCAACACTCAGTAAGTATTTCTTAAGTGCTTGAATAATCAAAATCAAAATCAGAAAAATCACTATTGTTCATTTCACAACGCTTAAAATACACCTGGAGAAACAGACTTACAATGTAATCTAATTTTTCCATCTATACAATTATATATTTATAATACTTTTCTTAATTTGCAAATTAATTATGTTGTAGGAAGACATATTACATTGAAAAATATTTAAGCTAAACTTTTTTGTTTGGGGGGGATACTGGGGATTGAACTCAGGGGCACTCAACCACTGAGCCACATCCCCAGTCCTATTTTGTATTTTATTTAGAGACAGGGTCTCACTAAATTGCTTAGCTCCTCACTTTTGCTGAGGCTGGCTTTGAACTCACAATCCTCCTGCCTCAGCCTCCCAAGGCGCTGGGATTAAACGTATTTACCGCAGCGTCCGGCTTTAGCTAGAGTTTTTAATAAAATCATTCTAATGAAAGTAACATTATATGTCATAATTAATAATATGTCAAATGTCATGGTAATATATTTAATTACTGTAGTCTAATGAGGAACACACACTGACATACTACTTCATAGATAGCCAAGGAGAGGCACCAAGAAAAAACTACACTGTGTCACAGGTTAGGGACAAAGGCTCTACTGTAAGTCAATTCAAAACAAATGTTGGAAGAATTAAGTTTCCATGTGGCTCATGGTGCTAGAGATTTCCACTCACAATCATAACTGCACCACAGTACTCAGTGCATGATCACTTAAAGAAGCTGCTCATGTCAATTTCATCTGATTCAAAACAACTTGCAGTTAAGTATGCAAGCGAAATTGTTCCTGAGAAAAGAGGAGAAAAAATGAAAGTATTACATTTTCTTTTTCTGAAGGGGCATTTTATTTTATTTTGCTCCCTATGTAATATTAAACTGATTAGCCCAACAAAATAATGAATTTAATTAGCCAAGACCTAATTTAAAAGGATGGAATTGATCATGATGGTGAGTTGAAGGATGGTTCATCAGGGTTAAAATAAAAAGAATAAATAGGTTAATAGATAAATGTTAGCAGTATATCTTTCTACTATTAAGCTCAATTTAGCAATTTAATTTCACCAAACACCATCTATTGCTTTAAATTCCTATGATTAATTTGACTTTTACAAGGTTTGTATTTTTTATTTAATTTATAATTTTTTGTGTTTGGCAATAATAAAAGAGCTCAAGTATGAAGGATTATACCTAGTTTTATGTCTGTAGTTGTTTTAAAACATCGGAGTACTATTACTTAAATGACCACTGGAAATTAATGAAAAATATTTCCCTGTAAATGGGAGATTTCAATACTACCCATGATTGAGAAACACTACTGAATATAATGAGGGAAACACTGATTTCTAAGTAGGAGAGAGTCAAAGTATTGGGGATGGCATTAATGATGACAAAAATCTATTCCAACCTAACTCTCCATCTTCACTTCTGCCCCTTTCTCAAATGAGACCATCACACAATACTACTTGCAGTTCTCTGAACATGTCTGTGCTCTCATTATTTTGATCCTAAATAACAGAGCCTCAGTAAACTTCTTAAACTTCCATAACTACTTGGTGCTCTTCCATTCCTCTGCCCTCCTTCACACATCTAGCATGAAACGCCCAATCTTGTTAAGCCTAAAAAGTTACTCATCCAACTTTTTAGTCCCTCCCCTCCAAGCAAATGCTCTCCTAGGAGGAGGAAAATCTAATCTGGGCAGTGAGGAAAGCCATTTCAGGTCTAGGAAACATGATTTTAGGAAGAATGATCTTGACTGGGCAAAGATGAGAAGTAGGGACCAAAAGAGTAGTAAGAAAAGAAATGGAAAGAAGAGGCCAGTGTTTAGGGGGCAGGTCTACAAACTTGGGTGATGGGTTGGATATATAGGGTAAAACATTTGAAGAAAAATGAATGATTAAGTGAACAGCAGCTTTCAATTCAGAAGGAAAATGCTAGAAGGACAAACAAATTCAGTCTGGCTCCCACCCCTCAACACCTGAGTTTAATTTCTCCATTGTTATATTCTAATCCTCGTTATATAGACCTTATATTTATTATTTTAAGAATATCTTAACACATTGTCCTGTGGTTGTTCATTTACAGAATTCTTCTCCCCACTTCCGCTCTATGCTGTCAGTCTCTGAAGATGAGGCACAGCCTTTTATTCAACTTTGAGTTAGACTTCAGAACTGGTCCAATAAGGAGCACTGCTGATGCAGAAAAGTGTGGAGGGAGGAGGACAAAGCAGAACAGGGTTGGTAGTAATTGTTTCATCTTCTGCTGCTTGGTGACCATATCTACCCAGATTAATTAGACATTTCAACATGCATTCTCATTAATGCTTTGACTAACTGTGAAGACGTCTGGGTTTTTGCAAGCAGATTACCTAAAATTTCTGACACCATGGTTTGCATTTACGTAATGTCTCCAGTGCAAGTTTTAACACATGGAAAATTTTTACCCTTACACTCTAAAGATAACTAGTAATGACTCCTAAAAACTAAGGGATTTAAAAAGAATCTTTGCTGTTCCTGGTAATAGTGCAGTGACAAAAATAAATAAACAAAAATCAAAACAGTGGCAAAAGGTTTGTGGCTGAGCCCATAACAGAAGGATCATCTCTGCAAAGGTTCATACTCACTCTGTATTATTTTTACTATGAAGAGTAAGGAAAGCAGATCCAACTATCAAAGGAAGGCCATCCCTAATCCAGGCGGCACTGAGTGACCTCTGAATTGAGATGGCAAGCAGCAAAGGCAGAGAGAAAGCCGCGCCGAAAGGGGGGCAATCTCATGGGATGGCATGTGGCCTTTAAAATGACTCACTCACTGGGACCCAACAGTCTGAATCAGTTGACCCACAAAGCAAAGTACAGAACTTACGTTTGGGGTCAAGCTGTTGCCAGAAGCTGTGAACCAGATGTCTCTCAATTCCTCACACTTGCTTCTCTAAATAAAAGATAATGGAAGTGCCAAGGAGAAAACAAAAATGAATTGACATCCTGGAGTCCAAAGATTACAGGAGGAATTCTCATGAAGTTGATAATTCTTGCCACATTTCAGACAGTACGCTAACACTAACTACATACTTGGACTTGGAGCCAATGCTTAAATATGTGCTTGCATCCATTGTAGCAAATAGAAGCAGAGCATGATGAAAGACTGCCAATTTTCAAATTGCCCAAATTGAGCCAACAGATGAAAATGTACAAATAGTGAAGAGTTCCCAGAGCTAAGAGTACAGACTCCAAAAAACAACACAGAGAAGATGAAAAAGAAGAGAATGATTATCAATGAACAGTTGGCAATGGTAAATGGAAAAATAAGAGGAAAACATTCACTGAGTCTAAGCTGATCTCAGTAACTTTAAGATAAGGATTTCAAGTATACATAACATCCTTCAGACAAGGCTCAGTGTCTAAACTTTTTAGTAGTCCCTAATGCATCCAACCTACTAATGGGTTTTATATTAGCTGAATTTAAAACATTCAGATTTTCCCTGTTTTCCTTATTTAGATATCTGTTCCTTTCATCCACCTCAATTTGGTTATGTTAGTCTTCTTTAAGTCAGTGGTAAACCCCTAAAATAGTGCACATCATTTGCTATATAGTTTATCACATCTGATACCTAGCAACAAGAAAGATATTTTATATGGCACAAGTCAAGCAATCAGCAACTTATTGTTTTTAAGGTCTTGTTTATCTACTTTACAGAAAATTATCATTATTATCTATTCAGGAGGATTGGATGCATCTGAATACTTGAGGCTCTATAAGTACTTCTAGATATAAAAATAAAATATGCTGCCATTCATCTTTTATTCTGTTTGTGCCTTTTATTCATACACATTTATATGAGTTTCACACAGGTGTTCAGTTCCACGTATTTTCCTGCAATGTCAACTTCTCCCCCCAACACACTTTTTTTTTTACTGTTTTCTATAAACATAAAAAATTCTCAAAAAAAAAATCTGACATCTTAAAACACCCGCCTCCCACAAAAACATACAATTACACATAAGCATCCACACACATATGCATCCACACACATAATTCCCTTGACCCTATTTCCAAATCTAAATCTACCTCTCTGGCTCTCTTTTATGTCACAACAAAATGGTGTATATTTGTCTAAACGCCCTGGCTTCTGTAACTCTCCTCCCTCTCCTTCTTCTATTCATGCTAATCTGATTTTTGTTCCAAGATCACTAGCTATATCCTAATTTCCAAATACTAGAAACACTTTTTTGATACTGACCTTACTTGAGCCTTTATTTAACAATCCATCAATAAATTACCTGAATCTGAATCTTAGGCATGGTTTCTAAGAAGCCCAAGTCGTCAGGAGGGCCCTACAAAAAAATGAGGGATCTAGGATACAAAAGAGTGAGAGATTAATCAAGGCTGTGTTTCCAGGTAAAGAGCAGCCTCAGTCTGATTCCACAGGAAGCCTTGGAAATTAGATTATACTACAGAGTCTGTGATAACTAAAGGGAAGAATGGTAGCTTTTATACCCACCTGCAAAGAAGCATGCCTTCTGCACCCAAGGCCCAAAGAATATTGGAATAACAGACACAGCAAATATGGGCCTCTTGTTGCCCCAGGGTAAACCTCTAAAGTGTCTGAAAACCCAAGAAATCTGGTAGAGGATGAACAGCATCTGCTACAGTTTTTTCCCACTTTACACTTGACTTTCTTTCTTAACATACTTTTTGGCTTCCACAATATTTGCGATTGCTTTCCTACTCAGCATTTTGTTCTTCCTTTTCCTGCTCTTTAACCATTTATTCTTCAGAAAGGTTTTCACTCTGTACTTGTTTTAGGTGATCCCATTACAGGCAAGGCTTCAAATACCACCATTAATCCAGTGATTCCTGTCTTGGGTCAGGATCCCTAGAAACAGCTTAAGACCTGGATTCTTGTAAAAAAAATTATTCATTTCTCTCAGGAGAAAGGGAGCTAAAGAAAGAAAGATAAGCTAGCTTTCATTTGATATAATGGAGAAATTCTAGAATGTAACTACACCATAGACTTGGTCTCATTTCAAGAGAAGTAGGCTGTACTGTCCACCTTCACATTAGCCAAACATTGGTTTTGGTCTGCCTAGTAAGTGGTGAGGGGCTCCTGCATACAATCTCTTGAGGGAATCAGATCTTGACTGTTCATTGTCTCTGTTTGACAATTGGTGAGATGCCTACTTTCTCTTAGAGCCAACAACATGCCAAGAGACTTTTGAGTGGTGCACAGTGGTTGTAAGTTGCATGGAGGCTTGTCCCTACTCCAGTCTTCACTTTTTCTCCTATTTAGTTAGAAACTTCAAACTTCTTTATCTATAAGGGCTGTTTCTACTGCAAACTATACCTGTTGTAGTGCCTTTTCTTCATCTTGGTCTGAGCTCCTGTCAAAATGAGAAGACTTTTACTTCACCAAATAGTTGAGCATCAGAGTAATTGTCAGTGTAGAATATGTTGAGTCCAAATACCAAAGGGCCCTTACAAGTTTTATACTTCTTAATTAGGGGTAAAAAGCACAAGGGGCAATAATTGTCCTGTATTCTGGTGAGGATGTACAGGTGTACACCAAACCACTAGATCCCTAAACACTTCAATCATGTGGCATATTACTGAATTTTTTCAGGGTTTCCATCCTACCTTCTGGAGTACAAGTGTTTTATCAAAGCATCCCTAACACTGTCCAGCTCAATAGATCTCATTTACATGATATCATTAATACAAGGGATAAATGTTCTATGTGCCCAGAACAATCCAGATCCTCTTTGGATTAAATTATGACAAATAGAATTAATATAGTCTTGAGAAAACATTTTGAGTATAAATTGTTGATCCTCCCTTATGAATACAATCTGTTTCTGATCTTATTTGTGAGCAAGTAGAGAATACATTTACAAAATTAGTAAATTATGTAGCTTAAGTAATTTAATCTTCTCCAGTAAAAATACTATGTCCAGAGTTATAATTGCATTAGGCATCCTACTTGGTTAGGTTTATACAGTTTATCATCAATGAAGTTATAAATGAGTCTTTAATCAATCCTTCCATTAGTTCTGAAGCCAGTCCCACTCTTCAGAATTATCCCAAATTCAGGCAAGTTCATTAGGTTCTCCTGTTAGTCATTGGAAGAATGTTGTTTCCTGGAAAGAGTACAATCTTGTCTGTATCAGTAGCCACCAATTCCAAGAAACTAGGGTGCAAGTCACCCCTGAAGAAGAGGGCATCTGGATAAAATATGATAGTAGCTACTACCCTTTCTCACCCTGCCCCTGATGATAAATACTGCCACTTGACCTCAGCTATTTCAAGACCCTATAATCCACAGAGCTGCTGGGAGAAAAAACATGAAAAGCATTTCTGAGTACTCCTTTATGCCAGAGTTCCCTCACCAGTGCATTCTTTATTGCCTTGGTAAATGGAGTATCCTGAGGAATATGGTGAGCTAGTTATTTTTCTTATATAGAAGAGCCACTCTAGAATGTCCTCTTCTCTCATTTATTAAGGAGAAAGTTCTAACATCTCTGTTTTTCTTAATGAGAAATATTTTTTCCTCTAAGCTTGCAAGTAGAATACCAACACCATATAAGCTCATTTCCTATGGCCATGAGTGAAATATAAAAACACCTTCCTCTTAACAAATTGTTCCTAATCCAGTTTTATATCCCACTCCATCTAGCACACTCAAGATTTCTATTATCTTTCTATTATCATATTTTCTAAAGTAAATATTAGCAAGGCCCAGCTTCCCCTTTACCAGACACCATTTAACCTCTCTTATCAAGCCAATGTTTCCCCCAGCTGGACTATGCACATAGTCAATGCCAATTATAGAACTGGCCAGGAGAAAAGATAGAAACAGATTCTGAAAAGGGAAAATACTGTCTTAGAAGGGACTGCCTCACTTGAGTCCTTCAGATAATTTCTAAAGTGGAGAGGGAGGCTCCCATCTTCTAGCAGTAGATGATTAGCTTCTTCTGCACACACAGATGGTTCAGACAAATTAGAAGGTTCAAAAATCACAAGTGCATCTATACAGATATCCCCATCCCAAGTTTCAGAGTTCTGCTTTTCCCCTATTCAGGTTGACCTTGGGATAGAAGACTTACCTGGGCTAAGAATTCAATCTTCTGTGATGTTCTACCATTGGTGCCTGATCTCCATCTGTGTCTGTACTCCAACTTTAGGAGATAAGAGTCTCTTTAGAAAACATGTTGGAGGCCCTATGACTCTCACAGTTTGATTAGTAGATATGAAACTATTGTTTCTTTTTTCAAAAAGTTGCTTGTGCTTCATAGCAGCCCCCACGTCCTCGGTCTATATAGTTACACTTTCTCCCAGATCTCTCAAATGTGAGACACTGCAGTATTAGCATTTTCTCTTCTACATATAACCCATTTCAGAACATGATGGATCAAATTCTTAGCTTTAGCACCACTAGCACATGCCAAGAAATATCAGTACCATGATTGCCATCAGTGACAGCATTCACACTGCCATCCAGCTGATAACTAACTGGTCCAATTCTATAATTCTCTCCTCAGGATCTATTTCTTAGTTCAATGCAGGGATCTTTGTTCAAATTACCTATTGATGCACAAGGTAAATTGACAGTGTTTACAAGTTCATTGTTTCTCATTGGCCTTATCTATTCAAAATGATCTAGGGCACATTTCTGAGGCTTTATAAACTTGTCAAAGACTGTGGGTACTCTCTGATTTTACTTTCAGAAAATCTCCAAGACCTAACATCTTTACAAATATTCATTTTTATAAACTTATAAAATCACACTGACAGGAACGCATATAAGGATTATATATTTGCCTTGGGAAGATTGAACATGCACTAAGAAAATTAACAAAGCAATTATTTTCAAGCCTGTATTGTATTATTGTATTATAACTCATGATCAAAAATATGCTGTCATCCAGTATTTAGCAGAATTTTGTAAAACTCAGGAACTAATTTGCCAAAATTATATATATATATATATATATATATATATATATATATATATATATAGAGAGAGAGAGAGAGAGAGAGAGAGAGAGACAGAGAGAGAGAGAGAGAGGGAGAGAGAGAGAGAGAGTAACATTTTGGTGTAAAGCTGTTTAATACAAAGTAATTGAACTCCTGGTTGTCAAAATTAAGTTTTACAATACAGATAATAATACATATATATTAATTATTATTATATTAAGAAATATAATGTCTGAATCAGAATTATATACACAATATTAGTGTCTTTGTTTTTATAATTTAATAGTTAAATTATATTTAATTTTTATTAAATCACTACTCAGCTTTCATCTTTAGACATTCTGAACTACTATCATATTTAATAGCATTACAATTAGGCAAAAAAACACATCACATGTGATCAAAGCATGTTATTTGCATGTACAAATATGCCACAATGAAACTCATTATTCTGTATATTTAAATGCACTAATAAAAATCACATGCTTATTATATGATTGAAAACCTATAGTACTTGTTACTTAATCTTTCTGACACTCAGTTTTCTGTGAAATAGTAATTTTCATACTGCTCTATTCTTAGGGTTGTGTTTAGGATTCACTGAGTAACATAAGTGTCTATCATATTGGAGGTACTCACAATGTTCCTGTGTTTTCTTTAAAAAAAAGAAAAAAGAAAAGAAAGACATATTCAAAGGCCCTACAGGAAAGGATTATAGCAATTTATCTTCAACATTAGTATGTGTCTCACAGAGAAGCTGTAAATTGCCAATAACTAAAGTGAATGTGATAACTGACTACTTATGATAAGCAGTGTTTGGGGTTTTTCCTGTTTTTGTAATTTTTTTTAAAGTCTGAGAAAATAAATTTTCCAATAATATTTGTTGAATGATTTGATAAATTTTAGGATAGATGATGTTTAAAAGTACAAGAAAGTCCACTATAGTTCAAAGTAATATGTCAAGAGGCCCTGGGAAAAGAACATGAGTACTAAGGATCACCCAACATTTAAAAAACTATTTTAGACTTCATATTAAAACATGAGTATCTTTAGATAGAGATTTTCCAGCAATGATGACAATTCTACTTCCTTCTATTCTATTTTCCCTTTAAGAAAAGTTAACCACAATATAAGCTAGAAAGTGATAAATAATATGAGAGAGAACAGGGGACAGATGTGGGAATTAGTCAAGGTAAGTTGACATGGGAATCAAACTTTAATGGTAGGAAAAGGAAATTTTGAGTTTTAAAAAATTCAATGACTTCTATTTTTTCTCCCAGAATCTCAGGAAGCTTTTTTGAGATGCTGATGAGACCTCTGGAATCTGCTCCAAGCATTCTTCTGACTACATGTACCACTCATGGATCCCAGGAGTACACCCAGCCTCTGCCATCAGTGGATTATCATTATTGGCACTAGCTTTTGGTGGCAACACTTCCCAATAACTATTCCTGAAAAATCTTATCCATGATGGCAAGAGTTTTCATCTTTCCAACACCTGAATGCCTGTGTCTAAATAGTGTTTGGCACACGGTAGGTATTCGATAAATATTTTTGAATAAATTAATTTAATAAAGGGATCGATCCTAGCAATTGCCGTGACTCCATTTGGCAGCAACCACCAATGAAAATGACCTTTAGCATCTGCTCTGCCTTAATACATTAAAGTATTTTTTACTTTTGGACCAGCTCTTAGATTTTGACTTGCAGGACGGCTCAAGGATAATTTCTGAACGGGACTTCTGTTGAGCAACTCCAGATATGGCTCCTGATGAATCCTACAGGTAAAAGCCTATACAACATCTCTTTCAAATAACAACTCTCTGAAGGAATGGGTCCAAAACTCTAGAATTAGAAACCAAACACAAATCCAACAGCCATCTGAAAATCCTACAGCTACCTTCACCTTTTTTCAGTCATTGCGTTGCAAGCACTTGATTCAGTTCCTCACCTGTCTTCTCACAAGACTTTTGGGATCAAGCGATTCCTGGCCAAGAAACAAAAGCAAAATCATCCCATTCCCCCAGTAGATTCAAATGAAAACTGGGAATAAGATCAGGTACAACTCCAAGAGCAGACATTGGAGGAGAACCAAACTGGATCTATAAGGAATTACATGTTTATGTTGTATAAAGGTTATGATCATCTTGTCATGTCCAGCTGAAAACATCACCACTATCTGGACAGTTGAGAACATTTAACTGAGAATGTGAGCTTTCTTTAGTTAGAAAGGTGCTGCAGTACTGGTTTGGGTTGGTTCAGTAATAAATATGTGAAACTTTAAAAAATAAAAAACAAGAAGAATAAAGAAAATCACACAGCTAGCTGTTAAATTTTTCTTCCTGTAGGCCAGGTTAGGACACAATTCCATTGATTCTCTAAGGCAACCCTTTTGATAAAGTTATCAATAATTCAGTTCATTAAATACATATTGAGTACCTACTATGAGACAGGCCCTCTTCCAGATAACTTACATATGACTCATAAATTTCTACTAAAGACTTCAAACTCCGTTAAACATGGAAATCAGCCATAACTCAAACTCCCCTTCAACAGGGTCAGATTTACCTTGTAGATCAAAAAAACACCCATACTTACCTTTCTTAACTTAGAGCTTTACATCAGTTCTATGACGAAGACACAAGTCATTTCCATTTCACAAATGAAAAAACAAGTATGATTATTACCTGTTGATTAAAAACAAAAGAAAAGAAAAAAATTAGGCTTAGAACATATAAATTGCCTAAGATCACCCCAACTCTTGGACTTCTTGGTATCAGAAAATAGCAGAGCTCTTTCTTTTCCCCACATCAGGCACATTTTCCACTGGATCCTATGTTCATTCTCAGAGTCCATAATTTCTGTATTTTGTTTGTTTGTTTTATTTTGTTTCTTTTTCTATTGTTATTCAAACAAAGTATTATGTACTCATTTATTTATTTAGCATGAAATATATTTAAGCACTAGAACATGATGTATAAAACACCTTTTTTCAAGGCCATTTTGTATTCTAATGGGAAAAATCAGACACATATAGGTATCTATAAGCTAAAAGAGGAAGTGGTGACGCATACCATAAAGATACCAAAATAAAAATATACCAGAGATCACTTCCAGATGGGGAAAAAACAAGACTTCCTGCAAGCAAGACTTTAGGAATATGTGACTAAATCAAAAGAAAAGAAAATTCCATTTAATGATCTTTGCACAACAGCCCACTATTTTGGTTAATTACAAGCTGAAGAAAAAAAACAGAAGAAAGCTATGACCCATTTAAAGTTCATGACATTATTCTTCCAACAAAAATCGAATATGAAATACATTCACATAAATTCCCACGCTGGCAAGTTGTGGGTGCTCAGTTAATAGAGGATCTCCACCCATCCACCCCCAACTCACTTTCCATTGGAGGAAATGTAGAGTCTAAATTAGAAGAAAATTATAAGCTTCCCACTTTAGCAGACTGAAAACTCATCAGAGATAAATCTTAGTGCTGGCAGAATCATCTTCCTCCTGGTTAAACTGCATGTGTTAAGTGGATTTCATATTCTGTTCATTCACTTGATTATACATAACACAAAAAAGTGGCAGTCATGTACTATCCAAATTTGAATCGACTATTAGCATGTCCTCAGTGCCCATGCAATTACAGTTGGCT
Source organism: Callospermophilus lateralis (assembly GCF_048772815.1). Taxonomy (NCBI): domain Eukaryota; kingdom Metazoa; phylum Chordata; class Mammalia; order Rodentia; family Sciuridae; genus Callospermophilus; species Callospermophilus lateralis. Next base: position 124,723,085 of record NC_135306.1, on the reverse strand, counting down.
TAGACACCCAGGTGGAAACTCATCAGCCAATATTATCCTCTCATAGCCAAGTGTATTCACAAATGCACTGGCATCAACAACTAGCCTATCTATCTTATTTTTCATGTCAAAATTTCCCCTAATTTTAAAGGATTATACTGGAACCATGAAGAGACATGGTTTAGTTTTTAAAGAAGTGATGCTTACAGCTAATACCTAAATTTGTTGTTGTTTTTTTTTTTCCTAGTCGCATGTCTCTAAGGTCAGTTGATATTCATTTTGATTTTTCTTTCAATGTACCATTAAGAAAGAAAGAACAAATTATTTGCTAAAAAAGGATCGGAAACTTTGAGATGAAAACTCACAGAACATTAGGAGTAGAAAAGTAAAAGCATCCACAGGATTGAAAAGAGGAGCCCAGATCTAGAGAACACAGGAAGCTGCAACAGTGCAGCTGAGTGAGCCAGGAGGCACACAGACTCTTCTGTGGCAAGAAGGAAAATTTAGATCACTGAGACACTAAAAGACGTTGTAAATAAAGCAGTTTAGCAATGTTTCATATTTATACAATACGTTATAAATTTGTGTTCTTTGAATCTTTTACTATAATTTTGAGGGGGTTTAATGTGCTTTTACACTTAAGGAAAATATTTTCATTTTTCCGTTACAGAAACTGAAACTCAGAGTGATAGGTTTTGACCAAAGTCCTGAGATTTGGTGATGAAGGAGCCGGAACATGAATTTGGGGCCTCTGAGTCCCAGTCCCCGTGCCTGTTCACCATTCTACACTTCCAAAACTCTAGAAGTAAGAATAAAACTGGCTTCTCTATTACTGTATGTGGTAGAGTGGAGGAAGGCACTTCACTCAGCAGGAGGGACAGAATTAGAAATTAGAGACGGAATTAGAAATTAGGGACAGAATTAGAAACTGTGTGAGCAATGTGCTCAAATTATCTAAGTCGTTTTTTATAAATCAATTAAAGCTCTGTGATGATTTTTAAGTTGAAAAATCATGGGATTCCAGAATGACAAATAAAAAGTAAAGACTGGTTTAGGGACATTTTATGGCCAAATTGAGTAATAGAATAAAATTTATTTTATTAACAACTAATAATAATTGAGAACTTAACTATTTACCAGACTCTACACTAAGTATTGATACATATTACACCATTAAATCTTCACAGCTCTATGAAGCAGATACTATTGGGGATGCCATCTTTCAGATGAGAAAACTAAGAAGCAGAAAGGTTGAAGAGGTTTCCCAAAGCCACAAAGCTGAAAACCAACACGGGCAGGATTTGAGTGTAGGAAATCCAGAGTCCAGAACCTAAAGTCCTAATCAGCACCCTGTCTCTGCAAGCTACTAGTTATTCAAGCTGTCAAGATGCTGCGTCATGGACATTACGTACAATCCTCATTATTCCTAAGAATCCTAAAATTGGCATAATCCTAATTTTATGTACTTTATATGTGGGAAAAACAAGTTTTAGAGACTAAGTGGAAAATAAAAGAGCCTGAGAAAGATCCTCTTATGAGACAGGAAGGAAATAATGTCATAAATAAATGAACTTCAGGTCAAGTAAAATAAGAGTTTGAAATGCTTATTTCATTTAAGTTCATTGGTAACTTAGCAAGAGACATTTCAAGAAGGGGCTGGAAACCAGCTTGCAGTGTATTGGCAAAGGAATGGGAGATGAGGTGAGGAAACTGCAAAGAAAAGAGGGAGCTGTAGCTGGAGGGGAAAATAGGTCAAGAGATCATGTCTAACATGAAAGACATCTGAGCATGAGATGGAGGTCTCAAAGAAGATGGCCAAGAGCCTTGATGCAGATAGAGATTTAAAATCCACGAAGGGGATGAAGTAATCAAGGAAACCACATCCCCAAAAGGGAGTAAGAAAGATGGAACTCACAGCGCCAATAGAGGATTTGCCCTGGGCAGAGGGAGCCAGACATTTTAAGATAGCTGCTATGTTAAGAGAGGCATTGAAAAAGTGGAATAAAATCCAAAACACTAAAATGTTGGTTTACTTCAATAGGTGGAGAGATGAGTGGTGGAGAGTCCTCTGAGCATGCAGGGTCATGGGAAGACTTTGGAGTTCAAAGTATGAGAAAGTCTCTGTCAACAAAATGGGATCAAAAGCTCAACTGTCAGAGCACTGAACATATGGAATAGAATTAGTAACAGCTTGTCATTTGGGGAAGTATAACATGTAAACATTACTCTATCCCACAGAACACTAATGTATTTTCAGAAATAAATTTACTAACCCTCATCAGGTTATTTTAGGACCAACAAATTTATTGTGAGTCATTGGTTATGTGGATCTGCTCCCACCATGATATTTTAATGATTTTTCCAAATTAAGTTTTCTTCAGATGTGCCCTGCCTGCCTCTGTTCCTATGCTTCCTGCCAGTCCAGCTCTACTCCCTAGGAAGTCCAGCATGGCCTGCTGGTCCCCTCAGAGGGCAGCTCCCCATGAGCCAGCCCATGGCCCTTCCTGCCAGAACTGTTTTCTCTCCTTGGGCCATTCAGGCTCTGAACCCAAGCTACTCAAGAGGTAGTCTCAGAGGAGCAGTTTAGGCAATGCCTGGGGGCTTATTAGGAATGTAAAGCCTTGGGCCCACCCTTGGACCTTATATCAAGATCCTTAGACCAGTTGTGCACATACTAGAATTTGGGAAGTTTAGGCTTCTCATCAGTCTATCTTAACTTTTATTAGGTCAGCTTGTTTCTACCTTATTTAATTTCCAATTTAAATTTCTAAAAGAAAAGGGGTTGTTTCTTATTCATATGCCTTACTAGACATTTATCCATGGAATATACTTCCAAATACTCTTAACCCAGTGTAGGCAGTCCTTTGATTCATTTTCAGGGTCATCTTTCTGTTACAACCATCTCGACCCAACCTACTTGATATCTGTACTCATGTACCTTCCCACAAAAACAAGACAAAAAACCAATGGCCAAGAATGTTCTCACTGATGTGCAGATTTTAAAACACACAGCAAGGTGGAGAGGGAAGAAGAGAAGTTCGTTGGATTAGACAAAGGGGAGTGAAGGGGGTGGGGGATAAGAAAAACAGAGTGAATCAGACATAACTTTCCTATGTTCATATATGAATACACGGACAACCAGTGAAACTCCACATCCTGTTCAACCACAAGAATGGGATCCTAACTGGAATAAGTCATACTCCATGTATGTGTAATATGTCAAAATATACTCTACTGTCATGTTTATCTAAGAAGAACAAAAAAAAATTTATAAAACACAAGTCATGTGCTTTGATGCTGCTTTGACTGTTGTCATGCTGTTCCTTTGATCCCTCCCAGTCCTTTTCCTCTTGATGAAATACCAATCATTATAAAAGTCCATTGTCAACTGTTCTAGAAAACCTACCCAAGGATTTCTAACTCTGCATGTGGATGACACTTTTTGCAGAGCTTCTCTCTCCTCTACTACTATTTCTTTTTGTTAGATTTCTATTTTCATTGTGAGCTGTAAATACTATAAAATTATTCCTTTGTGTATTTTCCTAAGTAAAATATGAAGTCCATCATGACAGAGACTGTATTCTATTCATCTTATATACCTAGCACAATTTCTAGAACCTAGTAAGAAATCAAGGCATTGTTATAATTTTTTGAAAACTACAATATAAGTAAATATGGACATAGATGTTGATTGAATAGTTATTTTATCTTTATATTATATACATAGTTATGTACATAAATGCTGTGTACATAGTTCATGTAAGTAATTTTTATATGCTTAATTCATGTGTATTTAATTGCACTTAATTTATATATTTAGTATATATAATTTATATATAGCTAACTTACATACATATAATTCATAAATATATTTGGCTTCTAAGTGTGTGTTTGTGTATGTGTGTCTTCAGGGTATTTGGATTAACTGAGTTTTCTCAGGAGAATATACAAGAGGAAGAACATGAGAAAATATTTTAAATGAGGGATCTGGGGGGAATGTTTTCTTTCCATAGCCCCTGAAATAACTAATGTAACCACATAAATCCCCATGAGCTTATAGGATTTGTTTTTGGCAAAAACACACATGCTAAATAGCTACCCGAATGCCTAAATCATCTAGGTTGCCAAATCTCTATTTACAATTGTCTTACTTTAGGCTCTGCAGGACTTTAGGCTCTTCTGATTCCTGTCCGAACCACTTATAAAATGAAGTTCTCTTTGTTTTTTTTGCCATAGTTTTAAACTCAAGAAATAAGCACATTTTCATAAAACATGCATAAAGTGCACAATAGCAGAGTCACAGAAGTGGTCCTTGTCCTCGGGGGCAAAGTAACAAAGGATGTGAGAAATGATTTATTAAATCACTCTTGTATGCCAGACATTATTCTAAACAATTTACATGCATTCTCACTCTTATCCTCAAGACAACTCTAAGAGGTAACCCTCAATTCTCCTGGTTCTCAGGCCTTTGGACTCAGACTGGAGCCACATCACTAGCTCTTCTGAGTCTCCAGAATGCCAACTGCAGATCTTGGGATGTGTTAGCCTCCATGGTCATGTGAGCCAACCCCTTGCAATAAATCTCTCTCTCCTCTCTTGATTGGGCAGGAAGGGTAGGGCTGGACAACATGATAATAGTTATAATATTTCTCTAGAGAACCATAACACAATGACTTATGTTTATAAGTCAACATCTGCTTAAAATAAAAATACAAGACAACACTGGAAGCAACTCCTTTGAAAATATTAGGATTGTCCATATTTCTCAAGAGTTCCTGGGGTATTTCAAAGATATGCATTCAGCATAAACATCAAGAATTAAAAGTTGAAGTCTTCTTTCATTACAGCCTAAAGAGAATAAGAATGCTGACACAGAACTATGGGGTCAAGAATCAGACCACAACTTAGCAGTGCTTCCTTAAGGCCTTTATACATATATATCATCCTATTTCATTCTATTTTTTATTTTTTTTAAATACAGATAAAGGTTTATTATCCACAATATTCCAAGTGTTCCATCGTAAGTACATTATTTTTCTTCATGGCATTTACTATGATTCGCGATTTTGTCATTTAGTTATTTGCTTGCTTATTATCTACTTTCTCTGAGGTACAAATTATAGGCTTACCTTATAAACTAAGAGAAATTAATAACTCCTTCACTTACTAGCTGACTAATCAATTCAAGAATATGTTTCTTAAGTATTATGTCTTTTTCTTTAAGTAGGGAACCAGATTGCCTAGTTCACAGGGCTGTTCTAATAAATGAGTATTTAAATTGTGCATATGAAGTATAATAAGTGCTCAATAAATATTGATTTCCTTTCCCTTTACTTCGGGCATGCAAAATTCCAATAACTAATTACCCAAATCATACCCTAGAGTTTCATGTAACTATTATAGGTTGTTATTTAAAAAGAATAATTTAGAAGAATGAAGCTTAAGCTGCATATTTTACACTATATTTATTATGTGTGTGTGTGTGTGTGTGTGTGTGTGTGTGTATACACACACTGAATTGAGCATTTTAGGATGTTAGCTTTTCAAAACTGTAACAAATATCTAAGATAATTAACTTATATAGACAAAATTTTTATTTTGGCTCACAGTATTGGAAGTTCCAGTCTATTATCAGTTAGTCCCATTGCGTTTGGGCCTATATATATAGCAAGACAGCATATCTGGTGTTGTGAATGGATAATTATGATTATAATGCATTCCACTATTGTCATGCACGTAAGAATTTTTTTTTTAAGTTAAAAAAAAGACAGCAGGAAGAAGCAGGAGGGCAAAAACATTCCTCCCATGGACAGGAGGAAAAAGGGAAAAAGAGGAAGAGTCTAGGGTCCCATGATCTCTCCAATGACCTAAAGACTTCCTCCCAGACCCCACATTTTAAGGGCTTCACCACATCCCAATAACATCATCCTAAAGATCAAGCATTTCACTCATGGACCTTTGGAGTAAGATTCAGATTATAACATTCACCAGTAGACAGCATTTATTAAACTAATTGTAAATTTCTAATTTTATACTCCTCAACCAGTTCCCGGATTAGTGTTTTAAGATCTATTTTGAATGCTGTCATGAATAGGCACTTGTAAGTAATCATTTTCTCTTTAGATTATTTTCAGATGAGGTTTCCTGTTCACTTAAGGAAAATGCCTGATGTATCTTTTTAATCCTTTCATTTCCATGAGATTGTTTCAATCATATTTCACATAGCAGATTATACTTAAAATGAGAGTCAGTGCTTATAACAAAGAAAGATCTGTCATACGGACATGATGCTCTTCCTGCAAAAACTTTACCTGGGACCCTTTATCATTAGAGGTTTACTGAAGTGTGAATGGTTTATATCATTTGGTTTCAGTTCTTTCCTGACTGGTGAAATTAATTCAAAGCTTGCGATTCATAATTTTAGGAAATTGAACTTTCTCCTTTTTCAGTAAAATAATTAAATATTTTAAAGGATCCTTAGTTTTAAATTCATTTTTCTCCCTGAATGTCTACATTTGTTTCATTGTATAGGAGGTATGACTTTACACTATGATGTACTCATAAAAGTCAGCCTTACCACTGCTTGGGAGACTGAGGCAGGAAGATAGTAATTTCAAAGCCAGCCTAAGCAAAAGTGAGGCGCTAAGCAACTCAGTGAGACCCTGTCTCTAAATAAAAATACAAAATAGGGCTGAAGATGTGGTTCAGTGGTCGAGTGCCCCTGAGTTCAATTCCCAGGACCCACTCCCCAAGAAAAAGTCAGCCTTAATGGTTTAGGAATGCAGCTCAGTGGCAGAGCCCTTTTCTAGCATCCCAAAGCCTTGGGTTCAATCCCCAGCAATCCCAAAATGAAAAAAATTAGCCCTAATAACAGAAGCCATGTTTGGCTGTGACAAAGTAAATACAAGACATAGTCCAAAAACTTCAAGTTTTTTTCTAAAAACTTATTCTGTAGGAGTGCTTTTTTTAGTAGAGGGACTATTAATTCCTTAACTAGTCATTTGTTTTCAACTACAGCTGTGCAGTGGGTCTTGCCTACAACTCCATTCATTCCATGCTTTCTTTCTGTACACAGTTCTTTGGAATTTGTTTTCCTTTTATAGTTCTCATTAGCTGTGTACAGCTGAAGGCATGTTAAATTTAACATATTCTCTGTAACTGAGAGACCTTGTTAATATGATTTTATATAGTTTAATTTATTCTTTACCCACTTCAGACAAAATTTTACTTTCAGAAATTTATGCACAGGTCAAGGCAGATTTAGCTTAAGAATATTATGTGCAATTCTAAAGAGGCAATATGCTCACTCATGGCAAAAGTCAAATGATAACATGATAATTGAATCATCTTATGCTTTTTATTTCATACACTTATAGCTGGCAATCTTATAAACAACAGAAAAGTAAAACATCATGAGGAAGTTGAAGTAATAAATCATGCTTTCTGAATCTCTCAACATTTCTTCCCTTTCTTCCCACTCTCTCTTACCCTAGAGACCACGTCTTTTCCTGTCCTCAGTTCACAGTTAGAGGGAGACCATACCCCAGAGAGGTAAAAAGTAAAAAGCAATTTTCCAAAACAGTCCCAGGCCCCAGGGAAGTTCAGGAAGCTAAGAGCTCTCTGGTCTTCCTCACTTAACTGGTCTCGTATCTGATGCGGAGCCTGTATTTCCCCATATTTTCTTCTGTGGTCCTAGTTAGGGAAGTTGACTGATGTATAAGGTCCTCGCTCTCACTAGATAGCTGAATTTATTGGGATTGTTTCATTTGATTCATGAGTAAAATGAAGCATCCATATGTATCTCAGATTTATTACTTATTGTCTTTACAATCTGTAAGCCCCATCAAACCCTGTAAATGTTAGTGCTTAACATCATTTTTCCAAGCGCTAGTTAACCTTGTGACTTAATGCAAGCAAAGATTCTCTCTTAAATCAAAAAATTATTCCACAGCCTCAATTGGATAAATACTTATGAGAAAAATGCCAAGGAGCTACTTTTTCTCATGGGTCTGTATGTTTTTGCAAGTGAAAATAGCTGAATGAATGATGACATTAAAGTTTTTACTCATCACCACCAGATATCCGGTGCGAAGGGTACATCTAACCCCTGTGGGGGAAAAAGTAATGGGAAACATGCCTTCAGCTGTACACAGCTAATGAGAACTATAACATCAAAACATCCCTAAGGGACATGACTTACCAGAATCGGTGATTTCAGAAGTAATACTTTTCCTAGTATTTTCCTGGGAAAAGTTGTTGGCTCTCTATGTATATTATCTTTGAGGGTTTAATGTATACCACAAATAATCCAAATAGGTGTTAAGATGAAGGAGAAGTCTTTCCTACAAATCACATTCTCCCCAAATCATACTGACTTAACAAAAACTTCAGAATATTATCTGAGATAAGTGTTTTTCCAACTTTAGCATGCATCAGAATCACCTGGAGATCTTGTTAAAATAACAAGCTAGAGTTTCTGATTCAGTAGGAGTGGGGTAATTCCTGAGTATTTTCCTAAGAAGTTCCCGTGATGCTTAATGCTTCTTGTCCAGGGACCAACCACACTTACAGAATTATGAGACTTAAATAAGCCACTGAATTTATAATATTCATCTCTAATATCAGTATTTTTAAAATATTTCTATTAGAGATCATAACTATACATTTAAATTGGGTTCATTTGGACAAAATCATATGTCCAAGGAAATTTATTTCAAGCCCCATTCCCCCCACAACTTTTCTTCCCCTCCTCCCTCCTGCCATTCTTCTTCTCTGCTCCATTAAAGTTTCTTTATTCTACATATACATAAAACTGAAATTCCCTTTTTTATCTTCATTTGTGAATATAGCAAGATTTTTGTTAAATTCATTACATTTATCTTCCCCTTTCCCTTCCTTCCTTCCTCTTGTTCTCCTATATCTACTCTACTGATATTCCCTGGATCTTTATAATATCACTATTTTTATAGGAAAATAGCAGTTAAACAGACAAGAACAGTAGCTCCTATTATCTCCTGAATCTGTATTATATTATATGATTTAAAATTTAGTTATTTTAAAGTATGAGGTTGTGATTGTTAATTTGGGTGTCAGTTGGAGCACTGGTAAAGTATTACCTCTGAGAATGTTTGTCAAGATGATTCCAGAGAAGACTGGCATGTGGGTCAGTGAACAAAATGGGAAGACCTGCCTTCAATGTGGACAAACACCGTCCAACTGCCTGGAGGCCCAAATGGAACAATAAAATGGAAGAAGATGGAAACTCTCTGAATCTTCCTCCCTGAGTGGAAGATTCCTCCTGCCCAGGTTCTTCAGGCTTTGGACCCTTTGTACTAGGGGGTTTGGGGGCATTTGCCTATGAACTGGAGGCTGCAACACTGATTTTCCTGGTCCGGGGGCTTCCATCTTCTTGGACTGAGCCATGCTACTGGCTTCTCAGCTTTCCAGTTTGCAGACAGCCATCGTGGACCTTTTCAGCCTTTGTGATCTTGTGAGTCTATCCCCTAATAAGCTCCCTCTTTTATCTATAAAAACATATAATACAATATAATATAGGTTAATTATAAACATTTTATAAAATATACTTATAAATATTTATATTATAAACATTTTATAGGTAAAGAAGGATTTATTGGGGATATATATAATATAATTATTCATTAGGGCTATACATATGTATATATCTCCTATTGGGAATGGAGTGATCTATTGGTTCCACTTCTCTGGAAAACCCTGACTAAATAAAAGGCCATGTCAGGATCTCACACCTTAGCAAAGGTTGGCTGATAAGTTGATGGTGAAATGCATGCTACTGTCTCAAGGTACCAAGTCAGCTTTCACTGTCTCTAGTTTATAACCAAACTAGCCATAATCTTCACTTTGAGAAAACTTCAGAAAAGAGAACAACTTCATAAATGTCACCAGCATCATCTTTGGAGGGAAAAATATTTGAATAGGAGAGACTGGAAGAAAAATGAAGGGGGGCGGGGGCGGGCAGGGAAGACTATAAGAAAATGAAGCTTTGAAAAGGCAAAACAAAACCTTAAACATGATCCTATCATTATGACAGTTTGCCTGGTCTGCTAAGGAAATTTTATTCCAAATTGTAAAAGTAGATCTTGGCTTGATATTAAAAACAACTTCTCCAGTTTGGGCTTTGTGTCCATTTGTTTTGTTGTGTTTTGCATTTTTCTTTCTTCCTTGTACTTCCTAACAGTGGAAACCTCCTTTTGGTCTTTTTTATTAAATGTGATCATCATCAAGGTCACATAAAATGACATATTTCGTGTGGCCTCACTTAGAAATAATTCATATTATAATATTTCTGGAGGGTAGTTTGGCTGTATAAACCAAAAGATTCTAAAATGTATATTCTCTTTGACCCAGAAAATCCATTCTTAGAATTTATCCTGAGGGAAATTTAACATGCCTGTATTTTCAAACATTTAGCAATATGGACATTCATCAAAGAAAGTTCATCTTTTAAAAGATTGTAAAAGTTTAAATTTCTAATAAAATGACATTTTTAAATCTGTGACACACTCAAACCTATCACTTAAATACAGAAGAATTTTTAATTAGTACAGAAAGATATCCAGGATATAACATTACATTTAGAAAACCAAGAGGAGATCCAAGACAGTGGGCTAGAGGGAGGCTGAATTCTGTGTAGCTCCATGACCTGGGATTCAAGCAGTGGAAATACTGTTTCTCTGCCAGTTATTAAAGGACCCCTAACAGCTGCTCCTGTGAAGGAATCCCAGCCACCGTGCCCACTCAGGTCCCCAGGCCTCAGCATCAGCACAGGATCTCTGGCCGCCATGCAGAGCAGGACCCTCAGCATCAATACCTACATTGGTCCCCTGGCCACCCACCTGCAGCCATAATCTCGACCACTACTCCCACACAGATCCTCTGGCTGCTGCCCACGCACAGGACCTCCAGCCGCCACTCCTGTGTGGACACCCATCTACCAATGTGGGGCTCCCCAGTTACCCCTATCGTGGGACACTGAAACCACTGCCATAGTCCCCTACACGCAGTAACCTGCACCTGGGGACACAAGACAGGGTCTGGAGACAGCCACCAACCACAACACTGCACACCACAGAGTTATAACTCTGAACACACCACCCATCACCATTGGCCTGGCCCCATCCAACTGGACACCTCATCACTGAAAGCAGCCACCTCCATCTTGAGACACCTTTGTCACCTTCTTTAGTTGAGGCAACTCCAAGCTATAGTCCCCATATCCCCCATCTTCCCCAAAGCCACTAACCCTGCACAGTGCTGCTACATGGCTAGTTGGTAGCTCACAAAGCCTGGACTTGAACTGCCCAATACAAAATAGCTCTCTAAGACGGGTGTGCAGACCCCAGAGCGCAGCCCACAAGATCTCTGGAGTGAGAGGTTCCTGATTTGGAAATAGAAAGAGAGGAGGTGAGTAAGATAAAGTTTAGAGACTAAATTAGAGACCAACTGTGAAATGTATAGGAGATAGAAGGATAAGACCAGGTGTCCACATCACTTGAGCAGGCCCCAAAAGAGATTCTTGGGGTGCAGTCTCCCATCAGGGACCAGCAAATGTATACCCCACCTCCAGGAGTTCCACCTCCAAAACCAACCTTCCCACCCTAATAACTTTCACCATCCTGAGGGCAGAGACACGGGCAAACAACAGACAACCCACCTATGGATGGATGAGAAGAGAAGCAGGAAAGATACTGCACTCCAACAAAAACAATCTTTGTATTTTCCTTCAAGATTTTTTTCTCTTTTCTATTTTTTTCTCTTTCTCTCTCTCCTCCTGCCTTCACATCCCCAACATTTGTGAAGCCAAGTATTTTTCATAGATTAGGCTGCTGAAGTCTGGGATGTCTGAATAGTGTATTACAGTTGTGTTGTATATTTTTTACCTCCTATTTTTGTACTTTTTTTTCTTAATTTTTATGTTTTGTTTTGTTTTGTTTTGTTGGTACTCTTTCTATTGTATTCCCACTTGTGTCCCCAAAATAACTTTCTCTGTTCTCCTGCTACTAGCCAACTTCTTTAGATTCCTCTTTCATGCTTTCTAAGACCTAATAACTCTACATTCTCACTTCCTACCTCCTTAACATCTCATCCTACACACCACCCCCAGTTCTCCTTTTGTCCACCATCATAAATTTTAGACCCTTCTGCAAACATACCATTTATATTGTACATAATAATTGAACTCACCATTTCTGTATATTGTGACAAAACTGTAAACATCTTAATAAGAACTCTTTGGTTTAAGGCTGTGTAGGGATTCTGTATATGGAAATATACAGGGAAGTGTTCCTTGGAAGAGCAAACTCCCAGGGGGGGACTGGTACTTTGTTTCCTATGCTTGGAATGCTCGGCAGTTTCTCCTAGTAAGATAACTAATACAGGCGCAGTATCTAACTACTATGGTAATATCCTTCATGAAGAGGCTCTGTGCTACAGTCTTATCATCCTGAACCCTGAGGTCATACACTCAGGTCCTGGGAATGAAGAAATACCAAACAATAATGTAGTTATGGTACTAATGACCTAAAGTAACCTATTAATATAAATAAAGCTTGGCAGTTTGGCATCTCTGCCATTCTGCCATATTTCCTGCCTCTGCATCTTGTCTCTGTGTCTCCTTTTATTTTCCTTAAAGTATATTGTTTGCATTGGGATCTGTTAATATACCAATATTAACACTCCCCCTTGAAGGAGACTATAGTCCTATAGGGTAAAACCTGTAACACCTTAGACATGTAGTGCTAGAAGGGAAAACACACAAACAACATGAAAAAAAACAAGGGAAGAAAGTGCCCCAAACAAACAAAGATACTACTTTATTAGAATCCATGGCCAGCACAGCAGAAGAAATGACAGAAAATGAGTTCACGATATACATAATTGAAATGTTTTGTGAATAAAGGATGATATAAGAGAGTAAATACAGGCAGCAAAATATCACTTCAATAAAGAGCTACATAAGCAAATACAGGAAGCAAAAGATTACTTCAATAATGAGATAGAGGTTCTCAAAAAAGACCAAACAGAAATCCTTGAAATGAAGGAAACAATAAACCAAATTAAAAACTCAATAGAAAGCAGCACCAACAGATTAGATCACTTGGAAGACAGGACCTCAGTCAATGAAGACAAAATATATAATCTCAAAAAGAACATAGAGCACACAGTGAAGACAGTAAGAAACCATCAGCAGAACATTCAGAATTATGGGATAAAATAATAGGCCAAATTTAAGAATAATTGGGATAGAGGAATTCACAGAGTTCCAAACCAAAGGAATGAACAATCTAGTCAATGAAATAATATCAGAAAAATTTCTAAACATGAAGAATAATTGGAAAATCAAATACAAGAAGCTTACAGGAGACCAAATGTACAAAATCACAGCAGATCTACACCAAGGAACATTATAATGAAAATGCCTAGCATACAGAAAAGGATAAAGTTTCAAAAGCCAATAAAAGAAACAGATTACATAGTGGAAAACCAATTAGCATATCTGCAGACTTTTCAACCCAGACCCTGAAAGCTACAAGATCCTGGAACAACATATACCAAGCTTTGAAAGAAAATGGATGCCAACCAAGAATCTCATATTCAGCAAAATTTAGATTTGATGACCAAAAAAAAAAAACCTTCCATAAAAAAAAAAAGTTAAAAGAATTTAGAACTAGAGCGCCTGCACTACAGAACATCCTTGACAAAATATTCCATAAGGAGGAAATAAAAACAACAATGAAAATCAGCAAAGGGAGGTAGTACACTAAAGTAAAAAAAAAAAAAAAAAAAAAAAAAAAAAAAAACAGTCAAAAGAGAAACCAAGTCAAGTTAAATACCAAAAATAAACAAAAATGACCGGGAATACAAATCATGTCTCAATAATAACCCTGAATGTTATTGGCCTAAACTCATTAATCAAAAGACGTAGACTGGAAGAATGGATTTTTTAAAAAGCCAAACAATATTCTGTCTTCAAGAGACTCATCTCATAGGAAAAGACATCCACAGACTGAAGGTGAAAAGTTGGGAAAAAACATACCATTCACATGGACCACAGAAACAAGCAGGAGTTTCTATCCTTATATCCAATAAAGTAGACTTTAAGCCAAAGTTAATCAAAAAGGGATAAAGAAGGATATTATATACTGCTTAAGGGAACCATAAAGCAACAAAACATAACAATTATAAATGTATATGTCCCAAACAATGGTGCATCTACGTTCATCAAACAAACTCTTCTCAACTTCAAGAGTCAAATAGACCACTGGATAGATCTTCCAAACAAAAGTTAAACCGAGAAACTTTAGAATTCAATAATACAATCAATAACTTAGACATAACAGACATATTAGAATATTTCATCCATCAACAAGTGAATACACTTTCTTCTCAGCAGCACATGGATCCTTCTCTAAAATAGACCATATATTATGCCACAAAGCAACTCTTAGCAAATACAAAAAGTAGAGATATTATCCTGAATTCTACCAGATCATAATGGAATGAAATTAGAAATCAATGATAAAATAAAAAATATAAGCTAGTCCAACACCTGGAGACTAAATAATATGCTATTGAATGAACAATGGATTGCAAAAGTAAAGAAGGGATTAAAAAATTCTTAGAGATAAATGTGAACACTGACATAACATCAAAATCTCTGGGACACTATGAAAGCAGTACTAAAAGAAAAGTTCATTGCATGGAGTTCATTACTTAAAAAAAGAAAAAGACAACAAATAAATGACCTAACATTACATCTCAAAGCCCTAGAAAAATAAGAAAAAATCAGCACCAAAAGCAGTAGAAGACAGGAATAATTAAAATCAGAGCTGAAATCAATGAAATTGAAATAAAAGAAACAATTGAAAAAATTGACAAAACAAAATGTTGGTTCTTTGGAAAAAAAAATAAATAAAACTGATAAACCTTTAGCCATGCTAACGAAGAGAAGGAGAGAGAAAAATCAAATTACCAAAATCTGTGATGAAAAAGGAAATATCCCAATGGATACCACCGAAATACAAAAGATAATTAGAAATTATTTTGAAAAATTTGTGCTCCAATAAAATAGAAAATATCGAAGACATCTACAAATTTCTAGAATCATATGATTTACCCAAACTGAATCATGACCTATATACAAGTTAAACAGGTTAATTTCAAGCAATGAAATAGTAGACGCCATCAGAGAAAACCAACAAAGAAAAGCCCAGGATCAGATAGATACACAGCTGAATTCTATAAGACCTTCAATGAAGAACTAATACCAATACTTCTCAAATTATTTCATGAAATAGAAAAAGAGGGAACACTTCCAAACTCATTCTATGGGGCCAATTTCACCCTGATTCCAAAACCAGACAAAGACACATCAAAGAAAGAAAACTTTAGGCCAATATCTCTGATGAACATAGATGCAAAAATTCTCCATAAAATTCTGGCAAATTGAATACAAAAACATATCAAAAAGATCATGCACCATGATCAAGAAGGAATCATCCCAGGGATGCAAGGTTGGTTCAACATAAGGAAACCAATAAACATAATTCATCACATCAATAGACTCAAAGATAAGAATCATATGATCATCTCAATAGATGCAGAAAAAGCATTTGACAAAATACAGCACCCCTTCATGTTCAAAACACTAGAAAAACTAGGAATAACAGGAACATATCTCAACATTGTAAAGGCTATTTATGCTAAGCCCCAGGCCAACATCATTCTAAATGGAGAAAAATTGAAAGCATTCCCTCTAAAAACCAAACAAGACAAGGATGTCCTCTTTCACCACTTCTATTTAACATAGTTCTTGAAATTGTAGCCAGAGTGATCAGACAGACAAAAAAAAGAAAAAAAAAGTTAAGGGGATACAGATAGGAAAAGAAGAACTCAAACTATCATTATTTGCTGACCTCATGATTCTATACCTATGGTCCAAAACATTCCACCAGAAAACCTCTAGAACTGTGGGGACAACTGCATAGAATATTGCATACCTGGCATACATTAAGGGCTTCTGAGTGGCAGGCCACTCCCCTGATGCTTGGAAGACTGCTTACATCACAGGCACAGCCCTGGGCATGAGGTCATGTGTTGCAGTCCCAGTGCTTGTTCCATGACCTACTCTTCAACTGGTCACTGCAAGGACAGTTAGCAAGAAAGTGTATTGGTGGCTGCCTATAATTTGCCTAGCTATGCCTGAGTATATATACATGGTAAAATAAAATCAGACCTGCCTTGTGCTTGGTCTCTGGAGGTCTTGATTAGCAACTCTGCAGCCACATTCTCCTCTGCCCTGTTCCATGGACCTCTTTGCTGGAAGAGAGAGAGCCAGTGCAGAGAACTAATAAATGAATTCAGCAAAGTAACAGGATATAAAATCAACACCGATAAATCAAAGGGGTTTCTGGACATCAGTGACAAATCATCTAAAAGGAAAACTACCTCATTTACAATAGCCTCAAAAAATACTTGGGAATCAACTTAAGAAGTGAAACACCTCTACATTGAAAACTACAGTATGCTAAAGAAAGTAATTAAAGAAGATCTTAGAAGACAGAAAGATCTCCCTTGTTCTTGGATAGGCAGAATTAATATTGTCAAAATGACCATACTACC
Organism: Callospermophilus lateralis; assembly: GCF_048772815.1. NCBI lineage: Eukaryota > Metazoa > Chordata > Mammalia > Rodentia > Sciuridae > Callospermophilus > Callospermophilus lateralis. Next base: position 124,706,447 of record NC_135306.1, on the reverse strand, counting down.
AAAAGCACTATACAAATTCAATGCAATTCCAAACAAAATCCCAATGACATTCCTCATAGAAATAGAAAAAAGAATCATAAAATTCATCTGGAAATATAAGAGACCCAGAATAGCCATAACAATCCTTAGCAAGAAGAGTGAAATAGGTAGCATTACTATACCAGAGGTTAAACTATATGACAGAGTAATAGTAACAAAAACAGCATGCATTGGCACCAAAACAGACTGGTAGACCAATGGTACAGAATAGAGAACACAGAGACTAATCCACAAAATTACAATTATCTTATATTAGTCAAAGGTTCCAAAAACATACATTGGAGAAAAGATAGCCTCTTCAACAAATGGTGCTGGGAAAACCAGAAATCTATATGCAGCAAAATAAAATTAAGTCCCTATCTCTCACCATGCACAAAACTCAATTCAAAGTGGATCAAGGACCTAGAAATTAGACCAGAGACCCTGTACCTAATAGAAGAAAAAGTAGGCCCAAATCTTCATCATGTTGGATTAGGCCCCAACTTCCTTAATAAAAAATACAAGAAATAAAATCAAGAATCAATAAATGGAATGGATTCAAGCCAAAAAGTTTCTTTTCAGCAAAAGAAACAATCAATGGAGATCCAACATGGCGGCCGGCGAGGAAGCTGCACTTTCAATATCTCCACATTAACGGGATCAGAAACACCAATTAAAACAGCTACATTCTACCTACTGAGGATCTTCTAGCAAAATTCCGTTGAAAGGAGACCTGCCGAGAATTAGTAAGTTTATTAGACGTGACAGTTTGCCCCAGACAAGTGAAACTTGACCGGCAGCGCGGGCTCAGAGTCCAATCCCGCGGCCACCCGCCGCTTCTGCAAGCGGCAGGCGGCCCAGAGCAGTGCGGCAGAAGGGTCCCCGCCCGGCCAGCAGACAGCTCCCGCCATCCCGGCTACCCTGGCGGCCCTGCTTTCGCTCGGCCAACAGCCACCCCACCCGGCTGGTTCTTAGCCACACGGCTGCAGTCACCCGGCTTTACAAGCGGCCCCCGGCGGCCCTGCTCGGGGAGAAGGGTCCCCGCCCGGCCGGCAGACAGATCCCGCCATTCCACTCTTGTTCTGCAAACAGCCACCCCGCCCGCCTGGTTCTTAGCCACGAGGCTGCAGCCGCCCGGCTTTACAAGCGCCCCCGGCGGCCCTGCTCGTCGAGAAGGGTCCCTGCCTGGCCGACAGACAGTTTCCACCATCCCGGCTACCTTGGCGGCCCCGCTCTCGCCCTGCAAACAGCCACCCCGCCCGCCTGGGTCTTAGCCACGTGGCTGCAGCCACCTGGCTTTGCAAGCGCCCCCGGCGGCCCTGCTCGGCGAGAAGGGTCCCCGCCCTGCCGGCAGACAGCTCCCGCCATTCCGCTCTTGCTCTGCAAACAGCCACCCCGCCCGCCTGGTTCTTAGCCACGAGGCTGCAGCCGCCCGGCTTTACAAGCGCCCCCGGCGACCCTGCTCGGCGAGAAGGGTCCCTGCCCGGCTGACAGACAGCTTCCGCCATCCCGGCTACCCTGGCAGTCCCGCTCTTGCCCTGCAAACAGCCACCCCGCCCGCCTGGGTCTTAGCCACGCGGCTGCAGCCACCCGGCTTTACAAGCGCCCCCGGCGGCCCTGCTTGGCGAGAAGGGTCCCCGCCAGGCCGGCAGACAGCTCCAGCCATCCCGCTCTTGCTCTGCAAACAGCCACCCCGCCCGCCTGGTTCTTAGCCACGAGGCTGCAGCCGCCCGGCTTTACAAGCGCCCCCGGCAGCCCTGCTCGTCGAGAAGGGTCCCTGCCTGGCCGACAGACAGTTTCCACCATCCCGGCTACCTTGGCGGCCCCGCTCTCGCCCTGCAAACAGCCACCCCGCCCGCCTGGGTCTTAGCCACGCGGCTGCAGCCACCCGGCTTTACAAGCGCCCCCGGCGGCCCTGCTCGGCAAGAAGGGTCCCCGCCCTGCCGGCAGACAGCTCCCGCCATTCCGCTCTTGCTCTGCAAACAGCCACCCCGCCCGCCTGGTTCTTAGCCATGAGGTTGCAGCCGCCCGGCTTTACAAGCGCGCCCAGCGGCCCTGCTCGTCGAGAAGGGTCCCTGCCCGGCCGGCAGACAGCTCCCACCATCCCGGCACTCCTGGCGGCCCGCCCGCTCTGTGAAGGGTCACCCCGCCCGGCTCTTAGCCACGCGGGCGCCATCTGCCTGGCTCTGTGGGCGCCCCCGGCGGCCCAGCGCAGCCAGAAGGGTCCCCGCCTGGCCCGACAGAAGGCACGTGCCCTTCCGGCTCTGCTAACGGCCCTGCCCACCCGGGAAAGGGCTCCCCGCCTTGAGAGGATGGGAAGGAAATCTAACCAAGCCTCTATGAATTAGCGAACTGGGATCTAAAACCAGAGATTGTGTCAGACCAGAGACAAGCCAGTTCCACCTCTCCCTTCGGTCACTCCTGCAAGGAGCCAGGGGCCCGCCATAGCAGAGAGGGAAAGTCACCAAAGATCGGCCAAAGAGATTCCTTCCCAGCGGATTCTAAATTAGCAGGAGCGGCGAGGGAGCCGGCCGGAGCTGGCGGGAACCGCGGCAGCGGCAAGGGAACCAGCGGGAGCTGAGGCGGCGCTGACGCAGGAGCCGGCGGGAGCCGCGCGGCGCGGGTCTCCCAGCTACAGCTCCCACCAGTGCTGACAACTGAGGTCTCTTGCACCAGATACGGGGGCGTAGCTACCAGAAGGTAAGCAAATTTGCTGGGGGTTCTCAGCCCCAAGCTCTACAAACTTAGGGCCTGAGGGAGGCAAACAAGGAGAGTGTGCCCAGGCACTAATGAAACAGCTGCTCCACGCGTGTGCAAGGTAGGCGGAACCGTGACCACCGACAAAACAGGCCCAGTGGCCCGCCAGATACATCGCCCCGGTCGGGGGAGGGGCAGAGCTGCCACCAGCGCCTTTTAGGTAGACAGATCTGCAACCGACAGACAGAACAGGCCTAGTGGCCAGCGGAGGGGCAAAGCCGCTGCTCACGCCTGCAAGGTAGGCGGACCTGTGACCACCGAAAGAACAGGCCCATCGAAAGTACAGGTACAGCGACCTCCTGGCGTGGAAGGCACATTGCCTCAATTGGAGGAGGGGCAGAGCCACCGCCAAAGCCTGCGAGGGAGACTTTGCAGCTATACAAGAGCAATATAAATATATAGGGGGAAAAATCAATAACACAACAGTTTCACCAAGCAGAAAGAAACGCGATCAGTATGAAAAGACAAGGAAAGAAAGGACCACAAGCAATGCAGGTCAACTCAACTTTAGAAGAGGTAATATCTGCAGCAGATGGAATGTCAGATAAAGAATTCAGGATATACATGCTTCAGATGATCTGGAGTCTCAAGGAAGACATTAGACAGCAAAATCAGACAATGAAAGACCACTTCGACCACTTCGACAATAAATTACATAAACAAATCCAAGAAGCAAAAGATCAATTATACAGGGAGATAGAGGTTATAAAAAACAAACAAACAGAAATCCTGGAAATGCAGGAAACAATAAACCAACTTAAAAACTCAATTGAGAATACTACCAGCAGAGTAGAACACTTAGAAGATAGAACATCAGACAATGAAGACAAAGTATTTCAACTGGAGAAGAACATAGACAGCTCAGCAAAGCTGTTAAGAAACCATGAGCAGAACATTCAAGAAATATGGGATAACATAAAGAGACCCAACTTAAGGGTCATGGGGATACAGGAAGGTATTGAGGTCCAAACCAAAGGAATGAGCAATCTATTCAACGAAATAATACAAGAAAACTTCCCAGACTTGAAGAATGAGACAGAATCCCAAATCCTAGAAGCCTACAGGACGCCGAATGTGCAAAATCATAAGAGATCCACACCTAGACACATTACAATGAAGATGCCCAACATACAGAATAAGGAGAGAATTTTAAAAGCTACAAGAGAAAGGAAGCAGATTACATTTAGGGGTAAACCAATCAGGATAACAGCTGATCTTTCAACACAGACTCTGAAAGCTAGAAGATCCTGGAATAACATATTTCAAACACTGAAAGAAAACGGGTTCCAACCAAGAATTGTGTATCCCGCGAAATTAAGCTTCAGGATGGAAGATGAAATTAAAACCTTCCATGATAAACAAAAGTTAAAAGAATTTGCAGCTAGAAAACCATCTCTTCAAAACATCCTCGGCAAAATATTACAGGAAGAGGAAATGGAAAATATCAATGAAAACCAACAGCGGGAGGTAGTACAGTAAAGGTGGGGGGGAATAATCAAAGAGGAAAACAAACCATGTTTAGTAACATAAATAAACAAATATGGCTGGAAGAACAACCCATATCTCAATAATAACTCTGAATGTTAATGGCTTAAACTCACCAATTAAGAGACACAGGCTAGCAGAATGGATCACTAAACAAGACCCAACAATATGCTGCCTTCAGGAGACGCATTTGATAGGAAAAGACATACATAGACTGAAGGTGAAAGGTTGGGAAAAATCATATCACTCATATGGACTTCGGAAACAAGCAGGAGTGTCCATACTCATTTCAAATAAAATAGATTTCAAGCCAAAGTTAATCAAAAGGGATGAAGAGGGACACTACATACTTCTCAAGGGAACCATACACCAAAAAGACATAACAATCATAAATATATATGCCCCAAACAATGGTGCAGCTATGTTCATCAAACAAACTCTTCTCAAGTTCAAGAGTCTAATAGACCACCATACAATAATCATGGGAGACTTCAACACACCTCTCTCACCACTGGACAGATCTTCCAAACAAAAGTTGAATAAGGAAACTATAGAGCTCAATAACACAATTAATAACCTAGACTTAATTGACATATATAGAATATACCACCCAACATCAAGCAGTTACACTTTTTTCTCAGCAGCACATGGATCCTTCTCAAAAATAGATCATATATTATGTCACAGGGCAACTCTTAGACAATATAAAGGAGTAGAGATAATACCATGCATATTATCTGATCATAATGGAATGAAATTGAAAATCAACGATAAAAGAAGTAAGGAAAAATCATGCATCACTTGGAGAATGAACAATAGGTTACTGAATGATCAATGGGTTATAGAAGACATCAAGGAGGAAATTAAAAAATTCTTAGAGATAAATGAAAACACAGACACAACATATCGGAATCTATGGGACACATTGAAAGCAGTTCTAAGAGGAAAATTTATTGCTTGGAGTTCATTCCTTAAAAAAAGAAAAAACCAACAAATAAATGATCTAATACTTCAACTCAAAATCCTAGAAAAAGAAGAGCAAAACAACAGCAAAAGAAGTAGAAGACAAGAAATAATTAAAATCAGAGCTGAAATTAATGAAATCGAAACGAAAGAAACAATTGAAAAAATTGACAAAACTAAAAGTTGGTTCTTTGAAAAAATAAATAAAATCGACAGACCCTTAGCCACGCTAACAAAGAGAAGAAGAGAGAGAACTCAAATTACCAGCATACGGGATGAAAAAGGCAATATCACAACAGACACTTCAGAAATACAGAAGATTATCAGAAATTATTTTGAATCCTTATACTCCAATAAAATAGAAGATAGTGAAAGCATCGATAAATTTCTTAAGTCATATGATTTGCCCAGATTGAGTCAGGAGGATATTGACAACCTAAACAGACCAATATCAATTGAGGAAATAGAAGATACCATCAAAAGACTACCAACTAAGAAAAGCCCAGGACCGGATGGGTATACAGCAGAGTTTTTCAAAACCTTTAAAGAGGAATTAACACCAATACTTTTCAAGCTATTTCAGGAAATAGAAAAAGAGGGAGAACTTCCAAATTCATTCTATGAGGCCAACATCACCCTGATTCCTAAACCAGACAAAGACACTTCAAAGAAAGAAAACTACAGACCAATATCTCTAATGAACCTAGATGCAAAAATCCTCAATAAACTTCTGGCGAACCGGAAAAAAAATTGTGCACCATGATCAGGTAGGATTTATCCCTGGGATGCAAGGTTGGTTCAATATACGGAAATCAATAAATGTTATTCACCACATCAACAGGCTTAAAAATAAGAACCATATGGTCATCTCGATAGATGCGGAAAAAGCATTCGACAAAGTACAGTATCCCTTTATGTTCAAAACTCTAGAAAAACTAGGGATAACAGGAACATACCTCAACATTGTAAAAGCAATCTATGCTAAGCCTCAGGCTAGCATCATTCTGAATGGAGAAAAACTGAAGGCATTCCCTCTAAAATCTGGAACAAGACAGGGATGCCCTCTCTCACCACTTCTGTTCAACATAGTTCTCGAATCACTGGCCAGAGCAATTAGACAGACGAAAGAAATTAAAGGCATAAAAATAGGAAAAGAAGAACTCAAATTATCACTATTTGCAGATGACATGATTCTATACCTAGCAGACCCAAAAGGGTCTACAAAGAAACTATTAGAGCTAATAAATGAATTCAGCAAAGTGGCAGGCTATAAAATCAACACGCATAAATCAAAGGCATTCCTGTATATCAGCAACAAATCCTCTGAAATGGAAATGAGGACAACCACCCCATTCACAATATCCTCAAAGAAAATAAAATACTTGGGAATCAACCTAACAAAAGAGGTGAAAGACTTATACAATGAAAACTACAGAACCCTAAAGAGAGAAATAGAAGAAGATCTTAGAAGATGGAAAAATATACCCTGTTCATGGATAGGTAGAAGTAACATCATCAAAATGGCGATATTACCAAAAGTTCTCTATAGGTTTAATGCAATGCCAATCAAAATCCCAACGGCATTTCTTGTAGAAATAGAGAAAGCAATCATGAAATTCATATGGAAAAATAAAAGACCCAGAATAGCAAAAACAATGCTAAGCAGGAAATGTGAATCAGGCGGTATAGCTATACCAGACTTCAAACTATACTACAGAGCAATAGTAACAAAAACAGCATGGTACTGGTACCAAAACAGGCAGGTGGACCAATGGTACAGAATAGAGGACACAGAAACCAATCCACAAAACTACAACTATCTTATATTTGATAAAGGGGCTAAAAGCATGAAATGGAAGAAGGATAGCGTCTTCAACAAATGGTGTTGGGAAAACTGGAAATCCATATGCAACAAAATGAAACTGAATCCCTTTCTCTCGCCATGCACAAAAGTTAACTCAAAGTGGATCAAGGAACTTGATATCAAATCAGAGACATGGCGTCTGATAGAAGAAAAAGTTGGCTATGATCTACATACTGTGGGGTCGGGCTCCAAATTCCTCAATAGGACACCCATAGCACAACAGTTAATAACTAGAATCAACAAATGGGACTTACTCAAACTAAAAAGTTTTTTCCCAGCAAAAGAAACAATAAGAGAGGTAAATAGGGAGCCTACGTCCTGGGAACAAATCTTTACTCCTCACACTTCAGACAGAGCCCTAATATCCAGAATATACAAAGAACTAAAAAAATTAGACAATGAGATAACGAATAACCCAATCAACAAATGGGCCAAGGACCTGAACAGAAATTTCTCAGAGGAGGACATACAATCAATCAACAAGTACATGAAAAAATGCTCACCATCTCTAGCAGTCAGAGAAATGCAAATCAAAACCACCCTAAGATACCATCTCACTCCAGTAAGATTGGCAGCCATTAGGAAGTCAAACAGCAACAAATGCTGGCGAGGATGTGGGGAAAAGGGTACTCTTGTACATTGCTGGTGGGACTGCAAATTGGTGCGGCCAATTTGGAAAGCAGTATGGAGATTTCTTGGAAAGCTCGGAATGGAACCACCATTTGATCCAGCTATTCCACTACTCGGTCTATTCCCTAAAGACCTAAAAAGAGCACACTATAGGGACACTGCTACATCCATGTTCATAGCAGCACAATTCACAATAGCAAGACTGTGGAACCAACCTAGATGCCCTTCAATAGACGAATGGATAAAAAAAATGTGGCATTTATACACAATGGAGTATTACTCTGCATTAAGAAATGACAAAAATCATAGAATTTGGAGGGAAATGGATGGCATTAGAGCAGATTATGCTAAGTGAAGCTAGCCAATCCCTTAAAAACAAATGCCAAATGTCTTCTTTGATATAAGGAGAGTAACTAAGAACAGAGTAGGGAAGAAGAGCATGAGAAGAAGATTAACATTAAACAGGGATGAGAGGTGGGAGGGAAAGGGAGAGAGAAGGGAAATTGCATGTAAATGGAAGGAGACCCTCAGGGGTATACAAAATTACATACAAGAGGAAGTGAGGGGAAAGGAGGGAAAATATAAGGGGGAGAAATGAATTACAGTAGAGGGGGTAGAGAGAGAAGAGGGGAGGGGAGGGGGGAGGGGGGATAGTAGAGGATAGGAAAGGCAGCAGAATACAACAGACTCCAGAATGGCAATATGTAAATCAATGGTTGTGCAACTGAAGTGATTCTGCAGTCTATATATGGGGTAAAAATGGGAGTTCATATCCCACTTGAATCAAAGTGTGAAATATGATATATCAAGAACTATGTAATGTTTTGAACAACCTACAATAAAAATTAATTAAAAAAAAAAAAAAAGAAACAATCAATGAATAGAGAGCCTACAGAATGGGAGCAAATTTTTACCACATGCACATCAGATATCTCTAGGATATATAAAGAACTAAAAAAATTTAAACCAAAAAAGCAAACAACCCAATCAATAAATAAGCTAAGGAACTGAACAGACACTTCTCAGAAGATGATATATTATAAAGCAAATATATGAAAAAATGTTGAACATCTCTAGCAATTAGAAAAATGCAAATCAAAACAACTCCAAGATTTCATCTCACTCCAGTCAGAAACAGCTATTAAGAATACAAAAAACAGGGCGGCCGAGCCAAGCGGCGCCACGCGGGGCCGAGTGGAGCCGAGCAGCCGCCGCGCCGCGTCGCCGGTTTAAGCGCAGTGCGGGGCCGCGGCCGGGGGCGGCGGTAGTGAGGCCAACGCTGCGCTCCAGCCCCCTTTTCCCTCCATGGTTTCTCTCCGCTCCCGCGAGTAACTTGGCTCCGGGGGCTCCGCTCGCCCGCCCGCTCGCCCGCCGCAGGGGACCGCGCTGCTGGCCGCTGCCGCGAGCAGACCCCCTCCGACGGCCCTTGCCGCGCAGGCTGGGACGCCTCTCCCCCCTCCGCCCCGCCGCAGAAAGTTAAGTTTGAAGAGGGGGGACGAGGGGAACATGGACATGAAGAGGAGGATCCACCTGGAGCTGAGGAACAGGACCCCAGCAGCTGTTCGAGAACTTGTCTTGGACAATTGCAAATCAAATGATGGAAAAATTGAGGGCTTAACTGCTGAATTTGTGAACTTGGAGTTCCTCAGTTTAATAAATGTAGGCTTGATTTCAGTTTCAAATCTCCCCAAGCTACCTAAATTGAAAAAGCTTGAGCTCAGTGACAATAGAATCTATGGAGGTCTGGATATGTTAGCAGAAAAACTTCCAAATCTCACACATCTAAATTTAAGTGGAAATAAACTGAAAGACATCAGCACCTTGGAACCTTTGAAAAAGTTGGATTGTCTGAAGAGCTTGGATCTATTTAACTGTGAAGTCACTAATCTGAATGATTACCGAGAGAGTGTGTTCAGGCTCCTGCCCCAGCTGACCTACCTGGATGGCTATGATCGAGAAGACGGGGAAGCCCCTGACTCAGATGCAGAGGTGGATGGTGTGGATGAAGAGGAGGAGGATGAAGAAGGAGAAGATGAAGAAGATGAGGAGGATGAGGATGGTGAGGAGGAAGAGTTTGATGAAGAAGAAGATGAAGATGAAGACGAAGATGTAGAGGGGGAAGAAGATGAAGATGAGGTCAGCGGGGAGGAAGAAGAATTTGGGCATGATGGAGAAGTAGATGAAGATGAAGAAGATGAGGATGAGGATGAGGATGAAGAGGAGGAAGAAAGCGGGAAAGGTGAAAAGAGGAAGAGAGAAACAGATGATGAAGGAGAAGATGATTAAGACCCCAGATACACTGCAAAACAGAACTGTTCAGTATTGGTTGGACTGCTCATGGATTTGATAGCTGTTTAAAAAAGAAAAAAAAAAGGTAGCTGTGATACAAACCCCAGGACGCCCACCCACCCAAAGAGCCAAAGAATAGTTCCTGTGACATTCCGCCTTCCTCCTTTTAGTCCCTCTTGGTAATCCACCACCAAGCTTGGGGACTTTGCCCCAACAAAATTGTAAGCATTGTTAGGTTTTTTGTGTAAGATTCTTGCTGTAGCATGGATAGCTGTGATTGGTGAGTCAACTGTCCGTGGCTACCAGTCACACAGATTGTAACAGCATTTTTACTTTCTGTACAACAAAAAAAGCTTTGTAAATAAAATCTTAACATTTTGAAAAAAAAAAAAAAAAAGAATACAAAAAACAGTAAATGTTGGCGAAGATATGGGGGGAAAGGCACACTCATACATTCCTGGTGGGACTGCAAATTGGTGCAACCAATATGGAAAGCAGTATGGAGATTCCTTAGAAACCTTTGAATGGATCACCATTCAACCCAGCTATCCATCCCACTCCTTGGTTTATACTCAAAGGACTTAAAATGGCATACTACAGGGACACAGACATATCAATGTTTATAGCAGCACAATTCACAATAGCTAAACTGTGGAACCAACCTAATACCCTTCAATAGATGAATGAATAAAGAAACTGTGGTATATATACACAATGGAATATTATTAAGCATTAAAAGAGAATTAAATCATGGCATTTTCAGGTAAATGGATGGAGTTGGAGAATATCATACTAAGTGAAATAAACCATTCCCAAAAATACTAATAGCTAAATGTTTTCCCTGATACGTGGATGCTGATCCATAATTTGGATGGGGGTGGGGAAGCATGGAAGGAATGGAGGAACTTTGGATAGGGCAAAGGGGAGGGAGGGGAAGGGAGGGAGTATGGAGGTAGGAAAGATGGTGAACTGAGGTGAACATCATTACTCTAAGTACATGTATGAAGATATGAATGATATGACTCTAATTTGTGTAGAACCAGAGAAATGAAAAATTGTGCTGTTTATGTGTACTATGAATTGAAATGCATTCTGCTGTCATTTATAACAAATTAGAATAAATAAATAAATTAAAAACAAAAAACAAAAGAAAACCAAGTTGAAACCAATATGCATTAACTTACTGCTTTGGGAAAATGTGTATATGAATAAATGAAAGACTACAAATATACACTGAAATATTAACCTGTAGTCTCATTATTAGAAGCTAATAATCATTCAACATTTTTTACTTGTCCAGAGGTGTTTTTTGGTTTTGGGTTTTTTTGGTGGGTGTGTGGGTGTGGTTACCAGGGATTGAACTCAGGGGCACTCTACCACTGAGATACATCCCCAGCCCTATTTTGTATTTTATTTAGAGACAGTGCCTCACTGAGTTGCTTAGCACCTTGTTTTTGCTGAGGCTGGCTTTGAACTTGTGATCCTCCAGCCTCAGCCTCCCAGGCCACTGGGATTACTGGAATGCACCACTGTACCTGGCTTGTCCAGACCTTTTACATAAAATGTTTAAGTTTTTTCATAAGTAAAACAAACTTTAAATTTGTCATTTTATGTTTAAGTAATTATGAAATAGTTTTTGATTCCACAAAAGATATTGAAGACACTTGAGAAGTTTATAAAAGCTAATTTTTTGAGTATTTATTTATTTTTTTATTGGTTGTTCAAAACATTACAAAGCTCTTGACATATCATATTTCATACATTAGATTCAAGTGGCTTATGAACTCCCATTTTTACCCCAAATACAGATTGCAGAATCACATCGGTTACACATCCACATTTTTACATAATGCCATATTATAAAAGCTAATCTTATTGTCATATATAGATAAATTATTTTAACTTGGTGAGCTCAGGACAGTAAGGTCTCATTCTGTCCACAACCAGTAAGAAAATGACAACAAAAAATCATCTAAGTGGATCAGAGAGCGTACTCAGGAAACAATTATAACTTAATTTCACCAAGAGAAACATTTTTTCCTATGAAAATATACTAGCCTGGGTAGGAACTAAACAATCTTTAAAGAAACACATCATTTTATTGAAAGAAACTTTTGACTATTAAAGTGCCACTAGATATAATTCTATTTAAAATAAATCAACAAAGTACATCTATGATTTTGGTTTTAGTTAATGTTCAGTAGACGTTACTTCTGTAAATGGGAAGACAAATATCCCAATGCCCACCCATTAAATAACACAAAATTTCATTTAGTTTCTGTGTGCTAAAATGTTCTGCATCCAGTTATGACCAGTACAGATATGTATAGAATGAAAACTACAACCTGTTCAGAAACTTCAAGTATGAATGGTTAGCATCTACACTAATCATTACACATGCCAACTTTTGATTGTTCTCAAAACATCAATGGTAGATTTTTCTTGACTTAAAGACTGCCTCAGAACTGAATTCTACCATGGAAGTTACAGTTTCTAACCTTCCATACATTCTCTCTGGTTGTGGTTTAATTATTGAAATAATTCTAGATTCTCAGATTTCTCATTTATACTGCTAAGAAGTTTGAAAAACAAAATGACCACTAAACTAGCAAAAGTTTAATTCTGCCTTTCTTTTATTCTAGGAGCTCCTTCTTAATTTTTTTCACCTTGTACCAACTTCAAAGGCATGAAAAAAATATATACAAATAATTCTCATTATTCTAAAGTCCCCTTTTTGAAAATATAAACTGGAAACAATTATAAAGTTATTTATAAATACTCACTATTGGAAGTGGAATTTTCTGTTTGTTCAAAGTAAGTAATGAAAGACAACTTCCTATTGAGAAATCAAAAACTAAGTGAACTGTTACAGACATGCCTACAAACATAAATTACAACTTTTCATCTATTTTTAAAGTGTAATGACTCATCTTTGCTATTTGACTATAGATTGCATTTAATCTAATGTTTGTATGTAACTAAATTGAATCCTTAATTTTTTGAGCATTCAAATTAATTTTATTCTTGACTGGATTCATTTTTTTTTTTTTTTTTTTTTTTTGTATGCTGAGGATTGAACCCAGGGCCATGTCATGTGAATGTGAGGCAATCACTCTAGCATCTGAGTTATATCCCAGGATTCGATTTTTTAAGAAAAAGAATACTACTTCTGAAAGTTTCTGTCCTACTTGTTTATAAACTACCTTCAGTGGTTGATATCATCCAGTTGATATCTATATCACAAGTGTTTGTGAAACTCTTCAAAGTTTCCTCAATTAATTCACATAATTTATTATAAGCATCCAAACAGATAATGTTACACTCAAAAAAAATTATTATTCTCATTTTCCAAATGAAGGAATGGAGACAGAAACAAATATTATAGATTCACAACCCTAATAGTCCCTTACTGAGCTTTTTTGATGAAAATTCTTTCCTAAACTTCACAATGATTGAAGATTGTATTCTCTAGAAAACGAAACAGAAGTTCAAGAATCTTTAAAAATTGGTCCAAGACTAAGTAATAAAAAAGTGCATTCAGGGTAATAATCCCTTAAATGTAGGAAAACATCTCTATGTCTCTTCATTATTTGGGCTATTTTAAATTTTAAGTTAAAAAGTATTATAACTTCTGCTTTAGATATTTAGAAAATCCACACAATATTCTGAAAATAAATATCCTAATCCTCAAAACAATTTCAGTAAATCTTTGAACTTTACAAACTAAAGAGTCTTAAATAAAACTTTTAATAAAATTCATTTATTAAAATAAATATCTATTCAACATAGAAACTGCAGCATGAAAAGAATTACACATTTGCATATCAATTAACAAAATAAGGTTCTCTGAAAGTTAATTTTAAGTAGATCAATTTTTCCTTTCTACCCCTCACATGTTTCATTCATATATCCATACACTTCTTCCTACCCCAGGCAGTGACCAGGCCAAGGAATTAAATAGCAAAAATACCCTCCTCCCCTAAGAGGTGTTCTCTCCAGTGAAAGAGGCACGGAAAATTAATGTAACTTGGAAAGAAATTATAAAATGTTAAGAAATATTTGAGAGACTACAGAAAAAAGAAGCTATAAAAAATTATGTACATCTTTAATGCTTCTTTGCCAATTCTTTGTGATTTTGAATTCAACCTTTGAAGTAAAGTTGTTTAAAACCCGTGACAAAGCACAAATATTCCTGTTGCAAATTTTAGTCAGATAAATAGTCAACAAGTATTTGAAAAAACTCACTGATCATTAAAGAAATGCAAATCATCAGGGGATCATCAGGGAAATGCAAATTAAACCCACAATGAGAAAAGGATAACTTGAAAAAATTAGGAAGACTACTCAAGAAGAGGAAGGGGAATAATGGGGAGGGGTGGGTATTATTAAAGTATGCTATCTGCATATTCAAATATGCTACATAATTAAAATGCACTAATAGGAGCTGGGGATGTGGCTCAAGCGGTAGCGCGCTCGCCTGGCATGCCCAGGTTCCATCCTCAGCACCACATACAAACAAAGATATGTCCGCCGAAAACTAAAAAATAAATATTAAAAAAAAATTCTCTAAAAAAAAATGCACTAATAAAAAAAAAATAAGATATCATCTCGCCCAAGTTAGAATGGCTATTATTAAAAAGATAAAAAATAACAAATGCTAGCAAGGATGTGTAGAAAGAGGAACTCTCATATAATGTTGGTGGGAATGTAAGTTAGTATTGTAATTATGGAAACAGAACTACCACATGAGCCAGCAATCCCATTGCTAGGTATATATCCAAAGGCAATGAAATCAGAATATCAAAGATACCTGTATTCTCATATATACTGCAGCAATTATACACAATAGCCATGACATGTAATCAATGAAAGTGGCCATCAATGGATGAATGGATTAAAAAAATGTACATAAATACAATGGAATATTATTCAGCCATAAAAATTGAAACCCTGTCATTTGCAGCAATATGAATAAAATTGGAAGACATTATGCTAAGTTAAAAAAAGCTAGGCACAGAAAGACAAATTCTGCATGTTCTGATTCATATGCAGAAACAAAAATAAAGTTGATCTCATAGTATCAGAAGGTAGAACAGTAGTTATTAGAGACCGGGAATGTTAGGAAACAGACAGATAAGGGGGGTGGGAACATGAGGTCCATAGAATAATTCTATAAAATGGGCCCATGGGGCTGACCCCCACATACTTTCTTTTCCAAGAAGCAATTTACCTGCAGCCCTGCCTGACCTAAGTAGACAGGATATGTCACATTCCTCAGCAAACTACCTGTTCACTGCAGGAGAAATGCAGGATCAAAGTAATGTTGATAAGAGGAAACCAAATTACCCTGAAGGAGGAGAGTTTTGTGACCAGATCCTGAAACTCTGGGAGATAAAGGTAGTTGCCCCTAATCACAAAATCTGTAAGAATAAATGGTTAAAAACCCAATCAGAACTTGTCAGCATGGGCCCAGGCAACCTAGAGTTGCCACAGCAGTGGGTACTTGAAAGTCTGATGTCACCCTGCTGTCAGTCAAGTCAAGAGGTGGGTCTGGACAGTACTCTCTGGAAACTTCTCTGGTGTTTTAGTCAGCTTTTTTTGCTGCTGTGATTAAAGGATCTAACTAGCACAACTATAGAGGGGAAAGAGTTTATTTGAGGGCTCATGGTTTCAGAGATCTTAGTCCAGAGAAGGCTAGCTCCATTCCTCAGGGCAGAGTGTGTGGCAGAGGGAAGCAGCTCACATCATGGTGGTCAAGAAGCAGATAGAGAGACTCCAGCGCCAGATACAAAATATATATCCCATAGCCATGCCCCTAGTTAACCACTTCCTCCAGCCACCTGCCTCTAGTTACCACTCAGTTAATCCCATCAGGGATTGGTTTACTGATTGGTTTGAGACTCTCATAATCTCATCATTTCTCCTCTGAAATCTCTTGCATTGTCTCACACGTGAGCTTTTGGGGGACTCCTCATATTCAAACCTTAACATCTGGGATCCTCAATAAAACTGGAAAGCAGGAGTTGCATGTTGTCCCTCTCCTCTCTGAGAGGACCCACTCTGCAGCTTGAGAGTGTCCCCTTCCCTTTTCCTATCCCTTCAATAAACTCATCCCTTTTACTCTGAGTGACATGTCTGGAATCTAACTTGATCACAAGAATGGGGATTTGAAGCAGGGGACTTCACATTGTCTCTGTTTCTCAGAAGTTCCCAGTTCTGTAATAGGAAGAGGGTACTACAGAGAAATTTTGAATTTATTCAAAATTTGGAACCCTTTTAGGGTATCAAAATATAGTTAAGAGAGAAGGAAAAAGTTCTTTTATTCTGTAGCACAATAGGATGCTTATAGTTTATAACAATTTATTATATATCTCAAAATAACTAGAATGGAGGATTTCAAATATTCCCAAAGAAATGCTAATGACCCTGATTTGATTGCTACACAGACTATACGTGTACCCAATTATCACATTGTAACCAGTAAATATGCGCAATAATTATACATCAACTAAAAATAATTCCATGAAACAGTTGTTTTCAGTGTTTTCCATAGTAAACTTTATGTAAGTTTGTAAAAATGCTCAGAGCAGAGCTTGAAAAAGAAATACAATTCCTATGTTTAAATAAAATACTTACAAAAATCTATTCAAATAGGAAAATGTAGTGATGCAATTTTTCAGAACCAAGATAGAACCAGAAACAAGAATGTGTTGTTTTTCACACAAAGTCAAAAAATACACTATATTTTTTATGACCTGAAATAGGAACACTATAAAGAAAATGAAAAAAAAAATTGCTTTTCCCAACTTACATGCTTGTGGTTTTTAGAGCTAAAAGGGACTTTAATGACACCATCCCCCTTCAAAAGTTGTCTAATAAACACTGGGATCCTGAGAGATACAGTGGTATAGAAAGGGCACAGAATACTACTGGAGACACCCTGGGCTTCGACTCTAAGAGGAAACCTGGGTGGTATCTGCATATGTTTGGGAAAGGATAATAGAGATCTCAGATCAGTCCCTGCATGGTGGCTAGACACACGCAAACCCCATGAAAAAACAGAATGCCAAAAGGAAGACTCAGTTTTCATTATTGTTCTGTCTGAAGTTATGTACACAGTATAAATTCCTTCTGAAACATTCCTGTGCTCTGCTAGTCTCCTAAAAAGTCCATCTTCCTCCCCCATCCTCTTCCCCTTAAAAGACAGATCAAATATCAACACTAACAAAAATCTGCCATCATTTCTGCTCACACTGATCTTTATTTTCTTTAAACTATTCTTACACTAACTTTAACTGGTAAGTAATAACACATATTGTGCATATTAATGGGGTAATGGGATATTTTGATACATGTATTCACAGTGGTATGTTTAACAGGTTAAACAGTGTCTGTCTCCTCAAACATTTGTCATTTCTTTAAGAACTTTTAAAGCTCTTTTTTTCAAGCATTTCAAATTTTTTTTCAAGCATTTCAAAAGACGTTTTTGCTGTCTATGGTCACCCTATTGTGCTAGAACATTGCTCTGATCTTGAACAGGGAGGGTTTTATTACAATACACAGGACAGATCCTGGAGCCCAGGGACTAGAGTTTACTTCTAGATGAGCTTCTAGTGGGTTGTGTGAGCTTGGGCAGGTAAGCATGGTAGCTTCAGTCTGCCTTTAAGAGGGAACACATGCACACAGGTGGCCTAACAAACCAGCACTCTCCCACTGATTTATGCACTAGTTTTGTCTCCTTAGTTAAGTGACAAGTTTTGTATGTGATAAAATCCTAGATTAGATATGAATATTGAGATTTTGGAAGTGTTCCTACATAATAACATGAATTTCCCCTCCCCCAGTTCTATGCACTTGAATTTGATGTCCAAGATGTTTTCTAATTCCATTAGCTCAATTAGTTTCTTTACTGACAAGCAACCAAGACACAGAGGGGTTAAGTGATAAGATCAAGAAACAACAGTTAGTTATTTGTAGTCAGTTGATTCTGACTTTTATTCTTGTATTTTTCTTTCTTTCTTTCTTTCTTTTTTCCTTTTGTATGATATTGGTAAAGAAAGGTACAAGTTTTTTGAATGGCTTAAATGCAGATCTGCCTATATGTTAATGAATTATTTCTAAATATCCCTACAAGTATTACTTTCCATAGACTTTTTTTTTTCAAAAATAGAAAACACATTAGATATTCTTGGAAGGCAAAAGAGAAGAATCTATAAATAAAGTTTAGGTTACTGAGGTAATTTTAAATACACACAGTAAAAATCTGAACACGTGCATTCTTCTGGAAAATAGGGTATACATTTTTAAGTAGATACAGCAGTCTATAAAAAGAATAAGAACCACTGACATAAATGATCTCTTGAGTCTCTTTAAAATTCTATGAATCTAGCATTAAATCTGTTAATTATAAAAAGCTAGATTTTTGTGGTCAAATATTTGATTATTAGAAAGAATCAAAATGTAATATGTATTATTTTAAACTTCAGAAAAATGAAATTAACTTCTATTTATAAGACAATGCTAAAATAAATATTTTTCATTCTTTCTGGTCTTGAGTCACTGCATTTTGGAAGTCATGGAATGAATGAACTTTATATTACTACAAAGGGCAATACAAACTGCGGATGTGCTTGCGTCTAGGAAGGTCACATCACCCCTCATCACAGTGAGCACTGCTTTCCAACTGTGGGCATGTGAAGCTGTGCATCATCTTTTATAGGAACATTCTTCCTCCAGTTTGTAATATTTCCATTTTTATAAACAAAGTCATCCAGCCATGGTGGCATGTGCCTGTAGTTCCAACTACTTGGGAGACTGAGGAAGGCAGATCATGTGAGCCCAAGAGTTTGGGGTCAGCCTGAACAGCACAGTGAGACTCCATCTCAATATTAAACAAACAAACCCAAAAAAACTATAGCCAATTAGAATACAAGTAGAATAAACTCAATATCATAACAGAACCTAAATCAGGAGGAATCAAGGAACAGCTCTATCTTTCTTGGGGAAATTACTTAACCTTGTTCAGGTTTCAGGTTTCATTGCTATATACATAAGCAAGTCAAGAACTGAATTTCTCTGGCTTTCTTTTACCATCTTCCAAAACTTTACTTTAACCTAAAGATGGCTCCTCTACAGTTGTTTATCTTGGCTAAACAAAGTATAGAAAAAAGAACCAAGAAGATCTAGCAAAGGATAAATAAGAGAGTTATCTAATTCTTGCTGAGTCAGCCCTCCAAAATGCAGTATTTTACACACAGTACTACAGATTTTTCTCAGCTCATACAAAACTATTTTGCCTATATTCAAAAAGGGAAGTTTAAAAATGCCTTCTGGAAACAAATTATTTGAGAGTTCAGTTGTTTGGGATAAAACAGCAATACACATTTAGGTACAGATATGATAAAATTATTCATTTGGATTCACTTAAGAATTTGGAAGAAATTCTTATATTCACTTTATGAGATAATAAGATGAAGTTCACTACATCCCAGTGATCAAGTAAATTAAAATCGGAGATGGGAAATGTGTAAGGGAGATTTTTCATATTTTAATATTTGTGTATTTTTTCTCTTTTGTATCTGTCATTCAAAAATATTCAAATAGGAAAAATAAAATTTCCATGTGAGGAAATATAGTAAGAATTGACTTTTGTCTTAGTTCAGAGAGGCTGCTATAACAAAATACAATAGACTTAATGGTTTAAAACATTTATTAGAATCTAGAGGCTAGGGATTCTAAGATCAAGACATTGATAGATTTGGAATCTGGTGAGAGCTCATTTCCTGATTCAAAGATAGCTGTCTTCCTATTGTGTCCTCAGAGGACACAAGGAAGAAGGAGTGTCTTTCAAGGGCACTAGACCCATTAATGAGGGGTTTCACCCTCATTATCTCCCAAAGACCTCACTTTGTAATATGGGATAGGATTTCAAATATTAATTGAGGGACACAAACATTCTATACTTGGTCCTCAAAATTTATGTCCTTCTCACATGTAGAATGCATTCATTTCATCCCCCAAAGCCCTAGAATTCTTAATTTATTCCAGCATCAACTCTAAAATCTCAACTCCAAAGTCTCATCTAAATATCATCTAACTCAGACAGGTGTAAGACTAAAGTATGCTTCATCTTGAAGGAAATCCCTTTCCATGGGTAAGCCCATAACACCAACCAAGTTATGTGCTTCCAAAATACAATGGCAGGCTAGACATTCCCATTCCAAAATAAAGAAATAGTAAAGAAGGAAAAGATAATGGATCTCAAGTAAATCCAAAACTTAATGGAGCAAAAAACATTAAATGTTAAGGTTCAATAATAATCTTCTTTGGCTGAATGCTTTACCCCCTGGACCCACTGTGATGGCAATATCACACCTATAATTCTTTGAGATGCTGCCCAAGCCCTGGGTCTCTGTGGTTGCCCGTCCATGTCATAGATCTCTACTATGGCCCCACCTCTGAGTGGCTGTCTCCCAAGATAGGAGATGATTCCATGTCCAACCTATTGTGAATAGTGCTATATAAACACCGCCTATCTTGTTGGGAGGCTGATTTTATTTCGTTTGGATATATAACCAGAAGTGGGATATGTGAATCATGTGATAAGTCTATTTTATATGTTTTTGTTTGTTTGTTTTTTGTGAACCCTCCATACTGGTCTCCATAAGGGCTTTACTAATTTCATATTCTCACCATAGTGTCTAAGAGTTCCTTTTACTCCATATCCTCACCAGCATTTATTTTTGTTTTGTTGTCATTATTATTATTATTGTTCTTTTAGTAATAGCCATTCTATCTAGGATGTGATGGTATCTCACTATAATTTTATTTGCATTTTTCTGATGGCTAATGAGTATTTTTCCATATAATTATTGACCATTTGTATTTCATCTTCTGAGAAATATCTACCCAGAACATTTCACCATTATTAAATTGGATTATTTATTTAATTGTTATTGCTAATTATTTTGAACTCTTCATATATTCTGGATATTAGACTTTGATGAGTAGCTACCAGATATTTTCTCCCATTCTATAGGTTTTCTCATCACTCTGTAAGTTTCTTTTGCTGTAAGGAAGCTATTTAGTTTGATTTAATTCTATTTGTCAATCTTTGCTTTGGTTTCCTGTACTCTTGGAGTACTATTCAGAAAATCTCTGCCTATCCCATGTCTTTAAGGTTTTTTTTAACCTCCTGTAGTTTCAGAGTTTCATGTCCTACATTAAGGTTCTTGATCCATTTGGGGTTGATTTTTGTGCAGGGTACAAAAGAGGGAATCAAGCTTTTGTCTTCTGCATGTAAACATCCAGTGTTCCCAACACCATTTGTTAAAGAAGCTGTTCTTTCCTCAATGTATGTTTTTGGCAACTTTGTTGAGAATCAGTTGGCTATGGATGTGTGGTTTATTTCTGAGTTCCCTAATTTGTTCCATTAGTCTTTGTGTGTGTGTGTTTATGCCAATACCGTGCTGATTTTGTTACTACGGCTCTGTAGCATGTCTTTAAATAAGGTATTATGATGCCTTGAGCTTTGCTATTTTTGCTTAAATTTGCTTTGACTATTCAGGATTTTTGTGCTTTTGTTGTGAATTTTAAGGTTATTTTTTATAGTTTTGTGAAGAATGTCACTGGTGTTTTCATGTGGATTAAATTGAATCCATCATTCTTTTGGGGTAGTATGGACATATTAATTAATTCTTCTACTCCACGGACTTAGCGGGTCTCCCACTGTTTAATGCTTTCTACAATTTCTTTAAGTTCCTTAAATTTCTTTCTTTAGTATTTTATAATTTTCACTATAGAGGTCTTTCACCTCCTTGGTTAAGTTAATTCCCAGGTATTTTGTGCACAACTATTGTGAATAGGATTGCTTTTGTGACTTTTTTTTTCAGGAAATTTATTATTGGTGTATAGAAAAGCTACTGATTTTGTACAATGCTTTTGTATGGTACATTACAGCATATTACAGATTTATCATTTCTAATAATCTTTTGGTGGTATCTTTAGGTTTTTCTATGTACTTTATATTATTTGCAAACAAGAATAGTTTGACTGTCTCCCTTCCTATTTATATGTATCTTGTTTCTTTCTCTTGCCTAATTACCCTGGCTAGCACTTCTAGTACTATAGTGAATTGGAGGGGTGAGAGTAGAAATGCTGGTCTTGCTCCTACCTTAGGGAAACCTTTTCAGCTTTTCCCCACTCAGTATGATGCTGGAAGTTCAATAAACCCCAAGGGGGGCGAGGGATATGAAGAACACTAAACCATGTCATATCATAAGTCTGACAAGCAAGGATATCTTTTCCAAACACTGGACTTAACCTCAATTCCTATATTATACCATGTACAAAAAGTCATAAAATCTAAATTTAAAAGGTAGATTTATAAACCTTGTAGAAGAAAATACATTTGTGATTATGGAAGAAGCAAAATTTCATTGGACACAAAAATCAGTAACCATTAAAGGAAAAAAGTGATAAATTAAGATCAAAGTTTAGAAAAAATAATCCTTTTAAAAGAAGCCATTTAGAAAACAAAATGCAAAAACTAGATATGCATACATATCTATATCACAATATCATAATCACAAATTTGTGTGACAAAGCACTTGTACAGATTTATATCCTTACAACATAAGATTTTTTAATTTAAATATGGGCAAAATACTTGAATAGAAACTTAACAGATGAGTGTGGGTAGTCAATGAATACATAGAAAGTTGATCAACATCGAGAAATGCAGTTTAAAACCTCCCTGAGATACTGTTTTAGAGTCATTAGTATACATAAAATTAGAAGACTAATGGTCTTGGTAAGAATATAAAGCAACTGAAACTCATAAATTGCTGGTAAGGATGCAGACAGAGATGATCATTTGAAACTAGTTGAGCAGTTTCTTTATAAGATTAAACATACATTTTCCAAAATGGCATAACAATTCTACTCCCAGATATTTATCCAAAAGAAATGAAAATATGTGCCTTCAAAAACCACATATGTAAATCTATATCACAATATCATAATCACAAATTTGTGTGACAAATTTTCTCATAAGAGTAAAAAGAAAAAACAAGTCAAATATTTATTAACTATAGGTAAAATGACAAAATACTTGTGCATTCCTTCAATAGACTGCTACTCAGCATTACGATCATACAAACTACTAAAATACACAAATGTGTGAATCGTGAAAAACATCATATTGTGAAGTCACAATATACAAAAGAGAAAGGGTTAAGAAAAGGAAAGAAAGAATTTGACAGGAGTGGTAAAAATGTCATATCTCTGGGTTAGTTTTGTCAGAGGTGTTCATGTTAGTCAAGACTATTAAACTGAGCAGTTATAATTTAAATACAGTAAAACGAACAGATTTTAGTTTAAAAATATCAGTGGGAGCTGAGTGATCATGGTAGACACCAAAGACTATCATTATAGTACATGCATGCATGTAGACAGAGACAAGACGCCACATCTCCCTTTGAGAATGCACTTGCTACCCAGTTATGGAGAATGTAAATGTGAAAACAAGGCTCCCAGATCTCAGCAGCTGAGAACCCCTAAAGAACCTGCCCTGCCCAACCTCATGCCCTTCCTAGGGCAGCATGCATCTCATGATTAAATTAGACCCAGACCTTTTGGCCTGGCTCAGGCTATATTAGTAGATGGTATGGTACTTATTCTGGCTCGCCTCACCTTTGGTGCACCTTCATGTTTCTTTTATCTAATCCTGCTCCCTCTTCCTTCCTTTCATAGGTATTGTTACCTAATGCATACCTTACACCCTAAACTCCATTTCCATGACTATTTCCAGAAAACCAACTTGCCACACCATATAATACATTCCTACAAAATCTCTTCAGAAAGTTTTCTTGCCTTTGGTCACAGAATCCTTGCCTTGGAAGAATGTAAGCAAACTTTCCATCTGGACTAACTTAAACCTGGTGCCTCTCTTCTATCTTTTCTTTTTTTTTTTTTTTTTTGTTGTTGTTGTTGTTTTAAATATGTTTTTAGTTGTCAATGAACTTTCTTTTATTTATTTATATGCAGTGCTGAGAATCCAACCCAGTGCCTCACACATGCTAGGCAATGCTCTAACACTGAGCCACAACCTCAACCCGTCTTCTCTTTTCTGACAGTACATTGGGATCTTTTCTAGGTGCTCTGCTTTCATCCAGCAGTAAATCAAGTCAAGATCTCAGCAAGAAATAAATGGCATACTCAAACTAGGTAATTGAAGTGAATATAAGAAAAAAAAAAGAGTACTCTATAAAGGCTGGGCAGGCTGTAGGAAAATGAGCGAGGGGTTAATTTGGTAACTTGAGTCCAAAATTAATAGGAAATAGTAAGAAACTACCATTGGTCCTGAAAGCATTGGAAAGATTTAGAACTAGGCAAAGATTTGTGTGAAAGGATTTCAGAGAGAATTATACTGAAAATTGTCAAGCTTTTTAATAATTATAATTATTACATAATTCCATTCTAGTGTTTATATAAAAGTAGTAAAATGATTGAAATAATTTCTAAATCTGACTCTTCATTAACACTCCTAATGAATCTTATTTGGCCTATGGTTGTATGTCAATTCTTACACTCACTTCATTGATTCAGCAAATATTTACTGAATACTTATTATGCCAGACATTCATATAGCCAAAGATTTATGAATATATTCAAACTACATTGAAGTTGCATTTAAAGTTTCAATGATGTACTCTGCAATTGGATATTTTTACCACTTGACACATCTGTATTATCTATAGACATCATAGACTAGAGATACATTCAACTAACTGGAATTTATATTATAATTAATATCATAATTATGTACTTTGTAGGATTATTGAACTTTGTTGACACAGTCAATTATTTTTTGGTGAATGATGTATATAAGTATTCAATTTTCAGATTTAGGGTAAGAAAAGTACCATAGAGTAAAATGTTCAAAACAAAGAAGCAAACAACAGGTAACAGAATTACTCAAATATTATATACTTTGAAAATTTAAGCTGTGACTATTAGAATGATGAAAAACTGAAAAACCTCTGTGGTATTGGATCCTCTAGGAAGCAGACACCCAAGAGAAGGTAGAAGAGGAAAAGATTCACTGTAGGTTGCCTGTGGAAAGGTTGAGGACTTCAGACTCTACCACACTTCTGAAACTCATGAAAAGAGAGAGGGAACAAGAAGCATTGGAGAGGGAAAGCCCCAGGCTCTGCAAAGGCTCACTTTGCCAACTAGGAAAGATTTCTGGTAAAAGAGTCTCATATTGGACCAAAAGGGTCAAACACTATTTATTTCACCAGGGCTCAGTCTTTGATTGGGTTCATCTAGTGAGATGGAATGGCCAAATGCCAAATGACCTGGCAATTCAGAAGGTATGGAGACTTTCAGTAAACTATACATCTCACAGATGATCAGCAGATTTTTTTCTTAAAGTGATATTTGAACAATGGCCCTTCATGACTACCACCATTCCCTGAAGCTCCAAGCAGATCCACTTTTCCTTATACATTAATGGACCAGTTGGTAAATGTTGTTGTAAATGTCATGTTGTTGATCCCATTTGCAGTCACCATTCCTGTGCTCATGAACACTCCATTCATGTGCCCATCATGAACAATGAACAATGACAAGGATGAACAATGACAAGGCTGGATAATGCTAACTGATTGAAACATTTTTTATCTACTTTGCTGTTCCTTGCCTTTTCCATGGCAGGGACTTACTTTCTGATGATCGTTACATGCAATATAAAAATCTTCACAGTTCATACCCATTCTCAACTGCCCATGTGTCTGTCACAAATTTCCTTGTATACAATCTTTCAGTTCTTTTCTTTGTAGGACTCTGACAAACTGGCCAGACCACTTAACCACTGTACAGGAGCATGTTCAAATATATGTATATCTGAGAATGATACTGTAATTCTGTGTCAGGGAGCTGGATGACCTCAGTCTTTAGCTCATCTATTCCTGTCTTCTGATTTTAACATGTTTAATAGCACCCTTGATAGCTAACTACTTATTTCGCCTCTGGAGACACCATTATCCATCTCCACAATTCCCTCATAGTCAAGCCACTTAGATGATTTCCTTTCTAACCTTGCTGGCTGTTACAGTAATTGTGGCTTCTGGAAGTTAAAAACCAACACTTATTATTTTCTGACCCCATCATCCCCATTGCAATTAAAAGCCCAGTTTTGTGGCGACTTTTCCTCCTGTCAGTCCTGGTAGGCACAGAAAAGCCACCAAAATCCTTTTAAGTGACACTGGTTTTCCTTGTACCAATGCATTCCTAATGTTGAACATGTCACTTGGGCCCTCCAGGAAATAAGTATATAATTCTCTGTTGGGTCTTCTGCCCTTCTGTAACATATCTATTTTAGCAGACCTCCCTTTCAGCAACTTTTGACACTTTCCTATACAATGTCAAATGCAAAATTGGATAACATATGTTTCATCACAAAGTTGGGTGGACAAATGCTTTTATTCGCACTACAAAATCTGAGTATATTATCAGAGGTTAGCACTGAGTGGTAATATTATAAGGATTTTTTTCCCTATGGTTTTACATATTTCCTTAGATCTTTCAAATCAAAGGACACAAAATTGATGACAAAAATTAATGGAAAAGATACAGAATACCTTTGAGTAACATGAATTATTTCTTCATATTGTTCCTATTCTTACAGGACTAAATTGATTTGGACTGTGTAAGTAGAAAATAGGCTATGGTGAATTTAGGATACCAAATAGAATAACAGAGTTTGTTGTGCATGAGTAAAATTGATGTTGAAAACTCCCTAGGATATCACTTGTGGTACTACAATATAGGAGCTAAGAAAGCAAAAAAAGTTCACCAATTTCAAGTAGTATCTTGGAAATTAGAGCCACACTATGATTATTTTATGAGTAAAATTCAGCACTTTTGTTCTTATCTGGAATTGTATAATTCAACTATAGTTTCAAAGATGTTCTGGAAACTGAATCCCCAAAGCCTCAGTGTTAAGAGTAGGATTTTTGAGAGGTGATTAGGCTAGGAGGTTCCATCCTCTCAAATGGATTAATTAAAATTAACACTTGACTCTGTGAGTCTGATCTTTCCTTCTCCCATCCTCTTACCTCTGCCCTGGGACCATGTAGCAAGAAGGGACTTGCAAGATGCCAGTACCTTAACTTTGGGCTTTCCAGCCTCCAAATCTTTAAGGAATTAATTTTTTTTTCTTTATAAATCACCCACTCTGCAGTATTCTGTTACAGCAACATAAAATAGTCTAAGATACAAGCCTTCTCCTATTCTTACAGGACTAAATTGATTCGAACTGTGTAAGTAGAAAATAGGTAGAGGTTTTTCAATTTTATGCATTATGCACAAATACCCTTTTACTGATTTTTCAAGCTATAGCTCTAACTTCCAGATTTGAAAATATACCAGTATGCACAATTATTAACAAAGTTTTTTTTCTAAAACTACTGCATTTAACAAGTACAGAAAATGGATGCATCTCAAAAGATGATCTCTGAGTCTACTACCAACACCAAATAATTTGTCCAAACTATCGGAAAATTTCGCAAGGAGAACCAGAAAAAGAATGAGACAAACTGAGCCAGAATCATACACGATTGTTGGATTTTCTGTTTCTCCTGATCATTCCTCCTGTCGATATGAAGCCAAGATCTTGAACAACCAGACCACATCACAGAAACTGCCTTCTTTGTTCCATCCCATCATTACTGTGTTAGTCCATTTTATATTGATAATAACATAATACCTAGACTAGCGTGTGTGTGTGTGTGTGTGTGGTGTCTGTCTATCTGGCATCTCTCTTCCTTCTTATGAAGCCACAAAGGATTCAGTCATGGGGCACCACATTAAAGAACTTATCTAACCCCAATCACTTTCCAAAATCCTACCTCTGAACACCATAGTCAGATAAAGTTTCTACCCTCTTGACACCTCACAGGGAAGATTAAATTTCAACACAAGTTGCAGAGGGGACAAACCATATTCCAACTACACCAATTACTATCACTGCAGTATAAGATTTTGAAGTTAGACAGTCTTGGATCCAAGTTCTAATTCTCATGTGGGAATTTTTACAAGTTACCTATCCTCTTTCAGCCTCTTTCATTATTTGTAAAGTAGAACTATCTACCATGGGGCATATTTACAAAGATAAAAGACAATGTATACTAAGCACTTAGCATTATACTTAGTACATCGTAGGTACTCAATAAAATGATAGCTAACTTACTTTAATGTAATTTAACCTTGATTTTATGACATCCTCTCTGCCTCTATCTATTCCCACTTCTGCCCATCTTTCTAATTGTTGCCAAAGATCCCATAATTTAAAATAAAATGAATTGTGCCATTTTCTTATTAACTAATTCAATCACAATGCTTTCAAATCTACTCTAAAATCCTTATAAAACCTTCAAATGCCTTTATGGCTTGACTTAATTTTTTTTCAACTCCTCACATTCATCAGGCCAATGCCAACATTTGAAAATATGCCAGGTGTGTTTGATACAGTGTCAAGCAAGACCTATATTGTCCATATTCATGGGGCATATTTAACAAGCTGCTGGCCCTACCAAAGTTACCTCTTGCCAGAGTAGATGCTTACTCACCTCATTTATGAAGGTATAAATTAATGTTAATACCTTCAAGTATCAAATAGGGGCTACCACAGAGATGAAGGTGAGGACAAGATTCAAATCTTATCAAGAGGACTTTCAGATGAAAAGAAGATAAACATAAAAGTGGTAAAAATCAGCTTCTGGTTTTAGTCTTGACATTAATGAAGGAGGGAAAAAAATGCTACAGGAGGCAATAGGAGTATGTACAACTGAAGGAGAGTTCAAATATATTTGCAGTGATTAACAGAGAGATTTCCCAAATAAATTATCATGAGGGCTGGGCTCTTTTTTTGAAGGGAGAGGCAGTGGGGCAGATACCAGGAATTGAACTCAGGGTTAGTGGAGCCACATCCCCAGCCATATTTTGTATTTTATTTAGAGACAGGATCTCACTGAGTTGCTTAGCAACTCACCATTGCTGAGGCTGGCTTTGAACTCATGACCCTCCTGCATCAGCCTCTCCAGCCACTCGGATTACAGGTGTGTGCCACTGCAACCAGGCAAGGCTGAGCTTTTAAGGTGGATGGGATTGCTACAACTAGGGGAGATGAAAGGACTTTCCAACCAGTGAATAGATCATCAACTCAGGCTGATCAACTTGCCAGTCAAGTTTAAAGTTACTGCAGAGCAACAAACTGCTCCTGTGTAACCTTTAGGATTGGTAAACTACAGGAAATCTGGTTGTCTTACAGCAGCATTGAACTTTGAGATATATCAGCAACATCTGGAAAGCTAAGAAATCAAACAGTGGCCAGCCCAGCCCAGGTTCTTTGAAGGAGTCTAAGGTCTGAGCCTGTTTGTATCAACTTTCCCACGTGATTCTGTTACATACAAGATTTGAAGGAGCTAAGTTACTGCCTTTGAAAATGTGGACCACAACCAACAGCAGCATGACCTGTGAACTAGTTATAGGATCTTGCTGAGTGCAGTGGCACACACCTGTAATCCCAGTGGCTCAGGAGGCAGGAGGATCACGAGTTCAAAGCCAGCCTCAGCAAAAGCAAGGCATTAAGCAACTCTGTGAGACCCTGTCTCTAAATAAAATACAAAATAGGGCCGGAGTAGTCCAATGCCCCTGAGATCAATTCCCAGTAACGCGCCCCCCCCCCGCCGCCCCGCCTGCAAAGAAAAAGAAACATAGGGTCTCAGAACCTCCCCTATTCTATACATCCCAAATATCCCCATGTGACTCATATGGACATTTAACTTTTATAAGAGTTAATATGAACCAGCAGCTCTTAACCCCAGATTCAGTTTAGAATCACACTGGAAGCTTTAAAAATTACTGATCTTCCCCTCAGACTCTTATTAACTTAGTATGGGTGTGGCCTGGACACAGGAGTTTTAAACACTTGCCTAGTGATTCAAAAGACACTAAAGTTTATGAATCACTGCTTAGCAATTTCCAGTGCTCCTGATTCCTACTTTGTATATTAATCTAAGTGAAATGTTCTCCTTGATAGCTTTTTATTATTTCTATAAATTGATAACAAATCTCAAAAAGAAGAAATTTGAATTAAAATATATAAATTTAAATAAATTCATATTTTTATTAACTTCATATTTTATTCAAGTTTGCATGCTTATTTGTAATATAGATTATAGAAGGGAAAAATAGAAGTTAACAATGTATCATATATGTGAGCTTTTAGAGTTATAGAAGTCTCCAGATCAAAAAAACAAAACTTCTACTAGCTGCAGAAGTTTTCTAAGAAGTTTTTAGCTGATTGGAGAAAGGATCTGATTTTAGAAGGAATACCCTAGTAAATAAGGTCCTAACATTTAAAAGAGGGTTTTTTAAACCTTATAAATTAGTAATACTTACATATTGACCATATCTGAATTATCATAAATCCAGAATTAGAATGTATAATTTAGTTTGATTTAAAGATGTATTCTAATTTTTTTGAGGTCATAAAATTAATTTTATATCTTTTAAATATATTTTTAAAAGAAAAGTCTTGATTCAAGAAAGTTATATGTGTAAAACTGAATTTATCCTATGAATTCAATGTTACCTCCATCTTCTACAAAGTATTTAATTTCCCATTACCAGTAATATTTAAGAGCATGTTGCCACCTGCTGGTAAACATTTTAAGACTCTCACATAACAATGTAATCCTTATTTTGTTTTAAACTTCACTCTTTGCTATTGTTTTCAATTAATGTTTGTTTCATTTTAAAACATGAAAACATTGAACCATAACATATTTCTGAAACATAGTTAAGATGTATTACAAAATAAGTATTGCAGAAATGGCCAACTGAGGATTTGTAGGGAGTGTTCATTAACATGCTGAGTTTTACCCCTTGCCATCTCAGTTCCAAGGAGACAGGACGCAACATGTCACTAAAACTAAGGTTGTCAGGAAATGGGGATAGAGAATACTTTTGGCCAAGGCACTGAAGAAGAGAAAGTGGACAAATTCCGACTCTTGAGAACCATAATATGCAATGCTCACATAAAAACAGCTGTCAGTAAAACAGAAAGCAAGGCAGAGAGAAGCGGGAAACCATGTAAATGTTGTGTGTGTGTGTGTGTGTGTGTGTGTGTGTGTGTGTGTATACATATATATATAATATATATGTATATATATATACACATACAGAATCATAGATATACATAGAAATATTAAGAGGAAAGTTAGGACTTATACAGAAACATATAGGAGATCATTGTATCCCTCTGGATGTCGTTGGAATCTTGTTTCTAAAAAAAAAAATAAATAAGTATATAGAACCCATATAAAAAGCCAACATGTGTTTCAGCTTCCAAAAAGAGGGATGGATCTCCAAGACTCCAACTTGACACTTACAGCCTTGTTACTATATAGAGACACATACATAGGATATATCGCCTACCACATGTCATCAGTGGAATTTTGCAAATAAGTTATTGACCTTAGAAATGAAGCATGAGCCACAGAGCTTATGTTTATGGCCAGTTTTAGATACATGTTAAGCAATAAAAATCACAAATGTTGGTTGATATGAATAGGGATGACTAATATTCATAGGCATTAACACAGATTTGATGAAGACAATGCCTTAATACGCTATGAACTAAAAATCTTAGTTCATATACTGTGGGTTTGATTTTGTTATCCCTATGGTGGAAATCTACACCTGTGAGCTGGGTGACATCATACAGTAGGAAAATAACACTCCTGCAGGAAAGGAACATGGGAATCCATGGACTGTGGTATCTTGGGAAAAGCTGAGGGTGCCAGCCTGTAACCTAGTCTGGTGCAGGTCACTTCATCTCAGTGTTTTCTCATCTATAAAATGAAGGAGTCAACCAAACTAAAGAAGGCAGCTATGTTTCATAGTGTGATGGTTAGGTTAGTTGTCAATTTAGCTAGGCCAGGGTACCCAAGTATTTGGTCAAACATTATTCTAGGTATTGTGCAAAGATATTTTTAAATGAGATAAACATTTAAATAAGTAGACTTTGAGTAAAGCAGATTACCCTTCATAACACGGCAGGTCTCATGCAATAAGTTGAAGGCCTTACAAGAAAAAGACTGACCTTCTCCAGAAGAAGATGGACTTCTGCCAGCACTGTTCTCAGACTCCAACACTAGCATCAACTCTCCACTGATCTCCACCATTCCCTACTCCCCTGTGATAGGTGGGTTTCCCACCTGGAGTCCTGAATATGATACAACAGACCTTTTAATCCACAGCCTTCACTGTGGATTTTGTACTCGCCAGCCTTCACAACTCCACAATCATCAATCATCACACAAGCCAACTCCTTAACATCAGTCAGTCTCTCAATATCTTTCTCTCACTCCCTCCCTCCCTCTCTTCCTACAAATATATCCGGTTGGTTCTGTTTCTTGGGGAACCCTCACTAAGACACATGGTAATTCATTATAAAGAATAATCCTATATAAGTTAAAATGAGGCATATTATTCCCTAACACTCCGCCCAATTCAGGTAACTAATAAAGCTAAATCAGAAAGGCATATTGATCAGAAAGAGAGACTGATGACTATGAGGATTAAAATATTCTTGGCACTCGACATCACAGAAAGGTTATTTTGCTATATATGCTACACATCTGCCCTTTTTTAAAGCTAGTCATTCTCCTATTACTTCCTTGTACTGAAAGACAATGTAGAGAGATCTCTCCTGCAAAGTGACACATGCTCTGATAACAACCTGCTTCCCATCTTCTCAACGGTTTGATGAAGGGACATCAGATGTTGCACTTTCTTTTCTGTGTCTGAAGGTATACGATTCGATGATTGATCTTTTACTTTTGAGGGGGTGTCCCAGGAGACTCCAGCTACTGGGCTCCTAAAATTTCATGTTAGCCCTGAATCTTCACAGAGTTTACCTCCTACCTTCTGAGATACCTGTCTTTCAAAGACCTCCTGGATGATACTTGCCTCTTGCTCATTCTGGCTGAGATTCTTAGTTTGGGGTTCTATAACAAATTGCCATAGACTATTGGACTTATAAACAAAAGAAATTCATTTCTTACAGTTCTGTAGACTGTAAGTCCAAAATCGGGGTGCCAGCATAGTCCGTTTCTGGTGAGAGCTCTCTTCACATTGCAGACTGTTGCCTTAGCACTTTGTACACACATGGTGAAAGCGGGGAAGGGGTTTCTGGCCTCTTTTATAATGGCATTAATCCCATCCATAAGTGCTCTATTCTGGTGACCTATCCACCTACCAAAAGCCTTACGTCCTAATAACAACACATTGAGGGTTAGGATTTCAACATATGATTTTGAAAGGGACATGAACATTCAGTCTATGGCACTGATCAACATACTGTCATTCTTGTGATATATTAGTGTGTGGTGTTCTTTGGTATGTCCAGATGACATACCTCTTTGAAATATGAGATGACTGAAGGAAGAAAAAGTTAACATAGCCTGGAGAAAAACACAAATATGTATTTTTCTCCATGCAATGACAACTGTTTCTAGTTCTCTTTTCTGACTTGGATGGAAGCCCTATTAATCTAGTGCAGTGTAAATATTATACTCAACAGAACAACTGGGATTTGGTTCAGTTTGCATTGGTCTAAAGTTATCCTCCATAATACATATGGCTTCTGTTGGGCCAGAGTAGTAAATTGAATAGATATAAGATAGGACCTATTCCTATATTGTTTAGATCTTTAAGATCTCCACCATTCCTATGCCCCTATGATATGTGGTTTTCCCATCTAGAGTTCTGAACATGATGTAAAAGATCTGTTTTGATGAGACAGTTAACCATCTTTGAGTTTTTTTTTTTTTCATCTTTGAGTTTTAATTACTTTGACTATTGGATCCTTGATTTTGTCCTCATCTTTACTTATATTTGCATGCAAGAGAAAAAATTCCTTTATGGACAATTAAAGAGCTCTCTGGATTTTAGATGCCTGTTCTCAATCTTTTCTGTAGCACAAAACTCTTAACATCCATTATTCATACAGTTTCCTTTTCCTGCATCTGTCTCAAACACCTGCCACATTACATACCCCAGTGCTTCCCTTCCCCATGAGAGACCATCGAAATATACCACCAATGAAAGTTGAATGCATTCCTTCTAACAGTGAGCTAGTTCCAAAACCCATCTTACCACCTGCTTTTCAAAATTCATACCACTTCTTAGTACCAATTATTGTAGATGGGGTTCACCAGAAGCTCATTCTGAGACTGAATTTAGGGTGAAAGAAAGGCTGTAGGGATTAATATTTATGAAGGGAACCAGAAGGACACAGTCTTGGGAAGAAGGATAGGTCAAACTCTAATAAAACAAATAAAAAAATAATTGATCTTTTTAAAAACTCCAATGAAAGACAACAAATCTAAGCAATCAGAAGGACAGCCAGCATTGCACACAGAGTTGTCCTGTTGCAGGCTGCTGCAGCCAGGCATTTTTAACTTACCCTGCTTAGTGTGGGTTTCCCCAACAAGGATGTGACACTGGGTGAGTGTGCTTTCTACCACAGAGGCTGAGCCTGAGGGAGCTCACAGTTAAGACATTGTCTTGCACCAGACTCACATATCTGAGCATAAATCCTCATGAGATCTGAGCAGCGCATCTCTACATCAACCACATGGTGGCAGTGGAGAAAAGGAAAAATTCATCTGCCCAAACAATTACAGGATATTTTAATTGCTATTTAAAGCTGGCAAAATATGGACAAGATGTATGGAATTGGATTAGAAAATATAAAGCTGCTAGAGCAAACAAGTGCTAAATTTTACCCGAGGCTTTATTTAGTGATGTGGGCATAATGATTTAGTGACAAAGTTGAACATTATGGGCTCAACTATAAAAGGTGAAGCAGCTGAAGTTAATTTCTTGCTTCTCAGTCAACTGACAGAAATTCAAACTCAAAGGGGGCCTGAGCTAGGTTCTGGCTTCTATGTTGTACATAAATAATTTATGTCAAGTAAGGGTTTTACAAGATAGAAATCCTGTAGTGGATTATTATATAGGAGCCAGACAATCATCATCTACCCTCCATTGTATCCTAGTAAAAGATGCAGAAGGCATGTCCTCTCCATCAAAACAATGAAAGGAGTATGCTAATATCTCTGAAGCACAACAGTGGTGGATCTCTATTGATTGGAATGCTGATGAAATGTGTTAAATTAAATGGACTCCCTCATTTCAATAGTGAGAAAATGATTCTGAAAACAGTAAATGAAACTTCACAGAAATCCCTATTGCTCAAACCATTCTGTACCAAAAAAAACCCTGCTGCCATTTATTAAAATCATGCCTCTTCAACTCTGCCAATTTTTTTTAACTTGGATTGATAGGATCAAAATATTTGAACACTCTAATAATGTTCAACTTTTTTTATGTAACAGACATTCTGTGCATTGAGAACAAGAGTCTGATTTACTCTTCCAACGTATAGGGGACTGTGTCTGTTCACAGAACAAGAATTCATGGAATATAAGGGAGGCCAGTAGGATTACCACACAGAGATAGCCAGATTTGTGCATTGCACAACTTTAGAGGGCAGCACTCAATGTTATGATGAGTTTCTGGCAGAAGGCAATAGAGTATTATGAGGACTGAGTGCTATTTTCTAATCTATCCAAAGTCAGTAATGAAACCATATATGCTTGATGGAGAACTCCATCTTAACATCTCAACTTAAATGGTAATCAACCCTCTTGGTGTTCCTAAATGAGACTACTAAAATTTTTTTAAGGCTAACTAAGCATTGGAGAAAGAGAAATACCCAAACCTTTCAGGGATTACTAGACATTGATTCTTATAATTAATTCCTAGGAAACCAGAATACTACTGTAGTCTTCTTGTCATAGAGGAGAATTGAAGGGATCAAAAAACAGCTGGATCATTGACCCAAAACTGCCTTATCATAAGCCCACTGGGACCTGAAGATACTACATGGTTATTTCCCTTAGTTCCTCAATGTTTCATTGCAATACATATCCTCAGGAAATGAAAAAAAAGTGCACAATAATTTAGGACATATGGAGAAATGACCATTAGAGTAGGAAAATAAATAAACAAACAAATGCCCTTTTAGCATTCAACCTTCATCAAGAATACATCAAATGCAATGCCTTGTCCTTTTCAGTACTATCTCTCTAAAGCCTTGAAGAAATTCAAGGATAAGCATTTATAGCACATCCCTATTTAATTTTCTGATTTAGCTATTGCAGAACATAGATGATTCTTAGAAAATGAGAGGGAAAGTTTTAAGCTTATGATATTACTGATATCAATGATAAAATGCATTTAGAGATTGAATTAAAAGCATCAGGTTTATTGGAACCTAATTGATCTGAAAAGTTACTTATCTATAAAATAAATGTGAATACTGGCAAAGAAAAAAAATGCTAAGATCAATTTTTGTAGAATCATAGAAATTAACCCAAGATAATAAATTATCTTAAGATAATTTATTCAAGAAAAACAGATAAATGTTACTAAACAGTGAATTTTATAATTTTAAAATTTGTCCCATTCCCATCTCCTCACAATGGCTCAGTTATAGACTGGCAAACCAATAATCTATAATCAACATGAAAACAAGCACCCTATCATATGCGGGTGAAGGAATTATGGAGTTAAAGTTCCTTCAAAGCATATTCAAGAGATGTACACTGTGGCACATACCTGTAATCCCAGCAATTTGAGGCTGAGGCAGAAGGATTGCAAGTTCAATACCAGCCTCAGCCTCAGCAACTTAGTGAGACCCTGTCTCAAAGTAAAAAATAAAAAGGATTAGGGATGTAACTCCATAACAAAGGACCCCTGGGTTCAATACTAGTACAAAAAAAAAAAAAAGCATATTCAGAGAGAAATATCATTATGTTATCTGCCTCTTGTTTCTCTAGAAGAACCCTCTTTCATAAAGCTGTCTTTATTTTACTTTGCTTAGACCTCATTCATTGGGAGGCAGGAATCCTTTCCCCAAGATGTTTGTTGAAAAAAAAAAAAAACCTAGAAATAAAATTGTGTAGCATTGCAGCTGTTAGAAGCAGTGGGCAACAGTTGGGACAAGCAATAAACTAATTAAATAACATCAAAGGAAAAGTTGGAGAATAAGATGTCCATAGGGATTTTGAAAAGCTGTGACATAATCCAGGAATCAAGAACCCTATTCATATGCATAGAGCTATGTGCATTTACAGCAATATGCACAGCAATAAGCACATGCTCAGGAAAGACATGAGATGGTCCTAAACTCTCACCTTCTGCTGATCTTGAGATTCTGCCCAAATAGGAAGTGAAGTTTAATGCAGAATTGTCAAGTACCTGGCTGCCTTTCAAAGGCATGCTAAGACTTAGCAAAAACTACAAGAAATCAATTCTACCCATTGAAGGAAATCTCTAGCCACTCGTTAATTTTCCATTAAGCTGACCAAGCAAACATTTCAGTAGCCACACAGAAAAAGCAAATAAGGATTTAACAAAATTAGTTCTAAAAACTTGCTAAACAAAGAAAACCAACAACCCTGAGGAATGGGCAAAATCCGAATTCTGGAGCTGTCATGTTGTATTATTTTAAATGTTCAAATTTCAACCAAAAAAAAATTACAAGATGTACAAAGAAACAGAAAGTATGAACTAGATTAGAAGGCGGCAGAATAGAGGGGGTTGCTTTTCAGGATGCTCTGTGACATGAAAACAAGAAAGCAGATTGGCAGCTTCTCAGCAAGGTGAGTGAAATAGAAGAGGTGGGGGGAACTTAATGGGATTTAATACTGGATGTTCAAAGTAGATCAGGCACTCAGGTGGTTGGATATAATAAAATAAGAAAGAAATCCCCAGCACCACTGCTGCTGTCGAAACTGGAGGCACTAGCCAGAGCAGTCCCTCTGTAAGCAAAGTGAAGGGATAAGGGAATTAAAGGAACCTGCATTTTTAGGAGTCCTGAGGTGTATCTTGGTATGTAGAGATTAGAGATCAAAGACACTGCCTGACTACACTGAAAGGGGGCTGCACAATATCCTTGTGCAAGAAAGAAACAACATCTCTCCCAGCTGCCTGCAGAGGACAAAGGAAGAAACTATTTTTAAGCAGTTGCACAGAGGCCTGCAGCTGGGGTAGCCGATTCCTGGCAAACCTGGGTTGGGCCCCAAATACAGGCCTGGCATACCCATGCTGCATGCATAGAGTGTGCCTAAGTGATCAGGAGAAAAATCAAACATGGAGAAAAGTTTATACAGGGGAATACTGGTCATGGAAATCCACCCTTCTTCCCTCCACTCCCAATCAGGATCTTGCAAGACCAAATGGGAGAGATGTGCCTGGCTGGGAATTTGAAAGGACTGGGCAAGAGAGATTGAGTTTGGAGAGGGAACCCAAGAGAACAGGAAATGTGGAGTCTGCAGGTGACAGAGGGAACTAAGAATTGGCTCCTCCACCACGTGAGTGGAATGCAGGGGAGACTTCTGGGGTGCAGTCTACCAGCACGGACTCTTAACTGCTGGGCCCTGGAGATGCACTGATTTAAAATCTTCAGAACAATCACCATTCAACAAAGAACCTAGAGACTACTTAAATCTAAACTCCACTTTCAGGAATTCCACCTACAGGATTTTCTCTTACACTCCAGGAACCCCACCCTGAGGGTACAGCAGACATTATATTTCAGGCCACCAATTTTTTTTTTTTTAAGAGAGAGAGAGAGAGAATTTTTTAATATTTATTTTCAGTTTTCAGTGGACACAACATCTTTTTTTATGTGGTGCTGAGGATCGAACCCAGCGCCCCACGCATGCCAGGCAAGCACGTTATCGCTTGAGCCACATCCCCAGCCCTCAGGCCACCAATTTAACACTGCTGAGAATGGAAGCTGAGAATCATTTGAACTCCAATGGAAACAATTCTTTAATTTTTCATCAAGACATTTTTTTTCTTTTTTCTGTCTAATTGTGACTTGAATGGTTCATGGACATTTATGTATGTTCATATTTGTTTTATTTTTCTCATTTATAGCATTTTTTTTAAAAAAAATAGTTGTAGATAGACACAATACCTTTGTTTTATTCATTTATTTTTGTATGTAGTGCTGAGGATAGAACCCAATACCTCATGCATGTGAGGTGAGTGCTCAAATACTGAACTATAACCCCAGCTCTCTAGCATTTTTGAAGTCACTTATTTTTCATGGATCAGTATTTTGAAGACTATGATATTTTATTAGAATATTTCAGTTTTGGGGGGGTTCTGTTTTGAATTCTTTTATTTTTATTTTTATTTTTATTTTTATTTCTAATTTTTTTTAATTTTTACTTTATATATTTTTTCTCTCACTTATCTGTTTCCTTTGATTCTATTTCTCTCTTTTATTCTGCTAACAGCCAATCTCTATTGCTCTCTCTTTCACTCTTTCTTTAGTTTTTTATTTCTATTTTCTCTCCTCATCCCTCATAATCATCACATTCTACATTACTTCTGTTCTCTCCCTGTCTGTTGCTGACAAACATGGGGGGTTCTTGTCCCCAATACTGATCCAATAATGAGGATACAGTATTGAGAAAAAGGAAAAAGAAGGCTTATTGCTTTGCTAGCAAAAGAAACACATGGGACTCCTGTCACAAAGGCTGTGATTCTGCCCATCAGCAAGAACAGGGGGCATTTAAAGAGGTGATTTTAAAGCCTACATTCCATGTGTTGTCTGTCAGAACTGTAATTCACTTTTTTTTTTAATTTGGGAAGTAGACATTTCTGAGATCTTTTAGTACCATTCCTAAAGTCTGAATTACTTGTTCCTATAGTGGGTGTGTTCTCAAGGACATATAACTCTGCCTAGGATGGGGAAGAAAGGTAATCCTGTTTCTCCTGAAATTAAGGAGGGGATAGATTATAGAAGAGCAGGAAAAGAAGAATAAAAAGAAACATGAACAATTTAAAAATAAGTTTCAGTGGCAACACAGCAACGGTTATATTCAAAGCATAAATTGGAACACTGTTACAAAAGGATGATGTAAGGAGTGAAATCAGAGAGAAAATACAGAAAATGAAAATCACTTAAAAAAAAGAGAAAGATTCAGAAAAAAATCAAACAAAAATCCTCAAAATAAAGGAATCAATAATCCAAATTACAAATTCAATAGAAAACATCACCAGCAGACTAGACCATTTGGAAGACAGAGTTTCAGGCAATGAAGACAACTATGAAACATACTCAAAAAAATATTAATGAAGAAGAAATGAAAAATTAAAGTGAAAATGAGCTGGGTATGGTGGCGCACACATATAATCCCAGTGGCTCAGGAGGCTGAGGCAGGAGGATCATGGCCCCAACAAAAGTAAGGCACTAAGCAACTCAGTAGACCCTGTCTTTAAATAAAATACAAAATAGGACTGGGGAAGTGGCTCAGTGGTCAAGAACCACTGAATTTAATCCCCAGTACCAAAAAAAAAGAGTGAAAACCAGCAAAGAGAGGAACTGCACTAGAAGAATAACCAATCAAAGTAAATACTAACTCATATTAAAAACCAGAAATAAATCAAAATGTGAGAAATAAAAACCATTTCTCAATAATAACATGGAATGTAAATGACCTAAACTTACCAATCAAAAGAAATAGACTGGCAGATTGAATTCAAAAACAAGACCCAAAAATATACTGTCCCTAAGAGACTCACCTCATAGGCAAAGACATCCACAGACAGAAAGTAAAAAGATGGGAAAAAAACACATCATTTACATGGATCTTGTAAACAAACCAAAGGTTTCTATCCTTATATCAGATAAGGTAGACTTCAAGCCAAATTTAATCAGAAGGGATGAAGAAAGTTATTTTATACTTGTTAAGGGAATTGTACGCCAACAAGACATAACAATCAAAAGTATTTATGACCCAAAGAATGGAGCATCTGCATACATCAAACAAGTCCTTCTCAATTTCAATAATCAAAGAGACAGCAACACAATAATATTAGATGACTTCAACATGCCTTCCTCATCACTGGAAAGATTCTCCAAACAAAAACTAAATAAAGAAGCTATAGAACTAAAAAGTACAATTAACAGACAATTTACACTTAATAGACATATATAGAATATTTTATCCATCAATGACTGAATATACTTTCTTCTCAGCAGCACACAGATTCTTCTCTAAAATAGACCACAAAGCAACCCTTTGCAAAAAAAAAAAAAAATACAGATAATTCTACCAGATCATAATGAATGAAATTAAAAATCAATGATAACATAAAAAATAAAGGCTACTCAAACACCTGGAGACTAAATAATACACTAGTGAATGATCAACAGATGGCAGAAAAAATCAGAGATGAAATAAAAAATTGCTTAGAGGTAACTGAAAATAATGACACAACTTATCAGAATCTCTAGGATACTATGAAGGCAGTTCTAAGAGGAAAGTTCATTTCATTGAGCTATTCATCAAAAGACTAGAAAGTCACCAAATAAATAACCTACCATTACATCTCAAAGACATAGAAAAAAAAGAAATCAACAACAAAAAAGGAAATCTTTGTATAAAATTTGTGTTAAATATCTTTTTTGAAAAAAAAACAGTAGAAGATAGGAACTAATTAAAATCAGAACCAAATTTAATGAAATTGAAACAAAAAAATTCAAAAAAATCAATAAAACAAAAACTTTGAAAAATTAAATAAAATTTATAAACCTTTAGCCAATTTAATGAAGACAAAGAGACAGAAAACTCAAATTACTAAAATTGGTGATAAAAAAGGAAATATCATGACAGACACTACTGAAATACAGATGATAATCAGAAAATATTCTGAAAATTTATACCCCAATAAAATAGAAAATCTTGAAGACATCAACAAATTTATCTCTAGACTTACTAGACCTACCACATTACTTACCCAGATTGAATCAGGAGAACATAGAAAATTTAAACATATCAGTTTCAAGCAAGGAAATTGAAGACTCCATCAAATACCTACTAATGATAAAAGCCCAGAAACAGACAAATTCTCAGCTGACTTCTACCAGATCTTCAAATACCAGTCCTCCTCAAATTATTTCATGAAATAGAAAATGAGGGAATGCTGTCAAATTCATTCTATGAAGCCAGTATCACCCTGATACCAAAACCAAAACACATCAAGGAAAGAAACTTCCGATCAATATTTTTGATGAATGTAGATACAAAAATTCTGAATATAATATTGGCAAACTGCATGCAAAAAAAAAAATTAAAAAGATCATGCACCATGATCAAGTGCATTTCATCCCAGAATGCAAAGTTGGTTCAACATATGAAAATCAATATATGTAATTGAACACTAATTTAACTTAAAAACAATAATTACATGATTGTCTCGATGGATGCAGAAAAAGCATTTGATAAAGTATAGTCCCCATTCATGTTTGAAACACTAGAAAAACTAGGGGTAGAAGGAACTTTCCTCAATATTATAAAGGCTATATGTGACAAACCCAATACCAACATTATTCTAAATGGAGAAAAACTGAAATCATTTCCTCTAAAAACAGGAATAAGACAAGGATGCTCACTTTTACCATCCCTATTCAGCATAGCCCTTCAAACTCTAGCCAAAGTAATTAGGCAAGAGAAAGAAATTTAAGAGATACGAGTAGAAAAAGAAGAGCTCAAATTATCTCTTGTTTGCCAACAACATAATCCTATATTTATAAAAACCAAAAAAACTCCACCAGAAGACTTCTGTAACTCATAAATTAATTCAGCAAAGTAGCAGGATACAAAATCAAGACCCATAAATCAATCATGTTCTTATACTCCAGTGATGAACTTGCTAAAATAATAAGAGGTCCAGAATAGCCAAAACAATCCTTAGTAAGAAAAGCGAAGCAGGAAGCATTATAATACCAACCTCAAATTATACTGTGGAGGCATAGTAACAAAGACAGCATGGTACTGGCACCAACGTAGGCATGAAGACCAATTCAGTAGAACAGAAGACACAGAGACAAACCCACATAAATACAGTTATCTACACTAGACAAAGGTGCTAAAAACACATATTGGAGAAGATGGTCTTTTTAACAAATAGTGATGGGAAAACTGGAAATCCATAGAATAAAATTTAACCACTATCTCTTACCCTGCCAAAAACTCAACTCCAAGTGGATCAAAGATCTAGAAATCAGACCAAAAACCCTGCACCTGCTAGAAGAAAATGTAGGCCTAAACTTCAACAATTCAGCTCAGAAACTGAATTTCTTATTAAGAATTCTAAAGAACAAGAAGTAAAATCAATAAATAGGAGGGCACCAAATTAAAAAGCTTCTGCACAGCAAAGGAAATAATCAAGAGCATGAGGAGAGAGCCTACAGAATATAGGGAGCAAATATTTGCTATCTGCTCCTCATATAGGGCATTAATATCCAGGATATTCAAAGAACTTAAAAAACTTAACACCAAACAAATAACCCAATCACTAAATGGGCAAAGGAACTAAACAGTCACTTCTCAAAAGAAGAAATACAACATATACACCAATGGTACAGAACAGAAGACACAGAGAAAAACCACATAAATACAGTTACCTTGTACTAGAGAAAGGCACTGAAAACATACATTGGAGAAAAGATAGCCTTTTCAACAACTGGTGCTGGGAAAACTGGAAATCCATATACAGCAAAATGAAATTAAACCACTATCTCTCACCATGCACAAAACTCCAAGTGGATCAAGGACCTATGAATTAGACCAGAGACACTGTACCTAATAGAAGAAAAAGTAGGCCCTAATCTCCATCATGTCGAATTAGGTCCTCACTTCCTTAACCAGACGCCTAGAGCACAAGAAATAAAATCAAGAATCAATAAATGGATGGATTAAAACTAAAAAGCTTTTTCTCAGCAAAGGAAAGGATCGATAACATGAAGAAGGAGCCCACAGAGTGGGAGAACATCTTTGCTACACACACATCAGATAGAGCATTAATTTCTAGGATATATAAAGAACTCAAAAAACTTAACACCAACAAAACAAACAACCCAATCAATAAATGGGTCAAGGAACTGGACACTTCTCAGAAAAAGACATACAATTGGTCAACAAATATATGAAAAAAATGTTCAACAAATATCTAGTAATTAGAAAAATGCAAATCAAAATTACTGTAAGATTTTAACTCACTCCAGTCAGAATGGCAGTTATCGAGAACATAAGCAACAATAAGCAATGGCGAAGATTTGGGGGAAAAAATACACTCATACATTTTTGGTGACACTGCAAATTGGTGCAATCACTCTGGAAAGAAGTGTGGAAATTGCTCAAAAAACTAGGAATGGAACCATCATTTGATCCAGCTATACCAC
The DNA here is from genome assembly GCF_048772815.1 of Callospermophilus lateralis. Lineage (NCBI taxonomy): Eukaryota > Metazoa > Chordata > Mammalia > Rodentia > Sciuridae > Callospermophilus > Callospermophilus lateralis. The sequence goes on along the minus strand of NC_135306.1, from coordinate 124,662,036 downwards.
TCCTCAGTCTATACCCAAAAAGACTTAAAATCAGCATACTATAGTGACACAGCCACATCAATGTTTATAGCAGCTCAATTCCCAATAGCTAAACTATGGAACCAACCTAGATGTCCTTTAATAGATGAAACTGTGGTAAATATACACAATGGAATATCACTCAGCATTAAATAAGAATAAAATGATGGCATTTGTAGGTAAATGGATAGATTTGGATAATATCATGCTAAGCAAAATAAGCCAATCCCCCAAAACCAAAGGCTGAATGTTCTCTCTGATAAGTGGATGCTGATCCATGATGGGGGCAAGGGGAATGGGAGGAATGGACAAACTTTGAATGGACAAAGGCGGGGAGGGGAGGGGATAGGAGGGGACATGGGGGTAGGAAAGATGGTGGAATGAGAGGGACATCATTACCCTAGGGACATGTACGATTGCACAAATGGTGCAACTCTTCATTGTGTACAACCAGAGAAATGAAAAGTTGTGCTCTGTTTATATATAATGAATCAAAGTGCATTTTGCTGTTATGTATAACTAATTAGAACAAATAAAAATAAATAAATAAAAGAAGAAATACAAATGGTCAACAAATATATGAAAAAATGTTCAACATCTTTATCAATTAGAGAAATACAAATAAAAACTACACTGAGATTTCATCTCATTCCAGTTAGAATGGCAATTATCAAGAATACAATAATAAATGTCAGTAAGATATAAACAAAAGGGTACACTTATACATTATTTATGGGACTGCAAATTGGTACAACCACTCTGGAAAGCAGTATGGAAACTGCTCAAAAAACTAGGAATGAAACCACCATTTGACCCAGCTATCCCACTCCTCAGTAATTATATAAGTGATTTAAAATCAGTATACTATAGTGACACAGCCACATTAATGTTTAGAGTGGCACAATAGCTAAGCTATGGAGCCAACCTAGATGCCCTTCAACAGATGGTTTGATAAATAAAATGTGGTATAATACACAAAGGAGTATTACTCAGCCATAAAGAATGGTTTTAAGGCAGTTGCCAGAAAATGGATGGAACTGGATACCATCATGCTAAGTGACATAAGCTAGTCCCCAAAATACTCAAAGTTCAAATGTTCTCTCTGATATGTAGAAGTTAATCTAAAATAAGGGGGGGATAAAAAAATAAAGGAAAGATCAGTGGATTAGACAAAAGGGAATGAAGGGAAGAGAGGAGGGATGAGATAAGGAAAGACAGTTCTGTGAACATGAAATTACATTCCCATGTACATGTGTGAATATGCCACAGTGAATCCTACCATAATGTACATACACAAGACACTAATTAAAAGAAAAAACTATAAGTAAATAGCAGAAAGATCAGTAGGAAGAGAACAAGGGGAGGGTGATAATGGGGGAAAAGGGGGAAGTATTGGGGACTAAATTACAACAAATTATATTCCATACTTTTATAATTCTGTCAGAATAAATTATTTTATTGAAAAGAAACAATAAAAAATAAAATAAAATCATAAAAATTTAAAAATTATGTCAAGTGAAAAAAGCCAGTCACAAAAAAGCCATATTATATCAATCTATTTATATGAAATATTCATAACAGGCAATTTCATAGAGAAAGGAAGTATACTTATGGTTGCAGAGGTTGGTAGGAAGGACCAATGGAGAGTGACTGATAATGGATATGAGTTTCCTCTTTAGGGTAATAAAATTATCCTGCAATTAAATATTGGCAATGGTACAATCTTATGAAAATACTAAAAAAAAAAAAACTCGCTCAACAGTATAGTTTAATAGGGTAAACTTTGTGACATGTAGACAATATCTCAATTTTTTAAAACAGCAGTTCCCTTCTCATAAAAAGTTTTCAGTTGTGGCAAGAGGTAAAAATGATTGTTAAGCTTGTACGTGTTTATGAGCACATTGTGTTGGAGATTTGGTAAACTGAAATATTTCTTTGAAACAATACCTATACTTATTTGGAGATAATTATTACCTTGGAAAATGTTTTTTCTTTTTCTGCTTTGCTTTTCCCAAGAAAAAAGAAAAAAAAAGAACATTGTAAGAAAAAAGAATGAGGAATATATAATTTAAAAAACAGGGTCAAGTGTCAGAGGGTAGATTGTATAGGATAGTTATCTTCCATCTGGGTCAGGATAACTCTGCTTATCTCCAGGAATGCCTGGGATTTCTGGCACTGACTCTTAGCCAAGATAAGTACAGTAAACTAGTGATTTATGATAAGCTGTTTAAAGTTTGAATTCTCTTGCTAGCAGTTGGGACCAGTTTGTTTATTGATGGCTTATACCTGGTATAACGAGTTGAACAGCCTGGCTTTGCTAACATGACCAACAGAGACATAAAAGATCATGCTAGAAAAAGTACCTTTCCCAAGACAAAGATTTGTCATCACACAATTCTTGACAACTCAAATCAGAAAGACAGTGGCAAACTGCACCTGGAATTTCCTGGAACCTCTAATGCTCCTGCTATATTCTCTCTTGCCTTTACTGAAAAAGCTCTGTGAGTCCTTGTGGGTCTTTCAATTATTCCAACCTAATGGACTGTTTCCATGAGTAATGCATTCCATACTGCAAGCCATCTTGTAAAAGATAAAGTGCAGCGGCCTCAAAAATCTTATTCCAGTGAGGCCCTCAAAACCCTTTGCATACGGCTGGGGTTGTGGCTCAGTGGTAGATTGCTTGCCTCACATGTGTGAGGCACTGGGTTCAATCCTCAGCACCACAAAAAAAAAAAAATAAATAAACAAAATAAAGTTAAAAAAAAACTTTGAGTAAATATAAGCCAAGTGTTACTCCATCCCTGGGACAGTGCCAACATACCCAGAAATCATTCTTGAAAAGAGATACTAAAGGGACTGGGGATGTGGCTCAAGCGGTAGCGCGCTCTCCTGGCATGCGTGCGGCCCGGGTTCGATCCTCAGCACCACATACAAACAAAGATGTTGTGTCTGCCGAAAACTAAAAATAAAATATTAAAAAATTCTCTCTCTCTCTCTCTCTCTCTCTCTCTCTCTCTCTCTCTCTCCCTTGAAAAAAAAGAAAAAAAAGAGAGATACTAAAGAGAAATTTGCCTCTTCCCAAACCTGAACTATTTGATTATGCAGTTGAAACCATCAGAATCAGTCCCTTTCCACAGGCAAGGGCTACAGTTATATTTGTGGAAGAGAAATTCATGATGCTCAAGAACTTTCTCACAAAGTCCTTGAAGCAAGGCTCAGGAAACTGATCACAGAATCTAAAAATCTACTCCAGCATACTATCCCACATCATCTAATCAGAGACTCTCCTAACCTGCTTAGGCACTGCAGCAAATTCATCACAAACACCCTCTGATAATAGACGAGCAGAGAAAGATTTGAGGTGGAAATTTACCAGAAACACCCTAGAGCCTGAACAGCCAATTCAGAAGGACAAAATTCCTCCAAAATTTCTACCCACACAACCCTCAAGCAGCTCCTGTAGACCACCAGAGTCTTCTTGGCATATAATCCTTGTTCTGTGGGACAGATGTTCAAATTTCTTCAAATCCCACCACTGATAAAATACAAGAGACACATGGGTCCATATCCTCATGGCTTTGGAGAAGGTCTTAGATGGTTTGATGATTTCCTCAGGAGTGTTTGTTTGTTTGTTTGTTTTTTAGCTCATACTATCAAGAAAGTATCCAGGGAAATGCACCATTCCCTGAACCTAATTACCAGACCTGACTCTTCTGGTGGCTATTTAACCAGTCTGGTTATCCACTCTCATTCATTTTGCCATACTCTCTATTCCAAAGTTTGACCACTTGAACACCACCCCAGAGATTTTCAACAAGGCTCTCAGTTTTCTGAACTTGTCTCTAACAAAGACTACCTATGGGTTTATATTAGTCACTCACCTCCCTCTCTCACCCACATCCCTGGATAAATTCTGGGCTTCTCTACAAGGAGCTATTTAGCTCTTATACCCATGAATTCAACCAGCAGTGAGTCCTTCCTACATGCTTAGAAAATAAGCAAGGTTTACAAAGGAGAGTCCTGTGGTAGCCCTCATAAAGCTGCAAAATAATTTGAACCTCTGAACATAAATTAATCCGAGGGCAGGGGGGTTGAAGTTGATGAGGCATCTAGGTGGGCAATAAAGAGCTGGAGTAGATAGAAGGAGAACTGTGTAAACTGAGGTAAACTGAATCACATATGGAGAAATCTTCGAACCAGGGACTCTAAGCAACCTCTAAGGAGTTAATAAGATCTGATTGGATCTTATTAGAGGACAAATCTTTCCCAAGATCACACACAAGTCTTAGAAACTAGTATAACTGCTTTATGGTCCCTGAAAACAGTCTTTGAATGTCAGTTTTTTGTCACAAGAGCTAAAGATATATATGATGGGTATCCTCAGGGAATGGAGGGGCCCCTTATTTCTTCTGAAATAAAGAGAGACATTGGCATAGAGGAACTTTGCTGTGGAATCAGGTTCTGGCCTGAGTTTCAGACGTCCCTTTACTATGACTTAGTGTCCATTGGTTAGACCCCTCTCTCCCCACAAGCTTGGAATTGTTCTCCAGACAAATGGGCATGCAAGTCCTAATATATAGAAAGGGATGAAACTGTTAAATATAGGGGCATCTAATGAAATTTCAAACAGTACCTCTGAGGGTATGTGTCATGAGGAAACTGAAAGAACAGTGACTCCCTGAGTGCAGAAAAGAACCTCTCCCCAGATGCCCTGCTACTACGTTCACAAGCCCCATAAAGAATTCTTTCACCTTCTCTTCAAGGGATGAAGGGCTGGAGCAGCAGATCATCTAAGGTTTTATTAAGGTGCCCTTTTACCATATTGGATACCTCTTTCAAAGAAATTGGTAACTTATGACCAGAAGCTGAGCATTGAAGGTACCAGTCCTGGTAATCCATGTTGCCTAGGACAAGACACCTAAGCTGCCACAGCAAGTGCCATTCTGATTTGTTCTCTTCCTTGTGAGTTTAACCTCTGATGGATCCTCTTCCAATTCCTCCTTCTAATCCATAATTTGGTGAATATTTTATTTAAAAGGTAAGATAATAAGCATTTTCCCTTTTACAGATCATACAGCCTTGGTGTGAATTCCTAAACTCTGCAGGGTGGCATGAAAGAAGATATAGACAATACATAAATGAGTGAGCATGGCTGAGTTCCAATGAGACTTTACTGACCAAAACTTACAGAGGATGTTGGCCTGTGGACCCCACTTTGCCGACCTCCGATTTTAACCATTCTTACATCTGGACTTAGGCCTATCTGGAGCAAGGATGGGTCTAGTGTGGGCGGGCCTGGCATGTCCTTATTCACATGGGAAAGTCTAGGAGCCTTCCTAGTCCAAGCTCTCAGTAAGAAAAAGTATAAAGGGAAAATGGAAGAGATGTCAACTTTACTTACCTTCTGGCTAAAATGTCTGAGAAATTTAGTTTTCTCTCAGTCTCAGAACTTTTACTGCCATGTATTGGAGCTCATTTCTGAGACTGCAGTGAAAAGCATAGTCTAACTCAATCCAATAGATGACCTAGTTAACCTCACAAGTTAACAATCCTTAAAATCTAACATGTGAAGGTCACAATGTGGTGAAATTGTCTTATTTATTCTCTCTCTTAGCTTGGGTTTACCTTAAAGCAATGAACTTGAATATAAATAGTTTATTTAGGATTAAAAAAAGATAATCACTGTAAATAAACTCTGAGATCATGCCATTATATTTTTTCCTGCATAGAGCAACATTATTCTAACAAATAAAAAGGCAATTTCATTACATTGAGAAAGAACCAATCCTTACAATTTACTCCCAGACCTGCATACCACTCTCCACTTAGTTGTTTAACCAGTTTATCATCTACCTTCATTCTTGCAAGACTTAACCACCTAACTTACTTTTCCTCTTTCCCAAGACCTTCTTTCACTTTGGAAAGTTTCAACACAAAATATCCTGGTGCCTCATTTCTCTGACATCCTCACCTTCCCAAGAGCAGAGACTTCTCATGACCACCTCCTACACTTACCAACTCTAATCATATGGCACTAAGAGCCACAGGTTCAAGCAATACTCCAACCCCAGCCATAAGTTATTTCCACTTGCTCAGATGATAGGGGGCTGCCAACAGCCTGAAAGAGCCCCAGGGCAGGAATTCCTTCCAGATAATTTTCAGAGCCTGCGGGAACTCCTTCTGATGCATAGATTCACTTTTTCTCTAAAATACCTTTGGATATTTTAAAGAGGAAAGGCTGAAAACACAGAGAAGAAAAACACTTTCTCTTAACTTTTATTTTTATTTGATAGTTTGGGGGTAGAAGGGAAATCCAGTTGACTTTCCTTCAGGATCACCTGTCTCCTTGGGCAGAGGGTAAAAGCTAAAAGAAAAGGCCTTGAAGGAAAAGACTCTCTCCCAGGAAAAGGCTCTGGTCTTAGTCCTAGTCCCCAAGGGGACACCTCCTCCACCTACCTAGGCAAATGCAAACATTTACTAAACAACCAGGGAGCACAGATAGCCAGCAGGGGTCTGATTAAAGTGAGCATATTTAAGCTGAAACAAGATAGTAGTTTGCATAGATATCAGCTGCATGATAAAGAAATCTGTATCTGTTTATATGCATATTTATTTAGAATTAGAAGTTCAATTTAAGCACTGTTGTCCAGATGGTAGAATACTGGTAAAGTACTTAACTGTCAGATTATCTGCTGCATTAATATCTTTTATGGTAGTAAGTCTTTTTACTTCTTCTAAATAGCCTTGAACAGGTTTTAAGAGTTCTACTTTAAGATGTCTGTGCAGTTTTTAAAATTCTTTTTTTGTAATAAAATTTACATCCAAATGTGAAGTTAAAGATTAATGTATTCAAATGTGCATCTAAGAAATTTGTATAACTTAGAAGTAATGAAAATTTTCCTTGTGCCATTTGTTTCAGTTTCAGAAGACTAGCCTTGCTAAAAATTTGAAGTGTTTTAGCATTTGTGGAAAATGAAATACCTTAAGTCTTATTCCCATCTGTTTAATGCATTAAATTCTTGAGTGCCACATAACAAGTATTTGACTTCTTAAACTCAGCTTTTATAAAAAACAAAAAGCATGAGTATGTTAAGTGTATAATACTAGTAATAATAAAATGAAAGTAGCCTTTTACATGCTTCTACATACCAATTTTTCTCATTTCTGTTTCTCAAACCTTTTTTTGTTATGCTTGTTTATTTGAATTGAAAGCACAGATCCTGTGAATCTCTTACCTCATTCCCTGGATAATGAGCAACTACCCAAGCTGTTTGTAAGCCTGGTTTAGGCTTATTTTAATAAACAGTAAATTTTCTTTTCACCTACCTGCCTTCATATCTCCTGTTATTAACATATGGCTTTCCAAACTCTTCCTTTATAACATCACTGAAGAACTATTTCAGAATTGACATAAGAATTTATTTGCCCTTACAGAGCATTCATAGCACAGTATGATATCCCAGAGTGTTTGGAAGCAGACTAAGCAAGGCCACACATTTGTGAGCCTTCACATTTCCCACCACACCAGCTATGTGACATCAGGATTGAGAATACCTGTGTTCAAATTTCATTTCACTTACACATAAGTGGTGTTGTTGTGGTTCTATGTTTGATTTGACTATCTTCATCAAGAAAAGGAAAATAACATCTAACTCTCAGAATTTTTCTAAGGACTGAGATCCACCATGTTTATCACAGTGTCAGACACCTAGTAAACTCTAAATGTTAGCTATGGTTGAATATTCATAATTTTGTGTATATTAATGTGTTATATAAAAGTGAGATAAGCTGTTTCCTCCTGACTGTTCTTAACAAGTTTAAATCAATTTATATTAAAAGTATGAATAATTCCATTTCTCAGCTTCTGTACAAACACTGAGTAGTGTTACCTCATGTAAATGCTGACAATCTGAGGTCTTAATTTTCATGAGGATTCATGAGATAATTTTATGTTAATTGATCCTTTATCAGCAATTATCAATTGCTGTTCCCATTTGCCTAACTTCTAAGAATATTCTTTACTTATATTTTAAGATGCATCATATATAAGGAATAGAATTTTTCATTTGTTAAAATACTTTTTCTGGTTTTTCTTATGTCTCTAATTTTGCTTGTTGTGTTTGGGGTATATGGAATCTTCAAATATTCAAGTAATCAAATGAAAGATGTACTCATATGTTTGCCTAATATTAAGTAATTTTGTTTTTTAACATATTTAATGAATCTAGAATTTTTATACAATAAAATGTTCCTTTGTAATCTTCAAATTATTAGCCATTTTCCTGATTACCATTTATTTATCTCTTCTCCCGCTGACATAATACTCTATTTTCTCCAAATACCGTAAGGTTTTACATATTTTACTAAGTTATAGAATCCATATTCTACTGTTCTTTTTCTTCCTCATTAAAACTGTTTTGATATTTTTTCTTTTGTTTTTTTCTTTTTTTAGTTGTCAATGGACACTACACCTTTATTTTTTATTTTTATGTGGTGCCGAGTATCAAACCCAGTGCCTCACACAGGCGAGGCAAACACTCTGTCACTGAACCACAATCCCAGCTCTCTGTTTTTGATTTTATAGCTTTATTGTGAGGGGCAAAATTCTGAGGTCTCCAAGAAAAAAAAAATCTAGCAACTGATACACACACATCTTCTCCCAAGTACCAGAAGTCCAGAAGCCCCCTTTATCTCTGGGAATACATTCCAAGACCCCAGGAGAAGCTTGAGACCATAGATAGTACAGAACCCTATATATACTATGGGGTTTTCTATACATACATACCTTTGATAAAGTATAATTTATACTTTAGGCCCAATAAGAGAGTAACAACAGTAACTAACAATAAAGTAGAACAATTTTAACAACATACTGTACTAAAAAATAGGTAAATGTGGTCTCCCTCTCAAAATATCTTGCTATACTATACTGTATTTAGTGTAAGTAACTGAAAACTTTGAAAGAAGAAACACAGAAAGCTAAACCTCAGGTAAGGGGGGGGGGCAGTAATCCTTCAATGTTTTCACCACCTCCTTAGTCTTTACAGTGGGATTTAAAATGTAAAAGCTCCTAGACTTTACAGTGCCATATGGAAGGTTGGATTCTGGCCCAGACTCTAGACAGCAAGTTTGACTTGCTAAATAGCAAATACTTTAATTTGTAGGTTAAGTTGCCTTTTGGTGCTTATATCATCACTATACGTATAAAAGGCGTGAGCCCACAGCTCTGTGTTCCTCCAGCCTGAAATGCACTTTACTCCATCACTAAGACACAGAACCTCAACTGTGCCTCTGCAAGATGCACATGGGGAGGAAGCCATGTGAAACCATGTGCACCCATCTGCAACTTTATCTCATGTATATCCTGTTCATGATTTAGTCACTCACTGCCTTGAGAGGATTTCAAAATGAAAGCAATCTGGAACAATGACCTCATTGTCATTTTTTATCATCTCTGAACCCAAATCATATTTTTCATTCTGAACAAGCTTAATCCTGTTTTGAGTTCAGCTAGCTCACCCTGACATCAATCCCCTCCTAACTACTTTTAATTCAACCCTCTTCCTACCTCATTTTCAACCACTTGTCTCCTCCTTCATGCATTGCATAATCTTAACTCTGGACACAGTACTTATTTGTTCAAAGCTACTTCTTGATTGCTTCTCTTGTCTTTCTTATTAATAACTAGCACTTGGCCCAGGATGATCCCTGATGTCTTCTTCCATGAAATTCTTACCATCCAACTCCTTCTAACTCAGGAAGAATAGAAAGGGTCAACTTGCTTCCAAGCACAACTAGACCACTGATTCATCACTTTTTCTCCACTGTCCTTCACTTGAAGTTCTTACCATTCTATGGGTTTAACGAGCTAAGACATAGATGTGTTTCAGAACGTGACTGACCAGGATATAAATGTACAATAAATTTACTACAAGCAAGAACAAAAATATTAACCAAGATAAAATTGAAAAACAAGGGGTTTATTTTTGGCAGCAAACTTGTAAAATATATTGTAACTTCACCAACAAATAACATTTTTAAACATGTGAAGTTTATATAGTAATCTGCATAAAAAGTATTGTTTGTAACTATCTTCAGTGGAAATTTTCAGTTGAGTATGTTATTAATTTATAAAATGAATGTAGAAATAAGTAAAATACTGTCCTCAATTTTCCTAACAATGTACTATGATTTATAAACTTCAAAGAGGAGGCAAAAATCCTTTGAAAGCACTATAAATTTCAAGTTGTTTCACTTAAAACAGATTTGTTATATATAATTAATATAATTAATAGTAAAAACATACAATATTCTATGATTTCTTTTATAAAATGCTATGAAATTTTAAGTTTTCTAATTAAATTCATAACAAAAATGCCATCTATGATTAAATTTTAGCTAATATGTTTGAAACCCTAAGTTTTAAAAAAAGGAACTATGTGAAATATTTAATACCAAAAAATAGCTGTGGAACTTGCACTACAATTTAACATACAATTACTTAAAATATGGATTGTAAGTTCTTCTAATTTTCATTGAAACCGATTTAATCTTGACAGGTAAGTTGTTTTTGGTCCATGTACCCCACTGAATTCCAGATGCAAGTAATTTTCCAGGGAAGTGATGAATGCCATTTAAATTTGCTAAACCACACTGATTGAACCACCAGCCAGTGTTATTTTTGAGGTGGCTGCAGCTCTTCACAGACTGACCATTGACTAGGCATGCAGGACGGCACCCATCATTATCAACATCTGATGTGCTGAAAGGCATTGCATTTTGATTATCTTCTTTTCTGAGGCCCCGGAATGCATCACCTGAGTAAAACAGATTTTTTAAGTGACTGAATTTAGAGACAATTTCTATTATTCTAATTAACCAACCTACTATGCAAAAGCATGGCATCTAGAAATAGGGTTTAATTTATATTTCTACTGTTCAGCATGCTTAAAATCTCTCACCAATCTGGTAATAAATTCCTCAACATGACATGCGTCTTTAAACGGATATAAGATATGAAAGTTAGAAATCAAAATGGAAGTTTGGCTGTGTAGACAAAATCAAATAATTTAGGCCAGAAATGATGGTGTATAGGCCTATCATACTAATATGGCAATTGGTAAATAAAGAGAAGAAAATAGCTTACACACTGTAGGTTTTTATACCTACAACTTGCCTTGCTTTAAATAGTTACGAATAGATTAAGGGGAAATTTTTACTTAGATTTATAATTACAAAAGTTGTTGGATGCTATTTAGGGATCATCAAGTTTATATAGAATTCCTAATACCCTCAAGAAAAATTTAGCTATACTCCTGAGGTTATATTTATGTTCATAGATGATTGTTTGCATAGCATGCCTGATATCCACAATATCCCGTCAAAGATTAAGAATCTTGACCAAGACAACCCAATTTAAGTCACAGAAGCAGGAATTATAGTTTGCTTCCTAAAGTTCCATGAAATTAACATATTCTTAATAAATTTATAATACCTACATTTCCCTAAACATAAATGTTGATTTAAAAGTTTTGAAACACTATAAAAGAAGCTATGTACATGTGTAGAGAAACCAAGGCCTACATTTGTTTCTTTATATTTCTAAATGGTTGGCATCTTTCAAGATAATCTTTCAAGGTGCTTTAAGAACTTCATTAGTGGTATGGCCTATCCTAAATCCCGGAGTCTGATGATTATTAAAGTCTCTGGCTCCTCACTTGATGGAAAACAAAATACACACATTGCAGGTATTTTTTTTCCAGAGAGAATATAATTTTCAACATGAACACCATGCAATACCTTTCAAAAGTTCGTAAGAGAGAAATACCACCTATGGAGCATTGCCTAAATTTTGTGATCACTTCATGAATACTCTCCCTGAGCAAAGTGAAACCATCAGAAGAATCACACGTCATATGGGCACCTCAATGGACTTTAACAACATATTTTAAAAAATATATGCATGTCTATTTCTTGAGAAATAGTTCATTAAATGTATTCACCACATATCCTGAGAAAGTGTAATTAGAGAACATGATACTGTTATCTCTAAGAACCCAGAGAAATTTATCTCAAGTTTTGTCATCAGGAATATTTGGATTTCTTATGGAACATCTGTGTTTCTCAAATGGTCAAGTTTATATTCTATTTTTGCTCTGAGCTCAAAGTCAAATTAGTGGCCCATTTCTACCACATACCTAATTACAATTAAGCCCCTAGTTTTACTCATGTTTCTATTTTTACATTCTACTGACACCCTTTTCTTTCACAGTTGTGATTATATTATGTTATCAATAGCTAAAAATTATTTAACAACCTTGTTGGGAAAATGTAGGATACAGGATGGCAGGGTACTGTAATGAAAAAATAATTGCCATTTTAAATTTTATTCTCTAAATAGATCATAATCATCTTGTAGAGAACCCCCACATAAACTTCCCAACATAGCATATTCCATATTTAGATAGTTCTTTACACTTTTAGAGATGAAGCTTTGAAAACTTTATGTTGTAACTCTTTAAAATTTTCCTTATATATCCAGATTTGAATTTCAGACTTTCACCCAATATCCCAAGACTAAACCCCCTCAGATGTCATAGATTCCATCCATACCAGACAACTCTCTGGGCCCTGTAACTTTCCTCCCTTTATGCCTTGATTTGAGCTGTTCCATTTGCCAACATTCACTTGCCAAAAACCTATCCATTGCTCCAAGACCAGGTCCATGGTTCTCAACTGTAAGTATGCCAACATATCCATCTGCCCAAAAGTCACTGAATCAGACTGTGAAAGAGTAATGTACTTTCAAAAAACTTCCCAGCTTTTAACATTAACCCCTTGTTGAAAACGATTCTTCCATGAAAATTTTCTGGTACAACCAACTGAAATCATTCTCACCCTCTCTTTAGCCCCCAGAGCTCTCTTAGTAGTCTGTGTTTTCATTGTTATCTTCTCCTCTATATTATGATCGGTTAAAGAGCTGGAATCATATAATTTTCATTTTTTTATTTCTAACACTGAATATACATAATAAACAAGTGGGTGGGGCATTTACTTTAGTATTTCTTGACTAAAACGTCTTTAAAATTTCAGTACCAAAACATAGATTTATCATCAAGTATTTTGAAGTTCTAGAAAATTTAATTTCTTTGGAAATGAGTAGATGCATCCAGATGGGGTAAAAAGAACAATAAGTTCTTGTTTCTATCAGCTTGGATTATTGCCCTGGCTCAGGTATGATGAGCTGGAACTCTTGGGCAAATTACTTAATGTTTTAGGTTTCTTCTCTGGTAAAGTGAAAAGAATACAGGCCAGCTTTAACATTCTCTGACTTCTAAATGTCAGCCTCTGTGAATACAAAAACAGGAATAATGCCTTCCTAGACTACCCTCACAGGATCTCCATCCAAAAAGTCAACTGGGATTACATATGGTAAATGTTTTAAAGAATTTTATTAAGTATTTTAAAATCATGAGGTGATACAATGTTCATAACAGAGTTTCAAAACTCCAGACTTGGCCAGCTTTCTCATTTCTAATCTGAGTAATGTAGCATGTACCAAGAGACATGTATTGTTTTTATCTTTACCTATATATTAAGTCGGTGATATTTTCATCTTCTGGAAAATTTTAGGAATAAGAAATTTACCTGCATTTCCTGAATACCGTCCTAAGTGCATTTTAAAAAATCTTGTTTCATCCTCTAGCCAAAAAGTGTCATATGATGCATAAGCAAACGTGTCATCTTCAGATTCCAAAGCCACATACAGCATAAAACTGGCATTTTTCTGATTTACTATATAAAAAATCTTTTTTAGTCCTAGCCAAAATTCTCCTGTAAAAAAGAAATCACTTTGTTTTATTATATTTTAACACAAATTAGAAAACACTTCCTTATTGAATGTTGGGTGTTATTTAGTGTGTCATTAACTCTGAGATGACTCACACAAATAATTACAGAGACTATATGGCCTAGCTCAAATAATTAGTGTTTATCTAATTTACAAAAAATAAAAAATAAAAATAAAAAGTCTTCCTACTTATGTTTCACCAGACTGGGAAAAATAAAACTGGTTCATTTTATCTCTGCATATTGAATTCAAAATTTCACTTAAAAGCTAAATACAAAGGACAGTTTTTCCACAATATGTCAACAGAAACCTTGTTGAAATATTATGGCAGGTTACAAAATGATGTATACCAATAAAAGTCAGAGGTTTAACTTCTAAATTGGCTGCTCCTAAAGAAATATTTCATGACAATAATCATTTGAAGTTACTTTTCTTTCTCAGAGTGTACTTTCTAAACAAATAGTTGTTATAATACAGTGTCAAGGGCTGGGGATGTGGCTCAAGCAGTAATGCGCTCGCCTGGCATGCGTGTGGCCCAGGTTCGATCCTCAGCACCACATACAAAGATGTTGTGTCCGCTGAGAACTAAAAAATAAATATTAAAAAATTCTCTCTCTCTCTCCCTCCCTCTCTCTCTCTCTCTCTCTCTTTAAAAAAAAAATAATAATACAGTGTCAATTACCTATGACTGGAAGTACAATCTAACAACACTGAAGTATCCCAGGTATAGGGTCAATATTTCCAAGACAATTGTAGATCCAGATGACTCAATAAATTCCTTGATTCAGGCAATGTGCTTCTGCATGCATTTCGAGCTAATGATTTTCTACCTCCTTCTACCTACCATGATGTAGCCTACATGTGGACACCCCAAAATACATCCTTCTACTTGAATTATGAAATTCTCCAAAAACTTAAGAATGTAGTCAAAACAAACTTCAAAGAGTTAAAGCATAATGTGACAGCATAAAACTCTTAAAACCTTAACTAAGATACTAAGTACTCCTCCAGGGCTTACAGAGGTATTTTAGCTAACATCCAGTTAGAATTGAAAAGGATCCAGAATAAGTATGGTAAGAAAGTGAGCACTATCAATTGGATTCCTATAGGATCTGTTTAGTCTCATAAGTTATAACCCTTCAACTTAAGCATCTCTGTCATCTTTCCCCTTTGCTCCAACCTCATATTTAAGACTGAACTGTACATTTTCCTTAATCCCCAATTTATTTTTTAAAATGAATCAGGTACAAGGCAGTCTTAGTTTGCATGAAAATACCTGCATGAAGACCTTATTAGTCAAAACTCACATCACCTCCCTATAAAAATAAGCAAGAAGTAAAGAAAAAGATAATAGGAAGTCTATATGTCAGTCTATGACTACTTAATTCAGGAGGAAGCACTCAATGGGAGATTAGAAATAATGCTAAAAAAATACAAGTATTTAACTGCATGCAATTATTTAACTGCATGGCAATTATCTATAAGCCAAATGCCTTATAAAATTATTAGCATGCAGGACCAACACTACCACTTACTGAATCTTTAGATGATATTCTTATGGGAGGATAAACATTTTACATCATAATAACAACCATTAAAATAACTTAAAAATTAACAAAACTGCCTGCAGAAGTTCCAACTAATATAAATGGTTCAAAAATACTGGTGTTTCTGTTTACTAGCAAAATTGATGCTGCCATGTGGCAATAATGTAAACAGACTTTACAATTCAACAGGGTTTTATAATTTTTAAATTTTGAGCAAAGGTAATGCTTATTAATATTTTATAAAACACTGTGTTCAATTCAAATCATCTGAATTTAATCATACCTTAATTCTTTGTTTAATTTGCTTGTGTGGACACAGCATATCAAAACTTTTAAGATATATGGCAATCTTGCCCATTTACATTTTCTTAGTACAGAAGACAAGAACTCTACTGGATACATAATAGATAATAAATATCCAGCTTAGAGTTTTTAATAAACTCACATTTCAACAATAACTAAATATAAATATTTCTAGACCTTAACTGAAGAACATTTTATCCATGAAGATAGGGTATTTGATTCATATTTTTATAATCATATATATTTGCTATTTTTACCAATACAGATATAGTCTTCGAAATAATATCAAAAGATAGAATACAAATACATAAAAATTGACCTAAAAGATCACCAAATCCATCCAGATAATCACACCATAACCTCTGGAAATCAATTGTCCCATCAATCCTCTTCTGTATCACGGTCCATCCACCTCCTCTATAATCCATGTCACACATTACCTAAAACAGGCCAAGAAAATACCAAAATCATTATTTTCATTATGTGATAATATAAAACTCATGCTTCATCAGTAGGCCTAGAGAAAAAGATGATACTTTCATTAAACACTGTGAATGCAATTGTATGCCATTAACATATTCAGATTTCTTACATGCCTAGAAATAATACTGTTTATTATAAAAACCAACTTATAATTAACCAAATTATAGTCCCCTTATCAGTCACCTTTTAAAATATATAATCGTGTCATTTTAATATTATCCTATTATGCCTCAACTCTATAAGTATCTTCCAGTTTAGTAATAACAATTCTGTTCTGATGTGATAGGAATATATTTATTTACAAACTAACTCTTTCTTTGAATTAAAACACTAACCTTCTTTTTTACTGTGTTAAAAATGCCTTTATGCCTGCCCTTGATTGTTCTTTCCCACAAGCTGTCCAGCCTGGCATTTTCAGACACAAAGGCAGGATCTGTGCCTTCCCAGCAGGCGCTTATGGACACATGTGTTGATGGTATGTAAAATGCCCCTAAGAGGGCACCTGCAGGGGACTTGTCCAAGCGACAGGGGAAGAGAACAGAACAACCCTCTCCAAAAGACACTTCCCACACAGAGACGGAGAAAGCAGTGTGGAGGAAGTTAGGGAACCAACACTTCCCCACAGAAGAAGGAATTATGCATCCCACTCTTGACAAAATTAGAAGCCTTCCTTGCCACGGCTGTTCAGATCCATGTTTGAATCTGTAGGCAAAGTAATTTAAGTAATTTTAAAATTATTTCCCACCTAATTCCCAATTTTTGACATCTTGTCAATAGATTACAAAACAAATAATGGTAGTAACTCTAAGAAGAGAAACTGGTAGAATCTAAGTAGAAAAAAAAAAAAACGTATTTTACTGAGCAATAATCACCATCAATAAGGAAAAAGTATCATAAACTTTCTTATGCACAAAGAAAAAGTACCCAGGATAAAACACATATATGTATAAACACGCACATGTACATTATCTCTAGTAGAAATTTCTACCAGAAATCCCAACATGACTATTAAGAATAGACATAAGAGTAATTCATTTTATTCAAATTAAGAGTGAATAGATCAGTTCAAAAGTTTTTTTTTAAAAAAAATTATTAACTTCTTATACAATCATTTGTCATCAAAAGAAAGTATAATATTAATAGGAGGTAAATCAAAAGTATTTTTAGTAGGCTCCAAGGCAAAAGAGAGCAGTATTTTCTAGAAACAATTAAGGAATGGATTTATATTGCACAGTTCTGCCTACTATAAGGATAATATAAGATCTTGCACCAAATGGATTTACTTTTAGTGTGCAATCATGGAAACTCAAATGGACAAGTGAAAGGTAGTCTAGTTCTTTTAATAGTTTATGATGGGGCATTAGTATTATAGAAAACCAAAAAAAATTATTAATTTATAATTTCCAAGAAAAAATATTAAACAATTAAATTTTTAATATTAATTAAATTGGTTGGATGTTTATCTTATCCCAAATAATAAGATAAAACTTTACCTCAAATGGATAACTAGAGCCTTCTGGGTAGATTATATATAAACCACTTGGTGTTTTGGTCACAGAGCCAAAGGTATCTTTAATATCAGTGCAATCTAAACCTAGGAAAATAAAATTAGTTATTTAGGATATTTTAAACTGAATGTTTCTGAAAGTCATTTCACTATAGAGAACTAATACAGCTATCTAAAATTATTACTAAAATTTTCATTAATGATCTGAATGGTTTTAATATCTTAGAAATAAAAAGTGATTTAGAAACGAGGAAGTGATTTGCACTCTATACTGTTTAAATGTTTTATTTGGGATAAACACTTATAAGTATTCCTTCTTTTATAAAATACATAATACCTTTTCAGGAAACTAGGTTTTTCTTAGAGGGTATAGTGCTCAAAAGAAATTTATATGAAAGGAGAGGATAAGACTCAGAATAAGTGTATTGACTACTGTTGATATATCCTTGACTACTTTATTTCAAATTTCAGAGACTCTAATGTGTTGCAGGTCACTATTAACACTAGCCAAAAAAAATGGAAAGGAGAGATCACTTTCTTCACCAAGGAGAAATTAAGCTTGAAGTTAGGACTCATTCTATAGACAGCAGTTAGTGCTGTCATAGCTCATAATCACCTTCTACAAAGCATTCAGTTCCCAGGGGACAGTAAGCATATGAATGTGGAAGTGATATTATACTGTACTACAAGTATTACATTTTACTTGAAGACAATCTATGGTATCTTCTGTAAATGCTCTTACAGCATCAGTTTCTTAGATGCTTGCCTTTGAGTCCTTGTTCTACTCCTTTCTAGCCAAGAACCATTAACTAACCTTTCAAAGTCTTGCTTTCTCTGCTTAATATTGGAATAAAAATAACACTACCTACTTAATAGTGTTATTCTAACAATTTACATAGCAAGGAATTATATAAAGCCCCGAGCACAGGGCCTATCACGTATTAATATATAGAAAATATCTTCCAAAGTTAGCTATAAAAGATGGCCCACTTTGCTCTTCATTTCCAGGAAAAAGATTAGTTGCCTATGTTCTAAATTGTTGAGACATTCTTATATTGACTTTATGATAGACGTTCACACTGAAGGACTGATCTAGGCTGGAGTATCTGCTTTGTCTACCATACAAATAATTGTGAACAGATTATATTTTCTGGGCTGTATATTCCTCATATGATGATGATTAAATCAAGCTTTTATATCATACTTACTATGCATTGGGCAATATTTTAAGAGTTTTCATGTATATATCCATTTACTCCTCACAACAACTATGTGAAGTAGGTACTATCAGTCTACTGTTGAGGAAACCAATACCCAAAAATGGCAGATCAGCCATTTGAGACCAGACTGACACCAGAGTCCATGCTCTTAACTACTGTGTTACACTACCTACAAAGAGGCAGTTATGCAAAATACATTTTGTTTAAAATAATAAAATAACATGAAAGCAACTGTCTTTGTTCCTAGAACATAAGGGATTCCCGGGCATTATTTATTTTCTTCCCTTCTAAGTAATAAATAAATATAGCATACTAAGCCCTTAATGATATTTATTTGATTGGAACTCTTTGGTATAAATTTGTATTTATAAGGTTTATAGAGCTTTTTTCTTAGAAGTCCAAGTCCAGAGAAATCAATGTGCTGTATTTAAGTATGAAAGTGCTCACTTTCTGTTTATTTCTCTTAAATTTCTTTTTCTTTTCAAATTTCATATCCCAGTTTGAAACATTTCATACATGTCAAAAACATTTTTTACAGGTGGGAGGAACTCTAAAACTTTCTTTTCTTCTGTCTAAAAAGTAATTACTAATAAAAAACCAAAGGGAGAAGCCCAGAATAAAGCTACTCTAAAATTATGTTCTTTTCAACAAAGTCAGGTTATATTTTTATAGCCATGGATTAGAGAAGTTTTCCAGTTTAGGAAAATACACTTTGTCTATGGTGTAATTTACTTAATGGCAGATATTAGTCCTCCTGTCTGTTAGAGAATAAGGAGCTGCATTTTTTAAACAAAATTTTTAAATGCACAAGCTGTCCAGGAAATTTTTAAGTAATAAAAGACAAATATGAAAAGGCTGAAATACCAAAGCTCTTACCATGTGACTGAACCGGTCTGTGAGGAAAAGGATCCAGTTGTTTTCTAAAAACTTCTGAAGTCAAAAGGAGAACTCGATTCATGAGTTCATTAACCTAAACACACATATACATACACACACACAAATATTTAAATAAATTTATATTTGAACAAAACTCCTTTAGCTAAATTATAGAAAAGTTATCTCTAAACCGTTTATAAACCCAGCTTTGAAATACATAATGAAATACATAATAATAATAAAATAAAATACATAAAAATACCCTTTTTCCTAGAGTGAATTCTCACTGCTTTGCTAAAACAATAAAGTCATAGTTAAATAACAATCATTAAATTCAGTAGTGTCTATGTCCCTAACCTTGATTTTTCCTGACCCTGTTTCTGCATTTGACTGCTTTACCAGATTGTGCCTGAATCTGAATTGTTGCTATTGCTTCCCTTTGCTCTTCAAGTCATCCTCCACACCACCATCAACTGTAACACGTCATGTCCTTGCTCAAGCAATTCAGTGGCCTCATGGGGTGGCATAATTTAGCTTCTGATTATTCCTTTAGCCTGTTTTTCTTATATACTCTCCAACCTGCCTCATCAGCCACTTCATTCCTGAACTATCTCCAAGAAGCTCCCCCCACAATGGAACATACTCCCCTACTTACTGAACCTTCATGACTTTTAAAAGATGTACTTAACTCTCATGACTCAGCTCACAGGCTTGCTCCTCTGAGAAGTTTTCTTGTATCTCAAATTTCTTTTTTGTGTATTCTAACAGCAGCCACATTTTTCCAGTGAATTTATCTGCCCCACTACACTGTAGGCTCCCAGTGTTTTTATTGCTTTCTGTTTACATAAGACTTACTATTTTGCCTCTCACATAGTAGGAACTAAATAGATATCTGAACATAAATGAAGAAAACTAATTATGCCTGCAGTTACCTATAAATCAGTGTGTATGCACATAGAATAACAATATAATACTGAAACATCCATACCTGATTAGATAAATAGTCCAGGGAGGCTTGTTGCTCATCCATTATATTTCTTAATAGTTTTTTCATACTTCGTGTGTAGGAAACAATAGAATTTTGCAGATTTCCTTAACCATAATAAAATGGATGCTAAATATTACGTTATTTTAGAAAACTACAGTGAAAAAAATAATGAGGTTAACAAGATTTTGGATAAATATGGAAACAATAATATCTCAATTTATCTGAGCATTCAGAACCATACATTTTTGTTACTTCATATTGTTCATTCATTATTAACTAAGAAAACAATTGTTTCAACATTTCTTAATAAAACTATGCTTCCTAATAATGTAGATTACCTGAAATAATTAATCTAATCTTTTCTAATTAAAAGACAACATTCTGAATATTAGCTAATACTTTCTAAAAGAAAGGAAGCAAGAGGTTCAGGATTCTTCAATTCTTACTATGCGAGAAGGTAAAAAAGTAACAATTCACTGGCGTACCAAGCAAGTTGAGTTTAAAGATAAATCTTTGTTTTAATTTTTTATAATGCTATATTTTTTAAACTTTTTTTTTTGGGTTTTTGAGGAGCTTTACTTTTATTTATTTATATGCAGTGCTGAGAATTGAGCCCAGTGCCTCATCATGCTAGGCAAGTGATCTACTACTGAGCCACAACCCCAGCCCTAAAACTATATTTTCATATAATTAAATTACTGTATATATGCACATAGGATAGACCTTAGTCAAAGGTTTTGGTCAGTTAGTTTCTGAAGGAACTTTTGCATATATTTTCTTTTTTAAAAACATTTTTAGCAGGGCACAGTGGTGCACACCTGTAATTCCAGCATCTTGGGAGGCTGAGACAGGAGAATTGAGAATTCAAAGCCAACCTCAGCAACTTTCTGGAACTTCTAAGCAACTCAGTGAGACCCTGTATCTAAATAAAATACAAAATAGGGCTGGAGATGTGGCTCAATGGTTAACTACTCCTGAGTTCAACAAAAAAAAAAAAACTTTTTTAATAGAAAATATTCTATATTCAATATTTCTTAAAGATAAATTGAAAAAAATTGCAAGTAGTTTTTTGTCCTAATACATTTGGGATCATGTTTCCATAGTGTTCTATCATCTTTAATATTTCCTACACCAAAGACATCCTTAGTAAATATAATCATCAGAATCAAGAAAAATATTTACTATATTTCTCAGACCTTAGTATTACCTATGATACTGATATTAACCTCTATAACAAAAGAACCCTGACATGATTGCATATATTATCCTTTTAAAAATATTTTATTTCTAAGTTTATTCCACCTGAATGATAGAATCACATTAGTAATTTCTGATTATTTTTAAGTCTGACTCATCCAGATTTATCTTTTTAATTTTCATTATTATTTTAAAAATTAGAATTATTATTGTTAAAAACAATTATTATTGTTAAAAATTATTATTATTGTTAATGGGACTAAAACTGCACTCATTGGTTTGAGAAGCTTGTAACCCTTATGTTATACACAGAATTATTATGTTAAAGTAGAAACTTCATACTTCCTGATGTAGCCGTGATGGTCCTATAAGATCTGGATCAGATCATCAGCTCCACCCTTATCAATCTCCCTTCTTCATCCTATTTCTTATGAATATATAGTAAATTTAAAAAAAAAAAAAAACCTGTACTGTGACTAACTTTTTAAATTAAGACTAAAACTTTTTATTTATTATGCTTTGCTACATAAATCAACTATGATTTGTTTTATACCTTTTGTATTAGTTCTTATAATAGTATTCAATGCTAATGCATTGGGTTTTAGAATTTTCTTCCTCTCAAAAAAAAAAAAGAAAGAAAAAAGAAAAAGAAAGAAGAAAATCTAAATCTACGTGAAATTTCCTAGGGATCTAATGAAAGGAAGACAATATCCCTGGAAAAATTAATATATTCCTATCAGAATCTTCTGGTTTGTCCCTCCCTCTGTGGTCAGTTGATGCCACAAAGCTATATGGTAGAAGAATCCATTCATTTACCAAATATTTATTAAGTACCTACTACAGGTCAAATACATACATATTTACATACCTAGAGTGATGAGGATGTATATAAAATGACCCAGATGTCCACCTATAAGTAACAAGTTGTATCCCTTTACAATTGTGGTTATTTTAATACTTACTACACATGAAATGTTTTTCTTCTCGTGTAACTTTAGTTTTAGCATCACATGATTCTTCACAGTCTTCCTTATAAACAGTATCATTACTTTGAATTCCATCTTTTGCATTAGATACATCTTCTATAACATTAACTACTGGAGAATCCTTTACATTAAAAAATAGAAATAAGGACAAATATTAAATGTTGTACAATATAATAAATAAGAAGCCTTATAGAAAAAAGAAAGCTTGGAATACAGGACGAAGATGATCAGCAGAAAAAAATATAACAAACTGGTTAGTTCAAAGTCCCACAAATAAACCTTATAGGTAAATTTCAGATACAGACAATAAACATATGCTAATTTAATAGTTTCACTGTCCTCTTTTCTTTTTAAATTCTGAAATAATTTATTTAGGGTTTATTTTCATTTCTGACTCTATGGTCTTAACATTTAACTTTTACAAATTTATATGTGTAATACAGAGCTGACCCATCTCTCTCCCAAGAATCTTGCAATTTGAACTTCTTTGAAAAAGGACTAAGAAGTTTCCCTGAGATATCTACAGTATTTCTAGCCAAGTGGTCTTCCTGCCACCACTGTTAGAAAATATTTTAAAAAAATGTGTAGGAAGCTGGAATAAAGTTGTATAAGCTAAAATATTCAAAAATATGAAAGGTTAAGTGTTTATGGATTTGAAAGTTACTAGTGATAAAAGAAAACAGTCTATAGACTTTTGATTTCCAAAATCAACATTAAAAGGCCAACTATAGTTGTCATTCCAAAGCTATCTATATTTGTTGGCACCCTATTGCTTTCCTCAATATAAAACATTCTTTGGTAAAAGTCACATAAATTTAATAACTCTGTTGTTAAGTGAAAATAATAACAAGTTCTTCCCTGCTTTTCCTGGATATTGAGAAAAAATTACAGGGTTAACCATGTTATAAAAATCTTTGCCCCTCAAAAGATGCTTACATTTTTTTTTTTACATAGATCTATTTTAAACTTCTTGCTGTTTCTTTTTACTTCTATAATGACTAACTTGCTTTCAAAAATCTAGATAATAGCTATCCTTTTTTCAGTATGTTTGTTAATTTGTAGCAAGTATTTTAAAGAGTTAAATCAATATTTTTGTAGCATTCTTAGAATTAATTCTTGTTTTAACCATGGAACTTTGGAATTTTGTTTGAGACAATTATAAATACATTTCATGACATTGAAAAATCAAAAACCAACATTTAGCTATGTGGAGGAACTCAAATCCCCTAAGAACTCCTAATATTTAATAAACCATACCAGCTATCACTGTGATATTGTTGTGGATGAAATTTTTAATGTCCTAAGTAACCATTCACAGCACTATATTTGAACTTCAAAATGATATAAAATTGCTTTTTTAAAAAGCAAAGTCATTTTCAATTTCCTCTGAGATACTTCATTATCAAAGTTAGTTGGAATTAGTTTTTAAGCTAAGCCCTAGATTTCTTTCAAAAAAAAAACTTTATGAGAAAATTGTTAACAGTCAACTCTAAGTTTATAGTTTCGTCAGTTTAAAAACAGTAACCTTTAAGCAATCTCAACGTTTCAAAATAACCATTTAAATTAATCTATAAATTACATCTGGTATTATGATTAGTCTTTTCAAACTTATAGTTTATATCTTGAAAGCTAATCATGCTTTCTTAGTTAAAATATTATTGCTAGAATTCTTACCTTAGAATGATGTACATAATTACCTTGTACAGCTTCCCCACAAATAAAAATACATACATTTAAAAATAAGAATGAAGCTTGTGATGGATACATTATATTTTTCTTGGATAAGTGAAAACACTTCTTCAAATATCAGTCAGCTCTCTGTGGAAAGAACTACAGTGCATAGAGTCTTCAGTTAAAAATTTCTGGAAGTTGTACAATAAAAACAGAAGCCAATACTTACTGGTTTCCATGCCCTCGTTTGAAACAACACCCTTCATATGAAAAACAAGGAATCCTCTAGAGATCCTGTCATTTTAAGTTATACAAAACCTTTTTTTATCTTGTCATGCCTGCTTCATAAATCCATGATTTTGCTATCTAGGCAAAAAATACATAGATAAGTAGATATATAAATAGGCACAATATGAATTTATAAATTCAATTAGTTTTAATGAGCCAGATTTTTTTGCCTTTGAAAAATGCCTTTGAAAAGTTATATCTCAAAAACTGTAAAATAGTTTGCGCAAAAAAGGGAAGTATAAATAATTAAAAGAGTGGGAAGAATATTACATTAGAACTATTTCCAAGTTATAAGAAAAAACTTGTTCAGTATGGATATCCAAAGCAGATATTTCAGATTTAAAATATGCTTTTAAACTGAATATAGCTATTATTAATGATCATAATAACTATATAATTGCCAAATTTCTAGGACTTCAGGTGATTTTTACATCTTTCAGCTTCATTGTTAAAAATTCAAAAATTTGAATGTAACAAATATTGTTATTTAAAATGACCACTCTGGGGGGTGCTGGGGTTGTGGCTCAGCGGTGGAGCGGTCACCTAGCACGTTCGAGGCACTGAGTTTGATCCTCAGCACCACATTAAAGTAAATAAATAAAATTAAAAAATTGTGTCTAACTAAAACTAAAAAAAATAATAAATAAAATGACCACTCTGAAAGTCGATAGAGAATGTGTATAATGAGTCCTCAAATTTTCCTTTATAGTGGTTCCTTTTCTTCATCTTAGAATCATACCTAAGACTTCATTATACTAAAGTTATGAGGCAAAGTAAAACTTTCTTGAGTCTTTTTTCTGGTTCAAACTACTGTTATTTCCTTCTCCTTTACTAGCGTAAGAACTGGAAGGCAAGAACCATGTCACAGTTTTTATAGTAGTAATGCAGTGGCTGACACACAATAGGCATGCAAGTTATCTACTCTGAAAAAGAAATCTTAAATTATCTCTTTGTGCCTCTACCTGCTATTTAAACCCAAACTCTTATTGACTGATACTTCTTTCCCAGAGTTTCTCCAGAGAGGCTGTGTGAGGTGTGTGGGAGTGCTGTCTACCTGGTTTACATCTTGATTTCACCTTCCCAATATTGTTAAAGTTCATTTACTCCTTTGTAGAATGGAGATTGTTGTCTGAATTGACTGATTTAATGTACGTAAGCCCTTAACATAATGTGTGGTATACAACAATGGAATGTTGGGTGGTGTCATTTTTCATTTTATCTATGAAACAACTTCACCTGTTTCATAGATATTTTTCATTTTATCTATATGCAGGGCCAACACTGGTCACAATATTAAAGACCTTTGTCATCCTTTTTTGGAGTAGAAGAGTATATCTCATTAGTTATAAATCTTTAGTTGAAGTCTTATGAAATTGAAATGAAGATGACAGGACTTTGACAATTTGAATCAACCAGACATTAAAAGTCTTTGTTCTTTCAGTTTTTTATTTCACAGAGATATAAATTCAGGAAATTCTTGTTTGAACAAGAAAATACTTTTGCAGAAAATGGGAGAAAAAATAGCCTCAGCCAAGATAAAAATGAAAGCACAAAAAAATTGTTCATCACAGGCTGCCACATGACTTGCCAAGTTGTAAGCATTGTTAAATTAAATAAGCAGAAAACCATTGGTGAAGCTGTCTCATATTCAAAGCTCCTTTGTAAAAAACCATAACCTAAGGTAAGAGTATATATTTGTAACAAATAACCACTTTTCAGTCCATCACAAACAGTTGAGCTCCAGCCAGTCAGAAAAAGCCAACTTATTAGGCCATGCCCAAATAAGACAGAAGCATAGCTATAGCCAATCAGATATTTCTCTATTTTGCTTCTGTGTTGAGTCTATAAAGGCTTGCAGCTCACACTGCTGAAGAGCTCTTTGAACTGCTTCTGGTTCTGAATCCTGCCTGATTTCATAAATTGCTCTTTGTTTAAACAAACTCTATTAAGTTTAATTCATCTCAAGTTTTTCTATTAACACAGTATTCAAATTAGATGTTGCTAAGAGCCATAGCCAAGTAGTATGATGCATGGCATTTTTGGTTGAAAGTTGACCCCAGCAAGCCATTGAGATGATGTGATTATGTTAAGATTTGCATTCATATGGATATTATACCCCTGCTGTCCACCTCGGCCTGCTAAGGGACTCCTGGAGAGTTCCCATTGGTTGGGGAAGTGCTGTAGGAGGGAATTCCGGAGGAGGGATTTCCTGTTGGTGTCAGGGCTACCTCGCTTGTATGTGGGTTGGCATATTTCCCCGGGAGTTTCAAAAATAAAATTTGTTCCTGTTTGAGTGGCTTGTGATTTTTGTGCCCAGCCAGACTGTGGCAAGATGTTATATGAACCTACCTTGTAACTATAAAATGGTTAATTGTGTTGTAAGTAAAATATCTTTTGCAAGCAGAACATTTATGAAACCATGTTAATGAAGTTGGATGTCTAATAGCAATATCTTATTTAACTCATTTGAATCCTCTTTTCCTTCTCCCTACTTATTCCTTCCCATCTTAGTAAATAACAATACTCCTTATACGGTGTTCCAGCCCTAAATCTGAGTATCACAGTTGACTCCTTTTCTTTCTTAGACTTGCTACAACCATCTATCAACACATTTTATTGCCCCAAGGCTCAAATTTTAGACACTAATTTTTAAACAGTTCTATCATACTATAATAGTAGTAGTCTCTGTCATCTTTCACCTAACCTGCTCTATGTATAAATATTCTATAGATCCTCAATATTTCTCTTATGTCCTATAGTTTCCCTATAGCAGCTAACATGACCCTCATTAAAGGTTAAATTAATTCAAAACTCTTCAATGGCTTACCCTCCACTGGAAGTTCGATTTTATCTTAAGTCCTTGCATATAACATAAGTCCCCACTAAATCTGAGCCATATGTTTCTCCAATTTTATGTTTTAGCATTCTTCCCATACCTCATTCTGCCCCAGCCATAGTGGTCTTCTTGATATTGAACAGACCAACATGATTCTGCCCTCAGAGCCTTTTGTGCTTATAACTCCTTATGACTCTAATATACTTCATCCAGATAATTGCATGAAACCTTTCTCCTTCATTTAAACCTCTGCCCTAATTTCCGTTCCTTAGGGGCCTTTCCTGAGAACTCTAGCTAAAATAGAACAGACATTAACCTGTAACACCCACACTACTCTATTTTTTCCTTATAGCACTTTTTACTACCTAATATGTTTATTCTTTTATGGAAGAAAAATAAATGTTTCATGAGAGTAATATTTTTAAGCTTTATTCACCACTATATTACTAGTACCTGGAAAGTGTTTGGCATGCTTGGCATAGAGTGCTCAACATATATTTCCTTAATAAAATAATTTATTCTTTTAAATTATTATTAATAATTATCTTAAAATTATTTTATGGTTTTGAAGTGTGAAAGAATTAAGCATTAGATGGCTGGGGATGTAGGTCGGTGAGTGTGCACTTACCTACATGCTGAAGAACCTGGATTGATACCCAGCATTGCAAAAAAAGTGAATAAACATTATATTTAATTCAGATTTTTTTTGATAAAATATAGGGATTTTAGTCTATTATTATTGCTTACATCATATTTGCCTTTTCTGCTAAAAGATATCTTTTATAAAATCTAACTATAAAAACTTTTTTTAAGAATCTAGCACTATACAACTTAAATGAAATGTGGAAAACCTGAACAATATTTTAAAGAATTTTTAAAATAAAAATATCTATGATTTTTTAAAAATGATAACCTTAAGTTTCTTCTTGGTTTTTATTGTAAAGCAATGCTTAAATGAAGACTGATTACATAAGCATTTGTAGCCAAATGAGAAACCAAATCATGCTTCTTAATATGCCATACAATAAAGCAATAACATGGCTAGGTGTTACTTGTTACCATGCTAATAATTTATCAAAAGTTAAACTTTCAGGAAAACTAAAATGCCCCCAAAGAGCAACCACAATCATCTCACTTTCATTTGCCCTTTGCACTGCCCTACTTTGCTTAGCCTCAAATCATGCCTGGAGAGACAAGAGTTGTAATGACAGCAATGAGAATAGAATCAAGGACAATACCTGTGGCTAGGACAATTAAAAACTTACCAAGGTAGCTCATTGCCAAAGTATACACATTTAGTTTTTGCTGTTAGGATTATATATTTTATTTTCTTGGTATTGTCCTGAACCAGACATAAGACATTTTGTATTTAAAATCAAAACTGGATTTGTGTTGAATATGTCCCCAGCACATATTCCTATTTGAGTCATTACATTCAAGGTTGCAAAAGGTCTGTTTTAAATAGTTTCAGGGGAAATTTTATTATTTGAACTTTAAAACTGAACAAATGGATTCACAAAGGCAAAGAGATTTGAACAACAGGTGAGTCATATTTATTTGGTTTTTACATTATGCTTCCATGATGGGTGTTTTTACACACACACAATGTACCCAGGCTAACATACAAATTTTATATGTTTTTATGTTGAGCTCCAACAAAAAGTTTTATCCTTTTCCAAATTTTCGCTTGCAAGTGGCTCAAAACTCCATTTTCTATACCCCCTGAAACAATTTCAATGCGATGATCCCTTTTGGCATCGATTTCCAGGAGATTACTAGGTTAAAGCTGGACTGTTTTTTAGCTGCTTTTGCTGTAATGGTCCATTTCCAAAATCCGGCAGCGAGGAGCTTTTGAAATGTAAACTTCATAAATAGGAAGGGAGGGAGGGAGAGGGAGAGAGGGAGGGAGGGAGGGAGGGGGGAGAGAGAGAGAGAGAGAGAGAGAGACAGAGACAGAGAGAGACAGAGAGAGACAGAGAGAGAGAGAGAGAGAATGTATCATAAAGTGGGTGGGAGAATGTAGGGAAGGAAAATTCCCACTTCACAAAGCTTTTTAAAAGACATGGTGTTTGTGGATAGAGACTCCCCCAGTTGAACCTCACGTCTCAAACCCTCTACAATGTGATTCTCTAATTAAACAACAAACCAAACCCCAAATTGTCCCCGAAATAATCATTCCAGATCCGCCTGTGGCATCTGCCTGTATCTGGGGATTTTCCATCTCACTGTTCTTCGTCATTCTCAATACCCGCCAGGGAAGCACCCTCAAGGGAGGTAGAACCGAATCTGCCTCTAACGTATAGGTCAACTGTCTTCTTCTGCAACCACGCGGGGCCTGAGGTTTCAGGACAGGGACCGGGTGGAGCTCAGGGTAGAGACCCTGGTAGGGTGACTACCCTGGAGCCTGCTCTCAGCTCCGAGAGGAGGGGCCGCCGGGGCCTCTGATTGGCTGCCTCGGGCGCACCGCCCCTCCACGCCCTCCTCCCTGGTTTCCGTCGCGAAGGACGCGGCGTCCGTTGGTTGTCAAGATGGCAACGGCGGGGTCTCTGCCACCACCTCTGCTATTGCCAAGAAAGGACGCCGCCGTCGCAGCTGCAGTTGCCACCACAGTCACCAACGCCGCTGCGCGGGAGCCAGGGCTGCCGCGACCAACCCTCCAGCGCCCGTGACGCGAGGCCTGAGAGACGGATTGTAGGGAGGGGCCGAGGAGAAGAGCTGGAAGCCCGAGCCGCCATGAGGGAGGCGCTGGGGGTGAGCCGGGAGGCGGCGCTGAGGTGAAGGATGCTGACCCGGAGGCCTGGAGGCCAGAGCGCGGTCCCTGGTCTGGGCACTGAATCCTCGGACTCGCCGAGCAGAGCACCTGTCAGCCCTCGGGAGAGGGGCGGGCACCATCGACTTGGCGCTTACCTGTATCCTTCCCAGCCTGTGGCTGTCCGGGTAGCGGTGTTCGAAGTGGGGCCCATCTTTTATCCATTAGATTCCCATTACTTCTGACGCAAGGTGATTCAAACTAGCAAGTCATCTTAGTGGAGATATTTGCTTAGCAACTGTCATTTTCGCCCTCTGGACCGAAAATTATGTCATTTATCCTATTCTATAGGCGCTTTCCTTGCCACTGTTTCCCCCACGACCACCCCCATTCTTCAACTTCTTTTCAAATTTTTGTGAATATTTTTTTAAATACATCAACAGTGTAGTCTGTGGGAATAATTTTTTGCCCTCTAGAATTATGCCAGGATGTTCTTACATATTAACCACTTCCTGATTAATAATACTACTTGAAGAGATTGCACAAATAAGTAAAATGCTTTCCTATCCTGAGGAGGCCGTTTTAGCTGTCAATCTAGCACACCCCTAATCTATTTGCCAGAGCTACTAGACCCTATGACAGTTTGGTCATTTGTTTTCCCTCTTAGCCCAGTCGGTTGTCAGAGATGGCAAAGAGGAAATGAGAAGCAAAATTCCTGGACCTTAACAATCTGGACCATTTCAGATTTTCTTGTAAGAATTGGCCCATTTTCGATGTTGCAATTAGATACATTGTAAAAACTTGAAGAAGTGAGTTTGCTTTTCAAAATTATAAACCATGCTTATTCCTTAAGAGAATATGATATTTGGAATTTAACCTTTATGTTCTCAAAGGTCTTTGGTTGGCAGTGATGGTGCTGTGTAATGATCATCTTCATTCTTAGGAAATGGAGTGGCTTCTCTTTCCAAGTTAACCCCTAAGGCTCCCCATTCCCATTTTCTTATACCTGTTTTCTTCCTCTCTTGTCTCCAATTTCTTCCAGGACATTTTTTTTTTATATTCCATTACAGCTTTATGTAATGGAATATAAAAATCAAGTTCAAAACAATTTTTGGGGAGAGTCTGCTTTGTGGCCCACTTTGTTCTAGATTACAGAGATCCAAATCTATGCAGAAAGACTGGTATGTACAAAACTTCACTAATGGTAAAATATCCCCTCTCTGATCATGCTTTCCTCAAACTTCCATCCATTCTCCCTTTTTTTTTTCAATTTATTTTTTAGTTGTAGTTGGACACATCATCTTTATTTTATTTATTTATTTTTATGTGGTGCTAAGGATCGAACCCAGGGCCTCACACATGATAGGTGATCGCTCTACTGCTGAGCCACAATCCCAGCCTTTCCTTTTCTTTAGCCAAGTTCTCAAAACACTAGTCTGCAATAGCAGCTTCTAGTTCTTTAATTTATTCATTATTAATCTCATTGAGTTTGTCTTTTGCCCTTGCTGCTCTAAATTTTCTCAAAAATATAATCTGAAATAAACAGCATTGTCATCTATATGAATATAATTCTTCCTTCTTCAAACTTATTTTCTTGAGCACTGAACACCTATTATACTGTGCCTAATATATCTCTATAAATCAAAATATAGGAAAGCATTGTAAATGGCTGGTATATATAATATATGTTTCTATATATAGAAACATATTGAGATGGAGGGAATCTAGACATAATAAAGATTGTAACACTAAATCAAGACTTTTTTCATAGATAGAGATACACTAATACATCTTTTTATAGTTTATTATTTTGGATGTTTTCTGTGTCTATAATGTTTCCCATTGGATTCCTAATGTACAGTAGTAGGGGCTCAAATTTATTAAATTAATGACTAAATGAAAAGAAAAACAAAAAAGAATCATAATCTTAAAATAAGCAAGTGTAATGGTAAAACTTTTAGGAGTGATTTCAAATATAAAAGCAATACTCAGAGGCCTTCCGGCTTTCTGTTGAAGATGTTCTAACTGGAGTCAGAATTTCCTCTAAAGATTATAAAAGAATAAACCTTATATGATCAAAATTAGCTAAGTTTCTATCATTTGAATCTCTTACAAGAATTCAAATAGAAATAGAATAAAATTTGTTAAGAAAAAGAAAAAAAGACAATAATGAAAAAGTTCACCATTCATACTATGCCTCTTTTTTTAACATTTGAATAAAATCAGGGATATAATTTCTCATTTTTCTGAATGTACAGGTTGCAGAATTACATTGGTCATGCAGTCACGTATATACCCAAGCAATAATAATGTCTATTTTATTCTGCTGTCCTTTCATTCCCCCTCCCTCCCCTCCCATCACTTCTCTCTACCCAATCTAATGTGACCCACTTCTTTTTTTTTCCCTCACATCATCATACCTGTATTACCCCCAGTCCTTACTCTTCCATTTTATCCTAACACCCCACATTTCTTTTTTTTTTTTTTTGCAATTTTGACTTTTTATTTTTTTATTTTTATTTATTTATTTTTTTTTAAATTTTATTTTATTTTTTTATTGGTTATTCAAAACATTACAAAGATTTCAGAATCACATCGGTTATACATCCACATTTTTACATAATACCATAATAGTAACTGTTGTATTCTGCTACCTTTCCTATCCTCTACTATCCCCCCTCCCCTCCCCTCCCATCTTCTCTCTCTACCCCATCTACTGTAATTCATTTCTCTCCTTATTTTTTTCCCATTCCCCTCACAAACTCTTATATGTAATTTTGTATAACAATGAACACCCCACATTTCTGTCTTACTCAGTTTATATCATATTCTTGATCATTTATACATATTCTCTCGCCAACATTCTTTGTTCTTTGCACCCCTATCCTGCTTCAGTCACCCAGAAACTACCATCATCCTGCTTTTCTACGCCTTCATGTGCATAATAAAAATGTTGTTAGAGAAAAGTCATAAGACAACACAGATTGGCACCATGAAAGATTAATTGTTTCCAGATTTACCCGGATAGGAACAGAGTTCTTTTTCCTTTTAATGCCTGCGCCACATCTCTATCTCCTCCCACCACTCTTATAGTGACTACCATAGAACCTAGATTCCATGAACTGCCTCAGGTTTCCTACCAACAAATAACACAAACCCACACACTCCTACCCACCTGTCTTTTTTTCCCACTAAATTGTTTTATTTCTACCCCCCTTATTTTCTTCAATAGCCCTGAATTACAAATTATTCTCTCTGTAATCTTATAATTAATTTTCAACTTCTCTTAATGATCTTCTTTCCCTACAGCCTAAAAACGTGCAGGTTTTGACTATCCTTAAAATCAGGGAAATGAACAATCAAACCTTTCATCATAACATACCTTTTGGCTATGTTCTAGTATTGCCTCTTCTTATTAAACCTCTAAAAATGAATACTCCATGTCTACTATCTCTACCCTGAGTCATATTTTATTCTACATTCCAAAATAAACTCAAGCTGCTAAAAAGGATAAATGTAAAATTATAAAAGAAAATATTTTTATTGTTTGAAGTTACAGTAGTTTTATCTTTGTAAGGGAAAGAATAAATTTCAAAAGAAAAATATTTTAGAGCTAATGTTAATTTAAAACTTTAGGGAGAGGGGGCTGGGGATGTGGCTCAAGTGGTAGCGCGCTCGCCTGGCATGCGTGTGGCCCGGGTTCAATCCTCAACACCACATACAAACAAAGATGTTGTGTCCGCAAAAAACTAAAAAATAAATATTAAAAATTCTCTCTCTCTCTCTCTCCCTCTCTCACTCTCTCTTTAAAAAAAATAAATAAAAATAAAACTTTAGGGAGAAATTGTATAATAAAACTTGAAATATCTGAGAAAATGCTAGCACTACCTATGATAGAGGATTAATATCTATACTCTTCTAGTTGATTATCAAAACTGATTTTTAAAAATCAGTTTCTCAGATAAAGAACCAAAGACTCTGAACTAATGGTCTTCCAAAGATGAAAATTTAAATTTTTATCAAAATAGAAAACATTCTATTTTGCTAGTGCAGACATAATAAAACTTAATTTGGCACCTTACCTTTCAAAAAAAAAAAAGTCCTACCCTATGCTCATAAAGTATATTTCTAGGAGCATATAAATCCATGAGAAGCCAATTTTTCATTAATGCGTAAAAAGCTATAAAAATAATCAGACCTTTTTTCCTGTTATATTGACCTCAGAGAATTTTCTTCAAGGAAATACTCTAGTTATCTTTTATTAAGCCATTATTATATTTTAAGAACCATGCTAAGCATTGGGTTATAGAAATGTTCAGGAGACACGTGTGAAGTACTTACAAAGTTGTTATCAGGTTATCTGGTGGGAATAAGACAAGGCTTCACAAAAAGGAACTGCTTGAAGTGTCCCTTAAATGTTGAGTAGAGTTAGACAAGTCCGTACCAAGATAGTAGTATGACACATCATGGCTGTTCTCTTAATTACCTTAGTGTGCTGAGCATAAGGTTCATATAGAGAAATGTTGAGAAATTAAGTTGAAAAAAAAAAACAGACCAGATTATAGAGTCCAAGAATTTGAGATTTATCATGAAGATGATAAGGAGATTTGGGAGAACAACAAAGAGTGAGAAAATAATATTTGCATTTAGCTGGCTTCATGAAGTCTCAAATGGAGGATGATCAGTTTAGGAGTAAAATGATTTAAAAGAATATTGAGGTAGTCCAAGCAAGGGATTTAGAGAGACTGAGCAAGGCCAGTGGAAAGAAGAAATAGAATCAAGATAGCTTTAATAAATTTGACAAGAAAATAGGTTGTATGATGAACAGTTATTTGTGATGCTGTTGAGAGCCACAGCAGAAGGGGCCCCAGCAAACTTCCAGCTGCCAGCTGATGATTGGCTCACAGCGGCCCCAGCAAACTTCTAGCTGCAAACTGATTGGCTCCTCTGCGGTGATGCTCATTGGGCTGTTTCCCTGCCCTTTCAGACCACGGAGCTGCTCATTGGGGGACTTTTTTTTGCCCCGCCCAGGCGACCCAGCCAATCAGCCTCAAGAGCAGGAGGAGTGGGGGAGGTGGAGAGGCTTGTGGGAAGCCTGTGGTGGCAGTTGGGCTCTGACGGAATTCCTGAAGAGCTCGCTGGTGCGGAATATGTGTTCTAAAAATAAAGTTCATTCCTGCTTGACAAGTGGCTCATGAATTGTGCCCAGCCAGACTGCGGCATTTGGTGGCCCATACGGGGATCGAACCCGCGACCTGTTATTTGTCTAGCTTGTTCCTTAATTATTTTAAAACGCTTTTGTAAAGTATTAGCATTGACATGGAACTTTTTATGAAAATTTGTAGCTTCTTCTAGTGTAGAGAAAATATGTATGTCATGTGTAGTTTTATCTGCTAAATCATTGCCCAAACTAAGGGCTCCAGGCAATCCTGTATGTGCCCTGATATGTCCTATAAAGAATGGATCTTTTCTGACCCAGATCAGACTTTGTATAGTGGAAAGCAAAGAGAAAACAGTAGAGCAAGGGGAAATCCTACCAGCATCTTCAAGGGATACTATAGCATTAACTATATATTGACTATCGGAAAATAAATACAGAAACTTTAAACATCACAAAAGCTTGTAATACTGCATTAAGCTCTACCTTTTGAGCTATTCCCTCAGAGCCCAACTGCCACCATAGGCTTCCCACAAGCCTCTCCACCTCCCCCACTCCTCCTGCTCTTGAGGCCAATTGGCTGGGTTGCGGGGGCAGAGCCAAAAATAAGTCCCCCAGTGAGCAGCTCCGTGGTCTGAAAGGGCAGGGAAACAACCCAGTGAGCATCACCGCAGAGGAGCCAATCAGTTTGCAGCTAGAAGTTTGCTGGGGCCGCTGTGAGCCAATCATCAGCTGGCAGCTGGAAGTTTGCTGGGGCCCCTTAGGCTGTGGCTCTCAACAGCTAATATTTTAAACTAATTGGATAAAAACTAAATTGGAACATGGATGGATCCCCATAGTAGTCTTCATTTGGTTTTGTTTTATACTTCTAATGTTAAGCATATAAAAATTGTTGTCATTTAGGTAGATGTTTAGGAATGTTTTTATGGAAACTACCCTTATGATACAGCTTATTAAAAAAATAAAAATTTAACTATTTTTTTAACTCTTGAATACCATATTTTAAAAGATACAAAGGCAGCACATTCTTTATAATTCACCAGACAATAATTACATTATACTATACTATGTACTATACACACACACACACACACACACACACACACACATACACACACACATACACAAACACTATATGTAGTAGAGTTACTTGATTACATTTAAGAATATACAGTTGCAGGTCCATTACAAACATTGCATTTTGTGATTGTTATGTGCTCTTATGAGATTGCAAACATTGAACAGAATTGTCTTTACCAGCAGCATAGACACCCCTGCTTCTCACCTGACCCAAAGCAACTTCTCCCTGCCACCCACACCATGTTCCTCCTGTGTACCCTGAAAAAAGAAAACTGAATTTTCCTCTACTAATGAATTGTGACTTTTAGTAGCCAACTATCTTGTTGAGCTTTGCCTCCTAATAAAGTATTCTGTTAGAGAAGGACAGATATTTCTATAGCATATATTTGTGCTAGCAAAAACCAGATAACCATATTTCCTTCAATTTTTGTCTTATTGTTATAAATCCTTCAAAAGAAATCTTTAAGTAAAAATATCGTGTATGAATGTGTTTGGAGTATTTGTATTGAAGTAGTGCAAAATTGTATAAAAAATGAAGATTAAAAATTATTATGGCCTATTGTAGATGATTAAGTAACAACATAATTAAAAACAAACAAGCTTCAACTTAGCACAAGGTCAAACAACCAATAAACTCTAATAAATATGATTATTTTAAAATTTGTAATAGTTTCTTTATAATATTGATATAAAGCAGTATAGGATACTGAAATTAACATATTTTAAATTAACAAGTCATGTACAGCATAATTTATTGTTAAGCATATTTCTTGTATTCTATATTACCATCAATAGACAGTTTGTAGTACCTTGATTAAACAGATCTCTTAAAGAGAATTTTGAACTTCAATTTTTTGGGAAAAATATTTTAAACAGTTATTAATTATAAAGGAAAGAAAGAAAGAAAAAAGACAAGTAGACATGCCCTGTAATCTATAACTTCAATGTAATTTCACAAACATCTATATCTAATGATGCACTGAATGGTTGAGTATAATTCAATGACCATTTTTTTATAAATATTGTGACATTTGATTAAGATACTTCATAATGACAGTCAAAATGCAATTAGGAAACCAATTAACCATATCAATACAACTTATGTAAAGAAAGTTTAACTCATATATTACAAATGAATGAATGATTAAGATAACCAACTTCCATTTCTTGTCTAGAAAATTTCCAGATAAACAGATGGTTATGCATGTCATCTTGGTGGCTTTTTTCATAATCTAAAAGTAAATCACTAAGGTAAATAACCATATTCCCTAACATTCCAAGTATACTGATATTTTATTCTCTAATGTTTGAATATTACTTTCATACTACAGATTAAAGAATCTGTTAAAGCTTTTAATTCATCTACTTTCTATTAGTGAAATCAACCTTCTTTCATTTTTCTTATATACATGCCTAAGAAGACAACTTGTTAGTAAGTACTCAAATATCTGTGTAATAAATGAAAATATACAGTCCCCTTAACTGAGCTCCATGAATTCAAAGAGAGATTTATTTCCCCCTAAAGTAAGTAAAGTATATCTTAAATTCTAAACCAAGTCAGAATTTTTATATAAAATATATTGGGATCATATACTAACACTAATGTGTACACATACTAATTGTTCCCCCAAAACATCACTACATCATAAGCATGAGGCTATAAATATATTTATCATACTCCTGACACTGCTCCTCTAAAGACAAATTGTTGTTCTTAACTTAAGGCTGTCATTAGAGATATGAAAATCCACCTAGAGAAAAATTTAGAAGAAGAGCGCCAAATATTACTGCAGCAACAAAAAATATGTAGAAATCGAGCACGTAAATATTTTTTGGAGTCAAACCGGAGGAAAAAGTAAGTAACTTGAAGAAATTCAAGGTCAATATCAATTAATAGTAGAGACAAAGTTATGAGAGTGCTTTATCTGTAAAACGCTGATCAAGATTTTTGTGACTTTGTAAATTTTATTATTGTTTTCCACCTAAAGTACAAATATAGTAATATATTGCCTAGTTCACTGACTTGTGACTTTTTTTTTACAATCTTTTTTTGTGATAGAACAGTTTATTACAGTGTCCTGTACACTTCTTAAAATAACTATAAAATATCTTTTTTATTTTTTGTATCATTTCATGATGAATTAAAAGATTAGTGATTATAGCTGGGCAAAGTAGCAAATACCTGTAGTCCTAGCTACTCCAGAAGATGAGGCAGGAGGATCACAAGTTCAAAACCAGCCTGGGCAATTTATGCAGACTTCATCTCAAAAGTAAAGTAAACAAAAGTCTGGGGATATAACAGTGGTAGAGTGCTTGCCTAGTATGCAGAGGCCCTGGTCTATCCCAAGTAACACCAAATTAATAAAGAAAGAAAGAAGAAGAAGAAAGGAAGGAAGGAAGAAAGGAAATAAGGAAGGAAGGAGGGAGAAAAAGAAGGAAGGAAAGAAGGAAGAAAGAAAAGCAGAAGATCTGCAATTATTACTTAGTTTCTAATAGAATCTAATTTGATTTTACTCATTATTCACTTCATATAGTTTTCCTGTATGTGCTGTGCTCCCTTATTCATTCTTTTGTAAAAATGGGAAATGTGAATAATGGTAAATAGATGTGATAGATTTTTGTAATGATTGCCAAAAAAAAAAAAAGCTTTCTCATGGAACTAAAACTTTCTCATGAAAATTAAAATAAAGTGATAATGTGGACTACTCAAACATTTGCTTAACATTTTAAGGATTTTTGTAATTACTAGATTTTTTTAAAGATAGATGGACCATTATTTATTGTTGTTTTTGCTGCTTTATTCATTTTCTTATAATACGTGAAGGGCAGAAAATCCCTAGTTTATTAGCTACATCATTGGGCATATGCTGCAAATCCCAGTTGGGGAATACAAAATTGTTTACCTGTAATTTTTTTCTGACATTCTGTTTCTCTTTAGATTAACTCTTCCTTGGTCCAACACTGTTTAAATGATTCAATGAAGCTTCTTGTCTTTGTTTTGTATGCATGTGTTTTTTTTATCGCCTATATTTTGGTTCTTAAAGCCTGTAAAAGGCACATGACAGGTGTTCAATAAAGATGGTTATAGATAGTCATCTAAATTCATGCTGTCCACTCACACAGTGTATTTATATGACTTTTTTAAGTATTTTTTTTTCTTCAGGCAGGGGTACTCTCCATCTGCTATTTTGCCAGTGTTGTGTCCCCAGCAGTAGTCCAAGTAAAACATCCTAGCATCATATGCTCTTTATTTCCATTGGTTAATTAAAATCATGTTTATTTTCTTCTTATTTACTATTTTCTTGCCCTTCTGTTAGCCAATAGTTTTTTTGCATGTATGTTTTTGTCACTTTCTCATTTTCCTTTTTCTCAATCAATATCTATAGTCAGTCCCCTCTGTTTCCTTCTATTGGCTTTCTCCCTTTATCTTTCTGCTCCCATAAGTACTGATTACCTTTCAGGCCTGTTATGTAACTGGCATCTTGGACCATTACTTTATTGCTGGAGTACATCCTAAAGGTACTTTATAATATGCTGTCTTGTAGACCACGTAATTTTAAGGTTTGCACAAAGGAAATAAATTAACTTGTTTCCTACTTGTTTTCAGTCCACTACTCAGAACTACCTTTTGGTAAACAAGTGAATGGAAATTTATTCACCCAACATACATAGTTAATTGCATACCAATGATTCAACATTATGTCAGAAGAACTTATTTTGTTAATCTATTTCTATTAAATTTTAGACAATAGTAATAATCTTATTTAATTCAACTCATGAAGAAAAGAAATCGAAATAAAATTTTAAGAAGGGACCTAATGGGAGACTTTATATAGTTTTAAAACACTATAATATGAGCACATAAACCTAGAAGTTCAGATGCTGAGACAGAATTTTTATTTAATTAAGTAGCAAAATAACAAAGACAATGACCAAATTGGAAAAATTACCCAAAGAACAAGTGAGAAAACTACAAATTAATACATGAAGGACAAGTACTTTGTAGGAGTCACTAAAATATATAATTAAGAAAAAATACATAAATATCCTAAAAGCAGAAATAATTAGAGAATTTTAAAAATTAATTATATGGGGAACATGAAGTATGGGGTGGCTTCATTATCCATCTGTGAGAATGATGGAGTTTAGCATTTCCCCTAAAGCATGATTTATATTTTAGCTTATTATAGCAAAGGGATAGAGGATAAACTGTAGAAGATGAACTGAAAGCACAGACGGGAGCAAATTGTTACACAGAAAGCTATTATAATTATCTAGGCAAGAAAAATGTATATGGAAATGGGGTTGGGATTAAGTAAGTAAGGAGTCAAGGATCAATCATAGGTGATGCATGGAGAGAATTGTCAGAATTGGAATACATTTATTTATTTATTTGTTCCATTAAAAAAAGAAGAAGAAGAAGTTTTATTGCTTTGCTAGCAAAGGAGAAACAGGGGATTCCTGTCCCAAAGTCTGTGATTCTGCCCATGAGGGGGAATAAAGGGTTTTTAAAGATTCAAAGGCTACATTTTAGTTGTTCTCTGACAAAAGTTGTTATTATTATTCATTTGTTAATTTGGGAGATAATCATATCTTCTGGTGCTATCTGTAACTCCCACGCCAGATTAGGGACTCGGAGATTAGAGGGGGAAAAAATTAGGGAGTGGGGAAGGAGAGAGGAAAAAAATGTCCATTTAAAAAATAATTCACAGATCAGTTCAAATGACTCCCTCTCTTATAGTAACCAATCACCCCTACCCAACTTGTTCCTGTCAGTGAATGTGCTAATCATGTTTTAGAGTTGTTTTATGATTTTCCCATGGTGTGTGATGATTTGCTAAGAGATGCTATGATGTATGTGAAGTCCCTGCCTTTCCCAAAGAGTGTATAAAACTGCTGCAAACCCTGGGCTCGGGGCCTCTCAGCATCACCAATTGCTGTGTGCACGCAGAGGACCAAGCTAGCTCACAATAAACACCTCTTTGCTGCTTAAAAATAAATAAATAAATAAATAGAATAAAAATAAATAAGTCACAGGAGCAGGGCAGCAAGGACTACATTTAAAGCATAAAGTGGACCACTGTTACATTTCCCCACTATCAATTTCTATATTCCATTTCTATGGAACAATTGGTGATGATGTCTCTAAGCTCTTCCTACTAAGAGAAAAGTTAGGGGGAAGTGACCCAAATTCCTTGTTCTCTATTAGGTGGGGTATGGACAGTTAAAGGTTTTTAGCATCAGGACAGTCCAGAGGCCCATGGTGGTAGTTGGCAGGTAAGTAGACAAGGCATATGTAGGGCAGGGATCATGCTAGACTATAAACGAGAGGAAAGCATTACTATTTTTGTAAACAAAAATAGCACAAAAGCAATTAATATTTCAGTCAGTCTCTGAAAACCATGAAGACAGTATAACTTAGTAAATCTTAAGGTAGGATCCAATGTACAAGGGATGTAGTTTTTCTACGTACTCACTAATGTTGGTGTTATCATTGTTTTTTATTATTATTCTAGGCATTATGATAAGTTTGAGGTTGTGTTAGTCAACTTTTATTTGCTGTGACCAAAATTCCTGACAAGAACAACTTAGAGGAAGAAAAGTTTATTTTGGCTCATGATTTCAAGGGTTCAGTTCATGGATGCTGAAACCCATTGCTCTGGGCCCAGAGTACGGCAGAACATCATGGTAAAAGGATGTGGCAGAGGAAAGCTGCTTAGCTCATGAAAGATAGTAAGCAGAAAGAGAGCAGGAGGAGTTAGGGACAAAATATATAATCCCCAAGGCATGCCTTACCTGCCTACAGTAACCAACCAGTAACCCATTCTAATTATTGATCCATCAAGTGGATTAATCCATTGATTAGAATATGATTCTCATAACTTAATCATTTTATCTTCTGCATTAATACAGGAGACTTGAGGCTGGGGGGACACTTCATATCTGAGCTATAATAACAGTAATTGTGGTTTTAATTCACATTTCCATTTGGCTAATAATGTTTTGTGTTTGGGCATTTTCCTTTCCAGCTAAGGGTCATTTTTTACTTTTCATTTATTTTCTAGTCAAGGAAAAGACAATCATTTGGAAAATAAGATTTTCTTTTTTGTGGGGTGGGGTTACTAGGGATTGAACCCAGGAGCACTTAATCACTGAGCCATATCCCCATCCGTTTTTTAAAAAAATATTTCATTTAGAACCAACCTAGATGTCCTTCAGTAGATGAATGGATAAAGAAAATGTGGCATATATACACAATGGAATGTTACTCAGCAATACTAGAGAATAAAATCATGGTATTTGCAGGTAAATGGATAGAGTTGGAGAATATAATGCTAAGTGAAGTCAGCCAATCCCTAAAAAACAAATGTCAAATATTTTCTCTGATATAAGGAGGCTGATTCATAGTGGGGTTGGGAGGGGGAGCTTGGGAAGATTAGACGAACTCTAGATAGGGCAGAGGGAAAGGAAGGGAAGGGAGGGAGCAAGGGGGTAAAAAAGATGGTGGAATGAAATGAACATCATTACCCTGAGTACATGTATGAAGACACGAATGATGTAAATATACTTTGTATACAATTAGAGATATGAAAAATTATGTTCTATATGTGTAATATGAATTGTAATGCATTCTGCTGTCATATATAACAAATTAGAATAAAAAAATAAAAAACATATATTTCATTTAGAGACAGGGTTTCACTGTTTATGAGTTGCTGAGGCTAGTTTTGAACTCACAATACTCCTGCCTCAGCCTCCCGAGCTGCTGGGATTACAGATGTGCACCACCACACAGTGGAAAATAAGATTTTGCAATATAGATCTTTAGGATTTCAAATAAAATTTTAAGTGTTGACAAGCACAGGACTAATTATGGAACTCAAGTTTTGTTGCTAAGTAATGAAAATTTATAATTATTCTTGGACATAATTTTATTTCTTGTAAGCTGTTGGCACAATTGTTTGAAACATTTTATTTCTAAAAACTATTTTTTCTCCAATTGCATTTTCCATTTGAATGAGTATTTATTCTTATTTTTATTTTTTTAAATTTCTAATTGTCTCAAAATATAGTTGAGTTTTAAAGTTAAATATTATCATATTTCTAGAAAGTTGTGACTACCTAAAACTGAAATGTGGTTTCACCCAGAAAAAATAAATGTGTCGAAAAAGTCAAGCTCTCCAATCTGTGTAAGGTCTTGGGACCTCAGGTATTTTTAATACTATTGCTTAGGTTCTATTATTAAAGAAAACTGTGTGGTGGTGGTTATTTGCAACAGAATAACAACATGCTCCATAGTTGCAGACTCCTGGGAAAACAGAACATGAATGGAACATGAACAGAATATGGCTGTCATTTAATGAGGTGGCTCACTGAACCAAAGTGTGCTGCATGTTTCATGAGGCACAGCTGCACATGTTGAACAGATCCTTTGG
The DNA here is from genome assembly GCF_048772815.1 of Callospermophilus lateralis. Classification (NCBI taxonomy): domain Eukaryota; kingdom Metazoa; phylum Chordata; class Mammalia; order Rodentia; family Sciuridae; genus Callospermophilus; species Callospermophilus lateralis. Next base: position 124,617,844 of record NC_135306.1, on the reverse strand, counting down.
AAGCTGCCAAGGCATACTGTTTTTTTCTGTCCAAAAGACTAATTCAAGGGTTAATGGGAAGCCATAACATACTCTTTCAAGCCTGAATTCTACAATGGTAGAGAAGCCAAATTTCTCATTTATACCACCTGTTCCTTCTATTCCCATATCATTTATCACATTGCTTGGCACCTAATAGGTACAAAAGGAACTCAGTAAATCATCACTGAGTAAGGAAGGAATTATAGTAATCATCATTATAATTCTTAGAAGTTTGTATTATTAGACTTACCATTGAGTTCAGGAGTGGAAACATCTGCTTATTGGTCACATTCCATCTGAGATGTAATTCGACTCAATTTAGCATGGACTTTATATTATATAATTCTGTAAAATAATGTGTGAAATTATTACTTATTTTAGCCCAGAGAACAGGGCCATATTTGTGGAAAATATGAAATGACAGTGATGGTAATTTCCGAGCAAAATTACTTTTTTTTTTTTTTTTTTTTTGTACTGGGCTTTAAACCCAGGGAAGCTTTGCAAATGAACCACATCCTGAGCTCTTTTTATTTTTTATTTTGAGACAGTGTCTCATTAAGTTGCTTAGGGCCTAACTAAATTGCTGAGGCTGGCTGACTTGTGATCCTCCTGTCTCAGCCTTCCACATATCTGAGATTACAGGCATGTACCATTGTGCTCAGCCTACTTTCATTGATATATCAATGTAAATATCTTAGCTTCAATAGTCTATCATTCCTCATTGCCAAACTTTACTAATGCTATTTTTTCAATTTCTCAAACATACTCAGTTGTTTTTCTTTTTTTCCTTTTACCCAACTCAGGGTATTCACATACTATTTCTTCTTCTAAAGCACCTTTTCCCCCATATTTTTCATGACCGACTTCTGCATACTGAAATTTTTGGCTTATTTGTTTGTCTCCAGAGAAATATTCATCAGGCTGAGTGATGTAGCTTAGTGGTAGTATGTTTGCTTAGCATGCCCAAAGCCATGGGTTCAATCTCTTGCACTGCAAAAATTAAAAAACAGATAAATATTTTGTTTACCTTAGTTAATACAGGTTCCCCTGGTTCACTATCTCAAACTAGAGTTTCACTTATGATAGCAATTCTTTGTTTACTTGGTTTTGTTAGCTTGTCTCATTACATAAGATTTACTACATGGATCATAGCTCTTTTAGTTAATGCTATCTCCCAGCAGATGAATTGTCAAGTAAAAATAGTAAATAACTGCTTTTAAAAGTGTTCTAATTACATTAGAAGTTGCCATATAGTCAAACATTCATTCAAGGATTACTTATTAAACATCTACCAGGTACAAGGCTTTGCAAAAGAACCAGGCATTCAGCCATTAAAATTTCAGTCCCTGCATTTAATGATGACAGCAACAGTTAAAATGCAATTGATTCTTTTTTTTATTGTTGGTTGTTCAAAACATTACATAGTTCTTGATATATCATATTTCACACTTTGATTCAAGTGGGTTATGAACTCCCATTTTTACCCCGTATACAGATTGCAGAATCACATCAGTTACACTTCCATTGATTTATATATTGCCATACTAGTGTCTGTTGTATTCTGCTGCCTTTCATATCTTATATTATCCCCCCTCCCCTCCCCTCCTCTCCCCTCTTCTCTCTCTACCCCCTCTACTGCAGTTCATATCTCCCCCTTGTATTATTTTTCCCTTTCCCCTCGCTTCCTCTTGTATGTAATTTTGTATAACCCTGAGGGTCTCCTTCCATTTCCATGCAATTTCCCTTCTCCCTCCCTTTCCCTCCCACCTCTCATCCCTGTTTAATGTTAATCTTCTTCTCATGCTCTTCGTCCCTACTCTGTTCTTAGTTACTCTCCTTATATCAAAGAAGACATTTGGCATTTGTTTTTTAGGGATTGGCTGGCTTCACTTAGCATAATCTGCTCTAATGCCATCCATTTCCCTCCAAATTCTATCATTTTGTCATTTTTTAATGCAGAGTAATACTCCATTGTGTATAAATGCCACATTTTTTTTATCCATTCGTCTATTGAAGGGCATCTAGGTTGGTTCCACAGTCTTGTTATTGTGAATTGTGCTGCTATGAACATCGATGTAGCAGTGTCCCTGTGGCATGCTATTTTTAGGTCTTTAGGGAATAGACCGAGAAGGGGAATAGCTGGGTCAAATGGTGGTTCCATTCCCAGCTTTCCAAGAAATCTCCATACTGCTTTCCAGATTGGCTGCACCAACTTGCAGTCCCACCAACAATGAACAAGTGTACCCTTTTCCCCACATCCTCGCCAGCACTTGTTGTTGTTTGACTTCATAATGGCTGCCAATCTTACTGGAGTGAGATGGTATCTTAGGGTGGTTTTGATTTGCATTTCTCTGACTGCTAGAGATGGTGAGCATTTTTTCATGTACTTGTTGATTGATTGTATGTCCTCCTCTAAGAAGTGTCTGTTCAGGTCCTTGGCCCATTTGTTGATTGGGTTATTTGTTATCTTGTTGTCTAATTTTTTGAGTTCTTTGTATACTCTGGATATTAGGGCTCTATCTGAAGTGTGAGGAGTAAAGATTTGTTCCCAGGATGTAGGCTCCCTATTTACCTCTCTTATTGTTTCTTTTGCTGAGAAAAAACTTTTTAGTTTGAGTAAGTCCCATTTGTTGATTCTAGTTATTAACTCTTGTGCTATGAGTGTCCTATTGAGGAATTTGGAGCCCGACCCCACAATATGTAGATCGTAGCCAACTTTTTCTTCTATCAGACGCCGTGTCTCTGATTTGATATCAAGCTCCTTGATCCATTTTGAGTTAACTTTTGTGCATGGCGAGAGAAAGGGATTCAGTTTCATTTTGTTGCATATGGATTTCCAGTTTTCCCAGCACCATTTGTTGAAGATGCTATCTTTCCTCCATTGCATGCTTTTAGCCCCTTTATCAAATATAAGATAGTTGTAGTTTTGTGGATTGGTTTCTGTGTCCTCTATTCTGTACCATTGGTCCACCTGCCTGTTTTGGTACCAGTACCATGCTGTTTTTGTTACTATTGCTCTGTAGTATAGTTTGAAGTCTGGTATCGCTATACCGCCTGATTCACACTTCCTGTTTAGCATTGTTTTTGCTATTCTGGGTCTTTTATTTTTCCATATGAATTTCATGATTGCTTTCTTTATTTCTATAAGAAATGCCATTGGGATTTTGATTGGCATTGCATTAAACCTATAGAGAACTTTTGGTAATATCGCCATTTTGATGATGTTAGTTCTGCCTATTCATGAACAGGATATATTTTTCCATCTTCTAAGATCTTCTTCTATTTCTCTCTTTAGGGTTCTGTAGTTTTCATTGTATAAGTCTTTCACCTCTTTTGTTAGGTTGATTCCCAAGTATTTTATTTTTTTGAGGATATTGTGAAAGGAGTGGTTGTCCTCATTTCCATTTCAGAGGATTTGTCACTGATATACAGGAATGCCTTTGATTTATACGTGTTGATTTTATATCCTGCCACTTTGCTGAATTCATTTATTAGCTCTAATAGTTTCTTTGTAGACCCTTTTGGGTCTGCTAGGTATAGAATCATGTCATCTGCAAATAGTGACAATTTAAGTTCTTCTTTTCCTATTTTTATGCCTTTAATTTCTTTCGTCTGTCTAATTGCTCTGGCCAGTGTTTCAAGAACTATGTTGAACAGAAGTGGTGAGAGAAGGAAACCCTGTCTTGTTCCAGATTTTAGAGGGAATGCCTTCAGTTTTTCTCCATTCAGAATGATGCTAGCCTGAGGCTTAGCATAGATTGCTTTTACACTGTTGAGGTAAGTTCCTGTTATCCCTAGTTTTTCTAGCGTTTTGAACATAAAGGGATGCTGTACTTTGTCGAATGCTTTTTCTGCATCTATCGAGATGGTCATATGGTTCTTATTTTTAAGTCTATTGATGTGATGAATAACATTTATTGATTTCCGTATATTGAACCAGCCTTGCATCCCAGGGATGAATCCTACTTGATCATGGTGCACAATTTTTTTGATATGTTTTTGAATCCGATTCGCCAGAATTTTATTGAGGATTTTTTCATCTAGGTTCATTAGAGATATTGGTCTGTAGTTTTCTTTCTTTGAAGTGTCTTTGTCTGGTTTAGGAATCAGGGTGATGTTGGCCTCATAGAATGAATTTGGAAGTTCTCCCTCTTTTTCTATTTCCTGAAATAGCTTGAAAAGTTTTGGTATTAGTTCCTCTTTAAAGGTTTTGTAAAACTCTGCTGTATACCCATCCGGTCCTGGGCTTTTCTTGGTTGGTAGTCTTTTGATGGTTTCTTCTATTTCCTCAATTGATATTGGTCTGTTTAGGTTGTCTATATCCTCCTGACTCAATCTGGGCAGGTCATATGACTTAAGAAATTTATCGATGCCTTCACTATCTTCTATTTTATTGGAGTATAAGGATTCAAAATAGTTTCTGATTATCTTCTGTATTTCTGAAGTGTCTGTTGTGATATTGCTTTTTTCATCCCGTATGCTAGTAATTTGATTTCTCTCTCTTCTTCTCTTCGTTAGCATGGCTAAGGGTCTGTCGATTTTATTTATTTTTTCAAAGAACCAACTTTTAGTTTTGTCAATCTTTTCAATTGTTTCTTTTGTTTCAATTTCGTTGATTTCCGCTCTGATTTTAATTATTTCTTGCCTTCTACTTCTTTTGCTGTTGTTTTGCTCTTCTTTTTCTAGGATTTTGAGATGAAGTCTGAGATCATTTTTTTTGTTGGTTTTTTCTTTTTTTAAGGAACGAACTCCAAGCAATGAATTTTCCTCTTAGAACTGTTTTCAATGTGTCCCATAGATTCCGATATGTTGTGTCTGTGTTTTCATTTATCTCTAAGAATTTTTTAATTTCCTCCTTGATGTCCTCTATAACCCATTGATCATTCAGTAACCTATTGTTCATTCTCCAAGTGATGCATGATTTTTCCTTCCTTCTTTTATCGTTGATTTTCAGTTTCATTCCATTATGATCAGATAAGATGCATGGTATTATATCTACTCCTTTATATTGTCTAAGAGTTGCCCTGTGACATAATACATGATCTATTTTTGAGAAGGATCCATGTGCTGCTGAGAAAAAAGTGTAACTGCTTGATGTTGGGTGGTATATTCTATATATATCAATTAAGTCTAGGTTATTAATTGTGTTATTGAGTTCTATAGTTTCCTTATTCAACTTTTGTTTGGAAGATCTGTCCCGTGGGGAGAGAGGTGTGTTGAAGTCTCCCATGATTATTGTATGGTGGTCTATTAGACTCTTGAACTTGAGAAGAGTTTGTTTGATGAACATAGCTGCACCATTGTTTGGGGCATATATATTTATGATTGTTATGTCTTGTTGGTGTATGGTTCCCTTGAGCAGTATGTAGTGTCCCTCTTTATCCCTTTTGATTAACTTTGGCTTGAAATCTATTTTATTTGATATGAGTATGGATACTCCTGCTTGTTTCCGAAGTCCATATGAGTGATATGATTTTCCCAACCTTTCACCTTCAGTCTATGTATGTCTTTTCCTATCAAATGTGTCTCCTGTAGGCAGCATATTGTTGGGTCTTGTTTTGTGATCCATTCTACTAGCCTGTGTCTCTTAATTGGTGAGTTTAAGCCATTAACATTTAGGGTTATTATTGAGATATGGGTTGTTCTTCCAGCCATATTTGTTTATTTATGTTACTAAACATGGTTTGTTTTCCTTTTTGATTATTTTTCCGCCCTTTACTGTCCTACCTCCCACTATTGGTTTTCATTGTTATTTTCCATTTCCTCTTCCTGTAATGTTTTGCCGAGGATGTTTTGAAGACATGGTTTTCTAGCTGCAAATTCTTTTAACTTTTGTTTATCGTGGAAGGTTTTAATTTCATCTTCCATCCTGAAGCTTAATTTCGCTGGATACACGATTCTTGGTTGGAACCCATTTTCTTTCAGTGTTTGAAATATGTTATTCCAGGATCTTCTAGCTCTCAGAGTCTGTGTTCAAAGATCAGCTGTTATCTTGATTGGTTTACCCCTAAATGTAATCTGCTTCCTTTCTCTTGTAGCTTTTAAAAATCTCTCCTTATTCTGTATGTTGGGCATCTTCATTATAATGTGTCTAGGTGTGGATCTCTTATGATTTTGCACATTCGGCGTCCTGTAGGCTTCTAGGATTTGGGATTCTGTCTCATTCTTCAAGTCTGGGAAGTTTTCTTGTATTATTTCATTGAATAGATTGCTCATTCCTTTGGTTTGGACCTCTATACCTTCCTGTATCCCAATGACTCTTAAGTTTGGTCTCTTTATATTATCCCATATTTCTTGGATGTTCTGCTCATGGTTTCTTAACAGTCTTGCTGAGCTGTCTGTGTTCTTTTCAATTTGAAATACTTTGTCTTCATTGTCTGATGTTCTATCTTCTAAGTGTCCTACTCTGCTGGTAGTATTCTCAATTGAGTTTTTAAGTTGGTTTATTGCTTTCTGCATTTCTAGGATTTCTGTTTGTTCGTTTTTTATTACCTCTATCTCCCTGTATAGTTGATCTTTTGCTTCTTGGATTTGTTTATGTAATACATTGTCGAAGTGGTCGAAGTGATCTTTGATTGTCTGATTTTGCTGTCTAATGTCTTCCTTGAGACTCCAGATCATCTGCAGCATGTATATCCTGAATTCTTTATCTGACATTCCATCTGCTGTAGCTATTACCTCTTCTAAAGTTGAGTTGACCTGCATTGCTTGTGGTCCTTTCTTTCCTTGTCTTTTCATATTGCTCGTGTTTCTTTCTGCTTTGTGAAACTGTTGTGTTTTTGAAATTTTCCCCCTATATATTTATATTGCTCTTGTATAGTTGAAAAGTCTCCCTTGCAGGGGCGGGCAATGGCTCTGCTCCTCCTCCAATTGGGGTGATCTGTCTACCAGGCTGGCGGGCCGCTGGGACTGTTCTGCTGGTTGGTCGCAGGTCTGCCTACCTTGGAGGCGCGGGCAGCAGCTCTGCTCTGCCCCTCCTCCAATTGGTGTGACGTGTCTACCACGCCCGCGAACCCCTGGGCCTGTTCTGCCGGTTGGACGCAGGTCTGCCTACCTTGCAGGCGCGGGCAGCGGCTCTGCTCTGCGCCTACTCCAGTTGGGGTGATGTGTCTACCATGCCGGCAGGCCGCTGGGTCTGTTACTCTGGTTGGTCGCAGGTCTGCCTACCTTGCGGGCACGGGCAGCAGCTCTGCTCTGCCCCTATTTCAAATGTGGTGACGTGTCTGCTGCGCCGGCAGGCCGCTAGGCCTGATCTGCCAGTTGGTCACAGGCCTGCCTACCTTGCAGGTGCGGGTGGCGGCTCTGCTCTGCCCCTACTCCAAATGGGGTGATGTGACTGCCACGCCGGCGGGCCGTGGGCCTGTTCCGGGCTCGGGAGGTGGCTCTGCTCTGCCCCTCCTCCAATTGGTGTGACGTGTCTACCACACTGGCAGACCGCTGGGCCTGTTCCGCCGGTCGGTCACAGGTCTGTCTACCTTGCAGGCTCGGGCGGCGGCTCTGCTCTGCCCCTACTCCAAATGGGGTGACGTGACTGCCATGCCAGCGGGTCGCTGGGCCTGTTCCAGCGCGGGCGGCGGCTCTGTTCGGCCCCCACTCCAGTTGGGGTGACGTGATACCACGCCGGCGGGTGGCTGGGCCTGTTCCCGGCGCGGGTGGCGGCTCTGCTCCGCCCCTCTGGCCTCCACAGTATTCAGCAGGACCCGAACCAAGAAGCAGTTTCCGCGGGTTCTTTATTCCTGGGCCAGAGCAGTTCCGGGAGCCAGAATTCGGCCTCTCTGGGCTTGGTGCATGCTCTGACAGGAGCAAGCTCCAAGCAATTGATTCTTTTATTCAACAATTCTACTGTCTGCTAACCCTATAACACTATAGTTCCAAACACAATACTATGTGCTAACATACACACTGTTCTTCTTTGGAGAAATGTCTATTCAAATATTTGCCCATTTTTAAATAAGATTGTTTTGTTGTTGAGTTGTAGGGGCTCCTCATATATTCTGGATAGCTTTCCTTTGCAAATACATAGCTTTCAAACATTTTCTCCCATTTCCTGGGTTGCCTTTTAATCTGTTGTTAGTGTCCTTTGATATTAAAAAAAAAAAAGTTTTTACAACAATAAGTGTTGGTGAGGAAGTGGCGGAAAAGGTACACTCATACACTGCTGGTGGGACTGCAAATTGGTGAGCCAATATGGAAAGCAGTATGGATATTTCTTGGAAAATTGGGAATGGGACCACCATTTGACCCAGTCGTCCCTCTCCTCTGCCTATACCCAAAGCACTTAAAAACAGCATACTACAGGGACATAGCCACATCAGTGTTTATAGCAGCACAATTCACAATAGCTAAAGTGTGGAACCAACCTAGATGCCCTTCAATAGATGAATGGATATTTAAAAAAATGTGGCATATATACACAATGGAATATTACTCAGCAATAAAAGAGAATAAAATCATGGCATTTTCATGTAACTGGATGGAGTTAGAGAAGATAATGCTAAGTGAAGTTAGCCAATCCCAAAAACACAAATGCCAAATGTTTTCTTTGATATAAGGAGGCTGATTCATAGTGGGGTAGGGAGAGGGAGCATGGGAGGAAGAGATGAACTCTAGATAGGGCAGAGGTGTGGGAAGAAAAGCGAGGGGGCATGAGGTAATTAATGATGGTGGAATATGGTGATCATTACTATCCAAAGTACATGTATGAAGATATAAATTGGTGTGAATATACATCTATACAACCAGAGATATGAAAAATTGTGCTCTATATATGGAATAAGAATTGTAATGCATTCTGCTATCATATATAAATAAAAAATTTACATAAAAAAAGAAATTGAAATATATTTCAGAATTGATGCTATGTTGTAATGGGTTACATAATTGCATAAGACAATTATTCTCATATACTGAATAAATATGCGTTGGAGGTTAGTCATAGAAAAAAAATGTTTTTAATTTTTAAAGTTCAGTTTATCTCTTTTTTTCTTTGGTTGTCTGTACTTTTGATGTTATATATCCAAAAAATTACTTCCAAATCCAGTGTCATGAAGGATTTCCCCATATATTTTCTTCTGTGAGTTTTATAGTTTTAGTTCTTATGTTTAAATATTCAATCATTTTGAATTAATTTTTGTATATGATATAAGGTAAGGGTGTCCCTTCATTCTTTTGCATGTGAATATTCACTTTTCCCAGTGCCATTTGCTGAACAGATTGTCCTTTCCTCATTGAATGGTTTTACCCACTGTGGAAAGTCAACCAGGAGGGTTCTTTCTGAGCTCTCTAATATCTTCCATTAGTTTAAATGTCTGTCTTCAATGTTTATATGCCAACACTACACAGATGTGTATGTAATATTTTGAAAGCAAGAAGGGTGCAACCTCCAATTTTTAATTTTGTTATGTTTTCAAGCTTTGTGGGACTGGGGATGTAGCTCCATGGTCAATCCCTAGCACCACAAAAAAAAAAAAATTGATTGGATATTTAGCATCCCTTGAAATTCCATATGAGAAATAAAAATTCTCTCAAAGCATAAATTAGTACAAATATTAGGGTCAATTAAAATGTTTTAAAGAAGGAAATATCATTTTACGTAATAAATTCTTGATTACTCTTTGACAAAAAAATAAAATAAATTAATATGAATCTTAGGATTAATTTTTCATACTGGGAATTGAACTTAGGACCTCATTCATGCTAGGCAAACACTCTTCCATTGAACTATATATACAACCTTTTATAGGATGTCTCTAATTTGCCAAGCTTGGCCTTGAATTTGTGACCTTCATGCCTCTGCCTTCAAAGTAACTGGGATTACAAGCATGTGTCACAGCACTGAAAATTTTTATATTTCTGGGAGGAGAAAAGTCATTGGTATTTGGTAGTGATTGGATAGAACCTATAAATTGTGTGTGTGCATGTGTGTGTGTGTGTGTGTGTGTGTGTGTATTTGTGCACAGATGCATATGCATATTACTGGAGATTGAACACAGGGCCTTACACAAGTGAGGCAAGTCCTCTGCAACTGAGTTACATTATGGTATTTATTTTGAGAAAAGGTCTTGATAAATTGTATAGGCTGGCCTTCAACTTGTTATCCTCCTGCCTCAGCCTCATGAATTACTGGAATTACAGATGTGTGCCATTGTGCCTATCTATGTGGTTAGCTTTGAATAGTATTGACAACAACATTAGTTCTTCCAGTTCATGGACATGGAATATCTTTCAATTTATTTGTCTTTCAACAATATTTTATGGTTTTTGGTGTACAAGTCTTTTACCTCCTTGGTTAAGTTTATGCCTGTGGCTTTTATTTATTTCTTTCTTTATTCATTTTTAGTGTACAGATAAGTAACTGATTTTGTGAATTTATTTTGTAGCCTGTGGCTTTGTATTAGTACTGGGCTTTGTGTGAAATCTTCAGGGCTTTCTAGAAGATCATGTCATCTATAAACAGATAATTTTGCTTTTTCCTTTCCAATTTGGATGCCTTTTATTTCTTTTTTATTTCTTGCCTAATAGCTCTGGCTAGGATTTCCGGTACTATATTGAATCAAGCACTGACAGCAACTCTTTGTCTTGAGGGGATTCTTTTTTTTTTTTTTTTGCAGTACTAGGGATTGAACCCAGGGGTGCTTTACCACTGAGCCATATCTCTAACCCTTATTATTTTTAGACAGAGTCTTTCTAAATTTCCAAGGCTGGCCTCAAACTTGTGATCCTCTTGCCTCAGCATAGTGAGTTGCTGGGATTACAGGCAGACACCACCATACATGGTTGAGGGTATTTTTAAAAGGGATAGTTTGGAGAAGTCTTCTTCCTACCTGTGGTGCTACATCACTACCTTCTATCCACCACATAGGTTGAAGGTCTGTTTCCCTACCACACAGAAGTATAGTTGCCTAAATCTGAGTTATTTAGACTATAATAATGATCCAGACAGGGGAGATCTTTAGAAAGGTTGTTAATAATAACATATGGCAATAAAAATCTTGAAACTTATCAACAATCCCCCAACTTCATGCATTTCAAACGAGTACCTTTAGAGGCTTTTCTACCAATGTTTTTTATTTTTTCTTATTTTCTAGCAAACAATTATTGAATCACATACACACACACACATGTACTGTTCAAGGACAAAATTAGTTCTTTGAGACAGTATAGTTTAAACTAGAGAAGATAAACTCAAGTGCTCAGGGACAATCAGAAACAAATTATATAAGAAAGTTGAGAAAAACAGGGATTATAGGTCAGATGTTTACAGATATGTTTGATGAAGAGTTTGAGGTTGTCAAATCTTCCTATTTTACAAGAGAAGCTAGAAATTAACATTTTTATATAAATTATCTGGATTTTTAATACAGTTCACTTTTAACATATCAGCAAATTTTATACTTTCAATCTAAAACAAAAAATATATACACTATTTTCTTAACTGCCTCATAATTTGCAAGTCTGCTTCTTTTTAACAATGAATTAGTTCTTCAATTGCCAGACATAGCATAGCTCTCAGGAAAGGATCTTTCCACATCAAGACATGGGAGGTAAAGGAGATGTGCAGGTCTTCAAAAATTAGAAATTCCATAGCTTTTTCTTAGTTGCAAAAGGTCTGGATATTGAGATTACCATTTACAAATACAGCTAAATTCTTAGCTAAGTCCCTGTTTTTAAAAATATATAAAATATGTTGTTTCTAAGTAAAATTTTGAACTATCCAAACACCATTATGTAATAAATGGCATTGTTTTGAAACTATTTCCTGTGTTGAGTTCTATCACTTATTTTATGTTTTAAATATAGAGCTTTTGAAGACAAGCGAAAAGAGCAAGAAGAAAAAGAACACCAAATTAGAGAAAAAATACTTCAACAAAGAAAACAGAAGTTTGAAGAAGTTACTGAAAAATTTCAGCGTGCCCATATTCCTTTCTCACAGCGGAGGAGAGCAGGTATGTTAATTCCTAGAAAAAAATTAGAACAAAAATTAAAGTTATCACATTTAATTTGAGTAAACAATAAAATTATAAATTAAGAAATGAAGTAGAATAAAAATAGCAATATGCTTTTGAGCAAATCAGACTGTAATCAAATGAAAAATAGTAATTTGATTTAATTTAGAGAATATTTTGTGGATTCTGTTAGTAAATTATTAGCTCACAAGTTTGATTTAACTTCAAACTGGCTTAAAATATTTTGCCTTTTCCAAATTGAATGAGTAAGTTATTCAACAAAAAGAAATTTTAGCATTTGAGTTCAGGAATTAATGTCACATTCATTCTAGCATTTTTTTTTTCACAGATTGGCATAAATTCTTATTTGAGTAACTGGGAGAACAAAAAGAAAGTCTACACTGTATTAAAATCCAACAATCTAAGACTTATAACCAATTAAAATTTTATATATGATTATGGTTGATTCCTTAATATCATATATATTTTTATATCTTAAATATAATTAACAATATATCAAGACTTCATAAAGATAAAGGATAGGCAGAACTTTATATATTCATCCATCATATGCTATATAGTGTTGTTCTTAGTCCTGGGTTAAGCTGAGATACAGAGAAAATCTAACTGTACCCTGCCATTAAAAATCTCACAACCTATTTTGAAGATGAAAGTAATATACACAATATTGATAATATGATGATTGGTGTTATAGTGGAATGTGTAAGTGCTGTGAGAGCACAAGGGAAGGAACACTGAGGCTATGTGGGGACAACACCATTCCTGGAAAAATCACTTAAGTTGAATCTTAAACAATCAGTATTTTGCCAAGCAAAGAGAAAATAAAAGAACATCCCAGATAGAAGAAGCAGCTTGTGCAAATAAATTATTTCATGTATCTGAAACCGAAATTCCAGGTGGGGGGAGAATATTGATATAGACTAGAACCAATAGTTGAAGAGCTTTGAATGCAATGCTGGGAAGTTCATCTTGATGCAAAATGCAGTCCACTTACAGTTTTTAAACTGGTGTTGTAAGAGACAGATGAGGCAGGGCAGCAAAGATAGCAGGTTTATAGTCATTTTACCTTTAAACTTTCTTGCATTGTCTCACACATGAACTTTTGTGGGATACCTTACATCTAAACTATAGTATTCTTCCTCTGGCCCCCCAAAACTCAGGCCCACCTTGCAATGTGAAATACATTTATTCCATTTCCAAGAGTCCTTAACAGTTCCAGAAGTCCAAGCTCAAGGCAAACTCTCAGTGTGAGTCCCTGTAAAAATCAAAAGCAACTTACGTATCCAATATATAAAGGTAGAGATTAAACATTTCTATTCCAAAGTGGAAAAATAGGGGCACAGAAGAAGAGATGAGATGAAAGCAAGAACAAAATCCAGCTGAGCAAACAAGTCTTGTAGTTCCATGTCAGGCATCTTGGGCACATGGCATCATGATGTTCTCTCCAAAGGGCTTATGTAGCTCCACCCCTATGACTTTGCCAGTTACAGTCTACATGGCCTCTCTCTTGACTTATCTTTCATCAATTCCTGCAGCTTTCCTTAGCAGATATCCCATGTTACTGGCATTTCTTAATCTCAGGGGTCTTTGCTCCAACTTTGACTTCTTCTCACACCTTGTTATATGGCCCTCTCATGGGCTGCCCACAGGGACTCCAACCCTGCAGCATCTTGCCCAGCCTCCCAGGCCTTCCTTTGAAATCTTGGTGAAGCCTCCATGACCCCCTAACTCCAGTATCCTGCAAGCCTTGGGAACCAGCACCATGTGAAACAAGTTCCTAGGTCCCTCTATGCAGGCAGGATGCCCCACTGGTCTCTTCTCAAAGGAATATTTACTTTTACACCTTGAGCCTGAGAATGGGTATTATCTTGCCAATTCATGGGATGTCTTCAAGCCATCTTTCCTGTGATTTCTTGGTAAAGAATTTGGTGTTTCTTTAGTGGCTATATTGTCTTTAACAACTACACCTTCCTTAGCCCCAGTTTTACTTCCATTTTCTTGGCCAAACTAAGTTTTTCAAATCTTTTACCTCTGCTTTCTGCAACTGGTTATCATGATAAACTTGGTTAAAAGCCACCAGCAATATCCATGCCACTACTTGAATGCTATGCTGCCTAGAAATTTCTTCTGCCAGATTAAAAGGTCCATCACCTTTAAATTCAGCAAAAGTCTCTTTAAATTTGCAGAAAGTCTCAGAACACAGGCAAAATGCAGACAACTTCTTAGCCAGAATATATTAGGAATGGCCTTGAACCTATTTCCAATAGAGTCCTCCTTCTCCTCTAAAACCTCATGAGCCCAGTCTTTATTGACCACAGTCCTATCAGCATTCTGGTCTTCTGAACTCCCACCAAAATTGTCCATTAAGATCCACTTATAACATTTTAAAGCTTTTCCAGCAATCACTAACTTTCCCAAAATTACTCCCACAGATTCCAAAATGCTCCAGGAGCTTACAAACCACATAGTGAGGTTAGTCACAGTAACAACCCTACTTCTTGGTACCAATTTCTATTTTAATCAGATTTTTCACTGCTGCAACCAAAAGACCTGACAAGAACAACTGGAGGAGGAAAATTTTATTTAGGGGCTCATGGTTTCAGAGGTCTCAGTTCACAGGTAGCCAACTCCATTACTCTGGGCCTAAGTTGAGGCAGCACATCATGGCAGAAAATATAGTGGAGAAGAGCAACTCAGGACATGGAACCACAAAGCAGAGAGAGCACATTATTTGTTCTTAATGAAGGTCCCCAAATTATATGATACTTATATCTTCATAAATCTGGAACTGTATCTTTTTTCCAGAATATATTGTTAAGTATATAAAAATAAAGTCCAGAAAAAATATATAATGTTTCACCTTCTCTTTAAGAAAGGAAAAATTATAATGTGAATTTAATTTCCATTTATTTGCATCTAGAAACAGTGAAGGAATATACAAGTGATTAGAGATCAAGACTTCCAAATATATATCATACACACACACACATACACACACACACACACACACACACACAAACACGTACATACAAATATGAAGAGATCTTATTTCTGAACCATATGAATATATTAACTATACAGTATATTAAGTGAATATTTTACCATTATTGAAGATGGTCGATGGAGACATAGGAGCATTATGTTTTTATCTTTAATATACATAATTGAAATTTTTCATAATTAAAATTTAAAAATAGCCTGCAGGAAAAGATATTTTAAGAAAATTCTATCCTATGAATAAAACACAAGAACAAAGTTATGAAAAACTTTATTATTTAGTTGTTTATTAGTTTGATTTATCCCCAAATTACCAGGGTTAAACCAAAGAAAACCTGATATTCACCTCTTACTCTTCTTGGTACAAAGAAGGGCAGTAGGTTGGGGGTTTCAATGAGGTCAGAAAATGGTTGGAAGAAAAATAGTAGGGCAAAAAAAATTGGAAGGATTGGAGCTCTAGTAGATTCAATGAAATAATAAAACCCTAATATCCAGTAAGTACTCAAACATATAAGCTTAGATAATCATCAGTGAATGAGAGGTAGTAACTGGGAGATCATCAGATAACAGCAACAGGAAGCAGTCATGGGTACTTGTGAGTTGATCTAAGTTTTGTCATATATAACTTTTTAAGTCCTTTTTGATAGACAACAGGAAGTTTTAATCAAGACAAGCCTCAGACTATAGTCTAGCACAATTATACATTTGTTAGCAAAACAATTCATGCAACTTGTTTAGTGATCTCAAAAACATCCCAGATCTTTGTGTTTTTAGGTTCTCTATCTTTCATGAAAGAACCACAGAGGGACAGAATTCTGTGACTTCTGGCATTGGGCAATCAGAAAATTTCCTATGCTATGACTACTCACAAAACTGATGATGAATCAAGCCTCAGATTTTTGTTTTGTTTGCAGTATTAGGGATTGAACCCAGACTCTACCAGCATCCCTTATTTATAATTTTATTTTGAGAAAAGGTCTCAGTTAAGTTGGCTTTGAACTTTCCATCTGCCTGCTCAGCGTTCCAACTTGCTGGGATTATAGGTGTGTGCCATTGTGCCTGGCTAAAATAATGTTTTTAATAACAATTGTTTAAAAAGACTACTGCACTGATTTTAAAAGACTACTACAGATGCTATTCAAATTCCAATGGGGTTATATCATAATAAACTCATAGCAAAATATAAAAAAAATAATAGAAGCAAGCTTCCGATGCTACCCCTAAGGATAAAGGATAGAGATATTCCTGGATTCTCATGCTCTGCTCATACAAGGGTAAAGGGTGATTAAAATATGTTTAGGAACATCCACTTATCTTGAATACATCTAATTTCAACAAAGAAATCTCATTTTTTATGTATGTATGTGTGGTGCTGGGGATTAAACCTAGGGCCTTGTGCATGTGAGGCAAGCACTCTACCAACGGAGCTATATCTCTAGCCCAGAATTCTATTTTTAATATCAGGCTGTTAAATAGGCTGTTAATTTCACCAATAATGATCTATGTTGAATATTGAAAAATGGTCAATATTTGGTATGGTGTGAATGTGTGTGTCCCCTCCAAAATTCTTATGGTGAAATTCTAACCCCTGAGGCAATAGTATCAGAGGTAAGACCTTTCAGATATGATTATATCATGAATCTTTCATGATTGGGATTAGTGCCCTTCTAAAAGAGACCACAGAGAGCTAGTTAGCTCCTTCCACAACATAAGGACAGAGCCCAGAAGATATCCTCAATGTGGAAATGAACCCTCACCATACACCATTAGCTCCTTGATCATGTACTTCACAGCTTCCAGAATTGTGAGAAATGTTTCTATTGTTTACTAAGTTACCCAGTCTAAATTTTTTGTTATAACATCCTAAATGAACTAATATAATCTCTAAAACTTGATACTAGCAGTTTCAAGAGCATTGATTCTTTAGGATTAGAATATTAGCAGACCACCCCATAACTGCATTCTTCATTAGCATATTATATCATCACCAATTGATTAGGGAAATGGACTGACTCTAGAGTTCAAGTTTGAACTAAACCTGATATAATAATATACTGTTTTTGCTTAAACATTTTAACATAAATTATAGATATTATAGAATAGTGGAATATTTTCACATGTGGGTGTTTTATAAAGAAGTTTGAAACTCCAGTGTCAATGGAGAGTTAGAGCTAGAAAGTTACCTACCTACCTCTGAACCTTACGTTATTATAGCATATGATGAGAATAATATCTCCACTCGAGAGAGCTACAGGAAAAGCAATGTTTTTAAAAGACAACTATGTCTTAGTGCTGGGGGTGGGAAAGACATCTATGTCTCATCTTGAATAAGAAAGTGAAGAGACTATTCATAGAGAAGTAAGGGAAGTAGAGTATGTTGAATACCAAAGTACACATTTGAAAGGTTTTATAGTGAATACATACTGGAGGCAGGGTTGGATTAAAGGTTATGCAAAGCAATATGTGGATGAAGTCTGGATGACTGTCCATAATAATGCATGACCTTGAACAAGCTATTTGCCTTCTCTATCTCTTGGTTCCCTCATATATAAAATTCAAATATCATCTGTTAATAGACCATAATGAGGATTAAATTAGTATATATTTATAAATTAGTTATTATATTTATATATAAAGTACTTAAAATAAGAGTTATAACAGTAAATATTCAATAAATTTAATATATACTTCCCCCTTTATTTATATGGGTATAAATTTTGTTGGAAATTTAAGGGACCATACATCAGATATAGAGGTTTATATAACAGAATTTAAACTCTGGACATTTCTGAGTTTCTTTTTCCCAGAAAAATATTCCTAACTTTAAGAATGATGAAAATTTCAAGATAAGAGGGTTTTTTTAATTAGACGTCAAAATTTATAGTATTTATACTATTACAAATATATGTTTGCAAGTATATAAAGTAACATTTTCTTTATTGACCAATTAAATTACATATTTATTTATTTATTTATTTATTTATTAAATTACTTATTTAAAAAAAGCCACTGAGGCTAGAGTGATTCTTTACTATTTGATCTTTCTTTATCATCCCATAGTTTTTCCAAAATCAGTTCCTCCATTAGAAGAGGCCCTCAAGCAAATTCAGGAATCCAATTTAAAATCAGAAGTAAACCTTCCCTTTTCCCACAGGCCAACAATCAACTGGAGGTAAGTAACATTATTATTTTGTATAATTGTTAGTATATAATAATTGTATAGCTTTGTAATTTAAAATTTCTAGGCCTTTTCATCAGTTACTCCTCACCTCTGTTTTGGAGTTATTATTTTATTTTCACAAATTAAAATGAAGTAGAATAGAATGTAAAATTGCTCCAAAATAAGTTAGAATTCTAATTTGTTGTCTTGAGGTCTTTGGTACTACAAATATTGCCTATGTTGAACAATATTTCCGAAGTAAGAATAATCAAAATTATTTTAATATATTGATACTAGTTATTTATATTCATGATAAAAAATGTTTTGAATTATTGTGATACAAATTAGGTAAAAAAAACTCAAGTAACTTTACGGTAGAAAAAATTTTTCTCACTGAAATTTTTTCCTGGATATCCTGAAAAGACTATAGCATCTGGTTCCTCTCCAGAATGGCATAATATATTAAATACTAACAAACTGATAAAGACATAAAAATTGATAATCAGTCTTAAAGAATGAGTAAAAAATTGTCTGATAAAGAAGCATAGATTGGGTTTTAGGCATGTATAGGTCAGAGTATTATCAAAGTCATAGACAACCCTCTAAGGAAACAGAACTTGTTCAGAGTAAAAGGACTGTAGGATGTTGCTAGTAGGACAGGAGGTGGTCTAGAAATGAAAATTGAAATTAGATTGCAAATTTATGTCCAGCTAAACATTTGGAACTCTATCCTATAACTAGTGGAAATCCAGTGGAGGGTATTTTTGTTTTGTTTTGTTTTCTGTTTGTTTTGTTTTGTTTTTGTTTTGAGGACTAGAAATAGATCCTAAGGGAGCTTTACTACTGAGCCACATCCCCAACCTTTTTATTTTTCATTTTGAGACAGGGTCTCACTAAGTTTCTTAGGGCCAAACTGAGTTGCTGAGGCTGGCCTTGAATTTATAATCCTCCTGCCTCAGCCTCCCCCGTCTCTGGGATTACAGGCATGTACCACCATACCCAGCTAAGTGGAGGTTTTTTAAGCAAGGAGTGATAACATCCTCTTTATTCTTTTAGAAAGATAAGTGATGTAAATGATGGAGAATAAAGTAGCTAAATTTGGAGGAGACCAGGGAGAAAATTGTTCAGATAATCCAATAGATAAATCATTGCTGCCTAGTCTAAAACAGCACTGTTTTGTACAGGGAATAAAGGATGTATCTGATAAGAATGAAAAGATAAGGCTGGAGTTGTCACTCAGCGGCAAAACACTTGCCCATCATACACAAATCCCTCAGTTTGAGTGCCAGCACTAAGAAGAAGAAGATGAAATATAAAGAAGAAATAGATTTGAGTGGAGAGGATGAAAGAGACGAATAAAAATAATGCATTTTCACAATGCAGAGAAAGAGAAGTGACATAAAGAAATAAGAATTTAAGGATATTGATCAATTAGAAATATAAAAATTAGAGTTTAGAGAAAATAGTAGGAGGAAAGTGTCCATTCATGAGTTTAAAAGGATTTATGTTAGAAGGGTAGTGGTGAAGTAAGAAAGGCATAAGAAAAAGATATTTCATGAAAAGATTATAAGATTGTTATATGATAGGTTAAAGAGAATGAGAAAAACAAACACACATACACATACAAGAAAGAGACTGAAATCTCGAGTCTTATTAAGAGAATTTGTTGATTTTTTTAAAAGTTTCATCTGAGTCTTTGAATTGAGAGGATAGATATCTGAGTGGGAGTGGGTTTTTTTTAAAAACTGGCCAAAGAGGCCAGACACGGGGGCGTATGCCTGTAATCCCAGGGATTTGGGAGGCTGAGACAGGAGGATCACTAGTTCAAAGCCAACCTCAGCAACAGCAAGGTGCTAAGCAATTCAGTGAGACCCTCTCTCTAATAAAAATTCAAAATTGGACTGTGGATGTGGCTCAGTGGTTGAGTGCCCCTGAATTCAATCCCTGGTACCAAAAAAAAAAGTCAAAGATGAGGTAAGAGGGCAAGGCTATAGAAATAGATTTGAAAGTTATGTAAAGTTAATAGATTTGAAAAAACATTTTGGGTTTTTTCTTTCCATATTTTTTATTGGCGCATTATAGTTGTACATATGATGGGATTTATTGTTAAATATTCATACATGCACACAATATAACAATATAATTTGTCTAATATCACTCTCCAACACTTCCTACCTCCCTCCCCTTCTCCCACTCGCTGAAAAGTTGTGTAATTTGTATGTGTAATTTTGTTTCCCCATCTAGACTGTAATATTAGAAACAGTAGTTAAATTTTTTACGTGGAATTATTCCCTCTAGCACTTAGTTTAATGCTACTCATATGGACTGTATTCCATAAATAACAGAGAGGGTATAAACTTTGTCTGGCATTTAATAGCTAAAAAAAGGTACTCATCAGAGACAAAAACTGGGAGGAAACTTCAGATAGAAGGAATAATTATTGAGTACAAAGGTATAAAAGGTCATGTTATGTCAATGAGTCTTCATGTAGTTCAATTTGGCTAGTGAGTACAGTGGCAAGAGTTATGGGCAAATGGATTAGAAAGGGAGACATGAATTAAACATTGAAGAGCCTTGTTAAGGAATGTGTTCTACAAACAGTTGCCAAAAGATTTGAAACAAGCATACAGCATTTTATATATTTTAGAAATATTGCCAGAATGCAAAGAATGGGGTAATACTTATGATGGGAAAATCTGGCAAAATATATGATGAATTCTTAAAAGCCATTTAGGAGATAGCTGGAAGGTAATAGGGAAGAATCAAGGAAGACTCCAGGGATTAGATTTAGGGAATGGATGGTGAAGTCATTTATCAAAATAAGGACTATGAGGATAACAGGATTCTCTCATGTTACAAGTTCTTGCCACAATTTAAAAATAAATGTTTTAATGACTCTGAAGGAGAAATAAATAGTTTTAGGAGAGGAAGTAAATGAAAGGAGGATGGTAAGTTGTGAGCTTGAGACATGGGATATTCAGGAGATCATTTCTCATGGTAAGAAATCTGGGCTATGAGAATAGATGTGACAGTCATCAATAAATGGATAAATAAAAGTTACATGGCTCAATATCTACCAGTGGTGTCTTGAGTTGAGCTAAATAAGCAAACTCCCATAAATACAGTAGACCATGTTTGGCTTTAACTAGAGAACAGAAAACACTGCAAAAAATGCAACATTCTTCAATGAAAAGAATCCTCAGGGCAGGCCCCAAAGCATATAGTCTTGGCCATGTCCCTAGCTTCCACAAATTATAGCTCCTCTGTAAGAAAGTGAGATCACAATGGGTGGACCAAAAACCTGGATACAGACTTAGAAAGTATACCAATATTGAATTGGTCCATAGAGAAGGAGATGGGATTTTGTTAGTCCTTTACTCATCCACAGTTACAGATACAGATAAGATTACACAGATAGTACAAATAAGGTTACAAAGAGAGTACTGATAGATTAAAAAGGAAGAGGGTCACATAACTCTCAAAAATTCCAGCATGTAAAGGACAAGCCAAGAGGAACTCAAGAAAAATCCTGAGAAAGAACAATCTGAGAAGTAGGAAAACATGATGAATAGAAACCAAGGAGATTAAAGTTATTGAAGTTAACAGTCAAGTGTCTATTTTTACAATTATTTGGTCAATTAGTTAATCACAAACAAAGCAATACACTGAAATGGCAAAAGTGGAATCAGATAACAATGTGATAAGAAACAAATGGAAGTTGAAGCAGTGAAAATAATTAGAGTTCTCTAAGGAAAGTCACATCTGAAAAAAGATGACAGAAAATTAGAGGAGGGTTCAGGGAATTTAGATTCCTTTAAAAAATGTCTAAGCCATTTAATATAGAAGAACTATGCATTTTTTATACAGGGATTCTTTACTTTCAAGTTTTTATTTCTGTATAGCAGTTGTCCTTGATGTTAATTAGATGTTTTCAATTTTAAAAACACCTCTTATGCACAATAAATGAAAGCATAGATATTTTTCTTATTCAACAATATGAAGTTACTTGAAGTCATGGAAAAGTTAAACTGTCAGAATAACTTTGATTGCTCTGAAGCAAACTCATAGTTATTACAGCAAATTTGTGCTAAGATAAGTAAATATCACACATCTTTGTTTTATGAAAAATGGTCTTCAGTCTACATTAGAATGCTTAGTTTTCATGTTATTGTAACATATTATTATGATTCTGACTTCATGGTATGTATCTATATCTGTGTGTTTATATACATACACACACACATATATATGTATATACACATATCACATAAATGTTATGTATTTAGAAAATAACAAATGTATATAATCCTTAGAGAGGACTCTATGGTTTACTTATTAAGAAGTCTGACTTCTTTCCACATATACACTAATAGTACTAAATAATATATATGAAAGTGTTTCCTAAACTAAATGCTATATAAATATGAGATATCAGAATATTAAGGATCAGGTGTGAGGTTAATGAAAATATTTGAAGCAAATAAATATAATTAAGCTACAAATATTATGACATTAAAATACATTTTCAGTATAATATAAACCTAAAATATGTTAAAGAATAAAATAAAGCCAATAAAATAGTTTCCAAAGAAGCATAAATATTTCAGTACACATAAAGGATTATTCTTATGTAGAAAATGTTAGTAGTAGAGAAGTAATCAGACTTTGATAACAACCATATCTTTATCACAAAGCTCATTGACTTGACCCTTCTGGCAGGTGTAGGGTAAAAGAGGACATATTCTTTGCCATATTGAATATTCTTGAATAAAATAATATTGTTGTTAGATATCTATCTCCAATATCCATGTATTCATAGTGAGACAGCTGATTCTAAACCACATGCTACCCTGAGAAGTTTGGCCAGAGCTGAGCAGTTGTCTATTTTACCTCTATTTGCCCTTTTTATCAGTGCTTCTTTCAGCCCCTATTCATATATCTGAATGACTAACAGACTTCTGAAAATAGGGGCAAGGAGTAAGAAGGGGAACCTGAATAAGCTATGTACATTTCTCAGTCAATTGTGAGAAGACCCTGGTTGATCAATGGAAGATCATGCATGGACCCAAAGGACAAAAAAGTGACATGAATAAAAAAGCCTAGAGGCAGCCCAATTTAAAAAAAAAAAAAATCTTAATAAGGCTCTTTATACCTGCCTGTCCAAATGCTTTTCCACCTGTGCAGATCCATTCCTGCCTATCCAGCTCTCTCCACACCTGATCCCTACTTATCTGATCAGCTTTCTACTTCACGGGCTCCATTACTATCTCACCATTCCCTAATTCTTCCTAGTTACCCAACTGTTTCTTCTACCTCCCAGTCCCATACCCTGCCATCTGTCCCATCTACTCTCCCAAAGACCTTTATACCAGCCCCATTGTCTTACCCAATCAAATATCTTCCTCGCCCTCCAGCTCCTGTTACTTCCAGCTTTTCTAGCAGTTTCCCTCATTTACCAACCCCCATTCCATGTGGTCCACCTGATCATCTACCTCACCCATCCCGAAGTTCTCCAATCATTTCAGATCCTGACTCACAGAACAAGTTATTTTACAGAACTTCCAGATCTAAACATTTCCTCCCACCACAGCATTCTACCCCTGCTACTCTAATGCCTGCCCTTATTCGTCGTTCCCTTCCAGCTCGATTGGTTGTTTCCCCAGCCCCTTTGGAAGTTCTCCCAGTTTTGAAGCCTTCCTGTTTATCCAGTCATCCCCCTCATCAACAAGTCCCTGCTCTTTCTCATATCACTCCATTTCCTGAATATCCTGCTAGATTGGATCCTTTGCAGTCAGTTCAGCAATCTGTTCCACAAGCCACGTTGTCAAATCAGCCCCAGGCCTTTGTAGACCATCCACCTTCCTCAGTTCTCTCCCACACACCTCCCTGTCATTCTTCATCCTCTTCTTTGCCTCCATCTCCTTCTACTTCCACATCCTCTTCTTCAGTGTTTTCTTCCTCTTCATCTATTCTGTCCCCTCCTTCACCTTCCTCATCTACTTCTCCATCCTTACCTCCTTCACCTATTCCTCTTTTGCCCTCTCCTTTGCATCCATCTCCTTCTCCTTGTTTGCCTCCAACTTATTTAGCTTTTCCCTCTCCAGTTTCTCCTGTTTCTTCTTCCTTTATGATCTCTTCTTCCTTTCCCCCCATGCTTCACTCTTCCTCTATTTCTACCTCCCCATCTCCTTTTATTCCTATCCATCCCTTCAATCCTCCTCCCTGGGGGAAGAAAGTAGAGAAGAGAAGAGAAGAAAGTGGAGTAGAGAAGAAAGGAATAGAGAAGAAAAAGTTGAGAGACGACAACTTTAAAGGTAAATCAATTGAGTTTATTAGATCCTTTGTAGATTTAGCTTTATTCTGTTTGGGAAGGGTAACCAAAGGGGAAAGATTATGTAAGCACAGGAAAGTGTAAAAGGAAGAGACAGATACATACCCTCAAAGTTCGGGAACTTGTGTTAAATACTTTCTTGCTCTCTCTGATCTCTCTATGATAATAAAGGGATAATTAGGAATTCAATGATCATTGATCTTGATTATTCCAGTCTGTCCAAATAAGATATGTATGGGTATTGGAGATAGGTATATGCCACATGTGGCCATGGCACTTTCCAAAACATTTTTATACTCATTTAATTGAGAATAATTTAACTGAATTGGAATAAATACCCTTGGAATTCACATTACCAGCCCTAGTACAGCAGGCAGTCAGTCATCTATTTGACATCCTCATCCCCACCTGTCCTTCCCCACAATTCTTCCTCAGTTCTTTGCTTTTCACTTCAGTATGCATGCTAAAATGTAACATGCTATCCCTTTCCAGATGATACAAAATTCTAATAGAAGATGTCATGCATTAATAATTTTGGGGTAGCACTTTGACATACTAAAAGTAGACTCTATGTTAAAGATACTCCTTCTGTAGCATGAAAAACATGTTTATATTCCTGAAACAAACTGAAAATAAATGTGTACACTCTTCCTTGAGAGCCACACTTCCAAACCTAATTAAGTAGGGAGGAAATTCCTGCCTACCTTGACAAGCAGTTTTCCTGGTTTCCATCTGCTTAAATCTTCAACCAACTCTCTTAGGGTTATAGAAATACCTATTAGCCATGACATCAACTCAGAACAAAGGGTAATGCAGAATATTGTTATCCATATAGGAATGCTCTTAAAGGAACTGAGAACTAACTCTACACATTTCCAGGAATTACTTCTACCCCTGTCAGAATGGGATATAATAAAGTCATGGGTAATTGGGCATTCCTATATGAAAGAGTTGTTTCATCAGCACTATAGTCTCATAATCATTTTTATTTTACTATTGACTGCTTTAAATTCCCATTCTAATATATCTATATACTTCTCCAATATCCTTATATGTGATTATCTGGACACATACACACATATTATACAAATGTATATTTTATATACTTATAGAAATAAGTTAATTTTATTCAAGTGTACTCAATGTTTTTTTATGTCTGGTTCACAGAGCTATAGATTCTTCCTTGCCTTCAACGTTGTCAAAAAATGACCATAAGAATCAGAAACATCTCTTATCCAAAATCAGTTGTGATAAAGAAATGAAGGAAAACAGCATGGCAAACCTAGCTGCTAACAAAAATGTGTTCCAGCTTAAACTGGAGGAAACTCAGAAACTCCTAGAAGATCAGCATTTAAGCAGTTTGCAAGTATGAAACTATAACGTTATTAATATTCTAATTTCTAGTAATATTTTGGTCCCACTTTTCATTTCTCCACTAAAGAAATGTATGCCATTAGCTAAGAGTACTCCATGAAAGAAAGTGTGGATGAATCAGCAAGAATGCAACACAAATGCTAGAAGAGAAAGCTTTTTAAATTTTTCCTCACCTCTTCCTCATTTTTCTCTCTTCCACTTCTTTTCTTTTTTGCCACCTCCTATTTCAAAAGACATGCTTTATGGGTCAGGCACGGTGGCATGTCTTAATAATCTCAAGAGACTTGGGAGGCTGAGGCAGGAGGATCTGAAGTTCAAGGCCAGCCTAGGCAATTTAGCAAAACCTATCTCAAAATAAAAATAAAAAGTGCTGGGGATGTATCGCAGTGGTAGAGTGCCGTAAGTTCCATTCCCAGTATGTATAAATAAATAAATACATAAATAAATAAATAAATAAGCAAGCAAGCAAACAAGCTATTTGAAAGTACAATGTATCTCTATTTTTCAAGATTATGTGAAATATGGCAGAATTATCTAGAAATGATGTTTCTAGTCTAAGCCCTAGTAAGACATTTACTTGGTTACATATTTTATAAATGAATGTAGATTCCATCTAATTTTTACAAAATGTTCCTGAACTTTATTTTTTATTGACTTTTGTGGCACTGAGGATTGAACTCTGAAGGTCTCATGCATACAGGACAGGTGCTCTACCTCTGAGCTACATTCCCAACCCCATGTACTTTATCTTTCATGAAGAATTACACACATTTATGAGAATCTTTTTTTTTTTTTAAAGAGAGAGTGAGAGAGGAGGAGAGAGAGAGAGAGAATTTTTTAATATTTATTTTTTAGTTATCGGCGGACACAACATCTTTGTTTGTACGTGGTGCTGAGAATCGAACCCGGGCCGCACGCATGCCAGGCGAGCGCGCTACCACTTGAGCCACATCCCCAGCCCCTATGAGAATCTTAATAGATCAATATCAAGATTAAATTGGCCTGATTTATCCAACAATTAATCAATAGTGGCCAAGGCTAAGAATACAAAACAGGAGATTTCTGCTGGTGATGATAATATGTCTTCCTGCTGTAAACAATCATAATTATGAATAAAATATATGAAACAACTGTTTTTAGATACTTGATAATAGGCAGTACAGGATAATATCTTTAAAAAAAAAGAATTAACTAAACTTTATGATGATATGGGCTTTTAACCTAGACAGTCTAACTAAACCTCAAAAAACCCAACAAGTAACCCAGCTGCCTGTCAAAAAAAAGACCTTAACACTCTTAAAGAAGACTTTAAAATGTATACATGCAATAGCATAATGCTCATAATGTCAATTCAATCAGAATTTACTAGACATGTGAAGAAGCAGGTTAATATGACACATAAAGTAGAAGAAAGTTAGTGGATATAATCAGGCACAGAAATGGCAGAGATAATGGAATTAATAAACAAAATCATTTTATAAATATATTCAAAGAATTCAAATACAATAAATATAATAAAGAAATATATTTTTAAAGAATCAAATATATCTGAATTGAAAATTTCACTGAATAGACTTAACAATTCAGTTATTACAGAAAAAAAAATCCTCAGACTTGAAGACATAGCAGTCAATAGAAATTATCCAAACTGAAGCATTGGGAGAAAAAAAGATTAGAAAAAATTAATGGCATTAGTGGCTGGTAAAACAACATTCAACAGTAAAAACAATAATTAAAATTCCACAATGAGGAATTTCAAATTTAATGAAATTATAAATCCACAGATTCAAGAAACTCAACAAACTCCAAGAAGTCTACATACAAACACACATACACACACTCAAACACATATACATACCAAACAAAGGCACATCAAAATCAAATTAACCCAGAGGAAAAATAGATATGTTTACATGCAGGAGAACAAAGACAAGAGGACAACTAGTATAACTTATGAACAAAACTTGAAAAGCTGATAAATGTTTCATTTTTCAATGGTAGGAAAAAATGTGCAGTTTATGAAATCGTAAATTTTCCAGACACCTCAGGGTGCATGCTTGTAATCCCAGCAGCTCCATAGGCTGAGGCAAGAGGATTTGAGTTCAAAGCCAGCCTCAGCAAGTTAGGGAGGCCCTAAGCAACTCAGCAAGATCCTGTCTCTAAATAAAATATAAAATGGGAGCTCATAGCCCACTTGAATCAAAGTGTGAAATATTATATATCAAGAACTATGTAATGTTTTGAACAACCTACAATAAAAATTAATTTAAAAAAAATAATAAAATAAAATAAATAAATTATTTAATAATTCTAAAAATAAATAAATAAATAAATAAATAAAATATAAAAAAGAGGCTGGCCATGTGGCTCAATGGTAAAGTGCCCTTGGGTTCAATCCCTGATACCAAAAAGAAACAAAAACAAAAGAAATTTGCCAGACACCTTTAGAGGTGCTTTTGGAGATAAGAATATCACAGACTTAATGCAAACAGAAATCTTAGAGGCCTAGATAGCACAGTTCCATCAGTCCAGACTTCTGTATCTCACTGGATTCAGTCTCACAGGAAGCCATCCAAGCTTAGTTTCCTTACTGTTATTAATTTAATTCCAAAACCAAACAGTGAAGTAGCTGTCCTTTGTTTTATTCTTCTGATTTGGTTGAGTGACTATCAGTACACAAAGTATGCCAAACATATAATGTACAAGGGATAAACACTAGTAATATAAAACTTTTATGAATAATATTTAATCTAATTTTAAATTATATATATATAAATTATATATATAAATTTAATATATCAAAAAGAATTAACTATATAAACTAAAATATTTTATCCCATAATTTATTTCCTTGATTTCTTGGTTTACTTTCTGGGCTACAAAAAATTATTTTTGTTTCATAGCAGAATATCTAAATTTTATGAAATTTGTAATCTTAAGATACACTACTTTTCTTTTTAATTCATTCAGTTTTTTTTACTAGATTTATAATTTAGCATCTTAAAATTTATTGCTATATATCCAATACAGATTAATGCATTCTGGATATATGTGAAAAATAAGATATACTTTTAAACATTTAACATATTATTAAGTAATCATAAAATTTTAAGTAAAGATTGATAAATTCCCTGGAAATTTTAGTGAAATAGTGAAATTTTAGTGAAATAGCTGGAATTTATGAAAATTATTGTCCTACATCTCCAAAAAGGAATCATTTTACAAAGTCAATAGTTCATGACCCTAAACCCATATTATAGTTACCTAAGAAATTTTAAAATAAGAATAATACCAATGGATGAACCCATACAAGTATTTTTTTAAATATTTTTTTTAGTTGTCAATGGACCTTTATTTATATGTGATGCTGAGAATTTAACCCAGTGCCTCACATATGCTAGGCAAGTGCTCTACCACTGAGCCACAACCTCAGCACCCCCATACATATATTAAATTAACAGGACCTAGGAATAGAATTTTTTTTACCAAGATGGGACTTCTTTTTTTATTTTTTTATTTATATATGACAGCAGAATGCAATTTTTTATATTTTTCATATTTCTGGTTGTATACAAAGTATATTCAACCAATTTGTGTCTTTCTACATGTACTTTGGACAATAATGTCCATCATATTCCACCATCATTTCTAACCCTATCTCCCTCCCTTCTCCTCCCACCCCTCTGCCCTATCTAGCATTTGTCTATTCCTCCAATGCTCCCCCTCCCTACTCCACTATGAATCAGCCTCCTTATATCAGAGAAAACATTCAGCATTTGTTTTTTTGGGATTGACTAACTTCACTTAGCATTATCTTCTCTAACTCCATCTATTTACCTGCAAATGCCATGATTTTATTCTCTTTTATTGCTGAGTAATATTCCATTGTATATATGCCACATTTTTGTATCCATTCATCTATTGAAGAGTATCTAGGTTGGTTCCACAATTTAGCTATTGTGAATTGTGCTGCTATAAACATTGATGTGACTGTGTCCCAGTAGTATGCTGTTTTGGGTATAGACCAAGGAGAAGCTGGGTCAAATGGTGGTTCCATTCCCACATTTCCAAGGAATCTCCATACTGCTTTCCATATTGGCTGCACCAATTTGCAGCCCCACCAGCAGTGTATCCTCTCCAACACTTACTGTTGTTTGTATTCATAATAGCTGCCACTCTGACTGGAGTGAGATGAAATCTTAGAGTAGTTTTGATTTGCATTTCTCTAATTGCTAGTGATGATAAACATTTTTTCATATATTTCTTGATTGATATATAGAGGACACAGAGACTAACCCACAAAATTATAATTAACTCATATTAGACAAAGGTGCCAAAAACATGCACTAGAGAAAATAAAGCATCTTCAATAAATGG
Source organism: Callospermophilus lateralis (assembly GCF_048772815.1). Taxonomy (NCBI): domain Eukaryota; kingdom Metazoa; phylum Chordata; class Mammalia; order Rodentia; family Sciuridae; genus Callospermophilus; species Callospermophilus lateralis. The sequence continues at coordinate 124,587,618 of NC_135306.1, read as the reverse complement.
TGCTGGGAAAACTGGAAATCCATATGCAACAAAATGAAATGAGACCCCTGTCTCTCACCATGCACAAAACTCAACTCAAAATGGATCAAGGACTTAGGAATAAAACCAGAGACCCTGCGTCTAATAGAAGAAAAAGAATCCCTAATCTCCATCATGTGGGATTAGGCCCCAACTTCCTTAATAAGACTCCTTTGGCACAAGAATTAAAATCAAGAATCAATAAATGGAATGGACTCAAACTAAAAAGTTTCTTCTCACCAAAAGAAACAATCTGTGAGGTCAATAGAGAGCTACATATTGGGAGCAAATCTTTACCCCTCACACATCAGATAGAGCACTAATCTCTAGGGTATATAAAGAACTCAAAAAGCTAAGCACCAAAAAAACAAATAACCCAATCAATAAATGGGCCAAGAACCTGAATAGACAATTCCTTATGTAACATCTAAGATGCAGCCAGAGTTAAAAACTTTACTATAGACCACAAGATTAACTTTTATAAAAAGCATGTATCCCCTGCCAACAGGAAGTTCATATTAAGGTCAAGAAGCCTCATTCAAGTCCAGTAAGGGTTTCAGAAAAAGAATGCAATTTGTAAATAACTGTTTTGTAGGATTTCACTTCCCTTATGAGACCTTTTAAACTATAATTGTGACTAGAGTAATTAAATAATTACCTTAGGAGTTGAAATTAAGGCAAGCAGATTATAAATCTTTGTTATCTTACTATTGTTTTACATTGAGGACTACTTCAGAAATATAGATTACTTATACCCTTATATTTTTTATGGACATACTTTGATTTCTCTCTTTAGGGTTTTGTAGTTTTCAATATAGAGATCATTCACCTCTTTCTTTGATTCCCAAGTATCTTTTTTTTTTTTTTTGAGGTTATTGTGAATGGGGTAATTTTTCCTCATTTCCTTCTGAGAGACTTTGTCACTGATATACAGAAATGCCTTTGATTTATGGGTGTTGATTTTACATCCTGCTACTTTGCTGAATTCATTTACTAGTTTTAGAAGTTTTCTGGTGGAGGTTTTTTGGGCCTTCTAGGTATAGAATCATATCAGCAAATAGTGCTAATTTAAATTCTTTTTTCCTATACATATCCCTTTGATTTCTTTTGTCTAATTGCTCTGTCCATTGTTTCAAGAACTATGTTGAATAGAAGTGGTGAAAGAGGGCATCCCTGTCTCGTTCCAGTTTTTAGAAGGAATGCCTTCAATTTTTCTTTGTTTAGGATGATGTTGGCCTGAGGCTTAGTGTAGATAGCCTTTACAATGTTGAGATATGTTCCTGTTATCCCTAGTTTTTCCAGTGTTTTGAACATAAGGGGGTGCTGTATTTTGTCAAATGCTTTTTCTGTGTCTATTGAGATGACCAGACGATTCTTATCTTTAAGTCTATTGATGTGATGAATTACATTTATGGATTTCCGTATGTTGAACCAACCTTGCATCTCTGGGATGAATCCCACTTGATCATGGTGCACAATCTTTTTGATATATTTTTGTGCTCAATTTGCCAGAATTTTATTGAGAATTTTTGCATCTATGTTCATTAGAAATATTGGTCTGAAATTTTCTTTCTTTGATGTGTCTTTGCCTGGTTTTGGGATCAGGGTGATATTGGCCTCATGGAATGAGTTTGGAATTACTGCCTCTTTTTCTGTTTCCTGAAATAAATTGAAGATTATTGGTATTAGTTCTTCTTTAAAGTTCTTTTAGAACTCCCGCTGTGTATCCATCTGGTCCTGGGCTTTTCTTGGTTGTTAAGCTTTTTATGGCTTCTTCTATTTCCTCACTTGATATTGGTCTGTTTAAATTGTGCTCTATTTCACATGCCAATGAAAACCGGACTCAGTAATAATAGTGCGAGACATTACCTTCACAATTTAAAATTTTCTTTTTTTTTTTTATTCTCAGAACTTTTGTGATGAAGTTAATCGTATAACCAATTCTGAAACACTCTCAAGTATAGACAGTCTTGAGGCTGGACAGCATGAAGAAGTATACTTGACACTTAATAAGGAGCCTTCTACATCAATCCAGCAGAATTCTGTTTCCCTCAAACTAGCAAATCTACAATCAACTAATATAAACTGCTTTGATGAAGATAAACTGTTGGCCTCTAAAACTCAGCATATCAATAATTGGCTTACGAATTTAGATGCTCAAAAGACTCAGTCTGTCACATGTTTCTCAGATATGTTAAGTAAATCTAATGTTCTACCTGTGTGGGAAGCTTTTAATAATAAAGAACAAAATCCATCCACTTTGAATAGAACTGTGCAAAGAGTCACAAGTACTGCTAATAATAATTCAGTGGCCTTTTTATATAGTCCACCCATAGTTGAACTAGATAAAAAAAGTGAAGAAACCTCTGAAGCCAGCACTATGAGGACAAGTGACTCTACTCTGGCAGCACTTAAAACAGAGAGGCCATTGGTTACTAAGAGTCCAACATTTAAATTCAGCAAAGCCTGGACAGCTCCAGATTTTCTAAATCAGGAAGTGGCTACATTTTCCAACCAAGAAACATACTCTAAATTAACTCAAGAAAATAGAGGTACTTCAATTCCTGCTTCATTCATGCCAGTAGCAACACCTTTAGTCTTGCCATCTAATACACAATCAGCTAGGCCTTTAGCAAAGAACAATATTCACATAAAAGAAATTGACCCAGTGCAGTGTTCTGATAAGTTAGAAGAATTAAAAAATGTTAAAGATGAAAGAATAAAATATTTCAATTGTAACAAAGAGTTGCCTTTATTTTCAGACAATGTTCAAGCCACCTATTTACCTCAAAATTCTGATTCAAAAGATAAAAAACAAAAACTGTATGAATCATCAACATCATTGTCTAATGTAGCTTCTAGTTATGATTTACTTGATGAGCATAAGAAAATAAAATACAACATTCATGAGCGAAATGGTGTGAGGTTTCTTAAAAGTATTTTAAAGAAGGAATCTAAATACGAACATGATTATTTTAAGGCACTAATTATAAATCAAGGCTTTAAGTTCAGAAATCAAAAAGCAGCAGCTATTAGAGATAGTATTGAATTAACAAAGGAAAAAAGTGCAGAAATCCCAAAGATTACCAAAAAATTGAGGTGGTTTGATGAAACTGGTGACATAGAAAACAACACTGAAGACAGTCATTCACTAAAGAATAGAACAAGAATGACTCAACCATGGTCTCAAGAACTCCACATTAAAAGTGGTGCAGGCAATAGTTTAAGTAGTGTTCCTGCTTGTGCTGTAAATTCTAATAGAAAGAAGTCCAAGGATGACTCTCTCTCTGAAAATGTCACTGCTTTAGGAGGTCCTGGAACAGACCATGCACCTTTAAACAGCTTTATACCTTCAAGTTATAACTTTACTAAACAAGCCTGGCTGGCCGCCAAAAAAGAGGAAAATAAAATCACTATGCGTAATGGTAATTCTAGAACACCAAAAGGTAATCCACATAGAAGTGGAGCAAAAGTAATCAGAAGAACAGGATCTGCAAAAGTCCAATCCAGTTTTATGTATACCAACAGAAAAGGCACTGTCATTCAACCACGGTCTGCAAGTAAAGCCAACACATTTCTACAAACTCAGGGTAAACTCATTATACCTCATCCTCCTCCTAAACCTATATCAAATATTAGAAGTGGTAAAAATATACATGTATCTAAGTGTCAATCAATCATAACTGAAAATTCTCAAAACATTATTACGTATAACTGTTTTAATTCAAAATGCATGCTTCCAGCAGAACACAATTTGAATCAGTGGAATCAAGAAAGTAGTCCTCTACTCTCAGATCCTCGTTCTGACCTGGTCACTGTGATTACATCTTTACCATCTTATTATTCTTCTGAGTGTCAAACTTTAGCAAAAACAAATCATTCAAATGATACTCAAATGGTTACCCAGCAAGATGGGACATTATATTGCACCCAAAGAAGTCCTGTTTGTGAAGAAAGCCCTCAGTCTGTGACTCTTAGAACTACTGAAGAAGAATCAGCTCCCTTGTGGAAAAGAGGGAATAACATTCTGAGCCAAAATGAGAGGGCCACTGGTAAGAATAAATTCATATCTTTTTATAGATAAAATGTACGACTTTTTAAATTCATATGAAATTTTCCTTATTGAGGCATAGCAATATACACTACAATGTACATTTCATTATGATTAAATGTTGATATTCAATTATAAATTAGCCTTATAGAAATAACTTACCTTACTTTATATTTTAACTTGATCTAGTAGCTGAAGCTTTTAAGAGAGTGACCCAACCTACGCTCAAGTAAACTTAGAAAGTATTGCCAGTGTTTTATGTTTTTCATGATTTCTCTTGTTAATTTAAAAGAGAGTAGATAAGAAATAGGATCTGATTCTTTTCCCAAATTATTCTGTCATTAATATTGGAGTCATATTTTCTGTCAAGTTAAGCACAGTGAATATAATTGTTTAAATTATTATAAATAGTTGAGAAAATGTAATATAACAAAATCCTTTATTTTTCTTTAAAACTATTAAATTGGACTGCTATATGCTAATAGTATGTACCAAATCCTACATTTCTTTTCAAAAGTGTGATAGCTCTGCATTTATCTGCTACAAATATTGACTTTCACAGAAGGAAAAGAATGATACCATTGCCTTAAGTTTTTTTTAAAAAATTACCTCTATATAGACTGTCATTGCCCATAGCAACTGGTTGACTCCTCATGAGCTACTTTTTCTCTTCTGAGGGAATGAACTAAGAGCCATATTTCCTGCTAGTAGGAACTGGTTGCTTATGAGGAAATAGGACTGGTGGGGGGGGGGGGGCAGGGAGAGAGAGAAAGAAAACCAGAAAATAAACCAGAAAAGCAACACTTCTTTTTCCAAAGGTATAAATAAATATTATAATTAAAGAGAGAGTTAACTTAAAATTTAATATTCAAAGTCTTCTTCAATTAGACCATAAACTTTTAGGGAAAATTAACTTTTTCTGTATTTCATCACTGTGTCTCCAGGCCCTAACAGTGCCTGACAATTCATAGGCACCCCAACTTTTCTGTGAATTGGGCGGGCACAAACACATTACCAGATAGAAAATTAAATGCAAAGACTGCAATATAAAAGTCTTCAGTGCTTGTATACAAAGATCTAAATTTAAATTTTTTTTCTCTCATTAGAGTTTTTTTTAACCCAGTTATTTCACAATATAACTTTAATACATCAAAAATAAAGTCTCATACAGATATCTATTTCTAATTTCTATTTTCTTTTAGTTACAGGATTAAGGACTTTAAATTTATTATCTTACTAAACTTTATAGTAACCCTGAAAAATAAACATTTTTTAAAATCCCATTTTGCAAAAAAGGAAACAGAAATGCCCTATGGCAAGAACTAATAAATAACAGAATTGGCATTTTAATCCAGATTTCTATGGCTCTAAGACCTGTGCTTTTTTCTACTAAAACCAGACAATAAATATAGTTACTAAACATATATCATGTATCAGACTCTGAGCTATCAGAAAAAATAATTGGAAACTTAGTTTCCCAAATAGCTTATGTAATAAAGGGTAGCCTACTAGAATCCTCGTTCTCTGATAAAAGAATGGGATATGTATTTTCTGGAGAAACTATACTATTTTCCTGATATTTAATGAAAGGAGGTACTTCTCTCAGGAATATAAGAAACACTGGAAACAAAGAATTTTAGCCACATTTTGATAGATGTAAAAATATTCAAACTGTTGTATATATCTATATTTCTTACTACAATAATGAGAAAATCTAAAAATTCTAACAAAACCAAATACTTAGCAGTCATTCAAGATTTTTTTTCAAAACTAAATGTCTAACATTTTAAGTTACTTCTATGGTAATAACAAATTATAGTTCAGTGAGAATTTACTCATTTTCATTTTCCCACTCCTATTTGCCAGGTCATTTCTGTTTTCACATTCTTATGTGCCTAGAGTTGACAATTACAGAGGATATCTTGCTCTTTATTAAATCTTCCAGAGTCCTCTAGAAAAAAACTATCCCCATGAGGTCCAAGACATTCAACTCTAATCACCTCCAATGTCTCAAGTAATTTCCTCCCTAAAGATAACCATGACATCTGGTTCACAGTATTTCTTTCCATTGCAAAGTTTTTGCCATCGTACTAGATAATTCAACATAAATATGGATGAACAATCTTAACATGTTGACCTCCTCAATCCTTTTTCATTACTAATGACATTCTATAGGGGCTGGGGATGTGGCTCAAGCAGTAGCACGCTCATCTGGCATGCGTGCTGCCCGGGTTCGATCCTCAGCACCACATACAAACAAAGATGTTGTGTCTGCCGAAAACTAAAAAATAAATATTAAAAATTCTCTCTCTCTCTCTCTCTCTCTCCCTCTCCCTCTCCCTCTCTCTTAAAAAAAATGACATTCTATAACATTCTGCCTCAACTACCCATTCCCCTTGCCCTATCCTGAACCTTGCCAACATCTATAAATTCTCCTCCTTTTTGTGATATCTTGTCCCTTACCATGATCTATAACTTCTCTACTTTTATAATCAGTAACTCGTTCACATTATCTACTATGACTACAGTCTCTTATTCTTTCTCTTCTTACTCCTACACAGATCTGTAGTTCATTATTTTCTCTGCTTTCGTATTTCATTCCATTAGCTATTTTCTACTACTTATCTAGCTTAGATTTAATAGTCCATCATTTTAATAATTCTTCTGCCAATATCTTAAACTCCTTGCTCCTTTGCACCAGTCAGGCAACGCTCCATCTTCCAAGAAAAAAACTTAATCTACTTTCAGCTTGCTTCTAAGTAGCAGAGAGAATGTACACAATGTACCAAGTATATTGATTACACTGTAGATTCATGTTCATCAGCCCCTAATTATCAACTTTACCCATTAATCTGACTATTTCTCTGGTAAATTCACTCTCCATCTTTTACAATAGCTATTTCAAACCCTTGTTCTCCTCAAATATCCAATATCCCCATTTCTCCTTTTTCATCCAATATTCATCTACTAGTTTTTTCCAGACTACATATTAATAGGAATAAATATCCCAAATGAGAGGAAAATTGTAGAGTTAGAATACTTTAATAAATTTTTATAAGAATATAAAATACATAAAATGATACTATGTGGCTTTTAGACATATCCATGGGTAGTAAAATTGTAGCAGACATATTAATGATAATCATAAATTTAGAATAGAAATTATCTCTAGGGAGGGAAGAAGAACAAGTGTCTATAATAGCACAATTGCATTGTAATTGTTCAGGTTATAAATTGCAAAACTCCAAACAGCACCATTCATATTAGAGCATAAGGCAACCTTGATACACAGGGATCTTCAATTATGTTTGTTCAATATCTGTTCTTTACTATGCTCTATATAAAATTTCAAATGAAAAAAAAATTAATACAGAATGAGCAGTGAGGATACAGGGTTAAATTAATATAAGCCATTCTTCCAAAGCAGTTTTAGCCATGAATAATAATGTCTATGACAGTGACTTGAATAAGTACATTATGCAACATTTTTATGGAAGGATTAGTATAGATCAATAATCTTAACAGGAAAAAAGTTAAAAGCATGAAAGAAATAGAAGAAACAATTCATGGATTCAACTTTTAAGAGCAAATCCTCTTTTAATATTCTTGATTCAGTGTCTAATTTCCTATGAGATTCTACTCTAGCATTTTTTACAACTCTTCATATTTCTTTCCTTTGAGATAAACTTTAGCCTACAAGGCAAATTAGAGATATTTAGAGTGGCTAAGGAAAGAACTGAGTTTGGATGGCCTCTGTTTCATCAGTTAAATATTAGGAGATTGGATACAGTATATGAACATGATTAAAAGAGTGAGTTTTGTAAAGAATAGAGACTGTGAAACTTTTTTTGACTAAAGAATAAACTTAAGGAGAAAAGGTATCATTTGAGAGAAATTTTATAGAAAGATGACACTGACAGAAAAAATGAATATTAATATGTTTTACTCCAGAAATAAGACAGATTCCATACTAAATATGTAATTGGATTGGTATGGGGAATTGAAAATAAATTAAACTAATTGATAAATATAGGAAGACCTGAGAAATTGAACAATGATACTTTTTAAATAACATTTAAAAATATAAACCTATGGAAGACTGAAGCTGTAGCTCAGTGGTAGAGTGCTTGCCTAGCATGGGTGAGGCACTGCACTGGGTTTGATCCTCAGCACCACATAAAAATAAATAAATAAAGTTATACACACACACACACACACACACACACACACACACACACACCTATGTGGATAAATAGTTTTGCCTGGCTCCTTTCATGGAAGGCTATAAAACACTATTGAGAGAAATAAAAACCTACAAAATGTTCACGCCTTAGAAGAGTCAATATTATAAAGAAGCCAGTTCTCCTAAAGCTAATCTATAACTGTAGTACAATCTCAAAGTTTCAGCAGGATTGAGAAGGCACACCCAGGGTGGCAGAAAATATTTGTATTGTGTAATACTGACAAAGAGCTCCTAAACAGAACTGCAATAAATAAGAACTACAATTAAAGAAGAATTAAGAAAAAGACAACTCAATTGTATCAGCCAGAATTAAATTAGAAAAGTAGTGTCAGTAAAGAACTACAAAGAGATTTATTGCAAGATATTGGTATATATTAATATAGGGCCTGTCTAGGTAAATCCAAAATTGGTAAGGCAGGCTACAAATTATAGGCATGGCTAACATGACTCTCCACAGGGAAAAAAAAAAATTATTTTCTCAAGGAAGACTTATTTAAAGTTGATTTTAAATCCTTTTAATTGGTTTAATCAAGACCACCTATAATATCTTGATTGATCTACCATCCTTAAAGGAAACTGGTTATGAGACTTCAATAATATCTACAAAATACAGTTGCATAAATAACTAATAGGACTTAATATCTACAAAGCACTATCCGAGCAATAGCAACATTAGTGTTTGACTGAATAACTAGTCTAGGTAACACATCAAAGAGATCAACCCACTATTAAAAATGGAATATGTTTGGAATATGTTTCTCATAAAGGAGAATATCCAAATGGTCAATAAACATATTCAAAAGTCTGAACCTCACTAGTCATTAGGAAAATGCACATTTAAAAAATTAGATACAACTACATCAGAATAGGTAAAATTGGAAAGACACAAAACCAAGGATTGATAAAGATGTATATCAACTGGAAATTCTCATATCTACAAAAGTTGAATATATGTGTATGCTCTATGACCTAGCAATAAGTTGTATATGTGTGTGTTAAAGAGACAGAGAGAGATTGATTCATGTGGAAACCAGAAGACATGTTCAAAAACTTTCTTAGCACCTTTATAATCAGAACTGGGAATTATCTGTTTCAACTACATAGTATGAATTAAGTGAAATTCAAGCATTCATTTAATGACATACCACAGTGAAAATGAATAAGCTATTGCTAAAAAAAATAACAAATGAATTTCACATCATACTGTTGTACAAAAGAAAATTGGACAATAAAAATGGAAATTATATTCCATTTATATCAAAAGCAGGTAAACCTATGGTGGGGAATAAAATGGAAATAGGTAAAAGGAGTTTTTCAGTACTCGTGATCTGGGTTTGTGAATAGAATCTGTTTACTTATAATTTGTGCACTATTCTATGTAGGTTATACTCAGTTTAAAAAAAATTCAAAGGAGAACTAGAATTCTAAATTGTAGCTCCAGTGTTTTTACCCTAGGATAAATAGTTTTTATGAGACCAGAAATTTGATCAGAAACATAGAAACAAATTGTGTAAAAATTAGATAGCATTTGTTCTGTGTCCATTTGAAGCACTATTCTAAGTGCTATTCTAAGCACTTTACAAATGGAAACAAGTTTAATTCTCCCAATAAGAATGTGAAGTAAATAATATCATTACCCTTGTTTTAAAATTAAAACTGAGAGGCACAGTGGTGTATGCCCATAATTCCAATAACTCAGGAAATTGAAGCAGGAGGATCACAAGTTCTAGGACAGCCTGAGACCTTGTATCAAAATAAAAAATAAAAAGGGCTGAGGATGTAGCTCAATGGTAAAACATAGCTGGGTTCAATCCCCAGTACCAAAAAATTTAATAAAAAATAAAATTAAAACTGAGGTACATAGAGATAACAAACTTGTATAATTTTCATAGCTAATATAAGTGAGGCCCAGGATTAAAGCATTCTATCTCTAGAGTCTTGTGTTTTGTGTTGTTTTTTGACTAATTACAAAAGCTTATTTAACCTAAAGTTTAAGATGAAAATGTTCATGACCCAATTTTTACATCATAGTAAAATAAAATAGGTTCTTTGTAGAGGGGACATGGATTTCTCTACCGGACGGTCATTATGTATACTTGTTCCAAGGCTTCTAACATGATGATAATATTTCCTCCTATTACCCCCATCCCAACATTGTTCTGTTATCCAGTAGTTATCATCATGCATTCATAAGGGATCAAATCCCCACAATATTCTCTGGGCATGTCTACCACCATTTAATGACAATGTTAACATCTTATCCATAAATTTTTCAACTCAGGAACAAGAGCTTTATTCACAGTGTCTAAATCATGGGCTCTGAGTTGCTTTGAAATACAAGTCTGTGTTCTTTACCACTTAGCTACTATATACTGTTTTCTAAAACCTCTCCCAAATAACAACAGATTTTTCCATAATATACATGGAAAAAAAGCACATCAATCTATTCAATTTGTGGATGGCACAAAAGAACAAAGTCATTAGTGAAACAGAGGTGGAAACAAGATTCAAAATCATCCTGATCAACTGAACTGATAAACCAAGACCAAAGAAGTTAGGTTGAGCAAGAAAACTCTCAAGCTATTCATTTGATTTTTTAAAATTGTGAAATATGTCTTACATACAAAATTATGTATATCATCTATAAGAACAGGGACTAAAAACAAGAGTCCTGTATTTACTGCTCAGTTTCAGAAATAGAAAAATCACTCCATATGCTTCTCAAAGTTGCTTCCCTTTCCTTCCTCACAGAAGCAGACACCATACAGAACTTTATGTTAATTATTCCATGCTTTTCTTTATAATTTTACCATCATATGAATGTATCCAAAAAAATATTGTTTATATTCACCTAGTTTTGAAGCATTTTATAAATGAAATCATGTCATCTCTATTCTTCTGGGGTTTTCTTTTTTCAATCAATATTTTTTTTCAGATTGATTAATTTACCTCTACTTCCTTCATATTTACTATATCTGAATGTAAAAAAAATTAATTCTATCATTAAACATTTAGATTACTTCTAATTTCTTGCTTTTATGAATAATGACCCTAAGAACAGTTTTGAACATTACTGATGCTGAAGTTGCTGGGTCTTAGGGTATGTATGTTTTCACCTTTACTAGGTAATCTGAATTGTTTTGTTATGTCCTCACCAAAGCTCTGACTCCCTTTCTAATGTTTTTAATCATGTGGATGTAAAATAGTTTCTAATTATGCTAATTTGCATTACCCTAAGTATAAATGAATTGAGCATTTTGAACATTTTCATATAATTATGTGTGCTTTGCTTTGCTTTTTTGAAATATCTATTGTCTTTTGTACATTTTTATATCTTCTATGGGTAGGAATTCCTTATATTTATTATATTAGTGTTGATATAATATTAATACAAAAATATATATTTAATCATTTTACAATTCTAAGGAAGAAGGTATCTGTTTTGGCAGCTGTTCTTTGAGAAAACCACAAAGACAGTTGGGTAGTGATACTATCACATTTAGAATTTTCATATGACACTAGAAATTTGGCCAGAGATACCAGGGTAAGTTTTATTACTTACCCTAATGCCAGAATTAGGCAGAGACAATGCTGCACACTTGTAATCCCAGCAACTTGGGATGCTGAAACAAGAGGAATCACAAGTTCAAGGCCAGCCTTGTCAACTTAGCGAGACCCTATGCAATTTAGTAAGACTGTCTCTCAAAATATTAAAATGGGCAGGGGATGGAGTTCAGTGATAAAGCTCCCCTGGGTTCAATCCTCAATATTGACAAGAAAATCAGCGGTAGGTGGGGAGAAAAAAGAAGAGACCAAGCTATTGGCTATTATAATAATTATTAGGTATTATAATAATTATTAGGTATTCACACATATGTGAATGAAATAATACATAAACAGTTTTAAGTATACGCTGTATCTGTTCTTGGGATAAATAATCTCCAACCCACCAAACTTAACACATATGTAAAGGACTAAAGACAAAAATAAAAGTTTGCTATAACTGTTACAAAGTCAATAAAATTTTTTACAATAATTTCAGAATTATTTTCAGTAATAACCAAATTTAGATGTAAATGCCGTACTCTGTCTTCATAAAGAATGTAGAGAAAGGCCTGTGCAAAGAACTTTAGAGACTCAGAATTAGAGAGGAGATCTAAAGATCAATTAAAGGAACACAGTCTAAGAGATATAATAGCTCTGTACAAATATTTGAAGGTTTATTATGCTTAAAAAGAACTAAATAAAACTAAATGAAAGAATAAAGTTGCAAGGGGCAGGATTCAAGCTTGTCAACAATGATAGATGATGCCCCATTTGGTCCCTATCACTATACCATTCAAGCATAGGTTGAATGTCTACTTGTAATTTAGATATATGGATTAGAGGTTAAGTCATTAGTGTGCTGAGAAATCAACTTAATGACTGGTAGCCGATATTTTTAAAATAAAGTCTAACTTTAGAGCTGTAATGTTCTAGAACAGAAACTACCAGTGGGCATCGTATGTCATAAGAATGTGTTTTCTAAAGCTACATGTATATACTGGGTCACTATGACAAATATGTTTGTTTTTTTTTTTAAAGAGAGAGTGAGAGAGGGAGAGAGAGAGAGAGAGAATTTTAATATTTATTTTTTAGTTATCAGCAGGCACAACATCTTTGCTTTGTATGTGGTGCTGAGGATCGAACCCGGGCCGCACGCATGCCAAGCGAGCGCGCTACCGCTTGAGCCACATCCCCAGCCCCAACAAATATGTTTATTTTTCTGAGACACAATCAAATCAGCATGAAAGTTACTAGCATAATGTATAAGAGCTAGAATTTTAGAGTTTTGAGCCCAATTAAGTGGAGCTGAATCTCAGCTTTACCCCTTACTGGCTCTACGAATTTGGACAAGTTATTTACTGTCTCCTGTGCCTTAATTTCTTTATCTGTAAAGATGGTGGTGGTAATCGTACCTATAGCCCTTAGAACAATATCTGGAAATTTATAAATGCTAAGTAAATATTAACTAGTATTATGTTATTTCTGACTCTCAAAAGTCAGATGTTCAGGTCCTGGACAATTTTCCTGAAAATTGGTGGCTTCTTTGTGTCTGTTGTTTTATACTTATATTTATATATCATTTGCATAAATTTGTGCATATGTGTGTGTATTAGCTATAGGATCATAATTAACATCAATTAAATTTAATATTCAAACCCATGTTCTCCAGTATATAATTTAACCTCAGGGCTCAAAATACTTTAATTTTGTTCTTCTTTCTGACACTTAATATAACATATGTGTATACTTCCATGTACTTCCCCAAGACATTTATATGTTTACATAAATATTCATATTCTATGCCCCAGACTAAGTAAATTTTCTACTCCTTAGCCCATAAAAACCTAAGTATATACCACAATAATTTTGTCTTTGCACATAATGTTCTTCCTGTCTCAAAGCACTTTTTTACTTGTGAATCCAACTACTCCTTTTAACATCAAGCTCAGATATACTATCTTTCTTAATTTTTTAGTTCATTGTAATCCTCTGGGCTTTCATTTAGTTCTGTCTATAATTATACATGCAATTTAAGCACTTTACTGCAATAATCCATTTAACTTTGTATCCATCCTTCTAAACCAACAGTGTCAAATATTATCACTATTAATAAAATTTTGAGAAATATATATGCTGTACATATGTATTACTATACTAACATGTGCATATGAACCTTAATCAGAACACAACATTTTTTTTTCTAATTATACATGACAGCAGAATGCAATTTGTTTCATTATATACAAATGGAGAAAACCTTTTCATTTATCTGGTTATACACAATGCAAAGTTGCACCATTTATACAATCATACATGTACCTAGGGTAATGATGTCAGTCTCATTCCACCACCTTACCTATCCCCATGCCCCTTCCCATTCCCAACTCCCCTTTGCCCAATCCAAAGTTCCTCTATTTTTCCCATGCCCCCTCCATTATGGATCAGCCTCCACTTATCTGAGAGAAAATTCTGCCTTTGATTTTTTGGTTTTGGCTTTGCTTAGCATGATGTTTTCCAGCTCCATCCATTTACCTGCAAATGCCATAATTTCATTCTTCTTTAATGCTGAGTAATATTCCATTGTGTACATATACCACAGTTTCTTTATTCATTTATCTGTTGAAGAGTACCTAAATTGGTTCCATTGTTTAGCTTTTGTGAATTGAGTTGCTATAAACATTGAAGTGGTTGCATCCCTGTAGTATGCTGATTTTAAGTCCTTTGGGTATAAACCTAGGAGTGGGATAGCTTGCAAATGGTAGTTCCATTCACAGTTTTCTGAGGAATCTCCATACTGCTTTCCAGAGTAGTTGCACCAATTTGCAGTCCCACAAACAATATATGAGCCTACCTTTTTCCCCACATCTCTGCCAACATTTATTGTTACTTGTATTCTTGTTAATTGCCATTCTGACTGGAGTGAGATGGAATCCCAGTGTAGTTTTAATTTGCATTTCTCTAATTGCTAGAGATGTTGAACATTTTTTTATTTTAATTGTTGGGCATTTGTATTTATTCTTCTGTGAAATGTCTGTTTACCTCCTTTGCCTGTTTATTGATTGGGTTATTTGTTGGCGGGGGGGGGGGGGGGAGATTGGTGTTAAGTTTTTTGAGTTCTTTATATATCCTGGAGATTAATGCTCCTATCTGAGGTGCTGGTAGTAAAGAATTTTTCCCATTCTGTAGGCTCTGTCTTCACATTCTTGAATGTTTCCTTTGCTGTGAAGAAGATTTTCAGCTTGATACAATTACTTTTATTTCTTGGTTTTACCTGTGCACTTTAGGAGTCCTATTGAGGAATTCAGCTCCTAAACTGACATTATAGAGATTTGGGCCTACTTTTTCTTCTAGTAGTTGCAGGGTCTTTGGTCTAATGCATAGGTTCTTGATCCAATTTGAGTTGATTTTTGTGCAGGGTTAGATATAGTGGTTCAATTTCAATTACTACATAAGAATTTCCAGTTTTCCCAGCACCATATGTTAAAAGGGCTATGTTTTCTCTAGTGTATGGTTTTGGAAACTTTGTTTAGTATGAGATAACTGAATTTATGTTGCTTTGTTTCTGTGTCTTCTATTCTGTACCATTGGTCTTCATATCTATTTTTGTGCCAGTATCATGCCATTTTTTGTTACTAGAGCTCTATAGTATAATTTAAGGTCTAGTATTATGATATCTCCTACATGACTTTTCTCACTAAGGATTGCTTTTACTATTTTGGGTCTCTTAATTTTTTAAATTTAACTTCATGACTGCTTTTTATATTTCTATGAAGAATGTCTTCAGAACCTTTATAGGAATTACATTAAATCTGTATAGTGCTTTTGGTAGTGTAGCCAATTTTGACATGTGCTGCCTATCCAAGAACATGGGAGATCTTTCCATCTTTTAAGGTCTTCTTTAATTTCCTTCTTTAGTGTTCTGTAGTATTCATTGTAGAGGTCTTTCACTTCTTTTGTTAGATTGATTCCCAAGTTTGTTTGTTTGTTTGTTTGTTTGTTTGAGGCTATTGTGAATGGGGTAGTTTTCCTAATTTATCTTTCAGCTGATTTATTGTTAATGTACAGGAATGCAGTTCATTTATGGATGTTAATTTCATATCCTGCTACTTTGCTGAATTAATTTATGAGTTCAAGAAGTTTTCTGTTGGTGGATTTTTTGGGTCTTCTAAATATAGAATCATGTCACCAGCGAATAGTGATAGTGTAAGTGCCCTTTTCCTATTTGTATCTTTAATTTCTTCCTTTTGTCTAGTTGCTGTGGCTAGGGTTTCAAGGAATATGTTGAATAGAAGTGGTGAAAGAGGGCATCCCTGTCTTGTTCTAATCTGTAGAATTTTTCTCCATTTAGAATTATGCTGGACTTCAGTTTGGTATATACAGCTTTAATAATGTTGAGGTACATTCCTACAATCACTAGTTTTTCTAGGGTTTTGAGCATGAATTGATGCTGAATTTTGTCAAATGCTTTTTCTACATCTATTGATATAATAATGTGGTTCTTGTCTTTAGGTCTGTTGATGTGACTTATTTATTCCCATATGTTGAACCAACCATGCAACCCTGAATCCCACTTGATTATGGTGCACTATCTTTTTAATATGTTTTTGTATGTGATTTGCCAGAATTTTACTGAGAATTTTTGCATCTATATTCATCAGGGATATTCTAAAACCTTCTTTTTTTGATGTGTCATTGTCTGGTTTTGGTATCAGGGTGATACTACCTTCATAATAGAATGAGTTTGGAAGAGTTCTCTCCTTTTCTGTTTCATGGAATAATTTGAGGAGTATTGGTTTAAGTTCTTCTTTGAAGATTTTGTAAAGATTAGCTGAAAATCTGTTTGGCCCTGGTCTTTTCTTAGTTGGTAGGCTTTTGATGGCATCTTCAATTTAATTGCTTGAAGTTAATCTGCTTAAATTTTCTATGTCTTGCTGTTTCATTGGGTAGGTCATATGTCTCTAAAAATTTGTCAATGTCTTCAATATTTTCTATTTTATTGAAATATAGATTTTTCAAAGTAGTTTCTGATTATCATCTGTATTTCAATAATGTCCATATACTTCCTTTTTCATCACAAATTTTAGTGATTTGAGTTTTCTCTCTTTTTTTCTTCATTAGTTTAGCTAAGGGTTTATCAACTTATTTACTTATTCAAAGAACAAAATTTTAGTTTCATCTATTTTTTGAATTTTTGGTTTTAATTTTATTGATTTTGGGCTTTTATTTTAATTATTTCCTGATTTGGTCTTCCTTTTCTAGGGCTTTGAGATGTAATGTTAGGTTATTTATTCGGTGACTTTCTATCTTTAAAGAATGTATTCAGATAGATCAGCAGGGAAAACTTAAGGGCCCCTCCCAGCTCTCCTGTGAGCGCAATAGCCAGACCGAGGGCGGCACGGGAGCCGCGGCTGCGGCGAGGGAGCCGGCGGGAGCTGGGGCTGCGGCGAGGGAGCCGGCGGCAGCCGGGGCAGCAGCACGGGAGCCGGCCGGAACCGGCGGGAGCCGCAACAGCGGCGCAGGAGCCGGTGGGAGCCGCCGCGGTGCTGGCACAGGACTCCCAGCTACCGCTCCCACCAGTGCTGACAACTGAGGTCTCTTGCACCGACTCGCCTTGGCGTGGGACTCACGGCTACCGCTCCCACCAGTGCTGACAACTGAGGTCTCTTGCATCAGATACGGGGGCGTGGCTACCAGAAGGTAAGCAAGTTTGCTGGGGGTGCTCAGCCCCAAGCTCTACAAACTAAGGGCCTGAGGGAGGCAAACAAGGAGAGTGTGCCCAGGCACTAATGAAACAGCTGCTCCACGCGTGTGCAAGGTAGGCAGAACTGTGACCACCGCCAAAACAGGCCCAGTGGACTGCCAGACACATCGCTCAGGTTGGGGGAGGGGCAGAGCCGCCAGGAGCCTGCAAGTTACGCAGACCTGCGAATCACCAGCTGATCAGACCCAGCAACCGCGGAGCGGCAGAGCCACCCCCGGGCCTGCAAGGTAGGGGCATTTGCCAACCACCGGCAGGTCAGGCCCAACAAACTGTGGAGGGGCACAGCTGCCCCACGAGCCTGCTAGGTAGGCAGAACCCTGACCACCGACAGAACAGGCCCAGAGGCTGGCCAGACACATCGCCCCGCCCCGGTTGGGGGAGGGGCAGAGCCGCCGGGCGCCTGCAAGTTACACAGACCTGCGACTCACCAACAGATCAGGCCCAGCAACCGCGGAGCGGCAGAGCCACCCCCGGGCCTGCAAGGAAGGCGCACTTGCCACACACCAGCAGGTCAGGCCCAACAAACTGCGGAGGGGCACAGCTGCCCCACGAGCCTGCTAGGTAGGCAGTACCCTGACCACCAACAGAACAGGCTCAGAGGACGGCCAGACACATCGCCCCGCCCCGGTTGGGGGAAGGGCAGAGCCGCCAGGCGCCTGCAAGGTAGGCAAACCTGCGTCTCACCAGCATATCAGGCCCAGCAACCCGCGGAGCGGCAGAGCTACCCCCGGGCCTGCAAGGTAGGCGCACTTGCCACCCACCGGCAGGTTAGGCCCAGCAACTCTCGGAGGGACACAGCTGCTCCACGCACGTGCAAGGTAGGCGGAACCGTGACCACTGACAAAACAGGCCCAGTGGCCCGCCAGATACATCGCCCCGGTTGGGGGAGGGGCAGAGCCGCCACCAGCGCCTTTTAGGTAGACAGACCTGCAACCAACAGACAGAACAGGCCTAGTGGCCAGCGGAGGGGCAAAGCTGCTGCTCACGCCTGCAAGGTAGGCGGACCTGTGACCACCGAAAGAACAGGCCCATCGAAAGTACAGGCACAGCGGCCTCCCAGCGTGGTAGGCACATTGCCTCAATTGGAGGAGGGGCAGAACCACCGCCAAAGCCTGCGAGGGAGACTTTGCAGCTATACAAGAGCAATATAAATATATAGGGGGAAAAATCAATAACACAACAGTTTCACCAAGCAGAAAGAAACGCGATCAGTATGAAAAGACAAGGAAAGAAAGGACCACAAGCAATGCAGGTCAACTCAACTTTAGAAGAGGTAATATCTGCAGCAGATGGAATGTCAGATAAAGAATTCAGGATATACATGCTTCAGATGATCTGGAGTCTCAAGGAAGACATTAGACAGCAAAATCAGACAATGAAAGACCACTTCGAACACTTCGACAATAAATTACATAAACAAATCCAAGAAGCAAAAGATCAATTATACAGGGAGATAGAGGTTATAAAAAACAAACAAACAGAAATCCTGGAAATGCAGGAAACAATAAACCAACTTAAAAACTCAATTGAGAATACTACCAGCAGAGTAGAACACTTAGAAGATAGAACATCAGACAATGAAGACAAAGTATTTCAACTGGAGAAGAACATAGACAGCTCAGCAAAGCTGTTAAGAAACCATGAGCAGAACATTCAAGAAATATGGGATAACATAAAGAGACCCAACTTAAGGGTCATGGGGATACAGGAAGGTATTGAGGTCCAAACCAAAGGAATGAGCAATCTATTCAACGAAATAATACGAGAAAACTTCCCAGACTTGAAGAATGAGACAGAATCCCAAATCCTAGAAGCCTACAGGACGCCGAATGTGCAAAATCATAAGAGATCCACACCTAGACACATTATAATGAAGATGCCCAACATACAGAATAAGGAGAGAATTTTAAAAGCTACAAGAGAAAGGAAGCAGATTACATTTAGGGGTAAACCAATCAGGATAACAGCTGATCTTTCAACACAGACTCTGAAAGCTAGAAGATCCTGGAATAACATATTTCAAACACTGAAAGAAAAGGGGTTCCAACCAAGAATTGTGTATCCCGCGAAATTAAGCTTCAGGATGGAAGATGAAATTAAAACCTTCCATGATAAACAAAAGTTAAAAGAATTTGCAGCTAGAAAACCATCTCTTCAAAACATCCTCGGCAAAATATTACAGGAAGAGGAAATGGAAAATATCAATGAAAACCAACAGCGGGAGGTAGTACAGTAAAGGTAGGGGGGAATAATCAAAGAGGAAAACAAACCATGTTTAGTAACATAAATAAACAAATATGGCTGGAAGAACAACCCATATCTCAATAATAACTCTAAATGTTAATGGCTTAAACTCACCAATTAAGAGACACAGGCTAGCAGAATGGATCACTAAACAAGACCCAACAATATGCTGCCTTCAGGAGACGCATTTGATAGGAAAAGACATACATAGACTGAAGGTGAAAGGTTGGGAAAAATCATATCACTCATATGGACTTCGGAAACAAGCAGGAGTGTCCATACTCATTTCAAATAAAATAGATTTCAAGTCAAAGTTAATCAAAAGGGATGAAGAGGGACACTACATACTTCTCAAGGGAACCATACACCAACAAGACATAACAATCATAAATATATATGCCCCAAACAATGGTGCAGCTATGTTCATCAAACAAACTCTTCTCAAGTTCAAGAGTCTAATAGACCACCATACAATAATCATGGGAGACTTCAACACACCTCTCTCACCACTGGACAGATCTTCCAAACAGAAGTTGAATAAGGAAACTATAGAGCTCAATAACACAATTAATAACCTAGACTTAATTGACATATATAGAATATACCACCCAACATCAAGCAGTTACACTTTTTTCTCAGCAGCACATGGATCCTTCTCAAAAATAGATCATATATTATGTCACAGGGCAACTCTTAGACAATATAAAGGAGTAGAGATAATACCATGCATATTATCTGATCATAATGGAATGAAATTGAAAATCAACGATAAAAGAAGTAAGGAAAAATCATGCATCACTTGGAGAATGAACAATAGGTTACTGAATGATCAATGGGTTATAGAAGACATCAAGGAGGAAATTAAAAAATTCTTAGAGATAAATGAAAACACAGACACAACATATCGGAATCTATGGGACACATTGAAAGCAGTTCTAAGAGGAAAATTTATTGCTTGGAGTTCATTCCTTAAAAAAAGAAAAAACCAACAAATAAATGATCTAATACTTCAACTCAAAATCCTAGAAAAAGAAGAGCAAAACAACAGCAAAAGAAGTAGAAGACAAGAAATAATTAAAATCAGAGCTGAAATTAATGAAATCGAAACGAAAGAAACAATTGAAAAAATTGACAAAACTAAAAGTTGGTTCTTTGAAAAAATAAATAAAATTGACAGACCCTTAGCCACGCTAACAAAGAGAAGAAGAGAGAGAACTCAAATTACCAGCATACGGGATGAAAAAGGCAATATCACAACAGACACTTCAGAAATACAGAAGATTATCAGAAATTATTTTGAATCCTTATACTCCAATAAAATAGAAGATAGTGAAGGCATCGATAAATTTCTTAAGTCATATGATTTGCCCAGATTGAGTCAGGAGGATATTGACAACCTAAACAGACCAATATCAATTGAGGAAATAGAAGATACCATCAAAAGACTACCAACTAAGAAAAGTCCAGGACCGGATGGGTATACAGCAGAGTTTTACAAAACCTTTAAAGAGGAACTAATACCAATACTTTTCAAGCTATTTCAGGAAATAGAAAAAGAGGGAGAACTTCCAAATTCATTCTATGAGGCCAACATCACCCTGATTCCTAAACCAGACAAAGACACTTCAAAGAAAGAAAACTACAGACCAATATCTCTAATGAACCTAGATGCAAAAATCCTCAATAAACTTCTGGCGAACCGGATACAAAAACATATCAAAAAAATTGTGCACCATGATCAGGTAGGATTTATCCCTGGGATGCAAGGCTGGTTCAATATACGGAAATCAATAAATGTTATTCACCACATCAATAGGCTTAAAAATAAGAACCATATGATCATCTCGATAGATGAGGAAAAAGCATTCGACAAAGTACAGCATCCCTTTATGTTCAAAACTCTAGAAAAAATAGGGATAACAGGAACATACCTCAATATTGTAAAAGCAATCTATGCCAAGCCTCAGGCTAGCATCATTCTGAATGGAGAAAAACTGAAGGCATTCCCTCTAAAATCTGGAACAAGACAGGGATGCCCTCTCTCACCACTTCTGTTCAACATAGTTCTCGAATCACTGGCCAGAGCAATTAGACAGACGAAAGAAATTAAAGGCATAAAAATAGGAAAAGAAGAACTCAAATTATCACTATTTGCAGATGACATGATTCTATACCTAGCAGACCCAAAAGGGTCTACAAAGAAACTATTAGAGCTAATAAATGAATTCAGCAAAGTGGCAGGCTATAAAATCAACACGCATAAATCAAAGGCATTCCTGTATATCAGCGACAAATCCTCTGAAATGGAAATGAGGACAACCACCCCATTCACAATATCCTCAAAAAAAATAAAATACTTGGGAATCAACCTAACAAAAGAGGTGAAAGACTTATACAATGAAAACTACAGAACCCTAAAGAGAGAAATAGAAGAAGATCTTAGAAGATGGAAAAATATACCCTGTTCATGGATAGGTAGAAGTAACATCATCAAAATGGCGATATTACCAAAAGTTCTCTATAGGTTTAATGCAATGCCAATCAAAATCCCAACGGCATTTCTTGTAGAAATAGAGAAAGCAATCATGAAATTCATATGGAAAAATAAAAGACCCAGAATAGCAAAAACAATGCTAAGCAGGAAGTGTGAATCAGGCGGTATAGCTATACCAGACTTCAAACTATACTACAGAGCAATAGTAACAAAAACAGCATGGTACTGGTACCAAAACAGGCAGGTGGACCAATGGTACAGAATAGAGGACACAGAAACCAATCCACAAAACTACAACTATCTTATATTCGATAAAGGGGCTAAAAGCATGCAATGGAAGAAGGATAGCATCTTCAACAAATGGTGTTGGGATAACTGGAAATCCATTTGCAACAAGATGAAACTGAATCCCTTTCTCTCGCCATGCACAAAAGTTAACTCAAAGTGGATCAAGGATCTTGATATCAAATCAGAGACATGGCGTCTGATAGAAGAAAAAGTTGGCTATGATCTACATACTGTGGGGTCGGGCTCCAAATTCCTCAATAGGACACCCATAGCACAACAGTTAATAACTAGAATCAACAAATGGGACTTACTCAAACTAAAAAGTTTTTTCTCAGCAAAAGAAACAATAAGAGAGGTAAATAGGGAGCCTACGTCCTGGGAACAAATCTTTACTCCTCACACTTCAGACAGAGCCCTAATATCCAGAATATACAAAGAACTAAAAAAATTAGACAATGAGATAACGAATAACCCAATCAACAAATGGGCCAAGGACCTGAACAGAAATTTCTCAGAGGAGGACATACAATCAATCAACAAGTATATGAAAAAATGCTCACCATCTCTAGCAGTCAGAGAAATGCAAATCAAAACCACCCTAAGATACCATCTCACTCCAGTAAGATTGGCAGCCATTAGGAAGTCAAACAGCAACAAGTGCTGGCGAGGATGTGGGGAAAAGGGTACTCTTGTACATTGCTGGTGGGACTGCAAATTGGTGCGGCCAATTTGGAAAGCAGTATGGAGATTTCTTGGAAAGCTCGGAATGGAACCACCATTTGATCCAGCTATTCCCCTACTCGGTCTATTCCCTAAAGACCTAAAAAGAGCACACTATAGGGACACTGCTACATCCATGTTCATAGCAGCACAATTCACAATAGCAAGACTGTGGAACCAACCTAGATGCCCTTCAATAGACGAATGGATTTAAAAAATGTGGCATTTATACACAATGGAGTATTACTCTGCATTAAGAAATGACAAAATCATAGAATTTGGAGGGAAATGGATGGCATTAGAGCAGATTATGCTAAGTGAAGCCAGCCAATCCCTTAAAAACAAATGCCAAATGTCTTCTTTGATATAAGGAGAGTAGCTAAGAACAGAGTAGGGACAAAGAGCATGAGAAGAAGATTAACATTAAACAGGGATGAGAGGTGGGAGGGAAAGGGAGAGAGAAGGGAAATTGCATGTAAATGGAAGGAGACCCTCAGGGGTATACAAAATTACATACAAGAGGAAGTGAGGGGAAAGGAGGAAAAATATAAGGGGGAGAAATGAATTACAGTAGAGGGGGTAGAGAGAGAAGAGGGGAGGGGAGGGGGGAGGGGGGATAGTAGAGGATAGGAAAGGCAGCAGAATACAACAGACACCAGAATGGCAATATGTAAATCAATTGTTGTGCAACTGATGTGATTCTGCAATCTGTATATGGGGTAAAAATGGGAGCGCATATCCCACTTGAATCAAAGTGTGAAATATGATATATCAAGAACTATGTAATGTTTTGAACAACCTACAATAAAAATTAATTAAAAAAAAAAAAAAAAAGAATGTATTCAGTGCAGTGAACTTTCCTTTTAGATCTGCCTTCATACTGTCCCAGAGATTTTCATAAGTTGTATCACAATTCTCATTTACCTTTAAGTATTTTTTAAGTATTTTTTATTTCATCCATGATTTCTTCTATATGCATTGGTCATTTAATAGCATGTTAGAGTAGCTTCTATTTCTTATTTTATTGTTGATTTCTAATGTCATTCCATTATGATCTGATAGAATGCAGGGTATTATCTCTATTTTTTTGTATTTGCTAAGAGTTGTTTGTGGCCTAAAATATGATGTGTTTTAGAGAAGAATCCATGTGCTTCTAAGACGAAAGTGTATTCAGTCCTTGATGGATGAAATTTTCTACATATGTCTGTTCAGTCTAAATTATTAATTGCATTTTTTTAGTTCTATAGCTTCTTTATTTAGTTTTCATTTGGAGGTTCTATCTAGTAATGAGAGAGGTGTGTTGAAGTCACCCAGTATTACTGTTTTGTGGTCTATTTGATTCTTGAAGGGTTTGTTTGATGTATGTAGATGCTCCACCGAATGGGGCATGAATAGTTATGATTGTTATGTCCTGTTTATGTATAATTCCCTTAAGCAGTGTGAAATGGCCCTTCTTGGACCCTTCTGATTAACTTTGGCTTAAAGCCAACTTTATCTGATATGAGTATAGAAACCCCTGCTTGTGGATAAGATCATGTAAGTTTTATCCCATCCTTTTACATTCAGTCTGTGGATGTCTTTGTCTATGAGGTGAGTCTCTTGAGGACATCATATTGTTGGGTCATGTTTTTTAATCCAATCTGCCAGTCTTATGTCTTTTGTTTGATGAGCTTAGGCCATTTACATTCAATGTTATTATTGAGACATAATTTTTATTTCCTGTCATTTTGTTTTATTTTTCTCACAGCACTTATTATTTGTGATTTTTATGATTGCCATTCTAACTGGAGTGAGAGGAAATCTATGTGTAGTTTGGATTTACATTCCCTTGATTGTTAAGGATATTGAACACTTTTTTCATATATTTCTTGGCCATTTGCATTTCTTCTTTTGAGATATATGTTTAGTTCATATTCACATTAATTAATTATTTGTGTTTTGATGTTAAGTTTTTTGTGTTATACATATACCTGGTTATTAACCCCCATCAGAAGAGTAGCTGGCAAAGATTTTCTCCCATTTTATAGATTCTCTCTTCATACTCTTGTTTCCTTTGCTGTACAAAAGATTATTCATTTGAATCCTTCTGACTTATTGATTCCTGGTTTTATTTCTTGAGTTTTAGAAGCTTTGTCAGAAAGTTGGTGACCTGTGCCAATATCTTTTAGCGGTTGCAATGTTTCTTTTCTAATTCCTATGTCTTTAATATACTTTAAGTTAATTTTTGTTTCATTTGGAACTTTCATTCCTTCAAGATAACCAAGATTACTATGTGCAATATATAACAGTCTATCTTGCAAACTAACTAGATTATCAGTGTCAATCATTTATTGCATGAGTAAAGTTTAATTTCTAATTTTTAAATAAAGCATAAATTAGAATTCTAATATGTTCTTCCTGCACACCAGTGGCTTATTTTACACCTTCCTGGTGTTCTAGCACCAAGTGTCAGAAGTCACTGATCCAAAGCATAAGTCCCTCAAAAGCAGGAATTGTATTGAACTTATCCTTGTAATTGTACCATTCAAAGAACATAAAACTCAATAAAATATATAATGTGATGTTCCAAGGTAATTGGAAAGTTTGCAATTGATATGGTATACTCAACTTGTATAATTTCTGACATTGTGCTGGCATTTGTTTAAGATTCTACTGTTAGAAGAAGAAAGCAAATTGAAAATAAGAGGAAAAGTCCTTTAGAGCAGAAAAGAAAAAACCCTGGATCTGTAGGACAGAAGTACAGTGAGCAAATAAATGTAAGTACAGCATTAGTAAAAATTTCTATATAATAGTGAAAAAATTGTGTGGGAAGCAGAATGCTGTTACAGTGCTTGCTGTAAACTATATACCACAACATAAATATAAATATAGCCAAAGTCATTTGTGATGCAGTCTTAGAGTCTTACGCTAAACTTTTGTACTGTACTTATTTTCTGTCCTGTAATTAGCCTATATGATCTGTTACCAATAAAGGTTTTAAATCAACTTTTAAGAAATCACTATTGTTATTTTATCTGATATTGTTTATAACGAATTCTGGAAAAACTTAGGTCATGCACAACAAAATTCAACAAAGTTTTTGAAATAAGAAGAAAAAGAAAAGGAGGTAGAGAAGATGAGAGGAAAGTAGGAAGAAAGAAGGGAAAGGGAAGGAGAGAGTGAAAAAATAAAGGAAGGAAGGAAGGAAAACTAGAATCATGAATAAAGGAAGCATGTTTTTAATCATAAAGACTAAGACAGTCCTATCTGATTGAACATCCTACTTGAATTTGAGCTTCCTGGAAGACATGGCAAAAAGGAAAATCAAGTGAGCTTTATAATTTTCAAGGGATATTGGTGATGATTTTGTTATTGGATAATGACAGCTGAAAATATAGGCAGCAATTTAAAAATTTTTAAGTTCATTATATGTCATAAATTTTAAATGTGGAATCATGGTCTGATTTACTATTCTATTTTTATAGAATTTTGGACAAAGTTCCCAGCTAAGTTCAAATGATCCAAAACTAACTACAAGGGGTACTTCTAATGATGGAGAAGGTATTGGTCTATACATTTTCTTCAGAGCTTTGTTTCCAACAATTTTCTTTTCTTATATGGATTTTCTCAGTTGCTTACATTTTATGTGAATGCTAAAATACCATTCAGGACCTGAACTTTTCATCATCCCTATACACTCAGTTCATTGCCAGTTTTTCTTCATTCATAATAACAACGCATTGATCATCTTTTCTACAGCAAATTATTTCCTGACTTGTCAATTATTTCTGTAGGATAGATTCCCAGAATTAAAATTACAGTATCTGGCATGTAATTGGCATCTAAGAAATATTTGTTAATGAAACTACAAATATTAAATGATGCTGGATCAAAGGACAGATGTATTGATACAGCTTTTCATATATATTGCTAAAGTATTTCCAAAAAAGTATTACCTTTAGAAATTCTCTCAGTGGTATATGTCAATTTAAAGAATCACTTCTAATCATGCTTATATGATAGGCAAGGAAATGGTGTTATATTAGTTTTTATTTTATATTTTATTAATAATATGCTAAATTTTTAATGTATTTTTTTGGTAAATTGTCTCTTCATCTTATTTTTCCATATGTATTAGAGTTTTGAAGATTTCTTGATAATTTTTGCAAATTCTTGAATAAAATGTTTTCAATGCTTGGTTATTTTTATTATATTACACTTATTTTGTATTTTTACATATGTAACTATCAATTTTCATTTGTTCATTCAATAAATGATTATTAAGAGCTAATTTTCTGCTTACAAGTAAATATTAGGTTATAAAGTCATGAACAAAACATACAATAGCCTTGCCCTCTAGAAATTAAAGTATGTCAGGGAAGATTGGCCCAACCTTAGATAATAAACATGTGTTAACCTTTTCTTAACGATTTCTCCATTATTTTTAAATTCAAAGAAACTTCCCAGTACAGAAATTTATAGATATTTCCTTTTCATATAGGTTGTTTTAATAGTTTGATTCCTTAAATTTAACTCTTCAATTACTGGAATTTCTTAGATGAATGGTGGCAAATGAAACTCTAAGCTCTTTATTAAGCATTAAACTAATTTATTGAGTCATCTTTCCCTTCTCTCAAGTCTTTAATGCTTCTTTGATCATATTCTCTTAATCTAATTGGGTCTGTTTCTAGGCTATCAATTCTGTTCAGCTGATCATCTAATTTTCTCTTCTAAGTTCCTTTTCTCTTATTCTTTTGTTTATAGTTAATTTTAACTGCTACTAAAAAGACAATTTCCTTTATATTGTCTTTGTACCATCAATGAGTAAAAAATTAACACAAAAAATATCTAAACCTAGTGTATTTTATTCTTTTATTTAAGTAATACTCTAGGGATTTCTATTGCCTCATTTCTATTATTTTGGATTTTTTAATTAAGGATAGGAAAATGCTACATACTGAGGATCCTAACATATAAAATTCAAAGTAATAGAAAATTTACTGTATTTCTATTTGTGAAATAATGTATACACACATAATTCATCCTAGTACGTATAAGGGCTGATTCCAAAAACATAAAGGGATCAAAGAATAATTGATATATAAAGTTTCTGTAGTTTCAGACAGTACTTCTGAGTTTTTGACAGCTGAAAACCTAGTGAAAGCTTCAATACCTGAGGATGAAATTCTAACTGTCATGAATAGCAAGCAACTACAGAAATCAAATCTGAATTTAAGTAAGACCCAGCAATTCAACATCTGTACACTATCAGCTGAAGAACAAAAGATCCTACAATCCCTTAATCATCTAAATGGAAGGCTACGCTGTAAGTGTGGAAGAATATCCTTTGTGGAAAATGTGGTGTTTTGAAATTAGACTATTTTCATTTTAATCTTAATTTAATTTTAAAAAATCAAAGTGGCACACACCTATAATCCTAGAGGCTTGGGAGGATGTGGCAAGAAGATTGCAAATTCA
The DNA here is from genome assembly GCF_048772815.1 of Callospermophilus lateralis. Taxonomy (NCBI): domain Eukaryota; kingdom Metazoa; phylum Chordata; class Mammalia; order Rodentia; family Sciuridae; genus Callospermophilus; species Callospermophilus lateralis. The sequence continues at coordinate 124,558,796 of NC_135306.1, read as the reverse complement.
AAGCCAGCCTCAGGAAAAGCAACTAAGCAACTCAGTGAGACTCATCTCTAAATAAAATACAAAATAGGGCTGGGGATATGGCTCAGTAGTCAACTGCCCCTGGGTTCAATCCCTGGTACCAAAAATAAAATAAAAAATAAAAATACAACATCTATCTAGATTAATGGAGTATACACAAATTAAGAATTTATCTGAATGAAATCATACTGCTTCAAGTATACCATATCATTTATGACATCATTTATGATGATACCAAAAGCCTTACTGTGTTTGAGAAACATATGAACATGGACAGGCAGGGTACCTATAGTGACCATCCATGAAAACAACTATAAATTCTTGATTAAGTATTTTAAAACCTAAATATAGCAATGAGCTAGCAAGAATATAACAAATTCTTAAGACTCCGAAATTTGTAAGAACTCAGAAAGAGAAGGAGAATGCTACAGTTAGCTTATATTCTGAGCATATTTAACCCAGGATATTTTCATTTCACAAGTGAAATCCAAGGAAAAAGAGCAGCCCACAGTAAGACAACATAGAGGGGACAGAAGATGAAACCCAGGGCCCACTGAAGATCAGTAGTCTCATAAAAGAGCCTCCCGTACAAAGATCTATGCATTGCACATACACAGAAAGGAGGGAAGGGTAAAAAAGAAAAGAAAAAGAAAGAAACTTGTAATTCTTGAACTTCGGTATTGAGCAGATGAGGGGTCAGAGAGAAATCCATGAGAATTTAGAACCACCATGTAGTATAACTACCACACAAATTTACAACCCATATTCACACTACTTGAGTAGTCTTTAAAGTCTCAAAGAATTTAATTTAGAATGACCTCAATCTAGTAACAGCCCAAAATATCTAAAAAAAAAAAAGTAAATTTATGTCCCTTCTGTAGAAATGTACTCATATTTTAGTTTTCAAAGAATTATCACAAAGGAAAATAAGCAGCCCACAATTTAAAAAAATAAAAATAAGATAAAATAACTTGATCCACAAAGAAAAAGGCACCATTAAAAAAATCAAAAGGAACCACAAGACCAAATAAACAGACCCAAACAGTGTTTTAGATAATGATATTACCAGACACAGGCTATAACTACATTTATATGTTTTAAAGTAATCAGAACTGTGTTTAAAAATCCAGTCAGAGAATAAGAAACTATTATAAAGAATGACCAAGCAGATTTGAAAAAAAAAAATGGGCCAAACAGAATGCCTAGAAATGGAAAATATAATAATTGAAATTCAAAATTCAGCAGATTACAGACATCTGAAGAGAGAATTAGTAAACTGGAATATAAATCAAAGAAACTTATACAGAATAAAGTACAAAGACACAAAGAGATGGAAATTTTGAAAGAGTTTAAAAGACAAAGGAATAAGAAATTCTGAAGTAGGCCACGAGCAATTTCTGAAGTAATAACAGCTGGCAATTTTTCCAATCTGATGAACAATACCAACCTACAAATTCAAAAACCTAACACATTTCAGAGTAAATAAAAAGAAATCCCTTTGTATAGTTTCAGTGCCCAGCACAAAGAAAAGAAATTCTCACCAAGACACATCATAGTAAATTTTAATCAGTAACAAAGATGGCAGAAAACATTAAAGATATCAGAAGATATTGAACAATGTGTTCAATGTACTAAACTTAAAATCTTTCAAGGTGAAAATGTCTCTCAAAAATCAGAGAAAATTAAAAATATGTTCAGACAAAAACTTACTTAATAGACACTAAGGAAATTCTAACAAATGCACTTTAGCAGATAGAAATTAATTTGAGTTAATTTGAACAAACATTTTATTTAAAAAATATAACAAAGCATCATGTGTTTAAATATTTAGAATTAAAATACCTATAAATATACATAAGTTGGGAAAACAAATAGAGGTAACATACACTAGGATTCTTGATAAGGAATAGGGTAAAGATATGGATTAAGTTTAAATGCTGATAATTGAAATATACCTCTAGTAATTATTAGAGTCACATCTAAAAGACTAGAAATATTATATGCAACTTTCAAACTAGTAAGGAAGGGAAAGTGGCATTCAAAAAATACTAGATTAATCCAAAATAAACAAGAAAGAAAAGAAAAACATAGAAGAGGTAGAACAAATGGAAATACTATCCTTTAAGATGGTATGTACAAATATATTTACAATATATGTAAATGGATTAAATACTACACTTAAAAGACAAAATCTGTCAAATGGAATTTTCTGATAAAATTATATTCTATTTCTAAACCACGTATTCAAAACATAAGAATAAAGAAAAGCAGAAAACCAAAAAGATGAAAAATATGTAGAAAGCAAATAATAATCAAAGCTAGTTTAAATGTAATATTATCAGACAAAATTGACTATACAGTAGAAAGATATATATAGACAGATTACTTCATGATGATTAAAGTTTTAATACAGGAGAAATACATAAAATGTTTTATATGAATTTAAGAATATAGCCTCAGCAGCACAATTCACAATATCTAAATTATGGAACCAACCTAGATGCCCTCCAGTAAATAAATGGATAGGGATACTTTGGTATACATACACAATGGAATATTACTCAACATTAAAAGAAAATAAAATCATGGCATTTGCAGGTAAATGGATGAAGTTGGAGCATATAATGCCAAGTGAAGCAAGCCAATCCCAAAAAACCAATGGCCAAATGTTTTCTTTGATATGAGGATGCTGACTCATAATGGTGATGGGGCAGGGAGCAAGAGAGGAATGGAGGAACTCTATATAGATAGAGCAAAGGGGAGGGAGGGGAGAGGAGGGGATAAGGAGGTAGGAATGATGGTGGAATGAGTTAGACATCCTTACCCTAAGTATATGTATGAAGACACAAGTGGTGTGAAAGTACTTTGTGTACAATCTTGACTTGAAAAATTGTGCTCTATATGTGTAATATGAAATGAATTGCATTCTGCCATCATGTATAACAAATTAGAATAAATAAATAATTTAATAAAAAAAGAACGCAGCCTCAAATATGTTTTAAGGCTGGAGGTATAGCTTGGTATTGGAGTATGTATTTACCATGCATATTTAGCAAGCATGAAGTTCTGGGTTCAATCCCCAGCATCAAAAAACAAATGAAATATTTCCAATGGTAGTAGAAGATTTTAACCTACCATTGTCAGTTCTTGATAGAACAAATAGAAAAAGTACAATAGATGTGAAAGAATTGAACATAATTAACAAATTTGATCAGAAAGACACATTTTTCATAAGCACACATAGAACATCTATAATATAAATCATATATGATTCCAAGGATTAGAATCGTGCAAGCTATATCCTGGCTGCAATACAATTTAGATAAAATCTAATAACAAAAGTGAACCATTAATAACAAAAAGATTACCATTAAGAAACATTTTTCCCCCAGTACTGGAGATTGAATCCAGGATGCTTTACCATGGAGCTAATTCCCAGTACTTTTTATTTCTTATTTTCAAAAAAGTCTTGCTAAGTTGCTGAGGTTGGCCTCAAACTTGCCCTGGTGCCTCAGCCTCCCTAGTTGCTAAGATTATAGGCGTGTAGCACCACTCCTGGCAAGAAACACATTTTTTTATTCTCAAAAAATATATATATATATACATAATAAAAATTACAAAATATTTACAAGTGAACAAGAATAAAAATATTTGTGAGTATATGTTTTTATCAGGACCTCTTTACCTACGCACCATTGACATTTTGGATTCAGTAATTCTGGTTGTTTTTTAATGGTGCTGGGAATCAAACCTAGGGCCTCATACATGCTAGGCAAACACTTTATCACTGAGTTACAACCCCAGCCTAAGGAATGGATAATTCTTTATTGTAGGGGGTATCTTATGCATTATAAAGTGTTTAGCAGCTTATCTGGTCTCTACCCATTACATGCCATAGCACCTCCCAGTCATGACAACCAAGTGTCTCCAGACATTGCCAAATGTCCCTTGGATGGCAAAAATACCCTATAGCTGAGAACATATAATTAGAATCCCAATGTTAAAAGTTACATCCTTTTTTGTTGAAAAGAAGAACTACTAATTGCAAAGGAATTTGGATTTAGATACAGTACCCCTCACTTAAGGTAAAAATCTGCTTTTGAATTCCAGATATCATATTGCCAGAAAAGATATGAAGAAATTCTGGGATTATTTTCAAAAACATTGTTTGTAATAACACTAAATAGCAAGAAATTAAATGGAACTTCTAGTGTGTACTAGACATAAAAATCAGTTCCAGGTAGTTAAATATTAAATATGAAAAAAATAACGTTTTTAAGAGATAAGAAAATATTTCTAACCTCAAGGAAGGATTTCTTAAGCACAAGAAAATCTATAAAAGAAAAAAATAAATCTGACTATATTAAAATCACAAACCTCATATCAAAATACAATTAAAAGAATGAAAAGCCACAAAGTGATAGAAAATATAACACAGAATAAAGGACTCATTTAAACTATGTGAAGAATGCCTATAAGTTAATGAGGAAAAAAAGACAACCCAGTAGAAAAATGGAACCAAAAAAGATTTTGAATGGGAACTTCACAACAAAGGAAATGCAAATAACAATAAACATTGATTTTAATGCTCAATTTCACTAGTAATAGAGAAATGTAAATTAAAACGATGAGTTCTAGTTACATATTCATCAGAAAGACTGAAGGTTAAAAAACTGAGAATCCTATGTATTGGGAGAGATGTGCAGCAATAGCAGCTCTCATGTAATACTGTGGGAGGGTAAACTGGTGCAATCCTTTTAGGAAGTTTTGTCACCATCTAAGTTAAACATGAACATACCTTACAGCCCAGCAATTTCACTTCTAGATGTGTATGCTCTAGAGAAAATCCTGCACATGCCTGTCAGGAGATATATGTATAAGAATGTGGAGATCATTATTTATAAAATTCAAAAATAAAAAAATTCAAAGTATATTTATGATAGAATATTATTCAGCAAGAAAGATATACAAATTATAACTACACACATCATCCTGATGAATCTTAAAACATATAATTTTGCGTAAAAAAAAAAGAAATCCATTACAAAAATAGTTAAAAGTAAATTGTTGTTTGGGGGATGCATACATGTGCTAAAACAACAAAGCAAGAAACTCAGTATAGGGTAGTATGGGGGCAGAGAGCTCCAGGAAGTTTCTTTTAAAAAAATTTTTTATTTTTTAGTTATAGTTGAACACAATACCTTTATTTATTTATTTTTATGTGGCGCTAAGGATCAAACCCAGGGCCTTGCATGTGCTAGGTGAGCGCTCTACTGCTGAGCCACAACCCCAGCCCAAGGAAGTTATCTAAACTAATGATAAATTCAAGGTAGTTACCTAGACATTAACTTTATTATTATTAATTAAAATATGCATATGTTTTATATACTCTGCATGTTAACTTCAAAATTAAAACTGAATTTTAAAATGATGTAGAAAGCAGAAAACTAAAACACAAAAGAAGCACAGAACTAAGGCTATCCCTTTAAGATGTAAAATTATGCAGATAAAGAATAAAAAACTCAAGTCAATAACTTGGAGGTTTTATTTCTATTAGGTTCTCCTATATTTAAATGCTTCACATAAAAGATTCTACATTAATTGTTTTCTTTTACCCAGATTCTTTCTAGTGTATGGACCAAAGCCTAAAGATTGAAAAAACCAGAATTGATAAAATTACTCAAATTTTTGTGCTTCAATAGCTAAATAAACATATATTTTTTCCTGAGAAAAAAACGTTTCCAAGGATGAAATTCCTGTTTTGGTTTAAAAAAAGAAAGAAGACATAATATCTCAATAAAGATTGAGGGTCAACAGGAAAGAAAAGTCTTACTCAATTTTGAACATTTTGACATTTTGGAATGTAATATTTGATTCTTTTTTGTAATATTTGATTCTTTAGTCATTCTTTTCTTTCAGTATATGTAAACAAATTATTTTTGTGTTATGGTATAACTTTTCAGATATGCAAGAAACCATTTACCAAAATCCATCCATCAAAAACACTCTACAAATAATACCACTTCTGGTAAGTATTTGAAGAGGCTTTCTTTCTTTCTTTTTTTTTTTTTTTCTTGTTTTAGGAAATGTCATGATTTTTATGTGCCCATCAATAAAGGTAAGAATCCTTTGCTAGTATCAGTTTTTCTTGATACTGATTTTTAGAGCTTTACTCTCCCAACCAACTCTTTTTATCATGTTTCATTACAATCAAGCAAATATTCTTTCATTTTGAAAATCAAAATGTAAGTATATTTATATACAGAGTATTTTATCAGTCATGAGATCAGAAACAAGCATTAGTGCACCAATCTTCAAGTAATTTTAGTTAGTTGTGTAACCTAATTGAAAAATTACTAAGTTTACCTTGGTAATGATCTGTGTCCTGGCCCATATCCCTTCCATGTCCTCAGAGTTCAAAACTAAACATTACTATCTTGAAACTTTTTTTTTTTACCTTGGCACTAGACTCTGGTAAAGAAAAATATGTAAATAAAAAATAGTCCCTACATTCAAGAATTTGCAGTCAAACGGAGAAAGACATATATTTGTAATATATACAAATAACTATAATACAAAACTACAAATTTAAGAAACCGAAGAAGGAAAGTATGTCTAGCTAGAAGTAATTGGGAGACATTAAATTCTATACAAAGGGTGTCCTCAAACTAAGATATTACTTGTACTTTCACAATTCTCAATTTAGGTATTCATTAAAATAATGTTTGTTAGAGAATTAATTGGATGCTTATCTAATTACTCTTCATCACACCCCTTCAGTTCTGAAATCTTAACAGGAAAAATAAGATTGTGCAAGTAAAGTTAAATATTTCTTATCCATGTTTTAGAGTGTTGTTGTGCTCTGGCTATGATAGTGAATGATAGTAAGAAAGAAGCTATCTCCGCCCTCTTGAAACTTATCATTTACCTCTAAGAATGTAATTTTTCAAAGTGGCCTTTGGCATTTTTGAGTTGTGATTTTTGGACATAACTCTCTTGTCAATAGTCACTTTAACTTCTGATAAATTGTTTTTTCCCATGGCTACTTTTTTCTCTAAATTTTTCATATCCAGCAATTTGGTGATGTTTATGATGGTAATTTTTATGTGCCTGAGATATGGGACATTTTTATCAGTTCTGACACAGTTATTATTTATGATAATGATTCTTATTTCACTTTAATGACTGAGATCACTCTTTTGTGCACTTCAGCTCAACTTGAAAACAGTGTACTAACCACAAAGTATGAATAGTAAGATACTCTTCAATAGGAAGAGAAAGTTGTCTAATCAGAAAATTACCCTGTTATACATTTTAATTCACTTTGTTATTATATTGCTAGAATATGTAATAACTGAAAAGTTAATGTTGTGCATTGGGGAACACTGGTAGACTTGAAATCACTCTTTTAATTTTTTTAGTTGTAGATGGACACAATACCTTCATTTTATTTTTATATGGTGCTGAGGATCCAACCCAGTGCCTTCCACATGCGAGGTGAGCATTCTATCACTGAGCTACAACCCCAGCCCAAAATCATTTTTATCTTACATCTTTTTCAGTCTTCATGACAATTGATAATCACTAAATTTCTTCAGTCTTTATTGACAAATATTTTTCTCTCCTTCATTTTAACAACAGCATTAACAATTTATTTTCAGGGAAAATTATACAAAACTAAAGAATGGTTAACTACCTGTTTAAACAGTTACATCAAATTTGCCTGGTTTGTCATATCTTGCTTGGGGATTTGGATATTTTATTCTTGTCTTCCCTTTTCCTTATTTTAATTTAACTTTACTCTTCACCTAGATTCACCAAATTATTGACATTTTGCCATAATTGCTTTATAAAATGGATGGATGGGTGGATAAATAAGTAGAATATACACAGAGAAAGATACATTTTTATGACTTGTAAAAGTAGACTGCAGACATAATGATACTTCCCCTCTAAATACTTCGGCATACATGTTCTGCTAAGAAAAAAGACATTCTCCTACAAAACCACAATATTGTTATTATACCCAAGAAATTTAATATTGATTACAATAGTATTATCTGATACATTCCAGATTCAAAATATCCCAGTTATTTGAATAAAATGTCCTCTGTGGCCATTTTATTTTTCTAATCCATGATCAAACCCAGGATGATTCACCATCACCCCAACATATGCACACTTATTTCATGGGTAGAGGCCTATTTCTCCCATTTTATCATTCTTTAGTTTCTTCCCCCCTCCTCTTTAGTTCTAAGTAGTATTGATTTTGGGTTTCTTCTCTTAGGGAAAGAAATGAACTGTCATTCGTGACACAGTATTTAGGATAAATTTTTAAATTATCATTCTAAAAATCATTTTTAAACATTTAAATAATTTTAAAAACAATAAATGGAAATAATAACAACAAATTTCTAATTGTAGAATATCAGACACTAACACTTAGGTTAGGGAAATATTTTTAATGGGAGAATCTCCTCAGTATCTCTTGTAGCATACCCTACCATTGCTTAGAGCAAATGCAAGTCTGAGATATTGGAATAATAATAATTGCAACCCACCTTCTCCCGTTCAATGGTACTCATAATCATTCTAATAGTAATAGCAGCTACCCCACAGAGGAAACAGTGCTGATAACATAGAACATGCTAAATAGGAGTTTGGTAGTATTATTGACATTATTCTGATCACCTTACTTGTTTAAATCACCCCCCAAAAAAGTAAAATTCCTGAAAGCACTTGAGTGAAATTTAAGTAGTTACATATGTAAGTGAGATTTATATTTGAGTATTTTAGTGAAAGTATTAAAGTGAAAGCATAACTTTTTCTTGTAAAAATTGGAATAATTCTAACAACATTTGTAGTTCCCCCTTCTTTTCCTTGTCCTTCTCACTACACTATGAATCTTCCATTACAGCCGGGCACGTTTAATATTTTGTCCATCAAGTTTGCAATATCCTGTTCTGTCTCTGTTTTTCTCATGATTTGCATATGTTTATGCCCAATTTCTAACTGCACTTTAGTATTTTAGATTTGTTTTCTCTCCTTTCCAAATTCAACTTATCTAAGAACAAACATATATCATTTCCCTCATGAGACCTTCCATAATCAATCTAGTTTATGATCCTCTCTCACTCCTCTGAACTTATCAATATAGCATCTCAAATCTTGTATTTAAACTACACAGGCATTTTTGTTAGTTGCTTTTCTAAGTGAATAATCTTCTTTGAAACTGTGTTCTTGAGGCCTAAATTGTTTTCCACTTCCCTAAATGCTTTATAGAAACAAGCATATATGAAATATTTAGAAAATATTGGTTGACTTTTTATGATTTTTTATGAATAGATAAATTATCTCCTTTCTTTAGATTTGCAGTAAAATGCAGTGATTTACTTGAACTTGGAATTTTTTTTCTAATAGTCTGAAGCAGAGTTTATACTCCATATAAAATATCAATTTTTTTTTCAAGTACTAGGGATTGAATCCAGGAGTGCTCTACCAGTCCTTTTTATTTTTTATTCTGAGGCAGGGCTTCATTAAGTTGCTGACTCTGGCCTCAAATTATCAATCCTCCTGCCTTAGCCTCCTGAGTTGCTGGGATTGAAAGTATAAGCCATTGCACCCAACTCCTAAATTCTTTAATGAGTGCTAGTGTTTAATAAATTAATACTATTTAGTGAGATATAATTAGAGGAAAGGAAACTTAAACTTACTGGGTAAAGTGCTATGCTGCATGGTTTCCCCCTTATTCTGAATCAAATGAGCTACAGACATCAGGTAGTTTTCCCAAGGTCCCAGAGATGTTCAGTGACAGAGCCAGGAATTAAACTTGTCTCTCTTTCCCATAAAATCTGTTCTAGTTTTTTTTTTATAATCCTTATTTCAATTAATGATATCATCTTCCATCAAATTTCCCAGACAGAAACATTTATCTAACCAGGCTTCTCATTCTCCATTATCCAAAGTCTTTAAGTATTTCTAATCATATTCACTAAATATACCTCAAATACATTCAGTTCTTTCCAAATGTGACAGTGTACTGGTTTAAGAATTTATCATGTTCACAATAACATATACTTTATGAACAATAGAAGAACTGGAAGGCTCCAAAAACAAAGCAATTATAAGAAGATGGAAATATTACCTTGTTTTGACCATTACATTGCAACATATATTGAAATAACACACAATGTCTCTTAAATACGTATAAATGTTATATGTTAATGAAAATCTTCTAAATTTAAGGAAGGCTGCAGGTATACTCGGTGGTATAGCACTTGCCTAGCATGCACAATGTATACATATTGCATACACGTATCAAAGTATCATACTGTTCCTCATAAATATGTACTATTTAGATAATCAGTTTTTTAAAGGAATTTATCATGTTTAATCTGAACCATTTCAACTGCCACCAGGTTTGCTCTCTTAAGTGTATCTTTCATACCACCATCACCAGAGTAATCTCTCCAGCTTAAAATTTAACTTCAGTTGTTACCTGTTACCTAACAGATAAAATTAAAACTCCAGAGAAATGCATTCAACACCCATCCAGCCTTACCTCTGGTTGCTCCCCATCTTATGACTTACCTTCTCTTGAGTAGTTGGCAAGTCTCCCCATAACTCCTTGCACGCTTTCAGGACCCATGGTGTTCCCACTGCCTCACAGACCTTGTTATCTGCTTTTCTACTACCTACTCTTCAGGACTTGGCCCCAGTGTCATCCATCTGGGAAGGCTTTTTCAGTCCAACCTTTGTCCTGCCCAAAAATTTAGAATTTCCCCCTGTTGGCAGCCATTCAGCCTGACCTTTTCTTTTTGTAGAAGCTACCATATTAGTTCATTTTATTCATTGAACAGATACTGTCTGAGTACTTCCCATGTATTGGGCATTCTGCTAGGACTGCAAATAGAAAGAGGAAGAGTAACCTGCATTCTAATAGGGGCAACATGAAAACATTACAGTGTAATAGGGTTGTTGCAAGGGCAACCTCAAAACTCCTGCCACTGCCATTATAAATTTCAAAGTATAAAATTCTTAGAAGAATTTTCATTTTAAATAAATAAATGTAATAAATAAATAAATAATAAATTTATTTATTTTTTAATAAATAAATGTAATAAATTTTTAGCAATTACCCTCTCAAGCAATGTACTTCTTTAGCATAAAGTATATAAACACTCTTAGGATCTTATGTGGGTTCTAACTGTTTCCTGTAGAAAATAAAATTATTAAACTTTGACCATTTTCTTTTTTTTTTTTTCAAGAGAGAGAGAGAAAATTTTTTAATATTTAGTTTAAATATTAAATTTTTTAATTTTTTAGTTTTCAGTGGACACAATATCTTTATTTTATTTTTATATGGTGCTGAGGATCGAACCCAGCGCCCCGTGAATGCCAGGCAAGTGCGTTACTGCTTGAGCCATATCCCCAGCCCCAAACTTTGACCATTTCACAGCAGATTATATTAAGCACTACTTAAATAAATGTTACCAGTAGCAAAGTATGAAGATCATGGATTATTATAATTAATATGATGCCTTATGTAATTACTTTGTTTTGTTGAGAATGATATGTAAATGGCATTTAGAATTTGAATTATGAGCATAGTCTTATTAAAATCTGTAATCTATAAAGAGATTTACTTGCCAAAGTCTTTGAATACTTTAGTAAAGGAATATTCTGAAACTATGTTACAGAACAGCCTGCCAAGACCTCGACCATCTCCTGATGTTGGATCCAGATTGCAAAGAAAATATTGATGAAGTGTGACAGTAACTATTTAATGAAATCATTATTTTTGAGAATCTCCTGTAAATATATATTTCTGCATTTATTAATGATTCAAAACACTATAATCATAAAAATGAAGTATAATATAGGTAATGGAGATAAATTGATCAGTTTACGTTTATGCTATAAATTATACTTTATTATGTATTTTATTGGTGAATACATTTTTAATGAATGGAAATATTTCATTGTTTTCAACAAGCATGCTACTGGATATAAATTAATTCTATTTAAAAGTAAAAAAGAGGCTATTTTGTTATTCCAATTATGCATTAATTGTAGTTATGAAGCTTTGTTTTCTGAAATTCCTAATAAATTCTATTAAATTTGTATGGTGGTATAAAAAGTCTACAATTGATAACATCTTACATAAATAATACAGCTATTTGTTTAAGACATTACAGGATCTCTATACTTTGGAGATGTTACAAATAGGTCTTTTATCAACTCTGCATGTTCAGCAATTGATATTATCATCTTTTCTAGGGGGTAATTTGTCTTTAAATTTGACCACACTTTCAAAATCTCAGAGGGATCAAATGGTAAACATGAAAAATAAATTGTAATTCCAACCAGCTAACTTGAATTTCCTAGTCAGTAAATTTTTTCCAAATACAGAATTTCTACTTAGGAAACACGATTTATATTAGAAGTTTGCTCTTTTTAAATATGAAACAGCCAAAATTTGTATGATATAATAATCCCTCAATCGTTTTATTTTCCCTCAACTATTTTTACTTCAGGTTCTCATCTGAATTATATCAAACTAATTTTTTTACTTCTGATAACATATCTAAAGTGAGAATGAAATGTCCAGAGTGAGAATTAATCATATCAATTCCATCTTAAAAGTCTCCCCTCCCACTAATGGAAGAATTTTCATTCCTTAGCATGGTATGTAAGACTCTTTATATTCCAAGTTCTCCATACTTTTTTAACATCTTTCCCGCCATACCAGTTTTACCAAACCACCTATAGGTCCCCAAATAAAACCTACTATTTCATACGTCTCTGCCTACACATATGCTATACTCTCAGTTTGAACTGGCTTCCCCTTGTGCCCTACTTAATCTACCCAGTAAATTTTTATTCATACTGTTCAGGTTGAACTTTCTCCATTTTGCCCTAATAATCCTATCTACCACCTCTTCTATACAAATTTTATTCTTGTACCCGAACTGACCTTATTTGCATACATATCACCTGTTCTCCTAACGCAAAAGCTCCTGGAACACAGACACTGTCATTCACTTGTATGTTCTTAGGAATTAAAATAGGGAACATAATGGCAGGTCAAAAAAACGAATAAAGGACAAAATATTCAGTCATTCAAAATTCCTTTCTACCCCTCAAAAAGAGGTATAATGGAATCACTCTTCCCCCTCAAAATTCAAAATACACCCACACAAACCCATTAAGTTTCAAAGTCCAGAAATAATCCTCTCTTTCAAGACTCTCCCCTCTGGATCTCTCCATTCTTTTTCATAAAAGGTAACACATGTTTGTAAAGGAGTAGTTTTATCAGCCTGTTACTTGCCTGTAGAATTTTGCATTTGCACAGTATTTTTTTATTTCATATTCTCTTTTTCGTTTCATTTCCTATTTTCCTTTTCATTCCAGGATGAAAGTTTCTGCTTATATAAAATTCTCATGAACCTTATGGGGTCTCCTGTGGTTGTGAGAGAATTTGCTCTTAGACAAGAGGTCTCTCTTAGATAGTCACTCCCCTGTTTTCAGCTTCTGCAGAGATAATTGAGGACATCTGAGTCATATACTTAATCTCTTTATAGCCTTTTTGTGACTAAATATTCTGACCTTTTGTTCTTTCTGTGGTATTAATAAAATGTTTTACAACCTCATCCAAGATTTTTTCTATCCTGACAGTGAATCTCAATTTTAGTATCATTTGCAATCCTGCAATCATCAAGTCATACTTCCATTTTCTTTATCTTTTTCTCTCTCTCAATCTAGCTCTTTCCTATGGCATTTTATTATAAGAAACACTTTGTTTGCAAATATCCACAAATATTCACAGTTAATGTCCAGTTTCATTGTTCTTAGTTCTGCTTTCCACATAATTGCAAAACACAATTCCCCTACATTTTCTGCCACTTTATAACAAATATCCCTTTTTCTCTAGTTTCCAATAACATGTTTCTCCTTTCCTCTTGAGCTTTACCAGCAGCATCTTTAACATTCATATTTCTACTAATAGTCTGTTCAAATCAGCCTAGGTTTTTGGCACCATGCTACTTAAAATTCTTCCAACTTCTGCCCACAGCCCAATTCCAAAGTCACTTTCTCATTCTTAGTTATTAATTTATAGCAGCACTCCATTTCCAGTAAAAATTCTGTTGTGTCTTATGGCCACAAATTTATTTGCTTTTAAAACATACATGAGGATTAGGATATAGCTCAAAGGTACATCATTTGCATATCATGCACAAGGCCCTGGGTTCTATCCCCAGCACTACAAAAAAAAACAAAAGTAAAAAAAAAAAAATAACACACATACAAATGTATTATAATTCTGAAGGTTAGAAGTCTGACACTGGTTTCCCTGGACTAAAATCAAAGTGTAAATAGGGATATGCTACTTTCTGGAAGCTCTAGGGGGAGAATTCCTTGTCTTTTCTAACTTTTATTAGAGGTCACCCATATTCTTTGATTTATGACTCTCTTCCTCTATCTTCAAATCTAAGATGAAAACCGCATATCACATCTCTTGACCTCTCTGCTTTCTCCTTCTGTGTGTGTGTGTATGTGTTTAGTGGTGGTTATACTGAGCTACATTCCTGTCTCCCTTTTCTAATTTTGAGGACCCTTATGATTACATTGGGACCCTCTGGATATCTCAGTATCTGTCTTAGTATCAACTGATTAGCGAACTTAATTTCATCGACAACCTATATTCCCTTTTGCCAAGTAACCTAACATATTCACAGGTTCTGGGGGTGAGGGGGTCATTATTCTGCCTACCACAGGGATATAAAATCAAAGGGATGGGGCTGGGGATGTGGCTCAAGTGGTAGCACGCTGGCCTGGCATGCGTGCGGCCCAGGTTCGATCCTCAACACCACATACAAACAAAGATGTTGTGTCCGCCAATAATAACTAAAAATAACTAAAAAAGTAAATATTAAAAATTCTCTCTCTCCCTCTCTCTTTAAAAAAAAAAAGTGTCCATCATTGTTTCTGAGCAATATTTAAAAAAAAAAAAGAGAGAGAGAGAGTGGAGCCATTTAAAAAAAAAATCAAAGGAATATTGAGGGACAGAGATTGCTAGTTGTGGTGGCCCCATTTTTTTTTTTTTTTTTGGTTTCCCCTTTTTTCCTTAGTAATAAAATCTGTTTTACAGATATCTAGCCACCAGGATAAAAACAGTGTTACCCAGCTCTCTTGCAACTAATGATGGCTATATGACTAAGTTTGAAACTGTGCCTTTAAAGAGAAGGGGTAAACACTCCTTTTCCTCCTTTTATCTCTTCCTTCTCTATGCTAGCTGGAATGCAGACTTTAATGTGTATCACTGTAGCATGCAGACACAGCTCATTGTTAAATCTTATGGAAAGCAAACTGGGAGAAACCTGGGCCCATGATAGCATTACATAACAGTCAACTTTTATGTGAACAAAGCATAAATTTCTATTTTATTTAGCTACTGTTATTTTGAATCCCGTTGAAAAAAACCTAACTTAAATCCTAGTTAACATATTTTTTAAAAGTGGGAGATAGGCCCTTCCTTCCTGTGATGTTATTCTTAGTCAACCTGACTCGATTGAGGAACACCTAAAAAATTAGTAAATCACAGTTCTGGGTATGTCATGAAGATGTTTCCAGAGATAATAGGCATGTGGGTCAGTGAACTGAGCAAAGACTCACCTAAACAGGAGTGGTGCCATTGCATAGGCATGGGGCCTGGATGAAACCAAAGGCAGAAGAAAGGGGAAACTCCACACGTGCTCATTTTTGCTGCTGTCACCATCCCCCATGAACATCAGACTCCAGATTATTCAACTTTTAAATGTGGAACTACACCAGCAATCCTCCAGTTAGCTTCTAGGCCTTTAGCCTTGGACTGGGGCTACATCATTCTTTGTCCTTGTGCTGATGCTCCAGATTCTTCAACTGTACAGCTATTGATTTCCCTGGCTCTCCAGCCTGCAGATGGCCATTGTGAACTATTGATCCTCTGATCATGTAAACCTATTTAATAAATTCCCTCTTAAAAATATACAGGGGCTGGGGATGTGGCACAAGCAGTAACACGCTCACCTGGCATGCGCGGGGCACTGGGTTTGATCCTCAGTACTACATAAAAATAAAATAAAGATGTTGTGTCCACCTAAAACTGAAAAATAAATGTTAAGAAAGTTCTCTCTCTCTCTCTCTCTCTCTCTCCCTCCCTCCTCTCTCTCTCTCTCTCTCTCTCTCTCTCTCTATATATATATATATATATATATATATATATATACACATAATCTAGGGGATGAGGCTATAGTTCAGTGGTAGAGTGCTTGCCTAGCATGCGTGAGGCACTGGGTTTGATTCTCAGCACCACATAAATAAGTAAACAATTAAAATAAAGACATTCTGTCCATCTACAACTACAAAAAAAAATTTTAAGAATATTGTTTAAAAAATTATATGTATACATATACACATACACACACACACACACACACACACACAATCTATTGATTGTGTTGTTCTAAATAACTCTGATTAGTATGCTTTCCTTCTGCTTTAGGTCTAAGTGTTTGCTTTTGAAATGGGCAAGTTCATGAAACCCAGGAAAAGCAGAACTAGTCCTGAACAGATGCTATTCTGACATTGATGATGGCACTTCATGCCACCTCAAAAGTCATTCTCTGGTAGCTGGAATTGACTACTATCCCTGCAAAGTGCTGGCTGCCATACAAGAAGAACATTACCAACAGGTCAAAGGTCAAATGTCTTTTGTAATAATATGTCATGCCCTCTTAAATAATACTGTGATCAACAGATGTCTTCAGAAACTCTGCACTTTTTTAATTTTAATATTTTTTAGTTGTCAATGAACCTTTATTTATTTATATGCAGTGCTGAGAATCAAACACAGGGCCTCACACATGCTAGGCCAACTCTGTACCACTGAGCCACAACCCCAGCCCAGAAACCCTGCTCTTAATGTAAGAGCAACTGGAGGCTAAGTTCAAGCCTAAAGAGAGGGACAAGATAGGCAAGAACAAGTGGTTCTTTTTATTGTTTTTTATTTCAATCATTTAACATAAAAATAAAAATCTTGTGGGGAAAAATAAAGTGGGAGATATTATAATGTTGTAACCATTCTTTAGCAATAGATGAACTCCCACCCAAAATTAGTTCAGATGTGGAGGCTGTTGATATCACATACACACACATAAAAAAAATGTTAACATATGAAAAATGTTATTTACATACATAATTCAAATCTCTAGGGCGGCAGATCAGGCTTCCCAAGCAGCTCTGAAATGGCTTAGGAGATCAAAGAAAGAAATCTGGCTTGGAGTTTTTAATTGTGATTAGAGGGTGTAGCCAGAATGAGAGTTCCCATATGCAAGCTGAAGAATCTACTTGTTTGAATCTTCTGCAGAGACAAAGGAAAAAGCATTTGGGCTCTCTTATCAGTATGCCCAGATGTGGAACAGAAGGGGGAATAAAGGGGTGAGGCTTAAAAGCTATCAAAGGTTAAAACAGCTATCAATGGTTAAAACATCAAAAAGTAGAATCAGGCCCCCGCACCAAAAACAAACAGAAAAATGGAGTCAGAACTAAGAATTTAGCCCAATGTTAGAATGCATGCTTAGCACACACAAGACCCTGAATTCAATCCCTAGTACTACAAAAAAATAAAATCTAAGTGGAATCAGATGCTTTATTACACACAGCATAATTATAGAAAATTATATAAAACTATCTACAGAACCTAAGTCTTTGTGTAGGTAATGGGGCTCTAGTGCAAGGAGAAAAGTTGGACTTACATAGAAGCACTGAGGAGGAAATACAAATAGATGGTAAAGAGGATCAAGGTCTAGCAAGGAGCGGTATCACACACCTGTAATCCCAGAGGCTTGGGAGGATAAGGCTGGAGGATTTTGAGTTCAAAGCCAGCCTCAGCAACTGCGAGGCTCTAAGCAACTCGGTGAGACCCTGTATATAAATAAAATACAAAATAGGGCTGGGATGTAGCTCAGTAGTTGAGTGCCCCTGAGTTCAATCCCTTGTACTTCCCCCAAAACATGGATCAAGTTCTAGCCTGCAGTGGTGAGGAATACCTGTGAAGTTGTAGATCTAAAATCCTCTCCCACTGAAAATGCTGGAAATTATAGGCAGTTTCTTCTTTGGACATTCTTTTCCTGAACTCCTTTTAGTTACAAATCTAACAATAAAATAGCAATGCTACATAATATTTAATGGTTAGTTATAGTCAAGTATATTTCTGGAACATATTTTGTTTTGCTTCTCATTTGCATTATGTAAATAGTCTTCCCATTCCTTTCATTCACAAAATATTAAGTACTATCTATGTGCCAAAAGCTTTGCTACTTCCAATAATACATTCATAAGGATAAAATAGTCAACATTGCTAAGGCTGGGATCCACATTTCCAGGTTAGAGTTGGTCAAAAGAGGAAGGTGGAAGTGGGCAGAGTCATGATTCTTGCAAGACCACCACGGCTAGTCACAGTGATGGATAGACACAGAGATGGCCTGCATTTCCCAGCTTGCCCTCACCCTTATCCACTCTACAGCAGCTTCCTGACTGTGGACCCAGTAACCCATCACTAGGTACTAGGCCACAGACTCACAGAAACAAGAGATTCACAAAAGCAGAATTTTCTCACATGTAGCAGTTTCCATGGATTTCTCCAGCAAGCTCTCTTTTCATGGTTTCACTTAAGTGAGGCATGCTTTGGTGATCAAATTTCTCTACAAGGTCTGATTTGCCTACCCACACAAGTTATTCATGCAACCTCCTTGGTAATTGTTTCTCTGATCCTGACTGACATTCCTCAGTAGAGAAGTCTAGATTTTCATTCCTTACCCCATGCTAATGCACCAGTTCTCCCTTTCCAGGCCATACTCCCAGATCTTCTTATATTTAGTAAAATATAATCCCTATAGTATATACCTTAGTCCCATAACTCTTTTAATGGCTTGTTTTTCCTGACCAATATATTCTGATGGAGGTGACACAGAATGAAGCACTCACTTAAAAATTAGTGTGAAGTGTTAACTTTCCCAATCATATGAGTATATAGGAAATAAGGTCAATTCTAAATTGTTTTTTATTTTTTTATCTTAATAAGGTATATATGACAGTAGAATGCATTTTGATTCATTGTACATAATTGCAGTACAACTTTACATATCTGTGGTTGTACACGATGTAGCATCACACCATATGTGCAGTCATACATGTACCTAGGGTAATGATGTCCATCTCAATCCACCATCTTTCCTACCCCGATGACCTCCTCCCCACTCCTCCCACTCCTTTGCCCCATCAAGTTCCTCCATTTTTCCCATCCCCCCCATTATGGATTAGCATCCACTTATCAGAGAGAATATTCAGCCTTTGGTTTTGGGGGATTGGCTTACTTCACTTAGAATGATATTCTCCAACTCCATTCATTTATCTACAAATGCCATAATTCTTCCTTAATGCTGAGTAATATTCTATTGTGTATGTATACCACATTTTCTTTATCCATTCATCTACTGAAGGGCATCTAGGTTGGTTCCACAATTTAGCTATCGTGAATTGATCTGCTATAAACATTGATGTGGCTGTATCATGTAGTATGCTAATTTTAAGTCCTTTGGGTATAAACTGAGGAGTGGGATAGCTGGAACAAATGGTTGTTCCATTCCAAGTTTTCTAAGGAATCTCTATACTGCTTTCCAGATTAGTTGCACCAATTTGCAGTCCCACCAGCAACGAATGAGTGTGCCTTATCCCCCACATCCTCATCAGCACTTATTGTTGTCTGCATTCTTGATAACTGCCATTCTGACTGGTGTGAGATGAAATCTTAGAATAATTTTGATTTGCATTTCTCTAATTGCTAGAGATGTAGAACTTTTTTATGTATTTTTTAATCGAATGTATATCTTCTGATAAGTGTCTGTTTAGCTCCTTAGCCCATTTATGACAGGGTTGTTTGTGTTTTTGATGTTAATTCTTTTGAGTTCTATGTATATCCTGGAGATTAGTGCTCTATCTGTTGTGCGTGTGGCAAAAATTTACTCCGAAAATGTACCCAAGGCCAACGTCATTCTAAGTGGAGAAAAATTGGAAGTATTCTCTCTAAAAACTGGAACAAGATAGGGAATGCCCTCTTTCACCATTTCTATTAAACATAGTCCTTGAAACCCTAATCAGAGCAATTAGACAGATGAAAGAAATTAAAGGGATCTGAATAGGAAAAGAAGAACTCAAATTATCATTATTTGCTGAAGACATGATCCTATACTTAGAGGATCCAAAAAACTCCACATGCCATAAAACTTCTAAAATTAATTAATGAATTTATCAAAGTAGAGGGATATAAAATCAATACCCATAAATCAAATGCATTTCTGTATATCAGTGATGAATACTCTGAAAGAGAAATTAGGAAAACTATCCCCATTTACAAGAGCCTCAAAAAAAAATACTTGGGAATCAACAAAAGAGGTGAAAGACCTCTGCAATGAAAACTAAAGAAAGAAATTGAAGAAGACCTGAGAAGATGGAAAGATCTCCCACGCTTTTGAATAGGCAAAATTAATTTTGTCAAAATGGCCTTACTACCCAAAGTGCTATACACTCAATGTGATTCCAATTAAAATCCTGTCATCATTTCTTATATAAATAGTCTTAGCAAGAAGACTGAAGCAGGAGGCATGACAATACCAGACCTTAAACTATACTACAAAGATAGTAGCAAAAACAGTATGGTATTGTCACCAAAATAGACATGTAGACCAATGGTACAGAAGACACAGAGACAAACCCATATAAATACAGTTATCTCATTTTAGACAAAGGCACCAAAAACATACATTGGAGAAAAGATAGCCTCTTTAACAAATGGTGCTGGAAAAACTGAAAATCCATATGCAACAAAATGAAATCAAACCCCTATCTCTCACCAGGCACAAAGTGGATCAAGAACCTAGGAATTAAACCAGAACCCTATGTCTAATAAAAGAAAAAGTAGGCCCCAATCTCCATCCATATTGGATTAGGCCCCTACTTCCTTAATAACTATAACATAGTTATAACATAAAAATTAATATCAAGAAGAATAAATGGGATGGATTCAAACTAAAAAGTTTCTTAGCAAAATAAACAAACAGTGAGGTGAATAGACAGCCTACAGCTTGGAAGCAAATTTTTACCACCTGCACATCAGACAGAGCACTAATCTCTAGGGTATATAAAGAACTCAAAAAGCTAAACACCAAAAAAAGAAATAATCCAATCAATAAATGGGCCAAGGAGCTGAACAGACAGTTCTCAGAAGAGGATATACAATCAACAAATATATAAAAAAAATCAACATCTCTAGCAATTAGAGAAATGCAAATCAAAATTACTCTTAAGATTTTATCTTAAGATTTCATCTCTAGTCAGAATGGCAGCTATTAAGAATATAAACAACAATAAGTGTTGGTGAGGATGTGGAAAAAAAGGCACACTCATACATTTCTGGTGAGACTGTAAAAGGGTGCAGACCCTATGGAAAGAAATATGGAGATTCCTTGGAAATTATTCCTTGGAACCACCTTTTGACCCAGCTATCCCAGTCCTCGATCTATACCCAAAGGACTTAAAAATAGCATACTATAGAGACACAGCCACATCAATGTTTATAGCAGCACAATTCACAATAGCTAAACTGTGGAACCAACCTAGATGCCATTCAGTACATTAATGGATAAAGAAAATGTGGTGTATATACACCATAGAATATTACTCAACAATAAAAAAGAACAAGATCATGGCATTTGCAGGTTAATGGATGGAGTTGGAGAATATCATGCTAAGTGAAGTTAGCCAATCCCAAAAAAACAAATGCAAAATGTTTTCTCTGATATAAGAGGCTGATTCATAGTGGGGTTGGGAGGGGGAGCATGGGAAGATTAAACGAATTCTACATAGGGCAAAGGGGAGAGCGGGGAAAGGAGGGGGCAAGGGGGTAAAAAATATGGTGGAATGAGATGAACTTCATTACCCTAAGTACATGTATGAAGACATAAATGGTGTGACTATACTCTGTATACAACCAAAGATATGAGAAATTGTGCTCTATATGTGTAATATGAATTGTAATACATTCTGTCATATATAACAAATTAGAATAAAAATTTTAAAAAATAAAAAGTTTTAAAATATAATTTATAAAATTACATTTCAATGGGAATAAGCAGGCCAAAAGCACTGTGCCGTGTTGTTTGTAAAACATTTCAGCACCTCAGATAAGCACTCATTTATTTAAAAAAAAAAAAAAGTATTTGTACTTATTCACTAGTGCAAATATACGCAAGCAGGATTCTGCATGCCAAACCAATTTCACAGTTAAGAATCCCTAACTTCCACATCTTTTACTTATATATTAAAGAATGCCTTTACAAAAGATAGTTAAATCCAAAGTCAGTAAAAGCCAAAAACAAAAATTCTAGTGACTAGTAAAACAAAGCAATATTTGTATTTTATCGTATTTGTATATTATGACATTGTCCTTTTGTGAAACTATGCTATAACCAGAATTCTTGGGAAATATTGTCCAGAACCCCTCCAGAGAAGGATATTAGAATGTGTGATCCAAAATGTGTTCATTAAAAGTGACAAAAGTGGGAAGACAAAGAACAGAAATTCTGGAAAAGAACAGCATTTTGTTTGCTATTAAAGTGAAAACTGGGAGGCAGAGCAAGATAGATAGTGGCTAAGAGCCTCTGGTGATCCTCTCTCCACAGGCACACCAATCTTCATTCACAAGAGTTAAGGAAATCAAATAAAATATCTGTTTTTAGTATAACCAAATGAAAAGGCTATTGAAGAAGGAAAGAAGGGGAAATTTTGCCACAGTGAAATAAAACTACAACTCAATAACAAGGAAAAACTTGGAAACTACAAAAACATATGAAAATTAAATAACTTACTTTTGAACAATGATTCAAGAAAGAAATCAAGATGGAAATTTTTTAATGTTTTAAACCAAATAAAAATGGACCTAAAATATACCAAAACCTATGGTACTAAGAGGGAAGTTTATATTAACCAATGTACATATCAATAAAAAGCAGAGTCATTGCATGTAATAGAAGAAACGGTAGGCCATAATCTTCATCATGTAGGATTAGGCCCCAACTTCCTTAATAAGATTCCTATAGCACAAGAATTAAAACCAAGAATCAATAAATGGGATGGAATCAAACTAAAAAGTTTCTTTTCAGCAAAAGAAACAATCTGTGAGTGAACAGAGAGAGCCTACATCCTGGGAGCAAGTTTTTACCCCTCACACATCAGATAGAGCACTAATCTCTAGGATATATAAAGAACTCAAAAAGCTAAACACCGAAAAAAATAACCTAAACAACAAATGGGCCAAGGATCTGAACAGACACTTCTCAGAAGAGGATATACAATCAACAAATATATGAAAAAATGCTCATTGTCTCTAGCAATCAGAGAAATGCAAATCAAAACCATTCTAAGATATCTCACTCCAGTCAGAATGGCAGCTATTATGAAGACAAACAACAATTAAGTATATTGGCGAGGATGTGGGAGAAGAGGTACACTCATACACTGCTGATGGGACTGCAAATTGGTGCAGCCAATATGGAAAGCAGTCTGGAGATTCCTTGGAAATGTGGGAATGGAACCACCATTTGACCCAGCTATTCCTCTCCTCGGACTTTACCCCAAAGGACTTAAAAACAGCATACTACAGGGACACAGCCACATCAATGTTTATAGCAGCACAATAGCTAAACTGTGGAGCCAACCTAGATGTCCTTTAGTGGATGAATGGATAAAAAAAAAAAAAATGTGGCATATATACACAATGGAATTTTACTCAGCATTAAAAAAGAACAAAACCATGGCACTTGCAGGTAAATGGATGGCCTTGGAGAAGATAATGCTAAGTGAAGTAAGCCAATCCCAAGAAAACAAATGCTGAAAGTTTTCTCTGATATAAGGAGGTTGACTCTTAGTGAGGTAGGGAGGGGGAACGTGGGAGGAATAGATGAATTCTAGAAAGGGAAGAGGGGTGGGAAGGAAAGGGGAGGGGGCAGGGGATTAGCAAGGATGTGGAATGTGATGGACATCATTATACAAAGTACATGTATGAAGACATGAATTGGGTGTCAACA
Organism: Callospermophilus lateralis; assembly: GCF_048772815.1. Taxonomy (NCBI): domain Eukaryota; kingdom Metazoa; phylum Chordata; class Mammalia; order Rodentia; family Sciuridae; genus Callospermophilus; species Callospermophilus lateralis. Next base: position 124,534,596 of record NC_135306.1, on the reverse strand, counting down.
TACTTTATATACAAACAGAGATACAAAAATTGTGACATGTATGTGTATTAAGAATTGTAATGCAAAAAAAAAGTACATGTATAAAGGCAAAAAAAGAGAATAGCATTATCTTAAATTAGGTAGAGGGAAGTGAAAGGAGGGGAAGGCAGGGGATGTGGGGATAAGAAAGATAAGAGAATGAAACAGACATTATTACTTTATGTATATATGTGACTGTATGACCAATATGGTTCTACAATATGTATTCTCAGAAAAATGAGAAATTACATCCCATCTGTTTATGATATATCAAAGTATATAAGTGCATTCTACTGTCATGTATAACTAATTAAAACAAATGAAAAAATTAAAAAAAAAAAAAAAAGCAGAGTCAGGTGAGCTGGCAAGCACCTGTAATTTCAGGGACTCAGGAGGCTGAGGCAAGAGGATCACAAGTTCAAGGCCAGCCTGTACAACTTAGCAAAACACTGTCCCAAAATTAAAAAATAAAATAAAATAAAAAGGGCTGGGGATCTTGCTTGGTGGTAGGATGCACTTCATTTAATCCCTAGTACCAAAACAACAACAACAAAAAAATTCAAACAACCTATCACTATATTACAAGGACGGAGAAAACAATAACAAACCAAACCCAAAACTCTTAGGAAGGAGGAAAAAAATAAACATCAGAGCAGAATTAAGTGAAATGGAAACTAAAACACAAAATATCAACAAAACAAAAAGTTGGTTCTTTGATAAGATAGATAAACCCCTCCCTAGAATAACCAAGAAAAAGAGAAGACTCAAATAAAACCAGAGATGAAGCCAGGTGTGATGGTACACGCCTACATTCCCAGCAACTTAGAAGGCTGAGACAGGAAGATCACAAGTTCGAAGATAGCTTTGGCAATTTAATGAGACTCTATCTTAAAATAAAATTGAAAAAAAAGGGGTGTGTAGTTCAGTGGGAGCGTGCTTGCCTGGCATGTGTGAGGCCCTGAATTCAATCGCCAGCACAAGAAGAAGGAAGAGAAGAAGCAGCACATACTGAACTTTTGCACACTGTTAACAGGAATGTAAATTAGTGCAGTCATTATGGAAAACAGTATGGAATGTCCTCAAAGAATCAAAATAAAATTGTTGTTTTCCTGCAATCTCACTATTATGTATATATTCTAAAGAAATGAAATCAGTATGTCAAAGAAATACCTGCACCTGCCATGTTCAATTCAGTGCACTGTTCAGAATAGTCAAGAACTGGAAAAACCTAAGTGTTCACCAAATGATGAATAGATAAATTAAAATGTGCTACACATACACAATGAAATACCATCCAGTCATAAAATGAAACCCCGTTATTTACAACAACATGGATGAAACCAGAGAACATTGTGAAATCAGCCAGTCATAGAAGACAAGTACCACCTAATATATCTCTAAAAAAGCTGATGTCATAAAAATTGAAAGTAGAATGGTGGTTACCAGAGAATGGAAAGAGTAGAAGGGAGGGAAGGATAAGGAGAGGTTGATTGATAGGTACTAAGTCACAGATAGGAGCAAGTAGTATGAGTGTTATTACACAGTAGGATAACTGTAGATAACAATAATGTACTGTACATCTCAAACAACTAAAAGAAAGGACTTTGAAAGTTTTATCCATAAAGAAATTATAAATATTTGAAGGGATAGATATAACTTAATTTGAACATTATGCAATGCATACATACATCAAAACCTTACACATTACCCCCACTAATATGTATAATGTTTGTTTCAATGTATCAGCCAAAAATAAATTCAAATTTTAAAAAAGTGAAAACTGAGAATGTAATTAAATGTACGTACCATGCTTTAATAACATAAGAAGGAAAAATGGGTTTATACACTTAATCTTCAAGTTCTAAGAAATAGAGTCTTCTTTCCAATTTGAAGAGGTAAATTTAGAGGAAATCAAAGAAAATATCACTTTCCCCAATTAATATACTTATAAAACTCATTATAAAATAGTAATCTCATGGGCAAAAGATATCAAATAATGGGAAAAAGTTTAGACTCATTTGTGAGAAGCAGAAATTTTAATAACTGGTGAGAAAAACAAACTTCATCTTTAAAATTGGCATCTGGAATGATTTTAACATGGCCTCATTTTATATCCATGTTGTCAATAAAATGCACACACACACACACACACACACACACATACACACACACACACACACATATATATATATGTATATATATACTATATATATTTTTTTAAAGTTGTTTTAAAATTGCTAAAGTCTGTATAAGACCCATACAATAAGGCATTGTGGGGGGTGGGACTATATATAAGTGTACACACACATTTGTATTGTGACATATTAGTATATTAGTAGATTTTGTTGATTTCATGTAATTTTATCATTTTCAATAAAAAACACTCATTAAATGTGTAATTAAGTATGGTTTAATTTTTATATCACTTTTTTTTACAACTAAAACTCCAAAAAATGTGTTCTTGTATCTGTTTTGACATTAAGAAAACTAGCTCTTATTCGCCACAATACATGTACTAATTTGCTTAATTTTAATACAGGCACATGAAAAGTTGTTTCAAAATTGCTACAGCCATATATCTATGAGAATCAAATTTACTAGCAAAAGTACCATGTTATATTTTCATTTTTCTTGATTCTAGCCAAGTTAATTCAATCAATACACTGTTTTCCCAGATTACCAGATTACCAATTTGGGCTGGGGATACAGCACAGTTGGTAGAGTGCTTGTCTTGCATGCACAAAGCCCTGGATTCAAACCCCAGCACCAAATAAAAAAAAGAACCAAAATTACCAAGTTCAACTTCTTCTTCACTACCTCCTTCAGTATGACTTTAATCACTAATTTTTATACAACCAGATTCATTTATCTAATCTTCATTCCATGTCGGATTTCTCCAGCAACCTGGTTGACATTTTTATTTGCATACAATAAAATCCCCTCTTTGTGTAATACAATTCTCTGAGGGCTGACAAGTACATTGAGTTGCATATCAACTTGTACATTCCTGAGCACAACTGATCTGGGTTTTGTGTCTAAAGTTTTGTCTTTTCCAGGAAAAGAAACTGCTGAAATAAAATCTGTGGATACTGAGCTCTTAGCAGAGCCCTTGCCTAACATGTGCAAGCCCTGGGTTTGATCTCCAGCACTACATAAATAAATAAATAACCTAACAAACAAACCTGTGAGACTGGATTGAAGTTAGAGTATCTTCTTTTTTTTTTTTTTTTTTGGATATACACTGTTTAATAAAAAGCATCAATAAACTTTGTTTGCCATCATTTCCAAGATCACATGAAACATGTCTCATTTCATTGTAAAAGAAAAATGTTTTGAGAGTGTTCACTTTGATATTTCTTTCAAAAGTCACAGCTAGACAAAACCGTAAGAGTAGACAAAGAAAAACTACATTCCATAATAGCAGGAAAATAATGAAAGCAGATTTTATGCTGAAAAATTTTGCTCTTGTTGTAATTGGTATATTAAATGTGAAATTTGTATGTTACATCTAATTTTTCAGAAATATTGTTGGATGGAGAATAAGATGCATCTTAGTGATCTGCATGCACACATACTCAGGTACACATACATACACACATACTCACACTATAATAAAGAATATATGTGTGTATTGATTCTCATTCTCCTGAGATGTGAGTATATCACTCTTCTTTCAATTTGGGAGTGACAATGGAGAAACATGTAAGAATTGTGCAAAAGCCTACAATTTACATGTTCTTCCTGACATCAGGGGTTTTCCTATTCGTTATCCAATAAAGCTAGTGGCTGGATGCACTGGAGTCTCTGCTCATGAGCAGAAAGGGGCAGAGAGCTGGGAAACCCCCAGCAACCATTGCACCAACCTTTACCAAGAGCCAGTGGGGATTATAGATAACAGTCACACAAATCTGAAAAATGCAGGAAAGTGTGCAAAAAAATACAAAGGTGCTCACCAGGAGGAGGATGGTTTTAGTGATTCTGGACTCAGGGGAGGACTTGAGGAAGCTGTTCTTATGAAGGTGCTGCATTCTCTGCTGGTCCCTGTGCAGGATGAGCACCATGGAGCTGCTGGCCCAGAGCATGAGCCACACACACAGGAAATATGGAACTGTTACTAATGCTGCATGCAAAGATCATAAGATTATGTCAGAATCAACAGCAAAACAGTATCCAGGATGTCTCAGGCTTGTGGCATTATTGCTGCTCTTTTTTCTAGTCATAGATGAAATAATAATAATATTTATAAACAGGTACAGAATCCAGCTCAGGTATATGGAGAAGCCAATGTACTTAGGAACTTTCACTTTAAGCTCTGAACAGCTGGAATCCTCAGGACTAATCTTCATGGCCTGGAAGACACTCAGGTGGCAGGTGCTGCCAATGGACATACCCCTGCCCACCCTAAGATTTTATTTTCACTGGAAGGTTTTAATGAGGTTCGTATGACTAGTCAAGGCAGGAAATGTGTATAAATCCTTGTTGTGAAGCCAGCACATGGTGATTCATCTTCATGACATGAGGCAGGTGCTGAGATGACTTTGCTGATGACCAGAACTTGTGCACACAGATGTTAAGCCTCTGTCCAGATTCATACTCTGATCAGGTGTACAGAGGGGTCTTGAACCTGGCTGACCAGATTCTTAATGGGTCTCTTCTCATAGATGCTGTTCTCAGACTCACACTGAGTCACTCACCAGGCTCTTCTTCTCTGCCAGGCTGGTGACTTCAGTGCAAAGGCCTCTCTGACCAAGATGTGGGCTGCAGGGAGGCGGCCAGCTTCTGAAATATGGGTCTGTGACTCTATGACCTCACCTCCCCTGGGACCTGCAATTATCACTGTGCCAGCAGCAGCAATGGTTGTGCAGGCTGGGGGAGCTGAGGACACTGCTGAAAACTTTCTCCCCAGGTGACACTTATGAAAAACAATTTTAAACTTTCTTCATAACACGTCTTCAGAGGATATTCTAGTGTTTGAAGAGACTCTTAACTTATCCATGATCCTGGGAGACCAACAGGGTGTCACTTGGACGGGTTGGGAAATACTGTGGTCTGTCATATGAAGGGCTGGCAGTGAGCTTTGCATGTCTCATATTATTTCTTCCTTCCTGGGAAGAGTTCTACCCCCAAATCTAGTTGCTCCCTTTAAACCAAGCTCTGGGATGGCTCCTCATGCACTATGCCCCATGCAAGGATCTCCTTGCAATATCTGTTAAAATTTGTTCTCCCAACTGGAAGCAGCCTATTCTAAATAGCTGGAGCAGGTCCTGCTAGACATAATCTATTAAAATTTCCTGGTACTTCCTGGATTTCATCGTCTGACTCATCTCCCTCGATCTGAGACTCATTTGTGCTTTCATCCTCATCACCATCTTGGTTTTCCTGGAGTATCTTCTTTAATTCATACTTTTTAATAATATATATACAGATAAATGGATATAAGTAAAAATAAATATGGATCTACATGGGTTAGTATATATACATATATTTCTTTGTTCTATCTACTGAGAGAATCCAATATTCAGATCTTGGTTTCTAAGTATTATTCTCTAATAAAAGGAACCAAGGATTTTAGAGCAATGATTGATTTCAGGGCTGAAAGAGGACCTAAATAAAAATGGAAACATTCCAAAAGAACACAAGAGCCAATTAGAACGATTTGGAACAATCTGATCAACAAAATAAATAAGGATAATATTAGATTATAACCCAAAGAATAAGACAAACATGAGTTTATACTGACACAAATAGTGATTGAACAAATAGAGAAGAAACAACTAGAAGAATTTCTAGAAGAATTCCAATTAATGAATGTGAAAGAAGGGAAATATGTTAAAATTACCATTAGAAAACCACAGAACTGTTGCAAGCAAGATCCATGATTATAAAGGAGAAGGCAATTTTATAGTACAGAAACCAGGCAGCTATCACCTAAACCAAGTGACAAAGTTTAAAATGATCAATAAGAAGATACATCATATCATTTTGTACACCCTAATACAATGCACTGAGATGACATCATTTCTGCGATATTCTCAAAACTCTATAACCTCAACTTCATGAAGAGAAAAGCATCACACATGAATTGAAAGATATTCTAAAAAGCATCAGGGTTATGAAAATAAAGACCAACACAGATTAGAAGACACTAAAGTACATGAAAATAAAACAGAGCCTTTTGAATTGAATCTCAAAACATAATAAGAATAGCATGGATGGTGAAAGGAGACCCTCATCATTATACAAAATACATGTATGAAGATGTGAATTTGGTGTCAACATACCTTATATATAATCAGAGATATGATAAATTATGGTATAATGGTGTATTAAGCATTGACAGCAGAATAAAATAGACACTATTATTGCTGTATGTATATATGTGACTGCATGACCAATGTGATTCTGCAATCTGTACACTCAGAAAAATGAGAAATTATACCCTATCTGATTCAAATGTATGATATGTCAAGATCATTGTGCTGTCATGTGTAACTAATTAAAACAAAGAAAAATAAAAAATTTAAAAAAGAATCGTAATGCAAAAATAAATAAATAAATTGAAAATAAATAAATAAATAAACAGAATAAGAATATTGGTAGGGGAGGGGTGAGCCATGTGTTGGTGGCACATACTCGTAGGCTCAAAAACTTGAAAGACTAATGCAAGGGGATCACTTGATCCCAGCAGTTTTGGATCAGTCTGGGCAATATGGCAAGACCCTGTCTCTTTAAAAAGAAAACCAGTGAAATCCTAATAAAGTCCATAGTCTTTAATATTATATAAATGTTTCTTAGTTTTGTTAAGTGTACCATGGTTTTTAAAATATTAACATTAGGGAAAGATGGGTAATGGATATACAGAACTCTGTATCATATGGCAACACCTCTGTGGGTCTGTGTTAGCTTTTTATTACTGTGACCAAAATACCTGATAGAAACAACTTGGAGGAGAAAAGGTTTATTTGGGCTAATGGGTCCAGAGGTTTCAGTCCATAGTCAGCCTATTTCATTGCTCTGGGCTTGAGGTGAAGCAGAACATCATAGCAGAAAAGAAAAGAGGAGAATTGCTCCACTAATGGCAGCCAGGAAGCAGAGAGAGAGAGAGAGAGAGAGAGAGAGAGAGAGAAGAAACAGTCAGGAACAAGATAGAGTCCCTAAGGACAAGTCCCCAGTGACTTAATTTCCTCTAACCATGCCCCACCTACCTAGAGTTTCCACCTTCTCCCAGTAGTCCATTCAAATTATTAAACCACCAAATGGATTTGAATCCACTGATGAGGAAGATCAAAGCTCTCATGACCCAATTCCTTTCCCAAAGCCCTACCTTTAGACACTGCTGCACTGGGGACCAAGTCTTTAACATATAACTTTTGGGGGACATTCCAGATTCAAACCATATCAGGGTCTAAAATTATTTTCAAGTAAAAAGTTACAATTTTTTTAAATTATCAAAATGTTTGAAATCTTTCCTTATATCATATGTCCCAATTTTGGGTTCAGAACAAATGTCCCTACAATCATATAAAATATAAAATCATAACATTTAATAGTTTGTTTAAAAGGTATTAAGCACTTATGCATATCTTGCATTTGATATAGATTGAACAAAGTAATATTCTTGCCCACAGAAGTTATCATTTAGATAACCTCGTTTAAAACCTCATTCCAAGCTAAATATCACAGACACCAAAGTCTCTCACCAAAATAGTGAAAGAGTGTCAAGGTGCTTCATAACACAGCAGTGTTTCCTATTGCATGTGCAGCAGCATCAAAAGTAAGAACATGCAGACAGGAAAACACTTTGATAGTCTTCTGGGGGTGCCCAGAGTCCTCCCTGGACTACAGCATCCCACAAGAAAGACCTTACTGCCAAGGTTTTCATAGTTGCAAGCCTTTATTTCCTTAGGACTTGTGTGTTATGAAATGATTTTTTTTAAAAAAAAGACTCTACTGTCAGAGAGAATAAAATACATTAAGTTCTGGATATTTGAAAGAAAAAAAAATAGCCTATATGCTAAGAAAAAAGAAATGCTTTTATCTTTCAGTGAAGACCTTTATCTTATAATAACAGCTAACATTTTTTGAAAGCTTATAATATACCACATCTTGTGCAAAGCTCCTTATATGTAGAATGTGGTCTAATTCCTCATAGCAACCCAATGAGCTACATGTTATTGTTGTATCCATATTTAAAAAGAAGGAACTAGATTAAGTAATGTCTCCAAGATCACTAAGGTAGGAAAAGACATATCCAAGGATCAAACCTGGATAGAGCTGAATCAACCTCTATATGTAAAACCAAATTCTCTCTACAGAGCAGAATTTTGTAGATGATTGTGAGTACTGGTATATGTATAAGTTTACGATAAGATAAAAAATATTTTTTAACTTTTTACAAATATGACTAAGGTGAACATATAACAAAAAATATAAACAAATGCACATGCCACTTGGCTGGAAAATTGTTTGATTTGCCTTATGAGTACTTAGAACATGTTGAAACTTGACTCTAAATCCTTTAAGCTTTTATGACCACAGGTGGAATGTACTAGACATCCTGTCTTCTTAATATCAAAGGTATCAGGATCATTACCTGCTGGTCAAATGGCAAACAAAATCTCTTCACCTAAGTAAATATTGTTAGTGTGAGGAAGGGATACAACAAATGTCATTTAGTCTGAGCTGCTATATTTCAAAAATGAATAGCATCCTCCAAGGTATCATGGGGGAAATATTAGGGAAACCTAAATTAATATCCCAGATTCCCTCTCCCTTTCACATTTAGTAAAGCCTGATTCTTCCTTACCATCATCAAACCAGTCTGTCTTGGTTTGCTTGGAAGATTGAATGGTACTTTTAAGTGACATATACAAAATGAGAGGACAGAAAGATCAGTGAAGAGACCACATAGGAAATGCCCTCATTACAGCATCTCTTTAACATTTTCAATTGCTCGTCTACTAAATATATATATATATATATATATAAAGCTGTGTGCCAGGCATCAAGCCACAGCTAGAGAAATAGAAAAAAAGAACATATCCCTGTCCTCCAGTAGTTCAGTTTCCTAGGGAAAAGACATAAGTAACCAACTATAGTAGGGTTGAATTTTACCCCAAAGGAGTGCAGCAGAGAAAGCCGATTCTTGCACTTTACTCTGTCAGGATGTAGGGGCTTGAGGTTTAAGTTGGGGTTCACCAGGCAAAGGGAGACAATATTCCAGAAGAGAGAACATTGCATGCAAATTAACTAAAAGTAGCTCAGCAGGACTTCAGTTCAGGTTGCAAGCTGGGGAGGGGCAGGATGCCAGGTTGGAAAGGCAAACAAGCTGAAGGGAAAAAAGTGACTGCCCTTGTCCCTTCTAAACTATAGAACACATCTCATTCACCAATGAATGCCTAACTCCATGTGCATTATGTAGCAAGTACTCAAGTAACAATAAGTTATGGAAACCACAACAACAAGTTGTGATGTTTTGTCTATCATAAACAGCTATAAAACTAACTCGACTTGCATTGAGATTTTTTTTTAAAACTCATAATTTACTGCCCTCTAGTGGTTATAACACAATAAACTCTTCTATGGACCGACTGGTAGCTTCCAAACTTTTTAATAACAAAATTTATCCAAGGAAAAGGGAGACTATTAGAAAAGAGAAAAGGAATCAGGGGAGAGAAGATAAATCCCCTTCTTCTTCTCTAATAATGAGGTGTGTATGATCAAAATATGTAGTATATATGTTACAAACAGGCCACAATAAAGCTCATTATTCTGTATAACTAATATACACTAATAAAAAACTTACCTAATTACCAAATATATTATCTTTCCTAAATTCACATATATTAGTGCAAATAAGTCTCTACAAAAACTTGTTTGCGTTTTTCTTCAAAGTTAAAGACCCAGTTTCCTCAAGCATAACAAAAAAGATAAAGATATGTATAAAGCTTATCATTATAATAGGAAAATATTTAATAAAATACTACATGACAAAAGAGAAATTGCTAAATTACAGAACCAGTATGCAACCATTAAAATCATGTTTTTGAAAAATATTTAATGAAAGAGAAGCAATGATTCATATTAAGTGAAAAAGAGGCAACTATAGCCTCTCAACTATTGGAAGAAACAAATGTCAAAAAAAGGTAGTAAATTAATGTAAAAGACTATTAGCAATGGTGGCTCCTCAATAGTAGGATTTCAGGTGATTTAAATTTTTTCTTAATAAATTTTTCTAATTGTATATGTACAATTTTTTTAAATAGAGAAGTCCAAAATACATTATTAAGAGCAAATAAGGCCACATACAGAGGCACACGCCTGTAATCCCAGGGGCTCTGGAGGCTGAGGTAGGAGGATCACAAATTCAAAGCCAGCCTCAGCAAAAGCAAGGTGCTAAGCAACTCAGTGAGACCCTGTCTCTAAATAAAATACAAAAAATAGGGTTGGGGATGTGGCTCAGTGGTCGAGTGCTCTAAGTTCTATCCCCAGTACCAAAAAAAAAAAAAAAAAAGAGCAAATAAGATTATCTCTTTTGATAAAAGTGTGTATATGAGAAAAGGAAGAATATCCCTCTAAGTTTACCTTCCAAGATGTCCTATGAACCTGAATTTCAGATGCTGTAACAGATTTTCCACATTGGAGGATGAATTTGCTTGTCACAACAGCATCTCCCAGGGTATTTCTGATCCACAGTTATTCCTGAAAGAGCCTCCTTGACCACCAGAATCAGAATATGAGTAACTGAGCATAAATTTGCTTTATTTTTTCTTACACATGACTGTCAGTCTGAACCAACTTTTCAAGAGCTCTCCCTTAGTGCATTGGTCAGACTGTCCTTCCACTGGCTAGTACTTTTGAAAACAAGGTTATGAAAGCACTGTTAGAGTAGTGTTCTAATAGATACTACATATGTATATATTACAATACTAAATAGCTAAGTTGATTATTATCATTGCTTATAGTTTCAAAATTTGGATCATGGCCTACATGATATCTTTAAAACACCTAAAAAATTCTTAAAACATCTTCCATTTTTAATATTTTATTGTTCACATAGTAACTATAGTAATGCCTTTCTTCTAGAGATTTATATAATGCCTAAATATTTTTAAAAGTTTAAATAATAATCTTTTTAAGAGTTTTTTGTTTGTTTGTTTGTTTGTTTGTTTGTTTGTTTTTTGTACTGGGGATTGAACCTAGTATTGCTTAACTGCTGAGCCATATCCTCAGCTATTTATATATATAAATATATATTTTCCAAAGATGGAAGAGGAAGGGGTAATTTCCGGCATTAAAGAAAGCCTATGTCGGGGCTGGGGATGTGGCTCAAGAGGTAGCGCGCTCGCCTGGCATGCCTGCGGCCCGGGTTCAATCCTCAGCACCACATACAAACAAAAGATGTTGTGTCCGCCGAAAAACTAATAAATAAATAAAGAAAATTCTCTTTAAAAAAAATCATAAAAAAAAAAAAGAAAGCCTATGTCAAACTCAGCTTGCTTTACCCTTCATCAATCTCTGAAGAGTACTGAGGATAGCTTCAGGCAAACAGAACAATTGAAAATAAGCTTTACCTCTGCTGTTTCCTAAAGCCCCTTAAGTGATAATTAAGGATTAAAAAAGAAACAGTGCAAAGCAAAAGAAGGGGAGGGAAGATGGCACCAAATCTTTGAAAGTTAGAAAGCAGATGGTCAAGAGGCAACTAATTTAGATAACCAAAGAAAGCTAGCACTTAGGCTGGCAGTGGGAGAAGCCTAAGGCAAACCAGTCTGTGATGCAGAACCACAAACAGAGTCAGTTTTGTTAAGTCATCAGGTAGCACTGAAACCTGGGGATAAAGATAAGGCTGGAACAGAATTAGTTAAAAGTCTGGTTTAAGAAACAGACCTCAGATCCAAACCCCATACATTATAATGCTGGATAGGTAGAAGCTGTCAGCCAACATCCTCTTTGGCGCAGGTTATCTCTTTAAAAAAAAATTTTTTTTTTTTTTTGGTTTTTAATTAGTACATGCCTGTAGTTGCCACATCTATTGTTTGCCCTCCAACTATAAAAACAAATGGACCAAAGTCTCAGCTGATGTGCTCTGAAATCCTGTCAGCCCAGAGAATAGCTTCTTTGAAGACCCAGAACCAACAGGAAAAGACAAAAACAAACAAAAGTCAGTGTGATGATAAAGGAAAACTTCAATTGTGCAGAAAACCTAGAACATAACCGGTCAAGACACAGAGGATATGGCCCCAAAAGATAAATTGATAGAAAACGTACTATGTTTGACTGTTCTTAAAAGGATCTTTGCACTCTGGAAGAGAAATAATGATAAACCGCATAGAAAACTAAACAGAGACAGGCACGGTGGTACAGGCCTGTAATCCCTGTGGCTCTGGAGCCTGAGGCAGAAGGATCACAAGTCCAAAACCAGCCTCAGCAATTTAACAAGGCCCTAAGCAACTTAGCAAGACCCTGTCTCAAAAATTAGAAAAAAGAAAAAAAAAAAAGACCTGGGATGTGACTCAGTGATTAAGTGCCCCTGAATCAATCCCTGGTACCCAAAATAAACAAATACTCATGATACACTAGATAACAACAGCAAAAATCACTATTTACATAGTCATAATAATACAACTTCAAATAAGTAACAAAAATTATAACATTGGTAAGTATTTTAGTATTCTAGGAGAAAAGGAAGGATGGAGAATGATATAATAAATACTTCATAGTAGAAGGCTATAGGACATTTACGAAATTCAAAAATCAAGAGTGATAATATAATCATGCTGTTTAAAAAATATGAAAGTAATCAAAAGACAAGGAATGGATCCACCATATGACCCAGTGATCCCACTCCTTGTTATTTATCCCAGAACTAAAATCAGCACACTATAGTGATACATGTATACCAATGCTTATAGCAACACAGTTCATAATAGCCAAGTTATGGAACCAGCCCAAGTATCCCTTAACAAATAAATGAATGAATGAAATGTGGAATACGTGCACAATGAAGTTTTACTCAGTCATAAAGAAGAATGAAATTGTCATTTGCCGGTAAATGGATGGAACTGAAGAATATCATGTTAAAGTGAAATAAGCCTGTTAAGAGTCAAATATTTTCTCTCCTCTGAGGAAACTAGAGAGAATAAATAATTTTATTTATTTATTTATTTACTTACTTACTTACTTATTAGTTCTAATCAGTTATATATGACAGTAGAAAGCTCTTCAATTCATTGTATACACATGGAGCAGAATTTTTCACCTGTCTGGTTGTGCATGAAGTGGAGTTATACCATTCCTGCAATCATACGTGTACCTAGGGTAATGATGTCCATCTCATTCCACTCTCTTTCCTACCACTTTGCCCCCTCCCACTCCTCTTTGCCCCATTCAAAATTTCTCCACTTATCCTATGCCAATAATTTTTTAAAGAGAGAAATCCCATGAAAATAGAAGGAAAAACAGTGGGATAGAGAAAAGAAATTGAAGAGGGTGGAGAAGGGATGGAAAATAACAGGAACTATAGGATGAAATTGACCAAATTATGCTCTATGCATGTGTAAATGTATCATAATGGATTTCATTTTCATGCATATTATTAATATCCATAAAAGTGAATTAAAAATTCACCAATTAAAAAATAAACACAGGGCTGGGTTTTAGCTCAGTGGCAGAGCACTTGCCTTGAATGTGGGAGGCACTGGGTTCCATCCTCAGTACAACATAAAAATAAACAAATAAAATAAAGGCATGCTGTCCATCTACAAATACATAATAATAATAATAATAAATAAATAAATAAATAAATAAATTGAATGGAGAAGGATGGAAAAGTGCTGGGGAGGTATATTGGCCAAATTATACTGTTTCTTGTGTGCATGCATGAATATGCAACAACAAATCCCATCATTATGTACAATGCACCAATAAAATATATAAAATGTATAATGGACCATTAAAAAACATTTAAAAAGTGGACTAAATAAATAAATACTTTAGGAAACAAAATTTTTAAAATTAATTAATTAATAAAAGGAAGACCAAGAGAGTAGAGGAAGGGAATGAGGGATAGAACTAGGAAAGGAGGGAAGGGGTCAGTACTAGGGAATGAAATGGAACAAATTACATTATATACATTTACAAATATTTTAAAATGAACACCACAACTATGTATAACTATAATTTACTAATAAAAAATATGAAGGTAAATATCAAAAGTACAAGGTAAAAGAATTAAAAATTGTCTCTGAACAGAAAAAATAAGGAGAAAACTAATTATTTTATAATAAAACTTATAGATGTATTTTATTTTTAAGATATGTATAACTTTGGTAAAGTTTAAATTTAAAATAAAATTTTAGAGATCCTCCTTTGTGGGGTCTCATGTTAAAGTTCATGTCTCAAACTTGAACACAGCAAGCATAAGGGTTATTTTTCTTTTTTCTTTTTTTTTTTTTAATGCTTTTTTTAGTTGTGGACAGACCTTTATTTATTTATATGCAGTGCTGAGAATTGAACCCAGTGCCTCACACATGCTAGGCAAGCGTTCAACCACTGAGCTACAACTCCATCCCCATCATTTTTCTTTTGATGAGTCATTTCTGTATATAAAATATGCTATTTTGCATACCAATTATCACCAAAAAATGTTCAAATAATCAAGATAGGGTTTTCGAAACATGTAAGTTTTTTAAATGATTAGTGATTTGTATAAAAAGCTATCACAGGGCTGAGGCTGTGGCTCAGTGGTAGAGCTCTTGCCTAGCATGCATGAGGCACTGGGTTCGATCCTCAGTACCACATAAAAATAAAATACTGTGTCCACCTAAAACTAAAATAAATAAATAAATATTTTTAAAAATAAAAAGCTATCACAAAATCTGATCAACACAGAAGAAGGACTGTTTTCTTCTTGGCTTGAGATAAAACAAAGAATAAATGGGATATGAAAAAAAAAAAAGAAAGAAAGAAAAAAAAAGACCTGCTAAATACCCAGGCTTAGAAAGCAGATACCATATTTCAAGGAGAATCTACTTGATCTATCCTAATGCAAAATATTCCATTGCTATTTGCTTAGACTGCTTTCCAAAACATGCATATTACCTGAAGTAAGTCTTTTAAAT
The DNA here is from genome assembly GCF_048772815.1 of Callospermophilus lateralis. Lineage (NCBI taxonomy): Eukaryota > Metazoa > Chordata > Mammalia > Rodentia > Sciuridae > Callospermophilus > Callospermophilus lateralis. Next base: position 124,519,459 of record NC_135306.1, on the reverse strand, counting down.
AGCTTTTTGCCAAATGAATTCAGAAAGCAAAAACATCATCAAAGACCCACAGATGCTATCAGAGCATTACAAGAAAAGTCTTGGAAGGTGTTCATGGCTAGGAAGCCAAGAGAACCTTTAATCCAAATAAATCACAAGCCAAATTTTTCATTTTAAATGGGAGAGAATAAAATGGACCTCTTCCAACTCATTGCTTTCCAGTTTATGTCCATGGCAAACCAGATAGAAATTATAAGATTTAATTGATGATGTTAGTTGTTTTTTTTTTTAATATTTGAGTCAGTTTTATAAGTCAGATACAAACAAAAGCTACACCACTTTCTCTCTCTTTCACATCCCAGCCATGGATGGTTTTGCTGTGCTTCACTCCAGCTGTGATGTGCTTCTTCTCTTCCCTGCCAGAGACCTAAAAGCAATGCTTCTGTCAAATTGTAGATAAAATCATCTAAAACTGTGAACAAAAATAAACCTTTTCTTTTCATAAGCTGATTATCTCAGTTCGTTAGAGTAATGGAAAGCTGACTAACACAGAGTTTAAAATCATCACCAAACATTATCAAAGAAAGAACGAGGGCTAGGGATGTGGCTCAAGCGGTAGCGCGCTTGCCTGGCATGCGTGAGGCCCGGGTTCAATCCTCAGCACCACATACAAACAAAGATGTTGTGTCCGCCGAAAACTAAAAAAATAAATAAATAAATATTAAAATTCTCTCTCTCTCTCTCTCTCTAAAAAAAAAGAAGAAGAGGAAAAGAGAAAGAACGAAGTGCCAAAAGTTCAGGAATGTACTTCTTTAAAAGCTGAATAGTTTTCACACTAGTCCTTTCTGGCGAGATTTTTATAGGACTAAACAAACCCTTGATGGACTTGAAGGCATTCAAGACGTCATCTTAATTTTGGAAACTCACAAGTTAACTCATATGCAACTAACTTTCCAGGTATTAAGTCTCCATCTATTCACCTACCACCATCACACTGCAATCATTCCACAGGGAATGACAAATTGAAAAAACAGAAACTGGTTGGGCATGGTGGCACACACCTGTAATCCCAGCAACTCAGGAGGCTGAGGGGAAAGGATCTCAAGTTCAAGACCAGCCTCACAAATTTAGCAACACTAATAGAGATTTAGAGAGCCCCTGGGTTCAATCCCAAGTACCACAAAAATAAAGAGGAAAAGAAAGGACTGAAATTAAGAAGCCAAAGTGAACTCCATATTAAATGATGTAGAAACAGATATTGAAATCAGTGTAAGGAAGCAAGACTAATGCAAAAACCAGAGCGACAAGGAATAACCAAGCCATTAATTGCAAGGAGTCATCTGAGTTGGATCTTATTCTTTTGTTTTGTTCATATAAACTGGGTGTGGTGTGGAACATTGGACTAACCAGGCAACTTTGAAAGTTCAGAGTTAAATAGATACAATTCTTTCCAAGACAGAGGGTATAATCAGTACTTTCCTGGTTAACCTCATGGGAAGTTGTAACAAGTTCCAGGCTATTCTTGAAGTCACTACATACTCACATGACTTCTCTTTCAACATCCAGCTCTCTTCCAAAGACATTAAGTACTCAAATTGAGGACAGTGTCAGAAAGAATCTACTGCTTTTTCCACTCTGTATCCAGATCTTCATCTCACATTAACGAAGCCAGATATGAATATGGGATACAGGGCATAGTTTTAGGTAGGCAGGTGAAGCAAGCGAGTGGTGTAAGATGAGGGCGATAACCATGAGAGAGTAATTACAATGGTAATATCATGGGATTAGTGAATTATGCAAAGATGAAAATCCCAATATCTAATTGTTGCTGTCTTTATTGTTGTTGGCATTGTTGTTTTATTGGAAGGCACAACGTATTTGTTGGGGGAAAAATGAATAGCATCCCCTTCATTGCCCAGTAATAATAGTTCTGTGCTTTGTTTATACTCTCCCCCAACCCAGTCCCCCAGTACTAGGCTTCTACCCAGGGCCTCATACATGCTAAGCAGTCTTTTCTAGTTTCTTTCTTTCTTTCTTTTTTTTTTTTTTTTTTTTTTTTTTTGAGACTGGGTCTCTCTAAGCCGTGAAGGCTGGCCTCAAACTTTCCATCCTCCTGCCTCAGCCTCCTGAGACTCTGGGATTATAGGCATGTACCACCATACCAGGCTCATGCTTTATACTATTAATGATACCTTTATGAAATAGTATTTTTTAGAGAATTAATTGAAAAATCCACAGAAAATTTAAAACAATGCTTAAAACAGTATATGCTCGAAAATATTAGCTACTATTATCACCATCATCATCATCATCCTGGCACCTATCAATCCTCTTGAGCTGCCTCTCTTCCAGGTCAGCTCCAGGTCAGCTACTGGGGTAGTTATATAGAGAAATCATGATATATGAAATAGGAATGTTTTAGCCCAGATCCATGAAAAGACAAAGCTAGTCTGGAGCATACATAAACATCATCTTAAAAACTGGTTGAGCCAAATAACCCAATCAATAAATGAGTTAAGGAACTGAACAGACACTTCACAGAAGATATATAATCGATCAACAAAATACATGAAAAAATGTTCAATATCTCTCGCAATTAGAGAAATGCAAATCAAAACCACTCTAAGATTTCATCTCACGCCAGTCAGAATGGCAAATATCAAGAATACAAGCAATAATAAGTGTTGGTCAGAATGTGGGGGAAAGGTACACTCATACATTGCTGTTGGGACTTCAAATTGGTGCAACCATTCTGGAAAAAGTTACAGATATTCCTTAGAAAACTTGGAATGGAACCACCATTTGACCCAGCTACCCCACTTCTGGGTCTATACCCAAAGGACCTAAAATCAACATATTACAATGATACAGCCATGTCAGTATCTCTCAATAAGGTCCCCAAACTTTAAGTCAACAATTTGACTACTTTTAATATATGTACACTGCTACGTGATCAACACCACAAACATGATGTAAAATATTTTCAATATCCCAAAAGGTTTCTTCCTACCCCATGGCAGTCGTCTCTCTCCCATCACAACCTCTGATTTGCTGTCACTAGAATTTTTACTTTTCTAGAATATCATATCCACTGAATCATGTACTACATAATTTTCAGGCCTGGTACAAACTATGAAACCCATTGTTCAAAAAGTATTGAAAACTTTAAGGCACCAAAAATAGACCATTAAAACTGATACAGAGTCACTCTGAGCATGGGGACTTATATGACTGCACAGGCCATATGCTTGTAAATCCAGCCCTGCATGAGGATTCAACCAGGTTGTTTGATATAGCTGTAATTTGTCCCTTTCTATCTTTACGTAGTATTTCATTGTATGAATATACCACAATTTACCTATCAGTGGATGGACATATATGTTGTTTCTGTCACAATGTAGAGCTGTTGTGAATAAAATTCTTAATGAACATTCCAATACAAATCTTTGTATAATGTCTTTTGAGAAGACTTTTTAGTTTTGATTAAGTCCAATTTATCAACTTTTTTCCTTTTATGGTTCACACTTTTTGTGTCTTTTCTAAGAAATGTTTACTAACCCAAAGTAACAAAGATTTTGTCTCATATTGTCTTTCAAAAGTTTACAATCGTAGCTTTTCCTTTTAAGCCTATGGTCCATTTTGTGTTAGTTTGGTATATAATACAAAGTATGATTCAAACTTATTTACTCATTTACATATGGATATTTAATTGCTCCATTTGTTGAACAGGCCATTCTTTCTCCATTGAGTTGCCTATCACATTTAGGTCTATGATTCATTAAAGAACTTTAAGCAGAGGAGTGACAAGATCCTTTAACAAGATCATGCAGCTGCTACGAAGAGAGCCGGACTATAATGAAGCAAAAGCAGAAAAGATATCAATTAGAAGACTATTTATAGTTCAGGTGAAATGATGGAAGCTTAAACAAGTGTTAAGCAGAAGCATGATGAAATCTCATCCTAGTTTTAATTGGCATTTCTCTAATGACTAATTATGTTTAGCATTTTTATGTGCTTTGTTTGCCATCCATTTATCATCTCCAGTGAAGTGTCTATTCACACCATTCGTCCCCACCTCTTTTTTTTTTTTTTTTTTTTTACATTTAGATCTAATGTCCAATGGAGAATTTTAAGCAATAGGAATGACAAGATCTCATTGTGGTTTTGTGGTTTTAATTGGCATTTCTCAAATGTCTAATGATGTTGATCTCTTTAAAGTGCTTATTTTCCATCCATTTTACATATCTGGTGAAGTGTCTATTCAAATCAGGTGTCTTTAAAACACACACACACATACATTTACTTCTATGATCCATTTGGAGAGTTTTAAGCAGAGGAATGACAAGGTCATTCAATAAGATTATATAGCCGCTCTGAGAAAAATGGATTATAATGAGGCAAAAGTACAATAAGATTAATTAGGAGATTATTTATAGTCCAAGTAAGAAAAAATAACGGAGACTTTTACTGGAGTGGGATTTTGAGAGAAAAGAAAATGGCAGGTTTGGACTAGGTTCTAGAAGTAGAGTAGATAGAAGCAGCAGGGAGATTAGAAGAGAAAACAGTAACTAGAGTTCAAACTATATTTGAGCTCAAACTATGAAGAAGATGGAGGGCTAAAATGGAAAAGATGGGAAAGTAGTGGAAGCAGTAAGACTACGAGGTGGCTAGATTTGTCCATGTTAAAGTAGTTGCTGTCTAGACATCCAGGCAAAATGTTAGGGAGGCATTGGAAGATAAAAGTCTTGGGTTTGAGACAAGGTCAAAGCCAGAGATTTTAAAAATTAGTCTAAGGATGTTATTTATATTTTTCTACTAATTTTATGGTTCTATAATTTATATGTATGTCTTTAAACCACCTAGAAATTGTTATACAGGGTATGGTAAAATTTGATTTTTCCCATCTGGGTAGCCATTTGCTTCTGTGCAGTTCTGGTCATGTTATTACCTTAATTAAATACTAGCTTTCTCTCCCTATCTTCCTACCTCTCGGCTCCAGAATAATGTGCAGATATTCTGTCTTGGCACTCGAAGCACTCAATGACTTGTTCCATTTTCTTCTCTGTCCTATTTCATTGACTATGGTTTTCTTCCTGATTTTTAAACTGTATTCTGATAAACCATAGTGGATTTACAAAAGCCCTCTCAGAGCCATCTTGACATGATACAGGAGCCTACAGTCAAAGACTGTAGCACTCACCCCCATCTCAATCTCTAGAAATTCTCATTTCATCTGATTTACATTTGGATGCTTCCAAACAAAAATTTTACTGAAGAGTTTCAATTGTTTTTATTTGTTTATTTTTGAATCACACTTCTGTAGACCAATTGCTCCTTTTATACAAATTTCACAATGTCTGCTTCTCATGGATTGGATTCCTCAGGAAACAGACTTGGAAATAGAGATCCGTACACAAGACGTTTATCAAGGCACTCTCTCCATAAGAAATGGAGGAAATAGGATTAAATAGAGGAAAATGTTGGAATCTGAAGCAGTTACAAGAGGGATTCCATTCAATCCTAAATGTCCCAAATTGAGATGAGGGCATCATTGTCCAGTCATTGTACTCTGGCTGTCATGGAGACTGTTCCTTGAGATGGACTCAGCCATAAGCCATCCACAGACCATAATTCTGCCTCACTTCTGACAGGCGTTACTGGTGGCACACTACAACACCTACACTACTTCTTTATAGTTGCTCAGGCTCTTATTTTGTTAAAAAAAAAAAAAAAAAAATTCTCACCATCTCCAAATCCTACCTATCCTTTAAGCCAAGCTCAAATGCTATAGTCTCCATTTATTTATTTATTTTTGTGCCAGGGATTACATTCAGGGGCACTCAACCACTGAGCCACATCCCCAGCCTTATTTTGTATTTTATTTAGAGATGGGGTCTCACTGAGTTTCTTAGCACCTCGCTGTTGCTGAGACTGAGTTTGAACTTGAGATCCTCCTGCCTAGCCTCCCAAGCTGCTGGGATTATAGGCATGCACCACGGAGCCCAGCTATAATCTCCATTTAACATTCCAATTCTTGTCATTGTAAAAATATTTTTCTCCTCTAAGCTTCAAGCAGTCTCTATTTCTCTTGTGACACTATGGTATTTATCTTTTTCCACCTTCTACTACAGCTAGTTTTCACATCAATGATTCACACACTAAACTAGAACCTGAAGTTATAAAGCGAACAAAACAGATATGAGCCTCTCCATGCTTTAAACAAATAATAGAAAGTTAAAGGTTTCTAGTGGTAAAAGAGCATAAAAGAGGGCAATTTCACTCAAACAAGGTGTTCAGGGAATAGTTCTCTAAAAAAGTGATAAATTCAGACCAAAAGATGAAGTAGAGAGTAGCTGAGTAAAGGGAAACTGTGAGGATAAAGAGAGCTATTTGAGTAAGGGAGAACAGGAAATACTGAAGTAGACATTTGTTCAACAAGTGTACACACTGGTTCCTTCCTGTATGTCAGACATCATCTTAAGTGCTAGACGCCATCACTAAACAAATACAGAAGAAGAGTCCTTTCTCCATGGAGCATTAATTCTAAGAAATTTAAAAATCCAATAGAATGAGAGAGTACAAAAAGGAGAGTGGTGCAAGATGGGGCTGAAGAGGTAGAGGCCTAATCACTAATGAGCTGGTAAGGATTCGAGGATTTTCATACCATAGGACGTGATCAGGTTGTATTTCTGTTGTTGCTTATTTGTTGATCGGTTTTGAATATTTGTGTATGAATAAGTGTGGTGCCAAGATTAAACCCAGGGCCTTGAGCATGCAAAGCACACATTCCACCACTGAACTACACCCCTAACCCCCAGATTATGTTTTTTTTTTTTTTTAAGAGAGAAATGCAAATCAAAACCACCCTAAGATACCATCTCACTCCAGTAAGAGTGGCAGCCATTAGGAAGTCAAGTAACAACAAGTGCTGGTGAGGATGTGGGGAAAAGGGTACTCATGTACATTGCTGGTGGGACTGCAAAATGGTGCGGCCAATATGGAAAGCAGTATGGAGATTCCTGGGAAAGCTGGGAATGGAACCACCATTTGACCCAGCTATTGCCCTTCTCGGTCTATTCCCTGAGGACCTCAAAAGAGCATACTATAGGGATACTGCCACTTCAATGATCATAGCAGCACAATTCACAATAGCTAGACTTTGGAATCAACCTAGATGCCCTTCAATAGATGAATGGATTAAAAAACTGTGGCATCTATACACAATGGAGTATTACGCAGCACTAAAAAATGACAAAATCATGGATTTTGCAGGGAAATGGATGGCATTAGAGCAGATAATGCTAAGTGAAGCTAGCCAATCCTTAAAAAACAAATGCCAAATGTCTCCTTTGATATAAAGAGAGCAACCAAGATCAGAACAGGGAAGAAGAGCATGAGGAAAAGATTAACATTTAACAGAGACGAGTGGGGTGGGAGAGAGGGAGAGAGAAGGGAAACTGTATGGAAATGGAAGGAGACCCTCATTGTTACATAAAACTACATATAAGAGTTTGTGAGGGGAAAGGGAAAAAAAAAAGGGAGAGAATTAAACCACAGCAGATGGGGTAGAGAGGGAAGAGGAGAGGGAAGGGGAGGGGGGATAGTAGGGGATAGGAAAGGTAGCAGAATACAACAGTCATTAATATGGTATTATGTAAAAATGTGGATGTGTAACCGATGTGATTCTGCAACTTGTATTTGGGGTAAAAATGGGAGCTGATAACCCATTTGAATCAAATGTATGGAAGATGATATGCCATGAGCTTTTAATGTTTTGAACAACCAATAAAAAAAATATTAAAAAAAAAAAAGAGAGAGTGAGAGAGGAGAGAGAGAGAATTTTTAATATTTATTTTTTAGTTATCGGCGGATACAACATCTTTGTTTGTATGTGGTGCTGAGGATCGAACCCGGGCCGCACGCATGCCAGGTGAGCGTGCTACCGCTTGAGCCACATCCCCAGCCCAGATTATGTTTTTAAACAATCATTCTGTCTATAGTGTACATTTCCTGTCTATTTTGTAAATTTTTAGAAGTCTGCTTTGTAACTAATTTACTTTCCAATACATAAGTCCCCTTTGCAAATAATGTGTACCCAATAAATAATGATATGGCTAATATTTGAAGGCTTTTGTGTTTTATGTATCAACTCATGAATCCTCAAAACTCATCTCAATTGGCTGGCTGAATGAGAGGAGTTATGGTTTTTTGGAGCATAGGAACCTGGACACACCTGATACAGATAGACATTTATGTGTATGGTAGAGAAAGGGAGGGAACTATGGATAAGAAAAAATTAAAATACAAATGACACAAGTAGAACTTGATATGCTTTGCATTTTATTCAAACCAAATTATTTTAAAACATTTCACAGTGAGCTGCATGAAACACAGACATGGACATGAAAACTGTGTAATCCTATAAGCCAAAAAAGATATAAACATTTGCACATTTCTAGGACCATCATTCTGTCCTCCAAGTGTATGTCTACAGAACATGAAGAGTTGGTTAGTAAAATCATTGCACTTTCTGAGGAGCTGTTTGTTACAAATCATAATAATCTCTTTAAAAATCAGCAAAAGCCCATCATTCCTCTCTGGAAAAAAAAAAAATATCTCAAGAATTTGTTATCTGGGATCTGCAAAGACATTTGTCTGATGGAGAGAGCTGCCCCCACCCTCCTCCCTGCAGCTCTCTGATGTTGCAACACCCAAAGGAAAAAGACTCACCTATGGCCTGAATGTGGCTGTGCCTCCTCAACTGAGAAGCTAGATAAATATTACACCCAGAAGAGGCACCAGGGGACAGGCATGGCCACACACACCTGTAATCCCAGCCACTTGGAAGGTAATGGCAAGTTTGAAGCCAGCCTGAGAAACTTAGAAAGACTCTGTCTCAAAATAAAATTTAAAAGGGGCTGGGCATGTTAGAAACTATGCAACTTTTAGAAGAAAATGTAGGGTCAGCCCTCCAACATATAGGAACAGGCAATGACTTTCTCAATAGGACCCCAAAAGCTCAGGAAATAATGGCTAGAGTTAATAAATGGAATGGCATCAAATTTAAAAACTTCTGTACAGCAAAGGAAACAAGAATGTGAAGAGAGAACCCACAGAATTTATCCTAAAGAATTAAAAGTCAGCATACTATCATGCTAGAAGCATACTCATGTTAAGTGCAGCACAATTCCTAACAGTCAAACTATGGAACCAGACTAGGTGTCCGTCAACAGACAAATGGATAAAGAAAATGTGTTATATATACACATGGATTTTTATTCAGGCATAAAGAAAAATGAAATTATGTCATTTATGGGAAAATGGATGGAACTTGAGATCCTTATGTTAAGTAAAATATGCCACACTCAGAAAATCAAGGGGCATATGTTTTCTCTCATATGTTGAAGCTAGAGTGGAAAAGGAAGTGGGGGGCAGGGATCTCATAAAAAGCAAATGCAAATCAGTAGAGGAAAGGGACTGAGAGGTAGAAGAAGGAGAGTGAGGGGGGAAGTGCCAGGGAGTGATATTGGCCAAATTATATTGTTATGTAACAACAAATGCCATCATTACATACAACTATAATGCATCAATTAAAAAAAAAATGTGGAAAGAGCAAAAAAGAAGGAGTTAGGCATGTAACTCAAGTGGAAGTGCTTGCCTAGCATGCATGAGGTTCAATCTTAGTTCCACAAAAAAATAAAAGGCACTAAGAAACAGTCCCCAGCTGATCATTACAAGTATGGTCATGGTTCCAAATGAGAAAGAAAATATGGCTTCTTAGAAGATGAGGAAATGCAGACAAAGACGTGAGAACACAGCTGTGTGGCGAAGTGCTAGTCACTGTTAACTTGACTTTTCTTTAACCAAATTCAATTTTAATACACAACAGTATGAAACAGCTCAACTATCCTTGATGTAGTTTGGATAAATACCCCTCCAAGGTTCATGTGTTAAAGTCTGGGTCTCAGGGTGGCACTAATGGGAGATGGTAGAACCTTTAGGAGGCCAGGCCTAGGGGGAAGTCCATAGGTCATTAGAAAACTGTCCTTTCAAAGGGTTTTATGGGATGCCAGTCTTTTTCTCTTCCTGATTCTTCTCTTTGCCTTCTGGTTGATGAGATGAGTGGTTTTGCTCCCTGACATGCTCCCATCATAATGTGTTTCCCCATCAGAGGCCCAAAGCAATGGGGATACTTGAATGTAACCTCCAAAACCTAAGCCAAAATAAACCTTTTCTCTATTAGTTAATTATCTCAGTTCTTTCTTTATAGTAAGGAAGAGCTGACTAATACAGTTATTTTCTTCAAACCCTCCCAATCAATTAATTCTTGGATTAAGTACAGATTTACCCATAATGAAAAACATAAAAATAATATTCAAGAGCTATCCTCTCCCCCATTAGAGACTTAGTTCTGCATACACTAGGGCCTCTGCTTTGTTTCCTTAGCATTTCCCTCTATTTTAGGTGATAGTTCCTTGCTGTGCCTTAGCCACACACCCCACCCCACCCCTACTCTGAAGTGTTTGGAGGCATGGCAGATTGAGTTGAGTAGGAAATTGGGGTATCTTGCTTTATAACATTTCATAAACTTTGTTTAAACAAATGTAAACCAAAAACAGAATTCTGCAATAAAAAGTATTCTTAGAGAAACCAAACAAAGACTAACATGAATTGTACTCAGCCATTAGGTAGGCAAAGAAACCGCTTTTCTTGACAGCCCTAAAAAGCTTTAAATTAACCCCCAAAGACAAGATTCCTGTCACAGAACAGAGAGACAGGTTCCAGCCCCTACTTGTTTACATCTTCCTGGGGCCATAACTCCACCCACACCCATTCCCCCTTGCCTCACTCCCATACTATTTGTCTTCCAGAAACAAAACTGGTTAGGTTTAACCCTTTCCTTTACCAACAGACATATTCCACCATGAACCAGAGGCTGCTGCTATACTAAACAGAATCAAAGTTCATAAGCAAAGACTAATGATGCTCATTTAGTAGCACATACCAGGTACTGTAATAAGCACATACGTATGTTTCCACTATTAATTTTTACAACAACCCAGATAAGGAAACAGAATCAAAGAAGGTAACTGATAAGTTACCTTCACACAATTAGTAAATGGTACAGTAAAAGGCAGATCTGGCTGACCATAAGTTCTACACTTTCACTATAGTTTAAGCCTATAAAGTAAATTCATACATAATAAATTACCTATAAATTTAATTTATTAAAATTAATTTATAAATTTATTTGCTAATAGATTACCTATAGGTTATATTTATAAAATGTTTTCTATTTAAAAATAACCTCCTGGGCTGGGGATGTGGCTCAAGCGGTAGCACGCTTGCCTGGCATGCGAGCGGCCAGGGTTTGATCCTCAGTACCACATACAAAGGTGTTGTGTCCACCGAAAACTAAAAAATAAATATTAAAAATTCTCTCTCTCTCTCTCTCTCTCTCTCTCTCTCTCTCTCTCTCTCTCTCAAAAATAAATAAATACATTTAAAAAAATAAAAAATAAAAATAACCCCTAAGAGCTCAATTTGTTTTATTTTTTTTTTCAATTTGTTTTAAATTAAATATATCCAGGGAGCAAGTGTGCTATGGCTAACTTCAATGCTTACAACAAAAATATAACTGTCAAATTCATCAAATCATTTCTATTTTTCACACATATAGTGTAATATAGGTCAGCAATATTGGAATTTTGATTCATTTACTAAAGAAATTTTTAGGATCCCCTTCCAGGTGTTAGCCACAAAGAATGCTAAGCGAATGTTCAGTCTTTGACCATTTATATTCCTGGCTAGTAAGGGAGAGACATTAAATATAGAAGCAACAAATATTTAAATAATTGGGTTTTGTTGTTGTTTTTGATGTGTGTGTGTGTGTGTGTTGGTTTTGATACTGGGGATTAAACCCAGGGACATTGTACCACTGAGCTACCTCCCCAGACCTTTTTATTACTAGGGTGCTAAAGCTGGCTTCAAACTTGTGATCCTCCTGCCTCAACATATGTAGTTACAGGGATTACAGGCATGTGCCACCATGCCCAGCTTGCAATTTGTTATAAGCACTATAAAGGACAATACATGTTATGAGAGGAAAAAATAGAAAAGCTAATGCTGATTGCTAGTCAGAAAAGACCTCCAGAGAGTAAGTTGTAACCTGAAACTTGAAGGATGCACACATAGACACTAGACAAACAGTGGAGAGGAAGGAAGGTATGTTGGGCAGAGAAAATACCCTTTGCCAGGGCCCTGAGCAAGAAGGACTCATTCTTTGCAGACTAGTGATCCTTGAGAAGCAAACCTGGGAAGGAGACAGGAAATGAAGTTGGGAAGGATAACAGTACAGGCCATAATGATTTTGTCTTTTATGTGTAATGGAAACCAATTGAGTAATTTACAATAGTCTAATTTTATAGTCAAATTTATCATATTATAAAACAGTCTGGGTCTTGTGTTCACAATAGATGATGAAAGAACAAGAACACAACAAAGAGACCAGATTCACTTACAGTCAGCCAAGCAAAAAGATGTCGTTGGCTTGGACTATCATAGCAACAGTGGAACCAAGAGAGACTTGAACAGATTGTATTTACTTTTAGGAGATCATAAAATATAATGATGGCTTTGTTTTTTATATAGTTTAGGTGTCTTCCAAAGTTTCACATGTTGGAAGCTGGGTATTCAGTGCAGCAATAGGAGATAGTACAGAATCTTCAAGAGGTGAGTTCTAGTGGTAGGTTCTTGGATCATTGTGGATGCTTCCCTTGTCTCCTAGAGTGAATTCTAATGAGATTAAGCTGTTAAAAAGTCTGAATCTGACTCCCAAATGTCTCTCTGGCTACCTGTTTGAGAGATGATCTCCTGCAAGCACTCTGCATCAGTCATGGAGCCTTTGCCAGAGCCTGCACCAGGTGTTTGGACTTTCAGTCTCCAAAACTGTGAGCTAAATCAACCTCTTTTTCTTCATGAGTAGCCTGCCAGTAGTGAAGAAGAGCTAACTAATACAGTGATGGGTTTGATATGGAAACGGAGAGAGAGGAAAAATGTGACAAGGTGTAGTCAAAGAAAAGCTCCAGCTTTCTAAATTGAGCATCTAGGTAGATGGAGAGGTAGAACAGCTTGAAATAAGAGTAAAAGGGGCTGATATGTTTAGTGGATGTATATTGTCAAGTGCTTCTCATTTAAAGAGTCTTCATAAACTCTTAATTCTGATTTATGAGGTCAGTGGGGTATGTTCCAACCTGATTTCCATCTTAGTTACTTGAAAGTCTGAGGCAGAAGGAGAGGATAGCTTGAGTCCAGAAGTTCAAGACCAGCCTGAACAATAAAGCAAAACCATGTCTTTAAAAAAAAAAAAAAAAATCATGATTCATAAGGACTAAGACTAGAGATTCTTCCTTCAGTTTTACAAGTTCCCAAATAATGTCAATGTTGCTGTTCCTCATTCTGAAGTTTTACAAGTTCCCAAATGATGTCAATGTTGCTGGCCTAAAAATGACCACATTTTTAGTAGAAAAGTTTCTACTATAGCAACCCTACACGGTGTGACAAACTTTTTGCCAAATAAGAATAATGTTTTAAATGTTTTAATTTAATTATGATTTCATAAAAGAATGCTATTTTAATTAGAGAGAGAGAGCGCACACAGGGCTGGGTAGAGAACCTGCCTAGCATGTGTCAGTCCCTGGTTGGTAGAGAACCTGCCTAGCATGTGTCAGGCCCTGGTTCAATCTCCAACACCGCAAAAAAGAAAAGAAAAAAAATTATGCCACTAAATATCCCACAAGCCATAAAAAGTTTTTTAAAAAGTAGAAAATGCTTAGGAATACTTTTATGCTAATGAGATTAAAACTAGGTGAGGTGTCCAATTTCTTTAAAAAATACAGTGTATCAAATATGATACAAGAAGAAAACTTCCCTGTGTTAATCAATTTTCCATTACAATAACAAAACATCTGAGATCATCAACTTATAAAGAGAAAAGGTTTATTTTAGATCCCAGTTTGGAGCTTCCTATCCATAATTGGTTGGCCCCATTGCTTTGGACCCGTGGTGAGGCAGCACATCATGGTGGGGATGCATGGGAAATCAAAATCACTAAAAAGAGGAGGAAAGGACCATGGTCTCATTATTCCCATAATGACATAACCCCAAAGACCTAATGTCCTCCCATTAGGCCATTACCTCCCAAGAATGCCATTCTTAAAAACAATCCCTTACCACATGGACATTTGGGAAACATTCAAAATTCAAACCCTCTATCTATGAGGGGAAACTGACTCTATTTTAAATTGTCCCATAAAGAAAGCTCCAGCTACACTGGAACTTTCTTTCAAACATTTAGGAAATACATTATTATTGTTTAGACATAAGGTGTCCCTCAAAAGCTTATGTGTGAGAAAAATGCAAGATTTTTCACAGGTATAGTGATTAGATTTTGAGAGGTATAAATAACCTAACCAGTGGATTAACAACTGATATGGATTAATTGGGCAGTCATTATAAGGCAGGTAAGATGTGGCTGGAGGAGGTAGGTCTCTGGAGACTTGCCTTTGATGTTTATTTTTTGTCCCTGGTGAGTGGAAGTCTCTCTCTCTCTGCTTCCTGTCCGCTGGGTTCTGAGCTGCTTTCATGCCCTTTCTGTCGTGACGTTCTTCTTCACCTTGGGCCCAGAGCAATGGAGTCGGTAATCTATGGACTGAGATCTCAGAAACTGAGCTAAAAGAAACTCTTCCTCTTCCACATTGTTCTTGTCAGGTCTTTTGATCACAGAGACAAAAAAAGGTGACCAAAACATACATATTATTAATATCACACAGAGTCTATCAATAGAAAAACATAAAAACTTTCCAACTCATTTAGAAGGCCAACAAAATAGTAACATCAAAATCTAACAAGGATGTAATAGCAAGAAAAATCACAAACCAAACTCTCATGAACATAGTTGCAAACTTTTTTTTCCCACCATACTGGCGATTGAACTCAAGGCCTTGTATATTCCAGGCAGGTGCTCTACCATTGAGTTAAATCCTCAGCCTTTTTTCTTATTTTATTTTGAGACATGGTTTTCCTAAGTTGTCCAGGAGGGCCTCAAACTTACCATTCTCCTGCCCCAGACTCCCAAGTAGCTTGGATTACAGGTATATGCCACCATACCCAACAGATTTGAACATCTTAAATTTGATAATACTATGCTTTATAAGAAGGAGAGTATAGGGTCTGGATTGGAGCTCAGTGGTAGAGCACTTGCTTGCACATCTGAGTCACTGGGTTCAATCCTTAGCATCCATATATACACATCCATACATACACACATAAATAAATAAATGTATTGTGTCCATCTACAACTAAATTTTTTTTTAAAAAGAGACTATATCATAACAAAGTGGAGCATATCCCACAATTGTAAAATTGGTTTAATAGTCAAAAACCCAATCAAAGTAATTTCCCACCTCAAGAGAATAATGAAGAAAAATCATATAACCAATTTGGTAGATGCAGAAATAAACTTCAATGCCTATTCATAATTTCTTAAATCTCAAAAAAAATGAAGGCAATTTTCTCAACATTGGTATCAATTAAAATACCTACAGTTTATGCCCTATTTGATGGCTAAAACATGCACACACACATAGAAACACAATTTTTGTTGTTGTTATGAAGTTATAAATAAGGCAAGAAAGTCCCCTACTACCACTTCTATTTAACACCCTGGAAGTCATAGCCTGTACTCAAAAACAAAGGAGGTGGGGGTAGAGGAGGCACAAATATTGAAAAGAAGTAAAACGTGTTCTTATGATCAGATACCATAATTATGTATATAGAAATTCTAAAAGTATCTATCAATAACCCATAAGAAATAAGATGACTTAGTAAGCTCTGTAGATAAAGATCAGCATATAAAATAAATTGTATAAATTTCTAAATTTTATATATAAATATATATATATAATGAAGAAGTAGAAAATAAAAAGTGTAAAAGTATCATTTACAATAGCACCCCCAAAACTCAACAAATACATAGGAATATATCTTCACCTTGTTACTATTAACATTCTAAATCAGATTTATTTTCTTTTCTATTTGGAAATAAGTCCTTGTTATGTTGCCCAGACTGCCTCAAACTGCTGAGGGTCACCCTCCAAAATAACTGGGACTACTATAGACATAACCCAAGATGTGGGCCAAATCTTGTCATGGAGGCCTGTCCCATGCATTGTAGAATGTTTATTTAACAGGATCTCTGGTCTCTACCCCCTAGATGCCCATAGCACTTCCCCACACCATTTTGGAGAGTTAAACATATTGCCAGACATTGCTTCATGTCCTCTAGGAAAGCAAACTCAAACATGGTTGAGAACCATTGATCTAATGGAAGTTGTTATTATGGTTTGCATATGGTTTGTCCCCCAGTGATTCATGTGCTGAAAGCTAGATCCACAGTGTGGTGGTGCTGAAGTGGTAGGACCTTTAAGACACAGTGCCTAGTGAAAAGTAATTACATAATAGGGGCTCCAACTGCATGAATGAATTGATGCTGGGAGAGTAGCTTGGGTCTCATATGAGTTAATTATTTCTCACAAGAGTGGGCTTTATAAAACAAGTTCACCCCGCATGGTCTTCTGCATATGGTCACTTCCCATTCTGCTTCTCCACTATGTTATGATGCAGTCAAAGGAGGTAGCCATCTGATGTCATATAGGACTCTAGTGTCGTATGGTTTGAATCTTCCAGCACCAGAATCATGAACCAAATAGGCCTCTTTACTTATAACATACCCAGTTTCAGCTATTTTGTTAAAGTAACACAAAATAAAATCAGAAAGATGCCGAGACTCTTCTACTGAATACTCCTAAGTTATGGTTGAGAGAAATTAAAGAGCTGAATGAAGAAATATCTTATTTATAATAGATTGGAAGATTCAATATTGTTACAATGTTGAGTACTCCCCAAAATTTACTTATATAATATGTCAATGCAATTCCTACCAAAATTCTGTCCAATTTCTTTCATGGAAAATGATAAAATCTGTTTAAGACTTATATGAAAATGCAAAGGTAATAACATATGGTTATGAGTGTGCTATGTCATTAACATACACTAAACATATGTTTCTGTCTCTCCACAATATCAGAATTTATTGAATAACAATAAAGTCACAGGCTATCCTCTTTTTATCAGTGGTAGTCCACTGAATACTTATTGGTCATTTGGTAGTCATAAGCAAAGCAATCATGGCAATCATATTCCAATCTTTTTTTAAAAAAAAAAATATTTATTTAGTTGTAAATTAACACAAAGTATCTTTATTTGTTTTTATGTGGTGCTGAAGATTGAACCCAGTGCCTCATACACGTGAGGCAAGCACTTACCACTGAGCTACAGCCTCAGCCCCTCCAATCTTAATTTCTAATATCTGTAACACTCAAATCACACATCCACAAATCACACTTTATACACAATTATATATAGGCTTCAGAAAGACTAAGAAAGGGTTAAGCTGGCCAGGTCACAGGAGTTCAGGAGATTGAACTAAGAGCAAAGGCAGAGAGCAGATATGAATGCAAAGAATCACTGTAGGTGGTCAGATAAGATTATGAACCAGTAAAACAACTTTTTCAGGGCACAGAGATGTCAAAGCACAAGAACTCATTCTAGACCAAGATCCAAACAGATGGCAGTTTCACAGTCAGCTTGAAATGTCAGCTTGGATTCAGATTTGAATGGTCATCATGAGCAGAAGAAACTGCACTCTGCTAAAACCCAAGGACAGAGATTTGAAGGTTCATTGCTATGGTGATTTTCCTGGGCAAGGCTCATGACAAGTGACCAGGTGACAGGGTCAAGGTACTGCCATGTCCATCTCAGGGTGCCCCTCCTTTTATGGGTCTCAAATGAAAGGGTTCCATCATTTGATGATCTGGTATGTTCAATAAGCTTGTGGGCCTGGTTTTTACAATTTTTGACTTTGAAACACCCACTCATCCATGTCCTTCTGATTAATTTGATATATTCACGGAAGGGCATTCTTATTAGCACAGTTCATTTATCAGTTTGTGCCTGCTCTCCACAATATGCAATTTTTAAAAAATTTTTTTAGTTGTTGATGAACCTTTATTTTATTTATTTATTTTTTTTTAATTTTTTTTTTAAAATATTTATTTATTTATAGTTTTCTTCAGTGGACACAACATCTTTATTTTATTTTTTTATGTGGTGCTGAGGATTGAACCCAGCGCCTTGCGCACACCAGGCGAGTGCGCTACCGCTTGAGCCACATCCCCAGCCCCTTATTTTATTTATTTATATGTGGTGCTGAGAATCAAACCCAGTGCCTCACATGTGCTAGGCAAGTGCTCTACCACTGAGCTACAATCCCAGCCCCTCCAAAATATGCAATTTTGAAGAAAAAATAACAAAGCTAGATGCTTCACATCCTCAGATATTAGGTCTTTTTATAAAGCTACAGTACTTAAAACAATGCAATATTGATGCAAGGACAGTCCAATGGACAAACTGCCCAGAAAAAGTCACTTGATTTATTTAAAAATAATAAATCTGGACCTAGTGTCTTACACCTGAAATCCTAGCTACTTGGGAGGCTGAGGCAAAAAGACCACAAGTTTGAGGCCAGCCTCAGCAATTTAATGATACCCTATTTCAAAATAAAAATAAAAAGGGCTGGGTATGTAGCTCAGAGGTAGAGTGCCCCTGGGTTCAACCTCCAGTATCAGAAAAAATAAACTAAGATATAAATGGAAAACCCATGCAATTCAGTGGGTTATAAATGGTTTTATCAATATATAGGCTGGGCCAACTGGAAACCAATATGGAAAATAACCTTGAGTTTAAAGAAAATTATTTTTAGATGGATTGTGGACATAAATATGAAACTATACTCATGACTTTGTTTAAGCAGAAATTAAACTTGACACACAAAAGAAAAAGGTAATAAATTATACTTCATTAAAATTAAGAATTTCTGAGCACCAAAGCTATACACAAATTACAGGCAGAGAAACTATTTGCAATATATATATATATGTGGCAATGAACTCACACCCAGACTATTAAAAACTTCATAAAAATTAATAAGAGAAAGACTGACAGCCTGGACAAAACACTTGAAGAAGTACTTCACCAGAGAAGACATCCAAATGGCCAATAAGTCTATAAAAAGTTGCTCAAAACATTAGCTATCAAGGAAAAGCAAATTAGGAATCACAAATACAACCTCTCCAGAATAGATTAAATTTTAAGACTGACTTTGGCAAGAATGTTGAACCACTGGAAATCTCATGTACTGTCATTTGGACTGTAAACTGATTATTTGGGGGGGAAAATTTGTGTCTAGTAAAACATGTTTATATTGTATAACTGAGCAATTCCAATCCTGGATATATTTGTAAAAGAAGTAAGTATGCAAGTCATTAAAGGACATACTGAGGAGTGGGGAGGGGACACACAAAAAAAGAGAGATATACATACGAAAGTTCATAGCAGCTTTCCTAATAATCTCGAATTGGAAGTAAACCAAAAGGCTAAACTGTGGTATGGAAATGGGTTGGAATGCTAAAGAACAAAACAAAATGATTCTCTGTGTTTCTTTACCCTCCCCCAACCCCTGTCTCCTGTTGCTGCTGCTGCTGCTGCTAAGAAATAATCAAGATAAGGTTGTTTTCCTCTAGGTGCTTGGGATCAAATCCAGGGCCTTGTGCATGCTAGTTCTAACACTGAGCTATGGCTCCAGCCCCTCAAAATCAGTTCTAAAGGAACAGGGAGGAAAGGAGAGGAAGTAAAGAGGTAAAAAAAGAGCTCCCAATGAACCACTACTAGACCAAAACAAAAAAACCCACAAAACTATACAAAAGGCAATTTTCAGTAGAAAACAAATACTGTGACGCTTATTAATCAGAATGTTGTAGTGCAGCGTATATACGGAAACATATATTAGCCTTTCAGAGTATCAGTAGTACTAGACACAGTAGTCACATAGACATTTATCTTACAAAATAGTAAATCTAATACGGAATTTTTTCATTAACTTTTGAGTCATCAAACTTAGATAATTGTAAATCTGAGATTGTAGTGTTTGAGAGTAGGACATTAACCTGTACTGAGTAATTATTAAGAGGTAATGCCGTCCAGGCCGGGTAGCACATGCCTATAATCCCAGCGGCTTGGGAAGCTGAGACAGAAGGATCGCAGGTTCAAAGCCAGCCTCAGCAAAAGCGAGGCGCTAAGCAACTCAGTGAGACCCTGTTTCTAAATAAAATACACAATAGGGCTGGAGATGTGGCTCAGGGTCTAGCGTCCCTCTGAGTTTGATCCCCAGTATAAAAAAAAAAATGAAGTAATGTCAACAAGCATCTATCGAGAGTGTTGCTCTATCCTCGACCCCCAGTTCCCATAACCGATAAGCCTGGGGTTCAAGAAGGGTGCGGGTCTCAATCCTGGAGCAAACTCCTTGGAAAACCAAGCTGCTTTTCCTCCTCTTTTGTCCCCGCCCGGCGGACCTTCCTGCGCTCTCGGTAGACGCGTAGCCCCGCCCCTGCGCTGTGGCCCCGCCCCGTCGGCCGCCGCGTCTCTATGGAAACGGCTCCCTTCACGCAGGCATTAGCACCATGGCGGCTGGGGAACCCGGGGACTTGGGCGGCTACTACTTCAGGTTCCTGCCTCAGAAGACCTTCCCATCTCTGAGCGCCCCAGACACCACCCGCCGGCTCCGCCAGTGGTGAGGGACCGAGGAACGGGGAGACAAGAGCTCCTCGGCCTTCGCTGCTGTGGAGGAAGCGCGGGCCAGACGCTGGCCGGGCGTCGAGGGCGTCTAAGCCGAGTCGGCCTCATACTGAGTGAAAGAAACTCTGAAGCAGCTGTAACACTAGGGCAGGGTGGATACTGTGGGTAGGACCCGTGTATTTTGCGCCCTGAGAGTTTGCCAGTCCCAAGCTGACTCTTTTATCCTCTCTGCTCCAGGTCCATGCTGGGCCGAATCAAGGCCCAGGCGTTCGGGTTTGACCAGACCTTTCAAGCCTACCGGAAGGATGATTTCATTATGGTTGGTATGGGGTTCGGAGAGTTCTTGGGTCACTGCTGATTTTTAACTTTCCCTCACGTCAGCATGGATTCTTAGGAACACCGCTATTCCTTAGTGATGTCATTTTCTTGGAGATGGGGAGTAATAAAAGTTGTCAATGACATTTTTTAGAGGAATTTTTACATTTCCCACTACCATAAATTTATTCTTAATTTAACTTATTCTTTTTCTACCTTCATGATCCTGCCTTAAAGAACCTTTCCAATTTGGGGAATTTTGGTTTTTTAGTAGGCACACCTCGTTTCTTAATGTTACTACTCAGCTTTATCATTGACTTTATTTACTAGGCTTAGCTCCTAATTATTTTTGCTCGTTTCTCAAAATCGCAGCCACCCTGAGAACTGGGTTTCAGGCCCTAACACCAGTTCCAAATAAAAAATTTACCAAAAAAGTTTTGAGCAATGACACGGTGACTCGAATAAGACTTTATCTACGGGTGACTACTTTGATTATACATCTGTTTTTACCTTATTTTTCGTTTTTCGTGATGCTGCAGATCCAACCCAGGGCATGACATGCCAGACAAATGCTGTACCACAGAGCCATATCCCCAGCCCTTTAACATAATAGGTGGGGTTGGCTATGAAGCCTAGGCTGGCCTCCCACCTCAGCCTCTCAATTAGCTGGGCTTACAGACACAAGCCACAATAAGGGCTGGGAATGGGGTTTAATAGTAAAGCACTCCTGGAGTCAATCCTCAGTATCAAACAAAAAGAACAAACAATAAGTTTTGATGTGCTTATTAAAATTTAGTCCCATTATTTTCCATCTTTTTTTCCACTCCTCAATCAATTGGAAAATATTGGTAGGGTTTGTGAAATTACCCTTATTCTTTGCTGTTCATGTCCTTTGAACAGCTATAAGCTAAAGTCTTTTATAGTTGGCATAGTTCATTTACTTGCTCTTACACTTTCTGAGGACCTGGAGTGTACTAGGAATTTCCTCAAGTGCTAGGGATATAAGGAGGATCAAGGCCAGAGCCCAGCTTTTGAGGATCTTATGAACCCTTGGAAAGACTGCCAATAAACAAAATTAGATCATTTCCTACAGTGATAAGTGCAGTGAACAAGAGGAAACACTAGGTCAGATGGTCTCAGAGTTCTGGAGGCTAGAAGTCGGAGATCAAGGTAGAATTATGGTTCTTCTGAAACCTATACAGGAGTACTTCCTTGCCTCTTTCTACTTTTTGATAGTTACCAGTAATCCTTAGCATTCTCTGGTTTACAACATGGCACTTTAAACTCTACTTCTATCAAAGTCACATGTCTCTCTCCCCTCTTGTGTCTGTGTCTCCTCTCTTCTAAGGACACCATTCATACTGAGTTAAGAACCCACCTACTCTAATCTTATCTTCACTAATAACATCTACAGCAACCCTATTTTCAACTAAGGTCACTTTCTGAAGTTTCAGGAAGGACAAAAATTTTGAGGAGATATTGTTGAACCCCTAACAGGGTAAACTGGTTGTCTATTTCCCTTTCTCTAAAATAGTGTTATAATGATGTTATAATACAATGCTACTATTAGTGACATTTATGAATAGTCATGATTAGGTTTTTATAACTTTTTATAGTTTTAATTAAACCACTATTGTCATTCAACTTTTTTTTTAGAAAAAGGTAAAAATTTTTAATCTGCTGAATTTTAGAATGCTATAAAAAATTTTATTTAACTCATTTATTCAAGGAATATTTGTTGAAATTCCACCACTATATACAGCTACAGTGCACCAATAAAAAATATGGAAAAAAATATTTGTTGAGCCTGGGGTAGTGGTGCCCATCTGTGATTTGGTAGGCTGAGGCAGGAGGATCACAGGTTTAAGGCTGGGCTCAACAATTTAGCAAGACCTTATCTCAAAAATAACAAAAAAAATTAAAAGTTTGGGGATGTAACTCAGTGGTAAAGCTACCCTGGAGTTAATCCCCAGTACAAATACACACACACACACACACACACACACACATATACATATTTGTTTGATACTTACTGTGTGCTAAAAAGGTAAAGAGACCTGACCCCAGATTAGAAGGTATATACAGTTTGGGAAACTAGAAATTAACAACAACACAAAAAATCTCTATACAATCAAATAATTATATTGTTGGAAGACATAGAAGATGTCCTAGACACAGAGAAAAAGATCACCCCAACAAAAGGGCTTTGACTTGGGGGAAAATTCTATTGAGGAGGTTATAGAATTTTTTTTTTTTTGGTTGTTTAATAGGTTGAGATTTTCAACAGATTCATCCATAAAATACAACATATTTCCATAATTACAAACAATTTTTTTCTAATTTTGAAATTCTTCATGTTTGTTTATCCTTATTTTTATTCCCATGAGGCAGAACAGTGTTATGCCTAGATTTTAGTTCAAACAAATATATACTCATTTGTATTCAAATAACTATTTTGGATGTAAATAAAACATGTGGCTAAGAGTATGACCCAGAGGGGATTTACCCCAAAGCTAATACATCTTCCCTCCCACCCCCCTGACAGGGTCTTACTATTTTGCCCAGGCTAGTCTCAAATTCCAGGGCTCTCTTGCTTCTCCCGTCTCAGCTTCTCTTGTACCTAGGACTGTAGGCTTGCACAATCTTGTGTGGCTTGAAACAAATGAGTCTTTGGTACTTCTCACTGACCAACTTCTTCACTTGCAAAATACTGAGAGACTCGAGCAGTATGTTCATGGTCATATGTTTTTTTAAATATTTCAAAAATAAGATGTTTTTGTATTCTTAGAGCTCATAAAAGTGTTTAAAGCCCCAAGCTCTATAAAACTTGGATTCTCCCTTGATTTGGTCTTTTAATTAGCTGTGAGTTCAAATTCCAACTCTGCCACTCATAAGCTATGTGACATTGGGCAAGTTACTTAATAACCTTCCTTGAAAAACCTCCATTTACCTTTCTGCAAAATAATCACAGTGCTTCATGTATAATACATGTTTAATAAGTATTTTGAATATAGAAATTATATTGACTGTTCTGAAGATTAAATGAGGCAGCATATGACATGTTTAGCAAAAACGCTTGGCATATAGTGTTATTATTGTTACTAACATTTGTCCCTCATACATTATAAAGAATTCTTCTAGAGCAGTAGTGCTTCCTGTGTGCTAGATTTAGCTTCCAGCATTTTTAACGCATTTATCACTAATCTTTACAACAATGTGGTAAGATTGGTGGGTTTTTAAATAATTTTTTCTATATCTTTATTTTATTTTATGTGGAGCTGAGGGTTGAACCAAGTGCCTCACATGTGTGAGGCAACCACTCTGCCACTGAGTCACCACCCAGCCCTGTTTTTTTTTTTTTTTCCTTTAATGTGATGATTAGGTTTGAACCCCGGGGCCTCCCATATGCTAAGCAAGCTCTCTACCATTGAGCTACAACTTCAACCCCAAGATTGCTGTTTTGACCCCCATTTTATAGCTGAGAAAACTACGAGTCAGAAAAGTTAAATAATTTGTCTGAGAATGCCCAGCAAAGAGATTTTTATTTTAAATGCCATACTCTTTGTACTGCACAGACTTGTTAAATGAACAAAAGTTATTGCTTAAACAAGAATTCCAGATTTTGAATTTCCCCTTTCAACTTAAAAACAAGTTATGTTTTAAAAGTTCATTTGTAAGGTAGTAAATGGATTCAAGGAAGGAAATATATATCTAGCAAACTTCTTTAGTTCCTACATCTGTACAAAAGAATAGACAAAGAGGGAAACAAAATGAACCATTGTCCTCTAAAACAATGTATGGTAATGTCCTGAATTAAGACTAACATTTGAATGGTGAGGAGAGCTGTTCAGGAGAAATGTTAAAGGACTAATAAGTTCTTGAGAATAAGGGAAAGAGGGACATACAGGATGAATCAATTCCATGTTTTGGTCTTGGTTGGCTGGAGAAGCTGATTGATGCTATTAAATCATAGGAAATATAGATTAAATAAGGAAACTTAAGTTTAGTGTTAGGCATGCTCAACAAGAGGTGCACCCAAGTGGCAGTATTCTAGGTAGTTGAGTACAATGTCTAATTTGGCGTCACGCGAGCTATAGCCTCAACATATAATATTGGCATCCTCACTATCGTACTAGATATTATGAGGGGAATTTTGCACAGCAACTGGCAAAGAAGGCTTTTAATTTGCAGAGCTTTCCAAAATGACTGCACAATCCTTGTGCTTTCATCTCATGACCAGAACTTAAGTATATGACCAAATCCCAGGGAGGCAAAGAAATAGATTTAAATGAATACATAGCTATCCCCAATAAAAATCAGAATTATTTAAGGAAGAGAGGATTGATATTGAATTAGAAACCAGCCAGATAGGTAATATAGTCAATATCTTACATTACATTATGAAACAAATTTATTTAAAATGCATATTTGACATTGATATCTTTGTTATTAATTTCTTTATTCCTTTATTAAATATCTTTATTTTTACTCATTTATGAATCATCTAATATTTTTCCAGATCTCATCAGATCTTTGAAAGTTGTGACACAGAAAATCCTTTCCAATGCCTCATTGGAAATTCTGTAACAAATCAAAAATTTACTCATATAAGAACAATATTTTTTAAAAACCATTTTAGATGTATAATTATAATTTCAGTAATACAACTTGCACTGCTTTATTTAAGGGGACTTTATAAAAATTTATTTACATTGGCTGTAGGTTAACTTGTTGCAGAGCAGTTGGTCTAATTCAATTTATGACATCTAAAATGTGATCTGAAGTTAATAACTCCCAAGAATAATGACTGAATCTGAATTAGATTTTTCTCTTTTAAAATAGTTCTTTCAGAAGGCCTATAAGGTATTCAAAAATCAATATTAAGGGCGGGGGATGTAGCTCAGTAGTAGAGTTCTTGCCTAGCATGTGTGAGGCCCTGAGTTCAAATCCCAGAACTATAAAAAAAAATTTTTTTTAAATGCTCCTCCAAAACCAATGTTAATTGAAGTTAATTTCAGCCATGTGTCCTCTGCAAAATGTACTATTATGTAAATTAAAATAGTTGCACAAATACTTTCAATTTGAAAGTCTTCAAAAAGCAATAAGGATAGAATTTTTAAGGAATAATTTTAAGGATTTAAAAAAAAATAAATCAGGCAAATATAACACCTTCTTTTTTTAAAATTAAAAAAAAAGGTACTAAGGATTGAACCCAGGGGTGCTTTACCACTGAGCTATATCCCCAGACCTTTTTATTTTTATTTTTTTTATTTTGAGTAGGATCTTACTAAGTTGCTGGCCTTGAACTTGCGGTCCTCCTGCCTCAACCTCTTGGGTTGCTGGGATTATAGGTGTGCAGGCCTCTTTTTTTTTTTTTTTTTTTTTTTAATGTATTTACTCTTTACTTCCCACCAATAGAATCTAAATTCCATGAGAATAGAAACTTCCTCTTGCTTACCTTCATGTAGACATAAATAATTCACACCTCTCACACCTGATTCTCTTTATTTTCTCCTTTTCCCTTTCCCTTTCCCTCTCCCCCTCTCCTTCTCTATCCTCCAACCCCTGCCCCAACTTTCTCCCTAATGGTACTGGAGATTAAACCCAGGTCCCCACACATGCTAGACCAGCACTCTACCCCTGAACTATACCAATACCCTTTTTATTATTTTTAGATAGGTTCTCCCTAAATTCCCCAGGCTGGCCTCAAACTTGTGATCTTTCTGCCTCAGCCTCCCAAGTAGGAAATTACAGGTCTGCAACACAGCGCCTGGCTTCTCATCATTGTCTTTCTGATGGCATGACATTCATTCTAATTATTTCACAAAATAATCTCAAGAATCACCTTTGATTTCTCTCCCCCCAACTCCTTCCCCCTAAATAACAAATCCATCCATTTCCCACTAGTTAGCACCTTGACTGCTATGAACATCAATGCTTCTGCCAACAGAATCTCACTCCTGAATAGTCTCTTTATAGCCCTTCAATTCATTGTCCAAACTGAAACTAGAATGAACTTTTAAAAATATGATTTAATCACTCTGTTCTCCGATAACAAATTTTCTTGTGTCTTCCCACTGCCTTTAGATCAAAATTCTGACCAAGATTTAGATAGTTTTTAGGTCAAGATTAAAATTCTTCACTTGACTACAAGGTCCAGTTTAACTCCTACCCTCATCTGACCATTGCAGCTCCTATTATGGTTACCCTAAACCTCTTTGTTTTCCTCCATTGGAATGTCCCATCCTTTCTTATTTTAGAGCCTTTAAACTTGACATTTTCCTCACCTAGTCTTTCTAGTAGCATGCTGGAACCAGTTCAGGAGAGCTAGATTGCTAAATTTTCAATAATCTTTGCTGATTGTTAAACTGCTGGCAGCTTGAAATACACAATGAAAACTGGTGAATGTTACAAATCAGGGCTTTAGGGAGAGGAAGGGAGGTCAGTTGTTAAACATTTACCAGAATACCTCTTGCCCAGCTAACTCCTACTCACCTTTTAGTTCTAAACCTAATTATTTTTTTCACCAACCTTTCCTTCCAACACCATTAGATTAGGACTACCTATTATGTACATGGATAGCACTCCTTTGCAAGCATGGATAGCTTACATTCCTTTGTAATAATACTCACAGCACATTACTATCTTACTTTTTTTTTCTATAAACTCCATGAGGGCAGGCATATTATGTCTATTGAATTTTAGAATTAGGAAGTAAAGAATATTTTAGTTAAATGAAGGAAATGAGGAGCAAGATAAGAGGAATGAGTGGTTGATAAAGAAGTAAGACAGATTGCTTCTTCAGTAAGCGATTTAGGGAAAATGGTTGCTTGAAGGGGATATTAAAAACAGGAAAATATTTATTGTAACAATTTTTATTGTAATAATTTAAACAATAAAGAACAATTCATAGGAAAAAATGATATTTCTCTATCCCAATCTAAAATTACCTTCCACCCCCTTAACCATCTTCTTCCACAAATCTATAACCACTTCATCTAAAAGGTTTGTATATATTCTTCCATATTCTTCCATATTTTTCTTTATGTGCATATAGATGTGTAGAGTATCATACACATTACTCTTAACTACCTTTTAAATATTTATGATTTTAAATATTTATGATTTTTTCCCTCAAAGTCATAATACCCATTTAGGAAAAATTTATTGAGTAACTACTTTATGTCAGGCCATTCTAAGCACTACAGATATAGCAATGAATAAGAAAAGCAAGTTCCACTACTTAGGAAGCTTACAATTTGTTTTAGTGCTTTTTTTCTAGTAGCTGAATTCTGTCTGGTATATTTTATTCAACCATGCTTCTATTGATGGACATTGAAGTGGTTTCCAGATTTTGACCCCACAAACAATTCTACAAAAAAGAAGATTTATACATAAATATGCCTGCTAGTGGTTTCAAAACCCAAAAGTAGAGTTTGCAGGATCATAATTAACTCACGTTTTTAGTATTCAAGATAATAACATTACTTTCCCAAAAGGTTGTAAAGATTTACACTTACAGCAGCTTGTAAGAATGCATATTTTCTACTAATCTTGCCAAAAGTTACCAGTCTCAGGACTTAGGGATATGACTCAGAGGGTGAGAACTTGCCTAGCATGCACAGGGCCCAGGGTTCAATGCCCAGCACTGAAAAAACAAAACAAAGGGGAAAAAAAAAAAAAAAACCTTTCCATTCTTTTTTTTTGGGGGGGGGGCAATGTAGTGGGGTTAACATGTTATCATGTGATTTCTGATTTCATTTCTTTCATTGCTCTTGAAGTTGAGCATCTTTTCATAATTATTGGCTATTTGCATTTTTTACACACCTGTTTTTATTCTTTGAACAGCTTTTAAATCAGGTTGTCAGTTTTTCTTACAAATTTTGAGCTTTTAAAAAAATATTGAGAATTAGCTCCCCCTCTTTGTTATCATATTTGTTGGAAATATTTTCTCTCAGTCTATTGTTTTTCTTTGATTAAATTGCTCATCACTGATATATTTTCTGGCTGCCCAGCACTTTTGAACACCCTTGTGATTTGGGGGTAATTTCTATCCTTTGCTTTTTGGAAGTCCAAGTGGAACTCTCCCCTGCCCTCCTCCCCCCCAAAATTGCAAGTATCTTCTCCCTTACATTTAGAACACAAGACCTAGGGCTAGTTACATAAGCGATAGAATGAGTAATTGGCATGTGTGAAACCTTGAGTTCAATCTCCAACACAGGGAAGGAGGGTAGGGGAGATGAACATTAAGCAAGCCAACCAGAGTGATCATTTCAAGACTGTGATTTTGAAATGAACAACTTAAGATGCACACAGAATCCATTTCACTGACAAAAATGGTGGCAGAGGCATCACAGCAGTGGCTTTGTTAGAAACAAGTAGTAATAGTGTCTATGGCTGATATAAATACACTTGATTTATAAACACACCAAGCAGAGTTAGGAAATAGAAGTGGTAATAGCTTTCTCTAGTGCTTTATGGGGCTGCTGCAACAAAGGTGACAGTTTCCTCATCAGAGCAATTCTTCATGTGATTTTATATCATTCCAAATGTGAAAACTGAAGCCTGAAGTTTTGTAGATTGCCTGAGATGCTTTTCATTTGTCTTCTACCTTTCAGCCAGAGTCAGCTGCTAGTACTTAATAATAAAATTCTTTATTGACTACTATGTTGCCTTTTAAATTTTATTTATTTATTTATTTATTTATGGTTCTGGGGATTGAACTCAGGGCCTTACCCATGCTAGGCAAGTGCTCTACTACTGAGCTAAATCTCCAGCCCATTACGTTGCCTTTTGTCAGATACAAAATTTGTTTATAGCAAGTCAAACCTGTCACTTTGCTATGTGCTCCCTTGGATAGACTTAGATTGGTGGGTGGTTAGTTTTAGATTTAGATCCAGTGTATTAATGGTTATTAAGGAGATTAATTCAGAAAATAAGATAGGAGGAAAATAAAGTTTTCAGATAATATATACTCTCCTAATTTTTACTATAAATCATTTTCCATTAATTCCCCAATTTATCTGTACTTAGAGACACATTGCTGTTTACGCTGTTCCAATTTGAATGTAATAAAACTTCTTTACCAATATGAAAGGGTCCTTCCTAGTTTAGATTTTATAGAAGTTGATTTTATTATTATTTATAATAAAATATCTAACATGTTCTTCTCCAACTTGTATTTTAGGCTTTTTTCAAAGACCCAAATGTTATTCCAAATTTGCAGTTACTTTCAGATTCTTCTGGACAGTGGATTACATTAGGTAAATAAAATTTCATCTTTCCAGGTGACTATTTTGCTATTATAACAAAATTTTGCCCCCAAAATTTTCATTATTAAAATACAAATTTTGAGCCAGGTGTGGTGATGCACCCCTGTAATCCCAGCTACCTGGGAGGCTGAGACAGGAGGATTACAAGTAGTGGATTCAGTAATGCATTTCTGTAATCCCAGCAATTTGTGAGGCTGAGGCAGGAGGATCTCAGGTTCAAAGCCAGCCTCAGCAACTTAGTGAGGTTCTAAGCAACTTAGCAAGACCTTGTCGCAAAGTGAAAAATAAATAGTGTTGGGATATAGCTCAGTAGTAAAGCACCCGTGGGTTCAAACCCTGGTTCAGGAAAAAAAAAAAAAAGTTAAGTTTGACCAGTCGTACCAGGCCTGCTCTGCATCTCTCCCAGTAGTCTGCTGATATTGTCCTGGTTCAGAACCTAAGAGTAATTTTTCTTTTTATTGATTTTTAAAAGTATGTATTTTTTAAAAGTATTTATTGTGCACCTCCTATGTACCTGCTAGATGCAGGGAGCATAAAGTGGATAAAAGAAAACCTGTATTCAAGGAATTTGTTGAAGTGTGTGTGTGTGCGTGTGTGTATGTGTGTGTGTGTGTGTGTGTGTGTGTGTGTGTGAGTGAGAGAGAGACAGAGAGAGAGACAGTGTGTGTGGTGTGTGTAATAATGTATTATATGTTCTACCATAAAAATGGGAGCATGAGGTGAGGAGTGGTCAATTCTACCCAGAGGGAAAGGATCAGGAAAGATTAATAAGAGGATGCTTAGGCAAAAATTTACATTCTGATGGGGGCATGGATTTCTGAAGAGGAATCAGCTACCATAGAATATTTTTTTAAAATAATATATTAAGTTGTGGAGAAGTGTCTTAAAATCTCAAAATAAATTTATATAAATAATATTGTCATAATACATTGAAATACAGCTAGGTATTTTTTTAAATACATGAATATATTTTAAATATATATATATATATATATGTCGTTTACCTTTATTTTTATGTGGTGCTGAGAATTGAACCCAGTGCCTCACGCATGCTAGGCAAGCACTCTACCACTAAGCCACAACCCCAGTCCCCAGGTAGGAATTTTTAAAGAAAGTTACCAAATGTTTAATTACTTAACAACACTCATTTAAATCTCTTAAATAGGTCAAGAATGAAATCAGTGTTAATTAAAGACTGTTTTAGAAGCAAAACATGAACACTATATTTTCTTGATTTTTATGTTTTTAGAAGACTTTTATTTTTATTTTTAATTTTTAAATACTTTTTTAGTTGTGAGTAGACACAATACCTTTATTTTATTTATATGTGGTGCTGAGGAGTGAACACAGTGCCTCATGTGTGATATTCATTGTTCTATTACTGAGCTGCAAACCCAGCACAAGTTTTTTTATTTTTAATTGACACAATTATACATATTTGTAGGATAAATCATGATGTTTCAATATATGATGATCAAATCAAGGTAATTAGCATATCCATCACCTCAAATACTTATCTCTTTGTGACAAAGACATTTAAAATCTGTTCTATTTCGTTTTTTTAATCATTTAAATTTATTTTTTTCATATTTTATTGGTGCATTGTAGTTGCACATAATGGTAGGATTTATTATTACATATTTGTACATGCACACAATATAAGAGTATAATTTTGCCAATGTTATTCCCCAATATTTCCCTTTTCCCTTCCCTCCTTTCTTGCCCCGTTCCCTTTCTTCTACTCCATCAATCTCCCTTCAGTTTTTATGAGATCCCCATCCCCACCTTTCTTTCCCCTTTTCCTCTCTAGCATCCAATATGAGAGAAAACATCCAATCCTTGACTTTCTAAATTTGGCTTACTTTGAATACTATATTTTAAATTTAAGTTTTAGGTTTCAACACTAGAACAAGTAAAAGCATCATTACATTTAGGAGAATCTGGCAATGTGATTGTACTCAATATGCAAATTGATTTTAAATTAGTTATTTTGTTTGGGCATGGGGGACTTTTGGTAAACTATCCTACAACTGTATTTTCATGGAATTCTAATAGTGGTCACACAAAAGTAATTTTTCTTAAAGTATTATTTTAAGAAGAAGATTACAAATTGTTCATGATATTAGACTTAGCAGGTCAAACTTTATTGCTTTGGCTAAAGACTACTGCAAAATTTATAGAGCAGAAAACTGGTACGAATGATCCTTAGACTACTTACAAAATTGAACTGAATATCTGAGCAAATATATTTAATGCTTCAAATTTTTCAAAAAGGAATAATCAGAGCCATGTATTACAGTAGTTTCAGTCAATCCATTTGAAAAAAATAAGGTTTACTGAAGTTAAGTGTTCAACCTTCCCTATATTGGTACACATTTCACAAAACAGCACCAACTTTTTCTGATTTTTTTAATAAGGCATTGCAAAAAGATAAATTCTAAAATTCCACATGTGCCTAACAGGATCAATTAGAAGTACTCTGAAAAATAGGACAGAACAGTAGTATTCCATTTTAGAAGCAATTCTGGTAGATTTTAGTTCTCTTCCATTAGCTTTTTTTTTTTTTTTTTTTTTTTTTTTTTTTTTTTTCAGAATCTTTAACTTTTCTTGTTCTTTTCCTTGTGTATTGGACATCTTCCCTTGAATGTTCCTCTGGAGGCCTTTATATGCAAAAAAAAATTGTTTTGAAATAAGAGGTATTATTCTAGCAGGTGAACCAATTCCAGAGAAAATGATGATGGACCCTCCTTTATTACCAGCTGCACTGCCCACATTGCCTGTCATTTGTACTCCAGCATAGTCCCATGGTTTAGACATACTTTGCTTTTTTTAGATAACATATAATGGATGCTAAAGGCATACACATTACTTCTTTTAACACAGAGATCATTATACATCTGTAATTTATGAATGAGTGAGAGCCAAAGCTAAATTATCTGTGCAGTTTTATATGCTGGCTGGATATAGTTGAGATTCAAATCCAGGCTCCTGAATTTAAGACCTTGACTCCCTACACTCTTTCACATCTGTCACTTCCATGTTTATAGGGCTGCCGGAAAAGTATTAACTTAAGACATCAAATAAAAAGGAAGCATCTAGCATCTTATAATGCTACTATTAGTGGAAAAAATGCATTTTAATTTTATGTGGTCATAATGATACATATCTTATAAATGTTGAAGATAAAATTTTATAAAATTACTGCATAACAAGTTAGCATGTGCTATAGATTGAGTTATGCCCCTACTCCAAATTCATATGTGTAAACTCTAAACCCTCATTTTGATGGTATTTAGAAATGGGACCTTTAGGAGGAATTTATGTTTAGATGAAGGCATGAGTATGGGACCTTTTTTATGGAATTAGTTCCTTATAATAAGAAAAAAACACTAGAATGCTCTCTATGCTGTGTGAAATCAACCATCTGCAAGTCAGGAACCAAATCATTTGCACCTTGATCTTGGATTTCCCAGATTCTAGAATAGATTAATATATTAATCTATAATATAATTAATATATCATTAAGAAATATGGCGCTACCGTAACAAATAACTAAAAATATAGAGTGGCTTGGGAAGCCTCTTGGTAGAGGCTCAAAGAATTTTTAAGTACATGCTAGAAATGTGAATGTTAAAGTCAATTCTAGTGACAGCTCTGAAGGAAATGAAGAACATTATATTGGAAACTGGAAGAAAGGTGCTCTTTGTTATAATGTGACAAATAGTTTGGCTGAACTGTGTTCAAGTGCTTTATGGACGGTAGAACTTGCAAGTGAAAAAATCAGAAATTTACCTGAGGCGATTTCAGAAACCAGGAATAGAGATGGAATTGTACCAGTGAAGACACTGCTAGTTTGAGCAAAAGGGGTCAAAAAAAAAGCAAGCTGAAATGAATGAAGGGTGTTGAACCTCTTAGATCCTATAGGACTTCACTATTTGACTGCAAATATGAACTAGTCTTCAAGAAAAGGGAAGATTCCAAAGGCAATTCAGAGATCATTAGGGCTACCACCTCCATTTCAACAGACCAGACAGCCTCCAACCAAAGCCTCAAATTCAATGCCACCCTGCAGAGCCAAGCTGACCTAGTAAAACCTTAGGGATTGGGCCACCTGGTGCCTGAGGGCTTTGCCTCCACCCAGGCAGAGTTGAGACCATCACATCTGTGGGTTCAGAAGGCAGAGTATAGAGCAAAAAAAAGGATTATTTTTGAGCCTTAAGATCTAAAGGAATTTGCCTTGCTAAATTATGGGCTTGCTTGGCACCTATCACCCATTCCTTAATTTCCCATTTCTCCCTCTCCCACTGCCAAAATGAAGTGACTATCCCATGTCCATCCAATCAATGTATTTTAGAAGCACATAACGTGTTTGATTTCACAAGTTTATAGCTAGAGAGAAATTTTGCCTCAGGGTAAATGATACCTCAATCTCACCCATATCCAATTTAGATGACACTTTGAACTTTAGACTTCAGAATTGATGATTGAGTAAATTAAATTCTGGGGAGCTGTTGGAATGGAATGAATATACTTTGCATGTGAGAAGAGTAATTAATGACTTTGGGTAACTAAGAGTGAAATGCTTTTGACTGAATTGTGTTGCATAAATTCATATTTAGAAGCCCCTTGACCTCCCATGACATCATCTGTCCTTAATTACTTCCCAAATGCAAATTCATTATTTTTATTTTTAATGTCTTCTTTTTTTTATTCGTGTTATACATAACATTTGAATTCATTTTGACAGAATTATAAAAGCATAGAATATAATTGATTCTAATTTAGTACCCCATGCTTCACTTTCTCCTCTCCTCTCACTCCCTGTTCCCTTCCCTCTACTGATCTTTTTACTCTTTAGTTATATATATATTTTTAAATTAGTGTCTTGTGGATATACACAATAGTGAGATTCACTGTGGTATATTCATATATGTACATAGGAAAATTGGGTCAGATTAATTCCACTGTTTTTCCCTTATCCTTCTTCCTCCCTCCCCTTCAATCCCCTTCATCTACTCCATTGATCTTTTTTCTGTTTTTTTTTTTATCCCCCCTTCCCCTTATTTTGGACTAGTATCCACATATCAGAGTAAACATTCAACCTTTGACTTTGAGGGCTGGCTTATTTCACTTAGCATAATCTCTAGTTCTGTCTATTTACCAGCAAATGCCATAATGTCATCCTTCTTTATGGCTGAGTAATACTCCATTGTGTGTAGGGAGTGGAGTGTAGGGAGTCCATATGTATGCATATGTATGTATATGTATATATATGTGTGTGTGTGTGTGTGTGTGTATAGAATATATATCAGGGCTGGGGATATGGCTCAAGCGGTAGCGCGCTCTCCTGGCATGCGTGAGGCCCGGGTTAGATCCTCAGCACCACATACAGACAAAGATGTTGTCTCCGCCGAGAACTAAAAAATAAATATTAAAAAAAATCTAAAAAAAATAGAATATATATCTTTATTATATATTTATTTATATATTTATCCATTTTGTGTGTGTGTGTGTATGTGTTTTCACATTTTCTATATTTGTTCAAAGGGCACCTAAGTTTGTCCCATAATTTGACTATTGTGAATTGTGCTGCTATAAACATTGATTTGGCTGTGTCACCATATAATGCTGATTTTAGATCTTTTGGTTATACATTGAGAAGTGGGATATGGGGGGTTCCATTCTTAGTTTTTTAAGGAATCATCATACTGCTTTCCAGAGTGCTTGCAACTAATTTGCAGTCCTACTGACATTGTATGAGTGTACCTTTTTCCTCACACAGCCTCACCAACATTTATTATCATTTGTCATTCTGACTAGAGATGAAATCTCAGTGTCATTTTAATTTGCATTTCCCTAATTGCTAGAGATGTTAAACATTTTTTCATATATTTTTTGACCATTATATTTCTTCTTTTGAGAAGTGTCTGTTTAGTTTTTTTGCCCATTTATTATTTAGGTTATTTGATTTTGGTGTTAAATTTTTTGAGTTCTTGGGCTGGGGATGTGGCTCAAGCGGTGGCGCGCTCGCCTGGCATGCGTGCGGCCCGGGTTCGATCCTCAGCATCATATACAGACAAAGATGTTGTGTCCGCCAAATACTAAAAAATAAATATTAAAATTCTCTCTCTCTCTCTCCCTCTTTCTCACTCTCTCTCACTCTTTAAAAAAAAAAAATTTTTGAGTTCTTTGTATGTTCTGAATACTAATGTATCTGAGGAGCAACATGTAAATTTTTAAGGCATATAATCCAGTCAATAGCAAATGCTATTTTCATGCCTCAGTTTAAGTGATTTGAATTTAATTACCATTTCTTACCAACCAAACCTTCCTGCCACTCCCCAAATCAGAGCTGAGGTAGATTTATTAAAATGGCATGTGTCCCAGTGTCATAGGTCCCTCATCCTGTGGCCATCAACCAATCTTTTGAAACTGACCTGCTGTATACTGCTCTTGTCTTTAATCTTTCAACAATACTCAGAACTAATTTATCATTCTCTATGTTCTTTTAAATTTATCTAACCCCAAGAGGATTTTGCCTCTGAAACAAAAGGAGCTTCTCTTGGCATCATAGCTTTCGAAATTACTGAGACATACATAGTTCCTGGCTCCAGGCATCCTTCTTGTCTCCACACTAGCCTAGTTAAGGTTCATAACCTACAGCAACAGGTCCTAGCATGACTTTAGGTGGACAGCCAAAATAGGAAGTGCAAACAACTGCCAGTTTTAATTACTCTTCTTAAGCACAAGCTACTTTTCAGGTCAGAGGTTTAGCAAAAGTATCCAGGAAGAGGATACGCCAAGGGCCACCACACCTAGGTCTATAAGCTCCTTAAATCTTTGAACAAATGAATACCATCCTCTTATATCTGAGTAAATGTGTGTGTATGTGTGTACATAAAAGAGAGGGGGAATAATTATTTGATATAATCATAAAAACATTCATTTTAATCTGTGCCTTTCTGTAATTTAATGGAAACTTTAGTGATTGAAAATCCATTCCTGGGGCCTGGGGATGTGGCTCAAGCGGTAGCGTGCTCTCCTGGCATGCATGCGGCCTGGGTTCGATCCTCAGCACCACATACAAAGATGTGTCCGCCCAAAACTAAATAATAAATATTTAAAAAAAAAAAAAAAAGAAAATCCATTCCTGAAAGTACCTTCAGGAAATACGTGTGGGATTGGGGAAGAGGTAGAAAGGAGAAAAACTAAAGCTATATAAAAGAAAAATAGACAAAATGCCATTTTTTCAAATTCCTATAATTCTGAACTTGTGATAATTTAACTAAACCTGCTTTGAAATTTATTTTGGCTTGGAAACTTTTTTGTAATAAACACTATAAATGAGATCACAAAGGAGAAAATTTTAAATGAGAAAATGTTTTCAAGATCCATTAACTAGAATTTTGTGGTACAGATTATAAAACATTGAGCATGATGCAAATCCAAAGATCACATAAAGAAGTTTCTTTGTTTTTTTGTTGTTTTTTTTTTTTTTTTGTGTGAGACTGGCCTTGAACTTGTGATCCTCCTGTCTCAGAATCCCAAGCCTCTAGGATTACAGGTGTGTGCCACCATGCTCAGCAGTTCCTCCACTTTTATAGGCAATTCTGATATTAAAAGTAATGTAAGAACCCTGTGTCACATAAAAAAAAAAAAGTGTGCTTAGTTTTCAAGTATTCTCCAATTTAGCTCCTCTAGTCCTGAAATGGTAAGATTTTGTTACAATGTTTGAATGGTTAATTAAAAACAAATAAGCTGCAAAATAAGAATTTAATAAAATCCCCAAACTAATATGTCTTTTAAGTACAGCTATATGTTGTTAGACAATGGAATATATTCTGAGAAATTCATCTTTAGTAATATGAACATTATAAAAGTGTATTTACACAAATCTAGATGGTATGGGTCAATTTTTTCAATGTGACCTCTTGCTATAATCAAGAGATGCAATAAACATGAGATGTATGAAGCTACTTCTAGCTTAAGACAGCACATTTTATGTTCACCCTTTTTTTAATAAATAGAAGGCATACACTCTAAAATAATGATAGAAAGTATAATACAGTAAATATGTAAACCAGAATGTAGTTGTGTATTGACATTATCAAGTATTATGTATTGTACATAATTGTATGTTATTCTATTATATGACTGGCAGTGTAGCAGGTTTGCTTGCACCAGCATCACCACAAATGTGAGTTGTGCGTTGCACTATGATGTTAAAGACATCTACAACATCACAATGCAGTAGGAATTTTTTAGCTCCATTAGAATCTTATGAACCACCATATTGTATATAGCCATCATTGACCAAAACATTTTCATGCAACGTATATCAAAATGTCATATTTGGTTATTTCTTAGGTCTCTGCATTGTGATTTATTTTAGAACTGAAAATATTAAATTAACTTATCTATCTCTTTTTAAAATATTTTTTCCAGGAACTGAAGTGAAAAAAATTGAAGCTATAAATGTTCCTTGCACACAGCTTTCAATGTCATTTTTTAATCGGTTATATGATGAAGATATTGTACGAGACAATGGTCATATTGTTAAGTGTTTAGATTCTTTTTGTGATCCATTTCTCATTTCTGATGAGTTACGAAAAGTAAGTATAGAATTTTTAAATTTCACATTGAAATCTTATTTCAAGAAATGCAAAATGCCAAAAACTATTGCCTGCTTAAAGCCCATAAAGTACTTCTTGTTAATAAAAATGATCAGTAATAATCATTAGATTGATACATTTATTCTTGTATAGCACTTTTACTGTCAATGTACTTATTTTTATATTTTTCAGTAGCTCTCTACAGGATGCTACTGATATCTGATGAGTAGGGATGCTGCTAAATATAACTCTCAGCACAGTTTCTCAGAATTCCACACAAAAAAAGTTATCTGGCCCAACATGTCAACAATGAAGAGATAGAGAAACTTGCCTATTTAATTAATAGCTATTTTTCTGATATCAAAGTAATGTAAGAACCCTGTGTCACATAAAAAAGTGTGCTTAGTTTGAGGCTCTTGGCCTATCAAACAAATATCAAATATGTGCCTGTAGTGCTAGATGCAGTGGTACACAACCTGTAATCCCAGAGACTCAGAAGGCTAGGGCAGGAGAATTGTAGGTTTGAAGCCAACATTGACAATTTATCAAGACCCTGTCTCAAAAAAAAAAAAAAAATAGAAAAGGGTAGGGCTATAGCTCAGAGAAAGAATTCCCCCTGAGTTCTACCCCCAATACTGCCAAAAAATAAAATGAAAAATTAAAATAAATCCTTGAGTAAAAACTTCTTTCTCTCTTATTGCTAAGATCAACTCAATGTGGTTG
This sequence comes from Callospermophilus lateralis, assembly GCF_048772815.1. Classification (NCBI taxonomy): domain Eukaryota; kingdom Metazoa; phylum Chordata; class Mammalia; order Rodentia; family Sciuridae; genus Callospermophilus; species Callospermophilus lateralis. The sequence continues at coordinate 124,479,807 of NC_135306.1, read as the reverse complement.
GGTTGAGTATCAAAATGAGTATGAAACTCATTTGATAAACTAAATTGAATTTTGTTTTAGTGAGAGGTACACCGAACTTGGAATCAAATACATGTATTATTTATCTAATTCCTGATTTATTATTTACAATATAATAACCTCAGGCAAATCATTCAATCTATAACACAGAAATACTTTCTTCTTAAAAGCATTGAAAAATGAATTGAGGAAATACTTAAATGTACTTTTTTAGAAAGTATGAAATGCTGTTAAAGCGAAATGTATTAACATTATAAAATATATATACTATGTGTAATATTGTAATTATTGAACCTAGACATCAGTGCATACCAGGCTCTGCCACTTAATTATCATGATATTTAGTCTAAGATTTCTTTTCCTCTGTAAAATAAGCATAATATCAGAATTATGTGACATAATACACATAAAGTGCTTCGCACTATGCCTGGCACTTAGTAAACTTGTTATACTACTGCTATTCTCCATTAAGAGGAAAGGGAGGGGGCTGGGGTTGTAGCTCAGTGGTAGAACACTTGCCTAGCATGTGTGAGGCTGGGTTCAATTCTCAGCACTACATATAAATAAACAAAAAATAAAGGTCCATTGACAACTAAAAAAAAAATTTAAAAAACAGAGAAAAGGGAGATTATACAAATCTAATATATTACAAATCCAGATTGGAATGAACTAGGGCAGCTGCTAATTTACAATTCTGAACACAGAAATCTTCGCTGTAGGGGAAAGAGAGGTATCCAGCCCAGCTATACATTAATCTACACTAGAATGCACCAAAAAGAACCTTCTAACTTAGCTTAAGACAGAAATGAAATTAACTTGTTGAAATGAAGTATGCTTATATCTAATATGAAATAAATACATTGGGGATTGACATTAATTTCTATTTTACTAAGAACTGGAAATTACCATTTAGGAAATGTTTGGTTTGGGTTTCCCTCCTTTTGAATACTGATAATCTCAGCTCTCTTTCTCCCTTCTTCCCTCTTCCATCATTCCATTCTGGCATAAAATCCTTACCTCTAATTTCAGAGAATTTACCATCACTTCTATAGAAAGGACCTCATCAATGAATGAACTTTTAAAGGAGGATTTGTTTTTCCAATGTAATACTCTGCAAAACTGCCTACTATCTGTCATATTTATTGCCAGGAATGTCAAGCACCCTTATTCTTAAAGTGCTAGAACTCAGTATTTTCTTGCTAATTGCCTATGTATTTTGCTCTTATGTTCTTTGCCACTCCATGGCAATAGAGAAGTTTTTTTTGTTTGTTTGTTTGTTTTTTAAGTAGTGCTGGGGCCTTGTACATGTGAGGCAAGCACTCTACCAACTGAGCTATATCCCCAGCTCAAGGGAAGGTCTTTTAATTGGTTACTTTCTGGCTGAAAATAATGATAATTATAATAATAATGTATTAATAATTATTAGTAATAATATAATAATTATTATTTCCAGTTTTAGCTTGAATTAAAAAGTTCCTCCACACACATTGTACGACTATACATATTCTATTGGCACACTGTAATGTAAGCACTAATAATAGCCTCTTTCCTGACTATGACTCAGATATGCAATGTTAACCATTGCATATCTGCCATCTCAGGGCTGTACAGCCAGAGAACTGTATATAAAAAAATAGAAGAGAGAACAGTCATATAATGTTTTTAATATTCATTCCAAAATTTTTTAGTTGTCATATTTTAAAATTATGCAGTCTAATCAGTACAGTGTATGACAGTGCTCATTATAAACACTTATTAATTACTAGGTGCAGTGGCACATACTTGTAATGTCAACAACTTGGAAGGTCAAAACAGGAGGATTGCAAGTTCCAAGCCAGTCTGGACAACTTAGTGGGAACTTGTCTCAAAATGAAATAAAAAGGGGTTGGAATATAGCTCAGTGGCAGAGTACTCCTAGACTCAATCACCAGAATGCAGTGGAGGGGGAATGTGTTAACTCCTAATTGCTTTGTTCACCCTAGTACTCAGATCTTCAAGTAACTATAAACAAAAGCTTTAATATTACATCATTTATTTATAGGGAAGGAAGAAAGGAGTAAGTTAGGAAGTGGAAAAGTATAAGTGTTACATGTAGCATGCCCAGAGACAATAAACCATGAATTACTTCTCCTTCCCTTTTATTATACATAACCTTGGCTTTCATCAGTCATTATAAATAAACTGAATATGGACAACACCATAGAGTTTATTATTCTTTAAATAGCTCTTATACGATGACCTTGTGTTTTCCTTAGAGGTTGTAAATAAGCTTAATTAATTATCTTAATTAAATGTAATTCTTGCTACTAGACAGTTATTCTTATATAACTCATCATATTTTCTTATAGTGTTAAGTATTATACATGACTTTTAAAGCTTTATCCACTAGAGTTCTTTATATATAAAAGAGTTTTTGTCCCACTTTTTTTGAGGTTTTTTTAAACAAATTTTTGTCTTTCATTACTTTGGTCTTATTGTATTTATGTTTAAATTTTTTTTGTTTTGTTTATTTTGATGCAATACTGGGGATTGAGCTTAGGGCCCCTTGCATGCTAGGAAAGTAATCTACCTCTAAGCATTATCTCCAGCCTCTTTCTTTTATTTTATTTTAAAACAGGGTCTTGCTAAGTTGCCCAGGTTAACCTCAAACTTGTGATCCTCTGGCTTCAGTCTCCTAAGTAGTTGGGATTACAGACATGTGCCACCACACCCAGCTGTATCTATGTTTTATTGTTAGCTATTTCACATTCTTCTTAAAAGTAGGTCGGATATAAACAATTCTTTAAAATGTGTTATTTACTTACAATTTTCACCTTCTTTTATAGCTTACATTCATCACCTATAGTCAGTAAATGCATGTTTTCTATAATGCTCAATGATATTAAAAAAAAATCCTTGATATCAGACCTAGTCAAATTGTTTTCTGAAAGTGGTAGCAAGGTCTCAGGAGATTAAGAGTCAATGTACAGATATGATGTGTAAAAAGAATCTTATTAGAGGGACCAGGAAAAGGAAAGGTGGATATGAAGCTCCAACACCTGACAGGCTCAAAATTGGAGTACCTGCTGGGGATATAAAGAAAGTAGTGATAAAGTAGTGATCCAGACACTAATCCCAGCTACTCAAGAGACTAAGGCCAAAGAATCACATGAACCCTTGAGTTAAAAATCAGCCTGGGTACCATAACAAGAACCCATCTCTAAAAGAGAATGCTTAGAAAATGACCATTGATGTTTAGCCTCTGGATAGAAACAAAGGTGAAACACTTTATGGAATGGAGCAGTTTTCTCATTTATGCTTTAGTTTATTTCCTAATAAGATTTGAAGTGACTTAACACCAAAAATACTATAGCACTAAAATAATTACTAAAAATAAAAATTAGAATAAAGGAAGACTTGGCTTCTATATTTTAAAATTTTATGTATTCCTTTAATCCAATATTAGGACCTAATGAAAAAATGGAGGCAAAATAAGTGCAGATCACAAATATATTCTCTCCAATTGCCTCAGGATTGGTTCTTAAAGTAAGTTTAATATTGGACCAGAGTTGTGTAGCTCAGTTGTCAGAGAGTGCTTGCGTAGCATGAGTGAAGCCCTGGGTTTGAGCCCCAGCACCAAAAAATAAATAAGATTATTTTTAAATATGTAAATTGATATGTTTAAAAACTTAAAAATTAAAATCCTGGGTTATATTACATTACTATTAATTTATCATCTTAGGTTTTGCTAGTGGAAGACTCTGAAAAATATGAAGTATTCAGGCAACCAGATAGAGAAGAGTTCCTGTTTTGTCTTTTTAAACATCTTTGCCTTGGTGGATCCCTATGTCAGTATGAAGATGTGCTTAATCCATACCTGGAAACAACAAAACTTATCTATAAGGATCTGGTGAGGTAAAGTTGCTAGATCACAATACATAAATCTCTAGTTAATACAGCAAATGGTTTGTTTACCATGGTAGGAGCCAGACTTGGTGGTACATTACTATAGTCCCAGCTACTTAGGAGGCTGAGGTGGGAGGATCACTTGAATCCAGGAATTGAGGACAGTCTGAACAACAAAGTAAGACCCCTGTCTCGAAAAAAGAGAGAAAAGTAATCATGATGGTATTACCTCCTTGTCATCATATTAATCACCAGAGTGTGTAGAAATAGCACTACCTCACCCACTCTTGTAATCACCTCCCCTTTTTCCAAGTTAGAAAGATTTCTAGAATTCTCTCTATTTTAATTCTTTTTTAAAAGAGAGAGAGAGAATTTTTTAATATTTATTTTTTTTAGGTGGACACAACATCTTTGTTTGTATATGGTGCTGAGGATCGAACCTGGGCCACAGGCATGCCAGGCGAGAGGGCTACCGCTTGAGCCACATCCCCAGCTCTCTCTCCATTTTAATTCTAAGTCCTCTCATTCTTCATCTATCTCTTTTGTTTGTTTCCTCAGTTAGACCAATCACCCATTCTGTCCCTTATTATGGACTGCCATCTTCCAGGCTTCCCCCACTGACTCACCTCCTTTTAAATGACAAAGGCACACAAAAGATCCCTCAGGATTTTGAGTTTACTTGACTAATAATTATTTCCTTTGTTCTAAAGAAATAGAAGAATTTTCATTTAGGTGTGATCTTCACCTTTTCAAATTCATCCCAAAGCTATATAGTTGGTTTTAGGAATTCTAATAGACTTTCTTTGTTTCCCTCTGTTTTACTGCAGATCAAATGAGGATTAAAACTTTATAAATTTCTTATTTTAACTAAGTAAATGTTCTTTGTTAGGGTTTTTTCAATTATGAAGGTATTAGTTCATCTTTATAGGCAAGTTGGATACAAATGAGAAGCAGAGCGTTCTAGAGTTTAGGTACATAATTTTACTTCACTAGGAAAATAACAGAATTAACTTTTATCAGATTCTTAATTGTTCCTTTACTCAACAAGTTAATTCCTATATTTAGTCCCTGTGTCATATATCTAACTACATGATTTTATTTTACTTTTTTATTTCTAATATGGTGTTAAAAACAAAAATATTTCTATAATCCGTATCTGATTTTAATGAAAAGGTTGTGTCATTACATAGATTTTTGAAACAGATTCATTAGAAATACAATTTCAGAAAAAGTATATCCATGCCTACATCAAACATTTTCTGTCCTAATAATTTACAGTTTGTATAAAACTTGTAGACCACTTCTGGTACTATTAAAGACCAGAAGTCTTTACCTAGTGTACCCTCAACATGCTCACACAAAAAGTACCCCATTACCATTGCAGTGCCTTGGTGGATCCCTTTGTCAATATGAGGTTTGTAGAATTCCTCACTACCTGTGCTGTGGAGACCAAAGGTCTGTTGGAGACACTTGAAACAGATATAATTTTAGGTCTTCAACACTGCAGAAACTGCTTTTTTCCCAACATTCCCATTCCTGAATTCTTACTTGTGATTCTCGTCTACATTTTGGGGGCTAAGAAAAAGTATGACTAGAAAAGAGTAAAGACCACTCATAAAGTGAGCAGTCAAAATTCATGACAACTTACGAGAAAAGTAAGTGTAGAATCATTTAATCAGGTAATCAGCAAGTATCAGTATTATTCACAGAACTCTATTAGGCTCTTAACAGGCTACAAGAGGAACAACAAAATAGTCCTTGACCTTAAGAAATTGCAATAAACTACATTTAATAGTAAAGGAATTGTTTAAAATCTTTAAAGTAAAATTATTTATGTAATCAAGTGTTCAGTTATTTATTTATTTATTTTTATTTTTTTTGAAGAGAGAGAGAGAGAGAATTTTTTAATATTTATTTTTTAGTTTTCAGCAGACACAACATTTTTGTTTGTATATGGTACTGAGGATCGAACCTGGGCCGCACGCATGCCAGGCGAGTGTGCTACCGCTTGAGCCACATCCCCAGCCCCAAGTGTTCAGTTATTTATAAGCAAATGTTTGCTACTTTTTATACTATAAGTAATACCCCAGAAGTTCAAAAGAGGATATTGTATGGGTATGAGCCATCAGGGAAGTCTTGATGGAATGAAGTCTATGAGGACCATTCTGTTGCCAGTTTAAAGGTGATACATAACAAGTCTGTCATTCTAGAGGAGATTAGAAAAGAGACTGGCCCAAGTAGAGCAGTGCTTTTGAGAACCATTAAATATTTCTCCTAATGGTGCAAGTTTAAACATACTTATGAGTTTCTTTGCTGAACAAGGAGAAATGAAATGGTCTTCTCAAAGCACTTCAGTAGAAAATTATGTTTAAATATTTACTTATTTAAGATGATTTAGGGGCTGGGTTTGTAGCTTATTGGTAGAACACTTGCCTCCCACATGTGAGGCACTGGGTTCAATTCTCAGCACCACACAAAAATAAATAAATAAAGGTATTGCATCCATCTACATATAAAAATATTTTTTAAAAAAAGATGATTTAGGTGCCAGTACAAAGCAGTTGACTAGATAATTGATCTGAGTTCCTTAAAAGTTTGTTTTTCACATGCACTATATGTACTATAAAATACATCTTTCCTCATATTGGTCATGTTGATTTTGGTTAAATGCTGTGTTATTCTATTAAGGCCTGTCATCTATTGGTAGTGATAAAGTGGGTGGATATAGTAGTTATCAAGGAATATGTAAGATGGGATTTGAAGTATCTTTAGTACTTTTTCAGAATTCTGAGCCACATATCCAACTAAGTCATCTGACCAAGCTAATTTAACAAAGAAGTATTTTTTCCCCATTTATTTACTTGAATTTTGGGTGTTTTGCATACATTAGAAAGACCTCTGCTAGCTTTCTAGTGAAACATGCAGCAGCTGCTTTACAGGATCTAATCTGCCCTTGCAGATAAACATTATAAATAACATATTCCAGCAAAATCCATTCTTTGTTTATGGAAGTCAAGAGCACACTATGAAGTGTGATTTTTAGGAATTCTGAATCAAACAAAAGAAAAAAATCTTTTTTTTAGTTGTATATGGACACAATCCTCTTATTTATTTATTTATTTATTTGTTTTTTAATGTGGTGCTAAGGATCAGTCCTAGTGCTTCATATGCAAGGCAAGCGCTCTGCCACTGAGCCACAATCCCAGCCTGAATAAAATATTTTTTAAATACTTTTTTCCTCATCTATTATCACAGATCCTATAAAATACGTCTTTTAAGTGTTTTGAAAAATGCTTTCTTTTTGAAGGTTATTGTTTCTTTAAATCAAGTAGGTAATACTTAAGAACCATTTAATATGCAAGTAATTATTTCAAATATATACATGTTGTTGTTGTCGTTATTGCTTTAGTTTTTTAGATGGACACAATGCCTTTATGTTACTTATTATTTTTTATGTGAACCTGAGGATTGAACCCAGTTCCTCATGAATGCTAGGCAAGTACTCTACCACTCAGCCACAATTCCAGCCCCTAAATACATGTTTTTACCAAAGTTTTGAGAGAGTTCTCCCAAGTCAATTATTCTTCCCAGATAAAATTTTATTATTTGAACTGAGATTATGGCTTTCAGATGCTAGTTAAGCAGTGGGCTTCCTGTTTTTTAAAATGAACAGTGTTGCTTACAATATAGTCTTTTTACCCTAAAGTTTAGAGTCAGTATGAGACAAATTCTCAGAAATTATCAGAAATGATATTCCAAACCATTAATATGATCAATATATCTATATCTACATATACATATATAGATATAGCTATAGATGTTGAATATAATTTTAAGCTTGGCTAGTATGCACAAGGCCCTGGGTTTGATTGTTAACATCACAAAAAAAAAAAAAAAAAAAAAAGGAACTTATGATTATCTAACGAGGGAGTTAGTGAAGCCCAAAGATGTGATATAATGTTAATTATTAGTAAAACAGTTTAAGACACTAATGATTGTTATTTTACATTTCCTTTTTTCTCCCCTTATAGATATAGAACAGGTAATAATGAATTTACTTTTTTAAAATTAATTTAGAAATTCTTAGATATTATTAGCATAAGAAATAAAATAGAATAATATGATTTATTTCTGTTAGGAATCAACTTCTAGTAATGTGCAAGTGGTAGTTTATTTTTTAAATAATATATTTATGGAGACAATTTACACATAGTAATAATATGTATAATAATAATATGTATAAAAATAAATCGTAAGTATACATATAACTCAATAAATTTTACACATGATTATACCATGATTATACCACCCCCATATTGTTTTGTTTTAGATATAACTATGCATATGTTCTTTATTTTGAGCTAGCCACCTAGCTATGGGTATATATGAATATTTATATATGGTGGTTATGGTCATCCTTGGATAAGCACAGATTTTTAAATGCCATCTTCATCTTGTAGTATAGCTTAGGCATTAGAAAAATAAAATTACCTTGACCCAATTTATAGAAATATTTGGAAATCAGTTTAATCATATGACTCCTGGGTTTAACTATGAAAGAAATATCTCGTAGAGATGAAAACCACCTCGGAATCAGGAACCCTAAAATGGCTGGGTCTGGTCATCTATAGGCCTATGCAGATTCACACATACACACACCCCTTCCACACAGTCTACGTTCTTCCTGCTCGTCCCCTCTCTGTTTCCATTATTTTTACATATGTAGTAGACAGTTAGCAATATTTTCACCTGGTAAAGTAGGCAAAGGGGGATCTTCCTTTAAATTTTACCTACTCATATTACATGTGAATAATACCTTTGATTCATATGTATTTAGAGGGTATATAGGTATGGGATAAACAGCAGATGTATAGAAGAGAGGGAATGGATCTCCCAGTCATCTGGATTTTGTTCCCAGAAATGTCGCTTATAGTTGGATTTTCTTAAACATTTCATTTAACTTTTCTACTTCTGCTGTCTGTAAAATTGGCAAAATAATGCCTAAGTTATGTGACCTTTAAATAATATTTTGCAAACTTTAAGGCATTTTAAATATGTATGAATACTGTATGTAGACAACATAAAATGTATGTCTGTAGTTTATTTCCTCAATCCCTAGTTTGTTTCCTCTCTTCATATTGCCACAGGTAATCTTCAGGGAGAGTAACTGAAAGAGAGCTACCAAGAGAAAATTATTTTTATATGATATAATTTAGCAATAGATTTAACAAAGTTTTCATAATATAGTTTTCATATATATTATTTTATATTCATTATCTTCATGTATATCATTTAATTCTTTTATCCTAAAAGAAACCATAATATGTCCAGCTTACATCTGAGAAAATTGAGTTTCAGAGAGGTTAATCTTGTTCAAAGTGAAATAACAGCTCAGTGGTACCACTGGCATTTATATTTAGGTTGTTTAATTCTTTCGCCTGTTTTTATCTATCCCTTACAGCTATCTATACTTCAATCTGACTTTTACAAATCCCTGTTTATCCAATAATTGTTTATGTGACCTGGTGTAGTCATTTCACCATCTGAAAATTGACCACACACCTAATTGTAAAATTTGGTTTTCTATTGTTTCAATTTAGTTGACCTTGTCCATTCTTGGATGAAGCCTCGGATGCCAACCTTTTCGAACCATTTTAGTTGGATATTTTATATTTTCATGTTCTATTTGAAAACAAAATAATACCTAAATAACAAAAGGGATCATTAAAGTGCAATATAAAAATCCTTATTTTATAAATAATACATATAATTTTAATGGCTTTAAGATGTCTTTATTAGCTATGTTGTCAAATAGTCAAAACCAAGTTTTCTTTTCAGTCTATTTACCTGCATAATCAGAACACCTTATCTGTTTCCTAAGTGTCAAGTTTCTATGTAAACTCATAGTTGCAGTCTGGAATCCAAGACAATTGATTCCATTAGGTCCTTTCAATTTGGAGATAATGCCATATAATCTGATTTTAAAAATCACTCTTTTAACATGAAATCAAGATGCATCTAATATATATCCAAATATGTATTTGCATGAAGTTTTTGTTCTATCTTCATTTACCTAGAAGAGATTTAAATTAGTGGTTTGACTTTCAATCACTGATATCTCAAATTCAAAGTTCAAGGCTATTTCTTGATCTGAGTATGCTTCCCAAAACTTTATACTGCCTACTTGGCATCCAGAGCCCTGCAAGTCCATTCACAATTTCCTGTAGTCCTACCAGCCATTATATCCCACCTACCCCATGATTTGACCTTTTACTCTGGCCCACATCCTTATGATGCTCTTTGTCACTGTAGGCTATCTATGTGGGTTTTTTTTAATCTTAATTAAATTTTATTTTTAAATAAACTTGTTATATATTTTAAATGTATCTTTTTTCTTTTCTAGTGTTCGAAAGCATCCTCAAACCAAGAAAATACAAATTACTTCTTCTATCTTTAAAGTCACAGCCTATGTAAGTATTGAGCAAAAATTTACAACCAAATAATTTAGTTACTTCTTGTTAATAGACTTGCTACAAATGGTGTGTTAGTTAGGACATTTATGACTAGGTGAAAAAAGGGTGATATTTAGTGTTTTGTCAAAAGTTGATATAAGGTATGATTTTGTTTGGAGAATACTTTGAACTTATTTCTATGCTTCCTATTGTCTGTATCTAATTTTCTCTACTAATTATAGAGCTAAATCTGTGACTTCATGGAGAAGAACACAGATAAATAAGAGTACTGCAAATAAATGAGTACCATAAATGTCTTTATATTACAGAATCTGATACTTGAATTTTAGTATCATACAAAAGATATTACACATAAAGCAGTTTCTAAGTATCTTCATTCAATCACTTAGCTAATATTTATTAAATATTTACTGTATATTGTATGCTGGGCTAGGGCACAACGTAAAAGAAATATGTGGCACATAGAGATCATGTTTGAAAAATATATATGTAGATAGGAGAAAACTGCTAAATAGAAAATTTTGTATATTAGCATATTAAAAGCACTTTTTAAAAAATGATGGAATTCCCTTTTGAACTATAGATTCCTTAAGAACAAGAATTAGGCATGTATGTTTAATACAGACATACATCTAGCATAATAGATTATGTGGTCAACATTTTAAAATATGAGTTAACTGCCAATTTATTGTCAAGGATGTGTGTATGTTTCATGTTGCTTTAACAAAAAATATATAATATTCAAATATGTTGATTATCATTTAAATGTAATTGTATACTAAATAATTTAGGTTTATCTTTTTTAGGATTCTACTGGTGTGTGCTACCCTTCAACAAAGAACCATGAACAGACATTTTCTTATTTTATTGTGGATCCTATCAAGCGTCATGTTAATGTTTTATACCATTGTTATGGTGTAGGGGAAATGTCTTAAATAGGTTTTCAGATTGCCTTTCTACTATTTTTAACTTAATATTTTTCTATTTCAATACTAATTTATAGATATTTACTTTGCATAATAATTCAAGTAAAATGTTGAATTTGCTTAGAACAGAAGAAAGCAAACACCAAGATGCCTTTCTCTGAATTTGTCTGGCACACTCACACAGAAATCCCTAATATAATCTATGCAAAACAGTTGTGGAACTTTTATAGAAAGTTACAAGGAACTAAATATCTAGTTCATGTTTGTTGCATTTAGATTCAAGTGAGAAGATTTTCCATGCATTTTATTTTAGAAACTAATTCTGGATTGGAATTGAAGCAGGAAACTAAACATCTCTACCACCAATTATTTATATGAAGCGTTCTCTTTTCCAACTTGCATTTAATTTGGTTACATTTTTTCATTGCATTTATGTATCTAGAATTAGGAAAAGCATAGTAATATTTTTACTTCATTTGTTCTACTTTAAAATCTTCAATTCAAAAAATAATGTTCTGAAAATTATTGTAAGCTCTTTATCACACAATAAATTAAAACTGCAGCGACCCATAGCTAATAAAAAAAGCTACATGTAAACATAGAAAATTGCCCTGATGGTATTATTAAGCTGGCAAAAGAAATGAGAAGCAAATTGTCTTGGTACTCTCTCTCATTACATTCATCAGGTGAATGTAAAACTTAGATTTCTATTTTTAAACATATGATTAACATATGTTCCATTGATGATGGGAAGCTTTCAAGAAATGTTGAAACCAGATGCAGTAGCACACGCCTGTAATCCCCACAGCTGAGGAGGCTGAGGCAAAAGAATTTCTAAGCCAGCCTCAGCAAAAGAGAGGCACTAAGCATCTCAGTGAGAGCCTGTCTCTAAATAAAATACAAAATAGGTCTGGGAGAGGCTGGGGGTGTAGCTCAGTGGTAGATCACTTGCCTTGCTATTAGTGAGGCTCTGGGTTCAATCCTCAGCACCATATAAAATAAAGGTACTGTGTCTAAAATAGGGCAGGGCATGTGGCTAAGTGGCTGAGTCCTCCTGAGTTCAATCCCCAGTACCAAAAAGAAAAAAAGAAAAAAGAAAGAAATGTTGAGACTTTGAAGAGGAGCAAGTTTAGAATATGTGTTTCAGGGCTGGGGATGTGGCTCAAGTGGTAGTGCGCTCGCCTGGCATGCGTGCGGCCTGGGTTCGATCCTCAGCACCACATACAAACAAAGATGTTGTGTCTGCCGAGAACTAAAAAATAAATATTAAAAAATTCTCTCTCTCTCTCATTCTCTCTTAAAAAAAAAAAATAGAATATGTGTTTCTGTGTTTTAGGAACAAGGATGATAATCTTGGATTTGAATCTAGAAGGAAGCATGGAAACTTGGGTATAGAGTTAAGGATAGATAGTTTGTTCTTTCTTAATACCTAGAAGAATGAGAAAAATGACTTGGCACATTTAATGTTTATTGAATGATATTTTGATATAGATTGTATATGCCTAATCTGATATGGCACTGAAACTATTTCAGATTTCAGAGTTTTTTGTGTTTTGGAATATTTGCTAGTTGCACATTTAATCCAAAAATCCAAAATCCTAAATGTTCCAAAATGTAAAACTTTTTGAGTGCTGACTTTGCACAGAATTTCAAATTTCATAGCATTTCAGATTTCAGATTTATACATTAGGGATATTTAACCTCTAATATCCACAGATTTTTCCCCTGAATTTCTTTTTTTAAATAAGTTTCTTAAATTTTTTAATCAATATATAGTAATTGTACATAATTGTACTGTTCAGGGAACAGTATGACATTTCAATGCATGTTTACACTTCCTAATGTTAAATTATATAAAAACAAAACCAAGAACTAAATTTGTCTTTGCTACCAATCTTGCTGCAAAATACATAATCTCCTAGGACCTGAGAACCCTCTCAATCAATTGAACAATTAGTAATTCTTTTTTAATACCAAGTCTATGCAAGACATTGTGTGATTTACTTTAGGGATCCATGCATGTGCATTCCTTATAAATCAAGTAGGGAATATAATGACTAAGAGTGTTACTATAGACAGTTATTGTTACATGAATACAGAGAGGGCAGAAATCAATGGGAGTGGAACTTTGGGGCTCAGTCTGGCTTCTGTGAAAGGACTGGTAGGTTTTCTACAACTGAAAAAGAGAAGTTCAGGGTAGCATGAGATGAGGCAGGATGTGCTAAGCCTGACTATGGGATGAAATTCCAGAGGTAAAAGATGGGAAACTGAGAAATTGTCAATAGTTTCCTCTCAGCTCCAAAGCAGGAAGTAGAATGCATCCTTGAGGAAACATTGCTCCATTGTTTGGGGGAAATCAGTTTAATGAACCTCTGTGATTATGCAAATTATCTGAATGGAAAGGAATAATGGGAGGGTGATAAAAAGTTTGGGATGGGCTATCAGATTGCCTGAATTCTTACTTAATTCTGCTATTACTGTGTGACCTTGAGCTGATTACTTAACCTTTCTGTGCTTTATTTGCCTTTACTATAAAATGGAGAAAATAGTAAAGCTCCCTCTGAGTTAATTTTGAAAATTATGTAAATTAGTGCATATATATATTGGGCTTATAGTGGTGCTAAGCAGTGTAAGTTTTCATGAATTTTGGCTGTATTCACTCTCTACTGAGGAAATATGAAAAAATAAGAAAACAAACTGTATAATAATGTAAAAAGCTGTCATTCTTGGGATCAAAATGCTTTTCTACAGATTGCAATCACCTTGACTAGATGGAGGGGAAATTTGGTTTATCCTCCGTGTTTGGATCCCAGAAATATGAAGACCCTGAGTGTGGACACCAGAATGGAAGGGACATTGTTTTAATTTGTTTGTTGTTTTATTTTCTTACCTGAGAAATGTTTTACTAATTTGTTTAATGTTTATTTCTCATGAAAACAGGGCTTTTGTCTGTTTTCTTATCCCTTGTATCCCCAAGGCCTAGCATAGTAACTGGCACTTGAAAGATACTCAGTAAATATCCATTTTCCAGCTGACACGAGTTCATTGGAGGAAGAGAAGCTGGCCCTTGAAGTATGACTGTTGCTAGATGGGGAGTGAGGAAAGGGGAAAGACTGGCAACGGAAATCAGGGAGCATCAGTATGGAACTCTCTTTGCAGGTGGCTGGCCAGTGAACTCTAGCAACCCTTATAGCTAGATTCTCAACTTAAGTTTTCTGTATAGTAGCCCCTCTAGTTATTCTAAACTTGTTAAATTTTGTGAACTATTATAGCCTAGATTTAGCTGTACAGCGTGGGATTAGATGTGCAGCCTGGGAATATGCCTGGGTCAACATTGTCCCTAGAGAACAGCCCAGCAGCCTGTAGAAGCTGGCTTTGTAAAAGCAAGCTCTCAACAACTGAGAGTAAAAGTTTGTCTGGAATGAGACAACTGACTATGTGACAATTGACATCACAAGTGTCATGTAAGTGGTTTTCTGGGACTTGAGAACATTCTTCAGAAATTCCAAATATTACTTAACGAGAAATGTCTCCCAGAACTCTAATTTGGATATTTAAAAGATTTAGGCTGGAAGCTAGAAAATCTGGACACATAGGTCCCATAAGCAAAAACAAAAACACATATTGTGGTTTGGGGACATAAGCACATGTCAGTAGGTGACTAAACTGAGTAATCCTCTTCAGGAGTTCTGGATACCGCCAGGAAAAGAGACGAACCTGTTTACTGAAGCACAAAACTAAGAAATTTAAATCCTTTTAAATATATAATACTTACCAGTAATCAGAGCTTTTTGAGCAGGGGTAGTAATCATGTAAGTGATATTCTGGAAAAATTAGACTGGCAGTGATGACTTGGGGTTAAGAAAGTCCAATGACCAAATAGAAGATTATAGTAGTAGTTAAAGCACCAAATAACTTATCTGAATTAATGACAATGGAATGTGCTCTGGGTATCATGAATTATGAGACGATGAAATGCTCATTAGAAAAAGAAAAAAACAATGCAAGAAAGGGTTTATTAGAAAAAATAAATTAGGTTTCACCAGCAGGGTGGATTATGAAAAATGAAAGGTATCTGAAGTACTAAGGATGGGGAAGTGGGAACTATAGTAGGAAGTTGTGGTGAGATAGGGGAAATCCCTCCTCCTGAGTCTTTCCCAACTGTTCTGATTCACAAACCTGTCATTCTTGTTTCAAATTATTCTCAACAAGTTTTGTGCCTTAGAACTTCGAAAATAGGTCTGAAAGTTCTAAAACCTGAATGGTACCTTGTTAAGACAGCCTCAGAGGAGCATACCTGTAATCCCAGCTGCTCAGGAGGCTGAGGCAAGAGGATCACAAGTTTGAGGCCAGCCTGAACAACTTAGAAAACCCTCAGTAATTAAGTGAGAGTCCATCTCAAATAATAAAAAAGATTGGGGATTTTTCTCAGTGGTAAAAATGCCCCTGAATTCAATCCTCAGTGCCATAGTATGAAAAGAGAGAGAGAGAAACAGAAATACAGAGAAAGAAATACCTAAATATGTCCAAAAAACTTGAAGTCTTGTTGGAGAGATATGCTACTCATAGTCGGGCCTGTAATCCCAGCAACTCAGAGGGCTGAGGCAGGAGAAATGCAATATAAACTCCAGCCTGGGCAAGATGTGGTGGCCTATATTCAGGAAGCCGGCAGAAGGATCCCAAGTTTAAGACCAGCCTCAGCAACTTAGCAACACCCTGTTTCAAAAATTTAAAAGGCATATGGATATATCTTAGTGGTAAAGCACCCTGGGGTTCAATCCCCAGTACCAAAATAAATAAAAGAGAGCTGAGAATGTAGCTCAGCAGTAGAGTGCCATTGGGTTCAATTTCCAGTACTTGGGGAGAAAAAAGACACAAATGTTAATATTACTAATAGTACAAGATAGCTGATAAGTATCAGAGATGATAATTGCTAAAGAGTTGAGCAGAAAAAATCATATCTATACAGGGTAGTCAGGAAATTCTTCCAAGAGGATCTGGGGGTCTTGTTAAGAGAAAGTTGGTAAAGGAACAAAAGAATGGAATATCACTTGAAGAAAAACAAAAACCAAGAAAGATTAAATGTTTCACATGCATGAGTACATTACAAAGAAATCTACTTAAGTTTTGTAGGGGTTACTACATCTTTCTCCTTTACATTAACTGTATGGTTAAAATATTTAACAGAAATCAGATTACCCACTTATTTCTATTTTTATTTTTTAATATTTATTTTTTAGTTTTCGGCAGACACAACATCTTTGTTTGTATGTGGTGCTGAGGATAGAACCTGGGCCGCGCGCATGCCAGGCGAGCGCGCTACCGCTTGAGCCACATCCCCAGCCCTTATTTCTATTTTTATACTAGCAGCATTATTTAACATTTATTACATGAACAAACTAGTATCCCTCACCAAAAAGTGTGTTTATAGTTCCAGAAGCAGAATGAAAATATTATTTTTATTTCCTTTATTTCAGTCACTGATGTTATTGCATGACATATTTTATGTAATCCTCTCATCAAACCCTTTTGAGATTAACTAAATCAGTAGAATCTTGGGTTTATAAGTGACAGAAAACTTGATACAGATTATTTTTAAGCAAAAAATAGATTTATAAGCTCATGTTACTGAGAAGTTCAATAGTATTTTGACCTGACTTTTCTCCTGATTTAATACATGACATATTTTTTTCTCTCAGTGCATTTTCTCTCTGTTGACTTTTTCTTTTTTAAAAAATATTTATTTTAGGTGGACACAATAGCTTCATTTTATTTTTATGTGGTGCTGAGCATCAAACCCAGTGCCTCACACATGCTAGGCGAGCGTTCTACCACTGAACCACAACCACAGTACCCCCCCCCCCCCCCCCGCCGCCTTTTTTTTTTGGTAGTAGAGATTTAAACCAGGGCCATTTTACTACTGAGCTATATCCCCTTTTTATTTTTTATTTTGAGACAGGGTCTTGCTAAGTTGCTTAGGGCCTTGTAAGTTGCTGAGAATAGCCTCGAATTTGGAATCCTCCTGCCTCAGCTTCCCAAATCTCTGGGATTACAGGCATACACTGCCTATTGACTCCATTCTTAAGTCACATACATCTTCTCATGTAATGCAAAATTGTCAGAATACCCAGCATATATCCTATGGAGTTCAAAAACAGTAACAAACTAGAAAATAATATCTCTCTCTCTCCCAAGAGTCTATTTTTATACTAGCAGCATTATTACTAGCATACTAGCAGGAGAAGTTCCATTGGCTCTCATGGGGTGCTGTGCCTATTCCTTAACCAATCCTTGTAGCCTGAAATGCTAGCATTGGATTGACCAAACCTGAGATACATACCACTCAGACATATACTACTCAGAGATGGAGTGTAATGAGAACCCTAAATTCAAAATGAGGAGAAGTTACAGAGAAACAGCTTTCTGATATTAAAAACAAAAATAAACTAGCTCCCCTCATTAGTCACAGGATGTACTTATAGTTACAGAAGCAGAAAATAAGCTAGTTGTCAAAGATTACTATCTCCACTTTACATGAATAAGCTAAAAAGAGGTTAAATAATTTGCTGTATGTCACAGGGCAATAAGTGCTGAGTGAGGATTTGAACCCCAACTGATCTCAATCCAGCAAATAAAAAACGGTTTTCAATCCTGGTTTGCTTGAGAATGAGCGAGGCTGTTTATAAACACAGATGACTAATGTCCACTTACCTTGATCCCTGGTGATTGATCATCTCTGCAGTGGATCCAGCCATTGTTTTTTTTTTTTCTCTTAATATGTAAAAAAAAAAAACCCGGCCTTACCTCAGATTTTCTTAAGGAAAGCTTCTAAAAATATTTCTCTCCTTTCTAGAAGTAACCAATATCTTGAAATCTGTGTTCATCCTTCTCCTACATATATTTTTGCTTCTTATATGTTTCCTTTAACAATATATTATGCTATTTAATGAATTATCCAAAGGGTTTTGGGGTTTTTTTGTTGTTGTTGTTTTTTGTGGTACTAGAGATTAAACCTAGGGCCTTATGCATGCTAGGCCTGTGCTGTACCACTAAGGTATTCTCCCATCCCTTTTTATTTTTTTATTTTGAGACATGGTCTCCTAAGTTGCGGAAGCTGGCCTCAAACTTGTTTTCCTCTGTCTTAGCCTCTGGAGTAAGTGGGATTACAGGCATGAGCCAATATGCCCTGCTCAACCTTTTTTTCCTTAATATTTTTTCAAATTTATCTATGTTGATTCTTGTAGCTTTTATTCATCCATCTTAGTTTAATGGCTTTACCTTATTTATGCACCCCCTTATCATTAGATATTTTGATTATATGAACAATGCTGAAATGAATATAATTGTACTTGTCTTCTACAGAGTGTTCTCTAGGCTTATATTTTGTAAAATTCTTGAGTTATATGATATATTTAGCCTCACTTGATCTTCACAAATTGCTCTCTGAAGTAATTGCACCAACTTATGCTTCTACCACAGATATAAGAATTCCTATTGCACCATTGTCTAGCCAACATTTAGTATATGTCAAATCTGTAATTTTTTAAATTTAATAAATATAAAATGGTTTTATTATTTTAATTGCTCTGACTTTTTGTAATGAGGTAGAGAGTTATTTTGTTTATTTCTTTGAACATGTGTATTGATTCTGGTGAGCAACTCCAGTGTTGAGAGCCACTGCTCTATCTCTGCTTCTTGAATTTAAGAGACAGAAAGAAAATAGAAAAAGAAAGAAAAAAAGAAGACACAATAAAAGGGAAATATGCTGTCTCTCAGTAAAAACTATTAATTATCACTGAAAGCTGCATTTAGTGTTACATTTATCAAGATCTCAACTGGTAAACTCTATCAGCTGGTATTCCTGATCTTCTCCAATGCTGTCTTTAATCTCCTGACTTGGGTCACACATTAAATATTATTGGGATAGGCATGCTAAGCAAGGGTTAAACTTATAAATAAGGTTGAATCTCACCTTTCTGTTTATATTTTTTTCTCTCTATCATAAAGAAGAAGAAAAAAATAACCTCACTGGGCTTTAACAAACACTTAAGAGTCTGTCAATTTTCTTTTATTTGGTTCCTAACAGAAATAGTAAAGTAGAAACTACCTATGACCACATAAATTAACTTTTATTCAACCAAATTTTATCAACAGCTACCCTTTATATATTGAAAATAAAATGCATGTTTAAAAATACCTAATAAATATTTTTTAAAGTTAAAATATACTACTGACAGTCTAGGGGATCTAGAGAGCCATATCAGAGTCAAGAATGATTCTTAATGAAAGGTGTCTTTAAGAAAGGAATTGAGGTTCATTTAAAAAGTAATAACATCCATGGATTGGTTTATAGAAGGAAAGATTCTAGGTAGAATGTTCCATGCAGGTGCAGAGGTAGGAAATATGTTTGGGTTTACAAACTTTCTTGAATAGTGACTGATCTGCTTAAACACAGTGGTTAACAAAATACTTAATAACTACTTTCAAGAAATTTATAATTTAGTGACCAAAAAAACATGGTAAAATACATAATGTAATTATAAATTGTGATTTTGTAGGAAATAATAGTGGTAAAGCTGAGAAAACTCTTCTAAGAAGGTAATAATTAAGGCTTAAGCATACAAATATTCCCAGAAAAATTTCAGCATATGCAAAAAGTGTGGTACCAATCAGAATCCTAAGAGACACAAACCCAAATGCTATAATCCCAAATGTTGAAATATGGAAAGACCAAAATCCCTAAAATTGGGCTGGGGATGTGGCTCAAGCGGTGGCGCACTCGCCTGGCATGCGTGTGGCCCGGGTTCGATTCTCAGCACCACATACAAACAAAGATGTTGTGTCCGTCGAGAACTAAAAAATATTAAAAAAAAATTAAAAAGAAAATATACGAAAAAATGTTCAACATCTCTAGCAATTAGAGAAATACAAATTAAAACTACACTGAGATTCCACCTCTAGTCAGGATGGCAATTAGCAAGAATATAAGTAATAACAAATGTTGGCAAGGATTTAGGGAAAAGGTACACTCCTCCTACACTGGTGGTGGAACTGCAAATTGGTACAACCACTCTGGAAAGCAGTATGGAGATTCCTCAGAAAACTTAAATGGAGCCACAATTTGATCCAGTTATCCCAATCCTCAGTTTATACCCAAAGGACTTAAAATCAGCATAGTACAGTAATGCAGCCATAGCAATGTTTATAGCAACTCAATTCACAATAGCTAAGCTATGGAACTAATCTAGGTGTCCTTCAACAAATGAATGGATTAAAAAAAGTGGTATATAATCACAATGGGATTTTACTCAGCCATAAAGAAGAATGAAATTATGGCATGTTCTGGTCAGTGGATAGAACTGGAGAATATCATGCTAAGTGAAACAAGCCAGCCCCCAAACCCAAAGGCTGAATAATTCTCTGTGATATGTGGATACTAACCATAATAGAGAGTAGGGAGAAAAAGAATAGAAGTCCATTGTTTTAGACAAATGGGAATGAAGGAAAAGGGTATAGGGTAATAGGAAAGACAGTAGAATTAATCAAATATAACTTTCCTCTCGTATATGACTATATGACCAGGGTAACTCCACATATTGTGCAACCACAAGAATAGGATCCTAATTAGAATAAGCTGTACTCTATGTATGTACGGTTTGCCAAAATATACTCTACTTTCATGTATATTGAAAAAGAACAACAAACCATATTAAAAACTAAAAAGACCAACTTGGACAATTTATTAAGACCCATCTCAAAATAAAATTTAAAAGGGTTGGGGGTGTAGTTCAGTGATATGGTGCCCCAGGGGTCAATTCCCAGTACCACTCCCCTCCAAAAAAACAAAACAAAAAAACTAAGAGGGATAAAAGCCAATTGTTAGAAAAGGGATTAAAACATGTTTTCTAGTTATATGCAGCATAGTTACATTATATTGGGTGGAATCACGTGTGTCAAAATTTCAAAACTTCTTTAATAAATGAAGAGTTATTCTTTTTGTATACCTGCATTTGTTAAAAAAAATTTTTTAAAATTTGTTCTAATTAGTTACAGATGACAGTAGAAAGCATTTTGACACATCGTACACAAATGGAGCACAACTTCTCATTCCTCTAACTGTACATAGTGCTGAGTCACACCAGTAGTGTAATCATACATGTATATAGGGAATAATATCTGTCTTCTTCTATCGAAAATAACATTTCTTTTTTTTTTTAAAGAGAGAGTGAGAGAGAGAGAGAGAGAGAGAGAGAGAGAGAGAGAGAGAGAGAATTTTTTAATATTTATTTTTTAGTTCTCGGCAGACACAACATCTTTGTTTGTATGTGGTGCCCAGGGTCGAACCTGGGCCGCACGCACACCAGGCGAGCGCGATACCGCTTGAGCCACATCCCCAGCCCCTGAAAATAACATTTCTTAAAATAGCAGTTCTTTGACAGCTGCAAATATGGTGATGACCCATAGCAGTTTTCAATCAGTCTTGTCAAAAGTTTTAAGTTAGGGGTTGAGGTTGTAACTCAGTGGTAGAGTGCTTGCCTAGCATGTGTGAAGCACAGGGTTTGATCCTCAGCATCATGTAAAAAAATAAATAAATAAAATGTATCCATTTAAAGCCAAAAAATTTAAAACAAAAAGATTTAGGTTATCCATCAGGGTATTCTAGATAACTGCAGTTATAAAGCTGGGTGCACACAATTACCAATCATAGAGATATGCATTTATACTTTTTTGTTTTTACTATTTCTTTTTTTAGTTGAGGATCGAACCCAAGGTCTCACACATGCTAGGCAAGCACTCTACCACTGAGTCACAACCCTAGCCCACTTTTTGACCTATTTCTTTATGGAAATGATTTATCTGGTCATAACTCTTACATTTGTGCTACTATGGTTAGTAAATCTAAGCATTTATTCTTGCAAAAATATATATGCTTATTTTATTATAGCCTGTTTTACTGTGTAAAATTATGTAAGTATTTATGAAGTAAAATTTTGTAATAAATACTTATGAAGTATTCCATCGTGTTTTATGTTTCTCAAATAATTTCCCTTTAAAATTTTAAGTAAATGTCTTTTAACATATTAAAAAAATTTTTTTTCCAGAATATGTTTTCAGGATTTTGATTGTTTGGGATTTAGAATTTATGAGTTTTAGATTTTAGGGATTTCACCATTCAGGATTATGGCATTCAGGATTGTCTTTCAGGATTATGACCCAAACCCCAAAGTGTAGCATAATTGAAGCAGGAAAAATAGAAAGATCACATACCTCTTGTAGGCCAAAGAAAGGAGTTTGAAATTTAATATAAATGCAATGGGAAACCTCCATATAGTTCTAAGTAAGGGAGAACTGGACATTTTCAAATGATCACTGTGGCTATTATGTGATAAGTGTATTCAAGAGGACGTGGAAGTGGGGAAACTGTGTGGGCAGGAGGTTTCAGTGAAGATGGAGTGTCATGGGATGAATGAACTATGTCCCTCTCCCCTAATTTTTATGTTGAAATTTTAACCTCTAGTACTTTAGAAGGTGACTATATTTGGAGATGGGCTTTAAAGAGGTAATTAAGGTGAAAAGATGTCATATGGATAGATCCCATTTGACTGATATTCTTTTAAAAGCAAGGGATTAAGACAGGAGACACACGGGGAAGGTCACACAAAGAAACTGGAAGAAGACAGTCATGTACAAGCCTTGATCTTGAACTTTCAAACCTCCAGGATTATGAGAACAATTTCTGGTGTTCAAGCCACTCAGCCTGTTATGATAAACTTAGCAAACTAATACATGGAGGGAAGAATATATATTCCAGAGGTATTTTTGGACATGAAATCTACATTATTTGCTGATGGATAGAATTAGGGAAGTCAAGGAGGTTTATTGGCTTTCTAGTTTTAGAAATTTTAGAAAGATCTACTTAAAATACTTAACAAGAAACAATCTTATGAAATAGAAAGGTGACAGTTAATTGAGAGCTTCGAAATCCAGATAGAAGGTTGGGAATTAAGTAAAACAGGATAGTAATTGTAGAAGTTTTGAGAACAACATAAATGTCATTGTTGTTAACTTCACTATAGTTGATGTTAGTGTATAATATACCATGGGGTTCCACTATAGTTTTCAGTGAAAATGGCACTCAAAGGAAGTTGGTATAGAATCAAAAACGATTGATAGGAGCAGGAAAGGCTGGATGGAACCTGGGAGACCAGCCAGAAATGGAAGTGTGAGCTGAGAAGAGTCTGATGTTCCTGAGAAAGCCAGGACTGGAAATATCTAAGTAAAATACATACTTACATATATAAATACATTGAATAGCTGGGGGCCAAAAGGGAAAATGTGATCGAACCACCTATCATTTTCTATCCAGGCAGCAATCCTACCTAAATTTATAGACTTCTTAAAAATCTATGTGGGGTCAGGATTCATTCCTTGCCCAAGTGCTTTGTACATAAGATATGATTGTATATTAGTGAAATCATCTTATACTTTGCCTTCACACCCCACCTTTTGATTTGCTTCGTTTTTTGATACAGGGTCTTGGCTAAAAATGCTAACTCTATTCTAGAAATCATGATTCTCCTGTTTCAGCCTCCTGAATTGCTAGAATTATAGGTGTCTACCATGGCACCCAGGGAAGGTCTTTTAAACTAGCACTGCCCAATAGAAATTTCAGTGATAAGAAGACTGTTCTATAGATGGATAATCTAATATCATAGCTACTAATCACATGTGTGGCTTTGAGCCCTTGACACACAGCTAGTGTACCTAAGAAACTGAATATTTAATTTAAATGTGGCAAGTGGCTACTATATTATACAGTGCAGATGAACTCTTCAAGACCTCAAAGTCTTCTCTAAAAAAGGGAAATGGGGTTAAGTGCTTTCCTTTGCCTTTTAGTTTTGAAATGCCATTCAAATTTTGAGTTTTTGAAACAGTGTATCATGAAAAAATGATAAATTAGACATTTTTTGCATATAGGAAATCTTGACACATTTTAATTAGCTATGTAAATACAAGTGATTTGGGGGCTGTATATAGCATATATTGTGACATTAAAACTGAAGAACATAGAGTACTTGGAGAGGATACAGATGATTGCAAGAAGATGATTAAAGAGTTGAGAAACAAGACTGAGTAAAGTTTAAGGAACTGAGATTGTTTAGAAAAAAAGACTAAGGGAAGATTTAATAATTACATTCAAACATATGAGAGGTTATTAGAAATGATACCTAGCTGTTTTCCATTTAATAGAACACTAGGAAATTAGGTAGATTTTTTTTTTTTTTATAAATTTTGAGACAGGTTTTTTTAAATTTTATTTTTCGGCGGACACAACATCTTTGTTTGTATGAGGTGCTGAGGATTGAACCTGGGCCGCACACATGCCAGGCAAGCGCGCTACCGCTGGAGCCACATCTCCAACCCAATAGGTAGATATTAAAAAGACATTTCCAGAGAATTAGGCACATTAAATTCTTAAAAGAAATGTATTTTTTAATTTAATGGTTTTATAAATATTTTTGTGCCACATGCCATGCTGAAGTTATGCTTATGTCAAAACAGAAATCATAGATGTTGAAATGACAATTAAGCTGGACACCCACTGCCTATTGTCTCCAGTTATTCAGGAGGCTAAGACAGGAGGATCGCTTGAGCCCAGGAATTCATCTTAGGCAACATAGTGAATAAATTTAAATTTATTTGAATTTAAATTTCTTTAAAAAAATTTTAACAAACAAAACAAAAAATTACAAATAAATTGGAATCACTTATTTAGAATCTTTAAAAATAGTATTGTCAACTCTCAGATAAGATTCAAGACATCACTTTTAAAAAAAATATTCTTTTTAAAAAATTTTTAGTTGTAGTTGGACACAATACCTTTATTTTAAATACTTTTATGTGGTGCTGAGGATTGAACCCAGGGCCTCACACGCGTAAGTAGGCAAGTGTTCTGCTGTTGAGCCACAACCCTAACCCCTCAAGGCATCACTTTTAAAGATCCTTTATAACACAAACATGTTATCAAGTAGACATTTTCAGTTGTCAACTAAATATATATTATATATCAG
Source organism: Callospermophilus lateralis (assembly GCF_048772815.1). NCBI lineage: Eukaryota > Metazoa > Chordata > Mammalia > Rodentia > Sciuridae > Callospermophilus > Callospermophilus lateralis. The sequence goes on along the minus strand of NC_135306.1, from coordinate 124,454,433 downwards.
ATACAAGTATTTCTGGAATAAATGAGATTAAATGACTAATACAATGAAAGTGTTTACTTTGATGCATCATGCTCACAAAACATGGCATTATATATAGAATGAACAGAATGCAGAATATAGAGGAGCAGTTCTCAAATTAGGATATGTCAAAGTCACCTACAGAGCTCATTAAAACCCAGATTGCTGATGTGTCCGCCTGCAGAGTACCTGAGTTAGTTTGTTTGGGGTATAGCCCAAGAACTTACATTTATAGTATGCAGTTTTCAGTGATGCTGTTGCTGTTGGTTTGGGTACCACATCTTGAGAACCACTGGTAGAGAATAACATTTTTAGTTTTCAGAAAACACCATCTCATGTTTAGTATAATTTAGTAAAGTATAGTAAATAGTGGGATCAGCTAGCCTTTATTTTCAAGCCTGGATGTGGAAAGCACAAGCCTGCATTTGATAACCTATATTAGCACTGGAGAGGTTATTTGGGGACCCATTTGATACATGCCTCACTCAGTTCTGTCCTAAGAAAGGCCTATATTCCAAAATTCCTCACCCCTAGCTCTTTGACCAAACTTTCAAATTCTCCCATACGGACAACTGTAGCTATATTTTAGAGGGAAAAATGTGATCGAAAATTATACATATGACCTTATATTTTTCATTAAAAAGTCTATTAATCAAAATGCATCTGTAGTTGGAATAATATAATATATATTTGAAGGAAGTGGACCTTATTATAACATCTCCAACATATAAAAGAACAGAACTGAGCCAATTAATTCACCATACAAATCAGTGTCAGAGAAACCAATTAATATAAGTAAAATGCTGTCATTATAGTTTCTAAAAAATATATTTTTAGTTGTAGATGGATACATTTATTTTATTTACTTATTTTTTTATGTGGTGCTAAGGATCAAACCCAGTGTGCCTCATGCATGCTAGGCAAGCACTCTACCACTGAGCCACAACCCCAGCCATATAGTTTTTTTTTTAAATATATAATATTATTGTCATATACCGTTGCTCACATTTTTTCTGACCCCAGGCCCCCACGCTGACACTGAATAACTAAACATAAGTGAACATGGTTGTAGTTTTTTAAAAATATTTATTTTTTACTTGTAGTTGGACACAATATTTTTATTTTATTTTATTTTATTTATTTATTTATTTATTTATTTTTATGTGGAGCTGGGAAACAAACCCCCGGGCCTCACACATGCTAGGCAAGCACTCTACCACTGAGCTACTACCCCAGCCCTGGTTGTAGTTTTTAAAATATTTACTTTCATATGAAATCTGTTTTTAAAGTGCTTTCAAGGGGCTACAGTTGTAGTTCAATGGTAGAGCACTTGCCTAGCATGTGTGAAGCACTGGGTTCAATCCTCAGCACCACATAAAAGAGAGAGAGAGAGAGAGAAAGAGAGAGAGAGAGAGAGAGAGAGAGAGAGAGAGGTATAAAAAATACAACACCATTAAAAAAATAAATTGATTTCAAATTGTTCTCTAAAACTGATAAACAAATGACTGTGTATTTTTCTTTGCTTAGGCATATCATAGACAATTATAACCAAAGTAAAAATCTCAGAATGACACTACTTATTGTGACAGATACCAAAGTCATGTTTTTTTGTTTTTTTAACTTTTAAACTGTTAATTTTATTTTTAAATTCTCATTTATTATATATGATAGCAGAATGCATTACAAATCATATTACACATATAGAACACAATTTTTCATATATCTGGTTTTATACACACCATTCATGTCTTCGTACAATGTGCTTAGGTTAATGATGTCCATCTCATTCCACCATATTTTCTACCCCATGCCCCCTCCTTTTAGAGTTCATCTAATCTTCCCATGCTCCCCTCCCAACCCCACTATGAATCAGCCTCTTTATATCATAGAAAACAATTGGCATTTGGTATTTTGGGATTGCCTAACTTCACTTAGCATTATATTCCCTTAATTAACACATACTCCCAGTAGCTTTGTGGTCAGTCTGTCTTCAAACATCTGTGTGCTTAATTCCTTTTTCAGCTTTACCTACTATCTATACTTTATAAGGAGGTTTTTTTTTTTTTGGTTCAGGGATTGAGCTCAGGGGCACTAAATTACTGAGGCACATCTCCAGCCCGTTTTTTGTATTTTATTTAGAGATGGGGTCTCACCTAGTTTCCTAAAGCCTTGCTACACTGCTGAGGCTGGCTCTGAACTCACAATCCTCCTGCCTCAGTCTCCCAAGCCACTGAGATTACAGGCATGCACCACCACACCCAGCTGTTGGAGGTTTTTTTTTTTTTCCTTTTTAAAAAGCAGGTAGTTTATTAGGTAGATTTATGATTCCCTTCCACTTATAACTACAGATGTTCCTCAACTTATGAAGGGGTTATATCCCAATAAATCTATCAAATTTTGAAAGTTAAGCCAAACTATGTTGAAAATATCTAATCTGCTGAACAACATAATTTAGCATCACAGTGCACTGTGGAGTAGGTAGTTTCTTCTAGTGAGTTTGTGGCTACCTGGTAGCCATAGCTCACTGATGCTGCCAAGCATCTCTAGAGTATCATACCACATATCACTAGACAAAGAAAAGATGAAAAATCAAAATTTGAAGTATGGTTTCTACTGAATACCTATCCCTTTTACATTATCATAAAGTAAAAAATTCTAAGTTGAACCATCTTATGTCAGGGACTGTTTACATAAAGATGGAAAACAGTGTTCAAAATCAGCAAGGCTCTTAGTCATTATTATATGCATTTAATGTTCACAGTTGTTTCTAACTCTTTGCAGGGGTATCCCTTTCAAGTAGAAATCTTTCATAATTATTGATTAGTATCTAGAGTGTAACATGCATAACAAGGAAAGCTGTAATAATAAACATTTTATATTTGAGAAATTAGAACATGAGTTAGAATGAAAGAATAATTTCAGGGCTACATTAATTTACAGACACACACCTAATTTCTTCTAAGACATGTGGTGGTGCAGGACTATCCTTCCAGCAACTGGAAGGCTGAGGCAGGAAGATGGCAAATTAGAGGCCTGCCTCAGCACTTAATGGTTAAACTCCCCTGGTTTTAATTCCTGGTACCATCAATCAATAAATAAATAAAACTATAAATATAGAAGTAGAGGATTCTGAAATAATGTCCCTGAGTTCAATAATTAAATCCTATTAAGTCAAGTGGAAATTTCTTTTTTTTTTTCTTAAGAGAGAGTGAGAGAGAGAGAGAGAGAGAATTTTTTAATATTTATTTTTTAGTTTTTGGCGGACACAACATCTTTGTTTGTATGTGGTGGTGAGGATTGAACCCGGGCTACCGCTTGAGTCACATCCCCAGCCCACTTTCTTTATATGCTAAACAACTTTAGCAAGTTGTTTCTTATAGTTTCTCTTCATGCAATTTTCTAAATCAATTATATCTTTGGTATCCTTAATCTACATGATACAATAATAAAAACTCATTCAAACTTCTTATTAAATCCTCATTATTATCCTGTGAAATAGGAATCATTATAACAATTACTACCAATGCCCAGCACAAAAATCAGCACCCTAGAAGTGCTTTCACAAGTGTTTCACCTTAGTTTTTCATTCACCCAATGCTAGATATGTAGTTAGCAAATAGTAGGAAGACCCAGAAACAGAAGAGAATAAGCATGGTGAGCTTTGGAAGCCATAAATAAACAAATCACAAGGAAGAGAGGAAAGTCTTTGCAGAAAGGAAGGCAGAATCCCGGTTGTGGCTCACCATGATAGGAGAACTCACAAATAGGGAGGGATGGATTTGGAGGGATTATAAACCACCTCCAATGTAATAAGGGCTACACTGAGTCCTGAGCAATACACAGAGCTCTATGAGACACAGCTACAGTTGCTAGGACTGTTTTTCCTTTTCTTCCTATGAATTCTTAAGTTGATCCTCACTAACTGAGGTCATTTATATCAGTGGCAATATGAAAACTCCCCAAACTTATATTAACCAGTAATTTTTTTCTAAGCAACACCTTATTTGGAAGAAAGATTTTTGTCTCCTCACTCATTCATTCTGACTTCCCGGAGATCAACTCAGCTTTGTCCTTAATGTTTAAGATTATATAACCTAAACCAACAATATTAGTCAAAATAAATAAATAAAACTCTACTCCTTAAATTACAGATTTCCTATACTCCCTTATCTTTCTATATACATAAATTTATTGATAAACTTTTCACAATGCATGAAATTAAACATGCGATGGAGTGTTTGAGCTCTGGAATCAGAAATGTAGGTTCAAACTCAGCTCTGTCATGTTCCAGCAGTAAAATTTGGGGGCAAATATTTAACCTCTGTACCTCAGTTTCTTCATGTATAACAGCTTGATTTAAATTTTGATTTTTAATTTTTAAGAGTTGTGTGAAATAAATGAGATACTCCATTTAAAGCACTTAGCAAAGTGTCTGGCACAATATTAACTGTTACTTTTATTCTATCAAAAATATTTGAGGACTGGGAGTATAGCTTAGTGGTAGAGTGCTTTGCCTAGCATGCATGAGACCCTCAATTCAATCCCCAGAACTGAAAAACATTTTTTTTTTTAATTTAGGCAAAATTCATTAGTGTTTAGTAAATGTTGTAAAGTTTTCAGGTATCTGGTAGAGAAACATCTGTCTAGTCTGTGGAGATTGAATTCTCAAAATTAGAATCATAGTAGCAAGAAGTAGAGATTCAAACCCACTTCTGGGCTCTGGAATTCTCCTTAATTTTCCTTCTCCTACTTTTCCACATTTATTGAGCCCATACTATTTGGTAAGCATTGCTATCATGGGGACAAAGAAATGGGAGACACTGTTGCAGAAGCACTCAGAGGAATGTTGAGGAACCGACACATATATAAATACTTAAAAAAAAAAAAAAAAAAAAAAAAAAAAAAAAACGGTAGTATATTCCATGATAGAGGCAATGGCCAGATTCTGTTAAGAGCCCAGAAAGGAAGCCTGTTGACTACTGTGAGGTGGCAATCTCTGAAAAGGGGACTACCAAGGAGGGCTTCCTATTAGAAGTTAAGTCTTGAAGTTTGAGTACCAAGGGAAACCAGGTGAAAGGCAGGTAAGAGAGATACAAACAGCTGTAATTACATCTGCAGATGCAAAAGGGTGAGAGGGAAAACAGCTTGTTCAAGGAAACACAAGTGACTCAGTATGCCTGGAAAACAAAACAAACAGATGTGTGGTAAAAGATTGAGGAGAAAAGCAAGGACTAGGATGGTTAGAGGCCTCCATGCCATACTGTGGGGGTTAACCCAAATTTGTTCTAAATGGTACCAAACCATGAACAAACTTGCATGTTGGAAAGATCGTTCTGACATCAGAATAGAAGTTTGATGGAGCCAAATCACACTAGAAACAAGAATATGATTTTGTAGGTGCTGCAAAAAGTGACAGGAGATATAATAGACCTCTTTTATAAAGGCCTTAATCACATTCATGAGGGAAGAGTTTTCATGACCTAATCACCTCCAAAAGGCGCCATTTCTCTCTCTCTCTCTTTTTTTTTTTTTTGAGAGAGAGAATTTTTTAATATTTATTTTTTAGTTATCGGTGAACACAACATCTTTGTTTGTATATGGTGCTGAGGATCGAACCCGGGCCACACGCATGCCAGGCGAGCGCGCTACCGCTTGAGCCACATCCCCAGCCCACCATTTCTCAATATTAATGCATTAGAAATTAACTCGCTTTGTCCTATTGTCTCAGATGTGAAACACCTATAAAAACGTAAGTATGGTATATAGTATATGATTATATAATATGTAACATATAATAAGCATATATAGTACTTATATTAGCTAATATAACATTATATATAAATTTTTAGATTTATATATAATGATTAGTTTACAACTTCCAACCTATTTAAATTTTTTAGATTTATCTATTGATTAGATTACAATTTCCAATCTATTTTAAGCACCTGTGTCAATTTTATTTACATATTCACATAATTGAAAACTTGGGACTTAATAGGTTAAATTGCAACTTAAATTTTTGGGGACACAAACATTCAAACCACAACACAATGAAAAGAGGAGGGAATGATAAATTGTACAAAAGGGAAAGAGAGAAGTTAATAATAAATGAGGTTGAGTAATAAAACAACAGAATTCAATGACTATTAAGAGAATGTTTTAGCAGTCTGATTTAACAACTGGAGTAGTTCTGGATGATGACAGGGACTAGATTTAGAAGCAGGTAGCTAAAGTGAAGTAAAGATGAGGGTCCACTGTAGTTGAGAGGTTGAGGAATTTTCTAAGAATAATGTTTTGAGATAATAATCTCTATAGATTTAGATAATGATCCAGGATAAAGGTGTATCTTTTTTATGAACAAGATGCCTCTCCATTTCAAGGTGCCTTAAACGGATAATTACCCCAAATGGGGAGAGAGGAGAAAGAAAGAGGACAAAGAATCACATAATATTGTCTTTATCCCTTGTATGTGACTGAAATTTTATAGACAAGGAACAGTAAGTTACAAAATCTTGGTTGATGATACAGAGGCACTTATAGAAGATAAAAATCACTCCCAAATGCTTTCAATCCACTTATCAAAGTAATTTAGTTCTCAATTTAATGTCAGATGAAACAATATTGAACAAAGCAAACTCTTGCTGTATCTTAAGCCCTTTAATTATAGTGTTCATAGTAGTAAATGCTCTAGTTAAGGGACAGCTTCCATTACAACCTCATCATTTTAATTATTGAAGTTTTCTTTTAGTTGAAGTGTTTAATGTATACTTTTCCAGCAAAGGTTTTGTTCCAATTGATCACTGGAAGGGAGTGCATACAGGGTTCCTGAGACTGCATTAGAAAGGGCTGCAAAGGAGGAGCTGTGTCATTACTTGTGAAGTAACTTGTAAACAAGGACAATGATGATAGCTGACATTTACTCAGAACTCACCATATGTCAAAAACTGGGCTAAGCACTTTATATCCATTGACTCATTTAATGCCTCAACAATGTATGAGGTAGGTGTTATTACCCCTGACGCCCATATTAAAGAACAGGAAATAAGTAACTTGTCCAGTGTCTTACAACTAGTAAATGCTAGAACTGGAAAACAAGCTCAAAACTCTAGCTCCAGAATCTGCAAATACACTTGTGGTTAAATACACTTGACATTTGGGGGCTGGTGGGAATGAAACCAAGAAGCAATCATGGGAGATCATTTATACCAATTCCTTTCTTCAGAGGGGAAACTGGAGTTCCAGAACAGTTCATAATCTTGCGTGTCTGCAGCCTGTTAACCCAGCTCTACTACACCAAGTGATATGGATTTCTTCTCAGAATTCTCTTGGGCATGTCCTGGCTGGAAGAAGATTATCTTTTTGCTCAGGGGCCCTTTCCTTGCATAATCCTATTTATACCTCTGTTTCACTAGCATTGCAGACAAAATCATTAAAAGCAGCAGCCAGGTTTCTTTAGAAAGGGTTAGATTTAAAATTAGAGTGTTATTGCACAATCCTGTGAATGCACTTTTAAAAATGCCTAATTCTGTGAATATACTTAAAAAAAAAAACAAACCAATCTACTGAATTGTTTAAATAGACCAACTGTACGGTATGTAAATTTTACCTCCGTAAAGTTTCTTTCCAAAAAGGAGTGTATAACAACAACAACAAAAATAATAATAAAATTCCATTGTTTTTGAGATTCCAAATGGACTCCTCACCCATTTCTTCTTATTCTTATTTCACATTAGAAATTCAACTAAGAGGTAGGCTCCCAGAGCCTCCAGGATGAAAGATAAGTATAGAGGAATGCTTGTTCCTGAAGTTAAGCACTGATTTTAGATGTTTGTGTGTTAAGATTTCCAGTGACTACGTTGCAAATTTCACTGCTTAAAAAAGCTGAAGCGATTTTCAACTTAATTTTTTTTTTTTAATAAAATACATTGGGTTATAGACCTAGTCACAAAGTTTTAATTACAGCAATCATTTATTCCTTTCAAGTTTTTTTTTTAAGGTAAGTGAAAAAATTACAAAATTAATGTTTTAAAATGGACTTTTATTAAAGATCGGTGCCTGTTAATGGTATCTATTTTTAACTCGAACCTCTTTGCGGCTTTAAGCCCGGGACAGCCACTCCGCCGGGTGGGAGTTAAGTGCCTGTCCACGTTCTCTCCCGATTTCTTTCGGCCTGGGTCATTTCATTTGTTCGTGCGCGCTCAGTCTTTCCTGACCGCTGGCCGGGAAGGGGCCAGGCAGGGTGGGAGGACTTCCTGCGGCCAAAGGCGGCCGAGCCGTCTGCAGAGATCTGGGGGGTTCGAACTCAAAAGTTTCTCAAGGAGCCTTACACAGGTCCCTGCTCGGTGAAGCGCTGGGGGAAGACTGGATTGAGGACGCACTGATCACGTGAGGCCGGGAGTCTGGAGGAATGTAGTAACTTGCAGGGAAAGTTTTCCTCGGAGGCCGGCAGCAGATTCGGCGCGGGCGGGCGCGCAGAGGAAGGAAGAGCCGGGAGGAGGCGGAGCCCGGCAGCGGCTCGGGCGGGCGGTTCTCTCAACTTTAGTTTTGGCGTCTGAGGCGAGTTTCTGTCTCAGTCGGGCGCAGCCGCCGCCGGGAAAAAGAAAGGGAGGAAGGAAGGAACAAGAAAAGGAAATAAAAGAGAAAGGGGGAGGGGAAAGGCAACTAGCTGTCCGGCTTCAGTCAAGGGAGTTGAAGGGAAAAAGTTCTCAGGCGCCGCAGGTCCGAGTTTCTCGCAGCCCCTCCCGAGGCGCAGCCGCCAGACCAGTGGAGCCGGGGCGCAGGGCGGGGGCGGAGGCGCCGGGGCGGGGGATGCGGGGCCGCGGCGCAGCCCCCCGGCCCTGAGAGCGAGGATAGCGCCGCTCCCGCCGCCCAGCGCCGCCCTCGCCGATTCTCGCGTCTGGGCCCGTCGAGCCGGGGCGTCCGGGCGGAGCCCTCGCCGCCTGGCCAGGGGGTGCGCGTCGCGGGAGGCAGAAGCCATGGATCCCGGGCAGCAGCCGCAGCCCCAGCCGGCCCCCCAGGGCCAAGGGCAGCCGCCCGCACAGCCCCCCCAGGGGCAGGGCCCGACGTCCGGGCCTGGGCAGCCGGCACCCCCGGCGTCCCAGGCGGCGCCGCAGGCCCCCCCAGCCGGGCACCAGATCGTACACGTCCGGGGGGACTCGGAGACCGACCTGGAGGCACTTTTCAACGCCGTCATGAACCCCAAGACGGCCAACGTGCCCCAGACCGTGCCCATGAGGCTGCGGAAACTGCCTGACTCCTTCTTCAAGCCGCCAGAGCCCAAATCTCACTCCCGACAGGTAACCTCGTCGCCCTTCTCCCTCCTTCCCGGGCGGGCGGGCCCCAGGCTGGGGGGGGCGCTCGGGAGCCGCGGCTTCAAGCTCGGGCCTGGGGAGGGGGTTCCGGAGCTCCAGCGGGGGATGGGGGGAGTGTTTCGTGGTGAAGTGGAGAAACTGGAGGCTCCCAGCCACGGTTGCCGGCCACTCCTCCCAGAGTCCCAAGCCGAGATTTGTTTTTCCCTTTGGAGTTTCTGTGGTTGCAGCCCCCCCCCCCCCCGGGGGGGCGTGCTTTCCCCCTTCTTCCTTTCTTTCTTCCCGGGGTTCCCGGGAGGTTGGCGGGAGTGGAGGGGGATGTGGGGGAGGAAGGAAGGGGGTGGGGAGAGTCGGGCCCCGGCCGCGGTGGGCTTGCACAATGCGCGCGCCTCCGCGCGCTCTGCACCTTCTCTCCCGCCGGGGCCGGGCCGGGGAGGGGGGAGGGGGACCTCTGGCATTTGTGTGTGGGTGAGTTGCCAGCGGCGGCGGAGTTTGTGAAGTTGAGCCCTGGGCCCCCTTTTCCTTCGGGGCCTCTCGGTCCACTTCAGTCTCCTGGGGAGTCAAATAATTGTTCTCTTGTTTTCCAGTGTTGATTAGGGGTGGGGGTTTGAACCGGTCCATTTAGTTTCTTGCTCCTTCTCTCCCTCCCCTCCGCCTCCAGCTCCCGAAAGCATTTGTTTCCCTCGCGGCCCAGGCGCTTTCAGAATACAGGATTTGGGCTTCCCCTGCCCAGACTTTCCTGGAAGTTGTTTTTGGAGTTTTTTTTTTTTTTTTTTTCCTCCTCTTTTAAATCCCTGCGTTTCCCTTATGCGTTGGAACTCGGGCAGGCTCGCCCTTAACAAATTTAGTAAGTTCACGTGTTAGTTTTCCTAATTGTAGACTATTATTTACAGTCTGCCGAAATGCTTTTTAAATTAGCCACATCTGTACGTTGCGCAGGAACTGAGTTGCGCATTACAATGCGGAGGTTTTAACACAAGCCTTTGATAATACACTGCAGGTTGACTCATAGTCCGAGTCCTGCCTAGTTCAACTGTGATTAAAAGTTAATGTTTGGGAAGCGATGACTAATTCTAGGATCGCCATTGCTTTTTAATTCCTATTGAGGATATGAACATGGCTGCTTTTCTACACACACATCGTTCGATTATTTTGCCAACTTGATTCAACACTGAAATGAAACGATTAAAATTCCGATAGGCCCTAGTAGATTTATTCAGTGTAGGATTTTCTTTCTTTCTTTTTTTAAGAACTCGCTTCAGGCTAAACTAGCAAGGAACTTTGCCCAAGAGTTAATTGGTTTTCCAAGTAGCCCACTCGGGCTGTAACTTGAGTGGAAAGAAGAGGTACCGCCCCCACTCCTATTCCCCTCCTTTTTGCAGGCCTGTTGTATTTTCTGATGCAGACCAAGGGATTTTTGGAATAGAGAAAAGCTCACTTAACCTGATGACAAAAACTTGGGTTAAGGAGGAGGAAGGAAAAATTATTTAGTTGCTTGCCTAAACAATTTGTTAGATGTAGACTTGGGTATGCTTTTTTTCCATACCCCTGGAAGAGGGTTTCTGGACTCATTATGGGTAAATGTATATTGGCATGCACACTGTAGACAACGCAGTGAAGTTGTTAGTTACATAATAGCCGTTGAAAGTATACACAGGAGATTTCACTACTCGTTTTGTGGCGTCTGTAACCCAAAAAAGAAATGCAACTGAAACATGAAAAGTGTACTTGCACTTACAGTACACAGTTTCACAAGAATTTATATGCAGAAATTTGCAGATACATGTTATTCATAATTCCCTGTAGTTTGTTTAATTTTTTAAAAATTTAAGTGTTGTGCATCTGAAAAATTATTTCTGCTAATGATTTCCTCATTAAAATTTAATCTGGCTGGGCACTATGGCGAATACCTGTAATCCCAGTGGCTTCGGAGGCTGAGGCAGGAAGATTGCTAGTTCAAAGCCAGCCTCACCAAGCAAGTTAGTGAAACCTTGTCTGTAAAGAAAACACAAAATAGGGCTGGGGATGTGGCTCAGTGGTTGAGTGCCCCTGAGTTCAATCTCTGGTACCCCCCAACCCCCCCCAAAATTTTTTGATGGGAAAGTCAGAAATATATATGACTTTGTCTTAAGGTGTAAATGCGTGCTGATGCCTTCCGGTTTTCTTTTCCTTGCCTATATGAATCTCGGAAATCCTAAGTTTTTGATGACCAAGCCCTAATTCTAATAAAGAAATTTTAAAAATATACAATATATGGTATGAATCTGGGTTGCAAATATTGTTCACAAATTGGGAACTATAAATTCTCATATCTTCATTTTCCTATTACAGGAAAAGACTATTTTACAAAAGAGAAAACAGATTCACAGAGGTTATGATATTTGTTCAGTGTCACATTATCCCACTTGGACTTGGAATTCACATCTTTGGGATTTTGAGTGCAGAATTTTCCTGCTGTTGCATAGTTGTAAATATGCATGTACATTCTTAAGTTATATCATAATTGAGCTGGTAATATCTATCTGCTAGGTACAAAGAGGGTTTTTTTTTTTAATTCTATTCATTTTTGGACAGTTCTGAATATTCTGAACTCATATAATGTTTGATGACTGATTTGTTCATCAATAAATCAGCATTTGCTCATAGTGAAAAGTATGAACTTGTTCACAGTGATTTGTTTTTTTCTAGACCTAGGAAGAAACAGTAACTTTAAAGCCTAGTGAAAGAATACTTAGTAGTTCTTTGGGTTGTGCTTATACCTGGAATATTTTAGAACTTGGAAAAGCAGTGCTCTGCTGAGCACTGAGCTACACCTCCAGTCTTTGCCTTGTCCTTTTAGAAATTAGGTTTTAAAATTTAGTATTTACTATCTAGGAATCTTTCATTCTGTACTAGTTGTCTCTAAAAGATGTAGAAGCCATGTTTTATTTGTAGCAGGTAAAATTTCATTTAGATTGAACTGCTCATCCATAAAATTATGTTTATAGAGCATATTAAAATTGCATCATTTAAGTGTTTCAAGAGAAGGTGTCAACTGTATTGCCCAGGCTAATTCCTGGGCTTAAGTGATGGATCATCTCATTTCTGCCTTTAGAGTAGCTAGACCTGCAGGCATGGACCACCACAGCTGGTTTAAAGTTACATAATTTTATAGTATTATTTGAACACCTGTGTTTCTTAGTGTTAGATATTAAATGTTGAAATTTACCTTTGCTATTTAGATATTTGGTTGCAATAAAATTCTGTCTAGGAAATTTGAAAATTTTTTTTTCTAAATTTTTTTTTGTTTTTTAAATTTTCATTTTAATATTCTTAATAGGCCAGTACTGATGCAGGCACTGCAGGAGCCCTGACTCCACAGCATGTTCGAGCTCATTCTTCTCCAGCTTCCCTGCAGCTAGGAGCAGTTTCTCCTGGGACACTGACCCCCACTGGAGTAGTCTCTGGCCCAGCAGCTACACCTACAGCTCAACATCTTCGGCAGTCTTCTTTTGAGATACCTGATGATGTACCTCTGCCAGCAGGCTGGGAGATGGCCAAGACATCTTCTGGTCAGAGATACTTCTTAAAGTAAGTGAAAATAATAATAATAAAAGCATGTATTAGAAAACGTACTAAAAAGTCAAGATACCGAATATTATTTTTAATATTTTACTTAATGTTTATGTCAAGCTCAATGTCTTCTATAATGTTTTCTTTCTAGTTTGGTATGAAGTACCAAATCCTGTATACCTTCTTTAGCATGGTTAATATTATCGAATGCTTGCTTGATTCTTGGTTCAGAGCCTTTTTACAGTCTCTCTTGGCAGTTTGGATAGTCTCATTTTGAGTTTTTGCCAAATGTGGTAATTAGTCTAGCAGAAAATAATTCTGAGAGTTAAAAGACTGTCATAGTCATATGAAATGTGTATGGTATTACTTATATAATTGTTTTATTTTTATTCTTTGGTTCTGGGGATTGAACCTTGAGCCTTGCAAATGTCAAACACACACTACTACTTAGCTGTACCCCAAGCTATCTATATTTTTATAAAATATTTTATTGTTAGAGAAGAATTATAAGTAGGACTTTTGGAGGAGTCTATTTATACAGTATTTTCAACTATCTTATGGCAAACATTTTAGCTGTAGTTTGATGTGATTTACCAGTTTTTCCCCAAAATGTGAAGAGAAATATATATAAATTTTTAGGTTTGATATACACTCAGTGGCAAGCTTCTTTCAAGGTCATCAAAACAGAACCTCTCCTCTGGGAAAACAAGGCCACCAGGTTATTTGTTTTTATCAGTCTTTCTGTCTTTAACGAAATGGCAAAATTACATTAGGCTGAAAAGACCTAAGTAGAATTTCATCCTCTCTAATTTTGAAATTATTAGTAAAACTTTAATTTTGTCTGGTTTGTTTGGATTTAGTGTACATATAATATTGTCTAAAACTAGTTGTTTTGAGGCTGAAATTACTCTTTAAAAATTCTTTTTAAATAATGAGGTTGAGATAATAAAGTGAAAATTCATGTTTTGATTCAGATAAATCTTGATAAATTTATCAAGATTTATCTTGATAGTCTACTCCCAGCAAATGTAAGATATATTTATTAGATCAAATAATGCAGTGAATGATATTCTTTTATTGTGTGTCTTAAAATGTGTTTTATATTGACTCTTTTGTGGTAGGTTGCTACTTTGCATTGTAAAATATAGAGTTTTATGACGGGCTTTTTAATAGCAGCAGAGGAAAAGGTTTGATTTTGAAAAGTTTCTACCAATTTTTTTATTTCTTTTCCTGCAACTTTTTCTTCTTTTTAAAAATTTGTTTTCTGGTATCCTGGTATCTATTTCAAACGGTTAGGTTTCAACCAGAAAAATAAAGGGCCTAAGACTGGAAAGTACACCAAGTCTGGCAAACTCATCTGCATGAGCAAGATCATTTGTTCTCAAGCAGACATCCAAAGTAAATGATTGAAAGAGCTGCTAGCTGAGAGGGATGTGTCTTGAAGGAGAGACAGTGGAAACAAACCAGGTTGTTAGGAAGAAAAAGAAAAAGCTGTACTTTTTGAACCTCTCCCTGCTGGGTCACATGTTGACCTGGGGAGATTTTTAAACAGCCTAATAGCCTGTTTGCCTTCTTTCTTTCTTTGATGCTGTGGCTGAAAGTATAAGGTTAAAAGAGCAACATTTACATTCTTTGTCTTTTTTATCTTACCATAATTGTAGGTGACATCTGCCTATATTTTCATTATTTTGAATGGTCTTTTTTTTTTAAGCTGAAATAGACTCTAGATATTTGTTTTTAAAATTTTCCAATAGGTCTTCCTTTGAAAAGAAATGTTTCTCTTAAAGATATTAATATGTAGATGAAATAATTAAGGGTGTACACATTTTCTCTGCTCATCTCATTTCATCCCTTCCCAGAGAGCCTGTAAAGAAGGTAAACCAGGCCAAAGTAAGAGTCATGCTCTTTGAGGAATGGTTGCAAGATTGGGGAAAGCTTCCTCCAGAAAGGAAAAACTGGCAAGTGGAGAGGTTAGACAGAATGTTCTTTCCATATTTTTGAGAGAGACTCATGTGAAAGTAAGATTAAGCTTATTATAATATGAGAAGGTTTGATTCTGTAAAACTTTCTTGTATCACTTTTCAGAAATAGAATGCTTTTCCCTGAGAAGTAAATCTTGTTCAGTAAAAGCAGGTGAAATGAATTAGTTGATATCTTTTGGGATTGTATATAAAGAGGGCCTCTAAGCATTGTATGTGGAAGACAGATTATGGACATATAAAATTTCATATTTTTTGGGCTGGGGATATAGCTCAGTTGGTAGAGTGCTTGCCTCACATACACAAGGCCCTGGGTTCAATCCCCAGCACCATAAAAAAGAAAAGAAAAGAAAAGAGAAAAATTCATAGTTTTCAAAGTTATCTGCCCTATGAAAATATGCAGTTTGAAGAAATGTTAAGATTAGCTTACCTTCTCAAGTTGTTATTTTTGTGTATACTAAATAGCTAAATGGAATTAATATCCTCCCTGAATAAAAGATGATGATAACCTAAACTTCAAATTCATTTTTGTCTTAGTTTTAATGTCTTAGATCAGAATCTCATACTGGGTATATGGCTAATGCCTGTAATACCAGCTACCCCGGAGGCTGAGGCAGGAGGATTGAAAGTTTGAGGCAACCTGGGCAATTTAATGAGACCCCGTCCCTCAAAATAAAATAGAAAAAGGGGCTAGGGATGCAATTCTGGAGAGCACTTACTTGCTTTGCATGTGTAAGGCCCCAGATTCAGTCCCCAGTACTACCACCCAAAAAAAAAAAAAGTTCTTTTTGCAATGTTTCTTATGTATTTTGTGTCTGAAGATTATTGTTAGCAGCTGGAGGTAGACTAAAGTTTTAAATTTGTTGTATGCTTATATTTGAACAGTGAAAATTTTATCTTACTATATATTATTTTAAATATTTGATGGAGCTTTTAAGTTACAAAGTATAGCATTTATTGAAATTTATGCTCTGCAGGAAGAACTCTTGACTGTAAATGGCCCAAACATGCAAGGTGATGTAATTTGAGAGAACACTTAGAAATGTTGACTTTGGAAACACTAATTATTAACTTTGACTGTAGATAAATGTATTTTTAAGTCATTTGGCCAACACTCTATTTTGAAGGCAGTATACTGAAGAATTACAGTCATCATTAGTATTTTTAAAGCCCTCCCTGGGTCAGTGAGACCTTCTGGAGAAGACTTGACCCTTGTCTTGGCAAGTGATATAATGGATATATGGTACTAGGACAGTTATCAACCATAACATTTTCAAGCTCTGAGAAGATTATGATATATGTGAAAAAGATTAGTCATTATATACTACATATAATACTTTTTCTACTGTACTTCCTGTTTGAAACTAATTTCTTCAACATAGTACCTTGCGATTTATTTTAAAAGAACTAATTCTCTTTACAACTCAGTTACTGCCTTCTTCAGCTGTCCTTATAGTTTTCCTACAGGAAATAGTTTTTCAAGTAGTTGGTCAACAACTTCCTATTTCTTTATAAGCTGCTGAATAACTTCCTGATTTGGTATTCTATAATATCTTTGGTTACTAGGAGTGTTTTTACCTCTCAGATTTATTTTATTGACTCTAATACCTTGTTAACCATTACCACACACAGTGAACTTTTTGTACATACTGTACTGTTATAATTCAATTTAAAGAATGTGATCCAGTGATTTAACAAGCTTGTATATTTGCATTGTTTTAATATTGCTGTTCTAATAATTTTTAAGATAGTTTTATTTCATTTTTATTTATCATTTTCTGAACAGTGGTGTTAGTGTGTTTACTTCTGGAAGATTCAAGATTTCTCGTGGTTGGGATTCACTTAAACGTTATACTGAGTGGGGCTGGGGATGTGGCTCAGTGGTAGAGTGCTTGCCTGGTGTGCATGAGGTACTGGGTTTGATCTTCACCACATAAATATAAAATAAAGATATGTGTCCATCTAGGGGCTGGGGTTGTGGCTCGGGGTAGAGTGCTCACCTAGCATACATGAGGCACTGGGTTTGATCCTCAGCACCACATAAATATAAAATAAAGATACTGTGTCCATCTAAAACTAAAAAATAAATATATATATATATATTTATATATTTATATATATATATTTTTAATTATACTGAATATCTTTGTGTGTGTATGTATAGTTGTTGTTGTTGATGAACCTTTTTTTGGGGGATACTGGGGATTGAACTTAGGGGCACTGAACCATTGAGTCACACCCCTAGCCCTATTTTGTATTTTATTTAGAGACAGGTCACTGAGTTGGTTAGCACCTTGCTTTTGCTGAGGCTGGCTTTGAATCTCAACTTCCCAAGCCACTGGGATTACAGGTGTGCTCCACCACGCCCTGCTTATTCTTATTTTTGTGTGGCTCTAAGAACCCAGTGCCTCACACATGCTAGGCAAGCACTCTACCACTGAGCCACAATCCTGGCTTGGATATTCTGAGTATCTTGATCTATAGTTTAAAAGGGTATTTTTTTTCAGAGTTGTTTTTTTTTTTCTTTGATACTATGCAGGATATAATTTAGGCACATACCATCATTAAATAAAACTTGCCTGGAGGATCCAATTGATGCTGCAACTATTTTAGAAACAAATGTTCCACTGCCCTAATTAAAGCTTCCATGATCACCATTCAGTTAAAGGAAACAAACTGCTTTTTTGTTATAATTTGATCATACCTTCGCTTCTCAAATATTTGCCCAATGGAAAATCATAAACACATATGGTGCATACTATCAGAATAAAGATTAAATTATTTTTAAAAAGGAACAGTTTCATAAAGAATATAAGACTATGCTGTTTTGTTTTAACTGTAGCTAATATAATTCAAATGACTTTCATTTAAAAATGAAAAGCTCTTAACTTTGCCTTTAAACATCAGTTAAGCTACATACACATATCACAACAAAACACAACAAAAACATTTCAAATTGCAATCAAAGTATTTCCCTGTCTGAGGGGAGGGTCAGTCTCTGCCTGTTTGTCTTGCTATTGAAACTGAGTGGAGAGAGAAGATGAAAGTATGCCTTAGCTCTGAGAAAAAAAAAGTGCTTGCTTATGCTCAGTGGGTGGGCATCCCTGGGAAGAATGGCTCCCACTGGCACATTGATTTAGGGAGAAAAACTCAGGAGGAAATGTATTCACCAGTTGCAGAAGAAAAACAGTTGGAAGATAGTGGATGTGACACAGTAAATAGAACATAAAGATTAACTGATTTCCTGGGGAAAATAGTACTTCTGAGGTGATCTAAAAAAAAAAAAAAATTTAATTAAGAAACCAGATATTTAATACCACAACCTATTGTTGCAAGATGGTAGGCTAATTTTCTTTGAAATATAACATTCAAAACTACCCCCAAGCCTCTTATTAACTACTTTTTAAATAATAAAAAACTAGATAGTATTTGAGTAAATTAAAAAAAAAAAAAAGCCCAGAAAACTTTTTGATTCCCTGAGATCAGTTCTTTAGTAATATAAACAAATATATTTTTCTTTATAGTTGGGAAAAAATGTAAATTAGCAACCTAACATAGTAATGAGGTCATGATTCTGAATTGCCTTTTACCTTAATGCTTTTGGGGAGAAGTGAACTCTAAACTTATATAACCTTTTAGTTATCAGAATGTATGCTGAAATTTAGATTTAGAAAAAAACAAAAACAAAATGAAGTCATTTTAGAAATCAGCTAAGATTTAAAATTATTCAAAATTAATTTATTCTCTATTGTAATAGCATAATTTAGTCATTAATTATGGCTTGAAAGTTTAATGACTTGAGTAGCATTGTATGAAGGGAACTCTTAAAAAACTGTCGTTCTGTAGCTGTGGTTACTAAGTGATAAAGTTCTTACAAAAAGAGCTTTTGATTCTAGGATTAATCAGAACTTTAAGCCATGAAAGGGACATTGCTATTTTTATGAAGAAGAATTGCTTCATGATTCTGGTTGCTCAAGTACCATAGCACCAAAATTCCCAGGAATAAGTAATGCCACCCGGGAAGCACTTTTATTTATGTAGGACTTGACCCCTCCTAAAAGAAAACAAAGAAGTTGGTATTAATTACAACAGTCCTTCTTTCCCCCCTTCATATTCAAGATGAGGAAAAGTAGTAAATAGTTTAATTTTTATTTGGCTCTTAGCATGAGAATGATAATACTCTATATTAAATGACAAGTTATTGTTTTTCATAAAATGTTGCAAATTAATAAAATAATGGAAATTGGAACTTTTGATTAAAATACCAGGTTTTGCTGGGCCTTGGTGTAGACCTGCAATCCTAGCTACTCAGATGGCTGAAGCAGAAGGATCACAAGTTGGAGGATAGCTTGGACAATTTGTAGATCCTGTCTCAAAAGGGCTGAAGGTGTAGCTCAGTGGTGGAGTACTTGCTTAGCACTGCATTCAATTCCCAGAACCAGACATACAAAAACCTCAAAACCAAAAAAAAAAAAAAAAAAAAAAGCCAGGTTCTTAAATCAGATATTTTTAGTGCCTTATTTGTGATTAATGCTTTTATCACTTCATTTTCTTATGTGCTTCTCTTTCTCTTTGTGGAATAATTTTAGTAAACTTACTAAATTATTCTTCAACTGAGTCCTGATTTAGTGGGGATAGGTGAGGGGACATTTTATTAAAAGCTCATTCCTACTCCTCCTCATAATTGTTTTCTTAACTTGAGGAGGGTTGAACCCATTGCCTCATGGGTGCTATGCGAGCACGCTACCACTGAGTCGTAACCTCAGCCCGAGGAGGGTTATTTGTTTGTTAACCAGGGGCTTTATTTGGCCAACAAATATATTTAGAGAGATGTGCTTTTTGATAAATGCATGAAAACTTACTACAGAATATTTTATTAGGAGTTTAGAGTAAAGATAACCTTTTTTAGAGTGCTAGTATATGCTTTGACAAAATCAAATATAGATTAGAAAGTTGTTTGAACTCATATATCCCAATTCACTTAATATGGAATAGGTTCTTGGGAAGTAAGCCCTCCAATCTAGGAAATGTGAGCTATTTATTTATTTTTAATACTTTTTTTAGTTGTTGATGGACCTTTATTTAATTAATTAATGTATTTATACGTGGTACTGAGAATCAAACCTAGTACCTCATGAATGCTAGGCGAACGCTATACCACTGAGCCACAACCCCAGCCCAGATGTGGATTATTATTTTGTATAAGACATGAATGTGGGGTTCTTTTGTTTTTTATTTATAAAACTATCCTTCCTCACTTCTTCATTAATCTGATTTTGTGGATTTTTTTTTATTAATTTCTCAAGACAATACAATGATCTTGACATATCATACATTTGATTCAAATGGGGTATGAATTCTCTTTTTGTGGATTTTTTTAAAAATAAAAGCTTGTTTTTTATTATAGAAGTATCACTTTCATTAGAGAGTATCAGAAAATTCTAGAAAGGAGAAAGGAGAAGAAGCAGCTGGATCCTACCAATGAAGGGTGTTTGGAAATACTTGCTTCATCATTTCATTTACAAACATATACTTTGAAATATAATTTTAAGGGAGTAATGTATATTGATGTAGAAAATCCCTTGATATTATGAGGGTTTTTGTTTATCGTTTTATTCGGTACTGGGGTACTGGCCATTGGCCTAGAGCCTATACCTATGCTAGGCAAGCACTGTATCACTGAGCTACATTCTCAAATCAATACCATTAAGAATTTTATTTAAATTTTTTTTTTTTTTTTTTTTTTTTGGTATATGAATTGAATCCAGGGAAGCTTTACCACTAAGCCACTTCATCAATCCTTTTTATTTTGAGACAGGGTCTTGCTGAGTTGCAGAGGCTCTCACTAAGTTGCTGAGGTTCTCCTCATACTTGCAGACTTCCTGCCTCAGCCACCCAAATCACTAGGATTATAGGCATGTGCCACCATGCCTGGCTATATAAGATTTTTAAAGACAACAGTGATCTCTTTTTAATCTTTGGCTTTCAATCTCCAGAAGCAAATACTTTTCCAGTCCTTTCAGATTTCCCCCTCCTTGATACTTTTTAAAATTCCATGCTTTTTATAAAATTATTAATATTTTCTATATGCTTATTCATTATTTCTTTATTTTCTTCATCCTTTACGATTCTCATTTCCTTAATCTTCCCAGTAGAATTACTAGAATTTGGGAGGGGGTTATTTTTGTGTTTTTATGATGATTTAGGTTTTTCCTCCACCTGAGCTGTATATATACTATGATTTTCTTGAATACTTTTATATTTTCTTGGAATTATTAATTGCATTTTCATTTGCATATCTGTAGCTTTTTTGCCTCCCCGCTATCCTCCCCATTTACCTAAGAATCCTTAGTGTTTTTTGCTCTGGGTTACCTAGATTTGTTGCTTCAGAGTTGTCCCATTAGGATGTCCTTTGGCTCTCATCCTGAGAGTTCCTGCATCACTTTTCTTGGTTGGAGACTGTTTTTCTCTTTCTGGATTTGTTCACACTTAGAATTTGTTCGTCCCGGGCTGGGGATGTGGCCCAAGCGGTAGTGCGCTCGCCTGACATGCGTGCAGCCCGGGTTCGATCCTCAGCACCACATACAAACAAAGATGTTGTGTCTGCCGAAAACTAAAAAATAATATTAAAAAATTCTCTCTCTCTCTTAAAAAAAAAAAAAAAGAATTTACTTGTCCCTCAGAAATTTGCTGAGACTGATACAGGTTATGTTTCCAAAGTCATGTAGTTTGGATAGGCTCCAAATGATGTAAGAAGATTTTTTGGGAGGTTAACTGTATTGAGTTCTTTTGTGTCTAAAAATATCTTTATTATCTTTATTTGTTAACTTTTGATGGGCAGTTTGGTTATAGAGTTCAAAGTTACTTATCCCTGGAATTTTGAAGGATATGTTCCCTTCTTTCCAATTTTCTTATTGAGCAGTTAAACCCAGTTTGCTTTCCTTGGGGATTGTATTCATCTTTGGGGTTCTGAAAATTCATCTGCCATGGTATGGACCTTTAAAATTCTTTGTAAAGAATGCATGGTGTGGAAATTTGTTCTTCAGTGTGTATGATGCTCCTTAAAGTTTTGTAGTGCATTTTCTCCAAATGTCCTTTAGTCTTATAAAACATTGATAAGTTCCTAGATAATTTCTTTTAGTCTGTTTTATCTGTTCTCTTTTTCTGTAACTCCTGCTTGTCAGAATAATTCTGATATTCTTATCCCTACCCCACCCCCACCGCAATATTCCTTCACTTAGCTTTTTGCCTGCTTTCTGGGAGATCTCTTTAACTTTGACTTTTTAATGTTTTATTTGATTTTTTTTCAAGAAGCTATTTATCGTTCTTAATTTTCAGTGGTTTCTTTTTTGAGCTCATTGTTCATTTGTTAGTTTCAATAATATACTATTCTTATTTGATCCATGTAGTATCTCTCTGGGGATATTATATAGGGAGTTTCTTTTTAGATTTTCTTCTTTGGGCTTCACTGGTGAGTAATATAATATGGGATCAAGCCCTGAAGTTGTTGGGAGCTCTAAATATCAGTATCTTAGTTATTTCTTCTTATATTTGCCAGTTTCTCTATATAAAAATCTACCAGTCTCTGAGAGGACATCAGGGACTGTGGGTGTGCCAGGTGACTGTATCCAGAACCTCCTGGTCCATTTGTCTGGCACACATACATCCCATATCTTGCTTGAGCTGGGCAGTTGTGTATAAGCTGAATGGATCCCATTTATCAGGTTGACTACATAAAGTTGCCAGTTTAATAAACCATTCTGTGGTTATGTAATTATTTTTAGAGTGCTAGAATTTCAGGAAGACTGGGTTTAGGTTAAAATAAGTTCAAGTAATCTCTTTTCTTTTTAGGTAAAAATCTGTTACATATGGAAAACTACTAGTGTAAAAAAAAAAAAAAAAGCAAATCTTTGAAAACTTGCATAAAATCTTTAGTGAACAAAACCAGACCAGAGCACTAAATAGCTATTACTTAAGAGGGTTAAACATCCCCTCCCCCAAAAGTGGATATTTCTAAGTTCTAAAATGTATTAAAATATTGAATAATGTAGGGAAGAAAGGAATAGAATCCATACATTTTAGTTAAACATGTAGAACAAGGAAATGTGTTAAAAGTAGTAGTACTTTAAGGTTAGAAATGAGCTAAATAAATGGAGATTTCTCAGACCCTGCCTGGAAATAATACTCACAGTTTAAATTTACCAAGCTCTCCTGGATAACTCTTTTAAGATTAAAAAACAAACTAGTGAAGAGTTATCCAAATACAGATGTTTCTGTTTTTCTTTTACACATGTTCAGACTGATACAGGTTATGTTTCCAAAGTCATGTAGTTTGGATAGGCTCCATATGATGTAATAGGATCACTTTTAACCTCTTCTAGCTGGAGGGTGTGTGGACTTTCCTGTTAGGACTGGCTACAGATATCTTATGAGTGAGAAAATAATCATTATTTCTTCACATTGATATCTAAATATCATTGTCATCTATATTTGAGGACAAAGCATGCCCTTTGTTTACCTGTCGATAGACAGGTAAGTTTTCAGTTAGTGCCTATGATACTACAGACAAGCATTTGTGCAGCTTGGGCTTGAGATGTAGCTCGGTGGTAGAGTAGTGCATGCCTAGTATGTTTGAGGCCTTGGGTTTGATCATCTCTAGCAATCCAAAAGAAAAAATAAAAACAAAAAATACACAGCAATCCTGGTGACTCAAGTTCGAGGTTAGGCTCAGCAATCTAAAAGTCTGTCTCAAAAAGGACTGGAGATATACCTCAAAGGTATAGTACTCCTGGGTTCAATCCTCAGTGTAAGTCTGTCTCAAAAAGGACTGGAGATATACCTCAAAGGTATAGTACTCCTGGGTTCAATCCTCTGTGTGTGTGTGTGTGTGTGTGTGTGTGTGTGTATGAATAAATACTGCTGACTAGGTGTGGTGATGCATGCCTATAATCTCAGCTACTTGGAAGGCTGAGATGGTAGGATATAAAAGTTTGAAGCTAGTGTTGGCAACTTAGTGAGGTCCATCTTAAAGTACCACTGAGATGGAGCGCAGTGGTAGGGCCCTTGCCTGGCATGTGTGAGGCCTTGGATTTAATCCCTAGAACAGAGAGAGAGAGAGAGAGAGACAGACAAACACACACACATCCACGATACTTTCTTCTTGATATAAATTAACAGTAGTTCTACCAAGTTACAAGTCACGTTCACAGTGTCTGACTACTTTAAAATTAAATAAAAATAAAATTATTTTAATCCCAGCAGCTCCGGAGGCTGAGGCAGGAGGATTGCAAGTTCAAAGCCAGCCTTAGCCAAAGCGAGGTGGTAAGCAACTCAGTGAGACCCTGTCTCTAAATAAAATAGGACTGGATATGTGGCTCAGTGGCCAAATGCCCATGAGTTCAATCTCGGATGACACCCCACCCCCGCCCCGGCCAATTATTTTAAATTGACATATGAGAAATACATATATTTGGGGTTATGGTGTGATAATTTAATACATGTATATGGTGTGTGTTGATTGAATCAGGATAATTAACATTTCTGTCAGAAATGTGAAGACACAGTGCAAAGGTGAAGTAATGAGGCAATAACAATGAGACCGATGCAAAGAGGTAGTACTCATATCAGGCTTATAGGAATTAACATTTTCAATTCAAGGAATGTGGGGATAGACAAGGTAGAGAGTTGAAGACAGCTGCAGACAGGTTTTCTGGTAAAAACCACAGGGCTTGCTCTGATGAGGTGCTGTGTCATAAGAGAATTCTTTTGTATTTTAACAGAGATTGGGGCTTGATATACTGTCCAGTATGGCTCAGAATTCCTGGGCTCAAACTGTCTTCCTGCCTCAACCTACCAAGTAGCTAGGACTGTACTCATATGCTACCATGCCCAACTGAGAGTCCTCTCTGATGTTGTTGATTATGGTTAATTCTGCTCTGACTTTGACATTTTTTTCATTTTTTTCAACAGTTCTTTTGATACCAAAATACTTAAGGGGAAAACCCCACTATATTACCTCGTTTTATTCACATGTTGAAACAAATTGTATAAAAATGAGGAACATGGATTACAGAACATTGTCAAATATAATTGTATCCTGTACACATTTTTAAAATTTATTTTAATTTATTTTTTTTTAGTACTGGCAATTGAACCCAAGCATGCTCTACACTGAGCTATATGCCAGACCTTTATTTTTTTTAATTTTTATTATTATTTTTTAAGTAGTAGCTGGGCACAATACCTTTATCTCACTTATTTATTTTTCGTGGTGCTGAAGATCGAACCCAGGGTCACGCATGTGAGAGGTGAGTGCTCTACCACCGAGCCACAATCCCAGCTCTATACCAGACCTTTTTATTTTTTCTTTTTACTAGTTTGCCCAGGCTGGCCTCAAACTTGGGACCCTCCTACTTCAGCCTCCTGAAAAGCTAGGATTATAGTTGTATGCCACTGTAACTGGCTCCTAGTATTTTAAATTTATTAATACAATTTTAATTTATAATAAAACTGTGGAACACATAGCAGTCAGAATTCTTTTTCTAAACTATTTAGGTCAGCTATTCAAAAGGGCCAGCTATTTAGGTAGTATATTAAAGGTCTCTAACTTTTTTCTTGGCATTGACTTACTAGGGAAACCTTTTACTTTTTCATTTGAAGGTACCAGACTAGCAACTTACTGCCATACTTATATATTACTGCTCCTGATTTAACAAGGTATTATAAACAGCATATACATTATGTGTAAATGTATGGTGTGAGAATTCAATTTTTTACACTATAGTATTTCTTTGTATATTACCTAGCGGTACATACTATCTGCTGACATGGTATGCTCCTTTTATTTATTTTATGAAAAACTTGAGATATATGGGGAGAAGAACGTATAAAACATACTTAAAATGTTTAAGGTGCAAATACTTACATAATCACTGTCTAAGTTAATAAGAGTACTGCTAATTTCTTAGAAATCTTCTATGCTGCTCTTTAATTATCTCTCTTTCCATTCAGAGAGGTAAACAATGTTCTGACTTTTATTTTACTTTTTTAAAAAAATGTTTTTTAGCTGTAGATGTACACAATACCTTTGTTTTATTTATTTTTTATTTTTATTTGGTGCTGAGAATTGAACCCAGTGCCTTACATGTGCCAAGCAATTGCGCTACCACTGAGCCACAACCCCAACCCCTTGTTTTACTTTTTAGTTTACTCTCTACATCTACATCCCTTTCAGTTAGTTGTTATTGAGTAATAAACTACCCTAAAACAAATAATCTTATAATTAAAACAAATTATTTCTTAAATAGCTTAAAACAAATTATATCTTATAATTTTGTGAATCAGAAATTCATTCAAGACACAACAGAGTGATTCTTTTTTATCTTGTACTAATGGAGTCATGTAGCTGCTGACTATGTCATTCCCAGGGTTCGGGCTTGGGTGTAGATGGAAGGCTGACTTAGCTGGGTCTATCCACATGAATTCCTTCATGTGGCCTTTTCTAGTGTTCCAGTCTCAAGGTGGTTGTGTTTCTTAAATGGCAACTGAAAATTCCTGGAGAAGAGACAGACACGCTCAGGCCAAAGTTTCAAGCTTCTTAGAGCCTAATCTTGTACATCCCATTCTGTTGGTTAGGCCAGTTGGTCAATAAAGCAAGTCAAAGGAATTACTTGTTTTTTCTTTTCTTTTTCTTTTCCATTGCTAAAGATAGACTTCATTCATTAAGAATTGGTGGTGGTTATTAATTTGCCTCAGTCCTTAAATCAGTTTTCCCAATTTTTAACTTTATATAAATAAAATAATCCTGCAAATATTTTTATAATGTGCTGCTTTTTTGTGTGGCTGGGGGAACTAGGATAGTACTGGGGATTGAACCCAGGGCCTCCTGATGCTTGGCAAGTATTCTACCACTGAGCTACTCACCCAGTCTATTTTGTTTTGAAACAATATTTTGATTAATTGCCCAGGCTTGCCTCCAATTTTGTAATCCTATCTACAAATGGTAGAACTCCATTTTTTTTTCTCAAATGGAGATCTAATTTGTGATTGTCCTGCCTCAGCCTTCCAAGTAGCTGGGATTACAAGCATGCACCTATAATATGCAGCTATTTATCAACTTTGTGAGACTCATGAATGTTGTTATAGATTTTTTCATAGCTATATGGCCATTTTATGTGATTAGATCAGTTTTAACACATTCTGTTGTTGAGGAACATTGGGTTAAGTAACTGATATTTGATGAACATTCATATTCTTATATAAAGGTTTTTTTGCTTATATGTACAATAGTTTTTCTAGGTTGTATGTAAAGAATAGAATTGCCATATGTTATAGGTTAAATGTATCTTCAAATTACAAATATTCCAGGGCAGGGATGTAGCTCAATGAAAGAACACTTCTCTATCATACATGAGGCCCTGGGCTCTATGCCCAGCCTTGCAAAAAGAGGAAGAAGAAATGAATTCCAATGCTTAGTACCTTTGCTAGTTTTCTGTGTTTTATTGGTATCCCATTGTACATTTTTTTTTTTTTTTTTTTTTTTTGTACTAGGGAATGAACCCAGGGGCACTTAACCCCTAGCTGTTTTTTTATAGTTTATTTTGAAACTCTAAGTTGCTTAGGGCATTACTAAATTGCTGAAGCTGGCTTTGAACTTGGGATCCTTCTGCCTCAGCCTCCCCAGCTACTGGGATTACAGATGAGCACCACTGTACTCAGCCCATTGTGGTTTTAACATCACTTGGATCATCATCAGTGAATCTGAGTATATTTCATATACTTTTTTGGCCTTTGGCTGTCCTCTTTTCTAAATTTTGTATTTGCTTTTTCTGCATAATTTGTGCTTATTTTCTAATCTTACCATGTCACTAGAACATGAACCTTTTCTCTATATTCAAAACATTTCATATATAGGTTCGTTTAATGCTCTTGGAAGTGACGTTTATGAATAATATGAGGGAAGCGGTGCAGATTAATTTTTCTCAAAAGCCCACTCCTTTCCTCTAGGAGGGATTCTACCTCTGTCCATAATAGCTGCATGTCTCTCTTACTCTATCCTGTTTGTTTGTTGTTTTTTTTTTTCCCTAGCCCTGTGCAAGTATCCTTGTCTTAATTACTAGAGCATTAGAATAGTGGAGAAAGCCCATTTATCTTGTCCTATCTTGACTATTGTCTGTCATATTCAAATGAATTTTAGAATTGATCTATCAAGTTCCACAAAGGACTTCCTGAAATTTTCAGGTTGCCATGAATCAATGGAAAAATTTGGAGAATTGGCATCTTTATACGAGTAATCTTCCAATCTGTGAGGATGGTATGAACACCTCCCTCTTTTTTCCCCCTTACATTACAGTAACCTAAAGGTCTAGAACTAACAGACTAGATTTGGAAACTCAGTTTGTTTCTTATTGACTTAGGACTTTAGGCAAATCACATAAACTCTATAAACTTGTTTTCTTATATATAAAATTAAAGTGGTGATACCTACCAAGCAGAATTATAAATTCTTTGCATAGAAACTGATAAATAATAATAATCTCCCAATGAATACAAATTAATACCTTGATTCTATACCACAATTTTTCCCATGAAGTTTGTGAAATGTTCATTTTTAAACTGGATGTTCAGTTTGTTTTGTTTTTGTTTTCGGTACTAGGGATTGAACCCAGAGGTACTTTACCTTGAGCTACATCCTCAGTTATTGTTTTTTTTTTTTTTTTTTTTTTTAAAGGCAGGGTCTCACTAAATTCCTGAGGCTGATCCCAAACTTGTGATCCTCCTACCTCAGCCTCCTGAACCGCTGGGATTATAGGCATGTGCCACTGTGCCCCGCTGGATGCTCAGTCGTTTTATCATCATTTTTTGATGTTAAAAAAGTTAAGCTTATTGGTGTAACAGATTCATCATACTGTAAATGGTTAGAATTAAGATGATGGGTATATGAATGTGTACTGTAAAATTCTTCTAATCTTACTGTATGTTTGATATGTCTGTAAAAAAATTTTTTTTGAGGAAAATAATAGGAAAAATATACAGTGTTTTAAAGAATTTGCTGCATCTCTTTACTCCCTTGTGAGGTCACAATAAGGACAAGTTAAATTTTACTTTTTTTAGATGACTTTTTTGAAATATAAGCACACATATATTTATTTTTTGCCATTTTTGGGATTGAATCTAGGGCCTTACACATGCTAGGCAAGCCCTGTATCACTGAGCTACATCCCCCACCACACATGTATTCTTGTGGGCTGCTGCTGTATTTCTAAATATTTTACAAATTATTATAGTCATTGAGCTTTTTTGTTTTTGATTTAGAGTCATGGAGTTTCTTAACCTTATCTTCTTAAAGTGTTTGTAACCCATCTCATAATTATCTTTAGATTTTTGGAGAGGTGAAAGGGTTCACCAAGTTCTTTCCTTAATGTATTAAGTACTATGCAGTAAATTAGTTGCTTAAAACAATGATTCTGCCTTTTGAATTGGGCTCAACTGTACATTTTTTCTACTACTGTTACTTGAGGTCAGTCATATAGCTATATTTGGCAGCTGCATTGGGACTGGAGGGTCTGAGAAAATCTTTTTCAAATGTCTGGGTGTTGGTGCTGGCTCTTGGGTAAGCCTTTGTTTTCACATGGTCTCATGGGTCTACTGGGTTCAATCCCCAGTACCATCCCAGTTCCCCTACCCACACAAAAAAGCTGCAGCACATTATATCTTTACAGGTGTCCTTACATGTTGGTGGGAGCATTCTCAAAGGGTGATAGAGGAAACTTTAAGGCCTCTGAAGGTCACTATATAATGTCTCTTCTATATTCTGTTGGTCAAAGCAAATGAGTTAGGACAATTTCAAGGGGCTGGGGAATGACTCAGCCTGTTGAATTAAGGAACTGTGAAAGATTGTGACCATGTTTTTTAATTGACTGCACTTGGATTAAAAGTTTTATTAAATAATGGTAATGGTAGAGAAATTATCTGGGCTCTAAAAACATCATAGTAGAACGTGGCATCAATGGAAAACAGTTTATACTGTCAAAAAAATTCATTTCTTGTGAGTTTGATAGGTGTTTCCTTTTGAGGTGCCATCAGATCAGTTAGATTATTTTAGGCTATTTATTAGATTGGACAGAATATATTCATAGACTTTTGGCTACAGTTCATTGTGTTCATGAACATGAATTCTAATTGACACTTAATTGTAATTACCTATAAAACTTGACTCTGGTATTACCAAAAAAAAAAAAAAAAAAAGGCCCCCCAGACTGTCTCATGTTACTTATCTTTAGATAAATTTAGGCATGAACTCAAATGAAAAACAGCAAAAATGGAACCTGGATTCCTAGTACCTGTGTCATTTAATTGCTTTGAATTACCAGTTCAAATAAGTTGAAAAAGTGTTTATTGTTATTACTGATAGATTAGTCTTTATTAATTTACTGTTCATTGAATTTTTTTGTCATTTTGTAGACTGGTAAATTATTTGAATTATCAAGTTATAGATTTGTATTAAAACAATGTAGGAAGTGAATACTTACAGTGACTTTAGAATGATTGCTTAGTTATATTGTTCCTGCTTCCCTGAAGTACTTTCTGTGATCACACCACACTTGTCCAAGTTTCCAGGTTTCTTATAATGAACCCTTATCTTCCTTCACTGGAAGATAATGAAGACATGCTCATTTAATTTTCAAACTAAGCGTATAAATCTATAAAAATGACAGTTTTTTTCCTCTTCATGAATTTGAATCGTAAAATCATTCAATTTTTAATTCAATAATTAAAAGACTGATTTTATCCACTGTAATTTTTTGTTACCTAGAAGTTGAATTTAAACAGTGAATCAGATTTTAGCAGTATGATTCATACTCCCCAAATGAGTAATGAGTAACATGATTAGCGGGATATCCCTAGTTGTTCTCTTGACTTAAAAAAAAAAAAAAAAAAAAAAAAACTGTAGTTCATGGTGACTCCTCCATTTTTGGTAGTGGAGTTGTATTGGATCTATGAAGAGGCTTTATAAGAATAAAGAGCAGCTATTTATGGAGCATTTCCTCAGGCCTGCAATTTGAAGCCATTATAGCAAAGTTGCTGAGCAAGTCAGTGATTGCAGGCTAGCAGTCATTGAGGCCCCTACCCTGTAGCCTGTGTGGTGTGAGAGTTAAGAACTACTGCTTTGCAAAGTTTGCTCTCTTCAAGTTTTTTTTTTTTTGGTTGTTGTTTGTTTGTTTTGTTTTTTAACTTATTCTTTGAAGAGCAAGAGCATCCTAAACCCACTGTTAATAGCTAGAGTAAGCTATTATAGGATAGGAGTTAAATTTTGGGTTTTAAGGAAGTCTTTCAGTATCCAAGAATACAGAGATGCCTCTATCCCCCATTCTCTTTTAGTTACTTAAAATTAGTTCATCTTGTCAAATGTATACCTTGTCTACCAATTTTGCTTAAGCTCATAGAAACAGATATTGGACTTTCTATCAAAGGAATTACATCCCTTAAAGTTTGTTTTTAGGGAGGAGTTTGTTTAATTTTAGGTAACTCTGTTGCCTACCTATGAAACTTCATTTCTTTGTAGGTTGTTTGTTTTTGTTTCTTAAAATAGTGTACAAAATTAAATCAAATTGGTTTCATTTGTGTTGTCATCAAGGGATGAAATTGGCATATGATATTTGCACATAACAAACTGAAAATCATCGAGCTTGAGTGCGCTCAGAATAAAATTAGTAATGGTTTTATCTTAAACAGGATACTTTTAACCTGTGAATTTTACAACTTATCTGTGGTATCAAACTATTAAAACATAATAAGCTTTTCTATTAAAAATTTTGGGTGTTGTTTCATGGTATTCTCTAGCTCTGTTTAAAAAACAAAATATTTTTCCATTGTTCTGGATTTGGTTTCAGGAAAAATATAAATAACTACTAGAAAGTTTATTTTTAGCAACAGCTGTAATTTTAATTTCAAGAAGGCATCAGATAAAATCAGGAATTATATAAGATTGAAATTTGCTTTTAATTGACATTCTTTGAAAGTGTTGACATTTGATTAACTATAATAATCTATACAATATTAGAAAATGATGTTTTAGTCCTGTGGGCATTATCTATAAGAGATGAATATTTCCTTACTGTGATTATTTAATTTTAACCACCCCACTCCAAAAACAAACAAACAATAAAACATAATAGCAAGATTAAAATGAAGAGAAGAGTATCATTATTGCATGTCCCCCAAATTACTAGACCTTTTAAAAATGGCATGAAATATGTGCATGAAATATGTTTTTTTAACCATGGTAGTTATAATTGGGAGAAATTTCCTAGTTCTCTGTCTTAAACAGAAACATTCTAAATCTCAATTTAGCTAAATAGTGCCTTTTTAATACTGCTCTTTGGACTTTCTGCCTCACTTTTGCTCCACCACCCTTTTTTCCCCTTTCCCTCTCATTTGAATTTTAGCTGCCTGTTTATCTCCACTAGATACTGCAGGACTCGTTCATTGGGTTGACATTGTGTCTCAAGCACTTAGCACAGTATCTGGAATATAATAGATGTTTAATAATGTTGCTTTCTGACTGAGAGGACTGGTTTCCTCATCTGTAAAGTTAGTGGATTGGAATATATGATTTATAAGAATTTTTCTGCTCTGAAATGCTGTGAAACTCAATGAAAAAATTTCCAGTAAATTACTAGCTGTCTATATAAATATCAAAATAAGTGTTTTTTTTGCTGTGATAATATTGTATTTATAGTGCTTTTCATTTAGAATAAAGTAATACTGTTTAATATAAATTTGTCCTTTAACAACAACAACAAAACAAAACAAAAAACCCCAGTAATGTTGGCAAATGGAGTTGTTGTTATAGAAGAGGAGTTTTTCTTGTTCTAATTTAACTTGTGGAGGAAAATGAAAAGTGAAAGCTCTTAAAGGAGACATTGCAAGGTCTCGGTAGAAATTAATATGGACCTGATAGGGTTGAGTTAGGAAAGAGAGGGCTGCTTTTTTTGGAGAAAGTCAGCAATATGTTTGGGGTATAGTTTTGCTAGGAATGCAAACTAATTTTAAGAAATATTTGTCTGTTTCAGAAAATACTAATATATCACCAATTGTTTATCATCTGTCAAGCTGTAAAGAAGAAATAAAATTTGAGATTTAAACTTCTATTTGGTTTTCATTTCTACCTCTTCTTTTAGCACAAAAATTGAGAGGCAGTCACCATCTCTCAATGCCAGAAAAACGCTTTTTACAGTATTCTGGGAGAAGAGCTATTCATTCATGTCAGAGCCAGATGCTTTCCATGTCTTTGGGAATCTGTTTTTCATAATCAGTTTTAATTTCGGACTGTTGATTATCAAGTAAAACTTAGAATTGTTTTTAACTCATTAGGCAGTCATCAAATTGCTGGTGATTGTTTAGTTGTGTTATTCATTAAGGTGTAGGGAAGAATGTTTATGTTTTGTTGAGCAGGTTCATAATTTATTCTGTGATTTAATTTCGAAGAAAAGCACTGCAGTTAATAAAACAATATAATTTTCAGTCTTCATCAGTATTTGGATGCTAAAGAAACTTCCTTTGGAGTGTGCAAAACGTATTGCTACTTTAGAATGAAAGCAACCATGTCTTGGATACTTATGTGTATGTGACTGTCTTACCATGCCATATCTCATTGAATTCTCCCCATAGATAAAACTGTTTTATAGATTGGGGATCAGTTTTGGGGGAGTGAAGTTACTTACACAGCTCAGGCCTCTGTCACAGCAAGGCATGAGCCATTTCTACTAAAATAGTAAAGGTTTTAAATTTTTTTGTTTTTGTCTTGTAAATACTTTCTGAATTAAACTTGTTATGTTTTTTATATATGGGTATTTATCATGTTCTTTATAAGAAATAGTACCAGTAAGAATGAGTTAACTATTGGTTCAAATGCTCCTCAGGTGATTCGGATAATATGTATCCTCTTATCAAGTAGTAGTTGAATGAATTGAAAATACTTCAAATTCAGATATACTTGTTACTCTTTTCTGTCATCAGACACATATATCAGACTGTGAGATGGGTAGATCCTTATTTGATGCGTGTAGAAATATTCACAGTCTATCCAGCATCCCAACTCTCAAGTGCTGCTGATAGATTTCTCTTTATTATTTTATATACATGTTATGATGAGTGACAGAACTATACAAATGTCCTTTATAACCTAGTTATGGTTTTTGCTAACAGCAGGTCACATGGTATATATGGATACTGAAGAAGAGGTTACATAATTATTTGGACAAATTACATATTAGATAAGAATTTGAGGATTTCATTTAGGCTTGTGTTGCTCTACTTTTGTATGATAACCAAGAAAATAGCAAATTCAAATTGAGAGTCACTTATAATTTTCTTAATGGACCTTTTCCTGGTGGAATTTTCCATTTGTGAAGATGGTAAGCAAGAGGGATTTTTAAATTTTGATTTAGTTTCTTTTTGGGGGGTACTGGGGATTGAACACAGGGGCACTCAACCACTGAATCACATCCCCAGCCCTTTTCTTTTCATATTTTATTTAGAGACAGGGTCTCACTAAGTTGCTTAGAGCCTCTGTAAATTGCTGAGGCTGGCTTTGCACTCACAATCCTCCTGCCTCAGCCTCCAGAACCACTGAGATTATGGGCATGTGCCACCACACCCTGCTGATTTAATTTTTTATTTTGATTTTCTTTACCTTTTATAGGATGAGGAATTAAATCCATGAGTGCTGTACCACTGAGCTGCATCCCTAGTCCTGTTTGTTTGCTTGTTTGTTTCTGACAGGGTCCTGCTAAATTGTCTAGCTGGTCTTAAACTTGCAGTCTTCCTTCTCTAGCCTCCATAATCACAGGTGTCACCAAGCCCAACTGGAATGATTTCTTTCATAATAGCTGATAAAGTGTCCTTCATATGATGATATGTAAAGACAATAAATAAATCTGGAGACTGGTCGGTGTATTTGTGGAGGGCAGTCCGCTGTTGGTAAACAAGCCTAAGAAGAGAGACAAGATGGCTTCCAGGTGCCTCCTGGCTTCACGCCCATCATCAAGAGTCCATAACTGAAGTATTTGAACACAGAAAGTAGTGGTTTCAGATTAGCCCATTTTAAATAAGAAGTAAAAAAAAAAATTAATGTACAGTAAAGGTTATACCTGCATTATACCTGCATACAAATCCTATTAATCTTTTCTCAATTATATATGGAATTGACCAAGCTTACATCCCCAGTCTCCCCCCCTTTTTTTTGAGATGGTCCCATTGAGTTGCTGAAGCTTGCTTCAAACTTGAGATCCTTCTGCCTCAGCCTTCCAACTTGCTGGAGTTACAGGTATATGCCACTGTGTCTGGCAAGTTGCATAGTTCTTGTTATGATCTTAGGACTAAATATTTAATCATAATTTTATATAGAGAATATAGTAGTTTATTTAAGGAAACTTATCATATGGTACTTTAGGACCTTTAGATATAATTAAAAATCAGTCACCTATTGTGTGAATCTTCAGTATGGCTTATTGATTTTACTGGGTGCCTATTTTTAAAGAACAGAATAAGCTTCTGCTTTCAGGAATTCAGCCTAGTATTTCAAATGAGAGCTCATGTATTGCAACATTATTTATCTATTTTTGTAGAGGGCTGTTAATCACTTGGTGCCACCCTGTCTGAGTAGCGTGCTTATGGATTGTCTACATGAAATCACTTCATAAGGTCTCCCATTTCTGCAAAAATTTTTCCTGTCTTTTTAGCCCACCACCATGATATGAAGTTGAAATATTTGCAAATTAGAAGCTTGCTTCTAATATAACAAGTGTAATTCATCTTAAAATAGGACAGTCTTTAGAAACCTGTATCAATATAGTTATGAAATATAAAAATTATTTTATCCTGCCTTTGGCCAGCAAATACATACACATATACAAACATATACAGTGTCTCCTTAACTATTAACTAGGATTAGTATGTCCAGTTTTTTCCTATAATTTGCTTAAAGATGTGAAATTTTATGAGATGTTTGGTTTTGTTGGGACTATCATTTAATGCCTCTTGAATTATTCCTCTGGAGTGTTAGCAAGGGTTGTATGCTGGAGTTCCTATGTGAAATATGAGACTGTGACCTCTTGATTGAGAGGCTAGGAGTATTGGCAACTGAACTAAACCCTGCTGTTTCCTAAGAATAGAAGTTCTTTGCTTAATGATTGGAGTTCAACTCAGTGCTTATGGTGTTATCCAGTAATTGGTCAGAATCCCAGATGCATGTGTTTGTTCTGTATGTGTTCTGAGTGGATAAGCAAGTCTGTCTTTCTTTGTATTGGGATTAAACCCAGAACTTTGCTCATGCTA
Source organism: Callospermophilus lateralis (assembly GCF_048772815.1). Lineage (NCBI taxonomy): Eukaryota > Metazoa > Chordata > Mammalia > Rodentia > Sciuridae > Callospermophilus > Callospermophilus lateralis. The sequence continues at coordinate 124,418,237 of NC_135306.1, read as the reverse complement.
AGTAAGTGTTCTTCTGGGCTATATCTCTTTCCAGCCCATAAGTTGTTGTTGTTTTAAATGGAAGAGGGGAGATAAAATGTGAATTATTTCTTCAAAAAGTTTGTGAACAGGTTTTAGTGCATTAGAAATGCCACCAATACATAGGCCTACCTCTGCCCCTTCCCCCAAAGAAGTTGTTATAAAAGTATGGAAAGAAATGTTCATTTTTATATTAGCCAACTTGAAAAGAAACATGTAAGAAATGAATTATCTAGGTCTCTTATGCATCTGTGAGACATTACATTTTTGTGAAATGCTGATCATAATGTTCAGTCTATTAGTTCAAACTGTTCAAAATTAAAACACAGTAACCCTTACAGTTTTTCTTTTGATGAATACAATTAATAATACTTAATAAATTGAGGGTTCCTATTTTCAGATCCAAGCTGCCTGATCTGTGTTTCTACTTTTCCAATTCCATTGCTCCCTCATCTTGTTCTTTGCACATTTTCTGAATTTCAGTGCCTGGAATATTTTGGGAGTCTTTGGGGACAGTTGGTTATAAAGCCATTCTCTGTCAAAAGAGAAAAGAAGAAAAGGCCTCTTACCCGACCCAAGTAGTTAATTAAAATTCAGTTAAGTTAATTAAATTACTTAAATCAAGAATTAGTTCAGTTAGTTAAATTACTTAACATTGGATATGTAATGTACTTTCATAAGTCAGTAGAACCACTACCTTGGTCCATATGTAACCTAGTCCCAGATCATCTTCTAGTCTTATCTTTATCTCTTCTCTCAGCCCACCAGACACTACCAGTAAGGTGCACTGAAGGGTCCTTAATTGTTTGCATATTTTTTACTTTGCACATACTTTTACTAGTTGGGTTGCACATGTTCCTACTATTTGGGCAGAGAAGGTCTACCAATCCTCCTCCTATTTTCATTTACCATTTAAGATTTAAGGATTAGCTGTAGCTCAGATGGTGTCATTTTTTGTTCTATAGCTTAATAATATTTGAAGGCATTAACCTTACTTATCTTTTTTTTCTATAGCATTTAAAAAATTCTAACATGTATATTTTTCACACTTTAACCTCTGACATTAGGGTACTTAAAATTCATTTATATTCATATTAAGAATATTTTTACTGATGTGATACATGACCAAAAAATAAGATAATCTCTGTTCTGGTATATTCTATAGATAATTGAGGTTCTTTCTGTGGTTGCCCCTATTTTGGAACTTTTAAACTCTTTTTTGTATTTTATTATATCTCAGGCAAATTTCAAGTACATGATTGGTTCTAAAATATTATCAACAATAATAACTAGCATTTATTGATTGCTTATATATGCCAGGTACTAGAATAGGTTCTTTATCTGGAGTAACCGAGTGAGTCTTCACACTGACTCTTTTGTTCCCATTTTATTGATGAGGACAACTAGAGCATAATTCATCCAAACTTACATAGCTAATAGGTGGCACAGACTGAATTTTAGCTATGACAGTCTGGCACCAAAGTCCATGCTTATAACCATGTATAATAAGATATATTTGAGGGGCTGGGGTTGTGGCTGAGTGGTAGTGTACTTGCCTAGCATGCCTGACGCACAGGGTTCGATTCTCAGCACCACATACAAATAAATAAAATAAAGATCCATCCACAACTAAAGAATATTTTTTTAAAAAAGATATATTTGAGTATTTATTGCATTTCTCATTTAATCTTTCTCACAGCCTCATGAAGATTTATATTGCCATGTTAATACATCACTCCACTAGTCATCTTTAGATATAAATTTTAATACCTATCTAATACTATAGAGAGATATAGAAGATACAAATAAGTTCATTTATGTGCATCCTGTACATGCTGGGTTATGAAGGTTGGTACGATGAGTCTTTTATGTCTCTCCTGTCTTTTGAAATTACTAACCTTAAGGGAGAAGGACATTGTCTCAGTTTACAGATGTGGAAAGTAAATTCAAATATTTCAAGGAAATGAAATAATTTGACCCACTGATTCAACAAAAAGCTCAAGCAGAGTTCATCTTCAGCATTATATCTCTGCCTTTAGGAATGATTTCTAAACAAGCAAGTCATCTGTGGTGTTATGGTTGTTTTTTTTTTTTTTTTTAATTTTAGGGTATTTAGGAAGTCTTTTTTTTTTTTTCAGCCAATCTTTTTTTCTAGCATTGAATTATCCTAAAAGTAATTTGCTCTCTATTGCCTCTTATATAACTTGTTGATATTCAACAGCAGTTATCAGAAAGTTCATAATCTTATATCTGTTATATAAACAATTATATTTACTGTGAGCCACATTCTTTTCTCTACCAACTATGCTATGGACTTTAAAAAATTGGTGTAGTACTAGAGCAATTAGAATGATAGTCATGAAAAAAAAAGGAACAATGTTTACTATGTAGATTTTAGACATTATTTATGTTTAGTATAGAATATCTGTAAAATAAAGCTTTAGAAAGATTTTAAGAGCTGTGAGTGGTATGGTGACTTATGCCTATTATTCCAGCTACTCCTGAGCCTAAGGCAAGAAGGTTGTGAATTCAAGGCCAACCTAAGCAACTTAGTGAGACTGTGCTTCAAAATTAAAAATAAAAAGGAATGGAGATGTAGCTCAGTGGTAAAGTGCCCCAGAATTCAATCCCAGGTACCAAAAACCAAAAAAAAAAAAAAAAAAAAAAAAAAACCTTTGTGACTTTTCTAAGTCTGTATTAATTTTATGACTACCCTTGGTTATTTAGAACAATTAGCACAGTATGGTTTGTATTGTACTTGAACATTGTTACTCTGCTTAAATTCTTGTTCATTTCTTTTTTAAAACTTTTAAATATCCCCCCCCCCACTTTTAAAATAGTGCATTATAGTTGTACAGACTGATGGAATTTGTTTACATATTAGTACAGAACACCTACACAATCTAACAGTATAATTTGGCCAATATCACTCCAGGCTCATCTCCTATCCTCTTGTTCACTTTATGACCTCAAATTGATAGCATGTTTAAACTTGGGAAACTGGTGTTTTTTGGTGACTTGGAAAGGAGATTGCAGCTTTGATCTTTTATGCTGTGAGTGAAAAATGGGTTTAGGGCTTTTGAAACACTTAAGATCATTGATTAGAAAGCTGAAGTATACATTTATAACAGCTTGTGCTTCTGTAGAAGGATAGTGGGTTTGGATTCAGTATCTTGTGTATGACATAATAACTGAAAAATCAAGACCTACAACTAAGACCTACATGGTTCCTTAAGTTCCATTAAGTCCTGCATGTTCATGTTGATGGTTTCTGGATGGTTTTAATGTAGCAAATTTAAGAAACTCTGTGTTAGTGATACTCAGTATTGGTTTCAAGTTGAGGGTAACCATATAGCACTGGAACCATTATAAAGTATTTGGTGTGTTTTTAAAATAGTATTTTAACTGTTCTCTAGACAGTATGCTCAGTGTCTCAGATGCCTTTACTCATCTTCTGTCCATTCTGGTCATTTTATCAATGCACTTTTAAAAATAAATTAAAATTGTATTTTTTATTTCACAGAAGTTTAATGTGGGGAGATTGGGAAACATAGGGAGGCCAAATGAACAAATAAATAATTCACTATCATCAGTAATTGATAACATATTGTTTATATATATTTTTTCAAACTGTTTGCCTTAAGGTCTGGATATTGCCAAACAACTCTTCAGTAAAGTTATAACTAATTGTCTTCCCATTAGCAGTATATGATAGAGCCTATTACAGTATGACCTTTTTATTCTCTTTGTGGTATTCTAATATATTGTTTTTTACCTCATTATGTCTTACTTTGTAGTTTTTACTTTATTACGTATTAAAGTAAGTGTTCTTTTAGGTTTATTAAAAAATAAACCTAATAGCAAAATGCTATTCTGGAAGATATAGAGGGAAATTTCAGATTGTTTTTATAAAGAAACAAATTAAAAGTATTTTAATGCTATACAGCCCTAGCACATTAGATAGGAGATCACCAGCCAGTGGAGTCAGTTTGAACAAGATATATTTTGTAGCCAGAATAGGATAAGGAAAAGAAGAGGCATAGTTTGTTCAAGGAGAAGGAACAAATGAATGTGACCTTTGTGCTGGATAAGAAGTTAATAGCATATCTACAAGAGGGTAACAAACTGGTGAAATAGAGTGTTCAAAGTGAGTGTTAAGTCAGAGGATGGTTGAAAGGGAACACTGGAAAGTTTATTCCCTTGAATCCCTTGTTGTGTTGAAAGTTTGGACTCTTGTTAGGAACTGGATCTCCCTTATTCTATACCTCATATTACCTCACATGATGACTTTGCCCATAATAGATAGTCAGGACCATTCACTAATTACATAAATGAAAGGATATATATTATTGGAGGATGCAGTTCCGTTCCTCTAGTATAATTTGCTAAGAGACTGTGATTAGTGCACTATTTTTTTCTTTCTTTTTTTTTAGAGACAGGTTTATTTACTTATTTATTTTATTTTTCAGTTCTTGGCGGACACAACATCTTTGTCTGTATGTGGTGCTGAGGATCGAACCCGGGCCACATGCATGCCAGGCGAGCGCGCTACCGCTTGAGCCAAATCCCTAGCCCTACTGTTTTTTTCTTACTTTCTGTTTCTTTTCCTCTCCTCTCCTTTTTCCCTCCTCCTCTTTTTTCTTTTTTTTTCTACTCTTTCTCCCTTCCTTCCTTTCTTTGTGGTACTGGGGATCAAACCCAGGGTCTCAGGCATGCTAAGTATATGCTGTACACCTCAGCTATATCCCCAGCCCTGTACTCACTTCTTACAGAAATGAAGGTTATCGTTTTAGAATCCCTCACATTTTGTCTTAAGTCTCTGAAAGTGTTGATCTTTAGCCAAGTGAAGTATTGCCATTTAGTATTATGGAAGCTTTTAAAATGATAGTACTCAGCTGGCATAGTACTCAGCTGTCTGGCATAGCAAGTTGATGAAATATAAAATTTAATGGCAAATAGCTTTATTTGTATAATAGCCTTAGTTGTATAATTTATTTGGTTAGCTAATAGTTACACTCAAATCTTTGTCTCTTTTTGGGTGGGCATCCTAAAGAGGGTCAGTTTACAACTTATTTTGTTACAATCATACTTTGTATTATTTTTTAGTTTCTATGATGTCTATAGAATTGTCATGGCCTACAGTAATTTAAAAATATGTGTATACTGGTTTAATTTTTATGCTGTAATTCTTAAAATGTTTTTTATTTCACAGATAAGATTAAGAATAGTAATAGAGGGCTGGGGTTGTAGCTCAGTGGTAGAGCACTTGCCTAGCATGTGGAATGCACTGGGTTCAATTCTTAGCACAACATTAAAAAAATTAAAATAAATATATTGTGCCCATCTACAATTAAAAATTTTTAAAAATAATAGTAGTAGAACTGTAAACAATGAAAAATTCATAGACTTTTAAATATTTTTTTTTCTGTCTACATTTCCCTAGAAAAATGTTATGTGTAACCGAATAGCATTTTACTTACTACATAGTAACTATGGTGTGGTAAAATTTTATTTTCTTTACCTTAGTGAAATTATCAAACTTTAATTCAAGTATAGTTGGTTTCTGTCACTTTTAATGGCTTAGGTTCCATTTTGAAGATGGAAAAAAAATTCACTTACTTGATTTTTCTTTTTTGGTAGGGGAGGTGCTAGACCTTGAGGGTGATGCTCTTCTACTGAGCTACACTTAGCCCCTTATTTATTTAATTTTAATGATTGTGTAAGAGTGTCATCGTACATGTACCCAGTCTTCCATCCAGCACACCTTAATATTCTACTTGACTTATACCATTATTTCCAGAGTCAATTAAGATTGTGCCTTTTGGAATATGAAATAAGCCAGAACCCTTTACCTAAACAGAGTATATATATCCCATTATTGATTGTTCACAAGGCTGGTCTGCTTGTCATTCTAGATTTGTGACTAGAGCTCATTGGTTATGGCCCTGCCTTAGTTCCTTAGGCGTTTCTCCTGCCTCGATTGTTATAAATGTTTATAGCTGCCAAAGCCCAGATCGTCCAGTGGAGTCAGATGAATTTATGAAGTCAGTAGAAACTGAACAGAAATCTTGATTTTCTTTGAATATTCCCTATACCTACAGGCAGTAACTTGCTTTGAATTCCATTTGGTTGCAATTCTTGGAAGACAGATTTGAAAATGTGGTTCAGTAGCACATTTAGAAGGATTTTCACCAGGTCTTAGGCTGTGAGGGAAAAAGAAGCGCGTAGTCTGCATGATTAGCTTATTTATCATAATTAATGTTTAAAGTATACAATTCAGTGGCATTAAGTACATTCATTGTTATACAACCATTGCCAATATCCATCTCCAGAAGTTATTTATCATTCCAAGTATAAAGGGTTCACTTATTTTATTAAATAATAATTCCTCATTCTTCCTTTTTCCCTAGCCCCTAGTAACTTTTTTTTCTACTTTTATTAATTTTTCTATCCAGGTATCTTACATAAGAAGAATTAACACAGTATTTGTCCTTTGCTGTAGTACACTTTAATTCCTTTTATTAAAATTGCTGAATTCCATTATACTTGTATGTCACATTTTGTTTATCCATTTATTTATTGACAGATCCTTGGTTTGTTTCTATTTTTGGCTGTTGTGAATAATGCTGCTATGAACATTGGTGTATAAGTGTCTGAGTCCCTGCTGTTAGTTCTTTGGGGTGATACTTAGAAGTGAAATTGCTGGATCATGTGATGATATTTCTTTTCTTTTTCTTTCTTTCTTTCTTTTTTTTTAAGCAAAGTGTTTTTCACAGTGGCTGTATTGTTTTACATTCCAGCAATGCACAAAGGTTGCAATGGCTTTATATCTTTGACAACACTTATTTTCCATAGTTTTTGATAGTAGGTATCACAATGGTGTGAAGTTGTATCTTCTGGGATGTTTTCTGGCTTTCCTTTTGTTTTTAATGTATAGGGGTAGGAATTGAACCCAGGGTGTCTCATACATATTGATAAGCACTCTGCCACTGAGGTACGCCCCAGCTCTACCTTGTGTTTTTCGATTGCATTTCTCCAGTGGCCAGTGATGTTGAACATCTTTTTATGTGTATATTGGCCATTTCTTCCTTACTTGTTTAAACCAAATTTAGTATTCACTATGAAAATTTTGAACTCTTGTGTTTTTCCCTGTGATATATGAAGAGTTTAGAACCTATACATATTCTTCAGGAAGTGCCCTCATATCTTAAACATCTGAATAGATATATAAGTGACACTTTTCTGTACTGTACATTAGGATAGACTATGTTATGCAGGATAACAATGCAATAAAAGCCTTGAGTAGTTAAACACTTTTTTTCTCACACAATATTTTTTGTATTGTTGGCTCCTCAGGGTGTTCCTCCCTTAGTGGGGATTTATGCGTCCCGAATGTATCTCCCCTGTGACTTTGCCTTTTTACCATGTTACCATTGTTGTCATTACACAAAAAGCTAATTGACAGAGACTTGGAATTCTAGTTGTAGCTCAGCTACCCACTAATGTCATGACCTCAGGCATGGTTGAATGACCATCATGTGCACCTGAGAGAGAGAGAGAGATGGAGGATTGGGTTACATGGTAGAGAAGAGCACTCAACCTGGAGCAGTGTATCACAGTCCACTTAACTGAGACCAGACAACCTTACTGAACACAGCTTTGTGTCGAGGACTAAACAGAAGAGGCCTCAGTGTAATTGCTGGATTTTTCCCCATAATTTAAGAAAACAGATCAGAAACATTAGTAAACACCAAGCAGTGGGCATCCAAATGAAGAGGTCCTGTCATTTGTGAAGGAATTTTGGGGGTATATTTTCTTTTTTTACTGATGAACTGGATAAGTAAAATATTCCATTTGGTTTGCATATAGTCTTCAGTAAGCATTTCTCACTGCACTAATGAAGAACTAGCTTTAAGATGCTAATGAGTTTTTCAACATCTGAGTCATTAACATTGAAGTAGTTGTAGATGGCATCTGCCAGTAACATTGGTGTTACAGTTGAGCAAGTGATAGAAAGTACCCTTGCACTTTTCATTCTGGTCTCTATACACCAGAATCAGATTTGAGATGCCACTCTGGGTTTTGCTTAAAGAAAGCCATGCTACTCAATCAGAAAATGTGTGTTAACAGTCTCATTGCAAGCATTTAGTTAAATGACTAAATTATTTCCTCATCTTCTAGTTCTAACATCATATGGTTTGTACTTTGATTTTAGAAATTCTTTTATTCCTGTTGGCTTAATCACCAAATTAAGCCATTCAATGATTCCGAAGATTCAAATTATGCCTAGGGAATAATTGAGTAATCCAAATATATTTTAGGGTCTTCATCAATTAGTAGAAGTAAGTTGTGTTGTCTCTGGATAATTAAAGAGAAACATTAACAGCCCATTTTGGAAATAACAGTAGTGTTCTCTTATCTGCAGGAATACATTCCAGGACTGCGAGTGAGTGCCTGAAAGTGAAATAATACTTAATCATATATATATATATATATATATATATATACACACACACACACACACACACACATACACATATACATACATACACACATGCACACTATTTTTTCCTATACTTATGTACAAAAGAGATTAATACTAACATTAGAATAATTACAACTATACTTTTATTATAGTATGTAATGCACTCATGAATATAAGGTGAATATGATCTCTTTCAAGATTGTACTGAATTCATCTTTGAGATGATGATACAGTGCTAACATGACGGGTTGAAGTAAGATGAATGATGTAGACATTGTGATGGAATATTGGGCTATTGCTGTTGTCCCCTTTCCTAGTGGTTTCGCTGTTCTTTTTCTTTTTTTTTTTTTTTTAGTTTTGCTTTTTGCTGGTTCAGTTATCTATGATAAACCTGTGGTCCAAAATTATTAAATGTAAATTCCAGAATTTCATCAGTTTTCAATTTTAAGCTGTTCTGAGTAGTGTGATGAAATCTCTTGCTGTCCCGTTCCTTCATGCCCTAGATATCAGTTGTATCTTTTTCCATCACATCCATGCTGTATATGCTATTTGTCACATAATAGCTATGTCAGTATCAGACCATCACAGTATCACAGTAACCCTTACTTTATTTAATAATACTCCAGCATGCTAGAGTAGTGATGTCAGCAATTCAGAAATGCCAAAGAGAATCTGTAAAGTACTTCTTATAAGTGAAAAGATAAAAGTTCTTAATAAGGAAAGAAAAAAGTATATGCTAAGATTGCTAAGACCAATTATAAGAATAAGTCTTCTGAAATCTGTGAAATAAGAATTTCCAGCTAGTTTTGCTGTTACGCCTCAAACAATTTATAGCCAGTGTGTATAATAAGTGCTCAAATTAACATGAAAAAGATACTGAAATGTAGGGTCAAGTTTTATCTGTGGTTTGGGGTATCCACTGGGGGTTGAGTAATATATTCCCCTCTGCAGAGGGGAGCTACATACATAAAAAGGACCTGACCATACATCAAAGGAAGATGATTGAGCCACGCTAATGCTTGAATAACTGAACTCCTGCAAAAGCAAAACCTCTGGATAGGACTTTAACTACTTGTATGCATATTCTGGGGTTGTTTTTTCCCTCCCTTCCTGTTTAACCAATGGCTTGAGTTTGCTATTCTGTGCCTTGCTATAGTGTAAAAGAAAAGAAAGTGAAATTTATTGATGAAGGATAATGGTGAGATAAGCCATAACAAACAGTTGCCTCATAGTAGGCTTAGAGTCTTTCAAAACTGAAATATTTCTATTCATTTTTGTTTTCCCTGTACCCAATTCTATGCGTAGTATTAGGAAATTGAATGTTTGAATGACAAATAACACACTATAACTACCATAATTATTTTGGAAAAGTCATTAATAAATAAAGTCATTAAGAAAGTTTTATTAGTTGGGTCTAAACAGATTATTGCTTCCTATGTTGATGATTTCTTCATAGCTTTTACATGGTTTTGGAGGTTGCCTGAACTAGCAGGGGTTTTTTGTTTGTTTTGTTCCCTCCCCCCCCTTTTTTTTTCATTTACTAATATCCCTCATCTTCTTCAGAAACAGAAACTTATTTGTCATGAAACTTGTTTGGGTATTTTCAATTGTTTAAGAAAAAGTCAGTTTTTTTTGTTTGTCATTTTCCTAATTCTTTTTTTTTTTTTTTTAAATAGAGCTTTATAATGATATATAGTAGTTGGGTTCATCCCAACAGATTTGCACATGCATGAAGTACAATTCCAGTTTATGCTCCCCTCTTTTCTCTCCCTTTCTTTCTACCTGTGCATAAAAATGAAGTTCCGTGTGGTATATTTATATACGCACATAGCATGATTTTTAAAATTTTTTAAATTGTTGATGGACCTTTATTTTATTTATTTTATGTTGTATTGAGAATCAAACCCAGTACCTCACACATGCTAGGCAAGTGCTCTACACTGAACCACAACCCCAGCCCCCAGGCAAGTCTTCTTAAGAGTGGACATTGAGGTGGCTTTGTAGACTTTTGAGAGGAGAGGAGTGGAGAAGGAAAGGAATTGAAGAGATACTGTGTGAACAAAGGCATGGAGATGTGAAATAGTGACTAATAGTTGAAGTTTTCCTTGAGGTGTGATGTGTTTTTCATATTTTAAGAATTTTAGAATACTAGAATCTTATCTTTCCTCCACTTGAGCTTCACTTTTTTTTTTTTTTTTTTTTTTTACTACAAGATAAGACTGAATGGAGATTCAGAGGAGGAAGACAACTAAAGTTTAAATTGTAATTGCAGAGTTAAGCATAGAAACAGATCATATTACTCACAAAGTTGAATATTTTGTATATGGCTTTACAGAAAATGTTGGTTGGCTCCTTATCTAAGGTGCCATTATCTAATGCTATTTTTTATATATGTATATATTATTCTTATTTGCAAAATAAAAAGTGTTAACAAACACTGCAGATAATACACACGTCAGGCAAACCATTTAAAAAAATATCTCCAGTAGTCCTGTGTATAAAAATTATTTATTATTTTTCACTAGTAACTTTTAATTAACCTAAGATTCCATCACCTATTGCACATTAATTTGTTACTTATTTGTAACTTGTTAAGCCCTGATGTATTGATAATTTGAATGTAGCCATAAATATGCAACGGATGTGGTTCCAAGTTTATAACTAAATATGAGCCAAAAGACTGAACAATGTTGACTTCAGATACTACTTTACTAAACAATGGTTGCATGGATAAAATTCTTCCTTTTAGCACAGCAAGCAATCTCTTAAGTGAGGTATTCTTGTTTAATATAAGCCTATCACATATCACAGCTGCTAAAACTGAGGTCCAAGAAAGTCAGTGAACTTGACAGATTGGATAACTTATTTCTCAGATAAATCTCTTGCCTTTCCACCAGTGTTCTGTTTTCCTTTCTGACTGTAGGACTTCTGAAGATGTTGTCAAAATTTTAAAGTTACCCAAATAATTTCCCTTAAAGTGATAACTAATAACGAAACATAAATAAAATAAATTTTATATACCATTTAACAAGTAGTTAAAAGATCCAGTAAGACTATGCTTGGTATTTACTTGTATAGAAGCAATCTCATGGATTGATATACATGTATCTTTTCATCCTAAAAAATGTGGCATTGAATATTTAAGGTTGTCAGGTCAGTCTGCAAGTTACTTTACTATCTTGGATATAAATTTTTTTAGATGATTAAAGACATTCTATAATGTTAACCAACTATTGTTGAAAGTAAGTAGTAAAGAAAATAACTAGGATTCTTCCCCTGTTTGTATTATTTTCATCAAAATGGCCTGATATGGGGAAGGGTGTCAGCAACCGTTTGTTAAAAATTCCATACATGCTTTAGCTTGGTGAAGGCCTTTTACCTCCTTTTCTCAGAAGTGTTTGGTATAGATTTTCTTGACTATCTTCCTGGTGATTACCATTTGCTAAAATGTTTTCCAGGCTATCAGACTTATCCTGTATTAGTAGTTGTAGCTTGAAGACATGTTGTATTGATAAAAATTGAAAACTTGAATGTAGCTATAAATATATAATAAATGTGGTTCCTTCACAGTAGACACGAGCCAGAAAACTGAACAGATCCTTATTTGAAGCCACTGGTGACTGATGTGGCCACAGAAAGTTGATTATAGCATTGTTTGACTGCCTAAACCTGTCTTCCTTCCTGTTCCTTTTTTGAAGGCCTTAAGCCTAAGTCATGTCATGGCCAATTTGGTCAGAGTTGGTACTCAACACAGTTGTTTCCATATCTTCACAGGGTTTACAACTCTTAGATAGACCATTATAAAATGAGAGGATGATACTGCCATGGTCTTTAGTTTGTAATAAAAAAATTTCACTTCTTTTTGACATTTGACATGTAGTAGTTTCATTTAAACAGTATTTGCTTAGGAATATCAGTTTAAGCAAAACAATGGATTATGAGAACCATCTTTTGAAATAGTTGAATTCCTAAAATGACTCTTGGGTTAATAAATGTCTTTTTGTATCTAAGGGTCTCAGATTGTGAGTGAACATTTAATTTAGCTTGATTATTCTTAATTTTTACTATTCTTCAAAGCACTCATGAGCTAATTAATGTCTTCCAGGTAATTGAGGTTGTGGAGGGGTGCTGGGGATCAAAGCCTGTGCTTCATGATTGCTAGGCAGGTGCTCTACTGTTAAGCTACATCCCTAGCCCCTCCTAGGGAATTCTGTAGGTTGATTGAGGACCACATTTGAATAACATTTATGGTTGACATTCTGACACTTAAAAATTTTCAGAGCTGTTTCTTGTAGTTCTGGCATTTCTTTGTTCTTTTTCCTCTGAGGTGACTTACAGAAATAGACATTATTCTGGAAAATCAAGAAAGTGTTGATTTCTGGTTTCTGTTCTCATTCCTATTATAGTGACATCTGTAATTTTCTGTATCATAAAAGGACAAATACAGTTTTTGAACTTTTGGGAGAAATTATTTCAGTCATGGCATTATGAAGAGAACATTATTGAATATAACTTCAGATAAAAGTCATTTGGGTTCAAGCTGAAGAGTACTGTTTGTGTGTTTCAGGAAGTCTTCACTTGAGTTTTGGCATTATTCTCATGACTTCTCTATCTTCATTCCTTCCTTAGGGAAAAATCATTCCCAAGGGGAGATGTATATAAGCCTGCCACTCTTAAATGGCAACATGTTTAAATTATGATTTTTAACTTGATTTTCAGATACTGAGTGAATATTAATTTTATTCAATCTAAGGCTTTAAAGACAATGTGTATAATAATTTGCAGAGTATAATCAGTTGTCACATTTGTTTTTAATGTTTTTGTCCACACTTGTTTCTAATTTTAGCTCATTTTTAAGCATTTAGCAATAGCCTACTCATTTAAATTTCAATTTAAAATTTTGATTTTTGGTGACATAAAAACTTGTCATAGAGGCAAAGTGTTAAAAAGTTATCTCATCCTTATCAAGGAGTTATAATGTATATACATCTGAACTTTTTGAGGGTTCTAAAAATAGTCCATGATAGACATATACAAATATAAAAAGCATATGGTTGTGGCTTAGGAACTGTAGCTTGTAGAAGGATTAGATTGAACAATGCATCATTGTTCATAGAGTCAATTAAGCGTGTATGGTTAGCTGGTTTGGGAACAGTCTCTAGCATGTGACTCTATAAATAACACTTGCACAACAAACATGAGCTTGATAAGTGAGCAGTAAATCTGGGCTGACTGCCCACTCCCAATACTGCTATCATAGTATTTTGAGGGCCAGACAGCAATAATAGAAGTTTAAAATTAAAACATTTTCACACCCATTTTGTATTCTTAGTTTTCCAGTTTTAATATTGTTTTCCTGAAAGTCAGATAAACTTTTCTTAATAAAAAAAAAAAAAAATCTTCAGTTTGGTCACTTGATTTCTCATTAGCTAGTTGAGTTTTGTGGTCTCAAATAAATTTAAGTCTAAACTTTCCCACTTTTTTCTGGGTGAAGATGATTTAGTTGCCTCAAGTCTCTGGCATAAAAGCAGAGCACATTTATTTTATCTTTGTCTTATTGGAAAAAGATAGACATTTCAAATAGTGCCCATTATACAGCCAAAATTACCAGTCTAGGCAGCAAAAATGAGTTCACAAAGGAATATTTAACATGGTGTCTGAACTTGTTCTTGCCAGAGTGTTTGGTTTTGCTTTGTTTTGGTTTTGGTTTCAGTTTGATTTTTCCTCTAGCAGTACAATGAAGAAAGTCTTAAAGGTGTGTTAGGAGCTTCAGTTCTTGATAGCTGCATTTTAAGAATGTTTCTGTTCATAAAGTTCATAGGTGATAATTACTGAATTCTTATCAGACATCACAGAATCTTAGCAGAATTGGAAGAATTGGCTTAAAGATAGCTGTGCAAGGGTACAAATAATATAAAATTATGTTTCTGGGATTTTGTGAAAATAGACTTTGCAAGTTTTATTGTTTAGAAAACATTTTCAAAAGTGAACTATGGAAAGGGGATAAAATATCCAATATAATTAGGTTTATATTTATAACAGCATCATTTTACTGATATTAGTTCTAGATTTTAACCAACTTTGGGTCATTTTGAGATTGAGAGTTTGAGAGGATCCTTTTTAAGTTGTTGGTTCTGCCCTCTTTATGTTTACTATATAAACCATTTTATTTGTTTTAATTGTTGTACATGACAGTAGAATGCATTTATGCACTTTGATATCCATAGATGGGGTGTAATTTCTCATTTTTCTGAGTGCACATGTTGTAGGATCATATTGGTCAATGCAGTCACAAAATACATAAAGTAATAATGTCTATTTTGTTTTACTATTCTTCCTATCCCCACAACCCTCCTCTCACCTCCCTGTACTTCCTCCTACCTAATCTAAGGTAACTATTCTTCTCTAGTGCCTTGTCTGTTCCTCTTTTTTAAGTGAATTAGCATCTACTTATTAGAAAAAACATTCAGCCTTTGGCTTTGGGGGATTGGCTTATTTCACTTAGTGTGATATTCTCGAACTCCATCCATTTACTGGCAAATGCCATAATTTCATTCTTTTTTAAAGCTGAGTAATGTTCCATTGAATATATATACTACATTTTCTTTATCCATTCATCTATTGGGGGACACCTAGGTTGGTTCCATATTTTAGCTATTATGAACTGAGCTGCTGTAAACATTGACGAGGCTGCATTAGTATAGTATGCTGATTTTAAGTCCTTTGGGTATAAACTGAGGAGTGGGATATCTGGGTCAAATGGTGGTTCCATTCCAAGTTTTCTGAGGAATCTCCTCTATACTTCTTTCCATAGTGGTTGTACTAATTTGCAGTTCCACTAGCAATGTATGAGCATACCTTTTTCCCCACATCCTTGCCAACATTTATTGTTGCCAGTATTCTTGATAATTGCCATTCAGACTGAAGTGTGTAGTGTTTATAATTCAGAAATTTTTCACCCTTTTAAAAAAAACCAGTTGAGCAAGTCTCAAAATAGTCTCTAAGGCAGTACTTCTTATTCTTTAAGATTGCCTGTGAATCTTATTAAACTGCAGATTTTCATCAGTAGATTGAAATGGAGCCTGATGTTCTGTGGTTCTGACCAGCTCTCAGGTGTTATTAGTGTTGCTGGCCCTAGGAAGAGGGCTATAATACATTCTTTGAGATTCACAACCTTTATCACACTATTAGAATCAATATTAATCACTAACTTTTATTTTGCTAACTTTACCTTAATTCTGTGGTACTTTCACAAATTAGCAGCATAAAATTAATCCTAAAATTTAAGGGTACATGTAAGAAAATCTCAACATTTTCCTATTACTATAAAGCCCATTTTCCATTATGTTAACCAGTCTCCTGTAGATAATAAGATTCAGTACTTGAAAATAAAACAGCCAAGAATTTGAAATTTTAGAACTTATTGGGATGATCTATAACTAGTACTTAGAAATGTTGTTTGTTCTCTACCTTGGTTTAAATTGACAGGGTTGATCATCTTCTAGCTTAAGTTAAGAAATATTTGTACAGAGACGTTTCCAACAATTTCCAACAATATCTTGACATTTGGTTATAGGAATGAAATTTTTCTTTTATTCTCAGCTTACTTTATAGTTCTTCTTCTAAGAAGTAGTATGTCTTCGCTTGCTGGATTCCTTTTCTAGTTCATTCCTAACTCTAACCTGATAGCTTTGTGTAGATTGAACTAATCATTTAGAAACACTTTGTTCTGTTCCCTGCATCAAAATCTAATGTGTCTACTTAAGGCATCTTTTTATCATCTACCAGATGAAAACCAAATTCCTTTTAAAGCTCTTAAAGCCCTAGATCTCTCATCCTCCCTTGAATGAACTCTTAAACATATTTTTGACCTATTCACCACCTATTTTCCTATTCTAAATGTCAAGCTAGCAAAGGAATGAAGCCAGGAAAACTGTTTGAGGGACTTTTGTATATCAGGAGCCATAGTCCTAGTTGGTTTTATAAATGTTACTGAATTTAATCCTCATAACCCTAGGAAGTAAGGAAATAACGTGAGGCCTCCCCCTTCTTTTTCCTTTGGTACTGGGGATTGAACCCAGGGGCACTTTACCATGGAGCTGTACCTCTAGTCCTTTTGGGTTTTATTTTGAGACAGTGTCTTGCTAAATTGCTTAGATGACCTCAGACTTGGTAATCTTCCTGTCTTAGCCTCCCAAGTTGCTGGGATTTCAGGTGTGTACCAACACATTCAGCGAAATCAGTCCCATCATACTGAAGATGAAGCAGATTAATAAAACTTGCCTGCACAATCTAGATTGTCATTGACAGAGCTGGAGTTTTAATATATGTCTGCCTTACTTTTCCACAAAAGGTAGCCACGTGGGTCTTTAAAAAGTCAAATAGTTCTTTGTGGGTCAGTTGGGGAAAGATTACATAAGGAGCTTCAAGAAGTAATAACAGATCTTTCCAAAGTATCAGTGATTGATACTAAGTATGTATAGTTGACAACACTGTTGATTTACATAAAGGATTTTTTTTTTAAAGCAACATAGGTTGTCTAAGCCCACTCCAGGTACTTGTCTTATAAATCAGTATTTTCAGAGTTAAAAATAGAAAATAATTAGAAGGATTAATTTATCTTGTTCCTAAGAATAGTCTAATTGATAAATGTGAAATTCTACATTCTTTTCAAGACATGTAAATAAATTATTCTCTGCTACTATTTTTGGAAAGAAAAGGCCATTGAATATATGACCAAGTTAAACCCTGTCATCTCACTCTATCTGGGAAACAATAAAACTGACTGATAAAACTCACACAGCTATACTTGGACCAAGGTCTGTGTCCAGCAGCAGCCTCTCCCATGTATAATCACCTTTCCCTACTGATTTTTGTATCTTTCACATTGTATAATTTGGTCTTTCATATTGGAAGACTTAGTAAAATGTAGGAACCCCAAAAGGCAGAAATTCTTACATAAATCATTCAAACAATGACTTTGCATGATCCCACTAGTTAATTAAGGATACAGTATATAGAAATATTTAAAAAGAGTTTATTATCCTTCTATGAGATGTAAGTCTTGTAAAACTCAAACCTGGACCTTCAACACATAGGGGTTCTGATCTTAGGAAAGGTGACAGTTTTGTCATTGCCATCAAATTGGTGGGGAAACCATTAAATGCTACCTGAAATCTTACTTCTCTAGGACTAGAGTTCAATAGTGAGGATGATGATGTGTCATTCTGAGTCTCTCAGAAGAATTGGAAAAAAAAATCACTTAAAAAGAGGATGGAGCCTGTGGATTTAGCTCAGGGGTAGAGCTTAACTAGCATAAGCAAGGCCTTAAATTTGCTCTCCATTTCTGAAGCAAAAAAAGTTCCTACAATTTGTTAAGATTAAGTGACTTGGCTCACATGGAAGATTGAAAGGGAAGAGGAACAAACCTTTACTGAGCTTGATGAAAACTTGGTTTAGATAACAAAAACTTGAATAAAGTATGTCCTGTATTGTTTAGACCTGAACAAAAGCTAGGACTGCTACTATAAAACAGATACAGACACTGAAAAAAGAGGTCCTGGGAGGAGACATTGCATACTTCGCTAAATAAATAAATATTTTTTCTTTACATTTATAGTTCTGAAATATCCTTAAAGTGGCAGGTACCATTGTCATCCCTAAGTATATAGACCCTTCCTAATTCATCCCTTTTCTGCTTGCTGAGAAGCTAAAAGAACTCTTCTCCAAATCTAAGGCCTATTCTGAGAAAATGACCCTTTCTTACTATGCTAATGATAAGGTAGAATTCCAGTTCTATTACCATATAGTTAAGACACAGGGTGTCATTTCTTAAGGATTTTCTTGGTTATTTGTCATGGGATGACTCAAAAAGTCAGAACTCACATTTAAAATTTTAATAACTACAAATGATTTTGAGATTTTCTTTTGGAAAATGACTCCATTTCTCTCTCCCATTTTAAAAATAATGAGTTCGTAACTATTTAATAATAGAGAACCCTAGCAAAGCAAAGTGGTCTATTTTCTACTTAATTTTGTTTTTGCTGTGCCACATGTTGAATGCAGGACTTCGCACATGCTAGGCAACACTCTGCTGCTGACCTATACCTCCAGCATAGCAGAATTGTAATATGATTTTATTATTGAAAATAAACACTGATAAAACATTTTAGTGTTGTTTTTTTTCCTATATGCTTTAACTACATACATGTACTCTTTTCTTTGTTTTTGTTTTTTTTTCATATGCATGTATTCTGTGTATTCTTTTTAGCAATTAGCTTTATGTTTTACATACTATTGTATAACCTTTTAAAAACTGAATTATGAATGTTTTTCATGCTGTTAAATATTCTAAAATATTAATAGCTGCAAAGTAGTCATCATATGTAAACATTTATTTAACTGATCTCCTATCATTGGACATTTACTGGCCTCCAAATTTTTGCTATTGAAATTGTGTTTCTTTTTCTTTTCTTTTTTTTTTTTAATATTTATTTTTTTAGGTGTAGGTGGACACAACACAATGCCTTTTTTTTTTTTTAATATGGTGCTGAGGATCGGACCCGGGTTCCTGCCCATGCTAGTTGAGCGCTCTACTGCTGAGCCACAACCCCAGCCCCAGAAAATGTGTTTCTAAAGAGAAGTTCATGCACTCTTCTGGCTGTTATTTGGAATAAATTTTTAGGTAGTTTTATTTTTATAGTATTTGTAGTTTTGTTTCACTGAAACAATGAACCTTTGCTGGAAAAATAAAACTAATATTTATTTAAAGTCCATATACCAGTCACTCTGCTAGATGTCTTGTAGTTTTTGTCTTTCATAGACTTTAGCTGTTTTCATCCCCAATTTTATGGGGATACATATATTTTTCAGTAAGTTCTCAATATGGAGGAAATGTTTAGCAAGTAAAAAAAAATTAATGTAGACAATACGTAGTTACTCAAATCATAGGAGAAAATTAAAACCTATAGATGAAGTTTTTAGTTATGTTTTAAAACTGGAGTATTTATTATAATTTGACTTTCAGGGTTTTGTTTTTGTTGTGTTGTACTTTTAAAAAGGGGTTTTAGGCCTAAAAATGATATGTTATTTGACATTCTTAGCTCTAGGAGAAAAAAGTGAGCAAGTCTCTTGTGAATCTTGAATGTTAGTTATATGATTACTGTTTTAGATGCTTAATTTACAAACTGCATTTTAATCTTTAAGTTACAAGTGAGAAATTATTGTCTACTAGGTGGGAATTATTTTTCTTTACTTAAAATTCCAGGCATAACTTTTTCAAATCTTACACTTAAAAAAATTTAAGAGGCAAATTTTGATGAAGAAACGTTGCAAAGGAAGAGTGAGAGCAGTGAGATAATTAGTTATTAGTCCTCATATCTACTCTGTTTTGATAGGGGATTTGTTGGGTTTAGGGCATTGTATTTGTTAATCTAATGCAGTGGTTTGTTTTGTCTCAGTCACATTGATCAGACTACAACATGGCAAGACCCCAGGAAGGCCATGCTATCACAGATGAATGTTCCAGCCCCAACCAGTCCACCAGTGCAGCAGAATTTGATGAACACGCCCTCAGGTGAGGAGACACTTTAATTAGAGCACAAAGAGTAAGGTTTATGCATTGGTAAAATGTGATCTTGAAAATAGTCCTTATTCTTTTAAGGAAACTGGAGCATCATGATGTTAATTTCTATTCAGTTTCATCTAGAGACATTTTATTTCAAAACGTGTGTTGTATGATGGCCTGATTTAGGCATTAATCCATAAGGAGGCCAGTAACTGTAAGCCAGTAGTTACTAAAGTTTTGGTTCTCAAGTGAGTATCTCAGATTTCTAGTTTTGTTAATCATGACATGATTGTGTTTTATTCTGCTGCTCAGACAGATGTCTGGGGTCTTAATAAGCTATGGTATTCCTTTTTTTAAAAAAGGCGGGGGGAGAACACATAAAATTTATTATACATGGCCAACCTCATGGGAATATTAGACTCCACACTATGGTGTTCTTAACCTACCTTTTAATAGATATTTATTCTACCCTGAAAATACCCAGGAGGAAGTAAATTATGGAACACCCCCCCCCACCACCACCACCACCAAGAAAAATCGTTCTTACTCCAGGTCTGGCATGTGTTATTCAACACATCTCTACCTTTTTCACAAAAGATAAACCTGAGAAAAACTCAGATTCAGTTATTTGGTAATTTACTTGAGTCTGCAGGTTTTTTTCCTTCCTCTTATTTTGCAGTTTAGTTGAATCTGCAGTTTTTCTCATATATATTATGGGGAATAGTAATGCCCCTTATGATAGAGAAGAAGATATTAAAGGAAATAATCTAATAATACTTCTTTAGGTACCAAGAATATTACTAAGTATGGAATAGGTACTAAGTGGAAGTTAATTTCTTTACCTTCCCTAATCAGGTACTGTCCGGCAGCCTCTTTTTACTTTTCAGGTAGGTCCAAAACCACAAGCTAGCTTATTATGCACCTTTGTATGTAATAGGGAAAAGTGTTTCTTCCTCTGGCCTGGATTTCTGATCATTTTTTTGTCCCCCACACTTATCTCCATGCTGGGTACTTGGATCAGGGCATAGGTAGCAATAACCAGTGATTAAGTTGACCTTCACCTTTACACCCTAGCCATTGTTTCTATCCAAAAAATTGGCTCTGATACTACCAATAATAGCAACTGCAGTGTAGATTTTTCTCAAATAACAACCTTTGGAAAAGGACTGCTAAGTGTGGGAGAGTAGTCCTATTGGTTGCTGGGGAAGATTCTTTGAGTAGTAGTGCTCATATTCCTGGCTTTTTATTCCTGAAGACAATGCCAGTTTGTGGGAATGTTTCTGCTGTTCCACACTTCTTTTAGTTTGGGTGGATTGAAAACTTGAATTCTGAAAGTTAAAAGCTAAAAATGAACAAGGCAAAATTTGTGATTAAAATTTTCTTATCACAAATTCATTCCTTATTCCTTAATAAAAATTCCTTAAGCCTTTAGTTACTATATAAATATATTTATTTATTCTCAGAATCTGTTTTATATGTGGCATTTAATTTAACTCTTAAAATTTTTAGAGACAAATTTATGCAAGTATTTTTGGTTTTACTTTGTAATTTTTTTTAATTACCAAATTTTCAAATAAAAGTTGTAACATTTGCTTTGTATTTATGATAAAAAAGATGATTCACAAATATTCCTTTAAAAGTATACCATCTAAAATTATACTGAGGAAATTAGTAAAAGATAAAACATTCTGTGTCTTAACAGGGTTTTGATTTTTTTTTTTTTTTAGAACATTGATTTATTTTCTTGTTACATTTTCTGATGTAATAGTATAAGAAAATGGGAGTCTTTATATTCGAAGTTATGTTTTAATCTAGGGTATGTGGGTGTTAAAATAATTACGTATGTTTTATCTCAACTGTGTTATTTTTAAAATGTTTTGTACTCTGCATATAAATTAGTTGACATGCTTACTAAAAGCTGTATTTAGTAAGGAGACAACTTTGCTGGAAATAGTTTCACAAAGTGGTAAGAAACATAACTGTGGGGCTGGGATTGTGGCTTAGTGATGGAGAACTTGCCTAGCCACGTGTGAGGCACTGGATTTGATCCTCAGCACCATGTAAAAAGAAATAAATAAAATAAAGGTATTGTGTCCATCTACAAGGATAACAAAAAAAAATTAAAAAAGAAATACAACTGGAGGGTTAGAAATGACAGGGAAAAAGCATGAAGAGAAGGCTATGGGTAAGGAAAGAATTGAAATGCAAAAAGCCACCTCCATAGACTTGAGCATGTTTAAATAAATGGTGATAAGAGGTATTTATTAATAATAATGATAGTAACAAGTTCTATTTCTATTCCAGGCATTTTGCAAAAGTCACATCGCACTATCTCATTTAGTCCTCATGATGGCTATTTATTAGGTGGTGTTATCACACACTTTTGTATATTAGAAAACTTGAGCCTATGTGTGGTAATGCTTACCTGTAATCACAGTGACTTGGGAGACTGAGGCAGGAGGACTGTAAATTCAAGGTCAGCCTCAACAACTTAGCAAGGCCCTAAACACCTTAGTGAGACCCTGTCTGAAATTAAAAAGGGCTGGGAATGTGGCTTAGTGGTTAAGTAGTACCTGGTTCAATCTTGCTACAAAAAAGAAAAGAAAAAGAAATAACAACAACAAAAAACCTTGAATAATTTTCTCCACATCACACAAGTTTTAAATAACAGAAGCCAGATTCAGATTTTGGTAATGGGCCTCCTGATCCTATGCTCCTTATCTCTGTATGTGAACCATGGATAGGATAAGTAAACCCTTCAGAGAAAGTAGAAGGGGATAGGACCTCATATGTTAGAGGCACTGTTTAAAAATACTAGTAGATGTACTAGGGAAACACTTCTTCAGAAGGTGGGGGAATGTGGGCATGATGTTTACTTAAGAAGGTTGTTTCTAATAAAAAAACACTGTCCTTTAAAGAGGAGAAAATATTTGAAGAGAACACTTGAGGTCATTGCCTTTAATGGAGATAGTCAGATAGCACAGTGAGTTAGGAAAGGAAGAGACTAATTAACATGTTGTGTACCTAACCTAAATAGTAAAAAAAAAAAAAAGTGTCCTAAAAAGATAAAGGAGTCACCAAAAGTTTTGCAATGAAAACGAGGTATTATATTGGATATACATACAGTCATACCTTGTCATTCCTGAGTGATTGGTTCCAAGACCCCTCCCACCTTCCCACCTCATGGATATCAAAATCTGCAGAAGTTCAAGTACAACCTAGGCATATCACCTCCTGTATACTTTCTTTTATTTTATTTATTTTATTTTTTTTAAAGAAAGAGAGAGAGGAGAGAGAGGGAGAGAGAATTTTAATATTTATTTTTTAGTATTTGGCGGACACAACATCTTTGTCTGTATGTGGTGCTGAGGATCGAACCCGGGCCGCACGCATGCCAGGCGAGCGCACTAGTGCTTGAGCCACATCCCCAGCCCCTCCTGTATACTTTAAATCGTACCTAGATTACTTATACCTAGTACAGTGTAAATAGTTGCTAAACTATTGGTTATTAAATAATGACAAGGAAAAAAATTTATACACTTTTAGTACAAATGCATTTTTTTTCCCTCAAAAATTTTTCATCCTTGGCTGTTTGAATTCATAGATGCAGAACTCATGGATAATGGGGCCAACCATATCTGAAAATTCCCAGAATCAAACAAATTTAAGTCAGGATTATTTTGAGTTTTGTCACAAAAATACAAGTGGAGGCATAGCTGTCAAATCAAGTGCTTAGGCTATTGATATATCTGTGTAGTGTAGGCTTTTTCAGAATTATAAGAACTTCTTTGTCATTCTTCCATTTCAGTGGATTTTTAAGAATAATGAGGACCTATGTATGGTATTTATACACTTTGGAATGAGTGTCTCAGAAACTATAATTTTTCCTTAGTGCCAGGGATTGAACCCAGAGCCTTTTATATAATAAGCGTGTGCTCTGCCACTGAGTTATAACCCCCAGCCTCATGGTAGATGTAATTTTGATATATAATCATGGCATTTTGATAAGATTTCAATCTAGGAACTTCTGTTTATCTAGAAAGCAGCCCTGAGGTGTGGTGGATATGTCCTCTCTAGTGAAGCACACAAAAGTTTCCTAAATAGTTTTAAAAAAAAAAAAAGAGATTTTACTCTTGTTCAAGAATT
Source organism: Callospermophilus lateralis (assembly GCF_048772815.1). NCBI lineage: Eukaryota > Metazoa > Chordata > Mammalia > Rodentia > Sciuridae > Callospermophilus > Callospermophilus lateralis. Next base: position 124,394,022 of record NC_135306.1, on the reverse strand, counting down.
GAGCGCCTTTTGAGATAGGGTCTAGCCAAGTTGCTGAGGCTAGCTTTAAACTTGAAATCATCCTGCCTCTTCACATTTTTATGACTATGTAATTTAACCAAAACTGCCTAGTTTTGCTCTTTTTTTATATGACAGCAGAATGCATTACAATTCATATTATACACATAGAGCACAAGTTTTTCATATCTCTGGTTGTATACAAAGTATATTCACATCATTTGTGTCTTCATACATGTACTTAGGGTAATGATGTCCATCTCATTTCACTATCTTTTTTACCCCTGTGCCCCCTCCCTTCCCCAGCCTCCCTCCCCTTGGTCCTATCTAGAATTCATCTTATCTCCCATGCATCCCCTCCCAGCACCACTATGAATCAGCCTCCTTATATCAGAGAAATCATTCAACCTTTGTTTTTTGGGGGATTGGCTTATTTCACTTAGCCCTAGTTTCCAGTTGGCACCCATTTACTGGCAAATGACATCATTTCATTTTCTTTATGCGGTGTAATATGTAATATTCCAGTGTGTGTGTGTGTGTGTGTGTGTAGAGATCACATTCTCTTTATCCATTCATCTGTTGCAAGGCACCTAGGTTGGTTCCATAGCTTAGCTGTTGTGACTTGAGCTGCTGTAAACATTGATGTGGGCCATTGACTCTTACCAAAGTAGTGGGTTTTTCTTCTGGCTTTCAGAATCATTTTTTTTCTTTCTGGTATAGGCAGTGTAGTATTAAATAAATAGTTTCTTTTACTTAGTCAGAAATTTTCTGATTCTTCTGAAAGTTCTTGGTTATTATAAGATGAAACTTCTAAATCCATATATTATATGGAACAAGACTACACCAAAGTGAAATCAAATAGATATGAAAAAACAAAGCCAGTTCAGTAAAGAGACTGAGACTGTATCCTATTACTTTTCACCTCCTATCTCAAATATCTGTAATGTTTTTTTGAACAACCCCCCTCCCCCAATTCTGGAAATTCACATAAAATAAGAAAAGATGGTAAGTGGGTAGCTCAGTGGTAGAGTTCTTGCCTAACATGTGAGGGTTTAATTCCAACACTGAGAGAAATGAGGGAAGTGAGAAGGAAAATAATAAAAGCTAAATAATAATCAGTATAACCAGTCCTATAAAAACTTGGTTCATTTGCATTTGATTTATTTGATAATTGAGTTCCTGGAAGATGGTTGGTAATAAAGGATCAGCCATCATTTTTCCTATTTAAAAATGTAGGTCAGTCCATTCCCCCCCCCCCTTTTTTTTTGGTACTGGGAATTGAACTTCGGGGCACTCGACCACTGAGCCACATCCCCAGACCTATTTTGTATTTTACTTAGAGACAGGGTCTGAGTTGCTTAGTTGCCTCACTTTTGTTAAAGTTGGCTTTGAACTCTTCATCCTCCTGTCTCAGCCTCCCGAACTGCTGGGATCATATTTCATTTTAATAAAAGTTCAAACAGTCATATACAGAGAATATGAAGTTTTTTTTAAAAATCTTTTTGTAAAATAGAAAAAGCAATACAATGATAATGCCCAATCAAGTTGCTGATGGCATTAGATTTTCTCTAGTATAGGAGTTCTGAAGTCTTTGTTGGCCAGTGATGGCCAACCGGTGATACTTTGAAATCACGGATCTTGATTTAGTACATAAGCATGCCACTCATGTCAGAGTAGCAGGTATCTTCTAGTTTATTCTGGTGGCAAGAGCTTTTAAATTTCTCTCCTGGGGATCACTCTTTATGTTACCTGATTCCAGGTATTTTTAGAGTATTAATTTCTTTCTTCCTTCTTTAAAGAAACCCGAATTAGTTGAGGTGGGTGTATGTAGAATTATCAGTAATTTTTTACAGTGTTGCATTTTTTTAAAAGATCACTTTAATTTGAGAATCATGACATCCAAAATAACACTCAAGTGTTTGGGGAATACTGTTTGTATGCTGAATTAGATACTTAAATATTTCAGGTAAGGTGATTCTTTCCTTTCTGCTTTTTTTTTTAGAAATTAGCTTCTAAAGCAAGAGGAAAAAAAGAGAAACTCAATATTATTGGTGTCTTGACCTGATCTTGGAGCACATATACTTAGTATTTTTTTATGTAGTGGAAGTCTTTAAAAGTTTATTATTATTCTGAAAGTTATTAAGTTTTTAGTAGAAGCACTGAGTCTGATAATAAATATATTAACATCTGCTATTTTTACCAGGAAAACTAATTTAGAAGAATAAGAGGATGCGCTGTATAAGGAAAAAATTTTAGATGTATGAATGTCATTGCTACTAAATAATTCTCTTAGTAAAATGAGTTAATAGGACTTAAAAATACAAATGTATATGTTCAACTTTTCTTCAGTGATTATTTTTATATTTTTTGAAACTTTGCTCAGCTTTACAGTGAGTGAAAAAGATTAAATTATTTACATTTAAGAGCAAGATCAAATTCCTGTTTTATTTCTTCTCTTGATAAATGTTAGACTATTATTTTTGTCTTTCCCACTGATTTCTAAATCCTGGTTACTCAATTGCTACAATAATTTTGTGACTCATAGGAGGAATATTTGTGTGAAAGATTGAGATGCTAATTCTTTTAAAATGATGTCCATATACTACCATATATAGGCAGCATAAGTGAAATGGAGTAAATCCTGCAACAATAGATTATTCTAAAATAATACTTCCTTTTAGCATTAAAGAGGCTGATAAGGCACTGAAACTTCCTTTTTAAGTTAAGATTTTAATGAAAGATGATTGTTGTATTTGAGCAGTCTAAACAGTTACTCTGGAACTCAAGAGAAAAAGCTCCTTTGACTAAAACTTGATTTATAAACTGCTCTTACTTCAATAAATGCATTTATTGCCCCATGTTTGACTTATTGAAGCCACAAAAAAGGTAGTGATAATATTTATAAAGTTCTTCAAATTTGTATATGACAGTTTCTTCCATTGTGTCTGCCTCATAACTTTAGTAGTATGGACAGAACTTTATGAGGAATTGTTCAGGGCTTACATGGTAAAGCACATGAATTTCAGATATTTTTATTTTTTATTTTATTTTTTTAAAATTTTTTTCTATTGGTTGTTCAAAACATTACAAAGCTCTTGACATATCATATTTCATACATTAGATTCAAGTGGGGTATGAACTCCCATTTTTACCCCAAATACAGATTGCAGAATCACATCGGTTACACATCCACATTTTTACATAATGCCATATGAGTAACTGTTGTATTCTGCTACCTTTCCTATCCTCTACTATCCCCCCTCCCCTCCCCTCCCATCTTCTCTCTCTACCCCATCTACTGTAATTCATTTCTCTCCTTGTTTTTTTTTTCCCATTCCTCTCACAACCTCTTATATGTAATTTTGTATAACAACAAGGGTCTCCTTCCATTTCCATGCAATTTCCCTTTTCTCTCCCTTTCCCTCCCACCTCATGTCTCTGTTTAATGTTAATCTTTTCCTCCTGCTCTGTTCTTAGTTGCTCTCATTATATCAAAGAAGACATTTGGCATTTGTTTTTTAGGGATTGGCTAGCTTCACTTAGCATAATCTGCTCTAATGCCATCCATTTCCCTGCAAATTCCATGATTTTGTCATTTGTTAGTGCAGAGTAATACTCCATTGTGTACAAATGCCACATTTTTTTTAATCCATTCCTCTATTGAAGGGCATCTGGGTTGGTTCCACAGTCTAGCTATTGTGAATTATGCTGCTATGAACATCGATGTGGCAGTATCCCTGTAGTACGCTCTTTTAAGGTCTTCAGGGAATAGTCTGAGAAGGGCAATAGCTGGGTCAAATGGTGGTTCCATTCCCAGCTTTCCCAGGAATCTCCATACTGCTTTCCAAATTGGCCGCACCAATTTGCAGTCCCACCAGCAATGTACAAGAGTACCCTTTTCCCCACATCCTCGCCACACTTGTTATTGTTTGACTTCATAATGGCTGCCAATCTTACTGGAGTGAGATGGTATCTTATGGTGGGTTTGATTTGCATTTCTCTGACTGCTAGAGATGGTGAGCATTTTTTCATGTACTTGTTGATTGATTGTATGTCCTCCTCTGAGAAGTGTCTGTTCAGGTCCTTGGCCCATTTGTTGATTGGATTATTTGTTAATCTTATTGTTTGATTTTTTGAGTTCTTTGTATACTCTGGATATTAGGGCTCTATCTGAAGTGTGAGGAGTAAAAGTTTGTTCCCATGATGTAGGCTCCCTATTTACCTCTCTTATTGTTTCTCTTGCTGAAAAAAACTTTTCAGTTTGAGTAAGTCCCATTTGTTGATTCTTGTTATTAACTCTTGTGCTATGGGTGTCCTATTAAGGAATTTGGAGCCCGACCCCACAATATGTAGATCGGAGCCAACTTTTTTTCTATCAGGCGCAGAGTCTCTGATTTGATATCAAGCTCCTTGATCCATTTTTTTTTTTTAAGAGAGAGTGGAGAGAGAGAGAATTTTTTAATATTTATTTTTTAGTTTTTCGGCAGGCACAACATCTTTGTTTGTATGTGGTGCTGAGGATCGAACCCGGGCCACACGCATGCCAGGCGAGCGCGCTACCGCTTGAGCCACATCCCCAGCCCTCCTTGATCCATTTTGAGTTAACTTTTGTGCATGGCGAGAGAAGGGGATTCAGTTTCATTTTGTTGCATATGGATTTCCAGTTTTCCCAACACCATTTGTTGAAGATGCTATCCTTTCTCCATTGCATGCTTTTAGCCCCTTTATCAAATATAAGGTAGTTGTAACTTTGTGGATTAGTCTCTGTGTCCTCTATTCTGTACCATTGGTCCACCTGCCTGTTTTGGTACCAGTACCATGCTGTTTTTGTTACTATTGCTCTGTATAATAGTTTGAAATCTGGTATCGCTATGTTGCCTGATTCACACTTCCTGCTTAGAGTTGCTTTTGCTATTCTAGGTCCTTTATTTTTCCATATGAATTTCATGATTGCCTTATCTATTTCTCCAAGAAATGCCATTGGGATTTTGATTGGCATTGCATTAAACCTATAGAGAACTTTGGGTAATATCGCCATTTTGATGGTGTCAGTTCTCCCTGAACAGGGTACATTTTTCCATCTTCTAAGATCTTCTTCCATTTCTGTCTTTAGGGTTCTGTAGTTTTCATTTTATAAGTCTTTCACCTCTTTTGTTAGGTTGATTCCCAAGTATTTTATTTTTTTTTGAGGATATTGTGAATGGGGTGTTTTTCCTCATTTCCATTTCAGAAGTTTTGTCGCTGATATACAGGAATGCCTTTGATTTATTCGTGTTGATTTTATATCCTGCCACTTTGCTGAATTCATTTATTAGTTCTAGTAGTTTCTTTTGGGTCTTTTAGGTATAGAATCATGTCATCTGCAAATAGTGATAATTTAAGTTCTTCTTTTCCTATTTTTATGCCTTCAGTTTCTTTTGTCTAATTGCTCTGGCCAGTGTTTCAAGAACTATATTGAATAGAAGTGGTGATAGAGAGCATCCCTGTCTTGTTCCAGATTTTAGAGGGAATGCCTTCAATTTTTCTCCATTCAGAATGATGCTAGCCTGAGGCTTAGCATAGATAGCTTTTGCAATGTTGAGGTAAGTTCCTGTTATCCCTAGTTTTTCTAATGTTTTGAACATAAAGGGATGCTGTACTTTGTCGAATGCTTTTTCTGCATCTATCGAGATGATCATATGGTTCTTATCTTTGAGTCTATTGATGTGGTGAATAACATTTATTGATTTCCGTATATTGAACCAGCCTTGCATCCCAGGGATGAATCCTACTTGATCATGGTGCACAATTTTTTTGTTTATAATCTCTATCTCCTGATAAAGCTTATTTGCTTCTTTTATCTGTTTATGTAATTCATTTTCAATGTATTCTTTCACTGTTTGAATTTGCTGTCTCATATCCTCTTTAAGATTCCATTCCATCTGTCTATGGTATTCCTTGAGTTCTTTATTTGGCCATTTTTCTGATGCCTCTAGGTCCTCCTGAATATTTAGGCTGTTTGTACTCCTTTTCTTCTTTGCTTTTTCATGCTGCTCATGTTACTTCTTGTTCTGTTTGACTGCTGAGTTACTGTTTACTCCTATAAATTTATTTGATGCTTGGGAGGAAAGGTATTAGAAGGGAAGGGAAGAAGTCACTAAAGAGAATGAGAGTAAGCAGGTAGAATTCAAGGAAGGGGGAATAAGGAAATTGAAAAGAAATGAGAAGACAAAAGAAAAAAATATAGAAATCAAAAAGAAAAAAAAATTTTAAATAAAAAATTAAAATTAAAAAAATATTTTAAAAAATTAAAAATGAAAATGAAAAAAAATACCCAAATTTAAAAAAATGTAATAAATGCAGTCTTAGAGTTTGATTAACTTCTCTTCCAGTAGGTGGAGCTGTGCCCACCGGGCCAAGCTTCCCTCTCCATACGCGGGAACCAATCACTGTGCAGCATCTCCTCCTCCCAGACTGGGCAGGTCTCCAATCCTGAGTGCCTAGGGCCCTCTCTTGTGTCTAGTCACTTCCCCACTTTTCCTCAAGCCAGGCTCTGCTCACCGGTGATGTTCACCACAATACTGGCTACACGCCAGGTCTGCTGCTCCCGGGAGCCCTATTTTCTTGAACGACTGGGCACACTCTCCCCGTTTGCCATTCCCTCAGACCCTAAGTTTGTGGAGCTTGGTGCTGAGAACCCTCAGTGCATTTTGCTTGCCCTCCAGTAGCCACGCCCCCGGTAGCTAGTGCAAGAGACCTCAGTTGTCAGCACTGGTGGGAGCGGTAGCCAGGGGTTCCGCACCACAGGTCCCACACCACTCCTGATTCCCTGGGTCTGACTATCGCGCTCACGGGAGAGCTGGGAGGGACCCTTAAGGTTTCCCCGCTGTGTGGAGTGGGGGGCTAGGGGGTTACACACCTGTCCCCACCGGTTTCAATGAAGTTATCTCCTCCACCGCATTCTGGTGATGTCAGTTCTCTGCCATGGTGGTATCCCATGCAAATGGCGACAGTTCGTTCCCTTTGCCAGGTGACCAATGCAACGGGTGGGTCCTGATTGGCTCTCCCAAGCCCCGTCTCAATCCTGTGGCCAATGCCTATGAAGGCTCGGTTGGTATTAACCTCCGCAGGTTCAGAAGGGCTGACCAGTTGTTTCAGCGGGATCATTTAGTGCTGAGTCACAGTTGTTTGTCTGCGAGATGCAGGTGAATGGGAGCTTGAATTCAGCCGATCCAGCTTGGTGTGTGTTCTGAGAGGCCCAGACTGTTCGCCCCAGATCCACGTCAGCTCAGCATTGCCTAGTGATCCTGAGCAAATAGCATTTAGACGGTTTACGACTCCCTATGCCCGCGCAGCTGAAGAGGTGAGAGACTTGATCTCTCCGCGCCTGCCGCCATATTGGATCTCAAGCTCTGAATTTCAGATATTTATGTTTGTGGAAGACTTTTGTGAACAAAACCCCAGAAGAATCAGGTGATTATAATTTTAGTCCCCTTTGAAAGTCACAACTCTACACATCCTAAAGTATTATAAACTGACCTGGCTGTAGTTTTGATAAATGTTGCCATCTTTGTCCTGAGCAACTGTGCAAAAATTTGAATACCCACTGGGGAGTGTGAAAAGACAAATTTTGGCGGGGGTTGGGGAGGGGGTCGGGGAGGTGGGAGGATAAGGTATTGAACTAAGGGACACTTAACCACTGAGCCACATCCCAGACCTTTTTATGTCTTGAGGCAGGGTCTTGCTAATTTGCTTAAAGCCTTGCTAAGTTGCAGAGACTGGCTTTAAACTCAAGATCCTCCTGCCTCAAGCCTATAGAGCCACTGTGATTACAGGTACGGACCACAGCGCCCGGCTGAAAAGACAAATTCTTCTGTATTCTAGGGCAGAATGATAAATTGTTCCTGTAATACTACTTCATGACCTCTAGTTAAACTCACTGTAGAAGAGTTAGCATAGGGGTTGGGGTTGTGGCTCAAGTGGTAGCGCGCTCGCTCGCCTGGCATGTGTGCGGCCCAGGTTGGATCCTCAGCACCACATATGAACAAAGATGTTGTGTCTGCCGAATACTAAAAAATAAATATTTAAAAATTCTCTCTCTCTCTCTCTCTCTCTCTCTCTCTCTGTCTCTGTCTCTGTCTCTCTCACTCACTCTCTCTTTAGAAAACAAAAAAAGAGCGTAAGACAATATATAATAAGAACCTAAGAAATCAAAGCAAATGAAGTTTCAGTTCACAGTTGGGGAAGAGCCTTAGTAGTAGGACAGAATTGAGAAAAGCTTCACAAAAATACTACATGAGAATAGAGTAGAATTTCAGGGAATGAAGAATGTTGAAGGCCAGTAGGAGAGGGTATATCAATGACACTGGTAGGTGCTGGAAAGACAGGAGTAAACAAGCTATGTTGCTGGAAGGACTGAGGCTGAATGATGACTAAATAGCTAAAGCGATGGAATCATCTTACCAAAGATAAGGTACCTGATGCAGAAGGAGAGGGAACTATGTCAACCAGGTTAATGAGGAGTAAGTGGCAGTCATACCAGCAAGGGATAAATAGGTATTAATTACGCAAAAAAAAAAACTGCATTATTGAAAGTCCAGGAGGGAAGAGAGGAGAAATTTGTCTAACTGAAAGAAGACTGAGTGAGGATGGATGTAAAATGATAATGGAGGAATAGAATCTGAACTGTTGGATGTTTTCAGTATTTATACAGTGTTATAAAGACTACAAACGATAAACAACTTAAGATTTGAGAATTTTTCCTTTGAAAGTTTTATTTGAGGGACAAATGTAAGTGATGTTTTAAGTAAAACTTAAAATATTGGAATGTGTTTTGTGAAAGTGTCAGTATCTAGTTGGTAGAAAGGCCTAGTGTTGACCCTGTGAGAGGCCTTTTAAAGATAAGGGAATCATCTATATAAATATGATAGAAGCCATGGGATTTTATGAAACTTTCAGGAAAAGGACATGCTTAAACAATTTATTTTATTTTTGGTACTGGGGATTGAACCCAGGGACGCTTAACTACTGAGCCAATTCTCCAATCCTTCTCATTTTTTGAGACAGGGTCTCGCTAAGTTGCTTAGAGCCTGTAGGTTGCTGAGGCTGGCCTTGCTCTTGTGATCCTCCTGCCTTAGCCTCCTGAGTCACTAGAATTACAGGCATATGCTACCATGCCTGGCTGGGGGGCGGAAAAAAAACAAAAAACAACTTTTGGTTGCTGTTTATCATACAGTGTTCTGGAGAGCTAGACTGTCAAGTTTCTGCCACTTAAACTAATTTACTGAGTGATCTTGGGCAAGCTAATTTTTTGCCTTAGTTTCATCATCTGTAAAGTGAGGATGATAATTGTACCTATGTCATGTGGTTGTTAAATGAATTACTATTTGCTATCAAAGAATTTAGATAAGTGTCTTGTGTATTGTAAGAACAGTCTGTGACATCAAAAATACAAGAGACTTGAATTTCAAAACCAAAACTGGCAAGAATTTTAGGATTAGGTTCCTTTAAAGGATCACAAAATCTACTTTCTAAGGAAACAACTGTGTGATAGCCCTATACTTTGAACTATTCATCATTAGTGTCCTGGGTGACTTCTTTATTCCTGAATTGTGGAGCAGTCATAAGGAGAGGTTGATCATTTAACTTGTGGTAGAGTTAATCAAGACTTCCTTGTTTGGTTAGACATTACAAATGGTTTTAGTAACTCATTACTAATGCAAGAGAATCCTTAGGCGAGAGCAGGAAGTTAATATTGAGTCATCAGCAGAATAATGACAGTATTTTATTTGTTTTTAAAATATTACAGGAAGTAGTATTTGTTACAGTAGATAAGTTACTTATCAAGCAGTACTAGTAAATCTCACATAAAAATTTTATTTTCCCCCAGGATAAATAATTCTAATTTTGTATTATTCTAATATCTTTTTAAAAAAATTTTATAGTTGTAGATGGACAGCATGCCTTTAATTAATTTTTATGTAGTGCTAAGGATCAAACCCATTGCCTCACCCATGCTAGGCAAGTTCTCTGCCACTGAGCTACAGCCCCAGCCCATCTAATGTCTTTGTTTATCCTAATTCAGATTTCCTATCCTTTTTACATCTCATGAAAATGTTGGCCTCTTTTCCCCTCCCCTCCAGATATAAGACTTCGCCTCTTCTGTCTTATCTGGAGGTTGTCCATGAATTTGAGGGAATTGTTATTAACCTTTAGTAATACTAATCCTCCTTAAATATTACCCATTCAACCCTTTATTGGTTGAAATGTTGAAAAATTTTCTAGCCTATTTTTTTTAATATATATATATATTTTTAGTTGTAGATGGATATAATATCTTTGTGTGGTTGTGAGGAATAAAACCCAGTGCCTCACACGTGCTGGGTAAGCACTTTACCACTGAGCTACAACCCTGGCCCTCTAGTCTGTTAGTCATCATGCATACTAAGTGAAACACTGTACCTTACTTGTTGCTTATTTTGTCCCCTTCACACACACTGTCCTCCTCAATGTGTGTGTCCCCTACCTGGAATGTTCATGACCCAGATCATTCTGTTTTGGATTTGCATTGCATTCAGAGTAAAGCTTAAAGATCACCTGCTCATTGCTGCTCATCCTGATCTGCATTTCTAAAACATGTATGTTGTGTCCACCCACATTTATGCTGCCTTTCCTTTTTTTTCCCTTTCCTGTGCTTATCATTTGTTAACATTGTACTATATGTTGTAGAATGTGTTTTCTTGGCTAGAACAGAAAATCGGGACTATTTTGTTTATTTCTGTTATCATTGGGGCATGGAACAATGCTTGATTATATAGTAGAAGCTTAATAAATACTTATTGTATTAAAGGATTTGCTATATCCCTATACCTTTGGTTTTATTGTCACCAAATAATAGAGAAATTGGAATTAGAAAAATAAAACAGAATATCTTGTTCCACATAAATAAAGGATTTTAACTGAATTTCATTTTGATTATGTTCATGTCAGCCATCATTCCCATTCTTTCTAAGTAATATTCACTATACTGGATATGATGGAAAAATGCATGTGTATGCTTTTGTGTTCAAGAATTTCAATCATGGGGGGAAAAAACCCACATATAATGAAATAATACTGTATGATAAATGCTATGACCTTGCATAAATAAAGTGATCTCTTAACAAAAAGAAAGGGCTCTTTGCTTTACATTGAGAAAGTAGAGTTCTTAATTAAAAATTATTTGAATTTAAGTGGCCAGTAATAATTCCCATGGGTCATGTCAGTTCTTAGGTTGAGATGCCTACTTCTCGTTTCTATCTGGTCACTAGAAGACAGATGAGAAATTAATTTTGGTCTTCTCCTCCACAGTTCTACTTTGGGTCATTCTAATATTAAAAAAAAAAATTCACAATGATCCTTCTAAATTGTCTTCTGATAAGTTGGAAGCCATTTGCCTCGTATAACTCTAGCAGACTTGGCTATGTGCTGCCCATGGTGCCTAAAAATGAACAGATGTAATTGTATATAAGTTGAATAGATTCAAGAAGCAGTTATGTTCAAGCTAAAGAATGCTAAGCAGTTATTTTAAGTCAGTAATTATCATAGTGTGTTTCCTAGACCAGCAGCATCACCATCATCTGGGAATTTTCAGGTCCAATTCCTGACCCACGGATCAGAAACTGTAGGAGTGAGACTCAGCAGCATGTGTTTTAGTGAAGTGTCCAGTGATCCTGATACATAGTAATGCTTGAAGGCCATTGTTTTAGATCATTTTTTGGTAAATAAAATTTTGCCACTTAAATTTACTTCATTTTATATATTGCATATTGGAAAAGTTATGTTTTTTAATTGACATTTAAGGTTTGAAGATTTTTCTTTTCAATTTTCCATTTTAATTCTTCTACTAAATACTCAATTGTGGTGCAAAATATTTAAAGGTTATTTTTTCTAATCTATACCTTGCCTTTTACCAGAGGTGTTTCTTTAATATAAAGAAAGCACTATGCAAATGCACCAAATAGACTTTTCTCACAAAAGAAATACAATGACTTACAAATACATGAAAAAATTTCAAAATCCTTAGGGATCAAGGGAATGCAAATAAAAAACTATACTGAGATTCATCTCATTCCAGTTAGAATGGCTGTTATCAAAAACACAAATGATAAATGCTATCGAGGATTTGGGGAAAAGGAACACTCATACATTGTTGGTGAGTCTGAAAATTAGTACAGCCACTTTGGAAGGCAGTCTGGAAATTCCTCAAAAGACTAGGAATGGAACCATTATATGACCTAGTTATCCCACTCCTTGGTATTTGTCTAGAAGAGCTAAAACCACCATAGTATAGTGATACACAGCAACACAATTCATAGTAGGCAGGTTATGGAACCAGCTGTAGGTACCTGTCAACAAATAGATAAAGAAAATATAAATATAGTTATATGTATACAATAAAATTTTACTTAGCCATAAAGAATCAAAGTATAACATTTGCTGATAAATGAGTACTATCTGAAAAAAGCCAGACTCAGTCAAAGGTCAAATGTTTTCTGTCATGCAAAGAGAGAGAAATAGGATTTTTTTTAAATAAGGGGGTTCTCATGAAAATAGAAGGGAGAACAGTGGAGGGGGTCAAGGGAAAGAGAAGGAGAAGGGTGGGAAAAGATAGGACCTCTAGAGTGATGTTGACCAAACAATGCTATATATGCATTTATGAATATATCCATGGTGAGTTCCACTTTTACCTTTAACTATATTGCACCATTAAAAAAAAAAAAAACTAAATAGAAGCAAGGCTAACAGTAATGGAAACGGATCGGGGAGAGAAGAGGAGAGGGCAATGGGATATACTAGGGTTTGAAAAGAAGCAAATTATGTTATGCATTTATGAATATGTCAAAATGAATCTGATTTTTTATAATAATTATGTACCAGTGAAAATATTCTTTTTAAAAAGCACCCCATCTTGGGCCTCCTCTTTCTACATAACATTCTGGTTTTATCCAGAAAGTTTTAAAGATATAAATAGACATAAGTGACTATATGAAGTGTTCTTTTCTGCATGCCGTGCACATATTGTGTGTGTGTATATATGTGTATTTCATGATAGTAGGGATTGAATCCAGAACCTTGTGCATGGTAGGCAAGTGCCTTGCCACTGAGCTGTATCCCCTGCCCTTAGCACACATATTTTGATATACATTTGAGTGCTTATGAAGTGATTAGTATAACTATTCTAATTGATATGCTCATTATTTAATTCTTTAATACAAAATATAGAGAGAAAATAGACAATAGTGATTACACTATTGATTTTCGTAGGATCGCCTCCTTTATAGGTTCAAAATTTTTTCATTCAGGTTATTCATGATTATTTACATTATACTCTTCAAGAATAGTATTTGTGTATTTCCTGAATTTAACTTTTTAATTCTACCATTTTAGTGGGATTTTAAAAATTTTTATTTATTTTTATTTTTTATTTTTTGGTTCCGGGAATTGAACTTGGGCACTCGACTACTGAGTGATGTCCCCAGTCCTATTTTGTATTTTATTTAGAAACAGGGTTTCACTGAGTGGTTTAGCGCCTCACTGTTCCTGAGGCTGGTTTTGAACTTGAAGGTTTCCTGCCTCAGTCTCCTGGGCCACTGGGATTACAGGTGTGCACCACTACCTGGCTTTTTAGAATTTCTGTGTGTGTGTCTGTTAGGCATCAAACCCAGGGTTTTATACTTGGTGGGCAAGCACTTTGCCACTGAGCCACATTGCCAGCCCTCGTTTTTATTGAAATTAATACTTCATGATTAAAACTTGGGAGTAAATGGGATAAATTCACTCTTTCACTTTTAGAGTTTAATTTTAGAAGGAAACACTAGCATAAAATAAATTTTGGGGGAAGATATTTATATCTTTAGGACAGTACATTGTATAGGTTAAAAATAAATTGAGACTATTTCAGATGTCAGTATGTTCATCTGTATAAAGGGACAAAAACAGAACCTAATAAATCTGGATTTTTTTTTAACATGTTAAAATTAAAACCATATAATACTGACAAAACACTAGGCAAAACAGTAGAACACAATAGAAAGCCCAGAAACAAACTCAAATGAGGGCAAGAATTTGGTATATGATTTTCTTTTTAATCCCCCCCCATAGCTTTATTGAGGTAAAATTGAAGTACAAGAAAATGAACATTTAAAAAAAAAAAAAAAACTATTTTTTAGTTGTGGTTGGACACAATACCACTATTTATTTATTTATTTTTATGTGGTGCTGAGGATTGAACCCAGGACCTCACATGTGCTAGGCAAGTGCTCTACCACTAAGCCACAACCCCAGCCCTAAAATGCATCTTTTTGAAGTATGCACTCTGATTAATTTTGACATGTATGTAACCAATACAGTCAATATAAAAAGAATTTCCATTCCTTTTTTAAAAATTTGAAATCATGCAGACTCTGTTTCCTGCATGATTTATTACATTAGATATCAATCACCTTAAGATACATAGAACCCCACCCCCACATTTCAAAATTAAATGGTATACTTATAAATATCTCAAGCCAAGGAAGAAAGTACAAGAAACGTAAATAAAAAGTGCTTTGAACTAGTGATAATATAAGCTTAAAATATCAGCAACTCCGGGATGAAACAGTACTAGATGAACATTTGTAACTTAAAGTACTTGTATCAGAAAGAAGCTAGAATAAAAATTACTTTCAAGTTATATAGTAGGAAGGAGAAAATAAGCATAGGAGCAGATATATATGAAATAGAGAAGAAATAATACAGCTAAAATTTAATAAAAATCAAGTCTAATCAAGAAAAAAGAAGGAAAACAAATGTTAATATCAATGGAAAAAGAGATCAAAATAACCCTACAGATGCTAAAAATATATTAAGGTAATATTACAATTGTATGCCAACATATGTGACAGCTTACATAACATGGTCTGTATTAGAGAAAGATCCCTGTGCTATTGAGAAGAAAGTGTATTCAGTCATTGATGGATGAAATATTCTATGTGTTTGTTAAGTCCAAATTATCAATTGTATTTCTTACTTCGATAGCTTCTTTGGTTTTTGTTTGGAGGATCTAACCAGTATTGACAGTCACATTAAAGTTACCTAATATTATTGTGTGTGGTCTATTTGATTCTTGAAATTGAGAGGGTTTATTTGATTTGTGTAGATACTCCATTGTTTGAGGCATAAATATTTACGATTTTTATATCTTGTTGATGTGTAATTTCTTTAAGCAGTATGAAATGTCCTCTTGATCCCTTCTGATTAACTTTGGCTTAAAGTCCTCTTTCTCTGATATAAGGATAGAAATCCCTGCTCATTTATGCAATCCATATGAGTGGTATGTTTTTTCCCATCCTTTTACCTTCAGTCTGTGGACATCTTTGCCTATGAGGTAAGTCTTCTTGGAGACAGCATATGTATTGTTGGGTCTTGTTTTTCAGTCCAATCTGCCAGTCTGTGTCTTTTGATTGATGGTTTTAGGCCATTAATATTCAAGGTTATTATTGAGATATGATTTATATTCTCGGTCATTTGGGTTTATTTCTAGTTTTTAATTTGAATTAGTTTCTGCTTTGATTGACTATTTCTTTAGTGTAGTTCCTCCCTTTGCTGGTTTTCATTTTTTTTTTTTCATTTCGTATTCATGGGATATTTTATTGAATATTCTGAGATAAAGGCTTTCCAGTTGTAAATTCTTCTTTTGTTTATCATAGAAGGTTTACATTTCATCTTCGAATATGAAGCTTAATTTTGCTTAATTAATCTCTTAATCCAGAGATTCTTGATTGGCATCCATTTTCTTTCAGAGCTTGATATATATTATTCCAGGACCACCTAGCTTCAAGGGTCTGGGTTGAGAAATCAGCTGAGATCCTAATTGGTTATCCCTTATAGGTAATGTGATATTTTTCTCTTGCACCCTTTAAAGTTCTATCCTTATTTGTATATTAGGCATTTTCATTATAATGTGCCTTGTTGTGGGTCTGTTGTAATTTTGTACATTTGGTTCCTGTAAGTCTCTTGTATTTGGTTTTCCATTTCATTCTTTAGGTTTGGGAAATTTCATGATGCTATTTCATTAAAAAGATCGTGCATTCCTTTGGTTTGTATCTCTGTACCTTCATCTGTCCTGATAAATGTTAAATTTGGTCTTTTCATGTATCCTATAGTTCTTGTAAGTTCTGTATGTGGTTTCTTAATATCTTCTCTCCATGATCAATTCTATTTTCAGTATTATATATTTTGTCTTCATTGCCTGAGGTTCTGTCTTTCTAGTGGTCTGGTCTGTTGGTGATGCTTTCCATTGAATTTTTAATTTAGTTACTTATTTCCTTCATTTCAAGGTTTTCCACTTAATAATCTCTGACTTTTTATTGAAGTGATTTACTTTCTGTATTTTCTCTCTAATCTCATTTCTTATACCATCCTTAATTTGCACATCAGCTTAACTATGTACATTTTGAACTCCTAACATTTCTAATGCTGTGGTGTCAATGTATTATGTTATTGGAGTATATTGGTTAGTTTGGGGCAGTTTGTTTCCTTGCTTTTTCATGTTATTTTTGTGTCTACCCATCTGAAAGTATGGATCTAAGGTAATAGAGTTTCTGCCCTGTGGACTTAAAGTATCCTTAAGGTTTCCACTACCTTGCTGTTTTAATAATAACCACTAATGCAAATACTATACAGCATTAAATCAAATAATTATTATTTGGTTTAATTATCACAACAGATAGAAATGATGCGATAAGCTATTGCCTACAATAAAAATAACAAGTTTGCAAAAGGGTTTATAGTTTCAAATGGTAGACGGGGGCGGGGGGAACAAAAGTGATATAAGATGTGATGATTTTAAGGGAAGAAGAGAGAAGAAGTAAAAAATTAAAGGAAGAGTGAAAGAGAACAGTAGAGAATGGCTGTTAGCAGAAGAAAAGAGAATCAAGGGAAACAGGAAGAAAAATATATATATATATATATTATAAAAAGTAAAAATTAAAAAAAAAATAAAAGAGGGACTGGGGATATAGCTCAGTTGGTAGAGTGCCTGCCTTACATACACAAAGCTCTGGGTTCAATCCCCAGCACCACAAAAACAAACAAACAAATAAACTTAAAATATACTCATCAAACATTCTAGTTCACAAAAAACTTATCCAGAAAAAATAACTTGCTTCAAAGATGTCAGAAATTAGAAAAAAAATATGAATATGTATAAATGCCCATGTACCATTAAGGCCACAATTAAACAGAGAAAAAAAGTAAAAAAAAAAAAAAATAATAATCTTGATGAATTTAAGAATTCTTTCTGTTGGAGTTTAAAAGATTCTCAGTAGTTTTAGGTGGGGTCATCTGGAGGGTTATGCTCCATCCTCTGGATTGCTGGAGTGAGTGAGATAATTCCTTAGGTGGAATTTTTGGAGGCAGGGTTCAGGCTTATGTAGGTTCAAGACTCTTACTGAATGCCAGTTGGTCTGGAGATTTTAAATCATCACACTTCTCAGTGCCCATACTTGCTGGTCCACACTGGACTGTACACCAGGGATCTCCCCTGGTTTCCACTCGTGTGGTGAGAGACCCAGTTCTTAGTCCCCTAAATCACCTTCAAATCCCACATTTCCAGGTCTTAGGTTCAGTCTCCAAATAATCTCTGTCATCCCCCGCCCTTCAGAGTTCTGGGAAGATCACGAATCTGTGGATTTAAATGTGTAATTTCATCATCTTGTACTGGTGATAATGAAACTATTAGTGGTGGAGGTGCTATTGCTATCTTCTCTCTCACAATGTACTATTATTAATAATAGCATAAATCAATAAATGTATACAAAGAAGAGCTTCATGAAAAGTTGAAAAAATTGGGAGAGTGAAGACAATGTAAGAAATAAGTCCAGCTGGATGCAAGGGTGTATGCCTGTAATCCCAGTGACTCAGGAAGCTGAGGAAGGAACATGGAAAGTTTGAGGCTAGCTCAGGCAACTTAATGAGACCCGCAACACCTTAGTGAGACCCTGTCTCAAAATAAGAGATAAAAAGGGCCGTGGATAAAGCTGAGTGGCAAAGAGCTCCTAGGTTAAATCCCCAGTACCAGAAGAAGAAGAATGAGGTGGCACACATCTGTAATTCCAGCTGCTGGGGAAGCTGACATAGGAAGATCACAAATTCAAGACCAGCCTGAGCAACTTAGTGAGACCCTGCTTAAAGATGTGGTTCATTCGTAGAGCCCTTGCCTAGTGTACATGAGGCCCTGGGTTCAATCCTCAGTACTGAAAAATAGAAGAAAAAAAAAAAAAGAAGGCAGTCCAGTTAGTGTAGGATTTGGGCATTTTCCTTTTGATAGTAGAGAGCAATGGAAATACTTTTAGTGTGAGAAGGAGTGACATATAAAAGTTGATTAGAAAGGACTTTAAGAATGTGGTTCAGAAATAGAGCACTTACCTATCTTACCTATCATTTGCCAGGCCCTTGTTTGTCCCCAGACTCTAACCCACCCTGCAAAAAGAAAGAATTTTAAGAAAACCCTGGTGGCTGTTTGATACAAAGTAGTTGAGTAAAAGAGATGAGAAGACAGACACCAAGGAAGGAAGCTCTGACAGTTAAGAAAAAGAGATGGTAAATATTGATGTCTGAGCTCTTAGAGACCAAGTAGGAGAGATAAATCAGAATGAAATTGGAATGTCCAGGATGAAATGGATGGAGCAGGTAGGAAAAGTTTTGTTTGTATCTAAGATACGTCTTTTAGTTCTAACTCGGATAACTAAGGGGAAGAGTAATGCTACTGAGAAATGATAGAGAGTCACACTGGAAGTATAGTGTGGTGGTAGCATGCACAAGACCCTGGTACTGCAAAAGACAGAATCTGCATAGTTAAGCTTCTAATGAAAGTTTCTTGTGGTTGTTGAAACTCTGAAAGGCATTCATTGACTACTGTTGGACTTGTTTATCCAAGTTATCCAAGGACTGTTACCTCCCCAAAGCAATTGTCTGGCTACCCTCATTAAAACAAAAGTCTTAGAGTATTCTGTAGTCCTATATCCCAGATGTTGTTTCTTCATTCTGTAGCTTTGAAATGTTTCGTCTTCCTCCTTTTCTTCTTGAGAAATTTGCTTTCTAACA
Source organism: Callospermophilus lateralis (assembly GCF_048772815.1). NCBI lineage: Eukaryota > Metazoa > Chordata > Mammalia > Rodentia > Sciuridae > Callospermophilus > Callospermophilus lateralis. Next base: position 124,374,921 of record NC_135306.1, on the reverse strand, counting down.
GCATTAGCATTTCTAACAGCGTTAGCATTTAACCCTGCCCTTCTTCCAAGCTTTTAGCAAACTTCCAACTACCCATCCCCACCTGGCCTTTTTAAAAATGTGCTTTTTTGGACAGTAGTTTTCTGAATTATAGTTTTCTTGGTGTAAGCCAGTCAAATAAATAATGGAAATAAATGGAGCTTGGCAGTTCTTGCTAAAAAGTGTGCACTGTATTAAATAAAATGTTTATAATACTTTAGATGTTCTGAAAATACCTGCATGTATTTCTTATTACAGAACCTTGAAGTCCCTAATAAGGTACTGTCACAAAACTGATTGGACTGGGAACTAAGTCCCTGGACTGTAGCACTTCCATGACTTGTATTAACAGTAATAATTATTTGGGTTATGACTTCCAAAAGGATTTTTTTCCCTGTCATTTGTGTCTTTGGGGATGTCAATATTATTATTTGATAGTTTCTTTTTAGTTGAGAAAAATTAGGTACAAGGTTTAACTTTCTTCTCTGAACATAGACTTTTAATCTGTTTTAATGAATTGTTTTATGTTAAGATGTGTTTTCTCTTTAAAATAGCACTCCTCCCACTTTTTTTTTTTTTTTTTTTTTTAGGTGCACCAAATTGAAACCAATCCTGATTTATTTTTTTCTTCTGTGTTATAGGTCCTCTTCCTGATGGATGGGAGCAAGCCATGACTCAGGATGGAGAAATTTACTATATAAACCATAAGAACAAGACCACCTCTTGGCTAGACCCAAGGCTTGACCCTCGTTTTGGTAAAGGTTCATCTCAAAACCTTTTTAGATATTTTTGATTACTTTTTTAATGTGTGAATTTAGGAAAGCACATTTAAAACTGCATTGCTTCATAGTATTAAAATGACTGCTCACTGAACTTTTCCCATTATTGTTTTTTTACCTTTTCATTTTCAATTTGAGAGGTTTAGGTCTAACTTGACTTTTTAGTCTGGTTTGGATGAGAGAATGGTATAGTCGCTTACTAATCAGAATTACTGTTACTTACTTACTAACCAGAATTCATGTTTTGGGGAAACACATCCACCTTGTTGATAATGGTCTCTCTCTACCTGATTGCTGTCAGATAACACTGAAATAATCAGGCTATCAGATAACACTGAAAATCTGGAATACCAGCTTTTGTCAGTGACCTGGTGTCAGCTTATGTTTAACTTCTGAGAGTAATGGGCACCATCCCATGCTTGAGCGTTATTCTGAATGGTGGTGATTGGGGGGGGACCTGTAGCCCTAGAAATGGTCTAATGAAAGCATTTTCCCCATTTTTCTTTTTTGTAAATAAAAATACTTCCCTTTGTTTTTTATATAAGAAGCAAAAGGCATGCCATATTTCCCTCCAGATGACATAGATAAATCACCAGTGCTCAGAGGAACTCTTCCCTTTCAAATGTGCACATTGTGATAAAAGTATACAAGTTGTTTAGTGCCCTTTTATCCATATTTTCCCACTGTTTTTAGTTTCTTCAGTTGGGTTTCTGAGATATTTTTCCAAAGCCATGGAAAAATGAGTCTAAAAAGAAGCAGATAATTGTGGTTTTGAAGCTCTCATCATGGACTAGATGCAGCTTAATGAAAACAACGTGCAGATCTAGGAGTAGGTCAGACCGAAGGGATGCGGAACCTTTGAAGCTGTAAGGGGTTGACCTAACAACAACTGTGAGGCCCTTACAGGAAAGAAGAATTAACTCTGTGAATGCCATCAAAACACAACTCTAGGAGGAGAAAGAAAAAGAAAATTATTGGGAGTTGGTTGGATAAAACAACTTCCCTGTCAGGAACATTATGAACAAGTTCTCCTGTGTCTTAGATATGCTTTAAAAACAAACAGTATTCAGTTTTACCTCAGATTGCCTGACTGTTTGGCTTCATTGACTGACCGAAACCCCTATTCAAAGTAAAGTCAAAGGTGCGATCAAGGCAGAGACTGTGACTTTGACAGAGATCCCGTTTGTCTTAAATGCCAGGCTTTTGAGCTTTAAGACTTCTTTCGGTGTTAAACAAAGCACTGTGTCACGTTAATAATTTGTAGCTTCAGATTTTATTTAATATTTGAATAAGCCTGTGGTTGAAGTAGGAAATCAAGTAAGATGGAAAATATAATAAATTTGTATGGAGTGGAATGACAATGGACATGTTTCCTTAAATCATATTTATTGGAATGAATTAAACTTGTCCACATTTTGGAAAATTCAAAGAATAGTGTTATGAGTAAAATGCCCCCCAAATTCTTAAATTATGAAAGATGATAATTAACTCATAATTAACCTCAGAGATCAGGAATCAAAGCTTTTTTAAAGAGAGTATTTTCACTTACGGGCTGGGGTTGTGGGTCAGTGGTAGAGCACTTGCCTCTGGGTTCAATTATCAGCACCGCATATAAATAAAAAAGAAAGGTCGTTCAGCAACGAACTAAATAAAATATATTCTTTATTCTTTTTTTAAAAAACAAAGAATAGTTTTACTTAAAACAGCTAAATAAAATAACTTTGCTGTGAGATTAAGTACATTCACTGGTTATACCCATCACTTAGTCTTTTGTTTTAATCATGGGAAGATATTTTTTAAAAAGTACTTCTTTCTACCTCTTACACACACACACACACACACACACACACACACACACACACACGCATACAATTAGATATGCCAAAAACAGTTTCATGATATTCTCCTATTGCATTTAGTTTCCCTTTTTGGGCCCACTGTGTATGTGTATTCCAGACAGGCTTGACAACATGCCAGAGCTTTTTATTTTGTGGCCGACTTTTAATCTGTTCCAGACCTTTTCAGTCAGAGAGCTCAAGTGTAACTGAAGGGGGGGCAGAAAAGAAAAAAAACATGTGGGTTTCTCTGATCTAGAGTGACAGCAAATAGAGACAAGCTGTTAGCTGCTGGATTTGAAGTTTTCCCTGAAATCTGAAGTTCTGTATAAAGGATTATGTTTTATCTCTGCCAAAGAAATATAAACTATTATTTCTGACCTTTGAGCCATGAAAACACAAGCAAATGATATAGGTCATTGCTTTCATGATTGGGGAGTTCACTTTCCTATATTTTCTAAATCTGTATTAAAGTATTGGCCAGTTTTTAGCTAAGTCAAATGGACCTGTCTTTTGACATCTTAGATTGAAAGATAACACACTGTGTAAGCTTAATTTTTCTTATCAGATTCTTTAATTTAGAATTTAAAAATAATTTGCCACTTTTTTGCATCCTCTATGATGTTAGTAAGATACCGATATAATACTAGAAAATTAAATACTAATTTGTTGGGGATTGGTTCCTTTTTTTGTCTGATTTTTTTTCTTTTAACATTTAATACCTGTATGTCTTTATATTGTTTAGATAATTTATTAGTAATTTATAACAAATCAAATAGTAGTATGGATGTGCTGATATTAAGCTTTTAAAAAGAAGGCTTTTATGTTTGTATTTTAAGGAATCATATTAAGAATGATTTTATTCTGTAAAAAGAATATGGATCCTTGAGTATTATGCAGACCATTAAATTATTTCATAAAATATGTTAGGTATACTTTTTGTTGCTAGAAATTTTATGCCAGTAAACATGAAGAATCTCAAGTTTAAATATTACCTTATATATTGTACAATTATGTTTTATATAACATAGTCATCTGAATGTTTTCCTGAGAAAGCCTTAATGAAAACACACTAACATTAGTTTCTGTTCATCAAAATGAAAAAAGGACTCTAAACACTTAAAAAGCCAGTGAAATGATCTTGTATAATATTATTGTCCTTTTATATAAAAGATCTATTAAAATAATATTAGTGCTCTGTATTCTTAGACATAAGTACTGATGGTATCACTGAGATAAAATGGGTATAAACAAATTATTGAAGCCAGATATTTGGGGACAAAGGTATACCTTTGAATTTTAGAGGAAGTAATGAACAATCTATTGTGGTAAAAGCAGAATATCCTTTAATTCCTAACTACAATTCTGTGCCAGAAGTGTTAAAAGTAATTAAAATTCAGATGTTGATTTTAGCCCCTTGTTTCCAGGTTTTCCAAAACTTACTATTTATGTGTGTAATGTTTCTTGATGTAAGAAAAAATTTGCCTAGAAATAAAATGATAAGTAAATTACACACATACTTATTTAAAATTGGTCCCTAAAGCCAAAAATTCTTTAGCACATCTTTCATTTCAAAATTAAATTATATGTGCCATGTACTGTGGTATAATCTACAGAACACCTGTAATTAAGTCAGGATGGTGAGACAGGATGATCATAAGTTCAAGTCCAGTCTGGGCAATTTAACACAATCCTGTCTGAAAATAAAATAGAAGTGACTGGGAATATAGCTCAGTGGTAGACCCTTTGCCTAGCATTTGTGAGGTCCTGGGTTCAATCTCTGGTACTGTGATCAGTCAATTTAATCAATAAATATAATTTGTATTGATAATTAAATATCTATTTTAATTACAATTGTTGACATTCATTAACCTTATTCTCTTAAGACTGAATATTTCTGGTAGCTGTTATAAGTAATATTTTTCTTTTGATTAAAAAGTCACAGTGGCTCACTAAATACTTAAGAATCTGTCCAATCTGTCCAATTTAGTGATAAGGGGGGAAAAACACTAAATAGGCTTAGAAACTAAAAGTGTAAATTAATTAATAATGTCATGGTTACAGAGTTGACACCAAATTATTGAGTTTATTGAAGGGTAATTCTCTTGACATCTATACATTAAAAACAAGAGATTTTGTTGTTGTTTTTGGTTATTTTACCAGCTCTATTAAATTTGTCCTAGTAATCCTAGATAATCAATCAATATTTGGTTGTGTTCTACACTAACTACTTAGGATAGAAAAATATGATGTTTCATTGTGTTTTAGTTACTAGCTAAAATGTTAACAATTACTAGCTAAAAATGTTAACAATTTCACAGAATTTGACCTGAAAAGAAATTTGCGATTCTTTCATGAGCATTTCTCAGTGAAAGGAATGTCATTTTGAGCACTGAAGGATACTCACCATCCCTAGGCCACTAAATGCCATAGAGTCACCCAGTTATTTTGATTCTCCAGATAACAAACACATATTTTAAAATACATTATTAAAAAAATAGTGATGATGAAAGAAGTAGGGAATATTTCTTCAGCTTGAGCTTCTCTGAGGTCTAGGGAAGTGGTAATCTATTCAAGGTTGTATAGTTAAGCAATAGAACTAAAATCTAAACATTTTTTTTTTTTCCTAGCCCTGCCAAAACAAGGCCTCAAAAGTTAGTTGAAAAACTTGGAATTGTTTCTATGGAAATATTTAGTAAAAGGCAAAAGATTTATATGATCTGTATCTAGATTTCTGTTGATACCAGGAATCCATAAGATCTTTAGATTGCTTACCAATATCTTTCAAACACACTTCTAATATACCTGTTCTGATATATATAGGGCTTTCATAGGGAGGAAGCACAGTAGTTAGTGTACTTGTGTCATATATTGTGACTCATCTTGAGCAAATTACCCAAAGCTAATGAGTTTCTTAGAAGAGAATTATAAGATCTCTAATTGGATGACTTTGAAGCCATCTAGTTGAATTGTCTAGGCAGTTCATTCCTTACCTCTGTGAAATTCTTAAGAGACTGTCTTCCAGTCTGAGCTTGACCTTTTCCTTGACAGGTTTACTGCATTTTACAGCAGTCCATTCTATTTAATGAAAATCCTAATGATCAGAAAGTTTGTGTCCCTTTATTACTTAGAAATTACTTCCATTTTTCTATTCTATGGTTTCCCCAGTTTTTCATGTTTTGAGAGTTCTCTGTTAATAGTTCAATCACTTCCTTTTGATGCCTTTCATTTTAGTATTGCCTCTTTAAATGTGATAGTCTGTGATGTTTTATATGTACATTATCCAATAAGAAGAATGGTTATGGCATTGACCTGACCTGGCATTTCCTGTGACCTCTGCCAGACCACTTTTCAAATCTGCAGTAAAGGCTAACATCCTGTATTGCATAAAACAGTTGTATGATGTACTAGATTTAATTAAATTGTCATGTAGAAAAAATTACCTCCTCAATTGGGAATCAAGAGATCCAAGTGGTTTTGATATCAGAAAGTGAACCATCTGATTCAGAAAGGTATCTAACTTCTCTTGACTTAATTTGACTCATGTAAATATGACTGTATTAAACTGGATGCTCTTAAGAATGTTTCTACTCTTTAATTAACTGAATATAGTATGCTACATTTTTAATTCTTCAATAACTCCTTTGGACCCTTGTGGAAGATTACTTCTCAATCAACTTAAGTTGAGTGCTTTGAGATTTCAGAGGTGAAGAGCTATTTGTTGTACCATTTAAGTTTATTTGGTCACAGGAATTACTATTGAAGAGGAGACAGTGAAATTCTCAACCTTTAATCTAAATATAAGCTATATCACATAAGGATACTGAGACAGACAAATCTGATGGGGGATAGAAAGTGATGATGGGTGGAATAGTGAAGCTGTATCCATACTCTCAAACTTGCAATTATTAGCAGGTGCAGCTTTACTACCTTAAAGATAGTTCATTGTTGGTGTGCTATGTTTTTAAAATTTAGAATACCCATAATGTTGCAATGATAGAAAATCTAATATGAGTGAATTTGGGGATTAGTTCCAGGCTATGTGCTTATTGAAGTCTGATTTAAGGCATTCTCTTAGAGATTGATACTGTTGACCTTTTTTTTTTTTTGGTACCAGGAATTGACCCACTGAGTCACATCCCCAGCCTGTTTTTTCTTTTTGAACAGAGTCTTGCTAAGTTCCTCAGGGTCTCACTAAGTTTTTGAGACTGGCTTTGAACTCAGCCTCCCAAACTGCTGGGATAATAGGTGTGTCCCACTGTGCCCAGCTGTTGCCCTCTTTCTGACTTAAAAAAAGTTTGCTGACATGAATATTTTAATACATAAATTATTAAATATCAAAATTAGCTCACTACTTTACTTTTTTTGTTTGTTTTAATATATGGCAAATTCAGTAGAATAGTGCCAAAATAATTTCTTTTGGCAGTGCTAGGGATTGTACTCAGGGCCTTGTGCATGCTAGGTAATAACCCCCTCTACCACTGAGCTATATACCCAGACTTAATATGTAGTTTCTACTTGATGTATAGTTCAGCTATAGGTAAGTATAGCTAAGAAAATGCTTGTTTTTGAAGTTACTCATACAAGATTTTTTAAAAATAAAAGTTTATATTATAGTCACTATGATAATTTAAATTAGTAGCCTATTTGTGTTATTAAAGCCCATTATATCAAACACACACATACATAAACTGTGCTTTGTTTCTGAGAGTGTTTCGACTTATATTTGTATTAACTCTGCATTAAACACAGGTATCTTATAAAATATGATGGTGTTGCTTACCACTTTTTGTACCAGCCTAGAGATTCTGATAAAAGGAAAGAAAAAGAAATTATAAAGATCCTGTAATCTCAGCTTCTTGAGAGGTTGAGTCAAGAGGATTGCAAGTTAAAGGCCAGACTAAGCAATGTAGGGAGGATACCCTGTCTAAAAATAAAAAGGGATGGGGATTTAACTCAGGAGTAGAGTGCATGCCTAGCATGCGCAAGACCCAGAGTTCAATCCCCAGTACCAGATAAATAGAGGTGGGGGAGATTCATTAAAGCATTCCCAAGGGAAAAGTCAAATCTCATGAAATAAACTAGAATGCTTTAGGACAAGAGTGGTTCACAATTCTTATTTTGTTTTATACTCATTTTGTCCTACTATCCCAGTTGCTAAGGTCATTTCAGTACTCATTCTGAACTTGCTTCAATTTAGAGATTTCTCCTATTACAAACAGCATTACAAACAGCATCCTTCTAACTAGGGATAGGAATTATTTCAGGATTTATATATTCATTCAGCAAATGTTTGGGTAGCAATTATATGCTAGGCCCTATGTGAGCCATTGGGAAGCGGTACAAGCTACTAAAGAAATAAATAAATCATTGTATTATGTTCTGTGCGAATGAAGAGCAATAAACATGGTGTGAATAAAGGAAATAGGTAGCATTTCTGGGTGGTTAAGGAAGGCTTTTTTGAAGGAGTCTTGATGAGAAGACGACAAACTCTTAAGGTATAAATTTCTCCAGTGAAAGAAATTCATGGTAATTATGTGAAATTAGAAATATAGTATAATTAATGGGCCTGTTTACTCCTTAATCTAACATGAATCTCATGGTAGCAGATATATTTTAAACTGTGGTAACCCTTCTCTTTAGAGCAGTAGTCTCATGATCTGAACTTGTGTTCCAAATTAGACTTAAAGCTTTATTTTTATAGTATGGGAGAAATGTGGTTGTGCTCTGGAGGCAGAGAGCTGAAAGCCCAGTTAGAACACTTTCTCCAACTCATGTCATTTAGCAAACCCTATGTCCTACCTCAAAAGTGCTTAATGAGGCCATAAGGAGAAATTGTTCTGTTCAATGTGTTTTTTTAGCTCCATCAGGTCGCACAATTTTTAAAAAAAAAAAAAAAAAAACCACTATAATAAATTTTATGCCAATCTTTTGATAGAAGATTGAAGGAAGAAATTGGATTGCCCTGAATATTAATATTTGTTATCAATTGGGTAGTTATAGATGTGCGCACTTGGCCTGGTGTAGTGGTGCACTCCTGTAATCCCAATGACTCAGGAGGCTGAGGCAGGAGGACCACAAGTTCAAAGCCAGCCTAGCAATTTAAAGAGGCCTAAGCAACTTATTGAAACTCTGTCTCAAAATAAAAATTAAAAAGGGCTGAGGATGTGGCTCAGTGGTTAAGTGCCCCTGGGTTCAATTCCTGGTGTACCCCGCCCCCAAAAAAAAAATTGAGTACTTTAACCCAGCTTTGGGGGGCTTGAGAAGGGATAAAAGTGCAAAATAAAAAAGACATTAGTTTACCTTTGAAAAGACTTAGGGAGGGTCTCAGAGTTACTACATACTCGTCATTAGAAAAATGCAAATCAAAACCCCAAAGGAAATACTCAATTTACTCTCTTTAGGATGCCTCCCCCAACTGTGGACCAAAGAAAAAAGGACAATAACAAGTGTGTTGACCAGAATGTGGAGAAATTGGAACCCTCAGACATTGCTGGTGGGATTTAAAAATGATGCAGCCACTTTAGAAAATAGTTGGCAATTTCTCAAGAAGTTAACTATAGCATTCCATATGACAGGCAATTTTATTCCTAGGTATATATGCAGAATTGAAAACGTGTATGTACACACACACACAAAGAAAAAAACCCTTGACCTTGAATGTTTATAGCAGTATTATTCATAATAGCCAAAAAATGAAAATTCAGTGTCCATCAGGTGATGAACTAACCAAATATGGTATCTCCAAATATGGAATATTATTTGGCAATAAAAAGGGTGCAGTGCTAATACACAAAACAACATGGATGAATCTTAAAAACGTATGGTTAAATGAAAACAGGATACGTGCTATTTGGTTTTATTTGTGTGAAATGTCCAGAATAGGTAAATCCATAGAAACCGAAAAGGGATGAGTAATGGCCAAATACTAGGGGGAGGAGCATTGGGCAGTGATCTATTGATAGATATAGCATTTGATTTTGAAGTGATCGAAGTGTTTTGAAATTAGTGGTGATGATTGTACAGTTCTACAGATGAAAACTACTGAATTGTACATGTTAAATGGGTGACTTTGCATGTGAATTATCTTAGTAAAAAGTGATTCCTAGATGTGGTATTATCATTTGTGTACATACCTTATTGGGAATAATTCTTTGGGAAAGAAATATTGGGAAACATTCTTTGTGTGTTGACAATAAAAATATTTATTCATTCCTTAGGTTAGGCCTGATCTTTTGTTCCTTTTTTGAGAGAACTTTTTATGGTGAATCATATAGTAATTGCATGTGTTCACTTGGTCACTCTCCCTTTCTGTCTCCCCTTCCAGCTTCCATAACCTGGCAGTTTTCTTCTGCTGTGGCCTTCCACCATTTTTCTTCCTTGGAGGCTGACCATAGACTGAACTTATAAAACCATGAACCAAAATTAAAATCTTTATTGCTTTAAAAATAATATTAATTATAAAAATTTTTTACTGAAAAACTGGCATTTTAAAATGCTAGATAAGTAGATAAATTATTGTGACAATTTATATAGATAATTCAGTCCTATTGGTCAAGTAGTAAACACTTAGAGCTGCCAGCAGGTGTTTTTCCTGTTTGAAGACCAACAGATAGTATGTATATTTAGTTTGTAGTTTTAGAAAAACATTCATTTCTTTTAATAAGTGTTAGAGAAAGTAGTGTTTTTATTCTCTTACTGTGGGAGATTTGGTTTATAGTAATGTTTTAGTGGTTTAAAGATATTTGTGTTTTTTAATATCTGAAGTTTGAAAATTCAGATGTTTGGAATGAAACTCTGAGGGAGTTGGGGAGAGACCTATGGTGATGACCGACCCCGTACCACGCCGCCTTTTTTTTTTCTTTTTCAGGAATTGCAGTAAAGTTGTCAGGACTGATTTGTTAAATAAAACCTGAAGCAAGTTACTATTTCATATTCCAAACAGTACAGACTCTGAATTTTAAAATATGGCATATTATAATTTTTTAAATTCAGACATTTGTAGAGTGTATTATCTTTAATTTTTAGAAATTTTATTAAAACTAGAAACATTGGGATTTCAATAGTTCATCATGGGGGAAGAAGTTGGTAATGCTATTCTTTTCTAGCTGCCCTGCCCCCTTTCCCTGGAAACAAAGCCTGTTTTGTTTCTTTCCTGCTTGTGAGGTCTCTGCTGCACTCCATGTGGGTACACTGCTCTGTGCTTTGTTGAAATGCTTAAGATAATCAGAAGGTGAAGAACAAGATGGTTCTGGAGAGGAATAAATCCCAGCTTCAGTAGATAAACAAGGTTGTTTGAATTGGTCATTTAAAAGAGCTCTTTATATGGAAACCTTGTAGTGCTCCTTGTATCCACAGGTAACAACACTTAGATAAACACAGCCAGAAGTGCTCACTAACTTTCTGCTAGATATTTTGTGCAAGTTTCTGTTTAATTTGGGAACACATTCTTCCTCCATCTTTTGATATCCTGTGTCACCCCATTCTGTGGTTTTGCATAGTCAGATAAGCCTAGATTTCAAAAGGACCTTCCCAGCCAGTTCAGTTGGCCATAAGCCATGGCTTTTATCATTAATGAATGATTACTGCTTTTGATATCAAATGCTGGTAAACTGGTGAGAAGTAAAGGATATTTACCTTTTTTATTTTCATGTAATTTTTGTTATTTTCCAGCTTGTTTTCACCAAGTATATATTACTTTATATCTTATTAAATGTTAGATTAATACAATTTGTAGAAAGCTCAAGCTTTTCCTAATGTTTTTTAATAGAAGAAATATTTAAGAGCCTTAGAATCTGATGGAGGTTGGTTTGTTTTTGCTTTCTTTTGCCTTTCTCTGCTTTCATTTTTTTTCACCCATTTTTATTAGTGCCTTGCATAATTATACTAACAGTGGAATTTGTTGTTTTGTATATGCATAAAATATAACAGTATAGTTTGGTCATTTTGGTCCCCAATACCTCCCTATTACCTCCCTCTACCTTCTCCCTGGTTCTCATCATCTTCTCTACTGGTCTGTCTTCTGTTTTCATAAGGACCCCCACTTTATTTTCCCCCTTTTTTCTCTCTAGTTTCCACATGTGAGAGAAAAAAATAACAACCCTAGACTTTCTGAGTTTTGCTTATTTCACTCAGCATGATGTACTCTGTTTCCATTCATTTACCACCAAATAACATAATTTCAGTTTTCTTTTTTTTTTTTAATTTCAGTTTTCTTGATGGCTGAATAAATAACACTTTTTGTGTATACATAGAATATTTTCTTTATCCATTCACCCATTGACAACACATAAGTTGGTTCTATAATTTGGCTGTTATAAATTGTGCTGCTATAAACATGGGTATGCATGTATTCTTTACAATGAATACCAAGGAGTGCTATAGCTGGAGGGGTACTGGTTGTTGAACTCAGGGACATTTAACCACTGAGCCACATCCCCAGGCCTATTTTGCATTTATTAATTAATAAAATTAGAGACAGGGTCTCACTGAGTTGCTTAGCGCCTCTCTTGCCAAGGCTGGCTTTGAACCTGCAGTCCAGCTGCCTCAGCCTCCCAAGCCTCTGGGATTACAGGCATGTGCCACTGTACCTGGCTAGTCTTTTTTTTTTTTTTTTTTTAAGATACTGAGGATTTAACCCAGGGGGCACCTTATCACTGAGCTCTACATCCCAGCCCTTTTAATTTTTTTATTTTGAGGCAGGGTGTTGCTAAGTTGCTTAGGGCCTCATGAAGTTGCTGAGACTGGACTGGAATTGGGAATCCCTTGCCTCAGCCTCCCCAGTTGCTGGGATTACAGGCATGTGCCACTGCACCCAATCATTCCTAGTCTTTAGAGGAACTTCCATACTGATTTCCATAGAGGTTGTACAGAAGTTATTTTGAAATAAGTTATGTTTTATAATTCCAGCACTTCTGAACTTACTAACAGACTGTTTTCTAGCCTTTTTTTTTTTTTTTTAATTATTTGAAGCTGAAAATATCCCCCCCAACTCCCAACAGTCATTTGCTGAAGGGCTCAGTTTACAGCATGTTCACTATACCTAATGGATCTCGATGAGTCCTCCATTCATATTTAAGTCAATACTATTGAACCTGACATAGCTCAATGCATAAAATGTATCTCTATGAGTGTTCTCTTAGAATGTCAGGAACATGATTCACCAAAAAGAAGGAAGGATCCCCTCAGTTTAATCTCTACCACTCATCTTTTTCCATTTAGGTCTTGTAGGAAAGATAAACATGTATGTCTCTGTGAGTCATAGATGTACTTAGATACAGTAAATGTCGTGATGAAATGATAGGAGGTTTGTTTCTGTGGAAGAGGAGGGAGAAATGGGATGATTATCAGTAGAAGAGGTAATCTTAAAGCTTAGAACTATTCTGGAAGGGGGGGGAACTAACATTTATGGAGCACCTACTCTTCCAGATCTGCAAAATAATACTTAGTCTCCATGGTAATTCCAGAAGGAGACTCAGTACCCCCAGAAACAGTTAAGGAAACTAACTGATGATTAAATGAATTACTGAATTGATATGTCCAACTCTGATCCAGGTTTGTTTGACTTTATAGGCTATTTAAAAATATCATACCATGGTACCTATAAATCATATATTTATGTTGGTGACAGATAAATTAATATAAAGAAATCAAGATTGTTGATGCCTGACAAATCTTGGCTCCCAAAAATGGTTAGCTTATTTTTTATCTATTCCCCTATATATTAAACTATAAGCCATAATATGAAAGTTCTAATCATTTATCCTTTGGTAAACATTTCATAAGTCAGTATCATTTATTTTTGTAATGAAAGAGGTTTAACGGGCTTTGAATAAGATTGAGCAATCCATTGTATTGCAATATCCCTTCTCTGTTCTTCCAGACAAAATATTAAAATAAGATAACCAAAAAGACATAACTGGGATTGTAGGTTTGTAAAGGTCAGAAAACAAAACTACACAAAGCAGTGAAGAAAGTCCTGGAGCCTGCCAGCTTTGAGGGCTTTCAGCTTCTGGGGTTATCAGAGTATTAAGTATAAGAATAAGGAAGTCTATTCAAAAATAGGCTGCATGGTAAAAGCCAGACATTCAGTTGACCTGGCCCTAGTGTAGTGCAGACACCAAATGTCAAGACAGAAAGAAGTCACAAACTTTCTGTGGAGTCAGTATACAGAGTATGTTCCTATTTATCTACAGTGCAATTAAATTAGAATCCCATAATTTAAAGTTCACCAAAAAGTTATGACTTGCCCTTACAAAGCTTGATTAAAACATTAATGTTGCACTGATGGGCATACATGCTTTATAAAATAACATAAACATAAAGGTAATACTACTGTGGTTCTAGACTAACAGTTTTTAAAAATCCACAAATAAAATAACAAGATATGGACACTTGGTCTGTGATAAAGATTATTGAGGATTCTAGTGTAAGAGTAGTTAAATTAGCAATAAAAATATCCAGATATAAAATAACAAAATATGGAAACAGACTGTGATACAGATTATTGGGGCAAAAATATGCTTGTACATGAGTAGTATTGGGACTAATGAATAGTCCTATGGAAAAAGATAAAATTAAATCCTTTTGTACTTTATGCCAGGACAAATACCACTTGATTGGATTAAATTGTCGGGTAAAGCAGAGCTACATAGGATTTTTTGTTATTGTTTTGGTATTAGGGTTGAACCCATCGGCACATAGCCACTGATCCACACTCCCACACCACCACCAGGCAGTTCACACTGAGTTGCTCACGACCTCTCTTAAGTTACTGAGGCTGGCCTTGAACTTGAAATCTTCCTGCTTCAGCCTTCTGAGCCACTGGGATTAGAAAATGAATTTCTGTCATTTGCAAGTAAGGAAAACAACTCAAATTTCAGAAAAGATTGATAAAATTGGCTGTTTAAGAAAGCAAAGCTCATGTAGAAAAAAGTAAAAAGATGGAAAACAGAGGGGAAGTCATTTCTAACATCATAGACAAAAGTTTCTTATCCTGTATAAAATAGAAAAGGTAAACATCAATAGCCCTAATGAAAATGATCCGTGAAAAAATTCAAATAGCCTTTAAAATAATGAAAATTGTTCATACTTTTTTTTTAAAGTAAGATTTAACTAAAATGATATCAGACTCTAGATACTATTTGTCATCTTTTCATAATAGCAAAAATCCAAGAATTCAGCAAGAGTTTGGTGAAAGGAGGCCCTCTCATCACATGAGGAAACAACAAAGTACAGTCCTTCTTGGGATGGGCAGATTTGGCAATATCTTACAAAATTGCTTATGCTTTTAACAACTAAGAGATCTACGTTTGAGCTTATTGTACAACATTCGTAAGTAGTAGTGAAAACCTAAAAGAAAATGGATTGAATAAAATAGGAGTCAGCTGTTTCCAAAAAAATGGGGGGAAAGCTGCTGCTTTGGAGTCATGTCAAGGTTATATTAAATGGGTGGGGGGAGCAAAATGGAGGAAAAAATTCATAGCATGTAGCATGGTTTTCTGTTACCTGTTGGAGGGTAGGGTAGGAAGATGAGGAAATCAGGTTCCCAAATTCAACAGCAAAATCTCACAAGTAAATCTTTATATTGAATTGTTGGCCTAATCATATAAGGAGGAATTCTTTCAGGCAACTTTAAACCACAAAGATTTCACTGTATATACCTAATAATATATAAAATTTGCAAAGAAATCTGATACTTCTTAGTAATCATTTGTTCATAGTTTTTATTTAGATGATTACATATATATGGAAGTATAATATTAATGTTAAAATCAACTTTTCATCATGAGATAAAAGTAATTGTTTTAAGATCACGTAGGTAGACATGACGGTACACACCTGTAATCCTAGCAACTTGGGAAACAGGCAAAAGGATCTCAAATTCAAGGCCAGCCTCAAACTTAGTATGAGACCCTTCCTGTCCCAAAAGTAAAAAATAAAAAGAGCTAGGGATGTGGCTTAGTAGCAGAGCATTCCTGGGTTGGGTCCCCAGTATGGGATGGGGGCAGATAATCTTAAGTAAAAACTGAGTCCTAAATTTGAATTAGAAGGAAGCACCACCTAGAATCAGTGACCAAAGAATCAACAAAATAATAGGTACCCTGATTCCACAGATTAATGTTAAATAACATTTTCTACTAAAAGAAACGAGGGCTTCTTAGGAAAAAAGTGAACTAAAATCTGGGGGCAGGGAAAAGATACAAGATGAACCTGGAAAAAGCAAGCAGGGGAGATAATCAAGCCCACTGTAACCATAGTAAAAGGATCCAATTTAAAGGTCTTCCACTGGCCAAAATGGTGCTTTTTGAACATTGGTCAAGACAACTCTGTTGGATTAAAATGTATCATAAAAATATTTAAAAATCTGTGATTTTATAACTTTTAAAATAAAATAATGCTTGTTGGCTACCATGGAACTACATTTTAGCTCATCCTAAAAAATGTAGACATTATCCAGGTATAGTACCACATGCCTGCAATTCCAGCAACTTGGGAGACTGAGGCAGGAGGATCACAAGTTCAAGGCTAGCCTCAGTAATTTGATGGTACCCTCTCTCAAAATAAAAAATTAAAAGGGGAGGGGATATGGCTTAGTGGTTAAGTGCTCCTGGGTTCAATTCCCATGGGGGTGTGGGGGGAGACGACACTGAGGAAGGAGAAGCCAAAGTTGTGCACTCAAGGAATGTTTTTTTTTAACCTTAAAATTTTTACCTTAGGGCTGGGGCCAGGAGCTCAGCTATAGCGTACTTGCCTGGCATTTATGAGGCACTGGGTTCAGTTCTCAGCATCACATATAAATAAAATAAAGGTCTATCAACAACTAAAAAAATAAAATAAATTTTTTTTTTACCTTAACTTTCTGCCTCAGTGAATAAATGCTCAATTTAGAAATAGTTTTTTCAGGCATGAGGATTTGTAAATAAATAGGATGTTCCCCCACTAACAATATCCTCCTTATACAAGTATAAACAAAAAAAAAAATTAGAATTCAGTGAGAAATGTCAATAGACAAAGTGGGAAAATTCTGAGACAGTGTCTAGAGGGAAAAGGATTCTTCTTTCTTTTTGGTACCCCAGTCCAAGAAGATTTTTATTTTTTATTTTTGGTTGAGGGTGGAGGGAGATCAGGGAACAAACCCAGGTGTGTTTTACCACTAAGCTATATCCCAACTTTCTCACCCAAGTTGCTGCGGCTGGCCTCAAATTTAGGATTCTCCTGCCTCAGTCTCCCGAGTCTTTGGGATTACAGGCATGCACCACCAAATCAAGCCTCAAGAAGACTTTTTAATGTTGGACTCTGGGAAACATTCCTGTGTTTGCACAAAAGTGGGTAGTGTTTACCATGTGGCCACTATTCTACCCTATAGGACACATGAAAGTCACCACAAGAAGTCTGATCTGTGCCTGAGAGGCCAGTAATAAAAAAAAAAAAAAAAAAAGCCAGTTATTTGGGAGTTTTTAGCAAGGGTCATGATAGAGAATTGCCTGTCACCTTGATTTCTTTTAATGTCATTGTATCAAAAGTTACAAAAAGTCCCTCTCTGTGTGCCACCTTCAGAGTTGACAGATGTTAATTTGCTTCTTGACTATTCTTCAGTTTATATTTTATGGAGCTACCTCATGTTTCTTTTCTCTTATTATTGCCTTGCATCCCATAAAAACGATGAATGACAAGTTATGTAACCATTGTACTATTGACATATTTTTAGGTTATTTCTAGTTATACTACAAAAACAATACATTAAATATTCCCAGTTGCTTTTGAATAACTAAGTCATCCTTTAAATTTTTAGAACAAATCTTTTGTTTTATTTCAGCCATGAACCAGAGAATCAGTCAGAGTGCTCCAGTGAAACAACCACCACCTTTGGCTCCCCAGAGCCCACAAGGAGGTGTTATGGGTAGTGGCAACTCCAACCAGCAGCAACAGATGAGGCTGCAACAATTGCAGATGGAGAAAGAGAGACTGCGATTGAAACAGCAAGAACTGCTTCGGCAGGTGAGGCCACAGGTTAGAAACCAGCCTTTCAATTTTGGGAGTTTTCCTACATGAATGAAATTGGGCAAATTTCATTTTATCATTTATTAGTTACTGGGGAATGTTGTTTCAGTGAAATCAGTAACAGAGAATTATTCTGTCCAGTTCTGATTTTGTTTTCTTTCTTAAATGGCCTTTGATCATATGGGATATCATAACCTGTATCATAAAGAGATATTTTGGCCATGGTTATTGCAATTGAGCAAAAATTGAAGAAAATGAGGATGCTTCCTCAAAAGTACATGATATTTTGGATTACTGTGTTTCTGAGGATCTTATTAATGAAGAAACTGTGGAATATCACTTGGGGGAAAACATCTTTAAATCTAGTGTGTGTGTCTGTGTGTATTTAAATGACACATGTGTTTCAGTATTACTAAATCTAAGAATTTTTACTTAAAACATAATGCCAATTACTCCCAAATTTATAATATCTTGATATTTCTTAAAATTACCCATTTATGGAACTGAGTTTGTAGCTCAGTGGTAGAACATTTTTTTTTAGCATGCACAGGGGCCTGGGTTCAATCCTCAGTACTTATAGGTGTTTTTTCATAGTGAGAAAGATGGGACCTGATAGTAGAGAGCTTGAAATTCTTTTTCACCAATTTCTTTCAAAAAGTACTACTGGTCTTTATGTTGCAAAAGAACAGATAATCCCTCATGTCAAAATTAATTTTTGCTTTATCTTGTTTGAGAAAATTTAAGATAAAAGAGATGTGATCTTATGTTAAGTAATACAGATTTTAAAATTCGTTTTATGAGCATGTTTTGAATGGCTAGTTCAAACATGGTATAACTGAATCAGATAAAATTATATTCCACGCTTTTATAATTATGTCAAAATAAACCCTAATATTACATATAACTAAAAAGAAACAATAAAAAACCTTTCTGTAAAATAAATGATATAGCAGGAAAAGTATATGAAAGGTGACATACACTAGAAATAAAATTTCCTTTTCCCTATTTCCCTGGTTCTTTCCTCTGGAGGTAAAGTAAATATGTTGGTTTTTGTTTTTTCTGAGATATTGTTGACAAACAAAAAATACATGCATCTATACTGTGTCCTTTTGAAAATAACATGCTAAGGGTAGACCTTTAAAAATCAATTATACATGGGCTGAGGATATAACTCAGTTGGTAGAGTGCATGTCCTGTATGCACAAGGTCCTGGGTTCAATCCCTAGCAACACCACCACCACCCAAAAAAAAAAAAAAAAAAAAAAAAATCAATTATACAGCCAATTGTGGTGGCACATGCCTGTAATCTTAGTGACTCGGGAGGCTGAGGCAAGAGGATCTCAGTTTGGAGGCCAGCCTCAGCAACTTAGGTCCTAAGCAATTTAGCAAGACCCTGTCTCAAAATAGAAAATAAAGAGGGTAGGAGACATGGCCCAGTGGTTGAGTGCCCCCTGGGTTCAGTCCGTGGTACCAAAATAAAAAAGGGTTAAAAATCAATTATACTCTACATTTTTATTGCCAAGATATATATATATATATTTAAAGATACTTTTTTTTTAAGGGCTAGTTTTTTAAAGTACCACTTCAGTATTATCTAATACATGAAGTTAAGTTGTCTGAACCCTGAACTCTGATTTGGGTTGTAAGGAACTACTA
Source organism: Callospermophilus lateralis (assembly GCF_048772815.1). Taxonomy (NCBI): domain Eukaryota; kingdom Metazoa; phylum Chordata; class Mammalia; order Rodentia; family Sciuridae; genus Callospermophilus; species Callospermophilus lateralis. The sequence continues at coordinate 124,355,630 of NC_135306.1, read as the reverse complement.
GTACCTAAGGAATTGATTATATTAAGTAGTCATGGAATCTCAGACAGACTTACTTTTAAACTGTTTGTGCTCTGTCAGTAATCTGTCAATGTAGTTCTAGTGTGGTTGGCCTTAAAGGTGATTCCTCAGAGAGAGTAAGAGAGTTTGTGCTAGCATATGATGTCAGGAATTGGTCTTAAAAGAAATTTCACCATAAGGAAGATGGAGAGAGGACACATAGTAACAGTTTATTGTTCCTCTTACTGACTTTCTAGCAAATTAAAGAAAAAAATATTTCTCATTTATATGAAACTGTGTTGTCAGAACAAGGTAGCACTGAGAATTTAATTATATGATTGTTAGAAGAAATAAAGAAGTTTAAAAGCTGTTTGCAGGATTTGCTTTTTATTTTGTCGTGCCTGAGTCCTAGTCGGTCTAAGTAAACACAAGTTTCAATTTCACATGAATGAGAACTATTAAAATCAAGAAACCATAATGAGAAAAAAGTTGCTAGTAATGTCAAAGTCTTTGCTATTCTTAATTTTTAAAGTCTAGAAATGAGCCAGTCATTATTTTGTTGTGTGCCATAGATCAGTTTAGTTTTTGGTTTTCGGTGGACAAAATGTTGCTACTTATGAAACTCTTTCTTTGAAGAATTTTTCTAAATCTTGTACTCATTCTTACTTTGGGTGATGGGTCCTGGACAGAATAGCTTCACTTCTTTTAAAGGTAACATCTTTGTTCTTCTTTGCTACCTACTGTGTTGTCTTTCTTATGTTGAAGTGACCAATCTGCTCTGACTCATACTAATAGTCTATTTTTTAGAATTTTTTTGTTTTTGCTTTAGCAATCAATATAAATTCAGTATATCTTAAGTCATCTGGCTTCCTGCAAACTTCTTCCATTGATAGTATCTCATCACTGAAACATCAAAAATATTTTACCTGCTTCATCTAATACTTAGAAGGAAAGAACCTACCTGACTGTTACCAAATTTTATTTAGTCCTGACATTTGAAGTCTTGCTGTCCTATCCTCGATGCTGTTAAAAAACTTCTGAAGTTTCAGTTGTTATGTGGTGGCTCCATTGGCTCCTGTCTTCCTCAGCCTGCTGCTCTTTGGGTAGCTTGGGAATTCTGTGCTATGGTGATATGTCTGGATACAATTTGTAAGAGCCTACACAGCCAAACCATGTGGCTTAAAAGTAATCTTTATCCGTCTTATTTTTCACTCTTAGGCAATGCGGAATATCAATCCCAGCACAGCAAATTCTCCAAAATGTCAGGTAGGCTCTTATATGATGTTATAGCCTTGGAAAAAAAAAAAAAGGTATCACTTCAGGAACAAGAGAAACTTATATACCAGGGTCCTGTCCTCACCGAAGATTAGCCAGAACATAACTTTGAGTTATCTTTCTACCAGAACACTTAATTTAACATTACTTTTCCAAGAAAATCTGTACTATCTACTCCCTTCCCAATTCTCCCTTCTAGTATTCATTTTGATTCCACAGAGGTCTTTTTATTCCACATTTGATATGTATTATGTCTCATTTATACATGCTGTCAGCCTCAAAGTATGTCGAATTTTTGAGTAGTTTAATATAGATACTTTTAATGTTTTAAAGGAATTAATAATTGAAAATAGCAAAAGGTAGTACAGATTATTTGCTTGGGTAGGCTGGGGTTTTTGAAATGTTACTAAGAATCATAATACTCTGTGGAAAAGAAAATTTCTTTCTAGTAGACATTCCAAAGGAAGAATATCCTATCAGAAGAGAGAAGGCTTTGCCTGGTCATGTCTCGGGTTTCTTTGGCTTTTGTCAGCATTTCTTTCTGATTTACCCCAGGGAGCACTGGTTATAAAGGCATTAGATGTACATGGAAAGATTGTGGGTTTTTTTTCTTTCTAACACAGATTCTTCTGACTTATTGGAAGAATCTCCTTGAAACCAGAGAGATTCTGTATGTTCCACAAGATTTGAAGAAATTAGGAACTAAAGGATCATTGTGCTTCTCTTGGATGGGCAAAAGTAACCATAAAATACCTCATATTCTATGTTGGCCTTTTTGCACTGGGCTAAATGAGTGCATTGTTTTAGAATCAGCTGTAGAAGTGGGAACTGTTAACTTGTCCTTTGGAACATCATATTGACAAAGTTAGATACAGTCCTCATAGAAACAGTTAACTTTGTAAAAGAGTGAAGCCTGTTCTTTCTGATCTATTTTATTAATGCTTCCATTTAATCAAAAGACCAAGTAAGGGAATAACTCATAACAAGTCATCTTTACTAAATTAGAACATAGACATTCTTGTGATGAGGGGTACTCCTACCACATTTGACTGGAAGAATAGCATAGCATCGAAACTTCATAAAGTAAAGACATTTTTTTCTTTGCATTTTCTCTGAAGTATTTCTCAAAGGAAGCTTTTATTAATAGTAAGTAAAGTGGAAATCAATATAGGAGCAGAAATTAACTCAAATGAGGATTGGATTCAAGTAAAAAGTCCTTCAAGCCAAAGTGAGTGTTGAAATTGTTTCTTCTTTTGTTCCTACTTAGACTTTAAACCCTAAATTTGACAAATAAATTAAATACTTTTAGATCTTTATTTTATAGTCAAAGAGAAGATAGTTGATATAATTAAAATTATTAGGAATTCTTAGATAGTTTTTAAAAACGGTGAAGTTGTAGAAAAGTTAAGGTTTGGCCTGGGGGGTGTAGGTCAGTGGTATATTTCCTTGGCATGCACAGGCCTAGAGTTTAATCCCTAGCACCACAAAGAAAAAAGGAAAAAAAAAAAAAAAAAGGCCAGACTTATAAATAATAAAAATTCTAAGATAGTAAAACTGCATTAGATTTTTGGAGGCCAGAGGAAACAATCTTAAAGAGATAGGTTTTAAAAATTCACTTTGCACATGCCAGAGATTAAAATACTTGATTTTTTAGTATGTTTTTTAGTTGTCAGCATATTTATCTGACACAATTTTGAAAAAGTCAGTAAATGTATGAAATTTCAGATAGGGTTAAATTTACAATAGCTCAAATACCCAGAATCTGGTGGTATTTGGAAGCATTTATATGAGTTTTTTTTATCCTATATATTTTCTACAGCCTCCCAAATCCATTGAAATTACAACTCAACTTGAGGAAAAGGAATTCTAGTTTCTACGGCCTTTCTTTAGGGAGAAAGGGAGAATAAGAGAAAGAAGGGGAGGAGAAGGTTAGAAAAAGACTTGGCCTCTGTGATCCTTCCAGTGTCTTTCATTTCAAAGTACTCAGCATGTCAAATCACGATGCTATGGGGTATTACTTTCTAAGTTCCAACAATATCAGGAACGTTTTCACAAAGAAGAGTCATATTTTAAGTAAAGATGGCTTTAAATGGGATTTACCAGCATAATCCAGAAAGCTGTAAAGCACTTTCTAGTCTCAGCAGAATATATTAAAGGTGTAACACAAGTTTTGAATATCAGGCATTATTTAAAAGTTTTTGTTTATTTGCTTGTTTTAAGTTACATACTTACTTGTACATTGCTGGTGGGACTGCAAATTGGTGTGGCCAATATGGAAAGCAGTATGGAGATTCCTGGGAAAGCTGGGAATGGAACCACCATTTGACCCAGCTATCACCCTTCTCGAACTATTCCCTGAGGACCTTAAAAGAGTGTACTATAGGGATACTGCCACATCAATGATCATAGCAGCACAATTCACAAGAGCTAGACTGTGGAACCAACCTAGATGCCCTTCAATAGATGAATGAATAAAAAAAATGTGGCATTTATACACAATGGAGTATTACTCTGCACTAACAAATGACAAAATCATGGAATTGCAGGGAAATGGATGGCATTAGAGCAGATTATGCTAAGTGAAGCTAGCCAATCCTTAAAAAACAAATGCCAAAAGTCTTCTTTGATTTAAGGAGAGCAACTAAGAACTGAGCAGGGAGGAAGAGCATGAGGAAAAGATTAACATTAAACAGAGACGAGTGGTGGGAGGGAAATGGAGAGAGAAGGGAAATTGTATGGAAACAGAAGGAAACCCTCAGCGTTATACGAAATCACATATAAGAGGTTGTGAGGGGAAAGGGGGGGAAAAAACAAGGGAGAGAACTGAACAACAACAGAGGAGGTAAAGAGGGAAGATGGGAGGGGAGGGGAGATAGTAGGGGATAGGAAAGGCAGCAGACTAAAACAGTCACAAATATGGCATTATGTAAAAATGTGAATGTGTAACTGATGTGATTCTGCAATTTGTATTTGGGGTAAAAATGGGAGTTCATAACTCACTTGAATCAAATGTATGAAAGATGATATGTCATGAGCTTTGTAATGTTTTGAACAACCAATAAAAAAAAAAAAAAAGTTACATACTTCACATGCTTTGGAATGTGAGAACATGCCAAACTTTAAAACTTCAAAATGTTTTGGAATTTCCATTCTCTTCTTCTTTTTTTTCTTTTTTCTTTTTTTCTTTTCTTTTTTTTTTAGGCCATCTCATTAGTTGCCCAGGCTGGCCTTGAACTTGAGATCCTTCTGAGTTCCTGGGATTATAGGCATGCACTACTGGGCCTGGAAAGATTTTGTTCATGTAGAGCTTAATATTTTAGATTCATTATTCAATTATTCCTTGTTTTTATGTTCCAAAAGCAATTTCTATTAGAAGAAACTTTTTAAAAATATTTTTTAGTTGTTTATGTACCTTTATTATTTATTTATTTATATGTGGTGCTGAGGATAGATAGAACTCAGTGCCTCACACATGCCAGGCAAGTGCTCTGCCATTGAGCTACACTCCCAGCCCCTAGAAGAAAATTTTGAAACCATTTAATGCTCAGTTTGTTTGTCATATCTCTTTCTCACATGTCACTGCTTCTTTTTAAATGAAAGAGACCTTTTTAGAGAGAGAGTAAAATAAAGTCTAAACTCTCAACAATCAGGATCAGTCACAATTTCAATGAATGATAAAACCCACAAGTATTACTATTAAGGATATTTTACTTTACCTCTCTGTGGTAAAAAGGTTCACATGTTCACAGTTTTAGTCAGATATAACAAGTAGGACCACTGTTCAGAGCCATGTGAAACAGTTGTTAGAGATCTTTTTTTCCCCTAACTTTAATAATAGAAAACAATTTGGCTTTTCCCCCCTCCAACTCTCTGTTACATTAGCAGGATCTAGGAAAGCTATTTCAAGATCATTTAAACAGTTTTTTCATCATTATCTCTTTTCTCTTCGAAGACCTAATTTTGAATAAATTACATATTTGTTTAGGTATTTTGCATTATATATATTTTATTTTGGGTGGGTGGGTTGAAAACTTTGCATAAAAAAGGAAGGGGAAGATTTAGCATCACACCCTGCACACTGTAATGTTGCCTCTTGTTTGTTATTTGAACAATGCCATAATAACCTCCTTTCTTTGAGACATAGATTACAAAAGACTTAATTCCAGAAATCTGTCAGAAACATTTTTAACCTCAAGATAATGCTTAGTACACTATATAGCACCTCTGTTTTAGATATTACTTTTCAGAGTGTAGGATTATTATTCAGTTCTCATAATTGCCCCGAAATCTATGTATGTTTTTTTTTTCAGTTAAAAAAAAAATAGTTCTAAAGTTTAATTTGGTAAATGATACAAAATTTAACAGGGCTAGGTGTATAACTTAGTGATAGACCCTTACCTAGCATGTTGGGGTCCTGGATTCAATCCCTAGCATTGGGGTACAAAAATAAAAGAAAGAAACAGAATCATTGTAAGTATTGGCTAAGTGTTTTAATAACTCTAGAAATAATGAAATATTCCATGACTATTAAAAACTGTGTTTAAAAATGGGATATGGCAAGGCCCCTATATTGAACAGTTGGAAGAAATGGCTTTTTCCCTCTCATCAGCATTGTTGATACAAGCCACAAAGACAGACTCTTTATGTCTTTAAATTTAATACATATTATTATATTAGCTTTAGAGTTATATATCTGTAATATATGTTATACATATATATTTTTAGAAAAAAATTGCTTTAAGAAAATAATTAAGGTTGACTTGGTAGTCCCCTCCAACAATTTAGGAATTGCTTCCATAGGCAATTTAGGAAGACTGTTTGAAAATGAAGAGAGATGTAAATACATAGGTCAGTAGTTGGGTTCAATCCCCAATACCACTTCTGTATCTGTATATACCTGTGTAGACAATGCCTGTTCTTTTACACTAAAGAGATTTTATGGATATGAACGTTATTTTGTAAATGGTTAAATCTGGAATAATTGTTTTAAAAATAAGCTTTGGGACATAATTAGATTGTCTTCATAGCTGATTTAAGTTGAAACATTTTATACAAAATATAAGTTACATCGATTATATCTATCTCTCAGGAGTAAGAGATTGTTTTATACTGAACACAGTAACTAAACTTAGAATACTGAGCTAAAAATACTAATTGGTTAAACTTCTCTTTTCCCAAAGGTAGAATAGTTTGATGATCTTTAAAAAATGGGAAAATAAGCAAGTAATAGGAAATTCAGCCAAAACTTGGTCATGTTTCTATTCTGTATTTCAAAGGTCAAATAGTCTAGAGCATTTGACTTTTTATAAATGAAGTAAGTATTTTTAGCTCATTTTCTCCTGTAATAATATAAAAATATAGTAGCTTTTCCCATTGAGCTTATAAATCTTAGCTAATATGGGACACATTTAGAGTCAGAGTTCTTTGTACTTCAAGGAAAACCACTGGTCTCATCTTGGTCTGGAAGGAACTTCCTAGAGTGGATCACAAAGAAAAAACAAGTTTGCCTACTTCATATAGTGGACTTTTATGGATCCAGAACCAAAGTAAACCATTAGCCCTTCTGTTTCCTCCTGTCATTTGAAATAGCAATATAATTTCCCATAGAGTAAAAAAGACTTTTAAGAGTCGGGGATATAGCTTGGGGTTTGATCCCCAACATCTCACCCACTCCCCGCCCGCCACACACACACACACACACAAAAAAAAAAAAAAAAAAACTTGAAAAGGTAGGTGTGGTACTCTGTGTCTGTAGATCTAGTTACTCACAAGGCCGAGCAGAAGGATCACAGGGTTAAGGCCAATCTCAGCAACATAGTGAAACCCTGTCTCAAAAAACAAAATAAGACAAAAACAAAAACTTTTAAGACAATATATACCATATTTAGGCTTGCTATAAAATTGATGCATATTATTTAGAAAAATAACAAGGCAGTAGAATTGGTCAGAAGTTTGGAGACCTTAGAATATTTCTAAGTTTTTAGATTTCTAAGATGTTCACAAGATAAATGAAAGCACGTATTTCCACAAAGCCAAAATTTAAAAACAACCAAAATGTTCTATCAGCAGATGAATAAATGATAGTAGTATATCCCTACAGTAGTGTTAGCAATTGAACTATGTAATTATAACATGAATCTCAAAATATGCTAAATTTAAGTGAGTACATGCTGTATGATTCCATTTATAAAAATTTTATAAAATAACAACTAGTCTATAATGGAAAAAAAAGCATATCATTAGTTCCTGAGGATAAAATTGGGATAAGAAAAAGTAGGGGAAAATTGGGGGTGGGTATCTTGATTGTAATGGGAGTTTCAGAGGTGAGTACATATTTCAAAATTCATCAAATTGAGCACTTTATGTACAGCTTATTACACATCAATTATGTCTCAGTAAATTTGTTAAAAAATTACTTAAGATATCTAATCAATTCTGGTAGGTTTGCTGTCACTAGAAGAAATTCTCATACCCAGCACCCATAATAAAGTAGCCTTCTTTCATTAATCCTCCCAAATTCAGTTCAGATGAATTCTTGCTCATGGCTTACATATAGGTTTGATTGAGAAGATATTTCCATATTTCTTCTGGAGTCTGATTATCTCTTTAGGTAGCTTGGCATTATTTGCCTTCTTAGTCACATCTCTAAGCTGCTTTTATTTATGATTGGGAGAGTTGGTTCTGTGGTGCCTGCTGACAGTAGAAATTCAGTTGTTAAATGAAGCAAAAAGTAAACATTAGCTTTGAACAAGCGTAGTGGCAAAATTCAAAGCAGCAAAACCATAGACTGTCTAATCCGCACATAACTATTAGTTTTAACCTCATAAAATAATCTTGAAAAATGAGAACTTTTTATAGCTAAAATAAAAAGTTATGAAAATCATGGCCAATTCAGTTTTTTCAATAATAATTTACAGGGTAGTGTCATGTACTTGCTTTGTGATGAAAGAAGTTCAAAACTAGGCAAACAAACATAAAATGCAAAATAAAGAACTGTGGATATAGCTTCATCCATGGCAGATCTTTTGCCGAGTATGTATAAGGCCCTGGGTTCAATCACTAGCACCACACAAAAAAAATTTTAAAAAGCAAATGATCTTCAAGATCCCCTCAATGCTTACATGTTTTTAAAGACCCTTAGCTTCATCCTAGAACCCTATGCATCAGCCTCTTACACTCTAGTAAAGCGATTCATCTTACATTTAGAGGTCATAGAGGAAATTCCATATCATAAAAAGTGCTATAAATGTATTACATATGCTCGGGATGTTAAAGACTTGGCATGTTTGTGTTCAGTCCAATCTTAATGGAGATGGAATCATCTAGGGGAGTTACCTAGAGAACTTGGTATCCCTATAAGGTTTTATATAAAAGGGAAGAAAGAAAAGTGTTCTATGCAAGAACAGTATGTAGAAAGATGTGATACTGAGAAACTCTTCTTATAGGTCTGTAAGAGTATACTATCATTTGGGGTTGTTTTGTTTTGATTCTGAGATTGGGTCTCACAATGTTGCCCAGGCTGGCCTTGACAATCCTTTCACCTCAGCCTCAGTAGCTAGGATTACAAAGTGTGCTGAACCTCTCCTTTACTATCATTGTTATAAAGTTACTTTTCACTTTGGAAGATGAGAATTGGAGGGGTCAAAGATAGAGGATACAAAGAAAAGAAATAGAAGGGATCTCTAGAAGCACTGAGAGTGGGTTAGTCTTTAATAAACTCATTTTCTGAAAGTGGAAGAAATATTATAAAGGTGGTGCAAATGAAGATACCTTTGAGGGGAGCAGGAAGAGATGGCAAGAGCAGTCAGAAGATCCCAGATTGGACCTCACAATCTCAGTGTTGTTTAAATTAGAAAGAGATGGAAATGGACTTGACCCATTAGGGGCTTAAGATATTATGCCATGTTAGAATATTTGATCATGAGAATATGAGAGAGAACTGAGCAAGGACTATCTCACCCCTCCAAAATCAGTAAATGGTACTAAGGGCCAAGGCCAAAGACCATTAATTTGTCATCATTCCATTCTTCATAGTTGTATGATTTTTTTTTTCCCTGTAGCATTTCTCAGGAATCTCAGTATAAAAACTAAACAAGCATATTTTAGCATTGACTCAGGTTGGGATTTGCTGGACTGAGGTAAAATTATCTGTACATCAGGAATCTGAAAAGTGCTGTTTATATCTCAGATGATCAGGCATGAGTTCAAGCTCGTAGAGGAGAAAAACTTATAAAACCAGAAGAGAGCCAACAGACTGGGATAGTAAGAAGAGAAGGTTCCAGAGTCTCTGAGTCTGGATTGCTGGTAGAGTAGAGGAGGAAACTGGATAGGAAGAAAAATATGGTCAGAAAGTAGGAAAAGTGTACATAGTTTTCTAGGAGAGAAATTTCTAAGCTAGTTCCAGGGTGTTGCTGAGGGAGTTTTATACTTGAAATACAATAGTGAAGCAGTCAGCATCATTGCATTTTCAACAATGGTTTATCATGAGTTTTGTATGTGGTAATCAACAGTTCCAGGATGATAGATGTAATTGGGAAGAAGTGAAACACAGATCCTTATTCCAAAGGATTGGGATTTTAGGGATAGCTTGATTTCAAAAACAAGATCTTGGCAGCTATACACGTGGGTAATTGAGGTAGGTAGAAATGAAGGTCATTGAATTCTAGAAGCATGTTAAGAATCATGGGGTCTACTTGGCAAGAGTCCCTTAGCCAGCCTTTGAAATTATATTATACCTAAGGTAGAATAACTTGAGTTCAATAAATTGTGTACAAGAAGCAGTTAGCCTTGTCAAAGAGTACATGGTACTTTGGCATTCAGCTGAACCCATGGATCCATTTTCAGAACGTTGGGCTTTTTTAAGTATATAGGAAGGATGATAATCTACAGGGTTATTTTTTAAAAGGGAATTTCAATGATAGTTATCAAAATATTAAATAAAAAAACTGTGATGTAAAATTTTCTTATAATATTGAGAATAGAATCTAAGGGTGCTCTACCACTGAGCTACCTCCTAGCCCTTTTTATTTTTTGAGACGGAGTCTTACTTAGTTGCCTATGCTGGCCTTGAACGTGAAATTGTCTTGCCTCTGCCTCCCAAGTTGCTGGGGTTACAGGTGTGTCTCCTGGCAACACACAATTCTTTTTGATGTATAAATTATCAAGATCTAGAAATATGTCTTACCCCTACTGTAGTATTTGAAATAGTAATAAGTCTAAATGGTATTTTAAGATGTTTGCAGCAATTACAATGTATTATGAAAATATCTTTGTCTTATATTAATGATACATCAGAAGTACCATGACTACTGTTGTATTTCCTATATTCATAAATGAAGAAAACACAAATTTTAAGTTAGAATCTAACAAAAATTAAGGTGTACATTTTTTTCCTCAACCAAGGTCACAAACCTCAGACTTCTTTCAAAGTCTTCTGGTTAAGAAACCCATGTTTAAAGGATGGTATATCCAGAAGGCATAAATCTGAACAAAAAGTGGGTTTTACACGGGAGAAATCATCATCTATAAGGGACAGTGAAGAGCTAGGAGGTTATTTCCATACTTCCTAACTTTTGGGGGAATGTGGGGATGATGGTGCCTGGGGGCAATGGGGTTTTTTGCAGGGAGCAGACTTGGCTCTGAAAGCTGCTAGGTGGAGAAGAGCAGGGTGCTTTGTATTTAAGAAAAATAAATAAAACCATATTTTTGAGAATAAAGAACAATGAATGAATAAAAAGGAGAGAAAAAGGTCAAGAATAATGAAGAGGGAAGGAGTCCCTCAGAGTGAGATGAACTAGCCTGGGCCATACATAACTGAAGCCCAGGATTTCTGGAAGCCTGTTGAGGTGGGCCTTGGGGAACCATTAGTGTAGTAGCCAATAGCATTTGCTCAGATTTTCAGGTAAAATTCTGCTGAGCAAAATTGTTGGATCTTCCTGAAGAAATTTTAAATATCATGGTTCTGGTAGAGAAACTTTGGGTTCGTGTTTTAATTCCTTATGTCTTTCTTTTCCCTTCCTCTGTCCCTTCTAGAGGATAGAACATACACTACCTAGCTCAAGATAGAAAAATCTGAAGTTAAAGGAGACAGGTGATAACAGTGGTGGAGGTGGGGTGAAGGGGAAGATTACTGTCTTTATATTATCAAATGTTCTTTCTAGTTTATTTTTATTGCTGGTCCCAATCACACACACACACACACAAAAAAACACATGAGCACTTAAGAATTAATTTTTTATTAAAGACCAGACTTATAATTCTGTCCCAAAAGGGAGGATTTGAGAGTATCAGCTAGAGTAAGGGAAATTGCAAAATGAAACTAACTAGCAAACTGTGCTTTGGTGTTAATATTACAAGGTAAACTTTCAATTTATATAATTTGAAATCACTTGAAGTGTAAAGAAGAATTTGGTTGTTCTTACTAGGTAACATATCAATTTAAAATAAATACTTTATATGTACCCAGGTATTCTAATGTGAATTTAATTTCTTTTAAATCTAACAATACTTTTGTTAATTGGTAAATTAATTATCTTTTTTTGTTTGTTTGTTTAAGGAATTAGCTCTTCGTAGCCAATTACCAACACTGGAGCAGGATGGTGGGACTCAAAATCCGGTGTCTTCTCCTGGGATGTCTCAGGAATTGAGAACAATGACGACCAATAGCTCAGATCCCTTTCTTAACAGGTTGGTAAGAGTGCTAATAGCCAATATCTGAAAAAGATAGGTTTAAATTTATTCTGCCTAGTACTTAGAGTGGTCTGTTTTGAACATACATGCAGGCCAAAAAACATAGCTGTAAATAAATCTCCATGTATGGTAAGTACAATAAAAATTGAGGATAAAACATGTCTCTTTTAAGAGGAAGTAAGCTGTTCAGACTTGTGGAAGGGATACTTATTCAATTACAATGTGTTTGCTTCTACCTATACTGTTGACTAACAGTCACTTAAAGTTAATAGAATTATAAAGGAACATGTAAGTGCCTTTCTGTGAGAGCAAATGAACTGCATCTTAAACCTACTTAGGGTTACATTGTAAGAATCATTGGCAGAAATTTTCCACACAGCTATGCAACCTGAGTGGCTCCATCCCAAAGCATTGTAAATGCCTCATGTTCTTAAAAGTCTGTGTAGTTCAAGGAGATAAAGTATAAGGTTGTGACTCTTTAAAAACTTCATGATTGTAGGGAAAAAAATTTTATTCTAAAAATATTTAGAACAATGGAATTTCCCATTGTTCTGTCTGTCTTAAGATTGTACTATGACCTGGTTAGGTTTGATTTATTTTGCTTTGCAGTGCTGAGGATTGAACCCAGAGTCTTGCACATGCTAGGCTAGTGCTCTACTACTGAGCTACATCTCCAACCCAGGAGCTTTGATTTTAGAGGCTAAAACATTTTAAGTACAACTTGTATTTTATACAAGTTTACATATTTGAACTTAAACTGAGGCTAATGAGGAATAGTCACAGGCACAAAACTTCTTTTTTTCTTCCACAAGGAAAATCTCAGATCAGTATTATTGATAAAACAGTACCAGTTTTACCAACAACCTTTGGTTCAGGGATAAAATTTTTTTTTTTTTTTTTTTTTTAAATAATGGAGTCATCCATGGTAGCACATGACTAAAATCTGAGCTATGCGGGAAACCTAGGCAGGAAAAGGACTAGGGATAACTCAGTGAGAGAGTACTTACCTAGTTATGAGGTTAGTCCCCAGTAGTGAAAGGGGGTGGAGGGAAATGGACAGGCTGCATATCTCTCTGGCAGTCATTGGTGAAAATTGTTAAAACTTGATGAGAGTTGAGCTGCCATTTGAGATTCTCTTCCTGGTAAGATCACAGAGTGACAGATAGTTGATGTGATTAATCTAAGGGCAGAATCATATATTCATTCTCTGTAGTATGCCCTAGTTTCTGAAGTACACATCTGTGATGTTTTTTCTTGAAACTTCGCCTTCTGAAGTTTCTCTGTTGCTTACTAGTTGGTTTATGCTTGTTCCTTAAGCTCTAAACAATTTGATTCCCCTCACTTGCCATGGAATCGACTAGTGGTATATAGTATCCCCTTATCTCCCTCTTGTTCTAAGATCCTTTGAAGCAAGTTCAGGTATCCCCCTCCGTGAAAACTTTTCCCTTTTACAAATTTTCGAGCTCACTTCTCTGTTTGTCCTGAAAGAACCTTACTTACATAGTTCATGTAGCCCTTAATTCATTAGTGTATTTGTTCACCTCTCTTGGTGCATTTGTGAGCTTTTAAAAAAGCATCACTTGGGCTGAGAATGGTGGTGCACACCTGTAATCCCAGCAACTTGGGAGGCCAAGGTGGGAGTATCACAAGTTCAAAGTGAGCCTTAGCAACTTCATGAGATCCTAAGCAACTTGGCAAGACCCTGTCTCAAAATAAAATTGAAGAGGGCTAGGGATGTGATTGAGCATCCCTATGTTCAATCCTTGGTACCAAAAAGAAAAAGAAAAAAATGTATCATTTGGCATGCCAAAGCCCAGGGTTTGATACCTAGCACTTCACGGGAAATTGGCAATATTTGTAATTTATTGTTAACTTCTATCCTCAGAGCCTAATCTAATGCTTGTGGTATAATAGCAAATGTTCAGTGAACATTTATTGAATGGGACCTGCAGATGGTGGGATTGTGCAGAGAGCTGTTCCTAGGAGGAGAGTCTTCTAGGGAATACCCATGTACTCCCCTGTGATTTAGAATGAACTGTTTAACTCTGTAAATTCATCTGTTTTGTAATGGACTGTAACATTGATGAGGCCCTTGTCCCAGATCAGGGCATTCAAAATAAAAACAAACCACATCCTGAGGTCTTTTCATATATGGCTGTAGTGTCTACAAGTAGTCTTAGAGACAAATTTGTATTTTCTTAGATTGGTGTGAGGCTCTGAATCTTGCCAAAATCTGGCAGAAGCATTGAGCCCAGTGTAAGCCTGGTTGGTGTGTGTGTGTGTTAAGTTTAGTTGCTTTTTTGTTTTCAAAACAGTTGCTTAAATATCAAGATGTGGGGAAATTTAAAGCACACATTTATGTTGAAAAACATTAATAGCAATTGCCTATGATTTTCTAGTATTAGGGACTCACAATTTTACAGTCAATACCAGTTGATGTCTTTGTGCTACTAGCTTAGGAAAAAATATTTTATTTATGAAGTAATATTCTGAGGATTTTTGCAATTTCTGTATGTAAATCTGGGAAACTTTTCATTTAGCCTAAAGTAAAAAATCTGACTTGGCTCATGTTTTTCCTCAAGGGATGTGTCTTGTACTGTTTTCTTTTGTTCTTTCCTACAATTGGAGCTATAAGGTCTTATGCTAAGGTATTTGAGTTTTCCCCTCCTCTGAGCAGAAGCAAGGAAATCAAACTACAGGAATTCTTTTCTTATCAGCAGTGACTCATATATTTTGGTCCAGTTCAAAAAGAAATTCTGATATTTTATTTTGGGTTCATTTTTTCTTGGTTTAAGTTCTCTGCACAAGAGCTAAGAAGTTAACATGAGTCTAGTGCAGGCCTGTCTCACCCATCCACTTGGTATTTGGGTTTTGACCTCTCTGCCTTTGCTACTACCACCTGGATAATTGAAACCTTGGAACCATTGAGCTGTGTGGAGTGTGCGCCCCTACTCTCCTCTATTCAGGTGGTGTCCAGACAGAATACTTGTGCAGAGAATTTTCTAACTCTAGCAAAACTAGGTCTGTTTTGTTTTGTTCTTTTCTTTCATTGCCACCATAGTCAGTTGGCAATCTGGTCCTTTAGAGATGCCAGCTTCAATTAGGATTAATTTGTTTATTACAAGTTTATAGGACAAGGGGTTATGTATGCCCATGAAGGGGGATCCTTGTTTTATGTATTTCAGGTCAAGAATTTTCACTAATCTTTGAGAATTATTTTGACTTCTTTGTTGTTGTTGTTTGTTTATTTTTGCTTTGTATAAAAAAAATTTGCATCAGTCTTCAACTATCATTTTTTTATAGTGGCACCTATCACTCTCGAGATGAGAGTACAGACAGTGGGCTAAGCATGAGCAGC
The DNA here is from genome assembly GCF_048772815.1 of Callospermophilus lateralis. NCBI lineage: Eukaryota > Metazoa > Chordata > Mammalia > Rodentia > Sciuridae > Callospermophilus > Callospermophilus lateralis. Next base: position 124,340,311 of record NC_135306.1, on the reverse strand, counting down.
TACAGTGTCCCTCGAACCCCAGATGACTTCCTGAACAGTGTTGATGAAATGGATACAGGTTAGTATTCTTCATTCCTCTGAGAAATCTGACTGGCCTGGTGGTGCATGCCTTTAATCCCAGCAGCTGGGGAGGCTGAGGCAGGAGGATCTCTAGTTCAAAGCCAGCCTTGGCAACTTAGCAAGGCAATAAGCAACTCAGTTGAGTCCCTGTCTCCAAATAAAATACAAAAATGGGCTGGGGATGAGGCTCGGTGCCCTTGAATACAATCTCCAGTATCAAAAAAAAAAGAAAGAAAGAAAGAAATCTGTTAGTCACAGATAATCATATTATCACCAGATCTAATAAGCTATTGTGAGCAAAGAGTATTCAGAGGAAAACCATTTAAAATCCTTTAAACTTCAATTTGAGCCTGCCTTTTTTTATTCCTATGAGATAAATTATGATTTCAAGTATGTTTCTGATATTTAAATGTCATGAAATGGATATCTTAGCTCCATTTGAATAAAACTGATAACATGATTCATTTTAACATGTCTATTGGCAAGGTAATTGAGGACTCTATTGGAAGTGTCTCCTATTATAGATTTGTGTTTTTAATTTTGGTGAGAGTTTTCTATATGCAGTTCATTGTTTTCTTCTTTCTTTTTTTCTGGGGTTTTTGATTCAACTTGGGTGTAATGGGACCAGGAAACTGGGTGGAAAAGACTTGGTATTGGAGCCTATCTACTTAGGGTTAGAATAGTTAGTAGAGGTCTTTCAGACATTAAGAAATTGCTGCTTCACAGAGATAGTTAAGGAACTGTTTCTCCCATAGCTTACCTGGTGACCATTGTCCTGGATTTGACAACTGTAGAGTATAGGAATTTGCAGAGAAGAGAAATAAAGCAGCTCCTCAGCTAGCTAACTCTTTAGTTACCAACTTCTCTAAAAGTGTTTGGCAAGTCTTTTGTGCTGATGCTTTCTTATCTAGCTCATGACTATGATACTTTCTAGAATCCACATTACCCCTTTCTCTTTGCTTACCTAGATCTTAAGCCGTACTTAGTAGCCATTTCAAACCCAATTCATGAACTATCCTTCCTCCTTTTATCATTTTTTTCTTCTTTAGACCCCTATAGCACTTAATGGATTATGTTAGTTTTTTCAAAAGTATATATTGTTTAAACTCTGAGGAATGTTAATATGTCTATGCGGAAAAAAAAAAGGTTCTGTGACCAGGTTAAGTTTGGAAATCCTAGAAGCTAGACTAAAAATTTATTTATGCAAAGACTTTTTGGAAGCTTGTTTTGCTTTTATGAATGTGGAGTAGAGTACTCATGTAGTCCTTTGATTTTATGTTCCTCATATGTAAGAGAGGGCTGGAGTTGTACCTCAGTGGTAGAATGCTTGCCTAGCACATGTGAGGCACTAGGTTCAAGCCTTAGCACCACATAAAAAAATAAATAAATAAAGGTATCGTGTCCATCTACAACTAAGAATATTTTTTAAAAATCTCTTTTAAAAGAAAAATATATGTAAGAGAAAGGCAGGTCTATACCATTCATTTTATATTTAATCTTATTATGATGGTACATATCTGGAAAACAATAGGCAGCTATACTGTCATGTGGTGTGCTTCTTCTTTCTTCCTTTGCCACATAAAAATTTTCAAGGGATTTTTGCTTTTTCATCCCTTTCTGTGCTCAGTCCTTAGTGGTAAGCATTCAAGCTATACATTGGATATATGAACAAATGCTAAAACACAAATAAACTTGGCATTGTAATTTTGTTATCTCTGTGGTGTCTTCTAGAATAAATTCAGGCCAATCAGGAATACTTTTCCATTACTATGCATTTCTGTACACTCATAAGATACAGCTTTGATGTTAGCTTTTCTAAAAGGATCTGTCTCTCCCTTTGATAAACTAGGTGATACTATCAACCAAAGCACCCTGCCCTCACAGCAGAACCGTTTCCCAGACTACCTTGAAGCCATTCCTGGGACAAATGTGGACCTTGGAACACTGGAAGGAGATGGAATGAACATAGAAGGAGAGGAGTTGATGCCCAGTCTTCAGGAAGCTCTGAGTTCTGACATCCTTAATGACATGGAATCTGTTTTGGCTGCCACCAAGCTAGATAAAGAAAGCTTTCTTACATGGCTATAAAGCCCTCAGGTAGACTGAATTCTAAATCTGTGAAGGATCTAAGGAGATGAGACGTGTGCCTGAAATTTCCAAATAAGCCAGCTGCAATTTTATGGCTAATAACAAACAAAAAATATATATATATGAACAAACAAACGTCCAGCAAGATTCTTTCATCCACTATTTTGCTCTTCCTTGTCCATTGCTGCTGTTAATATATTGCTGACCTCTTTCACAGTTGGCCCTAAAGAATCAAAAAAAAAAAAAAAAAACCCAAAACAACAAAAAAATTCTTTGCTATTATAACTACTGTTTATTTGGGGGGCTGGGGGAAGTGAGCCTGTTTGGATGATGGATGTCATTCCTTTTGCCCAGTTAGATATTTGACTCAGACTTGGAAATCAGATGCTTCATGTCACAGCGTTTAGTCTTTGTTCACAGTTGCTTCTTCAGCTGCATTTGGCCAGTGGAAAAACATGTCTTACTGGTCTAACAAGCCAAAAATGTTGTATCTGATATTAAGTACTTAATGCTAATTTGAAGAGGTAGCTGAAACCAAGGCTGAAGACTTATTTTCAGTGTTTTGTTTTTTCCTCCTAGTGCTATCATTAGTCACATAGTGACCTTGATTTTATTTTAGGAGCTTAAGGCATGAGACAATTTCCATAGAAATATATTAATTATTGCCACATACTCTAGTATAGGTTTGGGTGGATATTTTTGTGGATGTTTTGGGTTTTCTGGTGTTTTTCTTTCTTTTTTTTTTGGTTTTTTTTGTTTGTGTTGGTTGGTTGGTTTTATTGAAACTTAGTCAAATTACTCTATTAGTAAATCTGTTTAATCTGTTTATAGTTGTAGTTTGGGACATTTATTGTAGTTCTTTTGATAAAATTTACATTTCCTGAGTTTTTTGCCATCTTATTTAAATCTTGATTATCTGCTCTCTAAACACACACACAGACACACACACACACACACACACGCACACACAGTGTTTATAATAGTGTGATAGCAGAATGTACTTTTTTTTTTAAAGTTTCCCTACTTTCCAATTTATTTTTAAAATGGTAGCTTTGAATGTATACATTTATAATACATGACTAGTAGTGCATATCTCACAAGCAGTTTTAATCTGGTTGGGGCAATCTGCAGATGTTTGAGATAGTTTTGTCTTCTAAAAGGGCTATTACTAAGGATAGTGCCTAAAGGAATACTCTTTGCTCTCTGGGCACATGATAAATACCTGATGAATTAGAAAGGAGCAGACTAGAAATGGTTTTATTTTCTCCCTTGTACAAGTTTGAGTCTTAGAAATCACTGAGTAGGTTTATGATGTACGTGACAGAAGTGAGCTTTACAGCAACTCACCTTCCTTTAACTTTGGAAATTTATACTCGCCTTAGTTTTGGAAGTAAACTCTGGTACTTCAGTTCTCATTTATAATGAGTACATTGAAGACTAGAAATCTAAACAGAGTAGACAACCCTCCCGAAGCCACACCTCCACCCACCCCACCCCAAGTGCTGGGGCTCGAATCTGAGGCCTTGCTTGTGCTAGGCAAGTACTTGAGCTACATCCTCAGCTCCTACTTTCACATGCTGAAAATTAAACCTCTAGGTAGTATGTGGGCTAGTATAAGGTCATGAGTTAGCTGGTAAAGTGATCAGATTAATAAATGTATATTGGTTGTTGAATTTAGCAAAGTAGTAGAGATAATCATGATTATACCTTTATTTTTACAGGAAGAGATATAACTAGAGTATGTGTCTACAGGAGTAATAATGGTTTCCAAAGACTATTTTTTAATGAACAAAGTGAGCATGAATTTACTCTTCAATATATAAGCTATAAAGTAGTGGTTATGAATTAGAGTGGTACCAGCTAGTATCTCTGTGATTTAAGGGTCTTTCAGTGCTTCTAGCATAAGCCCTTATTTTCAAGGGTTTATAACAGACAGAATCTGTTTTTCTGGGTTCAATTACTATGAAAAAGGTTCAGCTCCGGAAGGTAGATTTTTTTTTTTTTTCCTTTTTCCAATTACAAAATCCAAGTATTTTGACCCTTCAATTTGGAGGAGTGCAAAAGCGGAAGTAAGAAGTTTTATTTTAAGTACTTTTTAGTGCTCAAGAAAAATGCAATCACTGTATTATATAAATGATTCCTGGGTTATTGTTCATAATAATTTGACTCAGCTTTTATTTTAAAAACAGCAGAAAGATTCAGTGTTGAATCAAGTTGGGGTGGGGATGGCCAGTGTGCAAATGCATTGAGTTTTAGAACAATAATGAAATTCTACCTAGAATGCATAATTGAGCATTTGGATGAGATAGTATGTTGTTTTTAATGTGCAGATCAGAGCTACTTAGTGCCTATAATTTGCCAGTAAGTCACAAATTAAAATCATATCTTATATATCAGCAGAGTAGCTTTAGCTTAGGGGGAGGGTGGGAAGGTGGGAGTGGGTTGTGAAGAGTTAGTGGGACCTTGATAGAAAACTTTATAAACTTTCTCTTCAATAAAGACTTATCTTGCATCTTGCTATCATTAAAGGCAGTTGTTCCTAAAATTTCACTCACTTAAGAACACCCACAAAGCAAAAATACATAGTCTTCATTTCCTCCCAAATTTAATTTGCCCAGTTATACCTCAGTGTTGTAGCAGTGCTGTGTATCTGACATAGTGCTTTGATCTTATCATACCCTTGTAGTGACCTGGAAGAGATTTAAGAGTCCTTTCTCTTTTTGAGTTTGAATCATAGCTTTGATGTGGTCTTTCTTGTTTTATGTTCTTGTTCCTAATGTAAAAGTGTTTAATGCTTTTTGGTTGTATTGGGTAGTATGGGGATAAGGTTTTAACTGGTTATTCTTGAATTGCTTTTACAATAAACCAATTTTATAATCTTTAAATCCATCAACTTTTTATATATTTTTTTAAGTTACGGCTTCTTAAATCTACTTATGATTGATGGAACACATTGATTTGGAATTTCAGATCTTCCAAAGCACTATTTGTTGTAATATTATTTTTTAAATATAGTGCCTTTTAAAAAAAATAACATAAGGAAGTGACTGTGATACAAATAATGTTAATGTTTTAAGTCTACTCATTTTAGGTAGATGCATTCTATATAGAACATGGCAGAAAGATGAAAAACAGTAATTGTGTATTCAGAATTCATACCAATCAGTGTTGAATCTTAGTGCAAAAGCAGGAGGCAATATCCATTGATTAATGATTTCAGAGCTTTTGTATATCTGAGAAATGAGTGCTCAGATGAATTTTATCTTTGCAAGCATGTTTTTGTAAGAATTGTGGGTGTGCCTATCTTAACATTTATTTTCTGTATTTTGAAATCAAGTATTCTCCACATTTTAAATGTTTTATATTAGAGATTTCTTTAATGCACACTTGTCAGATATATATATATAGTACCAATGTACCAATGTTACCTTTTGTTTTTAGATGTTAAGCGCATGCTCATGTTAGGTACTTACAAAAATTGTTACATTATTTTTTCTTATGTAATTCCTTTTTTGTTTGTTTATGTTGTCCAAATATATTCTTTCCTTAAACTCTTCCTTGTTGTTTTTGATAGTTTATAATATTTAAAACTCTTTGGCTTAATAGTCTTTCAGTAGAAGTAGTACTAAAAATTAAAGGTTAGTATAGTAGTAACTGGTAGAGAGATGAAGCCAGGTTAAGTTTAAAATTAGTTTGCTCCCTGAAGTTAGGCATGACATTTGGAACTTTAAAAATTTAGGTAAAGGGGCTGGGGTTGTGGCTCAATGGTAGAGTGCTTGCCTAGCATGTGCGAGGTGCTGGGTTTGATCCTCAGCACCACATAAAAATAAATAAAATAAAGGCATTGTGTCCATCTATAACTAATATATAAAATTAGGTAGAGTTCTTTGAACTCTTTTCTGTATTCTTCATATGTATCATCCCCATCGTCAGTGGCAGGGTCTACGCAGAATTCTGTCTACTTCATTCTAAAATGACCTGACTACATGTAACAGCACAGAGGAAATTGAGATGAACATGACACTGTTTTTCAAAATGGCCTTTGGTTTTCTTTCTCCAGAGTATTCTCTTATTGTCTCCAAAACAGAACACTTGTGTTAGTGAAAAGTATAACTTATTGATTTGTAAATAAGTGTTCACAAATTCACATGGTAAGTCCCAAAATTTGAATAAGAAGATTTGAGAGGGAAGAAAAAGGAGATTTGATTGTCTTTAAAAATGACTTTTTTGTGTGTTATGTGTAATATCTCCCATTATTGGTATGTCAGTTTGGTGAGGCAGGTCTGAAAACTTATTTTTCTACGTAGAATTTCTTTATATTGGTAGAATGATCATTTTTGTGGAGCTTGAAATCATTTCTCTTATTCAGTACAAAATATAGTGATCATACATCTTAGCTCAAAGCCACACCTTGAAACTGGTGGTGTAGCTCAGTGATGGAGCATATGCATAGCATGTGTAAAGCCCTAGGTTCAGTCCCCAGCACTACAGAAGAAAACGGTGGGGCTGAAGCAGGGTAACATTCTCCTTCTTACTAGTTGCTCCAGTGGGCAGTGCACTTTGGCTGTGTACATGGCAACAACAACTAATAATAAAAGGAAACCAAGGTAATTGGTAGATGGTGGATTATGTTTGATTCCCTTCAGTTTCCATTTTTAGACAGCTGGGGTTGCAGAAGAAGAGCAACCTCAAAAAACCAGTCACATTTTCTCACCTTCCCTAATGGCAATCACAGTCTCCCTGGCTCGGAACTGTCATTTATACTGATAACCTGTCTTTATTGTGGGTAAATTCATGTTCTGTTCTCTTTGGCTCCAGGTGGCCACATATACTAATGCTGAAGGAATCAACAGTGACCTTAACAGAGTGTCTACCATTTTATATCCCTATTCCACTTTTTAAATTGTTGACTTTGGTCTATAGTTTAATCATGAGAAATTCGTGATAAACAGTCTTTTCTGATGTGAAAGTTTACTGAATTTAGAATCAGATGTGGCAGTTGGCACGTACCCATTTTCTCAGCTACTTGGGAGGCTGAAGTAGAAGACTGTTTGAACCCAGGAGTTTGCAATCAGCCTGGGCAACATAGCACAACCCTGTCACTCACACACATACACACACACAAAGATAGAATTATGACTTAGTACTGTAGGTTTCCAAGTTACATGTGGAATATCTTTTGCTATATTATTTGAATATAGACAGCTGTGGTATAAATCTGAGGATGCAGCTCAGTGGTACAGCATGTACATCTAGCATGTGTAGAACCCTGAGTACGATCAGGATCTCCAAAAACCTGTGATTCAAGTAAAATGGATAACTTCTTAACCATGAACATAGCCTTAAACTGGTATTTTTAATACTGCCACAGATTAAAAAGTCACAAAATTAAGACACTGGGAAAACAAGATGATATTGAAAAGATGTTCAGAATTTTTTAAACTGTTATATTTTAACAAATCTCCCAAACTAAATGGTCTGACTTATAAACTGTTCTGATACTGTTAAAAAGTAAAAACAGCAACACACCAACATTTTTCTGTGCTGAATTTAAAGCAATATTTGGAGAACTCTGAGCAGAATTTATTTGTATAAAATTCCTAAACATCTTGTTCTAGTACTTAAAACTAGTGGGTGCAATGGTGCACAACTATAATCCCAGCTACTTAAGAGTTTGAGGCAGGAGGATCAAAAGTTTGAGAACACCCTCCACAATTTAGCAAGACTTTGTCTCAAAATAAAAAAGGCTGTGGTGTAGCTCAGTGATAATCTCCCCTGGATTTAGTTCCCAGTACCAAAAAAAAAAAAAAAAAAAAAGTAATCCGCAAGTTGTGGCACATGCCTGTAGTCCCAAGTACTCTGCAGGCTGAAGCAGAAGGATCAGGAACCCAGGAGTTCAGGGCCAGCATGAACAATACAGCAAGATGTCCTCCACCAAAAAAGAAAGAAAAAGAAACTTTTAATAACTAGGATTACTGCAACTTTGTGATATTGTTACCAACTTACATTCATTATGTGTAGATGCACAGAGCTTGATTCTTAGTAACTTTTTAAAACTAAGTTTGGGGTTAGGGAAATGACTCAATAGAGCATTTGCCTGCCTAGCATGCATGAGGCCCTAGGTTCAATCCCCTAACACCTAAAAGAAAAAAAAAAAAAAAGAAAACTTCTTAAAGTTATTATATACTTTTCCCTGTGTGTCCTTATTCTAAGTATGTTTTATCATACAATTCCCATGAAGTAGTCTATAATTTAAACATCTCTTTTTGGGTGTTAATTTTCATTGTGGGGTGTTATTAGAAGCCATCTCTCGGTTCTTTTTAAATCAGGTACTTATGTTACAGTGGTATTTCCTAATGACTTCTGGCCAGTGTGAATTAATTTTTCTCAAAGACATGGATCCAGTGTCAAAATCTGAGAAAAAGCACTACTGCATTTCTCCATGAGCCATCAACAATGATATAGCCACTGGCAAACCTGGCAGAAGATTATTTCTCCCCATTCAGGGAATGTAGCAACTTTTAACACTTCTATCTAATGATGAAGAGGTAAGCACATCTGCTGCAGAGTTCAACAGAAGCATTCTCAGTGATGGCTGAGAATCACTGATCCCTGGGGTGACCCTGAATTAAGACCTGAGATTTTTTGGAGATGCAAAGACTCATGTTCAAGAGTAGCCAGATCACGAGGAATCCTGAAGTCAAACTGCAAAAACCACATGTGCATTATCTTTTGGATCAAGGCTATTGGCTGAGGTGTTTTCTCTCTGAGCACCAGTAAATCTCTTGAGCCCTACAAAATCTCACTAGGACTGCACAGAGAAGAATATGGACTAAAGATTTAGTTGTTCTTTTATAATCCAAAACAATATACAATTTAGCTCTTCAATATTGTAAGCCAGATGAGTTTCTGTGGAATTCTGCCTTGAGGTTTTCAGAAGATCAGCATGAGCCCATGTACTGTCCATTCAAAAAACAGCTGATGCTACTGTTATGTATATTACAAATAGTTCAGAACTCTCCTTTGAGGGACTATATTGATCTGGAATGAAGTGGCAAGCACTGGTAAATTTAGGATATTGTTTAGTTTATTTAACACTGATTTGATCTGAAAATTTAGTGACCAAAATTCCTGTCAGTCTTCCAAAGTCACTGAAGTAAAATTCCTGAACATTTCCAGTTATTTCTGTCTGGCTAAGTATACCAAATTTGGAAAGCAAATTACTCCAATCAAGTTGATGTTCCACTGCCATCAATTACTATAGAAGCTGAAGTCTATGAGACTTTTTTCCCATTAATTGGTAAATGGAAAATATTGCAATTTATTTCATCTCAGATACTGGTTATAAGGACAAAAGCAAAATGTTATAAGAGCAACTGGTGAACTGTTAAATTTCTCCCCCTCCCCCAAACGGTTTTGAACCCAAAGGCACTTTACCACCTACCTACATCCACAGCACCCTTCACCCCTTTTAAGATGGTCTCAAAAATTTGTGAGGGTCTCACTAAATGGCTGAGTCTGACCTTGAACCTGTGATCCTCCTGCTTAAACCTCCCAAGTCACTAGGATTATAGGCATGCACCATTGTGCCCAGCTGAACTGTTAACATTTAAAAAGCAATATTTTTAAAGTGACCATGATCTTTCTCAGTATCCTCTTAGAGAATTATGTTGTTCAATAATTCAAAGTACTTCTTCTATCCTGAGTAGGTCTACTCAGTATATCTGCATAGTTACTTGAAACTCTGCTTTTCTCTGTCATTAATATGCACACCAAAGTACATGTATAAAGACACAAATTGGTGTGAATATACTTTGTATACAACCAGAGATATGAAAAATTGTGCTCTATGTGTAATAAGAATTGTAATGCATTCCACTGTCATATATAAATTTAAAAAGTAATTTAAAAAGAAGAAAAAATATGCACACCAAAAAACACCCCTCCCCAGTTTTATATGCTATTTGTTTTTCAATAACTATTTTAAAATGCTATAATTAGCAAACCACTACATCTTATTTGATCATACCCAAATATGAGTGAGTATCACTATTCCTATATACCTCAAATCCCACAGTGGCTGTGAAATGAGTAGTGAAAATTTGATGATTTAGCACATAACTGGGTAGTATTTTCTGTGTACAAGGTTAACCATGTTCACTGGAACTCAAAATTGTCTTTAATTGATTGTGAGCTTTCCTAACCCACTGCAGGTAGGAAACTTTTCACACAGAGGGAATCCTAGGAAGTTTCCATAAAAAGACAATGCTCTAAAAATCCAAAACAATATTAAATACTCTAATGGGTTATTAAATCTTATGTCAGTTTTTTAAAATCCAGTGTATATTTGTCGAACAGACACTGTCAGGCAATATTCTAGACTTGCATAATCAGTGGTGTGGTAACTTACTCAAGGAACTTCCCAAACTAGCATAAATAAGACTGCTGCATGCTGAAGGGTAGTTAACACAATGTACTGGGAAAGCATAGTCCAGGAAAGGTACCTCCTCCTGGGATTATGAGGATAAGCCTCAGATGCTATTTAAATTGAACAGTGAGTGGTTATGACTAACCCAAGAGAAGTGGTTAGTGGAGAGGAAAGAGGGAGGACAAGGCAGGAAAACTTAAGACTATTTGGGAAAGTGAAGTTTTTCAGCTTGGCTGAGCTGTAAATATATAATAGATTTAATTCATTCAACAATGTGAGTGTCTGTATAAGCACTATTCTGGGAATACAATAATGAACACAGTAATTCTGTCCTCATGGAGTTGATGTTCTTGACAGGCTAGAATAGATGAACTGAGTACTTACCATATACCAGGCTCTTTCCCAAGCACTTTCCATTTAATTAATTCACTTAATTCTCAACAACAACTCAATGAGATAGGGACTATTCCAATTTGGCAGGTTAAAAATACTGACACAGGTGACACATCTGTGTAATGGATTAAAGGTGACTTCACTGTGTTTTGTTTTTTTTTTTGGGTTTTTTTGTTTTTTGTTTTTGGTGGTACTGGGGATTGAACCCAGGGCCTTGTGCGTGTGAGGCAAGCATTTTACCAACTGAGCTATACCCCCAACCCTTTATTTTTTCTTTAAATAAAAAAAAAAAAATTAAAAAATAAATGCAATAAGGTAATGTTGGCAATGTTACATCATGCCTCCCAGAAAGTGACCTCATTTGTTCTTTTTAAAATTGACCAAAATGCCACATGTGTTTGATTAGCACTTTACACCTTATTTACCATATGCAGAGGGACTGTGTTGGCATCTGTCCAGCTGTTCCTGATGAGTTACCACTCTGAGAAACTTCCCTTCTATAAGACAGCTGGGGCAAAGACCAGACTGATTGAATGAAAAGTCAGATTGTCCTTTTTGTTTGTTTGTTTGTTAGTTTTTAGTGAGGGAGAAACCTCCCAAAGCCTGAGCTAGATTCCTAGAGATCCCATTATTCTCCAGAACCAGCAACAAGGAAAGAGGAGACTTGTTTATGGTGCTACCCATTGGCTAAGGTGGAGTGATTTTCCTTTGGCTAAGGTGTAAATGGCAATGGTTTCTAAAAACACTTCTTCAACCTACATGGCTGCAGAACTACTCAGTGCTGGTATTAACTGTCCTACACCATCCCAGGAATGGGGAGAGTATTTGATGCAGATGGATATTGGAGGCCTGGAGCCTTGGCACCCAACCCTGGTCAAGGGTGAGACCCACGCTGTCATGACCATAAGCCTGACCCACAAGGTCACAGAGAGACAAGGAAGCTCAGCCAGGTTTTAAATTCAGAGAATTAACTCAAGGGAGAAAGATGAGACCCAGAGTGTCAAAGTGACTTTCTTAAAGCCATACAACTAATAAGGGGCTAAGCCAAGGACAGAACCTTAGACTTTCCATTCCTGGTGAATTTATCCTGTAACTACATTGATGAAAATCACAGAAAGTCAAAATTGCTCTCAAATCCTCTTTCATTGCCTATGTAGAGTACAGCAAAAGGTTCACACACTGGAAGGTACTCCAAGGACTAAGACTGATGGAAAGAAGGGCAGGTCCAATCACCACTTCCGTTTTATCCTGGGGCCTGTGCTTATTGAGTGGAAGATAAGTAGAATTTCCCAGGCTTTGAAAAACATTATTCCTCTATTGTTCTCTCCTTTCTCTTCAGCATATGTAGTTTAATTAATGAAAGCTAAAGGGGCCAAGCATGGTGGTGCTCACGTAATCCCAGCAACTCAGGAAGCTGAGGCAGAAAGATCATAAATTCAAGTCCAGCCTTAGCAACTCAAAATGCATTCTGGATGTAGCCCAGAATGAGAGCACCCTGGGTTCCATCCCCAGTACTGAGGAAGGGGAGGGGAGGGCAGGGGAGGGGAGGTGGGGAGGAATGGGATAGTGGGTATCTACTATAGTTCACTTTCTCAGTGTCTTTTTGTTTGTTGGCCCTTGTTGCTAAAATATTTTTCTGGAAATATTATTTTTAAATGCTTTAACTTTAAAAACCTGATGATGATAGTTCTTCGGGGTTTTTTCCCTTGTAATAAGAGGAACATTTTGTTTTATTATTTTCTTTTTAATTTTTTGTTTGTTTTTGATTCATCCCAGGGGCTTGTACCGCTGAGCTACATCCCCAGACCTTTTCATTTTTGAGAATGAAGTCACTTTTTCTAGACACAGTTGCCATTTTAATGAAATACCTAAGGATTTAGCTGAAACTTTGAAAGACTTGAGGGTCTTTTTACATCCAACACATCTCAAACAACATTAGATTATTGATTTTTTTTTTTCTTGAAATAATCCACTTATTTCTGTTCTCCAAATAAAATATTCGCTTTATTTTGCACAAATCAAATGCAGCCCCTGGGGGATGCTGGAGGCAGTTCAATTGTAGAGTACTTGTCTAGCATGTGTGAGGCCCTTGATTTAATCCCCAGCATCACCACCAAAAAAAAAAAAAAAACCTCCTCCTGAGATTTGCATATTCAGAAGATACTGCAAGTGCAAATTGTGGTTCCTTCTGTTTGGGGAGGTGGGTGGTTGGTGATTTGTTTTGGTTTCTTTTCTGGTTTTTTTTTTTTTTTTTTGGCAGGACTGGAGAAGGAATCAAGAAGTGCTTTGCCACTAAACTACATCTCCAGCCCTTTTTTATTTTGAGGCAGAGGCTTAGTACATTGCTAAGGCTGGCCTGGAACTTGTGATCCTCCTGCCTCAGCTTACCCAAATTCTGAAATTACAATTGCGCACCATTGTTTCCAGCTAAACTATGGTTCATTATAATATTATTTTGCTTTGTTCTCCCACAGAAGACTTATGTATATGACTTATAAAATGCAAATAAGGAAAAGTATCCACATTTGTCATCTCTTTGTTTTTAACATTGTATTGGTAAGTCCTTGAATTCCTAATTATAAAAATTTTTAATACTTATACTAGAATTAACAATAAAACTAGTATAAAAACTAAACTATTAAGAAATAACAATGAGCCAAGCTTGGTGGCACATGCCTGTAATCTCAGTAACTCAGGAGGCTGAAGCAGGATGATCACAGGTTTGCAGCCAGCCTAGACTATATAGCACAACCCTGTCAAAAAAAAAAAAAAAAAGTGTGTAGATGCAGCCCAGGGTTCAATTCCTAGTACTGCAAAAGTAAAAGGAAGATGAGGAAGGGAAGGGGGAGAAAGAAGAGGAAGGAGTCATAGACAAATGACTATGTCATTTGAGGACAGTTATAAACTGGTGAGCTAGTTGCAAACTGGAGAGGATGCAATTCAAGTGGTTTCCATCTTGACACAGGCAGTACTGCAGAATAGAATGGTCTGCCCTTTTTATATTTTATTTAGAGTCGGGGTGTTGCTAAGTTTCTTATGGCCTTGCTAAGTTGCTGAGAAGTTGCTGAGGCTGGTTTTGAACTCATGATCCTCTTGCCTCAGCCTCCCAAGCCCCTGGGATTACAGGGGTGCAGCACCATACCAGGCTCCCAAGTCCAATGTTAAACTGAAAAAGAGAGAGCTACAGGAAGAACAAATCAGAAGGAGATTCCAGGCAGAAGGGAAATGCAAGTAAAGACAGGACAGGGTGAAACAGTATGACTTGTTTGAAGAACCTCAAGCATTTCAATTTTCCTGGACTATCAGGCTAGAAGCAGCAATATAGATGGAGATAGAAGAGGGCCTCATACACTTCAGGACAGAGTACAGAATTTCTCAAAGTTCTGGGGAGCCTCAGAAAGGTTTGCAGGAGGTGAGGGAGTTGGTCACAGCCAGGTATGCAATTTAGATGAAGCACTCAGTTTTCAGAGAGCAAGTTAACTTGAAGAAGGGGGAAGTTTGGAAGCAGATTAGTTAAAAGGTCATTGCATAGACCAAGAGAGGAATAATAAGGGCCCAAGTGAGTCAGTGATAGTAGAGATGGTGAAAAGGACTTTGGTATCTAGAAGTCATTAGTAGGCAAAATGCACACAACTAGTGATTGATTGGAAATGGAAGATAAAGGAGATATTGTCTAGAATGATTCTGGTTTTCAATGAGTAGAGAAAACAGATTTCATAACATAAGAATAACAAACATAACATAATAACATAATAATATAACATAAGAATAATAGATTTCACAACATAAGGGAAATAGATTTAGACATTGAGTGATATCTTTTTAGATCACAAACATGATTGTGTCACTTTCCTGCCTTTAGCAGCTCCTAGTTATTTTCAAGACTTAATCCAAGATCCTACATGATTATAGGGCTTTAAAAAATCTTGTCCCTCCCTTCACTTCTTTCAAACATGCTGGCTTCTCAGTTCCTGGAACATGCAAACTCCTTCCCACCTCAGGACCTTTCCTCCTCCTCTTCCCTCTTCCAGGAAGACTCTCCTCCCAGTTCCACTCATCCTTCAGTTCTTAGCTTAAATGTTGTTCTTCAGGGAGCCTTTGCTGAACCCCAGTGTACATCAGATCCCTGGTATGTACTCTTACATGCGTTGGTACTCTCTGTTATGTTTTTCCTTTTAAAAAAATATATTTTTATTGTTACTATTATTTTTAGAAATAGGGTTGCACTGTGTTCTGCACGTTGGCCTAGAACTCTTGGGCTGAAGTATATAGGTATTTGTTTAATGTCTGTCTTTCTTTTTGAGGGAAGACTCTGTGTTTGCTTTGTTTACTGACATGTTTCCAGAACCTGGAAGGGCCATACATGGTTGGTGTTATGGTTTGGATGTGAGGTATCCCCCAAAAGCATGTGTGAGACAACGCAGGAGGGTTCAGAGGAGAAATGATTGGGTTGTGAGAGTCTTAATCCAATCAGTGAATTAATCCCCTTATAGAGATCTGAGTGGTAAGTGAAGTGGTGGGGTATGGCTGGAGGAGGTGGGAATTGGGGCATAGCTTTGGGTTATATATTTGTATCTGGTGAGTGGAGACCTCTCTCTCTCCTTTCTGATCTTCATGTGAGCTGCTTCCCTCTGCCACACTCTTCTGCCTTGAGCCCTGAAGAATGGAGCTGGCCTCCTATGGACTATGACCTCTGAAACCATGAGCTCTTAAATAAACCTTTCCTTCTTTACAGTTGTTCTGGTCCGGTGTCCTTTAGTCACAGCAGCAGAAAAACTGAGTGACAAAAACAGATGAAATGGAGGGAAGGAGCAATCAGAAGGCAAAAAGAGAACCAGAAGAAAGTGATGTCAAAGATATTGGCAAGGAGGATGGTGAATCAGCAGTTTAAAATAAGGCCAACAGGTCAAGTAGCATGAAGGCTGAAGACTGTCCACCACGTTTTTGCAATTAGGAAATCACTGACAACTTTGTTAAAAGCAGTTTTATGGGGGGCTGGGGTTGTGGCTCAGTGGTATAGCGCTTGCCTAGCACATGCGAGGCCCTGGGTTCAATCCTCAGCACCAGCTAAAAAAAAATAAATAAAGGTATTGACAACTACAACTAAAAAATAAATATTTAAAAAAAAAACAGTTTTGCTGTGGGTGGAAGCCAGATTGTAGTGGGTTGAATAGTGAATGGAAAGTGAGAAATCTGAGGAATAAAACTCAACTGCTGTCTCTGACTCTGTAACAGAGGAGGGAGAGGGAGGACATGAGTCTCCAGCCTTTGTCCTGACTCTGCCTACTTCCTTTTGCGCTAAATGCCACTGAATCCTTCACTTCCTAATGCTGGCAATGATGGGGAGATGTCACGACCAAAATGAACTTCTCAGTGGAAATAACCCCCTGGAGTTACTGGTGACTCTAGGTAAGACCCCAAAGAGTCTCTCCTAATTTCTAAAGAAATGGAGATTTTAAATATAAATGCCACCTTCATTTTCTTATATAATAACA
The DNA here is from genome assembly GCF_048772815.1 of Callospermophilus lateralis. Taxonomy (NCBI): domain Eukaryota; kingdom Metazoa; phylum Chordata; class Mammalia; order Rodentia; family Sciuridae; genus Callospermophilus; species Callospermophilus lateralis. The sequence continues at coordinate 124,323,847 of NC_135306.1, read as the reverse complement.
ATGCACACCGCCCCCTCTTTTAATAATTTTCTTGTTCTTTTTTTCTATTTTTGCCATGAAACCCAGAACCTTGTGCATGCTTCATGTTAGGCAAGCACTCTATAACTGACTTAAACCACCAGTCTGATATTTTCTTTTAATTGAAACAGTTTTAACAAATGTTGCACAGACTCCATCTGCCTGTGTAGTACCCATCCACTCTGGAAGTGGAAAGGAATAATAAGATAATTTGTGATTTTTAAGGGGTTGGGGGGCGTCAATAAATAGCACCTCTCTTTCCCAATTCAGTTTTGAAAAAACTAATAAGACAAGGGAGTTGTATGAAAGCCAAAATATCCCCCTCATTTCCACTAAAGGCTAAGTTGAAGAACATAACATTGAGAGAAAGAGAGACAAACAGGCTTTACTGGCCTAATCACACAGACTTCCACACCCAGCTGCAGGTGGCTCTGGGCCAAGGCACACTTCATCATGAAGGGGCCTCTCAAGGTAGGACTTGGGCTTATAAGGTACGGATGGAAAGCACAGAGAAAGTTATCCAGGCTTGCAGGCCCAGTTTGTTCTTCCCTGATGAGTAGATAACAAATCCCACCACCTCCTAGTAATCAGGACTGGGAATTTTTCCGACCTAACTTTCCCCAGCTTTTTGTTTCTAACACTTTAGGTTTCACCATTCACAGAAGTGAGGCTCTGGGGACTACTCACCCCAAACAACATTTGTCTTTCCTGGAATCACTGAAAAGCCAGCCATATAAATGTTACCCCTAAGGACACTAAAAAGGGCCCAAATGGCCTAAGTTCACTAAATTCACTCCTAAGGCTAAAAATTCACTCCAAAATACACCCAGCCATGTTGTAAAACATAGTATTTTAGAAGTTAATGCAACAAGGGACTGGACTTGTAGGTCAGTGGTAGAATCCTGCCTCGCATGTGTGAAGGCCTGGGTTCCAACCCCAGCACTGCAAATAAGTAAAGTTCACCCAATGACATTATATTTTGAAATGAAGATTCTCAGATAGTACTATGTATAGATATATATACTCCAATAATAAAAGGCCCAAAATATTAAAAATGTTCCAAATATGTATGTAAAACTTCTCTCAATATGAAATCCCCAAGGAAATAAATAGTCTAAAAATCAAATTCCCTTGCGTGCTAACATTTAATAGCATTAAAATCCAAAGAAATTTAAAAGTCTAAAACAAATGATGACTTAAATGTTCAAATGCTTGTTAATCTCAGTAACAGGCTTCTCAATGTCTGGGTGAGAGTTGAGATTTTTTTCAATTCTGAGAGCCTAAACTGCCTCTTTAGTGCATATTATTATACTTTCACTCAGAAGATGCATTAGTTTAGTACCACCAAGTCTTTTTTTTTTTAATGTTTTCTTTAGTTGTAGATGGACACAGTACATTTACTTTATTTATTTTTATATGGTGCTGAGGATCAAACCCAGGGCCTCATGCATGCCAGTCATGCACTGTACCACTGAGCCACAACCCCAGCCCATAGCACCAAGTCTTTTTTTTTTTTTTTCCTTTTTAGATATACATGACAGTAGAGTGTACTTTGGTATATTATACATACGTGGAGTATAACTTATTTTAGTTAGGATCCCATTTTTGTGGTTGTACATGATATGGAGTTTCACTGGTTGTATATTCATACATGTACATAGGAAAGTTATGTCCAATATTCTACTATCTTTCCTAATCCCATCCCTAATCCCTTCCCTTCATTCCCATTTGTCTAAACCAATGAACTTCTATTCTTCCTTTGACTCCCTCTACCTTCTTTTGTATCAGAATCCACATGAGAGAATGTTTAGACTTTGGTGTTTGGGGATTGCCTTATTTCACTTACCATAATAGTATCCAGTTCCATCCATTTATTGGCAAATACCATAGTTGCATTTTTCTTTATAGCTGAGTAATATTCCATTGTGTGTGTGTGTGTGTGTGTATATATATATATATATACATATACACCACATTTTCTTTATCCATTCATCTGTTAAAGGGCACCTTATTTAGTTCCATAGCTTAATTATTATGAAGTGAGCTGCTATAAACATTAATGTGGCTGCGTAACTATAGTATGCTGATTTTAAGTCTTTTGAGTATATACCAAGGAGTAGGATACCTGGGTCAAATGGTGCTTCCATTCCAAGTTTTCTGAGGAATCTCTATACTGCTTTCCAGAGTGGTTGTACCAATTTGCATTCTCACCAGCAAAGTATGAGTGTACCATTTTCCCCACATCCTTGCCAACATTTGTTGTTACTTGTATTCTTGATCATTGTCATTCTGACTGGAGTGAGATCAAATCTCAGTGTAGTTTTGATTTGTATTTCTCCAATTGCTAGAGATGTTGAACTTTTTTTTTATATAATTGTTGACCATTTGTATTTTTTTCTATGAAGTGCCTGTTTCATTCCTTTGCCCATTTATTGGTTGGGTCATTTGTTTTTTGGATGTTAAGTTTTTTGAGTTCTTTGTATATCCTAGAGATTAATGCTCTATCTGAGGTGTGTGTGGTAAAAGATTTTCTTCCATTCGCTATACTCTCTCTTCACATTCCTGATTGTTCTCTTTGCTGTGATGAAGATTTTTGGTTTAATACTGTCCCATTTATTGATTCCTTTTTTTTTTTGTTTTTGTTTTTTGGCACTTGTTATTGAACTCAGGGGCACTCAACCACTGAGCCACATCCCAGTCCTTTTTTGTATTCTATCTAGAGACAGGGTCTCATTCAGTTCCTTAGGGCCTTGCTAAATTGCTGAGGCTGGATTTGAACTCACGATCCTCCTGCCTCAGCCTCCTGAGCCATTGGGATTATAGGGATGTAACACCACACCTGGCTCTGGGAAGCATATTTGCCATTAGTCCATCATCTGAGTGGGTGCAGGGGATCATTGTTCTTCACATTCTTCATTAGCCTGTCTCCTCATGCAGAGTCTTTCCCAAGGGCTCACAGTTTCCCTCAGTACAATGCCTTGAACCCATTTGAAATGACTGTGCATACAATGAAACTTACCTAGTAATTTCTCAAGTATATTACACTGATCTCCTTGATCTTTTGCTCTCAAATCTATCTAAACATTCTGCACCTTTTAATATGGCTGCTCTAGTAATTAATGGGTAGTATTTCAATTACAATGATTCCTTCTCTAATTTTTAGGAGATCACTTAATTCATTCCCTGGTTGTTGGCCCACTCTGGGAGAATTTTCCAGGCTGCTCTCTGATACCCTGTTTTCTCTGTTAAACTTCTTTAGGTCGAAGTCATTATCTTTGACCTAGTAATCACTAGGCATCTTTACCTTTTCTGATGCCTTCTGTAAAAGAGTTTAGATATGAGAACATCTCTAATTCCCTTTTACAAGCACCTGTGCTGGCTGTTAAGACCTATAGTTTCAGGGTCAGGCATGGTGGTGTATGCCTATAATCCCAGCAGCTCAGGAAGCTGAGGCAGGAAGATTGCAAGTTCAAAGCTAGCCTCAGCAACTTAGCAAGGCCTTGAGCAACTTAGTAAGATATGTCTCAAAATATAAAATAAAAAGGGTTGGGGATATGGCTCAGTGGTTAAGCATCCCTGGGTTCAATCCCCAGTACAAAAAACAACAACAACAACAAAAAAAACACAACAACTATCATTCCATTTTGTGCCTGTATAGTCTGCCTACTACAGTGAGTTGACAAAGGAATAAGCATGTGGCAGAGAGAGAAATGGTGGAAGTCTGACTTATCTATGTAACTTGCTCAGGCCTTCAGGGCCTGCTCATGCCTGGTCTTATGTAGGCTACTTCCTCTTAATGATGGAATCTCCCTGGACATGTCCAACCACATGGCTTAGAGGGTCAGATCCTTTTATTTTTTATTTTGAGACAGAGTCTTCCTGAATTGTCATGATTGATCTCAAATTTATAATCCCCCTGCCTCAGCCACCAAGTCACTAGGATTATAGTGCATCATTGTGCTGGCAGAGAGTACCCATTTTCTGTTGGACAGCTCATGTTCCTAGTATTCTGTGATATGGCATTTATTACCCAGTAGTTAAAAAAAAAAAGTATGTTTCTCAAAAGAAACATACTTTTTTGTTGTTGTTGTTGAAAAGAATAAGTCTTTGCTAGGGCTCTTCTCTGTGAATCACCTGTTGTGACTTATAGATTCCTGATGGGTCACAGACATTCTGAGCACCATTGGATCCACTGGCTCAAAAGGACCCAGTGGCAGATCTGGCTTGCACTCCAATCTGAACAAGCTGAGACTGTTGATACCTGGCTTCCTTAGAGTTTAGACTTTTCAGATCCCTCAGCATGACCAAGGCTGTTGTGGCCATCCCCAAAATATTCATTCTCTCTTTTTTCCATAGTATTTCAAATCTGAATTTAAAACTTAGAATTCTAGCTAGGCACATATGACTACCCAGCCTATCATGCTAAATAAATCACATGAGCATGAACAATATCTCAGGCAAGGCAGAGCAACATGATAGATAGAACTTGGGTCCCTGGATACTCTCTGCCGCAGAGCTGTCCTGACAGGCTTGGGCTACTTACCATTGGGATGTCTTGTGAGAATGAAACACATTTATAACTTGCTTAAGGCATTGATAATTTGAGTTATCTCTTTCACAACCAAATCAACAATCTAATATATTCAGTGCAAATGGATTGGAGGAAAACAAACAAACAAAAACATTTATCTCCCTTCCTTTCATTTCCTTTCCTTTTTGGTACTAGGGATATGAACCCTGTTGATCACTGAGCTACATCCAATGTTCTTTTTATTTTTCATTTTGAGATAGAATCTCACTAAGTTTCTGAAGGTCTCACTAACTGAAAGAGTAAGGCACAGAAAAGTGTATAAAATATTCTATTATTTGTGTAAGGAAGATGGAAAGGATAAGAATATTTGTTTATATTTGCTTTTATTTCTATAAAGGAACTTCCAAAAGATACCAAGGATGCTTATATGTGGAAAATGGAACATGATAAAGGAGGACTTGTGAAAGAGAGTGAGCAAAAAAAAACTTTGCAGGGGGCAAAGTTTGAGGCTCTTTGTCCATTGAAGGTTACATTAAGTGAGAGGTTTGGCTCATTGTGATGGAGCATGCCTATAATCCCAGAGATGTGGGAGGCTGAGGCAGAAAGATCTCAAATTTAAGCCTTTCCTGGGCATGTTAGTGAGACCCTGTCTCAAAATAAAAAGGTCTTGGGATGTTGCTCTGCAGTAGAACACCCATCAGCTCAATACTGAAAAGAAAGAAAGAAAGAAAGAAGGCAAGCAATAAATGGTATCTTTCTTAGTAGTTTTAACTTGCATGTCATTTATGATGAAGCAAGTTAAGCATCTTTCATATATTTGGAATTTTAGTACTTTACCACTGGGCTGCATCCCCAGCCCCATATATATACATATGAATGCAGCTCCATAAAATATTTATTACATATTATTTTAAAAAAAAAATATATATATATATATATATATTTGTTTATTTATTTATGACATTTATTTAAGACATTATTTATTTGATCTTGCTAACTTGCCCAGGCTGGCTTCAAATGTGTAATCTTTTTGCCTCAATCTTCTGGGTAACCAAAATATTAGGCATATATTAATGTACTACTGCACCAGGCCTAAGATTTTATTTATTTATTTATTTATTTATTTTTGGTACCAGGGATTGAACCCAGGGGCACTTAATCACCAAGCCACATCCCCACTCCAGCCCTTTTTATGTTTTATTTTGAGACAATGTCTTGCTAAGTTGCTTAGGGCCTAAGTGCTGAGCCTCACTTTGAACTTGTGATCTTCCTCAGCATTCCAAGCCACTCAATTACAGGTGTGCACCACAACATCCAGCAAGATACCATTTCTTATCAATCAAAGTTCTTTCTTACCAATGAAAGTTTATATTTCTTTTACCATGAATTATCCATCCTGGTCATTGCCCCACTTTACTGTTGAGTTGCTGGATTTACTCATAAATATAAAGAAGGTCTTTATGGGAGAGTAGCTCTCTAACTGCAGTACTAGTTATAGATATTTTGTTGACAGATGAATTTTTGTTGTTGTTTGTTTTGTGGGGGGTGAGGGAGTTCCTAGAGATTTAACCCAGAGGCACTTTACACTGATCTACATCCCCATCCCTTTTTGTTTTTTAGTTTGAGATAGGGTCGCACTGAGTTGCTTGGGGCCTTGCTAAATTGCTGAGGCTAGCCTTGAGCTTGTTATCTCCTGCCTCAGCCTCCTGAGCCACTGGGATTATGGGTATGCGCCACCACACCTGGCAACAGGTAAATTCTTTTTAATAGTTTCAGTTATCAGTCATTTTAACCTTTATTTAGAAAATAATATCTCAACCAACTCTAGGAGCATCTTGTGGTGTTTGTGGGACTTACTTTCCCTTCTAGGATGCAGGTGTGTACTAAGTCATCTTGTTCATTTACTGTTTCCTGCTTGCCAGGTCTATCAGTTCTGAATCTATAAATCACCATCAAGGAGACTCAACTAGAGCCTTTCTATTCACTAATCCTAGAGATTCTCTTGTTTTGTTTTTTTTTATTATCATAGAGAACAAGGAGGATCTTCATGGGCTGCCCTATAATTTGTTTGTACAGAACCCATAATTGTTCAGTCACTGCCAGGTCCTGCAGTTCAGTTCATTATGAAAATGACTCTGACCTTAATGCCTTTATTTATAATGACACTTATCTTATCACCTAAGTTCCGCCACCCCTGGATCATGGGTTTTATCCCCTTAGAAATCAGAACATGCATTTCAGTTGGGGTATTTCCCAACAGCCATTTTCTGATAGCAGTAGCCAAGATGCTAGTGCTGCTTGTCCCAGTGTTTCTGAAGATTTCAGTAAACAGCATCTTCTAGTCCTAAAAGGGACACAGGAGATGAGTGAGCAGTTCACTCATTACAAATGTGTTTCAACATTCCTATTTCCCCTAAGCCTTTGAGTTATTTTCTTTACATTATACCTAGGAATTTCTGGCATCTAAACTTCAATTAGCATGGATAAGCTAGAGCAGACCAGAAAGGGCTCACCCATGTTTGTGTGTTGGTGAGAATGACTGACTCAAGGCTTAACTAAGACCTCTCTCATTTGGTTTTACAATTGCTTCAAAATAGTCACATATAAGAGAGGATACCCATTGGTATGAGTAAAGCACCTGAGGATCTCCAGAGGTGTACCCTAAGTTTGGTGGTCTCAACAACCCTCAGGGAATGGTGCATTCTTCAGGTCAGTGAAATTCAGAAACACAACTGGCTGCCTTCAGTATCACTTCAGGCTGAAAGAAGGAAAGTTTTATCATCGTTCATGAGCCTAGCATAATAAAAAATGGAGCATACAAGTAGATTTACTCCAGCTATTTGATCTAGCTCAGTGATTTCAGAATCTCTGATAATTTTACTCATATTGACAATTTTAATCTACTCTAAAATTCTAATCTTTTCTACTCGATCTAGCACCTGCAGAGTACCACCACTTTTATGTATTCTTCTCTTTTTTTCCCCCATTTAAATAGGCAAAATGATCCTGCCTCAGTCTCACTTTGTAATAAGCATGCAGGGTTCTGATTCTGGTTATGACTTAGGAACAATGGATAGGAGGGCAAGTGAAGAATGAACTTCTCCTTACAAGCAGGTCAAGATGTTTGTTGGAAGTTCTTCAAGTAAGACAAGGTAGAAATCACATGAAGGGAAGTAGGGCAGCTTCCACTCACAAGCACGGGAGGCTCGTGGGGGTTTCAGATATGATCTAATCAAGTCTCTGGGAAACTTCTTTGCCAGCCAGGTTCTAATTTCACTTTTTATAATAAAGCTGAGGAAGTTTTGAACTTAACTATTATTATATTTTTGCAGTCAATAAGATCCAATGTTGAGTTTGGTTTCATCTACTTTAGGTCACACTCTGTGAGCAATAAATTTTCCTTTAAGTGCAATCATAGAAGGTCTTTTCTGTTTTTAGCTGATCGTTGGCCAAAAATTTAGGACTCTAAACTGGCCATTCTGGTTTTTTAACTACCTACCCTTCAAGATTTCAATTCTTGTGGCTTTCCTGTGGTTCTATATCAGTCCCTACCAGGGGTTTTCTCCAAAGCTTTGCCTTTAAGGAGAACCCTAAATGCTCTTTTGGTTAGCCTGGTGGCATGGGCTCTTTTAATACTTCATGGATCTGGAGTCATAAGAAGTCCAGACAACACCAGATTATTTCCTGAGAGGTTGTTGCCTGTAGTTACTCCTGGTATTGATTTCTATATGAACTGAGGTTTTTGTTATGAGCAATAGAAATGAACTCAAGCCATTTTAAGCAGAAAACAAAATCATACCCCCAGCCCTATTTTATTTTTAAAATCCTTGTATCCTCTACTAACATGTGTGCACACTCACACACACACACACACACAACACATAGATCACAGACTTGTCAGGAGGCTAGAGAATCAGATTTAGAGGCCACAGAGGATCTGGAAACTAGATCCAAACTTGTGCTACACAGGGAGTCCCCTGGGCATACACAATGCCACGGGCATCACTTCCAACATCAGTCTCCGTCAAGGGCAGGAAATGTCTGTTCTCACTGCCTCTGGGAGGTGGTGACCAGAGCTACCACAGTAACCACCTCTGCCAGAAGAGAGTCAGTATGTCTCTGCTTCTTTGAATCAGTGGCTCCCAATACAATAAGAGGTGTATCTGACAGAGGGGAACCTTGGTGACATGCTTTTGCTCTAGATGGAAAGTAACCTGGGAAGGCAACTATCCAGCATTTTCAGCTTCTGTAGTGAAGCTGTGAGCTTTTTCAAATGTAGGAAGTAGTGGCTGGATGTTGGAAAGACAAAAAGAATGACAAATGTCCTCTTTGGGTCATAAGATAAATTGATATTCACAAAAATAAGAAATATAATGTTTGAACTCACCAACAATAAAAAGGGCATTTGAGATCTCCATTTTATTATTTTATTGACTGGAATAGAGTGTATTTTTGCTCCTCTTCCCATATTTGCATCAAGTAGGTCAGTAGAGGATACGAGGATTTTAAAAATAAAATAGAGCTGGGGGTATAGCTTAGTAGTAGAGCACTTGTCTAGCATGTGTGAAGCTCTGGGTTGTAGCTCCAGCACCACACACACACACACACAAAAAAAAAAAAAAAAAAAAAGACAATAAAAATCAAATAGTTATATTTTGTTTTGTCTTTGTATTTCACTGATATATACTGAACCTATTCAATTTTAAAGTGTTAGATTTATATATACATATTAATTATAAAAGTTTATCTTCCATAATGAAATGTTTGAAAAATAGCAGAGAAATTCAATAACATAATTTTAAAAAACAATATTTTAAAAACTTTCTTTTTGATGCTGGAGATTGATTAAACCCAGTGTCCAGTGCATACTAAGAAAATGCTCTATTACTGAGCTATACCCCTTGCCCCAGGGTTTTTTTTTTTTTTTTTTTTTTTTAAGAGAGAGTGGGAGAGAGAGAATTTTTTAATATTTATTTTTTAGTTCTCAGTGGACACAACATCTTTGTTTGTACGTGGTGCTGAGGATTGAACCCAGGCCGCACTCATGCCAGGCTAGTGAGCTACCGCTTGAGCCACATCCCCAGCCCCTGCCCCAGGGTTTTTGTCTCTTTCTTCCTTTCTTTCCTTCCTTCCTTCCTCCTGCCTTTCTTCCTTCCTTTCTTCCCTCCTTTCTTTCTTTTTTCTATTCTTTCCTTCCGCCTCCCTCCCTCCCTCTCTTTTTTTCTTTCTTGTGAATTATGGATGAAACCACTGAGCTGTATATTCAACCCTTTTAATATTTATTTTGAGTTGGGCATGGTGGCACACACCTATCATCCCAGCAGCTCAGGAGGCTGAGGAAGGAGGATAGAAAATTTAAACTCAGCCTTAGTAACTTAGTGAGAACCTATCACAAAATAAAAAAATAAAAGGGCTGAAGATGCAGCTTGGTGGATGAGCACCCCTGGGTTCAATCCCTGGTACCTGCCCCCCCAAAAAATTTTTGAGACAGGGTCTTGATAGGTTGCCTAGAATGGCCTCAAACTCATGATCCTCCTGGTCTCTGACCCCTGAGTAGCTGAGATTACAGGAGTGCACCACTATACCAAGCTTATTCTATTTTTTTTTTTTTTTTTTGTACTGGGGATTGAACTCAGGACACTCAACCACTGAGCTGCATCCTCAGCCCTATTTTGTATTTCATTTAGAGACAGTCTTAATGAGTTGCTTAGCATCTCACTTTTGCAGAAGCTGGCTTTGAACTTGTGATGCTCCTGCCTCAACCTCCTGAGCCGCTGGCATTACAGGCATGAGCCACCACACCTGGCCCAAGTTTATTCTTGGTGTTGGTCAAATGTACTAAAACTCCCTGCATTCATTTTACTTTGTCTTAAGTAGAACCAATGATGTTTCCATCTCTATGCGGGAAATCAATTTCAGTGAAGGGCAGTTGCAGCCACATAGCAAATCCTGAAGTGGCAGTCCATTTCTAACACAAAGTCTCTAGTCATCATGCTAATCCTGGCAAGATGAGAGAGCACACAAGATCAAAGACCATTGGAAAAAAAGAAAGAAAACATTTCCAAACTGCTCCTTTGATGTCACATTAGGCCATATTAATATACATCACATCCGTCTAATTTAAAACTTCTCCCCAGTGCTGGTATGAGTTAATCACACACCTCTCAAGACCCAGTATTAAGTTACCATTTGCTTGTATAGGAAATATAATTTGTGCTATAGTTAATGACAGGGTTTAGAATCAAGTCCATATTCACATGTTCTCTGTCCTCTCTACCAGCCTGTCCTCATGTTCCTCATAAATAATAATATCTTCAGTGGATGAGGGGGTATAAATATGTTCCAAAGTTGGGTCTCTTCACCCTGTCCTTTCTGGATTTGGCCTTTTGATTCCCTAGAGCATAATGAGAAGTCTGTAAATAAGTGTCTTTCCTTCTCTCTCGGCTGGCTATAATCATTTCCTTCCTGTCTGGCTCTATCTCATTGGCTACAAGGTGCAGGGAGGGAGGGTTGTTAGGTTGTTAACAGTATCTTTAAAGTAAACCCATCATTCAGAATATTACCTTTATTCATTTTCCAAGCATTTATGAGCATGTTTTTTTGATTTTAGAAAGTTATATTTTAGAGATTTTATTCAAGCATTGTACAAAACTGGAGAAGCAGAAATAATGGGACAAAATTAAAGACTCAAGTTTATAAATTACATAAAATGGAATAATCAACAATGCGTACCTCTAGTCAATGTGAAAAAAAGCAACACTGGCATGTCATATTTGGACAGGAAACATCTTACCTCTTGTCTCTATTGTCAAGCAGACAGACAAATTGGAAGAAGTAACTGCACAGGGAGTTGAGCCATGTGTACAGAGGTATGGATACAGAGTGGCAGAAACTGGGATAAATGTTGGGAATTAGAACCCTCAGAAAAAGAACCATTAATTTGAGAAAAGCAGCATAGTCTAAGACCACAGGCTTAATGCAAAATACCTAAATATATGAGACAATTGAAAAAACAAAATAGAAAGCCTGGCAAAGTCCTGCACACCTGGAATACCAGTGACTTGGGAGGCTGAGGCAGGAGGATTATAAACTGGAAGTCAGCTTAGGCAAATTAGTGAAGCTCTGTCTCAAAATAAAATAAAATGAACCAGGATGTAACTGAGTGGTGAGACATCTCTGGGTTCAATCTCTAGGAATGCGGGGGAAAAAAAAATGCTTATAACAGTTGGTACTCTTCTTGCAGTCCTCAAATGTAGCTTAAAAAAGGAAGTTGATCGGGCTGGGGTTTGTGGCTCAATGGTAGAGTGTTAGCCATGTGAGGCACTGGGTTCGATCCTTAGCACCACATAAAAAAATAAATGAAATAATAAAGGTGTCCAAAAATTTTTTTTAAAAAGGTGATCTTTGTTTTATTATATTTTTAAAATTTTTAGTTGACATAATGATTATATATTTATAATTAATATATAATTATACATTATATAATTATATAAATATTTACATTATATAATGTGCCCCATTATATATTTATGGGGTACAGTGTGATATTTTAATACATGTATACAATGTATATGTTTATATCAGGGTAAATAACATATCCATTATATTAGTGATAATTTCTTTTGTTTATTTTATTAGAGCATTATAGTTAAGATATAGTAGCTGGGCTCATCCTGACAAAAATCATATATGTGTGGAATCTGACCCACTCCATTTCAGTCACCATTCCTCTCAAGCTCCTCCCTCCCTCCCCCTATACCTGGTCCATTGCACTAATCATCCCTTTACTCATTCATTTATCCATCTATGATCGGTACTTCCACACACATAAAGGTGAAATTTCCTATGGTATATTTATATATGCACATAGCATGATTTTGTTAAATTAATTCCTCATTTTTCCCCTTTCTCTTCCTTCCTACCTCCTCCTTCTATTCTGCTCATCTTCCCTATTAAAATGATCATTTCTTTGGGGACATTCAAATTCTTCTCTAGTAGCTATTTTGAAATATACAATTATTCATTATTAACCACAGATATTCTTCTGTGCTACAGAATATTAGAAATTATTCCCTTTTGAAATATACAATTATTATTATCAATCATAGTTATCTTTCTGTGCCAAAGAAATTACTCTGCGAGTCCCCGAGTTTGATTCCCAGTACCACAATAAAAGAAAGAAAAACTGCACTTCTATACTCATTAACCATCCTCTGCCCTACCTCCACCTTCCCAGACTCTTGTAAATACCATTGTACTTTTTATTCTATTAGACTGACTCCTCCTCCCCACTCCCACATTTCTACCCCTTCACTCCGGGGATGGAACCCACCGTCTCACACATGAGTAGTCTTCCACTGAGCTATAATCCCTGCTAAGAGATGTCTTTTTTAACTTCCACACAAAAGAACATGAAGTGTTTGTCTTTCTGTTTCTAACATCTCATTTAACATGTCATGAGAAAACCTTTAAAAGGTAATACAAGCTTAAGTTGGACAAATTTTGGAGTTAGAAGACCTGGGAGTCGGGAGGCAGAGAGAGGACGACTAGAATGATACAGACCAAAACAGAGCCAATGCTGACTTTTGCTAGCTTTCCTAAGTTCACATGAACTTCCCTCATCCTTAAGAAAAGGAAAGTGAATACATATCTTGGAGGTTGGAGTACGAGTTGAAGAAATGATGTTGGTGCTGCAAATTTTTTTTCTTCATATATATATATATATATATATATATATATATCTCCCTAATATTGGGAATGGAACCCAGGGACACTTTACCACTGAGCTCCATTGCCAGTCTTTTTTTTTTTTTTTTAAGTTATTGATGGATGCCAGTCTTTTTTTTTTTTTAAGTTATTGATGGATCTTTAGTAAATTTCTTTATATGTGGTGGTGAGATAGGCAAGCGCTCTACCACTGAGCTACAACACCAGCCCCCACCCTTTTTTTTTTTTTTTTAATCATTTTGAGACACAGTCTCTCTAAATTGCTGAGGGTTTCACTGAATTTCTGAGGCAAGTCTTGAACTCTCAATCCTCCTGCCTCAGCCTCTCAAGTCTGGGCATGTGCCATAGCACCCAACGTAATGTCATTTGTAATATAAAATGTTTTAGGCTAATCACCATTCAACAAAACTGATCCTCCAAGAAAAAAAAAATCTATGATTTTGCAGTCTATAGCCCACTTCCATAGATTTTTTTTTTTTTTTCTCAGTACCAGGAGTAGAACTTGGGACCTTGAACATGGTAGGTAAGCACTCTTCCACTGAGCTACATTCCAGGTCTTTTTATTTTGAGACAAAGTCTCACCAAATTTCCTAGGCTGGCCTCAAACTTGTGATCTCCTGCCTCAGACTCCTGAGTAACTGAGGCATTATAGTTGGGATTATAGGCATGACACTGTGCCTGGGTATGATGGAAATCTGTAAATGGGCTGAATTGTCCACTTGAGAACCAATTGAATAGCAATCAGTACATTTCCAAATGTTGTATCTGAAAATACTGTGAGTTTTGATTACATGTACTTATTCAGCCACTTAACCAAATATTTTAAGAACCTATAGAATCCTGAGGAATATTATTTTATTTTTTTATATTTTAAAAAATTTATTCTTTTAGTTGTATATGACAGTAGAATATATTTTGGCACATTATACATACATAGGGTATAAGTTATTCTATTTAGGATCCCATTCTCGTGGTTGTACACCATGCAGAGTTACCCTGGTTGTATATTCAAGGGAATATAATTTTAAATTTGGCCTGTTCTGTTTTCAGTTGAGCAAATGAAGCTTTGCATGATTCCTTCCTGCAGAAGATGTTTAGTTCAATCAGAAGCATTGCTCATTCTAAAAATTTGGCCAAATCTGGAGTTAGTGTTAAATGACACCATGTGTTTCCTCTGGTTAAATAAGGTCAATAAATTGTGTTCCTTTTTGTTTCAGAAAATGAAGATATTTTAGTCAGATCATACTGAAAGAACAATAACTGTGAATTTTAAAAACTCAGGAGGGGAAAGCAGAGTAGGAAATGTAAGGCTACATTTGGCATGACTACTTATCTTACCTTCAGAATTCTGGGGTATTTGAGATGTTACAATTTAAAAAAATCTGCTTTTCTTTTTTTTTTTTGTGGGGGGGGAGGCAGTACTGAGGATTTAACCCAGATCAACTTACCAGCTCTAATTTTTAAAAATCTAAAAATAAAATCATATTCCTTAGGCTTGTAAAGATTATTAAAATATTTGGTTAAGTGGCTGAATACACATGAACGAAACTCACAATATTTTCAGATATAACACTTGGAAATTAATTGATTGCTGTTCAACTCGTTCTCAAGTGGACAATTCAGCCCATTTACAACCACATCCCTAGCTCGCTCTATTTATTTATTTATTATTTTGAGACAGGGTCTCACTAAATTGCTGAGGTTGGCCTTTAACTTGTGATCCTCCTGTCTCAGCCTCTGGGGCCACTGGGATTACATGCCTGTGCCACGGTGCCCAGACAAATCAGCTTTTCTTACAGCCTAGAATATGTTAAAAATGTTTTGAGAAATGGCAGGCAGCATTATTAGATAAACATATAACAAGCACAGGCAGCACTTAATTAAAACTTAAGATCATCACTAACTGAATGTCAGAGATGAAGTTAAGCATGAATTCCTTCCTTTGAAAAGTGAAAAGGCATATGCACAACTGTTTGATCACTAAAAGTAATTCCTATTCTACTCAATATTTATTTTACATGGAAATAAGTAGAGGAGGGTTAAGCTAAAGGTCTTTTAATTGAATAAACAATTTAGTAGTTCTAGTTTCAAGAGTAAATTGTATCTACATATGTGTGGTGAGAACTGAGGGGAGATGGTGGGTGTGAAACGCAGTAATGTGTTGTTATTTGCCTCAAAAATCTAACTGCCAATCAAATTTTTAAAATGATACCAACTTGTTTCGATTGCCTGAATTGGCATTCTGGATTGGCATTCTGTAGCAGCCCTCCATAGGCCAGGTAACAAGGGCAAGTGTCCCTTCATTTACTGCTAGCTGAGCCTATTCATTCCATCACCACATCTCAGGGTCAGGTATCGATAGAATGCCTTTGACTCAGGAGTTCATAGTCTAGTTGGGGAGACTGACAAACAGATAAATTTAAATATGGTGAGGTCTCTCTTCTAGGCCGATATGCAGGTATCTTGGAACAGAGCAGAGGCAAAACCAAGGCTTTGAGTTCAAAATGCCCACGGAGGCAGAGCATGGTGGTGCACACCTATAATCCCAGCAACTTGGGAAGGCAGGGGAATTACAAGTTCCAGGCCAGACTTAGCAATTTAGGGAGGCCCTAAGCAAATTAGCGAGACCCTGTCTCAAAAAATAAAAAGGGCCGGAGATGTAGCTCAGTGGCAAAGCATCCTTGGTTTCAATCCCAGGTACAAAAAAAAAAAAAAAAGTCCCCAGATGGGTGGCCAGGTCAGACTTGCTCTCCTTTGGGCAAATATCTGCCTAACCACGGATCACTGTCAATCCAGAGGAATGAGAAAAGGCGGGTGAAGCATAAAGTGCAGCTTCCATCAGGGGGAGGAAAACATTACCCAAAGAAACACCAGATTACTGAAATGTGACCAGCGCTGTGGAAAAGATGCAGTTCCGGCAATTCACTTTAAAAAGTCTCTTCCAAGCTCTTCCTATTCCACTGCAACTTCAGCCTGGCAAATTGGAATAGTCTGGGGAAAGACACAAAAACAAAACCTTGCTGTGATGGTTAGAGTTTATAACCACTCTCGGTCTAAAAAGACAGAGGCGGGTTTTGAGAAGCTTTCTGCACAGCGGCCTGACTGGTATCTGCGGAGGTGGATGGGAACGGGGTTCCTAGATTTGTGGGCGACGGCTTTGCAGGGAACAGCCGTCTCACATTCTGGCTTGCCAAGCCCCTGGGACACCTATAAGCGCGTTGTTTTCCTCTGCGTTTCCGGAGTGCTGGGGCATGCCGGGTCAGGCCTCTGGGTTCCTTCCACCAGCGCGGGGCGTGGGGTGGGCGGGGCATCCGGGCGGACCGCGAGGTGTCTGGGACTGTCTGGCGGGAGCAGGGCGTAAGGGGGCGGGGCATCCTGGCTGGAGTGGGCGGGGCGCGTGGAGTCTGTGCTCTAAGATACCTGGGGCCAGTGTTGGATCGCTGCCCAATGGACCCAGGCGGTCCCGGTGAGCCCCGCAGGCAGGAAGCTCCGCTGCTCCGCTGCTCCTCTGCTCCTCTTCTAAGGAGGGCCTAATACCGGCCTGCAGACAGTTTTGTACGAGGGCCAGCCGTGTACCTCGCTCGAGTGACTGAATGAACTCCAGAGATTCAATTTCCTTATCCACAAAATGGGGTTAATGATCCTTACCTTTTTCAGCTGCTCAATGATTAGAAGAATGATTAGTTTACAATGTTTTTTGTACCCAGCCTCGAACAATACTCATTATGTTAGTTTCCTTTTCCTTCCCAAATTCAGTTTGATTCAGCAGATAGCTGATGAGGGCCTACTAGTTAGTTTCTCGCACTGAGGAATGGAAAAGTTACTCGAGAAGTTTGCTGTGTACTAACGAAAAACAAGTAACCAGGCAGTGGGAATTTCTGCCATGGCAGCATTGCTTGGTGCTCTGGAAGCACCCGAGAGAGGTCCCTAAGGTGCTCCTAAAATGTCAGGGGAGGCCTCCTGTCAGAGTCCGAAGGTGATGGCCAAGCAGAGGGCGCTATGGAGGGAGAGAAAGATGCAGTCAGAGATCAGAAATCAGAGGAGACCAAGGACCACCGAGGAAGCTAGAAATAGTATCGTCTGGCTGGAAAAGTCATGTTGTAAAAATTAGGGCCAGATCATGGAATTCCCAAAATTATAAAATTTTAGTGGCTATTGATTTTTTATTTTTATTTATTTATTTATTTTTATTTTTCAGTACTCGAGTTTGGGAAATGAACCCAGAGGAACTCTACCACTGAGCTAAATCCCCAGACTTTTTTTTTATTTTTAATTTTGATACAGGGGCTTGCCTAATTGCAGAGTCTGGCCTCAAACTTGGAGTGCTTCTGCCTCTGGCTTCTGAGTAGCTGTGATTACAGGCACACACCCTGTGCCTGCCTTTTTTTTTTTTTTTTTTGGTGTTGGGGATTGAACCCAGGGCCTTGTGCATGAGCATGCGAAGTAATTTCTACCACTAAGCTACACCCTAGCCCCCAGATTTTTATCTTTAAGCAGAGAGAAACCATTGAAGCATTTTAAGCAAAAGAATGACATGATTTGATTGGGATTTTAGATAGAAGTCATAGATGCAAGGCACATTTAAGTTCCTCACCATTATAGCTTCATTTGAGGGTCAAATGAAGAATTCCTCTGGAATCTAAAAAACACTTGGGAATTTTTCTGGTTAGGCCATATAATTCTGAATTATCAGAAATTACTAGATCTGTTAGTTTTTTCCCTACAACTAGGATTAAGTTGGGTTTTACATATCACCTCTATGAACTAAGCTTAATTCCAAAACAAATTTTAGTACTCAGTTGAAAAAACAACAACAAAAAAACTTTTATACTTTAACTACTTAACTGCCTCTTTGTAAACTTGCTCTCTCACTCACCTCTGCATGTCTTGCTGCTTAGATCTAGAAGCCAGGAAGCAATGAAAAGTGTTATCAGACTTGCATAACACCAGCCTCTCCCTAAAGATGTTCCAGAGAAGAAGCCAAATAAGGTGGAGTTGGACAGGACTGAGGCTTCAGGCTCAGGCTTGCAGGCTGGTTTGGGGATTAGAGGCCCTAAACTAGTTAGTGGAGCTGGTCCTCTCCCTTTGTTTCCTGTCAGGTGATAGGTGAGTTGATTATGTTCTTATTTCAGTGATTTCCCCCTAAACATTCCTTTTGAAACAGAAGTTTGCAGCATTAGCTAATAACCATGCTGTCATCCCTATTTAAACTCAATGATCAGTGGTATAATCTCTGATGTGTTCAGTGCAGGCTTCAGGTTTCAGCCTTGCATAGAGGATGACTGGGTGTTGAGTTGGTTGGTTCCTTCTCAGAGTTCTTCCAGGTTGGAAAATTAAGAGATTGAGTCTTTCCCACACCAATTCTTTTTCTTCTTTCCTTCCTTTGTTCTTCCTTCTCTTCCTTTCTTTGACTATAAGGGACAGAGTGCAGATATGGAATTTGGCTCAAGCTGCTCCTAGTTTGCTCAGTCATCTGGGATTACTCTTTTCATTCTCTAAAGATTAGTTATAAAATGAGAGAATGTGGAGAGCAGGCTGTGTCCTGCTATGTTACTCCATGAAGTATATAACAGTAGTTTACAGGCTGTGCCTAGCTCTGTGCTACTTCATTTTATAAGCAGTAGTTTGCCATGAGTCACTGCATTTTCAGTACAAGTGCCAAGGTAAAATGACTCTACACCTTATTGTCCATGTAGACAACCATCGTCTGCCTAGCAGGACCATAAGGCAAAAATTGATAAATAACTTATTTGTGCCAACTAAAACTAAATCAGGAGCCTCTGGACTTGTGGATATCCCAAATCAAATCAGAAATACCAGACACATGGACTGGGTGTGGTGCCACAGGTCTGTGATCCCAGCAACTCAGGAGGCAAAAGCAGAAGGATCACAGGTTTGAGGCCAGCTTCAGCCACTTAGTGAAGCTCCAAGCAACTTAGTGAGACCCTATCTCAAAAAGGAAAGGAAGAGTTGGGGATATAGCTCATTTGGTAGAGTGCTTTCCTCGTACACACAAGTGCCTGGATTCAATCCCCAGTGCTACCACTCCCATCCCCAAAAAAGAAAGGGATGGGGATGTAGCTCAGTGTTAAAACGCCCCTGGTTCAATCTCCAGTACCAAAGGAAAAAGAAATACCAGACACAAGATTTTTATCGCCCTCACCAGATGTAACCCCCTCATTTAAAACCCATAAAAGGAGGAATTCCCCAAGACTGGACACAACCGCACCTTGACCCCATCACCTGCTCACTTGTCACAAGCCTTGTCTAGGAAAATCGCCACAGTAATGAATCTCCCATTCTGTCCCCTGGACTGCTGTTGTTTCTCCTGCCTGTGATGACAACACAGTGCTCACTCCAAACTGATACCTCAAGCTGACACTTAGAGTTGGCCTCCCAAAACTGTTGTCTGCTGGACCCTCTGCCTTGACAACTCTGGGGAACTGGTCCGTTAAAACCTTTATCTTAGCACCTACAGTGACTCTTTGACCTTTTGCATTTGTATCTGCTCTTTGCCTGTGCTCTTGGCACAGCATCTTATAACCCTGCAGTGCTTTCTTAGTCTTTCTGTGACTTATATATAGCATTGTATGAGGCATGATGTGTGACTTGAATGTTACAGATATTCAAGATTAAGGTTGGAAAGAAATAAAAGAAATCGTGATAGTCTGATTTATGTCTATCAGATGACCCATGAATATTTGGTGAATTGCAACTGCTGATATAAAATATATTTATTATGTATCTCTCTTTCTCTCTCTGCCTTTTCTTTTCTTTCTTTCTTTCTTTCTTTTTTTTTTTTTTTTTTTGGTGCTGGGGATTGAACCCAAGGTCTCATGCATACCAGGCAAGTGCTGTACCACCAAGCACATCCCCAGCCCACCTCTGAGTTTATTGTTACTCAATAAATTCTGACTTGTGGAAAGATACAAACTAATTAATGGCATAGCTCACTCATGACAGAGACTTTGACTAATGCTGGAAGTTTCCTGGCTCTAGAAGGGTTTTGGTGATCAAAGCTATAAATATCAAATCCTTGTGTTTAAGGGCATAGCATGAAACTAAAATCTAAGTAACTCTCCTCCTGAAACCCTCCCACCATTTTCTGTACTTATTAATCTTCCATCTTGTTTCAAAATGGGTTTAAGTTGTCTAGCTATTCTGTTTTACATATCAGTATATTCTAAATTCTTTGTCACCAAAGGAATCAATTTTCTAATAACTTTCCTTATTCTCTCTCTCTTTCTGTGTGTGTGTGTGAGTGTGTGTGTGTGTGTGTGAGTGTGTGTGTGTGTGTGTGTGTGTGTGTGTGTTGATACTGGAATTGAACCCAGGTACACTCTGTGAATCACCTACATCCTCAGCCCTTTTAATTTTTAATTTTGAGATAGGGTCTCACTAAATTGGCAAGGATGGCCTTGAACTTGGAATTCTCTCCCCTCAGTCTCCCAAAGACTCTGGGATTATAGGTGTGCACTGCCATGCCTAGCTATTATAAATTTTGAATCAAGTTATTTTGCTTATTGTTATAGTAAAAACATGTTTCCATGTTGTGATATGGTCTTAACCATTCTTTTCAAAGAGTACAAAATAATCAAGTGCATGAATGAATCATAGTTTTCTTACTTTGAACCATGTAAGTAACTTTCAATTTATTGTTTTTGTCTCTATAAGATCTTGTTTTTATAAGATTTTTAGGCTTTTTATGGACTTAGGATGAGTGGGAGGAAAAAAATAATAATTTCATTAATTCACTTACTCAACAAATGCTGAGTAAGATGAAGTGCTAGGCTTCAAGATTAAATGGTTTCAAGGAAAGGACCAATTGTTCTTTGGTCATAGCAGAAGTATCTGCCAAAACCAGTTTTAAACTTATCCCAACTGATCAATGACAACATCGGTAACCACAAGTTGGCCCTCACCCTCGTGAAAGTCAGCCAATCAGCTTGGGCTTGCTGAAGTAACTGTACTTTTACAACTAAAGGTCAGCCAATCCTTTAGATTTCCAATTCTGAAAGTCTGCCAGTCCCTGAAGTTCACTATTCCCCAAGCCCTAAATAAGATTAGCTCTCTGCTGTGCTCAAAGAGAGACCACACAGCTCTCTCTTGATTAGTAAAGTATAAGTTCAGCTTTTTGTTTGGTGGCTCTTTCAACAGTGTTATGAAGGTTAAAAAGAAAAATTAAAAATATTCCTTTGCCTTAAGGACTTGATGACTTAGTTGGAGATAACTGACCGACATAAAAAAAAAAAAAAAAAAAAAAAAAAAAAAAACCCTATTTTAAGGAATACATGCCACAGGAGACATAGATGCTCCTTAATTTATGCTGGCTTTATGTCCAGATAAATCCATTTTAAGTTGACAATGCATTTAGTCAGTGAGTTGGAGAGAGAGAATAAAATGCATTTAATGTACCTAACACACTCAACACCCTAGCTTAGCAAAACAATACACTGTGGAGTATCAACTGCCTAACCTCGTGACTGCGGCTGACTGGGAACTGCAGCTCACTGCCAACTGCCCAGCATTGTGAGCAAGTATTGTACTGCATGTTGCTAGCCCAGGAAAAAGTCACAATTCAAAGTATGGTTTCTGTTAAATGTGTATTGCTTTCACACCATCATGAAGTGAAAAAATCATCTGATGAGCCAGAATAAGTTGGGGACCACATGTACTAACAAAAATTGACACTATGGAGAGAAACTTCTCAGACTGGGCCTTGAAGGAGGTATAACTAGTGTTGTTTACACGTAAGAATAAAAACATCATAGTAACGGCTGTCAATTAGTTTTTCTGGTTTTATAATGTATTTATCGCTGTGCCAGCCATAAGAAAGTGCATGCCATATGACTAGGTGACAGAACCAACAACAGTTTATTTCCTCACAGTTCTGGAGGTTGGAAGTTCAAGATCATGGCGTCAACATGGTTGGTCTCTGGTAAGTCTTCCTGGTTTGCAGACAGTTGCCTTCTCATTGTGTCCTCAAATGGTACAGAGAAGGAGAAAGATTACTCTCTGGTGTCTCTTTTTGTAAAGACAATAATCCTGTTAGATCAAGTTCCCATCCTTAGGACCCATTAAACCATTAAATTCCTTGGAGGTCCTATCTCTGAGTACAGTCACATTGGAGGTTGGACTTCAACATATGGAATCGAGGGGAATACATTTCAGTCTACAGCACATATGAACTTCAGAATATCATTCAAATTCAATGATATGTAAATTATAGAGTTGACAGATTTAGCAAGTGATCTGATAGGGAGTTGGGAGAGAAGAAAACAGTGTAGTTTGAGGATAAGGTGGTTTTCAGATTCCTAGATTTGATGACTAGGAGCAGATTACAGAATACAAAAGAAGAAGTAAATTTGAATCAAGAGCCCAAACTGAACACATGAATGATTTTCCTTTGGAAATTCAATTAGGCATAAGTCCAGAAACAACATCTATTATGGTGGCCATCCTCCAAGATGATTCTAACCTCACCATTCATATCCTTATGTATTTCCCTCTCATACTGAATCAGGTTGAACCCGTGTAACCCATGGGATATGTCATAAATTAAGAAGTTTGTCTTCCAAGGCAAGGATGTTAGTAGATATTGTGACTTTTGCCTTGCTCCTTGGATTACTCACTTTGGGGGAAGCCAGTTCCCATACTGTGAGGACACTCAAGCAGCTCTATGGATAGCAAGGAATTGGGGCCTCTTGCCAACAAATGACACTGACTTGACCTGGCAGATATAGGAAAGAGCCACCTTGGAAGCAGATCCTCTAGTCCTAGGGAAGCTTTCTATGACAATAACCCAGACACAGTCTTGGCTGCAACTTCATGAGAACCTCAAGACAGTACCATCCAAACTACTCCCAGTTTCTCAATCTATATAGAAATAGAAACTTTATGTTTCTGTAGAAACTGTGTGAGATAATAAATATTGTTTTAGGCCACACTTTAGGGGCAATTACTTATGAAAAGATAATATATCTGCTTTAAGGATAGATTAGGAATCATTTTACAGCAGTCTAAAGGTGATAAGTACAGCATAGAGATTAAGAGCTTGCGTTCTTGAATCAGAATGCCCAGATTTAATTCATGTCTCTGCCACTCAGCCTCCTGACCTCTGTTTTATCATTTGCAAATTAAGAAATTATACGTGTTTCAGGTTTTTTCCCCTGGAAGATTCAAATATTCAATGAATATAAATTAATTAGAATAGTGCTTCAGACAGTTATAATTCTAATATGGTAGATATTATTGTATTTATCTAGTGATACTACTTAGTACTAACTAGTACTCTATTATAGGCAAGCAAGAGAATGAAACTTCCTAGGGAGAGTACATAGTAGCAAAAGGGAAGCCAGCTGTGCAAATAAGGCTGCAGGGACTCATGGTTGTTCTAAGTTCAGTTACTTCTGATTTCAAGGCAGTTAATGGACTTATAGAATTTACCATAGTGTTTACTACACACTTATCATTTCCAAATGACCCAAGACAGAATTCTGAAATTATCCTAAACTCTCACATCTACCTTATCCCTTATATGCAGTCATTCTTTTAATATGCATTTTGCACAACTTTTTTTTTTTTTTTTTTTTTGCTATCCTGGGGATTGATCTCTGGGTTTGACACATGCTAAGCTATGACCCCAACCCCAACATGTATTGCCAAGCACTGTTCTAGATGTGGAGGATAAATCAGCGAGCAAGACAAAGTCTCTATCCAAACATAACTCATATTCCATCTCATTGCGTGAGGAACACAGTCAATTCACAAACAAGTATAGATTATGCTGTCAGATATGGATAAGAGATACACAGGAGAAATAAGCAGGGTAAGAAGGTGGGGGAATTTTAGGAAATCTGACCTTGTCTGTTAATTTAATCTTCTGAAAGACTCCATACTGCATCTTTCCATCCCACAGCCAATTACAATATATGTCTGCTCAAAATGCTTCCCAACCCCAGAGGATTAAACCTCTTTCCTTCCTTCCTTCCTTTCTTTCTTTCGTGTAGTTGGACACAATGCCTTTTATTTATTTATTTATTTATTTTTATATGGTGCTGAGGATTGAACCCAGGGCCTTAGACGTACTAAGCGAGTGCTCTACCACTGAGCTACAGCCCCAGCCCCATCTCTACACTCTTGAGATCATCTCTTCCTCTTTCTATGAATAAGTAGAAGCAACCTCAATCATTATTTAATAATGATTAAATAAAGTTGTTAAGCTTTTCTCTTAATTTTGGTATAGGATTGCCAGACATGACATCTTATAATGGACAGGAAAGTGATCACTCCTTTTTCTACCTCATAGTATCATCAAGTCTCATGGCTTTAAGCCTACCTACTAGTATATACCACCTAAAGTATCTCTGGCCCAGAACTCTCTTTTTAAAAATTATTTATTTATTTATTTTTGCAGGACTGGGGATTGAACCCACGGCCTTTCACATGCTAGCAAGTGCTTCACTGTTGAGCTATAATCCCATTCCCAGAAATCTCTTTTGAACTTCAGATTTTACACCTAGCTGTTCTCTAAAACCCTTTCTTTTCTCTTCTATACCTCAGTAGGATCTGAAAACCAAAACCCTTGGAATCAATCTTGAATTTCTTTATTTACATTCTTCATGTTTTTGCTCAAATGTCATCTTCTCAGTGAATCCTTCCTTACTACTGTATTTAAATTTCAACTTTCTACAAGTTCTACCCTGCTGCAGTCCGGCTGCAGCAAAATAACGGGGGTGGGGGTGAGGGGGTGGAGGGAGACGAGCAACTTGTGTACATTGATACAGCTGGAGTGGGAGCCGTTTATTGTAGGACAGGAGGGGTATATATACATTAACACAGCTTATCTTAATTAACATAAACTAGATACAGCAGTCAACCAATAAGGAATCTCCACACTTAATGGCTCGCTGGCATTACTTCACAAACCACTCCCTCTGCAAAATGCCAGGCGCCATCTTGACTTGTTTACAGACTCTAACACTACCCATCCCCCTTTCTTGATTCATTGTTCTCTGCAGCACTCCTCTCTGTTACAGAGAGTGTTGTTAATTTCTGCCATTTTTCTGTGGGTGAGATTTTGGTTTTGGCTTGGTATCTTGACTAGAAGTGAGGGAAAGGAAGTTTCAGGACTCTCCTCTAGACCAGTAAGGTCCTACTATAGGTTTCTGCCAAGTATGTCTACTCCAGTGATATGTCTGGGGACTACCAGGGTGGACTCTGGATGGGCCTCTGAAGCCACTGTGAATTGAATGGTACTTATTACTCCAGTGGTTTTCCTCACTCTAAGGGAAACCATTATCTCACTTCAGGTCTCTGAGTATCAATTTCAAATCAGACATAGCGTCCACAGGTTCTTAAACCATCTGGTGATTCCTGCCCTCTAGTGCACTGCTACTTGAGTAATGGCCACCGGTCTCTTACACTGGGAGAATCTTTAACACATGTACTTACCAGGGTTTTACAGAGTCCTTCCTCTTGAAGACATACTCTTGTCTTAGTCAGTGTGCACCATGTTGAAAGCTTGGCTCATGTTCAGAACTTGGAAAAGGACTGTGATTTTTTATTGTGACTCCCTTCAGCTTCCTATTTATCTACCCTGGATTTCTGTGGCTTATATAGCTGGAGTTCACCCTTGTTGATTACCCGTCCATTTTGCCCCTGGGGAGGCTGTGTTCTATTAACCACTTTTATAACTCTGTGGATTGGGCTTCTCTGGCTGTCTCTCTGATCTTACCACTCATTAGAATAATCATATGCTTCTGCCTTTTAATAGCTAAGCCCTTCCACCTCTGCTTTCAAAGTCCTAATATCCCACAATTATTTCTGATCTGTTCTATAATAAAATCTCTTACCTCACCATATGGCCTAGAGAGAAGAGCCATTACTGAACTTACTGTGATTGTCTTAGTCCATTTGTGCAGCTACAACAAAATACCTGAGACTAGATATTTTTTTTTTAAAAAAAGCAAACATTTATTTCTCAAAGTTCTGGAGGCTAGGAAGTCCAAGATCCAGGCACTAAAGGCAGGTTTGGTTGTCTGGGTTTCCTCCTGCAGGGAGGAAAGCTATGTCTCCACATGGCAGAAGATGGAAGGGCAAGGTAGCAGAAGTGGAGTGTCTTTTATCCCATTCATAAGGGAGGAGCCACGGTGGCCTAATCACCTCTTACAGGCCCTGTCTCTTCATACTGTCACGTTGCAACATCAGAATTTTGGAGGGGACATATTCAATCCATACCAGCGATGCTGCACCCCCTCTCACCAGCATGCTCCTTCTTGCTTTCATAAATGATATATTCATCTAGCAAATGGCCCTTCTATGAAATGCAGTCTGTGGTAGGACTTTCAGCCTTATTAGCATGACCTTACTAGCATGCCCATTTCTGCCTGAGCCTTTTAATTCCTTCTTCCCTTTTTTCCCACATGTCTACCTCCCATAGTGTAGGCCTTCATTTTGCTATAGTTTGTCTCTTGAACATTCTCCAATGGTCCATGTGTTGAAAGGTCCTCAGTCTGCAGCACTATAGGAGGTGGTGGGACCCTTAAGAGGTAGAGATTAATGGGAGGAAGTTAGGTCATTGGGGGTGTACCTGTAGAAGGGATATTAGAACTCCAGCACCTTCTTCTTTCTCTCTTTGATTCCCAGTAATCGCAGGTGAACAGACTTCTTCCTCCTTGTGCACATATACGTACTGTGCTGCAACAGGTCCAAAGCAAGAGGGCCAAGCAATTATGGACCGAAACCTCTGAAACTGTGAGCCAAAATAAGGCTTTTTCCTTTTTAAATTGGTTTATCTCAGGTATTTGTCACAATGACAGAAAATTGACTAATATGTAGTTTTTCCTGCTTCTAGGAGCCATCTTAGCAGCATGTCAGCAACACCCCCTGTCATCTTTTCCAGGGTGTCAAAAGCTTTATTCTGCTCCAAGTTGATAAACTCTTACTCTCCCTCATCCTTACCCAATCTCCTTAATCTAGTTCCAAACATAGTCTCCGGGCTCCTGCCAGTACATGCTGGCTAGAACCTGCCATTTCTTTTTAGAGGTTCATTTTCTTCCTTATCAGGCCCAGCATGACTCTATCTGAGTTATATTATAACTTACCCTAGTTACTAGCCTTGAGGCCAAAAGATTCTGTAGGGACTGATCTTGGGGTGGGGAAGGATATTTTGCTGTATGTAAAAAGCTCTGAGTATAAATTACCATATGATTAAGTCAAGATCTATCTCCCAGAGAATACTGAAGGTTTTAACTATGAATAGTGTGTATAATTATAGTTTCTGAGACTGTTTTGTGCAGGAATGACAAATATTCTTCTTTTTTTAACCTATAAAGGCAATGGGAAGCATTTCTTTCAAGGAGTTACTGTTTTTACCTGCTTATATCTGATTTTCATTTTCTTTATCATCATTTGTTTTCTCAGTACGAATGCTGTGATTTCCCGGCACCATGCACTTTTTTAAAAAAATTATTTACTAGAAATGCATAGCTTCTGGACTTATTGGCAAGCAAAGAAAGCATTGTGAAAGTTGATCTCTGTTCCTACTAGCTATCAAATTGTTAGTAATCACTTAATAGAAGTGGAAAAGTACAGATTTTATTTGATGCAGTAGAGTGATAATTTCTTAAGATATACAACATTCTTTGTTTGTCCTTATTGTGAAGTTTATCAAGACTGATATTTGAGTTGCTTCAAGTCCTGGCTCTTTGTACCATATCTTGCAGAATAGCGTGTCTCAACCTACAAATGGACCATGTTCCAAAAATATGTTTGAAAATCAGTCTACCATTCAAATCACTTTTTCCAAAAAAAAAAATGTAATAAGTGTAAGTCAAGCAAGAAGCCACCGCCCCCTTACCCAAAGTTTATTCAGCAATGTAACAGAAGTAGCACTGGCACTAAGGTTATGCCAAGTGGCTTTCTTTGGCTGCTTGTACCATGAGCCCATCACCCTGAGTGATCTTTCCAAAGTATAAACCTCATCATATGACTCAGTACTTAATACCTTACCCCAAACCCTGTATAAAATCAAGTTTCAATCCTGTTATCTAAGTATTTCTTTAATCTTAATGTTTTTCTCTATCCCCATTGATATGATCTCAGTCTAGGCTGTGATCTATTTTAACTAAATATGAGAATGTTCTCCTAATGGTTCTCCCTACATCTAGTGATGTTCACCACATGTCCACCACAGTGTGGCCACACTCTGTGACGTCACATAGGATTTTCTAGTTTTGTCACAACCCACTTTTAAAACCTTATTTGATCCTATGAGAACTCACATTCCTCTTTATCCTCCCCTTTCTTTTCTTCCTCCTTATTTTCCTCTTCTTCCTCCTTCTTTCTTTTCCAGTGTGCCTGAATCCAAGGCCTTGTGCATATTATGCAAGTACTCTATCACTGAATTATACTCCCAGTCCTTATAAAATTTTATTCTGAGACAGGGTCTCTCTAAATTGCTGAGGCGGGCCTGGAACTTGAGTTTGTAATTCTCTTCAGCCTCCTGAGTAGCTGGGATTACAGGAATGAACCACCACATCCAGCCTGTATTTTCTTTACTTGGAATTTCTTGAAAATTTTTCCTATCAAAGGCAAGTGCCAACTCCTCTGGGAAGTCTTCCCCAACAACCAGAAAGAGGGAGCCACTCCTTCCCCAGTGCTTCCTTAGCTCTTTTTTATTTTTTTCCTTTTGCTACAGGGGATTAAACCCAGGGGCTTTTAACCACTGAGCCACCACCGCCCCCCTGCCAACCCTTTTAATATTTTATTTAGAGACAGGATATTGCTAAGTTACTTAGAGCCTCACTAAATTGCTGAGGCTGGCTTTGAACTCACGGTCTTCCTACCTCAGCCTCCCAAACCACTGGGATTACAGGCACGTGCCAATGACCCTGGCTTCGGGAGCTCTTTTATATTGCCTATCAGAAGCTAGAAATGTTGGATAATCAATGGGAAGACAGATTCCCATCCTTGTTCTCAAAGAGCTCACTCTAGACTGAAACAGGACTCTATAATTAGAAACCATTGTGAGAGACACTTAACTTTCATGTATTTAGGGTGCGCCAAGGACAAAGGGGTGGCTAACTTTTCCTTAACCAGGGGGCTTAGAAGTAATTAAAGAGGATGTGATATTTGAGTTGACACATGAAGGATGACTGGAAGTTCACCATATGTCCCAGGAAGGAAAGGGCATTCATTACAAGAGACAAGTATTCACCAAGGCATAAAAGCACAGGAAAAACTGGCATGCCTGAAGAATTGGGAATAATTTTGTATGGTGCCAGGGGAAAGCAGTTTGATAAAGCAATGAGAACCAGGCAAAATCAGATCATGAAAGTTCTTAATAACCCTGGTAAGGAATTTGCATTTTGTTATACACAAATATTTATTATAGAGTTAAGAATTTGTATTATTCATCTTCATGTGATCTCTGGCATCTAGCACCATGATTGATACCTTGTAGGTTTTCTTTCTTTTTTTAAAATGATTTTTATTTTTATTTTAATTTTTTTTGTGGCACTGGGATTCAAAGCCATGGCCTTGCACATGTTAGGCAAGTGCTCTGCTATTGAGCTACACCCCCAGCTCTTAAATGATTTTTAAAATAGTTTTTTGGCATCTCTAAGTGATAAAACCTGGGGAAAATATAGGTGAAACCAAAAGTTATGTCTAATAAAGCAAACTTCTCTTATTTCCTCATGTTTTCTTCCATTATTTTAATACTAAAACAAATCCAGATCCACAAGAAAGTGGGGTATTACTTTTTCCCTTTAATTTTATGTTTCTGCATGGTTTAAACATTAAAAAAAATCGGGTTCATATACTTTTTTAATTTAAAAAAGAGTTTATATTTTGTTAATTTAAAAAAGCAAATAAAGGCCTAAATATTGAAGTTTGAAAAATGATTCCCTCATTAACTACATTCCCTCTGAGATTTATTGCACAGTAAATTGGTTAATTGCAAACCTTCCAGCAATGTTTTACTCCATTATAGATTACTTTGGTAGAACAAATTTGATTTCTCCCTCTCAAACAATGAGTGGTTTATTTTAAAGTAGGTGAAAGGTAATGTGAAGGAGGGGCGAAGCCCCAGCTTCACAGATGTATAGTTTAAAGTTTGCCAAGTACTTAGTGAAGGGTTATGCTAACTTCAAAAGGTTGGAAAGTATAATGTAACATGAGAACATGAAGGTCTTGTTTCTCTTTCAGCTCTTAACCCTCAGTCCCCTGTAAACCATCAGCATAAAGAGCCGAGTTTCTCCCCTAGTGGAGAGCAAATGAACACAAGGGTGAAAGAAAAATGCAGTGAAATGCTTGTGCTTCATTATATTTTGCAAACAGGTTCACTGTTTTGGATAAGAATTTCATATTTCCTGGTGATTCTGAGAGTCTGTATTGTAAATTATCATGTTGCTCAATTCATGCAATTATCTGAAGCCAGTGATGGGGTACAGAGCTACCATTTCTTGGTAGACTGAATACACACATCTGTATATTTTATAAACTAAGGAAAGGAAGGCAATATAAATCTTGTTGACTAAAAACAGTTGATATTCTATATGACTTGACAATTGCTAGTCAAAAACTTAAGCCTCTTCCTTTATGTGGTGGGTCTTAAAATCTCAACTGGGCATATTTTTTGGTTTTTGGTATCTAAGTATTCCAGCTCAGACACTGTTCCCCCCTCCCCCAAAATACGTCTCAGTGTGTGGGTATTTCCAAACTGCAGACAGTCCTGTTCTTATTTTGTGATCTTCTTGGAGAATGCTATTTGCCCCAACCTGTCCCAGATCTGCAATAGAGAACAAGCTCGACTCTGCCCAGGACTGTGCAGGATTCCACCACAGGCACACTGGGACCACCCCATCAGTGACAGAACCCTTGTCTGTCCTGGTGAGCGTGAGAAGACTTCCCATGGGATGTAATTTCTGGAGTGGGCTGTAAGGAATGCTTTCACTACCTGCTGGCTCCCTGAGGATCAAAGCCAGATGCTGAGCTTCATTCTTTCTGTTCAAATACAAATGAATTCAACACAGTAGTAAAACAGTTTGCTGTCCTAAATCATTTACATCACAGTGAGAATGAGGCTCTTATTTATTCTGAGCTCAGGTTTTAATAAAAAGTGCAAGTGAACGTGGGCATAAGAGCATTGAGATCTTGGCAGGAGAAAGAAAGCAAAAAGGTTGGTTTAAAAAGAATAAAAATAGTGATGTTAGAGAAAAAAAGAAGTTCAACCTGAGTATAATTTTCATTACAATTTTGCCTAAGCCCAGCTGAATGCAATTTTTTTTTTTTTCTTTTTTGGTTCTGGGAGTGGAACCCAGGGTCTGACTAAGCAAGAGCCCTACTGCTGAGCTATAGCTAACCCCAACTTTTCTATTTTTAATAGAGGTCATAATATATTCATTCATCAAGCATTTATTCAGTGCCTTTTAGAGAAAGAATAATTTTTTTTTTTTTTTTTTTTTTAATGGGGTCTGCTACATTGCCTGGCTGATTAACTCTTGGACTCAAGCGATTTCTCCTGCCTCAGACTCCAAGTTTTGGGACACTAGACATGCACCACCAAGACCGGTCAGATTTTTAAAAAATTTATAGAGAAAAATAAAACTAATACTAGAGAAATATATGCCACAAATATTTGAATGGTTCTATTCTCAAAATATAATATAGAAGTGATTATAAAAGAGTTTGGGGGATTAAAATACACCCCAAAGTGTACTTCTTTGACATATTTCCAGATGGTTGGTTGTTCAGAGAGGCTTCAGACTGAGAATAGCTCTGAAAAGCTATCTTTCTGTGGGGAGAGATTTGCATCTGCACAGGACATCTACATTAGTGGAGTAAAAAGCAGATGCTAACAGGCTTTCCCTGAGGCCCATCAAACTCCATCTTGCAAACTCCAAATTGCAACAGACCATTTGGGCCCATAGAGCCTGAAGTATTTACTGTTTGGTCCTTTACAGAAAGTTTACCAGTTCTTAGTGTAGAGTACGAGTTCCCAAACTGTGTTCTATGGGATAGTCCCACCAGGTGCCCTGCATAGAGATGGATTCTATAGTCACATAAGTTTGGCAGAATCTTGCACTGGCCTTTTAAAGGACCTGAGGAGTCCTGCTGTAAATAAATACTGTTTATTATTGTTATTATTATTATTATTATTAGTTGTAGATGGACACAGTACCTTTATTTATTTATGTGGTGCTGAGAGTAGAACTCAGTGTCTTACACGTGGTAGGCAAGAGCTCTACCACTAAGCCACAACCCGAGCCCAAAACTGTTTAACTTTTGAAGCCAGTTTTCAAAGTTCATTTGACCTCAGAACAATGTGTCTCCTTTCTCTTCTCTTTTACAAAATGCCTAAAAACATCCCTTGGGTCTAAGAGAAAGTGTACCCAGGAGCAGGGACTCCCTTATAGATGGGAGGTATTTGCAAGTCAGGTTTGACTTGCTCCCACAGTATTCATCAAATTCCTAAGGAACATTAGAAATCATTTTGTCCAACTGACTCATTCCACAGATTAGAAGATGGAGTTTGATGGTCATGTAGATTGCGATTATTTCTTCCTCATGGAAAGCTCTGTACCTGGTAATGCATTTGCCTTCTTCAGGTATTTTCTCAGGTGTCAACTTCCAGAATAGCGAGGGTTTCCCTGACTGCCTAAAGAAAACTGAAACTAGCCGGTCACAGTGGCACATGCCTTTAGTCCCAGCTACTTGGAAGACAAACAGAAGGATCACTTGAACCCAGGAGTTAGAAGCCAGCATGGGCAACAGAGTGAGACTCTATCTCGAAAAACCAAAAACCCCTGAAACCCTTCTTCCTAGCATTCCCCATCCACACCTCCTGCATTACTTTGCTTTGTAACATTGACATTCTTAAAAAATCACATGTTGCTCCCCATTCAAATTGGAAGCTCCTAGGGGTTCTTGTCTGTTTTGTTCAGTGTTGTATCCCAGGGCCTAGAATAGCACATGACTCCTATATATTGTATTCAATATATATTATCACGTATGTTAGTGTCTGAACCAGGGCTGTTCCCAGATTTCCTGCATCCTTTGTCAGGGAAGCATGTGAGGTAATAGAATGGATGTGAGATATTGGAATCATAAATGTATGGATTGTGTGTGTGTGTGTGTGTGTGTGTGTGTGTGTGTGTGTGATGATGGTGATGGGGGGGTGCTGAAGATTGAACCACTGAATTACATCCCCAGCCCTATTTTGTATTTTATTTAGAGACAGGGTCTCACTGAGTTGCTTAGTGCCTTGCTTTGCTGAGGCTGCCTTTGAACTTGTGATCCTCCTGCCTTAGCCTCCTGAGCGGCTGGGATTACAGGCATTTGCCACCACTCTTGGCTATGACTCAGTTTCATTTTTATTATTCTTTTATGATAAAGAGGCCACGGCTGGTAGGACAACTGTAAAGAAGAATACATGCTGTTTCCCTCTATTTGCTCCATGCTCCTTAAGGATGTTTTCCACTCTTGAATGTTCTGTCTGTGTTGCTGGCAGGAGGAAAGACTCAGTTTTCTCTATAGAGTCCCCCAGTAAGTTCTGGTTCTCTCTCACTCCAATCCCTAGACTGGGAAATGTGGCACACAGGTGGGCGTATGACTTAGACAGATGAACTTCCCTGTGTTAATAAGGAAGGAGATGTTAGGTAGAGGGTAGGCAATTAGAAGTCATTGACATATCAGCTGTGTAACTCTGGGCAAACACTGATGATATCGCCGTCATAACATATGGCCACAAACTGGGTGGCTTAAACCAATAGGAATTTGTTCTCTCAGCTCAGGAGGCCAGAAGTCCAACATCAAAGTGTCAGCGGGGTTGTTTTTTTGCTGCAGACTCTGAGGGGGAAAGGGCCCCATGTTTCTCTCCTAGCTTTTGGAGACTTCTATCAGTCCTTGGCCTTCCTGGCTTGTTGGCCCAGCAGTCTAGTCTCTGCCTCATCTCTGTATCTGTGTTCATTTTTACAGTCTTTTATAAGGCCACTCTTCTTGAATTTAGGACCCACTCTAATCTAGTATGATCTCATCTCCATCTTTACCTTAATTATATCTACAGAAATCCTGTTTCCAAATAAGGTCATATGCTGAGATTCTGGGTAAGCATGACTTGGAGGGATGCGATAATGAAAGATTCTAGGTATTAAGTGCTGGCACAGTCTGTCATATCAGGAAAATAGATCTTTGCACTCAGAAGCCAGTATGAAACTACATACAAATCTCACAATTCTTTTTGGAAGTTAGAGTATGCAAAAGGAATACTTATCCTGCTTTTAAAAACTTGTTTATATATAGTTTCATGCACATGTCTGAACATGTACATAGGCTGAATTGACATGTGTATGAATTGGCATGAACTGAATTGATCCTAACAAATTGGGGAACATTGGATTTGAGAAACAGCATTCACTTGTGCTATGAGAAAGTATTTTAGAAAAAAGTGGAAGTGCTTGTGACATGGGTCTGCTGGGTCAGGCGCCCTTTTCAAAATCATACCAACTTCCAGGAACTGCCAACAGCTGGGCCAGTCCTACAGGCTTGCTCAGAGGCCTCAGGTAATTGGTGAAGGGTGAAGGGTAAATCCTGATCCTGGCCTATCAGATCCTTTTTGGAAGTGCTGCCTCTTTTTCTATTTTCTGAAATCAATCAAAGAGTACTGGTATTAGTTCTTCTTTAAAAGTCTTGTAGAACTCTGCAGTCTATTCATCTGGTCTTGGGTTTTTCTTGGTTGGTAGGCTTCTGATGGCGTCTTCTATTTCATCACTTGATATTGGTCTGTTTAAATTGTGTATATCTTCCTGGTTCAATCTGGGAAAATTGTATGACTTAAGAAATTTGTCAATGCCTTCAATGTCTTCTATTTTATTGGAGTATAAGTTTTCAAAATAATTTCTAATTATCCTCTGTATTTCCTGTAGTGTCTGCTGTGATATTACCTTTTTCATCACGTATGCTACTAATTTGAGTTCTTGCTCTCCTTCTCTAAGAGGAAATTTCATTGCATGGAGTTCATTCCTTAAAAGAAGAAAAAGTCAACAAATAAATGACCTCACATTATATCTCAAAGTCCTAGAAAAAGAAGAACAAATCAACAACAAAAGAAGTAGAAGGCAAGAAATAATTAAAATTAGAGCTGAAATCAATGAAATCGAAACAATAGAAACAATTGAAAAAATTGACAAGACAAAAAGTTTGTTCTTTGAAAAAAAATAAATAAATTTGACAGATCCTTTTGTTTTGGTGCTAGGATTGAACCCAGGACCTTCTTCATACAAGGCAGGCACTCTAACAACTGAGCTACATCCCCAGCCCTTATCAGATCCTTTTTAAAAAGAATCTGGTGCCAGGTGTGATAGTGCCTGCTTGTAATCCCAATCACTTGGGAGGCTGTGCCTGGAAGATCCCATGTTTGAGACCAGCCTCAGCAATTTTGCAAGACCCTGTCTCAAAATTTAAAAAAAGGTCTGGGCATGTAGCTCAGTGGGAAAGGACCTCCATATTAAATCCCTAGTACAAAAAAAAAAAAAAAAAAGAAGAAGAAGAAGAAGAAGTCTGAAAATTTGAACTACAGATGGAGAGAGGCAGTTACTAGAGATGAGACTTGTTGATGTAACTTTCTGATCCTGCCTTGTGCTTGCTCCAAGGCAAGCCCAGAATCTTCCAGTTCATTAGTGCTTTGGAGTTTGTCAAAACTGGTGTTTTTTGGTGCAGGTCATTTTCTGAAACTCAAAGGACATGAATTATTAAAATACAGGGGCTTTAGGATATTAAAACCCAACTCACAAAGAACAATGTACAAATTGCAGATCTTTCATCTGTTTTCTATTTCAATAAGCTACCATTTGATTTCTCTGACCTTGAAACTGTTGCTAAACAACAGAAACCTAATTTTAAAGCAATCTTCCATCTTGTGGACAAACAATGGTACTTTAAACTCTTACAGCAGTCTTCTTAATGGAGAAAGTAGACCTTTAAGGAGTAAACCTTCAGGTGTCCTGAGCCCTGGAAAGGTGGAGCTTAGACAGCCTGAGAAAAGGCTGCCTAGGGAGGCACCTAATAGCTAT
The DNA here is from genome assembly GCF_048772815.1 of Callospermophilus lateralis. Taxonomy (NCBI): domain Eukaryota; kingdom Metazoa; phylum Chordata; class Mammalia; order Rodentia; family Sciuridae; genus Callospermophilus; species Callospermophilus lateralis. The sequence continues at coordinate 124,287,496 of NC_135306.1, read as the reverse complement.
GCAACACACTTACAGCTATGCTGGATTCCTGCCAGCTCTTTCACTGTCTATTACATGACTTAAAAAAAAAAAAAAAAATCTGTGGCCCAGAGCTGGGCATAGTGGCACATGCCTGTAATCCCAACAACACAGAAGGCTGAGGCAAAGGATCTCAACTTTGAGGCCAGCCTCAGCAACGTAGGAGACTCTGTCTCAAAATAATAAATAAAAAGGACAGGGGGTGTGGCTCAGTGGAGAGCAACCCTGGGTTCAATGCCAAATTTCCTACCAAGACGTGATTTAATTTTTTCTCTACTTGGAACTAAGAAATTAAAGAAAAGATCACAGAAGGATTTTTTTTTTCTTTTCTATTTTCTTCTTAGCATATGCATTTAAAAGTATTTGTCACTGTATTTTGGCTTATTCAGATTTTTTAACATGATATTGATGATAGTATTTTTAGTAAGACAGAATTTTTGTTATGGCAACATATTTCTTTCTGGGATCTCTGAGAGTGGAGGGATGGGGAAGCTGTAAAGGATCTGAGAAACTCCTGGCCTGGGGAGGGATAAGGAATGAGCTCTCTTTAGCCTACTAGAGCTCTTGAGGATGCAGCTAATACAGTGAACACTTCTCAGGTTTGCATGTGATAGGCAGGGTTACCTCTTCTGTCTAGCAGCATTTTCTGCCCAGTAAGATTTTTATATTTTAAAAATGATCACAAGGTACTGAGGATAAAGGTGCAAGTCACTCTGTCAAAGGCATTTTCCAGGCTTTGTAAACTCTGTGCCCCACTAATCTATAATGAATGATGTAGATAGACTATGGATTAAGAGAAATGATCCAATTAGTATTTAACTATAATCATGTACAATGTGTTTTCACATTCATTTAAAAGTGAATGTGAAATGGATGTTGTAGCCACCACACAGAGTGAGACGGACCCTTCTCTACCACCAGCTTTGGTGTGGGCATGGAGACTCATCCTGTTGCACATACACCCCAAGAGTGCATAAAAAGGTTCATTTCACATAATGAGGCTTTCTGGGGAAATTAGGGTGGCTCCAAACAGGTCTAAGAAAGGCTTGAGATAGCAATAAAGGAAAATGGCTCTGCTTCTATTGTGATTAGGCCCTGAGTTCCATCTCCAGCATCCCCACCTCACGCACACAGATAAAATGGAAAATCTTCAGTGTTTAAGTTGTAGTTTATTATTGTTTTATTTTTCATGGTATTCAATAACAACAGAAAAATACTTAGACACATTATAAAAATTAACTTATTGTCTTAGATATTCTAAGAATTCAGAAGGATAGTACTTGAGGGAGTATTTAGTAGATAAACATATTATGCAGGGCTATGTATATTTTTATCTACTAGGGATGTAGCTCAGAAGGAGGGCACCTGTTTAGCATGTGTGAGACCCTGGGTTCAATTTTCACACACACACACACACACACACACACACATATATATATATATATATATTAGATATTTATATATCTACTGGGGATGTAGCTCAGAAGGAGAGCACCTGTTTAGCATGTGTGAAACCCTGGGAGTCAATTTTCACATATATATATGCTGGGGATGTGGCTCATGGGGCTGGGGATGTGGCTCAAGTGGGACTGGGGATGTGGCTCAAGCGGCAGCGCGCTCACCTGGCATGCGTACGGCCCAGGTTCGATCCTCAGCACCACATACAAACAAAGATGTTGTGTCCGCCGAAAACTAAAAATAAATATTAAAATTCTCTCTCTCTTTATAAAATATATATATATATAATTTACTTATTTTGGAAAAATACTGTACAAAGGAGTTTTCAAGTTAACTCATTATTTCAGAAACTGCTATACCTAACAGAATCTTTTCTGTTTTGGAAGATAGCTTTCATTTTGCTAAAAAAGCAAACAAGTGGCTCACTGTATTGTTTTGGTTTTTGCCTTCCAACTTGGAGACATCTGAACTAAGTCAGTTGCTAAGGACTAATCTCTCTCTCTCTCTCTCTCTCTCTCTCTCTCTCTCTCTCACCCAGGGGTGCTTAACCACTGAGACACACCTCCAGCTCTTTTTATGTTTTGTTTAAAGACAAAGTGTCACTGAGTTGCTTGACGTGTCACTAAATTGTTGAGGCTGACTTTGAACTCTCAATCCTCTTGCCTCAGCCTCTTGAGTTGCTGGAATTACAAGTATATGCCACCATGCCCAGCTCTTGTTAATTTTTACTTTTAAATAGTACATGCCACATAGTAGGTGTTATAAATATTGACCAGATGGATGGATATGTACTGATGATGAATATTGATGGGCAAATGTGGATGGATGGATGAAGTTCAAGTGAAGCTCCACTAGATGGCAATGTTTACTTGGGTCTGTGCTGCAGATTTTCACAGCATCTGAACAGTCCAGGGGAAGGTGAGGGAGTCTACCTACAGATCCCATCAACCACAGATGTCTGAACCTCCCTGATCCTGTACTTTCATAGCTACTCTTTATCCCAGTAAACCAATTTGAAAATTATGAGTTTTTTTCTCTTTGGAATGATCTTAGATATTATCTATTATATTTCAACTCCCCCAAAATATTCAGGACAATGAAATGGGGAAAAGGCAAGCCCCAAGCCCCACAGTGGTATTATAGCTCTAGAAATTCATTTAGTTGGGATGTCAAGCTTGGGAGTCAAAAATAAAGACAATACACTGGTATGCTTGTCCATTAGCACACAGAGAAAAGAATTTCCTGCAACAAAGATGACACTTCTACACTGCACACACATATGATTCTGCAACCACATTTAAACTCTTCTTTGGTCTGTGATAGCTGACCCAGGAACCCATGCATACCTTCACATTTATTCTTTTCTTTTTTAACCCCCTTAGTGCAAGGCTGAGGATCAAACCCTGGACTTTGTGCATGCTAAGCAAGCTCTTTCCCACTGAGTTATTCCACCAGCCCTACATTTATGTTTTACTCCCAGAAAAGCCATGTTTCCCTCACTTTCTCCAAATCAATTTGCTCTGCCATTTTGACTCTTTAATATTTTTCTCCATTTGTCCTCAGGTTCATTGTAAGTGACAAGTTTTTAAAATCTGAAAGTCCTGGCTACAAATTCCAGCCTGAAACTTAGTGGTTTCTCTTTCACTTAATCCTATCAATAATAGCAAAAGATAAGCTCTGCTACATCTGATCCTGTGTCAATCACATTACCATGGATTTTAACAATTATTCAAAATGCTTCTTTTCATATAGAAGTTGAGTAAGTCCAATCTTGCTATCATTCATTCAGTAAGCATTTTACTACATGTAAATTATCTAAAACCAGGTTTTATATTTGCTTATAAGAACAAATCAGACATTTTCACTGAAATCTAGAAGGCTATTATCTAAAATATAATAAATACATTAAGCACATAATAGTAGAGTGAAAATAAACATCAGGTTCTTTTGTCAGAAGTGAAATATTTTTCTGGGATATAGACTATGCAGCAATAAACTTTTATCTACAAAATAGGATTTTCATACCTACCTGTGTGGAAATTCAGGGGAAAATATATCCCTATATCTTATTACAACTCCCAGTCCATAGTAGTGTTTGATATCTACTAGTTTTCTTTTCTCACTCTTTGTAATAGAGGTATAAACAAAGGAAAAAGCAGGGACACAGAGGAAAAAGCAGCTAATTGTAAGAGTTTCCTAAAAACTCTGCAAAGATAGTGATATTGGATTTGGGACTGGAAAGATGAATGGGAATTTAGAGGCAGAGAAGGAGAAAAAAGTTCTAGGCAGAGAGCAAAGCACAAACAGAGATGACAGTTGGGTTCTTTGGGAAGCAATTGCTGGGACAGAGTTAGAAGTGTAAGAGATTTGTGGGAAAGTAATGTTGATGAAAAACAGCAGCATTGTTCAGGAGAGCCACAGACAACATTGCAGATCTGTCTTCCTATCCAACAGGAAACTCTGGAACAAGACGGCTTGTTCGAGGAGTCCTGTGTCTGGTGGAAATATCCAGGCCCTCCAGCTTCTCCAGGAAGAGCATGACCTCAGCCAACATGTGGCTGATCCTGAAGGCAGTAAGAGCTAGAGGCTGTCAGCCAGCTGCACTCTCTGAAGCTGACCAGCAAACTTTGTTTGAAGGGGGATCTACAGGGTGCAGCTTCATGTCTGCTGCAAGAGGTATTTTGTTTTGCTTCCTGTAAGCCATACAGAGCATCCTCACCATGCCCAGACACTGTGCCAGGTACCGTTTTCACTTATCCTTGCAACAGCTCTAAGATGAATAATACCCAACTTTGCAGATGAACAAAATATGTTTTAGTCTATGTTCTTCCCAAGCTGCTTAAAGCTTGGTGCCTATTTTCTGAGCCACTAGAAGTTATTCCAAGGAGCAACCTAGGATGAGATTTGGACACAGGATAAGAATAAACCAGAACTGGTGAAATGAGAGTGCTCCCCTGCTGCTGGCAAGTAGGATCTGTGAAAAACGCAGGTCTCTGCAGTGTTGTAGCAGCCCCCAGCAGCTCACCACCAATTTCTCCTTTCTGGGTTCTTGTCTTGCAAATTCAAAGAATGAAATCCACAGACAAGGATGAGTGAGTGTAACAGTAGGATTTATTCAAGTGTGAATAGAAACAGAACTCCCTCAGGGACAGAGGGGACCTAATAGAGGACCTGATAGGGTTTGCTGCTTGAGTGTGCTAGTCTAGGAGTTCATATAGCGCTCAAGTCCCTGCTATTGGCCCAAATTTATGCTAATCAGGGTTTGAAAAACCCAATGCTATTGGTTAGCTCTGTAATTCCATTCACGTCTGTCCCACTTCCATTTTCCTGCTGCTGTTTGAGAAGCAGGAGGTTGAGGTCATTGGATAGTAGATGCTGTGGGATTCAGAGCTGCAGTGCTGTTTGGAACAGGCATCTGCAAGGGGCCAGGCTGGGCCACCATGGGATTACAGGTTGGCATACCGTGGCTTGCCTTGGCCCTGGCTTGCTATAACCCAAGCCCATGCTGGCATGGTGGGCTCCACACCCACACTTCAGCCTGATTAGACCACAGCTCCACATCTCTGCAGCTCTGGGGCAAGAACTTGGCTTCACTGGCAGATTCTACTCAAAATGTTAGTGACCACATCGTTCAACAATCTTGGAAATGAACCTTTAAAGATAATGTATAATGTAACTGGGATCATGTCATTCTCCTATTTGGAATTTTCCATGACTTTCTATTTGTGTTAGGCTGTTAAAACAAATTACTCTGACTGGGTAGCTTAAACAATGGAAATCTAAAACTGAGATGCTGACAGATCTGGTGTCTGGGGAGGGCGTGCTTCCTGGTTTACAGATGCCAGTCTTGGCATCTTATCCTCACAAAGCAGAGAGACAGGAAGCAAGCTCTCCTGTCTCTTCTCATAGGGTACTGATCTCACTCATGAAGGCCACACTCTCATGACCTAACTACCTCCCGAAGGTCCCTCCTCCTAGTGCCATTGCATTGTGGGTTAGGATTTTAATACATGAGTGGTGGGGGAAGGGGGAACAAACATTCAGTGCATGACACCTTGGGACTCAGAATACAGTACAGGCACCTTGCATGACCTCCAAGGCCCTGCTTGACTTGGCCTTGACTGAGCTTCTAGCCCAGGGCTTCTCAACCAGGGGTGATGTTGCCCAGTGGACATTTAGCAATGTCTAGAGACACTTTGGGTTGAGTCCTCTGGGGTAATGGGAGGGTTTTACTAGTATCTAGTAGATAGAGGCCAGGGATGCTGCTAAATAACCCTACAATGCACAGATGTCCCCTTCAAAACCATCATCCAGCTAAAATGCCCTCATGGCTGAGGTTGAAGCCCTGCTCTAACCTCTTCCCCAGCTCCCCTCATTCACTGCCCTCCAACCACACTTCCTCAGGGAGCTTCCGCGCACCTGGTGCCCACTTCATGGAAGTGCATCTTCCACGAAGGACTCACCTCTAATGTTCAGTCCCTCCTTGGTCTTATCTCCGATGCAACTTGCTCTAAGGGGATGTAGGGAATGGTACATAACAGCAGCCATAATGATCAACCTCTGCCCAGCCACAGCTGTCTCTCCTAGAAAAAGCTGCCTTTCAGAGAGGAAGGGGGAGTTCTGAACCCTGAGCCTGTCAAACAAACCCCCACAAACTGTTTAAAGGGTTTCACCATAATACAAAGACAGATCCACTGTACAGTCCACTGCAGGGAATGCCAGGAGAAAAAGCAGGGGGTTGATTCTTCCTCAGTACTTCCAGTCATAAGAAGGCTTTATTTTCTTCTTTCTGTTGTTACTAAATGTGCAATGTCACATCTTCTGTTCTCGTTACCAGAGGGATGGGATTTAGCACAATACTGACTCATTAGCACTTCTGTCTAAACATAAGTCAGTAGTATTATGCTGAGCTGGAGACTCTACAAAAAGTAATAGGCCACAGACACAATTACAGTTTAAGTGGGTGTTTAAAAATCTGAGGCATTGTGGGAAGTTTACATTTTTTTATAAAATTCTTAACATTTCCTGAAATATCTTAACCTTTTTATAACTAAACTACAATACATAATTTCATACTTGTGATAAGTTGTGCTCTGAATTGACTTCAAAATATTTTAGTTGGTCCTTTGTTTTTAAAGTTTTATAATCTTTGCAGCTATATTAACAAAAGGAAAGTAAAAATACCATAAAAGTATAGGTTATGTTTTTGAGGTTTATTTTTGTTTGTTTTACTTGAAAGAAAAACAATACAACAGATCTGAACCCTTGCTACCAGGTTTTGCTTCCTCACCACTAGAAGGTGCTAACACCACCATTGAACAAAAACTCACTGTCTAGCCTAGACACTGGTGCACATAGTTGCTTGGGAGGCCAAAGCAGGAGGATTATAAATTCAAGGACAGCCTGGAAATCTTATAGAGATCCTGTTTCAAAACAAAAGGGGTTGAAGATGTAGCTCAGTGATAGAGTACTTACCTAGCATGTGTGAAGACTGGGTTCAATCTCCAGTACTCTTAAAAAAAAAAAAAAGTCTAAATGCTTTAAGTGTGACAAGCTATGTAAAGAAACCCAGTAAGCTCATGGGGAAATACATGTGTTAATTTTTTAAAAAAAATAACTAATGCTAGTTTGATTTAGAAAGACAACATTTTTGCTCTAATGTTCCATGGGAAAACACCTCATAGCATTTGTTATGAATGCTTTAGGGTCAGAAAAGGAGTGATTTTTTCTATTCAGAAGGGGTCATGACTGACACTCCTATGACAAATGATAGGCTAACAAGAGAAAAGCATAATACATTTATTTGACCATAGTTTTTTGTTTTTTGGGTTTTTTTTTTTTTTTTGGTAGGTAAGGGGATTAGACTCAGGGGCACTCAACTACCGAGCCACATCAGCTCTGTTTTGTGTTTTATTAGAGACAGAGTCTCACTGAGTTGCTTAACACCTCAAGGTTGCTGAGGCTGGCTTTGAACTTGTGATCCTCCTGCCTCAACCTCCCGAGCAGCTGGGATTACAGGCATGCACCACCACACTCAGCTATTTGATCAAAGTTTTATGTGACATGGGAGCCTTCAGATTAAAGACCAAACAGCACAGGAGAAGCTATCTGATTTTATATTTGGATTCAATAAAACAAGGATAGCCTTGCAGAAATGTGATTGGATGAAAAGGGTCCAAGCTAATAGAAATAAACTGATTGGGAAAACCAGCAACTCCTGTGTGTTCAGATTCTTGTTGGCCACTTCTTCAGTTACAGCATTTCTTCTGCCTGATATGAGGGCCTTAATTTCTTTATGGTCAACTACTATGCAGACAGGCAGGAAGGGGTTAGAATAATAATTCTAGTTTTTGTGCCTGGCTTTGGGGAAAGAGGTTTTGGTTTCCATGACCATCCTTGGGGAAGAATTCTGGTTTGTTTGAGGAATTTTGATTCCTATGACTTATTTCAAGGGGCAAGAGACAGATGGTCGGGAAAAGGTCTGAGAGAAGATTTGCTCCTGAGGCCTTCATTTTGGGTTGTTATTTTCTTTTTTGGTACTGGGGTTTATTTTCTTAGCCCCAACAGTGTTCAACATAGGAAAGTAATATAAATAAAAAATAAAATTATCTGTTAGTCTCAAATATATTAAACTGATTTATAGTCTTAGATTCAGTAACAATGTTTCCTGAAATTTATACCAAGATAAAATATCAGACAAATGGCTAAGAAAGCATTAGATTAGATATTTATCTATAGTGTTTAAAATACCATATAGTGGCTATATTATGGTATCTCCATATAATGGAACACTGTGTAACCATAAAATCATGTTATGACTGTGATTTTTATCTGCAAAATTTTTAAGTTAGAAGTACAAATCACTAAGTTGTGGTTTAAAATCTAATTTAAAGAATTGAACAATAGAGGAGCTGGGGTGGTAGCTTAGCGGCAGAGCACTTGCCTGGCATGCCTAGGGCACTGGGTTAGATCCTCAGCACCACATAAAAATAAAAAATAAAACAAATTAAAGATATTGTGTCCACCTATAACTAAAAAATAAATATTTTTTAAAAAGAATTGAGTAATAAAGTATAGAAAATATTCACCAAATTGATGATTGTCTTGAGATGATCTTTATTTTATGATTGTGTGACCTTGAGAAAAAAGTACTCTGTGTACCTCAGCTTCATCAACAAAATGCAGACAATGGTACTTGCTACTCATGGGCCATGTGAGGAAGTCAGTGTATTAGTCTATCCAGAGCATTGGAAGAATACTGAACACATAGCAAGTAAGTAGAAATATTAGCTGCCATAAACATCTCAATTGTCTGTGTCTTCTGATGAGTGTGTAGGTTTTATTATCATAATTAGAAAAGACAATTAACTATGTTTTTAAAAATGTAGATAGTTCAGTCAGGTCAGCTGCGCACACTGTAATCCTAGCTACTCAGGAGGCTGAGGTAGGAGGATCACAAGTTTGAGGATAGCTTTGGCAATTCCAATGAGATCCTGTCTCCAAATAAAATTGAGAAAAGAGCTGGGGATGTAGCTCTGTGGTAGAGTGCTTGCCTAGCATGTGTGAGGCCCTGGATTTAACCACTAGAATGGGGTGGGGGGAGATAGTTCACGTGGACATTTAAGGAATTGGATTTATTTCCTCCACACCCCTTTATTTCTCTTTTTTTGGCATGAGTTTGTTTGCTTGCTTTTTTGATTGTTTGTTTTTTAAGCAGAGTTTTGCTGCTATGCCTTGAACTCCATGGCTTGAATGATCCTCCTACTTCATCTTCCTGAGTAGCTGGAATTATAGATGCATACCATCACTCCCAGCTCAAGGTGAGGTAAATTTAAACCACAAATCTCAGCTGTTAGAATCTTCTTGAGTTCTAAAACTATTAACTAATTTACTGGCAGTAAATCTCTGCTCTTTGTAAAAATGATGTGTAGCGTCCTCATCCAATTTATTAATTTCTCCTTCCTTCCCTTCTTCCTCTCCCTTCCTTCCTCTTTCTTTTTTCTCTTTTTCTCTCCTACATCCTTGTTTCTCTTCCTTCCTTCCTTCCAGGTGCCAGACCCTTGTGTATGCTTTACCACTAAACTACAAACCCAGTCTCCAATCTCTTTTTAAATTATACTCCCCAATATATTGCAAAGGATAGATTTGATATCAGACCCTGAGGAGACACTCTCCAAATTTGCAGGGAGAAAAGAATCTGGTTAACAAACATCAAGTTGGGTTGAGCACCAAGTACTAAGTAATACTACCATCCAGTCTGTTTGTGTCCTTTTGCCACAGAGATGCTAAGAGGCCTTGCAAAGTGTTTTGATGAAATTCTGACATCTGCAGTGTTACCACAGTTTCATAAATTTTCCAAAACAGGAAGTGGGTGTGTTGAGTCCAGATTGTTCTGTACGATTGCAGCCTTCTGGTGATTACTACCTCATTTTCTAAAAGCTCAAGAAGATTCTAACAGTTGAGATTTGTAGTTTAAATTTACATCACCATGAGCTGGGGTAGTGGCATGTACCTATGATCCCAACTATTTGGGAAGCTGAGGTAGGATTAGTTGAGTTTCTTTGAGTTTTAGGTTACAACAGAAAAACCCCATCACAACAATACAATCAAGAAGGAGGAAGAGGAGGAGGAGGAGGAGGAGGAGGAGGAGGAGGAGGAGAACAAATCCCTCCTTTCTGCATATGAATGTCCCTTCTCCCCCTTCAATTCTAGGAATTCAGGCTAGGCAAACACTTTACCACTGAGCTCCACCCCTAGCCTTTTTTAAAATGTTATTTTGAGACAGAGTTTTGCTGGGTTGCTCAGCCTTGCTTTGAACTTGTGATCAATCCTCCTGCCTCACCTGCCTCAAACCCAAGTAGCTGGGCTAATAGGTGTACGCCACCATGCCTGGTTTCTATGCTTTTTTTTTTAGGAGCTCCAAAATTGTTTTGCATGGTGACAGAATCATTTTACATTCCTCCTAGCAATGTTCAAGGTTCCAATCTCTACATTCACCAAGATGTGTTCTATTTTTTTTTTTTAATTATAGGTATCCAAATGAATATAATGGGTTTTAAATGTATATAGAGATAAAATATATGAAATATATTTTATATATGAAATATATGAAAACTAATACATAAAAGGTGAGAGAAAATGGTCTGGTGGCACAGCCCAAAATCCAGCTACTGGGTAGGTGAGGCAGCAGGATCTCAAGTTCAAGGACAACCTGAGCATCCTAAGGAAACCCTATTTCAAAATCAAAAATAAAAAGTGCTGGGGATGTAGCTCAGCAGTAGAGCTGGGTTTAGTTCCCAGTTCCGTGTGTGTGTGTGTGTGTGTGTGTGTGTGTGTGTGTAAGAAGCATAAATGAAACTATAATGTTAAAAGGTTCTTTGTTGTACTCCAAGTAGTATAATAATTGATGCTGATCATTATGGACACTTATTATTGAAACATGTAAACAAATACCTAAAAAGCTGGTAGAAAAAATTAAAAATGAATTTTATAAAATAACCCAAAAGAAACCAGTAAAAAAGCAAAGATCATATGGGAATTTAGAGTAAATTCAAAAACATGGTAGACTTAATCAAATCATGTCAGCAAGTGTATTGTATGTAAATAGAGTAAAAACTTCAATTTTAGGACAGAACTCATAACACTTATGAGTTAAAAAACAAGACCCTATATAAATGGTATTTTATGACAGAAACATTTTCAATATGAGGAAACATGTACATTGAACATGAAAGACAGAAAAACATATGAAAGACAAGGGTGATCTTGCTAAAGATGGTGGTGTGTCATCCAAGGCCTCTGACCCCGGAAATGAGGCTTAAGGATCCAACAGTTGAAAGAAGATTTGAGACATGGTAGGAATATTGGTTATCCTTTATTCAGAGGGTGTCATAGCTGTTAGCCAACCCTGAGCCATTTCCATAGGCCCTTTTTATATACAGCTCAAGCAAAGAAGGCACACTGCCAACAGGTTATATAACATGGGAGGGGCATGCTCACAGTTAATGTTTATGGCCTTGAGTCTGTATGGACTTGACTTACCCAAACACAGCTAGTTCCCAGCCCTGACTGGCTACACACTAAAAACATAGCACAGCCTCATGGAAGTCTTGACAAGGGAGCCTAACTACAGCTATTTTGGGGCCTGCCACAATAATCTACTCCATTTAGGATTCCTTGCTGTACAATCTACATGTCTGAAGTCTTCTGCAATGATCCCTAAGCAAGGAAGGCAGAGCCCTGCATCCATAGGCCACAACAACAATTCAGTGGTAACAACATACAACCAAATGACAAGCCCCATCACTTACGATTATTAAAAGCTATTGCCAGTTTCATCCCATATTGAGCTGGCAATAAGTTTTTCCTAGCTGTGCCCAATTGTCCAGGGACAAACTGGATTCACCAGCGTTGCCCAGCAAAACTCATAGGCATTTCAGTGCATACCCAGTAGGCACCTCTGGTGTGTGTGTCCAGTTCAGAATGGTGTTTGTGAGGACGCACCTTCAGATGAAAGGACAAAGCAGTTACAGGCATTAGCACAGGTAAATCACATCCATCCAGGAAAATGCATGCCAGCTTTGAATCCCAGGAAAGCACAGTGGCTACCTGAGGTGGCTTCCCTGGGAAGTGATATCATACTTGTACTCATACAGCTTGGTCTTGTATTTAAGCAGGCTCAGTGTGCATTATCACCAGGGAACTCATAATTGGCCAAAGGGAAATAACAAATACGCCCTTTAAAATCTATGTCCCATCTATAGGATCTGGCCAGGTAACATGTATGAGGGTGGGGGACATTCACTAGTTACCCATGGTGTATAAAGAGTTCACACTCCAACTCTTTCCTTCATGGGGCTAAAAGGGCTACCCAATGAAAGAGGGTGGACTCTATTGTTTAGGGCCATGTCCAATTCACAGTTTCCCTCCTATTCAATCCAGTGAGAGCAGGAAAAGAACATTCCTTTGCTTCCCAAACCCAGGTTTAAGTATAACATCTTGTATAGTCACTGGACCTGTATTAGTGCTGCTGTGAGATGCAGCAAAACCTTCACAGGAGCTGGTCCCCCCTGCTGGGGATGCTCATTCAGAGATCTCATAATTACCCACAGGTGCTATGCCCACCCCTTCATGGAAGGTGGCTTGACTGCAGTCCTAAGTCTTTGCTTAAGCAGGCCATTATATCTACCATGCCTGCAGCCTGTAGGTAATATGGACACGCAGCTTCCATTGAACCAGTAATTGAGTTGCCCATCACAGCACATCCTTACCTATTAAATGAGTCCCTTGGTCACTTTTTATTGTGATGGGCCAGCTGTACAAGGCCATCAATATTGTTAGGATGTGAACTGTAGCATGCTGATTGGCTTGACTAATGTACCAGGCAAAAAAACTAAGCCTGTAATCATATCTACAGCTGCTAAGGCAAACATGACCCCTCTGACCTCAGTAAAGGGCCAATGTATTCAACCTGCCATCATGTGAAAGGGATGCGTCCATGCATTACCTGGCCATCCTTGGCTTCAAGGTGTTGGGGGTGTGGATCTTTCTGAGCACAAACCACACATGCCTGGCAAGCCTCCACCAGGGCATCCCATGTTAAAAGCAGACCCCATTGTTTGACTACATCCCACATAGTTTTCATATCTGCAAACTGCAGGAAACAGTGCAACCAAGCCACCAAGCCCATGGGAAGGGCCAATCTAACCACCACACCCCAATGAGTGCATCTGTTTATCATTCCCTGGACTAGTCAGGGGGGCATGGCCAGTAACATGCCCTATATTCGTCTGTTCCTAGTGGCTTAGCTCTCAAAACTCTTGCCACAGAACTTGTCCCTGATACACAGCATAACAGCCAGTATATATCACCATGAGGGACACTTTATTTGCTATCATCTTTTAGCTTAGCTCACTGGCTATTTTATCTTGGGCTGACATCAAACAAAACAGTGTCTGTTTCTGACACCACAGCCCCTGCCATTCATACATGCAGTTGTCCATGGCTGGAGTCATCTGTGTACCAAACACTGAACAGTATATCTTACCTCCAAGGTATGGACTTGTTCTTGTTCACCTACAAAGGTAACAGGCCCTAGCAGCTCCCGAAGTCTGTTGTCTCTGCTGGCTTCTTGCACACTTGGGCTCCTTTTTCACCCCCATTGGTTCTGACACACCTGGGCTCTCCAGAACCCTGATGGATCCTGGAGCATTTGGTCTTTCTTGGCTTCTTCCAGCTCCTAGCACATTTGGGTTCTCTCTTGGCCCTTGCCAGCTCCTAGAATCTGTAGAAGTTCATGAGACAAGGGACCAGTAGACAAAGCACTTCCTTGTTCCAAATATTTCCCCCACTTTACTAGGGTAGGTGTCTGGGTTACCCTGTCCTCGGGCGACTTCTCAATTTTATACCCATCCTGCCACAAGATATGTGGTGCACACCTAAACCTCAGCTAGCACATAATGCCTCCAGGGCTGCATGTGCAGCTGCAAGCTACTTCTCTATGAGGGTGTAATAAGCGTCTGCACCCTTCCACAACTGTGACCAGAGCCTACTGGTTTCTGCAGCCTCTCATGCCACTGCCACAGGTTCCACCCAAAGCCTTCCTGGATTACATGGACATCTGGCTCAAAGAGATGAGTTGGGTCTACCTGTAGGCCCTGAGCTTGCTGAATGGTCCTCTGCATGCCCTAAAAGACCTGCTTAGCTGCTTCAGTCCAGTTCCATTGAGCCCCTTTCTTCACCAGGGCACATAGGGGATGATATAATTGGGCAAGGTAGGGAATAAGGCCTGCCAATATCCCAACAAGCCCACCTAGGTCTGCAATTGTGCAACCGTTGTTGGTTGTGGATATGCCTGAATTTCATCAATAATAGTTTCGGCACAATTCTTGTCTTATCCAACCAAAATAACACCCAACAACTTGACTGACAAGCCAGGTCCCTGCACTTTGACTGTGCTTACTGCCCAGCCGTATGTCTCCAAATGAACCACTAAGGCCAGGGATGCAAGGTCTAAATCTGCAAGAGAGTCAGAGGTCCACAATACATCATCAATGGAAGGGAACATAAGTACAGTAGGTGGATGAGTCCACCGGGCCAATGTAGAGAGCCATGACTTGGATCATGATCTCTGACTGCCTCGTGGCTATGTTTGCACTGGTAACTTCCTGTGTAAAGGTTCAAGTCCATATTGCCCAGTTGTTATGGTGATCCCTGGCCTGAGGATATTCTGCAAAGACATGGAGTTGTATCAGCCTGGACCTTGAGCTCAGGCACAGCCTCCCAGACATAGAGAATTCTGAGCATAACAAGATAACCCTAATGTCTTGCCAGTGCTGCATCCTTCAGTCTGCCTGCTTTGCAGAAACTTTCCCATAAATAACCTTTTGATGATAAAACCTATGCTGAGCTAGCCCTGGATCACTGTTCCTCTATCAGAGGACAGTGTCCCACCTGGTCCCAGCTTTCTCTCTATATATGTATTCATTTGTCTTTTCTCAATCCTCCATCACCCCTTGCCAGTTTCTGAATTAACAGCTACAGCAAAGCCAGTCTTGGCAGGCCAAGTCACTGGCCACCAAACCATGGTATAGGCTCAGGCTATGCAAATAACCTGTGACAACATTTGAAATGTTTATTGTCAGCCTTCCCATGTGAAGGCAAACTGTTCCTGGCCATCCAGAGCCAGAGCAACAGAGAAGAAAGCATTAGCCTACTCCAACACATAGTGACATGTGCCCAGTTGTGAAGTCAATTGGTCCATGAGATCATGCACTGAGGGAACTGCTGCATGTAGGGAAGGCACCATTTTATTCTTCTCGATAATCCACAGTCATTCTCTATGTACCATCAGACTTCTTCCCTGGCTACCCTGAAGAGTTAATGGTACTATGGGTGGGCCATATTGTGCTCACCTTCTCCAGTCCAAGATGATAGCTCTAATTTCTGTATGTCTCCCTGGGAGGCTGTACTGCTTCACTATCACTGTCCTCCAGGGTTGTAACAGGACTTGGGGCTGGTATTTTGCATATCCTTTCACAACCATCTTTACAAAATGGAATTCCCCCACTATGGTCTGAAGCTACAGCCCTTGCAGTATATCTATATCCAAGTTGTATTCTGGAATAGGAGACATATGTATTGTATATGTTTGTGGGGGAAAACAATCTATCCCCAGTAGTTAGGACACTGCCTTTACACTAATTGTCTGTTTTCCACATCCATCAATATGAGTATATGGACCTGGGATTTATTCAGGTTTCCAAACACCAAGTTGCACTCAGCTCTGGTATCCACCAAGGCCAAAACCCTCCTCACATTGTTCGGGGATCAGTGGATACCAAGTTCCTCACGTGGCCTTTGGTCCCCACCTGTCCCTGCAGCATGGGCACGTTGGCCAATTTCCTAGTCATACTGGAAGAAAGTCCCTGCATCCTCCTAGAAGAAACCAAATAGTCTTTCAGTTGCAAAGGTCAGGCTTCTTGGGGTGCTTGTTTACCTATGCCCATTCTCAGGTACTGTTGCTCTGGGTATAGCTGCTTTCACAGCTCAAGGAGGACTGCATTAGGCTGATTGTCTATCTTCTGGCCATCTACCCTGCTGCCAGGAGATCAACCCACATCTGTGCAAGAGTGACTCTAACAGGCCCTTTTTTCTTTTTTATCCCATTTTGGATCCCTGTCACTCTGCATATTTTTTGACTGTGTCTGCTCTTGGTTTCTCTTAGGCTAGCCATTATAATAGTAATGTCATCAATGGGCACCCAACATATGGGGCTAAGATAGCCATCAACCCAAAAGTGGAGGGTGGAGCATTCTGCACAGCCAAGTTTCTCATGCCACTGCTAAATTTTTCATCATCTGGCCTTGAGTATTCAGGTTGAGTTTTGCCTGATGCATGCCAAGCTCTTACAGAATCTGCACCAAATCAGCATAGGATTGCCATTTACTCACAGTTTCTGGTAGTTCACCAGCATCGACCCACACAATTTGTGCAACTGCATAAATCCAGTCTATCAGGGAATGATCACCAATTCCATGCCTGCAACTGTTATGCAATCACTGTCTCAAGGAGAGGTGGGTGATCATGGATGCCAGACATTCCATCTTCTCTGGAAAGCAAACAATGCTGTCCACCCCTAGATCCCACAGTCACAACACCAATACCAGCAGGAACTCCCAGGTTGCTGGAGAAACTGTTTGCCTAAGTCCACTAACTCTGCCTGGGTATATGGCTGCTATGTAGTATACCCTGTAACATTTGGCTCCCCTACTGCCTGACCTCCAGGGGCTTGGGTCTACTCATGTCTCATCTTCTGCTGCACCACAGGGCTGTCTCACAGCTGGGGCCTCTCCTCAGGCTCTTGCTCAGATCCCATCTCCTCATAGTAAATCATGGACCCACCTGTTTCATGCACCTCAGCTTCCAAAGTGCCAAAGTGCTGCTCCAAGGCTTCTTGCTTCTCTTGGAGGGCACAGACCTGAGCAATGTCCAGCAGAGCCTGGTCTATGTTTGCTTTCAAAGTAGTGAGAAAAATCCACCCTACTTGCCCTGCAGCTTCCCAGGTTACACTATCTTTTAAGTGGGAACTCACAGTCTGCAAAGTGTCCTTTAACTCACAGGTGACCCATGTACTATATCCCAACTCTCCTTTAGAGCCTGTGTCAGTAGGACCATGGCAACCAAGTGCAACAGGCTACTCTGCGGCCAGAGATTGGTGCATCTCTCAAATACACTGGATCCTGCCAACTATGCCAGTTGTGGTGCAGGGGCTCTGACCCTGGAAACAAGGTTCAGGGATCTAACTCTTGAAAGAAGATGGGAGGTATGGTAGGAATATTAGTTATCCTTTATTTGGAGCCAGCCACAGCCATTAGCCAGTCTCCTTCCCCAGCCATTTTCCTAGGCCTTTTTTTAAATAGACAGCTCAAATAAAGAAGGCACACCACTAATAGGTTACGTAAGGGTGGGGAATGCTCACAAGTTGTTTATGACCTGAGTCTGTATCTGAATTGCAGTGTCTCTGGCCTTGACTAACCATAACATAGCTAGTTCCCAGCCCTGGCTACACATTAAAAATATAGCAGAGCCCAATGGAAGTCTCAGTGAGGGAGCCCAACTACAGCCATTTTGGGGCCTACCTACCTCAGCATGGTGTTACTTTGACTTTAGATAAAGTAGACTTCAAGAAAACAGCAGAAATGGACCTTTCATAAGGGTAAGAGTCAATTTATCAGGAAGATATTACAGTCCTAGTATATAAGAACCCAATGACATAACTTCATGACACACTGACAAAAATAAAAAACAATAGATAAGTCAATAATCACATTGGATATTTTAACACTCTCCTTTCAATAAATTATAAAAGAAGCAGACAAAAATCCATAAGAATTTAAAAGATGACAACTGCTTCTTTAAGCAATTTAGTCAAATTGAAATTTATAAAAACTACACTCAACAACCATAGGATGCACATTGTTTTCAAATTCACATGAGAAGTTTACTAAATTAGAAAAATAAGTCATATGTTGGGCTGTGAAGAAAGTGTCAATAAAGTGCAAATGATTTAAATCAAATAGAGTATTTTTCTGCTCATAAGAGATTAAGTTAGGTCTGAGGTTGTGGCTCAGTGGTAGAACACTTGCCTATCATGTGTGAGGCACTGGGTTCGATTCTCAGCACCACATATAAATAAATGAATAAAATAAATGTCCATCAACAACTAAAGAAAGAGAGAGAGAGAGAGAGAGAGAGAGAGATATTAAGTTAGAAATCAACAACTAAGATCTCCTCAAATATTTGGAAGTTAAGCTAGGCATGGTGATGGATGCCTATAATCCCAGTGACAAGAGGCTGAGGATCAAATGTTCAAAGCCAGTCTGAGGAACTTAGCAAGACCCTGTCTCAAAGTAAAAATAAAATAGGTCTATGGGTGTAGCTCAGTGGTAGAGTGCTCCTAGGTTAGTCTCTAGCACCAATAAATAAATAAATAATCCGGAAGTTCAATGAACTTTAAAAAACCATATAGGTCAAAACATAATCACAATGGAAATTAGAAAATAATTTGCATTAAATGAAACCAAAACAGATGAAATGTAAAAATTTGTGAAATGAAACTAAAAAATTAATGCTTACATGGAAATGTATAGGTATTCATGCTATACCAGAAAATAAGAGGGTTTAAAATAATGATCTTATCTTTTACCTCAAGAAGGTAGAAAAGAAGCAAAGTAAACCTATTATAAAGTGAAGAAAGGAAGTAATAAAGATAAAAGTAGAAGTTAATGAAATAGAAAATAGATAAGTAATATAAAAATATTAACCAAGTCAAAAATTGTTTCTTTGAAAATTTTGATATGTCTGAGGAAAATACAAATAAAATATGAACTGCAAGTATCAGGAGGGAAGGAGGAACATCTCTGTAAATAAATATTAAAAAGATGATAAAAGAACATTGTGAAAACTTTATTCTAATAAACTCATCAAATGAGGTAAAAATGGGTTAATTCTATGAATGCATACTTACCAAAACTGCTGCAGAAAGAACTGAGAATCTGAATATATTTATAAATTGAATTTAAATTAAAAAACATTCTCACAAAGAAAATTCAGGCCTCAATGACTTCATGGTAAATCCTCCTGAATATTTAATGAAGAAATAATACCAGTCCTACACAAACTCTTTCAGAAAATAAAGGAAGAAGAAACAATTTATTTTATATAATTTTATGAGACCATTCTGGCACTGAAGTTAAACCACACAGGAAGGCATTAAAAGACCACTACAGACTAAATACATAAAAATCCTTAACAATATACCAGAAAATTAAATTCAGCAATATGTAAATAAAGATATGAAATCATGACTATTTAGGAGTCTATCCTAGGAAAGCAAGGTTAGTTTAGCACTCACAGCTCAATGAACATAGTTCTCCATATTAATAGAGTTATGGAGAAAAGCTGTGTAATAATCTATGTAGATACAGTTTTTATTCATGATTTAAAACAAAATCCTTAGCAAACTGGGAAAGGAAAAAAATTCCTCAGTTTGATAAAGAGTATCTGTGAAAAAATATAATTAATGTCACTTGTCCTCTAAGGTCAGGAATAACATAAGAATGTTAACTCTAATCACATCTATTCAATGTTATAGGTGAGGGCCTACCTAGTGCAATCAAGGGATAAAAAATAAAAGGAATACAAATCAAAAAGGAAGTAATATAATTTCTTTTATCTTTGGATGACAGGATCATTTACCTACAGTATCCAGAAGAATCTAAGAAACAACAATAAGTGAATAGAGCAAGGCAACAGGATATAAGAGCCACATACAAAAATCAATTTTATTTCTACATACTAGTCATTACTCATTGAAAACACAATTAAAAATACTAACATTTGAAAAGCTTAATTTTAAAAATAATGTTTATAATAACATCAAAAAAGTGTGAACCGATTAGGAAAAAAAAAACTTAACAAATGTAAACCTCTCCAAGAGTCCCATAGTCTTAATAGTTTCAGCATTACCCAAAAGTTTAAGTCCAAGGTCTTATCTGAGTTTCCAAGAAAACTCTTGGCTGTGAGCCCCTGTAAAGATCAACAACAGTAATCACATATACAATGGCACAGAGTAAACATTTCCATTCCAAAAGGGAGGAGTAGGAACATAGAAAGAAGAAATGGGGAAAAAACAAGGCTGAAATCGAGCTAGACAGGTCCTAGAACTCACCAATAGCTCTGTATACAGCATCTAGGACACATGGTGGTACAATGTTATTTCCAAAAAGCTTGTTGGGCAGTCCCACCCCTTTGACCTTGCCAGTTGAAATGCACAATGGCTCTCTTTTAGCTTGGCTCTCTTTGCAGCCAGAAACTTTTCTTGGCAACTAGTTTGTGTTAACTGGCATCCTTGGTCTCCAATCCAGATTTGGCTTCATCTTCACAGCTTCATGCATTACCCTTTCAGAAACAGCCTTTAGGAACTCTGATGCACCTATACTTTGCTTGATCTCCCAGGCCTTCCTTTGAAATCTCAGTGGAAGCTTCCATGACCCCTTCACTTGAGCATCCTGTACACCTGTGGAACTAGCACTGTGTGGATGATGGCAAGGTCTTTTGCCAGCTCACTCAATATCTGGGCCCCCTAGAATAATGTCTGCAGTGTTTTTTGAGTGCCTACATGGCTCAGCATGGTGAAGTAACATCCTAGGCCCCCCTGTGCTAGCAGGGGCAACCCAGTGATCTCTTTTCAAAGAATTTTTCCCTTCTAGACCCTTGATCCTGCAATGGGTGTACAAGGAAATGGGTCTTGCAAATTTCTGAGATGTCCTCAAACCATCTTTCCTATTGTCTATGAAAAGTACTTAGCACCTCTTTAAGTACTGTAATCTCTTCAATAAGCACAACTTCCTTAGCCCTAGGTTTACATGCACATTTTTGGCCAATTGCAAGTTTTTAAAATACTTTATCTCTGCTTTCTGCTCCCAATTCTCATAGTAAACCCAGCTAAAAGTTGCCTGTAACATCCATGTCACTAACTGAATGCTGTGTTGCTGTGAAATATCATTCACCAGATTAATTCAGCCTCACACAAAATCTCAGGACATGGCAAAATGTAGCCAAGTTCTTTGCCAGAATATAACATGAGTTGCCTCTAGTCCAATTCCCAAGAGAGTCCCTATTTCCCTCTGAAACCTCATGAACACAGTCTGCATTCCTATGGATGTTCTGGACTTCTGAGCTTCCACCACAATTGACCATTAAGCTCTGCTTACAACATTCTAAAACTTTCCCAGCTTGCATCTCTAAACTTTTCAAAATCACTCCTGCTAATTAGCTCTAAAGGCTTCTGAACCACATGGTCAGGTGAGTCATAGAAATAACTCCACTCTCTGTACCAGTTTCTGTTTTTTGTTTTTGTCAGCTTTTCATTGCTATGGCCAAAATACCTGACAAGAACAACGAAGAGGAGAAAAAGCTGAATTGGTGCCCACGATTTCAGAGGTCTCAGTCCACAGATGGCCGGTGTCATTGCTCTGAGCTCAAGGTGAGGCAGCATGTCATGGCAGAAAGGTGTGGCAGAGGGAAGCTGTTCTCCTCATGGCAGCTGAGAAGGAGAGAGAGAGAGAGAGAGAGAGAGAGAGAGAGAGAGAGAGAGAGAGAGAGAGAGAGATAAAGATAGAGATATGAATATGAAGGGGCTGCAGGAAGAATAACCCTTTCAGGACATGCCCCCAGTAGTCTACCTCCTCCAGCCACACCCCACTTGCTTCCAGTTATCACCCAGTTAGTCCATTCAAAGTAGGATGAACTAGATTAGTTTTCAACTCTCATAATCCAATCATTTCACCTCGGAATATTTCTGCATTAACAGGAGCTTTTGGGGAATACCTAATATGCAAACAATAACATGATATGATAGAAAACAGTTTCTGAGATTGCTCCTGGTTGATAGTGACCTAAGCATATCCTCTGTCAGAATTCATAGAAATGTATACTTAAGATTTATACACTTGGCATTATGTAAATTATATTTTATTATCATACTGTCAGGATAAATTAAAATAAGCCACAATTTATAAGCGGAAAACTTCATTTTCAGAACAAGTTTGTGGCATAGCATGTCTCTTTGTAAATTTGGTCTTCACTAGCACTTGTTTAAGGATGGTATAATTGTATTTTATTTATGAGGCATCATGAAATTGTCAATAGACTGGGAAATTCCCAGTATCTATAATGACTCTCATACTTTGGAATTAGAACAGAATGTTCTCTGTTACATTTCACTTTCACTTTCAGTTCTGGATTCCTGGGTAGAATCAATCAATCTCTCTCTCTCTCTCTCTCTCTCTCTCTCTCTCTATATATATATATATATATATATATATATATATATATAAACTTCCAGTAAAAAACGAATTAGGCTGGATGTCTTCAGAGCATTCTTATTACATGCTCTGATGTCTTCAGAGCATTCTTATTACATGAAATTCCCATTTAAAAGATCATGATTAGTTTCAAGGGAAAAATACTTTTGATTATTTAATAATAGGATATTGAAAATCCTTCACTATTAAAGGGTTATCAGAGTTCTAAGCCAAGAAAGAGGTGAAAACCCCTCTCACTCAGACTTTGCTCACACAGGATAGTAAAAGAAAGCTGGCAGAAGAAAGCTGGCAGGCTATAAGCCAACATTGTCACCTTCCCCACACTTCCTTAATTGTTTCTGTCTCTAAAAGAGTATTTACATGGAAAATAAATTTAGGTAAAGGGAGTTCTTATACAAAACATTTTCAATATCAAAGGGTTAGAAGGAAACTTTCTAACCCTATACTATTAAAAATTTGAATGCTGGATGAAAATGGAGAAAGCCTTGGTTAATTTTTGTTAGTCAACAATGGTACTATGTGCAAATGCCCTGCTAGAGATAGAATAAAGCAGCGAACAAAATATATTCTGTCCCTGCCCATATGCAAGTTAGAATTTATCCAGGAAAACAATTGTTTTTTTTTTTTAAATCAATAGTCTTGCAAAATTGCAAAGGAGATGCGTTGATCAGATACATCTGATCCTACCTCTCCTTATCAGTTTGAAAAATTGAGAAACCTTAATTATTTCAGGGATTTCCTACGCTGTGGTCTGTAAATGGGGATAAGTGTCCCCTTGGGTGGTTACACTTACCATTAGATAAGTGGGAACTCAGGTTCACTTCTCACCCACCCTGAGTTTTAAAGCAATATATTGGCCCTGAGTATAAAGACTTCCTGAACAACTTAAAATAATTCATGTTAGCATTGAGAAAATTAATTATGTACTCTAATATTCGGGAATAAGATAGCCAGACAAAATACAGGAATTACATTTTTATTTGAATTTCAGCTAATAATTAATAATAATAATAATTAAAATATTTAACATTGGTATGTTCCAAATACTGCAAGGCACATTCTTTTTTATTTTTTCATTTTTGTACTAGGGATTAATCCAAAAGGTGCTTTACCACTGAGTTGCATCCTGGTTCTTTTTAGTTTTTATTTTGAGACAGTCAGTGTCTTACTGAGTTTCTGAAGCTGGCCTCAAACTTGTGATCCTCTTGCCTCCTGTGTCATAGGGATTACAGTCAGGCTGCGTTTTAATTTGCTAACTCTGGCAACCCTAATCTAGGTAACAAAAGTTTAGTGTTTTCCGAGTCACTGATTTCAACAAAACTGAGTTGCCCACTGATAACTGAGTAATGTTTTTGATTAGATACCACTAAATGATTTCTGGGATATAAAATAGATAATCAAAATTATGAAGAATTTTGCTATAATTATTTTTCCTAGGCCTCTCTACTTATTTGAAAAGTCTTCTTCAAGACTTATGATCTATAAAAACACAAAAAAGGAATAGAATCTGTGCTGAATCCTGTTTTATTATAGGAATGGGTAAGATTTATAAATGCACATTTGAAAGATAAGCTGCAATCACTTTAAAATTGCATTTTTAATAAATTTTTAATTTGTCTTTAATAGCTACTGACATTTGTAATGTTTTTATATTGTTTTGACCAAATTGTGTACTTACAGTAATGAATATAATGTCAATGACAACAAATTAAGAAGGAATTATTTTTTTGGGTGTAGTAGCACACACAGCTTTGGAGGCCAAGGCAGGAGGATTGCAAGTTCAAAGCCAGTCTCAGCAACTCATTGAGATCCTGTCTCAAAATAAAAAATAAAAAGGGCTGGGGATATGGTTCAGTGTTAAGCATCCCTGGGTTCAATCCCTGGTATAAAAAGAGAAGGAAAAAAAAATCTATGTTTACATTTTGTAGATCCTTTGCAAGTACAGCAATTTTTATGTTTTAAAGTTAAGTTAAAAATGGGCAAGGGAGTTGGGCACCATGTCACACCCCTACTCAGGAGCCTAGGCAGAAAGATCCTTTGAGACCTGGAGTTCAAGGCCAGCCTGGGTAACATAGTGAGACTCCTGTCAACCCCCTACTAGCACAGACACAAAAAGGCCAGGGAAGTTTTTTTTTCAAAATTCTTCTGGAGTAAGGGTCACAAAAATATTTCAATAATCTCAAGAGTGAGTCAGAAATGGTTTAGAAAGTCTTTAAGGCTCGAAAATGGATTGAAATCTCTCCATGTGACAAATGAAGTTAGTCTTTCTAATAGTTGCATATGGCGCTTTAGCTGTTAAGAACAGTCAAATCCACCTTAACCAGAAGATGTCTCAGCACAGTCCAATTTTGTGCTGAATGTGCTGTATTCCATGCCCATGGGATGATGAAGTACTGCATAACCTTTATGGTTCTGTCTTTGATTGTCTTTAATCCACCAGAAGACACAAAAATCAGATGAGCTCTCTCAATCCATTTGTTAACCTGGCATGTAATGTTCTTAGATAAAATTGCTTATGTTTACTGCTTAAACAGAGAATGTGGAGGGAAATATGGCAATGCAGGTAGACTCAAAGACTTCAGGTTTCTGTGAGAATGTAAATGTAATGTCCCAGAGACTTTCTTTGTAACACAGTAGGCTAAAAGGAAGATTTTTCCCCCTAGGTCAAGCCATCTTTTATATCATCTGATAGAAGCAACGCACCTATTAAGACAATTCCAACCTTTTAAACAGTGAAAATAAACTATGAAGGAGAGTTGAATGTTATCTTTTACATAATCCTATGCTTCCTTTCTTTCCCCCCTTTGGTACTGGTGGGGATGAAACACTTGGCCTCCCACTTGCACAAATGCTTTTGTGTTGAGCTACATTCCCAACCCTCAAACAAACAAACAACAACAACAACAAAAAAAAACCTCTTATTTTGAGACAGGGTCTCCCTAAATTGCCCTGGCTGGACTCCAATTTGAGATCCTCCTGCCTGAGCTTCCTGAGTAGCTGGGATTACAAGCTGCAGCTACCATACTCAGCTCTTAGGCTTCCTTTATGGAGCAAAACAAAAAGTGAAAATAATTAGAAAGATTTTGCAGAGTTTCAGTTTTTTTTTTTTTTTTTAATGTCGAACTTTATGTTTAACAGATTGGAAAAATCTAACATTTTTATCTGTAAAGTACACGGTGGATGGAGGTTGGGAGGCAGAGGCGTTGACTTCTTCCAGTCAGGCTGACCAATGATCTTTATATCGGTTGTCAAGATTTCCTCTGACCCAAGAACAATGAAGCAAAGGTCTTTCAGTAAATGCCACACGGATATGTCACAGTCAAGCCAGGCATGTGGAGGGTCATGGAAATCCCCGAGTGGGTTTGCCAGGCCACTGATGAAGGGGAAGTGCGTGTGGTTATTACCGCTGGAGTTCCCCTAAGTCTTAAAAGGAAAGCACCGGCGCACATGCAAACCACCGGGAGGACAGCAGGACGAGGGTGTGTGTAGGTGGGGGCGGGGGCGCGGGGGAGTCGGGGCGCGGCCTTTAAAGGCCGCACGAGACTCGGGCCCGCCCGAAACGGCCAGGCGACCGGTGTGCTGGGGAAGACTGGGCTGCTCCTCGCGGGTGCGCGTCGGCCTCGGTGGCGAGGGCTGCTGTGAGTGTGCGCGTGTGCAGTGCATCCCGGCCTCCCGCGGGGGTAGGGGACGGTCTGCGGGGGCCTGGGGTCTCGGGGCTGGGCGCGGAGGACCAGAGTCCGGGGGTGGCGCGGTATCAAACACCGCCTAGAGGTCTGCTGCAGATTGGCCACGGAGCCGCTCGGAGCCGATCCCGGACTAGCGAAAGAGCCTTTCCGGGGGAGCCCCGGCCTCTTCTCTGGCGCGCCCCTGTGGCTGCCGCGGAGACTTGGCTCTTCCGCCCGCGAGAGGCGCCCGGGGCCGAGGATCCCACGGGCGTCGGTGGTGGGCGGGAGACTCTTCGGGCTGTCTCCGCTGTAGTCACCCACCGTACGGTCTGTCTTGCTGCTAGGTGTTCAATTTCTCTTTCACTTTTGGGGTGAGCCAGTTAAATGCTGAAGCTGTGGCATTTTGAATCGATTGCCAAGAGGTATCACCTGGTCTTTGTGAGTGCCAGATAAGATTCAAGACAGAGAGCCTAAAGCAGAGAGCTAGCACAGTAAGGACTCAATAAAATATTTAATGATCAAATGGAGGAATGTTTCCAAGTGGTGGCAGAAGGAATGCAGATTTTTGATTATTTTCCTGGCGATCAGCATAGAAATCCAATAGTGCTCTTAATCTAGTCGGTAAATCATGCAGGTATTTACCTGATGCTAAAATAACAATAATATGAACGTGCTATTTGTCACCAACATTAAATGTTGCTACCTGCTATATGCTAGGTTATCTTCTGAAGACTATATATGTATTTGTCACGTTTAATTATGACAATCTTATGAAGCAGTTATGATAACCATCTCAAATTGAAAATGACGAAAGTAAGGTCCTGAGGTCTTAATTGTTCAAAGTCACACTCCTGGTAAAAGGGTACTAATTTGTTTTGAAAATCCAAGATATCCGATTCCTGATAGTAAATAATCATTAAGCTGACTTTGTAGTCATGGGTGTAAAATTGATGTTTTTTAATACCATGTAAATGTAGGTACTGTGACCATACAGGACTTAGTCAAGTTTGCTAATATTTACTTCTTCAACAAGAATATTTTGGGCAAGGTCTGTGGCTTGGTAGTAGAGTGCTTGCCTCGCATGTGGAAGAACCTGGGTCCAATCCCTAGTACCACAAAAAACAGAGCAAAACAAACAAAAAATCCCCACCAACAAGTCAATGTCTGTGTTCTATGCCAAGTTGTCTGTGGCTGTTGTGGAACCGAGGGCTGGTACAGAAATCAAACATAGTTCCCATTCTGAAGGATGTCATACTCTAGGGGGAGGCAGAAGGAAAAGGGATATTAACTAGTGTCAGAGAGATGGAAATGTTCAATGTCTGAGAGGATAGGGATACCCAACAGCCCTGGGATTAGGGAGGTTGCTCATCAGAAATGGTAGAGTAAGAAGAAGAGAGTTGGGGGACCTGAGCATATCTGAGAAGGAACCACTAGAAAGGAAAGAGGAATTTCAAGAGTGGTATCAGGGAAGTCAAGGGAATAGAGCATTTTTAAGAGGAAGTGTTCCCCAGAGTCAGAGGCAAAACTTTCCATTAGTTTTGGCAAGGACGTCACTGGTGGTGTTAATATTATTTTTCAGTGATGCTGGTATAAGGAGTAAGTGGGAGGGAGTGAAGTGGAGACATTGATGGTAGATACATGTTCAATTCCTTTGTCCATAAAGGGAGGGAGAGATGAAGGGGAATTGCTAGAGTAAAAAAAATGGGGTTGAAAGAGGATTTGTTGTTGTCATTTGTTTCCATTTGAAAGTTGAGATAGACTTCAGTATGACTGTTACAAGGAAGGAAGAGAGCCAGTAGAGAGTGAGAGTTGGAGACTTGAGGGGAGATGGGATTCAGAGCTAGTGAGGCAGTAGGAGAGCATGGAATTCCACAGAGGGACAGGTCTTGCATTGAGGCAGTAAGGAGGTTGTGAGCAAGAAGGTATGGATGTGAGCATGTGAAAGACTCACTGCCCAACAATGCCCTTTTCTTTAAGAAACAGAAGGCAATAAGTGAAAATGAGGAGGGGAGAAATTTGAGGAAGGTCTTGAAGGCTTGGAAGAGTTGCATAGGACCCTGGCTAAAATGGGTTCTAAGGGACAAGAATGAATCTGAGTGATACTGGTCCTAGATTTTGAAATATTGTGGTCCAAGAAAAGACTTATTTTGAAATGGTGAAATTCATAAAAGTCATGTGGGTTAAGGGCATTGTATCAATGTTCATTTTTTTTTTAATTTCTATAATTGTACTATGGTTACGTAAGATGTTATTTTTGGAAAAGTTGACCACAGAGAATGTGGGAACTCTGTATTATTATTTTTGTCAGTTTGTAACTGTAAATTAACTTCAAAATAAGACAATTTAAAAATTAGCAAAATATTATAACCAAATTTTATGCCAGCCAAATGTAACATGTCTATTTGATACCAGCTTGAGAGCGCTGATCATTGTATGGGACTTCTTGGCCTTGGTGATGGCTAGGGAAGCACTTTTATTTTTTATTTGTTTTATTTTGTTTTTGTGGAGCTTGCACATGCTAGGCAAGTACTTGAACACTGAACTATGTCGCCAGTCCCAACTTGTATAGCATCTTGTACATGGTAGGCAATTTGTAAATACTAATGTTCTATTTTAGAGAAAATACTTTAAGAAAAAATGATAATGTTACATCTATGAATTATTTGACTTTTAAAGATCTCTCTCTTTCTCTCTCTTAAACAGGTTTACAAAGGACACAAATTGTTTTACTACTTCTAGTTTTTTTCTAGTTTCTTCTATAAATCAAAACATCTCAAAATGGAGGCCTAAAACCCTTAAAAGGGACCCAGTCTAATCTCGGGAGGTAGTTTTGTGCATGAAATAACAAATTAATAGTTAACTGAACTTTTGGTGTAGTATCCAAAGAATGTTAATTTTAAAAAATCTAATTATATGAACTGTAACTATAATGATTTTTGAATTTGATTTGTAGAAGTAAAGAAGTTGGAAGAAATGGTTGAAGCACTCTTTTCAAAGTTAGCTAGGCAATCTCCTACTAATTGCTGTTAAAGTAGAAAAAAGTACCTGTGTTTGGTCAAATTTAAAAATGAGTGACAGTTACCAGGAACCAAGAGTTGATATTTCACTATCTGCAAGATTAGAGAAATATGCAAATGAAGTATTTGACATAGACAATGACAAAGAATGTGAAAACCAAAACATTTTAATAAGTTCAACAAATTTAGAGGAAATAGGAAAGATAAACATGATAACTGATGAAGAAATTATCACGTAGAAGGCCACTGATATTTTAAAAGTCTAAATTTAAGTTTTTTCAAATAGGCTCTTATCTCTGAGAATGATGAAGAATGATGGCTAAATGGTTACATATTTTTTTCAGAAAGGAAATTTATGTGAAGACAACTTTTTTTTTTTTTTTTTTTTTTTTAATAACAATGTGTAACAATTTTGACCATGGGAAGGCATAGTGAAGTTGGTCACAGTAACTTTTGAGGAAATAATCATTGGTAACAGTCTCTGAAGTTTCTTCTGCTACCTGGAAATCCCATATAAAAATAAGTCTTGAAGTCTACATTAGAAAACACCAACATCTGTGGGCTCAAAGAAACCACACCTGCCAAACACTGGTAAAAAAACAATCATAGAGATTGCTAGTATTACTGACAGAGAACCTATTTATTAACAGCTTGTAAGTCATAATTGAAAACTTCTAATTTTTGAGGTTTCTGTGATAATTTTTAGTTTGGTTTTTGTCATGATAAATTCTGGTTCAAGGTACACTGTGAAATAATTTCTGACCCAAGACAAATTTATATGATTTGATGATTCATCTTAGCATATAGACTTGGCATTTTGTAACTTTTGATTGTTTTCAAAATTAAATCCACCATCCGAGAAAATTTGATGTAACCTGAATATAGCAATGAACTTCAATATCATTATTGATGATTTGTGGCAGTCACCATTTTCAGCACCTTCTATCTACCATAATTACCAAAGGTAATTGGTTCTAGCCAATTACATAATTAGAACAAAGAAATGGTAACATTGAGTTATCTCAATGGCATGAAACTGGGTCCAAAAGATCAAATAAGCAGATACATTAGTCTCTAATGATTTATTTAAAATAGAATGTTTAATTTTTAAAAATTTCATAACATCACTGTCTGAGCAAAAATGTTCCTGATGATCAATGAGGAAGTAATTATTATATAATAAATATTGAAAACAAGTTTTAGATGGCAGTCAATTCTGTTACTACTTAATCTTCAGAGGGAAACTTCAGATTTTTATTCTTATTAAAATGATCATAAACGGAAGAATTACTTAATTTGAGAAAGATTTGGGATAAACCATATTTTACTGAATCTAAGATGCCCTCACTTATGAGTCATACTATTATTTTATGTATCTCTAAGAAATAAAAATGTTGCTAAAATATGCCATTGATTGTAAGCTACCTCTTGATAATAGATATCAAAGCAAGTATCTTTAATTAAATCAATGGCCTATGGTAATGTAATCTTCCTGTGAGATATGAGATCGATCTTGTGCTATTTTTTTTCTACCAAATTTTACAATTTCCAAACAAAACAAAACAAACATACACTGAATATTTTTGTGTGTGATGCTTATGGAGCATACTTTCTACCATGAAAAGAAGCTAGCATTATGAGGCAGACACTTCTGCAGGTTGGTGAAGGCCACTGCTGTACCCTGGTGGTCTGCAAAAGCTGACCTAGGTGTAGAGGTGCTTCCTGATAATCTAAAACACTTTATGCCTCTAGGAAGGATTTTAATTTTGTCACAGGTTACTATGTAACATCTTATTTACATTGTATGTATAAAGGTTATACAAAGATGCGGTTGTAACTGTCCCTTAACATGCATCAGTGTAGAATTTAGACTTTCTCCATGCTGAAACCCTAAATGCATAGAAGAAAGAATGAAAGAATTCTCATTTTAGATGTTCCACCTAGAAGTAAAACTGATAAAAAAAAAAAAAAAAAAAAAAAACATGCACAAAACTACCTCCCCAGAGAAAGGCTGGTCCCTTTTCCTCCTCATCCATTTCGTTATGAACATAGTAGAAAATAGCATCTTCTTATCAAATTTGATGAAGAATGCCAACTTGTTTAAAATGAAGTACGACTTTTCATGTGAACTGTACCGGATGTCCACATATTCGACTTTCCCCTCAGGGGTTCCCGTCTCTGAAAGGAGTCTTGCTCGTGCTGGTTTCTATTACACTGGTGTGAAAGACAAGGTCAAATGCTTCTGTTGTGGCCTGATGCTGGATAACTGGAAACAAGGAGACAATCCTATCGAAAAGCATAAAAAATTGTATCCTAGCTGCAGCTTTGTTCAGAATCTAAGTTCAGTTAACAATTTGAAAGCTACTTCTCAGCCTTCTTTTTCTTCTTCAGTAACAAATTCCACACATTCATTACTTCCAAGTTTGGAAAACAGTGGATATTTTAGTGGCTCTTATTCAAGCTTTCCATCAAATCCTATCAACTCCAGAGCAAATCAAGATTTTTCTGCCTTGAGGATAAATCCCTACCATTGTTCAATGAATACTGAAAAGGCCAGATTACTCACTTATCAAATGTGGCCATTGACCTTTCTGTCACCTACAGAACTAGCCAAAGCAGGCTTTTATTACATAGGGCCTGGAGACAGAGTGGCTTGCTTTGCCTGCGGTGGAAAATTGAGCAATTGGGAACCAAAGGACGATGCTATGTCAGAACACCTAAGACATTTTCCCAACTGCCCGTTTGTAGAAAATCAGTTTCAAGATACTTCAAGATACACCGTTTCTAATCTGAGCATGCAGACACATGCAGCCCGCTTTAAAACGTTCTTTAACTGGCCTTCCAGTGTTCTGGTTCATCCTGAGCAACTTGCAAGTGCAGGCTTTTATTATGTGGGTAAGGAACTTAATCTGATAATTTTAAAAGTTCAGCATGTTTTATTTTATACATTTTAGTGGGAAATAATATGTATTCATAAGTTTTGGTCTAAAATAATTTTAGGTCACAGTGATGATGTCAAATGCTTTTGCTGTGATGGTGGACTTAGGTGTTGGGAGTTGGGAGATGATCCATGGGTGGAACATGCCAAGTGGTTTCCAAGGTAATTGTTTTGAAATTCTCTTTGCAAATGCTTGTGATTATCATGAAGTGGGTTTGATGTGTTTGCCCTCCAGTCAGCTGTCATATTATTCTTTGTTCAAAAAATATATTCGTGACTAAGTTTAGAATGGGTTATTTAGAAAAATAATTACTTAAAATGCTTTAATGGGTTTAAGACAAAGAAAAAGTAGGTTTAGGATGTTTTTTATGTAAAAATTTATATATTATATTAACACAAAAAATCATAAAGCATTTAAATCATATGAAAAAGTACTAGGAGTAAATCAAATTTGTGTTAATTATGGTAGCATCTTAATAAACAAATAATAAAAGATTCACATGCAAAAAATATGAATCCTATTATAGAATATTTATAGGTTAGTTTTACCAAAAAAAAAAAAAAATTCAAGACAATGAAATACAGTAGAATTAGTTCTCACTGGGCTAAGATTTATTTATTCTTCTAAGCTTATAATCAGAGATATAAAATGATTCTGAATTTGGGATTCTTAGACAGCTTTTTAATAGAATAAACACATAGGGATGATAAATTTATGTTATTAAATTTCCTTTCACTTTTATAAAATTATCCTTCAAACTTTGTTTATATTTGAGGTGTGAGTACTTGATAAGAATTAAAGGACAAGAATTCGTCAATCAAGTTCAAGCCAGTTATCCCCATCTGCTTGAACAGGTAGGTAGGGATGTTTCTTTTTTCTTTTTAAATCACTGGTTACCAATAGACAGTTTGTTTTTAATAATTATAAAGTATATTTTAGTCAAAAGACAAAAGTTGTTTTAAAAACACATTTTTCTTTTTCATAAAACTTGATATGGGCCTAGAAAGTACTATTCTTTGGAGAAAAATAGATCCATAATTCATAACCCCCTGAAAAATAAGATTTGTTATCTTTGTTTTCAAGCATTCCTCCAATCAAGTTGAGGGGAAAAAATTGGCTGGAATAGTAGCATTTAATAGGTTTGCTATAAAACTTTTTCTTTAGAAGATTTGAGAAAGAATGTTATTGTTCTTTCTAATCTTTCTGGGAGAGCAAATGACAACTTATATAATAGTTTGGGGGTCAAAAACTGCCTAGCTGTGGTCAACAGACTGATATAGACTGATATAGCTGTGGTCAACAGACTGTTATCCCAAAAGATAACCCAGGAGCATAAGATCTGTTAATGAGAGGCAAACTGATTATCTCATAGATCACTGAAGAGCTTTAGCCTTTTTCCTGTCTTCAGGAAAATAGATTTTATATGTTAGTACAAACACATACAGAGAAACTCTGTTGGTTTATGGCTGAGAGAATAGCTGGTGGATATAAATAAAATACTTCTTTTGATTAAAAAAATTATTTTGTCAGTAAACCAGTCAGCTTGTAATAAATTTTAAAAAGTAGGTCTATTGGCTCGTTTTTATTGTGATGGGCAATATGAAGTTTATATTTAACTGATATACATTTTTTTCTGTAGCTGTTATCCACATCAGATACCCCAGAAGATGAAAATGCAGAGTCACCAAGTATGTATAAACATAATTACTTCATTGAGATTGATGCATTTAGCATTATTAAGATTAAAAGGTGATAATAATAATATACGTTTGTATTGATTTATCATTTACAATGCATTTTCAAATATATCATGTTGGTGTTTCTCAAACTTCAGTGCATATCAGAATTACCTGGAGAACTTTAAAAACTAGTGCAGATTTCTAGTTTATACTTCAAACCTACTGAATTGAATCAGAGTATCTAAGGGTAGGACTTGGTTATCAGTAGTTAGTGGATTTGTTTTGTTGGTACTGAGGTTTGAATTCAGGGCCTTGAGGATGCTAAGCATATGCTCTTCCACTGAGCAATATCCACAACCCTGGGCATCTAATTTTAGCAAAATACATACTTCTAGTCTAACCCTTATTCTTGGACCAGTATGGGAAGAGGTGTACTGTGATATTAGATTGTTCACATATGCTTTCTGTGAAATAAAGGAGAGTAGAAAAATAGTATTCCCATCCTTTAGTAAAGACCCCAAAGCTCAGAGAAGTTGAATGACTTGACCCTTACCTTAGAACTAAAAGGAGGTAGAGCAAATGTTTGAACAAGTGCTTCTATTTCATTTTCTAGCATTAAATTAAATAAAATATACATGTATTTACTATTCTTAGGGAAGCATAGGAAGCAGGATAAGCATGACTCCTGCTCTCATGAGCTAATGATCTTATGGATAAAAACTATACACAGATAGGAGAAAGGGATTTGGTGGGGAAAATAAAGTGTGATATGAGAGTGCCTGAGAGAACTAGAGGATCAGAAAAGGCTTTCTGGAGGAAATACTCATCTTGTCAGAGAACTCAAGGAAAAAGGAGTCAACCAGGTCACAAAGGGAAGAAAAGGACATTCTAGACATAGGGAACAGTGTATAAAAGGCCTGTGTGAGATAGAACAAGCTCATTTGAAGAACTGAACAAAATTCTATGTGGTCAGAAGTAGGAGTTGCAAACAGATGAATGCATGAAGCAGGCTGGCGTAAGGGGTCAGCACTGCAGACAGAATTTGACCCAAGACCTATCAGTTTGTGACTTCTATCCTAGAGAGCAGAATGCAAATAATTGACAAGGGATGAAGCTGAAGAGGTAAACAGGGTACAGATTGTATGTGCGCTTATAAGCTACAATGGAATTGTTGATGGAATTTAAGGTGTATAACACAATCAGATTTGCGTTTTTTTTGTTTTTTTTTTTTTTTAAATCACTCTGGTTGTGGCATTGAGAATGGGCTGGAAGGGAACAATATTGTAGGAAGCCATTGCAGTAACAAAAGCGAGTGACGACAAAGACCCCTTTTGAAAATATGTATTTGATTTAGAAAGCTCATTTGTTAATCCAACACAGGGAAAAGGGAATCTCAATTCTTTGATCTCTGACATTCTGTTTCCTTCTCCTTCTTTTATATGTATATGGTATAACAGATAGCAAATGTTTTGTATCTAAATACAATCTTCTATATTCTTATTTTGGTAACTAAACATATATATCATTTTAAATTTAACGAAGTTTGTATAAAATAGTGCCTCTACATTTTCTAGTGTTTTAGATTTGTGATATTTTAATAACTTTCAATTTTAAAGCATACAGACTATCCTATTGTGTGTTAAATTCTTTATCCCACATAGTTGTTCATTTTGGACCTGGAGAAAACCATTCAGAAGATGCTGTCATGATGAATACACCTGTGGTTAAAGCTGCTTTGGAAATGGGCTTCAGTAGAAACCTGGTAAAACAGACAGTTCAGAGTAAAATCCTAACCGCTGGAGAGAATTATAAAACCATCAGTGATCTTGTATTAGATTTGCTTAATGCAGAAGATGAAATAAGGGAAGAGGCAAAAGAAAGAGCAACTGAGGAAAAAGAATCAGGTATGTATTTTTTTAGTGTAGTCTCTCTTTCCATAAGAATGTGATATCACTCTATGTTTCTTACTGAAAATATACTAATTGATCAGTCAACCCAGTCATATTTTTTGTATGTTTAGTATTCTGAATTCAAATTCTGAAAAAAATTTTTTCACACTAAGATATATAGGAATTGCTGCTTAACTTGAAAATGTGTACGTTAAGAGGAAATATTTTTTTCCTTCTTTCCCTTATTTCATATTTTACTCTGAATAGTTAACTTTGAATGCAATTATTCATGGCACATTTTTAATCACTGGCTAGTTGCTCACTCCCTTTTTCTGTAAATCAGGGTGGGATAAGGGGCAATTATTAATTTTAATATTAGCATAACAGTATGTCTCATCCTGTGACTAAAAATGAACACACAAATTGTGATTAAGTGTCCTACATGCCCATACAAGAACTGAGTTCCCTTCCAATGACTGTTATTTAGGCAAGTCCTAGGGTACTGTTTTACATTCATTAGGCAAGCTACCATGTCCTCCCATGCTAGCTAGCCTGTTAGCTACTCTGTTCTCTATTGCTCTGCCCAGAAACTGTCTCCCTCTGGGGGATACACTCCATCTGGTTGCAACTTCTGTTATCATTCTGACATAGACAAAGAGAAATACTGATCTCTCTTGCTGCTCTTTCCCAAGCTTGGACCAGACCATGTCTCTTCAACACAGTTGACGATAATAGACTGCCACTCTTAACAATCTCTTACTGGAGATTTAGGAACAAGAGGAAGAAATTATATCTCAGATGGCAATTTACAACTGGAAATAGATGTGGCCTCATTCTCATAAATCTCTCTACCTAGTGTCTGGTCCATCAATGTGTAGCTCTAGCCAGTTTACACAAAAAACTAGGAAAGTTGTGAACATGGTTTCCTTTATCAAAGATAAGGGCTCCAAATATTCAATACTCAGAGAGAGCAAAAAGCTTGCACTTGTCTTTGTTCACAGCCATTTGAGATCTATTTCTTTCCAGGATGATTGACAGAGTGTCCACCCCATTTAAGGATGAACCTATTCCACCCATGAAGATAATTATGTCTTTTGCCCAATTCAGACAAATGTATCTGAACATAGTAATACAGCATCACACATTTACCAAGGTGTGAATTACTTAGTCTACACACCACCAGTACAGCAGGAACACAATCCAAGTCAATATTTGTCCTGCCTAGTCAAGTTCTTCGCTTTTCATTGTGAAGTGGACGTTAGGCAAGTGAGTTTTTTCTGTAGTCATCTCAGTTTGTTTGTTTGTTTGTTTGTTTTTGATACTGGGGATTGAACCCCTGGGGTTCAGATTTCTAAATCACTGGGATTACGGGATAGTACTACCATGTCCAACTGTCATCTGAGTCTTAATCACTGGTCATCACTCAACAAGTGCCCCAAAATCTTCACATTTGTTGAGAAACCCAATGATGTCTAAAATAATCCACCTGTAGAAATGCTTATATTTCTTCCAAATAAAATTAACAAAGTCTCCAGAGATGACTCCAGATTGACAATGTATCATGATTTACATTGTCAAAAGGAGCTCTTAATGACACCCTTCTATGTCTACTACTTAGCAGGCTGTCTTGCACATAGCCTGTGCTCAAGAAAAAAAATTTTTTAAATGAGTTAAGGAAAATACTTGCATTTAGGTTATTGATTATATTATAGTATTCCAGGAACAGTGGCAATTAATTTCTTAACAGATACATAAATAAAGAGGCAATTTAGGAAATTTTTTCTCAGAAAAAATAATATGTTTCAAAGATATATTCAAATCTTCACTTGTTTCAAATGTATATTCAAGCCATAACACAGTCTACGACTTTGAAATAAGAACTTTTCCCAAATACTAGCAATAAAATTTTAGAAATCTTAGGAATTTCAAAGAGGCTTGGGGTATTTCTCAATGGTAGAATGTTCGGGTAGACTGCTTGCCTAGCATGCACAAGGCCATGGATTCAGTTATCAGCACCAAGAAAGAAAAAAAGTAGTTCAGAGAGTTTATTAGGCTAAGCGAAATGTTATTAGAAAAATAAGTGTTATTTTGAAAAGTTAATGTACTTCAACACCAAGTATAAATTATATTTTATTTTCTAATATATTACTACTTGTCTAATATAGATAATTTAATGCTATATTTTGTTCTGAATCTTCTATACCTCTATTACTTTTTTTTTATTCCTACTCTTTAAATTACTAAGGCTATTTTTAAAATTTCTTCAATAGTTATTTATAAAGTATCTTTGTAAATATACTATTCTAGGTTCTGGTCCTTTTCTCATTTATTCTCAAAGCTTCAGTTATATTCAGAATGTATATCTTCAGCCTTGACTTTTTTACTAAGTATCACTTCTTATTCTTTTTGAGATGGTTGTATTTATGTGTCCATATTAAGTCAATATGTCTTAAACCTCACAATCATCTGTCCTAAAATAATTATTCTTCAGACACCCAGCTTCTACCATTAGTTATTTTATAAACAGCTTTATAGTAGAAAAATAAATAAATTTTAAAAAGAAATTGCTTTATTGATTATGGTAAAGTATATGATAAGCTTAGGTTCTTAGTTCAAAGAGATGATAAAATCACAGTTGTTTTTTTTTTTTTTTTTTCAGTACTGGGGATTGATCTAGGGGTGCTCTACCACTGAACTATATTCCCAGCCCCTTTTATTTTTCTTATTTTGATACAAAGTCTTACAAGTAGTTGCCCAGGCTAACCTCGAACTTTTGATCCTCCTGCCTCAGCCTCCAGGGTAGCTGGGATTACAGGTGTGCCTCACAGTACCAGGCAAATTGCAGTTTCAATCTACATAGTTTTTTTTTTAACCAATAAATTCAAATTTAGATCTTGAAGGAAAATAAGATGATTGTATAAGGTCAATAGAAGGTAGTCATTGACAAAGAGGATTTACTCTTCAAAATGCTGTGAGTTTTTTCCTCATTATACAATATTTAGGTAATGGCTTATGTCTGATTTGAGAAAATAATTAAAATTTCCACTTAAAAATGAAAATTTAAAGAAATTTATGAAATAATAAACATTTTAAAAAATTACTTTAATTCATTTGATTTTACATTTCCCCAATTTGGCTAAATTGAATTAAAATTTTAATCTTATTGAGTTAACAGCTTAGCTGGATCACAGAATGACTGAAAGCACAAATCATGATGCCACCCTGTCTCAGTTTGACTTTGCTAGTTATGTGTCCTTTGGCAACTTATTTGCCTCTTCGTGGCTTTGTTTTGTCATCTGTTAAACGAAGGAATTAGTACTTACTTCAGATGGCTATTGCTTTTGCCCTCTCATATCTGCTCCCAGCTGTACCTGTTAATTAAGGAAATATGGGACAAGAGTGATGGAGAATGAGGAAAAGACAAATAGACACACATAGAAAGAAAACAGCAGGGCTAGGTGGACAGCCAAACTCTGATGCAGAGTTTGACTAACCCTGAGCTAACTCAGCATGTTTATTGTATAGGTTTCATCAAAAGGTTATTTGTGGGAAAGTTTTAGCAAAACATGCAATCTGAAGGATGCAGGACTGGGGAGACATTAGGGTCATCTTGTTTTGCTCAGAATTCTCTATTCCTGGGAGTTGGTGTCTGAATTCAAGGCCTCTGCTGATAACTCTGAGCCTTTACAGAGTTTCTTCAGGCTGGTATCACCATAGCAACAGAGCCATCTTGACTTGCACTTTTGCACAGGCAGTTCCCAGTGCAACACAGCCACAAGAAAGTTGGAGCATGATTCATATAACTGTTCTCAACAGGCTATTATGAGGATGAAATGGGGTAACATGTGGGGTACCTAATGCAGTGCTCAGTGTCATTTCTCATAATCAGCGTTATCATCAGGCACAAGCAGCAGACACCCCAACCCTAGCAATCAATATCAGAGCCTTACTAATGGTAAATTGAAGATGGTTTTCATTGACTTGTATATGTAAGTGTGGAAGAAAGTTTGTGAGCAGAGTTTGAACATCTTTGTGTTTGTTTTCTTTTTTATAAAGAAGATCTATTATTAATTCGGAAGAATAGAATGGCACTTTTCCAACATCTGACTTGTGTAATTCCAATTCTGGATAGTCTACTAATTGCCAGAGTGATTAATGAACAAGAGCATGATGTAATTAAGCAGAAAACACAGACTTCTTTACAAGCAAGAGAACTGATTGACACCATTTTAGTAAAAGGAAATACCGCAGCCACTGTATTCAAAAACACTCTACAAGAAACTGACCCTATGTTATACAAGCATTTATTTGGTGAGTGCAAGAAAATTATTTTTGGGAAATTCCTAGGTCAGTTCCAAAATATACTCAAATAATTGGTGATTATCAAAAAGAATTCAATCTAATTTATTAAACTGCACAAAAAGATTAAAGACTTTTGTTGCCTTGACATTATGAGTGTTTGGCCAAAGTCTAAACTACTAGTTTGAAAAATATATTCTTATTTGTCATAATAATATTTTTTCTTTCTTTTATTCCTTTAGTGCAACAGGACATAAGGTGTATTCGCACAGAAGATACTTCAGGTAATAATATTAACAATTTAAGCTGCTAGAAAACATTGTCTTTATTTTCTTGGTTTTTTTTTTAAAGGAGGAGAAGCAAATTGCCTTTTATTATTATTTTTTTTTCCCTTTTTCTCAGATCTACCAATGGAAGAACAATTGCGGAGACTACAAGAAGAAAGAACATGTAAAGTGTGCATGGACAAAGAAGTGTCCATAGTGTTCATTCCTTGTGGTCATCTAGTAGTATGCAAAGATTGTGCCCCTTCTCTAAGAAAATGTCCGATTTGTAGGGGTACCATCAAGGGTACAGTTCGTACATTTCTTTCATGAAGATGGTCCAAAACTTTTGTCTAAACTCTGGAATTAAGGGATTAAGTATATTATGATTTTGACTTTTACATTCATTTGCTTTCCTTAAATTTATTTATTTATTTGCAACTTGGAAAATTTTGTTTTATATAAATATGTTTATGTAAATATATATCTAAAATACACAAACAATAACAAGAGAATGATGGGCTTTTGTTCATGGAAACAAAAAATAGGAATAGCACTACAAATATAATAATAAAGTTTCAGCATTATCGAAATTATAAATGAAGTAAGATTTAAGATATATATTTGTCAAATGACTTTTTTTAGGGACATGGCATTTTTGCAAAGAATTTTGTGAGGAACAATTTAATAAAGCAATGAAAATTACTCTTATTCTTGGTATCTTGATTTCTATGATATTGGATAGTTCAGTCACTCCAGATTCTTTCTATACCTCTTTAAGGCCTTTTGAATGTTGGACTGAGGTCTAGATCCCTTCTGGAAAGATGCTTCTTCATTTATACTTGTAGAGCACAGTATAAATGTGCTTTTTTTTTTCTGTAGGATATTATGGGATGCTTTAGACAAAAGTCAAGCAGTCCCCTCAGTAAGTTTGTTTTTTCACTTGCTTATTGATTCACCTAGGAAGTCGTGTGTGCCAGTCCTACCCACTGGGGAAAGCCTCTTTTTTTTGGGGTGGGGCACTGAGGATGGAACCCAGGGCTGCTTAACCACTGAGCCATATCCACAGCCCTTTTTATATATTTTATTTAGAGACAGGGTCTCACTGAGTTACGAAGTTCCTCGCTAAGTTGCTGAGGCTGGCTTTAAACTCATGATCCTCCTGCTTCAGCTGGGATTACAGGCATGCACCACCGCACCTGGCCCTATGTTTTTATTCATACCACTTAAGTATTAATTCCAGGACTTAGAAAGTGGACTGACTAGCAACCCTTATGACCAACAGCTTGTTCCTGGAAGTAAACTGTTCTGTATTGTCAGTGCAGCAAAATTTCCTTCTCTTGTCTTACTTTTTTTGGTACTCAACATGTCCAACTCATAATTCTCTATCCTTTGTTTCCTACAGGGATTTAAAGCCAGAAATAAAACTGTAATAGGGAATAAAAGCCAGGCAAAGGCCAGTCATTTAAACTAGTTCTAGAGATCTGCTAGAAAGATTGGGAACTATGCAAGGGGAAGGAGGGAAGAATCCATCTCTTCATTCTGATGCTGGATGACCATTTCCTTGAGATGAAACCAATCTACCTCTGCTAAAAGGCTCAGCTGGCTAGCTACTTTAAAACCAGTGACCTCCTGGTGTACTAGGATTCATTAATTGTAAAATATTACAATTGGATGAGTTGTTACTTAGCTATAGGATAAATATTTAGACACTAGACCTTTTTTTTGTAACCTCTATTTTGGTATGGTTTTTATTTGGCATACTACAGTTAATATTTGAACTTATCTTGCCACATCCATGTAAAACTTTTGTTCATTTCTCATTTTTTATAATAAATAGCAGAAATAACCAACTTATGTATTCAAATGTTATTTCTCTATTAAATTAAAAATATGTTCTGAAAAAAATTATTTTAGATAATAAAAATGGTAACTCCATTTGCTGACCATATGTCAGGCCATATTTTGGGGTGCTTAAGTGTTAATCCCTTTGACTGCTTCCAGCTCCACTCCCCACTCAACCAGTCTTCAGTAGCCATAATTGGGTGGATTACTTAAACAACATACACTGTATAATAAGTATTATAATTATATATTATAACTGTATAATAAGTATTATAATTCAGAACTTTGCAGTGGGTTTAGTTTCATAATTAGGAAATATCAGGTAGCTTCTATTCACCCTTTTTATTAATTCTCTTATATTGCTTGATGCAATTGCCTATTAAGTTCTTTTGTGGCTACAGGCCATGTAACCATCTCCTTTCCATGAAGGTGCTATCCTTTGGTTTTGTGCACATCAGAGTGGACAGTGTAAATATGTACTAAGTACATTGCAGGCAAAGCAGACATGTGTGATGTTTAAGAAATTTATTATTTCAGCAGCAACACTAATACTCTTGAAACAGAATATCAGTGGATTTGCATTTCTTTCTACCCCCTACACCTCTAATCAAGGAGATTTTGGTAAAGTCTAATTTCCAGAGTTTATACCATACAAATAATTGGCTTTTTTTTTTTTTCAACAAAACTGCTCCCCACCAGATTATCATGACCCTGCAGAATTTTCAGCCTCATTTCCTCCACTTTCCCCACTGCTTACTATTTTCCAGTCACCTTTCTTCAACATGGCAAAGTGCTTTTTGTTTCAGGGTCTTTGTTTAGGGATGGAAAAGGGAGTCATCATTTTCCTGCTCATCCAAAAGGGTCATTACCAATATTCCCTAAAACAATAGATCAATAAGAAAACCAAGACAAATTTATTTTATCATTATTTTACACAACATAGAAGTCATCAGGTTGAAGACGCCAAAGACCTAGGATGAACAGTCTGTTTTTATGTTTAGGTTCTGTGAAGCAGGGACAGCTGTGTAGGAATATGATTGGACAAAAGGGTCTGAGCGAATGGGAAACCCAGCAAGGCCAGTCTATTCAGAATCCTATTGGCTGCTTAGTTGTGGTACTTCTTCCTCCTAGGTTTGGGCAGGACCGCTGTGGAATGAGGGTCCTAATTTCTTTATGACTACATTTAACACAGAAAGGCAAGGGAAGTTTGGAGTAATCATTCTAGTTTTTATGGCTGGATTTGGGGGAAAGGGGTACTTGTTTCTATGACCCACCTTGGGGAAGAGGAATTCTGGTTTCTATAATTCACTTTAAGGGAGAATGAGGGAAACAAGATCAGGAGGTCAGAGGAAAACTTTGCTTCTAAATCCTTAATTTTGCATATAATTTTCTGAGCAACAACAAGTACTCTTCATTTCATTTACTCTTTCCTTGGCAAATTCCTACTCATTTTCCAGCCTCAGCCTAGAAGCAACTTTCTTAGAGGCTTTCTCTCACTTCCCCTTTTTCTAAATTATATCCTTTTGGTTATGTCTCTAATGGACTCTTCTTTTTTTATAACACGTATCTCAACTTGTATTTATACATTTATTGTTTAGAGCCATGTTCTAATGTCTACATTTCTATAAGGACAAGATCCATGTATTTTGTTCGCCACTGTATATCCAGTACTTAGCACAGAATCTGACAAAACAATCCCTTATTGAATAAATGAATGAATGAACAACTTCCTGAATGCAGCTGAGATGTGAGGGGGATTTATTTATTTATTTTTTGTACTGGGAATTGAACCCAGGGGTGCTTTCCACTAAGCCACATCTCAGCCTTTTTATTTTTTTGAGACTGGGTCTCCCTAAGTTGCTGAGGATCTTGCGAAGTTGCTGGGCTGGCCTTGAACTTGTGATGCTTCTGCCTCAATCTCCAGAGATGCTGGTTAAAGATGTGGGCCACTACACCTGGCTAGGGGGGTGGATTTCTTCTTCCTTAAATGCAACTGTTGGTAAGTACTAAGGTCTACTCATTGATAGAGAATCATAAGTCAAATTCTGTACTTCTTTTTTTTTTAATATTTTTATTTTTTAGTTTTAGATGGACACAATATCTTCATTTTATTTATTTATTTTTAACGTGGTGCTGAGGATCGAACCCAGTGCCTCATGCATGCCAGGCGAGTGTGCTATCATTTGAGCCACATCCCGAGCCCCCAAATTCTGTACTTCTTTACGTATCAAAAGGAATCTTTAGAAGGGAAAGATCAGTGTAGTTAAAAGGATTTGTGTAAGAAGTGGAATTTAGAACATTTTTCTCAATGATGAAACATGGCATTTCAACTCAGGAAAGAGCACAAGAAAAGACAGACACATAGCTGGATGCAATGGCGAGGCCTGTAATCTCAGGGACTGGAAGGGTGAGCCAGGAGGACTGCAAGTTTGAGGCAAGCCTCAGCAACTTACAGACCTTCTCTCATAATTAGAAAAAAAAAATAAAAAGGACTGGGGGTAAGGAGATATAGATCAGTGGTAAAGAGTTAGGGATGTGGCTCAGTGGTTAAGTGCCCCTGGGTTCAATCCCAGGTATGAATAAAATAAATAAATATACAATAGATGCATAGGAAGAGTTTTGATCTCATTCATGATAGAGCAATAAAATTAAAACTACAGTGAGGGACTGGGGTTATGGTTCAGTGGTACAGCGTTTGCCTCACATGTGCCATCCTCAGCACCATATTAAAAAAAAATAAAGCTATTGTGCCTATCTACAACTAAAAAATATTTTAAGAACAAAACAAAACTACAGTGGACACTATTT
Source organism: Callospermophilus lateralis (assembly GCF_048772815.1). Classification (NCBI taxonomy): domain Eukaryota; kingdom Metazoa; phylum Chordata; class Mammalia; order Rodentia; family Sciuridae; genus Callospermophilus; species Callospermophilus lateralis. The sequence continues at coordinate 124,242,728 of NC_135306.1, read as the reverse complement.
CTTATCTAACAGTTGGCAACAATTCAAAAATTGACAACATCCTTCCCTAATGAAGTTATGGGGAAAACATGCATTCCCATTACATTGCCGGTCCGATTGCAAAATGTCAACATTCCCACAGATAAGCATTTAGCTATATCCAGCAAAATTACATATGAACTGACATTTGAATTAGTAATCCAACTTTTGGAAATATATCCTAAAATAAGATACATGTCCATGATCCTTCATTACAACACTATTTGTAATAGCAACAATGGAAACCATCCAGATGTCCATCAGTAAGAAAGCCCTTGAATATACTATGGTACTAGTTTTGTCTCAGACCAGGGAAAACTTTCAAGTTGGCTCCTGAGTCTTTGACATTACCCAAGTAGTCTTAAGATTGCTTTTTGGTGGGAAGGAGAGGTTGAGAGCTCAAGGGACTCTCAGTGGGGTGAATGCCCTCCTCTGGGGTTTCTAGCTATAAAGATTGTGCTGGCTTATGTACAGATTGGTGCAGAACTTGTTCTTTCAGACCAGGAGCCTGACACTGAGGGCAGCCAGTGTGAATTCTCATTTATGGTGGTCCACTTGTGAGGAGTAGAAAGTTTGGTGGTCCATTTTCAGAATACTATATTTAGTTTTAATTGGGATATGAGATCCAATTGTAGCTGTTTTAACTATAGTCCTTACCTTAGCCTGCCTCAATTCTAAAATTAGCTAATCATGAAGATTATACCTCCATTTCCTCCTATCAGGGCAGGGAAAGCTCTGCATAAGATATAAAAACAGGTAAACTGCCTGCCCAGATGCGCTTGCCAGCCAGGTTTGGTAGCTCGCACATGTTTGATCTCCATGGGCACCTAAGTATTTCTAAAACACAGGAGGGAGGAAGCTGCCTGGCCAGAGGTTTGCTTCATGACCACTACAACAGCTTTGCTGCCGGCCGCCATTCCACCCTCATAGACTTGTGATGAATCAGGGGTGGAAGGAGTGGTGACCCTTCAAGTTATTGGGCTTAGTGCTGTGCATCTGCTTATTCCTCTTGATTACAGACTGCAGCTGTGTTCTACAGGACAGTCCATGGCAGATGCACAATATGGCTATGTCTTCTTTCCCTGCTGCTGCGACCAAGACAGAAAGAGGCCTTCGACTGCATTTTGAATCAAATTGTTCAAGTTAAACATATTATGGTGCTTCAAACTGAAGAAATACTAAGCACAAAGTAGAAATATTTACATCTACTAGTATTGAATGATTTCCAGAATTTGAGAAAGGTAGAGAGAAGTATGCTATTTATTCAAGAAAAAAGGATATGCAAATATACATGTTGTATTTATAAAATAAATATGAATCATAAAAAGTGTTTTAAGTTATTACTTCCAGGCAGGAATGGAAGAGAAGGGAAAACAAGGATTTTTTAGAGTAAAGAAAGGGAGTTATGGATGTATGAAAAGGTTTGGGGGCTGGGGGTGTCAATCAGTAATAGAGGGTGTGCTTATCATGTCTAAGGTCCTGGGATCAGTCCCCAGAACTTAAAAAAAAAAAGAGGGGCTAAATAAAACCTTGAATTCCTAAATTTGAATTGGAAGTATCAGTATGAATTAATGATGCATTTTGTTAAAAAAAAACAAACAAACCAATATAACCTATCTCTGTCCAAAGACATGTATAGAAATCACAGAACTCCTTAACAGTATGGCACAGGTTATGGTCTTTAAGGTTTGCTGCCAAAGGAAACAAAGTGCTATAGGTAAATGGCTTATGAGGGGAATGAGGTAAGAAATGTACAAAACGAGCCTGGAAAGCAATAAAAAGACTACTAGAGTTGTGTCAAAGACTCAGGAGCCAACCTGAATCAGCCCCTACTGGCCTAACATAAAACAATTTGGGTACCAATAGTAAAAATAAGTGTAATGGATTACATTGGATTCATAATGATAGTTACTCATTTGTAAGAGTTTTTGTCTAGCAGGAATGTTTTTAAAGTAGTATAAGATAATGATCTAATTTTATTTTCCACGAGAATAGCCTACTAGTCATCTTTTTTTCACTAATATGTAATACAGTGTCATTCTTTACTCTAAAAAATCAGACTACTATGTACATATATGAGTCTCTCTCTCTCTTTTTTTTTTTTTTTTTGGTTCTTTACCTGCTTCCTTGTACATTAAAAAATATAAGTGCCTTAATTACTATGGCTTTATTATATAACATATTTTTATTTTTAATTTTTTTTAGTTGTAGATGGATGTAATACCTTTATTTTATTCATTTATTTCTATGTGGTGCTGGAAATTTAACCCAGTACCTCACATATGCTAGGCAAACACTCTACCACTGAGCCACAACCCCAGCCCTATAACTTACCTTGTAGAATGTCTTTTCAATCCTATTTTTCTTCAAAATTGTCTTGAGTTCTCTAAATAGTTTTTCTATATAAATATGAAATATGTTAGGATAGCAACCTCAGAAGACATATATAGCCTATTTTAAAAAAATTACCAGCTATGCTATATTGGCAATATGGGAAACAAATTTATTGAATAAATATGTAACTAAATAAATGAAAAACTAGACTCCAAGGACATATAAAAGTAATATATATGTAACAGCATATATGTAATACATATAAAAGTAATAGCACAAATAAGAGTGATATTTATTATACCTGAATGATATTACATATTTTTTTGAGGGGATATCTAAGGCTTTTTGAGTTTTTGAAATGCAACATCTCCCCTATTATAGTATATTCATTATTTTACTTTTTTGGTCTGACAAGAACTGAAAAAGAGAATTAGTCTCAAATTCAGAATGAACAATTCTTGCTATCTATATTTTCCCACATATGTTACAAATGCACTGTAACTTTCCAAGACAAATAGTGACCTAAACTAAATATTGAATCACTATCAAGACTCGTACATTTTTTGAAGTTTTTGGTCATTGGGGATCATGGCATTTTTTTTCTCTGAATCACAGACTGTCAGAAATACTTTCCTTTTACTATTAACATCGGAACAGAAGATGTCCTATTCTACGACTGACTGGGGTAGAAATGACACAGACCAGAAATGGGAAATGGTTCAGGGTCCTGGAATTCCCCTGGCTGCCTAATCAAGTGGCTTTTGAAATATTTGCCCCCTGGGCTTCGCAAGAGAAAAGAAAGCATCTCATTTTATTGACATAGACTGCCTGGCAGAAATTAAAATATTGAAAAAGACGTCCCCTACAATACAACAAACATTGCATGCCATTGGGTTGGCACACTGCTAGAAAAGGTTAAGACAAAAGGTTAAGCCAAGGTTAGGGTTTTTTTTTTTTCACTTACTATTTTCTGTCACTTAACTATTTAAAAGGGGTTTTGATAATGGCTTCTTCTTTGGTTCCACGAGTGTATATACACCACTTTATCCAAATATTCGAAAAATGTTGAGTGTGAGGCCTATTTCATGCTGCTTGAGATTAGTTTTGAAAATAAAGACACTTTTCACATAATACAGAAAACAAAACTTTAAAAGTAAACAAAATGTGATCGATGATAAAATGCACCAAGTCTAAATTAATCTGCTGCTGCTGTCATTTTCAACTTACACAGGCGGCTGAGGCAAGCTGATGCTACGTAGATGCACTGAGCTCAGAAAAACGGTTCGAATAATTTACTTTATTGAAAAAAAAGGAAAAAATTCACTAAGACGGACTCATCCGTGCACTCGGTCACCTTAGACCAAAGGAAGCTTCACAACGTGGCAGTTTTGCCGGGGGCTGGATTTAACCCAGGCAGCCCGCGGGAAGGTCGTGAAACTTCCGGGGCAATAGTATTCCCTCAGAGTTTCTCAAGATTCAAACGCAACGCTCCCGGCGCGCACTTTTCCCTCACAATACTGTTAGGACAGAGAAGGGGGAACGTTAAAGATGTATCGCCAGGTTCAAAACCGAAACACTAAGTCGTTGCTGACTGCCGCCTTCGCGCGCCAACCAGCCGTTAAGTCCAGCAGGGTAAACACACAGCACCCCGCCCGCAAACATCCTTCCGGGTTGTTCCTCTTCCGGAAACAGAACGTGCGCTTCACCCAGCTCCCGTGCCGTAGACTTCACGTACTTGCTCGGCACGTGATTCACGTCCCACGGCAGGACGTACTGACGTCACAGTACGTCAGCGTTGGCCCAGCTGGGGTTTGCGTTTTGGGAAAGGCAGAACGCCGCGGAGCTGGTCGTTTCCCGGCTCTGTTTCGCTTAGACGCAATTGCTTTCCTGGTGTGAGGAGGTCTCCTAGCAGCCGCCCTGCTTTTGGGCTTTCAGTGCTGGTACTGTGGTGAGTGCACCCCTTTCCGGGCTGGCGGGGACCCACTTCCCCGAAGGTGCGGCCGGGTGGAAAACTGGGCCTGGGGCGCTCCCCGAAACGTCGAGGGTCGCCTAGGGCACTCTTTCTAATCTCGCTGTAGCTTTTTTTCCCGGAAACCTCAGTTGCAAGACTTGCAGTCGAAAGGGATATATTTTTAAATGACTTGTTTTCAAGCTGACTCAGCCGTTGGACTTTGACCAAAGTATTTTCTGTAAGAATTTTTGCAAGATTTTAAACTTGGCCCTCAGTATTCATTATTTTGAAGACAGTTGTATGGCGGCGAGATATCATATTTCAGATAGTTGTAACTGTGCTCTGTCACCTAAGTAATCATATTCTGGGTTCTGAGAAATAACTCGGGGGAAATTAATGGGTAAATCCCATAGTTTCTTTTGTTTTCCCTTCCAGTTTGTGCCCCGCCCAGCTACATTTTGCATAAAGAGAGCAAAATCAATACGGCTCTGTGTAAATAAAAATCTATAACCTAGAATATAAGAAAGGATCAAGACTGTAGCTCAGGGGTGGAGCGCTTGCCTAGCATGAAGGAGGTCTGGGTTCCATCCCCAGTACCTCAAAAAGGGAAATTTTCTCTCTCTCTCACACACACACACACGACCTGGTGGAATTAAGACAGTTTTATAAGTGGTCATATGGCCAAGGCCAATGTTTTACAGATGATCGTATTTTTTGTTTTTGAGTTGCTTTCTGTGTTTGTTCCTTTGGAATTGTGAGGCAGTGTTAGTGTTTCAGGATTTATTAGGTTAATGAGCCCCTCCTGATGCCTTTTACCCTGAGTGGGCTAGGCAGTGACTGGGCATTGAAAAATAATGTCTGACTTTTTTCTGTGCTGTGACTAAACAGGTGTAGTGGTATCTCTTATTTTTCAACACTGTTCCGTTTTGTCTCCAACAAAGTGCCAGAGATATTATCTTTATGAAAAGGGAGAGAGACCAAGGACAAAATGTTTTTCTGTGAGGAAACTGTACATTTAAAAAGATGTCTAGTTCATGGTGTGGGGTATATTGCATGTATCTATACAAGAGCTTTTGTAATTGGAAAGTTTTGGTAACAAATTACTGGAATTCAGATGTATTATATAAAGCGTAGATCATTCTTAGACTTTACTGAATAAATTGAAGAGTGTCTAAGTTCTATGTGCCATGCAATTATAGTTTTCTAAAATACCTTTTTTTTTGTTCTTTTCAGATGTACAGCCCTGAAGAGTTCCCCCCTATTCATTTTTTTCCCCTGCAGAAATGAATCTCATTATGGAAAGTGCAAAGCTTTATAAAGGGATAAAGTTTGAATTTTATGGAGTGTAATTTTGTGTATGAATCACATTTTTAATATATAGTTATCATAAAGAAAGCTAGTAAATTCAGTTACATTCTGTGTAAACATTAATTCTATTGGTAATATAGTATTAGGCATTTGTGATAACAAAAGAGCTGTCTTGATAAATTGATTCCTCATTTATCATGACTGATACCATATCTGAATGGTCCTTAAATGAAAATCAGTTTATTTAAAATTTTTAATGCAATGTAGAAAGTCTGTGTTGTGGAAATTTTATGGCTGATTTTATGGAGAAAATACCGTCAGTTGACCAGGTATAATAAAGAGATATGCAGAGTTAAGAAGAACGACAACTGATACTGCAGGAAATAGAAACAAAATAGATAATGTTTAGCAAAGGTAGACGAGTTAACAGTGAGCTTTAAACAATATTCATTTGACATCTCTTATAACAGGTGTGGGACACAATAAGGCTTTGGGTGTTGACTTCCCCAAAAGTTGTTGGCTGAAGCTAACATAACCCACTTAAGTCAATTCTGTGATAAGTTGTGTGCAGTTAGCTTTTAAATAATGTGACCCTTTGAAAATTTTAATTACCTATTTGCTAGAATAAGATGGGATTATTTTGGATTCCACAGTAAAATGCTTGTAAAGGGAAAAAAGCCTAAATTTAACTTTACTTTTGTGGCATAATCAGTAATTGTCCTTATATCTAGACTTTATAGCTTGTAACCAAAAGCAAATTAAAAAACATAATTTAGGTATTCTATAGTTACTTAGCATTTTGAGAATATAAACTTCTTTGAAAAATAGTTTTAATACCTTTAGAAGTGTGTAAACTTTTTTCAGGCCTTTAAGTCAGTTATTATACCAAATTGTGAGCAAATAGCGTGTAGGCTACTTAAAAGTGTTAATTAAGAATTCCAAAGTACTCATAAGTATCTTGGTAATTTAGGAGAAATATAAATCTAGTAAAGAAGGTATGGTGGTTCAACTAAATAGAAGTCTTTGATTTCTTTTTGTGGTAAAAAGTGACAAGAAATTGTATGTGAAAGTTTTAGTCATCAAAAAGTACTTCTTTCTACTCATGCACAAAACTACCTCCAAAGAGTTATCCAAGATTCCTTGCATCAAAAAATAAGGAGTATAATGGAAGACAGCACAATCTTGTCAAATTGGACAAATAACAACAAACAAACAATGAAGTATGATTTTTCATGTGAGCTCTACAGAATGTCTACATATTCAACTTTCCCCATCGGTGTTCCTGTTTCAGAAAGGAGTCTTGCTCGGGCTGGTTTTTATTACACTGGTGTGAATGACAAAGTCAGATGTTTCTGTTGTGGCCTGATGCTGGATAATTGGAAACAAGGAGACAGTCCTATTGAAAAGCATAAACAGCTATATCCTAGCTGCAGCTTTATTCAGAATCTGGTTTCAGCTAGTCTGCAAGCCACCTCTAAGAATACCTCTCCAATGAGAAACCATTTTGCACATTCATTATCTCCTAGTTTGGAACGGAGTGGCTCATTCAGCGATTCTGTTTCCTGCCTTTCACCAAATCCTCTTAATTCTAGAGCTGTTGAAGACTTCTCTCCTTTGAGGACTAATCCCTATAGTTACGCAATGAGTACTGAAGAAGCCAGATTTCTTACTTATAATATGTGGCCCTTAACCTTTTTGTCACCATTGGAATTGGCCAGAGCTGGCTTTTACTATGTAGGACCTGGAGATAGGGTAGCCTGCTTTGCCTGTGGCGGGAAGCTAAGTAACTGGGAACCAAAGGATGATGCTATGTCAGAACACAGGAGACATTTTCCCAACTGTCCGTTTTTGGAAAATTCTCTAGAAACGCTGAGGTTTAGTATTTCAAATCTGAGCATGCAGACACACACAGCTCGAATGAGAACATTTATGTACTGGCCAGCTAGTGTTCCAGTTCAGCCTGAGCAGCTTGCGAGTGCTGGATTTTATTACGTGGGTAAGAAAAAAAATAGCTATATGCTTTTCTAATTTTTTTCCCCTAATTTGTTTTGACTTATGTATTAGAACATGTGTATAGTCGATTTTTGGTCCTTTTTTTCCATTTAGATCGCAATGATGATGTCAAATGCTTTTGTTGTGATGGTGGCTTGAGATGTTGGGAATCTGGAGATGATCCATGGGTAGAACATGCCAAATGGTTTCCAAGGTAATATATATATATATTTTTCCCTCCCTTTTCATTGCTGGGATACAGGATCCTTGAACATGCTAGGTTTACACTCTACCACTGAGCTTTAGCCCTAGTTTCTGTCAATGTGTTTTGAATATGCATTCCTACATAAAACTCGTGGCTTGATTAAGTTTACTTTTATATATAACAAAGTCTCATCATGGGTGATTAGTCTTTCAAAAGACCAAATTAAAATGTTTAATCTTTCTGTGTACTTTTCTTCTTTTGTAAGCCATGCACCCTGGATATAATTTAACTTATTTTTGTGACTCATTTGATAGAGCACGAGTGAGCTACAGTGACATACTTCCTTTAGCTATGCTTACTGTGTATAGTTACTATCCAGGAGTCTATTCAGATTATTAAACAAATGGATTAATCCACTTATGAGGTCAGAACTCTCATAATCCCAGTTTTTTGCCTTTGAACATGCCTAACATGAATTTTGGGGGACCTTTCATCCAAATCACAACAGTACTCCTTATATACTGACACCTCATTATCTCCTACTCCTGCCAGTACCTGCTGGCAACTTCTTTCTGTCTTTATAAATTTGACTATTCTAGGTACCACCTGTAAGTGGAATCATGTGATATAATGTTTTCACCTGTGAATGCGTTTCACACTAATGAAGAATATCTTGCAACATTTCAGCAAATTATCTTTTTTGTCATTTTTGTATGATACCTGATGAAAAATAAGTTGAGGGCTATACATATAGCTCAGTGGTGGAACTCTTGCCTAGCATGCTCAAGGCCCTGGATAGTCTGCCATGGTACCAAAAAAAGAAAGAAGTATTTGATTATGCATCAGTACATTGTTAAAAATTGTACTTTGTATCATCACTATTCATTATATATGATGTAAATTTTGATTTTTTACTCTGAGAAATGATAGTTAAAATTATAATGTAAGACAAAATACTTTAATTTGAAATTTACTGATATTACAATATCAAAAATTGCTTTCAAATTCCAGTGTTTGAATTGCTACATTTTGTGCTTTGTAAAGTAAAATGAAATTCTTAAATTTGTAATTTGTGTTTAGTTTTAAATGGCTAGCAAGGGAGAAGACTTGGGAGTGCTTTTTGGTAAGTACTTTCCTGAAAACAACAGGTTTTAGTTGTGAATAATCTTTACTCTCAGTAAATGAAAAACCACAATGGATAATTATTATCACTGTAGTTTAGCACAGTTCACTTACTCATTTGTCAAATACTTAGGTACTGTTTAGAGCTATTTTAGATGCCAGAGTTGTATCAGACAAATTTCTACCTTCATGGAGTTTATTGGAGAAGGGAGAAATATGGGGCAGCAGGGTTTATTATATTTCATGTCTTTAACCATTAGAAATATACAGTAATCAGTTCAACAGTAAAAATAAGTTAAAGTTATATGAAGGTCAGGCATATAAGACAACTAGCTGTGTCGTCTTAAGTGATGAACTTGAATCTTTAGTGTGTTTATATGTTCTCTACTAACTTCTAGTGTGTGGCTAATACTTTTCAGAGTATTCCGTTTTAAAGGGGAAGGAAATTTTTGTTTATTTTTTAAAAAGGTTTGTTGAATTATAATTTACATATAGTTCACTTTATGAGTTTTAATGCACTGAGCCCTATAATTAGTACTGCAGTTAGAACATATAGAACATTTCCATCAACCCATAAATTTGCTGAGTAGAACTTCAGTGTTCTCATGAACAGATTTTTGATTATTGACTTAATCTCTTTACTAGTTATAGATGCATTCACATTTTTACTTAATGATTTTAATCATGGTAGGCTACAGTTTCTAGAAATTTGCCCATTTCTTGATTATCCAGTTTTTTGTTGTATAGCAGTTTATAGCAGTTTCTTATGAGTTTTTATGTTTCTGTGATAGCAGTTGTGATGTCTCCTCTTTCTGATTTTGTTTGGGTCGTCTCTCCTTTTTTCTTAGTTTAGCTAAAGCTTTGTTGATTTTTGTTTATCTTCTCAAAACACCCATCTTTTGTTTTCTATTATTTTTAAAATAGTCTGTTTATTTTTATTCTGATCTTTTTTATTTCCTTTCATCTGTTAATTTTGATCTGATTCTTTTTCTAGTTCTTTGAGATATAAGGTTAAGTGTTTTATTTTATAATATGGGTATTTATTTTAGAACTTTTTTTAGTGAATCCTATGAATTTTGGTATGTTATATTTGAATTTTTGTTTTTGTCAAGATTTAAAATTTTTTTCCATTTCTTGTTTGATCCATTAGTTGTTGAGGTACAAAGTGTATTGGCTTTTGTCCTCTTATTGATTATTTCATACTAGTATGATCTGTAAAGATACTTGAAATGATTTTAGTCATCTTGAATTTGTTATGACTTGTTTTGTAATCTAACTTATGATCTGTCCTGGAGAATTTTCTTTGTGTGGTTGAGAAGAATGTAGATTCTTTTGCTGTTGGATGAAGCCCTCTGTATGTCTATTTGGTTCTGTTTGGTCTGATGTGTAGTTCATGTCCAACATTTGCTTACTGATTTTTCTCTCTGGAGGATCTATCCATTTTTTCGAGTATGGTATTAAAATCTCCTACTGTTGTTATATTGGTATCTATTTCTGTTAAGACCTTTGTCTCATGTTACAGTTTGTTTAAATATAACTATCCCTGCTTTCTTTTGATTTTTATTTGCACAGAATTTTTTTTCTACCTTTACTTCCAAATTATGTGTTCTTACAGGTAAACTGAGTCTGTTGTAGATTTTTATCCACTCAGCTACTGTGTGTTCTGATTGAAGATTTTAATCCATTTACATTTAAACTAATTGTCAGTATGTAAGGACTTACTATTGCCATTTTGCTAATTGTTCTCTGACTGGTAGTTCTTTTATTTCTCTGTTGGTGTCTTTCTTTGTGATTTGATGATATTCCACGTGTGCTTTGTTTTCTAACTCTGCATCTTTTGTTACCAACTGTAGGTTTTTGCCTTGTGGTTGCTGTGAGACTTATGTAGAACATGTTACAAACATAACAGTCTATTATAAACCAACAGTTTTAATTTCAGTTGCATACAAAAATTCTCCCCTTTTGCTCTACCTCCTCCCCCTTACATTTTATGGTTTTGATAGTATTACATCTTTCTTTATTACATATCCATTAACAAGCTATTGTAGCTATAGTTATTTATATATACATATATGTTTATTTATATAAATAACTTTGGACTTTGTGCTTGCTGGGCAAGCACTCTATCACAGCCATACTCCCAGCCCCTTTTTTCTTTTTGACCATTATATATTAAAGTGATTTATATATAGTCATTACACATTTTGAGTATTCTGAATTTTATTGCATTATTTATCTTTTTTTAATATATATATTTTTAGTTGTAGATGGACACAGTATCTTTATTTTATTGATGTATTTTTATGTGGTGCTGAGGCTTGAACTCAGTGCCTCACCCATGTGGGACAAGCACTCTACCACTGAGTTACAATCCAGCCCTGCATATTTATCTTTACCAGTAAATTTTACACTTTCATGTGCTTACATGTTACTAGTTAGTATCCTTTTATTTCTGCTTGAACTCTTGGACATTTCTTAAACCATTGGTTTTGTTTTGTTTTGCCTTTTTTTCCTCCCTCTCTATTTTTTGTGGTGCTGGCCATCAAACCCACAGCCTCATTCATGCTAAGTACATTACCTATAATTGAACTATATCCCTAACCCTCTAGTATTCCTTGTAAGGCAGATATAGTGGTATGAATTCCCTCAGCTTTTTTTGTCTGGTAAACTGTATGTCTCTTTCATGTTTTTGAAACAGACATTTGCCAGGTAAAGTCTTGATTTGTAGGTTTTTATTTCCAAACACTTTAAATATATCCTTGAACTCTTTCTTGACCTTCAGAGTTTCTGCTGAGAAATCTGCTGGTAGCCTTTTGGGGTTCCCTTGTATGAAATGCGTATCTGTTCCCTTGCTGCTTTTAAAATCCTCTCTTTTAGCTTGACATGGTGTCATTCTCCCATAGTTCCAGGTGTTGGAGGCTGAGGCAGGAGAATTGCTTGAGTCCAGGAGTTCAAGGCCAGCCTGGGCAATATAGTAAGATCTCACCTCTACCAAAAAAAACAATTCTCACTTCATTTTTGATTTTTGACATTTTAACATGCCACAGTCCTCTTTGGGTAGAATGTGTATGGGGTCTTCTGAACTCCCTGTGCCTGGACATCCATCTGTCTCCCTAGATTTGGGAAGTTTTCAGCTCTTCTCTAATTTTTTTGCCCATTTTGCTTTGAACTTGTGATCCCCCTTCCTCAGCCTCCTGAGCCATTGGTATAACAGGCGTGCCCCACTGCATCCAGCCTCATTTTTTTTTTTTTTTAATTACACCTTTTTTGGTGGGGAGTAGCCTTGCATGTGTTCTGTGTGTTTTTTGTTTGTTTGTTTTTGTTTTAATTTTTTTTCTTAGTTGGATTGGCCACAATACCTTTATTTTATTTGTTTATTTTTATGTGGTGCTGAGGATTGAACCCAGGGCCTCACACATGCTAGGCAAGTGCTCTACTGCTGAACCACAACCCCAGCCCCATGTCCTGTGCGTTTATTGGCACAATTAACTCTGTAGACTTTCTGTACTGATTTTGTTGAGGAAATATCTTTATCTAGGGTGAGTGTGATAGCTTTGACTCTGTAGGATGCCTAGTGGCATAGTCTCTATATGACTCTGTTAGCTGAAGTCATTATGAGTGAGGAGTGCAAGCATCCTGTATCCAAGGAAGCAGCAAGGGTTGTTTGGGTCTTTGGTGGCAAAGTTGCTGCAGACTGGATTTCTTTTTCTCATGGGAAGTATCATGGCCAGTAGCATCTCTCTTGGCACCAATTCTACTCTCTTGGGCAGATTAAAATAATAAAACCTTTTCATTTATTTAACAATGGCTTTTGAAGAGCAGATGCTTTTAATTTTGTTGGTGTCATTTTTTCAACTTGTTTCTTATAGATTATGTTTTTGATCTTTTTTTTCATTCTGGGGTTTTTTCTTTTTTCTACTAGAAGTTTTATTGTTTCAGGTCTTTCATTTAGAAACTTGATCTATTTTTAGTTTATTTTTGCATATGATATGAGCATCAGTCAAAGTAGGGTTTTTTGGCATATGGATATCCAGTTATTTAACACCATTTGTTTAAAAAAGAAATAGAATGGTGGTAGATGTTAAATGAACTGCTTCCTGGAACAACTTTGAGAAGCTGTAGTAATTTAAAGACAAGTGTTTGAGAAACACAGTGTATGTAGATGAAAATATTTGATTTTATATTTTCCAGAGGGAATATGGTAGATTGTGCCTCAAATATAATTGAAGAGTAAACGTTATCGAAAGTTTAGCAGTTAATATAATATGAAAGATAAAATTTTAGGAATACTGATTTACAATTTCTGTAATACTGTTAAGCTTGGTAAGTAAATTGTGTTTAACAGTTTTTCAGCTTGTGCTCCTTTCTAGGTTGATATCTCTGGTGTGTTAATTGAATGATAGAAAATATCAGAATATATCACATATTAAGAATGTGTATGTTTTATGATAATATTGTTTCTCTAAATGTTTTTGCTATGAGTTGTTATCAAGTAGGTTTGAAAGCTACTTTTCTAGAATAATCAGATTATGCTTTTGGTATGAAACAATATTTAAACATATTTTTCTTATGTTTTAGGTGTGAGTTCTTGATACGAATGAAAGGGCAAGAGTTTGTTGATGAGATTCAAGCTAGATATCCTCATCTTCTTGAACAGGTAGTTGTATTTCTTAAATTAATAACATTGAATTCTGCTATGTGATAATTACAGAAATAGTATTAGAAGTGATATTTACTTCTGTTTGCTTATTAATTCTAGTTACATAGTTTGTGTCTGTATTAATAACACCTGATATTTAATTTTGTTACCAATGTGTTTGTTCAGGGCTCTTTAAAAAAGATTCTTTTTAATTTTTTAAAAAATTTTCATCCTACCACTGAATAAATTTGCAATGGGGTTGAAGAAGGATTTTAGTGGCTTTATTTTTTTCCAGGAAACAAACAGAAAAATAACTTGTTAGAGGTTGAGATCTTTTGATAGTAATCCAATTCAAACCTTACTGTCCAAATAGAATGAGAAAACATTACTATATCTTCTTACTCCTGAGGTGGGAGAAATACTTGAATTCTAATTTGGAATTGAGTGAAGTTTAAGGAAGGATATATAATTATGGTAAACAAAGCAAAGTGAAGTATGTGAATTACCTGGTTTTCAAAAGAGCATATACATTTATTTAAAATAAACTTACTGTAGTGCTACTGTTCAGATTGTTTTGAGATTACTGATTTTACCTTTTAACTTTTCTCCTGTTTCATAGCTGTTGTCAACTTCAGATACTACTGGAGAAGAAAATGCTGAACCAAGTATGTGTGAAAGTATTTCATATATAGAATGAGAATGTTTATAAGAATGTTAGGAATGAAAATATGTTTTAAAAAGAGAAGAACAAGGGGATGTTTCTGAAGCCTTAGGAAAAAATGCTGGGAAATTAACAAATATTATGTACATACTAAGATTCATGACATATTAAAGGTTTATAGAAAGTTTTCCAGTATTTAAAGTACTGATAATTCCAACTGGGAGACAAGACACATGCAAACAACAACAATAAAAAACAGCTCAAAGCAAGGTCAAATGAGAGGTACAGATATGTCCTCGGAAGAGGAAAAGATTGTTGTGACTACCATGATTTAGAAACGGCCCAGTTTACATTTGAAGTAAGAATCAAGTTAGATGTTAGGTATTAAAGTCAGATATATAATATTTCAATGCAAGGATATCTTTGAATTAGAACTTAATTTTAGCCATATCTGTTAGTATTTAAATATATATATGTACATATATTATGTGTCCAAAATTATTAAAATAGTATACCGTTTTATGTACTAATCACATCTGCAAAGGGGTGCACTCTGTTCTTTGGACAACATTTCAAGGGGAATTTGCAGATTTGTAACTGAAACAGAGAAAAGTGACCACCATATGTGAGTACTAGAAACTGACTTAGAAGGACTGGATAAAGGATTAGGTGACATTTGAACAGAAGGAGTATCTTGGTACATGGTAACTATCTCCTGTAATGGAGCTGGGAGAGATCAGATAAGTCATGGTACTCATTGTTATTTAAAATTTGTAAACACAGCTGTCAAGTGGACTGCCCTGCAATCTTGCTGCAGTTCCCTAATAAAAATCACTTTGCCAATCTTCAAAATGGCTATCTCACAAACAGAACCACCAATCTACATTATATATCTATATTTTTCTTTTTGTTCTTCTATAAAACATGAATTGTTCTTGTCCTTAATCTAAGACTGACCCTTTTCCTTATTCTCTGGATTCTTCCCCCTTCCTACCGGTACTGGGGGATTGAACCCAGGGTACTTTTACCACTAAACTGCATCCCCAGCCCTTTTTATTTTTTATTTTGAGACAGGGCCTTGCTAAATTGCTGAGGCTGGCCTTAAACTTGCAATCCTCTTGCCTCGGCTTCTCGTGTCACTGGGGTTACAGACATGCACCACTGTGCTGGCCTCATTCTTTGGATTCTGTTATGATGTTGCTTTGGTAGTGATTTGCCTTTGTCATAATCACAGAGAACTGCTGTTAGCAAGTTATGATCTGTTAGTTAGCTTTTGATGTAGTTGAGTGCTTTATCCTATTTTTTTTCCTTCCTGTTTTTGTTTTTGCATCCCGCTGCCCCTTGTAACATTCCACATACTCTGCCCACATAGCAGGACCTCAGCCTGTACCCGCCCTGTGCCTGTGCTTTGCCCTCCTTAACATACCCTCTTTCTTAGCTTCCTTGATATTAGACTCTTGGTTTTCTCCTATTTTCTTCATTGATCATGAACAGTTTTCTTTGCTGCTTGCTTTTTCTCATTTCTAAATGACGGAGTACCCTTCCTGTTTAGCTCAAATTTCTTTCTTTTTCCTAGCCCCAGTCTATAATGTTCAACCATCTGTTTAAATTGCAAAAATACTTCCCATCTTATAAGGTGTATCAGAGTTAATATTGCAAAGCAATTTCTCTTCATCCTTTATTCCTCAGATTTGCTTCTTTTCTGGTCTTCCCCATCTCAGTTAATTGTACTTAATTAATGGTATTTGCTAAGGTTAAAAGTTCTTAGTTTGTGTATTTAATCTATTAGGAGTTCTTATTTCTGTCTTCACAACATATTCCAAATATGACTGCTTTGTAACCATCTCTGTTACTATCAACCTAATCCATAATATCATCATCTGTCATAATATTTTAATAGTTTTTCCTGTTATTCATTTTACCTTATTTTCCACAAAGCAACCAGAGTCACTTTTTGAAAGCAAAACAATTTTATCAATCCTCAGCTTAAAGCCCTCCTAGAATATTCTGACAAACTTAGAAAAAAAACAAAAGATAAATTTCTTATGGGCCTCTATATCATCTGGGCATTGTCCTCTCTGATCTTCTACCACCTTCCCTTTCTTGACCATGTCAAGCTTTTCCCTTGTTTTAAGGGTTTTGCACTTGATTCTGGTGAGAGACTTCTTTTCAGGTATTCCAGTAGCTCACTCTTTCCTATCATTCAGGTCTTTGGTTTTGTTTTTATGGTGCTGGGGATCAAGTCTTTGTTTTGAAGTTTTTTCTTCAGATAGGGATTCCACATGGATTTGAACAAAGTTGTCCAGAATGCTTTTTTGACAATGTATGTTTTATGTTTATTGGAACAATTTTCCAGCAGATGGCAGTAAAGTTTCTCGAAGAAGTATGGCTGTAATTTCACAAAATGCCATATGAACTAGCATTTACCCTTTTACCAGAAAATGCTTCCCCAACTACCCTCTCTAAATGGCCTCCTGCCTCCTACTTTCTTTTTTAATCACTTATTTTTTTTCCTTCAGAGAATCCGTTTCTATATAAAACCATATTACTTGCTTACTATTTTAACCACATTTTTTATTACTACTTTACATACATTTTTGGGTGAACCAGTCTTCTATTTTATTATACTTTTTCATTTTATATTATTTGGTTCCAGCTATCCACAAGCTGGATAGTTTCTTTTCATTCTTCCTGTGATACTCTTTTTTTGGGCGGGGGGAGGGTGCTTAGGGTTGAACACAGGGCCTCATGCATACTTGGCAAGTGCCTGGAGATAATTTTTCACTTTTATTTTTATAGCATATTGTTTTCCAAAAATGAATATATATGAGAATCATTTGGGTGAATTTTTAAACCGTAAAATTCCTTTCTCAGGTATGGTGGCAGAGGCCTGTAATCCCAGTGACTCAGAGGCTGAAGCAGGAGGATTGCAAATTTGAGGCCAACCTGGGCAACTTAACCAGACCCTCTCTCAAATAAAAAGGGCTGGGGGTGTGATAAAGTGGTAGAGCACCCCTGGATTCAATCTTCCGTACTGGAAGAAAATAAAAAAGAAAAATTCAAATTCTTCAGCCTTTTTTCCTAGAGAGTCCTTCATTAAATAGGTCTAGGTTGTAGTCTGGTAAGTGGTATTTTTAAAAGGTATACCATATTAATTAGCCATTATCGAGTTCATTATCGAGTTCAGATTTTTAATAGAGTTATAGGTAAATTGATGCATATAATTCATCTTCCTGACCAGGATGTGAGAATAAAGGTTATGTCATAGTCATTTTTTTCCCCATAGTTTATGAATTTAATACCTTATGTGGAATTTAATATTAGCAAATGTCTTTTCTAATAGTTGTTCATTTGGGACCTGGAGAAAGTTCTTCAGAAGATGCAGTCATGATGAATACACCTGTGGTTAAATCTGCTTTGGAAATGGGCTTTAGTAGAAGTCTGGTAAAACAGACAGTTCAAAGTAAAATCCTAACCACTGGAGAGAATTATAAAACAGTTAATGATATTGTATCAGCACTTCTTGATGCTGAAGATGAAAGAAGAGAAGAGGAGAAGGAAAGACAAGCTGAAGAAATGGCATCAGGTATTCTGGAATGTTAATTATCTACATTATTTTTCAGTGAAGTTACTTACTGTCTCATGTTGCAGGACAACATCCTTTTCTCGTACCTACTTAATGCTGGTAACAATTCTTAGGCGTTTCTAAACTATATCTTCTCTACTACAACTCTCTCAGTTGCTTCTACTTAAGAACCACTGACTATGGCATTTTTCTGTATGATTATTTCCTGTTAAGATTCTCTTAGTTATACTAATCAGAATTTTTAACAAAAGCTCTTTTCTTGAGCAATATTACATTTCTTCTTCATACATAACAAATTTTAATCATTTTTAAAGGCAAAATTTTAAAATTCGCTACAGATATTACTTCTACTTAAAAAAAAAGTTCCTTCAAATAATATTCTTAATATATTTTTCTCACCAACCAGGAGATCCTTTTATACATATAAAAGGATCTCCTAAACAAGGGAACTTAGAATGAAATCCTAGGGTTTGATGAGAACCCTCTGTCCAACCCGAGGATGGTATGGAACTGATTTTGGTATTCATCTAGATTGTTTTAAGTCTCAGCCTCTCAGAACAAGTAATCATATATTCCTTAAACCAGTATTTGTTGCATATAAACATCAGTGCTAATACTGTGCTGATCTTGGTGATTGTTCTCAAGGAGCATGTAGATTAGCTGGGAAGAATCATGCAAACGACAGGATTAAAGAGCTAACAAAGATAAATGTTGCATAATGTAGTTTAAATTGCAGTATTGGGTTGTAAGAGACTGTTCTTTTTAAGCTTGTAAAGTAGTTAGGAATAATTTAAGACACCCTTATTGTGTGGCCATGGAGCAAAATGTTTAAGACCCATGGATTGAAATAGATTTGTGTTTAAATTCTGGCTTTTTTCAGTTACTAGGTTAGCAGTTCATTCAGCTATAAGTCAGCTTTCTGATCTATAAAATATGGACAGTAATAGTACCTATCCCACAGGGGTACTGTAGGAATTAAATGAGATATTTCTAGTAAAATACTTGAGCACAGTGCCTGGCACATAAAATTTCTTTTCTGTTAATTTTTTATTGTTGTTTTGGTGCTAGCAATTGAATCCACAGCTTCATGCATGTCAAACATACAACACTGCCACTGAAGTACGCATCCAGCCCACCTTTTAAGTATATTGATTTGGAAAGTACGAGTGGCTGGTAAAAGAAAGGATCCTAGGAAAGTGAAAAGATTTAAGGATTATAAAGCAGTTAAGCTCATGTAGAATTACTGTTGTCAGTGTACTTACCTTAATTTTGTGTCTCCAACTTTGTGTATGTTTCAGAATAGTCTTGAATTATGGATATGGGAAGGTTAGTATGTGAAAGGTCAAATAAGGAACAGGGTAAAGAGCTAAGTGTGCTAATCAGAGAACATCATTGGAATAACCTAACTGATCTGTAGATTGGAATGGGAAATAAACAAAACCAAGAGACAGCTCTTGTGCTAGTAAAATTGGGAATGATGTGGGATTTTGAAAAAATAAAGAACAAATTTGTTATCAGTGAGGCACAGATTGTGGTCAGAGAAGGAAATTTCATAGTTTTAAATGAATAGAGCTGTTCATTTCTAGAAAGTTGTAAATGGGGAAGGAAACTGGACTTCTCTTTTTATAATTTATTTCTAATGAGATTTATACATTATAGCAGTGTACTTTAAAAAAATGTTTTAAGTCTGAAAATAAGCAGCTTTATATAGTGATTGGGGCTCCAAAAGGAAGAATTATGAATAATACCATAGCAACTTATATTCCATAATAGTAAATTACTTATGAGATTTTATGTGATTTGAGATTAAAGGAGAAACATTTGCTTTTTAATAAAATCAAGCTTGATTCATATGTAATGTATTTAAAAATTTTTATAAATGTAGACAGTTTATTAAAAAAAACCCAGCCAACTATGTGCCAGATATTATACTAAATTCTTTTTGTACATTAATCCTCAAAACTCCAATAGACTGTTATTTATTTGTATTTTACAGATGAGGAAATTGATTGAGGTATATGGATGGGGATGTTAGAGAACTTGGCCAGTAAGTGGCTAAGCTTGTATGGGAACCTAAGTCTTATCTTGACTTTGTAGCTGAAGCTCTGCAAAATTATAGTTCTGCTTTCTGAGTATAAGATGTTCAAAAGAACCACTGGTCTAAGACACCTGGTTTTGCACCTTATTCTGGACAAGCCACTCATTCTTTTCTGAGTCTTTTTCTCTATCTGAAAATGGAAGGCAGTAATACTTGCCTTGTTTGATTGTTAGGGTATATGTATCAGATGAAACAATTGATATGCAAATGCTTAAAAAAAGTAAAGTGATATAATGTAAATAGAAGTATTATTGATTCCATGGTGAGAAACATTTACTACCTTTATATTTGCTGCTTACTGTCAACAGAATAAAGAAAACAGGGTTCTAATATGTGTTAGTATCTCAACTTTAAAATTATAGAAATAGAGACCCTTATTTTCTCTATTGTTTTATAATCTTCTGGTTTTATAAGTTTTCCAAATGAGAGACTTTAGAATGTAAATAAGTCATTTTGTTCTTTTTCAAGCCCTGTTCAGTAGGGTTAGTTGTTAATGACTATATGATTGTAATGGAGGAGTTTAATGGATTTTTTTTCTTTCTTTTTTTAAATAAAGATGATTTGTCATTAATACGGAAGAATAGAATGGCTCTTTTTCAACAGTTGACATGTGTCCTTCCTATCTTGGATAATCTTTTAAAGGCCAATGTAATTAATAAACAGGAACATGATATTATTAAACAAAAAACACAGATACCTTTACAAGCAAGAGAACTGATTGATACCATTTTAGTTAAAGGAAATGCTGCAGCCAACATCTTCAAAAACTGTCTAAAGGAAATTGACTCTACATTATATGAGAACTTATTTGGTGAGTCTGATGGGAAAATCATTTTAAGAAATCCTTAGCATTATGTTAATGTTTCTGACAAGCAGAATAAATCCAATTAAAAAATTTAACTTCTGCACCAAAGGTGGTATCTTTTATTGTCCAAGTAATATACCTAAATGTAATAGTTCTTGATAATATATAGCTTTCTGTAATGATATTTGTATCGTTCATTGGATAGTATGTGAAAAAAAATTAAACAGTTTTGTATTTACCTTCATAGAATGATGATTTTTGTATACTTTTCTTTCCTCAGTGGGAAAGAATATGAAGTATATTCCAACAGAAGATGTTTCAGGTAAAATAGATTTAAGACTTAAAACCAATGTGAAATATTAACCTTTTTTTTGTATCAGATGTAAAGTGAAAACTGAATTTCACTAAAGTTCTTTTTGTTATTAGGTCTGTCACTAGAAGAACAGTTGAGGAGATTACAAGAAGAAAGAACCTGCAAAGTGTGTATGGACAAAGAAGTTTCTATTGTGTTCATTCCTTGTGGTCATCTGGTAGTATGCCAGGAGTGTGCCCCATCTCTAAGAAAATGTCCTATTTGCAGGGGTATAATCAAGGGTACTGTTCGTACATTTCTCTCATAAAAGAATAGGCTAGGGCTGGGGATGTGGCTCAAGCGGTAGCGCGCTCGCCTGGCTTGTGTGCGGCCCGGGTTGGATCCTCAGCACCACATACAGACAAAGATGTTGTGTCCGCCAAATACTAAAAAATAAATATTAAAATTCTCTCTCCCTCTCTCTCCTCTCTCTCACTCTTTCTTTAAAAAAATAAAAAAAAAAAATAAAAGAATAGGCTATATTTTAGTCTTTACCAAAAAGCCTTTAAGCTGTTGTTGAACATTGCAAGCCATCTAAAATTAAAACAAGGAATGTTTGGTTCTTTATTTAGTAACATTTATGTTCTATTCTATTTAGGTATGAATAATCTTATTTCAAAAAGGGATAGTATTGTATATTTAATCTTAATCCATTTAGTTGTAAGACTTGTTTTTCATGAACTAAATCAGTATGTAAATGTGAATACAGGAAGAATTAAAGGAGTAGTGTCAGTGTTGTTATGGGTCATTTCAGGAGTTACTGGATTTGGTATTTATGAAAGCTTTGAGTACTACATTACAGTATAGTTGAAAAACTGTAAATTAGTAACACTGGAATTCATCAGAGTTGTTGACAGATTCTTTGGTGCTTTTCACTTGTTTTGTTAAGTAAGGATTTTTCTGTTACTGATAAACAATATTTCCCCTAACCTGTGAGAAACAATAAAATGCTTTATAATTATTGTATCATCAAAATTTATTTTTTTACCCTATTATAAAAAGTAATTTTCATCTGTGTTTACTCATTTGCTATGAAGTAAAAAATTGAATTCATGAAACAAATTATTGTTTTTTAAATATGATTCATGGGAATTCCTTTAAAAGACAATATAGTTGCTTTCTATAATATAGATAAAATGTTGGATTAAAACTGAATCATTATCAAAACTCTTAGTAAAATTAGATAAATCTACATTTATTTTTTTTTAAATAAAAAAAGCTTTGTTGCATAGGTGTTGATAGGGTGAGCAGATAGGAAATGGACAACTGTAGATACCTCCTTTTTGGCACAAGCCTATTTGCCCTTTCTTACATCTAACTCTCTGACAGACCTTGGAGGCGAGGTAGATATAGATAGGAGGTTTAGTGTTTAAAAACTCCATTTTCCTTTCTCCACTAGTCTTTTAGATTTCTTCAAATAGAGAATATGCTGAGAAGGGTGGGTGAAAATTTCTCCGTCCTCCAGTTTCTTCTCTTGCATTTGTTTCCCTCTTAATGTTCTGATACATGTCTGTAAATGCAGGTGCATACATCTAGGTTCAAGACCTCATATCCAGTAAGAGAAAATCTCATTTTATAGAAGGAATGTAAAGTGAATTTTTTATGCCTTAAGTTTTATTTATTTATTTATTTTTGAGGTACTGGGGATTGAATTTGGGTCCTCTACCTCTGAGCTACATTCCCATCCCTTTTTACTTTTTATTTTGAAACAGTGTCTCGCTGGGTTTCCTGTCAGATTTTGCAGTCCTCCTGCCTTAGCCTCCTGAGTAGCTAAGTAAGGATTTTTCTGTGGTTATCTGTTAGTATGCCAGGAATGTGCTCCTTCTGTAGGAAAATGTCCTATTTGCAGGAGTATAATCAAAGGTACTCTTTGTACATTACTCTCATAAAAGAAAAATAGGTTATATGTTAGTCTTTACCAAAAAGCCTTTAAGCTGTTGTTGATCATTGCAAGCCATCTAAAATTTGAAAAAGGAATGATTGGTTCTTCAACACCTGTATCTCAGACCTAGAACTACAAGAATTACAGATGTATCCCAGCAACCCCCTAAAAGTTAATAGATACAAAACATTGTTAATTTTTCTTTTATCCTGAATATTACCATACCTGAAGAGTTTATCAGCTCTTTTGAGGAGTAAGATGAAGTTCTTTAGTCAAATAACCAGTGTATCTAAATCATAGAACTAATCTTGAGTTGAGATACAGCCAGGTGGTAGAGAACTTGCTTAGAATGTACCAGGCCCTAGGTTTGATCCATAGCACTACAAACAAAAATTTCCCCACCCTTGGAAAAACAATCCCTCTTGTTATTATAAAATGTTATTAAATCTTTTATTTTGCTTTTTGCTTAATATAATAGCTGCTATATATCAAGGAACCACTGTGTGCCATGCAGAGTCAGAGGTGTTTTAAATAATTGAAATGTGCTCTGGGCTGAATTTTATCCCCTTTGAAATTCTTGAGTTCTAATCCTCAGTACTTCAGAATGAGACTGTTTTTGGACATAGGGCTCTAAAAGAGGTAATTAAGGTGAAATATGATAATATAGGTGAGTTCTAATCGACAGCCTCTAAGAAAAGGAGATTTAAAAACAGGCACACAAAATAAAGACCACCTGAAGACATTGGAAAAGATGGCTACTTAACAAGCCAAGAAGAAACCAAGCCTGAAAGAACTATGAGAAAATTTCTGTTACTTAAGCCACCCAGATTGTGGGACTTTGTTATGGTGACTTAAAACTAATATAAGGTGGTTGGTACTTTAAAGGACATAAGCTCTAATCTTTTCTGCAACTCCACAAAATAAAATTTGAACATGGGTCTCACCTGACTTCTTATCCTATGCTTTCTGAACTGTACTATGAAGCTATATTGATGTTTTTAAAAGTTGCATGGACTTATAAGAGTTCTACTTAAGTGCTTATCTAAAATTGCCATAATTTTGATCTGGAGTGTCACCCTAAGGCCCACATGTTAAAGGCTTGGTTGTCAGCTGTGGTGCAATGAGGAGGTATGTAGAAAGGAGGTTGGTCCTATAAGAAGGAAATTATCTCACTGGGAGCATGCCTTAGAAGGGATATTGGAACCCTGGCTCCTTCCTCTTTTGTTGCATCCTAGCTACTGTGACTTGAACAGGCCTCATATATCATGCACTCCACCAAGATGTATTGCGGTGCCACAGGGCCAAGTAATGGAGAATTATTGAAACCTGTGTGACTACAAGCCCAAACAAACCTTTCCTGTTCTTAAGTTGTTTATGTTGGGCCTATTGTCACAACAACGAACTATATAAATGATGTCGTTCATATTTTATCCATGTGCTGAATCCTCACACATGCCTACATCTTATAAGGTTTTATTCTCTTACCCCTTTTGTACTCTTAATGTTGGTCTGTGTCCTAATAGATGCTCATCATGTTGAGCAGATAGATGAATGTCAGATGCTTTGTTAGTTTACATATTGCCTTATTTAATTATTAAAGCGAGGGGCTGGGGATGTGGCTCAAGCGGTAGCTTGCTCGCCTGGCATGTGCAGGGCGCTGGGTTCAATCCTTAGCACCACATAAAAATAAAGATGTTATATCCACCGAAAACAAAAATAAAAAATTGTTAAAGCTATACAAGATACAATATCCCTTTTTATAAATTATAAACATGGAAATGAAGACTCAATGAAATGATGTAGACTGCTGGAGATAATAAGTGGTAGACTGAAATGTGTATGGTCCATGTAGGGGATCCTCCAGAACATGTATCTTTTTCTTGATATTATACTTCAGTTGTCTACTTTTCTTGTGTTTAGAAAGAATGTTTCTTCACCTTTTTAACCCAAATAAGGGGAACTATGTAAACATTTGTTAGACTTTTGTTTTTGTTTTTCACATTCTTTCTGAAAAGAGCTCAATTTCTGGGTCTAGAGTTCTAAAAAACTACCTGTTGACTGATACTGAAGCCAGAAGTAGGCAGTCAGTATAGATAGGTAAATCGAGTCAGGTTGGATCAAGAAGGACAATTTTGAGTCATTCTGGGAAGTTAATGAATGTGTCCTGGGCTGCCCTTCCCTCTTCAGCCTACCTTTTCCCACATTTTGGCTAGCCCACCAAGCATTTCCTATGAGCATTTCCTAGGCCTAGAGGGGTGTGTCTAGGAATGAGGCAAGGAGAAGAGAAAGGGCAGGAGAATAAAGGAAGGACATATAAAAAGGGCAGAACACCTCGCTTCTTGAGATACCAGGATACCAGCTATGGCCCTGCTCCCTTCCGGGAGAAGTCTGTTACTCCTTTTAAAATAATCCCTGCTTTATATGCTTGCCTTGGCGTGCTTCTCTAATATTCAGACTTCATGTGAGGAAGCAGAACTCGTCACTGATAACCGGCGGTATCACTATTCCATAAGTAAAAGGACACCATCAAAAATTTTTCTAGAAATGTTAACATTTTAGTGAATATCCCCTACAATACATAAAAACAATGAGTGCATAATAACACAATTGGATTTGTTGATCTCAAAATCCCTTTTACAATTCTAAAAATTAAGGAACCCAAAGAACTTGTGTTTATGCACGTTTAACATTTTGTTACCATGTTAAAAATTAAAACAAAAATTGTAAAATATTAATTCATTTAAAATAATAACTATATATACACATACTATGTATATATACACTATATACTATATAGTGTATACACACACACACATACTATATGCTAGTGTAACACCTCTTGAAAAATAAGAGTGTAATGGTTAATTTGAATTGTGAATTTGGATTAAGATGTCTAGGATTGATTTATGGGTGTGGTCTAGGAATGATTGGCATGTGGGATAGTCAACCGGAATGGAGACCCTCCCTAAGAGTGGGCAGCACCAACCAATAAGATGATGGCTTGGATGGAATAAAAATTGGAAGAACAAGGAAGTAGCAGCAGATGCATGCTGGGTTCTTGTAGAATGGATTCTGATTGCTGCTGCAATGGTCTGAGAATATTGGACTCTTGCTTCTTCACTCTTCTAAAGTGGACTCTCATAGTGATTCTTCAGAAGCCTTTGACTAGGGTAGCACAGTTGAGCTCTCTTGTTCTGGGGCTTCAGCCTCTTGGATTATGCAGCTCCTGGTTCTTCTAGCTCTCTAGCCTGCAGATGGCCATTATGAACTATCCAGCTTCTTGTCACGTAAGCCAACCTAATAAGTCCCCTTTTTATAATTATACTTCCTGTGGATTCTGTTTCTCTAGAAAACCCTAATACCAAGAGTGACATTGTTTTAGTTTTAGCTCAATAGAAGACAGCTGGATTCTCATGTGCTTATATGTCTAATGATACGTTTTTGTGTGTATGATGAAAATTCAGCCTCTCAGAGGTATATATTTGGCAAAGGAAGAATTTTTAGATAATTGTAGGTATTATTTCTTGATGTAATGTCAAAACTTGACAAGTGGTAGTTTCTTAAAGACAGTGGAGAGCTGGGAGCTATGGCACATGCCTGTAATCCCAGCAGCTGGGGAGGCTGAGGCAGGAAGATCATGAGTTCAAAGCCAGCTTCAGCAAATTAACGAGGCACTAAGCAATTCAGTGAGAACCTATCTCTAAATAAAATACAAAAAAGGGTTGGGGATGTGATGCTCAGTGATGAAGTGCCCTTGAGTTCGATCCCTGCTACCAGGAAAAAAAAAAAATTTTTGGAGTATAGATTAAACAATGTCAGTTATCTTTTTAAAAGGTAAAATTTTTAAGAGCCATGTTAGATTTATTGCAAAATGAGTGGAAATTACAGATAGTTCTCATATACATCTGTGTCTCTACACATGCACATCCTCTTCCACTGATAACATCCCACACAGCGGTGGTTCATTTGTTAGTTAATGAACCTACATTGACACATTATCAGTATTTTGTCAGTTATTCTTTTAAAGATGCTGTTCCATGAACAGAGAGCAAATTCAGCTTAACAGTTCAATCACAGAAGTGCCTTTCTTTGAGAAAATCTTTGTACTTTGGTTAAGTAGAAGCTCTTTTTGTGCACTTCCCATTTTGTCACATATTATTCATATTATTAAAGCGATATTGATGTTTACTCAAGGGTCAGATTTCATTCACATTTTTATGACTTCACTAGAGATAAATTCTTTTTTTTTTTTTGTACCGGGGATCAACTCAGGGTCACTCAACAACTGAGCCACATCCCCAGTCCTTGTTTGTATTTTATTTAGAGACAGGGTCTCATGAGTTGCTTAGCAAGCCTGGCTGTTGTTAATCCTCTTGAACTTGCAATCCTCTTGCCTCAGCCTCCTAAATTGCTGGGAATACAGGTGTGCACCAGCATGGTCAAAAGCATTTTTTTTTTAACTGAAAAAAAATGCTCAAAGCATTTTTTTTTTAACTGAAGATATGTTTTGATGCCACTATCTCAATTCATGTAAAGGTGTCAACAGTTTGACCACCATTGTTTTTTCACCATCAGTGCAAATGTCAGCCCAGTGAAAATGGCAAATAACTTTTTAGGATTTTTTGGTTTTGTTTTTTAGAAATCCCAAAAGGATTTCCAGGACCTGCAGAGCCTATGAACTACCGTGTAAGAACTATTAGCATGGTAAACATTAATCTTACTTTTTTTAAAAAATATTTTTTTAGTTGTAGATGGACACAATACCTTAATTTTATTTGTTTTATTTTTATGTGGTGCTGGGGATCAAACCCAGTGCCTCTAGCATGCGAGGCAAACACTCTACCACTGAGCCATAACCCCGGCCCCCAATTTTTTTTTTAATAAAAGTAAATCCAAGAAGAATTAAGGAAGAACTTTAGTTCACTCAGGCTTCCTTGGTATAGTGGGAGCTCTCTTTGCACCTGCACTTATGTTTTTGGTACTTTTGAAAGAGAAACTTGGTAGCACAGTGCTGTCTTGCCTTGTCTTTGTCTTTGGTAGCTGGTCAGCCTGCCCACTGAGCATGTACTGTATTCCTCTGTGACTCTGGCATCACAGAAGCCTGCCTTGGTTTTTCAGTATTGCCAATGACTGGCAAATAGTTTAAATATTTTGGGATTTGTATTAGGAAATCTACACCTAAGTGTTTTCCTCCAAAGCCTTTTTGGTAATAAAGGTGAGTTTTCATCTCTATGTGATGATTCTTTTTATCCTTTATTGGTTCTTGGGTGGGAGGGATGTAATTTAAAAAAATTATTTTTTTAGTTTTTTAATTTTTTGGTAGTGGGGATTTAACCTACAGGCGTTTTATCACTAAGTTACATCCTCCTTTTTATTTTTTATTTTGAGACAGGGTCTTGCTAAGTAGCTGAGGATGGCCTTAAAATTGTGATCCTCCTACCTCAGTCTCCCGAGTTACTGGCATTACAGGTGTGTGCCACAGACCCAGCAGAAGGGGTGTAACGTGCCCTACAAATCTGTAGCAGACCTTATTGATCTTTTGGTGTATGCATGGTTATTCAGGGGAAGAGGGATAGCTTAGTAGAAATGGAAAGACCATTGTAATAGTGCTAGATCCTGTTATCTTTCTGGTATAATGGTGTCTATAGATAAGTTTTAACTAGAATCCTTGGAGCTTTAAGCCTTAACAGCTCTGGCAATAAAGGGTTAATAGGTGAGTAAGTTGGTGTCTATAGACAGGTTTTAACTAGAATCCTTGGAGCTTTAAGCCTTAGCGGCTCTGGCAATAAAGGGTTAATAGGTGAGTATGATATTACATACACAGCTGCATTGCTCAGTATGGTGTAGGAAAAAAAGCCCTGCATTTCAAATCTGAAGACTTTGGGTCTCTTGGTTCTCCCATTTAAAAAGGCCTTTGACAAAGCCTTTATAATTCTCTGATCCTTAGGGTTTCTGTGAGCATCCGTATCTGCTCTATTTATTCCTTACAGGGCTATTATAAGGTATAATGTGGGAATGTACATAAAAAGCTTTGTGTTCTTTATTAGTGGACGATGCTAATGACAGTGTCATGGGTCTGATCTGCAAGTAGCAAGCATCCTGTTCTGTATTTGACCTGGACAAACTGAGGCATAACATTATGCTCTACCTAGTGTTTTTTGTTTGTTTTATTTTAACACGAATATCTTGTTGTAACAAATTTAAACAAGTATATAAAAATCAAGTATTCATGTCCCACTTAATTTTTCCCTACTACTACTATCAATTCCTACCCAGTGGTGATCACCATTAAATTTGATTTGCATTTGGTGTGTGGTGTGTATATGTACACATGCATATATATGTGTGGTTTTATGAATGTTCTTTATATTACTTTTTTCACTAGACATCATAATTTCATGGCTGGGGATATAGCTCAGTGGTAGAATACTTCTTGCCTAGCATGTACAAGGCCCCAAGTTTGATCTCCATCCCACA
This sequence comes from Callospermophilus lateralis, assembly GCF_048772815.1. NCBI lineage: Eukaryota > Metazoa > Chordata > Mammalia > Rodentia > Sciuridae > Callospermophilus > Callospermophilus lateralis. The sequence continues at coordinate 124,213,298 of NC_135306.1, read as the reverse complement.
AAAAAGCAAACAAAAACTCAATTATAATTTCAGCTTCAAAGCTATAAGAAAATCAAAGCATTTTTTATCTATTTATTTGATATGTAAAATCTTTTTAAAAAATTTTTAAAAATCTTTTGTAATATTTCTGACAAGTATTTGTACAATCTGTTTCTAACAGCTTTGTCTTCCTCTTGAGGAAGCTTATCCCTTCTGAGAATATTTTGATTGCTGGCATAATTAATAATATAGCATAATTTTGGGATGATTGGGGAATGTATTACACACACAGGTGAAAAATCATGGATATAGATGTAGAGATTAGTGTTAGGTTTGGCACATGTCAAGGTACAAAGGTGCAAAAGAATGAACAGGAAGATGCACTATGAATTAGAGCACATTGCTCCTGTTTCACTGAGGCTCAGAAAAAGATATTTTAATCCAAGGTAGAAAATAAGTGACATAAGAAAAGTTCAGATAAAGTGCTGTTGGTATGATTTTCAAAGAATTTTAGCATAAGTTGGATGGGTGCGTGTGGTTAGTATGTGTGAGACCCTGTGTTCAATCTAGCACCAAAAAAAAAAAAAAAAAAAAAGCTAGAGTTGCATATCAGTTGTGTACTGAGAAGTAAGATAAGAATATACAAAGTTGGAAAATGGAGACAGGTCAGGGAGGAACATGAAAACAAAACTGCATGAAGCATATTTGGAAAAAGTGAATATTCAGTGAAAATGAATAATGGAAAAGAAGGTTGGGAACATAGGCTAGAGAACCGTTTTAAGAATATTATGAATTAATGAGCTTTTTGTTGTCTAGACTTCATTCTGTGTAGGTAGAGAGGAGCAGGAGGAAGAGTTATGGTCAAAATAGTTATTTACAAAGAATAATGTGGCAGAACTGAATTTCTATATTAAAGGGAATTGGGAAGGCAAGCCAATTGGGTTCAAAGCTAACTTCATAAAGCATTATAAGTAATATTGAGAAAATATGATCTGTGTCAGAAAATGGAGGGGATGCAGATTATAAGATAGTTAAGCCTCCCTTAAATAGCCATTGAAGGTAGCAATTCGTAAAATGTTGGGAATGCAGAAGGACTTAAATGGAAATCTCTGCTTGGATTTTCTGTAATTCACTTGATGTTACATTTCCCATCTCTTCTATTCTGGCTTTAATTTCCTACAAAGGTTGGTACTAACCCAAGAAAGGTTTTTGGTTTACCACCCACAAAACATTTTTTTTCCAATTTTGGTTAAATTCACCTTACATCAAACGAACCATTTTGAAGTGTAAAACCATTTTCAGTAGAATTTAGTATTCTCAATATGTATCCATTACTTTATCAAATTCCAAAACATTTTCATCACCCCAAAAGAAAACACCATACTCTTTAAGCAATCAGTCTTCATACCTTCTTTCCCACTGTCCCTCACAAACATTTGTTTTTGTCTCTCTGGATTTACCTATTTTGGATATTAAGTCATTTGTTGATGAATTTGGGCTCTTTTCACCTTTTGGCTAATGTGAAAATAGTGCTGCAATGAATGTTCATATATTTGTATCTTGAGTACCTTTTCAGTTCATTAGGGTAAGTATCTACAAGAGAAATTGATGGATCATATAGTTATTCTGTTTAACTCACTGAGGAACTGCCAAACTGTTTTCCACAGCTGGTGCACCTTTGAGTTTACATTTCCACCAGAAATTCACAAGGATTTTCATTTCTCTACATCTCAACCATACATTTCTTTTTTCCTGGTACTAATAATTGAACCCGGGATCTCACATGTGACATGCTATGAATGCACCTTTAAACTACATTCACAGATTTTTTTTTTAACAGACATCCTAGTGGGTGTGAAATGGCATTTCACTGTGGTTTTAATTTGCATTTCCCTAATGACTGACAGCAAGCAGCTTTTCATGTGCTTATATCATCTTCGAAGAAATGTCCATACATGTCCTTTGTTCATTTTTAAATTGGGTGGCTTGTTTTTTGGTTGTTGAGTCCTAAGAGTTTAGATACTATATCGTTATCATTTATATGATTTGAAGATATTTTTTGCACTCTGTAGGTCTCTTGACTTTTTTTTTTTTTTCTCTTGACTTTTTGATGATGTCGAGTTTGTCAAGTTTTTCTTTGGTTGCTTTTGTTCTCATATCTTAAGAATTCATTGTAAAATCCAAGATCATAAAGTTTTAGAGTTTCATTTGTTTAGGCATTAGTCCATTTTAGTTATTATTATTTTTTTTGTATATGGTATAAAGTAGGGTCCAACTTTGTTCTTTTGCATATGAATATCTAGTTGTTCCAGCACCATGTGTTGAAGAGACTGTTCTTTCCCCATTGAATGGTCCCTGTCAAATATCAATCAGCCATAGATTATGGGCTAACTTCTGGGTTCTCGGTTCAGTTTCATTGGTCTATATATCTATTCTATGCCAGTACCACACTGTTTTGATTACTGTAGTCTTATAGTAAGTTTTTAAATTGGGAAGTGTGAGTTTTCCAACTTAGATTGTTTTGACTATTTGGGACTCCTTGCAATTGGATATAAAGTTGAGGATAAATCTGTTGGAACTTTGGTAATATGCAATTGAATCTATAGCATGCTTTGAGTAGCATTGCCATCTTACCATCGTTAAGTCTTTCAATTCATGAATCTGGCAATGTTTTCCATTTAGTTTTTTTTTTTTTTTTTTTAACTTTCAGCAATGGTTTGTAGCTTTCCATGTACAAGTCTTTCCTGTTTGGTTATATATCTTCCTAAGTATTTTATTCTCTTGGATATTATTGTAAGTGGACTCATTTTCTTAAAAAGTAATATTCTTTTGGTTCAATAGGAATAATCTCTAAATTCATATTATCCAAAGATTGCCGGAGAATCTACAGTGGAAGCTTATGGGATTGTCTACAAGCATCCCAGCCCCAGGAGTGTCCATTACTCCCACAGCGTCCAGTGAACTCTTGTTTTATTAGTACAATGTTACCTCACCTGTGGTTACCTTGACTCCCAGGAAAGTGGAAGTATGGAAAGCAGGGCTAATTAGAAACCTCAACCAGAAATTCGGAACCTTTTATAGATTTAGTTATCTTCAGTGAAAGCTGTAGTCGTCCTAAGTATCTATCTTCAATATTTCTGTGATTATGAAAGAACACATACTTATTTTTGTCTCACATTACAGAAAATTTGGAGTAAAGGTAAAAATTAATAAAATTCTACAACTAAGTAAAAAAATAATATTCTTTTAGGATTCAACACTCTTTGTATATTCACCTTGTACTCTGCAACTTTGCTGAATTTATTCTTGTAGATTTAGGGGGACTTTCTATATTGTAGGGTCATGCTGTCTGTAAATAGTAGTTTTACATCTTTCCCGTTTTCAATACTTTTTCTTATCTAATGAAAAAGTGGAACTTCCACTGCAGTGTTAAATACAAGTGATGAAAAAGTGGGCTTATTTGTATTGTAGGTGATGTTAGGAAGAAAGTGACTAGTATTTTATCATTGAACTCATTAGCTTTTTTTTTCTTTAAATAAATGCCATTGATCAAGTTTTGAGGAAGTTCTCTTTATTCCTAGTTTTCTGAATATTTTTACCATGAAAGGATGTTGAATTTTGCCAAATGCGTTTTCTGAATCAGTTGAAATAGTCACCCACCCCCCATTTTGTTCTATCAGTGTGGTATATTGTATTAGTTTTGCCATGTTGAACTATTCTTATATTCTTTAAAATCTGTTTAATATGTTGTTGGACTTTGTTAGTTTTCTCTTTCAGTTATTGAGTTTGTTGTTTGTTTTCTTTTCTTCTTTAATACCCCTGTGCCTGAGTTCCCAGAAATTCCCTTCCTGATCCCATAGAAAAGCAGTAGTATAGGACTTCCAGGAGGACTTTTGCTACATGGTCTCAAACTTTGTGTGTGTGTGTGCACATGTTTGTGTGCGTGCTGCAAATTGAAATCAGCTTTGTGCATGCTAAACAAGTTCTACCACTGAGCTATACTCCTCTCAACTTTTTTAAGTATCAGCAGTAGCATCAACATGGTAAAAGTTCCACATAAAAGTAAGCACTTTAAATGGTTCTTTAACCAATTATGATAAATGTTTTTAATAGAAATTAAATGTTTTATTAATTGATGATAAATATTCTTTTAATAGGAATTGACATAGTCTTCAAGTAGTTAGAAAGTGATAAATCCAGACACTTGTGGACAAAAGACCATCTTTTCCCAAGATGGGAGAGAAATGTTAGTATGCAGGGGTGTGTACTGGTAGAAGGTAGGGGTGGTGGTGCTGAAAAGGACAGAAAGCTGAATTCTTCCCACAACAGAAATCTTCTAGGACTCCATCTTGGGCCTCCAACTCATTTTCCTCTTAAGATTTTTCACAAGGTTGTCAGCTGTTTATATACAAAATATCCTTTAAATTGTGTTCTCCCCTTTACTAAAAGCCCAGTAATGAATCTGTATGAACATACAAAAGTGAAGTAGATATAAAATGTTTGTATTTATCAAATGTTTCACTTTTAATAGGTATTATGTATTTGGAGGTTGTCAATGTATCTATACTCCCATATAGAATAACTGAAAGTATTAAGAATAACAGAATTTTTGAAGCATTTTCAAAGGATATAATGAAATACTTTTTTGTTATAAAAATTTAATGAAAATAGTTTGTATATGCCATATACTATTTCAGTTAAATGGGGATGAAGTTTAAATAGGTACTTACTTCACAAGAGTATACTTCACACTTCACAGAAGTATAATCAAGGTGCCAACAAATATGTGAAAAGGTGTTTAACTTCATTAGTTATAAGGGAAATGGAAAAATAAACCACAGTGCAAAACCACTGCACACTTACCAAAACTACTAAAGTTTGGGACTGACAAATAAGGTGTTGGTGAGAATATGGAACAAAAAGAACTCTCTCGTTTCCATGTGCATGCAAAGTGTGAATCACTTTGAAAATTACTTAACATTATCTGTGAAAGCAGTGCATGCCCATGCACCCACACCCAGCAATTCTAGTCCTACTTATAAACACAAATAAATATATGCAAGTTTGCACCAAAGGTCATATACAAGAATTCACACTGGCATTATTTGCAATGACCAAATATTGGAAACCTGCAAGTATGTAGTAAATGAATAAATTAATGTGATCACAATGAAAGTAAATCAGCAGTCTAAGTAAATCACTCTAGAAGAATCTTATAAGCACTGAGTGAAGAAACCTAGATGCAAAGGAAACATGATTCTGCTATATAAAATTTTTTAAAAGGCAGTACTAGGGCTGGGGCTGTAGCTAAGTGGTAGAGCACTTGCCTTGCAGGTGTGAGACCCTGGGTTTGATCCCCAGCACCACATAAAAATAAATAAGTAAAATAAAGGTATTGCATCTAAATACAACTTAAAAAAAAAAAAAAAGCTAGGGAGGACCAGGCTCCATTGACCAACGAGCTCTCTTCAAATCCCACTCTATAGCACAGGCAAAATCTTCATTATGCTAGCGGAGTCCCTCCCCACATCTAGGAAGGAAAGAATATGTTTAAGAGACCAAATTGATGGTGGCAAAATAAAAAAGCAGACATACAACATGTATCAATTATTTAGATTCTTGGTAAGAAATTTAGGACACCAATTTGTGAGGATAAACTCTTGTCAGAGCAAAATGGAGCACATGTTGCCCTGGCGCTGAGGAATAGCTATGGTTTGGGGTTAAATTTGTGAGTTCACAGCTTTCTGATTAGCAGTGCTGCTCTGTAATCTTGTATTTCTATTTCTCTGCATCAAGGATCTCATCATCTTGGCGTCTGGCTTCCTTGAAGCATCAGTAAGGTGTTTTGGAGTTTTCACGTTGCTGATCTCAACCTTTGTGGAGGTGGCAATAACAAATTTCTGGTGTGTTCCACACAAAGGAACCTATCACACAGAGATCAGTGAAAAGTAACAAGCCACTGTTCAGCTGCTTCAGGAATATCACTCTTACCTCTGTGGCGCTCAGTGAGGATGATCAAGATAGTCCCAAGAATGATGCTCAGTTTTCGCATATGCTGACTGAAGGGGTTTTTGCTGTGGCTCAATAGCTTTTGTGGCACATCTTAAGTAGGATGTAGGTATTTTGTGAAGTTTAACCATCCTGGTACCAATGTTTTTGTCACCACTGTTTTTGTGAACAGTAGCAACAAACTTCTTTTCAACCTTGGAATATATAGGTAAGGAGCATCTGCCAATTCCTCTAACCAAGACAGGGTTTCAACTGCAGTAGAGCTTTCTCTTTCTGTCTTAGGGTTACCCTTTTTAACCATAACAAACATATCAGCCTTTTATGTTTTAAACTTTATCTTTTTATTTTTTTTAAAGAAAGAGAGAGAGAGAGAGAGAGAGAGAGAGAGAGAGAGAGAGAGAGAGAGAGAGAATTTTATTATTTATTCTTTAGTTTTCGAAGGACACAAAATCTTTATTTGTAGGTGGTGCTGAGGATCGAACCCAGGCCGCACGCATGCCAGGCGAGCGCGTTACCACTTGAGCCACATCTCCAACCCCATAAACTATCTTTTTTATTTTGGTTTGTTATATATGACAATAGAATGCATTACAATTCATATTACACATATAGAGCACATTTTTCATATCTCTGGCTGTATACAAAGTGTATTCACACTATTCATGTCTTCATACATGTACTTAGGGTAATGATGTTCATCTCATTCCACAATCTTTTTTACACTCCTTAACCCCTCTCCCCCCCTCCCTTTGTTCTATCTAGAGTTCGTCTAATCTTCCCATGCTTTCCCTCCCAACTCCACTATGAATCAGCCTCCTTATATCAGAGAAAACATTCAGCATTTGGTTTTTGGGATTGGCTAACTTCACTTGGTATTATATTCTCCAACTCCATCCATTTACTTGCAAATGTGATGATTTTATTCTCTTCTATTGCTGTGTAACATTCCATTGTATATATATGCCACATTTTCCTTATCCGTTCATCTACTGACAGGCATCTAATTTGGTTCCACAGTTCCACTATTGTGAATTGTGCTGCTATAAACATTGATGTGGCTGTGTCCCAGTAGTGTGCTATTTATTTTTTAGGTCCTTTGAATATAGACCAAGGAGTGGGCTAGCTGGGTCAAATGGTGGTTCAATTGCAAGTTTTCCAAGGAATCTCCATACTGCTTTCCATGTTGGTTGCACCAATTTGCAGTCCCACCAGCAGTGTATGAATGTGTCCTTTTCCCCACATCCTCGCCAGCACTTATTGTTGTTTGTATTCTTAATAGCTCTATTCTGACTGGAGTGAGATGAAATCTTAATTTTTTAAAAAATATATATACATTTTTAGGTGTAGATGGACATAATACCTTTATTTTGTTTATTTACTTTTATATGGTGCTGAGAATCAGACCCATTGCCTTACATGTATAAGGCAAGCACTCTACCACTGAGCCACAGCCCCTGCCCCCTTAGTTTTGATTTACATTTCTTATGTTGAACATTTTTTTCATATATTTGTTGATTGATTGTATATCACCTTCTGTGAGGTGTCTGTTCAGTTTCTTAGCTTACTAATTATTAGGGGTGTTTTTTGGTGTTTAGCTTTTTGTGTTCTTTATATGCCCTGGAGATTAGTGTGCAATCTAATTAGTGTGCAAGTGGTGTGCAATCTAATTAGTGTGCAAGTGGTAAAAATTTGTTCCCAAAATGTAGTCTCTCTATTCACCTCACTGATCGTTTCTTTTGCTAAAAAGCTTTTTAGTTTGAGTTCATCCCATTTATTAATTCTTGATTTTAATTCTTGCACTATAGGAGTCATTATTAAGGAAATAGGGGTCTAATCCGATATGATGGAGACTGGGGCCTACTTTTTCTTCTATTAGACACAGGATCTCTGGTTTAATTCCTTGGTCCTTGATCCACTTTGAGTTAAGTTTTGTGCATGGTGAGAGATAGGGGTTTAATTTCATTTTGTTGTATGTGTATTTCCAGTTTTTCCAGTGCCATTTGTTGAAGAGGCTATCTTTTCTCTAATGTATGTTTTTGTTGCCTTTTTCTAATATAACTGTACTTATGTGGGTTAGTCTCTGTGTCCTCTATTCTGTACCATTGGTCTACCAGCCTATTTTGGTGCCAGTACCATGCTGTTTTTGTTACTATTGCTCTGTAGTATAGTTTAAGGTCTGGTATGTCACCTGCTTCACTCTTCCTGCTAAGGATTGATTTAGCTATTCTGAGTCTCTTATTTTTCCAGATGAATTTCATGATTGCTTTTTCTATTTCTATGAGGAATGTGATTGGGACTTTGATTGGAATTGCATTAAATCTGTATAGTGCTTTTGGTAGTATGGTCATTTTGGTAATATTAATTCTACCCTATCCAAGAGCAAGGGAGATCTTTCCATCTTCTAAGGGACTTCTTTGATTTCTTTCTTTAGGGTTCTGTAGTTTTCATTGCAGAGGTCTTTCACCTCTTTTGTTGCTTTCCAATTTTTTTTTTTTTTTTTTGAGGCTATTGAGAATGGGGTAGTTTTCCTCATTTCCCTTACAGAGGATTTGTCACTGATATACAGAAATGCCTTTGATCTATGGGTGTTGATTTTGTATACTGATACTTTGTTGAATTCATTCCTAGTTCTAGAAGTTTTCTGGTGGAGTTTTTTGGGTCTTCTAGGTATACAATCATACTGTTGGCAAATAGTGCTAATTTGAGTTCTTCTTTTCTTATCTGTATCCCTTTAATTTCTTTTGTCTAATTGCTCTGGCCAGTGTTTCAAGAACCATGTTAAGTAGAAGTGGTGAAAGAAGGCATCCCTGTCTTGTTCCAGTTTTTAGAGAAAATTCTTTCATTTTTTTTATCTATTTAGAATGTTGTTGGCCTGGGGCTTAGCATTTATAGCTTTTACAATATGTAGATATGTTCCTGTTACCCCTTAGTTTTTCTAGCGTTTGAACATGAAGGGGTGCTATATTTTGCCGAATGCTTTTTCTGCATCTACTGAGATGATCATATGATTCTTATGTTTAAGTCTATTGATGTGATGAATTACACTTATTAATTTCCATGTTGAACCAACCTTGCATCCCTGGGATGAATCCCACTTGATTGTGGTGCACTATATTTTTGATATGTTTTTGTATTTGATTTGCAATAATCTTATTGAGAATTTTTGCATCTATGTTCATTAGAGATATCGGTCTGAAGTTTTCTTTCTTTGATGTGTCTTTGGTTTTGGAATCAGGGTGACATTGGCCTTATAAAACGACTTTGGAAGTGCTCCTTCTTTTTTCTATTTCCTGAAATAAATGGAAGAGCACTGGTATTAGTTCTTTAAAGGCTTTGTAGAACTCAGCTGTGTATCCATCTGGTCCTGGGCTTTTCTTGGTTGGTAGGCTGCTGATGGCACTTTCTATTCCATCACTTGAAATTGATCTGTTTAAATTGTGAATATCATCCTGATTTAATTTGGGCAAATCATATAACTCTAGAAATTTGTCGATGCCTTTGATATTTTCTATTTTATTGGAGTACAAGTTTTCAAAACAATTTCTAATTATCTTCTGTATTTCTGTAGTGTCTGTTGTGATATTTTGTTTTTCATCATGTATGTTAGTAATTTGAGTTTTCTCTCTCCTTTTTCAACTTTTTGTTGTCAATTTTTTCAATTGTTTCTTTTGTTTCAATTTCATTGATTTCAGCTCTGATTTTAATTATTTCCTATCTTCTACTGCTTTTGGTGTTTTTTGTTCTTTTTTCTAGGGCTTTGAGATGTGATGTTAAGTCATTCATTTGTTGACTTTTTCTTCTTTTAAGAAATGAACTCCATGCAGTCAACTTTCCTCTTAGTACTGCCTTTATAGTCCCAGAGATTTCAATACATTGTATCTGTGTTCTCATTCAGCTCTAAGAATTTTTTAAACTCCTCCTTGATGTCTTTTGCAGCCCATTGTTCATTCAGTAGCATATTATTTAGTCTCCAGGTGTTGGAGTACCTTGTATTTTTAATTTTATCATTGATTTCTAATTTCATTCCATTCTGATCTGATAGAATGCAGGTTAATAGCTCTACTTTTTTTTTAATTTGTTAAGAGTTGCTTTGTGTCATAATATATGGTCTATTTTAGAGAAGGATCCATGTGCTGCTGAGAACAAAGTATATTCATTCATTGAAGGATGAAATATTCTATGTCAGTTAAGTCTAAGTTATTGATTGTATTATTTAGTTCTAGTTTCTTTGTTCAGATTTTGTTTGGATGATCTATCCAGTGGTGAAAGAGGTGTGTTAAAAGTCAACCAGAATTATTGTGTTATTGTCTATTTGACTCTTGAACCTGGTAAGAGTATGTTTGATGAACATAGATGCTCCATTGTTTGGGGCATATAAATTTATTATTGTTATGTCTTATTGATGAATTGTTGCCTTAAGCAGTATGAAATATCCTTCTTTATCCCTTTTAATTAACTTTGGCTTGAATTCTACTTTATTTGATATGAGGATGGAAACCCCTGTTTGTTTCCGCAGTCCATGTGAGCGGTATGATTTTCCCCACCCCTTCACCTTCAGTCTGTGGATGTGTTTTCTTATGAGATGAGTCTCTTGGAGGCAGCATATTGTTTTTAAAAAATCAAATCTGCCAGTCTATGTCTTTTCATTGGTGAGTTTAATCCACTAACATTCAGGGTTATTATTGAGACATGATTTGTATTTCCAGCCATTTTTTTTTTTTTAAATTTTTGGTATTCAACTTGACTTGGTTTCTCTGTTGATTAGTTTTTTCTTTAGTGTAATACATCCCTTTGCTGATTCTCATTTTTTTTTTCAATTCCTCTTCATGGAATATTTTACCAAGATGTTCTGAAGTGCAGGCTTTTGAGTTATTAAGATCTTTTAACTTCTGTTTATCATGGAAGGTTTTTATTTCATCATCAAATCTAAAGCTTAATTTTGCTGGGTATAAGAGTCTTGGTTGGCATCCATTTTTTTATTTTTCAGAGCTTGATATTAGCAGCAAGAGAAAGGAGAGGAAGTAAATTTGGGTAGACAAGTAAGTGGGAAGGAAGTAGAGTACATAAAACACACACACACATATATATCAAGAAAAATTAAAAATGTTAAAATAGCAGAAATTGGTGAGGAAAAAATTAACAAAATTAAAAAGAATGCACAACACAACTATAATATACTATTCATACATCCCAGTCCTCAAAATCCTAATTCATATAAAGTACTTGGTTTCACATATGTTGGGGATGTGAGAGCCGGAGAAAGGAGAGGGAGAGGGGGAAAAAAAGAAAAAAATATCTTGAAGGAAGGCATTGGACTTGTTTTGATTGGAGGTCAGTATCTTTCCTGCTTCCCTTCTCATCCAATAGATGGGGTCATCTGTTGTTAGGTGGTATCTCCGCCTCAGGAAGGTGAAGGTAATTAGGGTGTCATTGTGCCAGGTTAGCGGCTGCTGGGAAGAGGAGGTTGTTAGAAACTGGAAGATGGTGATGAAGGTTACCCAAGATAGAGGCTCCTGCATTCAGTGGTGGAGTGTCAGTTTGAGTGTGGGGAGTCCAGCGATGGTGTTGGATGATGAGTTCAGTGGCAAGCTCTGTGGCTTGTAGTGTCAGCTGACTTCAAAGCCTGTGTGAAGTTCCCCGATGCAGGCAGGCTACTGCACTTAGGGGATTACGTCTGCTGTTAATATCAAGCTCTGAAAAAAAAAATGGAGAGTCCCAAGATGGCAGCCACTGGTGGAGCCCCACGTTGGTAGATGGGGGTCCACACAGGGGTAGTGGCATCTTGACAGTTCCTACTCATGGGAAGCTGCCGGGTGTCCTGTGTGGGAGTGGCATCCATGATTTCTGCTTGGGTGGGTGGCCAAAAGTTCTTCGTGGGTGCTGCTGCTGCCACCAATGGTCTCCCTTGGGGAACCCAGTAGTCCAGCATGGGCATATAGTTGGGAGACCTACTCTGACACTGAGGCCTGGACAGGTACGCTGCTTCCTGGCAGAGTAGTATTCTCACAACTTGGATCCCAGGTCAGAGTGACACAGACTGCTGCCTCCTTCTGGGCCGCTGTCTTGGGTCCCACCTATTTACTGGCATCAGCCTTTTTGCATCCAGGTTTCTTCTCTTTAGTGTCCAGTTTCTGGTCTACAAGCAATGAGGGAAGGTGTCTTATCTCTAGTAGCTACCACTTTTAAAATTTTGTCTTTAGCAGTCAATTTGTTAAAGTTTGTGGACCCACTTGTGGTGGCAGTGGCACAGGTGTCTGACTAGTGACACCTGTGGAACTCCTATGGAGCAACAGCCCAAAGCATGGGTCCATGTGGAGGGACCATGGTCAGAGGTCGAGGATGTAATGGCATAGGCTCCCAGAGTCGGGCATTCCAGCTGATAAGTGGGTGCTTATGAAGCAGCCAGGGAACTGGAGGTAAGAGCATGTGTGTGCACATGGCTACAGTGCCTGAGATCAAGGTGACGCCTAGTTCTCTGTGGTGGCTGAGCTGGTGTCTGGGCATATACAAAGAGACAGTGGCTTTAGGATCATAGGAGTGAGTACTTTTGCTGTAGTAGTAGCTTTGGTGTTTGAGATGTGGGCATGCTGCACAGCCTTGGAGCCAGGGTCTGGAGCATGGTCTAGCTTTCAGTGGCAGTTGAACCTGGTGTCTGGAGCACTGACATGAGGACAGGGTACAAACTAGCTTGCTACGGCAATGGCTCCCATGTCTGAAGTGTGTGTGGGTATAGTACAGAGCCCATATATAGAATGTATTTGCACAGAGGTCACAGGTTTAAGCACTAGGTACATTCAGGGTTGGGAAAGATGGCAGCTCTCAGAGTGGCATATACTGGTTGCTTCATGAAGTAAGGGGGTTTTGGGGCTCTCTCTGCTCTAGTGGAAATGGCTATTAACTTTGTGCAAAAAGATGCTGGTGTTCTTAATGAAGCAGCCCAGGTGGTTTATACCCACAGCCTTTACTTTTCTTCTTAGCTCTCTGCCTGTCAAGTATCCAATCCCATCAGCAATCTTTTATATGTGGATATTCTTTGTTTTGCTCCAGATTCTTTAATGGGTCCTTGAATCCTCCCAGGGCTAGATTGGTTTGTGGGTAGCTATACTTGGTACTGTCTCTTCTGTCAACTGAGTGATGTCATTAGCCAACATTCCTGTATATTTCGTATGTAGTTTTTTAGGCACATATAACAATTTCTTAAAAAGGGATTAGCTGAAAAACCAAGAGGACCTCCTCCCCACCTCCAGACATAATCTTTAAATCAAGACCAATCAGCCAAAAGCAAGTTACACAAGCCCAGAATAAAGCCACAGAAAGCTGGGGAGGGAAGATTTATAAAGAAAAAAAAATACTAAAAGTTAGGCTTTTTAAAATCTTAGAATCAGAAAACTGAACTTACTAATAGAGAGTATCTGCTATGGCTTGAATGCTTGTTCCCTCCCAAACTTAAATTGAAATTTAATTGCCAGTGTGACAGCACTGAAAGGTAAGACCTTCCAGAGGTGTTTTAGGTTATGAGGGCTCTGGTGGCATTAAGGGACGTTTTAGCCAGCTTTTTCATCACTGTGACCAAAAGACCTGACAAGAACAATTAAAGGAGTAAAATTTTGGCTCAATTTTAGAGGTTCAGTCCATGGCTGGCCGACTTCATAGCTGTGGACCCAAGGTGAGGCAGAACATCGTGGTGGAAGGGCATGGCAACCAGGAAGCAGAAAGAGCTCCACTCACCAGTAATCTATGTCCTCCAGCCACATTCCACCTGTAGTTCACATCAGTGGATCAATCCACTTAATTAGGTTACAATTCTCACAATACAACCACTTTACCCCTGAAAATTCCTGCAGTGACTTTCATATGAGCTTTTGGGGGATACCTTATATCTACGCCATAACAGGGACTAACACTGTTACTTGGGAGTAGGTTCCAGTCCCTCTTGCTCTATACTCTTCACCATGTGATGATGCACAAGGCCCTTACCAGAGGCTGGCCCCTTGATCTTGAGACTTCCTATCTTTCAGAACCTTAACCCAATGAATTCCTAAATACTTTGAGGATAATCCTATGAAATAAGGACAGGAGTAACTTACATCCAAGGTCATACAGCTAGTAAGTAGTAGAGCAAGATTTAAACCTAAACAATCTTTGAGTTCAGAGCTTACCTAAAGGAGGGTACTTTATTATATAAATAATGACAGCACCTTTTTTATTTTTGATTGCTCCATAATATTTAAGTCACTCTGTAAAATGCCATACATTAATGTATTTGTAGCCAGTGTGTCTTGGGAACAGTATGCTCTTAAAATATTCTGCCTAGCAGAAAAAAAGAGCACATTCACATGAAAAATCCTCCAAGCCGTGGTTCTCAAAACTTTGGTGTATATCACAATAATCTACTGGGTTTATTAGATTGCTAGGTCTACTTATAGTTTCTGGTTCAACAGGACAGGGTTGTGGTCTAAGAATTTGCATTTTAAAAAAAGTTTCAGATAAGGCTGCTGCTTGTCCAGGCAACTACATTTCAAATACCACTTCTTGGGACTGTTAGCTTAGCACCTGCAATCTCCCTTTGGGCTTTTGTTTTCTATTAATTTCTCTTGAATTTCACAAAATGACCAAGCACTAAAAACTTTAAATGGAGAACAAATTTTATTCTAAAAATAGATCTCAGTAACAATGATATACCAAAAGCTGGTCATTATAAAAGAAAAAAAAAGTTCACAGGAATTTCAAAAAAATTTTCTGAGAATACAAATTTTATCACTGTATACTGCCAACTTTCTATTTGAATTATTTCTATTATGGATTATCCAGAGAAGTTTTAAAATCAAAGCATGGCTTCTGCCTGATATTTAAACATTTAATAAGTACATTTTAAAGGAATGCAAAGAAAATCAAGCATTTGTGTAAGTAAACAGAAGATAAATTTATGCTTACTGAAATGTGTTCCAAAGTAATATATTGTTTTATATTACTGATTTTTTCCAATTTCTGCAGATATAAAAAAAAAACTTTACTGAAAGTACTGATATTTGAAGGTAACAAATTATACTGCTTACAGACAGAAAGAACATAATTACAATATTCCCAACCTATAAAGCAAACTTGCAAGGCAAAATTTAAACACTGAGTACTTAAAAAGTGGTTTTCTGTTTTCAAAGTGCTAAAGAAGTAAGTATTCAAGAAAAACTTCAGGCTGGCAACTGAAATATCAAGAATGCAAGAGATAAAACAAGTTCAACTAAAAGGCCCTCACCACTATAAAGTATATCATAACTATATGTTGCAAAGAAATGAATGCAGTGTTTGCACAACCAGTTAAGGCCTAGTAATAACAAACTTACCCATCAGCCCACATTTCAAACTATCTAACCATACAAGTTTCATAAAATTTCCTCCATATTTCATGTGTCACAGATCCAATGATATCCATATTTTGAATAGTTTTTATCCATATCACCACATTAGTTGGCCAAAATGCACAGCAAGTAGACATGATCCTTTTATACCAAATTCTTGACATTGTCATTCTCTGCAAACCACAAGCTGATCACAAAAGCTACCTTATCTTTTGTTCCTATCATGTTCATTAGGAAATCTTAGCATATTTTTAACCTGTCAGAAATTGGTGTGATTTACTTTGGCCTTCTAAGATAGAAATATTATCTTAGTATTTAGTGACTAAATAACTCTTGTTAAAAGTTCACCCTGAGTTTGAGTGCTGGAATATAAACTGTAAAACTAAAAACACTCCAAAATATAATGTGTAATTAAAAAAAAAAATACTGTGCTTTTTTCCTCTTCATTAACATAGTGCATCTGAGAGTAACTCCTCTTAAACAGTGGAGTAGTCTAGGTGAATACCCAAAAGGAAGCAGGAAATTTCCTGATTAAAATAAGAGTTTACTCCAACAATGTACTTAAGTATGAAAATGTCATTTCCCCAAATCTGAGTCAAGTTAACAGTGTATGAAAACGCAGCACTTTCATCCTGCAGGTTTAGTAGCCTGGGGAGAGCCCATAATCCCTGGTTTAAAACAGCATTAATCTACAGTTTTGATAATACAAGGTTCTAAATATTATTTTGGGGAAAAAATGGAGCTTTTTAAAGTTAGATATTTTTACATTCTATTAAAAATTTCTAGGTTTTGAAAGCAGCTCTACATTTCTTCAAAATAGTCACTAAATATAAAATCAAGTGAATATGAAATAAAAGCAATTTCCAGTGGTGACAAAATGATCACAGTAGCAAATAATCTAGTTTTTTCCTATAATGCTAGTCTTACAACTGAGTTTTAAAAACATTGTGTTAAAACACTGCATTTGCCTAAATTACAGAGAAAAAAAGATTATATCAAACTAACACTGAAAGTTCAAAAAGAAATTAATAAAAATACATGCTCTCTAATGAATCATCAATAGGGTGTTTGGGGTTTTAGTTGAAGATTTTATTTTTGGGAAGTATGTATTGTTTCTAGACTAACTACTATAAAACAGATGTTGATGCTTTCTTAAATTATGTTTCAGACCTGGTTTACTCAATTGTGTAATTTCTGCTGGTGGCATCAGTAATTAGGATATATCCAGCTCCAGAAAAGCACTGAAGTTCTTTGTGTGAGCAACAAAGACACTCAGGATCCTGAGTGTTGTGACAATCTCCTTATTTGTGCACCCAGATGGCAGCCTGCCCTTTGGTGATATTGTCTTTCAATTACTGGTCCCATGGAACCAATGCCACAAAAAGTGAGATAGGACTTGTCTTACTATGTATTTGCTAAAATTGAGTATGATCACTGTATAAATTATCTATAAGCTCCAAATATTTAAATACCTAACCAAGCCCCTTTTACCTATAGTAATGATGAAAAAAAATCTATGCACATTTATGTAACAGGTTTTATATTATATGCATGGTGGTCCAATTATGCTTTTTTCTTATTTTTAAGAGAGCATTGTTTTAAAGTAGTAAAACCAAAGTGAACAGGGCTGCATCAATGTTTCTTCTTTCCTTGGTCCTTGTATTTCCTTAAATGATAGCGTCATGTTCATCACTGAAAGTTAAAGTAAAGTAAAAGTTAAAATTATATTGTTTATATTTGTATCAAAACTACTAATAGGAAGCCTGCATGGTGCCCATCTGTTATACCAGTAGCTTGGGAGTCTGAGGCAGAAGGATTGTAAATTTGAGGCCAGTCTCAGCAATTTAGCAAGGTCCAAAATAGCTTAGTGAAAGCTTTTTTTTTTTTTTTAAAAAGGGCTGGGGATGAAATGCTGAATGTTTTCTCCTATATAAGAAGGCTGATTCATAGTGGGTACAGAAGGGGAGCATGGGAGGAACAGACTATCTCTAGATAGGGCAGAAGGGGGGAAGGGAAGGGGCATGGGATTAGAGAAAATGGTGGAATGTGATGGACATCATTATCCAAAGCACATGTATGAAGACACGAATCTAACCCTACAAATATATGCATATTTATAAAGAAAGTAGCATTACACCAATTTCAAGCTTCACAATCAAAATTGTCCCTGCTCAGTATAAAGTTCAAAGTATTCAGTATACCATGGTGGTTAAGATTTCAAACCAACCTGTTCTCAAATCCCAGCTCCTTAAAGGCTATATGACTTTGTGACTTTCTGCCAGTTGGCTATCATAACCATCTTTAAGCTATCAGATCCCTCTTTGAAAAGAACAACAACTTGTAAAGTGTTTTGTTAAGGCTTTACACCCATATCATTTAATCATCACAAGAACCCCATGCAAAAGTTTTTTTTTTTTTTTTTTGGGGGGGGGGGGTACCAGAGATTGAATCCAAGGGTGCTTAGCTTCTAAGCCACACCCCCATCCCATTTATCTATTTATTTATTTGGTACTGGGGATTAACTCAGGGGCACTTGACCACTGAGCCATATCCCCAGCCTATTTTGTATTCATTTAGAGACAGTCTTGCCGAGCTGCACAGCAGCCTTGCTTTTGCTGAGGCTAGCTTTGAATTCATCATCTTACTGCCTCAGTCTCTCCAGCTGCTGGGATTACAGGCATGTGCCACTGCACCCAGCTCCATTTTTCTACTTTGACACAGGGTCTCACTAAATTGCTGAAGCTACCCTTGAACTTGCAATTCTCCTGCATCAACCTCCAGTGCGGCTGGGATTACAGGTATGTGCCACTGTGCCTGGCCTGCAAAAGGCATCTTATTCATCATCTCATTTTGCAGAGAATTAGATGCTAAGCATTCATGTAAATGCTCTCCAGAGGCTGGGCTCTTGACCACACACACTATGATGTCTTGTTTATATAATACACAGTAAAGTGGCTATCTAGTCAACAACAGAACTAGACTCAAAACTAAGTCTGAGGCTAGGGAGAATGTGGAAATTAAGAGTTGCTAATAAATGGGTATAAAGTTTATTATGCAAGATGACTAAGTTGTAAAGATCCACTGTATAACATTGTAAGTAATCCAATATTATACTTAAGAATTTGTTGAGGGTGGATCTCATGTTAAATATTCTTACCACTACTTAAAACACAAAAACAGCACGTGTAACTAAATTTGTCTTCCTCAAACATTCCTTTTAACCATTTCATTCTACAGTCTATGCAACTCCCCCTTCCCCCAGTACTGGGGATTGAACCTTGGGGCACTTTACCAATGAGCTACACCCCCAGCCCTTTTTGAGATAGGCTCTTGCTAAATTGCTCAGGTTGACCTCAAACCCTCGATTGTCCTGCCTCGGCCTCCTGAGCTGCTTGGATTACAGGTGTGCATCACAACATCTGGCTTCTCCATGCAGCTCTTAAGAAACAAAAGGAACTAAATTTTTTTATAAAGCATTATTATTCAATAAAAGGAAAGTTAGAAATGTCTATGAATGATAGATATATGAAGTTTCAGTTTCTTTAATGGGACAAATATTATCCTTACTTATGGAATGCCATTTTTAAAAACAACTTCAAAGTAATTTCTAGCTTTAAAATGGACTTTGTATTTTTTTAGGGTTACATTAAAAACAACCAATTTGGGGCTGTGGCTCAGTGGTAGAGTGCTTGCCTAGCATGCACGAGGCACTGGGTTCAATCCTTAGCACCACATAGATGTAAAGATATTGTGTCCACCTAAAACTAAAAAATAAATATTAAAAAAATACAACCAATTTAAATTACAACATAGTACTTTCTCAGTTAATGGACTGTAAGATGTACCCTAATTTCAGAGATATTAATATATGGAGAAAAAAACCCCTCAAAATGTTGAAGTTACACTTGCTTATGTTATTTTCATCATCTACTGATTTATGCATGAAAATAGGAATTAAGTGAAATTTCTCAGGTGTTTGCTTTTGCCTGCACATTTTCCATATAATACAGGATTTTGGACACTGGCTTCTTTACATTGAGCATTATCTGGTCATATGTATGTGGAAAAAATCATTCCCAAAAGGCTAAAATTATGTACTTGGTACTTAATTTAAAATTTAAAAAAAGCAAGTTTGTTTCACTACTCAGTTAAATAAATGTAAAAATGGCTAATTTACTATAATAAAAAAGTGCCTTTGGTGAAAGTAACCAAGAAAACAGATAAATCTCTAGAAATAGTGATTTAAAAAACTCATCTCAAATTGCTACACACTTTATTTTTGGACACAATACTTTTATTTATTTTTACATGGGGCTGAGGATTGAACCCAATGCATTGCACGTGCTAGGTTACATCCCCTGCCTTGTATGTGTTGTCAGGAATTAATGTTTCTGAATACTTAAACCTCATAAAATACCACTCATTCTTTTAAAATGAGTTTGATATGTTGACTGTCATTTTTTATTTAAATATTTAAAAATAATATTTTTAAGTAACAGAATTTGCTAGATCCCACTTTCATTTACAAAATGACATTTGTTTTGTCAATGAACTGAAATTTTCAGAAACTTTCCATCTATTCATTTAGTATCAATAGATACATTTGTATAAATACTTTTTTTTGGTATGGGGAACTAAACCCAGGGGTGCTCCACCACTGAGCTCTATTCCAGCTTTTTATTTTGAGAAGAAGCCTCTCCAAGTTGCCCAGGTGGCCTTGAACTTTCAATCCTCCTACCTCAGTCTCCCAAGTAGCTGGGATTATAGGGGTGAGCCACTGGACCCAGCAAAGTAATTCCTCTTTAATGTATCAAGAAGTCTGATTTGCTTTTATATGAAATCATACCTAGTGTCAAAAAATGAAGGATCACATGAAAATAGAAGAGAGACTAGTAGAGGAAGGAGACATGGGGAGGAAGAAGGCATGGAAAGGAAGGAGGGGAGTGAAAGGGAGGTACTAGGAAACAAAACTGACCAAATTCTGCTGTTCTCTTTTGTGCATGTACGAATATGTGATGATGAACCTCATGATTGTGTAATTGTAATGCACCAATAAAAGGGGGGGGAGATCATTTCAATGGCCTATTCCAATATTTCCCATAATGTATTCCATACAATACTAGTTCTGAGAGGTACATCAGCTCTACCTGAACAAAAGTAGGTCCATTCATTTAACAAATATTTCTGCCAAAAAAGTTGAGTATTTCATACTGTATTTCACTTTTGAAGTTACTAATGCACATCAGCATATTAAAAGTTCAGGGGAATTTTAAGTAGCCTATTTATTCAGTCCAGCATTTCCCAAAATTTTTTGATGTAAAAGCTTGGTGGGGGTGCACATGTCAATGATAACTGTTAACCTATAATTTTGAGCAAGTTTTAGAAATTATTTATATTTATGTACATTACCAAAAGAATGAACTGGCTCTTGTACACATGCAATGGATGGATGTGTCTATCCCAAATTCATGTCCCAACGTGATATTTGTTGATGGAGACTTGGAGGGTAATCAGATCATGAGGGCTAGTTAGAGGAATTTCTTTCGTTTCGGTGTCTTTGTCATCACCAGTAAAAAACACCTGTTTACCAAAAATGCTTTCTCGTAACAAAAGACATAACACATACTAGGTCCATAGGCTGATGAGACCTGATATAGGATTTTTTGGGATTATTTGAGGTTACAGGTATAAATAAATAAAAATCATTGGCTAAACTTTGGTTAAATTAAGATACAATTATGTTAATAGGTACATGCATCTGCTTTCATTTACAAGTGTAATTGCAGGCTTTATGTTAACAATTTACTTTGGGCAGAGGGAGGTAACAATATATAAATCTATCCTTGAGATGAACATTGGCCTGACTGGCAATCTGTCATAATAGAGATGTGAAGAAATAGCCAATCAAAACTTACATTGTTCTATATCGGATGCCTCTTCTTGAATAATAGATTTTGCAACCAATGTAAAGAATAGATAAAACGCCCAGTGTTAACACAATACCACCAACAAAGCTGCCAGTGTCAAATTTTGATTTTTCATTAAAATGAATGGTTGCTGTGACTAGAAGAAAAATAGAGAACAAGCATTAGTGCATTTTTAAAACATCATAATATATAAACATCATAATTAACTAAAACTTTTTGAATTTCTGTGTATGAATACTTATGTGGGACCAAGGGAAAATTTGGCACAGAAAGTTTTTATATTTTTGCAGAATGGAATGATGTGGTATTTAACAACTTATTTGCAGCACAGAAACAAACAGGTCAAATTTAATACGTACTTGTTAATGATGTCGCTAAACTATTTTGAGTTGTGGTTGTCGTAGATGTTGACATCTGGGATATGTTCTGTGAAACACTTGTTGCTTTGGATGTAGACTTTAAAGTAGTGGAAGTCGTATTTGTTGAGAACCCTGGTGTTGCCATTTTAGAAGTCATTACTGGTTTGGTGGTGACATCTGTCACATTTTTTGAGGCCAAGGAAACTGAAGTTGGTGATGGTTTCACAGTGGTGCTGCTGTTAGATTCAGATGTGTAGTTGTTATGCATACTATCTGCAAGAAAGTCAAGAAACATAAAACTGGTGCTATAAGGGAAAAAAAATCCCACCATACTGTCACTTTCATGAGTACACACAGCAAGAGATCAAACAAATATACTATACTGCAATAAAATATTTCAGACTAAGATATCCAACAGAAACCAGGCCCAGATTTATATAAAAAGTTAATTTTTGTGAAGATATTAAAAAGGTAAAACTCCAAAAACTGAGTTCCTTCTGTGCAAGGAGTGTCTTGACCTCTGTGTATGAACATCTTATCATTATTCATATCACATTATACGGTTTCAACAAATGTTTGTTGACTGGCTGATTAAACTAATCAGTATTTTAAAAAGGGTTTTTAATATCCCAAGTTTCTCCAGCACATCCTTCCACGAACTTCTGAGGACAATCAGTTGCTGCATGTTTCTCACCCCCAGGACTGGACACGAGTTACTTTTTGTAAGCATTATAAACAACACCTTACTGGATCATACCTAAAATTTGAGTATTTTTTTGGTATAAAATATTATTATGTCTACAAAAAGGAATAGGTACTGATTATGTCGACTCTACTTAAATAAAACTCCTAATAATAAAAATGTATTTCTTTTTATTTCTCATTCAGTAAAGGTTTCTTTTTTTGGTCATATTCCATATGACCAAAAGCAATCCTTTCTATGTTAACAGTTTATAAAGTATCTTCTTTTAAAGTCCACAATTTTAACTATTTACTAAATTATTATAACCAAAGTACCCATAGTTGTAGACACTACCTAAAGAGTGAACACTTAATTCAGGGCTTGGGTTGTACCTCAGTGGTAGAACACTTGCCTAGTATGTGTGAAACAATGGGTTTGATTCTCTGCACCATCAAATAAATTAAGGTCCTTCAACAAATAAATTTTTTTTTTTAAACTTAATACACTTTTGTCCCTTTAATATGCTGTAATTTACTTCCGTATGTTTCCCATATCTCAAAAGTTTGTTTTCAAGTTTTTTGGTTTCCTATGTTGCCTACATACATCCACTTTACTCTCTAGGTCCAAAGAGAGGATGGGGAAAAAATTAACCACCTGGCCTGCCTTCTTTCCTTTAGTCAGCACCAATGCCCTCAGGTTTCCTGTATCACTGCTGCTGTCATGGACCAAGTCATTCATACATTCAGTTATTATCATCCTGTCTTCCACAACTATTTTAGAATTGTTCTTGAAAGATTTCAGTATTAATTTTCAACCTAATGATACAGGCTGGTTTCAATAATGTGGCTTATCTGCACTTCAGGTTGTATTACTCACATTCCTGCCACATTTTCTTAACTTACTCTTCCATTGAATAGCACTTTTTTTTTTTTTTTTTAAGACTAAGGGTATTAATACCTTTTTACTACCTATGTAACCTATAGTTATCAAGTATCTAACCATATTTGAACTAATGTTTTTATTATTCAATTCTGAATGCTCTACAAAGATACAATATACTTTAGTATTAAAACAATCACATTTTAAACTGCTGAATGTGTTGTACTGCTTTGAAATTAAAAACAGCAAAGAGCCAGAATTTATAGCCTATCACTAAACAGAATGATCTTTTGCAAAGTAAAACAAGGAACACACTGCCACTTTTGGATTCAACACATACAGACTACCCTCCCCCTCTGCATAAAAAGACATTTCTAAAAGAGGCTTGTACAAAGTCACATGGGCTAAAGAAACAACAGTAGCTGAAATTTTCTACAAATTGAAGAATACGCCAACTGTATTTATTAAATTTTATTAAACTGTATTTCAAGATGTTTACAGGCATGAACTGAAATGGATGGCTATTCTCTTCAAGATTAGAACTCAGAGAACCAGGTGTGGTGGTGCATGCTGGCTCAGGCAGGAGGATCACAAGTTCAAAGCTAGCCTCAGCAACTTAGGCCCTAAGCAACTTAGCAAGATCCCATCTCAAAATAAAAAGGACTGGGGATGTTGTTCAGTGGTAAAGTGCCCCTGGGTTCAATGTGGGGGTGGGGGGGGGTTGGTTGGAATTCATACCTGGGGACCCAACTCCCTTGTTTTGAAATATCAAAAATTTGTTTTCCTCTGCAAATGATAACCATCTCAAGACTGTTTTCTTCCCTCCCTTAACCATTCAAAGGCTACTACCTCCAGGGAGTAGCAAAATTAATACACAGAAGTGTCAGCAGAATAGGCCACCTACACAGGACTTGCTAAGGGGAAGCCCTAGCTGACTATGTCTTAGCCATTCCTGGAGCCTCTTATAAGGCTGAGGCTGGAAAGGTCCAAGGAGAGTATGATGTTGAAGGATGTCCACTGCCACTTCTGCATATGGACGAAAAACAGAAGGATGCTACTTTTCTGCTTGCATCAAGCTGGAAAGGCTTCAAAGGAACTACCTGAAGAGCTGGGCAAGTACCTCCTGCCACAGACTAGGATCTGATTGAAGCCTAAAGGAGAGATGCTTTGGATGAGCTGTATCTACCAACTGACAGCAAAGTTTCTCAATTCTCATGAACCAGACCCTACAAAGATAGCTGGCATACAGATGCCTTAAAAGATAGCTTCCCAAGAGCATAGTCTAGAGGACTGAAGCACCAAAAGCAAGGGTCTGAAGGGGTTTAGCAAGGGCCAGTAGGAGAGGCCCTGCTGCACTGAAGGAGCTAGGACTCCGCAAGACAATTTCCCATGAATCTGCCAAGAAGTACATACCTGCCACCCAGAGGGCACCTATGTCAGAACATCCCAGCCATCAACCATCAATGGCTTTTTCCCCTTATGCCTCTCTAGGCCTGATCTTGTAAAGGTCATGAACAAAAGGAGCTGGGCAATATCACGGAAGGAGCCCTACAATGTCAATTTTCCCACTGGAGGCTTCTAACAATGAAGCAGACCTGGAGTGGCAAAGGAGAGTTTCAATCTCGAATCACTATACAGTTTCATTATTTGAATATTATTCTGGATGGGAACTGTACCCTACTATATAAAACTTAGTCAATAAAATGGGTATATGATCTATAAAACTTCAGCTAATACAGATGGAGGATGAAGCTACCAGGAAGAGGGTGTATATAAACAAAGTTGTCCACACTCAGTGCTATGATTGAACTGTGTCCCCCAATTCATATACTGTAAGTCCTAACCCCTAGTACCTAAGAATATGACCTTGGGGACAGGTGTTTTTTCAGAGATTAAGTTAAATTATCAGGGTAGCCTGTATTATGGTGTCCTTATGAAAAAAAGGGAAAATTTGCACAAATGCTCACACATAGAGAACACCATTTGAACATGAAGGCAAAGGATCATGGTGATGCTTCTTTTATAACCTAAGAAACTCCAAAGACTGCCAGCAAACTACTGGAAACTGGGTACGAATCATGGAACAGATTCCCCCTCTCTCAGCCCTCAGAAGAAAGCAAACCTACTGACACCTTGATCTCCCATTTTAGCCTCCAGAACGGCAGGACAATAAATTTCTGTTATTTTGGTAGTTAAGTCACTCAGTTTGTGGTACCTCCCAATCCCAGCAAACTGATATACTCAACTTTTCTCACAACAAAATTTGCCTGCAACTACACAAAGGGATTAGTGGTTGTACTAATACTTTTACAGATATCTAAAACTAATCTCTGAGATGAAGTAGTAAATACTTATCAAACCAGTCTGAAAGCTTGTTAGTTAAATAAACTTTGAGATCTATAGATTTCAATCAGAGATACAAGCATTTCTTGATCTTAATTCCTGCTTTCAATTAACATTACAGGAAAAAATGAAGCAAAGGGCTGTAATAAGAGCACCTGTGCACTTCCCTCCCAGCAGCTACAGCTGGCAATAAAAGAAAAAGATAAAGAACATGGATATAATGATCTTTTGGAACTGCTGGGGGAAAAAAAAGAGATCAGGCAGTCCAGTCAGTTCCCTCTACCTATTTTGTGATGAAACTACTCCATCAGCTCAGTTTTTCTTATGACAGAGCCTCCATTTACTCTACTCTTTACCACACCAGGCCTGGTGATGTTTTCCAGCACAGTGGGTATGAGTTTCAGTTCTGGATCAGTTCAGCTATTTACTTGTTGGAGTGTCTGATAAGTTACTTAACCTCTCTGAGATTCACTATTCTTCTGAATCTATATTACATAGGTATCACAAGGGGCTGGAAGAATTTACTTTTTGTTTTTGTGGTGTTGGGGATTGGACCCAGGATCTTATGCATGCTAGGCAAGCACTCTACCAACTGAGTTATATCCCAAGAAGGGGCTGGAAGAATTAATGGAGATAATGTTTGTCTAGCACTTGGTAACATGCCTACCCTGGAAGTGCTCAGTGATTTTTTTTTTTTTACCATTAGTTTCATTAACCCTAACCCCTACAAAGCTGCACTATAAAGTTACCTAAGGAAAGCTGCAGGGTAGGCTCAGTCAGATCTCAGATTTCCCAAGATTACCATAATCACCATCTGAATACGCCCCAGGCTTTTTCCTTTGCTTTTCTTCTTGTTGTGCTAGGGATAAAAACCAGGGCCTCAGGTCTCCAGCTCCAAACAAGCCCAAGGACTATCAATGAGGCACTTCCCCAGCCTGCCCCAGACCTTTGCTATTAACACAGCTCAGTGACCTTTCTATCAGAGCAAGATCAGGACACTGTGAAGCAGTCTGCTTTTTCCTAGAACCAAATAAATGTCTTCAAAGTCTGGATGATTTATTCCTCCTATCTTGGTATAACTCTGCTGTGTTATTTGAAATAACTTATTTCTATAACTGAGTCCAAAAATATCTCAATGACACTTTTTTCCCCTTTAACCTAAATATTTCAAAGTTAAGGGTGACAGTTTTTTTCCTCTGGGCATGAAATACACATTTAAACCGACCTGAAAATATATATTCAATTTTTTTTTAAAATCTCACTTATTTTTAAATGGGACAGTAGTAGCTTTTCATTTCCTATTACAGTTGTTAAAAATATAGAGCTATTTCAGACAAACTTTCTGGTGTCACAGTGTTATTTTGAGGAGTCTATAATTCTAAACATGATTTGCAGCTTCAATGAATTAAGTTACTTTTCAGGGTTCCAGGAAATTATTATTTTTAATTTATTTATTAACTTTTTTTAGTTGTAAGTGGACACAATACCTTTTTATTTTATTTATGTGGTGCTGAGGATTGAACCCAGGGCCTCACACATGAGAGACGAGTGCTCTACAGTCCCAGCCCCCTAGAATTTTTTTTTAATCTCTCCTCTCCCATAAAATATTTTATAAACTTATCCCATTAAATAAGTCAGTGTAATCCCAGAAAGCAAAGAGGCCTTCTTTCTCACTGCACAGAGTCATTCTAAAAATTCTTCTCTAAATGCACAGAACTGAAAATCCAGACTTATAGAAATCTACCTTAAAAGAGACCTACCAAAATCTAGATTTAAAAAAAAAAATCTAAAACACTGAGACAAAGAGCCTCATCATCATAAAGAAATGTTTGCTTTCTGAAAATACAACATGAATTCCTAAATTTCTAAGTTGAAAAACTAAATTTCAAGCAGAAAAAATATTAAACAAAAATTTATATATGATTTTTTTTACTGTATACCTCTGTTTTCAGTCCCACATTTTACATTATCGTTTGCTATACTTAAATATTGTATTAACATAAACAGGATGTTTGTTTGCTCTGAACTGAAACAGGCATTTTCATTCAAAGGAATTACTTGCCTTAAAGACAAGTAAAGGATTGTGAATGTCTCTCACTAGTAGAGTACTAGCCTAGCAAGCACAGGGCTCTGGATTTGATACCTAGTGCTTCCATTAAAAACGAAACAACCCAACAACGAGAACAACCAACCAAACAATGGCAAGATGCAGTCCAGGGCTATATGGAAAGAAGCTGAGCAGAGGGTTAAGAAGGTAGCCAGGTAGCTTTCTTGCTCTCAGGCCATCTTGACGGCTGCTCTAGATTGGGGGCTGTCCCGCATCTAAGGTGGGAAGATGGTGGTCGCAAAAAAAAAAAAAAAAAAAAAAAAAAAGACTAAAAAGTCTCTGGAGTCGATCAACTCTGGGCTTCAGCTTGTTATGAAAAGTGGAAAATATGTACTGGGGTACAAGCAAACTCTGAAGATGATCAGACAGGGCAAAGCGAAATTGGTCATCCTTGCCAACAATTGTCCAGCTTTGAGGAAGTCTGAAATAGAGTACTATGCCATGTTGGCCAAAACTGGTGTCCATCACTACAGTGGCAATAATATGGAACTGGGCACGGCATGTGGAAAATACTACAGAATGTGCACACTGTCTATCATTGATCCAGGTGATTCTGATCTCATTAGAAGCATGCCAGAACAGACTGGTGAAAAGTAAAATTTTTCTTTAATAAAACTTGGCAGAGCGTGTTTAAAAAAAAAAAAAAAAAAAAAAAAAGGAAGGTAGCCTGGCTTCTTAGTGCCCTGTGACTGCCTGAGAACACGTTGCAGGCTGGGGTTGTGTAGTTGGTGCCCAGGCATTAGTGTACTTCTGTTATAGGTCCTGTCATTCTACTCCAGAACCACACACTTCACCCAAGATTGGTAACCTCCGCTAATTACAAAAAAGGCATGAACCACAGTCACAAATTCATCAAATAAGTCTCTTCTTTCACTATTTTCCATTTCTGCTCAAAACCTCCAGTCCTATGTGGCCATCCTCACTCTTTGTTATCCTGACACATTCCTGTTAGGCTGGCAGCTCAGTTCTCCACCTTCTGAACACTTGTTTAGTACCTAACTCCATGCCAACAACTACACTAGGAGGCTCTGTTGACACAGAAAAGATCCTTACCAGGAAAGTTCATGGTCTAGTGAGGAAGACAAGGTTACAACAGTTACTGGCCAGGGGCCAGTTCAATTTTCATCTCTTTCCTAGGCATCTCCATCTGTCTTCTATTTTTTTTAAACTCCTAATTGTATTTTCACTATGACTTTAAAAATTAACATATGTGGCAAAACATGAATTAATTTGATCTTTATCCCTAGTTCTTGGCACAAAGCTCTTAAAATCGAAGGACTTTCAGGAGTGCTAAGTCTTTTGTTATTTATAATGTGCCCCTGTGATCATACCTGGGTTTATACCAATGAAGTGACTTACAGTAGGAATCCAAGATAGTATCTGGATGGGGCTCCTTCCCTAAAAGGCCAAGTGACTAGATGGTTAGGAAATTAAAAAAAAAAAAAAGAGTTTATATTATAGAGTTTCAGTTTACCTTTCCTTTTCAAAAAAAATTTTTTTGGGAATAAAGAGTCTCAAAGAAATGCCCTAGACCCTTGTCTTAACATGAGGACAAGGCCAAGTACAGGGAAAACTGGCTGAAATTGTGTAGGTTCACCCTGGTACCACCTCTAATAGTCCAACTCCTAGCAACCAGCTCATTATAAATAATAACAGGTTGATGTCTCTCCCCCTTGAGATCACCCCCATTCTCCCTTGGACATGTATCTTGTTGAGAGCCAAAGCCAAAGGGGCCCCAGCAAACTTCCAGCTGCCAGCTGATTGGCTCCTCTGCGGTGATTCTCATTGGTCTGTTTCCCCGCCCTTTCAGACCACGGAGCTGCTCATTGGGGGACTCTTTTGGCTCTGCCCACGCAACCCAGCCTATCAACCTCAAGAGCAGGAGGAGTGGGGAGGGGGCGTTGAGAGGCTCCTCGGAAGCCGGTGGTGGCAGCTGGGGGCTCTGAGGGAATTCCTGAAGACCTGGGGTGGTGTGGAGTGTGTTCTAAAAATAAAGTTCATTTCTGCTTGATAAGTGGCTCCTGAATTGTGCCCAGCCAGACTGCGGCAGTATCTGCTTTCCTAAATAAACCTGTATTTGCCATTGGTCCGAGCTGAAATTCTTTTCCATCAAGTATGCCATCAAGTATGTTGGTCTTAAGTTCCCCCTTTCTCTGGAACTCCTTGGACCCTTTTTCAGAGATATCTCTTCTCCCATGATACTGGAAGTTGGTATTCATGAAGAGACCAAAGAAACTGCAGCTCCTCCAGTCCCATACCTTGTCTTATGCATTTCTTCCAACTTGGCTGTTCCTGATTTTTATGCTCTATAACAAATAAGTATAAGTAAAGTGTTTCCCTCAGTTCTGTGAGCCATTCTAGTAAATTAGCTAACTTGAAGAGGGGGTTGTGGGGATTCTTAAATTTACAGCTGATCAGTCCAAAGTACGTGATTGGCATCCGAAGTGTGGGCTGCCTTGTGGGGCTAAACACTTAATTCATGGGACCTGACACTAACTTCAGGTAAGTAAACTTGGTCATTTTTAGCATATGCTCCAAACTGTGCAAAGTACTAGAGGTGACACCCAAGAGGTGTCTAAACCCTTTCATGACAGATAAGGCCCCAGTGTCTCTGTACTGTCTAATCTTCTGCTAGTCCCTTCTGCCCCAGCAGAATGATCTGTATTTACCTAACTTTCCCTCAGCACCTGATTCCATGGTTTTGTTGCTTTAACATGTTCCTTCCTCTGTGAGGATAGCTTCTCATCTATTCTCAGCCTGGTGAAGCTCTACTCATGCTGAAGGCCCAGTCCAGAAATTATACTGAAGGTACATTATAAGTAAGTGGCCTAAATATGTGACTTAAAAGACAAAAGATTATTAGACTGATTTTTTAAAACTTTAGTTTTAAACAGAAGAATGCAGGAAAGCATTAAAAATATAGAAAATATTACAACATATAAGTATTAACCAGGAAAAATGGTGATGAAGCTCTATCCATATCATATGAAATAGTCTTTAAGGCAAAAACCTCCATTAGAATTTTTTAAAAAGAAAGAACATTTGTAATCTGACAAGCTGCATTTTATATATGAAATGAGATATATATAAAGAGAAAACTGACAGACCCAATAGGAAAAAACCAGACAATTCTTCAGAGCTTGAATTTTGTCAACACCCCTTAAAAGGAAAATAACAAACAAACCAAAATAAGATAGAAATAATAAAGATTTCAGGAAGAATTTAGAAGTTCCAAACAACATTAACACACTTAACTTCAGTGACAATGTAGAACATGTACCTAACAACTACAGAATTCATACACCAGTAATGAACCTGAACTTCATGATAAATTTCAGGTCTCAATAAATTTGAAGGATGTTATTTTTGGCCACAGTGAATTTCACCTAAAATCAAGAGTAAACACCTGCAAATTCCCAAAGGACTGTAAAATAAGCGACAGCTTCACAACTATAGATAAGGTAAAAAATTACAACAGAAAACTATTTTGATAAGAACTCTGTTATAACTTACTAGGTACAAATATGGCTTGAGTTCAAGCCATATTTAAGACAAAAGTTATAGTTTAAATGCATATATTAGAAAGGGAAAATAAAAAAAAAAAATGGTGGTGGGAAGCAGCACCAGGGATTAAAAGTAGGTTCTTGTGCATGTTAATGAAGTGCTCTCTACTGCTAAGCTACATTCCCTGCCTGGAATATGAATTTCTGTAAAGATAAATTTAGAAAACATTAATCTCTTCCTGGAATTCACATAAATTCCATTTGGGGGGAGAACTTTTGAATGTTGTATCCTCCTTAATAAAATCCATTTTGAGAGGCTTTCTTTAGATATTCATCTGTACTAAGAGATAGAATCTAAAATTCTGTTGGAAAGGCATCCTGAGATGCTTAGGTAGCCAGATACACCTGATTAATAAAAGCTTGAGCATCAAGTTTGCTTCCGAAATTCTTTTTAGCTTTTATATTCACTATTCTAAAAATTAAAGTAGACATTGTACTAAAAGTTTATTCACTCTTTCTTATTTTATTTTTATTTATTTTTTTTTAAAGAGAGAGTGAGAGAGGAGAGAGAGAGAGAGAGAATTTTTTGATATTTATTTTTTAGTTATCGGCGGACACAACATCTTTGTTTGTACGTGGTGCTGAGAATCGAACCCGGGCCGCACGCATGCCAGGTGAGCGCGCTACCACTTGAGCCACATCCCCAGCCCACTCTTTCATATTTTAAACCCTTGATTCTTTTATTCCATCCATTCACTAAGCATTGAGCACCCTTCAACATATCAGGCACTGAGATACAAAGATAGATACATGCTCCCTTCTCTAGTGGAGGGGAAAGACCAACTGAGACAGAGAGTATTTCATGGTAATACCCCAAAAGTATGAAGAAAATGCTTCTTAGCTAAAGATAAACTGAGAAATCATGTATTTAATTTTATAAATTCATAATTTACAGAATTTATTATATAATAACTTACCAGCTGTTTTATACAAGAATGCTAAATACTATAAGAGGAATGAAGATAAAACAATTCAAGAACCTTTCAACCAGTGTGGAATATCAGACATGTACTCTTTTATGTTACTAAAATATAAAGAGAGAGAGAAATGTTTTTATAGAAGATAGAACAGATGCAGTTAGAAGAGAAACAAAGTCTGGAAGGAGGAAGAGACTGGGGGAAGTGAATTTGCATTTTTTCCAACCCAATCCTGCTCTATACAATAAAATGAAAAATAGAAACATTTTTAGCGGAGGCAATTGTGCAAGAATAAAGGGGTAAAGTTATAAGAATGGTAAGAAGCCCAATTTAGCTGAAGCATTGTGGTGTGTGCAATAATTCAACAAATAACTGGAAAGTGTACTATGTGTCAGACATGTGCTAGACACTGGAGGAAGAGTGGAGAAGATATTAAAGGCCCCCAGTTCTTATTTATGCAGACGTGGGGCAATGACAAAAGTAACATGATTCCCTTAATAAAGACCCTGAATCCATCAACCAAGATACAGAAAATTGACAATAGGACCAGAGTGGTCTTTGCTATTATTATATACCTAATGATGTGGAAGAGTCTTTGGAGTGGGTTTGCAGGAGTCTGGAGGAACAGGCTAGCAGAAGCCTAGAATGTTCTGAACAGATTTTAACAGGTAATTTTGGTGGGGGGGGGGCACTCAGAAGACCAGAATGCTGTAAAGATTGTGGGTGGTAAAGGCAATGTTAATGAATTTTCAGGTAGAAACAAGGAATCAGTATACTCAGAATTAGACTATCCTCGTACACCATGATAAAGAGTTTGGATGCATTTTGTCCATGCTCTGAGACTTTGTGGGAGGCCAAGTTTAAAGTGTACCTGGGGAGGAGATTTCAAGAGAGTATAGCTGCAGCATGGGTATTATTGGCTGATTCAGTAAAATTTATATTTAAAATCAGGAGCAAAGAGCAACACAGCAGAAAGATTTGGAAAATTTGCAGTTTGGCTAGAAAAGCAGTGTATGTAAACGTGATGTCAAGGAGGTTATAAATGCTAAAAACAATAAAAAGAAGCCAAATGCTTTACTTCAGAGAAAAAGAAGACTGTTGTTTTGGGCCAATGATGAAGCAGCATATTAAGGCAGAATGCATGGTGCTGCAAAATGTCTCATCTCACGGACAGGAAGCAAAGCCACAGAAAGGTGCTGTGATCCCACAACCTCTTTCTGGCGCATGCCCCCTGTTATGGTTTAGATATGAGGTATCCCCCAAAAGCTCATGTGTAAGATAATGCAAGAAAGTTTAGAGGAGAAATGATTGGATTATGATAGCCTTAACCTAATCAATGCATTAATCCATTTGAATGAGTTAACTATGTGGTAGCTATAGGCAGATAGGGTCCCTGGGAGGGTCACTAGGGGCATGCCTTTGGTGTTTATATTTTGTCCTTAGTGAGCACAACGCGCGCATGCGCGTCTCTCTCTCTCTCTCTCTCTCTCTCTGCTTCCTGGTGGCCCCTAAGCTGCTTTCTTCCGCCATGCTCTTCTGCTGTCACGTTCCACCTCACCTCAGATCCAGAGCAATGGAAACAGTATCTATGGACTGAAAGACCTCTGAATGTGAGCCCCTAATAAGTTTTCTTCTAAAATGTTCTTGTCAGGTCTTTTGGTCACAGCAGCAAAAAAGCTAAAATGCCCCAATGTCCTATGAACCTCCTGGCCCTCAAAGGTTCCACCATCTCCCAATAGTGCCACCCCAGGGAACAAGTCTTTCACACATGGACTTTTGAGGGACATTTAATATTCAAAGCATAGCAGGTGGCCAAGGAAAATATTTGGTATCCATAAACTCAGGGTAAAACTTTCATTTGAGAGATCTAGGCCTGTAGAAAATGAGTGCGCATTTTAAGAGTAAATCCAAAGGATCTATAATTTAGGGAATGTATACAGTTGCCCTTAAAAAAAAAAAAAAAGACACAGGATGATCCAAAAACCACCACCACTGTAGAAATGAAATGGTTAAGTAAAGTATAATGAGTGTCTCCATTTGGAGAACTATGGACTTGGGACATCTTCCCTGGAAGATCTAATGGGTTTAAGCTTAAACAACTTGTAATCAATAGTGTACAAGTTTTCTTTTGCTACGTATGTAACTAATTACCACAAATGAAACATCACCAATTATTAGCTCACAGTTGTGTAGGATAGAGATGCAGATGGACTCAGTAGGTCTCTGCTTACAATCTCAAAAGGCTGGAATGGAGGTGCCAGGTGGGCTGGACTCTAATCTAAAAACTCGGCTTCCAAGCTCATTCAGCTTGCTGGTAGTATCTGGGTTCTTCAGTCTGTAGGTCTGGGGTCTCCATCGTCTTGCTGTCAACTGGGGTTGCTCTATGCTCCTAAAGGGCACCAAGTTTAGTGTCCATTCTACCATATTCAAAACCAGCAAGAGAGGGGCTAGAGCTGTGGCTCAGTGGGTACAGCGTTTGCCTGGCATGTGTGAGGCCCTGGGTTTGGTCTTTACAACCATAAATAAATAAATAAATAAATAGTCCATTGACAACATGGGAAAAGAAAAAACAAACAAACAAAAAAAAGAAACAGCAACAGCTCATTGAGTTCTCAAATCCAATTTCCTTTTCTGCCACCAGTCAGAGAAACCCTTTTAAAGAGCTCATATGATTATGTTAGGTCCCTCCATATAATCTCTTAAGGTCAAATGAACAGTAATGTTAATTGCATATGGAAAATCCTTTCACTCCAAAGATAACAATCACAAAAATGATCTCTCATATTCACAGGAGAAGGAATTATGCAAGGTAGAGGTTAAGATTCTGCTTTCCACACAGTTTTTGGGAAAAGTAAACTTCCTTTCAAATGGGACAGAGCATCAGCAAACTTTCACTGAATTCAAAGGTTCAAAGATCAGGGAAACAGAACTGGCCCCAACCAAGTTCTCTAATACGAATTCACTGAACACACTTGGGGTTCTTTTTGAGGCTAGAGAAATTTTCCAAAAAGCTTTCATACTATTAGGGATCCGGTTTCTGTTTTTTTTTTTTTTTTTAAATTAATTAATTAATTTATTTTTTTAGGGGGCAAAATCATTCATTTATTGTTTAAAGATCACAAGACAACATCTGAATTTCTGTAGCACAATTTAAATGTTTTACTTTTTTGATAAAGCAGAGTATAATAGAAAAAAAATTAGTTTCCAGTAATATCTATATCTCTATTCAGAATTAAGTCTTCCACAGACATGTTACCTGGAAATAAAAGCCTGTTACAATAAGCAAAGCTTCAACCAGAGCGGCTACTTTTCGTGCCAGGAAGAAGTTCATTCCTATAGGAGGAATGATGTGCTATGTAAAATGGCTGTAAAGTCACAGCCTTGAGGGCACTGGAAGTATATTGTCCTATTCCACATTGAGTAGTTCAGTGAACTTCAAACATCAAGTGCTAGGGATGAACATACTAGGCAAATGCTCTACCACTAATCAACAATGCCAAGCCTTAGGGGCCAATATTTGTTCATGTCCTGAATAAATATTTATTAACTATGA
The DNA here is from genome assembly GCF_048772815.1 of Callospermophilus lateralis. Lineage (NCBI taxonomy): Eukaryota > Metazoa > Chordata > Mammalia > Rodentia > Sciuridae > Callospermophilus > Callospermophilus lateralis. Next base: position 124,177,624 of record NC_135306.1, on the reverse strand, counting down.
ATGTTATCTCTCAAACAAGGGTTTGACATAGTGCCACACGTCATAGTGCCACAAAGTCAAAAAGCTCTAGATGGTCCAGTTGGAATGGCAGTTATCATGAATACAAGCAGCAATAAGTATTGGCACGGATATGGGGGGAAAGGCACACTCTTAAATTGCTGGTGGGACTGCAAATTGGTGCAGCCAATCTGGAAAGCAGTATGGAGATTCCTCCAAATACTTGGAATGAAACCACCATTTGACCCAGCTATCCCACTCCTTGGTCTACACCCAAAGGACTTAAAAACAGCACACTACAGTGATGCAGCCACATCAATGTTTCTTTCTTTCTTTCTTTTTTGGGTGCTGGGGATTGAACCCAGGGCCTTGTGCATTCGAGGCAAGCATTCTTAACAGTTGAGCTATATCCCCAGCCACCACATCAATGTTTACAGCAGCACAATTCACGATAGCTAAACTGTGGAACCAACTTAGGTGCCCTTCAATAAATAAATGGATAAAGAAACTGTGGTATTTATACACAATGGAATATTACTCAGCATTAAAAGAGAATAAAATCATGGCATTTGCAGGTAAATGGATGGAGTTGGAGAATATCATGCTGATCCATAAAGAAGGGGTGGGGGCATGGGAGGAATGGAGGAACTTTGGATAGGGCAAAGGGAAGGGATGACTATGTCATTACTCCGATGATACAAATATTGAATAGATTTTATGTAGAAAAAAATAACATGATCAGAATCACTCCAAGTAATTAATAAACTTCACCTGGGTATATACCAAATACTCTTGATGTTCCATGTTCTATAAATCTGTATATAAGAAATGCTAATAGTCTGTATCATAAAATCCACATAAAGAAACAACAATTTCTCCTACCCTTACATACCATTCCATTGTCACAGCAGAGCTAAAATGTGTAAGAAAACATGTATGAAGTATCTTTGAAATAACATTATTAGAGCATTATTTGCAATCTGAAAGGCTATGCAGGTGGTGCTGTCACTCAGTTACTGGAGATTTATGGCCTAAACATGGAGAATAAGCATGTGTAATGTGCAGCTGCCACATAAGAATTTGGTCATTAACAAGCTCAACACACCACAACAAAGAGATATTCAGTCAGCAAAAAAACAGTCTGCTCAAATGTCAGCACAAAAGAAATCCCTAGAGATGACAACTGTACAGTTTAGTATCCACTACTAACTGATTTTAATTCACTGTGTAAAGGCTCTAGAAAATTCAATATTTAATATCAACTTTTTTTCCTGCAAGACAAAGGAAAAAATGTAAACACTAAAATATAAACACACTTAACGTTAGAAATGGTACCAGCTTCAAGATTGCAGTAATCTGTGAAAGCAGGAAAATACTGAACATCTGCTGTAACTATGTTAGGTTTTTCATAATTTTGTAAAAAAAGTTCACATGATCTGTATAATAGCATTGGGAAATGGGTTTGGTCCCCACAAGTTACAGAGGAGAAAACTGACCTACAAAGTTAAGTAAACATTCCTAATTGTTATTGGATATGATGGTAAAGACAGCTTAGCAGAGACCTTTGGATTTGATTTTTTTAGAGAGAAAATCTTTTTTCTTTCTTTCTTTTTTTTTTTTTTTTTTGTAGATGAACACAACATAATGCTTTTATTTTTATGTGGTGCTGAGAATTGAACCTGGGTCCTGCCCATGCTAAGCGAGTGCTCTACGGCTGAGCCACAATCCCAGCATTAGCAGACATCTTTGGACTCCTCCAAGGCTGGTGCTCTTGCTGCTAGTTCTGTCATTGTTTACTGATGAAAATCCTATATAACTATCATGCAAAATATATTGCTATTGACTTTTTATATTCAACATAATTCATTCATTTCTCAAAGTATTACTTTTTTTTTTTAATTCTAAGAGCTCCGTTTTGAGATAGTTTCAACAGAAATGAACTCTGATACCCTTATGAACAATCTACCCAGAACACAGATGAAAAACAGAAAGTAGATTTGTATGTTTTCAGGTTCTTCAGTTTTAAGAGAGAACTTATCCCCTAGTTCCTCAGAACCCAAAAATACTGACCTAATAATCCTACTTTAGGAATCTTGTTAAAATCTAGTTTAAATTGTTAAAGGTGTATATGTATGTCCACTGTAGAACTGTTTAAAAGGGTAAAAATATCCACTAATGGGGACACTATTAAACAAGGAAATCACAAAAAAAATCCAATATAACGTAACACAAATGTGAAAATCAATGAGATAGAGCTATACATTCTGTAATGACTTTTAAATAGCTCCACAAATTATTTGATATGCTTCCTTTCAAAAGGTGAAGCCTAATTCTACATCCCTTGTAGGTAGGCCTAATTTAGAGATTGTTTTCTAATAAAGAGAATATGGCAGATGTCATACCATATGATTTCTGAACTAAATCTTGTAACTAAATGTTGTAAAAAGGACAGCTTCTGCCAGCTCTCTCCTGAACCACACACTCTTAGGGAAGCCTGCACTGAGTTGTGAAGAGACTCGAGCAGCACTATGAAAACCTCTCCTGGAGAAGAACTGAGGCCTCCTGCCAATAGCCAGCCATAGGAGTCACCTGAGAAATGAATCTGCTACCCCAGTCATGATCACGCTTTCGTGACTGCACCACAACTCTGAGCCTAGTTAAGCCACTATCAAACTTCTGATGCACGGGGATCATATTTTAAACTACTAAGTTCTAGAGTTCTGCTATTTAGCAACAGAAAACTAATAATGTTCTAATACAAAAATTAAAAACAAAACAAAACCTAGTAATTCACAGTTCAGTTGAAAATGCAAGTTGTAGAACATTAGGCATGAGGGAAGCAAGGGAATCTCAGATGAAGCATCCACTACACCAATATTTATATATTCATACTAGTTAACAGGGATTGTTTCCAGGACGATGCTGGGAAGAAAAAGGAGGAAGGAACAGGATACTTGCTTTGTTTTAGATGTTTTTGCATTACTTGAAAGATTAAGTTCATATATTTTCAGTTTGCACAATTTTGTAAAGGCCTATAAAAATGTAAAAAAAAAATAATGAAAAAAACTTAAAAAACAGATTTAAAAACTCATCTTTCACGAAAGGAAAAACAAAATTAATTTTAGACACATTGCTAGTAAGTTCTATTATGTGGCTTCCTAGTTGACTGCTGATTAAAAGTGACAAATTGAGGGAGGAGTGGGCTATTAGAGGGAGGCATAATGCCAATACAAAGACAAGATAGTTGAGTCTGTCAGAAAAAAAGGAGACAAAAGCTAAAATAAGCCATCTGAAGCCATTCAAGTATAGGAACAAAGACCCCTTCGTATCTAGAAGCCTTGGAGGATGTAACTGCCTCCCAAGGCTATGATTATAAAAATAATATTTATAAAGTATTACACAGGCAGAACTTTCTCCTACAATAAACCTGAGGTCTACTAGAGAAGTATTTTTACCATCATTTAACAAACTGTAAACAAACTCAGGAAGCAAATGGAGCAAGAGCACAAAAGACCCCGAGTTCTATTCTAAGAGCTCAAAGCTTGTAGATGTGGTCCGTAAGACACCATGGCCAGGAGATTTCCTCCAAACCATCCCACTCTGCACTGATACAATGCTTACTAAGCAACCTCTTTGGACACAGTCTTGGTGAAAAGTAAAAATCTGTTTTCATCATGATATTTGGAAAACACTGGAGGCAGAAAAATCTCTTAAAATTTAGAAGAGGGAATGAGGAATATCTTAATTTGTAACCATTAATTTTCAAGAGGCAGGATATATCATTATGTGTCTCATTATCTGTCAATCACTTAAGATTCTCAAGCAGCAGTCAAGCACATTAGAAACAGATTTTTGTTACAGCCAGTTCTGTGCTTCAATTGTGGTGCAGTCATTTTCCGTGTAACTTTTTCCTCATCTCTAAAATTAGGAAAATAACTCATAGGTTATTGTGTGGAATGTAGAAAACAAGGGTAAAATATCTTGCACAATTCTTGGCAATGGCATTTTCAAGGAATAGTTACCACTGTTGTTACCCCATCAGCATCATTTTATAACAGGGTACAAGCAAATAAAGATGGCCTGGATTTTTGGAGTACAGACCCATTTCCTTCACCTGGGTTCACTGTTATGCCCTCCAATGATACATCTTAATTTTTCTCATTCCACCTCTGAATGTCACATCCACTCAGACCTTGTTCTAATGCTATTCTTCTAATATTTTCCAAACTGAAATTAATCTCTTCCTTTTCTGAGTGTTCACTCATGTTATTTGCTCCTTTAATACTGTGCTTATACTGGTCTTTGATTACAGCTATTTTTTAAAATCAAATTTTAAGAATCCCAACAGTTGCACCTATGTCCAGTTAAGTCTCTGTAGCTCCCACAGTCCCTGGGACATTGTCCTACAACGTTTTTGTTTTGTTTTTTTTTTTTTTAAACTAAACTCCTTTTAAAAAAAATAGCTTTATTTGATTTTTTGTTTTTATGTGATACTGAGGGTCAAAGCTAGTGCCTCACACATGCTAGGTGAGTGCTCTACCACTGAGTCACAACCCCAGCCCTGTCCTAGGTCATTTTGAACATAGAAGGTATAAAATAAACATTTGCTGAGTGGCTATTACAAAAGAATATTGATGCTTATATAGCACAATTATCAAACATTGATAAGGTCATCTGGATTTCTGTAGCTTGGCTTAAGAGACCAATTAACTATAGTACCCTAATCAGAACTCTTGACTTCTTCACTTCTGACCACTGTATCTGGGTCATCTCTGACAGTGATGGGTAAGATGTATAGTACGTATTATGTGCCAGGCACTGCTGTAAGTGCTTTACTTATGTTTACAAATTTAGTCCTCACAACCCTATAAAGTAGTACTTGAAGGAAGTGAGGCATAGAATTTAAGATTATACCATAGTTCATTTTTCTTTTCCCCTAAGTATAAAAGAAAAAGAAGGACTGGGAGATTCAGTTTAATGGTAGAGCATTTGTTTAGAGGATGTGAGGCTGTGGGTTCAATCCCAACCTCAGGAAAAAAAAAAAAAAAAGGGAAGGAAAGCTAATAAAAACTCAAATCATTCACAACAGGAAACAGTTTTTAAAAGCTATAATGACCAATGAGAATTTATTAACCACCGAAACACTCTGTGTTGTTTACAAAGCATATTCTGACACTTCCATAAATTTTTATAACCTCCCATGGGTTAGAATCCATTGTATCCTTTATTTTCCATTTCTCCCTATTCACATTTTAACAGATATTGTGTTTACTGCCCAAAGGTAAAAGAGGTTTCTACTATCTATCTTTTATAAGCAATTTTAACTAATCTACTGAAACAATTTTAGTTACTTACCTCTAACTAGTGTGAAACTAAAGCAAAATGAGCTTCACATCTATGGGCACCGGACTTCTACAGGAACTTCCCTTGCCTGAGGACAACTGCTTTGAAGTTAACTAGATTTCCAAAGCACATGTAATATGATATTTTAAAAACAAAAAAAAAATTTAACTCAAACTCTTGAGTAGAAAATTAAGATCAATTTTTTTATAATAATTAATTTCCACTTAAGGAGATGACTGCATAATTTATTTTTTGCCATGCTGGGGACTGAACTGAGGGCCTCCTGCAAGCTAATCAAGCTCCCTACCACTGGACTAAACGCCCAATCCTAAGTTTTAGCTCTTTCAAGAAAGATACAAAATTACCTCTGACTTCAAAATGGCAAAACCTAGAAAGTTTGCAATCAAATAAGATATGCAATGACTTTTGGTGTGCTTTTTATTGCGGATGTTTAACAATGAAAGCAAAAATTACTAGAAAATGAAGATAAAGACTGAATGAGCATGTAGCACAATGTTTAAAAAGTTTTTCTTGGAAAAATGGAGGCTGAGTAAGCTCCTTCAGTGATCATTTCCCCACAGGAACACCAAGTTGAATAGCTATTCACACACCCAACTACTTTCACAAGAACTAAGGAAATAAGTTGCTATCATTTCAAGACAGCTTGTTATTTAAAAGATGTTTGTTTTTGTTTTTGTTACAAGTCTCATACTACTTTAAATGGTCAAAGGAATCAAAACACACTGCTACAGTAATGTACTTAACCACAAAGGAAAACTGTAAAAGAGGATGAAAGAAAAGGAACTATGACAAAACTGAAAAACAAGCTATAAAATAGCTGTGGTAAGACCTTACTTATCAATAATTACTCTGAATGTAAATGGATTCCCTTCTCCAGTTAAAGGGACAGAGTGACAGAATGAAAGTAGAATGTACTTAGAAGAAACTCACTTCATCTGTAAGGACATACACAGACTACAAGTGAAGAGTCCATGAAAATGGAATCTACCAAAAAAACAAGAGTAACCATACTTACATCAGATGAAACAGACTTTAAATTAGAAGCAGTAAAAAGCAACAAGAAAAGTCACTATATAATGATAAAGGGCTAAATTCAGCAGTGGAAATAACAATTCTAAGTATTTATACAGCCATTACTGGAGTACCTGAATATATAATGCAATTTTTTTTTTTAAAGATTGATGTGATTTTTTTAGACCTTTATTTTATTTATTTATATGTGGTGAGGAGGATCGAACCCAGTGCCTTGCACATCCTAGGAGAGCGCTCTACCACTGAGCCTTAGCCCCTATAATGCAAATATTAACAGACCTAAACAGAAAGACGAAGTCCAATACATTAATAGTTGTGGACTTTAATACCACTTTCAGCAATGAACAGATCTACACAGAAACTCAACAGGAGAGTTAAACTGCACTCTAGATCAAGTAGACCTACAGACAACTACAAGAACATTTGACTTAACAGGTGCCGAAGGCACATTTTCTTCATTACAATGTGAAACATCCTCCAGGATAGACTATGAGAAACCACAAAATAAGTTTCAATAAATTTTTAATAATTGAAATCATATCAAGTAGCTTTTCTGACCACAGTACAATTAAAACTAAAAATCAATTTAGAAAAAACTACAAATATATGGAAATTGAAATTGAATAAATTACTTTTGAACAATCAATGTACTAAGAAAGGAATCAAGAAGAAAATTTTAAAACTTCTGGAAACAAATTAAAATGGTGACATAACATACTGAAACCTATGGAGATAACAAAAGCAGTATTAAGATAGAAGTTTGTCAATGCCCACATAAAAAACTAGGAAGCCCTCAAATGACAAGCTGTTACTGCATCTTAACATATTAGAAAAACATGAGCAAACCAAACCCCAAATTAGTAGGAGGGAAGAAATAATAAAGATCAGAGCAGAAATAAAAGACTTTTGATACCAAAACAAATAAGGACACAATAACAACAAAAAACTATAGGTCAATATCCCTTGGTGAACACAGACATAGAAATCCTCAACAAAATTATTAGCGAACTTAATCCAACAGCACATTTAAAAGATTATTCATTAATCAAAAGATTAATCCAAAGATCAATGAAACAGTTGATTCTTCCAAAAGATAAAATAGACAAACCTGTGGCTAGAGAGAAAACTCAAAATCAGATGAAAAGGGAAACAATTACAATTGATACCATGATACAAAAGATTTAACTATATTTTGACAAATAACTTAAAGGAAATTAACAAATTCCTAAATACATATACCTTACCAAATCTAGATAATGCTGTAATTCTAGCTATCCTGGAGGCTGAGACAGGATGATTGCAATTCCTGGCCAGTCTGAGCAATTTAGCAAGACCATGTCTCAAAAAATAAAAAGGGCTGGGGATATAGCTTAGTGGAAAATAAAGCACCCCTGGTTTAAATCCCCAATACTCGGGGTAGGAGACTGAATCATGAAGAGATAGAACACCTGAACAGACTCATAACAAATAATCGGACTGAATCTGTAATAAAAAGCTTCCCATCAAGGAAAACTCGAGGTGTGGATGGTTTCATTAATGAATTATACCAAACATTTAAAGAAGAACTAGTACCAGTTCTCCTTAAGTTATTCCAAAAACAAAAACAAACAAACAAACAAAAAAAAACAGAAAAGAATTCATCCCCATATTTTCTATGAGGCCAGCATTACCCTGATACCAAAACCAGATAAGGACACAATAACAACACAAAAAACTATAGGCCAATATCCCTTAGTGAACATATACATAGAAATCCTCAACAAAATTACTAGCAAACTTAATCCAACAGCACATTAAAAAGATTATTCATGCTGGGGATAGCTCAGTTGGTAGAGTGCTTGCCTTGCATGCACAAGGCCTTGGGTTCAATACTCAGCACCAAAAAAAAAAAAAAAGGAAAAAAAAATCCTGTCATTTGTGACAACATAGAGCATTAAGTGAAATAAGCCAGGCACAGAAATAGAAGCACCACATGATCTTACTCATATGTAGAATCTAAAATTAATCTCAAATGCCAGGCACAATGGCACATGCTTGTACTCCCAGCTATTTCTCAGGATGAGGCAGGAAAATCACTAAAGTCCATGAGTGCAAGACACAAAAGAGATGCCCATGTTTAAAAAAAGAAAAAGAAAAAAAAAAAGTTGATCTCATAGAAGTTGAGAGTGAATGGTAGTTGGAATGGGAATATGGGGAAAAGTCAATCAATGGGTATCACATTAAACAGGTGTGCTATTGCACAGTCTGGAGACCATAAATAACAATAATTTAACAATTTCAAATCCTAGGATGATTTTGAATTTCACTATAAAGAAATGGTAAAAATGAGCTAAGTTTAACCTGATTTAAACTGTGTAATATATACACATATCAAAATATTACATGGTACCCATTACCACATGTTTGTGTCTGGGCATAGTTAGTTATCAGACCTTCTATAATAATTCAGATGTCACCAAACCAATTCAAAGGTTTCTATGTATGAATATATTGATGCTTACTTGTGGAAGCAAGCTTTGAAATTAAGTTGTAAGGCTCTTTGGGGTTTTCTTGCTGGTTCATTTTCACAAGCTAGTCTGAAACTGGAATACACTACACTATAAGTATCTTCTTTCCCCATATCTAGTTAACTTTCTGCCAAACACTGTTATTCATAGTTGGCTTTTAATTTCTTAAGTGATATGTACCTTTTAATGTCAAATGGCACCATGTAATCCCACATTTAAGTTAACTTGATAACTGCCTTGATTTGTGCCTGGAGCTTCTTGTTGATTATGCTGAGTTCTATGAAAGATGCCCCAGGTCCCTGCTGAAGTAGTACATACCCAAGAACTACTATGATTAGGGGGAGAAGACAGAAGTGGGAGAGAAGGAACAGGAAGGATATAAATTTCAAAAAAAACCAATTTAGATATTTAGCTAGTTCACTTAGAAAGACAAAGACTATTTTCTTGCTGGGTGTTATGGTACATGCCTATAATCCCAGTGTCTGAGAAGGCTGAGACAGGAAGATCACAAGTTCAAGGCGAGCCACAGCAACTTAGCAAGACTGTCTGAAAAAATAAAAAGGGGTGGAAATATTGTTCAGCAAAGCACCCCTGGGTTTTATCTCCGTACCCAGGGAAAAAATCCAAAACAAAACAAACAAACAAAAAAACCTCTCTCTCTCTCTCTCTCTCACCTCCCTCTTTAAAAAAAAAAAAAAAAAGGGGGCTGGGGATGTGGCTCAAGTGGTAGTGTGCTCGCCTGGCATGCGTGCGGCCTGGGTTCGATCCTCAGCACCACATACAAACAAAGATATTGTGTCCGCCGAAAACTAAAAAATAAATATTAAAAATTCTCTCTCTCTCTCTCTTTAAAAAAAAAAAAACCCAAACACATCTTATGTTGAGATGCAGCAAAGAATATACATATACTTTATATAAAAATTATGATAACTCTCTAGCAGGACATACATGTTCTAGGGTATGAACTTATTGGGGAAAAAATAAGATGCAAATAAGTAACTCAACCAGGCCACACTAACAGACCAACTGAACAATCCCTTCCTCACTATATTTAGGAATGTGATTCTACTGTTAAGATAGTATTAACTAAGAAAAAAAAAAAACCAGGGAGGTTTAATTTTTAAAGTTTTCCTTGATTCAGGATGTTTTGAGAGATTTCAGAACTTAAAATATTTTTTCACTAACTACACTACTGCATGATATAATTTTAATGCACACCCCTCCTGTACGCCCCATGCTGGGATTTTAAGCCAGGGCCAGGCAAGCTCTACCATTGGGGTACCCTCCCTGCTGCCATATTTCACAATAAAAAAAAATGTCATTCTTCAGAAGTGTTTCCCCCTAGATTAATTTTACCCTATATCAGAAATCAAATAATTCTGAACAACTACTTTACAGAGCTAACTTTAAAAGACATTCAGAAACCACTACTTGACCCAGCTTTTTTATAACAAAAAAACTTAAAATCAGCATACTACAGTGACACAGCGACATCAATGTTTACAGCAGCTCGAGGGTTCCATGATGAACAACCTAGATGTCCTTTAACAGATGAATGGATAAATAAAATGTATATATACATAATGGAATATTACTCAGCCTTAAAGAAGAATGAAATTATGGCATTTGGAGGTAAATGGATGGAACGGAAAAATATCATGCTAAGTGAAATAAGCCAATCCCCCAAACCAAAGGCTGAATGTTTTCCTCTGATACGTGAATGCTAATTTCAAAATGAGGAGTAGGGACTAGGGAAAAATAGGGACACTTTGGATTAAAGGAGAGTGAAGGGAGGGGCAGGAACAAAGGTAGAAATGATAGTAGGACGAATCAGACATTATTATCCTATTACCTAAATGATTACATGATCATGTACATGAGAAGCTATACTCCATTTACGTTTGATGTGTCAAAATGCATTCTACTGTCATATATAAAAAAAAGACATTCAAAGATCATTAGAAAAGTATCCATCTCCAATTCAACTATAACATATTTCACCAGAGCTCACAAATGTATAGGACACAAACCTGGCAAAAACAAACCAGTAGTCACTGTGAACCAGGAGACATGGGTGTTTCTACAGATGGCTATGAGGCAGGTATGCTGGATAACAGCTTTTTATTCCCTGCTAGCTCTTGTCCCTTGTTTTTGGTAACAGCTTCCAACTGCCCTTCAGGGAACCAAAGTTCCTGCATCCCAGGTTTGGGGAGGACTGTCGATGGGTAGGCATGTATTCAAACTAGGTCATCAGACTCTCAGGAATTTGAAACTTGAGCAAAGTATACCGGCAGGGAAAACAGCTGACACAGTCATTTTGATGGCAATCCCCTAGAGAGATTTTGTTCACCCCTGACCCGGAAGTTCACTAGGTCTGGCTGTCCATTCTTATAGATTTTTGTAAGTGATTCAATATGGGTCCCACAATTCTTGTTTACCCAGGTTAGCTAGTATTGAATTCTGTTGCTTATTACTAAATAATCAATAATATGAAATCTACATTGAGTGATATCTACTTTCTTCCTTTTTTTTGGTTTGTTTTTCTTTCAAACAGAATGTTCTTTTCAACTCAGGTCAGCAAGAAGTTTACATGAAACTATTAATTAAAAGTTTTAGTGTAAAACTACTACAGACAAACCTTCTTTGTTACTCCTCTATGAATTTTTATGTGTGTGTGTGTGTGGTGCTGGGGTTTGAACCTATGGCCTTGTACATATGAGGCAAGCACTCTACTGAGCTAAATCTCCAGCCCTCCTCTACGAACTTTTGATTCTTGCCTAAACATTTTCTTAAAAGTAACATGAAAACATGATTGCTTGTGTCTATGTACTGCAATGTTTCTACACTGATGCAAAGCCAATCAGACTGTCCTCAGTTCAAAAGTAAACTGTTACTCCTATAATCTCAGAGCCACAGACAGAAGGATCTTGAGTTCAAAGCCAGCCTCAGCATCTCAGTGAGACCCTGTCTCTAAAAAAGGGCTGGGGGATGTAGTTCAGCAGTTAAACACCCCCAGGTCCAACTGCTGGAACCAAAAAAAAAAAAAAAAAGTAAATTGTTGAAAATCATACATTCTAGCAAACAAATGTTTCACTTCCTGTAAACTATGATAGTGGTAGATTTCAGATGCAGCTGGAGTCACTGAATTTACAGGGACTTAGCATTTATAGCAGTTAGCCAAAAAAGTTAATTTTAAGTCAGAGTAGTGTGGATCCTAGAATTAGGAGAATCATCCTACAACAAACCCCAGACCTCATATGTAGGGAAGTTAACTTCTTTACAGCAATAGCAATACTAAAGACTATGAAACTAGTATCATTAATACAATTACCCTGTAGTACATGCAACTATCCTTGATGTATAAGTAACTACAGATTGCAAAATCTCAAGGTTATTTCCTGAAATGGAAATTCTGTGGATAGAGAGCATAAAGTTATGAGAAAACACGGATTAGACAATAACTCTTACAAGAAAGTTTAATACCTACAATAATTAAACTTGATTGCAAAGAAATTTAGAAGGTGAATACTTTCTCTGACATTCGAAGGTTCCATGATGAACTGAATAGTACTTCTAAGCTTACACAGTAATTTTTGCATAATTCAGTATTACTATGTCCACATCTGAGAGAAGAAAGCTTAAGCAGGTTACATTAAAAAAAAATTATTGAATTAGGAGAAAGATGAGGTTTCCTGTTGACATTTTTTTTCTTAATCTTGTGGTCTCTACATAATAAAATCCTGAGATTGTCTTTGGATTTTATCTTTATAACATTTGAAGTCATAAACGTTCTAATTTAAGGGTATGCAATCTATTCAGAGGTAGTAGGGGTAGGAGAGTTGGTTTCTGGAAGGGAGAAGGGGCAAAAATTCCACGGTGATTTTCATTTTTACCACTGTGAGTGAGTGTTCTCCGTTTGGAGGTTATGTTCTAGTAAATTCCCATGGGTCTGGCTAAATCAGTAACTTATTTTTGTTTTATCACTGGATTTTGGATATATGTACCACATGGTATTGCCTGCTCTTGTTTATGTGTTTCTCAGGACCACAAACTATACAGAAGGACAGGGATTCTACCTTCCAGGAGGGTGGGCAGGGATTCTCTTTCTCACAGTTGTATTTAATTTAGCAATGTTCCAGGGACTTTGTATAATAAACTTGTATTGTTTATTAAATGTAAAGAAACAGGTTTTCATCTATAAAAAGCGGGTCAATGACATCCACATTTTAAAACTTTTCAAGTTGACATTTAAAAAAAAAACAAAAAAACAAAAAAACCCTGACCCTTCCCTATACTGAGAAGTTGTGTAATGTTTCTTCTTTAAAAATGTCTGAAGCAGAACAAATTGATGAGAAATAATTTAAATAGCAGTGAGAGGCATCTACTTAAGAAATGACTTGATTTTTAAGTGTAATAACAGCATTATGTTCCCCTCACCTCCCATCCCTTGGGCGGCATTGTTTTTAACGTCCTCACACATGTATACGTGAAATATAAAAAATAAACATGTTTGTTTATGATAAAAGCCACGATGTACCGAAAGACAAAGGATGAACCTAATTTACTCTGGAAAAAGACATAAATGATTCCTATTCCATTATATGTAAAGTTACTGCTATTTACATTTTTTTACCTTGTGATATAAAAAGAGTTAACAGAGACAAAATACTTTTTAGGATGAAGTTCAGCTTTTATGTCTCAAAATTTTCACAAATAATCCAAGAACAAATGTTAAGAACACATATATTAAGTTGACAAATACAATAAAGTTCTTATGAATGAACCTCTCAACTGTTCTGTGTGGTTTTTCATGTAAGGAAGTCTTTTGGTTCTGAAGCTTCTCAAGGAAACTACATTTTTGGAGAATTAGTCCTTATTCTCCCTTGAGAACTAATGGGCTTTCTAGAAATAAATATACTACTAATATAACTACTGTTATTCTGTTGCCATCCTTCTGAAGTGGGAGAGGGGACACTTCTCTGGATTACTGTGATGTTTTGGGGGTGGGGGAACTTTCATGAAGTAGCCAATATCATGTGATGTGTTTTCAAAAGCCATTGAGAAATAAGAACAAGCCACCAACTTTACCAGATCCACCCAAGTTCACTAGAATGACATCCAGATATAGGCAACTATATTTTTTGCATACCCTTATCTTAAAAGTTCTAAGCTCCCCACAAAAAGACACCCCCCACCCCCACATAGCAGTCATGTATTCCACACACCCATACAAAGGCCATTAGGAAGAGGCAGCCCTGTAGTTACACTCCAAAGCCACTGACTCAACTTCAGCTACACACTGGAATTTTAAAATGCTACCCTGAGCATGTTTATATACGATCTCATCCTCCGCAAGATTTAACTGGGGCCCAGACCAATATTTTTAAAATTCCAGGTAATTCCACTGTGCTGCAAAATTTGAGAAACATTGCTCTGATTAAATGTCCAGTTGTAAATTTTATAATGTTAACAATCAAAATGTGATAAATAACAGAATCTTTCAAGATTCAAGGAGCCATTTATCCTGCATGAAACCTCTTTAATAACTGGGTCAGGCAAGGAAGTTAAAACTTCCTAATTTTAGTGCTGTCATCACCTCGCCCTATATTCATCTTTCTCAAAGATAAGGAAGTTGGATTCTCTCTAACCTTCCGTTCTTTCTCCTTACTCCCTCTCTATCTCTAGTCCCAAAACTTACCCACTTCATTTTTTTTTTCCTTTTTAGTACTGGGGATCGAACCCAGGAGTACTTTACTACTGAGCTATATCCTCAACCCTTTTTATTTTGAGACAGGGTCTAGCTAAGCTACCCAGGTGAGCTTCCAACTTGTGATCTTCTTGCCTCAGCTTCCCCAGGCTGCTGGGATCACAGGCATGTGCCACCAGGCCCAGCAACTTTCCCATTTCAAATGCAGCTTTCCCTACAGGGTCCCTCTGGTTTGTCTTTTCTTTCTGTCTTTTTTTTTTTTTTGAGAGAGAGAGAGGAGAAGAGAAAGAGAGATGGGGGGGGGGATTTTTAAATATTAATTTTTCAGTTTTCGGTGGACACAACATCTTTATTTTATTTGTATGTGGTGCTGAGGATCGAACCCAGCGACCCGCGCATGCCAGGCGAGCGCGTTACTGCTTGAGCCACATCCCCAGCCCCTTGTCTTTTCTTTTTAAAAATTTCCTCTCTGAAATGATCTCTCAGATATAGGGCAGTTAGGTACATTTGAGCTTGAACTCAAAATACCAGCCAGCCAGCCCCTGCTCAGTTGCTATACCCAATCCATCATCAAAATCTCTTTCATCTCCCCAACCATCCTGGCCCATCGGCCACCTGGACTCACTTAACAGGTTCCTAATTCCAATCTTTGCTTTTTGTAACATCCATCAAATCATGTGATTACAGTCTTGCAATGGTTTCTCCCTGCATTATAATCAACTCCAAACTCCCTCAGCGATTTCAGCAACTCCCTGTGTCTAGTCAGTAAAGCCTCACATCCACCCTTTCCCTACCACCTTTACTGCCACCTGCAGGTGGACATGGAGCATTGCTCCTGCCTTGCCAAAAGGCCACACAATCTGACAATCCTAGAGTGCTCCTTGGGAGGAAGGCTAACCATAGTATGGCCCTATGCAGAGGCAAGGTTCTCTCTGACGTTCTGAATGCTCTGTCCACCCTCTTTTGCCACACCACTCCCACCATCAAGGATTTACTGTAAGGAAAAGAAAGAAAACCAACTTGCTTAGACACCCAAAATCCAGTGATGGCAAGTCTGCCATTAACACATAACACATTCTCCCTACAATAAAGTGAAAGGTCCAAGTGCAGACGATTCATTCAGACCAGGGCACTCCCGACCAGTCTCACAGCTAAAGCTGGGACAGCAAGCACAACTGCTGTTTTCCTCCTCCCAAAGCAGTCACCCATCCTTACTGTTCGAACAGAAATGTGTGCCAGGTCCTGTGTGGGATGCTGGGGATGTGGTGGAGAGTGAAATTAGCAAGGCCTTGTGGAGCCAGTTTTCCAGTCAGGAAGGCATTTTGAGAGCATCATGCAAACAGATGTAACCACTAAACAACAGGTTCCTCCTCTGCAGCCTCTAACTCCCAAAACAGTCCCCCAAAGAAATGGAGCTTATGCAAAGGTTAAAAGGCTGAATAAATGTTAGCCAGGGAAAGACAAAGATGGGGTTGGGGAAAGGTATCAGGAATAGTATATGCAAAAGCCCTGAGGCAGAGAGGACTGAGCCAAAGGTGGGGGGGCAGGGATTACTGTAGCTGGAGAGCAAGGAGGAACACATTCAGTTATTAGATTGTACAGGTGCTGTTTTAAAGCCAGGACTTTACATACTAATTTATTTATCCCTTGAACTAGCCACACTGTTTCAGCCCCCATGAGATAGCTGTATTATCATCAGCTTTATTTTACAGAGGAAAGTGAGACTCAGATTAAATAACCTACCAACACTGAATTAACAGCAAGACAATTATTTTTCTCTTTGTATTTCCCCTGAAATACAATACAATACACACACCAAGGGTGGGAGCACTAAATTTAATGAATCAAATTCATTGTGGGGTGAAAAATGTAGACAAACCAATTCTGACTGAACTGACAGGTAACAGAATAAAGTATCACTTTTCAACTAGTTGTTTTCATGTTATAAAGATGCAACCACAATGAACTATTTTGTAGAAGACGGTTCCCGTTTTAAGAAACTGTGTGGTTAAATTTCATTTGGGGAAAAAAAAAAGCTAAACTAAAACTAAAAATACTTAGTGGAGTACTTTCTCCTTTCTTAAAAAACACACCCTGTTCATACTTACAGGATACAACATGTTTTGATGTGTGTATGCTGTAAAATGGCTAAATCAAACTAACATGTGCACTTTCTCTCATAGGTTTTTTTTTTTTTTTTCTTTTTTCTTTTGTGGTGAGCAATCAAAATGTACTCTCAGCAATTTGTTACCAACTACATATGACAATAATCTCTGGTGGGAACCCTCTGCTACAGTTTACACAACTTTCACAAGAATCATACATTATTTTTACAATCAGAAAAAAATTAATAAAAAGGATCCAGAGAAGCTAAGAAAAAGGCAACCCAATTTAAAAAATGGGCAAAGGCTAGGTACAGCTGCACACACCTGCAATCTCAATTACTCAGGAAGCTGAGGCAGAAGGGTTTCAAGTTCAAAGCCAGCCTGGGCAACTCAGTGAGGCCCTGTCTCCTGGGTTCAATCCCTCCACACAGATATACAAATTCCATTACATTGAAAAGACCAAAAAGAAAAAACAAAACAACAACAACAACAAAAAAAAAAAACAAGGCAGAGGACTTGAATTCTACAAAGAAGACATTCTACAAGGAAGATGCACAAATGACCAATAAGCATATGAAAAAATGCTCAGTATCAATAATTATTAAAGAAATGCAAATCAAAACAACCAAACATACCCATTTCAATGACCAGTAAGTTTTGAAGTGAAAAAATCAGAACTGCTGAAGGCAATGTAAGATGGTATGCTTTAGAAGACAGTCTGGTAGTTCACTAAATAGACATACCATATGATGCAGAAATTACACTCCTAGGCACATACTGAAGAAAAATTAAAAACATGTCCACACAGGAATCTATACATAAATGTTTATAGCAGCATTGTGCCTATTTCACCAAAAGGTGAAAACCTAGATGTCCACTGACAGATGGATAAACAAAATATAGTTTATTCATTCAATGAAATATCATTTGGCCTCAAAAGGGAATTAATGATAAGTGCTATGACTTGCATGAACACTGTAAACATTATGTGAAAGAGCCAGTCACAAAGCTATTATGTGACACCTACTCAAAGTTCAGAAGAGGGATTATGGAAAAACAAAGTAGACTAGTTGTTGCTTAGGGCTTAGGATTGGGAGGTAGGGGTGACAACTAAAGGGCATAGGGTTTCTTTTGTCCCAGAATTGAGTATGGTGATGGTTACATATATCTATGAATATAGTAAAAGACACTGAATTATCTGAAATGAATTATATGGTCTATTAGTTAAATTTCCATTGCCATCTCAGAATATGAGACTCTGGGTACTTTATAAGGAAAAGAATTTTATTTGGCTCACAGTTTTGGAGGTCCAAGGATATGGTGCCAGCATCTGCTCAGCTCTGGGGAGATAGGTCCCTGTGGCTAAGCCACCATGCGGTGGAGGAACAGAGAGGATCTACAGCATACAGAAGGGGCTATGCTCACAGGGAGGCATCACTTTATAACAAACAACTCCCACAAAATAGGCATAATCCCTTCAAGAGGTGGTACATTATCTCCTTCCCAGGCCTGACCTTTTGCAGCTTTCATTTCTAACACTACTGAGCTGGACATCAAGCTTCCAACACATGAGTCTTTGGGGGGAATACTTAAACCACAGCAAAGCACAGAATATGGCATGTAAACTACATCTCAATGAAACTGCTTTAAAAAAAGAGAAACGACCAGGTGCTGTGGCACATTCCTGTAATCCCAGTGACTCCAGAGGCTGAGGAAGGATCATGAGACCAGCCTCAGCAACTTGGTAAGACTCCACTCAAAGTAAAAAGGATTAGATTTATAGTTCAATGGTAAAACACTGGGTTCAATCTTCAAAAAGAAAAAAATAAGAAAGTCCCTTAACAACAACAAACAACTCCCAAAAACCAATATGAAAATATTCTCAAACTGACCAGAATTGAAGTAATTAACTCGGAAACAAGACAACTGGCTATTTGGTGGCATATGCCTGTAGTGTCAGTGACTCAGGAGGCTGAGGCAGAAGGATCCCAAATTCAAAGCCAGTCTCCACAAATTAGCAAGGCCCTAAGCAACTTAGTGACACCCTGTCTCAAAGAATAAAAAGGGCTGGGATGCTGCTTAGCGATAATGCACCCTTGGGTTCAAGCCCAGTCTGTTTGTCTGTCTGTCACACACACACAGAGAGAATACAGATGCTACAGTTTGGATTTTAAATGTCCCCAAAGGGGACATTTAGAGCCTGGTCCCCAGGGTGGTGCTAATGGGAGGTGGCAGAACCTAACAGAAGTAGCTTATAGTCATTGAGGGTATGCCACTGAAGGGGGACCATGGATCCTAGTTCTTTCCTCTACTACCCCCCCTCCCGCCCATGAGGTGAGCAGTTTTACTTTACCATTTACTTCCATCATGATATGCTGCCTTGCCACAGGTACAAAGCAATGAAACCAACCAATCATGCACTGGAACCTCCACAATTGAGTTGAAATAACCGTTTTCTCTTTATAAATTGATTGTTACAGGTTATTTCACTATAGTGACAAAAAAGCAGACTAACAGAATAGGTATCATGTACTTTAAATTTTCCAAGTACTGTTTGACTTTTTATTATGTACATGCATTACTTGCATTTTATACTAAATTTTAAACAAAATTACATATTAAGGAAAAAATTACAGATGAGCAAAAAGATGAAGAATCAAGCTGCTAATGTCTAGTATTACTGCTTAATCAGTACCTCACCAAAGTCTCTTCCTAAGAACATTATACATCTTAGAAAAATTATTCCTGAGAAGTCTTTATGTACTGCTCAACCTAAGTCATCAATTTCAGTCTGAAAGAAATAGTCGCAAGAGTCAAGAGGAAGACATCAAGGCCAGACAGTGAACTCTGAGGAAGGTTTGTGCAGATCTTTATAGAAATATTATGGTGTCATATATAAATAGCACGAGGCTCGGGCTAGGAGGAATCAGTGCTGTGATCTACTGCTTCCTTGTCCGCCCAAAGTGAAGAGGTCTCCAGTCAGAACCTGTTATTTTCCTTTGTCACTGTCCTATTCCTGCATTATCATAAATTCTGCCTATAGACCATGTGGTCCCCATCTGGTTTTCTTCTCTGGGAACCGTCTTCTAACTTGCTCTTTGGTGTTACTATTGTATTTCTGAGATGGGGTTGAGTCTTACTCCACCAACTTTCCACTGGGCAGTTTGTTACTATAATGTACATCTTTATCAGTCCACACCTAATATCTCTTGACAGTTTATTTTATTTTAGGTTGTTGTGTTTTGTTTTGGTTTTGTTTTTGTTGTTATAGATAGACACCATATCTTTATTTTACTTCTTTATTTATATGTGGTGAAGATCGAACCCAGTGCCTCACACATACTAGGCAAGCCCTCTACCACTGAGCTACAACCCCAGCCCCAGGTTGTTTTTATTAACTTTAAATTTTTTAGTTATTTGTTGAACAAAAACAAAATAATATTTATAAGCAATGTGCAAAGCATAAAATACTGATTAATTTTAGTTGGTAAATTTTATGATTACTCACTTCTATGTTCTAAGAAATCTTTGTCTATTTAAAATCATAGAGAGGTAATTTTATGTCGTTTTTTTTCCCCCTCCTGGAAACTTTTTAGTTCTAGCACTATGTTTAGGTTTATGATTTATCTTTAATTTTTGTATTGATGGATCAATTTAAGAACTGACACCTTAAAAATATCAAGTTGCTTAATCCATGAATATGGTATATCTTTCTATTTATTTAGGTCTTTCAGACTTCTTTCAGCAGTGTTTCATAGTTTTTAGTAAAGTAGTTTTGCATCTTGCTAATTAGATTAATTTTTGGTGACTGTTTTTATTAATTTTACTGCAAATGATAATTTAAAAAGCTTTCATTTTCTAATAATTTTGCTAATATGAAGAATAATAGATTTCTGTATAATGACACTGTATCCTGCAAAATTGTTAAGTTCAATTCTTCCAGTATATTTTTTGGATATTTTATGGAATACTATATACTATACATACACACATCATTTGTGAATAATGACAGCTTTACTTCACGACTTCCAATATTTATGAGTTTTATTTTTGTTTTGCTATTATACTGTCTAAAACTTCTAATACAAAGTTCAAGTTATCAATTAAAGTTGTTATTAATTTTATAAAAAAAAGAAGAAAAAAGCAGTATTCAGTTTCAGTGGAGTTCATTTTCCTTTTCAAACTAGAATTCAGATTCCACCACCTCTTCACTTTGGGTGTTCTAGACCCCCCTGCAGGCATTACTGAAAGACAACAGGAATAAAGACTAGATATTAATCAGGTAGTTGACTTCTCTGACCTAAGTTTATTTTTTTTGGTCCTATGTTTTATTTTGTACATCACCTTCTGCTTGTCCAGCTTTTTTGGAGGGGAGAAAACATTAAAATGCTCCAAACTTTCAATTTTTCTTAGTTTTGTTGCCGTTTTTCAATGACTTTCTGGGACTTTTGCATACTTTCTCAGTGTGTGTGCATTCCTTATTCTCTCCTAATTCCCATTTATCATGACCTCTCCCTGTTCCTATTATTTCAAGTACACAATCATGATTTTCTGGGTTTTATTAAAATTTATACAAAAGTCTAGTCACTCACTACCATCTCTGTGACCCTTGAAATAATTACATATTTAAAATGTAAATTTTCCTTTTATAATTTATACCACAATAAAATACAACAGCAATTCTTGATCTGAACTGGAAGCATTTCAGATGGGAGTCAGGCTTATTATTATAATTTAAGAACAGAGGAATGCTTCTGGCAAGAAAATACCAGGATAGTTACAACCTTCTGTCTTGAAGGTTCAGAACGTGAGAGAACACTGTGGTTAAGAATCATTAATGCATAAAAAGCTTTAATGCATAAAAAGCTAATGCCTACATGAAGGAGGGGAGGGGACAGAAAAAAAGTTGCCAGAATTCACATTTCTGGCCTTTTACATTCTCAATATCTAAAACTTAATTCTTTTTCTTAAATATTATATTTTGTTTCTAATTTTCTGTAAGAAAAAATATAACTGCAACTGCCATTCACCTCCGTGTGCCAGCCACAGTATCCTGATTGTGTTCCTCGTATACAAGAGGCTCACTCCTTCTTCAGAGTGTCTGCACCAGGGCATCTATACAGTTATTCCTTTTACCTAGAATGTTCTTCCCTCTAGTACATGCAGGACAGGCTCTCTTCTGCCTATCAGGTCTTACTTAATGACCCCACCACAGAGAAGTCTTTTCTGACCAGTTGATGCGACGCTGACCTTCTCCGGTCATTCTCTACTTAGTTGTGTATGTATTCTATGTAAGTGTGTATTCTAACCCTTTTTTCAGCAAGATCCAAAATCATCTTTAGTTGTTTACCTTCTTATAGTTGCTCTCTCTCTACCTGGATATTATAATAAGCCAGAGAGCAGATACTTAGCTATCATTAAATGCCTGTGCCTAAAACAGCAACTAGCAGAGTGGGCAGTCAAAACACACACCTATTCACGAAGTAAGTGAATATAGTATTGTATGATTATTGCATTTTACATTCCTTAAGGAAAAAAACCCTACATGCACAAGGCCTTGGGTTCAATCCTCAGCACCAAAAAAAAAAAAAAAAAAAAAAAAAAAAAAAAAGTCTGATGATGTTAAAAATTACCAATTTTTGAACATGATCTCAAAAACATGAGTTAAACACAATTGACAGTCTCTAAGGAACTGAAATTGTTCTTTATGAATATGTTTTTCCAAGTAATTAGGGAAATTCTTTCCTACATCAAATCTCTATAAAAACCAATATCAATAATAGATATAAATATCTATATATATCTAATAGACATAAATATCAATAATAGATATAAATATACATCTATCCAACCAACATTATCTCCATCCAAAGCAACTTTTCAGAACTGTTTCCTATCTTAAAAAGTGGTTCACAGCTCACCAAAAGTTTTCATCTAGTACTTCTTTCATACCCAAAACATTTTATTGAAAATAAAAAGAAGGTCTGAGGTTGTAGCTCAGAGGTAAAGCATTCACCCAGCATGCATGAGGAACTGAGTCTGATCCTCAGCACCACATAAATATAAAATAAAGATATTGTGTCCACCTATGACTAAATATTACTTAAAAAGAAAGAAAAAGAAGACAGAAGTATGGAACATGAGCTTATGTACCTCATAAATTCTTTCCACTTCAGACTTCCAGTGTTTAATTGGTATATAGAATTATCTGAGTAAGCTATGCCCAAACATCCATTACCCTCTTCTGCAGAACTCAAGGCTGAAGCCAGGTCCACCTGCTCAAAACTGCTGTGTCCCTCCCTGCCATGTCTGGATAAAACTGACCCTACTAGAGTAGCCTAAGTGATAGGGACAAGGATGGGTAACTGAGCCAAAGGCAATAATGCATGACTAGAACATGCTTGATTAGGAAATCAACTGCTTTGGAACTGCGATTTTCTACTGTAAACTTACTCCTCCTCCCGTTTTCCCAGTTGTTACATCACCAGCTGCTCAACCCCTAAATCAAGGTCATCCTTCATTCCTTCCTCTTCTTTGCCCCACTAACAAGTGATCAGCCCCTGAATACTTATCTACATTACTACTGTCATCTCTTGCTTGGACTGCTGCATATGCCTCTTGTTTTCACCTCCTTTCTGTTGTCACTCTTGCAAATTAGAATGACTTGTTTCATTAGCAAGACCTGCAGATTTACATATTCATGTTTCATATCTGCAGGCAGAATATAAAATATTCACTTCTAAAAACGTGCTTCAAAATTCATAGTATGAAATTCCAACAAGCTTGTTTTAGAATTTATTCACACCTTCGCTAGGCTGAGAAAGACTATTAACCCAGCAAACTATCATTTATTAATGCATACATTGGGCAGCCCTTCAGGTAGACTATATGGATTCATGGATGAATAACACGGTTAAGACAGGTCAGTGTACCAGCTTACATGTACACCTCTGGCTGTTATTACTTTTGCACCTTAGAATAAGATCCATTTCTTGGATCTTTTAAAACTCACCTGCTGGGGAGTTAGCAGTGGAGTTCTGCAGAAGCACATTGGAAGACTCTACAAAAATAAAGAGAGATCCTGTTATGAAAGAACATTTAATATTTAACTAAGAACACTGGCAATATGTTCTTTTTCTGCCCCTGGGATGTGATGGTGGTGATATGGGGGAGGGTAGAATATTCCACAGGAAGTTCTACTTTTGCCGCTGTTGCTATGAAACATACCTTGAAGCCACCAGTAATTCCGAGATTATATTATTGGAGCTTTCAAGACAGAAAACATCTAGCTTATGTAACACTTAAACAGTACTTACTATGTACAGCCAAATAGCTTTGCCACAGTTCATTCATCCACATGAAGGCAGAAAGGCAGTGACAAATGAACCAATTTCTGCTACTGACAACTCTGCTCTTCTGAGTGGAATGGACCATCTCAGGATGGCCCCTTTCTATTCATGGGTGCCTCAAGGTCTTGCATTATCCACATCCTAACTTCACATAATGGAGATGAAGTAGGTAGCATTTTTGTTTCTTACTGAAAGTCTCAGTACGATTCTTTCAATTTTTTAGCCAGTACCTTAAAATTTGAAAAAAAAAAATTTAAGAATTCTATGCCCCAGTTACACAACTTTTCAGACTGGCTTGTCCACCTTTAGTATTGTATAATGGAAGATTAAATACATATACCACAGGGGAAGAGACCAAGTGCATTACTGTGTAGTTTTCATAAAGATGAACACTCCCACTAAAACAAAACCAAAAAATCCCTCAATGTTCAAAGAGAAGAAGCAACAAGAACTTGGAAATCTTTATAACTTGTGCAAATATCTTTCTATGCAAATGTCTTCCTCTTGATGAGACTATAATCCATTTATCACAAAAGGATACAGTGTAATATAAACTCAAAAAAGGTCAAGATCAATGGACTATACCAATGTATTCAGCAGCAAAGTATCAAATAATTGTTAACATCACAAAGTACTTACCTCACACGAGGTCTTGGGTGGATCATGCTACCTGCATTAACCCTCCCCAAAATTCTGAGACAGGAATACTGTTTTGCAGTGACGGATACTGAGGCCCAGAGAAGGCCATCCACCTAGATAAGGGGCAGAGTCTGAACCAGGCTGAGGGCAGAGTCTGAACCAGGCTGATTTGATTCCAAAGCCAGAACATGAGTCCCAAATGGAACTGCTGATTTTCTACTGTAAACTTACTCCTCCTCCTGTCTTCCCAGTTGTTGCATCACCAGCTGCTCAACCCCTAAATCAAGGTCATCCTTCATTCCTTCCTCTTCTTTGTCCCACTAACAAGTGATCAGCCCCTGAATACTTATCTACTTTACCACTGTCATCTTTTGCTTGGACTGCTGCATATGCCTCCTGTTTTCTCCTCCTTTCTGTCATCACTCTTGCAATATGATTTGTTGATGACTTATTTGAACACATGGCCATTTCCAAGCCACCTCAATCCTTAGACTTTTCAGTTTTAAGAGTTAGTAAAGTCCCTTCTTTCCTCTAATGTTGTTAAAAATGGGTTTCTGTCACTTGTCACCAAGAAAATAACTAAGAACTTCTGGCCTATTCTGTTAGCCCTTCAGTGGGTTACCACAATCTATCCATCCTGTTTGCTGATATGCTAACTTGTTCTTTTCTCTATCCAACTCAGGATATTTATAAAACCATGCAGCAGACTGAATATTTTAAAAGTAGAATTTTAACATTTTTATCTTTTCCCAGAACATTCTAGACAATGGCAGTATTGTGGAATACAAACATTACCTACTTTAACAGCCAAAGTCACCCAATGTGACTTAATGGTGAAATGGCTGAAAGTTTGGATACTGATCTGAAATAAAAAATGCATTAGTTGTTGACTCACTTCTAAACCTCAGTTTACTCACTTGTAAGATGGGATAATACTATGATACTGTGAAGATCCAATAGGATGATTTATGGCCCTCAATTAGCATAGTGTATGGTATATAGAAAATGTGTCCAGCAAATATTGGCTATGTACATTTTAGTATGATTGTTAAAAATTATTATACCTTGTATTATTATACTGATTACACACTGTATATGAAGACTAGAAGGGTTGATTGATTTTTTGAGAATTCTACTGACCCTTCAGTCTAGTTTCAAGGTAACATTCTAGTTTGCAGAAATGAATTCCAGCTCATGGTGGTAATCATGAAATCAGTGTTCTCCTATAGTAGAACATTCCAAAATTTCCAAATAGCACTAACACCTAGTAACACATTAACAAAACTAAACCCTGTTAAAATAGGGGGGAAAAAACCTGTTTTATGAGGGCAAAAGAAAGAAAAACAAGGACACTCCTAATTAATCAGTTCATTAGAGAAACAGTAAAAACATTTACTTCCACACACCAAACCAACAAATTCTAAAAAAGGAAATCCATCTCCTATATTAGTATAAAATCAGCACCATGATAAACCACAAACATGATCTTACTGATTTCTTTAGAAAAGATTTCAAAATTAGGTCTGCAAACTCCATTTGTCACAGGTACAACTAAGCAAACAAACAAATTCAGCAAAACAAAAGTTATTTAATTCACCCAGACTATTCCAGCAAAACCAGGTGTTGTGCCATAACCAGTTGGTTATGCAAAATGACTTCCTTATCTCTTGCTTGATAAAACTAATCTAAGGTTAACTATATAGCGGCTGAACAGACTTTAAAACCATGAAATTTGGTTACTTAAGGCAATTTATCCTAGTTCATTTGATCAATACTCAGTGACTCAACTTCTATAACAGTTGACAAAGGAAAACAGAATTTACACAGCAAATCCCAGCTTCCTGGCCTTATCCAAAAAGTTCTTTTCAAAGACTCCAAGGGGCCAACGTCCTTAAAGGAAACAAAATCCCTTCCACAAAAAAGAAATGTCAACGTTATTTTGTTATGTCCTTACTGACGACCTCGAGGGCTCCTTACGACCCTGCAGCCATGATCTTAAAGGCTGCGCAGCTGACGCGCAAGTTGATGGCATACACCACAAGCCTCACCTGCGCCGGGGGGGGGGGGGGGGGGGGGGGGGGGGGCAATGGGTATGCTTTTCAAAAACTCCCAACTAGCCCTAAAGTCTAACTTTTAAATGTCTGGACCTTGAGACTGCAATCCATTTGGATATTCTACACAAGAGGAGGATGAAACTCCCGGGAAGGCACTGGAAAGGTTCCCCAAGTAGCTGGTAGACATGTTTCTGCAGGAATCGGTAGACATATTTTTCAACCCACCTAATCTTGTTTACAAACAGAAGCCTCCAATTCTAACCCACATTAACTTCGGGGAAAGGCTATAAACACGAACTGGAGCCCTCCGTTTAAGGCCCGTCCTGGGGATAACTCCACAGGTTATAAGCACCCCTCCCGGCCTGCGAGTGCCGCTTCCCAAACCGGAGAAAGGCCGGACAAAGTTCTGAGCAGGCGGCTCGAGGGCAAGCGGAAGACCTGCCCAAACCTCAGTTTCCCCCAACGCGTTCGGTCTCCTCCAGGTCGGCCCCGAGCCTTCGACCTGCAGAACTTTGCACAAGCGAGCCCAACTTGGAAAGCCACGGCCAGCAGCGCGTTTCCTCCCGGGACCGGGTGACTTACCCGCCGGAGCTGAGCCGTCCGCCGCGGCCCCCGGCAGCGCCAGCACCTGCAGCACCCCCAGGAGCAGCGCGGCCCGAACACCTCGCGCGCCGAGTCCCATTGTTCCAAAGCAGGATGCGGCGGCCTCGTGAGTCCCAAACGTGCCGTGAGCCGAGGTAGCGGAGAAAGCGTTTCTTCTGCGCACCCGATCCCGCCCCGCGTCCCCTTCCGCCGCGCACAACTCCACGGCCGCCTCCTGTACCCCGAATGACCAAATAGGGCGCGGGAGCCGGGCCTGAGGGGGCGTCGCGCGCTGCGCGGGGCGGGGCCCTGGGCGTGGCGAGTCTCCTCCCGCCTCCGGGCCGAAGGCACGAGCTGCAGCTTTGCTCTTCTGCAGGGGCCGCGTGGTTCTGGGTGAACTCCGGCGCCGCTTCCTCTCTGGTCACTGAGCGCCCCGGGCTGCGCTCGGCCTGGGAGGAAGGCTTTTGAAGAGTAGTTTTCTGGTGGGGACTCGGGTGCGTGCGACTCTAAGGGACGGGGAAGTTGCAGGCGGGATGATAAAAGTAGGGCTAATGAGAGAAACCTGAGAGGATGGGACTTCCTCAGAGAAGTCCTGGGTGCCAGAGCCCCCTTGGGTGACCCAGCCTAAAGGGGGAAAGCGGATCGACAAATTCGTCGCTTAAGTTCAAACGTAAAATATCCCAGATCGACATGCCCCAGTTGTAGCCCATGTACTCCACCAAAGACGAATTCGTGCCGAAAGACATTAGTGGAGTGGGTCGTGGGGCTCGCGGAGGAGTTGGTAGCTGTTTACCCTGAATCGCAGCCACCTAGGCCTGGGACACGTGAGTCTAACCTAGCCCCTTTTCCTCTTGGCATCTGCTGTGTGGTTGTGATGAAATAGCTTGTTGGGGTTTTTTTGTTGTTGGGTTTTTTTTGTTTTGTTTTGTTTTGTTTTTTGTTAAATCCTTTAAGCCCTTGGAGCTATCATTTGTCTTGACACAGTGCTTCTGAAGTCTGCATTTTTGATTCTGCTCAGAACTCTGAAGTATCCTGTGGTTGATGTAGGAGAAGGACAAAGACTGAGTCCTGGTTTGGATGGAAACCCTCAAGTGAAGTGGAAGACAGAAGGATCCAGGGCATTTTAAAGCCCTCAGCGTTCTAAGTATTGCAGATATTTGGAACCTGACCCAGATTGTATGACATAACGACTACATTGCACTTAAGTTCCCACAACTTCGTTATGGGAGATAGTACTTTCTTTTGGGGGGGAGGGTACCGAGGATTGAACTCAGGGGCACTCTACCATTAAGCCACATCCCCAGCCCTATTTTGTATTTCAGTTAGAGACAAGGTCTCACTTGAGATTCTTAGCGCCTCACTTCTGCAGAGGTTGGCTTTGAACTCGTGATCCTCCTGCCTCAGCCTCAGAGCCCCTGGGATTACAGGTGTATGCCACTGTGCCCAGCGAGATAGTACTTTCTGTTCTCGGGCAAATCAGTATAGATGTGAATGATCATAAAGATTAACCAGGGCAATTTATTCCAAATTTACAAAGACTTCCATCTGTAGATTAAACCAGCTAACCTGCAGATACTTCCCAGTTTCTTCCATGGCAAAAAGTAAGCACTGCACATTTAGGTGTTGGTTGCTTTATTTCACTGAGAAATCTGGAGGTTCAGTGGATATACAACCTGGGAATCTGGGATAAATAATGGGTGCTTCCAGATATGAACTGGGAAGTGTGTGATGCAGCCTCAATGTTTATATTCCCCACTCCCTAAATTCAAATGTTGAAACTTAACCCTTATGGGGCTGGGGATGTGGCTCAAGTGGTAACGCGCTAGCCTGGCATGCACGGGGCGCTGGGTTCGATCCTCAGCACCATATAAAAATAAAATAAAGATGTTGTGTTCGCCGAAAACTGAAAAATAAATATTTAAAAATTCTCTCTCTCTCTCTCTAAAAGAAAAAAGAAAAAGAAACCTAACCCTCACAGTGGTGGTATTAAGAGATGGAGGTTTTTAGGAGGTGATTGGACTGTAAGGGCTCCACCATTGTGAGTGGGATTAATGTTCTTATGGGATATAAATTTATTATTATTATTTTTTGCCCCTTCTACCATAAGAGGACTCAGTAAGAAGCAATCAAAGAAGCAGAGAGCCTTCACCAATCAGTTAATGTCTTGATCTTTGACTTTCCAGCCTCTAGAACTGTGACAAATTTCTGTTGTTCATAAATTACCTAATGTAAGTTATTTTCTTACAGCCGCAGAAATAGACAAAGACAATATAAAGATGTCAACTTGACAATATTTCCTGGGACTGACCTTGATGTAAGACACCTCAGATCTCTTGTCTGATTTTCACACCATGGTGTGAGTGGGTGTGCACAGCAGCTTTGCTTTGATGACAGTCTATAATCTCACCAAACTACTCTAAATTTCCAAACATGCTAGAGTCTTCTACGGTTTTGTATCTATGCTCCTGTTCTTCCTGTGATGGAAGTGTGAAAGTTGTGTGAATCAAAATGGAATCCCTTATGTCAACCCCTCCAAAGGAAATAAATAAATAAATAAACTGGGAAGTTAAAAAGAAAGGATTCTTACCAAAGATTTCCTGATAGTAACTATCAAAAAGGTGGCCAGAACCACATGCTTGCACAGAGGCCACAACTTTATACAAATATACTTCTATGAGGACATCTGTCTAGCAACTTATCTCTTCAACCTTAAATGGATGCTACTCTTGTTATTAATCTTTGTGGCCAAGAATTATTGTTTCAAAATGTGTGATGTAATTCTTTTTATTTTTGTCCTTAAAATTTTCCCATTTCAACCTCTTGAATAGGCCTATAGTTCACTATGGCGCTTTTTTTTTTTTTTTTTTTTTTTTTTTTTTTTAGGTAGATGTTCCATTTGCACAAGATAACCCTCTGACGTTTTATCCTGTGGTTTTCATTCTTCTCTCAAGATCCCTTCACATTTTACGTTCCCCCCCGCCCCCCCCCCCCACATACTATCTAGAAGATCTTAGTGATCTGATTCCTCTGCTCATATTTTGATCAGCTTGGTCTCCCCACTTCTGCATTTGTTCCCTAAAATCTGTTCTTCATAGATTAGCCAATAAAAAATATGTCAGATCATGCTTTTCACCAGCTGCCTAACTGAATCCAAAATCATGGCCTGTGAGGCCTGACCTGACATGGTTCTTGGCTGCCTTTTCCACCTCATTTTCACTTTCTCTCCCTTCACTTACTCAGTTCTGTCTCTTTGCAATACTCAAAATTACCAAGGCAATTCCTATCCCAGAGCCTTTGCTATTGCTGCCTCATATCATTTAGGCCTCTGCTCATCTCTAATCTCAGAAAACCTTTCATGGATACCCTAGCTCACAGTTTTACTTGTCTTTGTAGCTAGATAGCACTATCCATCATTAGGCCCAATTATATGTTCATTGTTTTTTCTTTCCTAAAGTTCCATGAGAACAAAAGACTTTGAATATATATATTCAAATCCAGCTCCTGTCATGTGTTGATACAGTTCGAGGGCACTTGTCAAATTTAGAATTGCCCGTCATCTTTTGACTACCTTTCTTTTATTTAGAACTCAAATTCCTATCCTTCCTTGCAACTGGTACAAGAATGTTACTTAGATTCTACCAGTCAGGCATATTCATGTGAAACTTAAAATTTGGGTAAAAATAACCAGAAGAAACAGTCTCTGGGGCTTTCAGTTTTATTGGTATAAATCAAGCATAAGTAACTGGCTTTGCTGGTTTTCAGTGGCTGCAAAATTTTGTTTTTTATGCAGAAGTGGCATTAATCTAGAGCTGCAACAGAGACTCATTGAGCTAGTTCTGCCATGGTTTTGTTTATTATTCCTGGAGGCTTAGCCTCAGTTCGGAATCAGTTCCAACAATCCTGCATTAGAACCTGCTGCATTAGAAAGAATCAGCAGCTTTTGATTCCCACAATCAAGGATCCTTACTACATATGATTGTGAGTCTTTTTCCCCTTAGCAGGCTACAATCTCTGTGAGATTATTTACTAAATACTTTCTGGGTGTTTGTTGGGCTGACCTCACACAGTTTATAGTGTGGTAGCAAAATAAATACATAGACAAATATAAAAGAGTATGGTAAGTGCTATGGTGTAATAATAAGAAAGCTCACATTGTCCTCTCTGGAAACCTAATACATTTCCCATCAAATAGAAGGCATTCAATTTATGGAATAAATTTTGGGTGGAGATAAAAAGCAGGAAAGCTCTGATACCCTTCTACTTCAATGGTGTTCTTCTTCTTCTTTTTTTTTTTTTTGTCCGTCTTGTATTTCCTGTATGTCTGTGTCTTTGACTTAGAGTCACCTGAAGGTGCCTACATTGGAACCATCATTTATTCAATCAGTCAATAATTAAAAATTAACTGAACACATGATATGTACCAGGCACTTTGCTAGATGCTGCAAAACAACAATAAAGAACACAGATCTCCTGGCTCATTCAAGAGACCCCACTGAGTGGTTTAAAAGTGAGTGAGTTTCTGCTTATGGACACAGAAGGTGAAATGGTGGTTGCCAAAGAGTTGGGTAGGGGAGAATGGAAATTATTTAATATGTAGAGTTTTAATTTTGCAAAATAAAAATAATTACAGAGATGGCTGATGGTGATTATTATACAACAATGTAAATATACTTTACTCAACTGTACATTCAAAAATAGTTAAGATGGGAAATGTTATTATAACTATTTATCGTAATTAAAAAAAAATCTCCCCAGTAAGTTTTGAAATATTGATAAAAGAGAAAGGTGAGTTGGTTTCCACATGGGAGTAACAGAAGATGCTTTTGTTATACAAAAGATAATACAAAAGATTATTCAAAAGATAAATGACTTCATGTTTTCCTGGTGAAACTTGTTTAAAACCCACAGTAAATTTTTATTCACTGAAAAAGAAACAGGTGATAGATGAAGGTTCATCTAGTTTGCTGTCTACAGACCTTCTACGAATAAATCAGACTTTTTGATAAATCAGTATTTTCATGAGGAAAGAATCAGAATCTGCCTGGCTTTGTGGTGGAGATAGCTGCAAATTAGGCACTGCTGTGGAAAGATTTAACAAAAGAGTGTAAATTGGCCTGTGTCCATTTTTCTGTTTCTGCCAATTTTCTGTCAACTTCCATTTTAGCAGATTGACAACACATTATAAACTATGATTAAGTCCTCACAATGAAAGCTGATTGGTGGGTTTCTTCCCGCTTCCAGTACCTTGCTTCCTTTCATCTGCATTCTGGAGCCCCTATATTTCTTGTGTTTTTTCCTTCCCTCTCCTTTTAGTTTTCCCTTCTTGCCTCTTTCTTCAAACTATACCCAGAGTATGAATCTTGTTAATTAATCAGAAAGAATTTACTAGGTATCTATTCTGTGTAGGATTCTAGATTGACACAAGAGCAAAGGTAGAAATAAAATGAGCAAAAGGCAAGTGAAGGTAAAAATAAGACAATAAGCAGAGAACAATGAAGTCCTACACAATTAGATTTTCCTTTTGAAATAAGGAGATCAGAAAAGAAAGTTCTGGGTGGATTGAAGTTTTAAAGGGCTGATTTCTCAAAAAGGGAGTGGGGAGCTGAGTTAGAATCCAAAGGATTTGCCTGGTTGGGAGGTGGTGGTGGTTCTAGGCAGGATTATGCCCTGCTATGAGGACAATCGCAAGAGAAGAGATCTGAGTTCACAGGTTTCAACTTGGGTGAGCATAGGGAAGCCTCACGATCCTTCCCCTTGTAAAGACCCTAGTTATTTATCTGCTCTTCCTTTGACTCCTTTTGTTTCTTCTGTACTGGAGGCAAAAGGGACTGAGCCTATTTTTCTTTCCTGTATAAAGTCACTGCCACCTATCCCGTCCTTTGGTGTTCTTATTTTTTCAGCCTACACATGGAGTTCATTTCAAGTCTTCAGCCTTTCTTCCTTGCTGCCTCTGAACATAAACATTTTGGATAACAAGGATTTCATTGCTACTCATGACAGAGAAGCTGGCAAAAGATAAAATAACTATTATAGGGAAGTTTAAATTTTTTTTAAAAAAAAGAAAGAAAGTTGATATAGTCTTAGTCCCAGCTCAGTATTTCCTGTCTCATCTGGAAAGTGAAGCAATAGGATTTACCATTCACTCAAAAAAGTTTGAGCAGCTGATTTACATTTTTTTAAAAAGATGGTACCAGTTGCTATAGAAAGGACCAAAGGTAGAAATAGGGAGAGCAGTGAGGAGGCTATTGTTTGGAGGCTTGAAGTAGAATAGAAGTAGTGAAAACAGAAGAAATTAATGTATTTGTGATGTGGATTGAGAGTAAAATGAATTGGATATGGTGGTTGAGGGAAAGAGAATTAAGACTGACTCCTGTGGCTCGAGTGGCTGGTTGTTAGCTCGACATCCCACATCCTGAAATATTCACACTTTAAATTTTGTCATACTGTCTTCCTTTCTAGAGCTTGTTTGGGGGTTCTAGCAGGGGAGAGCAGCTATTTGTATACCTTGAACGAAGCATGGTCCTCTTCTACAGAGTACATTGCTTTAGGAGGGACACACATGAGTGGTGAGGGAGAAAGGGGGACACCTGCCTTCCCAACCAGATCAGCCAAACCAACCCTGGTGATCAGTGGAGTGACAGATGTTGTAGCCAGATTGCCCTCACATCCCTCCTGTCATTTCTAAATTTCCTGTATCACCCTCCATCAGAAATGCATACAGAGGTAGGCAACCTCAAATAGTTTTAGTGTTCACATGTTGGTATGTACATGGGATCAAGGGGGAACTACACAATAGACATTACCTAAGTCTACTATCATCCAATAGTGCACTTTGAGTACCACTGAACTGAAGGAAGAAACCAGACAATAGTTAAATAGACAAAACTGGTTTTGGAGAGTCATATAGTGTGGGGGAAATTAATCCAGCAAAAGGACCTTGTGTACCAATGAATACAATAAGAATAGGTAATGGGCCCCAATTAAGGTTTTTTCCTTCGCATGTAAAGGCCACTCCATGAAAATAATCAAAAACATTCCAAACATTCTAGCCAAGCCTTTGTTTGAGCTTTGGGAAAATGGAAGTGGGGGCTGACCTGAATGGAGGTTACAGGAAAGTTTAAACCCAAGAGCTATAAAGATACAATTAATTAGAGGGTCACAGTCTGAACCAATAGCATTGATACTTTTCAAGTAACTGTTTAGCACAGATGCTGACAAAGTACTAACTTGGGAACTTTCCTAAGACCTGATTAGCATGGATATTGATCAAAGCCCCTACTCAGGACCTATATAAACCCATAGACTACTACACTGAGGGGAACCCCTACTGGGTCTCCTCTCAAGCTGTGGAAATTCTATCTCTTTTCTTCTCACTTAAATAAATCTTACTCTATTGGGAGCCGTGTGTGAACTACATGTGAACTATTGCAATGTTCGAGCCATTAAGGCAGAAGCTGCTCTTCTGGGAACTCCTGGGTGAAATTCCCTGTTGCAGAAAGCCCAGATTATGCTGACATCCTGACCTAGTTCACAGCTCCACACAAACCGCTGGAGGTGGGTGTGACCTGCCAAGCACAAACAACCTGTTTATCTCCACTCTCATCCTGTTCCCCCAGAAGAAGATCCCTATTGATCCCCTTTAGTCTGTACCGCTATAAATAAAGCAAGCTCTGGCTTTTTCTCTGTTACAAGTCAGACTTCTCTGGTTGGCTCAACCTGTCACTCACCTGGCTTAAAAATATAGAATTCTTGCCTTTTGTCTTTATTTCTTGATATGTTACTTTCATATCTTATTTTGTAGCCAGCCCATCCTTCAGATGGTTACCTACTCCCTGGCCCACTTGGGATGAAGTGAAAGGAGATTACTTCTTTCACTCTTCTGTTTTTTTGTCTGTGGATTTCCTTTTTGGAATTTGCAAGAACTTGGAAAGAAATTGGCAGTGAGCTGCTAGGGTCTGCCGTTAAGCGCTGCAACATGCTGCTGGGTAGTAGCAGAGAAGAATAGAGAAGAATCAGCTTTGCTGGTTGCAACCCTTGATCCTCAGAGTTTATGCCAGCAGGCCTCCCTTGCTGTGATTAGCTGCTAACGCCAAAACAGGTTTTCTTGGCTACAGAGGTCTGCAGTTTATTCAGACTCCACCTGCCAGCAGAAGCAGAGAATCAAGTTTCATCTCAAACTTGGGTTTCACCAATATAGAAGCGAGAGAACATAATTTAAGTTAGGTAAGCATTATTAGGTAACACAAATGTGATGACCAAGTCTGAAATTTTCATACAAATTTATAAAGAAAAATTGGAAACAACAATAAAAACTTCTTTTAACTGAATTACAAGAGCTTGTACTTTGTGATTATTTCATACTTATAAGAGATTTTTGAGCAAATCAGAGGAAAGTATTTATAGGGTCATTGTAAAATCAAAAGGTCAGGCCAATTTTATTAGGCCTATTATGTTCTCAAAGTGACACCTTAAAGAGAGGTAG
Source organism: Callospermophilus lateralis (assembly GCF_048772815.1). NCBI lineage: Eukaryota > Metazoa > Chordata > Mammalia > Rodentia > Sciuridae > Callospermophilus > Callospermophilus lateralis. Next base: position 124,141,806 of record NC_135306.1, on the reverse strand, counting down.
GTGGGTAGACGGTAGTCTCTCTTTTGAAAGAAAAATTCATCATTTTACCCCTACAGTGACACATGTTTTTCCAAAGATCTTTAATGTAATCAATCCCAAGGAAATAATATATGAGAATTCTATCATTAAGTGTAATGAGAATAAAAGGAATGATACTACATCAGGAGCATCTATGGTCTCCTACCCACTCCTCTTTTGGGCCTTAACTCCTGTGTCTCTGTCTAAGAGAAGGGCTGAGTGTACTGTCACCTTTCCTGAGTGTTTATGGTGCAGAATCAAAGATGGAAGAGAAAAGGGCTGAGTTGAAAAAATAAAAACAAATGCCAAAATGATGCAAAGGGCGCTGATTAAGTAGCAGGAAGGTAGGAGTAGTAGAAGGTGAAGGAAAGAGGAAGAAAAGCAAAACCAAGACTCACAAGGAATCATTTTGAGAGAGAATTGTGGGTGGAAATGTCAAAATTGGGACTTTAAATCCACTGTGGACTTGAGACATACTGAAGCAAGAGAAATGGGGTGGGGGAGAAGAATCTGGACAAGGAGGTTTTAAGAAGTATCACTACAGGTTACAAGTTGATTCCCCTTAACATTCTTCAAACATGGAAGTAAGACTCAAATGGCTTTTAAATTTTTTATTTTTCAAATCCATGGTGCTAGGCATTGAACCCAGGGTCTTGCACATATTAAGCAAGTACTCTACTGCTGAGCTACACTCTCCATCCCTAAGTACCTTTGATGAGTGAACCAAGTATCCTGGAAGGTGAAACCCTACCAAGATGGGGCCCCCCATGGAGACTCTGAGATGTGTTAACCTTTAAAATAATGTGAAATTGATAAAAAAAAAATTACTCAAAAGTTCTTTACTGAGCACTTACTGTGTTTGTAGCATTGTATAAAGCATGAACGAAGAAATAAAATAGTTTAATGTGTGGCCATGTCCTTGACACTCTCATATAAATGATACATTTCCATCCAGACAGGTATAATAATATACTATCAAAATAGATGCCACAAGATGATGAGGGCTGTAAATTGGCAAGAAGGCACACTAATTAAATGTATTTGGGTACTTTCCTAGACTTTAATATACACTTGTCTTTGGTCTATTTTTGAACTTGACTTGAAAATTGAAATAATTTTCTTAAGTTTTAATATTCTATAATTCTATTCATTTATACTACACAAAACCATCAATGCCTCTTCCACCTGGAAAAAAAAAAGACTGGAAAAAGTCATTTATCTGGTTGATTTTTTTTTCTTTTTTTTTTTTTCCCCTTTCCCACTATTCTGATTTTTCTAATTTCTCTAAAATGATTATGTATTTTTAAAAAATTTTATGTGATTTTTGTACTGGGGATCGAACTTAGGGGTGTGTATAGCTGAACTACATCCCCAGCATTGTTTATTCACTTATTTTGAGATAGGGTCTTGCTAAATTGTTTAGGGCCTTGCTAAGTTGCTGAGGTTGGCCTCGAACTTGCAAACCTCCTACATCAGCCTTCTGAGTTGCTGGGATTACAGGCAGATGTCTCTATACTCAGCTATGTATTGCATTTCAATGAATTCTTCCAGAAAACTTTATTTTGGAATTGTATGTCAAATGACAAGAACAACAACACCAACAATAATAAAAGTTTTCATGACTATTCTACAATTAAATATTAGGTTGGACATAATATTTAATTTTCTTTTAAAGTTCTGGCCTGAGGGGGGGAGACCAAAAACAAACAAAATGTCTTCCATGATGGAGAAAAAAATCCAAATTTATTCAATATTGAATTCAGATACAGATATGAGATGTGTTTTGTTTGTTCACAGTATTTACCAACATGGCATTTAGAATTCAAATATAAAATTTTTTTATTAGTTGCTAAAATTGAAGATAGGACTACTAATATAAAAATTCTGATTTCTATTTCTTTTGAAACATTGGAAGATCTGGTCATACCTGACCTATCTTGTCATCTGGAGTTGTAGAATACCATTGCTTCCTTTAGGTAGTACTTGAATACTCCCTACAGTCCCTCTGGCTCTTATGATTTTATTCCCAGTTGGCCTCATTAAGTTCTGATACTTGCATTTGAATTTGTGGTCCCTAGCATAGAATAAGGATCTGGTGAATTGTTTCTGAGAGTCTTGTTCCTGGGTTGTCATTTTTTTGTTTTAAGTGTTAAATATTTTTTTCTTTTAGTTCCTTTTTTTTTTTTTACCTCATCTACAATATGTAACTATTCCATGCTACTACGTAAGGTTTCAGAGTTCTATAACTAACACACATATGAGTGAATATTTTTGTTAGCATAGAGTTCCAAGGAATCCTTAAGAGATTTTGTGCATGGATTTTCTGAAGTTGGATTACTGTTTCCTAGAATATTGAAATGTTTTATAACTTTTCAGACCTCTACTAATTTTATTTATTTAATTTTTATTTTTTTAAAAGTCAAAGTATTACATCAGTGTTGAAAAAATTTAAACAAACCAGATGTGGTGCTGGGAGATTGAAAAATTCGAGGTCAGCCTGGGTGGCTTTGTGAGATACTGTCTCAAAATAAAATGGGCTGGGGATGTACTTCAGTGGCAAAGCACCTCTGGGTTCAATCCCTATTACCACCACCACCATCAACAAATCCATCACACATACATAGATACATAAATATACATGAAGTAAATAGGACTAATGTTTTTCCTATTTTGTCTCCCAGGTATAATCACAGTTAGAACTTGATATTTTTCTTTGTAGACCTTTGTTTTTGTTTGTATGCTTTAGTTTTGTTTTTGCACAGTTATATAAAAATTTGGGAGCTGGGAGTGAAGCCCAGTGTTAGAGCATGTAATTAGCATGCTTGAGGCCCTGAGTTCAATTCCCCACCCCTAAAAAAGATTATATATTTATATGAATATAGAGGTATAGATTATATTTGTTTTTCCCCAATAAGGGGATCATACTACACTTAATGCCTTGCAAACTTTTAATTTGGCAATGTCGTAACCATTTTTCCATGTAAGTACAAATAGATTTGCTTTGTTATGATGCCTACATAGCCTACTTTATTTACATGTCTTGTTTTTGACAGATATTTAGATTTTTTCTGATTTCTACCAATATAAATTCAATGGCACTGTGGACATCTATAGGTCAGTATCTTGGCAATGAGTAAATAGTAGTTCCAAAGGGGAGATTCCTAGAAATGGGATTATTTACTTAAAGAATGTGTGTTGTAAAATTTTGACATGAATTGGAAAGTGCCATTTAAAATTTATGTTCCCATTCTTGCTGACACTGAACATTATCTGTCTCTATAGTTTTTGCCAAAGTGGTAGGCAAATGACAATGTCTCATTTTGCTTAATTGGCATTTCTCTTTTTATTAACTGAGATGGCACATCTTTGCCAATATTTATTAGCCATTTGTATTTACTCTTCTGAGAGTTAGATATCTTTAGTTGCTTAACTTTCATATTGAGTTGTAGACATGAAAATATGGACTCAGTAAATATCTGTGTGTCCTTCTATATACCAAGGAAGGTTTTAAAACCTTCTTTCCCAGTCAGAGTGCATGTTTGTGTTTCCTCCTAGTATGTAAGTTTCCTTTGTTGTGGCTTGTACATATCGGTGTCAGCCATCAGACTAGCAACATTTGTTCTTTGCCAAGAACAATTAGCTGGCGCAGTGTATAATTTAAAAAGATGCAGAGGTCACTTATTCCCTTTTATAAGATCACAATCTAATGAGGCAGAGAGGAGTAATAGATGGGAATTACACATGGGAACCAGCTATAGCAACAACAGTGCAATGCACTTGCCTTTGAGCAATGTCTTATAATTTAAATTATTTTAAGAAAGAAGAAAGGTACACAAATAACTAATATTATTACGTTAAAAAGGTAGCTATCATAACATTGGAACAGGGTTTTGAGGGGAAGTAGAAATAAATTGAGTGTGGGGACTTGATTGTAGAACTGGAGAAAACTCTAAGAAAGACAACAGAGAGATGAAGGAGGAGAGAGGAGAGAGAAAATGTTTTTTTTTTTTTTTTTTTTTTTTTAGTGGGTGGAAGAAAACAATGTGAAGAGACTAAACAAAAGGGCTAGAGTCTATCTTGGAAAGAAAGCCCAGTTCCTATCAGATTGTGCACAGTATTCGGAATGCTTGAGAAGTGACCACAGGAGGAAATCATCCCCTATTAACCTCTTCTTCTGAACACCATACTCCTATCCTATTAAGTCAATCTTAAGGTTATGTCCTCATTTTTCTTATATCAGCATATCATTATTGGCTTATATTGAGTTTGAGATGAACTTACTTCCATCTTCTGGTATTTCCCTGTAGACTTTGTGACCCACAGAAGGAATACTCTGTCCAGCGACCAGTGCTGGCTTCATTAAAGAAGGTTCGAACCGTGAGCAAAACGCTAGGGAGTTTTAAATTGAAGAGACAAGACTCTAATTACCTTTAAAACCAGCTCCAGGACAGCTTCTCCTAGCTCCAGCCTCCAGCCACCTAATGCAGTAGCAAGGTTTACTGAAGAGGCCAGAGAGAGAGAGAGAGAGAGAGAGAGAGAGAGAGAGAACACTCCAGGGAGTGGACTTTTATTGGGGAAAAAAAAAATTCCGGGGAAAATCCCATCCAATGAAGATTAAGGGGGGCGACATCCCAAGGTCAGGGGTGACGATTGGGTCTTCAGGGCAGTGGCCAGACACGCCTCTGCATGGACAAGCCCTTGGACCTGGAGAAGGGTGGGGAAAGCTCTGACACAGCTGTGTCTAAGCGCTTCTCACCCAGCCAGGGAGGTAACTCAAATCACGTGGGAGGATGGCCTCCCACAGAATACACTATATCTGAACCATTCTGCCTGATTTTCAGTCACAGGGACATCCATTAACTCACTGATTTCTTTATTTCCATTTGTTATAAAATCCCACAATATGCATCAGGGCTGTGCTGGGTGGAGAGGAGACAAAGATAAACATGACGGTTTTCCTTCTTTTGGAACTTATTTATCAAAGACCAGGAAAAGTAAGCTACTCATATATTCAGCTAGAATACATGAGAACCCTATGCTCAGGGGTAAAATGTTTGTATTTGAATCTGGTTAGCACCTCTCAATTTCCACTCTTGTTAATGAAAATTGTCATTCAAAGATGCTCTACAAATGGCCTGAGTCTTGTGAGACAGAACACTGTACACACCACGTCAGGCAAACATTTTATCACTCACAGATAGGCTATAAGGATAAACAAGCTTAGAGCTGGGCACAGTAGTGCATGCCTGTAATCCCAGTGACTTGGGAGGTTTAAACAAGGGATCACAAGTTCAAGGTCAGCCTCAGCAATTTAGTGAGGCCCTAAGTAACTGAGTGAGAAACCTGTCTCAAAATAAAAAGATTTAGAAAAAGAGGAGGGGTTGTTTGAGGATCTAGCTCAGTGGTAAAAATACCTCTGGGTTCAATCCCCAGTATATAAACAAACAAACCAACAAACAAATAAATGCCTGGGATCTATGACAAATTAGTCTCCAGAGACTCAAGAAAGCTGTCCAGGATGGTGGAGCCTCATCTGTGCATACCCAACAACCTACCACAGCTAGGGGCCCTTGGATTGCTGAGCTTCAGGTTAGAAGAACATGATGTTCTATGAGGAGGAGGACATGGCAAGGTTGTTCCAGACCTTCCTCTTCATCCCAGGATGTCACATTCTCAGTACATTTCATGAGAGAACTGAATTGACTGAGGTCATCCAGGGGCCTGTCTTCCTGCATCGCATCTCTGGGAGGGCCTGCCAGGTAGCCTGCCAGTTCCTGAGACCCAGGGACTACTGAGCTGAGCCACGTATGGGCAGTGGTGTTCACATTTTTATCAGGGCAGCCTTGGTTTTTATTTATATTATATTTGGTACTTGTTCACAAAGTTGAGCATGCTTCAGCAGGAGGAGGAAGTTTTACTGAGGAAGAAAAAAAAATGTTTTTTTCTTGCTAAACCAGTTAGGTCACATGACCTTCTGGTATATTAAATGAAAGGTGGAAAGGCTCTAATGACGATGCCATTATAATTTAATCTAGTTGAACAACTGTTAATTGTTTGAAGGTTCCTATTAAGTTTTGCTTTGCTTTGCATCTTGTTTTATTGTTTCCTATAAATTGTAAATATAATCTTAATAAATTGACCTAGGTGAGAATACTTGTTAACTAGCTAAATTTCAATGTAGATAAGACAATTTGTATTTCCCCCACATGGATGAACTCAGTTAATTTGTAAAACACCAATTAAAAAGTCTGACTTCAGGATTAAGAAAACACTGTAGTACAGTGAATGGACACTGTTGCTAAGCTTCTAATTGTGGAGCACAACCCACCATTTATGAGCTCCAATTTCCTCTTAAGTAACACAGGGAGACTTCATTTAACAAGGGAATCTTTAATGTCCCATGCAACTCTCTGAAACAACAAGAGCAACTGTCCAAAACACCAGTGGCAACCCCAGAACCAAACCCAAGAATTAGAGGGACACATCTGTGTGCTGAGCCCAGAGATGCATGGCTGTACACCTACCTTCCTACTTAAACACACTCACTGTGCCACCTGCCAGTGTGACTCAGCCTGTCTCTTCCTCTATTCACAAGACTCCTTGGAATCTCTGTTTCTTCAACAGGACAACAAGGGTACTATGTCATTAGGAATATCAGAAAGCAGAAATGAGATAATTCATAGAAGATCCTATCTGTTGTGTCAGGCATTGTAAGTATTCATTAAATATTAGTTTTTCCTTTAAATAAACAGGAGTCACTTGAGTTTTTCACCAGCCTAAGATCTCCTTCTTTCAGTTAATGATCAATCCTCTGTTCTTTCCCAGATCCATTCTCGCCTAGCACATCAAGGCCCTGGGTTCGATCCTCAGCACCACACAAAAATAAATAAATAAAATAAAGGTATAAAAAATTTTTTAAAAATTGGAAGTGGTGAAATTTTATATAATGATAAATAGAGCGACTAGCCACAGACTTGCGTTCCTGGCAGTGCAGCTGATATCTTAGCTGACTCACAGAGAAAATACAAAATGCTGAGTAAAGTATAAAAGGACATTTAGTAGGGCAAGACTTCAGCAAAGTTGATGAGGAAGTTAGCATTTTTTTTCTTTTTTTTTTTTTTTGGGGAAGTTAACGTTTTTCAGAGGCTAAAAAGCAAGTGAAAGGAGAAACACAAAAAGGTCAGTAATTTGATTTTCACTATCAGGAACATTTGTCAAATCAAGTCCTTGAGGGGTCCAGGTGATTGGATGACAAGGCTCACCAAAGATAAGGGGTCAAATAGCAGATTCCTATCGAGTCTGGAAGAACCCAAGACTGGAAACGTTGGTGTCCTCTTAGAATTTTTCCCTCTCCCTTTTTTTCCAGAATTAAATTATTATCAAGTGTAATCCTTTCTATATCTCAACCAATGGTCCTCATCTTCAACTATTTACTTTGCATTTAGTAAACAGGAGTCACTTGAGTTTTTCACCAGCCCAAGATCTCCTCCTTCCAGTCAGTGATCCTCTGTACTTCTCCAGATCTATCTCCTGGGTGTATTTACTTCTCTTCTGTTGCCCTGGCCATCCATGTACTCTGCACTCTGCCATCTTGTCCAGGCTCTTCCTGTGTCCATGGCTTTGCTCCTGCTGTGTATCTGACCCCTACCTGTGATGATCATACTACTGCTGTCCTTCAAGTTAGCTCAAATGTAACCTTTTTTGTAATATCTTCTCTGACTTAATTTATTCATACTTCACTTATTAAGCATCTCCATTCCAGGCACTGTGCTAGTGGAAAAAATGGTTAGATGAGGTTTCTCATAGTGGTAACTAACAAACTCTGGGTAGAGCTGATTAATTCTTCTCTCTCTTCCAATGGAAGAGAAAGGAAACTAACATATTCTGAGCATTAAACCCACTATCCATTAACTAAGAGCTTTAGGGTAGTTTGATTGAATTCTCCCAACTTATTCTTTTATACGTTATTTTATTAATAAATATTTATTAAATGCCTAATTTGTGATAAATGTTTAAATGTTAGGGACATTATAAAAAAGACACACTTCCCAAAGCTTATAGTTTATCTCTAGGAGAGGGGTGATTTCATCCTCTACTTCCAAATAAGACATAGGAGACTCAGAGAGACTGAGTAACTAAGGGTCACACCATTATTAAGTAGAAAAGCTATATTTGTTTCAGTCACTAATCCTTGCCGTTTTTACCCATTAAACTACTTATTTAAGATTTGCATCAGTGAAGACTGTTGGGTTGCAAGTAACAGAAAAGGCACCCAACTGTGACCACTGAAGGAAGCATGAACGATGCTGACAACATACCAAGTGCTTGATAAATGTTAGCTGAAGAACAACCATAGTAATTGTCTAGTACAGCACCTTTGCATCAGTATTCACTAAAGAAATTATACTCAGATTTTTTATATTGATCAGGTTTGTTCTGCCATGGAAGCTTCTCAAAAATCAATTAGGGAATTTGTCCTGTTTTATTCTTTTCTAAATAACTATATACATATATATTGTGTGGAATACACACATATACACACAGACACACACACACTTTGACAAATAAACCAAATCCACAAGTTATAAACATTAGATCTTGAATTTTTTTGTGAAGTAGATTTTGAGGTAGGATGCTAATGTTTATTTAAAATTTCTTCATAGGTATTAAAGAGTGTTCAGATTTGCACAATTGATAGCATCTAGTTGGTGCTCAAAATATGTTAGTTTCCCCTCTCTTCAACTGGAAAACAGAGGATATTGTAACTTTGAAGATACTTGAGGAAGAGCGTAGCATACTTGAGGCAAAATTTTAAGACTATTAATATGACAGCATTATTGAAAAAAAAGTATTAGAGAAATTCTTTTAGACAATTTCTCAAACTGTGATAAAAAACCAGTTCCCTTCTCCCTTCCTCCCTCCTTCTCTTTGCCATTGTGGGTCATTTGTAAAACATAATTACACATTACTAGAAAAGTGAAATTTAAACACCTGGTATACAAAACAAAAGCCCAGGGTTCTATCTAGATTCAACAGACCTAAAATTGCTGTCACATTGCTGTAAACTTTTCTAAACAGTTCCTAATTTCTGTACTTCCCTTGAACTGGGAGCAAACTGTTCATGAAGGCTACTGTCTGCTGTAGCCCTGGCTGGGAGGTGGAGCAAAAACCCTTCTGTCAATGCCCTCCAGTCGGAGACGCCAGGACACCACCTGTTGTTGAACAAGTTGGGTGTAGAGCATCGGTGACTCCACCTGAGACATCTTAGTAGGAGTGAATTAGAAAGGACTCACTTTAGATTTCAGTTTGTATTGTGTAATATCAAGAAGTGGGGCATTGTCCAGTATGGGATGGTGTCAGGAAGCGGGTGCAATTCTGTGATTGGGTCTTTTAAAATAATCTTATTGAAAAAGGGCAGGAATAACCGAGATCTAAGTTTTAATTGACAAAAAGGCAGCAGCCACTCCTGTTAGCTACGATGGGGGATGTTTGGGTTCCTTTTGTGGATTTAATATGTCCATGTCTTTGCCTGTGTTCAGGTGTGATTATGGAGTGGTCTTGTTTTTGTCATGATCACGAATTGTCCTGTCTGATGTTGATGTTCTGTGAAATCATGTTTTACATCAAAGCCTAACTCTGAATGCAAGCCAGATCTCAGATATCAGGGGTTGCCTTGCTTAGTTTGACAGGGTAAGGATAAAATCTTTCGAAAGGTAAGGAACATGAAGTAGCCAGTTGCTAGAATGAATCATCAGGGATCTTCAACTGTGACATGCATCAGGATCACCCTGCAGGCTTGCCCAAACCCAGGGCACTGGCCCTCTGACCCAGAGTTTTCTGACTCAGTGTGTGGGTGGGGGTAGGGCTCGAAAATGTGCATTTCTAACCAGTTCCCAGGTATTGCTCATGTGGCCAGACTGCACTTGGAAAACCAATGATCCCAGGCTTGGTGGCTTATGCCATTCCAGCTACTCAGAGGAGGATTGAAAGTTCCAGGCTAGTCTCAGCAAATACTTGGTGAGACACTGACCCAAAATTAAAAAAAAAAGAAAGAAAAGGGGCTGGGGATGTAGCCCAGAGGTAGAGTGCTCACCTAGATGTGTAAAGCTTTGGGTTACATCCTTGGTACTGCAAAATATAAGAAGGAGGAGAAGGAGAAAAGAAAGAAAACCACTCAAGTACATGGAAGTATCAAAGGCAGGGGTGATCACAGGAAAAGAGATAGCCTAATGGAGTTAGAGGCAATTCCCAAGATAAAAGTCTAGAACCTTCTCCTGGTAATAATCGCATGTCCTGATGCATTCTAACACTGTGCTACTGTGAATTTTCCTATCTTATATTGCCAGTTGTTAAGCGGGAAGACCATTTAGGAAGAGTCTTCTCAAAATATTGTGGGTGAATTGTTGATGCTGAGATTCATCATTCACATAAAAGTAAAGTGCTTGTTGTTCATTTTCTAGGAAATTCTCAGCTGCAAATAGTCAAAAATCATTTTAGGAAAATGGGTTAGAAAACAAGTTCTTCCAATGGATTGTTTGCAAATTGGCTTATTTGCAAATAGATGCTATACCTATAAAGGTAAAAGAGCCCTTACAACCTCCCTCTGAACTTTTTTTTTTTTTTTTTTTTTTAAGCAGTCCTGTGGGTTGAACCCATGGGTGCTTTCTACCACTAGGCCACTTTCCCTGCCATTTTATTTATTTATTTATTTATTTATTTATTTATTTATTTATTTTCCCCTGCCATTAAAAAAAATTATTTTGAGACAGGGTCTGGCCATGTTGCTAAGGCTAATGTGGAACTTGTGATCTTCCTGTTTCAGTCTCCCTGTGGCTGGGATTATAGGCATGTGCTGATATGCCCAACTTCTCTTAACTATTTTACTTCTCCAATGTTAAGAGAATTCTTTAAAAGCAATGTAATGGTTCATTCTCTTGAAGTGTCTATTGTGTCTTTACTAAAAATTTGATATTTTAAATTAATTTTTTAAATTTACTTTTCTGGGGAAAAACGTGGTAAGTAGGGGTCAGAACAGGTAATCCTTGCTTTTGAAAAATAGGTTTAAATTTTACTTTCCTCAGCTTTGCCTGTGTGTCAGATAAAAGCAATGTTAACACCCATTGGGTTAGCTGAATTGCCTCTGACTTATAATTTATATTCAAACATATCATTCTTTCCCTTAAAAAATTAAGTATCTTACCAGTCTGTATAAGAACATATTGATGGACTGAGGTTGTAGCTCAGTGGCAGAGCACTTGCCTAGCATGTGAGAGGCACTGGATTTCATCCTCAGCACCACATAAAAAATAATAATAATAAACAAATAAAATAAAGGCATGTTCTTCATCTATAGCTACCAAATTTTTTTTAAAAAGAACATATTAATATGGTTTCTTACAGCATTTAAAACAAGCTATAAATTGCTTTATTAACACTTTAAAAAGGAACCACTAGTCTGGTAATTCATGAGAAAAAGGTCAAATGACTAGAAATTATTGCCATAGAAGTAGAATTCTGGGTCCTCTTTCTAAAACAAATTCATCATCTGTACAGAGAATAGTCTTTGGCAGGGATCTAAATCTTACAAATCTAATCAATTTTTTTTAGTTTTATATCATAATAAAAATCCCACTAAGATGATTCATTTGGGTTCTATGTATGGACCCACCAAGAGCAGGTGTTACTCTGATGAGTAAATCAACTTAGGTTTCTTCATTTGTGAGGTGAGGGGCTTAGACTAGATGACATCTAGGGATTCTCTGAGCTCTTTTTTTTTTTTCCTCTTTAGTTGTCAATAGACCTTTATTTTATGTGGTGCTGAGAATTGAACCTAGGGCCTTACACATATAGGCAAGTGCTCTACCACTGAGTCACAACCCCAGCCCATCTCTGAGCTCTTAAATGTTTAAGCTCTTATACCAGGGCTGTCTGTTTCAATTATTATGTTGCATTTATATGTTTAATGGCTCTTATTTTTCAATCAAAAGGCTATTGACAGGGGCTGGGGCTGGGGCTGGGGTAGCACACTTGTCTGGCATGTGTGAGGCACTGGGTTCCATTCTCAGCAACACATATAAATAAATAAAATAAAGGTCTAATAACAACTAAAAAATATATTTTTTAAAAAAGACTATTGATAAAGGGCATGTATAGAGATGCTAAAAAGTTTGTTGGGAACATGGGAAATATGTGATCTCTCTAAATAATGTGTGGAACCTATCATGTAAACAAAGCAAATATGTATTCCAAGATGAAGGGGTAGAAATTGCAAGGAGACACATTTTGGTTCAATGCCAAGAAATACTTTTCACTTATTCAGTCAAACATTACCAAATATTTATTTAGCACCTACTATGTACCAGGCACTGATTTAGGTTCTGAGGATCTACCTTTACTTCTTATTGGTATTATTGACTATCAGGCAGATGTCCCACATCTGTAAAAGATAAATGGATACAAAACTGTGCTAAACAATTATCCTGTGAGTTATACATTGAGTCAAACAAAGTTCCTGTGGTTTCCTTTCTTTTCACCCATCACTTGCACGTATCTCCCATCACATGGGAAATATATTCAGATGGGGGTTAGCCAAGGAACTAAAATATAATTAGTTCTATCCTGGTATCTACAAAATTTCTGAACAAATTATTTCTCAGTACACCTTTTGCAAGTCTCACAGAGTTCCGGAGGAAAGCAACATACCTCAGGAAATCCTCTAATGCCTGTACCTGCCCCTCTTAGTACCTAGATGGATTTCCCAGATTTACATGCAGGTTTAGCTAGTCCCACTGTTTGGTTATTGTATGTATGTTTAGTGGATAGATGGAATACTTTCTGGTTGGATGTACTAATGCCAAAAAGTTGTGAAAAAATGAATAGCTGAAATCATTCCTAATTTTGGCATTCCTTTGTGGATGGAATGAGACCTAGGAACTTGTTTTACAACAGAAATAAATAATTTTCAAAAAAACTCTGCAATTATTTGCAAAAAACTCTGGGATACTTATTAAAATTTTACGTTTTACTCTTCAGGGTAAGTAAATTATAAAATTGAGATATAAAAGGGATGTGTCTGTCCAGAAAATGGCCTTACATGGTCCAAAGCATTAACTGTGGCCCTTATAACAATCTGAAACATTCCAAATAGAAATGTGGATTAATCTGTTTTGAGTTAGTGTTTGGTTACCCTCTGCTTATGGGCATCTCAAAATTTTCCATTTCTGCATTGAATGAACATCATGGAGACTTGAGTGAACCATTTCATACTATGATGAACTATACACAAGAGCTGACTTAAGTTTGGAGCACATCATCAATAGGTAAAAAAAGAACATAATTAGTGTATATAAAGGTTTTCAAAAGAAAACATCACTGCCACTTCGCTGGAAAGGGCCTTGAAAACTACTACACTACTGCTAGCCACCTATACCAACATCAAAACAAAAGTTCTGGATTCACATGACCCATGCCAAATGAGACCCAAATCAGCACTGCCAGGACAACAGAAAGACCCATCCTTGCATTTGACCTTTCAGTAAAGATTTCCTAGGCCTTGCAAGCAAATGATATCATCAGGTAGTTTTCCCTAAGATCATAGATCAAGAAAGCAGCTTCACTTCCACTTATTTTCCCACTTCCCTGCTTTCTTTCTTTCTTTCTTTCTTCTTCTTCTTCTTCTTCTTTTTTTTTTTTTTAAATTCAGGGTTTGAAGCCAGGACCTTTTCAATGCTAGGCAAGGGCTCTGCCACTGAGCTACATACCCGTTGCTGATTTTCTTCCCTTTATAAGCCTCCCTACTTGGAGGTAGGTCAGGGTAAGAGGAGATACAACAAAATAAAACAAAACAGACTTTTTATGATGGTCTCACTCATCCACTCATTGGCCATTTCTTTAAAGGTGGACTACAGATTGCTTGTAGCAAGATCTCCTGTGCCTCTCTGATCCTGCACTTTCAGCTTTGTTTAAAAATTTCTCTCCCTATTATTAACTTTTACTAATTTCTTAACAGGTTAAGCACAGATCTGACATGCTTTCTACCAGTTTTCCCAAACTCTAGCCGCATTAACTAATCAATTTGATTGATGCTTAATCTAGCTCATGAAGAAGAACCTGTACTATTTTGTTTCTATTAACCCAAGCACCTGGTGGGTCATCTCTGAAAAACAATGCATGACTGGGTACGGCACACATGACCTAAAACACAACATCACTCCATTTTTATTTTGGTTAATTAATTGGACATGGAGAAACCTCTCTCTATAAAAGCTTAAGGACTGTCCTTTGCTTAGGTAATGCCATTAGAAGGGAGTTTTCCCTTTGTTATTGAAAATAGGCATGGTACTGCACTCTTCCTAAGTGACACATAAAGATGATATTGCAATTGAATTGCCTATGGTTTGAGTCCCGAGGAAGTATCCCCAAGCTTGTTGTGGCAGTCTTAGATGGTCTTATCTCTAACTATTATGGTATGAAAATTTACCAGATCCACTGATGTGAGAGCTAGCCTCCAACCCAGCCCTGAATAACCTGGGTGGCTCAGCTTCCAAACACCAAACATTACATATGAATAGACTAAAACTGGGCACAAACCTTGTAGATGCCAAAGCCAAACTGTAGGCCTCCTATGTTGTGACATAGCTCCTACAGACCAATGGGGACAAATGCAAGATGGAGATGTGCAGATGCCAACATGGCAGATGACGAGACATAACAAACCCCATGCTGGGTTTCATTTTAAACTCTTCTGTGAAACGGTGTTTTTAATTCTATTTTTTTAATCTTACATGGTCAGAATAGAGGACACAGAGACTAGTCCACAAAGTTACAACTATCTTATATTTGATAAAGGGGCTAAAAGCATGCAATGGAGGAAGGATAGCATCTTCAACAAATGGTGTTGGGAAAACTGGAAATCCATATGCAACAAAATGAAACTGAATCCCCTCCTCTCGCCATGCACAAAAGTTAACTCAAAATGGATCAAGGAGCTTGATATCAAATCAGAGACTCTGCATCTGATAGAAGAAAAAGTTGGCTCCGATCTACATATTGTGGGGTCAGGCTCCAAATTCCTTAATAGGACACCCATAGCACAAGAGTTAATAACAAGAATCAACAAATGGGACTTACTTAAACTTAAAAGTTTTTTCTCAGCAAGAGAAACAATAAGAGAGGTAAATAGGGAGCCTACATCATGGGAACAAATTTTTACTCCTCACACTTCAGATAGAGCCCTAATATCCAGAGTATACAAAGAACTCAAAAAATTAGACAATAAGATAACAAATAACCCAATTAACAAATGGGCCAAGGACCTGAACAGACACTTCTCAGAGGAGGACATACAATCAATCAACAAGTACATGAAAAAATGCTCACCATCTCTAGCAGTCAGAGAAATGCAAATCAAAACCACCCTAAGATACCATCTCACTCCAGTAAGATTGGCAGCCATTCTGAAGTCAAACAACAACAAGTGCTGGCGAGGATGTGGGGAAAAGGGTACACTTGTACATTGCTGGTGGGACTGCAAATTGGTGCGGCCAATTTGGAAAGCAGTATGGAGATTCCTGGGAAAGCTTGGAATGGAACCACCATTTGACCCAGCTATTGCCCTTCTCGGACTATTCCCTGAAGACCTTAAAAGAGTGTACTACAGGAATACTGCCACATAGATGTTCATAGCAGCACAATTCACAATAGCAAGACTGTGGAACCAACCCAGATGCCCTTCAAAAGATGAATGGATAAAAAAAAAAATGAAGCATTTATACACCATGGAGTATTACGCAGCACTAAAAAATGACAAAATCATGGAATTTGCAGGGAAATGGATGGCACTAGAGCAGATTATGCTAAGTGAAGCTAGCCAATCCCTAAAAAACAAATGCCAAATGTCTTCTTTGATATAATGAGAGCAACTAAGAACAGAGCAGGGAGGAAGAGCAGGAGGAAAAGATTAACATTAAACAGAGACATGAGGTGGGAGGGAAAGGGAGAGAAAAGGAAAATTGCATGGAAATGGAAGGAGACCCTCATTGTTATACAAAATTACATATAAGAGCCTGTGAGGGGAATGGGAAAAAAACAAGGAGAGAAATGAATTACAGTAGATGGGGTAGAGGGAGAAGATGGGAGGGGAGGGGAGGGGGATAGTAGAGGATAGGAAAGGTAGCAGAATACAACAGTCACTAATATGGCATTATGTAAAAATGTGGATGTGTAACCGATGTGATTCTGCAATCTGTATTTGGGGTAAAAATGGGAGTTCATAACCCACTTGAATCTAATGTATGAAATATGATATGTCAAGAGCTTTGTAATGTTTTGAACAACCAATAAAAAAAAAAGAAAGTTTAAAGCCAACCTCAGCAACTTAGTGAGGCCCTAAGCAACTTAAGACCCCGTTTAAAAAACTAAACATAAAAAGTGTTGAGGATGTAGCTCAGTGGTAAAGCACCCCTGGTACCAAAAGAGAGAGAGAGAGAGAGAGAGAGAGAGAGAGAGAGAGAGAGAGAGAGAGAGAAGAGAAATAAAGCTGTATTCAAAAGATAAAAAAAAAAATCTTACATGGTGACAAGGGGGGATCCCACCTAGATGGTCAGAATGGTATAGACTTAAATATCAGATGCTTCCTTTTACCAGATACTCTAAATGCCACCCAAACTGAAAACTTGAGCTCTGTGATAGTCAGCTTTGCATTACTGTAACAAACACCTGAATTAAGTCAACTTAGATTGTAGCTAAGTGTTAGAGCACTTGACTAGCATGTGTGAGGTCCTGGGTTTAATCCTCAGCATCACATACAATAAAATAAACAAAGGTATTGTGTCCATCTACAAGTAAAAAAAAAAGAGATAAGCAAGTTTATTTTGGCTCATGGTTTCAGAGGTTTCAGTCTGTATTCACTTGGCCCTGATGCTTTGGGCCTGTGGTGGCACAGTATATCATGGCGGGAGCATGGTATAGAGGAGGCTAAGAGAAAAAGGGGAAGGGCCTATTCTCCATATCCCCTTCAAAGGCACATTCTCAACGACCTAACTTTCTTTCATAAGGCCTATCTCTTAAAGGTTCCACCATCTCCCCATAAGAGCCATCGGGTGGGGAGTAAGCTTTTAACACACGGCCTTGAGAGAAATCTAAGATCCAAACCATAGGGAGCTCCTTTATTTGGCATAAAGTAGTGCCACACATATGTACTAGAAGTGACATGGATAACCCACTTGTGTATTACAGTTGTAAGTTCTTTTCAGGATTCTAATCCCTTTTCCCAAGGCTATGCAACTTATGAGGTAGAAAAGGCAGTTCTAAAACTTTTCATAGTGATGGAAGACAAGTTCAAAAGTGCAGGTTTTGGAAACTCCTCAATATTCAACTATTGATAGTTTAGCCTCTGTTGTACTTCAAAATTGCCATGCCCTGGACATACTAACAGCCCAACAAGGAAGAATTTGCTCAATCATTTGCAAGGGGTTGGGGGAGCTACTTCTACGTAAATTGCCCAGAACATATAGTGTTTAATCTGCGCTGTTTAAAAAGAAGATAAACTCTGCAGCAGATAAATGAGACTCCCCATTTTACCAGACTGACCCATTTTCAGGAATAGGAGACTGGTTTAACAAGATATGGAGAAATATGCTTAGATTTGCTTTCTCTGCTATTCGTACGTGCTCTCATCTGTGTTCTTCTCTCCGTTTGCAAATCTCTAACCACTCAGGTGCTAAGCTGATCTTTCTCTTAAGCCACCAAGTGGACTTTTAATTTTTTTTTTTAATTTTTTAGTTGTAGGTAAATAATACCTTTATTTTATTTTTATGTGATGATGAGAGGATCGAACTCAGTGCCTCACACATGCTGGGCTAGTGCTCTATCTCTGAGCCACAAACCCAGCACTCCAAGTTGACTTTTAATACATAAAACTTCCAGGGAAATTTCAGATGGGGGAAATTCATGAGTTAAGAACATGTAACTACAGGCTGTGGCCAAGTACTTGCCTACTGGGCGTGAGGTCCTGGGTTCAATCCCCAGCACTCCCACCCCTCCCCTGACACAAAGAATAGACAGCTCCCAAGTCTG
Source organism: Callospermophilus lateralis (assembly GCF_048772815.1). Taxonomy (NCBI): domain Eukaryota; kingdom Metazoa; phylum Chordata; class Mammalia; order Rodentia; family Sciuridae; genus Callospermophilus; species Callospermophilus lateralis. Next base: position 124,123,713 of record NC_135306.1, on the reverse strand, counting down.
CCCCTCTGGCATGCTGACTCTACATAGAGGCACTTGAGAAAGAGCACGTGCAGGAAGATCACTTCAACTTTCTGTTTCTTAAAAGCATGAGATGAAAGTCCCATATGGAGGTTGTCTTAGAGAAGAGTACCAGAAGGGGAGTATGGGAGGTGAAATACAAGGAGGGAGATCCCTAACAAGCTGAACACAACTTGTTAAACTGATGCTTATCTTCCTAGTCAATCCTCTACCCAATTAACCATCCTAGTTCGAGTCCCTTTGCCTTGTCGCATAAAGTCACTACTCTTGGTCCAACTGAGAATATGTGTCACCTGTGTGTCTTTGGGTACTCATTTCCTTATGAAGACTCCTGTGCTATGTAGAATTTATATCGAACAGGTCAATCTGGTAAAATGGGGAGCCTTATTTATCTGCCGCAGAGTTTATCTTGTTCTTTTAAAATGGTGCAGATTGAACATTATATGTTCTGAGCATATGGTATTAACATATATTAAACACTATGTTCTTTTGTTGATCTGTCTTATGTTGTTATGTAGCTCTGAAATAGTTTCTACATGAAATAGTTTCTACTTCCTTTGCTACATGAAGCTTTTGTTTTGGAGTGTATTTCCTCCTTCCTTAAAGAGTGTAACATCTTATCAGACCCTATATGTGAGAACTTGGAGTGATCTCCTTGCTCATTTTGAGTGTGAAATGCAATCTTGTCAGACCTCACATGTGAGATCTTGGGACAAATGGCTCCTCATCTCAGGAGGGGCGGTTTGAGACTTTAGGTTGTGATAGGGCCATAGTCTGTCACCTGTTTCTTGGAACACTGAGAGCTCAGGGTGCAGCAGAGAAACACCCTGTCAGTATTGGAACTTTGAAGACTCACCTGGCAGAATTGGCACCACCCTTTGGCACAGAAGGAACTTCTAGGCTACGGAGGATTTCTCCTGTGGGGTCAAGCCAGCTTCTCCTAAAAACTCATATAAGTATACCTCAGGCTTTAATTAGACCTTATTTTCTATGAAGGCCTACTTTCATTCCAATTGAGCAATTAGACTTTAATAATTTTAGAACTCACTGTATAGTTAGTGTACTTTGATTATCAAGTATATTCCCTGTGAGGTTTGTTCACATTACTCTACCCTTTTTTAAAGCGCTGTAACCATAAAAAAATTCTCTTTGGCAATAAACCATGTGGTACATGAAATCTTACTTTGATCATCTCCTATTTCTACCACATATAACATATGTCAATTTACTTTTCAGGCTGAACTGAAAAACCCCGGGGAGGGAGAGAGTAAAATTTTGCCTCCCTATATAGTTCTGTGATTCTTATTACATTCTAATTCCCTAAAAATAAGAAGGGGATTGTTACCAGCAGTTGTCCAGGGGTCATTTTGTGTCTCTTGGCTTTGCATTCTTGCAGGAGAAGATTTCAGGTGAGACATGAAATGCAATAAAAGTATAGCAAAGTTTATTAGGAAAGAAAGAACTCTCAGGAGGGGGCGGGTGTGGGTTATCCCTAAGAGGATACAGCAATGATACATTCTGTTTCCTAGTTTTATCGGGGTCTTAAGAAGTTTCTATAGAGTCCTGTCCAGGTGCCACATCTCAGCTTTTGACTGATAGTAGGATTTCATCAGATTTCTATGTCCCTATTGTACATGGTCTTATCCCAGGTACCTAAGTGAAATCCAGGGGTTGGGATTTTACTATTATGATGAGATAAAAATCATATGTTAAGATCTAAAGGCATCTCTAAGTCGCCCTGGTTTGCACTGGCTGGTTCCAATTGGAACTAGTGTTTATAGATTTTATGTTTGGTGGGCATTGATAAAGGTCGTAACAGTCCTCCCTTCAGGCTAACTTGCGTTCTGTCAGTATTGGAATTTTGAAGTATTGGAACTTTCTTATTGGCAGGAAGGAATCTTATAATTAAGAGCTTTGAGAGACATGGCTCTACAGATAACAGATTGTTTACTAAGGAATGTAATATATTCTGTAAGCACGAATAACTAAGATCGGAGCAAACTTCAACAGATTCAGTGCTACCATTTTATTAAGCCACAGAATCAATCAGTCAGAGAGTCTCATTTTGGGGGTAGAAAATGGCTTCTGGTTACAGAAGGGCTGGTGTTATATAATTTACAATGAGAGTGGCTTAATCATCGAAGACTAAAGCAGAACGTGTCTGTTTGGGCGGTCAGGGGAAAAAGTTGTAAAAAGTCTAAAACTCATTGTTATTGGGAAGGGTTAAAATCTCAGAGCTCAGTGCTCATTGCTTATCTTCTTCCTCCAGGATCCATTGTTACCTAGAACTTCACTATTTGCTTTTCTCCTTCCAGGACTCAACAGCAATGGGAAAGGGTGAAAGTCCAGGGCCAATATCCAGGGTCAATATCCAGGGTCAATATCCGCCTCCTCCCTTCAGGGCCTGTTGTCACTGGGAAGGGATGAAGGTTTGCCTTATTCCCCCAACTCCCCCGAGGCCACACTGTCCTCCTTTCTTCCTGGGGGCTGTCTTGTTATTTTCTGTATCTTTCATATCCATTGACTTAAGCCAGAGCAGGACCAGAATGACCTTAGGCTTTTAAAGAGAAAGCATGTGATGGGTCAGTACATAGGTCCAGTCTATGAAATTATCTTCTAATTTTATGTTCCCACCAGTCATGTCTCTCCACTACCTATCAAGATGGGAACCATAGTCACTTGGAATATGTAAGTATCCATGCTTTTTCAGGGTGAATCCCAGAATTTGATAAGGTAGCCTGATCATACATATTCATTTATTCATGCATTATTCTTTCAATAATCATTGAGTATATATTATGTGCTAGACACTTAACTACACTGACTGTGTTACAGGAGGAAATTAGACCAAGTTATTGTCCTGGGACAGGGTGGGGGGTGGGTGATGTCCAGGATAATGGAGAAATCAGACACAATGATTTTTTTGGGGGGGGGAATAACATGTGATAGGTTTGTGATAGACATTGGTGTAAGGTTGTTGAGGCTATAAAGACTAACTGAGGAGAAAAGATGGGAAACGAGAGAAGAAAGGGTAGGAAAAATTTCACAGAGGAGCTGACCCTTGAGTTTTGAAGATGAAAGGATTTTACTTTGAGGATGGACAGTAAAAGGAAGGCCAGTCCATGGGCTGGTAAACAGCAGGGTCAGTGGGTGGGCACTTTCATTGTACCATATCACAAAGAGCTTTAGGTATGTATCACAATAGGGAATTTGAAAGTCTCCTGAACAGGGCCCCCATACATAATACCTGTGAGGTCCAGAGCAACATCATAAGTACATGTTCCTGGCTGGTCTTCCTATCTCTCCTCAAAGGACCTTACACACAGGTGAACATCCCAAGCTGCTTATCTAAACTCTGGCCTATATTTCAGAAAACATCTGCCTTTTGGTCACTTTTGAGACTTAAAGGGGAGCCCTGGCAGCCAAGTGTCTCATGGTTCCAGAAGTACATGCAGTTCTTAGAAATTCCAGGAGTGTTGTCTAGAAATGGGGTAGTCACAGCTTCTGTGTGCAACAGCCCTTTGACCTAGGAGGACTCCTGGCCCTGAGAGAGGAGTAGCTGGAAGAGGGTCAGAGTAGAGCTATCTAAATTTTAGAGGCAGTAGGAAACTTTTTATGTAAAGATAGTAAACAGTTTAGGCTTTGAAGGTCACATGGCCACCATTGGATAGTTTTATTTGTTTGGTTTACACACTTTAAAAATATAAAGTCTATTTTTTTTTTTTTTTTTTTTTAGCTCAGAGAACATACACAATTTTATTGAGGGCTGGATTTGGCCAGGAACCCTAGTTTGCAGACCTTCTGTGTGATATGTGAAGAGGGTAGGAAAAATCACTAGAGTGTTAAAAGGGGAGTGACCGTCATTTGTGTGTGTCTGACTTTGTGGAGATAATATTGGAACTGGACATGTTACAATAGTAACAATTCAAGCAAGGAATTGATGAGACCCTGAACTAAATCAGAAACAATGGGACTGAAAAAGGTGGAGAATTAAGGACACTTTAAAGGAACTGGTAATTTTTTTTGACTTTGGGTTTTTGATTAAGGTAACTGACTATTGATTCTAATCACTGAGATGGGACATCGAAAGGAAGGTGGCAGAAACTAATGGGTTATGTTTTAAGCCTCTGGAATTTGAGTTATACACAGGATATCAGAAGGCTGTCACACGTGTGCATTGCTATTCTATAGTGAAGGCAGGGCTGGAGAGACACCAGGGGACAGATAGCTACCCTAGAACATTTGGAAAGTGAATTGGAAGAGGAGAAACTCCTTGCACCCTACAGTTGTCTCTTTCCTGAAACCAACCACATGAAGACAGGGCAGGGGAGGTGACCCTGAGGCCCTGTCCTGGCAAGCTGGTCTAGCTCCTGGAGTCAACGGAAGCTGGGGCTGGTGAACAGTGTGGTGTTGGAGGCTGAGGCATGATTGGAGTGTGACAGTGATAAGTCAGGAAGGGTGATCAAGAAATGGCCATCAGAGAGATCTTTCTTCCCAGGGTAATCCCTTAGTAAGGAATCTACCATACTGCAACAAGTTAGATTCTAAGGCTGGAAACTCAAGCATGCAGGAAATATCGTGTTTCTTTATGACCTATGAATTGACTCAATCTTGACTCCATGTTGCCATCCTTTCGGGCTGGCGGGAGTGCGAATAGAAATCATTGCAGCAGTTCTACAGCCCCACCCCAGTCACATTGCCTCACTACACCAAGGTTCCAGAGACCCTGCTCTACTCCTCAGTCATCTCTCTGTCCCAGTTACTGCTGATCTGCCCATTGTTGTGTCTGCACAATCCCTTCAGGTCTGGCAGCTTCCAAGCATTTCCCTGACACATTTAGGTCACAGGAAAATTTAACAAAGCTCTGAAACCCAGTCTGTAGGACTCTATTTCCCTAGATGAACCAAGTATGTCCAGTCTGGAGTCTTACTGTTTCCTGGTCACTACTAATAGCAGAGCCTGGAGGACTCTAGGAGAGGACCTCTCTGCCTTTAGCCCTGCAGGCCTCTTTTCCCACCACCTGCAAAGTCAAGTCTGGTCTGGGTGGGTGTTTCTCCTTCTTGTTCTTTCACTACATGTTTTTTTCATCGTTCAGAAAGTCTGTAACTTGAAAAACAAGTTCCCCCTTGCTCCAGGGAAGGGAGGGCTTACTTCTTCAAAGATGAGGAAAGATATTTGCATTTCATATTCTAGTGCATCAAAGAAAGAGAAGAAAAACAAAAGCAGTTAAGATCATTCTTTACAACGGTGTGAGTATTTATACCCTGCTGCATAAGAGGAGGCAACGGCAAGGAAGAACCCAGGCCTTTGAAGGACTGAATGAATGAGACATTAGTGGGACAAGCCATGGGGAAAAGGAGTAGCAGACCTTGTCGTCTTTGCACTTGAGCTTCTCTGATGTTCATAAGGAGCCTGCATTCAGAGTCCAAAGACCTGACCTGGATTATCCCCAGTTACCCCGTATACAGGGCTGCAGGTGGTACATGTAGTTATGGGATCAGGGGTTGAGTGTTCCTGATGTAGCCTCATCTATGCTTTCTTGCTTCTAGTTCAGATGGCTTTGGAATTCTGTTAGTGCTGAATCTGAGTGCTGGATCTTTTCTTTATCGTGTGGATTGCTAGAGATGGCTGGTGCTGCATTCAACTAACTTTGTTTTAGTTTTTAGAATTTAACAGTTTAGTTGCTTTATTTCACTTGCTCTTCCAACCACCCAGGGAGATGTTACAATTTCCATTGTTCTGATGGGAAAAATGAAGATCAGAGAGAACAAGTGAATTTACCACAGTAATACAGCTAGTATGTGGCATCAAAACCATGTCAGTTATGTAGGTTCATCTCAATGGATAATTTATTGTCCAACAGTAACATTTTAAAAATGAAAGGGGTTGCTATTAGAAATTGTGCCAGGACTATACGTTCAAACTGGCATTCTCCTTTATGACCAACTTATTATTTCTCTATTTATGAAACCTTTTATTTTTTATGCCTGCGGCTAGGTAACTATGACAATTTTTATTTTCATTTATTTATTTTTGGTGCTGGGAATTGAGCCCAGAGGTTCACATATGCTAAGCAGGTACTCTACCATTGAGCTGCCTACTCCCCAGCCCCTTTCTTTTTATTAATTTTATAAAGAAAACTGTAATTTTGATAATAATTTGTACTTTTAAAAATTCTATTTTACTTATCTGTAAAATTAATTTTTATTATTTCTTTCCTTTTAAAATGATAAGATGATCATTTTCTTTTATGAAACCAATATACAACCCTAATCTCAAAACTTGATAAGAGTAATGTAAAAATGTAGATTACAAATCAGTTTCACTTTTGAACATGGATGCATGAATCCTAATATGCATTAGTTTTTAATGATGAAAAGAATATAAAATAATTTAAAGAGTATATCAAGACCAATTATAATTAATTCTTAGGAGTACAAGGAGATAATTCTACATTAGAAAAATCTATTAGTGATTTCCCATACCAAGAAACTAAAAAAGAAAATACTTTAAAACATTTTAACAGATGCAGAAAAAGTATTCAATAAGGCTTTATATTTCTTCAAAATTTAAGTTAGTGGAGAACTGGAAACAGAAAGTAACTTTTTAAATGTGATATAAAGGTATTTGCTTTTTACCTACAGAACTTGAAAACCATTTGCTTCAAGATTACAAAAATACAAGAATACTTGCTATATGAGACTTTATATCACACTAGAGGCCAATGTTATAAGAAAGGATGAACGTTAAGAAATATGAGTGGGATCAGGAGATGAAACTGTCATTTGCAAGTGTTATGATTACTTAGATTAAAAAAAACAAAGAGAATCAACACTCTTGGGAATAATAAGACGCAGAAAGCTTGCTGGTTAAGCCAGGTGAGGTACACACACCTGTAATCCCAGTAGCTTGGGAGGATGAGTCAGGAGGATCTTCAGTTCAAAGATAGCCCCAGCAAAAGTGAAGCACTAAGCAACTCAGTGAGACCCTGTCTCTAAATAAAATACAAAATAGGGATAGGGATGTGGCTCAGTGGTTGAGTGCCCTTGAGTTCAATCTCCCCCTACCAAAAAAAAAATCTTGAGTGGGTGGTGCAGTGATGTGGGGACAGTTTGGAAGAATTTCCCTGGGGCAGCACCTGTGGTAATACCAAACCAGCCCTTTCTGCAATGTAGCCACGTTGCCATCTGCAGTGCCACTGCCAGGTTAGATCCTGTCCTTTGAGCCTGTTTTTCTGGAATTCTCTCTGGTTCTTTGAGCTGTCAGATGTATTTTCCAGTAAATGACATTTTTTCATTAAGTCAGAATCAGTTGCTGGTCCCTGCATTGTAGAAATGGGAAGTGGTCTGGGGTTTTAGCTCAGTGATAGAGTGCTTCCTAACATATTTGAGGACCTGATTTCCATCCCCAGCACACCATCACCAGTAGGGCCCCTCCTCGTCCCGAAAAAAGAAAACAAATAAACAAACCAGGATTTGGAGCTAGAACATTTACAAAATGATACTGAAACATGTAGAATATATACCCATGAGTCATTCAGACCAAGGATTGGTATACTTCTGTAAATGGTGATATATTAAACATTTAGGCTTTGGTGACCAAACGCAAGTATTCAATTCTGCCTTTGTAGTGTTTAGAAGTCACAGACAGTATGGAAGCAAATGGCAGTGGTTGTGTTTGAATAAAACTTTATTTACAAAAAACCCTCAGTGAATAGGGTTGGTTTGGTTCATGGACCATAGTTCCCTGGCCTCTGACTAAGTCAATCATGAAAGAGAAGAGGGTACAGAACCACTCTCTTAGATCTTCAGGTATATCATCCAGCCATCATAGTTAAAACAATACAGGAGTGGTACATAGATACAGGAGTAGACTAAGGAACAGAAAAAAAAACCCAGGAATATGCACAATAGAATTTGCTTTATTTAAATATTTTGTAGGAAAAATTAGTTTGCTATATTATACCAAAACTCTTAAGAACAAGAAATCTCTGAATAAAAGGATTTATTTCAATAAAACCTTTACTGAAAAGATTAAGCCACAGCAGATGCTGCCCAGAAGAAGAAATGTCCTGCTGCCGGGTACAGTGGTGCATTCAGGAGGCTGAGGCAGGAGGATTGTGGGTTCAAAGCAAGCCTCAGCAACTTAGCAAGGTCCTGAAAAACTCAGTGAGACTCTGTCTCAACATAAAATATAAAAAAGGGCCCAGGATGTGGCTCAGTGGTTCGGTCTAGGGACAAGTTCCTGTAACCGTTAGCAGTGGGGCTAGGGAGTAGTTGAAATATGTCTGCCAGACCTAAAGCTAAGGAAAGAATTTTTATAAGTTTTGGGAATGGGAAGCACTGTTCACATTGACCCTACTTTGTCTATTGATAAGAGGGCAGGACAATGTGAAGCGGGCAGCTTTGGGATGGGAGGACAGTGTGTAAGGAGAAGAGCTTCTACTTCTTGCATGGTTGGGTTTGTCAGCAGATTGAATGGCACCTTGATGGTGGTCCTGCGGTCCTGAGTCAAGGGTTTCAACACACATTCAGGAATGTGGAACAGTTTTGTCTTGTTTTGTTTTTCCTAATTGTTGGTTTGGTCCAAAGCCAAAGAGGAGTTGAGCATCTCCTCTTCTTCTCCTCTATCCTCCAGCCTAGTAACTAAATTGAGGATATTTCAGATTTTTTTCTCTTATCGTCTATATGGAAAAACTAAATTAGATCACTATCTCAGGCAAAAAATATAAAAACATGAAAGGACGTAAATGTGAATATTTAAAAGTTTTACCAAAAAATATGAAAATATCTGTAGGATTTTTGGAGCAGAGAAGAGTTGAGATTGCTAGCCAGTATTAAACTGTTTTGTGTCCTCTGGGAACACATCCACTGAGACAGTGACTAGGTGACAAAGGCGAGTTGCCTGGAGCTGAGGTCTGTGTGGGTAACTCAGGTCAGCACGTTCTTCGTTCAGAGAGCCGAGGCCTGGGACACACTGGTGGCTGAACAATTGTCTGGTTTCTGAAAAGGAAGGAAGCTTGGGCTGAATAGTGGGTGACTTTTGTGTTGACCAGAACTGATTAGAGATCCGAAGGAACAGGATTTAGAGCAAAAAAACAATACACCATCCTGGTTATTGATTCTATGACTAAGATGGTTTTCTGGGACAAACATGAGGCAAATGGCCAAGTCCAGTTAGATATCCAGTAACTTTTGTTTTTGTTTTGTGTATAACTTTAATATCTTACGGAAGAGTCAATGAAAAGACTTTGGGAACCTATAAACATGGCTTCGAATCCAAGAGCCATCACATTCTGGACGCGTGAATTTCCTCAATTATAAATGAGTGGGATAAGGCCTACCCTTTTGAGTTGCTGTAGTGGTTAGAATGTAAACACGTGGGGTGGATTGTAGATGGTTGTAGTTCTTTGTCAGGCATTCCCATTGAGAAATGGAGTTTATTTTCATTCATTCATTTCTTTGTTCAACAAATACTTAATGGGTGTCTACTCTGTGTCCCAGGTTCTTCCAGATGCTGAATAAAATAGATAAACTCCCTGCCTGAAAGTAATTTAGATGAGACCTTTTAATCATTGTTGGTGATATAATGGTTATTAAGATAACTAGAACATTAGGGTCTAGCCAAAAAGGACTCATTGTCTGATGTAGACATATAAGAAATTAACTTCCAGCCAGGCAGGGGAGGTACACATCTGTAATCCCAGCTACTGTAGAGGCTAAAAAAGGATTGAAAAGTTCAAGGCCAGCTCCGGCAATTTAGAGAGACCCTGTCTCAAGACCAAACAAAATGAGGAAGACTGGGATGTAGCTCAGGGGTTAAGCATTTAAGCACTTTTCTTTTTTATGCAAGGCCCTGAATTCAATCCCCTGAACCCCTCTCCCCACCAAAACCAGTTCAAAGGAAATCTGTCCTAAATTATAATTAACATACAACTATTCATTTTTAACAAGCTGGATAGAAACCATTTGGCTGTTTCAAATTTAAAATAGCTTCCTTTTCCCCTCCTGTATTGCATTTATAAATGCAAAATTTATAAATGAAAATTTTAATTGAATGAGTTAACTCAGATAAATATTCATTCATTCAACCATCCTTTCAACAAATGTTTGTTGTGTTAATGTGCAAATGTTTCATGTGCTAATGACTGTGGTAAACATTAAGTTTCTAACTGAATAATTCAGATATAGATTCTATTTGTTCTGTCAAGAATTTCACTTTTCATATCAATATTATGGGGAAGAGGTGAAATTTGAAAACATTTATTGGATTAATCATTTTTTTCTATATCTGAAGGACTCCTTAGATTAACATAATCTATTTACTTGAAGTTAGACTCTTTCCTGAATGGCATGATCTAGTAGTTGACAACTGAAAAAGTACATTTAGGTATTATTAAGTTGGAATAGAATTTTAATTTGTTATTTATCCTTTCTAACCTTTCTATCTATCTATCTATCTATCTATCTATATATATATATATTTTTTTTTTTTCAGGGCTAGGTAAACTTGGAATTTGAGAGGCAAGAAGCAGCAAAGGCAAGGTGTTTTTCTTTTCTTTTTAGTATTGGAGATTGAACCCAGGAATGCTCTACCACTAAGTTACATCCCCAGTACATTTTATTTTTTATTTTGAAACAGAATCTCGCTGAGTTACCCAGGCTGGTCTTGAACTTATGATCTTCCTGCCTCAGCCTCTTGACAGGCATGCACCCCTGCACTTGGCCTCAAAGTTTCTTTCTTTCTTTCTTTTTTTTTAACCTTTATTTTATTTATTTGTTTTTATGTGGTGCTGAGGATCGAACCCAGGGCCTTGCATTGCTAAGCGAGTGCTCTGCTGCTGAGCCACAATCCCAGCCCTCAAAGTTTCTTTCAAGTGAATGTTAGTTTGTATGCAGGCACACACACTTGACTTTCCCCATCATGATGCCTGGATGGTGAATCTACCCTTCCTTTGTAACCAAGGTGTCATTGTTTCTTGGTCCTAAAATGCTAATCCTGATGATGCCTCATCAATGGACATCAGTGAGGAAAGACTGTGCTGTTCCTTCATCACTTGACTCTTTGTCCTTGGACCATCATAATTCCATGCCTTGTCCTCACCAATGAAAATACAAAAGGCAATAGCAGCTCACAGCTGTACCTTAGCTGGAGTTCAGACCAAAGCACAATTCACCATTCTTTTGTGATTGCTGGTTATCAGAGGAGTGTTTCACATGTTTGGATCAGAGATCAGGGTTCTGTTTTTACAGAACTTGTAGAAAATATACACTTTTAGAAAATATAAAATTTATACCCAACACCACTGTTATTTTTGTTTTCCAGGGTCACAGTCTACAGATTCATGCCATCTGAACATTAGTACTAGTTCAGAATTCGCTTTGGGGGTCCCAAACAGCACTGTTGTTGTAGAAAGTATACTTTGGTTGGTATTATTGTGTCTTGTGATTAAAGTGACAGATGTTTTCGTAAGAGGAAGGGTGACCCCTTGTGGCAAATTAGAAGCATAACTGCAGATTCTTTGGCATTTCTTCAAGGTGGCATCATGGCATTTCAGTTTTGGGAGTTTTTGTGATTATTTTTACCAGTGGGGCAGAATTGATGTTATCTGGCTTCTAAAGCTACATACATCCAAAAAGACACAACTAAGATCTGCATTCTGAGGATGCCATGTGTGGGCAATATGGTTCACAGACTAAATTGAGTCAGCCCAGATTTCCAGCCACATACATTAGCATTCCAAGCCAGCCCATCTTCCCCTTGGAACAAAGGAATCACCACGGGAGCCTTCCTTGAGTTCAAATTCATGAGATATAATATTATGAGATAGAACATGTTATGTTCTATCTCACGAAATCATGAGATATATTAAACTGGTGTTGTTTTGAGTCACTATTTAGCATATATTTTTTTCAATGATAGAAAGTTTTGCATTTCCTATTATAAGTTCAGGTTTCCCAAAAGCAGATACCAAGAGGAGATTAGAAATGCAATACATATTTTTTGGGAAAAGCCTATGAAGGATAAAGGGGAAGGAGTGGAGTAGGGAGAGAGAGAGAGGTTTTAGAACATGATGCAGGCCTGGAGTTTGTGAAGGAAGGAAGATTAGGCAGGAAGAGTCTTGGGGTGTATCACAGTTCTTCGAAAGGTTTGGCCAGGCTGGTGGGCAGTCCCTTAGCATAATGCAAAAATTCTGTTTATCCATAGTACTTTGTGATCAACTGGAATTTTAGACTTGCATATCTATGGTGTACTAGAAATGGTAGAATGTAGATCAGAAATTCATGAAAATAACAGAGAATTTCAATAGGACTTCCCCCTTTGAGATTGCACAGTCCTCTATTATAACTCTTAAAAATGTACTATAGTTATTTCTTTCATAACTGAATAACTGGTTAGATTTTGAAATTCTTGAAGGCAGTGTCTTTGTAATTCATCTTTGTATCTTCTTTACTCCCCAAGTTTCTGGCTCAATGATTGCTTGTTGAACGAATGAATGAGAATAATGGTCAAATTGTGTTTCCTGTATAGTTCTCAGAATAAATTATAGTTTTCTGGATTTAGTTATAAGAAATTCATTGTAGATGATGAAAATATTATCCTTCACAGTTCACTCCCCTGGCCTTCTGTGTAGCCACACTCACCTTTCTTCTCACTAATAGACTATAATCACTACCTACAAATAACGCAAGTCCTGTCTGAGTGCTGCACCTTTCTCAAAGTCCAGGATCTCTGGGTGATGTGCTACCTTCTCCATCAGGTGTCAGGGTGGCTTCCTCAAATTGTGTGCAAGCTGTGGACCAGCTGCTTCAGGAACAGGTGAATAGGTGCCTGCCATGGAGATGGATCACTGCTACTGTGCTAAGAGCTGAAATGAACTGAAATTTATTACCCACATTTTCTCCTAGAAGCTGCATCAAAATTCTTCTGGAGCAATTGTTGTCTAGTTAGGGAAACATATTTCTGATGCTTCCAACTCATCCATCTTTCCAGAATCATCATCTTCTTTTTAAAATTCTTCTTTTTTTCTTAATTTATAGGACATTGGTTATGCACTAATTGATAATTTGATCTTATGAATTTTTATATGTATACCCTCTCATCCATGGAGAATACATTCTAAGATTCCCAGTGACAGTCTGAAACCATGAATAGTCCCTAACTATATTTAGACTGTTTTATCCAATGTGCACATACCTATGATAAAATTTAATTTATAAATTAGACACAGCATGAAATTAGCATGAGATGAAGTGAGGTGAATGACAAGTTTTTGTTGTGTAGCATTGGACTGCTACATAAGTTGCCTGAATACAAGCACTGCAATACTTTGGCAGTTAATCTAATAACTGAGACAGCTGCTAAGTGACTAATAGGTGGGTAGCTTTTACACCATGGAGTTGCTAGACAAAGAAATGTGTAGCCTGGTTGGGATGGAATGGGACAGTGTGAGATGTCATCATGCTACTCAGAATGGTACATAATTTAAGACCTCAACATTGTTTATAGCTGGAGTTTTCCATTGAATGTTTTTGGAACATGGTTGACCACAGGTAACTGAAACCATGGTCCAGCAAAACAGGTAAAGATGAACTACTGTATTAATTTGAAAGCAACCTTAATGGGAAGTTTCAATGAATGAAACTTTTCTAACTTTTGAGATAAATTTTCTTAATACAAATGCATATTCAATGTCATTAAATAGCTGACAGTCTGGAGTGGAATTTCTTATTAAATAGAAGTTTATAATTCAGTGGAATAAGTGATGACTGTGAAGATTTAGTAGTAGATACCAAGGAAGCTCTTATGAGTAGCAACCACACAGGCATAAGGAGGGTGAGGTGAGGGAGAGTTTTACGAATATAGAACTCTAAGCCCTCAAGAACTGCAGAAGTAGCCACGTCAAGAGAAGGGGGTGCTTCTATTAGTGATGGTGGGGATCAAACCCACGGGTTCATGCACGATAATCATGCATTCTACAACTGTTCTACATTCCTAGGCTTATTTAAAACATTTTTTTTGTATCTGCTGTGAGCTATACAGTGTGTGGTTTTTTTTGTTGCCTGATAGAGCCTCAATGAGAGATTCAGAGGGTAGACATTTTTTGCCTTCATGTCCTTGGTTTTCATCATCAAATTGATAAAGTTGGTAATTTTAATCAAGTGGAAAAACAAGTATTTTTTTTATTTATGACAAAAATTTATTGATTATAGCAGCTTTCTGAATATTCAAATCTCTATAATAATGGTGTCAATATCTGAAGATAAATTTTACACAGTATTTATCATTCTTATTTGTTGATGAGTGCTTGTGGATCGAATAAGCCTATAAGTTAATATGTACACAATTCATTACTTATTATTTTTAAAATTGCATTTGTATAATAACATCACTGATCTAATAAAAACATTTTATGTATTGAGAAGCTGCAAGTTTGTGATGAAAACAAGTTTTCTCAAATCCTTACACACGATGAAAAGATCACATTATGTCTTTGACCACAAATGTGCTCATTCCTCCTAGAAGTTACAAGTTTGCTTCATTCATTTCTGATAAAATATCCACCAAATGCCCCAATCTAAATTGCCATAGTGTGTCATCTTCCTTCTCTGTAAAAATTAGATTCCATGAGAAAAAAATGGTCCAATCCAGGTTTAAAATTTACCTTGTATGTGCTGTTCTTTGATATAATTTTCACACTTCTATATGTAGTTGACATTCTTTATGTGTACTTCTCATTGGATAACGATTTAATGAATTTCATCATTTTATGTTTTCATGGTTATTCAAAATGACACTGGGTTCTTTTTTTTTTTCCTGAATGTTGTGGCAAAGAATCCTTCTAGTGCAGTTTGGTATCACCTCTGTGATTTGTACTTATGTGCCAGCAATATTGCCTATTCTTAATTTCTTTCTTTCTTTTTTTTTTTTTTTTTTTGTGGAAAAACAAGTATTTTGGTACTTAAAAGACTCCAGAATCAGGGGCTGGGATTGTGGCTCAGTGGTAGAGCACTTGCATAATAAGTATGAGGCACTGGTTTTGATCCTCAGCACCACATAAAAATAAATAAACAAAATAAAGGTTTGTGTACATCTACAACTACAAATTTAAAAAGACCCCAGAATCATAAAATATTATCAAAATATTAATAAAATATTATAAAATATTTTATGATTAGTTGGTTTTTAGAAGTGGAAAGATCAAAAGTCTCTGCACAAAGTGAGGAAATTAAAACAAAGAATGGTTCATAGCCAAGAGAAACATGGAAGCCCAGTCTTCCTGATTGGGTAGAGTAGAGCCAGGATTCACACAGAACTGCAGACACAATTCAGCACTCTTTCTGTTACATATCATTATTTTTGCATCGGGAAAAAAACAGTATAAATGCAGCTCTGGTTAGCTTCATGCTGGCATAAGAAAAAGAGCTGGCTTACTTGTCTTTACCACTTCAGGTCACTTTTTTTTTTAAATTAAAATTGGTACTGGGGATTGAATGCAGGGGTGCTTTACCACTGAGCTATGTCCACAGTTCCTATTTTTTTATTTTGAAACAATAATGGTTTCAAACTTGCAATCCTCCTGCTTCAGTCTCCCAAGTTGCTGGGATTATAAGCGTATGTTTTAGCACCTGGTAGCTTCAGTCACTTTTGATCTGATATTTTGTCTGTATGATCAGATTCTAATTTTTCTGAAAGGTTTCATGGCAAGAATGGAGTATAATGCTAGTGAGGAGAAGAAAATGACTATATTATATTTTCCCCTTTATAGTTGAACTATTTTTTTTTGTTCTAGTGTAATCTAAAAGGGAATTTGTTGAAAGGACATTAACATACCTCATGGAATAAAAAAAAATTGTTGAACAACCAGGTTTTGGGCAAGGAAAGTTATAAAGCATTTCTAGGGTCTTCAGCAGCAAAGACTCATGGATCTTTCCTATAGAATCTCAGCATAAACAAGCCTCAGCTCAGAACCTCAGAACCAGTCTCAGGTTCCTCTGTTAATTGTTCATGGTGAGTTTGTTGGGTTCATGTGCTTTCTTTGGGATCATATTCTCAAAGTTCAAACAGCACTTGAAACAGTAATAAATGTTGACTAAGTGAATGAAATTCTACAGTTCTCTGGAGAAGGTACCTAATTGGCTCTGCCTGGGGCAGGTGCCTGCCTCTGCTCCAAACACCTGTAGAAGGAGGTGGCATAGTGCAATTTTGGCACCAGAGGCTCCTATATAGGTCAGGGGACTTTCTCAGAGAAGAGGAGAGGACAGACAACACAGAAGTGAGTAATTTATCTTTGCTTCTAAAAGACTGATAAGAAATCGACAGTTTTGGAGAACTGATATTTAAAACAAGGATATAGTATATAATGTACTGTATATGGTATGGTCTCTTTTCATCTAAACTTGGTATCCCAATTAGCACATTTATGTGCATTAAGGTGTCATCTATTGTGGGATGGACCATTTCTTCAAATTCCATTAAAAAGAAAAGATAGGCAGAACTTAATAGTAAAGATAAATAGAGCTTAATAGGAAAGAAATCCTGACATAAAACTTGAGCGCCAAATGATTGCTCCTTTTGTATGAGGATCGATGGGACATAAATCTACAGTATCAAAAATATAGCAAGGACACATGACTGTCTCAGTAGTAACACTGGGTGGGAAAGGCCTGAGTATAGAACCCTAAGCTGAACCTCCTACAGGTGTGCTAACTGAATTCACATGAGCAGTGTGTCCTAAACAATCTTTTCCATGAGATTTAATATAAAGTAATCTCAGGTAGATAGGGACCTATGTGATTAACATAAGCAAACCTAAATTCTTTCTAGGAGAACTGCAGCAGCAATTGTAAGATGCTGTCTTAGCAATGTAAATGTATGTAAATGTTTGTTTCACAGTCTGAGAAACTGGCAGTGTATTGAATTGGTGACAGTTGGGGTAATTCATCCAGTTTGCTTTTGTCCTACATTTACAGGTGAATCACAGAACATTGGTGTTTTGGTTGGCTTTGAGAGACTGGGAGAGTTTAACTACGCAATTATGAAACAAGAAATACATGAAAATTAGAAATAATTTCTGGTCTCATCAATAAATGTTTGATTTTCTTGAAACAACAATTACAGAAACACTACAAAATTTATAAGTTTTGCATTCCCAAATTATAATTTTATAAATCAGCTGTAGGAAGACCTTTATAGCTTATTATATTTACCTTCATTATTTCTGTATGTGAGATCTCTGTACTCTTCCCCTCATTCAGAGTCTTCATTTCATCCCATTTATGTACGCTCAAGAAAGGATCAGCATTAGTTATTTTCTTCTTATTATGAATTTTTGTTCACATATTAACTTTTTCCTTTTAAAAAAATTAAGGGAGGAATTTGTAGACATTTGCTCAGAAGTGGAGAAAGCATTGAATTTTAAAGGCCCTTCTTGGCACACCTGAAATCATACCATATGAGCAATACCCTTTTCTTCTTTCCTTGAGTTTTTTTTTAATAAATAAAAATAAAATAAAAATCACAACAGCGATTATTTCTGTTTGATTTTATATTAATTTATTTTTCCTCTTTATGTGTATTTCTATTTTCAAAAATTTCTGCTATAAACATATATTTACTTATTTTTTTAGTGAAAGTAATACACTGTACGTAAATTAGAAAACAGAACCCCGGAAGGCTTATAACAAAAAGCAACTTCTCCTGTTTTTCTTTCCCCCACTAGAAGTAACACATTTTCTTTCATTTTTGGTTACCTCTAAGTAGTTAACTCCATATTAATAAATAATGTCCCGTCACTATTTGTCAGTTTTAGACATTTTCTGTTCAGATAATTTAGCTCAGTGCTACCCTCTGCTGTTCTTCCCTTTTCTGCACATTTTCAGAGTGGCAGCATCATGGCTGTCACCTTATGTGACATGTTTAAGTCCACATTTCTTATTCCATCAGTTTTCCAGAGCATCTCTTGACTCCTCACTTTGTAATCAGGCCTTTCCTGAATCTCTTCCCCTTTCACCTCCAAACTGCCTATATTTTTACAATTAACAAAAATTTACATTTCATTCTTAACCAGAATTAGGTTGTCTAAGCCTTTTTCTATATGTCAATTCTGAATACTGAAAACCAGTAAAAAGCACTTAAAGATATCACAGTCTCAGTATCATTCAACCAAGGGCCAGCCGTGAGCCACGACTACACGGCCTTCTCTGGGGTTCTGGGATGGGACCCTTAGGCTCTAAATCCTCTTAAGGAGGATTTCCCCTCAACTTCAAATGAACTCTCTCTTTTTTTTTTTTTTCGATTCCTCTAGTTACTCAAAATCATGTCACTTTTGATTTGGTCTTATATTTGGACCATGGTTTTTATTATAATTCATCATTTTGTCACTATTTTCTGATTGCCTCCCTCACCCCTGCCCCTCTTGGGTGAAGAAGTGTATGCCTCTTCACCACGTCCTAAGATTTTTCAGGTTTGTACTCATTATATAAATGGCTTAGCAGCTATCTTGACTTTCCTTCTTTCTTTACCTTTCTTTCTTCCTTTCTCCCTCCCTCCCTTCCTCCCCTCCCTCTTCTTTCTTTCTTCTGGGAATTGAATCCATGAGCACTTTACCACTGAACTGTATCCCCAGCCCTTTTAGTTTTTCTGAGACAGGCTCTCAGTAAGTTGCTCAGGGCCTCACTGAATTTCTGAGGCTGGCCTCAAACTTGTGATGCTCCTGCCTCAGCCTTCTGAGTCCCTGGAATTATAGGCATGAGCCACCACACCCAGCTCATTTTTCCTGAAGAGCATATTTTTTAGATCTCCTTGACTTACTGCTCTAATTTGGCCTGGTTACTTTCTCACTCTGGTGCACAGCTATCATTTTGAGATTTCTTTTCTGCCATTTCTTTTGTTTTCCTTTATATATATATATTTATTTATTTTTTGTACCAGGAATTGAACTCAGGGGCCACATCCCAAGCCCTATTTTTTGGTGTGTGTGTGTGTGTGTGTGTGTGTGTGTGTGTGTTTTATTTAGAGACAGGGTCTCACTGAGTTGCTTAGTGCCTCACCTGTTGCTGAGGCTGGCTTTGATCTCAAGCTCCTCCTGCCTTAGATTTCATCTTAGGGGCTTGCAATCTATCATTAATCAGCTATCTTAAAAGTGCTTGAGAGATAGATTTCTGAACTCTTGTTGTACAAGTTGATTTTGTCTTTACATTTTTTATCAGTTTCCTAGGACTGCCATGACAAGTGCCCCAAACTGTGTGGCTTAGGACACAGATATTTATTATCTCACAATTCTGGAAGACAGAGGACAAAATCAAGGTGTTGATAAAAGCTGCTTCTTTCTGGAGATCTGGGGGGAAAAATCTGTTCCATGTCTCCCTTGTAGCTCTGGGTGGTGCCAGCTCTCCTTGGCATTCTTTGGCTTGCGGCTGTATTACTCCATTCTCTGCTTCTGTTGCATCTAACATGGCCTTAGTGTTTTCACACAGTCTTCTTTTTTCTTTTATTAATTTTTTATATATGACAGAAGAATGCATTACAATTCATATTATACAGATAGAGCACAAGTTTTCTTATCTCTGGTTGTATAAAGTGTATTCACACCAATTCGTGTCTCATACATATACTTTGGGTAATGATGCCCATTACATTCCACCATCATTTCCAACCCCATGTTCCCTCCTTTCCCCTCCCATTCCTCTGCCCTATCTAGAGTTTGTCTGTTCCTCCCATACCCCCTCTCCCTACCACACTATGAATCAACCTCCTTATATCAGAGAAAACATTGTGCAGTTGTTTTCTTGGGATTGGCTAACTTCACTTAGCATTATCTTCTCTAACTCCATCCATTTACCTGTAAATGCCATGATTTTACTCTCTGGTATTGCTGAGTAATATTCTCACACAGTCTTCTTATAATGACAACAGTCATTGAATGGAGAGCCCACCTCCATTCAGTCATAACCTCCTTTAATCTTTATTACTTCTGCACTGACTTCATTTCAGAGGAAAGTCATATTCACAGGCACCAGGGATAAGGATTTTAATACATCTTTTGAGGGGACACAATCAACCCATAACCACACCATATATTGATGGTTTGGCTGGATATAGAATTCTAAGATCAAAATAATTTATCCTTAGAACTTTGAGGACTTTTTGGCACTCTAGGTTGCAATCATTTTTGCTAATATCAACTTAATTCTAATTCTTTTGTTGGTACTCTATTTTTTAAAATCTTGGGGCAATATTAAAATTTCTTTTCCTTTAGTGTTCAGAAATTTCAACATGATATAGGCTCTTTCAATTTGAAAATCTCCTCAAACAGTTACCCTTCTCAGGACTGGAAAATGTCCAATTATTGCTTTGATATATTCTTTATTTTGCCTAGACTCTTTTAAAATTCTATCAGCTGTTTTATCAGACAGGGTTCAAAGAAGAAGAAACATTTAGAATGATATTGAATAAGGAACTTACACTGTTGTGGGATCTGTGAGATTATCCTGGTTTGTCTGTTTCTTCTGCATCAGGTGCTGAGCTTGCCTTTACAGCACAGGTATAGAGGTTAGTGGATGGACGAGAAGAGGTACCAGGAGGACAACTGGGACCCATGAGGGAAAGCTGGAACCCCTGCCTGCCTCTCACCAGAACTTGTGACGGTCTCTCCATAGGTGAACTATAGGAGGTCCTGGGATTCTAACTGTAGAGCCATACACATGCCTGGCTCAGGATTTGGAGAAATTGAAGCAAGAGATCATGTGGTAGCTGGAGCTGTAGGCCTTGCAGCATTTTGGGTCCACCATATGAATTAACAGATCTGTACAACTGGCTATGAGCTACAACAGTGCCAGACTACATCAATCCTGAGAGAGTAAATTAACTATTGCTTTATTTCCACCATCCAAATCCCACACCGTGTGTGTGTGTGTGTGTGTGTGTGTGTGTGTGTGACCAGCCCTAACTAGAAACATATGAAGAACTGAGTGTGATGACACACATCTGTCATCCCTGTTATTGAGGAAATTGAGGTAGGAAGATCACAAGTTTCAGGGCAGCCTGGGCTGTATTTTTATGTGGTGCTGAGGATCAAACCCAGGGCTTCACATGTACCAGGCAAGCGCTCTAACACTGAGCCACAATCCCAGTCCTTCCTTTATCTTCTTGCTCTTTTTTTTTTTTAACTGTATTTCTATTTTGGTAAACATATTTTCAATTTCCATAAGCTTTGGCTTTTTCTGTGTTTATTTTAAAAATAACATGTTGTTTAAGTATGTAATATCTTTTCAAATTTCTCTAAGAGTATCTTATTTTTTTCTTAAATCTGTTCTCTAAATTATTTCTGTTTCTTCAGGGATAAATCCCTTTGCTGCTACAAAATTTCCTCTAATATCTAGTATTTGATCCCCCACTTAATCTTATTAATGGGACAATAATGAAGATGACTAGATGATTAATGTAAATGGATGCATCTTGTTCACTTGTACATTTAATGTAGGATGAGCAGAAGGGTGGAGTCTTTACCCTAATCTCAAAGCCAAAACATGGTTTTTGGTTTTTGAGACATGGAATCTACTTTAAACATCCTGTCCTCTCTCAAAACATTTAAAAATTTACCTAGCAAAGAATCCTTTGATATTTTGTCTGGAAATGAATATCTGGATCTCTCTCTCTCTCTCTCTCTCTCTCTCTCTCTTTTTTTTTTTAAATACTAGGGATTGAACCCAGGGTTGCTTAACCACTGAGCCACATCCCCAACCCTTTTGTATATATTTTTTAGAGACAAGATCTTGCTAAGTAACTCATGGCCTCACCAAGTTGCTGAGGCTGGCTTTGAACTTGTGATCCTCCTGCCTCAGCCTGCTGACCTGCTGGGATTATAGGTGTGTACCACTGCACCTAGCTTTGGGCGTTTTTCTTGGAGGGATGAGATGAAATCGAGTGTCATATTCACACATAGAGCTGGTCTCCTGACTTTACTTTTCACTTTGCCTTCATTATACCTTCCAACTGTGTCTTCAGAGCCTTTCTATAGTTGTGCAATTTAACTGCCATTTCAACTTTTGGCCTCTTTGCATATCCCAGGCTGAGGTGGATTATATTTTATTTAGTGTCTATGTTAGGTCTTCTATAATATATTGAAAAATCCATTCTTCCTCCTATTGTTTTATTCCTTCACTAATTACTTATATGAAACCTTAAAGGGGGAAAAATAAAACAAAGCCATGTGCTTAGATCTCTTTCTTAAACTGGAGTTTATTGACAGTAAAATAAATTCACCCAATTCAAACAAATCTTATGCATTTCACACATACATTGTATCTTGGTTTGGCATACTGGAGGGTTTATTTCTTAACATATGACAATCCTTTTCTCAAATAATGTCAAAACCAGCCAGTGTCAATCTTTTACTGGTTTTCTTTCCTATAGGATAGCACAGGCTTAGAGGATGGTTGGGTACTGGGTGAATAAAAGGCAGAAGAGACACTAGGTGTAATGCAATGAAATAAGAACTTATTTTCTTTGATGTAGTGGTTCAGAACAGGATCTATTTTCCCCTCTGTGGAAACTTAGCAATATTGAAGACATTTTTGATTACTATGGCTGAGGATATTCTGCATCTAGTGAATAGAGGCCAGGGATTACTGCTAAGCACATTATAATAGAAAGGATAGGTCCCCACCCCAACAAAGAACTATCTAGTAAAAAATGTCAGTCATGCTGAGGTTAAGAATCTTTTCTCTTCTATAAAAATTTGAATATACTTAATAATAAAAAACTGTACACTTAAAAATGGTTAAGATGATAAATTTTATGTCGTGTATTTTTTTACCACAATTAAAAAAAGAAAAAAAAAAGTGGATCCTTATTTGCTAGGAAAGATTTCTATTTCCAAGTCAGCATTATGCTATTTTGATTGAAATAATAAAATGTTACTTCTTTGCTCAGAGTTTAACTTCATTATTAAGACTGAAGAAAGTAGTGAAATATGCAACAGAGTTCATATGTGAAATATGATAGGAGAGCCAGCCAAGTTTCCAGGCCAAGGACTTTTAAACCAAAGATGTGCATTGAGGCTGGATAATTTAAGTAGTAGACAAAGTTTGTTGGAAGACAATGCAGTCAGTTTTGAAATCTGGAAGAGAAGCCCTGCTCCTGAACTCTGAGGAGGACAGAACCCAGGCAGCATTGAATAGGCAGTGTCTCCAGAGCCCCACAGCCAGGGCTTATCAGTCTTCAGTGTTCTGGAGAGAGAACATCTGATAGGCCAAGCTTTGGACCTGTATCCGTCTCTCAACCCAGACGGACGTAGCATCCTAAGTGATAGCTTGTGAAGAGTGTGCACAAAAGGGAGAGGCATGGTGGGGAGCATGGGAAAAATGGAGGAACTTTGATTGGGCAAAGGGGAAGGTGGGAAGGGGAGGACGCATGGGGGCAGAAAAGTTGGCAGAATGAGATGAACATCATTACCATAGGTACACATATGAATACACAGATGGTGTGATACTACATTGTGTACAACCAGAGAAATGAAAAGTTGCACTTCAATTGTGTACAATGAATCAAAATTCATTCTGATGTCATATATATTGATTAAAATAAATAAATTTTTTAAAAAAAGGCAGGGAGAGGCAGCTTCCTGTCCCTGAAGTTGGGTGAAGGAATGCTGGACATGTAAAGATAATAGGCAGCCACTTCAGCTGCAAGATAGACACTGCCTCCTGCTGCTCAAAGCAAAATACGACAGTTAAACAAGCAAAAATTTGCTTAAATCATGACTACATTTGCTTACTGTTAAACAGATAATCTGTTTTGTTGTCTATAAAATGAGTAATTTGAATTCAGTGACTTGTAACTTCCTCTTCATTCTAATATTGTTAGTTATATTCCATTATGCTTTAAAGGCCTTTGAACTCTTGTTCATATATAGTTCATATTTGCCTGGATTAATGGATTCTTCTTGCATTTGATCTATCATGGAGTTGTTTCCTAATGGCTAGGGTGGTAATTTTGATTTTTGGAATATTGATTTGTTTGGGGTGAAAAAAAGTCCTTGAGTGAAATTTTCAAAAAATGAATGCATCTGTTCAGGATGTGTAGGGGGGTGTGATTTATATTAGTATAAATGTAAATTTCAAATCTCTGTTTATAAGGAGAGTCATGCATACATATGTGTGAGAGTGGAGAAGGAGGAAGAAAGGAAAGACTAAAATGATAAAAACCTTTGCCAGCTGTGTGTCCTGCTCTAGGTCAAGCCCCACATAGAGATGCTTTACCCAGAGAGACACATTAGGGAATCTCAGTGCTTGAAAGGGGAGGGTCAGGGCAGAACAACAGGAAAATGAATTGCTGGAGCAATAGGAAAGAGAGGGGTCTAAAGATCAGAGGCCTAAGGAGTGATGTGGTGGAAGGCTGCAGCCTGCAGAGGTAGATAGCCAGTGAGAAATGGGCTGATACAGGGTAGATAAAGATTTGAAGGATGGGGGTAATATCCCAAATTGATTCTGTTTAATTTCATTGCCTAGTGCAATGTAAAATCTTATTGTTCACATGAATCTTCAGCAACATGTACAGTTTCTCTTTTAGGACTGGTTGGGGGAAAAAAGAGAGGAGGATGAGACTGATGTTTTATTTGGTACAGGGCAGAGAAAAGGGAATTCAGAGAGTGGCTGTGGCAGGAGAGATACCCTGGCAGGAATTTAGAGTTGGCAGTGACTCTGAGAATCCAAGTCCTCAGGAATTTACAGACATTTTGTGGGAAGAACTGCATTTGGCAGGAGACTCAGTGAGAACCTGTGCTGAAAGAACAAGGAAAGTAACTTGGGCTACATTAATAGACAACAAAGAGTCGAGCTCGTACTTCCATCTAGTGATAGGGTGAGATATGTCTGAAGACTCCAACCTAATGTGGTGAGATTTTTTTTTGTTTTATTCTTTGATTTCATTATATGCTTTCCCTTGCCACAGAAAAATTACTCCCAAGTATAAGTATTTTTATCATAGAATAAGAATTTTATTTATCTGTGTATACAACATTTACTGACATCTGCCAATTGCATACTGTCTGAGGATCATCATAGGTGAGTAAGATGAAGGCAAAACATAAAGTTTAACCTGGGGGACAGAGAGACGTAAAAAAACCAACCACAGTGTAAGAAAGGATGGAGCATGTGCTGAGTGAAGTGCAGGGAGAGAGTTAATTGTGGTTGGGGAATACTGATACAGAACCCAGTGAATGAATGAATATTCCCACTGAAACTTCTATCTCCTTCTGAAATTACTTCTTCCTGTTAAGAAAAAAAAAGCATCTGACACAGTATACAAATGCATAAAAACCATCCTAAAACTGTAAAAAGGAAATGTCATGGTATGTATAACTTATCATTTCCCTGGTCCCAGTTTTCTGTGTCTGGAACAAAGATTTTTGAAGTACAACCTTCAAAGGCTAAGGAAGCAATATTGCACTGAGTGTGGGCCCTGGGGATCAGATGCCTGTGCACCTCATCTCTACCATTTTACTAGCTGTGTGACCTTGAGGAAATGACTACTTAACCTCCTTAGCATTAGATTAGCAGTCTATAAAATGGGATAGTACCTCATGGATTCAGTAAGCTAATTCATGTGAAGTGCTTGGATACTGGAAGTAATCAATGCATTTTAGCTATTATTTTTGTTATTCTGAAAATAGCATTGGGAGTTTTGCATTCATTCATGACTCTAATCACATTCTTTTGAATCTATATTTTCTGCTCATGTTAACTTATTTTTTTTTCTTTTTTTTTGTGATGTTGGGGGTCAACCTCAGGCTTTGCACATGCTAAGCAAGTACACCATTATATTTTGGATAAATGAAATCCCTAAATTTACAGCTTACACGATTAAATCCTACTTTCTGTTGTTCAGAAGTTTCTTCTTTCCTACTTGGATAAGGGTGTGTGCCAAATGCACCAAATCAAACATAACTTTCCTGTGTTCATATGTGAATACATCACCAGTGAAACTCCAAAACATGAACAAGTACAAGAATGGGATCCTAATTAAAATAGGTTATACTCCACATATGTATAAGATATGTCAAAATACACTCTATGGTCATGTATATATAAAAAGAACAAATAAAAATTGTAAAACTAAAAAGAATCAAATGCACCAGTTTTCTTCCTGTTAAATTTAATCAGTCTGCCTCATAGCTTCTTTAATCTCTTTGTATTTTTCTTAAGGTCCTGAAATAGTTATAGAATGCTATATTCTCAGAGTTCTGCTATTTTATACAAGGGAGTAGTATTTTCTGTGAGTATTTTGTGAGTCCTCTGGACAGAAGCAGCTGTTTGTATCTGATCTGATCTTTAGGGTCTAGTTGCAGAGTGTGTTCTCTAAAGTATTATTTTGTAGGATTTCAATGGGTATTCCAAAAAAATTATTATAATTTAGTAAACACTGAGTTAAACACTGTTCATTTAGTACTATTTAGTATGTATTGAATTTTTATAGGTAGTGTGTCTTGAAGTTATTTTTCCATAGCATGCTTCTGTGGAAATTGTCTTGAGGCACTAGCATTCTAGAAGTGAAATTTAAGCAATGCTGATACATAGTAAATTCTAGGTTCAGCTGATAGATTAAATCCATTTTTTTCTGCAGTAATAATTTTCCTTGAAAGACAGTACTGTTTTATGTGAAAGCATTTTTGTTGTTCTTTTGATCACTCAAAAACTCTTAAGTGATCTTTTGATAGAGTATTCTTATCCCAGTACATACATCTATTTATGCATACATATTTACAAACACACATCCATAAAAATACATATATTTATCCTGATATTTTGCTGGATAAGTTTGACTATGTCTGCTGACTTAAAGATGAAATTCTGTATTTTCTTGTTCAGCTTGCTTTTTTGAAAGCTTTCTAGGTAGTGATCGGCAGGCATGTATGGGAGGGTATGAAATCATATAGCCCTGATGTGGAATCATTGTTCAAGCACTTGACAGCCACATGATTTTGAACAAGTCACTTTTGCATCTTTGGACTCTTTTTTTTCCCCCTAATTTTTATCCAGAAGCATGAGTTTTTATCCTTGTCCTTTGAATCCTTTCCTGAATACTATTTCTAACTGACTTCATCAAGTAAATACAAATCAGCATATTTCAAAACTGAATTTGGAGCTTAATTTGAATTAAAAAGTATATATTGGGATGTGAGATATTCATAAACTTCTTGACTAATTATTAGCAGTGGCTGTCCATGGTTAATTACTTTCCCTACATGTGTATGTAAGCAGGAAAAATGGATCACTGTTGATCACCTAGTGCCAAATCCTTGGCACTGGGCAGCTGTGGAGCATGGTGTCATGTTCCTCCAGTCCACTCCATGGGAGACACTCCTAAAGAGTTTGAACTGAGCCAGGAAGAAGAGTGGGTGACAGCTTGAAAAGAACCTTGATAGTGTCATTGTCATAATTTCACCATATGATACTGTATTACTGAAGCTTAAAACTAAAACGAGGATCACTATAAAGTGATAAAAGAAATGGCTAGTATAAAAAAGTCTGATCAAATTCTGAGTATATAAGGTCCAGTTTTTCTTTTCAGTAGATTTTTAGATATAAGTTACAGTGTGGTTTTCCAGGTAAGTGCCCATTTCTCAGTCTCTTTCTTCCAAGCCTATTCTAAGGGGGAAATAAGAAATCCCCCTTATTTGAAACCATAAATATTACCATATAACTTCTGAATGCCTTCAATATCATCCTGTGCAAGTCTGAAACTTTGGGAATCTTCAGTTCTATAGGTTGGATACATCACAGCTCTAGGATCAGAGGAATGACCCAAGCCCAAAGAATGGCCAAGTTCATGAGTCGCAGCATACAGGAAGTTAATTCCTACAACCAAAGAGGTAACATAGAGTAACTATTAAAATAAGCATGTAAATACCTAATATATAATAATAAAAATAAAGTAACTATAAAAATACCCAACTCTCCATCCTCCATAGCTTACTTATTCACTTCTGGGCCTTGAAGACTGGGAAGGGGTGAGAAGGAGATTCTGCATAGTAGTTCTTAATATTACCACTTCTGCTTATTAAAGAAAAGTAATGTTTTTCTGCCTATTTTCTTCTTATATAATCACCTGCAGTGATATTCTATTGTGGAAAGCAAAGACTTTAAAAGCTTTAAGACCTGCATTTCTGATATAGCTCTGCTACTTAACTGACTGGACAGTTCTGGACAAATCAGTTGATTCTGCTCAGTCTCAGTTTTTTATCTATTAAACAGAGATAATAATTCCTACCCCATAGATTTTGTCAAGATAATTAGACTTTCCCTATATCTGAAAAATAATGGCTATTCAACAAATTATTATGACTTTGAATGTTAGGATAGAGAAGGTTAGTTTTGAGATTGTGAAGACCAAAGGCAGTATCTCCGGGCAATACTGGGTTTTGTTTCTGATCTTGATTCATAAAATTGTGTGTGTGTGTGTGTGTGTGTGTGTGTGTGTATGAATATATAATATATATATGTATTATATGAATGTTATGCGATATAGATGGTATATAAATCATATGAGATGGTAATTGAATATCTCTCAAATACATAGAATGTTTTGCAAGTTGGGGGAAAGAGTGAACCTGTGAATTTGAGGAGTCACCAGACCTTGATCTGTGTTGCATTAGATTGAAGGAAGCTGTCTTTAACTTACATGAGTGGGAAGAAAGAAGAATGAAGATGTGCAAGATGTGGCAGGAAGGCAGCCTCACCATGTTACACAGGTTAGATTTTCACTGCTTTGCTCAAACTGTGGTAAATTCCCATAGGCAAGTACAAGTATTAATTTCACTTCTAGTGATAGTTACTAGCCATTTCTTTTAAAGGATTGTTTTCTCTGAGGATTATTTATGTCAGAGCTTCACTCCATTAGTTCTCAGATGTGTCCATAATCTTTCACATTGTAAAATGATGAATATGATGGGTTAAGTCATGGAGCTTCTTCTTTTCATACAATAGTGAATAATCCCAGAATTGCATAAAATTTTAAAATATTATAGTCTTTGTTCCCCCTGTTTTTAAAGACACTTACTTTTGAGAAATATGAAGAGCCAAAATTCATTGAATTTTTAATATATTCCAAGCACTGTGCTAAGCATTGTACAATCATTTAATTTAAATAATCCTCAGGGGAAACTATTACTAGTCCTATTTCATAAAAGAGAAAACTGAGGCTCAGAGACATTAAATAACTTAAAGACACCCAACAAGAAAGATAGAGGTAAAACAAATTGATCCTGACACTGCTTGACTCCATAGCCAGAGTTTCCATCTTTAGTACTTGTAATATTATGAATATATTGAATGAGATAAAACATCTAAAGTATATAGGACAGTGGTTGTCATTTAAGTTCTTGCTAGATATCATAAATTAAAGCAAGTATCAGATGAACGTTAGAGTAAGTCTGGAAGTTGAAGGAGGTACAGTAGAAGGGACATGGGACTCTGTACCTAGACCGCTGCCATCAGTCCAGAGTTCATCCTTATCAAAGTGAGCATCTCCTCCTAGGCCTGGTCCAGGTGCAAAGGCATGAGCCAGAGTGTTTCCTGGTCCATCAAAGGGGAGGAAGTCCCCATGAGCTGCAAGAAAATTGAGTGACTTCCCTTAGTGACTGGATTTTTTTCCTAGTCATTTCATCTTTTTAGTTTACACGATTATTGAGACTGGAAAGAACAGCCCATTCTAAATGGTCCACACTGCTGGTAGCAGAAACCAGATGCATTTAGTTGCTTATTCAGTAAAGGCACTATTCTTTCACAGAACCACTGCTCATCACCAATAACCACCACACAGTAAAGGTTTACAGGATATAGTACTTTAAACATATTTATATCTAACTTATGATTGCATTTAAGTGTTTGTTAAATTTTATCATTTTGCTTGGCCAAATGGAGATGGGAGGGAGCATGAATGTGAACTTTGCATTTGATGGGTAATTTGTGCATCATTTCATGTATATTTTTCTTAAAAAGCTATTTTTTTGGGGGGAGTATACTAGATAGTGTTGGAGAACTATACTCAAAGTCTGTTAAAAAAGATTTTGATAGTCCTTTTATTTGTGAGTCAGAGTTATTTATCTTTAGATGAGTGTCAGGTTATACCTGGTTCATCCAGTTCTTGATACACTTGTAGTGCTGTTATCACTGCTTTCCCTTACATTTTCTTTAATGTTGTTGATATTGTGGGCTCAAGTTCAAGGTACAGCTAAATTCATAGTACCCTGGCAATTCAATATTAGAGAAGACCAAAATGGAAAATATTTTTCTAAATTTGCACCGTGAAACCCTATTAATTAAGAGCAGTTCGTGTAAATGCATTATATCTCTACAAGCCCTTTAATAATTCATGCTACAAAAAGATTATATATGTAAAGATTCATACTATAAAAGAGGGGTTGGCAAATGTTTTCTAAGAAGGGCCTGATAACAGATAACTTAAGTGCTGTGCACTTTATGGATGCTGTCACAATTGTAGCCTGTCTGAAAGTGATTATAAAACAATAGTTAAGTGAAGGAGCACGGCTGTGTTCCATAAAACTTGGTTAAAAAAAACACACACACATGTTGGGCTGGATTGGGCTCATGAGTAATAGTTTGCAAATTCCTGCATAAAAAGTGACTTTAATTTAACAAACTAGAAAAATTGCAATAATGTCTCATTAAAGGTTTTTTTTTCTTTTATTGTGATGCTGGAGATTGAACCCAAGACCTCGCACATGCTTTACCATTGAGCTATATCCCCACTCCTTATCAAAGGGTTTATATTTTTAGAAACAGAGAGCACTTGTATAAATAACCAATAAATAAAATAGCACATGGGAAGAGCCTACAGGACTCATTCTTACCTCCTCTTGCAAAGCCAATCATGATATCAGCAGTTCCCATCCTAACTCTCTTGAAACGAAGTGGGATGTGCCTGCTCCACATGCTAAAAGCCTTTGCAACTATTTGATCCACTACAGCAGGTGTTAAGTCTGAAGTGTACGATAGGATCCTAGTAGCAAACAATATAAAAAAAAATTTGACCTGTTAGGACAAAGGCTTTATCAATTGTTTTTGTCAAAATGAGCCAAAACAAAACTGACCTGTAGGTGACTATTCTGGAAGTCCATTTTTGCCTCTTTGGGAATAGTGAGTATTCTGCAACATCTGGCACTCCACATCTGGGCTTCTGCATTATTTCTATGATGTGGGAGTTCAACCTTCCAGTTACAGGCAGGCCAAAGAACTTTTGCATCTCCTTGAGTTTGAATTCTAAACTGTTGTCATCCTTTTCTTTTGAGTCATGAAGATAAAATCTCTTGAGATAGTGCTATTGAAAAGAGAGTAAATAATTTGTAAGTCTTGTTTATTGTCTTTTTTTATTTTAGAAATTTGCACTTCTTTTGCCTCTTTTTGTAAAAAAAAATTTAGTTATTGATAAACCCAATACCTTTATTTATTTATTTATTTATTTTTATGTGGTGCTGAGGATCGAACTTAGTGCCTCACATATGCAAGGCAAGTGCTCTACCGCTGAGCCACAACCCCAGCCCTGCCTCTGGTTCTTGTGGATTTGAATAGTGGTTTCAAGTCAGAACAATTATATAGTTACTGAGTACAATAAATATGCGCTAATAAAGAGAAAATTTAATATTGATAATGAAGCACAAGTGTGCCATCCAAGAGAAAAATCTCCCAGTTGCTCTTTTTTTCCCACCTTAAATGTTTTGAGGAAAACATACTGCACACTTTATATAGCATAGACTTGTTTTTAGAACTTTCGGGAAGAATATCCTAGCGTGATCTCAAGAGGCACACCAAACCCTCCTTTAGCGCCATGGACCCTGTGGGGAGATCTGAAGACCCCTGGCCCATCTGAGATCCTGCTGAGGTCTGGTACCAGCTAAAGGTTAAAGGGTCTTAACAATTTAGTCTGGGAAAATATTTAGGAGATTATTAGTTTATTAATTGAATTAATTGTCCAGATGAAGAAACCAAAGCTCATAACATCCAAATGATTTTCCTGGTTTCACATGATATGTTAGTAGCAGAATTGAGCCTGAATTTCCTGCCTCCCACCTCTTTTCCCTCTCTCCACTCTTTCCACCCTCTAGTCTCTCTTTCTCTCTTTTAAATCCCTACTACAACCTCTTTGAGAGGCTGTTAGATAAAGCAGATCTCCCAGATCTATCCCATGTAAACTGGGGCCCTGGGAATTTCTTAAAGTTTTCTAGTGTTTGCAAATGAAGATGGGAATCTAACAGAAAAAAAAAAGGAATGCACTAAAAGCAGCAGCAAACTCACAAGAACATTTTAAAGTACTTACTAGAGCCATTTATTTTGATTACACCTTAAACATCCTGTGAAGCAGGCATGGCAGTTATCTTTATTTTACATATGATGAAACATGGCTTGTAAAAATAAAATAAATATAAAGTCACTCTGAAGGAGACTGTGTTCTGATTCCAAAACCATTTCATTAGAAAAATGTATAGGTGACCAGAACAATAATGCATGCCTATATTCCCAGCGACTTGGAAGGCTGAGGCAGGAGGATTACAAGTTTGAGGCCAGCCTCAGCAATTTAGCAAGATCCTGTCTCAAAATAAAAAGGGTTGGGGATGTGGTTCAGTGGTAGAGCACCCCTGGGTTCAGTCCCCAGTATTTTATGCATGTGTGCATGTGTGTACACAAACATAGATTAAATGAGTAGGCTTAGCTGATGTATGATAATATTTTTGTTGAAATGATTTAAACATTGGTTCAGTGATTTGCTATCAATATTGGAGTGGATGGTACTGGTCACTTGTCTGAGAACCTCTCAGGAGTATGAATTTTGCTTAAGAAACCTTATCAATATTGTGTTCTCTATATCTGTTACCAATAATTGTGTGTCATTCAATACAACAAATACTTATTGTTCATGACAATTATGAATTAATTTCTTATTTAAAAGCAAATATCCTTTTATCCCTTCTAGAGCCACAGACTTTATAAAGATACTCATGGAAGAAGCACCTCTGCATTCTTGAGATGACCTTTCCTGCTATGCATTAAACCTAGCTAAGCTCCTTTTAGTTTTGACAGCCTGTGTGTTAAATAAAGGAACTGAATATTCTTGAAAATCAATTCCTTTTGGAGAATTCATTAGGTAGACAGAAATTGCTATAAAAACTGCTATTTGAGATGTTAAAAAACTATTAAATATCAGTAATTTCATATGGTTTAATTTAATATATTATTGGACTTTTTAAAAAATCCAAGTTCATGTGAAGCAAAATTTGATTTTTCTTATGCTTCAGGCTTAAATTTATAAACAATGCTTAAAAGTAATCATGTACTATTTTGCCAAATAATATTTTTAATACTTATTAGACTGCTTATTAAGTAATATATTAGAAGGAACATCATTTTTATAGAAAAACTTGTCCTTGATTCTTATCTCTACCACTAAGAATCTACTACCATTCTAAGTTGAATGGGAATCAACTTAACTTTGCTTTCTCCTTGTTTTTAGAAAAAAGCTAAGGAATAAATGATGTAGTTTATATGAAAGTGCTCTATAATTGGCAATTATTATTCACTAGACTAATTCTTCGAGGTATAAAACATATAGTCTTATTATTTCCATTGGACTTATGAGAAAACAAATCCAGGAGTTATTGCCTAGCCTATTATCAGCTTATGGCAAAGCCATAACATCTACCCATATTTTCTGAATTCAACAAGTAATTCTTATCTTAAGATGCAACATTCTATATCCTTTATGAAAAGAATTTCAAGTTGCAATAAAAAATATAAATCTTCAATTTATTGAGCATCAGTAATGTTCCAGGTACTGTGTTAAATGCTTTATAACACCCTACTTGCTGATATTATTATCTCCAACTTCCAAATTGGAAAACTAAAGATCAGAGAAGTTAAATGACATTTTGAGTTTCATCTACATTGTGAGTGGAGGAGTTGGAACTCAAACTCAGTTTGGATAAGCTTTAAAGCCCATTTTGAATGGTTACTTGATAAAAGCATATATTCCCTTTATTAAAAAAATATTATGAGAAAACTCATTGCAATATAACATGGAAGGAGAAATAATTGAAAAACACTTCTAATGCTGACAGCAAGACCATTGAACCCAGGTGAGTGGACCGTGACATACCTGAGCCTGTTCCCACTGCAGCTCACTCATGCCTCCCGCCTCTGGGGGCAGTGGCAGGGCCAGGTGTCCAGACAGCAGACACATAGCCCACAGCAGAGGCAACTTCATAACTGCCAGCAAGAGATGACTGTTCTCAGACCTGCGGTTGGTTTGATGTTTTCTGCCAGAGGCTGGAGAAATTTATATAGCTATTCAACCCTGGATATGGCAATAGGTGACTCATTTGAATGTTTTCTTTCTTTTCAGAAAGTATGTGCTATTCTTCATTAACGACAATGAGGAAGTATTGTGTCCTTATTGGCAAGAGGAGCGTGATGTATTTATTTTTCAAGGGATTTTTTTTTTTCTGTCTGCTATATAAATTGAACCCATGAGAAAACTCATTTTATTTGCCAGAATCAAATTATTACTCACCAGGCTTTCTCAATTTAAAAAATTTGGGGTTCATCATTTAGGATATTATTGTATCATGTATATTAAAAGGATTTTTCAAAAAATTGAAATGTTTAGAAGAGTGCAAAAAATTATAAATAATCAATATTATTAAGCCAATACTGTAACAATCACCAAAGTCAAGAAACAGAACATCACCAACATCCCCTGGTTCTTTATAGAGGAGGAGGACGATAGCAGTGGCAGATGGGAAGGCGGTATTATGATAGTTGGTGGCCACCAAAGAGCTGTGTTTCATGGCCTCACCTTCCAATAGCTCAGTCAAGCAGTGAAAACTCCCTTCTTTAGGTGTACTTTTATGTAGGTTATTTCTTTTCTTCGTGGTTAAAACTGCTTCTCTTGAATTACATGAAAAACACCAAACAAAAAAATCTTTAAGCATGGGCTTGACTTGTTCATCTGCCCCACTTACCTTGCACCTTACTTTGTACTAGCAGGTTTCTCCAAAGCTGCTAGCTGAACTTGATCAAGTTGGAAGTTATTTTGTTCAATTCTTTTTTTCCAATCTCTCTGACTCCAACTCCTGTGCAGTTACAGGTAGGGCTGTGTTGGACCTCAATACACATAAAAATTATCTATATGTAAAGATTAAAGAACCACTGTCTAGAGATTCTGATCCATGTACTTAATTTTTACCAAAGATTAAATTGAAGCCAAGATTGAGGACAGATTAACTTATGTCCCCAGAGTCACACAGCTAGTTAATAGTAGTTAAGACTCCCAGTCCAGTGCTTTTTCTATCACAACACAGCCTACTTATTTTGTAATAGGTCTGTTTCCCTCATTGTATTATATATTTCTTAGAAAGCACTATGGTTTATGACTAAAATAAATCATGGGAGATACCTAAAATATGCTAGGATTTAAAAATTTAATGATGCAGATATCTTTAAAAATACATTGTTGGGATTGTAAGTTAGTATGACCACTATGGCAATCAGTATGGATGTCCTCAAAAGACTAGAAATGGAACCACTGTATGATCCAGCCATACCACTCTTTGGTATTTATCCTAAAGAATTAAAGTCAGCATGCTATAATGATACGTGCAAACTCAAGTTTATAGTAGCACAGTTCACAATGGTCAAATTATGGAACCAGTCTAGGTGTCTGTCAACAGATGAATGGATAAAGAAAAATAAAGAAAATGTAGTATATATACAAAATGGAGTTTTATTCAGCCATAAAGAATAAAATTATGTCATTTACAGGAAAATGTATGGAACTAGAAAACTAGACTCAGAAAGTCAAGGGTCATATGTTTTCTCTCATATGTGGAATCTAGAGAAATAAAGGGAAAAATAAGTGTGTGTGGGTGATCTCATGAAAATAGAAGGGAAACCTGTAAAGTAGAGGAAGGGGACAAGAGGAAGGGAAGAGAGGAGGGAATGGGGAGGTACTGGGGAATATAACTGATCAATTATTTTGTGTGCTTGTATGAATGTGTAACAACAACCCCATTATATATAATTATAATGCATCAATGAAAAAATATGCCAAAGACCATGACAGATATCTCCCTCACCAAAGAAGATAGACAAATAGTAAATAAGAATATGAAAAGATGCTCTACATTATATGTCATCAGGGAAATGTACACTAAAATCATAAGATGCTACTATTTGGTTACTAGAATGGCCAAAATGCAGAACACGGGCAACACCGAATGCAGATGCACTGGTGGGAATGTAAAATGGTATAGCCACTTTGAAAGATAGTTTGACAGTTTCTTTTTCTTTCTTTTTAAAAATTAGTGCATAATAATTATATATAATAGCATAATTCATTGTTAGATATTTGTCCTTGTACACAATGTAACAATGTCCTTTGGTCAATTTAATTCTCAAGTATCTTTTCTCACTCCTCTTCCCTCCTCCAGATTCTTAGAAAACTTAACCTCCTCTTACCGTATAATCCACATAACCCAAAGGAGATGAAAATGTATGCCCACACAAAACCTGCATGTGGCTGTTTATAGCAACTTTATTCATAATTGCCAAGTAACTAAGATATCTCTCAGTAGATGGATAGATAAAAACCATGGTACATCCAGACAATGAAATATTACTTAGCACTAAATAGAAATGAGATACCAAGCCATGCAAAGACATGGGAGAACCTTAAATGCATATTACTAAGTCAACAAAGGCAGCCTGAGAAAGCTAAATACTGCATGATTCCAACTATATGACATTCTAGAAAAGTCAAAATTATGGAGATGGTTCAATGGTTGCAGGAAAGGATGGAGTGAGGAGGATGAGGAAGAAATAGGTAGAGCATGGAGGATTCTTGTGCAACAACAAGGGTGAGTCCTTAGTGCAAACTGGGGACATGAAAAAACAAAAATGCTTGGATGGAGCTGAGAGAGCAGTTAGGTAGCTGGGGTCATGGGCAGTGGGGAGCTGGAAAGCTCCTAGAGGTCAAGTTGTTGAGAGTCAGCCTTGCATGCCAGGGAGTTTGGACTCTATCATAGGGGCAGGAAGGAATGTTTTAAGGGAAGAAGGGAGCACGATCAGATTTGTGATGTAAGAAAATGCTAGTGATTCCTCTGCAGAGGGATTGTGGAAGGAGGGATGACTGCAGGAGGAGCTAAGGCATACAGACCAACCAGGAAGTTATGCTAATGGTCCAGATAGGAGTGGGAGGATGAGGTCTGAAACTAAGACTGTGACCTTAGGGATGGAAAAGAGGAAGAAAATCCAAGAAATATCTAAAAACTAGGCTTGAGAAAAACAAAATAAAACAAAATAAAAACTTGGGGGCTGATTGGTTGCAGAAGTGAGGAAGAAAGAATCAAAGATGATCTGAGCTTAATGGATGGTTGTAGAGACAAAGCCTATAGGAAAAAGAACAAGGAATGGATTTTCCCAGTGGAAGAGGAACTTGGCTGTGGTTAAGCAATGACATCAATATTGGACACCCAGTTTGAGGAGTCAGCAGAAAACTCACATCTGGAACTCATGAGAGTTTTCTGGTCTGCAGATGCAGATACAAGTTGTAAGTGGCTTAAGGAAGGAAAAATCATACTTTTTTTTTTTGAGAGGGATATAGCATATATATAATAAAAATTTACCATCTTAAGTCATTTTTAAATGTACAGTTCAATGGTGTTACTTACACTTACAACATTTAAAAACTATCACCAGTATTCATTTCCAGAATTTTTCCATCATCTCAAACAGAAACTTTGTATCCATTAATCAACAGCTCTCTTCTCCTTCCCTCCAGCCTCTGGAAATCTGTATTTTCCTCTTTGTCTCTATGAATTTGACCATTCTAGGTACTTCACATAAGTGTACTCATACAATAAATGTCTTTTGGTGCATGAGTTACTTCACTTAGCATACTAATTTTAAGTATATCATTTTATAATTTTTTCTATATCACTTTTATGGATAAATAATGTTCCATTGGATGAGTATTGCGTATCTGTTTACCCATTTATCCATCAGTGGACATTAGGCTGCTTTCAACTCTTTTGGCTGCTGAGAAAAATCATACAATGATACCAGTATGCAACTATCTGTTTGCATCCCTGTTCTAATTATTTTGGGTATATATGTAGGAGTGGAATTGTTTGGTCATATGGCAATCCTGGGTTTAACTTTTTTGAGGAACCACCAAACTTTTCCACAGTAGTCTCATCATTTTATATTTCTACCAGCATAGTACCAGGATTTTAATTTCTCTATATTCCCATCAACATTTTAAATTTTCTGTTAAAAATTTATATTATTATGGACAGACACACTAGTAGGTATGTAGTATCTCCTTGTGGTTTGATTTGCTTTTAATGACTTATGACTGATGAGCATCTTTTCATGTGCTTGTTATCCATTTGTATGCATATCTTTAAAAAATGTCTTTCTAAGTCCTTTGCTCATATTTTTAGTGGGTTTTTTTGTCTTTTTGTTGTTGATTTGTAGGAGTTCTACAATTCCTTATTTGTTCTGGCTATTAAACCTCTATCAGATATATAATTCTCAAATATTCTCTCTCATTCTTTAGATTGTCTTTTTATTCTTTTGGTCATGTCTTTTGATGCATAAAATTTTCTAATTTTGATGATGTCCAATTTATTTTTTCCCCTTTGGTCACTTATGCTTTTGGTGTCATATCTAAAAACAACCTGCTAAATTCAAGGTCATCAAGATTTACCCCTCTGTTTTTTTTTTCCTAAGAGTTTTATGATGTTAGCTTTTATATTTAGGTCATTGATCCACATTATTTATGTTTGATAACTTTTCTTTTTGCACCATTGCTTTTCCTTTGTTGGTATGATTTTCTGCTTTAGTAATCTCATCACACTGACTTAATTTGTTACCATGTTAAAGGGAAGTCCTTCAGCCCTGATCAGTTTCCTTCTGTGTCACAATGACCAAATATTTAACCCCTCTGAAATCTGGCTTCCTTACCTGTGAAAGGGGATAGTGCTTTTCTCTTAGGGTAATGGTGAGGATTAAATAGGAAGATTAAATGTATAAAATCATGTTTTTGGAGCATGGGGAAGAGGTCAGTAAATGCTAGCTAGTATCAAAATCATTGTTGTCACTATTATGATAGGAGTTTTTGTGTGTCATGGTATTCTTTTTCTTCCACTTAGCATGGAGATGAGACAAACGTAGAAGTAAGATAAGTTTAAAGGGTCTTGTTCCAATAATTTTATTGAAACTGTTAATGACAAGGTTTTCTGAGACACAGGGAAGTAACTATCTTAAATATTATAATGTGATGTGTTATAATAATGAACCAAAGGAATCTCCTTATCATAGAATCTACTAACCCTTTAAACAAGGAACACACACAATCTTTATCAATAACATCTTTGAGTATACAGGATGAACAACAGAACGTACCCATGGGGGAAAGAGCTACAAAGGTTAAAATAGGGTAAATCAGATAATCGGACAAGTGGCACAACTGGAGCGGAAATATTAAGTGACATGATCTTGATTTTAAATGATGGAAAGGTTTCACATGCAGGAGAAGGATGTACATACAGGAAAGTAAAGCTGTAGAAATTCCTTAGCAGATATAGAATATGAGTGACGCTTCCAGAGTTTGGGTGACAGGCAACTGGACAGGTGACATGGAAGATTCTTTCCAGAAAAGTGTAAGCTGCTGCAACAACACTGTCTCTCAGCACAACTGCCACTTCCTTGAAGTACATGCACCAGCTCATGGAAAGTTCTAGAACTGGGAAACTGTAGGAGAAAGGAGTGCAGAAGGGTAAGGAAATGAGGGAGAAGGTGGTTTGAGTGATCAGTGCCTCTGCTGAGCTCCCATTCTACTGTAAGCTTGCTTCTTCCACCTCCAAAGCAAGACAGCAAAACAAAACAAAACAAAAATGAATTCTTCCTTTCTATTATTCCTTTCCCCCAAATCCTAACCTGTGAAGAATTTGGATCTTGCTTAACTAAGTGCATCTTCCCTCAGGAGGAAGGAGAAGGAAGCTTTTAAAGGGAACTTTTTCCATCAGTGCCAAACTTCACAATTTACCCCTTAGAAAGAAAGGGAAATGTTTATCTTTGTTCCAGCTCAAACCCCAAAGTTGGCTATAACTTTGAATGCTTGACTTCCTCCATGTGGACTCACAAGAAGTAGCTCTGTGGAATAAATTTTAGTGAACAGTAGGAGGTAGTGAAAAGTGAATTATAGTCCAGCACCACACTGTAGATAATTTACAATTTATACAATACTTCCTTTTTTTTTTTTTTTAAACTATCTTCAACAGTCAGATCTTCCTCCTTCCCTGCTGCTTGGCTTTTCTTATTTTCCTTTGCCTCCACTTCCAAAAAAAAAAACCTGGGGATATAGCTCAGTGGTAAAGCACCCTTGTGTTCAATTCTCAGTGTTAAAACAACTAGAATGACAAAAAATTAGGGGCCATTTAGCAATTTCCAGGTCATCATCTTACAGTCAAGCTCTTAGGGATCCCTTTAAGTTTCCAAGCAGTTTATCAACATATTTTTCTATACAAAGAATATTTCTCTGGAGGAACTATACACTTACTAGAAAAACAAGAATTTAAACCCTAAGCTATATCAGATAACATGAACTCCCTTTTGAGTTTGTGTAGAGAGATGATTCATAGTTATGACTATGTTGTCTTTTAAATCTTTTTTTTTTTAGATATACATGATGGCAGAGTGTATTTTAACGTATTAAACATACATGGAATATAACTTCCCGTTCTTGTGGTTGTACATGATGTTGAGTTACACTGGTATTTTATCTTATGATTTAAAAATAGAAGCAATTTATTTCAGATTGTATCTAGAACTTATGATGGTAAAACTGACTCTGAGTATTGGGGAGTATTTTTGGCTTTCATTTAATTACTTTGGCTCTTCTCTCATGTTTAGATTACATTGAAAATTAATTTGCTGTTTATAGCCAAAATAGTTATTGGGACTTTTTGTTGTGTTGTATATGCCCATAATTTTAAGCAGCTTAACCTAAAACCAGAAATCATTCTTGAAGAAACTCAATCATTTCAAGTTTGGGATGATTTCAATGAGTCAGCTTGCTTATAGCTACTCTGTCCATAGGGCATAGGTTTCTGGCTAGACCACATCCTCTGATTGTGTTGAAGCCAAATCTGTGGTTCACTGAGGGTGATGCCTTCATTCAGTTTTCTCATATGGTTAGTGTTGAGGGATTTGTTAGTTTAAGCTGCCTTTGGATCTGAGCCAATTCCAGGGTTGGCCAGGGTGATTTTCTCTTTTTGGCCTTTTCTTCCAGTCTATTGTCACTACCTTGTCCTTTCCAGTTTCTGATGTCACCAATGCTTGTTCTTCTTTTGTTAACTCTTTAGATCTATATAGACCATCTATATCTCAGTGTGATCTTTAGCTTCCACTAGCACACAAAAGTAATTACATCTTTTTTTTTTTCTTTTGGTACCGAGGATTGAATCCAGGGGCGCCTAACTGAGCTACACCCCTAGCCCATTTGGCATTTTATTTAGAGACAGGGTCTCACTGAGTTGCTTAGGGCCTCACTAAGGTACTGAGTTTGGCTTTGAACTAGTGATCCTCCTGCCTCAGTTTCCTGAGCTGCTGGGATTACAGGTATATGCCACTGCGCCTGGCCCAGGAAATTACATCTTAACTGAGAGTGGCTATCTATTTTTCAAGAAATATCAGGCCTCAATGATAAGTAAGGGTCATTTTGAAGGAAAGGTGCCCTTTCTGCCTGCCTTGCTTTCATGTAGGAACTCTTTGCCTTGTCAATGCTTAGGGATGATTCTTAGTCTTTTTCTGGACCTTCATCACCTGAAGAGTTATGTCTCCAGTTTCTTATTGGCTTCTCAGAGCTCCCTTCAGTTGCTCTTGGATATCCTAAGGGTTTAGTTCAAAGCATCTCACCATGGGGGGAAGGTTTCTTTGATATGTTTCTTTTATGATGATTCATGCAAATTTCGCATTTTAATTCATAATGTCTTTATTTAATAAAAAAGTTTTCTTTATTAATCCCTGAGCAGAAAGACAGTAATGAAATTAACAAATTGATAATTTGGGAATAATACTGTTTTTGAGGGCCTATTCTATTTCTCTATATGTATTTAGTCTTCGTGTTCTCATGAGGTAGGTATTGTTGTTCATCTCATTCTATAGACGAAGAATCTGAGGCACAAAGAGTTTTAGTAACTTATCCAAGATTGCATGAACTACTGATCTTTGGAGCCAGGATTCAAACCCAGCTTCTAGAGGATGGAAAGGGTCTGATTTAATTTTTACCAAGTGACTGGTTGGTCCTCTTGAAGGATGGTATCATACTGAGGGCTAAAGGTGATAAGAGCTTCATCATCATCATCATCATCAGCAGCAGCAGCAGGTAGGTGGACTGTAGTTGAGCTGGTTAACAGCCTCCATGCCTACTACCATCCCTGAGTTTTTCTTGGGCCCTTTGCGTTTATAAGATCCCTGAGGACAGAGGCTGGCTGACTTTCATTGGATGCATCATTCTTTCCATACAGGTATCCAGAGCTTCCTGCTCAGCAGATGTTCTCTTTTGGGCATTGATGTGAGGCACAAAGATCTACACATTTTGTGCTTACTTCCATAAGTTCATTCAGGTGATACTTTCCCAGAAATAACCTCTGACATTTTAATCTTGCTATCTTACTCCTTCCAGATCATGACAAACCAGTCAGGCAACCTGTGATTACTTAAGAACCTACGTGTGTTCCTACCTATGATCACTTCACTTCCCCTCCAGACCCAGGTGGTGACCGCTTATCATCATCAACATCAACACCAAGGCTCTCAACACTCTGCCTACTGGAAGCATTACTCCTCCCTATTGTCTTTCAGAGTTGCCGGTGGGTGTGAGACTAAGGTGCCGCAGCAGCCCATTATTTTCAGTCAGCCAGGCAAGAATTCTTTCCCCTACTTAGTGAAGAAACTTGAATGGTAGCAGAATATGCGACCCCAAAACATTGCCACTCTGACACAAGGATTATTTTGAGCTGAAGGCTGACCGCAGATTAAAGGAAAACTCCCTGGGTTGCTTCTGAGACTAAAAATGTGACATCAATTTGCCAAGGTGTACCCCTCCCCTTTTTATCCAGGACAAAGTGAATCACTGGAGACAACTTTAGACCCTTACCAAACTTGAAAATGCAAAAACAGAATCTACATAACAATTATTTCGATGTCACAAACTCAAATCCTCTCCTCCCCAGCACTTCATAACTCCACCTCAAGGGAACCAGTAAGAGGCGAGAATGCCCGACTGCGCCTGCGCTGGCCTGCACCTCCCCCTCATGGCTGGAGGTGGATTTGCGCTCTTTTCCCAGTTCCTGGTCTCCTAGATGGTCAGCCCAACAATAAAGCTTTTTCAGTTTATAAAAACTCGGTGCCATAGTATTGATATCTATGGGTGTGGGGCAGCGAATCCTTGCTCAGTATTCTAAGGAGGATTAATTGGGAATTATGTGTGTACTAGGTAGACTCTCTTTGATATGTGGAAAGGATTCACAAAATAGCTATCATTATCATCATGATCATGATTTTATGGATGAGGCAAGAAAGTCACAAGGATTTTTAGTAATTTGTAAGTGGTAGAGCCAAATTTTAGCTCCAGTCTGACACCAAAACTTATGCTTTTAATTATTCAAACTGCTTTTTCA
Source organism: Callospermophilus lateralis (assembly GCF_048772815.1). NCBI lineage: Eukaryota > Metazoa > Chordata > Mammalia > Rodentia > Sciuridae > Callospermophilus > Callospermophilus lateralis. Next base: position 124,079,936 of record NC_135306.1, on the reverse strand, counting down.
GTTCTCCAGCATTATTAAAATTTCTGGTAGGGTTAGGGTTAGGGTTTGGGTGAATATGGTAAGGTTCAGGACATGCCAACCCCAAATGACGGTGGAGACCAGAAGATGCCACTCCAAGTATGGCTCACTAGCATAAGGAGTCTTTTGAGCTGATTATTTAGGGGATAGCACACACACAGGAGAAGCTGTTAAAACGTAGTAGTTACCCTTTTGGAAGAATCATTTACATCTATAAAAGAAATCTTTATTTCTAAAGGTGTCTCTCTGTATACAAGGAAGAGATGAATGACTCTAAGTAACTAGAAATTCTTATCAATGCGAAGGCTCTGACTAATCTGCCTATCAAGCCTTTTCCTTCTTTATCATGTTTTCCCTGGGCATCTCCCCTATTGACACCCGATCCACTTTTCTTTGTTCCATTTGGAAGCAGTAGTTAAGTCTTTGTTCAAAACCACCTCTTGGAGATTTCCCCCTGGTTGTCTGCCATGTACAAATGAGGTATACTGCTATTAAACTTGTTTGGTTTTCTCTTGTCAATCAGTCTTTTGCTACAGAGGTCTGTCCCAACTAATATCTATACAAGGCAGAAAGAAAATTATTTTTATTCCCCTACACCTATTTGTGTTATTTACATATTTTTGAGAAAGTAAATTGAACAGTAATTCTTTACAAGATGAAGAGGGAATTTCTAATTATAATGTGCAATTTTGAGGACAGCCTAATGGGTAGTAAACGTTTTATAAAGTAGCTTTATTGAAAATAATATAGGCTGCCACAGATGCCCAGACACTGATGTTGTGCCTGGAGGTCTTTTCCCTGGGCACTTCCCCAGCTATCTCCATGCTACCTCCGAGGTCACAGCTGCTATGGAATGGGAGGTCTCTTGTCCAATCAGCCTGCATGCTACTGCCATTGCTGCTGCCTCTGAAGCAGCTGCTGCCACCCTCTTGTCACTTGGATGTCTTCTTTCTGGGTGCTGCTGCCTTTGTAGCTGCAATCATCTGCTGCTACTACAGAAGACACTGCTTCCCCAGATGCAACTGACACCAACACCTCTGCTGAACCCCCAAGATAGCCTGGTGATGCTGCCCCGACAGCTGCAATTGCAGCCACCACTACTGCTGACCTGCTGCCAACAACCACTGCCACCACTGCCTAGAGGACTGCTGCTGGGGAGACTCCAGGTTTGGTTTGCACATGGCTGCACTCATTTTAGGGACATCAGCCAGGGCTTGGGGCCCGGGTGCCAGCAGGTGTACTACCATAGGAGCCTCTGGGGACTCTGGCCAAGACCTGCAAGTTCAGTGTGGGGGTGCTTGCAGGTTGGGAGGCCCCTGGGATCCTCCTGCTGAGAATGCTGGTGGTCCTAGTCTTGCTGCTGCATCTCATGGTTGCTTTTGTGCATGAGTGTATCCCTGGTGGTGTCTCTCTGCAAGTAGGAGCAGCATTGAGATCATGGGACTACAGCGTGGATGAGCCTGAGGTATCTGAAGTCTGGATGGATGGGATAGGGACTGGGTCTGCCAGGGCTGATCTGGGGCTGGTGATCCTGTAAGACGTAAGAGACAGGGCTGAGAAACTTTTGAATACTGATGGAGTCATTTGACTTTCCAGCGAGATTTATTTTACTGTATTCTATTTTTCAATTTGCTAATATTTCTACCATATTTGGTGTGTGTGTGTGTGTGTGTGTGTTTTGTGCTAGAGATTGAACCCGGGGCCTTGTGCATGCAAGGCAAGCACTCTACCAACTGAGCTATATCCCCAGCCTTGGAGTAGGGTGTTTTTTTATGCATCAGTGTGTGGAGGACAATGATGTATGAATTTTGTTGTATTGTTCTGTCTTTAATTTTTTCTCTTTGTTTGTATTCTTTCTCTCTCTGGCCTCTTTTCTTGGATCTTCTTTCCAACTTTTCTCTAACCAATAGCCAATCTCTGTCGGCTCTCCCATTCTTCCTGTGAATTTTTGCTTCTAGCTTCTCTTTTCCTCCCTTGTGAACATTACACACTATGCTACCTCTGTTCTTTTATCCACCATTTGAAATTGTAAACTGTTTTAACATATTTTCTATTTATACGATAAATAATTAATGAACTCATCATTTTGTTTTAATGTCAGAAAGCAGTGGACACCTTAGTGGGAACTGTTAGGTTTAAGGCTATATATTGTATACACTGGGAACTGTTGATATTGGTCTCACCATTAAAGGAGAGGTCCTAGAAACCTTCAGGGACACTATGGGTCTACAGGGTAGAATTTGTGCTGCCTTAGATCCATACGTCTAGATGGGAAAATGCATGACAACATGAAAAAACAAGAGAATAAAGCACCCCAAACAAACCAAGATGCTTCAGTGACAGAAGCCACTGTTAACACAGTAAAAGAAATGTCCAAGAAGGAGTTCAGAATGTATATAGTTCAATTGATCTGTGAAATAAAGAATAGTATAAGGAATGAAATAAAAAAAATACAGAAAGAATACAAATTATATCTCACTTCAATAAGAGAGATTATGAGAAAAAAACAAGCAGAAATCAAATGAAGGAATCAGTAAACCAAATTATAAATTCAATAGAAAGCACCACAAATAGACTAGACCTCTTGGAAGACAGAACCTCAGACAATTAAGACAAAATATATAATCTCTTTTTTATACCTTTATATGATTTATTTTTATGTGGTGCTAAGGATTGAACCCACCACCTCAGGCATGCTAGGTGAGTGCTCTACCACTGAGCCACTGGCCCAGCTCCCAAAATATATAATCTTGAAAGGAAAGTTGACATGCAGAGAAGATGGTAAGGAACCATGAACAGAATATCCAAAAATTATGGGATAACATAAAAAGACTAAATTTAAGAGTTATTGGAATAGATGAAGGAGCAGAGATACAAACCAAAGAAATGCACAATCTTTTCAATGATATAAAAGCAGAAAATTTCCCAAACCCAAAGAATGGAATGGAAAATGAAATACAAGAGACTTACAGGGCCCCAAATGTACAAAATTACAGCAGACCCACACCAACACACATTATAATGATAATGACTAACACACAGAATAAAGATAAAATCTTAAGGGCTGTGAGAGAAAAAAAATCAAATTATGTATAGAGGGAAATCAATTCAGATCTCAACTGATTTCTCAACCCAGACCCTCAAAGTGAGGTGATCCTGGAATAATATATTTCAAGCTCTGAAAGAAAATGGTTGCCATCCAAGAAATTTATATCTAGCAAAATTAAGTTTTAGATTTGAAGATGAGATTAAAACCTTCCATGATAAACAAAAATTCAAAGAATTCACAACTAGAAAGCCTGCACTACAGAACATTCTCAACAAAATATTCCATGAGGATGAAGTAAGAAAAAAAATAATGACAACCAGCAAAGGAAGAATCTACACTAAAGGAATATTCAACCAAAGGAGAAACTAAGTCAAATAAAAAACAAGATATAAATCAAAATGATAAGGAATACAAATTATATCTCACTAATAACCTTGAATGTTATGGCCTAAACTCATCAATCAAAAGACAAAGATTGTCAGATGGGATTAAAAACAAGACCCAACAAAACATTGTCTTCAAGAGATTCATCTCATGGGCAAAGACATCCACAGGCTGAAGGTGAAAAGATGGGAAAAAACTTCTCACTTATATGGATTGTGTAAACAAGCAGGGGTTTCCATTCTCATCTCAGATAAAGTAGACTTCAAACCCAAGTAATCAGATGAGACAAAGAAGGACACTTATACATCTTAAAGGAAGTATATATAACCAAGGCATAATAATTATACGTATTTAGGGCCCCATACAATAGAGCATCTATGTACATCAAACAAACCCTTCTCAATTTCAAGAGTTAAATAGACCACAATACAATAATAGTGGGTGACTTTAACACACTTCTCTCACTACTGAACAGATCTTACAAAATTAAAAAAAAACTAAATAAGGAAACTATAGAACTAAATAATACAATCAATAATTTAAGCTTAACAGACATATATAGAATATTTCATCCATCAATGAGTAAATGTACTTTCTTCTCAGCTGCTCATGACTCCTTCTCTAAAATATACCATATCTTATGCCACAAAGCAGCTCTTAGTAAATACAAAAAGCAGAATAATACCCTACATTATGTCAGACTTTAATGAATAAAATTAGAAGTTGATGATAAAATAAAAAAACACAAGCTACTGTAACAAATGGAGGCAAAATATATACTACCGAGTGATGAATGAATAGTAGAAGAAATAAAGAATGAAATGAAAAAAATCTTAGAGGTAAGTGAGAACACTGATACAACATATCAAAATCTCTGGGACACTATTAAGGCAGTACTAAGAGTAAAGTTTATTACATTAAGCTCATTCATTAAAATAATACAAAGCAACAAATAAATGACTTAATACTGCATCTCAAAGCCATAGAAAAAGAAGAACAAATCAACACCCAAAGCAGTAGAAGACAGGAAATAATTAAAATCAGAAATGAATTTGAAACAAAAGAAACAATTGAAAAAATTGACAAAATAAAAAGTTGGTTCTTTGAAAAAATAAATTAATTAGATAAACTCCTTGCCATGCTAATGAAGAGAAAAAGAGAAAAAACTCAAATTACCAAAATACAAGGTGAAGAAGGAAATATCACAATGGACATGTCCGAAATACAGAAGATAATTAGAAATTATTTTGAAAATTTATTCCAGTAAAATAGAAAATATCAAAGACACCAATAAATTTCTAGAGACATATGACCTACCCAAACTGAATGAGGAGGTTATACATGATTTAAACAGATGAATTTCAAGTAATGAAATAGAAAACACCATCAAAAGCCTACCAACGAAGAAAAGCCCAGGACTAGATGGATTCTCTTTGAAAGTTCTACAAGACCTTCAAAGAAGAATTAACACCAAAGATCCTCAAAGTAGTCCATGAAATAGAAAAGGAGGAAACCCTTCCAAACTAATTCTACAAGGCTAATATCACCCTGATACCAAAACCAGACAAAGACACATCAAGGAAAGAAAAGTTCAGACCAATATCCCTTATGAACTTAGATGCAAAAATTCTTAATACAATTCTGGCAAATTGCATACAAAAACATATTAAAAAGATAGTGCACCACAATTAAGTGAGGTTCATTCTAGGGGTACAGGGTTTGTTCAACATATGGAAATTAATAAATGTAATTCATCATATTAATTGACTTAATAACAAGAATCATATGATCATCTCAATAGGTGCAGAAAAAGCATTTAACTAAATACAGCATACCTTCATGTCCAAAACACTAGAAAAATTAGGAATTTAGGAACATACCTCAATATTATAAAAGCTATATATGCTATATATGCATCATTTTAAATGGAGAAAACTTGAAAGCATTCTTTCTAAAAACTGGAACAAAACAAGGATGTCCTCTTTCACCACTTCTTTTAACATCATCCTTGAAACTTTAGCCAGAGCAATTAGAAAAAAGAAAGAAATTAAAGGGATACAAATAGGTAAAGAAAAACTCATAGTATTACTATTTGCTGATGACATGATTCTACATCTAGAAGATCCATAAAATTCCACCAGAAAACTTTTAGAACTAATAAATGAATTCAGCAGAGCAGCAGGATATAAAATCAACACCCATAAATCAAATGTATTCTTATACATCAGCAATGAATCCACTGAAAGAGAAATTAGGAAAACTACCCCATTCACAATAGCCTCAAAACAAAACAAACAAACAAATAAAAAACAACAACAACAAAAAACAACCCTGGAAATCAATCTAACAAAATAGGTGAAAGACATCTATAATGAAAAAATACAGAACACTAAAGAAAGAAATTAAAGAAAACCTCAGAAGATGGAAAAATTTCCCATGCTCCTGAATAGTCAGAATTAATATTGTCAAAATGGTCATACTACCAAAAGTGTTATACAGATTTAGTGCAATTCCTATTAAAATTCCAATGATTTTCTTCATAGAAATAGAAAAAGCAATCATAAAATTTATTTGGAAAATAAAAATCCCCAAATAGCTAAAGCAATCCTTAGCAAGAAAAGTGAAGCAGGGGACATCAAAATACCTGCACCTCTAAATAAGCATTAATCTCATAGAAATAGAAAAAGCAGTCATGAAATTCATCTGGAAAAATAAGACACCCAGAATAGGTAAAGCAATCCTTAGCAAAAAGATTGAAGCAGGTGGCATCACTATACCAGACCTTAAACTATACTACAGAGCAAGAGTAACAAAACCAGCATGGTATTAGCACCAAAATAGACTTGTAGACCAATAGCACAGAATAGAGGACATGGAGACTAACCACATAATTACAGTTATCTTATATTAGACAAAGGCACCAAAAACATACATTGGAGAAAAGATAGCCTCGTTAACAAATGGTGCTGTGAAAACTGGAATTTCACATGCAACAAAATGAAATTAAACCCCCATCTCTCGCCATGCACAAAACTTAACTCAAAGCGGATCAAGGACCTAGGAATTAAATCAGAGACACTGAACCTATTAGAAGAAAAAGTAGATCCAAATCTCCATTGTGTCGGATGAGTTCCCAACTTCCTTAATAAAACTTCTTTAGCACAAGAATTAAAACCAATAATAAATGGGATGGATTAAAATCAATAATAAATGGGATGGATTAAAATCAATAATAAATGGGATGGATTCAAACTAAAAAAGCTTCTTCTCAGTAAAAGAAACAATCGGTGAGGTGAATAGAGAGCCTATATCTTGGGAGCAAATTTTTATCACTTGCACATTAGATATAGCACTAATCTTCAGGGTATATAAAAAACTCAAAAAGCTAAACACCAAAAAACCAAATAGCCCAATCAATAAATAGGCAAAGGAACTGAACAGACATCTCTCAGAAAGTGATATACAATCAATCAACAAGTACATTAAAAAATGTTCAATATCTCTAGCAGTTAGAGAAATGCAAATCAAAACTTCTCTAAGACTTCATCTTATTCCAGTCAGAATGTCAGTTATTAAGAATACAAACAACAATAAGTGTTGGTGAGGATGTGGGGAAAAAGGCACACTCATACATTACTGGTGGGACTGCAAATTGGTGCAGCCAATATGGAAAGCAGTATGGAGATTCCTTGGAAAGCTGGGAATGGAAGCATCATTTGACCCAGCTATCTCACTCTTCGGTCTATACCCAAAGGACTTAAAAACGGTATACTACAGGGACACAGTCACATCAATGTTTATAGAAGCACAATTCACAATAGCTAAACTGTGGAACCAACCTAGATGCCCTTCAATGGATGAATGAATAAAGAAATTGTGGAATGTATGTTCAATGGAATATTACTAAGCAATAAAAGAGAATAAAATCATGGCATTTGCAGGTAAATGGATACAGTTGGAGAATATACTGTTGAGAGAAGTTAGACAATTCCCCCAAAACAAATGCCAAATGTTTCCTCTGATATAAGGATGCTGATTCATAATGGGGTTGGGAGGGTGTCGCAGTCTGGCTGGGCACAAAATCACGAGCCACTCACAGCTTTGTAGATTCAAACAGCAATTCTTTATTCCCGAACTCACACCGGCCCTCTACAAACACGTTCTGGGGAAATCCACGTTCTCTATCCCAAATACTCTCTGAATCCCGTGAGAACTCAAGTACAGGAGCAGGCACGCCTGAGGCAGCAGGATACGCCCTATTCCCAGCAGGGTACACCTTAAACCTGGAACCGCCCTAAACCCAAGGAGAACCCTAAACCCTGATCCACCCTAAACCCGGATCGCTCTGGTCCTTCAGCAAGGTCACCTTACATGCAATGTCAAGTCCATTTCCACGAGTCCTTCCTCTAAGCAACATGGGGTACGCTGTCAAGGAAATTGTCATACCTACTTGGCTAATGGCTCTCAGCAGGAGGGGAAGCATGGGAAGATTAGACGAACTCTAGATATGGCAAAGGGTGGGAAGGGAAGGGATGGGGCATGAGGGTACAAAAGATGGTGAAATAGGTGAATGTCATTACCCTAATACATGTATGAAGACATGAATGATGTGAATATACTTTGTATACAGCCAGAGATATAAAAAATTGTGCTCTATATGTGTAATATGAATTGTAATGCACTCTGCTGTCATATAAACAAATTAGAATAAACTTTTTACATTAAAAAATCAATAATTGGGATGGATTCAAATTAAAAAGTTTCTTCTCAGCAAAGGAAACAATCAATTATGTGAGAAGAGAGCCTACGGATTGGGAGAAAGTCTTTACCACATGCACCTCCAATAAAGCATTAATCTCTAGGATTTATAAAGAACTCAAAAAACTTAACACCAAAACCCACAAATAGCCCAATCAATAAATGGGATAAGGAACTGAACAGATCCTTCACAGAAGAAGAAATACAATCAATCAAAAAATATATGAAAAAGTATTCAACATGTCTAGCAATTAGAGAAATGCAAACCAAAACTACACTAAGATTTTATCTCACTTCTGTAGAATGGCAATCATCAAGAATACAGGCAACAATAAGTGTTGGCGAGGATTTGGGGAAAAGGTACACTCATACACTGCTGGTGGGACTGCAAATTGGTGCAACCACTATGAAAAGCAGTATGGAGATTCCTCAGAAAACTTGGAATGGAACCACCATTTGACCCAGATATCCAACTCCTCAGTTTATACCCAAAGGACTTAAAATCAGCATACTATAATAATGCAGTCACTCAATGTTTATAGCAGCTCAACTCACAATATCTATACTATGGAATCAATCTAGGTGTCCTTCAATAGATGAATGGATAAGGAAAATGTGGTGCATATACTCAATGGAATATTACTCAGCTTTAAAGAAGAATGAAATTACGGTATTTGCCAGTAAATGGATGGAGTTGGAGAATATCATGCTAAGTGAAATAAGCCAATCCCCAAAAACCAAAGGCCAAATGTTTTCTCTGATATGCAGATGCTAATTCACAATAAGGCAGGAGGCACTAGAGAAGAATAGAGATAGCTTAGATTAGGTAGAGGGAAGTGAAGGGAGAGGATGTGGGGATAGGAAATATAGTAGAATGAAACAGAAATTATTACTTTATATATATATATATCTTCATGACCAATATCATTTTACAACATGTGTATTCAAAAAAATGAGAAATTATACCCCATATATGTATGATATATCAAAGTGCATGTGGGGGCTGGGGATGTGGCTCAAGCGGTAGCGCACTCGCCTGGTGTGCGTGGGGCCCGGGTTTGATCCTCAGCACCACATACAAACAAAGATGTTGTGTCTGCTGAGAACTAAAAAATAAATATATATATATAAAAAAAACAAAGTGCATGAATGCATTCTACTGTTATGTATAACTAATTAACACAAATAAAAAATTAAAAAGGAAAAATAATATATACTATATAATTCACCTACTAACAGTATTGATTTTTTAATGTAAAAAAGTTTATTCTAATTTGTTTATATGATAGCAGAGTGCATTACACTTTTTTAAAAGAAAAGAAAATGTTTACTTAGAGATTTGCTTTAGCTCATGGAATTTTAAAATTTATCCTGGTATTTACCTTTGTGTAAAATAATTTGTTCCATTAAGCCCACTAATAATTATTAAGCACCAATAGAGAAGCCCTTGGAGGAATAAAGCTATGCATGTGAAAAGTACCCTGCCTTTTTTTTTTTTTTTTAAATAGCTGGTGGTTTAAAAAAATTTAAAAAAATTTTTTTTAGTTGTCAATGGACCTTTGTTTTATTTCTTTTTTTTTTCTTTTCTTTTCTTTTTTTTTTAATTAATTTTTATTGTAGGTTGTTCAAAACATTACATAGTTCTTGATATATCATATTTCACACTTTGATTCAAGTGGGATATGAACTCCCATTTTTACCCCATATACAGATTGCAGAATCACTTCAGTTGCACAACCATTGATTTACATATTGCCATTCTGGAGTCTGTTGTATTCTGCTGCCTTTCCTATCCTCTACTATCCCCCCTCCCCCCTCCCCTCCCCTCTTCTCTCTCTACCCCCTCTACTGTAATTCATTTCTCCCCCTTATATTTTCCCTCCTTTCCCCTCACTTCCTCTTGTATGTAATTTTGTATACCCCTGAGGGTCTCCTTCCATTTACATGCAATTTCCCTTCTCTCTCCCTTTCCCTCCCACCTCTCATCCCTGTTTAATGTTAATCTTCTTCTCATGCTCTTCTTCCCTACTCTGTTCTTAGTTACTCTCCTTATATCAAAGAAGACATTTGGCATTTGTTTTTAAGGGATTGGCTAGCTTCACTTAGCATAATCTGCTCTAATGCCATCCATTTCCCTCCAAATTCTATGATTTTGTCATTTCTTAATGCAGAGTAATACTCCATTGTGTATAAATGCCACATTTTTTTTATCCATTCGTCTATTGAAGGGCATCTAGGTTGGTTCCACAGTCTTGCTATTGTGAATTGTGCTGCTATGAACATGGATGTAGCAGTGTCCCTATAGTGTGCTCTTTTTAGGTCTTTAGGGAATAGACCGAGTAGTGGAATAGCTGGATCAAATGGTGGTTCCATTCCGAGCTTTCCAAGAAATCTCCATACTGCTTTCCAAATTGGCCGCACCAATTTGCAGTCCCACCAGCAATGTACAAGAGTACCCTTTTCCCCACATCCTCGCCAGCACTTGTTGCTGTTTGACTTCCTAATGGCTGCCAATCTTACTGGAGTGAGATGGTATCTTAGGGTGGTTTTGATTTGCATTTCTCTGACTGCTAGAGATGGTGAGCATTTTTTCATATACTTGTTGATTGATTGTATGTCCTCCTCTGAGAAATTTCTGTTCAGGTCCTTGGCCCATTTGTTGATTGGGTTATTCGTTATCTCATTGTCTAATTTTTTTAGTTCTTTGTATATTCTGGATATTAGGGCTCTGTCTGAAGTGTGAGGAGTAAAGATTTGTTCCCAGGACGTAGGCTCCCTATTTACCTCTCTTATTGTTTCTTTTGCTGAGAAAAAACTTTTTAGTTTGAGTAAGTCCCATTTGTTGATTCTAGTTATTAACTGTTGTGCTATGGGTGTCCTATTGAGGAATTTGGAGCCCGACCCCACAGTATGTAGATCATAGCCAACTTTTTCTTCTATCAGACGCCATGTCTCTGATTTGATATCAAGTTCCTTGATCCACTTTGAGTTAACTTTTGTGCATGGCGAGAGAAAGGGATTCAGTTTCATTTTGTTGCATATGGATTTCCAGTTTTCCCAACACCATTTGTTGAAGATGCTATCCTTCTTCCATTTCATGCTTTTAGCCCCTTTATCAAATATAAGATAGTTGTAGTTTTGTGGATTGGTTTCTGTGTCCTCTATTCTGTACCATTGGTCCACCTGCCTGTTTTGGTACCAGTACCATGCTGTTTTTGTTACTATTGCTCTGTAGTATAGTTTGAAGTCTGGTATAGCTATACCGCCTGATTCACATTTCCTGCTTAGAATTGTTTTTGCTATTCTGGGTCTTTTATTTTTCCATATGAATTTCATGATTGCTTTCTCTATTTCTACAAGAAATGCCGTTGAGATTTTGATTGGCATTGCATTAAACCTATAGAGAACTTTTGGTAATATCGCCATTTTGATGATGTTACTTCTACCTATCCATGAACAGGGTATATTTTTCCATCTTCTAAGATCTTCTTCTATTTCTCTCTTTAGGGTTCTGTAGTTTTCATTGTATAAGTCTTTCACCTCTTTTGTTAGGTTGATTCCCAAGTATTTTATTTTCTTTGAGGATATTGTGAATGGGGTGGTTGTCCTCATTTCCATTTCAGAGGATTTGTTGCTGATATACAGGAATGCCTTTGATTTATGCATGTTGATTTTATAGCCTGCCACTTTGCTGAATTCATTTATTAGCTCTAATAGTTTCTTTGTAGACCCTTTTGGGTCTGCTAGGTATAGAATCATGTCATCTGCAAATAGTGATAATTTGAGTTCTTCTTTTCCTATTTTTATGCCTTTAATTTCTTTCGTCTGTCTAATTGCTCTGGCCAGTGATTCGAGAACTATGTTGAACAGAAGTGGTGAGAGAGGGCATCCCTGTCTTGTTCCAGATTTTAGAGGGAATGCCTTCAGTTTTTCTCCATTCAGAATGATGCTAGCCTGAGGCTTAGCATAGATTGCTTTTAGAATGTTGAGGTATGTTCCTGTTATCCCTAGTTTTTCTAGAGTTTTGAACATAAAGGGATGCTGTACTTTGTCGAATGCTTTTTCCGCATCTATCGAGATGACCATATGGTTCTTATTTTTAAGCCTGTTGATGTGGTGAATAACATTTATTGATTTCCGTATATTGAACCAACCTTGCATCCCAGGGATAAATCCTACCTGATCATGGTGCACAATTTTTTTGATATGTTTTTGTATCCGGTTCGCCAGAAGTTTATTGAGGATTTTTGCATCTAGGTTCATTAGAGATATTGGTCTGTAGTTTTCTTTCTTTGAAGTGTCTTTGTCTGGTTTAGGAATCAGGGTGATGTTGGCCTCATAGAATGAATTTGGAAGTTCTCCCTCTTTTTCTATTTCCTGAAATAGCTTGAAAAGTATTGGTGTTAATTCCTCTTTAAAGGTTTTGAAAAACTCTGCTGTATACCCATCCGGTCCTGGGCTTTTCTTAGTTGGTAGTCTTTTGATGGTATCTTCTATTTCCTCAATTGATATTGGTCTGTTTAGGTTGTCAATATCCTCCTGACTCAATCTGGGCAAATCATATGACTTAAGAAATTTATCGATGCCTTCACTATCTTCTATTTTATTGGAGTATAAGGATTCAAAATAATTTCTGATAATCTTCTGTATTTCTGAAGTGTCTGTTGTGATATTGCCTTTTTCATCCCGTATGCTGGTAATTTGAGTTCTCTCTCTTCTTCTCTTTGTTAGCGTGGCTAAGGGTCTGTCGATTTTATTTATTTTTTCAAAGAACCAACTTTTAGTTTTGTCAATTTTTTCAATTGTTTCTTTCGTTTCGATTTCATTAATTTCAGCTCTGATTTTAATTATTTCTTGTCTTCTACTTCTTTTGCTGTTGTTTTGCTCTTCTTTTTCTAGGATTTTGAGTTGAAGTATTAGATCATTTATTTGTTGGTTTTTTCTTTTTTTAAGGAATGAACTCCAAGCAATAAATTTTCCTCTTAGAACTGCTTTCAATGTGTCCCATAGATTCCGATATGTTGTGTCTGTGTTTTCATTTATCTCTAAGAATTTTTTAATTTCCTCCTTGATGTCTTCTATAACCCATTGATCATTCAGTAACCTATTGTTCATTCTCCAAGTGATGCATGATTTTTCCTTACTTCTTTTATCGTTGATTTTCAATTTCATTCCATTATGATCAGATAACATGCATGGTATTATCTCTACTCCTTTATATTGTCTAATAGTTGCCCTGTGACATAATATATGATCTATTTTTGAGAAGGATCCATGTGCTGCTGAGAAAAAAGTGTAACTGCTTGATGTTGGGTGGTATATTCTATATATGTCAATTAAGTCTAGGTTATTAATTGTGTTATTGAGCTCTATAGTTTCCTTATTCAACTTTTGTTTGGAAGATCTGTCCAGTGGTGAGAGAGGTGTGTTGAAGTCTCCCATGATTATTGTATGGTGGTCTATTAGACTCTTGAACTTGAGAAGAGTTTGTTTGATGAACATAGCTGCACCATTGTTTGGGGCATATATATTTATGATTGTTATGTCTTGTTGGTGTATGGTTCCCTTGAGAAGTATGTAGTGTCCCTCTTCATCCCTTTTGATTAACTTTGGCTTGAAATCTATTTTATTTGAAATGAGTATGGACACTCCTGCTTGTTTCCGAAGTCCATATGAGTGATATGATTTTTCCCAACCTTTCACCTTCAGTCTATGTATGTCTTTTCCTATCAAATGCGTCTCCTGAAGGCAGCATATTGTTGGGTCTTGTTTAGTGATCCATTCTGCTAGCCTGTGTCTCTTAATTGGTGAGTTTAAGCCATTAACATTTAGAGTTATTATTGAGATATGGGTTGTTCTTCCAGCCATATTTGTTTATTTATGTTACTAAACATGGTTTGTTTTCCTCTTTGATTATTCCCCCCCACCTTTACTGTACTACCTCCCGCTGTTGGTTTTCATTGATATTTTTCATTTCCTCTTCCTGTAATATTTTGCCGAGGATGTTTTGAAGAGCTGGTTTTCTAGCTGCAAATTCTTTTAACTTTTGTTTATCATGGAAGGTTTTAATTTCATCTTCCATCCTGAAGCTTAATTTCGCGGGATACACAATTCTTGGTTGGAACCCCTTTTCTTTCAGTGTTTGAAATATGTTATTCCAGGATCTTCTAGCTTTCAGAGTCTGTGTTGAAAGATCAGCTGTTATCCTGATTGGTTTACCCCTAAATGTAATCTGCTTCCTTTCTCTTGTAGCTTTTAAAATTCTCTCCTTATTCTGTATGTTGGGCATCTTCATTATAATGTGTCTAGGTGTGGATCTCTTATGATTTTGCACATTCGGCGTCCTGTAGGCTTCTAGGATTTGGGATTCTGTCTCATTCTTCAAGTCTGGGAAGTTTTCTCGTATTATTTCGTTGAATAGATTGCTCATTCCTTTGGTTTGGACCTCAATACCTTCCTGTATCCCCATGACCCTTAAGTTGGGTCTCTTTATGTTATCCCATATTTCTTGAATGTTCTGCTCATGGTTTCTTAACAGCTTTGCTGAGCTGTCTATGTTCTTCTCCAGTTGAAATACTTTGTCTTCATTGTCTGATGTTCTATCTTCTAAGTGTTCTACTCTGCTGGTAGTATTCTCAATTGAGTTTTTAAGTTGGTTTATTGTTTCCTGCATTTCCAGGATTTCTGTTTGTTTGCTTTTTATAACCTCTATCTCCTTGTATAATTGATCTTTTGCTTCTTGGATTTGTTTATGTAATTTATTGTCGAAGTGGTCAAAGTGGTCTTTCATTGTCTGATTTTGCTGTCTAATGTCTTCCTTGAGACTCCAGATCATCTGAAGCATGTATATCCTGAATTCTTTATCTGACATTCCATCTGCTGCAGATATTACCTCTTCTAAAGTTGAGTTGACCTGCATTGCTTGTGGTCCTTTCTTTCCTTGTCTTTTCATACTGATCGCGTTTCTTTCTGCTTGGTGAAACTGTTGTGTTATTGATTTTTCCCCCTATATATTTATATTGCTCTTGTATAGCTGCAAAGTCTCCCTCGCAGGCTTTGGCGGTGGCTCTGCCCCTCCTCCAATTGAGGCAATGTGCCTTCCACGCCAGGAGGCCGCTGTACCTGTACTTTCGATGGGCCTGTTCTTTCGGTGGTCACAGGTCCGCCTACCTTGCAGGCGTGAGCAGCGGCTTTGCCCCTCCGCTGGCCACTAGGCCTGTTCTGTCTGTCGGTTGCAGATCTGTCTACCTAAAAGGCGCTGGTGGCGGCTCTGCCCCTCCCCCGACCAGGGCGATGTATCTGGCGGGCCACTGGGCCTGTTTTGTCGGTGGTCACGGTTCCGCCTACCTTGCACACGCGTGGAGCAGCTGTTTCATTAGTGCCTGGGCACACTCTCCTTGTTTGCCTCCCTCAGGCCCTAAGTTTGTAGAGCTTGGGGCTGAGAACCCCCAGCAAATTTGCTTACCTTCTGGTAGCCACGTCCCCGTATCTGGTGCAAGAGACCTCAGTTGTCAGCACTGGTGGGAGCTGTAGCTGGGAGACCCGCGCCGCGCGGCTCCCGCCGGCTCCTGCGTCAGCGCCGCCTCAGCTCCCGCCGGTTCCCGTGCCGCTGCTGCGGTTCCCGCCAGCTCCGGCCGGCTCCCTCGCCGCTCCTGCTAATTTAGAATCCGCTGGGAAGGAATCTCTTTGGCCGATCTTTGGTGACTTCCCCTCTCTGCTATGGCGGGCCCCTGGCTCCTTGCAGGAGTGACCGAAGGGAGAGGTGGAACTGGCTTGTCTCTGGTCTGACACAATCTCTGGTTTTAGATCCCAGTTCGCTAATTCATAGAGGCTTGGTTAGATTTCCTTCCCATCCTCTCAAGGGGGGGAGCCCTTTCCCGGGTGGGCAGGGCCGTTAGCAGAGCCGGAAGAGCACGTGCCTTCTGTCGGGCCAGGCGGGGACCCTTCTGGCTGCGCTGGGCTGCCGGGGGCGCCCACAGAGCCAGGCAGATGGCGCCCGCGTGGCTAAGAGCCGGGCGGGGTGACCCTTCGCAGAGCGGGCGGGCCGCCAGGAGTGCCGAGATGGTGGGAGCTGTCTGCCGGCCGGGCAGGGACCCTTCTCGACGAGCAGGGCCTCTGGGGGCGCTTGTAAAGCCGGGCGGCTGCAGCCTCGTGGCTAAGAACCAGGCGGGCGGGGTGGCTGTTTGCAGAGCAAGAGCGGAATGGCGGGAGCTGTCTGCCGGCAGGGCGGGGACCCTTCTCGCCGAGCAGGGCCGCCGGGGGCGCTTGCAAAGCCAGGTGGCTGCAGCCACGTGGCTAAGACCCAGGCGGGTGGGGTGGCTGTTTGCAGTGCGAGAGCGGGGCCGCCAAGGTAGCCGGGATGGTGGAAACTGTCTGTCGGCCAGGCAGGGACCCTTCTCGACGAGCAGGGTCGCCGGGGGCGCTTGTAAAGCCGGGCGGCTGCAGCCTCGTGGCTAAGAACCAGGCGGGCGGGGTGGCTGTTTGCAGAGCAAGAGCGGGATGGCTGGAGCTGTCTGCCGGCCTGACGGGGACCCTTCTCGCCGAGCAGGGCCGCCGGGGGCACTTGTAAAGCCGGGTGGCTGCAGCCGCGTGGCTAAGACCCAGGCGGGCGGGGTGGCTGTTTGCAGGGCAAGAGCGGGACCGCCAGGGTAGCCGGGATGGCGGAAGCTGTCTGTCGGCCGGGCAGGGACCCTTCTCGCCAAGCAGGGTCGCCGGGGGCGCTTGTAAAGCCGGGCGGCTGCAGCCTCGTGGCTAAGAACCAGGCGGGCGGGGTGGCTGTTTGCAGAACAAGAGCGGAATGGCGGGAGCTGTCTGCCGGCCGGGCGGGGACCCTTCTCGCCGAGCAGGGCCGCCGGGGGTGCTTGTAAAGCCGGGTGGCTGCAGCCGCGTGGCTAAGAACAAGCCGGGTGGGGTGGCTGTTCGCCGAGCGAAAGCAGGGCCGCCAGGGTAGCCGGGATGGCGGGAGCTGTCTGCTGGCTGGGCGGGGACCCTTCTGCCGCGCTGCTCTGGGCCGCCTGCCGCTTGCAGAAGCGGCGGGTGGCCGCGGGATTGGACTCTGAGCCCGCGCTGCCGGTCAAGTTTCACTTGTCTGGGGCAAACTGTCACGTCTAATAAACTTACTAATTCTCGGCAGGTCTCCTTTCAACGGAATTTTGCTAGAAGATCCTCAGTAGGTAGAATGTAGCTGTTTTAATTGGTGTTTCTGATCCCGTTAATGTGGAGATATTGAAAGTGCAGCTTCCTCGCCGGCCGCCATGTTGGATCCCTCGCCTGTTTTATTTCTTTATATGTGGTGCTGAGAATTGAACCCAGTGCCTTGCACGTGGTAGGCAAGCACTCTGCCCCTGAGTCACAGCCCCATAATAGCTGATGTTTTTGATAATATGTATTTGATTACTTTTGGTCTTTTTTATCTTGATATAAATCACTTTTTGTGTTTCAATTTTTTAAAAATTTATTTATTGGTCTAATCAGTTATACATGACAGCAGAATGTTCTTTGATTCATCATACACAAATGGAGCACAATTTTAGACTTCTCTGGTTGTATCCAAAGTAGGGTCACACCGTTCGTCCAATCATACCTGTACCTAGGATAATAATGCCCCTCTCATTCCACCATCTTTCCTACCCTCATGCCCCCTCACCCCTCCTCTTTGCTCCTATAAATTTTCTCCCTCCATTCTTATTAGCATTCACTTATCAGAGAACACATTTGGCTTTTTTTTTGAGGGGGGGGGCTTGGTTTACTTTGCTTAAAAATATGGAATGTCAAGAGCTTTGTAATGTTTTGAACAACTAATAAAAAAAAGACATTAAAAATATGGAATGCTTCAAGAATGTGCAGTTATCCTTGTATAGGGGTTATAAATCATTATTAAGCTGGATATAATGTTGCTGTATCTTGTTGTTTGGCATGGCATTTAAGAAGATTCAGTACTTTTGCAGCAAAGCATTTCCTTTTGTCTACTTCTTTGCAAAGTGGTATTTGAAAACATCTAACATTCAATCAAAAATGTATGAATCTTAATTTATTAAAAATTAGTCCTTTTTGAAATACAATTTACTAGGCATAAGTACTTATTCTATTGGAATGAGAGTAGATTAATGTTTTAAGAAGTTCTTTCATCTCTCCCAGCCCAGATGGAAGGCAGAAGTTGTGGGCAGCCAGCAGTAGCTCTGTCTGCTTCTATAGATAGATTTCTTCCTGTTCGTGGGCAGGTGTTTGGGCTCTGGCATTTGGTCCACTCAACAAATAATTTCTGACCCAAAGGTGGGCTTTAGCTAGGAAGGAACTAATCCCTGGACAAAATAAATCAAAGTAGGTTGTTTTTGGCACCCAAGTTAGTTAGAATCGCCATCTTTTTTGTAGTTCCTAGGAGACAACACATTGTCAGCAGACCTCAGGACCTCATATTGGTTACAGACCTTGCTTGAATCCACTGTTACAGCCTTTTGTCTGTCCAGTGCTCTAAATTTGCGTGCTTAGAGTTCAGTTGGATTACACCTTTAAGTTAGACTGTTCTACCATAGTGTTCTGTAAGGATGCAGTGGGGGGTGCTGTGGGTAATATGCTTGTTCAGTTTAAATTGTTCAAGCACTCCAGAAAGCAGTAGAGAATGCATCCTTCCCCCTAAATTCTATTTTAATAAGGATTTTAAATGGATAGACTTTTTTTTCTGAAAGAGTTTTGCTCTGGTTTTATATCAGGGTATCAAAATGAACTTTCCCATGTCCCTATTCATTCTCTCTCTAGATTGCGGTGCACCTCTATTTCTTGGAGGTAGGTATGGCTTACCTTAATTTCTATCTTCTGAATCTTGGGGTGATCTGACCCCATTTAACAAAGTCTCTACTTACTTTGAATTCATTCCTGGGCCAGTTCCACGTTTAGGGTGCCATCATAACGAGGGTGACAGCCAGTGTCTCATTGAAGGGTTCTTCTTCTCACCCAGGAGAATGTAAGCCACCCAAAAACTTAAAGTCTTAAATAATTAGTGAAGAACAAAACACAAATAGTCAGAAATATATTTACAAAAGCAAAGCCCCTGATAGATCTAGTTCACATGGGTGCTGAAACTAGAGAAAGAAAAGATAGCTCCTGTGGTTTATTTAAGAGGGTACATCAAAGGCATGGATAAGTTTTCAAGGGTAGAGTCCTGCTTCCTTATGTCTTGCCTTCAGCGGGTTGATTGACATCTTGGCAGGTCACACCCATCTCAGGTACTGTGTGGGTCACGGCAGAGCAGGATAGAAATTCATACTGTCCCTGGCAATTGACCAGAGAAATGTCCACTGGTCATTCCCAGACATCAGATGTTTCTATCCACTGGGCTTCCACATGTGGTGACCCACATACAACCCCCAGAAGGCTCGTGACAGCTAAGGATTTCCTTTTGTCTACTTTGTCTTGAAGAAACTGCATTCATATATGGTGAATAAAAGACTTCTCTAATGTTTACTATATTCCCAGGAAGTAATTATAATATTATATTTTATACCAGTCATTCTTTTTTCTTTCTTTTCTTTTTTTTACGGACACAATATCTTTATTTATTTATTTTTATGTGGTGCTGAGGATTGAACCAAGTGCCTCCCATGCGTGAGGCAGGCGCTCTACCACTGAGCAACAGCATCAGCCCTATACCAGTCATTCTTGTCTGAGGGTTTTCCAAGGTATTTATTTGTACAGTCAAAAGAGTTACCACTGATAAACATGAAACCCCACTAGTTCTCCTTTCCTGGGAACCACTTTATTTATTGAACGTCCCGTGTCCCCATATCTAGCTCTTGTCACACACTGATCTGAAATGACATCATGTCTCCATATATGACTAGCAGAGCTATTTTGCATGGGGAAAACTATATTTCCTTAGGGACCTATGTTTGACATATGCTTATGAATTGGGAAACAATTTCATTTCTGGTAGGTTGTCAATAATGTAGGAAGGTAGCACAGTGCTGGAAGAATTGGTGCAGCCCCGATGACAGACTCAAGGCCAGGTCTGATTCTGCTTTGTGTTCATAAAACTGGTTTGTTGACTCATATGCAGGAGACAATATAAGGCAGCAGGAAGAGTTTGGGCTTTGGACTCAGGTACATCTGCATTTAAATCTCAGATTTATCACATGAGTGGGTTAGTTAACTCCCCTGGGCCTAATTTGTCACATGGAAAATAGGTTAATATAGAGATTCTAGAACTTCCTTGTCTCTGGTCCCTTGGATCTTAGTTACTATTTATTTATTTTAGTGCTCCTCGGCCAAAATAAATTTCCAACAGTTCTATTTACTAAGTAGGTAAGTCCAAATCAACTAATTAAGCATTTAGTTTCCAGCAACTTAATAGCTATTTTACAAAAGAATACAAATAAATTAAAAGGGAAAATATTCTTATTTTATTCTTAAACAACCACAATTCCTTTCTAATGGCATGTATGTACATTTTGAACACTGTATAGCATTTCTATTTTTGGAATAAGATCAATTCACATTGATTTTCATATAGTAGTTGTTTTATCACAGCTACCAGCTTTTGCAAAGTTTGATATTATTTAAAGAAATGTAACATGACATAGTATTGAAATTGTGAACTACCTTGAGCTACTAGTTTGTACAGTGTACAAAAGTCACTGTATTTCCCTTGGATATTTAAAATACTCTGTGAGTTCACTTTTGCAGTTCAAATTGCCTCAGCATGCAGTTTGAGAACCATAGAGTTGAGTGAATTTAAATGCCAGGATGTTACAGGGATGAAAAGGTGAATAGGTGAAGAGATGGTGTTTGATAATTTACAGGTGCTCAGTAAATGCAGCTATGGACACACATTTATTGAAGGAAGGAAAATGGGAGAGAGGAGAAGAAGGTGCATGAAGAAGAATATGGCCCAGAAATTGATCCAGTAATTGTTCCCCTCAAAAATAAAATCCCCTCAATAGGCTGAGACCAAGTCCTCTTGTATACCTCTTGCTCTTGCACTGACAACTGTGTTATGGTGCCATCCCTGTCCCACAGTGAGCAGTGCACTGGGAAGAACCTGGAAATTCTACTTGAAAGATCTGGGGTGGGGGAGTTCAGTTTTGCTGTGGTTGCCTGAGGAAAGTATGCAGCCCCTTTGAGCCTCAAGTGAAGATGGATCAAGTTAAGGACACTTTTAGCTTTTGGCTCATTACAAACCAACTGTTAACTGACAAAACAGCCAGAGTCAGGGTGGAAATGAGGAAGAGGTAATGACTGCAGTGAGCTAGAGAGCCACAGCCAGGCCAAACAGAGCAGTTATGACTCAACTCCAGCTCATTTTTACTAAATTTTCCAACTTTTCAAAAGATGCCAGAATACCTTGTAAGGATACATCATAAGAATTCTGATTTTTAAAATATCAAATAATTAAAGAAAAAACAATGCTTTTTGGTCCAACACCATGAAGTTCAAACACAACATAACTTTAGGCTAGTTTTCCAATTCAGGAACCAGACCAATCCCTTTACTTCCTGGTTGACAGAGTCAGGAGCAAACTTAGTGTATATGGTCCATAGAATGAATCATTTTTTAAAAATATTCTCTTTCTTTATATAACAAAATTATTTCTAATAATAATTGGGAAATAAAGCTGCTGGGGCTCAGAAAATGATACCCCCCATTTTTTTTTTTTCATGTTTTGACATACTGAACACTTAGAATGAAAGAAAACTGGAAGGTCTCAAAATTTCTCTTAGAACCAAGGTCTCTATAAACTTTCTTTGTTTAACCTTCCCTGGACTCTTTCTTAAGCCCAGGAACGAACTCTCTCTGAAGTCCTTTTATCTAACTACAGGAACTTCTTCCAAAAGAAAGGCAATTGTCTTAAACTCTCTTGTGTTACCATTCCATTACTATAACCAAATGAGATAATCAACTTAAAAAGATAAGTTGATTATCTTAAAAAGATAAGTTGGTTCACTGTCTTAGAGATTCCAATCCAATGAGTTGGTTCTGTTTCTTTGAGCTTGTGGTTGAGACAGTACATCATGGCAAGAACACAAGGCAGAACAAACCCGCCTACATCATGAACCAGGAGGTAAAGAGAGATTGAGAGCAGGGTTCCACAAATCCCTCCAAGGGCATATCTTTAATAACCTAAGGACATCCCAGTAGGCCCCACCTCTCAAAGATTCCACTGCCTCCCAGCAGTGTCATGCTGGACCACACCTTTTATCACACACACCTTTGGGGGACAGGTTGAAGATCCAAACTATAGCACTCAGCTCTTAGGAATCTCAACAAGTAACCAGAAAAGATTAAATGCTGAGAAAAGACACTAAAAGTCATTGTCATTGCCAAGACAGAATTTTTATCTGTCCTTCTGAGGGAAATTCCAAGGGATTACCTGAGAGACTTTTAATTGCACAGCAAGTCAGCCTTTGTTTGCAGTGTTTGCCCCTCTGCTTCCTGAAACTTGTTACCACCTCCCATAGAGCCCAGAGGAACTTTGTCCTAGGCTATTGTCTGTTCTCTAGGCTCATTTGTTTCCCCTAGTAATCGTTTACCCTGTTAAGATTGGTTATAACACCTTCCCTCTCCCTCTGACCCTTCTTTGAGTTTCATATTTTGTGTGACTCGGGGTACATGTGCATATTAGTGAGTTTGTTTGTGTTTTCTCCTGTTCATCTGTATATTGCCAATTTGTTTTTAGCATACTTAATTACTGAAGTGTCAGAGGGCAAGTTTGAGCTTTCCTGCAAAATGAAGAAGAATATCAACTGGAAAAGAAATTCAGAAAGGGAAAATTTCAGTTACTAAGCATCTTGTAGATAAATATACCAGGAAAACAAATAAAAAATAAAATGAATGTACAAAATGGAAAATCATATTGATGTTGAAAAAAGGAAAAAAGTTTGTCTCATAATAATCTCTCATTGTAATGAATAATGTTACAGATTGTTTTTGAGCCTAAACTTCATCATAATTGAACTTCGCATATTCATGTTCAAAAATACAGCAATCTATTTCTACTCATGGTTAATTGAAGAACACTTTTTATTAATTTGAATTTTGAAAAGTTTCTTTTATATTGAGCAGATATATATATATATATGAAAAATCTTAAACATAAGAATAATTTATCAAAATCATAACGAATCCTGTTGCATATCAATTCCAGAAATTGCAATGACTGCTTCTTTGAGATCAATTTTAATAACTTTCATATGTCTCCACTGTTGAAAAATTTAAAATACAAATAAAAACTGAGTGTCACAATGACAGAATTGATGCAATTCAAGTTCTGTTTTCTCATCTTTTTAAATCCTATGCTTCTATATTTTTTCTGGAAACTGTTCTAAACCTATTAAAAAAGAATGAGTAGTACCACAAATATTGGAGAAATAAGTTGTACCAGAGTGAGCTGGAACCATTACAAACTTACTTCCTAAAAGTATCTGTGCAGTCAAGTAGTCATTTGTACCAGTGCATAGCCAGATGTTTTTCAAATTAGCTTCCAAGTGGGACACAAGATCTATTAAAAACAAAAAATAAAAGTGTTCTAATTTGCAGTGTATGTATATTTGCTTGTTTAATGTGTTAAATACAGATCCATATGAGATTTTTAGGCCAGGAAGATTTTTTTTAACAATTTTGTTTAGAATGGCTGGCATGCTGGCACATGTTGAAAATATATAGCAAATGGAGCTTTAGTCTATAGAGACAATGGCATGATAGGAACAAAGGGCAATTGCCCCTGAAGTTTGGGTGGAATAAACTGGCAAGGACAAACAGGAGAAATGGCACACAAATTTATTAACATAAAATAGATGAAAAGTCACAGCACAAGGGGAAAATGACCGAAGTGTCATTACCCCCAGCTCAAATTTCTTCAGAAACACGTATATTCTCCTTTTCATAAGTGGAGGGAAGAAGAGGGAAAATGGACAATTTTGAAGAGTTGTTAATGATTTTGGGGGGAAATCAATGGGCTTGGAGAACCTACCATGCATGACCTGGGACAAAGTCTGTTTGACCTGCAGAAGAGATAATTATTTTCTTTGGGACTGAAATAGAAGACAATGATGTGTGATGAAAGTCTGTCCAGGTGTGTTGATGGACTTCAATCTCTCATCCCAGAATGAATTTAAGAAATGGAAGCTCCCAGAAGTAACCAGATTGAACTGTTTCTTCCTTGGGGTCCAGACTTTAAGCAGAGGAGAGAACTTTGCAGAAAGCCTGTCCCTGTGCCAGGAGCGGGAACAATGAGGGAAAATGGGAAGAAGCTGGTTCTGAGTTGGGTTCTGAGTCCTCTCAGGACATTGAGGCACCAGTATTAGGGATATCATTTGCTGAGCTCCAACACAAGTCATCCAAGAACACAGCTCATCAGCAGACCTTTAGCAGAACCCAGTTTTTTTGTTTCCTGACACTGAGTACCTAGATGGGCAGCACAGAACAGGGAGCATGCTCTCAGGGATTTAGAAAGGAAAAAAAAAAAAAAAAGATTAATATTATAGCAATTGCTAACAAATTGCTTATTTGTGGTAAACTTGTTAACTAGATTATCTCAATTCTGTCAATAATTCTGTAATCTTTATTTTCATTTTACAAATAAAAAAACAAAGGTGTAGAGAAGTAAATCATTTGTCCAAACCACAGCTCTTACAGGTTCAATGACAGGCCCCACAGACTGGTGAGTTATTGAGGTTTGTATCACTGGAAAGGTAAAGGTGGGTCAGAGCACACTGAAGAACAGAAATTGCCAAAACCTGTGAGCTCCTTCTGAAGCTGCCATTGCCCTCCTGCCTGCCTCCACTTTCCTAGCAATTCACCTTTGCACTTTAGGATTTCAGGTACTAGGCTGAGTCTGAGTTCTGGTCTCTACTTTGACAACCTGTGGGAACATAGGCATGCTACTTATCCATCAAGGGCCCTTCCAAGAGGAAAGCATGAGCCCCTTCTAATAATAACATGTTGATTACAGCAGCTCCCATAGGTCCAGAGAAGGAGTGGGTGGTTCTCCTAAGCTGAAAAATCCTGCTTATGTCCGGCTCTTTCACAGGTTGTCCGGAAGATTTTGAAACTACCTTGTTTCAGGCATCTGGTTCTTGGTCATGCTGCATGGATCAGCAATCATCTCTCGATATGCTGATATTTTCTTCTCCTTTATCAGTTGGTATTCTTCTCACTTATGCTATGACAGCTGGACTAGAAATTCTGTCCTTCCTTCACAATATTCTTGAAGTTACTCATTTCCAGTATTTTGTGATTATTCTTTGTATCTGATTTCTCTACCATGGATGGGCAGAGCACTATGGGTTTCTGCAAAGGATAATTATTAATTTGAGTACTTTTAAGAATTAACAGGATACAGCTACATATAATAAACATAGGCTGACATATTCAAATCTGTATTTTTCATTTTCTTCTCTCCTTCCTGGGAAACCTCTCTCCAGAACTCATTATCCCCTTGCCTCTTAGTTCCCCTATGAAGGAAAGAAAACTTTTTCTCTAATCTCTGAAAGTTTGATAATTGAGTCTATAAAAAACACACACAAGAGATAGTTTAACATAGAAAAACCATTTTAATGACATGCATGGGCATGGGAGCCCCATAGAATATGAGACTTGAAGAAGGATGAGATGATTGACATTTTTATAACATCTGAGTTACAGAAAGTAATCTAGAGGCTTGGAGCTGGTGGGTGGTCATTACATTATGAGGGAGGGGAGGAGATGCTGGGTGAATAAAGGTGGTCTTGTTATGCAGATAAATTCTCTCAGGTAATAAAAGTTGTTTGGAAATGGTCCTCAGAGGCATAGGTGACTCTGGGAGTGGGGTCTCCTCTCTGTGAGTTTTCCTCCTTGGTTGATGAGATTCTGAGTGGGGAACACAAGGACATTGAGTTCTTTTTGGAAGATCTATCTTCAGGCAGACAGGAACCTTCTTTTGGAAGTTCTAGCTTCAGAAAGTCCCCGTAAGCTTTGGGGAAATAAGAAGGGTGTGAGAGGGGAAGGAGTTCCGAGGGACCATGGCTCTTCTTTAGTGCTAAAGCCCCATCGTATGGAGTATCATTTTCTAAACTCCAACACCCCTCACCTGATATATTGTTTTGGAGGACTTGCACTAAGAGGCAAATGCTAAGAGGTAGCCTGAATGTGTGAGTTAACATCTGTATTTTGGGGAACCACAACTTGCTAGAGACTTGAAATCCGAAGAACAAGTTTTAACCATTCTTCTGGCAATTATTTGTGTTAAAATAGCCAAAAATTTTAACCCCTATGGGCCTCACATATATTGCTTGTTAGGAGGCAATGACCCCATCTCCCAGAGCCATTCTGAGAGTTAAACTCTAGGCATAGAGTAGGGGAGCAATAGTATTTCTTTTGCAAGGACCATAGGAAAGAGAACTTAATCTTCCAATATCAATATCATGCATCTTGAACTTAGAGGTATGTTTAGGTCTGTTGCAGGTGACATGATTTTGTTGATCAGTTTGATTCCATGTATTTGCTCCAAAATCCAGGGATGCCTTATTCTTCCAGAGGGAAGAGTGGAGAAAATAATTTTTGAATCCTCTGGTATGACCAGTCTTTAAGTTGAACTTTGATCTAATGCCATAGACTTGACTTTTTCAAGGAGACCATGTTCTTAAGAAGTATTTGTATCCGGGGAGAAAAAAAAGCTCTTGTTTGCTCAGGAAATGGGAAGAGTAGATTATTAACTGCTCTCCTTCTACCTACAGATTCCTGGGATAGGAAAGTATCGCCATCTATCCCAGCTGGCAACCCATGCTGGGTTCACAAAATCCATGCTGGGTTCACAAAATCTGACTATTCCAATAACTTAAGAAAAAGGTGAAAGAAAGTTCGCAGACACAGAGAAGTACTTTTTCAAAATCTGAGGACAGCTCTGTGACCTTGGGGGTCTGTGGAAAGAGAAAGAGCCACTGGAATTCTGTATTCTTATATAGGGGACACACAAAGGGAGGTTCTATAGAACATTATATGCCCCAAAAAGCAAAGGAGTAGGATTACAAAGGAATAGGTGGGTGTAATTCAACCCACCTGGGTGATGCCCACTCCTGGAGCCACACCTTCCTTATCTGAGCGGAGGTAAAGCCCAATGTATTGTGGGGTGCAATAACTGCTCAGTACCCCTTTACTCAGGACTTAAAGGTGTGCCATAGCTTTTGTCTAGAGCAGCTCCTGATAGGAAAGTACAGGCATTTTGTTCACAAAAGCAAGAAAATTTGAAATGGAAAATCTGAAGCTGAAAAAAAAAAAGAAAGAAAATTTGAAACTGTTAAAAAAGACAAAGTTCCAAGAAACAAGAAAGAGAGGCAAAGGAAGCTAAGTCAATCTATGGCATAAAGTAATGGGAATTGTATATTTTTCCTGGTGGTCCCAAGGAAGTATTTAAGGGTCTCTGAATTTGGAGAAGTGGGAAAGGAAATAAAGGCAAGAGAAGAGAGGAGACACAGTAACTGTGGGAGATGACCTAGGAACAGAAGCAGCCAGGAAAGGACACTGTGATAAGAAAAGATCAGTAAAGCTATAGGAATGAGGTTTGGTAGCCAACTCTCTGTTTTTTCCCCGTCTTGCTCTAATCTCCCTCTGAAACCTGCAAGTTTCTCCCTTCTGAAACCTGCAAGTTACTGTTGTCACAAACATTGTGAAGTGGTGAGTTGGAGGTCAAAGGAGGTGAGCTGTGTCCATGTTGAGGAACATCCCAGGTCCAGGAAAGATGACAAAGTACAGGTAAATATAGAAGTGCTCCAGGAAGGAACTCAGAGAGGAGATGATGAGGACAATGTTGAGAAGATAAACACCCCCCTAACAGGGACATTCTCAGAAGGGGTTGGATGCTTGTGGCATTGTAGAAGGGAAAGGATGACTGGTGACCCAGCGCAGGCTAGGGGCTCTCATTATTGTATCCGGAGATTAGAGAAAAGTATAATCTCAAAGGTGGAAATTTGGAGACACTTTAGCTCAAATGTAATACTCTAAGCCAGTTCTACCCAGAGAATAAGGCCAGATCCTGTCCAGATCTCAAAAAAGCAGAGTGAGTTTCCCAGGGTGCTTCACTATCGAGGGAGCCAAGGGTTTCAAGAGAAGGAAACCGATGACCTGTGCACAGAAACTTTCCACTTGTGGGGTTGTGGGTTGTGGGACGGCGTTCAGACAGACAAAGGCTCAGGGCAGCCTGCCCGGAGTTTACCTTCAGATGCAGGTGAGGCTTTTCAAAGAGACTGTGGGCTTTTAAAAAAAGGAATTCCCATCAGAGTCATGACCAGTGAAAGACAAACGCTGGTAGAATGAGGAAGAGAGGAAGAAAATTTCACTCAGGAACAACAAACAGACCCAAAGAACAAAAGGAGGAGTTCCACAAGAGATAACCGAGTTATTTTTCCACCCCCCCACCCCCCCAGGAAAGGTGAAAGTGTGTGAAAACCACTCATTCCTTTGGGACCCTTGGTGGTGTTATCTCAGAGAAGGATGTCGCATTTGTACAAGGTGGCAAGTGCTGAGGGCAGAGTGAGCCAGATGCACAAGCTCTCGGATTCACTGGTGTTCCTTACCTCCCCGCCTTGCCTACGCCACCCTTCCCTCCTCCCAAATCTCCCAATCACTCTTCCCATGCTGACTCTGTCTGGAAGTCCCCTGTCTGTTCTCAGCCCTCCACATTTCCCTGGTGGAACTGATGGCTGATGAATTATGCACAGAACTATTGTTCTTCCTTTAGTGTATTATGAGTATTTTCCATAATCACTTGCTCTGAGGTATAGCATTGAAGTCTTCCTCAGGAAAGGCTCGAAGGCTAAGCATATTGGACATGAGTTCCATTCCCAGCTGTGACTCTAGGATATGTTCAGATGCACATATTGGTCATTTTACTCCAGTCTCCATTAATCTTTTGGTTTTCTTGGTACTGGGGATTGTACCCTGGGGTGTACAGAACTATGCACAGAGATTTAGGAGGAGGGAAGAGTGGCAACATCCTTTTACAAGGATGAGTTCACTTAACCTGAAAATGGAGAAAACAGTAAAACTCATCTCACTAAATTGTGAAAATCAAATGAAACAGCATGCATAAAGCATTTAAACAGTGTTTGGCACGTAATAAATGCTCAATAGAAATGAAAATCAATAAAGACATTCATACACTACTAGTAGGAGTCTACATTAGGATAATTACAGTCATTTTGAAAATGATTTAGAGGTATACATCAAATTTAAATATATGTAAATTACGACCCAACAACTTCACTCCTAGGTATATATTTCCCCCAAAGCACACATATTAATGATTTTTCACTGCATAACAAATTCATATATGAAAATATGTCTCAAATTTAGAAAAGTGGCACACCACAGTCAATGGGCCATCTGCAAGTCAAATGAATTGTACTCTTTTAGGTCTTTTGAATTTCATGCTCTGTTGAGACAACTATAAACACATTTTAACCTCAAGAACTGATGGTCATCATTGTATTACAGACCTGAGATTTTTTTCAAGACTAAACAAATTGTAACTATGTAAACCAACATGTTGTTTTTCCCCACTGCAGATAATCTGCGATTGATTTAAATGCAACATTTCTCAACTTTTTGCAATTTTGACGTTAACTTCCTCCTGTCTATTCTCTTTTGATCACTTCCCCATCTCTTGTCATAATAATAACTGCATTGTGCAACAAAGTTTAATTTCATCCCCAAGCATGTTAAAGGACACATGAATTAGAGGAAAGGATATTGGATTAACAGTAATGGAGAAGCTAGGCACAGTGTGGCGTGCCTGTAATCCCAGTGACTTGGAAGCCTGAGGCAAAAGCTTCGCAAATTTGAGGCCAGACTCAGCAACTTAGAGAGACCCTAAGCAACTTAGTGAGAACCTGTCTCAAAAATTAAAATATACAAATAAATAAAAGGGCTGGTGATGTAGCTTAATGTTAAGGCACCCCGGGTACAATCCCCAGTACCAAGAAAACCAAAAGATTAATGGAGAAGAGAGTAAAATGAGGATATGTGCATCTGAAAAGAACCTTCTTTTGGATGCCAAAGAAGTCCATTAATTTCCCGTTGTAACTTATTCACCAGCAAGCTTTCCAGTCCTGCTCCTATTTCAATTCTAAGAGTTAGATGTTGGGGAAAAAGCTGGAATTATGGTATTTTGTATATAACACGATGCCTTTTAGTCTGATCTTGTTGAAAAGCTACTTGGGGATGGACATGAGACCACAGATGAGACCACAGACAGGTTTGGCAATTGGAAGATGACCAGAGGATGCTGTTTCTTTCTTTTATAAATTCAGGCCCATTGGGGAAAAATGCAAAAAATATTTTGGCCTGGACTCTTCTATGTTCTATTATGGGAGTCTAAAATTCGAACCTATTGATCAACTTTATGCATTTTTCTCTCAAATGGAACTTTACTGGGTAATTTTAGCTATGAATCACAAAGAATCTTCAATATCACTGTCTATAGAATGAAATGGCTGAAACAGGAATGAAGAGAAAACACCTGGCTGGTATATAAATGAAAGTACCCTGAAGACTTGGCTATCATTATTATATTCAGAATTCTGAATAAAAAGCTGCATAGTTTGTTTGTCATATGCTTTGTGGCATAGGAGTCTAAGGTGTTTCCAAATAAGCATTTGGAAAGAAACAGAAGACCGACAAAGTTTGTTCTGGGATTTCAGATCAGACTAGATGGAATGCAGCCTGGATGCAACCACTGAAATTTAATGGGAGCTGTGAAGGAATCTCTGCACTGGGGCAAATCCATACAGCTTTTAGTAGCCTTCTGGTGAGCTCCACGTACGTTTATCATGAGGTTAGTAGGACAGTGCACAGAGGCTACCAGAAAGTGAGTTCTGTCCTGCTTCCTCTTGATCCTCAACGGAGTACTTACGTGAACCACATGTTGTTCAAAACTGTTATTTAAAAGGCACTTTTGCACTTAGTTACTCTAAAGATGAGTGAAGATTACTCTGTATCTTCAGGGATTGGTTCTAGAACTCCCTGTGAGTACCAGTATCCACGGATGCACATTTCCCTTATGTAAAATGTGACCCCATGTATGTAACCCATGCACATCTTCCCATGTATTTTATATCATCTCTAGATTTGTTATCATGCCTAATAAAATGTTAATGTTAGTTCTATGTAAATAGTTGTACTGTATTGTTTAGGGAATAAATAACAAGAAAAAAATCTGTACATATTCAGTACAGACGCTTTTTTTGTGTGTGTGTGAATATTTTCTGTCTCTGCTTGTTTAAATTTGTGGATGAATAACCCATGAACACAAAAGGCTGACTGTACGTGTAACAAAGTTCTTATATCAAAAAGAGTAAGTGCTCTAAATTATATCACTAATACATACAACTACTGTTTCTTGTGCTTTAAAGAGACTAAATCTTCCCAAAATACACACTTAATTCAACAAAGGAATGATGATTTTTAAGACTTATGTTCTGTAGATGGGGGATAACCACCATATTTTTTTGATAATTGACTTAATTTGAAATTTGGATGAAAAAAATTTCAGGTCATTATCCCTTCATATAATATTATAGGTTATGGGATTTTTTTTAGCTATTTCAAAGGATATATACAAATTTTACATAATGTCTCAAAATAAAATTGTTTTAGGACAACAATTATAGAGCCCCTATAGAGTATCAGGAACTACTCTAAGAGCTGTGCCTATTGTGAGTTATATATTTAAGCCTCTATATATCCCGAGGAGATAAGAACTATTCTTATTCCGATTTTACAAAGGAGGAAACTCAGACAGAGATTCGAGAATTTAAACAATATCACACAGCTAGAATTAGAAGATCTGGGGTTTGAGTCCTTCCATCTGTCCTCAGAGCACATGTGTAATTGCTTCAGTAACATCCATCTATGCAGTGAAGCGTCTTCATTGTATGCTTCTGGGCAGGCACCGGACACAAGATGATGGCTGCTCAGTACCACATGTCTCGAGGCTGGTGCTACGCTGCTGTGTGGCCCTGCCAGGATGCAGGAACTTCATGGATTATCGTACCACTTTGGTCTCCCTGCTGATTTATTTTTTAAAATGTAATGTCTTTATTGAAATATAATTCACATAACATACGATTCACCCATTTAAAGTGTACAATTCAATGACTTTTAATATATTCACAGAGTTGTATAACCATCAGCATAATCTGTTTTAGAATATTTTCATTGCTCAAAAAAGAAACCCCATACCCATGAGCAACCATTCCCCACTCTTCCCTTCCCACACCTCCCAACAAGAACTAGTCTGCTTTCTGACTCTGGATTTTCCTGTTATGAACATTTCATATAAATAGAATCATATAATATGTGACTTTTTGTATCTGACCTCTTTTACTTTTTATGATGTTTTCAAGTTTCATCCATATTATAGCATGGATTCGTTCTTTTTATTATTGAACAATATTTAATTGTGGGAATTTACCACATTTTACATACCCATTCATCACTTGATGGAAATGTTTCCACTTTTTGGCTATTATGAATAATGATACTGTGAACATTTGTGTGCAACTTTTTGTGGGGGTGTTTTAATTTCTCATAGTTATATATAGTGGAGATGCTGTGTTTATGTTTAATCTTTTGAGGAATTGCCAGACTGGTTCCCTCTTTGCTTCTTGAAGTGCTCTTTAACTCACTGTTTTTGCAAAAGTGACTTTGTTTCTCTTAGAGGCAGCTTGGAGAGCAAGAATCCCAGATGTTGTCTTCAATATCTGACATCTGGTTTACTATAAATAGTGACTTTCAGTAACAGAAACCAAATGGAAAGCTTAGAGTAACCTTGAGTAATTACCTCATTCCTTCTTAAGTCTTTTTAGGAGAATATGAAACAAATTTAATACATGATGGTAACAGTAATAGTTAACATCTGTTAAAAACCATAGGTGTTCTAGGAACTCTATGAAGTACATTACATGCATTTTATCATTCAACTTTACAACTACTAAAATGTTTTAGAATCCTTCCATTCTAGGATTTAAAAATAACCATAAGAATGACAGACAGCCACAATTCTATCTGTATTGATAACTAGGTAGTGGGAGGAAAGATTTAGCTTGAAGTAAAAAAACCTAAAACAAAAAGATGAACTCCTCTAAAAGGAAAACTATTAAGAAGAGACTTAGCTGGATCAAAGATAATTTCATTGAGGGTTTATAGGAACAGGAAATAGAGTATGTTACTGTCCTCATTGCTTCTGGGTATGGGTGCTCACGACACTGTTAGAGTTTACATTTTCTATAGGTACATAAAATTTGTTGCCAACAAAGTATTATAGAGGTTAATAAATATTAACAGAAAAGAAAAGAGGAACTGTTCTAATACAACATGTTTATTGGCTGTTGTAAAAAGTTTTCCTGTTGCAAAGTGCCCATCTGTTGCTGGGTATAAAAATCCATTTGAATGTTTGTTTACCAACCCACTTCAGACACCAGTGAGTAGGCAAAGTTAAACAAACAAAAACAAGAAACAAACATTATGTGGTATTTTGCCTGTGATATGTTTAAAGTAAAAGTGGGAAAAAATAGAGTAAAAAATGGGTAATTTATATATATCATAATAAATGAGGGCCAAATGATGGCTGCAAAAAACACTGTTTATAAAGAATGACTATAATTCATATGGTATGACGTTTCCTATTCAAAGAGTTATATATCAGAGAATGCACAAGTAGACTTCTTCCTAGAAACAAAAAACAAACTGATTATTTTTCTTCAGTACATTTGGTAAAAAAAAAAAAAAAAAAAAAAAGACAAATAATGAGTGTGTAATTGAAGAATGTATTGTGTTGATTCTGATTTTGTGTAAAGTTGGCCCAATTTCTCATTTGGAATAAATTCTGAATACACAACTATGAAAAAAAAATCAGAAGCATTATTTTCAATGAACTCTAAATTGCCCTTAGAATTGAAGGCCATGGGAAGATTTTATCCTACATTCTGCTTTAGTCCTTAGGAATCAGTTACCAGCTGCTTGCAGTCATTTTCACTCCTTGGGAAAGACTAGATCTTTCTGTTTAGCAACCAATCCAGGAGCTGGATTTCACCACACTAACCACATCTTCCTTCTCTGTATCATACTTGTATGTTTTGGGTCCTGAAAAGAAGTAAATGTGGCCTAAAAGAGATAAAGTTGAAATTGTGGTTACTGACAATGACTTAAAGATCTAAAAATGGGAAGATCTGTAATTACAACTTTCTTGAGGGGCCGCCAATGGAGAATTGGGCGGGAATCTATCAGGTGGCTTGTCTTGTGCATGGCTCCCATGCCCTAGGACCTGACACTTCTAACTTCTTAGCCATCTCGTATCATACTCTTGCTTCCTGGAACAGTAAAGTATCATCTTTGGGGCCCTCCAACAAACCATCCTCAGTTATGCTTTGTGCTCTTGTTCAGGCTATTCTCTTCAGAGAAGCCCTCTCTCTTTCTTCTCCCTAGTCAAATCTCTACCCAATCTTCAAAACTACCATGAAATCTCCAATTACTGCTGCCGATTCTAATATTTTTTTCCTCAGATCACCTCTTTCAATTTTATGAGGTCTACTAGGTAAGTTAATACTGAATAATAGACTATCTTATTTTCCAGTAATTTCATCTGTGTTGGATGAATCGATGTTTCCTGATGCTGTTAGTAATTCTGTGAGAGCAGAGGCCATGTCTGGAACTATTTTTGCATTTCTGAATAATGTCCAGTTCTGTTCTCACATTCAAGAGGAATGTGTCGACTAAATTTAATCAACTCAGTTCATTAAACTTTCCTAGCTATGTATTAAATTTCAGGAGTTGGCTAATGGAAGGGGAGAAGGCACTGTGAAGACTGAGACTATGTATTTTAAAGATGAAAAAGGTCATCTGGACCTGGGCAGACTTCATGATCTAGCGGACACATCAACTGAAGCTATCTGTACTTCTAAACTTTTCATTAGTAAAGACAGAACTGCAATGGTCTTTTCCAGTTCCTCTTTCTAGTGGATAATCTGGTGATCTAAACATAGAGAAGTAACCAAGACCAAAAAAAAAAAAAAAAAAAAAAGACTCCTATTTGGAAACCCGTTTTCTGTTGCATTCAAGCAAAGTCCAGATTTCTTGTTATGATTTCTACAAAGAAAATTTTTCAGTGAAAATATTTACCATTTAATTCCACAGCAGCATCTATTTGGCCACTAACTCCTGAAAATTCTTCTTCAGTATTTTTTGGGTAGTCTTTATCCATTTTCCTTTTTCGTTCATCATAGCTGAAAGGAGTATTTAAAAAATATTAGTAATTAGAGATTTTTCTTGGTTGTGGATGATGGCATGTTTAGCCAGGGCTGAGTTATGACTTGTTTTAGATGACACACATATTTGCTTGCTTTCTCTGTGAATTTCTTGGTTCACTAAACAATTGAAAGCCTTTTATTGGGGCTTTAATTCATGGAGTTAGGACTATATACTCCTGGAGAAAGGATTCAACAAATAATGTATATGGAATGAATAAATGTGTGAACATTCATCAAATAAGAAGCAAGAAAATTTGTAATAACTGAGCCTCTGCCTTTTAAATCAATTTAATTGAATTCCATTGCTTTTGTTTGCTGGAAAAATTATGCACTTTACCAAACAGTAGATTAGGTTTCCTTCTCTGGATAAGTAACCACCATTGAATTATAACTGTGAAAACTGGTTACTATATCTCTTTGTGATCTAAATTATACCGTATAAAAAAAAAAACTGTGACCCATATGAGTCAGTGTGACTATATGAGTTCAGCATTAGGAAGAGATGACTCTCACCTCTTTAGTGAGACTTTATTTAACATGTGAGAAAGTCCCTTCCTATTTAGCCCAGAACTCCAAATGGGGACATTCCCAGGTGTACATCTCAATCTTTTTCCACCAAAAGGTCAAACATTTTTTCCTGGGCTACTGGGTAGTTTTTTTTGTGGCAGCAGATTATGCCCACCATCTCCTGAAATGTGCCTTTCATGTGGCTCTGGATGCATAGGCCAACGGACAGATCTTTCATGATACTGAGCAGGAGTCAAACTTTAGGAAAGAAATATTTAGCTGAAATTGACTAGGGATTAAGCAGCTTTTTGGAATGTTGGGATGAGGTACCGAAGCTAATTCTTCCAACATATTGACTGTAGCATGTTAATATTTCATTTAAACCTTTCGTATAAACATGTCAAACTCAGGGGCCTATGTAACTAAAACAAGGTTGCTATCTTTTTATTTACCAACTAAGAAAAATGCTATCAAGTCATCAAAAAAAAAAAAAAAGCCATTACTACCTGTCTTCATTATCATTTTACAAAGAAACTAAGTCACCAAAAAGGTAGAAGGGACAGTATGAGACAATTCTTGCTAATAATCTGTCTTTATGTTCACAGAGTACACCTCCATATATTTATTAATATTGTGTATAATATTGTGCTTTTTTTTTCTGTGAACTAGTGTAAACTTTGTGATGCTCTAACCCTTTGTTTGTAGAGAATTCTGTTAGATGGCTTTGGGTTTGAGTTTGACTCTCATCTGCTGGTCCTGTGATTAGGATAATGTACCCTGTGCTCTAAGCCCTGGTTTTGTCATCTGGAAAACAGTTAGCCATGAGGGTAAGAGACAATGTGAACATGTGTGTGCACACACACCACGTGCCTGGCTCATGTGGCATCCAGGACAGACCTCAGCCATAGACTTTGTGGTTTATTTTGACTCCGACAACCATTAATTCTGACTTGGTAGTAAAAGACTGAGTGGACTTTGTGATTTGACCTGGCATCTTAAGTCATTAATACATTTAATCTTTAATCTTTCTTTCTTTTGTTTTTCCTATTTTCTTCTTTCTTTCTCTTAATCTCTAAACATACTTTATCAGATAGCATTATATACAGTTGTAGGCAAGGTTGAGAAGAGGTGGAAAAAAAGGTGGGTAGAAGAGGTTAGAGGTGGTCCAGAAAACATAACCTTTCGGGAAAGCACATGCACAGTTGTGTTGAGATTTTTTTCTCCAGGAGATAGAAGAAAAATTATGGGGAATGAGGTTTATCAAATTATGTTATGAATATGGCCTAATGAATCCAATAATTATATATAATTATAATGTATAAATAATTCGTAATGCATAAAGAAAAAAATTAAATAATAGGTAAGAATCATGGACATTTTGGCATTAAGTGGGGAAGAGAACTAAAAAATGAATGTATGTGAAGTCTCTTTACATTATGAATTCAAAAGACATGAAATACAGCTTCAGATAGCCTTTTAAGCTGTGTGATCTTGAGCTAATTATGCAACTTCTCTTAGACACAAAGTTTTTTACTATAAACAGAGCTAACAGTCTGTACTTTTCAAGATTGTTGAAAGGCAGATGGGAGAGTGGGAAATTATGAGAGAATATGAGAAAACACCTAGCATGATTCCTGACACACAAAGGAAATCATCAATTCATATTAGCTGAATTGAAATATTGAAGAAATATTTTTTTATTCAGAATCTATTATGTGCTAGGGATCTGCTAAAATAATTGCATACATTTTTTCATTGAGCTCTTTATGTGAGATCTAAATATCAAACTAAAACTCACAATTTGCAACTATGTTTACTTCCTTTATAAACATTTGTTTAATTTTGATTAAAGGGTATCAATGTTAAACAAATCATTGATGATTTAAACTAGTTAACCTTTTTCCAGTGATATAATAGTGCCACATGTATCTAATGTAGTTTTTTATCCTACTCTGCACATTTGTACAAGTCTAAAGTCTTAGGGACAATTTTGGTCTAGTGCTTGCTGTTTTGTACGTGCAGAACTTAGATTTGTTAGGCATTTCTGATGTTTTGATTGTGAAGATTTCTATCATATGTCAATGACCTACCTGCTTCCACCTGCCTCCTTTGAAGGACTAAATGTAGAATTCAATCAGGTATAGGATGCTTAAGGAGAATATCAGAACAAATGGTAAAAGGGGATTTAGTGACAAGGTATCTGAGATATTTTCAGGAAGTTTCATCAAGGTGAACTTTCCTGTGTGAGTCAATGATACAGAAATCTCAAATTTCCCTTTGAAGTTATTCATTAACTTCTAGCCAAGAAACACATGGCTTTCAGGGAGGAAGGGGCCTTTGTGGTGTATACTAGGGAAGAGTCCTGGTGAGAGTGATCATGACTTGAAAAGAAGGCAGGAAAGTGAGAAGCTACCTGTGCCATCCCAGATGAAAGCCAGAAAACAGGACCCCATAAGGAAAATGACAGTGAGAAGTTTCTGGACTGAAACATTTGTAACAATACAGAAAAATATCTATGCATAATATTAAGGAAAAGGGGCTGAGGATATAGCTTCGTTGGTAGAATGCTTGCCTTGCATGCACAAAGTCCTGGGTTCAATCTCCAGGGCGTGCACACATACACATGCACGCGCGCACACACACACACACACACACACACACACAAAATAAAAATAAAAATGAGGAAAAATCCCTGGGGGGAAATAATGGAGGAAAACAATACAAATGGCTGTCGAAATATGTAACAAATGTTGACAATTTGATAATTCCTTCTCTTTTATGTTTCCCATGTTTTCAATAGTACACATCACATGCTGTCCTTTTGACCCCTTCTTTCTGGGCAGCCTTATACTCTCATATGGTCTCAGTTAACCACCTGATTATACAGTGAATTCTAAAATGATCTCTCCAGCCTGAGTCCCCTTGAGCCCAACTCTTGCCTGGATATTTCCATTCTGGGATCTCACCAGCATGTACGAAATGGAGCTCCTCTTTATTTTCCTGATTCTGCTGCACGTCTCAAATTTGCTACTTAGGTTAATGTCAAAATAAAAAACCATTTATCAAGGACATAATTCCCAACTAGTCAGTTACAAACACCTAAGTTTCTTGTTGCTTGAAAAGAAGTCAGGTCTATTCCTTATCCCCAAACTCATCCTCCTGGGATGGTTCTTGCAATAGTTCATGCTTTCTTTCTAACAATCCAATAGTTTTTTTTTTTTTTTTTTTTTTGGAGGGGGTGTACTGGGATTGAACCAGGGGCCTCTTCACTGAGCTACAATCCCAGCCCTTTCATATTTTTAATTTTGAGACAGGGTTTTGCTAAACTGCCCAGGCTGGCTTTAATTTGTAATGCTCCTGATTGAGATTCCCAAGTCACTAGGATTGCGGGCATGTGCCACTGAACCTGGCAATAATTCAATAGTTTTTTAAAAATATATTCACAGAACTGTGTTTCATCAACACAATCCACTAACATTGTCACTGCCCCCAAAAGAAAAATCATGCTTTCAGTCATCAATCCTTACTTTCCCCACCACTCACCACGCCCACCCAGCCTACCCAGCCCTAGACAATCATTAATCTACTTTCTGTCTCTGTAGACTTGCCTATTCTGGACATTTTATATAACTGGAATCATATGTGGGTTTTTTGGTGACTAACTTCTTTCATTTAGCATAATCTTTCAAGATTCTTCATGACTATTATAGCATGTGCCAGTACTTCACTCATTTTTATGGCCACATAATATTCTATTGTATGAATTTATTATATTTTAGATATAAATTCAACCCTTGAAGGATGTTGGGTGATTTCCATCATTTGGCTATTATGAATAATGTTGCTATGAACATTTATGTTCAGTTCTTATGTGAATATTTTATTTTTAAAATAAAATAGCTTATTTTTTGGGGGGTATATATATATGCCTGTGATTGAAATTCTGGATCAAATGGTATTTATAATTTTTTCAGAAGCAGAAAATAATTTTTCAGATGGCTACACTAATTTACAGTCCCATCAGCAGTTGTATGAGGGTTCTGATTTCTGGTTTGTCCATATTCTCAATCATATTTATTTGAAATTTTGATTATAGCATCCTAGTAGGTATGAAATAGTATCTCATGGTGGGTTTGACTTGCATTTACCTGATGACTATTGTTATTGAGCATCTATTTATGTGTTTATTGGTCGTTTTTATATGTCCTTTGGAAAAATTTAGGTCCTTTGCCCATATTTTAATGGATTATTTGTCATTTTTTTATTAATTGGGTTACAAGTTTTTTATATAATCTAGACACAAGTTCTTTGTCAGATATATGACTTACAAATATTTTCTCCTACTTTCTAGACTGTCTTACTTTCTTGATAGTGTTGTTTGAAGCAGAAACATTTTTAACTTTGATGAAGCCCATTCATCTATTTTTCATATCTAAGCATTAAATTGCTCAACCCAAGTTCATTGAGATTTACCTCTATGTTTTCCTCTAAGACTTTTATAATTTTAGCACTTACATTTAAGGTGTTTCATAAATTTTGAGTTAATTTTTGCATATGGTGTGAGGTAGGGGTTCAATTCCTGGTTTTGTATGTGGCTATCCACTTATCCAGGTACAACGTGTTGAAGAGACTATTCTTTCTACATTGAGTGGTCTTAGCACCTTGTTAAAAATCAATTTGCCATAGATGTTTGGGTTTATTTTGGACTATAAATTTTTGATCCATTAATATATACACCTATCCTTATTCTGATAGCATACTTTTTTGATTACTATTTTTTTTGGTACTAAGTTTTAAAATCAGGAAGTATAATTTCTTCAAATGTGTTTTTCTTTTTCAAGATATTTTGGTGATTCTAGGTCCTATATTTTAACATGCATTTTAATTCTGATAGGGATTATATTGAATCTTTAGACCAATTTAAGGAGAAAAGCTGTGTTAAAAACATTAAAGCTTATGAACAAGGGAAGGAAAGAGGAGGCTTAAATGTTCTAGTACCTAGAATATACTAAATATCTTAGTCTGTTTTCTGCTGTTATAACAGAATATCACAGACTGAAATAAATGATTAACACTGAAAAAAAAAACAACATTAAAGCTTCTCATGAATGAACATGAAATACCTTTTAATTTAGATTTTGTTTAATTTTTTTCAACAATATTTTATAGTTTTCAGTCTGTAAGTTTTTCATTTCTTTTGTTAAATTTAAGCATTTTAGTCTTTTTGATGCTATTTTAAATTAACTTGTTTTCTTAATTTTATTTCCATATTGTTCATTGAGGTGTGTAAAAATATAATTTGATCTTTGCTTGCCGAGTTAATTTATCACTTCAAATGATTTTTTAAAGAATATTTCTTATGATTTTTATACAAAAGATCATGTCAAATGAAAACAGAAATAATTTTACTTTCATTCCCCTCTGGATGACTTTTATTTCACTTATTGCTAACAGGATTTTTTGTTGCAGAATTTTGTTTGTCACAATCAGAACCTCCAGTAAACATTGAATGGAGTGCTAAGAATGGAAGTTTTTGTTTAGCTCCTAATCTTAATGGGGAAGGCAAACAGCCATTTACCAATGAGTACCCCAGTCATGGGTTTTTCATAGATGCGCTTTATCAGGTTGAGAAAGTTTCTTTCTATTCTAAGTTTAGTGGGTGTTTTTTTTTTTTAATTATAAAATGGTGATATATTTTGTCAAATTCTTTTTTTTCACCTATTGAGATGATCATGTGTTTTTTTTTTACTCTATTGCTATGATAGATTACATTATTTGATTTTTGAATATTAAAACAATATTACAATTTTGGCCCAAATCCCATTTGGTCTTTGTGCATAATTCTTTTTATAAGTTACAGGATTTTGCTTGCTAGTATTTTTGGAGCATTTTTGCACCCACATTCCCAATACAAATTGGTTTGAAGTTTTCTTTTCCTTCGATGTCAGTCTGATTTTGGTATTAAGGTAATGTAAACCTCATACAATGGGTTAGGTAAGTTTTTTTTTCCTAGATTTTGGAGAAATTTGTGAAAAAAAATGGCATTAATTCTTCTTGAACTATGTTGGTAGAAATCACCAATGAAGCAATCTAGACCTGAGCTTTTCTTTGTGGATAATATTTGATTACTAATTCAGTTTCTTTCTCATTACTGATCTAATCAGACCATTATTTATTTTTGAACTGGTTTGACTAGTCTGTGTCTTTTTAAAAAATTTTCTGCCTTATTTAATTTATCGGTATGTAGTTGTTTATTGTATTCCTTTATAATTTTTTTTCTATAAGGTCATCAGTAATGTCTTCTCTTTCATTTCTGATTTTAGTAATTTGAGTCTTCTCTTTTTCATTCAATTTACTAAAACGTTTGTCAATTTTGTCGATATTTTCTAAGACAACTTGATTTTTGTTGATATTATCAAATTGTTGATTTGTTTTCTATTTTTTTGTTTAACTGTAATCTTTATTATTTTCCTCTTTCTGCTTGTCTTAGGTTAATTTGTTCTTGGTTTTGCAATGTCTTGAAGTAGAAATTTAAATTTTTGACTTGAGATCTTTCTTCTTTCTTAATATATG
Organism: Callospermophilus lateralis; assembly: GCF_048772815.1. NCBI lineage: Eukaryota > Metazoa > Chordata > Mammalia > Rodentia > Sciuridae > Callospermophilus > Callospermophilus lateralis. The sequence continues at coordinate 124,037,378 of NC_135306.1, read as the reverse complement.
CATGTATAGCTGAGAACTGCCTTTGCTATATCCAATAAGTTCCAGTACAGTATGCTGAGTATTAATTTTCATGTATTTCTAAGTATTTTTTAATCTTTTGTGATTTCTTCTTTGACTTATTGGTTACTTACTAACTAGTGTGTTGTTTAAAACATACATATTTGCAATTTTTCCAGTTTTCCTTCTGTATTGATTTCTAGTTTTATTCCATTCATGATTAGAGAAGATAACTTGCATGACCTCAGTTGTTTTAAGTTTATTGAGACTTGTATTGTGGCCTAGACGTTCTCTATCCTGGAGAAAGTTTCATGTGTGCTTGAGATGAATCTGTATATTGTTCTTGGTTGGAGCTTTCTATAGATGCTATAGGTCTGGTGGTTTGTAGTGCTATTCAGGTTCTTTTCCTTGTTGATTTATTTGTTTCATCCTTTACTGAAAATGGGGTATTGGAATCTCCAAGTGCAAAGGATCTATTGCTAATTCTTTTTTTGTTTCTGTCAGTTTTTGCTTCATACATTTTGGGGCTCTGTTGTTAGATTCACAAATGTTTAGAATTGTTGTTTTCATGGTGGATTGTCCCTTTTATCATTACAAAATGTCCCTCTCTATCCCTAATAACATTTTTTTGAAGTCTGTTTTGCTCCATATCAGTAGAGCCACTTAAAGCTTCCTTATACCTGTGATTTAGATGATATATTTTTTTTCATTCTTTTACTTTGAATTTGCTTGTATCTTTGAACATAAAATGTGTCTTCTATAGACAGAATATAGTTGGATCTTCTTTGCTTCATCTTCTTCTTCTTTTTTTTTTTGGGGGGGGGATCAAACCAGGGTGTCATACACGCTAAGCAAGTGCTCTACCACTGAACTATACCCCTAGCCCTTTTTCTTTTTTAAAATTTAGTTCTATAATCTCTGCTGTTTGATTAGATTGTTAATCCATTTGTATTTAATTTATATTATTGACACAGTTGGATTTACGCCTGTTATTTTACTTTTTGTTTTCTGCCTATCACATCTTTCGTTTCCTCTGTTTCTCCTTGCTGCTTTCTTTTGTATTGATGAAGATTTTCTAATGTAACATTTTGGGTTTTTTTTAAAATAATTTTTTAAATTATATTTTCTTCAGTTATTTCCTTAGTGGTTGCTATAGGGCTTACCATATACAGATTAGCTTATAAAAATCTGCTTCAGATATGTACTAACTTAATTCTAATGAGATACCAAAATATTAGCCTTAAATAGTTCTATTTCATTCTCTTCCCTTTGGAGTTTTGGTGTTTTATATATGACATCTCTATATTACAAGTCCCCAAATAATTTTATAATTATAATTTTATAAAATTTAGTGTCTTCTAAAGAAGTTAGGAGAAGAAAAAAGAACAAGTATATATTTGTGACTTTTTAAATATCATCCTTCTTGCTCACTCTTTCTGGTTCTCTTCTTTTGTTCTGTGAATCGGAGTTGCCTTGTGGTGTCATTTCCTTCCCCTAATACAGCTTTGCTCCCACCCATTCTCTCTGTACTGTTGGCATACCTATTTGTACTTAATAGTGCCAATGACACCTTATACACACAATGTTTTATACAATACTTAAATTAGTTAAGAGAAGAAAGAGGAACTGTGTCGGGACTACGTAACTACAACTGCTGGTTGTGTGTGTGTGTGTGTGTGTGTGTGTTTGAATCATTGTCTGAAGTCACTTACTTACTTTTAGCCTGAATTACCACCTTTAGTATTTCTTGTAAGGTAAGTCTGCAAGTAACAAATTCTCTGAGTTTATGTTTACCAGAGAATGCTTTCATTTTTCTTTCATTTTAAAGGAGCTTTGCTAGTTATGGCATTCTAGGTTAAGAATTTTTTTTCTTTAAGCACTTCAGATATGCTTTTTGCCACCATTTGGCTGCACTAATTTAGCTGGTTTCCCCTAACTAGTTAAATCCCCCTCCAAACCAGTCACGTTCCTGCCCGAGTGATTCTTACGACACAAATCTTGCATTGGTCCCTTATTTAAGATCTTTAAACATGTCCCTCTTTTCTACAGAATAAATACGGATCATCCTGAAAGTCACTGGCCCTGCAATCTATACCCTGCTTTCCTTGGGGTACTCTCTTGTTTAGTCCAAGTTCTAGTCATACTGAACTTGAGGTTTTCCCCACACTCTCGGGACCTTTTGTGCCTCAGTGCATTTGCTTCAACCGTTCTCTCTGCCTGGAAGCCTGCATCCCCACCCACTCTGGGAAACTCCTACACAGCTCTCGAAGTGGAGTTCAATCATCGATTCCCCTAAGAATTCTTTCCCGGCACCTGTGCTAGAGTTGGCTGTTTCCTCTTTGTTTCGGTCCTCTGATGCTCATGCGGTCTTTGGTTAGGGCAATTTTGGCTCTTAGATTTGTTAATTATTAATCTATGTATTTACTGTCAACCGTTTGATCTGTTGAGGGCATTAATCGCACCAACATGAATTGAATGCTTAGTATGTGATATATGTGATAGGCACTTCACAGTGTTTCATTTAATCCTATAACTCCATGAAAGTAAGTGGGTTATATTTTAACTTTCACTTTGAGATGATGAAGCTAAAAGAGAGAGGTGATTCAGATTGTCAGATGATTGCAGGTAGGGTTAAGATTAACACCAGGGCTCTCTTATTCCCGTTCACCCACTAATCAGGCAAATGCTATGCCTTCTCTTGGGTGTCATGGGCCCAATACAGAGCCAGACACATAATCATGCCTGATCAGTATAGTTGAATGTGATAACTCGGTAATGATTTTCTTAAAATTCAAGACATTAAAAGGCAAGATTTCAAATTGCACTCCATATTCTTATTTTTTGTTACTTATTATTTATTTCTATGTGGTGACTAAATATAAAATCTTTAAATAAAATGATCTCTTTCCAGTATTCCTGGGGCATCCAGAAGGACAGTATGTGGAAGATGTATCTTACTTTGCAGCAATGATGCCTCTAGTCTATCTGTACAAAAAGAGTGACTTGGGGTGGCAATGAGATTGAAAAAGGCTGGACCTGTAGATTTAAAAATCACTTTACATGAAATTTAGAAGTCATTACCTCTCTGTGTGAAAGAATGATGGAGGTAATGGCAGATTCTTACCCCCCTAGGAACCCCTTGATAGAGCTACTGCTTTGCTATTGGTAGGTGAGGGAGAACATCTATAGGAAGAAATTAGCTAGCAATGACAAAGTAATGTAGAGAAAGAAAAACTGACTGTCGTTGGTGCCCGCTAGAAGGAAGAGAGGGTTTAATAAAAACACATCAGGGGGCAGTAGCCTCACTGGCAAAGTTCAGCCAACATGTCGGTTGGTGATGTGGTAAGTGGGGGCATCAGCAGGGTCGAGCTGATGGTTTTCACTCTGTGCTTTTCCCCTGTAAACAACTTCTACATGACCCTTAGGTGTCACTTTAGAGCCTAAACCAACCTGGCTCCAAGCCAGCCCTAGATCCTCTAGAGGAAGAACTTCAATCATTTTCTCATGAGTTTCATTCACAGAAACTGGGTCCAAATCCTAGGAATTCATGGAGTAGCGCCCTCATAATAAGCATATTTTAGTTTTTGTTTTGTTTGTGTCACAGACTGAACTCGCATGAGGACCAGCTCTAAGAAGTGATTAAGGAAAGTTAAGACCTAACACACTGTCAGTGGATGTCAGTGTAGGATTCTTGTAGCTGTGGGCTTCTGTATTTTTTAGTATGGCCATATGATGCTTTGCCCTTCCTTCCCAGCCTTCTTCTTCTTTCTACCCAGAACAGGGATGTGCTGACTGAAGCTCCACTGGACACCTCAATTTATGAGGCAATGTGGGAATGGAAGCCACGTGCTAAGAATAGGGGAGCAAAACATAAGAAGCAGCTTGGGCCCCCAGTGAGCACAGACTCACCATACTGACTCTAAATCTGTTGAACTCCTGACTTTTTACATATATTAAAAATAAACTCTTATGTGTCTTTGTTACTAGCAGCTGACCACAATGTCTAACATTGAGTTTCACGTGACAATAGATGTCATCAATGTAAGGACCTGCAAAGCACAATGTGCAGAATTTGGAGGGAGAACAAATTGGGCTGATGTAATAGCTTGTTCTGATCTTCTTAGCTGTAGGTCAGCATGTCTGTTTTATTCCTGAGTGGATGTGCTTGTGCATGGGTTGTAGCATGTAAAGTAGAAGATTCCCATTGCTGAAGGGATTTTTTTAAGCTTTGCCAAAGACAGTAATTTCAATCAACATCAAGGGTTTTCAGCATTTAAAAAGGAAATTCCCTTTGATCAGCTTTGTGACTGGATTGCCACTCATAAATATTGAGGTTTAGGCAATTACTGGTTCATTATCACAGCTTTTAAAATAATTATTTGTTAATTAGCCACATTAGTTCCTACTGCTACTCAAGAGTTACTCTTTTTGAGCACCTACTATGCACAAGATTCTGTGCTGGGTGTCTGCATGTATCACTTAATGCCCTGGGAGGGTTAAAAGTGACGATTCTGGGTTCTTTTCCTAATCAGCAGGTCAAGCTCCTTGAATTAATGTCCTAAACCAGCTTTTTAATATTTTTTTATGTTTTATTTTTTTAGTTGTAGTTGGACATAATACCTTTATTTTATTTATTTATTTTTATGTGGTGCTGACAATTGAATCCAGGGCCTTGCACATGCTAGGCGAGCATTCTACCGCTGAGGCACAACCCCAGCCATAAACCAACTTTTTAAATGAATCCTCTTTATCTAGATTGTACTAAAGACTCTTCCTTAACACACTCACAGAGACCTAGTTGTAAATGTACAATGTTCTTTTCTCTGGGAGCACCAGCCATCATTAAAATCAGTGACCCTCTCCCTCCCCAACCTCAATTTACAGAGAGTTTTAAACCTTTGTCTTCAGGAAGACTCTTGCCCTGGCTGTTTAGCCTCCATCCAGCCTAACTGGAAGTGCATGCTTTACTGAGAGTCCTGGTGGGTGGTAGATAAGTCCAAAGACCAAGTGATTAGTGGAGAAGAGAAATCACAAGAGAGAGGGCAATCTTTCCAGTGAGAATAAGGCTGTGAACACTCTTTGGGAAATTAGCTGAATAACTCACATAAATGCCCTCCTCTACCCTCCCTTTCACAGGCATCTGTCGATCTCAGTACCCTGAAGATCCACAACAGGAATCGGGTTTCTCAATATCTATCTCCCCACACATTCACACCATGATCATATCCTCCTTATCTTAAAGACAACCTTTGGAAGATCATATTCTTCCCAGTAGATATTAGTGTCTCAATAGATGAGTTTCAATGCTATGTTTCAGGGAGGTCTGATTCAGTGGTTGAAATGCTGGGCTGGAAGTGACAACTCAGCACAGCCCCTGATACTTTGAGCAATGCCTCCAGGTTCTCAGTGACTAAGAAGAGTCATAAAGGTCCATATATTTGTTTCAAATTCTTTTCTATGAAATAAATTTTTTTTCTCTTCTTATCAAATACATCTGTGTTCTAGTTATAGCACTTTCTCAGCTCCCAATTGGGGAAGATAATATCAGTCAGGTGGGAGAAGATGACAAATATTTTTTATAAATATGATCTTGTGCCACACAGATGGTTATTGGAAATAATAAAATGAAAATATTAGACCAAAGTTGGGAGCTCTCCTGCTTTCCTCCAGATCCTCTTCACAGGTATATGGTGTTTAGCATAGTCACCTGCTTAGAATCTGTTTTTGTGTCTCTTTTGAAGTTCAAGGAAACAGGAAGTGCCAAAGAGATAACTGGGAGCAGAGGAATGTTTGCAGCAGAGGAGATGTGCCTTTGAGGAGTTTGGTAAAGAGGTGCAATCATTCCTCAACAGCAGTCAACTAAGGACAGAAACTTTGTGAGGCAAATCGTGATCCTGTGTGCAGTGGTTGGGTGGCAGATCACACCTTACTCAGATCTGCTTATAGTAATGCCATGCAAGACAGGCATGAAAATAATATGGTATTCCCCTTTGGATAAGAAGAATCTTCTTATTTTAGGCTAGATAAAAGGACTTAGCCATAAAGTATTTTACTTTCAGTAGAGTTTTCCTTCAAAGAGCCCCACATTCATATCTACATCCATTTTTTTTTGGTCTCAAACTGCAGAGAATTCTGAAATGCATTTTATGCATATATAACAGTAGAGTCAGTTTCCACTCAGGCATTCCCAGAGGGTAGTTAGGTACTTGGGGATACCAAATCCACAATTTTGGGCCAGTGGGTCCAGTTACTGAGTTTATTGAAAGATCAGGATGTTTGATGTCCTAGAGACCAAACAGTGGGATTATTGAATGAATACTTCATTTATCATTTGGATGGTTCTGTATATTGAAGAGCATCTACTGGCCATCTTAAAGACCAGTGGTCAAGGAGAGTCAGTAGGCCTATTGAAAATTTGCCTTGCATTCTTTTTTTTTTTTTTACCAAAAGAATTTTCTCCCTTCCTATTGAATATATCTAGGCAACAAAAGGAGAAAGACCATACCTGTAATATTCATCTCCCACAAAGAAAAGGGTCTTCTGTGGCTTCTTGAGATAGACAGCAGCATCTATTCTCTGCACATGCCTTGGAAACCCAAAGTCATAAATAGTCCGAGGAGGACCTTGCATTTGGAATCCTCGTGTTATCCAGTAGTGGGGGCCTGAAAACAGAAATTAAAATTTACACAAAATTCTGTACCATTTAGTGATGCCTGTCACTCCTGAAGATGTATATGTAGGACCCTAAGTGGAACTTGTGCCTGAAGGTATTTGCCATGACTATAACTCAAGAGGAGATATAAACCTCTAATTATTCAATTCAGTAATAGACTTGAAGTTTCCATGGAGACAAAAATCTCTAGTTATGCTTTAAGGAAACAATAATATCGATACAGTTGTGTCTTATGTTTAACATCTTTAGTATTTCAAGATACCTTTCATTTTTAATCTAATTTCATCTTCAGACATATGAGAGAGCAGGGTCAAGCAAAAGCTATAATTCTCACTTACATTGGCACCAGTCTTCCACCCTTATCTGTCAGCATCAAGAAAATATAAGCAAAAACTGATAGTTATCACTTCTTGGATAATTTCATTGGCTAGCTATTGTCACAATACATCTTCAGGGTTGATGTGTTCAAGGATCTCAGTAGAATATGCCATGTTACTCTGAGCAGCATGGGGCAGGGACCAGGTTTTAGATCCCTGACCACAGTACCTCATGTGTTCCTCACAAAATCAATAGCTGAGTTCTGAAAACAGTTGATGTTATTTATGTCATTGTTACAAAGTAGGGTGGCTTTTTCTTTTTTTGGTACCAGGGATTGAACCCAGGGGTGCTTAACTACCGAGCCATGTCCCTAATCCTTTTTCATATTTTATTTTGAAACAGAGTCTTGATAAGTTGCTGAGGCTGGCTCTGAATTCAAAATCCTCTTGCCTCAGACTCCCAAGCAGCTGGGAATACAGATTATATATCACCTAGGGTAAAATTTCATTCCCAACCTGAGAAGGAGCAACTGAAAACATGCTCCATGATCCTGAACTACTACTGTCAGAACTAGATACTCCAAATAGGTGGGTACTGTGCTCCTGCTGTTTCTTTCTCTGAGGGATCTGTAGGATACCTTTGAAGAAGTAAGCAGTGCCCCTCTCAGCCACTTCGTAAGCTGCATCCACGTTGGACATGAGCTGGGGGAAGGAGCTGGTGATAGTGCTGGGCCGAATCCCTGCTGGCACGTGAACCTGCCTTCGCCAGAAAATCCTATTGGGCATTCCAGAAGAAATCAGAACAAGTGTTGATTTAGATCTTCAACTGCTTGTGAACTAAGATGTTACTGCTAGCCACACTTCAGGGGTCATTGCTAAATCCCTTTTGTAACCTTATAAACAGTTTCTTCTCATCTTTGTTGTCTTAGCATCTTTATGGTCCTCTTTCATTTACTTAGGAATGTTCAAGACACCCAAGATATAGCAAGGAAAATCCACCAATTATTTACACATCAATGCTGTGCATTCTACTTCCAGATACTGCGTGAGATGCATTTTACTTTCCTGTTCTGATTTCACTTTCCTGTTCTTAAAAATTAAAATTTCAAAAAGAGAAATAGAAGAAAGTGAACATAATAAATACTATGTAATAGTATGTATAATGAATCAGATTTTGTGTTTGGGAGATCCTAATTTTTTCTTATGAAAACATTAATAATCATAATTTCTGGTATTGCTATGTAATTGTATATTGGAAGTGTTTACATCTTTGAGCTGGCTGGATAATTAACAGAAAATCTAATATCTATATATTTCTTTAAGATTTAGCAACTTAGTCATCTGCTTGTCCATATCATTTTCATAAAATCTTGGCAGGGTACACATGAAGGTACTGAGCCAAACTCTCAACGTAAATGTGGTCCATTTTGCATTTTAGAGGTGGAAACTGTTTTTTCCCCCCTAAAACATGTTTACTTGGATTCTTAGAAGCCCATAATCAATGCATAAGATTATTTTGAACAGAGAGAAACTGTAATAAAGTTCTGACATTTAACTTTCCATGTAGTTAGTTTAGAAACTCCCCAAATCTTATGTTGAATTTTCCTACTCAACTAACAGATATTTTTGGAGCACCTATCAGATGCTGTGATAAATACCAAGGATGAAACACTGAACAACACCAAAATGCTTATAGTCTGGTAGTAGAGACTGAAAAATAATTAGGCAATTCTAATTCAGGGTGATCTATACTACACAGTTAAGTTCAGGATGCTCTGGGAAAATGAAGGAGGGATACCTGATTACATACAGGGATTTAGTGAAGGTGTTCCAGAAGAGGCAATTTAAACAGACGAGGAAATCTCAAAACAAACAAACAAACAAAAAACCCCAAAATATTAAGAAGGAAAAGGTATTCCTTATTTCCTAAGAGGTATTATGACATAGAAGAAAAACCATCATTACAGAAGATGTTCTAGCTCAAAACTCAGTTTCATAATATCTTAAATGGGAATAATCATTTACTGGCTAATATCATGAAATATTTAAGAGGATCAAATGGGATAATGCATGTGAAAAAATATTGTAAACTGCTAAATGAGCACCAGGCATGCGTCACCATGCCTGGTGATCTCTGTTTTTTTTTTTTTTTTCTTTGTTTATAACTCTACTTTTTTTCCAATGAGACCTGGCCTTTTCTGAAAGAAAGAGAAACTGTATTCCCTTCTCTATTCTTTGTATTACTCACTTAGCATAGTTTAGGGTTTTCAGAAGTGTTCAGAAACTACTTCTTGGCCTAATTAGGAACCTGGTGTGGAATCTGAAAAGCAAGTGTTTTCCAGTTAATGTAGTTCAGTAAAACAGTTGTGATATGCTGACCCTGTTCAGGCCCCTGAGGTAGAGTGGGCATTTCAGGGTTTTGCAATAGTCAGGCTGAGGACATGAAGGTATTAAGAGGAGGCATAGAAACAGACATGTCCTTCCACAACCAGGCTCTGTCTAAATTGTGTCTCTGATGAGGTGTACCCAATTTCCAACTGTTTTCTCTCTGGGCATCGTAAAACTGGGAAGAATTTTCCTTCATTTCTCATTTAAAAATCAAGACGGATTCTAGGCAAAATTAACCCTACCTTTTTATTTATTTATTTTTGTTAATGCATTATAATTATACATAACAGTGAAATTGATTGTTGAATATTTGTACTAATCATAAATCTGACCTTTTATATGGAGTTATTAAACTTTGATGTCCTGAATAACTCAATATGAGTGACACAATGATTAAAGAAGAAGGCAAACCAAAATATACTTTTGAAAATGTTTACAGGTGAGAGAATCTTCAATTTCTTACTGTATCAACTTTGATTAAGGATACTGTGAGGACTAAATTTAAATAGCACATTCTAAATCAAGAATGATTTTTGTGCTCCAGGGACAAAATGATCTTGTGCCTAGTGACAATTTTGGTTGTCAAATTAAGGCCACCCAGACATCAGAGCCAGAGCTGCCACTCAATACCCTATATCACAGGATAGCCCAATGTAACAGACTTGCTTGAGTGAAAATATCAGTAGTAGCAAAATTAAGAAATCTAATGAAACACTGTTATGATGTATTATAATGTATGCATTGTTTGCATAAGAAAAATAAATGCTATCCATCACTTATATAAATTATCACAAATTTCAAATGGAACATGTAATCAATCATAAAAAATCCCCATAAAGCAATGGGGAAAATTATGTCTGCCAGATAATAACACAATAGAACACATATTAAGAGTATTTACAATTTTAGAGCTATTTATCTCAGTAAAAAAATGTATTAAAATTGACTCCAAAAAGCATAGCAAGTAACATCCCGATTTATCTGTAAGTGGATTTAAAATTTAAACCATAAAATCTATAAGTCTGTCAGAAAAGAATAGCTGTGGAATATATCGGAACTATGTAATGAAAACAGATAAAAGAGATCATATCAGTAGTCCATATTTGATCTTTGATAAGGAGGGCAAAACAATGGAACTTATTGATATTTTCAACCAGCTGATTAGATATTTAGCTCCACTATTTATCTTTGTGTACCAATAGCTGATGCTGTGCCTGGCACATGATCAGGGTCCAGTAAATATTTATTGGCTAAATAAATAAGTACCAGAGAATTGAGCGGAACATATTTGATCAGCAAATTTCATATTCTCTGAAATTTTCATTTCCTTTTACTGTAGAACAGTAACTAATTCATCAAATTTTAGGTTAGTGATAAACTTCCCCCTCCCTCTTGCAGGATCATGTAATATTCATCTTTTTATCCTGGGATTTAGCGTAGTGTCTGGTGCATCTTTGATCTATATTGTCAAACCTTTGTTGTTGTTGTTGTTGTTCTTCTTCTTCTTCTTCTTTTTTTTTTTTTTTTTGACACGGGGCATTCACTGAGCTACACCCTCAGCCTAAACCTTTGTTCTTGTTGTGTTATACCCAATCATTGCCACTCTCCACCTACCCAAGCAGAACGCTATTAGTCTTTCATTTTCAGGAGATGCCTTCACCTATTTGGGGAGTATTCAGGCAATTCAGCCTGAGCTGAATGAGCGCTCTCATTTTCTATTGATAAATCTTCAACCTCACTCTCTCCCTGACTCAGTTATTCTCTGTCGTTCAGGGGAAGAGATGTCTTATTTCTTTCTAGCTTTCTGATGCTCTCAATTTAGTTACTGCTTGCTCTCCTGAGATCAGGCAATATGGTTGCAATGAAAAAGAATCAAGGGATGCTTGGAATCCTTTTTTTTTTTAAATCCTGATTATATGAGTTGCTTAATTTTTCTGAGACTGAATTTCTTTCTGCTTACTCATTCCTACAGGTCTCTTGTATATGTCTACAAATTTATTAATCTATGATGTATAAAATTCAAGCAGTTTTTTTCAACATAGGTAAATTTCCTACTTAATTTGTCTCGTTGGAAACTTTGAAGTACACACCATTACATCATTGCCTGAGAAGCCATTCATTTTGTGGGTTCACTGATCAGGGCTGATGATCTCAGAACACTTCAGAGGCCAAGAAATCAACCACGCATCCTCTACTCCACTGAACCAAGAAAAATACAGCTTATAAAATGAAAGGCCCAGATGTAGACAGTGATGTGGGTTAAAAATAGTCAAAGCTGTGCACGGTGTCCTTAAATTAAGAATGTTTACAGCCATCTGAGGAACCCACAGGATCCATGTTTAGAAGCCATGCCCTGTGAAGGCAAAGCTCCCCACCCCTCGCTCAGGAGAGAGTTCAGGAGAAAGAACACAGAGCCAGAGAACTTTGTTCACCTTCTGGCTTTTTTTTTTTTTTTTCCCTGAATTTTTAATTCATCACAGAGAGCTGGTCTAAGTAACTACAAGGCTACCCTATAGCCAGAAAAGACACAGCCCCAGGCAGAGTGTGGAGGAGGAAGACTTGCTCCCCGTGTGGGGCTCTCTTCAAGCCCACGGAATCCTGGGAAATGTGATTTCAAACATACTAATCGCAGTGGGCACTGATGGTATGGTCCTTCCTACCTACAGCATTTCACTGTTCTTTTTCTGCATTGGCTCCTTTTCATGTCTTCCAACATGAACATTTCCCATCTTTGAAATTCTCTTTTGACCCTGCAGCCTTTGCCAGCTGTTTGTCATTGACCCAACTCCCAAATGAACATCCATCTCTGCCATTTGCACTGCGACTCCCTGGGGCCTGGGCCCTTCCTCACTCCTGTGCCGTGACTACGTTCCCTAAGGATCACCGGCAGTTAGTCCCTTCTCTTCAGCCCTCCATCTGGCGACTTCAGCAGTGTTTTCCATTGTTGATCATTAAAAATCAAAACAACAACAAAAAATATGAATTTCCTGGATTTATCTAAGATTCAACCACAAGGATTTTGTGGCTGCTATCAAGCAAACCAAAATTAAAATTCTAGCTGAGGACAGTAACTGTGTGAATTTAACGAGCAAATGTGTGTAAAATGCTCAGCATCTTACACAGCAGGTCATAAGATGACCATGAAATGTCAGCTATTATCCCTCTCGTGGTTGTCATTTCTCTTGGAATGCTGCTTCACTCTCGCCTTTATTAAGTGCTTTTCTCCACTGCAGTCACTTCCTTGCTTCCTCTTTATTCTCTCTTCAGATCTGTTAGGCACTTCCTATCTTTAACTGCCTCCTCTGTGTGGGAGATTCAAAACCCACCAAACCGCCAGCTGTGACCCCTTCCCTGAGCACTTGCTTATTTCTATGAAACCCCTCTACAATTGCCAGTACTTTAAATCTGACACATCTAGGATAGGCTTTTTTTTTTTTTTTTTTCATGTGTCCCAAATCTCGTGATTCTCCTGTGTGGACAATGCCATCACAGCACAGCCATGAGGCTGCTCCCTGCTGGGGCCCTCCTCCCTCACTGGTGAATCCACCAGCAGCCTCTTACACCCATCCTTCCCTTACAAATGTTTATTATTATTATTATTCTATGAAATATGCAAAATCTTTTAAAATGTGAGTGTGAGTTAGCGATCAACAGATTTTTAAAAATAAAGAATCCTATTTTTGAGGAGAGAGAAAAAAAATCCTTTTGTTACTGCCTGCTGGCTCCCAACCTGTAGGCATATGGACTGGGAACAGCCTGGAAGTGTTCTTCCTAACTCAATGCACAACAGTTCAAAAAACTCATGTTCATTCATGTTAAAGTCCAGTGCTTTCCTTGGTAGTTCCATTTCATAACTTGCAGATTCACATATTAGGAACTGGACAGACTCTGGCCTGCTGTGGATGGTCTGCAAGTTGAGATGGGGGTCTAGTTTCTTCATCATTATTCATAAATCTATTATTCTTCTAAGATCTGTAGCTGATTGTGATGGTCTTGATTTTATCATTAAAATTATGATGGGAAAACCCCCAAATAGTCTGGGAGATACAATATAATTTTAATATGATTGCAAATCAAGTCATTTTCTCTTTTCTTTTGTGAATGAAATAGCCTTAATGTTTTGTCATGTATTATAAAGAGCAAATGAAAGTGCCTATCTACGTAAATATCTACTTATGCCTTTTAACTGATTGTAGGTGAGCTTTGTTCTTTTCACCAGATCATTGGAATGTACATGTACACACTAAGGAGAATATCTAACAATCTCATGGGGCCTTTACAAGGTCCTGCATTCCATCTTGCTTTGGAAACAAACTGCATGGTTATTATGCCACAGCTTGCAATGTCCCATTAACAGATTATTGTTGGTGACGGGGAATTCCGGGCTGGTGAGTGGGAGAGAGCAGATCAGAGCCTTTTCATAACAGTGACTCCCTGATTGCCATTCTAACTGTGGCTTGAAAGAATTCTTTGTTCTTTGTCCAGGCTGAACAAATACTTTGGGACTTGTGGTGGCAGCTGGTAGGGGATCAGAGCTAGGGAGTCCTGGAATCCCAGCTCTGGATGGCACCTTGGAGCAGTAGAGCAGTGTAGTTAGGAACACTGACTCAGGAGTGTGTTAGCAAGTTTGCAGCCCAGCTTCACCCTCTTGAGCTATATGCTTCTGAGCAAATTGTTTGTCTTTTCTGTATCTTGTAGAAAGAGAATAACACCTTTGTAAGGATTTGATAACAAGGTGCTTCACATAGTAAGTTCTGAACAATTGAATTCACTATTAATAATCAGACAACATCCTAATTTTACAGAGAAGACAGGCTCAAGGTCCCTGGCAAGTTAAAGGCAAAGCCACTTCTGACTTCTATCCTCCTTACAGCTCTTCCTCATTCTTTGGAATGACCTGTCCAGCCCCAATAGCCCAGTACATCCTTAGTAAGTCATTTCCCCTTTGCTAATGTCCCACCTCCGCTTACTCATTCCTACAGGTCTCTTGTATCTGCCTCCTGTCCATTCTGTTATCACAGTCAGCATTCATAGTCAAAACGCCAAAAGACATACCCTCTTCAAATGGTCATTAGTCATTGCTAAGTGTTCATAGTTTGATAGAGGGTTTTTGGTTTGGTTTTGCTTTTTAAAGAAAATAATTATAATTGAATGCAAAGGTATAGTATCCAGATTTCACCATCTCCTTTGCCACTACCACAGCCACTGATATTGACCAGAAGAAGAAGCTATGCTCTACACAATGGCCTCACTTCTTTATCCCTGAATGAGGGCTGCGTGCTGTTCAGTGTCCAGACACTCTGTCACTGTGGACTCTATAATAATGTGAATCCTCAGCCTTGTGTCCCAGCTCTTCCTGCCCTCCACCTTGCCTACCACTCCTGGGCCATTGCCTGGGTTCCATTAGGTTTACTTTTTGGTAAAGCAAAAGCTGCCAATGCCAAGGTGGAGTTACTTATATTAGACACGAACCAAAGCAGAGCTGGAAGTCATGACAGGATCTTATGCTTCTCTGTGTGAGATAACAACTACTACCAGAACACTCTCACAGTTCAGGGAAAAAAAAAATCCAGGTAAGTTGCTTCTGTGAAGCAATCAATGCTATCAGTGAGTGATCTCCAGCACCTGCAGTGAGCCTCTGTGGCTGAAGAGCTTTGGTTTTGGACAGCTTGCAGAGAACATCTTTTTTGCCTTCCAAAGCTTCCCCTTGCCCTAACCTCCTCAGATGCACCATAATTCAAGTAGCACGTGAACATGGACTGTGGTCCTCTGCTCTCTCTTAGATGAACTTGTGGTTTCTCTGGAGATCCTTTCTCTCTGTTGTTATTTAGTTGACAGTAATAGTAGGAAAAATTTCAATGATCAATAAATCTTAGAAAATAAAAAAATACATGAAAATGACAAAAATCATTTAGGTCTTCTAAATACCTTAGCCGTTTCTAAGCCTTCTTGCTTACATGAATTACATATTTTTTGATTCCCACTCCTATGCACAGCAACTGCCATTTACTGAGCCCTCACTTTGTGTCTGTGGCCTTATCAGTAAGAGGGAGGTTCCCAGCCTCTGCTCTGATTTGCCTTTGAAAAGTAAATACCTTTGCATTTTTAAAGATTTATTGCAAGCTGCACTTAATTTTTTAAAATTGGAAGCAATATAGATATTCTCAAGTATGGGATTGGTTAATTAAGCAGTGGTATATCTATTCATTGGAATAATACATAATATGTGAAAGATTAAAATCAAACTTAATTGACATGAAAAAGTGAAATGATGTTGAGGGAAATACATTTCAAAATCAACACAAGTAGTAAAATCTCATTTTTGGGAAATCTTTGCCTTCTCATATTTACAATACATAACTTTTGAACCAGAGAAAAAGCCTGAAAGGATTTACAAAACCATGGTTAACAATGTGATCACTCTGTGTTACAAACTGAGTGTTTGGGCTGCTCCTTCCCCTAGCTCATAGGCTGAAGCCCTAACCCCCAACTTGATGATATTTGGAGGTGGGGCTTTGAGAGACAACAGGTTTGGGTGAAGTCATGAGGGCGACACCCTTATACTAGCATTTAGTGCCCTTATAAAAGGAGACATCGGAAAGTTCTGTGAGAAATACATTTCCATTGTTTCAGCCACCCTGTCTATGATATTCTGTTATGGCAGCTTGAGTGGAATAATGCATTCTGGGTGGTGGGATTCTTTTGTATATTTTGTTACTCTCTCTCTCTTTTCAGAATAAACAAAAGTATTCTTGTGATAATAGCTTAAAGATCCAATTCCTAAAGAAACATCAGATTTCTCAGGCATCATCTCCTCGGTGAAGTCTCTCTGGACCTCTGAGGTGTTTATTCCGTGTACGGTCTCATAGTTCTTCTATATTTTAGAGCTCGTGTCTTGCCATGATTTTTGAGTGTCCTTCTGTCTCAAGCCACTATGAGGTGAGCAAAGGCAGAGAGGATGTTGATCCATTTTTAAATCCCTAGACATTACGGTAGTGCTTGGCACCCAATATGGGCCCAATGGAGAAAACGATAATGCCATACACACATTCCTGAGCTCCTCTGACTATCCTGGTGTGATTGGATTCCATCTCCAGTGTAGATAAATGTGGCTATTTCTCTTTTCTTCCACGAAAAGAAGAAATTACAGTAACCAGTGTTATGGAGGCAGCAGCCATGTTCCCCTAGAAGCCAGAGAGTGGAGAGGAAAGGGATCTGTCTTCTATATGCTATCTGACAGCTAACCGAAAGGGGGAAAGTTGGAAGCCTTGAAGAAGAGATTACCACCCACCATCATCCAATCATCTTCCTGTTTGCCTCTTTGTCCAAATAGTCAACCAAATATTTATTGAACACTTACAACATGCTCTCTCTAGGCACATGGTAGTAAAGAGAACAGATATCAGATAAATTTGGGCTAGTGTCTTACTTCAGCCACTTAACTGCTATCTTGGGAATTTACTTGTTCTCTTTGAGCTACTTTCTTCCTCCCTAAATTGGGAGTTCTGCTCTCTACTGTGATAATGTTTAGAAGAAACACTGCACATGTATGGAGAGCACTTAGCACAATACCAAGACTACGGTAGTTTGGGCAGTTCTTTATCCCTGCAAAGACCCTTGCTGTCCACCCTACTGCTATTCAAGACTGCATTTCCACATGAAATTCAGACAGGGCCGCAACAATGACCTCTGAAGGGATGTTTGTCTTGAGGTGATCCAAGGCCTGACAAGAGTTGGGGGTATGTCTGAGGCTTACCGGTCCCTGAAGAACAGAAGCTCCTTTCCCAGCATTGTCACGGCATCAAAGGATGCTCTGGAATCACAGGGATCAGGGTTGGATGGCTTGTGAGGAGGGACATGGGGAATAGTGGGTTTTCCCAGGAATGGTTTCCGAGGTCCTAGGATTCAAAGGGTCTTGGTCAAAATGGTACCAGGAATTTAGAGTTTGTACACTTCTACTCTAGAGACACAGGGGCCTGTATACTTTCATTCTGTATGTGTTATGTCATAAAAAATGGCAGGTAGATCTGGGTTTGAATCCTGGCTGCCCTCATTGCTGAGCTGTGTGATTTGAGGCAAATAATTTAACTTTTTAAAGCTTCAGTTTCCTCGATTATAAAACGAGAACTGTAATAATAGACTCTACCTCCATAAAGACATTTATGAGAATCAAATAATGCCTGAAAT
This sequence comes from Callospermophilus lateralis, assembly GCF_048772815.1. Classification (NCBI taxonomy): domain Eukaryota; kingdom Metazoa; phylum Chordata; class Mammalia; order Rodentia; family Sciuridae; genus Callospermophilus; species Callospermophilus lateralis. The sequence goes on along the minus strand of NC_135306.1, from coordinate 124,019,816 downwards.
CACATATGAATGCTTAGCCTATAGTCAGTGTTTAAAACATGGTTGCTATTATTTTGTTGTTATACATAACTTCTTTGATATATAAGTTATATTTTAAAAATGTAACTTAAAATTTTCCTTAATTATTTCTTGGTAATTAATTTCTATTTTTCCCCCCTCATTTAGAGTGTCACTTCCTTGGGTGCTTTTAAATTTGTTTATTTATTCTTTGGCATCTTGCACTGTGCTTAAACCTTTACTAGGCACCCAGGAAAGACTGAATGAATTCATGTGGAGATAAAGCACCCTGAAGGTTTTTGCTATTGAAAGGTATCTTCTGGTGGATCTGTTTGTAAAATAGGAATCCACTCCTTGGAAGAGCAACTAGTGAGTTTTCATCTCCCACACTCCATCTCTGAGCACTACTTGCCGTAACAAACCTATGTTATTATTATCTGTTCACTCGTGTATAAATACCCTATGAAAATACGTGCTTTGGCTCCTGGCTGAGAAGGATGGTGCCTTGCATCCCACAAGCACCTATGAAGGTGAGTCTTTGGCTTGGCCCTTCTTAGCAGCCCATAAGAATTGCATCACATTGCAGCTTTGCCCCTGATGCTCTAGAGTAGAGTATGTGAAATAGAGACATTCACAGTATTTCCCCTGTTCCAGCGTGGAGTGGAAGTGGCATCTAACCTTTCTGGAAATTAAATTTGGCTGGCTGAAGGCTTCTGTGGATAAAAATTTGTCTTTTGTGTGCAAGGTGACATATGAGTGCTTGCAGATGCAGCGCCCCTTTCTAGTTAGCAGGTGGACTGGCAAATGCTCAAGAAGTCACAGGGCTCTGGCTCTCTGGGCTCTCTAGGCTTAGAGGATGTGGAGAGGCTCTGGCAAGGCTGAGTAACCAGGACTCCAAGGTCCAAGGGAAAAAATCAGTCCCCTAAAGTTTTCTACCTTTTTATTCACTGAATAAAAATTATCATCTTATAAAAGAATTCAGTCTTTCCGGGGTGCCTAGGAGTGGGTCCCTGTTTTACACACAGATCCACCAGAAGATACCTTTCAATAGCAACAACCTTCACAAGAATTCATTCAGTCTTTCCTGGGTGCCTTTTTATGAATGGATTGATTTGTTTTCCCTTTAAGGAAACGTGGATATAGTTTCTAGTAATCTTTTATTATCTTTTTGAAAGAATGTTAACACTTGAGATAATTTTGAATATCTTAGACCCTCAGCTTTCTCAGTTATCAAATGAGGAAAATATCCTACACCCTACAGTCATGTCATGAGGATGACATGAGATGACATATGTGAGTATATTTCATAAACTGCAGACTGCCTATGCATCTGGGTGGTGGGGTTATTATCATCATCATTTCTATTTTTAGGAAGATAAGGCTACTTGTCTGCAAATGGGGAAGCACCGTATACATGAATTGTTAAATATATGCATCCTCTCTCAAAGTATAAATTTTGACTTGCACTGAAACCTTTACGAGGCAACCAGGAAAGACTGAATGAATTCTTGTGAAGATGAAGCACCCTGAGGGTTTTTGCTACAAAACAAAACAAAAAATAAACAACAAAAAACAAACCAGATAATGGCCATTTTTCTACAGCCATCCAGGTTCAGAATGCTCTGGAGGAAAGATGCAAATTTAATTGCACATCTTAGAAAAGAAAACAATGTTCATAACTGGTAAATAGGCTCTTGACAGAAGATATCACTGGGTCTGGGGTCTCCAGCTTAATTATTACCTATATAGGTAACTCCTGGCAAAATGCCCTTTCTCTAAGTTGGAGACCAAATGCCTGTCACTTTCAGGATTAGTGGGCAAAGAAATGCAGTGATCATACCGTACAATGCCTGGATCCCTTTCACATCATCCTTGGGCAGGCGGAATCCATAGGGATTCTGGTACTTATACGTGGGGTACATCAGTGCTGTTGGGTCGCTAGAATGGGCCAGGCCCAGGGCATGGCCAAATTCATGAGCAGCAACAGTAAATAAATTGAAACCTAAACAATGTGAGAGAGAAAGGCAGCATCAACACAGGTTTTTGTTTTCTCTCTCTTCTGTCTTTCCAGGAGAATTTATGCCCAAATCACAGTCAACGCATCTCCTTTTTATAGCTGGATTGTTCAGAGGTTGGTAGGCCATTGTGGCAATTAACTGACTTTAGTTCTTTCCCCTTGTTGGAGAGTGGGGGATGATAGAAATGTAAACCAGTCCAATTTTTTTTTTTTTTTTTTTTGGTCAGTGATGCTTGATGGATTGATAAAGAAGGGCCTTTGAGATAGTAGTGGCAAAATAATACAGATTTAGACCACAAATGCTTGAACAGTTTTCAGTTCTCGCAGCCTACTTCTATTTATCCACATTTCACACTGATCTCCAGGTGACCTGCATGATATTCTGGAAGCTTTTTACCCATCCCCATCACACTTCTTAGGAGAATACAGATTCCCTTGGGTCACTTCTGAGTGTAGCTTATTTCCAAGTACAAGTGAGAAACAATAAATGTCAAATTACTGAAGAGAAGGAGAGCTGGGTGTTGAGGAGGGCATTGCTGTTTCCTGAGATTTTTATGCTATTAAACAGATCAGACAAGTCTACAGCACAGTCTTGGGTGGGTCTTTTCCCTTATGGAGTTCCCTTTTGGATTTTTGGCTTACTTGTTTTTCCTAGCCAGCCTCCCTAGTTAAAGGGTGGCTTGGGACGTTGAACCTCAAGGTTTCATGATGGAGGCCCAGGAGAAGGTACAATATTTTCCAGGTTATGGTGAATTGTGCATATATACCATTCATCCCCATAGTCCACTTCTCAGCATTGTCGAAATGTGTGTCTCCTCCCAGGCCTTCTCCAGGTGCAAATGCATGGGCTAGAGTCCCTCGAGGCCCATCAAATGGATAGGAATCTCCATGATCTAAACAACAGGAAATAGGATTAAGTCCTAGCAGTTCTGAGGGGCAGAGGGAATGAACAACGCTTTGAATAGCATTGACACTTAAATTTACTTTCCCAATATTCATTGTTATAAGAAGTTCACATATCAACAGAAACTGCCCATTGAAAAATAAAAAGTACAACTTCATACTTCAGAGGTAGCATTAAAAATGAAAAACTTTTTTTTTGTGTGTGGTTGTTTTTATAGTGACATAGCATACTGTGGGCTATGCATGTACCTTAGATTACAAAAGAAGAAAGAACAGGGGGACATTAGATAGTAACCTGGTCACTGATTGGAATGCGCACTTTTGGCAGAAAGGACTTTTGAAATACGAGTCAGCTGAGAGGGTGTAGTAAATTTAACAAGCTTTTGATTATCCCACAATATAAGTCAATTTAAGGAAGTGTTGAAAAGGAAAAAAGGAAATTTATGTATAATTTTGAAATACCTTCATGTGTGAAACTCATGAAATTTAGGGAAAATTCTAACCTTTGAAGCTCTAGGTTTTTGTTTTATCATTTATATTTAAATTAACCCTTCACTGGGAACTTAACAGAAAAGAAGGAAGAACAAAATGGGGGATGTAGTAGAAGCTACGTTTTACAATTTTTTAAGAATCTTTGTGAGTATGCCCTATTTATTTATTTTTTTTTTTTTGAACCAATGAAACAAAGTCCAGTTGCAGCATTTCTCAGGTGTCAGTGCAATGAAGTTTAACTTGGGGGCCTGTCCTGAGGACATAATGATGACTGCAGGGCCCCTAGTCAACCTTTGTGTTAGGGGACAGAGTACCAGCTTGAAAGATGAGAGCCACACATTAACTCCATGGCCTCCAAAGCTGCCTTGAGTCACTGTGCCCTGACACTTCACCAAGAGGCATTGGTCCTCTGGGAACAACAGTAACCACCAAGGGCCAGGGCCATTTCTTAAGGATTTGTGCTCAGGACTTGCTTGATCTCTCTTTCTCTGCCCTTAACTATGTTCTGCCACAGAGACATCAGATTAAAATTAAGATCAGAACTTGAAATGTCAAGGGTACGTAGAAACATTGTCAGCAGATGGCAAGAAGCAGCAGCTCTCATATATCTCAACCATTAGGAAGCTGAGAAGGGAAGGGAACTTGATAGGCTATTTGACTTCCTTTTACTTCCGACATGTTTCTCTGTAAAGGGTTCAGAACTCTCCATGGATCACTGTGCAGCTCATGCTCTACTCTTTAGTATTCCATGTGAATGCACCTCCCAAAAGGTAGTCTACAAGTAACCATTGCTGCGGGTGAAAAGCTGCATCAGGGTCACTGTGGAATTCAGTGAAAGCTTGTCACAGTGAGTCTGTTCTACAGCTGAGTCTCTTGTTGGCCAGATATGCTCAGAACTCTCGTGAGTTCTGTTTTCTGACCAGATGAAGAACATAACTTTACCATGGTCCAGGCCTCTGCCCTTCACCACACCACTTGATGGAGAATCGTGCTGATCTCTTGGATTAAGTATGTAGAAGGAACACTGTTGGAACAGTTGTCCTTTGCTCTAGTAGATGAAATTCAAGAAGCACCACAGTACCTCCAGTTTCAAAAGATATCATAATATCGGCTTCTCCCGAGTTTATTCTAACAAAGCTCAGAGGCACAGCGCTGCTCCAGGCCTGCAGGGCCATCTCTACTGCTTTTTCCACTTCTATAGGACTCATGGAAGATGTGTATTTGGCTATTCTGTGAAAAGAGAAGGAATGTGTTCTTCAGTCAGTAATTGTTCCCAAGGGAAGAAGGCAAGCACTATGTTCTAGCTTGTTAAAAAAAAAAAAAAAGTTGAATGTACATCTGTAATTTAAGTTTTTTTCCCTTTGATATAATAATTCTTATTTTGCTTTTTATAATACGTTAAGTTGCTTCATGTTAACCAACAAGACAAATGAAGGGGAGAAATGAAAGTCGCGGTGATCTGGTACTGAAACAGTTTTGTTTTCATTGTCATGACACTATTACTCAGTTTAAAGAATAATACTTGTATAACATTACAGTTAGTAAGAAGTGTATTTTCCTGAAATTGGTTTTAATTGAGAGATGACCTCTTTTTCCTCAAAAGGGCAACTGAATTTTTCAATTATAAAAAAATAAAGATGTGCATTTTGGGGGCTTTACAAATTCTCATTCAAAGGGCAATGGGATTTCCCCAGGACTGTTGGGGGATGTTTTTTTCTTAACATAATGCCTTCTCAAAGAGGAAATCCTAGCTTTAAAAAAGGATGCTCATTGGGACTGGAAAAGGAGGGCAGGGAGCATTTCAGCAAGTCCTGGTGTGACAATGACACCTAAAGGCAGAAAAATATAGTGCTTTTTGGACAAATAGTGGGTAGAAACAGAGACAGTGGTTCTTTGCTCTGAAGCCTGGGGCCTGGGGTTTGTGGCAGCAGTATGGAAAAGGAAGGGCAGGAGAGAGGAACATCCACCTTTGACCTTGGGCTGGGCTGGAATACCATTGTGTGCCAAGCCACCTTGGAGCAGGATCTGAGCCTTCTTTCCCTCTTCCTCTAGTTATTGCTCCAGTGTTTTGCACATAGAAGATTCTTGGGAAATGATTAATAAATTAAAGAATAAAAGTTAGCCATTTAGGGACTACCTAGTGTCTATCAAACTTTAAGACCCGTGATTACTACCTAGGAAGCTTGTTAAATATACAGGTGTGGTCCAGAAATCTGCATTGCAGCAAGCACCCTCGGTTATTCTGATAAATGGTACAACTGCAACCAGAAACCAATAACTGGGGTTCTAAAAGAAAGGACCATGTTGGACAGAGAGGATAGGATGGTAAATAGCTCAATTCAGAACTTGGAGGGGAAGGAACAAGGAGATCTTAAAACCCAGGGGTTGGGACCAAAAGGAGGTAGTTATAAAGACCCTTAAAATAACTATTCAATGTTGTCAAAATATGCCAAGCCTATGTTGCAGTATCAATCTGTGCTTTATCATCTTGTATAGTTAGTATCTTGGAATTTTCTCACATTATAGACAAGTCAGGTGTATCTTTGTGTTGATTATATGTATAAAGAGAAAATCCTGATCCAGAATCTATTGAAAAAGCAACAGTAATCATAGTTAATATTCTTTGAACAGATACTGTAAGCCCTATTTTGTATTTGTGTGTGTGTGTGTGTGTGTGTGTGTGTGTGTGTGTGTGTGTTTGTGGAGATAGAGATCAAACCTGAACTTCACACACCCTAGGTGTGAGCTACACCCTAAGCTCAGCTCTATTTAACTGTTCTCTATTATCTACTTCTCAAAACAACCCATGAAACAGATAATCATCATCATCATCATCATCATCATCATCATCATCATCCTTTACATTTTCTGATTAGTCAGGATTTGAGCCCAGTTATGTCTGACTTCAAAGTTTATGCATATAAGCATTATATTGTATTTTTTCTTTTTAAATCATCTAGTATTTGTTATAAGAAGTTATTCTGACATCTAATAGCTACTGTATCCCGTACAGACAGAGTGCTAAGATCACTTCTTTTGTCTTTGAAGGGTGAGGAACTAAGGAACTTGAAGGGAGCAAGAATGGATCTGCTGAGGGATTATGAGGTTGCTCGATTTATCATGGAACATTATGTTTCTCCAAGTGCTATGTTATCTTGATCCATGCCCTTTGTTTCTGTGTGGATATCATGGAGTAAAATTCTGGGACAGTTTGAAAAACAAAACAACAAAACAAAACAAAACTATGAAAAGACTCCATGGATTTATACGCCAGTTCTGCCCCTAGTGGCTTTGATTTTTTTTTTTCACAGCGCCACCTTACGGATTTATGGGCTCCTAGCAAGTAATGGCAGAATCCTCTGCTCCCTGAGTGTGTGATCATGGGGACTCACCAGTGCTCCAGAACAGTTTAACAACTGGTTCTGCAAAGGAAAATAAAAGTCTCCTGATTTGTATGGTTTGCTAATTTCTGTGCTGTAAATATTATCACTGTGGCTAATTTCAGACTAGCGACTTGCCAGCCCTGATTGGGGAAGAAATGAGCAGGAGGGCACCATTGTGTAGTGTTTCTGATGAAATAGATGCACCCAGCTTTGTAAATATAGGTGATAGTAAAATGTAGGAAAACAACAATACGTTTTGATTACTTTTGTTTCTTAAAATAATTAATTGTTAATTTAAATAGTTTAATAATGGATTTATCTTAGCAATGAATTCATAAAATTCTTGAGAACTTAACAAATGATAAATTCCTGTCATTTAAAGACTAGCCCCTGAATTGTTAGGAGCCAGTTCCAGCACACCAAAGCCTGAACTTCTGGAGCAGACCTGTTTTCCTTCCTCCAGATACCTTCTGGATGTGCTCATCTTTAAAACGCAATAGAATCAGGCCTGGCTCTCCACTACTGGGAAATAAAGTCCAAACATCACATTCTAGTTGCTGTTTGGCTACTTCTCCAGCCTCACTTCCCATAGTCCCCTTCCTCTGCCCTCTACATAAGTGCTCAGGCCATTTCAGGACTTGTACACTGGTGCAGGAATGCTGCCTAACACCACAGGCTGTTGTACTCTCTGCTATTTGCTTCCCTTGCTTTTCTATGAAAAAACCCTTATCATTTGCAAGAACTGGAGCCAGACTACAAATGGAGACCATTCTTTTCCAAAGCTACAATCAGCTGGCATGTGTGTGGCTCACACTTGCAGATACTATGCACTCTCCTGAAGCCTATTCTCAGGCCATGGGGTATGCACTGTGGATGACCCACCCTTAGTTGAACTAATCTGTGAAGGAATTAGCCCAGAAGTGGGTCCAGGCTGCTGGAGAGGGGATTCTGGTCTCAATACCCAGAGCACAAGGAAGAAGGACAATGGTTCCTGTTAGCCGTGTCCTGTTGGTATGCACAGGAAGAGTCCAGAGGATGGGGTAAGGCAAAGAACTGCTTTGCCTTCAGATCAGGCCCAGAGGTCACTGCTCGTCCCTGGCAACATGGTTGCTCTCTCCACATTCTCCCACGGTTCTCTGCTTAGACCTATAGTTTCATTCTTTTCATGCAGAGTTGTAGCTGTCTTATGTCTGTCTCCCTGAAAGTTTTGTGAGATTCCTAAAGACGGTCATGGGGATCTAATCACCTTTACAACCCTTCAATTGAATGCCTATAGTAGACAGATAATAAATCACCACTAAATGGTTTTTGGAATCAATAAAAAAATTGTTAATGAATAAGTTTTATCTTTCTTTTTGAGCAGATTGTTTTAAGAAAACTAGTTGGTACTGTTAGGTTATTAATCCTATACTAAATTACTTTTCCTTAAAGATTGATATGTTGTTTCTAACTGCTGAAATTGTCTATAATGCCTAAGATGGCCACTCATTATGATAATCATGAGATTTTATTTTCAAGCAAATTGACCATTGTCATTGTCTGATGGACCTACAGAGTTCTTATTCTTTCTCATGGTTGTGAGGAGTCATGCTTTTTATACAGATCAGAGGAAGATTTAAAAAAAAAAAAACAAAGAAAAGAGAAAGGGAGAGAGAGAGAGTCTCTATGAATTTGGAAAGACTCCATCTCATTACCTGTATGTCAAAGTATTTTTTTTCCATTTGGGTTCACCTGGGAAGAGGCGATAGTTGGCCACGTCAGGAACTCCACAGCGAGGCCTCTTGATCACATCCATTGTATTCTGGTCCAATTTCCCAGTGACTTGGAGGCCAAAGAATGCTTGTAGCTCCTTGATCTTCTTGACCATGGCATTGCCTCCTCTTGCAGCCATCTCACCAACGGGGTGACCACCTTTCTTTGTGTAATACTTGTCAAGATACTCCTGAAACGGACAGGCAGGCAGACATGTCTGTGGCATAGACTCTTGCTCAAGGTAAGATGGGACAATATTCTTTGCATAAAAGTAGTATGTAAAGTACATTCCCATTTTGAAAAAATTAGACATATTTGAATAGATACAGGATACATATGGCTTAAATTATTAATGATTATCTTTGAGTAATGAGGCTTTAGACTATTTTTTTCTTTTGTCCACCTGCATTTTATAATTTTCCACAGCTAATCTAATGGGTATGTATTATTGCTTTAATTTAAAAACTATGGAAGGAAAATGATGTGAACATTTCTCTTAGGAACTGAATATTTGTCATTGAAGTCCTTTATCCAATTTCAAGACAAAGGCTGTTTTCTTTCATCATATATAACGTGAGATCTGTGAGTCCTTAACTCTCAGAGGTATCCTATTCCCTCCTCTCCTCTGATCTAAATGCAGGGGTCAGTCTATTCAGCGGAGGCGTTAAATCAGTTCAGGTGGGTTGTGGGGTGGGGAGGTTTTTTAAATTTTTTTTTTTTTTTTAGTTGTAGGTGGATGCAATACCTTTATTTTATTTATTTATTTTGTGTGGTGCTGAGGATCAAACCCAGTGCCTCATACATACCAGGCAAGCGCTCTACCACTGAGCCACAACCACCACCCGGTGGAGTGGAGTTTGTTTTCTTGGGGCAGGTTTCCTATGACAGGCTCTTTATCCCAATAAATAAAATGAGCCATAAATTATAAGGCTTCTTTTGCACATACAAACATAAAACCCCTTAGTATGCACTGTCTGAAAACCCTTTGCTATGACGCAGGGCTGGGATTAGGATAAAGTGAATGAGGCAGTGCCATGTAAATGCAGGATTGAAGCCTGCCTTTGGCTCAGGAATTTCATCTATTCAACTTATTCAGGAAAAGACCCAAAGAGCAGCTAAAAATTTATTTATGCCTTTTACCATATATATAATTTCCTACTTATATAGTATAGCATTTCTTATTTACTAGACATATATTATATAGATTATCTCTACATTATCCAGATACTTATATATTACATGTAAATTTTAAATATTATTTACTTATACACTATATACACACACATATAAACAATAAAAAGTTAGAAGAAACAAGAAGTGACAAAAGCAGAGGAGAAATCTTTCTATAGATTATAACTAAAATTTCATAAGTAAACCGAACATACACACCCAATAAATAATGAAAGATAGTGTGTCTGAATATTAATATGACATTGGTTATCTCTGGGTGGTGAAATTATGAGTGTGTTAATTTTGTCACTCAAAGATTTTTTTTTTTTCATTTTCTGGGTTTTATTTTATTTTTTCCACTTCTGGGGATCAAACTCAGGGCCTTGCACATGCTAGGCAAGTGCTCTACCACTGAGTTACATTCTCAGTCCTGTTTCAAAGTTTTCTACAATGAACATGGGCCATTGTTAAGGACAAACAGAAAGGAGTAAGTCTTACTGGTGTGGAGACGGAGCTCTACTTCCTCAGTCTGCCCTCTGTGTGAGAGGAGCTCATTTTCTCTGTAGTTGAAAATTTTAGGCGAGATGAGAACCCAAGAGGAGGAACCGTGATAGGCCACACAGAGCACCAGTCCTGAGGCCTGCACGAGCTGCTCTGAACCAGGGAGGACCACCCGACTCCATTTCCATTGTTGCCATCTCAAGTCATCTTTTATGTATTTTTTTTTTTTTTGCAAAATAAAGTTTGATTTAGTGAGTTATTCTGTTTGTGCAAGCTGATGTCAGGATAATGCAATGCTTGTGGTGATGACTGAATGTGCTTCTGAGAGTTGAGTTCTGACAATGCTCTGTATTTATGAGATAGTTTGGATTGCAAATGCTTTGTTCTCTTGCTAGGTTATGTAATATGCTCTACGTTCAAACTTTTCACAAAATATTTTCATAAAACGTTATGTAAGGGAAGATGTTTGTGGTATCTTAAGTTAAAATGCATTTACCAGTACTATTACAGTAATGTGATATGTAGGCCTGAACTGGCGCTAGGGGGAAGCAAGTGGGGGAGTCACCAAAAACTCAGTAATAGGAATAAATAAATTTTGAAAAACCAAAATCAATGCAAAAAAGTTCATGATAAACCAAATCTTGAATTTTTGAGTGAAAAGAAGTTGCAACTCTGTCTCACCCAAACCTGGCTCTGAATCATACAAAACTTTTTGAAAGGTATAGACTAAGTAACAGTGATTATATCTTACTGATAGAATTGAGATCATTTATTTTTAATTTATTTATTTAATTAACTAATTAATTAATTATTTTTTTTAGTTTTCGGCGGACACAACATCTTTGTTTGTATGTGGTGCTGAGGATCGAACCCAGGCCGCACACATGCCAGGCGAGCACGCTGCCGCTTGAGCCACATCCCCAGCACTTTATTTTTTAATTTTAGAATTTTTGTAACTTTTTTGCTATGAATCTATATAATTTTTATAGCAAATATTTTTTTTTCTTTGAAATACACACATGAGGTTAGAACTATAGATCAGAAGGTTGAAGACTGGTCATAGTGGATAGGATTAATATAAGCAATTAATGAAGTAAAAATAAAATTAGAAACTATTCCCATTTAAAAAGAATATGAGTGAATTGCTCCCTCCTTGGTGCTCCCAAGGACATGGCTCTTAGTAAATGCCTGTCACTTCTAGTTTCCACTGACTTCTTGTCCATCTTACCCGTTGGTTGCATGCTCCTTCCTTCTAGGGACACTGTGCCTGACTCAAACCCTGGGCCTGACACAGTTCTGGGCCCATAGTAGATGCTTGGTTAATGTTTGAATTCCTTTTCTTTAGTTAAAGCATGCTTTGAAGAATTATCAGAGTTACTGAGAGCCCAGTATTCTAGGAACTTTCTTGCCAGTTGTTGACAAGGCTTTAGCCTACTTTCTGGAGTCAAGATGTTTCATCAGGCACTTAGATGTGCTTTTAGAATGGCTTCTGTTTATATTCCAACACTTGCATGCTTTTGGCTCAACAGTCAATGTTGCATGGGGTCAAAGATTTCAGGACCCATCAGAGTTGTCCCATCTGCCTCTCTCCCCTCCCTTGTTGTTAAAATCACAAAGTTTGGGGGTTGATTATCAAGTGGTCTTCTTTCCACTTCTTTTGCAATGTTTGACAGATAAAATAATGAGGGCCAGAGGATCTATCCCTGCAGGCTGGTGGCCTTCAAACTCCTTTCTTAGTATGCACTGATAATATATCTCCTGAGAATTAGGACTTTACAATCCAGACTGAAGTATGTTTTGAGACAAGGTGAAGTTCAAGACATTTTCTTCAATATTTTGTCCTTTATGTCTAAGTCACTGAAATGGACTTGTGAAAACTTTTGATGTATCTGAAAAATCTCAAGTTCTAGCCAAGGCTGTATCACTAACAAGCTTGGGCAATTCCTTATATATATTTTTTTTTGATTTCAGTTTTTTTTATCTATTGGGTGGGGTTGGTTTCACTCCACTGATCACACCAGTGTGGGTGTCCAATTTGGTCCTCAAAGTGAAAATATTCTTAAATATATCAAGAGACTTCAAATGCCTTTTCATTCATCAATGCTACATCTGGAAACCTATACTGAAAAAATAATCCTTTAGATTAGGCTGTTGTGTACAACCGGTACCTATAGAAATATTATTCATATGGAAATAATCTTTCTAATAAAGGAAATGGAGAAACAAATGATAACTCACATTCTGGAAAACTTTAAATAGATATTTTATGAAAGTAGCATAAACATAAAAATTTTCTTTAAAAACAATGAAAAAAGTAGGAACCATTTTTTTTTTTTTTGGATTGAACCCAAGGTTGTTAACCACTGAGCCACATCCCCAGCCCTTTTATTTTTTATTTTGAGACAGTATCTCCTTAGGTTGCTTATAGCCTAGCTAAGTTACTGAGACTGGCTTTGATCCTGCAATCTTCCTGCCTCAGCCTCCCGGATCAGAACCATTGGGATTACTGGTGTGCACTACCTGCCTGCCTTGGAACCAAATTTTAAAGACAATAATTAAATCTTTACCATAGAAAATATAATGGTAATAAAGACACATGAATTTAACAGTTTGCATTTGGAAGGTTTTATTTTTATTTTTAATTTAATTATGCATTCATAATAATGTGGTAAAGGTAAACTTTTATTATTTTTAGAGATAATTAGAAAAAAACTTTTTAATGTTCTATTGATACTACCAGATGATCCCTGACTATGATAATTGGACTTTACGATTTTTTTTTTTTTTTTGGCTTTATGATGGTGTAAAGTGCATTCAGTAGAAATCATACTTGGAATTTTGATCTCTTCCTAAGGCAGCAATGTGTGGTACCATGTCCTCTCTTGATGCTGGGCAGGAACAGCAAGCTGCAGCCCAAGTCAGGCATGCGATCGAGAGGGTGATCACCTGTACTCCACAGTGTACTGTGTTGCTGAACAATGACATTTGGTAGGTTAGGTGTATCAAATGCAGTTTTGGGACTTGTAATATTTTCAAGCTACAATGAAGTTATCAAGATCCAACTCCACTGTAAATCAAAGAGCTAATATAGTAATTTTTTAAAAACAACCAAAAAACATAGAATCAATTGTGGATTATAAGAATAGGTAGGCATTTTATCATTCCATCAGTTTCAAAGCCTTTATATAAATCAGTAAGTCAGAGTTTAAAGGATACAAGTGAACATTAATAAACCAGCTAAGAACCTACTTTTATTTTCAAGTATAGATGTCTGTGTCAAGGGTTTTTGGAGGGGGAGGTCTATGGTGTTTGGAAATGTGGCCCCTTTGGAGCCATTTGTGCTCTTCTAGCCTGTGATCTAGAAAGAACAGAGCAGTGGGGAAAGTGTTTATCCCAACCCAGGCTGCCAGGCCTCTTCTGTCCTGTCCTGTCTCTGGGGCTCATCCAGTGCCTTCTTCTGGTCTCTCAGCTCCAGTGACACAGGGCTGCTGATTGTTGCCACTCGATGCTCCTTTATGCCAGGGCTGGTGCACTTTCCTGTTCCCTCTACCTGATTGTCCTGTCTTCAGGTTTTCACATAACAGCCTTTTTCTTATAGTTCAGCTTCATCTCCAAAGTTGCTTCCTCTAAGAGGCCTTCCTGGACTGCCCCCACGGTCCCTTTAACTCTATCATCTGGTTAACTTTTTACCAAAATCACTGATCACTTTCTGAAATAATCTTCTGCACTTATTAATTGGCTTATCTCCTCCCAATTCCTTCCCACCTCCTCCGTCACCCCGATATAAACCCGGTAAGAGCAGAGACTTGACTTTTGCTCACTCCTGTTTCTGTATCACATGTCACCTGGTAGGCATTCAATAAATAAAATTCAGTTGCCCATTTTCATTTATGATTTTATAAAGTGATGAGATTGTTATGTGTTTTTATAAACTATAAAGTGAGATAATTGATTCTTCCTAGTCTCTAAGATCCATATTGAACAGATCATTCTCACCTCCTAAAGAGTGATGACTGTGCCTCAGAACTGAAGACTGGGGCCTGCAGCAGAAGGTGCAAAGTGCTGGGGACAAGCTGTGGATGAGTCTCCATGCTTCTTGGTTTAACGTCTTACTGACAGTGTGTCATAACAGAGACTGGGGAGGGCTCAGTTTATTTGGGAAGGCAGAAGTAAGGAATCAGTAAAGGTCCCCAGTATTTGAAGTCCACCTCCTTCTTTCCTGATACCCCAGCAGACCCCTAGCTGACTCCTTACTGGCAGGGCTAGCAAGGATGTCTTCACCAGAACTTTCTGACCTTATTCCTACATATATGGGGACAGCTAATTATTATTATTAGTTTTTAAAAGGGGCTGATGGACAATATTTTTGATTCTGCAGGCTGAACTCTGTCACTGTGGTAAGGAAGCAGTTGTAATAGACAAGATGTAAACTAATGGCCTGGCCAGGTTTGGCTCATGGACTATAGTTTGCCCGAACCCTGGACTAGAATCAGAGCCTCACACCACCTTATGCCTGTTCTGGCCTCAGGATGGCCCTCCTTCTGGAGGTCACAAACCTCTAGTTTCTGAATCAGTGGCATGAATCTGGGTGGGGAAATTTGCATATGAGAAGAAGGGACGCAAATCTAGGTGCCAACAATAAAATACAATTTCCAATAGATCCCACTACTCTGAGTTACTTTTAATTTAGTTCATTTATAAGTGGGCTTTAGTTAAAGAAAGTTGAATTCAACAGGCCTGTATAGGCATCTCTTATTGAATTGAGCTTCCTTGTTCATATGCAAGCCTAATATTGAAAAATTTTAATGACTGGTGTGGAATGAAAACCGATTAGGATGGATGAGTTGTAAAAACAACTGTTGGGGACAAGCCAGTGTGCAAGGTGAAAATCAGCTTTACAGTGTGCAGGCCGGTGGTCCACTGTTATATCTGGGCAAGCAATGAAGCAACCTGAGGGAAGAGTTGTAATTGCACACATGCTATATAGTTTGGGCAGGCTCTGGAGAGAGAGGCCCATGGAGAGCATATCTGCACACTTTCCACCAATGCTGGGATTCCATTATTAGAAATTCATCTCTATTGGTCAAGGATCAACCATTTCATTTTTTAGTGCACAAATATTCAAAATAATTTTGAGTCATGTTGCCTTTAAGAAATTCCCATATGAATTATTTGTATTAGATTCTTTTTCAAACAGTCAGATGGGAGAGATCTTAAAAAAGGGAGACACGGAAAGAGTGAGTAAGTGAGGGTTATGGGGGAATACACTTTAGAGAGGAAAGGTCCTCAAAAAAGAAGAGGGTTTGCATATAGGAAAAACTTGGTTCATTTCAATTTGATCAAAGGCCTTGAATTAAGAGCCATTTTTTTCAAAATATGAAATCTTTTTGTTGTGACTGTTAGAATCCTAGTAGTAAATTCACAATCTGTCTTAGTGTGAGAGTGTTATATTTCAGCTTTTATATTTCTGCCCTTATTTTTCATCCATTATTCCTCAAATACTATTTAATCTTTTTGTTTTGTATTTTTTTTGCAAACCACCTATAATTCTGTTTAAAGCAAGATACCTAGATATTTATTCAGTTATTTATTCAGTCATGCAACACATGCAGTTAATATGCACCGACATCAGATACCATTGATTAGACTTCAGTGGATTTATAAAATGATTTAAAAGGAATCATAGATTTTTGCTTATTTTCTTATTTCATGCTTTTAGGTTTTTCTGGGCCACAAGGAGAAAGAGGAAATTGGGCAAAGATTCACAAACCTGTGCAAGGTGGTAGTTGTTCCTCCAGGTCCTGGGGGTGGCTGCAAATAGGGAGGGGGCTGCAGTGGAAAACTTCAAAGCTGTGATGAGGAGGACAGCTAGGCCAGATGCAGGGAGCACCTTCATCTCCTCTTGGAAGCTGGGTAATTATATCAGCCCAGGGGATGGCAGCCAGTGCACATTTGCACTTCGACCCTGAGCTCCTTTTATAGAGTCCAACAGGTCTGGGCCCTGCAAGCAAGGATGATTCATGTCTCAAATGGTAATTATACAGCTTGCCTCTCTCCCTGATGACGGGGTAACACAACCGTTCATAGGAATCAGGGGAAGCTTCGTTTTTTGCCAGTTACTGTCCCCAAAGGAAAGAAACAGTCACTTTTAATGAAGTTTGTTCGCTACTTATTCAAATTGGGATAAACTTGTGATTGACTCCAATTCAACCAAAAATTTGATATGCCTCAGTTTGGGGACATTTTACCATTCTGATTACAGAAAAGGTAAATGATTAAATATAACTGAATTAGAATATAATTGAATAATCACAAACCCCCCCCCCCCACATTCAACTCATCACCTGTATCTTCTGCATCCACTTTGACATTTCTCAGGAATGAATGCTGTTGATAATGATGGTTCTGAGACTCATACGATTCTGAATCATCAGGCAACCTTACATTATACTGTGCTGACTTAGGGTGGAAAGTGAACTGGTAACAGAAAGCTTTTGGATGAGTTAACACAACAGTTAGCAACTTA
Source organism: Callospermophilus lateralis (assembly GCF_048772815.1). Lineage (NCBI taxonomy): Eukaryota > Metazoa > Chordata > Mammalia > Rodentia > Sciuridae > Callospermophilus > Callospermophilus lateralis. The sequence goes on along the minus strand of NC_135306.1, from coordinate 124,003,075 downwards.
GTTAGCCAGAACAGTAGGCAGAACTCCCCATTTTCTGTGCGCTCTGGTTAATTGGGATCATATTCTTTTTCCTGGCTTTGAGTAAGATGAATTTTGATCTAAGGATAACATGGGAAGGGGAGGTACTAGGGAAATAAAACTGACCAGATTATGTTATGTGCATGTACAATATATAACTATGAATCCCACTAATATGTAAAATTATAATGTGCCAATTAAAAAAATGATTACAGAGAAATGGTGTTGTAAGATGGGAAAAACACTTCAAAGTCAGAAAAACTGAGATTAAACTTTTAAGATATTTCCTAGCCATGTGACGTTGGGCAATCTATTTGATCTCTGTGAACATCAGTTCACAATTTTTTTTTTTAATCTGAAAAATACTGAAAACAATACTACCATGTGTAAACTCCTTGGTGTTACAAGGGTAGCATAGCATATCGCATGGTATCTGCTAGTACCACTTGGCATCCATCCTTCCTGGGTTCTGAGAAAACGTGTCTGATGACAATAAGGAAATCACTCTTGTCCAATACAGATGAAATTCAGAGCTGAGAAAGTATAAACTCATGTTTTTCTTGTCTAAAATAAGAGCTGACTTTGAGGGCTGTGGATATAGCTCAGTGGTACAGGGATTGCCTAGCATGCTCGAGGCCCTGGGTTTGCGTCCTAGAACTGCCACCACACCCCCCCCACCCCCCCAGCCCACTCCCCCACCCCCGCCCCAAACAACCATCTCAGGGATTTTTAATAAAAAGCTCACCAGAAAGTCCTTTACTCTCTATGCTTTGCGTATCTTGCACGTATGCACAGATTTCTATTACATAATTTAAGACTGCTACAATTCAGATAAGACGCTGTCCCAGGAGGGCCTCCACCAATGAGTTGATGTCAAATCCTGCTTTGGGTGTCCAAGACCACTGCACTTGTATCCAAGCAGCTTCATGAATTTCTCCCTTTTGCTAATAAAAGCTTCCTTTACCCTCTCCTCTTTGACTGCAGGGTGCATGTTGGCCCAGCGTGTATCCTGGATTACAATCCTTTGCTCATTCATGAATAAATTCTTACACTTGGATACATTTTTTCCCTCTGGGGTTTCGTTTTAGCTTTGACCATTTAAATTCTATTTCTGACAGTACTGTGTATTTGACTTTTAGTTGGTTGATTAATCTCTTTCAGCTGAGTTATTTTTGCATTTAAAATAGGGGAAAATGCCTATTTTGTAGGATTGTCCTGAAGGAGTAAGCAAAGCTCTTAGCAAAGTGCTCAGTAGACATTAGTTCTTGTCTATTTTTTATGTTGGCTTCAGGCAACTGGTTGACTTTGAATGAATTTCTTTGGATGGATCATCACTGGCCTAGATCAATGATTCTCAAAGCACAGTTCCTGGGCCAGCAGCATCACTGCTACCTGGGAACTTGTGGGAAACGCAAATTCTCAGGTTTTCCCAGGTTTATTGAATCACAAACTCTGGGAACAAGGTCCATGGGTCTGAGTCTTGCCCAGGTAATTCTGATGCATGCTGAAGTTAGACAACTACTGAATTAGTTGAGTGAACAGAATTAAGGAATCCAAGGTTAAAAAAAAAAAAAAAGCCTAAGAAATTCCAAGAACACCCTGATCATAGAAAGTATTCAAGGCTGCCCTTGCCACCTGGGGCTGTGCTTTTCAATGGTGACACACCGAGTATTTGAAAGTCATTTTGTTGTTGTTGTTGCAAATAACTTATTATTTTTTTTTTATTATTTTTATTATTTTTATTTTTTTATTTTTTAAATTAATTTTTATTGTAGGTTGTTCAAAACATTACATAGTTCTTGATATATCATATCATATTATTAAGACCTGTTAAACTATAGAGTATGTAAATGATTTGCCTTCCATTTAGATGAGATTCAGGGTTACTCCTATTGTGAGCTTTCTCTTCTTCCGTTGCCTTCTGCTATACTTTCCTGCATGGAAGAGAGTGATGAAGTTATAGCTGGTCTGAGAGGAACTAGTGAATAACCTTAGGTACTCAGCAAGTCTACTGTCATGTGTATCTAAAAAAGAACAAATAAAATAAAAGAGTCTGTGACTCATGCAAACCTCATATCTGTCATGTACTGTGAGATGTACAAAACGTGTCTCAGAAGGAAAAAAAAAGAAAATCACAGATTAGATTCATTCAGCTAACTAAATGATAAGCTCCTTGAAGATTATATGATAGAAAAAGGTCAGTTAATCGAGTTTGCTTAATGAACGAATGTACAAACATATACTTACTATCATTTTTTGATTCTCAGGATAGGAAAGGAATATTATATTGATGATCTTTCAAAATTTGTGTGCTTTCTTATCCTCTGCCGCCCTATTACTAAGCCTTTATAGCAGCTGCCAAAATTGAGCAAGGACTGAGTCCTTAACACTTCCCTTCAATTATTCATCTCATCTCCTTGTTTTCTCCCCAAAATATTGTTCCAATTTATCCTGTTGGCCCTGTTGGAAAAGCATACAGGCCAGTGTTAGAGTGGGAGGGATCATGGTATGAAATTCTGAGGCCAACAAAGAGAAAATATTTTCACCTCTAGGACTCTAATTAGTACAATAAATTCCATTTTTGGAAGTAGATTGAAGGAAAAAAGGGTGTGATCTGGAAGCTCATGTACAACATTTCTCATGTACAACATTTCAATTGCTAAGCATGAATAACCTGAACAGAAATAGACATTTATGTTCTTAAAAGTTATTCACATTTAGCACTTTGAATTTCACTCAGAGTTGCTGGTGGGCAATACCTTGACAGAGAGAGAATGACAGCCTTAATATTGATAATTTATTACCAGGCTTTCTCTCTTCCTAATTTTTCTGTCTTCACAAGGGAACAAAAGTCTGATTTTTATCATCCTTGTATCAAATCTAAATTTAAATCCAGATTATTCAAATCTAAAAAGATATATCAAAGCAAGTCAACGACTAAAAGGGGTAAAATGTGAGACTCTACTAGAGAAATGTGGAAAGTGAAGTATGTATAGAATAATTAGACAATAAAAATATTATATATGAGGCAGGAGGTTGGAAACCTTTAGTCAAGAACAACATTTGGGGATCCAGAAGACTCTTAGAAAAAGGGCTTTAATCTACAGAATCAGGCTTACTACAGAGAATTGTTCCTTGCTAGATCCCAGTTGAATTCAGTTCCATTGATTTAAAAAAAAATTTTTTTTTTTGTAGGTGGACACAATACCTTTATTTATTTATTTATTTTTATGCGGTGGGTGCTGAGGATCAAACCCAGGACCTCAAGTGTGCTAGGCAAGCACTCTACTGCTGGCCACAACCCCAGCCCCTCCATTGATGTTTTAATAGATCAAAAACATTTAGATTTCTGAGATTGTCCCTGCCTTTCATGGGATGGGTGGATAAATAATTGTTGGGTAAATAACTGGTTGTGTTTTTGTCTTTCTCAAGTAAAGAGCACAGGTTTTGTGTTTAGGCAACCTAGACAAAAACACTGATTTGGTCACTTTATAGATGTGTTACCATTCAGTGTTCTTAAATTTCAAGCTACAGAAACCATCTTTGATTAATTTCTCCCCCCTCCTCCTCTCCCTCTCCCTCTCCCTCTCCTTCTCCCTCTCAGGTTGTCAGACAGTTTAGAGAATTTCCAGGAAGGCTGGAGATCTAGGCTGGGAGAACCAGAAGGAATGAGAAGAGACCAAAGCCAAGGTGTGGTCTGCTGGTGAGACTCTTGACTCTTACCACTGGACAATATTATAGCTGGACAGTCAGGATGCTGCCGCTGGGTTCTTGTTTCTGGTTGTCTTTGTCTCATCCACTCAGCATCCATGGTGCTAGATTTTGTGAGAGTCTGTTGGGTAGGCCTGGGTTGTGTGCACTTGCCCTGATGTCCAGACACAAGAAGTAGAAGGACCTCCCTTCAGTTTGGTCTTCCTACTGGGAGGCAGGATACCTTCCATGGAAACCACCATTAACATAGAATGAGGAGTGTCATGTAGAGAAGGACGGATCAAAACCAATTAAGACCAAGTCCAGAAAATGATCTGTGACCTTCCTAAATGTCTATTTCCTGCTCTGAAAAATGGAGGATAATCATATCTATATATAGGAGAATTAAAATGGCTAATGGATTTTTAGTGCTAAACTCAGTTCATATATGGGAGATTTCAAAGTTTTTGTTGCCATAATTTGCAAAAATTTCAGAAATAAAATGGTGGATTAATAAAAAGTTAATATATAGCATTTTCCTATTTTTTTTTTTTTTTAAGTACTGGGAATCGAACCCAGGGTTTAGCCCATGCTAAGGAAGTACTTTACCACTCAAGTACATCTCCAGCCCAACATTTTCTTTCTTCTAAGTCAACATTGATAATCAAATTGGCCATGGATTAAATAAGGTTTGGGGAAAATAAAGCATTAGGTTATTAAATGTATATGTTAACACAATATATATTCTTTTTGTATTTGCTATCTTTCATAATGTGGGGAATGTTAGGTCCACATGGATAAGGACTCGTTACATGCCACTCACGGCAGCACCCTTAGGGTATAGAATGGCACAAATATATAGTGGCTGGCGCAAATAGGAATTCAGTAAACTGTTGTTGAATGTATGAATGAATAACTAATTGAATGATTAAGGCTAGGAATAAGAAAAATAAAGTTGATCTTAGAGGGATAAATTTTAAAGCAATCCATACAATAGATCAAATGAAGGTATACAGCATTAACCTAAGGATTTGGAGTGTTTATTAAACCTTTATTATATGTCAGACATTGAGTTATCAAATGCCTTAAATATGTTTTAAACTCATACAAATTGATGACACCCCATTTTCAAGTGAAGAAATTCTATATGCCGGTACCAGGCCCAATGCTAGAGGTAGAAAAGGTAAATAAAACCTATTCCTCCCAGGATCTCATACGGCCTAGGGAGAAACTCAGATGTAAAATATCCCACAGAGCAATTAGTGGAATCACAGTGATATTGAAGGTCTTAATGAGGACACAAGAAGGAAAGCCCACTTTTGCATGGGTACCTTAGGACCAGAGTGGGGTGGAAAAAGGAAGGGTCAGGGTGGGCTTTCCAGGACAGTGGGGCTTTGGTAGAGGGCTGACTCTAAGAGAGTGAGGTTCACCAGAAAGAGAGGGAGATGAGATGGAAGGATGGTGACAGGAAGTGAGGAGGGAATTCCAAGCTGAGGGGATTATGGGGTTAGGAGATGATAAAGGCCATCTGTTCTTAAGGTATTTCTATGCTTGAGGTTGTTTGGGGGCAGCAACAGGAGATGGGGTGGAAAAGGAAGGCAGAGACCTGTCTGATGGAGGGCACCTCTCACCCACAGTTCCGGTGACTGAAGCAGGAAGGCAGAGGCAGGAGTCATTTGCTGCGTGAGCCCTCCTGGCCAAAGGTGAAAGCCAAGAGAGCAATTTCCAGCCCAAGCTGCAGATCCAATGAAGCTTCAGGCACAGAGCTAGAATATAGTCAGCAACTCAAGGAAGGCAGCAGACGGGCAGAATGGCAGGGAGCAAGTCTGGAGCAGTCACTGAGCAGCAAAGGCTTTGGAGAGCTTGCTGGGTTTATTTAAAGGACTTGGAGAGGGGTGGACTGGACAACGTCATGGAGCTTTGTGTGTCAGAGTAAGGAATCCAGACATTAATGGTTTGTGATGGGAAACCACCAGAGAGTCTCTTCCTGAGGAATGACATGATGGAGTCTGTATTTACAGAATTGAAAGGAGCACACAGCATAGATTGGAGGAGAGTGGGATGGAGGCAAAGGGCCGCCAAGGGGTGGGCTGGTAGGAGGCCTAGACAGAGGGCTAACGATGATGTTTATCTTAGATCATGAATAGTAAGAGCCGAGCATGTCAGTATAAATACTTAGCATTTTGTTTATTCGTGTAAAATCCTGGGCCTGTAATGCAATGCACACCAATGTGAGCTTTTGAGGTTGGGAGGTAAATGTGTACATAGCCGTTTGTGTCAAGGGTGGGATGTCGAAAGCCCTATTAGAGCACATTCCACTTGCCCAATCCTTTTAGTGAGTCAATTCACTAAATTATAGATCTATATCAACATACGGATCAGCAATTTCTGGAGGTTGAGAGTTTGCACTTTAGTTGCTTTTTTTAAGTTTCCTTCTTTTCCTCTAGAGTTTTGTCTACATGTAAAATCAATTTAACTGTTTCAAAGGATCTAATGTACCTTCAGTGCTATGGGCTGAATGTGTGTGTCCATCTCAAATTCATACATTGGAACCTAACCCCAAGGGGCTGCAATTAGGAAGCAGGGTCTTCGGGAGGGGGAAGGGATTCGGTCACGATTTTCAGAGGAGAACCCTGCCTGCATACATAAACATCCATGCAAGATGAGAAATAGAAGAAATTCATTGCCCTATATTTTTTAGGAAATATTTTCAGTGCCCTTCAGAGAAGAAACACAAAGGGCTGCCATTTCTCTTCCTCCAGACACAGATACATTAAAAAAAATGCTGTTCCTGGATCGTGAAATGGGTTCTTGATCTTGGACCTGCCAGGCTCCAGAACTGTGAGAAGTGAATTTCTTGTTTAGAAGCCACCTAGTTTATGGTACGTTGTTACAGAACCCTGAGCAGACTGGAAGATCTTGTGGTGCCAGGTAGTAAGGAAGTGCTCAGAAAAGGATGGAAGTCTGTCTGAAGGACATGCACCAGCTTGTCAGCACCCCCTTGGCCTAATCTAGGGCACTCTGAGCATCAGTAGATGTAATGGTGGTACAGGGTTGCAGTGCACTGAATAGAACAGGAATTTATGGATCTTTACTGTTATAAAAAAAGAAGCAAACAAACACAGTTGGAGGGGAGAAACTCTCTTTCTTCTAGTAGAGTGCCAACTAATAAATGCAGAAGGAATGATGGCTTCAGAAACCAGTGTTAGGGAACCGTCTTCCCAATAGTCGGCTCAGGCAGGAAACATCAAGGAATGCTGAAGCCAGCAGATGAAAGAGGGTGAAGAAGGGGACGTTCACATAGTTACAAAATCACATCTCACACAACAGATGTTAATAACCAAGGAGACAAGACACCATTGCCTGCGGTGGGATAATCAGACATGGTTACTACCGATACATTCGAAACAAAGTAACTGTCCTATGATTAAAAAAAAAATTAAAGTCAGAAAGGTCAAGGAAAGACCAAGGAGCTGTTCCAAACTGCTCCAGAGAGATATGACTTCTGGCTGCCTCTCGGGCCACCTTTCTGTAAAGGACATACTGGCACAACTGGCTGACCTCCAATGGGGTCTTTGTGAGAGTTCTCTGTACTGTTCTTGCAACTTTTCTGTATGTTTGAAATGGCTTCAAAATTAAATAATTAAAAAACACTAAAAATGATAATCTGAATAATTCAGGTTCAATTTACTATGCTGGAGATCAGATAACCTACTTCACAGTCAGGCTAGTGAAAGGTTGTGAAAATTATTTGTAAATTTAAACTGTGGTGTCAACCAAAGGGAAGAATAAATACTCTTAAAAATAGTAAGAAGTATTTAGGGAATATTTTTTTAGGAAATATTTTCAAGAAAATCTTATAAGCAGTCTATAAACCACATACATGCAAACTAACTCTAGCTTTGTCTAATCATGAAAGGGAAAGACTAGAATGAAAGATAAGTCCAAATAAGTTAAACATTTTTGATTCATTAGTTACCTACAATAAATTTTTTATATATAAAAGTTATAATCTTTATTAATAGAATAGATTTTTTTCCCTGATCTTCTTTCAAAAAGGGTTGAAAATATTCAAAGAATATAGATTTGAAAGGGTGAAAAATTTCTGATTAAGTATTAGTTTAGCTTTGGTCTTTCCCTAATCATGAAGGAGAGTTATACGATCTCTCAAACACCCAGAAAAGATTACAATGGTCTAAAAATTTGATATCATTTCAAATGTATGAGGAACAAGTCATCCTACATTGGAAAAGTTAAAGAGCAAATTTATTCCAGGAGCAGTGGCACATACCTGTAATCTCAACTTCTTGGGAGGCTGAGGTAGGAGGAGTCTGAGGCCAGCCTCAGCAACTTAGCAAGCACCCTTTCTCAAAGTAAAATATTAAAAGGGTTGCAGGTGTAGCTCAGTAGTAGAGCAGCCCTGACTTCAATCCCCAGTACCACAAAATTGAAAAAAAATTAATTCTGAAAACAATATTTAACAATTCTTTTTAAGATAATGCATTACATATTAACATTTTTGTGAAAATAGCTATGTTTTCAAAAAGTTAGATGACATTGGCTTTTTTATTTTTAAAAATTTCTTCAATATCTGACTTCATAGAAGGAAAGTTTTTTTCTCATATCTGTGTATTCAACCCATGCAATATCATGTCGTGCACCCACTGGAAAACTCCACTGTATGTCATTAAAGAAGAAGATAAAGAAGGAAAATAAAGGTCAGCACTATTATAAGCAGAATTTTGACCTCATAGATCCCCTGAAAGTTTCTCGAGGATCCCCAGAAGATCCAGGACCACAATTGGAGAACTTCTAGATTAGATAATAGTCTTTACCTGGATAAGTTCAAAACCAAACTCATCCTGTTTTTTAGTTTACCTTTTTACCCCCTGTCCAGCATATTACCCTTCTTACACCCTCCAGCTCAGCAATGGTTCCAGCCTTCAGGGGTGCTGTGTAGCCAGTATGCATGGGTAGAATGGTCCTATTTGTTCACCACCCTTTGATTTGTCAGTATCAATGTCATAGTTGGTAAACATTTTGAATATCATTGCTGCCAACCACTCAGAAACCACGAATTTATGATTGATTATTTCTTCCCTACCTCTATTTGTTCTTCCCTGGCTTTTTAAAAATTAATGATCAACAATTTGTTATTATTTTATTTTATTTTATTGACAATGAGCACACCAACTGGATCAAAGTTAAAAAAATATTAGATAATATCATTACCTTGGCCCAGATAATACAAGACATTTTGCATTTTGTCCACACTCAAGAGAATTTATAGTATTCCATTCAAGAGCATCATTTAGCCCATCTTGAAATTAATTTTAATTTAGTATTTTATTTTTATTTATTTTCATAAAATCTTGATGTTTAGAATACTTGGAGATATAGTTCATTCATTTCAACATCATCACACATACCAATTTTATTAAATATATTAAAGAGGGAATTACTTTGAGAACTATGTATTATGTTTAGAATCCCAGAATTTGGTGAGAAGCCTATTATGTTGGCTATAAGTTAGAGAACTTTAATCTACAGGGTCCAATGTGCCTATAACATGTCATTGATTATTCATAATAAGTCATATAAGTCTTACATCAACTCTTTTATAGAACATGATAAAACATAAAAATATAGTTATTAATTTATATGGATCTACATAAAAGCCCAAACTTTCATATTTTTTTTCTATCATCTGTAGTAGTTTATTTTATTGTTTTATATGACAGCGGAATGTATTACAATTCTTATTGTACATATAGAACACAATTTTTCATGTCTCTGGTTGTATACAAAGTATATTCACACCAATTTGTGTCTTCATACGTACACTTCATTGGTGGTTCAGTGGTAGAATTCCTTGGCTTTTTAACAGTGAAAATTCTTCACTTAATTTTTACCAGTTTTTGTTTTTATTTTGTTGGTGCTGGAGGCCAACCCCAGCGTCTTGTGTATGCTAAGCACATGTCCTACCACTATACTACACCCTTAGCCCAATTTTTACTATCTTTTAAACTTTTTTAAATTTGAAGATTCTAGACTTATAAAAAAGTTGCAAAAATAGTACAAAGAATTTACCAATACCCTTTTCCAGATTCTCCAAATGTTAACATCTTATATTAACCTCAGGCAACTGTCAAAGTCCAGATTCTAACTTTGGCATAATAGTATTATTTTTTTTTGTGTGTGACTCAAAGTACACCATGAAAACATCTTAGATAATGAGAGTAATGATTACATATATAATCTTATTTATTATTCATGATACTTCTGCCCACTGATTTCAGCATCTGCTGTTGATTCTTGTTGGAAACAATTTTTGTAATAATACTTTTCCTTTCCACCATTCTTTTAGCATTTGTAAGAGTTCAACTGTAAGTTAGAACTTTTCCTTCCCCCTACCTGATAGGTATTCACTCCTTTATATCAGTTACAGACTCATGGATTCTTATTCTCTAGATTGCAGTCTATTAGTCTAATTATTTCTTTTTCCTAATAAATAGTCTAGATCTGGCTATTGGGGGCTCCTGCTCTATCAGAATCATCTCCATCATTTGGGGACTATCTGTGGCTTCTGGCACCACATACAGTTTACACTTGAATTTTCCTTGGCCCAACCCTGGAGTCAATCATTTCTCCAAAGAGCTCTGGTTCCTTTTATTGGAGGATGGTATCTACAAATCAGATCTGGGCTATCAATTGATATTGGGTTATTTACTGATTTTTTTTTTGTTATTACAAAAATTTTACAAAGTCCCTTTTTTAAATCTATAAAAATGGATTTTAATAAATTAAAAGCCACCCATAATCCTACCACCTAAAGATAATCAGTATTATTTAAAATATTTAGTAAGTCTTGCAAGCCTGTCTTTGAGGTGAGTTTGGAGTCTGTTTTCTTTTTCTCTCTGTTAAACCACAATGCAAAGAAAGGACCACTGACTCCAATTTTATCAAATTAAAGCAAGCTTGTAATTCCAGCCGGGACTGTCTCTCCGGAAATCCGTGGGTTAGAGGACAGTCCCCAGCTCTCTAGGAGCATGGTTTTATAGCACAAAAAGTTGCAAAAGGAGGGGGGGGTGTCTTGAGAACTTACCGATAACAGGATTTTGACAAGCATAATACAAAGGCAGATAGTAGGTTAATGATCTAGATGGTTCAACCTTTCCAGTTAGGGAGTGAATTTAGATCCTAACATCAGAATTTATGAGGTGCCACTAAGGTTTCAGAGAGGGTTGTTATCTGGTCAGGGAAAGCCAGGCATGGGTGAGTTCAAGGCACAGGTGTGCATTCCAAGCAAGTTTAGAAATTGCAGTAATTTATAGTAAAACAGAAATTAACTTTTCATGACTTTGTGACAAGATGGCTCCTAATCTTAAAATGGAATTAGGTTGGGTTTATCACTCTCCTTCGATGCCTCTTCAGGCCTCATTACTTCCTGCTTGGATTACTAAAACAGGCTGCCTATGGTTTCCTACATCAGTCTTATACCTTCTAATCCAAACTCTATTCTGTTACTAAAGAACATTTGTAAAACAAAATAATCATATCGCTCTGTACATAAAATCTTCTAATGGCTCCACTTAGCCTTGAGAAAATGACTGTCATTCATTGTATAACATTTCCTTTCTGCTTGTCTTGAAATTCTTTTCCCATTTTCTCCAAATGCACCTTTGCCACAGCTATAATGAATTTCTTGTTGACTCGAAATGTGCCATGAGCTCTAACCCCACCCTGTCTTTCCTATTTATGCCTCTATCAGGGACCCCTTTTTCCACATGCCCCTTAGCCTGCCTGTCCCTTTAGATTATCTATTCATCTGTAACTGAGTGCTTCTCACCCCATGGGATAAATTGTTTCTTCTGCTCTTATACTTGGAGCTCCTCAAGAAAAGAAATTTGGCAACTAGTAATGTTTGATGAATGGATTAGAAAATGTTTAGTAAGTTAACAAAATATATTTGTTGATGAATTAACATATTTGCTGAACAAATTAACAAAATTACATGGTAAAAAAATGAAAACAGAATGAAGATTCAGTATGTAAGGATAACACTACACGGTGGCTTCTTGGGAGTCTAGAAAAGGGTTACACTTAAATTTTGGAATTGGAATATTTGATTTTTGTGGTACATTTAGTGAAGTGAGAATTTGGAATCTCCTGGAGTTGGACTCTGAGAGGGACAGGAGCATGCTCTTGGGTCTGCCACTTATGGGAGGAAACAGAAGGAAGTAACTTATGTAGAGGGAGAATCTGGGATGTAATGTTGTCTCAGGAAGATCTCAGCATCCATGGGAGGTTCTGAACTTGACATTGATGTTTGGCATTGTCCCTGGTTGGAGTGTGGCTCAGAGCCCTTGTCATCCCACATGGACCAGTTGGTCCTTGGAAGGGGATGTGGCCTGGGGAGGGACAAGTCTCTCCAAGTGGAGGTAGTTTTAAAGAGGAAGACAACTGAGGGCTGCAGTGTTTCCAGGAGTTGGGGTAAGGGAGAGTCAAATCCTTTAGTCTGGGGTGAGATTATCTAGAGGTGGTACCATAGTGTCCACTACATCTTCAAAATCTACAAAATATGATGACCTACTTGATTTGGACTCTAACAGCACTGAGTTGGGGGGAATATGCATTTCTCAAGAACTGCCTAGGCTCCAATAGACATCAAAGGAAATATGCAGGAGGCTTGCCACATAGACAAATCCTTCAACTTGAGTCAGGTGAGCAAAGCCTTTCTTTCTTTGAGATAGCCATAAAGGCAGAGTATTGGGAGATTTCAGTGAACTAAAATATTTCTCATCTGGAAGAAAGTAGTGTAAGAGGGATAGAAGAAAGTTGGGTCAAATAATTATTATTATTAGCCATTGATATTATTAGCTAACGATCAGTCATTATCCACAATTTCTATGAAAGGACAGAATAGAACTCTAGAAAACACTGTGAACTGAGATGAAAATAAATTTAACATTAATGCTTAAAATAATTTGATCCTAGCCTTTTAGTTTCGTTGCTCATCAGAGTTTATGATTACATTGATTGTTTCTGCTCAAAGAAGAAAAAAAGATTTTCAATGAAGGGAAGATCAGTTGAGAAAAGGGACCAGAGATTGGGATGAGGGAAGGGAGAATGGAAGTGCTGGGAAATGATATTGGTCAAATTGTATTATTATATTGTGTGCATGTAAAAATATCTAACAACAAATCCCATCATTATGTACAACTATAATGCACCAATAAAAATGTGGAAAGAAATAATAAATAACAGGTGAACTACAAAAAAATTAATATTAAATTCTCCAAAAGCAATCATTTAAAAATCTTCAAAAACTGAATTTTAATAGAATTAAGAAGTTGTCAAACAAAAATTTGCATTTTTGATGATGATGAATAAAACACAATATGGGTAGCAGTGATTTAAAAGATGCATATTTAAATAAAGACTAGTTTTATTTTTTTAAGCCTAGTTGTCCTAAACTACATAGTCATTCATGAACACACAATGAAACAACTACAGTGCTTCCTGCTCAGTGTTCCTTGCAAATAAATGTATAGTGCATTCATCAATCTTCTTAAATAATTTTATTTTAATCTTTATGATGGCAGAGCCATAAATCCCTCTAGTCTTGAATCCCAAAGTATTTGCATCAATAAATTATTTTGAGACCCAAATATTGGTTAAATAAAACCTCAGTTTTGTTTTATAGGCCATTTCCTAATAATTTGAGGCCAATTAAAACAACTCACTAGTCATAATTCATTTATAACTAACCAGAATCTAAACCAAGGTAACATTACATTTTGGGTAGAAATTATTGGTACATGTGAGAGGTAGGTGATATTTTTGTAACAAGACAACAGCTTTGGAAAGCTCTTTCCGGAACACCTTCTGTTTGAACCAGTCTGTTTGAGCGCCGTGATAAGACATTTTGGTTAATTAAATTACTGATCTCTTTGATTACTTATATACGCAAGAAAAATAGGCATTATAATTGTGTGATCTTGGGCAAGTTACTTAGCTTTTCTTTCATTTATGAAGTACAGCTATCAAAATCTACTCTATCCTGTTGTATGAATTCAATGAGATGGTTTGTGTAAATGCTTAGCACAATGCCTGGTATGTACAAAGTAATTGAAAACTTCTTGTTCTTATATAGTATTATATGTTATGGACATATTCAACATGAAATTATAATTTAATACCATATGTAGTAATTATTAAATCACAAGAAACACTTTATCCACAAAGCTTCTCAATAACATTCCCTTTGAACCTGAATCTCTTCAAATGTGCTTGGAACCGCTGAGCAAACGTGTACCACCTAATGAGCAGTTATAAGAGTACTCTTTGTTTTTCTTCTCTTTCATTCGTTTCTCCTTACCAATCTTTTAAACATATTCTAAATTTATCTCTCCAACCCCCACCCAATAAATCCACAATTAAAAGGCATTCTCTTTTAGGACACAGGCTCCCTGGGATTTGACCCTCCTCTCTCCTTCCAGTAGTCCTTCCTTCCTCCTCCCCGCACCCCCCTTTCTTTCTTCTGATCATCCCCACAGTTCCTGGGACATTGCTTAGGACATTTTGTTTTGTTTTGTTCTCCTAGCAAATGTTGAATGAGTAGCTGAATAAAAGTTTACAAAAACTACAGTCACTTTTCATTTTATAAACATCCCCATGCTTGACACCAGTGTCATTGTCACAGACATGACCTGTCTAGCTGATCTAGCTGACCTAGGACCAAAGAGCAATTACAAGACAGGTTGAGGGACAGGCTAGGATGTTATCTTATGGGATTATTGGGACGTGAAGGAAACCTTCCTGAGAGTGATAGGTGGGGCAGCCCTGAACCAGGCAGGGGAAAAAGGTGACATTTTAGGAAATGAGATAGTGTGAGGTGGCATGGTTTGTGCAAGAACCTGACAGATCTGTGTTCCTGAGACCCAAGGGCAAGGTGGAGAGGCAGGAGTTAGACAGAGAAAGCTGGTAGGGGTCAGGCCACAGTCTCCTCAGACATACTGTGAGCGTGGACGTCATTGTGTGGAGGTGAGAGAGTAACAGGGAGGGATTTGGATCCTGCCTCACTTTCACCCTTAACTTCCTGGCCTTCCCAGTATGTGTTTACCTCCTGTTCTGTGCTAGGCACGGTCCCTTAGATCTGGCTGCAAGTGCCTATTCCTGGGAGGCTGGAGTCCACAGGGCACAGAGGAAGCTGCCCACATCCTCCTCGCCTCCTGGCTCCTGGTGTGTTTCCAGTGCAGACTGGACTGTCCTTGAGCAGGGGCTGGTTTATTCTGGGTTATCAGATCTTATTTTACTTTTTAAATGCTCTCTCTCTTTTTTTTTTTTTTGCCTCTACTCAAAGGTGAAGTTTTCAGATGCCATTGTCTTGTTTTGCTTCCCTTTTGGTTGTTTAAAAGTAAAATTTCTGAACTTTAGGTATGATGAGTCCATTAGTGAAGTGGTGAGAAGAATGAAGAAGAATCACCTGAAACACATTTATTTATTGTAATAATTATAATATTTATTATAAAATTGCAGTATTATGATATTTATCATTAAGGTGGCTTAATAGTCACTGTAAAAACAGTGATGACTTGGACTTTAGCTAAAGTTAGCCATACTCACTTAAGGAACTCATTGTTTCTTCTTGGAGATGGAATTCAAAACAAATTTAATCTTAGTTAATGCTTTTATTTATTTAGTTTTTTGTCATGGCAGTTGGCTTTCTTTCCTCTCAGAATTGTTTGTTCACCTATTTATATATTATAATATCTATAATTGCTCTTCACAGTGCCATTTATGTCTTAAAATAGAAGTTCTGGTTCCCTTGGGAGCATTTAATTAAACAAATGTGTTAGTATAGATCATTTAAAATTCAGTACCCTCTCCTCAACTCTCAATTTTATTAAAGTGAAATGAGAAAGAAAGAGCATCAGGTGTGATTTCTCTTTAATGTGTTTTCATGTTATATATCATGCACAGTTTTAGTTAGGAGAGTAAGCTCAGCTATATTTTCAGACTGTTAATATCAATTTTTTTAACCTAAGAAAGTCCTTCAGATGTTAATAAATTATTTTAAATAAAGGAATGTCGCTTCTTTATCTGCGCAAAGCCAATTGGCTTCAGTCTTTTGGTAGGAAGAGCAGAGGTTAGGGTTAGCCAAGGTCAGTGGCAAAGAAGGATGGTTTCCTGATGGTGCCCCCATTCTCAAAGTCTAGCTGACTGGGCTGGGCTTGACACCCTGACTTAGCAGGTAGGGCTAAAAAGACATTAAGTGTTTCCATTTGTTGTTCCCCCAGGACAATGATTACCAAACAAAGCTGTTCTCCACTTCATATACCAGCCTGCAAAAGTGGCAAACTGCCTTTTAACTTTTTGTGGTTTTTCTCTCTCTTCTTGACGTTCATCTTAACAGGATTTCGTCAGAATGAAGCGGCAGTAGGGTTGATCCAGGGCTGTACCTCCTGAGGGACACTTCCTTCTGGGTGTTTTGTATCTTCTGACCTGATTTGATTTCTTGACTGTTAAGGCCACACTTTGGTTTACACTGTAAAATAATCTGACAAGCAGGCTGGCAGCCCTCAGGGAGTCATGCTTCAACTGTTGGAGCCTTGCTTTTTCTTTCATTAGGTGTTATCACTCACTGTGGCAGATTTGTGGTTTGTCTCCACAAAGCTAAGTTGAAGCAGTGCCATGTGTAATGATATGAAAAACAAGTACTGCAAAGGATGATGCTTCAGATAGGCGGTGGATATATTTTCTGTGTCTTAAATAAGAATTTCTTGCTAGGTAGCTTTTTAAAATCACTCAGTTTCAGCTCTCATCCTTTTTGGGGGGTTATTTATTATATTTCTATTCCCCAAACTAGATTATCATTATTGAAAAGCAGAACATATTTCATTCATCTGTTCCCCATATCCATAAAATCTAATGCAAGCTGCAGAAAGCAGCTTAGCAAATATTTTTTTTGACCTGGAAGCAGAATCATGTTCTGAATTCACAACAATTTACTTTTTCTTTTCCTTTTTCCCCTCTTGAGAACCTAGGCCCTTTTAAAAAATGCTAATTTGCAGTTTGAAGCTATTTAGGTGAAAAATACAAGCAGCAGCAGCAAAAGAGACGAAGCAGGCACTTTTGGATATTGTAATTACATATAAGGTTTGTTTTTATTATAGTTCTTCAGGTTTAATCATGCTCTTGATTCCATGAAATGTCATAGAATCACAGGACTGAGAAGGTCTCCAAAGGTCTTTTAGTCTTTGTCTCTGAAGAGACATGAGTTTAAACTTTTGCAAACATTTACTTCCCCTGTAGTTTTCTTTTAAAATATCAAAGAAAGGAAGGATGCACAGAAGTCTAATCCTTTTTTAAATAAATGATATTTATTTTAGCCTTTTTTGGACTATGCTTTAGCCATCTAATAATCTATTCTCATCTTCTTGCTACTTTGGGGAGTTTTCTTTCTCTGATCTCTCTTCTCTTTCCAGAAGGAACTTCAAACTTCTTACCTTTCTATATACAGAGCATTTTAGCAACTCCTTCTTGTTCCTTGAACATGCATCTGCAGGATGTGGGTGAATCTCAACCTTGACCAGTAGTGGTTAATCATGACATTATTCCAGGACAAGTGCAAATGTTTTCCTGACAGATTTTGGTGAATGAGATTTCTCTTTGCCTCATTACATTTTCATGTAATGTAAATGACTCCAATCCTTCCTTCTTTCACCATAGTGCTTACTTCCCAAAAATATACTATAAACTTTGTTTTCTCTCTTTTTAGTCCTCTGGTCAGGTCAACACCTATCATCCAGGTTTAGAGCAGAGATGATTACAGGGTTCTAAAAAAGGTCAGACCGCTCCAGATTGTAGCATTCATGGTTGTTGGGAGCACAGGTGACTCAGTTCCTGGAGTTTGCCCAACACCACCATTTGCAATGCAAGCTATATTTTGTCATTGTTATTATAATTATCACTATTATTATTTTTAAATCTTCACTTTCCTTCAATCGGATTTCTAGGTTTTCAGTCTAACTTATTCTGTTCTGCTTGTAGCTATTTTCCCCCGCACCCCCCATAACAATAACAGATTCTACTGGTTAAAATAGTGTATATGGTGGTTGTATCACTGATTCTTTTTGGTTAATTCAAGGAAGAGCAATTTTGCAAGTCTGATCATTTAGTGTGGACTTCCTGGCCTGATGTTTTGAGTAAGATTTTTGATAACTGTGATGATAGACGAACCATGCACGATGCTGAGGTAACAACATGGGAGGAAAACTTTAGATGACAGAGACAAGGAAGCTTTCCCAGGGGAGGAGAATTATGGTGTCCTAAAGCCAGAGTAGGAGGCAGCCAGGTGAGAAGACCATAATGGTAGAAGAAGAAGGTTCCAGGAGGATAGAAGAGCATACGTAAAGACCTGAATGTAGAGAATACCATGGTCATGTTCAGGCAACCATGAAAGTTTGTCATGACGTAAGCATAGAAAGCTGGGTGAGCAAAAGAGAAAGAGGAAGCAGGTATTGATTTTCATCATGTTGAGCCTTGCAAGTCATATTAAGAAAGCTAATAATGATGGAGACCTACTCAAAGGTTTTATAAAAGGGAATTGCATTATTATTGATATTTTAGGAGACTTACTCTGTCTAGCTTGGTGTGAAAAACTAGCAGCAGTGGGACTCCAATAGCTGGATATAAAATAATCCAAGAGACATGATGGTGTCCTAAAGAAGAAGAAATGGGTGAATTTTAATATTATTAACAGGGCAAAATGGGCAAACAAGATGGAACACTCTGCTGCTCCCATCATATTTACAATTAAAAAATTATGCAACAAGACTTTATACCAACACTAGAACTGGGGTGGAGCAATCTCCCCCGGGAACACACCAAAGAGGGGGAGTTCCTTGTTTGTTTGTTTGTTTGTTTTTTTCCTGATTGACAGTTTTCTTGAATAAACACTGGTCAGAAGTGGAAAGACTGGACTTAGAGTCCTACTTTGTGTGTATTCTGGGATTGGAGAAACTTCCTGCAGATGATGAGATGCTGGTCCAAGTGGTTTCCCAATTACAGCACTGGCCAGTTTTTATTAGAAGTGCTTTCCTTTTCCAATCAGTGTATTCAAATCTCTTAATTACCCCTTGTCTTCTTTTCAAAGAAGGCTAAGAAATAAAGCAAGTAGGGTCAAAATATCTCCCTTGTTAAGTGGATATTGGGCTATCTGGCTTATATCTGCTAGCTTCCTTATACTCAACACAAGGATTTAGGCAGTTTGCCCAACCAACATGGCCTTCAGCAGAGGAAGAAGGGAAATATGTGTTTCCAGCAGGGAGATTGCTCCAAAGAGAAAAGGAGGAGCAGAGGGAACTGTTACTTTAGCTACTTCTCCTTCCAACTCCTGTGGGGGAAGTAGGTGAGCAGATAGCCACTGCATATGGCTGTGAATCTTTGTCCTATGAAAGAAGCATTCATTCGTTCCCCACTAACAGTCCTCGGCTTGGTGAGTCAACCTAAAACATCAAGCCCGGGATGAACCAATGCTGGGATCTCCCCAAATGGGGGAAACTCAGCACTCATTCACAAGTTTCTACCTCAGTAACCACCTCTAGTCTTCTGGTCTGATCCTGGGACTACTGAGAAGCATGTGGAATAATTTTGTCTCTAAAAGGTTCTGAAATAAACTAGAAATGTATAGTATTCAGTACCCTTTGCATCCAAAGCTTAAAAAAATCCATTTCTATTTTATTTCCCATCCCCAATTATCCAGCCATGTTCCAAACTGTGGCTTATCAGAAAAATGGTTTCCAAGAGGAAAAACCCTTCGGTAGATGGTCCATCCTTGGTTCAGGTAATGCCTGATTTCTTATCACCATGCACTGATATTTCTAAACAATGACAATAAGTTAAAACACTCTTCCCTATGGGGAGGTCAGCTCTTCTACTAATTAGTGACTGTTATTAGAAGTTCTACTCTGAGATCAACTAATATCATAAAATGCTCTAAAATGAAGGCATAAAGATCCTGCAATAATAAAATGCCTGTGACAAAGAGATGCCCCATATTTGAATAAACTTCCTCCTATCATCAAATGACCAGAGAGAAATTAAGGCCCAAAGATTTAATACTCTCACAATTAAAGCAAAAGACATTAAAATCCTTGGGAATTGATCCTCCCAGTAATTTAAATTTTCTATCTCTGTGAGTTAAAAGCTCAATTTCTTTTTCTGCTCAGTCTTAGCAAGAAGGTAGGGTTGGCTTCTTTAGCAGCTGCAGTCTGGGCTCCCTCTCACTGGTTAGAGTGTGGGTTCCCCAGGAATCAGCCGCTTTGGTGCTACATCTTAATATACTGCACACATTTATCAGAATGACCACAACCTCCAAATTAAAAAAAATTCATTTCCAAAGCCCTTGAGCAGCCATTAAAGGGACTGATATTTCCTTAAAACACCATATTTTATGTTGCCAAAGACTCCAAGGTTTCTGAATGGAAAGTAGGAAGAGAAATCCATCTTTGTTTTAGTTTCTCTAAGACACCAGAGGTCAATGTCCGAGCCTCCAGAATTCTCTTAACAAGGCATGCTGTGAGCCAAAGTGGGGCAGGGAGAGACTTTGTTGGTTAAAACAACTGCAGGTTTTTCTCTCCCAGTTTTGGAAGTCAGAAGTCTGCCATCAGCTTTACTGCATCAAAATTAAAGTGTCAGCAGGACTGCATGCCTCCGGAAGCTCTAGTGAGGAATCCACTCCTTGCCTCTTCCAACCACCTCTGGCTTGGTGTTTCTTGCCTTGTGGACACACCATCGTGATCTCTGCCTCTGTGGGCATATTTCTTTCCTTCTCATCTGTGTCAAATATTTCCCTACCTCTTTCCAATAGGGATGCTTAGAATTGGGTTTAGTGCTCACATGAACAATCCAGAAATATTTCTTCATCTCCAGATCCTTAATTTAATTGCATCTTCAAATACTCTTTTTTTTTTTTTTCAAATAAGATAACATAGCATAGGTTCCAGGGATTGGGATATAAATAGGTTTTTGAAGAGCCATTTTTCAATCCACCATAAGCTTTATGGCCATTTGAAGGTATAGAGACAGTAGCATCTACTAACTTTTTCTTGTGTTATATACCCTAGACAGTTGAACTAATTGTCTTCTTTTCTTTTCTTTCTTTCCCAAATCCTGCTACTTTATGCTTATTTATTGTGGCTAAATTTAACAAATTAATCCATAGATTACATGATATCGAATTAAACATGGATTCAGGACATAACCAGAGGAAAATGGACACCACTCAGAGATCTTGGTCTTGGAATGGAAACAGCAAATAAGAATGAGACTTTGTTTTTTTGTTTTTTTGTACTGGGGATTGAACTCAGGGGCACTTGACCACTGAACCACATCCCCAGCCCTAATTTGTAATTTTATTTAGAGACAGGGTCTCACTGAATTCCTTAGCACCCCACCATTGCTGAGGCTGTCTTTGACCTGCAATCCTCCTGTCTCAGCCTCCCGAGCCACTGGGATTACAGGTGTGCACCACCGTGCCCAGCAAGAATGAGACTATTTTTTAAAATATTAGGATAAAAGATAAACACATTTTCAGTTGTACAGGGGTTTTGCTTTGCCGGTTGCATTATGTTATGTGGGAACATTTTTTTTTTTTTAAAGAAGCATAAGTGTAGAAGAAAATTGGTGTAGGACACACCAAGAGATCAACTTCACTGAATGTTTTAATTCTTTATGATTGCCCCATTTCTGAACCCTTGTCATTAGTTTAGGGAATTCCAATCCATATAAGGCAGAGCCAGCCTCAATATTGAAACTGAAAATACCAAGCATTTGCTTGCTACTGAGGCATGGTCAACCTCGTCACACTTTGCAGTAGCGACAGCAAGACTGAGGTATCTCAGAGACCCGCTCCAGTGAGTCAGGAGGTGCAGTGTGGTTGCCTGCGGCCTACATTGGTAAATGGGTGGAAACTCTGATGACAGCATAGAATACCCAGTGTGTTGGTGGCACTGTCAGGAAAAGTTGTACAGACTGTGCTCGGTGATGATGACAGTAGTATTTTAAAATGAAGTTCTGTCAAGTATTTAGGGTATTTTAGTTTCTTAGCTATGATAGTCTCCAAGTATGTTCTCTTGTCTCATGAACATCCTATAAGCTACCCTAATTGTTTTATATATTCTTCTGCTTTTTTAGATGAAGCATCTCATATTGTAATTAAGTGTGCTAATGCAAATTGGCTAATTTTATTAAATATATAAATAATAAAGTGAAGAATATTGCCTAGAAAACAGAATTAAAAGATGAACATGTAACAAATTGGAGAAAAAGATAAGAAAATTGGAAACCAGACCTTCCAACCCAGGGTAGTTCCAGAAAGAAATAACCAAGAAAACAGGAAGAAATTACCAAAGAAGTAATGGAAAATGATTTCCCTCCTTTGAAGGCTGAGGTTTCCAGACTCAGGGTCTATTAATTTTCCAGATCAACATATGGGAAAAAAAAGGCCAACATCAAATAATATTTCTTTGAAATTTCAGAAAAGCAGAGATGAAGAGAAAAATACAGGTCATAAAGAATGGAAATTCAAATGGCTAGAATAAAGGATACTAGAGGACAGTAGAGAAATACCTTGAAAACTCTAAGGCAAATGACTTAACTTAGAAATGACTTTTAACTAGAAACTTTAACTTGGGTTTCGACTCTCAATCAATCTATCAATTAAGATTCATGAGAAGTCTATGTATTCATTCTCAGGAAGTTACTACAGAATATGATTCAGCAAATTGATCAGGCAAAACAAAAAAAAAAAAAAAGAGAGAGAGAGAGAGAGAAATACATGGTACCCAAGAATCTGGGGTTTCAGTACAAGAAAGAAGTGAAGTTTCAGAATTAACAGCTAAGCACCAGGGCTTACCAGTTGTTACAGCTGCATCCAGTTCTGATTAGATTAGAGCTGGATGTACAGCTTCATCCTCAAAGAGAAAAAAAAAAAAACAATTAAATGGCTCCCTAGCATTTGAATTGGATGATTATGGGCAGGCAAATCAGTTGAAGTGTTTGTAAAACCATAGAATGGGCACATAGAAATCTAAGCAATGATAAATAAAGCAATCATGACCTTTAAGGAAGACAACATTTTAGGAACCAGAAAGTCAGAAGTGGAAACTTAAGCAGAGTAAGCTATTTGACTTAAAAAAAAAACAACAATGTTTACATAATTTAAAAGGTAAACATTGATTTAGTAAAAGTAAAGTCATGATATAAAGGGAAGTGCAGGAAGGAAAAGTTGTAGAAGATTGGGGGTGTAAAAGATCTAAATCTTATTTTAAAGGAAGTTACTAGATAATGTATAAAATAGATAAGTCAAGAAATAAATGCGGGAGTAGGAGCAAAGCATAGCCGCCGCACGCACCCGCAATGTAGGCAGACCTGCGACTGACCGGCAGAACAGGCCCAGCGGCCCACTGGCATGGTAGACACACCACCCCAAATGGAGGAGGGGAAGAGCCGCCGCCGGCGCCTGCAAGGTAGGCAGACTTGCAACCGACAGGGAGAACAGACCCAGCGGCCCACCAGCGTGGTAGACACATCACCCCAATTGGAGGAACGGCCCAGCTGCCGCCAGCAAGGTAGGTAGACCGCGAGTCCCAGAGAAGGGGCCCAGCAGCCTTCCAGCCTAGTTGAAAGATCATCCCAATTGGAGGAGGGGCACAGCTGCCGCCTGCGCCTGCTAGGTAGGCAAAACTGCAACCTGGAGAACAGGCCCAGCGGCCCACCAGCGTGGTAGACAGATCACCCCTATTGGAGGAGGGGCCCAGCCGTTGCCCGCAAGGTAGGCAGATCGCACGACCTGGAGAAGGGACCCAGCGGCCCGCCGGCATGATAAACAGATCACCCCAATTGGAGGAGAAGCACAGCCGCCGCCCACCCCTGCAAGGGAGACTTTGCAACTATACAAGAGCAATATAAATATATAGGGGGAAAATTCAATAACACAACAGTTTCACCAAGCAGAAAGAAACGCGATCAGTATGAAAAGACAAGGAAAGAAAGGACCACAAGCAATGCAGGTCAACTCAACTTTAGAAGAGGTAATAGCTGCAGTAGATGGAATATCAGATAAAGAATTCAGGATTTACATGCTTCAGATGATCTGGAGTCTCAAGGAAGACATTAGAAAGCAAAATCAGACAATGAAAGATCACTTCGACAAGGAATTACATAAACAAATCCAAGAAGCAAAAGATCAACTATATAGGGAGATAGAGGTTATAAAAAACAAACAAACAGAAATCCTAGAAATGCAGGAAGCAATAAACCAACTTAAAAACTCAAATGAGAATACTACCAGCAGAGTAGAACACTTAGAAGATAGAACATCAGACAATGAAGACGAAGTATTTCAACTTGAAAAGAACATAGACATCTCAGCGAGACTCTTAAGAAACCATGAGCAGAACATCCAAGAAATATGGGATAACATAAAGAGACCAAACTTAAGAGTCATTGGGATACAGGAAGGTATAGCGGTCCAAACCAAAGGAATGAGCAATCTGTTCAATGAAATAATATGAGAAAACTTCCCAGACTTGAAGAATGAGACAGAATCCCAAATCCTAGAAGCCTACAGGATGCCGAATGTGCAAAATCATAAGAGACCCACACCTAGACACATTATAATGAAGATGCCCAACATACAGAATAAGGAGAGAATTTTAAAAGCTACAAGAGAAAGGAGGCAGATTACATTTAGGGGTAAACCAATCAGGATAACAGCTGATCTTTCAACACAGACTCTGAAAGCTAGAAGATCCTGGAACAACATATTTCAAACGCTGAAAGAAAATGGGTTCCAACCAAGAATTGTGTATCCAGTGAAATTAGGCTTCAGGATGGAAAATGAAATTAAAACCTTCCACGATAAACAAAAGCTAAAAGAATTTGCAGCTAGTAAACCATCTCTTCAAAACATCCTCGGGAAAACATTACAGGAAGAGGAAATGGAAAATAACAATGAAAACCAACAGTGGGAAGTAATACAGTAAAGGGGAAAAATAATCAAAGAGGAAAAACAAACCATGTTAAGTAACATAAATAAACAAATATGGCTGGAAGAACAATCCATATCTCAATAATAACCCTAAATGTTAATGGCTTAAACTCACCAATTAAGAGACACAGGCTAGTAGAATGGATCAAAAAAAAAAAAAAAACCAAAAAAGATCCAACAATATGCTGCCTACAGGAGATGCATTTGATAGGAAAAGACATACATAGACTGAAGGTGAAAGGTTAGGAAAAATGATATCACTCATATGGACTTTGGAAACAAGCAGGAGTGTCCATACTCATATCAAATAAAATAGATTTCAAGCCAAAGTTAATCAAAAGGGATAAAGAGGGACACTACATACTGCTCAAGGGAACCATACACCAACAAGACATAACAACCATAAATATATATGCTCCAAACAATGGTGCAGCTATGTTCAT
Source organism: Callospermophilus lateralis (assembly GCF_048772815.1). Taxonomy (NCBI): domain Eukaryota; kingdom Metazoa; phylum Chordata; class Mammalia; order Rodentia; family Sciuridae; genus Callospermophilus; species Callospermophilus lateralis. The sequence continues at coordinate 123,977,866 of NC_135306.1, read as the reverse complement.
CAAACAAACTCTTCTCAAGTTCAAGAGTCTAATAGACCACCATACAATAATTATGGGAGACTTCAACACACCTCTCTCACCACTGGACAGATCTTCCAAACAAAAGTTGAATAAAGAAACTATAGAACTCAATAATACAATTAACAACCTAGACTTAATTGACATATATAGAATATACCACCCAACATCAAGTAGTTACACTTTTTTCTCAGCAGCACATGGATCCTTCTCAAAAATAGATCATATATTATGTCACAGGGCAACTCTTAGACATTATAAAGGAGTAGAGATAATACCATGCATCTTATCTGATCATAATGGAATGAAACTGGAAATCAACAATAAAAGAAGGAAGGAAAAATCATGCATCACTTGGAGAATGAGCAATAGGTTACTGAATGATCAATGGGTTATAGAAGACATCAAGGAGGAAATTAAAAAATTCTTAGAGATAAATGAAAACACAGACACAACATATCGGAATCTATGGGACACAATGAAAGCAGTGCTAAGAGGAAAATTCATTGCCTGGAGTTTATTCCTTAAAAAAAGGAAAAACCAACAAATAAATGACCTCACACTTCATCTCAAAATCCTAGAAAAATAAGAGCAAAACAACAGCAAAAGAAGTAGAAGGCAAGAAATAATTAAAATCAGAGCTGAAATTAATGAAATCGAAACAAAAGAAACAATTGAAAAAATTGACAAAACTAAAAGTTGGTTCTTTGAAAAAATAAATAAGATTGACAAACCCTTAGCCATGCTAACGAAGAGAAGAAGAGAGAGAATTCAAATTATTAGCATACAGGATGAAAAAGGCAATATCACAACAGACACTTCAGAAATACAGAAGATAATTAGAAATTATTTTGAATCCTTATACTCCAATAAAATAGAAGATAGTGAAGGCATCGATAAATTTATTAAGTCATATGATCTACCCAGATTGAATCAGAAGGATATAGACAACCTAAACAGACCAATATCAATTGAGGAAATAGAAGAAACCATCAAAAGACTACCAACTAAGAAAAGCCCAGGACCGGATAGGTATACAGCAGAGTTTCACAAAACCTTTAAAGAAGAACTAATACCAATACTTTTCAAGCTATTCCAGGAAATAGGAAAAGAGGGAGAACTTCCAAATTCATTCTACAAGGCCAAAATCACCCTGATTCCTAAACCAGACAAAGACAATTCAAAGAAAGAAAACTACAGACTAATATCTCTAATGAATCTAGATGCAAAAATCCTCAATAAAATTCTGGCAAATCAGATACAAAAACATATCAAAAAAGTTGTGCACCACGATCAAGCAGGATTCATCCCTGGGATGCAAGGCTGGTTCAATATACGGAAATCAATAAATGTTATTCACCACATCAATAGACTTAAAGATAAGAACCATATGATCATCTCCATAAATGCAGAAAAAGCATTCGACAAAGTACAGCATCCCTTTATGTTCAAAACTCTAGAAAAACTAGGGATAATAGGAACATACCTCAATAATGTAAAAGCTATCTATGCTAAGCCTCAGGCTAGCATCATTCTGAACAGAGAAAAATTGAAGGCATTCCTTCTAAAATCTGGAACAAGACAGGGATGCCCTCTCTCACCACTTCTGTTCAACATAGTTCTTGAAACAGTGGCCAGAGCAATTAGACAGACAAAAGAAATTAAAGGCATAAAAATAGGAAAAGAAAAACTTAAATTATCACTATTTGCAGATGACATGATTCTATACCTAGCAGACCCAAAAGGGTCTACAAAGAAACTATTAGAGCTAATAAACGAATTCAGCAAAGTGGCAGGATATAAAATCAACACGCATAAATCAAAGGCATTCCTGTATATCAGCAACAAATCCTCTGAAATGGAAATCAGGACAACCACTCCATTCACAATATCCCCCCCAAAAATAAAATACTTGGGAATCAACCTAACAAAAGAGGCGAAAGACTTATACATTGAAAACTACAGAACCCTAAAGAGAGAAATAGAAGAAGATCCTAGAAGATGGAAAAATATACCCTGTTCATGGATAGGCAGAACTAACATCATCAAAATGGCAATATTACCAAAAGTTCTCTATAGGTTTAATGCAATGCCAATCAAAATCCCAATGGCATTTCTTGTAGAAATAGATAAAGCAATCATGAAATTCATATGGAAAAATAAAAGACCCAGAATAGCAAAAACAATTCTAAGCAGGAAGTGTGAATCAGGCGGTATAGCGATACCAGACTTCAAACTATACTACAGAGCAATAGTAACAAAAACAGCATGGTACTGGTACCAAAACAGGCGGGTGGACCAATGGTACAGAATAGAGGACACAGAAACCAATCCACAATATTACAACTGTCTTATATTTGATAAAGGGGCTAAAAGCATGCAATGGAGGAAGGATAGCATCTTCAACAAATGGTGCTGGGAAAACTGGAAATCCATATGCAACAAAATGAAACTGAATCCCTTTCTCTCACCATGCACAAAAGTTAACTCAAAATGGATCAAGGAGCTTGATATCAAATCAGAGACACGGCATCTAATAGAAGAAAAATTTGGCTACGATCTACATACTGTGGGGTCGGGCTCCAAATTCCTCAATAGGACACCCATAACACAAGAGTTAATAACTAGAATCAACAAATGGGACTTACTCAAACTGAAAAGTTTTTTTCTCATCAAAAGAAACAATAAGAGAGGTAAATAGAGAGCCTACATCCTGGGAACAAATCTTTACTCCTCACACTTCAGACAGAGCCCTAATATCCAGAGTATACAAAGAACTCAAAAAATTAAACAATAAGAAAACAAATAACCCAATCAACAAATGGGCCAAGGACCTGAACAGACACTTCTCAGAGGAGGACATACAATCAATCAACAAGTACATGAAAAAATGCTCACCATCTCTAGAAGTCAGAGAAATGCAAATCAAAACCACCCTAAGATACCATCTCACTCCAGTAAGATTGGCAGCCATTAGGAAGTCAAACAACAACAAGTGCTGGCGAGGATGTGGGGGAAAGGGTTCACTTGTACATTGCTGGTGGGACTGCAAATTGGTGCGGCCAATTTGGAAAGCAGTATGGAGATTTCTTGGAAAGCTGGGAATGGAACCACCATTTGACCCAGCTATTCCCCTTCTCGGTCTATTCCCTAAAGACCTAAAAAGAGCACACTACAGGGACACTGCTACATCGATGTTCATAGCAGCACAATTCACAAAAGCAAGACTGTGGAACCAACCTAGATGCCCTTCAATAGACGAATGGATAAAAAAAAATGTGGCATTTATACACAATGGAGTATTACTCTGCATTAAAAAATGACAAAATCATAGAATTTGCAGGGAAATGGATGGCATTAGAGCAGATTATGCTAAGTGAAGCTAGCCAATCCCTAAAAAAACAAATGCCAAATGTCTTCTTTGATATAAGGAGAGTAACTAAGAACAGAGTAGGGACGAAGATCATGAGAAGAAGATTAACATTAAACAAGGATGAGAAGTGGGAGGGAAAGGGAGAGAGAAGGGAAATTGCATGGAAAGGGAAGGAGACCCTCAGGGTTTTGCAAAATTACATACAAGAGGAAGTGAGGGGAAAGGGAAAAACAAACAAAAAAAAAAAAAACAAGGGGGAGAAATGAATTACAGTAGATGGGGTAGAGAGAGAAGAGGGGAGGGGAGGGGAGGGGAGGGAAGGGGGATAGTAGAGGATAGGAAAGGCAGCAGAATACAACAGACACTAGTATGGCAATTGGTAAATCAATGGCTGTGTAACCGATGTGATTCTGCAATCTGTATACGGGGTAAAAATGGGAGTTCATAACCCACTTGAATCAAAGTGTGAAATATGATATATCAAGAACTATGTAATGTTTTGAACAACCAACAATAAAAATTTAAAAAAGAAATAAATGCATGGAAATAAATAAATTTATAAAAATGAAGTTGAATTTCAGAAGACATTAAATTAAACATGTTGCAATTATTGCCTCTGAGTTGTCAGAGTGGGCATAGCAGAAGACAGCTTTACGTCTTTTAATTTTATTTGATTTAGTGTCTATGGAAAATCATAAAACATCTTGCATCATATTCACTAACTGAAATGAAACAATTGTGTGTACTTGACCAGGGAAAGATAAAAAAACTGGTTTATCTGTCCCATTGTACAAGCCCACCCCAACTTTAGCTTCCTCCTTCCCCTCTTTCCCGTTCCCTCAATCAAACAGGATTTTCCCTCACCCTGGGTAAAGGGCGGTCTCAGCTGAAAGAGATAACAGTTACTTTTTCTTTGCTTTGGTGCTTCTCAGTCTTTAGGTCTTGACTAGTTAAGTATTATTAAAAAATAATTTCAATTTAACTTGAGTATTGCATTACTCATTAATTTTATAATCTAAACCCAAACCATAAATTGTTGAAATACAAGATAACAAATATTCATCTTTATAATAAGAGTAAATGTTATTGAACTCTTGCTATATGCTAGTTCTGCTCCAGGAGTTTTGTGTATTCCATCTCATTTATTCCTCATAAAAACCTTATGAAGTAGGATGATAATCACTCTTATGTTTAGTGGAAATGGATGCCTAATATTGTCCATGGATGGTGGGTGGCAAGATTCCATGTTCTTTTATTGTTCATATCCAGTAACTTGAGTGGGTAAGTTTTTGTGGGATTCCCAATCATCATATGTACCTTACAAATCTGATGTTCTTGGTCACTGTTTTCTGTTCTTGAGACATTATCTGCAACAGTAAGAGGAGAAATGGCAGATTTGCAAGCTAGGATGCCTTTCTAAAAAATGTGTGCTGGGCTCCAGCTTTAACATGGACTCATTTAGATTATGCTGCAGTCCCGGCATGAATGCTGCCATTCTTTCCCCTTTTGAAACCACGGAAGGCAGAACCGATTCTCACAATACTCAGTCTCTGAGTCTGGATGGAGCAACAGGCCTTATTTACAATGCAGCACTCTAAACAGCCATTCCTCACCAAACAAAGTTGGCTCTCCATGCGATCTCTGTCGTCTTCCTTAGTCTATGAGGTCCTTTATTAAAGGCAATCTTCAATTCTAAACATTAGCATTCCAGTGAGGTTTGGCTTCTTCCCGCTGTTAGAAAACAGTATAGTTACAAAGTGCTTTCACACATATTGTTTAATTAGCTATCGTTTATTAAATATTTATTACATAGGAGACACTCTATACAAACTTTAACTTTCAAGGTGAACATTGTTTTGCCCACTTTAGTGATAAGGAAATAAGCTCAGAGAAGTGAAATGACTTCCATGTGTCACTAGTTGGTAAATGGCAGAACTTGAACTAGAGTTTGGATTTCTTGCAGGTCAAGTTCTCAGTTTCTTTCAAACACTGTACCCCTGTTTTCAATCATTGGAGTAAATTTCAGTCCGTTAGCCGCGTGCCTGCTGGAATGTTGTTGCTCAGTAGGAATTTCACCTCTTTCCAAACTTGTAGCCCCCGCCCGTGTGTTTGTGTGTGTGTGTGTACACAATATCCACTTCTTTTAGGTTCTTGAAACCTGTCTATTTCTCCTTTTTGACCAACCATAGAGTTTAATAGTTGTGAAACCATAATAATTTTTCATGTGTAACCCAGTTCTTTACCTCTTGGAAAGACTTGCATACACCCCCCCCACACACATATATGGAAAAATAAATTCCCAGTAATGATTTTGCTGACAGCTGCTAAGTATAACTAAAGGGTATATAGATGCCTAACCTTATATTAACAAAGAATCAAGTAAATAAACATGCTGACTGTCTTTCTTTAATTTTCCGGGGTGCATCTTTGCCATATTATATCTGAAACATTTGAATCTTTACTTGAAAGGTATGTTTTAAAATGAAAACATGGTTATTACATCTAATTCTCTGTCTCTCTCACCTTTGGATCTTCTAGTCAAAGTTAGATTTTAGGCACTTACTCCTATTGAAATTGTAATTCTCATTTTCTTTCTTTCTTTACTAGTTTTTGCACTACATTTTAGTTGTTTTATTTTTCTTTAAAATAAAAATGTCTTTCTAATGCAGACACCTAAATATTAAAAGCGGTTATTGGAGGTGTGGGAATTAGGCATAACTATTATATTTTTCTTTGTGCTTTCCTTTATTTTATTATTAGGAAGACAGTTAAATAAAAATGTATTATTTCAGTGATCTCCTCAAGACCTTTTATAATGAAGATGGATATCTCCATGGAAATATTTATGTGCAGTTTATATGTGATTCCAGATTTTTATATTAAGCAAACAGACATACAATGAAATGAAGAGCAAAAAAATCAGATGAATTTTTAAGTTCAAGTAGGTATGTTTGGAGATTTGCAAATCTGATTTGAATTACAGCTGCAATTGTCAGTAAAAGTTATTTCCTTAGGGAAGTTTGGAAAATTTCAAGAAGCACGAGTGTAAGGGAAGTGCTCAAGTCATATCTTCTAGGAATGTTATAAAGAGCATCTCTGTACCAAGAGGACAGGGAATGCTGATCTTTGTAAGTTTTCTAAAGGCCTTATGGCAGGTAGAGACTTTAAGAAAAAGCAGCAAGGAAAATTAGATCTCTAGTCTTGGGTTGGTTGTACCTCAAGAAAGATCATTTATTTGTGTTCACTAGCATCTATTTATACAGCAACTTTCTTTTCTTCCATACGTGATGAGTTCATAAACAAAGTGACACTCTTCAAGGACAAAATACCCCTTTTCCAGTCACTGCAAGAAGTTCATCTCAGTTCCCCACGTGTCCAAGACATACATCAACTCTCCAGCTGATGACTATGGAGTTCATACTTTGTGTTTAAATTTATATTCTTATCCCAAAATGATTTTTGGTTTCCAGGCCATGCCCCTTTCTTTTGTATATCCCTAGAGCACAGAAAAGCATGAGTACTTGTGTTGATGGATTCCCTACATCCACCTGAGCTCTGCAACCCTGGGGAAGACTCAGAACTCAGCTTATGGTCACATCCGTAAGATGATTTATTGCAGTGAAAGAAAACAGAGAAAAATTAGCAAAGATGCCTGAACCAAGTCCAGGGAAAAGCAAGACACACATCTCCAGAAGTCCTTTTCTAGTGTAGTCACACAGAATGACTTTCAATCCTTAGTCCCATGTTGTGACAACACATGTAAACCATTGCCAGTCAGGGAGGCCCCTCAGAGACTCAGTGCACAGGTGTTTATTTTTTTATTTTTCATTTCATTTCATTTTATTTTATTTTACTGTAAGTGTAGGGTTATGCCCCCACCCCCTCTGCTTGCCTCTGCCTGGCATGTACCCAAATCCCAGGCTCCCAGAAGAAAAGCAAATGTTCAGTATAAACCCTGTTGTTTGCAGAAACTGTTTAGGCACAATGCGTCATTCTTATCGGTTGATGGTGGGAACCTTCCAAAGTCTGTTTCCAGATGTCAGTCCAAGGCCCGCATTGTAAGCAGGGCTTTTTTAGGACAGCAGTTCAGTCCTGCTGTGTTAACTCTCCTCTGCCTTTTCAGCACATGGTACTTCACACTTTTCCTTTTTATTTGAAAAAGGGATCTCAGGTTGCCAGCAGAGAAGGGGACTCCAATGTTTCTTTTATAGTTTTAGGGGAGATCCTCCCCATTGTACAAACTTCCCTTCCTTTCAACACCAGAAAAAAACAGGAAGAATTATAGGGGAAGAACCAGTAGGAGGATTTTTTTTTTTTTTTAATCCTTCAAATAGGGTCAAATAAGTAGAGGCTTGTCCACCTGGGCATTAAACTTGGCCCAAGTAAATAGGCATAAAAGAGATCCCTCACCACAGCCCAACATCTGCCTTAAGTATGTGTTGGAGCAGGAAAATATACACGTGCAAGAGCCCCAGTAAGCACTTAGAGACATCCTGCTGGCTAACCGACAGAAGCTAAATGCTGACTTCAGGTTTAATATACGGTCATCACATTAAACAGTGTTTACTTGCCAGCATCCTATTGTGTCTGACTGTTACAGCTCCCTGATGTTTTCCCCTCCTTACCTGAATGCCCTAACCCGCCATCATCTGTCAGCCCTTTCAGCTGCCTTCTAGATACTGAGGTTCCCTCTGTCTCTGAAGCTGCTATCATTCTGGCATCAAGAGTGGACACAGTTTTCTCCCTCTATTGCTTACTGGTGTTCCTTGGTAAATGATGGCGTTACTGGTAATGCAGTAAAGGGACTAGTGGTGAGAGGAAGAAAATCTGATGGGGTGACCCTTCTGATGAAAGAATGGCAAGTAGGTGGCCAGTCCCCTCAGCATCCTGAGAAGCCCATACAATTACTTAAAGTTGGTACATAAGGGAGGGTTTGAGGGTGTAGCTCTGTGGTAGAGCACTTGTCTAGCATGTGTGAGGTCTTGGGCTCAATTCCCAGAAACATCAGAGAAAACAAGCAAACAAACAAACATATAAATGGAAGCCTGCTTGTTCCTGGAATAAATCTCTTTTAATGTCATCTTTATTTATAAAATAAATTAAGTAATTGCTTTCTCATAAAATTTGTCAGTAAAAGTGGACTAAAGCAGGATGGCTTGTTACTGTGTTTACCAAGCAATGTTGTGAAAGAGATGATATTTCAGGTGAAATGTGGGTTCACAAATTATTTTAAGAGTTACAATTTGTTTTAATGTGAATTAGGATAATTAGCAAGCACATGAAATCCACTTGTGAAAGTAAAATTGAATTTATATTTGTGCTATATTTATTTAAAAAGAAAAGGAACAAAATTAAAGGGTATTTAGTAAACAATGGTTCACATATGCACAAGTCACCTGTGTGGTACACAGTTTGCTGAGTTGGAAATTGTTGGCACAGTGGAGTGAGTCAGGCAGTTCTGGTTCAAGACCTTGCTTGGGCACTTCCTGACCATGTGAATTTGGGAAAGACACTCTCTATGAGTTTTTGCCCTCTTAAAGGAGGACAAAAAATACCACCCACTTCCCATGTTGTTGTTGGGAGTAGAAGCAAAATATGTCAAGTTCCCAGCATTGTGGCTGACAGAGCAGACCCTTCGTAGTGAGAATCCGAGGGCTCCCTGTGTGTGAAGATTGTTCCAGGGCTTCACAGGTATCCACCCAGTCCTCCACACGGGCCTCCTGAGAGAGCTCCTGATAGCAGCTCCTTTCTGCCAGTGAAGAAAGTGAGACACTCAGAGGGTAAACCCCAGTCACACTGTCAGTACTGGCAGAATGGAGGTTTGAATCCGGGTGGTCTCACTCTGCAACTCTCAGCTAACTAATATTCTAACATTTTAGGTACAATCTGTCACCATGTATGTAACTTCCCTCCTCAGGGGCTCTCTCTAGGGGCACCAAGGCAGACACCTGCTAAAGAGGACCCAGCAGGACTCAGCCTGGCTGGGAGTGGATGGGACAGGTAGGGGAGGAAGGAGGGGCAGCCTAGTGACCGTTAATGATGTGGAAAGAGGCTTGGGTTTTATTTGATAGGCAATGGGGACCAATTATGCTCATCAATATGTTCAAATCTTTTTTTAGGTGATGGACATGGGAAAAAATGATGTGGCTCAATCCTCAGTGAGCTTCTAGACTAGTGGGGAAGCTGGTTAAGAATTCATTGAGGGCTGGGGATGTGGCTCAAGTGGTGGCGCGCTCGCCTGGCGTGCGTGCGGCCCGGGTTCGATTCTCAGCACCACGTACAAACAAAGATGTTGTGTCCGCCGATAACTTAAAAAATAAATATTAAAAAATTCTCTCTCTCTCTCTCCTCTCTCATTCTCTCTTTAAAAAAAAAAAAAAAAGAATTCATTGAAAAAGAGAAATAGCCGGTACGAGAGGAGTGCACATGAAGTGAAGTGGAGACAAGGGAGATGGGGTTGGTTCCACTCAGGGAGGCAAGGGCAGAGAGGCTTCATAAAGCCCAGCTTACTGGATGCACAGGAGGCTTTCTGCAGACTGTCATGCATGGCCAGAGCTGTGCATTTCATCTAATTGTCCATTGCAACAGCCCAAGAAAATAAGGGCCTGACCCTGAGTGGTGGCAGTGAAAATGGAACCCAGGCATGCAGGAGGAGAAAACATCAGGAGGTGATGAGTCCAGGTCAGGGCTAGGGAGAACAAGCACCTGAAGCTGCACACCTGGAGGCCACTGTCAGGGACAGTTCATGAAAGAAGAGAAGAAATTTTCTTGTTTGAAGTAACTCTGAGTCTTAGAGGTGCAGATAGGAGACTACAGGGAGGAGACATTAGATTTTAGGAGCAGATTTCTCTCTAGAAGGACTCTGTTAAAAGGTGTTTACTGAGAAGGAAAGAAAGGGGCCATTTCTGACTTTGCTCCATTACCTCAGGTTAGTTTATTAGCCTTACATTTGTCACTGGATGCTCAAGGGATATTGATGAAGTGTGTTTTTCAGAGTATCATTAAGCCCTGGGCCGGCAGGACGCAGTCTCTCTGGTTTGCTTGTCTCTTGATTTGCTTTCCTAAAAAGAAGAGAAAAGGTGTTGTTCCAGTTGTGAACAAGAAACTCAAGCTCAAATGTGCTGGGAGGCGACTGCCACCTAGTGGCAAGGTGAGAGAGTACATCCAGTAACTTGCAAAGGGAGACATTTCTTAAGGTAACTGAGCTCTCTGCTCCTTTCAATTCTTGCTATGAAATTACTTCTCTGAAAAATTCGCCAACTTCATACTCTTGAAGAAATCTAGAAAAGTTGGAAAATTAGATCAAAACAACTTCTGTTTCAGATTTTTTTTTTTTTCTGATAGAAGTCTCACATTTCCACATTTAATTTTCACAGAAACTGTGAGCTGGATATTTTTTAAAAATTATCTTTAAGTGACACATAAAACATAAAATTGTACATATTAGTGGGGTACCATGTGATGTTTTGGTACATGTATACATTGTACACTGTTGAAAGCAGGTACATATTTATCTCCTCAAATATGTTTTAATTTATTTATGGTAAAAAATTTCAAAATGCTTTCTCCTAGCTTTTTGAAATGTACAATACATATTGTCATCTGTAGTCACCCAATAGTGCAATAGCACACCAGAGCTTCTTGCCCCTATCTAACTGTAACCTAAAGCCCATTGGTCAGCCTCCCTCACCCCTCCTTGCCACCCAGTCTCCCCAGCCTCTGGTAACTACTATTGTACTCTCAACTTCTGTGAGATCAACTTTAAAAAGATGACCTAAAAAGATTCCACATATGAGAGAGATCATGTGGTACTCGTCTTTCTGCTCTTGGCTTAAATTTCCTGCTGCTGCAAATGACAGGATTTCATTCCTTTTAGGACTGAACAGTATTCCGTTGTGTATAGATGCCACGTTTTCTTCACACATTCATCCGTGGATGGGTACTGTTTTAGTAGCTTTTTGCTGCTGTGACTAAGATACATGACAAGAATAAGTAGAGGAGGATAAATTTATTCTGGGGCTCGTGGTTTCATAGGTCTCAGTCCACAGACGCCAACTCCATTATTTGGAATCTGAGGTGAGGCAGAACGTCATGGAGGAAGAGAGGGGTAGAGGAGAGCATTTCAAGACGTGGCTACCAGGAAGTAAAGAGACTTCTCCTCTCACCAGAGACCAAAAAAATACCCCAAAGGCACCCCCTCAAGGAACCCTCCTCCTCCAGCGTGAGGATGGCGTTAGGCCTGAGCCTAAGCAACTCCATTTTAAAAACTCCAGTTTGAAACATGCAGTCTCACCAGGCAGGCCTAATGGAGCCCTCCAGTGTGGCCCTCAGACACAAACAAGTCACTTCCCCCACCTGAGAACTCTGAGTGAAACCTCTGGCCGGCCGTCCTCGCCCCACAAGGGGGAAAGGCGAAAAGGTCAGGGTGGGGACCACCAGCCCAGATGTTTTAACTCCAGGGTCAATGATGCCACTGAGAGATCTGGTGGAAGCTCATAAGGATTGAAAGGGGGGGGGTCTAAGTCCCCAAAATTTGGCGTAAATAATAGAACAAATGGACAGACATTCAGCCAGCGGACACTGATGCCCTCATGCTGAGAGCCCGATGAGGACCTGGACTGACATCCCAACACTTCTCATCGTTTGCTGATCCTCTGCATCTTCCTCACGGCTCTCAAACTCTACAGCCACACCTTGACCCTGGTGAGAACCACAGCTTCTCCCCAGGACCACCTCCTCAGCCAGCCGTCGGCTCCACCCCAGGAGAAGCCCGCCTTGGCTCCTGAACTAATCACCGAGGTCTGAGTGAGTGTGCATCTGCTGGACTTAAAGCCTAAGGCTTGAGACTTTTGATCTGACTTGAACTTAGCATGCAGAGGGAACGTCTGTCATTAGCCTGTCATGATTAATTGTGTTTTCAATGCTTAGAATTAATTAATCTAGAATTGGTGGCTGTGAATTGATTATGTCTATTGCAGTGCCTAGCATTAAGGATTGTCATTTTCTTGATTAAGAACCTATAAAAAAAAAAAAAGAACCTATAGCCTGAAATGGTATTGAGTAATTTGAGTGAATAAAGCATTGAAAATGGAAGAAGCGCACATTCTTTATTTCTCTCCCTTGAGGCATAAGTTGCACCTTTTTCCGCATTGCCACAGCCAGCCACACCCTACCTGCCTACAGTTACCCCAGTTTATCCTTATCAGTGGATTAATGCACTGATTAGATTAAGGCTCTCTTAATCTAATCACTTCACGTCTACATTTTCTTGCATTGACTCACATATGAGTTTTGGAGGACACCTCGTATCCAAACAGGCACTTAGGCTATTTCCATTCCTTGGCTGTTGTAAACAGTGCTGCACTGAACACGGGAGTGCAGTTGTGTCTTTGACATACTTTGTTTCCTTAGGATACATACCTATAAGGGGGATTGCTGAATCATAAAGGTAGTTTTTAATTTTGTGAGTTACCTCCATACTGTTTTCCATAATGGTTGTACTAATTTACATTCCTACCAACAGGGTGCTGCTTGATGACTCCCCCACACCGTGGTCCTGTCCCCTCTCCCTCTCCCTCCTCCTCCCCCATTTGGATGTGCTTTGTTTCTTTCTCTTGCCCAATTACTCTGGTTAGGAATTCTGGAACTATGTTGAATAAAAGTAGTGAAAACTATGGGCATCCTTGTCTTGTTCCAGATCTTACAGAGAGAACTTTCAGTATTTTCCCATTCAGTTGTTGATTTATTATAAATGGCCTTTGTTATGTTGAGGTACATCCTTCTATGCCTAATTCATCCAGTGTTTCTATCACAAATGGACGTTGAATTTCACTGCATCTATTGACATGACCATATGGTTTTTCTTCTTCATTCTGATCTTGTGATGTGTCATGTTTATCAACTATATTTTGACTTATTCTTGCATCTCTGGGATGAATCCCACTTGATTCAATCTTTTTAGTGTGTCGTTGGATGTTGTTTGCTTATATTTTGTTAAGAATTTTTTGGGTCTGTGTTCATCAAGGATATTGGCCTGTTGTTTCCTTTTTGTTGTTGTTGTGTCCTTATCTAGCTCTACTGTCAGGGTAATGCTGGCTTCATAGAGTGTATTGGGAAGAATTTCTTTCTTGTTTATTTTTTGGCATAACTTAAGGAGAATTGGCATTAGTCTTTAAATATTTGACAAAATTCAGCAGTAAAACCATTTGGTCCTGGGCTTTCTGTGTTGGAAGGACTTTTATTACCGATTCAATCTCATTACCTGTGTGTTCAAGTTTTCTACTCCTGCAGGATTCTGGATAAAGCATATGTGCTTAGAAATTTGTCCATGTCCTCTAGTTTATCAAATTTGCTGGCATGTAATTGTTTATAACCTTAATGCTGTTTTCTATTTCCGTGGTGTCAGTAGTAATATCTCTTTTTTATCCCTGACTTTAAGTCTTCTTTCTCTTTTTCTTGCAAGTTTTATTCCATTTTATCCTTTTCTGCAGTGCTGGGGAGAGAACCCAGGGCCTTGTGCTTGCTAAGTGAGCCACTGTGCTACACTGATAGCCCTTCCCTCTCTTTTTCTTAATTAGTCTAGCTAAGGGTTTGTCTATTGTCTTGATCTTTTCAAATGACTAGCTCTTTATTTCATTGATCTTTTGTATCAGCTTTTTGGTCTCTGTTTCATTTATTTCTGCTCTGATCTTTATGATTTTTTTCCTGGTACTAATTTTGGGTCTAGTTTATTCTAATTTTCCTATTTCCTTGAGATGCAGTGCTAGGTTTTTAATTTGAGATCTTTTTTTTTTCCTTTTTCTTTGGGGTTGCTGTGACAGCTCCTCTGACCTTAAGGGTCCCCAGAGAGAGAGAGAGAGAGAGAGAGAGAGAGCACCGCTGACCCCTTTTATTGAGGAGAAGCTATTCAAATGAGGCAAGGGGTCAGGTTTCAGGGGGCTGAGTCTATCTTCATGATGTCCACTGTCAGCAGGTTGACTGACACCAGGGTAGGCCACACCCAAGGTCACAGTAAGAGGAGGGGACACCCACAAGGCACTTCCATGGAAGATTCTATCCTAAACAGGGCAAGGGGTTATATTACAAAGGAACAGGTGAGCATAGCTTCAGCAAGACACACCCATTTCTGTGACTGAGCGCCTCAGCACCCAGCTGGGGAGTGTAACTCAGTCACCTGTAAGGTTGACCTCCCACTTATTCCCCCTTTCTCAATATAAAAAAAAAAAGAATGTAACTGGGAAATTTTCTTTCAGTCACTTGACTCTTGGTCCAAGGTCATCAAAATCTGCTATTGAAACAAAAAGAATTAGTAGAAAACATTTTATCTTCATGACAGTCAACACAATAATCTGGATTATTATTACCTTGCCAAATACTCATCAGAAGATATTTAATCTTTTCCCAATTTTTTAATTTGAGATCTTTATACTCCTTTTATGTGGGCATTGATTACTCTAGACGTCCCTCTTAGCAATGAATTTGCTGTATCCCACAGGTTTGGGTATGTTGTGTCTCCATTTTCATTTGTTTCTAGAAACTTTAAAATTTACTCCTTGGTTTATTTCTCAATCCATTAATTGTTCAAAAGTAAGTTGTTTGGTATTGATTTTCTATTTTATCACATTGCAGTCAGAAAAGATACTCTATATGAACTAAGTTTTTAAAAATATATTTTTTAGTTGCAGAAATGACACAATACCTTTATTTACTTATCTTTATGTGGTGCTGAGGATGGAGTCCAGGGCCCCACACATGATGTAGGTGGGCATTCTACCACTGAGCCACAACTCCAGTCCCTGAATTAAGTTTTAAAAATTTTGTTGAAATGTGTTTTGTGAAATTAAACAATAAGCAAACAAATAACCCAATCAACAAATGGGCCAAGGACCTGAACAGACACTTCTCAGAGGAGGACATACAATCAATCAACAAGTACATGAAAAAGTGCTCACCATCTCTAGAAGTCAGAGAAATGCAAATCAAAACCACCCTAAGATACCATCTCACTCCAGTAAGATTGGCAGCCATTAGGAAGTCAAACAACAACAAGTGCTGGCGAGGATGTGGGGAAAAGGGTACACTTGTACATTGCTGGTGGGACTGCAAATTGGTGTGGCCAATTTGGAAAGCAGTATGGAGATTTCTTGGAAAGCTGGAATGGAACCACCATTTGACCCAGCTATTCCCCTTCTCGGTCTATTCCCTAAAGACCTAAAAAGAGCATACTATAGGGACACTGCTACATCGATGTTCATAGCAGCACAATTCACAAAAGCAAGACTGTGGAACCAACCTAGATGCCCTTCAATAGATGAATGGATAAAAAAAAAAATGTGGCATTTATACACAATGGAGTATTACTCTGCATTAAAAAATGACAAAATCATGGAATTTGCAGGGAAATGGATGGCATTAGAGCAGATTATGCTAAGTGAAGCTAGCCAATCCCTAAAAAACAAATGCCAAATGTCTTCTTTGATATAAGGAGAGTAACTAAGAAACAGAGTAGGGACGAAGAGCATAAGAAGATTAACATTAAACAGGGATGAGAGGTGGGAGGGAAAGGGAGGGAGAAGGGAAATTGCATGGAAAGGGAAGGAGACCCTCAGGGTTTTACAAAATTACATACAAGAGGAAGTGAGGGGAAAGGGAAAAAAAAACAAGGGGGAGAAATGAATTACAGTAGATGGGGTAGAGAGAGGGGAGGGGAGGGGAGGGGAAGGGGGATAGTAGAGGATAGGAAAGGCAGCAGAATACAACAGACACTACTATGGCAATTGGTAAATCAATGGCTGTGTAACCGATGTGATTCTACAATCTGTATACGGGGTAAAAATGGGAGTTCATAACCCACTTGAATCAAAGTGTGAAATATGATATATCAAGAACTATGTAATGTTTTGAACAACCAACAATAAAAATTAAAAAAAAAAAAGAAATGTGTTTTGTGGCCTATCATATGGTCCATCTTAGGGAATGTTTGCATGTTGATGATAAAATGTGTATTTGGCAGTTGTTGGGTGGAATGTTCTGTAGATGTTTTAGGTCCATTTGATCTAGTGTGCAATTTAACTCTGCTGTGTCTTTGTTGATTTTCCATCTTGACTATCTGCACCTCGCTGAAAGTGAGATATTATAGGTCCCTAAGTATCATTGTATTGGAATCTATCCCGTTAGATCTATTACTATTTGCTTTATATATTTGAGTGTTCCAATATTGGGGGGGGCATGGATATTTAGAATTGCTATCTTCTCTTGCTGAAATGGCCCTTTTATCATTATATAGTGAACTTCTTGTCTCTTTTTTCTACTTTTGACTTAAAGTCTATTTTATATGATATAAATATGGCTACCTCTTCTTTCTTTTGCACTCCATTTGCATGTAAATTTATTCCACCCCTTCGCTTTCAGTGTGTATGTGTCCTTAGAGGTGAAGAGTTTTTTGTAAGTAACATATGGCTAAGTACTTTTTTTTTCCAAACCATTTAGTTATTTTAAGTTTTTAAATTGGAAAACTTAATACATTTGCATGTAAGGTAATTATTATTAAGTATGGGCTTACTATAGTCATTATGTAACTTGTTTTCTAGTTTTGGGTATTTCCTTTCTTTTTTCATCCTACAATTTTCCTTTGAGGCTAAGGGATTTACTCTAGTAGTATATTTGGATTTCTTGCTTATTATTTTTGATTTGTCTATTACAGATTTTTCTTTGTTATTACCATTTGGCTTACAAAAACATCTTTGATTGTACCAAGCTATTTTGAGATGCTAGCAACTTAAGAGTCATAAAGATAAGGACAGAAGCAAAGAAAGTATACTAATATAAGTACTGACACTGCATTCTTTTTCCCACACTTTGAGTTTTTGATAGCCCATTTTACACCTTTCTATGTAGTCTATCTATACATTCTTCTGTTTATTTGATTCATCCTGGTATTGATGCTTTGTAATTGTCATGTTTTTAATTTTATAAGTGTATTTTTCAGCTCAAGATTTTGTTTAATTTTTAAAAATTGCTTCCATCTCTTTGTTAAATTTCTGTTAGAATATTGAAACACGTCTCTGTGTTTTCTTGAAGATTATTGAGTTTCCTTGAAGAGCTGTAGTGAATTTTCTGAGAGGTATCCAACACTGATGCTATTTTGATCAGTGTCTGGCACCTTACTAGGTGAGATTGTGGTTTTCTGGAAGTTCTTGATGCTTGTTGGTGTGTAATGTCATTTGGCATTGAGGGATTAGGTATTTATTTCAGTCTTCCTAATCTGATTTGGTTTGTGCCTATCTTTCCAGAAACTCTAAGTAGTATGCTTTTTTTCCTCTGAATCCATAGTCACTTTACTATATCAGCACTGTATGGCATCAAGGTCCAAATTTGCTGAGAGTCTGCTGTTTGGGTATTGTCAATGTTTCAGTAGTAGAGTGCAAACCAAGCCCAGGTTTGTCCCAAATACACTGTTGGTGTATTATTCCAAAAGAACCAGGAGGGTATCTAGAAAGAATAATCTGTCCCCACAAGCCCAGTTGCCTGATCTACAATTACTGGCCTGTGGTCAGGCACATTGGGATTCATCTGGTCTTGGGTAGAGTCAGTATGATGGACCAGCCCTGGGCTCCTATGTCACATCCGTGGCCATCAGTGCCACCAAGCTATGTCATATTCTGAGCCCAGAGTCTGCTAAAACCAGCTAAATACTGAGGTAGAACCAAGGCCTCTATGGCTATGGGCTGCCAATTCCTGAGGTGAACTCATGACCCAAGACTGTTGCAACCAGCCATTTGGTGATGCTAGCTGGACTAGAAGTCCAATAGACTGGGGTTGCACCTGGAGATATTCCAGAGGACCTTTCAGCAGGCCAGCCTGGGGATGGGAGCTCTTAGAGTTTTCCCAGTGATAAGTCTTATGCTTACTGCCTTGTCCTACCCACTGGAAATGGAGCCTATACCACATGACTCTGCCTGAGGTTGGTGTAGAGTTGGTGAAAGCAGTCACTTGGATAACTAGGCTGATGCTAAAAGCCAGATGGTGCCTGAATCTCACTAGGGGGACCTGCTCAGTCTCAGTGGTGCACTGAAGCCCATGCTGCAGCTGGCAGTGAGGAAGCTCACAATGCCTGTTCCATTGTGGTACAGTTTTCTGCCTGGTACAGGGGCAGTTCTTGGACCCTGTCTGTGAGCACTGACCTGGCAGTAGCTGTGCTTACCAAGGTTGGTGAACAGATGGTGGAGATAGTTCCTTGGCCACCAGGGGTGCTAATCTGGGTTGCACACAAGTCTCATAGCTGCAGGGGCTTCTCAGTCTCAGGAGGAGGGCTGGTGCGCCCTAGGCCCACTCCAAGGTTGAAGATAATCCAGGATGAAACTTGTTTCTGTCCCAGTGGTGCACAGATCTATCTGCCTGAGGCCAGAGCAAGTCTAGAGGCTCCATCTCTGAGCTCTGGCCTGCATATAGGGTCTTTGGTTTCTACCAGTTTCTTCCTGGCAGGCCTAGAACTGACTCTTAAAGCCCCATGTTAGTTTTTATGCCCTGCTCCCCAACAGGAGAGCCTAGCATTGGGGCTCACTATGGTGAACCTGGTACTGGGTTTCAGTTATTAGGACTAGATTTAAGTCTCTCTCCCTTCCCAAGCGGAAGTGTCTCTTCACACTTGCTGTTTGGAGTTGGGGCAGGGGTAATGTGGGCAACTCATTCCTTTCTGCTTTCTTCAGTGCATCTTTTCATTTTTCTATTCCAAAAGCTGGCACTGTGGAAATCACTCACCTGCTTTCCTTAGCTCACGCGAAGGCAGTTTGGGTGTGAACACCTGTTCAACTTGGTGTGTCTACTGGGAGGTGATCACTGAAGGACCTTATTCAGTTGCCTCTTGCTGGGTGAATCCTATGAAGATGTCTAAAGACTAATTTTTCCAGTGTCTTAGAGCTTTTAGATGATGAAGTTGTAATGTAACCTTGGCTTTTTTGAGGACAAACAAGTTACATTGCCTACCTGGAAGTAACCTTGAGCATTTGCCAAAGAAACTAGCTTTTGTTAGACACCAGTGAGTGTTCTCTGAAACCAGGTCAACTAAACCTTATTATGGAGGAAATGCTCAGATCCAGGATTTATGGGGGAGAAAGTACCAAAGGTAAATATCAGTTCAGCCAAAGAACTTCCTAGCAATTATGTCTGTCTGCAGTGGAACAGGATGCAATGAAAACAGACAGGCATTGGTCATCATGATGGTCGGACAAAGATGTGTTTGGTCGAGGCCATTTGTCATTTTAATGCTTTGTGTGGGTGGTTTTTTTTTTTTTTTTTTTTTCCAGTTTACTGGTGTTTTTCACCCTCCTAGTTCACCACCTTCCCCCTTTCCCCTGAATACTAAACCTGTCCCAATTCATACATTTATCTTGCCTGCCTGACTTGATAGGCATTTGGTTTGTTGATCCCCTCAGTAATTTGCAGGTGTTTTAATGTCCTGTCAAATTTGATGGGGTATTAACATTTTAAAACTATTGAATCAGTTTATTTTCAGTACAAAGGTTAATACAGATAATAGTCCATCATTACCATAAACTTTGTGGGTTTTGTTTTTTGCACAATTAGAATAAAAACCTAAGGAAGGAAAGGATAACAATAACTGGTATTTATTGAATAATAGAGATCTGTTTAATTTTTAGAAATGTCTTTTAGTCTAGGTTCACTCAGTCCATCCACCAGGGGCAGTCTTTGCTGCTCGTTTTCTGCTTATCACTTAAGAAACTTCTGTACATATGTAAGTACACATACTAGTAAAAATAGTCTTTCTAAAAAAAAAAAGAAAAATAAGAGCACATTATATACATATTTCTTGACTTTGCTTTTCTCATTTAATCTGTCTTACAATTTTTTTCAATACACAACCCAGTATTAAAAGTAATATGAATGCATGGCTGATTTAAAGAAAAAAAAATACTTTTATTTTAAAATGATTATAAATTCACATTTGCAAAAATAATGTAGAAAGGACCCAGTTTGCCACAATCACTCACCCTCCAATGGATACATTGTACATAATTACTATAAACATCAAAAGCAAGAAATTGTCATTAGTATGATGTATGTATTTCCCTCATTGTTTCAACGTGTGGATTCTCATGATCACCAGTGCAATCAGGATATGAACTATTCCATCACCACATAGAACTGCAACCCTTTTACAGTTACGTGTGCTCCCCTGTCTCTAAACCTTGGCAACCATTCTTCTGTCTTCCCTCCACAGTTTTGTCATTTTGAGATTATATAAATGAAACCATCTAACATGTGACATTTTTGAGTCTGGTGTTTTTTTCACCTAGCATAATATCCTTGAGGTCCGTCCAAGTTGTTGCATATATTGGGAAGTTCACATTTTCTCTCCAAAGACTTCATAGTAGAATCTGCTGAAACAATCTGGCAGCGGATAAGTGGGAGGAAAGTCATACGAAATTTATTTGATCATAGTTTTATAGGAAATGAGAGCCTTCAGATTGAAGACCCAAAGACCCAAGGTGAACTATCCATTTTTCTACTTAGGTTGGACAAAGCATAGACAGCAGTTTAGAAATATGACTGGGCTAAAGGTTGTGACCTACAGGTAACAGGCTGCAGGAGAAAACCCAGCAAAGCCAGCCTGTTCATATTCTTGGCCTCTGTGCAGCATTCCTTCTTCCTGGGAATCAGATCTTATGACCTACAACCAAACAAGGTGAGTCACAGAATTTCTTCATGATCAACTCTTAGAAAGGTGGCAGAAAGTTGTAGTAACTTTATTGGACTTTATAGCTGGCTTTGGTGAAAAGGAGTTCAGGTTTCTATGACCTGACTTGGGAAAGAGGAATTCTAAGTTCATGGTTTGCTTCAAGAGAGTGTGAGTGGCAAAAGACAGGAGGGCAAGAGAGGTCAGAAAGAAACTGCTACTGAGGACTTCACTTTGGGGTATGGTTTTCTGGGCTTCAAAACTTTTATCCAACTTGGTCTCTTTTAGTTTTTAAATAGTGTTCCTTAGGTGGGGTAGACCAGGTTTGTCTAACAATTTACCTATTAAGAAGCATTTTGGTTGTTTCCAGGTTTTGGCTAATATAAAAACAACTTCTATGAAAATTTACTATTTTTTTGGTGAATATACATTTTTAATATTTTAGTATAAATAGGCAATTACTGGTATGTATGTTTAGTTTTTTTTCCTCTTCAAAATTGCCAAATTTTTTTATCTAAGGGTACATTTCACATTCTCAAAGTGTATTATTTTACATTCTCACTGTCCATGTCTGAGACATTGGATTCTCCATATTCTCGCCAGCATCTGATATTGACATCATGTTTTGTTTTAGCTATCCTATTGGGTATTGTAGTGATGTCTCACTGTGGTGTTAACTTGCATTATCCTCTAGGCTATGTTGAATATCTTCTCCTGTGTTTATTTGCTATCCAGGTCCATTCCTCTGTGAAATGTCTCTTCATGTCATTTACTCATTTTCCAATTGGATTTCTAAAATTGAATTTTTGAGTGTTTCTTACATTTCTTAGGTATGAAATCTTAGCCAGCTGTGTGGTTTGGAATTATTTTCCCCCAATCTGTATATTCTCTTTTTATCCTCTTAACAAGCTCCTATCATTGTGCAAGTGTTTTAGTTTTGATGAAGTTCTTTGAGATCTTTTCATATAACAATTCAGAACTAGGTCACTCTTTTCAGTAGTTGCATTGTGTTCAGTTGTATGCATGTATAGTTAATCAATTCTCAAAAGACCTATTTAGAGTATAATTAATGATTTCCAATGAAAAACCATGCTGCAATATCTATGTTATTCATCTTGTATATGTGTGCGAATAAATGCTTAGGATAAATTCTTGGGAGAATTTAGAAGTTATATTGTAATTGCCCATCAACTACAATGTAACAGTTTACAAGTGCAAAACAGGATAGGAGAATTTCTATTATCTTGTATTCTCATTACCAATTTAAAAAAAATCATAAGGGGCTGGGGGTGTAACTCAGTGACAAAGTGTGTGCTTAGTATGCAAGAGGGCCTGGGTTTAATTCTCAGCACTACTAAAAACACAAAACTGACGATCTGAGTGGTTAAAAAAACCTCAATGCTTTTTATTGTGTTTCCTTAATTATGAGGTAAAGCATAGATTCCTATGTAAGCTCGCCTTACATTTGTCTTGGCGATCTAGGAACTGTTTGTTCCTATAATTGGGTCATTGATTTTTGTGACTTGGTGGTTATTTTCTTACTGATATTAAAAGAGCTTTTGACATTATAGAAGGAAATGACCATTTTTCATAAGAAAACTTTTTTCCTGTTTTGTCTCATGTGTGTGTGTGTGTGTGTATTTTTTTCTTTAATTTTTTTTTTTCCATGTAGAGGTTTAAGTTTTTATTTGGTCAAATTTTTCTGTTTTTCCACTGTGACTTTTGGGCTTATAACTTAGGTAAAAAGGAAAAATATATGTTAAAAATTTTCATTCCTAGGTTTTCTCTTGGCACTTTAACTAGTATAATCTATAACAACAGTTCAAATGGAATAGAGGTTTTTTATTTAAAAAAAAATGTTGTTTGGAGAATCTCAGCATGAGCAGCACCTGGGAGCTGGTCAGAAATGCAGAGTGTCAGACCCTACTCAAGGCCTTTTAGCAAAATACCCAATGCATAAAAAAATTACAGACACATAAAAATTATCCAGACACTGGAATAAACTGTTTTTCTGTTTTCCCATTAATGGAATGATGGGGGGATCCTGCAGGAGAGTCTCTTTTCAGTTCACCAAAGTTTCCACTAGGTGGCACAAGGAAAAGTTTAAATAACGCTTAAGATTTGAAGATTAGAGTTCAGAAAATTGTGAAAACAAGGCTTGACTTTCAGTTTCCACTGAGTCAAGGACCAATTTTATGAGAGGTTAATATAAAGCTACTCCAGGTCTGTGCTTAGGAGGAAGTGACCACAGATGTCCAGTTTGGTGACTTGTTTTTATTCCTTCTGGTCATAGGTTTGGATGCTCTATTACTGGCTAAGTCTAATAATTTATTCCTTCTGGTCATAGGTTTGGATGCTCTATTACTGGCTAAGTTTCAGGACATGGTGGGCTGACTCTGTTGCTGTTGGGCCTGTGGCCAGTCAATACAGCATGTCCGGAGCTAATGGCAGAAAAGCAAAGCTGCATGCCTCATGGCAACCAGGAAACAAACAGAGAAAGGAGGGTCTGGGGTCCCCTGCCCCTCCAAGGGCATGCCCTCAGTGGCAAACTTCCTTCTGCTAGACCCCACGTCTTAAAGGTTCGACTGCCTCCCAATAGCACCATCTGAGGATCAATCCTTTAACACATGGACCTTTGGGGGATCATTTAAGATCCAGACGATAGCACTTGGGAACTTGTTAGGAATTTCAGGCTCCACTCTCCTGATATTATGATTTAATTGGTCTAGAGTGGAGGAGCCTAATTATTGGTAATTTAAAAATCTTCCCATATTATTGTATATCCAGGCTTGAGAATTACTGCTGGAAGAAAAAAATAGTAAAATGCAGAGAGAAAACATGGCCCTTTCTTCACAGATATTCAAAGCATGAATGATTTTCTTTTGTAAAGGCACAGGAGCTCAGGTAGAACAGCTCAGCTCTTACACCTTTCTCCAAAGAGGGGAGAGTTCAGACATCTACAGGAGAAGATCCAAGGCATTATGCCAGGTGTTGGAAGTGCAGCAACATCAGTCAATCATTGTTTTCAGGTTCTCTCATTCAGGGCAATGAAGCAAAGAACTAAGATCAAGGTACTACCAGTATGAGGTGAAAGCCATGAGGAATTTAAACGTAGGATAAAAAAAGGAGGACCCAGCAATCCAAACCCAGGATCAACAGCCTGCAATCAAAGAGCAGGATAGCTCCCTCTCAGTAAGAGAGGAGAGCAGCAGAAAGGCCTCTTGGAGGTGGTGCCTACAGGAGAGGATCAGGGTTGGCCCAGCCCACTAGATGGCAGCATTGGGCTGCAGCCTCCACAGGAAATTGAACATTAGAGACTTGGGCACTATGACGTGAACTGCTAAGGAAGCTGCGGCTCTGTGTTTTGTGAACACCTGCTCCCAGTAGGACCTGCTTCCAGTGTCTTACAGCCCTTGGAGTGCCGTTGGCAGTTACGAGTTTGGGTATAAAGTTTTAAAATGACTGACTGTGTTGTTTTCCCTGCAGAGCCTAGAATTGAACCCAGGGCCTCGTGCATTTTAGGCAAGTGCTCATCTCTGAGCTTCACCTCCAGCCTGTGAATATTCTTTGGATTCCGTCATTCAGTGAGTTGTATCTTAATACTCCCCAAATCACCGATACCTTAGGTTTGTGTCTTATGGAATAAATTCAGGGAATTGCTGGGCATGGTGGCACGTGCCTGTAGTCCCAGCAGCTCCAGAGGCTGAGGCAGGAGAATTGTGAGTTCAAAGCCAGCCTCAGCAACTTAGTGAGGCCCTAAGCAACTCAGCGAGACCCTGTCTCTAATAAAATGCAAAAAAAGGGCTGGGGATGTGGCTCAGTAATTCAGTGCCCCTGAGTTCAATGCCTAGTACCTAAATAAATAAATCTGGGAACTGAAGGTCCAAACAAGACCCTGGAGGTTCACCACAAGACTCCTAATCTCAATCCAACATGCATTTCTGAGGTCCCCTTGGTATTAGACTCTACACTGAATAAAAGACTCTTAATTCATGGTCCCTACATTTAAAAAGAGGGTTGTGAAGGCTAAAACAAATAGTCCTCAACCACAAAAACACAGGATGGAAGACAAAGATTGTCACATATGAAAGAATTGTAGTAAAAAGAACACAGAAGCATTTGCCAAGTTATAAATTCCATCTTTGTTATCAACTAGTGTGTATCCTAGTTTTCTTCTCTGTCAGTAATAAAATGGATCTATTATCTACTGTGTTTCCTTCCATTGAAGGTTATCTTCAAAACAGATAAGGTCATGGACATGAAAACAGTGAAATAAAAATTTAGATTGTCACTAGACTATTTGCATAATCTCGCTCTATACAAACAACTTGCAAGTCAATTATTTTACTTATTCTTTTTATTGTGAATTAGGGATTCTCAGGCTGAGAGGGTTGGGAGTTGAGGCATAGCTGGGTTCCTCTGAGCCTTTTTGACAATTTCAGTTTGCAAAAATGCCTGCAGGACCTGATGCAGGTGCCACTAGATCAAGCATAACCTAGGTTACCATCAGTTGTCCCTTGCTGTGTTGTAGGATTGCTTAATGGGGAATGCATTGTGTTTCTTCTTTTTACTCTATACACATTGAGAAAATAAACCACAGTAATTGAGAAATCAGAACTTTGGTGAAATACATTGCAGCACAACCTGTAAGCACATTGTGATGGACCCTGCTGGGAATAGCTACAGGTTTGAGGGTGAACAGGAGAATCAGGTTGTCAGAAGTGAAAAGATAAATGTGTGGAAGGGGTCTTTGTTTGGTTCTGAGTGGTGGTGAGTACAGGGCAAGATAGAGTGCCTCTCCATTCCTCCTGCAGATTATGCCCATGTTCTGGGCTGGAGACTCCATGCCCCGGTAAGTTATGCAGGGTGAAGTAGCGAGCTCAGTGACACATGGCAGAGAATGAACACTCAATCAGAAGAATGTACCCACATGCATATAAGGTTTTGCTGTGGCGATTAAAAAAAAAGGTACAGTAAAGTTTAATCTGTTAATTAATGATGGGGAAATCAGTTCTCAATTTCTTCTTGTCTATCTGGGTCACCACCTAGGTAACCTATTCCAGTCCCACGTTCCGTGCTTCTACATAATGATAACTCTCAAATCTCTTCCTTCCTTTCTTTTCCTTTCATTTCCTTTCCTTTTTCTTTCATTTTCCTTCCATTCCCTGCCCCCCTTCCTTCATTTCTTTCCCAGGGGTTGAACTACTGAGCCACATCTCTAAACATTTTATATTTTATTTTGAGACAGGGTCTCACTAAGTTGCTCATGATCTCTCTAAGATGCTGAGGCTGGCTTTGAACTTGCGATCCTGCTGCCTCAGCCTCTGAAACAGCTGGGATTACAGTCATGCACCACTGCACCTGGCCCCCTCTCAAATTTCTTTCTCCATACCCAGGTTCTTCTCTGCTCGGAAGACAAAAACATCCAACTGCCTACTGGACATGTTGATTTTCTTGTCACAGTTATTCACCTCCCAGTGAATTCACCTCAGTGAATGCACACTTCTTTCTTCTATGTTTTCAGAACAGAAAGTTGGGTTACAGCTGACTCTCCCCTTTAGATCACAGCACACATACAATGCTTTAAGAAATCCATCAGCCCTCCCTTCAAAATATGCTCAAGACTATTTCTAACTACTTCACCATCTACTGCCTGGATTGTTGTGGTAGCCTCCTAATGGATCTCTCTTTTTTTATTTTATTACTCTGGTGTGTTGTTCTCAGAGCAGGCAGCCCTCTTACCCCAAAATACAAGTCAAATACTAACGTTTCAGATTAAATCTCTCTAGAATCCAAAGTCTGTAAAATGGCCTTAAGGCCTGACATGATCTGTCTGTCTGACACCTCTCCTACTTCACCGCCATCCTCCTTACTCTGTGCCTCCCTCAATTTCTCCCAGCCACAGGAGCTTCTTTACTGTTCTTCAGCTAAGTACAGCACATTCCCACCTCAGGACCTTTGCACTTACTGGCACCTCCCTGGAGCACTCTTGTCTTCAGATATGGTTTCCTTGCTCACTTCTTTCATATTTAGGTCTCAGGTCTTCACCATGTGTGTATCTAATTCATTCTAGGACACACAGTCTTTTACTCTCTCCTCTCTGTGTTCTTTTCTGTATCAGTCAAGTGTCAACCAGGAAAACAAAAATCACTGTTAGTATTTGGAGCAGGGGGAACCAGCAGGAATCCACAAGTCTCCTGCTCTCAGGGAGGAAGGATGGAGCCACCTGAATAATCTGGTGTGAGCAGAGACCACAGTAGTTGTGGCAGAAGCTACAGAACAGGAGACACAGGCCTAGTACAGATGCAGCCAAGGGAGGGAGAGGGAGACACCTGGCTGCTCCCTTCCTGCAGCCTTCCTGTCTCCCTCCACCCCTCTCCTTAGATGAACTCCTGGGAGGCCTGCGCTCAGCCTGCAGGGGGCAGTGCCCACCACCCAGCTCTCAGCAAAGGGCAGACAAGCTGGGCACTGGCACAGTCGGCTCTGGTTTTCCTCAGAGCAGGTCTCATCTTTGACATATTTGGAAATTTTTGTTTATTTGTGGTTTCTCTGCTTGAGTAGAATGTCATATCCACACAGGCAGGGCTTTGCTGTTTTGTTCACTGCTGCATCCATAGCCCCTGAAGCCCTGCCTGGCACTCAGGAAATGTATGTTGAATGAACAAATATGTCTCAACAGACAGTGCATCCCACTTCTAGTGGGAAATGAGTGAGTATCCGCTGAATGGGGGAGGCCGAGCCACAGTTTAATACCAAGTTAATTGTTACGTGAAAAAATAACAAGATGCCCTCTGGATTGAAGTCTGTCTCAGGTATTTATCATATCATGACTACTAAGACTACATTCATTTGGATAACTCTATAATTTATGATTTATTTTCAAATGTGATTCTTTTGAATCCATACGGTATTTCCTGAGTGATTTTAGACTCTGGCAATTTCCATTCATCTTTCTGAATTTGTCCAGTTGAAATGCCCCTACCTGATGCCTTTTTGCAACTAACTTTTAAAAATAACAGTTCAGAAAATTTGAAACTATGAACTGTCAGAAAAATAAAAATTAAAAAACTGGAAGAGTAAAGCAATTTTGACAATAAATGCTTGCATTATTTATTACTGATAGAATTGAACACTATAGTCTAAAAATGGGCAAAAATAAAGTATTAAATCTTAAGATTAAAATAAAATCTGGATTTATTACTAATTAAGCAAAAAAAACATTCTGACAAATGACACATATGGATCAGACAGAAACATTTCTTTGTTTTGGAAAATTTTCACTTTAAGAAGGTCTACATTCATTGTTAACTATTGTTTATATTTTCTTGATCTGTCCTAGAGACTGAATGCTAAGGGATTTCTCAAAGTAACAACTGGATTTTTATTTCCCTATGACTACAGATAGATTTCTGGATAATAAGTGAATATAGAATTAAAATTCAGGATATTGTGACCAATTTAAGTATGTGAAATATGTACCAGGAGATTTGTATATGCGAGATATATATATATATATATTGAACTTCCCCAGCCCCTTTTGTGTTTTATTTTGTGACATGGCCTTGCTAAGTTGCTGAGGCTGGCTTTGAACTGGTGATCCTCCTGCCTCCCAAGCTTCTGAGATTGTAGGTATGTGCCATTGCACCTGGCAAAAGTATTTTTTAATTACCATTCTTCCTGAACACAATCAAGGGACTGAATGTCTACCTGAAAATATGTTGTGTGTTTCAAATAACTTCAAGACCAAAGAAACTCACCTTAATCTTCTGTGAGACAAATAATTCATTCAGGTGAGGGTTTTGAGAGAGCTCACCCATAAAAAATAATAGAAAGATCATGATATATTTCTCTCTTTGTCCTCAGACAAGAAAAATTGAAATAGATCATTTCTGTGTGAATTGATTTCTGTTCCACCTCAACTGCTCAAATCTCCAAAGTGAATAACACTTGTTGGTGTAGTCTTATTCATGCTTGTTTTTAAAGCTGTTTCTTTTTCTTTTCTTTTTTTTTTAAGACCTGATTACATGCTCCTGAGAGAACCAGAAAGGATCAACAGGTGTCAGTTATGCTCATTGTTCATGAGATTTTTCCATACTTATTTTCTACCAGTTAACACACACTCAATGTGTCACCCTGTCAGAATTAAGTTCAATGGACAGTCTCCCATCTTCTGAGTGAAAAACTGTATGAAGAGTTTTGCTAACTGATTAGCATGGAGATTATAAATGTAAAACTTTATTACAAGAATTTAGAAACTCAATGAATACATGGTGGAAAAAGAGGACAGAAACTCTATCCACAGACTCAGGGGATACCCATAGATTTTAAACACATGGGAGAGATCCTTACATTTTTTTGTATATGAGATGAGTGTGTGCAAAACTTGATTTTATCCTATCTAAAGAATGAGTAATGGCCAATGTTTGTGAAACGAGGGGGAACATTTCTATCCTACTCTTCCTAGTTCCTTAATTTTTGAGGAATTGTCTCTACTGTAACACATCCTGTGTCTGTCCAATTTCTTATCCTTTTCTTTGGGAGGTGGAATAACTTATTTGATTGATGAATTCAGAACATGCATAGGGATGAGGGATGCAGTTATTGGGTCTCTCAAATACCAAAGGACTAGACAAAATAGAATGCTACAAAATGGTTTAATAAATGTCTTTAGTATTTAGTTATTAAAAAACATCTTACCTTTTCACATCCACAAAGCATAAAATACACTGAAGTACAGTCAGAAATTTTGTTTTACCTAATAATGTCCTCTTAAAAGAATCAGGTAGCTCAAGATGTTTGTTGGATATAAAACCAATAAGCATTTAGAACTGGGATTGGTAACTTGATGTTAAAGAATGATTCTATTCTCCATTTAGGCATGATTCTGATTAAGAGATTTCTTGAGGTTTATTTGAAGTATATGAATTTATCAATAATTATATATTTTTCTCAGCAGATGAAAAATAATGAAAATAAGCAAGCTTAATCTTTTATCATATGATATCTTTACTCCTCCTGAATGTGCTTGCTCCTTGATACTAATATCAAATGATGAGTCTAATGGTTCTTTGCACTTGAACCAAGTATTGGGTCTCATTATTCGGGTTATGTTCTTTGCTTTAATGTCATATTCAAATTGCTTTGATCCACGGAAGAAATAGAAGAACCCTAGAGAAAGAGAATTGTGATGAGTTATCTTGCATAACTGTGTAACGTTTCCATAGTTTTAATTCTTATGAATATAGAATTGAATAACATAAAGAACAAAGAAACTTGAGGAATTATATAGATACAATTTACTTTTCTTCTGTCATGTGAAAAATCCTATTATTTTTATTTTCCTGAGGGGGAAGCCAAGGTATAAAGCTTAAGTTTCAAGGGACTTATTACCTTTATGGCCAGACTGTGGTCTATGCCAGGATTTCTCAAACTAGGTTTCAATAAAATATCCCTGTGAGGAGGAGAAGACCCCTGTGTGTTTGGCTTTGGGCTTTACATTCCCATTTTATTAAAGCTATTACACTTTTATCTGTTTTAGGTTTTGAGGTTCTGTGCTAGATGCCATTGTAATAACAGATTGTGTCACTTGAAGACTTCTGATTTCTCCATGGTCTAGGCCATTGTCTTTGAAAATATAGTAGCTGGACTGTGCACACTAAATTGCCTGAATTTCTTTTAAAATTATAGATTCCCGAGTCTCACCTCAGTTCTACTAACAGATATGTGAAATTTGTATTTTCACCCATGAACTCCAAGTTTTGTACCTTAAACTACATACGTGAATCCAAGAATCATTGTTCAGCTTGTGTGCTTAGTTAGTTTTCATGCTTTTGGGAATATCTCTCCATGATGAGTAAAACTAATTTTGGTAATTTTTTTTACATGTATTTGAGAGAAGTTCAGCACTTACTGACTCTGTGATACAATGTCTATAGGGTTGATGTTTATTATCATGTATGTACTTAAAGAATAATAAAATTACACCAAAATCAAAATGTGTAAGATATTGTGCTGCCTTCTCTTATAGTCAATACAATCTCCCAAGTATGCTAATAGTTTAGGCGTCAATGTTTACCATTACGCTGGAAAGCAGCACCAATACGGAGACCAACTCCTGGAAAGTGTTTTACCACTCTCTGTGGGTACCCTCTGTCCATGGTTTGGGTCATCTCATCGTACCTGCATAAACGAATTTGAAAGTTTTCTACTGGATTTTTGGGGGAGCTTCATTCTCTTAATACCCAATTTAGAGTCAAGCCGAGATATGGGGGAACAGTAGGCCTGATAGAAGGAAACTAGTGGGATTAATAATAAAAATATGGCCAAGATTGTTTTTGGTTAATACTATGTTTATAGTATCTTGAAAACAAAAACTGATCAGAGAAAAAGACTACATCATTTGTCAGACTGGTGCTATTCTGAGAAATTGTTAAATTAAACTGGGGGCTCAGCTTGGAGCCATCCTAGATTTTGACTGGATACCTTTGTGTCATTGGCAATTTGGTTGACATCATCAGCTTTATCATTTTACCTTATGTTTATTTTTTAAGTTGGAGAGAGACTGTTGAACTCATTAAAACATCTTTTACTTTGGTAAATGTCATTGACCAGAGATTGCCTTCAACACAATTCACTTAAAAAAGACTAGATTCATTTTATTTTTGTCTGGGTCAAAGTGATGCTATTGTGGACATTGTTATCCATAATAAAAGGAAAGGGTCAATTGTCTGTAAACTTACCTCCAGCACCAAATGCCCACAAAGAAGTAGGTTTTTTTGGTGCTTTGGTCACAGACAGCTGCATCAATTTTCTTCACATGTCTTGGAAAGCCAAGTGTATGAATGGACTTGGGATAATCTGGCAAGACAGCATACCCTCTGATTGCCCAGAAGTTTTTATCTAGGAACAGAGAAAGTGATTATCTTCTGATCTCTTTCCTAAAAAGAGAAGTAAGTGTCACAAGAAGCTTGAAAATCACTAAATGCATAGTTCTTCTCAGCTTCAGTGCTTACAGACTAAGTAATCTCATTTCTATTTCTTCTTACCACTGGTTAGCTGCATATATTGTATTGTATATTTTTATCAACTGGCTTCACTGTATTGATTGCTTTTAATCAATTCTATCAAAACAATCAAGTGTGTTTGGACATGTTCTCCTAAATTTTAAACCCCACAAACTCTCAAAGGGTAATAATCTAATGAAGTCCAGGTTAAAACTAAGATTGATGGATTAAATAGAAGATGCCAGCTAAATTTGAATTTCAAATAAACAGTGGCTAATTTTTGGCATATCTAAAATATTGCAGGGGGTATACATATATTTGTTGTTTATTTGAATTTCATAGCATCCCAAATTTTAATTTGCCAAATCTGACAACCTTACAAGAAGGAAACATAAAAGAGAGATGGATTAATGGATAAACTTTTTTTTTTTAATCACACAGATTTCTTTTAATCCCTGTGAAATTGGGATGCACAGCTTCAGAGAATCCCTGGATGGTTGTCCCTTTTGGCAGGAACCTCATATTAGTACAGGAGCCCTGTCCATTTGGCTTATGCAGGAAGATTATATTTCTTACATCAAAATGCCCACTGTCTAGTTTAGGCATCCAGAGGGACAAGAGGAATCACAATGGACAAGTTTACCTTTAAAAACCAGAATCTTATCTTTGGGGTTCTCATATGCAGCTTGAAGATCAGCTGGTAGTGATGGCCAAAACGAAGCAATTAATTCAAACTCAACATTGTCGATATCATAATAGATCCTCCATAAGTGCCTGTGTTGAACAAGAAACACTTCACACATGTAAGCCTCTGAATCTGTGTTGATGGAAATGTTGCAATCTAGTCTTGTCTTTTATCAAATTGGTTGGTATTTAATACAAATAATTTAGGGAATTAGCACAATTTCCCCCAGAAAATTTAGGTGGTTGTGAGTTTAGTTCTACCCTTTGGACCACAAAAATCAGAATATACCTTTGCATCCACAGTCTTGGGTACTTAGAGAGGCAAACTACCCGTGGTAATCCTAGAAATAGTTGAATGCTCTTATTTTTGCAGCAGCACCCAGCATTCTAAGCCAACATCAAGCATCCTAGGAGGAACTTTTCTATGCTAGTGTTTTCTGGAATGAAGAGATGTTATCATTGGCATGCCAAAATATTTCCTCAGAGTTTCCCTGTGGCTGTAAGATTCTGAATCTATGAATGATACTCCCTTCCCCTCATAGCAATTCCTCTCCAATATCCATAACAGGTAGTCTCTCAGCCTCTGGTGGTCAGAGCATGGTAACGATGGCATGTAATAACAGTGCTGGAGTCCAATCTTAAAGAGTCTTTCCTTTTGCCTGCATATCCTTATCAAATGAAATATGTCCTGATACTTTTCTCTGAAAATGTGATCATGGAATATGTAATTGACACCCAATGCTACAATTAGGTCCAATAAATCACATATAGTTAGAGAAGAGATTTCCTACTATAGCTAACATTTTTTTTGATGCAACATTAAGAAATGGTCAGTGGTATGCAGACCCATGTCTAACAACTGGCTCTCCAGGTAAGAAAAGTCCTGAATTTTAACATTTGCTGCTTTCCAATGTGTGATCCCTCCAGCTAAAGCCATTTTAAGCTACCAATATGATGTGAATTGGTTTACAAAATTCTTGACAATTTAGCAATAGACTCCTAAAATCAGGTAAGAGTTGGTTCCCACATACCATTGTGATAAGTTTTTTTTTATTTTGGCCAAGAAGTCACTGAGACTAGACTGGACTTCATTTCCTTATATTATGGTAATTCAAAAATTTTAATTTAAATATTTAAAATTAATGTATCAAATATGTATATGATAAATGCACATGGTTAAACATTCCAACAGCATAGATGGTCATAAAATGTAAAGTATCTTCTCATCCCCATGACTCCCACTTTATCCCCAGATCCCTTGAAAAGAAATTTCTTCCTAAGAAGTTGAAGTGTTTAAGGGAATGGGTTTACCTGCCTTTAAAGAACATTACTTCTCTGCGGAAGGTGGTGATAGCATCAAAAGTCAAGCCAGGGTCACAGGCATGAGGTACCATGGGCCTCCGTGGTTTGGCAGGTGCCTTAGGTAGACCTCCTTTGAAAAGAAATACCACACTAAATTAAGAAGGCATGAGGAAATGGGCCTACACAAGGACCTTACCTAAGTGAATTTTGCTTCATAATATTTCAAGAAGCCTTTTTCTCAACTTCCTCTCTGGAGCTTCCTATTTAGTTCCCATACATTCAGATTTATAATTTTGCTCACCATAGATGGATTGAATTCCATTGATATCATCCTGAGACAGTGGGTATTTGCTGGGATCCATGGAGACGTAATTCGGGAACATCAAGGCTGTTTGATCATTGGAGTGAGAGAGCCCCAAGGAATGACCAAATTCATGAGCAGCCACGAGAAACAAGTTGAACCCTTAATAAAATAGAAAATGTGAATACATGAGTGGATCAAAAGGAGAATGGTTGCATCTGAGATTAGAGAAGAATGAAGAAAATTCTTACTGTAACAATAATTATTTTACCATATAGGTACCATATCTGGGAAGTATTTCAATACTAATAATTGGCACTCATAACATCACAGGGAAATTTGACTCAGAATAGGTAAAAGACTTAAACTGGAGACTGAGAAATGGATGGTATTATAAAAATAAATAAATAAAAGTGAAGTCAGCAGTTTTTGTTTGCTGCTCAGCTTTACTATACGTTGCTTCTACTTATATTCTTCAGAGGTTCTCCACTGGCTGTAGGTTAAGACCAAGTACCTTCACGTAGCCCTCCATGATCTACCTGTTTACATGAACATATTTCTCCTTTATTCCCTTCTTGTGATGCTAACTCCTGTGGCAATGGCAGCAACAGCCCCAGATTTACCCTGCTGCCTCAAGCTCAAGCCATAATAGACCTCATTACACTTCTAAATACAATTGTTTCACATGCTCCAACTCAGCAGTGTGTGGCCATGGATTGTTCTGTGTGGAGGCTTTCATTTTTGCAGAGTGTAGAACTGACTGTCCAGAGTCCCTTGGTCAGGAATGAACTGAAGACTTGCATGCTGCCTGACAGGAGAGCTACAACCTGTACTTCTCTGGGACCCTGAAGCCAGACACTGGGACAGAGATTGTTGGTTCAATGATAGGGAAAAAAGAATGGAGAGAACCAGAGAATCTACTGAGCCAGCTCCGTTTTAAAATGCACTCATTGTTATTGTAGTAAATGTCTGATTTTTGCTTGAAAAGTAATAAAACATCTCTAGGCCAGTGAAGCCCATGAAAAAAAAAATCAACTTACTTGGTATAAAAACCAGGGTCTAATTCCTTTGAATGATAACATGTTCATGCTTTTAAATAGATCCTCTATAGGCCATGAAACTACACATTATTCTTTAATCATAAGCTCAAAATTATCACTTCCCTAGAGTCTTCTTTCAGTCTTCAAGCAATAGATGACTTCTATGGTGTGCAAGTGGGTACAGACCTCACACATCATATAGGATCATGACCCTCTGAAGGGCTGGGCCCACACATCACTTGACATAGTTTTAGACATATGGTGGACCCTCAGGCATTGTGAGTGTATGAATGAGTGTGTGAATAGATGCAGAATGATCATGGCAGGACTAGCAAGTTTATGAGGGTGTTGTGTGGATAAGGCTTTGAGCTACACAAGCACCATCGTCTGAATAGATACTGAGCACTTTCATCAATGTCATCCTGGAAGGTGGAAAACTGTGGGGAAATGGGAAGTGTACAGGTAAAAGGAACTTGTTGCAATGTTCTTCTTTTGAGATATTCTTTAGAGTAATATGACTTTGTTCATAAAGAAAATTAGACTCACCTGATGTGTCCTTGGTTGTCCAGTTTTCATCCTCGTCAAAGTGAGTGTCGCCACCCAGACCCAGGCCAGGTGGAAAGGCATGGCCAAGAACTCCCAAGGGGCCATCAAAATAGCGAGGACACCGACCATGCACTGAGAGAGATACAATTCATGAGAGAAACAGGTCAGCCTGCTCACCTGAGATGAAAAGAGCCACACTGTTCTCTGTGGAAAGCCTTACCTCTTCTTCTAAAGGCGATCATGATGTCTGCAATCCCCTTGGATATCCTGGTGAATGTTAGCGGAGTAACCTTGCTCCACACCTCTAAAGCTTTTTGGATGGCCTCATCCACATCAACTTTTTCCATATCTGGAGTGTAGTTCATTATTCTTGAAAATTAACAAAAATTTAGGAATTGCTGGTTATACATTTCTGGTTTACCAATCTTTAGCTGCAGCTATTTTTGGTGTGGTGGTGGTGTCTTATACTTGTAAACCACTTTATTTAAACGAAATACTTTCCCTTATGCTATTTAAGTCAATTCTTTCTGCTTCCCTATGAATGATGTAGTATTATAATACTTTAACAAAGGGACCGCAAAGAGATTAAATGACTTCCCTAAGATCACCCCTCAGTGGGACAGCATTAATTTTATGCATGCATTTGCTTATCTATATACATTATTATAGATATGTTTTTAAAAGAATTGAGACTTATTTTCTTGAATGTATATGGAATTCAATTTTATTTTAAGATTCTTAGTGAAGAGCCACAATATTTTCAACTCTGGAAAATATTTTTCACTTGTTTATATTTCCTGTCTTGCTAAACCCACTTTTTATCTCAAGACCTAAGACTCAGTAAGATGAAGGAAGAACTATCAGAAAGGCTTCAGAGTGGTAGTCGAGGTCACCGCCTCTTTCTAAGGTTGGGGACACGCATCATCCTCTTTCTGGCAATGAGCTGGCCCCCTATTCTTTGAAGTCTCTGAGGGCAAACCACATGTTTACACTGGGAGCTATGAGAGATTTGTCAGCTCTAACACACACACACACACACACACACACACACATGCACACCTCTAACATGAGTGCTTTTGCTCTCTGCAGACACTCATCCATGCCCCAGGCATCTGCAGTCAGATGGCAGGGCTTCTGGTCCTGAGCTCCCAGGAGATGGAAGAGCCTAGAGGTTAGAATATATTTGCTGGAGCCCATCTCCTATGTAACCCTGGGTGTGGTCCATAACCTTTTGTTTTGGTTTCTCTCTGTGTAAGGTGGCAGTAACAGCAGTGCTTATATCAATAGTCTTGTCAGGAGGATGGAATACATGGCTCTAAATGTGGGGATGCTCAATAAAATAAAGGATTATTATCATTGTTTCTCGGAGGTTATATTCATATTCCTTTTGATCAGGTGGACTTAACGTTGGCAGAAGCATTACCTGTATGTGAGGTTGTGGTTTCTCCATCCCGGGAGAGTGTAGCCATACTGACCCACATCGGGCACCCCACACCTGGGTGTCTTCATGATCTCAAGAGTGCGTGAGTCCAGCTTTCCAGTCACCGTCAATCCAAAAAAAGCTTGCATTTCACGAATTTTGCCATCTAGGAGACTCCTGTTCTTGCTTTGAACAAGATGACTCCCTTCTATTTCAAGAGAGTAGAACTGGTTGAGATATGCCTGACCAAAAAGACAGAAAAAGGCACAGACTACCGGAGAGCAAATCTCCATCTCTGGATAAAACTAAGTGGCCTGAAATGCTTTCTGGCAGTAGAGAGGAAAATGAGAAAATAAATAATG
This sequence comes from Callospermophilus lateralis, assembly GCF_048772815.1. Lineage (NCBI taxonomy): Eukaryota > Metazoa > Chordata > Mammalia > Rodentia > Sciuridae > Callospermophilus > Callospermophilus lateralis. The sequence continues at coordinate 123,940,122 of NC_135306.1, read as the reverse complement.
AGGAAAAGATGAAAGAAAGGAAGCAAAGAGAAAATAAAGGAGTCACTCTGTTCTTTCAATGCCAAGAACAGGTTGATTTATGAATAATTAGAACCAGCCAAACCACACAGCCCATAAAAGACCAGACCTCCATAGAAGAGAATTAAACCTCTACCTGATAAAGAGTGACACAGCTTACATATTTTTGCTGTTACTTTCATTTTGGTATTTCTTTAAAACAAATTCTAGAAGAGATAGGTGATTATCCCTTTTTCTGATTTATTTGATGTAAGCAAATATAACCATTAACTGGACTGATTTTTAGGAGAAATCTCTAAAGCAATGTATTTTTCATGTATGTACAAATAGAGGCTCTGAGTTATAGATTTTGGGTCCTCCTGATTGTCTTGAAATTCATCTCTGGAGATCCCCACTCCTGGCAGGGCCACCTCTGCCCTCCTTTCACTAATCCTTCACTAACTTCAAAGTTGTAGCAAATTCTGCTCCCCCCACCCTGGCCCACCCTTCACCTCTCACCCAGTCCCTTGATGTCCTTATAGCTAGACCAGTGAAAAGTACCTCCTTCTTGCAAGAAGTTTCTGGAGCCTCGTAGGAATTTGCTCTTTTTAGGTCCTGAGAGAGCTATAAAAATGAAATTTTTACTGATAGCTGTTAGAAACAGTTATTGAGACAGTACCTGAGCCAGGTGCATGTTTTCCTCATTTTCAGCCTCTCGATCTGCAGGAAATGCAGAGGAAAATGTTATAAAAAGCAAACTCAGAGGCAGAAGGCTCTTCATTCCTCTTTCTCTTCAGTTAAATCCTGTTCCTATTTGTACAGAATTCAAAAAGCAATAGTGAGACGTGGCATGAATTGGCTTGTATCATCATTTAATTAATAACAGAAAAGAACACTTGCCATGAAGTGTGTCATGACTTGCTCCCCACCCCCCCCCACCATGAAATAGACTTGATTTCACAATCACAGTCTGTAATTATTTGGTAAACACATTGTTCACTATTGAACTGAATTCATGGTGCGGTGAACCTCCAAGTTACTTTTCTTCTTGCAAAGTTGGTAATTTTTCTATTCATAAATTCTCTAAGATTTTGCAAAATGATTCTCTTTTGAAGAAACCCAAAATATCTTAGTAGTGAGGTATTCTGTAAAAACAATTGAATCAGGAATCATATTGTGTAATTAACAAGGTAAACATCAAATATTTATCAAGCACCTGCTCCTGTGTTGCCTGCCTCTGTGACTATAGCCAGCCTGGAGAACCTGGACGTACACAGACACTGATGGCGGGTAAAACAGAGGCAAAAGAGGCCCAGCCAGTTCATGAGGACTGAGAGGGACCAAAATCAGGGGGATCACTGCTGGTGATGGCCCAGAGGCCTCATTTGGGTCAGACAACTGGCATTGGGGCTGGCCATGGATCTTGGAGAACATAGGAATCAATCCCATCACATGGGATTGGCATATGGGTGTGGGGAGGCCACAAAAAGCAAGTAACAGCAGGAACCAACCTTGGGAATTCTGGCCTGACCAGGGAATGTATAAGCAGTCATGGTCGACAGAATAAAGGGCTCGTCGGGGAGATGGCTAATGGGAACGATGAAGAATTTGTAGGGGACCCCGATTATGAAGGACATCAAAGGCCAAATTTAACATTAGAGGTGAAGGTATGGATAGTGTGAGTCCCTTGGATTAATTTCAACATGTTCTTTTCTTCTACACCACTAGTGATGACCGCGTCCTCTCACCTGTTCTTCTGTTTTTCTCTACTAATTGTTAAAATTTTCTTCCCTTTCTTCCCAAATTTTAACTCCTCAATGCATAGTCCTTTCCAAATTTTCCTTGTCTGTATCCTGAATAAAATTTCTGTGACATAGCTGAAGATCATACTACAAACCCTAAGTAGACATATAATTTTCTTGTTTTTGATGCTCATCCTGATTTTAAATCCTGTTACATAAGTAGTATTTACTCATTTAATATATACATGTATATAAGATAAATAGTTTAAAAAGTATATATTTAACTATATATAACTACATGTAACTACATATACAAACTACATATGGTTTTAGAGCTTATATATAAATACACATACTGTATATATGCAATTATATATAAATCAATATAGATGTAGATAGATTTAGTTTCAAATCATCTCATTGATCTTTGGTAGAACGAAGGATCCAGGGGAGTTGGTAGACGTGATCAAGATTTATGTTCTGATGATTTTGGAAGCTGGTGTATATGCATGTTTGTTGTTATTCTTTTGTGATTTCTAACTCTATAAATATTTCAGAACAAGATTTATAAGTTGAAGAGTTATCAAAACCAAGAAAATAGCCAAATGGCTATATATTGTTAACAGCTGTTCATTCTTTAAGTCACACAAACAGCACTAAATTGTTTCTATATAGCTTTTCTCCTCATATTTTATTCCATGTTTCTAAATAGCATGTTTATGCTACTAGTTCTTGAGTTTTCAGTGTGAAGTGCTATTAATATTTTTCTGTGGAAGAGGATGAGTCAACATTCACCTTACTTCCTCCTCCATTTTCCTAATTTGGTCACAGTGAAGTTTTTGTTGATCATTGATCAGTGTTTTTGCACTTTGCCAATGAAAATACTATTCATAAGACAGCGTGTAGTGTGTTATGATAATATCTCCTTTCCTGTAGAAATTTTTCCCCTTTAACTTTTTATTTGCACATTCTTTTACAAAATCTCCAATAGAACTATTTTTTATTGATTTTTTAATATATGACAGCAGAATGCATTACAATTCATATTACATGTATAGAGCACAAAATTTTCATATCTCTGGTTGTATATAAAGTATATTCACACCAAATTGTGTCTTTATTACATGTACATTGGATAATGATGTCCATCACATTTCACCATCATTTATTACCCCCTGTCCCCTCCTTCTCCCTCCCACCTCTCTGCCCTGTCTAAAGTTCGACTATTCCTTCCATGCTCTGCCTCCCTACCCCACTATGAATCCTTATATCAGAGAAAACATTCGGCATTTTGGTTTTTTGGGTTTTTGGGGATTGGCTAACTTCACTTAGCATTATCTTCTCCAACTCCATCCATTTACCTGCAAATGCCATGATTTTATTCTCTTTCACTGCTGAGTAATATTCCATTGTGTATATATGCCACATTTTTTTTTATTCATTCATCTACTGAAGGGCATCTAGGTTGGTTCCATAGTTTAGCTATTGTGAATTGTGCTGCTATAAACATTGATGTGGCTGTGTCCCTGTAGTATGCTGTTTTTAAGTCCTTTGGGTCTATACTGAGGAGAGGGATGCTGCGTCAAATGGTTGTTCCATTCCCAGTTTTCCAAGGAATCTCCATACTGCTTTCCATATTGGCTGCACCAATTTACAGTCCCACCAGCATTGTGTGAGTGTATCTTTTTCCCCACATCCTCGCCAACACTTATTGTTGTTTGTCTTCATAATAGCTGCCATTCTGACTGGAGTGAGATGAAATCTTAAGAGTGGTTTTGATTTTGATTTGCATTTCTCCAATTGCTAGCAATGGTGAACATTTTTTCATATATTTGTTGATTGTATATTCTCTTCTGAGAAGTGTCTGTTCAGGTCCTTGGTCCATTTATTGATTGGGTTATTTGTGGAGGTTTTTTTTTTTTTTTTTTTTTTTGGCATTTAGCTTTTTGAGTTCTTTATATACCCTAGAGATTAGTGCTCTAATCTGATGTGTGAGGGGTAAAAATTTGCACCCGAGATGTAGGCTCTCTATTCACCTCACAGATTGTTTCTTTTGCTGAGAAAAAGCTTTTTAGTTTGAATCCATCCCATCTATTAATTCTTGATTTTAATTCTTGCACTATAGGAGTTAAAGAAGTTGGGGCCTAATCTGACATAATGGAGATTTGGGCCTATCTTTTCTTCTGTTGGACACAGGGTCTCTGGGTGTATTCCTAGGTCCTTGATCCACTTTAAGTTGAGTTTTGTGCATGGTGAGAGATTGGGGTTTAATTTCATTTTGTTGCATATGGATTTCCAGTTTCCCCAGCACCGTTGGTTGAAGAGGCTATCTTTTCTCCAGTGCATGTTTTTGGCAACTTTGTCTAATATAAGATAATTGTAATTTTGTGGGCTAGTCTCTGTGTCCTCTATTCTGTTCCATTGGTCTACCAGTCTGTTTTGGTGCCAATACCATGCTGTTTTTCTTATTATTGATCTGTAGTATAGTTTAAGGTCTGGTATAGCAATGCTACCGGCTTCACTCTTCCTGCTAAGGATTGTTTTAGTTATTCTGGGTCTCTTATTTTTCCTGATGAATTTCATGATTGCTTTTTCTATTTCTATGAGGAATGCCATTGGGATTTTGATCAGAATTGCATTAAATCTGTATAGTGCTTTTGGAAGTATGGTCATTTTGATAATACTAATTCTGCCTGTCCAAGAACAAGGGAGATCTTTTCATCTTCTAAGGTCTTCTTTGATTTCTTTCTTTAGGGTTCTGTAGTTTTTCATCGTATAGATCTTTCACTTCTTTAGTTTATTCCCAAGTTGGTTTTTTTTTTTTTTAGGCCATTGTAAATGACTAGTTTTCCTCATTTCCCTTTCAGAGGATTTGTCACTGATACACAGAAATGCCTCTAATTTATGGGTGTTGATTTTATATCCTGCTACTTTGCTGAATTCATTTACTAGTTCTAGAAGTCTTCTGGTGGAACTTTTTGGGTCTTATAGGTACAGAATCATATCATCAGCAAATAATGCTAATTTAAGTTCTTCTTTTCCTATGTGTATCCCTTTAATTTTTTCCATTCGTCTAATTGCTCTGGCCAGTGTTTCAAGAGCTATGTTAAATAGAAGTGGTGAAAGAGGTCCCTGTCTTGTTCCAGTTTTTAGAGGAAATGCTTTCAATTTTTCTCCATTTAGAATGATGTTGTCCTGGGGCTTAGTGTAGATAGCCTTTATATTGTTGAGATATGTTCCTGTTATCCCTAATTTTTCTAGAATTTTGAAGATGAAGGGGTGCTGTATTTTGTCAAATGCTTTTTCTGTGTCTATTGAGATGATCATATGATTCTTATCTTTGAGTCTATTGATGTGATGAATTACATTTATTGATTTCTGTATGTTGAACCAATCTTGCATCCCTAGGATGAATCCTACTTGATCATGGTGCACTATCTTTTTGATGTGTTTTTAAATTTGATTTGCAAGATTTCATTGAGAATTTTTGCATCTATGTATATTAGAGATATTGGTCTGAAGTTTTCTTTCTTTGTTGTGTCTTTGCCTGGTTTGGAATCAGGGTGATACTGGCCTCATAGAATGAGTTTGGAAGTGCTGCCTCTTTTTCTATTTCCTGAAATAAATTGAAGAGTATTGGTATTAGTTCTTCTTTAAAGGTCTTGTAGAACTTGACTGTGTATCCATCTGGTCCTGGGCTTTTCTTGGTTGGTAGGCTTCTGATGGCATCTTCTATTTCATCACTTGATATTGGTCTGTTTAAATTGTGTATATCATCATGATTCAATTTGGGCAAATCATATGACTTAAGAAATTTGTTGATGCCTTCAATGTCTTCTATTTTATTGGAGTACAAGTTTTCAAAATAATTTCTAATTATCCTCTGTATTTCTGTAGTGTCTGTTGTGATGTTACCTTTTTCATCATGTTTGTTAGTAATTTAAGTTTTCTCTCTCCTTCTCTTCATTAGCATTGCTAAGGGTCTGTCAATTTTGTTTATTTTTTCAAAGAACCAGCTTTTTGTTTTGTCAATGTTTTCTTTTGTTTTGATTTCATTGATTTCAGCTCTAATTTTAATTATTTCCTGCCTTCTACTGCTTTTGGGGTTTATTTGTTCTTCTTTTTCTAGGGTTTTGAGATGTAATGTTAGGACACTTATTTGTGATTTTTTTCTTCTTTTAAGGAATGAACTCCAATCAATGAATTTTCCTCTTAGTACTGCTTTCATAGTGTCTCAGAGGTTTCGATATGTTGTGTATATGTTCTCATTTGTTGAGAGCCACAGCCGAAGAGGCCCCAGCAAACTTTCAGACTGCCAGCTGATGATTGGCTCACAGCGGCCCCAGCAACATCTAGCTGATTGGCTCCTCTGCGGTGATGCTCATTGGGCTGTTTCCCTGCCCTTTCAGGCCACGGAGCTGCTCATTGGGGGACTTTTTTGGCTCCGCCCACGTGACCCAGCCAATCGGCCTCAAGAGCAGGAGGATTGTGGGAGGTAGAGAGGCTGGTGGTTGGGAGAGTGGCTTGTGGGAAGCCGGTGGTGGCAGTTGGGCTCTGAGGGTTTTTCCTGAGGAGCTGTTTTGTTTGGCTTATGTGGTTCTAAAAATAAAGTTAGTTTCTTTTGACAAGTGGCTCCTGAATTGTGCCCAGCCACTCATTTACCTCTAAGAATTTTTTAATCTCTTCCTTGATGTCTATTGCAACCCATTGTTCATTCAGTAGCATATTGCTTAGTCTCCAGGTATTGGAGTAATTTATATTTTTTTATTTTGTCATTGATTTCTAATTTTATTCCATTATAAATGCAGGGTAAAATCTCTACTTTTTTGTATTGGCTAAGAGTTGCTTTGTGGCATAGTATATGGTTTATTTTAGAGAAGGATCCATGTGCTGCTGAGAAGAAAGTGTATTCACTTGATGAAGAATAAAATATTATATATATATATATATATATATATATATATATATATATCAGTTAAGTCAAAGTTATTGGTTGTATTATTGAGATCTATAGTTTCTTTTTCTTTTTTATATTTATTTTTTAGTTGTAAATTGAACACAATACCTTTATTTTATTTATATATGGTGCTGAGGATCAAACCCAGGGCCTCGCTCATGCTAGGTGAGCACATTACCGCTGAGCCACAACCCCAGCCCTATAGTTTCTTTATTCAACTTTAGTTTGGAAGATCTATACAATGTTGAGAAAGGTGTGTTAAAGTCACCCAGGGTTATTGTGTTGTTGTCTATTTGGCTCTTGAAATTAAAAAGAATTTGTCTGATGAACATAGCTTCTCCATTATTTGGGGCATATATATTTATGATTGTTATGTCTTGTTGGTGTATGGGTTCCCTTGAGCAATATGAAATGTCCTTCTTTATCCCTTTTGATTAACTTTGGCTTAAAGTCTTCTTTATTTGATATAAGGATGGAAACCCCTGCTTGCTTCCACAGTCCATGTGAGTGGTATGATTTTTCCCAACCTTTCACCTTCAGTCTGTGTATGTCTTTTCCTATCAGATGAGTCTCCTGGAGGCAGCATATTGCTGGATCTTTTTTTTTTTTTAAATCCAATCTGCTAGCTTATACTTTTTGATTGGTGAGTTTAGGCCATTAACATTCAGGGTTATTATTAAGGCATGGTTTGTATTCCCAGCCATATTTGTTTATTTTTGTTATTTAACTTGACTTGTTTTCTTCTTTGATTAGTTCTTCCTTTAGGGTACTACCTCCTTTCGCTGATTTTCATTATTGTTTTTTGTTTCCTCTTCATGGACTATTGTGCCAATGATGTTTTGTAGTGCCAGTTTTCTATCTGTAAATTCTTTTAACTTTTGTTTATCATGGAAGGTTTTTATATCATCATTAAATCTAAAGCTTAATTTTGCTGGATATAAGATACTTGGTTGGCATCCATTTTCTTTCTGAGCTTGATATCTGTTGTTCCAGGATCATCTAGCTTTCAGGGTCAGGGTTGAAAAATCTGCCATTATCCTAGTTGGTTTCCCCCTATATGTAATCTGATTCCTTTCTCTCATGGCTTTTAATATTCTCTCTTTATTCTGTATGTTGGGCATTTTCATTATAATGTGCCTTGGTGTGGATCTGTTGTGATTTTGTACATTTGTTGTCCTGTAGGCTTCTTGAATTTGGTTTTCCAATTCATTCTTCATGTTTGGAAAATTTTCTGATATTATTTCACTGAATATATTGTTTATCCCTTTGGTTTGGAACTCTATGCCTTCTTCTATCCCAATAACTCTTAAATTTGGCCTTTTTATGCTATTCCATATTTCTTGAATATTCTGCTCATTATTTCTTACAATTTTCACTGTGTGGTCTACATTCTTTTTAAGAGTACACATTTTATCTTTATTGTCTGATGTCTTATCTTCCAAGAGGTCTAGTCTGTTGGTGATGCTTTCAACTGAACTTTTAATTTAGTTTATTGTTTCTTTCATTTCAAGGATTTCTGTTTTTTTTTTTAATTTTAATTTTTATTTTTTAGAACCTCTATCTCCTTGTTGAGGTGATCTTTTGCTTCCTGTATTTGTTTATGTAGCTCCTCGTTGAAATGATCTTTTGCTGCCTGTATTTGCTCTCTTATACCTCCTGTCAGTTCACAGAACATTTTAATCATGTACATCCTGAACTCCTTCTTTGTAATTTCTTCTGCTGTGGTTGCCATGGATTCTATTAATGCGATATCTTGATTTGTCTGGGGCACTTTCTTCCCTGTCTTTTCATGTTACTCGGGTTTCTTCCCTTCTAGCTCTGTGGGTCCAGGGTGTTATTGTTTTTACCCTATAGTTTTGTAGTGCTCCTGTAGTGTTTCAAAACTTCTCCTTTGTGGGGAAAGACAATATTAACAGATCCCACTATCAACAATATACCACCTATGAACAATTTGTTGCTATTAAGACATTTACATTTTGGTCACAATGTACAGAAATGTTGAATCTGATTATTATCTATAATATAATTAGGTTTGTAAAGGGTTTACAGTTTTTGACGGTGGACAATGAACTGTGGATGGGGCATAGGATGATATGCTGAGGAGGTAGGATGTGAGGATATAGAGTTAATATATCTTAGGAAGTGTGAAAGAGAAATCTTATGAAGAGGGTTAGTAGCAAGAGAATGGACAGGAAGTAGTTTTTGGTAGACAAGTACATGGGAAGACAGTAGAGTACATAAAACAAACACATATGTATTTAGAAAAACAAAGGATGTTAAAATAGTAAAAATTGGAAAAGAAAAATAAAAGAAGGGGGAAGGGCATATACAACACTTCTATATTATATTTTTCAGATGTCTCAGTTCTCAAAATCCTAATTCATGCAAAGTTTTTGGTTTCACATATGTTGGGAATGTGTGGGTGGAAGGATAGAGGGGGAGAAGAAAGAAGACAAAAAAAAAAAAAGAAAAAAATATCGAAGGAAGAATTCAAGATTGTTACTAGTTTTAGAGATCTGTAACTCTCCTGCTTCCCAATAGGTGGGGTTGTCTGTTGCAAGATGGTGTCTCTGCCCTCTGGATGGTGAAGGTAACCAGGGTGGGAAGGCTGGTCCTGGTGCAGGGCACCTGAAAGTGAGGAGTGGCACCCATCAGTCCCTCCAGGGACACTGCACTTCAAGGGTTTGTTTTGGGGACCACTCGTATTCCTTGAGTGCCTGGCCCTAACTCTCTGTGGTTCAGTGGCAGAGCGCTTGCCTGGCATATGTGAGGTGCTGGGTTCGATCCTTGGCACCAAACAAAAGTAAACAAAATAAACATATTGTGTCCATCTATAACTAAATATATATATATATATATATAAGATTTCCCAGTTGCTGGTCTCTCTGTTAGTCTCCAAACTTTTGTCCTGTCTCTCCGTCCCTTAGCACTTCCCAATTGAGGGACCTTTCTCTCAGGGGCTCCTGTGGGTGGTGCCCTGGTCGCACTGCACCCTTGTCCCACTGAGAGCTGTTTTGTGTTGGGAAGGTACTGTGCTGGATTACCACCAATGGGGAGAGGGGGGTGTTGGAAACCAGGTACCTGGCCAGCTGGAGTTCCAATCTGGGAGCTGCCCCCACCAAACATGATGAGGAAGGTGAGCCAAGATGGTGTCAGGCTGCTTCCAGAGCCGGGCGATGGCGCTGTGCTGAGGGTATGTATCAGCTGAGTGACTTGCATGGGAGTGGAGTAGCATCTGGGAGTTCTGCAGCGGTGCTGATAGATGATCCTACCTAGAGATCGGGAGCCCTGTGTTGGCTAGATCTTTGGGAGTTGGGTGTCAGGAGTTCAGGAGTGCTGAAATGCTGAGGCAGGAGCCATGCATGGCGGGTACAGTGCTGGTGATTTCTGCACGAGAGCAGCTGTGTAGGGGTCCTCTGTCACTCTCAGAGATGCTGTATTCCCACTAGATGAGATCTGGGTCACAGAGCGACACAAAATGCTGTCTCCCTCTGCCCCCACCATCTTGGATTCCCTCCAATAGAACTCTTAAACCCTTCTGGGGCTGGGGTTGTGGCTCAGTTGTAGAGTGCTTGCCTAGCATGTGTGAGGCATTGGGTTCGATTCTCAGCAACACATATAAATAAATGAATAAAATACAGCTTCATCAATGTCTAAAAATTAAAAAAAAACCACCTCTTAAACCCTTCTCAAAATAATCAAACACTACAGAACATGTAGCAATACAATTTTTCCCCCTTGAAGACACTTTGTTGCCTTCAATTTGGGTTTGCTGCAAAGCTGTCATCCTGTCATGAGCCAGAAAATTTCTGTTGTGCTCTGTGTTAGATCCCTAGTTCCTGGATCTAATTTCTATCCAGTTTTGGACTTGCTTCCTTGTTTTGATGAAGTTTATCTCCAAGGAGTTTTCTAAGCAAGAATGCAAGGAAAATAAATATTTTGAATACTTTTTTACCTAAGAATTCCTTTTTTTCCATCCTCACACTTGGTTGAGAATGTGAGTGTACATAACTTTGTAGTTTTGAAGGTCCAGATCCACTGCTTTGTAGGATACAGTGTTGCAATTGAGAAATCTTCTATTATGACTCTTGATAATTTGAAAAATTTTCTCTTTACCTAGATATTCTTAAATTTTATAACCATCTCTTGATGTGGGTCTTCTATTAGTATTGGACAGTAAATGGGCCTTTTTATTATGGAAAGTTCTATTGGAAGTAGGTTTCCTGTAGTATTTCTTCTATAATCCATTCCTTTCATTTCTCTTTTTATTTTCATGGAATGTGCATTGATTGACCCTCCTGAACTGAGTTGTGGTATCCGATATGCCCTTTACTATTTGCCACCAACTTTACTATCCAGCTCACCTATTGAATATTTATTTCCACTATCGTATTTTGAAGAGTTCTTTTCAGTTCTTGGAGTAACTGTTTACATTTGTTTTTACTTTTTTGTATTTGAAGTGATTTTTTGGAAGTAAAATATTGTCTTTTATTCTTTTTATTTGTTTGTTTGTTGAGAATGTTCAAATTAAGTGTTCCTTAGTTTATTTTGACATTTATTTTTACTCCCAGAATTGTCTATATTTTCTCAAAATTTCTCTCTTGGCCTCTGTTTTTCACACTGGAGTCTTTTTTCAGATGCTTGGTGACTTGGTGTTGTACAGTCTGTTTTAGAATGTGAGATAAGAAAGCCGGCTGGGCTGGCAAATTGATGACCTTCCCAGCAGGGAGACAGAGCAGGTCCAAGACATTTCATGTGGTGTATTCGTCAGAGTGAGATTTAGTTGAACACAACAAAAATAAACAAATAGCAGAGACTTAATAAAATTAAAATTCATTTTTTTCCTCAAATAAAAGAAGCCCAGTTTCCATGGTCCAGGGCTTCTGCGGCAGCTCCTCATCAGGGATGTAGAGAACATCCACCCTGCTATTCCACTCTCTTAAATCAATGTCTTATGGTCCAGGTGTCTTCTCAAGCTCTAGCTCTAGCTTTATAAAGAATCTGCATTATAGACCGCAGGGAAAAAGAAAAGCAAACTCTCAGTCTCTTCTGAGAAGCTCCACACAACATTTAACTTATACATTTTGTGTAGAAATTAAATACATGGCCACGTCTAACTGTAAGCAAGACTATAAAATGTAGTCTTTTAGCTGGGTGTATTGTTATCTCTGATGAAATTGGGGACTCAAAGCAAAAGTGGAAGTTGAGAATGGATATTAGGGTTGGTAATTAGTGGCCTCTGCCATGTTGAGATTTCTCCAGTGTCAGTATCTATGAATCTTTTTCCTTGGGCTGGTAAGTTTCTTCAAAGAGGACTCTTCCAATTTCCATCATTTAAATCTCCCTGAAACAAAATGACAGGAGGTGCCTCTGGTGCCCACCGCACACCTCTGATTGAATTGTTGCAGGTGGGGAGGTTAGTGTAACTCACCTTGCTCTGACAAAGTCCAACCATAAGCACATGCTGTGGGTCTTTCTGCTTTCTGCCACAGAGATTCTGTGGAACTGAGAGTACAGCCCAGAAAGGTAATGAGGACTGGGAACTGAAGGGTGATTGTTCTAGGTCCGTGTCCATCTGAGTCGTGAACCTCTGAAGGGGTTCCGGTGACTTCTCTGGAGGCCTTGGTGGAATCACCAGTTGAGCATAGTAGAAACTGTTACAACCTACACTGTACTGTATTTGTATTGACTTTTCTGCCTTCCCTATTATCTCACTCTTGCTTGCTGGGACCATGCCTGTCCCTCCAAAATGATTGCACCAAGGTCTTGAATTAGGCTTTGCTTTTGAATAAACTCAACCTAACTAAAAAGGAATCTCATTACTTTAATTCTAAGCTTATATACTTATATATCTTATATACCTACATAAAACATCAATGAGGTAGCCAGGAGATACCACACATTGGCAAGAAAAGAATTAAAAGGGGGAAAAAGGAATACTTTTTGAATTCTTTATTACATTTCATATTGCTGTTCACTTCCTGTGAATCTGTGAAGTATGGTTAAAGAAATTATTAACTCAATTCTCATCTTCATGTATACATGAAGTTTGGGTCAAGAATCTGTCATGATTGGCTTACACAGTTAGGAGGTGTTCTGAGAAAATGAGCCTCATTTATATGCACATAAAAACATCGCAGGAAATTTTAGAAAGTATTGTAGTCTGAAATTGACTCTATAGCTAAAAATAGGGTGTGCGGCTCCTATAGGTCCTTTTGTACTTGTTCCATGGATGCAATGAATTAGTTATAGATCTCTCTTATTTTCCCCAGCACAGCACCAGGAACTTGTAGGTGATTCATTCCTGCTGAATAAATGAATGAATGAATAGAATGTTGGTGTATACTAGTCTCTGTTCTTTTACATCTTGTAAAATAAGTTGAAAATAATGTGCTGACATATTTGAGGAGGTTTTTTGAGGACATCACACACACACATAGAGTAATAATAAGCATATCTAAAATTTTCTATTCTTTTTTATGCTTCGCATCAACTCTGTGGTGGCATTTTAAGAAATTAAAGGTAGATCACCAGTCATTTAACATAAGAATCTTTATTTTGAATTGATTTCGTAGATATTTTGAATCGGAATAAGATGCCATGTTAATTTAAAAACTTCAAGAGAGAAGAAAAAGAGGATGTGCTAGTGAAAATATATTTTACAGTTCATGTATTTAGTATTTAAAAAGCCGCTTTGCATTCTAATATTTGCAAATTTGATATTATAATGATTTTGGTGTCTATGCTACACATTGAGGCCCCACAAGTCCTAAAGTTCTTAACAGAAAAAAATTCCTTCGCAAATTGATGTATTGATGTTCAGTTTAGTTCAATTTAATAAGATTTATTAAATGTTGCACCCAACACTGTTCTGTTGGTGCAGTCAGCTGTAGAGTGTGCCCTCCTGAGTATCCAGGAGTAAAGAATTAGGAAACAACAGACCCACTGGCCCCTCTGTTAGAACTCTAGAAGGAGAGTGCAGGAAGGAGGCAGCAGAGGGAGCGGAGCTCTCCTTTTGGTTGCCTTCCTGGGAAGATGCCTAGTAATCCTCAGTGGGGACTCCGCTTCCACATTCCTTATTGATTCCTTTTCTTAAGTTCAGAATAACTTCGTTAGCTTTCTTGGGCTGCTATAACAAAGTACAATGAACTTGTGGCTTGAAACAACAGAAATTTATTCTCTCACAATCTGAAGACTAGATGTCTCAAACCAGCAGGTATCTCCGGGCCAGAGTCCCCTTTCTGCAGCTTGTTGGGAGGCTCCTTCCTTGTCTCTTCCCAGCTGCTGGTAATCTTTGGCATACCTTGGCTTGTAGATGCATCCCTCCAATCTCTAGCTCTTTTATGGTATTGTCCCCTATGTGGTCATGTCTCTCCTCTCTCTCTCTCTCTCTCCTTTTCTTTTTAGCAGTGTTGGGGATTGAACCCAGGGCCTTAGTGCATGCTGGGCAAGTGCTCTACCACTGAACTATATCCCAAATCCTCTCTTCTTTTTATAAGGATAAAAGTAATATGATTTTAGGACTCACCCTAATCCAGTATGACATCATCTTTACTTAATAACATCTGCAAAGAGCCTAGTAAACTCATATTTATGTTAAGACTTCAACATATTTTCTTTTGAAAGAGACAATCAACCTATAATATATCATATCCTTATTTCATTCCAAGAGTGAAAAATAGCACCACATTTTTTGTAAAGATAAAAGTTATTATCTGTGTTGCTGATTATTGTTATTTCTAATCAAAATTGAGGGCTAAATTTCATGTAGTAGGTATATGTAAGATGTGTTTAAAGAAACGGGGATATTTGAAGTCAGATAAGCAAGTAATGAAACAGTGAATTTTAAAACTCAGATAATCAAGTAAACAAACAGCACATGAGGTGAACAGAATATTGAGGTGACAAAGGGCTACTTTCCTTCTCTTTGTGATAGATTCACTAGATGGAATGTGGATGACTGAATCAGGGTCTGCTGTGTAATATTCCAAACATATTTTCCCTGAGACTAGGACAAATGAAAACAGTCATGTGAAACACTACTTAGAATTGAGGAAAATATAAACAGGACACAATATGATGGATATGCAAGTCGGATTTCCTTTCATGTTGAAATTGGATGAGAATACATTTGATTTTGCTTCAACTGTATCTACAGTTAAGCCACAAATTGCTTCTTGCAACTCTAGTAACTCTGTGAGCAATAAGATCAAATGCATAATATCTTGGTCCGCTGAAGAAAAGGAAGAAGCCTACAAAAAAGAGATAATTTATTCAATTAGCTTGCAAAAGACATCAGATGTTTTCAGTTAAAGAAGACACCTGCCCCCTCTCATCCTAATGTAGTATCCAAATGCAAAAGTGTCATTTAAAAATTATAAATAAATTTATTAGTAGCTTTCTCTCCCCCCTTACTTACGATCCTGCTGGAAAACTGCATCAATTCTACTTTCTATTCCTGGAAAAGTACTTGATATGCTTTTGGGATAACCTGGTTCCATGGATTGTCTTTCATTATCATATCTGGTAAAAAAAAAAAAAGTCACATGTAGACTATAGGGATAACAGTTTTATTTTAATTATACAATTAAAACTTTACAAAGGACCTTCTCACATACTTTATCTTTCATATTTCACAGTGTTTTATTTATTGAAATTAGGAATGGTTAATTTCATCTAAGGGTACACACTTATTTATTAAACTTATGGGTATTGTTAATTCTAAAACAGGGTTCTTATTGTTGATACAAGTTCATTCCCCAAAACAAGAGTTCATATTTTCTAAGGATTTTTAATTAGTTGTTACATAGTATATGTGTGTATGTATGTGTATGTGTGTATACATAAATGAAAATTATATGTTCATCTTGGGCACCAAATTCTGCAGGCTATCAAGAGATTATTTGCTTGTTTGTGTCAGAATTTAACTATTAATAAGAATTAGCCTATGTCTTTCTTTGCATCTCAAAATAGTGTTTTATGAGAATGGATTCTGTTTCACAAAATTCTCAATACCTTTGTGCAGGCATTTTAATTTTATAAAAATAAAAACTTCAAAAGCCATGGTAACACCAGTCATCTTGTGAAAATGAATCTAGTCTCATGAAAACCTCTCAGATCTTACCTAGATATTTCAAACCTTCATATGTCTGATTCTTATTGGTTTGTAGTCAGGGTGGAGAAACAAGGATTTCTACTTACAATTGAAAAATGTTTATCCTACCTCCAGAATTGGTCATTTACAAAGAAGTATGTCTTCCTTCTGTAAGAAACCGCTGCGTCTATTGCTTGCACAGTGCTTGGGAAGCCGAAGCTGGTCATGCTCCTGGGATAACCTCGCAGAATGTCATAGCCACTCAGAGCCCAGTATTGGTTGCCTGTCATGATTCAGGTTACACATTAAATAAAGTTCTTCAGTTTCTCTGAGATAATTAATATATACTCCTTCCTGGTCTTTGAATAATTAGCCATAAAGAAATAAAAATGGGAAAAAAAACCCAGTCTTTGAAAGATGAGGGTAGAAAAGTTAATTTCATGGGGCTGTGAGAGCCCTGGTGGTTCCTCCCTGCACCCATAAAACATCCCGACTTCTTAGCCTGACATTCGGCGCCCCACAATTGAATGTTCTATCTCATGCCACTTCTATACAGTGTCTAAATCATAAACTTGAGAAATGTTAGAAGATTATATTTGGGATGAGGATGGAAAATACTAAACAGGGTCTACTGTGGTTTTCTCAGTTTGTTGATGACAGTACTGAAGCCTGAAGACAGCGTGACCTGCTCAGATTCACACAGTGGAGAGGGACCAAGATGGGGCCCACCCTGGTGTCCGGGCCAAGGCCTGGCACACAAGCTCTCTGTGGCTTACCCTTCAGAAGCTGACCCACAAAGGACCTTGCTCCTTCCTGTCAGGAAGAACTACAATAAGAAAACTTTCAGAAGTCACCTTTGAATAGGAAAACCAGGTCTCGATCAAAATCCTCATAAGCAGCCTGAATACCATTTGGCAGGGATGGCCAGAATAGAGAAATAAAATTGAGTTCAACGAGTCGGAGCTGAGGATGCCGTCTCCAGAAGTACCTAATAGGACACAAGGAAAAGTGTACTACACGCAAATATACACAGTAGTCCAGGTTGTCAGATTCTGTGATTCTCAGGCTAGTAATGGCCATTATGAGATTGCTGGGAGGATATGATTATATCATGTATGCAGTGTTTACTACAGTGACCAGCACATGGCTAGGCTCTGTGGTGATACTGCCTCTTCCTCAGGGAGATCAAGGGAGTGATATCATTTGATTGCATTTGGCATTGCCCCCAATGCAATTAAATGTCCTCCCACATTACCAGATCTTACTTCATTAATACTTTCATTACAATATTCATTAAATATAGGTAGTCATTGACAAAAGCAAAAACACCTTTGTGTAATTCCACTCACAAATATCAAAAAAGAAAAAAGAAAAAAAAAGAGAGAAGATTTTAATGTCAGATGATTTGCCTCACAGCTAAACTAAGTGATAGCTTCTATTTACTTGGCTGATTTTGAATGAATTCAATGATGTTTTGGTGTTGATTAAACACATTTATCAAGTTCCCAAGCAAATATAGCCCATGTCTACCTATACCACCAAATATCTGAATGCTTTAGTGTTGTTTTTTTTCCTTGTATGTTCTGAGTTACCCAGAAAACACTAAAACTTCCAATGAGGTGTGTATGTGTAGAATTCAAAAGAAAAACTGAATAATTAGATTTAGATAGAGTCCTGTTTTAAGATCTGGCAGTAAGAGAAGTCAAAGGAAGGAACAGTTCCCCTTTATACTTGTCTTTAAAGAAGAGTATTTCTCCACGGAGCGTGGTGGCAGCGTCAAAGGTCAATCGGGGATCACAGGCTGTGGGTGTGGTTTCCCCAGTAGGTTGGATAGGGTTATTTGAAGGCCCTGGGGGTAAAAGGGTTTTTTAAAGCATGAGTCCAGCGTCACTCTTAGCTTTTACTTGAGCTATTTCTCAGGAAGGTGAAGGGTCTTCGCAGAAGAGAAATGCTGCCAGCCTCTCCCACAAGGCTCTGAAGTTGCTGTACATTGGCCCTCCTGAAGTTTTTGTTTGCTTAACAAGAGTAATGGTGATTTTCAGGATTAGTTTCAGGTTAAGTTGGGAAGTAAAGAAATGTAAATCTCTGCCCTCCTCCCTTTAATTTCTAATATTCTCTCCCCCTTCTTGGTTACTCCTCCTGATACTTCTGGTCATTCAGTGTCAACTTCCTTCCCACCAAAATTCACCTCCAGGGAAATAGCTGATACTAGTCTTTTATCTTACATTGCAAATATAGATCAAATTTCATCTGTATCTTTTATATAAGAATTTACATTGTAATGTATTTTGTTATTGTAAGATGAAGGGCTAAACTGATAGTTAAGGGAATTTTAAACATCAATGAGCAAACAAAGGAGGTGTTTGGGGTGAAGGGGAGAGTTGGGGTACATAGGGAATTGGATTAGTGTTCAGCGATCCTGGAAATTCAACCATCACCAAAAAAAATCTCCTGATTGTCATTCTTAATTTTATGTTACTCTTCTGCCAGAGAGGGGAGTGCTTCACCTAATTCCCTTCCTCTCCTTTCAATTCCCTTCCATTTCACTCCATTCCATTGCACATTTTGAGGGATCAGGAGGGCAAGAGGAATGAGAGATACTGTGGTTTTACCCAGAGAGAACTTCTTAGGACCAGGCAAAAGTTCCCTGCTCTCCTCCCTGAAAAATAAGTACTTTTTTTAACCACACCCCACTTCTGTCCCCCCTTCTCCTTCAGACAACTATTCTAATATGTTCACTGTATACATTTTTGTTTGCATGTTCTTGAAAATGCCTTGCTTCATCTATTATACATTTTAGGTCTATGTAAAGTCATAGATTGTGTCATTTAATTAATACCTTATAGAGTAGTGTCATTCTGTTTCTTCTTCACAAAGCTCAAAGTTTTGAAGACCCTTTTACATTGTTGCCACATATACCTCTAATGCTTTTTCCACCTATGGCTCTAGGTGCCCTCCAACTCCCACCATCATAAATAAGACTTGAGTGAACATCTTCAGCATGCTCTATATCTGTCCCCTTAGGACCTATGTGAGGTTTTTTTTTTTTTTAAAGTATATCTAGGAGTAGGTTTGCAGTATTGAAAAGGTACAGTCCTGCTTTTTTAGACTACATAAATTGGGAAACATAAAAAATGAGGAGAAAAACTCCCCATCATCCAGAGACGATGACTGGGGATTGACGTGTACATTTCTTCCCCCAATTTTTTTTTTTAAAGCAGTGATAGAGGCTCCATCCCCAAGGCCTCCTTTGCTAGTATCACATTTATCGCCGGCAACTTTCAGAGTTCAGTTTGAGCTTGCCCTGAGAACAGAATGTGCTAGAAGTCCAAAGAGAGATGCTCATGGGGCCTGTTGAGGGCCTATTTCCAGGTGCCACCATGTGCTGCATGGTTCCTTATGGTGACCTCACCGTAGATGGCCTGAATGCCATTGATGTCATCTTGAGGGAGTGAGTAGGTGCTGGGCTCTCTGAAAGCGTAGTTGGGATACATCAAGGCACCAGGGTCAGAGGAATGGGAGAGTCCCAAGGAATGGCCAAACTCATGTGCAGCAACCAGAAACAAGTTGTAATCTGAAATACAAGCAGGCGTGGTGAACGACTTCAGGAGGACTCCACATGGAAGAAGCATGATCTCTAGAAATTCAGTTTCCAAGCCAAGCGACATTTCCCGTGATCACCTTTTACGTCTTCCCTCAGGTATCGGAAGAAATGGGGAGTGGGAGGAATCTAGGGAAGAGCCAAAGGTGTGGAGGAGGTGAATCTGAGCTTCTTATCAAGTCTTCGAACCAAGAAAAGCTGCTTTTATTCTAGTCCCCACACTTTGTGGACATGGGACTGAGGCTTGGAGAGGATTTATCCTCCTGTGCTCCCCCACACCGGCTATCTAGTGCCTAGACCCTCCGGCTCATTAGTAGGGTCTTAGTAAATGGGCAGTTAGGAAGGAAGCCTTCAGGCAGTAGGGTAGACTGAGATGCAGGGATGTCTCTCATTCACTCCCTGGTCATCCATAGCCTAGGATGGCTTCTCCCTATGTCCATGCTCTCCAAGCAGCTCTAGGAATTAATTTTCACCAGAGAGAGGCAAAGCCACCCTCTCTTGTTTCCTTTCCCCATCTTCTAACTTCCACGAACATGGTGCCTTTCATACCAAAGAACTTTAAAATTCCCCATCAAACAAAGCCCAAGCACCTTTCCCTGGCCTTCAAGACCTTTCAGAAAACATCTTTGAGTGCCTGGGTACCGAGTGAGGGGCTGTGTGAGATTTTCAGGGGTTCTTTGTTCTCCAGGAGTGCATCATCTAGAGGAGGAGATATGTGTGCAAACAACTTGAAGGCATAGAAAAATGAGTGAGAACAGATAGGAGAAACAAAGGCTCTCAGGAATCTCTGGGGGAAGGCCTCATCTCCCGCTGAAGACAAGCTAGACTGTGGCTTTTGTCACAGCATGGCTAGATGAGGGAGATTCTTAAAGATAGGGTTTGGGGCAAGAAAATGGACATTTCAAAGAGAGAAAACAATGTGAGCAAGTGTAGGAAGATGGGAAGCATGAAATGGGTTCTAGAAATGGTCCATGCACAGTGTCACTGGTGCGTTTGAAATGTGAAGACAAGTCACATGTGGACAATCATGAAAAGGCTTCCATGCCAAGTGAAGGTATTTAGACCCGATTTGTGCAGACTATCTCAACACTGAAACTTTTAAGCAGGAGAGTCATGTGATCTAAGATGGGCTTTCCAAAGACAGACCATGCTGCAGGGAAAAATTAGAGGGAGCAGAGACTGAAGGGGGCGAGTCCAGTTAGGAATCTGAATCATTAAGTGGAGGTAAGAAAGGATGATTGCCCGAACTAGTGGGGAAGACTACTAGTGGGGAGGAATAGTGTCATGGAGAGTTATTATTCATCTTCAGGTATACACATCTCCTAGCACAGGGACTGAGTAGACACTCACAACATATATGTGGAGAAAATGGAGGGAGGAACAAGTCCCAAATAGGGTAGAAGGAGCCTTTCCTGTCATTTTCTGAAATGGGCTCTCTGGCACATTGTGACCTGATGGCTTTGTTAAGTCCCACATTGTCTGCATACACCTGTCCTCAGCTCTTTTCTTCCCTTTAGGTGGCCTTGCTCTTCTAGTTATGAGGAGTCTCCTGGAAGGAGTGGTTTGCTGCATAGGAACATGCCATTGAAAAAGAGCTTCCTGGAAATGAAACTAAGTGAGAAAATGTGGCTACTTTTTTCTAAATAGGATAACTTCCCAAGGGAACCGAATTATTTCTGAATTTCCAAAAAATTGGACAATAGGTCTTCTCAAATACCATTATATTTCATAATATTAAAAAAGAATATGACCTAAAACATTGGTCAGTAAACTTTGAGGCTTCGTAAGCCATATAGTCTCTGTCACAGCTACTTAGCTCTGCTGTTACAGAATGAAAGCAGTCTTAGACAATACATAGCCAAATGAGCCTGTCCTGCCTCTAACACAACTTTATTTACACAAACAGGGGCCAGGCAGGATTTGGCCATGGTTTGTAGTTTTCTGATCCCTGCCTGCTATGGTTTGCATGTGTTACTCAGAAATTCATGTGATACAAACTTAACCCCCAATACAACAGTGTTGAGAGATGGGGCCTAATGGAAAGTTTAGATTAATACTCTTAGTAAGTCTGCAACTTCATTCTTTCCTCTCTTGCTCTTCTGCCTTCCACCATGTGAGGATGCAGCAAGAAAGACCTTAACAGATGCCAGCATCGTGATCTTGGATTTCCTACCCTTTAAAAATCATGAGGAAATAATTTTCTTCTTCATCAATTACCAAGTCTCAGGTATTCTGTTATAGTAGACCACACAGACTAAGATAGTACCCTAGGAAATAAGGTCAATACTTAGTTTTGGAATTTTTTTAAACTCGAATTGACTTAGTTTTTTAAGGTAGCAAAATTTTTAAATGATCATTTGCAAGAGTTTGAAATATTACTATAAGTTGGGAGTGTGTACACATATATGTATGTAGATTCTAATGTGCAAAGTTAATTCAGAAGCTGCAAGTAGACATAATCTTGGTTAACTTACTTCTAGAAGTTTGTGTCCATGTTTCTTCTGCATCAAAATGAGCATCTCCTCCAATACCTTGGCCAGGCTGAAAGGCATGAGCAAGGATTCCATTGGGTCCATCAAATGGAGAGTTGTCACCATGCTCTGAAATAAAACAATTAGTTAAGTCCTTTTCACATCTCAGGTTAGCCGGGGATGCAAAACTGAGCATGAGTTCTTTGAGCCTACCTCTCTGGGCAAAAGCAATATTGATGTCTGCTTCTCCCTGTGATACCCTGGTGAAGGTCAGAGGTGATGCAGCGCTCCAGACTTTAAAGGCTTTCTCAAATGCGGTTTCCACTTCAGCCTCTGACAACTGTGGGGTGTAGTTTATAATCCTTCAAAATGAGAAGGAGCAAAAAGGGTCGGTTACTGCTGGGAACAGCCTTCCATTGGCAGACAAGTCACTCTTTATGTGGGACTTGAATATGTAAGGTGCCACCACTGGAAAGGGGATGAGGAGGGAGTTCGAGCCTCTGGGTTAAAAGCAGACACAGGTGTGGGCAGAATATGCCATATCCTTACGTCTCAGTGTCCTCACCTGCAAAATGAGGATGATAACATCATCTTCCTCTCATAGGTTTGTTGCAGGGATTAAATACACATAAAGCATTAAATTTTCTACTTGGCCAATAGTGTTTCACAGATACTGAGTATTCTTGTTATTTCTACGGAGATGTATGAAAGATCAGGCCAGATTCTCTCCAGCAATGATTAAGACTTTATTTATTTATTTATTTTTTGGTCCTAAAGTCAGTACCTAGAGAGACAGCCTCCCATTACCATAGCCTTCTTTAGATTGGTGGAGAAGGAAGACAAAAATGGAAGGCTTTGGATTAAAACAAAAACAAAAACAAAAAAACAACCCATGGGATCACTACCCTTTCCTTCTCATACTTTTTCCCAGTTCGTGCTTGACTCATGCACAGTTCGTTCTCTGCAGAGGCAGGGCTATTTACCCATTTGTGCCTGGAATATCATAGGAGCTGGGTGAGTAAATTCTGCAGCTCTAGAAGTATCACCTGTAAGTCAGGTCAGTGTGTTTCCAGGGCCTTCCAGGGGTCAACATGTAGTCACCACTATCAGGCACTCCACAGCGAGGCTTTTCCATCATCTCCAGAGTTTCTGCATCTGGCTTCCCCGTCACATTCAACCCAAAAAATCGCTGCATTTCCTTGAGCTTTTCAACAATCATGCTAGGGCTGCTCTTCTTTATAGACCGATATTGGTTGCTTGGTAGCTGGTAGAACTTTTCTAGGTAATTCTGGACAAAGTAAGCATAAGGGTCTTTGCTGTGAAATTACCATCAGTTCTCTGGGCATTTTGCAACCCTTTCTAAATTAATACAGAGCTCAAACTCTGATTCTGACAGCCACAGGAATGGTTAACTTATATTCATGGGTTGACTTTGAGGGAACAATGCTTATTAAAAAGAATGCTCCCTCTGTTTAGTGTACAAGTTAATGGCCATGCACAAAAATGAGTGTTCACAGGGGACCAGGACCAAGTCACACACATGCAAAAAGCTACTATAGTCAGGAAACTGCCTTCTTACCTCTATTTAAAAAAAAAAATCAGGACTAGAATTTTTTGGCTTCTGTTGAGTCATTAGTTGCATCAGTGCAGATTTTTAATTTCAATCCTTTTATTTTTAACTACTGGAGAGGTTTAATGAAGAAGCTGAGGCATAGAGAATTGAGGCACAATGTAGGTCCCAACTCACCATGTTGCCTCTCTAATGAGAACTGATCATTTCAAAAGAAGTCCAAATATGTTTGGGGGTAAAGGAAGCATCATTGATATTAATGTTTTATTCACCAAGTTATTTCCTTTGGAAGGGGCCCAAAATCATTTTTTAAAATTTATTTATTTTTACATTACAATTCTTAATACACCCCAAAATCACTTGAAAATACAATTTCTGATGGGTGTTAACAAGCCAGTCCTGAGACTCTGTCTCATTTCATGTGGTCTTTGAACCTGACATTTTGAAGGTGACACAGGACAGAGCACATACTATGAGATTGAATAGGTTTGGGCAAATCTTAACTGTGAGGCTTGGACACATTACTTATCTGATTTAAGATTCACTTTTATCTCTGAAATAAGAATAATAATTCCCCCCCACACAGGGCTGTTATGAACTCAGCAGGTACCTTGTAAAGAGTAAGCACTCAGTGGATTTTAGATATTAACTCCAGGGTCACAGTTATCATTGTAAGAAATAAACCCCAACCCTCCAAAAGACAATAAGAACAATGCTGTTCTATAACTAAAATGCTAAGAAAATTGTGTGTGAGAAACACATACACAAAATTCCCTTGTATTTATTAAACATTTGGCCTGACTTTCATCCTGCAAAGCAATGTAGAAAAGCTATTGGTTTTTGCTTTTAAAATGCTTCCAAGCGTTTATAAGCGTTTCACAGTTGTTGCTGGGAAATCTGTTTGCACCATGTGCTACTTCTAGTCCATTCTAACCTCCATCCTCATGTTTTCTTCTATGTCTGACACTTTTGGATATAAAAAATATGCCCATATCAAAAGCAGCAGATGTGTAGTACCTGGATTACAGATACAGTGGAAGAGAAAAATCTTAGGTAAGAAAAAAAACCATTACTTTTAAATGAATTTTCAGCTGGAGGAGGCTGCAGTATTTTCTCAAGTTTTGAAGAGCCCAGTTTGTTTTCACGGCTAGATTTTAGAGTGCTGGACCTTGCCAGCTTGGAACGCTTCAAATCACTAGAAGGAAGAGAGATGGAACCTCAAGCAAATCACTCAGACCATTTCTTTCAGGCTGTTTAGACTGAAGAGAGAGAGAAAAAATCCTGCACGATTTCCTAATAATTAGTAAATCAACCACCCACTTAATTAATAAGTAATTTACCTGAACAATTTTTGCATTTTTCTCTTCTGAGTGTTCAGAAGGTACAGGAAAGGCCTTGGTGAGCTGCATATGGAGTAAGAACAGAAATGGAAATGTCTTCAGACTGAGCATGGCCTTTTCTTCAATTCTACCTCTCCTGGCCTTCCTTTCTGCTCCTCTGGGTAGGGCCTAATGGGTACACTGAAGTTCTCAGCATCCTGTGATGCTCCCTGCTCTCTTTTGGTCCCTTATAAAGCCATGTCTTCAACAACTGCTGCATCAGGAATATGAAGCAACACAGGTTCATTACACTCTGACAATTTTTGCAATGTTAAAATGTGATTTGGTACCTCAAAATGGGTGAAGCTTTCAACAGAAAAAAGACAGTGTAATTTGCAGCTCTGCTTTGGGGGTTTTAGTTACTCTTGCAAAATTGTCTGGTCAAGAAGAAGGAACAAGGGACTAATTCTGAAGTTTCTGGTTTACATTTTTTGCCTATTTAAGATGCTGGGGCTGTATTAGTTCATGCAGGGGAATATTATTAGATTAGTGGTAGGCATATTGGGACCAAGAAGCACAACACAAACTCTGTTCTTTTCCATGCTAGCTCTCTGTGGGGAGACTGAGTGCCTGAATGCATTGTCACAAAGTAGGCTTTGTATAGAGGTCCCAGAGCAGCATTTAGAGGATGTGGCTTTGGCATCAATGTATTAGAAAATCCCCAAACTGTGAGCTGGATTTCCCATAGAAATGACAGAGGGGAAAAATACTGATGATGATGATGATGATGATGATGAAACCTGATAAATATTTACAACGTCCCAGACATACACACTGTATACACATTACTTCAGTTCATGCTCACTCAGCCTGAGGAAAGACACACTGTTATTATCTCCATCCTACAGATGAAATCGAGTCCAAGAGAGTCTTAGATGACTCACTGTTTCTTGTGCCTGGGACCCAGAGTTCTCTTAGGCTCTCTCCCCAAAAGATGAACTGTCAGTCATTTATACCTCCATGTGAACTTAGGGAAGACTGTTTCCTATAAGATGAGTTTCAGAGTCAGTTAATAAGATGGGGGAGGTTTAGTTTTAAAACGTGCAAGGCCTCGGAGGAAATTTCTGTCTCTTTTAGTACTTGGTCACTGTTATGGTTTGGATCTAAAAATGTTCCCCACAAAATCTCAGGTGTTAGGCAACGGAGCAATATTCAGAGGTGAAATAATGATTATAAAAGCTGTAACCTCATCAGTGGATTAATCCATTTGATGGATTAATAATTTGAGTGAACTACCGGATGACCATCGTAGGAGGTGGGGCATAGCTGGAGGAAGTAGGTCACTGGGGACCTTGAAGTGCATCTTGTCCCTGGTGCGTGTGCTCTCTCTCTCCTCTCTGCCTGAGCTGCTTTCCTCCATCACACCCTTCTACCATGATGTTCTGTCTCATCTCAGGCCCAGAGCAGTGTAGTTGGCTATCCATGGACTGAATGTGAGCCAAAATAAGCTTCTCCTCCTCTAAGTTTTTCTTGTAAGGTTATTTTAGTCACAGTGACAAAAAGTTGACTGACACAGCTCCCTCCCACCCCCGTCCTGAAGGCAGCAGACTATTCTTATCATCTGAGGTACCCTTGCACAGCAGAATAGCAAACAGCATTTTTATAGCTCAGTTTTGCTTCTTAGGCCTGAAAAGATGAAACGTTTGCATAATCATGGTCTATTTTCTCTTTAGTTATAAAAATAACGAATGGATTCAATTGGCTGGAGTGGGCATGTGCTTGAATCTCAAAGGGTGAGTGGGATTTTGCCCGTGGGTTATATGGCCCAGTAGGAGGGAGCGTAGATGTGCACCAAGCACTGACCTTTACCCAGTGAAGCTCAGGCTCACTTGACTCATATTTGCCTCACATAAACCAAGGCAAAATATCTTCTGTCTCATGCCTTTTGGAGCTCTGTGAACAGGAGAGATGCATAGACACTCTGATCAAGTTAACAGGATAACTGTTGGGGCCACTTGTGATGAAGAATAAAGAGCATTGGAGTTGAAATTAAAGTAACAGGGTCCTAACTGTAGTCTTGCCACTTCTTATGCAACTATTTGGCAAATCTTCTAAATCTTTTGAAACTTATCTTCCATATCTATAAAACTGGTACATTGGCATCCCTCTCAGAGGGCATCAGGAGAATTAGAGGCGATCATCTCTGGAAAAGCTCTATGTGAGCTCTCCGGTGGGGCGTCCCCTTTGTATTATGAATGTGGTTGAGTTATAGCTGTGTTAGTACATGTGTCCATTCTGTGAATGGGTTTACAATGTTGAAAGTTCCTCTTTTCTAAAAAGAAGAGTATTTCAAAGTTAAACCACCATGTGGTGAAGTAACTTCCATGAGTTTCCTTTACTGCCTGGCACTCAGTTTAGCTAGGGAACTTAAGTATGCGGCTTATTCTTAAGTATGTGGCTTTTTCTCTTTGCACTGAGTATAAATATCACAAACCATCATGTATTGAACACTCTGCCAAGCTGGCAGTCTCTCCTGTCAAGTGAGGGAAACATGTATTAAGTGTCTATACTCTATAGGAATCTGTCTTAGATGTTCAATATCTTACTATCTCCCTTCAGCTTCATAACTGCCCACGGAAGTAGGAATCTTATCTCCATTAAAAGAAAGAAAGAAAGAAAGAAAGAAAGAAAGAAAGAAAGAAAGAAAGAAAGAAAGGAAGGAAGGAAGAAACTAAGAAACTGAACTTCAGAGATATAGTTCCAACCTACATTTCCATTTACCATTCCTAGTAATCCCCTTTATTCTCTCAAAGGAAATTTCAAAATAAGGTTCTCAGCCTTGGCTCTCTATCAGAATCTGTATTAAAAACACAAACAAGGGGCTGGGGTTGTGGCTCAGAGGTAGAGCGCTCACCTAGTACGTGCGAAGTGCTGGGTTCGATCCACAGCACCACATAAAAATAAATAAATAAAATAAAGGTATTGTCTGACTACAACTTAAAAAAAATAAAAAAAAAAAAAAACACAAACAAGTAGTCTCCTTCTAGGGACCAAATATTGAGTCTACCCACCCAAAATTCATATACTGGAGTCCTAACACTTTAGGTGATGGTATTAGGAGGTGGGGCTTTGGGAGCTAATTAGGTCACAAGAGTGGAACCCTGAGGAGTGGGATCAGTGCTCTTGTAAAAGGATCCCAGAGAGCTCTCTTGCCCCTTCCATCGAGTGAGGATATGTTGAGAAGTCGGATCTAGGACGTCCAGCCTCTAGAACTGTGAGAGGAGAATAAATTCCTGTGGTGTATAAGCCACACTGTCTCTGGTATTTTGTTAGAGCAGCCAGCACTATTACAACTCTACTCCAGCTACTGAGTCAGAGTCTCTGAGTGGGACCTGGTATAGCTAGTTTTAGAGAGTAACCCATTTGACTCAGAATGAACTAAGAGCCTCGATTGTAAGGGAAGATAGTAAATGAAAAGAGAATTTTTAAAAATCTAGTCTTTATGGTTTAGAAGAAGGAACATTCCTCTCCTATTGGGGAGATCCGTACAGCCTTCATGAAGGAAAGAGTCCTTGAGGTGAACTTTGAAAGGCAGATTGAATTTTGTTATCAAAATTTAGGTGAATGGTAGTGAGATTGGAAGAAACAAATGGCAGAGGTAGTGAGATAAGAAACCTTGACTCAAAGGTGGGGAATAACAAGATTCTGGGTGAATTCACTAGAATATATCAGAAGAAATGAGTTGGAATGACAGGTTATAGTCAGGTGGTGGAGAGGCAGGAATTAAATGTCAAAAGGTCGGCAATGAACAATCTTCATTCGTTTCTGGGCCAAGTCACACGCTGAGTTGATAAAGCTAACCTGTCCATAGTATCAGGGACTACTGGGGTAGGGAAAGGCTGCAAGTGTGAACAGTGAGAGGGTAAGAGACGAGGTGAAAAGTCATAAAGACTTGGCCCCAAGCTGTGAGATGGACAGTGAAGAAATGAGGTTGAGGAGGACAGGAAGAAACCTAGCTCATCATTCTACCCATCTCCAAGAAGCAGCCAATCATCCCAGAGATGCACGGGGAATCTGCACTGGGAAACAGGGAGGAGTTCTCTTGAGATGACAAGTGGAGCTTGAAGGAAGTGGAGAAGACTTGCAGAAGCCCTGGCGGAGAGATCAACAGGCCGATGAGGCTGACGACAGGCAGGCCGGGCAGCTGCGAGGCGCCTGTGGTATCCTGCATTAGAGGGTAGTAACTGCGAGCTTTGAGGATCTAGCCCATTCAGGGAAGATTCTGCCCCAAACCTCTGTATTTCTTCCCTCACTTCTCCTCAACTTCCAGCTGGAGGGTGTTGAGGATAAGACAGAAGGAGCAAAGCCACCCGTTGATAGTTAGTAACGTTCACTGACCAGGTAGAGACCCATAACAACCGACTGTGGAACGATAGGCGTTTCCATTCTAGGCTGCTCTGTGTTTCTGGGATAGGAGTTTGCTGACTGGATTTGCCAAAACTCTCTTCTCAATAAGGCCAGTTCTGGGGCTGGCGTATTGTATTTTTTATTTTTCTTGAGTCAGTGTCTTTTTAAAATCTTCTCCACTTTCACTTGTCTAATCTCATGTCTAGCTATACCAAAACAGCATATTACCTCCATTTTAGATAAATTCACTTGTTTTCCTTAATTTTGCTTATCCCACCCTCCTGATAAGCATTCTGTGCTTTAATGTACAGTATTTCACTGCCTAGTAATCACAGATTTTATGACTTTTTTTTTGCAAAAAAGTGGAGGTTTTACTAATATATGAAGTTTTTGAAAGAAATTGTGTTGGTATTACTTAAAAATCATTTATTACTAAACTGTCCTGGGTGCAAGATTAGGTAGGACGCACAGAATACTCGAGAATATACTTTAAAATTGAATGGTTCAAATCGAAGCACATCCTTTCTTCATGACAGTTGGGCAAACATTTTTCCAGTATGGAAAACAAAAAATTAACACAGCTGTTGCTGATTTGCACATTGTAGTCAAAATATTTCACTTTAGAAAATTTACTACTGTGTTGTGGAGTAAAATTCAACCTTCCCTTTGGAAGGTTCTGTGTTGCTACCACTGGTTCCGTGATCTGACCTGCCTTCCTCAGGGCTGCACATAGAATATGAGTTCACTCTTAGTTCTGCAGCACTCTAAAAAATCACACACGTGGGCTTTCAGAAACACACAGACGATGCACATGCACTGAGAATCCGAGGCTCAGCTCACAGCACAGAAGGCAAATGCACATCCATGTGCCACTGGTGAGCACGTTGCTTCTTTGTTTACCTTTCAGGTAGCTTGAGGAACAAAATTATCACACACGATAATTACACAATGGAAGATCATAAACCAATATTTTGGACTGCAAAGGTGTTATGATTATGTGGTGGTGTCCATTATGCTGTGAAATACTGTATCCAAGAATCTCTCTCCACACCTAGACACCAGAATCTATTTTCCTTGTATATTCTCTCTACTCTCTTTTTTCCCTCACTGGCTCATTCCCTTCTGTCCGTAGGCTTTTTTCTATTAAAATGAAACAAAACTAACCAAGAGCCGTCTCTAACCTGCTAACCGTTTGAGTGATTGTCTTTGCTCTTTTTCTCATGGCCACACTTTTTGGAAGTCTAACCTGGTGGCTCCACTTCCTCACACCACACCCCTATTCCTTATCCCCTTGTGGCCAG
The DNA here is from genome assembly GCF_048772815.1 of Callospermophilus lateralis. Classification (NCBI taxonomy): domain Eukaryota; kingdom Metazoa; phylum Chordata; class Mammalia; order Rodentia; family Sciuridae; genus Callospermophilus; species Callospermophilus lateralis. The sequence goes on along the minus strand of NC_135306.1, from coordinate 123,909,663 downwards.
CTGCCACTCTGTAGGAAACTGTTGGCATCTGCGAGGACTCATCTAAGCCCAGCATTGCACCTGTAGGCCCCTGATAGATACTGTTCTCTCTTGACTTGATTGAAAGTTCTCAACTTAGTTTTGTTTTTTAAACAAAAAAATATCCTAAAGATACCACACAAGCCCTTTGGTGACAGCAGTTTAATCCCATGGCGGAAGGGCAAGAGATCAATCGGTCTCAAGCCCTTATATAATCAACATTAATTCATTCATGAAAGTAGAGTCCTCATGAGCTAAACGCCTTCCATTAATCCTCACCTACCAACACTATTGCATTAGGTTTTGAGTTTCCAACACATGCTTTTTTGGGGGGACATATTCAAATCATAGATTTGATTTGATTTAGATTTCAAGTGGGTATAGGTTTCTCTATTTTGTTTAGATGTCCTCTTGATTCAGCTGAGATTTTAATCGTCTCATAGCTGGTCTTGTTTGAGATTCAAAAGAGCTCCAGTACTGATCCCTTTGGAGATACTTAAGCATATAAGTCCTAATGCCTACTTCCACCTCTCTTTATCCTTTTCTTTTAACCTTCTTATGGCTCCTTTCCCTTCAGTAAAATCTTTCTTAAGTCATGTTTTTGGTCTTCTGCTGTAGGATGTAAATACTATGATCATTCTTCTAGGCATGCGCTCAGTATCCTCAAGTAAAACCCCGGAGAAGACTAATTTGCCTTGGGTCAATAGTAGGTCTGAAAGTCAAGCTCAGACCTTCAATCTTATTCAGGATGTCAAGTGGGAAATCTTGATGAAGACTCTTTCTTCATTAGATGCTGCCAGTAATAGGAAAGATTAAATTGGAGATTTTCAAAATAAGCTAATCATTGTTACTCCTATCTTGGCACACATTCAAAGTTTAACCACAGTAAAATTTAATGTAGATCTGTGCAAATAGACTTTGTCCATTTATGAAATTTGAGAACTATGATGCAAGTTATTTTTAATACTTATAAAGTAACTTGGATAACTTTGAATTGACATTTTATGCATCCTTAATTCAGATTGTTTTCACATAGTAAACTGAGAGTCCCTGAGAAAGAAAGCAGAAACATTAACTCAGTCACCACTCTGCTGTTTGCTGACATGCTGTTTAATTATATTTTCCAACTTGTTCACACTCTATTGGGATAGCTGAATAGTTTTAAAAAATGATACTTAACTGTTCATAAGAAGGCAATGACTTTAGCATATTACTTTGTGATAATCTATACATCTAAATGTATTTACATATGTGTTTTCATGGTGGTAAATTCCTTAACTAGTAATGAACATAATGACAACTTTATCATTGCAACCCTGATGTGCTCTCCATAATTTGTAAAGCACCGTTGGTACAAGGCGTTTTAAGAAAAGTCAGTTAAGGTTTGGGGAGGTTGAATCCTGCCATTGTCTACCACTGAACCTACCATTTATAGAAACATTTTTGGTTTTGGTCATGAGTTATCACATAGAGTTTTTCATTTTTCATCATAGAGTTGTGCATTTTTATCTGATCATAAGGACCCAATGAAATTTCCAGAAACTGAAAGAACATTAGTAATGGGAGAAAAATAACAATCTGTCTCTTAGAATATGGGCATTAATAGAAATATAGTGTTGTTTTATTCAACTTCTTTGCCTCTGTGACCAAAAGACCTGACAAGAACAATTTTAGAGGAGGAAAAGTTTTTTAGGGCTCATGGTTTCAGAAGTCTCGGTTTATAGATGGCTGGCTCCATTGCTCTCGGCCCAAGGTGAGGCAGGACATCATGGCAGAGAGTGGTAGAGGAGAGCAGGTCAGCACATGACATTCAGGAAGGAGGGTGGGGAGGGAACACATTCAGTTCACCGGGGACAAAATATAAGCCAAATGGCATGCCCCCAATGACCCACCTCCTCCATCCATGCCCTACTGGCCTACAGTTAATCCCTATCAATGGATCAACGCACTGATTAGGTTAAGCCTCTCTTAACCATTTCACCGTGGAATGTCTTGCATCATTTCACATGTGAATTTTGGGGAGGCATCTTATATCTAAACCTTAACAAGTATTTCTCCCTCTGTTCTGGGTTCCAAATGTTAGGAAGAACATGGACAAATGTGATTCACTCAGATAGAGGAAGAATTAAAAGTGACATCACCTTTAAAAAATAAAATGAAGACCTCTAAGAGATCTTGGTATGAGGAAGAAAAGAATTGAGGGTTTTGGAGCAACTCCCTTCAAATGTATGAAAAGCTGTCATAAAAAGAAAACGCAGTTGTATTGATCCACCAGAAAAAGAAAATGCACCAGTAAATGAAAAAGGCTAGTTATCAGATGCTTTTTTTTCCAGCGAATGATAAGGCAGTACTCTGTGCAGTCAGAGTTGACCAAAGACACAATGGGGCCTCCTGAGTCCTCATTAAGCAATATGTAAGTACAGCAAGGTGACCAGCTGATGGAGGTACTGTAGAGTGAGGTTGGGCATCAGGCAGGTGGTTGGAATGGTTGGATTTTAATGACCTTTTCTCCCTTTGGACTGAATTTGCTGTCACTCACAGTGTGAGGATCAGGAAAACGGGGTTCTTTTGCTCTCTGTGAAGCTTGGTTTTATCATCCTCCATCAAATGGAGTCCTTTTGAGGGCTATCAGACATGCACCTATTCAATGAGAGCTATTGGCACAGCAGGACACAGTTCTCTCAACAATGTTAATTTCTAATACCTCTTCTTGAAGATCCTTTCAGAGAATGGTTTGGGAATCCAGAGACAAAGAGTGGATGGAGACACCAGTTTTTATGGCAGAAACTGAAGAGAAAAGAAAGCATAAAGTAGTTGTAGAAAGAATGGAAGAATCATTGCAAAAAACCTTGCGGTCTAAACTTAAAAAAAAAAAAAATTAGAAATATATATTATAAAAGCCTTTGAAACATAAAGTTAGAACTGTTTTTAATCTTCTGAACTTGAAACCTGATTGGAGGTGGGACTCTGTGTTCTGAGTCTCCAAACAGATCAGTAGCATCTAAAAGCAAAAGGCAGTTTCCCGACTTAGGTGTTGTCTACTCTAACGTCAGCGACTCCATTATTCTCCACTCCCCTGTTCATAGCAGAGCCTCAGAGTTGGCTCTGAGATTTTCTCCTTTTACCCAGAGAAGAACATCACTTTTGGGAGGTCGACTGATGTGTTTTTTCAGTTTGGGGTTAGGGTTATGAGGGAGTTCTGCATGTCTTCACAGGACCTTTTGATTTTTCATTCTGCAGTTTTTCTGGTCATGGGGTGACCCCTGCTGGTCACCAGGAGATATTACTACCTTTTTCCTGGGGTCTTCCTTCCATTCCTTTCCTCTCCATTTACAGACTTATTTTGAAAGTTATTACAAAGAACACAGATGAAGAGAAGTATAGGGTGAGGCACAGGGGAAGGGGAGTAGTGTTTCCCTACCTTTTGTGAGAACACCACATTCCGGGATCGTTCAGGTGCCCAGCTACATGAAAGTTCTCTGTTTTTTTTTGTTTTTTCATGGAGTCTTCCTAGAGTACGCATGGTTGCTAATAGGGTAGGAGCAGAACCCCAGCAAGTCTATTCAGATTATATTTTGGCCTCTGTGTGCAGCATGCCTTCCTCCAGGGCCCCAGGCAGCAATCCTCTGGAATGAGCACCATCTTACGACCTACTGTCAGGCCAGGGTGCAACAGAGAATTCTTTGTGGCCCATTCCAAGACAGAAAGGTGGAGGAAATATTTCCATGGCCCACCCCGGGAAAAAGAAATTCTCATTTCCATGGTCTGCCTTGGGGAGGGAGTTATGAGCCAAGAACTGTGGACAAAACCTTCAAAATATATTTTATGTTACCATAGTTTCAAATATGTCTCTCTGGACAGAGAAAATCACCTTCCCCCAACCCTTGTCCCCAGAAACAACTGTTCTCCCCTTCAGGACTTAATTTAGTATTCCCTATTGTATTTCTAGGCTAGTTGGAAAGTGTATAGTAATATACTGCAAAAATGGTGTACAAATATTGAGAGAAATTTTACTCCAAGATTCTATTAAATTTTCTGTAGGCAGTCATTTAGCAAATAGTGGACAAACCTTTGAATAATCCTTGTCATTTCTGAGTGGGAAGCATTCCTTGTTAGAGATCACAGGGCAATACATTAACAAAGCCACATCTAGTGTCTGCTTTCTACACTGTAAGAGCTTCAGTATGCACCAACCATGGAGACCCCAGAGTGTCTCCTACCTGGTGGGAATGTTGATGTTCCATAGCCTTTTTTGCCAGCTCTTGTTCCTCTTTTCTGAGTTTGAAGAATCTCAAGGAAAGATGATTTACCTGTTTTTGTCACGAGACTCCCCACACTCAGTAGTGGCCAGCATGAGGGCCATGATTAATCAATTTCACTAGAATGATGTAGATGGAGAGGAGCGAGGGAAATTCCCCGAAAGGGGAAGGAAGATACTGTTCTGTGATGAAGGAAGGCTGTGGCCTGGACAAACAAGGGTAGTTGACTATGACAGCCACATCCCTCCACCCCTCAGCGCATGGTGAGCCTATGTAGATATATTTGGAGGGATTGCAGGATGATCCTCCACTTCCACCTCACAAAGGGAAAATATCATTTCATCATGCTCTTGTTTGCAGCCTGGATTACTACCATTCCAATAATTACTTCAACAACAGAGGACTTATCTTAATCTCTTTGACACCAGATTGTGAATTAGTTCAAACTCATTAATGCAACAATCAAAGCAGAGGTGCTTCTTGGTAAATGGAGGGACTTAGTGAGGGTAGAAGTACTCTCAGAAGGGAAGGAAGACCCCCAGGAAGTTTTTTGTCTCTTTTTAAAACTCAATGCATTCAAGGCCAGGCAGGGGATGACCACAGATGAGGGACTGAGTGGCTGTGGCTGGGCTGCATCCATTCACAGAAGGAGGGAGAAGCCTCAACACTCTCTGGGAATAGCTTTAAAGGCAAGTCTCCTTTCACTGGTGATCAATGACCCCAGGATTCTCAGGGTCAGTCTGTACCTCCAAAGCTCACTGACAACAGTTAAGAAGTACATCTTGCCAGTATTTTCTTCACTCTTGCAGGGAAGTCAAAGGAGCTGTAGATGCCCCATTGATACAGCAACTGAGTTTCCCCCACCACCCAGGACTTACTGCCTACCACCCAATATCAACTATGAGGACATTCACCAGGGACTCTGTAGACATTAGGCAAGAGTTCGTCCAGATGTTCAACTCACAGGAAGTGAATGGAGAGTTGTATTTCAAAGTGAGGTGTACCCAAGGCAGCCATTCCTCCTTACTGTAATTGGATCACTTCAGCTGCACTGGAGCACAGGTGGGCACCCTGCAGGACAGCATGGGCAGGAAAGTATGCACACTGCCTAGAAATCATGTCCTCTGGCTGGAATGCACCTCTGAACTCTCAGCTAGGCTGGCTCCAAAGGATTCTGCATTTGTTCATTTAACCACCTTGGAATATCTATTTATTTAAACATCATGAAACCAGGGTATATCTGCACAAATATACATATTGCTATCTCACAAAAGGGCACTTTAAAACTTCACATATACACAAATACTCTTTATTTTCAGGATGGACATGTTGTATAAATCTGTTTGACGCTCTTAGCTTACCTAATGAATTTAAATTATTCATGTTATTTCTGCGATAGGGTCGTGATCCTTTATATTTTATGCATACAAAAATCAAACACTGAATATTTCAAGAGGCTGAATGCTTGATGTAATGTACACAGTGCCAGGATTTGTTATTGGAATTGGAGTGTGATCTGACATGACAAAATCCAAGAATTTTGTACTTTGATGGGCTGTCATTCATCTCTCCAGGTAGTGATGGGAGGCAGGAGTGAGAGAACATCTCTACCAGGACAGTCTTTCCTTCTTATTGAGTAGTGATGATTAATTCTAATAAATTTTCAGGAAAAAGAGTACTTGTTGCTTTAGCAACTCAGTTGGGTTTTTTGCTTTATAGATTTTGTGAGGGCCAGAAGGATGTTCTTTGCCATCCTTTCTCTTAGGTGTGGGTCTTGTTTTCCTGGAAGTGGGGGGAAGATTTTCCATATAGATTCTAGGAACAGTGTACATCATGGAATGTTTGTTTGCTTGTCTGTCTCTCCTCTATACATTTAGCTTCATGAAGGTGTTTCAATTGCCTATTACTACTAATGAATTCTTGCAAAACTTAATGTTTCAAAATAATAAAGATTATCTGCCATGATTTTATGGCCACTGGGACCTCAGCTGGACAGTTTGGCTGGTCTTTGGCATCTCTCCTGTCTTTGGGGCTGGACAGCCAAGATGTCCCAGCTTTGTCACAGATCTGGTGTCTTGGTGGAGAAGATGGGAAGGCTGGTCTCCCCAGGGACACCAGGACTTAGCTTTCTCTCTCATTCTCCCTCTCTCCCTCCAGCAAGCCTCAGAGCTTTCTCTGCTTCAGTGGGGAGCCAGATTTTTCTTTTAACCATTTGATAGCAATTTGTTCCACAGAGCTAGACAACATTTATTTATCCATTCACACATGTATGTTGTCCACAGATATTTGCTTAATAACTTTGGTGTTCCGATTACTTAAGGTAGAAAGAGGAGAAGTGGGCCAGCAAATGATTCATGGTTTCTTTAGTTTGTTTTATGAGAGATTTGCACAAAGTGCTACAGTTACGTAGAAGACAGAGACATCCATGGAGGACCTTGGCAAGAGACGACAGTTCTTCTGGCCCCGTGTTTCCCAGACTTTGTTAACTTCATGCTTGTTCCCTGCTGTTTGTCAGATCTACAGACCCCTTTAATCTTTACACATCTGTCTCTGACTACACTTACTTTAAAGAGGTTGTCTCATTGGAAACCATGTACAAATGTGGGTGTTGTTTTCAGATCACATGAATTTGAATATATAGGTTTTAAAATGGAGAATGGAATGAATCCATACAGTCATCTTCTGAGTCACGACTGGCTTGTGTTTTGCCAAGCCTGCTGACTAGTTCTCTCTGCTGCACAAATCTCTTTCCTCGAGAGCATAACATTGTTACATCAAAGATACAGAGCGGTCATGCTGGATTCTTCCACTCTCTCCTTTTTGGTAGGTGTCTCTCCAACTTCCTACGGTTTGATTAAGCAGAATTTCACAGGTTTGATAAAGTCTCTGTCTTCCCTCCAGTGACCTCAACATTACTTTGTATGCAATAGGGATGCTTGTGTGGACTTTCAACACACATTAGGTAAGAACATCTTCTCCTCTGTTAATTTAATGTTTACCCACAACTAGCCTATCTACGTGGGCTATGACATGAATTAAAGCAGAAAAAGTGTAGTAAATAATTTGTCAGGTAAAACCAAATCACTTTCTGAGGATTGCTGAGACAAGGGAAGTTATGGAAGGAGGTATTTTCAGGACAAGTGGAATGCAGGCTGTTTTCCACCAATGTGAGGCAGGACCCCCCTCCCCCCAGCACTAGGAAGAACCCCACTGGGTATGAAGTGCCTGTCACCTCAGCACTCCTGCTGCTTCCGGTGAAGGATCACCAAGTCATTCAGCAGCCACAGTGACGGTAAAGGTGACTTTTGCTGAATCAGGAAAACACCACCATTGTGATTGTTGGGATTGAGCAAGAATTCGCAGATGAAGTCGTCTTAATAAAGACTCCTGCAATTAGCAACCTAGAAGTTAATGACAATTAAAAAAAAAAAAAAAAGAATTACACTTTGCTTAGACCAAACAAACAAACAAACAAAACTTTGTTATGTCCTCCATATAGATCAAATGTCCTCCATATAGATCAAATTAATTTAAATTAAATTAAAAATCAGATCAAATCAGATTTGCTCTGATTAAAGTCGAGTGGAAATAGTCATCTCTAGTCCTGCTTTCTCTCCCTATAGTACCTGATATATAGGGAACTGGAAGGGCTAGAGAAACACAGAGTGAAAATCTCCAGTCTAGTACAAAGCTGCATCTTTCAATTGAATAAAGGGCATAGATGATTCATTACTTGCTTAGGTCGTGCAGCTATGGCAAGTAGAACTGTAATTAAAACCACTGTTTCCTGCCCCCTCCAGTCTAAGATTGTTGCCCTCAGGATTCCATTCCATTTTTATTAAACTGTGATGGATTAGATTGTGGTATCTATCAAATAGCCTATTGACAAGTTCTTGTTTCAAAGAAACCTGGCAAATGAATTTTGAATTTAATTTTGCTTTATTGCCAAGCATTGAAGATTGTAATCTTGAAATTCTTTTGGGGCTGTATCTATGGCAGGACTCACAATGTGATTCGTATAACATTGTTTCGGAGTTGAAGTATGTCATTCTTGAGGGGAAAAAAAAGAGAGAGCAATAAATTAAAAAAAGAAAGTCAGAAGTGGAATCTTGCCCATAATATGTGGAATTAATATGTTTTTCAAATAGCTCAAAACACTTCTTGAATCTGATTTGCTCTTCAAGTGCAGATTAATTTTCTGTGGGCGCTCTCACTTTCCTTACATCCCACTGAGAGGAAAATAGCCTTCCAACATTCTGTTCCTTCCTCTTTCCTCTGCCCTAGACTCTGGGATAATTGCTGGTCTAAAAAAGCTCAGTATATTAGTGCATCCATGGACAGTTGGTTATTTCCTTAAATAGTCAACTAAACCTTGGGCTGGGGATGTGGCTCAAGCGGTAGCCCTCTCGCCTGGCAGGCGCAGGGTGCTGGGTTTGATCCTCAACACCACATAAAAATAAAATAAAAATATCTTGTCCACCTAAAACTAAAATAAATAAATAAATAAGTATTTTTTAAAAAATAGTCAACTAAACCTCAGTCCATTCTTGTTCTTGCCATTTTTCGCTGGTGGCCGTGTGGAAAGCCTCACACGATCTCCCACACCACACTTTCAATACTAAATAAACCCTGGAATATTCTTTTAAGCTTTTATGCTCAGAGATTCTCTTATGCTTTTATGCTCAGAGATTCCACTTCAAGTTTCCAACGTATTTTGAGGGTGAGTTTATATTCTAACTATTTTTAGAAGTTCTGGTCAATGATCTTTGATTGGAAGCTTTAATAATTTGACTTTTTTTTTTTTTAAGAAATTCCATCTCGTGTAGCATTAAATTCATTTTCTGTTGCTATAACAAAATACCCAAGATAGGGAAACTTTAAAGAAGAGAGGTTTATTCAGCTCACAGTTTTGGAGGATGAAAGTCCAAATATCATAGTGCCAGCTCTGATGAGAGCCCCTCCACCCTCTGCAGCATTGCCTCATGGTGGGTGACCTCATGGGGACTGTGTGCAAGTAGGAAAGATCACTTAGTGAGACAGGAAGCTCAAGAGAGATGGAGGGCCAGTTTTGTTCTTTTTATAACTTCCCCTCATGAGAACCAATGAGGTCACACAAGAACTACTTAAACCCTTATGGGGGCAGCATTCCCACTGACCTCCCACAAGGATCCATCTCTTAAAGTTCCCCTCATCTCAGCACTGCTGCTCTGAGGACCAAATCTCCAACACATAAACCCTTGAGGGGCAAACCAGAACACACATCTTTTTGCCAAAGTTATTTCTTGGTAAACCATTCTCACATGACAATTAACAGTTGGTGAATACCCACTGTGCACCAGATGTGATCTCGGTAACTTTGCGTATTTTGTGTGTTTAATCCTTATGGCACTCAGCAGGTGGGTAATGAAGGTGGACTCCATTCCCAAAATAATAGGAAGGTTGTTCAGGGAGGTTAAGTAACTAATCAAGATCACACTGCAGGTAAGACATGGAGGTAGTTGTTGAGTCCTGATCTGTGTGACCTCAGAGTTCTGCTGGTCTTCATTGTGTCCTGTTCTCTCTAGGCCTTCTCACATTCTATGTCTTGGTGAGTGACACTCATAAGACATAAGAATTGGCAAGATTACCCACCACCTTCCTGTGTGACCAGGGGGAAAATTTACCATGGCCTCAGAGGTCTGATGCCACATTTGCATCCTAAGTTCTTACCAGGTCTTTTCTTTGTGGTATGGTTTTAGACTTTGCTCATGAAGTCCTCAATGAGAAGGGGGTTACTTGAGAAATGAAATCATAATCGATGTACAATGACACAGGGGAGGGGCCCAGGAGGGAAAAATGAAAATACATGGCAATTGTAACTACACTTGCTGTAGTTGAAATTTGGGGGAAATTACTTACTTGTACAGTATGTATCATGAAGACTGGAAGGTGGAAGGCATACCATAAATGCTAATCTTTCTCCTGGCCTCTCCTTGTATGATGTGTAGCATCCCAGACTTCCTTAGACTAAGAATACATAAGCACAGTATAGGTTTGGCCTCCTGGTCTCAGTGCTCCCACCCCCATCTTCTTGGCCAAGGAAAATTCAGTCTTTTTCTTAATATCAGACATATTCTAATAGTAATTATTATTATTATATTTTAAAAAATACTAGATATATTAACTATAGTTTGGGCAGCCAAGCATTAAAAATATCCTGTACTCTGCCTTGTCTGTCTGATATGAAAAAAAAAATCATATATTAGCTTTCATTAGTGGAGCACTTTTCATCTATTTTATGTAATCTGCCAAGACTCCTTGTCATTATTTTCTCAAGGAAAGAATTATTATTTCCACTTTACAGCTTCCCCGCCCTCCTGGAGGAAAAAAGTCCGTGGTGGCCATTAAGACATTAATGAGAAATATTAATATCCATCTGGGAAGAGTTTCAGGCAGATGCAAACTTCCCATTCCACACCCTTGGTATCTAATCACTTTTGTCTGCCTTCAACAAAAATCCTACCAAGTTTCATTAGCAAGAAAACTGCCTGAGATTTAGCCAGAACCCCCTTTCTCTTGGTGTCTCCTCTTAGTAATTATCCATGCACCCACCTGCTCTCTGCTCCTGGGATATCAAGCTCTACTTGCCCATGCTTTTTGGATTTGAACCCAGGTCTATTCTGACAACTCTTTTCCCCTCTATTGCAATCGTTCCTGAATAAAATTTGTTTTCACTTCAATCCTGGCCCAGGTCTGGTTGTATTTAGTGAAGGAGTGCTGCCCTACAGAGGTGCTTGGGCCCCCAGAGTGGCCTCCCACTGAAGCCCAATAATCCCACAGGAAAGCACTGAGGATGGAACCCCTTGCTTCTAGGATGCTGGGATTCGCCACTGTTTATGCCAACAGGGCTACTACTAGACACAGCCCACACTCTACAGACCCAAAAGACTCACTTCCATTGAGTCACCCTCAGTTTCTGTAGAGTGTAAATCCCCCAAGTCTCCTCCCTTCCTCTGTTGTCTCACCCTGTCAGGGGATTTCTTTTTACACATTCATCTGAGAATGGAGATGTTTGTGTTCCTCCACCCCCACATTTATAACCATTTCCTCCTCAGGGTGCCTGCAGGACAACAAAGAGGCCTGTGGCTAACGTTAGCTAGAATTGACACTGTGATAGAAGATTTTTCTGTTGATATTTTCACTTGCTCTGGTACTTTACTTCACTGATTAGTAACTTTTTTTTTCTTTACTGCATCATTAAACCATCTCTTTTCAATGGAATTTGCCTCTCTATCTTTCCTTTCTGACCCCTAACCTCCTCATTCCTTGAAGAAACTTTCTGGGATCATAGCTCTATCCTTCTTTTTTTTCTTTCTCTTTCTGTCTGTCTGGTGAGAGTTTATACTACTCCCTCAGTTTTTCTGCCTGGCACTTAGGAGATAAGCTATAACTGTTGGCTGGATGAAGGAACAAATGAAAATTTGGACACTTCAGATTCAGTTGTTTGCAAAAATACTTTATCTGTATAATTAAAGTTCATTTATTTACCCTTTTCAAGGTGAATAATTTATTTAATTTGTCAGTGAGATGAGTGGATGTTTTGAGTGACGCATCTGTAGGGATTGATATGACCTGTTAGGATCATTTTGCCTTAGCTTTGACTATGTTCTTTATTCATCTGTATGCCAATAATATTTCTTCTTTTGTGTAATTTATGAAACAATAAGATGGGCAGATTAATGGGGCACTGATAACAGACAAGGAACATAGTGTTTGTATAACCAACATTCTTTCTCAAGAGCAACTCTTTCTAAGCAGGTCAAACCAGAGAGTCTTATAGTGTGTTCAAGTGGGACCAGTAAGGACAAATCTTTCTAGCCTTCAGCTCTTGTGCACCTGGGTCTGAGATGCAAGCTTCTCAGGAAGCCCCTATGAGATGTAGGGATGCAATCCTCAGACTATGACTGGCTTATTTGTGTGTTTCTAAGTAAATTTATCTCTTGCCTTGAGATCCCTTTTCTGTAAATCAGGTTCAGATTACATTCTGTCTTGCTGAATTTGTGTCTACTTTTAACAAAGAGAAATTTTTACATGATGCAAAATGTGTATGCTTCTTACGCTTCTTATGCATTTTATTCTTATTTTTATAGATTACTCACATCTCTGCCTCTAATCTTTTGGAATAACAACCAATATGCTCTGTTGTTTTTGTTTAACCAATGATGCACTGGATGAAATGAGCAATATTAAACATGAGCAGGGCTTGACATCTTTTGCATACATGAGCTCACTTTGTCTTTTCAGCAATCCTATAGAGCATTTGGGGCAGAAATTATCAGCTCCCTTTGACACATGAAGACTCTGTCATTGCTCATACTACTTAAATGATTAGTCTGAGATCATACAGCAAGCAAATAGTGAAAGGTCTGGAGCTCAGGTCTTTGAATTATAAAACAGGTGCAGAATACTAATCTGTGAATGTGCAGACATTTTGGCTGAGTTGTTGAGGAAAGATAGAGAAAGACTGATAGATCTTTCTTAAATATTGATTCACAGATCTTCAAGCCTAATAAGATGTTATATTCTTTAATTTTATTGATATAGATTTAGAAGTAGCTTTGAAAGGTACTATGAGTACTGAGAATTGATTGCTTTTACTTTTGTTCCACTCCAATTGGAAACTCAAATTTGATTTTCAGCATGTTCATTCACCATAAAGTTAGATTTTGGGTCCAGAATTTGCTCAAAGAATTTGCTGGCTGACATTGTCTATGCTTTAGGGAAGGGCACATGGTCTTACAAGTCCACAAGATCAAATTCAGACTATTTGCAAACTGAAATGTTGTTTGGGATGCAAATCAAGTCAAGATGGAGCCTGGCACATTGCCAGGAGGAGTGGTTTGTGAAGCAATGCCATCGAGTTATTAAGATGATGAGGATTCCTTATTGGCTGACTGCTGTATCTAGATGATGATAATTGAGTCAAGCTGTGTGTAATTAGGTATATATCCCTCTGCTGTCTGGCAGAGAAGCGGCTCCTGCTACCTTGGGTGCCCGCTACTTTTGAGTTCTTGCTCAGTTCCCGTTGAGTTCACTCGCAATAAAGTAGTTCCCGCTTGAACCTTCAAGTTGCTTGTCACCTCCGGGTTATTTGTGCCCAGCCAGACTGCAGCAAAATGTCTCAACCATCAGGATGTATTGTTACCCTAAAGAAGATACTCAGGCACCTGCCTAGAGATTTCAGGAGTTTCCTAATAACTCAGTTCAAATTGCATTCATTTCTATCATCCCCAATGAGGAGTTATTTGCATATGTATGTTATTGTTTGTTTGGTTGGTAGTAGATAATTCCTTAAACTTATTGAAATTGAGCAGATAGCAATTTAGCTCAAATCAGTTCAAATTGAAAACTACTTATGGGGAAAAAAGAGAGATTAGCTGGTTGCTATGGAGAAGACAGTCAGCTTTACCAGACCAGCATACAATTGGTCCATTTTCTGTTGTTATAACAAAATACCCAAGACTGGTAATTGATATAAAAAAGAGGTTTATTTGGTCTCATGCTTCTGAACGTCCAAAAGCGTGGCATTGATACCTTCCTGGCTTCATGCAGCTTGTTTTAAGTCTTTGATGCTGGAAGCAACCTCTGTAATTCTTCCCAGGAATATGAGATTGCTTCTGTTTTACTATTTGGGTAGAGAGGAGACACTCTTAGGGCTTCCATTCAGTCGTTCATACAAGAATAACGCTTACTTGCTGGTGAGTAAGTGAGATCTATGTAAACTCTTTGACTCTTTGACAGAAAAATAAAAAGAAATCATTAACCAATAGGTTCTTGCCCATATATTTCACAGTATAAATACTAAAATTATAACTTCATCATTTCATTGGGTAATTTAAATATTGATTTACTCAATTTTGACTGTGCATTTATCTCCAACTGTTCCAAGAACTCTAGACACCTTTGCATGAGGTCATTAGTGATCTACCTGTTGAGTCCCTTCCGATTGAATATAGCCTTTCCTACATAGAACATTTAGTTTGTACAAAGCACTGCAGTGAGCAGAATCTATCATATAAAAATAAATTTCATTTAGAAGAAAATACAAGACAGGGATAAAAACCAAGGCAGAGATGTATGTAAACATAAAGTATGCATAAGGACAAGAAAACAAAGTTTGAGACACATTGGAAGAATGAGACGTCTTGGTGTACTTGTTTATTTACCTCTTTGTTTATTTACTGAAGGATAGGGGAGGAAGGGATGCCATCTTGTAAGGCATTTCGCAATTTGAGCATGGAAGTTCATGGATGTCAAGATGAAGTGGGAATTATCTTGGAAGGCACTGAGGAGTCATTGAAGAGATTTATTTTTCATAATAATTGCTACTGTTTATTGATTCAGTTCCTTTTCTTGGAAAATAGAAATACTAATAATATCTTCAAAAATGGTTTTCAAGAGAGTTAAATGAAAAAAGTGTGCAATGTTGATCTACTTCAATGCTTTTCCTATTGCCCAGTGAGTGTTGATTCTTCTTAGACTTGAAACAAAGCTTTTTAAAATTGCTTTAAGCCAGGTGCAGTGGCACAGGCCTGAAATCTCAGTACCTCAGGGAGGGGGATGAGACTGAGGCAGGAGGATCGTGAGTTCAAAGCCAGCCTCCCCAAAAGCAAGGTGCTAAGCATCTCAGTGAGACCCTGCCTCTGAATAAAATACAAAATAGGGCTGGGGATGTGGCTCAGTGGCTGAGTGCCCCTGAGTTCAATCCCCAGTATCCTCCCCTTCAAATCACTTTATTAAATCTTCTCACATGAAAGATGGAAAAATCAAGATCCAGATGTGCTAAGCTGTTTTATTTGTTAGGGAAAAATTATTTATTTCTTGGAAAAAATGATTCAAGGGACAGGGAAGTGGATATCAACTTCTTAAAGTAAATTTCCTGAGGAAATTGCTTCTCTGTGATGAGATAAAATGACTTTAAAAAGAAACATTTTTAGCTGAATCTGCATGGTAAACCACACATTGAATCATCCCCTGTGTAAATTTGAAAGCCTTGTCCAAGGGACAGTCATGTGATCAAGTATTCAAGCATCATTGTCATCGTCATGAGCTAAATGTGATTCTAAGTATAATTGCTGAGATGGTGTATTCTCAAGATAAATTATGCCCTAAAGTCATATAACATGCACAAATTCTTGGATCAGTTGATGATAATACTGGGAAACCTATACTGATAAAATCACATATGTGTCACCATCTAGATATCCACTTGTCTGCCACTTACCACGTCCATGGTCTAGAGAAGACTGTCCCCAAAGAGCTGTGTCTCCTACTGACCTTGTAGGGATCAAGTTCATATGAATCCTTAAATACCTCTAGGACAAATAAAAAATGGCCTCAAATTTCTGGCATTTTCTCCCCTCCTTTGAAAAATTAGGTCTATGCCTTTTCCTCTTAAATACGGGTGTATTCTGTGAGTATTTTGACCACGAGAACAAGCAAAAGTAAGTGGCAGATTGGCAGCCTTCATGTCAGTCTCAGAACACTTACTTTTGGAGCGCTGCATCTCCATATAAGGATGTCTGACTTTGCTGAGACCACACAGGGTGAGTAAGCCCAAGCCAGCAGATGAAGAGGCTGTGCTGAGGGGTGAGGCTGTTTCCATTCCAGCAGGTGTCAGACACACGAGGGAAGAAGCCTGTGATGACTCCATCCCTACTAATCTAACTGCAGCCCCCGAATGCGAGTGCGCCTGAGCCAGAACTGCACAGCTGTAAACAGTCAACCCACACAACCAAGGGTGACTGTCGTTGTAACTTACTAAATTTTGGAGCGTGTGTGTGTGTGTTGTCATTGCTGTTTTATAGCAATAAATAACCAGACAATCTCCCTTACTTAAATTTCTGGAGGACCAGGTCACCCTTCCCTGTGGAGCTTAATGAGACAATGTTTGTCTGTTGAGTTGCTGAGGAAAGGCAGTGTATGTGTAGTAGAGAGTACTTTGTGGCGCTTGTTAGCTGACCGAGTACGTTCCTGATTTTCAACTGACATCCTTCCTGCTTCCAAATCAAATGTGATGCTGTGATCAAATGATTAGTGAATGAATTTAGGTGGCAAATAAATCATTACACACTTAAAAATCAGAAACTTTTTAACTTATGGAGACATTTAACTCAGTCGTTTCATTTACTGAATAAAATTTCATGTGGTGACTTAATAAGTTGAATTCTTCATCATTTTCTCTTAAAATGCTCACCCTTTTCTTGACCTCTAAGCATCTCCTCCGAAGTTCCTGAACACAGTAAGTCTTCTAGTGCTTTTCTGCCATTGCTCATGGAGTTACTTGGATGCCCTCCCTCCCCAGACCTATGGCCTGACAACTCCTCTTGTTCTTCACTCCAAGATCAGACATACTTCCTCCCTAGGCTTAGGGATAAATTTATTCATTTATTCCACAATCATTTATTAAGCACCACTTTGTATTAATTATTGTATCCTTGACAAAGAATGTTGCAGTTTAATGAAGGATACATTTAAGGCAATAATTACAATGTAGTGTGGTAAGTATTTCAGAAGCTCTTGGGCAGGATATCCAACAGAGCCAGGAGAATAGAGAGGGCATCTCAAAGAAGGTAGCTCCTGACCAGAGTCTTGAAGTCTGAGGAAGTAACTAGCAAGGATTGAAGAAAGGGAATGGACAATAGCTTTTGTGGGATTTTTTTTTTCCTGTTTTATGTTTTTAACCAGAGGCCATTTATTGGAAAGTCAAGTCAGACTAAAGGTTTATTGCGAGTAGTGAAAAGATTTGCAATGATGAAAGTCCATTGAAGGAGGAGTACTGAGGGAAGGTTAGTTTTTCCCAACTCCTCTCCCAACTTTCCCACCCCTGTTCTAGTTGCTAGGGTCCCATTGTCTCTACCAGAATAACATCCCAATTGTTATCAGGTGCTGTGAGGATTCCACTCGAACAATTCAGCCAGGTGTATGATTGATTCCTTAGATCTGGCTTTCAGCAACCTGAGTGCCAGCTATATGCAGAAAGAACTTCTGGCCATAGAGTTCTCTAATTTCCCTCCTCTCAGTAATGCCTGTCTTATGTACTAAAAGGTGGGATAAAAAATGGAGACTAAGTACTTAGAGCTCTTGTAGCAGTCTGACACAGGGACTTATGTCTTCTGACTCCAATAATTTGAAAATGAATCTTTCTTAATATCTTTGGTCTTTTCATTTTCTAACTAATTTCTCTTTACTATATTCTATAAAAGTGTTGGTCTGTGATTTATTGGACATTCAAGAAAGTTAGAGCTTCACTGCAGATGGTTCGAAAAGCACTGATGAACACAAGGTCCCAAACCCTCTAATACCCTTGTTTCCTCATAGGAACCACCTCCCTGCTTCTTGCCTCCTGAGGTCTTGCCCTTGGCTTCTCCCTTCTCCATTTAAATACTTACTTCTCTTGGAAGTCCCTCTCCCCATCTCTTGGTCTTGAGGATGAAGGGTTCCTGGGTGTCCCACAATTCTCTGTGCTTCCCCACCACGGCCACAACACTCAGTAAATCACGCAGGCTGCTCACTTCTCCATCTCCTTCTGGAGAACATACATTCTGTAAGAGTGGGGCTATGTCTGGTAACTTCTGTGTTCCTAGCATGGAGCCTGCTATACAGCAGATCCTCAGTGGACCTCTGTTAAATGAATTACTTAATCAATGAATGTTGGAGTGAAGGAGGCAAAACTGCCATCCAAGTTCCAGAAACTGCTCATACCAACAACCATTTCTGCACTTAGCAGCTGGACTTTGCTTCTTAGGTGACCAGTTCAAATTCTTTCTGCTCCCGGTAGTTGAAGCATCAAGGTCCCCCTGCCAAGTCTTCTGTTTCACCCAGAGTTTAAGAAGAAACTGCTCTACAAGCCAGTCTCCCCTCCCTGATCTCCAGGCTGCTTCCCAGCTGGAACTTCCTAGTGTAACTTCCTCCTGCAGTCCTGCATGTCATCCAGGCCCTTTCCCTCTTCACTGACCTTGCCCCTCCCTCGTCCTTCACCAACTCGCAGACTTCCCCTTCTTAGGTCTGTTCTCACCTGGATGGTCTTCCTGCAGTTCAAATGTGGCTCATATATTCTTGCCCACAGTTGTTCTTACCACCACATCTCCTTTTTCCTCCTCTCTCTTTTTCTCTGCCTCTGACTTTGTCTCTCTTCCTGTGGTGTGTGTGCATGTGTTTTGTTCTGATTCTGTCATCTCTCTGTTTCTTAATAAGCATGTTGAACATGTTACCTAATATTGGTCAACTGTAGGAAAGGGAAATTTGTAGCATACACACCTCAAACTTGTTATTGTGCATAATTTTATTAATGACCATAAGTGCTGCTTGGTGCCTGAATAAATAGGTGAGTAAGATACAAAAAAAAAGAAAAGAAAAAAGAAAAAAGTACCCCGAATCAAATAAGGACATTGATGGTCAGTTTTCCCATTTCAAAATGTTGTCTGAAAGCCCACCTTAGACCCAGTAATGTCTCTCTTTGTTACGGGTATCCTTGCCAGACTGTTAGCTCCACAATGGGATGAAGCATTTCTGCTTCCAGACCTTCTTAACAGAACTGAATTTGTCCCTGAATTACATGGATAATTGTTGTATGGCTATGGCTCCATATAAGGAGATCATTCGTTTTATTAGATATCCATTGTTAAGCAGAAAATTACGGGAAATTTAGCAGATTAAAAGAACACACATATATTATTTCAATAGCTGCAGCTTTGAGTGTGGATATTAGTGTCCTCAGCATAGTTCTCTTCATACGATAACCTAGTTAACCTCTAGGTTCCATTCTTATTTGGAGGTTTTACTACAGAAAAATCTACACCCATGTTTATTCAGGTTGTGTTTATTTTGTTTCTTTTCTGTTTTATTATCACTGTCTGTGGCTATTTATTGGCAATCTCAGCCTATTCTCAGCATCCCTCTATCCAAAGCTTGAACCATTTGTTCCTTTCCTGCATATGCAAACATATTCCCAAATTTCTGAACCAAAATTGACCAGAGGTAGGAACCACTGAAATATCCACCTTCCCTCTTTCTGAAAATTCTCATTAGTTTACCATTAATACAGGTCTTGTCCTGACGTAGGAATCCATGAAATAATAAGAAATATACTTTGCTCTTCACCCCCAGTTCCTAAAACAGAGCTCCTAATCCCTTGGAATTTTCTGAGTGATTCATGTGCAGGAGAATCTTTTGTTGTAGTGTTTGGCCTCTGCCCAGATTCCTGAGACAGGGCTCCTAATACCAGTGTAAACGTGGGTAGAAATGAGTCTTAATAGTTGGTTTCTGACCCTAGCTCCTGATACAGAACTCCCAATCCTGTGGAATTGTCTGGTTGATAAGAACAAGAGCATCTTTTACTCTAATAAGGTGACTCTTTGCAGGAGTTTCCCACTTAGATAGGAGTGGTCACTGCAGAGACCAACCCATGAAGCCTCACCTCTAAATCTTAGGGATCGGAGAGGAACTGGAAATCATGTCTAGGGTGCTTAAGTGAGAAAGTCTCCATAAAAATTTTTAAAATATGGTATTTTTGAGAGCTTCTTGGTTGGTGGACAAAAACACATTGAGGTAGTGGGAGTGCAGCATGCCAAGAAGGTGTGGAAGCTCTGTGCCCTTCCCACCTACCTCGACCCATGAATGTGCCTCTTCATTTTCATCCTTTGTAACAATAAATTGGTAAACATAAGTAAATGTTTCCCTGAGTATCATGAACTTTTCTGGCAAATTAACAATCATGAGGAGTGGGTTGCAGGACCCTGATTTATAGACGGTCTGTCAGAGATTGGGTGGCCCCATTATGCATCTGGTGTCTGAAATGAGGGGCGCAATCGAATGGGACTGGACTCTTAACCTGCAGGGTCTGTACTAACTCCTGGTAGTTAGTGTCAGAATTGAATTATAGGACACCTAGTTGGTGTTGGTTGAGTTGGAGAATTGATTGGTATGGGGAAAACCCCATATTTCTGGTGTCAGTAGTATTGTGGGTACAGAGGAGAAAACAGTCCGGTTTTTCCATACAGGTTACAAGTCTATTTAAAAGTTATTAGCTGAATCCCAAAGTATGCGGAGGTGGCAGATTGGGTTATTTATTTTCTGCTTTAGTTCCTGTTCAGAGATTCCTGTTTTGCTACTAAGTCAGCAATGAGCTGTCACTCATAAATAGATTTCTACTCCAACCATCCACAGTGTTACCTGTTGGGACCCTGCCTCCCACCTGCACTCTGCTTGCCTCCTGCCTGGATTTTCCAGCCAGCTCACCTCAGGTAGTTCTCAGCGCTCCTCCCACTTCCTGGGATCGCCACTGACTCATTTGCAAACCTCACCTGCTTGACTCAATTGTGACTGGACTCTGCTTTTATCCCTTTTGAATGTATGTTTTGCTCACTGGACTGTCACTTCTTGTTGGCACCTGAATCTGGAACAGTTTCTTCAAATCCTGTTCTGTCCCAGTCCCTGTTCTGAACAGATACTGATTCAACATCATCAGCTCTAAGAAAGTGGTTATGCCAGAATTGATTCCATAACTTGTTAAACCTGAGTCAGAAGTTAATTTTAGGTGGGCTTCATGGGCAAGGTGGAAAATGATCCAGGCTTTGAGGCATGGTTGAGTTTTCGTAGATAAAGGAGAAAGAAGAAAGTAGGTAAGAATAGAGGCAATGTGAGCACACACTGGTAGGTAGACAACCACAAGGATTGAGTAACACTTCTCATGTATTTCTTCTTGTCTACCCTGCTCCTCTCATGCTGTACCCATCCCTTACTTTTCCCTTTCTAGACATGACACAGGCTACAACAGCTGAGGGAATGGAGCCCACAAGGGAAAAAGAAGGGTCAAAGATGACTGAGATTTTAAGAGGAAGACTCAAGAAGAAAGTGGTGCTGCTGTCTGTACCAGGAACACTGAAAAAGAAACAAGCCTGGAGAGGTCACATATGTTGAAGGGATGGTAGAACCATAAGAATCAGATTTCTCCAACTTCAGGTATCTAAAGGAGTCCACTTAATATTATTTAGTTGAATGTCTCCAAGCATATGAAATGTGCTATGAATCCAGTACTTTCCTGGTAACTCTGGAGGTGAATTCTGAGTCAGTGTCAGGATTCTGAGTCAGACTACGTTTTGTCTTAGTGCTAGCTGTTCTCAGATGTTTTCACATATCAAGGGCTGAGAATCAGAAATACCATGATGAGATAACTCAGCAATCTCAGAGATGGTCAAACTTTTATGCCCTTGAAAGCAAAGACATTAACAAGAGAATCACAGAGGCAAAGTTATCTTAGGCTGAATTATGTTCTGTTACCTGAGTCTGAAGAAGAATAAGATCTTTGAATCCAGAGAGTTCTGGAGGAGAATCTTGGTGCTACTGTTCAATGGTTGCTGATCTTGGGGAAATCATCCTTCTGAGGCTAAGAGTCTGTAATAGAAAGAGATTACTATTAACCATGGTTATTATGAGGACTAAATGAATTGCACATGTAAAGCACTTTATGGTGCCTATAAACTGAAGTTTCTTTTTATCTTTAATCCCACCCCAACCAAATAAGAGCATTCATGAGAACCATTAATCAAACCCGGAAACACAGAAGAAAGCACTTTCTGAGGGCTTTGCCAACATTTTCCCACGACTAATTTTTGCATATACTTTCTCCTTCCTCAAAGCACAGTTGTTCTTGGTGGAAAGCACTCATGCTGCCTCAGAGTCAACTCTCTCCTCATCCACTGACTAGTGACCACGTAATTGGTATGAGATTAAGCATGTCTCCACCTCCAAGGGTCTAACCAGTCTTGTTTCTATAGTAAGGTGTGGCTCCATGACCAAAGATAGCCCAGCCAGGGAATGAAATAGGACAGAAGAGGCTGGACACCTGAGGAATCTTCAGGAAGCAGATTTATTGACTGCAGAGTTCAGAGGTGGCAATGAGTACAGAAACTCTTTGAACTTTATATCCAGTGTGTGTGTGTGTGTGTGTGTGTGTGTGTGTGCGGGTTGGGGGTGTGGGGGGGTGGACGGCGCAGGCTAGGAGGTTCATGTGACAAGTGCAATTCATTCCATCCTCTAGACAGAGGTTCCACAAATTTTTTTTTTTTTTTTTTTTTTTTTTTTTGCTGTAAACCTGGCCTTTGCAAAAAAGAGGAAACTATCAACCACAATGCCCTTCTGCAGGCAGAAGTTTTTGCTGATAGAAAGCTTTCTGAAGAAGAGGAAAGTATGTGTTACAAATATAATGGGGGTTTCTGATTAATTATGATAAGGGTCTTCTGGGGGGGTCTTCTGGCCTGTTTCAGAGAGAGTGGAGAAGTCTTCTTTGGTGCATAGAGATAATGTGTGGCAGACACATAGTCCTGATGTTGCTGGGCCACTAGGAGGACATCTAGCCACCACTCAGAAGGCAGAGTCAAAAGAACAGGTGAAGAGACTGATCAAACCACAACTAAAAGCTACTCTGAGGCTTTCTTGCTAGTTGGTGAGCCACTGAGCTCTATTTATTAAATCAATCTGTACCAAAACCATCCTAAGGGATACTTTGGTCAGAATTCTGCCCCCATTGTCCCATCCATGCTATTATTGTTGGGCTCCTCTATGACTTCTGCATCACCAAATCATTGAATTCCTCTTCCAGTTCTTGCTTCTTTATCTGGTCCATAACAGTAGAGTTTTTCAGTAGATATATTCACATCTGTGAAATGACATATGTAAAAGGATACTTGTAATGTTTCTGTAAAAAAATTGAAAACAAATCCAAAATGTATACAAATAAGGTAATCTTAAATTATGGATTCATATATTGGGTTACTATATAGCTATTTAATGGAATGAGGCCATCCCGCTCTTACTGATATAGAACAGTCTCTAAGAGACATTAAGTTAAGTGAGAAAAAGTGAAGAGTGGGATAACAATATGGTTCAGGATGCTGTCCTTTGGGTTAAAAAAAATCCACAAAATTTAAAAGACATAGTTAGTTAATGTTATTAATGCATAGAGAAGATGAAAGGATTCATAGGAAATTAGAAGCATTGCTCACATCTGCACCAGAAAACTGGGTGGCTGAGATGAGAGAAAAAGAAAAAGAAAAATCATTTATTTTACTAAATAAATGTTTCTTTCCTTTTGGATCTTGGGTCATTTTTATGTATTTCCAATTCAAAAAACTAGTGTCAAATATTTAAAATAAAGAAATTACACTTTCTTTTTTTCTTTTTTCCCCAAGAAAAAGTCTCTTGTGATATCAGAGGAAAGGAAAGGGGTGGGGTGGGGGTTGACAGGATGAGGGGAGGGACACAAAGGGGGAAGGACATCAGAATGAGGTTGAACGAATTATTCTGTGCGTGTATGAACGTGCCATGAATTCCACCTGTATATATTCCTGTAAATACATGAGTGGAAGACCAGGGGAGGAGAGGGTGCATGGGGAGAAGGAGAGGGGCAAGGAAGGAGGAGGTACTAGAGACTGAAATGGAATAATGTATATTTCATGCATGATTACATCAAAACAAGCCCACTATCATGTATGGTTATAATGCACTAATGAAAAAAAATCATAGAAAAAGAAAGAAAGAAAATGTCCTTGTGATTATGATTAGTGCTATCTAGGAACTTTCTGATTCTCCTCCCAGGTGTGTGAAAGGATATCATTTCCCCATCCTTGGCATTAGATTAGGCAATGTAATTTTCTTTGGCCAGGAAAATGTGAACAGAATAATGTCTGTTATCTCCACATAGAGCTTTAGGAGTCGGTGTGAGAAGTATCAGTAACTCCCTGTGTCACCGTGAAGGGCAGAGCTCAAGGTGGTGGTCTTTTACTAGCCTGGATCTTAAAGTGAGGGTGACTTAAAGACCCAAGTAGAACACCATGATGCACTTTCAGTGGAAAGACACTGACTGACAATTGGGGATTGCCACAGCACAGCCTGACCTCAACTTAGTGACACTTGATTTTATAACAATCAGTCCTGAACCATATTCTTTTATCCCTGCAGTATCCCATATAACTTTATCTATTCCCAGGACTTGTGTGAAGCCACCAAACTGCCAGTTATATTTACTTTTTTTTTTTTGAGCTTCAGATTCCCTTAGCTATTGCCTTTTAATGACTTTACTTGGTTATCTTACAGAAATTATAAATCTAACAATGACATGATTCTTCCTGACTCTTAACTTTCTCCCACAAAATTATTTCTCTTCAGGTCTTCCCCTAACTCTGTTGAAATCACTGCCATCCAAGAAGTTGTTCAAGCCAGAAGTTTAAGGAGTATTCTTAGCAACTTATTTTTCCTAATAACTGTTTATCTAATCCACCATTAAATCTGAATAATGATAAAATATAACTCAAATCCAGTAATCTCTCTAAGTCTTCCCTGAGATCCATCATCTGTAATAGGCTTTTAGCCTGGGTTCTAGTTTTCATCACTGCTTTCTTCCAATTCCCTCCAGCTAATCACTCAGAATATAAGATGGATTGTGTCACTTTGCATTAAAAATAGAATATATCTTTAATATGTCTGAAAGACTCCTGCTGATTTGATTCTGCTTGCCTAACATCATCTTCCTTTCCAACACATCTCCCTTCAAGACTCTAATCAGGTACTTATCTTCATTCTGCTTCTTGAATATGCCAAGATTTTTTTCACCACTAGACCTCAACACTAATTTTTCATTTTCTTTTCTTAGAATGGTCTATCTCCTTCTACTCATCCACCTTGCTAATTGAATTTTGATGATTTTTTTTTTTTAAAATTACTGCTCCAGAGAAACCTTTTCTAACCCAAAAATCTTTAACAGGTAACTCTTCCTCCAACATTATTCTCCCTTTACATTTTGTCATTTTAAAAATAATACTTATCTCATTTGTTGTTATATGGTAATCTGTATTCATTTATTTGATTTCTTTCTCCCACTAGCTAAAAAATCAATCAGGTTGGGTTATATGTGTTTTCCTTACTATTCTATACCTTGATGTGTGGTAGTGCCTGGTATTTAGGTGAATCAATGAAAGACTGAACAAGTTTCTATGTTGTAATTGGTGTGGTTTACGGCATATGACTTAGTGGTAACAAATCTGTCAGATGATTGGCATGTACACCCAAACTCTTATCATACAGGGTTTTCCAAACACATAATGGCAACAAGAGAATATTTTAATGAGAAGGTAAAGATGTTAAGAGAATTTTGGTCTCTAGGACGGCAGAGGATTTTGCTGAAGAAATATTTGGAATGAAACAGAGGTCACTGAGCTCCAAACAAGTTGTCTCCCCACCTGTAAAAGTATAATGTGCACTAGATACCAGAGTCCCAGGCTCCAGCATTCTAAAATGTCACTTCCTAAGATTGCCAAGAACCATTGCCATAGGACCACTATTGACCTGCTTCCTTTTTTTAGATGTTTACAGCACATTTAAAACATCCGAATTGGTGCAGAGAACAGGAGATTTTTTTGTGATGTTCATGGAACCCACCCATGGAATGTAGGATCCTAACATACCTATTGGCAGAACATCTGTCAAATCTCAGTCCACAATATAAATTTTGAACATGAATTACTCCAGAAAGCAAGGAACAGAACAAAAATTAAAATCTTTATTAAATAATAAATAAAATAACCACAAGATACACCCTCTCACTTATTGCACATGAGCATTTCTCACTTCTGTGCAATGTAATTCAAGAGCAAGTGAAGAAATTCAGACAATGCTCCATGACCACAAAGATGTCTGCGAAGTTCATCTTTGGCCACAGCACATACAGGAATAATCAATCTTTCTAACTCACAATAAATTAGATGAGCAATTATTAAATTAATTCAAAAATTTCACATTGTCTTCCCCTGATCTTTCTTAACAACGTAGCCGGCTGTTACTCTTCAGTATACGTGTCACTGTCTTGGCATTTGGGTCAAACTCGAACTGTAATGATCCACTAAAGAAATAGAAAAACCCTGAAAACATAGATGAAGAAAATGATGAGACGTTCTTTAAATTAATCAGTTTCACAACCTGTATAACTTAAAATAAGAGTGAGCGATAATGGATGACATTTATTAAGAAGTTCTCTGTTCCTGGCATTATGTTGCATGCTTTACATGTTTTATCTCATCCATCCTTGTTAAAAACCAAACAACAACAACAAAAGGTAAGGTGTTATTATTGAGGACGAAACTGAAAATTAGGAAGGCTTTGTATTTTTCCAAAGGTAATATCTCTAATGAAAGATTGAAGGATGATTCCCTCTCCTCTGACTCCAAAGCCAGTGCTCTAAACATTGCATTATGTTGTCTTTAAATGGGATTTTATGGTTTTTCAAAACTTTTATCTGCTCCTCTTTCTTCCCAACCTCTCCTCCCTCCGGTAGGTCAGAAATCACAGAATGGGAGGCAATTGAATCTAAGAGAATCTGACTAATGGTAAAATATGCCAGAGGTTCATTTTCCACTTTGTATACATTATGGTGAAGTTGTTTGAATAACAAGGTCATCAGCCTCATGAGCATTATAGCTGACAGATCAGTGTCAAGCCCTGATAGCTCCCTCCAAAATCTGAGCAAGCAAGTAAAAGTTTTGCTTCAGAGTAAGCAAGCACAAGTTTTGCTTTGCCCTCTACCCTTTATCGGGAGTCAAATTTTGTCTATTTTGAGTAGATGGGAAGACAATTATTTACTTACAAAAAAAACCAATGTAAACAATTGCAGATTGCAACAAAAGTCCAGTAGAGGCCTCTTAAGGAAGGATAGGATTGAAGGGACAGCAGAATGAAATAGGGGAGAAAAATAACCAGTCATCAGTAAATCTGGCTCACATTTGGTGGTATATTAATCCCAACACAGGGATCTGAAAGATACTGGCTTCAGCATAAGGATGTATCCTTGATTTTGTATGCAGGCATGAAACAGAGACTAGAGGTTATTCAAGGAAAAACAAAATATAAAACCAATCTGTGCAAGTTGAAAAGTTAAAAATTCTAGGAGTAAAAAGAGCAAAAAGAGTAGAAGACTGAATGATTTAAAAATTGCTTTGAATCTTCATTTTTTTGTGATGTTTTAGCAACTTTATGTAGGTACCATTTACATAACATAAAATCTACCAATTTTAAGTGTACTGTTTAATAAGTGTCATACAAATATTTGTACACAAATATTCACAGTAGCATTTTCTATAAATGGACAAAGAGTCAAAACAGTCCAAAATATACTTTAAAACTTCATTTTGATGCCATATAATGCCCCAAAGTACCCCACTGGCAATAACATGAGAATCCTCTTACCAGATTCCTGTAGTACAGCATCAACCTTTGTTTTCACTCCTGGAAAGTCATCAGCTATTCTTCTAGGGAAGCCTTTCTCCATGGACTGGCTCTTTTCATCAAATCTGCACCAAAGAAAAGAAATTCAGCTGATTGTTGTATAGAAGTCCTGTTACACAATAGTATGAAGTTATGTCAATGTTCTAGAGTAGAATTATAGATACTTCTCCACTTGTGCAAAGAGGTGTTAAATATTTTGAAGGCTATCATAATGTCATTTCTGGGCTTATAAACTCATCATATAAAAGAATATTTTCTCCAGAAACAGGGTCACAATGCTACAGAGGTTTTATGTATGTATGTATATATGTATCTATCTAAAGTCAATTTTCTAAGCTTGGACACATAGAACCCAAGTATCTACCTGCCACAAATTTATGAGGACTACATGTACATAAGATGCAAAGTGAATTAAATCATTTGGTTAAAAAACAAACTCTGGTCATCTATCACACAGGGACCCTGGAGACCTTGGCTTTGTAGCTTGCAATACCTGGATTTTCCAAGGCAGTCACATGGTGACTGGTAATAGGTTGAGAAGTAAATGTGCCTTTGGACCTCAGTGGGCCTCTCCTGATGTCTTTTGTTGTCTGAATATGTAGACAGTGATTGCCATTTTCAAAGCTCTTTGCACCTGGAAAGTTGCAAAGACTAAACTTCTTCCTCATAATCACAAAAATTGAAATTCGAGAGAGAGAGAGTGGGGTGCATGAGAATCCTTAAATAAAGAAAATAATTTCCCTCCAAAGTTCTTCCTATTGCACCTTACCTCCAATATTTGTCTTCTACAAAGAAGTATGTTTTCTTTTTTTCCTTATCATAAACAGCTGCATCTATTTTCTCTATGGTTGGAGGAAATCCAAGAATGTGGATGACTTTTGGGTAACCTGCTTGTACCTCACTTCCTCTGACTGCCCAGAACTTATTTCCTGTTGAAAAACATTGCTGCATTAAGAGAAGGTCCTGGTTTTAATGCCAGCTACTAACCCGAGGTCTAGATGCTGGCATATTGAATAAAAATTTCCTGAATGAGTGAATGAATGAACAAATAAATTAGTAAAGAACTCTGATTCAGTACTCAATTGCTGATGAATTTTTAATCAACATTTCTAACCTAGACCTCCCTCCCAAATGTCATATCAGTAGATAAGTTGCTTTTTGGACACTTCCTCTTAGGTAGTTCAAAATTGTCAAGTCTAATTTGTGTTTCTTCTGAATATTCTAGAAATCCACTCAAATTCAAATGAATTGGGCCAATGGATTCCAATTAATCCCTCCACATTTATTTTATTATCCTAGCCCATCCTAAGCCTGAATTCCTTCCTCACAACAAATAAGTTATGAGCCAAGGGGAAAAAATGGAAATAAAAAACTTAAAAGGGAACAAAGTGCCTTATGATACCACATATCAAAGTTTGTGGGATGAAGAATAAAAAAGAGGATACTTACAGGCATAAATGCTTATATTAGAAAAGAAAATATGTTGCAGTCAAAAAGATAAGTCAAACTTAAGAGGTTATAAAACAAAAGTGAAATAAATTCAAAGAAAAAATAAAGGCATAATAAGGATTAAAAAATTAAACACATAGAAAATAAAAATGCATTAGAGGATCTACAAAGAACTTAATTCCCTGAGAAGACCAGTAGAATTATTGTGTCCTATGAAATTGATGAAGAAAAGTAGAAGTCAAAAAGAGTCAATATGAGAAACAAACAAACAAAAAAAGATAACTTCAGCAATAATTTATTGCAACAAAATAATGTTCTGAAAACTTTATATCAATTGATTTGAAAACAAGTTGGCAATTTCCTACAAAAACATGTTAATAAAACTAACTCAAAAAGTAATAGAAGCTCAAATAAAATGTAATACAGGGGAATTGCACCATAAATCTAGTCTAAATCTAACAAAGCAGCCACTGAGCCTAGAAAGTTCCACTGACCTATCCCTGCCCTCATTTTACAGTATTTAACCTACTGAGCCTTGTATCCCAGAGCTATTCTCATCTTATTATCCTTTAGGAGCATCCTGGCTATTCTTGGCCTTTGCTCTTTCATAAAAATCATGGAATCAAGTTTTCAAATTCCATGAAAGATATTTTGACATTTGAATTGATAATGTTATTTATCTGTAGATAAATTGGCATTTTGAACTCATTGATTTTTTTTCTGTCCATGGATATGAGATATCATGTATTTATTCAGGAAGCTTCATTGAATGTTTTAAAGTAAAGCTTATGATGTTCTTTGTACACATCTTTAAAAATCATTGACACTAGGTCTTGCAGTAATAGATCATCTAAAATGTAATAAAATGGAGTGAACAAGTTAAAAATTCTTGTACAATACTTGCCTTTAAAAATAAAGACAATGTCCTTGCTACTATCTTCATATGCAGCATCCAAGTCTGATGGAAGAGAGGGCCAAAATGCAGAAATCAAATGCAATTCAGGTTGAAAGCTCCAGGGGGATTTGCGCCATAAATATCTGCAATACATAAAAATGATTTACAATTGTATTTCTTCATTAAATAACAAATATGTAGAAATAGACATAAAAGTAAAAGAAACATAGTCTTCTTTACTTCCAATCAGTGCTAATTAATCCTTCTGCAGAAGCCTAGATTGGATCTTACTACATGGGATTCTGGGATAATGAAATTTACTGCATGTCTATTAACCAGTGCCAATATGATAATTTAGCTTGATTTCATTATAAATGTCTGTAGAATGTTGTGTATATTATTTACCCATTAATATTTTTTCAAAAATTATTATATACCTCTTTATACTTGTAATTTTATTTTTATTCATTTAAAAATTTTTGGTACTGGGGATTGAACTCAGGGGCACTTAACCACTGAGCCATGTCCCTAGCTCTTTCTTTTTTTAAAATTTTTATTTTGAGACAGGGTTTCACTAAGTTGCTTAGGGCCTTGCTAAATTGCTGAGGCTGGCTTTGAACTTGCGATCCTCCTGTCTCAGCCTCCCAGGTTGCTGGTATTACAGGCATGCAACCATCACACTTGGCCCTCTTTATGCTTGTATATGAATAGAACATCTTAGTAAAGAAATGAAGAAAATTGGTAGCAGTGGTTGCACATAGGAAGGAACTAGAGAACTATAAGTCAGAGATGGTGGGATTTTTCTTATACCCCTGTGTCTTTGGGTACTATTTAAATATTATGCGTAAGCCCATATTGCTCTTTCCAAAATTGGTTAATTGAAATAGTATAATTTTAAAGATGAAGATACTGCTCTGCTTTTAAAGGTACACCAGTACTTTTTTGAAGAAGTCCTATAACTTGTGATATTTTAAAAGTAAACAAACAGGTAAAACCCCCTATCTTCATGGAGTATACATTCCAGTTACCAAGAATCATCCCTTGTAAGTCTGTAAAGAAATGACCTGGACAATTCTTTGGAGATGTTAAAAATTCAAAAAGAGCCAGATTTGAATGTTTTCAAATCTATAGGAAATTTTTCATTTAAAAATCTCAACCAGGTTTCTGTTTGTTTTCCTTTTTAGGCATTGTATAGCAAAAGGATAGAGAGAAAGATCAATTTTCCAGCCTGACCTGTCTTTAAAGAATAGGATTTCTCCCCTGAGGGTGCTGACTGCATCAAAGGACAAAGCAGGATCGCACATGGCTGGTGTCCCAGGTTCTGGTGGGCTAGACTGGGTGGATACCACGGAGTTCTGAAAGGTTTCAGGGGCAGGTCCTGAAGGAAAGAGTTGGGGAAGCAGACGTGAGGGGAAAGGTGATGCATCTGTGGACTTAGATGCTTTGCCAACATCCTCAAGGTGCTGTGAGCTGAATCACCAATACTCAAGTGGCATCATCGCAAAGCTTCAATGCCTGTTTTGACCAGCATCACTCACCATAGAGGGACTGAATGCCATCCACATCATCTTGAGAAAGGCGGAAGTGGTCCAGGTTTCGGTTGGGTTTGTAGACTGCATACATCAAGGCTTCAGGGTTGGCCGAATGAAAGAGACCCAGGGAGTGGCCAAGTTCATGAGCAGCAACCAGGAATAAATTGGTCCCTATTGGTAAAACCATAAATCTTCAGAGTCTGACATTGATTTATTCCATAAATATGCATTCAGAACACATGCCAGCTATACAGTTCATTCTTGTCTGTCCCTTGTTTATGGACAAGTTTGTTGATTGGTATGTTCCATACTTCATAGAGATTCATGTGTGTTTCAAGGTTAACAAGTCAATATATGGGAGAGTTTTTCACTATAGACCGCCTTAGTTCCTTTTTGGGGCAGGAAAACTAGGTCACTTTTCCTATACTAATAGTGATAAACATTATTTCCAAAAGGTATTTCTTTCGAGACACCAAGATTGATTTTCGTTGTCTAAAAATAAAGTTAGTCATTTTTCAGATTTAGTAACATGTACCAGTTTCAGCCTTAGTTTAAATTAATCACAGAGAATTTTATTTACATATTCCTCAAAGTATAAAACTAAGATATTTCCTACGGGGATTTAGCTTGATTTGTTCTTCTCCCTCTTCATCATAGTCAAATAATTTTTGATTATCAAAAATCTTCCCAGTAATAGGTGCCATTGGATGTGCAAACTTTTTAGTTTAAAATAGAAACTTGACAACAAATCCCATTAGTATGTACAATTATAATGCCCCACTAAAATATGGAAGAAAAAAAATAAAATATCTGTATCAAAAATTATCAGAACTGAAAAACAATAGACACGTTCACAATTGTGTTTGGACATTTCTCTCAGCAAATAAATAGAACAAATAGAAAATTAGAATACTTTGGACATGGAAAACACTAAAATAAATAACAGAAACATGCCCAATACCAGTTTTCTGTAGCACAAACACAGCTGGATTCTACTTTTCTTTAGATTATAAAAAGAGTTTAATTAATAGTACAAATGACTTCACCAAAGGCCTGAACAGTTATGCAGAAATGAATAATCATTCAAACTAGATCTTTTCATGTGGCACAAAGTTCAGATCTATCTACTCAGCAGAGATGCTCTTTGCATTTGCTTTGAAGATCTCACCCAATCTCAGAAATCGTAATTGTTTCAACTATCTGTTTCCAAATTTCGGAAGCCAAGTTAATTTTTGCCATCATATTTAGATTTAGTAAAGTCTTTCAGAACCAATTTGGGGGAAAAAAGAAAAAAAAAAGCTCCCAAGCTAGCAGCAGGATGTACCATGTAAACAGATAAACTAGAGATTTACTCACTCCTAGCGCTTTCTCCAGATCTTTACTTTTAGAAGGAGGCAAATGAGAAGAAAGAAAAGAAAAAAAAAAAAAAAAAAACTCAAGGGCACATTTTAGAGTCAGAACAGACTCAATGGAATTCATTGCCCAGTAATCCTTCATAATTCAAGTGATGAAAAACAATTAAAAATGCCAGTCCTAAAACCGTCACAAGATCTTGAGTTGTGGAAATAGATCAAATGGTGCTTATTGCATTGTATATAGCGAGGGCAAAGAAGGAAATGCACACATTTTATAAAATTCTTCAGCTGGGTGCAGTGGCACACCCCTGTAATCCCAGCGGCTCTGGAGTCTGAGACAGGAGATTTGCGAGTTCAAAGCCAGCCTCAGCAATGGCGAGGTGCTAAGCAACTCAGTGAGACCCTGTCTCTAAATAAAATTCAATTTTATTAGGCTGGGGATGTGGCTTAGTTGTAAAGTGCCCCTGAGTTCAATCTCCAGTACTCCACCCTCCCTACAAAATTTCTTCAAAAATGATTAAATGAAGATAGGTACTTCTAGTTACCACTCAGTTAATAAGAAATCTCAGTTATCAGTCTATTCCACTTACTGCTCACTCTGTACAAATTATTCTTAAGTAGTTCAACATTTTTTGTGAAATTACCCTCAGGGACTTATGACCCACCTGATGCATCCTCCGTCCACTTTTCATCATCGTCAAAGTGAACATCTCCAGAAAGTCCAGACCCAGGTGGATAGGCATGAGCCAAACTTTGTCCTGGTCCATCAAAAGGTTCAAAGTCTCCATGTGCTGGTGGAAAAACAATTAATGTAAATATGAGTATTCAGATTTTTAAAAAATTCATTTTAGTAAGAGAATACCAATGCAATGATCTGAATGTTAGTGTCTCCTCAAAATCCATATGTTGAAACAATTTCTGGTATGAAAATATTAAAAATGGGCCCTTTAGGAAGTAATTTGGTCTTGAGAGTTTAATGAATGGGATTAGTGTCCCCTATAAAAGAGGCTGGAGGAAGACTCTTGGCCCCTTCCACCAAGTGGGAACACAGAATAGACCCTCATCAGACACACCATCTGCTGGCAACTTGATCTTGGCTTTCTCAGCCTCCAGAACGCTAAACAATAAATTTCTGTTGTTTATAAATTACCCAGCCAAATGTATTGTTTTTTTAGCCTGAACTGATCATAACACGAGATGAATTGGTATTTTATTTCATTACCTCCAACTGCAAATGAGATCATTATGTCAGCCTCTCCTTCATGCATCCTGGAGAATGTGAGTGGAGTCACCTCCTCCCAGACTTTCAGAGCTTTCTCAATGGCAGAATCAACAGCATCTCTTGGCAAATCCGGTGTGTAATTCACGATTCTGGATGAGAAAATGTGAAGAAAGTAACGTAATGTTTTCTCCTGGGATACAGCCAATCAAATTTCAATAACATGTGAGGACCTCTTTGGACCCATTACCTGTAAGTCAGGTGGTTCTTCCTCCACTTTGGCTTGCCAGGAAATTTACTGAAGTGACCAACGTCAGGGACTCCACATCTGGGCTTGTTGATCACTTCCAATGTGTTAGAGTCCAGCTTTCCTGTCACTTCCAGTCCAAGGAACTTCTGCATTTCTCGGATTTTTTTAACAACAGGACTACTGTCCTTTCTTCTAACAAATTGTTTCCCATCATTTGCAAGGTTGTAATATTTTTCTAGGTATTGCTAGTGGAACAATAAATACAGTTCTTAAGTCATTCATGTCACTTTTTAGCCATTTACTTAAATTTCAAAAACATTTTAATTATTTCCCTGTTTATTGAAACAAAAGTATCACATTTGATTTGATAGTTCATTGAGATGCCTTATTTTATTATTTCATTGTAATTTAATTTCCTAGCCAAGTGAGGAAATTGACATACTTGTGTAAATACTTTGAATGAAATATCTAATTTTTTTCCACTTGACATTGCTAATGTAGACCTGGCTCAAGACTGAAGTGAGAGACATTCTTTCGTCCACACACAGCAAATAAGAATTAAAGTACTATTACCTGATATTATTTAAAGACCAAAATTAGCATGTTCTCCCTCCTCAATTATTTTAACATAGCCCCAAAGTTGCTACCACTATTCTGTTCCTGAGTAATTATTCCCACTTTCTGTGCCTTTCTTTCCCTCTCTGTTAAAATGAAACCACTCTTCACCTGCAGTGCTTTGACATTTTCTGATGCTAATTTTTTCCCCAACACAATAACTTCCAATCAAGTCATGCTGCTTTTGAAAGATCAAGCAGGCATACATGTTTCTCCACGTGGGCTGGCCCGTAGCTGCAGTGGATGCCACCTTTAATTACCTGGACAAGATCCATGTTTGAATCCTCTTCCTTCATTACCCCATTCAGAGGATAAGCTGAGCAGACTGGCAGACACAACAGCACAAGGAAGGCTAGATGCTTCATCCTGACTGCCTTCACCTGAAGAAAGCTCCTACTGGCTTCTATCTCTACCTTTCAGTGGCTACCGTTTTATAGGGAAACAATGTTTAGATCACCAATAGCATGATTCATATTTGTGGTTTTTTAATCTGAATGACACCAAAAATATTCACAAAAATTCAATGTGAGTACGATATAGCCTACATCAGTAATTTCCCTCCACCGAATAAACTTGAAAACATGACTAATTTCCAGGAAGTGGTTTCTGTGTTTGTAAAGAAGAAAAAGAACTGGGTGGATAATTCATAATTGTTTATTTTTTGGGAGATTGCTGACGAGCCTGATAAAATCTCAAATATTTAGATATTTTAAAATCAGTGCAATTTCCTTAAAAAGGCTATATTTTAATCTCAAATATAAGCAGGCAAGGAATAAATAGACGAAATTCCAAATACAACTGTGGCCTAAATGTGGGGCTTACTATCTAGGGAAACATAATGACAGATATCTCATTTCCAGAATCCTTGTTTTTAATGAGTATCACAGATTTTCAGAAGTATACGCTGGACCTGGAGTAGGAGGACTGTGAGAAGGAGCTGAGCATGAACAGGAGAACCTGTAGGGGAAGGAGGACACAAAGGAGAGAACTTTTGGTGTTCACTCATTCTCCATTCCAGAATGAATGATATGGACACAGTAACTGCTTCGTAAGACTTAATAAGTTGAGATATATTAAATTGCACATTTGACTAAAATGTTCCTTCTAGCTTCCTTCTCTTCTTAGCTTTTCAAATTATTTTTATCCTTTTTTCCTTCTCCCAAGGTACAAAGGAAGAGATGGATTGAAATTTGTTATAGAGAATGATTTCAAATCCATCCTTTCCTTCACTCATCTTTACTCATGAATAGAATTTCATTTTTTCTCTTTTCTTTTTTCCTTGCACAAATACAGTGCTTTCCATGCAGTACCACAACCTCTGCAATAACTGGTCAGATTAACCTATTAATATAAAAGACCCTGAAAATTTTGTTGTATAGAATTACATGTTTTCTCTCAGTAAAGATAAATTAGTTCTACCATCTCTGAAGTATGAAAATCCAAAGTAAAGGGACATTAAATTAATTGATGTGTAGGAAATGATCTTTTTAGTACCATCTACCACCTCCACCCTACCTGGCAAACTGGACAGGTTGGATGTCCAAATCCAGGAGACTACAAGAAAGACCTCCTGACCAGAGTTGGGGAAAAGCTTGGATATGCGCTGAGCCAGATGAGTCAACGTGTGGCTTAGTGTAGCCAGTTTGCTCCACAATGAGGTAGAGTAGAATGGAATCAGCTCAAAAATCAGAGGGAAAGGATTGACAACCAGACCCAGACAAAGACAGATGGGTTGGAGCAAATATATCATTTCTTCAGGCAATTACTTTGCACCTAAAAAATTAGATAGATAACTTCATTTGAAGGGTGGTTATGTATACTTGATGCTGGGGAGCAAATGTCCTTTCATTTCATTTCCAGTTCTTTCAGAGGCAAAGCTTATTGGTTGGACAAAGCCAGGATGGTGCACTTAGGCAGTGATTAGACAGGCTCTGAGATACCTCATATTCAACGGAGTCATAACTTTATTAGTGTTGTCACATCCTATTAAGAGATCTTATGTAGTAGTGAAAGCTATAATTATGATTATAATTGTCAAAACATCAAACCACATACCTCACAGTAGTGATGTTGGTGTGTAAACTTATCCTGCATTAAGCCATAATATCTGGAAAAAATAGTGACTTTGGCAGGAGAGTCCTATTTGTCTTCAAGTAATTTATTACTTATTAAGTTTACTGGAGTATACATACTGTCAGACAAGCAGGCCTTAATTAATCTGTAAGGAAAGGTGAAACTCCTAGGATAGAGTTTCTATTATGTACCAGTTTCTAAATGTGGTATGTTATTTCTACTCTTTAGAACCACCCAACAAGGTTGAAATCAGGATCAGAAAACTTGAATGATAAATTCAAGGTCATCTAACTAATGAGTGGAAAGCGATTTCTCAGAACTGTCATCATAGAACTTGGCCACTACAATTTGTAGGTTTATCAAAGATCTCTTGGCTTGACTTTGGTTCTTTCTCAACATCTTTCTCTTGGATTTGACCCTCTGATATTTTTCTCTTGCTCTTGACACTTATGCCTGAACTTGCCTTCAATTTCTTCATTAGTTGCTGTTCTGTTCATCTGAATGTCTTGCTAATCCAGCTACTTCTTTTTTTTTTCTAGTTTGCTTTAGTATATTGAACATCTTTCTAAAATAAACTATGAGAAAGCCATTCTAATTCAATGGAGGAGATGCTGAAAGATTCAAGATTAACATCCATTATTAGCAATGTTAAATTGAGGGAAAGATCAGTGAATTGTGCTCATAGAATTCTGCCCCCATGGGAGACGGAAGGGTCAAGCCGAAAGCCATCAATGGGAAAGATGAAGAAAGATGGGCTCTCAGCGCAGGGGTTTCTGGCTAGAAGCTGTTCCTTGATCACTGTGTCAATTTTTTCTCCCAGCCCCCTCAGGCTGATTCTTTAGGCTAAGATGGTGGAGATGGTGTTTGCTGTAGAAACAAAGTGGCGGGCTGAACCCAGAGGTAGTGCTGAAAAGCTTCCTGAGTCACGCTTGGCTCAGGCTTCTCCAGGGAAGATGGACAAAGGAACTGGTCCAGGTGGCAGGATGCACTGGGATAGCAAAGAGAGAGAGAGAGTCTGCAATGCTCATACAAGGGACAGCAGTCCAAACCCTATCTTGCATAAGCAGATGGAGTCACATGGGGGATGTCTTGCCCTAACCTGTCTCTCATGTGGGACTGACCTAGCCCTATTAAGAACTTGGTGGGCAGCCTGGGAGATCGGGGGTCAGGGTAGCCCGGTGTTGGACAGGATACCATGGGAGACAGACCCCATGTGGTTTCTGGCTCATCTCCATCTCTCAAAGCTTTTGGACATGCACACAGCTAGAGGAAGTCTCACGGGCAGAGAACTTTGGAAAGCTCCTTCTAGTGAGACTGGGCAGGGGTGGCAGGGTGGGGGTGGGGAGTGCCTTGAGAAAGCAGCTGAGGAATGGAGGGATTGGGATTTTCCAGAGACTTCAGAGATGATGCCTGGTCTGATAGCCTAATGAGGTGGTTCCATCCTCACCTCTCTGGGCAGGGTTGGTCAGGGAAGACAGAAAAACAGGCCTTCCCAAGACCCACGGGGATGAAAAGTGGCCAAGAAAAGCCAGATTTGGGCTCCCAGAACGCAATGAGAAAAATAGAGAGGGCCGCAAAGGATTCTAGGTGCAGGCTGAGCTGACGGCACCTTCTATTCATGATTCTGTTCTTAACATTGGCTTAGAGGTAGAAATAGCCCTTCCTTGATCTTCCAAAGCCCTGGAGATAAAGGGACCAGCTGGAGGATGGGCTTTGGGGCATCCAAGGGCACAAATGTGTGACGGCCACCCCTATGGAACTCAGCAGGGACCACAAAGTTCCAGCCTCAGTTTGTTCTCAGAGCAACAAGCACAGCATGGGGTTTGGCAAGGGGGGGGTGCGGCTTCAGTCTTGGAGAAATGGGCGTGTTGCAGGTCTGTCTTCTTGGCCTGGGAATATTTGGGATTCCCCAGCTGGACCATCCAGATCACCCTTCTGGAATTGCCAGCTCTCTCCTCTCTCTTCAGCAGACAGGAGAGTGGGTGGGAGGGCAGCTTCACCCAGGGGGAGCCACCATCCCTCTCCACCGGACTCCCAGCCCCTCTCCTGGGCAGGACCCCCGGGGCCGCACAGGCGTGTCTAGATCTCCATGTCCACGGGGCGAATGTTGCCCGTTTTGTGCTCTCTGACCCACAGCTCTCTGTCTTTGGCCAGGTCCACTTTTCGAAGCAGTTGGTCCACAGGCTCGACTGTGCTTTGGTTGAACATGTCTGTCTCATGCCGCAGCTGTGTGTACTGACACAGATCTTGCCGGATCATCTCCACCCTCTCCACCTCCAGCCACTCCAGCTCCAAAGTGGTGGTCACCATCTCTTCAAACCACTTGGACTGCGCCTGGTTGTAGAGGTCCACACAGCGCATGAGGTCATCACCAGCCTGTGTGGACTTTCTCCGTGCCTTCTTGATGTCCTCCTCTGTCTTGTTGCTCAGCTTAATCTCCACTGCTGGGTCTTCATCTCCAGGTCTCTCTGCCGCTCTGTGAGGGTTTCCAGGCCTTCTCCACCAATGCATAGCGGCTGGCGAGCTGCTTGCGGAGGTCAGCGATATGGTGGTCACACTTTGTCATGTCTTTCTTGAAGTTCTCAAGAAAGTTCATTAAAGGCTTCTCTACCTCGCTGTGAAGCTTGGCGGAGAACTTGAGATGAATTTCTGCTTCATCTTCTAGACTCTTCTTCACCTGGGCCCAGGCTTCTCCCAAGGAGCCTTCCTCCTGTGCAGTCAAGGAGTTCTGAGAGAGCTTAGCCAAGTTCTTTGCATATTCTTCTTCAATCTTTATCCTCTCTCCGACAAATTGAGACATTTCTTTCTGCATTTGTTTGCCCTTCAGTTGCTTTTGGAGCAGCAGTTGGAACCCAGCCACCCTGCCATTGCCTTGGGGATCCTTCTTATCAGCCCAGA
The DNA here is from genome assembly GCF_048772815.1 of Callospermophilus lateralis. Taxonomy (NCBI): domain Eukaryota; kingdom Metazoa; phylum Chordata; class Mammalia; order Rodentia; family Sciuridae; genus Callospermophilus; species Callospermophilus lateralis. The sequence goes on along the minus strand of NC_135306.1, from coordinate 123,869,787 downwards.
AGTAGTCACAGTAGCTCCGCTCAGTTGGCTTTAGCAGTTGCTATTCAGGCATGGTGTCTGGGTGAGGGAATGTCACGCAATTTATCATCTTCTCTGTGGTGTCAACTTTATTTTCAAGATTATGTATTTTGTCTTCATTGCCTGAGGTTCTGTCTTCCAAATGGTCTTGTCTGTTGGTGATACTTTCCATTGAACTTTTAAGTTGGTTTAGTGATTCCTTCACTTCAAGTATTTTCTTTATTTCTTTTCAGGACCTCTAATACATCTTTACAGAAGTGATCTTTCATCTCCTGAAGCGAATCTGTTATTTTACTGCATAACTCCTGTGCCTGCTCTCTTATATAATTCTTTAAGTCATGGAACAGTTTTACTAAATACATCCTGAACTCCTTCTCTGACATTTCTTCGATGGATTCTCTTATGGGAGCAGCTTGGTTTGTTTGGAGCACTTTATTCCCTTGTTTTTTCATTTTGTTTGTGTGTTTTCCCATCTAGCCGTGTGGATCTGAGGCAGGATAGTTTCTACTCTGTAGATTTGAAGTGTCCCTGAAGGTTTCCAGAAACTCGCAGATCCAGGCTCCGGTTTCTGCAGGCTCTGCCACACTGCAGGACCCAGAAGGCTCACCGACCGAGGACGATGGATGAACTCCGGGAGAGAGTGGCAGCTACTTCTTTTGATCCATGTCTCCCTGCTCTTACACCTGCAGTTCTTCTTGGCTTGTGCTGCACTGAGATGGTCCAGAAGGTACATGTGTTGACATTTTACCACAATCCACAACTAAGGCTAAGAAATACGTAACAGCTCCTCAATATCAGGTGGTCCAATTCTTGGGAACCCTGGTGAGCTATCCATTTTCAGTGTCCATTGACCTCTTATTTTAAGATTGCACATAATAACACAATTAGCATGATTCTGGGTTAATGCAGCATGACGCTATCTTTGTATTTTGCAACTTCCTTCTTTCATTGGAAATATTGGTTTTATTACAAGTTGGGGTTATTATGCTAAGTCAGACCCAGAAAAAGTGAGTTCATCTCTTTCCCCAAATTTAAATACCAATTTAATTTACTCATAAAGGGTATGTAGTGTACTGTTGAATTTGTTTTAGTTTCTTCCTGATAATTTAACCAAGTATTGTATGTTACCAATACTTACTATAGAAAAACTATCAACTGAAGGAGGAAAGTGTGAAAAAAGGGGGTAATAGAGAACTCAGAGTGGCTTCAGTGTGTGTTGTAAGGATTAGAATGTATAATTATATATTGTAGCCTTAAATTAGTGCTATTATTAATAATAGCTAATACATAGAAGAATGTTTTCTGCACATTGTTGGTATATTTCCAATTTGGATTAGAGTTTATTGTTGGGGTGATCACCAGTGCAGTGGGCTTCTTTGTTGGGAAGAAGTTTGTTGGGGAATTGTTGGCATTTGGAGAATGTAAGAAGGATAAGGCAACTATGATCTACTGAATGTTTTTGTCATGGCTGATACTATACTAGATGATTTAGCCTCTTGCACCCTAATGACAACTCCAGAAGTTAATATTATTTCCCTTTTTTGCATAAAAGAAAATAAGTCTCAGAAATCCCAGATCACTTACTTAAGATCACAGAGTGGCAGACCAGATCTTTGAGTTTTGCACTATAATCCACAGGACTGTATGCTGCCTCTTCAAGAATGTGGTAAAGGTCAAGAATAAAGCAAATTCTTCTTCTCCTTATAGAAGTGTTTGAGGCTAAAGCGCCTTAAATGCTTCCAGCTAGAAAAATTCAAATTAAAATTCAAATAAAATGTAAACAAGCAAAAATCCCTACTTTTCAATGCATTTCTGAGCTCATAGACAATAAAGGGAATCTCTAAACACTCATTCTAAATCATCCATATCAAGTTTCTGAGGTTGTGTTGGTTTGCTCTAGTAAAGAAATCATAACTGACACAGTAGCTGCAATGGTAGTTACCAACTAGGTAGTTTTACAGAAGTGTACAAGCATCTGACATGATTTATTTGGTTTAAGCAGGAACTTGAAAGATTAATTGAATGAGATGATGATGACACCACCCTCCCTTTTGGCTTTTTAGTTTTTGGTAATATCACCAATCTGTGTAGTCCTCCCTGTGTGTGTGTGTGTGTGTGTGTGTGTGTGTGTATGTGTGTTCTCCTCCTCCTCCTCCTCCTCCTCTTCCTCCTCTTCTTCTTCTTCTTCTTCGTCTTCATCTTGCTGGTTCTGACCTACTATCTTGGCCAGAAAATTTGTGGGGAGCAGTTTTCAATGGCTTCCGGTTGGTTCCTACAGTAACAGTCTTACTCTACAAGTCAGGGAACCAGTAAAAATTTGTTCAAAGAAACAACCATGGGATGTCTGTGGACTGAAAGATGACCTTGACCATAACCCAATTCATCACTTACCTTCATAGCCTCTTTTCTAAACTGGAAGATTGTCATGGCATTTTGGGTACATTGACTCCAGTGTCAGTTCAGATACAATGTCCAGCCGTCCTTACCAAGTGTGAGTCCTCCTCTTTCCCTAGTACACAGTTATCTTGGTAGATGATCCCAGATACATATCTCTTTGTCTGTGGTTACTAAGATACATGTGCTCATGTAGGTGTAGGATGCTGGCTTCCCTTAAAGATATCTCTCCCCCTGACAACTCTTTGTCTGTCTGTCTGTCTGTCTATCTCTCTTCTGCATGTACTTGCCCCTGGATACACATGACCGATGGACCATACAGAGCATGGTTCTCTGATAGATACTCCCCTGCTTTTTGGAATCATTTTCAATCTCATGCCTCTGATGGTTAAGTGTTGCTGCCTTCCCTGTCACCATTCTGAGTGAGTCCCAGCATCTCTAATGATGCCAAGAGCCCAATTCCACAGTTATAGCTGACACCCTCAACCCCACCCACAGAGAACAACCACCACCGTGTATCTCTGAGACACCCAGGTGTCCCTCTCTAGTGCATTCTTTATAGCTTCAGTGAAAGAGGTACCCTTTGGGCCATCCTAGGAAACAGAACCTAGGGGTGGGTGCTTCAAACTCATGTAATAAATCCATTCTGAAGTTTCCATTTTCCTGAACTTTCTGACTCCTTCCTCAATACCTTGCAACAGAAGTATTGGTATCTCTATCTGTTTTGTATGCTAGGGGACATCATTGTGTCTAAGATTTAAAAATCCGTGTCAGCAGAATATTGGACAAGCTTCTGATTTCCTTTCCAAAATATTGAATCTCCAATATCAAATAAATATTCCTGTGTCAATAAATTCTCCCCTGTCCAGCCTTAGGTCCCCCCACCTTGTTCCAATACCTTTAAAAAAAAAAAAACTTCCCTACACATTCCCTGGGTTTCTTTATGGTACTTAATGTTGTCCAGCTCCTGTAATTCCTTTGATTTATAAACTATTTTCTGACAGTAGCTAAAGATTTGAACTATCCTGAGACCTTATCTTAGTTATTTTACTGAGATCAAGAAGGGATGAGGAAGGTAATTTGGGAGCAGGACAAGCATTATCTTGTGAAATATCATCCCAGATAAGATCTTTAATTCCCTATGCAAGGGCAGATTGCTCTCTTCTGGGAAGAAAGAGGTACTACTTCTGCCTGTGTGGAATTTTCTGAGAAATTGAAGTGTTTAAGGTTTCCAGATTTGTTCTTTCATCACTCCAACTAGGATGTGAAAACTTTGGCCCCAGGTCAGGAACTGCTTGTCATCACAATTTGTGATAGATGAGGATTTCTTTTAATGTTACCAGTAATGACTGTTGGTATTTGCTGTGTCTTATTGGCTATTCAGCTTCCCTGAACATGCTACTTTCTTTTACAAATTTCCAGAATAGTAATCCAGCCCACTCCTCACTTCTTGTAATTATCATCCCTCTCATATTATTGAAGTGCAATTACCAGATAACTCTATACCTCACCATACATCTTTATGGTAAGAATCTTAGTAACTGTGTGCCCCTTACCTACTGGGGTATTACAACCCCACTTCCAGAATAAACTTAATCTGGCATTCCCAGAGAGCAGAGCCCAGGACAAAGAATAAGTATGTATTGGGACCTATGATCTAGAGGCTGATTGAAGAACAGGAAGAGCAAGCAGGGAACCTGAGAGAGATAATACAAAGGTGAACTGTCAACCAGTTAGAGATACAAGAATGTGTTGATCATATGGCATTGTTTGAGAGCCCTCCTTTTTTTTTACATTGGTACAATTATATTTTATCTTAAACCTTTTATAAGGTTTAAAATAAAAGGTTATATGAGGGGCAGAGCTCACAAAAATGTTGCCTGAATCATTAAAAACCACAAAGTGGAGAACTTTTTTTTTAAAAATAACATATACCAAGATATCTTTTAGTTGTTGAAGAAAGCAAAAAAGGGCATAAGATTTATAGGATAAAAGTTGTATTTAAAAGCATGCTAAAGAATAAATTAAAACAAATAAAGAAGAAGAAAAGAGTTTAAATCCTATTATAAACGAATATCATCTATATGGGATTCTATGACTAACTTTAACAATATTCAGTTGACAAAAACCCTACTAAGAAAAGAGCCTCAACACTTCCTTAGACTTGATTGTGACCAAATTTATCCTGTTTATGAGGTATGTATGAAAAACAACCTAACGACACTTAGAGTGTCTAAAATATGAAACTGTTTCTCTAATTCGCACTTATTGGTCTTAAATCCAGTTGAGTAGGGATCAGCTATGACTTGAACCTTGTCATCATGGTGGAGTCATTTGAAGGCAAAGGGGGCCTTTGCTATAGTTCATTCATGTGCCCACAAAAGTATAATATTCTCAAGTTTCTCCTCAATGTCAAATAGGTACTGAGAATTAAAGAGCAGATGAAACTTCCTAACCATTTCCAAGAATTCACATGACTAAAGATAATCATTTTAGAGTTTATTTATGCTCAGTTTTCTTAAAGCCATAGATTTTATTCTAGAAAGGAGAAAGTACATGACATTAATTAATCAAGCATGTTGTAAATTCTAGAATGCCAAATTAAGTTCTTTTTCTTCTGTATTACACCAATTTTATCCATAGGCTATAGATTATACAAGATTGTTAGTGTTTTGCAACATGTCAAAAGTAGATCAACTTTTTTTTTTTCCTGAATGTTCCACTAAATTTTATCTAGAGCTATTATTCTTGGACTTTCTACAAAAATTTCTTTTCAAATAACTTATTTATTATAACAACTGGGAATAGTGAGAGGACTTGACTACTTCAGTCAAGTGAAGAAACAAACTTCTTAAACCTGTTCTCCTGTCTGAATTTTTATATATTAAAAATAACCTTTCTCATTCATTTCTGCGAGGGTCCTTGAAGAATGTGGCACTTGTTAGCCATCACAAATCCTAGATCAAATCTCCTTTATTCTTCAATGTTCTGCAAGCCTCTGGACTTGCAACTCCTGCCTGGGTAATTCTGTCTTGTTCTCAATGAGAGAGACCTGCAGCACAAAGTAAAAGTAGTTGAAAGGCATCCTGGATGTACATGGGACCATCTTTGCTCTAGAAAGACTGTCATGATTAATGGGTTCAGGACATCTGCCTTTTCTTTGATCTCAGCAGTTGTTAGACAGGTGGTAAACTCTTTAGACAGAAAGGACAACTCTTTACACAATACAACTGTCATCTGGGAAAGAGTTTGGCTTTTTCTATGTCTGTCACTTCCTGCTTCTGGCCATGCAGAACCAATGCTGCTGTTTTGTGAAACAGGTCATTGAGCAAGCAGTCAATTCTGCTAGGCAGCAGATTGCAAAGGTATGGACATCCTCTACTGAGTTTTTATTGACTTCCTCAGTATTTTCTGCCTCCGATTGTTTTCTTCCTCTTCTTCCTTCTCTGCTAATGGTCCGGTCAGAAATGCCCCAATCCAGAGAAAACTTCTGAAATTTCAAGATCACTAGAAGGTTTGACCTCTGGTCTTTTCTGGAGTGGACACTACAGGTTCCAATTTGCTCTCTGGTGTGGCACTTTGTTCAACAGACTCAGAATTCTTGGCTGGCTCACAGTTTCCATCTTCAAGGATGGGGCCTGCTTCAGTTATCACTTGACCCTCAGCATCACCTTTATCCAATATGATTAGACCATCACCACAGCCACCACTGCCGAAGCACTGCTCCTACTCCGAGGTTCCCCTTGAAACAGGTCTTAAGAATACCCTTCTGAGGAGAGAGAGGGAGATACACTTATTCATCCATTTTTTCCACACTGGTAGAACATTTGCTCCATGAACGATTTGACCCTTCTCACGTTTAGTTTGCATGTGCCTGGGTTCTATGTGAGTACCACAGGAGACCCCATGCAACATCAGCAGAAAAGCCAGGAAAGCTTTGGAACAGGAAGCAGGACGCATACTGCATAGGCCTACCCCAAACAGCTAAGGTTAGAAGCTGGTTTAGGACCTGTGCAGAACCAGGGTCCACTGCTGCCGCGGGACATAAGACAGGTGAGTCTGAGGAAGAACCCGAAGTGTCTGAAAATCTCTGTGATTCAGCAACTGCACTTTTAGGAAGATAATTGACAGAAATGCCTGCATATGTGCAATATTACTTATAAACTCCCCTGATGCTAATAACCTGAGGCCCACCAACAATGATGAAGTGAAGAAACATAATGTTAATCACAGTAAGGCAGAGTAAGGAAATTCATGTCACATCCAGTTTAGTTGAAAAATAGGCAAATTTAACCTAAGGTGTTAGGAGTCAGCCTGGTGGTCATCCTCAGGACTAGATAATGTGCAGTAGGTGCTGTTGGAGCCCTCCTCAGATCTCTTTAATATCAGGGCATCCATCCTCCTGGATACTGCAAGAATTGGTTATTTACAACTTACAGTTAGTTCCTTTGTCAAATGGAAACATCTTGCCCAGATGACTATGCTCCCTTCCCCAACCAGACCTTGACTGATAACTGGTTGACACAGGAATACAAAAGCCTGGCCCCTCTGCCTCGGGATGGGACTAACTTTCTTATTCTGATTTTGTTTCATAGTCTTCTCATGAAATTAGATCCCCACTGAGACCACAGTCTAGTTTTTCTCCTGCTGTCGAATGTCTCCCTCATTCCTCTTCTCCAGAGGGCACCCTCCCCCTATGACCTCATCAAAGAATCTCTGTTCCAGGCTCTGCTTCTAATGAATCAACCTCATGGAGAGTGGAGCACTGGTGGGGCCCTCAAGGGGCTGCTGTGGTAGTGATGATGTCCTGTGTCCTGACCTGGCTGAGAGTTGGCTAACTTTATGATAAGACACCGAGATGAACATTTATGATTTTTGCATTTTTTTCCTGCATTTATGTTATAGTTCAATATTTAAAAGTTTATTTGAGAGAGACAAACAGACAGACTGACTGACTTATTTTGGCCAAAGGAGAAGTTATACTATCCAAATCTTTAGTTTGGAACTGCTAAGAATCTTGCATTCCTCATAACATTTTCAAGACTCTCTATGGACTTGCAAAGCCTACAAAGTCCTTGAACTATTCACAAAACTCATGAGCCTTGGAAGCTACTGAAAGAACTCCTACCTCCATTAACTTCTGCCCAAATTAGTCATGATAAACTAGATAATGCTTTATCTAGACAAACTAGATTATGCAGCATTAACAAAATCTAAAATTTTAATGGCTTAGCATAGTAAGTTTTTTCTTCCTCAAGTGAAGTCTACTAAAGTGGGGGGTAACTGGTGGGAATGGTAACCCAGCAATTCTGGCTTCTTCCATCTTGTGGCAAGTCTCTCATGACATGCTTCCACCATTACCACAGCAGGGGAGTAGACTGCTGGAAATCTTGGCACCATCACTCAAGAGTTCTGTCCAGAAGTGACTTTGTCACTTCATACAACCCTTGGTCAGAACTTGTTAGCTGCCCCACTGCCCACCATCCTCAGCCCCACAACACCTCGAAACTGTAAGGGGTAGGACTGGGGAAATATAATCTTCACACATGCTCAGAAAAGAAAGTGACTTCTACTCAGAAAGTTTGTCATGCCTTTACCTATTTTATCTAAAACCAACTTTGGGGTCATTAAATGGAACTTGGAGAATGATTTTTCCCCCCTATATGTGAAATAAATTCCACAAGAATATAGAAATTTGAAATTTGGGGATATATTAATTTCCCGCATGAATATTTTGTATATCATTTACTTTCCACTTCAAATTTGAAATTTAATCTCTGTACTTGTGGCTTTATAATCAGGAAATAACAGTATAGTAAAGGTAATAGAATGTTTATAAAAAAAAAGTAGAGACAAGGATGGCCTTATTGCAAATATCACTTTATTTTGTATAAGAAGAGTTGTCCCTGTGTGTCAGGATGATACTAATGACGGCTCAGGTGTTGCTTTCCCTCCAGTAACAGTTCACATCTTTTGACTTTTTTTTTTTTTTTTTGAAAGAAGATAAGAGCACTAAGGCTGATCTCCAGGACCAATGTCATACTCTTACACTATGGAAATGATCTTCTTTGTAACACTGGGATATGTGAATTCATAAGCCATGAACTTGATTGACTTTTGCCACCATTTGTGGAATTAAATTATATTAGTAAATAAAAACATAATACTTAATTGTAAAAAATATGTAAAATAAAGTATAAATAAGGTTATACTTAGTAGCTGCGTATTAGTGATTCTAGAAGTTAAATAAAATACTGAAAAATACATGGCTCTTCAGGAAAACACCTTTCTTGGGCTCACAAAGTACATTTTTTTCATTAACTTTGTAACAGTTTGTCAATTTTTTCTGCAGTTGAACCAGCTGTTGGCTTTCTGGATAGTCAAAATTCGCTTTGTTTTAGGATCAAATTTATATTGTCTTGTTCCATGGAAGATATAGAAAAATCCTAGAAATAAAAGAAAAGAGATTTATCACATTATACAAGAAGTTTCCAGGTTTGACTTGAATCTACCAAAATCAGCACCAATTAGTTTTGGCCTTTGCTGTTCTAAGTAACAGTACTGATTCTATCACTATGGCAACAAAATGAAGTATAGACTGATAGATTCACTTACCATCTTTCTTGAAAACAGCATCAACTTTATTGCCAATTCCAGGAAAGTCGTGATATATCATTTTAGGATAACCTGCATCCATGGATCGTTTATGCTCATCATATCTAATCAAAAAGGAATTGGGGTGTCAGAACCTTTTGTTAAACATGTAAACTCAAAAACACTACAGGAAATTTAGCAGAAGTTAACAAGAAATTTAACAAGAACTGTTAATTCTAGAGATTGTAAAATGGGGACCTAGATGAGGAGAGGTAGAATATTGGGTGGTCTAGAAGATTTATAAGCTTCCTCTGAAATTCAACATCTTATATTAATTATCTAGTAAGTACTATGTCCTATTAAGGTAAGATGCTATAGTTCCTTTTGGCCAAAGCTCTATCAAGATAAATGCTCTTATTTTCAAATCTTTTCAAAATTCAGCATCACCTATTATTTGTATTCTGAGCACAGGAATTGAGTGATGGGTATTGTTCAATTAACTACATGGATGTTGGTTTGGATACAGCCAATCACAGAAGAGGCAGGTGTCCAAAACAATTTGAGACTCATTTTGAAAAGGGTACATATAGAATTTTCTGCCTAGAAAAAATTGGTGCCCTAATAGTTCTTGTGCTCTGTCTTTACCTCCAGCACTTGTTAGCAACAAAGAAGTAGGTTTTTCCAGTGTCTTCCTCTGAAACAGCAGCATCAATATGCTTCACAGTTCGAGGGAAGCCAAAGGAACTGTAGATGTCCTTGGGGTATCCACGTAGCACATCCTGCCCCTGAACAGCCCAGTACTTATTTCCTGCCAATCAAAAACCAGAGATGAAAATAATTGTCCAGGGCTCCAGTAGACTGTAAACTATGTTTCCACTGAGTTAATAGTTTTGCAAGATACAGCAGTGTCCTAGCTACAGGTTAAAATAGTTTAGGGAGACTTTTTAAAATACTGATGCTGGGATCCTATCCTGAACCACTAAATCAGTATTTTTTTTAAGCTTCCTAGGTGGTTCTAATCTGAAGCAAGCTTTGAGAATGACCTGTTTATGGGATGGAGGCTTTTTTCCAATGCCAGATGTTCAATGGCTAATTTGTCATACTACCTAGTGATACAATGTTCAAGTGGAAGTTCACGACAATGCTATACTAAGGGCAGAGCTCAGCAATGACTCACAACTTCAAATGACTTGCAATCCTGTATTGAATTCATTGTATCTCACCAGACTACAATTATGAATACGTGAATTCATTCTGTATGTGTTTATACTCAACAAACCCCAGATCACATAAAACTAGTCTTATGACCTAGAACCAGGATAGCTCTTGTTCACTATGGTTATTTATTCCTCACAAAAAATAAGTTTGATACTTTGCACATGTAAATTCCTAATTAATTTCATAAAATGAAAACTAGAAATTCTGTTTCAAAGTGTTTTGCCCATCTGAACTACTTTCAAATCATTGCCTTGAGTGTATGACTGCATCAAGTGTCTTAACGTATGTCTATATGATGCTAAACACCTGTACAAAAATTTGCAAAAGAACGTGTGTTTGGCCTTTTCAAAGTCAGGAACATGGGACCCTGTTTCATTCTAATAGAATCAAACAAATTTGTCTAATTCACTTCACAATAATTCAGGCCTTCTCATATTTTAATATGCAAATGAATTGCCTGGGGAACTTATTAAAATTCAATTTGGTCAAAGAAGGTCTGGATAGGACTTGGGGTCCTATGATTGTAACTGATAGTCCAGTGAAGCCAGTGCCACTATCTGAAGACCACATCTGGACAGCAGGTTGTCAGTGCCACCATCTGGCTGCCCAGTGGTGGCATTCTCTTATCTTAAGTTGGGGTTCAAATTAAAACAGGATTCAGGAACTTGCACAAACAAAATCTTTGTTTTTTCTCTCTAGAATGGATCGTATTTCTCACTTTTATTCCTGAGCACTTTTATTTCCTAGGAATATGAAGGGAGTTTAAAATACATGAATAGTTTTCACAGAAAACATGTTCTAAGTCCAGATTCATAAACAGGCCTGAACTCTTTTATCTCCAGTCATTTGCAATTTATTTAAAATGACTCAGAAATTCCTGATGCAATTTTTAATTGAACTATTGGATTCCCATTAGTGAGACTATTGAATTTTCAGAACTTCATGGTGAGAATATAGCTAGTATCTTTATATCTCAACCCAAAAGTAGATGAAAAATAATTCACCAAAGCAGTGAAAAATAATCAGGAGCATTACCTTTGAAAAACCTGACTTCATCCCTATCAGCAAGTTCATAAGCCGCTTCAAGTCCATTTGGCAGATGTGGCCAGAAAACAGAAATGAAATTGAGCTCAACTGGGTAGAAGGAATTTGCACGCATGTAGAATCTGTTTTGAAAACAAAAGAAAGCAAGGTTTCTCTCTGGTTTCTAATTATCTCTGGCTGACTTCCAGCTCCTTTTAGTTGCTGGCACTTGTGGTGCACTTGTAAATGTTTAACATCTGGCTTTCCAAAGGAGAGGCCAGGCATGGAAGGTTCTAGCAGTTGCTTATTTCCTTGGTGAAAATATTCCCACCATGGCAAATTACAAGAGTCAGAATAGAGCACCATTGTATAGTATTTCTACCATAAAAATGCAATCAGCATGAATAACCTCAAAGACAAGAATTAACAGTAAAATCTGGTTAAAATAACCATGGAGGGATGTTTTTATTATTTTATTTTTTATATGATTTAATTTTTAATAATGGCTGTGGTTCACAACAAACTTGCAAAATTTAAGTCAGCTTTGGTGAGCCATTAGGAGCCAGCTGCAGTACATTGCTACTTGGAACACAACACTGATACCCTGTATTTAGTAAATATAGTCATCCCTAGGCATCTGCAGGGGGTTGATGCCAGGACCCCTTGTGGATACCAAACTCAAATTCATTGTATAAAGTGGTGTCATTTCTTCATATATCCCGTGAACATTCTCTCACATGCTTTAAATCATCTCTAGGTTACTTATAATACCTAATACAATATAAATAGTTGTTTAGGAATAACGACAATATACAATATGTATGGATTCAGTAGAGGAGCAATTAAAAAAATATATTTGTTAGATCAATGGACTTGAGATTGAATCTGTAGAGGTGGTACTTCCAGATTTGGAGAGCCAATTGTACTTACAACACACTAAGGCTTTCTACCTATATCGTGACTATCACAAAAACCTTACAAGAGTATGACTCACATCTCAGGGATGAGAAATTGAGTTAGTGGGAGTAGGGGAGGCTTCTAAGGCCACACAGCTGGTAAAAGGCAAAGTCTAAATTCAAACCCAGTTCTGGCAGGGACTCCCTTGTCCTTTGATTGGTGGTACATAAAGTTGATTCTGCAGTTTGTAGGGACTGGAATATGTAACCTTATTAGCTATACTTAAACACTGTCAAGAAGTCCATGAGCCTCATTAATGTGATAGTGTTGCAGAAAGGACTGACTACTCCTACTGAAGTCCTACCATACTTACAATCAGACTGGCATAATGAAATGTGACCCTGGATAAGGGGTCAGAAGACCAATGATTACTCTGTCACTAGTTAGCTCTGTGCCCCCAAAAGGTTTCTCTTTTCTTCTCTCTACCTTAATTTACTGATCTGTAAAGTGGGCTGATAGTTACTGATTTTCTACTTCAGTGGTATTTTCTGAGAATCAAATGACTTAACACATGGGCAAAAACAAAGTTGCAATGTTACATTGTACAAATGCAAGCAATTGCTGCTCTGTGGTTATAAATGTAAACAAAGATAAGATAAATAACACATGGAGCATATTGGTCACACATAGTGGTGAATGCAGAACACAAAGAAGTGGCATCTTACCTGTCTTTAAAGAACATCAGTTCTCCCCGAATTGTAGTTATGGCATCAAAGGTTAGCTTACTATCACACACTTCTGGGGTTTGTGGGCCTGTTGCCTGGGTGGGATTTGGGGAAGATCCTAAAGAAAATAAAAGGCCTGGAGTTAGTTTTGCCTAGTGTTAGAACTATTAAACTATGAAACCAATGGCTCTTTCCTTTGAAGTAGGCACGAAACCAATAGGTCCCTGTCTATGACACTCTTATTTTTACTCACCGTATATGGCTTGAATGCCATTGATGTCATCCTGAGCAAGCTGAACATCACCACTGAAGATGTAGTTGGGGTACATTAAAGCTCCAATATCAGTGGAATGAGCGAGTCCAAGAGAATGGCCTAATTCATGAGCCGCAACACGATACAAGTTGTAATCTAAAGAGTCAATGAACCCATTTAAATTATTTGAAATGTATTCCGCTTTGAGGCATTTGATTAAGAAATAATCTACAGATCTGCAAAGACCAATGCTTATATTTTCTTGTTGATGAAATACACACACACACACACACACACACATCTAATAACTTTTTCTGAAGGTGAAAAGTACACATTATTAATAAAGGGATATGTTCAAGCCTCGGTTCTATTGTTATAACAGATAAAATTAAGACAAACCCTCTGGCTGAGAGTCTAGCACAGATGAGCCAATCTTGTTAATGATTAGCTGGCAGATATTATTTCACAGAGAAGCAATATAGTTCTATTAATATTTAATATTTTTTATTATTTTCAAAACTGATAAAATGCTGAAAATTCTGGGAAACACAGAAAGCCTTTCCTTCTGTTAATTTCCCCATGTGCTTATAACTACTGTTAAGTTTTGTTGTCTTTCAAATAGAGAAGATTCAGTGGAGATGTCCACAAACAAAACATTAAGCTTTAATCTTTTATTTTTAAAAAAATTTTTTTTAGTTGTAGATGGACACAATACCTTTATTTTTAAAATTTATTTATGTGGTGCTGAGGATCAAACCCATTGCTCCACATATGTGAGGCAAGTGCTCTACCACTGAGCCACAAACCCAGTCCCAATATTTTCTTAATGGAAATTTTAGAGAGGCCTATTTGTCACCAATTAGATGCTGTATTGGCAGAAATAGCCTCTCACTTTTCTAAACTTACCATTAACTTTCTGAACAGCAATAGAAAAATACCAGCTTCTATTAACGTATTCTGTTAGTTAAATTAACCAATATTATGATGACTTGTGAAGGGGCAGGGAATAGAGAAAAACAAAACCAGTTGACTTACCTCTGAAGTTTTTGGTCCACCTTTCATCTTCATCAAAGTGAGCATCTCCTCCAATACCTGGGCCTGGTTGGAAGGCGTGAGCGAGGTTTCCTCCAGGTCCATCAAAGGGAGAGTTGTCGCGATGGTCTGTAAAACAGAAATCAATCCAGGGCCCTCTGGGCTCTCATTCCAGCTAAGTTAAGAGAGCAAACATTAGCTTGTTAAGAGACCAATAGCCTTCCATCAGGTGTGATGAGGTTTCCCTCCCTCAGCCCATAAAATCAACAGTCCTCTTCAACAAGGAGTTCCAGCTGCAAGACTAGAGACATTTAGGGGCAAAATGAAGTTAAACTGAGGATGTTTTCATGCTACACGAACAGCTTACCTCCTCTGACAAAGGAAATCATTATGTCTGCTTGGCCCTCAAAGATTTTGGTGAATGTCAGTGGTGAGACATTACTCCAAAGTTGAAAGGCTTTCTCAATGGCGTGGTCCACATCTTCTCTAGACAAATCTGGTGTGTAATTTTCAATCCTTTGAATGAAATAAAATAGAGACCCATTGGATCTTAATTGTTACCATTTTAATGGAAAATAGTTCCCTCATTCTGGTACCCAGTCTGGTTACCTGTAGGTCAGATGTGTTTTCTCCCAACGAGGGTTCCCCTGAGTGAGGACAAACCGAGCCACATCAGGCACCCCACATCTGGGCTGCTTCATCACCTTCAGGGTTTCAGCATCTGGCTTTCCAGTCACTTTCAGTCCAAAGAATTCCTGCATTTCCTTCAGCTTTTCAACCACTGAACTACTGCTTCTCTGCTTTTCAATTTGTCTCTCATTCTTCAAATTGTAGTAGTTTTCCAGGTATTTCTGATAAAAGACATAATTGTTGAAACACTGAATAGGAAACATTTCTCATTAAAAAAACAAAAACAAGCAAACAAACAAACAAACAAACAAAACCGAGAGCAATGAAGTTTTAACCAAAATAGAGAAACTTTTTAAAAGCTGTTGTTTAGAGTTCATGATTATTGTTATTCTTATCATTGGTGGAAAAATGCAATTTCAGAGTAGAAATCATGTTACTGAAAAGTTCAAACGTCCCAGTAGACCAAGATTTGCATCCTGTTTCTGCGGTTCTTTCTCACCTCCAACTGGAAAAGGAGAGTCGACACTTGGCTAGATACAATTTGGGGAGGATCCCGTTTCTAACACAAAGCATTTGTCTTTGTAGGAAATGCTCCCTTAAATTAACTCCATTCTACTACAGTAGAAAAATACAAACCAGAGACTTGCATTTCTAGCGTGTGTAATGCAGCACCTACCTGGACAATCTCCACATCCTGCTGTTGTGTTTCTACAGATGCTGGGAAACCATGAGACCCCACGTCCCAGAGCAGTAGCAGCAGCAGAGAAAAGCAGAGCATGCTGGACTTTGTCTTCCTCCTCAAGGCAAGACAATGGAGGGCTCCTACCTGCCTGTTGCTTCAATATCTCAGCTCAGACGTTCCTTCTTTATATACAGACTAGCACTCCCAGAAAGCTTGAGGCCATATGACTCACATTTCATAACATCCTCTTGATTAGCAATGAATGGCCTAAGCAATCATCAGAAATGGTGACTCCAAGCAGATTATTTGGATTAGCTTGATGTTGTAATCCCATGATTAATATCAAATGGGACATGTGTGAAGGGGACATTTTTTTCTTTTTTTTTTTTTACCATGTGAACAGTTGTTTTCTCTAGTTCATGTCCATCTTTATTGAGAAAGGATCCATTATAGACACAGGAACAGAGTAGCATGGCCATTAAAAAAAAAAAAAAAAAAAAAAAAGTGTTTTGCCTTTTTCTTCCTGCTGTTCCTAAAGTGCTGCAGGTGTGGGCTCACACCCTGCCCTGGGACAGAGGGTGAAATTTCTGACACTGTGCCTTAAGGCACCCTGCACTAACTGAAGTTAAGCTCCTCACCCATTTTACACGGGCTCTCCTGTCTGCTTTTGTTAAGCTTCCTGGTTTGCTGGCTGCAGTACTGGGGTCTCCCTTAATCTTTATTCAGGCCTAAGATTTGAGACCCTTGCCCAAGAAGAACTCTCATCCACAAGTGGGATATGAGATAACTCCCTGCCGGAGCATCATATAGACCCTGTCCATCAGCATTATGGGACAAACAGGATCCTCTCTAAAACCGCTCAGAAAATACCAGGTGAGGCAGGGGCTGTCAAGAGGCCGAGTGCAAAGCAAGGGTCTTATTTTTGTCTTTTTTCCCCTCGGCTTGAGCACATCTTTTTTCCTTTGGCGTACATAGCATTTATTTATTCTTTCATGGATGCATTCATTCATGTATTTATATATCCAGCCATTCAAAAGATCTTACCAACATGTCCTGCATAGTAAAATAAATGCATAGTTGTGTACTGAAATATTCACACTCCAATGTTAGTGGTCCATATCAAATTGTCTTGAGTACCCCTCATGGTATTCATACCATCCTTAGTGAGGAAAGCTGGTCGGTTGTTGTAGCTTCCTCTACCCTAGGTGCATCCTTCTCCTTTGAAAGTGTTTAAATGAGACATCGAGTTAACATTTGCCTCCATTTCCCCATTGAGGCACCTGGAGGTGTCTCCCACCTTGACTGCTGTGTCAGGCTTGCTTTTTCAAGACTTTCCTCACCTTGTGGATTTCTGTTTTGCTTGCCACATGGAGCCCAATTATCTTATTTATAAATGATGCGTCAATATATCTCAGATTGATTTGAAATCACTCTAATCGTTTCCTCTCTAATCATTTAGCCACCAACTTCCTCATCTAAGTGGAATAATACGTAAGCTGGAGAGGGTCATAGGAATGGGAAGAAATTCTCAGAAAAACGAAGTCTCCTTCTGGTGGACATCACATGGAGGGTGGGGAGGACTCCAAAGGACATCAGTGATGAGGTGGCTCAAGCCACTTCCGGTGAGGGAGGTAGCCAGAGGGGCTCTGTGAATTAGAAGCTGGACACAGACTGTGTTTTAAAAGTCAAGGGGCGTCTGACACACCCTGATAGCTGGAGAACCTGGTTGGTGTGGAGAGGTGCCCCCTGGAGGCTGGGAAACAAGGGATACTGAATTAACTCAAGAAAGCAGACTGCAACTACAGGGCATTGGGCAAGAAATAGCGTAACAATCACCCTGGAAGAGTCTCATAAAATGTCTAATCTGGCAAGAGCTACATATTCTGCTTTAGAGGTTTTCCAACATTTGTAAACCAGAATATCCTTTACTTGAACAACTTGTAAACCAGATAAAAGCAGAACCTCTCTGGAAACTGGAAGCTGAGCTTGAGGGTCCCACATAGGTCAGGCCCACTTGGTCCCTCCTTCTCTAGAGGAGCCCACCACTTTCTCCTGGTCCAATCCTGAGCCATTACCCCAAATGCTAGAAATGTTTCCTTACATGTCAGGGTTGCTGACGTGGATTGGAAACTGGTTGCTTAAAACCACTTTTTTTTGTTTTGTTAAATTTCTTCCTAAAATAACCAAGAATTTTAAAATTAAGTCATGGTTAAGCAGTTACGTATTCATAGCACAACCAACAGTATACACATGGAACTTCTGAGCTGGTGCTAGTGCGTGATTACTTTAGAGTAAAAAAAGAAAACAAAAATCAAGAACAGAAAAACAGGGATTCTGTTTTCCAACCCAATCCTAGCAATGTCTGGATTTAGCATAGTTTCCAAGATTAAAACATAGTAAAACTGTCCTTCTCTGGGAGTATCTTCTTCCCCTGAAATTTCATTTTGGATATAATTTTGTGAAAATTACTCCTCTATCCTCCATCTGCTGGGAGAATCATAGGCTTAAGAGGGCTCTTGTGAGTGTGACTACGTCAACGTGACTCTCCCAGCATGCAACTTATTCTGTGATTTTCTTGTTTGCTTCACCCTGGCTGCTCTGTGGAAGACCTCAAGTATGTTTGTGTTTTCCATATTAAATTCAATTTTGTAGTTTCAATCTTCTTTCTTATTTTTTGTGCTTGAAAAAAAGAATAAGCTATTCAGCTTTATATATATCCATTCGAGTTGGATTTTTTAATTTATTTTTTGTCTTACAAATCTTGAAATGGTCTTCAGTTAGAAATTTAAATATTTAATGCTGCTCTGTTTTGAGAGTAACATGTGACAAAAATTTTTCCCATTCTATGTTATCCCCATATATGGCCATCTGGTAGCCTTATGGCTAAACCCTGCAGATACTTAGTATACATTATCACTGCAGTCCTCACGGTTGCCCTCCAGGTAGAAAGACTGACCCAACCGCTCTAAGTCCTGGGTCACAGCAGGTGAGTGATGGAGACAAAGGTCTCTGTAACTCCAGCAGGTATCTCCCCATCTTCCCGTTTCAGGTGCATGCTCCTGTAAACACACACACACACACACACACACACACACACACACACACACACTGGGTATAGAAATTTTATTCCCTAATAGAGAGAAAGTATCTTGAGACACTAAGACTTTTATATCAACCACCTTGTGTCTATAATAATGTCACCATGCCACTATCCTGTCCCGCTGGTCCAAAATAATCTTTCTCACTTCCCTTTCAAGTTACTACTCAATCTCCCTTGTCAATCTTCTTCAAATTGCAGCTTATACTTACTACATCAACTTAGCCTGTGTTTACAAATGATTGTTGAATGAATTAATTATGAATGAATGAATCAATCAATAGACATTTAAATTACACTTGAATAAAAAGAATATTTCTTATTAGATTCAGTTGTCTGCAAAAGTCTATGCTTGTGGTTAGGATTTTAGGATTTTCATTCTTTTAGTCTCCTAAAACTAAAATTATTCAAATTATCATAGAAATAATATGGATGATTCACTGACTGGATATTAGCTGAAACCTTGGATGTTATCTGCAAAAAGAAGATAATACTGCCTCGCCCAGTGACTTATGATGTAACTGAAGTGACAGTCAAGTGGAGTCACAGCATATTGTAGTTATTGCCTTCTAATCTCTAAGACTGTCCCCATGACCAGGTACTGCCTGGCAATGAAAGGTCAACAGAGGGACTAACAGACATGTAGCTCATGTTCTTACTCCATAGTTAGTATTTTCTTGAGTAAGAAAAATTTGTCCCTATGTCATTATAATACAAAATATTATGTATGTATTAAAAATTCTATATAGTACTATTGATTGCAAAGGTAAAATTATCAGATGTACACAGAAACAATATAAAACTAGAAAGCATTCTGGTGTGAGGCAAAATCTGATTTTTGTGAGTAAATTTTTAGATGCATAGATTTAGCATGTCAACCTCTCTAGTACTCTGTTGTTGTTTTTTTTTCCCCACATATATAGGGAAAACAATAATACTAAGATCTGCATGAGTTTGGGGAGTAGTTAAATTCCCAAATAAAACAAAATCATGCTTGTTACATTATAGCTGTTCAATGAATACTAATTCCTATTAGCATGGAAAGATACTCAGACCACTTAATCTAACCCTCTTTCATTGGAGATGAGCAAATTAAGTCCCTAAATTTTCATTTGTTTTCATTTCACTGGAAGCAAAATATCGGCACTATGTATGGTTCAAGTATCTTTTTAAATATTTTATTTGTTTTTCTTAGTTACACATGACAGTAGAATGTATTTTGACAAATTATACATACATAGAGTATGATGTTTTATTTAGAATCTCACTTTTGTCGTTGTACACGATGTGGCATTACCCTGGTTGTGTATTCAAATACAAGGCTAGGAAAGTTATGTCCAGTTAATTCTACTATCTTTCCTATTCCCTTCCCCTTCATTTCCCTTTGTCTAATCTAATGGATTTGTACTATTCTCCTCCTCAACTCCCTTGTTTTGGGTTAGCATCCACAAATCAGAGAGTACATTCAGCCTTTACTTTTTTAGGATTGCCTTATATTTCACTTAGCATGATATTCTCCAGTTCCATCTATTTACTAGCAAATGCCATCATTTCATTCTTCTTTATAGCTAAGTAATATTCCATTGTATATATACAACACATTTTCTTTATCCATTCATACACGGAAGGACATTTAGGTTGTTTCCATAGCTTGGCTATTGTAAATTGAGCTGCTATAAAACATTGATGTGACTGTGTTACTATAGTATGCTGGTTTTAAGTCCTTTGGGTATAGACCAAGGATTGGGATGGCTGGGTCAAATGGTGATTCCATCCAAGTTTTCTGAGGAATTTCCATACTGCTTTCCAGAGTGATTGCACCAATTTGCAGTCCCACAAACAATGTATGAGAGTATCTTTCTCCCCACATATTCCCCAATATTTTTTGTTACTTATATTTTGAGAATTGCCATTCTGACTGTAGCAAGATGGAATCTCAGTGTAGTTTTGATTTGCATTTCTCTAATTGCTAGAGATGCTGAACATTTTTTCATATATGTTTTGAACATTCACATTTCTTCTTCTGTGAAGTGTTTGTTCAGTTCCTTTGTCCATTTATTGACTGTGTTATTTATTTTTCTGGTGTTAAGTTTTTTAAGTTCTTTGTATATCCTAGAAATTAATGCTTTATCTAAGGTACTGGTGGTGAAGATTTTCTCCCATTCTGTAGGGTCTCTATTCATGTTCTTGATTGTTTCCTTTGCTGTGAAGAAGTTTTTCAGTTTGATACCATCCTATTTATTGATTCTTGATTTTACTTCTTGTACTTTAGGAGTCTTATTGAGGAAGTTGGTGCCTAAACTGACACGTCTGAAGAGTTGGCCCTACCTTTTCTTCTAGTAAGTACAGGGTCTCTGGACTAATGCCTATGTCCTTGATCCACTTAGAGTTGAGTTTTGTTCAGGGTGAGATATAGGGATTCAATTTCTTTCTATTAATATGGATTTCCAGTTTTCCCAGCACCATTTGTTGAAGAGGTTATCTTTTCCCCAATGTATGTTTATAGCAGCTTTGTCTAGGATGAGATAACTGTCCTTATGTGGATGTGTCTTCTATTCTGTTCCATTGATCCTTTTGTCTATTTTGGTGCACTACCACACTGTTTTTGTTTCTATAGCTCTGTAGTATAAATTAAAGTCTAGTATCGTGATGCCTCCTACTTCACTTTTCATGCTAAGGATTGCTTTGGCTATTCTAGGTCTCTTATTTTCCAAATGAATTTCATGACTGCATTTTCTATTTCCGTGAAGAACATCATTGAGATATTTATGGGAATTGCATTAAATCTATGTAGCACTTTTGGTGTTATGGCCATTTTGATAATATTAATTCTGCCTATCCAGGAACATGGAATATCTTTCCATTTTCTGAGATCTTCTTCAATTTTTTTATTTAGTATTCTGTAGTTTTCATTATAAAGTTATTTCACCTCTTTGTTAGTTCTATTTCCAATTTTTTTTTCACATTTAGGCTATTGTAAAGGAGATAGTTTTCCTGATTTCTCTTTCAACTGATATATCCTTGGTGTATAGAAATGCAATTGATTTATTTGTATTGATTTTAAACTCTGCTACTTTGCTGAATTTGTTTATGTGTTCTAGAAACTTTCTAGTAGAATTTTTTGGGCATTCTAATGTATAATCATTTCATTTGCAAATTTAGGGATGGTTTGAGCTCTTTTTTTCTATTTGCATCTCTTTCATTTCTTTCTTTGTCTGATTGCTCTGGCTAGGGTTTCAAGGACTATTTTGAGTAGGGGTGCTGAAAGAAGGCATCCTGTCTTGTTCCAGTTTTTAAAGGGAATGCTTTCAGTTTTTCTCCATTTAGAATGGTGTTGGGCTTGGGTTTAGTTGTAATATAGCTATAATGGTTAATTTGAATTGTCAACTTCATTGGATTAAGAGATACCAAGGATTAAGAGGTTTATGGGTGTGTCAATGAGGGTGTGTCTAGGAACGATTGGCATATGGGATAGCCAACTGAAATGGAGACCCTCCCTAAGCATAGGCAGCACTGTCCAATAGGATGATGGCTTGAATGGCTTGAATGGAATAAAAGTTGGAAGAACAAGGAGGCAGCCACAGATACAAGCTTGATTTTTCTTGAACAGATTTTTGATTGCCACTGCAATTGTCTGAGCATATTGAACTATCACTTCTTTACTCTTCCAAAGCGGACTCTGCCAGTGATTCTCTGGAAGCCTTTGGTCTTGTACTAGGGTAGCGCTATTGATCCCTCTTGTCCTGGGTCTCGGACTGTGCAGCTACTGGTTCCTCTAGTTCTCCGGTCCTCTCACAGCCATTGTGAACTATCCAGCTTCCGGTTACATAAACCAACTTAATAAGTTCCCTTTTTATAACTATACTTCCTGTTGATTCTGTTCCTTAGAAAACCTTGACTAATACAATAGCTTTTACAATGTTGAGGTATGTTCCTAGGAGTCCTAGTTTTTCCTAGTATTTTGAGCATGAATAGATGCTGAATTTTGTCAAATGCTTTTTCTGTGTCTATTTAAATAATCATGTGATTCTTGTCTTTAAGTCTTTATGTCTATTGATGTGGTGAATTACGTTTATTGATTTCTGTATGTGGTTCAAGCATCTTGATGAGAATGTTTTGATACATTGAATATTGACGCTAAATGATTCTCTAATATGTAAATTGAATGATTCTTGATGAAATTGTTATTAGGCCATAAAACAAAGCAAGTCAATTGGAATTGAACTTTCTGTTAAATGCATATCATAGACCAAAATATTGAGTTGCTTCCTTTATTAATTTTGGAATCTTGCTTGAAAGGCAACCATGCTATAAGTATGTTATAAGATGTTATATCACCACCACCACTACCATCTTTATTGTCATGAAATGCAAAGGTGGCAAATTCCTGGTAAAGCCAGGAAGCTTTCCTACCTTTAGTATTAGCTTAGGTAAGTGAACTTTTTACCTCTGACCATGCTGAGTTTTTTGTTTTATTTTGGGGTTTTTTTTTGAGGGGGGGCATAAATACATCTACATTAAGAATCAGATTCCCTTGGGTCTGGGGTTGTGGCTCAGTGGTAGAGGCACTAGGTTCAAGCCTCAGCACCACATAAAAATAAATGATTAAAATAAAGTCCCATCAACATTAAAAAAAAAATCAGATTCCTGGTGGGCACAGTGGCTCATGCCTGTAATCCCAGCAGCTTGGGAGGCTGAGGCAGGAGGATCCTGAGTTCAAAGCCAGCCTTAGCGAAAGCAAGACACTAAGCAGCTCAGTGAAATCCTGTCCCTAAATAAAATATAAAAAATAGGGCTGGGGATGTGGCCCAGTGGTGGAGTGCCCTGAGTTCAATTGCCCCCAAAAGCAATCAGATTCCTAGTAATGCAAAATAAATAAATAAATAAATAAATAAATAAATAAAACAAAAAAACCACATCATCACCACCAAGAATCAGCTTCCTGTTTTTCTGTGACCTTCCACTTACATTGCCTTACATTACCCCCGGGTGAACGCTTCCCCAAAATAGTTTTTTTTCCCATTGGCCTATAGGAAATGAGTGCTTTGTATGGATTCTCAAGTACCTTCCAGGTGCTTTTCCCTGTATATTTTTTGCCCCTTTCTGAAGCACATTTAATGTATTTCAGAGACGTTTAAGAAATTTCCTTTGTGTGCAGGGCAAGTTAGCTGAGTAAATTCATAGTTTAATTTATTGCTTATAGCCGGACTACTTTCAAAATAGATTTTCTATGAAAGCTGAATATTTATTCACTGATTGAATTAACTAATCAGTGTGCATTTGGCAGAAATTTGTCAGTTGTTACATTTGCTAAAAGAAACTTAATGTTCTTCATTATATAAAGTTTCTTCATATTCTCCCTTGTAGGTGTGACTCAGAAAAGACAAGCTCTTCTTCATTGCAGTCAAACTCTTCATGATTCCCTAAATATGACGTATTTGCCCATCTTCATGCCATTGCATGTGCTCTCTCTTTCTCTGTACTTAGCATGATAGATTCCTATTGCTTCTTCAAACCTAGGATAAGCATTGCTTCCTTTCCAAACTTATTCATTCAACAGAAGTTTAATAGGCACTAAGTCACAGGCACTGTGCTGGCACTGCTCAATGTGCCCACGTAGATGTAGATGAATGACAGTTGCAGTGTGTTGTGTTACTGGACATACTCAGGAGGAAGACTGAACACAGTTAGAGGGCAGCGTATGTAGGTTCCCAGAGAAGCTAAACCCTGAGCTGGATCTGCAAGTGGAAAATGGCAAGTCTGTTTTAATCGGGAACAATTTGATAGGTGGGAATGATAAACTGAATTAAAGAGAAGCTTAAAGAATCAGGAATCTCATGGAATCCATTAATGAGAAGAGTTCTAAGGGACTGTTGAGCAGGTAGAGTTAAACTTCTCCAATCCCTCCGCCAGCTTTTCTCGATGGTCTTGATCCCATTTCTCACCACTCGGAACACTGTGTTTCTATTAGCACCTGGGTGGGGCAGAACATTCCACTGTTTCAATTTGGCTTGGTGCATGAATAATTTTTGGACATGTTTTGGATAGTCTGAATGGGAATAACAGGCTGTAAGGGCTTCCTTGGTGTTTTTACTTCTTTTCAAGAAAGAAATCTAGATTGTAGTATGTCCCTTTCCTCATAGATTGTAGGTGAGGAGGAATAAATCTTCAGACATATCTACTTTTTATCCAAAGACCTTAAAGGTTCATCTTCAGGGAACCCATGGCATGGGTTCCAGAAGACAGCTTGATGAGGTGGAAGTGAACCTCTCCTCACAGACTGCTGGCTTCACCATGACGTGGCACTTTGCTCTGCCCTGCTAGGAGCCCACAGCCAATTCCACATGCTCTTGGGAAGTCTCCGGCTTGCCAATCCACTCTTATTTGTGTCTAAACCTGGAATCATTTTTTGGGGAGATAATTTACAATTTATTCACAATAAGGAACTTGGGAAGCCTTAGGAATCACATCTCAGGACAGCCTTCGTGAGAAATGGGAAGACTAAATGTTGTATCTGTCCCTGTCTCTATTTCTTTGTCTTTCTGTCTGTCTCTCTTTTGCTCTACATCTTAGTCTCTGGCTCTCCTTTTTGCTTTCATGATCTTAGGCTGAGCCTGAATATTTGCTGTCTTTTTTTTTTTTAACCCTGTCTTTCCATACATCAGCTTCAAGCACACTGCTTGTCTATAACATCAACCTGTGCATGACTTTGACTTTCCATGGTTCTAATTCTAGTTCCAATTCTAGGTGATATTATAGATCCAGTCCCCAACATGGACTGACTATAAGTTCTGGGGCTGTTGACTCTCATTCTAGGAGAGAGCACCTGACAGGCTTTGTATTCTTGTGTCTGTCTGTAGTCCAAACCAGCTGTTGCTGCAGTTGTGGCATTGTTGGTACAAACATGGTTGCCTAGGTGCACCACCTCCATTGGAACTTTGGGAGGACATATCCAGAGAAGGGAAAGCAACAGGGCCTGCATTCCAAGTGTTATCCACAATATTCCTGGCAGTGGGTACAGTGAACTTGAACTTGAGAACTAGAAGAGAAAGAGAACTAGGTACAGATAGAGAATGTCAAGTGGTCCAATATTTCTGCTGTGTTGCAATTGGGGTAGGACATGATGAGAGATGAGCTAGAACAGTGACTAGGGCTGAAATTATGAAGGGCATAAAAAGCCAGATACTGTCTCCCCTCTTGGCCTTTACACATTCTAAACCTCCTCCCTGACTGGGATATCATCCCCCCTCTCCTTGATTTACTGTCATTGCCCTTTGGATTTAACGGCTGCAGAGTTCCTCCCTCCTAAGGCTGGGGGGGGTTACTGTGTGCGTCCCCGGTTCTGAGTGCCTGGACTGAGCAGTGTTCATATCTCCTCTGTGTTCTCACTGCCTGTTTACTTTTCCATCTTTTTCACTGGAGAATAAGCAGGAATTGTGTTTGAATGTAATTTTATCCCTAGAATAATGCCTGGTGATCTTAAACCTTCAGTACAAGTCTGTTTAGTAAATGAATAAATTAAGGAACGAATGAGACGGACAAAAATCAAGCCACCAGCAAGCTCTCCCTTTCTCTCTTGAGAGAGAGAGTGGTGCTGATACCACCACGTTTGTACCAACAGTCCCACAGTTGCAGCAATGGCTGATTGGATTCGAGACACAATGAATCTGGTTTTGCTGGAGCTTTCTTAGCTCCTAGTTCCTAAAGAATGAAGGCTCTCCTGGAAGTTCTCTGGTCTCAATACTAGGACTCTGGATAAATATTCTCCAGATACCTCTCTCTTCCAAACTCTCTGCTCACTTCCTGCAAGTTCAGTCTAGATTATCTCCCAGTGTGATTCTACATTTTGTCACTTTAATCCTTTTCCTTCTCCACAAGCTTCTCCGCATTTCCTCCCCTGACCTGCTGAAACACACCTACACTCATCACCTGCTCATCTCTGGATCATCTGTTAGAGTTCGCACATTCCTGTTCCCAACTGTTGATACCACCAGCACATCACCTCCTACCCATCTCCCCGAGATATTTATATAAATGTAATAATTCACTTTCTTGACTTTCACAAACAGTAGTAAGAGGCGATCTACAATTATAGATTATAATGCATTTGCTATCCTGTTTTATTTCATTAATGATTATGATGCTGTGTTCTAGTACTAGGAAAGAATGGCTAACTATCCGCTTATTTTGCAAGTGTTTCTAGTTCAGTGTTGTAGTGCTGCAGGGCTTGATCCTTGGACTACTTCTCGGTTGTGTTCTTATTCCATTGTTAAACTCATCTAGTCTCAAGTTGGAAACTATCTATGTGCTGACAACTCCCAAATTTCTCTCTCTAATCCAGACACTTTCCCTAAACCACAGACTCATACATCCAACATCTCTACTTGACTGTCAAATAGACTTATCAAACACACATGAACTTCCAGTCTTCCCACCAAACTCTGTTCATCCATGGTCCTCTACATCTTGAGTGATGGCAACTTGGCAACTTCATCCTTCCAGTTGCTCAGTCCAAAGAATTTGGGATCAGAATAAACTCCTCCTCTCTGTCATACTTCACAGCCAGTCTGTCATTAGATCCTGATGGTCCTAGGTGCTGCTGATGGAGGATACAGAGAGCAACTCCTGCCCCTCCTGTGCACCACATGTCACTGAATGGTGCATCGGGGAAGCCTCCCAGGAAGATCACTAGCAGATTTCTCATGGAGAAATCAATGAGGGTTGAAAGGAGTTGAGAGCTCCTGATCCTATGCTAGGAAATGTCACATCAAGTAATATATTTCTTCCACCTAAGCCATGTATGCAACCCCCTTCTAAAATAAAACTGTTTTCAAAGAACTACCCCCTCTCTGTTGATTCAAGTAATTTCTATAACAATGCTATTTAAATATGTGTCCCCATGAAAACTGGAGTACAATCCTTCTGCTAATGGTTCGAATATGACTATAAAAGCAAAACAAATGAACAAATTATAGAATGTCAATCTACAGGAAAAAAACTCCTGCTGTTTCCACCTTCCAATGTACACTTCTCCCCACTTCTCATTGCTTGCACAGCCACCACCATGGTTGGAGCCACCTTTCTGTCTTGCTTCCTAATAGGTATCTGCATTTTTACCCTTTCTATAATAACACCAGGGTCTTCTCTGCTCCATACTTTCCAGTGGCCCCCATTCCACTCCTAGGGAAAGACGAAGTGTGCACATGGGCTCTCATAACCCCACAGGACTTATTCCCATCTCAGCCCTCATATCTTTGACTTTCTCATCTGGTACTCCCTCCCTCCTCCACTTCATTACCATGACTGGTTTTTGTGTTGTTCTTAGGACGTCTATATTTATTGTTTATTGTCAGCCATCTGTTTATCTCCACATCAGTGATATCATCCCCAAATTATGAGCTTCAAAGGGTTGAAAGTGTTTCTATCTTAGCAGAGCAGAATTTTAACCTAAATTTCTGTAGCCTTGTGGTTGTGACCCTCCTCGGAAGGTCGTGGATCACTCATTCACAAGAATAATTTGTATCTGAATAGTCACAAGGCTTATGCGGGCTGAGTGCTTCTAGAAACGGACATTTTATCTGCTTCGGAGTCCAAAGGTAACATGATTTTGTGAGAAAAGAATTCAAAAGAAGTTCACATAGAGAAAAAGTTAAGGATTAAATTGTCATTTTCTGATGGAAAACTTGTTTCAAGAATGCAAAGGCCCTGCACGATGCTCTTCAGTGAGTCATCCAGGACTCTCCTTGTGATATGAGATATTTTTAGTGATTTCTTAAAAGATTTGTTCCAACTTCTGAACAATGAAATGGCTACTACACTTATTCATCGGCAGTTACATGCAAGTAAAAATACTTTATCAATAAAATTTAAATTGCTTATCTAAATGGAAAAATAATATGAGATAGCACTTACTGGAGCTTGTTGAAATTATGAACCTTTGACTTTGGCATATCTCTATCATATGCCTATTGCTGAGCCACTCCATCTTACCCCTTTTACTTGGCCTGCTACAAAGAGTCACTGCTCCTTCTCTCTTTTCAATTCAGACGGTCAGGCTTTTTCTTGTTCCACTGCTTTTGTTGTTCATCACATCTCTAGGTCGATTCATGTTAACCTAAGGAGTAGGGAGGCAGCAGAGTGGACGAAATATAAGCTTGATGTCAAGGAAGATGGGCTGGATCTCTGGCTCTGCTACTTTCCGCATGACCTTGGGGATGTTGCACAAACTTTCCAAATAGCAACAATTATATTTACAAAATGAGTTTAATAATATCTACCTCATAGGTGAGAATTAAATGAGAAAATATATGTAAAATATGTCTCCCTCTGTGGTAAAACAGGACTAGTAATATATGTCAGCCTGCAGTTGGATTTGGTAATGTCCAACGGAGCTTTCTTTTTGCCTGCCTATTAATAGAGTTCTACTTATATTACAATTAACGTTCAACTTATCAAGAAATTAAGTCTTAGGTTTTCTTAAGGTTTTGAGTGCAGCACTCTAACCTTGTTATTCTGTTTACCAATGTAATATGTTTGTATAAAAATAAACATAATCACTTTCTCTACTCTTTTATTAATGTTTCATGGACTCATATAGTTGAAATATGAAATATCCTTGGTCATTTAATACTATTTGCAGTTATAAACAGCATTTTCATCAATACTTCAAGATATAATTACAATTTTAATATGGCTAATTCTTTCAAATAATTCAAACCTATGGTGCATTCTTAAAATTCAATAAGCAGGTTATTTTTAAACATTTTAACTCCTATTAATCTAATAAATGAAAAAAATTAAATGCTTTAAATTGAATTCTCATATACTTTTCAAATATCTTGAAAAACAGAAAACATACAGTTTTGATACTGACTACAAACAGCACATCAATACTACTTAAGTCAAATCTCAATATTGTATTTCTTCTAATTCTTCTTCTCTCTCTCACTATATATTTCCTCCTTCTAAAAGTGGCCAATTTGCTTCCCCACCATATTATTATGTCAGACTCAGTACACATTAAAGTTGCACATACAGATTATTATCTGTGATTGTAAGTTGAGGCAAAGGACATTTGTGCTGCTTCCACGATTCTATCCAAATCCAAAGTTAGCAAGTCTCACCCATGATCCATGCAGACAAGACGCACTGGGTTTAACAGAGCTAGCTGCAACTTAAACTAAGAAAGTGGAGAAAAGTCATGCAACACAGACATATTAGTTTTTCAAATCAAGAGCGAGACAACTCTGCAACCTTAAGGGTCAGCTTCCACACTGGAAAAAGAGCACTAGAAAAAAAGCAAGAGCCTGTGCTTCCTTTATTTTGTAGCGGGGACATCAGAGGCAGGCATAAGGTTTCAAGGGTGGAGTCTTGCTTCATGACGTCTTGTGGTCGGCAGATTGATTGACATCTTGGCAAATCATTCCCATCTCAGGTGCTGTGTGGGATCTTAGGCAGAGCAGAGAGGGAGGCGCACCTGCATCATGTGATCACTCCCTGACAGGGAGCCTGCAATGCTGGGCCTGTCCCCTCATTTGGCTACTATGCACCATAGTTTACACACAGCCCATGGATGGTTTGTGACAAGCAAGCTAGACACATCCTCACGAATAAACCCTGCCAGCTTCTTCAATTTTACCAAACTGCTTTCTCAAGTCATTTTCATCAAATTTGAGTAGACTCAGCATGCTCTCCCCACTATGTCCCTTCACAATAGGATCACTACTAATGTCTCTCCACTTGAGTTTTTGTGATAGGCTTCCCAAATGCCTCCAGAATCGTGACTCTTCTGTTCACTGACTGGTGAAATTCCAAACCTTCTTTGTCTTATTCTCTCATCTTTGTCAAATCCACCGTTCTGTTGGCTTATTGCCAAGTCCCAATCTGATTTCTGACTTCTGCTTTCCTTCTCCAACCCGCAACCTCAGGCCTCAGATCAATCACTTCCTGTTAATGCATGAGGACTTCACAGTTCCCAGCGCAAACCTGCCCAAGGCAAGAGGAACTGAGCCAAGAACTAAACATCATTCTGGGACTCAGCATCACGTCACCATTAGGGCTGGTCTTGTCTTGATGTGGGCTGCAAGTCTGGGCTCTAGCAGCTGGCCTCCGGCTGGCATCAAACAAACCTTGGCAAGTGGCTTGTGAGCACACACACATATACATCAGGCCTTTTGGAACAAGATGACTTGGGAAATTTACAGACACATATAGTAAGTAGCAAGTATCAGGTTCTCCAATTTTAATTACAAGTTAGGAGAGCACAGAAGAATTTAGTAGGGATATATGTGAAATGCACACAAAAGAACCTTGGCCTTTGAACTTGAGGGGATTTTAAACTGCAAGATTGAAGATCATCCAGGCCCATCGTGGTCATACAGCATACAGCAGAACCTCTACTACAGAATGGAGTCAAAACTAATGAGATAAGACCATGGAGGCTAACTTATTGTCTGTAAGACAAAGTAAGAATGAGATCTTTGAAATTAGGATGATATAAAATCAGATCCCACCAATGGTACTTACTATGCAACCCCCACAAAGTTACTAAAACACTCAAATTTTTTTGCACTATTGAGACAAACCACCAATACAACTGTTACTATGAGGAATAAATGAACAGCACCTATCAGGACCCTAGTCCAGTGGCTGACACAAAAGAGGTATCCAGTAAATAAAAAGTTATTTCATTCCTTTTGCCCAACTAAGCAAACACATGTGTAAGAATTATGAATCAGGTCTTCCAGGACACAGAAAATATTTTTTTTTCTATCTTCCCAGCCCAACGTCTAAGAATTATCTGTATCTACTGTTTCCACCTTCTCATGACCCAGATTTGTTTTGTGGTAAATGGACAGAGATTGCTGCCTCAACATATTTTCCTCCATTCTGCAACACCAATGTGACCAGGGTGAATTCCTCTTTGCCACAGTGACTGGTCTGGATGCTTATGTGATTAAAATGAACCAAGTAGGGGGAGGCCCAAAACTGTCTTCTCCTGGTCAGAGGTGGTATTCTATGTGGGCTTGATGCCTGGAACTACTGTGTTTGTTTTGTTGCCATGAAGAAAGTCACTCTTAAAGTAAAATAAGACAGTCCCAGAGTGAAGAAGCCAGAACCCCATTACACTAAAACTAAAACCTGCCCTGGTCTTGTACTTCTAAGTAATGCAAACCAATAGACTCCTTTATATATAAACCAACACAAATTTTCTACTACCTGTAATCAAGACATTCTAACTTTGCAAGTTTTCTACCCACAATCCTAATGCAGAACAGCTATTCCACCAATACTGCTATTGTGAAGAGCATCCAATGGTCTTCCTGTTGGAGAAGTCATCCAGCAGTGTTCTTGCTCCTCCATCCTTGCTCATCTTTTGAAGATTAGATTTTTTCATCAGATATGCAAGTGTGCTCAAGCATATTCATTGTAGCACTGGATGTGATAGCAAAATATTGAAGACGATAGCTTACTGATAAACTGAATACTGGAAATAATCTATAGCTGCACACAAATTTTATTATTTTTCTTTTAAATAACATGTATCTAAAATGTATTTGTTTGTTATAAAATTGTTATATTCTTTATATAATATTTATTTAAATATTCTTTAACATTTTATTTCTTCAATTTGTTTTTTTTAGTACATAAATTTATGTGTTCAATCACCAATAATTGAGTAAATAGATTCCAAGGAAAGGACAGAACAGGGTGAGGCTGCTGGGGCTCTGGTTGGTCACCCTCCCCTTGCAGGGTTGGGGGCATGCCTGAGACTGGTCCAGGAAGTGACTCTCAGATTGAAAATAATCAACTAAAAACCTCTTCTTAAAGATTTGGCTGAGTGGAACAGACTTCAAAGCCATGGCACTTTTTGAGTTCATTTTAACATGAAACACTAAATATGAAACAGTCGTTTGAGCTTTGGAAGGCCATCCGCAAAACCCAGCTTGAGTGATGTAACTGGCTAAAGGCATCTTGAAGAAAAACTAAAGCAACCGCAGCAGGAGTTTGCACACAGGGACAGAGGAGTAGCAACCCAGGGATAAGAGATTGCTTCTCAAATCCAGGACCTCAAGCAAAGCCAACAGCCTAGTGTTGCCCAGCTGGGATTGGTAGTGGTAGACTTAATAACCAACTTGGTTTTTCTAAAAACAAAAGGTGAACTGGCACAGACTCAAGCCAAATTGGAGCAAGCACAAAATGAATGAAGTGCTGGAAGTTTATACCTGGTAGGTAAACAGACCATGCTCACCAGTGCAGAATTCCCTGACCGTCCCACTACTTAGAAAGCTGTGATATAACAGCTAAGTACTCATTTCCTCAACAAGACTCACACTTCTTGAGAAAAAAAAAAAACACTTTCTTATACTTCCCACTTGTAATAGTTCATATAAAACTTAGAAAAACCTTGTTTCTGCTTTTTTCTATTCTAAGTCCCCTCAATTCAGAGACTTGATGGCTTTAGACTATTGGACAAAGGTGGCCATCTCTGAAAATTTTTTCTTCTATAGAACATGTAGACACTTGAGAAAATGTTTCTGTTGGAAAAATATAGAGTGAGAAACAGAAGTCTTAGGTGTGTGGCACATTTTGTCTTTAGCAGTTTGGAGAAATGAAAATCCAGAGATTTATAAATCATAAATTGAACAAGTAAAATTCTGGCACAATGTAAAAATGGAATATGCATAGTGACTTAGAGAGTCTATCAGATTTTTCAGTAAGACTGTAGACTTTTTTTTTAAAAGAGAGAGAGAGAGATTTTTAATATTTATTTTTTAGTTTTCGGCGGACACAACATCTTTGTTTGTAAGTGGTGCTGAGAATTGAACCCGGGCCACATGCATGCCAGGCGAGCACACTACCGCTTGAGCCACATCCCCAGCCCCAAGACTGTAGACTTTATCATTGTTGTTCAGCTGCTGGGTCAAAACTCAAATAAAGTGAAGTTTGCCAAATTAATTTGCTAAGAAACAATTTCTAATACTCCTGGGAGAATCAAATAACAGATGTCAATACAACTAGTTTCTTTGTTTAACCATTTGGTTTGGGATGATATTACTTAATTGACTCTTAGATTAATGATTTGTTCTTTGGATGGTTATAATTATGTTAGGTATATTGAGGTATATGGCATGGTATATTGAGGACCATGCAAACATGCAGATTCGGTATCAAACTTCATATATATATTGCAGAATTATGAACAATGATTTTACAAAAGATTGTAGAATGACATTGACTGTGATAAAACTCACTATCATTTTTTTCAGTAATGAGCTTTATTAAAAGTGCATTGTCATTAGTATAAATGGATGAATGTGTTCTTTTATTGCATTTGAGCCTTTAGTTTTGCACTTTTGATACTAAATTAAATCTTAAAATAAAAAAATAAGTGAGGCATTTGTACATGTACTAATATGGAATGGTTGCCAATATATGTAAAGTAAAAATAATAAAGAGCAGGACAGTGTGATTTTTTATTCTATTTTTTATTTTAAAAGATATTTATACTTGGTAAGCATAAGTTATCTCTAGAAGGATTCATAAAAATCTTAAAAATCTACTTGACTGTCTTTGAGAACTAGACAAAGGTGAGGGAAAAATTACTTTCCATTGCATAATTTTTTACCTTTTGAATTTTGCATTGTGATTAAGGAGTGGCATTCAAACATAAACTAAATAAATTTAGATAACCTTAAAAATAAGGAAATGCTATATTTCTTAGCAAAATGTAGCTATTTCTTGGACTTTCATCATAAAGTCTTCCCATATGGTCTCTCCTATATTTGTGACTTTAAGAAAAACCTCAATGCTGAAAACTAAGCTGAGCATGGTGGTGCATGCCTCTAGTCCCAGCCATTCAGGAGGTTGACCAGGGAGGGCTTAAGCCCAGGTGTTCAAGATAAATCCAGACAACATAATCAGATGCAATATCTAAATACATACATATGTAAATAAATAAATACTGCAAATTCCCACATATTTATGTTCTGTCTTTTGAATTCCAGACTACTTTGTCTTGCAATTACCTGAATATCTCACAGACATTTCAAGAATTGGCAAAACTAAGTAATTCATTTTAACTCTTGCCCTTCCCTCATAAACCTTCTCTGCCATTCTTCCTCCATCTCAGTAAATGAGGTCACCTTCTATCCTTGTGCTCAAACAAGCTATCTGGGAATTATTTTGGATACTTTCTCTTTAGCTGCATGTCTAAACCCCCACTGAGCCCTAATGTCCATCTTGTTTGCATATTTGCCATTTCTTATCTGTGACCCTGCTATGTGACCACGTTAGTTATGCCATTATCTCCTACCTAGTCTCCACACCTCCCCTCAAACCTTCTCTATGTCATTTCCGCAAAAGCTTTTTTCTAAAGCCATCAGGCTCAAATTAGATTTCCCTATTATTTTACAAAAAGTGTCTATTTTTCCTTTGCAACTCTTAATTAAGTTTACAATCACATGTTCACATTTGTGATTATTTGCATATAATCATTTTCGCCCAATTGTAATCTCAATAAGAGCAGCAGGGACTGTGTTCATTTTTCCAGGTTCCTATGTCCACCACCTAGCACAATGCCTAGCACATGAGTATGATTAATAAATTATTCTCAAAGGAATGGATCAACCAAAGGGTGAACTCTTACCCAGTACCAAGTGTTGTGCTAGAGATGTTACTTAAGGGTGATAAATGTCTTTTAGAATTGTCATTTGTCAATGGACATTTACCTATAGGTACAGACAGATATAAAATGAGTATAAGAGGATATTTTCATGTATGAATAGGGTATTTATTAGGAAATTTGTTGGCTAGGGAAGGGAAGGGACATTACTGAGGGAATATATAAGTAAAAGGAAGAGACCAAGAAAGAATAAGTTTGATGTTCCCACCTGTAAAATGTGTGAACTAGGTGATTCGCTATGATCATAGGGTTCACCTCACAATTATTCTCAGAGCCTACTCTACAACATGACAATCCCCTAGATCATTCTTCTTAGGTATGTCAGAACATGTACAATGTCTGGGTGGTAGAAATAAGCATTCTATTTGTATGGTGCATGGAGAGGGCAAGTGGATGATTGTCTTCCGTTCTGGATAAACCCATTATGAGATCCTAGCCAGGGAGACTAGTCCTGCCAGCTGCACTGACCAAGCATCTCAGCCCATACTGTGCCCAAGATGATAAGAATTATTCTTGAAAAAAACAACAAAAAAATTAAATAAGTGACAAATCATATTTATTAAATAACAAGCAAATAGTTTATATAGATACAATCACTTGTCTGTTGCCCATGAACACTTCCCTTTCTCTTGTGAAAGATCAGTCCATGTGCCAAAGTGCAAGCTAAGCAGCAGCCTTTTGAATGCCCTGTAAGGTGAAGATGACACTTGAGTTCTGTCCTAGAACTTGCAGGAGAAAACAAACCACTTCAATTCACAAATGCAGACGAAGAATTGTTAGCTCCATTCAAAATGCCCATATTGTGCCTTCTCCTTCTCTCTCCTAACAATTAAGCCAGCTGTTACTCTTCAAGATGTGTGTCACTTTCTTTGCATTTGGATCAAACTCCAACTGTGAAGATCCATTGAAGAAATAGAAAAACCCTGCAAATACAGACAAGAGAAACAGTAATATTTTTTTTTTCAAAAAAAAGAAATCGGGCAACAGAGAAAACTCAGAAAAATAGATAACTGAAAATATTAAGTCTTTATAGAGTTTTACTCTGTGCCAGAAAAAATACTAAGCATCTTATGAGATTGTTTTTCATTTATTTATACAACAGCCCTGTAAGGTAAACACATCTAACTCCATCTTACAGTTGAGCAAGTAGAGGTTTGGACAGATTCAGATGCTTGTCTAGGCTTACTCCACAAAGAAGGAAGGTGTCTGTATCATAGCCAAGTTCTAAATTTTTAGGTTGTTCTGCTTCTAATCAGAAAAAACAAACAAACAAAAACCCTCTCTGCTTGCTTGAAAACTATGAACTCTTTCGTGCTTGCTTGCTTGCTTTCCTTCCTTACTCCTTCCCTTCTCTCTCTCTCTCTCTCTCTCTCTCTCTCTCTCTCTCTCTATTTCTTTCTTTCTTCCTAACATTTCTCCTCCTCCCTTTTCTCCACTGTGCAGCCTGAGGGACATTTCTGGCCTCAAAGAATCACAGTAAATCTTTCAAAACAAAGGCCACACTTCAGTGTTCTGAAAACATGGTACCCAGGTTATCTTTCAGTAAAGATCATCAACCTCCATTCACTTATCCATGAGTGAGAAAAAAAATGCTTTTAAAATTATTATTATTAAAACCTTGAGTACATGGGAAGAAAAGTATTTGCAATGTGGCCAATCACAAATTTAGGCAAGACAGAGAAATCTCCCTGGGAATTAGTAATAAAAACTGGATGAGTGAGGGAGAAGGTCAGCCAGGCAGTATTAAACCTGACCACATCTTCTCATGGGATATTTGCACTAACACATGGTAATGTGATAAAGTAACACCTGAGAAATTTGGTTTTTATATAAAGCATGTATAAAATAGAGGTTTGTGTTAATTATCTTTATGATGCAAAACAACTCATGTGAGGTAGTAATACAGTTGGTACAGAGGTAGGTGAATTGAAATTAGGGGGAAGGAGGAGGGAACTGACTTTTAAAAAATCCTGTTATTAAAATTTATTCAATTCTCCTCTTCCCACTGATGCCATGGAATGTTTAAAGGGCCCTACAGTCAACAGAGTAAGAATCCTCTTACCAAATGCTTCAAAAACAGCGTCAACCTTCGAGTCCACCCCTGGAAAGTCTTCAGCCACCTGCCTGGGAAAGCCTGGCTCCATTGATTGGCTCTTCTCATCAAACCTGTACCAAGTAAAAGAAGAGCAGCTCAGGATTGCATATAGGCTGTGTTACCCAAATTCATAAATCATATGGAATTATAGTAAATTTCCCAATTACTGTAAATAAACATCAAGATATTTATCGCTATAGAAATATATGACCTTAACAGCACTACCAACTTAGTTATTAAGGCCAAAGCTCCATCAGGAGCAGGTGCAACACTCTATTATAGAAGATGGGGCTTATAATTTTTGTAATGGACTGTAATTGTCTGTTTACAGGCATGAAGTTGTAAACAGATAAATGTACACACTGATACACACAGAGTGAATTTAATCATTTATCTGAAATACAACCTCAAGTTCCCGACCATAATCTCGGTCTGTATATACCTGCCCTCCCTCCTCACCCCACACAAGAGGAGTTCTGTGGCTGCCTCCTAAGAAAAGGGTTTGAGACAAGAAGCAGAGCATAAAAATATGTTTTAGGCCCATGAGCTGGGCATTGTGTGGTCTGCCCTGATATCTCAGAGTCTGGGCAGCTGGCCTAGCCACTAGCCTGTCTTCAGATCCTGAGTTGTATTCCTAAAACAGGACTAATGTTTCTTTGTTGCTCATCAAACAGGCAGAGATAATAAATGGGTCAATTTAAAGGAGTTCTTGAAAGCATATATAATGTTAGTAAGATAAGACAAACACACGCCATGAGACAAAGATCAGCTGGGCTTGAAGTCTTGAAGTTCAGGAGGGAAGGCTTCATGGGGGCAATGGGATTTGAACCAGGACTCAAAGAATGGGAAGGATCAAGTAGGAAGAGAAAAAATGAGGGACTCCAGGCAAGTGGGGAGCAGCGTGGAAGTAGAAGTGCTAGCCAAGTTGATGGAACACCACTCAGGAGAGCTGAAGCAATGTCTGCTGTGAGGCAGTGCCCTGGGTCTGGGGAGGTGCTGGCCCACAGTGTCAGGAGCCCCCACCCTCTAGTGAGAGGGAAGCAGATCCAAGGGTAGAGTGGAGGGGTGATCCCCCTAACTGGGATCTAGGCAAAGTCTTTCCTATTGCATCTTACCTCCAGTATTCACCCTCTACAAAGAAGTAAGTTTTCTTCTTTTCTTTATCAGAAATGGCTGCATCAATTTTCCTTACTGTTGGGGGGAAACCCAGTGTGTAGATGCTTCGTGGGTAACCAGCTTCTACTGCTTGTCCTCTGATGGCCCAGAACTGGTTTCCTATTTGTTAAAAATTCAGAGTCATATTGACTTTATAACAGTTAAAATCCTTTTAGTTTTAGAAATACATTTGAGCACCTTAAAGATGAAGCCTAAATTTCAGATTTAGTCTCCAGCTCCATAGTGGACATTTAACAAAAATATGCATATTAAAGGAATGAACAAAAATCAAATGAATGAATTTTTACAAACCTGGGTAGTTTATCTTCCTGTGTTCATTTTTTAACCCCCGGATATAATAGAATAAGATTGATCTTAGCTATTTCCTCATAACCTTTAGCAACTTTAGCAGCCAAAATATGACACAGTGGAGAAAATTAAAGTCCTATTAAGTTTGATTGTCAGAGAGTTTATTTCAGGTTTATTTCAGTGTTTATATAATAATTACCTTTAAAAATGAAAACAGTATCCTTGCTAGTAACTTCACATGCAGCATCCACACTTGAAGGAAGGGATGGCCAAAACGAAGAGATCAGATGAAACTCAGGTTCCAAGGTCCTGAGAGATTTGCGCCAAAAATGCCTGAAATTCATGTTAAGAGAAGTGTAAATTGGAAAATAGTCTTTCGTCTTTAGCACAATTTCCTCCCTGTCCCACTTTCCCCACTGTCTCCCATTCCTTCATCTTCTAGAGTAGATTCCAGATGGAAATCAGGTATATCATCATTGGAAAAGTAGCTTTACTTTTTCTTCAGAACACTGCAAAGTGTCTCCTGTCACACATTTCCAGAGTAATGTCTTCTGTGAAAGGAAAGTTATCCTATCATGAAAACTAAGCGACCCAGTGTAAGCTTTAACTACCTGTAGGGCATGCAAAATGGTGTATACAACATGTTACTGTCCACACTTTTCTAAAAGATTGTGTGTGTGTGTGTGTGTGTGTGTGTGTGTGTGTGTGTGTTGCTTAAATATATTCTTGTATATGCCTAGAATAAGTCTGGGGGGAAACACAAGAAGTATTGACTGTAGAGTCATCTGGGGAAGCAAAAATGTAACTTTCATTTGGGCAGTTTGAATGTGTAGCATGTGTGTATATATCAAACTGTAAGCAAATTAAATGTAATGCTTATCCTAGCGTCATTTTGAAAGGAAGCACAGATAAAATTCTGAATCTAAAGATCTACTTGTATCCTTTGAAAAGTAAATATGACTTAGAATGTCCAGGAAAAACAATTCAAGATCAAGAACCAAATCATCCTGAGTTTCCATATGTGAACTTTACAATTTAGGAAAATGTGGAAAGGAGAGCACCAGATCTGAATGATTTGAAACTCAGGGGAAATGTTTTTATCTTAAATGTCTAATGTTTAAATATCTCTATCAAGTTTCCATTTGTTTTCTTTCCTAAGCATTTTACATCAAAAGGATAGAGAGGAAAATATAATTTTCTGGCCTGACCTGTCTTTAAAGAATAGGATTTCTCCCCTGAGGGTGCTGACTGCGTCAAAGGACAAAGCAGGATCACACTTGGCTGGTGGTGAGCCTAGCCCAGACTCTGGTGAGCTAGACTTTGTGGGCACCAGGGGATTCCGAGGGGGGTCAGCGGCGGGTCCTGAAGGAAAGAGTAGAGAAGGCAAACATGAGGGGAAAGGTATTGTGGATTTAGATGCTTTGCAAACATCCTCAAGGTGCTGTGAGCTAAATCTCCAATACTCACATGGCATCGTTGGTTGCAAAGCTATGATACCTGTTTTGACCAGCATCACTTACCATAGAGGGACTGAATGCCATCCACATCATCTTGAGAAAGGCGGAAGCGGGCCAGGTCTGTGAAGGATTTGTAGACTGGATACATCAAGGCTTCAGGGTTGGCCGAATGAAAGAGACCCAGGGAGTGGCCAAGTTCATGAGCAGCAACCAGGAATAAATTAGTCCCTACTTCAGAAACATAAAAATAGTTACTTATTCCCTAAATACATGTACATTATATAGGTAGCTGTGCAATTTATTTATTTCTCAGAACCACACAGGCACACAGGGCTCTTTTCATTTTCCTGCCTTGTTCATTGATTAATTGTACAATTAACTGATTACACATTTAATGGAAAGCCAAGTATATTTCAAGACTCATACTTGAAATTAATCAAGAGGAAGTACCCAGGCACAATTTCCTCCCTGTTCCTCCCCAGCCTCAAGAGCCATTTTACTCCTATGCAGATATGAAGGGACTTGTTTAGCATATCCACAAATATTTCTCTTGTTTGCCAAAGAAAAGAGAAACACTGTTTCAGTGTATTAACATTTTCCAGTCACAGTCTCAGTTAAACAGATCACACTGTATTCTGTTCTGGACTCTTTAAACAATTATACTCCTGTGGCTTTCTTTTGGAATATTGCCTGCATAATTTTTAGCCTCATCATCATTACACACATACTGAGTCCAAAAAGATGAATTATGATAGATGTCATAGGATTTGCAAAATTGGTTTAAAGTATAACATGACCAATCATGTCTAGTATTTGTCACAAAAAAAGATTTTGGATATACAAACGTGGGCTGCATTCAGATTTTTTCTTCATATTATATATTTAAAAACCCGCAATTGGAAATTGGAAAGCTTTTGGTAATTATGATTGACATAACACGTAAGTGTACTTTACTTTTTTAAGTAGTGCTTGGGCAATTTGCAACCCTGGGAAAGTTCTCATTTAAGACTGTAGGAATCTCACTTTGTATGAAGATGTAAATTGAATCAAACCAAACTCACATATGTATTTTCTATAGATATTCTGTTTGTATTTTCATTATAAATGCAAATTAAATCTCAAAAGTAGAATTATTTGTTTCAATCATTTTTTGGAAAACTTTGGAAGACATTCCCCAAACTATACTGTTATAAACTGAGAAAATTTCTTCTACCTAAACAGTTTGAATATTGTATTGGGGTTGGTCCTTTCTTTCACAAGTCCCCCAATAGTCTTCTTAACCTAGAAGTAGTAAAATGTTGACTGAGCCATAAAGAACAAAAAGAACCTCAGTTTCTGGAATTTAGTTTTGATTTCTGTCTAAAAAGCACAGTTGGTTGGAGAAATTGCATAAACAATATCCAGGGCACCTTTTAGTGTAGATGCAATGCACTATACCATCTCTTGTATATCTGCTGTTAATAATAGTCCTCCTTAGAGCACAGACAATCCACAGTCATTTTTAAAAAATAATAATGATATTTCCTATATTGAGCTTACTAGGAGAGGGAATAAACTTTTGGGGGGATGGGTACTAGGGATTGAACTTAGGGGCACTCAACCACTGAGCCACATCTCAGCCCTATTTTATATTTTATTTAGAAATAGGGTCTTCACTGAGTTGCTTAGTGCCTTACTGTTGCTGAGGCTGGCTTTGAACTTGCAATCCTTCTGCCTTGGTCCCCCGAGCTACTGGGATTACAGGCATGTGCCACCACACCTGTCAGGGAATAAACTTTTAAACATACAAAAATTTGTTCAATAATAATAAAACAAAACTATATTCTGGGGGCTGGGGCTGTAGTTCAGTGGAAAAGTGCTAAGCTAGCATTTGTGAGGCACTGGGTTTGATCCTTAGCACCACATAAAAATAAACAAAGGCATGCTGTCCATCTAATATATATATATATTTTTCCCCTGACAAGGCAGAGTAGCACATGCCTGTAATCTCAGCAGTTTGGCAGGCTGAGGCAGGAGGATTGTAAGTTCAAAGCCAGCCTCAGCAACTTAGCGAGGGCCTCAGTAATTTAGTAAGATCCTCTCTCAAAATAAAAAATGAAAATGTGGCTCAGTGGTTAAGTACCAATGGGTTCAATCCTTGAGACAAAAAAATTATATTATATAATATATATATACTCTGTTGATCCCTAACCCAATGGGAAATACAGAACAGACATTTTCTTGATAATTCTAAATATAAAGAGAAACTAACACTCTATCACATGTAACACTAACCTGCTGTATCCTTTGTCCATTGCTCATCATCATCGAAGTGAGCATCTCCATTAATCCCTGGCCCAGGTGCATAGGCATGAGCCAAAACTTGTCCAGGTCCATCAAAAGGGATAAAGTCTCCATGTTCTAAAAGGAAAAAAAAAAATTCCTTTTAAAAAGATAGGCAATTATGATCTCTCCTGAGCCATCAATGAAATAGCATCTGATAAATACTTGCATTTCATTTGATTTTTTTTTATTTTCATGATTTTTTACCTCTAACTGCAAATGAGATCATTATGTCAGCCTCTCCTTCATGCATCCTGGAGAATGTGAGTGGAGTCACCTCCTCCCAGACTTTCAGAGCTTTCTCAATGGCAGAATCAACAGCATCTCTTGGCAAATCCGGTGTGTAATTCACGATTCTGGATGAGAAAATGTGAAGAAAGTAACGTAATGTTTTCTCCTGGGATACAGCCAATCAAATTTCAATAACATGTGAGGACCTCTTTGGACCCATTACCTGTAAGTAAGGTGGTTCTTCCTCCACTTCGGCATGCCAGGAAATGTACTGAAGTGACCAACGTCAGGGACTCCACATCTGGGCTTGTTGATCACTTCCAATGTGTTAGAGTCCAGCTTTCCTGTCACTTCCAGTCCAAGGAACTTCTGCATTTCTCGGATTTTTTTAACAACAGGACTACTGTCCTTTCTTCTAACAAATTGTTTCCCATCATTTGCAAGGTTGTAATATTTTTCTAGGTATTGCTATTGGAATAAGCATAGTTTTTTTAAAAAAGATTTTTAGAACTAGCTATTCATAGTAAAATTTTAGAGTTCTCCACTTTTCTTAATCTATTTGAAATATTTCTCTAGTTTGCTGAAATAATAAATGTCAAAGTGCATTTAATTCTTCAGTTAGAGACTTCTCCTCATCCTTACTTCCCATTTGTAACCAAACATCTCTGCAGCTTAGTTTGTTACCAAAACATGCAGGTGAAATAGAAAATTGAGATAAATTTCCAGTGCCCTTAAATGAGAATTTTTTAAAAATATAACAAATAAACCTCTTTGAGCATAAATATTTTCAGGTTTCAAGGAAATTTATTCAATTTTCCACTTTATGCTTTTCATAAAGATCTGCCTTAAGAAAAATGTTGGACAAATTCCCTTGTGCAAGCATATCAGCACTATAAATATTTAGGTAAAATTACATTGGATTAAAGTACCCAAAGAAGTTCCAAGCAAAACATGGTTCATAAACTCTTCCCTTGCTATTCATGTTCCTCAAGCTGCTACTCCTGTGCTGCTGTGTGATCTCGAAAAATACCCAATATTTCTAGGCTTTCTTTCTTCCAACATAAAAAAGAGTATCCCAAATGATGTGATATTGAGACCTCTTCATTCTAGTTCTTTATAAATCTCCATCCTTGAACTATTCTTATGCAGTAAGTCAAACCCTTCTGTAGGCAGCAGAGGTGGTTTCCCAGCTTGGCCCTGCCAATGCATGTGAGGGCTATTTCCATTAGTTACCTGAAGAAGCTCCATGCTGGTGTCTGCGCCTCTTGAAGCTCCATTCAGTGGATAGGCTGAGCAAACTGCCACACACAGCAGCAGAACTGGGAGACTCCTCATTTCCAGTGGCTTTCCTTGGATCCGAGATACCTTTTTGCCCTGCTCTCTGTCTACCTCCTGCTAAGTCCACCCTCTGCAGCTCAATATTTATAGAGTGATAGTGTTTGTTTAGATCACTCGCAGCTTGACTCATCATTACTTTCATCCAAATGGCAGCGGGACCATATCCAAAAATTCCGAATTCAAAGTAGGATGATATAACCTACTTTACTAATTTTTCTCAACCTTCCCAATTTTGCAAGGCAAAATGGTGATTAATCTCCAGGAAATGCTTCCTGTCGTGGCAGAAGAGAAAACTAGGACATTTTTTTTTTTTAAGATGGAAAAATTGACTAGAATTCACTGGCAAATTATGTTTGTGTTTGAGAGCGGTAGACTGACTTGTTAAAAAGTCAGAATTGTGCAGAATTTTTAAAAGCAGTTTTATTTTTAAAACATACTAAAATTAAATATAGTAAGATATAAGCAAATTAAAAGATGCATATACATAGCTGTAATCTATACTATATGCTATTATATTTTAAAATATAGGACATAATGTCTAGAAGAAAATTCATTCTTTTTTTGTGTGTGTCTTGAATTTGAAATACCTGCAATTGATTTCTGGTTGCATTTGCCAATCCCTAAAAATAGGAAAAGTTCATGGGAAAAAAAGAACAAAGATGGTCTATTAAAAAGAAGGAGGGAAATGCTTTTTGGGTCGGTTTTAATTATTTACCCAATTTATTAGTGAGTGGTGGAACCATAATAGCTATTCCCCCAAAACTTGTAGAATTGAAATGAATGACATTGCTCACCAAACTGGAATTCT
Organism: Callospermophilus lateralis; assembly: GCF_048772815.1. Classification (NCBI taxonomy): domain Eukaryota; kingdom Metazoa; phylum Chordata; class Mammalia; order Rodentia; family Sciuridae; genus Callospermophilus; species Callospermophilus lateralis. The sequence continues at coordinate 123,824,825 of NC_135306.1, read as the reverse complement.
ATCTTTGTCTTCTACCTTATTATTCTATTTCAATTTCATTTCCTCATCCTTAAATTCAAATTAGTAGATGATTTGAAGTTGGAAAAAAAAAAGACATCCTAAATTTTCTCTTCATAATTCTTCTTTTCTCTTCTCTTCTTCTCCCCTCCCCTCCTCTCTCCTTTTCTTTCCCTTCCTTTGTCAACTACAGTGTTGATCACATTATTGGTATATAATAAATGCTTATAAGGAAGATGTTGAGCATTCTCTGGAAAAGTTTTTCTTAAACATTTTAGAGTCCTCATCACCTGCTCTCACCCACTTCCCCGACTCTTCCCTGATCACTGCCTGTTAATTTGTTTCCTAAAATGTAGAACATTCTGGGAATGAGAACTAGGTAAAGTGCTGAATTAAAATTTTGTGCACCTAAGAGGTAATTAATAAGTGAAAGTTTTGCTTCCTCCATTTGCATTTTGTTTTATTTTTATATGCTTCTTAATAATTGTTGGAGAGATTTCACCCACCAAGTATAAAAGATACCATTGGATTTCCCATTGGTGGTAAGAGTTCTAAAACTGGAAGTGTCCAAACAGATGCCAGATGCTCACGTGGCAGGAAGCCATATACAAATTTAAGCATCCATTTTTGGGTTAGATTCTACATAAAAACAACTCAAAACTAGTGTTCTAAACATACAACTCAAACAAAAACAAACCCTAGTGTTCTATGGTTTTCCATTCCTTTGGGAAAAAATCTGTATCTTGTCTGCATTGAAGTAAGGAGGAAATATTTGACAACACTGATGGGTGTTCAAGGTGGATGGGAGTGGTGGCAGAACCTATATCAAATATGAATTCCAGGAAGGAACAATGGAGCCAACCGGGGAAGGTAGTAAGAAATCAAAAGCAGAAGGGTTACAGCAACTGCAATGCAAATTCCTTCTAGATGAAGGCTTCTCCTTGCATTTTGTTGATTAAACTTGAAATGTCAATTCTTTAATGAAAAAGAATAATCAAATCAAAGAACAACTGAGTAGAACAAGGAAAAGGAAAGAAGGGAGGGTAGGTGAATTTATAATTCAAATGTTGAAGGAAACTGTGAATATGAGAAATGGACATTTTCCACAAAAGAATAAAATGGCTATTCCATAAAACATCATTTATTGCATGGTTAAATATATATGAGGGACAGATAATGGATGGTTTTATAAATCTGACTTCCGTAATCTTGGATTCAAATTTAAACTGATCTAAACTTGCATTCTGTTTGTCCAAGGAACATTTGATCTGATAAATCTTCACATTTGTCTTCCTGTTTACCATGCTTCTTCATGACTAATTAGACATGATGAAGCATGATCCTTGCCACAGCCAGCTGATATAATCATTCAGCTATATATTAATTTATCAAGTGTCTGAATCTGAAAGTCTTTGGAATATCCAGACCAAGAGTGTAGACTTAAAGAAAATCTTATAAGAGAAATTTAGAAAAAGTTACAGATCAAGGTAAAGTTAATTTTAAATTAGTTTTTTCCATAAGTGGGAAAGAGAAAAGGAATGAGGAAACAAGGAAATGAAGGAAAGAAGGTTATAATCTAGAAGAGATAGTACCTATACAATTAGCTCTATAAGAGATAAATCAAGAATTAGAGAAATATAAATTAAACCTACACTGAGATTTCATCTCACTCTAGTCAAAATGGCAATTATCAAGAATACAAGTACCAATAAATGTTGGCAAGGATGTGAGGGAAAAGGTACACTAATACATTGCTGGTGGGACTGAAAATTGATGCAACCACTCTGAAAAACAGTATGGAGACTCCTCTTTGACATGGAAACTAAAAAGAACAATAAAAAATTTAAAGAAAGAAAGAGATTGTACTGGAGTGAAGCAGAAAGTGTTTGCTTCAAGAGAAGACCATAGGTAAAGCAGCAAATGAGAATCCAGAATGTTTAAACATGGAGGAAAATTCAGGAATAGAATAAACAGCTATGCAGAGGCAAAAAAGAGTATGGAGCTAGAGATGTAGTCCAGCTGTCGTGTGCTTACCTTGCATACACAGGGCCCTGGGTTTGATTTCTAGCAACATACATGTACACGTGGAAAATGGCAGAGTTACTTGTATTGAAGAGAAGGATCATAATGAAATATGAAAAAATAAAATTGTGGGATGATAGTTTGGACCCTGATGATGTAAGATCATTAGTCTGCAGCTAAGGTGTTTAGAGTTCTCTCTATTTTTGGTGGAAAGTCATGTTTCTACAAAATACAATAAAGTTTGATATACTTATTATAGAAAATTTAGAATATACTAAAAAGTAGAAAGAAAAAAATAAATCATTTATAGTCATGGCACAGGAGAAAAACCTATTAATACCTTTAATTATGTACTTTCTTCTAAATTTTTAATGCCAGCATATTATCTTTTACATCATGTTGATCATGGGAATTTATAAAATTTTATCTTTTTCCCCCCAAATTCTGAATCTCACTAGCCAGAGAAAAGTTTTAATAGGCACTATATTTCATCTGATTTGAGGGATAAATCATATTGCTTACAGATTTTTTCCCCACACATGCTTTTCATAGTTGAACTCAGGCCATATTTGTTGATTTTTATGCCTGTTTTCCACAGAAACTTTCAAATATTCCAGTTATAAGTTAATTAGAAAAAAAAGGGGATCAGGAACAGATGATATCTGTACCTGGGTAGTTTAGGTTTTTTTTGTTTTGTTTTGTTTTGTTTTCATGTGTAAAAGCACAATAGCTCAAGCTCTCGGGATTCCTGTCTTGGCATGTGAGCTCTCCTCTCCCTCTTGTAAGGGACACTTACAAGAATGATACCATTCACTCCATGATCCATTGAAGGAGGCCTCAGCAGGGCTGAACTTGCCTACACCATGCCCTCAAACCTCCTGAATTAATCCTTGAAAAATAGCCCTTCTCCAGATGGTGGGAATAAAACTAGTTCTCTTCAAAATAGAAAACATTTTGAAAGATGGCTAGATTAGCTAGAACTAGCCAAAACACCAAGCAAAATATGTCACTAGTTTGAAGAATGTATCCTTTATTTCTGATAAAAATAGCAAGGGGCACTCTGCTTCAGAGTTCACCTGAAAACAATGACAAAATGTGAATCTCTGTCAACACCTCTCCATAGTCTAAGGAAAGATGAACATTTCCAAGCACTCGTTCTGACAGCCAAAGTGAATATTCTGCTTCCAACTCCAAGGACGATGAAGGGGTTTCTGAGGAACATAATGCAGTCACGTCTAGTCAAAAGATTCAAGCTCACAACAGAGTAGTTTCAGCTCCTGTTTGCAAAGAAACATCTTCAAGAGAATAAAAAAGAGATAAAACAAATGATTTAGTTTGAGAATATTTTGAAGCTCATAGCAGTTTAGAAATTTTAGCCTTCGATAGAACATGGAAGAAGCTAAAGACAGACAAAACCGGTCAGAAGTTTGTGCAATTTGTTGAGCAAGATTCTCTTTTGTTGTCTGCTGAATATGAACAACTAAATCAACACGTGAAAAATCATTTCATAAAAGGATGCTGCAGTTCTGTCTTGGGTTCTACATGGTACTTTATGATTTGGGTCCTAGGAGAAATTTACTAGAAAGGTTTTGAAACACCAGGCTGCAAGATATTACTACTTGTGCTGTCATCAATGTCTTCCTTCCCGGAGTCAGTGTGAGATCAGTCCTGAATTATATAACAGAAGAAATCTTTGACTGTATGGGTGATCTCTGGAGTGTACTAGATCAGTTAGAGTGGATCATAAACAAATTTAAAGAAGATTCCTCTTTGAAACTCTTTCTTCTCGTCCACAATTTGTATAGCCAAATGATGGGAGGGGATAACAGCCAGCATATTAGTAGACAGTGCCACTTCTATGTAACATACACCTCATAGCATCTACCAATCACCTCAATGCTTCTCTCACATGGAATCATGCAAAGCAGAGTCTTTATAACTGGCTTGGGTGTGGCACTATGACACAGAGCCCTTATACTAAAGAAACCTCCTTGTAAGAATTCTGGTTAAATAATCTGTATCCCTACCACTTAGTTCCTGACTCCAGTCTTACAAAGTCTTACCACAACACAGGGGGATTTTTTTCAAGCTACTAATGAAGTATCAGCTGGGTAACAGATGTCCTTCCTACGTTCTTTTCAAAACTTTCTTCTCAAAGTTCACTAGCAGTGTTGAGAGGCATTTCTCATCAAATAATTATCTGACACTCTAGGCCCTGTTAAATGAATTTAGGTACCACAAACTCACAAAAACAAAGAAGGGAACTTGGGAATGTTTCATAATTCCTGCTGGCTATGGACCATTGATTGATCTCTTGGAAAATGAGAAGAAGAGGCTTGAAGTTGTCCTTTGCTCTTGAACCTTCCATGGAAGTGTTGTTGTACCCCAGCTGCCCCTTCCCTAGTTTAAAGGACTGTGTTTATACCCAACACTAGGCTCTTTTTAAGGCAAACAGCTAAAATGAGGCAGAGATATCGTCAATTAGAAATTTTGATTAGCCTGACTAGGTACCATCTCTAGTACTAAGCAGTGGTCCTCAAGTTGAGAAAAATGTGCCTTTTATTTATCACAACTATGGAGACTTCTTGCTGGAACAAACAGTGTGCTCAGGGACTATTGGGAACTGGATTTTAAAAATTCTTTTATACAAGAGATATTGTTCTTATTTTTGAGGGCTTTTCAATACTTCTCAAATTGATTATTTGCAAATATGCTTGTTCCAGAGTGTGGAAGTACACATATAGGCATTGCATAAATATGTTTCATTTGCTGTTCTTACTGTCAGAACTGATGAATGTAATGGAGAAGACAGATCATCTCTTACTGCTTCTGACAAAGGATTGGGAAGAAGTAATGATCCAGTTTCCTCCTTTAGGATTTAGGCTACATACCTGCAATTGGGGGAACATAACACTATTTATAACACTGGGGTAATGGGAAAAATAACAAAGAGCATGCAGGGTGTACACCCAACCTAGAAAGCATGTGAACAGTGGGTCACGATGTTTGGAAAAGCTGACATTCTGTGCCATGACTTTCATGATTCAAATGAAAAACACTGGCTAGAGAAATAAAATCCTGAATTACATTTTAGTAATTGTTTTCAAGACAATGGAAATGAAAACATTTAATTATTCTTGGGGAAAAAAAAAGAAAGAAAGAAAAGCATAATGACTAAGATCACTCAACATGAGTGGTAAAAATGTTGAAATCCATCATTCAAATTCCTTGGCACTGGCAAAGGCTTTTATGTGGCTCCAGGCAACTCTGCTCTTATGGAAGGAAGAAGAACATTTTGTAATATTCTTGTCATAAATATTCCAATTGTGTAAGAGCAGAATAATAAATTAATTTTTAGTGGTACCTCAACAGGCAGTATGTCCCATCTGATTATAGGGTAAAAAAATGTCACTTAAGAAATACTGTTTCTCACATGAGGATTAGAGTGGAAGCAGAGGGAAAGATTAGGACCAAACCTAGCTCCAGGCTATAAAATCCACCTGGTGAGCAATCTTTCAATCAGAAAACTGACTTTGTCAAACAGCTGAGTAACAGCAGCTCTATAAACTTTTGGGAGCCTGACATACACGTTCTGGAATTGTTCATTTTTAGTCAGTTGACAATTACATGTCTTTAAGCAATTTTTTTTCCCAAAGATGGTTTAGGATTTACTGATTCCACCAGCATGTTTGAGCATGGCTTTTCTTAAAATATCGTTTGTCAGATAACTCGATGAGTATGAAATTCTAAGATCACAATCTTTTTTCTTTCTTCCCATCTCAAGATTCATTCAATAGAGATACAGCTTTGGTCTTTTCATAGATAGAAACCTATATGTTCTTGCCCCTGTTAACAGCAAAATATCTTTGGAGTTCTTCTGGATGACTAGGGGTCACGGAGCTTTCATAAGACAAGCACAGATAGGCCTCTGGGTCTTCTTTTCCCCAATAGAGCTTAACAGTCCCTATAAAAAGTGGGGACACTCACTCCCAAATGAGAAAGACTTTGTTTTTCATGCTGTCAGTTATGTTTTCCATTCCATTTCATGTGCTGTAGTGCAAGAAATCGGCTGGGAAATCAGCTACTACAGTAGCTACTAGGTAGTTGTCTTTTTGGACCCAGACTTTTTTCATTTAATATTTTGGGTCAGATAAGTGTCAACATCAGAACTGTTCTTTTGTGGAATCTGTCTGGCAGCAGTGATTAAGGTGTATTAGAATGTGTAGAAAATGAAGTGGACTGTTTAGAGGCTATAATTATCAAAGTGAGATATAAAGGCCACATGAGCCAGGCATGGGACACATGCCTATAATCCCAGCACCTCAGGAGGCTGAGGTAGGAGGATCTTGAATTTAAAGCCAGCCTCAGCAATATAGTGAAGCCCCAAGCAAGTTGGTGAGACCCTGTACCTGAATATACAAAAAAGGGCTGGGGATATGGCTCAGTGATTAAATGTCCCTTGGTTCAATCCCCAGTACCAAAATAAATAAATAAAGGCAACTTGAAGGACTCCAGATATCAGTAAAAAGAATTGATGCAGAAAAAAAAATGATATGGACAGAACAAAGACAGGCAGGGTGAGAGGCAAGGCATGGCCTCATGTCCTATAAATTGGGAAGACTTGAAAATAGGCGGTCTATAGTTAAAACTGGGTTCCTTTCTTGGTGGATCTTTGCCTGGTGTGGAAATAAACAGAGACCACCCAAATAAGAAAAAGCAAAGACTACTTATTCATAGCTAGCTATAGTAAGGGAAATCAGCTGCTGTCATTTGAGATTTGACAGGCTCAAAATGCAGGTAGAGAAGGAGGGCAACTTCTTAGTGTGAGAATGAAGGCTTCAGGTCTGCCCAACTGGAGGTGGCTGGCAGGGGAAGCTGTTGGCTGGTCACTGGATGTAGGGCATCCTGTGTGATGGCTTTTGGGTACATATGTAGTTTCCTCTGACTGGTCCAAAGTTGGAAGCAGGGACAAAAATAAAGACACCAGTCCATGGGAGTGGTATGTTTTTTTCCCACCCTTTCACCTTCAGTCTGTGGATGTCTTTTCCTGTGAGATGAGTCTCTTGAAAGCAACATAAAGTTGGGTCTTCTTTTAAAATCCAATCTGTCAGTCTATGTCTTTTAATTGATGAGTTTAAGCCATTTGCATTCAGGGTTATTATTGAAATATGCTGTGTATTCCCAGTTTGATTTATTTTGGTTTTTAACTTGACTTGGTTTCTCCTTTGAATGGCCTTTCCTTTACTGTAGTTTCTCCCTTTGCTGATTTTCATTGTTATTTTTCATTTCCCCCTCCTGCAATATTTTGCTGAGGATGCTCTGTACTGTAGGCTTTCTCACTGTAAATTCTTTTAATTTTTGTTTATCATGAAAGATTTTTATTTTGTCATCAAATCTGAAGCTTCATTTTGCTGGACATAAGATTCTGGGTTGGCATCCATTTTCTTTCAGAGCTTGGTGTATGTTGTTCAAGGATCTCCTGGCTTTGAGGGTCTGGGTTGAAAAATCTGCTGAGATATATACCTAATTAAAATGAGTAAATAAATTTTAAAAATAGGAACCAAATTTGTCCAAATTATTTTATTGTGTGGAATTTATTTATTTTTTTTTTAATTAATTTTTATTGTAGGTTGTTCAAAACATTACATAGTTCTTGATATATCATATTTCACACTTTGATTCAAGTGGGATATGAACTCCATTTAACCCCAAAATAAAATAGCACCAATTGCTAAAAGAACAAAAATGACACTGTCAGTTATTCATCCAGACATCGCCATCGGGGGCTAATTGTGACAGAAGTGATAGCTGTTTAGCTTCCTGGATTATGATTAGAGATGGCAATCTGGCTTCCTACAAGTCTGACTTCATAGGATGCTGGCTTTCTGGGCTATATCGTAGATAAAGGGACTGGTTTGCTGGGAAGGTTGCACAGGTTCACACATGATCTAGACATTGTCCCTTTCTATGTTCACTCTCCCACTGAGCAAGTTGTTCTGAACTCCATGGCTCTTGTACTTCTGTAACAGGAGAAAGTCTGGGGCATTCCCTTGGCTGAATGACCACATCTGTTTAACTTAAACTCTGTAATTCATAAGTACTTTATTCTCGGAGTTAGATTTCTTCATATTTTTCCTTCAATCCTGTACTTCAGTACTGCTCATTGCCCTGACACATCTGTGGCAATGATCCTAGGCTGCTTTGTCACTGCTCTGAGGGACCTCATCTTCTTTCAAGTCATAACTTTGTTAGTGTCAACACATCCTCTGGATGGGTCACATTATATATGAATGATAGACTGAAAGAGTTGTAGTAACTGCTAACATCAGGGTTAGATATACACCAAGATGAAGCCAGCTCACACAGATCCCCTGAGCCACTGTCAGCATGTCAGCCTATTCCACATTAAAACCACACTGTCTTTTGCTGAGAAGCTTTTTAATTTGAATCCATCTCATTTACTGATTCTTGATTTTACTCTTACACTTTAGGTGTCTTGGTAGGGAAGTCAGATCCTAGCCATATGGTGAAGATTTGGGCCTACTTTTTTTTCTGTTAGGCACAGGGTCTCTATTCTAATGCTTAAGTCTTTGATCCACTTTGAGTTGATTTTTGTGCAGGATGAGAGATAGAGGTTTAATTTCATTTGCTACATGTGGATTTCTAGTTTTGCCAGCACCATTTATTGAATAAGCTATCTTTTCTCCAATGAATGTTTTGGCTCCCTTGTCTAGTATGAGATAACTATATATATGTGGGTTTGTCTCTGTGTCCTCTATTCTGTACCATTGGTCTACATGTCTATTTTGGTGCCAAAACCATGCCATTTTTGTTACTATTGCTCCATAGTATAGTTTAAGGTCTGGTATTGTGATGTCTCCTACTTCACTTTTGTTGCTAAGGATTGCTTTAGCTATTCTGGGTCTCTTATTTTTCCAAATGAATTTCATTGTTGCGTTTTCTTTTTCTGTGAAGAATTTCATTGGGATTTTAATAGGAATTGCATTAAATCTGTTTAACTCTTTTGGTAGTATGGCCATTTTGACAATATTAATTTTACCTATCCAGGAGCATGGGAGATCTTTCCATCTTTTGAGGTTTTCTTCAATTTCTTTCTTTAGTGTTCTGTAGTTTCCATTGTAGAGGTCTTTCACCTCTTTTGTTAGATTGATTCCCAGGTGGTTTTTTTGTTTTTTTTGTTTTGTTTTGTTTTTTTGTTTTTTTTGAGGCTATTGTGAATAGAGTAGTTTTTCTAATTTCTCTTTCAGTGGCAAAATAAGCCAATTCCACAAAACCAAAGGCCAAATGTTTTCTCTAATATGTGGATGCTAATTCATAATAAGGTGGGGGGCACTAGGGAAGAATAGGTAGAGGGAAGTGAGGGGAGGGGACAGTGGGGATGTGGGGATAGGAAAGATAATAGAATGAAACAGACCTTATTACTATATGTGTATGTGTGACTTCATGTCCAATATGATTCTGCAACATGTATACTCAGAAAAATGAGAAACTATAACCCATCTATGTATAATATATAAAGTGCATAAATGCATTCTACTATCATGTATAACTAATTAAAACAAAAAACTGAAAAAAAAACACACTGTGAGAATAAGGCCACTAGGGCTGAATTTCTGGAATTTTATAGTTTTAGTTAATTAATGACTAATAGTCTTTCAGAGAGTGTAATGGTGGTCATACAAACAGACATGTGGACTATAACTATTCTTTAGAAAAGAAAAAACTTCCATACATGAGTCATCTATTATATTCCCAATAGATTATGTCTAATCTCTACACAGTCTTTACAAGGTAATTATTAGCATCTCCATTTCACAGATGAGGACATTGAAGCTCAGAAAGAGTGAACACATTTGTTTAAGTCCACATAGTAAGTAGCAGAGATGGTACAATATTGTACAAGTAAAGCCAGAACAAACAAAAATAAGAGCTTACTATGCCTTAGGCTAACCCCAAACCCTTCATTTTATCTGTTAATAATACTCTCTTAGCATAGACTTAACCCTCCTTACAAAGTTCATCTGTCAAGTTTTACATTCTTTATATATATATGGCAGCAAAATGCATTACAATACTTACTACACATACAGAGCACAATTTTTCACATCTCTGGCTATATACACAGTATATTCAAACCAATTCATTTCTTCATACCTGTGCTTTGGATAATAATGATTATTACATTCCAACCTCATTAATAACCCCATGTCCCCTCCCTTCCCCCCTAACCCCTCTGCCCTATCTAGAGTTCAACTATTCCTCCCATGCTACCTCTCCCTATCCCGCTAAGAATGAGCCTCCTTATATCAAAGAAAATATTCTGCATTTGTTTTTTGGGGGGATTGGCTAACTTCACTTACCATTATCTTCTCTAATTCATCCATTTACCTGCAAATGCCAGGATTTTATTCTCTTTCACTGCTGAGTAATATTCCATTGTGTATATATTTGCCACCTTTTTTTAATCCATTCATCTATTGAAGGGCATCTAGGTTGGTTCCACAGTTTAGCTATCGTGAATTGTGCTGGTATAAATATTGATGTGGCTGTGTCCCTGTAGTATACTGTTTTTAAGTCTTTTAGGTATAGACCGAGGAGAGGGATAGCTGGGTCAAATATCAAACCCTGTTCCATATCAAACCCTGGATTTAAGACGCTCTTAACCCAGTGTCTGTGTGATACTTAGTCATCAGCTTTGTGGGTACCTCTCATCATTCTCTGACCTGCTGACTTCCTTTCTCCCAAAGCCCAATCTTTCCTGCCCATTATTTCCCACTCATGCTGCCCAGATGTGACCCAGTTAGGATACAACTGGGCCGTCACCATGTCTTACTAAGATTCAAAAATACACCAAACCAAACCTCCTCACTTTCAAAGGTTGGTCGGTGTTTCAAGTCCTGGAAAAATTAGCAAAATCTTGCTGGGCATGAATTCCCAAGTGCTTTTCAACAAAATCCAACACTAAGAATCTGAGCAAATATACACAGTCCAATACCTTTGTGATCCGACACACATTTTACAATCCTTTTTTTTTTTTAAGCCTCATTTTGTTCAATTACAATGATGGAAACATGCTATTTAAAGTCATAAATTTAGAGCACAGTAGAAAAACCTCAACCAAGTCCTACGTACATACACATCTCCCTTAAAATATTTTTCTGGTAACTTGACTGCTTATAAAAGTACAGAGGAAAAAAGGATTTCGATGTTAATAATTTATTATCTATTTTATTTTGTCCCTAATAATTGGGCCAAAGAATATCTAATTGTACTCCTTGTAAGTTAAAAGATTATCAGCCAAAAGTGGTATAGTAGAAAAAGCATGAGTTTGGGGGTTAAACAGCCTTCGGCTAGAATCCTGGTGTTTGTACTTCCTAGCTCTGCGACAAATTGTCAAGGTTCTTTTTTCTTCATTCTTGAAGAGGCAAATAAAAATATGAGAAACTATAACCCATGGTAGATACATAGAAATAAATCAAATTATATATAAACTTATAGAAATATGATAGACATTTTTTCATGACAATTAGATATCTAGAATGATGGCAAAAAGTAAGGTGACAGTATTTCTAAATTTAGTTGTAGGCAATGAAGGAAATACAAACAAATGGAAGAGGATCCCCAAGAGTGCTCTGCCTTCCCTGCAAGACAGAGTGGTTATTAGGCTGTGAATGTGTCTTTTGAGGAGGAGAGCAGAAAAACTGGGAACTTCTGGGTAAAGGGAAAGCTGGAATGGGAAGAAATGTATTTCAGTTGAGTGTCTACAAAGTTCCAGGAGTTTCACCTATGATAATCCTCAGAACAGTGTGAGGAGGCAGATATTATTGTCCCTTAGTTTCAAAGAGGTCAGCTAACTTGCCTAAGATCACACAATGAGTCATAAAGCAGAGTTTCTGATTTATCAGTAGAGTGGACTTTGTACAACTAGTCACTTCCCAGAACTCTGCCTTTCCATATTTAAAATAACAAAAGATAAGCCACACCTTCATTTCCTTTGGTATTGCTTGATGATATATTCTGAAGGGTGCCTCCACCGTAAGTCTTGATAAAAGAAGATTCTTTAACATTTCCTGTAGGACTTGTCTTCTGACAATGAATTCTATCAGTTATTCCTTCTCTGAAAAAAAGCTTGCATCACTTTTAACTTTAAAAATTTATTTTCAGTAGATATAGAATTCTAGATTGGTGCCTTTTTTTCTTTCAACACATTAAGTTTATAACTTTATTGCCTTCCAATTGCATAATTTCCATCTATATTCATGTCGTTCTTCCCTGTGGTTGTCTTTATGCCTTTTCTCTTTATCATGGTTATTTAGCAATTTGCTTGCTGTGTTAGTCAGTTTTGTGTCACTGAAACCAAAATACCTGACAATAACAAGTTAGAGAAGGAAAGATTTATTTTGGTCTAGTTCTGAAGGGCACACCCCAGGTGACCTGCTTCCTCCAGTCATACCCACCTGCCTACAGTTACCACCCAATAGCCCATTTAAATTATTAATCCATCAAATGGATTAATCTACTGATGAGGCTATGGCTGTCACCATCTAATCATTGTAGCTGTGAACATTGCTGCATTGTCTAACACATGAGCTTTTTAGAGGAACATTATAGATCCAAACCATAATATTTATGATGGATCCCAATGTGATTTTCCATGTTTATCATGTTTGACATTATTGAGCTTTTTGAGTTTGGTTATAAGTTATTTAGAATGCCTGAGCTGCTTCCTCAGGTCACTGAGCCTATGGGACTGGCTGTATGTTTTCAACTTCACTGATGTTTTTTACTTCTGTAGGGTCTGTTAGGTCAGCCAGCTTATTTTTCTTTTCAAATATGTATTTTTCAGTTCAGTTCAAGTTTCATTTGGTGGTTTTTCATATCTTTCATTTCTCTCCATATATGTTATATTTTTGACAAATTCTTGAAAATATAACTATTTGGGAAGTCCTTTTCTGCTAATTGCATCATTTGTGTAATTTCTATGTGTTTCTATTGACAACTTTCCTCCTTGTTATAAATCACATTTTCTTACTTTTTTGTATAGCTATTGACTTTTTTTTTTTCAGTATTGGAAATTAAACCTAGGACCTCATGCATGCAGGCAAGCACTCTACCCCGGAGCTAAACTCAAGCCATAAATATATATATATATATATATATATATTTTTTTTTTTTCCCTTGAAACAGAGTCTTGCCAAGTTGCCCAGGCTGGCCTTGAATTTATGATCTTCGTGCTTTAGCTTCCTGAGGAACTGGGATTACAGGCGTGTACCCTCTTGCCTGATTCTCTGGTTAATTTTTATTAGATGCTGGACATGGTGAACATGGTAGTGTTAGCTGTTTTAGATTTTTCTTTGAGAGAGAGAGAGAGAGAGAAAAACAAAATTTTAATATTTATTTTTTAGTTTTTTTCAGTGGACACATCTTTATTTTTAATGTGGTGCTGAGGATCGAACTCAGCATACCAGGCAAGCGCGCTACCGCTTGAGCCACATCCCCAGCCCTTCTTTTTTCTTTTAAAGTATTTAATTTTGTTTGTGGAGGCAGTTAAGTAATTTGCAGATCAGCATGACTTTTAAAAATTTGATTTTATGCTTTTTTAGGCTGAGTCTAGTAAAGCCTACACTCCAGGGCAAGTTAGGCTTACTTTTAATATGACTTTATTGAAAGTCCCAGGAGTTCAGTGATATCTGGATGAATGAAACTCAAACTTGTCCCAGCTCTGGGGAATCTCTGAGAATTATTTAGTTTACAGCTGTTGGTGGTATGTGGGCAGCTGTGTGTTCATCAACAGGCTCAAGGACACTCCTGTCCTGGTTTCTGGAGCAGTTTCTTTGTGCAGATCTCTCCTCTTTCATACTTCTCCTTGTGAATTAGACACATCTTTACCTTCCAAAATTTTAATCTCTTTCTCTCATTGAGACCACGATGTTCTGCTGGTTTCTCTTCCCCTATGTTACAATCTGGAAATTACCTAAAAGCAGAAAGGAGGAAAGATTTTTTTTTTAAGTGGGAATTTAACCCAGGGGTGCTTTGCCACTGAACCACATCCCCAGCCCTTTCTTGTCAGATGAAGAAGGGAGCTAGAGGATTCCAGATTCAAGAAGCAGCTTCTTCAAAGACTTACTACATACAAATGTAAAGTCAGGGCATAAAATACGAAGGAAAGAATGGCAGGAGAAGAGAAAACAAGTCATGAAGAAACTTCACTATTGTAAGTTTTATTTTTCTCTCATAAATATTCTTTTTTTTGGGGGGGGTGGCAGTACTAGGGATTGAGTTCAGGGTCTAGCTTCTACTAGGCAAGCACTCTAGCACTGAGTTATACCCCAAGGCCTTTTAAGATTTTATTTTAAGAGAGAGACAGAGCCTTGCTAAATTTCCAGGCTTTTTCTAGGTTTCCCAGGTTGACTTTGAACTTGCAATTCTTCCCTTTCAACCTAGCAAGTCATTAGGATCACAGGTGTTTCTCCTCTTTTCTAAATAATATTGCTGTGCTGCTTCATATCCAATGAATGAAATCAGCTGTTTTGTATATTTCTTTCAATCACAACAGGAAGAAAAAATCACTACTAGTACTAGTTACTCCAATCTGGAAAGAAGCAAAAATAGTCCTGGGATGTAATATTTATATACCCATGAGGAAAAAGACTTAGATTTTAATCCCCATGAACTAGGACTTCTCTATCATGAGTGAAGACAGCCCTTTTTCTTTGGTACATCATGGCCTTCTTAAACATTTTGATATTCTAACAACACTAGTGGTATAATCTAGAACATCACCCACAGAGTTGATGCATCAACTGAAGAGAGTATTACTCATGCTTCTTAGGGAATAACCCATTAACTTTCAGGTTGTCTCTTCAGTCTATGCACTAAAGAATCTAACAGTTGGATTGCTGGTCTGGATTCCTTTATAAGGCCTTTATTCCATCCCATTATCTACTGGACATGTCCACCTGGCTGTCCAAAGGCTCCCCAGACTCAAAAGACCCAATTTATTTCCATTGCATTAACCATACCTCCATCTCCTCCACATTCTGCCATTCCTTCTCTATTCCCTATTCTAGATTGCTTCTTAAACCAGATGTTTAAAAAATCAGCCCATATTATTACTTTCCAGCCATAGTCCACATGCAAAGCAGTCACCAAACCCTGTGAACTCTCCTCTTTAGCAAGTGCTCATAACCATCCTTCCCCTGACTATAACTCGGTTTTTAGTTTTTCCTGCACGAACTACTGTAATAATAAAATAGTGATCTCCTCTGCACCTAGCCTTAATTCCTTCTGATCCATCTTTCAAACTTCCATCAAAAATATCTTTCATGCAATTTAGTCATTTCTGCTTATTTAAATCCTTCAATAAAGCCATATCACAGCCAGGTTGTGGTAGCACATGCCTGTAAATCCCAGCTATTTAAAAGAGTGAGGCAAGAGAAAGTCAAACTGGAAGCCAGCCTGGAAATTTAGCAAGGCTCTGTCTCTCTCTTAAAATAAAATCTTAAAAGGCCTTGGGGTATAACTCAGTGTTAGAGTGCTTGCCTAGTAGAAGCAACACTTTGAACTTAATTCCCAGTTCTGTCCCCCACAAAAAAGAATATTTATGAGAGAAAAATAAAATTTACAATAGTGAAGTTTCTTCATGACTTGTTTCCCTTCTCCTGCCATTCTTTCCCTTGTATTTAATGCCCTGACTTTACATTTGTATGTAGTAAGTCTTTGAAGAAGCTGCTTCTTGAATCTGGAATCCTCTAGCTCCCTTCTTCATCCAACAAGTCTCTCTCATATTTTATAAGACATCCCGATATTATTTCACACAGTAAGTTGTTCTGTGGTTCCCGAATCTTTCTGCATAGACCCATTCATTTCTGTCTTCTATCTGCTTTTATTAGTCTACCTACCACATTGAAGTATGATTTTTGCTTATATGTCCATCTTTTTGTGTTTTTACCATATTTTGTGCCTTTGGAAACAGATTCTTTGACATCTTTGAATCCCCCATACCTATCACAGGGAATCTAGCATTGTAAATATTTTTGAGTAGATGAACAAAGTTTTAAAAAGTGAAACTATGAAATTATATGCAACCCAGGTGCATATATCCTTTTTTCATTTGTTTTATACAAGGACGATGTATAAGGAGATCGGTAGAATCAGGAAAATAGAAGTTGACCACTAGCGTAAGGTCTTCTCCACCTAGCACTCCGTGGGGTGGGCAGGCCTACTATCTTTCCTATTGGCTAACTAGTGCTAAACTCTGATTCCCAAAAGGTGGAAAATATGACAATGCAGATACATAATGAGCTGGTTAAAGATATAAGTTAACTCGGTATGTTAGTTGGCTTTCCATCATTATAACAAATAACTGTGATAACCAACTTATAAAGAGGATAGGTTTATTTTGACTCTCAGTTTTGGAGGATTCTGTCCATGGATGACTGGAAGCCAGCCTGTGGGGAGACAGCATATCATGGTAAAGAACTTGTGCTGGAATAAAGCCATAGAATTCCTGGCCAGGAAGCAAAAGAGAAAGAGATACTGGGGTCTTATATTCCCCTTCCAGGGCGTGTCCTCAGTGACCCAAAACCACCAACAAGGCTCCTCCTCATGGGGGGTTCTGCCTCTTTCCAATAGCTCCATGGGATAGGGACTAAGCTTGTAACACGTGGGCCTCTGGGGAACATTCTAGATCCAAACTATAACATTTCCATAAGATTCCACCATGTCTCAGTAGCATCCGCTAACTAAAGAGATAATTGGTTCCAAGAAGGGTCTGAAGAGTAGATACATAAGCAGTAAGGAATGTTGAAATGAATTTTCTAATAATGTGAATGGATCAATGTCTTATAGGGTAGTAAAATAAGATGTTTAAGGTCATCTCTTCTAATAGGCACAAATCAATTGTATCTTTGATAGGTAACATTTATATCATTATAGAAGGAGCCATTTGCATTACTATCAGTTTTATATCACTTTTAATTCTATCTTTACAGGCTTATACAAGAGTCTAGTCAGCAGTGTTCGCCTTCCAAAAGATCTTCTAGAACATGTCCAGCTCTCCATTGTAAAGACATTTGTGATTTCCAAGTCTTAGACACTTCTTTTCTGACATCAGCAAGATAACACTACTTTCTTTCCCCAGGAGGAAAAAAAACATATTCTCCATACTAGATATAAACCAAGCTTAGTCATTAAGGACTTTTAATTGAAAATCCAAGTGAAAATGCAAAGCATTATAGGATGGAGTGCTGGGAATTTTGCTTTAGTTCATTCTTGCTACTTTATAAAATCTGAATGACATAATCTTGTAGCAGTTAATAACACAAATTCTGGGGGCAGAGTGCCCACTTCTGAATTGAAGTTCCAAGGGTATGTGACCTTGGGGGAGTGAATTTCTTGATGCCTCAGTTTCCTCACTTGAACAAATGAGGTGATAATCTTACCTCATGCTTGTAATAAGGGTTAAGTGATCTAATTTGCGTGTGTGTGTGTGTGTGTGTGTGTGTGTGTGTGTAGCACTGGGATCAGTGCCAACACACAGTTAACACTTAAAGGGCTTGTTTGACGAGTTTTTAAAATATAATACAGATAAAGGTTAAGGGGAGAAAGATTCACATCTGAAATCTTTGAAAGCGTTTCTCATGAAATGAGAGGGCTGTACTCTGGGTCAGTTCTGACATCATTTAGGATAAACTGCTTCCTCCAGAATTACCTAAGGCCAAATACAGTGCAACCCTGATACAATTCAATTTTCTTCTGATGCTACTCCTCTAAGGAAGTTCTGTCTTTTGAAGGAAGTCCAGCATCTAGTTTCCTGTGGGGAATAACATTTCATCTAGGGATGACTTGACCCTACTCCTTGCAAAGACAATTCTAGAATTATTCTGAAGGAATGCATAATCGAGTTGAGAATGGATCTAAAATAGGAAGGATAAAGAGCTTCTTCCCCAACTAGATTCTTTCTGTTCCTCATAGTCCCCCTGATTTCAGTTCATTCCTCTTGTCAAAAATGATCATCTGACATGAAGTGGGTTTAACTATATCTTGGATCTTGAGCACATAAATTAACTTAAAAACTGGAAGCATGTCATAAGCCATAAACTATTAGTGAGAGCTAATGCAGAAGACAGGGAGGATGTGTCAAGATAGTCAACAAAATTGATATGAGACAGTCATTTGCTCTCTACCAGCATTTGCTCTCCATATATTTTGAAATTTTTCTTCTACAGCAAACCAATATGGTGAGGACCACTAATATTCCTCCTAAATTTAAGGAAGCTTAGACTTAATTGCTTATCAGGGTCACACAGTAATTCATAGTCCCCAGTGTGATGTGAAACGTGAACTACCCAGTAAATTCCATCAGAATGGAAGCAACCATTCCATCCCTTCTCCTCTCTTGTCTTTGGTCATACACTGTAGTTACTCCTCAGCGTTGTGTACAGGTTAGAGAATGCTTTCTTGTCTCGAGACCACGGAAACAGGTGACCTTACACAAGTGACCAAAAGGAATCTAAAATTTTTGTGTTTATAGTTGTCATATATCTATTTGCTCCTTGGTATAGTCACAGAAAGACTTTAGAGATAGGTCCAGAGCTATTTTCAAAACATGTTGTTTTTCAATTAAAAAAATATTAAAAAACCAAATGCTCCCTTTAAAATTTTTATTTGAGAAAAAATTTAGTTAAACCAAAGAAGTAATCATAACTTCTCAGCCCAAGATTATTAGAAACCAACTTACAGAGCAGCCTCTAAAAGGTATTTTGTGGACCTTGAAGGTATCTATTCTCAAACTTAATAGTAGAGTCAAGCAAAAATTGACAGTAAAGGTTTACATTTTGCATAATCATTTATCTATACAATCATTTTCTTGTGGCCTATAGATTTTACTTTATGGTACATATCATCATGTAGTGGTACCCTGAGCACATAGAAAATATGCAATAAATACTTATTAAACTGAAATTGAATTAACAAGCACCATGAATTACATAATTTCTAACAACCAAACCAGTTACTGCTTCTCAGCCTTTTGGTAACACGATGTAACATAACATCATATTTAAGTTGGGTAGATCCTTGGAAGAAATAGTAGTCTCCTAAAAATAAAAACAGATTAAATTATTTAATTTTACCCTTGTATTTCTTTAGGAAAAAAATCTGTTTTTATAGATTACCTAGATTAGATGAGATGGGATTTAAAAATATAAATATTGGGGGACTCTTGGCTTAGTATTCTGCCCCTGGATATCTACCCAGAACCAATCACATACAGGGTGCAGGACTCAAGAGTGGCTACTGTGGCCAGGTGGGGCACATATAGACCTTGATGGAGAAAAATAGACTTAGGGAAAGAAAAAAATAATCTGAGATCAATTGAAAAGTTATGCTTAGGCTGAACCTGAAGATATTCACAACACAAACTTGAACTTCTTTCCTCATTCCACCTCACTCCCAGACCATGAGGATGGATGAGGATAAAAGTGACTAAAAAGAAAAGGTAAAGAATGTAAGGTGTAAGAAAATATGAGTCCAGGCTTGCCATGGGCTCACTGCACACACTAGGCAGCCAATGGAGTCACAGGAAACTCCAGGGGCTCAGACACAGGAGGACTAGCAGTGAACATGTCCCCCTGCTTGCCAGACCTCCCTTGGACAGTGCTGGTGCCACTGCCCACTCATTTTTCTATCCTGTCTTCTCAGTCACACACAAGGTGTTTTCCTTCTGTGGCCCTATCAAGAATTCAGAGTTCCTCCCCTTTCCTATGTGGAGCTCATTCTCTGATCTTGGAGTTTTAAAATCTAGTTTAAGTGTTGGTAGGATTTCCAGTCTACTTACTTTTGAAATAGAAGACTGCATCAATTTTAGACCCAATTCCTGGGAAGTTCTTGGTAATCTGTCGGGGATAACCAGGGTCCATGCGCTGATTCCTCTCATCATACCTGAGTAGAGAAATAACCAGCAGGAACTCAATCAGAAAATGGATCATATAACATGAGCCTTAAACCTGTCTTCTCTCCTGGAAGATTTTTTTTTTTTCTGGAAAGGTTTTAACTATACTGTTAAAGTAAAACAGGGACCTAAACAGATCTCTGCTTCACTCTAAGTCCTTATATGACTCCAACCCTAGGCTGCTGACTCTAGTCAAGCCTTTCTACTACCCCACACTGCTTCCCCCAAAGCTGAGTCCTCCTTTATGCAGCCTGGAATTGAAGGTGATTTGCTACAGCACAAGACCCCACTGAACAAATATTTGTTTGCATGACATTGTCTTCTTTTCAAAAGCTTACTACTGAGACAAAATCAACAATTTCCTCCCAGAAGATAACAGAAGAGGCAAGGGTTTACTATCCATGGGCCCAAAGGATTTTGAACATTAAATGTTAATGATGATGGGCTACAAAATACTATACCAGTTAGTGAACACAAAGTTCTATTTTCTAAAATCGAAAGTTCTACTTCTCAAAAAAAGGCTAAGATTGGTGGACAAAGATGTCATAAGCAAGTGGTAGTCAACTGAAATTAAATGTTGAACTTTAGATTTTCAAAAGAAAAATAGAATTTTGCTAATGGCACGTGTCTGTAATCCCAGCTACTTGGGAGGCTGAGGCAGGAGGAGCAAGTTGGAGGTTAGCCATGACAGCTTACTCAGAATCTGTCTCAAAATAAAAAGGGTTGGGGGTGTAGCTCAATGGTAGAGTACTTGCCTAGCATGCATGAGGTCCTGGGTTTAATTCCCAGTACCAACAAAACAAAAATGAAAAAGAAAAAAATTAGAGAATAGAAATTATATTGTAGCCTTCTTAATACATTCTGTTATTCCTCATGCTAATCAGGTAAGCAATCTGGGAAATGGCTGGTTTGCGAAGAAGTTATAGATGAATCAGTCATACTTCAAAATTAGATTTTTGAGACAAAACCAGACAATCATCAGATATACTGCTGGCCATTCAGGATCTCCTGCCATTCTAAGGATGGTTTCCTCCCTTACCTTTTGGGTCCAGTGATCACAAAAAGGAGTCCAGAAATCCAAAATGACTGTGCACTAAATACTAGTTCTCACACATCTATAAAACTATTTTCTAGTGTTTCCACTATGATTAATACTATAACATCTCATTTAATGTGTTTCTTTTGGGAGTGATATGGGCCAAATTATATTGTTATATTGTATGTTGTGTGCATGTATGAATATGTAACAATGAATCCCATCAGTAGGTACAACTATAATGCATCAGTAAAAAATGTGGGGGGAAAATAAAGTGTTTCTATTTATTTTTAAGATTTATTTATCTCTTTTATGTACTGTTGGAGATCAAAGCGAGGGCCTCACGCATGCTAGACAAGTGCTCTACCACTGAGCAAAATGCTTTTTTTAAAAAATACATTTTATACTATTCTTATATATCAGAAACCCACAGCAAAGAGAAAAGAACTAGGTTGAAAATGACTATTTCAGTCCTATGTTCTCTCGATTCCTTTCCCAAGAAGGTCAAGGATCTTTAAGAATTTGCATCAAAAAACTACTTCTTTTTTTCAAAAAAGTTTCCCAAATTTTCTATTCATACATTATGATTATACACAATAGTGAGAATCACTGTGACACATTTGTACATGCACCTAACATACCAGTCAGTTTTCATTCCTCCCCTTTCTCTCCCTCCCCTGGGTCCCTGTTCTCTGTTCTTTAGAAGAAGTACCTTCTGGAAAGATCCATTCCATGCCTGTTTCACAAATCTTAGAGGTCAAAGCTAAAGCTCACCTCCAATACCAGCTATTTACAAAGAAGTAGGTCTTGTAGAGAAGTGGGTTGAAGACAGCACCATCAATTTTTTTCACATATTCAGGAAAGCCCAGCGAATATATGCTCTTTGGATAGTTTGGCTGCAGTCTCAAATTGCTAAGTAACCAGTACTTGTCATCTGGGAAGACAAAAAGGATATATTAGGGTTACCCAGAAAGAATAATAAAAATACTGACTTACTACAAACAACATCATCTTTCCCTAGAGTTCTTAAATGTACATGGATCTTAAACATGGTCTATCTCCTACAGTTTTGTGTTTTTTTCCCACAAATATCAGCACCTTATATTTTACAAACTAGCCCCCCAAATTCTATTTCCTGTGGAGTTAGGGTACTTTTGGTTCAGAGCTACCATTAATAAAATCTGGAGTGCTTTTTTGATCTATATCAATAAAAAAATAGTAGTTTTTCCTTAATTTGGCAAAACTAAACATTGGAATTACCTTTAAAAAGAAAAACTTGATTTCTGGCTTCAATTTCATATGCAGCTTGAATGCCAGAAGGCAGGGTTGGCCATAAGGAAGATACTGAACTAATGCCGGTCTTTGATGTCTCAGGAATCTTCCACCAGAAGAACCTGCCATGAAAGGCATTTGACACGTTAGCCACTGTTACAGACTCAAGTACCGTGAATGTGAACAGGAAGGACCTGTGAAATCAGTTATTGTTTCCTCCCTCCCTTCCTCCCTCCCTCCTTTCCTTCCTTCCTTCTTCTCTTTTTGAGATGAGGGCCTCACTATGTTGCCCAGACTGGACTCAGATTCCTGGACTCAAGGGGTCTTCCCTCCTCAACCTCCAACATATCTGTGACGACAGGTGGCCGCCACAGCTCTTGGTTAAGAGTTGATACATCATTCCACTATCTGCACATTCTAGTCCATGGATGTCTCAGTGGGAGCACCACAGGAGAAGACCTTAATCGATTGTTGATAGTGAGAATGACTTTTACAGGCAATCTGAGATACGGAAATAATCTGGAACTTGGAATCTAGCGATCTAAGGTTCTAACCTGGCCTCCCGGCTCGTTCACCAGTTTTATAACTGGGAGTTACCTAATCTTAGATGTCTGTTTTATAATTTCAAAAAAGAAAAAAAAAAAATACCAGAATATTGGTCCTACCTACCAAATATCAATCTTCCCCACTGCCCTCCCTGCAAAATCTACCTCAATCTGTGTTCCAAGGCAGAAGTTGTAAGGCATCCTGGAGAAAATCTTTTGCATAGCAGCTCCTTAACTCCCAACTTCACTATCTTTTTCTATAACTAAAATAGTTGGGCTTTTCTGCTTCCTGTCTTCTAACTTCCCAACCCAGATTCTTACTGTAAATCCATTTTTGCACACTAGTTTTCTAGTTAATACAAACATAATCATACCAATTTCTTGCTTTAAAATCTGTAAGATCTTTCCTCTGTCTATTGAACCAAATTCAAGTCACTGCTTACAAGTTTCATCTACCTCACTTCAACTATTCTCTGATCAACAAAAAAAGACAAGGGCTGGGGATGTGGCTCAAGCGGTAGCATGCTCGCCTGGCATGCCTGCGGCCCGGGTTTGATCCTCAGCACCACAAAAACAAAGATGTTGTGTCTGCCGAAAACTAAAAAATAAATATTAAAATTCTCTCTCTCTCTCTCTGAACAAAACAAAGCCCTGGATATTGGGTAGATATGAAAATGGTCCTACCTGTCTTTAAAGAAAATAATTTTATCTCCCAATGTAGTGGCAGCATCAAAACTCAAGTTGGGGTCACAGACAGCTGGCTTTGGTCTGTCCGGATTTGGCATAGGTTGGTGCTTCTCTGGGCCTCCTAAAAATACATTTCAAGAAACATTAGTAAAAATTGCGCATTTTAATTCCTAAGAGAAAGAACCATATTTTTAAAAAAACATGCCATATTCTTGGTGACAAAATGCATCAATGTTAATTTAAGTGTTCTATAAAATTCATAAGATGTATATGCTAAGGATTTTTTCCCATATAGTTGCATATCATGGAGGAGAATAATCTGATTTTTGTGATTGTTAGATCATTTTCTCCATGTGCCTCTTCAATGGGGCAATGGCATGTCGGGTAGAAAGGACAACACACCAAGGCCTCAGGTTTCGCCTGAAATTACACCCCAGGTCTTTTGTCTCCATATGGAATATGAGCATGTTATCTATGCTACTTACCTCCTTCCAAAGGTTCAATAGAAAAGGAAGTAAAGTTTCATCCTATTGTAGATACTCCTAGAATGTTTATAAGTGTAACTAACTTTGTATGGCAAAATGACATGGAGGTTCAACTCACCGTAGAGGGACTGAATGCCACGAATGTCATCAGAAGACAGGTGAAATGTGTTGGGGTCGAGATAACCATAGTTGGGGTACATTATTGCCTTTCGATCATTGGAATGCCCAAGTCCCAAGGAATGCCCAAGTTCATGGACAGCAACAAGGAATAAGTTTCTGCCTGGGAAGAAATCAACCAAAGGGGATAAAGTATGAAATACATAGTCATCTTATTTTAAAATGACTCATAAAATTACAAGTTTCATCTACTTATGAAGTATCATGATTCTATCTATATCTATATCATCTATATGTATATCTTTTTCTATATCTATATTATCTATATCTATCTCTATATCTATATAAATAGATATATCTATATAAATAGATATATAGATAGATATAGAAATATAGGTACAGATACATTTGTATCTATACCTATATCTATCTATCTATATATATATATATGCAATGTTTCTTTGTGGGGAAAGCATTCAAAATTATTTCTTCAAGCTTTTTGAAATATGTACTACAATATTGTTATCTATAGTCACCCTTCTGTACAATAGCATACCAAAACTTCTTACTCCTACCTAACTATAACTTAGTACCATTGATCAACCTTTCCCACTTCTTTCCTTCCCTATGTTCTCTTTAGCCTCTGGAAACCACTATCCTACTCACAACTTTTATGAGATCAACTTTTTCAGACTCCACTTGTTAGTAAGATCATGTGGTACTTGTTTTTCTGTGCCAGTTTTTCACTTAATGACTTCCAGTTCCATTCAGTGATAGGACTTCATACTTTTTATAGCTGAATAGTATTCCACTATGTATATATAATGCATTCTTTATCTATTCATCAGTTGATGGATACTTAACTTTACATTTCTTACCTTGGAATTCTGAAGACAATAACATAATATCTGAGACAGTGAAAGTACTGATTTCCTCACTCTCTTAAATAGGGTTTCTTAAAATCAACATTATTGACATTATAGGTCAGATAATTCTTTGTACAGGGTAGTCCTTTGCATTATAGCTGTTTGGAAATCTCTAGTTGTACCGCTAAATGCTAAATGCTAATGGCAAACCCCCTCTATTTTTGACAACAACAAAAATATCTCCTGGGAGGGGAAAATTTGCTCAGGATCACTGAACTAGTGGGCAAATGAAATGTATTCTGTTGTGAAAATTCCTAGAATAACTCATAGCTGTGTTCAGTAATTAACTCATTGCTTCTAATCATTCTTAACTAATGCAAGGTGTGTTTGTTTCAACCACTTGGGAGAATGAGCAAGAGGATCACTTGAGCCTAGGAGTTCAAGGTCAGCCTGGGCATGTAGAGAGAGCTTGTCTCTCAAAAAAAAAAAAAAAAAGGTGGTGGGGTTAAGGGGGAGAAATAGATAGAGGTTGTTATAACTCAATGGTAGAGCACTCACCTAGTAGGCCCTGGGTTCAATCCCAAAAATATCAAAAAAAAAAAAAAAAGTAATTCCCAAGTCCCATGACTCTACCTATACTCAGCTTTTACTCCTTTTTTTGTTTTGTTTTATTTTTTGGTACTAGGGATTGAACCAGCACTTTGAACAAGCTAGACAAGCATCCCACCACTGAGCTACACTGCCAGCCCTATTTTAAAATTATTTTGAGACAGGGTCTCACCAAGTTGCCCAGGCTAAACTTGGACTTGAAATTTTCCTGCATCAGAGTTTTAAGCAGCTAGTATTATAGGTCTGCACTACCATGTCTGATTGCTTTTACTCTTTATCCAGCTTCAGTGAATATAGAAAGGTCTTTGGTAACCATTCTTTACTAGACCCACATGTGAGGCTATCTATCCATAAGTTCCAGGTACTATGAATGACTGAGAAATACAGCACACTGTGTCTAATCCTTACCCAACTCAAGAAAACCACCAGCTCATCATTTATATATCAAGAGGACCGGGGCTGGGGCTGTAGCTCAGTGACAGAGCACCTGCCTTGCACATGTGAGGCACTGGGTTTGATTCTCAGCACCACATAAAAATAAACAAGAAAGAGGACCCAAAGGGTCAATCGATCAAATTAAGTGCTTGAGTCAAGATCAAATCCAAATTTCTTGGCTCAGAAGCTCATGATTTTTACTACACACAATTCTAAATATAATTAAAGGCACTAATATAATTTGGACTAAAAAGTTATAATCATGCTTGTTTGTTATTTCTATATGTCTTAGAGGATTCACTTTTGTTAGTAAAAGAGGGAAGAAAGGTATGCCCCTTCTCCCCAATTTCTAAATTCTCAAGATTTAAATAACTCCTGACATTTTGTGTTTTACATCTATGTCTACTGTTTTGTTTTGTCTTGTTTTGTTTTTTCCTGTAACAAAACTATATCTCAGAAGAAATGATTTGTCTGAATCACGCACCACTTGGGACTCCTGAAATACCTACCACCAGGTAACTAGGTGAAGAGTCCACACCTCTCCTGCAGAGGGTCCAGGCACACAGGCTATGCACAACCTTAACCCAGGCCCAGCAACTAACTCAGAGAGCTGTCATTCTTCTCACAAATAGAAGAAGGAAGCTAGAACTAGGTTATTCCCTCTACTCCACATGAGACTGGGAAGAGTAAACAAAGCTTTTACAATTTGGCCTAAATCTGAATTTATTCTATTCTCAGTTCTCATGTCACTTTGTACAAACCACCACCATTAGTCCCCAACTCCAAATAACGTATTTCTGCTCATGTTCTGTCTTCTACTAGATTGCAGGCTCAATGACAGAATTGTGTCCTTCTCATCTCTGTATGTAAATACCCCATCACCCAACACCATAACAATTAGCCTAATTATTCACTTAATTTTTTGAGTCAAAAAGTTAGGTTGAGAATAAGCATTTTAAGTTATAATTTTCATAAATAACTTTTTGAAGCATAGAATCAAGTCAGTTTAAAAAACTAAGTCTAAGAACTGGGAAATACATATTCCAGTCCAGCTTTTCCACCAACTAGCCACTACCCTTCTCTTGGTATCAATTTTCTCTTGAGCTGCATTAAATACTTTTTAAAGGTCTATTAGAATTCCTAACGTTCTTTGAGGCTAGCCAGCACTAGTCTCTCATTTCAGATGAAGAGCTTACAATCCCCAAATACCCCTGGATAAAGTTTAGACATATTTAACATGTCTGGTTGAGGATTTGCAATTCAGCAAGTGCCTAATCCTACATGATCTGCCTTTAAAATACAGAAGTCCTCTTCACATCAAAAAGTCGATAAGTCTTAAGCTACATATCAGACTGGAATAGCCTTTCTGGTGGACAGAGTTTCTATAGAAATATTGCCCTACAGCCAGAGACAGGGGGATGCTGATTAGACTATCTTCTTAACTTTCTCCCTATTTACTTTCCACATAGCAAGTCATATAATCTAGAATTTTTCAGGTTAGTGATTCACCAAGTTATAGGTGAGTTTAGTTAACCATATGCATACATCTGAGACAGAGGGTGAGTTACAGTCCTTCTGCAAATGCACACAAAGTACTTCAATCATTTAAATAATTGATTTGTTGAACATTCTGCAATTTTTGTCATAGGACCACACAAGACCATGGGACTATATAATTTTGGGTTTCTCCATACAGGTCTCTAAATTCTCTATAACTTTATCTTTCTGCATCAATATGAATCTAAGAAATTATTAGCAAGTAATGAGTCAAACCCATGACCACGTCATGCTATGTGTTGGCATATACAGAATTATTAGTATTTGTGTTTGCTTTAGAGTTCATGGATTTTACTTTCCAAACCTAAATAACAGCTTTTACCTTCCCTGAGTCTACACTAATAATCTTGCTTATATCTCATAGAATTATAGTAGATTCTTAGAGATTATCTTTAAGATAATCTAGTGTAATATCCTCAATTTATAAGAGGTGAAACTGAGACTCAGCTAAAGAGTTAAATTTGATTTAGAGGCAAAATTATAGTCTGCACAAGTTTTTCCAGGTTATCATATTTTTCCAGAAGGTAGACTTTCAAAATCAGGACAGATTTTAAAATTTGTTAGGTTTAATATTTTTTCCCTACCTTTGTGATTTTTACTCCAGGTTTCTGCCTCATCAAAATGTGCATCTCCTCCAATACCAGGTCCAGGTTCATAAGCATGGGCTAAGACTCCATCTATGCCATCAAAAGGGTTGAAATCTCCATGAGCTTTTTTTTAAAAAAAAAAAAAAGGAAAGAAAATTAGTGCTTTCGTGTGTGCTATAGATCATATCAAATGAGACAGATGGATTCCAAATTCTTCACCTCCATTTGCAAAAGATATCATAATGTCAGCTTCTCCTGCATGAACCCTTCTGAATTTCAGGGGGGTCACGTCACTCCATACTTGAAAAGCTTTCTGGATGGCATAGTCAACATCCTCTTGCTTCATGTCAGGAGTGTAATTATTGATTCTTTATTCAGAAAAAAAGAGAGAGAAACATAGAAACTATATGTTAATTGTCTTATCATAATACTTCAGTTCCAAGACCCTCACTGAAGGATGAAGCATTGCATAAATCAAGAATTAAGACAAAGAACAATTTGCTTTAGTACAAACCATTTTTCCTTGGACAGCTTTCTCCTAACCAAAATCTATCTTAATTTCTCTTATTTATGACTGAAATGAAGTCATTGTGATGGATTTTCTTTCATAGATGCTTACAGCTTCTTCTCCTGCTCCCAGACTTCCACATTTGCCCATCTTGACTACTCTGTATACTTTCTCCTCTCTCTGACTTATAATTATTTCAACTTCATGCTCCTTTTATTTGAAACTTTCTTCTATTCTGCTAACTTAACCTGCAAGACACACAATTACAACTCTTCTTGAGTGAGCAATTCTTCCTTCCTTCTAGAGATAATGAATTTAAGCACAGAGATAGAGTAACAATTGAGGAAGGTCACTTCTCTACTTCCAAATTTAGGGATATATTGTATCTAAATGGCTTGGGTTTCTCAGAGTCAAACCACTAGGAAAACAGAAGAACTCACAGCTCCATACACCTGCATTACCTGTAGGTGATTTCATGCTTCTTCCACACTGGCCTTCCTTGAAATGTGCTGTAATGATGGACATCAGGCACTCCACATCTAGGTTTGTGCATCACCTCCAGAGTAGAAGTGTCCAGCTGCCCGGTCACGTTTAGCCCAAAGAACTGCTGCATTTCCTGAATTTTTTCCTTTAAGGAGTCCCTACTGATTTTCATTTTTGTCATTGGAATTGTCTCCATAAGTCCATAAAAATGATTCAGGTACATCTGGAAAAAGATACATTCAGTAATATATAACCACACGCACCTGACCCACCTGAACAGTGATATTTTCAAACTAGGTATTTTTACATTTTAATCACAGGTTAGAATGTTGTTATTTAGACAATTATTATAATGAAAAAACAGTTTAATTTATGTGTTATCAAAAACATGTCAGAACTTACTAGATTTATTTCTAGAAGCCCGGTGGGGGCAAAAATCTTTGTTTCTACTTCTTCAAACTTGTTTCTACTCCTTTGAAAATATTTTAGCATTTAGTATATTATGTTATTTGATAAATGACAAAAATCTTCATTGCTAGAATGCTTAAAGTGTTAATTTAAGCTGGGATAAAACTTTCTTGCTTGACTTGGGATGCAATTCGTGGTAGACGGCTTGCCTAGCATGCTCTTAAGCCCTAAGTTCCATCCTCAGTACTACAAAAAAAAAAAAAAATCCTTGTTTAAAAATACAAAGTTTGGACACAATGGACAACTATGATAAGTTCAAAGTTAAAATAATTTTAGAAAATAGAACCATGCATGGAAGCACATGCTTGTAGTTCCAGTTATGTGGGAGGCTAAGGTGAGAGCATCACTTCAGCTCAAGAGTTTGAAGCCAGCCTATGTTAAAAAAAAAATCAAGTTACTTTTAGAAAATAAGAGATCCAGCTCTTTTAGTCATAAAGCACATAAGAATTGAAAGTAATATTTTTAAGAAAAAGGCTTATGAAGAAATATCTGGGATGAAGAAGGGTAATGGGAGTATTTTGAAATTATCATGGCAGCTGATGTGGTTAAATTGGTCAATCCACCAGACAATCTCAGACTGTTAATTGGCATAGATGACTAATGTAAAATATTATAACAGAATTATACTGAACTGAAAGTCCTTGGTCAAAACTTTTTAGAGAAAGGGACAAATGTCACTTACCCATTTCATAACACTCCTTCAAAACTAATACTTTCTTTATATTTCTCTTTAGCAAAGAAAAAATTCAATGCTGAAAGTAAACAGCCTAATAGAACAGTTTTCAAATAGCCTTTTTCAAAATAAAACAAGTAAATGTAATAAAGACAAAAATCAGGCTAGATAAATACTATAGTGACAATACTTACTTCAGCAAATTCCTCATCCATTTCTGTTGGGCTTATTACTTTGGCTTGGGAAGCAGCTCCAAGCTCAGTGACCCACAGGACCAGAATCAACAGAAGAAGCTTCATTGTTAACTTCTCCCTCCAGAAGAGCTTAACTCAATTTACTCTGCGCTATTGTAGTTCAAGTTCCTTATATGTCCCTTTTTATATAACTCTTAGGCCAGACTCTTTGAATATGAAATCCTTTGAGTGACTCACAGTTGATATCATCCCTTGATTTATCTCAAAAACATGCAAGCATGACCTTATTTAACTAACAATGGGTCAATCCGCATTAACCCATCATTCACCTAGGTATCTCATAGTATATTTCTGCAAAATACTAAGTTCTTTCACCCCTATGAAATAAGCCCTTCTTTAAGAAAAGAAAAAAGAAAAAGCTGAGCATCTAAAATATAAAGATAACTTAAAAACACATTTTTATAAAGTTTAGTAATCTCAGTTTTAATTATAATATTCCTCTTCATCAGAAATGAAATCAGTTTTTAAAGTAGATTTGAAAATATTTCATAAATAAAGTTTCTCTTTTTTTGCCAGATAGATGAATCCTCTCTACCTTGGGAACTCCATAGAGAACTATGGAACTATGATATAGAGATTTTATGTTTAGCAAGAGAAATTTCATAACATCAGTATGCTTTGATGTTCTATGTGTTGTATGAGCTTAGGTCCTAATTCTATAACTTGAGATCATCAAGTCATTGCAGTTGAAAACCAATCCCAATGGGGTTCTTTGATAGTTTCCAGAGGCAAAATTTCCTTAGCTCCTAATTGTCCAGAGTTTGCAGCACAAGGCTTAACACTTTTCAGTGACAGAAAAAGTTTACCTTTGGAATCTCTCCATCTTATCAACACAGCTTCTTTCCCTCTTGACCCAACTATTCCATTTTTCATAAAACCTGCCTCACAGACATAGAGTATTAAGGACTGAAAATATGTACGAGTCAAGGAATAGAACTTCAAAAGTAGAATTGCAAGTAGTGGGGCTGTGTGAGGGGAAAGACCCTTCTGAACAGTCCTTCAAATCCCACCACAAGTCAGCTGCCTGCTGATGCTGGCTTAACAGCCTTCTGGATGTTTGGAGGCACACAGTAGTGTGTCATCATTGAATAATTGCTCTGACCCATGTCCCTGACCTGGGACACGCTGCCGGCAGCTTGCTAGCATTTTTCTAAGGTGGCACCTCTGGAGGAATGATTCCCTTCTCAATAGGAAGAAAAAGAGGCCTTTGCATTGGCCCTGGTATTACTCCTCCAAACTCTGAACTTTTCAAGTTCCATAGTTGGACCAGTGGGATTTTTATCAAGTTTGCAACCAGATGTAGTTCTAGAATTCATGAGGAGGAAAATCAGGTGGAAAGGTGTAAGGTAACCCTTTGGAATGCTGAAATCAGTTCAAGAATCTTAAAAGGAACACAACAGAGTTGGACTTGAAAGCAGGAAAAATATATTATTTGTTGGAAAATATCAGAAAGGCTGATTTTTCCACCATTCTATTCCTGATGCCAAAAAAACTACCTTGGAATTCGTAATAAACATATGTGAATGAATCTATTTGGAGAATGCTAAGGACATCAAAAGAAAACTTCCCTAATAGGAGCAATCCTTTCCTGAATGGTGTATTCCTAAATCTCACTGAAAGCAGGAACTGATCTTATATACAGCAGGAATGAATCTGGTTATCCAAAGATTACAGTAAGAATCTTGAAAGTGTAGGATGTGAGATACAAGGAAACACTGCCAAAGATACAGAGAAGTGAAAGAATGTCTTCACTACAAATAAAAATAGAATACCATAACCAAATTTTATTTCTTTAGAAGTCTTGCTTCACTGAATACCCCAAATGAGTCAAGTAGGAGGAGATAAAGACCACTTGGGCAGCCAAAGGCCATTACAATTGTTGCCAGCTTAGGTCCTGGAGTCTAACTGACCTGCTATAAAATTGTTCCAGCATTTTATGACCTTGGACAGTCACTTTAAACTCTTTAACACTTATTTTTTTTCATTTGTAAATTGAGATATTTGTATATACCTTGTGAATTACAAAAATTACATTAACAAGGAAAAATATTAACCTACTACCAATACACCTTAAGGGTTTAGCGATTGCTCTCTCCCTTCATCTTCCTTTACTGAACTCTTAAATAAGACGTTTTTAAAGAAGTGTGTAATGGAAATTAAGAGGGAGATCAACTACCTGGCCAGGCCTCTCTCCTGAGAGAAGGAGCTATAGAAATATTCTTCAGGCCCAGACTGGAAGCTGAGGGTCCCAGGAGAGACAAGGCTCCCAGGGGACATACTGAAGGAAGTGAGAATACAGGGATTAGTGGCAATGCTCTATGTGAAGAAGAGCATATTTATGAAAATTCAGAGAACAGCTGAGGTCAGAGCTCCTCATGAGTGTCTACTAGGCTGATAAGGTTTTCCTTATTAGAAGGCATGCTTTATAGCACAAAGCTTCTAAAGGCTTCCAAAGCTTTTTATATTATTTTCTTCCTTTGACAGACACCAGGATATTCCAGGGTATATTCTTGATACCTGCAATCATTTGTAGTGTCATCCCCAGGAATCCAGAGGCAAACAGAAGCATTATTACCAGCCAGGACCAGAAAGGAGCAACACTCACAAAATGCTCAAAGAAATTTCTTAGCTGTCCTTTCCCTGAACCAATAGTTTGTCTGTGCAGAAAGAACAATTCAGCTAGTTGATTCCTTTTATGGATAAAGAAATGGAGATCTGGAAAAGAGAAGTGGATTGCTTAAGGAGACATCCAGGCAGTCTCCTGACTCTGTCCTGCCTTTTTGCTATGTCACACTTCCTTTGCTATTTTGATTTTTCTTCAGCGGTGTCTCCCTTATGAATATCTTATTGCAAAAACTACAAAAATAATACCAAGACACCCTCAAACTTTTTAGTAAAAGCTTTGCTCTTGGGAGTGCCAGGTGTAACAAGATAGTCCTGGGAATACTGCAAGTAGATGTGAATTCTCCAGGGAGGTGGCAACACTTGTCTGCTCTCTGGAGGGTGAACTTCTGCGCACCTCTGCCCCTACATTGGCCTGGGCTTGGCCCTGCGACTACCATGCCCTCTGCTTCTAAGGCTCCCCAGAAATTGGATTACAGCATCTCTGAGGAGAACAATGTTTGGAGTCACCCTAGTGAGTTTGTAGACTTAAACAAGTAATTTTTATGTGCTTCACTTTCTTTATATCTAAAAATGTGGATAAAATTAAGTTGTTTTTTTTTTTTTTTTTTTTTTTTTTTTTTGTAAAGAGCAAGTAGCATAATTCATTAAAAACACCTAGCTGTATGCCATCATATGATGGGACCTCAATAAGTGTCAATTCTTTGCCTTCTCCCTTAGCTCCCTGCTCACGCATGTTGGCCATGTTTGGGATAGACCAGCTTACTTTTTCTGCAATGGAGAAAAATGTACCTAAATAACAAGTAAAAATAGAAAAACTTCAACAGAAAGTTGATTTCCACATGCAGGAAAATAAAACTTTTGCATAGTTCCTTTGTGTTCTTACTCTGTTTTGACCACAAGTGAATCCACATCCAACAAGAAAACAGCTGGAAAAATGTCCTGAAAACAGATGAGGTTGATGATGCGGACAGCTAGGAGAGCCCCTTCTGCCAGAATGAACTAGAGCTTGACCCTGCACAGAGCTGCTACTCAGCTCACATTTGTAAGACAGAGATCATCAGAGTGATTGCTGAGGCTCTCCTGCCTTCTAAGCTAGCGCTCAGCTCAAAATTGTATCAGAGAGTTCCCCAAGGTATTCTTTCCAAGGAGAAACTGCAGAATGTTAACAAACTCCTGGAAGGTGTGGAATTTGGAAGCAAGAACCACCATGCTAGATGCAGCCCAGAAAAGGGAATTAAAGGGAGGAAATAGGAAAGGTACAGATAGTATCCTTCCTTTCTTTTATCACCTTTCTTCCCTAACAAATGACTTCCTTTCAAACAACTCTAAGACAAAATATGGCAGGAAGCAATGGTGCCCTGTGTTTATCACAAGGTACAGACAATGCAGTGACATATGCATATGCATTGTTAATGAGTTCTTTATTCTTCTATTCTTGATCTACAACAACAAAATAAATACTCAGGGATAGCAATAATGATTCAGATATGTGTGAACTGACTTTGACTTTGCAGCTTAGTTTCATGGAAAAAAGCAAGGCTTTGGAAATAGGTTTGGCCTTAAACCTCAGCTATTCTAGCTACAAGCTAAGCTGTGTGGCTTTGGTCAAGTTATTTAAGTTCAATTTCCTCATCTACAAATGACTATTGTGGGGATTAAATAAAAATACGTGAGACTGCTCAGCATTATGCCTGACCAATTGAGAGCCATTTCATAAATACTGGTCTCTTTCCTTTGTAACAACTAGAGAATTGTTTTTTGATCTTTCATTACTGTCCCCCATAGAGAGGTATTTTAGTTATTCCTCCCTTGCCATTTTAGTACCAGAGAAATGCCATATATCTGTTTATGTGTTGTATGCATATCTGTTCTTTATACATAAAGAAGCAAAAATTTTTTTGCCTCTAATGAACAGTTTTCAGCACTTGGAAGTGATATAGCCCCTAATAAGAATGCATATCACAAAGAAGCCTGTACTAGTTGAGCACAGGAGTACAAGCCTGTAATCCCACTGACTCAGGAACTGAGGCAGGAGCATCTTAAACTTCAGGCAGGCCGGGCAACTTAGTGAGACCCTGTCTCAAAATAAAGTAAAAGGGGATAGGGTACAGGACTTGCTTAGCATATGCAAGGTCTAGGTTCAATCTCGAGTACTGAAGAAACATTTTTTTAAAACCTCCCCTCTATATTACTAGATCAGTAAATGACCATGACACCAGTTCCACCTGGTTTGATGTGGCACCTTACCAGGCAGTAGGTAAAGGTTTAGAGACAACATCCATAAAGCCAGGAAATCTGGGTTTGTGTCATTATAGAGTAGTGGCACTCTAATAAAGAAGAGACTAATTGTAATTGTTGGTTAAATAGATTCAGAAAAAAAAATCAATGTCTAGAAAGAGGAGGATAGATCAGAAAGAGTCTACATGGTTCTCTTCAAGAGTGAGGCAAGATAATTTTTAAGTTTTTCAATTATTTTTTCCTATATTTCTCTCCTTCCCTTCAAACTCCACTCAAGCAGCCTGCAGACTCTATATTTCTTGTCTCAACATTTGTGACCCGAGCACATTATTCACGTTCCAGTAAATCCACTAAAATGTATATAATTTCATAGAGTTTCTAGGGTTAGGGATGTAGGTCAGTAGTAGAGCTTTGCCTAGCATGCAGGACACCTTCAGTTCAATCCCTAGTGCTGTTAAATAAAATTAAGAAGAGAGTGATTTCTCCCTAGCTGAGCCAATACTGGGAGTGGTGGGTGAGTTCAAGAATTCTGAGTACCAGGAGGAACTGAGCCCCACTCTACAGAGGCATTGCAAGGATGTGGCAGTACCACAGTGGGAATAACCAGAAACAGGGAAGTGAGATTCTGGGCCTAGTATACCTAATATCCACAAAGCAAGCATGCCACGGAAGCAGCAGTTGGCAGAACTGAAAATATCAGCAACCCAGGTGAACCAATAAGATGAAACTCCAGAATGACAGGTTGAATTTCCTACCAGCTCAGTGGGACGTGGGCTTAGAACTGAAGTTAAATCTTATGGGAAATGGGACATGTCTGGTACATCTGGACTGCCGTTCATAATGCTACGGATACAGGATAGATAGTGAAAGTGCTTTCTGCATAGTGCTCTACCATCATCAACATCATTATCTGTATTAATACATTTTACGTATAGTTTTCTAAATGTTTTATCTCTTTTTTCAAAAAAGCATACATTGGGGAGTTTACATGATTAATATGCCGGGTGGATCCTTCTTTAGCCTTCAAAGATAAAAAGGAGTAGTATCCCTAGGCAGTTAATACATAGGTTTTTGACATTAAATAAAGGGAAATTAAAACATGGAAGTAACGTTATTGGCACCTGCTCACATTTTTCATGCATGTACTTAAACTAGAGGTGATAGGAGACAATATTATGAAATATTTCAAATTCTCCTACCTCCGTCTCTAAGCCATTCACATTCAACAAATCAGGGCTCTCTGAAACCTCTCTTGATCTCAGTTGCCTTTTAACAAACCCTTTTTCAAAGTATTGTCCCCTGGTTCCTTGAAAAGCTATCATGGGCATTTTCATAGCCATTGAGAACCCTAAAAGACAAAGCTTCAAACTATTGAAGGAAGACCTTCTATTGGGAAAATGTGGAAAGCTATGGACTCTCTACTGGCAGACTCAGGGGAGTCAAGACTTTGTAAGTGACATAGCTTTGAGTGAGTGCTCTTTCACGGGAGTCCTCCTATTATCTCAGTTTGCCTGCCTTCAACAGTATCTTGAGGAGGCAGGTCCCACAGGGGAATCACAGAGGCCCACACAAAGGAAGAGAATGAGGGTGATACAAGGAAGGGAAGGAGAAAAGGAAAGGGAAAGGCATTCGAGGAAAAACAGAATGAAACCACCTGAGCAATGCTTTACCAAACCAAAAGTGGAATCCTCTCTGCCTAGAATGGTACCCTACCATATCTCAATAAGCACAGATCAAATAGAGAGGCCCTTCTTTAGCAGCAAGCCATTTCATGAGCGCAAGTTTCACATCTTAGTTTCCTTATGAACAACAAATCTCTTGGGATTTTCCAACTCAAGTGAGCTCCGAGAAGATTCACTCTGTGGAGAGACCAGGGAACTTCCTTCTTCCTAATATCAAATCCATGAGATGATTAATAAGCTCTGCAAAGAAGAGTGAATCATGCTTAGAACCACTTTATAAATGCAACATATCTCACAGTGAGTGACAACAGTGTCTGAGCAGCTGTGTCTTAGACATAACTCAAGGAAGTTCAATGGAGCTCTTCATGTCTTTAGTCACGTTCTCCTCTGCTTCTGGAAAGGCTGACCTGTTTTTCATCAATCCAAGTGCAGCCTGTGCTTCTGGATATAGTTCTAGTAAGCTAACTCCCAGAAAGACCTATCTCTTGACCTGCTCCTTCAAGCTCTATTCAGGCAGATAGCAGCCTGTTTCTTGTTTCTTGCCTCAGCATCTGTGACCCTGCGCAGATTATTTATATTCTGACTTCTTTCCCAAGCTAGTAGAACTCTTTCCTTCACTGCTAAGCCCATCACATTGACATCCATCTGGGGATGAATCTGTACAGCTAGAGTGCATGATACAACTTGTGTTTCCTACATCTCCTTCCTGAAGATAATTAATGACTACTAGAATTATGCATGAAGAATATAAAATCCCACCCGAACAAAAAATAAGATTTTTTTCTTTTTCTTACTATTAGATTTAAAAAGTTTTCTCTGGTTATGTAAGTAATACATGTCAGTTATAAAATATTTGAGCTACAAAAAGAATCAACTTATAAAATATAAGGAATAGAATACAATATTAATTGACATTACATTTATAAACTCATCACCATTATAATTATCATTTTCCATGCCTCTTTTTATGCATATATGCACATATCATAAATTTTATAAAAATAGGTTCATATCATGCATGCCATTCTTATGATTGACACCCTTTTTCCATAGAGCGGATTTTTTTTGTTATTCATTTGCTTTGCATACATTCCTTTTCTTCCTTTTGTCCCTTCACTGAATAACTCACTCTATCCTGTTCTTTGATTCCTCTTCATTAATAATCTGATATGCAGCCTTCTATATTTCTCCTGTTTGCTCATATTGTATGTACACCCATGTGCATACACATGCATGAACATATATACATATAAAATGGGGAAGGAGGTTTGTCATGACTTCTTCTGCAAAAATAGAATTATATTACATGCATTCCTCTGACTCTCACTTTTATCACTTAATGATCAAATCATGAGAAACTCTCCAAATTAACTGGCATAGGACTTAATTGTTCATCCTAATAAATACCCTTATCACATTTCATAATTTGAATGTATCACAATTTTCAAAGCTTTCCTTATGGTTGAGTGTATACTGTTTCCGGTTTTTTGATCTCCACAACAGTGGAAAAGGAATCTTAAGTCTACACTTCTGTAGCACTTTTCTTCCCTCACCCTTGCAGAATTGTTAAAATCAGTCTTCTCTCTGTCACTGTGAAGTACCCTGAATGGAGCCTTGTCGAGAGTCTTTTGGAGATCACAGGTTCCTTGAAAATCTCATGAAAGTGATAAAACCTCTCTTGAGAAATGTACTTACATTCTTAAGATAATTTTAGTGGTCTTGGACCTAGGTGATGAATCCCTGAATTTGAGAAAAATTTTGTACAACAAAGACTTTCTTCATGATTTTGGGCATTTCCCCAAACTCCAAACCCCTTCCTTCTGACAACAACCTATAACTGATATGGACTCCACAGCATCATCATGGCAGGCAGCTGAGGGGAAGCCAGACCAGAATTTCTGCAGAAGTACAAGGTACTTCACAGGCCACTGGACATGTTCGTCTTCACTTCTTCACATACTGACATGTGAATGTAGTAGCTGCTATAGAGGTGATCACTGCCCTCCATGTGACATAATTATTAAGTGCTATTATTCATATATCACTTGACTCTCACAAGCTTGCTGTTTGCATTTGTTAATGCGGTCTTGTTTCTCATTCTTATAGAGATAATGGGGGTAATGATTCATCAAACAATGTGTACAATCTAAATTCCCTACACCTTTCATGTTTTTTGTTAGGCCAATGATTCAAAGGCGGATATCTATCCCAAACTCCAGCATAGAGTAGCCCTCATGCCCTGACCCCCACTTCCATAGAGTAGAAAGTACGATGAATCATAGGCTCACACTGATATGTGGGATATGACAAGCCTTCTCAAGCACCAGCCCCTGTTTCTATAGTAACTATAAAGAAATGGGCTGGAGATGCTGAGATCAGGGAATTAGTCTCCATGTACCTCTCCTGCATCTATTTCCCTTACTTGCTATACCTTAAGGGCTAGAGGCTAGGCCAAGACAATAAGGAGTTAGGAACAGACAAGGTCAGATGCTTTATTGAACCAGATGTTCTACTGAACCCAACAACACATGTCCTATCATTTTTTAGGTAAATATCCATTGAGGTTAAGCAATATGTAGGTTTAAATAACAAATGTCCTCCTGTTTAAGTGACAGATGGATGGGATTATGACTTTGCATTTAAGAAATCCAGGTAAGAAAAGCTGAGTTCAAGGCAATTTGGGGAGGTCCTGTCTCAGGAAAAACAAAAAAAAAGGAGCTAGGGATCTAGCTCAGAAATAGAAAACTTGTGGTTTCAAGAAATCCTAGGCGGCATCTC
The DNA here is from genome assembly GCF_048772815.1 of Callospermophilus lateralis. Classification (NCBI taxonomy): domain Eukaryota; kingdom Metazoa; phylum Chordata; class Mammalia; order Rodentia; family Sciuridae; genus Callospermophilus; species Callospermophilus lateralis. The sequence continues at coordinate 123,784,927 of NC_135306.1, read as the reverse complement.
ATGCCATCCGCAGTTTATGGGCGGACACAGGGCACGGAGCTTGGGGTGCCTGTCTGCTGCCCTGAAGCCAGGGGGATCTGCTGTGTGGCTGTGGAGAGTGGAGACTGCAGGGCGGGCATGGTGCTCAAGCGGTACAGATATGGCCAAGTCCAAGAACCACACCACCCACAACCAATCCTGAAAATGGCACAGAAATGGTATCAAGAAACCCCCATCACAAAGATATGAATCTCTCAAGGGCGTAGACTCTAAGTTCCTGAGAAATATGTGTTTTGCCAAGAAGCACAACAAGAAGGGCCTGAAAAAAATGCAGGCAACCCATGCCTAGGCCATGAGTGCACGCGCTGAGGCTAGCAAAGCTCTTGCAAAGTTTAAGGAAGTTAAGCCCAAGATGTCAAAGGGTGCCAGCCGCAAGCTTGATCACCTTGCCTTGCTAGTCCATCGCAGGCACAGGAAGCAAACCTGTGCCCACATGGTCAGGGATCGCAGATTCAGCCACAAAAGCCCAAGCCCAAGCCAAGACCCAGGCTGCAACTCCAGCTCCAGTATCAGCTCCAGCTCTGGCTTCAGCTCCTGCTTCCAAAGGTGCCCAGGTCCCTGTGAAGGCTTCATAGAAAAAGCCTCTGAGTGTAAGAACAAAGAACTGGTGTGATCCCTGAGTCCCTGTCTATGGGAACTGGTGTCCTCTCATGCTCTTTGTACAAATAAATCCAGAGGCAGGGGGGGAAAAAAAGAACTCCTAGTATCCTCCATCTCCCACCCTCCCCTACCCCCAAAGAAAAGGAATCGATGAAAGAAGAAGATTCAGCCCTCATGGATCTAAGGCACAATAGTAACAGAGGTCACACCCTCCCCATCCCAAGGAGATGAAGTATTAATGGAGAACTGAACTGATTATATGTGAAAAGGAGAGGATCCCCAAGGTAACCAGGTTAGTCCACAAAGTACATCTCAGGCCAGGGTTATATGTGAAGTGAAGAAAGCCCTGAAGAGGAAAGAATAATCAAGGCCATGGTTGGCTGCTGAGACAAGGAAGGACCAAACTTCTGAAGGGAAGCTTTAGAGCTAACTACCATGCAAATTCTCATGCTAGATGAACACTGACCAATTACCTTTGGCACCAAACTAGGGAGAATGGAAAACTCAAGAAACAACATCTCAAGAAAAAAAAAGTCAATACCACATGCTACTCATAGCAGAATATGTCAGTTGCCCAAAATCCTGTATTGGAAGATGGCACATATGAAAGTAGCCATTGATTGGGTTTTCATGAGTCATCCAAATATTCCTGTAAAACTGGCAACAAAAAGTAAACTCAGATTCCCTGTTACAATCATCCCATGGGGAATCCCACTACTTGGATGTTTCATATTGCTGTCTGTTTGACGTACCCCTCTATTTTCCTGTGGGGAGAATCTGCTGTAATTTCAGCTGCAAGTCCTCTTATTACCATTGGCACCTTGGTAGCAGTGTTTGGCTGGGTTGCAGTTATGACAGGGTGCCTCCACATTTTCACATTTTCCCTATTACCCAAGAATGCCAGGGCCTGGCTTGTTTTGGCTAAAGACAGTGTCCTCCTTGTCTGCCCCATGGCCTTTGCCATGTCCAGGGATCTCCCTTTGACTTCATGGGGAATTTAAACCTGGAAAAGCTTTGAAGGTATAAAATGAGAAAGCTGGAGAAAATACAACCTACTATGAATGAGAGCATTCTGTATGGCAAGCACTCACTCAACCAGGCACTTTTTGGGGGGGTGGGGTTATTTTTCTAATTTCTTCTAATTAGTTATACATGACAGTAGAATGCACTTTGACACATCATACATAAATGGAGTATGACTTCTCATTCTTCTGGTTGTAACACAATTTACAGTTGCACTGATCATGTAATCATCTATACAGGCACTTTATACACACTATTTCATTTAAGCTCAGAGCATTTAAGCTAAGATGTTGGTATTATTTCCATTTTGCAGATGAGGAACTTGAAGGTCAGACGGACTTCATAACTAGTTAGGAAACTGGGATGCTTTTAATACACATACAGAAGTGGGGATAAGTCATAAGTGTTCATCTCAGTGAATTTTCAAAAAGTGAATATGCTTGTGTAGCCATAATTGAATCATTTTATTTATTTAGTGATTTTCTTCAGGAGTTTTTAAAGTTTCCTGTGGTTTTTCTAACTGTTGGTTATGGAAATTTTTATTAGGGGACATTTCTTAGGAGAGAAACTAATTCCCAGTTTTCGTCAAGCAGGAATGCCATCCATGTCTGCATCTGGCACCAACCTAATAGCAGCCATTGCATAACTAGGGGGTTTTGCATTGCACCTCTGCTGGAGCAAATGGCTACTTTCTTCACTGGCCCAAGAAACCTCAGCTCACTACGGTGTGATAGCCCTAAATATTCTTTACTCCTGTCATTACACATGTTCAGAAAATTAACAGAACACATGTGCTCTTTATAACCTCTTTAAATGTTTTTTTAACTCCTTTTGATTGATTTCCTAGTATGAATCTGCCTGTTTATCCCAAATAAAACTATCATTCCCATACCAGAACCAAAGGTCCAGGAAAGTCAGGGTTTTTGCTATTTTGTTCACTGATATATCCGGTACAGAGAACAGACCTGACATAGGATTGGTACTCAACAGATCAAGGAATAAATGAGTGAAAAATACTGCCCCTCACCCAAACTCAAAACTTTTTCTTTTTTTAATTTTTTTATTTTTTTTCTGTTTTTTTTTTATTGGTTGTTCAAAACATTACAAAGCTCTTGACATATCATATTTCATACATTAGATTCAAGTGGGTTATGAACTCCCATTTTTACCCCAAATACAGATTGCAGAATCACATCAGTTATCAAAACTTTTTCTTTATTTAACATTATATTAGCTTTTAGGGTCATCCAGCACTCTTTCTTTCCTTTACCTCTCTATCCACCACCACCTTCAATCAATTTCCAAGTCCTGTCATTTTATTCACTACTTACTACATTCACCTTAGTTCTTTCTTTTCTAGTTCCTTCTACTCCAGAGGTTTAATATCTCACACCTAGAGTCTTAAATCTCCTTCTAATTAGCCTTTTCAAATTAGTATTCCTTTTGCATATTTTTAACTGTTCTAATTAGTTATACATGACAGTAGAATGAACTTTGACACATCATACATAAATTGTGTATAACTTCTCATTCTTCTAGTTGTACATGATGTAGAATCACACCAGTTGTGTAGTCATATATGCACATAAGATAGCAATGTCAGATTCATTCTACTGTCCTTCTTACCCCCAGACCCCCTCATCTCCCTTCACTCCCTTCACTGCCTAATCCAAAGAACTCTATTCTTCCCTAGCTCCACCCCCTTACTGTGAAAAAAAATTTGGACTTTGGTGTTTTGGGACTGGTTTATTTCAATTAGCATGATATTCTCCAGCTCCATCCATTTACCGGCAAATGCCTTTTAATTTCATTCTCTCTGAAGATACACTGTTCTCAGAAATTTTTTTTCCTACCTCCTACTTGTTACATAATGTTCCCTTTCTCAAAAATTCATTTGTAAACTATGAGGGGTTATCTCAGAGTAGGGTAATTACCAGTGATTTTTACTTCCTTTTCTGTGTTTTTATGTATTTTATAAATGCTATAGATTAATTTTTAATTCAAAATTCCAATACATACAGTTTTCTAAAAGAATAATATCATTGTCTCAAACATTAACTCCCCAAATATTTACCAATGGTGTGCTAGGCATGGCTTAGGTTCTAGGGACATAATTGTTCTCAAGGATACCACAGTGTAACAGGGGATCAGACTAACTAGTTACAATCCCTACAATGTATGCTGGGTCAGCTGCTCCCAGGGGCCTTACAGGACCAAGAAATGACAATGAGAATCAGGGTTCTTGGAAAGCACACAGATGAAATGTGACTGGAATGTGACTGCTGGATCAGGAAAGACTTCCCAAAAGTCCAAGGGGAGTCTTAAATCAGCTGAGAGTGTGGCAGAGGGTAAGGACAGTGAAGCTGGCAGAGTGACTAGAATGTGCATCCCATGATTAGAAGCATGGCACTGTCTGAGTGCACTCCGAGGACCAGGTCAAGATGGCTGGAGCAGAGGGATATGTGTTTGCACGTGCGCGTGTATGTTGAAAAGGAGGGATGTCTCTAGAGACAGAACTGAAGCGGAAAGCAGGAGCCTGGATTGTGCTAAGGCGGTCCAATTCAATCCTGGCAGCACTATGGGCCACTGAAGAATTGAAGCAGAGGAAAGACAGAGTCAAATTTTCTAAATAGAATTGTTATTCTGGTCTCCTTACAGAGACTATATTCAAGAAAGGCAAAGACCTTTATCAAGGTCAGATTTCTTTGCTGGTCGAAAGTCCCTATTCTCTTTCCCCTCCTTCTTTTTCCAGCCTCTTCAATGGTTCCCTTCTGTGAAAGCTGCCATCCTTCCATTCCTTCTCCTCTGACTATGCTGCTGTCCTTAGCTCCCCTTAGAACTTCCTCTTCCTTCTCCCCACTTGATCTTTCCAAGTCTTATCCCTCCTCCCTCTGAAACCCTGGTCCTTGTGACTTCTCTTCTCCTCCCTGTACAGATGACACTCCTAGAATGGTTCCTTTGCTGAGTCTCTTCAGGTAGTCCCTGTTACCACCACAGAGACACACAAAACAGAACTCAAGATGTGTCTGTTTCAAGTGATAATGTTTCAAATGTATGACCCAAACAAGTTTTGATCCCTTAATACTTTCTGGGATGTCTATAACCACAAGTGGTGGATGTGGTTGGGATTGGGTAATTTCCTGTGGGAAAAGCTTTTCTATTTTCCCCCACGTAGGTAAACTCTGAAATCCTTCCTGGAGCTTCACTCTATTAGCTTACAAAATTGGACCCCCTCTTAAAGGCCAATTCCTTTAACGCAAAGCCTTTATCACTTGATTTTACTTCAATTGGAAACTATCTCAGCCCCTTTTCTGGTGGTTTGATGGCGACCTAGCTAGAAGACAATAACGATAGGAGGCGCAATCAGAGATCTGGGATTGGAGGGGAAGGATGATAACAGCATGGCAGCCACCAAGTCAGAGGACAAGCTTTCCAAACTTTTTAGTGCTATGGGGCAGTAATGGAGCTAAGTTTCAAAGCATTGTTTCTCAAAGTTTGGTTCTAGACACACAGCATCAGTCTACCCTGGGAATTGGTTTAGAAATGTACAGTTTTGGCATCCTTCCCAGATTGATGAATGAGAAACCCTGGAGGTGTGGTCCAGCAATGAAGGACCACTGCTCCAGGAAGTGGGAGATCTATGTAGAATTTGCACTAAAATCTGACTTTCATTTTTCCTTCTTCCCTGCTCCAGGCAACAAAGATAAAAAAAAATAAATAAAAATCAGGCATTCTTGAGACCCCCAAATGGCTAGATTTGAGGGGGATTAAAAACCAAAATCACAACAAGGATATTTGAGTTTAAATATCTTTGTTGACTTTGCAATTCTAGAATAAAGAAATATTTCCTTCCATAAATTAGAGTAAGTGTTCCAATGGGCTGGGCTAAAAAGATTGGTTTTATAGACAGAGAGGACTGAAATAAGCAGAAAAAAAACAAAAATTGGATGGGTAATTTTGAATTTATTTTTCTTATAAAATGGGGACAGAGAGACAGAACAATAGAAAAATAACTGATTAACATCAAGTTACTTCCTGCTACTTTATTGCAAGAATTAAAGCAGAGATAACATCTTTATTATGCTGATAGAAACTGGCCTGTTTGGGAAATTTGGCAGTTATATCTTCTCTCCTGATTTCTCAGATCAGATAACAACTTAATCCTATTTGGTGACATGGACTTTTGTATAAATGACTTAATTTTTATTTGATTTGATCTGAGGTGGGCTGTTGCAGGTGCTTCATCCAAAACAGTGGCCTCTTACAAATTTTATTTAGCAATAAAATATCCCAGTCAAAAACAAAGAAAAAAAAATCACTGAGTACTATGATGTGCCAGCCAAGTAACTATTCTTGCTTTAGAGAAGGTCTGCTCAAACCAGTATGTGTTTTGTGTCTGTGCCGGGACTGGGGAAGATGGGGAAGGCTTTTGGGAAATGAAAAAAGAGCCTCAGTTCCAGCCTGAGATTTTATGCACATGTTAGGCAAGTGCTCTAGCACTGAGCTACATCCGCTGTCACTGAGCTGATTTTTGGAGTCAGTTGGAACACTGTCATCCTGAGAAGGAGCACTCTGGGCAAAGAACAGCCTGTGGAAGGCAAAGTGATTCCCCTGTTAGTATTTTGATCCTTAAAGATATAATGGGAACTAAATTTGTCAGTAATCTGCTTTTTCTGCCTGGCTTTACATTGCTTTCACAGCTTGAGTGAAAAAGGAACAGCTGCTTCCCAGGTTCGCTCCATTTTCATCAGAGTGCAACACGGCTCCTAAAATCTCTCAAGGATCTCCCTGGCTTCCTTGGCTGGCTGTTGTGTCTGGTTCTTCCTGAGATTGGTCCAACTTAAAGGACCAATCCCATACCACCCACAGCTTCCTCAGGTCAAAGAAACTGTGAGAAAAACTGATTCTCCTAGTCAGCTTTAACTGTGCGTGCTTTTTTCCAGTGGTCTTGGTCATTAGGGGATTTCCAAGGAACTATGAGATGTCTTTCTTTAGAAGACACAAGACACAAGACTTTGATATAAAACATAACAATATAGATGACACATAAGTAATCAAATAATTACATGAATTTTAAACACTGCAGGAGGACAAAGGTTGACAAGCTCCGAGCCATAGGCTAAAGCATCCTGTGTGTTTTTATACAGACGGCAAGCTAAGAATGTGGATTGTTTGTTTTTTTTCCCAATTCTAAGCAGTTGAAAAATAAAAAAGTATACTGAGACACATGAAAATTATGACATTCAAATGTGTATCTATAAATAAATTCTATTTATGGAACATGCCCCACTCTTTGAATTATATATTATCCATGGTTACAGTTGTAGAGTTGAACAGTTGTAACAAAGACCATATAGCCCACCTAGTATAAAATATTTATTATCTGACTTTTTACTGATACATTTTTCTGACCCCCTGCTGCAGGGCAGGGATTTCCAAATTAATTTTATTGCTGAACCATTTTTTCCCCAAATTAACTTGCATAAGAGCAAGTAAAGATGGAGATGCAGCTCAGAACTTGTTTAGCATGCAAGAGGCTCTGGATTTGATCACCAGCACAACAAAAACAAAAAAAGGCAAATATAAAATTTAAAAATACTCTTTTGTTCAACCATCACCACCTGACTTCCCTTTTTACCTTTCTCTCTTCCCTAGCTTCTCAGGCAAGCTCAAGAAATCCTAGCACTCAAAGTTGAAACACTGCTATAAGTGCTAAGAGCAGGAAGAGATCACCTGGAATAGCTAAGCAAATTGTATTCACAAAATGAGCATTGAGTTGGGCTTTGAAAGTTGGGTGAATTCAGAGATGCCAAAGTATGGTTTTTCAAAAACTTAAAAACATGACTTATACAAGAACTTATTCAATAAATTAACGATAGAATCAGCAAGACAATAATGATGATCCAAAGAATATTTGAGAAACTGTGTATGTATAAGAATCTGGAAAAGGTTTAGGTTAGATAGAAATCTAATTAATATCCAATAAGCCAATAAAACCATAACTATTAGGGTTATCTTTCCTACTGAACAGAAGTTATTTATATAGTTGATGAGCAAAAACTTGAAAATTACCATGTAACCATAAAACCTAGACTTTTGATCAATAGTGAATAGCAAGTCCAATAAAAATACATTACCCTACCTGACTAATCCTGAGTGGATCAGTCACACAGTGATTTGGTAGAACACTGAAAGGATATGCTGTCTTCTTTTGTATTAGTTATAAATTTTGTTTACTTTTTCTTAACAAAAGATAAAGAAGAATATTCATTTAAGATTCAACTCCCAGGAAATATTAAGCAACAACAATGTACATAAGATGCAAAGGTCAGTTTGGGAGGATAGGCATTAAAAAGCAGCAATAAAAATGTTTTGCGTTCTATCCTATAATTGAGAATGAAGAAGAGGCTAAGGCGTTCACATTTTAAGCAGCTTCTCTACTTACTTATCTGGTTGCTTTTCTTTCCTGCCTCTCTCAATTCCTTCCTTCCTTCTTTCTTTTATTTGAGAATGGATCTCCCTGTGTTGTCCAGGCTGGCCTTGAACTCCTAGGCTCAAGTGACCCTCTCACTACATTCTCCAAAGTAGCTAGGACTATGCTACTTATTTGAAGTTCTCACAGATTTAAAGGGAAACCATCTGGTTTCTCAACCCAGATCCAGTTTACAAAGGAAATATTAAGTCTCCGTTACTTTTCTAAAAATATTTCATGAGAATGTTAAAAAAAATCCTTAAAAATATCAAATAAATGAAAAAGTGAATTCATTTTTGCCCATCCTATCAATAAAATAATCTTAATCTACATTATCTTGACTAATAGAATACATGCTTTTTAAATTTTCGGCTCATATTTTTAGCCTATTTTTCAATTGGGTTATTTTCTTTCCATCTTATCAATCTGTAAAAGTTCTTTTATAAAGGAAATTGACCCATGGACAATTCTATGCATTACAAACATATGTGTATATATAAATATAGGACTCTGTCCATCTTTTTTAATTTTAGATTTCCTGTGATGCCTGATTAAGCATGTCACCCTTATTCCTAAAATCATAGGTATGCTTTCCTAAATTTTCTTCTAACATCTTTTATGTTTTCTTTCTTTAATGTGTGGCCGAGCTCTCGGGTGTCCCTGTGCCCTTCAAGCCCCTGAGAACTCAGGTGCTGCACTCTTCTTGCCATACCGCACCACACAAACTGCCACCCAAAGGCACCATGTCCTCAGAGTCACTTTTCCTGGGGGGCCTAAGGTTGACTGGGATACCCAGAAGTCCAAAGGGTCCAGGCTGGAACAGAACAGGCCACCAACACCATCAGACTGATACAGAGGAAAATGGTGAGAGCAAGCTAGGCAGCAATCCTAATCTCCTCACAACACAGAAAGGAGGCAGAAAAGGAAAAGCAGAATCAAAAAAGCTCTTCAAGAAAAATCTCACAAAGTGTTCCTTCACTTTTAAAAAGTCAGACCCATACTGACAGATGGAGGACATACAAACAGTATGAAAAAGCAACCCAGAATGCTTCAACCACAGATTTCATGGACACCCTAAGGGAGAAAATGTCAGAGAAAAAAATTAGGAAGTTCATAGTTTAATTATTCTATGAGCTAAGAGGCCTTGTAAAAAGTAAAATCAGAGGGAAAAAAATACAGAAAATGAAAGATCACTTCTGAAAAAGAACCAAATGAAAATCCTCAAAATGAAGGGATCAATAAATTAAATTAAAAATTCAATGAAAAGCATTATCAATAGATTAGATCACTTTGAGGACAAATTTTTCAATATGTAATCTTAAAAATAAAGTCAATCACAGAGAAAAGATGTTAAGGGACCATGAATAGAATATTCAAGAAATTTGGGGTAAAATTAAAAGGCCAAATTCATCCAGATAGGTGAAGGCTCTGAGATACAAATTGTTATGGTTCAAATGTGGTGTTCCCAAAAATCTCATGTCTGAGACAATGCAAGAAGGTTTGGAGGAGAAATGATTGGGTTCTATCCTTAACATAATCATTGACTAAGTTCCTGATGGGATTAACTGAGTGGTACCTGGAGACATGCAGGGTGTGGCTGGTGGAAGTGGTTCATTAGGGGTGTGGCTATGGGGTATATATTTTGTATCTGGAAAATGGAGTCTTTCTCTCTCTGTCTCTCTCTCTCTCTCCTCTCTGATCATCATTTGAGCTGCTTCTCTCTGCCACACTCTTCTTTCACGTTGTTCTACTTCACCTCAAGCCTCAAAGAGTAGAGCTGGCCTTCAATGGACTAAGACCTCTGAAATCGTGAGCCCTCAAATTAACTTTTTTTCTTAAAATTGTTCTGGTCAGATCTTTCAGTCACAGCAGAAAAAAAAAACTGACTAAAACACAAACTAAAACAATGTACAATCTTTTCAATGAAATAATATCAGAAAATGTCCAAGCCTTATGAATAAAATGGAAATGAAAATACATGGGGCTGGGGTTATGGCTCAGTGGTATAGTGCTCACCTAGCATGCATGAGGCACTAGGTTTGATCCTCAGCACCACACGGAAATACAGGTGAATATATTGTGTCCACCTGAAGCTAAAAAGTAAATATTTAAAAAATTTAAAAATGAAAAAGAAAATACATAGGACATACAGAACTCAAAATATACAGAAGCACAACAGATCCACTCTAAGAAACAGTACTCTAAATATCCCTAACATACAGTTTAAGGATAGGATTTTAAGATCTTCAAGAGAAAAACAACTAGTCACACAGATTTAGAGGGAAACCATCTGGATCTTAACTGATTTCTCAACCCAGATCCTAAAAACTAGGAGGTCTTGGAATAATATATGCCAAGCTCAGAAAGAAAATGGATGCCAGCCAAGAATACTATAGCCAAAAAATTAAGCTTCAGTATTGAAGATTAAATATAAAACTTTCAACAAAAGCTAAAATAATTTGTAACTAGAAATCCTACACTACAAAACATACTCTGTAAAATATTTCATGAAGAAGAAATAAAAAACAAAAATGGAAGCCAGCACAGGGAGGAATCACCCTAGAAGAATAGTCAAAGAAGAATTTAATCCAATTTAAACACTGAATTTAAACAATGAATCAAAATGACGGGAAATAAAAATTATCTCTCAACAATACATTGAATGCAAAAGGTCTAAACTCTTAAATCAAAGCACATAGGTTGGCAAGTTGGATCAAAAAACAAGGCCCAACAATATGCTATTCTTATAGTTAAACCTTTGTCCCAGGGTTTCATAAACTGACTTTCAGACCATTCACGTATAATCGAATCAAGCCTTTATTGAAGCACACTGGTGGCGGCTGACCAGAACATAAAGCTGTTCCCCTGATCAGCCCCGAACAATTGCAAGGGCACTCCTTATAAGCCTGAAAACCGCAAAAGGGATGTTCGGGAGTCTAGCCAATGCAAGCAAGCCAGGTTACAGAAGCGGGATAGTGCAGTTAAGCGGAGGGAAGCCTAACCAATCACAGTTAGTCCAATCACCCCAGTTACAGAAACAGAGCCCCGTTACCCTAGTCACAGAAACAATACCCCATTAGGTAGTTTTGTGTTCTTAAAGGTTTCTATAGCAAAAGGAAAAGAACATCTTGCCCCAGTCATGACTCTTCTACTTGGCACGGTTGTTTTACAGGATGAAGTCATAAAACAAAATGGAGTCACATTTGCTCCTACTATCACACTATCTTCAAGAGATTCACCTCACAGGCAAAGACCACAGACTACAGGTGAAAGTTGGGGAAAAAACATACCATTCACATGGATCTTATAAATAAGCAAGTGTTACTGTCGCATACAGATAAAGAAGACTTAAAGCCAAAATTAATCAGAAGACACAAAGAAGATCATTTCATACTGCTTAAGGAAATTCTACAATAAGAGATAACTATTGTAAATATTTATGCCACAAACAATGAAACATTGATGTGCATCAAACAAACCCTTGTCAATGTTAAGAATTAAATAGACCACAACACGATAATACTGGGTGACTTTAGCAGGCCTCTCTCATCACTGGATAGATCATCCAAACCAAAGCTACATAATGATGCTACAGAACCAAATAATAATAAATAATTTGAACTTAATAGACATCTATAGAAATCCATCAATGACTGAATACACTTCTTTTAGAAGTACATGAAACATTTTCTAAAAGAGACCATATTTTAGGCCACAAAACAAATCTTAGCAAATATCAAAAAAAGAAAAGAAAATAGAAAACCTTACATTCTATCAGATCATAATGGAATAAAATTAGAAACCAACAAGAATATGAAAAAAAGAAAGAAACTACTCTAATACCTGTTTGTATGATGAATTAATATACTTTTGAATGATGAGTGAATAGCAGAAGAAATCAGGGTGAAATAAAAATACTTAGACATAAATGAGATTAATAATACAACATGTCAAATCTCTGGGACATTATGAAAGCATTTCTATTCTAGAAGAAAAGTTTATAGCCTTGAGCTCATACATTCAGAATATAAAAGTACCAAATAAATGATCTAACATTACATTTCAAGTCCCTAGAAAAGAAGAACTAGTCAACACCAAAATAAGTAGAAGACAACAAATAATTAAAATCAGAGCCAAAATCAATAAAATTGAGGTTAAAAAGCAATTCAAAAGAACAATGAAACAAAAAGATGCTTTTTTGAAAGATAAACAAAATTGATAAATTTTTAGCCAAGCTGACCAAATGAAAGAGGGAAAAAACGCAAATTATTAAAATTCAAGATGAAAAAGGAAATATCACCACAGACACTACTGAAATACAAAAGATTATCAGAAACTATTTTGAAAATGTATACTCTAAAAAATCTTGAAGACGTGGACAAATTCTTAGAGATATATGACCTATCCAAATTGAACCAGAAGGATATAGAAAAACAGATTAATCTCAAGAAATGAAATTGAAGAGACATCAAAAGTCTTCCAACAAAGAAAAGCCCAGGACTGGATGGATTCCCAGCCAACATGTACTAGACCATTAAGGAAGAACTAATATCAATCCTCCTCAAATTATTCTTTTAAATATAAAAAGAGGGAACTCTTCCAAACTCATACTATGAAGCCAGTAACACTCCAATACCAAAACTGGACACAGACACATGGAGGAAAGAAAGCTTCAGACCAATATCCTTAATGAACATAGATGCAAAATTTCTTCATAAAATACTGGCAAATGACATATGAAAACATATTAAAAAGATAATGTACCATGATCAGGGGTTCATCCCAGAGTTCAACATATGAAAATAAATATAATTCATCACATAAATAGACTTAACAATAAAAATCATATAATTATTTCATAGATACAGAAAAAGTGTTTGACAAAGTACAGCACCAATTCATATTTAAAACATTAGAAATACTAGGGATAGGAAGAATATACCACAACATGATAAAGGCTATGTATGACAAACCCCTGTCAACATTATTCTGAATGGAGAAAAACTGAGAGCATTTCTTCTAGAAACAGGAACAAGACAGGGATACCCTCTTTCTCCACTTCTATTCAACATATTCCTTGAAACACTAGCCAGAGCAGTTAGACAAGAGAAGGAAATTCAAGGGTTATGAATAGAATAATAATAATAATAATAATAATAATAATAATAATAATAATCACTATTTGCCAATGGCAGGATCCTATATTTATTTAGAAGACCCAAAACACTCCACCAGAAAACTTCTAGAACTCATAAATGAATTCAGCAAAGTAACAGGATACAAAATCAACACCTATACTCCAATAATTATGTTCCTATACTCCAATAATTAATCTGCTGGGAAAGAAATTAGGAAAACTATCCCATTCACAATACCTTCAAAAAAAGTATGTGAAAATCAATCTAACAAAAGAGGTGAGAGAATTCTACAAAGAAAACTACAGAACACTAAAGAAAGAAATTGAAAAAGACATTAGAGGGTGGGAAAAAATGTTCTTGGGTAGGCAAAATTAATGTTGTCAAAATGGCCATACTACCAAAAGCCCCATACAGATTTAATGTAATTCCCATCAAAATTCCAATGATATTTTTCATAGAAATAGAAAAATCAGTCATGAAATTCATTTGGAAAAATAAGAGACTCAGAATAGCCAAAGCAATCCTTATCAAGAAAAGCAAAGCAGAAAACATCACAATACCAGACTTTAAATTATACTACAGAGCTATAGAAACAAAAACAGCATGACATCGGCACCAAAACAAGCACAAAGAACAATGAAATGTAACACAGACAAACTTACATAAAAACAGTTATCTCATACTTGAAAAAAGTGCCAAAAACATACATTGGAGAAAAGAGAGCCTCTTTAACAATAGTACTGAGAAACTGGAAATCCATATGTAGTAAAATGAAAGTTAAGCCCTATATCTCACCCTGCACAAAACTCAACTCAAAATGGATCAAAGATCTAGAAATTAGACCAGAAACCCTATACCTGATAGAAGAAAATAGAGGTCCAGTGCTCCAACATGTCACTCAGGAACTGACTTCCCTAAAGACTCCTAAAGCACAAGAACTAAAGTCAAAAATCAATAAATGGGATGGCATCAAATTAAAAAGCCTCTTCATAGCAAAGGAAACAGAGCATAAGGAGAAAGCCTACAGAATGGGAGAAAATCTTTGCCACCTGCTCCTCAGGTGGAAAATACCCAGGATATAAAAAAAAACAACTTAATACCAAAAAAATAATAATGATGATGATAATGACCCAATCAATAAGTGGACAAAGGAACTAAACAGACTCTTCTCAGAAGAAGAAACGTGAGTGATCAACAAATACATGAAAAATGCTCAACATCTCTAGCAATTAGAGAAATGCAAATTAAAAGTACACTGAGATTTCCTCTCACTCCAATCAGAACAGCAATTATCAAGAATATAAGTAACAAATGTTGGCAAGGTTGTGGGGAAAAGGGTTCACTCATACATTGTTTGTGGGACAGCAAATTGGTGCAGCCACTCTGGAAAGCAGTATGGAGATTCCTCAGAAAACTAGGAATGGAACCACTATTTGACCCAGCTATCACACTTCTCTGTATCTATCCAAAGGACTTAAAATCAGCATCCCACAGTGACACAGTCACACCAATGTTTATAGCAGCACAATTCACAATGGCTAAGCTATGGAACCAATCTAGGTATCCTCAAACAGACAAATGAATTTTAAAAATGTGATATATATATATATATATGTTTTGTGTATATATTACTTAGTCATAAAGGATGACTTTATAATATTTGCCAGTAAATGAATGGATTTGGAGACTATCATGCTAAGCGAAATAAGCCAATCCCCAAATGCCAAAGATCAAATGTTTTCTCTGATATTTAGAAGCTAATCTACAATAAGAGCAAGGGGGAGGATTAAAAAAAAAGAATAGAAGTTCAGTGAAGCAGATAAAGGGAAGGGAGGGAGGATGGGAAAAGGAAAGACAGTGGAATGAATCTGACATAACTTTCCTATGTACATATATGGATACATCACACTAAATCTCACCTTCATGTATATCTACAAGAAATTAATTAAAAAGAATAACTATGGGTAAATGGCAGAAAGATCATTAGAGTAGCAGGAAGGGTGCAAAGGTCTTGGAAGGGAGGGGAAGGAAGGTTCCTCAGGACTGAATTAGAGCAAGACATATTCTGTGCTTTATAATTATGTCAAAATGAATTCTACTGTCATGTATAACTAAAAGGAACCAATGAAAATGAATAAATATTTTCTTTCTTACATTTGGATCCTAAGTCCATACAAAATTTAACTTTATAGAAGGTACAAGTGAGAAGCTAGCTCTCTACTTCTGCATAGCCAATTATCCCAGTGCTATTTTTCATATTGACTATCAAGTTCTCAGGAATAAAAATGCCACTTTTGTCTTATATCAAGTTCTTTTCTCTATTTCTCACTTCTTTTTAACTCTCATTTCTCTTTTAGATTAAATTCTAAAGCCTTGTTAAAAATCCCTGTTTTGATGACTGACCAGAGGTTTTTCAGGTTCCTGTCATATACACGATTCAATTGCTCACAGATGTCTAGACCTGCTCTCTAGACTTGTGCTGTGGTGTTCCCTGAAACCCTGGGAACACAGCTGTGCAGCTGCCTTCTCACATAAATCTGTACTTGTGCTCTTTGTAAAGGCTAATTCTTTCTATATATGATCGAATTAACCAGCAATGTTATGTTTGAAGGAAACATACAAGTCTGATTTGTATCTAACAGAATGGTAAACAACCCAATTTTTAAAATAAAAGCAAAAGACTTAAACAGCTCTTTCACAACAGAGGTTATGCAAATGGCCAAAAAGCCCCTGGAAAGGTTCTAATTGAGAAGTTCACATTAAAACCATAGTGAATACCTTCATCCAAGAGCACCAAAAAGGCTTCTTAAAATGGATTGTAGTATCAAGGTTTGGCAATGATTTAGAGCATTTTGGAACTTCAGACATTGCTAATGAGAGTCAAAATTGATACAATCATTTCGGAAAATTATTCCTATTCATTGAAACTGAATATCTCTTACAACTGGGCAATAAGTAAAACTTTAAAATAAAAAATAAAACAGTATCAAAGGGCTAGGTACATACCTAAGGAAGGGATTACTGCCTTATCCATGGTTTTGCTTTTCTCAGTTTAAGTTTCTCATTGTTGACTTCAGCCCAAAATTATTTTTTTTAAAGAGAGAGAGAGAGAGAGAGAGAATTTTAATATTTGTTTTTTAGTTTTCGGCAGACACAACATCTTTGCTTGTATGTGGTGCTGAGGATTGAACCAGGGCCGCACGCATGCGGGGCAACGCGCTACCGCTTGAGCCACATCCCCAGTCCCAGCCCAAAATTATTAAATGAAAAATTCCAGAAATAAATCATCCATGAATTTTAAATTATGTACTTGTGTGATGAAATCTTGCACTGTCCTGCTCTGTCACATCTGGAACATGAATCATCCATTGTCCAATGATCCATGCTGTATACACTATCCACCCATTAGTCACTTAGTAACCATCTTGGTTATCAGATCAGCTATTAAGGTATTACAGTGCTTATGATAGGTAACTCTCATTTTATTTAATAATGGCCACAAAGTGTAAGAATATCATGATAATGATGATGATGATGATGATGATGATGATAATGATTATAATTTTATTTTAGCATAATATTAAAATTTTCCTATTTTATTGTTATACTCTTATTATGCTTAAATTATGAATTAAACTTCATCATATGAATGAATGTATAGAAAAAACATAGTATATATAGGATTTGTTACTATACAGAGTTTCATGCACTCATTGGGGAGTCTTGGATGTATTCCCTATGGGTTAAGGGGAACTATTCTACTGTGTAAAAAGTTTATGGTTCAATAGGCCCAGATCATCTTCTAGATTTTATAATTTAAAAGAGAGTCTCAATCTCCAGATCTTGTGGAGGGAAGCAGATGCTCTTTGAAATTTTGTTGATTCATGCATAATATCTTCCATAATTGAGTGCATAAGAAGCCAAAAAGTAGTCATAGAACTACAAGTGGTTCTCATAATGTGGTCTCATACCCAGAGGCATGTTTCTGCTAGGGATGCCTGAAAGAGCTAGGGAAGAGAGGGATTCCTAGAATATCACAAAACCATATACTTTAGGAGCTAAATTTTTACCAAGTAACTTTTAGTCATATTCTCATTATCCTTGAGTAATGAGCCATATTTAGTTTTTAAAAAAAAACCTCTCAGATTCATAGAGAATGTGAAAAGGGGAACCTTCAATGATATCTGTAATATTTTCTTTCTATAAAATATTTTCTACAGCCAGATGCAGTGGTACACACCTGCAATCCCAGTGACTTGGGAGGCTGAGGAAAGAGGATCACAAGTTTAAGGCCAGCCTCAGCAACTTATCAAAGCTTTAAACAACTTGGCAAGATCCTGTCTTAAAATAAAAATAAAAAATAAAAAGGCCTGGGGATGTGACTCAATGGCAAAATTCCCCTGGGTTCACTTTCTAGTACTAATATATATATATATATATATATATATATATATATATATATATATATATATATTAGTACATATACTAATACATATATGTGTTACATAAAACAAGTTATTATATATAATAAATTATATGCCAATATTTGTAAAACAATAGTTCAAAACAAATATAACAAACATGTTCAATGCCTGGGACTGAAGAATATTAATTGCCTTCTATGACAGTGGATTTTGGATAAGGGACAGGGAAGAGAGGAGCCCCATGTCTCAGCAGTGCTGGTGGTTGGTGAGAACAGTCGGATAAGAAAGTCAAGAGGCAGAGCCAGAAGCTACCTTCCAGAAATTATAACTAGAGGAAACTTGACCACAAGACCACTAGAGTCAGGCTTGCAGATAGGGAAGTAAGTAGAGTAAGAGATAAATAAATGAGATGACTCCACCAAGGCTTCACTTTACTGTGGTTCTTGTGAAACCAGTTGACCAAGAATAGTGCTTTAAGAAATGAAAAGCAATATTATAAATATGTGATTAAAGAATATGACACTTACTGAAGGCCTAGTATATGTTGGGCATTGCTATGTGCCATCAACCACCAAAAATGTAAATGTAATGTAAATGAGTAATGTAATTACATCTTGGAGAAAAGGTACAAAGATTTAAGGAAACAGCCTATTTGGTATTTCAAGTCTCCTTCCATATTTCTCCTTCTTGGGTTAGTGCAGAGTAAGTAGAATAAAACTCTAACTTCTAGCTTCTTCCTAGGAAAGGAAAATGTTGGGGCATGTGTCTAATGTTCTGGTTTGGAGGAAGCTTCCCAAGGGACTATTTTTCTCACCTGCCTCAGAGCATTGTCAGGACCTAGCAGCATCAATGCACAAAGGCCACTGAAAACAATGATGGTTGGGCAGCTTACTGCAACTTTAGAGAAACTAGTATAGCATGATGGTTCAGTGTCACCTCTCATGGTGTGGAAAAAGAATGGCACATACAACGAATATTCTTATACTTTTTGAGGACTGAGTAAGTGGCTCGTTTCTGTCTTTCCTGACTCGGAGGCCTGATAGAACTTGGCATATACTAGAAAGCTGGGGGCATCTGAAACCTAAAAAGAGAGCTAGGCAGCTTGAGGCAGCTCCAGAGAACATTGGTATTAAAGATAGACACCAGAGGGAGCAAGAGATTTCATGCTTTTGAGAAAAGAAGTTGGAGAATTCCTCTAATTTAGAATACATATACACAAATCCAGAGATGATGCACCCACAGTAAGTTTCCCAGAATCTACAGTTGGACTGATTGGTGAAGATGTTTTCCTGTTCAAAGCCAGGCCAAGAAAGGCTTGAAGAGATTTTGTGTTTTTCTTATGTATGAATTCCAGGATAAAAGTTACAAAGCACACAAAGAAACAAATGATATGTGGGTTAATAAGAGAAACAAAATAAATCTCTAGAACTTGAGTTTTTAAAAACAGTATACAAGAACTATCTGAAAAAAACATTTAAAATAACCAGTATGAAGATGCTCATTAAGCTCAGGAAATTGAAACATTAACAAAATAAGAATATCAATAGAGTGTTCCTTTTTCACTATATCCTTGTCAACACTTATTGTTGTTTGTATTCTTAATAGTTGCCATACTGACTAGAGTGAGATGAAATCTTAGAGTATTTTTTAGTTCCATTTTTCTAATCGCTAGAGATGTTGAACATTTTTTCATATATTTGTTGATTAATTGTATATCTTCTGAGAAGTGTCTGTTCAGTTCCTTGGCCCATTTAGAACTGGAAATGAAACCACCATTTGACCCAGCTATCCCATTCCTCAGTCTATACCCAAAGGACTTAAAAGCAGCATACTACAGGGACATAACTTCATCAATGTTTATATCAGCACAATTCACAATAGCTAAACTGTGGAACCAACATAGATGCCCTTCAGTAGATGAATGGATAAAGAAAATATTGCATATATACACAATGTAATATTATTTGGCATTAAAAGAGAATAAAATCATGGCATTTGCAGGTAAATGAATGGAGCTGGAGAATATAATGCTAAGTGAAATTAGCCAATCCCAAAAAACAAATGCTGAATGATTTCTCTGATTTAAGGATGCTGATTCATAATATGCTGCGGGGGTGGGGGGCAGGGATGGGAGGATTAAATGAACTCTAGATAGGGCAAAGGGGAAAAGCGGAGGGAGGGAAAGAGAAAGACAGTGGAATGCAATGTTTATCATTATCCTAAGTACATGTATGAATACATGAAGGATGTGACTCCACTTTGTGTACAACCGGAGATATGAAAAATTGTGCTCTATATGTGAAATATGAATTATAATGCATTCTGTTGTCATATATAACAAATTAAAATTTTTTAAAAAACTTTTAAAAAGAAATAAAATAAAAATAAGTACTTACAATTTTTAAAATAAATTGTGTTTGCTTTTTCCAACCCCCCTAAAAAAGAATATTAATAGAGATATAACTATAAAAAAGAACCAAACAGAAATTCTAGAACTGAAAAATACAATAACTGAATTGAAAAATGCACACAAGGAATGCTTCTGATCCTCCAATGTAGGTGTTCCCCAAAGATTATATGTTAAAACTCTAATTCCCAAGGTCATAGTATTAATAGGTAGTGCTTTTGGGGGATAATTAGATCACTAGGGCAGAAAGCTTATAATTGGGGTTAGTAGTGCCCTTATAAAAGAGAACTCAGAGAGCTGGTGCATCCTTTCTACCATGTGAGGGCATGGTGAGAAGGTGTCATCTACGAATCAAAGAGCAGGCTCTCACCAGACACCAAATCTGCCAGTACATTGATCTCAGACTTACCAACCTTCAGAACTGTGAGAAATAAACTTCTGTTATTTATAACCTGCCCAATTTAAGATGTTTTGTCATATTGGCCTGAATGTACTAAGATAAACAGATTTAGAGTCATGCAAGATGAAAAAGATCTAGAGTTGTTCTATATAATAATGCACATAGAATTACTAATTCTATACATTACACTTGAAATTTTGTTAAGAAGATAGATGCTATATGTTTTTCAATACAGTGAAAAAGAAATCCCCCTCCTGTAGATGTTATGGTTAGATATTAGGTGACCCTCAAAAACTCATGTGTAAGGCAAAGAAAGATGGTTTAGAGGTGAAGTGATTGGGTTGTGAGAGCCTTAACATAATCAGTGAATTAATCCCTGGTGAGGATTAACTGAGTGATACCTGTAGGCTTCTAGGGTGTAGCTGAAGGAGGTGGGTCAATTAGGCCATGCCTTTTGGATATATACATATTGACTCTTGGATATATATTTTTTGAGCTGAGCTTAGTCTCTCTCTGATTTCTAATCATCATATGAGCTGCTTCTGTTCCCCATACACTTCTGCCATGATGTTTTGTGTCACCTCTAACCCCATGAGATAGAGCCAGCTGTCTATGGATTGAGACCTCCAAAATTGTGAGCCACCAAATAAACTTTCTCTCCTCTAATGTTCTTGTCAGGTCTTTTAATTGTAGCAAAAAAAAAAAAATGCTATCTTAAACAGTTGGACAATGTTTCCTTTAGAAATTCTAATTGTCACAGGGATTTATTTTTTATTTTTTATTTTTATTTTTTGTCTCTCCTTGTGGAATAGAATCTGTCTATTCTATTCAGAGGATTTGAAGCCTACCTTTCTGGTATGAAATACAGTCCAAATCCCAGCACTGAACTTTTATGTGATGTCCAAGAATTACTTCAACAATCTGGGCCATACTGTCTTCCAATAAATGTGTTATACCAAAAAAAAAAAAAAAGAAGAAGAAGAAGAAGAAAAGAAAAACATAATTTGTTTTCATCAACTTGCAAAATTTTCCCATCCATTTGCATCAATCTCTGCTCTTAGTCCTTGGAAACTATAGATCTACTTTCTAGAATGTCCTATAAATGAATTCTGCAATTTGTAACATTTCTTACACTTCATTTTTTGAAAGTTTTTTACTTTGTTATACATATGCATGGTTTGTTTATTTTTATTGCTGAGCAACATTTCAATTTGTTTTGGATTTTCAAGAATTTTCTTGTGATCCAACTTATATTACTATACCAAAGATCTGTGATTCATGTCCCTTCTAGAAGGAAATTCAACAACTGAGAAATGGAAGCTATGTTGAAACAAGAAGGTTTCAAGGGAAATAGATACTCAAAGTCACTCAGGCCTCTTTGCTGGATGACTCTGCACACTCTTCTGTCATGAGCTGTGGTGGACTGAGGAGGTTACACTTAGAAACCAAACTTCCTTCTCCCAAAGTAATGTCTGAAGTCATCATTTAGTGAGTTACAGCTCCTGTTCACTGGTGGAGGAGAGAATAAGAGCAAATTATAAACCTTTTATCCAATCCTACCAGAAAATTGAAATTATTATTAGGAACTTAAAACACTCATGCCATAGGGCATGGTAGCACGTGCCTATAATCCCAGCATCTTGGGAGCCTGAGACAGAAGGATCACAAGTTCGAGGCCAGCCTCAGCAACTTAGGGAGGCCGTAAGCAACTTAATGAGACCCTGTCTCAAAATGAAAAACAAAAGGGCTAAGGATGTAGCTCAGTAGTGAAGCACCCCTGGGTTAAAACCCCAGTATACAAAACAAAACAAAAACATACTCATGCCCACCTGCCCTGACTTTCACATTAGAATCTCCATGTTGCCACTAAAGTGTGAGCATTTTAAATGTAGACCGCTGGTGAGTGGTTCCAATGAAATACCAGTCAAGAAATTCAATATTTGAAGATCTCCTTTATTCTAACAATGTGAATTCTCTTATGTAGAATAAAACAAGGTTCAGTTTTTAAAAAATTTGCATTTGTTCTTTTTGAATATAAATGACAGTAGCGTGTATTTTGACATCTTATATATACATGGGGTAAAACTTCCTGCTCTTATGGTTGTACATAATGTGGAGTTTCAATGACTGTGCATTCATATATGAACATAGGAAGGTAATGTCTGATTCATTCTTTTTATTCTCATTCCCCTTCCCTTCCCTTCATTCCCCTTTGTCTAATCCATAGTACTTCTTTTCTTCCCTAACCCCCCTTATTGTGAGTTAGCATCCACATATCAGACCAAAACATTCTGCCTTTGGATTTGGGGGAATTGACTTATTTCACTTTGCATGATAGTCTCCAGATTCATCCATTTGCTGGCTAATGTCATAATTGCATTCTTTTTATGGCTGAGTAATACTCCATTGTGTATATATACCACATATTCTTTATCCATTTATCTATTGAAGGGCACTTAGGTTGGTTCCATAGCTTAGCTATTGTGAATTGAGCTGTCACGCTTCATTTTAAAAAATCCTTCTCCTTTTCATTTCCCAAGTTGAAACAGAGACTTTGAGACAGGTCATTTGTAGAGAAGCTTTTGACATTGCATTCACATTTTGTCAGACTGGCTTCAGGCAGATAGGAACCAAAATTCTAAAGGATTTTGGGAAACCCATTATCTAACTCTTATGCATCCACTGAGAGAGGAAGTTAGTAAGAAGTCAATGGTAGCCACGAAGGAAAGACTGAGCACAGCACTTACATATGCTAGGCAAGTGCTCTACCTCTAGCTACATCCCCAGCCACTGATTTACTTTCAGGCATAGTCTAACATTCAGAGGTACAACATAATGTCAGAAATAATTGGGTCTATGTGACCAAACTGCTGGACTAAAAAATGGCCAGTTCAACTAGAATACAGTCTCTATAACTAACCTTCTGTATATATTATACCAAATAGTGACTAAAATTGCCCCAGACTATTGTGTAATAAAAAGTGGATTTGTGGTTTACATATACACTGAGTTTATTTTTTTCTACTGGACTGAGCATCGTAAAAGGAAATGAAACCATTCCCAGACACATGAGATATTGCTGAAACCATACTAAATTTACAGTAAAATAAGCTAACCACATCTTCCTAAATAATGTGGAAAAACCCTAAGTCATGCATTGAAGTTGAAAAGTTCTTATTTTCTCTTCCTGTTTTGCAGAACAGTCAAAATGATCTAATTTACATTCTCATACATTTTCTTAGCTGGTATATTTTATAAGGAAATAATTGCTTAAGTGACTTCTTTAAAAACTAGTACGTGAGTAGCATCCAGTGACCTGGATGGCAGTATTGGACAGGGGCAAGAGCACGTGCTACGCCTGGAGCTTCGGATGCCTCCTCTGCCTCTTCAGAGCCATTGTCAAGCTATTTCCTTAGCAAAAGTAGCTGGGCTGATATGGTCAGGGTGACCTGTCCTTATAACCACAAATGACCGAGAGCAATGCCTCACCTAAGACACTCATGGGCTGGCAAGTAATCTCTGGAGCATGGAAGTAAAAGCCCTGCCCAACAGAAAGGTGCCATACCAAATAGTGACTCTCAGAAGAGGTATGAATGGGAGCAGGTTGATAAGTCAGTAGAGGCAGAAACAGAATCAGTATAAGCACACCTTATAAGTTGAGTCACTCCTTCTGTTTATAAATCCAAAAGAGAAAGAAAGAGGGAGTAGAGAGAAAAATCTGGATAAATCTGAATTTTGAAGAAATATTTGCTTTTTCATGCTCATTGTAGTATTATTCATAACTATTGAGATAGGAGAACAACCTAAATGTTCATCATGGATGAATGGAGGACATGCCATTTGTGACAATGTGGGTGAAGCTGGAGGACATTATGCTAAGTGGAATAAGCCAGACATAGGAATGTAGGTACTATATTATCTCACTTTTATGTGGAATTTTAAAATGTCAAACTCATGGAAGTACAGAGTGGAATGTTGATTGCTGGTGGTGGGAGGAGTATAGGAAATGAGGGCATATTGGTCAAAGGGTAAACAATTTCAGTTATATAAGAGGAGTGAGTTCTAGAACCTAATGCACATTTAACTACAGTTAACAATAACGAATTGCCTACTCAAAATGTGCTAAAGGTAGATGTTAAGTGTTTTCACCACAAAATAAAAGAAAGAAGAGAGGGATGAAGGAAATGAGGAAGTAAGAGGAAGAAAATGGTAACTATGTGAGGTGATAGACATTTAACTAGTTTGTTTATGGTGATCATTTCCCATTCACTCCATGGGGTAGCTAATTGTCAAAAAATCTTATATGATATGGAATTCAAAACAAAGTCTTTACATTTCAGGTTTTGTTATGCCAGGCAAAGGGGGCGAGTTCAGAGGCCCTTCCTGTGCTGCTCAAAGGATGGCACTGGCCATGTGACTGCAGAGCTCCCACCTGTCTTCCTCACATCTACAGATGTCCTGGCCACAAACTCCAATATCGGGGTATCCCAGAGCTTTCTAGCTCATGGGAAGGGAGACAAATCACTCCACTTCTCTTCCACTCAGTTCGTTTGTGTATACACATGTGTGTCTATACATACAAGCTTCACACACGCACACACACAAACACACACACACACACACACAGCTTTCATTTTCTCTGCCTTACATTGAGCTAGTTTTGGTAGAGAATATAGTTTTTTTAAAAAAAAAAAAAGACAGGCAATTATAATGCAAACTCAGTCCTTATTGCCTCTAACCTAAACTTGGGGCTAGGGAAGAGTTCTGATATGAAGTGACCTTTAAAAAGAGATTTGAAGGTTGAAGAGGGAGTTAGCTGGAGTGGGAAGAATGGCATATAAAATGCCAGAAAGAACAAAGGGTACTGAAGCCTAGGGTGGAATTATGGAGGAAGACAGGGGGCCACATTGAAGGCTGGGTTGGGCTGGCAAGTGGTACATGGGGTCAGGCTGGGAAGGTATTTATAATCCACCCTGAAAAGTTTGTATCATATTCTGAAAGCAAACTGGAGCGATTGATAAGTTTTAAGCAAGGCAATTACATATTGTTTAATAAGGAAGAAGTTACCAGATCCTTCTCTCTCCTCTTTAAAGGAATGCCTGAGACTAATAGATGACTTTGGCCTCTGGTGTAAGATTGTACTTCTGACCAATTTGGAATTTTTTAAATGAATTATTAATAAAATAAAGCAATGGGTTTGTCCTAAGTATGGAGTAAAAGGAAGCAATATCATAACCTCTTATAGATAATATTCTAAGTAAAATGAACTGATTAAAAATGCTCCCGGACCGGGGTTGTGAATCAGTGGTAGAGCACTTGCCTAGTACGCGTGAAGTAGTGAGTTCCATCCCCGGCACCACATAAAAATTAAAATAAAGGTATTGTGTCCATTTACAACTAAAAAAAACTTTTTTAAAAAAACCTCCTGGAAAACAAAAAAGACTCTTTAAATTCCATATTTAGTTTATTTTTAGTGTGTTTTGAGTCATCCTTATGCAGTTGTGCAGAAAAACCTTTGTTGTGTGCCTGGCTCTTTCAGCCTGGAAGGCATCTCTTTTCTATGCAAACCCAGTCCTAACATGGGCAGGCTTGAAGGGCATGGAGAGAGAGTTTCTGTTCACCTTGGGTCAAAATTGTAAACGTGTGAGGTCTACCTTAAGGGGAGCTGGAGAAAGAGAAGATGCACTTCCTGATCCTGAAGATTTGTGCTCTTATTTGAAGGACAGGAGAGATCACAGGAGAGAGAAGAGGTTAACTAAGCAACATTCCAGCAACTGTGAAATAACATCTCCAGCAAACTGAGAGAGGATATAAGTGGGTCTCGGGTGGTTGCCAGTATCTACGGGATCAGAATCTCCAGAGGTAATACCTAGACTCTGCATTTTTAAGGACCCCTTTCAAGAAACACAGTAAAATTTGAAAGCTGCTAAAAAAAAAAAGTGCAGTGGAGAATGAAAAGAAAGAAATGAAGATGTCATTTCCCTATTGTTCAAAGTAGAGCCCGATGGTGGAGGTAAGTTTAGTCAGAACACAGGTGAGTCATGGTGTGGAAGAAATCATTGGCTTCCTTGGAATCTACTCCCTTCCCTTGTAGTGTCACCTTTCCTAAATGTGGGTAAACCTGCCACAGAGTACACCCTCACCTCAGGTCTCCTAGGTGGGACCCAGGAAGGGGTATGAAATTTAGTGCATGGCCACTGGGGTCCCTGAAAGTACTTGGCCCTCTCTGTTTCAGCTCAGTTTTGTCCATGATGCCTTCTTGTCCCTCCTGGGGTTTGCATTCTAGGAACAAGAGTGGCTCACTTGTACGGGTCCCTAGAGTGGCTGTGGCCAGCAATAACTTGAAAAGCTTGGCAGTTTCACTTCTCTGGGAGAAGTTACATTCTAATATGAGAATTGAGAAAAGAGTCAAGACCAAATCATCTTCCGCCCAACCAGCAGGTTCAGGGCAGAGGAGTGCTCCCCCGACCTCCACCCACAAGAGGAGGGGAGGCCCGGGAGCATGCCTTAGCCTTCATGGGAACGAGAGCTTCATTTAAAACTTGGTTCCTTTCATTCACATTTCAATCTGTTCAATGTGTTGGAGAAAAAATAACCACATCCTCTCTGTACTTGGCCCCTTTCAGTCTACCAAAGTTCCTCATGGGCAGTGTCATTTCTTTTCCATGCTGGGACGTCTCTTAGTCCACGGTCAAGGGAAGTGGCTTGTCCATGTACTCTGGAGTTTTTCACACTAAGGATCATAATTTCTTTTTCAATCTTTCTTGCTTCCGCCAGTTCTGTGCTGTTGATATTTCTCAGTAGTTTTTTTGTGTTTTGTTTTTGAGTTTCCGACTCTAAGTCATAGCAGTGTCCTGGACTACAGGAAGAACTAACAGCTTTTTCTGATATACTTTTAAATTGTTAATTGACACATAATCATGCATATTTATGAGGTACAGTGTGATATTTTAATACATGTATACATTATGTAATCATTAGATTGGGGTAATGTGTATACCCATCACTTTCAACTTTCATCATTTCTTTGTGCTGGGAAACTGAAATTCTATTAGCTATTTTGAAATATACAGTGAATTGTGGTCAACTATAGTTACCATCCTGTGCTATAGAACATCAGAAGTTATTCATACTGTTCAGTTGCACCCTTGTGCCCACTAACTGTCCCCTCCATCCTCTTCCTCACCACACTCACTTCCCCACCTCAGGTAATCCTGTTCTTTTAACTTCTATGAGATCACTTTTGAGTTTTCACATATACGTAAGAATATTCAGTATTTGTCTCCCTGGGGTCTGACTTATATTGCTTAACAAAATTCCTCCAGTTCCATCAAGATTGCTACAATGATAGAATTTTAGTCTTTTCAATAATTGAATAATAAAAGATTTTTTTGAACAAGCATGAAAAACATCTCCTTTTTTTTCCTTGTTTGTTTTTGGTGCTGAAAAATGAGCCTAGGTCCCTGAGCATGCTAAGCATGGCCTCTACGATTGAGTTATACCCCACCCCACCCCAGATTTCAGAGGATTTTTTTGTTTTGTTTCTTGTTGTTGAGGATTGAACCAGGACCCAAATTACTTTTATTAAAAAATCTATATTAGAAAAAAACTTAAGGCAATTTTTCTAATATATTTGGCAATAAAAGGAATTTCTTAAAAATATATATATGTGTGTGTATATATATACACATATATATATTAGAGATGAAAACAGTGGAGCATGTCCATAGAACCAGCTACTCAGGAGGCTAAGGCAGTAGGATTGCTTTAGTCCAGGATTTCAGGGATAACCTGAGCAACATAGTGAGACCTGTTTCAAAAAAAAAAAAAATCATCTTATATACTGTGGACTCGGTACATCAGAGTCATTAAGAACATGAACTTTGGAGTTATACAAACCAATGTTTAAGCCCTGGTTCTGTTTCTCACTGGCTATGTTTTTAGAAAGGTTCTTAGCCTCCTTACCAAGCTATATTTTTAATTCTGTAATATAAAATTAATAATAGAACTACTGTATATATCTGCTGCAAAGATCAAATAAGAATATGGGCATAATACTCAGGAGAGTGCATGGCTCACTCATTTGTGTACTCAATAAATATTACACATAGTAGTAAAATTCAAATTACTAAAGAATCAAATAAAAGCTAAGAATGAACCCTGCTTCGAGAGGGAAATGCAATACTTGCTTATTTTAAGATAGACACAAAGACAACTCTTCAAATAACCATAAAATACAGAGATTATGCATTCCAAATGTGTTTTGTTGTTGTTTGCCTGAAAAATGTCCTTTTCCTTTTCTTTTAGTAAAAGCACCTCACTTTCACTTTAAGGAATTAGCTCTCCTCTATTTATGTGCTATGGATCTCTGCAGGTCAGGTCCAGAATTATTCTTCCCCATGAAGAGTGGTCAGGGGTTTTAAACTGGAGTTTGGCTCTTGAGTATAACACAGAAGCAGGTGAGAAGAGTAATTTCAATGGCATGCCCAGAGAAAGTCAAAATTCCTGTTCCTGAGTTATCAGGATCACACTGGATCCTGTCCTTCCTGATAGTTACGAGTTTTGCCTTTCTTTGAGTTCTATGAACTACCCAGAATTCTTAGCCACACTTGAGTTCTATTGATTGCACTCAAAAAAAGATACAAAATGGAATAAAAGTCAAGACAGAGGGACTTAGTTCTTCTATGTTCAGAAGGCTGATGATTTCCATATATGAAGGGAAGATTCATGGAAGAGGTAATGTATCCAAAAGGTGCCCAAGCAGATGGCTCAGCCATTCTATCTTTTTATTTCCACTTCAATTCTTGCTGCCAGGGAACTCCCTCTGCTTCCCTCTCTCTGATGGTTTCTGCCACCTGATTCATGACTTCACCCAGAACCTCTTATTTATGTTTCTTTTCCCTATTTCCTACCTTAATGTCTGTGAATTCCCTCAAATCTTATGTTTAAATTCTGTAGGAGAAAGTATTTGTTTGGTTAATCAAATGCCATGCAGTACATAACACTTGGTAGGCAAAGATTTTTTGCTAGATTGTCTTAGAGGTCACTGTTCAGACAATGGATGTCTAGTCATTTACCCTGGCCAGGAGAATGGGATCCTGTCCCAGAGCATGGTGATCCCTGTGTATATAATTTTGAGAAGAGAGCCAGGACATGGCAGGCACAAATCATGCTGGATAAGTCATGTTAGATGTACTAGATGGGCAATGAGAAACCATTTAAGAATGTGAACAAAGCCCAATTACTAGACTACTGCTTAGAAATATCAATTAGTAATTGTACAGGTAAAGGATTGCCAGCACAGGAGGCAGGGAGGACAGTATGGGGGTTATTATAATAGACCGGATAAGAGAGTATCAGCTCTTGAGCTAGGGATTAGGCACTGGGAATGGAAATAAAGAGTTGGTCAGGAAAACATATAAAACAATTGCAGAAGTTGTTGGACAGAAAAGAGGAGGAACTAGAAACTGTAAAAAATGACTCTGAAGTTTTGAATTTGTGTGACAAAGTCAAAATTTTTAATAAGGATTTCAGATTAACTTGTGAGAGGAAAAGAAGGATAAGTTCTGCTTGAGACAGTTATAATTAAAAATAGAAGAGTCTTACAATGATCAGAATCAGTGGTTCTGATTATACTTTTTTTTTTTCCTTTTTTAAAAAACTCAGTTCTGGAGATTGAACCCAAGGCCTCAAACACAAGTGCTTTACCACTGAGCTGCATCCCCAGTCCATGCTTTTAATTTTAATGTGGACACTTCTGCAAATGAAATTCTAAATAGAAGTCTAACATGTAAGGCAAAATAATATTCGTATTGAGATAAGATTAGTTAAGTGAGTTCCACAGCATTGTCCCCCAGGCTTCTTCCCATTACTTTCCCCTCTCTTCAAACACTTAAGGGGCACCCAAATGGCACATAGAAAAAATGTTAGAAAACTGTGCTCCATCTTTTTACAGATGAGAAAAATACTGTCTAAGAAGTGAATTACACAAGGATACAAAGCTGGTCAATAACAGATCTGGGACTAAAACGCAGGTTTCCTAATGCACAATTTATTAATGCAATGACTTCATGTGCTGGCCCTGTGCTAGGTGCTCAGACTCCAACATGACCAAGATAACGCTCTGTCTATGTCCTCACAGAGCCTATATTCTCAGCAAGCAGGACAACAAGCTGCATTCAGAGAGTGATAAGCCCTATGAGAGAAACAGAAGGGTCAAGGAGAGAGAATATTCTAGACTGCAAGCTGGGTGGGAAAGAGAGTAAAAAGGAGTCAGTGTGTAGAGATCCAGGGGAAGTGATCCTTAGGGAAAAGCAGTTGCAAAGACCCTGGGGCAAGAATGAGTTTGATTTTTTTGAAGAACAGAAAGGCACTGGCAGCGAATAAAGCTGAAGAGCAGTGAATAAAAGAGAAGATAAGTGACAAGAGATGAGTGACATCAGAGAAACAAAAGGAGACCTATCAAGCACCTTGTTTTGTGTGACACCAAGACTTGTGAATTGAGAGGTCCAACAGCAACTGGAAATTCATAACAAGATCAGACTGGAGATAGAGGGTTAAGAGGGGAAGCGTTGTTTGAAACTCTGGAAGCACATCAGGCAGCCGAAGCAAGAGTGGAAGGAGGGGAAAAAGGGGGGTGAAGAGAGAAACTTAGGGAATATTTATGGAAAGGGGGCACAGTAAATCACAGAACTAATATAACTTAAGGAAAAAACACCACGTAAGTGAGAGCTTACAGACACTTCCAAATGAAGAAGGGTGTTGCCAGTGTCAGATACTTTGATTCCCCATCTTTCTCCCACATCCCCCCGAAAAAGACATAGACATAAGAAATAAAGACCCTTGGGGGGCTTGGCAACTAGGAAAATCCAGCTGCCCAGAAGACATCTGAAATCACAGTCTCCTTAATATGATAAGGCTGAAACCAAGTTACAAGGATTTGAGGAGTGAATTATGGGTCAGAAGTAGAACTCAATGCAGTTCATAAATTATGTACTAAGGGAATAGAGAAATAAGAAAGAAATCAACAAAGATAAGAGATAAAAATCATGACACTATCCTCAAGTCACTTAATACCTAGTAGAAGAGTTAGGGAGAAGAAACCCGAAAACAGTGTAAGAGTCTATCAGAATGTATTCACCATTGATCAAACCAGAAATTTAATGCTTCATATGGCAATGATGAAACTGTTCACCATTTCTGTTGCAGCATTGACTCATTTAGAAACCTTGGCACAATCATTGTGTCATAGAGCTTGTGTGTGATATGGAGTCCATAATTCTGTGTCCAGGTCAGCCTTCAATTAAAATTTGTCTAGGATATATTCAGATACTTCTTTGTAAAATGCATTGCTTTACATATAAGACATGATCTCAATCCCCAGTGTTCCTACAAGCTGGTGGGAAATACAAATGCTGGAAGAAAAATAAAAGTAATGTGCTTTACAAGTTCAGTAAAGGGAGAGATGGAGTCATGGAGCCTGGCATTTCAGCTGCCTAGAGAAGGCTGGGTAAGCCTTTGCTAATTCACATGTTCAGTCATTAAAAGCAACGGAGCACAAGTGCATAACTGCAAACAGGCTAGAGGAGTCCCCACCTCTCTCTCATTCAACTAAGCTTAAGGACAAGTTAGGGGACACTCAATTAATGTTTGCCCATTGACATAGGAGCAGCCTCTTGGAGCGACACTAGACTTAGGGCATATATGCCTCATCGTCTTCTTCTGGATATTACATTTACTGGATTCAGTGCTTGATGACCAAACAGATATTCCAGGGTGGTGAGTAAACTACATTTTCCATCACATGACAATAAATTCTGTGAGTGGAGCAATAATGTCTCAGTTATTTATTAAGTCTGTGTTTGTTTTAAAGCTCTTCTCTGTAATATGTTTATAATATAGTTGGTTTTCCTTTTCCCACAAATTAGTCATTTAAAAAAAACACAAATGAAATACAAGATCCATCTTGATTTTCTTTGTCAAGTTTGTTCAGGCTTAACTATCACAAAATGATAGAACTGTGCTTAAGTTTATTGGAACAACAACTAGGAGATTCCAATACAAAATTCGATAGGTTTTAAAGAATAGGGTGTAAAGGACTACCAAAAACTAAAGGAAAGCCCAACTTATTTCTCAGTCTGGAAAAGCCAAAAGATGCTTTTTCTATATAATAAATAAGCTCTAAACAGTATGTGAACTAGCTGTGCCTCTGTTCTTTCCTATCAGTATTTGCTCTGGATAATTCCTTAGGTTTAAATGTAGGAAAGTATAGGCTCCATTTTTCAGAATGAGATAATTTAAACAATAATTTTAGTGATGGAATCCAAACTCCCTATTGCTCAGGGCTTACTCCTTAAGGGTCTTAGAATACGGTAGAATGTTTGTAGGAAAAAAAACATGGAAAGAATGGAAGGAGGAAGAGAAGGGGAAGAAGGGAAATGGGATCTAGGAATAACTAACAACTGTCATATCAAAACATCACCTTGTGTTTCCATGCGTCAAGGATACCGTTTCAGGTGGTCCTTCTCACAACCCTGTGAGGTAGGCAAGGCAAGTATTACCATCCTCATTTTAATGCAAAGGAATGTAAAACGCAGAGCAGTGTGGTGGCTTGCCCACTTTGAAAGTGCTAGAGCTCAAAACTGTTCTTTTTTTGTTCTTTAACATTGCTGTGCTGCACTATTGCTTTTTATTATTGCACTGCCATGGCCAAAAGACCCAAAGAAATTTTAGGTATCTCCAAAGAGGGATTTTAGTGTACATTTTGGGATCTGCAGAGGCTCAGAGACTCTGGTCTTGAATTGTGGATTTTCTGATTCTTCTCTTTTCAGGCTAGTTGTGAGTACAGTAGTCTTGTTGTGGGCTGCGCTGCAGGAAAATAGGAGTCTGTGGTCATAATGGCTCCCCTGATGAGACATCCATACATACGCACTCCCCAGCAGCATATTGCAATTCTATACTGTTTGCTTTATGCCCTGTTTTGGAAAGACCCGAAGTACCATTTCCCAAGTACCATTTGGGCACAGCCAAATTTGTAGTAAGTTGAATAGCTTCAGAGGACATAGTCTCTCTGTCTCGTATTCCAATCCAAAGCCCCTTATTTCCTCCTATTTCCCTTCCCTTTCTCCTTTGCCCTTTGTAACTCCCAACTGCTGTTGTCCAGGCCTGTCCTAAGTCAGTTCATAGCATCACATACACAAGGGTGTCTGCGTCATAAAAAGATCACAAACCTGGGAAGTTTTGTAGTCAACATAACTAGCTCTGAAGCAGAATGACTGCCAGGTTCATTCAAGGTCATACAGAGCTGGCTGGCCCTGGCCTGTTAGTGATGATCACAGTCAGGTTTACAGAAACCACAAACCATGTGTCCACCATTCTGGCGAAATCACTGTTCTTTGTCACAATCTTTCACTAAAGATTAAAGCTGCTCAGGGCCAGGACAAATGGGGCACCCTCTTTTTTAAGCCATCAGTAGATTAGATTGCAGATTCCAATTACTATACTGCTCAGATTGATTTGGGTTTTGTAGTTGGTAACAGAGGAGCAGGAAGCAATCAATTCCCTAGGGCAGAGATTGTAAATACATTCTAGGGACAAGCCATTCCTCAAACTACTACCCTTGGCCACCAATTATGTTCCTAATGGTCAGGGATTGTATTTACCTCCTCTGCCATGGGAATGTTGTTACCCTGATTTGTAAAACTACATAAACCAAATAATCTGAGATCTTGTAACTTGAATCTGCAAATCTATTTACATGATTGTCTTAAAAAAAAATTGTCCTGGCACTTTTTATTTAAACTTCTCACTTGGATGATTTGATTCAGTTTTAAACTTATACCTAATTTGGGCTCCTCTCTGAAGACTGTACCTACAACCTCAGTAAGCAGAATTACTCTCCTATATAAACAGTACTGCTCTGCTCAGTGAATAAAGAAGCAGTGAATGAAAACCCAGAATTCAATTTTATTCTAAGAAATCTGGATGACAGACTTATCCATGGTTTGCAGCCCCCTAAGAGTTCCAACTCTGGGAATTAATCTTCAGGGCACATACCAAGAGCTTCCTCAGCTTGACTCAATTTTAATTATCATGATTTCATGTTCAGTAACAGGAATTCAGGTGCTATAAAACTGTGCTTCCACAGGGTGTGTTCTTTACCCCCCGGCCCAAAGCCTTAACTTTCTTTCACTAAGTGAAGAATTATCATCAATGATGGTACCAACAAAGGGTATACTTTGAATTAGTTTCTTCCTATCACAAAGTGGAGGCATTGGGAGTTAATAGCACAAACTGTCACTTGCAAGGTTAGAGTAGAGTAGGGATCAGGGAATCCTGCAGTTGATGTGAGACATCTGTAATGCTGTAACCTAAGGGTATGGGCATGTCAGGGTGCTGCCGATGGAATGACCACATCCACCCTACCTGGCTTTAAAACAATGGGAGAAGGCCCAGAGGATATAGTTCTTTCAATACTACATGAATCTTCAGATTTTATTCCATTACTGATGTAGAAATAAAACCAGGCATATGATTGAAAAAAAAAAATGACTACTTTGTGTTTCAGCTGACTGGGTCATGGCATTGTTAAATTGTTAAAGCATGGGGAAAAAAATAGGTTTAGAAAAGAAAGGGCTAAACAACAACAGTTTCTGTCCATATTCACCTGAGCATTCATCAGGATTTTAGTATCAGGTGTGTCATATCCCAGGGTACAGGGCCAACATCATGCCATGTTTCCTTTAAGAGAAATTCCAGATGATTAACTGATCTTCCTTACAACTGAGAAGCTACTGGGTCTTTTCTCTTGGCTTTGTGCTCAGGAAACATAAGTTTGAAAATTAGCCTAAACAAGATATCTGATTTAAAAAAAAAAAAGAACTATTTCCTCAAACAAAGGTTAAACTGTATTCCATGGACAAATACTAATACATCCTTTATTAGGCCCTCTTTCTCATTTTCTAAGCTACCATATTCCCATGCCAATATCCATTATCAGTATGGATAGTTCAATAGTTGACCAGATGGTCTTAACAAAGGGCAGAATGTCTTCTGATGCCACCACCCATTTATTTGCCAGAACTAAACCAAAGGAGGAAGGACTTGTTAGCTGCAAAAATACAAATGATTCATGCTTTATTCTTAGATCTAGAGAACTCTTTCTTAGAATTTTTTAAAGAGAACTTCATATCCTCCAAAAACAAAGCAGATATACAAACATTTCAACCAAACTGAAGAGAACTGGCCCATAGGTTACAGGAATAGAGGAAATGCTTAAGAACAGTTGTAAACCCAAAAGAATGACTTCAGCAACTGATTTTTTTGGAAGGGTTTTGTGTCTGAGATTGAGTTAGATCCAACACCCCATATCTCTATCACTCCTGGCCCATCCCTACCACCATCTCAGGACTATGAAAGTAGTACCAATTATTTCTTGAGCACTTGATATGTACCAGGGACTCTGCTAAGGACTATATATCCATTATTTCAGCATAGTGCATAGATTTGCAGATAGAATGGCTGGGTTCAAATCTCAGTTTTTCCACATACTAAGACAGGTCTCTTAATCTCTCTGTACTTGCTTCTTCAATTATAAAATGTGAACAAATGTAGAACTATCATAACAATAAATAAATACTTGTGAAGCACTTAAACAGCTTTGACACAAAGAAAAGTATGATTTTTGTTACTATTATCCTCAACCAATTTTAGAAATGGGTTTATTCTCAGAAAGGTGGCATAATCCCCTTGATGTTTCACAGCAGTCTCCCAGAAACAGGTAAATTTATCCTGATTTTTATAATGTTTGATTGATGAGTCTTTGTCATATTGTAATATGGGCTCCCTTTCTTCACTGCTGCCTCACAAGTAGTATCTGCATTATCCAACCAACTCTCTTGGGGTGAAGCTCAGTGCTAGACATGTACTTAGCATGCACAAGGCCTTGGGTTCAATCCCCAGCATCAAAACAACTCAAAAACCAATCAATCCTCCTGAGGGTAGAGCTTTCACATACTGAAGACTTTGAGTTTTGGGGATGCTGGAGTCTTAGTCCATTTTCAGTTGCTTTAACAAAACACCAGAGAAAGGATAATTTATAAAGACTGAGTTTGTTTGGTTCATGGTTCTAGAGGCTGAGAAGTTGAAGAGTTTGGCATAGGCATGTGCCCCAGCTTCTGATGAGGGCCTTCCTGGTGCATGATGAAGTGGCAGAGGGTGTCTCATGGTGAGACAGAGTAAATGAACCAGGGAGAGCTCACTTTACAACAAGGGCATTCCTATGGTAACTCATGAATCCTTTAATCTGGGAATGGATCAGTCCATTCGTGGAATGCAGAGTCAATTGCCTGCCAAAGTCCTCACCTCTCAAATGCTATCAAGATACGAATTTAGGGAGTAAGTTTCCAACACAGGAAATTTAGGGGACACATTCAAACTGCAGGAGTCCAGTAGTAAAAAGGATGATGGAGTCAGTGATGTTGTCAAAGAGATCTAGGTTAGATTCTGAATAAAGCAAGACTAAAGGAGGCTAGTAGATTGGGGAAATTGAAGGGATCTGACTGTATCACACTGAGGATGGTCCTACTTTGCTCTCCTGAGATCACAAGTCACCATGAGTGCAGGAATGGACCACCCCATACCATAGGTGGTGACTGAGCACTGAAAAGGGGTTAGTCAGGATTGAGATGTACTGTAAGTATAGAATAAACACCAGATTTTGAAGACTTTGTATGAAAGACAGATGTAAAATAGCTCATAAATAATTTTGTAAACCTCCATTTATATTTGGGATGATGGTGTTTTAGATCTAGTCAGTTAAATAAAATATATTATTAAAGTGTATTTTACCTTCTTTTTTTTAACTTTTTTTTAAAGGAGACAACTAGAAAATTTAAAATTACATATCTGATGCATGTTATGCTTCTATTAACAGGGCCACTCTAGACCATGAATCTCTGAATTTCCTGATGCTAAGGCCTAAGAGGGCCTCTATTCCAGGCTCATTCTCCCAAGAGTGTAAATTTTCAGTGATGCGTGCACAACTAGTCGTGGCAAAGCCAGGAATGGAGGGACATACAAGTCAAGGTTTCCATACTTATATGTCAGAGATCCCTTGCCATTCAAAGCCAAAACAGAAGTGAGAAGGGAAAAAAAGAGCTGGGAAAGGCCTCCCAAGTGTTAGAGACAGACCCAGGCTTGGGTGACAGTGGTTCAGTCACAAAAGATGACATTGAGAGATGGAGCAGCAAAGGTGGTGATTGGATTTTGTGCTGCTGATGTCCAGAGTGAGACAATGGGGTTGGTGTTTAAATGTTGTGGGGTTAGTTGACAGCTATTTTCCCACTGAAGCAAGAAGTCAACATGATGGCTGATAGCAAGAAAGGGAAGGGAAACGTAAGATGTTTGGAATGGACATGGCAAAATTTACGATGGCAAAATTTGTGCATGTCTTAGTATTTATGTCTTTACTGAAAGCAGAGACCAGCCCCCCATCAACAGTGAGATTTAGTCTCTGGACCAAGGCAAGCACCATAAACTCAAATCCCTAAAGTTGAGAAAAAAGAAAGAATGTCTACCGGGCAGAGTATTAAAAAAGTTGGGACTCTAGGAAAGAAAAACGGGGTCTAGTTCACCAGATTGCAGCAAAAGTGGGGACTCATCTGAGAGAAAACATGGAAACCAGAACATCAAAACTGGGCTCAAGGTCAGAGTTGTCCTGACAGAGAAGATTTTACACTGAGTCCCAGACAGTTGAGCCAGAGCTCCCTCCATCTCTCTTGGCTCAGGTCAGTTAGCGTCAAGAGACCTCTGCAGCAGGGAGATAGTCAGCAAAGGCCAGAGACCCTGACTTTTGGGGCCTGACCTTTGTCCAAAGTGACACAGATGCACAGACTCAGCTTCTCCCAACTCTGGGTCAAGGGTACCATAACATTAGTGGTACCTTTACAGAAGTAGAATTAGGTGTATTTCATGCCCCTTAATCAATAATAGAGGGCTGAACATATAAGGTTCTGTCCCATGGAAATCAGTAGGGGAATTAACACGCCAGAGGAGGAACACTGGGTGATTGTACGGTCCCATCTCAAACATTATTCAGTGATCTTGGACAGCTCTTTTGCTTCCCTTTGGCCTTAGTTTCTTATTTGTAAGATGAAGGCATTGAAAGAAAATGGTCCAATCTGTTCCTTTGTTTTTGTCTCATGTAAATGCAGGATACACAATATTGCCATATGTTCCTAGTTCCTAAATCTACCATATTGAAGACCTTGGGAAATGTTTTGAACTTAAATGTAAACACCAAGCAGAGTGTAGAATGCAGCTCTAGTAAAATAACTCTGAGCTCTTAATTCACATTTGACTTAAGTCCACATAATTTCTCAGTGATTTTTGTTGGTAAGTACTCTACTTCCATTACCACTACTACAAAATATTTACCGGAATTTCAGTTCCTTATTACCCAACTTCCTTGGTCTTTGTTTTATCTTTCTGTTATTCAAATCATAAAGCAATTTAGAGGTTTCCTGTGAAACAGGGAATACAACTTCTTAGGAAAGATCTTATATAGGATAAGGCAAGATAAGTAGATTAATAAAAGTGGTCTTGGCTGGAGGTACAGCTGGTGATGTTTCTCAGACCTCAGCTCAGGTCGAAATGATTTGAACCAAAGTTTGCTAAGAAACTGAGCACCAGCTGACACCATGTATCATGTGTCCCTAGAGATAAGTAACAGCTCTGTGTATTGTTTTGGAAACAAAGTCAAAAGACCCTGGGCACTCACTAAACTGATGTACAAGCTGGCTGAAGTATAAAACTCAAAACTCCTTTAAGATAGAATTGGAAGGGTCAGATGAACTGCTTTGCTCATGACCTGGATTGTACTTTTAGTGCCTGGTGGTCTAAGACAGTTGTCAAGAAAAGGAATGCTTAGAAGATAAGCAAAAAAGCCTATCTTTTTAGTTGCTAATTTTAAATCTTTTTGATGAAAGAAATGGAGACATAGATAAGGATGCTTTATCAATGTCTTTCCATCTAGCATAAAGCTATGAAAATGGGAATAGATACACCTTCACCTTTAAAGAACAGCACGGTAACAGGCAGATTTGAATCACATGGGCCCAGTCCCACTACAACCAAGACTTGAGATTCAGAACTCTCTGAATGTTGATACTCATAATTGTTCCTTGCCCAATTGATATGTGGTGACACAATTGAATGATTAATTCTAGGATATGCAATTATGAATTTTTAATGAATGTGTGTTATGGGGGAAAAAATAGCATTCATGCAATTAAATTTGACCTGTTCAGATTTTCCTATATAGAAAAGAAATTTTCCTCCTCAAAGAATAATTTTAAATCATAGTTTTGACAAGTTAGATCAAGTAGGACATTATGATTTACTCTTAGAAAGATGGTCCTGCCGTTGCTATAAACTCAGTACATTTTGATTTTCTAGAGGTTTTGTTAACTGCAGATCAGTCTGAGTAAGCAGGGAGGTCTAACCAACCCAACCAAGAAAGCCTAGATTAGCATTTCACACTCATCAGAGTATCAGACAGCTATGAAGTCCAAAAACTTAGAAAAATTAGAGTCATGTGAGAAAGAAATTTTGGGAACTTTAAACATCATTTTCCTCTAAACCTGACATTGTCCCCAGGTGATAAATGACTATTCACTTTTTCACTTGGAAAACAAGATTTACCACCCCTGGTAATGTGAATTTTCTTCCCTCTTGCTGTTGGAACAGTGCTAGTTTGGTTTCTTTGGGGGACTGATTTCATATTTTTGTGTATTTTGTGTTTTGTGTTAAACATTGGAGTCTGTCACCCAGAGGCCCAATATGGCTCTCACATCCCAAAAATAAGGCATGTACACGACAGGTCTTGGTGGCTTGGCCTGGCATACCATCCTGACTCTGATTTCTTGTGATAAGTGACAGGGGCACATACATGACTAAGAACTTGTATTCTTAAGTTCATAATGGCTGTTAAATTTTGAAAGTCAATGACATAAATTCAGGAATTACACAATCAGCCATTTGGCCAAGTTCCTCATTCCAATATTAAAGAACAAAGCCTGGTTCTGTGATTTAATTC
Organism: Callospermophilus lateralis; assembly: GCF_048772815.1. Taxonomy (NCBI): domain Eukaryota; kingdom Metazoa; phylum Chordata; class Mammalia; order Rodentia; family Sciuridae; genus Callospermophilus; species Callospermophilus lateralis. Next base: position 123,744,329 of record NC_135306.1, on the reverse strand, counting down.
AAATTTAATGTTTCAAAATTTTAAGAAAGGTGTTGCTGATGCCACCTAGTGGAGCTTTTATAATCCCACAGCTTCCTGACAAATCCTTAAACTCAAGATAACTTCTGTGACCAGGGCTTAAAATTTGGTATGTAGCTATCTTTTTACAAGGTATATTATATATGTTTTGATGTTTTAACTCTACAATGAGGATAAGGAGTTACAGGATGATATTTTAAATCTATTATGGAAGTTATTCAGGATAATTCCAAGGACAGAATTTGTTCTACCGGTATAAAATCTTATCAGTTTCTCCTATTTCAAATACATTCTGGCTATTGTTAAACATTGAGAAACCCTTCAAACTTTTAATTCTCATTATATTATGAAGAGGACATTGTTAGTGTTATTCAATTTGAGTCTAGCACATTTGCCCAGTATACTAGTTCTGAGGATAATAGTATCATGTCTCATAAAATGTTCATTTGGCCTTTTCTCATCCCATTTAAGAACATCTGTGAGAATAGCCTTTCTGTTTTTTACCTGTTAGTTATTTCACAGACGATTCTATTAGAATACTCTGCTTAACTTACAAGGTGCTCTCTTTAAAAACCACAACAGCCCCCAGTGGTAAACTCCAAATAGATATTGATCATTTTTTGAATTTTATGATTGGCCACAGTGGAATAACACTGATCCAGGTAACTTTAGCCATATTGAGAATTTGGAATTGAGATTGGGGGTCAAGAAAGTATCCTGATTTTACATATTTATATCTGTATCTATGTCACTCTTTATCATAGGGATATCTATAAGAGTGACAGCAAATGATAAAGCAAATAAGGAAAAGTGTTCTGAAAACATCTTTCTAAAATAAGAGAAAAATAAAGTACAATGGTTAATCTTGGTTGTCAACTTGACTGGATTGAGAGACACCTGTAAGATTGGTAAAGCACACTGCCGGGTGTGTCTGTGAGAGTGTCTCCAGAGATGATTGGCATGTGGGTCAGCAAACTGAGTAGGAAAATGGCCCTGCAGGTAGCAGCACCATCCTATAGTGAGGGGTCCTGGATGGAACAACAAGGGGAAGAAGGGGACACTGCATATGCACATATTATCGGCTTTTCGTGAGGGTGTGTGTTTCTGCTGCTGCCATCATCCATAAACATTGGACTCCGTAATTCTCACCTTTGAATGTGGACTTGCACCTGCAACTCTCCAGATGGCCTCCAGGCCTTCAGCCTCGGACTAGGGTTGCATCATTTGTTCTTCTTGATCTGAGGCTTCCAGCTTCTTGAACTGAGCTACTGGTTTCTCCAACTGTCAAGCCTGCAGATAGCCATTGTGGGACCTGAGGGACCTGAGGACTTTCTAAAACACAGAGTTCCTCATCTAGCAGTTCTGGGATGACACAGAATGTGCATCTCTGACAAGTGCCTGGGTGATGCTGATTCACTGGCCTTCAGAACACACTTTGAGAAGAATTTTGCTGAAGGAGCCTTTCCTCTACAGGAGGAAACTGGAAATCATCCTCCCAGAGTTTCCCTGCCTGAGACTAGGGCCAAAGACAGTGAGTGGCCTTATACAACACCAGGAAAATTCACTGGGTTCTATATCAGAGAAGACATCTGCATTTGTTTTTTGGGGATTGGCTACCTTCACTTAACATAATCTCCTCTAATGCCATCCATTTCCCTGCAAATGCCATAATCTTACTCTTTTTATTGCTGAGTAATATTCCATTGTGTATAAATGCCACATTTTTTAAATCTATCCATCCACTGAAGGACATCTAGGTTGGCTCCACAGTTTAGTTTTTGTGAATTGTGCTGCTATAAACATTCATGTGGCTGTGTCCCTGTAATATGCTGTTTTTAGGTCCTTTGGATATAGTCTGAGAAGAGGAATAGCTGGGTCAAATGGTGGTTCCATTCCCAGGTTTCCAAGGAACATCCATACTGCTTTCCAAATTGGCTGCACCAATTTGCAGTCCCACCAACAGTGTATGAGTGTACCTTTTACCCCACATCCTCGCCAAAACTTATTGTTGTTTGTCTTCATAATGGTTGCCACTCTTACTGGAGTGAGGTGGTATCTTAGAGTAGTTATAATTTGCATTTATCTGATTACTATAGATGGGCTTGGGAGGGAGAGCAAGGGAGGAAGATTACCTCTAGATAGGGAATAGAGGTGGGAGGGAAAGGGAGGAAGAAGGGGAATAGTATGGATGGTGAAAGGAGACCCTCATCACTATACAAAATACATGTATGAAGATGTGAATTTGGTGTCAACATAACTTATATGCTAACAGAGATATGGTAAATATGGTATAATGGTGTATTAAGAATTGTAATGCAAAAATAAATAAATAAATAAATTTTTAAAAAGAAAAGAAAATTCACTGAGTTCTAGATCAAGAGAACAGCTTTTACCAGGAAAGGATCTCCCGACGCTCTTACAGAGACAGGGGCCCAACCATGTTTCAGATCCATACACTCACAAATAGTTAATGTTTCCATCAACTGACTCAGTTATCAGGAACTAGACTTACACATCCTGCCTAGAAGGACCCATGCTATTTTTATTTGAACTTACAGGCTTTAGAATCAATATGTTTTTATCCCTTTATTTGTCAGAGAGACTCATTGATTTATGTTTGGCATTGCGACTGACTTAAAGGATACGATAAACATGGTTGTAGTAGGTGCTTTCTTGGTATAATTTACCAATTCACACTCTGCCAAAATCATCATGAAGCACCCCTGTAATTCCCTATTAGGCTCCAAGAAATCCATTCCAGTCGGGAGCCCTGGGCCCTGAGCCCTTTCCCTGATTGCCTTCACTGACCCAGTTAACTTCCCACTTTTTACATTAGCTCAGGAACCTCTTCTGTGCGAAACCTTTCCTGAACCACCTCCTTTGCCCTTGACCCCCATGCCCCATAAATACAATAAAGCCCCTCTTGTTAGAGGCTCACGGAATACCATGTTTCTACTCTTTCTGGCACCTACCACAGTTTAAACACATACTTATTTCATTAATGTTTGTGCTTCCAACTAGACTGAGTTCCAAAAAAGTAAGGAGGTTTTGTTCTTCACTATTTCCTCAACTTCTACTTAAATTCCTGACACAGGACCTGTGGACAGGTGCCCAGTTGATTTTTGGAGGCTGGAGGAAGAGGCAAGGCACTGGAGATTGAAAACAGGGGATCTTTACCACTGAGCTACATCTCCAACCTTTTGCCACACTGCACCCAGCTTCCAAACATTTTTTTTTTTTTTTTTTTTTTTTTGGTGCTACTCAGTATTGGATATAGGGCCTCGTGCATGCTAGGCAAGTATTCTGCCCCTGAGCTATATCCCCAGCCCTCCATTTGATTTTTGTTAGATGGACTGGTGGATAAATGGATGGATGGATGGATGGATGGATGGACGGACGGACGGACGGACTATGTTATACCCTAACAGCAAAACTTAGAAATCAATAATTCTGTTACATTGTCAGGGAAAATGAAAAGTATGCAGATTATTTTTGAGGTACACCATAAAGAACACATCAGCAATTCATTCTTCTCCCATTGAGTGCTCCCTGCTCCCCAACAGAGCACCTGACTTACCGAATTTGTCATCTTGCAGTTTTGTCTTCACAGTAATGTATAAGCTTTTCGGGGAGTACAAATCAAGGTTTTGTTTTGTTTTGCTGGTGAATGACACTTAACAGAAATGTATTAAATGTTTGCAAATGGGCAAAACTTAGGAAAACAGAAGGGACTTGAATTTCCCAAGGGGAACCTAGGTTCTCTTGCCTGCCTCCAGAGTTTCCTGCCTCTCCATATTTCCCCAAATTCACCACAGCTTTCAATCCTCTCCTTTTACAGATAAGAAAGGTAAGGCCCATGGAGATGAAATAACCTGTATAAAGTCACAGGGAAGAATTCAAGGCAGAGCGAGAAGTAGAACTCAGTCTTCCTAACTCCAGCTCTTTCCACTTAGTTGCCAAATACTGTCAGCAAGGAGGATACTGAGGAATTGTGTGCTTCATCAAGGGAGGCTGGCCCAGAAGGAATGGTCTCACCAGCACCATGCTGAGCAAACTGTATCAGAACTTTGACATAGCCCAGTACAATTAATTTTAAATTTAAATTCTGAGAGGGTGGGGAGAGTAAACTGCATTCACCAAGAAATATTGATAATAAATTATTTTGTGAGGAAAGCTTAAAATTATACTTAAAAGTAAAATATGCCATATAAAAATGTCTGTTGAAAATATCTTTTTATTAGAAACAACATTAACACATTATAATACATTGTGCAAATATATATTTCATTTTTTTTGCCTGAGTTTTTATGAACAAGATTTCTCAGCACAATAGTTCTTCCTCTGGGGGCCACTCATGTATTCAGTAAGTGCTCAGTGCCCTGCCAAGTGCTGAAGAATTGGGGGAAAAAAAGCAGAGAAAAACAACACAGTCCCATATCTCAAGAGGATCACAGTACCCTATTTTCCTTATTTTGGATGTCTCTGTTTTAACATGTATACTTCCAATTTGTAAGACATATTTTATTCCTTGCTAAAGTTTTTAGAAAATAGCCTATATGTCCAAGGTAAACTGGACAATTAAAATAATTTGTTAAAATACAATTGAAACATAAATTTGGGACTTAAATAATCAAGTGATTTACGGAAACATAATGCTATCACCTAAATTATTTTGATACAGTCTTAACTTTTTACTTCGTGACTTTGCAAAGCCCCAAAATGTTTTAATAAAAAGAGAGACCTTCTTTCTTGATCTTCTATCAATACACAGAGAAATATTTGTCTTATCTGAAAGCAATCCATTGCCAAAAGCGAAAATTAAACAAAATCCAAAGCTGCATCTATGGTTCTTTTATTAGTCTTTGTCTCCTTTCTTTAGTAACTTTGATAGTTTCTTAATGTTTGTATAAAGAGGGACTTGTACATGTGAATATTCTCAGTGTAAAACCGAAATTATTTCTTTGGAAAGTTGTCTACAAGTCTATTACTGGCATTTCCCTTTATTTCTATGATACACTTCTCAAAATGTTCATGTTTATCCTATTTTGTACATTTTAATAAAGATGATTCATAATCATATGTGATTTACTTCATAATCTCAGTGACACACCATATTCCCACTTTTGGCGTGGGAAATGCCATCAACTGTTGCTGCTATAGAGCACACAGGCATCAGGTGATCCTTGGAGGTACTCGACTTCATTATTTCAGAATTCTTCAATGTGGTTCCAGCCACGCATAGTCATACAGATAATAAATGCTCAAAGATAACTTATGAAGCTTGTTCACAGAACGAAGCTGTCCTCCCTTGCCCCACATTTCTGGAAGTATTATCCAAAGTGATCTCCAGGATTTAAATAACAATGTTTAAAGACACTTAACACCACAGTAACGAATTTGCTGGCATGACACGAACAATACGGTTACTCCAGATGCTATATTCAAACTGTATGGGTCCATTGAAAAAATAAATATAACCTACAAGAAAAAGACCATAAGGAAAATTTAAAAGTTTGAAAATAATGTTTTACTACAGCTAATCTTAAATATCCAATCTGTTAGAGTTGAAATATTTTTAACATTGCAATTTTTATCTTTTTAAATCCTACTAACATTTTAATGTCTTGCTTATAGGTTTAAAAGAAAATGTTCTCAGATCTTCTAAATTATCACCTAGAATTCATTGTCTTACCATGAATTCCAATTTCAATGCTAGAAATACTTACATTAGTTAATAATACTTATTAATTATTTGTTGTAAGTTAGGGACAATAGTTCCTTTCATAATTAAAGCAAAAAGTCATATAAATTATTGGTTGTTAGGAGCCTTTATTTATAAATTACCCCCACTCCATTCCTAGTTTAAATTCTGGCAACATCCTTTGCATCTTGGCATTTTTACATATAATTTAAGGTAATATATAGGGTTTGGCATGACTTTTTTTACAGAATTAGCAATAATTAAAATTTTTATTTTTTTCTAAGCAACTTATTTTTTGTTTGTGCTCTGTGTAAGTAGTCACTCAAGAATAATTAATGACTTAACTGCCATATATTTAATAGCGCATCTAAGTCCTATATTAAAACCCTTCATACAGGAAAGAGTTTCAAGGAGCTGCAGAAGCTCTTGTTGAAGTTTAATGCAATGTAATAATTACCATTTTTTTCATATACAGCATCCACTTTATCGCCAATTCCTGGGAATTCCTCCTCTATCAGTCTGGGATAGTCTTTGTCCATGATATGATTAGTATCATCATATCTATTTAATAAGAAAAAGAAATTCTTAAGTAAGTTCTAGTTCTTAAAAATGATTTAAGCCCATTGAAGGGGTGTAAACCTGCAATCCCAGCTACTTGGGAGACTGAAGCAGGAGGATCTCAAGTTCAAGGCCAGCCTGGGCAACACAGGGAGAACCCACCTCAAAACAAAACAATTTTAGATATAATACAATGGATTCAATGATACCTTTCAGAATGGACAAGTTTTAAAATATCTGATAGTTTCTTTTTAATTAGTAATGAATGTTTGATGAGTATTTGTTGACCTTTTTAAAGGTCATCTTCGTAAGGATAATTATAAGCTTATTTCCACTTTACAAATTTTGTACCTGTTATAAAAGTATGTCATTAGGATGGCATTCTTAGAATGAAAAAATATATTTCACTGAATAAATATATGCATTGAATAATTGTCTATTGATCTTCTACTATGTGTAAAATAACTTGCTAAGTACAGTAATGGATATAAAAATATTTAAGGTTTAAATTCAGCACTAAAATGTTATAAGGGCTTATGATAGTAAAGATTGAAAGGAGAGAACAGGTTTCCCCATGCATAACTGTATATTCTACATTTCTTCTTCCCTATCACCACCACACCCTGACCAACCGAATACATTCTGAAATTAACCTAAAAAAATAGTATCCCTTAAGGTGCTATTGTTACTAATGCGAGCCTTTTATATCCTTGAAGTACATCCTAATATGTAAATGGTAAGAATCCCTGACCCATCAAGAAAGCTTAGACATATGACATATATACACAATTATAGCATCAGGCCCGTGTGTGTGTGTGTGTGTGTGTGTGTGTGTGTGTGTGTGTGTATGTGTTACTGGGGTTGGAACCCATGGCTTTGTTATGTTAAGCAATACTCGGCCTCTAAGCTGCATCTCCAGCTCAACACCAGGCATTATAAGGTAAGCATTATAAGGTAAGTAAGTTAAGCACCATAAGAGAGTAAACAGAAAATGTCATGACTGTACAGGAAAAGGGGAGATAACCTCTGAGTGGGGTGTTCAAAAATTCTATATATTCTTCAAATATTTCAGATAGTTAGAGTTTTAAGAGGGAGATATGAAAGGAAGAAAATTATGTAAGAGAAGTTGAGGGGGATTTAAAAGCACAGTATGTTTGCGATCTGATAAGCAATTCATCCTGACTGAACCATAGAGTTCTTCCAGAGTGCAGGAAATGGAAAGTTGTGCCAGATAGAAGCTGTCAGTAATTTTTAGAGAGGTACAAATTTAATTATCAGAAAAAAAATAATTCAAAAGACAAAGATGATACACACAGGAAGATGTATATAGTGTATAGTTGTGCATGTGTCTGTGTGTGCCTGTGTGTATGTAGAAATAGAATAAAGCATCCATTCTAAATATTTCGAGTGTGGAGTTCCTTGATATATTGTCATTCCCCATTGTAGAAATGGATCTGGACTCCTAAATGTTGCTCAGTGCTGCCTGAACCTTTAAATATGTTGTAAATATTCCAGTTCCATTTTCTCTTCAGAAATTTAACTTTACAAACTATGGGCCCATCAGCTTACTGATCACCCTCTCTAGTGGATCAGCTGATTCTACAAACATGGAGCCTTTTCTCAATTAATCATTACCTGTACCCATTCTGGTGTCCTCTCTAACCCCTGAAAATAGAACCACTTATAAACTAGGAGGTGGTGACAAGAGAGAGAGTCCAGATAAAAGATTAAAAAGAATAAAGATACCAAAGTAAAAGTAGCAGTTTGCCATGGTTGAGGCATAATAAATGGCTAAGAAAGAAAAGAGCGGTTGAGAAGAGGTGGATAGAGTGTGTGTATTTAAGAGAGATTAAGATTTTAAACATGTCTGGAGCCCGTGCAGGAGCTTGACGTGGAACAGAAAGAAATGAGTGACTGGTATGAAATTTAAAATAATATGGTAAGATAATAACTTAAGAGTAGGAGCAGATGTTTGAGGCTTGCTCTGTCCCCATTACACAAGATGGGACAGTGCATATTGTTGTCTTACCTCCAGACCTGGTTTCCCGAGAAGAAGAGGGTCTTGCCCGTGTCCTCAAAATGAACAGCAGCACTTATCTTCTTAACCTCTTTTGGAAAACCCAGTTCAGATATTTTTTTGGGATAACCTTCCAGAATGTCATAACCATTAAGAGCCCAAAATTTTCTACCTAGAAGAAGTGAAAAAAACAGTTTTAGTATAAAGAAAATCTATTAGGACTCACACATGTGAACATTTACTTAAAAAAAAATACTATATTTCAGAAATAAAATATTCAGTGTTCATTATCACAGTGTTTATGAATCATAGAGATACAAGCATTATTCCAATAAAAATTAGTGTGTAAGACCCTAACTTCCTCGTTCTGAATATAGCCAAGCAGATATCAAAGTTAATTTGGCAATTTATTACCTCTGAATATTGTTTAGAGATGGGTAAAAAAAATTTTGTTTGACTATACAGCACAATAGTAAATTGAAAACACATATTTTATACCAGTTAGAAAGTTATTTCTTTCTCTAAAAAGTAACTTCATTATTACATTAGTTATGGTAGTCAAATAATAAAAATAATGTGAGTAGAATGTTAGATAAACATAGCATTAAATTGTGGTCATGAAGACAGAATAGCAATTCGGAAATTTATCATGATTTTATATCAACAGAATAAGTAGAATTTAAACACGTATCTATGCTTTGAAACCAAATATGTAAACAATATGTATTAAATATAGTGAAGGACTAGAAAAGAAAGTGAGAACATAATAAAATGAACTTGTTTACAGAAAGGGGAATTATAGTTAACATTTTTTCACTTTTTCAAAATGTACAATGTTATGGTTTTTCAGTAAACAATATATAGAGATTTTTTTTTCAGTGCTAATGATGGAAGCCTCAGCAAGAGATCTACCACTGAGCTACCTCTCCAGCCCCCAGTAAGCAACTTTTAAGAGAAACCAAGAGAAAAAAAAATTGAAATGATGGATATGATGCAAATAGATATGATAGCTAATAAGATAGAACTCTTGCATATCAAATTTAGGGATATTTGGTAGAATGGTCAGGTGGTTTTTGGTTTTCAACTGATCCTTAATTTAGGTGTACTTTTGGTAGTGATCATTTTATTAAGTCTCAAGTCTATCACTGTCTCCCTGGTCATGTGGAAGGCCTCACCTTGGATGGCTTACCTCGGAAGATGAATATAAGGTCATGAGAAGGATGTTCATATGCAGCATCGACACGATTGGGAAGTTCTGGCCAAAATGATTTTGTCAAAAACAGCTCTGCATCAACCTGCTGAGGGTGCAGGCGCCAGAAGAATCTAGCACAAGAATAGAAAGACATAATTTTCTATCATATTTTAAGTGCAATATTTCTATCCTGCAAGCCACCTCTCTCCACATCAACACAATTAACACAACTGTTCCCTAACACCTGTGAAGGGGAAAAAGTTCCATATTCCTTCAAGGGTAGTTTTAAGTTTTGGTTATCCTAATGCTAGCCTAAGGTATTCAAGTTTAAAATGTCACAGAGCTTTAGTGAAAGCTCTGAGTCTTTTGTGGGTTGACATGGTGCTTTTTTCTTGTTTTGTAAATCTTGCAAGTGGCAAGCAATATGCCAGGCACTGTGTTGGGCTCTAGAAAAAAAAAAAAAAAAACATGAATACACAAGCTATGTCTTCCATGTAGTTCCATGTAGTTTTCACATTATCTCACTGATAATGTGGGAAAACACCAGAGCACAATATAATTAGAGTTGTATGAAAGGAATGCTGTTGGATCAAAATGAGGGGGCAGCTAATGGATTAGTGAACAGATAAACAAATGAGCATCATACAACAATTTAGAAATTGAAAATTAATATTTCAATGTTAATACCTATAAGTTTAGGTTGCAAAGCATTCCCCCTCTCAAATTCCAGCCTAGGTATCTGAAATCAAAGTCTTTCCATGCCAAAAGGAATTCTTATGGACATTAATGAGTAACATTTCACTAATTCAGTAATTACTCTCAGTGTCTGTCTGTTTTTCAAATAAATTGGATTACTTACTTTACTTTGTTGTCTTTATAAGAAAGATAACCAAAGATGTAAATGAAGCTGCTCAATGCTAAGATTATCCATTGGAAAGGAAAGTGTCTATTCATTAGTCATTTATTGGATCTACAACATGTAAATAAACTGCCCAAAAGTCTATTCTTTTCCCTGTTAGACTCTGAATGTTTGACTGGATGTTTTGGCAGTTTGCAAACATGGCCATGCAAATGTTTGTCACATGCAGATTTGATGAAAGACTCTCAAGAGTACCTGTCTTTAAAGATCATTGTTTCTCCTCGGAGACTGGTAATGGCATCAAGGGTTAAGGAGGGGTCACATTTGTCTGGTGTTTTGGGATGTTTAGGGTTAGGATCTTCATCTCCTGGACCTGCAGTGGTGAAATAAATGGCAGAAGTTACTGAGTATGACCCCCCCTGATGACCTGAGTCACAGCACAACAGTCTGATCCTGCTTATGGAGAGAAAGAATGGATTCCCTCCAAGGAGGGCAGTAAGTCCTAAAGCTCCTACATAATGGTAATCCTACCTCCTTTCTCCAGGGTTACCAAGGTCTTGCAAGGGGACTACCTCTCTGCTTTCATCCTTCAACAAACCTTCAGACTCTGCTGAACTACAAATTAATTTTTTTTATCTGATAGATGTGAGAAAAAAGCAAAAGACTGAGAAAAATTCCTCCATACTTTGTATCACCAATTGACAAACTGTTCTTGAGAAACATATTTCTCTTAAAGCCATTTCTGATGGCATGCTATGCCTGTGATCGCCCTCAAAGCATCTCCTTCTCCTGACTATCTTATCAACTGTCAATATCAGCTTATGTTGCGTCACCAGTTTGCCACAGTGCATTGCATCTCAGTGACAAGCCAGCCTGCGGCAAGTCTGATGTGATTTGCACATGGTTATAACTCTTCCACCAGCTCACACAGCAGTGCGCAGCAGTAACCGTACAGTGTTTTATCTAATTTTATTACCAGTCCCTTTTTCACAATATAGTAAAAATAAAAATTGCAAAATAAAATGGAAAATTCCATTGGCCACCTTCAAGTTCTTGCCTTTGCTTACACTAGCTATAATAATAAATTTAAATCTGGGGTGGGGAGGAATTATGGATTGAGGAGAAGTGAGCAAGTTTTCTGAGCTCTTTGCTCCAGATATGTTTACACTAATGACTGCATGGTGGCTTTCATTCTATTTATGGCAGGTAATCTATAAATAAATGTTTTGGTTAAGATTTAAATGTTTTGTAAATATTATGGAAAAATTGGAAGAATAAAAGGAGGGATTTCTTCACTGTCATTATAATTGTTGGTTAAAAACTACTGAAGTTCACAAGAGTGATTTCTACTATGGCAATTAGACTAGTTGAAAGAATACCAAGAATTTATAACTGCTGTCACCATCAACTGTGTTACTATAGGTGTACTAAACTCTAACAGGCTTAATTGCTTCATTGGTTAAATGGGAAATAAAATATTTTCCTTTTTCATGGTAGAGGTATTTTGAGGGTATCTAATGTATCTGACAATGTATAAAATACAAATACAGAAGTTATATTATGCAAAAAAAAGCATACAGAATGGAATATTTTCTCTTTGGACAATTTAGAAAGAAAATCTAATGCATGCATCTATTCTACTTATGTAACTGATTTTATAACTGATTCTATTCTGTTTTTATAGCTGATAAATTAGGTCACCGTAGAGAGACTGGATTCCTTGTACATCATCATCAGGAAGCATGAAATGGCTTTTTCCAGTGTAGGTGTAGATGGGAAACATGAGGGCTCCTGGGTCCTTGGAGTGGTCAAGGCCTAAGGAGTGACCAAACTCATGGGCAGCTACAAGAAACAAGTTGTAGCCTGTAAGAAAACAAAGAAACAGTGATAAAAAAAGGAAATTCAGTCAATGAAAGAAATATTTTTTCCATCTTACTTTTCTCTTTCTTCATTATCATGTTCACTTTTAAAAATTAATATTCAGTGGCTTGAAAAAAAATTCAAAGTATTGATATAATCTTTATTAATAATTTATGGTTCTCTTTGATTATAGTTGCCTACATAATTAATCAGTTACCTACAGCAATATCAACAGATTGCTCTCATATAATTATTAGTTAATAAGGATTTACTGTGAATACAATAGGAATTCTGATTTGCTATTTTTATTCTTAGGCCAGGGGAGGAAAGTGGACAGAAATTACCTTAAATTAGAAGTAGGGAAATCACATAGAGCCTTGCCTAGCTAATATGCAGTCTAGGACAGCATCCAAACAGGAGGCAGCATCCAAGAGATAATGACCAAGCATAGAGAACACATCAACTAGGGTCTCTGGGTATATACTTGGGAACAAATTCCAACCAAATGATCCTTTCCAGAATTTTCCTAGACCATAGAGTTTATAATACTAGAAACTATGTATGATTGAGCATTTCCCCTGTACTCTAGAATATGACTATGTCACTGTTTACATGGTTTCCTCTAGACATTCTTTTTATCAATTTTTAGCTTCCTAATATTGCTACTTTAGATAGGGAAGAAAAAGGATAATAAAGCATTAAAAGAAAAATAAGATGTGTAAGGCAATAGGGATATTTACTTCTGCTTAGAATACATGAAAGCTGGAGCCAGTGGTTTCAGTTCTACCTTAAATACCCTGTTATCATAGCCTGTACATGAAGAGACTGAACTAAGTTAGTATGCACATACACTACAGAGGTCACATATCTAAATAAGTAGTTCTTTACTAAAGTGACCAGTAATGCATACTTTTCTTGGCCTTCAACTGAAAACTTATTCCAAATTTATTTGTGGAAGTTTTCATTTACTTCAGTTATATATGTTTCAAATGCAGAACTTATATAGGAATCTAAATCTGAGTCTTACTGTAACTCTGTCTTAACACTAGTTAGTGTTGTTCTTTCTTCCTAAGGTCATTCTCACCTATGAAATACTCAAATATGTGAATATGTGAATTTTCACTCTTTCCTTTAGAGGCACTGGTGTTGAGACACTGATCATTTAAGGCCCAGTTTTACTTGGGAAAAATAATCCTTTATATTTCAATGAAATATAAAAATCAGCTGTCTATAAAGAAAGACTACCTCTAGTTGCCCTAAATTAGAATCTCTCTAGTTCCAAAATTAAACTCTCTTTGAAATAATCTGTGATTTTTCTTCCTAAATTTGCATTGTAATTAATTTGAGCTTTGAAGATTCAATGACTAAATAAATGCATTCCACAATCCGTTTCATTTTCCTCTTGTAAATACATCCTTCATCTTATCTGTCTCAGTGCATTTAAAGACATTATCTTGATTTCTCAAAGCAGTGTTTATAAAATGAGTGCTGTAGGCAAATCTGAAGCAAGTAACTCATGCAATAAGGAATAGAAAGTTGTTTGAACTCATGTCATTAATATTTCTACGAAGGAAAGACTCTATTTCAATTCCCATGCAATTCAGTTATGACCCATAGATGGAGTCCTAATGACTTTTAGATATAAATTTATATAAACTATAATTCTTCAACATGCAAAAAAAGGAACCCACAATAAAATTTCCTTTGCTGACAGAGAAGACATTTTAATCAGACTTCTAAGTTAGTATCCCTCAGATCAGGATGATAAAGTAATACATTTTATCCATTTTTTCACATTCACAATTTATTTGTAGAAATGTCTCTTGTAGAGATACTAACAAGAATAAGATTGGTTTTATTTATTTATTTTAGAAAATATAATCAAATGCTAAATACAATTTATTTTATGCTTCTTCACTTTGTAGGAATATGTTCACTGTGTAATCTAATAATACATTAATTCATCTGTATAAAAAACATTACCTTTAGAACTACTGGTCCAGTCTTCATCATCATCAAAATGGGCATCTCCTCCATAGTTTGGTCCAGGAGGAAAAGCATGAGCCAGCAGACCAGAGGGTCCATCAAATGGGTAGAAGTCTCCATGCTCTACAAACGAAAGGGAGAGTCAGAATCTGAGCATGCCCAGTAGAACCTGGCACAACTTTTGTTAAATGCTATAAACTTAATGAATGACTAGAAGAAGGAATAAAAACAGAACCGATTAAGGATTAGAACAAAAAAACATTTCAGAAATGATTCTGCCTCATTACCTTTAGTTCCAAAAGAGATCATGATGTCTGCTGTGCCATCATGGAGTCTGGTAAAATTCAAAGGTGTCACATCGGACCATACTTTGAAGGCTTTTTTAAATGCCTTCTCCACTTCAGAATGAGTCATATCAGGGGTATAATTCACAATTCTATTCAACAGAGAAAGTTTCAATTACATTTTGGAAAGTTAGAGCTATTTTACAATACACTTTCTTGGAACATTGCTTTTCAACTAAAATGCAATGTCTTTTTTAAAAGTTCTACTATAGGTAGAATTTATTAGTTGTGGTGATATTCAAGGATAAAAAGTTAAGAATTCAATTAGATATTTGAGTATCTCTATACGTTTGACCATGTGGCTTCTTAAAGTATTCAGACATATAATAGAACTTATTTTGCATGGTAAAAGTTTGGAATTATATCAATATAGCCAAATTAAATAAAATACCTCTGTAAAACTTCTAACAAGAGTGGAACCTTTTATCTTTAGCTCTATGATAATAAATGTGACTGAGGTCTTATTTTTGCAAGTTTTATTGAATTTATTTTTATTTTTATTTTGGTTTCATTTCTAAAAGATTTGCTTTGTGATGTCCCCTGAAAAGTAATGTTGGATTATAACATTACAATTATTGATGTTATGAGACATTCCCGGCAGCAGTCTTAAAATCATTTCTAGACCTACTTAACTTCCAATTAAATATTTAAAGCCAACTTGGTATTAGACATTTACTACCAGAAGAAAAAACTAGCAAATATCAAGTAAATGGAGTCTGTTATTCACCTGTAGGTTAAATTCGTTTGGGACCATTTGAGAGTCCGAGGGAAAACATTGTATTCGCCCACATCAGGGACCCCGCATCTTGGTTTTTTCATGATATCTAAGGTACTATCGTCCAGTTTGCCCGTCACCTCTAAGCCGAAGAAAGACTGCATTTCTCGGAGCCTGTCCACCATGGAGCTTGCTGCGTTCTTCTTCAGGATTCCCGCAAGATTTGAAGGATGATAATAAGATTTCAAGTAGTGCTGAAAAAGAGACCCAAATAAGCTGCTTTTAAAAGGGGAAAGAATTTAAGAGCTGGGCCACATCCTCAGGATGGGTAAGCTACTCTACCTCTGCAAACTGGAGGTCTTCCTCAGACAAGTCTTCATCATCCTCACCACTGGGAAGGGGCAGGGCCCGACAGTGAGTCCAGCTCAAGAGGAGGAAGGCAGCCAGGACACCTGGGTGCATCTTGAATGGCTGTGCCTGGAGTCTGCTGCCTTTCCACTGGCAAATACCTTTACTTTTATAGGCCTGCAATGTTGAGTCATCATTCATGGGTGTCTCAACTTCCTCAGCAGTCAAAGGTAAGCATGCTTACAAGGCGACTTTTTTTCTTTTTCTTCCTCCCGAGTGTGGTTTGTGGCAGAATTTGAGGGAAATATAAAATGAGGGCATCTCTTGTTTCAGCAGAGTCACAAAACCATCTGGCAAAATAAACTCCCTCAGCATATTTATGGATACTGTGGGAAGAAGCAGAGAGTAGTACATTTTTTCACTTCACTTTGCAAAAATGTTTTCTTCTTTCTGTAGGAAAGCAGCTGCTTTGGCTTTTTCAGATAAGAATATCAAGGTGATATGTTTACTCCCATAAAGAGAAACCTAGACCTGCACCAAGAATGCTTACAGCCTTCTGAGTTCTAAACTACATTCTCTTTTAAGAGCAACTGTAGGGAGAAATACTGTTTACCTGAGGGCTGTGGAATTGCACAAGAACCAAGCTTCAGTCCTCAGATGTAGTAAGGGACTGAATCCCAAGGTCAGATTTACACACACTGGCATGCCCTTTCAATGAATATGGAGTCCTGCACAAATTTCCTACAAGCCCAGGCAGAAGTAGAATAATAGCATTCAACAACTCTAATGATTAGGAATATATATTGAAAGATTGCTGCATACTACATTTAAAGGCCATTATCTCTTTTAATCCTTACAACACCCTAGGCAGGTACTATGGGAAGGCTTGTTTTCCATCTTACAGGTGAAAACTATGAGACGAAGAGAAGGCAAATGTCATAAGGTTAATAAATGGTACTATCAGAATTTAAACCCAGGACAGTCAACTCAACACTCCATGTTCGTAAGCACTATCCAATATCGCTTCTACCCTGTTTCTTTTCAGACATTTTCTTAAAAACCAAGGTGCTTGGTTCTCACACCTCTGGAAGTGCCCAGGAAAACAAGAGCTGTAAGTAAGCACATGGTCAGTTTAAACTTTGTCAAATTTCATTTTTACATTTGAACAATAAAAGTACCATTGGTCCAATAACTCAGAAAAACAGTTTTAGAGTCCTCGATTTACAACTGTTCTTCTTTTCAAAGCTTTATACATTCAGTACCATGAAATCAAAATGCCATGATTGGTCCCCTGTAGATGTAAATAGGTAGTCCCCTGTAGATTTAAATAGGTAGTCCCCTGTAGATGTACACAGAGTATGTATTGTCTGTGTTGAATTTATGCTATTACATATTGTGTAATATTCTGTAATATTTTTAGTAGAGATAAAATAAATGATTGAACGTGCAAGTTAATTTAAGTGATCAAGAGTCAAAAAGAAAAAGAAGCTCAAAGACATATTAACCAAAGAAAAGAAGCATGAATAGAGATTTAGAGCATGTAGGAAAGGGTTAAAATGTGGATAAAATGCTATAATCTAGAGTAGTCAGTACCTTAGAGAAAACCAATAAAGACTATGAAATAAAAGCAATCAGTTGAAGGTATTCTATTATGCTTTTATCCAAAACACAGACAAATACACCCTAAGAATAGAGTGTTTCCAGTGAGTTCAAGATTAAATCTGGGCTCAATCAGAAGAAAAAAAAAAAAAAGCCTATCCACCATGGAGCTTACTGTATTCTTCTTCAGAAGAATTTTTCTTTCGAACATTTTTTCAGTGTTTGAAATTGGGGGAAAAAGAATAAAACAGGCTACTCATTCTCATATCTTTGGGGGTATTTGTAGAAATGTAACCATTCTAAAAGAAAAGAAATCTTTTGAGCTATCAAATCAATGAATATCATTTGAGCATCAACTGCGAGGGATATTATTCAAGTCACTATGACAATGGAATGAAGGGTAAGATGAGAATTTTTTTAACAGGATTATTACAATAATACCTCCTTCAAAAAAACCTTCTAAAGAGAAACAAGGACAAATGCCACTGTTTCTCAACTTTAAAAGTAATTATGAAAAAATAATTATGAAATAGCTTTAGTATTTTATTAGTTACAGAAAAGAGAAAACAGAGGTTACTAAAAATGTGCTATTACATATTCCATAATATTTTTAGTAAAGATAAGGAATTCCCCAGAATATTGAAATAAATGTTGATCCCTTAAGAGAACCAAACACTTTGTCTATAGGGAATTGTTCGCGGAGGAGTGGTGTCAGACTGCTGATAGGATGTGTCACCACTTTGTAATGTGTTGGCAGCCTGCTTGTCAACACAAGTGCTTATCACAGGTGGTTAATTGTAAAAATGAAAGCCAAGCCTTCTGGTTATCACCGGTGAAATGGCTGTGGTTTTGAATGTCACCTTTAACGTATAGGGGCTAAGTTGGTATTTAAAAATGGTTCTAACCCGCCTACTGAATCACTGGGAAATTTAAAAACCTGTAAAATGAGCAAACACAATTGGACAAGATTAGAGTAGGTATCTACCACTGATTCAGACATAAGCAATACGGGACTTTTTAAAACACAGATCATCACCAGTTTCTAAATTGAGAGTATCACCCAAGAGAGAAACAAAATTTGTCCATGAGCAACAGTTTTGTAAAGCATAGGGTGCACTCAGATTAGGTATAACCAAATTGGTCACTTGAGATGGTCTAAAATATAAAAATTCTGTAAATCGAAGAATCCTGAAGTTCAAGAGCATGTTTTAATTAGAGTATGTATTGTCTGTGTTGACAATGTCAGTAGTATCTTTATTTGTAAATGATAAGTGATTTGACTATGCAACTGCATGAGTTTTTGTGAACACTCTGAAGGTTGCTTTATTCTAGTTTCTGACTTCCTTTTTGTCTATAACCCCATGGAATGGGTTTACATGCTCTTAAAAGAGAAAACTAAATTTGAATTGGCACTTAGTCATATTTATACCCTAGAACGTAAGGTGTTGGAGTATCCTGCCTAACTTGCTTATGCATAGCCAATTGTGGCATAATCCATAGGTTCTACAACAGAATCCAGAGGGACTCATTTTAGAGGCTCCAGCTGCAACGCAGGTCAGCAATTTAGGAGGTCATTTCCTTTTAACAATTCAATCACATGCTTTTTAGAGATGCTATCCTTGTACTGGGCTGATCCACAAAAGAAATTAATAGAATCTGTAAGAAATAAAGGAAATTATTTTTTAGATTCTGCCAGAATATAACAGTTGAAAGGAAAGACTTAATTTTCTGGGCTTACTGCCTAATCAATTCTAATTTTCATTGTGCCTCATTAAAAAGAATATTTACTACATGGCTGCTTCTGCCAGATTTAGCCGAACACTCTAAGAGAAAACAACTAGGAATAGAAAACACATTCTGGCCCTCCCCTCCCCAATTTCTTTGAAAAGGTTAAAATGAAGATGGTTTGGTACTGAATAATAGATATGAAAACAAGTTGTAAAAATGGAGAAATGCCTCAGTGGCTTTAACAAAAAGCAACTTCAGTGAATTTGAAGCTTCCTAATATTTAAACAACAAAGCAAAAGTTCTACTTTTATCAAAATAGACTGTATTATATTATATGTATGACGAATATATTACAATTAATCTCCTATTATATATAATTTTAATGCACTAATTTTAAAAAGTCTAGTCTTATTACCTTAATTCACTAAAGTAGAACATAAGTTCTGTTTTTGTTTTTGTTTTTTTCCCTATTTCAGAAAACGTTTGCAAGTTGTTTTATTTACAATGTCAACTTTTAAAAGCTCACCAAAGTAAACTGGACAATAAACTTGGCAGATATCGATTTACAAAAGCAGGGAAAGCCCAAAATGACCCTTTCTACAGAGAACCCACAGTTCGATTTTATTCAGAGTAAAGAAAAAATAAACTTTTTCTCATACTAGAAGAAATTCAGCCATAGGTTTGGAGTCTGTACTCAAACTACACAGGCAATAAGGACAATATTATGCTAATAAATTGATTTGCTGCTGCATTTGTCTACTGTTTGTCTAACATTAACAATTATAAACAGAGCAGTGCAACTAGTATTTGGAACAATCCTTATAGTGTCATAGTGTCAGGTACAACATTCCACTTCCTTTCACATCACCCCTTCTCTTTGCTTACCTGGGCTTCCTCCTCTTCAGTGAAGTCATGTTTGATATTAAAGGTTTTGCAAATCTCCTCAGGAGTTTTCCCCTTGATCATATTGGCAACAGTCTTGTCCGTAACATCAAGCAAACTTTGATGTCTGAGTAGTTCGCAGCCAGAATAAGTTCACAAAAGTGATCCTTGGTCAACTTTCAGGAATTCTTGGTCCCAAATGGGAATATCTTCTGTTCACTTTTCTCAAGAGGAGGAGGGTCATCCTTCTGGTGTGTGCACCACTGAATGACCTTTTTTTAATATTGCTGCATTAACATTTGGTAGAACAGCTGGGTCATCATCTTCTTCACCATCCATTCCCAGATCTTCCAACATGGTCTTGATTGTCACAGATTGCTTGGCAATTTCTACATCAGCTTCAAATATCTCCCCATTAGAACTTTGTAACTTAATTGATGGCCAATTGTGGCATGATCCACGGGTCTGCAACAGAATATATAGGGATTCATTTTAGATTCTACAGCTGCAAAGCAGGTCAGTAATTTAGTGATTCTAACAATTCAGTCATGGTGTTGGTCTCAAGAAGATGGCGGACCAGAGCCTGAAGGGGCCTGGCAGCATCCACACAAGGAAAGAAAAAGGCACAGGACAAGGCGACTCCGAACCTAAGAATTTTTAAAGAACAAAATTTCGTATTTAAAAGTTAATGTACACAAATGCAACGTTATTATATAATGTTTGGAAAACAGAGTCTTGTAAGAAAATAAATTGCCATAACATCTCAAGTTTTTTTGAGATGATCCCCCAAACTACACTATATATATCCTTAAAAGTTAACCTTAAAGTTTTCCTCTTTTTTTTCTTTTGTATTTTATTTCTTTATTTGTTGTTTTTAGATATACATGATAGTAGGGTGTATTTTGACATTTTATACATACATGGGGTGCAATCCATTACAATTTTGATCCACTCTTGTGGTTGAACACGATGTGGAGTTACAATAGTCATGTATTCGTATATGAGCATAGGAAAGTTATTTTCTGATTCATTCTACTGTCTTTCCTGTTTCCATCCACCCTTTCTTCCCTTCATTTCATTTGTCTAATCCAATGAACTTCTATACTTCCAGTCCCTACCCTCCCTTGTTGTGGGTTATCATCCACATATCAGAACATTTGACCTTTGGTTTTTTGGGGACTGGCTTATTTCACTTAGCATGATATTCTCTAGTTCCATTCATTTTTTAGAAAATGTCATAACTTCATTCTTCTTTATTGCTGAGTAATATTCCATTGTGTAGATATACCACATTTTCTTTATCGAATGTGAATGAGCTTTATCTGAGTATGAATTGAGCTGCTATAAACATTGATGTGGCTGTATCAGTGTAGTATGCTGATTTCAGGTCTTTCAGGTATAAACCAAGGAGTGGGATAACTTGGTCAAATGGTGGTTCCATTCCAGGTTTGCTGAGGAATTTCCATACTGCTTTCCAGAGTGGTTGCACCAATTTGCAGTCAGAGCAATATGTAAGTGTACCTTTTCCCCCACATCCTCGCCAACATTTATTGTTACTTGTATTCTTGATAATTGCCATTCTGACTAAAGTTTTCTTAAACAGCACTTTCTAGGACAGAAACACTCATTGTATTATTGGTATGTTGCATCCACTTTATCAGTTCCAGACAAACCATCTTTAATGAATTTGGAGTGGTCATTTTTCATAGTTTTGTTTTCATCATCAAGTGTATCACAAATTTGGGAATGAGCTCAAACTAAATCTTAACAATGCTATGCATTTAGGCCAGGCATTGTAGTATATGCCTGTGATCCCAGCAACTTGGGAGGCTAAGGCAAGAGAATCAAAAGTTTGAGGTTAGCCTCAGCAATTTAGTGAGGCTCTGTCTCAAAATAAAAAAATAAGAAGAACTTGGGTTGTAATTCAGTGGCACAGTTTCCCTGAGTTCAATCTTAAATATCACCCCCCAAAAGATGTTAATATTCAATTCTTTTCTAGAAATATGCTCTACATAGTTAATTTCAGAAATTTATATTTCATAAAAATGAGGAATTCGCTGTAACTATGAACTGCCAACAAAATCTTCTACCTCGACTGGCTAGTAGTACTTGTTCACTATGAAAAAATGTGGTGGTCCCAGTAGTAGGATCATGGACAGCAGCATCTATCCTTTGGGTATCTCCTGGGAATTCAAGGTCACAAACTTCCTTGGGATATTTATCTAGCACTGTGGGGCCTTGTAGGGCTCCAAACTTTTTTCATGTGATAAACAATAAATCAGGCCCAGCATGGTGGCACACACCTGTACTCCCAGTGGCTCAGGAGACTGAGGCAGGAGGATCACCAGTTCAAATTCAGCCTCAGCAAAAGCAAGATGCTAAGCAACTCAGTGAGACCCTGACTCTAAATAAAATACAAAATAGAGCTGGGGATGTAGCTCAGTGATCAAGTGCCCTGGAGTTCAATCCCCAGTACCCCCAAACAAACAAACAGACAAAAAAAACAATGAGTCAAAATAGAGCCTTATTCTTGGCCAAAAAAAAAAAAGAAAGAAAGAAAGAAAGAAAACTATGATCAAACAACTAAGACCTGTCAAAGGCAAGGTACATTATAAACCAATACCTGAATTACAAGAAGAAGAAGAAGAAGAAGAAGAAGAAGAAGAAGAAAAAGAAGAAGAAGAAGAAGAAGAAGAAGAAGAAGAAGAAGAAGAAGAAGAAGAAGAAGAAGAAGGGAAAAGAAAGAAAGAATCATTTAAGCTACAGACTCTAGGATGGATGTTTGGGTTTTTGTTTGTTTGTTTGTTTGTTTGTTTGTTTTACTTCTCCAGTGATCCAGCCTTAAGCAGTAGAGCCACAGAGGGATTAAGAGCACAGGACTTGGACTTAGAGACATCAGTCCCAATTCTGTCATTTATTATTAGCTCCCAGATTTTGGATAATTTGTTTAATGTCTCCAAATCTTTCTTTTCCTCTGTGTCAAACAGAGCACTAAGGAGGCTCTTATGAGATGATATAGGTAAAGTGCTAAACTCAATGTCTGGCTCCCTGCATTATTACTAATCATAACAACATTCATTAAGTTACATTAAATGCTCTGAAAAAGTTTATTATTCATGATCAATCATTCACTTTCTGTTCTTGGTTCTGGAGATTTAAAAAACATGTCTACAATCAAAACTCACAAAATTTCTGCTCTGCCATTCAAATGCAAGGGTAACATATTCTTCTCTGCATTGGCCTTCATTTTTGTTTCCCATATATTGGTAATCCATCTCTGCATAATCATTATCACCCATTCTTCCTCCCTCAAAACCTTAGCCTCAGTTGTCTGAACTGCCCTAGAATGCCAATCAGTCTTGGAAACCTCAAGTGGTCTTTGTTCTTCTTGAAAATGTTTGTAATTTTAAAAGTATAACAAACCTCCAATGTCCGAAGAATTGAAAGCTGAATGATGGAATTCCAAATATGACTAGAGGCACCTTCACTATGAGGGAGAGCAGAGTTTGGACTGAAGCCCTTCCAGACAGACACAAACTGAGACTAGAGATATATTGTTATATTGTGTGCATGTGCAAATATGTAACAACACATCCTATCATTATGTACAACTATAGGGCACCAATAAAAATGTGGAAGAAAGTTTTAAAAATAAGTAACTATGCACAGGGGAAAGACCTGCATACATTCTATCAGAGGAGCCCTTCTTTCTGACAGAAGTAAAAGAAAGGATTCACCTCTAAACAGTATTAATATAAGGTCTTCATAAACTGCATCAAGCCATTTCAGAAGATCAGGCCAAAATGAATGGGAAAGCAATGTTTAAAATGCAAGATAAAGTAATTAAATCATATCAATTAGAGACAAGAGATGATCTCAAGGCACAATTGAAGTCCGTAGCACAATTTTTAAAAATTCCATTGTATATTGAATTTGGCACCAGGAAAGCCAAAAGATAGGAATGCTAATATCATTAGTTGGAAGAAGCCCACTGGGGCTTAAAGGTCCAACAGCACCAAGTCTGACTAAGCACCACTGGGGCAGAGTTTAACACAAGAATGAATGCACAGGCCTTGAATCAGACAGACCTGATTTAGTTTCAGATGCCATCCCTTAACCAGCCAATCGACTTTTCATTCTTCTTTCATCTAATGAGGTATTTATCAAGAGCCAATCCTTTTAAAGAAAATTTCATACATATACATAATGGAGTTTTATTCAGCTATAAAGAAAAATGAAATGATGTCATTTGCAGGAAAATGAATAGAATTTGAGACCATTGTGTTAAACAAAATGTGACAAATTCAGAAGGTCAGGGTCATATGTTTTCTTTCATATGTGGAAGCTAGAGAGAAAAAAGGAAAAGTGGGGTAGGGGGTGGATCTCATGAAACTCAAAGGGAGATCAGTGGAATAAAGGGAAGGGACCAGGGGAAGGGAGGAGAGGAAGGAAATTGGAAATACTGGGGCATGATACTGGCCAAATTATATTGTTATGTTATGTACATGTATGAATATGTAACAACAAATCTCATTATGTACAACCATAATGCACCAACAAAAAATATGGAGAAAGAAAGAGTTGATCATTTGCCTCGAACTGTTCTAGGCACAGGGGATACACAATAGCAATCAAACACATCAAAATCCTGGACCTCATGGTGCTAACACTCTAATAGGAAGAGAGAGAGAATGATAAAAATAGAGCAGGAAAGAGGGATAGGGAATAGAAGGGTCAGGTGAGGAATATTCCACTTTACATATGGTGGCCAAGACACTATTATTTTGGCACTATGAAAACAATTGCTGGGCCTCAAGCAATAATAAATGAGGGAAATTCAAATTTGGGCTTTAGGTTGTTTCGAAGCATTTAGCAGCTTTGCATGAGAATGATAAGCATGCCTGTATGACTGTACATATGGTGTGATGCTACATGGTATACAATCAGAGAAATGAAAACTTGTGCTGCAATTGTGCACAATGGATCAAAATGCATTCTGCTATCATATATACCTAATTAAAATAAATAAATTCTAAAAAAGAAAAAGAATGATAAGCATGTCAATTATAATAATTCTTTTTTTAAAAAAGAGAGAGAGAGAAAGAGAATTTTAATATTTATTTTTTAGTTTTCGGCGGACACAACATCTTTGTTTGTATGTGGAGCTGAGGATAGAACCTGGGGTGCACGCATGCCAGACGAGCGCACTATGGCTTGATCCACATCCCCAGCCCCAATATAATAATTCTTATTAATTCATCAAAGTCTTTCAAATGAGTATTTGGCAAACGTTGGTATGCAGTTGATACACACACACACACACACACACACACACACTTCTAATTCTATATCACATCAAGTTAGGGGAATTTTTATGGGAAGCTTTTTTAATGGTCATTAGTTTACTATGAGAAATATATTTTCTCTGCCAGCTCCAGGTTGGAATGGCACAATGTTTTCTTTTTCTTTTTTTTTAATATATTTTTTAGTTGTCAATGGATCTTTATTTTATTTATTTGTGTATGGTGCTGAGAATCGAACCCAGTGCTTCACACATGCTAGGCAAGTGCTCTTCCACTGAACTACAACCCCAGCCTTACACATTCTTTTTCTAATAGAAAAGTAAAGAGATTGTAGGTAGTATATTTAATGCCTATGTTGCCTACCTCTTAATACAATAATTGTCAAAAATGTCTGTAAAGAGTGCGATCTAAAATAAAGCAGCAAAACATGAAATAAAGCATCATTTTATACCTGAATATATGACTATGTTTTGTTTGTGAATCACTGTAAATATGCTTACCACACTGTGGTTTAAATGATTGATTGGTAAACTGTCACACTTTTTGCCACCACAGGCGGGAAAAACTGGGTCAGGTCAAAATTATTTATAGTGAGTGACACCACACAATCCGTGTGGTGTTATCTTAACCCTCCAAGACCTCAAAACCCATTTTGGTTCATTCTGTTTCGTTGCTCTAATTGCTGTTTGGGGATATGGAATAGCCCAATGTTTTGACCACTTATGTACATAAAATGGACAAAGCAATTTTTTCCCAAATGGGAAATTTCTGTAACTTTGACCACTCTTCAAGTTGAATGATTACATCAATCCTCACTAAAGCATATTTACCTTTACCTTGGTAATAATTTGTCTAGACTTCATCAACATTGAAGTGAGCTTCGCCTCCCAAATCCTTACTAGGAGTAAAGGCATGAGGCAGCTGTCTGTGGGGCCCATCGAAGGGAGGTAGGTTACCATGTTCTAAACAGAAACAACTCAAAAAAGAGCTATGGTAAAATTGTTAAGATTATAGGAAAGCTTATCACTTCAGGTGGAGGGTATTCAAAAACGAGAAGTCTGTAGTAAAGTCAATTTTATCTTCATTGTTATGGTTGCTTTCAAAGAAAATCATGATGTAAGGAGTGTTCCAGAAAACTCTAGGGAAATTGAGTCTCCCAGCTCCAACTTTGACTGCTGATTGCTAATGAGCCCACAGCATTGAGATCTGCTGTTTGGTTCCCTGTTTTGACCAACACACATACATACAACAGGTATTTCAGTAGGTCCCCACATGTGACATTTAAAATGTTATTATACTTTTAAAAAGATATCCTTTTGATTATTATTTTCATTTCCATATAGAATCAGAAATCTAAGTTACACCGTGGTATATTAAAGTTTCTCTGGAGGCCAGCTTTGTTTTTATATACTCACAAGTGCTCTTGGTTTAAAAATCTAAACTGCATATTATCATCCAAGATTGAAAACTACCATAAGGCACTAATAATTTTAAATAAGGGTGTAAAATTCCATCTTATATAAAATATTTGAATGTCATTTTAATTATATTGAAAATGAGGGGAAGTGATAATTAATAAATTAATAAACTAATAAATTACACTCAGCCTATGCTACATTCCAAGTAGTAATATGCTAAGAGATTGAAGTGGTGGTACAGAGTTCTGAAGCATAATATTAAGGAAACATTGTAAAATAAGGTAAAGGAATCATTAGTTTGTAAATTATTGGGAAGAATTAGTTATTACTCTCTTTAATTTGCCTTTCAAGAAAAACCAAAAATAACCCAAAATATATTAAAGTGTTTCCTTTCTCCAACACTTGAAAGTGTGTTTCATGTTCAGTATTTAAAATATTTAACTATATCAATAGCCTAGAACTCAATGAGGTTTCACTTTAAAAGAAGTTCACTAACAAAGAAGTAACTCTCTGATGTACTTCAGGTTGAGCACAGAAATACTTTCTGTTTATTTTTATGTTCCTAAAGATTAAACACATATTTGTCTCATATTAGGCACTATATTCAAGTGGCTAAATGGATATATAAATGAATAGATAGAAATTAAGAGCAGGCTCAACCTGCTAGATTATCTGGACTTCCACTGAAAAAAAGACTCAACTTCATCCAATGATGTGTTTTCTATTTGTTATTTCTGAACTCTCCAAATTTGCAGGAAAATGATATGTAGTAATAAGTTACTGGGATTAAGAGACAACTGATTTTGCCTTTTTTAAAAATACTTTATTTATTTGTTTTTTATTTTTATGTGGTGCTGAGGATTGAACCCTGTGCCTCTCACGTGCCATGCAAGTGCTTTACCACTGAGCTACAACTCCAGATCCTGATTTTAACTTTTGTAAAAAAAAAAAAAAAAAAAAAAAAAATTATCACTGAAAATTAATTATCACTGAAAAAATGAAACCATTAGTTGTTTATCATATATTTACGAAATTATTTTTCCTATATGTTAAGCTACCTAGAAAAGATATACTAACTAAAGATTCCAGTAACAGAGAAAAAGCCTGGTTTTAGAATACAAAAGAACGTGATTTGGGGGAAACCGATTTATACAGCCCCAAACTGGGCCTCCAGAAATCATCTAGACTAATCCCTTCATGTTACATTGGAAAACAGGCCCAAAGACATTGAAAAACTTCCTCACAACTAAGGAGATAAAATTGGCACTAGGATTAGCATCTCAGACCCCTGACTAGGATAACCCAGGATACTGAGCATTAACCCAAACTGCTTCTGAACACATAAGTACATGATTTGCATAAACTGATCCTGCAAGCTGGAGCAACATTATACACTGTACAGGAGGGAAATATGAGCCAAAGTTTTACTTGGAGATGAAGTTACCAGTTAGCCATTTCATTTTCAGAATCTAGTTGGCAATGTACTTCTAGACCAAAACAAGCCTCCATATATTAGAGTCTGTGTCCCAAGAGTTTAGAGTTTCTCTTCTGTCTCTGTAGTTTTTTCAAGAGAAGTTGGTTGATAACATTCTTTGAAATAGTGCTAGAAAGAAAGCACATTAAATAGTAAAAATTGCAGGCAAAATGAGGAATACAGCAAGAAAGGGGCCTGTTACCGCTGTAAGAAACAACACTGCCTTGATGCTGTAAAAGTACATGAGAGGGTTGATAGCAGCTAGCAGATAATAAGATTCTAGAACAAAAAGATCATCAGCACAACCCTGGTGTCTCCACTGCTGGGGTGGGTGTGGGGTCTACAGAGACCTTCATGTTGGGAGGGTTTTGGAAGGAGGTAATAGAACTTCTGCTTTGCTAAGCTTTTATGGAGTCAAAGTACTGATATATGATATATATTTTAATCCCTACTGCAATTACATTTCTATCTGTTCAAGAATGAGCAAGTATAGCACATTCTTTTGTCCAAAGCAACAGTTTATGAGTGAAAATAAAGGCTTCATTCCTTGTTAAATGAATTTAAAGATAGAATGCAAATTTTGCTTTTTTGAGGACTTTTGTTTAATAGCAGAAAGCTTATAATTTGTGTTCTGATGGAAGGAAAGAAGGCAGGAAGGAAGAAGGAAGGAGGAAGAGAGGAAGGAATCAGTGAATGCAAAAGAAAGGAGAGCATTAGAAAAGGAAGGGAAATGGAAGGGAGGTCAATCAGAAGGGAAGTAGCATTTAATTAGTGTCCCATGGATGTGCATGTTGGTGAGATTCACTGTAGCATATTCAAATGTCTACATAGGAAAATTAGATAGATGCATTCCACTCTTTCCCTATCCCAACCCTCCTCCCAACAGGGGAAAGGGAGAGAGGAGGGGAAGGGGAAGTACTGGGAAGTGAATTAGAATGAATTATATTCCATATTTTTATAATTAGGTCCAAAATACATCTTATTGTCTTGTATAACTAAAAAGAACCAATAAAAAATGAAGGGAAGTGGCATTTATTCTGAAACCAACAAGGTCCTTGTGCTTTCTCTTTTATTTATTAGAGAGTGGCCAACAACCTGAGTGAGTCCATCCCAGACACCTAGATGGAGATATGTGCAGACAGAGCTATAGGACTAGGAAGAATTTTCCCAACAAATAATGAACCAAAGACCCTGGTTATGAGTTTGCATCAATGTGGATCCACTCACCTTGCTGCCTAAAAAGGATAATATAATCCACATGTAGGAAATTATCCATTTGCCTGGTAAAGCACCATTAAGAATGTGTTAATTTTTTCCAAAGCCAAAATTCTTTCCCAACTTTCCAAATATTGGCAAACATAAATGATTAGGCAAATTGGACTTCTTGTACACGTATGTAAATTGATCAAGCAAGAGGTTGAATTTGATCCACTCTTGCTCAAATGGTAAATACTTTACACATTTTGGAAAGTCCAACACCTGCCAGTTTCTGGTTGATTTCAGACTGTTTTCAGTACATTGCATAACTAGTAAAAAAAAAAAAATAAAAAATAAGGCATTTATCCTAATGTTTCATTTGCCCCAGGGTATTTTGCCTTAATCCAAATTAAACTAATGACTTTGAATCAATTTGCTACACCATTACTCATTTTCTTATTATAGAATCTAGTCAGTTGATGGTGATTGGGCCAAATCACAATGCCAAAAACTAGGATGAAGTTCCTCAAAACTTAGGCATTACATGAATAAATGGTTTCCAGAAACAGTGGTGGCCAAGATAGTTTTCTGATGAAATCTAGGTAAATTCATCTATTCTCAGTCTATCTTTTGCCCTCCCAAATGATTGATAACATTCATAGCAGTGTCCTTGAACTGCTAGAGCATCCTACCTCTCTCCAATTCAAGAAACTGGACTAGAAAGCAGTGAGAGTAATATTATCCTAACATAGGGCCCAGTGTCTGAAATAACAACTTTTAAAATATACATCAGTTTAAAAATTCAGCACTTTATTATTATTCTTCATGATTAATTTCATATAATCAATTGAGATAAATTTTTGAATGGGTGACACCAAAGTGGAGGATTTCTCCAAAAATGTAACTATGAACATGACAATGAAAATAAAACTGGAATTATGTGCAGGAAATCTTCATCTATCCATGAACTTATATTATAAAGATAAACACAAAATACTCTTTTTGAAATACAAACTACAGTGAAAAGATTGCAGCCCTGTTGGGGTAGGTAAATTTAAAAGATATTCTTAAAGTTGTGAAATAAATGATGGGATTATTTTAAGATGAAAGAATCAGAGGAAAGTATTTGGAGTTGGCTTGTAGCTAACTCCTCAACCATTCTCAAAACTGTCCCAGATGTCTGACAGTTTGTGAGGGGTTCCGTGAGGGAGAAAAGAATAACCAGGCTGAGAAAATCCTACTTCAAATTCATGCAGGGCCTTCTGTTCTGTCTCCAGATAAACTAAGAAAACTTCTGCTCTTGATTATATTTCTCATATATGTGTCTCCCAATAGACAAGAATGTACAGATTACTGGGTTGATTCTCTAATAAACAAATTTTTGCCTAGCAGTGTATTTCTCTATTCAAATTAACTTAGTGCACCAATTTGTTAGTTGCTTATGAATAGCTCCGGTCTACGTTAAACTGTTGTGAATTAAAGGTGATTTTTAAGGTGAAGGATGTTATACCACTAGAGATATAAAAAGACAAATGATGGTAGCCTTTCCCATTCCAGACCAGATTTACCAGATTACCTGTTATAAAGTATAATTACCTGGTCTTTGATCTATGATATAAATGAAATTGGCTTTTTGGTACACACACATTTGAGTCTAAGGAAAACAAACATAATAAAATATGACACAAGTAATTCCTAGATCAAGATATAGTTAATTAAAAGAGGGATTTAGAGATTTCTTTTTAGTTGTCCGAAGAGAGTTTTCTATGAACCTAACATCCTTGGAATTCATAATTGTTTTTCTGTGAGCTACATACTAATTGCAATAATACTGCTGAATTTATGAAGTTAATGCTCAAAAATTACCTGGTTGAGGCCAGGCGCAGTGGTGCACGTCTGTAATTCCCGAAGCTCAGGAGGCTGAGGCAGGAGGATTGAGAGTTCAAAGCCAGCCTCAGCAAAAGCAAGGCACTAAGCAACTCAGTGAGACCCTTTCTCTAAATAAAATATGAAATAGGGCTGGGGATGTGGCTCAGTGGTCCGACGCCCCTGAGTTCAATCCCCAGTAACGCCCCCTCCCCGAAAATTACCTGGTTAATGGATAGATTAAATGGAAAAGTTACCTATATCTAAATGCAGTTAAAATTGTAAGAAGCTTTATTCAATTAATGTGTTAGTGATCTAAATATTGCTATTGTACTATTAATATTAATAAATATCATTTTAATACACTGATTACAATCTTTCTAAAATTATAAGGCTTTAAGATCTTTGTACTCACTAACGTGAGTCATGTTCTCTGGCTTCAACTCTAGACAGCATTTGTGGCTTAAACTGAATAAAAATATAAATGGTATAGAGTCAATGAGCCATGCCCTTGAGACATGATGAGGGTGCTGCATACCTTTAGGAGAAGCTTTGAAATTTTCTATGTATGAATCACCACTGGGTTTTCCACAATCACACACACAACAGAAAAAAAAAACTATAGATAACAAAAAACAAAACAAAACAAAACAAAATGACTTCTTATTTCCCTAAAAACCATTTAAACAAGAAAAATCTTCAGACATGCAGGATATTATCAAAAAAAAGTAGACAATTATAAATACTCATATTTAAGTTTATAAGCAAGAGTATTATTTGAGACATAAATTTTCCTATGTAGAACAGGTATCTGAAAATGTTAACTATTGGTTTAATGAATAAAAGCACCAAATTCGCTCTTGATGGTGTTACTTAAAAGCTGTATGACTTTAACAGATTATTTAACCCTTCTGACTGTATTTTCCTCATCTGTAAACTATGGATGAAAATACTGGCTACACATATCAATATGAGGAATAGAGATTATAAAAGTAAAGTAGGAGCACCTTACCTGAAAAAACAGCAGATTCTCAATCATCATTATCAGCCTCAGTTTTTACCGTTACTGAAGATCAGTTAAGATTTATTGAACATCAGTTAGTCATGAAGCAGAGTACTTAAAATTTTAGAAGACATACAAGATATAGCCAATTTAATCTCTTAGACAAAAGAAAAAAGTAAAAAACAAGGGAAAACAAGTTGCCAGAAACCTTTTTACAAAATACTAATTCTTCTACCGCATTCTAAAAGAGGGCAGCAGGAGCTAATAGCAGATCAGTTAAAAGTGTAGGAAGCACTTCTAGGAGGCAGTGAATTTTAAAGAGGTTCTGCAGATACATGGTGAGGGATATGGACTGGCAGAGAAAAGAGGGCAAAAAGAATTGGGGTAGAAAAGCGGCATGTGTAGCTGATGTAGAGAAAAGCAGATGACTTTTTCAATTAATATGTCATGTTCTTTCTGTTTTGAAACATTCCCAGGGCTCTTTGACCTTGTCCACACTGGTCTTTAACTTTGCATACATCCTGGATTGGGGTTTTACAATAAAGTCTAACCTCAAATGGGGTTGGAGACCTGAAATATGTGTTTAGTTACAGGTTCTCCCGGGATGCTTGGATACAGAAACTTACACGTGTTGGCAGGTTATCTGCTAATGAAAGACAAAGGAAGAAAAAGGAGAAAAAGAAATCAGGATTTGGAGTGTGGTGTAGGACCACATGTAAAGGCTAGCTTACCCAGAGATTGATCAACTGGATACTATCCAGGAACACTTGAGGAGGTTTACAGAGGCCATGTTATCTTTAAAATGTTACAGTAACCTAGGCAGCACTCCCAGAGCACTAAAACTTCTTTTCACATTCGATGCATTTCTAGGTGGCCAACAGCAACTCTGGTGAAATTCTACCAAAGCCAGAGACTAGCTTAGGGTCACTGCCAGATGCCTGCATCTTTTCTCCTCTGTTTCTTTTCTCCTATGTAACTCTCAACTATCTATACTAACTGCTGACCCTCCAGTTTCTTCTTTCATGATTTCTGTTTCTATAGGCTTTTACTGCTTCAGTGTCTGCTTATTGTCTTCTTAATTATAATTTTTTTCTCTCTCCCCCTCTCTTTTCCTGTCCATTCTCATGGGGTGTGGGGGAGGGGGAGGGGGAGTGGGTAAGTAGACGGGGGTGTATTTTGAGATGATCTACTTAACTCATCTAGATACTCTCCAATATAGAATTGCTTCTGCATAGTTTCTGGCAAGCTTATAGATGACTATATTTTGTTCAATGGTTTGAATTAAATTAGGTGGCCAGAATGATGTTATGATAGCCAATATAAAGTATGGTAACCAATGTGTGAAAGAGGGCTGTGGGCATAGTATGCAATGAACCAGTCAGTACATCTCCGAAAATACTACAGCTGCTTCACAATCCTTGCTAGTATTGGTTGATTTCCTATTAAAAGATAAAAGGTAATGCAGGATGGTAAGAGGAGCAGCAGTAGTCAAAGTTAACAACTTCCAAAGAATATTCCTTAAATTAATCACTTTTATACTAAGAAAATTTCCTGTTGACTTCTCTTCATACAATTATGCTGCATTATACACACTAATACAGAGTTAGATAAGATGAATGATAATAACAACAGCTGTTTCTTATTTGGTAACTTGGTTAAATAATGTCATTTAATTACACTTAACCAGGTTTTATTATTATCATTTCCTTCTCACAGATAAAGAAACATACACAGTCAATAAATGGTAGATGCAAGACTTAAATCTCTTTGGGGCACCAAAGCCCACAGGCTTACCACTGCCTTATAGTGTTTCTAGATTAAAATAACAAATATTCTGGGGACTCTGAGCCCAGTGGTATATACCTGTAATCCCAGAGACTTAGGCTGAGGCAGGAAGATCACAAGTTCAAAGCCAGTCTTAGCAACTTAGCAAGGTCTTAAGCAACTTAGTGAAACCTTGTCTCAAAATTTAAAAGAATAAAACTAAAAGGGTTTTGGATGTGGTTCAGTGGTTAAGCACCCCTGGGTTTAATCATTCCTGGTACAAAAAAAAAAAAAAAGAATTTGTGGATTAGAAAGAGAGGCATATCCCACAGAAAGAACTTGAGACTGGAAGTCAAAGGAGAAAGAACATCAACTGGTAAACACTAAGACAAAAAGATCCAAAAGGCCCTCATTAACATCTGGTCAGCTCCATCCATCCAGCTGGGACAAGAATCAGCCAAATCACTTTCTGTGAGTTGTTAATGTATACAGGTAACTCAAGAACAAGTTTTCTTTGAGTTGGAGAGTCCCAGGCCAGTATAAGGGAAGACCAGAACTCCCGCCCACCCCCCACCCCCGCACCCTCCTAGGTTTTTGAGAGGATCCCAGTAAACTTGAACTGACACAAGACAGTTTAACAACAGAAAAAGACAGAGAAGTTTATTAATGTGCATTCTGTATACATGAAAACACTGAGTGATGAGTAACTTAAAGTGGTGGTTAGAATTTGGGGTTGGTAGCATCTTAATAAAAGAGCAATTGTTGTAGGACAGACGAGGCAAGGCACTGAAGATAGCAGGAAATAGTTTTATTTGGCTGCAGCCAGGTTCAGAGGGTACAGATTTTGCTGTAATCAATTAATCCCCTGAACCCCGAGTACAGGTAGTTTCAGAACTTTATACCCAGCATGTAAGGACATGTAAGGGGAGGGTCTCAGAAGTTCACAGTCTGCAGAAATTCACATAAAAGCACTTTTTCTTTCAGTGTTCTGGGCAAGTTAACCCTTCAAGGACAACACCTGAGAAGGGAAGAGTGTGTTCTCCCCTTTCTTTCCTCCCCCTGCCAGCTGTTACCATGGAGCCCAATTGATAACTTAACTCTTATCTCAGAAATGTAGAGATCTCTGTGAAGCTCCAGCTCAAGGCCAGAGGCCTTGTCAAAGGATTTATCTTTTTCTTTTTTTTTAATCACATTTTGCTTTTGCAAACACACTTCTACAAACTACTATACTGGATACATGTTTGTGGAAAAATAGTAAGGAGGCATCCAGCACCTGGAGTCCTGATTTCTTCCAGGCCAGTGGCCAAGTAAAATAGAGCAACAGGAAAATAGGAAGTTTACCTAAACTGAACTCTTTTGGAGAGACTCTTTTGCTGATAGTCCTAAAATCAATTATGATGAAGATTTCTGGAGAAGCTTAGTTAAGATTTTCTGTGGAAGACGGGGTGCCACTACACAATAAGTTTGTAGAGAACAGACAAGAGAAAGAAAAAGCATAAGTGTTATTATATAGATCACTCTGGTGCATTCTCTGGTCTGATAAAAGCCTAGAGCTGTCTCCCGTGATTAGAGAGGGGAGAGAGGGACACCTTGACAAATCTATGCCCGGCCTTTAGGCAAACGAGAGGAGGGCAATTCTCAATTGTCACTGGTTCAAAGTAGTCTTTATGCCAAAGTGGCCTACTTGGAGGGGTGCAGATATTGTCTTATAGAAGGCGCAGATTTGTCCAGATCCAGATCAACATCCCAAAGTGGATACTGATTTGTCTTTGACGTGTTATTTCCACACAGTATTCCTCATCTGATTTTGGTAAACCTGTCCTAATTGCTGGGGTAGAATTCCTCAAATCTCAAGCAGAAAAAAAAATTCCAAGTGAAAATGAAGAGAGTTTATAAACTACATCCCTTTCACCATGAGATAACCAACAGTAAGCCAACTAGCAGGAAAAAAAAAAGATTTTAAAATAAGCAAAAATAAATAAAGGTTCATCATAAAGATCCCATTACACGATCTAGAATCTCAGTATTGAGTCAAATGTTTCACTGTTTCTGTTTTGAAGAAATTGTATTACATTGGGGAAACAGTTTAAAATAATATTTTCCTTTAGGTTCCTGGAAGCCACAGGGGTTCTACCAACTGAAATTGGCACCACTGTGCTGTGGGATGAAATGTCCTCCACTTATGGCTTTTCCCCTTTTACATCTACCACAGCATATAATTTACCATGCAGATGTTGAGCAATGCATTGGGTCTATATTTGTTTGGTAGGAAAGATATGGAATTTCTGTAATTGTTAAATTGCTGAAGAATTTCCCTGAACTCAAATCCAGAAGAAACTATGTGCTTAATGGAAATAGCTCTATAAGCTACATTAAACCTCTTCTCCTATGTTCATCCCCCATCCCAGCACGGAGAAGCTACATTTTTTTTTTTACTTTTTCTTTTTTTAAAATTCATATGGTCAGAATCCAATACATCCACTAAATTGATCTGACCTCATTCTAGTCCTGCTTTTCTGCCATAAATAAACCATTCCTGACTTGAGTCTTCACCATTTGACCCAGTTCCTATTAGTGGTCAACCTGTTTTCACTGGACAAAGCCACAGGCATCCAGCCAGCCACCAGGTAAGAAAATCACCTAGTTGAAAAGTCAAGCTCTCAACCATTAATCAGGAGACAAACCTGGGGTGGCAAGTCATTTCCAGGAGACTGAATGTGGGGGTGGCAAATTGATAGAACATTGCTCATTGTAAGTCTGAAAAGCTGAAAAACAACTGCAATCTTGCCTGTCTCAGAGCTAGCCTCTCCCATTATGGTAGCTAAAAAAAAAAAAAAAAAAAAAAAAAAAGACTAATGAGCAAAATATTATGACTCACATCCTGGCATCGATATGCATCAACATTAAACAACACCTCAAAGTTAAAAAAAAAATCGAGACAACATGAAGGTATATTTTTAATTTGCCTTGGAAAGTTGGGATTATTCTTTTTTTCAGTTTACAAATGACTTGTGTGGAAGCGTTGATGTTAGCAAAGCATAGATATGCCAAACCAGGCCTTGTGCCTTGGTCAGTTCTTTTGTTGTACCCTTTCCTAAATATATACTAGGGATGGGCAGGCACACCACCCTTTCATTCTCTCTTCTCCCACTTGCACCATCTCTCTGCCTTTTGTACCTTCCATCAAGTTTTATGGCCTGTATGTTCCATATTGTGTCACATGTGCCCTTTTCAAAGCAAAGAGGTACTACTCCTTACATTTTTGCTACTGCCCATAATTCTTTTTTTTCCCCTATCAGAGATTGAACCCAAAGATGCTCAAGCTCTGAATCACACCCCCAGCCCTTTTTAGTTTTTATTTTGAGACAGAGTCTTACTAAGTTGCTGAAGCTGGCTTTGAACTTGTGATCCTCCTGCCTCAACCTCCTGAGTCTCTGGGATTACAGGCATGCACCACCACACCAGGCTCCAAAATGCTTTACATACATATTAGGTCAAACCATATGAAATTGCTGTTTTTAAATCAAACATTAGCATCTTCTCTATACTAGTACATATGTTTGCATATGTGTATATGAGTGAGGACAAGTATGTCAATTATCCAGTTTATGTTGATTTGAGTTTCTGTGTGAATAAACAAAGGTAGAAGGCTAAGAGGGGAAAGAATTAGCTTTGGCTTTTTTATCTTTGTATTGTGTTGTTTTATTAGTCACAAGTAGATGCATACTAAGATTTTGAAGTGAAAATGTCAAATAAAATATTTAAAATATTTTTTAAAATTACTGTTTTTATATGTCAAAAATGATCAATATTGGCAATTTCAAATAGCTCACCCTAACATTTGTGTGTATGTGCATGTATTATATATATGTATATATATATACACATATATATATATATATGGTTTACTTCCATTAATGTTCACAATGTCTTATAATTAGATAGATTTTTTTAAATTATGCTCATAAAAATTAGAGTAAAGAAAATACCCAGTTCAGTTTTTACAGGATTCAAATTGATTTCCTTTCCCTATGCCACATCCTCTTTCTAGTCTCCCCATGCTGGAGACGATTTGATTGGCTGGATCATCTTGACTCCATAGTTGCCTTGGGAAGAGAGCAGATAAGGGATCCCAAGCTTGCAGACATTGCTTCTGTCATCCTGTCCCAGGATGTGGCACTGAACAAAGGAACAAGTCAGCATGTGTTTCGTCTGCACATTCCACTAGCAAGCACTGGTCGAGGCAACTTAGGATGTTCTAACAACTGTGACACTTATTTCCACAGTAAACCTTGAATAAATTCTTTTTTACTATTCTGAATTATCCTCCCCTCCCCCTCTTCTTTTCCGTTTTTCCCTCCTTCCCTCCCTCCCTACAGGTTTGGGCAAAATCTTGCATTTATTTTAGAGGAAATTTAATTTTCCCAGAAATCTGGGTTAGGGGGTGATGTGATTATTATATAGTTGGGCAAAGGTGTCCAAACACTGTGAAATCTAGTTCTCTCCTCTTCCAAATTATAGACCGTGAGAAGTGGCTTGCTGGCTTTCCGGTTCCTACTTTGGAGGTTTTGGGAAGTGAGACCACAGCAGTCTAGGTTTACATTGTTGGGATTTTTTTTTTTTTTTTTCAGTAAAGACTTATGCAAATCTTTCTTTTCCTGTCGGTCTTTGACTGGCTTGTATTCAGCTAACATCCTTGGCTGAGCTGGAGTGATTTAAAAAAATATCGATATGACTTTGCAATAGGTCATGAGAACTAAACTCTTTTCACAGCTCATGGTTTAGTGCTCAGGGGTAGCAAGAAAGCTGGCTTTGGAAATGGAATTACAGCATCTTCCAGATTTTGTGAAGAGGACCAGGATTTAAAGAAGTCAATAGTACAGAAAGCAAAGCAGAGGACATCTGGAATATATCTCTGTCCCAATAATCTAATTCATTAACTAAAGAGGAAGCAATAGGGAGAGCCATTCTCTGAGGAAAACTCTCCAACTGGAAGGGTCCCAAAAGACTGCCCTTTTCCCAAACTGAGGTTTTGAAGGAGTGGTAGTTTGTTCCAGTGTTCTTAGGGGGTTGCTAGATTCCTGTGAGAATTGTTTAATTTTTTTTTTTTCATTTTAATGACAATCAACATAAGCATATCCTGAATTATTTAGATGACCATCTCGATGCTAGGAACTATGGCATGATTTCAGGGTCCATTTTTCAGCTGTGTTTAAAGCTTACTGAGAATTTCTAAAACGAGAACAGGAAAACTGAATATACTGATTAAAAGAAAACTAAGTAATGTCATAAGCACTGTATGAAGGAAAGTCCTGTGGAAGAGAAATGGGAGGATTACACTACACCCACACATTAATGATAGATAGAAACTTATTCATGCTGTAAGCCATGATCTACTTGTAGCAAAATTGCACTGCTTGTTATATTAACTTAATGTCATTCATTTTCAAAGTTGCGTTTAGAATTTTGAAGATATGTACCTTGTAAGTGTGTTTCCTTGATACTATAAAAGAACTGTAGGATTAGGGATGTATAATGAATACTAATTCATACATGTGTAAGTAAAGGTATTTGTTTTCTAGGGCAGGCATCAAGAACAAAGTGCCATAAAGTAGGTCACTTAAAGAACAGAAATTTATTATACCATAATTCCAATGACTAGGGTCCAAGATCAAGACCAAGAACCCTTGGTCTCTCTTCTAGTTTCTGGTAGTTCCTGGTTGTGGCAACATAACCCTAATCTTCACATGACACTCTCCCTAGGCTTGTGTCTGTGTCCAAATTTTCCTTTTAGTAGGATATCAATCATACTGGATTAGAGACACTCACCTTCATTAGTTTGAGCTCCCCTTAACTAAACTCATCTGCAACAACCATATATTAAATGAGATCACATTCTGAGGTTCTGGGGGTTAGCACTTCAGCATATGAATTTGGGGAAGACATAATTCAATCCATAATAGGAATGTCCATAATAAGAGTAATTTGTTATCATTAAAGTCCAAGATACTCTCTTTTCCTTTAAAAGTCATAGACATAGAACTCAATTTTAAGTACCTATTTTCAAAATTATATCAGTCTGCTAAGAATAAGAAATTAAAACTTCTCATTCTCCTATAAGAAAACTTGTGAAGAATTCTGATGTATCAAACCATAGAGAAACTGGGAGGAAAATGCAATTGAATATTAACCAGCCCTCTTGAAATGGATGACTCTCTCAGCCTAGAAATAGAAAAGGAAATTCAGTGGGAAAGAAAAATAGTCATGATGGTATCACAATGTAAAAAATGCAGACTTTTCTTTAAAAACAAACAGGGGAAAAATATGTACAAAGAGCAGGACAGAAAAGGGAATAAGGTTTATTATATAGAGCACCAAACTACAACAGAAACATAAGAGCTAAAAAAATAAGTACAAAAAGACACATTTTTTTAGATGAGGAAATGTGTCTGAGCAGGAAATAATGAAAGAATTGTTAAATGGAGTGTTTTTCGCAAACATAATGCTGTTGGTATATAGTAAAACTAGGACACACGTGTTTTGCTGCCACCAGGGTAAATTGCTAATTCCCTCCTGAAAGCACTATTGAAAAAATGAGAATGTGGTTTCTCAAAGTTAAGAAATATATAGACCATTTTAAAACAGTTTTTTTTAATTGAGGTGAAGTTCATATAAAATGAAATTAACCATTTTTAAAGTGTACAATTCTGTGGTATTTAGTGCATTCACAAAGTTGTGTAACCACCACCTGAACTGAGTTCCTGAATATTTTCGTCTTCCCAAAAGAAAACCCAAGACCCAGTACTTGGTTGTCTCTCACACTTCCTCTCGGCAGTGCCTGGCAGCCACACATCTGCTCCCTGTTCTGAGTAGCTCATGTGAATGAAATCATACAAGAGGTAATCTTTTGTGTCTGGCCTTTATTTTTCATTTAGCGTTATACTTTGGAGGTTCATCTCCTTGTAGCAGGTAACAGTACTTTATTCCTAGTCATGGCTGAGTAATATTTCATCGTGTATATATCACAGTTTCTTACTCATTCATCCATTGATAGATACCTAGATTGTTTTATCTTTTAGATATTGTGAATGGTGCTGTTACAGAACACCTTTAAAGGAAAAGAATAATTTTATTTTTTAAAAAAAATTTCATTTATTTATTTAGTGGTACTGAGGATTGCACCCAGGGCCTTAAGCATATTACGCAAATGCTCTGTCACTAAGATATATCTCTACCCCTTGATTTTATCTTTTATTCAGTCATTTTAATTCAGGAATTTTCTTGGAAAGTAATAACCTAAAATCGTAAAAATTTATATCCTTATGTTTATTGCAGTATTAGTGCAGTTGGGGGGGGAACCATACAGCTGTGGTAAAACTCAAGTCTAGTGTTGGCTATTCAATCTTTTGCAATAGTCTGGTAATTTATCCCTACTGACTACACTTTTGTTGTTGTTGTTGTTGTTGTTGTTGTTAAAATTTATTCTTCTAACAAAAGCCCAAGCAAATGTTTTTTTAACAGATCATCAGGTCATCTTACTCCCTACCTCAAACTCTCCAGTTATTTCCTTTCTCATTCACCATAAAACCCAATCTTCCAATCATGGCTCACAAGACCCTGCATGATTCTACCCCAGCTTCACCCCCACCCCCACTTCTCGTCCACCCTCAGCTCCACTGCCTAGGCACATTGGCTTCCCTTCTGTTTCTGATTGGGGACCTTTTCTAGTCTTCTGAAGATTCTGTCTCAATTCTGTCTTCGATTTCACTATCTCCATTTCCTTCTCACTCACTCTGACTTCTCCCCTCTCACTCTGAATTTGGCCTCTATCACTTGACCAAAACTGCAGTCTGGAAGTGACTCATATTATTCCAACATTAAATAATGTTGGAATAAATATCCATAGGCACAAACCTTCATAAGAATCTCTGATGATATCCTTAAAGTCAAACTGCTGGGGGTAATGTGTAGTTTTAAACATGTTTGAGATTCTCTGCCAAACCAGCTCTAGAAATTTACCAGTTTGGTCTCCATTGCTGCTCATCTTTCCCTACCTCTTCCTTTTCAGTAGGCATGATCATTTTCCAAGGTTCAGATGGTCTTCTTGTGTCAGTATTCCTCTCTGTGCTGTTTCCCCACCGACAGAATACAGCACGAGACCCAGCATTGCTCTGGCAACTCAAGATCAGTGACCCTGGGAACCCTGGGAGCCAGCAGCCTCACACCAACCCTCGTGTTTTCATATAAGGCAACAGCAGCAGAGAAAGTGCTGACTGCCTCTGAGATGGCTACATTAAAAGATCACCAAGAGGACAATCCCTGAGAACATGCGACATCCAGTCACCTGTTGAATACACAGAATAACATGAGGGAGCCAGATGTTGGGTGAGAAGGTAAGGGCCAAGTGCTAGTGAGATTTAAATATTAACATGCACATGGTCTCTTATATTCTTACATCTTGGTGAAGGCTGGGACCTTTGGGATTGTGTGAGAGCTGTAGTTCTCTGGACCAGAGAACTCCATAGTTTAACCATTGGCTTGGACATCTGGATGTCCTTGCATCACACAGACATTGCTTCCGAATAACTCTAACTCATTAATGCTATCTGATTCTGAGAGCATATAAACAAGAATTACACAGCGGATGCTAGCACCCATTACATTCAATAGGACAACTCATCATTTCTCTGTATAATTTACAAATTTGCTTGACTCAATCCAAGAAATATGTATATATTAAATACCTTCCATATGTTAGTCTGCAAGGGATATAAAATAAATATGACATAATCTCAGCCCTAAATAATTAATAAATAGAAAAGATAAGGTGAAGACATCCAACACATTAGAAAACACCTTTTCCCCCACCACAGTTCTAAACAAACTGAGAAATAAAATTTAAAAAAAAAAAAAAAACAGAAACAGATCAAACTTTATTACTAACAGAGTCCAGGTTGAAGAACAAACACACACAATGCAAAAACCAAAGTGGGCTTCCTATTCTCTTATCCCTGGGGGTCTAGACCTTGGAAAGCCCAGCAGAGGGACACTTGAATCTTCAAAGTAGACACACAGGTAAAAGTGGAGTGGGAACCAAGAGCAAAGATCAAATGTGTGACCTCAGGACTACTAATGAATGAATACCACCCAGTTAAGAAACATAGACTAAAAGTTGCCACTTCCATTCCTGTTAGAGAGGAAGCAGTAATGGGAAGAGCAAAAGGTTAAGAAAATTAAGAGAGGATCCTTCTCTGTGGAAACCAGGAATAGAAAAGAGACATTCCTTCCAAAGGGTAATACATAAAACTCTCTGTTCCTCAAGTCTGACTGTGATATCTGTTCTAAGAGGGGTGTTAACAATGCCCTTTGGAGATACTAAAGAGGAAGGAATTCATATAATTAGAGAGAGGGATAAAATATATATGGATGATGCTTCTGTTTCTGTTGACAAGATGTGAAGGATTTGGACAGATCTAGCTGAGAATGTAGGAACGGAATGGGCGCAAGCTAGGCAAAGAGAACAATATGGCGCGAGGTAGTGTGAGCATTCTTACAGGGCTCCAGGAAAGGCAGGTACCCGGTAGTATGAACAGACCATTATATTTAGCCAATTTTATTTAGAGGGTTTTGGCCTAAAAAGAAAACACCTTTCAATTTTGTAAATTATCAAGCCATGTGAAATTGTGCTTCACCACAGTTCAAGTCCAAGGTAGACTGAATTAGGGATGGGAGTGCCAGGCATGGGGGCATGGATATCTGCTGTCCGGATTACTTATTTATTTATTAAAATAACAGTGATTGAGATTCTGACATAGCTATTTTGAAAACAGATTTGCTTCGGATGACCCTGCTTTATTCTACTAGAGAGTAAGGGGGGCATACAGTAGGAAGTGGTGATTAAAAAAAAAAAAAAAAAGAAAAGAAAGTTGGGTGAAATTACAGAAGACTTGGAATAACATTTAAATCAATCTGTACTGTGTTCCATAAAAAAATGGGAAACAAGAAGAGATTTTTGAATAGAGGTACGTGACAAGTGTCGTATTAGTCACTGGCCTAAAGTTCTACTCACTTTCCAAGAATTCGCCTTCTAGTCCAAGGAGATCAATGCCTACCCAGGTAATTTCCATACAAGTAAAGGAGGGATCATGTGTCATAGTCAGAGATATCCTTATTATAAGTATGTTTCAAGCAGGGTCAGAACCTGGAGCCAAGGACCCAATTAAAATGCACTTAACAACAGTCCAGGCCAGGGAGCAAGAGGATCACAGAGTGGTCAGGAGGGAGTGGAAGCAGACGCACAGGTAGAAGCATCCATTTTGGGAAAAGCAGATTCATTTCTTCTGAATTGGGCAAGACAAACAAACACAAGTAAAGAGACATTACCTTTCAGATGTGCATGTTTTCAAAAATTGTTTCCACATTTTGATTCAACCATCTCTTCTCTTCCACTGGTTATGTAAAGTACAAAGACCAATTACTCAGATTCCAAATAAATGGCATACTTTTCAGTTTACTTAACACCAATAGGCCCAGCCCTAGAAAAACAAAAGTGGCCAAAATTTGACCAGGGTGTCTGTTTGTACACTAGAAAAGTATAGGTTAAATTTCCAGAGGTTTTGATCTTGCCAGGAATCAGAACCACAGTC
Source organism: Callospermophilus lateralis (assembly GCF_048772815.1). Taxonomy (NCBI): domain Eukaryota; kingdom Metazoa; phylum Chordata; class Mammalia; order Rodentia; family Sciuridae; genus Callospermophilus; species Callospermophilus lateralis. The sequence continues at coordinate 123,699,851 of NC_135306.1, read as the reverse complement.
ACTGTAAAATTGTGAAACTAAGTAGACTGGAAGGCAAGAGGAAGAGCTGTTTCTGAGAGGAAAGGAGGGGGAAGGAAGAGGCACAGATCAGAGTAGATTAAGGTGCCAGGCTATAGATATTTGCAAAGTAGTCCTGTCTTAGGTAACTATTCAACTTCCTCCTGAGCTCATAAAACCAACTGCCTACATTGGTAATGGGGATATAGTAGGAAACATAGTAGACAAAAAGTAATAACAATAACTTATGACAAAAGAGGTTATGTTTTAGTGAGAAAGGGCAAATAACTAAAACTTAGGTAACTAAAAAATAAAGGGATGGTAATAAGGTGATAAAAGTAATTGGGTAGAATCAGAATGGCAATCATCAAGAATACAGGCAACAATAAATATTGGTGAGGATGTGAGGGGAAAGGCACACTCATACATTGTTGGTTGGACTGCAAATTGGTGCAACCACCCTGGAAAGCAGTATGAAGATTAGAAAACTCAGAATGAAACCACCATTTGACCAGTGATCCCACTCCTCAGTTTATATCCAAAGGTCTCAAAATCAGCATAATACAGTGATGCAGCCATGTCAATGTTTATAGCAGCTCAATTCACAATAGCTAAACTATGGAGCCAACCTAGGTGACCTTCAATAGATGAATGGATAAAGAAAATATGATATATATGTTCAATGGAATATTACTCAGCTTTAAAGAAGAATGAAATGATGGCATTTGTAGGTAAATGGATGAAGTTGGAGAATATCATCTAAGCGAAGTAAGCCAATCCCAAAAAAACAAAGCCCGAATGTTTTCTCTGATACACAGTTGCTAATTCACAATAAGAGCTGGGGGAAATAGGGAAGAATAGAGTTACTTTAGATTAGGTAGAGAAGAGTGAGGGAGGAGAGGGGATATGGGGATATAAAGGATAGTAGAATGAAATAAACATTATCTCCTTATGTACATATATGACTACATAATGAATGTGATTCTACAACATGTACAATCATAAAAATGAGAAATTATATATAATGTATGATATATCAAAGTGCATAAGTGCATTTTACTTGCCATGTACAACTAGTTAAAACAAAAAAAATATTCATTTTAAAAATGTAATTGGGTGGTAATATAGAGAAAACCACACGCACAGGAGGCAGGGATGTCATTGCTGGGTGAGTGGTGTGCAGAGAAGGCCTTAGTGAAGTTGATATTTTAGTAAAGGCCTTAAGGAAGTGAGAGAGTGAATAATTACCATTTCTCCATTTGAGCATTTAAGGGCAACTGAGACTTAGCACATCTAAAACTATACTCATTATCTTCATCTCAGTGATGAGCACCAGATAGGCCCCAGCAAACACAGGCACCTCCAGTCACCATGACCTTGTCCTTTTCAGCCCCTCCCCCACCATCCTCCTATTACTTAGACCTGCCAGTAGAAATTCCCTCGACACTTCTCTGCTTCAAACCTAAGTCTGAAGCCCATCGCAATCTGCCTGACTGCATCAGTCTCCAGATCTCTCCACCAGTCTCAAATCTGTCCTTCACCTCAGAGACCCTGACTGAACATGATCCCAGTGACAAATCTGAACATACCATTACCCTGGCTTAGAATGCTTCACTGTCTCTCCATTACCTCCAGGACACTGTCCAAGCCTCTTGACATGGCAAACAAGGGCCTCCAAGACCTGACACCTTCCAAATTCTCCACTCATGTCTTCCTGTTCTTCTAAACAGTGAATTGCTCCTTTTTTTTTTTTTTTTTAAGAGAGAGAGAGAGAGAAAGAGAGAATTTTAATATTTATTTTTTAGTTTTCGGCAGACACAACATCTTTCTTTGTATGTGGTGCTGAGGATCGAACCCGGGCCGCATGCATGCCAGGCGAGCAAGCTACCGCTTGAGCCACATCCCAGCCCCGAATTGTCCTTTTTTAATGCAAATATTATTTCACTCCTCCTTGCCTTTGTACGGTTCCATCTTAGATGTACTTACTCCCCTTCTATATTTGTATAACTTCTAGGTATCTTTCAAGCTCAACTTGAATCCCACTTTCTCCAGAAAGTCTGATCTCTCAAATTAGTTTAAGCATACCTCCTCTGTGTTTATTCCTAATGTAGAACATGCCAGCTGTAGTGTTATTTATTATCTGTGGGCATGTCTATCCCCCACAAGACTAAGCAGTTCGAGGGCATATCCCCTAGCATATTCCCTATTGAGGTTTTCAAATAAACCAATCAAAGGTCCAGCTCCCAGAATACAGGAAGTGACTGTATTTTAGACCAAAGTATGAACTTTCTTTCCACTTAAAACTCTATCTTCAAAACAAATAACCTCGGGGTTTTAGAGTGGTTTGTTCTTCCTGATGTAGAAAGAGGGAGAAAAGGCTATTTACCAACATTCCTCTTGGGGTCAAAGCATAGGCCACTCTGTGGCCTGAGTTTGGAGAACACTGCCCTGTGAAGGATAAAGGAGAATTTTTGTTGATACTAGAATCAAGATTGGTATAGCTAAGCACTTAAGGTTGACACATGAGACAGAGCAAAAAAAGTCATAAGTTGGCACTATTGTGAAGCTCCTGATAACTCTTCAAATCTTCCTAAGTTAATGAAATGTCTGATTGGTCCACATATGTGTGTGTATTTCACACAATACTGTTATTATTCTCATCAGTGCTGTGTTTTAGGAAGATGTATCTGATAATGGTACTAAGAGTGGACAGAAGCCAGGAAGAATTAGAGATAAACTGACCAGAGGCTATTTGAGCATCTCTTTAGGCAAGAAGAATTAGAATCTGAATGGAGGAAATAGTAGTAGACATAGAAGGGAGAAAAATTGTTGAAGGGAAGGACTGAATAGCTGATTGGATAAACATATCCAAGGGAAGAAAGAATCTGAGTAGGAGCCAAAGCTTTGCATTACAGTAAATTAAAAAGGAATGATAATACTATGCTCCTTTGTGTTCCCAGAGCATTCCACCAAGTATCCCCACACTGATATATGTACCTGTTTTAGTTGTCTTTTTCATGGCTATAACGAAAGACCTGACAATAACAATTTTAGTGGAGAAAAAGTTTACTTGAGGCTCATGGTTTCAGAGGTCTCAGTCCATAGATGGCCAACTCCATTGCTTTGGGCTTGAGGTGAGGTAGAACATCATGACAGAAGAGTGTTGTAAGGAAAGCAGGTCACAACATGGGACAAGGAAGCAGAGAGAGAGAGAGAGAGACTCCCCTCACCACAGACAAAATACAGATCCCAAAAGCATGACCCTAGTGACCCACTCCTGCAGTCATACCCTACCTGCCTACGGTTACCATCCAGTTAACCCCTATCAGTGGATTAACACTGATTATGTTAAGGCTCTCATGAGCCATTCACTTCACCTCTAAACTTTCTTGCATTGTCTCACACATCAGCTTTTGGGGAACACCTCATAGCTAAACCAAAACAGCACCCTTTTTCATGTGAGACTCCAGGTCTTGACTCAAGTCCCTTGACACCAGAAATCTTCCCTGATCAATCAAGTCCAGGTTTAGCTCTTTTTCCAACCAGATGCTGCACTTCAAGTCACTGAAAGTCTGGGTACTTAATTATACTTTGTTCCTGGGGTTTTAGATCTGACTTTCTGACTAAATTTCTTGTTCTCTGAAGGCAAGAATTAAGTTTCACTCATTTTTCTAACATCATTTCTGTCAAGTGGTCCATACCTATTCACTGCCTCTGTGGCTAATCCTAATATTCTCAGCTTCCTTTGTTCTGAACCTCATCCATAAGCTAAAGTAAAGATGCAAATTGCCCTTTGTGAGAGCCTCAGAAGAAAGAGCAAGTTTAAGGAAGGCAGGAGAAGAACCAGTAGACCAACCAAAGGACAAAAACCCAGTTCAAGTGTTATTTTGCGCTCACCACAACATTCATCATCATCAGTATCACCACTAATATTTATTACTACATGCCAGGTGCATAGATAATTTCAGTGAATACTCATAATGACCCCATGATGTAACTACTCTCACTATACCTGTTTCACAACTGAAGAAATTAAGACCCAAAGAGGTTAAGTGACTTCCAAATATTAATAGCTATTAGGTGATGTAAGAAAGACTCTCTAATATTATCACACAGCTAGTTAGACTGTGCTAATAACTAGATTAAAATAATTGTACTGGGGAAGGGAGATAACTACAAAACAGATTATGGGGTGGTAAGAAGAACACTGAAGTAGGAGTCAAGAAACTGGACTTCTGATCCTAAGTGGGATCCTGTGGACCTCGGTCCTCTTCATCTGGAAAATAAAGAAATCACACTGAATAATCTCTAAAATGCATCCCAGTCCCAAATTCTGTGCTAGAAACATCATCTATTTCTAATGATAAAATACGTAATGACATCACTTTTAATAAATGCCTGCTTTCTTGGGGCTTATTGGAATTATTCAGGGCAGTCTAGACCAGGAAGGTCACATGTAGTTTTAAGGAGTATTTTGAAATAAGAAAGGAAATAGCATGAAGAAGAGACATCTGGAAAAAATTCAGGCTAGGATATGGTCAGGAGAGTGACTCAAAGGAAGGAGCAGGTGAGTCACGTGCACCCTGTAACTAGCAGATTCTCCTGGCTGCAGAGGGAAGCACCATCACAGTAGGAAATGGACACAAGAAAGGACCAAGTTGTGGGCAATCCAAAAGTTAGTAACTGGGAAAACTAACAATTTTTTTTTTTTAGTTTTTACAGAGAGTAATGACTAGATGAATTAATTTCTAATCCACTAATTTTTTTTAATCTAGGTATAAGATGAACATAACTATCTCACAGGAACTTTTGAAAAGTGAAGAACAAGCAGCTATTCTAGCATGACCTTCTAAAAACCATCTGAGCCAAATAAAAATGACCTTGGGATATACAAGTTATACTCCCTCAGAGCTTGCTAATGTATGAGTAGAGGGGAAGGGAGAGGAAGGAAGAGATCTAAATGTGGTGAGTACATAAATGTAAGAGGAAATTGTTGAGGTTTGTATGTTATATGGTTAGACTTTTTTAAGTGATTGAGTGGCATATTTTCTTGATTTTTTCCCAGATTATAAAATGACCTAGCCTAACTTTGCAAATGTCCCACAAGTTCCTTATACTTTCTTTCACCTTTATGAAATCTTACTATGCAGGAAAAGAATCTTTATCTAAGAGGAAAATATTTAGTGAAACCCAATGACATTTTTGGAAGACAACTCCACTTCCAAGTCTCTAACACAATAAACTTATACTTCTAAGTCTCTAACGCAAGAGACTTATCCATTTAAAATAATAGATAAAAATATTAGTTTCAACAATAAACTAGATAGGATAATTCATATCAGACTCGAACATTTTTCCTAAGAAAGTACTAACATTTTTCCTAGGAAAGTATTTATTTTCCATTATCCTGTTTCTGAAATGAATTTTCTATAATTATAGAAACAACAAGGGTTACATTTAAGATTTCAGTTTTCCTCTGTGTATACGGGAAGGATTCCTAGGCAGAGGTAGAGGTCTATATTGAGAGGGAAAAAGGAAGGAAGCTGACTTGAGTGTGTGCTTATTCTGTATCAAGCACTATGCTGGCCTCTTTATGCACATTATTTTATTTTATTACCATACCTCTCCTACACATAAAAACAAAGAGTATTGGTATTGCTCACCTGAGTCACACAGGTAGTAGGTAAAAGCAGAAGGATGCACATGGGTCTACAGAACTTCAAAGCCCACATGGGCTCTACCAGCAGCAGATTAATAGTGCTGACTTTCCCCATCTTGCCACTCAGGTAGAAGGAAGTGAGTTCCTACATGTTAATAAAATTCTTTGGTATTAGAACTTATTTTAAAAATAGGAATACTGTACAAGAGCTATTTTGAATCAATTCCATTGAACTTTCTAATTTGCTTATTTGCTGCCTGAGTATAGGGAATTGAGACAACTCTTTCTCTTTACATATCCAGAATCAATCACTTCTGGTCATTTCCATTGCTATCATTCTGGTCCATGTTGCTGTTTGTCTTGCCTACATTACTGTGATAGATTTCTAACTGGTTTACCCACGTTAGCCCTTGTCTCCTTTTCAATATATTCACTAGTAGAGCAACCTCAAGATCCTTAAAAGTTCTTAACACAAAACTCTTCTACCCAACTCTCTAATGACTGACATCTCACCAGAATAGAAACCACAGTACTTGAGAGGCCAATAGGCTCTGCCTGATCTGGCCTATGTCTTTGTGTTCATTCTCGTCTCCTGCAGTTTTCCCCACTAGATTCCTTCCTCTCTGTCACACAAGTCTTCAGTTCCAAGCTATTCTTTACCATTTGCATAACTATGATATGTGGTAGGATAATTTCAATTTGCCAATTGAAACTAAATATGGCATATTTATAAATCCTGTGAGAAAAATATATTGAACAAGTACCACATACAAAGAACTAGGCCTGGCCTATTAGCAGTGGGGATGGATATTTTTAAAAGTAAAGAAGGCACAGTGCCTGGTGTTCAAAATATTTACTTCCAAAAAGAGGGTCAATTGAGAAGTACAAGGGACTGAGAATATAAGAGTGTTTATTCAGCATGCATAAGGCCCTGGGTTCAATTTTTTAAAAAGTCAGAGAAAGACAAATAGAATGTTAAGAGAGTTCAAAAAACATTCTTCTTCTTTTTTTTTTTTTTTTAGGAAAACTTGGGAAAGGCTTTATGCTTTATTCAGTTATCTGATGTAAGTCTTAAAGCGTAGTTAGGATTTTGAAGATGAGTGTGTTCTGAAGGGAGTGAACAATGTAAAAGAAAAAAGAAGAAATGGGTAGCAATGAAGATGAGAATGTCTGGTTCAAAAGAGACAGAGCTAAGAGAAAAGATGGGGGAAGTCTCCCTGCATTTTAAGAAGGTGCACATGTTCTTAGAAAAGTGCATGAGAGCCAGGTGTGGTGGTGAACACCTGTAATCCCAGCAGCTCGGGAGGCTGAGGAAAGCCAGCCTCAGCAAAAGTGAGATGCTAAGTAACTTAGTAAGACCCTGTCTCTAAATAAAATACAAAATAGGACTGGGGATGTGGCTCGGTAGTTGAGTGCCCCTCAGTGGTCATTCCCCGGTACACACACACCAAAGACAGTGCATGAGGCAATACAGCTGTAGTAGCTAGGAGTATATCAACAGCAAGCATCAAAAACTGAAATCATTTTAAGAAAAAGGAGGAAGGGGAGGTAATAGCAGCAGAAGAATTCTACAAACTCACTGTCTCAAGGAGCCCAAGGTAGCCTAGGCACAATGTAAAGTCAGTTTTACACTCTGCCTGCTAGAGTTCTACTTCCTCTCTTCTGACTTTTTTTTTGTGAATCAGCTTATTCTTCTTTCTTATTACTCCTAGTTTATTACGGTTTTCAATCCATGTGCCAAGCTCCTGCAAAATTATTTAAGAAATAATGAAAGAGATGGCTTTCAAGCAGTCAGAAAGAAGTGTCAACTGGAGACAAAAACGGTCGCACAAAGTATGCCAAATTCATTACACGTAGGTTATTTTTTTCTTTATTGAGATTGAAATTGGAAGATCATAAAAATACCACAGAGCACTTAAATCTTACAGGATATGTAAACATGACATATGTAGTTTGATGTGTTAGGTTCTCTTTGTCCCCTGACCTTCCTCGACAGTCTCCCTTGTTCTTGCCGTGGATACCTTACCACATTGAATGTATGTGTCTCCTCACAGACTGTTAGTCTAGAGACTCAGGTGGAGAACATGTCATTTTTACCCTCATGTTGCCAGCACCTAACAAAGTCCTAGCTGATAACAGGCTTGTGTGTGAAGTGGTTTTGATAATTTCAGTATGTATTTCCTTAATGACTAAAGAGGCAAGCATATTTCCAAGTGCTTATTGACCATCTGCAATGTTGAGTTATTTGTCTATTTATTATACGTCTATTTACTGTTGAGTTGCAATTCCTCTTTCTATATTCTGGAGAGAAGTTCTTTATCAGAAATATGGTTTGCATAATTTTCCTAATTCAGTAATTTGTCTTTTCAGTTTTACTTACTTTTCTTGATTGTGAAATCAACTTGAACCTCTTAACAAAGTTGCTAACAAAAATTAACATATTAGGCTGTATTTATAAAAATATAGAACCCAGACCAAAATATTTCTGTTCTCTGCTCATCTGACCACTCTGGAATGGTTGAAATCAGTTCAGAACACCACAGTGCAGAATGTTACACAAAAAAATTAGGTAAAATTTGCCAAGTTGAGCCATGGTCTGAAAACTATTCTGTATTTCATATGAGACATAAAATAGTCAGCAGAGTATATTTCACACAGAGTAAGTATTCTCTGGTTGCTAAAGAATGCCCATGTGATTCTTTGGAAGAGAGAATTAAAATAAATGAATGCCAAAGAAAAAGACATGTCAGAATCTGTATAATGAAAGAATTACAATAGTCACACAATGCCAAGAGCCTATTAGGTATTTAATAAGTATTAGTCACATTAATCAGTGAAGGAATGAGCTAAATATATCCAAAAGTAGAACAAAATGTTTCCACAGGGTGTAGTTTCCCATGAATAGAAATGTTCAAGAATGTAAAAGAGTAATTGCTGCTCCCATAGTAGACAAGACAATTGCATTAATAAAAAAGAACAGACAATCTAACCTCCAAAGTCCCATCCAGGTCTAAGATTTTGTCATTTTCAAACTCAGATCAGGTGACTATTGATGGAGATTACAAGTTTTGAATTAGTAATATACTCAAATGCAATATTTGAGATACAAAGGGAATATAATGAAACTTAGGTCTTCCCAGTCACCTAGTGCTCCTCCTCAGATAACCCTATTCATGTTTCTTATTCAGAAATATCCTAAATATAGGAAAGTATATATTATATTTTTACATAATGGTAGCTTATTATACACAACACTTTGCATCTTTCACTTTAAAATTTATTTTACCACAGAAAGATAGATACCACATGTTCTCACTCATTTGTGGAAACTAAAAAGTTGATCTCAGAAGAATGGAGTGAAATAGTGGTCAGTAGAGACTGAGAGGGGTGAGGGGAGCGGGATAGCAACAGTTCGCAAGAAAAGTAAGGGGAAGAATTGTGCAAGGAAGTTGACCAAATTATACTATGTGCATGTATGAATATATTACAATGAATTCCACTTTTATGTATAATTATAATGCACTAATTTAAAAAAATACATGGATGGAAGACCAATAGAGCAGAGGAAGGAAATCAGTGGGAGGGAGGAGGGAAAAGAAAAGGGAACTATTAGGGAATGAAATGGAGCAAATTACGTTAAGTACACATAGGAATATGTCACAATAAGCCCACTATTATGTATGATTACACATTAATAAAAACACAATTAAAAATACTAATTATAAAAAAACAGAGGAGAAATTACTACCAATTTTCTATTGCACAGGAATATATAACTATTGGTTACAACCATCTATCATATATTTCAAAATAACTTAAAAAGAAGACCATGGAAGTTTACAACATATAGAAACCACTGACATTTGAGGAGATGAAGTGCTTATTACTCTGATTTGATCATTATATTGTATACATGTACCAAATTATCATACTGTACCCCATAAAGATATACAAATATTATGCCTCAATAAAAATTACTTTACAGATTACAGATTATATCAGTACCTAGAGACCAATTTTGTACTTGATAAAAGCTGTACAGTATCACAAAGTATGAAACTATGATGATTTACTTAATCAGATCCCTACTGGATGGATACTTATGATGTTTTCTAGTTTTGTTATCACAAACAATGCTGCAGTAAACATACTTATGCATTTCTCGTTTTGCATGTGTAAAAATAATGATCTTTAAAATAAATTACTTAATAGAATTGCTGTAATCAAAGTGTTTACATGTTTTTTGGGGGGTGGGGGAAATTGGTGAATTCCTTTTCATAGGAGTCATATTAATTTATCCTTTCACCAAAATGTTTGAAAATTTCTATTTCCTCTTACCATCAACCCCTAATTCAACACAGTATTTTCATTGTTTATACTTGCCAATATTAGGGGTGAAAAATGCTATTCACTGTCATTTAATTTGCATTTCTCTTATTATGTATTATGTTGATCATCTTTTCATATTAAAGAGCCACTGTATGATTTTTTAGAAAATATCCTAGGCAGTCAGGTACAGTGGTAGATGCTAGTAATATCAGCAACTTGGAAAGCTGAGGCATTTAGATCACAAGTTTGAGGCCAGCCTCAGCAACTTAGCAAGACTCTGTCTCAAAAAATAATTTTTAAAAATATCCTTAGCTAGTTTACTGGTAGGTTATTTGTCTCTTTTCCTAGTGGTTAGTTTGGGCTCTTTACATATTAAGAAAATTAGCCATTTCTCTGATATGAATTACAATCTTTTCCCCAGACTGCTTTGTATCTTGACTTTTATCTTTTTCTCATGGAGATCTTTTTTTTTTAAATTTTACACAATTGAGTGAAAAATCAGGGTTTTCTTTTATGGTTTCTAAGATTGGTTTAAAATTAGAAATATTCTCCTTGCTAAGAAAATATTAAAAATTATCCTATGTATCTTATAATACTTTAATAATTTTATTTTTTACATTCAAATCTTTGTATATCTGGAATTTAAGTGAAGGTATAAATTCAAGTGTTATTTTCCACATGATTAATATGTTGTACTGAATACAGATGGTAGGTTAATTTCATAATCCTGAATATAATGTTTATAAGTTATCACAGTACTTACAAGAGTAGTAAAAATATAAAGACATAATAATAATAATAATAGCACAAATAAAAATAGTAACAAGAATGGTAGTTTACTTACTGGTGCTTAATATATGGCAGGCACAGCTTTAAACATTTCATACAAGTACTATAGGAAAATTTTCTCTAATTCTAAGACTTGGCCAGCAGTACCATTCAGATTATTCCTGCATTCAAGGATGACTTGATTATAGTATGGATAAAAGCAAAAAGAACAAAATTCCTCATCTATATAGTGAATGTGGGGAATGTTCCAAGATTTTAAATGCTTTGTTTATTTGTCTACTCAATAGTACAGTTAATATTTGTGAATACAAAGATTTGCACAAGGGAAACAGGATAGAAGCTATAGCTAATCAGGCAAGGCACCACAATTATGGTTTGCATGTGTCAGGCATCACAGATATTCAGCCACTATACACCAGAATGATCTTCTGGCTCTATGCTGATATTCATTTATACCTTCTGATTGCTTTGTTGTTGTTGTTGTTGTTAGTGCTGGGAAGCAAACCAAGTTGCACATGCTATGCAAGTGCTCTACAGCCATATCCCCAACTCTGATAAATGTTTAAATAGAACTATAATGTCAAGTACCATAGCACTCCTTTATGTGCACTAAAAATACTCTAAAATTTTCCTATATTTTTTCTTCATAGCATTCATCACAACTTCATATTTTCATATAATTAGATTAACTTTCTGCCTCATTAAGTTCTGTGAAAGCTGGAACACAGCTGTTCTGCTCAACATTGCACTCAGTATCAAGCCACATAGGTACTAAATAAATATTTGCTAGTTGAATAATCTCATAAGTAGTCCTAAAATGAAACAAACCCAATTTTTAATTCTTTCTCTGCCTGTCTTTAGCTCTGCAACTTGGGTGTGTTTTATAGCTTCTCTATACTTTAGTTTCTTCACATGCAAATGAATAAATATTAGGTAATAACAAATATTACCTAATAGAATTACCATGAGAATTAAATAATACATCATCATCATCTTCATCTTCCTCAAACTGAATTCTTATTTAATATCCAGGGACTCTCAGCCCTGAGAAAATTTTATGGAACGTGAACTATTCACACACTCCTGCTTGCAAAACCAGTCCTGTGATTACATATTCTAATGTGCAGTCTTTTCTCTGATCTTGTGACTTAAATTCTGGCATCCAAAATCTACCACCAAGCACAAAGTTAAGGGAGTGAGAAACTAACTGTTTCTTTTACATACGTGTTCTGGTTTGGCCTAAGGTGTTTCTGAGACCTTTAAAACCTTGGTGACAGACTTCACTACATATAATATAGAGATAAGGTAATCATCAGAACACACTTCAGCTTCTTTCTGCACTGCCTCTGCATGAAAACTCTTTCCTATATCTGACAAAATCCTATTTGTTCATTCACCCAAAATCTATTTGCCACACATTAGTATTCTCTATTAAGAAGTAATCTAGTAAGCAGGGATTTGATGAATAGGACATTATTCCTTTCCTTCAGGGATTTATAATCTGAGAAAGAAGACGAACCAAAAAAAAAAAATCAGTGATAATAGTAGAGCTGTAATTTAAAGTTTTTCATCTGCCTTTCAAAACTCATATGAGTTACTCTCAAATTATCAGTTGGAAGTATTTATCACTAAACCATTTATTCAGTCTTTATCGTATTTACAAAGAACTAGAGGGATGCAAGAGGGGATCTTTTAGGAGGATCAAGCCTCTTAACCTCAGATGACTTCTCCACGTAGCATCTGTGAGCATGTGCCCGGACCAGATCTTCCTTATCAACTCCAGCTTGTCCAATTCACCTATCCTCTGGCCATCTTCATGTAGAGATTCAGGAAATCATTGACCTCGCAAGTTCCCAGTGAAATTCCTTATCATTCTCTCTAAACATGTCCTTAACTGTACCTATCACCTGCCCAGTCACCAAGCCAGAAACCTTGAATGGGGCTTAGATTTCTCCCCCTCCTTAATTCCCCACATATAATCATTGTTAATTTTATCATCTACCTATTTCCTTACTCTGTTCTTTATTCATTCTCTGGCTACTAGTTTCTTAATTCCTTCCCTCATCAACTCTACCCAGGAAACCACAAGAGCCTCCTCCGCTGGTCTTCCTGGTTCCGGGCAACTTTTCCACTTATCTCCAATATTCCTTGCTACTGAAGTGTTGGTTTCAGTGCAAGAACTGGCTCCACCCTCTCCCTTCCCAAGCCCTTAGTGGCTCTCCAACCCCACAGGGCAAAATCAAAGAGAGCCCATTGTGGTGTGCACACTCATCCTTGTGCAGCTGGTTTTTCACCACCTCTGCTCTTGCACTCTATATGTTAGCCAAAGTTAAATGTTCAGAGTTCTATGAACACACTGTAACATTTTATCCTCCTATATCTTTGCAGATGCACCTCCTTTCTTTGTCTGGAATATTCTTTTCCTTCCTATTCTGTCTAATGTCTAATCGTCTTCAAAGACCCTATTCAGGAGCTCCCTCCTCTGTAACATAGATCTCTGATTTACCAGAACTATAGTTGATGTCCCTCTCCTTTGTCCTACTGATGACATATATATATGCCTCATCCTGCCCTTTCTTATTATATTGCCATTTTTTTACTTCAGTATTTCCTTCTACATGGTGACTTGAAACTATATCCCTTACATAACTCTTAAATCCACTGAGTTCTCTCTGTATCCCTCACCACCACTCTTGACCAAGCCACCGTCAACTCTCTCAGAACTACTGCAATAGATTCCTGACTTATTTCTTTGCTTCCACTATTGTCACCTTATAACCCAGTCTTATTTTCTACAATTGAGTACATTTTTAAAAATGAAAACTGATCATGTCACACATATGCCCTTCACCACTTAACATTAGTTAGAGACATCCTCATTTTCTGTAGGACAAAAACCAGAATCTTAGGCATTTCCCTTGTGACCCTCAAGACCTCCCTGGTCTTGTCTTGTAAATATGATCCCTCCTTCTCCCTCTCTGTACTTGCTAAACCAACTACTAAATTCAGTTCCTGCAATTTACCATTAAACACACAGGGGATTTAGGTTTCAATGGAAGAAAATAGAGTCAGTAAAGACATTTGATCAGGTGGATATCATGATGCAATTATACTGGAAGGGAAAAGGAAACCAATATATTGACTAATCAGATGAGTCCTGTGTGACCAGCCAGAAAATTAGTGCAATAATCGGGGTGTGACTTATGTAATAGTAATGCACACCAAAGAGGCAGGCAGAGACATGATGTATTTCAAAGGGAAAATCTTCAGGATTGAATGGCTGGCTGATTACGAAGAATGAAGAAAAATAATTAGGCCTAGGAAAATGGCTCCCTACTGACAAGAACAATGGAAGGAGATCTTGAGGTTAAAATAATGAGTTCTGCTTTGGACTTGTTAAATCAAGCTAAGGGAGAGCTCACAGAAAGAAATGTTCTCTAAAGGCAGCTCTTTTGGGAAAACTGTAAAGAGAAGGGGTCAGAAGGGCATAGTCATGAGTCAAGAGGAATAAGAGAAGCTATGAAGGAAACAAACTATAAGAGGTTGGCAGAGTCTGGAAGAGCATTATATCTTGGAAATTGGAAGGGAGGAGATTTCAAGAAGGAGCAGGTGGTCACACAAGGTCATGGAAAACAAAGACGAAGGAAGGGCTTTTGGATTTTTTTTAAAAAGTAATGTCATTCTTGACATTATAGAGAGTCTCTTTAGATGATAAGTAGGAATAGAAACCAGAGAAGAGAAAACTGAGGAATAGGTCATTACTGACCTCTGAAAACAAAAATGGGTTTCTAATTGGTTTAATTTATAAATTTTTAAGAGGCTAAAGGTAAAGCACTGTTCCCTTACCAGACATCCTAAAACACATCTTTATGTTTAAGAATAGGCTGCTATATTTTGTAGGCAGCAACCAAAGACCACATAAAACACTTCTCTTAAAACCTCCAGCATTGAGAAAGTTGTGAAAATTCCCAAGAAATGTTTTCAGAAGCTTTCCCCAGCTTCCATTTTTGCTTAGTCAGAAGAATATTTGCAGCCAGTTGTTTTTCTAAGTGATGTCTGAATTCTGTCATTGCAACATGCAAAAGGGCAGCTGGCTGCTTTGTTCCTGTTTATGTTTTTCTCCTAAGAACATCAGACCATCCGGCCTGAAATAGCCCAACTCTCCAGCTGTCTTCACAAGATTCTATGGCATTAGAAAACATATAAACTCTTATACATTCATCCTAAATCTTCATATAGACTAGTCATTACTCAGAAATACCTATCTTCTAGCTTTCATCAAGGCAATGTGGAGCTGAACCCCAAAACTATTAAAAACAAATCATCTTTTCATTCACCATTTACTGGATTCTATGTTTGCCAAGTACTATTATGTTTCCTGAGAAGATAGTTCCTGGTCTCAAAGAGTTCATACTTTTTGGTGGTGAGATGTGCCCTTTTCCCTCCATGGGAAAAGGGGTAAAATCCAAGAAAAGTAGATATGAAGATGGGCTAAGAGTGAGGGGAACCAATGGATCCCCTACACCCGAAGAGAAACATTGAAGAGCATTACTCTACCCCCAAATTACTCTGTCCTTACTATCATCAAACGGGATGTGGACCAGCCTGGAAGCCAAGGGCTCTGTAAAGACAATTCCTTCACCTGAGTAGAGGCATGGGTTGTACTTGGCTTTTTCACTTTAGAGTGGACATCAATAATCATTTTCTCCTGCTAATAAGAAACCAAATATGATTATGCAAGGGAATCAAGTGATCTAAATGTCTCTATCTAAATGAACAAATGCATTTCTGCTTTTCAGTGAAAGAATCTTGCTTGGTCTTTCAGTTGCAGCAATGACTTTGTTTTTCATACCTTCTGAGGAGAAATTTCAAACTGAAGGAATCTGCCAAACCAACAAAATGGTTGCCAGGAAATGAGTTCAAATTACTGTATGTGTGTAAGTGTATATAAATATATATTTATTTATATGTATTTATTTGTATATAGAAATTTTTTTTGCATGGTGCTGGGAAGCAAACCCAGGGCCTTGTGCATGCTACGCAAGTGCTCTGCCACTGAGCTACATGCTTAGCCACTTTATGTAATATTAGGGTTAGTCATTTTGAAATGTTTGCATAGTTTTTCTTCTGACTATATCCCTTTCTTCCCAAAATATGAATTGGGTCATTCATTACTTGAATATTGTATGACCTTGATAACATCAAAAAATTTCTAGAGTTATAATTTTTGATATTTTTTAAAGGTTAAATTGTGTTTATCTGTTGTACATTTTTTATTTTTTAGTATTTTGCAACATGCTGCCTCAAAATTTCTCTTATTTTTCTGCTCTAAATTAATCAGCACTAGCCAACAGCTTTATAGTGGTCAAAGGCAGGGGAAGAAATTATGTCCCATCTCCTTAGTAGAAAATGCTGGAAAGTTCAATGTACAGTAGCAATTCCCCTGACATGAAACATTGAGATCACCCAGGGATACCATGCTTTTACTTATGTCCTATTAGCATAAATGGATCCAAACAAATTATCTCTAATTGTTCCATTTTGCGGGGGACAGACATTAGATGAGCATTATACCAGGTGTCAATGATTCAAAGGTCAATCAAGAACATGAAATTTATAAGTATGGTAAGATTCTGAGCTTCTTGAAGTCAAGAAGTATTTTAAGTGTTCTCTAACTTGTTTCATCTGCTAAGTAATTGCAGGAAATAGTAATTAAAAAACATTTAGAATCACAGAATTTGAAAGCTAAGGGGGAGTATATACCATCTTGTTCAACAGAAATATGTAATCCACAGTGAGGTTCACAAACTTAATTCTATTTTCCAGTTATGACAGTTTTAAAAAGTGACATTAATTTTAATAACATTTTATCAAGCCAAACTATGTGAAATATTATTATTTTAATATAATGAAAAAAATACTCAATTGTGGAATTTTATTTTCTTTTTTTGTACTGTCTTGTGTGTATTTTGCATTTAGAGCATACTCCAGTTTAGGCTAGACACATTTCAAGTGCTCAAGAGTCACTGTGTCAGCCAGCACAGATCTAGGGTCAAATCACAACACATTACAGATGAAAAGACAGAAATTCAAAGAGGTGAAGTGATCATCAATTTGATGAACTTGTTAAACCACGATGCAAAGAAAAGACCACCGGCTCCAATTTTAAATCAAATTAAAGCAAGCTTGTAATTCCGACCAACTGAGACTGTCTTTCTCGAAATCCTTGGGTTAGAGGACAGTATTCCAGCTCTCTAGGAGCACAGTTTTATAGCACAAAGAGTTGCAAAAAGGGGATGTCTTGAGAACTTATAGATAACAGGATTTTGACAAGCACAATACAAAGGCAGGTAGTAGGTTTATGGTCTAAATGGTTCAGCACTTAGGGAGTAAATTTAGATCCCAACATCAGAATTTATGAGGCGCCATTAGGGTTTCAGAGAAGGTTGTTATCTGGTCAGGGAAAACCAGGCGTGGGTGAGTTCAAGGCATGGGCAGGCATTCCAAGCAAGTTTAAAACATCAAACGGCCAGGCCAAATTGAAATCCTAATATTTTACAGAAAACAGAAATGAATCTTTCATAACTTTTGACAAGATGGCTCCTGATCTTAAGAGGGACTTAGGCTGGTTTATCAAACTAAAGAGAAACATTGGAAGAAGGAAATATCATAACCCAAAGTCAAAGGATTTCCCCACTGGGAAAGCTGTAGTGATTTTCCTCACGTACTAAGATCTCTTTTTCCCTTGCCTCTGGGTACCTTCACCCCGGGACCTGGGCAATGATGATGAGGTCATTGTCTTCAAGTATAGGCAAGTAGCCTGTTTCCAATGTCTGAATGTATTTGCTATGACCAACATTCAGATGAGACAGAATCAACTTTTATGATGGTTCCCCCAAACCATTCTCCAAATGTGGTTTCTTTGATATATTGATTAATAGTTTGAAACTAAAGAGAATTTCAGAATACACTTTAAGAATTCCATCATGAGGCTTCTATTGACATATGAAGACAGATTTTCATCTATTCCTCTTCACTATCTTGCTCTTCAGCAGTCAAAATGATTTAAGTCATGTAATAAAAAAGATAATTAAAAAGATTTCCAAGGGTCAAAATGAAGGTGTGAGGTCAGTTCTTGAAAGCTAGAACTTGTTCTTCAAAGAGATTATGGGTTAGGGTTCCTGTCTAGGGCAAAAGAGACATAATAATAAAATATAAAATGACACTATCAACAAATTTTATTCCTGTGGGCCACATGCCAGCTGATTTTAGAACAACCAGTCATTGAACAGAGAAGCAAACTGAGGTACGGATAAGTGGATTTCCTAGGATCACTGCAGGTCAGTGGCAGAACCAAGACCAGGACACCAAGATTCCTGGTTCAGCTTTCTTTCTGCCTGAACAAACTTTCTTCTTCAGCTAGTAATACCACACCAGAAACAAATAAACAAAGAACTCTACCCTCCAATACTGCCAATTCTACCTCTTAAATATAATATACTTACTTCCTATTTCCATAGCCCCTCTGCTAGAGGGTCAGGGCCATTTTCAAACCTTGGAATTCATGGGCATTCTGACTTTTAGGGAGCTCATCCCACTTCTTGTGAAATACCTAAAAATGCACAAACAACCCATGAAAAGTACTTCTTTTCATGTTCAAAAGGTTTTTAAAATTATTTTTGTAACTTCCTGTTGAAATCATTGGCTTAGGATAACAAGTTTTTGCTGGTTATCATTTCTCAACAATAATTTTGCTTCTGTTGCAACTCTTACAGTGAGAAAACCTATCTCATTCATTCTTTCTGAAGACAACAAAACCTTTGTCACAGTTACATTCAATAATTAAATTGACACAATTTATGTTTTGGAGTCATTTTAATGTAGCATATCAATTTTTATTTTCCAGTTTTTCATATTTTAGAGAATTTTCTTTGAAATTCTCAAAACTCTTCTTAGGTCTTAGGAAAAAATCATAGATCTAGAGCCTTGTTCCCATGGTGTCAAACATTGTATGTCATCCTGTGGATCATTGCAAAGACCCTCTCCTCTACTCTATCACAGAGGTCTTGTCCACTATTTCCCAGCCTGAAGAGTAATTTTGTCCCTCTTTTGTTTTAAACCCTTCAGTGACATACCCAACAAGTAACCTCTAAGTACCTAGCTTCTGCTATGTCTTCATTTTTACTTAAATTGTATCTAAATCTGTTAGAATGTTAGGCTTTACCTTACCTCGCTGTGTTCATATGTGCATTTCTTGCTGTTTGGATTGTACTCCCTCCTCTATTTACTGCTTCTCTTCACACCAATTTCGCTTATAGAACAAATAATTTTTCCTAATTTTAAAATTTGGATTGCTTTAGCAATCATATCTCTGTTCTGGTTCTTATTATATTATGATACTGCTGATTTTATTTGTTGGCGTGTATAGCTTGTCTAATAATGCTACTACAATGAAAATTACACTATATCCTTTTCGTATCTCTAGCCCCTAGCAAGAAGCTTGGCTCCTAGTAAACTCATAATAAGTTTGACTTAATGAATGTCCATAACAACAAAGCACAACTGGTTAAAGCCATCTGATAAGTTGTAACAACCAGCTACTATTCTGTCCAAAATATGTTATAATTTCACTGCAGTGGAAAGAAAAATTGAACTGAAGTTAAAATCCTGGATCTAGTTTTCATTTTGCCCTTCTCTAGTCAAATAATCCTAAAACCTTACATGACATTTAAATCTTAGTTTTCTCACCATGTTTTGAAATTAATATATCACCTCTGCCTATTTCACAGAGTTGCCAAGGAAATCAAATGATTCTTTGTGTGAATGCTTTCTGTAAACTCTGAAGGACTTCACAAAGTTAAGTCCTATAATTATTAAATGATCATGTGATATCTCTGTTGATGATGACCTTAGGCAAGGGGCCCATTCACACCCAGTTACTCAGGCCCTAAGCAACAGAGACAGCTCTCCTGTATGTGAAGGTCTGAGGAGCAGGGCAGAGGAAGCTCCAAAACCTTTAAAGCACATCATTCATTCCTACTGATCAAGACCTGACCATGATAGTAATACCTCAGGGGAACAAAACCTGTTTCCCTAGATGACAAATTTATAACCTAAAACAGGAGACTAAAAATTAAGTTTCCCATTTGAAAAGAGATTCAGGCATTACTTAAGAAGAAAAAAAAAGGTACAAAAATGGTCATTGGCAGGAAGCTGAGCTAGTAGAAATAACACTACCCATCATGTGAAGAGACCTGTGTAACCTTGCATACCCACCCCTCAGGCTTCAAGATTCTCAGCTGTAACTTGGGGTTGGTTCCCTGTTTCCTTCTAACTTGGCAGTTCCATGATCTCAAATGACTGGGATCTGACAGTCCTGCCTGGCATTGTCTAAATGTTCCTGGGAACTAGCAGAACATGTGGTTTCATGCTCAGTTGAGAAATACAGAAATGGGTCTGTTCATTGTGGCCAGAAAAACATACTACTTAAGACACAGAAAGAGGGTAAGGAAAGCCAGAGAACTGAGTCTGAATTGCCAAACTAAAGTAATTGTTATCTTGGAGGATAGAAGCCAAGCAGTTTAAGAAAGAATTATATAATAGTTTGTCATTCTCTTACTCTTTGGATTTTTCTCTGATGTGGTTGCTTTTCCTATACCAGCTGGAAGATGAATGTAAGGAGTCCTTTGGGCTCTGTATAGAAATCTTCATGCAACCCTAATAAGCCATATAACCCCTGAGAACCTCACTATGTTCAATTGCAAAATTATTGAATTGAACAATGAAAAAAAATGTTAAAAAATTAGATGGAAAGCAGTGAACAGAAATGATCATTAATAACAATGGTAAAATATACTATAGATCACATCATTAGGATGTAATTTATTCTCTCATTGAACAAATATTTACTTATTGTATCAGACATAATTCTAAGTGCTTTAGATACAGGAAGAGAAAGAAATGAAAAAGAAGAGGTGGAAAGGAGAGAAGGAAGGAAGGAAAGAAGTGAGGGAGGGAAGGAGGGAAGGAAGGAGGAAGGAAGGGAGGGAGGGAGAGAGGGAGGGAGGGAGAAAGGAAAGAAAGACAGACCAGGAAGTTACCCTTGTTTTCTTGAAACTTAAATTACTGTCAAATAAACAAAATAAAACATACAGCATGTCAGATGGTGAGGAATGTTATAGAGAAAAGGGGCAGACATGGACTTAGAGTCTCCCATGGAGGTGGAAGTAGAGATAGAGGTGGAGGTGGAGGTAGAGATGGAAGTGAAATGGAGGCTGCAAATTCCTGAAGGCAGAGAAGGAGTGGCCCAGGGCTATCAGAGAGGAATCCTCAATTAGAGAGAACAGCATGGATGCTGGGCAGACAGCAGTAGAAAATGATATCAGGGGTTTAACAGAGGACAGACTGATGTGATAGAGCTTTGTAGGACCCTGTACTTAGGTTAGATAGGACACTGGAGAATTTTAAGTAAAGAATAACTGAAATGAGTTACCTTGCAAAAAGAATGAGTTATGGTTTCAAAAACTGAGGAGAACAAACTACAGGGAGACAAAAACTACCTCAGAGATCATTTAACAATAAAGCAAGATGATGGCAATTGAACTGGAATGACTGCCATGCAGATTGGAATAATGGTCAGGTTCTGTGTGTCTTTAAAACCTACCAATGTTTGTTAATGGATTAGATACAGAGTCAGGGAACAAGAGGAGTTGAGAATGACTTTAAGTTTCTTTGGCCTAAATAGCTGGAAGGGTGGGGCTGGTATTTACTAAAATGGGACAGAGAGGAGGGGGAGGAGATTTAAGGAAGAAGATCAAGGGTCAACTAAGTCTGGGGTGGGAGACAATACTAACAGTGATGTTGAAAAGTCAGTGGGAGATCCTGGAGTTTAGAAAAGAGGAC
Organism: Callospermophilus lateralis; assembly: GCF_048772815.1. Lineage (NCBI taxonomy): Eukaryota > Metazoa > Chordata > Mammalia > Rodentia > Sciuridae > Callospermophilus > Callospermophilus lateralis. Next base: position 123,678,175 of record NC_135306.1, on the reverse strand, counting down.
TTCCAGCCTGTGTGGTGGCACACGCCTGTAATCCCAGAGACTTGGTAAATTGAGGCAGGAGGATCGCAAATTCAAAGCCAGTCTCAGCCAAAGCAAGGTGCTAAGCAACTCAGTGAGACCCTGTCTCTAAATAAAATACAAAATACGACTGGGAATGTGGCTCAATGGTTGAATGCCCCTGAGTTCAATCCCTGATTATTCCCTCCCCCCTCAAAAGAAAAAAGGACATCAGAACTGGAAATATACATTTCCAGGTTTGCAGTGTTTAGAAGCTAGAGGCCATCCTAGGGTAGCGGGAAGGAGATAAGAAGTGTTCTGAGTATTGAGAGGAAGAGCACTCAAATGTCAATGGTCATCTACATAAGGAGGAATCAGCAAAAGAAACTGAGAGGCAGAGATGAATAAAGTAGAAGAAAAAATTGGGAGAGAGTATTATGCTGGAAATTAATTTTTCAAGGAAAAGAAACTAGTTAACAGTGTCAAGTGTTGATAGGCCAACTAAGTTGAGGATAGAAATTTGGCAACGTGGATTTTTTTTTTTTTTTTTTTTTTTTTTTGTACTAAGGATTGAACCCAGGGAAAATCCAGTACTGAGCTATATCCCCAGAAATTTTCTATTTTTATTTTGAGACAGAGTCTCACTAAGTTGCCCAGACTTACCTCAAACTTGCAATCCTCTCACCTCAGCCTCCTGAGTTTCTAGGGTTACGGGTGTATAACGCCTCACCCATGCCAACCTGGGTGTCATTAGTAACGTAGACTACATAACTTAGAAACTTACTCAGTAAGTTACTTAGTAACTCAGAGCTATTTCAATTGTTTGATAGAAGTGGCTTTAGGAAAGAATTGGAGGAGAGGAATTAGAGGTAACTAATATAAATAACTGAAGGAAATTTTGCTATATAGTTGAGCAGAGAGCTGGGGCAGTAGCTGGAGGGTAAACTATCAAAGGGGGATTTATGTTTTAAAGTGGGTGATTGTATAGCATATTTGTCTTCTGATGGGAATAATCAAGAAAATTTAGAGGAGAAAAAGGAAGGAAGGAAATTAAAGAAGATCTAGTAAATAGAAATGTATTGTATGTACTAGTGTATAAGACTTAATTTTGTAATGATATAAATTCTACACAAGGAAATATATGAATTCAGAGCAATCCCTATCAAAATTTCAACAGACTTTAAAACAAAAAAGGCAATTCTCAAATTCATATGGAATTAACTGGAACCCCACTAAGGCAAAACAATCTTGTTGTCCCAGCACCACTGGTTGAAGAGATTACTCTTTTTCCACAGAATAGATTGGGCACCCTTGTCAAAAATCAATTGAACATAGTCATATGGGTTTATTTCTGGACCTCAGTTCCCATTCATTGGTCTATATGTCTAACCCTATTCCATAACCACACTGTTTTGACTACTAGAACTGTTAGTAAATTTTGGAATTGACACATTCAAGTGGTCCAACTTTGTTCTTTTTCTTCTAATAGAGACATCAGTTCTTTGGTATCGGTGTTCCAACCATAGGACGTATCTCTAGTACTATCACAAGGGGAATTAGGACTTCCATAGATGAATTTCACAAGGACAGAATTCAGTCCATAGTAGTGATTATGAGAATAACACATACTTTCCATCTCCCAAAATATTATTAGTTAATAAAATACAGGAAATAGCAGAGGATTGTGTGTATGATTTCAGCACACCAGAAGATGACATTTCCTTGAACTAACCATAAATGCTGATTAAAGACCTCATTGAACCATTCCCATAAAAATAACCTAAGCCAAACTTGCCCCCTCTTAGGACAAAACCTAAACTGTGACTCAAAAGTTAAATGCTAATAAGACAAAGTACACAATAATTTAATGGAATATTCTCCCAAGCCTTCTGGGATAAATAGAAGTAGCCTTTTAAAATATCACAGATCATAATTATTTAGAAAGGTTTGCACTCGGATCCATATTGATCAACAAAATTACAATAAATCCTCTAGAAGAGAAAGGTTCTGCATTTGGGAACCACTGATCCATGCATTTGTCAGTGGGATTTATGTAAAATACTTTTATTGGTTGGAGGAATTTTGTATTACTTGGGTATAGAGAAAATATGTTTCTTTTGATTATTTTTATAAAATAAGATCTTAGAGCACAAAATGTTTTTCAATATACATATAAATACATTTTCATTCAATTTTGGTCCAGAGAAGGGAAGAGGACAGGTAGGAAAGAAAAGGAATAAAAATAGGAGAGCTAAAGATAATGAAGAGAAGAAATGGGGCAAAGGAGAAAGAGGAAGAGGGTGGAAGACAGAATACTTGCAGAGAAATACATCCCATGAGGAGGAACTGAACACACAGGAAGTAGGAAATCATAAAGCAAAAGTTCAGAGAAAGTAAACACAAGGATGTGAAAAATCATAAAATTAGCAGGTATTATGTACAAATAAGTATGAATGAGTTCTCTAAGTCATTTTAGTGGATCTATTTTCCTTCTATAACAGAGTTATTGAATTGGGAAAGAGAATGATTCTATAGACTTAGGATATATCTGTCAAAATGCCTGTTAATAGCTTTTTGAATAAAAAACAGGAAAGTGGATTTTGGTCAAGTTAGAGCAGCACATGTCTGCTGGATAACCACACTCAGCCTCTTCATTCTTAGGTCTATACCGATTCATTCATTCTTCAAGCAGCAACTATTTGTCAGGAACTTTGTTATATCTTAGTAATGCTAAGACCAAACTACAGCCTCACAATCTATCAGGGAGGAGTTTTATCACAAATAACTGTGAAATGGTTCAGTAATTATGAGAGTAATAAGCTAGATTCAAGGAGCATCTTTAGTGAGAAAAGAAGACACAAGGTTCTTCCCCAACCTTATCATATTCAACATTTTTACTATAATGTGGGCTAATGCCAGAAAGAGTTTTCTTACTTCTTTTTCAGATGTCATAAAACTTATAGAAGTAGATATACATTAGCAGATAAAAATAAAAGCCAAAAGAAAACGCTCAAAAGATTGGAATGATAGTAGAAAGCCAACAAGATGTATTGAATATAATAAATTCAGTGATCTGCACAACTCCGTGAACACAGGATGAAGACGTGGCTTGACAGCAACTAATGTGAAAAGGACCTGACTTAGTCAAACACAAACTTGACATAGCTTCACAGAGAAATGTAATGAATAGAAACACTCATGTAGCAAGGTTGATTAGAGCAGCATATGGGGGGCCAAATACACTGACACAACTGTGTTCTGTACTGGTCAGAACATCCTGCAGTACAGGGTCCAGCTGTGGACACATCACAGGGCAGTGTTTGACATACTGGAAACCATCCATAGGCGGTAAAATTCTAGGAGAATTTTATATGAAACCTTACCTAAAAAACTGAAAGGAAAGGAAATATTTAGCCTAAAGATAAGATGATGTAATGAAATATGTCATTATTTTCTTTAACAATGAGTAGAATTATTCTATGAAGTCCAAAGAGTGAAATCAGAAGAGCTAGTTTTTCTATTAAGACTTGTCCTAGCTGGGTGTGGTGGGGCACACCTATAATCCCAGCAGTTTGGGAGGCTGAGAAAGGAGGATCACAGGTTCTAAGCCAGGCTCAGCAACTTAGAGAGACCCTAAACAACTTAATGAGACCCAGTCTCAAAATAAAAAAGAAAAAGGCTAGAGATGTGACTCAGTAGTTAAATACCCTGGGTTCAGTCCCCAGTACCAAAAAAAAAAAAAAAAAAAAGAAAGAAAGAAAGAAAGAAAAAGAAAAAGAGAGAGAGAAAAAAAAGAGACTTGTTCTCTGTAAAGAACTGTCTTATAAATTATATGACTTGGTTTTTCACAATGACCTTGAGAGTTGAGCGACACAGGCACTACCATTACCACCATTTTATACATGGCAAACTAAGGTCCAGCAAGATGGAACTTGCCCAGAGTGGGAAAGTTGGGGTCTAAATTCCAATTTTCTGAGCCTAGATCTATGGTTTTGCTACAACACCATGCCATCCTTCTACTTAGAAGCATATTTTTTTCCTCCAATGTAAGAAAAAGCTTTTTAAAAATTTTGAGACAGGGTCTTATTATGTTGCCCAGGCTGAACTTGGACTCATGATTCTCCTGCCTCAGACTCCCAAAATGGCTGGGATTACAGACATGTGCCATGGTGCCTGGCTGAGGAAAACTTTCTAGTAATAAGTAACACTCAGGAAAGAAGCAGAGTGCCTCACAAGTAAGTTCCCTTTCCTGGGAAAAGGAAAACAAGGGCTAGGGGGCTTTGTATCAGTGACACTTTATAGGTGACTCCTACTTAAGGAGGCGATTGATCAGGTGACCCTTAAATCTATTGAAAAAAATATTTACCATGGGGGAAAGACAGACACTAAAAAGAAAGAAAAGCTTGAGAGATTCAAGTTGGCATTTCTGAGTCATCTATGGAGTTCATTCATTCATTTAGCAAAATTTCACTGATCATTTACTATATGTATCAGGTCCTGTAATAATGACAAGCATACCAGATCTAAAAATAGAAACCCTGGTATCAAGTACCAGTTCACTTAGTCATCATCTGTGTACTCTTTGAATCTAAATTTTCCCATATGTTAATTGAGGTTTATGAAATCTATCTCAAAAAAATAAAATAAAATCTATTTCAAGAATTTTAAGGATTGGATGAGATAATATTTTTTAAGTACTAAGCACATAGCAGGAGCTTAATAAATGTCAGTTCCTTTCTTCCCTTTAGATATGAGAGGGGCCAGTTTGCATAAATTGAATGTGATAATAAGACAGAATCTGAATATAAAGAAAGTTGGAGATGTAGTCAGCACATCTTCTAGTGTTCACATCACTTAGCTGGTCTGAGGTGACCACTTGGGCCTAACTTCCTGAGAACAGTGTGTTAATTTACAGGGCACAGCATGTTCTGGAACTTTATTTAAGCTTGAATATTCAAGCAAAGATTGTCCTCTTTTCACTGATCTTTGTACACTGTTGAGCAAATTGTACTGGTTTCTTATTTTCAGACAGAACTGGAGAAAAGGAGATATTGTCTGTTATATTCTTTTATAGATGAAAAGGACACAAGGCTCATGTTTAATAGTGATTTGTATACCCAGAGAAATAGTCCCCTACACATGATTTTTAATAAGAGAAAATAATAACTATTTTCCTAAAAACTAGGAATTTTTTACATGGTAGTTTTACCAGCTACACAGTTACAGTTAGAAAATTCAGCTTCTTAGTTATAACTAAAGAGGTTTGGAATGTGATGTTTTGGAAAATTTTGCCAACTTCATGTTCTGGCTAGAAATATGAAAACATCAGGAGACAATGGCTCAGCTGGTTATGAAAGACTATTGGTTGCTCATCAAGCTATGGAAGCCAGGTTTGTAAACAAAATCTTGCTCAGCATTACTGAGCCATTCTTCCAGAAATAAGGTTGGGTGAAGGTCTGTTTTATTTATTTTTTCCTGTTTTGCTATAATATAGAAATTAAATATTTGCTCAGCTTTCATCTCAAATCATTAACCAAAACTGTAAATTGCTATTGAATGCAGCCTGCTTTACTTATATTCATCTCCTACTGTGAACCCAAAATGATAAAAAATGGCAAAGAAACATGATATTATTCAATGCTTTTTTTCCCTCATTGTTGAGAATATACATTTAATACACATGAAACAGTTAAATAACAACATCAAATTCAGTGATCATAACAGCAACTGCTATATACCTATTTTTTGCAATGTGCACCTATCCTTGAGAAACACAGTCTCATGGAAGTAGAAGGTGTCAGATATAGGAAAACTTGTAAAGGCAGTATAATATGAGTTTTGTTAGTGCTTAGGACCATGTGACCCTCAGGAGGTTATGACAAGAGGATTGCTTGTCTGTGTATGTGTGGGGTGTGTGTGTGTGTGTGTGAGAGAGAGAGATATCTAACTCTAAAAAGAATATGTGTATCAAATTACAACACTGTACACCATATATAAATAAAAATACTATTTGTTAATTAAAATAAAATTAATTTAAGATGAATTAAGAGCTTAAAATGCATAATGCAAAATTCAACAAAGAATGTGAAACAGGAATTCTCTTCCTAGCATATTAAAGACTTAGACAACAATTCTCAACTCACAAATATTCAAGACTTATTTAGGAGCATGCTAAAATGCAAGATTTTTAGCTTTACACCAAGACATTCTGTTTCAGTAAGACTGAAATGAAGTACTGAACTATTCAATTTAAATAAAAATCCCAGATGATCCTGATGCAGATGGCATTCAGATCTCATTTTGAATACAAATTTTTCAGTCACAGACTCCAAAGACTTAAAACTCCTTGAATAAAACATATCAATCCCTTATGAAAAGAGCTCTATAAAAATTAGTTCTAAAAGCCAAAGTAATTCATCATGATCATTACCACATTTCTTCTTTCATCTCATCCAGATGGTAAGATCAACTGCAAAAGAAATTATTAAGGATCATTTGGATAATAGAGTAAATATTACTGAAGAATAGATAACTTTTTCTCCTGGTATATTTATATTGAAAACTCCATGATACCAAGCAAGTATTTGAATGAGATAGGGTGATTCAACTTATCGAGTGTTTCTTAAGGACAATCTATTTTGTGTATAACATTATGGTGGATACTCCATGGCCTGGCTCAGAGAGGAAAAGAGATTGTCATCCCAATGAGTTCTAATCCCTTGAGGAATCTAAAATATCCTTAAGAGAAAATACAAAAACATATGAAATACAATCCATTGTATACAGGAAATAGTAAATGGATGATATAGGCAGTAACCATTGAACAAGTTCTACAAATAGCAGTGTGCTCAGGACTAATCCAGGAAAAGAGCCAGGATGAAGGCCTGGAGAATAAGCAGAGTTTGGATTGTTGGAAGAGGAAGACAGTCTTAGCAAAAACAGAATGCTGTTTTGCCTCCCAGACTGCTAAACAAATGGGTAGGTTGAATTGAACGAGTTGAATTGTTTGGGGTCATAAAACCATAGCCTTAGGTTTTCAATAATAAAAACTGGTAAAGAGAGGCAGGAATTGTAACTCAGTGGGAGAGTACATGTTAGGAATGCACTAAGCTCTGGGTTCAATCCCCAACATAAATACAAGCCACCCCCACCACTCCCCCCCCCAAAAAAAAAAACAAGGAAAAAAAATAAAGAAAGGCAAGGAGAGCAAGGAGAATTAGATGCAGGAAAAAAGGGGTTGGGGCAGGTAGTACATCTCTTCACAGTATCCCCCAGGATTTATTTCAGCAGAAATCAGAAGAAAATAATAAACATTTATTGGACACCTCCTGATTATTGAATGATTCTAAGAATTTCTATGTATCAATAACTTTAATCTTCCAAGAAAACTATGAGGTAGAAACTCTTTCATTATAGTATCAAGATTACTAAAGCCCATGACCTACTAAAGCAAAGATTAATTAGCTTGATGTAATTTATCTACAATGTAATCTTACCTACAATGATGTAATCTTATCTACAATGTAGACATAGATCCAAACATCATGTCATACTTCCAAAATATACACAATTATTATTTATCAATTAATAGTAATTTTAAAATGAATTAATTTATTTGATCTTTTTAATATAAATTAATTCAGAGTTTATTACATAACAGTCTTGAAGAGATAGACTTCTGGCATGATGTTCTTCTCAAGTTTGCTCTTGGTTGTTCCAGGTTCATGTGATTCTTTTGAGTAACTGCTAAGTATTCATTAGGTTGCCTCCTATTATGATTTGGATATGAAATATTCCTGTGAATGCAGGAATATTTGGAGGTCAAATAATTGGATTATAAGAATAGTAACCTAATCAATCCATCCTACTTGAATGAACTAACTGGGTAGTAATTATAGGTAGGTGGAACGTGGCTGGAGGTGGGTCACTGGGAGCGTGCCCTGGAAGGGTGCATCTTCCCTGTAGCCCCTTCCCTATCTACTTTTTCACTCTACCATGGATGGAGTGGTTTTTCTCCACTGCACTCTTCCCCCACAATGTCCTGCCTCACCTTTGGCCCTCAGCAATGTAAGTGGTCGTCCATGGACTGAGGCCTCTTAAACCAGAAGCCCCAAATAGACTTTTATTTCTGTAAGTAGAACATGGCAGGTACTTTGGTTACAGCAATGCAAAAGCTAACTAAATACCTCCTTTCCATGTGAGGTACCTCTGCAATAAATAATAGCCTGGGCTTTGAACAATGCCCTGATTCTTCCTTAGACTCCAACAAATCATATTTGAATCTGCTCTTTTAATTACTCTTTGTGGCCTCCTGAGGGGTGTGGCTGGTCTGTTGCTTGCCATATAGCTTTCTATTTTCTCTGGTCACAACCTCAGGTGCAGGGAATTCAAGAGCTCTAAAGCAAAGGCTGAATCTCACCAATTTCCTATCCAGTCTCTAGGCCTGGTGTTGTTTCCTCTGTTTTTTTTTTTCTCTATAGAAACCCAGATTTTCTCACTCTTGGAATCTAAGCAGAATTTCTTAGGATTCCAAACTCTATGAAATTACCCTATATTTTAGGAGTTTCTTCTTGGCTGCCACTCTAGGGTACTTTTCTCTGGCAAAGATGTACTTAAACTAAAAAGTTTTTTCTCAGCAAGAGAAACAATAAGAGAGGTAAATAGGGAACCTACCTCCTGGGAACAAATTTTTACTCCTCACACTTCAGATAGAGCCCTAATATCCAGAATATACAAAGAACTCAAAAAATTAAACAATAAGATAACAAATAACCCAATCAACAAATGGGCCAAGGACCTGAACAGACACTTCTCAGAGAACATACAATCAATCAATAAGTACATGAAAAAATGCTCACCATCTCTAGCAGTCAGAGAAATGCAAATCAAAACCACCCTAAGATACCATCTCACTCCAGTAAGATTGGCAGCCATTATGAAGTCAAACAACAACAAGTGCTGGCGAGGATGTGGGGAAAAGGGTACACTTGTACATTGCTGATGGGACTGCAAATTGGTGCGGCCAATATGGAAAGCAGTATGGAGATTCCTGGGAAAGCTGGAAATGAAACCACCTTTTGACCCAGCTATTGCCCTCCTCGGACTATTCCCTGAGGAACTTAAAAGAGCATACTATAGGGATACTGCCACATCAATGATCATAGCAGCACAATTCACAATAGCTAGACTCTGGAATCAACCTAGATGCCCTTCAATAGATGAATGGATTAAAAAAATGTGGCATTTATACACAATGGAGTATTACGCAGCACTAAAAAATGACAAAATCATGGAATTTGCAGGGAAATGGATGGCATTAGAGCAGATTATGCTAAGTGAAGCTAGCCAATCCTTAAAAAACAAATGCCAAATGTCTTCTTTGATATAAAGAGAGCAACTAAGAACAGAACAGGGAGGAAGAGCATGAGGAAAAGATTAACATTAAACAGAGACGAATGGGGGGAGAGAAAGGAAGAGAGAAGGGAAACTGTATGGAAATGGAAGGAGATCCTCATTGTTACACAAAATTACATATAAGAGTTTGTAAGGGGAAAGGGGAAAAAAAACAAGGGAGAGAATTGAATAACTGCAGATGGGGTAGAGAGGGAAGATGAGAGGGAAGGGGAGGGGGGATAGTAGGGGATAGGAAAGGTAGCAGAAAACAACAGTCACTAACATGGCATTATGTAAAAATGTGGATGTGTAACCGATGTGATTCTACAACTTGTATTTGAGGTAAAAATGGGAGTTCATAACCCACTTGAATCAAATGTATGAAAGATGATATGTCATGAGCTTTGTAATGTTTTGAACAACCAATAAAAAAAAAAAGATGCAGGTACCAGAAAAATATTGCTGTGACTGAGAAATGAGTGTGTCCTTTGGTTATTTTCATTATTTCCTGTTTTTAAGCACCTGAGAAGTTTGCTTTAGGAAAATATTCTTTATTTTCCATGAATGAATATTCAATCAGTTATAATGTGAATTTTAAAAGTTATAATCAGTAAATTCTCATTGATGTTCAATACAAACTTGACATTATATTTTCCTTATATAATCATTTTTAAATTATTAGCATTAATATCAAAGTATATAGACATACCTCAATATAAGAGAATGAGAATTCAATTAATGTGGAGCAGAGAAATGTGGAAGGCAATAACACAAGAAAGCCACTTAAGAATTTCATGGCTATGGCTCAGTGACAGAGCACTTGCCTAGCACGTGTGAGGTATTGGGTTCAACCTTAAAAGAAAGGCAAGCTGTCCATCTACAACTACAAAAAAAAAAAAAAAATCTTAATTTAATAAGCTAAAACAGATTAAACTAATCTGACCTAATGGGAAAATACATCCATTGTGATCTTGCAATATAGCCCAGTTCTATCAGTTACAAGTCAAGTGGATTTAAGAATCATAGATTCTGTTATCTAAATTTCCTAGAAATTCAGAAAAATCAAGACATCTTTTTTTGAAACTAGATGTTTAGGGTGACTCTGGATATTTACAATTCTAAACCCTGAACTTCCAGACATTGAGCAAAAATTAATGACCTAAATGCAAATTCCTTTATTAATTACAAGTTTCCCTCTAACATCAGCTAAAATGTCTTTTTTGGAAATTAAGTACATCAAAAAGTTGTCTCTGTATTGACAAAATACATGTTAAACTACCACATCTTTAAATATTAAGTGGTCAGTAATATATTAATCAGTCACAGAAAATTTCAAGGTAATTCACTCACTGGACTATTTTCTAATCATGCCTAATACTAATTGTGTAACACTATGAATTCATAATTAGCTACATGTATTTAACATACTTAATTATTGTAGTGTAGATATTGTTAGGGCCATTTGAAATTATTGAATATCACTTTAGATTCCATAAAGTGGTTTCCTGTGCTTCTGGTATTAGAGACTTTTGACAACACTGCACGTCATCCACGCAAATCATCTGGCTTCTAATCCAGAGTTCTTATGACTGCTAATAAGTGTGGGTTATGAAAATGAAAAGAGCACAGTGAACTCTCACAACAGGCAAATTTTCTAGCTTCTAGTGAGTCAGACTTCTCAGTTTGATTTTTGGAATGGTCAGACCAACCTCACAAAGTAGTGCACAAATTCCCCTATTATATTTTTTTTCTCATAAAAATAGGGCACAGGCCATTCTCTCAGCAGTGAGTGGAGTTGTATATTTAAAAGTAGTAACTGATTATGTTATTAATTCTGCTGATCTCTCATTTAAAGATTTTGTTGACATTTTTCTTGACCATTACTATTTTTTTAAGCAATCAAGTAATTTTCTAAATTTACATGGTAAGCAGTAGAAGGCCATTCTGTGGTTTCCTCTTCCTAGTTGTCATCCTTTCCACTTGGCTTGTGGAGAATACACAATTTTCTGGTAAAGTAACACAATGAGTGTTTGTTTATTCTTCTGAAGTATTTCCTGTTTTGTTGTTTTTTCAGTCTGTCTACATACAGATATAAGGAGGCTGAACTATTTGCTTATTTTCCTTTAACTCTGCTGAATTCTCTTCATGACTTTTTCCAATGAAACCAACAGGCTAGGCAACTAGTAGCTCTTAATAGCAATAGTAGGTGTCACTTCCCTTTGTCACTTCCTCCCAACACAAATCCATACTCTGCATTTCTGTTTCACCTGGATCTTGATTTATTTAATAACCATCACCTGTATCTACAAACGCTTGCTAAGAGAGATGAGATGATAGGGAAGGTATGGTCATTAAATTGGAATTGTGGGCAGTCTATGTAACTTATGCAACTGCATTTAATCTATACTGAGAACTACTTTAAAACTTAATTTTTATTTTTAAGGAAACTTGTATCACTTTAAACCATAACAGTGAGTTTCCAAATGATTACTTTTCTTCAAGTTTTAGAGATAATTAACTTTTTTTTTTTTTGGCAGTGCTGGGGATTGAACCCAGGGCCCTGTGTATGTGAGGCAAGCACTCTACCAATTGAGCTATATCTCCAGTCCAATAACTTACTTCTTTATGTTAAGAAAATATGTTTCACAAGTTTTAGCAGGATCTTGAAATGAAGTGACCATGCTACAAGACAAAAGAGGGAAGCATATTTTAAGTAGACAAGTATAAAAGACAGCAGGAAGCACAAAACTAAAAGACAAAAACAAGCATTCCTCAGCAAGCTTAGTGCCAGAAAGCACAGAATTAACTAGAATATGGAAAAAGTTGAGGTAAGAGTGTGGAGAAGGCACAGATCCACTGCTAGGGAGTTTCACGATGAGTGCAGAAAGAAAATAGAATTACTCAGGCCCTATTTTAGTTTCTATTTTCTCTGTTAATGTGAACGTGAATCTGAAATTAAAGAAAATAACTTCAAGAAATTGTTAAGACTGCTATACCTGCCCAGATTATATCACATCTGTGGTTTTATGTTTGGTTCAAAATTTTTAAGAGGAAGGATTCAAAGGAGCCTGACATATCTTAAAACAGTACTTCATTCATTTTGTGCATTCATGAATTCACTTATTCTTCATTAAATCCAGCTCCATATCACAAATTAGAAAACAGACTCATTCATTTATTCATTTACTGACACATACTGACACATATCTTTTGTGTTCTAGACACCCTGAACAAGTCAGTTAAGGTCCTTGCTATTATGGAGCACACAGGTATGAGAAAATATTATTCAGTACAAAAACCATTAGAACAAAATGTGTGTAAACCATAGGGAAGCATTTCTGAAACAAAAGGATAAAACAATTCATTTGAATGGAAGAAGAAATGGTTCAAATTAGGCCTTGACAAATGAATGATTCAGTATGTAGATACAGACTTCAAGAGTTTTGCCAGCAGAGGAATGGCATGTGCAAAGTCCCTTAGAGGCAAAAATACACAGAGACTTCATCAGGAATAAAGGAAAACTTGGTCATATGAGAAACCGTAAAAGAAACTAAAATTTTTAACCCAAAGAGTAAGAGACTTATGGCTAGTGTATTATTGCTATCTTCAAATATCTTGAAATCTGTTATGCAGAAAAGAGGAATTCCATACCAAGGGCAAAACCAGAATCAATCCATGGAAGTTACACACAAATGAATATGGGGTCAGTGTCAAGAAAAACTTGGAATGAGGGTTGTTTTTGTGGCAGCATCAACCTACAAAAAATATTTTGGCAGAGCCTCGGCAAATCAGAGGGTAAGATAGGCAACTTCTACGTTGAATGCCAACAGTTAAAGAAATCCAGTTTTTTAGTTCTTTGAAAGCTAAGATCAGGTCACAGTATTCTAAGACAGCACACTAAAATTTGAGAGAATTCTGGAAAGAGACCTTGGGTATTACTGAACCTAAAGCTTTCACTTTACAGATGAGAAATTGAAACCTTGGAAAAGATAAGTGCCTGCAGATCACCCAGAAAATCAGTGTCTGTCTAGACTAGAATTGTCTTTTCAGTTCCCCATGTGGTTATCATTCTACCATATCATGAAGCTGCTCTGAAATGAATCCAAATATCTAAACCTAGAACTCACAAAGCACAATCTGCAATGTTAAAAAACAAATGCCCAGCTGCTAGAGAACTGGAGATGGGGGCACATTTTCCATGACTTTTCAAAAATACAGAAGATGGCTTCTCCAAACTATAGCCTGCTGATTTTCATATCCAAGAGAATATACAGTTCAAATTAATGAATAATAATAAACAGAAGAGGTGATCACAAGGAACCAATATATAAGAACAAATCATTCTTAACCTTTATTTTTTAACATCAGAAGGAAATTGTTATTTCATCACTCACTTCTTTATCCTATCAAGAAAGAAATATTTAAGTGTCTTTTATGTGTCCCACAGTGAGCTAAGCACATTGGGAAGATGAACGATGACACTTCTGGTTTCAAGGAGTTCAGTATAATACGACAATGCTATAGAAGGTTATGAGATGGGGAGTGGGTGTGGGTGAGGAGAGCCTTCCCAGAAGAGGCAATATCTAAATTGGGATTAGGAGTTTTGAAAGATTAGTGAGAGTTAGCCAGGTTAGGACTTTGCGGCAGCATAAAGGAATAGCTCATTTGATAACTGAAGGTAGTATAATGCTATGCTGTAATTATACTGTATTTCCATTTTGGTAGTTAACCAAATCTAAATAATATGCTTTATACTTACATAGTCAGATGGACTACTGACTAGTTGAATGGCTCTGCCCAAAGGGTAAAAAGCAACTGATTGATGTTAATGGGGGTAAGGACTTTAAGTGACTTTTTCAATTTTGTTCAGCTGGTTAAAAACCAGGAGAGCATGGTGGTGCATACCTATAATTCCAGTGGCTCAGGAGGCTGACACAGGAGGATCACAGGTTCTAAGCCAGCCTCAGCAATTTAGTGAGACTGTAAGCAACATAGTGAAATTCTGACTCAAAATAAAAAAAAAGAAAAAGGGCTGGGAATGTGGCTCAGTGGTTAAACACCCCTGAGTTCAATCCCTGGTACCAAAAAAAAAAAAGCAAACCCATACTTACGAGTAGTTTAATAATGATAAATATAGAAAATTTATGGATGTAAAGCTTTGGTTAACTAAATGTTCTATGAGACAAAGTGAAGGAAATTAAGGCTACTAATTAAAGATATTAACCTTGAGGACAACCTGTCTTCTAAATCTACAGTTGATGAGAATTTTACAAAATGAGGTCCAAGTAACCAAAAATAACACTAGACTAGTAACGAAATTTCTGAATTTAAGTCTAGAATATGCCACTTATCACCCGTTCAGTCTTAGGCAAATCTGTTTGGGATATATTTTCCCTGTTGCCAAAGAAAGAAAGCTGGAGTAGATACTTTCTTAAATTTCCAGTTTCAAAATAAATTTCAGAATGCATTTAACCCTCTAGGATTTGACACTTAATATTCCAAGTTCCTAGACCACAAGTCTCAATAAATATTTCCTGAATAAATGAGCAAATCAAAGTTACTTCTGTAATAGGCTTCTGCTGTATATTATGACTAGGATAATAACAATGGCAGAAAAGGCAAGTAAAAAGGGCAGCAATACTGAGATCAGGTGAAAATTCCTATTTTATAATTGGTTCCAATTCTTTCACTAGAGGATATGTATAATCAGCAAAAGAGAAAGTATATATTCCTTATACAACCTTTATTTTTTTATATTACAAAACTAATACATACTCATTGTATTACAGAAAATACAGATTGTGAAGCAAAATAAAAACTCCTGGTAATTCTATCACCAAGAAGTTAACCATTTATCTTTTTTTTGGTGTATAGCCTTTCAGCCTTCTCCCAATACATACAGTTTTGAAATATAGTATTGCATTGTACATACTGCTTTAAAATGCTTCCACCTTTTATACCATGGATGTTTAAAGATACCATAATACTCCATTATATGAGTGTGCTATTATTTAACAAATTTTCCTATGCTTAAGCATTTAGGTAATTTTTTTCTTATAAATTATATTACGGTAAAAATCACAAATTTTATTCTTTAGGATATATTTGTAGGCATAGGATGGCTGGGTAAGAAGATATAAAACTTATTAAGGCTTTTGAATATATCTTCCTACTTTCCAGGAAAGGCTATGCCAAATCATAGTCCCTCCAGTAAAGCATAAAAATTTCTGTCTCCATATGCCATCAACCATAGGTATTATCAATTTTAAATCTATGCTAATTTGGGTGGCAAAATATAATTGTTTTAATATGCATTTGATTTGCATTAATTTACTTCAATAAATCAACATTAAAAATAAGATTATACTAGAATGTCTGCCATACAGTAAACAAAAAATACAAATATATTAGATATCTAACACAAGCAAAAACATTCATTTGTTCATTCTCATGTATTCATTTGTTCCATTTATGAATGCTTTTCCTATACTGTAGATAGTTCTGCGCATTGGAGGATAAAGCTAAAACATACAGCCCCTGCTCTCTAGGAGCTCACAGCTTAGTTAAGAAAACATATATGAATATGCTGTTACAATACAGTGTTATAGACACTCAAAAAAGTATATACAAGATCAGTAGTGACTCAAAGAATGCAGAAAGGAAAGGATGTTTCTTTAAGGATAACCAAGCCCAGAATTGGGAGGAGAGCCCTCAATTATTACAGCGACAGTAGATGCAGAATATGCAAGAGACATAGAAAGGTGCTGCAATCTGGACTAAACAAGAAGTTCCAATAAATCAAATCATCAGAGAGTTAAAGACTATACTGATGATCTTCAATTCATACATCCTAAGTGCAAGAAGGGTCAGATTTTCCCTTACTCACTAGTGGTCTGTCAATTTTTTTCATTTATTTTGTAAGATCAGACTAGCCAATGTAACCATCTTATGACCATATTTATAACAAACTGGTTATGGGGGAAAAATGACTTACTTGTTAAGCAAAGTGGAAGACAGTAAAGCAAATGAAGCATCATTCCTTCAGGAAGCTATTTTTTTAAAAAGATTTTCTGCATGTTTTATCTTGTGGTTTGCCTCTTTCAACAAAGCAGCAACCTTAGAAATAATGTCAGTATGAAAAGCTATTACTTATTCACTTCTGACATAACTTTAGAGTCTCAAGAGTTTCCAACTGATCTAAAAAGTCTTTCTTGGGATCATGAGATTCAGTGACTTCACATACTAGTTTTTCTTCTCATAAGAATTAACCAGTTTACTGGCTGATTAAGAGCTGACATTCCGCTGGCTCCATTCTTTCCATTAGTCAAATATCACTTATCCTTTAACATTCAAAAAAAAATACTTGGAACCCACTGTCTTCAAAGTACAGTATTAGGTTTTACTGAGCATTAGACAAACAATGCAATTTTAAGTAGATTATCAATATGCACTCTAATCTTACTCTACCTCACAGAAGAGGAAGAAAACCAAGAAGTGATTCTTTAGTCAAGTGGTCACTATCAAGGACTTTGAATATAAATCTTCGAATTCCAAGTCCTGGGCTTCTTTCATGTTATGCCTTCCTTATCGATCTTTCCAGGTGACTTTTTCTCCAGTTGTCTAAATAATGACTTTAAAATACCACCTTCACCATTTCATCTGCTCTGAGAAGCAATCTTGCCTATTTGGGTCTATAAGAATTCACTCTCCTCTTAACTCTTATAGCTTGTTGCTCATTTGTTCAAATGGCAGACTCTAGAAAATGCCCAGTGGATCTCGATCTTCAATCATGAAATAATTTTTGAGTCTATTAGGAAGACACCATGCAAAGTTATGAAACTACTCTGGTACTTCTCAAACTTAAGTTCTATTTAGTTTGCTAATATTTTTGACAAGCTACTATGAGTCATACTTCACTAAGCTGAGGACATGGTTTCCATTCTTGAAAATTTTAGTCTAAGGGAAATGTAGATATAGAAACATTTTATGTATATAAATGTGCATTTGCTCAATTTATTCAATAAACAAACTTAATTTGCTGGTGGATCTGTACATAAAAAGATAAATGGAAAATGGTCTACTTTGCACTTGCACTTTAAGTGGAGAGATAGGTATACAAATTTTTTCACTTATTCAATAGACACATTATGAGGGGGACCTACAAGTAAGGAACACCTATAAACATCACAGTCCCTGCTTATAGTTGTTTCCTTTTTGAGAATCACAATCCTCAAAAGAAAGGAGTAGGAATTATACTTATTTATTCTATGTAATAAGGAGATATGGTGAAGCCTTAAGCCATGGACATTCATTTATTGTTAAGTCTATCCCAAATCTATTGGTAGTTTTTATATTACTGTTTCAGAATAGCTCCAGATAATAAGTCATCATAAACGCTGTCATTCTAGAATAAAATAATTCCTCTGATACTTGAAACTTTTTTTATCTTATTCTACACTAAAACAATGCCAGCTACTTTTTGGCTTTTTAGAGAATGAAATAGAAATTCCTAAATCCAGTTTTCCCACTATTACTTTGCTCACATTTGACACGTCAAAGTACAAATGTGCAAATAGTGGTTTTCAAAATATGCTGTTGGAGCCGAGTGTGGGTGAAGCGCGCCTGTAATCCCAGCTGCTGGGGAGGCTGAGACAGGAGGAAGGTGAATGCAAAGCCAGCCTCTGCAAAAGTGAGGCGCTCAGCAATTGAGACTCTGTCTCTAATTAAAATACAAAATAGGGCTGGGGATGTGGCTCAGTGGTAGAATGATCCCGAGTTCAATTCCTGGTACCACCACTACCTAAAAAATGGAGAGCCAGTAGTTCCATTAAGTGGGGAGGATGTAGAGATTCTTACTTTAACTGTTTTAAATATTTTACTTCTAGGTAAAACTTCTTTTGGGAAAAGGTCTTGCTACTACACAATCAATCAAAGTAATAAGGGAATCAAACAAAGTCATAAGACCATATAGTATTTTTGTTTTATAAGCTTATTTATTTTGTTAAAAAACAGCCCTGCAGGGGGCTGGGATTGTGGCTTGCCTACCATGTGCAAGGCACTGGGTTTGATTCTCAGCACCACATATAAATAAATAAATAAAATAAAAAATTTCATCAACAATAAAAATATTTTTTTAAAGAGCCCTCTCTATGAAATCAAATTGATCCACTTTTTTTGATCCACTTTTTAAAATAGCTATAGCAGTTCATGTTACTGAATGCTTGTTACTTGGTACCAAGCACTGTAAATTTATCATCTCATTTAGTCATATTTAATATTCTTTAGAACAATCACTTCATTATAGTGCCCAAGTTAACAAGTATATAATACAGATTAGTTCACATCAATAACAGTTTTGTATTTCTAAGTGTATATTAGTGGATTAACTGTTTTCCACTTAGTTGCTCTACTATATAATATTTGAACACAAATTCAATTTACAAAGACCAATGATTTAGTTTTGTTTTTTCAAAGAACAATGTAGTTATTAATATTTACTGCAGGTATTGTTTCATTTCATCCTCAAAACAATACAATTAGGTAAGAACTATTATTCTCATTTTATAGGCAAGAAAATTAAAGTAGGGAAACTAAAAAGACCAGAAATACTTTAAGGCCCATGTGTGGGAAAATTTTCAGGGTAGAATGTAGGTAACAGAGTACCTTCATTCTGAAAGGTTCCATCTCAATCTAAGGTCTCAATCTGATACAAGCCAGACAGAAGGAACTGCCCACCTTCCACACCTATCATTTCTCTTCACTCTGGTGACTGTAAAAAGACTGACTTTCTATTCTCTATGGCTACAAACTGTTCTTGTAGCTAAACTATCAGAAAAAGGCATGGGAATAAAGATAGAGTGGAATCATCTCCATCTTAATAGGAAAGCCTGTCTGTGAAAATGTGAAAAGGTGGTGGGAGGGGATAAGGCAAAAAGCTCAGTGGCAGAGTGCTTACATAGCATGTGCAAGGCCCTCGGCGTGATCCTCAGCCATGAGGGGGAAAGAAATCCAAATAAAATCAGACTTTGCAAAGACTCCCAACTTCCTGATCCCACTTTTTAAAATTATTATTTTTTATTTATTCAAACACTATGAACTAACCTAAAAACTAGGCACAGTGATGAGTACTTCAAAGTACCAATAATAACTGGGTCCAGATTTCCATTATTGAAGGGGGAAACTACCTTGAATTTCCTTGGACTTCATATGCAAATGTGTTACTATCAATCACAGTCCTAGACAGACTAAAAGTTAAGCTTACCTTTACTTTCTACTTTCCCAGCAAGAGAAATAAAACACAGTAGATGGTAAATATGTCACTTGAGAAGCAAGTGCATTCACTGAGAATGAATGTAGGGATTATGTTTGGACAAATTCACTCTTCACAATCTAGAAGCAATCCTGCCCTCTAGTGCTAAAACTATCAAACTGAATCACGACAGCAACTTTTGACCACCATAGAAATATATTCTTAAAATATAAGACTGTACCATTCACAACAAAAAGTCTCATTTTAAGAATTAAGGAATGAGATATTCCCCCTTCATTTTGCCATTTGTTTATACATAAATGTATGTTATCAATCTTGGTTTTAAAATGTTTCTATATTATAGGAAGTAATGTTTGGTGTATGTGGTAGAAAATGTTATAACATTTCTACTTTTAAAATCACAAAAGGTGGTCCTAAAAGTTCATTAATTATGTTTTCAATTCAGTTCTATTCTCTAGCTACATTTACTCTCTATGTGATTTCATCCATGTCGTGATATATATACATAGACTGTTGACTTCCAAATTACCTATATCTCCAGCCCAGACTTTATCTTTGAACTCCAAATTCAAATATCCAACTACCCACTATTCTACATTTCCCTCTGGACATCTTACAGGCACATCTACTGTTACAAATCCCAAACGAAATCCTCAGTATTCCTACCTCAAACATGATCCTGAATCTTTTACTCTTAAATGACCACTTTCAATATTCCAATGTATTATTCTCTAAATTTTATTCACCCCCATATCCTTGCTTTGATCAGAACCCTAATTGTTTCCTACTTCACTCAGTAAGTCTTTATTATTCCCTATGTCTGTAACCTCACTTTCTATTGCTAATACTCTTTTAGCTTACTACATTTACTCTGATCTTGTAGCTTCCCAAAGACACCTAGCAAACTGTTACCTGCTCATGGCCTTAGCAGGATTCCTCTGCCCAGAACACTGGTACTCCCAGATAACCAACCATATTGTTCAATTGCTCCTGTATCCCAGGTCAAATGTCTCATAAATTAGAATACAGTTTATTTAAAATAGCAACCTTATACTCACACTCTGTAATGCCTTCCTTGACTTATTTTCCCCCAAATAATTTTGTCACCATTTGATAAACAATATAAACCAATTCAAATAAAAATCACATAAACACCAGAGACCTCTCTATTCTATGCCCTATGATATACCAGAGCTAGAATACTTCTTGGTGTAGTTAAAATTTGCTGAATTAAAGATTTGGTCTGAAACATAAATAAATGTGTTTGATTATCTTTTTTAAATGGTAGAATAAAATAGTAAACTCCAGCTATTTTCCCATGTAGGATGGTGTAATCTGTTGGGGGCAGAGTGAACTATTTTAACTAATCACTTTTTGTTCAAACACCAAAGTGAACTCTTTTAATATTTAGGGCCCCATTTGTACTTCCTGACAATACTAGTAGAATTATTGCTGTTTTACAGAAAAAAACTAAAGATGACAAGAGTCAAGTGACTATCTTAAAAGTAACAGAGATGTGGCAAAGAAGAAACCAAACTCAAGTTCTCAGATTTCACTTTTATAAACTCTCAAAATTCAAAGTAATTTCAAAGAATAATACAAATCCAAAATAGATAAGTAGTCAAAATTAACTGTGCCTAAACCTGCTTTAAGTCATTTCATTTGCATGATAGTACAGGTAAAATATGTAAACCTCATTTAAAACTAAAAAAAAATTGATTTGCTAAATTTGATAAAGTAAAAATAAAATCTCTAGTGACAAGTTGTTCAAATAAAGTATTGTCTTTTTTCTTTCACAAATTCAAATAATAGCAGCCATATAAAAGCAAAAATTTTAACCTTCATGGCTTTTAACTATGATTTATTTCTACAGGAAAAATAAACTATAACTACTAATTCTACACACACATACAACCCGATAGAGTTTTGGGGAAATCTTGCTTTATACATATGCATTTTATATATTTTCAAGCTTTTAAAAGTCCACAATTTTAATTTAAACCAACCATGAAGTATGAAAAGTCATCAATACTGTAGACCTGAAAAGCCAAATAGCAGGACAATATCTCCTCAAATGATAAAATTTTTAGGAAGGCTAAGACAATTTTAATAAAATTGTTTTGCTTTAACTTGTAAGAACTGATATAAAAACAAGGTGTATTATAAAGGATTCTAAATGAAGTATCCATCTTAAAAAGAAAAGGGTCACATTAAGTAACAACTAATCAGGGAAAGGAATTAAGGAAACACTATCTGTACTCATAGAATACAGAAGATTGTGAGGTGGATACAGTAAATGCCTAATCAGTTTTATTAGTGTTTAAGAAAAGACAAATAAATTAAACATCAAAAGATTTATTCCAGGGGCTGGGGTGGTGGCTCAGTGGTAGAATGCTCGCTTAGCACTGGGTTCAATCCTCGGCACCAGATAAAAACAAACTAATGTATCCACCTAAAAAACTAAAGATACATAAATAAATATTTTTTAAAAATTTATTCCAGTGAAGTAAAAATTCACTAGAAAAATATCTACAATATCAGTACAATTTATCCAAGGTTGTGGCAGCAATTCATTTCCACAATCTATAAAGTTTATCATAAAAGTTATAATGTTTTCTGGGCTTTAACAGTATAATCATAGGTAACTAGGTCTATTAACAAAAAAGACTGAATTGTAATATTTTTGTCTCGTTATTGCTAAATATTCATGAAAGTGATAAAATTAAAGTCATTAAAAATTATATGATCCAGAATATTTAATAATTCACACTAGTCTTTCCTACTGAGGAAATTTACAGTTTTCCTATTTTTCATTTCTCTTGAAGAGAAAATGCTTCCTTCTTTGAAATGTTTCCTTGTGATGTTTTCCAGTATCACTCAAGAAGTGATATACTTCCTTAAGAAAGAATTTCTCTCTAGGAAAAAGAAAAAATTCTTTAGCTTTCTAACTTTTCTCTTTTTAACAAAAAAATGTATTTAAATTACATGCATTAAATGCCCTCAAATTATTTGCTGCATTAGACATTTGGGAAGCATGTGAGAGATATGCTAAAAACTTCAGGCTTAAAAGCCAGAACAAAGTATTATCCCTTTATGAATTGTCACAATAGTATCAAGAATACTTCATCAAGAAGGCAGTAAAACAAATGACGTCAGCATTCTTACTAATTGCTCCTCAAAAACTAAGCACATTACACATTTCAGTAAGTCCTTTCATAATTTCCCATTAGTGACTAGGCAGAAAAGACATTTTGCTTAAGATACAATTCAAAATTTGTTTTATTAGCAATGTATTTCATTTGTCTAGAATCTGACCACTCCACATAATTGTGCATGCCTTAAAAACTCTAGTTATGTCAAAATTCTACTCTCACCCTCATCCCCCTCACACTAAAAAGTGATGGCATTCAATATTGTTAAGATACACTTTTGGTTTGCTAGATAAAAAGGCATTTGTATTTAAGGGATATATAATCCTGAGGGTCAATTTAATAATCCCATGGTAGGTCTCACATTACACATAAAAATATAACCATTAAAAATGTATTGTCAAGAATTTTATCATTTTAAAAACAAGAAATCGTTAGATAGTAAGAGAAAAACAGGGTAACAGATCCAGATCAGCATGTAATACACATTTTTATCATACTATGTTACCCGAATCCCTGGTCAATTTTTTTCTAAATGACCATACCTTATTAAAAATTATTGACCCCATGGATTTGTGGAAGGCAACTACTCCAACCTCCCACAAAGAATCAACACCTGACTCTACTTTCTTCCAGTAGTATTACATTTGTAAACTATTTTATAAGCAGCAAGTCAACTCCATGTTATAAAGCACCATCAAGTATTTCATTCCATACGAAGAAAATAAATTAAAAGATTTTACAACAGGATTCCTGGGAAGGCACTTTAGTTTAAAAAAAAAAAAAAAAAGAGCCACAACACTTAGGAGACTTCTTCATACTGCAAGTTCCTTAATACTGTCCTCTTTGCTAAACATCTTGACCAGTTAATATCTTAACCACTTAGCATCTTGATTATAAGTTTCCCAATAAACTGAAAGTTGTTCAAATATAAATTAAGAAAGGAGATAAGGGACACAGCCCATGCCCTGATGAATAAGGCCAAGTAAATTTGCCGGCAAAGTAGGTAAACAGGGTGGGGGGTAGTGGAGATCAAACTCTGGAGCACGTAACCACCAAGCTTCTTCATTCCCAGGCCCCTGTCCACCCCCCCCCTCCCGCTCTTAAATTTTGAGACAGGGTCTAGGTAAGTTGCTGAGGCTGACCTTGAACTTTTGATCCTTCTGTCTCAGTCTCCCAAGATACTGGGGTTACACAGGCATATGCCACTGAATTAGGTGAGTGTTATATGGCTTTAGAAAGGTAAGAGAAACAGATGGAGCAAGAAAGTAAAACAGGCACATGACCAGTGTGGGATTGGACCACTAACTTTAGGCAGAAAAAAAGTGAATTTAATTTTCATATTCAGAACCAACCCCTGCCAAAATATTAAAGGAACCCTTGGATAGTTACTGTAAGCAAAAATTTTTTTAAAGTCTCCCCTATAAGTTTTGAGTGTTCACTTTACTCAAATCATAAAGATTACAAAGATTTTTACAATTAGTTCAAGTTATAAAGTAACAACTTGTAAGATTTCACTTAAATTCTTTTGAATTAAA
Organism: Callospermophilus lateralis; assembly: GCF_048772815.1. Taxonomy (NCBI): domain Eukaryota; kingdom Metazoa; phylum Chordata; class Mammalia; order Rodentia; family Sciuridae; genus Callospermophilus; species Callospermophilus lateralis. Next base: position 123,653,828 of record NC_135306.1, on the reverse strand, counting down.
CAAAAGTGGACATTATTCTTCAATTGTTTTAACTTGTACCTTAGAAGAGTCAATTATATTAGAAATTCTACAATGTAAATCCTTTTCTTATATTATTAATTTGATGTTAAAACATCATTCATGATACTAAATCACAAATGTTCATGTGCTCCTTTCTAATAATTTGCTAATTCTAACCCTTAAGAGGAATATTCCAAGAAAATAATCTTTATCTAAAGGTATTGAGGAAAAGAATTATTTTCCACTATTTTATCAGTGTTTTACAAAACTGTACAAAATAATCTTGTTAAGAAGGCAAGTAAAACATTGGCAATCACTTTATGTTCATTAACCAAGAAGCAAACAATAAGTTTCAAAATGCTATTTCTCCCTTAGGTAATTAATACTGAAAATCACTAATTAAACAAATTCACTATCAAAACAACCAACCTTTACTTTAAATCAACAGAAATTTCCTTATTATGAACAAATAACCTCTTTAGTTCTCTTCATTTATACAATGAGTCTATGAATATTACTGAGGTTGTGATTGAACTGTGAATGTGAACCAAGTTTTCTTATCGCTGGAATATTGAATGGTTTGAAAAGGAATGTATAAAACATGCCTGCTGCTAACCAAAAGGTGACTTTTATGTGAATAAGGCTGTCATTTCTTCAAGATACTGTATTGCCAACAGTCAGAAAATTGTGACAAACAGCCAAATTGTAATACTACCAATGTTAAATGACATCACCAAGTTTGCACTTAAAGACAGAGTTCTCTCATGATCCATTATTCTATTTTCTTTTCTTTTACATATCTTAACAAAGTCCACAAAAATCAAAGCTAAAGTTTTCTTAAGGAAAATAACAGTGCTCTCAACAAAACTCTCTATATTATAAAATAATAATTAAAAATATCATAAATATGCCATTTGTATTAATGATAATACAACTTCAATATTGATCCTAATGCTCTTAAAAGAATGTCTGATTTTGAGACCATTAATATATCAACCTTGCTACTTCAAATGTAAATGAAATTCTTTGACAGAAATACACAAAACTTAAAATTCATGTTAAATATACACATGCAGGGCTCATTTATGCTTATTAAAAATATCTCATGGTCAAAAAACAAAATAACTTAACATAATCTTTCCAAACTTTTCAAATAAGATACGTACATAAGACCTTGACAGCTTTTACAGATACCCACAGCTGAAAGTTGGAGCACTTCCAATATCTAGAAATGTTTTTTACTAGCTGCATCAGAAAATCATTATAAGTCAAGGCCAATAATTATTCTTCCTAATTGTGCAAAGATAAATAATATGAGCTATACCATCAGCAGACTACATTGCCGGATATTAAGATTGCTTAAAATCTTTAAAATTTCACAAATTCATGGTAATTCTGAACCTCAAAAATCAAGAATTCAAACTTACAAAAATAAATACCACTCTGACACTCAAGGGACATCTTCACTTTAAGGCCTTTGTCACAAATCTGAATCTTTATTGTTCTGAAATAAATGTTAAAAACATAACTTGAAACAAAAATGTCAATATTCAGTCTCAGAAGAGGTGTGGCTCAATGCCGCTCACATGTAACAAGGAAACTTCCTTTAAAAAAAAGGAAAAAAAAAAAAGTACTATGAGAAGTCTTTCATATGAATGAAAATGCACCCTTTGGATTTTTCCCCCTCATTTCATTAGTTTGTATACATGTGGGAATCAAAAAGTTTGCATTTTCTTCACAATAGTTCTTGCTATGATGTTTGACGAACTTTTTGCCACTCAACAAATTCATCAAGAAGAACGGGCCCTAGAAATAATGAAACAAGTCTCATTAGAATTCAATAAACTCATCTCTCCAACTATATAACAAATTCTCCATATGCTTAGTAATGATAGTCTGACCTATCCTGTTTTGTTTCCAGTCTCCCTCTTCTACATATTGTTATTTTCTTAGCCTTTTCCATTTTGCCCGAAAAAAAAAAAAAAGGTGGGACTTTCTACAATGGGTATTCATAGCAATTTTCTTTGCAAGATGTTTCATGAACCTTCTAATAACTGAGTCACTATTAACCTCTTCCATAGCATTCTGGCATTTAATTATAATGTAAAAAGTGATTAAGGTAGTAGTTCTGTTACATTCCCAAGTATTATAAGATTGTTAAGGGGGGATTGGCCATATAAAAGACTTTATTCTAAAAAGGGGACATGGTATAAAGATAAACACAAAGTAAATGTTTAAATGCACCATTTTAATTCTTGTTTATAAGGAAAGTTCCTTTTCCAGGTTAATTGCTCTGAACATTAAAACAACGTGTGAAACCAAAATAATAGTAAAAACTAAAAATATATAATTCTAGAGAGTAATTTGGCCCATCTAAATAATCATTACTCCAAATCTGTTTTATCCACTTAAGAGTCGTTTTTGCCCCTAGTCCTGACAGTTGTGACCCTGGCCACATCAAGGATGGCCCAATCCTGTGTCTGCGTCACCTCATTGATTCTATCCCACAAAAACCTGCCAACCTAAGCCTGTCCTTGCATCCAGGATGGAACCAGCTCCCGCTCCTCTTCTCCCACCCCCACAGGCGCCTTAAAGAGCCCTCTTCCACCAGAGGTAGAGGGCAGGGGGCCTCACTCTCCGGCCCTGATGTAGGGGAGAGAGATGGGGGGATTGAAAATTGGGAGGGGCACTCTGAGATTAAAAAGTTTTACCTCTTAAAAAAAAAAAAAAAAAAAAGAGTACAAATATTTTAATTGAAAGGTTGAAATTGTAGTGAGTTATTGATATTATCTGCCATATCATTAATAGGTACCATCATTAATTTTAAAGCTTTTTCTAGTATAGTTCTTGTTTTTAAAATCATGATTTTTTTTTTCTACAGAAAAGACAAAGCAGAATTTTGGCTTCTAAATGCAGAAATTATCATTTAAGTTTAGCTATTATGTATGGTTACTAAGGAATGGAAACATTTACCAGAATTAATTTTATAATATTACTGAATCTAAGCTCTTGACCTTCCTCATAACCTGGCTAAACAGTAAAAGTTACTGTTATGATGTTTAAAACTGTTATGTTAATGCTCCACAAATGCATAATATTTTTAGGAATTTTATTTTCATAGAAATACACCATACTTACAAGCACCGTCTTCATCGTAGTTACTAAGATCGGCATGAACTGTTCTGCTGAATTCTAATACATTGTACCACTGATCTTTGTTCATAACACGATACTTTGATTGCTGTGGAAATCAAAACAAATTGCTGTGAACTTTAGAACAAACATTACTTAATAGGATTTAACTTCAGTCAATATATTATAATTTTTTGTCTGCTTTGGCATTTCCTAAAACATTTATTTCTCTATTAACTATTTGTGTTCTTAGAGAATCCTCAAGTGCATTTACATATTGAGGACTACTAGTTTTTTTCTCCAATTTTTGAATAATATTAGTAAGTACAAGTATACTAATAATTAAAAGTCACAATTTTTCTATCTGTATGTTCTTGTGTAACTTACAACAAGATCAAGATATAGAACATTTCCCATTTCTAGAAAGTTCCCTTGTGTTCCTTCCAAGTATATGTCTTGCATGAACTACATTTTGAGGCTGGTGTCTAATGGAAATAGTGGGTTCAAATTCCACTTCTGTCACTTAATTGAAGGACCTGAGAAAGTTACTTAAGAATAGAACCCATAGCCAGGTATAGTATAATCCCTGAGGCTTAGGAGACTGAGGCAGGAGGACTGCAAATTCAAATATAACCTCAAAAACTTAGTGAGGTCCTAAGCAACTTAGAAAGATCCTACCTCAAAAATTTTAAAAAGTGGGAGGCGGAGTAAGAATGAGGCTCAGTGGTTAAGTGCCCCGGGGTTCATCCCTGGTACCAAAAAAAAAAAAAGAATAGAATACATTTCCTGGAGAGAAAACTTAACTTAAAAATGGTGTTATAATGATTTAAAAAGAAAACATATGTCAAATAGTTTGCATATAAACAAGTGTGTGAAAATATTTAGTTTTCAACTTAGCTTCTCAGAGGTGAATGTCTTTACATTCAGTTAAATTTAATTTTGCCTAAAAATAGAAACAGGAGAAAGGTAAGAACTATTCGTGAAAAATATTCATTTTATTGGGCTTAAAAATTTATTGTGCAAAAAATTCTTTCATATAAGTGCCACTGTTCTTTATTATAAGTTTTAAGTAAAACTACTCTGGACAACTTGCTGTGATATCAGCTTTATGAGAAATTATTTCCAAAGGAAAAACTTATTTATTCAAAAAATAGCAAGAACTATACCAAGAAAAAATTAAAAAGCATAAGCTGGATGTGGTGGTACATCCTTGTAATCCCAGCTACTCAGAAGTCTGAAGCAGGAGGATCAAAATTTAAGGTCAACTTAGGTAATTTAGTGAGAACCTTTCTTAAATAAATAAATAAATAAATAAATAAAGGGCTAAGGATGACGATCAGTGGCAGAGCACCTGCCTAGCATATGTAAGGTTCTGTATTCAATCCCAATGCAAAAAAAGAGAAAAGAAGTCAATGAAAACAGATATGAAACTAGATAAAACAATGTAAAAAAGAATAGTATCGTTTTAGAACCACTGTGCTAGTAAGAACAATGATACCCTTCTCCAAGAATATTTGCTTCATAAATTCAGTATACTTTTTTCTTTTTTTAGTAATCAGTAAAGTCAAGCATGCTATTAAAGTCATTCTCATACTTGTGGACATAAAATATTAGTTTTATTTCTTCATAGTCAATCTAAATGCAAAAGGGAAGCTTTATTACAAGAACTGGTACTTAAATATATTTCAGTATGAGACAAGTTGCTTGAGATTTGTTTACTAGCATTGATTCTTTCTAAGACACAAGAAAATAATTTTGCATGAAAAATATCTATGTTAAATAAATTTTTTGGAGGTCTCACTTCCAACTTAGTGCTAGTGACTGAACCCAGGGTCTAATGCACACTAAACAGGCATTCTACCACAAAACTATACCCCTAATTCCTCAAATTCTTATGTAAAGGATATATCAAATCACATGAACTTGTGTCTAAAAATGACAATAGAAATATACACATTTTAACAGAATTTTTTCAATACTCATGAATAATGTTTAAAAGTACAGGACTTAAAAGTGACTGGTTCCTCAATATTTTAAAATCAGATTGTTTTTTAAATATTTAATCAAAATTTTTTAAAAATGCATACCTCCAGGTACTGGTAAAATACTGAAAACAGTGGCCATGTCCTACCAAGCAGAAGAGCTAACATAGATTTAGCAGTATCAATATCAAGGCTTCTCTGATCTTTATCCTAAAATAAGTGAAAAAATTTTCGTTAAGTATGGTCTTAAGATGAAAAACAATTACAATGACTTAAGGAAGAAAAACTGCACACCTACCCTTGCAAAATCAAAGGCATATCTGTATATATTCTTAAATGATGAAATGTCATTCAGCTGTGAGCGCAAAAAATCAAATTTGTTCTGTAACTTTTCTGTGCAATCACACCTTGAGTAAAAAATATATAATGAAGAAAATTAAAACATTTTTAGAGAGTTAGAAGGAATGTATTAAGAACGAATACATTTATAAAGTTAATTTAAGTTCAAAATTCTCTCACAAATTTAGAGTAATATGCCTTCTATCTACCAATACAATAATAAAAGGAAAAATAAAAAGAAGCCCTGGCAATTACAATTAATGTCAAGAGCTATGTAATGTTTTGAACAACTTATTAAAAAAAAAAAAAAAAACAATTAATGAAAGCTTATTCCAAAGACTTTTCTTTGGGGGGCAGAGGATGGGACTCAACCAAAAAATTCTAATAAAATCATAAGTATCTCTTTAAAAGACATGTATTAAAATATGCCTTTATTACATATAATTGCAAAAGAGAAAGTAAAAAAGAATGGGATATAAATAATATAATTAATGAGGCCTCTATCACATACTTCATTGGAAAGTTCTTAGGCAACAGCTTGGTGAAAGATATCAGCCATAAGTGGTTTTAAAAATTAGGGACACAACACAGAAGAAATTTAACAATTATATTAAGTGGTAATATAATAGTATATATTATATAATTAACAATTATATTAAGTGGCCCAATAATAAATCCTGATCCCCACATAGCAAACAAAAAATTAAGTTATCAGCAGAAGCATTTAACTTCAAGTAAGATAAATACACAAAAGCATGCAAAAGAGTTATACATGTTATTTCTAAAGACAATACATTAAATATAAACAATTAAAAATAGGTACAATGCTCAAAAATTTTGACTGGTTTTCTAATTCTCACAGGGTTGGCAAGTTCCAACTTGAACAAGAAGCAAGGCAAAGTCTCCATAAGTGGCACAAATCTCCAGTCTCATCTTCTTGCCATTTCAGAACATCCTTACTGTACATTATTTTTATTTCAATTAACTGCTCCCATATGCCACAGCTATGGTTTAGCATACCTTACTTTCTCTACTTAACACATTGGCTTCAACTTTCTGACAAAATATTACCCATCAAGACCTAACTCACATTTTGCCACCTCTGAGACCATCTGACACACACTGATCAAATTTAGTTGTGTCATGAACTATGACCCACAGTATTCTACTCAAAATTGAATTTTAATACTCATGATATAATACATAATACCTAGCATTTTCAAATTTGAATAAGACTTTCACTATGCTAAATGTATAGTAAGTTAAAATTCTATTAAGGTGTAAACATTTTGTATACTTCTTTTTTTGGTCCTGGGGATTGAACCCAGGGGGCACTTAACCACTGAGCCACATCTCCAGCCCTTTTTATTCAGAGACAGTGTGGCCAAGTTGCTCAGAGATTCCCTAAATTTCTGTGGGTTTTGAAATCAGGTTCCTCCTACCTCACATGTCCAGCCATTTGGATACATTTCTAATGTTAATTAAATCTTGCATATCTAAAATAAGCCAAACTTAAGTCATGTTACCTGTTTTACACGCTGCTAGATTTTTTTTTCCCGCTGTTTCTAAGGGAAACTAAAGCCAAAAAAAATTCATTTTTTGGTACACTCTCCTTACCAGTTTTCGTAATATTCTTTACATAAGCCTCAGAAAACAAAATAAGGATCATTTCACTTTTTTTCTGTTTCATGAAAAAATTTACATAACCTTGGGATTAGTGTTTGTCCAAACACAAATTAAGCATTTGGGCCTTTTTATTGAGGGAAAAGAAAGGCTTTAAAAACTATTAAATTAATAAATCAGCATTAAACTACTTAACTATACTAGAAAAAAAATTACAAAATTAATATTTTTTTAAATTGTAGATGGACACAATACCTTCATTTTATTTATTTTCATGTGGTGCTGAGGATTGAACCCAGTTCCTCATATGTATGAGACAAGTCCTCTGCCACTGAGACACAATCCCAGCCCACTGAATTAATATTTTTAATGGCTACGTGACTATTCAAATTTTCTTGACCGATCTAAACAGAATTCAATTTAATACAGCTTTCAAGCCTACAGAGTAAAACTTTAGGTGTAACCATAAATTGTGGTATTATTGCTTTTATTATTCACTTATAAATGACACATTGAAAAACTGTTTTCAGAGAATTGATAGGGATAAAAATTCTACTGGAATAGGTTTAAGAAAGAATGAGAAGAACTAGAGAAAATAAGCATAAACAAACACTTTTGAAGAACTTGGTTCTACCTACAAAATGGGGAAATCTTTTTCTACCTACTCTTCTGATAGAAAAATATCTAGAATATATAAAGAATTTAAAAAACTCAGCACCAAAAAACCAAATAACCCAATTAATAAATGAGCAAATGAATTAAAGAGACACTTCTCAAAAAAGAAATACAAACAGCCAACAAAGCCGGGTGGCGCACACCTGTAGTCCTAGGGACTCAGCAGGTTGAGGCAGGAACATCACAAGTTCAAGGACAAACTCAGCAACTAAGACCCTCAACAATTTAGCAAGAACCTGTCTCAAAATAAAAAATAAAACGGGCTAGGGATGTGGCTCAGTGGTTTAGCATGTCTGGGTTCAATCCCCAGTACCAAAAAGCAAACAAATGGCCAACAAATAAATGAAAAAATGTTCAACTTCAACAGGGAAATGCAAACCAAAATCATACTGAGATTTCATCTCACAACAGTCAGAATGGCAGTCACTGGGAATACAAAAAATAATTATTGCTGGAAAGAATGTGCAGAGAAAGAAACATTTTTACACTGTTGGTGGAATTTTAAATTAGTACAATCACTATGAAAATCACTATCAAGGTTCTCAAAAGACTGTGCAAGGAATCACCATATGACCCAGCTATACCACTCCTCAATATTTATGGTTTAGATGTGGTATACCCCAAAGCTCACATGTGAGACAATGCAAGAAGTTTGGAGGAGGAATGATTAGGTTATAGCCTTAACATAACTGAGTGGTAACTGGAAGCAGGTACAGTATGGCTGGAGGAAGCCATTCATTGGGGCTGTGGCTATGGGTAATATATTTTGTATCTGAAGAGTGGAGTGTCTCTCTCTCTACTTTCTGATCACCATATGAGCTGATTCCCTCTGCCATACTCTTCTGCCATGTTGTTCCTGTCTCACCTGGATCCCTGAGGAATGGAGCCAGCTGTCTATTGAGAATGAGATCTGTGAAACTATGAGCCCTTAAATAAACTTTTCATCATCTAAAATTGTTTTGGTTAGATTCTTTAGTCACAGCAACAAAAAAAGCTGATTAAAACAATACTATAGTGATACATGTATACCCATGTTTATAGCAACACAATTCACAATAGCCAAACTATGGAGCAGCCTAGGTATCCATCAATAGACGAATGGATAAAGAAAATGTAGCACATACACACAAAGAATTTTTATTCAGCCATCAAGAAAAATGATACTACATCATTTGCAGGAAAAGGGATGGAACCTGAGACAATATGTTAAATGAAATAAGTCAAACTCAGAAGGTCAAGGGTCATATGTTTTCTCTCACCAAAGAGGAGGGAAAAAATAAAAATGTCGGGGGAGCAGGGATCTCATAAAAGTCAAGCGGACATCAGAAGAGGGAAGAAAACAAGAAGTGGGAGGTGGGGAGTGCTGGGGAATGATATCAGCCAAATTATAGTGTTATATTATGTGCACATATAAATATGTAACAACAAATACTATAATTATATGCAACTATAATGAACCAAAAAAATGTGGCAAGAAAATACTTGGTTTTAAAATGGCATACAAAAGAGGCACTAGCATGAGTGGGATAAAAAAAAAAAAAAATAGTTAAAAGGAATAACTTTCTCCCAGCTACTAGGGAGGCTAAAACAGGAGGAAAGCAAGTCTGAGGCAGCCTCAACAACTCAGCAAGACTGGCTCAAAAGGGGGTAGAGGGGAGGGGCTGGGGATATAGCTCTGCAGTGGTAAGGCATCTCTGGGATCAAAACAGAAATAACTTTCAATTTCATCAAGATGGAATAAATATATCTCTTTCACCATCCTTCCCTCCCTCCTTTATATATGATGTTCCACAGATATTATATATAAAACAAATGTAATAGAATTCCAGAAGTGAAGACTTGAATAACAAGAGTGGCAAGTTCCTTGAGTTTATTCTTGCTTTATATACTCAGCCTTGGGGCTGAAGAAGCCAGCAAACCAGAAACAAGAGGGAAGACAAGAGAGCTCCAACAAAAACCTCAACTTTTTCTAGCCAAAAGACTAGGAAAGGAACAGCATAGGAGGACAAAATTTAAAAAACTAAACATTCTATTTTAGTCAAACACTATCAAAAAACCTGTGATCCAACTCCCACCTATGCCAGTGAAGACTGTAGGGACCTAAAATATCCACCCTCACCAGGATATATGACCTCTCTCTCAACTCTTATAATGTTTGGTACAAAGCACATGGAGAACATGAACTTCTACAACATAAGATGGAGAAAAGACAGTCTTTAAGGTACTGGGAAAACCAGATCGCCATATGTAGAAGAATGAAACTGAACCTCTATCTCCCTCCCTCAACTCAAAGTGGATCAAAGACCTAAAAATTAGACCAGAAACTCTGCAAATGCTAGAAAATTATAGGGTCAATACTCCATCGTATGGGTGCAGGCACTAACTTCCTCAATTAAGATTCCTAAAGCTCAAGAAATAAAACCAAGAATAATTAATGGGATGACAGCAAATCAAATATAAAAAGGTTCTGAACAATATAGGAAACAAGACCTCAAAAAGATTATAAAATGGGAGAAAATCTTTGCTAGCTACTCCTCTGATACAGGGCAAATATTCATAATACACAAAGAACTCAAAGACTTATCAAAAAAACAAATAACCCAATCAATAAGTGGGCAAATGAACAAAAGAAAGAGTCATTTCTCACAAAAAGGGTAAATGGCCAAAAATAAGTGAAAAAGTGTTCAATTTCCTTAGCAATCAAATGCAAATCAAAACTACATTGAGGTTTCATCTCACCTCATTTAGAGTGACAATAATCAAGATTATAAATAATAGCCAGGTATTTATATTATAAATAATATTATATAATAATATTATTATATATTATAATATATAATAATATTATAATATAATATTATTTATATTATAAATATTAGCCAGATTATGTGCACATATACATATTTATATGTGCACATAATATAACACTATAATTTGGCTGATATGCACACGCCCATAATATCAGCAACTCAGGAGGTTGAGGCAGGAAGATCACAAGTTTGATGCCAGGCTCAGCAACTCAGCAAGACCCTCAGCAAATTAGTGAAACTCTGTCTCGAAATTAAAAAAAATAAAAAGGGTTGGGGATGTACCTCAGTGGTAAAGTATCCCTGGGTCCAATCCCCAGTACAAATAAAACAAAACCAGAAAATAAATAATAATAAATGCTGGAGATGATGTGAGAGAAAGGAATAATTATACACTGTTAGTGCGACTGCAAATTAGTAGGAACACTTTGGAAAGCAATATGGACAGTCCTTAAAAGATAAGGAATGGAACCACAATATGATCCAGCTAATTCACTCCTTGTGAAGAGCTGAAATCAGCATACTATAGTGATACCTGCATTCCGCATTCCAATGTTCATGGTAGCGCAGTTCACAATTACCAAATTATGAAGTCAACATAGGTGTCTGTCAACAAATGGATGAATAAAGAAAATGTGGTGTGTATATATATATGTACACACATAGGTGTATATACACACACACACACACACACACACACACACACAATGGAGTTCTCCTCTGCTATAAAGAATAAAATGAAGCATTTGCTGGCAAATGGATGAACTGGAAAACAACATACTAAGTGAAATAAGCCAAACTCAAAGTTAAGACCAACTGTTTTCTATCAAATGTAAAAACCAGGAAGAAATAAGGAATAAAAACAAAGGGAAGATCTTATGAAAATAATAGAGGAAAGGAATGGAGGGGAGAAAAGAAGGGTTGGAAAGGGAGGAAGTAATGAAGTGAAATCAATCAACTTATGCATATATGAATTCCACTTATGTATGATTATAATGCACAATTAAGATAACAAATAAATAGAAGAAAGACCAGTAGAATAGAGGAGGGGGATGAGGGAAAAGGAGGACAGGGAAAGTGGAAGTACCACAGATTGAAATGATATATATTATATCATATTCATTTATGAATGTTAAAATGAACCCCACTATTATGTATAACCACAGTATACTAATAAAATCATACAATTTAAAAAATTGAAACTTTTATTTCCCAAAAAGCCTTATTAAGAAAAGGATGAAAACAAATGGGGGAAAAAAAATTACAAGCCACATATCCAATGAAGGACTCCTGTCTGGAATACAGATATTCCGTATTCTGTATATACAAATCTAGAATATGAAAACTCTCAAAACTCAGCAGTAACAAAATTATCCTTATATCTTTTAGCCTCTTTATAATTTTCTTCCCTGAGTTCAATCCCTGGTTCCACCACCACCCCAAAAGTGGTCTGAGATTACCACTACATTTTAGGTATAAAGCTCTATGTAGCTAAGTGGTAGAGCGCTTGCCTAACAAGCATGACGCCCTGGGTTCAATCCCTAGCACTGCCTTGGGAGGAAGGGGGAGTTACAGGTATTCTTTCCCCTTCATGGATTATTTTAGGTAGAGGCCTGTTTTCTGTATCTTTGCAACTTAAAGCAATGTTTTCACATTTTGTTTTAGTAATTTAAGCTCACTGTTATAGTTTGGATGTGAGGTGTCCACACAAAAGCTCACGTGTGAGACAATACAAGAACATTCAGAGGTGAAATAATTGGGTTAAGAGAGTTTTAACTCAATTAGTGAATTAATCCCCTACCAGGATTAACTGAGTGGTAACTGAAGGCAAGTAGGGTGTGGTTAGAGGAGGTAGGTCATTGGGAGACATGCTTTGGTGTATGTTTTCTATTTGGTGAGTGGAATCTCTAGGCTGTCTGATCATCTTGTGAGCCACTTCCGTCTTCCACACTCTTCTGCCATGATGTTCAGTCTCACCTCAAGTCCTGAGGAATGGAGTCAGCTGTCTATGGACCAAGATCTCTGAAACCATTGAGCCCCCAATTAAACTCTTCCTCCTCTACAGTTATGCTGGTTGGATCTTTTAGTCACAGCAGCAAAAAGCTTACTAAAAATATAATGCAAAACTTTAACAGACTTGAAATACAAAAGGGAGAAAAAGACAAAGTATGCCTCCTGACAATCTAAGTTATTCCTTTTTCTACCTCCATAGTTTGAAAATTATTTTAACAGTGTAACACACAAGGTCTGGTATATAGAAGCATTCCAAAACTATTTGTTAAATAAAAATATGAACACCAAAAATAAGCCCCAAGGTTGATGGACAAGATTTTTAATTATTAAATTTCACAATTCCTATTGGGGAAAAAAATCAGTGGAAAAGTACAGATCAAAACAAAATCATAAAGCACATAGTGACTAAGTTCTAAAGAGATAAGAACCCAAGAAATTATATATAATCTTTTCCAAATATTTTACATCCCATGGGTTCACACAGCAACAATATTACTTAAGTGATCTCAATGAGCTTTAAGACAGAGATAGTGAAACAAAGAACAAAGATTCATGTCAGTGACTTCAGTTAAAATCCTAACTTCTCTATTTTCAGCCATAGGGCCTTTAGGAAAGTTACTAATTTAACCCTTTCCAGCTTGTTTCCTGTTTTCTAAAATAACAATAATAATTTCATAGGATAGCCATAAAGATTAAATGGGAATACATGTGTTAAATGATTAAGATAGCTCTTGGTTTAATGTGTTTCTTTTGAGACAAATGGATTAAAAAAATCACCTACCCTACATTCTGTTACCCAAACTACATCCTACCACACCTAATGGTCTGTATCTTGAGCAGAGAAAGAATCTAATGGCATTGAAAATTGATGTCTTCTCCTTGGAGAAGAGTGATAAAAAAGAAAAGCCCAAATCTCCACATTACCAGCATCATAAAGACTGTCATTGAACCAAATAAATATACCTACTTACTAATACCAACTCAATTCTTAATCTAGTCCCTAGATAAACTCCAAATAGTAAAAAAGTCAATATCACAGAAATTAGGAATTTAGGAAGAATAGGTCCTTCTTTAAAAAAAAAAAAAAAAAAAGGCATCTTTAACTAGTAATGTCATGGGAAGCAAGTAGTTTATAAATAGAACCAAAAAAAAAAAAAAAAGAAAGAAAGAGAAACACCAGATTTGGGGGAATATTGGCATAATATAATACCACTCTCCAAGGCCATATGGTTAATGGAAGAACAAAATGGTATAAATTTCAATACTGAGACTTGGAAATTAATTTCCTGGGTATTGTTAAACACCTGATCATCAAGGGAGGCCTTCAAAATTCTGCTTCACCTTTAAAATGAGAATTCTCATTTATGTATCAGATCTAAATGAGGTTCTCTTCCTGAAGGGTAAATTCCAATAAAAGAATTTCATCACAAAATTTTAGATTAAGAACCTTTTCTAAATCAGGTTTATTACCTACAATAATTCTACCTCTAGGCGTATATGGAAATGTGAAAACCGCATTTTGAAACTCATGAGAGACTGAAGAGGAAAGATGCAAACAGCAATTAGTAGTTGGATCCAAAATGCCAAATGAATAATAGTCACAAACCACACTCACCATAGGATCCCATCTACCCACTCCTCTGCCTCCACCATAAAGTAAATATTCTTCATTCCTTTCTTTTTTAAAGAAAGTCAAGCCAGAACATTCCCTATAATTTTCAAAATAAGGGCTCGAAAGACCAGAATGTGCAATCTGTACCCCACTGGCAGGTAACTTAGTTCCTACCACTGTTATTAGATGCTATCATCTTACCACTTTATTTATAACATCATATCAAGTACAATTCTCTTCAAAGGTCTATGTTGTTTTCTCTACCAACATATTTTTCCCTTGTTCCAACACGAAACTTTCATCTAGCTAATGTGTGAAAAATGCTCCATTCCAGTAGAGTATGTCAGAAACAAACCTTCCAACCACCCCTAGAACTTTGTATCTGTAGATGGAGAATAAGAAAGATCCATAACCTCCTAAGAACACCAGCATGATTTTGTGTGTAGCAGTATATGTGAATCTTAACAGGGAGATGGTCCATAGTTTTGCTAAAATTCTCAAGTATCTAACCTTAAAATAACCAGCAGCTGGATATAAAGGTACATATTTGTGTTATCAGCTACCTGGTAAGTTGAGGCAGGAAGATGACAAGTTTAAAACCAGCCTGAGCAACTTAGTGAGAACCAGTCTCAAAATAAAATAAGGGATGGAGACATAGCTCAATGGCATAGAATGCATGTCTAGCACATGCAAGGCCTGCTTCAGTCCAAAGAATTTGAAAACATAAAAACAAAAACAACTGCTCATTAAAAACTCCAAGGCCATTATAATTAATGGAAGAACAAAAAAAAAATCTGAACTGAAAAATCTTTGATGATTCCTATGCTCAAAAATCTGGTTGTTGGGGCTGGAGTCGCAGCTCGGTGGTACAGCACTTGCTTGCCTGGCATGTGTGAGGCCCTGGGTTCAATCCTCAGCACTGCATATAAATAAATAAAAGATCCACTGACAACTAAAAAATATATACATACATTATATATCTGGTTGTTTCCCAGTATCTAAAACATTGTTTAAACATGTTACCTAAGCTCTTCCCAATGGAGTCATTATCCCAAATATCTAGAATTTTAAACACATTCTGGCAACTTTATCTATCCTATAATTCTAACAACCAGATTACATCCTTTAAACATAATTTCCTTCCTCAAGGCTCTCCTCCCAATTTCTCTCTTCTGAAATATTTTCCCATATCCTCAACAAACATCTTGATTATTTTTCAAGTTCCAGTTCAAATGCCAAGTCTATAAAGATTTCATAATCTACTCAGCTGAAATTAGCCTTATTAGTTTCTTTCCTTTCCCAGTATTTTGTACTTTTACTCTATCATATATCGGGTTCTGCCTGGGTTTCAGTTATAGTATTGAACTGTCTTCCCTGACCTATTATAATATAACCAAAGGGCAAGAGCTGTGCCTGATGTATCACAGTGATCACCAGTAAGAGGCACAGTACTTAATGTAAGATAGGTTTTTAATGTAAATATCTATAAAATTAAATACAATGTGGGGAAACTTGACTTATTAAAGATGAAAACTTTACGAAGCAAAATATCTAGAAAAGCTATGGCAATTTCATCCTCTGAAACTTACAAATATCCATCTACTCCCAATTATATATAAATTCTTTTAATTTATATAAATTTATTTTATTTAAATTTATTTTTTTTGGTTGTTCAAAACATTACAAATCTCTTGACATATCATATTTCATACATTAGATTCAAGTGGGTTATGAACTCCCATTTTTACCCCAAATACAGATTGCAGAATCACATCGGTTACACATCCACATTTTTACATAATGCCATATTAGTGACTGTTGTATTCTGGTACCTTTCCTATCCTCTACTATCCCCCCTCCCCTTCCCTCCCATCTTCTCTCTCTACCCCATCTACTGTAATTCATTTCTCTCCCTTTTTTTTTTCCCATTCCCCTCACAGCCTCTTATATGCAATTTTGTATAACAACGAGGGTCTCCTTCCATTTCCATATGCTTTCCCTTTTCTCTCCCTTTCCCTCCCACCTCATGTCTCTGTTAAATGTTAATCTTTTCCTCCTGCTCTTCCTCCCTGTTCTGTTCTTAGTTGCTCTCATTATATCAAAGAAGACATTTGGCATTTGCTTTTTGGGGATTGACTAGCTTCACTTAGCATAATCTGCTCTAGTGCCATCCATTTCCCTGCAAATTCCATGATTTTGTCGTTTTTTAGTGCTGCGTAATACTCCATGGTGTATAAATGCCACATTTTTTTAATCCATTCATCTATTGAAGGGCATCTGGCTTGGTTCCACAGTCTAGCTATTGTGAACTGTGCTGCTATGAACATCCCTGTAGTACGCTCTTTTGAGGTCTTCAGGGAATAGTCCGAGAAGGGCAATAGCTGGGTCAAATGGTGGTTCCATTCCCAGCTTTCCCAGGAATCTCCATACTGTTTTCCAAATTGGCCGCACCAATTTGCAGTCCCACCAGCAATGTACAAGAGTACCCTTTTCCCCACATCCTCGCCAGCACTTGTTGTTGTTTGACTTCAGAATGGCTGCCAATCTTACTGGAGTGAGATGGTATCTTAGGGTGGTTTTGATTTGCATTTCTCTGACTGCTAGAGATGATGGGCATTTTTTTCATGTACTTATTGATTGATTGTATGTCCTCCTCTCAGAACTGTCTGTTCAGGTTCTTGGTCCATTTGTTGATTGGGTTATTTGTTATCTTTTTGTCTAATTTTTTGAGTTCTTTGTATACTCTGGATATTAGGGCTCTATCTGAAGTGTGAGGAGTAAAAATTTGTTCCCATGATGTAGGCTCCCTATTTACCTCTCTTATTGTTTCTCTTGCTGAGAAAAAACTTTTTAGTTTAAGTAAGTCCCATTTGTTGATTCTTGTTATTAACTCTTGTGCTATGGGTGTCCTATTAAGGAATTTGGAGCCCGACCCCACAATATGTAGATCGGAGCCAACTTTTTCTTTTATCAGACGCAGAGTCTCTGATTTGATATCAAGCTCCTTGATCCATTTTGAGTTAACTTTTGTGCATGGCGAGAGGAGGGGATTCAGTTTCATTTTGTTGCATATGGATTTCCAGTTTTCCCAACACCATTTGTTGAAGATGTTATCCTTCCTCCATTGCATGCTTTTAGCCCCTTTATCAAATATAAGATAGTTGTAACTTGGTGGATTAGTCTCTGTGTCCTGTATTCTGTACCATTGGTCCACCCGCCTGTTTTGGTACCAGTACCCTGCTGTTTTTGTTACTATTGCTCTGTAATATAGTTTGAAATCTGGTATCGCTATACCGCCTGATTCACACTTCCTGCTTACAGTTGCTTTTGCTATTCTGGGTCTTTTATTTTTCCATATGAATTTCATGACTGCTTTATCTATTTCTACAAGAAATGCCGTTGGGATTTTGATTGGCATTGCATTAAACCTATAGAGAACTTTTGGCAATATCGCCATTTTGATGATGTTAGTTCTGCCTATCCATGAACAGGGTATATTTTTCCATCTTCTAAGATCTTCTTCTATTTCTCTCTTTAGGGTTCTGTAGTTTTCATTGTATAAATCTTTCACCAATTCAAATGAACAAATTTCTTCACACAAAATAGAAAGCCAATTCACTTATAGAAAGCCTGTATGATAGCCTTAAAGCAAATGTGTAAAGTTTTCTAAAAACTGTAAAGCATTATACAATACAGATTAAAATTAATCATGACTATTATAGTTCACTATATTTGACTAAAGTACATATTTTAACTATCAGACTATTTCTACTCTTTAGCACAGTTCAACTAAAGTTTCTACACATTAAAATTAATTGAAACAACTGATAACTATCTTAAGATGATTTAAAGACCCCCAGCTTCCTTGGCTAAATTAAATCCTAAAAGTACAAATGAAAACTATACACAGGGAATAGAGCCTATGAAGTTTTATATTTTAAGATTATATTATAGAAAGTCAAGTATATTAAACAACTATAAATTTTAATATTAAGACATACAGGTTATTTAGTCTGTGTTGCTTAAAATTTGAACTATTTTATTCCTAGCAAGATTTTGAAAGATTCAGGGAAAAATAAGAATTGGTTGATTGAGAGGGAAGAAAACTTTATACTTCACATAACAATTTAGATCATGAAGAAAAAAATCATTTTCCTAGCTGAGAAAACTTATTTGTATAGCTTCAAAGCTCTACAGAATATTATTAATATTGTTCTAGGTACATGACAATGATACACTTCTGGGACAATTTAAAATAAGTACTTGCTTTTATTTTGAATAGCTTTTGAACTTCCTATAGAAAACATATGTCAAAGGTGCACTGGCACGTGCCTATGCCTGTAATCCCAGTAACTCAAAAGGTTGAGGAGTCCAAGTTCAAGGCCAGTCTGGGCAACTTAGTGAGGCCCTGTCTCAAAATAAAATAAAAAGGGCTAGCAATATATCTCAGTGGTAGAGTGTCCCTTGGATCAATCCCCAGTAACAACCCTCCTCTCAAAAAAAAAAAAAAAAAAGATGCTAATAAAAACCATGTTCATGGGCTACTTAATTTCTGTTGTTTGGTACTCATTTCTAATGATTCAGGAGTATTAGAAATGTTTTTTGTTAACCATTTTATTATACAAAGGCTCTTCATATCAACTCATGCAAAAACAATTTGCATCTTCTTGGTTTATAAATACAAAACTACTTATTAGCTGAAATAATCCAAAAAACAGCTCACAAAATGTAGTAACCTAAAAAGCCCTTAAAATGTCAAATTAGCAACTGACAATTTTAATAGAACAGGCTAAGTTGCATAAAAACTGTGGTTTATGTTCCTTGTGTATCCTTTTGTATGCACTTGCCTAGCACGTGTGAGGCACTGGGTTAGATTCCCAGCACCACATAAAACAAATAATAAAGGTCCATCAATAACTAATAAAAAAATTTTTTTAAAGTTAAATAAATAGTTGGTAGGATACAGCCCCCCAAAATTTCAGAACCAATGTATTTAACTGGGCATATTACAACATCTAAATGTAATAGAGAACTAGTAATCGGTAAATTTAAACTCTAGATCCTAAATCTGCCACTAAGGAATTGTGTAAACATTGTCAAATATTTTCTTAACTTGTTTTCATCTTAAATTCCTTATTTATAAATACTGGAAGTAGGAGAATTGGTTTTATGTTCTATTCTAGAAATTATGATTTGGTTCCCGAGAAAAGGTTTTTACCCCTCCAAATATAATCTATATGTTAATGTTGGTTTAAATTAGACACTGAAAACTCAAATACAAAAGCATAGGTGCCATAAAAACAAATATACTTCCTTTTAAAAAACTGAAGAACAGGCAAAGAAGGACTAAAAATAGTTAGGTGTGTTAATAAAAGCCTAATACAACAGGAAACCACCAGGCTAATAAAACCTTAGTTTCTGCCTTTAAAATATAAATTAATGCTTCCTCACTTGAAAATTTTAACCAGTAATATCCTGAAGAAACATTAGGAACATGATATAAAATTAACACATAATTCCTTATTAATTCTGAAATTAAATAAACTTCATTCTGGAAAGCCAAAATCAAATTATTTTTATAAAGTTAATTCTATAACTTATAATTTAGATATTCAAAGACACCATCTTAAACTGAAAGTATCCAAGTATAAAATGGCTGAAGATTGCATGGGAACTGACATTTTCTTTTGTTCTGTTTGAGATCATTTAGTAAAAAAGAAAAACAATCATAAAAATATCATGTAATTGTATCTTCAAACTGATTTAAGAAAGGAGTGAGGAGGCCCTGGAACTTAGGACTGCTCATGAACAAACTCCTTACATTGTGGAGTTCTCTATTCAGAATGTAAAGCCCTTATAATACTCAAGCAACCTGTGAATACAAACTCTTTAATCACAGATTTCTAATTCACTTAACAAGAGAATCAACGAGTTTTTAATACAATTATACTGAAGTTCTAAAACAATATGAAAAATGGGGTATTTATCTGCCAAGATCACAATATAATTTTGTCAATCCCCAAACTGATTCTGTGATAGATCAAACCAATTTGATTTTTTAAAGGTGAAATCTTACTCCTGAAAATTACGAAGCACAAAGTATCAATTAAGATCTTCAAATAGGCCATCAAATTTGTTTTTTAAAAAAATTTCTTACTGTAATGAAGTCATTCCCTTTAACCATTCTTCCTTGGTAAAAAATCCCATGCTTTCAGCCTCCAATTTCCACGCTAAAACTAACATAATAATCTGGAAAGAACAGAACATAAAGGATACGGGAAAAGTCAGCATAGAGATAATCATTTCTATATTTATCATGGAGAGCATTTTTATAAAAACTATATCCATCCTTCAACCATTAAAGAGTACAACCTCTGGAATTATTAACTATAAAGAAACTAAGATGGGCCAATTTCTTAGAAGTAAAAGTTTATGAGGTAGAATCTCACTTTACCACAAAAACATTTATAACAAGAGAATACGTGCCCAACTTAAACTGATTAATAACACTCTAAATGCAAATTTACAATACTAAAGGTAAAAAAAACAAAATCTTCATAAGTATAAAATCAATTTTCAGAAATTTATGAATTTGTTATACCCATCTTATATTGCATTCTACTTAGAAATAAAACATACATTTTCAGGTTCAACACCAATGTCTTCACAAAATTTTTCCATTCCTTCTGGCCCTACAACTTCATCAGGACCTTCAAAGACAAAAATAATTTATATATTTGATTATGATTCAATATCAACATAGAACAAGGCATCTATGAATACAACATAACATTTGACAAATAACTAGAATAGCTTCAAAAAAAGTATAAATATTTGCTAGAGGATTTAGAATCTAAAACTTTTAAAAGTAGTCTTTAACAAGTCACTATGAAATTAAGAAAATTTTAAAAAGAATCGATAAAGAAATACTTCATTAGTATTATTCATTAATTTATTTAAAAAATTTACTAAGCCTACTACTAATAAAATTTTTGGCAATGCAGGAATCCATTTTTTCTTTTGGTACTGAGGATTGAACCTAGGATGCTGCACATGCTAGGCAAGTGCCATACCACTGAGCTACATCCCCAGCCCACAAAGCAAGAATTTTAAAAAGCCTAAGAAGATTGAAGCTAGCATGTGTAAGAAACAATGCCCATTTTCATTTTTTCCTACTAAGGATTTAACCCTAAGGTAAGCAACCTACAGTCCCAGCCCCTTCAAATTTTTTATTTTGAGACAGGGTCTTGTCAAGTTGCTTAGGGCCTCACAAAGTTGCAGAGGCTGGCCTTGAATTTGCAATCCTGTCTCAATCTCTGGAGTTGCTAGGATTAGAGGCATGCGCCACTAGGCCTAGCTCAATGCATAGTTTAATATAGTAATAAGAAGAATATTCATTTACTTACTACAGATTATCATTATCTCTTTTAAATAAATTTAATTATTCTTAAAAATTTATATTGTAAAAATGACTTATTTAAACTACTATATTATAATTTAAGAAATATTTTCCTTATCATATTGGTTCTAAATCACAAGGCATCAGTTATGTCACCTTAATGTAGAAACAAAAATTTAATTTCAATTAGCTTGTGTCTATCATGTGACCAAAAATTGTTATTTATCTTATTCCTTACTTGACTCCGTATCACTAAATTTAAATTAATATATCAATTCTCATGCTTTTTTTTTTTTAAATCAGACTCCCAATACATAGATATTGAATCCGCTAGGTTTCTTTTGTGACTGGATAACTAAAAGAAATCTTGATATATAATGTTAAATTAGTCAAGAGGAGCCTCCATTCTCCTTTCTTAAGAACTAAAAATACTCCAGCTTTATAAGTCATAAACTAGACCAACGCTGCTCAGGTGGATTTGACGGCATCACTGTTAGCTTATCTTAATTTTATTAAGAATGTAGCCATCCATTATGTAGTCAATACATTTTGCTGCTTGAGATGATATCCAGGATGTCAAGATGACTTTAATATATAATCAGAAACCAAAACCCATTTTAAATTTTATGTAAAATGACCATTGTCCTTAAGTTTAAATAAGCAGTAAAAGTGCACTGAAGTGTTGAAAGGGGAAGACAGTGGTAGTCATTTTTACTTCCTAATATGAACATCTAGAAAATTGTTTTAATTAAACATGTTATATTCATAATTCAACATAGGAAAGAATGTACATAAGAGCTGGGGGTGTAGTTCAGTGGTAGAATGTGTGCTTAGCAGGCACAAGGCCCTGAGTTAAATCTCCAACACGATTTAAAAAAAAAAAAAGCATATATACACAATAAAGGTATTTAAAAATACATAACTAAGGCTGTGTTTGGCAGCACATGTCTGTAATCCCAGTCATTTAGGGAGGCTGAGGCAAGAGGATCACAAGTTTGAAGTCAGCCTGGGCAAATTAGTGAGATCTTGTCTCAAAATAAAATAAAAAGGACTGAGGATATAGGTTAGCAGTAGAGTACTTGCCTAGCATATGCAAGGCCCTAGGTTCAATCCTAGTACCAAGAAAAAAAAAAAAAAAAAAAAAAAAAAAACCAAACCCATAACTGAGTATGCATCCTCATTATATGGCTGGAAGAAAAAAAAATACATTAAAAATTTAATGGAAGAAAACAAAAGTGCTTTTTAAAGCCATGACAGAAATACATTCTAATTTTTTCTGATGCAACAAGTACACTCGCCCTCAAAATTGCCATCAATGCTTAGAAGGGAAAGCTGAAGAGTTTTATCAGGAAATATCAGCTACTGTCACAAAATACAGGCTTCTAGAAATGGGGATTAGTGATTAAAACTGATTAGAATCAGGTTAAAATTTGTTTTATATGTATAAAGTATGCATACACACACACACACACACACACACACACACACACACACATATATCTCATCTTCTAGAGCTAAGATCTATAAATGTTAAATAACTTTCCCAAAGAAATGCAAACAGTAATATATTTAAGTCTAAAGCAAAGTCTATACCAATGTCCTTTCCTTGAGTCATAATTTTAATTAAACTTTTTAACCATACCCTCCAATG
The DNA here is from genome assembly GCF_048772815.1 of Callospermophilus lateralis. Classification (NCBI taxonomy): domain Eukaryota; kingdom Metazoa; phylum Chordata; class Mammalia; order Rodentia; family Sciuridae; genus Callospermophilus; species Callospermophilus lateralis. The sequence continues at coordinate 123,630,595 of NC_135306.1, read as the reverse complement.
ACACTATTCCTGGGTAAAATTTCTAAAGCCAAATTTAATTTACTCTTTCATGCAAATTGGTTTGCACTCAATTTAAAAAGCCTGGGAAATGATTAGTTCACTGTACTAGTGCACTTTACCAGCTGGCTACTATATTAGTATTATACACTTCTAACATTTTTAAATTTTTGCTTAAGACTTTTTAAAAATTCCCTTTCACTTTGTATGTTTTTGTTTACCACAGGCCCAGCCTTCTATATCTTGGGTTCTGCACTAATAAATTTCAACCAATTGCTCATCAAAAATATTCGAGAGTGAAAAACCCCCATCTGTACTGAATGTACACACTTTTTCTCATTATTTTTAAACTATTTACGTAGCATTTACATTGTATTAAATAGTATAACTAATCTAGAGATGGCTAAAAGTCTACTGGTGAATATGTGAGGGTAATAGGCAAATAATAATACTCCATTTTATAAAGGAATTTGAGCATCTTTGGATTTTGTTATCTGTGGTGAAGATGAGGTTGTCCTACCAATCCCCTGTGGATAAACAGGGACAAACATATTACTAAATTCTTGTTAATTTAAATATCACTCAAGCAAGGCAAAGTGGTACACACCTACAATGCCAGGGACTTACGAGGCTAAAGCAGAATTGCAAGTTCAAGGCCAGCCTTTGCAACTTAGGGAGACCCTGTTTCGATACAAAAAGGCTGGGGATGTGGCTCAGCGGCAAAGTGCCCCTGAGTTCAATCCCCAACACTGCAAGCAAGCAATAAATAAATATCATTCAAGAGTAAAAAGGTTTTGCTTACAGGCAAAACCACCAAGTTAATCACACGTGACCTATAATTCTATAGTAACACATTGTGGGATATTTTTAAAACTAGGAGAAAAACATCATTAACTCTTTGATTTTTTTTTTTTTTTAAATAATGAAGAAATGTTTCCAGGTGTATGTGCAGTGCTTAATACCATACCCATAATAGACTCTCGGGACAAAATAATGTGCTCAGTGACACAGCACTTTCATCATGAGCTACATAGATTAATTTTGGAACAACATTATTAAAAAGCTACAACCAATAAATCTAATGCTGTAATGCTATTACTGTTTTAACAGTAATAGCAAAAATATACTGAGTTCTGACTATATACCAGGTACTATGCTAAGGGCTTTATAAGATATTATACTAATAGGCACAACCACTGTCTCCACTTTAATGAGGGACAGACGCATTTAAACACAAAACAATGACTGTTTGGCAATTGGTTCTTTCCTATCAAGCAATTTTCTGCCCAAAGTCTCCACAGAGAGCCCTCCCCTAATCTGTGTCTCTGAAAGTCCATCCAACCCTTCTTTACTCTATTTATAAAGCTCCCTATATTTATTATTTGCATAATATTCCAAAATCTATAATTATCTTGCCTATATGCTTGTTTACTATCTTCTTCACCAGAAGCCAAGTCCCATGAAGACAGGGATCATGTCTGACTTCTTCACTCTTATATCCCCAGCACTTTGCACAGTGCCTGACTCACCAACAAGTGCTGGATAAATACTGAATGAATGACAGAAAATAAATTAACTAGTGTACTCATATTTTTTATAAAAGTGAAAATTAGTTACCATGTACACAGTCATGTACATATTTAAATAAAAATATTAGCCCTGTGCAATGGCACACACCTATAATCCTAGCAGCCCAGGAAGCCGAGACAGGAGGATAGCAAGTTCAAAGCAAGCCTCAGCAATTTATTGAGCCCCTAAGCAACTCAGTGAGACCCTGATTATAAATAAAATACAAAAAGGGCTAAGGATGTCACTCAGTGGTTAAGCACCCCTGGGTTCAATCTCTGGTACCCCACCCCCCCAAAAAAAATTTATATATATATAGGAATAGTAGTTAAAACCATTGTCTCTAGTGTCACAACAACCATGGTTTGACTCCTTGCTCTTGTTACTATAGTATCTAGGGCAAATTACTTAATCTAAGTCTGTTTTCTCAATAATAAAATGAATATTACACCATCTACTTAACAGAATGGTTATATGAAAAAATAATATATATAGCACAATTCCTGTAATAATGACAGCAATTATTTTGTTGGCAATTAAAAAATGCTTATACAGGGAATACATGTTTAATTAGAATTTTATGATACCCAGAAAAGTCCTAAAAAGAGGTAAACTCAAGCAAACATTAAAGAAAAAAGTGCTAATTATTTTTATAATAAGAGTGACCTTTTAATTCTATATGCTGCATACCAATAAAACTGGCATTTTGAATAATGGGTCAACATCTTAAATGGAGGTCAGTAAGAAAATGAATTCCCTTCATTTAAATTGGGTTAGTGGTTGCCTTGGGATGCCAGTAATAGCTTTTTTTTCTGGTCTAGAATGATTCTGTTCTGCTACTAAACAATTTTAAATTATACTTTTGGGATCACCTCACTGATCCCAACAGTTATGTTGCTGTCCCCTTTTTAAAATAGTCTCACTTCCATACAGTTAACCTAAACTTTATTTCAAGTTCAAAGCACATTTTAGAACTTAACATGGATCAGCACTAAATAAACTACATACACACTTTTAAACAAAGATTGTGAGAATGTCATTGATAAAAGAGAGGAGAAAAAAAATAAGAAAGCAGGTAAGAAAAAGAGGGAAAAGGAAAAACAAAACCAAGTTTTTAGAGTTAATAACTCCAAAAGAGCAAAACTACTTTAAGGGGCTTACAAAAACGTTAGTAACAAATGGGAAACAATTATTCTTTTTCATTTACTTGCTTAACTCTTCAGCCTCATCTATTGCTGGTTTTGACTTTTACCTATATCCTAGGCTTAGAATTTTTCAGCTGTTAATAGGATTTAGATGAGGTTAGTTAGCTCTTCCAAGAAAACTACCCTGACACTTCCAAAGCTGGGTTATACATTGCTCCTATGAATTCTCACAATGTGTCCTCCTAATACAATATTTATCACAATGTAATAACATGAATCAATTTACTTTCCTATTCTATCTCTAATAGAAGTATATGACCAAATAACAATCATTAAAGGGTAAATGTTTTGTGTAATAATAGTTTAAATCTTTTCCTGTCTCCCCTAAAGTCTCAGAAAATGTTAAATTCACAAAAATTTCCAAAAAGGAAAAAAATTTACTACGTATTTGTTTCCCATAATACTACTATAGCCAAAGGATGTAAATAAGTGAATCTCTGTTTACACATTAACAGTAAATGAGTTTCTCCTCTCCTGATGTATACTGAATACATATTTAAAGAAATACCAGCTGAAAGTGGCTCCAAATTTTTAACCAATCCACAATCCTTGGTTTTGACCCTGATCCTATCACACAGCACTAAAACATGGCAGGCCTGAAAAAATAATTTGTTAAATGAATAAACCAAAAGGAAATAAAATTTTTAATACATATGACTGATATCTTCTTACATTAATTTCATTACCTGCATACTCATAAAACCAAGCCAGGCACTTCTTGCTTGAAAAATGTTCCTCTCCACTTATTAGTCTAGCAGGGGGTTGGGATCTGCAATAACTTAGAAAACACACAAATGCCTAAGATTTTTATCAAGTCTCAACTCTTAATGAAAAACTAAGTTCAATAAGAACTACTTCAGTTCAAACAAAGTTTTGTTTTTTAAGTTGGCACTATAGGGAAAAAATGGAGTTAAGTATTTGCAATTTGAAACAGTAGTCTATACATTAGATTTCTGTCTAACAAAACCCAATTGCTTCTTTGTTTACTATCAAATTCCAAAAATACCAACTAAAATTATTTCCCAGATTTCAAGACTAAGCAGAAGTTCAAACTAAGTGTCAATGTAAGACTGAGAAAGTAAAATCTTTATTGTAATTCCACTGATTTTCATTGAAACTGTGCATAACACATACATTTCAAAATCTTACAAAGTATATATTTCAAAATAAATGATACATTAAAAATTTTCATGTATCATCTTTCAAACTTAAGATTTTTAAAAGATGATTTAGAACCTAAAAGTGTATTAAATTCCAGATTAAAAACACACACACACAACAAAACCTCTACAAATTAATAATCAAAAATAGTCCAAATAATTGGGCCAAAGCTACTTAATCATATTTTTTTCCTCACAAAATCATTAAAAGTTGGGAAGTTAAAAAATGGCCTCTAGGATTTAACCAACCAAGGAATTCAAATAATTACACTACCACAATGATATGGAAACACTGGAATTTCTGCAATTGAATAATGTAATGTAAAATAGGAATACCATATTTTAAAATTTTAATTGATAAAGTATCACTTGATTTCTATTTCTGTCTGCCTAGCTACTTTAATGTTTAAATAATTTTGATACATTACACACTTAAGATGGCCACAAGTTAAAGTGATAAAAACTAATTTGCCTATGTTTCATAAAAATATGCTAGTAACCACTTCAAATCCTAATGTTAGCTACCAAGGGATATAAGAAAACTGTATCATAAATTAACAGCCAAAAGAAAAAATACAGGGTTCCTTAGGCTTCTTTGCCAAAGCACAGTAATGAAGGAAAAAAGTGAATTATAAAAAGGAAGATGTAGACTATACAAGTCACCTCCCTTACATTTTAAGCAGTAGATCTCTCATTAAAGAGCATTCTATTTTTTTCCTTACAACCCTAGTTAGTCTTGTTTTAATGGTAACATCTGAAGTTGATGTTGAAAAGCATCAATCATTGAGACAAGTATACCATATGAGATGGGGGGAGGACAAAAACCCACTTTCTCACACCTAAACCGCAATGATCTTTTGCAGCACAGAAGGTTTCTGTGATGACTGAATGATATGAAAGGGGCCAAATAGCTATTATTATAGTTCTGCTTTGTCTTTTTTTTTCTCAAAGAAAATACTGAGTATAATCGCTCCAAAATTATTAGTATACATACTGAGAATTAACAACGTGCTGAATGCTCTAGAAAACAAAAAGCATGCAGGGCCTTCCCAACACTGCACACAGGGAATTGGCTTCCCAACTATAATTCCCAAAACTGGGGCTCCTTCAATTAAAAAAGGCCTCCAGCTGGGATGGTTCAGATTAGTCCACTCCAAATACTAAAAATTTGGAGGCCAATTACAGAAGTTTTTCCTTTTTTCCATTTCCAAAGCAGTTCTCAAGATTCCTTATGCTCTCTCTCCTTTCTTCAGGCTCTACAAAGAAATTCTAGGTTTGACCTTTTAGGTTGGGGGAAAAAGACGAGAAAGGAATTAAGGGAGTAGAAAGTCGAAAAGAGTGCAATTTGTCTATGCAAGTGTTTCCCCACCCATTCTGCTGGGCACGTAGACTAATGAAGGGCGACTCTTCTGGTCCCTCCTTAAACGCCAGAGCACACGCACACTAGCGACCACGAGGTCGGGCTCGGAGACTGGGGGTTCTAGACCTACCGCCTAATTTGATTAGAGGGCTCTCACCTCTCTCCACCTGAGGCCTGGAGGCTGGACCCAACTCCTTCTCCTCCAGTTGTCCTGCAAAGGAGGAAGGAGGAAAGACTGAAAGGTGGGGGGAGGTGGTACCTGGAGATTTTACACTTTTTGAGGCCTCCGTCTTCCGCTACTGCCGTTGCCACCCCAGAGGATTTTCTCTTCTTCTTCACTGGCATCTTCCGCCCTCCCCGGCAGGGTGGGCTGGGGGGCCGGGGAAGGGAGTCCCTGTCCGCTGGAGGCCCCTCAGCGCTGGCACCCAGTTCCCAAAGACAGCAGCAAGCGGAGGGACACAGTCGCCAGCCCGCACCGGCGCGGCCCAGCCGCTGCCCGTTCGCACGTCTCCTCCTCGTCTTTCTTTGCTTAGGACAGAGGTAGCTCCTCGCCTGTGAACACTGCGGCTCGGTCTCGCCAGGAGGAGAAAACGCGAACAGCGCGGCACCTACACTAGTCACGGACAGCAAGCAGCTCAATCTGACCCGGATAAGAATTGCCCGGGACCGGAAGTGACGCAAGTGCAGAGCCGGGCGACGCGATGGGCGTGGCTTCTGTTGGTCCAGCTTGCCTTACACCAAGCGGAGAGGGACTTGGCCTGGGCTGGTGGAGAAATGTAGTCAAAATTCCGTGTTTTGTCCAAGATATCCTGACTGTTCTAATGAAGATTACACCCCGCGCCAGAGCTGATAGTCACCACCAATAAATGTTTCATGAAACCACTAATATTCTGCAGTCGACGTTCAAAATAACTTGGTAGACTAATCTGAGCTCTCAATGGAAACCTCACAATTAATTGTTCCCACCCCTTAAATGTGCTAGTGCCCTGCATGCTTTCTTTATGGGCCTAAGATCAGCTTCCTTCTCCGCCATCCCCACTTTACCACTTCTGCTTATTACTTTCTCCTGTATTAAAACAGCTCTGCCATTTTTATTTCTACTAATAATGCACCTCTCAGGTAAGAGTCAGTAGGTACCCATTGACAATAAAAATTGGGGAAACAGTTCTAAGGGATTCTCCCTAAACCTTGTTACCCCAAACAAACTAATCACTCGCACTCCAGTGGAAATATTTGTAATTAAAATTGTAAATGTTGTGTGTAGAAATTATCTAGTCAAAAAAATCATTAGTCAATATTTTTTGTAAAATCCCCTCTAAAACAACTGTAATGACAGAGGAATAAAAATTTCTTTATATTCAATAAAGTCGTTATGGTTCATTAGCACCATAATCTGGCTAATCAGAATATCATATTTCTTTAGTTCTATTAATCGATTCAGGATACATGCTTAGCTCAAGTCAGGGTAATAAGTGCTAAGGACATGAAACTGAGCTATTTCTTTCCTGTGAACTGGAACCTGAGAAACTGTTGGGAATGAAACCAAAATTCAGAAAAGACCAAAATCAAGCAGAAGACAGAAAAACCAAGATACAATTATGTGTTATCAGTCCCAAGTCCATGATATGCCCTGGAATTGTCAGTTACGTGAGTCAATAAATTTCACCAATTTGCATATGTAGTTACCGAAATGATGTTTAAAGCCTTTAATCCTTCAACTCAGTTGAAATGCAGAGACTAACAAATATCAATCAGATCAAGTCTCTAAATAGAACTACTTTCTTCAGAAAGTAGAGGACAGGAGCAAAATCTAGAGTACAAGTGACCCAGATTCTTCAGCAAATTATTAGGAAGAGAGGAAAGAGAAGGAATTTAGAAGTGATTTCTAAAAAAAGAGTTGTTGTTTTGACAGAGCTAGGGTTTCAACCCAGGGTGTTATACATGGTAGGCAAGTACTGGACTACCGTATACTTCTAATCTAGATCATTTCAGTATGGTTCTTATTTGACTTGTGATTCAAGCAATTTAAACAATACTATAACAATTATGGGGAAATCAGAAATTGTAAAACTACCAGATATTTGAGAAAATGTAGAACTTGGAAAACTTATCTATAGCATATCAGTAATTCCTGGGACCTGAAATAATGTGGAGTTGTGGGGGAGAAGACTGGCTGCAAAAGAATGCAAGGGAACTTTTTAGATAATAGACACATTCTATGTGTTGACTTAATTGGTAGCAAATATACTTCTCAAAATTCATTGACTCATACACTTAAAAATAGATGTTCTTGCTGGGCATGGTGGCACATGTGTGTAATCTCAGCTGCTCTCAGGAGGCTGAGTTAGGAGGATCACAAGTTCAAAGTCAGCCTCAGCAACTTGGCGAAGCCCTAAGCAATTAAGCAAGACTCTGTCTCAAAATAAAAATTTTTTTAAAAGAGCTGGGAATGTGGCTCAGTTAAGTGCCTCTGGGCTCAATCCCCGGTACCAAAAACAAAACAACAGAAAATATGTATGTATATTTTATATATTATATATATATATATATGTATATATATACATATATATACACACACATATATATACATATATGTCCTTAATTGTAAGAATATATTTCTCAATAAATTTTATATCAAATGAACAAATTCAAACAACACAAAATAAAACAAATAATAATTACAAAATGCTATTAGAAAAAGCAAAGTTATTTCTTCAAGAAATTAGCTGCAAAAGCTAAAGAATCCTTTTCCCCAATAAGGACAAAGGAAATGGAATAAAACTCAAAAGATGAAGACAAATAATTTAAGAGGACCAGAGGATAAAGTTCAAAGAATCTCATTCCAGATAATGTCATGGCCTAATCGAAGGATAAGGAACTTCATAATGCATATGGAGCAGGATACAAGCATTGTTACAGACCAGGACTATTATACATCTTTTATTATTTTCTAAACTGGATTTTTTACTGTTGTTACCATGTACTTTTCCATCATTATATATTGAGCAAGAGTGGAGAGAAGATCATATTCTCTTAAGTTCATCATATTCTCTTAAGTTCGTAAGTTGTTAAACCATATAGAATCAATTTTAGACCTAAGAAGATCCTGACCTATCTGGAGATTCTGGTCATTGAGCTAAATTCAGTAACTCGATAGGAGATTACTTGCACCCATAGAATTCTTTGGAAAAAAAGAAAAAATGCTGGATTTATATGGTATACATTCAGTAGATCTATAATTCAAATAACATTTAATGACAACTTAAACCAGAAACTTCTGGAGTAAAGAATATAAGGCTGACATGACTCCTGCATTCACAGAGTTGGACAGTCTGGAAGGGAAAATGTATACAACCTATCTAAGATATTTTATGAATAAATAATAAGATCAGCTGGGTTAGGGTGGCACATGCCTGTAATCCCAGCAACTCAGGAGACTGAGGCAGGAGGATTGAAAGTTTGAGGTTAGCCTCAGCAACTTTATGAGACCCTCAGCAACTTCATGAGTTGTCTCAAAAACAAACTCAGGATGATGATATGGTTCAGTAGTAAAGTGTCCCTGGGTTCAATCCCCAATACCAAGAAAAAATAAATAGGATGTTTGTCAGTAATATCATGGGGATGGCAATTTCCAGGGTTCATATAGAACATTCATACCCACACACTTCTTCATTGCCTTCTCTGGTCAGTACCTACAACCACAATAATACCTCCATTTCTTTTTTGGAGGGGGCAGGGCAAGTACCAGGAATTAAATTCATGGGCACTCAGCCACATCCCCAGCCCTATTTTGTATTTTATTTAGAGACAGGATCTCACTGAATTGCTTAGCCACATCCCCAGCCCTATTTTGTATTTTATTTAGAGACAGGATCTCACTGAATTGCTTAGCGCCTCGCTTTTGCTGAGGCTGGCTTTGAATTTCTGATCCTCCTGCCCCAGCCTCCGAAGCTGCTGCGATTACAGGCATGCTCCACCACCTCAGCTCATACCTCCATTCTTAAAAGTTTGGTCTATATCATCTCAATTACTCTTATAAAAATATGGGTATATTGATACCTCTCTACCTGTGAGGAATGTAGAAATGCCTATTTATGTGGTCTTACTTTTTTCTGATGCTTACCAACACATGGATATCCCATGATTTTTTACCAAAAGTACTACAATGGAAAAAAACTATGAAAGAATACTTTGGTTGTTATGCAGGAAATTTTTAAGTGAAAGTACTGAGGAGAGGAAATAATGAAATATTTACCTTAAGCAGAAACATGTGTTCTGGTTTCAGATCCAAAGAAGATCAGTAACTTTAGGAAAGTTATATGACTTTATTCTTCATCTTATCCTGTATAAAAAGATGTAAATAAAAAAAACAGGCTGTGGCTGTGGCTCAGTGGTGCTCTTACTTAACATGTGAGAGTAAGAGCCAGTGGGTTTGATTCTCAGCACCACATTAAAAAAACAAATAAAATAAAGGTATTGTGTCTGTCTACAACTAAAAAAAATTTTTTTAAAAAGCCATAATACCCATCTGTAATGACAGTGGACATAATACTTAGCTGAACAGGAAAATAGGCAAAAGGGCTGATACATAGTTCCATTATCCATTTAGCATTTGGTGTTTATAGAACAAAGCCATGAAAAAGATCTTTAAAAACTGTCATATCTGTATCAAGGTAGCCAAAAATAGGACCTAAGATGTGTTAATTTATATGTTCTGCACATAGTTTATTTTTTTCTTAACACCTCTTTAGTAGGATTTTTCCACTTGCCAAAAAAGCAAGCAATGCAGACATTAAGTGATTTATGGGATGCCAAGTGTTATTGTGGTCCTGGAACTATATTAGCCTTTGCATACATTAACAATGATTTTCAAAACAACTTTGTAAGTCAAAATTTTATGAAACATTTCCATACACATAAACCCATAGGATGTTGACTCTGGGAACTATGGGGACATTCTGTAATATCATTGCAGTGTTTTTAAAAAATCTAAAATTAAGAAATTATTTAAAAAGTATTTTGAACATAATAAAATTGCAAAAATAGTGAAGTACAGGAAGAGTGATAACTCAGGGGATCCTCTTAGATTGGATGCTCTTGGAAAGATCAGAATTCACAAAATTTCCTACTGGGTAATACAGGCAGAAAGCAATGTCTTAGGTATCAGATGGATAAGAATGGAACAATTTGGACTTAAAACCCAGCCAGGAAGACTAAGAACAAGTGCTGAAGAGAGAAATAATATTAACCAGAACACCTGACTTGCTTTCTAGTATGTAAATATGTACCTTAAATGAAGAAAATTAGTTCACGGACTAATGTTACTGTCAGAAGTATGTTGTTTTCATGACTTACTGCATAGAACACTCTCTCTCTCTCTCTCTCTCTCTCTCTCTCTCTCTCTCTTTCTTTTTGGTTGGTTCAAGTGTTAGAGAAGACCAAAGGTAAATGCAGGCAGTTTGTGTTTGGTCTGTGCTTATAGAATTTTATAACTTGGCCTTTGCTAGATGGATGTTGTGTTTTTTTCACACCATATATTTCTCAAACTTACTGTTGGAAAGGTAGCATAATAGGAGATTTCTTAAGATGAGAACAACCATTACCTTTTTAACTCTGCTACATTTATAAAACATTTAACCATTTTATGACTCAATTTTGCTGTCTATAAGGTAAAATAACAATATCTGCCTCATCTGGATAGCGAAGATTGTGTTATTGAAAAAAGAAAAAAAATATGACAGTATTATCAAAACGGCACTAGGGTACACAATTATGTATTGGGGCTTTTAGAGTATACCCAACAAAATGAATTCTAACTTAGCAAGTTGTCTTATTTATTTAATCTACAGAATCAAAGGAAGAAGTTGTAAGGAGGCATATAAAAGAAGTGACTTATCTTAGATTCCATCTCCACTCAAATTCTAGTAATGAGGGAAAATTCATATCCCTACCACCCTTTTGAACGTAACCAACTCCATCATTAGTTTTGGGAATCTTAACTTTTTTTCCTAGCCGCTGAAAATAGAGCAGTTTCAATGGAACTCAACAAATTCTTGAGCCATGGTTCTACATCACTTCTTTGGAAAATTCACAGGTGACATGTGGGCCATTAACTGAGCACCATTGGTGAAACCTGTCAGCACAGAGAAGATCAGTTCATATGACTCTTCAGCAAAGGAAGAGAAGCAATGATCCATAAATAATCTGCCACTTAGTTGGCACCTGCTTTCCTCTAATCACTGGCACTGATAATGGGTTAGGTATCTCTTGATGCTGATTCTGTTCCTAATCAGGTGTTCTTCAGAGAACTCTTTCCAAGTTCCATCCTTATGCAACTCTTAAATCCTTAGCTAAGATTAGCTTTAAATGTTATAGCATTCATTCTGTCCTCTGTTTCTTTCAGGGACTGGCCTTTAATTTCCAAGAAACTTCTTGTCTCTCAAGATAACATGGCTCATAAGAATCAAAGGTTTTGAGCTGGGTGTGGTGGCATAGGCCTGTAATCCCAGTGACTCGGGGCTCTGAGGCAGAAGAATCATGAGTTCAAAGCCAGCCTAAGCAACTTAGTGAGGCACTTAGCAACTCAGCAAGATACAGTCTCTAAATAAAATGCAAAAAATAGCTGGGGACCCAGTGTCTCAGTGGTTAAAGGTCCCTGGGTTCAATCCACAGTACCAAAAAAAACCCAAACAAACAAACAAACAAAAAAAACCAATAAAAAGTTCTGGCTTTTAATAGCATGTTTTTATGTAACAAAGTTAAATCAACTTTATTTCTTTCCATTTTTGATCATACAATTATAATTCTTCTTGGAACAATAAGAATGACACTACTGCAGTCATGAGCAAGAAATTTCAGGGAAAAAAAACACAAAAAAATTCTTTCAAGATATTATTTCCTACAGGCTGAAAAAGCAGAGAATTCTTAGACAACCTGCACTGAACTCTTCCACATTCCATATGTGACTAAGACTTCCATCTGCACATTCTCCGGTTATAACCTACACTTAGAACCAATTGCATAATTTGAGAGACCCAGAGTCAAATGAAATTGTAGAACCTTAATGCTCTATGAGACAGAAAAGCATTAAAACAGGTGAAGGGGGGCTTTCTATGCATGTAGCCCTATGAGACTTGTTTTAGTCAGCTTTTTCACTTCTGTGACCAAAATACCTGATAATAACAATTTTAGAGGAGGAAAAGATCATTTGGGGCTCATAATTTCAGAGATCTCATTCACAGACTGCCAACTACATTGCTCTGAGTCTAAGGTGAGGCAGAAGATCATGGTGGAAGGTCATGGCAGAGGAAAGCAGCTCAGGACAACACACCAGGAAGCAGAGACTCCCTCACCAGGACAAAGTATATATGCAAAGGTGTTCCCCAATGACATAACTTCTCCAGACACATTCTACCTGCCTACAATTACCACCCAGTTCATCCCTAACAGCAGATGAATTTATTGATTAGGTTAAGACTCTCATAATCTAATCATTTCACTCTCAGTTTTCTTGCATTGTCTCACACATCAGCTTTTGGGGAACACCTAATATCTGAACCATAACAAGACAGCACAGGTTGCATGTGCATGAGGCCTGCTCTGCATATACTTTAAAAGCAAATCAAGGCCTGATTGTTCATTTCATGGAGCACCAGTTTTGGTTTTGTTTTTAAAGGACAGCCAGGCTTTTATTTATTTATTTATCTTTATGTGGTGCTGAGGATCGAACCTAGGACCTCGGGATCGAACTTAGGACCCCGCACATGCTAGGCAACCGCTCTACCACTGAGCCACAACCCCAGCCCCTGGAGCACCAGGTTTGTAAAGTACACTCTATCAGAGAGTACTGTGTGTTGACTAATGTCATTATTTCTCATTCTAGTGTATACAATTAGATTACATTTCTTCTTTGTAGTCAGAAATTACCTCGTGAGGTTCTAACTTTCTTACATAAGACTTCACACTTTATCTGTCAATTAACCAAATTCAAATAATTCATAGTCCAAGGAGATAATGGAGCCACAACATAGAAGAGGAAGATTCCTGAATCATCACATGGAAGGCTCGTTGCCAAATACCACTTTATTGAGCTCTGAAATAAAATTCTTCAGTTAAGCTGCTGAAATCTTGTAGTGGTTTATTGTAACATTTGCTATACCTTGTTTGTATCTGTCAGGGCTAGGATATGCTATAATAACAAACCACACCAAAATCTTAAATATCTCATGTTTTAGATCATTAATGCTGCTATAACAGAATATAAGAGACCTAGTAATTTATAAAGAAACTTTTTCTTTATGTTTTTGGAAGTTAGGTGGTTTAAAATTAAGAGTGTCACATCTGGCAAGACTGCACCATGCCATGGTGGATGGTGGACACACAAGAGCAAGAGAGCAAGAGGAGTGCTAAATTTACTTTTTAAAACTCACTGTAGTGATAACATTAATCTATTCATTAGGGCAAACCCCTAATAACCTAAATATCTCTTAGTAGGCTCAACCTCCTGACACTTGCTTTGGAGATTAAATTTCCAGAACATGAACTTTGGGAAAACATTCAAACCATAGCACCTATCATAACAAAAATTTCCTTACTTACAGTAGTTTATCAAGAAGACTACTCATATAGATAGCCTGGTAAAAACTTCATCTTGACTTATACTTTCATGATTATCATGGCAGTGGAAAAGAGTTGTAGTTAATCATACATTGACTTATAAGGTTCCTGTGTGAGGGGTCAAAATAGCCCACCTCTAAACTATACTTCTTTATTTTAATATTTATTTTTTTAGTTTTCGGCGGACACAACATCTCTGTTTGTATGTAGTGGTGAGGATCGAACCCCGGGCCGCACACATGCCAGGCGAGCGCGCTACCGCTTGAGCCACATCCCCACCCCTAAACTATACTTCTTTAGCATAATTTGAGACAGCTACTCAAAGGGGTTATAGACAAAAGAAATAGTTCTGAAAGCTGTCCTTTTATGGGGCAGATTTGTATCTGTTATTGAAGTACAAGATGACATAAACAGACTATCTATGAGGCTAACTTTTTTCTGCCTTTTCTGGATCCACCTAGAGATTTCCACATGAGGTCACATTATTCTGAAAGCCATTACCTGCAAGACTATCTGCAAAATATAACAACCATTAATTGGTGCATTTTTATCCCTTCACACCTTCCTAACTTACATTACCACTTTCTTCCCAGCAGCCTAAAGCCCCTATTTTTTTTCTGTATCTCAAAATGCTATTTAGATTTCAACTATCTGGTGTTTTGAGTCTCATACTTATATATGGCTCCCAGGCTTCCATAAATTAATAAATTTTTATGCTTTTCCCTGTTAATCTGTCTGTTGTGCATTTATTTCATAGACTAAAATTATCAAAACTTCAGAGAGAAAATTCCAACTTCCTTATGTGATATATCATGTAGATGATATATCAATCACTTCTATATACATTTCGATGATCAAAGCAAGTCATATAGCCTTACCTATTTTTAAAATAGCTGAGAAGTGCAATCCTATTATGTGCTAGGAAAGAGGAAAGTCAGAAATGTTTGTTAAATGGCAGTAATAAAAAGCACATGAATACACATGTTGGTGCTTAGAAGGAAGATGCTGCTGTACAGAAATTTAAAATATGTTGTATGAAATTGGGAGTCATCCAGCAGGCAGCAGGGAAACAGAATAGCAGGTTGTTTAGCTGGACATTTCATGTGTGCTTTGGTAAAATATTTATAATACTGTTCTCAGTGAAAAGTAGAAGTTAGACCATGAACCTCATGAGGTTCCAACTATGGAAAGTTGTTGAAGGCAGAGTGATAGTGTGTGTTGGTTATAGTTGTCTGCCCTTTGCAAGGTATTAGAAGTCATATATAAGCTCAGAGAAGAACTGGTTGATATTCTAGAAAGGACAGGAGGGTACTAATTCTAGAGATCAAAGGCTTTTCAGAGTTCCAGACACGGAGGCCCAAAGTAATAGGAGATAAGACTAAGAAAGAAGTTAGACATGAAAACATCTCTGTTTAATAAGTGACACAATCCTTAGGCAAAGATCAGTCTATGGATTTTGATCTTTCCATCCAAATCTGTTGTTTGAGATAATCCCAAGATAACCATCAAGTTTTGAAAGAGAGACCTATATCAGAATGCAGATAAATTCCTGAGAACTATATGTAGGAAAGAACTAAAATATCAAATTTAGCATATAGAAAAAGCAAATACATATGAAAGCCTTAGTTTTTAAGAGAATTATATTGTTAATGAAACCATGAGCCTAGACTAAAAAAGACCAATTTGGGCCTTTAAAAAAATCATCCACCTTCCAGCATTTCCCCAACAAGAAATGCAGATAATTTATCTTTTTAGCTTATGGGTTGCTATACTTTGAGGAGCCACATTTGAACCTAATGGAAAAAAACTGTACACCACTTGTAGGTCTTGGATTTCTCTCTTTCTCTAATAAAGAATCCCCCCAAATGTGTCCTCAATGTCTTTACAGCTTCATTACTGACAAGAACACATGATAGGAGTAACTTCTAGTAGAATCAGCAAATTTGTTTCTTATTGATTTAAAGTCTCAAATTTCATATTTAGTTAGCTGTCATTAGGGATTAAAGGTGACAAACCGATGCTTAAAAAATTAGAACTGCAACTGGGCTTCTTTTCCTTTAAATTTATCTTGAGCTATCCTGCTGGGTAATTTGACACTGACAATTTTTTGATGTTCTATTTTCATAGCAACAGGCTGTGATGTCAGAGAGTTATTTTATCACAGAATTTATCTAAAAAAAGATGTTAGGCTGTGAAACAGAAAACTGATTTAATTGCATGTTATTCAACAATCATTTTATATAAATAAAAATGGGAGTAGAAATACTCAAAATAACCATTTATGTGAATATTTTTGTTAATAGTTGCCATGGTGTTGAAAGCCTCATCATTTTACATCGATGGGTATATATTTTTAAAATGACACTAAAGGGCATTCAGTTAAAAGTCAAAGCAAGACTGTTCGCTGCAAATAAAGAAAGTAGCAACTGAAAGTACACATCATCACAGAAGAAAAGAAGCCTTTTGATATGTTTTGAAACTTATACTAAAGGCCTCAACATGGTAGTTTTGCTAGCATACTTCATTATTCTAAAAGGCAAATTTAAAAGCAATGCCCTCTTTATCAGACAATGGAATTTGATGGAGATGCAACAAATTTTGTTAGAACAGCATCATGTAAGGCAGCTTTGCAAACTCCCAAGTCCACAGGTCTGGTAGGTTATGTAAATCAGTAAAATGGCTGGGGGTAAGAAAATCAGGTGTATGAGCACAGACAGAACTGTATGTTTTAGCAGTTTAAGTGGGATAGATTAGCCAGAGTAATAAAGCAGCCAGTAACTCAGTTAAGAAGACAAAATTTTCTTACCTGCTCACCCTACCAATCAAGGGTCAGTTGGGAGCTCTCTTTTTTGCTACGAGAATAGCTACTATCTGGAACATTACTGGTTACTCTGGCAGAGGAAAAAGAAAGAACATCGCTTTTTTTTTTTTTTTTTATTTCTTGGAGTCTGCTTTGCTGCATGGTTTCTTTCCCCTCAAAACCAGTAAGATGTATTGTCAAAAAGTGTGACTTTTCAAGAGAACTCTTACATAAGGTTATTATAACTAAAGCTCGATAAACAGAAAAACTTTTTACCAAGGAATATACAACATCATAAAACTATAGTGGGTTTTCTTTTTGTATATTTCTCCCAAGCCTGGTGTTCCTTTTATTTTAAAAAGAATATTTTTAGAATATAGTCTTTACCGTACCTCCTGCACTCCTTGCCATTAAATGTACTTAAAATAATTTTTTTCTTTAAGTAGTGCATTGCAGTTATACATAATAGTTGGTTTATTTCAACAAAATCATACATGCATGGAATTAATTTACTCCATTTCAGTCCTTGGTGCCCCTCCATTTTGATATTCAATTTTAAAAATATTATGAGGCACTAGCATTCAAATAGATAATAGTTAAAGTTGGATAGAATGATCACATATTTAAATTATGTAACCATACTGTCTATATTTTCTCATAATAAATCAGAAATTATATCTGCAAGAACTCTACATGTTGATTTTGTATTTTTCTAATGTCTGTTTCTGTTTCTTTTTGCTAATAGAGACAGGGAAAGAAATCATTCCCATATTATCTCATTTATGGCCTATTCTTCCACCTCTTCAGTCGTTTCCAGAATAAGTTGGGGAAGGTGGGTAACAGGAATGCAGATGTAGGAATTATCTTCAGCTATATGTTACAAACAAATAAACACTAACTCACTTGCTTACATACCTCCTATCTCTCTCCTCCTGTATTTTCAGTGCAACTGACTAGGAAGAATTGGCTTTCCACTGGACCTAGAAGTATTGTTAACAACTAGTTATTCAGTGACTTAGGAAAAAAGTCAGAAGAAATATGACTGCTTTGATTCTGCAGGGAGACATAAAAAAGACTATAACTAGACTGGATAATTTATATATAATAAAAACTGATTATGCACAGTATTTTGTTATAGCAGCCCAAACAGACTAAACAATGCTTTACCATGAAACTTAATGTTCAACTCAAATTTAAATATATTATCTCCACAGATTTTTTTTTTTTTAATGATTGAAGAGTCCTTGATAAAGATGCCAGGAGATCCCATTTCTGTAAGGGTTTAGTCCTCATAGATGATACTTTCTATGTGTTCATACATATCATAAGGGATGATCAAGCTTCATTGGGACTCTTTTATAAAGACATTAATCTTCTTAATGAGGGCAGAATCCTCATGACCTAAACACTTCTCAAAATCTCACTTCTTAACACCTTCACACTGGGGAATTAGGTTGCAACATGTCAATTTGAGGGGACAATTATTCAGGCTACCACAAGCATACATTTTATTATACTGGTGTCTGAAATCTGTAAAAACCATTTCCTTGAGTGAGTTCCTGCTTCTACAAGTCTGAAGAAAATATTCTCAAATGACATTCTTTCATGTGCAACTACCCAGCACTGTTTAAGAGAATTGTTTAAGAGTTGATTATTGTTTTGCTATGAAAATTTATATGTATAAGTCAGGATTCTCTAGAGAAACAGAACCAATAGAATGTATATAATCATATAAGAGGCCTCCCTTAACCCCACCAATGGAATTGGCTCACAGAATTATGAAGGTCAAGAAATCCCATGATATGTACCATCTGCAGGTTGGAGAAACAGAAAAGCCAATGGTATAATTTAGCCTGAGTCTGAAGCCCTGAGAACCAGAACCAATGGTGCAATTCTCAGCTCAAGGCCAAAAGCCTAAGAATGTTGAGAATGGCTAGTGTGTATGTTGGAATTTGAAGGCCCAATAGTCTGGAAGAGCAGAAAATATTTTTTTTTTCAGTTTCAGAAGAGAGAGCAAATTTGTCCTTTCTCATCTTTTTGATCTATCTAAAATCTCAATGGATCTAATGATATTCACCCATTTCAGTGAGAACTATCTTATTATTTAGTCTACTGATTCAAATGCTGGTCTCTTCTAGAAACCACCTCACAGAAACATTAAGAAATAATATTTTATCAGCTATGTGGATATATGTTAATCTAATCAAAACTTATAGTTTACTTAATATGTGAGGCAATATTTTACAATGAACTTTAATATAGTTTGCTCAATATTTACCAAATAGTAGTAAAATTAAATATCAAAAATTAGTAAAATTAAAACAAAAGTCCCTGTAGTCACTTGGATAGTATAGATGCAGGTGCTTCAGAGATAATCTAGAACAGTTGCTCCCTGGAGGAACTAGGGACATTTTCAGGAGATCTACCAAGTCGGAATGATTTTCACAATAATAGTGAGATATTATGTCTTTTTCACTGTGCTTGCCACTTGCATTGATGGTGCTAAATCAATGGTTGGTGTGGCAAGCAGAATTTTAAGATGACCCCAAGTTCCTTTTCCCTGATATACATACCTTGAAAAAATCCTCTAACCTCGAGTGTGACAGAAACCTATGATTATGATGGGATCTCATTCTCTTACTTAGTGTACTAATTAGTCAACTTTGAGTTAATTAAAAAGGAGATTATCAATTGAGCCTGATCTAATCAGACAAACCTTTCAAAGGAACTGGGTCCCATAAGAGATTTGAAGCACAGGGAGATTTGATGTGTGAGAAAGATCTCTACAGTTGGTTCTGAAGATAGAGACAAAGAATGTGGCTGGCCTCTAGTTGCTCAGTGGCCCCAACTGACAGTTAGCAAGGAAATGGAGATCTCAATCTCACAAATGCAAAGAATTTATTTTGCCTCCTCTACAAGAGCATGGGAAAGGTCCTCAGACACTTGATGAGATTCAGGCTGGCTACCACCTTGATTTAAGCCTTGTGAGACCTTTGGCAGAGAACCCAGCCACATAGCACCTGGTCCCTCTGAACTATAAGACTGTTAGCTAATAAGGGAATGTGGTTTAAGCCAATAAGTTTGTAGTAATTTGTTATGCAGCAGTGGAAAATTAATATAGCAGCTAAAATTGTTAGCACCTTGGCACAAATCAAAGATGGGGCACCAGACTGTTGTAGTTGTCTATTCTTCACTTTCATGCATTCCCTGGCTAAGAATGTCCTCCATGAAACAGTAAAATTTATTAATTTTCTTAACTATCAAACCTTGAGTAAAAGTAAAATATTTTGATTGATAAAATACCATAAAGCATATCTGCTTCTTTTGAAGTAAAGTGGTTGCCTCAAGGAAAAGAACTAAAGAACTTAAGTGACTGAGATATGATCAGAACTAGCTACAGGGTTTCATAGATTTTTTTTTTTTTTTTGCATGAAAGAATGACTGTGGTTAATTGAGTTTGGGCATTTTGCAGATATTTTTCTTGATAATGAGCAAATGAGCCTTACTTCCAGGAAAACAAATTATTTGTTGCCAATGATAAATTTCAAACTTTGTGTAAAAATTAGAATTTTAGAAAACCTAGTTGTCTATCGTAAGTGAAAGATGCCAACCACTCTATGAAAGTGAGGGGGCACACCAGGTCATCCAGACATCAGTTTATTCAGTGCAGGTTACAGTAGAAGTGGAAGTGTCTACAGCGGTGGTGTGGTTCTGGAG
The DNA here is from genome assembly GCF_048772815.1 of Callospermophilus lateralis. Classification (NCBI taxonomy): domain Eukaryota; kingdom Metazoa; phylum Chordata; class Mammalia; order Rodentia; family Sciuridae; genus Callospermophilus; species Callospermophilus lateralis. The sequence continues at coordinate 123,610,174 of NC_135306.1, read as the reverse complement.
ACTTATATAACCCCTAAGGGAAATGTGCATGGTTATGATTGGCCTGGTGGTTGTAAGTGTCTGTTGTTAGTTCCCTATTGGGCTCCTGGGCCGGTAACTGGTCTTTAGGTGGGCTCTTCCTCCAAGCAACCCAGAAGCCTAGAGCTTCTGACCTATTGTAGGTCAGTGGCGGCCCTGTCCTGACTTCGTGCCCCACTGTAAGCTTGATGATCTCATACATACAGACTTTGTCTTTTTTTTTTTTTTTTTTTCTTTTCTTTTAGCGTTGCCAGAGATCAAACCCAGGGCCTCCGGCTGTCATCAAGCTACATCCTCAGGCCCATAAAGAAATCAATGATAAATTAATGAATGTGATTTTTTTGATACTGTATAATAAAAGAAGATCTTAATAGTTGGTGAACCAATATCTTCAAAATGACTACTACATGATGCTACAAAGTTATGTGTGAGTAAAAGATAAACTCATAGTGTAAGATAATCAATGGATTTTAATGTAACTGAGAATAAAATATTCATTGATGTGTTTCCAGATTCAAATTCAACTATATTTTAAGAACAGTCACTTGTGGCTGGGTGCACTGGGGGACACATGCAATCCCAGTGACTGAGGAGGCTGAGACAGGAGAATTGCAAGTTCCATGCCAACCTCAGTAATTTAGTGAGGCCCTCAACAACTTAGTGAGATTCTGTCTCAAAATAAAAAAAATTAAAAAGGCTGGGGATATATGTCAGTGGCAAAATGTCCCTGCTGCAATTCCCAGTACAATTTTTAAAAAAATTTTCTAACAGCATATCTATGTGAGGTTTGATATTCTTCCTATTCTTCAACCAAAAGCATTGTATCTAAGAAATGGAATGCAGAAGCCAAAAAAGGATCCAGCTGTCTTCTACTAAACCAGACATGAAAGAGATTTGCAGATATGCAAAAGTGTATTATTCTCTTATCAAATTTATTTTCCTTTTTATAGCTATTTTCATAAAAATATTTTTGTGTTATTTAGAGATGGACTCATTATTTTAAAATAATCATTAAATTAACATTATTTAAATAATCATTATTATTAAATTAATCATTATTTCAAAATTCCCTTTTTAAATTTCTAGTAGTAAATATTGATAGACATAATTTACATAAATAAAAATTTTTGGAGTCTTCAATTTTTATTATTTATTTATTTTGAAAATTGAATCAGGGCTTTTTGCATGCTACGTGGACACTTTACTACTACATCCCTAGACCATGGAATCTTCAGTAATTTTTTAAAATACAAAGAGGTACTGACACCAGGTAGTTTGGGAAATGACAGTATGGAACAAAATTAAGAAACTTTGGCTCAGAAAGGTTCTGCATCTTGTTCTCCAGCTCATATTTCCTGTTTTTATGCCACCTGCCAGCTAATAAGCCAATGATCTACATAAAAATAAAATTTAGACTGTACCATGAATATTAATTACATTTTTTGTTTCAAAAATTACAAAAATAAACTCACATGTTTAATGTACACAACAAAGGTTATTTCTTCTTATTTAACAATTGCTGATATTACTGCACATTGTGACTTAGGGGCATAGGGTCTTACTAATTTATGGTTTTACCATCTCTTCTTGCTTTGTTTTTATCTTCATCCAGTTGTCAAAAGGCAAAGGTATACTCAGTTCTTTAAACTTTTTGCCCTGAAACTGCCATACATTACTTTTGCTCACATTTCATGGTGTGAATGGCCATGCCTGGATAGTAGCCATGTCTTCTCTATAAAAAGAACAAATGGCTTTTTGTGGATCTGCTTGCCTAGCACTGTGATACTGTATAAAGAGATTAGTTTGAATTGGATTTTGGTATGAATCTTGCCTTTACTACTCACCATCTCTGTGGCCTCATTCAAGTTATTAAATCTCTGAGATCTTTTTTTTTTAACCTCTGAGATTTCTTCTCCTTCTTCCATCCCCTCCTCTTCTTCCTCCTACTTGTCTTCCTTTTTTTTTTTTTTTTTTTTGGTATGGGTTACTCTATCACTAAGTCATATCTATAGGCTTTTTAAAATTTTGAGATGGGCTCACTAAGCTGCTGAGACTGTCCTCAAACTTGAGATCTTCTGTCTCAGTTTTCCTTCTTTTTTTTGTTGTGAACTTCATAAGTATAGGGTCCTAATGTATCTTGTTTCATACTCTATTCATAGTTTTACATGCACAGCAGTGAACAGGATATACAAATCCTCTCTCCTCAAAGGGTTTACATGTCAAATGGAATTTTCATGTTTCTTGAGGTCTGGGTTAAACTTGGGCCATAATGTTCATTGTAGAGTGAGAAGTTCTATATCCATTTATGTTTTCTAAAATCCTTTTTTTAGCTACCCAGTTACCTTGGGTTCCTATTTTGATTTTTTTTCCCCATCTAGTGTTCCCACTTCACTGTTTGGATTTTTCCCATCCAGTGTTAGACTCACATCTCCCATCTTATGGGTGTTTCCTGAAAATTTAAATTCATTTACTTTTATAATTGAGTTTCTTTTCATTGGGACTCCCAAATCTTAGTCAAGGTGTTCAGCAGATAAAAGTCCATCCTTCTACTTCTAGAATAATAGAATTGGAGGAGAAAGTTGTGATTATCGAAGGTAAATTAAAAAATATCAGTATATAATTATGTACCTTAGGAAGACAGCTCAGATCAGTGCTAAGATGATGCTTAAAGACTAGACCAAAAACTATGTAAGAGCAGGGATTGTTTCCAGGGCCTGCTTCAGTGCTAGCATATAGTAGCATATACTAAATATTTTTATAAGAAAAGTGTTTAACTGAGAACATCTTTGATGAATGTACTGACTGAAAAAACTCAACAGTTTAGTAATTTGTAGTGATGCTGTTATGCGATGGAGGCCTTCTGGGAAATAGAGGCAGTGTGAAGACCCCTGCTTCAAATCCCAATTCTTGTGATCAAGTCAGAAAGATTTCAGATATGCTGCCCAGAGTAACAGGCATGAGTTTAATGAAGGGATATGAAATGGGAAAGGACCCTGTCTAGGGAGAGAATGGGTCCCCTCGGAGAGGGAGAGAGAAAGCCTCTCCTGCACTCCAGTTTTATTAGGGATCCCAGAAAAGTTTCCAGAGAGTCCCACCCAGGTCACCCAGGTCCACCTCTTGACTTTTGACTGTGGTCAGCAAGGTAAACATCAGACTGTCAAGTTTCCACTGCCTTGACAACTCTGGGTCACTTTGGCTCATGCTGACAGTTCTAATTGGATTCTTAACCATAAATTTTTATAGATTTTTATGGTTGAGAGGAATTATAATTAGCTCCTTGAGTTTTGAGATCTAGTCTGTGAAATGGCACATAGAAGGCACCTCCTTCAGAGTAAACTAGGGTCCTCCTATAGACATTATCTCTGGTCTGCATTTCTTCTGCCAATAACAGGTAGTTTGCTGAGGAATGTGAGGTAGCCTGTCCGCTTAAGCCAGGCAGGGCTGCAGGTAAATTGCTTCCTGAAAAAGAAAGCATGTGGGGGTCAGCACAGTGGGGCCAGTTTATAGAATTATTCTCTTAACCTAGAGTTCCCACCATTCTCAGGTGTCTGTCCCCTTTCAATGCCATGAGGAGGAAAATGAAGCCTGCCTTCATTTCTGAATTTTTCTTCAGTGTTTGTTTGTATTTGTTATTAAATAAAGCAACAGTTATCATTGTATATTTTGGCAATTTTATAAGCAGAGTTGTTTTAGGGTTATTATTGAAATTTTCTGAAATTTAGATAAAAATAAATAAAGCAGGAAGTTAACTAGCACAGACATTAACATTGTGTTGACCTTTCATTATCACCCTCTCTAAAAAGTGATTTTTAAATAATGAAATTTTAAAATCCTCACTTGGTTGAAAGATAGTATTTCTTCATTTTACATAGATGGAAATGAGGGGACAGTGGTTTGCTAATGGATGTACGTGGAAAGGGAGCACTAGAATCCAGCTCTTAAATCCAGGTTACGCTGCTGCACATTCAGGTTAGATGTACCTCTTCTGAATGTGCATTATAAGAAATCGGTAGGAAGAATAAAAGGTATTTTTCAGTCAATACAAACTTGCCGGAATCTTTTATAATCCATTATCACAGAGATCAGCTAAGGAGCTTGGAAATAGTCCATCACCTCTAAGAGCTTTGCGTGCGTGCGTGCGACCGACACAAAAACGTCCGCTGCGTGCCGCCGTAGCGCTCCGTCGCCATAGCGACCGCCCCGGCAACCGCGAAGCTCTGAGATCCGCGGGCCCACTCTGAGTTTTGAGCAGAGCTCTGCTCTTCCCTTCCCTTTCCCTCCGGCCTGGTTTCTTGTTCCTTCCCTTTCCCGCCAGCCCTTTTCCCTTGTCCCTCTATCCAAAATCATGGCGGCCGGGATTCCGGATGTTCGGAAGCTCTTCATTTTCACTACTACCCAGAATTATTTCGGGCTGGTGTTGGAATCCTGGGACCAGCCATTGCTGTCCAACTGTCTTGAAATCAACAACTTCTTGGATGATGGAAACCAGATGCTCCTCAGGGTGCAGCGGTCCGATGCCGGATTCTCCTTTTCCAACACGGTACGGCTCCTTGCGTCCCTGCCTAACCTCCCTTTACGTACCCGGGCTCCACCAGAGGGATGGATGGTCGACCGCTCGTCAGCCCTACTCACAGATCCTCGTCTGGAGCCCAAGTCTGTCTCCGCCTGCCTAGCCTTGGAATTAGCCACTTTGGCCCGGTACTTAGTACTTCAGCATGTAGTTTCCAAGCCTGCATCCCACCTGACAGAAGGAGGTTCCCTATCCACACATCTGAATAGAAATAATTAGATATATTTAAAAAACTTATGTATTTTGTACCAGGGGTTGGACCCAGTGGCCCTTAACCACGGAGCTATATCCGCACCCCTTTTTATTTTCTATTTTTGAGACAGGGTCTCACCAAGTTGCTGAGACTTGCTTTGAACTCAGGATCCTCCTACTTTAGCCTCGGAGCCTCTAGGATGATAGGCGCGTGCCACTGCGCTAGGCTAGAAAGAATTATATGTGTGTGTGTGTGTGTGTGTGTGTGTGCGCGCGCGCGCGCGCGCTTCCTTCCTTCCTTCCTTTCTCTCTCTCTTTTGTTTTTGACATGCCCTTTACCCAGTTGTTGAGGTTTGTCTGGAATTTGCGTTCCTCCAGTCTCATCCTTGAAAGTAGCTGGGACTGCAGCCTCTCACTGCCCTCCTGATTCTCTTTTCCTAAATTTCATTTTAAATTATTTATGTTTTGGTAAAGGGATTGAACTCAGGAGCTTTAACCGCTGAGCCACATTCTCATTATTTTTTGAGACGGGATCTGGATAAGTTCCTGAGGCTGGCTTTGAACTTTTCATCCTCCTGCCTCAGCCTTCTGAGCTGTTAGGATTAGAGGCTTCCAGCTTTTTCTATTTTTTTTAAAGTATTATTATTATTATTTTTAGTTGTAGTTGGACACAGTACCACCTTCCTTTCTCTCTCTCTCTCTCTCTCTCTCTCTCTCTCTCTCTCTGGAAAAACTGCACATTATTTATTTTGATTTGCTTTTCTCCTCCCTTTTTTCCGTTTTCCCCTTTGAGGCAAATTCTGGTATTTTTTTTTTTTTTCTATTTGTGCACTGACCTTAGTTAGCATGGCCTGAGGGAAAAATTAGTTAGGAATTAATCGTTGAAATATGATTTGATATATTCCAAGATAAAGTTTAAATTTCTTTTTTGATGTACACATGGTTTTGATTTACTTTTTGCCGTGCTCCCTCTACTGGCAGGATTGCGCAAAAATGGTTACATTTGCAATCAGAACTCATAAACCTCCAATAAAAATGTAAGATAATTGCTTGACAAAATGAAAGGGGTTAAGCAAATAGATGAAAATTGACAAAACATAGACATATTTTCAACCCTTCCTTTTGTGTTCAATCTTATCGTTAGGTCTAACAGAATATTTGACACTCAGCAAATATTTGGTCCATTTTTGTAGAATGATTGAATCATTCACTGTATTCACTATGAATCTTATTCTTGAGTTTAATTCTATTCAATAAACATTTGTTTTGAACTTAAAATATGCAAGGTGTTTTGCTGGGCCTGGTGGATTTACAAAATATATAAAAAGGATAGATAATTGTAACTAATGTTTATTTTCACTTTACTCTTCGTCAGGCATTGTAAGCATTTCATATGTATTATTGCATTTAATCTCCACAAGACAATAAGATTGGAACTATTCTTATATTATGACTGAGGAAAGCAAGGCACAAAGGTTGTATCCCAAGTGTTAACTGTTCTGCTTCTCTAATACTACAATTCAGAATAGGGTCACTGCTTCTGCCTCCCAGAGCCTCGCTCTAATGGTTTAGGATAACATGTATTTAGTAAATTATAAAACCATGGCAACTCTTGTAAATGCCTTTTAAGATTCAGATGGAATGCAGTGGGAAAGATGGGAAGATTTTCAGTTTGTGAAAATGTGTCTTGTGTTGGGATTTGAAAGTTGAAGCTATCACTTTTTAAGTTAAAGCTTATACAGGTAGAACTTAGCAGTGTATCTTGCTATTTTTAGTCATATACCATACTACAGTTTTTAGTCATATTTGAGAATATGTTGTTATGTGTGAGAATTAGCATGCTGTAATAAGTTAATGTCAACAAATATTTATTGAGTGCCTCCTCAAGGTCTGACACAGCCTTAGGTGTTAGGGATAAAGCCATGAACACAGAGTCGTGACTTCAAGGAGTAACACTGGAATGAACCATGGGTTAAATACACAGATATGTAATGTAATGTTATTTTTATTGTTAATACATTAATACATTATGTTAAGATAAAAATAATATTTTAATAGTGATGGGGGAGGGGCAGGGAACTGCATTAAAATAAAGTAGAAGGAAATACCTCTCTGAATAAGTGACTTTTAAAGTGATATTTGATGAGCTGTAGACAGGCGTAAGTTCTGTGGGAAAATTGTTCTAAGTAAAAAAAACAAAAACAAAAACAAAAACAAAAAAAACCAAAAAAACCTGTAAATACCAAAGCCTTGAGTTGGGTCTCAGCTTGGTTTCAAGGGGCAAAAAAGAAAAAAAAAAAGAAAATCCATGGTGATGGCTTAAGTCTCATGTGTACATTAGACTTAGTTTGGAATTTGAAAAGTTGAAGCTATCACTTAAAGGTGAGTGTGTGAGATAGAACATGGATTGGTAAACTTACTGTATTGGGTTAGATAATATTTTAGGCTTAGTTGGCTATAAGTTCTTTCTTCCAACTATGACTCGGCCATTATAGTGTGAAAACAGTCATGTAATAAACTGTGTAGTAAGCAATGTAAATGAATGAGTATGACTATTTTCTAATAAAACTTTATTTATGAACACTGATTGATATTTGAAATTCACATAATTTTCATGTGTCAAGAGAGAAGAGAGTTTGAGAAATATATTAGTACAAGTAAAGTGTCAGTTTCTTTCCAGTGATTAAAAATTGTAATAATTAAGGTAAAAATGGCATGAAGTTAATTTATCTATAAATTAATTTTTATATACAACAGTAACCTTGTTTGAAAGCTTTTTAGTGCATAGACTTCTCTTCCTAGAAAAAGAAATGAGAATAACTCTGAAAATATGTATCTAATGCCGAAACTTCTTTTGAGTTAGCAAAACTCTTCTTGGCAATGAACTAATTACTATAAACTGTCCTATTTTAAATAAGATTGCTTTAGTGAATTTTGATTAAATTCACCTGGTTCCAATTTTAAATAACCTTAACTATATGACAGTTTAATAAAAAAAGTGTGATGCTCAAACTCTTTAAGGAAAATATTTTGGTTAAAGCAAAGATGATTTTAGGAGATAAATAAGTTTATTTTGGCAATTTTGAGTACATGTTATATTATATATATTAAATCCTATATTAAATATAGTTTTAGAAGAAACTTTAAAATTGCTTTTTCCAGGAGACAAGATCATTAACATTTCTGTTACAGACTTTATCATGATGGTAGAGAAGTACACTACTCATCATTGTGTACCTTGGGCATCCAACTTTGATCTTTAGTATTCTTGAGTCTGGCTGGAGTAGAATAGTTAGTAGTGTATGTCAACAATATATAGTGTCAACCTATTATAACAGCTTTATAATATAATCACATGTAAGTGGAGATCCATTTTTAAACTCAGGTATTCTTAAGGAGCAGAAATAGATTGATTTAGTATATTCATTTTTACAGTAACTATTTTTCCATGTGGTAGAATATTTTAGAGCAACATTTCTTACAAATATTGAATTTTATGATGATAACATTTAACAATTGTTTATCACTTTAGATTGATTTTGGTGACACAAAAGATAAGGTGCTGGTTTTTTTCAAGCTTCGACCTGAAGTAATTACAGATGAGAATCTACATACTAACATTCTTGTTTCATCTATGTTGGAGTCTCCTATTAATTCCCTATACCAAGCAGTACGTCATGTGTTTGCACCAGTGTTGTTAAAGGTGAGTAAAATAGCTATGTAACTATTTATTTATTGTTTTTTACTTATGTATTTGGATAAATGTGTATGTAAACACAAGCATTTATTTAATTTTCTATTAATGTAGTTAATATTTTAGTTTTTAAATTGAATTCTTTCTTTTGCTGTGCTAAAGATCAAATTTAGGGCTAAACTATCTTTTCTTAAATTCTAATTTTAAAGTAAACTTTGTTGACTAATAGTGACTCTGTTTCAGGAAGCCAATGTGATTGGGAATACTTGATCAATGGTTGCTCTTATATATTTTTCTATAGGATCAGGAATGGAGCAGAAACTTTGATCCCAAACTTCAGAATCTTTTGAGTGAACTAGAAGCTGGGTTGGGTGTAGTTCTACGAAGATCAGACTTATCAAAATTGAAACTTAAGGAAGATGATACAAGAGGTATATAACAATATATAATGTTTTATGTACATAAATCATTTATAAAAGTAACTATGATATAATCATCTCTGTTTACTCAAAGAAAGGGCAAAATGGTTATTTTGTTAGTACATTGCTAAATGAACATATTTCTTCACAGATTGTTTTTCATGTTTTTGTAATTTCTCAGCATAAGCTTTATTTAAATAAAAAGATTTATATGGATGTGGAGAAGACAGAAGTATATTTCTTAAAAATATGCAATTTATGAAAATAGAAAATATGGTTGATTCTCATTATTTGCAGTAGTTATGTCTTATAAAGTCACAGTGAAGACTGAATTAGTGAATTCTGAACCATTGCTTCCAGGGAAAATAGAGGGTAAAGTTCCTTCAGGCCTTTGGTCACAACAGTTTGTCATCTGATCAATACCTAACCTTATTCTTGGTTTTGTTTTGTTTTTGGTACTAGATATTTAACCCAGGGATGCTTAACCACTTAGCCACATCCATAGCCATTTTTTAAATTTTTGTATTGAGACAGGATCTTGCTAAGTTGCTTTAGGGCCTCATTAAGTTGCTGAGACTGGCTTTGAACTTGCGATCTTCCTGTGTCAGTCTCCCAAGTTGCTGGGATTACAGGTGTGTGCCACTGTGTCCAGCAATACTTAACCTTATTTTTTATGTGTTTCTATATGAAGACACTTTCATTTATTTCACTTTCATTTATTAATATTGTCTTCATGACCAACATTATAATAGATGCCTGAAGGAAGCTTACTAACACAAATATTTTTTCTGTAAGGAACCTCACAACTTTCTTGTGGTTGGGAATACTGGACAGAATTTTAGCACTATGCTTGGGGATCATTTTAAGCCATGAAATCAGCAAAATCTTAAAAATCTAAAAAATATGGTGTTAAATAGTCTGCAAAAAGGACATTTGTTTATAGAAAGAGATGGGAAGCAAGAAGGTAGACTGTTACATTGTTTGACCTTAGCTGGGAACAGGTATGTCAGGAGACAAATTTTTGCTGCTATAATATATAATATGCAAATAATGAGTACCAACTAATTGTATACCTTGCATTATTAGACCTACCTTCAACTTTTATTTTAAAATGTATTTTATCTGAGGGTATCTAATTGTCATTTCATTGTGGCTATAGATGAATTACTATTCATATGAACAATTAATATTAAATTCATAATATATAAATAATTATTTTAAAATATGGGGAGCAGTGTGAATGGTATTAGAATTACATTTTGGAATATGCATTGGAGAAGCAAGCTCATTGACACAAGATGCAGAATGTTTATATAGATAGGAATGGTTTACAAAAGTGTGCAGGAATCATTCTGAGCAACAAACTCAACAAATATTATGTGACGTGCAAATTTGGGTTCTAAAGTGGATTTATCTACTATTATCTGATAGAGTTTGTATATTTTCAAGCATATAGGAAATGTGCATGTATCTAGATATAACCAAAATTAGCAGATGAATCAAATAATTTTCTGGATTTTCATTTTCCATTGAAAATTTCTTTCTTTCTCCTTTACTTTCATAGGTATTCTTACACCAAGTGATGAGTTCCAGTTTTGGATAGAACAAGCTCATCGTGGAAATAAACAAATTAGTAAAGAAAGAGCCAATTATTTTAAAGAATTATTTGAATCAATTGCAAGAGTACGTGATTCATACATAGTTATATATCAGGCTTCTTATAAAAGTATTTTAGGATTGAGTTCTTACATTCTGTTTTAAAATCTCCTTGATGACTGTGAATAAAATGTATACTTCACACATAACAAAGTTTACTTGAGGTGTATTTAAAATGAGGAAAACTTAGAAATACAAATCATATAAAACAAAAAAAGTTAAATTCTTATCTCTAGAAATATCTTCTCAAACACAAAACTACTTTCCTATAGGTACTTAGCATGAAACAAAAACTTAGTTCAGAGGTTTATGTGCATAGAGGTGATATATTCTTTTGAAATAATATTCACTTTACTCAAATTAACATTTTCAAAATGGCCTGAATTATGATAAATATCTTAGTTTTATGCTTATTTGATTGATTATTCCTTGATGTATCTTCATTGAGATTAAATAAATAATTTTGACTGCAAAAAGTGTATTTTGAAAACAAATTTTTATAGAGGTTTTCTACTTGTTCCACTGTTATTTCATTAATATCATCTTGGTGGTCTGTTTGAAATAATTTTAAGCTTTTTTTTGAAACAATGATAAAATATAGAATGATAAATATTGTACCATTTTTGTATTGTTAACCACAATATTATGCAACATAAAAAATAACAGTAAAAATATGAACTATAATGGGTAGTGTGCATATGAAGGTAAGGCTATGTGAACTGGGAATATATGTAAATGAATCTAAATTTTAAAAAAAGTAGGTCAAGAGTATAAATAGTGACTAGACTTTATTATTTTATCTTTTGGCTTTCATAAAATTTATGTATATGGAGGGTATTTCCATAAATAAGTAATTATCATGGTAGAAAATGAGAAAACCCTATGTCAAATATTCGAGTTTTAGCAGTTGAAAAATCTGGGATCATTTGACTGTATTACTCAAGTTTCAGATATGATTATGTTAAAAAATTACCATATTTTTGTTTTAGGAGTTTTATAACTTGGACAATCTATCATTACTGGAAGTTGTTGACTTGGTGGAGACAACTCGTGATGTTGTAGATGATGTGTGGAGACAAACAGAACATGATCCTTATCCTGAGTCACGAATGTTACATCTTTTAGATATCATAGGTATTAGTAAAGAAATGAACTTTTGGAAGCTTGTCTTATTTTCTTTTTTTCCTTTAAACTCCAACTTAAAAATGTTCCTAGTGTAATATAATAATTGCTACTTAAAGTAATTCTTAAAGCAAATCATTTAGAATTACATAGATGTTTGTATATTGCTGGTTAACTTAAATCTTTTGTCAAATTCACTGACCATTAATAGAATTATATAAATCTATATAAATCTAAATTATATAGATCTTCAATATTTATGCATTTATATTCTACATTTTCAACTGAACCGAAAAAATAGTAAAAATATATTGATTTATATGTCAATGTTAAATTTTTGACCTAGAAAAAATCCTTTTTATTATTATACTAAGGAATAACAGATAAGTACATTAAAGGTGAATGTACAAAAATATTTATTGCAATACTATTTGTAATATGAGTAGGAAAATAGCAATTGGGAGTTATTTACATAATACTATTTCCATACAGTAAGCTCTGCGGCCTTGCAAAAACTGAATATACATCTCTGCACTTGAAGGTGTACACAATACATTGAAAGATGCAGAAATGCAAACTGATGTGTGTGTGTTTTAAACAGTATGTTATTGATAGTGTTAGTATAAGGGTGTTCTTGTGGTTTTCATAAAGTCTTTGTTAATTTGTGTATTTTTAAAATTTTGTCATAAGCATGCATTTTATTTCCATTAAAATTTTGATTTATGTTTTACTAGGTGGTTCATTTGGAAGGTTTGTTCAGAAAAAGCTGGGAACTTTGAACCTATGGGAAGATCCTTATTATCTTGTGAAAGAAAATCTGAAAGCTGGTATTTCAATTTGTGAACAATGGGTGATAGTCTGTAATCATCTAACAGGTCAGGTTTGGCAGCGCTTTGTTCCTCATCCATGGAAAAATGAAAAATATTTCCCAGAAACACTTGATAAACTTGGCAAACGCCTTGAAGAGGTATCTATTTGATTATATGTTTCTTTGTCTTTAAGAATGAAGTGGGTCTTTACTTGTTTGTGAATGTATTTTATATTTAATAAGTACTATACCTCTGATAGAAATTATTTATAGTTTTGGGAAAGGATAGGAGTTAAAGTTCATGTGGGATAATTTATGGCATAGTATTAGGTGCACAGTAGGCACTAAGTGCTAGTTTACGTCTTTCTTTTTTTGGGGTGTATGTGACAAGTGAACATTGCTAGTCGTGAAATTCTATTTTGTTCTTTGTTGTAAAGAAAATAATCCCCTTCTCTTTCTGTGGAAGCTCAGACATTGTCTTTGCTATTTCAATTATTTTTATATATGGACCTTTTTAATAGGTGGTACTCTTGTTTGCAACAGCTGCCAATTACATAAGTTATGAGTTTCAGTATAGAATTAATTTACCTATGTACCTTCAAGGGACAGGCAAAATGAAATTATCTGAATATTGTAAGGCTGACTCCATCCCCCTCTTGCTTCGGGAAATCATAGTTCTTTGTTCTTTTTTTAATGTTTTTCATTTTGGAATAATTTAAACATACACAAAGGTAAAATAGTATAATGAATGCTTAGGTGTCAGTTACTCAGAATAACTACTGACATTATTTACTCTTTATCTCATCTTTGTCTTGCTTTCTGTGTGCACCTCCCTTTAGTATGCTGCAATATTTTAAAGCCAAAATATATGTTAGTATCATAAAATATAAGCGCAATTACCATTATTCCACCCAACAAAGTGACAGTAATTTCTTAATATAATTTTGTATTTAGTCATTGTTCATTTATCCTGATTGTTTCAGAATTTTGTTTTATTTTGGATATTGGATATTGAATGAACTCAGGGGCACTCAACCACTGAGCCACATCCCCAGCCCTATTTTGCATTTTATTTACAGACAGGGTCTCACTAATTGCTTAAATGCCTTGATTTTGCTGAGGCTGGCTTTGAACTTTAGATCCTCCTATCTTAGCCTCTTGAACTGCTGGGATTATAGGAGGGTGCCACTGCACTCAGCTCAGAAATTATTTTTTTTAATAATTGGCTTATTTAAATCAGGTTAAAAACAAGCTCCATGTATTGCACACCTGTGCTGAGTTTCTTTTAATTTATTACAGTTTTTCCTATGTGTTTTGTTATGCAATATAGTACTCCCATCTTTAGGATTTGTGTTTTTATATTGTGCTATTTATCATGTTTCTGATTCTCTCATTTTTCTTTCTTTCTTTTTTTTTTAAAGAGAGAGAATTTTAATATTTATTTTTCAGTTTTCGGCGGACACAACACCTTTGTCTGTATGTGGTGCTGAGGATCGAACCTGGCCCGCACGCATGCCAGGCGAGCATGCTACCACTTGAGCCATATCCCCAGCCCCTGATTCCCTCATTTTTCTAACTCATAAGCTATAAAGGCTTGATTAGGTTCACTCCCCAGCACTCCCCCTCCCCCCACCAAAAAAGAGCCTTGATTAAAGATTTTTTTTTCAAGAGTATTTCAAAGGTAGTTCTGTATAGTTTTTATGAATTCCGTCCAGAGGCATGTAGTGTCTGGATTTTCTATTTTTAGCGAGGTTGAGTTTACTCTGTGGGTTCAGGTATGATCTGCCTCATGGTTTACAATCCTCTCCATCAACTTCTTAATGTTTTTAGCATCCTTTGGTAATTATGAAGTGTTGTAAAATGACTGTTTTCTATATCAGTCATTCTTTTTGCCCTTCCTTCCTTCCTTCCTTCCTTCCTTCCTTCCTTCCTTCCTTCCTTCCTCCCTCCCTTCCTCCCTTCCTCCCTTCCTCCCTCTCCTCCTCCTCCTCCCTCCTCCTCCTCCTCCTTCTTCCTTCTTCTTCTTCTTCTTTTTTTTTTGGTACTGGGGATTGAACCCAGGGGTGCTTAACTACTTAGTCACATCCCCAGAACTTTTTAATATTTTATTTAGAGACAGGGTCTCACTGAGTTACTTAGGGCCTTGCTTAATTGCTGAGTCTGGTTTTGAATTTACGGTTGTCCTGTCTCAGCCTCTCAAGTCGCTGGGATTACAGACACTTTGCCCGGCTCTTTCTGCAATTTCTAGTGATTATTATTTTTCTGTAAAGTAGAATTTTCCCCATCAACTTTTTAGTTCCCTGAAATATAGTTTGCATAGCAATGGAAGGATAGACATTTGCTTCTTTCTTTTTATTTATCATTCTTTCAAACATTGAGTAGTAGGTTAGTGTCATGGTAAGTTTCATAGGAGCAAAGAAATTGTTTTGGTAGTATCATGAACTCATGGATTTTTATATTTTATTGTTTCAGAACACTAATTATTCCCAAATTTTTCCATCTTTGGGCAGTAAGTACCCTCTCAATTTGGGCAATGAGTGCCCCTTTCAAGTTGGCTTCTGTGGCTCTGCTATTTCATTCATAACTTCAAGGCCCTGAAAATGTTCCAGCCCAGCCCATTTTGTATATTTTCTGTATTACATCTGCAATTAATTAGCCATTTTTCCAAGAATACTGGTTCTTTTTACTAGGAAATGATATCTAGCAATGATCTGATTGGGGAAGTGCTGTTACTTAGTTGTTATTGCTTTTAGGCTATGTAGACAGAATTGTTGAAGATTTTTTTAAGCAAAAAAAATAATACATCATGAGTCTATGCTCATATTTCCAATTCAAATGGAATATTTTAGTGTTTTACTTCATCTTTTTGATTGTTAGCAGATATTTTAAACTCAAAATACAACAATATTTGTTTTTCATCTGTGTGTTAACTATAAACATTAAGGTTGTTAACACTGATTTCATAATTAGAAGTGCAGTTTGTTGCAGAATAATGAAAATTAGAAGTTGCTACTATTTTCAGAACAGATTCTTAAAAGTTCACTTAAATGAGCCTTAAACAGAGTTTATAAATATCTAGATCTTATACATTTTCTCCAAACTTGATCACTTTGAATGATGTTTGTATGATGCTGTAATTATGTCTTTGAGCATCACTTTGATTATTGATGAGTTGTAATTCTCAGGATTATGGTTTTAGATTCGTTCATTTCAGAGAACCTATTTTAAAGAAATTATTGCCTGATATATTTAGATTTTAGACATTTATACAGTTTTTTTGATTTAAGTAAATTTTGTTGTTTTAATATTTTATGTTTTAGGTCTTGGCTGTTAGAACAATTCATGAGAAGCTTCTCTATTTTTTACCTGCCAGTGAAGAGAAAATTGTATGCCTGTCTCGAGTATTTGAACCTTTCACTGGCCTGAATCCTGTGCAATATAATCCATATACTGAGGTTGATTTTTTATATATATATATATGTATATAATTTCCTGTTTTTGTTCTTTTTAAAGGTTGATTTTTAAAATATTAAGTTTAACAATATTGTTAATTTGTTTAGCCTTTATGGAAAGCTGCAGTGTCTCAATATGAAAAAATTATTGCACCTGCAGAACAAAAAATAGCAGGAAAATTGAAAAATTATATTTCAGAAATTCAAGATAGCCCACAGCAGGTAAAATATTGAAATATTTTACTTTTAATGTTTTCCTTAAACCATTTTAGGAGATATTTGCATTTACTAAGTTGATCAATGGGGATGAACATACATTTACTTTGTTTTTTATGTTAGCTTCTTCAAGCATTTCTGAAATATAAAGAGTTGGTGAAGCGTCCAACTATAAGCAAAGAATTGATGTTGGAAAGAGAAACTTTATTGGCAAGACTTGTGGACTCGGTTAAAGGTAAAGGTTTTCCATAGATTATAGTGTTTGCTTGAAAACATATTTTTGTAGACTACATTTTTCTTTATTTTATACCATTTAGGATTAACACTATCTCTTCTGAACATTTTTATTTATGCTGAAGATTAACTTATTAATTTCTGTTATAATAACAGATTTTTTGAATTAACGGGTTATTTTCTTTTTCTGTTGATTACACTTGATTCATGATAAGGTCCTTGCGTGTAAGGACCAACTCTTATTGTTTTCTATACACAATATTTGACGTAGTGCTTGGTACATTGAAAATATTTAGGAAGTCTTTGTTAAGCTGTGTAATCATTCATTTGATTTAAATTTTATAGATTTTCGAGTAGACTTTGAGAATCGGTGTCGAGGAGTTCCTGGTGATGCATCTGGACCACTTTCAGGCAAAAATCTTTCAGAGGTTGTCAATAATATTGTTTGGGTTCGTCAGTTGGAATTGAAGGTATTTGTCTCAATAAAAGTTGAAGAATGCTAGTTAAGATGAAGTAACTTAAGGCATATATGTAGTAGACTGTCTAAAACTGTAGCAATAACAATCCCTGTTTTTTGTGGCACATCCATCTAATTTTCATGTGAAATGTTTGAAAAGTGTGCAGAGATGATTCTAATGGTACTATTCTTTCTTTCTATAGAGACAATTGTCAAATCATTTATAATTCCGATTGCATTTGCTTCAGACCAGTACCTTTAAAACATTATTCAAGAGAAGAGCATACCTTACATAGCATTAAAAAATATAATTACAAAATTTTGGTACTCTATCTGCAAATATGTATATATTACTACATTACTTTAAGTTGAAAGTTAAAGAAAAGGTGAAAAGTAATTATAGTGACATCATTTTATAAATTTAGAGGGTATTATTTGAATATTATTCAAGTTGTCCTTAGATTATTGTAGACCTACTAATTAGTATGTATGGTGTCTTGCATTTGACTCATATAGTAAATATTAATTGAGTAGTCTATGATTAGGGGTAAAAGGACCTAATATGTTATAAAAGCTAGTATTTTTTTAATAGAGTGTTTTTTTTTTCATTTTTAAGATTTGTTCTAATTAGCTATGCATGACAGTAGAATGCATTTTGTCATACATAAATGGAGTGTAAATTCTCATTCTTCTGATTGTATATGATGTAGAAGCACACTGGTTGTGTAATCATATATGTACATAGGGTAATAATGTCTGAGTCATTCTACTATCTTTCTTACCCTGATACCCCCTCCCCTCCCTTCACTCCCCTCTACCTAATCCAAAGTTCCTCTACCTACCCCCTCCCGCCCCCCCATTGTGAGTTAGCAACCGCATATCAGAGAAAACATTTGGTCTTTGGTTTTTTGGGATTGGCTTATTTCACTTAGCATGATATTGTCCAGTTCCAACCATTTACCTGCAAATGCCATAGTTTCATTCTTCTTTAAGCCTGAGTAGTATTCCATTGTGTATATATACCACATTTTCTTTATCCATTTATCTGTTGAAGGACATCTAGGTTGATTCCATAGTTTGGCTATTGTGAATTGAACTGCTATAAACATTGATGTGGCTGAATTACTATAGTATGCTGATTTTAAGTCCTTTGGGTATAAACTGAGGAGTGGGATAACTGGGTCAAATGGTGATTTCATTCCAAGTTTTCTTTCTTTTCTTTTTTTAAAAATTGCTTTTATTTTTTAAATACATGACAGTGGAATGCATCACAATTTATATTACACATATAGAACACAATTTTTCATATCTCTGTTTGTATATAAAGTATGTTCATACCAATTCATATCTTCATACATGTACTTTGGATAATGTTGTCCATCATATTCCACCATCATTGCTAACTCCCTCCCCCTCCCTTCCCCTCCCACCCCTCTCCTCTATCTAGAGTTCGTCTATTTCTCCCATGCTCCCTCTCCCTACCCCACTATGATTCAGTCACCTTATATCAGAGAAAACATTCGCCATTTGTTTTTTTGGGGATTGGCTAACTTCACTTAGCATTATCTTCTCCAACTGCATCCATTTACCTGAAAATGCCATGATTTTACTCTCTTTTATTGCTGAGTAATATTCCATTGTGTATATATGCCATATTTTTTAATCCATTCATCTTCTGAAGGGCATTTAGGTTGGTTCCACAGTTTAGCTATTGTGAATTGTGCTGCTATAAACTTTGATGTAGCTGTGTCCCTGTAGTATGTATGCTGTTTTTAAATCCTATGGGTATAGACTGAGAAGAGGGATAGCTGGGTCAAATGGTGGTTCCATTTCCAGATTTCCAAGGAAATCTCCATACTGCTTTCCATATTGGTTGCACCAATTTGCAGTCCCACCAGCAATGTATGAGTATGCCTTTTCCCCCATATACTCAGTAACACTTAATGTTGTTTGTCTTCATAATAGCTGCCATATTGACTGGAGGGAGATGGTATCGTAGAGTAGTTTTGAGTTGCATTTCTCTAATTTCTAGAGATGATGAGCATTTGATCATATATTTGTTGATTGATTGATTTTCCTCTTCTGAGAAGTGTCTGTTCATGTCTTTGGTCCATTTATTGATTGGGTTATTTGTTTTTTTGGTGCTTAGCTTTTTGAGTTTTTAATATACCCTAGTGATTAGTGCTCTATATCATGTGTGAGGGGTAAAAATTTGCTTCCAAGATGTAGGCTCTCTATTCACCTCACAGATTGTTTCTTTTGCTGAGAAGAAACTTTTTAGTTTGAGCCTCTCCTATTTATTGATTCTTGGTTTTAATTCTTGCGCTATAGAAGTCTTGTTAAGGAAGTTGGGGCTTAATCCCATATAATGAAGATTAGGGCCTACTTTTTTCTATTAGACGGAGAGTCTCTGATTTAATTCTTAGGTCCTTGATCCACTTTGAGTTGAATTTTGTGTATGGTGAGAGATAGGGGCTTAATTTCATTTTGTTGCATATGGATTTCCAGTTTTCCCAGCACCATTTGTTGAAGAGGCTATCTTTTCTCCAATGCATGTTTTTGGGGCCTTTGTCTAATATGACATAATTATAATTTTGTGGGTTAGTCTCTGTATCCTCTATTTTGTACACTGGCCAGAGCAATTAGACAGACGAAAGAAATTAAAGGGATATGTATGGGAAAAGAAGAACTTGAATTAGAACTATTTGCTGACAATATGATTCTATACCTAAAGACCCAAAAATCTCCACCAGAAAACTTCTAGAACTAGTAAATGAATTCAGCAAAGTAGCAGGTTATAAAATTAACACCTATAAATCAAAGGCACTTCTGTATATCAGTGACAAATCCTCTGAGAGGGAAATGAGGAAAACTACCCCATTTACAATAGCCTCAAAAAAATAAAATAAAGTACTTGGGAATCAACGAAAGAGGTGAAAGATCTATATAATGAAATCTACAGAACCCTAAAGAAAGAAATCAAAGAAGACTTTAGAAGATGGAAAGATCTACCTTGCTCTTGGATAGGCACAATTAATATTATCAAAATGACCATACTACCAAAAGCACTATCCAGATTTAATGCAATTCTGATCAAAATCCCAATGGCATTCCTCATACAAATAGAAAAAGCAATCATGACATCCATCTGGAAAAATAAGAGACCCAGAATAACTAAAGCAATCCTTAGCAGGAAGAGTGAAGCAGGTGGCATCACTATACCAGACCTTAAACTATACTACAGATCAGTAGTAACAAAAACAGCATGGTACTGGCACCAAAACAGACCCATAGACCAATGATACAGAATAGAGGACACAGAGACTAATCATTCCAAATTTTCTGAGGAGTCTTCATACTGCTTTCCATAATGGTTGCACCAGTTTGTTGTCCCACCAGCAATGTATGAGTATACCTTTTCCCCCACATCCTCATTAACATTTATTGTTACATGTATGCTTGATAATTGCCATTCTGATGGTGGTGAGATGAAATCTCAGTGTAGTTGTAATTTGCAGTTATCTAGTTGCAAGTGTTGTTGAACATTAAAAAAAAATACTTTTTAGTTGTTGGATCTTTATTTTATTTATTTATATGCGGTGATGAGAATTAAACCCAGTATCTCACACATGCTAGATAAGCGCTCTACCACTGAGCTACAACTTCAACCTGATGTTGAACATTTTTTCATAAGTATATTGATCAATTGTATTTCTTCTGTGAAGTGTCTGTTCAGTTCCTTAGCACATTTATTGATTAGATTATTTTTATTTTTATTTATTTTTTTTTTTTGGTGTTGAGTTTTTTGAGTTCTTTATATATCCTGGAGATTAATACTATATCTGAGGTCCATGTGGTAAAGATTTTCTCCCATTCTGTTGGCTCTTTCTTTATGTTATTGATTGTTTCTTTTGATGAGAAAAAGCTTTTTTTGATTTTACCTCTTTTGCATTAGGAATCTTGTTAAGGAAGTCATGGTGATGATTTGGGCCTACTTTTTCTTCTGTTAGATACATGGTCTCTGTTCTAGTGCCTATGAACCCAGGACCTTGTGCATGGGCCTACCAAATGAGCTATATCCCCAGCCTGTGTTTAAGTCTTTGATCCACTTTGACTTGAATTTTGTGCAGGCTGAACTATAGGATTCAGTTTCAGTCTGTTACATATGGATTTCCAGTTTTCCCAGCACCGTTTGTTGAAGAGGCTATCTTCTCCAGTGAATGTTTTTGGCATGCTAGCATTTTTGATAGTACTACTTATTCAAGTTTATATTTTGATGTTTCATTTTCTGGAATATTCTGCTTGATTCTGTCAGTCAGCTTTCCAGAGTGCTACAATAATCTTGTATAGTTATGGAGGAAAGGTAAATGCCATAATTTAAATGCTTTAATAAAAGCTAATAAATAATGCTCTAATAAATAAAAAATACTCTAATAGCATAAAAATATTTTGACTTTCCTTTATTTTACCCTTCAAATTCTGACTTGAATGGGCTATTCTCTTGTGTTTTGGTTCTAAGGTTGTATCATTCAGAAGTATGGTAGGATTGATATTCTTATGTTCTCTGACAAATGTTCTGTTTTAGTGTTTATAGATGAAAGGGAACCTGATTTCTGAATCACAGATCAGAGAAGTGAGCTCCTTATTTTATGCTAATTTTGTTAGGATATAAATGATACATATCTCTGTAATTTGACTTTTTAAGGTAGATGATACTATCAAGATTGCAGAGGCTCTTTTGTCTGACCTGTCAGGATTTCGATCTTTCCATCGAAGTGCTGAAGATCTCTTAGACCAATTTAAACTATATGAACAAGAACAATTTGATGATTGGTCCAGGGAAATTCAGTCAGGTTTGTCTGATTCCAGATCTGGTCTGTGGTAAGTATAAATATACTAAACTGTAAAATCTAAAACCATATATCATTGATTCAAATAGCAAGATGGAGTTAATCCATCAGCCTTTTCCTGTTCTTAATTTTGATGTTCTTTTAATTTCTTTTGTTAGAAGATTGAAAACTTTGATGATATAATTTAGTTTGACCACCTGCTTCCCATTTGCTTCTAATGTCTTTTCTCTAGAATTCCAAATTCCTGTTTGGGAATTAGCTTTCTCTTTCCTTTTTCCCCCATTGTTTCATATATGCTTTTCTTCCCTTTTGGCACTAATATTGCACATGCATTGTGTGCATACACATACATTGTCTTTAAACTGTAAATAACATTTTTATTATTATATTTTTTTTCGGTATTGGGGATTGAACACAGGGATATTTAACCAATGAGCTACATCCCCAGTCCTTTTTTTAAAAAAAAAATATTTTTAAGTTTTGAGACTCATTGTTGCTAAACTGATGAAGCTGCCTTGGACTTGCAATTCTTTTGTCTCAGTCTCCTTAGGTTAACAGGGACCACAGGAACTTGCCCCATGCCTGACCACATTTTTTTTTTTTTAATATTTTTTCAGTTGTTGATGGACCTTTATTTTATTTATTCTTATGTGGTGCTGAAAATTGAACCCAGTGCCACACACATGCTAGGCAAGTTTTCTACCATTGAGCTACAACCCCAGCCCTGGACCACATCTTTTTAAAAGTAACTCTGTGCTGGGAGTATAGCTCAGTTGAAGAGCACTTGCATAACATGCATGAGGGTTCAATCCCAGTAGTTCAAAAAA
The DNA here is from genome assembly GCF_048772815.1 of Callospermophilus lateralis. Classification (NCBI taxonomy): domain Eukaryota; kingdom Metazoa; phylum Chordata; class Mammalia; order Rodentia; family Sciuridae; genus Callospermophilus; species Callospermophilus lateralis. The sequence continues at coordinate 123,587,659 of NC_135306.1, read as the reverse complement.
GTTAAAAATAAAAATGAAATGAAAAATATAAGTAAGTTTATCCACAATATAAATTTTGTTTATTTCATCTATACCGATACAGAGAATAATTAGGCCAAAAGTGGTGCTTCTTAAATTGAATTAATTTTTTTTTTCTTTTCTAAAAATTCTGACTCTACAGGAATATTGTAGGAACCAAAGGGTTCTACGGTATAATGGTTATAACTTGGTGGTAATTTAACTTTTTCCCTTCATAATTGAGCCTAAAACATGAGAATTTCTTTAATCCCCCCCCTTCCCCTGCAAAGTGCTTCAGTCAACTAATTTGGGAATATTTGCATAGTTTTATTACTGTAGTTCTAGTGGTGATCCATTCTGTATGGTAACCTACCAAGGATCTGAGATCTACTGTAGGAAAGCTTGTTTAACTTTTTTCAAACTATTTCTTATTTGGTAATGAAACTCCTCTCTCCTGCCTTTATTTTGGTGTTAAATCTGTATTGTCCCATGGAATCACCTGCATGTTTTTGAACACATTTTTGAAATGCTGATTTGTACAAACTAATTTTGAAGATCAGTCCTGAATACAGACAGAAAGAATCACTGTTATAGTTTTCTGACAGGCTTTCTGTGTGTAAAGCAAAATTTGGTTTAACTCATCATTTTAAAAATAAGTATCTATTTTGTATTATACTTTGTTGTGTCTGCTGTTAATTAGGGGGAATAGATTTATTCTTTGCTTTTCAAAAGTATGTTACTTTTTAAGACTTGCATGTTTTCTTAATTATTTCTGAAAGAATATGCATTTTATAAATCTACTTCTAAAAGAAAGATGATGAAAACATAATACCTTATGTTTAATTTAACTCATCATTTTCACAATTCCATGATGACTTGAGTACTCACAAGTAATATTTGCCACAGACAAAAGATAATCCTTAGTGAAACAAAGGGTAGAAGAATGATACATTTAAATGTCTGTACTCTTACTATTTAGATTTATTTTTTCATTGATCCTTTAATAAAAGTATTAAAGAAGAAAGTAGACCATTAAAAAAAAATACAAGTTACCCTTAGAGAATAAATAAAAACCTTTCTTTAATTGTAGATATGTCATTTTTGAGTCTTAGTTGACCGTTAAGGGATTGATTTTTCTGACTTTAAACTTTAATATTTGAAATATTAAAGTGATGGTATATTTTGGATTTTATACTTTATTTCCAAAATCTGGATTGATAGTGTGTGAAAAACAAACATAAAGCTGTAATTAAAAATTTTTTTTTTAACTTTACTACTAGACTTACAGAGAAGTAAAAACTGTTGTGTATTTCATTAGTCAAGAGTGAGAACATGAAACTTAAAAGATTATTCCTTTTTTTTGTAGTATTGAGGCTAATAGTCGAATTATGGAATTGGATCCTAGCGATGGGTCATTGAAAGTGCATTATTCCGATCGTTTGGTGATTCTTCTGAGAGAAGTTCGTCAGCTTTCTGCCCTTGGCTTTGTTATTCCTGCCAAAATACAGCAAGTTGCGAACATTGCACAGAAATTCTGCAAGCAAGCAATTATTCTTAAACAAGTATGAAATTATATTTTTGAAAGCATGACTATTCTCTGAGTTCATTGTATTAAACCAGAATGCAATAAAGTCTTCATTTTCTACTTTTGATTTTTTTAGGATAATTGAATAGCATTATTAACTTGTGAAATTATGACTTGCTAAATGATTATTTTACATAATTTGCTTTATAACCTATATAGGAATTTATTAATTTAATTTGTTCTTCTTTTCATTCTAAAAACATTTAGAAAAATAGAATATTGTTATTTTTTCCCTCTTTTTTATGTTATTTGCAAAATTTTAAAGGACCTTCTAATTAGAGTCCTCTGATTGCCTTCTGGGGGCAGATTATTGGAGAATTCTCAGGTTAATAGATTGTTCTTTGTTTTTAGCCATTTCCTTAGCACCATTATGTCATTTACATGTTTAAGATCAATATATATCACCTCATTGTCTATCTCCTCAGCATGGCAGATGAGGCCTTTCTTAATCACATCCCAACTAACTTATTAGTTTGGCACTGCCTATATTCTCCTCTATTGTGTATTCTATGTGTGTTAGTCAACTTCTGTCATTATAACAAATACCTGAGATAATTAACACATAGAGAAAAGATTTGTTTTGGTTCATAGTTTGAAAGTTCCAGTCTATGATTGGTTGGTTCCTTGCTTTTGGGCCTGTGGTGTGGCAGCATATCATGGTGGGAACATGTGGTGGAGCAAAATTACTTACCTCATGACCTTAAAGCAAAAAAGACAGCGGGGACATAGCAAGGGCGTCACATAGTTCCCTTCAATGGCATTCTCTCACTTACCTAAAGACCTCCCACTGGTCTCTACCTTTTAAAGAATTCACCATTTCCCAGTAGTACCTTTCTGGGGACCAAACCTTTAAGACATGGAGCTTTGGGGGGGCATTTAAATCTAAATGTAGTACTATACTTTGGTAGTATGAAACTTGGCCTTTCTTTGAGCATGTTTCCATGCACTAAAATCTGTCCTCTCTGATTGAAAAACCCAGTGTCATTGTTCAGTTTCCAACTTAAGTTACTTTCTCTATTGTGTGTTCTTTTAGTTGATTGTTCAATATTCTGTGTGTGATACGAAAATCATTATTATAGTACTTAACATTGTATTGGATAGCTGTTAGAGTGTAGAAAAATTATCTAGAAGGCAGGAGCAATATCTTGGGTTTGACCTTTCATTTGTTCTTTTATTCAACAAAGATTCACTGAGCACCTGCTCTGCTAGTTATTGTGCAATGAGAAATGAATAGATAACTATCATAGACTGAGAGAGGATTTCTCACCTCTGCACTTTTAATGATTTGGAACAATTTTTTTCCCCCCTGGGGAATGTTCTCTGCATTGTGGAATGTTTAGCAGTACCCCTGGCCTGTACTCAGTATATTCCAATGTATCTGCTTAGTCCCTGATAATAAAAGCTATGTCTAGACATTGGCAAACGTCCTCTAGGGTATAAATCAGCTGCAGTTGAAGATAACTGGTCTAGAGAGAGAGAATGAATTAAACTTTGAGTACTCATTAAATGTTAGGCTTTGTGATCGATCTGTAGTCATTTCCTATAGTTTTATTTAAAATATTAAGTAGAAATTTCCAGAAATAAGCAATTTTTAAGCTTTAAATTTATATTATTCTGTGTAGGATGATGAAATCTGCCATCGTACTTCTTCCTGTCCAAGATTGAATCATCCCTTTATCCAGTGTCCATTCTGTAAATGCTACCACACTGTAGAATTCATCTCTGTTATCAGTTCTGATCACTCATGGTATTCCAATGCTTGCATTCAGCTAACCTTTATTTTGGTTAGTAATGGGCCCAAAGCAAAAGGATAATGATGCTAGCAATTTGGATATGCCAAAAAGAATCTGTAAAGTGCTAACTTTAAGTGAAAGTTCTCAACCTAATAAGGAAAGAAAAAAAATTATGTGCTAAGGTTGATAAGATATACAGTAAAGGATTAATCTTTTATGCAGAAATTTTGAAGAAGGAAAAAGAAGTTTGTGCTAATTTTGTTGTCACACATCAAGTTGCAGAATTTATGGCCACGATATGTGATAAGTACTTAGTTAATATAGAAAAGTCATTAAATTATTTGAATTCAGAAGTGTCTGCAGCTTTGGATATTCACTAGGGGTCTTGGAACATATCTCTTGTATATAAAGAGGGACCTACTATATTTCAGTTAATTCTCTGATTTATTACTTACATAATTAGAGATCACATGTATAAAAATTACATGTAACTAGTAAGTTATAAATCTAGAATTTTATACTAAGTCTTTCTGACTCCAAAGCCCATATTTATTTAATTATAGCCCAGTTATGTGAACAAGCAGACACACAATATTCAATGTATTTTAAGTATTATATTATATATGCTCAAAGTTCTGTGAATGCATAGAGGGGAAAATATTCAATTCTTTTCCTGGACAGGCATAGAAGTAGTATGAGTTAAGTCTTTGCAGAGGATTGATGGTTGATGTGAGTTTTGAAGAGCATTCACATAATCTCAGTTATGTAAGGGAATATTTGATGATTTTGTTGGAGTGATTACTTAAGCAAAAGCAAAGAGGCTTGCCCACTTTTGTTTCTTAAGTATTTGGTCTGTCACAGTATGGCTCAACAAATGAGTGAATGGTCATATAGTATTTATATTTACCTTTGGAAGAACAACTTGGGAAATGTATTTCTGTATACCTTTATTTATGAGCAGATATATTTAGCTAGAGTGAGGAGTATGAAGTAGAATGTTGGAGAGAGAGCAGTATGATCAGATTATTGAAATATTATATATTCTCTTGCTTTTTGTCTTCTGATTGTGCTTTTTCTGGGCTTAAATTTTTATTTTATTTTTTGGTGCTAGGTGTTGAGCCCAGGACCTTGTGTGGCTCTGCCACTGAGCTATTTTCCTAGCCTGGGCCTATGTTTGTGGTTCCAAATGAGTAGAGTGGATATTCTTCACCAAATAAAGTATATTTTTCATTGCATATCAGTGTGAAGAATTGGATGTTCTAAAATTATTTATTTTTAAAGCACATACTCTGTGCCAAGAATTTTGTGAGGTGTTGGAATACAAAAATTAAGATAATATCTCCTTAGACTCCTCATACTCACTGCAGGATATCATCTTTATCTTATTCCTTGAACCTTTTCTTTTTCTCTCAACAGTGTTGACAATGTCTTTTGTCCACCATTGTACCTTGTAGGTATCTCAATTTGTTGATTCTTTTTTTAACTCAACAAGTATTTATTGTTTGCAATCAGATTGGCACTGTTCTTAGAGCTGTCATTCCAGTAGGAGACACAGATAGCAAACACATAGCTAAATAATACAATTCTGGGAAATGATAAGTACTTTGAAAAAAAAAATAAAACTTAGTAAAGAGATTGTGTAACAAACACAACTATTTTATATAGAGTGCACATGGCCAACCTCAATGAAGAGGTAACATTTGAGAAGAGACATGACATAAAGTGAGCAAAAGAACCCTGCAAATGTGTTTAGGAAGACTGTTTCAGCCAGAGGGAATGATAGAGGCAAAATTCCTTAGGGAAGCCTTAGTTGGTAGGACAGAATAATAAATAATAAGACCACCTTTGTTGTAGTACAATGAGAGAGGTTTGTGGTGGGACTAGGGTCGGTTTATGTGGAATCTTATACGCTGGGTAAAGGCATGGGTTTTGCATTTGATCATTTTTTTCTTATTGGGAAATCATTGGAAGGTTTTTAATAAGAGTTTTCGAATTACGGATTTTATTTTCAACTGTATTGGATGTCATTAAGTTTTGAGTAGGCAAGAAGTGTGATACATGTTTAAGAAAGATTATTTTGGCTGCTTTGAGTGAACTATCAGAGGCCATATTTGACCAAGGAAACTAATTTGAAGACTGTTTTACCAAGAGATGAGGGTGCATGAATTAGAGGGGGATTGATAGAGGTGGTGTGAGGTGGTTAGATTCAAGATATATTTTGAATGTATAGGGAATAGGATGTTGTTGATGTGGAATGGAAGAGAATAAAAACAATATATGTATAAAAACAATATATGTATAAATAATTATAAATGTCTAAATAATTATATGTACTGAAAAAGGAGGGAGCAGGTTTGAAGAGGTATAGGAGTTAAGAATCCGATTTTTTAGCATTTGACATGCCTCACTGGTCCTTTATTCCATGAGACTGTTAACTTTTTTATTCCTGGGAACTGGTTTTATTTTTGTTTAATCAGCCTCAGGACATGAGTTGGCATGTTATAAGAACTTAGCTTATGTTCATTGATTGTGTATATTACTTCATGAATAAATCCTATATTGATATAAAAACTTAATTTTTGGTTTAATTTTATGATTGAAAAGCTATAATTTCCATCTTAAAAATGGAGAAAAATTAAAACTAAAAAATCTGTTACTTATTTTCAATTATTGCTAACTAAAGTTTTACTTTGTAGGTGGCACATTTTTATAATTCTATTGATCAACAAATGATTCAGAGTCAAAGGCCAATGATGTTACAATCTGCCTTAGCATTTGAACAGATAATTAAGGTAGGTCTACTTTTTATGTTTTATAATTTAGGTTTTACATGTGAAGTGGTTGTTATTTCTTGGGTTTTCAGTGGAGTCACTGAAATCCTCTCCCAGGGGAGTCACACAGGGAGTGTTAAATTCCCTCAGCAACAAGTTGTAATATATGTGAAATGTGAAATGTTTTTACTAGGGAAAGTCATTAAAGACTCATTCAGGTTTATATTGGGAGCTGGTCACATAGGCATTTTCTGCCTAGTATATACCAAACTACTAGATTCCTAGAACAATCAGTTAAGGTGGTGGGTCTCTTAGAAATCTAAGTTCCCAAACTCTGCTAGCTAATGGCCAATTTTTAAGGAGTCCTTTCAAATGAGTCAAACTTACTATCCTAAGTCAGACTTATGATCTTAACTCTTTTCTGCACATAAGTCTCAGGCTAAAAATTTACTGACAACTATATAATTCATATTGTAGATGTTTTAAATCTTTTTTTAAAAATAAATTTGTTTTGAATAACACGAGTTTAATGGAAAGAATACAGGTAAACAACAAAAAAGCCTAATAGATGGTCATTTTTAACAGTTTGTATATATCCTTTTAAATTTCTTTTGCTATGTATACCTTTATAAGTATATTTTTTGAATAGGGAATCATTTCTTATTATTTTTAACCTTTTTTCACTTAATACACAATATTTTAATGTTTCATTTATAATGTGAAATAACATTTAACTTATTATGTTGTTGTAACTTTTTCTTCTCTAATAAATATATTCAAAATTAACATCTGCTGATATTTCTGAAAACTTATTTTCTGAACTTGCCTTCTGAGAAATAAATATATGTGTATGTTAAATGAGACATAATAGTGGACAAAGTTAAGGTATGAGTAGAATGGAAATAATACTAAGGTTCTTTATAAAGCTTTGGCCACTCATTATATTGTAGAATTTCAGAAGGCAGGGACTTGATATATTTTTATACTCTGTAGCAATAGAACAGTAAGTGGTATGAAGTAATTAATAAATGCTTTTTAAACTGATTTACAGAGGATTCTATTGACTTTATTATAATTATTTAGTTTCATTCATTCCTCAGCTATTATACTTCAGGCACTTACTCTGCACTACCATTTATCACTTAAAGTATAGAAACCTTACTTTTCTGTAGGTCTCTTTACTCTCTTCACTTATATATATATTTGTCTTAAGTATTTGCTTTAGTTAACATTATAAGATTTAAGGAACTTACGGGAAGGATAGTTTGTGTATGTGTGTGTGTGTATTTTTGAATATCTATATTTATTTATTTTTTCTCATCCCAATGTTCTTTTCTCCTTTATGAAGTTCCAAGCTTCTTTGGTTATCAGTTTATTCTTCCTTTAGCCATGCTTTAAGAGTAGATAGGCTAATGACAAATTTTCTTAGTTTTTCTTTGTCTGGGAATGTTTTTGTTTCTCTTCTTTCCTAAAGGATATTTTTACCAGATTTAAAATTCATGTTTGACAGTTTTTTTGTTTTAGCACTTTTAAAGTGCTATTTTTCTTTTTGCTTATCTTCATGATTTCAGAAAAATTCATTATCATTCAGATTTATATTCCTCTCAAATAATACTTTGTTTCTCTGGCTGCTTTCAAGATTTCAATGGTTTTTTTTCTTTAGTTTTCAGAAGTTTTATTATTATTGTGATCTGGCATAGGATTTTTTAAGTTTGATCTTTTAGGGATTCACTCATATTCAGGTTTTTGTCTTTCGCAAAATTTTGGATGTCTTCAGTCATTGTTTCTTTGTATACTTATTTCAGTTTCTCTTCTCCTTTTAGGATGTCAGTATTTGTGTATTAATTATTTTATCTCAGAGTTCCCTGAGAATCCTGTCTTTTTTTTTTTTTTTCCTATTTTCTTTCTTGTTCCATTGGGTGAATTCTATTGCTTTGTCCTCAAATTCACTGATTCTATTTTCTAACATCTCCATTCTATTATTGGATCTATCTATAAAGTTTTTTTAAAGAAAATTTTTGTTATTGTATTTTTTTAGTTCTATACGTTTCAATTTTTTTCTGAAAATTTTCTTTCTTTTTCTAACTAGTTCTGAGAGTTTTTAATTGCTTATTGAAGTATTTTTATTATAGATGCCTAAAAATTCCTGTCAGGTTATTCCAGCATCAAATTCATTTCAGTATTGGCATCTTTTGATTGTCTTTTCTCATTCAAGTTGTGGTTTTCCTAGTTTTTGATATCATGAATGATTTCAATTATATCCTGGTCATTTAGACATGGTATTATGATACTTGGTAATATTTAATCCGCACATTTTAGAAAATAGTTCTGGGTGGGTATATGTGTTTTTTTTTTTTTTTCCTGTTGGACCCTGCAGGAACCATTTTAATGAAAGTGGAATACTGATTTGCACTATTTGATTGCAGATGAGAGGAGTGAAAGTTCAGTCCTCCTTTTTCCTGTGAAAGTGAGGCATCAACTTGTGTTATCTCACTGCCTGCAAGCAGGGTGTGCAAGCCCAGTTTCCTCTTTAGTCCCATCAACAATACCTTGGCACGGGAATTAGAACACTGCCTGCTTTTACAAGGAGGGATAGAGAATCAGTTATCCATTTGGTCCCACTGAAACTGCAAAGGGGGTGGGTTTCCTTTGGTGTTTGGCTACTGTATGTTGTGCATTCCTCAAGATTTTCCTAACCTTTTGTCTCAAGAGAAAATACTTCTTAAAGTTAGTCTTCTCCAAAGACTTATCCAGAATATATAGAAGACAGTAAGGAAACCGAGGTATGTTGTTACCTAATTCCTGAAATGTTTGGACTACCTGTTCTCTTCATTTTACCATTTAATCTTCCTATGCTTCTTTGCTGTGTTATAAGTAAGGGTTTTTAGTTATAAGAGAGAGACCCTGGAAGAAATAGAGCTACTCAATCTTGCCTGGACCATATAATTTATAGAAATTATTATATACTTAAGTTTTTTGGTATTGGGGATTGTTTCCAGGGGTACTTAATCACTGAGCAATATCAGTGTTTTATTTTGAGTCCTATTAAATTGCTTAGGGCCTCACTACATTGCTGAGGCTGGCTTTGAACTTGTGATCCTCATACCTCAGCCTCCTGAGCCACTGGGTTTGCAAGCTTGCGCCACCACACTCTGCTATATTTTCTTTATTGCAGGTCGGCGTTTGGGATAATTGAGCTTATGATATAGAATTAAATCTTTTGGAAAAAAGAAATTATCTAAATACTAAATGAAATTTATTGTACCATAGAATTCAAAAGCAGGAAGTGGAGGAAAGTCACAAATTACTTGGGATAATCCTAAAGAATTAGAAGGCTACATTCAAAAGCTCCAAAATGCTGCTGAAAGACTTGCTACTGAAAATAGAAAACTGAGAAAATGGCACACTACATTTTGTGAAAAGGTATATATATATATATATTGTTTATACAATTGAATAAACTATGAAATTAATTGGGACACAATTTTTTGGGGGGGAGTATAAGGGGCACTTGAACTCAGGGGCACTGAACCACATCCCCAGCCCTATTTTGTATTTTATTTAGAGACAGGGTCTTATTGAGTTGCTTAGCACTTTGCTTTTGCTGAATCTGGCTTTGAACTCATGATCTCCTGCCTCAGCCTCCTGAGCCACTGGGATTACAAGTGTACACCACTGCGCCCAGTTTAGGACACAATTTTAAAAGTCTTATTTTTGAAATAATTTGAGACTTAAAGTTGCAAGAATAGTATAGATTTTACATTTATACTTCACATAGCTTCCCCTGATGTGAACAACTTATATTAGTATGGTTATCAAAACCAGGAATTAGACTTTTGAATTTTACAAGTATTTCTACTAATTTTCTTTTCTAGAATAAAATTCAGTTTCTTAGTTTGCATTTAGTTATTGAGTCTCTTTACTCTTCTCCTTCTCAGTATTTCCTTGTTTTCATGACCTTGATGCTTTTGATAAGTACTGGTCAGTTATTTGTGGAGTCTCTAAATTTAGGTTTATATGATATTTTATCATACAATTTTGACAGGAATATTATGGAAATATTTAGCCCTTCTTGGTACACAAGGCAGGTGTTAATATTTCTTATAGGTTGAGTCATACTTGATCACTTGGTTAGGATAGTGCCTTGACAGTTTTCTCTACTGAAAAGTTATTGTTTTTCCATCAACACTTTTGAGATTATAATGCTCTAATTTAAAAAAAGAATTAAATTATTTATTTATTTTTATGTTTCTGGGATTGAACCCAGGGCTTTGTACATGCTAGGTAAGTACTATACCTCTGAACTACACCTTCAGCATTATGCTTTAATTTTTAATAGGTGGTCGTTCTTATGAATATTGATCTACTTCGGCAGCAGCAACGTTGGAAAGATGGATTACAAGAACTGAGAACTGGCTTAGCAAGTGTAGAAGCACAGGTAGATTATGTTTTACTTTGTGTCAATACTTTGAAATGATCTTTTCAGAATGTGAATATATGAATTGATGAGAGTTCAGAAGGGTATCTGTTAAATGCTTGCTTATTAATTCCTATCAAATTTTGAATTATTTGATTGAATTACATATAAAGTCTATAAATTATCAATGAATTTCTATTGAAAATATAAAAATCAATATCTGTTTGTCTTATGGAATGCCTAATCCCTTAATTCAAGAGTTTGTTGTTTTTCTGACTTAGTGCTTAAACATCTATCATTTATCTTTTAGGTGATTTTGACATCTGTAGAACACAGTTTAGATGGAAGCCTAATGATTGAAAGAACTCTTTGTCACATTTTTTTCTTTTTAGGAGGGAGGATAAAACTCAAGTTTTATTCAGATTTTGATATAAGATGACATATATATACAGCAAGTACCACAGAGCCTGATACACAAGAGCTGATAGTGGGATCTTACTTGAATATGAATTAGCTCTCTTAGATGTTTTCAGTTTTTAGAACTTTAAGAAAAACCTCGGGCTGTGTGTGGTGGCACCCATGTGTCATCCCAGCGGCTTGGGAGCCTGAGGCAGGAGGATCATGAGTTTAAAGCCTGCCTCAGCAACTTAGCTAGGCCCTTAGCAATTCAGTGAGACCCTGTCTTTCAATAAAAAGTTTAGTGGCTAAGAACCTCTGGGTTCAATTCCTAGTACCCAATATAGAGAAACCCCAAAGTATTTGAATTGATACAATTATGATTATGTAGAAACAAAAATAATATGTAAGCTATCCCTCTAATATCATAAATTTTTCATATTTTTAAATATCCAGTAGGTTATTTAGGGAGTAGGCAGATAAAAGATGAGCTATACTTAATGGGAATTTTGAAAAAATTGAAACAAATTTGAAAAAATTTTGAAAAACATAGGACTAAAGTACTCATAAAATAAGCCTTGTTTGTGTACTGCATTATAAAACAAAGTACAGATATGAAATCCGTTTAATATTAGGTTAATTTTTAATTTTTACTGACCTTTATAAGCATGAGATTAGATATTTTCATATTTGATGTTGTGAAAATTCACTAAAAGTGCCAATTAAGGAGTTGCATGTTTTAAAATACTTAAAATGAGTTTTTTTTTTAAAAAAAATTTTAAGTGTAATTTATGTGACATGAAAGTATTAAATAAAAAATCTATTCTGTCACATAATTTTCAAATAAAAAAATGTGAATTTAATATATTAGGGATTCCAAGCAAGTGATATGCACGCATGGAAGCAGCACTGGAACCATCAATTATATAAAGCTCTGGAACATCAGTATCAGATGGGCCTAGAAGCACTTAATGAGAATCTGCCTGAAATAAATATAGACTTAATTTACAAGTAAGATATTTTAAAACTTCACTTTATTTTTCAATTTATAATTTTCTAATATTTTATATTTTAAAGTATAAATTATAAATATATGTAATTAAATTTATATTTTATTTTCAGACAGGGACGGTTACAGTTCAGGCCCCCTTTTGAAGAAATTCGGGCTAAATATTACAGAGAAATGAAGAGATTCATTGGCATTCCAAATCAGTTTAAAGGAGTGGGTGATGCAGGAGATGAATCTATTTTTTCTATTATGATTGATAGAAATGCAAGTGGTTTTCTTACTATTTACAGCAAAGCAGAAGATTTGTTTAGAAGATTATCAGCTGTTTTACATCAACATAAGGTACAGAACATATAATTTTTCATCCTTCTATTGTATCTTTCAGTTGATTGAATTAACATTAAAAGTACGGGTTAATAATTTATCTTATGTGGCATTAAATTAAAATATGGCAAACCAGAGTCCCTGATTTGTCATTCTTTATGAGGAGCATGACTGCTTAAGTGAATCATACCAACTTACTCCACTTTGAAGCCCCAATTTCATGACTCATTTGTATTGATACTGAAGACATTTTACTAAATTTGTTTAGTTCCTTAACTGCCTTTGCAGTGTTTTTTAAAAATATTTTTTAGTTGTCATGGACCTTTATTTTTTATTTATATGTCATTCTAAGAATTGAACCCAGTGCCCCATACACGCTAGGCAAGTAATCTATGACTGAGCCACAATCCCAGCCCCTCTGCAGTGGTTTTGCATTTTAAATTTCTAGAATCTACTAGGTAAGTCTGGATACTTTCGGATTTGTAACTTTTAGTGAGTTTTGGCTTTACAGAAGTGATTTTATTTTTGAATTTTATGTACATCTAATTTGAGAAGAGAATCTAAAGGAAGGTTATTAACTTCTTTAGAAAGTGTACGATTACTATATTTTCATATTGAATCGTTTTTTCCCCCTCTTCATTCTTTAGTCTATGTAGTGATCATTACACTTATTTGAATTGACATTTATCTGAATGGCCACATTTTCTTCATTTTATTTGTCTTAATGGTTGGATTTTAATCTTTTAAATATCAATTTATTAGTTCTATTTCTTTAAAATTATGTTTTTATTCTTTAAATAGGAATGGATTGTAATTGGGCAAGTTGATATGGAAGCTCTGGTGGACAAGCATCTTTTTACTGTACATGATTGGGAGAGAAACTTTAAAGCACTGAAAACAAAAGGGAAAGAAGTGGAACGACTTCCAAGGTTAATGTAATACTTATGTATCATAATAGTTTAAAAAAAATTTTTTTTAGTTGTAGGTGGACACAATATACTTATTTATTTTTATGTGGTGCTGAGGATTGAACCCAGTGCCTCACATGTTCTAGGCAAGCGCTCTACCACTGAACTACAGCCCCAGCTCCTCATAAGAGTTTTTGACATGGATAGTAAGGGTACTTTCTCTTCAGTGGGATTGAAATCAAATCAGCTTGTTCTTTCCTATAGAACTCTACTTTGACATTTGAGTATTATTTGGGTGGAGAGTTACATAGAATGAATGAAATTTTCCTTCTAGATGCTCTGCTGGCTGGCATCTAGTTGGGTAGAAAAGACTGGGGGAAGAGGCTTGTATTAATTTTTGATATTAGGATCTGGTAATTGATATGCATCAGCCCAGAAGCTACTGGAGAGAGCATACTAGAGTATACAAAACTAATGGTATTTAACTCTACTTTTGTATTGTTCTGTTCCCTTTTAAAAGCCTTAGGAAATATACAACATAGTGCTGCATCTAAGTATTACTTTAAATGTGGATAAAAATCTCTGAAGGGTTTCTCATAACTTAGCTACTTGAGAATGTGTCCCCCTTTCTTATCTGAAATTCCCACCACTGGGACTTCTTTTGGCAATAAACATTCCATGAAAGGCCTCATGTAATAGAGTATATATTACCTACAAAAGATGACAACACCTTTATTAATTCATTTATTATTTAATAAAGATTTGGTGAGCATTTATAACATGCAAAACCTTGTGTTCTAGGGGTACAAAATAAAGAAGAGTGAATTTGAAATCAAGTTGCTTTACTCTCTGGGAATGCAGTATGACAAGTACATTTAATAAGTCAAGTACAGTGAGGAGTAATTAGATGGCTCTTAACTAGCTGCATGATTTTGACAGTCATTAAAATTGTGAAGCTAAGTATCTTCAGCTTTAAAATGCAACAATAGGGGCTGTGGATGTGGCTCAAGTGGTAACATGCTCGCCTGGCATCGCGGGGCGCTGGGTTCGATCCTCAGCACTACATAAAAATAAAATAAAGATGTTGTGTCCACCTAAAACTGAAAAATAAATATTAAAAAATTCTCTTTTCTCTCTCTTCTCTCTATCTTGAAAAAAATAAAATGCAACAATAGTATTTATTTATCTTATAGTATTTTGCAAGTTAAATTAGTAATTTGAATATAAAATAGTGGTACAGGATATAAATTCAGTAAATGTTAGTTTTTAATTGTCATTAATAACAAATTGAATAGTCCATATTCCTTATTAGAGATTGCACTAAAACTATGAGGATTCAGAGGATGATGACACTCATTCATTTGGGGCAAAATCAGAGAAAGCTTTGTTATAATAGTAACAATTGAATTAGAATTTTGAGACCTAGAAATGAGAATGGAAGGTGAGAGAAGGTATGATTTAAGTTATACTGAGAAAAATAGATTGAAGTACAGATTTGGGAGAGTATTACATTCTGAAATAGGGGATTCATTTTATAATCATTAGCTTTTTTTTCTTTAAATTTTTTTTTTGTAGTTGTAAGTGAACAGAATGCCTTTATTTTGTTTATTTTTATTTGGTGCTGAGGCTCGAACCCAGTGCCTCATGCATGATAGGTAAGTGCTTTGCCACTGAGTTACAGCCCCAGCCCCTAATGATTAGCTTTTGAAGATTTCTTTTTTTTTGAAGATTTCTAAACAGGAATGTGTCTATATCAAAGCTGTACTTTTGGAAGGTCAGTCTGAAAACAGTGAATTGTATGGCAGAATAAAGATATTCCAGATGTATCAGTCATTCAAAGACCAGTAGTAATTAATCAAATTAAGCTTCTGGCACTCAAAATGAGTCTAACTACTCAAGAATTTTGCTTCTACCTTTTCTATTTTTTCCTTACTGTAGATAGCTTTTCTCTTTATGCTTCCTTGCCAAAGTTAAGAAAAGAATGTGTGTCCCACATTCCATTTTGCTATTTCTTGCTAATAAATTAACGTGTATGCATTGAAGCTAACATGCACATAAATGCACATACAAATACATACACAGGTATTTATTTCAGTGGTATTTTTTGAAGGTATACGATTAGAAAAGCTACACCTAGTGATGTATTTAAGATGGTATATAGTAAGAATATAATTTTTGGGTAGGTATCTTTGAAATACAATGAGATATCTTCCTGTTCTCTCTTTGGTTGAATGGAATCTCAGTTACATATTATAAATATTTTCAAATGAAAGATGAATATTAGTCTTGTTGAATGTCCGTAGAATTCAACAGTCAGTGATTATGACTTCTTTGCTCTAATTATGTCACTTTATGTTAATCCATTAGCAAAAAACCCAATAATACATATAATTTTTTGACTTATATGTTTTGCTGGCTAAAACTGTAGTTTAGGCTTTTCAAACTAGTTGATGTTTGAGAAAAAATTAATAAAGCTTTAAAGGAAAATCATATTTAAGTTATAACTGTGAATACTTAACATATATAACTTGATTTCTGAGGTTCTCCCCTGGCTCTGTGGTTTGGAAAGGGAAAATATCTGTCTAAGTAATATTTCTGGCCAAAATTTTTACATCTTTTTTAAAACTGCATAATTTAAGATAAATAGGAGACTTTCCTCAGATGAGTGAGTCTAATTCAATTTCTTTGTTTAGAACATTGCAATCTGCATTAAGTACACTATGAAAAGAATTAGCTTAATTTTTTTAATAATAAAAAGTATTATATTTTTTAAAATAAATTTTAAAAATATTGAAAAATACAATGGCATGTAAAAATACAATGGTTTGGATATATTAGTATGTTGTATTAGTCTATTGTCCATTGCTATAACAAACTATCTGAGGTTGGATAATGTACAAAGAAAAGAGATTTTATTCACCTCACAGTTTTCAAGGTTTGAAGGAATGGTGTTGGCATTTTCTTGGCTTTGGTAAGGACCCCATGGTGGTGAGAATGCATATAGGAGGGAGAGATCATATGGCAAGACATGAAGTCAGAGAGATTAGGGTCAGGCTTGCCCTTTTATAATAATTGACTCTCTGAGGCCAGCATTACTCTTTTCTGAGGGCAGCATTTGCCAATGACCTAATCACCTCATACTAGGTCAAACCTCTTAAAGGCTCCATTACCTCTCTCATCACCACACTGGGGTCTAAACTTCCAGCACATGAAATTTTGGGGGGCAAATTCCATTCAAAACATTGCATACATATACTTAGGAAGTTTGAATCATATTGTAACCTGTTTTTTTAAAAAAATAATTTCTCTAATATTTTACCATATTATTTATTATCCTCAAAAATATTATTTTTAATTATATGGATATATAATAATTTAGCTATTATTGCACTTAGATTTTTTTCTAAGTTTTCAATATTACAGTTAATGCCTTGATGAAGATAATTTTATACAAGTCTTGGAGTCCTTAGGAAAACTTCTAAAGTTGGCATTTAAACAATCAGAGAAATTCCCTATTTTAAAATTATATGATATATAAATTGTTCTTCACAAAGTTTGAATTATTTAATACTTTCAGTAGCACTTCTGAGAGTTTTCATTTTGCCTACATGATTGAAAATGCAAATTAACCATTCTCTATTTTTATCATTTTGATAGGTATAAAGTGGTATCTCAATTATTATTTTAGTGCTATAATAATCTTTATCTATTATTTATATATTTTTTTCTTTTCATTATCATTGTTTTTATTTTTGCTGCAGTATAGTGAATTTATTTTATAAATATTTACATATTTACATGTCGTGGCAATTAGAGCTTGAAATATTTGACATGTTCTGTTGAATTTTCTGTGGTTCATAATGTGCTGCTTTTTAAAAAACTGATACATTAGATGATTAAAAGTTGGTGTTGTAATGAAATCTTTCAATGAAAACCTTCAGAATAGTGGTAATAAGGCATTTTTGCTAAATTAAAGCTAAAATCTTAATGTGTTTAAAGATCAGAATAATACTTTTGTCTTACATTTTTAAATGTTTTTATAAAATTATTATAATATTTTAAGGAGGTTGTTTCCTTTAATTAGTCTTTTCATGTCACATATGTTCATTGGCTTTTTTCAGTTCTGTCAAGGTTGATTGTTTAAATATTAATTGCAACCCTGTGAAGACTGTGATTGATGATCTCATCCAGAAGTTATTTGATATGTTTATTCTTTCTTTGAAGAAATCCATCCAAGGTAAAAGCAATTTTTACTTTTAATGTTAACTTCATTTTGGATGTAGAGGCATATACTGTGATAGTTATAAAATATGAATCTCAATGATTAAAAATTAAAACTGAAGTAGAAAATATGAAAAAAATTCTCTAAATAATAGTTTAAAGACAGTGGAAGAATTTGACATAACTTTCCTATGTACATATATGAATACAACATACTGAGTCCCACCATTGTGTATATTGACAAGACTGTGGCCCTCATTAAAATAGAATATATTCCATGCATGTATAATTTTATCAAAATGGACTCTGCTGTCATGTAAAAGTAAAAAGAACCAAATCTTCATTTTTTTCTTTACTGGTCTAAAGATTGAAGATATCTTTATTATTTAGAATTTAAACTAGAATAAGTTTGTTGCATATATTACTGAGAAAGGTAGGGATTTCTGGCATAATGAATTTTCTTCTTATCTTTTTAAATAATAAGTTGAGATATTTTAGCATATTACTTAAAAGACTGAAAATATTTGTAATTGTTAGTGAAATTTATTAATAACTGTTTTCAAAAATTTTAAATGGAATGTGAAACAAAATTTTATTGGAAAAATTGTTTTTCTTATTCCATATTTTGAAATTTTATTGTATGAAAGCAAATAATAATTTAGGACTTAATGCATTTTATGTAGTGATTACTTCTAACACTTCTGGATTTAGAAATGACATAATCAAATATTTTTGTGATAATAATAATGTGACTTATATTTCAATGTTACCTACTCAGCTCATTTACATAAAATTGATACATTTGTTACTGAGGCTATGGAAATCTTAACAGTTATGCCACAGTCTGTGGAAGAAATAGGTGATGCAAATTTACAGTACAGTAAGCTGCAGGAACAGAAGCCAGAGGTAAGAATCCAATCCCAAATTAAAGTTATTATTATCCAATTATCCTACTGGAGATTTTTTAATTAGTTACTTTTATGTGCTTATTTAGAAATATGTAATCTTAGCATTATAAAGGTTTATATAATTTAATCAATCTTGCCTGAAGATGATCAGACTTTTGATGCTGTTTTTATATAATAAAACAATAAAGGTAATGTTTATATTGTTTTCAGAAGCATTTGCAGTTTGTTTTATGATGGGACATAGAATATTGTGTTTAAGGATATTATTGTGAATAAGGATATTACATAAGAATAAATTTAAATAATTCATGCTTTTACCTTCAGAATTGTAATTTTAGGATACTAAACTATGGAGGTAGGGCTGAATTATGAACACACACACACACACACACACACACACACACACGATGGAAGAGCTTTTAATTAAAGACATGAAAAAGGGATAAAGATTCATAAAACCAGTATCCATAAAGCTAGAGCCCAGAATAAGGAAGCCAAAATTTTATGAACATATTATGGCTGATTTCAATTGTTTTTAGACCAGAAGAAGAAATAATTCAAGTCAGTACACAAACTTTTATGTGTCCCTACTATGCAATAGACTTAAAGTCATATAGTGAATTTAATGGTGAATGAAAGTAATACACTGCCTGATGTGGGGGCACATATGTGTAACTGCAGCTACTCAAGAGGCTGAGGTAGGAGGATTTCAAGTTTGAGGCCAGCCTTAGCAATTTAGTGAGACCCTGTCTCAAAATTAATAAAATAGAACAAAACCTGGGGATGTAGCTCAATGGTAAAGCACTCCTGGGTTCAATCACTACTTCCCACCTCATCAAATGTACATACCTCTTTGTGGAAGGAGTTATAAACTTTTATGTAATAGGTTGAAAGATATAAAAGAAAATTTAAAGGTGAATAAAATAATATATCTGTCTAGTAAAAAGAATTAAAGAAGAAATGATTATAAACTATGGCATTTAGAAAAAGCACAGAGTCATTCATTTATTTCTTTGACAGATACTTATAGATCATCTGATACATTCTAGGCATTGTGGTAGGAGTTGGAATGCAGCTGTGGATGTGTTCTATTCTCATGGAATATGTTTGTGTATGTCTATATAAGTGTGTTTGTAAGAGGGAGGTTGTTTAGAGGAGCTACAGAAACGGTATGCTAAACAAGGGGCTGTTAGGTAGGGTGGTGCTTATCATAGGAAAGCTTTTCAGAGAGAGATCATTTGTGCTGAGACATAAAGATAAGGAAACAATCATTCTAAGATTTGGAGACAGATTATTATGAAAAAAAAAAGGAATAGCAAGTACAAAGATCTTAAGACAAAGATGGAGCTTGCTGTGGTCAAGAAAGATAGCTTTACAGATAGCTATAAACATTATCAAGAAAACATACTAATCAAGGAAGCAAATGTTAATGAGTGAAATTGGTAAGGTAGACAAAGAGTATAGGACCAGAGTTGAGGCTTGAAAAATTTAGAGTTCAAACACAGGAAGAAGCAGCAAAGAGATTCAGAAGGAAGCAGGAGGAAAGATATGAAAGTAATATCAAAAAAGGTAAGAGGAAAAATAGTTTGCTGGGAATAGCAAGCTGTTAGATACATTATAAGAGGTAATAAGAGAAGTAGGAAGGAGCTTGGGAACTGGGCAGAATCAAGCTTGAGCCATGTCAGGGATTTTAGAACTATATTCTGAGAACACTGGGGAGTCATTGCTGAGCTTTAAGCAGCAAGATGGCATAGAATTCTGTTTTGATATGTCTCTCTGTTGGTAAGTGGATTTGTGGGGTACTGCTTGAGGCAGCTAAGCCAGAAAACTGTCATTTTGTCTCTTTATAAGCTAACTTAAGTTCTGTTTACACGTGAGCATTAAAATCTTATTGCAGTTTTTTTTTTTTCTTACCAAGAGAACAGCATGGGCTTCTTGGTCCATTGGCTTTTCTCTGCTTTTCAGGTGAAACTGATCTTGCCCCGGAGTCATTGAGATATATTTGAATTTCTGTTGTTGTCTGTTTTATTATATAGGCACAGTGAATATGTAGAAGTCTTTCAGTGGATTCACTACTTTGTTGAATAGTAAAATATCAAATATGAATTATAGGACACATTGTCTTACAGTGTTTCAAAAGACTTAGAAGCAATTCAAGCAGTTTAGTACAAATGACCAGACTATTTAAGAAACTGTTTATCATATACAACTTATCATATACAACTGCTTTTCAGTTGAAAACTCCAGCTGTAGGAGCTTGATTTCACTTCTTTAGTTTTTCATTTCTTAAATGCCTTTTTTCATAGCTTTTTCTTCTGTATGAAGTAGAATAATTTAACTAATCTATGCTTTTTGGATAATCAGTAATATTAGGGCTTTTAGAAGACTCTTTAGCATTTTCTTATGGATAGAAATTTTACTATGAGAAATTTACTTTGAACGGCTATAATTATTGTCTTTATGGATTTATGGTTTCACTAAATCTCATATTACTACTTGTAAACTACTGAAGTTAAAAGTGCCTTAGTTGAGCTTGTATATAATAATAATTAAGCATTCCAAAGTTTATATCTAGGAATTTAACAAATTGTTTAAAAACAAATCTTGTTTTTAAAAAAGCAAATCATGAAATAAAATAAATGAAATCTTAAGATATTTGATGAAATACTTTGTCACATGTTTTTCTTTTAACCTTTAGATTTTTCCCTTATTTCAAGAAGCTGAAGGTAAAAACAGACTTTTACGAACTGTGGCAGGTGGAGGTTTAGAAACAATTAGTAATCTGAAAGCTAAGTGGGATAAATTTGAATTAATGATGGAAAGTCACCAACTTATGGTTAAAGATCAGGTAAGAACCTATTAATTATTTTTTAAAAATGGAAACAATTCATTCTCACATTTTTTGCTTATATTTATTCCATTATAGCCCATATTTATAAGAATTTAATGTTGATGTTTAAATTGACTTTTGTCAGTACTTAAAAGTAAAATAATACATATTTTATGTAAATGATGTATCACATGGTTTGTCTTCATTTCTTACCATGCCAAGAAGAAAATAGTCCCTTTGAAACATAATCTTATTTCCAGTCTAGAATGAGTTTAGTGTTTCCCTGATGTATATACCTTAAATTGATTGTTTTTTTAAATTACTAAATTTATTAAGATATCAGTTTGACTATTCTAATGAAGACTCAAAAAATTACAGCTTAAGTTTGTTTCTCAAGTTAAATTTCAAGCTGAAATGATGCCTCTGTCTGTGACTTTGTCTGGGGCCCACTTAATTACCTAGTAAGGTATAAAGAAGAGGGAAAGAGAAATGCGCACCCTCTGTCTTTTTTAAGGGTATAATCTGGAGGTTGTACACATCTGTAGCATTCATATGCTATATACTAGAATTTAGTTTGATGGCTCTTTGCTGCATGGAAAACTGGAAAAGCCTTCCTTTTAAGCCACTATATACTCAGAACCACCAGTCTTTGAACATTTTTTTTATTACACCATTTTTATTGATAGTTGTAGTCAGTGCTGTTAGTCATAAAAATGATTTAATGATGATAGTTGAAGGTTATCTCTTGTTATCATAAATATATTCTAATTTTATATCATTGGAATTATTTTATTACATGTTATTATAAATATATATTCCAATTTTATGTCATTAGAATTATTTGATTACACTTGAAGTCAATAATTGAGATTAAAACAATGCTTTGGAAAGTTACTGTTCATATATTATCACTTCAAGACATAAAATATTAGAAATAAAGATGTGAACATAGAAATTTTGCTCTGCATTAAATTATTTAAACCTTGTTGGCTTACAGATTGAAGTGATGAAAGGAAATGTGAAATCACGTCTACAGATCTATTATCAAGAACTGGAAAAATTTAAAGCTCGTTGGGACCAGTTGAAACCTGGTGATGATATTATTGAAACCGGCCAGCAAAATACCCTTGAAAAAAGTGCAAAGTCAATAAAAGAGAAAAAAATTGAATTTGATGATCTTGAAATCATAAGAAAAAAATTGGTGTATGTTTTTTCTTTATAACCGATTCATTTGAAAAACAAATTTGACATTTATATGTTAAGCTAACAGTTTTATTATATCTGCTGTCTTAATGCCTTTCCTGATAGTTCTTTTAACAACTACAAATAATACATGTTCACATACTGCTTTCTTAGGAGTTATGTTATAAGGCTAGTAAAATAAAGCAAATTTCAAGAAAGTAGAAGATTAAATTTATTTATTAGTTAACTTAAAGGATTGTGATATTTTTCTGATCTCATCCTACTTAAAAATGTAATCATAGGGCTTGAATTATAGCTCAGTGGAAGAGCACTTGCCTAGCATGTTTGAGGCACTGGGTTCGATTCTCAGCACCACATTTATCTAAATAAAATAAAGGTCCATCAACAACTAAAGAAAATTAAAAAAAATTGGATCAATGCGGAATGGAGGGAAGGAAGGGGGAATAGAAAAAGAAAGTGAAATATTTTTGAAATATCTGACATTATTTTCCATGTACATATATGAAAACAATGCAGTGAATCCCACCATCATGTACATTCAAGAGAATGGGATCCTAACTAGAATAAGTTATATTCCATTCTTGTGTAATTATATAAAAATGGGTTCTACTGTCATGTATATCTAAAAAAACCAATAATTAAAAAATGGAATATATAAAATTGTTGGAAAAATAGTTTGAATTTGAAAAAAATGAATCTAGCAGAATAAATAATAAAAATAAGACTTCAAAGAAAAAGCTGGATTGTTGGTTTACCTTATAATAATGTACAAATAATACAAGGTATTAATTTGAACATTGTTTTATTTAGGTAAAAGTATCCATAAAATAATTGTTTTCTTAGGTGAATGGAATTTTTATACCATTCTTATTAAGAGGCATTATACCTATTAGATGAAGAGTATCTTATAGTCAATTGAAAAGACTATTTTCAGACTAATTGATAGATTTATAAAATCATGAACATTTATATATATTATATCTGATATATATTATATACTAAAAAAATCTCCTTAAATATATTATCAACTCTATGTTGACATTTTTGAAAAAAGTGACCATTATGTAAGTAAAATTCTCATGTACTGTAGGAATCTTCTACTGTCTGTCTCAACTAAAAGGCATACATGTCCCTCCCTGCCGCCCCGCCACACACACACGTTTTCTTCCTCTTATACAGAATTTATTTGAATAATGGCATTTTATAAATTTTCTTTTTTTAAAATTTAATATTTCAATATTTGTTTCTATAGTGATGATTGCCATCATTTTGGACTGGACGAGCCTAACTTCTCTATGGCAAATAGCATCGCTAAAGACATTGAAAGCTATGCACAGATTTGGACCCTTTATGAAGAATTTCAGCAAGGATTTAAGGAAATGGCCAATGAAGATTGGATTACTTTCCGGTTTGATTAAAAAACAATATTTAGATTTCTATAATATAGTTTGTTTTGGGGATATGAACTCTAATATGTGTTTTTGTTATTTTGTAGGACTAAGACATATCTATTTGAGGAATTTTTGATGAATTGGCATGACAGATTAAGGAAAATTGAAGAACATTCAGTTATGACAGTCAAGTTACAATCAGAAGTTGACAAATATAAAGTAGGATTGTTTTACTTTTGATAATTAAAAATGATGTTTGAAACTTTAATTTATCTTTTTACTATTTGGTGACTGAACCATAATTTTAATTTATATATTTTTCAATTCATTTACTCTATTACATGAAAAAATAAGAAATATAGAGTAAACTGTTATAAATATTTCTGCTACCAATTGGAAAGAAGTTTTAATTAGGAAATTTATTGTTAAGGTTATAGAGTATTTAATCATCTTACTACGATACATGTCATATCTTCAAATAAAAATAGAAATAATCTATGCTTTAAAATATGTTAAACTATAAAGGAAATTTGCATGTATTTTCAACAATGTTTAATAAAAAGTTTTATATACTTCTGTTTAAAAACATGATTTTAAGATTATTAAATAAGATAATAGGGAAATTAAAAATTAAAAAAAAATTTTTTCATTGTAGATGGACACAATACCTTTAATTAATTAATTAATTGCTTTTATTTTTACGTGGTGCTGAGGATTGAACCCACTGCTTCACATGTGGTAGGCGAGCACTCTATCACTGAGCCATATGGCCCAGTAATTAAAAATTTTGAGGGCTAAAAATCATGAAAGTAAATAATTTGTATTTTGCAAATATACGCATATGTGTGTAAATATGCCTTTTTGTTCTCTTTTTCTCCACAGACTTCTATTCCTATCTTGAAATATGTGAGAGGGGAGCATCTTTCTCCAGATCACTGGCTTGACCTTTTTCGTCTGCTTGGCCTTCCTAGGGGGACTAGCCTAGAGAAATTACTGTTTGGTGATTTGCTTAGAGTAACTGATACAATTGTAGCCAAAGCTTCAGAACTTAAAGTAAGAGAATTTTCTAAATATCCCATTTGATCTTTTTTAATATACAATTTTGCAAGTGAGGTTTTTTTATTTCCTTAAAAATAGTAACAATGTACCATTATTCTATTATTCTTTCATTAGCAATACCTCTGAACCCATATATCACTATGTATAGTATTATAGAAACAATAATATAAACCCCTTCTTTGAGAAAACATATGAAATACAAAAAAAAATTTTCCTTATGAAGGAAGTCAGTTTTAATCTATGTAAATTATCTTACATAGAATGAATTTCAAATAATGTACTATGCTATAAATTGAAAGATAGGATACAAAAATCAAAAACCAGTTTAATAATTAGATTCAGAAAAGGTGTCAGGTGAAAATAAAACTGTGACAATTCTGTCTTGAGTAGCAGAGTTTCTATGTTGTGTTCTGGCCATTCATTGTGAAAATACATAAGACTTAGATGCATTTTGTTTTATTTTCTATCCAAAATGTCAACCTTTATGTTTGTCAATAATTCTGGAGCATGTTTGATAATCACGGAAAGCTATAAAATATGATTGTTTTAGGATATAACTCTAGTTGATTGTTAATTATGTTACATGAATCAGAAATCACAATTAAGATTATAATAACATTTTTGTAGTTCCATTCTTCCAAAACTTGGCTTTTTGGTCTGCAGAACTTTAAATAAGCCAGATTAGTTTTGTTTCTGTTTTTCTTTTATAGAAATGAAAAAAAAAAAAATAGGCTAAAGTTTGTGTCTACTTTGATCACATAATCATGAATGCTAAATATCTGATATACTTTGAGGCAACAGCCAGTTATTTTCCTAGATTACTTGTAAAATATATCCACTTATTTTTTTTGCCTTATTATGAACATGCGGATAAAATATATTTTCCTTAAGGTATGTTCTTATCCAGATTCAGTGGTGCATACCTGTAATCCCAGCTACTTGGGACACTGAAGCAGGAGGATCCTAAGTTTGAGGCCAGCCTTAGCAACTTAGACCCTGTCTTAAAACAAAATTTAATGAAAGAGGAGCTGAATTTAGCTGAGAGTTAGAATGCTCCTGGGTTCAATCCCAGTAGTGCCAAAAGAGTATATTTGTTATAATTTACTTATAAGGGAATTAATTTTGAAATAATAAACATGGATATTTTGTGTTAAATAGGATTTAAATAGTCGGGCACAAGGTGAAGTTACCATCAGAGAAGCTTTACGTGAACTTGATCTTTGGGGAGTTGGAGCAGTGTTTACATTGATTGATTATGAAGACAGCCAAAATCGAACTATCAAGCTAATTAAAGACTGGAAAGATATAGTCAATCAGGTTGGAGATAACAGATGCCTTCTTCAGTCCTTAAAAGATTCTCCATATTATAAAGGATTTGAAGATAAAGTGTCAATTTGGGAAAGAAAACTTGCCGAGTTAGATGAATACCTACAGAATTTAAATCATATTCAAAGAAAATGGGTGTACTTGGAACCTATTTTTGGTCGTGGAGCATTGCCAAAAGAACAGACACGCTTCAACAGAGTTGATGAAGATTTTAGGTTGGTATCACTATATAAGACTTAGACATATATGGCAGTATTTTATTCATAGTGTACTTAATACAGTACATTATTGGTGTCCTGTGTATTCAATCTATTTCTCTGGTGGATCATTTTCTCTAGTGGATCATTCTGAAAAGCAGTTTTCATTCTTTCAGGCATTTACTTTTTAAATCTTTTTTGATAAGGTCTTTGTCTTTATTGATCTACTCAATATATGTACTTTGTAAAGTCACCAGTTTCCTTCTTCAACAACAACAGCAGCAACTACCACCACAACCCAGGGCCTCATGCATACTAATCATGTACTCAACTACTGAGCTACCTTCTTGGCCCCTATATAATGGATATCTTGATATGTCCTGTTCCTTCCACTTCCAAATTCATTAAGTTTCAAATTTGATTGATTTTAACCTATTTAGTGTATCTTGAACTGAATACCTTTTATACCTCTACTGGTTCAATTCTGTTCTAAAATACTTTCTTACTTAGATTCTACATTAACTTTCTGACTTGTTCTTATCTTTTCTACTATGTTTTTCCATACAATAGCTAGTCATCATTTAAAAATGCACTTTCATTACTTCTTTTAATCCTGTATGTGAAACTTTCATTTTACTTGTAAAATATATCGACTTAATTTAAAATGACTTTCTATTGCTCTAAGAATATAACATGATCTGTTCTTTGTCTATGTCTCTAGACATTTTTTTTGTGCTGCTTTCCTTTTATTTTTGTGAGTCTAGGCTATAGTTTCTCAGACATATATAGCTCTTTCCCTGCATCTTTGCCAGAAACTGTTGTCCTCCTACTTACTTCTCTTCTTATCCATTATTTGTATCACAGTTTAAATTAATTATCAAAGAAGTCTTAAGTTATGGATTGTCCTATTAGTTACTTTAATAATACATTGTACCTTTTCTTTTTAGCATTTATTATAAATTTATTTAAATATTTTGAGAAATTATTTAATGTTCTTCTCTGTCCTTGGAACCTTAGCTCTGTGAGATAGGACTTAATATGTGTTTAATGAATTAATTAAATAACAATTTGTAATAGGGAAGGATAAAAATTATGAAATATTATTAATTTTCAACATGATTTATTAAAAGCATAATAATATATTGCTGTTAAGTTTACTTACAGTTTACTTGAAACAGATAAAAATGTTAATCCACATGTGACAGTAATTTTTCTTTTATAGATCAATAATGACTGACATCAAGAAAGACAATAGAGTCACAACATTAACTGCTCATTCGGGAATCAGAAATACTCTACTTACAGTACTTGATCAACTTCAAAGATGTCAGAAATCATTAAATGAATTTTTAGAGGCATGTTTATTTTTTTTAAACAGTCTATATATACTAAACTGTAAAGTCCTTAATATCTTAATTATTTGAAAAGAATGAAAGCTATTTTTCTTTTCCTTTTTACTAGGAAAAACGCTCAGCATTCCCCAGATTTTATTTTATTGGTGATGATGACTTATTAGAAATACTGGGCCAGTCTACTAATCCATCAGTGATTCAGTCTCACCTTAAGAAGCTGTTTGCTGGTAGGTTTCAACATTTATTCTAAAATATTCAGGTATTTGCCAGACTGAGCTATACCCCAACCCTATCAAATGTACTCTTATACATTTACTTGTATGTGGCTTCTTTTGCTTAGTGTGATGTTTTTGCCATATTTACAGGTATATTTCATTCTTTTTTTTTTAATTGCTGAAAAGTATTCCAATGTCTGACTATATCGGAATTTATCCATTTATCTATTGAAGAATTTATTCATTCATCTGTTGGATTGTATGGGTTATATCCCATTTTTGGCTAACATGAATAAAGTTTTTTTGAACATTCATATAAATATTTTTGTGGACATATGTCTTTCTTTTTATTGAGTACATACTTAGATATAGTGAGTATATGTTTAACTTTATAAAACACTGGCAAGTCTTTTTCCAAGGGCATTACATTTCATTTTCCTACTAAGAATGTTTGAGAGTTATGATGGTTCTTATTGATTTGCATGTTGATTAATTTGCTTAAAATTCTTTCTGAAAAATGGTGAGAATTAATAAAAAAACAAATATACAGATATATAATTAAATAGTAAGACTATTAGCAAATTATGTCATGTAATAGTTAGATGTTAATAAGAAATACTTTATGTTGTATTTTTGTAAGTTTTTGGTACCTGGAATTGAACCTAGGAGTGCTTAATCCTTGAGCCACATCCCTAGCCAGTTTTTATATTTTATTTTGAGATGGGGTCTTGCTAAGTTGCTTAGGGCCTTGATAAGTGCTGAGGCTAGCTTTGAACTTGTGATCTTCCTGTGTTACTGGAAGATCTCTGTACTAGCTCTCAAGAAATATTTTAGACTAGTGATAAGACTATCCATCCAGAGAGAGTGATTTTTTTTCTTCAATAAGACATTTAAATACTGATACTACTATATACATTGTAATTCTATTAATTATATTATTATAATTATATGAGATATATATGCAATATGCATTATATTAGATATGTGTGTATATTTCATATTATATATACACGTGTATATCATGTCTAATAAGCATTCTTTAATCCTTTCACATTTAAATTTTTGCTTTTATATAACAGGTATTAACAGTGTATGTTTTGATGAGGAATCAAAATATATAACTGCAATGAAATCTTTAGAGGGAGAAATTGTGCCACTTAAAAATAAAGTTCTTCTATCAAATAATGTAGAGGTAAGCAATTCTTTTTTAATATGAAAATAAAAATGATTAACCATATAAAATTGATTTTAAAAATAATTTTAGTCAATTTGTAAGATAAGAATTGGTTCATTTGTGTCTTTAGAACATTAATCTCATATCTTCAAAAATGTTAGGTTTAGAATGTTTAACATTTAAATATATGGGTCTTTAGTCTTTAAAAGGCAACATGTAATCATGAAAAGAACTTTGATATTGAAGTCAAAAAGACTTGAATATTTGTCTTAGCTCCATAATTTTTTAAGTGTGTGACTTAAGAGCATTTTTCTTATCAGTAAAATGATAATATCTGTTTAAAGATTTTCCATTGAATATTAAATGAAATAATTGGCTTTAAGTACACTGTATAATGCTTGGAATGTCAATGAGTCCTAGTTCTCTTTATTCTTTAAAATATGAGCACTATACGGTCATTTAGATGAACAAGTAAACTTGAAACAAGTGCATATATAAAATTATTGATTAACTAGTTCTCAAAGACTAGAAGCCAACTGATCCAAGTCCTGTTTTAGGCATATAGGGGTTGTCTATCATGATGTACATTCTGTAAGACTAACAAAATGTCTGTTCTTGGTGAGGTGTCAACATTTTATTAGATGTTGAGGATATAAATCAGGTTTCTGAAAGCACTGAAAATTTTCTAAGTAGCTCCCATGTTTGGTTAAGAACTTTCTGATTCTTTCCTTTCTTAAGTTTTGTTGGCACAACAGAGAGAGGAAGAGCTTAAGCTTTAGTAACTGGGCTAGAACAGTCACACCAGTAAAGGAAGAGCTAAAACTCTGGAAGCCCTGTGATTAACAGATCAGGTGTTTTCTGTTGCCTTATACTGAGGAACAGGTTCTCACTCTTTAGCTTCAGTGGCTTTTGGGATGGGCAAAGGTTCATGCTGTTTTTAATATTGGTGAATGTTTTTCAGACAATAAGAAAATCTAGAAGTTAGAGGTTAGTTAAGTAAATAATGATGAAAAGTTAAGATTGTTGTTATTGCCTTTATATTTCATCACAAATGATATACTTTTAAATAGTGACTCATAGTCATTGTTATTTTTACCAATTGTCATTATTATTTCAGTTACATTTTATTATTTTATCTATAATCAAGTGAATAGACACATATATTATTTTGACTTTAAAACAAAATCAGTTTTGTTTAATGAGGCAGCCTAATCTCCTTTAAATATAGTTCATTCTGATGAAGCAATCTCTTCCTGTGGATGCAACTTTGGAAAGATAAGATCATCAGAATAGTGTGAGCCAGGAAACTTAGCTAGTCATTTTGACTATGATTTCTTGGCTCAGGTATCTATCTTGATTTGTCATAATGATGAAATGAATGGGCTACTTTTAAATGTTCATACTATATTGGTTTTTATAGATATATTAATCATGATAGTCATAGCTAATCAGAAATAAGAATTTTCATACTCACCATCATCTCAAAAGGTCGAAAAATTTTCTTCAAATTACTTAAATCATTTATTATTTAAAATACAGAATATTACACATTTTGGTGATATAAAGAATCAAAAAGAAATGAGAATTTCCCCTTTTAAAATAAAAGAATAAGTATAGTCAGTAGACTGAATATCTGTTTTATGGCTTATATATTTTATTTTCAGGCTTGGTTGAGTGATTTAGCCTTGGAAATGAAGCAAACTTTGAAACAGTTGTTGAAGGAATGTGTTACTACTGGGCAAAGTTCACAAGGTGCAATTGATCCATCTCTGTTTCCTTCACAGGTAAGGGGGCTTATATCTGGAACATAGGTAGGCACCTATGTTTTATGGAAAGATCTCTTTAATGGTTAACATGGATAAATTCCTTAACTTCTATGTCTGTGTCTTCATCTGTAAAACATGAAGGATGAATGTTATAATAGTGAAGCTATCTTCTAACTCAGTTAGTTTTCTATAATTTGGATAAATTCAAACAGAAGTCACTCTGATATCTAGATAAGTCAGGTTAGTGGTAAATAGAATGGGGAGGAGGGAATCAAGTATGTAATAACTTCCTGGTTCCAGATGATTATTCTATTATTGGTAGAGAGGCACAAGATTTATAATACTGCCACTTATACCCCTCTACCCCTCTCATGGGATCATCTAAGGGGTTGGAAGCTGGCAAGAACTTATCAGGGTGTTAATATAGCTTGAAATATAATCATAACACTGAACTGGAGTATTGGCATGGAATCTGAGAGCTAGATTACATGATGGGTTATGGAAATTGCTTCAGATCAGTGTTAATAGGCACCTTATTTCTGAAATTCTTACAAAAATTGTTTCAAGCTTTACCAAATTGTAGCATTAGTAAGACTTGTGTTAAACATCTTGCCTTTTTCAGGATTTGAGCCAGACTAGTGCTAAAGGTGTAGGTCATTAGGAACTTCAGTTATCAGACACTATGAAAGGTAGGTAAGCACTGAGATTTCTGTGAGTTCTCACCAGAAAATCTATCCAATGACTCAGTTACTAGCTTCTCAGATTAATAGATTTAATAGTCATTGGAGCAGTTTTTTATGTTGGTTCTTTTAAAACTATGAGAAGCTCAATGGGAAGCATGGAACATTTTAGATTCTGAATCATTTTTTCATGTCTTTTCTATCATTTTAAGACAAGTGCTTTAAAAATCTTAAGTACCTAGAAAATACTAAAAGTAATTGTCAATGAACAATTAGTGCCATTGCTTTATTATTTCCAGTAATGCTTTCTTATACTCTGTCAATAGGGCAGGATTTAAATTGACTTAGCATAAAATATAATATATTTTGACTTAGACAAAATATAAAAAATCCTGAAAAACAAGCATTGGGTTAGGGAAATGGTAATTATTTTAGGAGATATATTGGAAGACAGGCTAAAAAATGTTGCAGACTTTTAAGCCTGAAAATTACCTCTAGGAACTTGAGCAGTGAGGTAGAAATGAATTTTTAAAAATGTAAATCGTTCATTATCTCTCACAATAAAGAGCTCTATTTTTTCCCCAAATTTTGTTTATTGGTGCCTTATATTGTACACACTAAATATTCACACATGCACACAATATTACAATATAATTTGGCTACAGTGACTACCCTGTACTTATCCCCCTCTCTACTTTTCCTACTTCTTGTTCCCTTTCCTCTGTTCTACTGATCTTCCTTTGATTTTTCATGAGATGCCTCTTCTCACCCACCCTTTTTCCTTTGTAGCTTCCACATGTGAGAGAAAACATACAACTCTTGACCTTCTGGGTTTGACTTTTTTTGCTTAACATAATGGTCTCATATTCTATCCATTTTCTTGCAAATGACATAATTTCATTTTTCTTTATGGCTAAATAAAACTCCATTGTGTATATATATACCACATTTTCTTTATCTATTCATATAGGCTTGGCTGCATCACACAATGCTCTGTTAATATTTGAGGTACCAATGTGACATTCAGGTAGAGCTATATGATATACAGTTGGTAATTTGAAAAATGGTGTCATTCCTAAATTATAAAATTTTTCTAAGTAAATTCACCTTTTAAAAATATTTTTTCTTTTTATTCAACAGATATTATGCTTGGCAGAGCAGATTAAATTCACTGAAGATATAGAAAATGCTATCAGAGACCACACTCTTCATCAAATTGAGACACAACTGATGAATAAATTAGAGCATTATACCAACATTGATACAAGTTCTGAGGATCCAGGGAATACTGGTATGGGAAAAATATTTCCTTTTCTGCCTGCTTTTGGGCTATCTGGACTTTTTTAAAAAACAGACTTTTAATTTTATCTTTACTCATTGTGTTTTTGATTGTGAATCTATTCATTCATCTATCCATTTTGGTTTCTACTCTATGAAGTATATGTGTATTTAATTTTTTATATTGTACTTAATATCAATAATGTACTACTTTAAATGGAATGTAGAAACTTTACCCTACATGGATTTATCTCCTATTTTTATGTTGTAGTTGTCTTAATATTACATCTACATACACTGAAAACTCCACGAGATTGCCTTTTAATTTTAGCTTTTAACACTCAAACATATTTTAAGATTTAGGAGGAAAAGAGTAATTTACTTTATGTACCTAGATGTTCACCATTTCTGATGCCCATCCTTCATTCCTGCTATTCAAGGTTTCCTCCAGCATCATTTTCCTTCTGTCTAAACAACTTCTCTTCCTTTAAAGTTTCTTTCAGACTGGGTTTTCTGGGTGTGAATTCACATAGATTTCCTTCATCTGAGAATGTCTTTTTTTCACCCTTATTCATGAAGTTTTATTTCACTGATTATTGTGGATGGATTGTTCTTTATTTTCAGCGTTTTAAACTGTTATTCTGCAGTGAGGTGCTGGTACAGGTCTCTAATCCTAAGGACAAGGGGAGTCTGAGGCAGGAGGAGCACAAGTTCAAGGCCAGTCTCAGTAACTTAGCAAGACCTTCAGCAATTTAGTGAGACCTTGTCTCAAAATGAAGAATAAAATAAAATAAAGTAAAAAGGCTGGGAATATACCTCAGTGGTAAAATGCCCTTGGGTTCATTACCCAGCACTAAAAAAAAAAAAAAAAAAAAAAAAAAAAGGAAAAAAATGTTCCATTTTCTTCTGACCTTCATGTTTTCTGATGAGGAATCCACAAATATATTTCAATTATTATTCCATAGATAAGGTGTTTTGTTTTTTTTTTCCTGGTATCATTCAAGACAATCTTTTTCTTTCTTTCTTTCTTTTTTTTTTTGTGTTGCTGGAGATTGAACTGTGCTAGGCAAGCGCTTTTACCACTGAGCCATATCCCCAGTCTGACACTCTTTTTCTTTAGTTTTCAGTTATTTGATTATGATATGTCTGGACATATTTGTTTTTCATTTATCCTATCTGGGGTTCTCTGAACTTGAATCTGTAGGTTTATGTTTTTAACAAAAAATTTGAAAAGCCTTCAGCTATTATTACATCAAAAACTATAATTTTTTTATCATATACTTTCTTTTATCTTTCTGAATTTATTATGGCATTAATATTAGACCTTATGGTATTGTTCCACAGGTCTTAGAGGCTTTGTTCATTTTTACAAAAATATGAATTTTTTGTTCTTTCTGTTCGGTGTGGGTAATTTCTACTACTGTATCTTTAAGTTCACTGATCTTTTTTCCTTTATTTCCATCAGTGTTGAAACCATCCAATAATTTTTTAAATTCTCTTTGTATTTTGCAGTTCTAAAATTTCCATTTAATTTATATTATATCTTGTAATTTTACAATTTTTGTTGACATTTGTTTTTCATTTGTTTCAAGATGTTTACTTCTTTATTTTTGAATGTTTAGTTATTTACTTCTTAGAGCAATTTTATAATAGTGTTTGTTTAAAAGTCTTTTACAGATTATTCCAATATCTGTGTCATCTCAGTACTGGTGTCTGTTAATTGTCTTTTCTTATATAGATTCAGGTTTTCTTGATTTTTTGCATGTTGAATAATTTTGAATTATATCATGGACATTTTGATATATTTTTATGAGAGAACATAAGAGAGTTTATTTTTTTGTTTTTTTAGCAACTGACCCTATTGGGTTCAGGTGGCAAGTTCTGTGGGTTACGTTTCAAATGTCAGTTTCCGTTTTTATATCTTTGTAATACTATTTGAATACGTACTACATGTGTGCCATATAGTGGCCAGTTCTTTAAGTCTTTGGTTTATTATTATAATGTGTTTTATTCATGAACAATTTGGAACTGATAAACAAGTTTATGGGATAATTTTTTCAATCTTTTCCATGATCTTCCTGGTATTTTCTGGTTCTCTTCTGTTTCCCTTATGGTCCTTTGGCCAGAAAGTTGGGGTTTTATGGAGCTTATTGTCTTGCATACTATTTTTTTTTTAAATTCTTTTATTAAATATTTATTTTTTAGTTGGACACAATATCTTTATTTATTTATTTTTATGTGATGCTGCGGATCGAACCCAGGGCCTCACACATGCTAGATGAGCGCTCTACCACTGAGCCACAACCCCAGCCCATCTTGCATACTTTTTGTGACGGTGTTCATATACTGATTCAGTTGATGGGAGAACAGAAAGAAAAAGCAATTAGGATTTGCTTTACTATCTTGGTATCATAGTTCCTTTGATTTCTAAAACTTCTCTCAGAGTTTTAGGTATTTCTGGGTTCCAGTTGTCAGGCTGTAGATACCAGGACACCTTTCTTGCTTCTCAAACCTGAGCTAGAGGCCTCCTCCTGGAGCTGTCTTTTATACCAGTCTGAATTTCTGACTACATTGGGTACAGGACTAGGAAAAACAAAGGATTAAAAAAACAAAAAAGAGGCAAATTTACCACTGGTTTGGTGGTATTTCTCATTTTGGTCTGCTTCCTCAGTTTGCCTGCTACTCTTCACCTTTTTGAGTGCTAAATAGGAGTTTAATGCATATTGTACAGGTTTCTTACCTATATTTAGATGAAAAACAAAGTAAAGTATGCTTGCTCCCTTTTGTAGGGAATCAGGACTTCTTATTGAATTTTTATGTGTAAGGAAAATTTATTATTTCTTGGCAACATTTTTTTTTGGCTTGCAAAAACAGTTTGATTCAAATGTATTATAAAATTACCGCTTAAATTCATTCAGAAATCATCTGTATACATAATCATAAAGTATGTAAGTCACAGGCTAAGATATTTTCCTATTATATTTATTTGTGTTCAGAATCAGGCATTCTGGAACTGAAACTTAAAGCCCTAATTCTTGACATTATTCATAATATTGATGTGGTGAAGCAATTAAACCAAGTACAAGTTCATACAACTGAAGACTGGGCTTGGAAGAAACAAGTTAGATTCTATATGAAAAGTGATCACAC
The DNA here is from genome assembly GCF_048772815.1 of Callospermophilus lateralis. Taxonomy (NCBI): domain Eukaryota; kingdom Metazoa; phylum Chordata; class Mammalia; order Rodentia; family Sciuridae; genus Callospermophilus; species Callospermophilus lateralis. The sequence goes on along the minus strand of NC_135306.1, from coordinate 123,551,769 downwards.
ATGTTATGTTCAAATGGTGGATTCTGAACTTCAGTATACTTATGAGTATCAGGTATGACTTCTGGCAGAAATGTTTTATTTTTCTAGTTAGAAATTATTTAAAGGAAGTTTGCTATTAGAAGAAAGTAAGGTGTTTTATTCAATAGTAACTTTTCAGGTTTTTTTTTTTTTTTTTTTTTTTTTGGTGTTGGGCCTCAAACCCTGGACTTCACACATGCTTGGTAAGTGCTCTACCAATAAGCTGCATCTCCAGCCTGATAGTATTTTTGTATTATTTTCTTTCTTTTTAATCAGAATTTTAATAAGTTTTATGTAAAAACCAAATTATTCTATTTGTAATAAAACTGTAATATTGTCAGTGTTTTACTAAATTCTCTAAAATATACCTTTTATTGAGTGACATTTATATAGAATTTGAGATATATCATTAAGGAGCATTGGTAGCTGGGATTGTGGGGCTGGGATTATGGTTCAGCAGTAGAGCACTCTCCTAGCACATGCAAGGCCCTGGGTTTGATCCTTAGCACCATATAAAAATAAGTAAATAAAATAAAGATATTATGTTCGACTACAACTAAATAAAAAGAGCATTAGATATAGTCAGCGTCAATAGAAGGTATTAGTTTGTGCCCCTTTATACAATGCCAAAATTAGTGCCATTGTAAACATGCCAGAATTTTTACTAAATGTTTTTAGTTTCTAAGGTAACACAATTTTTAAACAAAAAACCTAGTTCATATTTGTTTTAAAAAAATCCAGCTGTATTCCTTCTGCCTTTTTTCTATCATAATGAATCACTCATCAGAATATATTCAACACATTTTTTAATAAGTATATGCCTCTTTCAAAAAGGAAATGTATGTTGAGACCCAAATGTATGTTGAACGGCTAGCATTATAATCTATTTCTCTACAGTTTAGTAGAAATTTTGGGAATTATTTGATATCTTCAAATTATTAGTTTCATAAGCAATTTTAAAAAATTAATAATATACTTGGAAATCTCACAAGTAGTAAATATTTATAAATGTTGACTAGAACACCAATATTTCAACATTGTGTTTCTCTTGTATAGGGTAATGCTCCCAAGCTCGTTTATACTCCATTGACAGATAAGTGCTACCTAACACTCACACAAGCCATGAAGATGGGACTTGGAGGAAATCCTTATGGACCAGCTGGAACTGGAAAAACTGAATCAGTAAAGGCTTTAGGTGGACTTCTTGGAAGACAAGTTTTAGTTTTTAATTGTGATGAGGTAGAATAAATAATTATTAAACTATGTAATATGTTAAACATGTTTGGATTAGTTGTCATGTACTTATATATTTAATACTCTATTTTAAATTACATATAGACAGAATGTTTTAATTGAAAAGTAAAATAGAGAGAGGTTGCCCATAGTATTGTCCCAAAACTTTACCATGGAAAGTTATTGTGAAGAAGTAATTTTTAACACAGAACAAATGTCACATTGTAGAAAATGAATTCTAGTAAGGAGAATACTGAATAGAAGAAAAATCTTAAATTCCTCTTTAGTTACTATGTCCAAAATATTTTTTCTTTTTTTAAATAATCTTTTATTTTTTGATATTTTTATTGATGCATTTTAGTTGTACATATGGTGGGGTTTGTTGTTGCATGCACACAATATAACAATATCATTTGGCCAATATTCTCCAAAATATTTTATGTGAGATTTATATTTCAACTTAAGTAACAAAATATTTTATTTGTTCAGTTTTGTGTATTTTTCAGATCATTTCCATGTGTATTGTTTTGTTTATTCCTTGATCCCACACTGAGTTTTGAAAGAGGAGCTACTTGACCTGTTTTTTAAAAGAACAAATAGGCATAGATATTTGAAATGATCACTTTATCCAATATATGACATGAAATATTAAATTACTGTGAGAGATTTTAATTATTTTTAAATGAATATTATTTTTACTTTTTAAGGGCATAGATGTGAAATCAATGGGGCGGATATTTGTTGGTTTGGTGAAATGTGGGGCCTGGGGATGTTTTGATGAATTCAACAGACTGGAAGAATCTGTGCTATCAGCTGTATCTATGCAAATCCAGACAATTCAAGATGCTTTGAAGAATCATAGAACTGTATGTGAACTACTTGGCAAAGAGGTAAAATCATGAAAGAATTAAATTTTTTTATAAGATTATCCTTCCTCATACTTAGGCTTTATTCTATCTTTATTTTTAATCCCCTGATATACCCCTGAGTCTAATCTGTGACCAATGTGATAAGCCTTTTTATCTATGAAATGTCTCTAAGGTTTCTTACCCTTTTTTGGTTCCACTTTTACCATTCATCTTTAAACTTTCAATATGGAATAAGTCAGTTATAATAGTGTTTATATTATTACATTCTATATTATGTACTATTATTGGTGTTAGTGCTGTGCATAGTTCTTTAATGAATTATCTTATTTAATACTACAACCCTTTGAGGTAATACTATTATTATTATTATTTTTCCACTCCATGGATGAAGACTTGACAGTAAAAGTAGTGGAACTGGGACTTAAATCCAGGTCTGTCTAATTTGGAGGCACACATTTCAAATCACTATTTCATATAAGTATTAAAATAATAAGCACATAGCTATTCTGCTCCTTATTTCTTCCCATAGGACTTATACATTCATATCATTAGAATGTAGAAAATGTAAACATCTTCTGTATATTATGTAATGCTGAACATACCAAAAGTTATAAGAAATGTGAAATTATGCTATTATCCATAATAATATTTTCATAATACAAATTTGTCTGTAAGACCTGTTTTATATTAATATTATTTATATGAATATTGACAAAGAAATATTACCTCTCTATTATCAAAATTTACTTTATTTCACATTTTATTATTATTTTTTCCCATTTTTTTCTCTTTCAAAGAAAGAATTGTCTTTTCTTCCAAACAGTACTAATTTTTCCACCTGTGCTTTGGAATCTGTTTTCTAGGGACTTCTCTTACATTCTGTGCTAGAGTTTCATCCTTCCTACTTCTACTGATTCCTTATTGGCTTTCAGACATAATCACATCTTCCCCCCTCAATAATAATTAAAACATAAACATATTTTAGTTTAATTAATTTTCTCTTTCAACCCCTGCTTACTTGCTTGTTTGCTTACTTTCTAAATATATGTTTGCTTACTTTCTAGATATATGTATAAGAGTAGAGTGTAGTTTGAAATATTATACATGCATGTATAATAAGAATTCTAATTAAGATCCTATTCTTGTGGTTGTACATGATGTGGAGTTTCACTGGTCTTATACTTACATACAAACATAGGAAAGTTATGTCTGTTTCATTCTACTGTCTTTCCTATTCCCATTTCCCCTCCCTTCCCTGCATTCTCCTTTGACTAATCTAATGAACTTCTATTTTTCCCTCCTTCCCGTTTATTGTGTGTTATCATACACATGTCAGAGACAACATTAGACCTTTGGTTTTTAGGGACTGACTCATTTCACTTAGCATTCTAGTCTCCAGTTCCATCCATTCCACTTTTATCAGCAAAAGTCATAAAGTTATTCTTCTTTATGGCTTAGTAATACTCCATTGTGAGTATATACCATATTTTCTTTATCCATTCACCTGTTGAAGGGCACCTAGGTTGGTTCCATAGCTTAGCTATTGTGAATTGAGCTGCTATAAACATTGATGTGACTGCAGTACTCTAGAATGTTAATTTTAAATCCTTTGGGTACGTACTGAGGAGTGGGAAAACTGGGTCAAATGGTTTTCTGAGGACTCTCCATACTGCTTTCCATAGTGGTTGTACCAATTCAAACTCTCACCAGCAATGTATGAATGGACCATTTTTCCCCACATCCTTGCCAACGTTACTGTTATTTGTATTCTTGATAATTGCCATTCTGACTGGAGTGAGATGGAATCTCAGTGTAGTTTTAATTTGTGTTTCTCTACTTGCTAGCGATGTTGAACATTTTTTTTAATATGTTTTGACTATTCATACTTCTTCTGTGAAGTGCCTATTCAGTTCCTTTCTGCCTCTTGTTTCCTTTATGGCCATATTTCTTAGTTTCACTACTGTAGGTGTTTCTACTTAATAATTGCCCCTTTGTTGTTTATACTTCGTAGTTTAGCTTCTCTTCATAATGCCACGTTGATGATGCTTCCACAAGGTTTCTTATACTATTTGACTTTTTCCTGTCATGACATTTATTCCACTGTCACCTCCTTATTAGGGTATATCTACACTTCAAGGGCATAAAATGTTATGGACTTTAGTTCTGAGTTGTCTCTGTGCATTTATTAAACTGCCTAGCACAAAGAAGACATTAATTAAACATATGTTGAATGAGTGAACAGACCTTCAAATTATGTACTCCTCTCTTAAACTTTTTAGTCTCAAAATATTTATTATGAAGATCCTCTGTAAAGCAGTATATTCCTATGCAGTTTATTAAATGTTGAGTAAGGAGATGGATTAGCACATTGGAGGTTACTTTTTGCTAAGATGTAAGTCTATGTAGAAATTTGTCACATTAAAATTTCCTTTGGCAATGTATATAATTTCAAAAGTTTGATTCTGCTATTCTGATATTTCAGGTAGAAATAAATTCTAATTCTGGGATTTTTATCACTATGAATCCTGCTGGAAAAGGTTATGGAGGAAGACAAAAACTGCCTGATAATCTTAAACAGCTTTTTAGGCCAGTGGCTATGTCTCGTCCAGACAATGATCTTATTGCAGAAGTTATTCTGTATTCAGAAGGCTTTAAAGATGCTAAAGTATTGGGCAGAAAATTGGTAGCTATTTTCAACTTATCTAGGTGAGTTTATATTTTGCCTTCAAATGATTGGTTATAGTTACTAGTGATCATTTTCACATTTTCCAGTTTAACTTTAGTGATTTTTATATTGATAAATTTATGTATTTGAGGTGTTTATATGAAAGCTTTTATTTGAACAATAAAAACATCTGGTTCAACACTACTTATTTTTCTTAAAAACTACTAATTTGATTTTTTCTTCAAAATATTTATATCGTAGTGTTCCAACTAAAAGATTCTTAATGAATTAATTAATTTACTAGCTTACGACTGAAAAATTACTGTTCTTTGGAGGAAAACTTTCCCAATTTTTCTTTTATCTTATTTCTAGTAGTGCCCACATCTTTACTTTGTGGGGAGTGGGCAGCCTAAAATTTTGGTTTAAATTATTTAAGAGATTGTGGGGAACAAAGTAGTATCAGACATGGAGAGCAAGATACATTGATCAAAGACTTTAGGAAAAAAATAAGAGGTAACTGTCAGTATCTTAATTAAGATAATTAACTAGTTCAGGAAAGGTTTATTCTGATCCTTGAGCACCATTTATCTTTATTCAGTAGCTTACTGGAGTGATCATTTTTTGTGATTTACTCCTTACATAAATTAGTGGAACATTAGTATTTATTTCTATTTGTTAGTAGTTATGCTTTGGATTTCTTTGGCTGTGATGAAAAAATAATTTCTTATAGCTATTTGATGCTTCAGGATTTCCATGTCTTTACTTCAGGGAACTCTTGACACCTCAGCAACATTATGATTGGGGGTTGAGAGCTTTGAAGACGGTTCTTCGAGGAAGTGGAAATCTTCTTAGACAATTAAAGAAAAATGGCACTAAACAGGATGGTATGATCAATCATTCCAATTATAATAATTTATTTTTTAAAATAATGTTAATTTAGAATGGTTTTCCAATTATAATGATTTATTTTTAAAAATAAGGTTAATTTAGAATAGGTTAATATTTGCAGAAAAGTTATAGATTAGTATAGATGATGTCTGTATACTTTACCCCCTGTTTCACCTCTTTTTATAATCTATATTACTTTGTTACATTTGCCACAAGTAATGAACCTATTTTATGATATTGTTTTTTAACTAAAGTTCTGATTTTTTTTTCTAATTTTTAATCAGATGTCCTATAATAACTTCTGGGGGAGGATGCTTGGGCATTGAACCCAGGGTCTCATGAAAGGCATGCATTCTACCACTGAGCTATATCCCCAACCCCTTATATAATAACTTTTAAATGTACATCGAATATTAAATAGCTGTAATATGTAAAGGAATGGCTTAATTCACTTGGTCTAAAACTTAAAATTTCATTAGAATCACTGGTGGCTTGTTAAAATACAGACTGTTGGACCCCACTCCCAAAGTTCCTTATTAAGAAGATGTGGAGTACAGCCTGAGAATTTGTCTAATCTTAACAAGAATGAAAAGTTTAAAACACATGGAGGTCTTTTCTTCAAATTTAGTATACCCTGATTAATTGGGTTATGAAATTTGGGAAAGAATATGATGATGGTGAAGTGCTGTATTCATCACATTGTATCCGAGGGTACATGATCACCACGTGACATCACTGGTGAGGTTATCTTTCATCACTTGACTGAGGTAGTGTTTGCCAGGTTTCTCCATTGTGAAGTTATTATTTTCCTTGTTTTCTACTTTATGCTTTGTAAGCATATTAAAAAAAACTAGCTCACCCTCAAAATGAAAATGCTCCACTCTATAGAGGAGCATCTATTTATATTATTCAAAATTCTTCTCTAAAGATTTGTCTCATTTTCCTCATTTACATTTTTGTTAAATTATTTATTTTAATTTGTATGGACTGGTGTATGCTTATATTATTTTTGCTCATATAAATGATTTTCCACTCATAAAATAAATGATTTCATCATCCATGCATGTATGCCTTCATGGGAATATTGAACTTTCAGTTTCTTCAGATTGTTTAAAACTAAGACACTGTGAAAATAGCAGAGAGGACTACATAAAATTACTTATTTGGAATTTAAATGATCAACATATATATCTTACCAAGGGAATTGAATTTAGCTTCTATTGGATTGACATATTCAAGGGTAGATATAGCTATCTTATGAAGTGGTTAAATAAATATTTTCCATTCATCTATCTCTGGTGAGTTTCTTAAAAAATATTTTTAGTATGAATGAACATAATATCTTTATTTTACTTATTCATTTTTTATGTGGTGCTGAGGATCAAACCCAGCGCTTCACACATGCCAGACAAGCACTCACTGCTGAGCCACAACCCCATCCCTCTCTGATTATTTTTAAGAAATATAGTAAATAACGATGATGGAATGAGATGGACATCATTACCTAAGTACATGTGTGAAGACACGCATGGTGTGAATATACTTTGTATACAATCAGAAATATGAAAAATTGTGCTCTATATATGTCTAATGTGAATTGTAATGCATTCTTATGTCATATATAACAAATTAGAATAAAAAATTAAGATGGCATATGAATTCTGTTCTTGCCTTTGTTATGTATATATATGTTATCAATCGTATCCTTGAAAATAGAAATCTGGCAATGATACTACTTTGCATTTGGTCTAAGATTGGGTTTGTGAGCCATTTTTTAAAATCAGAAATTAGAAATTTTTATTGTTGAGTCATTTAATTTTTGAGTTGTTTGCTATAATAGATGATATTATTTCCCTGGTGGTAAATATAAGATGAAATCTGAGATTCACATTTAGTGATTTGCTCTAGAGCTATAGCTAGTCCTTAACAAATTTCTTTCTTTCTTTCTTTTTTCTTTTTTTATTTGATGCTGGGGATTATACCCAAGGCCTTGTGCTGCTAGGCAAGCACTCTACCACTGAGCAACACCCCCAACCATCGCTATTTTAAGATTTTTTAAAAAATATTTTTTTAGTTATACATGGACACGATATCTTTATTTTGTTTATTTATTTCTATGTGGTGCTGAGGATCGATCCCAGGGTCTCTCACGTGCGAGGTGAGTGCTCTACCACTGAGCCACAACCCCAGCCCCCTATTTTAAAATTCTGAGACAAGATTTTGCCAAGTTACCAGGATGGTTGGTCTAGGACTTGTGATCTTCCTGCCTTGGTCTCCCATGTGAATCAGTTTTAAGCAAGGCTTATCAAAGATTGCTTTTCAATTTGTTATTTTTTAGTTTTAGGACATAAACTCTGGGAGTCAGTATTGGTACATTTGGAGAGATACTTGAATCTAGAATTACTTACCTGGATTTGAATCCCACCTGTAGTACTGCTATGCCTTCTCAGGCAAAACATTTAAACTTTTACGTACTTAACGTTTCATATGTATACCTGGAATAATAATAACTTTCATACCTACTTTATGGAGTTGTTACAAAGATCATAAAAGTAAAATACAAGTATAAGTGATAATGATTTTTATTATTAAAGTCTAGAGAATCTATGAAAAGAATTTCATAACTTTGTTTAGTGACACTTATTTGTCATTAGTCAAAGAATGGAAAGTTTAGTTAATCTTGCCAGTTCACATGATGTAATATATATTTAATGACTAGTAATGTATATCAAGAATATAGAAAAAAATTTTTGTAGTCATTAAATTAATAGCATCTTATTTTAAAATAAAACTTTTTTTCTAGCTAATGAAAGTCATATTGTGGTACAAGCATTGAGGCTTAATACAATGTCAAAGTTTACGTTTGCTGATTGTATCCGGTTTGATGCACTGATTAAAGATGTCTTTCCTGGAATTGACTTTAAAGAAGTAGAATATGATGAACTAAGTGCTGCATTACAGCAAGTCTTTGAAGAGGCCAATTATGAAGTCATACAGAATCAGGTAACTGTCAAGAATATTTTATAATATATTAATAGCTTTTCTTAGTTAGCCCTTTATTTACTATTCTTATCATACATCTTCCAACTTATCTTTCATCTTTCAACCTTAACATCACTTGCCTCAGGGAAACCTGAATTTGAAGTCCTGTTAAGTCTTTTTACTATGTGCTTTCATTATTTTTATTATATATACCTTTTTACTATTTAATTGTGTATTTGATTAATATTGATTATCCCCCATCAGATAGTAAGTAATCTTCATGGAATCCATGTAAATTTTTGCTTACCATTTTATTCCTGTTGCCCATCCTAGTATCTGGCATATACTCCATCATATGTGTTTTAGATAATTGTATATGATTTAGTTTCACTTTGATAGTTTCCTAGGAGAGCTTCTTTTCAGTGGGTCTCTTTAGTACAAATGAACACTTTCCCTCACATTTTTTTTTTTTTTTTTTTGGAGAAAGGTACTATATAAATGAATAAATGAATGAATGAGTGAATAAAATAATGAACATACTGTATTTGAATGAATGAATGAGTAAAGAAAATAATGGCCATATTGTAAAAGAAAAAAAACCTCAAAGCATCCTGTTTCTTTTAAACAAATATTGAATTTAAAAGTCACATTATAAAAATATTAAGATTTATTTAGATATTGTTTTATTTAAGATTTTGTCTTGTATTAAAGAGACCAAAAGCTTAATTTACATGTTTGAAATAGAACATCTATATAGAATGAAAGCAGAACTTAATATAATTGAATATTATAAATAACATATGAATACATTTCTTTTCTACTAGATCAAGAAAGCTTTAGAATTATATGAACAGTTACGCCAGAGAATGGGAGTCGTTATTGTTGGTCCAAGTGGTGCTGGCAAATCAACCCTTTGGCGAATGTTAAGGGCAGCACTTTGTAAAATTGGCAAAACAGTAAAACAATATACAATGAATCCCAAAGCTATGCCTAGACATCAATTATTAGGCCATATTGACATGGATACAAGAGAATGGTCTGACGGTGTTTTGACAAATAGTGCTCGCCAAGTAGTTCGGGAACCACAAGGTTAGTCTCTACTGTGTAATTCATTGCTTTAGTTAGTAAGTTGTAGAAAATGATAGAATCTGTCTGTAATGCTATCCTTATAATTTAGGCCTTACACATAGCCATAAACTACCTTATAAAATGTGTATTTGATATTTTACTAAAACATTTTGACTTATACTCTGTAACAACTTTTAATAAAATCAAAATTCAGAGTAACTTATATAAATTGTAAACTAATTTACTGAATAAATATAAAAATCTTTGATTGATTGATTTCTTTTTTTTTTTTTTTTGGTATGGGGGATTGAACTCAGGGACACTCAACCACTAAGTCACATCCCTAGCCCTATTTTGTATTTTATTTAGAGACAGGGTCTCACTGAGTTGCTAAGTACCTTGCTGTTGCTGAGAGTGGCTTTGAACTTTCCATCCTCCTGACTCAGCCTCCCGAGCTGCTGGGATTACAAACCTGTGAAACCATGCCCAGCAAAATATTTGATTTCTGAATTGATATCATAATACCTCATAATTTAATTGGTTTTATTAACACTATTAATTGTTAGTTTGAATACATTGCTTTGAATCATTTTGAAAATGTAACAGTAGACTTTTCTTATCTGAATTTTTTTTGGGGGTGGTACCAGGGATTTAACTCAGGGGCACTCAACCCCTGAGCCACATCCCCAGCCCTGTTTTATATTTTATTAGAGACAGGATCTTACTGAGTTGCTTAGCGCCTCCTTTTTACTGAGGCTGGCTTTGAACTTGCAATCCTCTTGCCTCAGCCTCTCCAACTGCTAGGATTACAGATATGTGCCTCTGCACTTGGCTTCGTCTGAAATATTTTGAGTTGGCTTTATAAAAATATTTTTTGGTAGAATCAGAGGAGACTCCTTAGTTTTTAATCAGGTCATAATTGAATTAATAGTTATTTTTCTAAGGCAGTGATTGGAATGTTCAGAACTCTATGACTTTGGGAGGGATTTTTGATGTAGTCTTTTATCTTGCACACTTTTATTAGTTACATATTTCTCTTTGAATTGTTTTAAACTTGAACTACTCCCATTTTAGGAAGGATGGATTAAAAAAAGTTTGTTCGAAGAAAGCTGTATATATAATCTGCTTTTCCCCTTTGAGGTCATTTTTTTAATGTACATTAAAATTGTACTGACACTGAAAATTGGGTTTGGAATATTTTCTAAAAGAGACATTACATAGCAAGCATACATTTATTCTCATGATATAGTAAAAGACAAAAGTCAGAAGAATATTTTGTAGGTGTCTCATGGGAATAGGACTGTCTAAGTCTTGCATACCAACTTCTTTTAGGGAGATTACTAATCTGTATGGTTATAGATAAACAAAGCATTATCACAAGGTATATAGTTGAGTTTTTTGGCCAGCTAATCAAGGTTTATTCTTGAATTCTCTAGGACATTTGTAGTAAAAATTTACATGAAAATTTTTAGCTTGTTCAACTTTTTCTTCTTTATATTCAACTTCAAAAATAAAGAAATACTTAGGGACATCACTTTTAAACAACAAGAGGTAATAGGGTTTTTCTTATTTTTAACTATTATCACTGCCCTATTATGGTTTTCAATTAGATGTGAGCTCATGGATAATCTGTGATGGTGATATTGACCCTGAATGGATAGAATCTCTGAATTCTGTTCTGGATGACAACCGACTACTCACTATGCCTAGTGGAGAAAGGATTCAGTTTGGCCCAAATGTTAATTTTGTATTTGAAACTCATGATTTAAGTTGCGCCTCACCAGCCACAATATCTAGAATGGGAATGATATTTCTTAGGTAAGCCATAAAATATATTTCAAATAGTATTTTGGCTAAGTCAATCTAGTATGAATAGCATACAAACTTTTTGTTTTTGCCAATTTATGATTAACTTCTTTTGCAGGATTGTTGGGTTTTAACTTATTCAGAGAGTTCTTGTTTTATTGTAATTGAATTATTTTAGCCCTTGAGTTGTATCATAATTATTAAATAATGTTTTTGTTTATTTAAGTGAAACAGCCAGTTTTTAGTTTGTTTTATTTTTTTCTACTTATTTAAATATTATGATTGAGTTCAGAGCATATACTAATCATGAACTAGGGGTTAATAATTTAAAAGCTCAGCAACAATGTTTTAATTTTAGAATCTTAGATTTATAGGATTTTAGGGCTTCTCCAAGTTTAATAGGTTCTATGGTTCAACCTTTTCATTTGCAAATTGAAAACCATTTTACTTGACATTTTGTCTTCCTTGTATTTGGAAGAATATTCAAGAGCAAAAATGAATAATAAACTAATTTTAGATATTATGGGCAGTGGTTACATGCCAGCACATGAACATTTGAACCAATTTTATTTCCCCAAATGAACAATAGTTTGGTATACATAAGGAAGTTTTATTTTACTTTTTGAGTTCATGTTTTAGAATTTTTAATTTATCAGTCTATATAAAGTTCTTGACTATTAATAGGGCCATTTGAAGCTGTTTTGGGTAGTGTACCATATATGACAGTGTAATTAATTTGGTTCAGATTGTGTTTTAAAAGTATTTAATTTTCTTTCTTCTTTGACAGTATGATAGGAAACATTTCATTAAATTTGTCATGAACTTTAATTAATATTATAAGATGTTGATTATTAAAAGTAATACAACTTAATTATACTCCATGTATGTATGATATATCAAAATAAATTCTACTCTAAAGTACAACTAAAAATAACAAGTTAAAAATAAAAACAAATTCAAAAAGTAATATAATTTCAAATTTATAGTTTCATAGTATTTCTCCTCAATTTATTGTTTCTTCAATGTATTCTTATAATATTATGAAAAAATTATGATAAAAAGTAAATTTCAGTTAAATTTTTAAATCTTGGATATCTATTATGGATATGTAAAGATAAACACTTTAGAAAAGACAGCAGGAAAGGAGTAAAACATTTATGAGAGTAAGTCATTTTAGAGCATACCTTAAAGCCAAGGAGATAAATACAACAATTATAATACAAGATAGAATAGAGATGAAATAAACTGTAGGTAGAGTGGGTGGATATATAGCAGAAAAAAAAATCATACATTGCTAAAGAGGGTTGTAAAATTGTTTGTGAAGTAGGCATTATTTATGAAAGGCATAATGAATTTGTATGATTTCATGAAAATACAAATACATATAAACTTTTTTAGGTTTCTATGTATTTCAATTCTGTCATAGCTTTGGGCTTAATTCATTCTTTAGCAGATATTTGCTGAGTGCTTGCTATGTAATAGGCCAAATCGATCTCTTTTTATTTCCCTACATATTTTATTGGTGTATGGTAGTTGTACATAATGGTGATTTTCGTTGTATATATTCATACTTGCATGCAATATAACAGTATAATTTGACCAGTATCATTTCCCAGTACTTCACCTTTGCCTCCCTCTTTATTCCCCCCGGTCACTTTCCTCCTCTATTCTACTGATCTCCTGCAATTTTCATGAAACCCCTTCCCACCACCTTTCTTTTCCTTTTTCTTCTCTAGCTTCCACTTATGAGAGAAAATTTGTGATCCTTGACCTTCTGAAAATGGGGAATTTTTAATAGTGCACTGGCGTGCTATTAATTATTATACATACATATACATATCAACGTCAAATCTTGTGTGCTAGAGGATAAAATACTTGTGTGGAATAATGTTTAATGTAGCAGAAATTTATGTGAAAATAAATTGACAGTTTCTTCCTAAGTAATTTACATGTTTGTGTTAATCTATTTCAGTGATGAAGAGACAGATGTTGATTCTCTGATAAAATCTTGGTTGAGGAATCAGCCTGCTAAATACAGGAATAATCTTGAAAATTGGATTAGGGATTATTTTGAAAAGGCTTTACAATGGGTTTTAAAGCAGGTAAATTGAACATAATATTTCATAATTAATCATTGAAGTGACACATATAATGATGAAGAGTGATGCTTGCATTTTGCTGCCTTATGGCAAAGCTCTGCTGGAACCTGGGGAGAAGGGGAGAGAAGTATTTGTTGTCTTTGCCATCCCCCTATATCTTTTGGCATAAATTTTGATTACATTAATTTTAAAAACACTTTAATTTTTCCATTTACAATATTTTGAATGCTTTACCTAAAAATCTTTAATATTGGGATGTCTTTTTATTTTTCATTAGCAAAACCATCTTGCTGTCACATTTTACTATGTCAATCAATATCTACATATATATTATGTTAAACACAATAATAAGCTAGTATTAAAGTAGGAAAATGACGGTGAGGTATTTACAATAATTTAGGGGACATTTATTTATCCAGCAGAAGTGAATTAACTAATGTATGGTCAAACATGATACTAGAGAGATTTTGAAAGGTGAAGATTAATAGGGTAGTCCCTTTCCTTGATCAAAGTCTATGTAGTGGAGGAAAATGCTGTATAAACAGATAATCACAGTGCAACAGGATGGGAATATATTACTGTTTTTTTTAGAAGAGTTTTTTTTTTGTTGTTGTTGATGAACCTTTATTTATTTATTTACATGCAATGCTGAAAATTGATCCCAGTGTTTCAAACATGCTAGGCAAGCACTCTACCACTGAGTTACAACCTCAGCCCTTAGAAAAGTTTTAAAAAAAGAGATCATATTTGATTTTTAATTGAAGCATGAGTATAAGTTTAGCATGCAAAGATGATCCTTGAAGGTTTCCAGATATTCTACATGTAATACCCAGAGATCATCTGCTTACCTGGTATTAATATTAGAATGTGTAATATAATACTAAATGGAATATATTTATGTATGTATATCCATTTGACTGTAGATATGAAGACAGGATAAAATTATTTGGAATTTGTTTTGCTTTCATGTCATTACTTTTATGAAAAACTTAACCTATCTATACAAAACAGAGGAGATAATTAGCAGTGAATATTTTGAAAGTATCTGATTTTTAATCTGAATTTTATTTAGAAGTTAGTATCTTGTGTTTAAACCAAATACATACAGAAATGGAGATCTTGCTTTAGTTTTTACAACTTTTTTCTTTTCTTGGTAAGATGAAATAGGGATTTGATCCTTACAAAGCAATATGGATTTGTGAGGAAATGCTACAAGTGAAATAGGTTTCTTTGGGAGTCTCAAAGAAGAACCACTCTGACCAGTCCCCACTCTTCCTACGTGCTTATTATAGCAACATACAATATCTGCTAACTACCTTACAATTATCTATTTATATTTAACTCTAAGCACCTTTAGGGCAAGAACCAAACCTGTAATATTCCTTATCATATCCCTGGAAATTTGATATTAACAGGGTCATGAGTGAATGATAGTGGTTGTGCTTACTTAATTTAGCTTTGATGCCTATTTGTGGCACTTTTTGGTAGATATGCCATTAATAAAACCTACAAACCTGATAAGACTCTAATGTAATACCCGGAGATCATCTACTTACCTGCTATTAATATTAGAATGTATAATATAATACTAAATGGAATATATTTATGTATGTATATCAATTTGACTGTAGATATGAAGACAGGATAAAATTATTAACCATAGAGTAGATAACCAAAGATGCAGTTAGAAAATAAACTGCTTTTGTTTGAGGTTAAGTCATTGTTTTTGTTTGAGGCTTGTTTTTGGATATGTGTGTGTGTTGAGAGTTTTTTCTTTTGCTTTGTTCACCATTCTCATGGTATGATATATAACATAATGAATGTTCTAGTCAAATGCTGAAATTTTATTTTTGACTAGAACTTTGCTTTCCTGTATTAGTTCAGCCATTAAGATGTTATAGATGAAAGTATGAAAGTTTCCTTTATCTCACATTTAGTTGTAGAAGCCTTAGTGTGACCTAACTACCTGGATTTCTACCTATCTTTTCCTTTCTTCCCACTCTTCTTCCCATTTTTCTTTTCTTCAAATTATTCATTATATAGGCAGAGTGATCTTTTAAGAATGTAAATTGTTTCATTTTAATCTCTTACTAATACCACTCTAAAGACAGTGAAATTAAGATTTGTATTACTTACCATGGCCTGTTTCTGCCCTCTGGCCTTCTCTGACTTAAACCATTGATTCCAGCCAGGTATGGTGGCCCATACCTGTAACCCCACCAACTCAGAAGGCTGAGGCAGGAGGATCGAAAGTTCAAGGCCAGCCTCAACAGCTGTCTAAAAGTAAAAAACAAAAAGGGCTATGGATGTGGGTTAGTGGTAAAGGACTCCTGGGTTTGATCCCTAGACTGCAAAAGGAAATGAAATGAAATACAAATAAAAATAAATAAATCACTGATTCTTTGCTTCCTCCAGGTTAAGCTTTTTTTGACGTATATAAGTTTTCCTTTCAGGTGTTGTGTTTTCTGCATGACCAGATAGAATTTATCCTTCAGATACTAGCTTAAATAACACTTTTTACAAAGAGGACTTGAAACTTTAATTTAAGTTACTGTTTCTCACAACACCTTGTACCTCTTATTACAACATATTAACCATTTCCACTTCTGGGCTTCAATTCTGTGAAGACAGGAACTATGTTTAATGCACTTTTTCTTTTTTCAAATCTAACACCACATGCTGATCCTAATGTATGATTGGTTTTAAGTAAGTATTTATATAAAGAATGAGAATATTTTATCTGAACTCCTCAGCACTTACCAATGGCCCAGAGGCTTACACATTAAAACAATCTATGCCGCCTAAATCTAAAAGTTGTATTTTGAAATTCTTCTTATAGAGGAAGTTCCAAACTATTTGCATTTAAGCTGATTTTTCTTAGCACCCCCTTTTTTTCCTGGAGTCATTATTATAGCTTTTGCTTCTAGTTCTTTTTATCAGCAGGAGGAGATGAACAACAATATTTTTTGAACCAATACTCCCTTTATTTTACTCTTATAGATTTCAGGGTTAGAAGTAGACAAACCATGTATTTATTTGAGGATTCTAGCATTTATAGAATAAAATATATAATTTTTATTATTTTTATTTTTAAAATAATAAATAGAATGAAATTCAAACTTCCTACAACTTGATTGGAAGGATGAATTTAAGGGTGTTTTTGAAAAGATATGTGAATGTCAATTTGTGTGATTCTCACTTTACCAATTAATATTTGCCCTTTGTCTGTCTGTACTATGGATTTCAATCAACAGAATGACTATGTGGTAGAAACAAGTTTGGTTGGGACTGTGATGAATGGTTTGTCTCATCTACATGGATGCAAAGAACATGACCAATTTATTATTAATCTCATAAGGGGACTTGGTGGAAATCTGAATATGAAATCACGTCTGGAATTTACCAAAGAGGTAATATATTTAAAGCCTTTATTCAGTCAACATTTTTCTTTAATTTTTTATTGGCTCTTTGCCCAAATAAAATGATTTGTAAATTATAAGTTATAGAACTTTCAAGTTTAGAAATTATGCATTCAGTAAAGTAATAGAACATTTATGTATATGTGTATATATTTACTATTTTATGATCTTAAAATTTTATAAAATGTTTTAATAGGCTAGTGTGGGACATAAAAATGTGAGACGTTAGGAACCACATGGATAAATATAATTATTTTATTGCTTTTTAATCTCAGAATAATAAAGTATTTTTATCATCTCTTTAAATAGAAAAGTTTAAGCAATTAGCAATAGAAAGATGAATTAATAATTAATATATATTTTTAAATATGTGCAAAGATTATATTTTTAGTCAATTTTTTTGTAAAGTTAAATTCTACACCATAAGGGATTTTCTTTCTGTTGGCCTCCAGCATTATGTTTTAGCTTCTTTTCTCTTTTTGATGCTTATTTAATAGCACCATTTATTGCTTTCTCTATTCTATTTTCATTACCATGACTATCTTGTTGATTCTGTTGTCATTGTTACCACTCAGTGCTATTCTGTGAACTGCTTTGAAGCAGAGACTCTCTTGCCAAAGTTTAAAATAATGTTGAAGAGCAGCATCATATCTGAATTCTGCTTTACATCTGCACAGATAAGAGTTTACAGTATTAAGGAAAAGAATAACACATAGAGCATAGTAATGATAGCACCGAAGTGTGTAGTACTAAGATATGTTGGAAATGAGGAATTTTAGGATGCCTATACTGTACAATTAATGATTTAGTGTTTTTAAGAACTCCATTAAAATTTGAATATTTTATACCACTAAGTTGGTATCTTCTAGGTACTTTTATTTATTAGATGATCATTTAGAGAAGAATAGTGAAGATGAAGTATCACTTTAATTATTAATTTTGTTGTAATAAGTAGGTTTAGTGTATGTAATTTTTTTTTTTTTTTTTTGGTACTAAGATGATTTAGTTTGGGGATGTTTACTTGGAAGAATTAGAAAATTTTATGCATTCATCCAGGCACAATAATGCATGCCTGTAATTTCAGCAATTCAAGCAAGAGACGGAGGCAGGAGGATCCCAAGTTCAAAGCTAACCTCAGTAATTTAGTAAGACACTCAGCAACTTAATGAGACCCTGTCTCAAAATAAAAAATCAAAAGGACTGAGGATGTAGTTCACTGGTAAAGTACCCCTAGCTTTAATCTTCAGTACCAGGAAAAAAAATTATTACACATTCTGTTTGGAGTACATAAAAACTTACCACAACTCTTTCTTTTTAAGGTTTTTAATTGGGCGCAAGAATCTCCTCCCGACCCTCACAAACCAATGGACACCTACTATGAATCAAGTAGAGGTCAGTTGGCATCTTATGTGCTGAAGAAGCCAGAAAACTTGACAGCTGACGATTTCAGTAATGGCCAAGCTCTACCAGTTATTCAGACCCCTGATATGCAACGAGGTCTAGATTATTTCAAACCTTGGTTAAGTTCTGGTACCAAACAGCCATTTATTCTCGTAGGACCAGAAGGATGTGGCAAAGGGTAAGAAGATTGTTGACAGAGTGAATATTGTGGATTTATGTCCCTCTTTCCCAATCATTTAATAGTTTTTATATTTCTTTTGTTTAAAATAACATTTATATTTTTATGGAGGAGTCTTTTGTCACTATTTGTGAAAAACATCATTTTGGAGAAGAATATGTCATTTTCCTGATTATATGATTTCTAATGGAAAAAGAACAATCTGAGAAGTTACTCTTAATTATATGCATACAATCATAAGAAATAAATATCTTAGATGTAAATTAGCATGCGTTTTAGTTATAAAATTTAAATGTTGAAGTTAGTTCTCTGTTTAGCTTTTTTATTGTTACTTGCTTTTTTTGTTTTTGCAGCTCTTGTTTTAGCTTTTAATTTAGTAGAATACATCTATTTTTAAGGCTTATAGGGTGTATTTTTGTAAATAATGAATCTGAATTATTAGTTTTATATTTCTGTTAGAAGAGTAGTCATTTAAAAATTCTATAAAATCATAATTTTTTTTTTAATCTAGGAGAACTTAAAATCTTTCCCTCAACTGTAGGTAAACAGAATTAGTATATTCTATATATACTTTATCAAACCAAATTATTGAGAACTTTGACTGTTCTGGCTGAAAAAAATCTCAGTAGTACCTTAAAATATACATTTATTTTCTAATCTAAAATTTAAAAAGTTACAGTGATAATAGTGGATACCATATCCATGTTTTCCATTTTCATTTTAAACATCATCATAATAATTTAGAAATTAAAATACTTGTAAAATAAAAGTCCTATATTGAAATAGAAAATATATGTTGGTCATATTTTCAAAGTCAAATGTCATATATCTTTTGCAGGATGCTGCTCAGGTATGCCTTTTCTCAACTCCGGTCCACTCAGATTGCTACAATTCACTGTAGTGCACAAACTACTTCTCGGCATCTCCTGCAGAAATTGAGCCAGACTTGTATGGTAATCAGTACTAATACTGGTCGAGTATATAGACCAAAGGACTGTGAAAGACTTGTTCTGTACTTAAAAGATATCAACCTTCCTAAGCTTGATAAATGGGGGACCAGTACTTTGGTAGCTTTCTTACAGCAGGTAAGTCTTGTTATGTGGTATAATTTGGTATAATTGGAAACAGTTTAATTCCAATATTTTTTCTTCTAGATAGAAAATCTGCTTTTATCCTTTAGGGCCAGTTTTATTTAGTGTTTGTCATGGAAATTGAATTCATGGAGTGAACTTGTTCTAGGTTGCTTTCTTTCATTTTCCTTCCTTTAGAAGTTTGTATTACATTGAAATAATGTATGACAGGGAAAGTAACAACCTTTATTCCACATTTATCTCCTGTCCTTTTTATTTAAAAAAAAAAAACAAGGAGGAAAGCAGAATCTGGGGATAGTATTGGAGTTGGAGAATTTTTTGCTTTATTTTTGTATGTATGCATTTATCTGACAGCAGTTATACTTTCTTGATCCGTACCCCTTTCTGTCAGCTTTAACCCATTAGTCTCCCTTTTTGCCTCAGAATTCAAAATCACACGTTCTTATATGGTGTGCAGGATTTTTTCGTTTATGTTATTCAAATCTCATTAGAAATGCCAAATTCGTAGAGCTCACTATGCTTATTTAGCTTTACCATGTAACTGCAGAATATGATAAAATATAGGAAAAAGCCAAAATATTTTCCCTCATTCCTGATATTTTGTTTTGGATAATTGCTAATAGATTTATAATATCATCTGGAAAAATGGTTTTAAAATGAAGATAATTCTGCTAACATTAAATTCAGATTATACTGTATTATTTTTCAGTGTTATAGAATTTTAAATATATTTCAATCTTAAATTCTTGAGGTATTAGAGGATGATAATTACATTTGGAAATCATTGAAATTTAGGCAAAATATTCTAATTAGAAAATCTAAAGTATAAACATTTTAAAATGCATTTATTTTCAAATAGGTTTTGACGTATCAAGGATTTTATGATGAAAATTTGGAATGGGTTGGTTTAGAAAATATTCAAATTGTAGCTTCTATGTCAGCTGGAGGAAGACTGGGAAGACACAAGCTTACTACCAGATTTACTTCTATTGTTCGTCTTTGTGCTGTAGAGTATGTATCTTAGTGTTTTTTTTTTTGTTTTTTTTTTAATTTGAAGAGACATTATATATAATTGCATCTTATTTAAAGGTTTCCACTGATGATACTGTTTCAAAATGTAGAAGGTAAAATGGTCAAACTTAAACTCTGATATTTTTTTCTTAGCCTTCCCAAACTAATAATTTAGGATGATAAAGGCTTTAATCAAATCATTTTATGTTTTAGAAATATATAAGGAAATGAGGACTGTTTTGTGTAGTCTGTGTTTTAAAGTATCAGTATGAGGAATTAAAGTGGTAGATGTTAATTTTTTAATTCAAAATGTTTTAACAATATGCTATATAAATATAGTATGTATTACTGGGTTACCTTGTAGGTTTTGATACATGTATACATTATATAATGTTTAAATTAGGTTAAACATATATACTTCCTTAGTCTTATCATTTTTTATGGAGAAAACATTAAAAAATCCTTTCTTCTAGCTTTCTGAAATATACAATACATTGTTGTTATCCATCGTCACCTTACTATGCAGAAGCTCACCAGAACTTTTTACACCCATCTAGCTCTAATTTAGTACTCATTGATCAATCTTTTCCCCTTCCTCCCTCTCTCCCTATTCTACTACTTCTGTACTACTATATTAGCCTCTGAAAACCACCATTCAACTCTCAAATTCTATGAGATCAATATTTTTAGATTCCATATATAAAAGATATTACAGTATCTGTCATTTTGTGCTTTACTTATTTTGCTTAACATAACCAGTTCTACCCATGCTGTTGCAAATGAGAGATTTCATTCATTTTATAGCTGAATAGTATTTTATTGCATTTATATACCACATTTTCTTTATCTATTCATTTGTTGACGGGCACTTAGGTTGCTTCCATTTTTTGGCCCTTGTGAATAGTGATGTAATAAATGTGAGAGTACAGATGTCTCTTTGACATACTGATTTTATTTCTTTTGAATATGTAAAAATGGTAGATTTTAGATTTAAATGTTTTATGTGTTTCACAAAACAAAAAGCACTTCAATTTTTGAGGATTTTTTTAAATTAAAAGAGATTTAAATCAGAGAATTAGGTTATGTTAATGGTTGATGTCTTCAGCACTAATACATCTATCCATTTCTGCAATCCATATCTTAGTTGTTAAAGTATATCCTGAATTTTTCCAATTATGACACTGTCTCCTATTTTATTACAGTCTTGCTATACCAAACTCTGTCTTTATGCTTTCAAACTAATTGCACTTCATCTACTAATGTTCCTCTTTCTGAAATTTTACTCTACCAATTAAGCTGTATGGAAATTAATTTTGTGTTGGAGAAAGAGATTAATTCTTTATTTATGTGTTGGTTTCATTTTTATAGTTCTGAGATGGATTCTGCCTTATATATAGATGTGACTTATTTCAAAATATTTTTTATAAGTCTGATTTTCCTTTTGCTGCTTTCTAAAGATCAGTGGTTTTTCCAACAATCTGTCTTTAAATAATTTCATTGGAATCCCCAACTAGGACTTACATTTTTTGACAATATATACTTAGGGATTTAATTTGATTCAAGTGAAAACAGGAACCATGAGCCTAGCCTTAGCCTTTGGCTATCTGGGACTTAGAATATTTCAAGTTGAAAACCACTATAAATTTTCCAGTCAGTTAATGGGCAAATGAACTAAACAGACATTTCTCAAAATAAGAAATACAAAGGGCCAACAAACATATGAAAAATGTTCAACATCTTTAGCAATTGCAGAAATGCAAATCAAAGCTACAATGAGATTCCATCTCATTCCAGTTAAAATGATAGTCATTAAGAATACAGATAAAAATAAATGCTGGAGAGGATGTGGGGAAAAGAGGAACACTCTTATGCTGTTAGTAGGATTGTAAATTAGTAGAGCCACTGTGAAAAATCCTCAAGATACTAGAAATGGAATCTCCACATCACCCAGATATACCACTCTTGATATTTATCCTAAAGAATTAAAGTCAGTGTATAATAGTGATATATGCATACCCATGTTTATAGCAGCACAATTCACCGTAACCAAATCATAGAAATAGCCTAGGTGTCCATCAATGGTATGCATACACAATGTAATTTTACTTAGTTATAAAGAAGAACAAAATTATGTCATTTGCAGGAAAATGGATGAAACTTGAGGGCATTAGTTTAAGTGAAAAAAGCCAAACTCAGAAAGTCTGTGGTTGTATGTTTTCTCTTATATGTGGAAGCTGGAGAGAAAAAAAGAGAAAAAGAAGGAGATGGGGAGGGTCTTATGAAAATAGAAGGAACACCATTAGAAAAAAGGATGGGACCCTGGGTGGAGTGGTAGGGAGGAACTGGGAAACAAAATTGACCAAATTATGTTGTCTAATATATGTATAATAATAGATTCCACTATCATATATAATTATAAAGTACAAATAAAAATTTGTGGAAACCCCCTCCCAATTGCTACTGTAACTTAACATTAAAATAGTAATTTAGAGGAACTGTGGTTGTGGCTCAGTGGTAGAGTGCTTGCCTTGTACCTGTGAGGCACTGGGTTCGATTCTTGTACCTGTGAGGCACTGGGTTCGATTCTCAGCACAACATAAAAGTAAATACATAAAATATATTGAGTCCATCTACAACTAAAAAAAAAAATTAAAACAATAGTAATTTAGAATATTTATTTATTTATTTCACTTTTTTCTCATACATTCTTTTTTTAGTTACCCAGAAAGAGAGCAATTGCAAACAAT
Source organism: Callospermophilus lateralis (assembly GCF_048772815.1). Lineage (NCBI taxonomy): Eukaryota > Metazoa > Chordata > Mammalia > Rodentia > Sciuridae > Callospermophilus > Callospermophilus lateralis. The sequence continues at coordinate 123,528,294 of NC_135306.1, read as the reverse complement.
TTATGGAGCATATTTGGAAGCAGTTCTACATAAAAATTTGAAGAATCATTCTATTTGGGGTTCTTCATCAAAAATTTATCTCTTAGCAGGCTCTATGGTACAAGTTTATGAACAGGTATATATGCAATTATATTGTAATTTTCATATATATTGCTATTGTTCCCAGAGATACACCTTTAATTTTCATCTTCATGTCCAGTCCTTATCTTCCTGTTTTTTATTTATCTTTTCTATTAGAGATTGAACATTTTGAGGATAGGTGAAATGTGTACCTTATATATTCTGTTGTATTTCTGGTGTAGTTTCTGAAAGGAATTCAATACATATTTGTTAGTTGAATGAACTAGTGTTAGATGGCTAATAAATATTTGTTGGTTGAATGAATTAGTGTTAGATGGTTAAAACATATTTGTTAGTTGAATGAATTAATGTTAGATGGTTACTTTGATTTCAGCTCCAATTTAGCATGTTTAGAATGGTGTTCACTTTCTTTCCAAACTCTGGCCTTTCTCCTGACTTCTCTCAGTTTCCATCAACCATGCTTCAAACCTGACAGTAGCATTTGAGTTCATTTCTTTCCTTCTATCTGTGAGGAAATGTCTAAAGTATATTCTTTTATAAAGTGGAGAAGATTACTTAAGAATAGGCATGGAGGATGCAGAAGACATTTGAGTACTTTTTACTGCCAGTGGTAGTCTTAGGGATACAAAGATGACCAGTTCTCCTCACTATGGAAGTTCATAGTCTAATGAGGGATTGAGTTTTATAGAGTATAAAACTGTTATATATGGTGGTTGTTAAGGAGTAGGTTAATTTTGATCTGAGATTTCAAAAATGAATAGAAATTTACAAAGTGGTTGGAGATAAAAGAAGTTCTTTCTCGGTAAAGGACAGAATGTGCAATGTGGAAGATGCTTTTTATAGTATTGGAGTACAAGTGGGGAAAGTAACATTGGAAAGCAAGAAGTTACTTTGTAAAAAAAAAGTTATTAAGATGGTGAGTGATCAAGATCAGATTAAGAGTAATGGTTCTTCCCTAGAATAGAAGGGACAGGCTTTTTTGAGGAAGGGTGCTGGGAATGATTCAATGACTTTTTGAACATAAAATAGCTCTGTGGTTTCCCCCATTAGAAAATGGATCTTGCCTAGATCTTTGAGCCTCTTGGAACTGCAACCATCATTTTATGAAGTTTAGGTTATGAAGTCCTGAACTTCCTTAGCAGGGCTGTTTATGCTTTTTTCTTTTTGCCACAGACAACCATTAGCAGTATGTTGAAACCTATGAAACCCTAGTAGAATAATGTTTTAAAATGTTTATATACTGTAGACTACATATGATAACTAATAAAATCAATTCTGTTAAGTAAGTTTCTACCCACAGGTAGATATTGTCATTCTCTAAGGTCTAAGGTGACTGAAAATTATAGCATGATTATGTTCAAGAAAGTCGACAAATTGTTTACAATATATATATTTTTTCAGGTGCGGGCTAAATTTACAGTTGATGATTATAGCCACTATTTCTTTACTCCTTGCATTCTTACCCAGTGGGTTCTTGGCTTATTTAGATATGATTTAGAGGGAGGTAAGTTTTGCTCATGTATGTGTATATGTGTATTTGTGTGCATTCTTTTATGATATAGTTATGGCAGAAATAGATGTAATAGTACTATGATAATTAACTGTATTTTAAAACTAGAATTGTAGTAATATTGAATTTAAATATCATGGTTACTTTAAAATATTTTTATAAAAGTGATCATATTTCTTATTTCAAGTGATTTATTGCTGTCACTATTAAAATTTGATTTTGAGCTATGTTTAACGTGCTTTTTGAAATCATGACATTTTTATTGAACAACTAGAGATAATAGTGTTTTAAATGTATATTTAAATCACAAAACATATAGTTTTACTAATAAAATAAATTTAACTCTTTTTCTTTTTTTTAAAAAATTGTATCTGATGCCAAAATTATGGTATGTAGTTTCTTACTCTTTCTAATATTTTATTAAACAGACATTTTGAAATAATTTAGTTTTATTACAATTAAAGAAAATTTTGCCTTTTTTTTTAGGATCCTCAAACCATCCAATAGATTATGTATTAGAAATTGTAGCATATGAAGCACGGCGCTTATTTCGTGACAAAATTGTTGGTGCAAAGGAGCTTCATTTGTTTGATAATATTTTAACATCAGTGTTTCAAGGAGATTGGGGCTCGGATATATTAGAGAATATGGCAGGTAATATAATAGAGTTTTGTATATATATAATTGCTATGAAAACTTTAAAATTATTTTTCTACCTGTAGCATGATTTCATATGCCTAAACAAATAAAGCTTTGGATAATTCTAATTTTTCCATAAGGGGAACTGCTTTGTTATTTTTTGCTAGATGTCTGTAATATGATCTAGATAAAATATAATGACAGTAATTGTTCTTAGGGAGAAGGGGTTCATGCAATACTATCTTACATTTGTGATACAAAAATGCTTTTTTTCTGAAACATTTTCACTATTAGAGTTTTTTCAATATAGCTATATGTGTATGAAACTTACAAATCATTGAAAAAAGCCACATTTTATTATGATGACTTTTAATTTTTGTTTTTTAAAGATAGCTTCTTTAATAATGATGGAAATTCAGGTGGTATTGATATAAATTATAATATGTTAAAATCAGAATCTATTTTCAGTATTATGTGCAGAATAAAAACCATTTCTTTTCTCAGTCAATAGAAACGGCGTATAATATTTAAATATTCACAGAATCCCAGGTATACAATGACTTTTTGGTTAATAGTAATGGCCATTATTTTTCTTGCCACTACCCATAATGCCATTAGCACAGTACTACCTATATATTCTTGTTACCAGCTTTTTCCATTGTCATGATAAACAAAGTATAACATCATTTGTTCAAAGCAGCTATTTGGAATTATTACCACTTAGTAACCAATTTTGCATTTTGAAATCTGCTATGAGATTAGTAGAAAATTATCATGGTGAGAAGGCCACAGCAAGGAAATATTTCCTAGTAAAATTGCTTTCAGACAACAAAATGGATTTACCTTTTCAGAATATAAAGCTAGGCTTCAAAAACATTTCATATAATACATTGTATATTCCTAGATGTGATATTGTTCCCAGGGTCATAATTAGAAATCTAGAAATATTGATTTTTAAAGGTAGGCAGAAAATTAAGGTTGATATAAGGAATTTTCTAGGTATTGCCCAAGATTTGGAATTAGGAAATGAGTTCAAGAGAACCTAAGGCAAGATAAAGTGTTGAGAGAAGCCTGATAGCAGTTCAGATTTAGTTCAAATTTGAGTAAGAATTAATGTCATTACAGCCTATAAACTTTCATGGAAAGACTGTTTCTTAAATGGTGCAATCTTTTGCAATTCGAACCTTTAGTCTGTAGGATGTCTTTCTTGCAAAGAAAGTGGCATGTTCTTTGATCATTAGATAGTACTGACACTTTACTAGAGTCTGGATTCTCTAATATTTGATATTTTTCATAGTCCCTTATGTAAGACTCAATAAATTATGTATTGCTGTTTTTAAAATTTTTGCTTTTCTCTTCAATGAAAGTTTTAAATTTTTTTTTTTTTAAATACAGATTTGACATCTTAGATCTAGGCACACAGGATTTTTACATAGTGAAATATTAGTTCATTAAGAAAAATTTAATTTTGGACATAGAAATAAACTAGATGTATCTTATCCTCAAGAATCTTATAATCTAGTAGCAGAAACAGATATGAAAATCTGCATATGGTGGTAACTATTGCTAGTATGTTTAGATGTTATGAAGATCTGTGGAAATAGGTAAAGTGGTCATTGCTGTAGAGCATGGCTTATGTAATATTATGTTTGTGAATATGTTTGGGATGGAGCCAACATTTCAGATTTGTAGAAGAGCCAAGTGAATTCTTTCTTGAGAAATTTGAATTGGAATGTTTTAAGTTAAAAGAAAATTGAGGTAATTGTAGATTCACAGTCAGTTGTAAGAATTAATACAGGAATAGCACATGTAAATTTTACTTGAGTTTCCCCAGTGGTAATTTCTGGATAAATTAAAACATCACAATTAGGATATTGACATCAATGCAGTTAAGACAGAAAATTTTGCAGGAGTATCACAAGTTCAAGCCTGGACAACAGTAAAACCCTATTAAAAAAAAAAAAAATAGGACTGGTGTTGTAGTTCAATGGTATAGTGCTTGCCTACCATGTATGAGCCCCTGGGTTCATCCCCAGATTTAAAAGAGAAAAACAAACAAACAACAACAATAATAAAAAACAACCCTCCCCAAATCCAGATACATTTACATTATAACCACAAGCATTTACTGTGGTTCCCTTTATAGTTTACTTCTCTTTTATTCCTTAGAAACCATTAATCTGTTCTTCAGTTTTGTCAGTTCAAAAATGTTATTTTCTCTCAACAAAATTCTCTGGAGATATATGCAAGTTGTATATTTCAACAGGTTATTTCCTTTTTATGGATGGATTGACATTCCATTCTATGGATGTTCCACTGTTTCTTTACTCTTCATCTATTGAAGGACATCTGGGTGTTTTCAGTTTTTGTGTATTACGAGTAAAGTTTCTCTAAGGATGTATGTACAGGTTTTTATGTAAACATATATTTTGGTTTTTCTGTGATAAAAGCTCAGGAAAGCAATTCCCAGGTTGTATATGGTAAATACTTCATTTTTTAGGTAACTACCAAGCTGTTTTCTAGAGCAGCAGTATCATGTTCCTATCAGCAATGTATGAATGGTCTAGTTGCTCTATATTCTTACTAGCATTTGGTGTTGTCACTATTTTTTATTTCAGCCATTCTGGTAACTGTGTGCTTAATTTATATTTGTGAGTGGCTAGTAAAGTTTAACATCTTCTCATGTGCTTATTTACCCTCTGTCTTTCTTGTTTGATGAACTATTCATTTTTTCCTATTGTCTAATTGGATTACTATTTTACTGTTGAGTTTTGAGAATACTTATATATAGATACTAGTCTTTTATTTGTAAATATATTCCCCTACTCTGTAACTTGTCCCTGCATCCTCTTAAAAGGATCTTTCACAGATAAAAAGTTTTTAATTTTGTTAAGTCTAACCTATCAATTTTTCTTTTTAATGATCTTTTGGTATCAAGTTTAAGATTTCTTTGTCTAGTCCTAGATCTTAAAGACTGTTTTCTGTGTTTTTTCATAAAAGTTTTTATATTTTAAATTGGAATCAGTGATCCATTTTGAGTTAATTTATATATTTAAGGAATGAGATTTAGGTTAATTTTTTTGTGTGTGTGTGTAGATGTCCATTTGCTCTAGCATCATTTACTGAAAAGGCTTTCTACCTGAATTGCTTTAGCAACTTTGTTGAGAATTAGCAATTTGAGCTAGGCATGGTGGTGTACACCTGTAATCACAGTGGCTCAGGATGCTGAGGTTGGAGGATCAAACCAGCCTCAGCAAAAGCCCAGTGAGACTGGGGATGTAGCTCAGCGATCAAGTGTCCTAAGTTCAATCCCCAGTACTCCCTCCCCCAAAATCACCAAATAACCTAACTTTATACCTCAAAACCCTAGAAAAAGAAGAACAAATCAACACTAAAACCAGAAGACAGGACAAAACTAAAATGAGAGACAATATATAACTTATACTAAGTATTATCCTTTTGTGGCTGTACATGATGTAGTTTCTTTGATTATGTATTCAAATATAAGGATAGGAAAGTTATGCCTGATTGTTTTACTGCCCTTCCTATTCCCCTTACTTCTCCTTTCCCTTCATTCCCTTTTGTCTAATCCAGTGGACTTCCTTTCTTCCCCTTACCCCCTTGTTGTGTGTTAGCATCCACATATCAGAGAGAATTTTCTACCTTTTTTTTTCCTTTTTTTTTTTTTTTTTTTTGTGGGGCAATGGATTATTTGGCTTAGCATAACAGTCCCAGATCCATGCATTTTTTTTTTTTGGCAAACGTCATAAAGTCATTCTTCTTAATGACTGGGTAATATTCCATTTTTTATATGTACTACAATTTCTTTATCCATTTATCTCTTTCCTTAAAGAGGTTTGCTCCGTAGCTTAGCTATTGTGAATTGAACTGCTGTAAACATTGATGTGGCTACATCACTATAGGATGCTGATTTTAAATCCTTTGGATATAGACCAAGGAGTTGAATAACTGGATCAAATGGTGGTTCCATTCCAAGTTTTATAAGGAATCTCCATACTGCTTTCCATAATGGTTGCACCAATTTGCAGTCTCACCAGCAATGTATGAGTGTATCTTTTCCCTCACATCCTTGCCAACATTTATTGTTACTTGTATTCTTGATAATTGCCATTCTGACTGGAGTGAGATGGATTATCACTGTTAGTTTTAATTTACATTTCTCTAATTGCTAGAGATGTTGAACATTTTTTCATATATTTGTTAACCATTTTATTTCTTCCTCTGTGGAGTGCTTGTTCAGTTCCTTTGCTCATTTGTAGATTGGGATATTTGGGTTTTTTTTTTTTTTGGTGTTAAGTTTTTTGAGTTCTTTGTATATCCTGAAGATTAATGCTCTATCTAAAGTGAAGGTGGTAAATATTTTCTTCTATTCTGTAGGCTCTTTCTTCATGTTCTTGACTGTTTCCTTTGCTATGAAGAAGCTTTTTAGTTTGAATCCATCCCATTTATTATTCTTGATTTTACTTCTTGTGTTTCAGGAGTCTTATTGAGAAAGTTGGTTCTGAAGTCAACATGATGAGAAGGTGGGCTAACATTTTCTTCTAGTAGGTACACAGTCCAATGCCCACATCCTTGATCCATTTTGAGTTTTGTGCAAGGTGAAAGATAAAAGTTAAATTTCATTATGCTACATGTGGACTTCCAGTTTTCCCAGCACCCTTTGTTGAAAAGGTTATCTTTTCTCCAGTGTATATTTATGGTGCCTTTGTCTAGTATGAGATAACTGTATTTTTGTGGGTATGTCTCTGTGTCTTCTATTCTGTTCCATTGATCTTCATGTCTGTTTTGGTGCCAATACCATGTTGTTTTTGTTACTGTTGCTCTATATTATAATTGTGGTTTCATCTTGTGATGCCACCTGCTTTCCTTTTCTTGCTAAATATTGGTTTGGCTATTCTGCGTCTCTTATTTTTCCAAATGAATTTCATAACTGTTTTATATTTCTGTGAGGAGTGACATTGCAATTTTAATAGGAATTGCATTAAATCTGTGTAATACTTTTGGCAATATAGCCATTTTGACATTGTTAATGCTGCCTATCTAAGTACATGGGATATCTTTCCGCTTTTTGAGTTCTTTTCAATTTCTTTCGTTTGTGTTCTTTAGTTTTCATTATTGAGGTCTTTTGCCTCTTTTGTTTTGTTAGATTGATTCCCAGGTATTTTATTTTATTTTTTTGAGGCTTTTGTGAATGGGATAGTTTTCCCAATTTCTCTTTCAGCTGATACATCTTGATGTATAAGAATGCAATTGATTTATGGGTGTTGATTTTATATCCTGCTGCTTTGTGAATATATTTATGAGTTCTAGAGTTCTGAATTCACTTATGAGTTGTGGTGAGGTTTTTTGGGTCTTGTAAATATAGAATTATGTTATTAGCTAATACAAATAGTTTGAGCTCTTCTTTTCCTAGTCATATTTCTTGTGTCTAATTGCTCTGGGTAGAGTTTCAAGGACTGTGTTGAATAGGAGTGGTTAAAGAGGGAATCCTTGTCTTGTTGTAGTTTTTAGAGGGAATTTTTCAATATTTCTACTGATGTGGTGAATTACGTGTACTGATTTCCATATGTTTAACCAACCTTCCATCCCTGGAATGAACCTTCCTTGATAATGGTGAATTATCTTTTAAATTTTTTTTTGTATGCAATTTGCCAGTGTTTTATTGAGAATTTTTGCATTAGTGTTCATCAGGGATATTAGTCTGAAGTTTTCTTTCCTTGCTGTGTGTTTGTATGGTTTTGGTATCAGGATGATACTAGTTTCATAGAATGAGTTTGGAAGGTCTCCCTCCTTTTCTGTTTCATGGAATAATTTGAGTATTGGTGTAAATTCTTCTTCAAAGGTCTGGTAGAACCTGGCTGAGAATCCATCTGGTCCTGGACTTTTCTTTTTTGGTAGGCTTCTGATGGTATCTTCAATTTGATTACTTGAAATTGATATGTTTAATTTTTCTATGTCCACTTGATTTAATTTGCTTAAGTCATATGTCTGTGGAAATTTGTCGATGTCTTCATGATTTTCTCTTTCATGTATAGATTTTCAAAGTAGCTTCTGATTATTGTCTGTATGTCAGTGGTATCTGTTTTGTGATATTTCCTTTTTCATCATGAATTTTAGTAATTTGAATATTCTTTTTTTCTTCCTTAGCTTGGATAAGTATTTATTAATTTTGTTTTATTTTTTCAAAAACCCAACTTCTTGTTTCATCGATTTTTTTGAAACTTTTTGTTTCAATTTCATTAATATTGTCTCTCATTTTAGTTATGTCCTGTCTTCTGATTTTAGTGTTGATTTGTTCTTCTTTTTTTCTAGGACTTTGAGGTATAAAGTTATGTTATTTGGTGATTTTTCTATTCTTTTAATGAATGAGGTCAATACAATGAACTTTCCTTTTAGAACTGCCTTCTAGTATCCCAGAGATTTTGATACATTGTGTCACTGTTCTCATTTACCTCTTAAGTATTTTTGATATCATCCCTGATTTCATCACTATCCTTTGAACATTCAATACTGTATTTTGTAGTCTCCAGTTGTTAGAGTAGCTTCTATTTTTAATTGTATTATTAATTTCTAATTTTATTCTATTATCTAATAAAATGCAAGGTATCTCTGTGTTTTTTTTTTTTTTTTGTATTTGCTAAGAGTTGCTTTTTGTGGCCTAAGATATGGTCTGTTTAGAAAATGATCCATGTGCTGCTAAGAAGAAAGTGTATTCAGTCATTGATGGATAAAATGTTCTATATGTATTTGTTAAGTCTAAATTATTAATTATTTTTTAGTTTATAGTTTCTTTATTTAGTTTTTGGTTTGAAGATCTATTGGTTGGTGAGAGTGGCGTGTTGAAGTGACCCAGTATTATTTTGTTGTGTCTCTTTGATTCTTGAGATGGTGAAGGTTTTGTGAAACTGGATTTTAGGGGATGAATATGGTGAGTGAGGAAGAGGAGAAGGACAATTCAGGAGAGGAGAAAAAAATGCAAAGAAACCAAGGCTTCAGAGGACTATTGTAGAATGTGGAGGGAGATAGCAGATTTAAGCAGTTAGTGGGAGCTAAATTGTAGAGGGCCTTTATGAAGAGTTTGGAGTTTCTTTCTTCCTTCCTTCCTCCTCATCCTTCTTCTTCTTTTTTTTTTTTTTTTTTTTGGAGTGGAAAATTGATATTACAGTGGCATGATACAATCAGTTTTTATTATGTATGTGTTACTCTTGTAGCTGTGAGAATATCCTTGAGGGGCAGAGACTTACATCTGGGATGAAGGTTAGGAGGCTATTATAGTAGTTCCTGTGAGCAAAAATGAGATATGAAGATAATGTAGTTATATAAATAATTTTGTTACTGAAAAACATTCATTGTACATATTTAAATATTTACAAGTTTTAATTGAATCTTTTGCAAATAGACACAGAGTTTATCAAATATGATGATAGAAATCATGTCTGTCTTATTCACTAGTTGTGTCAAGCAAGGAGTACAGTGTTTCAACTGGTGCTCAGTAGTTAAATGTTAAGTGAATGAATTTGTGAATTTTAGGTCTACTAATAATAAATATGAGACTAAACTAGAGCTTTGGAAGCTTGCCTCGAAATAAGTAATGAGTGACTTTTTGGGTATGTAAATAATTGACAGCTCGATCCACTGAAAAAGGTAAATAATTATACAGAACTCTTCAGAATTGAAAGAATAGAAGGCTGAATTTGGATCTTGGGGAAAAATAAATATTAGGGATAAGCAAAAGCCTGAAAAGCAGTAGTGGTTTGTGGCTTGATGCCTAGGGGGTCATGTAGTTGCAAGGAGGAAAGGCCTCAAGGATATTGGGGAAGTTTATGTTGGGATAATGACTGCCAAATTTTGGATTTGGAGATTAGAGCTTTGTTGTTGTTCCCAAATAAACTATTTAGTATGGTGATCTATTCAGATAGAAAAAATATGTGAGAAATGTGATGGTGAAGGCAAGGAGAACATCATGAAGCAGCTTGGGTGTAGAGAAGGTATGATGGTTATTACTTTAGGAGATGGTAGAGTTGGGCATGTGGCAAGGAGGATACATGATGGAATCATCCCCCAAAGCAGTTGGGGAGGAAAGGTCTCAATAGAATGGTGAGTAGCTTTTCTTTATATGGTAACATGCATAATGTTCTAGATAAATTTAAGGGAAATTTGGGGATTTTTGTTTTCTAATTAAAATTTGCTTATTTTAAAAAATTTTATCAGTAGAGACCCTTGAAAATAGTAATGAATCAATGTTCTTTCTCAAAGGGATTTTTGAGATTATTTAAAAATATTTCTTAATTTTTTTAGTTGTAGTTGGACACAATTCCTTTATTTTATTATTTATTTTTATGTGTGCCGAGGATTGAACCCAGGGGCTCACATGTGCTAGGCAAGCACTCTACCACTGAACCACAACCGCAGCCCATATTATTTTATATTATGATGTTTTTGAACCAGGGATTGAACCCAGGGGTGCTTATCCACCAGGCCATATCCCCAGACATTTTTTATTTTTGTGACAGGGTCTTGGTAAGCCAGACAGGGTCTGGCTAAGTTATAATTGTGATATATTCCTGAGACTAGCTTTGAATTTGAGATCCCTTTACTTTAGACTCCCAAGCCACAAGGATTGCAGGTGTGCCCTACCACTCTCAGCCTAATTTACAGTTTTTATGTGGTGATTCTGAAGAAGGAGGAAAATGGGACAAACTGAGAATAGACAAGGGATAAGTTAGAAGAAAGCCAGATCATTTGCGGGGAAGAAGGAGGGGAAGAATATAGAACAAAGGTACAGTCAGCCAGTTCTCAGCGTTTGATGTTAAATTTGAAGTATCTTAACTGATTTTATTGATATTCCAAGTAATTATCTTTGTATATTTAATATAATTTAAATTTATTTCTGGGGATAATCTTATTTGAACTAAATGAAAAATAATTTAATAACCAATATATTTACTGATTCTTTCATTACTAATAATGCATATAAAGCAACATATCTTTTATTTCTACAGATAGTTTCTATGTTACATGGGGAGCCCAGCATAATTTAGGATCAACGGCAGCCCTAAGGCAACCATTACCTCCACATGGAAAACCACTTGGAAAACTAAACTCTTCAGATCTCAAGGATGTTATTAAAAAGGTATAATATGAATCATTAATTCCAATTAAGATTTGTTATGATTACTGTTATTTATGGGAAACGTTTGGAGATCATGGGAATATTAGATCATAGACAAAACTGTTCTGCTCTTTTTGAATTTAACATAACTAGAAGCAGATGTGCTTTATATAGATCCTTGTAAAATTGCTAAGATATATTTGCAAGAAGGTATTTATTAGAAATATTAATGAAGCTTAACATTAATTGAGAAATCATCATATATCAGTGATTGTTAAACTTTGTTGAGTATCAGAATCACCTGAAGGTGTAAAAAAATTGCAGATTCCTGGGTTCCATCTCGAGAGAGTCAAACATAGTAGGTGAGACCCAGAGAATCAATTTTTTTTTATCAGACTCACAGATGATAGTTATGCTCCTGGTCCATTGAAACTTGGGGTAACACTGTGTACAGAGTTTTTTTCTTTCTCTCTCTCTGTCTCTTGCTTGCTATGTTTCTGTTTAGTTATAATAAAGAAGAAACAGTGTTGCATATTGAGAGTTAGTATGGATTTGATGTGAGGAAAAGTTTTTTGTTATGGTTTGTTTGGTGGACTGATTGATATGCCTGGAATTGATATTGCAACATTTGGGAATATTAAAAGTTGTTAAGTATATTGTGAACATACTCTAATTGTCTTTTCTTTCTTTTTACATTCTTTTGCTTAATCTGTAGCAGGACATGGTACTTACACCGGCTTTTGAGTCATTCCCAAGTAGCACAAAAGAACAAGAGTTCATAAAAGCATTTCTAAGCATGAGGTTTCTAGAGTTCTGAGACTGTTTCATAGTCCATGTTCATTGATTTATTACAACTGATAAATTTTGAGAGTTTTTAATTAACCAACTATCTCACATACTTTTTACTAATGTATTAACGCCTAAGGGTGATTCTTGTGAACCCTTGAACTTCTTTGACATCTTACGAGTTTTTTCTTAGTGCCTGAAAAGATGTATTACTAGATAGGTAAAATATTGGTGTGTAACTACTTTATTCTTCTTGAATGTATCAAAATAATATTTTAATCTAGATAAGTAATATTTTTGTTGTGTAGTTAGTATTTTATTAATTAGAAAATAATCTTTTTGTTTTTTTGAAAGGGTCTTATTCATTATGGACGAGATAACCAGAATTTAGATATTTTACTTTTCCAAGAAGTACTGGAGTACATGTCTAGAATAGATAGAGTACTGAGTTTCCCTGGAGGTTCACTTCTACTAGCAGGACGCAGTGGTGTGGGTCGTAGGACTATCACTTCTTTAGTCAGTCATATGCATGGAGCAGTGCTATTTTCTCCAAAGATTTCCAGAGGATATGAATTGAAGCAGTTCACAAATGATCTCAAACATGTAAGTTGCTCATGATCCTTTGCTTTATTGGATTTTTATTCATATTAGTTATTTTTCTAAATGATTTCTAACATCTTTATGACTCTAATACATAACATAGTATTTATTTTTAATTTTGATAATTTTTTCCATAAATATTAGAAAAATTACATTCTTATTTATATAGATTTTAAGAGACTTTTTTTGAGATTTATAGGTTCTGGGTACTTCAGATTATGGAATGTTAGATGGATATGAATAACAACCAAAATGATGAGATTTATAGAGGAAATATGTGGGTACATATAAAATAATCTTGGTTTTTGGTTTAATATTCCAGTTCTAAAATGATTAAGTTTTCTTTCAGCTCACATTTATTTGTGGGTACATTTTACTATTCAAGCTATATGGCTAAAGTTTTGAGTTGGCAAATATAATTGCATAATAGTGACAACTTTACATAGAATGATAATTTTTAACTGTGTCAAAATACATAAAGAGTACTAATTTTTTTGTGGGGGGGGGCAGGTGCTGAATCTTGCAGGAATTGAAGCACAACAGGTAGTTTTACTTCTTGAGGATTATCAGTTTGTACATCCTACATTTTTGGAGATGATCAATAGCCTTTTGTCTTCAGGTAAGTGAATAGTTTCTATTCAAAGAAAATAAATAGTAATGTAAAAATTATTCAAGTACAATTGTCTTATATAAAATTTACTTGTGTTTCAGAGAACTTTATGTAGGATTAAATGTGTTTGTGGCAATAGAATGGAGAAATGCCACTTTTATAAAACCAATAACTTAGGAATTATATAAAAGTTTTTATTAATATTGAATATAAATGATTTACAGACAAATTGCCCCCCCTTTTTCTTTCAATGGGGCATTATTTTTTTTTCTTTTTTTTTTTTATTGGTTGTTCAAAACCCTACAAAGCTCTTGACATATCATATTTCAAACATTAGCATACATTAGCTTCAAGTGAGTTATGAACTCCCTTTTTTACCCCAAGTACAGATTGCAGAATCACATGGGTTACACATCCACATTTTTACATAATACCATACTAGTAACTGTTGTATTCTGCTACCTTTCCTATCCTCTACTATCCCCCCTCCCCTCCCCTCCCATCTTCTCTCTCTACCCCTTCTACTGTAATTCATTTCTCACCTTGTTTATTTTCCCTCAATGGGGCATTATTTGTCTTAACCTTTAGGAAAGTTATCTACTAGTCCTTATTTAAAAATGGCCATACCTTTGATACAGCATTCTGTTATCAGTAGGGATTTAACCCATAGAAATAGAACGACTAGTATGTAAAGAAATATGTATTATAATTTGTAATCACAAAAAATTTGATAGAATCTTCATCGATAGTGGAATGTTTGAATAATTATGGTGTGACCTTAGTATATACATATAAATATAGACTTATTCCAGATATATGAAATACCACAGAATTCTGTGTGTCTACATTTCATATGTGTCTGGACTATATCAGTATTCACTAATCTGAAACAATGCACGTTGTTTCTTTAGTTGATTAAAATATATCAGCTACTACTTACTACTTGTAAGTAATCTCACATTTTTAAAGAAGAAATTAAAATTATTTTTAAGAAAAAAGGGAGTATGCATTTACACTATGCATTTATATAATAGAGAAATATTATTTAAGGGTACTCTATTAAGTAAATACTTCCAAGAAATGTAGAACTAAATAGAATTTCTATATTTACAAAATTTTATAAGTTGTAGGAATATTTACTGTATTTTTTAAGATTTTTGTTTGAAAATCATATTTTCCATTTTGTATTCTTGACTTAAATAATTTTCTCTTGAGATATAATACAAAGCTGTAGATCCATTTTATTCCCCAATATTTTGTATCCTAAATTGTATAGTAGAATCACCTACAAAAAAAAAAAAAAAGAAGACGAAAATAAATAAATAAATAAAACCTAATTCTTTGCTACCATCCTAAAACCATAAAAAAAAAAAACAAAAACAAAAACAGAAAACCTCTGGGAGGGATAGCATTTGTTCATTAAGGCCTCCTAGTTGATGCTCTACAACTTGATTTTTGAGTAGCCCTTCTGCCATTGTTTCATGCCTCCAGAGTTACTGAGATTATAAGAGTGGGCCTATGTACCAGGCTTGTCTTTGGGTTTTTAAGGAACACATTCCAACAGTATGGTATTGGTACCAAAACAGACATTAAGATAATGGAATAGAAGACAGAGAGAAAACCCTAAAGAAACCCAGTTATCTCATACTAGACAAAGGCACCATAAATATACACTGGAGCAAAGATAACCTTTTCAACAAAGGGTGCTGGGAAAACTGGAAGTCCACATGTAGCATAATGAAATTTAACTTTTATCTTTCACCTTGCATAAAACTGAACTCAAAATGGATCAAGGATGTGGGCATTGGACCCTGTACCTACTAGAAGAAAATGTTAGCCCACCTTCTCATCATGTTGACTTCAGAACCAACTTTCTCAATAAGACTCCTGAAGCATAAGAAGTAAAATCAAGAATAATAAATGGGATGGATCCAAACTAAAAAGCTTCTTCACAGCAAAGGAAATAGTTAAGAACAACTCCTTGGTCTATACCTGAAGGATTTAAAATCAGCATATTACAGTGAGGCAGCCACATCAAAACAACAAAACCCCCCACATTCCTGCATATTGTTTAACATCACTAGGTGGAGACCTTGTTCAGTTCATTTTGCTGATATAAATTGATAGTCCAGATACACAGTTTGTGTATGTGTATGTGTGTGTGTGTGTGTGATAGAGAGAGAGAGAGTAAAGAGGAGAAGGAATAAACATCCAGATAAGCATTATCCCAATTATTACTGTTTTAAGATAAATTGTTCTAATTATTATTTTTTTGTTTTGGGGGGATTGAACCCAGGGACACTTAACTACTGAGTCACATCCCAAGCCCTGTTTATTTTTTTTAAATTTAATTTAATTTTTTTTTGAGAGAGAGAGAGAGAATTTTTTTTAATATTTATTTTTTAGTTTTCGGTGGACACAACATCTTTGTTTGTATGTGGTGCTGAGGATCGAACCCGGGTCACACACATGCCAGGCGAGCGAGCGTGCTACCGCTTGAGCCACATCCCCAGCCCCAAGCCCTGTTTATTTTTTAATTTGAGACAGGGAACTGCTGAGTTGCTCAGGCAGAGCACTTGCTTTGCATATGTGAGGCACTGGTTTCAATTCTCAGCACTGCATATCAATAAATGAAATAAAATAAAAGTCTGTCGATAACTAAAAAATTTAAAAACAAAAAAGATGTAACTGCAAAAACAACAAATTAAATTTTGGTAGTTTCCTTTCAGAGAAAGTATTCAATAAATCCATCTCTCTTTTCTTCTATTTCAATTTTTTGTTCCCTAAAGTGTATAGTATGCTAAATTTAACACATCAAAGTATTCTGTCACCAGGCAGTGTGGGTTTTTTTTTTTTTTTTTTTTTTTGATGTGGCTGCCTCACTGTAGTGGTGCATGCCTGCCTGTAATACCAGTGGCTCTGGAGGCAGTGGAGGAGGATCGAGAATTCAAAGCCAGCCTCATCATGTGAGGTGCTATGCAACTCAGTGAGACCCTGTCTCTAAATAAAATATAGCTGGGGATGTGGGTCGATGGTCGATTGCCTCTGAGTTCAATCCCTGGTATTGCCCCCCCACCAAAAAAATATTCTGCCTTAACTGAAATTTAAAGAATGTCATATAAAACAGACTTATGTGTGCATGTGTGTGAGTATATATATTTTGTGGGTAGAGGTGGGTCTGGTGCCTTTTAGTTGAATCCAAAGAAATGTAGGAATTGGATTATTATGGGCCCTACATGAATGTAAGATTTTAGATGTATAGAGAGGAATTTTCGCTTAATCTTAGTTTCTTTTGAGTTATTGGCTTAACAGATATTTATTAAGAATGGTCTGGGCCTGCTTATAGTGTTAGTCAACTTTGATTTGCCTTTCATCATTCTATTGCCTAGTAGAAGGCCATGGAATAGGTCCCTTGATGTTTAGTCTAAGTTCATTAATTCATTTAGTAACAAATATTTATGTTCCTGATATACACTAAGAATTCCCTAGGATTTAATATGGAATGTTTTAAAATATTTGTCCTTTGAGAATTAGAGTAATTAAGGTGGTGAGGAAAGTAATTCATTTTCGAATGATGTGATAAATGCTAAACAGTGGTGTGTTTGGATAGCACGTGAGAGAGATAAGAGGGTTTTACTTAGTATTTGGTAAATAGGAAAGGCTTTTGAACATAGCAGTTGATGAAGTGGAGTCTTGAAGCATAAACAATCATTTAGGGATGGATAAAGGACATAGGACTAGTTATACATTCTAGAAAGGGAAATATTTTGTTGTTTTACAAGCACATTAGAAAACAAGTTCTTATGAGTGAGAAGGAGAAAAAAACCTGAAAAGGCAAATAGATGGGTATATTATAAGATCTATCCCTTGCTTGCCTTCTCTCTTTCTCTTTCTGTTTGTGGTGCTGGGGGTCAGTCCAGGGCCTGGCACATGCTTGGCAAGTTCTCTCCCACTGAACTCAATCCTCAGCCCAGGAACTCTCTTGAATGTCTTTATTAGGAGTTAGAATTCGATCAAATGAATGTTATAGATGTGGGTATGGAATCATGTAGATGTGATAGGTTTTATATATTTTTGAAGGGAAGGATCCAATAAGGACTGATTATTTAATACAAAAATTGAAAAGCACTGTGTATGTAAATGTGTTTTGAATTAGTGTATTGCAACCAAAGTGAAAAAAGAAATTTAATATTTTTCTGTAGGTGAAGTTCCTGGACTCTATACTCTTGAAGAATTAGAGCCCTTGCTATTGCCTCTTAAGGATCAAGCTTCACAGGATGGTTTTTTTGGACCAATCTTCAATTACTTCACATATAGTAAGTGACATAGAATTCAGTAATCAACTTAAATTCTGTTTCAGATGAAATAAATAGCATTTAATTTATACCTTTTTCTTTTTTTCTGGAACTTTTAGAAAGTAACATATAAATAATATATAAGCTAGCCATGATGAAATCACCTTAGATTAGTTTTAGCAAAGAAAAAAATATTTCTTTGGAATATTTTCCTACTTTGTTTTCATGTGGTGAAATTATTATTACTTTAGTATTTCTAATCTTAGAAAGCAGTTGATTATTTAGATTGTGCCAGACTTTATAATTTGTTAAATTTTAATTTTTTCTTTGTTCTTTTTAGATATACATGATAATAGAGTGTATTTTGACATATTGTGTGTACATGGAGTATAACTTATTCTAATTAGGATCCTATTCTTGTGGTTGTACATGATATTGAGTTAGCCTGGTCATATATTCATGTACAAGGATAGGAAAGTTATGTCTGGTTATTCCTTTTATCTCTCCTCCCTTTCATTCCTCTTTCTATAATCCAATGGACTTCTATCCTTCCTCTTCCCACCCTCCTTTGTTATGGGTTAGTATTTTTTTATTAATATAGAAGCAGTTTTATGTGTACTACAGAAATCTAAAATTGAAATAAATAAAAAATGAGGGAATAATCACACCATCCAGACATTACTATACCTCTATCCTTCAAGGATGTCTTCCTGAATCAATCAATATTTATTCCTTCCTTTCTTTTCTTCCTTTCCTCCTTTCCTTTCCTCCCTTCCTTCCTTCCTTCCTTCCTTCCTTCCTTCCTTCCTTCCTTCCTTCCTTCCTTCCTTCCTTTCCTCCTTCCCTCCCTCCCTTCCTTCCTTCCTTTCCTCCTTCCCTCCCTCCCTTCCTTCCTTCCTTTCCTCCTTCCCTCCCTTCTTTCCTTTCCTCTTTTTCTCCTTTCCTCCCTACCTCCTTCTCTTCCTTCCTTCCTTTCTTCTTTCCTTCCTTCCTTTCTTTTTTTCTTATTTTGGCAGTGCTGGGGATTGAACCCAGGGCCTTGCATGTTATGTAGTCACTCTGCCACTGAACTAAATCCCCAGCCCTCTGCATCTTTTGCCTTAGCATGCACACACAAATACACACAAAGTATTTTTTAACCAAATTTTGTACCATGGTATTATTTCACAACTATTTGTTTTTTTAAGAAAAACAGCTCTTTTAGCCGGGTGAGGTGCATGCCTGTAATCCTAGTGGCTCAGGAGGCTGAGGCAGGAGGATCATGAGTTTAAAACCAGCCTGAGCAAAAGAAGTGCTAAGCAACTCAGTGGGACCCTATCTCTAAATAAAATACAAAAATATTTTGTATTTTTTGTCAAGTTCCCTTGAATTCAATCCCAGAACCCTCCCGCCTAAAAAAAAAAAAAAAAAAAAAAAAAAGAAAAGAAAAACAGCTCTAAAAATAGTATGTTAGAAAATTTGAATCTCATGAAACTAGATCACATGTAGAATTTCTGATTCTATTATTATTCTTGTAATTGACAATAATTATAATTTTTTTAATATATCTTTCAGGAATTCAACAAAATTTGCATATTGTATTGATAATGGATTCTGCAAATTTAAACTTTATAATAAATTGTGAAAGTAATCCAGCTTTGCATAAGAAATGCCAGGTGTTGTGGATGGAGGGCTGGTCAGATAGCAGTATGAAGAAAGTAAGTTTAACATTTAAACATGAAAATGAAAAAAACTCGTATTTTGTTTTGAAGTTATTGATTTTACTACTTGTCTTTGGTTTTTGTTTTAACATTATCTTAATTATGGCACTGAACATTTCTCTTATGTTTGAAGATATCTCTGTTTTCTTTTTCTTTTTATATTATAGTTTAGCTGAGAATATAATTTTAGGCTGAGAATTGTATATTCAATTAAGAACCATAAGGATAATTATACTTTAATTTTTTAAGCCTTTAATTTTTTAGCCTATTGTAGGATAGCCTAGAATTTTAAAAAAGCAAGAATTTTACCAATTAAAAAATATAATCCTTTTTTAAAAAAAAAAAAAAAAGAAATGTGTCATGCTATGGTATACCTTTGGAGGGGGAAGAATTTGAAGTGTGAACTCATAGCACTTTCTTTGCTAGAAGACTCTTAATTTGCTTCATTTAAATAAATAATAATTTTTAGCATTGTTCTTTGACTATTTCCAATTATTCATTTCTTTATCTATTATAGTAGATATACAGATTCTAATAGAAATTATATAGATTATAATAGAATACAGACAGAAATGCTAGTTGTGATTCAGCAAAGATTGTAATATGAGATAATAGACAAAGTTTTATAGGTGAGATGGTATTTTTGTTATATTTCAATAAGTACATAAGGAGAGGAAAGGTATTTTAATCTGAGGATACCACATGAGTAGAGGCATTCATTGATTAAGAAGAAGTAATGTAGGACTGGGATTGTGGCTCAGTGGTAGAGCGCTTGCCTAGCACGGGTGGGACCTGGGTTTGATCCTCAGCACCACATACAAATAAAGGCATTGTTTTGTGTCCATCTACACCTAAAAAATAAATGTTTGTTTTTTAAGAAGTAGTTGGGATTTTGGATATGTTTTGTGGTAGAAACAATAGGATTTTCTCATATATTCTAATAAGGTATAAGAAAAATTGAGGAGTCAGGAGTAAAATATTCTCATAGAGGCTTAACTGGTCAGAAATCAGTGAAGATGGTTAAAAAAAACCATAACTCTAGCTTAAGAAAAATAGCACCTTTTAATCTCTGTGTTAAATAGAGGATCTTTTGATTATGTTTTATTCAGTTCAAAAAAATTAGTTTTTTTTTTGCTTAATTACCTGTTACTTGTGTTTCTTTTGCTATCAATGTCTGCCATACCTGTGAAAGAAATTCAAGCTATTTTTCCTGATATTTCAGAGCCTTTATATTTTTTGCCAGAAAACTATTTTCGTTTATATAGTATAGTCTAAAGTGATATTCTTACTAGGTTATCGTATTTTCTTTAATAATAGGGTATTTGTTTATAAAACTTCATTTGCTTAATTGTGATGTTGGCAAGAAACTCAGCCATAGCTAGAACAATTTTTTAGAATTTTCATTTATGAAATTATTAGTTATTAAACATGAAATTATTTTCATTCACTTTGAGTTATTTCTTATTTATGAATGCTAAGAATCTTCTGTACCGTGTTGTGCTATGATAGCATTTTATTTCTTTGATGCCAAATAAAGTATTTTTATTACTTTTATGATCATAAATGGTATTTTTAAATTCAATCCAAATTTTAATACCTTTTATTTTATACTGTCTAATAATTTTTAAGCCGTATGTTGGAACTTTTCCCTGTGTGCCATTAGTTTGCAACCATTTAATGGTTGATACATGTTATAATGTCTAGTAAATAATGACTTCTCTTTGTCTATAAGAAAAAAAAATGCAGTTGATGCTGTCTTTTTGTATTAAGGTTATTTAACCTTTGATTTTGGACCTACTTAAACTTTTTCATACTGATTTGAGTGCTGGGGATTGCACCCAGAGCCTCTCACATCTAGGGCATGCACTCTATCATGAGCCACATCCTGAGCCCTGACTTTTGAGTTTTAAAAAATTGTTGTATGTGTTTTAGATACCTGAAATGTTATTCAGTGAAACAGATGGTGAAGAGAAATATAGTGACAAAAAAGGAAAAGAAGAAAAGAAAAAAAATTCAGGTAGTATTTTTATAAAACCAATTTTATATGATTTTTATTTATGAAATGCTATTTTTCTGTTCCATACCCATTCTTTTTTGACTGAGTAGTCTGAAGGTCCCAATTATATTTTTGGAGTTCTTGACTAGTAATCTAAACTTTTGATACTAGTTTATCATTTAGATATGTCATAGAACTCAATTTAAAACTCAGAAAATTTTTTTTCTTTTGAGTATGGACACAATATTTTATTAACTATAATATTGAAAAGGTTTAGAGAAGTAATATAGGCATTTTTGTGGAACTATGAATAGCCTAAAGGATTGAAACATAGGATATGTAAATAGTAGAGCACTAGATGAAGAGTAAAAGATTGGCAGGATCAGGTAATGAAGAGCCTTCCATATTATGCCAAGTTTGTATTATAATTTATGGGTGACATTGAGAGATTTTAATAGGGATATAAGCAGAGTCTTGTTTTAGAAACAGGAATCTCTGCATCCATCCCTTTCTTCAGTTATTGGAAAATAGATTGGTATAGGAAAAAACTGAAGGCAATGAGACAACTTTAGAAGTCCATTGCAATAATCTAAGAGAGACATAATAAAAATTCCGAACAAAGGCAGAGGTAAGAATGGAGGGAAAAGAATGGATTTGAGGATATTAGGTGGTTATCTATATTGGACTTGATTGTTAATGATTGTAACATACAAGGAAGAATTAAAGAAGTCAGGGATGTCTGACAGGATTCTGGCTTGGAGAATTCATTGAAATTTGATTTTATTAACTCCAGTAGAGAATACAGAGGGAAATTAAGTCAGTGAAAGAGAAGTAATGTGTTTGATCCTGAATATATTGAATCTAATGTAAACTTATTCTCAACTTTTTGGCTTTTGAAATCTTGTTTCCCTCTGTATCAAATGGGAGTGAATAGATATTTGGTTTGGTGTCTTGATTCTACTCAAGAAATTGTATTTAGCTCCTTATTCAGTTACATGAGTTATATAGTTCCAATTCTTTTATGTTAAAAGACCATGTAGATTTCTTTTTCTTGCAGCAATAAAAATGTTGAGGGAAAATTTATAACAGCAGAAGATAAAGACCACTTAAAGTATAGATAATTCTTAAGGAAGATGGGCACTGTGAATAGATATCTTGGAATGCCTGTGCAAAGATCATATTGCATAATTATAATTTTAAAGTGGAATTATCTAATATGAAATAAATATTATTTTTGTAATTTTTAATGAATCAAACATATAAGTAATTATATTTTCTATCTTTTTTTAGTTGATCCTGACTTTCTAAAATCATTTTTACTAATCCATGAGTCCTGTAAAGCATATGGTGCTACACCAAGTCGATATATGACCTTTTTACGTGTATATTCTGCCATTAGTAGCAGCAAGAAAAAGGAATTATTAAAAAGACAAAGTCATTTGCAGGTACAAAAAATTCGTTATATCCAATGTTTTTATCTTTATAATTATTTGATTTTGATTTTAAATTATTTTATCATTTTTAGGAAGTCAAGTATTACATAAGTTACAATGCCATGTTCCCTGTGGCAAATATTTAGTATAAATAAATAATGTACTGTATTAAAAGCTTTGAAAAAGAATCCCGTCTCCCTGCCTATATTGCCCAGTAGATTATAATATAATAGTTTGAATTTTTTATTATTTATTATGTATTTTTATTATTTTTTACATTTATTATGTATTTTTGACGGTTTTGATATTGTTGTCCTTAAGTCATTTTCTATGAAATATTTTTAGACATTGAGTAATCCTTTTCAAAGATTATTATATATAGCATAATCTTGGATATTATGAAATTAAAATTATATTTTTGAAGAAAACTTAAAATTACATTTGAGTTTGAAATTACATTTTATAAAGGAATGTTCTTATCTATGTCATTTTTCTTATTACATTCTGAACAGTTTCTTTCTATATTTCTTTAAATTTAAATTAAATGAATGCCAGCCTCTGCAACTGTCAGAGAGCATCTTCTCTCCCAAGTTTTAGCTTCTCTCTATTAGTATAATAAACTAGGATCCATATAAATTGACATAATTATCTTTGTCCTTCTTTTTAATGATTCACTTTCATTTATGGTAGGCCACTAAAGTATACATGATTTTGGGAAGGTTAATGTCTCGATTTAGTTCTTGACATTGTTTTTGGTAAATTATTTAAACTTGTTGTATTGCTGTTTAATTAGGTCATTGACAGTTATATGTGTGCATATTAGTTAAATTAATATGAGAATAACCTAGCAGGATACCTGTCTTTTATGTTAAGTTATCAGTAAATATTGGTTAAATTTTTTTCTATGACTTTCTCTCCAAATCTTTTGATTTATTAGGTGATAAAAACCTAACTCATATTATAGGAGAAAAGAATATTTTTCCTGTCCTTCCTTGGATTAATCATGGGCAATGGATAGATACATAATGGCTAGGTCTGGGTCAAATGACCATACAAAGTACAGGTGAATTAGAGTCTCCTAGAGCCATATGTGAGGCAAACAGAAACAAGTCAGTTCCACTCCAAAAAAAGAGTAACCTTTGAGTTCTTTTGCCCAGTGAGACTAAAAATTGGAAAAGGTTTTCTGAATTTCCCCTTGCTTTCTAGTTTTTTTCCCCATCTAATACATTGAATGAAAAGTGTTTATTCAGTTGTTTAAGCTGTCTAATATGTTGATATGTTTAACTTTAACTGTTTTTCCTTAAAACTTGGTGGAGTTTTTTTTTACTACAACTTAATAAGTATGATGTTTAATAAATCATTATAATTTAATTAGCAAAAAGAAAAAAATCTAAGGCCATTTGTACTGTTTCTCATGTACCACTTACATGCTTGCTTGATTCTTTCTTTATAGGGATTTATTTGCTGTGTGTGTATAAACTTTTATTTTTAATATTGCCATCAATATTTTATTAATGTAGGCTGGTGTATCTAAACTAAATGAGGCTAAAGCTCTTGTGGATGAACTGAACAGAAGAGCTGGTGAACAAAGCATATTACTTAAAACTAAGCAAGATGAAGCAGATGCTGCCCTTCAAGAGATCACAGTGTCAATGCAGGTAATGTTTGAGTGCAGAAGTGCAAAATACAGAATTAGACTGATTGTATTGTATACTTGATCTTCTACAGAAGAGCATGCTATTTTTCTTTATTATTTGGAACCATACCCTTGTCTCCTCATTTATGTTTATTTATCTAAACTCTTTTTTATTTAAATTGGTATGGATTTGTCTGTAATTGATTTTTCTTTTTTTTAATGTTCTGACAGCTAAGTTGATCTCTTTTTATTTTCTTAAAATTCTCTCCTTTAGAATTTGAAAGTTTTCCATACTCTCAAAATTTATAAAATGTCTTTATTGTGTGATATTTTATATTTTAATCATATCTTACTTTTAGCCATCATTTTCTTTTGTCAAATACTTTCAAAGGAGATTTTTCAGTTTTTCCCCAAGTATTCTTGTTTTTCCATTTTTTTTTTATTATTTGGTTTCTTTTCAATCATTTTTTATTTGTTCTAATTAGTTATATAGGACATTAGAATGCACTATGATACATCATACATAAATGAAATATAATTTCTCATTCTTCTGGTTGTACATGATGTATAATCCTATCGGTTGTATAGTCATTTATGTACATAGGGTAATAATGTCTAATTCATTCTATTATTCTTCCTACTCCTATATCCCCTTCTCTCCCTTTACTCTTCTCTAATTCAAAGTACCTCTATTCTTCCCTAGCCCCCCACCCCCATTGTGAGTTAGCATCTGCATATCAGAAAAAACATTTGGTCTTTGGTTTATTGGGATTGGCTTATTTTGCTTAGCATGATATTCTCCAACTCCATTAATTTACCAGCAAATGCCATAATTTCATTCTTCTTTAAGGCTGAGTAATATTCCATTATGTGTATACACCACAATTTTTTTATTCATTCATCTGTTGAAGGATACCTAGGTTGGTTCCATAGTTTAACTGTTGTGAGTTGAGCGGCTATAAATATTGATGTGGCTGTGTCACTGTAATATTCTGATTTTAAGTCCTTTGGGTATATCTGAGGAGTGGAATACCTGGGTCAAATGGTGGTTCCATTCCAAGTTTTCTGAGGAATCTTCATTACTACTTTCCATAATGGTTGTACCAATTTGCCATCCCATCAGCAATGTACGAGTGCACATTTTCCACACATCCTTGCCAATATTTATTGTTGTTTGTATTTTTGATAATTGCATTCTGACTGGAGTGAGTGGCAATCTTAGTGTAATTTTGATTTGCATTTCTCTAATTGCTTGAGATGTTGAACATTTTTTCATGTATTTGTTGATGGATTGTATTTTTTCTTCTGTAAAGTATCTGTTCAGTTCCTTAGCCCATTTATTGATAGGGTTATTTGTGTTTTTGATGTTGCGTTTTTTGAACTCTTTGTATATCCTAGAGATTAATACTTTACCTGAGGTGATGTGGTAAAGATTTTCTCCACTCTGTAGGCTCTCTCTTTGTGTTCTAGATTTTTTACTTTGTTGAGAAAAAGCTTTTTAGTTTGATTCTCTCCCATTTATTGATTCTATATTTTACTTCCTTTGCTTTAGGAGCCTTTTTAAGTAAGTCAGATCCTAGGCTGACATAGTAAAGATTTGGGCCTACTTTTTCTTCTATTAGGTGCAGGATCTCTGTTCTAGTGCCTAAGTCTTTGATCCACTTTGAATTGAGTATTCTTTTTTTTAATTAATTTTTAAAAATTTATATGTGATAGCAAAATGCATTACAATTCTTATTACACATATAGAGCACATTTTTTCATATCTCTGGTTGTATACAAAGTATATTCACACCAATTCATGTCTTCATACATGTACTTTGGATAATAATGACCATCACATTTCACCATCATTTCTAACCTCATACCCTCTCCCTTCCGCTCACACCCCTCTGCCCTATTTAGAGTTTATCTATTTCTCCCATGCTCCCTCTCCCTACCCCACTATGAATTAGAGAAAACATTTATATCAGAGAAAACATTTGGCATTTGGTTTTTTGGGATTGGCTAAATTCACTTAGCATTATCTTCTCTAATCCCATATTTACCTGCAAATGCCATGATTTTATTCTCTTTTATTGCTGAGTAACATTCCATTGTGTATATACCCCATTTTGTTTTTTTCATCTATTCATCTATTGAAGAGTATCTATGTTGGTTTCACAGTTTATCTATTGTGAATTGTGCTGCCATAAACATTGATGTGGCTGTGTCCCTGTAGTATGCTGTTTTTAAGTCCTTTGGGTCTATACCGAAGAGAGGGACAGCTGGGTCAAATGGTGGTTCCATTCCCAATTTTTCCAAGAAATCTCCATACTGTTTTCCATATTGGCTGTACCAATTTGAAGTCCCACCAGCAGTGTATGAGTATAACTTTTCCCCCATATCCTCACCAACACTTATTGTTATTTGTCTTCATAATAGCTGCCATTCTGACTGGAGTGAGATGGTATCTTAGAGTAGTTTTGATTTGCATTTCTCATGAAATTATATGGAAAAATAAGAAACCAAGAATAAAGCAATTTTTAGCAGGAAGACTAAATCAGGTGGCATCACTATACCAGACCTTAAAGTATACTACAGAGCAATAGTAACAAAAACAACATGATATTGGCACCAAAACAGATGGGTAGACTAATGGTACAGAGTAGAGGACACAGAGACTAACCCACAAAACTACAGTTATGTTAGACAAAGGTGCCAAAAACATGCATTGGAGAAAAGACAGCCTCTTCAACAAATGGTACTGGGAAAACTGCAAATCCATATGCAATAAAATGAGATCAAACCCCTATCTCTCACCATGCACAAAACTCAAGATGGATCAAAGACTTAGGAATACAACCAGAGACCCTGTGTGTAATAGAAGAAAAAGTAGGCCCTAATCTCCATCATGTGGGATTAGGTCCCAACTTACTTAATAAAACTCCTTTGGCACAAGAAATGAAATCAAGAATCAATAAATGGGATGAAGTCAAACTGAAAGTTTTTTCTCAGCAAAAGAAATAATCTGTGAGGTGAACAGAGAGCCTAAATCTTGGGAGCAAATCTTTACCCCTCACACATCAGATAGATCACTAATCACTATGGTATATAAAGAACTCAAAAAACTAGACACCAAAAAAAAAAAAAAAAAAAAAAAAAAAAACAAACCCAAATAACCCAATCAATAAATGGACCAAAGACCTGAACAGACACTTCTCAGAAGATGATATAATCAATCAACAAATATAAGAGTTAAGTATTCTTTTATGTGTACATATTCTCTCAGGACGGTTTTTCCCTTATATTGTTTTTATTACCAACCACATATGACTATTACCAAATTCATCTTTTCATTCTTTTGGGCAAATATTTCTTAGACTAAATATTTCAGTAATATATTCAAGTATCTGTTAAACATGTCTTTTTGGAAGGCCTATGAACATTGCAAGTTGAAACAGATTGGAAAAGTTAATTCGTAATTTTCTTCTTTTTTATTTATTTCTTTAGGTTATGGCAATACTATAGCTAATTATTTAAGACAAAACTTATACATCAATATGTATTATGTATGTATTTGTCATTAGTTATATGTAATGTATATTATTAATTTCTGTTTTATTTCCTTGACTTTTTCCCAAATATGCATACTCATGTCCATTAGCCACTAGTCTAATGCCTCATATTGAAATGTAATATTTTTCACATTAATGTATGTATCTTAATGAAAAAGGATATGGCACAAAATCTTAAAAATAGCAAAGTTGGAGGACTTAAGATTTCAAAACTCAGTATAGATTTAAAGTATTATTTAAGAAAGTGTGATATTGGGTTAATGTTAGGCATAGAGGTTGATGGAATGGTATGGAAACCGGAAGTAGAGTTATTTGTACAGACTCAATTGATTTTATACAGAAATGACAAATAAAAAGGGAATGGATAGTCTTTCTTGAAATTAGTGCAATATTTGGATATTCATATATAGAGAAAAAACTTCATATTTTTATCTTGTAACTTATACAAAAATCACTTGTAATGGATCATAGACCTAAGTCTATAGCACTAAAAATTATAAAAACTTAGAAGAAAACTTAGGCAAAACTCTTTATGCTTGGGTGAGGCAAGGACTTATTTGTGATGCTAAAATAGAAAAAGAGAAATTGATTTTAGATTTCCTCAAAATTAAAAAAAATTCTCTTTTTAAGTAAATTCTGAAATAAAAAGGCAAACCACAGACTTGGAGAAAATATTTCCAAAACACACATATGATAAAGGATTTGTATCCAGAATACATGAAAAGTGTTACAACTTTATAATCCTAAAACAAAAATTTCATTTTAACAAAGAGCAAAAGATTTGAATGGACACTTCCACAAAAGAGGACACAAGATGGAGTAATAACATGAAAACATGCTCAACATCATTAGTCATGAAGGAAATGTAAAATAAAATACCTAGTGAGATACCACTACACATCCACTAGAACGGATAATATTGAAAGATTGATAAAATGAAGTGATGATAAGGATGTGCAGTGTCTGGAACTCTGATAATTGCAGGAGGAAGTACAAAACCGTGCAGTCTCTTAAAAAATTCGGCAGTTTTGTGTAATGTTTAATATAAACTTTAATATAAACTTCCCATATAACCCAATAATCCCACTTTTAAGTTGGTAACTGAGAGAAATAGAAATAACATAAGGATGACTAGAAGCATTATTCTAAGTAAATAAAGCTAGATGCAAATATTGCATACTGTGTGATTTCCTTTGCATGGAATTATAGAAACAGGAAAATTTGTATGATAGAAATCAGGTTAGTGGTTGCTATGTGTAAATAAGTATATATAAGACATATAAATGTAATTTTGATACTATAAAACTTTACCATAATTTTTTCTCAAGGCATTTCAGAACCAAATTAACATTTATTAAATGCAGACAGCCGTTTTTATTGTTAAATATCTATTATTTCTTAGAAGAGTTCTTTGAAATATACAAAAATAAAAACTTCAAAAAATACAACATTGTTGACAATGGTATGTTTATAAGAGAAAATTAATCACCACTTAGGTTCCTTGTATTATCTAGTTTATATTAATAATATATATTTGGTGCTATGCCATTCTTTGAATTGTCCTAAGAAGGAATTTTTCTAAGGCTGTAGCTGATTATATCTGATTGTTTTACCTTGTAGAGACCCAGAAGAATAACTGCATCTCATGAATTATTAAATTTGCTTAATTAATTATGATTAATTATGATAACAGCTTTTTTAAAAAATAAAGTACTGTTTAGAGATATAGGATAAACACCATACTGCAACTTTTAAAGGTTGCAATTCTAGGTTTGTTGTAAAAGAAGAGTACAGATTAAATGCTATAAAAACTCCCAATAGGGAAAACTTTCTGTTGGAAGAGAAAGATGTGAAGGCTGGCCTTTTAGAAATATTCTGATGCCCAAGAGAATAACTTCCCTTTTTGAGGAATGTACAAAGGTAGAAATGTTTATGGATTGTAGAAAAGTTCCAAAATGTGCTGATGTGTAATATACACGATGGTTAGAATGGGGCAGAGGAATACTGGTGAACTCAGGATTCTCAATTTGGTGGTAGATTAATAAATTTCTGTGTCCTTACACTCAGATCAAGTATATCAATATATTTTTCAGTAAGACATCATGTATTAGTAGGTTTTAAGCCAGTGTTGTAAGGATTCTTGGAAGAGTTTTTGAAAAATTTTTTCTTTGGTTTTCAATTAATATAAATAAGCCCAAACATACATTTATAAAATGTAAACATTTTTATTATTGTGGGATCTAACAGCATTGATTTTTTTAAAATTTAGGAACAAAGAGGTGATATGATATTAATGCATAATTTATTGTTCTTTAAGTTTTATATGTCTTCCCCCAGATATTTGCCATTATTTTATTAATATCCTGATTTTAATTAATTTATATCTAAGATAAAAGTACAGAAACAGTCTTTTGTTATACAAGTTACTCTGAAAGAATTATTTATCTCATATTAGAATTAAAGAAGACTTTTATTTATAGTTTCCTCATTTATAAAATGAGCATAATACTGACCTTCCTTGATTATTTCAACTCTTATATGTATCTTATTATAATCATTTTTAACATGATGCATTTCTGACTTGTTTGAATTTTGTATTACAAGGATTTATTGCTTTGTTAACTCAAAAAATTAAAACAAAGTGTAAAAATCTTTCTGATAGTAAATACAGAGTGTTCTGGAAATTCTCATGACATAGATTTCAAATGAATATTAGAAGAAATTTTAATAGAAAATACATATTTTTAAAATAAGTGATATTTTTGGTATCCTGTATTTAAATTTTTTTTTGGATTAAAATTGATTGGAATGTCACATAAATATTCCTATAGGATGCTAGTGAGCAAAAGACAGAACTTGAAAGGTTGAAGCACAGAATAGCAGAAGAAGTTGTTAAAATTGAAGAAAGAAAAAATAAAATTGATGATGAATTAAAAGAAGTACAGGTAAGTGAAAAAACATTTGAAGATCCATTTACATATTTTTTTAAAAAAACAAATTTCTTAGTTGTAGATGAATATGTTATTTTTAAAATTTTTATATAGTGCTAAGAGTCCATCCCAATGCCTCATGCGTGCTAGGCAAGCGCCCTACCACTGAACCACAACCCCAGTCCCTCTATTTACATATTTGACTACTATTTGTAAAGTAGGAATTTAAACATTTTTTATGGCTCAAGTTATTTACTAATAGTATTATCAAATGTAGCCTTCAACCAGAGTATTATTTATAAAAGAAAAAGCAAAAAAGAAAGCCTGCCAGGGAAAGCAAGTGAATTAACTGGTGGTAATTAAAAATAATATTTGTTTTCTAAGTCTTGTTGTTTGATTGTATAGGGAAAAATGTGTTGTAGATAAATAAAACAAATCTTGGAGCCTGTTTTCTCCAGACTTGACTAAATTACCCAACTAGTTCTAAAAATTATTTGTAAAGCTATTGTTTTCTTAAAATACTTATTTTGAAAGTAAGGTGACCTTTTTTTCTTTTTCTTTTAGCCTTTAGTGAATGAAGCTAAACTAGCAGTAGGAAACATTAAGCCAGAATCTCTTTCAGAAATTCGCTCTCTACGCATGCCACCTGATGTAATTCGAGACATTCTTGAAGGAGTATTAAGGCTAATGGGTATCTTTGATACGTCTTGGGTGAGCATGAAAAGGTAAGTTTTTGAATTTGTGAAAAATGCTATTTCAGCAATGAACTACACCATCTTTCATAGTTTTTAATATATTTTTTTAATTTGTCAAACTTATCTGTATGTGAATACATAGTTATATCCTTGCCCTGAAATTTTGAGGTGTTCTCTGCAATGCTTCCCATAAGTGATTGTTAAAAAAATATCCAAGGAGGAGGAAAGAAATGCCTTAGAATCTTTCAGAATATCTCACTAAATTTAATAATTTACTTGATCCCTACATAGTACAGAGCACTGTGATTTTTGTATGATTTAAAGAAAATAGAATCACTATTCTCACAGTCTTGGAGTTTTGGGGCTGAGATGGGGGCAGCAGGGCAGGAGATTGAGAGAGTGAGGGAAAGAGAGAGAGGAGTGAGCAAAGCATAAATAATATGAGAGATATAAACTAGAAAAGGGTGAGTGGTAACTAAACATTGAGTTGTGCACATTCAGCTTTCTTATTATCATACTGGTATTTAATGCTAGTATTATAAGCCTCCTTGTTTGATCAGAGAGGGAAAAATGGGTTGTAAATAAGCTTGTTTTCTTTAGAATTGACTAAATTACCCAGCTAGTTCTAATGTGTAAAGAGTCTCTTAAAAAGGGCTAGCTATGGCTTGTGCTGATATTAAGTCTTTTGTTTCAATTTAGGTTGATAGTGAAGAGTTCTTTTTATATTTGGTGATAGGAGAAAAGATTAAGGATGGGGGAATACTTTAAAATACCTTAGAAAGGAGTCTGAATATTTCCTTGTATATCCTAGAGATTCTGATCACCTAGTAGTTCACAAGTAAGGATGTGGGTGGAATAAGATTGTGATTCTGGGTCAAATGGTGGTTCCATTTCCAGTTTTCCAAGAAATCTCCATACTACTTTCCATATTGGAAATATGCACCAATTTGCAGTCCCACCAGCAATGTATGAGTGTACCTTTTCCCCCACATCCTCGCCATCATTTGTTGTTTGTCTTCAAAATAGCTGCCATTCTGACTGGAGGGAGAAGATATCTTCGAGTAGTTTTGATTTGCATTTCTCTAAATTGCTAGAGATGATGAACATTTTTTCATGTATTTGGTGATTGATTGTATATAGTCTTCTGAGAAGTATCTGTTCAGGTCCTTGGCCCATTTATTGGGTTATTTGTTTTGTTTTGTTTTTTTTTGTGCTTAACTTTTTGAGTTCTTTATATACCTAGAGATTAGTGCTATATCTGATGTTTGAGGGGTAAAGATTTGCTCCCAAGATGTAGGCTATCTATTCACCTCACAAATTATTTCTTTTGCTGAGAAGAAACTTTTTAGTTTGAGTCCCTCTCATTTATTGATTCTTGATTTTAATTCTTATGCCACAGGAGTTTTTAATTAAAAAAGAAAATTGGGGCCTAATCCCACATGATGGATATTAGGGCCTACTTTTTCTTCTATTAGATGCAGGGTCTGTTGTATTTCTAAGTCCTTGATCCACTTTGAGTTTTGTGCATGGTGAGAGATAGGGGTTTAATTTCATTTTGTTGCATATGGATTTCCAGTTTTCCCAGCACCATTTGTTGAAGAGGCTGTCTTTTCTCCAATGCATCATTTTGGCACCTTTGTCTAATATAAGATAATTGTAGTTTTGTGGGTTAGTCTCTTTGTCCTCTACTCTGTACCATTGATCTACCCATCTGTTTTGGTGGTAATACCATGCTTTTTTTGTTACTATTGCTCTGTAGTATAATTTAAGGTCTGGTATAGTGATGCCACCTGATTTACTCTTCCTGCTAAGGATTGCTTTAGCTATTCTGGGCCTCTTATTTTTCCAGATGAATTTCATGATTGTTTTTTCTATTTATAAGGTGACTGACTCATAGTAAGGTAGGGAGGGGAAGCATGGGAGGTATACAGGAACTCTAGATAGGGCAGAGGGGTGGGAGGGGAAGAGAGGGGGCAGGAAGTTAGCAATGATGGTGGAATGTGATGGGCATCATTATCCAAAGTACATGTATGAAGGCATGAATTGGTGTGAACATACTTTATATACAAACAGAGATATGAAAAATTGTGCTCTATATGTGTAATAAGAATCGTAATGCATTCCACCATCATGTATTTAAAAAATAAAATTAATTAAAAAAATAGGATTGTGATTCTGACATTTCCCTTGTTGCTTTAGTTTATTCACAGGACTTTAAGCAGTTTTTCATTTTTCTAGTTTGTTTTTGCTGTCTATAAAAAATAACAGCTATTAGAATCTTAAAATTTTTAATATTCTGTTTCTGTTAATCAATGGATTAAAAGTATTACATATATCATTTTGTCATACTGATGTTTTTCTGAAATTTCAATTTTCACTTAGCCTCATTTGAATTATTATGTTTTCATTTTAGTTTTCTTGCCAAAAGAGGTGTAAGAGAAGACATAGCAACCTTTGATGCACGAAATATTCCAAAGGAAATAAGAGAGAGTGTTGAAGAACTTCTTTTTAAAAACAAAGGCTCTTTTGATCCAAAGGTAATTTTTAACAGTTATACCATAAATTTTGTTTTCTATTGTGTGTGATATTAGACTTTTAAAGATGTCATTACCAGTTGTTAGATCACCTGAAAACTAAAACTAAAAAACATACAAACAAAAAAATCACCAACCTATAGGTGTTATAGTTGGGAAGTATTCACTAGAAGAATTGGTAAGCTAGAATCCAGGTTGCAGGAGAAAAGATTAAGTCGTGTTTGACTCTTAGTATCTGCTCTCAATATTAAATTCCCACGAGAACATTTAATAATTTTTTACTTTCAACTTTCCTATTATGCTTTTTCCTCCTGTGTACTTATCAAATAATAACAGATAACTGTGTTAGGATAGTTGTATCAAATTTCAGTGCACAGTTTAAATTCCACGATTTTGGTGTTTTTAAGATTCTTATTCAAATTGTTATATACATATTCTTTGACATCAATAATAATGATTTCAAAATTGTTCTTATCTAATAAAAGTATATCATCTGTATAGAAGGAAAATAATGCTTGAATATTGTGGTTGTCATATTTATTATAATTGGGACCAATGGAGTAATTATGTTGCTAAATCATCTTTATGCTAAAGATTCTGTGTGGTTCAAGGTTTATTTTTAACCTAAAAGTTTAGTTCATGTATATTCCTCTTAATCAGAATAGCAGTTCACTATATTTTTATTTTAGCTATAAGTCAAACATTTCATTATCTAGGTTAATTTTTAAATAAATGACTAGATAAAAATGTGTTAAAGCGAACTTTGCATTTGTTTGAATTGTGTCAGGATATTCGGTAACTTCTTGTAAACTTTTTTAGAATGCTAAACGTGCCAGTACTGCAGCTGCGCCTTTGGCTGCCTGGGTTAAAGCGAATGTACAGTATTCTCATGTCTTGGAACGAATTCAGCCTTTGGAAACTGAACAGGCAGGATTAGTATCGTAAGTGAAATATAATATAATGTATATTCTACCATTTGTTGTTATCAATTTTATGAATTTGTTATATCATTTGTATTCATTTTTTCTCTTTTAAAAAGGTACCTGATATTAAAGGTTAAAATGAGTTAATTAAATATAAATTGTAAATTAAACGGATCAAAAAATAAAGCAATTAGAAAGATACAGATAGCAGAACAAACTCAGTTTCTCTCTGTCATTATTTTGTTAGAAGAATGTTATTCCTTTAGAAAGAGTCAAGTTTTATAAAGTAATAATATTAAATGTAAAAAAGAAGTTTTGGAATTGAGGGCTTTTATGTTTTCATCATCTAAGTTCTAGGAAATATTTAGAATTTGTTTTTCAAAAAAATTTCTGAGCATTTAGGAGGAAGATTTAGTGATTTATTATTTGATCTTAAAGGTCCAATTGGCTAGTAAGTCAGTATTATTTTTTACTCCTTTGTTCTAAATGCAAACTGAGAGGTTTGTTACATTCTTGATTGTTCAATGCTTCACATGACCTATTAACTTTGTACTCTGAACAAAAATTTCAGCTCTTAATTTTAACTTGTTGAGTTTATCAATATAATTATATGAATTTTTATGTTGAATCAAAAGCATTTTTATTATTTTGACTACAGAAATATTTTTGTACCTGAGACATGTTTTATGAGATTATTTCCTTTCTTGTACATATACTGGACTGACTGACTTCCTTCCTTCTTTCCTTCCTTCCTTCCTTCCTTCCTTCCTTCCTTCCTTTCTTTCTTTCTTTCTTTCTTTCTTTCTTTCTTTCTTTCTTATATACTGGTCTTTCTTTCTTTCCTTCCTTCCTTCCTTCTTCATTTATTTAAACTTTTTAAAAATTTCTTACATATATGACAATAGTCAAATGCATTACAATCATAATTCTCCATTCTCATTTTTTTAATTGATTATCTTTTTTTCCTGTTTATGTATCACAAATTTATCTACTCTCTTTGTCAGAACCCTAAAACACTTTGATAGTCTAGAGTTCTATTTACTTTTTCTTAGCATTATTCCTCCTGGAGCCTTTTATCCTGTTCCAATCTAGATTAGTTTCTCCCTAGGGCTGCTGCTTACAGTTGTTATCTGGAAACTGCTATTTATCATTATTTGGGGGAATACCTTTATCTTTTTTCTGTATTGAATCCTTTTATTATGAATTTATCCTAGGTTTATCCCTAATTTTTCTAGTATATGCTCCACAGTATCTTCCTAAGAAAAAACATACAGGATGTAAACTATTTTGAGATCATTTTAGAATCAATTCTTGGTGGTGGATAATTACTGTCCACTTTAAATTTAGAAATTCATTTATTGGTTCTTGGAAAGTGTATTGCATTATTCCATTGGTATTATTTTTGTACTTCTGTGGTGTTTGGGGTGCTTTTTGCTTTAAGTTAGTGAAATTACCACTTTAGGTAGCTTAAAGATAGCTTTAAGAAATTAAGAAGAATATGACATTGCAAAAAAGTCCTTAAATTAGGTTGGTTTCAAGGTAGCTTATTTATCCAGTTTACTGCTGGAGTTCTATTTGTAAGATGATGTATAGTTAGAAAAAAGAGATTCTTTTTCCATGAACTTTTTTTTTTTCCCCCCAAGGTACCTCCCCTGCCCTGGGTAGTTTTTAGAAGGAGGTTGTTAATCCTTTTTTGTCTCCAAAGAATCTACATAGGGTATGGGTAGGGGTAGAATGAGTTATTTGGGGTATAACTGGTACTGGTGTTGCTGTATTCTGGGATGGTTTTAGAGAAAAAGTTTATTTTTAATGGGTTAGAAAATTTGAGGCCAAATTCTTTGTACTATCAACCAAACTTCTGTATTTATTTTTAGTGTTAGATTCAGGGATACCTGTTGTCTATATTTTTTGGGAATTTTGGAATTCCATTTTTTTTTTAGAAACTTTTCCTGCTGCATTTAGTTTTTGTGTTCTGGTGTGTCAAGTATTACTTTTCAGAATTTTTTTGGAAGTTTTTCCATTGTCTTACTTCTCCCTTTTATTCTTTTTATCTTTGTCATTTATAAATTTTTTATCATTTTGCTTTTATTGTAATAGAGCTTCAGAAAGAAGAGAGTATAAATGAATATGTGTAGTCTACCCTTTTAATCAGAAGTCTATTTGCACAAGTGTTTTTTTGATATAGATTCCTAAAAGTATGGTTGGATCAAAGGGTCAAATTTTAATTTTAACATTGTTTCTCAAATTTAATTTGAAGGAAAAGTGTTATATTATGTAATTATTGATAGTTTTCATTGTGTTTTAACTGCAAGATAACATTTCAAAGTATTGTTGCTGCTTTAAAACTGATCTGAAATAGAGTGACTTTTATAATACTGAGTTATATTTTAGGAATTTGAAGAAAACTGAAGACAGAAAAAGGAAATTAGAAGAGCTTCTTAACTCTGTTGGTCAAAAGGTTTCAGAACTTAAAGAGAAGTAAGTTAAATTTTGAAATGTATTTTGTGTACTTGAAATATAAAGCTCAAGTGACTTTTTAAATTTTGATAATTTTAATTGCAACCACTATTTTTACTTCTTTTTGTAATGTATCACTCTAATTATGGTAAGGGTGTAGAATAATACAGAAGGTACTTTTTTCCTACATTTTTTAAATTGGTATATTAGAGTTGTATGTAATGATGGGATTTGTTGTTACATATTTATACATGCACAGAATATAACAAGACAGTTTGGCTAATATCAGTCCCCAACACTTTCCCTCTCCTTCTCTACCTCCTTCCCCCTTGGTTTCTTTCTTCTGCTGATCTCCCTTTAATTTTCATGAGATTCACCTGTACCTTTCTTTTCCCTTTTTCCTCTCTAGCTTCCATATATGAGAGAAAACATATGACCCTTGACTTATTTTGCTTAACATGATAGTCTCAAGTTTCATTCATTTTCCTGCAAATGATGCAATTTCATTTTTTTTTTATGTGGGGGCTACAGGGGATTGAACTTAGGGGCACTCAACCACATCCCCAGCCCTATTTTGTATTTTATTTAGATACAGAGTCTCACTGAATTGCTTAGCGCCTCACTTTTTCTGAGGCTAGCTTTGAACTTGGAATTCTCCTTTGTCAGCCTCCTGAGCCACTGGAATTACAGGCACTTATTTATAGCTAAATGAGTCACCATTGTGTATATATACCACATTTTCTTTGTAAATTCATCTGTTAATGGACACTTAGGCTGTTTTTATTGTTTGGCTTTTGTGATTTGTGCTTCTATAAACATGTGTCATTGTAGTAAGGTAACTTTAATTCTTTAGTATAAACACCAAGAAGTGGAGTAGATGGGTCGTGTGGTGGTTCCATTCCTAGTCTTTTGAGGAGCCTCCATACTTGATTTCCATTAGTCGTTGTGATAATTGACAATCCCATAGTGTGAAAGTGTTCATTTCTCTGCACATCCTTCTTAGCATTTATTATTATTTGTATTCTTGATGACTGCCATTCTGACCCGTGTGAGATGAAATTTCAGTGCAGTTTTGATTTGCATTTCCCTAATTGCTAATGATGTTGAATAGTTGTTCATATATTTGTTGACCGTTTTCCTTCTTTTGTGAAATGTCTGTTTAATTCATTTGCCCATTTATTAATTGGGTTAATTGATTTTTTTTTTACTTTTAAATTTTTTGAGTTCTTTACGTATTCTCGGTATTAATCGTATGTCAGAAGAGTTGCTAATAAAAGATTTTCTCCCATTTTGTGTGTTCTTTCTTTACATTTCTAATTGTTTCCTTTGCTGTGCAGAAGCTTTTTAAGTTGATGCTATTCCATTTATAAACTCTTGGCATTGTTTCTGAGCTTTAGGGGTACTTTTGAGAAAGTCATTGCACGTGCCTATATGCTGGAGTGTTGAGCCTGTGTTTTCTTCTAGGAGTTGCATAGTTTCAAGTCTAATTTCTACATCTTTGATTCATTTTGAGTTGATTTTTGTGCAGGGTGAGAGATAAGAGTCTAGTCTTATTCTACATGTGGATAACCAGTTTTTCTGGCATCATTTGTTGTAAAGGATGTCTTTTCTCCTATATGTTTTTGGCACTTTTGTGAAGGATCAGATAACTGTACATGTCGGGGTTTGCTTCTGTGTCTTCTATTTTGTAAAGAAGGTACTTCTTTTTAAAGAAATTCTTTGGTGAGAATAAATATCTTCTGTCTCTATTTAAGTAGCTACTGCTACATATATTTCCAATTACTAGTGAAAAGTTGAGCAAGAAAAATTTAATGTCATGAATTAAGGCTGGGAGTGTTTGTATTCGACATTCAATTTTCATTTTATTTTGACTTTAAAATTTTAGTTCTTAATATCTGATGATACTATCACCACATTTTCTGTAAGTATGTTGTCATGTTAAAAAAGATTTATCCTTTTAAATTTTTTCTGTTTTACATTGAAAAAATATTTCTTCATGCAAATATTATACTTATGTTTAAGGATAATTTGGGAATAGGATTATTTTTAAAAGCTTTTGTGTATCTCTCAGTCCCTGTGATTGCTATTGAGTATGAGAATTATTATAAACATTGGAACATTTTCTTTTATAATTGTGAAAACTTGGAAAGATGAGGAATATATAATTAAATATAGCATGTGTTATGGTTGCTTTCAGATTTATGACACAGCTACTTATATATATGCTACAGAGTTTTTTGAAGTAATGTGTTTCCTTTTTTTTAATTTATGGAAGAAGAATTACTGTACCAGGAAAGAAATTTATCACATAAAAACTGAAATCATTTTCTCTCTCTCTCTCTCTCTCTCTATGTGTGTGTGTGTGTGTGTGTATGTGTGTGTGTGTGTATGTGTGTGTGTGTGTGTATATCATGTGTCCTTTTTCTCTATAAGTTAAATATATATACATATATATGTTTATGTATATATATTTTTTATTTAGAAAAAAGCAAGTGAAAAAGCAAACGTTACATCTATAAACCCAGTGTTTTCAATTTTCCTGAACAATGTTTATTTAGAGATTTAGAAATCACATTATTTTCTTCCAGGTATTTTTAAATAAATATAAAGAAAATCAACACACCATTTTCAATGTCATATGCTCATAGTCAATACTTACTATCCAGCTAATTCTCTAATATTTATTAATTGGTATGTTGTAACAATGTTTCAAATCCATATTAGTCACTTGCTGGTTCAGGTATTATACTAGACACTTTATATTTATCTCTTTATTCTTTAAAATAATGCTGAGAATTTTAAGTGAAGCAGAATGGCATTTTCCATTATATAATCATTAATCAAGAATGGATTACAATGCTAATCACCATAATGTTACTTATCACCATGCTGTTGCTACTCTAGGCTGTGACACCTATTTTATTATATACTAACAAAGAATAAGATATATGATAACATGCAGTGAATAAAGATATGGTTTTCTGTTTCCAACTTCTGAAAAGCAGCAACATCCAGTGGAACTTTATGAGATGATGGAAGTATTCTGTAATATACTCTGTCTAGTATGGTAGCAAATAGCCATATGTGGCTACAGAGTATTTGCGATGTGTTTAATATGACTGAGTATTTCAATTTTTATTTTATTTATCTTTAATTAACTGGCCACATGTAGCTAGTGGTAACTTATTGAACAGCTCAGTTCTAGAGTCTTATGTCTAGGTGAAGAACATAGAGGATAGAAAGGCAGTGGAATGTACCATAAAATTCATGGAACTTAATATCTGGCACATCTGCATATAAATTGTAGATCCTCTACTGATGATTGGTGAATCTTTGTGCAATAATCTCTTATGGTCTAAATTTCTATATCTGTAACATGAAAAATTTTGAACTGTTGTTGTAAGAATGAAATGTTATTAAAAAATGTTTGATACAGGGCTGGGGATGTGGCTCAAGTGGTAGCATGCTCGCCTGGCATACGCAGGGCACTGGGTTTGATCCTCAGCACCACATAAAAATAAAATAAAGATGTTGTGTCCACCGAAAACTAAAAAATAAATATTAAAAAATTCTCTCTCTCTCTTTAAATAAAATGTTTGATTCAATCCTGGGCATATTATAGGCACATATTTGTACAACCATTTTCAAGGAAAACAATTTAAAAAGAGAGTTATAAACTTTGGCAAATGGGCACTGAGAGTGAGATTATATATAATGTATTAGATATTTGAGGTGAATTTTGAAATTGTACTTTTATTTTTGATAGGTAGATGTTAAAGAATATTTGACTGAGGGGATAAAGGGAGTGGTTGGAAGATATTCTAGACAAATGAAACATCCTGAGAGGAACACATGAGATAAAGAATAGGGCATTTTCTGATAATGTTGATTTTTTTTCAGATATTGCTGTATACTTTGGGAGAACTGATATAGCAAGTAATAAACCTAGAAAGATAGATTGGATCAGTCTTTGTACAGGGTCTTGAATGCCATATTAAGAAACATGTACATAAATACAGAA
Source organism: Callospermophilus lateralis (assembly GCF_048772815.1). NCBI lineage: Eukaryota > Metazoa > Chordata > Mammalia > Rodentia > Sciuridae > Callospermophilus > Callospermophilus lateralis. The sequence continues at coordinate 123,486,758 of NC_135306.1, read as the reverse complement.
GGTTATGGAGTACCTATCCAGCTTTTTGAAGTAGAGAATAATAGATTTTAAATATATGTGTTGGTATATATGTTTTATTAATGATAATTTTATATAATTATGGTCATATTATCATTAAATTCTGGCATAAATGTGTTCTTATTTATCTATGGATAATTTCATTAAGTATCTCTTAAATTCTTTTTGTTTTTAATTAAATGTTTTCTTAGATTTCAGAGCAGGACTTCTGAAGCTGCCAAACTTGAAGCTGAAGTTAGCAAAGCACAGGAAACAATCAAAGCTGCAGAAGTCTTAATTAATCAGCTTGATAGAGAACACAAGAGATGGAATGCCCAGGTTTGTTTTCAGAGAAGGGTCATAAAGAATCTAAAGTCTCAGGAAATTTATGATGTTATGTATTTGTTAAAAAAGTGAAAGCAAATATCCATTAACTTGCATCTGGCTTTGGACAAATGATCTACATACACATGGTTACTAAGTGAATTAATCTTATTGCAAAATATCTTTATGAGAATGGATTTTTAGGAAAGCAAACAAATCCCTTTTTTATTACCTGGTGCTGAGGGGAAGGACAGGAATGAAAATGATCTAATATAAACTTAGTTCTCTTTAGAGACTTTTTTGAATTTACCTTTACCAGGACAATAATTTTAGGGTTCAATATTGTTGGCCATTTATTTCTTCCTGAAATATTCTATTATTTTTGCTTTGTTAGTCTTGTCTCTCATTTTCTTTTTAACTTTATAACCATATTTCTTCCCTCACCTGATACTTCTCATTTGCTCATTCAATAATATTGATTATCTTCAGTATTCTCCTTGTTAACTCTTTTTTCTGAAATGGAACTGGGATTCTCTCATTCAGTGTTAATGTCCTCTATACCACAGTGATGACCAAAGCTAGGATATACAGAGTTTAAAATTAATATTTCCAACTATACTTTAAATAATTGCATTACTTTTGTCTCTTAGGAACCCACCCAACATGTCTAAAGTAACTTATTTTTTTTCTAATTCCATATCTCTTTTAGTTCATAATTTATTGAAGTTGTGTTTCTTCTATGCATCAAAACTATAAATGTGGGCTGTCTTAAATGTTTCCTTGTTTAATTGTCATATCAATTTTCAATATTCTTCATATTTGCCTTTCATCTTTAATGCCAATCTTTTTCTTTTTTCATCTGGATTTTCCTAACTTGTCTCTCTCTTATCTAACCTTTTAATTAGCCCATCCTTTATTTGTTGGCTGAAATATATTTTTAAAACTCATCTCATTACATTATTTGCTGCCTCTTAAATCACCTTTTTATTAAAAGTTAATAGAAAGGGGATTTGTTTAAAAATGTTAAAAGTGAAAATCCTTTGCATTGCATGGAAAAATCTTTCATAATTGTCCTCCAACCAACTCTCTCCCTCTCTTTCATTCCTTCTGTATCACTGTCCTTTCTGCTCTGTCTTGTGCTTCATCTGTACTAAAGATTATAATAATGAGTCTTGATTCATTAAATTTGTTACATACCTTTGTTCATCAGTGTATTTTAATGTTATTTTATAAAGTGATACAAATTCACGATATTCAGCTATGGTAAGGATGAAAGCTCATTATTCATTATGATAATTAGTAACTTTCAATGACAAAATGTGTGTTTATTTCTACAAGTACATTAGGATTTCATCCAAAACCACAGCAAGGTCTGTGGTCTTATTGTTATTTTAAAAATTTGACTGGTTTATTCCAATAGATAAGGGATTATTACTTAAATAAATATTTGATTTTTTCCATGAATGATTTTCAAATTAAAGGTTGTCATAGAATTTTGCTTCAGTATATTTTAGTTTATTTTTGGATACCTGGGATCGAACTCAGGGGCACTCAACTACAGGGCCAAATAAACAAAATTCCATGAAGCTTTAATTTTCTTCTGTGATAGGACATATCCATTTATATCTCTTTATCTCTTTTTCCAGGTTGCAGAGATAACTGAGCAATTAGCTACTCTTCCAAAACGAGCTCAACTATCTGCTGCTTTTATTACATATCTTTCTGCTGCTCCTGAGAGTCTCAGAAAAACCTGTTTGGAAGAATGGACCAAGTCAGCTGGTCTTGAAAGTTTGTATTTAGTTATTTGTGATTTTGAAATTTCAATATTCTAAAAATGCTCATTTGACCTTTATTTCACTCTTTTGTTTTGTTATTTATTTATTTGTACTGGGGATTGAACCCAGGAGGCTTAACCACTGAGCTAAATTCCCAGTCCTTTTTATTTTTCATCTTGAGACAGTGTCTCTCTAAATTGCTGAGGCTGGCTTCTTATTTATTATCCTACTTCAGCCTCCCAAGTTGCTGTAATTACAGGTATTTGCCGCTGTGCCTAGCTATTTTGCTTTACTTCAGTGTTCAAACTCTTCTGTAAGTTGTAAGGATACTAGACTATAGATTTGCCAAATTTCACAAAAGTTTTGGGAATTGTTTTGTTATTGCATCTTCTATTCCTAAATCACTATAAATAACAGACCACTAAAGGATTTTTGATATTGCATGAATTCAACTAAACATTTTATCTTTACAATAATTTTATGTAAAAAGGTAAAATATAGGAACTCTAACGTTTCTTGTGCATTTTGTGGTTTGCACAAAATTACTTATGATTGTAAAACATTCACTCTGAAGAAATATGAGTTAACTAAAGTTCTATTCCTTTGAACTTTTTTTTTTACTTCTTTATTCTTATATTTGAGTGCTAAATGTAGATGAATGTTTTTCAAATTAAAGGTTGTCATGGAACTTTTGCTTCAGTATATTTTAGTTTATTTTTGGATACCTGGGATTGAGCTCAGGGGCACTCAACTACAGGGCCAAATCACCAGCCCTATTTTGTATTTTATTTTAGAGACAGGGTCTCACTGAGTTGCTTCGTGCCTTGCTTTTGCTGAGGCTGGCTTTGAACTCCTGATCCTCCTGCCTCAGCCTCCCAAGCCTCTGGGATTACAGGTGTCTGCCACTGTACCCTGCCTTGTTTCAGTATATTTTAAATAGTTTTATCTTCTTTCCTTTATCAAGTGCAAGATTATTGTAATAAAGTATTCTTGGTATCTTTAATTTTTCAGAATTTGATCTGAGGAGATTTCTTTGTACTGAAAGTGAACAGTTAATTTGGAAAAGTGAAGGCCTACCATCTGATGACCTTTCCATAGAAAATGCTCTTGTTATATTACAGGTAATTAATTTGCTTTAATTTTCTCAGAAATGTTTTTTTCGGAGGCTTGCTAGAGGAATTCTTTACATTCTTAGGTTTTTGCAGTTATTGTTTTCTTAGTCATGTAAAAGTGAAAATATTTTGCTAACGAAAATTTACTTATTCTGTTAGTGAATGTATACTTCTCAATATAATTTATTTTTTACCTTAATATAAGAGTATAAACTAAATATAAGAGTATAAACTAAAGTGGCATTTTTATTCCAAAATATTCTAAATAGAAGTTTCTACTAGTAATAGAAATGCCATAGAGATAACTGGTTCATTTGGTTGTTTACTTACTTCATTTAGAATATATGACTTTATAAATTTTACATTTAATTTTATTTTATGTTGCAAAGTGAATTTAAGCTTTGGATTTTAAGTTGGAGATGACCATATGTATATTTTGAAAATTTTTCTTTGTCAATGTTTTCTTAAAGTTGGAAATATTACAACCCTTTTGGCAGTGAATGTGAAAACTAAATTCAAACGCTTGTACACAGATAAAAATCATTACTTTGAATAGTTTGATTTTAACCATTAACTTGATTTTCCTTTCTGACATGCAATTTGCAAGGTAATTTTTCTTCCTTGATAATGTGAATTTTTTCCTATTCTCTCTCTCTCTCTCTCTCTCTCTCTCTCTCTCTCTCTCTCTCTCCATTGAAAAAGAAAAACCTTTTGTGTCCAGAAAAATAAATAAATAAATAGATAGATAGATAAATAAATATATTTTTTGGTGCTGGGGATTGAATCCAGGGACTTGTGCAAGCAAGGCAAGCACTCTACTAACTGAGCTATATCCCCAGCCCTCAATAGCCTATATTTTACATTACCAGTGTTGTATTTCCTCTCTGTAACCCTTCTTCCTGCCCAGACACCATTTCCTTATTCTGTAATTTCATTGTCTCAGAGAAAGCATGAGAATTGAATAATGATCCTCTTTAGGTAGCATAAACTGTTTTATAAGATTCATATTTTGGGCCTTATTTATTCTGGGATAATTTGTTTGGTTTTATTAGGCCTGTTAATCATCTGATTGTAGTTTGGTTCGTTGCATTGGTGTCTTACCAGAAGAGAAGTTGCTACCACAAATTAAATACTTTCCCCTTATTTTAATTTGATTTTGGTATTTCTTTGATTTATTTTTTTAAACAATTTTTATCATTGCTTTTCCACTGGAACCACAAATCTGAAACTCTAAATTTGTTTGTAAATAAGTTCATTGCATCATTGCAACCTGTATGCTTTTTTCAGATTTGTTATTGCTTTTCCCCAAGGTTTGCAATCACCTCTTCTTGTTTCAGTAAATGTTTCAGAACGTAATTGTAGATTTTCAAAAAAGTTCTAGTTTGGGGCTGGTGTTGTGTATTAGCAGTAGCCTAGCCCAGCCCGTGTGAGGCATTGGGTTCGATCGTCAGCACTACATTAAAGAAAAAAAAAGTTAAAAAAAATAATTCTAGTTTAAGAATTCTCTTTTTATTCCACAAGTAACCAGGAGAAGTCTTCAGAAAACATGTATTTATTATAGTAATTTTTATTTTTTACTGATACCAATGGAAAATACTTAATTTTGTTTTCTGAGTTGTCTTTCATAATGAATATGTACAAATTGATTTTGAAGTTAGTTTTAATAAGAAGCTTTTATTTACTTTATATTTAATATTGATGAGCTCCTTTTAGTTATTTATTTGCAATTATTTAACAAAATAAATATTATTTGTAAAAATGTTGGGGGGGTATGGTAATCAGTGATTTTGTTGAATGAACTTTCCATTATTGTCAACATTCTATTTCAATTCTAAGGTAGACTAAATTAAAAATAAGTTTTTATAGTTAAGGGTGTGATTGGATAGTACATGTTTATAACATCTAATCATTAAAATACTAGGAATGTATATGAAATTAAATCTCTAAATATATACTACTTGTGCATCTGTGAAGACTCCTGAGGAAAGACGGCTAATCATGATAAATAACATGTATTTTTGATTCTGAGGTTTATAAAATTTCTTCAAGTGTACAACAACTTTTCTGAGTTTTTTTTTTTTCATTGGCGACTATTCAGATTCAAGTCTTGTAGTTACTCAAAAAAGTTTTAGATGTTAGGAAAAAGAAAAACCCTTTGGGTCCAGAATTATTTCTTTACTGGTCTTAACATAAATGCTTGAAGTTCTCATATTTGGCTTGACTTAACTGTTGAAGTGCATGTATTCTCTGAGAGAGGAAATAGTCAAACTTTTATTTATGCTTGACCTTGTAACAAGAATTAGGTTTATGTTAGTAAAAAGCTTACATAACATGTCTTTGAGGAGCAGAGAAAAATTTGGCTAATGTGATCATCCCTTGTGGATTGCTTGGGCTATGGTTTATATTAATAGTTTTCCTTTTACTTAAAGTATCCTGGTATGGGTGATAAATTATATGATCTTTTTAACGTTGGGCAACTCCATGAATAATGGAGAATATAAGGATGTTAGAAATAATAGAGAAGGTATGAGTGAAAAGCATTCTAAAAGGAGATGGAAAAGAAGATAAATATAATTTTCAGATTTTATATAATTTTTTCTTGTGAAGACATCTATTGGATATTTATATTTATTGTTTATGAAAAGTTTGGTATCTAATTGGTTTACTTTCAACAACTCAAAGTTTCTGAGATTTTTTTTTTCCTTTCTGCTACTTGGTATATGTCAAGGAAATGCTAACTAATTTGATACTGTATGTCTAAAATCAAAGAATTATAAAGTTAAATCATAAAGGGGAAATTCTTTACTTCCCCAATAAATCGTCATCATCATCATCATCATCATCACTTATGTAGTAATTACTATGTGTGCATATATTATTGTTTAAGAATTAACATAGGTAAAGCAAATACTCAAAATTCCGACATCAACTCAATCTAGTAGGTGCATATGTAGGCCTTGTTATAGATAAGGAAATTGAGGCACAGAAGAGTTGATCATTTGTCCATTGCTTTCAAGTAGTTGATCCAGGATTCAAACACAAGCTATCTAGCACCAGTTAGTACTCTAAAACTGCCTCCTATAGGAGTGTGTGTATGCATGCACATGTACATGAATGACCTTATTTATTTTGTGTTATTCTTGGTAATGTAACTCTCCTTAGGTAATAAAGAGATAATAGGCTTTAATTTTATTTGTAAAGTATTTTTGCTTTTATTCCATTTAATGTATTAAAAATAAAAGTAAAATTATAAAATGTTGTTTTAAGAGTCATCACTTTCAAAAATGACCTTTGCCCAATATTCCCTCTTAACCAAGGAAGGAAGAATTTAAATAGATACGTATTTCTAGTCTTGGATCTTTCTTCTGAGTGCCTGACCTCTATAGTTCCAACTACTGTAGAATATTTTTATCTAGGATGCTCAAGCTTTATCTGCCTTTAATTGAATTTGCTGTTTTTTTTTTTAATTGAGAATCTTTCTGTGACCCATTACAGCCTATATAAAAAACTATTTATGCTTTTAAAAAATTGAGATGTGCAGAAATTTGGGGCTAGCTTCAGAATTCAGAAGGTATTAATAGGACATTTCTTTCTTCATCTTGACAGATGGATTTATTCTCAGATAGGTTCTCTTTACCCTTCATTAGCAATAGTTTTTGGTGTCCTCATGTTTTCCATTATCAGAGTTTTTGTTTCTAGATTAAGGATGTACCACATCCTCCTTCCGCCTCTACTCCAAGCATGTATGTCAAGCTTATGGAAAGATTCTGATTAGTATGGGATACCTACTCATTCTGTGGATACAGGGTTAGGTGATTGATAATCCCATCAGAAATATGTTAAGTGGGGCATGCAGGACAGCATAGGTAGCTCTTCACTATAAAAATCTTTTTGTTTTTAATTTTTTATCATTGGTTTTCCTTATTTCCCATCATTGACAATATTGTAATCTTGGCCCAGTGGTGCAAACTATAAGCTGGGAGTCATTCCCACTGTTTCTTTTTCTTTCAGTTTATTATTCATCTAGTCTTGTCAAATATATTTTTCAGATATCTCAAGAATGCATCCTGTTTTAACCACTTCCACTACCAGTGGCTTCATTTATACTTTCATCAATTTGTATCTTGATAAATACGTTATTATACTATCTGATTCCTTGCCCTGAGTATCACTTCTTTTATAATGGTTGAAGGGATCCTTCAAAAACAAATCAAGTAATATTATTTCAATTAATATATTTCATTGAATTCCCATTGCCTGCAGTATGAAATTTTCACCATCTTTAAACATGGTATAAAAAAGATCTTCATGATCACACAGATGCCAGATTACTTCTGCCATTTTTTTAAAAAATATTTTTTTTAGTTGTAGTTGACACAATGACACAATAAAATAGACTTATTTAATTAATTAATTTATTTTTATGTGGTGCTGAGGATCAAACCCAAGGCTTTCCATGTGCTCGGCAAGTGCTCTACCGCTGAGCCACAAACCCAGTCCCTACTTCTGCCATTTTTATATATCATCTTTGCCCACATTTTTCTTAATCAAGCTATGTCAAACTACTGGAATTTTTCCAGGTACTCCGAACTTTATTATTATTCTTTTCATCATGGTATTTTTTTTATCCAAAATGATTTTTTTCTTCTTTGCCTTCCTAATTTTTCTTGGCTTTGATTGATTTGAATTGTTTCCTAGTCTCTACCCTATCTCCATATATCATTCTTCTGTAGCATTTTGTATACTTCTGAATGATGGGTTTTTTATTTTTGCTTCTTTATTGGATGTCAAGTCACTGAGGTCAAGGGAATATATCTTATTAATTTCTGTATCCTTTGAACTTTGTGTTACTGTAGATTCTAAGGTAGATGAATAAATGAATGAAAGCTCAACATTTTTGATCTATTGTAAGTTGTTAATTATATATTTTAACTATATTTCATCATGCAACACAGATAAAATATACCTTAGAAATTTTCTCTAAATTTCTGTGTAAAAGTATAAATGAGATGAACAAAAACTTGTAAGTACCCTTTAAATTTGTTAAACATCTTTCCTTTGCTAAAAATAGATTTTGAAACATTACCATTTTCTTTTCTTTTCTTTTTTTTTTCCAACTGCATCAGATCATTGGTTTGAAATCATGGGTAAGAAAACTCCTTCAAATTTTAATATCATACCGTCAGGGTTAAGCAAAATCTCATAGAACTGTGAAATGTTTATTATTGAATGCCATCATAAAAGTAGACCCCAAACCCATAGTAATAATAAGAACCTAATTGCTAACCACATCATTTTTCTAGGAATAGTACATTTATTTGATGGAACAGTAAGAGAAATCTATAGAAATAGATTCTGGGTAATGATCATACAGTGATGTAACATGGCAAGGGGGGAATATTCTACTCTGGTTGCAAACAAAAACAAATTCTTTGTGGAGAATTTTAAAACTGTAATAAAGTTGTTTTAAAGCTAGGTATGTTTTCATTATGACCATGTGCTAGGAATTCTAAATGGTGTTGGTGATTAAAAGCTATTAGTCTACAAGGCAAATTATTCCTACTATTGCCTTCCTTCTTGATATGCCACTGAAATAACAAGTGTTTTTATGAGATTGATACACCTCAGTCCTAAGTTTTTATTCTACTCTTTCACGTGTGTTTTCTTATCCCTATAATTGTACAATTAGATTTTTTTCAAATAAGTGAAAATTTAACAAAAATTAGTTCATTCATTTAAATCTTATTTAGTAGGTAGTGGTAATTATTAGATGACTTCTAGAGTTATTGCATATTTATTTGGTGCTAGGAGATATATATATTTTTATACATGTAATTGGCTTCCTATCATCTCTAAGAGCCATTGTGTGTAAGATGTCTTCACTGGGTTCTAAACTCCTGTTTGTTTTAGAGATTAACTTGTGCAGGACATTCTGTAATGAATTTAGTTTCTAGTTCATTAGATTTAAGCATATAAAGTCTAATTTTCATTTCTAAGACAAGGCTTTATGGTAGATATTTACTGCTTTAGAAGAATCAGTGTCTTAAAATGCAAATAACTGTGTTAAAATTATTTCAGCAGTATTTTTATGATTAGCTCATGGGTCTTTTATAAGGCCTTTATGGTTTATTCACCCAGAAGATGTATAAAGTTAGGGAATACCTTGATTATGCATTTTAAAAACCAGAACAAATAGTGCAAATAACATCAGCATGGGAATACAACTCTTGCTTAGCATATTGTTAACATACACTTTGAGTTATTCTGTAACAAATGGGACTATGCACAGTTTAATTACTTAATATTATTTCATTGAAAATTTATTAATTTGTTTTCCAGTACTGATATGTACTATACCTGTATTTATTCCTTTTGGTTGTACAGTTGCATCCTCCAAAGTCAGCTCATTTAGAAATTGTTTCATAATTTTTAGACATTTATTTTCATTAAATAAAACCATATTCATTTAATTAACATTCTTCTTTTTTTTCAATCTAGAGTCGAGTGTGTCCATTTCTTATAGATCCTTCATCACAAGCTACAGAATGGTTAAAAACACATTTGAAGGACTCACATTTGGAGGTTATTAATCAACAGGTATGTATTACTTATTATTCAGGTGCTAACTAAGAATAGCATCTTATAGTGAAAATAATTCTGGGTGTATAATTAGAAAACAGATCCAAGACTGTGGCCTATAATTTACCTGGAGTTGGATTTGGGGAAAGAAATATAACTCACTTAGCTTCAGTTTTGTAATTTGTAAAAAGTGATGAGAATATTTATTTGGTGCTAGGTATTGAGCTAAGCCCTGGGAATTTCATAGTGAGTAAAGTAGTCACACTTTCTGTTCTTATGAAGAGGATGCTGTAGTAGGTTGGAGAAACAAATATTTTCTCTAAGTTATGATTAATGGCACAAATATAACTAATTTAACTTAGAGAATCAGAAAATTCTCCTTGTCTTCAGCACATTTGTAGTTTTCTTGAATGTCTCTCACAATTTCCTATTTCTATAACATACCAAGAAGAATATTTAATATGTCCCAATATTTGACATTTTGATCAGTAAAATGTAATCATAGTCTTTTTTAATAGTGATTTCTTACTGTCATATTTATCTTGCTGAGAAAATTATATTTGATTATTTTTAAATTTCATTTTTGGAAGCCCTAGTTGTATGACTTACTTTTTTAAAAAAAATTTTATTCTTAAGTTTTAGGTGGATACAATATCTTTATTTTACATTTATGTGGTGCTGAGGATTGAACCCAGTGCCTCGTGCATGCAAGGCAAGCACTCTACCACTGAACCAAAACCCCTGTATGACTTGCTTTTATAGATATTCTCTTGTATTTGAAAAGTTATTTTTAAAAATTACCTTATTTTTATAAATGGGGTTTCTATCTCATTTGTTTGTAGTAAAAATAATTGAAAACTAGAAAATATGTAAAATATAATCATGTATTGGTTAATCATGGGGATATGTTGGGCAATTTTGCCATTGTATGAATACATAGAGTGTGCTTTCACAAGCCCAGGTCATATGGCCTACTACCCACATGGGCTATGTAATGTAGCCTGTTGCTGCTGTGCTACAAACACGTACAGCATGTTACTGTACTAAATATTGTAGGTAACTGGTAACACAGTAGTAAACACATCTAAATATAGAGAAGGTACATAGAATGTGGTATAAAATATAAAAATAAATTGTATATCTGTGTAAGTAGGCACTGACTATGAATGGAGTCAGCAGGACTAAAAGTTGCTCTAGCTGAGTCAGTGAGTGAGTGTTGTGAATGTGAAAGCTCAGTTCATTACTGTATACATCTGGAGAATTAACACTGTATATTTAAATTATACCAAATTCACAAAAATTTTCTTTTATCAATAATGTTAACCTTAGTTTGCTCTTTTTACCTTATAAACTGTAGCTTAAAACATATTTTCTTTTTTTATATATATTTATTTTATAAGAATTTAACTATTTTAAAATTAATTTTTTAAACTTTTTGAACTTTAAAAAATACTGGTTCTTTTTAGTTATACAGAACACCAGTTCCCTTTTGACATAATTATATAAGTATGGGATATATTTTATTCTATTTTAGACCCTGTACCTCTCCTCTTTTCTTTTCTCCTCCTCCTGCTCCCTTCCCTCTAATGATCTTTCTGCCATTTACCTGTCATTATTTTTTTAAATTAATTTCTTGTGGATGTACATAATGTCAGATTCACCGTTGTGTATTCATATATGTGCATTGGTAAGTTATGTCAGATTCATTTCACTACCTTTCCCTTTCTTATCCTTTCTACCTTCCCTCCATTCCCCTTTTTCTAACCCACTAATCTTCTGTTGCCCCCTCCCCACACTTATTGTGGGTTAGCTTCTACATATTAGAGAAAACATTTAACCTTTGGCTTTTTGACTTTTGGGGACTGGCTTATATCACTTAGCATGATAGTCTCCAGATCCATCCATTTACTGGTAAATGTTATAAAGTCATTCTTCTTTATGGCATAGTAATAATATTCCATGTGTGTATATATAGCACGATTTCTTTATTCATTTATCTGTTGAAAGGTACCTAGATTGGCTCCCTGACTTAGCTATTATGAATTGTGTTGTTATGAACATTGATGTGGCTGTGTCACTTTAGTGTGCTGATTTTAAATCCTCTGGATATATACCGAGACATGGGATTACTGAGTCAAATGGTGGTTCTATTCCTACTTTTCTGAGGACTGTCTATACTGCTTTCCAGAGTGGTTGTACCAGTTTGCAGTCTCATCAACAGTGTATGAGTATATACTTTTCTTCACATCCTTGCCAACATTTATTGTTCCTTGTGTTCTTGATAATTGCCATTCTGACTATAATAAGATGAAATCTCAGTGTAATTTTAATTTATATTTCTCTAATTGTTAGAAACATTGAACATTTTTTTCATATATTTGTTGACCATTTGTGAACTTTTTTTTTTTAAAAGTAAAGACATAAACAAATATACTAGTCTAGGCTTTCACAAGGTCAGAATCATCAATACCATTATCTTTTTCTAGAATAATTCCAGAAGGACCTTCCTGTGACTGTTTTATAAGTTAATTTTAAAAAACATAAGTAAAAGGGATATACTCTAAAGTATATTTCATGTACTCTAAAATATACTCTAAAGCATAAAGTATATATATATATATATATATATATATATATATATATATACATATATATATATATATACACATACATAAAGTTGTTTATTATTATTATTTGGTATAATATACTAATATATAATTGTATGTGTTGTACTTTTATAATATGCCTGACAGCTCAGCATTGTGCTATGACAGCTATGATGTACTAGTCAATAGGAAGTTTTTCACTGCTTTATAATCTTATGGGACTACTATTGTATATGTGGTCCATTGTTGACTGAAATGTTATGTGGTGCATGATTGTACTTTGGTCTCATTTGGGGTTTGCAGTATAAGATCTTAATAATTATCCCAAATATTATACTTTATTTTTCATCTTTGTTGGAGGCATGGAGTAATATTTTAAACTACTTTTTTTTTTGTTTTTGCTAGCCAAAAAGCCTCAAAATTCTTCACTGGTTGTAGAGTCTTGTCGAAGAGTCTTAATTAATAATTTATTAACTAAAAATTAAACTTAATTATTAAACCTGTCATACTAAGAAATATCTATGGGAATTCATCATTTTGCTTTTTTAAACTCCCCATTCAATAGTTGATTTGGAATATAGGCAAAGTAGTTCTTATTAATACCTGATAATTTATTATAGATAGAATTTGAAATTTATTTCTATAAAAAATTTATAATTATAGTAGAAAATTAAAGAAAGACATTTGTATTGTGAGGTAAAGAGATGATATTCAATGGGTATAGTGTTCCAGATGTGAACAACGAAAAAGTTCTAGATATCTGCTTACCTATATTGGTGTTATAATTAACAACACTGTAATATATACGTAAAAATTGTTGAGCTTTTAGATGTTTTTTCAACAGTAAAAAAATGATCAAAATTCTTATTTTTTTTCTATTTAAGTGATGAAAATTTTAAGATAACTTATTCAATTAAAATAATTCAAGTTCTAATAACTAGAAACATAATTGAGTAATTTGAATTATTAACATTAAAATTACATTTAAAATGTTCTTATTTTTCTAGTACTATATTCATTTATCATCTATAAGGATCTTTGCATATACTAATATAATAAAAAATTAATATGTATTCCTTTTTATTCTCACAGGATAGTAACTTTATCACAACTCTTGAGTTGGCTGTACGTTTTGGGAAAACCCTTATTATACAAGAAATGGATGGTGTAGAACCTGTTCTTTATCCATTATTGAGACGAGATCTGGTTGCTCAAGGTAAATATTCGAGTTTCCAGGGAATGCATATTTTTATGATTTCTCAAAGTAATTAAACCTGTTACAAGCCTGCAAGAGCCCTCATCCTGTGGAGTCACATGGACATGCTTAACTCTTTCCATAATAGAATATTGGGGCTAACAGGGCAAAGCCGAAAAAGAGCAAAGCATGCATTGTTTTGTGATCATCTGTTATGCCAGCAACAAGTTGTGATAGCACATATGAAATGTCTAGAAAGCAAGCTCAGTACAAACTCAGTAGTGTTTATTGGGGATTGATTATGAGAGCAAATTCTCTCACTCATAGCAATTCCCCAAAGGAAAGCAGATTTTTGGCATAAGCCCCATTGTTTCTATAAATAGTTAAGACACAGTTAGCCACTTGCATTAGTTCTGAGAATGAAGGGAATTCTTCCTAAATCCAAGTTCTCAGACACTGGCCATGAACCAATTTTTAAAGCAGATCATTCTAAGGCTAGCAGTCTCAGGATTGATATATTACCTCTTTTCTTCATAGGAATCCACTCCAGATTTTAGAAGGTGATGCCCTGAAACTTTTATGAGTGTGTTCATGCAAAGGGGATACACATGCATAATGTACCATGTGCATATACATATATGCATGCACATTACCACATAACTTGCCAACAAGATTAAGATAGAAAATGGGGTTATTGGGACAAAGCAGAGAAATAGCAAAATATGCACTCTTTTGATCTTCTGTTATCCCACAAATAAGTATGCTTGAACTGGCAGGGGTTAATATGTTCTGTAAAAAAAATCTAGGGGACATTTTACCTTTTGAAGGTTTTAAAAATATATTTGTGGGGATAAAGGGCAGGGGCTGCTTGGTCTACTGTATAATAATAGAAGCTTTCTAATCAGAACAGGACCTTGCTAGAAAGGAGTTGCCTGTAAGAGCTATCTCTAGTCTCAATCTGTTCTTTTGTTAGAGCAAACTCAGCTCTGTTGATCCTGCTTCTCATTGCAGCATTATGACTGGGGTGGAAATAAACTATTAAGGCTATCTGGATTTAATACTCTTTTTTCTATATCCTGATCCTGAAGGGCTTATGAAATATAAATCTTTAAGAGTCTTGGTTCATGGTAGTTTTTAACAGTCTATGTTGCATGATCTCAGAGTGCAATATTGACAAGATTCCCTTATATTGGATTCAGTAAGGGGTGATGTATTCCACATCACGATTAATTCACATTAGGAATCACTTTCTAGACAGTTGTGCAAGGATGTTTGTTCATGACAGAATTAAAAAAAGAGAGTTTGTCATTGCCCCATCAGACTTTTCCCATCTTGTTCTCATGGTTGAGTAAATTCATATCACATTATTCTATTAATCCCATTTTGGTATACTCTAGAGCATCCTTTTTCAGAGGGATGAGTTCCTCAGAAATTCCCATTTTGTCACCATACATTATCAGTGGGGACAGAAGACGATGATCTTAGAATCACATAAAACAGTCTATTTTCAAATTTATTTATATCTTAGTGTCCTTAACCTTAGCAGTATAAACTGCTTTTCTACCTTTTAAGGTCAAAGAAGATAGAAATAGGAATAGAATATGCTCCTCTTCCATAAATTTATGTTATTAAAAAATCCTTCAAGGACTTAGGTACTAGAACAGAGACCTTTGCCAAATAGAATGAAAAGTAGGCCCAAACTTTAGCATATTTGTTTAGGAACTGATTTCCTTAACAAAACGCCTAAAGCGCAAGAAGTAAAATCAAAAATCAATAAATAGGATGGAATCAAATTAAAAAGCTTCTTCACAGAAAAAAAAATCAATCATGTTGAAGAGAGAGCCTGCAGATTGGGAGAAAATCTTTACCACATGCATTTCAGATAGAGCATTAATCTCTAGGATATATAAGGAACTCAAAAAAATCAATGCAAAAAAAAAAAAAAAAACCAACCAAATAACCTCATCAATAAACAGACTAAGGAATTGAATAGACACTTCACAGAGGAATATAATTGATCAACAAATATATGAAAAAATGTTCAACATCTCCGGCAGTTAGAGAAATGCAAATCAAAGCTACACTGAGATTTTATCTCAATCCAGTCAGAATGACAGTTATCAGGAATACAAGGAACAATAAATATTGGCAAGGATGTGGGGAAAATGTACACTCATACATTGCTGATGGGAATTCAAATTGGTGCAATCACTCTGGAATGCAGTATGGAGATTCCTCAGAAACCTTGGAATGGAACTACCATTTGACCCAGTTATCCTATTCCTTGGCATATACCCAAAGGACTTAAAATCAGCACACTAAAGTGACACAGCCACATCAGTGTAGCTCAACTCACAATAGCTAAATTGTGGAACCAACTTAGGTGCCCATCAGCAGATGAATGTATAAAGAAATTGTGGTATATACACAAAATGGAATATTACTCAACCATAAAGAAGAATGAAATTATGGCATTTGCTGGTAAATGGATGGAGCTGGAAAATATTATGCTAAACAAAATAAGCCAATCTCAAAGAAGCAAAGGCTGAATGTTTTCTCTGATATGCAGATGCTAATTCACAATAAGCTGGCGTAGGGGCTAGGGAAGAATAGAGGTACTTTGGATTAGACAGAGGAGAATGCAGGGAGGGGAGGGGAGGGGTTACAGGGTAGTAGAATGAACCAGACATTATTACCCTATATGCATGTATGATTGGTTGCACAACCAGAGTGATTCTACATCATGTACAACCAGAAGAATGAGAACTTATCCTCCATTTATGAATGACATGTCAAAACACATTCTACTCTCATTTATAACTAATTAGAACAAATTTAAAAAAATCTTGTCCACATATTTTGATGAAAAGAAGAGCAAGGTATTAATTAAATTTTTTTTTAACTTCCTCATTCCTGTGTGGTTAGAAGCTCAGCTAAAGGAGAAGGTAGATTTAACAGTTTTAGTTTGTAAGTAGTTAAAAACATTGGATCAGCTAGCTATGTAGAAGTTATTGAGGGAGATACTGGTGTGAGTGGCAAATAATTTAAGTTTCACTAATGATTAATATCAAGAGTTTTTTTTTTATTACTATTAATCATCCCATTTCTTTATGGCTATTTCAGTTCATGCTGGGTTAAAGAATGGAACCAGGAGTTATAGTAAATATGATAACTGACCATTCTTGGTTGACTCTTGTGTTCCAGATACTTTTTTAAAGGAATGGTTGCTTTAGATAGGCTTGTGTATGAGCAACATAATAGTGATGTACCTGATTAGATACTGTATGTGTTTCCAGTGGCTGGTTCTCCCATATGGGTATGACTTTGATAGTCCAATTGGTTCTGGACTTAAAGGACTTTGTTCAGGGTGGTCCAATGGACTAAAAATTTCTGGATTATTGCTTTTCTATCAGGAGCAATTTATCCTCTTAAGGATGTCTGGGTATATCTAGAGACATTTTGATTGTCACAATTGGGGTAGCGGCGAATCTATGCCAGAGACATCTGAAAATGCAAGGAAAGGTTCCTAAAACAAATAATGTATCCAATACAAATTGTTAATAGTGCTGAGGCTGAGAAACCTCTACGGTAGTTTAGTAGTTCTGGCCCATAAGTCTGTGTACAGGTATATTTCAGTTGGTCTTATAGTGGCGTATTTAATAGATGTCTGTAGCATTGCATTGAATTTGCTAATCTATGTTTTTATTTATAGACATCTATAATTCTATGTATCTGAAGGAGATAGGAACCAAAGGCAAGAATTGATTTATAGCTTTTGAATTACCTCCAAAGCTTCCTTTTGCAGGAGCTCCCATTTAAACCTAGCCAAGTTTTTCCAAAGAGTCTATTTCTAGGAATGGAATGTGCTGATATTCATAGGCCCAGAGGAGATTCAGATGTTGGATCTCCGTCTTTAGTGACTATAAAGCCTTAATTTAGCCTTAATGAGCTTTGGGATATTTCCTTCACCATCTCCTTTTGATTAGTTGGGTGGCAGTGTTTTAAATTTGTCTTCATTTAAAACTCATTCATCTTGAGTTAATTTTAATTATGTCTGAATGCTAGACAATCCAGTATGAATAGTTTTTTTCCACAGGAAACCTTTGCCAAAATGTTAACCATATAATGTAATGAAATTTGGCAATTTGAATGGCATTTAGGTTTATCTAACCCAGATGATAATACACTTTTGGATAGTTTGGACCAGTAATGCTGTTCTACATATAATAAATGAACAAAGTTTGAGCTTCCTAAAGGAATATAAAAAATAAATCATTAGTAATTAGCAATATTCCAGTCTGCATATTAAATATCAGTTATGGTAGCATTTTTTTTTTTTATGTCAAGCATGATAGAATCAATGGTGCCACTTTTTGGTTTAAATTTCAGTGGTCACAGTAAACCTTCAAAGCAATATTGGTTTCCAGAATCCAGATAGATAAAATTGTGTTGCATCCCTGCATTTTACTCTTTAAGCTAAGAATTGACTTCATTTCTCTCACCTGCTGTATAAAAATTAAGATACCAAATCATAGTATTGTCTGTTCTTTTTTATCTCACCCAGGAAAATTACATTTCTCTTGTTCTATTCCCATAATACATAACAGAAGCTCAAATCATAAAACAGCTAACTACTTTTATTATCTTTGTACTTACATAATACAGTTTCCTATTATGTTCTTTTGTGTTTTTTATTGAAAAGAGATGGTAAATCTGACCTCTTTAAACACTGGGCTTATTTATTTTGTATACTGTTTGTTTGGTGTGTACACAGCTCTAGGCTGTGTACTTTTTTTTTTCATAGCTTATTGAGGTAAAATTGAAGTGCAATAAAATGTACATTTTTGATTTATGCAATTTGATCAGTTTTGACATGATGTAACCATTACAATCAATATAAAAATTATTACCAATACTTATTTTTTAAAAAATTTGAAATCATGCAGACTGTTTTCTGCATGATTTATTATAAATCAATTACCTTAAGATATGTAGAACCCTATCTTCACATCATTACTACTTCAAAATTAAATAGCACGATTATAAATATCTCACAGGTCAAAGAAGAAAGCACAAGAAAAGTAAGCAAAAAGTGCTTTGAACTAAGTGATAATAAAAGCTTAAAATATCCAGAATCTCTGGGATTAAACAGTACTCAGATGAACATTTATAACTTAAAGTACTTATAGCAGAAAGAATCTAGATTAACAATCAAATTATTTTCAAATTAGGTAGCACAAAGGAAAAAATAAGAGTAGGGGCAGAAATATATGAAATAGAAAAGAAATAATACAGCTAAAATTTGATAAAAATCAAACAAATGTGATCAAGAATAAAGTCAAGAACAAAAATTAATATCAATGGAAAGGGAGCTATCAAAACAGTCCTACAGATGCTAAAAATATATTAAGGTAGTACTACAATTGTATACCAAATGTGATAGCTTACGTAATGTGGTCTACATTAGAGAAGAATTTGTGTGCTACTGAGAATAAAGTGGTAGTCATTGATGGATGATATATTCTATATATGTCTGTTAAGTCTAAATTACCAATTGTGTTTTTTACTTCTTTAGCTTTCTTACTTAGTTTTTATTTGGAGGATCTATCCAGTAGTGACAGAGTCATGTTAAAGTTACCCAGTATTAGTGTGCTTTGGTCTATTTGATTCTTGGAATTGAGAAGGGTTTGTTTGATATACATGGATGCTTCGTTGTTTGGGGCATAACTATTTAAGATTGTTAGGTCTTGTTGATAGTTCTCTTAAGCAATATGAAATGGCCTTCTTTGTCCCTTCTGATTAACTTCGGCTTTAGCTCTGCTTTATCTGATATAAGGGTTGAAAATTCTGCTTGTTTATGAGATCCTTGTGAATGATTTTTTTTTCCCCATTCTTTTAACTTCATTCTGTGGATGTCTTTACCTATGAGGCAAGTCTCTTGAAGATAGCATATTGTTGGGTCTTGGTTTCAATCCAAATCTGCCAGACTATGTCTTTTGATTGATGAGTTTAGGCCATTACATACATTCCATGTTATTATTGAAAAATGATCTACTCCCTGTCATTTTGATTTATTTCTGGTATTTACTTTGAATTAGTTTCTCTTTTGATTGATAGTGTAGTTCTTCCCTTTGCTGGCTTTTACTTTCATTTTTCATTTGTTCTTCATGAAATATTTTATTGAATGTGTTTTGTAGTGCCGGCTTTCTAGTTGTGAATGCTCTTAACCTTTGTTTATCTTGGAAGGTTTTTTTTTCATCGTCAATTCTGAAGTTGAATTTTGCTGTCTACAGTATTCTTGGTTGGCATCCATTTTCAAGCTTGCTATACACTATTCCAAGACCTCCTAGCTTTGAGGGTTTGGGCTGAGAAATCAACTGAGAATCCATACTGGTTTCCCCCTAAATATCATCAGCTGTTTTTCTGCCCTTATTCTGTGTTGGATATTTTCATAATAATGTGCCTTGATATAGTTCCATTGTAATTTTGTATATTTGAGGTCATGTAAGCCTCCTGTATTTGATTTTCCATTTCATTCTTTAGGTTCGTGAAATTTTCTGATATTTTATTGAAAAGATTGTACATTCCTTTTCTTTGTATCTTCAAGCCTTCATCTATCTTGATAAATCTTAAATTGCCCTTATCAGGTCATCCCATATTTCTTGGAAGTTCTGTTCATGGTCTCTTAACATCTTTTCTCTATGGTCAACTTTGCTTTTGAGATTATATATTTTGTCTTCATTGCCAGAAGTACTGTCTTCCAAGTAATCTAGTCTGTTGGTGATGCTTTCCATTTGAATTCTTAATTTGGTTTGTTGATTTATTTATTTCAAGGATTTCTGTTTTTCCCTCAAATCTCTCTTTATTGAAGTAATCTTTCACTTTCTCTATTTTCTTTCTGATTTTACTCCTTATATTGTTCTTTACTTTGTAGATCGAGTTTGAGTATGCACATTCTAAATTCCTTCTCTGACATTTCTTCCACCATGGTGTCATCAGATTCTGTTATTTAAGTATTTTGTTTTGTTTGGGGTGATTTGTTCCCCTGCTTTTTCATATTATTTGTGCGTTTACCTATCTAGAAGTATGTATCTGAGGTAGTAGAGTTTTTACTCTGTTGACTTGTAGTGTCCCTGAAGGTTTCCAGTACCTCACTGTTTAGGGGGAGAAAATTAATAACAACAATCAATACAAACAATGTACAGCTTAAATAAAATAGTTTCTACCATGACATCTAAAATGCTAATTGTCACAATAAACAGAAATGATAAGATCAGTTATTGCCCACAGTAAAAACAGTTAAGTTTGCAAAAGATTTTATAATTTTGAATGGTCAACTGGGAGAGAACAGAAGCGATGTAGGATGTGATAATTATAGGGAGGAGGAAAGAAAATAAAAGTGAAAAACTAAAGAAGGATTGAAAGAGAACAATAGAGATTGGCTATTAGAGAGAATCAAGGGAAACAGATATGTGAGAAAAAATATATCTATATAAAGTAAACATTAAAAAAATAGACTACAAAACAAAATTAAAATATACTATTCAAATATACTAGTCTGCAAAATATTGAATAATGAAAAATAATTAGCTTCAAAAATTCTAGAAATGAGAAATAAAACTAATATGAATATGTATAAATGTCTAAGGTCACAATTACAGAAAAGAAAAAAAAAATCTCCATGAAAAGTTAAAGAATTGTGTCTCAATTCTCAGTTTTCCCTCTCAGCAGTGTTGGTTGGGGGATAATGGGGTGAGAGAGGTAATTCTGTAGTTGGAATTCCTAGAGGCAGCATTTAGACTTAGGTGGTCTCCTGGCTCTTTGCTGGATGCTAATTGGTCTAGATACTTTAAGTCAGTGTACCACCAAGGCCCAGCCACTGCCAGTGGGCACTGAAAGTCTGCACCCCAGGTGTCTCCTGCTGCAGTCTGGCTGGGCACAATTCAGGAGCCACTTGTCAAAAGAAACGAACTTTATTTTTAGAACCATACACGCCAAGCAAAACAGCTCCTCAGGAAAACCTTCAGAGCCCAGATGCCACCACCGGCTTCCCACAAGCCTCTCAACCTCCCCCACTCCTCCTGCTCTTGAGGCTGATTGGCTGGGTTGTGTGGGCAGAGCCAAAAAAAGTCCCCCAATGAGCAGCTCCATGGTCTGACAGGGCGGGGAAACAGCCCAATGAGCATCACCGCAGAGGAGCCAATCAGTTGGCAGCTAGAAGTTGCTGGGGCCACTGTGAGCCAATCATCAGCTGGCAGCTGGAAGTTTACTGGCAGCTAGAAGTTTGCTGGCAGCTGGAAGTTTGCTGGGGCCCCTTCGACTGTGGCTCTCAACAGTCTCCCCTGGCTTTCACTCTTATGTTTGAGAAGCCAATTCTTAGTCAATTATGTCTCTTGCTGCCCTGCTGCTACCCAATCTGGGGTTCAGTCTCCTAACTTAATCTCTTCCACCCACGTCCTTTCAAATTCCCAGCCAGGTGTGTCTCTTCCAGCCAGTCCTGCAAACAGCTGGGTTGGAGGGCGAGGGGTAGTGCTGGGTGGATTTTTATGACCAGTAGTCTCCTGTATAATCCTCTGTCTATGATTGAAATTTTTCTGGTCACTTAGGTATACTCTTTGTCTTGCAGTGTGTGTTTATTGGGCCTGTATTTTGGGACAGACTTGGATTTACCAGGAATTGGCTCCCTCAGCTGCCAACCCCATGCCATAGCTAAAGAATGGTTTCTTCCTCTGTCCTCCTCAGGCAGCCTGGAAATATGGGAGCTTCTTTCCTGTACAAAGATATTGTGCAGCATGCTGTTCAGTTTAGTTGGGCAGTGTCTTTGATCTCTGTACCCAGTTCTCTGTACCCAGACACACCTTAGGCCTCTTAAAAATGAGGGTTTCATTTAGTCCCTTGTCCCTCCCTCCACTTTGCTTGTGGAGGGACTCATCTGGCTGGGTACTCCAGCTAGCAGCAGTGCTATGACACTGGGTATTTTTTCTTACAATATCCAACCTCCTGAGTCCCTGATCTGCTTTGAATGTTCAGTATTAAATTCTAATAAAGTCTCTCCTCCCTTTTTTGGTTACCTACTTTGCTGAGAAGCTGCCTATCTGCTTTTTTGGTTTAATGTCACAGAGAAGCCAGAAAAACGATCTTCTCTATTCCGTCATCTTAAAACTCTAGGCTGTGTACTTTTTTAAAGGTATTTTTTCATTTACTCCAAATTGCCAAATGTATTGGTGCGTATTTTTAGTTAATATTATCATATCTTTTAAATTTGTAATGTATTTGTAATGAGGCTTCCTTTTGTTTTTAGGTTGATCTAAGTTTTTCTTGATCAGTCTTCATAAGGGTTTATCAGTTTTAATAATCTTTAGAATACCAAATATTAATTTTGATTTTTTTCATTATATTTTAAAATGGACTTTTGTCCATTATTATTCATTTCTATTATTTTCCTTGGATTTCTTTATTTATTTTGGTTCCTGAGATGGAAAAGCAAAATAGTGATAGTCTTTTCCTTTTCCTAATTTATATCTATAAATTTTCCACCAAGTCCTTATTTAGCTTCATGACTTATGTTTTGATTTCTTCTTTGATTTATAAATCATTTAACATTTTGTTGTTTAATTTCCCGGTAGTTGGATATTTTTGTTGTTGTTGTTTTTTTGTCTTTATATCCAACTTATCTCCATTGTGGTCAGGGAATTTATTCTAAAGCATTTTAATTTGAAGAAATTCTTTTGATGCCTTCTTTTTGATTTGTCATTTGGTTACCTTTAATAAATATGCCAGGTATACTTAAAAATTGTGAAAATTTGACTCCTATTTGATTTAACTTTTATTTCAGGCCAGTTAAATCAAGTTTTATGTGGTATTCAGATCTTCCATATACTTGCTGTTTTTATTTTTTTTCTGTTTGTTTTATCATGTCTCGAGGTAAATGCCTTAAAGTCTGTATTATTTTTAATATGTCTGTTTTCTTTTAGTTCTGAAAGCTTAAAAAGCTTTACTTTAAATATTTTGGAACTCTATTGTATATTTTGCATATACATGCTTTGAAATGTAGTATCTTTTTATTCAATTATGTTTTTTTATTATTAAGATATTCCCTTCTTTATATCTAGAAGCATCTGTTTTAGCGTCTGTTACTGGAATGTTACACTAAGTTTCAAGCTAGTGCTTACATGCTATATACTTTTCCATTCTTTTATTTTCAAGTTATGTTCATCTTTTATAAAAAGAAACTTTATTGTGTTTATCTAAGGAAGAAAACATTATGTAAGATACATATAGGTAGTAAAATGGCTATGATATGAAGCATGTTAACATATCCATCCTCTTTAGTTATCCTTTTTTTTGTGTTGTGAGAGCAACTAAAATTTACTCAACAAAAATGCTGAATACTATATAATTTTATTTACTCTAGTTCTCATATTGGTGTATCTAGATGTAATTATTGCACATATGTGCTACTTTGCATCCTTTGAGTTACATCTTCCCACTTCCTCCCACCACTTCTTCCTTTGGTACCCACTGTTTTATTTTCTATCTCTGTGTATATGGAATTTTTCTTTATTTTTTTTAGCTGTCATGTGTTAAGAGAGATTGTGCAATAATTTTTTTTCCTCTTTGTTTGGCTTATTTCACTGAAGATAATACTCTCCAGGCTCATCCATATTGTGGCAAATTGCAGGATCACCTTTTTTTTTGTGGATGAATAATATTCCATTGTATGTTTCTGTATCATATTTTCTTTATCCATTTTTCCAATGATGGGCACTTTGGTGTTTCTGTAACATGGCTATGTGAATAATGCTGCAGTGAACACAGCAATGCAGATACCTTTGTGAGGTGGTAGTTTCATTTCATTTGGGTATCTATTCAGAAGAGGGAACCTTGTCATATAATAGTTATATTTTCCAGAATACCAATCTCCAGTCCTACCAAATGTTTTCTTTTTTCCATAACATTAGCAACATTTGTTATCTCTTGTCTTCCTGATAAAACACATATCACGAATGTATGATATTTTACAGTTTTAATTTGCATTTCCCTAATGAGTAGTGATGTTGAATATTGAATATATTTTCATTTATCTTCTGGACATTCTTATTTCTTTGTACAAATGTCTATTCAGGTTCTTTGCCCATTTTTAATTGGATTATTTATTTTTTCTGCTATTGAATTATAAGAATTTTTATAAGTTTTGATATCTTGATTTTTCTGATAAATTGTTTGCAAGTATTTTTCAATCTCTAGGTTGCCTTTTTATTTAGTTGATAGTAGATATATTTGCATTTACTTATATCTTGATATTTTCCTAGATTTTATCATTCCATTTTTTTTCATGTATTACAAAATAAATACTAGTATAATAAACTTTTTAATAAATGAATTAGAAATAGAGAATAACATATAATTGAGTTTTTATTTTTGTAATCTATAATCCACTATTTCAGAAAAACTTGAAATACAAAAGATGTAGTTAATATTGAAACCATACTAAATATAAGCAGATATTCCTTTAATACTTCAGCGTTCCAGGATCATCAAAATGAATTATTCACTCTTGCTTATTAACAGGTCTTTTATTCTAATAGTTCCTTGGATAGCCTAAGCTTTGCTGTCCTTTAGACAATGTTTAAAAGCCTATAATAACGTTGTAAGTATTTGAAAATGTGTATTTTTAAGTATCATACAGTGATATACAAAATATTCAGGGCAGTTAACTGCATTTGTGTTTTTTTTAAACAGGACCACGTTATGTGGTACAAATAGGTGACAAGATTATTGACTACAATGAAGAATTCCGCCTTTTTCTATCAACAAGAAACCCAAATCCCTTTATTCCACCAGATGCAGCTTCTATTGTTACTGAGGTTAATTTTACTACAACAAGAAGTGGATTAAGAGGGCAGGTATGTAAAAATATAGTCATATATATATATATATATATATATAGTCATATATATATATAGTCATAATATATTTACGTTAGAGTTTTTTGTAGCTGTATATTTATTAGACATTGTGAATAGAAAGATATTGTATTAAGCTGATTAGTATTTAAACTTATGATTTTGAAAACAGTTTTGCTTATTTATCATCTGTATTGTATATTGTATATTTGAAGCTGATGCAACATAACTCTAATTTTATAGTCTTATTTCTGTCAGATATGGTAGATTTTGAGAGATGATTGGTTTGTAGAGATTAAGAAAACTTGCTTAATTTTTTTAAATTGGAAAATTGAAATACATGAAAGATGCAGTTAATTGACACATTCAGGTAATTGAGGGTTGTTGATTCCTGAGCCAATATTTTTAAAATCACAATCTTTGTGTTTTTAAAATTCAATTTATCTGTATATGTGTCATTAAATTTTATGGTTTTTGTGTGAATTTCAAAATGATTTTTTATGCCCAGGCTTTTATTTATATATATACTCATTTTTTTTTTTTTTTTTTTGCTCCTGAAAGATAAGATGTTGATTTCTTGAGTATTTTTCTTTTATTCATCTAATGATAGTGATTTTTTCTCTTGTTTGATTTATGTGAATGTGAATTTGCTATAAATTTTTCTTTATTGCAGTTTTTAAAACTTTTTTCAAAATATTATTTTCTTACTGTACCATAGGACTCACTGAATACATTTATACGAATGTATCTTTTGACTGAGTTGATAATAATTCTGACAGATAAAACATTGTAACAATCACTCTAAACTTGGCAGAATTAATTGACACAATTACTCCCTTCCATCTAAAAGCTCTCAAGGTAATTGCTAAAAGGTGCTATGTAGGCTTAAGAACTAAGGAAAGATGCTGTACAGCAGATTTTCAATTACGTATTTTATACCAGTGTCATTGGCTGTATTAATATTCAAAGTTAGCAATTTAAGCTTCTTTTTTTTTGGTACTGGGACTTGAACCCCATGGGTACTTAACCCCTGAGCCATAAATTTTTAAAAATTTTTATTTTGAGACAGGGTCTGGCTAAGTTGCTAAGGGCCTCACTAAGTTGCTGAGGCTGGTTGTGAATTTACCATCCTCCTGTCTTAGCCTCCTGAGGTGCTGGGATTATAGGAATGTACCATCATGCCTACATATTTTTTTACCAGCTCAACAGATAACAGTTTTAGCAAATATAATTCACATACCATACAATTACCAGTTCAGAGTGTATCATCCAATGGATTGTTAGTGGAAGTGCAAGTAGCTGTGCTTAAGAGTTTGAGGAGCAAACTCACCATTTTACTTTCTACCAACAATGTAGGAGCGTTCCATTTTCTCCATATTCTTGCTAATTCATATTAGTTATCTCTTTAGTAGAAGCTGTCCTTGTAGATGTGAAGTGATATCTCAATATTTTAAGTAATATATCTTGTTATTTTTTGATGTAACTACTTATCAATAGATGACTATTCCATAGTTTTAAAAAATCTAACTTTAGAACTAAATATTACTTATTGATTTGTTAATTACTATAATTTCCTACAGCTCTCTTATACTATTAAGCATTTTATTGATCAATTTAACTATTTATCTAATATCTTTTTCATCAGATATAATTGTGAAAGTGTTTCATGTTTAATTAAAAAGAATGAAATGAGGTAACATAGTACCATAATGCTTGAAGGATTTGGTCAATACAAGGCCCGAGTAGGAAGTTTTTTTTCTTGTTTTATGTTTTATTGTTAGGATTACCTTGCCCCCACTTTTCTTTTTTTCCCCCTTAGCTTTTGGCTTTAACCATTCAACATGAGAAACCTGATTTAGAGGAACAAAAAACAAAACTATTACAACAGGAAGAAGATAAGAAAATACAGCTAGC
The DNA here is from genome assembly GCF_048772815.1 of Callospermophilus lateralis. Classification (NCBI taxonomy): domain Eukaryota; kingdom Metazoa; phylum Chordata; class Mammalia; order Rodentia; family Sciuridae; genus Callospermophilus; species Callospermophilus lateralis. Next base: position 123,459,350 of record NC_135306.1, on the reverse strand, counting down.
CAAGCTTGAGGAATCTCTTTTAGAGGTAAAATTGAGCTATTTAGTATATTTTTTATATTGCTTTTTCTCTTTAGTAAATAAAAATAACAGTGCCTTTTTAAAAAAATGAGTAGCACTTTCAGAATGTTTTTGTTTTCAAAGGTCTACAAATATCTAATGCTAAAATTCAAACAGAAAACAAGGAGATAGATTTTGGAATATAAGATCTTGAGGAATTACATTTGAGACAAGCAAATTCAACTAATAATTTTTTATACTGCCTTGTTGCATTATTTATCATATGTTCAGAATTTTAAAAAGTATTAAAAATTGGCATGAATTTATAATTTAATCTATAATTTTATATAGTTTTATTTTTTAGTAGATATGATAATGACATCATATAATAATATGCTATATTATTTGATATAGGATGACCCAAAGTATTTAAATTTTTAAAAAATAACAAGTTCCTATACATATTATCAAATTAGTGACAGTTAATGTGGGCTTCCTTTAATTGGTTATTTTAACATGTCTAACAATGTTTGTATTATTTTGTTAATTTTTTCTACAGACACTGGCCACATCCCAAGGCAATATTTTGGAAAATAAGGATTTGATTGTATCTTTGAATCAGACAAAAGCAAGTAGTGCACTTATTCAGGACTCACTTAAAGAATCTTACAAACTCCAGATTTCCCTTGATAAAGTAATTATTTCCTCTGTGATTTTCTATCAGGTTTTCTTAAATAATTATGTTAATATGATAGAAAATTCAGATCAGGGCTTGAGGGTAATGATTATGTCTAAGAAAAAAAGCCAAAGATAAACATTGGAGCCTTGGGTCTGATTCTTCTTATTATAGAGAGTCAGCTAAGATGTTGGGCTCATGGAAAAAAAAGACTGCTGGTCCACATACACTGGTGGGGTCTACTGATTTTTCACATGTTATCCAAGGTAGAGCTATAATGTTGTACTAAAATTGAAAATGAATACATTAAAAATGAACGTTAGGAGGCAACATCTTTGCCAATTGTGTAAGTGAGCTTTTTTTCTGTTACAAATGCCTGAGGTAAATGAACTTAAAAAGAGAAAAGGTTTATTTTGCTTACAGTTTTGGATGTTTCAGGCCATGGTCAGTTTGCTTATGGCTATGGGAAGTGGGAGAGGAAGGAAGAGTGGGAAGAAAGAACCAGGATACCATAATTCCCTTTGAAAACACTCACTCAATTCTCTAAGAATTCCCACGAGGTCCCACATTTTAAAGGTTCCACTACTTCCCAATAGTATCATGGTCTGGGTGCCTAACCTTTAACAAATGAGCTTTAAAGGGACATTTCAGATCCCAGCACTTTTAGGACTTTTCTTAAGATAAAGCCAGTTAAAGATACTAATGGAGTTTTAAACCATTATTTCCATTAAAAAGCATTTTTTTCCCTAGTCATTCTGTATCCCATCAGTGTGATGATCTGAACCATTTTCTTACCAATGGCTTTAAATTATTTTTACTTTATTCTTTTGATGTTTCCTTTAGCAAAGTTTCAGTCCTTTATCAGTACAATATCTTTTCCTTTCTTGCATTCTAGTGACTGATCTTTGTTGGAAATAAATGACCAGGGAAATAAATGTTTTTATGAATTTCCAGGCTCTAACCTGACATGAGCTCCAACTGATACATTTTAATTATCTTCCATTTGTCTTAATGACTTTTTCAGCTTTTCCTCAATATTTTTTATAAATTTTACACTTCTTTATTGCTGCTTTCTTCACTTGAGAAAGAGCTCTGTTGCAACCAGAAGTTGAGCAAATTTTATAGCTTGATTCCTATCTAGTCACCCTATTTTCCTTACCAAGTCTAAACTTTGCAGATTGCCAGTTGTGATTGCCAGTTTCTACCAAAAGGATTTTGAATTTTGTATGCCTTTTCTTACTTAAAGAAAGTAAGAGGGCTGGGGATGTGGCTCAATCGGTAGTGTGCTTGCCTGGCATGCGAGGGGTGCTGGGTTTGATCCTCAGCACCACATAAAAATAAAATAAAGATGTTGTGTCCACCGAAAACTAAAAAATAAATATTAAAAAAGAAAGTAAGAAAGTAAAAAATTATGTATCACTTAATTTTACCAGTATCACATTTTTAATTCCAGTGCTTTGATCATGACATGGAGGACCTCCTCAGAGTTCTAAGATCATTTAATCTTATGATCCTTCTATTTCTATCATTCTTTATTTTCTGTCAGAATGAAGGTTCTTATCATTATTTGATCTTCCTCTGCTTACATTAAGCTGTGCTATTAGATGATGTGCAAACCTGTTACAGTCATCTTCTTTTCTTGTTTTTTTTTTTCTTGACATGTCCCACATACTTGTCTCATAGTTTAAACTTTTCTCTGCTAGCCTAGTAGTTCCATGCTCTCTTGCATACCTTACCTAAACAGATTTTTTTAAAAAAAAATGTATAATTGCATTTTCTATTGTCTGATCCTGTTTACTATTCTATCTTACCCTCTTTCCCCAAGTACGTTTGGTCCTCATTAAGACTAATATATGAACTATTTTTAGCTCTGTTATCTTGAGGGGCAGAAAAGTATTTGAAATAATGTCTCCCCCCAATATTCATTTGTAAAAACCTAAATTCCTAATGTGATAGGATAAGGAGGTGGGACCATGGGCAGATGGTTATGTCATGAGGGTGGTCCCTCCTAGGTGAGATTAGTGCCCTCATAAAAGACAGTTGAAGGAACTTATTTGCCCCTTCTTGTTTGACATAGCAAAATCAACCGTTTCTATGAACCAGGAAATGGGGTCTCACTAAACACCAAATCTCCCAGTGCCTTAAGAATCTCAAATTTTCCAGTCACCCAAACTGGGAGAAATTAATTTCTATTATTTAAAAGCAGAACTAGTTTAGTGTATTTTGTTATAGCAGCCTGAATGGACTAAGATGTATATTGTCCTCAACTTCATAAAAATAGGAATAATAATGCTGTTTTTTGAGTTACAAATTTATTTGATTTGTTATCTTATTTGTTGTATGTGTGTGGAAATTTAAGACGGTGGCTATACATGTTCATAGTGGTCTGTAGGTGGCAGTAAAGCACTATACTAAAGTGTTTCCCCTTCTCCAATGATCCACAGGAGCGGGATGCCTATCTCCCTCTGGCTGAGAGTGCCAGTAAGATGTACTTCATTATCTCTGACTTGTCTAAAATTAATAATATGTACCGTTTTAGTTTGGCTGCTTTTCTACGACTTTTTCAACGAGCTCTGCAAAACAAACAGGTAAGCTGTTGAATTTGACCAATTGTGGTTGAATTTGACCAATCACTTTACTATGTACTTAATTTATAATAATAATTTTCTGATAAAACATGTAGAATTATGCTTCAGATGACCACATGTATTACTTTCAACATATATTTAAAATAAACCAGTTTCTTAATTCATTTTATTTTCTAAACGGTTCTAATGTAACAGTCTTTTGATGGAAACAATTTATGTTTTTAGAATAAATTAATAAGTAAAATATGATGATTAAAAAATCCAGTAATTAATAAAAACATAAAATAAGAAATTATCCACATAACCCCACTATATAGTATATATCTTTGTTTGAGACTATAATATGAAAGTATTGTTCTTAATAATGTGTACACAGTAATGTACTGCCTTAGGAAGCTTATATTCTAGTGGAGGGAAAGATATATAAAGGATACCATTGTTTTAAAGTAGCACACTGTAATTTAAAAAAATGTATACTATGGGCAACTTCCATGTCAATAAATAAATACATAACTGCACAATATTTTTAAGTGATAGGTTATCTCTGCGGAGTATCATAATATTAAAAACATTTTCCTATGTTCATGTCAGAAATTTTGTCAGGAAAAAACAGGGATGGCTTGTCTTTGTTTTACAATGTCTGGGGCCTCAGGCTGGAATGTCTTGAGGATGTGGTGGGGAGGGGTTTCACTTGCCCAGGTGGCTGGGATGGGAGGACTTCATAAGTAGGACTGCTTACTGCAGCACCTCTGTGCTAGGTTTGACTTCCTTACAGCACAGAGTAGATGGACTTGTTGTATTATACCTTGGGGCACCAAAGGGATATTCCAGTGAATGAAGTAGAAACCTTTTATAACCTAGCCTTAAGTTAGTGTTATTTCTGCTGTCATGTATTGGCTGAAACAGTCACAAGCCTGCCTGTATTCAAGGAGAATAGGAAGTAGACTTCACCATTTGATGGAAAGAACATTGAGTAATTTGGGGGTTATGTTTTAAAATAGCTGTAGACATTAATAGGTTCTTACCCCTACCCACCAAGTGTTTTCTTAAATTCCTAGACTTCATCTTGGCTGGGGTAAAAATGCACATTTGTAAGCTTTTTGACAAATACTAATTATCCTTCAGAAATATATGATTATTGGTGTATTAAACTGATTCAGTGAGGACTTTTTCTTAAAGTGTTAACAACATCTTAACAATAGGTATTTTATATCTTTAAATAATTGTTCGATTAAACAATTGAAAATTATTTCATTGTTTTTGTAAATCTTTGATCATTTGTAAGGCAAATATCACTTATAAAACAAATATAATATGATTTGATATTTGCATTTTTCTTCAGTGAATGATGTTTTTATATCATTTGTGTATTTTTCTTTATGTTAATTATAGAGTTTTAAGAGATTCTTATATATTAAGGGTCTAAAGTCTTTTTTATGTGCTACATGTGCCTTTTTTTATTTCTAAAATATTTCTGCAAAGTCAGTTACATCAAAATTATCTTCTTGGTTTTTATACTTGGAATGAGTATGATATTAATGTTTTAAAAATATTTTAAAAATAAAAATGTTTATAAAATAAAAATGTTTTACAGAAGAAAATAAACTTTTCTTTTGATTAAATTAGGGAGCACTGTTCATATGCTTTTGAAATAATATTTTTGGAAGAGAATAAATTTTTCTCTCAAATAAATTGGAGCACAATTTCATGGTCAAGTAAATTTACTTAAATCTCTTTTTCAGGGGAAAGATTATTCATTTAATAAACATTATTGCAGACTTACTTATAACTTATAAATATATACCAGACATTCCAGGCATTGTGCTAGGTTCTGGGAGTGTTTAGCAGAGACCAATAAGAAAAGCTACTCCTTATCTTCATTGGTGTGGAACATTTGATATTTTTTCCATCAGTGAATTATTTTATATATCCTTTTTTATTTGTTTATTAATCATGATTCTGTTATTAATTTTTTCCCACTAATGTATGTCATTCAAATTTGCTCTCACATTCAAATTTGAAATAAATTTCCATTTAATAGTGACCTTGTGCTTTGGTATAGCTTTTGTTAGCAAAAATTTCTCTACACAGTCGTAGTTCATGTCTTTAGTGTATTTTTTTCATTTCCTTTGGACAAACACTAGATTTTGGTCTTTAGGTTTAAAAAAAATAGTTTAAAACATTACCTTTAATCAAACTATTTATAATATTTTACTTTTGGAAACATTTTTACAAAATATATAGAATCCAATAAGGTCTATAAGAATTAATTTACAACATATGATTGATTTTATTCTGATTCACTGTGTCAGCAGATAAAACTAAGGATAATCATGCTTGTCTTTTACTGGGGACTGAATTAGAGCAAATTATATTCCATGTTTTTATGATTATGTCAAAATGTATCCTAATGTTACATATAACTAAAAAGAGTAAAAAAAATAATTATAAAAAATTTAAAAATTATATGATAAATTTATTTTTAATTCCTCTTTATTCTTTGGTCACAAAATATATATGTTAAAAAATTAGTAACTATATACTGTGGTATGAGAACTGATAAATAGTGTAGAAGTTCAATCAAACTCAGTAAGTATTAGTTGTTCTTTATGTTTTAGAAAAGCTAATCCACTTTCCTCAGTTATAATAGTACTGTAATAATATGTCCATTGATCAAATTTTACCCTTGTGTGTGCATATATGTGGGTGTATGTTTATGTGTACATTTCAATTTATTTTTAAAAAGTAACATAATTTTAAATATGTAGAGTAAAAACCGTGCTTTTCAGTGTTTTGTAAATGTAGATCTTATAGGTACTGTATTCTGTTTTATTTTTATTTTTTCTTATACTTTTTTTCATTTTTAATTGCTGCATTATAGTTATACATAATGGTGGGATTTTTACATATTCATTGTTATATGAATACAACATAACACTATAATTTGACTACTATAATTTCCTAACTCTGTTTTATAATAGAGTTTATTTTAGTGAATCTAAGTCTCAATTTCATAATTGATCTTTCTTAATAAGAGGAGCATTTGCTATATAAACTAGGAACAGACAATTCTTCTGGTTAGAACATGCTACCAACAACACCAGAAGTGTACACTTGAAGTATCTGGGTACAACTAATCTTCATTGGTGTGGACCATTTGATATTTTTTCCATCTCTAAATGATTAAAATTATTTTAGTAGGTTTATTTTGGTTGTTGTTGTTGCTGTTAGTTATAATCACAAGGAACCAAACAAATTTAATCTAATTATTATATCAGAATTGAACTTTATAAGACTTATTCTTCAAATACCTCCTGAAGTGAGAAGTAAAATTTACATTATAATGAGAGAAAAGTTCAGCTTATACAACCCTCATTTCTATGCCAAGCAATATTTTTCTTATTAAAAGAAATAGCCATTAGTGATATCCTTTCAAATGGTGGCAGTCATGTACATTGGAAATACCAAATGAGATAAAAAACTAGAGGTGTATATGAGTTTTTGCTGTATCTGTCTCAAAATTATTGTTATCCTTATTCAACCTGTAGTGCATAGTTCAGTATTGTTTAGGTTCTCATATTAAGGATGAGAAATATAAGATGATTTTGGTCATCTTATTTTGGGACTGAATGGATAATTATATAATACAAGTAATTTAAATGGCCTTAACCCAAATTGAAATAGTGTTTTTAAATTAATTCTTTTTAATTGTTTGTATTAGTATATTATAGTTATATATAATATTGAACTCATTTTGATGTAATCTTACATGAATGGAATATGAATAGCTCCACTTCAGTCCCCATTACTTTGTTTTTTCCTCCCCTCCTTCCTTATCCTACTCCCCTACCTCTACTGTACTAGTTTTCTTTCTATTTATTTACAGTTTTTTGAATTGGTGCATTATATATATGTATATATGGTGAAATTTACTGTGGTACATTCATATATATTCATTGCATGTTTTTGTCCATTTCGTTCTACAGTTTTTTTTTCTTTTTTTCTGCTTCCTCCCCTTCTATTCCTTTCCTCTATTCTACTGATTGCTCTTCCATTTTCATGGGTTTCCCCCACTTTTTTCCTCTTATTTTGCACTAGTTTCTGCATATAAGAGAAAATAATTGATACTTGACTTTCTTGATCTGGCTTATTTAATTTAGCTAGATGTTCTTTAGTTCTATCCATTTATCAGCAAATGCCATAATTTCATTCTTTTTTATGACTGAATAAAACTCTATTGTGTAGATATACCAAATTTTCTTTATCCATTTGTCTGTTGTTAGGCACTTGGACTTGTTCCATAATTTGACTATTGTGAATTCCACTGCTATAAATATTGATGGGCCTGTGTCATTCTAGTATGCTGACTTTAGCTTTTTAGGATAATGGTGGTTCTAAATTTAGTCTTTTGAGTAATTACCATACTGCTTTCCAAAGTGGTAATACTAATTTGCAGTCCTACCAAAAATGTATAAATTTATACAAAAATGTAACTTTTATCCTACATTCTTGCCAGCATTTATTATTGTTTGTATTCTTGATGATTGCTATTCTGAGTGAGATGAAATCTCAAAGTAGTTTTGATTTGCATTTTCCTGATTTCTAGGGATGTTGAACATTTTTTAAAATATATTTGTTGGCCATATGTATTTCTTCTTTTGAGAAGTGTCTCTTCAGATCTGTTTTCCATCTATTGGTTGCAATATTTAAGGGGGGAGTTTTTTGTTTTAATTTTTTATATATTCTGGGTATTAATCCCCTCTCAGTGGAGCAGCTGGCAAAGATCTCCTTCCATTCTGTAGTGTCTCTTATCACACTCTTATTTCCTTTGCTGTGCAGAAACTTTTTAATTTGATGCCATACCACTTATTGATTCTTGTTTTTATTTCTAGAACTTTAGGGGTTTCATAAGGAAATCAGTGCCTGTGTCAATATGTTGGAATGTTGAGCTTATATTTTCTTCTTATAGTTGCAAAGTTTCTGGTCTGATTTCTAGGTCTTTGAACCACTTTGAGTTGATTTTTGTACACGTTGAAAGATAGAGATCTAGTTTCATTCTTGTACATGTAAATATCCTATTTTCTCAGGACTATTTGGTAAAAAGGTTGTCTTTTCCGCAACATATGCTTTTGACATCTTTGTCAAGTATCAAATGACTGTGTCTGTTAGAATTTGTTTCGTCTCTTCTTTTTTCTTTCACTGGTTTTCATGTCTGTTTTGATAACAATAGCATGTTGTTTTTGTTATTATACCTCTGTAGTATAATTTGAGATCAGTTATTGTGGTGCCTCCAACATTGTTTTTCTTGCTCAGGATTGCTTTGACTATTATGGGTCTTTTATTGTTCCAAATAAATTTTAGGACTTTTTTTTTTATAGTTCTGTGGAGAATGTCATTGATATTTTGATGGGGATTATAATGAATTTGAATAGCACTTTTGGTGGTGTGGCTATTTTAGCAATATTAATTCTACCTTAGATAGTGTTTTTGATGCTATGAGAATCAAAATGTTATGGGTGAAATTTAATTAATTTTGTTTTTGGGGGAATTGGAGTACATAAGAGTTCAATATCATTTATTAAAAGTTTTATACATTTTAGAAAAACACATAAAATTTTATATTAGTGTATAAATTTAATTCATTTATTTGTTTAGTCCTTTGGGTTTGATGGGCAAAAGATGCTATTTCAGAATCAGTTTTGTGTCTGGAGAAATAATTTATAAGAATGATTAAACTCTGCAGTACCTTTTAAGTGTAATAACTTTCCTAATGCTCTTTCAATTATTAAATTGTAATCCACAGGTGTTTGAAAATACAGAACAGAGAATCCAGTCTCTTATAAACTCATTAAAACATATGGTATATGAGTATATATGTCGTTGCCTATTTAAGGTAAGAAGCATTATATTTTTTCACATATAATATACTATATGAAGCCAGTGTGGTGGCATTGTTCCAGCTACTTGGGAGGCTAAGTGAAGAGGACCACTTGTACATAGGAGTTCATGATCTGCCTAGGCAACACAGTGTGACCCCAATTTTAAAGTATATGTGTATATTTGTGTGTGTGTGTGTGTGTGTGTGTATACACACACACACACAAATTACTTCATTCTTGATTTTTTATAGAGTTTACAGTTATATAACCATTTAACCACTAGAATTGGCCTTTTTGCCATTTTCTCATTATATTCATTGCTTATTGGAATATCTTACGACATTCCAGGATTTTGTGAGGTGAAAAGGGAAGTGAGGAAGGGAGAGTAAACACTTGGGTTAGCTGCCTTGGCTCTGAACATTTCAGTAAAAACAGATTGCATATTATCTAAAGGGTTTCTTATCCTCAACCTCTGATATTTTGGGCACATAATTATTTGTTACGTGAGGGGTGTCATGTGCATTTTAGAACATTTAGCAGCATTCCCGATCTCTGTGAATGAATGCCAGTAGGACTTGCTCCCCTTGGCTCCCCATTTGTGAGAATCAAAACATGTCTCTAGACATTGCCCAGTGTCCCTTGGGTCGTGGGAACAAAATTGTTTCTCATTGCTAACGTTATTAGGTAAACTAATACCTGCTTCTGAGTTAGGAGGAGTTGGAGTAGGTTGTTGTGGAAGCCTTCATATTATGAAGGTTCCAGAGAAACATGCAATAAATAAAATTGTAGGAAAAAAAAAAAAAGAAACTTTTGACCTTTAGAGAAAACATGGAGAATTTTCATTTAGGATTAAAAAAAAAAAAAAGTCTTTGAGTGTAGCTTAAGACATAATGTTAAAGAAGAGCTTCATAAAGGCAGTTAACTGAGTTTGAGAAATAGTTATCATGGTTCATTTATAAAAAGACTTAGCAAATCTTGAAAATTATCAATTTTTTTTAGAAAGGAACATTAATTTTTATTTTTTAAGAACTTTATTTGAGACAATAATTTTTAAAATATCTTTCAGTATTTTGACAAGGATTATTATTGGGAGTTCAAGAAATTATGCTTGAGCATTTCTGCAGAATTCCTTCTTTAATGGGAACTTGGATTTGTATTTTTCTTTTAAAGGTCTTATAATTAGTTCACTATGATTCTAAAATTCACCCTTTGGGTCTCAATTTTTAACTTGTATAAAATGTTGAATTATAAGCAAGTAATATCAATCTAGTTTATCACTAAAATGGATGATCTTAGATAGTGGATAATCTTTATAGTGATAGTTTCATTAGTTATAATTCTTATGATGTCTATAACAGTTGTATAATATATTATCATGTAATAATTATTTTTTATCACACAAACTTAAAAATATTTTCGAAAGGAGCTTCAAACTTATGGAACTGTAATAGAAAAAAACCCTAAAGATTAATTTGTTTGTTATAGTCCATTTCCTTTCTCTTTTGTATTCTTATTTATAAAAATGTAGTTTTAAAAAACTTATTATATACTTTGTTCTATAGCTTCTCCTTTGTTACAATAGGTCCTAAAGAATTTACCATAAATATAAATATGTTAACCTCATTATTTTTAGTGATTGTATGCCATTCAAAAATGTGGCTATACAGGTTGAATATTCTTTATTCACAATCCTTAGGATCAGTGTTTCACATTTTGGAAACAGTGAGAAGTTTTGTTTTTTTTTACCAGTTAACTCCCACCCATTGAGTGATTAAAGATACCTCTTTCCTTGTATAATTATTAATCTTGAATGGTATTAGTCTTTTTAATTTTTACCATGCTCTGGTTTATAAATGTTGTCTTACTTTTTTTTTTTTTAAATGTCTTTTCTTGTTTTTAAAGTTTTTTTTTTTTTAACTCTCTTCCCTTATCCTTCTGTATTTCTCTATTTTTCTTAATATTTTTTAAAAAAAGCTTTTGCTTTATATAGAGCAAGTCCACTTTATGGTAATTATGGTCTTTAAGTTTTATTTTTTAATCATTGAATTTACTTATTTTTATTTCTATTTATTTATATGAGAAAATTTTTAATGATATGTTAATCATTTTTATTTTCTAGCTAATATATTAAATTATAGTTTCATTTTGGTCATTCTCAGTAGTAATGTATTTAATGCTTTCCTATTTTCCTTCCTAAGACCTCTACATTAAAATAGACTGTGATTTATAAAAATGTCAAGGAGCTATTATATTAATCTGTTCCAAATTCTTTTGGAAAGTGGGTATGTTATAAATAAATCTTATTCCTAAATAGTGCTTTAGGTTTAATGATATCATCCTTCATATTTTTTCCAAATATTAGTAGCTTTTTTGTTAGTTTCTTATTTCTAAGCTATATATCTGTATTTTAGTTTATATAGTTTCATTTTATTTTTAGCAATACATTATCTTTGCTAATGAGGTTTAAGTCCTATGTTATATTTTGCAAAGTAATTAGGGAAGGATAAGTATTTAGTATGAACATGTTTTGACATGTCAGTGGAATATAGTTAGGGTTACTTCTTTGAAATCACTTTGCTTTTTAAAAAATACATTTAAGTTAGACTAAGGCAATGTTTTGTTATACTGAGAGAGAGGCTGAGAAGCTTTACTTCCTTAATATTTTAGTGCTCAATTGGAGTTTTTCATTACCTATATTGAGTTTCTATTGTGAACAGTTAAAATCATAAAAAGACAACTATGCAAACTGTGGTTTGCAGTTCTTAGGTCATGTTTGTAATTGATGATGTAATATTTGTTGTGTAAAATTCATTTCTGTTTGAGTAACATTCAACCTATACAGCATGAATGAAGTATTCCATAAAGTTTCAAAAGGAATAAAAATTCAGAAAGCATATTAATCCAAAAGCAATGAGGTATTTCTCAAGTTTTGGAATTATAACTACTGAGAATGGAACCATTTTCAAATTTTTGTGAAAGCTTTTGGGATTTAGCAATCAGTGTAGTATTAAACTGCCTGCCAGAATTTCTCTTGTGCTGATTTAGCTGTTGTGTTGGTGACAGCAATATAGCAACAATATATTTTTGAAATAGAGACAGACTAGGATTATTAGCATTCTCATCACAGTGAGCTGAAAGAAAGTTGACCTGGAATAGAAGAATGATTGACTTGTTTTATGGTAGAAAATTTAGACTTTTAACTAACCCAAGTAGAGAAAACTATCTAGTAATTTCAGCTTAGATTAACCATGTCATTATTTTTTTCTTCAAAATCAAAAAAAGTTTTTATTTCAGCTGATTAAGTATTTTAGAAAATTGAAATATTTGGTCATTGAAATATTTGGTTCCCTGAAACTTATGATTATTATAAAATTATGTACAAGTCAATCTTTTGCATGTCATTTCTTCCATTTCAGTTTGACCCAGAGTAATGGAAGCTATTGTGAAGTGTTGGTTTCAAGCTAGTGAATCAACAGAAGAGGGTTGGAAGGGAGGATTGGGAGGATATAGTCTTACTGTTTCTTCCTCTTTATGGAAGTATTAAAGAGATTTGAAAAGATATAAAAATAATTTCTCATGGGTTATGAAGAGAATTTTTTTCATGCAAACTCCTTGACTATTTTCTAAATAGCTCACTTTACCTTTCTTTTCAAACGAATTTGCTTATTGACTGAGTAAAATTCAGGTGGACACTATTTTAAAATAAAATATGAATAACATCTCATTGTTTTAATTTTACAATTCATTTAATTTTTATATTTTTTCCTATCAATGTGTTTTGTTATATTAAAAATTGGACATTTTCTCACTGGATGTTTAGACATGAAATAACCTGTGGTGATTATAATGGTTCTTGATAATTGAGATAATTTTTTTATACTTCAATAGCTTTTAAACTTTCAATATCAAATCTAACCATTTGAGTTTTTTGAACATATATTTAATGTGCATAGAATTGCCCATTGAAATGTATGATTTAGCTGTAAGCCCAAGTGCAAGAGCTCAAGTTCTGTGCTATATCATCTCCTTTCATTAAAGTGAGACTTTTCTTTCTAAAGTAGTATATACTTTTCATTAAATGTTTGATGAAATTTATGCAATAGAAATAAAATAAATGAATTGCTTATATTTTCAACTGTTTCTTAGTCTCTAAGAATCATGGAATTTATGGAATATTTTTTAGAGTAATTTTTTCTAACATCATATATAGCATATCAGTTCACTACATATGAGGTAGTTATTATTCATCACTTTTTGATAAATGCCTTAAATATTTTGCCATTTATTGCTTACAATAGTCCTGTTATACAAAGGAGGACACTACTAGATTTAGAAATAATAATCTTTTGTTGCTCAGATCTAGAAAATGTTGGAGTTGGAATTCAAATTCATTCTACATGATGTTTAAGATATCTTGCTAATAGGATGCAGATGAAACAAACCACTATATCTAGAAATGTGATCTTGATCTCAGGTATAAAGAGGACTTTGAAGATTTCTTCACATCATATTAATTGTGATCTAATACTTTACTTTATGTGTGATATAATGGTTTGGGAGAAATTATTTATACCACTCAGTGGCCTTTTTTTCTTTTTTTTTTTTCTTCATTCAGCCAGTTATTCAAGTAGATGACCAGTTGAGATGTTACTTTTATCTACTCCCTTTTCTATTAAAATGTTTTCTAATAGAACCATTATTTCAATGGAATGAATAATGAGGGATTTTGGGATCGAGGATGGCCAGCGTCTCATTGAGGGTTCTTCTGCCCAGAGGAGACCAAGCCACCCTAAATCTTAATATCTCAAATAATTAACAAATAATAAAACACAAACACTGAGAAATATATTTATAAACATTGAAGCCCCTGATAGATCTAGTCCACATGGGTTCTTGAACTAGACAAAGAAAAAATGGCTCTGGTGGTTTATTTAAGAAGATACATCAAAGGCAGGGATAAAGTTTCAAGGGCCTAGTCTTGCTTCATGATGTCTTGTAGTCAGCAAGTTGGTTGACATCTCAGCAAGTCCCACCCTTCTCAGGAGCTGTGTGAGACCTTAGGCAGAGCTTGATGGGGAAGTTCACCTGCACCAGGCAGTCAGTCCTTGTGAGGGGTGCCCCAGAGAATTCCCAGTCCCAGACTTATTCCCTCAGGAGGCTACTATGCACAACAGAGTCCACACACAAGCCCACAGATGGCTCATGACAGAGGTACAGTAACACTGAATTAAAATGTATAATTTTTTTGTTCAGAGAAGCAAAGTAAGTCAAGAATTTTTAAAGACACCAAAAATATGCTCTATTTTGGATGTTGATAGGTTTAAAAAACATTCAAAAAATCCTTAAGCCTGATTTATTATTCATTTATAATTTTACTTCAATTTAATTGGAAATAATGCTTCTATGTGCTCGTACTCATGTTTTTTTTCTCCCTGCTCTCTTTCTCTGTAAACTGTGGTTTTAATTTTATTCTTGAATCATTATTTTTACTAATAGCATTGTTGTTAAATATTTTGGTTAAATATATTCATTTGTACAACCAGGCAACTAGACAGGTGGTACAAGACTTTTTGCTGGTATTTCTGACTTTGAAAATCATGGAAGAAAATCTTGGTTGGCCTGGCTTAGGCCATGTAGCACTCTTGTGTCACTTTCTGTGAAGTGATATAATATGATTGACAGCACTATAATTGCCTTTATCCCTAAGGCCAGGATGTCTTCTGTGACCAGAAAGCAGGAAGAAGGGTAATCACCCTTACTCATTTATTGACCAAATACTTTGTGTGCCAATTTTTGACAGTACTTTGGAATTGGGTGCAGTAATAATTAGCAATGAGTTTACAGACTCCAGTGGGTAATCTGAGGATTATAGAGTGGTAGAGACTTCCTTCACTCCATTAACATTGGGAGACTACTTTGTTCTAAAGTTAAAAGAGAAAAAATAGCTCAATAAATGTAATAATTCTGTAAGTTTGTGTGTATAGATTTATAAAGAGTTAAGTGCATAATTAAAAGATAAAGACTTTAAAATAATACACTAATTGTCTTATCTTACTCATTGTATATTTGTTTACCTTAAACTATGAATGTTATAATCATAAAATATCCATTAACTTGTAAAATAAGCATCTCAGTGACTTTTCTAGCTTATCACTTTTGAACCCAAACCTGAATTCTGACCTTCTAATACCAAAGAATACTACACATCTCTCAGAAGATGTGCCTTGAATTGCTTTTTAATAGTATTTTAATTCACTTAGTAGCTGTTTCATGTACATTAGTTGGTTATAACTTTCTTTTGACTACATCTTGCATTTTTGCTTAGTGCTTCTGATTTTTATATTTTTAGGGCTTATTTATTCATTTTGCGCTTATTTTCATGTTATAGTTGTGAATTCCTTTTAAACTATTTTTTAGAGTGGTTTTAGAATCACAGCAAAATTAAACAGAAAGTAGAGTCTTCTTCTATATTCCATGCCCACATGTACCACCCAACCTCCCTCCCACTATCAAAATACTGCACTAGGCCGGTACATTTCTTATCAGTGAACCTACATTGACATATCATTTTTAACTAAAGTCTATTAGTTTAAATTACGGTCCTTTTGTGATGTACCTTCTGTGGGTTTTGATAAATATAAATGATATACATTCACCATTTAAGTATCAGACAGAGTAATTTTAATTGCATGAGCCACCTTTTCATCTTTCCCCTCTCTCCTTAACTCCTGGCAAACAGTGATCCTTTTATTATAATTTTGCCTTTTTTAAAATGTCATCTATTTAGAATCTTATTATGTAGCCTTTGCAGATTGACTTCTATCATTTAGTAATGCACATTTAAGTTTCCTTTTTCTTAGTGCTAAATAATATCCCATTGTCTAGTAGTGATCAAAATTTGTTTATTCATTCACCTGCTGAGGGACATTTGTTTGCTTCTGAGTTTTAGTTTCTGAACAATGCTACTGTTTTTGTGTAGATATGAGTTTTCAGCTCTTTTAGGTGAATACCAAGGAGAGCAGTTGCTGGATTTTCTGGTAAGAATAAAGTTTCGTTTTATAAGGAATGGCCAAATTGTCTTCCAAAGTGGCTGTACCATTTTGTATTCCTACCAGCAATGAATGAGTGTTCCTGTTTCTACACACCCTTACCAGCATTTACTATTGTCAGTGTTTTGAATTCTGGCCATTCTAACAGATGCATGGGAGTATTTGCTTTTCATTTGCATTTCCCTCTGATGTAATGTGGAGCATCTTTTTTTATGCTCAATTGTTTATTTATATTTATTCACTTAATCAAGGCACATCTATTGAGTACTTGTATGTATACACATAAATATCTAACATGTTGTTATAAAATAAATCATACTTTATTTTTCAAAATACTGGATCTGGAGAACAGGGGTGACAAATACAACTTAGAGGAGAAGTTTTTAACACGGTGTTTTCAGAGGTTCAGTCCATGGTCAACTGATTCCATTCCTTTGGGCCTAGATAAAATAAAGCATGGCCAATGGGTGCAACAGAAGAATGCTGTCAGCTCATGACAGCGAGTTAGCAGAGAGAGATTGAGGAGCAAAAGACAAGGCACACCCTCAGTGACCTGTCTACAGTTACCACATAGTAATTCATTCAAGTTATGAATCCATCAAATGGATTACTTCACTGGTTAAGTTACAGTTCTCATAATCTAATGGTTTCACCTCTGAACATTCCTGCATTGCTATGTGAGCATTTTGGGGGATACCTCTGATCCAAATCATAACAGACTTACTAGTATTATTTCCAGGAGGATCTTTTAAAAAAATGTATCTTTTTCATATGTTATATCTAGAATTATTATATTTACCTTTTGTACGTTTATAATCACATACACATACAATACTGGATATGAAGTGCTATTTGCGATGTAGGAAAAGCCAAATATGGTATACATTAGAACTTGGTTGAAAGGACTGTACTTGAATAGATGATTTCTCTTTGTAAATAAGCATTTACTAAGTTTAATTTTTTTTCTTTTTTCTTTTGGCAATACTAGTGATTAAACTCAGTGGTATTCTACCAGTGAACAACATTCCCTTTTTAATTTTTTACTTTTGAGATGGGGTCTCACTAATTTGGCCTTGAACTTGTCATCCTCCTACCTCAGTATCCTGAGTTCACTGGGATTACAACCACATATCACTATGCCTGACTTTTACTGAATTTCTTTAAAAAACAGATAACATAAGCTTATATTAGAAAATTTGCAAAACATATGTGAGCAAAAAGAAAACAAAAATGACCTATAATCTCAAAACTGAAGCACCAATAAACATTTTATTATCCTTCCAATTTATTTTTTGAAGGTATGTAATATAGCCATATATGTTTATATAAGCATACTCCTTCTCTTTTGTCAAAATAGGCCATGCTGTGTATTCTGTTTTGAATATTATTCATGATAAATTTTTATTTTGAAGGACAATTTGGAATTGTGAATTACAGAGTTTGGACCCAGAATGTTGCCTTCCGAGTGACAGCCCATTTCATATCTGTCATTTAATTGGTCTTGATAGCTTCCACCATCTTAGAGTTCTTGTCTTCCAAGTTAAGTTGTATGAAGGCAATGGTGGTACATGTCTTCTTGTGTCCTAGGTGGGTCTTTCCCTTGACAATACTATAGGGCACCTCCATCTCATGACACAGGGCAGGTAAAAAAACAACCACCTAGAAGAAAGCAACACGATAGATTTTGAACACTCAGGTGATTTCAGTTATTACTCTTGTTATGAATGATATTTTAATAAATATCCTTATTTCTTATCTAGGAACACATAACATGATTCTTTTGCATAAATTTCT
This sequence comes from Callospermophilus lateralis, assembly GCF_048772815.1. NCBI lineage: Eukaryota > Metazoa > Chordata > Mammalia > Rodentia > Sciuridae > Callospermophilus > Callospermophilus lateralis. The sequence continues at coordinate 123,441,367 of NC_135306.1, read as the reverse complement.
AGAAGTGAAGTTTCTTGATGTAGGGGCATGTAGAATGTTAAAAGGGAATAAAATTCTCTTCAGAATGTACCAATTTTATTCTTCCCTGCAATATAGACTGTCATTAATACTATGTGTTTTATAAAGGGCTTGGACTTAATATTTTTCTTTAAAATTATATCTTTTAATATTTAATGTAAAATTCCATGTGCTCTTAATAACAACCAGATAATATGAATATATGTATGAAGAAAGAGGTCTCCTTTACAGTTCCCCCTGCAACTTAAGTTATCCCCTTTGAATGGTTATATAACCAGTATTAAAAATTCATTTTATCATTTGAAAATGTACCTGTACTCGTAATTATACAAAGTTTTTGTCGCAATTTTCCTGTGTATGGATTTTTGTATTCAGTTATTTTTTTAATAGTTTAGTTTTATTTTAATGTGAGCAATTTCTTTAGGTTTTTTTTTTCATTTTCTTATATTTCACTAATCTTTTCATCATCTGAATCATCAGCTGAATCTAATTTCAACTAATATACTTTTTTTCCAGAAATTCTCCCTTCCCTGCTCTGACTTTTTTAGAAGTATCTGCTTCTGGGGAGTGTTAATCTCTTCTATGTGCTTAACTGTTATTTAATCATACTTATTATATAGAATGCCTTTCAAATTCTTCTGTTATCTGAAGTTCTTGGGGTTTTATTCTTGTCTGTTGTGTTTGGTGATGCTTGCTTATAGTGGATTATTTTCTTATGGTGGCAGTTTTGGGCTTTGAAGTTTTATCTTTCGGTGTGCTTGAGATATTGGGTAGGTGAGTAACTGTCTAAACCAGGTTTGCCTAAACTCTTGCCAGGTACCAGAGAAATCACTGTTAATTTCTTATTAGTCCCATACTTAAATTTATCTGTGAAGTTTGTGCTAAGCTCAAGTGTGGTAAATTTTTCAGAGGGCACTTTCTTTCACCCAGATTTCAGGTGAATTTGTCTCCTGTCTTCTGTAAATATGGCTATACAGCCATAGTGTTTCTTTATAATGTAACTTTTAAAGGACTCTAGTTTTAGACCCAGATCTCATTTTTAGAATACCTCTCATGTTGTCTCTGGTAGGGCATAACTTTAGGTTACTGTGGTTGATATTTTTCTTCAACTCAGCCACAGCTGTTTTAATGCCACTCTGGTTTTTCAGTTCACTATTTCTGAGTTTGGGGGAATGTTGTCTCATTCTTTTCATTTTTTTTTTTTTTTTTAGTGTAACCATGTGTTATATTATCTTTTATCTAAAATTTATGTGTTTGTAACTGGAAAGTTTTTATAGTTTTCTGTCTTCCGTCTTGCTGGCATTGAGAAGCCAGTTGCTAATTTTCTATACTAGTTCTCTAAAAGTTGTTGTTCCACAGGTGGAAACCTTCATACTGATCAAATAATAAAATATGTTTGACTTACCGCTTTCTTTACAAGAAATTATTTTTTGTTTGGGCTTAGTTGGTAAGACTTCTTTTTTTTATTTAGTGGAAAGTGAAGACTTCACTAGTTTCCTATTTAATTTAGGAAGTTAGTTCCAATATCTAGAAAAGAGAAAATGTTGTGGTTGTGATAGTTACTTGTAATCACCCGTATGTTTAAACCTACAAAATGACAAATTGAAAATTGGTAATGTACAAAGTTGATCTGGTTAGTAATATCTGGTTCAAACTTAATAACTGGATTTCAGTTAACTAAATAAGTCATATATATAAATATGTATGCATATATATATAATATTGAGATATATACTCAAATTTATTTTAGTACTTTCTTTAAAAATTTTATTACTTATTACTTTTGCTTCCCCCCCGCCAACTTAGAAGTGTTTGTTCTGTGTAGAAGATATAGTCTTTATAGTCATTTCTTATATTGATTAAAGTAGGTGATTTGATGACAAAATATACATTTTTATGAGCCAAAATTTAAAGGCTGTGTTTTTCCAAAAACACGTTTTTAGAGAAGGCATGATACCATCTGTTGTTCTTTGCAGGCTGACCAGTTGATGTTTGCTTTGCATTTTGTTCGGGGCATGCATCCTGAACTTTTTCAAGAAAATGTAAGTGGAATTGAAGGAAGAAAATTTTAGAGTTACATGAAAATTTTGTGATGGGTACATGTTTAGTTAGATTAGAAGCTACTTTAGGCCACAAATTATGTGTTAATTTATTAATCTTTTACTAAGTTAGAAATTTAGTGTAAAATGCTGTTTTTTCAGTTCTGTTTCCCTATTGGTAAACCCAACATTCCAGAGTGATAGCAAGGAAAGGAATCTTGCAACTTATCAAGCTGCCTAAATTTTTCTGAACCTAGGTTCATTTACTTAGTATACCAGAGGAAGCAGCCTTCTTATTTTCCTGGCCTACACAATAGAACCAATAAATAGAAAAAGTGAGAGAATATGGGCATTCAACTACATTCTGTGATTTTTCAAGAGTCAGCAAGTGCTGGGCATTGTGGTGCACGCCTGTAATCTCAGCGCTTGGGAGTCTGAAGCTGGAGGACAGTAAGTTCAAAGCCAGCCTCAGGAACTTTGCAAGGCCCTAAGCAATTCAGTGAGAACCTGCATCTAAATAAAATATGAAAAAGGGCTAGGGATGTGGCACGGTGGGTAAATGCCTCTGGGTTCATTCCCTGGCACATACCCGCCGAAAATCGTCAGCAGGTGAAGCAAGAGGGTGGGTAATTCTCAGAAGCTTCCTAGAGCCCATAGATTTATGTTAATATGATTATGTATAATTTATCATTTTTGTCTGTAGTCTTTATTTTTGTTTACCATACAATGTCCACTGAAACTTTAAAAGAATCTCCCTTGAGCTAGAGCTTAACTAATCCATCTCTGGTCTACCTATAATTTTTAAAAACATTTATTCATAAATAGTTTTTCTCATAAAGTGAGACTTTCATAGCCAGGTGCCAGTGCCGTACATCTTTGATCTAGTAACCTTTAATTCTACCTGGTCAGACTTTAGCTGTTTTCTGGTATCCCTTCATTCAAATTGTTTAACAAAGGCAGATCATTCATAATTCTGCCTGTGTTCTTTCTTTGTTTTCCTCTAACTCAATATGGTCTGGTTCATTTGTTTATTTAAAATGACCCTCTTTATTCCTATTGTTAACTTCTATGTCTTTCTCTCCTCCTGCATATTTTTTTTTTGACTATGATCATTATGTTTCATGTAATATAAGACCTTGTATTCCCTGTTTTTTCCTACTAAAATATGAGCAAATCATCACTGAGAGAATGGAATATTTTTCTTATATATTGTAGAAGTAATCACCCCTATTTTAATGACAGGTGGTTGCGTAATTGCAATAGGAAGAGTAGATGGTCAGGATCGGTGGAGACAGGAATTATGTTGCTTTGGTAAATTTTTCCAGATTGCTATCCAGTATGTATTATATTTGCTAGACTGTGTGTGACAAACAGTATGATAGTGCTATTTATTATCTAACTTGGGGGAATCCTAGGGTGAAGACAGATTTTCTTGGAGCACTATATTCCATAACACTTGATTAATCTTGATTCTTTGGCTAAAAAAAGTGGATTAATGACAGTGTTATTCCAATCTGTAGAAAAAGATAAGTCAATGGAAGTAATTTTCTGAACTTTACCAATCATAAAATTTTTAAATTTTTGGCATACTTTACCACTAATCTAATAGTGAGAAATAGCATATTAAAGAACAAATTAACAGGTAGTAAGAAATGTTAATTGAATTACTAATTTAAGTTTTTAGACATTGAGACTAACCTATATGTTTTTGTTTTAACAAAGTGATGCCTAGTACCTTTTATTATTATTTTATATTGGAAAATGAACTCTAATGTTAATATATTAGAAGAAGGGAGTAGATATGAAAGAAGTTTTGTTTTTCTGTGTTCTTAGCTGCATTGTAAGTCATTTTATAGGAAAATTAAGGTAATTTTGTTAACTTTTAATTTTTTTGTTTTCTTCATTTCTATTCAAAAGGAGTGGGATACTTTTACAGGTGTGGTTGTTGGAGATATGTTGCGGAAAGCTGTAAGTTAAAATAGAATTTATTCACTTACTCCTAGAGAAAATAGTTCTGACTTTGGCTTCATAAACTATAATTAGCTTCAGAGGAGTTTAAAATTATTGTTGAAATTATATTTTGATTAGAGGAGTGTGTTTTGGCCTCTGCTGCTACAATATGGACAATATATTTTTTGACTTCGAAGACATATTGTTTTGAGAATAATATTAAATACTAAGAAATTAGTTTATTTTTCTCAGTATAGTACTTTATTCTAAGAAAAATTTTATACTCTTTAGGAAAATCAAACCTGGTATTATAACTAGGAAATTTTTCTTATATAAATGAAATTTAAAATTATTTCTGAAAATTTTTAATAACATTAATCAAATTCAGGTTTTTCTTTAGCTTTTCTGTTTGAATAAATAATAGATAATATTCTTCAAATTAGGACATCAAAAATGTTGTACAGAATGTAGATCATGATAGAAGTGCAAGATATAATTTAAAACAATGTACTTTAAAATCATAGTTTCTTATGACATTTTTTTCTTAAGTTTCATGAAAAACTAAGTACAATGAAAATAAATGCAATAGTTGTCTAGGTAGTTCTCTGTGTACCTTTTGTTACATAGAATTTTGTCATGATGACTTGTAAAATATAAAAAATAGCATATAGAATGAGTATTTTTTTCAATTTGTGTCATAAAAATAAATAGTCAATTGCTATTTTTAAACTCTGAATTTATTTTACCTAACATACCAAAGAAAATAATTGTTTCTGTTAAAGGATTCTCAGCAAAGAATACGTGATCAACTTCCATCTTGGATAGATCAGGAAAGAAGTTGGGCAGTAGCAACATTAAAGGTATTCCTTTTCTGCTTTGGGGGGTAGCTGATTTTTTTTTTTTTTTTTTTTGCATATTTTAGTTATTTCTGTTGATTTTTTAATGTTTTATTTATTTATATTCAGTGTTTATTTCTGTGAATAGAACAACAAGTCTCAGTTGAAACACATCAAAGAATTATTATGATTACTCCATTAATCAATATTTAATTTATTAAATCTGTCATTTATGAAATAACATGCCTTTAAAGTTTAGATATTCTAAATATAGCATATCTTTCACTTCCTTTTTTTCAGTTTTATCTGTGTTTTAAATTATTTAAGTCAAAGTCATTTTTATGGAAATAAAAGACAAACATACTTCTCCCCAAATCAATCTATGTGTCTTTCTGTCTATCAATCTGTCTATCTTTCTTTTCTTCCATCTCTTCTCATGCTTTTCTTTCTTACTCTTACAATATTACAATACCCCATAGTAAAAACAGTTTGAATAGCTGGCAGTTGTTTATACTTATTATTTACAAGGCATTATGCAGAATTTAAAAATAATAGATAATCTGATTAAATATGTCCAATTACATTATATGTAGCTACTGCTATTATATGTATGTAACAGATGAAGAAACTAAGGCACAGAGATATAGTCACTTGCTATGGTTACTTAGAAAGTAGAAGCAGAATTCAAAACTGGGCCTCCTGTTGCGTAGTCTGGTTTCTTTTACCACTACTCTTTATGTTTATTTTTCCATAAATAAAATAAATTACATGCGTTTTTATATAATTTATTATTTTATTCATTAATGATTTATTTATTGCTTACTACCAATCAGCATAGTGCCAGTGACCAAACTTTAGACAACCTTCTGAACCTTCTCCTAGGCCTATCAGTGTACTTCATTGTGAAATCTAGTTTTAGCAGGAACTCTGCAAGGTTGGTTTAACCAGAATTTTCCTATTCTCTGTGTCTTATCATCCATGATATTTAGTTGGCTTTGTCATCTTCCACTATCTCTCAGGTGATTCTGATCACCTTGATCTGTGTTCAGCAAGAATTTTGTTTAATTGGTTTAGCAAGAATCTTCCTTACCCCTGATGTTTTCTCTTGGCAATTTTCTATTTGTAGACTCCTACTGTGTTGTAAATTCCTGTAAGTTCATACTGTATTCAGAATTGAATCCTGTTCTATATTGATATCTCTTTTCCTCTATTGCTATATCCCTAAATAAAATCTATTTTTATTACTCCAACTGCTGTTCACATCTGTTTTTTTTCCTCAACATCAGTGGGATGACAAATGTATATTTTTATATTAAGAGACCCTACCATGAATAAACTTACACTGTAGAGATTACTTTCTGATGTGGTGGCACAGTATAAGAGGGATATCCGTATGATTTGACCCAGTGTCTAACCTGTAGCTAGAGAGCCTTCTAGCTGTGCTGTATAGCCTATCTCAAATACATGATGATTATATAATGTGTAACACACCTAAATTAGTGGTGAGGGGAACTTGCACACTGATATTAAAGTCAAAAGACTAATATCATGTGTTATCCTAACATGCTTACATCATTTATTGAAAATAATTAAATTGAAATATAATTTGTCAATATTGTTTAGTTTTAGTTAGGAAAAATAATGAAATTTGGGCATTATAATGGATTGTTCAGATATGAATATACACATTTGTATAAAGAATTTTTACAAACTAGATTCAGTTTTATGTTACATGAAGTTTAACAGTACAGGTACAGATCTTCTAATTTATCATTATTTTCAGTGAAAATTCTCCATCTGAATAGCTTTTCATTTATCATCTTATAATTCACCCTTGAAATAAATTTAGGAAGGGGGAACACTGAAGTAGTAGTATGGATATGTTCAGGAAAACCTCTGAAGGATGATATTGTTTAAGACGAATATTGAATGCTGAGTAGTAATTTATGAGGCATAAAGTAGGTTAGAACATTTAGTTATTGATAGACTTTCATTTTATTTATTTATATGCGGTGCTGAGAATCACACATGCCAGGCAAGTATGCTACTGCTCAGCCCCAGCCCCAGCCCAGCCCCAAGGTTAGGACATTTAGAGACAAAAGAAGCAGTATGTTCACAAAGAGGGGCATAAATGGAAGAGGCTTAGAAAAATATACATTGTTAAGGATTTGCTGTTGTTTCTGAAAAAATAGAGGTAGCTAGAAGCTAAATCTGCAAAGATAAATTTTCACATACACACACACACACACACACACACACACACACACACTATTGTAGTGCAGGAAAAGAGACCTCAGTGTAGAAGTGGGTTTAGTTCTGAATATAGCATGGACTAGTGGAAGTTGATAGTCAAGGAACAGGGTTGTGGGGTCAGTAGAAGGAAGATTACCAAGAGAAAATATTGAAGGTTTGGTGGGGAGAATTCTGGCTAAATTGATTTAGCAGCATTCTTGCTGAAGGCTGATGAGGATGATCACACACCAAGGATATAGGATGAGGAATTTGATCAAATACTGAGCATAGAGATATTTGCTAAACTGACTTAGCAAATTTCTTGCTAAAACTGGTTTCTGCAAGGAAGGACATGAAGCCTAAGGTTGAAGCCTAATCAAAAAAAGGTCTACAGACCTGACCAAAGGTTTTTTTTTTTTTTTTTTTTTTTTGTGTGTGTGTGTGTATATGAGAGAGAAAGAGGGAGGGAGGGGGGAGGGAGGGAGGGAGGAGTAGGAGGAGGAGGAGGAGGAGAGAGAGAGAGAGAGAGAGAGAGAGAGAGAGAGAGAGAGAGACCTTGTTGATATTGATATGAAATTTGACATATTTTTGCAGTTTAACATGGAATTCAATTGCAGCGATTTCTAAAATTTGTACTTGATTTTAGTGACATCATTTCTTTTCTCCACAAGGTGGAGATAGCTAGGTTTAAATATTTTTATGCAAAGAAGAGATTTCTTTTGTGAATATTGATTTATTACTAGTTTGGAAATGTTTTATTTAATGCTGACATTAACACTGGATGAGTCTACCATACTATTTCTGACCTAGAAATGATCAAGACATCTTGGATAAGCCAAGACAAAGCAGAAAACCAGCAATAAATTATTTATTAATAGTTTGTTTTATTTGCACTTTAGAAAAAATTTTTTAAAAATATGTACATGTTCATCTATTTACGTGTAGCTCATTATATGTTGTTTTTATTTTTTAGATTGCTCTTCCCAGTCTTTATCAGACTCTCTGCTTTGAAGATGTAGCTCTGTGGCGAACTTATTATCATAATTCAGTGTGTGAACAGGAGTTTCCATCTATTCTTGCAAAGAAAGTTTCCTTATTTCAGCAGGTAATATTTGATGTTATCAAAATACAAAAAAAACTAATGTTTCATCATTCAGAAATCATTTTAAAAACTTGGTTTTTAGAGTATTATCTAACCTTTAATGGCATGTGGGAGGAAGGATTTTTGTTTACTTTTACCAACTTATCTGGGAAACTTACTAGCAAAATTTCTAAATCGGGTATCTCCCATTGTAGATTTTCTTATTCTTTTTGTCCATGATCCAAATGAGATCTTGCAATAGGAAAAATGATGTAAAAATAAACTAAGATACAAATTACTTTAGTTTTAATTCATTTTCTAGAGTCCTATCAAAGAAAAAGACCCAATGATGAGGAAAGTATTTTTCTAATTTCACTTCAAAATATAATGATGAAATCTACTGGTAGTTTCTGTTCAGTTTGTGGCTAGGCAAAGAATAGAGTGGAAGAGCTCTCTGGGAATTGATGTTACAGGAAATGACCCTTGCATTTAACTTTTTTCTGAGGCTGTTGGCTATAAGATCTGTTTTCCTTTTGTTTTTGTATACACTGAATTTTTTTTCAAGCGTGTTTAAAAATTTAAAAATCAAAAAACCAAAAAGGAATAAAACATCTAGGAATGAAATATACATCTAAGGATAATGTAGATATACATGATTTTAACATAAAAGTAGTGATTTGTAGATTTTAGGCAGGATTTCTGTTACCAGAAATGCTTTCTTTACCTGTATTTTCCTATTTTCAACTCCTATTCAGTTCTTAGATCATAGCTAACCCCATGTTTATTTTAGATCATAGGTTTGAGGAAGCAAATGAATTTCAGTAATATTCTGGATATTAATAGATACCTTAGCATATGTCTATTGTGACAGTTTGAAGCACAGTAAACACTATGGAACAATAAGTGTATACATATTTTACTAAACATTTGTTGAATTAGTGAACATTAACTATTGTTAAATTGAAGCTATTATGGGAATTTTACTATTTTAAAATATTCTGTACTTTATTTTAAGGTTCTTGTAGTACAGGCTCTAAGACCTGACAGATTGCAAAGTGCCATGGCTCTGTTTGCATGTAAAGCTCTGGGTAAGTGCAGTACTTTTCAGATCAAGATCAATATTCTGAATCATTTGTTTTAATTTACATTTTATTTTATGCTGACCTTAGTTTAGAAATGTTTTTAAAGTCTCTGTTTTTTATTCTTCTTATCTTATAATCTTTACCTGGTTTAAAAAATTCTTCTTTGTTTGGATATAAGCATGTGTAATGTTGATTAAACTTGATATTTAATTGATACCCTATATTTAGTAAAGGTGTTTGAGGTTTTGCAAATCACTTTCTTATGAAAATGCTTTGGGGTATTTCTCAAGTGTGAAGATTACAAAGAAGATAATCAAACACTGGTACCAAATTTCTTCTGTGTAAGTACTATTTGTAGTCACACTTCAGTGGAAAATTTAGACAATTAAATTAAAACAAATGCACAGATACTATAATCTTAAGACGTAAAGTCCTCAAAACAAGTAATTTTTGCCATGTCTAAAATAAGAAAAATGAAAAAAATTTAAATTATAAATTTCACAGTATAGTTTTGTTAATCGTTTTAAGACTGTGAAGAATTAAGTTATCATCCATTTGGAAATAATTCTACCTTCTCAAGAAAAATTTGGAAAAACTGAGTTAATGAAAGAGAATGAGAGGATTTTTCTTGGAGTACAGAGTCATTCTAGAATAATGGATGTTTACTATTACTAAATGAGGTCTTAGAATTATGTTGCAAATGAAAAACTTGTCATAGTTAAAATAGTTTTCTGGCAACTTTCCCCAGAAATCATTATATCTATTAATTTATATATATATGTATACATATTTCACTGTATCTTGCACAGTGAATGAAGTTTACTGAATGCAGGCTGTCAGTCAGAATGAGAAAATTAAAAGTTATGATACAAATAAAAGAAAGACAAAGGGCTTAAAAACAGGTTAAAAGCAGGATATGGTGGTTTGGTCAGCAGGATACGTCAGACCTCTAATTAAGAGCAAGACTCCACATGCTTTATTTTTATTTATTTATTTTTAAAAAAACTTTATTTTATTTATTTATATTTTGTATGGTGCTGAAGCTTGAACCAGTGCCTCATACATGCCAGACGAGTGCTCTACCACTGAGCCACAAACCCAGCATCACATGTACTTTATTTTATAGGCAAAAAAACAACAAAAGGATTTATCGTGAGAAAAACTTCTTCAAGGTAAACAAAAGTGAAGTTGAGTAGGAATAGGCTAATTGGAGCTTATCTACTCGCATGATATCTTACCTAGCTCTGGACAGCTGGCGCCTCAAAGCTTTTGAGCATGCCCATATTTCTTCCACCCCAGGGCAGTAGGCATTTGAATTTAAAGCTGTACAACATCTAAATTTCATGGCAGGCCTGGAATATGCCCCATCAACAGCGATTACCTGTCAATGAGCATATGTTTCAGACTTTTAGACAAAAGAGTCCCAGAAGTGGTGTCTTACTGTCCAAGGCTACAGAGTTCAAAGCAATGATTTATTTGCCACTCTTGACATATATATGCATAAGTTTATTAAATTTTATGTAGAACATTTCTTAATTATTATAATTTACATGTATTATACTCAAGTAAGATTCATATCATATGCATATTTTCTTTATATTAGTATTTCTCATATAAATAAGACTTTCATGAAATTGAAAAAAAATAGGACCTTTTGTGAAAAACCTTTGAGATATTGAATAATCATTGTCTTGTTAGTACATGAAGATACTATACTCTGTATTCCATCCATGCTTGTAAAGGAAACCAATCATATTGGATTGGGGCCCACTCTACTCAAATGTAGTTAATAAACTTTGTTGGTAATGTCTTTATATCTCAATAAGGTCATCTTCTGTAGTACTGGGGTTTGAATGTATTAAAATGTCTTTTTTTGGGGGACTCAACTTAACCCATAACATTGACCAACCCAGTTTTTCATGTGATCCCTGTCTTCTGCCTCACCAAAATTAAAATGCATATACACACAGATATTTTGTGTTTCCTTTCAAATTGGTCTACTGATTAGTTGGTGATAGGTATATTGAAGTAAGTCTGGAAATATTCTGTTTTCCTTTATGTATGTTATGGAGAAGAAATGTCTGTGTTTATTTATCTTTGGTAAAATGCTTATCTAGCAGATAATTTTTACTTATGTGTGGTAGAATTTTTATCTACCAAACTTTTGATTTTGAGTGATATACCCATATCAAACTCACTTAAGTGAAGAAGGGGAATTTATTGGATTATATAACCAGCATTCAGAAAGGATGAAATAGGAGGCTGGCCTCTGGGCCAGTTGACTTCATGGACTCAAATAAAATCAGTAGACTATTCTGTTTGAGACTTGTAGTTTAAGTGCAAGAAAAAAAAAATAAAACATTTTCTCTCTCTCAATTTCACCCTCAAAAATACTAGGTCTGATTTGTTCAGTTGGAAAACATGTCCACATTATAGTTGTTTGTTTGTTTGTTTATTTTTGTGTACCAGGGATTGCACTACACCACTGAGCCACATCCCCAGCCCTATTTTATGTTTTATTTAGAGACAGGGTCTCACTGAGTTGCTTAGCACCTTGCTTTTGCTGGGGCAGGCTTTGAGCTTACGATCCCCCTGCTTCAACCTCCAAAGCTGATGGTATTACAGGTGTGCAGCACCTCACTTGGCTCCACACTATAGTTATACCACCAGAAATATGTGGAACTATAGTTTCTTCAAAAGAAACCATGGGTAGGAAAGGAGTTCCAGAAGTAGGAGAAAGAGGTGCTGGTACAAAACAATAGATGTACATTATAATCAGGTTATATCAAGCCTATTTTAACAAATTTTTATTTTAAACAGTTTGTTACATTTGAGTCATTAATTTGTAAAGTTCATTTTAAACTACTTTAAGAGTTAGAGATATGTAATTTTTGATTGGTAGAATGAAGTAGTTGAAAAAAGATACTGGTTAAGAATATTGTTGTACCAAAGGTCAACCCATTTATTCCATTCCTGCCACTATCCCTGTCTGTTACATCATGAATCACTTTCTTTAATGGATCATTCATTGGCATGCAAACATTTTAGTATCATCTCTCTTAAAATATTCCTCTTGTGATCCTGTATCTTCCCTAGTCACTAGGGAAACATCTTAAAAATGTGTCAGTAGTCAGAGACCACAGTAATCCATTTCCTCAACTCTTAATCTATCTTCAACTTATTCTGTTGGGACTTCTAACCCCCTAAATTCTACAAGAGTCCTCTTGTTAAGGTGTGCAGTTTTTATATTGGTATATCCAGTGGTGACTTAGGTGCTTTTGTTTTGCTTTCTCAAGTAAGTTCCATTTCTCTCTTCACTAAATACTTTTTCTTCCCTTGATTACTATGTTTTTTATTCTATTCCTCAATCCTTTTAGGCTGTTCCTCTCTCTTTCTTCACTGTGTGCCCTCTATGTGTCTTCTAAGTGTTGGTTTGCTTATTCTCTTATTGCATTTTTGCCCTAGGTTTCCATCTTTCATTATTTATACATTTTTTTTTCTCAAGATGAAATAACTCATCCCCTGGCTTTTAATATCATCTCTGAAGTACTGACCCTGGAATCTCATGTCTAACCCTGGAATTCTAGTCTTGTGTATCCAAATGCTTATTTTATGTTTTTATATGAATGCCTAATAAACTTCATAAATTTAGTGTGACCAGTACTCATTAGCATCCACTCATTTGCTCAAATTAAAACTCCAAATAATTCTTTATTTGCTTTTCCTTACTTCCTAACCCAATCTATTTGCAATGTTTTTGTTTCAGCTCTACAACCATTTCTGTTCATTTACTTCACTTCATTACTGCCAACCTAAATAAGCTATCGTCACCTCTCACCTTAGTTACTTCACAATATTTTAATTTGTTGTCTCTGTCTTCAGAATATATACAGACTCCACTACAATCTACCAGATTGTTCTTATGAACAAATCATTGCAATTCAGGCTTTTGACCTTCCTTACTTCTCTTTGTTCTTAATAGTTCCTAGAGTATCTTTGGAAATATAAATTAGATGATGTCACTCCTCTGGTCAAACTTTACTGATGGCATTTCTCTTACTTACTTTTCTTACAATATCTTAAGAGATCTTATCTCTTTTGTTCCTCTCTTTCCCTTCCAATCTCTTTTCCCTGTCACCTCATAACTTATTTCCTGTTATTCTAGTACTCCAAGTGTGTTTCAGGAATATCAGGTCCTTTATTTATCATCTAAGGGATCTTTAAACCCCAATGTCATCATCCCTTCCCTCTCTGCCCAAACATTATTTTTTCAGTGATGATTTCTCTCAAGAGTTTCTATAAATTAGTGTACTGACCTCCTCAATTCTATATAGCTTCCTTTACCCTTTTCATTTACCTCTGTAACTATATTATCATCTGGAATTTATTATTTATTTGTTTATTAATTGCCTATTCCCCAACTAGAACATATGCCCCTTAACAACACAAACTTTGTTTTATGGTTGTGTCCCCAGTGCCTCAAACAGCTTCTGAAGCATATAGGCCCCATAAATGTTTGTTAAATCAAGGACTACCTTCCTAATTGGTTCTTCCTACGTCAATTTTTGCTTCATTTTTAATTCCTTTTGTCCAGAAGGATGTGTCATCCTTTTGAAACTAAAGCCAAATCTTTCCTTGCATAAAATCATCAAAGTCTTCTCAAACACAATAAAATCCAGACTCTTCATCCAAGATTATAAATCCCACACAGTCTGGGCCCTATCTGTTTCCCTGGCCTCATCTTATACTCCTCATGTTCACTATGCTTTAGTGGGCAAACTGCCTAGAACCTTTGTTCTATCAATTTCCTCTCCATATGTATCCTCTTTTACTTTTGTGGAAGTCTCCTCTGTATTATTTAGGTGTTCACTTAAAATATTACATTTTTAGATAAGTCTAATGGGCCATCTAATCAGTTCTAATACATCACCCTGTTTTAAATTCTCTACATAGCACTTATCACTATCTGGCATATTTTTGCTTATCTATATATTGTTCATCTTTTCCTATAACTGGAATGCAATTTTAAATAAAATGAGACAATTTTTTCAGAGAGGTTCTTAAGAGTTTATCTTTTTTCCACCTGCTTAATCTTTAAAAATGTGGTCTTTGTGCCACATTGCACATGGCCTTTCTTACTGTTTTGTTATTTGACCTTCTACCCACTCTTTGGAATACTTCTATTAATGGTACTATTTCATTTCCAGGTCAAATGACATTTAAGGCTTAACAGCCTTAATTGAAAACCCCACGATATTCAATTATTCACATGCTTTGAAAGTTTAATACTCTCCTAAAAGCACACGATTTCATAGCAAAGTTATATATACTGTTGTATGGTTGACTGATTTTGTATTTGGGTAAGTAATTTTATTAATAAAGTTTTTATGTAAAACTGTAGTTTTTATTATATGCTTAATTTGTAAAAAATTCACATTGCTAGAGAACGATAAGCCCTGATCTTTTAAATCAGAGTTTAGGGATTTAATTTCAAATATAATTTCTCAAGCATAATTCATATAGAAAGATTCTTAAGTTTCAATAATCTTTTAATAATGTATAAACTTTAAAAGAGTAACTTATAAAGATGTGATTATAAAAGTAGTTTTGCTTTGAAGATTTAAGTTAGAGGAATTCTCAAAACCTAAACCTACCGTATATTATAATCCTACAAAGAGTATGTATTGGCAAAATCTACCACATTTTACTGCTACTAATTTTTAAAAATAGTGTGATCAGATCCAAATATTCTAACTTCTATAATTCTGATTTAATCTTGGCTTTTTAAACACTATATGAGCAGGATATTATGTTCTATGGATTGAGGAATCAGAAGTATAAAGAAATATGCTCATGTAATTTGCTGCATAGCTATAGGAAGCAGAAACCTTTAATGGTCTTCAACAAAAAGTTCTTTTTTGTCTATGTAGTTTTCCTAGTTTTATGATCCTCTTCCTCTCTTATCCATGCTATCATCTCATCTGATGCACCTTGCTTTCATTACTTAAGTCTATTTTGTGACGTCTGGTCTAAGAGGAAGAATGAACATAAAGATTTCACATTTTCATTTTATACTGCTGGCACAAAGTTAACTTAAAAACAACACCCATTTATTTATTGTTTTTCTTTATTTGCAACATTTACATTTCTTTAATCTGAGTTGGCCATTGGAACTCTTATTGGGAAACACTGGGAAGAACCCACTCCCAAACTCATTCAGGTTCATCCCAGTGGAGTTGTAGGGCTGAGGTCCTCATTTCCTTTCTGCTGTTGGGTGCTTTTCTCCTTTTTTAAGAGAACATTTTTGTTCTTTGGCATATAGCCTCCTTCCTCCATCTTTAAAGCTAGCAATAACAAATTGATTCCTTCTTATGTTTCACGTCTCTCTGACTTCCCCATCTTCCTTGTCTTACCTGCTTCTCTATTCTGTTGCATCTCTCTGACTCCAGTTGAAGAAACCTCCCCGCTTTTAAGAACTTCAAGTGCTTAGATTGGTCCACTTAGATAACACAGGATAGTCTTCTACTGACTTTGACGGCCATAGCCTGAGTACAGCCTCAGTGTTCTTTCACAGCAGTACCTAGTTTAATGTTCTTGAGATATATTTAGGATTCTGCCTACCATAACATGTTTGACTTTTTTAATTTCCAAGATTGAATATTATTCTATTTTAAAAGAGTATTTAAAGATTTTAATGGGTTCTTATATATTGGTTTAGCTAATGGTTGTTATTTTTCTTCTTTTTGTTGACATTCTGGTGTATTATTTCTTTTATTTATCTTTTCTCTCAAATATGAAAAGTAATTTTGTTTACCTGATGTTTATTGTCAGCCTTTTGCAAGAGAAGATGAGATGAATGAGGAAGAACCATCTGTAATAGATTGATTTTAATTTGTTACTGTCTTTTCTTTTTTTAAAAATTTATATATGACAGCAGAATGCATTACAATTCTTATTACATATAGAGAGCACAATTTTTCATATCTCTGGTTGTATACATAGTATATTCACAGCAATTTGTGTCTTTATACCTGTACTTTGGATAATAATGATTATCATATTCCATCATCGTTAATAACCCCATTCCACCTCCCTATTCCTCCAACCTCTCTGCCCTATCTAGAGTTCATCTACTCCTCCCACACCTCCCCCCACCTCACTATGAATCAGTCTACTTATATCAAGGAAAACATTTGGCATTTGGTTTTTTGGGATTGACTAACTTCACTAAGCATTATCTTCTCCAATGCCATCCATTTACCTGCAAATGCCATGATTTTATTCTCGTTTATTACAGAGTAATATTCCATTGTGTATATATGCCATATATTTTTTAATCCATTCATCTATTGAAGGGCATCTAGGTTGGATCCACAATTTAACTATTGTGAATTGTGTTGCTGTAAACATTGATATGTCTGTGTCCCTGTAGTATGCTGTTTTTAAGTACTTCGGGTATAGAATGAGGAGAGGAACAGCTGGGTCAAATGGTGATTCCATTCCCAATTTTCCAAGAAATCTCCATACTACTTTCCATATTGGCTGCACCAATTTGCAGTCCCACCAGCAGTGTATGAATGTACCTTTTTCCCCACATCCTCGCCAACACTTATTGTTTGTCTTCATAATAGTTGCCATTCTGACTGGAGTGAGATGGTATCTTTGAGTAGTTTTGATTTGCATTTCTCTAATTGCTAGTGATGATGAACATTTTTTTTCATGTATTTGTTGATTGATTGTACATCATCTTCTGAGAAGTGTCTCTTCAGGTCCTTGGCCCATTTATTGATTGGGTTATTTGGCTTTTTTTGGTGCTTAGCTTTTTGAATTCTTTATATATCGTAGTGATTAGTGCTCTATCTGATGTGTGAGGGGTAAAGATTTGCTCCCAAGATGTAGGCTCTTTATTCACCTCGCAGATTGTTTCTTTTGCTGAGAAGAAAATTTTTAGTTTGAGCCCATCCCATTTACTGATTCTTGATTTTAATTCTTGTGGCACAGAAGTCTTATTAAGGAAGTTGGGGCCTAAGGAGATTAGGGCTTACTTTTTCTTCTGTTAGACGCAGGGTCTGTTATTGTATTCCTAGATTCTTGATCCATTTTGAGTTGAGTTTTGTGCATTGTGAGAGATAGGGGTTTAATTTTATTTTGTTGCATATGGATTTCCAGTTTTCCTAGCACTATTTGTTGAAGATGCTATCTTTTCTTCAGTGCATGTTTTTGGCATCTTTGTCTAATATAAGATAATTATAATTTTGTGGGTTAGTGTCTGTGTCCTCAATTCTGTACTATTGGTCTACCAGTCTGTTTTGGGGCCAATATAATTTGGTACTGTGTTTACTCAGATACCTGAAAAGTATAAGAGTCATGTTCTTTCATTTTATCTCGATATTTTGTCTAAGTAAAATAAAATATAATGAAGGTTTAAGTTATTCTTTTGTCATATTTTTAGCTCTTATTTTTTCCTTTGAAAGAAATACTATATTTATTTGAAAGGACCAGGTTGAAAATATAAGATCTTAGTGATGTACAAACAGTTTTACACTATGATAAATGCAATTAACATGTTTTACTTTCTTACTTTATTTAATAGTTTAGAATGATTCACGCTGGCAGTTTTAAGGTTATCATGGTCCATTTCAATGGCATTAAGTTTGTATTTTAAAGTATTTGCTACAGAAGGCTTTAGGAATGCTTGTTTTCTGAGGTACAGTTTTGTCTATTCATTTCTACTTTTGAAGACATATGGAAACCCTTCCTGCCTGTGCATTCTGGTAGACAGACAGCATGTTCTTTTAGGCCTCCCTTTATTTTTAAGCGCTTTTTTTGGGTCATATTATTTTTAGCTCAATTGAAGTAAGTATATTTTTAATCCTTAATTGAAATTTTTTTTTCATCTTTTTGCTAAACACATTAATAGTGGAAACACTCAAGTTTTAGAAGAAGATATTTTATGTAGTAGAAAAATTTTGATTTTGTAATTGAATACAATTCTGTAGCTGGTGAAGGGCTGCAGAGTAGAAAAAGACAGATGAATTGTGTTTGAAAAAAGTTAACAGCAGCTGGGTGCCCTTTGGCAAGGCATTCAACTTCTTTGAGTTTTTTTTCTTACACGTAAAATGAACATAATGATATTTGTTTTTTACGGTCATTATTTGGTTTACAAAGCAGGTAAATAAACTGCTTTGTAGAAGGCTTAACACAGGGTAGGTGATGAATAAATGGAATTTGTTGTAATTATTATATCTTATTTGCCCCTAAAGATTGGTGGTTTTATACCTGTTTTACAATTTAAGAAACCAAGGCATTCTGCCTTTTAGTGATTTGTGTAGAGTCACTCGCCTAATAAATTTAAACCGACAGCTGCATATTTCTGTTTCCAAACTAAGCATTTAAATTTTTTAAATTCCATTTATTATTATGATGGATGTAAGAAATAAATCTTTATCCAATATCATGACAGTGAAATTGTTTGCCCAGGTGATTTGGAATCTGATTTCCCCATATAGATGGCACAGGGTAGACATTCAGCTATCATATAAATTAATGAATTGTATTGAACTAATGAGATGTATACATGGGTGGATGGGTTGGTCTTCTCTTGTAGGAAGACACTTGTACATTAAAACCACATTGCTGGCTGTATATTTCTTCAAATATAACAACAACAGCAATAACAGAATAGTTAAATGTGATAATCAGAGTATTCATCTGCTATCACTGTAATGACCAGAAGATATTATACATTCATTTAGAAAAAGTGCTGGCATATTAGCATTCAATAAATTCTTATTAGTAGTATGTTATTTGTAGTATGTAAATTATTTTATTTTCTTTATTTTTTTGGTACTGGAGATTGAACCCAGAGGCACATTACCACTGAGCTACATCCCCAGCCCTTTTTTATTTTGTATTTTGAGACAAGGTCTCACTAAGTTTCTCAGGGCCTTGCTAAGTTTCTGAGGCTGGCTTTGAACTTGAGATCTTCTTGCCTCAGTCTCCTGAGTCACTGGGATATAGGTGTGCACCACCATGTATGTAAATGATTTTAGAGTGAAAAACTTGAATGAAATTATAATGTACTCAGGTATTCTGTTATATATTGTGTAATTTTTAATAGACTTTCATTTTTAATTTCTATTTTTTCATTAAAATTTTTATCCATATTTTTATTGGTGCATTATAGTTGTACATTATAGTGGGATTTGTTGTTACATATTTGTGCATGCACACAATATAACAATATAATTTGGCCAATAAGGTATTTCCCCTTTCCCTCCCCTCTTTTTTCCCCCTGGTCTATTTCTTTTACTCCACTGATCTCCCTTTGATTTTTAATAGACTTTTTATTTCCTCTACTCCACTGATCTCATTTTGATTTTTAATAGTTTTTATGATGCACATTACTTAGAAATTTTTTTTAAATTTATCTTTTAGGACTGAAAGAGTTGTCACCACTTCCTCTAAATCTCAAACGTTTGTACAAAGAGACACTAGAAATTGAACCCATTTTAATAATTATTTCCCCGGGTGCTGATCCTTCTCAGGAACTCCAGGAACTTGCTAATGCTGAAAGAAGTGGAGAGTGTTATCATCAGGTGAGTGCAAATTGCCCAGCTGTTTTTGCCCATGCCTTTGCTATTCCTGCCACATTATATCCTATTAGTGGGCATTTTGTTGTTATAGTAGGAGAAATAATGCCCTGAAAGGTGTCCATGTCCTAATCCCTAGAATTTATTAATATGTTATCTTACATAGTAAAAAGAACTTTGCAGATATAATTATGTTAAGGATTTTGAGATGGGAAAATTATCCAAGTTGGCCCAATATAATCATAAGCGTGTGTATAAGAGGGCGGCTGGAGGATCCTGAAATTATAAGATATAAAGATGGAAGTAGAGGTCAGAAAAGAGAGAAGCCATTGTATTTCTGGCTTTGAAATGGAGAAATGTGCTATAAAATAGCTCCCAGAAGCTGGAAAAGGCAAGGAAAGGATCTTCTCTTAGAACTTCCAGAAAGAAAATAATATTGAGACATTTTGATTTGAGATCAGTGAGACTTCTGACTTTCAGAAACCTAAGACATTAATTTGCATTAAGGCACAAAAGTTTGTGGTAAGTTTTGAGAATATATTTTAAAAGTTTACATGGATGCTTTTACAAAAACGTCACAGTAATATTTATTTGCAGTTTCTTGGTCTAGAATTAAAGAAATACATAAATATTTTGAGTAAAATTTATCAAATATAATACTATTTTTTCTGATATTGGGGCTTCTTTTTTCCAACTCAATTTGCATGCAAGTTAGAAAATTAAATTTATTAGTTTACTCTTAGTTTTTGGAAAGTGGATCCACCTTTTTTTAGGAAATAATAATTTAAAAACCCAAATACTTAATAGCAAACAAAAATTGGAAAGGATTTCATAAGGAACAAAGAGAAGATACCAAAATAGCAGAGCAGGTAGGCTCAATTGTACTGATTTTTCACTCAGATTTTCTGTTCAATCCACTGCTATAGTAGATCAGTATATTCATTAAGACAGTATTAAGTTTTCAGTGAGGTTTATTCAAACAGGAAGCCCTTTTCTACAGGATGTTCCTGTTAGCAGTAACTTTGACTAAACTATGCATATAAATTTCTACTTATTTAATGTTTTTAGATTAATCCTGAGTATTAGTTTGGATTTTCTTTAAAACTTAGTATTAAATCCAGTTAGGTTTAGAGATTACTATTATTGAATCCTTTACAATGTTAAATTACAACATGTTAGCAGTTCTGTGTGTTTATTTGTTTATTTTCCATAGGTTGCCATGGGTCAAGGTCAAGCTGATTTAGCTATTCAAATGCTAAAAGAATGTGCACACAATGGAGACTGGCTCTGTTTGAAGAATTTACATCTGGTGGTATCTTGGCTTCCAGTTTTGGAAAAGGTAGATTCAGCTCAATAGGGTACAAATAGTATCTACTATATCAATTCAGTAATCTCCAAGGAACAACATTATTCAAATATCAGGCATTATTTATGATTTTTTTAAAAAAGTATTTGATAATAAATAATTTTAAACAAATATTTTCTTTTTAAATAAGTACGTTTGTGCAAGACAAAATAGATCTAAGTAGGAAGGCTATAAAAAAATCTGTCATTTTTAGGGGTATATCAGGAAAGCCAAGATATTGGTAATCAAGATTAATAGGAAGCTTAGAAAATTTTTCCAGAAGGAAAATAAAAGACACTTTAAAGGATTATAGATGACTTATTTATACCATTACTTATTTTTATACTCATGTTCTGTTATCAGTATGGAAAGCAGTGTTAGAGAAACCACAGATTTTCCTAGATGCTAAGGAAGCTAGATTGCAAATTGAAGCAGTCAGCTCATTCAACCTAAATGGTTCAGGAGGAAAATAACTCTTAAGACACAACAAATCCCTGGATATGTTTTAAATACAATTGTGGATTTTAAGTCTGATGCTCATATAAGAAACACTATGTGATCGTTGGTAGAGATGACTCTACCAATGTGTTACTTGAAGACAGAATGAAATTTAGCTACATATAGATAAAGGATATTGTATATTATAATTCTAGCAGCTCAACTACAAAGTATAGTGTGGGGCATATGCATTTGTTATTCAAGGAATGGAGAATGGTTTTGACCCTACTAGAAGGGTCAGGTAGGGCAGCCTGGGGGAATGGAGTTACATGTCTTGGAAGGGGATAGGTTATGGAAATATCCTGAGAACCATTGCAGAGTTTGGAGTTTTTAATCCTGGGACTTTGAGCCAGTGGAAGCTCTTAGAAGAAGGTTTAGTAATTAGTTAATTGAATTAATCTGGAAGAATTAGTTTCAAAACAGAACTACAAGAGAATAGAGTAAACTGAGGGCAGCCCTAACCTAGTTGTAAGATGTGGAAAATTTGTGTTTTCCTAATAAATGGACAACAATAGTACCTTGCACAAAATAATCAGTAAATCTTTGACTGTGGTAATGACTGAGTATGTGAATTGATGGACCATGATGTTTCATTAATTGTGATCAAAAGAACTAAATTTTGGAACTGAGTTACATGTGAATATTCATATAATTCTATTAGTTTTTTATAAAAATCACTAATGTGTAAAAATATGAATAATGTTTTCAAACATTAAAATACTAGCAAATACTTATTCTGCTTTATGTTTTAAATAGTTGATCAATAGTTTTTAATAAAATATATTTTATGCCTTAGAAGCAAATCTTAATTAGAACTTTTAGAATCATAGGGTAGATTATGTTCTAAGATGTTTAAAAAATTGTCATTATTTTGTTTTTCTCTTGGAAAGTTTGGATGAATTTTTGGATATAAATTTATATATTTACTATGAACCCACACAAATGTATTGTTTCTCTTAGAATTTCAATTTTTTAAATGACCCAAGACAAATTTTTTTATAAATTAAGTTTTAAAATTATGAGGTGTAAATACATTTTACTATTTACAATTTTAAGCAAGCATGATGTTTTAAAGGCTACTCTTTTGACATTTTTTAGTTATCCTAACTACATTTTACATGATATTAATAATGAAATGTGAGTCGCTGATTTATATTAAAACTTTTTTTTTAACAGTTCACTTTCTTTTAGAGCTGTTAGCTATTTTTTCATTTATTTAATCTACAGACTCTGAGTACAGAAAAAAGCCAGGAATTGTGCTATGTGCTGGTCAGATTTTTACCTGCTGTGTAGGATCATAGCTTAGAAGAAAGAGACCACATTTATCAGTAACTCTATTTAGTATGATGGATTATACAAAGGAGACTTTACAAAATGGCATGGGTGATTAGTTTTGCTTTAAATTGTGGCAGTGAAGAACCGGAGAAGATATTCCCCTAAAACATGCTATTTAAATTTTATTTTTACAGATGGTTAAGAGTTTGTGGGCTAAGGTTATGGCTCAGTGGTAGAGTGCTTGTCTAGCATATGTGAGGCACTAGGTTTCATTCTCAGCACCACATATAAATAAGTATAATAAAGGTCCACTGACAACTAAAAAAATATTTAAAAAATAATTTGTTAGGTTACAAAGAGAAAAATGGGCAGAGGGAACATGATGAGTAAAGACTGAAAGGCATAACAATCTAAGTAAATGACTACAGCATACAATATAAGGGGCAGAGTGGATGAATTTGTATGCTAATTTTGTATTTGTTATAAGCCATAAGATACTAGTAAAAATTGTCAAAAAGGTAATTTATATATTGGTATCAATTGATAAAACTCTGTGGAAGCAAGAATTGAAATAATGAGAACCTAAAGGCCTGAAAATGGCTGTTGATTTAAGCATAGCAATTATAAAACTTATTTTGAATTTTGTGTATATTAGGCATTGCTTTCTGTGTTGTATGCAATCCTGTGTGGTAGGTACTTTTATTATCATTGCTCAGAAATGGTGTAAGTCACAGAGCCCAAGATCAGACAGCAAATAAGTGGTAAAGTTTGGATTGCAGTCCAGTGAAACTGGCTTCAGATTCAAGTTCTTATTCATTACACTAAGGTAATAATAGAGAAGATAAAATTTTTAGGAAATATCAAAATGTTAAGAAATATGTCAGAATGTCACAGAAGAGTTTTAGTGAGAAAAACCAATTATTAATAATAGATTGATAAAACGGATATATATGTGTGCATATTTAAGTAGACTTTTTTATTGTTTTTATGTATAAGGAATTGAATACTCTTCAACCTAAAGATACCTTTCGTCTTT
Organism: Callospermophilus lateralis; assembly: GCF_048772815.1. Taxonomy (NCBI): domain Eukaryota; kingdom Metazoa; phylum Chordata; class Mammalia; order Rodentia; family Sciuridae; genus Callospermophilus; species Callospermophilus lateralis. The sequence goes on along the minus strand of NC_135306.1, from coordinate 123,417,383 downwards.
GGCTCACTGCAGAAGTTCATCCCAACTTTACTCCTATTTTACTACAGTCAAGTTTGAAGATAACATATGAGGTAAGAAGATTTAAAACTTATTCTTATGATAACAGTAATCTATTTGTGCCTTCTAAAACTTTGGAAACAACCATCTATTAGATAAAAACACTTTTTTTTTTTAACTTAGATGAGTTATAATACGCATAGATGGTAGTATAGGATATAAAACTTTTCAAAATATTTTTCAAGTTTTATTTCATATCACTTGTGCTTTAATTTAGGTAAAAAACACAATGCAAAATTTACTATCTTAATGATTTTTAAGTGTATACTACAGTAGAGTTAACTACATGTATTCGTTGACAAGAGACCTCTATAACTTTGATTCTGTAAAATTGATATCCTGCATCCATTTTTAAAAATTTTTCTTTGTATATTATAGTTATATATAATAGTTGAGTACATCTTGACATTTTCATAAATGCTTATAACATAGTTTTCTCCATTCCAATCCCCAGTGCTCCTTCTTTCCCTCCTCTCTTCCCTTCCCTGATTCCCTTCTTCTACTCTATTGGAGACTCTGTATCTACTGAAGAAATTTCCATTTCTTCCTGCCCCTGTCAACTACCATTCTTTCAATTTGAGTTTGATTTCTTTAGATACCTCATTTTGTAGAAGTATGTTCACTTAGCATAAGATTCATTAAGATTCATCCTTAAGATTCATCCATGTCTGGGCATATGACAGTATTGATTTTTTAAAGACCAAATAATATTCCATTATATGTATATACCACACTTTATCCATTCATTCACCAATGAGCTTTTAGGTCTTCTACTTCTTGGCTATTATGTGTAATACAGTGAATAAGTTCAAAATTCTGTTTTCAATTATTTTGGATATATACCTAGATTTGGACTTTCTAGATCATATGCTGTTTCCATTTTTAGCTTTTTGAGGAACCTCTATATTGTTCTTCATAGTGATTGTATCATTTTGTATTCCCAGTAACTGTTCACTATTTCTCTACATTGTTGCCAACACTGATTTTCTGTTTTTTTTTAAATTATTATTTATTTTTTTTCTTTTTTCTCTTTTCTAAATAGTGATTATCTTTATTGGAGTTAAATGATACCTTGTGGTTTTGACTTGCATTTTCCTAGTGATTAGTGATGTTTTGCATCTTTTTATGTGCTCATTGGACATTTGTGTATTTTCTTTGGAGAAATGTTTGTTAATGGTGTTTTCTCTTTTCTAATTGGAGTATTTCTATTTTTGTAAGGGTTCTCATATACATATGAGAACACACACATGTATATAAAATATATTTAATTTTTGTTGTTGGTTGGTATTGTTTTTTTTTTTTTTTTTTTTTTGGTACTGTGGATTGAACCCAGGGGTACTTTACCTCTGAGCTATATCCCTAGCTCTTTTTATTTTGAGATAGGATCTCACTAAGTTGCTTAGGACCTTGCTAATTTGTTGAGGCTGGCCTTGAACTTGGTTTCCTCCTGCCTTAGATTGCTGAGTCACAGGGATTACAGGTGTGTGCCAAAGCACCTCTATCCTCTCTACACATTCTTATCAAATAGATGGTTGGCAGATATTTTCTCCTATTCCCATATTGCCTTATTTTTTTGTTGGTTATTTTTGTTGGTGGTAGTTTTTGCTTCACATAAATTTTTAAATTTAATGCAGTTCCATTATCTGCTCTGCCTTTTTTTGTCCATGTTTTTTGGTGTCATAGCTAAGAAATCCTTGCCAAATCCAATGTCATGAAGCTTTTCTCCTATATTTTCTTCTAGGAATTATAATTTGGGGTCTTACGTTTAGGTATTCAATCCATTTGAACTTAATTTTTGCATGTGATATAAAAGTAAGGACTAAACTTCACTATTTCCTAAGGTATAGCTCATTGAGAGTTTCAGAATTATTATGTGTATGTATGTCTATAATGTCCTCAAGACACAGTTATAATCTTTTTTTTTTTTTTTTTGGTTCTGGGCATTGAACTCAGGGGCACTCAACCACTGAGCCACATCCCCATACCTATTTTGTATTTTATTTTGAGACAGGGTCTCACTGAGTTGCTTAGTGCTTCACTTTTTTAAAATTTTTAATTTATTTATTATTCTCATTTGTTATATATGATAGCAGAATTCATTATATTTCTTATTACACACATAGAGCACAATTTTTCATATCTCTGGTTGTATACAAAGTATAGTCACACCATTCATGTCTTCATACGTGTACTTAGGTATCACTCCACTGTCTTTTCTACCCCCATGCCCCCTCCCTTCTCTCTCACCCCTTTGCCCTATGTAGAGTTTGTCTGATCCTCCAATTTTCCCCTTACAACCCCATTATGAATCAGCATCCTTATATCAGAGAAAACATTTGGCATTTGGTGTTTTGGGATTGGCTAACTTCTCTTAGCATTAATTTCTCTAACTTCATCAATTTACCTACAAATGCCATGATTTTATTTTCTTTTATTGCTGAATAATATTCCATCGTGTATATATACCACATTTCTGTATCCATTCATCCACTGAGGGCATCTAGATTGGTTCCACAGTTTAGCTATTGTGAATTGTGCTGCTGTAAACATTGATATGGCTGTGTCCTTGTAGTATGCTGTATTTAAGTCCTTTGGGTATAGACTGAGGAGAGAGACAGCTGGGTCAAATGGTTGTTCCATTCCCAGATTTCCAAGGAATCTCCATACTGCTTTCCATATTGGCTGCACCAATTTGCAGTCCCACCAGCAATGTATAAGTGTACCTTTTCCCCACATTCTCGCCAACACTTGTTGTTTGTATTCTTAATTGTTGCCATTCGGACTGGAGTGAAATGAAATCTTAAGAGTAGTTTTTTTTTTTTTTTTTTGCATTTCTCTAATTACTAGAGATGTTGAACATTTTTTCATGTATTTGTTAATTGATTGTTTATCATCTTCTGAGAAGTGTAGTGCCTCACTTTTACTGAGACTGGCTTTGAACTTGCAATGCTCCTGTCTCAGTCTCCTGAGCTGCTGGAATTATAGGCCTGCGCCACTGCACCCAGCCAATCTTTAAAGCATATTAAATGTCCATTTTTTTCTTCTATTTCGATTAGTTGCCAGAGTTGTTTAAAGTTTTTCTCCAAATTATTAATGTCATGCTTGTATTCATATTGTTTCTTATTTTTTCTATTCATTGAATTTCCATCTTTAATTCTGTATTTCATCCTCTTTATGTTTTCTTTTTTTCTGATTTTCTAAGCTGAATGCTTAATAGGTCAAAATGCTTAATGCTTCATATTTACTTGTACTAATATTGAAATTAAATTAAGTCTGTGAATTTGTAGGTGAGTATAACTTTTTTCCTTATCTTATATTTTGGCATCCTAGTGGTTTTGTTATTTTTAAAATATTCTATTATAATTTTCTAATTTGTTGTACATGGTTTATTAATTTGTATAATGTATATTATAGCACCTTTTGAAGAAAACTCTAAGTTGTTTAGTTTCCTATTAATATCATACATTATTTTATTTATTTATTTATTTATTAGTTGTAGGTGGACACAGTATCTTTATTTTATTTTATTTTTTAATGTGATGCTGAGGATTGAACCCAGGGTCTCACATGTGCTAGGTGAATGCTCTACTGCTAAGCCCCAGCCCCAGCCCAATATCATGCATTATTAAATAGTACTCTTTTTTCTAAGGATTTGAATACTTTATTTTTATCATTTTGATATAATATATACAGATATATAACATATACTCCTAATGCTTGTAGATGAGCATTTTTTGACTGAGTACTAGTCTAATATACAATGTCTATTCCTTTTTTTGTATTTGTACTCAGTTGCTTAGCAATGTCTGGTAATACCCACTTTAACTTTGGTGGACTAATGCTCAAGACAAATTAGTTTACATTATGTGTAAATGGTACATTGTAGTCCTCATGGAAATTCAAATAACAATTAGTGAGGAGTAACTGGCATATTAATCCCAAATATCTGCCCTATACCAATGAGTATCTTAGTATTATAAATAATGATTTTATTTCAATAACAACAAAACAACTTAATGATCATGTAAAAATTGGCTTTTTTGAAAACTACTGGTTATATTCTGGATTTATAATTAAAATGAACTGTTAGATATAAGGTGTTCAAAACTCATTTTATATTTGAACATTTTGAAGTAACAAATCAAACTTGGTAAGTGGTGAAAATCTATTCACTAAAATGTGTTCTTAAATATGATAAATATAGAGTTATTTGTAATATTTTAAATAATAGGATGTCTGTTAATTTCTTTAGTCACCTCCAGGTTTGAAGAAGAATTTAATGCGTACTTATGATTCTTGGACTCCTGAACAAATTAGCAAAAAAGATAATACATATCGAGCTCATGCTCTCTTTAGTTTTGCATGGTTTCATGCTGCATGTCAAGAAAGAAGAAATTATATTCCACAGGTAATTAAGAATGTCTTAAATAGTCAAAACTTTGTATTTTATTAGAATATTCTTATAGTTTAATATAAATAGCTAGGATGATATCATGATTTGGCTTGTGATTCATACCTTTATATCTCCAATTCAATCTTTTCAAAGGTTCAGACTATATTCAGTTATCTACTTCACATCTCATATTTACTCAGTAAATATTAGATATAATTTTTATGATTAACTACTCACAAACATCTCAATCTTCAAAAACTGGTTTTCCTATGTCTGTTTTTCCTTTAGTATATCTTCTTGATAAAAGGCATTGATCCCCATCTTCCTCAAGATAGAATTATAGGACTTGTTTTTGGTGTTTTTATCTCTTAATTTCCCTACCAGTACATGATCAAGTACTATTCTGATTTCAAAGTACAACTCTACTCCATGTACAAGTCTTCACTATTTTTTCTAGGCTTCATCTCACTTACCTGTATTTCTGCTCTTGCCTTACTTATAAGTATTGTTTCTTTTGTTGTTGTTGTCATTTGATTGGGATTTTTAATTTTGTTTTTACATTCACCAACTAGATTATTTTCCTCATATGTGAGTTTGATTATTCTTTTATTATGCTTAAAACTCATCTGATGGCTTTCTGTTGTATATGTGGAAACATCTTGCAGATTTCTTATTATAGTCCAGAAGGAAAGATCCACTGTTTTCTTCAACCTCCTCTCTTGCCCCACATCTTACTTGTACTCTACTCTTCTGTCACACTGGACTTCTTTAAGGGTTTGAATTTATCAAGCTCTTTCTCATTAAATAAATTGCACTTAAATAAATCAGCCAATAAATTGCACTTTTCCATTGCCATGGCACTCATAGCTGGTACTAATGCTCCATTCTTGCTAAATGACTATCTCTGCCATGAACTCTTCCGTATTTAATTTTTTTCCATTCTCTTTATTTTACTTTGCCCAATTCTGCTGGGAAGCTATCTCCTACCTGCTCTCCTCAACTTTCCATCCTTTTAGCCTCTCGATTTCAGTTGCATGTCAAAACAAGAGTATAGAATCTGTAGTTAGACAGACTTGGGTTTGAGTCTTGACTCAAGAACCTTGCTTTGTGATCATGAATAAACTAATTTAACCCCAAAAACACTACTACCCCATTCACTTTGTTTAACTATAGAATGAGAACGATGATTATATTTGTCTTTGTTGTAGGGATTAAATAAAATAATGTATATTTGGAGGTGCTTAACATGGTGACTGGCATATAGCCTGGGAAATATTTTGTCAAACAGATGGAATAGTAAATAATTATAGTATTGCATTGCATCATATAATTTACATATTATGATTATGGAAAGCACATACTTATTATTTTAAGTTTACAAAGAGGAAATGCATGTCAATAATAATTAACTTCTCAAGGCATCAGACCTAATAAGCTGTAGAGTTCTGAAAAGGGTTGGAATATCTTCCTGTTAATCCTTTGCTATTAACTTCTCTGACATGAGTCCTTGGCCTTCTGTGGCAAATAATCTTGACTGAGAGATGAAAAATAGTGATAGTATCTTAATTTTATTGATAAGTTATATTTAAAGTGAAGTTAAATTTTATTGTGTGTTATCATACATGTACATAGTGTAAATTTAAAAGCTAAACAAAGTTTTTTAATGCTAGTTAGTCTCCTCCCTTCATATACTCCTGCCCCTGAGTTTCCATTCCATGGGTATCACTGTAAACTATTTTTTGGGTGTTCTTTAGTGATATTAGATATAAAAACATTTTATGGATTCATACATATACACTAATGTTCTTTGTAACTCAGTAGCATATTACAAATATGTCTATATCTTACTTTTTAAATACTCTATTTTAGAAATTATCCATGTATACAGTTATGCCAAATTTTACATTTGTATTGCATTAGACTGATGTGCATTTTTAACTCATATTGAAAGGACATATTTTTTTAATCTGTGCTAATGTGAAAAAATGTTACAATTTTTATCCTTGTACTTTATTTAACATTTAATAGTGGCTTGTTCCTAAATGTGAAATGTTTGAGTTAATAGATATCTTTTTTCCCCCAAATTCATAAGTTTTACCAAGTTGTTTTTCATAGAGGACATAGTAGTTCACTTTTCCACAAAAAAGCTTGAAAATATATATTTTTTCACATTGGAAGTCTTGTCTCATAAAAATCATAGTTGGAGGTGAAAGCAGACAAGATGTAGATTACTACTTAGTTGCTAGGTACCTTATTATATGTATTAAGAATATGTATTAAGTAATATTGATGGCTGCAGTCTATTGAGTTTGGGTTTCTTAAACATTAATGTTTAATATATTTTAATGCTTTCAAAGGTTGTCTCTTTTTACAAATAAGGTCTAATAGAATGACATAAAAAATCTTATTAAGAATTTGTTTTGAGTTGGTAGAAAAGTTTAGTTAAAATATTATAGGACATAAAGAATGAAATAATATCATTTCCAGGAAAATGGATAGAACTGGAGATGGAGAGCATCATGTTAAGTGAAATAAATCATATACAGAAAGTCAAGGGTCATAGTTTTTTTTTTCTTTTTTTAATATAGAAGCTAGAGGGAAAGAAGAAACAAAAGGGATCTCATGAAAATAGAAAGGAGACCAGATGGGTGGAGGAAAGGAAGGAGCAGGGATGAGGAAAGGTCAAGGAGAGATACTGGGGAATGAAATTTTCTAAAGTATGTTATGTGCATGTACAAATATGCCAGTTGGATGTCTCAAATGATTAAAAATCCATATATTTTGGTAAATATGCCTTTTCTAGATCTTGTAGCAGGAACCCGATTTTTTTTTTCCAGATTTTATTTGTTCATTGCTTTATTGTCACGACTTAAACGGTGCGTGGTATGGAGCGTGCACTCCAAAAGTTTGGGTTTTTTTTATGAGTTTTGTTTAAAAGATTTGTTAAAATTTTCTTTATTTATCTCAGGATAATTTCTTCCCAAACATCATATTCTTTCAGTGTTCCACATATTAGTGAATATCCACCTTCCATTTGAAAACATAAGCATAGAAATCATTCTTAATTGCTCTCCTTTTTGGCATCCTCACTCTCCATTAATATCTAATACAAAAATTCAGTTAATTTTTTTCCTAACAACTTTTAAAATCTGTCTACTTTTGTTTTTTACCTATTCTATCTCCTTCATTATCAGTAGGACTTTTCTCACCTCTTAGATTGGATCAGATCTCTTTCTTATATATACAAAGTAGGTTTCTTTACATCAAATTTATTATACTTTGTAATTATGCATGCATTTGAATGATTGTCTCTATCTCACTCCTCCCTACATTTGACTGAAAGCTACATGAGAGTAGAAATTACCTATTTTCAGGTTTACTTAATATTCCCAGAGTCTCACCTATAATACACATTTAAGAAATGTTTGTTGAATGATGAATACATGTAATTTGTATTAATATCCCTAAGTACTATTCAAGTCTCAAGCATTTTAGTTTGAAATTACCTGATTACATAATTAGTTATAGCCCATTAGAAATCAGAAATCGTGTTTTCTATTATTTTATATACAATGTTGAGCTCTATGAACATTCTTCTATGTTGCTTTGTTGATTCAGTACCAATGAATGTAGAGAAATAATATTATATGTTTTGGGGACTCTTGAATATTTGTTTTCATGTTTGTGGGGAAAATCTGTACTCCTGAAACTGATTATAGAAAATATGTCACTGTATACATAGTATACAGAATAAAAAATTATGCCAGTTTGTTCTATGACTGTATATACTTAAATGATAAAAACAAATTATATTAATATAATATGATAAATATATACAATAAATTATTGTATTATTATAGTCCTTTTTATGCTTTAGAGGTCTGTAGATTTTTTAATTACTGTTATTTTAGATATATTGCATATGGTTTTATTATAAAGTCTCAGAATTTGTATTTTTTAGTGTATACTGAACACATTTTAAGTTATAAGAGCACATATGTGTACATACATTGCCTTTGAACACTGCTTAATTCTTTACTATTTTTTAAATTTGTTTTGGTAGGGTTGGACCAAGTTTTATGAGTTTTCTTTATCAGATCTTCGGGCTGGGTACAACATTATTGACAGACTTTTTAATGGTAAGTTCTAAAAAAACTTTTATGTTTCTGGTGTTATGATAAATTCAATTTGTAATGTTATTAATATTTTCCAGAACTGGCTTAACGTCATGTCACAAAATTTGATTGTCTTTTTTTTTTTTTTTTGAGTATTTTGTATCCTAACTGCCATGTCTGTGTTATCTGGATCTGATATATTCTGTTCTTGTCATTGGTTTTAATATAACCCATTTGATTTCTGATTTATCTGTATTTCTCAGGAAGCAGAAAACTAGAAAGATCTTGTCTTCACTTTTTGGCATTTTATAAAAACTTTAGGCTTCAACTGAGTTATTCGATCTCTTTCCAGGGAACTTTTAAAATTCGAATGTATTAATCTAAGGCTACTAGTACCAAGGATATGTAGAGCCTTGGTTAAATTATTAAGTAGGATTGAGGATACAAATAACATACTGAAAGTGCAGCAAAAAAGATTATATCACTCAATTCCGTAAGGTCATTTAGCTCTTTACCTCCTAAGATAGGAACAGTGAAATCCCTAAAATTTTTTGTGTAGGGCTGAGGCAAGTGGACACTAGAGGTTAGACCAGCAATGGATTAGAAAACAGAGTAGGTTAATACAATCTTAAACATAGGAATGTCATAAGCAGAATTCTTAATTTCGGTCTCCCTTCTCTTTTCTGAACCCTGCCACGTAGCCAAGCTACTCTTCCTAGTTTGCCTTATTTCAGTAGATGGCATCCTTCATGTATTTTTTCAAGGTTAAGGCCTATGAATCACCCCAGATTCTTTTTTTCCCCTCATCCTCAAGCATCCAGTGCTTTGGCACTTTCTGTCTCTTCCATTTCCAGATCATATTATGATTCTGTTGAATTCTTCTTAATTTCATTAAAGCTTTAATTTTCTAAATTGTAATTCCTTATCTTCTTCTACTTTAGCATGCTTTCAAACATTCTCTATAAACTAACTCTAGTTTTAGAAAAGTAAGTAAAACCATGTATTCTCTCTTTAAAGCATATAGCCACACTTGTTGACCTTGTGTACTTCAAATAATCAGTCTTATTTCTATTTATAGGTGTTAGTAGATATTCTTTCTATCACATCATCTCAAGTTTTTTTAATGTTTTGCCTCTTCCTGTCTATATCTTAGAAGTTTCCATTTCAGAAAACTTTTGTTTTTTCTTCCTCACATTTTTTTCTTATTAGTGCATTATAGTTGTACGTACTGAAGGGATTTGTTGTTACAAGTTCATACATGCACATAATATAACAACATAATTTGACCAACATCATTCCTCAGCACTCCCCCTCCATCTCCCACCCCTTTCCTCTATTGATCTTCCTTTTTTAAAAAATTTTTTTATTAGTTGCTCAAAACATTACAATGATCTTGACATATCATACATTTGATTCAAATGGGGTACATAATCTTAATCTTATTTTTCCATGTGTACAGATTGCAGGATCACATTGGTTATACAGCCACGTTTATACCTAGGGCCATACTAGTGTCTATTGTATTGTGCTGCCCTTCTATCCCCCCTCCCTCCTCTTCCCTCCCCTCTTTCTACCCAATCTACTGTGACATGTTTCTCTCTCTTTTTTCTTCCCCCTCACACCATCTTATATGTAATTTTGCATAACAATGAGGGTCTCCTACCATCTTCCATGCAATTCCCCTTCTCTCTCCCATTCCCACGCACCTCGCACCTCTCGTCCCTATTTAATGGTAATCATCTTCTCATGCTCTTCCTCCCTGCTCTGTTTTGAGTCGCCCCCCTTATATCAAAGAAGACATTCTGCATTTGTTTTTTAGGGATTGGCTAGCTTCACTTAGCATAATCTGCTCTAATACCATCCATTTCCCTGCAAATGCTGTGATTGTGTTGTTTTTTAGTGCTGAGTAATATTCCATTGTGTATAAATGCCACATTTTTTTTATCCATTTATCTATTGAAGGGCATCTGGGTTGGTTCTACAGTCTAGCTATTTTGAATTGTGCTGCTATGAACATTGATGTAGCTGTGTCCCTGTTGTATGCTCTTTTTAGGTCTTTTGGGTATAGTCCGAGAAGGGGAATAGCAGGGTCAAATGGTGTTTCCGTTCCCAGCTTTCCAAGGAATCTCCATACTGCTTTCCAAATTGGCTGAACCAATTTGCAGTCCCACCAGCAATGTACAAGTGTACCAAAACAGGCAGGTATACCAGTGGTACAGAATAGAGGACCCAGAGACCAATCCACAAAATTACAACTACCTTATAATAGACAAAGATGCCAAAAGCATGCAATGGAGAAAGGATAGCATCTTCAACAAATGGTGCTGGGAGAACTGGAAATACATATGCAACAAAATGAAATTGAATCCCTTTCTCTCACCTTGCACAAAAGTTAACTCAAAATGGATCAAGGAGCTAGGAATCAAACCAGAAACTTTGCGTCTAATAAAAGAAAAAGTTGGCCCTAATCTCCATCTAGTGGGGTCCGGCTCCAAATTCCTTAATAGGACACCTATAGCACAAGAGTTAAAATCAAGAATCAACAAATGGGATATACTCAAACTAAAAAGTTTTTCTTAGCAAGAGAAACAATAAGAGAGGTAAATAGGGAGCCTACATCCTGGGAACAAATATTTACCCCTCACACTTCAGATAGAGCTCTAATCTCCAGAGTATACAAAGAACTAAAAAAATTAAATAACAAGAAAACAAATAACCCAATCAACAAATGGGCCAGGGATCTGAACAGACACTTCTCAGAGGAGAACATACAATCAATCAACAAATTCAGGAAAAAATGCTCACCATCTCTAGCAATCAGAGAAATGCAAATTAAAACCACTCTAATATACCATCTCACTCCAGTAAGATTGGCAGCCATTATGAAGTCAAATAATAACAAGTGCTGGCGAGGATGTGGGGAGTAGGATATTGATCTCCCTTTGATTTTCATGAAATTCACTCTAATATTCCCATCAGAAAATTTTCTTAGCACTGAATCCAAAGTAATTTTTAAAATAATTCTGTCTTTGTTTTGTTGAATTGTTTTAATACATTAGTTCTATTTAATATTTTTTTTGTTTCTTTACTCATTTGTTTATTGTTTCTGCCTTTCCACTAGAACATAATCTACAATAAATTAAGGTCTTTGTCTTGTTTACATCTGTAACAGTACCTAGTCCATCAAAAACATAAGAAATTTTTCTGTTATACGTGTTTGGCAAAAGGATAGTGATAGGTATCTAGGATGTGGCCAAGTCCCATTTTAAATGTTACATTTTAGGTTTAAAAAAACTTATTAATGAAGCACAATATGTCAAAAATTACTTATAACATTTAGCTCAGTGAAATTTTCAGAAATGGGACATACCACTGTAACCAGCATCTTAATCAAGAAACAGAACATTACCAATAATTACCCCAGTTTACATTCCATGCAATGCTGCTTTCCAGTCACTACCCTTCCCATCCTAGCTCTTGAATTGATGTCAGATACCTAATTCTATATATTAGTTTTGATTATTTTTGTAAAACTGGGATTATATAGCGTATGTCCTTTAGTGATTAGGTTCTTTCATTTAAAATTATATGTGATAGATTGTGGTTGCATGTATTTTTAGTCCATGTATTGTCAAGGCTATTTAGCATGCTGTTCGATTATAGGTACTTCTGTTGATGGACATGTGGGTAGTTTTCAGTTTGAGAATATTAATACTATGCTAGCTTTAGATGAATATATGGATATATTTTTGGGGTATTTATGTATTAAAGTCAGTATACTGTAGAGATACCTGCCATGTTGATTATGGCACAGTTCTTAATTAGCCAAGTTATGGAATCAGCCTAAGTGTCCATCAATGGATAACTGGATATATACATATATGTAATATATACAAATGGATATATACACATATGTATATACACATAAATATATACCAGAGTATTATTGGATCATAAAGAAGAATGAAATCCTGTCATTTTCAGGAGAATGAATGGAACTGGAGATCATAATGTTAAGTAAAATAAGCCAGACACAGAAAGACAGTATTGTGTAATTTCTCTCATGTGGAATCTAGCAGGGGGGAAAAGACATAAAAGTAGAAGGGAAATTATTAGAAGACAAGAAGGGCATCAAGGGGAGGGGAAGGGCAAAGAAGGTAATGGGGGAGCAATATGATGAGTATGTTATTTTCATGTATGAAAATGCCACAATGAAACCCATAGTTCTATGTATTTAGAATGCATTAATAAAAATATTTAATTTCATGTTAAAAATATAACCATAAAATTTATGGTTCCAAAATTTCTTAGTATCAAGGGATTCTATGTAAAATTCTATTCAGTAGAAAAAATTTAGTAGGCCAATTGATTAGAGATTGGTATAGAGATTAATAGCCATGTGACCTAGAGCAATTTTCTTAACCTTTTAAACCTCAACTTCGAGATTTATAAATAGGAATATAGGCTATCTCTTGTTTTGCTTAATTGTTGAGATGTTTCCATGAGAAAAGTCACCTGAATCATTTAATATTTAGTATATTTAATATATTGTAAACAGTTGTTAGCCTATTATTGCTTTTTGTTCTTAAGATTTTCTTATAAAACTATGAGAAAATATATCACACAATGGTCACTTCAGTTTTTTAAATTGAAAAGAACATTAATTAGTTACTGATGTATCATTTAGTGAATATCAAGGTAGAATGAGAAAACTGTTAAGTCTTAGGAAAGTCCCTTGCTATTTAGCCATTGTTCATAGTAAGATATATGTTGAAAACAACTTTAATTATTCCTCTATCATATAGATGTCCTTATCCTCTAGGAGGCCATAACTCACTTGAGTTCCAAGGTGTTTAGTAATACTACTTAACTATTAAGTTTTATGCTTCTCTGAATTTTATAGTGATGAAATAGAACCAAGCTAGTAATACTAACAAAAAATTTAGCTAGTTTCAATTATAGCTGTGTGTTTCCTGTATTTACTAGAGATTGGAAACTTAATTCTTGTACTTTAATATTACCATTGAATTGTGGTTATGAAGATACTTATTGAAATAATACAGAGAAAATTTCCATGGTGTTTTCATACATTTCTCTTTTAGTAAAATAGGAAATGGATAGTTAACTTTGGAAATCATGACATATAGAAGACTGTTATATGAAGATGTTTTGTAGTGTTTTTCTATTAATCAGATTATTTTGTGAACTGAATGTTTCATTCATTAAGTGCTATGTAAAATTGTTTTGGACAGGGTCTTTTAAGGAGTTTCCAATTTAAGTTGCCAGTATTGTATGACAGAAAAAAAGGATGGCTCAGGGTTCAGAATGTCTCTTCCAATCTAGATCTGCGTGGCTGTGTGATTTTTCTCCCTTTGGTGACTCAAATTTCCCTCAATTTGTCCATCTGTATAATTGAATGATATTAATACTTCCATGTTTTTTTATGAACATTAAGTTGATAAGTGTAAAATATTTGAAACATTTGATTTGATTAAGTAATCTGGATAAATTTAACTACTATTAATATTGACCATTTAAATAAATGACTTAGTAGTTATCGTTAAACATATATATCCATATTCTATAAATATAACCAGGGCCAGTAATTTAGTTAACATGTTAAAATGTAATTTTGTTTTAATTTATAGGTACCAAAGATGTACAATGGGAATATGTACATGGTTTATTTGAAAATGCTATTTATGGAGGGCGTATAGATAATTATTTTGACCTCAGAGTTCTTCAATCATACCTGAAACAATTTTTTAACTCTTCAGTAATTGATGTATTAAACCAAAGAAATAAGAAAAACATTTTTCCATATTCCATATCTCTACCCAAATCCTGCAGTATTTTGGTAAGTAAAATGAATCATTTTCAGTCGTTTACTTGTACCAGATAGATCCTTGAATCATTTTTTTTAAATTTTATTGGTTCTTCTTAGTTGTACATGACAATAGAATCATCCTGACATAAAAGCATGGAATAGAATTTGTTGTAATTCAGTCCCCATACTTCCCCTTTCCCTCCCCTCCTCCCACTCCTGTTTCCTTCTCTCTACTGATATTTCTGCTGTTTGCTTAGTATTTTTTTTTAAATTAGTGTCTTGTGAATGTACATAATGGTGAGATTCACTGTGGTATATACATAGTAATGTTAGCTCAAATTCATTCCACTGTCTTTCCCCATCCCATTCCACCTTCTTTCCCTTCATTTAATTTCCCTTTGTCTCCTTCAGTGATCTTTCTTCTATTCTTTTTTTAACAATTTCTTACATTGTTAAACATGTCATTTCTTTCAAAAGCACAAATAATTACTCATAATGCAGATTATTTAATTAGTCACATGGCCTGATTCTCTAAACTCTAGTGAAGTGTCTTATAAACTTTTGAGTATTTACTGAAGATAATTTTATCATAGTGACAGTAGGGCATTGTATAGGCAAATCATAAAGACACTAGGTAGCCCAGAAAAACTAAAACAATGTAGGATTGCTGTGAAGAGCTGGAAAATGGGGTATGATACTTCCTAGTAGATGTGAATGTACTCTGATGTAGTGAAGAATGGAAAGTGAAATAGTGTATAGCAGATATCTGCCTTTAGTTTCTGCCATGTAAACTTAATGCAAGTCTCAGTATATAAAAGCCGTTCACTTTATCTTTTACAGCAACATTTTTGTTTGTGTGTATTTATTTTAGCAACCTATATCTTTTGCCTTGAGTCATCGCATGAAAGCCTCTTAGAATGCACTCATCTTTTACAGAAAATTATATTTAACATAACCCAAAGATTTTAATTCTAGTTTATTTTGCCACAAACCTATATTGGTATACATGCCCTAATATTTTTATAAGCATTGTTGTAACATTTCTTCATATATTTTAAGAAGATATATTTGATTATGTAGTTATGCTTCATGTTATTTCTCATCCAAATATGTATATATATGTGTGTGTGTGTGTGTGTGTGTGTGTGTGTGTGTGTATATATATATATATATATAATGGGGTTGGGAGGGTACCATTTATTGAATTCAGGTTCACTCAACCACTGAGCCTTTAAGAACATTCTTTCAATAACATAATTATCAAAAAACATATCTAAAAACCGAAATTAAACATAATATGCTTATTAAATATTTTATCTATTATTATGTTATTGACTACCCCAGGTGTTTTGTTTTTAAGTTATTTTTAATTTGTTTATTCATTCAATAATATGCATTGTAGTTCTGTTCAATGATAGCCTTGTTCCAAATATTGTGCATACAGCATTGAATATATGATGTTTACTTTATGGTAGAGAACATTAGAGTGAATGACCAGTTTATGCATAGGTATTTAGTCTATATTTTTTTCAGATGGTGTACTTTAACATCTTCCACCTGTATTTCAAGCCTGTTTGGAAAAGTAAAATTTATGCAAAATATGGACATCACCTACACATATTGCAGATGCAATGCAATGAATTTTTATACATCAAATACAAGTATAACTACCACAGAATCAAGAAATAGGACATTAACAGTTCTCCAGAGCCCTCTTCATCTTTTCTTATAGTTACTACCTTTTCTACAAAGGATACATTATATTAACTTTTGTCAGCCTAAGTTAGTTTTTGCTTGTTTTATGCTGTTTATATAAATATTATAGTGAATATTATTTTGTGTCCAAGTGAGGATACATTAGTCTGGTCTTGTGACTGCCAGTTATTTAGTCAACTTGTCAATATATACTTGTATATAGACAGAAGACAGTCTAGATGAGAAATATTTACAGCTATTTGGAAATAAACCAACTCTACAAAGAGCAATAGTTTTTAAATTTATAGTATGATTTATGAGAATTACAATTTAGTTTTCTATCTGAATTAGATAGGAGGATACCAAAAGTCTGCTGGGATAATGAACACACACATATACATAAATATATATTCGTGTACATTGTGATTGAACACCATGAAGAAGTTTACAAATGCTGAGTTAAATTAGAGGAATTTCCAAGTACAGTGTGTATGTCCAAAATATGACATATTTATAGGTCGTAAGCTCCCTGGAATCCAGGGATGCCAAGGATGAAAAAGTATGATGAGAAGTCAGAGGACGTGTCTCCCTCCTCCTATCAGCAAATACAGTTTAGATGCATATACAGTACCTACGTTGAAATAGCTTGCCTATTTATGAAAACAAAATAATTCCTATCTTTTAACCAAAATGAATTATTCCTCTTGGTCTGTATTTGATCTTTATCTAAAGTCATAAGTGGATACACATTCAGATGAATATTTGATAAAACAAGCTTATGAAATACTTAGAGTAAATCCTAGGATGAAATAGTAGGGTTAAAATGCAATTCATCATACTTCATTAGCAAACTGAAGAGTAACTATGGAATTGCTGTATGATAAAGTGATTTACAAAGCAGGACTAGTGAAACAGTGTGTCTCATAGGTTTATAGCTCTTTAAATTTTTTTTTTTAATATTCTAACTTAGCATAAGCAGACCTGAACTCTTCAGATTGGTCTTTGATAGGTTATGGGAAAAATATTACACTGATTTTCTAAAAACATTTAACATAATTGGGTGTTATGGCACATGCTTGTAATCCTAGCTACTCAGGAGGGTCACAAGTTTGAAGCCAGTTTGGACAACCTGGTGAGACCCTGCCTCAAAATAAACTTTAAAAATGGATTAGGGGTGTAACTCTGTGATAGAGTGCTTGCCTAGCATGAATGAGGTCTTGGGTTCAATGCCTAGTGCCATTAAAAATAACAACAGTTCGTCTGTTCCTCCCATGCTCCCTCTCCCCATCCCACTATGAATCAGCCTCTTTATATCAAAGAAAACATTCGGTATTTGGTTTTTTGGGATTGGCTAATTTCACTTAGCATTATTTTCTCTAACTCCATCTATTTACCTGCAATTGCCGTGATTTTATTCTCCTTTATTGCTGAGTAATATTCCATTGTGTATATATACCATTCATCTACTGAAGGTCGTCTAGGTTGGTTCCAAAGTTTAACTATTGTGAATTGTGCTGCTATAAACATTGATGTGGCTGTGTCCCCGTAGTACGCTGTTTTAAAATACTTTGGGTATAGACCAAGGAGAGGAACAGCTGGGTCAAATGGTGGTTCCATTCCCAATTTTTCAAGAAATCTCCATACTGCTTTCCATATTGGCTGCACCAATTTGCAGTCCCACCAGCAGTGTGTGAATGTACCTTTTTCCCCACATCCTCGCCAACACTTAGTGTTGTTTGTCTTCATGATAGCTGCCATTCTGACTGGAGTAAGATGAAATCTTAGAGTGGTTTTGATTTGCATTTCTCTAATTGCTAGTGATGATGATTATTTTTTATATATTTGTTGATTGATTTTATATCATCTTCTGAGAAGTATCTGTTCAGATCCTTGGACCTTTAATTGATTGGGTTATTTGTTTTTTTTGTGTTTAGCTTTTTGAGTTCTTTATATACCCTAGAGTTTAGTGCTTGATCTGATATGTGAGGGGTAAAGATTTACTCCCAAGTTGTAGGCTGTATGTTCACCTCCCAGATTGTTTCTTTTGCTGAGAAGAAACTTTTTAGTTTGAATCCATCCCATTTATTGATTCTTGATTTTATTTCTTGCACAAACTCTAGATAGGGCAGAGGGGTTAGAGGGGAAGGGAGGGGGCATGGGTTATAAATGATGGTGGAACGTGATGATCATTATTATCCAAAGTACATGTAGGAAGACACAAATTGGTGTGAATGTACTTTGTATACAACCAAAGATATGAAAAATTGTGCTCTATATGTGTAATAAGAATTGTAATGCATTCTGCTGTCATATATACATAAAAAATTTAAAAAAACAAAGTGTATGGTAAAACTGGAAACAACAACAACCACAAAAAAATAAAAACCAAATTAATATAATATCTTACACATAGTAGGCATGGCCACTAAATGTCTTAATCAATTCAAGGTTTTCTTGAATTGGGAGTTTGTGTAGGAAAATATAGTATTAAATTATAGATACACAAAAAATTATTGAAAGAACATTTTCTATAAATGAGTTAAAATAAAGACAAAGTGAGATTCTTCATAATGTTCATTCTTCATATTGTTCATTCTTTTTGACTTCAATGGTTATAAATTCAATCTCTAGTTAAATATTTTCTTCTTCTTCTTTATGTTTAGGACTATCGTGCTGTCATTGAAAAACTTCCAGAGGATGACAAACCTAGTTTCTTTGGTCTTCCTGCCAATATTGCTCGTTCATCTCAGCGCATGATCAGTTCTCAGGTAACTTAAGAAAGTATTTGCCTTTTAGAAAAATATGACTTTGGAGACTGAATGAAACTAGTTTAAGTTTCATTACTACAAAGCTCACTAGCTTTTATTTAAAACTTTTATATCATTGAATATAACAGATTCCAATTTTACTTTAAATAAATTTAAAGGAATCAAATTTTTTCTTAATGTTTACAAAAATTAGTAATATAACATCAAATACTGTCATTTTTATTAAAAATATTTTTTTGTATTCTTTTGATGTATTTTATGATTACTTTAAATGTAGCATGATTGAATTAATTAATATTGACAACGATTGAATTTAACTAAATTTGATATTTTCATAATAGGTATCAGATATAGATATATAATTTGCAGTTGTGTATTAGCTTATAAATGATACATTTATTTCTTTTTTTTTAAAGAGAGAGGTGAGAGAGACAGGGAGAGACAGAGAGAAAGACAGAAAATTTTTTTAATATTTATTTTTCAGTTTTTGGCGGACACAACATCTTTGTTTGTATGTGGTGCTGAGGATTGAACCCAGGCCGCACGCATGCCAGGCGAGCGCGCTACCGCTTGAGCCACATCCCCAGCCCCTACATTTATTTCTTATTAATTTACTCATGATTGAACATTATGCATATTTGGAATTTGAATTTTTAAATCACTGAAGCAGAAAAATGTTTGCTCTGAAAGATGTATATTCCTGGTCCATCTTAAGAAGATCTAACACTTATTAACCTCCCACTATGTGCCTGAAACTGTTCTAAATGCTTTATACATATGGACTTTAATATTAATACTTTCCCCTTTTAACAGATGAGGAAACTGATATAAATACACACAGAATTATATATTGCAACTTGTCCAAGATCATTAAAAGCAGAAGTAGTTCCAGAATTTAAACTCAGACTGTCTGAGTGATGAGGTGGTTCTCATCACCCTTTACATACAGCTACTTTTCAGGCATAAATGTATTGCTAAGTAATGTGCACCATTTCAGGGGCATGAAATTTTAAACCATTACATAAGGTTCAATGTGTAATTTGTACATAGAAAACTCATTTGGCCCTTACCTATTTCTTTGATTATTTGTGGGCATTTTAGTTAGTTTTTATTTTCCTACTTAAATCTACAGTTTTGTATTTTATTGCTAGTTTAACCAACATTTATAAAACTCATTATGTTTCTTTTCTTGTTTTATTGTTAACTATCTTTCTGGGGATGTGGCTCAAGCGGTAGCGCGCTCGCCTGGCATGCATGCCGCCTGGGTTCGATCCTCAGCACCACATACAAACAAAGATGTTGTGAATGCCGAAAACTGAAAAGTAAATGTTGAAATTTCTCTCTCTCTCTCTCTCTCTCTCTCTCTTTCTCTCCCCCCCTCTCTCTTTAAAAAGAAAAGAAAAAAAAAAAGAAAATTTAAAATGGTCATATCATTATAAAAAAAATTTTTAGCACATTATTTATAAAAGCAAGTATAAATGTTCCCAGGAACAAATAACCTCTTCATCTTTACCAACTGACAATATTCTCCAGTTCCTTTTCCCTTTCTTATAACAGTGTCCAATCAATAATCTATAAGATAATGTAAAGTCCTGTATGGACTTTACATTTTTATGTATTTTATTTATTTTTATGCAGTGCTGAGGATTAAACTGAGTGCCTCACATGAGCTAGGCAAGCAAGTGCTCTACCACTAAGCTAAAACCCCAGTCCAGACCTTACATACTTACCATAGATGGTTAAACTTGTCATTTCTCTCCATGCTTTTTAGCTGACCTGAAATAATCATTTTTCAGTATTTATACTGATAATATATATGGATTTTTAAAAATATGTGTGAGTGTATATACACATACTGGCTCTTCACAAATATTCTCCTGATATAAAGTAAACTTGAAAGCACTTCATTTAAAAATACATAGCTGGCCGGGTGCTGCTTCCAGCAGCTCAGGAGGCTGAAGCAGGAGGATTGCAAGTTCAAAACTGGCCTCAACAAAAGTGAGGCGCTCAGCAACTCAGTGAGATCCTGACTCTAAATAAAATACAGAATAGGGCTGGGATGTGGCTCAGTGGCTGAATGCCCTTGAGTTCGATGCCTGGTACCTGCCAACCAACAAACAACAAACAAAAACATAGCTAAACAAAATTTATTTTTCTCTGGTTTATTTTAGTGTTTAAAATGAAGTTGTTTCTATTGTTTGCCAATGTGTGTATATGCACATATATTTTATGTATACTTAAAATTTTACATAGTACTTAAACATAAAAGGTTAAAATAATTAAAAGATCATTAAAAGAATAAGAAGTATTTTACAGAACCCCCCCAAATGGTTTACTTTTGGAACCTTATTAACAGATCCAAAAGCCTATTTTAAGCTGGCTTCTACAGTTCTAATCTAAGGATAATTCAGCTTCTGGGGGAACTGGATTTAGCATGGCTTGAATTGGGTATCTAGTGAAAGAAATAGGGTGACAATAGATACAGCTTTAGAGACTTCAGGGAAGCATACAGGAATAAAAATGTAGAATTCCCAGAATTTTCACTTAATGGGAGGTCAAACACTCACTTTCATACACAGCTTCTTTTGCTCTTGGGCCATGTGTGGCTACAAAAGCCAAGGGTATGAGGCTCTTGGTATTATGAGAAACCATATTCTTTGTTTCCTGCTAATCTTTTCTTTCATTTTAGTAACATAGGTCTCATGTTGGCATACAAATATCAATATATCCCTAGTCTAAGTTGAGTCCCAAACATTAGAAGTTTCATAGCAAATTAGGCAGATAAAAGCTTCTTTACTTTTGTATTTCTCTAATTGCTAGAAATGATGAACATTTTTTTATATATTTGTTGATTGATTGTACATCATCTTCTGAGAAGTGTCTGTTCAGATCCTTGGCCTATTTATTGATTGGGTTATTTGTTTTTTTTGGTGCTCAGCTTTTTGAGTTCTTCATATACCCTAGAGATTAGTGCTCTATCTGATGTGTGAGGGGTAAAGATTTGTTCCCAAGATGTAGGCTCTCTATTTACCTTGTAGATTGTTTCTTTTACTGAGAAGAAACTTTTTGAGTCCATCCCATTTATTGATTCTTGTTTTATTTCTTTCGCCAAAGGAGTCTTATTAAGGAAGTTGGGGCCTAATCCCACATGATGGAGATTAGGGCCTACTTTTTCTTCTATTAGATGCAGGGTCTGTTATTGTATTTCTAAGTCTTTGATCCATTTTGAGTTGAGTTTTGTGCATGCTGAGAGATAGGGGTTTAATTTCATTTTTTTGCATAAGGATTTCCAGTTCTGAAGACACAAATTGGTGTGAATATACTTTGTATACAACCAGAGATATGAAAAATTGAGCTCTATATGAATAATAAAAATTGTAATGCATTCTGCTGTCATATATAAATCAAAAAAATTCATTTAAAAAAGTATTCTGATAAAAGAAGCCCCAGATAATAAGTAGCCTTGCCCATCAGGTGAGGATACAGCCAGAAGGAGTCATCTATGAACCAGGAAAAAAGCCATTAGCAGACATAAATCTACTCATATTATCTTAGACTTCCCAGACTCTTCAACCATGAGAAATAAACAAATATTGTTTACAAGCAAAAAAAAAAAAAAAAACCAAAAAAAAAAACTTTCTTTACTTAATTGAACACTTTAGTATCTAAGCACATAATATTATGAGAAGATAAACTCCAATGTTATTTTCCCCAACAATTGATATATATTTTAACTTTTTGCTCACTCTAGTTTACCAGATAATTCTCCAAAATTTATTTTACTGTGCTTTAATCTCAACTATTTTGTCTTGCCTTGATGTTGAAATTTTTATTAATATTTGTTAGATGAGAAGAAGATAATGTAGTCTTAAAACTTTTCTGGTAATACATACTTTAATACACGTTTTAACTATAGGTCTGTTTCACTACTTTTTAAAAGTTCTTTTTTTTTATTGGTTGTTCAAAACATTACAAAGCTCATGATATATCATCTTTCATACATTTGACTCAATTGGGTTATGAACTCCCATTTTTACCCCAAATACAAATTGCAGAATCACATCGGTTACACACTCACATTTTTACATAATGGCATATTAGTGACTGTTGTTAATTATCATTTTCATACATAGGATGGTTTTCACAGTACAATTATTAAAACGTCTTATTTTTGTAATTACCAATATGTATACATATTTGAACTAAAAAATGTCTATGTTTAGAGCATATAATTAGAGGTTTTTTATTAGAAGCCACATTTAAAATGTTTGCCTTTATTTGAAAGTGAATATTTAGATATTAAGAAGTCTGACTTGACATCAAATCTGTCATCTGCTTTACACCAAATAAATGTTAAAATACACACTATTGATCATGTACAAGTTCAGAATTGTGAGAACGGTTATTGAAGAAAGTACTCAAAATTTGGACTTTAAAGATAAACACCAATGCAAAAGCTATGTAACCAATTTTGTACAAATATGAAGGCTCAAAATGAATCCAGTACACCCATACAAGGCAGTAACCATAAGTGGCATTTATTACGAAGTGTTTGTGATACTTATGTATTTATGCTGTATGTCAACAGTTATCAGATACTTTTGTGTAACCTGAATCAATATATATGTGCTCATTCATATCAAACAATGTAATATCCCTTTCCTTCTGCTTTTCCACTGAGTTATTAATGCTGTGTAGACAGTGTTGCATTAATCAAAATGTAAGAGTCAAAAGAAAGAGATTTTGCACTTTCATTTTTGATGGTGGGGAGAAGAAGAGATCAGTTTAATATATTAAATTGTTGTAACTATGGGATAGTATTTTTTGAGATGCCATTGGATTAACTGCTTGGACATTATGGTAGGAATTTTTACTAAATAAACAGAGAATTCAGATAAAGATTTGATAATGGATTTGGCAAACAGAAAATCCTATCTGGAGAGGAAGCCATGGGAGTCAGAGATTGTTAGA
The DNA here is from genome assembly GCF_048772815.1 of Callospermophilus lateralis. Classification (NCBI taxonomy): domain Eukaryota; kingdom Metazoa; phylum Chordata; class Mammalia; order Rodentia; family Sciuridae; genus Callospermophilus; species Callospermophilus lateralis. Next base: position 123,393,557 of record NC_135306.1, on the reverse strand, counting down.
AAACATTGATAAAGCAGAAAAAGATGCTCCCAAAGCAGAATCCCAGTAAATACCTATATTTAACATATATTTGGAGATGGGGTGATACTTCAAAGAATTATATCAGACTGATGTGTGGTCAGAAAATAAGACAACTAGAAGATCTTCAAAGGCAGTGGGAATGTTTGGTGCCAATTGGAGTATGGGGGAGGAGGGCTAAGTGATAATGTGATTAGTATAGTTAATTGTCATTTAGTGGAGTCGTTATACATTTTTCTATTTATAGAACCATATCATCTGCAAACAGGGATAATTTAACATCCTTTTTTTCTATTCGTATTTTTATAAGAAATTATATTTTTTTCTTGCTAGAATGCTCTCATTAAAAATTCTAGTACTACATTTAAAGAACATAGACCCTCTTGTATTATTCCTAATCTTGGAGAAAATGCTTTTAGAGTTTTCCTATTCAGTATAATGTTGTTCATTTGTTTGTCATACACAGACTTCATGCTGTTGAAGTATGATTCTTCTAGCCCTAATTTGTTCAGGGGTTTATTTTTATTTTTATTTATTTTTAAAAAACTGTTCTTTTTTAGTTATACATGACAATATGTTTTGAAATATTTATACAAAACATGGAGTGTATCTTATTCTGATTAGGATCCCAGTGTTGTGGATGTATGTAATGATGAGATTCACTCTGGTGTATTTATATATGTACATAGGAAAGTTAAGTCAGACTACTTCCATTGGCTTTCCTAATTCCTGTTCTCCCTCCTTCTCCTTCATACCCCTTTGTCTGATCTGTTGAACTTCGATTCTTCCCCTCTCATACCTTGTTGTGTGTTAGCATTCATATATTAGAGAGAATATTTGACCTTTGGTTTTTGGGGATTGACTTCTTTTGCTTAGCATGGTAGTCTCCAGATCCATCCATTTTTTTGACAAATGTCAGTCATAAAGTAATTCTTTTTTTAATGTTTTTCTTTGTTCTTTCTAGTTATACATGACAGTAGAATGTATTTTGACCTATCATACATACATGGTGTATAACTTCCCATTTTTGTGGTTGTACACGATATGGAGTTATATTGGTCATGTATTTATATATGAACATGGTACGTTATATCTGATTCATTCTACTGTCTTTCCTATTCCCATCCTCCCTCGCTTCCACCCAGTCCCCTTGCCCAATTTGATGAACCTCTACTCCCCTCGTCCCCTTTAACTATTGTGAGTCAACATCCACTTTTCAGAGAGAGCATTCGTCCTTTAGTTTTTTGGGTTTGGCTTATTTCACTTAGCTGGTTAGTCTCCAGTTCTATCCATTTACCTGCAAAAGCTATAATTTTATTCCCTTTTATGTTTATGGCTCCTCTGTCTGGTACGAGATAACTGTATTCATAGGGGTTTGTCTCTGTGTCTTCTATTCTGTTTCATTGGTAGTCTTACCTATTTTGATACCAATGACATGCAGTTTTTATTCCTATAGCAATGTAGGATAATTTAGCATCTGGTATTGTGATGCCTCCTGCTTCACTTTATTTGGTAAAGATTGCTTTGGCTATTCTGGGACTCTTGTTTTTCCAAATGAATTTCATGACTGCTTTTTCTATTTGCATGAAGAATGTCATTGGAATTTTAGTAGGAATTGCATTAAATCTGTATAGTGCTTTAGGTAGTATGGTCATTTTGACAATATTAATTCTGCCTATCCAAGTACATGGGAGATCTTTTCATCTTCTAAGGTCTGTTTCATATCTTTCTTTAGTGTTCTGCAGTTATCATTGTAGAAGTTTTTCACCTCTTCTGTTAGATTGATTCTCAAGAATTTTATTTTTTTGAGGTTACTGTGAATGGGATAGTTTCCTTAATTTCACTATCAGTTGATTCATCAGTGATGTATTCATCAGTCAAATGCAGTTGATTAAGGGGGTTATTTTTATTTCCTTTTGAGTTCTAAAAGTTTTCTGGAAGAGTTTTTTGGGTCTTTTATCGTTGGCAAATAGGGACAGTGTGAGCTCTTCTTTTTCCATTTGTTTCCCTTTAATTTCTTTTTCCTGATTGCCTAGAATTTCAAGGATGATGTTGAATAGAAATGGTGAAAGAGGCATCCTTGTCTTATTCCAGTTTTTAGAGGGAATGCTTTTAGTTTTTCTGCATTTAGAATGATGTTGGACTTGGGTTTAACATACATAGTTTTTACAATGTTGAGGTATGTTCCTCCTATCCCTAGTTTTTCTAGTGCTTTGAACATGAATGGATGCTGAATTTTGTCAAATGCTTTTTCTGCATCTTTTGAGATAATCACATGAATTCTTGTCGATTGATGCAGAATAGCAAGGATGGTGGAAGGTGATGGTCATCATTATACAAAATACATGTATAAAGATTTGAATTTGATGTTAATATACCTTATATACAAACAGAGATATGATAAATTGTGGTATATATGTGTATTAAGAATTGCAATGCAAAAAAAAAGAGAGTACATGTAATGGCATAATTTGGCATGAACATACTATATACAGAGTTACGAAAAATTGTGTTGTAAATAGGTAATAATGAGTGTAATGTATTCCACTGTTGTCATGTGTGTAAAAAAAAGTCTATTGATGCGGTGAATTATATTTATTTATTTCCTTATGTTTAACCAAACTCACTTTATCATGGTGCTCCCTTTTAAATGTGTTTTTTATGTGATTTGCCAGTATTTTATTTAAAATATTTCATCTAAGTTCATCAGGGATATTGGCTCCTGAAGTTTTCTTTCCTTTCTGTGTCCTTGTGTGGTTTTGGAATGGTATCACTATGCTTCATAGAATGAATTTGGAAGAGTTCCCTACTTTTCTACTTCATAGAATAATTTGAGGAGGTTTGGTGTTAGTTTTTCTTTGAACGTCTGGTAGAAATTGAGAATTCATCTTGCCTGTGTTTTTCTTTCTTGGTAGATTTTGATGATATCTTCAATTTCATTGCTTGAAATTGATCTTTTTAAATTTGTATGTCTTCCCTACTCAATTTGGGTATGTTATATGCCTCTAGAAATTTATTGATGTCTTCAAGATGTTCTATTTTATTGGAGTATAAGTTTTCAAAATAGTTTGATTATTCTCTGTATTTCAGTGGTGTCTATGGTGATATTTTTCTTTTTATCATGACTTTTAGAAATTTGAAGTTTCTCTCTCTTTGTCTTTATTAGCTTGGCTAAGGGTTTATAAATTTTATTTACTTTTTCGAAGAATCATCTTCATTTCATTGATTTTTTAAAAATTATTTTTGTTCTTGTTTCAATTTCCCTGATTTTTGGCCCTAATTTTAATTATTTTCTGTCTTCTACTGCTTTTAGTGCTTACTTGTTCTTTTTTTCCTAGGGGGCACTAAGGTATAATGTTAGTTTATTTATTTGGTGACTTTCTATTTTTTTTTAATCAATGAGCCCAGTGCTGTGAACTTTCCTCTTAGAACTGCCTTTGGAGTATCACAGAAATTTTGATATGCTGTGTCACTATTCTCTTTTACCTCTAAGAATTTTTTTAGTTTCTTGATTTCTTCAGCTATCCATTTGTCATTCAATAGCATTTTATTTAGTCTCCAGATATTAAGAATAGCTTCTGTTTTTTATTATATTGTTGCTTTCTAATTTCATTCCATTATGATCTGATAGGATGCAATGTACTATCTCTATTTTTTTTATTTGCTAAGCCTTGCTTTGTAGCCTAAGATGTGATCTAAAATGATGTGTGTTCTGCTAAGAAGAAAGTGTATTCAGTCATTTATGTGTGAAATATTCTGTGTATGTCTTTAAACTCTAAATTATTAATTGTATTTTTTAGTTCTGTAGCTTCTTTTTTTTTAGTTTTTATCTGGAGGATGTATCCAGTGATGAAAGAGGAATGTTCAGCTCCTTAGCCCATTTATCGATTGAGTTGTTTGTTTGTTTGTTTTTTTGGTGTTAAGTTTTTTGAGTTCTTTATATATCTTGGAGATTAGTGCTCTATCTGACATTTGTGTGGCAAAAATTTGCTCACAAATATAGGCTCTCTCTTTACCTCATTGATTGTTTCTTTTGCTGAAAAGAAGCTTTTTAGTTTGAGCTTGTCTCATTTATTATTTCTTGATTTTATTTTGTAATCTTGTTAAGGAAGTTGGGGCCTAATCTGACGTGTGAAGATTTGGGCCTACTTTTTCTTCTATTAGGCGCAGAGTCTCTGGTCTAATTCCTAAGTCCTTGATCTGCTTTGAGTTGAGTTTTGTGTATGGTGAGAGATAGGGGTTTAGTTTCATTTTGCTGTATATGGATTTCCAATTTTGCCAGCCACCATTTATCGAAGAGGCTATCTTCTCTCCAATATACGTTTTTGGCACCTTTGTCCAGTATGAGATAACTGTATTTATGTGGGTTTGTCTCTGTGTCTTCTTTTCTGTACCATTGGTCTAAATGTCTGTTTTGGTGCCAATACCATGCCATTTTTGTTACTATAGCTTGAAGAAGATACTATCGATCAACAAATATATAAAAAATGTTCAACATCTCTGGTAATTAGAGAAATGCAAATTAAAACTACTCTAATATTTCATCTCACACCAGTCAGAATGGCAGTTATACAAACAACAATATAAGAATACAAACAATGCAAAATAAGAATACAAACAACAATAAATGCTAGGGAGGATGTCAGGGAAAAGGCACACTCATACATTGCTGGTGGGATTTGCAAATTGGTGCAACCACTCTGGAAAGCAATACAGAGATTCCTTAGAAAACCTGGAAAGGAACCACCATTTGCCCCAGCTATCCCACTCCTTGGTCTATACCTAAAGGACTTAAAAACAGCATGCTATAGTGATGCAGTCACATCAATGTTTATAGCAGCACAATTCAGGATAGCCAAACTGTGGAACCAACCTAGATGCTCTTCAATAGAAGAATGGATAAAGAAACTGGTGGGCTGGGATTGTGGTTCAGTGGCAGAGCACTTGCCTTGAACATGCGAGACCCTGGGTTCGATCCTCAGCGCCACATAAAAATAAATAAATAAAATAAAGATATTGTGTCCAACTACAACTAAAAAAATAAATATTTTTTAAAAGAAACTGTGGTATATATACACAATGGAATATTACTCAGCAATAAAAGAGAATATAATTGTGGCATTTTCAGATAAATGGATGGAGTTGGAAAATATCATGCCAAGCAAAGTAAGCCAATCCCAAAAAACCTGGAGCGAATGTTCTCTCTGATAAGTTGATACTGATCCATGGGTGAGGAGAGGGGGCGGTTGGGAAATGGAGGACCTTTGGGCAAATGAGAGGGAGGTATGGGGAGGGGACATAGGAGCAGGAAAGATGGTGGAGAGATGGACATTATTACCCTAGGTACATGTATGACTACACATATAGTGAGATGCTACATTGTGTACAACCAGTGGAATGAAAATTTGTTCTGCTATTGTGTACAATGAATCAAAATGAATTCTGCTGTCATATATACCTAATTAAAATTAATTTAAAAAATTTAAAAAGAGAGAATAAAATGTTAAAGTCACCCAGTGTTAAGTGTAATTCCCTGAAGCAGCATGAAATGACTTTCTTTGTCTCTTTTGATCAACTTGAAGTTCACTCTGTCTGATATGAGGATAGAAACCCCTGTCAATACCTTTTTCTTTTTGTGGAGATAGACAATTCTTAGCTTCCCTTCTTAGCAGAGTGAGGGGGAGTGAGTTGGAGGCTGTTGTCTAATCCACTCACAGCAAGGGGTCACTGTAGAGTTCTCTGAAAGGGTTTCCTAGGTGCAGAGTTCCTAGAGGCTGGGTTTGGGTCTAGCTAGACCCCTGGTGCTTTGTGGAATGATGTTTTGTGAGGCTTTTAAATCAGCATACCTCCAAAGCCTGGCTACTTCCTTTCCTGTTGGGCACGTGTATCTCTGAATCTCCTCTGGTTTCTGCGCCAGTGGTGGAGGAGCCAGTCTTTTGCCCCACTCTGCCACCTGGGCTCAGAGCCAAAGCTCACATTCTGCCCCCTGCCACCCCCCACCCTGTGGAATTTCCAGTTGCTCCCACCTGGTCCTGCAGACCACCAGACTCATAGATTGAGAGGCATCAGGATCTCTCCTGTCTTAGTTTTGAATTCCCCTGGGTGCAACACTTTCCACACCTGAATTTCATCTGGTTTTCTAGTCACACTTTGGGTTGTATTGCAGGACTATGCCAGGTCAGGTTTTCAGACCCATCTGGAATTACACAGTTCTGGGCGCCTGGGTTTGGATCCACACCCACCCGGCAGTTGTAACACAGCAGGAAAATATGAAGGATGTCTCTGTTTTCCCAGGCCACCAGTTGACAAGCAGCATCCACCTCACATGAAAGTAAAATACAGCTCACCCCCTTGATCTGCTGGTCAATGTCTCTGATCAATGTCTTCTCCACTTCAAGACATACCTCAGTGCCATGTGAAATGTGGGCTCTCTTAGTCTCCCTCTTTAACCTGCTTGAGGTGGATTTGCCCTGACTGATGGCAGTGGGCTTTTTTCTTTTCTTTTTTTTTCTAGTTTTTATTTTATTCTATTCACACTTCCAAGTCCCTAGGCTGTTCTGAGAGCCTAGTATTAAATCCCAGTAGGATTTTTTTTTTTTTTTTTTTCACTGACCTAAAAGAGAAGTTGTTCATCTGGTTTTCTGGTCTCGTCCCACAGAGCAGTTTGGAAAATAACTTTCTGTACTGTGCCATCTTGATCCCTTATTCAGAGCTTGATCCCTTGTTCAGAGATTTTTTTTTTTTATCATGAAGGATATTGAACTTTATGAAATGCTTTTTCTGATTCTATTAAAATGATGTGATTTTATTCTTTATTTTGTTGGTATGATATATTATCATTGATTGATTTGTATATATTGAACCATCATTACATACCTGGGATAAAACCAATTTGATCATGACAAAATGATCTTTTTGCTATGTATTTAAATTAAATTTGCTAGTATTTTGGGGGGATATTTCATCTATGTCACTAGGGATATTGGTCTATAGTTTTCTTTACTTATTCCTTTATTTGGTTTTCATAACGGTAATGCTGTTCTCATAGAATGAGTTTGGAAGAGTTGGAGTTTATGGAATAGTTTGAGAAGAAATGGCATGAGTTCTTTTTTAAATGTTTGGTAGAAATTAGTAAGTCAGGTAGTTCTGAGCTTATCTTTATTGGGAGACTTATTAATGATTCAATTTCATTACTTGCTATTGGCCTATTTAGATTTTATTTTAAGTTTGAATGTTTCAATTTTGTTTGGTCATATGTGTCCCGAAATTTGTCCCTTCTAGGGTTTCTAGCTCATGGTTTTTCAAAATAATCTCTAATGATCTTTTGCATTTCCATTTTACTGGTTGCAGTGTCTCCTTTTTTCATCCTTAATTTTATTTGAGTTTTCTCTTTTTTTCTGAGTCTAGTTAAAGATTTGTTAATTTTGTTGATATCTTCAAAGATCTAAATTCTTTGTATCATTGGTCTTTTGTATATTTCTTTGGTTTTCTTTAGTCCCTCTGTCATTTATTTCTGTTCTGGACTTTGTTATTTCTTTCCTTCTACTAATTTTCAGATTTGGTTCTTGCTTTAAGTCTTTGAGATGCATCCTTAGATTGTTTATTTGAAATATTTCTCTTTTGATGTAGGCACTCATTACTATAAACTTCCTCAGTACTGCTTTTGTTACATCCCACAAGTTTGAGTACATTGTGTTTCCATTTTCATTTGGTTTGAGAAATATTTCAACTACGCTTCTGAATTCATCAGTGACCCACTGTTCAAAAGTATCATTCAGTCTCCCTGCATTTGTATAATTTATAAAAATTTTTTGTTGAATTCTGATTTATCTTATTGTGATCAGAAAAGACAAAGGATTTTAATTTCTTTCCTTTTTTTTTAAATTCAAGACTTGTTCTGTGGTCTAATATATGGTCTATTATAGAGAAAATTTCATGTGTTAATTAAAAGAATGTGTGTACTATAAATGTTGGTTGAAATGTTTTGCAAAGGTCAGCTAATTCATTGTGATTTTTTTTTTTTGGTCTTAATAATTATGTTTCTCTTGTTTCTGTTTTGTGTATGTATTCTTCTAGTAGGTTTTGTACCTTCATGTGGTTTCATAATAGTAGTCATCTTTTTACCTCTGGATGTAGGACTCTCTGAAGCATGTTCTGTAAGTCTTTACTGGTGTTCATGAATTCCTTCAGTTTTAGCTTATCTTATAAGGTCTTTATTTTTCAATTTCTGTAGAATAACCTTTCTGGGTATAGCAATCTTCACTGACAGTTATTTTCTTTCAGGGCTTTCAGTATGTCATTCCATTCCCTCCTGGTTTATAGGGCTCCTTTTGAAAAATCTGAGTCTAATGGGGATACCCTTAAATACAACTTGGTACTCTCTTCTTGTAGATTTTAAAATTTGTTGTCCTGTACTTTTGACAGTTGGACTTATAATAAGCTATAATGAAGATCTTTTCTATTTATGTCTATTTGGGGTCCTATATACTTTCTGTACATGAAATTTATAACTTTCTCAAGTTTAGGGAATTTTTCTGCTATTATTTCTTTTACTGGGTTTTCTGTGCCCATAACTTTATTCTCCTTATCTTCTGATATTCTGAAAGTGAGAATATTTGTTTAAGTGTCCCACAAATCTTGAATGCTGTCTACTTTCTTTTCCCTTTTTCTTTTAGCATCTTGGTACAGACATTCTAAACTGTCTTTGTTTATCTCATTTTTGTAATTGCTCTTGCCACTACTTTTTGCTTATTTAAATGTTTATTCCAGTTTAAATCCATCTTCTTCATGAAATATTTGTATTGATCCTTTGTAATTTTTCATTTTTACATATGTTCTTCTATCCTATATTATTTACTGCTAGTACATCACCATTGGAATAGTAATTGGAAAGTATAGAAGAATGAAAATACTCCCTGTTTTGAAGCAAGTCAGTTTAGTAGGGAGTGATGTATAAAAAGTCCTACTTGTAATATACATGATAAAGTAGAAACATATTTTCTTATATTTAAACATCTATCTTGTGAATGCATCTCTGAGCAAATGTATGCACTTTTCACTTACAATTGCTAAAGATAATTTCTGCATGAATCAGATTGTTTTCAATGTTTTCATGGAGCTTGTGCAATTAAGACAGTTTGAGTTTATGAGAAACACTTCAAAATTAAGTTTAATTAAGTTCTACTAGGAAATCTTTAAAGCAGAAATTAAATCCTACTTCTACAGTTTCAGGTTTTGAGATTTTACCTTTTTGATAATAAAAGTAAGTTTTAATTCCTGTAACTTATTTTGTTAAAACTTAAGAAAATGAAAACTGAACAATCAAGTTTAACATTTATAATTGTATTCTTTTATCATTTAAGCCCTAAGCTATTATCATAAATGCATCTTTATTTACCAAGATGGGACAGTATTTTCTTTAGTGAATATATGTTAATTTTTATCATCCCAGATATATAAAACACTTAAGATAGTACTCAAAAAATAGTAGATCCTATTTTGTGAGGTTCTGCTAGGTTATTAATAACAATGTCATTCTTCTGCGTCTCCTTTACATCCCCTTGTACAATAATTGGCTATTGTAGTATTATCTCTCTGATAAAGGTAACATGTGACACCAGCAGTCAGTAACTGAGACAAAATGGGACACTTTTCATTAGATTAGATAAATGGGACTATTTGTTTAATAAAATCTATTTGATGATGGTTATAATAAAGTCTATTTCATGATGGTTATAATTGGAGTGAAAGAAGAAAGACCATTTTAATTCAATAAAAAGTGAACTTTAGGGATGTTGAGTGCTTGAAAGTGCATTGTTTCTACTCTTTCAATAGAGTCCAAACTACAAATTTGTGACTGTTTAAAAAAAAAAACAAAAATTATCAGTGAGGAGACTGCAGGGCAACAACTTAACTGAAATCTAAGGAGATACAGCTACCTACAGAGAATTAATAAAATATTTCTACACTTAAGTCAGGCACTTATGTGAGTTCAATTAGAACAGTTAACAGGTTGGACATGGTTAAGTGCAGGCTGCTAGGGTGAATTCTTGCCCTCTCACAAGCTTTTTCTATATAAACATTTGTCTGATGAGAGAACTATGAATCTGCTTTATAGGTGGAGGCCAAGGGAAGGGGAACACTCACTTGGGGAGGTGGAAGTGCATGAAATTCTGCCCCTACCCTAAATAAAGGAACTTTGAAGCTCCCATTTTTTAAAAAAAGGCATCTGTAGAGAATTATTTTATTAGAGAATTATAATTTCTCATTATATTTGGGTTCATTTTGACAAAATACATGTAAGGAATTTAATTTCAACCTTATTTCCCCCTTTCCCTCCCTCTTCCCATCTCCTATTTTCCTTTCTCTAAACTTCCTTTTTTTTACATATACATAAAGATGAAATTCCCCTTGATTCTTTATATAAGAATATAACAGTTTTGTTAGCTTAATTTTATTTATCTTCCCCTTTCCCTGCCTTCTTTCCTCACTCTTGTTCTCCTTTTACTCCAGTGATCTTCTCTGAATTTTTATGATATCTGATCCCCTCCCCAACTGTTTTCTTTCCCTTATTTTGTTCTGGCTTCCCATATGAGAGAAAATATTCAACTATTCATTTTCTGAGTCTGGGTTATTTCACTTAGCATGATTTTCTCCATTTCTGTCCATTTACTGGTAAATGCCATTTTTTCATTTTTCTTTATGTCTGAGTAAAACTGTGTGTGTGTGTGTGTGTGTGTGTGTGTGTGTGTGTGTTTCTATATACATATATCACATTTTCTTAATTCATTCATCTATTTTTTTTGGGGGGGGGGAGTGTACCAAGGATTGAACTACTCAGGGACACTTGACCACTGAGCCACATCCCCAGCCCTATTTTGTATTTTATTTAGAGACAGGGTCTCACTGAGTTGCTTAGTGCCTCGCTTTTGCTGAGGCTGGCTTTAAACTTGAGAACCTCCTGCCTCAGCCTCCTGAGGAGGTGAGATTACAGGCATGTGCCCCAACACCCTGCTTTAATCCATTTATCTATTGATGAATATATGGGTTGATTCCAAAACTTCGCTCTTAAGAATTTTGTGGCTTTAAACATTGAGCTGGCTGTATTGCTATAATATACTGATTTTTAAATCTTTTTGATAGATACTGTATCATATAATGGTTCCTTTATTAGTTTATTGAAGAATCTCCACACTGCTTTCCAGAGTGGTAATACTAATTTACTGTCCCACCACCACCAACGATGTAAGAGAGTACCTTCCCCCCCACCCTCGATATCCTTGCCAGCATTTATTATTGTTTGCATTCTTGATTATTGCCATTCTGACTGGAGTGAGATGAAATCTTGGCATTTTGATTTTCATTTCCTTGATTGCTAGAGATGCTTAACATTTTTTCATGTATTTATTGACCATTTGTGTTTCTTCTTTTAAGAAGTTTATGTTAAGTTCTTTTGCCCTTTTGTGTACTGGGTTATTTGGTTTTTTGGTATTGTTTTTGAATTCTTTATATATCCTGGATAATAATCCTCTGTCATAGGACTAGCTGGCAAAGATTTTCTCCCATTTCATTGGCTCTTTTTCACCCTCTTAAACATTTCCTTTGATGAACAGAAGCTTTTTAATTTGATGGCATCACACATATTAATTTTTTATTTTAATTCCTGACCTTTAGGGGTTTTGTTGAAGAAGTCAGTGTCTGCACCTATATGATGAAGTATTGACCCCATTTTATTCTAGCAATTACAAGGTGTCTGGTTTAATTCCTAAGTCTTTGATCCATTTCAATTTTAGTTTTGTGCAAGATGAAAGATAGAGGTCATTTCATTTTTCTACATATAGCTAACCAGTTTTCCTAGCATCATTTGTTAAAAATCCTATCTTTTCTCCAAAATATTTTTTGGCACCTTTTTCTAGTATCAGATGATTGTAAGTATGTAGAATTCTCTGTGTCTTCTATTATGTTCCAATGGTTTTCATGTCCTGCTTTTCTTTCCTTGCTTAGTATTGCTTTGGCTATCTGGGTCTCTTATTCTTCCAAATGAATTAAAAAATTGTTTTTCTAATGGTGTGAAGAATGTTATTGGTATTTTGGTAGAATTGCATTTTAGTAGCATGGCCATTTTGACAAGAAAGTAGGAGGACTTTCCATCTTCTGAGGTCTTCTTGAATTTATTTTCTTTAGTGTTCTATAGTTTTCATAGTAGACTTCATTGACCTTCTTGGTTAGATTAATTTCCAGGTATTTTATTTTTTTAGGTAATTGTGAATGGGGTGGTTTTCCTGACTTCTTTCTCAGTTAAATCATTGTTGGAGTATAGACAAACAATTGATTTAAGTGTTCATCGTATATCATGCTCCTTTGCTAAATTAATTTTTCAGCTCTAGAAGTCTTCTGGTAGAATCTTCTGTGTCTTCTAGATATAGGATCATACCATTGGCAATTGGTGATAATTTTACTTTTTCCCCTCATTTCTGTCTTTTTAATTTCCTTCTCTTGTCAGATTGTCCTGGATAGAGTTTTGAGAACTATATTGAATATAACTGATGTGAGTGAACATCCTTGTCTTGTTCTTGATTTTAGAGGAAATGCTTTCAGTATTTTTCCATTCAGTATGATGTTAGCTTTGGGTTTTTAGGTATATCTGAAAATCTTTATATATCTTTATAATGTTAAGGTAACCTTCTTCCTATATATCTTTGTATATCTTTATAATATTAAAGTAACTTTCTTCTATCCCTAGTTTCTCCAGGATTTTTAACATGAACAGTTGCTATATTTTATCTAAGTCCTGTTCTTCTATTTAAGTGGTGAATTAGATTTATTTATTTGAATGTGTTGAGCTAGATTTGCATTCCTGGGATGAAGCCCACTGATCATGGTATATTATTTTCTAAATATGTTTTTGAATACAGTTGGCTAATATTTCTTTAAGGATTGTGTTTCTTTGTTTATCAGAGATATTGTGTTCTATTGTTTGAGATCATCAAGGAATTTCAAATGCAAGAGTTAAGTCAGTATTAGTTACTTAAAATTACTTTCATTTTTATTTTATTTATTTATTTTTTTTGAGATGGGGGGGTCTCACTATGTTGTCCAGGATAGTCCTAACCTCAGCTCAAGCAATTCTTCTGCCTCAGACTCCCCACTATCTGGGATTCTAAACTTGTGCCACTATGCCTGGTTCACACTGACATAATGTATTTGATGTTGATATTTAATTTGAATTAATGAAAGAAAAAATTACAAAAGAGCAACTGAGATAACCATCTTGATAATAAAAAGAGAAGATTTAATTTATGTGGAGTTACTAGAAAAACCAAAAACCACATCTTATGTTTCAAGATAACAACTAATACTCTTTATAGTCAAGCTCTGTCCTAAGATTATACTTTTTAAACAGAAAAGACTATTACAAAAACCAAATAGTCCTACCTTATTCACCTTGGAGAATTTGGAATTGGAATTATGTCTTCAATTTAGCAATATATATTGGCTATATAATATGTATAAGCTGCATAGCTTCTTCGGAATATAGCACTTTTGTCATTTTATGATTTATTTCCTTAGATCAATGTTAACATTTCTCTTATAGGAAGGAAGGAAGCAGAAGGAATAGATTACTTACAAGTTGATAGGAGGTTGATAGGAATTCCTGATCTCTTAAATGATTGTAGAACATTGTCCGTGGGCTTTTTTTTTTTTTTTTTTTTTTGCGGGGGGTGTATTATAGCTAAACATAATGGTGGAATTTATTGTAATGAATTTGTACATACATATCATATAATGATATAATTGGGCCAATATTATTCCCTGGTACTTTCCCTTCTTCTCCCTGGGTCCCACAGAATAGAGACTAACAGTCTTCTTTTGATTTTCATGAATCTCTTGTCACCTTTCTTTTCATTTTTCCTTTGTAGCCTCCACATGAGAGACAACATATGACCCTTGACATTCTGAGTTTGGCTTATTTCGCTTAACATAATGTTCTCAATTTTCTTTTTTTTTTTAGAGTAAAATTAATTGTATTTACAGTGGGATGTGAGACATTTTGATATGTGCTATATATAAATATCTAAAAATCAATTTTCTTATAAATGACATATTTTCATTTTTCTTTAGGGTTGAATAAAACTCCATTGCATATCCATACTATATTTTCTTTACCTGTTCATCCATTAATGGATGGTTCCGCAGTTTGGCTTAATGCTACAAACATGGACAAAATAAAATATTCTGATTTTACTTCTTTAGGATAGGTAGTGATATAGCCAGGTCATATGATGATTCCATTACTAGTCTTTTGAAGAACATCCATACTTATTTCCATAGTGATTATACTAATTTACAATCTTACCAATAATGTAAAATCATTCCTTTTTCTTCATATCATCTCCAGCATTTGTTATTGTTTGTATTCTTGGTGGCTGCCATTCAAAGTGGAGTGAGATGAAATCCAAGTTTAGTTTTGATTTGCATTTCTCTAATTGCTAAAGATGTTAACATTTTGTGTATTTTTGTTGGCCATCTGTATTTTTTTTTCAGAAGTGTATGTTTAGTTCATTATTAATTGGGTTGTTTGGTTGTTTTTGGTGTTGTTTTTTGAGTTCTTTATATATCCTTGATAGTAATCCTCTGGCAGAAGAGTAACTAGAAATATATTCTCCATTTTTGGTTTGTGTTTTCACGTTCTTAATTGTATCCTTTGCAGTGGAGACGCTTTTTATTTGCTACCATCCTATTTATTAATTCTTGGTATTATTTCATGAGCTTTAGGAGTCCAATTAAGAAAATTGTTGCCTGTGCCTATATTGTTGGAGTGTTGACCCTATGTTTTCTTCTAGGAGTTGCATAGTTTCTTGTCTAATTCCTAGGTCTTGAATCCATTTTGAGTTGACTTTCACACAAGGTGAAAGGTAAGGATCTAGTCTCATTCTTCTACATATAGTCAGTCTTCCTAGTACCATTTGTTTAAAAGCCTGTTTTTTCTCCAGTGTATGTTTTTGGCATGTTTTTGACTGTATAATTCTTTGGTCCCTAATGTTTTTGCATCACAGATCCACTACCCTGGTTTATGTTATGTTTCAATTAAAGGCTTCTGCTAGATTCAAAAGTGGATGTATGAAGCCAGTGCTGTGACACAAACCTGTAATCCCAGTCATTTGGGAGGCTGGGTCAGGAGGATTGCAAGTTCAAACACAGCCTCAGCATCTTCACGATGTTCTAAGCAACTTAGCAACACCCTGACTCCAAGTGAAAAATAAAAAGGTCCAAGGATGTGGCTCCATGGTTAAGCATCCCGGGTTCAATCCACAGTTCAAAAAAGAAAAAGTATATCTATGAAAAATCTAGAAGCTGTAGGGGAATTGTGACCTAAGAAAAAGGAAAAAATAGGATGTTTGGTGGGGAGAATATTCTTAGTCAGGGGGTTAATAGAGAGGACAAAATCTATCTCACTTTCATTTATGACAAACTGAGCCATTATCAGTTGGATAGCTATAGGTAGTTATTTTGGTTTTGGTTTTAGAGTATATCTAGTGTCATCTTCTTAATCTCTGTTTATCATGGCAGTGATTTTGATGTGTTTTATGCTCCTTGTAATACGCTTTATTTTATTTAAATTTCAGAATAATCTTGTGATATAGGTATTATTATTGAACTCATTTTATACTTAAAAAGCTGCCCAAGGAGGTTATTTTTTCTGAGATCATATTTTTAGTGATTTACTGAATTAGACCTTAAGTGTGTAACTGCTAGTTCATGCGTTAATGACATGCTGATAGAGCAAGAACAAATCACTAATTTGTGGCTTTCTTCTGTTTATGTTCAATAGTTTATTCTATAGAGGCTTCACTTTCACATCGTCTCTGTTATAGCAGGAAAGAAACAAATCTCTTGCTGGGCAAAAGTAATTGTTAAAATAGTTTATTTATTTATTTTTTGGTATTATCATTTGTTGATCATTATCACTTTTATCTAGGAACTAAAGTCAAGCTTTATTGCACATATGTATTTTGATGTATTATAGACAGGGTAACTCAGAAGAAAAATAAACAAATTAACAAAATATTTATAAAATTTGGAAAATATAAAGAATCTTGATATTGAATATTTTATAGTCAATTTAACTACCTATAAAGCCTTATCCTTGACTTTATAATCACTGATCCTTCAAAATATAGAAAATATAGAAGTTCCTTTAGTATACTTAAAATTGTTGTACAGAAGTAAAATTGTGGATAAAAATGGATATTTTGGCATTTATTGAAATTTTTCATTACTTTGGTATTAGTTAAAGTATCATCATACATTGTAGCAAATTTTCATTAAAAAACTAAACAGAATTTGTATTCATTGCTGATCTGAATAGTTTGGTACCTGGATATATTTAATTCCTGTGATGTCTTAATCTTTTAGAGTTTAAGCTCTATTAAAGAGCAGCCATCATAACTATTACCTGGCCAAAATATTCAAAATCCATCAGCTGCACTAGCCATTAGTGCTAATGAAGATTAGGTAGTTATTAAAACTGTTTAATTCACTCTGCATTAACCGCTGAGCCACACGCCCAGCCCTTTTTTATATTTTATTGGGGTTGGGGTTGTGGCATAAAAAAATAGCTTAAAAAACAAATAATAGTTGTAAAGCAAGTAAATATGACAATATGAAGAATGGAGAAAGCCTATAATATTTATAAGGTTTGGGAGTTAAAATTGCAACCAGAATTTGGACACTAGATATATCAACTCAATAAGGAACATTTCGGTTGATTTTGTATTTACATGTCTTGGTTTGTTTGGGGCTATTTGTTCCCTTGCTTTTTAATGTTGTGTGTCTACCCATCTAACACTATGGGTCTAAGGCAGTAGAGTTTCTCCCCTGTAGATTTAATGTTCCTGAAGGTTTCTAGTACTGCACTATTTAGGAGCAGACAAATAATATAAATAACCAATGCTAACAGTATACAGCATTAAACCAAATATTTCCTGCTATGAAGTCTACAACATTAATTGTCACAATAAACAAATACTATGATCAGTTATTGCCTACAACAAAAACAGTAATTTTGTAAAATAGTTTACAATTTCAAATTATGGACAAAGAGAATAGAAGTGGTTTAGGATGTGATGATTATGAAGATGGGAGAGAGAAGATACAAATAAAAAGTGAAAGGATAAGTGAAAGAAAGAACAACAGAGATTGTTAGCAGAAGCAAAGAGAGAAAGAGAATCAAGGGAAAGAGGTAAGTGAGAGAAAAAAATACACCAAGTAAAATTTTAAAAGTTAAAAATAAAAATGAAAATAATATAAAACAAAACTGAAAGATAATAATCAGATATCCTAGCCCTCAAAATACTGGTCCATGAAAAATAAATGACTTCAAAAATGCTAGAAAAGAAAAAATAATGAGTATGAATACATATAAATGTAAATGGAGGTCACAATTAAATGGAGGAAAAAGAGAAAGAAAAAAGATCTGGATGAAAGGTGAAGAATTATTTCTGTTGAAGTTCAGAAGATGCTCAACTTCTCTTTTCTGCAGTGCTAGGTGGAGTGATTCAGAGTGGGTTGCTTTCTCCACCCTGAGGGTGGGGTTGTTGGAGTGAGAGAAGTAATTGTGTAGACAGAATTCCTAGAGGCCAGATTTAGGTCTAGGTAGGCTCTAGGTTCTTTGCTGAATGCCAGTTGGCCTGTAGATTTTAAATCAGTGTACCTTCAGGGCCCAGCAGTTGCTGGAAGGCTGCACCCCAGGATTCTTCCCAGGGTTCCACTTGTGTGGTAGAGGAGACAATTTTTAGTCCATTACATCACCTGTGAACCCCATGTTTCCTGGTTTCAATTTGTGTCTCTAAATTCAATCTCTCCTGCCCCAACCCTTTTGAATTCCTGATCAAGTCCCATCTGGTCCTTCCAGCAGATTGGAGGGGAGGGGTGAGTTTTCACAAGCAGTAGTCAGTGTTTAAATCTCTGTCCAGGTTTATTTTCTCCTTTTCAGTTAGGCACACTCTATGTCAGGATATGTGGGTTTGCCAGGCTCTGTATTTTGGGTGAAACTCAGGTTTGCCAGCCCCTGCACAAAATTCTTTCAATTCACAAACAGGTTCTTTCCTCTGTCCTCCACAGGCTGTCAGGAGGCGTGGAGTTTCTTTCCCACACAGGGATATTGTGCAGTGTGCCTTTCAGTTTAGTAGGGCAGTGTCTTTAATCTCTAAACTCTTTGTACCCAGACAAGCTTCAGGCCTCCTAAAAATGTGGGATTCTTTAATTCCATATCCCTCTACTTTGCTTGCGGAAGGACCACTCTGGCTATTGCATCAGGCTGAGGCAGCAACTACGGTGCTGGGGATTCCTTCCTTATTATATTCAATTTCCTGAGTCCCCAATCTACTTTGAATGTCCAGTATTAAATTCCAAATTCCAGTAAAGTCCCCCCTCCCCACACTTTTTGTTCATCCACCTTGTGAGAAAGTGCCTGTTTTCTTGGTTTCATGCCACAGAGAAGCCAAGAAGGGGACCTTCTCTATTCTGCCATCTTGAAACCCCACATGTGTAGTTAATTTAAGGTCATCTTTAAGTTTTTATAACCTTGGGTGATATGTTGGTGGGTGATGTTGGCCATCTACAATCTGTTACAGTTAGAAGAAATTGAAGATAACACTTTATTTTAGTATTCTAAATGATGTTAAATATGAACATCAGATTCTTTTCTACAATCCTGTCAGAATAAAGTTGCATTTTCCTCAGATTGTAGGCTCAGAATTAAAATATAGTTTAGCAATATATTGTACTGGTGAAACAGATTTGAGAAATAATTTATTCAAAACTTATTTAGGGATATTGTTTTCCTACGGTCATACATGCCTAATAGTAAGTGTAGCATATAGGCCAGTTTTCTTGAATTACGAAATTCATACTATTGCAACCCATGGATTTAGATCTATAAAATATTTTTTTTCTCTAAAATGAGTGCTCTACATTTAGGAATTTTCTGGAATTTGATAACTCTTTGTTTTGTTCTTCCACTTAAAACAAAGTATTTCCTTGTACTTAGTTTGTATTTTAGTTTATGATTATAAGAAAGAAATGTTATATTATTGAATTATCTTATTTAAGACTTCAACAGTTTCAAACTGATTTATAGACTTAATAAATTTAAAGAAATGGTAAAGCGCAGAAGATAGCAAGATTATTCCATCACTTTCCTTTTTTTTTTTTTTTTTAAGAAATCGGTGAATCTCTTTTTAAATTTTTGTGCATTTTATCAGGATCCAGTGTAATTTAGAAAAGTGTTTTAATAGTCCTTTGAATTTACACTTAGAAGCACTTAAATCATTTTTAGATATAGTCAATGAAGGTCAGACCTCTGAGCACAGACTTCTATATGATCTTAGGCTAGTCCAACGCTATACAGAAAATAAGATAGCATTTTTGAATTCCATAGCTAGTATTAGAAATGTTTCCTCCAGTCACTTCAAGTAACTCAAAATAAAATCATTCATTACAAAGGTCTACAAGTGCTCAGGCCTTCCGCTTCCTCATTGCCTTTGTCTTCAAATCATCTTCCCCTTACGTGTTGTTGGAGCTACAATGGCCACATACTCCTTAAGCTTCTGCCTAAGATTCTTTACACTTCCCATAACCTTCACTTAGACTTTCATTCCTGGATATCTGTATCTGTGACACTCTTCAGATCTCTGAATATTACTGTATTAGATGGTCCTTTAAGAATGTATATAAAATACATTCTTAAACATTTAGTGCTATTTATTCCTCTTAACTGTCTCTTTTTTCATAAGACTGATGAAAGTCTTTATTCTTTTGATTTTGACTTTTTACTGTATTTTGAAAATATATATGATATATAAAAATATATATGCTGTATTAGTATAATTAAAACCTTATAGGCATGATATAATTAAACCCATGAACCAATAACTTAACCCAAGACAGAGGTATCATAGTAACTGGTATCAACTTGCTGATTCTTGCATACATTTGTGCCTAAATATATTTTTTGTTTTGCTTCTTTTTTGAACTCTATAAAACAGTATATAGCATGTGGTATTCTAGGACTTGCCTTTTTTCTCCAACTTTGTTTTTCTAAGATTTATTTATGCTGTTTTTTTAAACTATAGTTTTATTCTCCACTATTACTGTGTGACATTTCATTATGGAAATATTATATCTTTTTTTTTAATCCAGTTCCCTATTGATGGGTGTTTGAGTTACTGTAGTTTTTATTTTTTCGGGGGAGGGGGTAGTTATTAAAACAGTGATCCCATGAACATTTGTGGTTGTATTTCCTGATACATATATTTAGGGATTTCTCTAGAGTATATATTTAGGAATACAACTATTGTGTCAAATTGTTTTTAGTGTTTATATTAACTTTTGTATCAGCAGTCTATAGTATCAACATTCTCTTAATTCTATTCTTAGGATTTTTCGATGCTTTCAGTTTTTCAAGTTAGTCTGGTGGGTTATATCTCTTTGTGGCCTTAATTAGCAGTTTGATTACTAAAAGGACTGAATATTCATATCTATATGAACCATTTCTGCTTTTTTAATTGGAAAGACAGCAGTGAGGCAGATTTGCCATAACACAGTGAGGAAGAGAAAGAGTAGTGGAATATGAGGCTATGAGGCAACTATGATGGAGAGTGCTAGAGGTACTAGATAAATTGAGCCCGTGAGCCATGGAAATAACCAAATCTCTTTGGCAGTGTATATCTTGTAGAGAACAGACAACAGAGATAGTAAGACTTAAAGCAAAGAGACAGAATTTGTTTACAGTAGGCCAATGCTATTGCTCAAATATGGTGGCAGGTTCTCGGAGGCAATTATTATTGATCAAATATATGACTAACTTCCGTTCTCGGAAATTTTTATGTCTTTTTCTAGAAGAGCTACATATTTTTCTTTTATTCCTAGCTACCTATTTTTTCCTGAGCATGAAGTTCCAGAACTTTATTATTTTATCTTAGACTCAATACCAGTTTCATAGCAAAATTCTTAAAATGTATTATATTTATTCTTAAAAATGATTTTTTCTGTTGCCAAAGATTTGAGGATCAATTGTTAGTATAATAATTTTAGCAACATTGCATTGAACGACTTTTATGAAGCCAGCAGCTGTGATTACTCATATTCGGCAGCTGCAGTTATCCTGACTCAAATGGTTTTTCATCAGTTATTAGAAAAGTTACAAATTTTTGGTAAATTCACTAAATCAGAAAGTTTAAGTTACACTTTTCTTTCAGATATTCTTGTATTTCAACATGTTAACTTATATTTTGGGAACATAGTTATTAACTACTTTGCCAATAACACAATCAGTAGTAGGAGATAATATAGATGTACTGTTATGCCTGGTGTAATAACTTCTGTCCTCTAGGCAGATATGGATTTAAGTACTTCTCATATTTTTAGACAATTTAAGACAAAAGCGCATAGGTTAGAGGACATTATTGGTTTACTTTTGTAATGTATGCAATTATTTACATTCCTTTTTAACACTTATACAGCAATAATAATATTAATTTATTATAAACTTGGTTTTTAAACTGTAATATGTTATCATTTAGTAAGATATTTAAAAGTCCTTTACTTTAAAAATAGCAATTAAAGGGAACAATTAAGTACTTATCTTTATTTTGTGAATATACTTCATGGTAATGAAACAAATGTTGAAGAACGAAAAAAGGCTCTTTATTGAGTGTTTCTAGATAATATGTATGGGAGGAATGATAGAATTTGAAAAATCATTTTATAAACTCTTATAAAATAAGACAGTTTTCAAAGATTGAACCCATTACATGGAAGATTGATGAGAAAATTTGCAAAAGAGGGATAAGCATCACAAAGAAGAAGCATTCAGATTCTGTGCCTCCTGATATGATGCAATGTAAAGTACTCTTTCCAAAAGTATTTTTTTAAAGGTGAACCTGAATCCAATTCAGATTTACAATTAACTTTGCATTAATAAGAAACATAGGAGTAAGTGAATAAATTAAATGACACCACAGAATCTAGGAGATGGGAAATTTTGCTCGATAATTGATTCAGTTTAATCAGTAGGTTGACGGCATACCAAAAAAAAAAAAAAAAAGAGGAGGGCAGAGGGACTACTCTATATTAAAAATGTACCAAATGTAATAGCAACTATATGAACTTTTATGAATTCTGATTTCATTAATCCAATGACAATTGATTTTGAGAAAATTGGGGAATTTACATAGGTACTGGATATTATATGAGATTTTGTTGTTGTTGTTGGGAGAAAATGCCATTGCAATTATGTCCTTTATGAGGGGAGAGGAGTCTTGGATTTGTTTTAAAACATTCAGTGAAAAAATAACATTCAAAGAATAATAATAGAGACAATAGAAATGAATGAGGCAAGTGCCTCATGTTGAAAACTCTTGGATTCATATGATGAATATCTTCATGTGTTTGAAAATGTTTATATCAAAATTAATTTTTAAAAGTTCAAAAATGTTCTGAATATGTACATGTGTCTTCTTGACCTCTTTATTCAAGTAAATGTAGACAGCTTTCAGTGTCCTCCTTCTTAAAACAGTTAGTGGAGGCACCGTGCCCCTATTAACATAGGTGTTGAAAGTGACAAGTACTCACTTTCTTAACCCACCCCACTGTTGGAGAATAGGCATGGTTGACTTCATCCCCAGCTTGTGACTATGGAACTAGTGAATCAAGGAGCAATTTCCATTCCTGTCTTGAAAGATAGTTGCAAACTAATTTACACTGCTAAAAGGCATCAGAATTGGGGAGGGACTATTAGAGATAGGATTACTAAGTGATAAGAGAAAACTGCCTCTATGTTCACTGGCAGCATCAGGTGTTTCTTTTTTTTATTTTCCCCCACCAGAAGAACCAGTATTTTAATTGGCTCTAAGCCTACTTGTAACTTTCCTGGTGTACTGCCTAATATGTTTTAACAATTCTTTATCGAGGTTAACTGATATTCAGTAAACAGCACATGTTTAGACTGTATAATTTGAGTAGGTTGAACATATGTATATGCTTGTGAGACCTTTACCACACAAAGATAGTGAACATTCCTATCACCTCTAAAGTTTTCTCTTATCATTTATAATTCATTTCTCTTATTTCCTCTCCCAAGGTAACCACTGACTTCCTTTTTCCTGCTTACAATTGCTTTAGCTATTCTGGGTCTCTTATTTATCCAGATGAATTTCATAATTGCTTTTTCTATTTCTGTGAGGAATGCCATTGGGATTTTGATCGGAATTCCTTTGAATCTGTATAGTGCTTTTGGCAATATGGTCATTTTAATATTAATTCTGCTTATCCATGAGCAAGGTAGATCTTTCCATCTTCTAAGGTCTTCTTCTATTTCTCTCTTTAGGGTTCTATAGTTTTCATTGTATAGATCTTTCACCTCTTTTGTTAAGTTGATTCCCAAGGTTTTTTTGAGGATATTGTGAATGGGGTAGTTTTCCTCACTTCCTTTTCAGAGGATTTGTCACTGATATACAGGAATGCCTTTGATTTATGGGTGTTGATTTTATTTCCTGCCACTTTGCTGAATTCATTTACTAGTTCCAGAAGTTTCTTGGTAAGTTTTTTGGGTCTTCTAGGTATAGAATCACATCATCAGCAAATAGTGCTAGTTTAAGTTCTTCTTTTCCTATAGTTATTCCTTTAATTTCATTCATCTGTCTAATTGCTCTGGCCAGTGCTTCAAGAACTCTGTTGAATAGAAGTGTTGAGAAAGGGCATCCCTGTCTTGTTCCAGATTTTAGAGGGAATGCCTTCAGTTTTTCTCTGTTTAGAATGATGCTGGCCTGAGGCTTAGCGTAGATAGCTTTTACAATGTTGAGGTAAGTTCCTGTTATCCCTAGTTTTTCTAGTGTTTTGAACATAAAGGGGTGCTGTATTTTGTCAAATGCTTTTTCTGCATCTATTGAGATGATCATATGGTTCTTATCTTTAAGTCTGTTGATGTGATGAATTACATTTATTGATTTCCGTATGTTGAACCAACTTTGCATCCCTGGGTGAATCCCACTTAATCATGGTGCATGATCTATTTGATATGTTTTTGTATCCGATTTGCCAGAGTTTAATTGAAGATTTTTGCATCTATATTCATTAGAGATATTGATCTGAAGTTTTTTTTCTTTGAAGTGTCTTTGGTTTTGGAATCAAGGTGATATTGGCCTTGTAAAATGAATTTGGAAGTACTCCCTCTTTTACTATTTCCTAAAATAGATTGAAGAGTATTGGTATTAGTTCTTCTTTAAAAGTCTTGTAAAACTCGGCTGTATATCTGTCCGGTCCTGGGCTTTTCTTGGTTGGTAAGCTTCTGATGGTGTCTTCTATTTCCTCACTTGATATTTGTCTGTTTAAGTTGTGTGTATCTTCCTCACTCAATCTGGGCACATCACATGACTTAAGGAATTTATCAATGCTTTCACTATCTTCTATTTTATTGGAGTCTAAGGTTTCAAAATAATTTCTAATTATCTTCTGTCTTTCTGTAGTGTCTGCTGTGATGTTGCCTTTTCATCCTGTATGCTAGTAATTTGGGTTCTCTCTCTTCTCATCGTTAGCATGGCTAAGGGTCTGTCAATCTTATTTATTTTTTTCAAAGAACCAACTTTTAGTTTTGTCAATTTTTCAATTGTTTCTTTTGTTTCAGTTTCATTGTTTTCAGCTCTGATTTTAATTATTTCTTGCCTTCTACTGCATTTGCTGTTGATTTGTTCTTTTTTTTTCCTTCTAGGGCTTTGAGATGTAGTGTGAGGTCTTTTACTTGTTGTCTTTTTCTTCTTTTTAGGAATAAACTCCATGCAATGAATTTACCTCTTAGTACTGCTTTCATAGTGTCCCAGAGATTTCGATATGTTGTGTCTGTGCTTTCATTTATCTCTAAGAATTTTTTAATTTCCTCCTTAATGTCTTCTGTAACCATTGTTCATTCAGTAGCATATTGTTCATTTTCTATGTGAGGTAGGAATTTTTCTTCCTTATTTTATCATTGATTTCCAATTTCATTCTATTATGATCAGATAAAATGCATGGTAATATCTCTACTCCTTTGTATTTGCTAAGAGTTGCCCTATGGCATAATATATGGTCTATTTTTGAGAAGGATCCAGGTGCTGCTGAGAAAAAAGTGTATCTCCTTGATATTGGTTGATATATTCTATATATGTCAATTAAGTCTAAGTTATTAATTGTGTTATTGAGTTCTATAGTTTCTTTATTCTATTTTTGTTTGGAAGATCTATCCGGTGGTGAGAGCGGTGTGTTAAAATCACCCATGATTGTTGTGTTGTGGTCTATTTGTCTTTTGAATTTGAGAAGAGTTTAATTGATGGACATAGCTGCACCATTGTTTGGGGCATATATTATTGATGATTGTTATGTCTTGTTGGTGAATGTTTCCCTTTAGTAGTATGTAGTGTCCTTCTTTATCCTTTTGATTAACTTTGGCTTGAAGTCTATTTTATTTGATATGAGTATGGACACCCCTGCTTGCTTCCGTGGTCCTGTGAGTGGTATGGTTTTTCCCAACCTTTCACCTTTAGTCTGTGTCTGTCTTTTCTTATCAGATGAGTCTCCTGTAGGCACTATATTGTTGGATCTTTTTTTTTTTTTTTAATCCAGTCTGCTAGCTTATATATTCTGATTGGTGAGTTTAAGCCATTAACATTTAGGGTTACTATTGAGATATGGTTTGTACTTCCAGCCATGTTTGTTTATTTTTGTTATTTAACTTGATTTGTTTTTCCTCGTTGATTAGTTTTTCCTTTTCTGTACTACCTCTCACTGTTGATTTTCGTTGTTATTTTTCATTTCCTCTTCATGTAATGTTTGCCAAGGATGTTTTGTAGTGCTGGTTTTCTAGCTGCAAATTCTTTTAACTTTTGTTTATTGTGGAAGGTTTTTATTTCATCTTCAAACCTCAAGCTTAATTTCACTGGATACAAGATTCTTGGTTGGAACCCATTATCTTTTAGTGTTTGAAATACATTGTTCTAGGATCTTCTAGCTTTCAGAGTCTGTGTTGAAAAATCAGCCATTAACCTAATTGGTTTACCCCTAAATGTAATCTGCTTCCTTTCTCTTGTGGCTTTTAAAATTCTATCCTTGTTCTGTATGTTGGACATTTTCATTATAATGTGTCTTGATGTGGATCTCTTATGGTTTTGTACATTCAGCGTCCTATAGGCTTCTAGGATTTGATTTCCGTTTCATTCTTCATGTCTGGAAAGTTTTCTAAAATTATTTCATTTAGGAGGTTGCTCACTCCTTTTGTTTGGACCTCTATACCTTCTTCTATCCCAGTAACTCTTAAATTTGGTCTCTTTATGTTACCCAAATTTCTTGGATGTTCTGCTCGTGGTTTCTTATCAGCCTTTCTGAGCTGTCTACACACTTTTCGAGATGATATACTTTGTCTTCGTTGTCTGATGTTCTGACTTCTAAGTGATCTACCCTGCTGGTGATATTCTCATTTGAGTTTTTAATTTGGTTTATAATTTCCTTCATTTCCAGGATTTCTATTTGTTTTTTTTTGTATAACCTTTATCTCTCTGTAGAGTTGATCTTTTGCTTCTTGGATTTGTTTATGTAATTCATTGTCAAAGTGATCTTTCATTGTCTGCATTTGCTGTCTGAGGTCTTCCTTGAGACTCCAGATCATCTGAAGCATGTATATCTTGAAATCTTTATCTGACATTTTTTCTGCTGTAGCTATTAACTCCTCTATTGTTGTTGTCCTGCATTGTTTGTGGTCCTTTCTTTCCTTGTTTTTTCATGTTTCTCCCATTTCTTTCCAGTTCTGTGTGATTGTTGTATTATTATTTTTCTCCTATAAATTTTTATTGCTCTTGTATAGTTCCAAGATCTCTCCTTTGTGATGGGAGACAATATTTAGAGATGTTAGATTCAATTATAATTTAAAATATATTCATTAGCTTCATAAAAGGCATACAGATTCTGGTGGCATCTAGAGAACTGAGGGTTGGGCATAGGACTTTATGTTTAGGGGGAAAGATGTGAGGGTATGGGGGTTGATATATCTTAGGTACTTTGGAGGAAAACTCTAATGAAAGGGGTTATTAACAGGAGAATAGACAGGAGGTATTTTAGGGTAGCTAAGTATGTGGGAGGACAATAAGAAGTAAAGAAACAATCACCTATTTGCATTTAGTAAATTACGCGTAGTAGAAATAGTAACACTTGGGAAGTTGGGAGAGGAAGAGAAGGAGGAAGTTGAATAAAAAGAAAAGAAGAAAAAAGTGGGGAAGAGATAGAGAAAAGAATGAAAAAAGAGAGAGGAAAAGAGAGAAGAAAAAGATAAAAAGAAAAATTAAAGAAGGGAAAAGAAAAAAAATCCACTCTTAGAATTCCGTTTTCTTCTCTTCCAGTAGGTGGCATTTTGCATTCCAGGTTGAGTTACTGCCCTCAGGGTGGGGGAAGCAATCTGTGTGAGGCGGCTTTCCCTCCCCTGTTGGGTGCCTCTCCAATCCCTGTCTCTTTGGGTTGCTCCTGGTCTCTATCCCCCACACCTCTCCTGCCCAGCAGGCCCAAATTGATGGGACTCTTGTCCGCAGCCCTGGGTTCACTCTGGGCACACAGCGCCCTGGCCACCCTGCTCTCCTGATCAATTGAGCTCTATCTCTTTGTTGGGTAGTCACTAAGTCATCACAGCTGTGGAGAGTGGGGAGTTGGAAACAGGAAACTATTCTGTCTTATTCCCTCTGATAGCCACGCCCACCAAGAGCTGTTGAGAAAGGTTTTGGGGTTATTACAGCTCGGGGGAGGGGGAGTTGGAGATCAGGCACCTTTTCATTTTTACTCCACCAAGGTTGGCGAGAAAGTTTTTGAGTTATCACAGCTGGGTAGAGGGGGGCTGGGACTCACACACCTGTTCAGATGCCAGTCGTGCTGTTACATCCGCCAAAAGCTGATGAGGTAGGTTTTCCAAGATGGCAACCGTCCGTTTCCACGCTAGGGTGTCCGGTGAGTTTGAGGGAGCTGGGCTGTTCGTCCACAGTGTCCAGAATTCGTTCCTTGGTCCGGTGCCCTGGGGTGACGGGGTCGCAGTCTGGCACGCTCTAGCCTTAAAGGATATGTAACCCTGGGTCTCTATGCTGCCAGAACTCCATGGTGCTCAACTCCACCCATCTCCTGCGGGTTCCTGGGATGCCCACTAATTTCCTTTTAGTAAGCAAAAATAAGTTCATATTGTAGAGTTTTATCTAAAAAGCAATAATGTCAAGTACTCTTTACTATATGACTTTCTTCTCAGAAGTTATATATAAGATTTATCAGTGTTCTTACGTGTATCAGGACATTTTTTAATTGGTTCTTTTTTTATTACTAAGTGACATTGCATTGTATGGATATACCACAATTTGTTTATTCATTTAATCATTGAGGGACGTTTAGATTATTTCCAGTTTCAAGCTCCAAAAATTAAGCTGCTATGAACATTTGAATGTTTTATGCTTTTATGAACATTTGCTTTTATTTTCCTTGAGCAAATACCTAATAGTGGATTGGCTGGATCATATGACATGTTGTTGTTTAATTTTTTAATTGCCAAAATGTTATCATATATGGTATATGATGTTTTAAAAATAAAGTATTAAGAGAGATGTGTATTATGTATGTGATTTGTATATACATTTTTATATGTATACACATACATATATACACACAATTTATTATATATTAATATGATTTGTGTCTGTCTTATCTGTATTTCCATAAATAGTAATAGTATGATTTTACTCATCATGTAGGACTATTAGAGCCACTAATTATCCATAGCTTAACAAAACATCATGATTACGTCTACTCAAGTCAGATATAACATTTTAAATAATTTAGTAATAAATATTAGTTACTTGATATTAACCAGTATTACATAGAAAACATTAATATATATGCTCATCCTATTACTTAAAATAATTTGATATTTGAAAACTGGTATATTTACTATATTTAGTATGAATTTAAGCATCTTTTTGAAGAGAGGTTCATTTTTCACTGACTTGTGTTAAAATTGCACAAGCTAGAAGATCTCCGGAGATTTATTGTCTGGCTTAATATCATATTGACTTGAAACAATGATATGAGTTCTTAACATGGTAGAGTACCTGTACATTTCACTCTTGATTTTGTGTGAAGTCTCATCTCACAAATTGCTAACAAAAATTATAATTAACAAAATTATAATTAACAAGATCTTTGTTTGTGACTGACATAAATATTTTTATTAAGTGGCATTAGAGCAATAGAAAAAGCCCCTCCCTTTCTTTATCTTAAACATATCAGCATTAGAAAGATAAATCTCTGGATATTCTCATGTCTAATTTTAACATGTTAGGATACAATTTCATTTTTTTGGTGTGTTGGAGATTTAATATGGTTTATTATATCCTGGTGTGATTGGTAACACAGTTAAACATATACCTAGCTAGGCACTACAGGGAGCTTGGAAATGTTAGAGGGCAAAGAGAATATTGACTAAGTAAGTTGAAAATAATCATTGAAAAAGAATACTTGGGTTGAAGTTAATCACATAATATTGTTTAATGAATTTCTCATTCAATATAATATGAATATAATATGCAGTATATTATATTAAATTTTGTTCTCACTTTTATACTCTGAAAATTGTGATTTCACTTTTTTTCTTTATAATCCTTATATATTTAATTATCTTAACTTGTCAAGGATGGATAGATCCTTGTGTGCAGTGTTGAATAAAAGTAGTGGTAGTTGGCATCCCTATCTTGCCCTGAGTTTAAAGAATTTGACTTTTTCCTGTGGTTCTCACATAGCCCTTCCTCAGCATATGTACAAAGAGAATAAGAGTAATTAAGCTCTCTAGTATCTCTACCTATAAGAACTCTCTATTCTTATCAGATCAGGGCCCTCCTCTTATGACCTTATTTAACCTTAATTACTGCTTTAGATGCCCCATCTTCAAATACCATCACATTATGAGTCAGGGTTTTAATGTAATGAATTTGGGGGAGACAGAAACATTCAGTCTGTCACACAGATTTAAGGAAAATTTCTAATATTCCTTGTGCTTCACTTTGTCTTTTCTGCATAGAAAACCATCCAAAACTTAATGACTTGAAATAACAATGTTTTTAACTGTTTTAAATGATTTTGTTTATTGTATGGATTATTTCTCTTTAGTTTCACTTGAGCTCACACTTGAATTTGCTGTCATTTGGAGAATTGACTAGGATGGAAAGTTCAAGATGTTTTTACTCATGATTCCAGACAGTGCTGACTATTGACTGGAATCAATTGGTTCCTAACTATATGGCTTTCATCTATCAAAGGTCAAAGGTTTCAAGGCAAGAAATGAAACTTCAAGTTCTTCTTGAAGTCTCATATTTGGAAACTGCATATCATTCTTGCCACATTTGATTGCTCAAAACATGTCACAAAACCAGTATAGTTTTAAGGTGTCAGACAAATAGGTATATCTTGATAGTAAAGAGAAAAACATTACATTGCAAAGGATATAATTACAGGAAAGCATCATTTGTCAAGACTATTATTATGATAACTTCCTGCATCTTTGCTAAGTTTGCAAAGAATTTATTGCTTAATTTCATTGACAATGAAATTGTCACCAAGCATCAAGATGATATATATGCTGGACACTGTGGTACATATCTATAATTCTAAGCAACTCAGATAGTCTAGGCAGGAGAATCACAAATTTGAGGCTGGCCTGAGCAACTTTACAAGACCCTATCTCAATATTAAAAATAAGGGCTGGGGAATATAGCTCATTGGTACGTGTGAACTCAGTACCCCTGAGTTCAACATCCAGTACTGCAAAAATACATGCATACAGTAACTTTATGCAATTTTTTCCTTAATCTGTATATGTGATGAATTATAGTTTCTGTGGTTGACCATACACTGAATGTCACTATGTATATCTTTTTGAACCCACTTAATTTTTTCTATTTTTGAGACTATTTTATGAATTTATACATTCCTGTGAATTTTTCTACTATTCAATTTGCTACTTTTTATGGTATAACCTTCAAAATAATTCCACCTTATCTCTTGGTCTTTTCTTTATTCCTTTAACCTATCACGTCCCAAGTTTTAATTCTAAATGTTTCCACAAAATTAGCCTATTTGTATTAAAGTAACTTGGAAATCATAATCTAGATCTTATATATTATCTTAATGTCTGGATTAAAAAGTGCCAAAAACATGCATTGGAGAAAAGATAGCCTCTTAAAGAATGGTGCTGAGAAAACTGGAAATCCATATGCAACAAAATGAAATTAAACCCTTATCTCTCACCATGCACAAAACTCAACTCAAATGGATCAAGGACCTAGGAATAAAACCAGAGACTCTACGTCTAATAGAAGAAAAAATAGGCCCTAATCTCCATCACGTGGGATTAGGCCCCAACTTTGTTAACACTATTTTTAAATTTTATTAAAATTACTTAGTGAATCCTCAGTTATTTAGAAATGTGTTTTCAAAGTTCTAGATGTTTAAGATTAATTGTGGTAAAATTTTACTAATTTCTAACAATTATATTGAAATTAGATGTTTATTTGAAATTTGCTAAGATTAGCTTCATGGTGTAATATGTAATTGATATTCTCAAATGTTCTGAGTACTTGAATATCTGTTCTCTAGTAATTTGGTACATTATACATCCAGTAGATCATGCTTATTGATCGTGTTGTTCAAATGTATATGTTTTCTGAATTTGTCAGCTTGCATGACTGAGAAATGTGTATTAAAGTGTCTTACCTGATGGTAGCTTTCCTGTTTCTCTGTATCATTCTGGTAATTTTATTATATGACATCTGTGTTTTTAGTCATATAGGTATTTAGAATTATGCCAACACATAGTAACACTTTTATGCCATTAATACTTTTTGTCTTTTTAAAGATTTCTATTTTTTAAAGTTTACTATAAAAGGTTTATCTTTTCTAATTCTATTACCTATTATTATTATATTTTCATTAGTCAAATTGGAATTTTATTTTTGTGGGTTCAAACTTTAAGGACATTACTTTATCAGCAAGCTGAGGAAGTTTTAAAATATTGACTATCTATTACTAGATATTTTAGAAATATTGGATGTCACAGGTAAAAGCTAATGTCTGCAGAATTAACAATTATCTTTTTCAATGATTTAGTCAAGTCCATTGAATACATGGAAGAAAAACTTCTAAAAACCCATAAATTGCTGATATTTGCTACAAGTGGTATCTGAAGCAAGTCAAGCTATCTATTACCTATTATTTTTACATGTCTTTGTTTTGGGTATCTCTCTTTAAATATATACATGCATTTAACTGTTAATATATAAAACATGGTTTGTTAGCCATTGTTTTTACAGTAGTGTTTAGACCACTCACAATTACTTCAATTATTGAATTGAGGTTTATTTATTCTGTTTAAAAAATTAATTTGTAGGATGTTTTATAGGATTTGTAGGATTTTTGCAGTTCTCTGAATTTAACCAAGACCTCACTAATCGCCCCCCTCACCCCGCCGCCCCCTTTTTTTCATATATTCTTTTTGCTACATTTCTGTGTTGGTGAAGTTCTTGTATACTCTCCTTTGCATTCATTCAGAATCACTTCTTTTTAAATAATTTTATTTTTTTCTGTTTTGGAAAATATATACTATACTTGTGTGTATCACAAAGGTTTTTCTAAATTTTCATATACTTTCCTTCCAAAAATATGATTATTTAGAATGCCTTTACCCTGTTCATTTCATTCCAATGTATAAGTGGTTATTTTTCAGTGTTTTATTTTTGTTGTATATTGGGGTAAAGCTTTGTTTAGATTTATAAATTTCGTGATCATTTCCTTTGCAGAACAATCTACATATTAGGTCTTATTTTTCTGATGATTTTTCTTTCCTTAATATATTTATGCTTTAAATGGTGAAACTTTGTTAACAGTATATTTTCGTTTTGCCTCAAAATATCCTTATTTCATTTTTTTCTCAAAAAAATAGTTTTTGTTAAACTTACGACAATTTTAAGTTGACAGTCTTTCTCAACATGTTTTATTTTAAAAAATGGCCTCTGCCTCATTTTATCAATTCTTCTTATGGAATTATGATTTAGGTATATATGAAACCTTTCTATATTTTTCTAAGTTTTTAAAAATCTAATTATGTCTTTGAATTTTTTTCTTTAATGATTTCCCTTAGTGTCCTTGAGACTCCATTATAATTTTTCAAAGTATTTTTGTTAATGATGATGTTGTTTATATATAGTTTTGACATGTTATTTGTCATAAAAATATTCTCTAGACATTTAGTCTACCTTGTCCCTGGTTAAAATAAAAGAAAAAAAGGTAAATTACTTAACTTGTTTGACAATCTATTTTATCATATACAAAATGGAAATGGATGTTTATATTCCTTTTCATTCCAAAAATGATTTTCCAGAGATTACTAACAAAAATATTAGTAGTCTGGGTAAAAATCAGTTGAAAAGTTTATGCCCAAAGAAATTTAAAAAAACACAAATCTTATGCTTCTGAGGTTCTATGAAGTTGGTGTTATACATCAAAATTATATACTTCATAATATCCAAAGGAAAATATAATTGTATACAAGATTTAGTGCCTGTATTAGTCAACTTTGTGTTACTATAACAAAATACCTGAGTTGGTTAACTTTATAAGGAAAAACATCTTATTCAGCTCATGGTTTTGGTGTTTCAAATTTAAGATCAGGTGGGAAGATGATCCGCATTGCTTTTGTCTGTGGTTTGGGTAGCAGACAAGGCAGGAGCGTGTGTAAAAGCAAACGGTCACTTCTCAAAGAGGAAGAGAAAGTGGATGGAGCTTCTTTTATAACAGTTCTCTTGAAAACATTCACGAGTTTGCACGAGAACTACCAAGCAATCTCAGGAGAACTATCTCCACCCCACTGACCTAAGGATTTCCCACTAGATACTTATAAAGATTATACAACCTTTCCCATACCACCACTCTCGGGACCAATCCTTTAATCTCAGTGGACCTTGAGAAAAATACTCAAATCACACCCAAGACATAACAGTGTCAGAATAATAATTAGTTGCTCATGAGAATCATACGTATACTAAAATGTTTCTCATTGGTCTTTGAAATGAGGAAAGGTGAGATAGTGACAGAATCTTCTGTACCTTCCCTATAATTTTTAGAGATCCCCCATGTGTGAAAGTAATATAATATAAACTGATAAGCATGGGTAGAACATGGAAGAATTAAATGTAACTATGTTGTTAATGGAATGGTATTTCATCCTCTATGTCCCATCTTAAGGCAATAATATTTTTTTAAAAAAACTATTTTAACTGCTTTAAATCATTATATACATTTATCCTTTATAAGAAACAAGTATCAGATTTGTAGGAACAAAAAGTAAGGTCCATTGTTATACTATTTCATCATTAATAAGAATATTTTTTACTACATATTTGAACTCTTTTAAATTTCCATCTATTCATTAAACAATATAATAGTGTTTTTAAAGAATACAAGCCTCACAGATTGTTTTTCTAGGACAGAAAACATGACTGTCTTTTTGGCTGGTATACATTTTACTCCTATAATTTTTTTAATATCATGTATAAAATTTTTGCATTCTTTTCGCTTTGCACTTTTCTTTGCATTCTTGTTTTCTGTCATGTTTGACAGATTTAATAAGTGATAGTAAATGCTAACATAGTTAAACTAGCACTTCTTCTGACTACCAACAAGTGATGCTTTGTAGTGTAGCAAACATGATAAATTAGGTGCAGTTGTGTAGTTCAGAGAGAGAAAATGAAAATAATTTATCAGAAAAACAAAGTAATTCAAATACTGAGTTACTGTAATTTAAGGCTGGAAAATCAGTCAAACACTTGAAGAGGAACCAAGTTTAACAACATGATTGTGGACACTTAACAATTAAGTAGTATATTTATTCTGAAAGATTCATAGTCTTTATTTTATTATAAAATTTAGTAATATAAGAGCTTAACAAAATATGACCCAATATGAAAAAACAAACAAACAAACAAAAAAACCCTAACATCTCTCAGTGGAAAAGTGGTCAACATTCTACAGATGTTGAAGTTTAAAATACAGCCTGAGGGAAACATACACCTAGTCTTTTTTAAATTCATTTTGTTTGCATTGAGCAATGAGATAGCACAATTTTAATATTTTTATTGGTTCTTTGTAGTTATACAAGACAGTATAATCCATTTTGATAAAATCATACAAGCATGAAATATATCTTATTCTAATTAGGATTCCATTCTTGTGGGTGTACACAATGATGGGATTCACTTAGATACATAGGAAAATTGTGTTACATTAATTCTTATTAGATCTTTCTTATTCCTATCCCTTTCATGTCCCTTCATTCCCCTTTGTTTAATTTACTGAACTTTTCTTTTTCCCCTCTCCTCCTTTTATTGTGGTTTAGCTTCCACATATTAGAGAAAATATTCAACCCTAGGTTTTTGGATTGGCTTATTTTACTTAGCATGATAGTCTACAGATTCATCCATTATTGGCAAATGTTGTAAAGTCATTCTTATTTATGGCTGAGTAATACTCCATTGTGTGTATGTACCACAGTTTCTTTATCCATTCATCTGTTGATGGGCATCTAGGTTGTCTCCATAGCTTAGCTATTGTGAATTGTGCTGCTATAAACATTGATGTAGCTGCATCACTGTAGTTTGCTAGGTTTAAATCCTTTGGATGTTCTGAAGAGTGGAATAACTAGGTCATTATGCTAGTTCCATTCCTAGTTTTTGAGGAATCCATACTGCTTTCCAGACTGGTTGCACAAATTTACAGTCCCACCAATAATGTATTAGCATACCATTTTCCCAACATCCTCACTAACATTTACTATTACTTGTATTCTTGATAGTTACCATCTCATTAGAGTAAGATGAAATCTGTGTAGTTTTAACTTGCATTTCTCTTATTGCTAGAGATATTGAATATTTTTTCATATATTTGTTGACCATTCATATTTTTTCTCTTGAGAAGATTCTGTTCAATTCCTTTGCCCATTTAATGATTGGGTTATTTGATATTTTGGTACTAAGATTTTTGAGTTCTTTGTGTATACTGAAAATTAAATGTCCTGAAGTTCAGATGGCAAAGATTTTCTCCCATTCTGTAGGCTCTCTCTTCACACTCCTGATTGTTTCCTTTGCTGTGATTTTTGGTTTTATTTCTTGTACTTTAGGAGTTTTGTTAAGAAAGTCAGATCCTGAGCCAATATGCTGAATTTTTGGCCGTACATTTTCTTATACTATGTGCAGGGTTTCTGATCTAACACCTAGGTCTCTGATCTACTTGGAGTTGATTGTTGTGCAGGGTCAGAGATAGGTGTTAACTTTCATTGTATTACATTTGGATTTCCAGTTTTCCCAGCACCATTTGTTGAAGAGAGGCTATCTTATACAATGTATGTTTTTGGTGTCTTTGTCTAGTATGAGGTAATTGCATTTATGTGGGTTTGTCTCTGGTGTGCTATTCTGTTTCATTGGTCTTGTTACCTATTTTGGTGCCAATACCATGCTGTTTTTGTTGCTGTAGCTCTGTAGTATAAAGTCTGATATTGTGATGCCTTCTGCTTCTTTTTTCCCCCCCTTGGCTAAGAAGGATTGCTTTGGCTACTCTGGGTCTCTTATTTTTCCAAATGAATTTCATGATTGCTTTTTCTGTTTCTATGAAGAATGTCACTGGAATTTTGATGGGAATTGCATTGAATCTGTATAGCAATTTTGGTAGTACGGCCATTTTGACAATATTAATTCTCTCTATCCAAGAACATGGGAGATCTTTTCATCTTCTAAGGTCTTCTTCAATTTCTTTCTTTAGTGTTCTGTGGTTTTCCTCTGTTGTTAGATTGATTCCTAATAGTTGTTTTTTTTTTTTTTTTTTTTGGTTTTTTGAGGCTAATGTTTATGGTTTTCCTGATTTCTCTTTTAGCTAATTCCTCTTTTGCATATAGGAATGCAGTTGATTTATTGGTGTTTATTTTGTATCCTTGTACTTTACAGAATTCATTGATGAGTTCTAGAAGTTTTCTGGTGGAGTTTTTGAGCCTTTTAAATCTACAAATATACTTTGAGCTCTTCTTTTCCTCTTTGTATCCCTTCACTTACTTTCTTTGGCCTAATTTCTCTGGCTAGAGTTTCAAGGACTATGTTGAACAGAAGTTGTGAAAGAGAGCATCCCTGTCCTGTTCTAGTTAATGAGGGAATGCTTTCAGTTTTTCTTCACTTGTAATGATGTTTACCTTGGGTTTGTCATATTTAGCTTTTATAATGCTGAGGTATTTTTCCATTGTTCTAAATATGAATGGATGTTGTATTTTGTCAAATGCTTTTTCTGCATCTATTGGGATAGTCATGTGGTTCTTGTCTTTAAGCATATGATGTGTTATATTTATTGATTTCCTTAAGTTTAACCAAGCTTGCATCTGTGGGATGAAACCCATTTGATCATGGTGCACCGTCGTTGTGTGTGTGTGTGTGTGTGTGTGTAATTAATTTTTTTAATATTTGACTTACATCAAATAGACCAAATAAATTATGTACTTTAACAATGTCATTTTGCTCTTGATTTAATAATTCATAGGATTTCTAAATAGCATTTAGGGAACAAATGGCTATTAATTTTTTAAATTAATTGACACATAAACATCACATATTTATGGGATACCATGTGATGTTTGCCATACAAACATATTTTAATTATCAGATCAGAATAAACGGATCCTTTCAAACACATCATTTTTTTGTGGTACTGAAAATCTTTTATTCCAGCTTTCTTGAAATACACAGTGCATTATCACAATCTATCATCACTTTACTATGCAATAGAGCACTACAACCTATATTTTTTATAACTATAACTTAGCATATACATTAACAAACGTTCCCTATTCCTTTTCTTTCCTTCTCTGCCTAGCTTCTGATAACCTCCATTCTATTCTCAATTTATATTAAGAACAACACTTTTACATTCCACATATTAGTGGATTATGTGGTCTTTTGGTGTGGGGCTTATTTCACTTAACATAATGACCTTTAAATTTCCTTCTGTGTAATCACCAATGACTAGATTGTAACTTTTTATGGATAAATAATGTTTCATTGTTGATTGTGGCCATGTACCATATTTTCTTTATCCATTCATGAACATGAAGGTTGTTGCCATTTCTTGGCTAAGGTGAATAGTACTACAGTAAACCTGCCAGTGTAGATGTTACTTCAACCATATTGATTCCATTTATTTTGGGAATATATACCAGTAATGGGATTGTTATATCATGTGATGATTTTGTTTTTATATTTTTGAGGAACCTTCTCATTCTGTTTGCTATCATGGCTGACATAAATGAATTTTCAATAAAACAGAGTATACCTTCACATTCTGTTTAGTATATTGGTTATACACAAGTGAATTTTCAATATGATAGAGTGTGCTATCTTATCAAGTATATATTTCATTTTATTAAGGAAATTATCCAGAAATAGGGTAAGTTAAAACTAGAAAATGGATCTCATGGTACACAATCATTCATTTGAATTTAGCATATTTCTTGCCCTCTGACTCTGAACAAGAACAGTACACCTCAATTTGTTTATTGGTAACCTGAACATGATATAATATTGCTCAATTAAAATTTCTCTATATTTTTTACATCTCTAAGATTACACAGTATTACTTAATTCTTATAAATAATTTTCAGGCTGACAGGCAGAGGATAAAGTGTGATTTTTTTTTTTTTGCCTTTGTTTAAGTGAACCCCCACCCCCCCAAAGGACTTCCACTGTTAAATCAGTAGGATTTTTTCTTTCTTTCCTGTAACAGTTGTCAATGCCTTGGAAGAGGTCAGAACTAGGGGAAATTATGAGAAAGATTTCTTTTTTCATGTTTTCTATTTTTAATTAAATTATACCTAAAGATACAGCAGATATCGCTACCCAAATTAAGTTAAATTGTTCTCTACATGCAATTTTGTTATTATCTTGGTTTTAAACCTTCATGGTAAAATACACATTTATATTTACATGTATATAAATACATTTTCTTTCCTATTCCCCCTTTCACTATTTCTTTTTTAATTTTTAATTTATTATATATGACAACAAGGATGCATTACAATTTATATTACACATATAGAGCACGATTTTTCATATCTCTGATTGTACACAAAGTAGAGTCACATTCTTTGTGTCTTCATACATGTACTTAGGATAATAATGACCATCACATTCCACTGTCTTTCCTACCCCTGTTCCCCTTCCCTTTCCTCTCCCTTCCCTTTTCCCCTTTGCCCTATCTAGAGTTTATTTAATCCTCCTCCCCCACCCCTCTGCCTGCAGCATATTATGGATCAGCATCCTTAAATCAGAGAAATCATTTGGCATTTGGTTTTGGGGGATTGGCTAATTTCCCTTAGCATTATATTCTCCAACTATATTCATTTACCTGCAAATGCCATGATTTTATTCTCTTTTAATGCTGAGTAATATTCCATTGTGCATATATACCACATTTTCTTTATCCATTCATCTACTGAAGGTTGATTCCACAGTTTAACTATTGTGAATTGAGCTGCTATAAATATTGATGTGGCTGTGTCCTTGTAGTATGCTGTTTTTAAGTCCTTTGGATGTAGACCAAGTTGTGGGATAGCTAGGTCAAATGGTGGTTCCATTCCCAGTTTTCCAAGGATTCTCCATACTGCTTTCCATATTGGCTTTACCAATTTGCAGTCCCACTAGCAATGTATGAGTGTACCTTTTGCCCCATATCCTTGCCTACACTTATTGTGTTTGTATTCTTAATAGTTGATATTTCTGACTAGAATCAGATGAAATCTTACAGTAGTTTTGATTTACATTTCTCTAATTGCTGGAGATGTTGAACATTTTTTCATATATTTGTTGATTGATTGTACATCATCTTCTGAGAAGTGTCTGTTCAGTTCCTTGGCCTGTTTATTGATTGGGTTATTTTTTGGGGGGGTGTTAAGATTTTTGAGTTCTTTATACATTCTAGAGAATAGTGCTCTATCTGACGTGAGTGTGGTAAGAATTTGTTCCCAATTAGTAGGCTCTCTATTCACCTCTCTAATTGTTTCTTTTGCTGGGAAGCAGCTTTTTAGTTTGAATCCATCCCATTTATTGATTCTTGATATTAGTTCTTGTGCTATAGGAGTCCTATTAAGGAAGTTGGGGGACTAATCCAACATGATGGAGATTTGGGCCTACTTTTTCTTCTAATAGACGCAGTGTCTTTGGTTTAATTCCTAGGTCCTTGGTTCACTCTGAGTTCAGTTTTGTGCATGGTGAGAGATAGGAGTTTAATTTCATTTTGTTGCATATAGATTTCCAATTTTCCCAGCACTATTTGTTGAAGAGGCTATATTTTC
Organism: Callospermophilus lateralis; assembly: GCF_048772815.1. Taxonomy (NCBI): domain Eukaryota; kingdom Metazoa; phylum Chordata; class Mammalia; order Rodentia; family Sciuridae; genus Callospermophilus; species Callospermophilus lateralis. The sequence goes on along the minus strand of NC_135306.1, from coordinate 123,353,062 downwards.
TCCAGTGTATGTATGGCACCTTTGTCTAATGTAAGATAACTGTAATTATATGGGTTTTTCTTTGTGTCCTCTATTTTTTTTTTTTGCCAGAAGCACCAGTTTATTTATTTATTTTTTGTATTCTGCTACCGTTCTTATCCTCTACTATCCCCCCTCCCCTCCCCTCCCATCTTCTCTCTCTACCCCATCTACTGTGATTCATTTCTCTCTTTGTTTATTTTCCCATTTCCCTCACAACCTCTTATATGTAATTTTGTATAGCAACCTCTTATATGTAATATGTAATTTTGTATAGCAATGAGGGTCTCCCTCCATTTCCATGCAATTTAATCATCAAAACTAAAGCTTAATTTTGCTGGATATATGTTTCTTGGTTGGAATCCATTTTTTTTTCAGAGCTTGATATATGTTGTTCCAGGATCTTCTAGCTTTCAGGGTTTGGGTTAAAAAATCTGCAAATATCCTTATTGGTTTTCCCCAATGTAATCTGATTCCTTTCTCCCATAGCTTTTTATATTCTCTCTTTATTCTGTTTGTTAGGGATTTTCATTATACTGTGCCTTGTTGTGGATCTGTTGTGATTTTGTACATTTGGCATCTTGTAAACCTCTTATATTTGGTTTTCCAATTCATTCTTCATGTTTGGAAAATTTTCTGATATTATTTCATTGAGTATATTGTTCATTCCTTTGGTTTGGAACTCTATGCCTTCCTTTATCCCAATAACTCTTAAATTTGGTCTTTTTATGCTATCCCATATTTCTTGAATATTCTACTTGTGGTTTCTTACCGTCTTCACTGTGTGATCTACATTCTTTTCAAGATTATATATTTTGTCTTTTTTTGTCTAAGGTCCTATCTTCCAAGGGGTGTTAGATAACCACTTGGAAGATAGGACCTTAGTGATGCTTTCAATTGAACTTCTATTTTTTTATTGTTTCTTTCATTTCAAGGATTTCTGTTATTTTTTAATTTTTTAGAACCTTTATCTTTTCTATTGAAGGAATCTTTTGCTACCTGTATTTGCTTATCTAGCTCTTTATCAAAATGATCTTTTGTATTTGCTCTCTTATATGATCCTTTAATTCACAGAACATTTTAATTATGTACATACTAAATTTCTTCTTTTTCATTTCTTCTGCTGTGCTGGCCATGGATTCTCATAATGTAGTATCTTGATTTTGGGGGGGTACTTTCTTCCCTTGTCTTTTCATGTTGTTCATGTATCTTCTTTGCTAACACTGTGGATCCGAGGCATTACTGTTTTACCCTATAGGCTTATAGTGCCCCTGCAAGATTCTAATACCTCTTCTTGAAGGGGAAGGACAACGGTTTACAGATCCCAATAAAAACAGTATACAATCTAAAGCAAACAGTTGCTATTAAGACATTTACAGTTTGGTCAGAAGATACGGAAATGGTGAGTTCAATTTTTATCTACAATATAAACACCAAGTTTGCAAAAGGGTTTACAGATTCTGATGGTATACAAAGAATCAGGGGTGAGGTGTAGGGGATGAGATGTTGAGGGGGTAGGACGTGAGAATATAGTTATTACTAAGGAAAATGTGAAAAAGGAATCTAAAGAAGAAGGTTAGTGGCAGGAGAAGAGAGTGGAAGTATTCTTGTGTAGACAAGTAAGTGGGAAGACAGTAGAGTACATAAGACAAATGTAAAGAAAAAAATTTAAAAATGTAAAAAATAGGAGAAAAAAAGAATATACAATACAACTGTAATATACTACTCAGACATCCCAGTCCTCAGTATCCTAATTCATGCAAAGTACTTGGCTTTACATATGTTGGGGATGTGAGGGCGAGAGAATAGAGCGGGAGAAGAAAAAAAAAAATCTTGAAGGAAGAAATAAGGATTGTTTTGGTTGGAGATCAGTATCTTTCCTGTTTCCCTTTTTATCCAATAGTAGAGTTGTCTGTTGTTAGCTCGTATCTCCACCGTCAGGATGGTGAATGTTATCAGGGTGGGAGTGTTGGTTGGTCTTGGGTGCAGGGCACCTGAAAGTGGGGTATGATACCCACTGGTCCCCAATGGGAGACTGCACCCCAAGGATCTTCTTTGGGGCCCACTTGTGACATGTGGGCACCCGATCTTATCTCCTATCTCTCCTGTGCATCTCACAGTTCCTGGTCTCTAAATTCATCTCTGAACTGTACTTTCCTTTTCTACTTCTTCTCCAGGACCTTTCTCTCCAGAGGTCTTGTGGGTTGATTGCACACTTGTCTTGGATAGCTGTTTTCTATTTGGCTGTCACTGTGCCAGGTTAGCAGCTGCCAGAGAGAGGGAGGATTTGGGAACTGTGGTATCTGCCCAGCAGATGTTCCAAACTGGAGTTGCCCCAACTAAAAATTGTGACTAAAGTGACCCACAGTGGAGGTGGCTGCTTTCATTGATGGGGTGTCGGCTTGGATGGGGGAGCCAGTCTATGGCATTGGGGTATGTGTTCAGATATAAGCTCTGTGGCATGCAGTGTTGTGGCTGTTGGTTGTCTTCAGAGCCTGTGCAATGTTGCCGGGTACAGGTAGGCTACTGCATGTAGGGGACTATGTCATTGGCTGTAGAGTACCAAGATGGAGGCAACCGGTAGAGCCCCATGTTGGTAAATGGGGGTCACACAAGAGTGTTGTCTGGAGATCCTACACGTGGGTAGTGGCTGGGTGTTCTACATGGGAGCAGTATCAATGATTTCTGCTCCAGTGGGTAGCCAGGAGCACTCTGTGGGTGCTGGTGCCAGTGGTCCTACCGGGCACCCCAGAGCCCTGCATGGGTGAGTAGACAGGAGTCCTGCTCTGACCTTGAAGCTTGGAGCCCTGTGTGTGCACTGCAGCTGTGGGAGGGTCCTGTATCACTCACAGAAAAGCAGAATTACCACTATGTGTGTCCCAGTTATGGATGGACACAGAATGCTGCCTCCCACTGGCCCACCATCTTGGATGCCCCTCTTTCTACTCTTTTAATGAATAAGCTCAATGCTGTGAACTTTCCTGTTAGAACTGTCTTCATAGCATTCCAGATATTTTGAGATGTTCTTCCACTATTCTCATTTACTTCTAAGTATTTTTTAAATTTCATCCCTGATTTCTGCTATCCATGGATCATTCAATAGAATACTATTTAGTTTCCAGGTATTAGCGTACCTTGTATTTTTTACTGTATTGTTGCTTTCTAATTCCATTCCATTTTGATCTGTATGATCTGATAGAATGCAGGGTCTTATCTCTCTCTCTCTCTCTCTCTCTCTCTCTCTCTCTCTGTCTCTCTTTTTTATTTGGGGGGGTGGTATTTGCTAAGCCTTGCTTTGTGGCCTAGAATGTGGTCTACTGTAGAAAAGGTTCCATGTGCTGCTGAGAATAAGTTATATTCAATCATTGATGGGTATATATATACATATATTCAATATATATCTCTCTAAAACCAAATTATTATATTTTTTTAGTTCTGTAATTTCTTCATTTACTTTTTGTTTGTATGATCTATCTACTGTTGAGAGAGGTATGTTAAAGTCAACCAGTATTATTGTGTTGTGGTCTCTTCGATTCCTGATATTGAGTAGGGTTTGTTTGATATCCATAGATGATCCATTATTTGGGGCATAAATATTTATGACTGCCATTTCTTATTGTTGTTTGATTCCTTTAAACAGTATGAAATGGCCTTCTTTGTCCCTTCTGATTAAATATGACTTGAAGTCCACTTTATCTGATATGAGAATAGAAACTCCGTATTGTTTATTAGATCCATGTCAATGATATGTTTTTTCCCATCTTTTTACCTTCTGTCTTTGGATATCTTTGCCTATGAGCTGAGTCTCTGGAGATAACATGTTATTGGGTCTTCTTTTTAAATCCAGTCTGCAAGCCCAGGTGTTTTTTGGTTGATGATTTTAAACCATTTACACTTAATGTTGTTATTGAGAGATGCTTTTTATAGCCTCTCATTTTTATTTATTTCTAGTTTTTAAAATTTGAAATAGATTCTCCTTTGATGACTCTTCTTTCAGTGTAGCTTATTTCCCTTCTAGTTTTACTTTTTATTCTCCATTTCTTCTCCGTGTAATATTTTATTAAGTATATTTTATTGTGCTTGTTTTCTACTTGTGATTTTTTAAACTTGTTTATTGTGGAATGTTTTTACTTCATTTTCAAATCTACAGCTTAATTTTGCTTAGTATAGTATTCTTGGTTAGCATCCTTTTTCTTTCATAGGTTGGTACATATTATACCAAGACCTACTTTTTGTGTCTGGGTTGAAAAATCAACTGAGATCTGTATTGGTTTCTCTCTAAATGTACCAGTTGTTCTTCTCTAGCAGCCCTTAAAATTCTATCCTTAATCTGTATGTTAGGTCTGTTGTAATTTTGTATGTTTGGAGTGCTGTATGCTTCCTGTATTTGTTTTTTAATTTTATTCTTTAGGTTTTGGAAAATTTCTGCCATTCTTTCATTGAGAAGATTGTGCCTTTCTTTTGTTTCTTTTTTAGAGCCTTCATTAATCCTGAGGAATCTTAAATTTGGCCTTTTCATGTTATCCCATACTTCTTGAAATTTCTGTTCATGTTATTCTATTAATATCTTTTTTCCATGGTCAATATATTTTCCAGGTCATATATTTTGTTTTCATTGCCTGAAACTCAATCTTCCAAGTGGTCTAGTCTATTGATGCTTCTCATTGGATTTTTAATTTCATTTCTTGATTGCTTCATTTTGACCATTTTTGATGGATTCTTCTTCAGAATCTCTATTTTCTTATTAATGTGATCTTTCACTACTTGTATTTTCTCTTGAGTTTACTCCTTACATTGTCATTTTTTTTTAACTCATAGATCTGTTTAACCATAACCTTTCTACATTTCTTCTCTGAGATTTCCTCCACTGTGGTGTCAGTGAAGTCTTTGTTGATGTATTCTGTGTTGTTTGGGATGGTTTGTTCCCTTGATTTTTCATATTTTTTTTTATCTACTCATCTATCTTTATGGATTTTTAATTTTGGAGTTTTTACCCTACCCTACCCTACCCTATAGTGTCCCTGCATGTTCCACCACCTCATAGATTATGGGGAAAACAAATAATAGCATCAACCTATGCAAATAAAATATATATATATATATATATATATATATATATATATATATATATAAAAAATATTAGTTTGCACAATAAGCAGCAATAGTATTAGCAGTTTTCATTGGTAAAAGGGTAAATAATAAAAAATTATATCTGGCATAAAATTTGACAATAGGTTTTGTTAATTATTAATGCTATTGCATTGGTGTTTGGGAGTCAGCATTATATGAATCTATATTGTTAAGACATGTGAAGGATAGCTTTAAGAGACAATAAGATATAAAATGCAAACAGTTTTCAACCCTCATATAAGTATGAAAAATGCTGTGGTGATGTAGGATGTGTTGGTTTTGAGCTGGGAGGAGAAGAAACAGAAGCAAAAATTTAATGGAAAAGTCAAAATGGGAATAATAGAATTTTACTGTTATCAAAAGAAAGTAAGAGCGGGAAACAAGGAAAATAGAGTAGTCAGAAAGATAATAAAAAAGAAAATTAAAATATACTATCCAAAATCTTTAATCCTCAAAAAACAGAACAAGGAAAAATAACTAACTTTAAAAAAAAGAGGCTAGAAATGAGAAGACAGAAACATATAACATATGCATATGTATAATTGTTCTTGAATAAGTTGGTACACATTCAAAAAAAAAGAAAAGAAAAGAAAAATCATGGTTTTCGTTATGATGGACAAAATAGTGAGAATACATGTTTCTTATCTGTGCTCAAGTGATTTTCTTTTCATTTCTTTTTAAGGTATGAATGAGTGTGGGGGTGTGAGCCATGGGCTGTTGAGTTCTTCCTTTTTATTGTATTGCTTGCTGAGTTACAAGTTGGGGTTTAAGAATTCTTAACTTCCCTTCTTGGTAGAGTGGTATGGGATGGAATGGGATAATCTGTTAGCTCCACTTCCAGGGTGTTTGCTGGGTTCTGTTAAAGGAGTTCCCATAGGTGGAATTTCTGGGAATGGGGCTTAGGTTTAGTGAGGTTCCATGTGCTTTATGCATGGTGAATTGCCTGGTGGTGTTGAATTAACAATGCATCTCTAGAGCCCAGTAGATGCCAATCTATGTTGGGAGACTGTACCCCAGGAAGCTCCCCAGGGTTCCACTTGTGGGACAGGGAGCTTATCCTTGGCCACTTCTTTTCCTCTGGGATACTGCTCTTTCTGGCCTCCTGGGGTCAATCTCTTGCCAAGCTCTAGTGCTAAATGCCAAGCTGGGTGTCAAAGTGGTGGACCGGGTAGTGGAAATTTTAATATTTAATTAAAATATTATAAAGAACAATCAGCAATCCTTTCTTTTCTTTCTTCCTTTCTTTCATTTCTTTCTCTCTTTCCTTCCTTCCTTTCTTTCCTTCCTTCCTTCCTTCCTTCCTTCCTTCCTTCCTTCCTTCCTTCCTTCCTTCCTTCTTTCTTTCTTTCTTTCATACACTACACTATCTGTGATCTAGGATTTAGCGTACTTGGAATATTTCAGATAATTTTTAACAAATGAATAAGGAGGTTAATAAATGCTCTTAAAATGGGATCTATTTAATTCTATTTTAGAAAAAGCCACTGTGTTAATTGCTTTTAATGAGAATGATAGAGAAGCTGATAATAGTAAATATGGAACCAAAAATCCAAAACAAGGAATAATTATTTACCTTTCTTCATTTTAATTAATTGAACTATACGTCTTTCATTGGAGCCCTGGGTGTAGATGAAACATTGAAATGGCAATGTAAAATTAGTAGGGCATTAGAACTTAGATTTATGAATAATTTTTACCAACCAGTAATTACTTAAATTTGGCTTACCATTTTTATAGTGTTTACTATGCTATTTACTATCTTTCCTATCATTTTATATTTTTTAATAAAAACATGTTGGCATTTTGGAAATCATGAAACTTAACAAAAAAGACAGATTTTAAAAATTAGCAAATAAAGCTCAGGTTATTAATAATGGATAATGAGATCTTTCTGCATAAAGTAGCAGCTTTGCAAATAAGAGACATTACAATTATAATTTTATACTGGTTTCCCTTTACATTTTTTTTAACTACTAAAAATAAAATCAGTAAAATATGAAGCCAATTGTACAGAGATAATAGTATTAAAACCTGCTTACAACATATTTGATCATTTTTATAAAATAAGTATGCTTGGTTTTGTGCTGGTATTGTTTCTTTCTGTTGCAATTATTTCTATTTATTGCTACTAATTTTTTTTTATTTAGGTTATTTCACAGCTGAGGATCCTGGGGAGATCAGTAACAGCTGGTTGCAAATTTGATAGAGAAATCTGGTCTAATGAACTTTCTCCTGTCCTCAATCTGTGGAAGAAACTAAACCAGGTTAGTAATGGAATATTCTGATTATTTTTTCTTTTATTTTTCTGCACATCCTTTTTTCCTAGCTTCCTAAACCTGTACTCTCCTCTTCTGCCCAAATTCTGTAAGGATAACATTTCACATATTCCTCTCAAGTGATGTCTTTGATTTTTCTTCATATCACTTCATATTCTAGTTAATAGAATTTATTCCATCTTTTGTAACCAAATTCATACAGGTTTTCAGTCCTCTCCTTTAACATTTAATTTCTTGTGTTAATAGATGGTAATATTTATTTTACCAGGACTCGGCTTCTTTTTACAGTTTCTAAGCCCAGTTCCCAATCATTAAAAAAAAAAAAAAAGTAACTGAATATTCTTATTTTCAAGGTTTATGCAATACTTGAAATGCATAAACATATACATCCACATATATAAATTATGTATATACGTATTATATAAATGGTTATTTTTTCTGAGAATAATATATTATTTTCTGCTCTAGGTAAAAAATAAGATGGTAATTGAATGATGGTAATTAAATAATTATGTGCTTCTTTTTAAATAGCTAACTAATGGTAAAAGTTATCCTGATTATTTCAAAGAACTAATGTTACATGTTACAGATCTAATATACAATAAATAGATATCTATGGAAAATTTTCTTCTTCCTGAAATATAAGTAAATTGTTTGTTCCAATTTTCAGAGTTTGGGTGAGATTGAAGATTCCTACATAGCTTTGTTGCCTTACTTCCTTTAAGTTTTATTTTCTATTTCCATACCTGAATTTGCCCTGGCCTTGTTGTTGGCCTTGTTGTTTTTAACCACATATTAGATCTGACATTCAAAAACAACTTTTATATCTATTTTTCACAAGAATACAGTAATGGGATTTTGCAAGGAGCAGCCCAAATTAGTGTGTGATTTTTTTTTTTTTTTAACTAAGTCACTTCCCTTTGGACTATATTCTTTGAAATTGTGGCACTTCTGTGGTTAGTGAGTTATGTCATTAACATAGACCAAACACATTTGTGTCTTTCCATCATGTTAGAATTTATTGGATAATAATAAATTCACAGGCTACATAAATTTTAGTGGTGGTAGTTCATAGAATACTCACAGGTTATCTGATAGTCATAAGCTGGGCAATCACAAGTTTACTCAACACATATCAAACTTCAGAGGGGCGGGAGGGAGAGACAGTGAGTCAAAAAGGTAAAGGGTTAAGACAGCTGTAGGGTACTGGGCCATGAGCATTGATGGAGAGATGAATGCAAAATCAGAGTTACTGTAGATAGTCAGATAAAGATTTTAAGGGACTACTTCTGCAGTTGTCAAAGCAGAGGGTCTGGACAGACAGATGGTAGTTTCAGTTTGTGTCTAAGTACTCCTTGATTGAGCTTGATAAGTTAGCATGTGTAAGTTATTTGTCAATCTGTGCCTTATGGTTGTGCTGGGAGATAGTGGTTGTTTATTTGTGCAAACGAGTTATAGAGTCATTCTACCTTTTCACTTTTACTCAAAATGGAGTAGCTCATGGCAAACTACCGCTTTACAAAATGGAGTAACTTGGATTTAGGCACAGAAACTTGCCATTCTATACATCATGGAGTAACTGGGAGCAAGGCACAGCCTGCTTTCCATTACTTCCTAAATTGTCCATTGTGTGAAGTTTTGTGGGATGATTGTTTAGTCTTCCTTGCTCTACCTGCTTCTTTTATCTGATTTTATTGCTGTCCCATCCTATCCCACTGTTAACACACATATATACCATCTTTGTAATTCTGAGAATTTTTTTTTTGACACAAAGAAGACCGTGAATAGGATTTCAAATGTAAATTATTTGCCTTCTAAAACCCAGCCCAAGAGTAGTAACTCAAATTCTCTGCCTTTGCACAAACCGTCATTTTGAATATAGATAATAACCTACTATTCATCCTCTGTTGTTTGATTTATGTCAGGACATTACCCCCACACACACACTACATTAGTCCTATATACACAGAGGAAAAGGGTGGAGTACAATATCAAAAAAACATTGTGATAAACAAGTGTTCAGAAGCACAGATTATAGTGTATGTTGCTGAAAGATTTTATTTGGGGGGAAACACCATGGAATAAGTCAGTAGACTTTCCACATGAGTAGTCATTCTCAAGTGGTAGGAATTGCAAGCTAAAACAAAATATTGAAGGGAAGGATAAAAGTAGATTTTGGAGTAATTTTCTGGACCCATTGATGTTTGATTACTTTGGCTTCTATTGTTTCTACTGAACTAGACATGTGTCCTTTGATAAATCTGGGAGCCACCGCTTTTCAGTTTATCCTCCACATTCTTCTTAATTTTCTTTCTGGATCATCTAATGCATCTTTTTGAAAGCTCTTTTGATTACTTAGGAATAAAACAAAGGGTGACATATTTAGCATGAACATTAGTGGTCTCATCCCAGTCAGGTTGACTGTCTTCTTTTGGTCCTCTTTGTACCATATGTCCAGTGTTTTTGTTGCTATTTTGTTTCTTTATTTTTAAAAGACCAGGCTCTTTTTCAGATTTTTATTCTTATATTTCCCTCTACATAGACTTACCTTCCTCTCTGTTGAAGTGGTTTTTTAATAATAATAGTATTATTTTAAAATAATAATAATATATTATTAATAATAATATTATTATTTTAATAATATATTTTTTAATAATGATGATGACAATCCTCCCTAGTTTATCAGAAATACCACTTTGTATCCATAGCTTTTCATATTTTCAAATTTTGTGGTAACAAAAATGAGGAAACTATTACCTTGTTCAGATGCACCTCATGAAATATTTAATGCAGGAGATCACAAGAATGGTGTATGTAAAAAGATCAATTTTGCTCTATTTGCATTTTTTTCTCATTACAAGAAGGCTCTCTTTAGACACCACTTGAATAGTTACCATTCCAATTTAATAGTTTTTTCTTCATATGAAACTACACAGAAGTTAAAGAATTACAAAATGAAAAAGATTATAAATTCATTCCCAAGATAAACTTCTTTTTTCCCATACCTTTATTGAGATAAAATTGAACTACAATAAAATGCACATATTTGAAGTTTGCAATTTGATCAGTTTTGACATGTATGTAACCAATGCAATCAATATAAAAAGCATTTCCATTGCTTTTTAAAATTTGAAATCATGCAGATTGTGTTTTATGTATGACTTATTACATTAGAAACCAATCACCTTAAGATATATAGGACCTCAACCCCATGTCAACTATTTCAAAATTAAACGATACACCTATAACTATCTCAGAAGTCAAGGAAGAAAGCACAAGAAAAATAAATAAAAAGTGCTTTGAACTAAGTGATTAAAAAAAAAGCTTAAAATATCAGGATTTCTGGGTTAAAAATAGTACTCAGGTGAACTTTCATAACTTACAGTACTTATATCAAAGTGAAGCTAGAATAATAAATTATTTTCAAATTATGTAGTAGGAAGGAAAAATAAGAGTAGGACCAGAAATATATTAGTAGAGGAGAAATAATACAGCTAAAATTTGATTAAAAAATAAATAAGTCTAATCAAGAAAAAAGAAAGAACACAAAAGTTAATATCAATGGAAAGGGAGCTATCAAAATAAGCCTACAGATGCTAAAATATATTAAGGTAATATTACAATTGTATGTCAACATTTGTGATAGCTTACATAACATGGTCTATATGAGGGAAGGATTCATGTGCTGCTGAGAAGAAAGTGTATTTAGTTATTGATGAATGAAATATTCTATGTATGTCTGTTAAATCTAAATTATCAATTGTATTTTTTACTTCTATAGCTTCTTAGTTTTTGATTGGAGGAACTATCCATTGGTGACAGAAGCATAGTATTGTGTGTGGTCTATTTGATTCTTGAAATTGAGAAAGGTTGGTTTAATGTACGTAGATGCTCCATTGTTTGGGGCATAGATAGTTAGGATTGTTATAACTTGTTGATGTATAATTCCTTTAGGCAGTATGAAATGTCCTTCTTTGTCCCTTCTCATTAACATTGGCTTAGAGTCCACTCTATCTGATATGAGGATAGAAACCCCTGCTTATTTACCCTATCCTCGTGAGTGATGTTTTTTTTCCCATCATTTCACCTTTAGTCTGTGAATGTCTTTGTGAGATAAGTCTCTCGGAGACAGCATATTGTTGGTTTTTTTTTTTTAAATCCAATCTGCCTCTCTGTATATTTTGATTGGTGAGTTTAGGCCATTAATGTTCAAGGTTATTATTGAGATGTGATTTGTATTCCCAGTCATTTGGGTTTATTTCTAGTTTTTAATTTGATTTTATTTCTTCTTTGATTGACTTTTCTTTAGTGTAATTGTAATTCCTCCCTTTGCGGGTTTTCACTTTTTTTTTTTTTTTTTTCCATTTTCTCCTCATGGAATATTTTGCTGAGAATGTTCTATAGTCCAGGATTTCTAGTTGCAAATTCTTTTAACTTTTGTTTATCATGAAAGGTTTTTGTTTCATCTTCAAATCTGAAGCTTAATTTTGCTGGATATAAAATATAAGGAGTGAAATCAGAGATAAATTTCAGGTGGTGAAAGTAAACTTCAATAAAGAGTTAGAGATTATTTGGGCTGGGGATGTGGCTCAAGCGGTAACGTGCTCACCTGGTGTGTGCGGGGCGCTGGGTTTGATCCTCAGCACCACATAAAAATAAAACAAAGATGTTGTGTCCACCAAAAACTAAAAAAATAAATATTAAAAAATTCTTTCTCTCTCTCCCTCTCTCTCCTCTCTCTCTCTTTCTCTCTCTCTCTCTTTAAAAAAAAAGAGAGAGAGATTATGAAAATAAATCAAGCAGAAATCCTCAAAATGAAGGGATAAAAAAATTTAAAAGTTCAATGGAAAATACAACCAACAGAATAAACTACTTGGAAGTCAGACCCATAGGCAACAAAGTCAAATGTATAATCTTGAAAATCAAGTTGACTACACAGAGAAGATAGTAAGAAACCATAAACAGAACTTCCAAGAATTATGTGATAACATGAAAGGACCACATTTAATACTTATCAGGATAGAGGAAGGGGTGAAGATACAAACCAAAGGAATAAAAATCTTTTCACCGAAATAATATCAGAAATTTCCCAAACCTGAAAAATGAAATGAAAAATCAAATATAAGAGGCTTACAGGACACCAAAATGTACAAAATTACAACAGACCCACACCAAAAATGCCTAATACACAGAATAAGGTTAGGATTTTTAAAGGCTGTGAGAGAGAAGTATCAGATAACATATAGGGGGAAACCCATTCAGATCTTAGCTGATTTCTCAACCCAGACCCTCAAAGCAAGGAGGTCCTGGAAGAACTCAATTTTAAAATGAAACACTAGAAAATAAATGAGACAAGAAGTATGGAGACTGAATTCAAAGTCCACTTATAAAATAAACTTTGAAGGTTCAAGTCCAGCCTCAACAACTTTGCAAGACTCTATCTCAAAATAAAAATGATCTAGGGGTATAACTCAGAGATAGAGTGACCCTGGGCTCAATCCTCAGTATCTCTCTCACACACATACTTATAATATAATTTTTAGTTTAGTATAATTTATCATTATTCATTTAAAAACCATAGTGGTCAGATAAAATACAAAAGTTAGTAAAATAGAACAGAAATAAATTATTTTTACCATTATGTCTTAATTTGTAAGCATGGACTAATGAACTGTACTACCTAGTCTAAAATTCCACTTTGTACATGATAATTAACTCTTTGCCTAGTTACTAGCTCTGTAAAATGGAGAAAATAGATTGTTATAACAACTAGAGTTAATACTTGTAAAGAAAGCACTTAGAACTGTGCCTACCATATGATAAATACCCTACAAATATTAACTATTGTTAATTCACATCTAAAAGATAATATTGGGGTGGAATTGTTATGGGGTTTTTCTATATTCTGGAAATTTAATATCTCTTTGTTAACTAAATAATGAATCTAGAGGAGTAGCATATTTTTTTCTAGGGTTTATCTTAAAGATGTAATTAACAAAGATACTTATTCTAATTAGTAAAAGAACACATTTCTATACAGATCCAAGCCTAGATTAATATGTTGGGTCACTTCAAAAATCTAATTAAATTATACAATAAGGGAGTTTTCAACTGCAGGGAACAGAAGAGTTTTAAATTAATTCTCTAGGAAGAATAATGATCATTACTTTTAATGAATAATTAACATGAGTTCTAGATAAGTATTATTTTAGTGTTTTCTATTGTGTTTAAATGCACAATATTTTATAATACACTTGTGCTTTGGTTCTGGTCAAATAGTTGCTTGGCTACCTTGTTGCAGGATGGTAGAGACGTGGAATCAACACACAGACACAGACAGGAGCTGGTGAGAGAACTAACTGGAGACCCACCTCAGGTAGTCATCCAGTAGCTCAGTTTATTTTTGGAATGCATACAACTGTTATAGGGTTCGAGTGGGATGTGCCCATCTGGATGATAGTATCCATAAGCCAATCATCTGATGCCTAATATAACCACACTGAGGATGCTCTAAATATTGCTATCATCAGGAAGGGTCTTTGTCCCTAGGGGAGGGGGTTTCTATGTTAGGAGTTCTATGTTGAAGCTCCTGGCTATCAGTTTCCTGGCTTGGCAGCTTGGCAACACTAACCACAAGTGCTAAGGATATGGTTTCACTAACGGCTCGCTGGAGCAGAGCATCCCATCCTGCAGGCATTTCTATCAGGCCTGACAGAGTATAGATTCTTCAAGCACTCTGAGCTGCTCATAACTGCTAGCTGCTAGCTGTAAACTGGAAGTTATTCCACTTGTATGTGTTTGAGGGGGTTTGTGTCTAGACTGATCAGACTTGAGTTTTCTTTAAATGTGATTGCAGCGACTATAATTGTTAGAAAAATTTTTAGTCTTGTCATTTTTTCACTAACTCAATAGATTTGGAGAGGAAATTTTAAATAATTTTAATATATAATTTTGATAAGTTTTTAAAATCATTTTTGTGAGTCAGAATAATAGGACACTTACATTTTCATATTAAGGAAATAGAAATCCAGGTTTTTTCCTTGATATTTTCTTGATTAGAGCTTTATAGTTATACATAATTGTTGGATTCATCCTGACAAACTCAGACAGGTATTGAATGTGGTTTCAATTTGTGATCCCCTTTTCCTTCTACCTTTTCACTCCTGTCCTTCCTCCTCTCCCCTGTTCTCTTTCCTCTACTAGACTTCCTTAGGCTTGTCTACTTATTTATATTTGATTGGTTCTTTTTATTTATGCATAAAGGTTAAACTCCCTGTGGTATATTTATATATGCACATACGATTTTTTAAAGAATTAATTCTGCATTGCTTGACCTTACCATCCCTTCACTCTACCTCTTAATCTTCTTTATATTGCTGATCTTCCTTTACTTTTATTATTCCTATCCTTCTAATCGTTTTTCCTTTATTTTGCTCTAGCTTCTGCATATGAGAAAACATTCAATTTTTGAGTTCTTGAGTTTGGCTTAATTTCACTTAGGATTGATATTTCCATTTGATAAATTTACCAGCAAATGCCATAATTCCATTCTTTATGGCTGAGCACTTAATGATCTCCATTACCATCTATGTTATTGCAAATGACAGGATTTCATCCTGTTTTTTTTTTTTTTTTATGGTTGAATAGTTTTCTACTGTATATGTGTGTACCACGTTTTCTTTATTTATTCATCCATTGTTGGACACGTAAATTAGTTCCATTTCTTGGATACTGTGAGTACAATTGTAATGAACATGGGAGCATAGATGTCTCTTTGACACACTAATTTCAGTTACTTGGATATATTACTAATTAGTGGGATAAATAAATCATATCAAAGCTTTAGTTTTAATATTTGGGAAACCTTCATATGTTTTTCATAATGGTTTTACTGACTACATTTCTATCAACGGTGTACATGAGTTTACTTTTCTCCACATCCTCACCAGCACTTGTTATTTTTAGTCTTTTTGATAATAGTCAGTCTTGCTGGGATGAGGTGATAACCTCATTGTGGTTTTGTTTTTCATTTTCCTGTGTATTGATGGTGTTGAGCATATATCTGCTGGTTATTTTTGTGTGTCGTCTTTTGGCAAATACCTACTTAAGACTCTTGCACATTTTCAATCAGGTTGTGTTGCTACTTAGATTCAGGAGTTACTTATATGTTCTAGAAATTATCTCCTTGTAAAATGGTTCAAATATTTTCTCTCATTCTCTAGGTTATCTCTTGGTTCTGTTTGTTTCTTTGCCATTGGAAGCTTTTTAGTTTATAAGTAATTCCATTTATACCTTTTTGCTTTTGTTTTTTCCTTGTGCTTTTGGGGTCGTGTTCAAAAAATCCTTGCCCATTTCATTGTCCTGAATTATTTCCTTCTAAACGTTTTTCAGTTTCACATCTTATATTTTAGTCTTTAATTAGATTTGAGTTGATATTTGTAACTGGTGAATGATAAAAGTCTAGTTTCATTCTTCTGCATGTGGATTTCCAGTTTTCCAGGTACTTTTCTCCAAATTATGCTTTTAGCACCTTTGTCAAAAATCAGTTGGCTGTAAATACCAATTTAGACACTCTATTTTGTTCCAATTGGTCTGTGTGTGTTTTTATTGCCAGTACTATGCTTTGTGAACTACCCTGGTGTAGCTTTGTAGTATGTTTTGAAGTCAGGTATTATAATGCCTCCTGTTTGTTTACTCAAGATAATTTTGACAATTTGGTTCCATATAAATTTTAGGATTTTTTTTTCTAATTCTGGGAAGAATGTCTTAGTGTTTTCACAGGGATTGCATTGTATTAATTGGTTACTTTGGGCAGTATGGACATTTTAACAATATTGTTTCTTTCAATCTATGAATACAGGCGGTTTTTCCTCTTTTTTTGGTGTCCTCTTCAGTTTTCTATATAATGAAATGTTTTATAATTTTTTTATAAAGATCTTTCAGGTCTTTAGTTACATTTATTCTTAGGTATATGTGTTTTGCATGTTTGTATAAACACCCACATATTTTGTAGTTTTAATAAAGGGAATAGCTTTCTACAATTTTTATTTTAGATAATTCACTATTGGCATATAGCAGCATCACTAATTTTTGTATCTTAATTTTGTGTCCTGCATCTTTAATGAATTTATTCATTAGTTTTAATAGTTTTGGTGAAAATAGTGACAGTTTGGCTTCCAATTTGGATGCCCTTTCTTTCTTTCTTTCTTTCTTTCTTTCATTCATTCTTTCTCTTGCCTGATTGTTCTGGCTAGGATGGTCAGCAGCATAGCATGTTGGATGAAAGTAGACATTTGGACATTTTTATCTTGCTCTAGATCTTAGAAATCTTTCAACTTTTTCCCCATGTTGTATAACGTTAGCTATTGTGACTTATTATGTTGAGATGTATTCCTTGTGTGCCTAATTTGTCAATATTTTTATAATGAAGGAATGTTGAATTTTATCAAATTCTTTTTCTGAATCTATCAAGGTGATAATATAGTTTTTGTCCTTTGTTCTGTTAATGTAGTGTAACAGACTTATTGATTTGTATATGGTGAACCATCCTATATTCCTGGAGAGAATCCCACTTGATCCTACTGAATAATCTTTTTTATGTACTATTGGATTCAGTTTGTTAGTATTTTGTTGAGAACTTTTTGCATCTGTGTCCATTAAGGATATTAGGCTATAGTTTTCTCTTTTTGTCTTGCCCTTATCTGGTTTGTTGCCAGGTTATTTGCTGATCTTGTAGAATGTGTTTGGAAGAATTCCTTCCATTTCTGTTTCTTTGGAATAACTTAAGGAGAATTGGCATTGGTCTTCTTTAAATGTTTAGTAGAATTCAGCAGGGTAATCCTTTGTTTTTGGGCTTTTCTTCGATGGGAGACTATTACTGATTCATCCTCTTGCTTGTTACTGGTCTGGTTAGGTTTTCTATTGTTTCATGATTCAATCTCACTTAGTTGTAAGAATGTAGGAATGTGTCCATTTCTTCTAGGTTATCAAATTTGTAGGCATATAGTTGTTCATATTAATCTCTAATGATACTTTTTAATTTGAGGTATCAGTTGTAATGTCTTCTTTTCATCTGAGTCTTGTCTCTCTCAGACTAGTTAAGGATTTGACTATTTTGTTTTATCCTTTTAAAAGACTCTTTGTTTTGTTGATTTTTTGCACTATTTTTGATCTTCATATAATTTATTTCTGCTCTGATTTTTAGTTCTGTTCTAATAATTTTGCATTTAGTTCCTTCATGTTTGTCTGGTTTCTATAGATATAGGGATAGGTTATTTGAGATATACTTTTTTGATGTAACTTTACTGCTTAGTCCTGCTTTTGTTGCATTCCATATGTTTGGATGTGTTAGTCTCCATTTTCATTTGTTTCAAGAAATTTAACTTCCTTCTTATTTTCTTCTTTGATCCAAAAAAATGTTTAATTTTCTTATCTTTGTATAATTTCCACTTTTTATTGTTATTGAATTCTAGTTTTATTGCATTGTGGTCAGGAAAGATACTTGATAAAATTTTAGTTATTTAAATTTGTTTAGACTTGTTTTGTAGACTTATGAACCATGCTGGAGAATATTTCATGTGCTGATGTGAAAATGTATATTTGACAGCTATTGGGTGAGTATTCTGTAGATATCTCTTTGGTCCATTGGGTCTAGGATGCAATATAATTCTGTTTCTGTTTTGATTTCCCATGCAAATGACCTATCTATTCCTGAAAGTGGATTTTTAAAGTCCCCCACTACTACTGTATTAGATTCTCTCTCTTATTTTAGGTCTATTAATATTTACTTTATGTGTTTGGATACATACTTTGAATTATTTCCTCTTGCTGAATTGACGTCTTTATAATTTTACAATGACCTTCTTTTTACTGGTTTTCATTCAAAGTCTATTTTATCTGACATAAGTATGGCTTCTTCTGTTTTCTTTTAGATTCCATTTGGATGGAATATCTTATTTCAATCTTTCAATCTTTGTATGTCTTGAGAAGTGAAATGAGTTTCTTGAAAATTCTATATAATTAGGTGGGTCTTTATTCATCCATTCAGTCTCTCTGTGTCTTTTACTTGAAGATCCATTTGAATTCAAGGTCTTACTATTAATAAGTAAGGCCTTACTATAGCCATTTATAGTTAATTTAGTTCTTTGTTTCTTAATGGTTTTCTTTGTTGGTTATTTACTTTAGTAGTTGGTTTTTTGTTCCTTGCTTTTTTGTGTGTGCTTATCACAGATATTTGCATTGTGGTTACCTTGAGGCTTAGGAAAGGCATCCTTTGATTATACAAAGCTAGTGAGAGAGGATAGAAATATAGCATGATCATAAAGAGAAAAAAACAAAGAACAAGAGAAAATATATTAAAATTACACTTGTACTCCATTATATTTTAAATATTTGATATTTCAATTGATCTGTTTTCCCTCTTAACATATTAATGTAATTATTATTGTTTTTAACTTAAATTATTTTAGTCTTAGTACTGAAAATTAATGAATGGTTTATGTAACATACTTACAATATTAGAGCATCCTTATCTTCTTTACCGGTGAGTTTTTTATGTTCCCATGTTTTCTTCTTACTCATTAATGTCTTTCTTTTTATTTGAGGAAATTCCTTTAGCATTTCTTCTAGAAGAGATCTAGTAAAGATATATTCTCTTAGCTGTTCTTTTTCTGGAAATATTATAATCTCCATTTCTAAAAGATAACCTTTCCAGTTACAGTATTCTCAGTTGACTGATATATTATTGTTGTTGTTCAGTACTGTAAAAATCTGACCATCCTCTACTGACTAGTAAGATTTCTGCTAAGAAGTCTGTGATTAGGTGAATTGGGACACCCTTCTGTATTATTTCTCTTCCCTTGTAGGCTCAAAAATCTTTCACTTTTGGATGTTTGATTATAAGATGTCTTACAGTGGCTTTGGTTGAATTAAATTTGACTGGTGACCTTTGACCTTCCTGTATCTGGATATTTATATCCTTCTCTAGGAATTTTTTTTTGTTATTATTTCTTTGAATAAGCTTTCTAACCCTTTGGCATTCTCAAATCGTTCTTGGACCCCAAGAACCTGAATATTTGCTATCAATACTGTCCCACAATCCTCATAAGAGTAATTTTTCTTTTTTCAGCTCTGTGTATTTTCAGATAGCCTATCTTGTAGCTCACTTATTCTTTTTCCTGTTTGATCTACCACACTGATGCCTTCTATTGTGTTTTAAATATTCCACTTTATTTTTCAGCTCAAGGATTTGTTTGATATTTTTTAATTCTTGCATCTCCTTATTAAATTTCTGTTAAGAGTATTAAAATGTTTTTCTTTCTTTCTTTTTTTTTTTAAAGCTCACTTTTCTTAAAATAGCTGTTTTAAAGTCTCTGAGAGTTCTCCCATAGTAATTACTCTCTGGTCAATTTCTGGTACCTTATTTTTATTATTAGGTGAGGTCATGATTTCTTAAACTCTTGATGTTTTTTGGCATTTGACATCCTCTGGGCATTGAAGGATTAGATATTTATTCTAGTCTTTTGAATCTGGCTTTGTGCTTGTCTTTCTAGAAAGCTAGGCATGCTATTTTCTCTCTGCCTCTAGTCACTTCCTCTGTTTCAGCACTATATGGCATCTGGGTCCAGATAGTTATTGCTGTATTACCACTGTTTCAGTATTAGAAGGCCACCTAAGCCCAGGTTTATCCCCAATACACTGTTGGTATATTGTTCAGAATAAGTCAGGAGAGTGCTTATAAAGAATAATCTGTCCCTACAAGCCTTTCTTTGGAGCTGGGGTAGGCCCAGATGCCTTGTCCATAGTTACCAGCCTATGGAGAGGTATGGGGGATACTAGACCAGCACCAGGTTCCTAAGTCATGCCTGTGACCACCAGTGCTGCCAAGCTGTGTCATAATGTGAGCCAACAATCTGTGAAGACCCATCTAACACTGAGTTAGAACCAAGGTCTGCATTTCTATGGGCTCCCTATTGCTTAGTGGATACTTGACCCAAGACTGCTTTAAACAGCGGTAGGGAATACTAAGTAACTGAAATGTAAGTCTGATAGACTAAGGCCACTTGTCTTCTCCTAGCATGGGAGCTATTAAAGAGATCCATCTGCAGACAGACCTGGGGATGGGAACCATTAGGATCTTCTCATGTTAGTTTCACCAGCCCAGCTCCAAGTTCCAGAACAAAGTCTTGTGCTTACTTTGCTCACTACTGTGCTTAGGAACTGTAGTCTTGGAAAGAGGACAGTTGTGTTTCAGGCCCACACCAAGGCTAGAGATGACATATGCCCCACAGGTTTCTGCCTGATGCTGGGGCAAGTATAGAGTTTCTATCAGTGAGCTCTGGCCTATGTTGAGTATTGGTTATTGGATCTCTATTGGGTACTAAATCTCACCATGGCAGGTCTGGCATTTGGCTCCAAGACAGAACCTTTTGTGCCCTGCTCCCCAGTGGGTGGAGTCTTGTTTCTCACTTAGGTACCTGTGGTTGCAGGAGGAGTATTGGAATTTGTGAACTGCTTGGCCTAATGAAATTCTAGTTGCTCATTCCATAGGAATGGGCCTGTCAATAGTAGTTAACGGGCTCTACCTAGCACTGGATTTAACAATGGCTGGCCTGGTTAAAGAAGAACTAAATTTCTTCTTTCTCCCCTCTGCAGGAGTTATCTTCTTTCAGGTTTGGCTGTTTGGAGTTGTGGGAGAGTGGTGTAGGCAACTCCTTCCTGCATGCCTTCTTCAATGATTCTTTTTCATTTTTTAAAATATAGAAGCAGGCACTATGGTCTCTAACTTGATTTCCTAAATGCTTCTGAAGTTAGTTTGGTGTATGAATACCTGTTCTAATCTATATGCCTGCATTACTTACTAAACCTAAATATGTTTACTTGCCTTTGGAAAGGGGGCTAATGAATCAAAGAAAACTTGTTAGGGAGTGGAAAGATTTATTTGGTAAATTGGTAAAACCAAGATGGTGGACTAGAAGAACCTTGAGAGGCCATCTTAATTTAGCACAAGTTTAATGTTCCATTTTAGATATCTTTAGGCAAGAAGGAAATATGGCGGGGGTAGGAAATGATTGATGACTACTAATTGTTTCTCCTTGGTCTGGAATGGATGTTTTAAAACATGGTGATTGATAATCTATTGATCATGATGCTCCTATAGATCTTGAAATATTTTATTGTGGTGTTCTCAATCTTCAAGGGCAAGGAGAGAGATTGGAGAAGTTTTGGTTAAGTCAATTTTATGCTAGTTTCAAATATTCCTTAAATGAAGAAAAGGGCTGCATGCTCAGGGAGGAATAGTCCTTTTTTAGTAAAGGATCACAGGTGTTATCTACAAGCTGAAAAACTAGTAGAAAAGTAACATATTGCATAGCTGTGTGACCTCCAAAATTAGTGATTTTTAAACTTATCTAAAAGCAAACAACTAAATCACACTGATGCTAGAGGGTATTTAAATTTTATCTGTATTTTGCCTGCAGGGAGATCAGAGGATCTTACATAGCTACCATATTGCTTTGCCCATTTTACTGTTATAGAACTATAAAATTTTGGTGTGGGAATAATTCTTGTTAATATTTTCATTAACATTGAAATACTCATGGCAGTGCCTTGGCACATATGAGTCATTCAATGTCAGCTTTCTTGCTGTTACACTATTATTTTTGGAAAAATAATATTTCATTTACCTTTGGATAGGTAACAACATCAAGGTATGGGGAAGGTCTACTTGAGCTCAGCATTCTATTTTATTATCAATGACATATCTTTCCCTCTGCCCCCATATGTTCATGTTTATGGTGGCACTGGGCACAGATACTAAGATATGTAAGTCTCTGACACTCTCAAGTGCAGAAATTTACTATTCTGTTTTTAGTAAATTAACCCTATATAGCAGATATTACTAACAGTAAATAGTTAAAGGCAAGTGACTCACTCGGGATGGAAATTCAACCAATAGATTTTATTGGGCAGGTGGGGGATGCCCAAGGGGAAGAAAAGGAGAGGAAGAGAACAGCAGCCTGAGCCTACAAGCTTCTGCTTAAGAAGGATTCTTTAGGCGACATGGCGGGTGCTGATTGGCTGGGTAACTCAGGAACGGGCCAGTGGACACTGTGTACCTTGGGGATTGGTCGAGAAAACTTTTGACTTTGGCACCAATCGGCTTGGTGCCCTTCGAAGAGGAGGGGATGGGTAAGGGATTACATGATATTCTTCTCCAGAGACAGAAATTTAACTTCAGTAGGGAGAAACTGAATGGGGGAAATAAAACCAAAAGGCAAGGTCACATACCCACTAATAGAATTTAATAATATTCTTATTGAATAAATATTTTATTACACTTATAGGTTTTGGGAAAAACTAGTAATTTGGTTATAATTCCATTTTCCAAATTCTAAAGAAGCATGAAATTAATTTCGTACATTCTTACACATAGCATTTAACCCTATTATTAGGGCTTCTTTCTTCTTTTTTCATTCTCAAAAGTGAAGCTAATTCTTTCCTATTCTTTTCTTTTAAAAAGTTTTTTGTTTTTTTAGATATATATGACAGTAGAGTGCCCTGTTCTTTAACTGTAAAGGACACACAACCCAGAAAGTTCTAACTTCATTAGTAATTAACACAAACTTTAAAAATATATGATCCAATTTTTTTAAATGGTCGATTTCAGTAATCCTAAGCATCCTTTCTAAATCTCCAATCTGATCTTACCCTGCGGCCTCCCAAATCAATTTCACATGGACAGTAGCCCATACTATATTTATGAGCTTTATGAACATTAATCTTTAATAAAGTAGGCTGAAATCACTTTGATTTTTTTAAAAAATTTCCTTGTGAGACTGAATAATAAATATGTAAAGTTCTTTCATTATAGAATTGACTGCCTTTTCTGTAATTAAGAACTGGGCTTTACTATTTCTTTAGGGAGAGATTAACTCACTCAGAATGAGCTAATGGGGTTTAGCCCTTAGGAGTGGAATAGATTCTTAGGCCACTATAATGGCTAGGACTGCTTTGTTAATTCAGGTTTTGACTTTCTGCAGAAGGCAAATAAATATAGCCAGGCCTTCCTTGTAGTGGGGGAAATAAATAGTATGTGACTCTATTAATTACTTTCTCAGTGTTGTGAAATTTGCATCTCATTGAAATAAAAGAATATATGGTGCCTGGCTTAGCAGAAGTAACCTCTAATTTAAAAGCATTTCTAAGCATTATTTTTAAATGTTGCTCTTTGTGTAAGATTAGCTAATTGACTGATAGTATAAATAAATGTAGGTCCATTTTTAGCTTTGAATTCTTTTCCTTCAACTCTTAGAAAATATTACTTATTAGTCTTCTTATTGAAGAAGTCTGTAATCCGATTTTTATTTCTTTGTAACTGACTTTGATTTTTTTCCTTTAGAATATTCTGTCTGCTATCATAAATTTCATTGTAATACGTATAGGTATAGATTTTGGGGTATTTTTTATTGTTGTTGTCGTTGTTCTTTTTCTTTTTATTTGGAGTATTTTTTTTGCCAGACAAATATTTAATATATATATGTATATACATACATATATATATATTCAATCATAAAAAATGAGCAAAGAACACATATAAAGAATAAACAAAGGGGAAGGGAGGGGGCATGGGATTAGAAATGATGGTGAGGGGAAGGGAGGGGGCATGGGATTAGAAATGATGGTGGAATGTAGGCTTTGATTGACATCTATTTATCTGTACCACAGTTCTTATCACTCAATATTTTTTTTAATTGGTTGTTCAAAACATTACAAAGCTCTTGACATAACATATTTCATACATTTGATTCAAGTGGATTATGAACTCCCATTTTTACCCCAAATACAGATTGCAGAATCACATCGGTTACACATCCACGTTTTTACATAATGCCATATTAGTGACTATTGTATTCTGCTACCTTTCCTATCCTCTACTATCCCCCCTCCTCACCCCTCCCATCTTCTCTCTCTACCCCATATGCTGTAATTCAATTCTCTCCCTTGTTTTTTTTCCCTTTCCCCTCACAACCTCTTATATGTAATTTTGTATAACAACGAGGGTCTCCTTCCATTTCCATGCAATTTCCCTTTTCTCTCCCTTTCCCTCCCACCTCTCATCTCTGTTTAATGTTAATCTTTTCCTCATGCTCTTCCTCCCTGCTCTGTTCTTAGTTGCTCTCCTTATATCAAAGAAGACATTTGGCATTTGTTTTTTAGGGATTGGCTAGCTTCACTTAGCATAATCTGCTCTAATACCATCCATTTCCCTGCAAATTCCATGATTTTGTCGTTTTTTAGTGCTTTGTAATACTCCATTGTGTATAAATGCCACATTTTTTTTATCCATTCATCTATTGAAGGGCATCTAGGTTGGTTCCATAGTCTAGCTATTATGAATTGTGCTGCTATGAACATCAATGTGGCAGTATCCCTATAGTACGCTCTTTTAAGGTCTTCAGGGAATAGTCCCAGAAGGGCAATAGCTGGGTCAAATGGTGGTTCCATTCCCAGCTTTCCCAGGAGTCTCCATACTGCTTTCCAAATTGGCCGCACCGATTTGCATTCCCACCAGCAATGTACAAGTGTACCCTTTTCCGCACGTCCTCGCCAGCACTTGTTGCTGTTTGACTTCTTAATGGCTGCCAATCTTACTGGAGTGAGATGGTATCTTAGGGTGGTTTTGATTTGCATTTCTCTGACTGCTAGAGATGGTGAGCATTTTTTCATGTACTTGTTGATTGATTGTATGTCTGTCCTCCTCTGAGAAGTGTCAGTTCAGGTCCTTGGCCCATTTGTTGATTGGGTTATTTGTTATCTTATTGTTTAATTTTTTGAGTTCTTTCTATACTCTGGATATTAGGGCTCTATCTGAAGTGTGAGGAGTAAAAATTTGTTCCCAGGATGTAGGCTCCCTGTTTACCTCTATTATTGTTTCTCTTGCTGAGAAAAAAACTTTTTAGTTTAAGTAAATCCCATTTGTTTATTCTTGTTATTAACTCTTGTGCTATGGGTGTCCTATTAAGGAATTTTGAGCCCAACCCCACAATATGTAGATCGGAGCCAACTTTTTCTTCTATCAGACGCAGAGTCTCTGATTTGATATCAAGCTCTTTGATCCATTTTGAGTTAACTTTTGTGCATGGCAAGAGAAAGGGATTCAGTTTCATTATGTTGCATATGGATTTCCAGTTTTCCCAGCACTGTTTGTTGAAGATGCTATACTTCTTCCATCGCATGCTTTTAGCCCCTTTATCAAATATAAGAAAGTTGTAATTTTGTGGATTGGTCTCTGTGTCCTCTATTCTGTACCATTGGTCCACCCGCCTGTTTTGGTACCAGTACCATGCTGTTTTTGTTATAATTGCTCTGTAATATAGTTTGAAATCTGGTATCGCTATACCGCCTGATTCACACTTCCTGCTTAGAATTGCTTTTGCTATTCTGGGTTTTTTGTTTTTTCATATGAATTTCATGATTGCTTTATCTATTTCTACAAGAAATGCCATTGGGATTTTGATTGGTATTGCATTAAACCTGAAGAGAACTTTTGGTAATATCGCCATTTTGATGATGTTAGTTCTGCCTATCCATGAACAGGGTATATTTTTTCATCATCTAAGATCGTCTTCTATTTCTCTCTTTAGGGTTCTGTAGTTGTCATTGTATAAATCTTTCACCTCTTTTGTTAGGTTGATTCCCAAGTATTTTATTTTTTTTGAGGATATTGTGAATGGTGTGGTTTTCCTCATTTCCATTTCAGAAGATTTGTCGCTGAAATACAGGAATGCCTTTGATTTATGCGTGTTGATTTTATATCCTGCCACTTTTCTGAATTCATTTATTAGCTCTAGTAGTTTCTTTGTAGACCCTTTTGGGTCTTCTAGGTATAGGATCATATCATCTGCAAATAGTGATAATTTAAGTTCTTCTTTTCCTATTTTTATTCCTTTAATTTCTTTTGTCTGTCTAATTGCTCTGGCTAGTATTTCGAGAAATAAATTGAATAGAAGTGGTGAGAGAGGGCATCCCTGTCTTGTTCCAGATTTTAGAGGGAATGTCTTCAGTTTTTCTCCATTTAGAATGATGCTAGCCTGAGGCTTAGCATAGAAGCTTTTACAATGTTGAGGTAAGTTCCTGTTATCCCTAGTTTTTCTAGTGTTTTGAACATAAAGGGATGCTGTACTTTGTCAATTGCTTTTTCTGCATCTATCGAGATGATCATGTGGTTCTTATCTTTAAGTCTATTGATGTGGTGAATAACATTTATTGATTTCCGTATATTGAACCAGCCTTGCATCCCAGGGATGAATCCTACTTGATCATGGTGCACAATTTTTTTGATATGCTTTTGTATTCAATTCGCCAGGATTTTATTGAGGATTTTTCCATCTAATTTCATTAGACATATTGGTCTGTAGTTTTCTTTCTTTGAGGTGTCTTTGTCTGGTTTCAGGATCAGGGTGATGTTGGCCTCATGGAATGAATTTGGAAGAGCTCCTTCTTTTTCTATTTCTTAAAATAACTTGAAAAGTATTGGTATTAATTCTTCTTTGAAGGTTTTGTAGTGTTTTGCTCAAAATGCTTTGCAGTGCTGGTTTTCTGGCTGCGAATTCTTTTAACTTTTTTTATCATGAAATATTTTAATTTCATTGTCAAATCTGAAGCTTAATTTTGCTGGATACAGTATTCTTGGTTGGAATCCATTATTTTTCAGCATTTGAATTACGTTGTTCCAGGATCTTCTTGCTTTTAACGTTTGTGATGAAAAATCAGCCGTTAACCTAATTGTTTTACTCCTGAATGTAATCTGCCTCCTTTCTCTCGTAGCTTTTAATATTCTCTCCTTGTTCTGTATGTTGGCTATCTTCATAATTATATGTCTTGGAGTTGGTCTATTACAATTTTGTATGTTTGGGGTCCTGTAGGCTTCCAGTATTTCCAATCCATTCCATCTTTCATATCTGGGAAGTTTTCTAAGATAATTTCATTCAACAGATTGTTCATTCCTTTGGTTTGAACCTCTATACCTTCTTCTATCCAGATGACTCTCAAGTTTGTTTTTTTATGACATCCCATATCTCTTGGATGCATTGCTCATGATTTCTTACCATCCTTTCTGCGTTGACTATATTCTTTTCAAGTTGATAAACTTTGTCTTCATTATCTGATGTTCTGACTTCTATTTGATGTAGTCTATTTGTAATATCTCGTTTGAGTTGTTAATTTGATTTATGGTTTCCTGCATTTCTAGGATTACTGTTTGATTTTTTTTAAAAGCTCTGTCTCCTGGTAGAGTTCATTCTTTGCTATTTGAATTTGCTCATGCAATTCGTTTTCAAAGTATTCTTTCGTTGTTTGGACTTGCTGTCTAATGACTTCTCTAAGATTCCATTCCATCTTAGTCGGGTATGCCTTGAGTTCTTTCTCTGTCCATTTTTCTGATGCCTCTAGGTTCTCCTGTAGATTTAAGTTGTCCTGCATTGTTTGTAATCCTTTTTTTCCTTGTTTTTTCATGTTTTCACATTACTTTCCAACTCTGTTTAACTGCTGTGTTTCTGTTTTCTCCTATAAATTTGTTTTGGTTTTGTATATCTCTGTAGTCTCTCCTTTGTGGTGGGAGACTATGCCTAAAAATGTTGGGCTTTATTGTACTTTAAAGCTGATTCATTCAATTCATAAACGTCTGATGGATTCTGTATGCATATAGTGATTTGTTGTTTGGTCTTTGGACTTTATGTTTAGGTTAGTTGCTATGATGGTATGAAGGTTAGTATTGTCTTGGCTATTTTGGAAGATTGCTCTACTGAAGGGGGATATTTACAGGTGATTGGATCAGAGTGTTTGGTAATAGCTAGTTATTTAGGAGCCCTATAGATGGCCTCGAAACAATCACCTATTTGCATTTAGACAATTAAACGTAATGGAAGACGTAATGCTTCTGATGAATGTTGGAGGGAAGGGGAAGGAAGGAGCTCTTAAAAAGAAAGAGGGGGAGAGAGAGATAGATAAAATAGAGGAGAATGGAAAGAACAATAAAACTTGAAAACGGAAAGAAAGAAGGAAGGAAAAGGGGAGAAAAAAAACTAATAAAATAGAAATTTTTTAAAAAATGAAGTCTGTTATCCCTAAGTTCTTCTTTTCCTATTTTTCCTATTTTTATTCCTTTAATTTCTTTTGTCTGTCTAATTGCTCTGGCTAGTAGATCCATTTTCTTCTCTTCCAGTAGGCGCAGCTGTGCCCTCCGAGCTGAACTTCTGCCCTCTATGTGCCAACAGCAATCCCTGTAAGGCGGCTCCTGGGAGTCTCTCAATCCTGTTAGTCCATATCCGTTTCTCTTCTCCTGCCCCTCCCCCCTTCCTCCTGTCAACCAGCTAGACCCCCGCTCACCGGAGGCACTCTCCAAGGATCTGGTTACACTTGAAGCCCCACTGCGTGCCCTATTTCCCGAACGACTGAGCACTCTCTCTGTCATTCATCCAAGCTCCAGTGCTGTGGAGCGGTGATCTGGAACGGACAGTTTAATTTTTCCGGCCTCCTTGGGTGGGCATGCCCCCGGGAACTGGCGGCTAAGACCTTGGGTGTCGCCGCTGGTGGTAAGGGGAGTTGGGGGTCGAGAATCCCCTCTGCTTCCCTCGGCCCCTACAGTCACGTCCACGCCGCTGGCGGCAGGAGGAGTTGGGGGTCGGGAGTCCCCTCTGCTTCCCTCGGCCCCTACAGACATGCCCATGCCGCTGGTGGTAGAGGGAGTTGGGGGTCAGGAGTCTCCTCTGCTTCCCTCGGCCCCTAGAGTCACGCCAACACTGCTGGCGGTAGTGGGATTTTGGGGTCGGGAATCTCCTCTGTTTCCCTCGGCCCCTACAGTCACGCCCACAGAGCTCTGGGTCCAGATTTTTGAGGTTTCCCGGCTGTATGTATCTGGTGAGGGTCAGAGTCACACACCTGCTAAAGCTGATTCCGCTGGGAAGGAATCCCATCGGCCGAATTCTGGTGAGGTCACCTCTCGGCTATGGTGTGCCCCAGGCTCCTTGCCGGAGTGTCTGAAGGGAGGGGTGGGTCTGGCCTGTCTCTGGTCTGACCCAGTCTCGGTTGGTTTTAGTTCTGGTTCCCTGTTTCATGAAGGCTTGATTAGAGACCTCTTCATAGGGTCCCTACACCACGCCTGCTGAACCGTCTCCTACTGTGCTGGTCGCTGCACAGCAGCGGCGGGTGATGGGTCTGGACCTCCATGCCATGTGGCAGAGATTCACTCGTCTGGGGCAAACTGTCACTTCCAATAATCCTACAAATTCACCAGCAGATCTCACTTCAGCGGAATTTTGCTAGAAGTTTCTCAGCAAGTAGAATCTGAGCGTATTAATGCTTCTCTCTGACCCCATTATTGAGGAGGTACTGAACGTGCTGCCTCCCCGCCCGCCGCCATGTTGGGTCCTCTCTTCTTTGGAGTATTAAACAGAAAAGAAACAGTCTTGTTCCTGTACCTGATACCTATCTGAACTACATGCTATGAGATATCAGGTACTCTGCTACCTATGTCCAGTGCTTGATATTGATTTTTTTTTTAAGCCCAGAATTAGTGGCATGATTGATGATGATCTATTCACGGCAAAGTAAAAAGAAGAGTTTGCAACCTAAATATCTCTGTAGCCTAACTGGCTCTACCCCTGACATTTACCATATCCATCCATCCTCCGACTAACCAAATACCTGTCTTCCAGATGTTTTCTGTTCTTGTTGTACCCCATCTTCTGGGTTTAGTTTCTTTTTGTCAAATATAGAATTCAGAAGTATGGCAGATAATTTTGTTCAAAAGTCAGCCCACTTTTTGAGATTTTATTTATTTGTAATATAAATATTATATCATTATCTTAAGTTCTTAATAGCCAAATCTTTCAAATATATTGCAGTTCATCCTGCTATAATGTTTTGGGTTTTATTCTCTTTCCCATTTCCTTCCCAGTAACATTACCATGATTTAGGTTTATGCTTTTTCTCATATGAATTATTGCAGAAAACTCCAAATTTCATTCTGCTTATGGTAAATACCTTCTCTGCATCATCCTGTATATCATTAGCAAAGTAATTTTCCAGAAGAAAACCTTTTTCCCCCTCTCTCAACTTGACTTCATAGCATCTTCCAAAGTAAAGCAGATTGCAGTGCTATGTGAACAAATCATAGTAGACCTGTCTGTGGGGACTTTCTGATAATCTTTCTTTCTCCCAGAATCGCCCTGCCCTGCAATACCAATAAAGGCCAGCTAAAGTCTTCCTTCAACAGCCTTCTCAACTATTACTCATTTTCCTCCTCTTATTTCTGTTGTGCCAAGTTTTAACATAATCTTCATAAAAGTTGTGTTTGAAACTAGAGAAGATAAAGTATGGCACTTAATTATGAATTCTCTGATTTGGGGAGAATTTCAAATTTTATTCATATAGATAATTGAAAGAACTGTTATTCTAGTTTTAGAGTTTTCATTTTTATCAGGTTATGGTTAATTGCTAGCTCAAATTAAAAGAAAAGTTATACTTACACAAAGAAAATAAATGAATGTTTGATGAAAAGAACAGGCAGTACTCCAGATTCTAATCTTTTCCTATTAAGTTGTTCTGGTCTTTCATTCTTAGCTTTATCATGAAGGAAAAAAAAAAGTAATAACCTCTTCCCTTCACTCATTTTTTCCTTCATTCATTATCAAATATGAGTTGATGGATTGCTATGTGAGAGTCACTATACCAGGTGTTAGTGATTTACATTAGAAATTACGATGACGATTATAATAACAAACAAAAGTACAGGTATTACAGTTCTTTGGGAGCCCTGGTGAGTGACTAATCTGAGAGGAAAGTCAACAAAGACTCCTTTTTGAAGGTTACATATTAAAGAATTCTCTAGAAGGAAAAAAAAATCAATAGAGTGTTATTCCAGGGAGAAGGAGAAGTCTGCCCTGATTATTATTCTAATCTAACTGTAGAAAAAAATCTTAGGATCTTATTAGAGAGGGCTTAATGTCAAACTGGAGTAGTTACACTATCTTTTAGTCAGTAGTGTTATAATAAAACCAATGAGGTGGAGAGGTGATATGAAAAGGTTCATGTTTCATAAACGTAAATTGATGATGTGGATTAGGTTAAGAAGCTGTTAGAAGCCTAAAGGTGGAGGGGATTTTAAATATTTTAAATACTGTGAACATGGAGTAAAAAAAGACAAAAATATTTCAAAAGCAAAATCAATGTTCACAGAGGTGCTGGGTATATCTAATAAATAGAAGTGAACATATTTTGGGAAACATACAGACTCTTCATGGATTAAATGTTATCTTTATTTCTTTTAAGCTTTGGTATAGCAAGCTCTAGTAGTGTTTATGACATTAATCATATTCAAGATATTTTATTAGATATGATAGACAAGATATAATTTGGACTTTCATACTTGAAGGTTAAAACTGCATCTTTAATTTTTAGTGTCTATGCTAGTGATCATATCTTTTTTAGGAAAGGGATATGTTATAATATATAATTTTTATTGTTACATTGTTAAAAATTCATATATTTAAATTATCAGATGCACCATTTAACATCTCATTTCATGTAGCCTTCCCTGGTATTTGTTTCACATGCTTTATGTCAATAGAATTATGTCTTTCAATAGAATTTATTGAGATAAAAAAAGAGGTGACAATCTTGTTTTTTTTTTTTTTTCCTGAACAAGAGTTGAACCAGTAACTAGGTTTCTTTGTCCACATTGGTAAGCAAATTTGTGTATCTGTCAGATTTAACTCGTAGACTCATAAGAGCTTAATTTCAAAAAAATGCACTGAAGAGAAATGAAAACCTAGAGTACTAAAATAAAGTTAACAGGAGTGGTAATTTCTTATTTTCTTAAAGTAAGAATATCTTTAAAATTGATCATTTCTTCCTCTTCATCTTGTCCAATTTTCTTTTTCTTTTTTTTCCCCCTAAGTTGAGGCAAATCATGATATATAATACTATATTTTTTTATACCTTCATTGGATAAAAGCATTACTCAGTTGTGCTTAGAGTTTTCTTTATGCATTCCCAAAACATCTGAAACTCCATAAATTAAATAATTGTTTCAGTAAGTCCTAGGTGAAAAATTTCCCTTGTGGTTTAGTACTTAGGAAAGCTTTTTATGCTCCCATCCCCAAAGAAGTAATTTAAAATGACTCACTTTTTACCTGTGAAGTTTGTCAGCAAAGCAGAAAGAATACCAATTATTTTAACAGATAATTTAATATAGATAATTGTTCACAAAAGTGTTGGAGAGCTTAAAAACCAGAAACTAAACAGGAGAAGCTGATGTTTTCATGAAGCAACTACCTGCCCTAGAACTAGAAGAACAAAATGAACTGTCTGAGGTAAATCAGAGAGAAAGACCTCAAAATAGGATATGCCTTTTTATTTGTACATATTTGTTCATATTTTGTTCTTTTTGTTCTAATATTCTGCCTCTTGGTATGGGTATTTAATTCTGTAATTCTTCCTTGTTTTTTTCTCTCTTAAATACTGATGACTCTGTTACTGAGTTCCATTTTAAATGTATTCCACAAGTTTTGATATGTATATGTTCATAGCTATTCAGTTTTAAATATTTTATCAATTCCACTATGATATTTTATATAACATATTTTTAAATCATTCTCTCTTTCCTGACTACCTTATAGATTTTAACTTTAATCCATAGTAATTGGAAGAAAGGGTCTTAAGACATTGATATTTCAAGATTTGAAACTTGCTTTATGTCATCATTTTTTAAACTGTTTTATACTATGTTTGAAAAGAATGTGTATTCTACTCTTCTTGACTGTTACACTCAAATTGTTCCTAAAATGAAGTTTTTAAAATATTCTATTCAAAACTTTACACTTACTTGATGGTTTTTTGACCATCAAAGTTTTATACAAATTCCTAATGAAACAAACTTTCTTCCTCAGAAATTGAGGGCAACTTCCTAATAACTTTTTTTTTTAATGCAGGATTTAAAACAGATATAAACTTCCTTATACTGTGAATAAAAACTTCCTTCTGCTGAAGACAGACACCAAAGGAGTTGAGCTTGACAGGTTCTCTGGATATTTAAATCTGCAGATGCCATTTTCCTGCCTTTTGTCCCACTTTGCTCCCTCTTATAAAAGTTCTCCTCACCCTTGAGTTCTCTGAAAGTGGTGTTTCCAGAACAAAAAAGAAAAAAAAAAAAAAGTCTTCTCTATCTTCCTTCAAAGCTGGCTTTGAATATTCATTATAAAGTGATTCTATTTAGCTCTTATGATTTTTGTATTTTCTGATCTTAATAAATCTGTCAGCTTTTAAGTTATTATTTTCTAAATATATCTTTACTTATATTTTATCCTCAACTTTCTTGGATTTTGCTCACTCTTTAACTAGAACATTAAGTCAATTTATATAAATTTGGATTAGTTTATATTAACACACAGTTTGTGTTTATTCCTAATTTTTTCCTTTCTTTGGACTGATTACTAAATAGGACTGTTGGTATTGCAAGTGATTGGGAAACCCAGGTCAATGTGGCTGAGGCAAAATAGGGGGTTTTATTGCTTACACAGATGAAGAGATATGAGAATATCCTTGCTTGCTACAAGACACTTGCACAGGTGTCACAAACTGTGGTGTTCACTTGGTAATTGTAGCTATATTTGAATTATAAATATTACTTGATTTGAATTTGTTTTTAAGACTATGTAATAATCCAACATGTCATGAATATTCTTTATCTTTTGAGAATGTATGGATTATCTATATTTTTATAATTTGAATTATTTTACATTAATTTTTTTAAAGTTTTGTGAAGTCTTGTGGGAAATGGATTATGTTATAGTGCATATCAAAATATACTTTGCTGTTTTCTGCTATACTTTTCCCACTCTCTAATTTATTGCAGTTTTCTTTACCATTTATTTTTCTCTAGTTCTTTAATCTTTCACTAATGAATAATTATTTGAGACTCTACTATATGTTCTTTTTCTTATTATTATTGCTAGACTTACAGCATTTTATTTGATAACCTCTAGATGAGACTGTTCAGTAGAAACATAATATGTAGCACAAATGAGAGCTATATATGCAATTTTTAATTAAAGCATTATATTTATATATATTTGGGTTTCTTTTGACAACATTTATACCTACAAGGAATTTGATTCAATCCCCATTCCTACCTTTTCCTCTCTTCCTCCCTCCCAATTTCTCCTTCCTCCACTGATCTTCCTTTCACTTCTTCATTTACTTTTGATTGATACTGCCTACATATATATAAAGGTGAAATTTCCTTTGGTACATTTATATATGTATATATCATGATTTTGTTAGATCCTTCCATATTTCTTTCCCTTCTTTCCTCCCTCTTGTTCACCTTCTCCATTGATTTTCCCTTGATCCTTATGATATTTTTTCCATTTCTCCACCTTCTTCTTTCCCTTATTTTGCTCTAGCTTCCACACATGAAAGAAAACACTTAACCCTTTATTTTCCTGAGTCTGACTTTTTTTGTTAGCATGATTTTTATCCATTCCCATCAGC
Organism: Callospermophilus lateralis; assembly: GCF_048772815.1. NCBI lineage: Eukaryota > Metazoa > Chordata > Mammalia > Rodentia > Sciuridae > Callospermophilus > Callospermophilus lateralis. The sequence continues at coordinate 123,318,086 of NC_135306.1, read as the reverse complement.
TTGCCAGAAAATGCCATTTTTTAATTCTTCTTTATGACTGAGGAAATTTCCATTATGTATATATACCATTTTCTGGATTCATTCATTTATTGATGGGCATATGGGTTGATTCCATAATCAACTATAGCTATTGTGAATTGAACTGCTATAAACATTGCAGTGGCTATATTACTATAATATATTGATTTTAGATTTTCTCTCATTTTGTAGGCTTTCTCTTCATGCTCTTAATCATTTCCTTTGTTATCCTTTGTTGTACAGAAACTTTTTAATTTTATGGCATTTCACTTATTGAGTCTTGTCGAGGAAGTTGGTACTTGCACCTTTATGATGGAATATTGACACTGTTTTCTTCTACCAGTTGCAAAGTTTCTGGTCTAATTTCTGATTCTTTAACCCATTCAATTTGATTTTTGAATAGTGTGAAAGATAGGAATCGAACTTCATTCTACTACATATAGATAGCCTTTTTAACTAATAGGGGTAAGAAAACTGGATATCTTTTCTCTAACATATATTTTTGGCATCTTTGTCAAGTATTAGATGGTTATAAGTATGTGGGTTTGTCTGTGTCTTATTCTGTTCCTATGTTCTTCATGTCTATTTTGTTGGAAATACCATACTGTTTTTGCAACTATAGCTCTGTAGTGTAATTTGAGATCAGGTATTGTGATGTCTCCTGCATCACTTTTCTTGTTAAGAATTGCCTTGGCTATTAAAAAAAAAAAAGTTTAAATTTACCAAAATAAATAGATTAAAAAATAGGGTATGAAGAGGTGGTCAAAACTATTGGCAAAGATGGATTTTCATTCTTTGTATTTGTTTTTGGCTTTGTAACCCAGAGGTCCAATGCCTTTGTCCTTGCTTAGCTGCCAGCTTTTGTGGCTAGCAGACATACCTGGTCACAGTATCTCAGCTTCCAGTCCCCTCATGCACGGTAGTCTAGCACAGTTTAGGTACTGCTAAATTGTGTATTACTGAGGTGCAGGTGTTGCAGATTCTAAAATGGAAATTCCAGTAATTGGGGTTTAATCTAGACCAAACTTTGGAACTCTAGGTGACTGTTAAAGAGTCGATCCACACGCACTATTGCAGGGGAGATGCCAGCCTCTGCAGGATGTCTGATCTCTAGGGTCTCTGGTAAAATCCAGTGTTAGGCATAGGAACAAAACTTTTACAAGTTTCAGCTTCTCTGCTATGAATATGAAATACCAGGTATTGGCCTTGGATCACAGATATTCCTGTATAGCTGCTCTAGCACCAGCAACAATGGTAGCTTTCTCACCAACAATGGGACCTTTCTCTCTTGGGATTCAGAGCCTGAATGATCCATGCAAAATTTTCTTTGTGCCTATTTTAGTCTCTCTGTTTCAAATGCCTTCCGGGAAGTTTTTTTGGTTAGTTGCTGGGGTTCCTGATCTCCTGTCTCCCATTGGTAGGAGTGGGGAGGACAGTTTTATAGGGAGTGCACTGCAGGCTACTTTCTCTGGTATTGCAAGTGCAGCTAGTGGATACTTTTTCCCATAGGGCAAGCAGAAACTTTCCCCAGTGATGGGGAGCACCCAACCCAGCTTTCCCAAGTAAGCACTGGCCATTTTTCAAGCCCAGAAGGTTTTCCCTCCCAGGGAGTTATTTTTGGATTTGCTTTCACTGATTTGCTTCCCCTACTGACTATTAAAATCAGCCTTCCTCACTAATCCACAGGTTACCCCAAGTCAATTCTTTATTTTTTCATTTCTTTGTCACATCATCTCCTTTGTGTGCACTGCTCAACTCCCCCTCCCCCCTTTCCACTGTGCTGGTGCTTCTCTAATGTGTTATTTCTTATATTCAAGTTCTGACTTATCTCTATAATTTGGGGGTTTTGTTTTAATACAGTTTGCTATTAATTTTCAGTGAGTTACCCTAGTTACCCACCTGACTGAGAAGCCATCTTCCTGTTTTATAAGTCTGGTGCTGAGGAGCTACTGGGATTTGCACCCTTTCTCTAATTGCCGTCTTCTTTCCTTAGTATGCAATTTTAAATTTTCTAGGACCCACACTTAAAATGTAGAAACAGATGATATTGATTTGATTAATATATTATATTTCACATGATATATCCAAAATATTAGTATTGCAACATTCATATAAAAAGTATGCAATATTTTACATATTTTTTGTATTTGATATCCCATGTACATTTTACGTTTACTTGGCAAGTTGAATTTTAGTAATTATTGATAGTTACTCTTTTAAATCAAAATTTTAAAAAGTTTAGTACATCATGCTTTCTATTTGCTTGGATGATAGATAAATGGAATCTAACTTGAATGTTGTAAGTTTGGGTATTCTTGATTTAAATGAGGCATGTTTGTCATTATCAAACCTAATAGAATAGCAATAAAATCCAAACTCTAAATAATTTGCTCATTTGCTTGCTAATATTGATGAATATTTAAAGACCAAATATTATACATTTCTAGGAAGTCTCTTAATGTTAAGAATTCCAGAAGGTCTATAGCCCAAATTTTGTTCTAGTTGATTAATGTTGGAAATGTGTAAGTATTATTTATTTAATGCTGTCATTCAAAGTTAATTCTATTCAATTTTTGATAATATGATACTTTTTTCCTTTTGAACTCAGTCGACTTTGTAGTTATTTATATACATGTATGTACACTATGTGTGTGAAATCAAAATTTCAATAATATTAATATTTTTATAGAGTAATTGAAATAAAAATAGCACATTTAAGCCCATATCCTAAATTTGATTTCAGGTCTGATTTTATGCTAATACAATTTATTTAATGACAATAATCACTATTACATTAGTAACTTATTTATTATGCTAAATGGATAAAGTAGGGACAGTGCTGTTGCAGACCATGTGGATATGGTAACCAGTTAAACAAAGAAAAAGGATTTTGACTAGGATTGTAAAACTATATAGAGAAAACTAGGATAACAGTAGGTTAGAGAACAGGACTTCACAGTTATCTCTTTGACACTTTAAGAAAACTATGAAAGGGGGTTGGGATTGTGGCTCAGTGGCAGACCACTTGCCTAGCACATGTGAGGCTCTGGGTTTGATTCTCAGCACCACATATCAATAAATAAAATAGATCTCCATTGACAATTTAAAAAATATTTAAAAAAGAAAGCTACTGAAAGTTTTTTTAATTTTAAAAATAATCATAGAATCATTTAAGCTATTTTAAAATAGCCTTGAGTTTTTCTTAAAAATCTGAGAAACTTACCACAAGAATGGGATGCTAATTAGAATAAGTTATACTCCATTATGATTAACATGTCAGAATATACTGTCGTGTATATCTAAAAGTACAAATTTTTTTTATTGGTTGTTCAAAACATTACAAAGCTCTTGACATATCATCTTTCATACATTTGATTCAAGTGGGTTATGAACTCCCATTTTTACCCCAATACAAGTTGCAGAATCACATCGGTTACACATCCACATTTTTACAAATTACCATATTAATGACTGTTGTATTCTGCTACCTTTCCTATCCCCTACTATCCCCCTCCCCTTCCCTCTCATCTTCCCTCTCTACCCCATCTGCTGTTGCTTAATTCTCTCTCTTGTTTTTTTTTCCCCCTTTCCCCTCACAAACTCTTATATGTAATTTTGTGTAACAATGAGGGTCTCCTTCCATTTCCATACAGTTTCCCTTCTCTCTCCCTTTCTCTCCCCCCACTCATCTCTGTTTAATGTTAATCTTTTCGTACAAATTTTTTAAATGTCAAAAATTTTTTTGAGAAACTCCCAAATTTCAATATACCACATCACACATTTCCCTCTGTTAAAGTACAGATATAAAAAAGAAACATGAAGATACAATACTGACTGGTCTTGACCACAAGATGTTTAGTGTAGTTTTCTGCTGCATGTATAGGTAGCATTCAGATTAAAACATCTGTTCGCATTTTGTATTTAAACCACGATTCTTTTTCTGTTCTCTTTTGGGTGTTGGAGTGTAACTTTCCTGCTCTGCATGTTGGCTTATAGGGTCCTGTTTCTTCTACTATCTTCCTATTGTTGCTGACTCCTGCTTCTCATTGTGGTTTCTCTTTTACCATTCTCACCCCATATTCCACTTTAAATGTTGGTAAACTCCAAAATTCCTTTTTTTAGTCTTAATAAATTTGCCCATTCATAAAGCAACAGTATTTTAAAACAGTTTTATAACAGAACAATAAAAGGTTTTAATAACTTTTTAAATGTTTTACTATATCAGTGGTGTGCTACTTTTCAGTAAATGACATTTTTCTTTTAGAATTCAAATCTGATTCATCAGAAAGTATCTCCTCCTAATGATCGGCAAGGATCTCCAATATTATCATTCATCCTTCTAGAACAATATAATGCCATTCGTTTAGTACAAAGTGTGCATCAGTCTCTTGCTGCCCTCAGCAAAGTCATCAGAGGAACTACCTTACTGAGTTCAGAAGTCCAAAAATTGGCAAGTGCTTTATTAAACCAAAAGGTAAGCCAATACTGTATGTTTTTATTTCATTATTTAAGTAGGTCTTTATTTGTTGGATTCTTGTGGTTAATAACAGACAACTGAAGTCAAAATGGTTGAAGTCATGTAAAAGTTTATTGACTCAGAGTCTTAGTGGTAGTTAGCATTAAATCAGCTTCTTGGAGCTTAAAATTGCCATTAAGGATCTCAGTTTATGCTATCTATCTCTTCTGTATATGTAATGAAATCTATGTTAATTTCACTTTGGAGCAAGTCCTCTCTGTATATGGTGATACACTTACCAATAGAGAGAACACCTTTTTCTTGGTTATTCGAGCAAAAATCTTGGGATATACTTTGATCCCAACCAGTTTGTATGTTATTCCTTTTTCCATACTAATTCTGTGGGCAGGACATGCAAAACTTTCATTTGTGTAGGGGTTCAACCAACAAATACCTATTCCTGGAGATGGGGATGGGTTCATCTGTAACACATATACTGAGATTGGCAGCAGAAGAAATAAACACTTCTACTAAGTAATTAGTTCCCTTTAAATGATAGTAAAAATCACACAGTTCAGATTAATTGAAGAGAAACAAAAAATTTGCAAGGGTGTTTGTAGACTGATTTTTAGCCATTTGGAGAATATGAATTTTACAGCACTTGGAGTCTAGAAAAGATTTCAGTAGGGCAATCAAAAGTTTTTATTTTCTGCTGTGTATACTCAATATAAGGAAACTTGTAGTAGTCTGTCTAAATGTCCTATTTTAATATAAAAATGTAGCCTATCTATAATTTCCTACATCTCTCTACCATTAAGAAGACATTCAACACTCTTCTATTCTCTCTCATATATACATGGATATTTTATGTAGAAATAAGACAGTATAGCAAAAAAGCTAAGTATGTGGCCTCCAGAATGTGTCTACAAATTAGTAGGTATGTAACCTTAGGGCGGTTCTGTGAACATCTCCAAACTGTTTTTCTCACTTGTAAAATAAGGATAATAATGGTACCAACTTCATGTGATTCTTTTGATAGTTAAATATGGGTAAAGTACTTGGCTTATAGCAAACACACTTTTTAAATAGTTGTTTTTGTTACTTTGGAGAATTTCATTATAAACAGAACAATTCATAAAGTATTATATGGTAACATTGTGCAAATTAAGTTTATGGAAGTTGGGATACTTTGTACATCACTTTCAGTAAGAAATAGTTACAGCCTGGAACCATGGTATTTCAAGAGATTTTATGTGATATAAATAATAAAATAATATAAAATGTAATTGCCAACTTTGGTTTCTTATTTTACTTCTACTGTTAACATCTAGGTAAACTTTGGCATAAATACCTGAAAGAAAATAATAACTTTAAATCATTTTCTATGACTCAAATATAATATGGCTTAGATTAGATCCTTCTGAAAGACAAAGAACTAAAGGGGCTTGATTATATGAAAATCCTTTCCTAAGACCAAAATATTTTACAAAGGGGTCATAAAATTTTATTTATTTTTCCCCTTTTCCCTGAACCATTAAGATCTTCTAAATATTTTCTAATTTGGCTTAGCAATAGGCAATAACAATAGAATCAGATGGCTTATTTCCTAATTAAAATGTGTTTATATAAGATGTGGATAATTTTAATATGTCATTTATCACCTTCTATATTACACAGGAATAAATACAGCCTTCAAACATAATACTCCCTTTGATATAATTTTATCATTTTGTGAGAATGAATTTGTTAAAAGCCTTTCAAATGATGAAAAGTTCATTTTGCAAAGATATTTAAACTGTATCATAGTAGTATTTATAGAAATAGTTTAAGATGTTTACTAAAACTCAAATGAGAGTAGACTGACTTTCACAAAGACAAGGTGAGTAAAATACTTTGTTTACTTTCTAATGAGTTTTAATGAAATTGAGAATTCAGTACTAACCTATTTCAGAATAAAAATTTAATTTTTTGTTACATTTAAATGTGACAGCTTCTGTATTATGTGATATGATTTCAAGTTATTTACGAAATAGATCATTAATTGATATTTTCTTTAATGTACCTGGCATGATTGACAAAGGAATTTTTCTAGAAAGAATTATGATTCTTTTATTCCTTTGATAATTTCTGGGCTTATGCCTAATCTATTTTTTAATGAAGATACAATAACTTATAATTAATGAAGACATTGTGAAATACTGTTTTCTTTTATATGGTAGAACATGGGTTTTAAGGTAAGTGCAATGGTAACTTACCATTTGTAGATATTAATAGGTTGTATTGCAGTTCTTACAACATTAATTGAATTCTTTTTAAAGGCAATATGTGCAACTCCAGAGGCTGAGGCTGGAGGGTCACAAGTTTAGGTCAGCCTCAGCAACTAAGTGAGGCCCTATACAACTTCATGAGACTCTGACTCAAAATTAAAAATTTTTAAAAAGCCTGAGGATGTGGCTCAGTGGTAAAGTGCCTCTGGGTTCATTCCTCAGTATCCCTCTTCTCACCAAAAAGGCAAGTAAAGCCAACATATATATTGGCTACACATTTCAGCTTTCCTAATCATACTTGTTGGTAATACTACATGACTTTTTATCTTTTTAAACCAGGGAATCCTTCAATAGAAGAGCAAAATGCTAGTGTCTCCTGAGTTTAAAAAAAAAAAAAAAAAAAAAAAAACAAACTACTGGATTTTAACTTTTTGGATCACTGAGCCCTTTAAAAATTGAAATGGATGCAGTTTTAAAATATGCATATACATAGTGTTATTATATAATTTCAGGAGGAGTAAGAGCTGACATCTTTCTGTGCTAGGGTCTGCTTTATAGCAGAGGTTTCAGAGTGTGTGTGCAGGTGGATTAAAAAGGAAATCAGGAAACTTTTGAGATGAACATATTGTCAGTTTGGGATTTTAAGTTTACACAAGTCTAAATACTAGAGATCCAAATGAATGTATAATTGGGAATTGCTTGTCAACTTTTTATGTAGCTTGGATGCACATAGCAAGATGTTTAAACATGAGTGCACATGCTTGGTATCTAGTTTGTGTTTCGATGAATAGCTGGCTAATACTATCAAAGACAAAGCAAACTAATGGATTTGACCTCAAGTTTTTTTTTCACCTGAGACAGTTTATTGATTTGTTGCGTTAATGCCAGAAATTACTGAGACTAGCTCAGTAATTGTTCAAGTTCTGATTTATATTAGTATTCACATATGCTGTGATGAACAATTACTGTTGAAACAAAATGCCTTGCATTAATAATCACAGTTACCTAAATTCTATTAAATTCATAGTGTGTTGAATTTGTTTTATTGTTCTGACTCATTTAACAGTGTGGTAAATTATGGAAATTATTGTTAGTTTTATAATGTTTATAGATCAAATTTTAATGTAAACCCTCAGCCCATTTTCTGCTGCTCTTGATGCACATTCATTAAGATTGATAAATTTATATAAATTATTGTGACCACAATGTGTCTACATATGTTCATATCTACATTAAAGAATGGCAAATGATATTGGCCTAAATGAATGTAATATAGAAATAATCCACAAAATTTTAAACTCTCCAGGAAAGTAAAAGCTTAGAGATTCATTATTGACATTGATATATTCCACATATAGGCATTCAGTATATTTTATTAGATTTTATTACATGAAATACAATTTACAGATTATCATCTTACTTTCTGAATATGTTTGATGATAAACTCATCTTTCTCTCCAAAGCTAATCTTCATTATAAGCATTTTTAATGTGTTCAGGTTTATACATATACTAAGCTAAAGATGCTATGAATTGTCTGTATTTTAAAGACAAATACTGTCTTAATTTATACTTATGTACCAAAGTATCGTGGAGCAGGAGGCTCAAACAACAAAAATTTATTTTTCACAGTCTGGAGGCTGGAAAGGCCTAGATCAAGGTGCTGATAGTTATGGAACAGCACCCTTAAGATTCATTGAAGTCTTATTGTTTAACAGAGGCTCTGCAAAGTGTATCCTACTAGTCTTTATGATACTCTTATCTTAGATTCTTCCTCCTTTTAAGTCTACAAAGTCCCTTGGGTTTCCACAAACATTCTCTGTTTTCACTTATACTCTTCTAAATGTCCTTCCAGTTCAACCCACCACCCAGTTGTAAAGCCATAGGTTTTTGTTAAGGTAGCATTCTACTTCTAGGTATCAAAATTTATCAGGTAAGTCTTACTGCAGAACAAATTTACCAAATCTTATTTTAAAACCATTTCATTTTAAATGTTTATTTTTAGCTTAAAAATCTGAAATCTAGGTAGGGTTTTAGAGAGAAAACTTGTCTCGTTCACACAGTCACTGATATGGCTGGTAAGTCTTCACTGTTTCAGAGCTGGGAGCTTTTATTGCTATACATGTGAGCCTCTCTAAGAACATTTAGATGAAAGATGAGTGAGTTTCAAAAGACAAGAAATATAAGCAACAGTTTTTTATAGCTTAGACCTGGAAATTAACACAGCATCACTTCCAACTAGTTACTGGGCCAGTATTCGAGGAGAGGAACTTAAATCTCAAGTCTCAATAGAGGCATTAAGGGATTTAGGTTCTTGTTTTATAATCACAACTATTTTAAATTCAAAGCATAATTGTGACCTTTATCTACCATATATTTTAGAAGGTTTATTTCACTCCTCCAATGAGACTAGATGTTTTCTAAGGCCCCTTTCTACTCTAAGTCTGGTTATTATATAATTTTCATTGTTGATATATTCTAGATAGGAGTAGTTTCTCAACTATATAATCACAGTATTTGGGGGTGATGCTTTCTCTGTTATTATCACACTTTAGGAAAATGATTTTAAGAATTTTATTTTTTGAAGAGATTTTCCTTAAGAATTCTCCTTTTAAGGAAATGTATTAACTTATTCTATGTCATTCTATTTTAATTAAATCAAGGAAAACAGAAATATTAATAAGAAGGAATCATGATATGTATAATGTGAATTATATGTCAGATTTTATCCCCATCACAGTAATGTTGAAGGTCTTCTATATGTAATATACATAAAGTTAATTTTGGCCCCTTTTAAATCCCAGTGTCCCCTCACATGGCAGAACAAGTGGGAAGGCCCAGAAGATCCCTTACAGTACCTTAGAGGTCTTGTAGCTCGTGCCCTTGCAATACAGGTAAGACTAAATTATTTAGTAATTAATAATTGCATGAGTGTATGGCCATTGTATTATACAACCTTTTTGCTAATAACTATGAGACTGACATGATTTTGTATATAAACTATCAGATATTTTCATATTCTGCCATTTTTATTGCTTATTATTGAGCCTGGTTTGAACCTCTGATATAAACATATCATTCTTTGATAACAAGCATATTTCACTCTTGCACTAGGCTTTTCAGTCACTTCATGGATAGTATTCTACTTCATCACGCTCTTTCCTGATCCTGGAATGCACGGTATATAACTTTAACCATTCTCTTTCCACCTTTCCAGTGTCCTAACTCACTTTTCTTCCCTCTTCATCCTTTCTGGAAATCTTTGAACTTGGGGCAGTCTCTGTTCATATACAGACTGCTAATCTCTGCTAGTGGCATGGGAGATGAGAAATGTTTAGATGTGAAATGTATTAGATGGGCCCTGAGCATTGCTTCCATATTCCATTGAATGTTTTGAACTTCACTACTTTCCTGAAGATTCCACTTAGTCACAGACTTGATTTTAGAGAAAATTCAAGCTGTGGGGTATGAGTGCTTAAAAATTCCTACCCTTCTCTCCCATCTACAAATTTGTTCAGTGTTACACTCCTCATCTTTGTTCATGTTTATATTAGAAGTTGACCTGCTATTGAAGACTCAGTGTAGGTGATTCCTTATCTCTTTAGAAAACTTCCAGAGGGTCTTTCCTTGTTCTTCTCTTTTTTCATCTTTCCAAGTCTTTTCATTCAGTTTGCCAGTCTACAAGTAGGACTCATTTGAAGACATGAGGATGCATTCAAAATGTTTGTTTGCTTTCTGTTCTCTAGGCTGTAGGATTATTGGAGAAAAAGTTATAGAGTAGAAAATGAAAATTATCAGGTAGAGAAGAATCATGCCATGCCTTTCCCTCTCTCTGTCTGCTGAGTATGTACCTGGAAATACTCTATCAATGCTGGAAGAATGGAAGGAAAAAAGGATGGAGAAGGGGAAGAGGGAAGGACAAATACTGTCATTTTAGAAAAATATTGGAATGCTCTGAAGTTTTTTGTATGTTATAATGGCATGGTTGTGATAAATTCAAATATTTCTCAGTGTTATTTGCTTTAGATTATTTTCATAAAGAACTTGTGTTTCTTTTATTTGCTAAAAATAGTGGCTCATATTATACTATGTATGTAAGTACACTCAATTTTGTTGTCTTATATTGTTAATACTGAAGTTAATAGCCTTTAAAGCACTTTTACATGAATTATTGTAATTGGCACAACTATTTAAAGTAAGTATATTGAAGACTGGCCACAAAAACTGAACGCTTTTCCTCTTTATTTTTCTTGAAAGCTTTATAGGCATTTAATCTTAATTGTAATGATAAATTTTCAAGAAGTTTCGAGCTTGATCATAGTTTACCCATCTTTCCAACCAGGGAATAGGTAATATTTCTCACTTTCATCATCTCTTTGGGATATTTTGTGTATTTTGTTTTTCTGGGCTAAACTTGTTTTCATTTGTAAATGTAGAAAAATGTCCACCTCCCCAAAGTGACCTTTATTGTTTGTGATTTGCATTCCATCTTTCAATGACCTGTTGATTCTATTGTTTTCACTTATGCCTTCTCTATTTCACAGAAAAATATCCAGAGCAGCTTGTGATGGTTAGAGAACAATGTAGCTCCCTAGTTGAAAAGGGTGGGTACATGCCATGGTGGTGTGGCAGGGAGAATAAGAAGTCCTATTTGCAAGGTTCTTTGAAATTGGCAGCTGTGGCTTCTTATAAAAGTGTATGAACACATTGAATATAAATAAATACATAGCAGCTTGAGCCCAGGTCCATGCAAAATTTAAGACCTCAAAAACTTGCAATTTGGCATAGAACACCAGTATGAAGAGAACAAGCAACTGAAAATATTATATGTAATGCTAGTTTATTATAGAGATTTTATGTAAATAAGCTAAGGCCGACAAGGGTCAAGAATGGCATTCCTTCACTCAGGCAAAAAAAAAAAAATTAAACAGGCACTATATGCTAGGCCATGTGAAATGTTAGATATAATGATTACTGGAAATATATTTTTCTGCCTCAAATTTTTTATATTTCTTATATTCATCCACTTTGGCATCTAAAAAATTTATAAATGTGATTAATGCTTTTCTGATGCCAAACACTATGAAACTGATGATGTCAAGGGGTAAACATGATAGACATATATCTTGTCCCAAAGAAGCTATCCTTATAGCTTATCAGAAAAGGTAGCATTGAATAAACAACAGAGTAAAGAAGTCAGTACTCTGGGAACAAAGAGCCATAGTGCTTAACCTAAAGAGATTCAAGGAAGTGACGCTTCAGGTGAGAACTTTGTAGGAACAACTCAGGTGAACAGAAGGAAGAATATGGCAGATAGAAGGAAAGTCGTAGTCAAGAGTAAGCCTTGTGGTTTCAAGAAACCAAAAAAGCAGAGTAAAGAAGGAGGGGGGTGTTCAGTGATTAGGCTAGAGAATAGTAAAGGATAAGTCATGCTGCTATATTAAATTATATTTGATCCTATAGGCAAAAGATACCCATTGTAGTATTTTAAAGAAGGAAGTCACATTAGGATTTTTTTATATTATTTCTAATTAGTTATACCTGACAGTAGAATGCATTTTGACACATCATGCATAAATGGAGTGTAACTTCTCATTTGACTGGTTGTACATGATGTAGAGTTACACAGGTCATGTAATCATGTATGCATATAGGGTAATAATGTCTGATGCATTTTACTATCATTCCTACCCCTATGCCCACTCCCCTCTGTCTAGTCTACTCAGTTGCATTCCTATATATCAGCAATGAATCTACTGAAAGAGAAATTGGGAAAACTGTCCTACTCAAATAGCCTCAAAAAAAATAAAATATTTGGGAGTCAATCTAACAAAAAAGGTGAAAGACCTCTACAAGGAAAACTACAGAACTCTGAGAAAGAAATTGAAAAAGCCCTTAAAACATGAAAAGATCTCTCATGCTCTTAAACAAAATTAACATTGTCAAAATGGTCATACTACCAAAAGTTCTATACAGATTTAATGCAATCCCTATTAAAATCCCAATGACATTCTTCACAGAAATAGAAAAATCAATCATGAAATTTATTTGGAAAAATAAGAGATCCAGAATAGCCAAAGCAATCCTTAGCAAGAAAAGTGAAGCAAGAGACATCACAATTACCAGACCTTAAACTATACTACAGAGCTATACTAACAAAAATGGCATAGTATTGGCACCAAAACAGACACGTAGACCAATGGTACAGAATAGAAAACAGAGACAAACCCACATAAATAGTTATCTCATACTAGACAAAGCCACCAAAAGCATACATTGGAGATAAGATAGCTTCTTCAACAAATGGTGCTGGGAAAACTGGAAATCCACGTGTTGCAAAATGAAATTGAACCCATGTTTCTCACCATGCACAAAATTCAACTGATTGGTTCTTACGTCAGTAATCTCAAATGTTCTGGTTGAAATATAAGCCATATTATACCATTCCTTTCCTGAAACTATCCCCATAATTAGTCATCTCATTCAGAGTATCAAAAATCCTTATTTAAAATAAGGCCCATCCCCTCTAATTTCCTCTCCTAGTTTTTTATCTCATTTGCTGTTCCTTTTTACTGGTCCCCTTGCTTTTCAGTGAGCAAATCTGTAACACTCCCTTACTGGGCCTTTATTCTTGCAGTTTCCTACTTGGAATGCTATCCCCCATGATACCTACAAGAAAGCTTCCTTATCTCCTTCAAGTCTATGCTCAGATGTCAACTTTGCATTTACCTTCCCTTACCATCTTGTTTTAAGTTATAGTCTCTGACAGTTCTTCTCCTCTTTGCCTTCTTTGTTTTTTCCATGGCCTATATCTCCATTGAGTATTCTATGTATTTCACTTATTTATATTTTGAATTTTCTAATATTCCTCCACTGAAATGTGAGATCCAAGTATGTAGTTCACATTAGCAGACTTTTCAATAAGTAACTGTTGAGTAAAAATGTTTCAATCAACTATAGGGTTAATCTCAAGTAAACTGACATGTCTATGCTTCCCAATCATCACAATTTATCTCCCTAAGATATATTCTTTACTATCCAGGATATGTTTTAGATTTTTTACTTCTATCTAAATCTACTCAATAAACATTTTGGTTTAACATTTGAGGACTTATTTGCTCTTACAATCTAAAATGTTCAAAGTGTTTTTTATTCATTTTTGAGGTGTCTTCTATATTTTGGAAGGTTTTGTCATACCTTACATTCCTGGAAAAGAATATTCTTAATTTTCCTAACTTATCTCAGTAACTCATAGTCCTTGATATAGTGTTTTACACACATTAAGTATTCACTATAATTATTCATAGGAAGGCTTGTAAAAATGAAACTGAAAAAGACTGTGTGGCTCTAAAATCTTTAGCATCCCTCTTTTTAGATATTATACTCAGCTAGAATTGTGAGTATGTGTGTGTGTGTGTGTGTGTGTGTGTGTGTATTGCATATATATTCATTCATTCATTCACTCAGTGAATATTTACTGACATTGTTCTAAGTGCTGGAAATAATAGTGGGGAAACAGGAATCATATATTAGTGAAAGACATATGCAGCAGTCTGTCTGGGCACAATTCAGGAGCCACTTGTCAAAAGAAACAAACTTTATTTTTAGAACCACACACGCCAAACAAAACAGCTTCTCAGGAAAAACCTTCAGAGCCCAACTGCCACCACCGGCTTCCCACAAGCCTCTCAACCTCCCCCACTCCTCCTGCTCTTGAGGCTGATTGGCTGGGTCGTGTGGGCAGAGCCAAAAAAAGTCCCCCAATGAGCAGCTCCATGGTCTGAAAGGGTGGGGAAACAGCCCAATGAGCATCACCGCAGAGGAGCCAATCAGTTGGCAGCTAGAAGTTTGCTGGGGCCAATGTGAGCCAATCATCAACTGGCAGCTGGAAGTTTGCTGGCAGCTGGAAGTTTGCTGGGGCCCCTTCAGCTGTGGCTCTCAACAGACATAGATAATAAACTTATCAATATTAGAATGGCATCAAAATATTTTGGCCCAAATCCTGAAATCTAAGGTTAATATTCAGCCAGGTTTTAAGCTGAATTATCACCATTATAGAATGAATTTGAAGTATAGATATGAAATTTTATCCATTGAAATGTAGCTATTACTATAGCAGTCATATTGTAAAATTTTAAGCGTCAAGTTTTATACTGGGATAATAATTCCATAGCATTATCAACTAATAAATCCTTTTAATGGTCAACTATCTTGCATATTTGGAATACTAAACAGTAGTCTGTAGTGATCTACAGTTTTATAGAAGCAATCCTACAAAACATGCTATTTGTACTCTTTGCAAAAGATAAGTCTTGGTTCTAGAAATGTGACAATTTACAGCATAATTAGCTTTCAAGATGTCAGAATTTCTCCTGAGTTTCTATTTGCACCACAACCTTCATCACATCATACAAATGTTAGCAGCTACTGTAGTAAAAAAAAAAAAAAAAAGTAACCAATGATCGTTCGTTAGTACTGTTTGCTATGTTGGTACTCTAACTTGCAAAGTCATGTTTCAAGGCTTTTCTTGGTTAAAGTAGCCACTTTTTACTAGTTAGAGGCTTTCATTACATCTTGTTTTAACATTGTTTATTAACAAATGTTGTGAAAAATCTTGTATGTCATGTAGTTCTGTCTTTTGTAAGGAACAATGATAAAAGTGGTTGACATTTTCTCTGTCATGGTCAAGTATGTTATATCAGATACTGTAAGATTTCTGAACACATAATGGAAGATGTTTTTTGAATAAAACTTCCTATGTTTGTGACTCCTAAATCAAATATAGCTTCCACATTTATTGTATGGTCCATGATAATTACATAATGCTTTATTTATTTTTCATTCTGTAATAATCTTCTATCAGATCTATTTTTGTCAACTATTTGCAACTAAAAATCTCTTCATATGCAAAGAAAGTAATTATTGGTTTAATTAAGTTACCTGTGGTTACACTTTAAAAGGACTTTAATTGTATTTGTGTGTTGTGGACAATATTGAGGTAGACTTTTGACTTAGACTATTGAGTAGTTGATTTAATAATACTAGCAATAATAATTTTGGAAAACATTTTCAGTAATATATTTACTAGAGTTTTAAACTTAAGGTCTTTAGGCAATCTCAGAACTTTTTAATCCATCTCCTAAAAATTATTGGCCATCTGCATCAATGATTTTCTCAAGTTTTTTTTTTTTTTTTGACCTTCATAGTATCAAAAACCATAAAAGGAATTTTTGAAGTGAGAAAATAAAAAAAAATAGGTATTTCAAATATTTATTCTCCATTTTTTAAATTTTATGCTCATATTGAAGTGATTTACTTTGAATACTTTTATAAATGATATTCTTTTTTTTCCTCCTTGAGAAATTTTGAAGTGGTAAAGTTGATAATCCATTTTTTTCCTCATAATATGGGAAGTATTCTGAAATAGTACTTCCTCTTGAAGGACTCATGGTTTAATAGAACTGAATAGCTTACAATTTAATGTTATTTTTCATAAATGTCATTTAATGTTTCAAATGCTGGTATGTCAAATAATTCTACGAAAATCTGGATTTCACTATAATTTACATTATGTATAATATTT
Source organism: Callospermophilus lateralis (assembly GCF_048772815.1). NCBI lineage: Eukaryota > Metazoa > Chordata > Mammalia > Rodentia > Sciuridae > Callospermophilus > Callospermophilus lateralis. The sequence continues at coordinate 123,301,763 of NC_135306.1, read as the reverse complement.
GACATTTATAAAAAATGTATGTCATTGATATATATAAAATAAGTTGTTATAAATTTATCATAATTATAAAAAATATATTTTTTCTACAATAGTTTAATATATTTATAATATAAATATATACTTTTATCAGATTTTTTTCTTTTTTCATTCATTCTAATTAGTTATACATGACTGCAGAATGCGTTTCAATTCATTATACACCAATGGAGCACAACTTTTCGTTTCTCTTGTTGTACACAATATAGTCTCTTACCATATGTGCAGTCATACATGTACTTAATGTAATGATGTCCAGATGTTCATCTCATTTCACTATCTTTCCTGCCCCCATTTCTCTCCCCTCATCTCTCTCCCCTTTGTCCAATCAGAATTCCTTCATTTTTCCCATGCACCCTCCCCAATTATGGATCAGCATCCACTTATCAGAGAGAATTAAGTGCTTCCAATGTTATTCCTTACCCTTACCAAGCTTATATATTCTCCTAATATTTGTATTATCAGTCTATTTCTCTATTTATTGGACTCTAAATTCTTCATTTACATAACATTAATTTTTCAATTTTTAAAATTTTATTCTTGTAATATATGTTTATGTTTCAGACTAAGTAAACTTCAACTTGTAGAGTACATGAAGGTATTATTTTCCCTTTAGGTGGTATATACTTATATTATTATAACTAATATATTTTTATATTATAATTACAATAATGTAATATTTCAAATAGATCTAAATGACATGGCTTGCTGGCCTTACTAACATGGTTACCTTTATGCTTAGATAAATATTGATATTGTTTATTTCTAGGATGTCAGAACAATGTTTGTTAAGCCTACAAGAAGGTAAAAAAGCAAATAATAGATCAAGTTAAATACTGAAATTGAACTTTAATAAATATTAGAATACTAAAAAAATTTTATATGGACTAAGGGTATGAGAAGTCATAGAAGACCTTTGTTAGGAAGTAATATTTAACAGAGACTTGAATGAAGAGAGCAAACTGAAGGTATCTGAGGCGGGTGATAAAAACAAAACAAAAAACCAAATGCAACAACTCAGATCCAGTAAGTGTGATCTGAGACAGGCATGTTCTTTGCCTGTTTAATGGACAACAAGGAAGCCAGCCAGAGTGAATAGATGTATGTAAAGAGAATGCTACTAGAAATGAAGTTGGATGGGTTGCCAGGGACTATGACATGGATCCTTGGAAGCTTGGTAAGGACTTTAGATGCTGAGCATGAGAAGCCAGCGGTAATTGAGAGCAAAGGATAAAAATTATTCTGGGGTTTTGTGAATAGACTATAGGGAGAGAACTGCCACAGACTGACCAGTTAAGAGGTTACTACATAATCCAAAAGAGGTTGTGATGGTATTCTGCACTAGGATGATGGCTATGGAGGTAGAAAAATACTAGGATTTTTATATTAGACCTGTATATTTAGTCCTGGGGCATGAAAGAGAGGTACCAAACAATTTCAAGGTTTTGACTGAGCAATTGGTTGAATGGTTTGCTGAGTTGAAGGATACGAATAATGGAGTATATTTCTTAGAATGGAAATGATCTTGCAAATTAAGATTTCTAATTTGAATATATTAAATTCAAAAACATCTTAGTGGAAATAATGAAGAATTGGTAAGAGGTTAGAATGTGAAATAAATTGGCAGTCATGAGCATATTGAGATGGTCTTTAAAACTATAGGAGTGGTCAATATTTGGCTCTGCTTCACTCCAATATTGATGTTCCAAAAAAAGAGAAGGAGTGAATTGTTGAGATCAAGAAGTAGTAGTCAAAAATACAGAAGAAAGCCTGGGAGACTGTAGTGATCAGGAAGTCAAGAAAGAAAGGGTTTTGAAAAGGTCAAAACCATCAACTATATCAAATTCTGTAGGTGAGATTAGAGAAATATTATTATTTTGGCAATGTGAATGACACTGTAATGTTGAGTTGTTTTGTGAAGTACAGAAAAATGAAGGCCTGGTGTATGAGTTAGAGAAAAAAAGGGCAAAGTTGAGATAACAAGTAGAGACCTTTCCCCCCCCCCTTTTTTTTCCTTTTTTCTTCTGTAGTTGTGATACTTCATAGCACAGATAAATATCATGGTAGATGTAGTGGGATTTGGGGGCTGGGAGTTTGTTTGTTTTAGTGTTCAATAAAAGTGAAAAAAAAGGAAATAATTTTAGGAGTAAAGTTTTTTTGAAAATTTGAAAGGAATGTCCTTACACTGTAGAGTGAGCTATTCATAAAATAAATTATAATTGACCATTAAGTAACGATCTATAAATATGTAGACAATATAAATCCCTGGCTTATCAAACCCAAAATTAAGTACCATGCCCAGAGGCCACGTCTAATGATCTTATTACAAAGATTCAGGTTCTGTATGAATCCTGTATGGGTTTAGCCCATATAACTTTAACTTATTCCTTTCTTTGGAAAGGTCAGGAGAGACCATCAGTTAAAAAAAAAAAAATCTAAATCATGAAATATTATTCTTCCACATTTTTCTCTACAATGTGGTAGAAAAACATTGCAAAGGTCTATTGAAGAAAGTACTTATAGCGGGGTGGAGTAGAACAGCCCTATAATCCCAGCTACTCCAGAGACTGAAGCAGGAGGATCTCAAGTTCAAAGCTAGCTTTGGCAAGTTAGAGACCCCCTCTCAAAATAAAAAAGAACTGGGGATGTAGCTTAGTGGTACAGCACTACTGGGTTCAATCTCTAGTACCTTTCCTCTATAGTACTACTTTGTGCTGAACTTTGAGCCTTATAGTTTGGTTTTTTAAAAAAATCATGTTTGAATGAACTTAGTATTCTAGTAGGTGAGTATATTAAGAGTAGGGTAAGAGTTAGGCTTTTTTTTTCAGTTACGTTATATTCTGTTCTCATATAGACAAGAGCATGTTCTATAAGTTAATAAAGTTAAACAAGCTAGCAGATATTAGTCCATCAGAGACAGCTCTGAAGGCTAGTCTCCTTCAGATCCTTTGTACACTTTGTTTTTTTCAGTCAGCTATGTAGCATGGTGGTTCATCACAGAACCCCCATCAAAAAAATGATTAAGATTTTTAAAATTAGGATAGTTGACTGCAATTTATGCAGTTAGAAGTTTTCCAGTTATATGTCTTGCTGTTAACCAAATTCATAAGGGAATTTACTTTTTCCCAGAATCTTTTTTTACTGGACTATATGGCCAAACCTAAAATTAAAGAATTACAGTAGTTAAGTGTTTATTTGTTTGTTTGTTTTAAGCAGTAAGAAATGCTTTTTATTTCACGAGCACCTAGGTTAATTACTGATGTTTCGTTTCTGGTACATATCAATTTGGGTAAGGTTTTCTGGTTTTGTTTTTATTTTTGTGTGTTTGTATTTTACTTTTTTAATATATATATCACACTGCCGATTGAACCACCCAGGGGTTCTTTTAACCACAGAGCCACATCCCTAGCCCCCCACTTTTTTTGGTACCTGGGATTGAACTCGGGAGCACTCAACCACTGAGCTACATCCCAGCCCTATTTTGTATTTTATTTAGAGGCAGGGTCTCACTGAGTTGCTTAGTGCCTTACTTTTGCTGAGGCTGGCTTTGAACTGGTGATCCTCCTGCCTCAGTCTCCCAAGCTCCTGGGATTTCAGTCATACATTACCACACCCAGTGTTTTTTTTACATTTTTATCAAATATTTTTATTTTGGATATCCCAATAAAAACTGAGGTGGAACTCAAAATAATAGAATTTTTTTTTTTGCATAATATGCAATTCCCTAATTTAACAGAGTAGAAATCTTGTTTTTTTAAGATATAAGAAACATATAAATTTTAAAGGATGATTAACACATAGCAGGTCATTTTTGGAATTTCAAAATACTTCAGAAGTATTTTTCTTTTCCATTTGCATGGAAGCAAGTTGTATGCTTACTATCACAAGTGGTTAAATCAGAAAAAAACAACATTCTATAGAAAAATTAGGATATTAATTTTAAGGATAATAGTAAGTGAAAAAGGGAGCTTACTATATTGTAATTATAGTGCTTTCCTCTGGAGTGAATGACTGTTGGTATATGTTCCCATAATATCATTTACCAAAATCATTTTCCATTCATAAATTAGTCTATGGGAAAATTTGCTATTTAATTTAAAACTCTCACTAAAAAATATCCCACAGGAAAATATTGTTCCATTTTTCTGTGGCCCCCAATCTACTGCCAATACATATATTCACATTCAACAGAATGATTAGAAGTAAAAGTTAAAATACCATTAAAACAAGGTCACTTGTCAAAATATGATTTCTGTACCTTAGAAGAGAAATGTAAATGGTTACAAAATCATATTCAATCTTCAAAAGAACCATCCACAGTGGGAGAGGTCATGGTAGAGCAGTGAGAGATTTCAGCATTCTTCTTTAATCTGATGAAGATGAGAAATGCCTGAAACATCAAAATTTCTTTATAAGTCCATAATATTAAAGCCCCTCCCAAGAACCAATTTGGTTAAAATTAATTTCCTAAAAGTATGAAAATTGTTAAAAGGACCCTTTGATTTCTTTGAAGTTTTACTTTGAAAACTCCTCATAAAATCAACATAGTGAAGTCCTGAGAATTTTTTTTTCCTTTCTTTCTTAATTCCTAGTGCATGTGGTACTCTAGATATAAAGGCAAAGTATAAAAAGTTAGTTACATTAAACTGGTAACATTAGGGAAGACATTTCTAACATAATGATATTTGAATAGAGACCTGAAGAAGGTAAGGTCATAGCCATGCAGTTAGGTATGTGGTAGTGAAGTTTCAGGTAGAGGGAATAGCAAGTGAAGCACGCTGAGGCAGAAGAGTTTTTGAGAAAAGGAGATCATGGTGACTGAAGAAAAGGTGGTCAGAGAAATCAGGGGTTAAGGTAGATATTGTGGCATGGAGAAGGGTTTGGAATTAGTGCAGGGGGAGACAGTGTAGGCTTTGTGTGCTGTTGTAAGGCCTTGGCTTCTGTGAGATGGAGTCACTCTTGGTAATTTGAAACTATATACAGGGCTTGGCATGGAAGGGTAATTATTAAGATTTATATATGTAGTTGCCTTTGGTCTTCAAAATGTCTGCTTCAAATTTCATTATTTTAAATGCATGTATCATTCTACCTAACTATACCTGGAGGCTCAAAAATGAAGTACTGGTTTGTCTATCGGACCCTGTCTGCCATCAATCCATTGTTTAAAGAATCAAAATTGCCTTACATTCAGCCATATAGTGAATAAGCCAAAAGCTTTATTCATACCATGTCATATACTGAATTTTATATTCAAATATTTCCCATAGATGTGGTAATTATTATATATAGAAATTATTCCTGGTGATTTTTATTATACAGGTCTATAACATTGTTTAATTTAAAAGTATAATCTTACCAATAATATAAATGATATGTTTGGGGTAAGAAATCAATTCAATTCTCTGATCTTTGTTCCTTCATTCAAAAAAATATTTTAAGTTCCATCAAAAACCAAATTGAAGCTGTAATTTTGCTCTTTGAATTCTATTTTGCTCAGTGTAAAACCCTGAAATGTTTTCCTGTAAAAAAAAAAAAATAGCAGTTTATAAGCTTATCTTTCCACTCAATAAAAATAACCAATAACTCATTAAAGTAGCATTTTTACAAGTTTAGCTATATATTTAACTCACAAATTAGAGCCAAAGATTGTCAGTGTGGTCAAAAACAAGACCAACTATGATGGCATCAGCGTGTTGCATTTTAAGTATAAAGACTAATAGGTTAAAAGTAAAAGGATGAAAAAAGATACATTCTATTAATACTAACCAAAAGAAAACTGGCTTGCTATATTATCAGTCAAAATAGGTTTTGCAGCAAAGAATATAACCAGAGATGATAAAGGTTATTTTACAATACTACACTTTTACACATCTAATAACATTTTCAAAATACATGATGCAAACAACTGATAGAACTGCAAGGAGACACAATCTAGACTTAAACTTAGATATTTTCATACACCCTTCTCAATAATTAAGATAGAAAATCAGAAAGGATTTAAAAGACTCGAACAAACTGTTTACCTAATTGATATATATAGAATATTATACAATACCATTAGCATATACATTATTTTCAAATGCACACAGAACATTTATAAAGGTAGGTCATATACTAAGCCACAGAATGAGTCTCAGTGAATCTAATAAGATTTAAACCTCACAAAGTAAGTTCTCTATCCATTATAGAAATGAAATTTGAAACCAATAACAAAACCAGGCATGATGGTGCATGCCTGTAATTGCAGTAACTTGGAAGACTGAGACAGGAGGATTTTGAGTTCAAAGCTAGCCTTAGCAAAAGCAAGGCGCTAAGCAACTTAGTGAGGTCCCATCTCTAAATAAAATACAAAATAGGGCTGGGATATGGCTCAGTGATTGAGTGCCCCTGAGTTCCATCTCTGATACCCCCGCCAAAAAAATAAAATAAAGGAAATCAATAACAAAAATCTATGAAAATTCAACAATCTGGAAATTAAATATACCCATGATTCAAACAAGACACCAAAATAGAAAATTACTGAATGAATAACACAACACATTAAAATTCAAGAGATGCAATAAATAATTAAAGTCAGTGTGATTACAGAACATCAATGAATGTTTACAGTCATGTGTTCACATGTTAGTGAAGCAGTTCTCTAAAAATTAGTAGGCAAAGTAACCTTAATATTGAGTACATGGAGCCAGAAATTATGTTTTAAGGATTACATAGTTAAAAATGACTATACCCCCAGGAAGCCAGCCCAACTTATGTTTATCTTGAATTCCAGATCTTACATCTTATTCTCAAAACCCACTGAAATAAACTCCTGTTTTATCCTGTGGTTAACTAGCAATTTAATGTACAATTTAATGTACATATTGATATTAAAATACTTGTAAATAAATATATATATATATATGGGTTTAGGATAAATTTTGACTAAAATATCTGGCAATATCTAGCCCTTGAAGTTGGTACAAAAAACTTTAGCAAGAAATATCTTAGTTATCTTCTGAGGTTTTAATTCCAGAATAATTCTTGGTTATATGCTTTGCTGCTGAACTACAGTGTTTTACATCTATCATCCAAAGATTTGAGAACAGTGTTATATTCAGGCTATTAACATGCTAATAACTTTAAATGTTTTGTTTACTCCAATCAAAACAATGACTAATTATACTTAATTTTATTCTGGATAGCTTATAGCTTAGTGTCTACATGAATTTGTTCTCAGATTCTTAAATCTCCAAACTTACACTAAATAATTTGAAAGAAAAGATTAGTATAAAAGATGGCACATTGAGAAGAAATATTATTCAAATTACTTGTTTGCATTAAACACTTTTTCCAAGGAACATAGTACCTTAAACAAAATAAAATCACTTGTTTATTTTAATGCATTGCATTTTAAACTATATCATTGCTATTTGTGTGTGAATTAAAGATAATCATTAATAGGGTATAAGTCAGACTTGCTGAAAAAATATCTTCCAATATTTTCAAGGTATTCAAATAATGCTTTTACATAGGAGGTTCTTACTATGTATACATTTAGCATTCTGATAAACATATTAGATTAGGAACAAGTATTCAAATAATGCTTTTACATAGGAGGTTCTTACAATGTATACATTTAGCATCCTGATAAACATATTAGATTAGGAACAGTTTTCTATGTCATTAAATATTCTCTAAATACCAGTTTTTATTGGCTGTGGAATTTTTTGTTGTATTAATATACCATCATTTAATCCACTTAGTTTCTATTGCATTTATTCTTCTGATATCTTGATATTAAAATACTTGTAAATAAACATGTCATTTACAATAATTTCTTATTTAAATTACATCTAAGAAAAGGATCACTGAATAAAAGGAGAAAAGAGAAATAATTTACTAAATAAATTTTCCAGCTAATATGCCTACACTTTGTTGCAAGCCCAGTTTGTGCATGCATATTTCTTATTAAAAAACAATGCTGCTACTTTATTTTCAATCTTATAAGTATGAATTTAGAGGTTTTGTTGTTGTTTGGTATTAGGGATTGAACCCAGGGCGCTTTACCATTGAACTCTGTTATTTTGCCACAGGGTCCCACTCCATTGCAGGGCCACCAAAGTGATCTGGAACTTGCATTATTCCCATCTCAGCTTCCTGAGTTCACAGCATTATAAGAACACGTGCAGCGCCTGGCTATAAGTGTAGTTTTAAATATAAAATATTTCTTCACCATGAAGTTTGCTATTCAAAGCTATGACATACACTAAAAGAATCTTTGTTAAATCTATCTTATCAAATAATACCTTTTTGTTAATCTACCTTTAAGCTTAATGGACTAACCAGTTATTTTTACAGATTAATATTTTTACAAAAGAAAGACATTTGCCCTCTTTGATTAATGTTATTAATCCAAACTTCAATGAAGTGAAAATCTGATTATCATCCACACTCTTATTTTTAATTAGTTTGAAAATATGTACATACATTTCTGGCAACAACTCTTTTAAGGTTATTTGGATTCAAAATAAATTTTAAGGCATTAATTTAATGAAGGGATAATTGGAAATATTTTGGTTTTAAAATAATATAATAGGGTTACGTAAGCATAATTTGTTGGCTATGTTTAACTAATGAAAATTATGTGATAGGGAATAAAAATGTATATAATTTAAACTTTTATAATTAAAAATATTTTGTGAAATGTAAAAGATAACATCTGAGAGAAAGAATGATACTTTGTTAAGGAGATCTCAATTTAAGATCTTTTCTACATGAAGAAATCAATAATGTTATCCATTGGCAAGAAGGACATAGGAACATGTTTGCTACAGGATTTGAGTATTTGTCAAGTGCTTTAAGATATTAATGAAAACAGAACAGTATTACAGATTTTAATTTCTTCTGTTTTGATCCTAGCTGAGAGATGTAAATTCTTAGGTTGAGAATAAGCTACAGACACATCCTTTCTAAAACAGGAATAAAGAGTTTTTTCTAGATGGCTTATAAATCATGCAAAATGAATTATTTGGTAAATGAGATTTTGAATTTTTTTAATAGCTGAAATTATTATAGTACTATCTCTGTAGACCAGCCAAAATAATAGACTGATTCAGAAGGCAGTATGCTTTCCATTAAGGCACCTTAGGACCTGCAGGAAATAATGTCAAGACACAAATCACTTAATCACTAATTTATTTCCTGGCTCCAACACCTACTGACAAACCTTGGACAAGACCTTTAACCTCACTATGCCTCTTAATTCTTCCGTTGTAAAGAGGGTTTACTAACATACAGGTTTGTGGTAAGCATAAAATTCGTTAATACATGAAAAGCATGTAAATATTGTAGAATACTATAATGTTTTTGTCGTTTGTTCCAAGTTATAATTTAAAAAATATTTGTCAAACATACTTTATGCTGATGTGTACCATTGCAGATACAGTGTAGAATGTTTTATAAAATGGCAGGTAAGTAGAAGAGACTACTTTAAAATACCTGTTGAAAAAGAATTACATTACCCTCCACTTTAATGCTTGATTGAAAAGGTGACAAATTTATTATCAAATCTAGATCTGGAACTGCAACCCTAATTCAGTTTGTAATGTCAAGACATGAAGATCCTGAGGACTCTTACTAGACCTGAATGCTCAGTATCTCCTAAGCCTACTCAGAAATGAGTCATCAGTAGAAGTCGTGGTCCAAACTGAAATACATATAATTTCACATATGTAAATATATACTGCTACATATAAAATTAATTTTCACATTTAGAGATATTTTGAGATTTTTACTAGCAAAAGGCTTTACAAGGACAGATATTATATCAAATTACTATGTTAGGCTTACAATATTAAAATCCTAGTTTTTTTCTGCACACTATTTCAGAGCATTTGGAAACTACATGGCTGTCTCATTGAAAATGATTTATGCATAATTCTTTAACTGATTTTTAAGAGCATATGTGTATATTTATATATTTATTTCCACCCTTCTCCTCTAGAACTGGGTGGATAAAGCTGAAAAACAGATTCTTCTTTCTGACACACTCGATCTATCAGAACTCTTCCATCCAGACACATTTCTTAATGCTCTTCGCCAAGAAACTGCAAGGTAATTTAAACTAAAATGCTTTACCTATTTGTTTCTGAGGGTAATTAGATTTTGCTTTAGTCACTTCTAATCACATTGCCTTGATTATTGAGAAATGAATTTATTGTTGAAACCCAGATATTTGTTATTCCCTAATACTTTATTTTTTTAAAAAAACAGTTAACTTGTTAAGTTTAAAAAAACTAATGCTTTTAATTATGTATTTATTAGAATTGAAAAGATGAAATTTAAAAATTTAGTCATTTATCTATAAATTTTTTTGTCCTTCATATTTGTCCAATATGAAGCTATTTACATTTTACATTTCACATGTCACATGGAAATTTTAAAAAGTTAAAGATAAGACTATGTTCAAAGTGCTTGATAACTAACTTGCTACCATTTTGGACTGCATGAAAACATTTTATCTTTATAGAAAATTCTACTGAACAGCACTGACTGGGCTTAATGGTGGAAAAAAGGACATTATAGTGAAGATCAAGTTCATTTCTATACCAGATGAAACAGTACCAAAAATAGACAGTACCCAAAATATATTTAATAAATTTATTTGCTTAATTACTCAGATTTCAGTTTATACCGTCTCAAGATCTATAAATATCAATATTTTAATTTTGCTAATAAATGTTTATTGAACACGTATTTTAGGCCATAGTTCAAATGGAGGGTGTAAAATGAAATGCCATGTACTTAAGGAATTCATAACCCTAAAGAAAGACTGATATATAAACAGTTAAATTTTAAAACATGGTGTAAAATCTAAGATATTGTGCATAATAGATCTTAATTTGAACGTTATAAATATATCAGTTTAAAATAATAAGACTATCTTCTCTTATTAATTCCTGAGGATTTGGGAACAGGAGTTGGTTCTAGTGATTGAACCTAAGGGCTCATACATGCTAAATACAGGAGTTGGTTCTAGTGATTGAACCTAGGGACTCATGCATGCTAAACACTGTACTACACCCCAATTCCCCTAATAATTGTGACTTTGTGTGTGTGTGTGTGGTTCTGGGGATTGAACCCAGGGCCTTGTGCATGAGAGTCAAGCACTCTACCAACTAAGCTATATCCCCAGCCCTAATTGTGACTTTTGATGCTTTACTTTTGTAGGGCAATGGGTCATTCTGTGGATAGCCTTAAATTTGTAGCTTCATGGAAAGGTCGACTTCAAGAAGCAAAGCTGCAAATTAAGGTACTAATTTTAGCTCTTTTGTTTGAGATGAGATTATGAAATTTCTATCTCAAAGCCATCTATTTTTATAGTTATAATATCAGCAAAGTTTGATTGTGTTACCTATGTAAAATAATCAAAATTACAATTTAACATGAAATAGCTTATAATACAAAATACAAAAAAAAATCCACTTGTATGTGATTGAAAATATACATCTAAATCATAACCACATAATTTGAGAAAAGGAAAATTACCTTAAAGAACTGACTCGTGAAAAGGTTAATTGTGTTTGTATCTAGAGTCTACTTTAAACATTCCTAACTTTACTCTGTAGTGGCCCCACCATGGGAAGGTTTCCATCTGGTCTTTGCAGACAAAACTCCAGCTGACAGTACTTCCCATCTCATCCTACTCATACTTGGGAGAAGAGAAACTGAGAATTGAATTATTTGAACTAGCTTAAAATCTTGGGCCACTATAACTGGCAGTTTGGTGAGCAACACACAAAAAGGAGCCCTCAGCTCTTGCTCTTGTGTTCAGTACATAGCTCAAGAAGAAATGGAAAAAAAGACAATTGGACATAGGCAATGACCATCTATTCTCATTGACTATTTTGACCAACTTAGTAGAAACAATTCTATAATTTTGTGTGTGTATATTTTTATATATTTATATATATTTCTTTTTTTCTTTGTGTATATATTTTTTTCTTTTTGTCTCATTAAAAAAATTTAATTATAGTTATTTTTTTCCTTGCCTTGTCTTTTAAGGGTTAGGGTTTCTTATTAGTATACTACGATTTTGTTTTATATTGTTTTTTATTTGTTGATTTCTCTTTTCTTCTGCTAAATCCAAATTCTGTTCTATCTTCCACTCTCTCTTTGTTATTTCTATTTTTTCTCCTCTTCCCTTGTAACCTTCACTTCCTACATCTCTTCTTCAGTCTATTCACTTTTTGAAATTGTAAACTCTTTTCTACCTTTCTATCACATTTTCTTTTCTATTAACTATATTCGTACCATCATTTAGCACTAATTGGTTTATATAATGCCTGCCCCCACCATTAATGCTGTTGCAATTATTACTGCTGTGCATTCCATAGTTGACACCTGTTGTGTGATTTAATGCCAGATATAAACACATGTTTACTTATTGTTTTTGCTGTTGGCAATTGCTAACCCTACCATTTCTATTTTTTGTGGCAATTAACATTGTAGATGTTATAATAGAACTCAAGTATCTAGCATAATGCTGTATTTTGTTTGTATTGGTTTTTGCTCATTTGTTTTCCCCTATTTTGTGAGGTGCTGGGAACCCTACAAGGGCACTACAAATCCACAGGGTAGAAACTCTGGTGCTGAACTGAACTCAACCAAAAGATGGCATGCCTTGCCCCCCACACAAATTAATGACAGTCAGTCTTCAGCTATACTTTAATACAAAGGAAGGTCAAAAACCCTAACTAATGACCAGGCCCCAAGTAGAAACAGCTAGGGATGGGTCCCCAGGTGCAACCTATGGACTTCAATTGCTCTAGAAAAAAAAAAAAAAACAGAAAAATAATACAAAAGCTATCAATACTATACCTATGAGGGGGGATCTCAATCCAGATCTCTCTAGGACACTTTGGCAAGTGAAGATGGGGCCCCAAAATGATCCACACATAAGAGTGGAAGAGAAATCCCAACAGATGCATAAAACCCAACACATGAATACAAGAAATATGAAAAAGCAAGCTAACACACCACCCCCTAAAGGCAATAATTCACCAGCAATATGACCTTCAAAATATTGAAGAAATATCAGATAAGGATTTCAGAAGAATCATAATAAAAATATCAATGAATTCCCAAAGAACATGGGAAAACAACTGAATGAATTAAGGAAGTCACCACAGATTATGAATGAGAAATTCAATAATGAGATAGAAATTTTGAAATCTTGGAAATTAAAGACACCATAAATCAAATACAATGTTTGGTTGAACATCTCTTTAATAGAACAGATCATGAAGTCAGAATATTAGAGTCAGAAGACAAAGTGGCCAGCTTTGAAAATTTAGAGAGTATTAAAGAAAATAAGTAACAATGATCAGAATATACAAGAACTCTGGGACAACATGAAGAGACAAATTTATGAAGCATTGGAATTGAGGAGAGCTGTGAGATGTGGGCTAATGGAATGGATAAACTCTTTTTTTAAGAGAGAGTGAGAGAGGAGAGAGAGAGAGAGAGAGAGAGAGAGAGAGAGAGAGAGAGAGAGAATTTTAATATTTATTTTTTAGTTATTGGTGGGCACAACATCTTTGTTTGTATGTGGTGCTGAGGATCGAACCCGGGCCGCACGCATGCCAGGCAAGCGCACTACCGCTTGAGCCACATCCTCAGCCCCATGGATAAACTCTTAAGCCTTCAGAATGAGATGGACATCCAGATATAAGAATCATGCAGAACCCAAAAAGACAAGATCCAAACAGAACCTCTCCATGACACATTATAATTTAAAATGCCCAACATACAAAACAAGGATGAAATTTTTAAAGCCTTAAGAGAAAAACATCAGATTACATTTAGAGTTGAGCCAATCATAATCACTTCTGATTTCTCAGCACAAACTCTGCAAGCCAGGAGTGTTTGGAACAATGTGTTCCAAGTCCTGAAAGAAAATAACTGTCAACCAAAACTGCAATATCTAACCAAAACTGCTCTCATACCTGGCAAAGCAGATTTCACATCAAAATTGATCAGACAAAACAAAGGTAACAATCTAAGAAGATAAAGCAATAAATATTTATGCCCCAAACATGGGTACAACTAATAACATTCAAAATTGAAGATGAAATTAAAAAACCAAGACAAGCAGAAACTAAAAGAATTCATAAGTACTAAACTGGCACTAGAGAAGTTTCTTAAAGAAATACTGCAAGTAAAAAAGAAATAAATAAACCTCAGAGTTCACAAAAGGACAAATCTCATTTGAAGAGTAGTTAAAGCTGAATGAGAAATAGGATCAAATTAAACACAATAAATAAATCAAAATGGCAGGAATTAATATACATCTCTATAATAAAACAGTGTAAATGGTTTCAACTCTCTAATTAAAAGAAGTAGGCTGGCAGAACTAATAAAAAGAAAAAAAATAAGAACCAACTAACTATGTTGTTTGTAAGAGATGTACCTTACAGGCAAAGACAACCACAGGCTGAAAGTGAAAGGATAGAAATTGATATACCATGGGAATAGAGCCTGAAAACAAGCAGGAGGAGTTGCTCTCATATCTGGTAAAGCAGATTTCACACCAAAATGATCAGACAAAGAAAAGGGAACAATCCAACAAGAAGATAAACCAATATATACTTATGCCCCAAACGTGGGTGCCGCTAATTACATAAAAGACACACTACTCAAGTTGAAGCTTTAGATAAACCCTAGTACAATAATACTGGATGATTTCATCACACCATCACGTCACATCATTAGATACGTAGTCTATACATAAACTCATTAAAGACTCTTTGGACTTGAAAAATATTATAAATCAAGTTGGCCTAATGGATATCTATAGAACATTTTATCTCTCAACAACTGAATATGCTTTCTTCTCAGCAGCTCATGGAACTTTCTCCTAAATAGGCCAAATTGTAGGCCACAAAGCAACTCTTAGCAAATACAAAAACGTGTGTGTATGTGTATAAAATTCCTTGCATCTTATCAAATCATAATGGCATGAAATTATAAATCAACATGACAAAATCCTATAGACGCTATAGGAAAACATGGAGATTGAACAGTATTCTTTTGAATGATAAATGAGTAATAGAAGAAATCAGGGTGCAATTTAAAAGTTCTTAGATTCAAATAAGAATAGTGATACAACATTCCAGAACCTGTGGGACATAATGAAGGCAGTTCTAAGAGAAATTTATAGCTATGAAAGTGCCTACATAAGAAAGATCTCAGGGTTTGGATTGTGACTCAGTGGTAGAGTGCTTGCCTGGCACAAGTGGGATTCAGGTTTGATCCTCATCACCACATTAAAAAATAATAATAATAATTTGTTATTATTTGGTGTCCATCTACACCAAAAAATAAGTATAAAAAAAATCCAGAAAGATCTCAAACAACCAAATGTTGCATCTCAAGGCCCTTGAAAAAGAACAAACCAATTCCAAAACTGTAAAAGGAAGGAAATAATTAGAGCTGAAAGCAATCAACTTGAGAATAAAAAAAAAAAAATACAAAGGATTGATGAAACAAAGAGTTGGTTCTTTAAAAAGATAAACAAGAAAAATAAGCCCTTAGCCAAACTATTAACAGACTTCTCAGAAATCCAGCTCATTGGGGACTAATTTTGAAAACTGCCAAAACTGAATCAAAGAACTTAGAAACTTAAACAAACCAATAATGTGGAAGGCTTTTTAATACTGCTTGAATATCATTACAACAAAGAAAAGCCCAGGACCATATGGATTCTAGCTGAATTCTACCAGATCTTTAAAGAAGAACTAATGCCACTACTCCTCAAATTATTTCATGAAATAGAAAGGAATAATGGGACACTTCCAAATTATTTCTACAAAGCCAGTATCATACTCGTACCAAAACCAGATAAGGATTCAACAAGGAAAGAAAACTATAGACCAATATCCCTAATGAACCTACTTACAAAAATGCATAATGAAATATTAGCAAATCATGCTCAACAACATATTAAGATTATACACCATGACCAAGTTGGTTTCATTCCAGGGATGAATGAATCATTTAATATATGCAAATCAATAAATGTAATTCATCACATAAACAAGGACACTTAGTAATCTTGATAGATGCAGAAAAGGCCTTCAACAAAATTCAGCACCCATTCATGATAAAAACACTGAAGAAACTAAGGATAAAGGGAACTTGCCTCAACATCTTAAAGTCTCTTTATGAACAATCCAAAGCCTACCTCATAGTATATGAAGAAAATCTGAAAGCATTTCCTTTAAAATCTTGGACAAGACAAGGATGTCTATTCTTAACACTTCTATTTAATATAGTGCTAAAAATTCTAGCCAGAGTGATTAAGCAAGAGAAGAAAATAATAGGGGTAAGATAGGAAAGGAAGAAGTCTAATTATCACTGTTTACAGATACTATCCTATACCTAGAAGATAAAAAAATCTCCATCAAAAGACTGCTAGAGTTAACGAACAAATTTGGAAAAGTAGCAGGTTACAAAATCAATATACAAAAATCATAATAAGACCACCTGGTATATGATTTCATTTACATAAAATGCTCAGAATAGAGAAATGTATATGGACAGAAAGTAGGCTAGTGGTTGCCAAGGGTAGGAGGAAAGAAGTTACTGGGGTGAGAACTTTAGGGTATGAAGTTTCTTTTGGGGTAATGAAAGTGTTCTAAAACTGAGAACAATGATGTATACTAGAACCCATTTAATATTTTAAAAAGTTTTGTATCATAAGAATTATATGGCAATAAAGATATCATAAAATGTTTATTTTGAAAAATTGACAGTTCCATAGACCCTAAGGAGAAGCTTCAATAGTTATATGGGAAAAGCTGGATAGGTTGCTTAAAATATGTGATACATTGACATTTTAAAGATATAAACTAGCTAAATTATTGCAGTCATTTTTATTTTTCCTGATTGAATTGTATTAGAAATTACATTATCTTTTTTTCTCATTTAAAAATCATGACCTTTTACTGTTTGTCACTGGTTTCAAATCTGCAGGTATCAGTGAAGTCATATTTTCTCACTTTTATCATGTATTGAAGTATGAATAAGTCTTGGTGTGTGCTAGCATTAAAATATCACCTACTTTTTTTAACAGGTTAACAATTTTGTTTAATTGTTGATACTTATAATAAATGTAGAAATTTAACTCAGTCACAAGACTTAGTATTTAGATAAACATACTCACATAGAAAACCTGTTTTTAGAACAATCTATTTAAAATTGTATATTACTTAATAAATATTTTTTATTTTAATTTTACCTTCCTTCAAGTTATATAATTTACTTCTCCAAGTTATATAATGAAGTATTGTCTCTTGACATTCTTATGCTTTCATTTTTAAAAACACAAATATCTTTAAATTTCACAAATGTCTAAAAATTTGGTAGATTTATGTTTTTTAAGTAAAATAAAGCTTTAATTTTAGGTTTATTTTTAAAGAATATAAAAGTCAATATTGGAATACAGAAGTGTTCTTAAAAATGGAGCAATTTTTATAATGTTTTTATTCAATGGATATGTATTGAGACACAGTAAACTCAAAATGTAATGTTAAACTATAACTTACACTGTGAAGATAGTTTCAATTTGTCTTTCATCAATTGGTAAAGTTAGAATAGACCATTCTGTTACGGGAATTATAGTAATATTTTTTGTACCTCATTCATTCCTTCAGTTATTCATTCAACAAATATACATATTTTAGAATACACTGTGAGCTATGCATCAGAAATAGATGGTGATAAAAAGACATTCCTTAAGCTTATTTTCTATTGGGGAAGCCTATTGGAAAAGACTGATATTAAAAATTATCATACTAAATAGGTAATTATAATTAGCTATCATAACTATAATAATGGAGAAATAACATCAACATGGGAACATATCTCAGTGTATAGGAATCAAAAATACATATTCTCTAAGGAAGTAATGTTTGAAATGATATCTGTAGAAGAAGCCAGGAAATGTTGATAAGAAAGAAGTGTTCACAAATTCCTCAACAACACTCCTAAAGGGCAAGAAGTAAAATCAAGAATTGATAAATGGGATGATATCAAACTAAAAAGCTTTTTCACAGCAAAGGAAACAATCAAGAATATTAACAGATAGCCCTACAGAATGTGAAGAAATCTTTGCTACTTGCACCTCAGGTAAAGCATTAATCTCCAAGTTTATAAAGAACTCAGAAAACTTAACACCAAAAAAATTAATAATAATAACCTAATCAATAAATGGGCAAAGGAACTGAACAGACACTTCACAGAAGAAGAAATAGGTCAACAAATACATGAAAAATGTTCAGCATCTCTTGCAATTAGAGAAATGCAAATTAAAGTTACACTGAAATTTCATCCTACTCCAGTCAGAATGGCAATTATCAAGAATAACAATAAATGTTGGCAAGGATGTGCAGAAAAATGTTCACTCATATAGTGCTGGTAGAACTGCAGTTTGATGCAGCCACTCTGGAAAGCAGTATGGATATTCTTCAGAAAACTTGGAATGGAAACGAGCATTTGACCCAGTTTTCCCACTCCTTGGCGTATACCCAAAGGACTTAAAAATAGCATACTTTAGTGACACAGCCATATCGATGTTTATAGCAGTTCAATTCCCAATAGTTAAGCTATGGAACCAACCTAGGTGCCCTTCAATAGATGAATGGATAAAGAAAATGTAGCATTTATACACAATGAAATACTAACTGAGCCATAAAGCTAACTGAATAAATAAATAAATGCTGCTAACTGGATGGAACTGGAGAATATTATGCTAACTGAAATAAGCCAGTCCCCCACCAAAAAAACAAAGACCAAATATTCTCTGATATGTGGGTGCTAACTCACAATAAAGGGGGAGGGGGAATAATAGAAATTCATTATATTAGACAAAGGAAAGTGAAGGGAAAAGAGGGAGGATTGGAATAGGAAAGACAGTAAAATGAATTGGACATAACTTTCCTATGCTCATATTTGAATACACGACTAGTGTGACTCCATGTATATATAGTACATTTTACTGTCATGTATAACTAAAAGGAACAAAAAAAAATAAAGAAGTATTCAGAGCAGAAGGAATATATGTGGAAGTGTAGAGGTGACAGATCATGTGCATTCAAGACCCCAGTTGAATCCAAGAAGGATTAGAGTACACTGTAGAGAAGAGGAAAACTGACACTAGAAAGTTAGGTGGTGTCAAGGTTTAAGTTATTTTTCAAAATTACCCTAAGGACGGGAGAAAGAGGTACCAAAGGATTTTAAAATGCAAAGAATGCATGATCAGATTTTTTTTTAAAGATTGATTTACCACACAGAATACATCAAGATTGAATCATGAAGAAATAAGAAGCCTGAACAGAGCAATAACAGGTAATAAAAACTTAAATTAGTAATAAAAAACTTCCCATATAAAAGCCCAGGACCAAAAGGCTTTGCCGCTGAATATTTTGAAAACTAGTACCAATTCTCAAGTTACTCCAAACAATGGAAAAAGAAAACATTCTTCTAAACACATTCTATGAGACCAATATTACCCTGATACTAAAAGCAGAGGAGAACACACTAAAAGGGGGAGGGGAGCAATATTTTTGGATGAACTGATGCAAAAGAATTCCTCACAAAAATACTAGTAAATTGAGTTTTATAACACATGAAATGATTTTAAAGGTTATACAGAGCAATCAGGAAGACAAAGAAATCCAAACAGCTTCCAAATTGGAAGAAGGATCCAAATTGTCTCTTTATAGATGACATGATCTTCTAGAGAGAACGCCCAAAACTTTATCAAAAAAATTAAAATAAATGAATCCAGCAAATTTTCAGGATACAAATCAGCATGTGAAAATCATAGCTTTGCTTTATGAAATAGAAGAAAATAATCCCATTTGTGCTATCTATAAAAAAATAACTAGGAATAAATTTAGCCAAAGAGGTGAAAGATCTCTTTAATGAAAATTATAAAACATTGAATAAAAAAAAATGGGAAAACATCTCATATTCATGGATTAGAAGAATATTGTTAAAATGTCCATACTACCCAAAATGACTTAGGCATAGAATTTTTATAGGCATTACATTGAATCCTATATTTACCAGATTTTCTATATATATGGAATCTCACACACATGCGCGCGCGTGCGCGCGTGCACACACACACACACACACACACACACACATATCTTGAGCAAAAAGAACAAAGCACAAGGCATTATACCACCTGACTTAAAAATATACTACAAAATAGCATGGTATTATCATAAAACCATAATCTAATGGAACAGAATGAAGAATGCATAAGTAAACTCAAGTGTAACCAACTAGTTTTCAACAAAGATACTAAGAAAATACGTTGGGAAAAGGATAATCATTTCAATAAGTGGTGCTGGGAAAATTAGGTATTCAAAAGTGAAAGAATGAAACTAGATTCCAGTCTATCACCAGTTACAAAATGGATTAAAGAATTAAACGTAAGACCTGAAACAATGAAAGAACTAGAAGAAAACATAATGGAAAATAGATTTTGGTTAAAGCACAGGAAATTAAGGCAAAAATAGATAAATGAGATTACATTAAATGGAAAAGCTTCTGCACAGCCAAGGAAACAATTAACAGAGTGAAAAGACAACCTAAAGAATGGTAGAAAACATTTGCAAATTACACACCAGACAAGTCCTTGATATCTAGAATACATAAGGAACTCCAAAAACTCTATAGCAAAATAAATAAATAAAGATAAAATTTTCTCCACAAAAGACGTACAAACAGCCAATTGATTTATTTAAAAATGCTCAACATCACTAATCATCAGAGAAATGAGAATCAAAACCACAATGAGGTATTACCTTACCTAGTAAGAATGACCATTATGTAAAATATTAAAGATAATAAGTGCTGGCAAGGATATGGAGAAAGGAGTGCATGAACATTTATTGGTGGAAATATAAATTAGTACAGTCATGGTTCTACAAAATATTAGAAATAGATTGATACAGCAATCCCACTACTAGGTATATAGCCAAAGGAAATGAAATTTATATGTGAAAACAAAACACACCCATGTTTAATTTACAACACTATTTCCAATAGGCAAAAAATGAAAGCAACCTAAGTATCCATCAATCAATGGATAAAGAAAATATGGTACATATAGACAATGGAACACTAATCCTGCCATTTGTGACAACATAGATGGAAATGGAGATCATTATGTTAAGTGAAGGAAACCAGTCACAGAAAGACAGTTTTTGCATCATCTCTCTCAATATGGAGTCTAAACAAATTGATCTCAAAGAAGTGGTAGTTACCAGAGTCTGGGGAGAATAAGTGGGAGGGAGGAATGGGGGAAGGTTGATCAGTGAATGTTGTATTACAACTAAATAGGCGTTCTGTTGTATTATCACACAGTAGGGTAACTATAGACAAACAATAACCTACTATAATTCAAAAAGCTAGATTTTGAAATGTTTTTACCATAAAGAAATGATAAATGTTTGAGATAAATAAGTTTAACCTGATTTAAACACTACACAATGTATATATGTAGTGAAATATCACCTGTTACTCCATTAATATGTACAATTTGTTTTATATACTAATTCAAATTTTAATTTAAAAATAATTTTTTAAAGATTTATTTAACTGTAATGAAAGGTAGACTGAAGTTAAGAGTAAAGTCAAAGAAGTTAGTAAACCATTCAGTAATTAGGGCCAAAACAAATAGCTTCCAGAGTGGGGCAGTTATAGAGGGTGTGGAAAGAAAAGGACAGATTCAGAAAGTAATTCTTGGAAGTGGCAGGACTTGATAATTGGTGGCATGTGGAAAGTTACTGAGAATGAGCCAAACATATCTCCCCAGTGTTTAATTAGGCAACTACGATCCTCAGTACTACCAATTATGATATGAAATCCTAGGGAATAGTGTTTCTCCTCAAATCAGAAGAGGAAATTTATGAGTTTATCTCAGTATATGTATATGACATAATCAAGTTGTAGCTTAGCAAATTTTTATACTGACTATTGAAATTTAAAACTTGGTGAAATTTCTAGGAGAGGTCTTAGAAGAATTACCTTACCAGGAGATTAGAAGAATTCTTTAAACTTTAACTTGCATTTTTTAAGGCCAAAATATTTCATAAACTTTTATATTGTCTGTGTATTATATCAGTGGTATAATAGAATATTGAACTTAAATATTACATAATTCTGATTTTTAACTCCAGCTCTTTAAAAAAGTTGCTTTTTCAAGACAACCTTACTATAAAACTAATGAAATGGTTATTTAAAACTATTAAGACACAGTCTCCTAGAACATCCTAGTACCCAAACCATTTCCTAAGTTCAATATGGCCAAAAATGATCCTAACTCTTCCAACTATGTTCCTTTGACCTTGAACTACAGAGTTCTTTCATTTACAGATGCTTCTCAATTTGTGATGGGGTTATGTTCCAATAAAACCCCATTACAAGTTGAAAATATTGTTAAAGACATTTAAAATGCCTAATCTACTGAACTAAATAGTGCAGCAACACAGTACTGTAGCATATCAGTTATTTATTATTGTGATCCTGTGGGCTGACTGGGAGTTTCAGTTTCAGAGGGTCTCTTAATACACATATTGCCACGCTTAAGAAAAATCAAAATTCAAGATATGGTTTCTTCTGAATGTAAGGTCAAAAGGTTATGATTTAATTCATCATAAGTTGAAGATCAGCTAGCATATGTTAAAACCTGAAGGTACTATATAATATTTATAAGATTGCTTATATTTTGTACCAAGTATAAACTATGGGAATATAGATTGGCATGAAAGCAAAATGTTGGAAGAGCTATGAAAGCAAAAATACATTGCCATTAGTGTAGGTTAACAGTAGAAAAATTAAAATAATGAGCACTAAGAGATATGAAATTAATATTACCTAGGGAACTATATTTTCATTTTCAGAATTTCTTCAGTTGTTACCAAAGTTACTTTAGAGTGAGATATTAATTTTTTTTTTATTCCTTCACTCTATAAAACATGTTAGTTTTTTTTTTCACTTAAATTGTTGAACTTTGTTCTACTCTGTAAAAGATGATGCTATAATTCCAAGCAGGAAACACATGTTTGCTCTCTAATTAATGCATTTCTTTCCCCTTCTTGGAGAAATAATGACTTTTTTTACTTTTTCCATTATATTTCTATTAAATCTAATGCCAGGGCACCTGGGTTACATAACTGATGACATTTGTGTGTTTTCCTAAATTATTTGCTAAAAATGAGAATTCAGTCTAAAAATCACAGTGAACACTTCCCCAGATCTTATGTTTTTTATTCTCCAATAAAATGCCATGATCTGTTTTCATGGTATTTAGAATACATAGTCACAATGGAAAGTGTTATCTTTGTTCTTATGGTATAATATCTTAACTCCTGACATTTCAGGATTTAATATATATTTTAATGACTTGTACATTTCCATGGCAGATCAATGGCTTATTACTGGAAGGATGCAGTTTTGATGGAAATCGGCTTTCTGAAAACCAGCATGATTCTCCCAGTGTATCATCAGTTCTCCCTTGTTTTATGGGCTGGATTCCACAGGTAATAATTTTTAAAGGAATAATTTTTTATTTCATTATCTTTTCAATAAGATTATCAGCTGTGGACTTCTATTTTATTTCTAATCTTACTTGCATTTGAACAAATTTGTAGTCAAAACATTTTATCCTTTATAAAAGATGCACAGAATGTGCACCAGTTAGGTTTGGAAAGAACAATATATTCCTTTTATGTTCTCAAGAAATGATCATAAAAGGAACATATCATATGTGTTAAGTGTTTCATGTACTTTATATACTCTTCAAATCAATTGTGCAAGGCAGATACTGTGCCCATTTTCAAATGAATAAATGTGTGCCCATGAAGGTTAGAGAACTTACTGCAGTTGGGCACACCAAAAGTGACCAAATCAATGTGTTAATACACACCTGGTACTATCACACCATGACCTTATATTGCTGATAGGTAGATGGAAAATAAAACCTTCAGTTATTGGAAGAATTTTCAACAATGGTATCAGGATGCAAGCATGCCTTTAAAATAGAATATAGTTGTAGATGAAGAATCCAAGTATGAACATATGTGAACAAACTATAATCCTGTACCTAAATAGTAATAAAACTATTTCATGTATTGCTCACTATATGAAATATTAATTTTCTCATTGTGGAATAATGCATCGACTTTTCTATTATAGGTCTCAAGAATCAAAAATATCTGAGTATTTTTTGAAAAAAAAAACTATACCTGTAGTAATAATTTAGTCATCATACTCAAGAGCCAGAATAGAATCCTCTGACCTAAAAGAGCATACATTATTGTATGACCTCCTATTTTTTCCCATCTCATATTTATTTTACATAATATGAAATTAACTATCAGATGAAAAGAGGTTGAAAGAATTTTTTTCAATCTTTCTATTAATTCCTAATGAGAAATTCCTACCAAAAAGTTGATAAATTAAAGATTATACGTTTTTTAAAAATCTTAGATGTGTTTACCAAATGGAAAGTTATATGCAAAAGTTAAGGTTGGAATTTGTCAAGGGTTTAAACTACATCACGTAAAGTTGTGTATGACGTAGGTGAATTCTAATGAATACAATTATGTGAAATACTTACTCTTTGCCAAATAAAATTCACATAATGACTTTGATGAGGTCATAAACAAATTAGACAAGTGTTAACTGGTTCACTGAAGAGAAACCCCAACAATAAAAATAGAGCATGAAGAGTGACTAGAATAAACATAGTAGAAAATGACCTGGAGCAATACCCACATAATTGACCATAAAGTAAAGGCAAAGCAGGAAGCCAAAACCAGCCTATTACTGGGTTGTATAAAAAGCCCTGTGACTCTACAAGACCTAGGAGTTGATACCTTTGTAACATTTTACTTCAGGTTTCATATCTACGCAGTTATATTTTTCATCCTTTAAAAGAATCAGTGTTATAATGAAAAACTAAAAATATGAAAAATAGCTATTTCATGTAAAAAAAAAAGGTAAAATGAATTGAGTAATCTATGAAGAGCAGGTAATATGAAATTTTTTTTTTAAAGAGAGAGTGAGAGAGAGGGGGAGAGAGAGAGAATTTTTTTAATATTTATTTTTTAGTATTTGGCGGACACAACATCTTTGTATGTGGTGCTGAGGATCGAACCCCGGGCCGCACGCATGCCAGGCGAGCGCGCTACCGCTTGAGCCACATCCCCAGCCCGGTAATATGAATTTTTTCATGGCATTTCGTGAAAGGATTTATTGATTCTTCCCCACTTTCCTCTCCACTCCCTTCCTTTACCACTGTAGAGACCCCTTCTTTGCACACAGCCTATGGCTTTCAGACTCTCAACTAAGGAGGATATGGGACATATTTATTGCTAATTGTTCCTGAGCAAAATATTTTGGTGTCAAGCAGAACTTAATTCCTGTGCCAGTTCCCAAAATTATGAACTAGGTGGGTTAGGCAAAATAACCCCACTGAATCAATTTTTTCTTTTGAAAATGTGGATACTGATAATTCAAGAAGACCATGTTGAGGATTAAATAAGTTCCTATTATATATAAGTTCCTATGTATATAAAGTTCCTATGTATATAAAGTACAGTGTCTCACACATGGTAAGTCTTAATTTATTCTATTGCAAATATTTTTAAACATTTTAAAAGTATGACAATACTTATTTTATATAGTGCCTTATGGTTTACTGATCATTTTGATTATATAAAAACAGCAAGTATTTAATGATATCAGATATATGCTGAACACTGGGCTTACAATGATAATTTGTACCATCAAATTCTTCTATTGAATGGGGCAGCAAATAAGAAATTATTTCAGTTCAGAAATATAAATGTAGTTATAGACATTTATATACAAGTGCTTAGAGAAACCTCACCTCTACTATCTGTGAGCAGATGAGGGAAAGTCAAATGACTTTGTGATTTGAAGTATGGTTAATGAAAGTTCAAGGACAAATTCAAAAAGTGGGTAAGGTAGTTTAGATAGAACAGGCAACAGATGTAAAGGTGTAGAGGTAGAAAATAAATTAGGTTATTCTTGGAAACACAGGTATAGTACATTTGGAGTATATGTTCATTTGGAAGGCTGGTAGGGGTGGTGGTCAGATAGGAAGGCCAAGATCAAGTGTGATAAGCTGAGTAGCTGTGCCCAGGAGTTTAGACTACCTTATGGTCAGTACAAAATTTTTAAGAATTAGAATAAGAGCATGATAAGATTAAATTTCTAGTTTTAGAAAATCAGTCTACAATTGAGTGAGTGGATACAGATTGGCACAGGGTGAAATACAAATATATTTGTCTTCATATCAATCCTGTAAGTTTTGTAGAGCAGGTTCTGTTTTGTTGATGAAGAAACTGAAAAATTAGGTAAATGACTTTTTATGTCATAATTTGAGTAATAATCAGCATTTCTTTGTACTGATTATGTACCAAGCATTGTGTGAAGTGTTTACAAGATATTTAAACCTTGCAAAAATTTTTGAAATAAAGATTATCATATCCTTTGGGGGAAAAAAAACAGGTTTATAAGATTATATAAATGGCCCAAAGATCAAATGATTAGTAGATAAGCAACTGAAATTCAAATCCAGGTCTGTCTTTCATAAACTTTTGGCCTAATAAAGAACCATAATAAGAGTTTAAACCAGGGCTTGGAAAACTATAGCCCAAGGAACCAAATCTGGTTTGCTGCCTGGTTTTGAATAACCCATGAGTATTGAATGTTTTTTACATTTTTAAAAAGTTAGAAAACTCAGAAGAATAGCATTTAATGACATGTTAAATTTCCATGAAATTTAAATTTCAGTGCCCATAAATACAGTTTTATTTGGAAAGTAACCATGCCCATTTGTGGACATGTTGTCTACTGCTGCTTTGAGGCCATAACAGCAAATTTGTGTTGCTGCATCAAAGACAAGGCAGCCCATAAATCCTGAAATGTTTCCTCTCTGGACCCTTATAAAAATGTTTTCCAACCCTGTATAAACTATTAACCTCTCTAACTTCTGCTTCAGATGTTTCTAAAAGTGTCTTTTTAGGATAACTATGGCTATTTTTAATAAATTCTACAGAATTTGGAGTAGACAGGGAATGTCAACTTTTTAATGAATTTTTACTATTAGGGAAGAAACCAGTGTAAAACCAAAAGACCATCAACATCAATTTATATAAGCCAGTAAAACAAGTTACTTTTGACTTCCTTCTACTTTCTTCCTTCCTTTGTTGTAGAAAGTCCA
This sequence comes from Callospermophilus lateralis, assembly GCF_048772815.1. Lineage (NCBI taxonomy): Eukaryota > Metazoa > Chordata > Mammalia > Rodentia > Sciuridae > Callospermophilus > Callospermophilus lateralis. The sequence goes on along the minus strand of NC_135306.1, from coordinate 123,274,414 downwards.
GAATTTTTTAATAAGCTTGGGGAAATAATACAATTCAAAACTTTGGTGACTAAATGTTTTTAGGTCAGATAGAGGTTTCTTTTCAATGAATTATTTTCACAATATTATCTGTCATCCAGTAGCCCCAAGTAGCTACATTCCAGCAGAAATTTGCCTCCTAATTCAGTCCTTCGCACAACATTATTTCATGGTTGAACCTCCATTTTTCTTAGAACATTTTAGGCTGCAAAAAATTGTAAAACTGCTTCAATTATTTTAATATATGGTGATATTTTAATAAGGATATCAACAACAAATTCTAAGACTTTTATTGGGGAAGAGAAAACTCCTATATTACTTGTGTTTAAATGCATTATACTTGGTAAATTAACAAAATTGAAATTATAAACAAGGAAACTTTAAAGTAACCAAGTAGATTATGAACTTTTTCTGAGTGCTTCCTTCTGTTTACTAGATTGTTTGTGTGTATTAAAATAATTTAACCTGTACTCAGATTTATTTACTTATACCTTCATCCATTCATGTTGCAGATTCTAAAAGTTGCTTCTATTTCAGTTTAGTGCTTGGTTACACTAATATAGATCCAAATTAAGATATCCCTAAGGGATTTTACCCTAAAAGCATTCACTTTATTCAAAGCATGTTTTTCGGCAACAATTATTCTATTCTAGTTCTGTGAAAAATTGTTTGGTAAACAAATTTAATTCCCACAAATCTCCTACCACACAGCTTTCTCATGTACCATCCTCCATTGGGATGTAATGTTCCATGTAATATGATTTGAGAAACACTGCTTTATGGTGTAGACCAGTCTTAGGTAATGCCCCATTTTGGCATTCCATAGGAAGTCCACAGGAAATAAGTTTGCCTTTATTCTGTTTTTCCAATAAAATAAAAATAAAGGAGTTTACCAGTCCCATAGTAACTTAGCAATCTTAAACCAGCCTGTACCCCAAGGGCCTAGACTTTCCAACAGGCACCACATTTGACAATTCAACTTGAGAAACAATTTCCAAGAAAAATATGACTGCACTAGGAAAAAGCCATTATATTACTTTTTATAGATAATTAAAATATTAGATATCAGAAAATATGTACTGAAATCTTATAAAAGAAATGCTCTTAGCATTATAATAGTGAAAAATATGAACCAGAGTACCTTTTTAAATTATCTAAATATTCTTGACAAGCAAAGTCTTTCAAAATGTTCATGAGTGGCAAGTTACTTTGTTTCCTGTTTTGAGCTATTTTGTTTTTCCAGAGTTGAGCTGCACTACTAAATTATACCACTTATATATTAAGCCTCCAGTTTCCTAAGATCTTTCCTAACAAAATAAAATAAAAAATCTATCTACTTGATCCATAAACACTCAAAGCATGTGTTAAAATAAGCTAGGTGAACTATGCACATCCAGTAAGAAATAGTTTGTTTCGCCTTTGTATATATTTTATTATAATGAAGCTGAGTTGAAATTGACCACATAGATAATATAATGGACCTAGTAATTTTGTTTTGGTTTTTTTTTTTTATTTATTTTTTTTGCTTCCTTTAGTATGTTGGCTAAATTACATCCTACATTAATATTTTTCCTTTATATAATGTATTGCCCTCTTTTGAATAGTTAACATATTGCTTACTATTCGCAGAACTCATGTGCTTTTAAACAACTTTGCCTGGGGCATGGAGTTAATTTTATTGTGAGGCAGTCAGACCTTTTTTTTTTAAGACACTTTAGGGAAGCAAAAACAATGCATGGCTGCTTGCTCACAATTATTGCCTATGAAAAGCTACTTGGCCCAAGTGAATGCAGAACTTCAAATTTTACCTTCATTATTGAACTGAATCAACTGGACCTAGTTTCTATTTTAATAAGAATATAGTTTATGAACACATTAACTACTTTAGAGTAATTACAATAAATTTTTAATTATTAAATTTTAATTACATTGAACTGTTGTTATATGTACTATTAATGTGAATTATTTTAAGTCAATATATGTTTTATACTAATTGAATAGAAATTTTATTCAAATATTTTAGCCCAGCAGGGTTGTACACTTTCCCTGTCAAGATAAACATATTAAAGAGAGAACAGGGATAAGAATTTAATTCAGTTAGCTCTACTTCTGCTTTGACCATTTATTTATTGGTGACTTTTCAGGAAGTTTACTCAACTTTTTTATAGAATAACATTTACCACCTAAGAGATCTTGGGAATCGACAAGCAAAATGTCAAACTGCTGTGGTGCTTTGCTTTAAAATACTATAGGTTTGGGGAGGAAGATTTGTTGTCTCACTTTAAAACAAAGCCTGTAACTACAAGCAGATTTGGAAGAATTTAGAAATAGATAGAAAACCTAGTAGATTGATAGTGAACATGCAAAGAATCCACTTTGCATGATTGCTAATTTCCTCATTTAAAAGGAAATTTTTAAATTAAATAAGGACAGTCTTCTCACTAGTGTAGCATTATAAAACATTTCATTGTGATATTGTTATTGCATTTTTGGTCATTGAAGTAATGGGGAACAAAGCAAATATCAGGTGGCAGGGAAAAATAATTTCAGACCTTTCCTGGGATTTAGACATTCACAGATTCAGATCATTTTAGTTCAACAAATATGTAATATGTGTCTACCCTCTGCTAAAGAATCTAGAGGTAACACAAGAAGAAAGCCCACATTAGGATATTAACCTTAGCCTTGGCCAATGAAGTGTGACAATTACAGTAATTTCTGAATCCTAAAGGTTTGCCACTTAAGCAATTGGAGAGGAAGGAAGAAATTAGCCAGTGACAGATAACAGTTGAAATTTGTCTTTACTCCAACTACTACAATTTTTCCTGTGTCCCAACTCAAGATTCAGATTGTCCTTGAATCCTTATTAGTTAACATATATCCAGAGTAGTATTTTTTATTATTTTGATTTTTAAATAAAATAAATATAAATTTTAAAAAACAAAAAATAAAAGTACACATTTTTCCAAAAATTATATTCTAATTATTTGATGTGTGTACATTTTGTTTCCTAAACTGAATTTTAAGAAACAAATATTTTTTTTCTATTTGTATATATACATATATATATACACACACACACAATTATATAAACACACACACAATTATATAAACACACACACTCACACACACACACACACACACACTCACACACACACACACACACACATACACACAAATGCTTAGCCTTTACATTTTAGTCATATTAGCATATAAAATGCTCTTAAATAGGTGATTAACTGACAAAATAATCAATGTAAACATACAGTTTGAAAGATTCAGGATAAATAATGTTTTTATTTGGTGAATGATTCTACATAAAAAACAAATTTTTATATGTACATCAGATTAAGATTTAGAAATGTTAGAAATTAATTTGTCAAAGGGAGTTAACTGATTTATCACCTACCTAAAGAGGCAGACAGCATTTGGGTGTGAGAGATATGGTGGAGGATGATTGAAAGAAATTTTATATAGTGTTTACCTAGATGTAAAAATACAGTGTTTTAATTTTTTTCCATGAAGGAAAATTATCTTATTTCTATCATAGCACAATTCTGTATATAGATAGATAGATAGATAGATAGATAGATAGATAGATAGATAAAAGGTACTAAAACGGTAGGATGTTATTTTGAGATGATTTTGAATTAGTAGAAAGGAAAAGGTATTACAAAGAATTGGAGATATATGAATAAATAATACTTACACTTGAGCTCCTTACTACATCATATGATTATTTCAACTTCCTGTGAGGTGTGCAAGTAATACTTGTCCTTTTATAATAGGAAAACTGATGTTCAGAGAATAATTTGAGAGTCCACAGTTCCTAGACAGGTACTCCAGAGCCTATAAATGATCTATTTCCATAAACACTGTTGTCTTCTATTTTGGAAAATAACAGACCTGGATACAGTGTCACACACCTGTAATGCCAGTGACTCGGGAGATTGAGGCAAGATCGCAAATTTGAGCCTGGCCTGGGCAGGTTAGTGAGACCTTGTCTCAAAATAAAAGAGTTGAAGATATACACAGTGGTAGAGTGCCTCTAGGTTCACTTTCCAGTATTCTAGTAAAACACACACACACACACACACACACACACACACGGGGAGGGGGGAAGAGAGAGAGAGAGAGAGAGACAGAGAGAGAGAAGAATAACAGTGCTAAGATTACATGTGCCAAAATGCATTTTCAACTGTACTATCTATGGCAACTTTGCCACTTCCTAACTAGGTTAGAATGGGTAAATTCTCTGATTTATCACTTCTCATATTCTAGAATGGGTCCCTGTTGACTCTTAAATTCTAAAAAATTAAAATTAGTCTAATAAAATTACAACTTAAGTAAAAACACTAATCTGAAATGGAAATTCGATTCATTAGTAACTCATTTTAAATTTTTTTTTCTTTGAAAAATATGAACTTCTAAGTTGAGTCACTGAAAACTTATAGAATGAGAACGTATGATTATTCTTAGCACCCAAATTATGGTCTCTAGTACTGTTTCTCTTGAAAGAAACCAGGGATCAGAGTAATGACTAATTTTATTTCTGGAACAGGATGTACATAAGATGAGCTCAAAACATCATGGCATATAAGAAATACAAAAAAGCTATTGAAGACAACTAAGGACATATCAAAATTTAGGAGCCCACTTAGTTACTACTGAGCAACAACTGACAATTTGAACATCAGGACAATAACTGCATTACATTGGACCCCACATCAAATGTTTATATCCACCAGCTTATAATGCTATTTAAAGAGAGAGAGAGAGATGGGCTGGGATGTGGCTCAAGTGGTAGCGCACTCAGCTAGCATGCATGAGGCACTGGGTTCGATTCTCAGCACCACATAAAAATAAAATAAAGATACTGCATCCCTCTAAAACTAAAAAATAAATATTTAAGAGAGAGACAGGAGTGGGTGGAGAAGGTGGTCATTGGTCACTTTTGGAGTATACTAGAAATAATTATTTTTTAAACAGATTAAGGGAAATTATATGCATTTACTTCATCTTTCCCATATGGACTATACCTCTTGCTAATTAAAAATAAGTAAATAAATAAATAAATAAATGGAAGTTGTTCTTTATGTATTCCTCCTTAGAAATGAAGAAATGATAGAACTGGGTTACATTTTATGATGGGTAAAATAATGATCATTGATAGTCTCTAATATTCAGAAAAGAACCAGATATTATATACCTCTTGATGAAAATTTATAGTTCCACCTATGCAATATTTTTGTCAAGAAAGCGAATTTTATATTACCTCTAGATCCAGTTCATAGGAATACAAGGTACAACAGAGGAACATGAAAGCATGGAAATGTAACCAAAAGTCAAATGTAACCAAATGATACTCTGTATCATTTCTCAGGAAAAGAATTACTAAGAAAAGAGATTAACAACTGGGAACTTTAACAACTGTGGACTTTATTTGAATTATGATTCTAACAAAAAAATAATGGAAAAATGAATGTATTATGGAATTACTAATTTTCATGTGTGATAATGCCATTCTGGTATTATTTTTATTTATAGATGAAGCTTGAAAATTGTAGAATTTGATTCAAAATACTCTAGTATTGGGGACTAGGGAGACAATGACCGTTAGTAGTTTTTGCAGTGGGATGATAAAGCTGTAACATTATTAATCTTTACTTAAAACATTTTGTAATAAAATGGTGAATAAAACTTATCAATTGGAAGGTATTTAGTTATCTAACAATCTTCTTCAAAGTAGTATATTGCTGTATTTTAAAACAATTTCTTTTTGAACAGGGTGCATATGGTCCATATTCTCCTGATGAGTGCATCTCTTTGCCTGTTTACACAAGTGCTGAAAGGGATCGTGTGGTAACCAATATCGATGTTCCATGTGGAGGTAACCAAGACCAGTGGATTCAGTGTGGAGCAGCTCTATTTCTAAAAAATCAATAGAGGCTAGAAACAACAAAGTGTCTTAGCAAAATGAAGAAACTGTCATTTAAGCTTTAAATAAAATATATAATCAGCCTACAGTTGAATTATTAGTTCAAAATGTTGGTATATAGTTATTCTATATTATTGGTCTCCTTGGATTTTTATCTTAATGTGTAATAACAGCATTGGCTAACTTTTAAAGTAAAGAATTAATATTAAAATGGAGGATCCCTTTGATAACAAATATTTCTAAGAAGAAGTATACTTTTCTAGTAGCTCAAAAACTTATTTTTAGTAAGAGGTTTAAAATACTGTACTTAAAGAATCAATATTTTGACTATCATTTTTTGAATCATAATTATTTAATAAAAGTTCATTAGTTTTTCAGTGTCCCATAGTTTTAAATATACACATATTCAAGAATGTATATTTTGAAGTTATAACAAATATCTAATATCAGTACATTAGTCATATGATTAATATCTTGTGAATTTTATTATATAATTATAACCAACATTTTAAATAAAAAAGAATAATTCATATAAGACAATAAAGGGAGCATAAATTCTGTTTATTTTTGTAAATATGTACCTTTTTTGTTTTCTATTTTTAAATTCTTTATGGATGCTAGTATTTAAGCTTTGCAAGACTCCCTGAAATCAAAGAAACCAAAAATACTATTCAACTGAATGATAGACATTTTAGTAGCCTACAAATTCATTTCTAGATATTTGTTTGGAGTCTAGATGTGTATTTTTAATAGGTATTTATAACAAGTCATAGCACCAAAAAGAACTTAAATACTTAGAGAATCAAAGGATGAAACAATATTTTCTTTAAAAACTGTTTATAGCTTCTCAAAGTAATCCTAAAGATGTAGGAATCTGAGGATCACTTTTGGTATTATAGACAAAATATAGCCATATTACCAAAAGTGATCTGTAGATTTTCTGCAGTCCCCATCAGAACACCAGTGAAATTCTTCACAAAACTCGAAAAAAATTATATGGAAGAATAAAAAATCCCGAAGGGTCAAAGCAATGCAAATCTAAAAGAGGATTCCTAAAGGCATCTAAATATCTAACTTTAAGTTGTACTACAGAGCTGTAGTAACAAACTGCATGGTACAGCATAAAAACAAACACATAGTACAGAATCAAAGCCACAGAGACAAATCCACACATGTATAGTCATCTGATCCTTGACAAAGAAACCAAAAACATGTATTAGAGATAAGACAGCCTTTTTAACAAGTGATCCTGGGAATACTGATTATCTATATGTAGAAAAATGAGATGAGACCCTCTTCTCTCAACCTGTACAAAATTAATTTAAAATGATTCAAAGACCTAGGAGTTAAACCAGAAACTTTGCAACTCCTAAAGCATAGGGTCAACACTTAAACATATGGGCATAGTCAATGACTTCCTCAATAGGACTCCTAAAGCTTGGGGGATACCACCAAGAATTAATAAATAGGATGGCATCAAATTAAAAAGCTTCTGCACAGAAAAGGAAACAGGAATGTGAAAAGAGAACCTACAGAATGGAAGAAAATGTTTGGTAGCTACTCTTTGACAGAGGATTAATATCTAGAATATATAAAGAAACTTAACAAAAAAATAAATAAATAAAAGAGAAAATGAACTAAACAGACACTTCTCTGAAGAAGAAATGCAAATGGGGCTGGGGATGTGGCTCAAGAGGTAGCACGCTCACCTGGCATGCGCAGGGGCTGGGTTCAATCCTCAGCACCACATAAAAATAAAATAAAGATGTGTCCACCGAAAACTAAAAAATAAATATTAAAAAATTCTCTCTCACTCTGTCTCTTTAAAAAAGAAAAAGAAATACAAATGGCCAGCAAATATAAAAAAAAAAAATGTTCAACATCATTATTGTTTAGGGAAATGCCATTCAAACATTGAGATTTCATCCTACTCTAGTCAGAATAGCAGCCATAAAGAATACAATAATAAATGCTGGAGAGGATGTGGGGGAAAAGGGACACTTTCATACTGTTGGTGCTATTGTAAATTAATACAACCACTATGGAAGTAAATATGGAGTTTCCTATGAAGACTAGGAATGGAATCACCATATGACTCAGCTATACCACTCCTTGAATTTATGCTAAAGAATTAAAGTAAGCACACTATAGCAATACATGCATGCCCATGTTTAAAGCAGCACAGTTCACAATAGCCAAATTTTTAAAAACCAGCCTAGGGATCCATCAACAGATAAGAAAGTGTGGTGTTTATACACAATGAATTTTATTCCACTACAAAGAAGAATGAAATTATGTCATTTTGAAAAAAATGGTGAAACTTGAGAGCATTATGTTAAGTGAAATAAAGTCAAAGATATTTTTTTCTCATATTTTTTTCTCATATATGGAAGCTAGAGAGAAAAAAGAGGAGACCTCATGAAAATAGAATGGGGATCAGTAGGGTAGAAGAGAACCAGGAGAAAGGAGCGGGGAGGGAATAGGGAAGCACTAGGGAACAAAATTGACCAAATCCTGTTCTTCTGTTGTGTATATATACAGATATGTAACAAGAAATCCCGCTATTAAGTATAATTAAAATGCACCAATAAAATTCTAATAAAAATGAAATAGGAAATAATGGCATAAAAAAACAGGATATTGCTGAATATTCTACAAGATGATTATTAGCCTGGTCTGGCCTGGCAGGAACCGAATTCTAGGTGCATGGCTAGGATGAAGTTATCTTCTCATCCTCCTACCCCATTCAATTGACCAATGCAAGGTCACTATAACCAATAGAAACCCCTTTGTCCCGAATTCTCTCTAACTAGTTCAACTGAGTATTATAAGAGGAAATGCTTAAAGGAACTCTGTATATTACTGCAGAACAGAGGAATACATATGGAAGGTTTTTAATGGGCCATGTGTGGAAATATTGTACATCATTTATGTTTATATTCTATTAGAACTTAAGTGGTTATACCTAATTTCTAGAGTATTTGGGAAATATAGTCAACTGGGTGCTCTGGATCTCTCTGCCACATCCCCAAACAATGAAGAATTTCTTCAAGTGATGTGAATCCATTACAGAAATACATTCAATACAATGGCATAACATTCAAGAGTTAAGAAACATACCTTTAATCATCTTATTCCAACCCTCATTCTTTTTTGGGGGTAAGGGAGTCCCAAGAATTGAACTCAGGGGCACTCCACCACTGAACCACATCCCCAGCCCTGTTTTGTATTTTATTTAGAGACAGTAGCTCACTGAGTTGCTTAGTGCCTTGCTTTTGCTGAGGCTGGCTTTGAACTGCAGTCTTTCTGCCTCAGCCTCCCAAGCTGCTGGGATTACAGGTGTGCACCACTGTGCCTGGCCAACCCTCATTCTTATGGATTATATAGTACCCCCTTATCAATACTAGGATATTTCAGTGCTATAAAAAAATAACATTTTCTTAACGGTATCACCTTTTCTTTTTGGTTACCATGTTATTTTTATTTTTTATTTTTTCACAGTACTGGGGTTTGAACCCAGAGCCTCATGCATGTGTGTATTAAGCAAATAAACACTGAGCTATACTCTCAGCCCCACCAAATTTTTTTTTTTAAATTTGAGAAGTGACACAAAATATGTAGAAAATTCATAGTACAATGAAATATGATGTATATGGCATAGTAGCAAAGAACTGTGGAATTCCAGTAATAACATGACTAATTTTATTTGATACATGTATAACTTAATCAAAGGTTATCAACAACAGACTTTTTTTTTTCTTTTTTGAATGGCCACCCAAAATGAACAAATAATTAACATGATGTTTGCTTTAGATTTTTTAAAGAAACTTGAAATGTTTAAATCATTTCAAAATCAGTTGAAGTCCTTCACATTTTAATTCTTTCCTCCTCAGAGGCACTAACTAATATGCATATGTTTTATACATACTCCACATTTTAATTATAAAATATATCCAAAACCAATAAGGAGTTTTTTGGGGGTTCTGTTTTTACTTTGAATAGGCACTACAAGAAGCCTCTCTCCAAGGCTTCAAAAGGACACACTTTTTGAGACTCTTGGACAGAAGCAACAACCAACCATTTTAGATCCCTGGAACCACAAATTTGGATTACCCCAAGCGAAATATAGAACGTCTGTGTACTTGGTAAATGTGGCAATTTTTGAAGCAAAAAAATCTTAGCAAATCAGGACTTGAAGGGACTTCTTTTCAGAAATAACATGTATTTATAAAAAACCGATGGCCATTCAAAGGGAATAGAGCATACACATTAAAATGAGGTACAAAGATTATAATTTTTATTCAACATTGTTTAGTGGTCCTAGCCATCACAGAAGGGTGGTGGGGAAAGCAGAAGAACTGAAAATGGAAAAGACAAAAAAAAAATATGTTCACTGAGAAGAAATGTTAGTGGTTCACACAGCACTTGCTGCCATTGACACTCCATTTTCAATTTTTACCATCTTTTGACACATAGAAAAATAAAAGTTTTCATCTTGAAGTTATGATGGGACCCCAGCCACCAGTTATCTCTTAGCATACAAAAAGATACCTCATCATTCTAGAGATTCTAAGAGTCTTAGAAGCTCTTATGTTGGCACTGGGGACTAAGAATACCAAATTATAACAAAGGATGTTTCTGTCACCCCTATTGAGACCTAGGCAAAGGACAGATAATCAGCTAGATAATGAATGATTGGGTCAGGAAGATAGGGCTAATTCAAAAGGAAATACAATGCTAATACCTCCAGAACACTTTCCCTTCCTCCCAACCTGTTTCCAAGGTTACCTTGCCTCCACAGAATTGTTCCTCCCAGCAAGGAATTGTTAATGAGTACCAGCTCGGCCACTCCTTTCCTGCCTTTTTGGGCAGGTCTGGAAAGTAGGGAGAGGTACCCCTCTGTAGCTCTTTTCCCATCTTTGTCAGGAAGGCAGAATGGGAGGAGGGGGACATGGTAAGAAAGGAAACCTGAAATCTATGAAGATGAACAAAACACCCTCACTCCCTCGGGCACCAGCTCTGGACCTCTTCCTCTCTGGAGGATTCAGTCACTCTTCTCTTCTTAAATAAAATTTACTTTTTGTTCTTGCCCTGGCATTTCCAAGATGCTTAATCTTCAACACTGCAGGAATGAGGACACCTAATCCTGATTTTGAAGACCAGTTTCCCTATCATTGGGGAAACTACAAAGATTTTAGGGGCTTTGTGTCAAGAATCAGGAATAGAGAGGAGATTCAAGATGCCAAGGTAGAGGGAAGCTACAGTCCTTATTACTTTGAGGCTCAAGATTCAAACAGCAGAAATACTGCTTCTCTGTGAGGTAAGTGAAAGAGGGATTTCACTAAAACCCAATATTGGACAGTCAGAGTATCTTAGAGACTAAGAAATTGGGGTACATTAAATAAGTAAGAAAGACTACATTAGAGCCAAGTCAGTTGTAGCAGAACGGTAGCAGTGCTGGTTCAGCCCTGGAGGGAGAATGCAGAGAAGCACAAATGGACAGATTTAGTAATGGAAAATACTGCAGTTGGACAAGAAGACTGCCCTTAGCTGATCCAGAGGCTACACCAACACTGGTGCATGAAAAGTACCCTGTATTATTTCCAACTGACTGTGGAGAGCTGAGGCAGGAGCCATCTTCGTGGCCACACTGCAGCTGGGAGATCTGAGCAAAGACTGCTATATAGTTCTGGCAAGCATCTGCCACATGACCTAGGCCTTACCTAGCAGAACAAGAGTGAAATGGGTACAGAGAATACTTTGCCCAGGGGGATTCAAGTCAGAAAAGCCAAGGGGAGCCCAACTCGCTTTATGCTTCGAGCCCAATGGCTCACGAGACCAGCTGAAGAGGGTCAGAATCTGAACAGGGAGGTGAGAATAAACTCAGGGACTAAGCCTGGGAAGCCCAGAAAGTCTGTGTTCACTGGCAGCAGAGAAGGTGAAGGATTGGCTCCCCTGCCCCACAGTAGAATCCTAAGGAGACTTCTGAGATCCATACTCCCAGGAGAGATGGGCAATTGCCAGGCTCCAAGGCTGTGTTGATCTAATCTCCCCAGAGCAGTCACCACCTAACAAGTCCCTGAGGCCTCACTAGGCCCAAGCGCCACGTGGAGAAACTCCACTCTTAGAACCCTGCAGTGGCCCCTCCCTGGAAGTGCACGAACCTGGCTTGTGCAGACAAAACTCCAACTGACAGTGCTTCCCATCCATCCTACCTCTTATTGGTGAGAAGGAAAGCTGAGAATTTTTGAACTCCAGCTGGCAACTCGGTGAGCAACACAAAAAGAGGAATAACCCTCAGTTCTTACTCCTGCACTCAGTACACAGCTCAAGAAGAAACAGAGACAGTTGGGCATACATAGTGAGCAAATATTCTCATTGACTATTTTCACTACCTCAGTGGAAATGATTCCTTAACCTTTCTTAGAATCTCTTTTTTCTTTCTCTGTGTGTGTGTGCGTGTTTTGTGCTCGCTGGTTCATGGACATATATACATATACGTTTGTTTCTGTTTTTCTCATCTGTAGCATTTTTTAAAATGTTATTTTTCCTTACCTTGTCTTTTATGGATTAGGGTTATTGGTTAATATATTTTGGTTTTGTTTTATATTTTTTCATTTGTCTGTTTCTCTTTCTCTCTTTGCTTCTGCTAATAGCCAAATTCTATTGTTCTCTTTTACTCTTCCTTTAATTTTTTTACGCTATTTTATCTTTTCCTTACAACTACATCATCCTACATCTCTTCTGTATTCTGTTCACTTTTTGAAACTCTTAAATGTATTCTTACCATCATATAACACTAATTGGTTTATATACTGTTGCAGTTATTACTGCTGTGCATACCATAGTTGACACCCGTTGTTTGATTTAATGTCAGATATAATACATTGTTATTGTTTTTGCTGATGGAAACTGCTGAACCTATTATTTCTTTTTTTTTGTGTGTGTGTGTGTGTGTGTGGCAATTAACATTGTAGATGTCATAGTAGGTACCAAGTATTTAGTTTAATGCTGTATTTTGCTTTAATTTGTTGTTGCTATCACTTCCCCCTAATCAGTGAGAAGCTGGAAACCTACCGGGATACTACAAGTTCACAGAGCGGAAACTCTGATGCTGAACTAAACTGAATCAAAAGAAAGTGCAGCTTCCTCCACTCACAAGTTAACGGCAATTGATATTCAGCTATAGTTTAATACAAAAATGAGAAAAAAACTATGACCAGGCCCCAACTCCTGACTATGAACATCCATTGCTATAGCAAAAACAGGAAAGTAACACAAAGGCTTTGGACACCATGCCTACTAGATTACTCCAGGACACTTTAGCAACTGCTCCCTTCCTCTCCCCTCCCCCCCCAAAAAAAAACGGTAGTGGAATCCACTTCAACTGATGCACAAGACCAAGACCTCTGAAAACATAAGAAAATAAGTGAACAAGTCTTCCCACAAAATCCACAATTCCATCCACAAAGGAACCCATTGATAATGAGGGAGAAAACCTAGAGATAGATTATAAAAAAAATTACCAAAATATTCAATGAACTAAAAGGAGATCTAAATAAAGAATTAAGAGAACAATTATAGGAGATAAAATACCTTTTTAGTAAAGAAATGGAAATACTGAGAAGAAACCAAATAGAAACAGAAATGAAAGACAAGCTCAATCAAATTACAAACTCACATGAAGGTATCAATAACAGAGTAGATAGTGTAGAATGGAACTTCAGCCCTTGAGGTCAGAACTTTAGGCATTAAGACAGGCTATATTATCTTGATTACATGGAAGGCAGTAAAGGGAAAAAAATTTAGAACATAACAAGTGTTATTGTTTGGAAGTGAGGTATTCCCCAAAAGCTCACATGTGAGACAATGCAAGAAGGTTCAGAAGAGAAAAGACTGGGTTGTCAGAATCTTAACCCAATAAGTGAGTTAATCCCCTGATAGGGATTGAGTGATAAATGAAGTGGTAGAATGTGACAGGAAGAGGCAGGAAGTGGAAACATGGCTTTGGGGTATGTATTTCTGGCAAGTGGAGATCTCCTTCTGCTTTCTGGTTGCCCTGAGAGCTTCTTTTCTATGCCACACTCTTCTGCCATGATGTCTTGCCTCACCTCAAGCCCTGAGAAATGGAGCTGACATTCTATCGATGGAGAACTCTGAAATCATGAGCCCTCAAATAAACTCTTCCCTAAAATTGTTCTGGTTGAGTCCTTTAGTCACAGCAGTGAAAAATTTGACTAAAATAACAAGAATATACAAGAACTCTGGGATGATTTTAAAAGACTAAACCTAAGAGTAATTGTGATAAAAGAGAACATGGAGATACAAACTAAAGGAAAACTAATTTTTAAACTTTTTTTTTAACTTCATATGTTCTTTTTTAGTTGTACATGACAGTAGAATGTATTTTGACATACATATATGGAGTATAATTTCCTATTCTTTTGCTTGTATGTGATATGGACTTACACTGGCCGTGTATTCATATATAAACATTGGAAAGTACTGTCCAATTCATTCTACTGTCTTTCCTATTCCCACCTTACCTCCCTTTGGATTAGACAAGGGGGAATGAAAGGAAGAACATTTTCAATGAGATAGTTCCAGAAAACTTCTTTCATATCAGAAATGAGATAGACATCCACATACAAGAGGTTTACAGGACCACAAATAGACCTGGTCGAAGGAGAAGCTCACTGAGACATATCACAATAATTTTGCCCAATATAGATGACAAGGAATTGTTCTGGTTGAGTCCTTTAGTCACAGCAGTGAAAAATCTGACTAAAATAACAAGAATATACAAGAACTTTGGAAATACTTTTTAAAGTATATACTTTTAAAAGTATATACAAAATAAAACTGCAAGAGAGAAACAACAGGTCACATTTAGAGGCAAACCAATAAGGCTTACTTCTGATTTCTCCAAGACCCTAAAATCAAGGAGGACCTGAAAAGTGACATTCCAATACCTAAAATAAAAACAACTGTTAGCCAAGGTTACTATACCTATCAAAACAGCTTCAAATTAAAGGGGGGGGGGTAGTGGAATCCACTAAAAGAATCTAAAAGAATTCATGTTTGCCAAACCAGCACTACAAAGAATACTCAAAGAAAAACTTTATGCAGAAGAATGAAAAAACAATTACCAAAGCCCACAAATGGAGGAAGTTCAATACAAGAATAATAATGAGAATCAAGACAGGATAAAACATAGAAATAAAATGGCAGGGAACATAAGCATACCCATACCACTGCTGAATATTAATGGTCTCAATTCCCCAATTAAAAGACATAGATTAGCAGAAAATATCAAAACCCCCAAATCCAATATATGCTACTTATAAGAGACCCATCTTATAGGCAAAGATACCCACAGGCTGAAGGATTGCAAAAAGTATTCCAGGCATATGGTACAAGAAAACAAGTAGGAGTAGCTATTCTCATATCTGACAAACTTGAAGATATAACATAGTAAACATTTATGCCCCAATTTCAATGCACTCAATTACATGGAAAAAAATACTCTATGACATTAAATTCCACAGAGACTGTAACACAATAATATTGGAGGATTTGAATACAACCTTATCAACAATAGACAGGTCATCAAAAAAGAGCTCCAACCTAAACACCACTATAAGTCAAATGGACCTAATGAACATCTATAAACTAATCCACCTCAAAACAGCTGAATTTACCTTCTCATCTGCACATGGAAGTTTTCTAAAAATACATCATATTCTAGGTCACAAAGCAAATCTTAGCAGATATTTAAAAATTGATATAATCCCATGTATCATATCAGATCATAATGGCATGAAGCTAGAAATCAACAGGAAGAAAAATAACAGAAATCACATAAACTCATGGAGATTGAACCATACTCTTTTAAATGAAGAATGAGTCAAAGAATAAATGAGAACAGATATCAAGAAATTATTAGAAACTAATGAGAACAAAGACACAAACTATCAAAATCTCTGGGATGGTATGAAAGCAGTTCTAAGAGGCAAATTTATAGCATGAAGTACCTACATTAAAACATTAGAGATAAATAAACTTATGCTCTACCTCAAGGCTTTAGAAACAATATCAGAGCCAAAGGCAATTAAATTGAGAATAAGAACAACAATACACAGGATCAATGTAACGAAGAGTTGTTTCTTTGAAAAGATAAATAAAATGACAAGCCCTCAGCCAAACTAACTAAAAGAGTGAGAAGAAGCAAAATCAGTACAGAGATAAAAAAAAGAGATATCACCACAGATTCCTCTGAAATCCAGAGGAGTAACAGATTTAATAATTTATACTTCAATAAGCTGGAAAATCTAGAAGACATGGACAAATTTTTAGACACACATGACTTGCCCAGATTAAACCAGGAAGATATAGAAATCCTAAGCAGACCAATATGAAGGAGTAAAATTGAAATAGCAATTAAAAGCCTTCTAAAAAAATAAAAGCCCTGAACCTGATGGATTCTACCAGACCTTTACAGAAGTAATAACAAAAGAAATTTCTCAAATTATTCCATGAAATTGAAAGAGTAAACACTACCAAATTTTTTAAATGATACAAAAACCATACAAAGACATCAAGAAAACTATAAATCAATATCCTTGATGAACATTGATGCAAAAATCCTAAATATTAGCAAACCACATTCAAAACCACAGCAATATGAGAGTATACCATGATCAAGTGGGTTTTATTTCAAGATGTAAAGTTAAACATATGCAAATCAATAAACGTGATTTATCACTTAAACAGAATTAAGAACAAAAATCACATGATTATCTCAATAGATGTAGAAAAGGCCTTTAATAAAAATCCAACACCCGTTTGTGTTAAAAATGCTGGAGAAACTGGAGATCAAAAGATTTTACCTCATTATCACAAATGCCATTTATGACAAACCCAAAGCCAACATTATTCTTTTTTTTAAGAGAGAGAGAAAGAGAGAGAGAGAGAGAGAGAGAGAGAGAGAGAGGATTTTTAAATATTTATTTTATTTTATTTTATTTTTAGTTTTCGGCAGACACAACAACTTTATATGTGGTGCCGAGGATCGAAGCTGGGCCGCACGCGAGCCAGGCAAGCACGCTACCTCTTGAGCCACATCCCCAGCCCCCCAACATTATTGTAAATGGTGAAAAACTAAAAGCACTAAATTTAAGGCTGTCCACTCTCACCATTCCTATTTAATACAGTCCTCAAAACATTAACCAGAGTAACTGGACAAGGAAAGTAAATCTAAAGGATACAAATAGGAAAAGAAGAAGTCAAACTATGTTTGCCAATGATATGATCCTATATCTACAAGATCCAAAGACTCCACCAGAAGAATTCTAGAGCTCATAAATGAATTTAGCAGGATACAAGATCAACACCCATAATAATAATAGCTTTCTTATATCCTATACTCCAATAGTGATTCAATTGAGGAAGAAAGCAGGAAAACCATCTCATTCACAGTAACCTCAACAACAACAACAAAAACAAACAACCTTTGTTATTAATCTAACTAAGGAGGTAAAAAAAAAAGCTCTATAATGAAAATTATAGAACATGAAGAAAGAAATTGAAGAAGACCTTATAAATTGGAAAGTCCTTGGATAGGCAGAATTGATATTGTCAAAAATGGCCATACTACCGAAAGTAATTCACAGATTCAACATAATCCCCATCAATATACTAATGAAATTTTCACAGAATTAGAAAAACAATTCTCAAATTCATTTGGAAGAATAAGAGACCCCAAATAGCCAAAGCAATACTAAACAAGAAAAGAAAAGCAGGAGGCATCACAATACCTGATTTGAAATTACTCTAGAGAGCTATAGTAATGGCACCAAAATAGATATGAAGAATAATGAAATAGGAGATCCAGAGACAAACCCACCACCTTTAGCCAGCTGATGTTTGAAAAAGGTGCCAAAATATGTCTTGGAGAAAAGACAACTTTGTTAACAAACAAAAACCTGGGAAAACTGAATAGCCATATGTAGAAAAACAAAATTTGGCCCCTATCTTTCACCCTGCACAAAACTCAGATTGATATGGATCAAAGACTGAGGAATTAGATCAGACACTTTGCAACTTCTCAATGAAAACATAGGGTCAACATTCCATCATATAGGTGCTGGCAACAGACTCCCTTAACAAGACCCCCAAAACACAAGAAATAAAACCAACAATCAATAAGTGGAATGCCATTAAACTAAAAATCTTCTGGTATAGCTAAGGAAACAATTAAGAATGTGAAGAGAGAGCCTACAGAATGGGAGAAAATATTGGCCAGCTACTCCCCTGATAGGGGACTAATATCCAAAATATTCAAAAATTCAAAGAACTCAAAAAACTTAGCACAACCCCCTCCCACAAAAAACAAATTAATCAGGGAAATGCAAATTAAAACTACACTAAGAATCCATCTCATCCAGTCAGAAGAGCAAGAATCAAAAATACAAACAACAAATGCTGGTGAGGTTTTAGAGAGAAAGGAACACGTATACATTGTTGGTGGAACTGCAGACTAGTACAACCACTCTGGAAAGCAGTTTGGAGAGTCCTCAAAAATCTAGGGATGGAACCACCATATGACGCACCTGTCCCACTCCTGGATATTTTCCCTAAAGATCTAAAATCTGCATACCACAGTGACAGAACCATATCAATGTTTACAGCAGCAAAATTTACGATAGCTAAATTATGGAATCAACTCAGGTACCTGTCAATAGATGAATGGATGAAGAAATCATGGTATATACGTACAAAGGTGTTTTACTCAGCCATAAAAAGTAATGAAATTTATGGTATTTTCTGGTGAATGGATGGAAATGGAGAATGTCATGCTAGGTGAAATTGGCCAAACTCAAACTCAAAGGTCAATGTTTTCTCTCATGTGGAAGCTGGAGTAAAATGAAGAAAATGGGGAGGGCAGGATAATATTACATAAAGAGCCAATCAAATATATATTAACAGATGAGCAAAAGGAAATCTAGGAGAAGATGGAGAAGGTGGGGTGGGACAGTAGGAAAAAGGAGGAGGGAAAAAGTGAGAATCATGAACTGAAATCAATTTCTATGCATTATATGAGTTTGTTGAGATGAACCCAACTACTATGTAAAATCATTAAGCTCTAATTAAAATAAAGTTTTAAGAGCAGAAATTAAAGATTAACTTTGTTAAATGTTCCTAAAGAGAAATTCTTTGAGGCTTTTATATTTTATTCTGAGACTTTCTCATCTAATTCCCAAAATAATGTGAAGACTAATGCAAGAAAACAAAAATGACAAAATTCACCCAGTCACTTGATAATACTAATTTTGTCATTTTACTTCTATTTTCTCATTTCCATTTTGTCAAAATAAAGTATGAATGATTTGTCATTTCTAACATATCTCAAGAAGTTATGAGCAAAACAGAGTCCTGTCAATAAGACAAAGCACACAGAAGCAAGAATGTATTAGGACTTGGGGACATGCATAAAAAATAGGAAGTAAAGTACTACAGTGTGCAATGTGAAGTATATTGAACTCAAGAAAATCCACCTCCACCTTGTTTTGGGCCCTCTTATACTTCATGAATCTTGACAGCAGGATGTGTGCTTTTTCATGCTTTTATTTATGGCACTAGATTATGTTGGAGTTCAATATGTGTTTGTCGAATCCATGGCTAAAAAGAGTTTCAGACAACTTAGTCATCAAATTTGTTTCTAAAATATTTTAAATCACCCCCCCCAATCAAACTAAACCTCAAAGAAAATAAATATAGCTCATCATTGACATTAGTTGGAAATGACTCTCACAAGGTTAAGGAAATATGAAAGAAAAGTTCCAAAAATATCTGACCAGAGTAACCTCATTGGACTGTGCCTTCAAATGATCACTTTTTTTTTTTTAAAGAGAGAGTGAGAGAGAGACAGAGAGGGAGAGAGAGAGAGAGAGAATTTTAATATTTATTTATTTTTTTTAGTTCTCGGCGGACACAACATCTTTGTTTGTATGTGGTGCTGAGGATCGAACCCGGGCCACACGCATGCCAGGCGAGTGCGCTGCCGCTTGAGCCACATCCCCAGCCCTCAAATGATCACTTTGAGGAAACAACAGTTGTTAGTCCTTGAAGAAACAATTGTTTAGTCCTTGAATCAAAACATTTTAGAACTGAAAATGATCTTAAGGGTTATCTGGCTGGGGTTTTCCTTTACAATATGCTTTCCTAAATGCTTTACTGTGTTTTATGAACTTGAGATGCTCTAACATTCCAGTTGGAATAAAAATCAGAGAAAGTTTCATGAAAATTTTCATGCTGGACAATCAGGGAATCTAAGGTATAAAAAGTAGAAGTATACCCACTGGGGTCCAAAAGCTCCAACCAATTACTCTCCTTAATACATCTAAAGTCCTCCAGATGTTAAGACTGCAAATTTCTCACTGCAAAATAAATGTTATGGGTGAAAGGACAGGAAAGATAAGCCCAAGCTGTGGAGGGAAAAGGATGCTTATTAATAGTAACTGTCTCTACCCACTCTGATGTTTTCCATACATGTACACATGATTATCAGTTTTCTTTTTTATGAAAGAAAAGGGAAAAATAAGCTTCAAACAAATATTATGCTAAAATGTTATAAGTTCTGATGAGGGTATGCCTAAATTTATTCTGCCCCACTTTTCAGAGGAGATTAAGGCAATAAAAACCTAATTAAGTAAAAGCAGAGACAAGAAGGTAGAAAGAGTTAAGATTTGGTACAATGAATAGACAATCTTCAATTTCTCTTTTTCTTTCCCCAGAAGTACTGGGGAAACTTACTGATTAGAAGAGCAAGGATAGAGAATAAGTTGCATATAGATTTTATGGGAAGATCAATAGGCAATAAAGATACCAGCATAAGCCATATAGAAAAAAATATAATCAAATTATTGCCTAATACAATATTTGATTATTAAAATCAATGACACTTCTGTGTTTTAGAAGTTAGCTTCATTTCCATTTGAAATAAGGCATTACTAAGCTAGGAATAATTTTTAACATGGCTGGTTCTGCTAGTAATAGCAGCATCCTTAGTTATTCTATGGCTGCTAACTGGCTTGTAATTTTAAAGTTGCTACCCTGGATATAAAGCACAAGCCTTTCTGTTTTACTGTAGTTCGTACAATGTTTAACTTAACTAATGCATACTCATAATAAGAACTCCAAACCAGGGGCTGGGGATGTGGCTCAAGCGGTAGCATGCTCTCCTGGCCCCGTCTCCTGGTATGCGTGCAGCCAGGGTTCGATCCTCAGCACCACATACAAACAAAGATGTTGTGTCTGCCGAAAACTAAAAAAATAAATATTGAAATTCTCTCTCTCTCTCTCTAAAAAAAAAAAAAAAAAAAGTGTAATGGAGATGTGGATTGGAGTTCTAAGTGCAGATACATGGCTCACTTTTGACCAAGAAAATGTGACCCAAATATCCTACAGCAGCTTCCAGAATCATCCTTTACAAGACATGGTCCATATGCCATTTTCATTCTTTATCTCTTTCTCTATTCTGCTGCCTAGAACTGGGACATTACCATCTTGGACCCCTAGAGCTCAGAACTTTGAAGAATACGGATGCCTCACCTGGATCATTTAATTCTGGACTTCATTATACAAGAGAGTTAACAATCATGGATAGGATGGATAAATGGTAGCTGGATAGATGGACAAACAGGATTGAGGGCCTACAGACAGTTCCTCCAAACCAAGTACTAGACATAAGCATTCAAATTGGACTGGAACCCTTAGCTGGAGGTACTTTCAGTATGTTACCTCTGATTGAGTCAGGTCCCACTAGGACGGAGAAGCAACAATTGCAAACAAAACTTCCAGCAACACTATATGTGCCTTTGGCATTGCATTTCTTATGTAGAAACTAAGCATTATTAACATGCCTCCCTCCATCCCCAAACACTTGCACCTTGTATATGTTCATGGGAGAGCTGCAGATGCTTGATGAAATATCACCAGTAGATCATTTATTCCTCAGACAACTTCAGAGATCTCTCCAAAATGATTCTAGTTTTGGTTGCTTGGTGGAGGTTCCCAGAATAACTACTGCATTACTTGATGAGATGGGCATATTTCTGTACAAAAGGGATCATCCAACTTAAAAGGTGATACAAAAATTTATTTCTGACTTGAGCTGAAGTGATCAATGACAACACCTTAGCCCTGGAAGGCATTTAGGGTTGACCACAGTTCACTGTCCATGGATTATTATACTATCTTATATTTCTGGAAAAGCATCTCTAAAATATATTTGGTCTTAATATAATTTTAAAAGACAATGCTTACAATGTAAAAATGTTATTGAAAAAATATTGTATACAATTTAATTTGTGTAAATATATGCACATAACATCTCAAATTAGAAAAACTCTTAAAATATTGAATGATATTCATGGATAGAAAGATGATATGTAACTTTTGCTTTTCTTTGAGTACATTTTTATATTTTTAAAATGTTGTAGTTATAATATATGAATGTATATAATTGGCATTTCGTAAGATTATTTTCAGCCAAAAACAAACATGGTATTTCTATCTTGGTATATAACCACAATCAGAAATATATGCAAATTGAAATCTACAATAAAGATAGAAGTGGTGAATAAACTCTTGCATAGTGTCAAGATCACTGGAGTTTGAGTTAGGCTACCAGGTGGCCAGTCTTCCTAGAGTTATAAAATTGAGATTTATCCTTAAGATCAGTTATCTGATCCCTCTTAATTTTTTCTTTATCTAAAATACATAATTGTAATTTAAATTTCAAAGTGTGATGTGAAGATCAAATGAAATGCCACAGGACAACATTATATGAACTACATAAATCTATGGCATTGTTATATTTATCATCTTGGGACTAGATGTAAATTTAAATGCTAAGATTTTAAAGTTCATAAATTATGGTTTATATAAAGCATTAATTCACTATGAAGAAATTAAAATTCAAGCTAATAATTATTTAATTATAATATTCTCAAGCTTTCTTTACCTTGTTTATTTATAATAATATATCCAGTGTTAATGGTCTAGTTTATTTTCACAAGATTAACTACAGCTCCAAAATTTTATTCAAGATCAATATACTATAAATGACCAATAACAATAAGGCTTACATTGCACATACTACATGCTAGGCATTACTCCAAGTTGATTAATGATTAGATAACATTTATCATCACACACTTCATTATTATTTCCATTTAATTGATGAGGAAACTGAGAACAGGTTGTGACTTGCTCAATAAATTGATAAAGTGGCAAGAAGAAGACATTCAGCTCCAATCCCCAGGAAACAACAAAGCTAGGAAAAGCTGAATTCTCTAGCATATATCATCTTGGAACTGAGTATACTAAAAGAAATGAGCAGAGATATTTCAGAACTACAGGTTGCTCAATTCTTCATCTTGACAAATATTTGCTACAGCAGAGCTTTTGGCAAGAAGATAGAGTGAATCGACAGTGCTAGTCAAAACGCTTGTTACATTACATATTTTCATTGAAGTGTCAACTATGTAAAACTCAGCAAGAGAATATAAGGGAAAATGCTTTGAATTGTGAACTTAGTTCTCAGAAATGTCAAGTAATGCTTCCTTTACTACAAACTCCAAGTGTTCCCTGTGTGCATGGCACTGGTCTGGGGGCATTAAGAACTTTCAGACATTCTTGTTTTCACTGCATAAAAAAAAATAATAAAATAAAAATTATTTTTTTTACATTTCTTATAAAGAACACTGTGACATATTTCAAAACGAATGTGTGGATTTTAGCCAGCTTTTTGATTGCTGTGACCATAAGACCATACAAGGACAGTGTAGAAGAGGAAATGTTTATTGGGGGCTCACAGTTTCAGTGTCTCAATCTATAGAGGTGATTCCATTGCTTTGGGCTGGAGGTGAGACAGAACACCATGGTGAAAGAATGTGGTGGAGTAAAGCAGCTAAGGACATGATAATCAGAAAGCAGAGAGTATGTTTGGTTCACCAGGGATAAAATAAATACCTCAAAGGCACATGCTCAGGAACCTACCTCCTTCAGCCATACCCTACCTGACTATAGTTACAACCCAGTTAGTTCCTATCAGTGGATTAATTCACTGATTAGGTTAAGGCTTTTATAACTCAATAGTTTCACCTCTCAATGCTCTTGTATTGTCTTACCATGAGTTTTTGTGGGACACCTATATCTAAACCATAAAAGGGTATGTATACACAGCATAAAGGATAATAGAATGAATCCTTATCTCTAACATAACATAAAGTGAGCTTTTCTATCACCATTTAAACTGCCAACCATATTTCCCTTTTCCAACCTCTACCCAGAAGCAGCAATTAACCTGATTTAGTTTTGTGTAGTTCCCTTAATGTGGAAAGCAGTCAATTCCCTGCTTTGAGTCACTCCATGAGAAGAAAAATACCTGAGAATTAATCTAATCAAGGAGGTGAAAGATCTCTACTGTGAAAACTATAGAACACCAAAGAAAGAAATTGAAGAAGACCTGAGAAGTTGGAAAGACCTCCCATGCTCTTAGATATGCAGAATTAATATTGGCTATACAACCAAAAGTAGTATAGATTCAATGTAATCCCCATCAAAATACTAATGACATTCTTCACTGAAGTAGAAAAAAGTAGTCCCAAAATCCATTTGGGATAACAAGAGACTCAGAATAGTCAAAGCAATTGTGAACAAGAAAGGTGATCACAATTCCTGATCTCAAATTATACTACAGAGCTATAGTAACAAAAACAGCATGATAGGGCTAGGGATGTGGCTCAAGCGGTAGCGCGCTCGCCTGGCATGTGTGCAGCCTGGGTTCCATCCTCAGCACCACATACAAACAAAGATGTTGTGTCTGCCGAAAACTGAAAAAATAAATATTAAAAAAATTCTCTCTCTCTCTCTCTTTTAAAAAGACAGCATTATATTGACATCAAATAGACATAAAGATTAATTGAATAGAATGGAAGACACAAACAAACCCACATGCTTATAGCCATCTGATATTTTACAAAGGTTCAAAAAATGTTAGAGAAAAGACAACTTTCTAAATAAATGGTACTGAGAAAAATGGAAACCCATGTGTAGAAGAATAAAATCATATTAATTTCTCCATAGAAATGGAGAAAATCATGCTATGTGAAATAAGCCAGACTCAGAAAATCAAAAGTTGAAATTTTTCTCTCCTATGTGTGTAAAAGTCATATCAAAATGATCAAAGACTTAGGAATCATATCAGAAATCTTGCAACTGATAAAAGAAAGCATAGGATCAATACTCTATCATATAGGTATAGGCACTGACTGTCTCAACAAGATCTCTAAAGCTCAAGAAATAAAACCAAGAATCATAAGTATGATGCTATCAAATTACAAATCTTCTGCACAAAGGAAACAATTTAGAGTGAAGTGAGAGCCTATGTAATGGGAGAAAATATTTACCAGCCACTTCCCACTCCAAAAAAAAAAACAAACCTTGTTTAAATAAACAAAAGTAGTAAACAGAATTTCTCAAAAGAAGAAACACAATGTCCAATGAATACTTGAAAAACTATTGAACATCGCTAGCAATCAGGAAAATGCACGTTAAAAATACACTAAGATTTTTATCTTATTCCTGTCAGAATGTCAATGATAAAGAACAATAAATAGTAAGAAACACTGGTGAGTTCATTTGGGAGATGGTATACTCATACATTGTTGGTGGAACTGCATATTAGTACAATCACGTGGAAAGCAGTGTGGAGATTCCTCAAAAAACAAGGAATGGAACCACCATATGACCCAGGTATCTCACTCTTTGGTATTCATCCAGAAGATCAGTATACCATAGCAATACAGCCACTTCAGTGTTTATGAAAGCCCAAGTCACAATAGCTAAATTATGGAATCAACCCAACCCAGATGGCTCATGAATAGATAAAGGGACCAAGAAAATGTGGTATATTTGCAGAATGGAGTTTTATTCAATAAAGAAAAATAAAATAATAACATTTGTCAATAAATGAATGGAAATAGAAATAAGCCAGACTCAGAAAATCAAATGTAGAAATGTTTTATCTTATATGTGGAAGCTAGAGGGAAAAAAAAGCCGGGGGGGAGAAGGCAGTTGGAGAGGGGATTGGATATCATAAAGATATAGGTAAAACCAGTGGGAAAAAAGGATAACAAGGGGCAGAGATGAAGAAAAGGGGAAAGAAGTGAGAAATAAATTAAACAAAATTATGCTGTATATAATTTTATATATAATATAATATATATTCCAAGAGGAATATGACCTTTAAGTATATGAAGAAAGGACCAATTGAAAATGAAAAAAAGAAAGAAGTGAAAGGAAAATTAGTAGAGTATAGGAGGGAGAATGGGGGAGGGAGAAAAGGAAATGAGAGTAATGGGAATTGAAATAAAATTCCTTGCATATAAGATTTTGTCAAAATGAATCCAAATACTATGTATAATTATAATGTTTTAATATAAATGATTTGTTAATAAATGGGCAAAACATATTTCTCAAAAGAAAAAATATGAATTGTCAATAAACTCATGAAAAATATTCAACATCCCTAGCAATTAGGGAAATGCAAACAAAAACTACAATGACAATTCATCTCACCATAGTTAGAATGGCAATCAAGAATACAAATAATAAATTCTGGCAAGGAAGTGGGGAGAAAGGTAAACATTTGTAGTGGGACTACAAATTCATACAACCAATTTGGAAAGCAGTATAGAAGCTCCTCAAAAGACTAGGTATGGAACCATCATATAACCCAGCTATCCTACTCCTTGGTTTTCATCCTAAAAATACTAAAATCAGCATACTAAATTGATACAGGCATACTAGTGTGTAGAGCAGTGCAATTCACAATAGCCAAGTTATGCAACTAGCACAAGTGTCTGTCAACAGATGACTGAATAAAAAAACATGGTGAATATACACCAAAAAAAAGAGCCTTATTCAGCCATTAAGAAGAAAGAAATTATGGTATTTGCTGGTAAACGAATGGAACTGTAGACCAGCATGCTAAGAAAAATAAGCCAAACAAAAAATCAAGGGTCAAATATTTTCTTCCGTATGTGGAGGCTAGCGTGAAATCAGAAAAAAAAAAGTAGTTAATGTAAACAAGAGGGAGATCAGTGAAAAGGAGCAAGGAGATAGAAGAGGAGGGAGGAGGGTCAGGAAAAGGGAGCACTTTGGAATAAAATTGATCAAATTATGCTATGTATTCATTTGAATATACCAGTGAATTTCATCTTTATATGTCTATAAAGCACTAACTTAAAAAATAATAGAGAAAGACCAATAGAACAGATGAAGGGAAACAGAGGGAGGAAGAGGGACAGTGGAGGTACTGGAGATTGAAATGGAGCAAATAATATTCCATGTATTTATGAATATGTCAAAATGAACTCCACTGCCATTCATCATTATAATGCATTAATTAAAACATTTTTAAAGTCTAGGAATAAATTCAACCAAGAAGGTAAAAGGAACTCTATGATGAAAACTATAGAACACTGAAGAAAGAAATTGAAGATGACACTAAAAGATGAGAAGACCTCCCATGTTCTTAAGTAGGCAGAATTAATATTGCTAAAATGGCCATATTACCAAAAGCTATAAATATAGATTCTAAGAGAGCTTCATCAAAATACCAATGGCATTCTTCACAGAACTAGATAAAATAATCCTAAAATTCATATAGAAGAACAACAGACTCAGAATATCCAGAGTAATTCTAAGCTTAAAAAGCAATGCTGGAGGCAACAGAAATTAAAGAAAACTATAGTAACAAAAACTGCTCATTACTGGCATAAAAAAAACATACAAACCAATGGAACAGAATAGAAACCATAGAGGAAAACCCACATAGATAATAATTTGATCCTTGACAAAGGCACCAAAATGAATACATTAGAGACAAGAGAGCCTTTTAATGAAATAGTTTTGGGAAAATTAGTTATCCATATATAGGAAAATGAGACTAGATCACTCTCATCTACACAAAAGTCAATTTAAAATGGACTAAATACCTAGGATTTAGACCAGAAAGTATGCGACTTCTAGAAGAAAATGTAAAATCAATTTCCAAGCATATAGGCAGAGGTAATAACTTTTTCAATTGGACTCCTAAAGCTCAGAAAATAATACCAAAAATAAATGGGATGGCATTGAATTAAAAATCTTCTCCACAGCAAAGGTCACAATTAAGAATGTGATGAGAAAATCTACAGAACAGGAGAAAATCTTTGCTAACTACTCTTCTGACAGAGGATTAGGATCCAGAATATGTAAAGAATCCAAACAACCCCCCCCCCAAAAAAAATAATTCAACTAATAAATGTGAAAATTAACTAAACAGACACTTCCCAAAAGAAATACAAATGGCCAAAAAGTATATGAAAAAAAATATTCAACATCTTTAGCAATCAGGGAAATGCAAATCAAAATTGCACTGAAAGTTCATCCTCACTCCAGTCAGAATGGCAGTCATCAAGAATACAGATAATAATAAATGCTGGAGAAGATGTGGGGAAAAGAAACAATTACCCATCATTGGTGGGCTTGTAAGTCCAATTTATTGTTAGATTTTGTGCAACAACAAATTCCATCATTATGTATAATTATAATGCACCAATAAAAATATTAAAAATGTTTTTAAAATATAATACTCTAAAATTTCTTACAAAATGAATCATCCAAGTTGATGAATGTATCAATAATCCATCACATTTTGAGGAGCAGTATTACATTGTATGAATATACCACAACTTATTTCCTATAGATTGAAATATATGTTGTTTTAGTTTTCAGCTATTAAAAATAAAGCTCTTTGGATGTTTAGGAACTTCGTGTGGATAGATATTTTCATTAATTACATAAATATATAAGAGTGGAATTCCAGTTGAAGTATATGTGTAAATTTACAGGCTTTTGCAAAAATTTTTCTAACTTGTATATTTCTCATTTCTCTAGAAGTACTCCATATCCAAATCAATGTTTGTAATTGTCAATCTTTAAACCATTAAAAATCAGTAGTATCTATTTGAGTTGTTTAATTTGTATTTTTCCAGTAATTAGTTGAATTCCACTTACTGGTCATTATTATAATTTTTCTTGCAAAATGTGTTTTTAGTTTTGATAATATCCAAATTATTCACCCTTTCCTTCACGCTTTGCAAATATTTTGTTCGAATGACATTAAAATAATAAATAGACAAGGTACAAAGAACATAGTCTTCTAATTTTGATGATATACAAATAACAAAAATTGTCTCTTTAAGATCATGCTTTTGGTATCATATCTAAGATGTTCTTGTGTAAACAAAGACCAGGATTTTCTCCTATAGCTACGCTCATTTAATTTTTTCTGTAGATCCTACTGATTTATGTAATTTAGGAATGACAATTTTGTTTCTTCTTATGTTTATATTTTGAACTGTTTTTCTTATTTTGCTGCCTAGGAACTCCATTATAACATTGACTAAAAATTATGATAAAGATTAGTATCTCATTCCAGACTTTAAAGGAAATATATGTAATGTTTCATACTTAGCTTGGAGAATTTTGTACTTTTTGGATATTTTTAACTATATAAAATAAATTTGCTAAGACATATTTTTCCCCTAAGGGACTGTTCTTGAATAAATATGTATTATAAATTGTATTAAAAGACTTTTTGTTACCTATTGAGAGATTTGTGGGCCTCCCCATCACCAACTTCTCAATTCTGCCTTTGCTTATGATTCTAAAATCCCTAACCTAGTATATGTCTACTTGTAAGTGGTATGGAATAACAGGAGCTATTTATCCTCTTGCTAGTAATATATTTCTGTTATAACAAATCACTCCAAATGATTTAATTATTGAAAACAAACATTACTAATCTTTTTTTTTTCTATGTTGAAACTTTATTACAAAATTATAAAGCAGAGCTCTGTAACAAAAAATACACATTTGGGTTTGCTTTAACACCCAAGTGAGTCTGAGAATCTTAATATAAGCCACTTGAAGTAACACATTCACATCCAAGAGATTTCAACGAATTTATACAATATATATTGAGCACTAATTCCTGTACAGCTTATTCTTATTAGTTTGGATCCAACTATTCCAAGGTATTAATGAACCAGTCAGCTGTCCAAGTCTTTTAAAACAAGTCTCAACTGAAATCTCAGCAATCACAGCAAAATCCACAGAATAACTAGAGGAATTAGATGTTGCTGTGATAATTAAGACCAAGGATCCATGAGGGACAAAAGGGGAGGCTCAAGGATAAAACAGCAGGTTTTCTACCTGGGTTAAATATGAACTGGAATGGGATCTTAGAATTCCCAACTTTTATTTGGTGTAATAATAAAGACAATACAAAAACAAATCGGTTGTTTGACATCTTTTTTCCCCAATGGAAACCTTCACCAAAAGATAAGATTTAAAGGCAAGTTCTTATTTTTTAAAACTGAGTGGCACCAGTTCCAATTCTTACTGAGGTCACCAACCAGCCACCAGTATGTTATTTTCAGTTCCTATCTATCTAGGAGGAAAGTTGGGAGGTAGGGGAGATGAGGCCTCAGCAGAGAAAGGAGGGAGAGCCTTGAAGTTATTGCTAGATCTAACTGAGTTGCATACACACAGACCTGTTTCACAGTGGAATTGAGGAAGCTGAATCAATCCCTTTGATAAACTGGTAGGCATTATAAACTACAGTACTAACTATTCAGCAGAAAGGTGAAAGGCAGTGTCTTGACAGGAAAATCTGATCCCAACTGTGGCCCAGATTATTCTGACTTGGTATAAGGTTGAGTCGAGTGGCCCAGAATAACATTGCCAACTACACCTCTTAAGGTGTTTAGTGGTTGATGATAAAAAAAACTTTCTAAGATAATAGGTCCCCTTAGAAGTTTTCCTCTGCCTTCCAGAAGCACAATTGATTGGTTCTAGTCTCCGACCTCAGCTGCAGCATGTTGGGAGAGGGGAGATTCTGCCAAGGCCCTTGGGTATTTCGAGTGTGTTGGTAATGGGCGCACACAGTTCTGACAGCAGGTGTGTTCTGTGCTCTTTTGTGCTTCTCCAGCTCATTCAGGGGTATAAAAAACAGTAGGAGGGCTCAAAAACATTACCTACTCATTACATGGCCCTTCATAAATGGTCCAGAGAATGCTGTTCCCAAATCTACAGAATGAGAAAGGAAATTAAAGCAGGGACTTCCAGCTGTTTAGTTAGGTGCTCTTACATGTATTTTTCCAGGAACTTCATGAGAAGTCTGGCTAGAGGAGAGCAATGCTCTTTGCCTGAGCCTGTCTATGCCTTGGGTGAGACCAAGTTTAAAACCTCAGTGGGAAAGGGAGAGATTTCACTGAAATGGTTAACAGTCCTGTTTGTAGGAAGAGGATCAGAAGCCAAAGTTAAGAAGAAAGCCACTGCCTCCACCAAATGCGTCCCCTTCCTCATAATCTGAAGTTCAGGATGTTGCAAGGTCAAGCCCCAAAAGAGGAAGCAGTAGAGTATCCATGCACCATCCCTTGCACACACAGACTAGACTAAATTTCCCAGCTGTTTGGGAGTCAGATGTTTTGTTGGCTCCCTAGATCAGGTTAGGAGATTGATAGCTCCCAATCCCAACTCTTAAGGAAGTGACTTCACAAATCGAAAAATTTCTATAACATTTTCCTATAGAATTTTCTCACCAGAAGTAAGTTTACTGATCCAAATTCTGTCCTAAGTACCACTGTTGGTCTTAACCACATAAACTAACACATTTTTGGTCCAAAGAAACAAACGGATTTTAGGCAGTATAGCAAGAGACAGGTATGTTAAAGCACAGAAAGTCAGAGAGACCAGAAGTTTAAATCCAAATGTGCTGGGTCTAGGAGGACTTCTGACTGGTGGGATACAGGAGGAAGGGTGAAAATGTGTCCAGGTTCTCAGAGGAAGGAAGACATGGTCCAAGTTCTGGAAAGTCCTCTGTTCATCAGTTACTACCATCACCCAAGATCACTAATGCAGGCACTCACCCATGTGATTTGTACCAGTTCCCACTGGCCTCGGGGGCTCTGCCAGCCAAGAGGTGCACCCCTATGGCAAGACAGGCATGCCGAGGTATGACATGGCATCTTTGTTTGCCCTGGTCTTGGGAACACTACAAAATTTCCTGTTAGCCTGCCCCTCTGCAAGCTGACCAACCCTGAGCCCAGATACCCTGGGCTATATCCCTGTAAGGCACTGAAGAAGCCGGTGCCAGCCCTTAGGACCGGAAGACATGAACAGCTCGGATCACATACTGCCGGCAGATGGGACATTCATTCATGCGCTTGCCACATTTGGTACAGGTTACCATGTGACCACACTCCAGCAGAACACAGTCAATGGGTGAGTCCATGCAGATCTTACACAGGTTCTCCTCCAGTCCAGACGGCATTGCTCCCCCGTTTTGGTCCTCAGCACCACACACCAAGTGCTGGAGTCCTTTCTGATCCTTGTACAGTCGTGTCACTCTCTCCATCAGCTCCCACTTCTCACAGCAGCCCTTGTAGTTGACAAAGTTGCGAGCCAGGATCTCTTTCAGCTGCCGCACCGTCAGGCTTTCAATGTCTTCCAGGTGGGTCAGGTCAGACAGAGAGGCCCGCCGGCCTGGGACAAAGCTGTCCTCAGAGTCAATGGACTGGGTCTCATCCTCGGTAGGTGCTCTGGCTGTGCTCTCCAGGTAGACAGGCTCCTCTTGGTCCTGAGACACATGGCCATTGGCCTGCTGACTTTCCTGAGCAGGAGGAACAGAAGTGGCTTGTGCAGGTGAAGAAGGGAGGCTGGGTGAGGTAGGAGGTACTGTGCTGGCATGAGGCTGGGTCAGGAAGGCCTGCTGCTCAGGAAAGTCCGGGGACAAGGTTGGGACATGAGTCCTGTCCTCCTCGGAGATTACAGGCTGCTGGCCAAGCACCAAGAATACCAGCTCTTCTTTCTCCCGGCACATTTCAGTAGAGATGTCATGGAGGCTGAGGTAGTCCCTCAGGTCCTTCACCTTCATCTTCATGAGCTCTTCCCGCTGAAAGGCTGTGGCTCGGAACCGTTGGCAGAGAAGGCAGAGGCGGAGCCCATTCCCCTCTTGGCTTGAACAGGTCATGCAGAAATTTTTCTTACAGTCCAAACAGGTCTGCTTCCTGGCTGTGTTTGCAAAGTGGGCCCCACAGGCCTTGCAGCTTGGTTCCAAGCCTGTTGGGGATGGGAAGGAGCTGTACCCAGGGTTGGAATAGGCTTGTGTCCTGGCTCCGGGGGCTGGTGGGACCTCCTCAGGCTGTCCATCCAGGCAGAACCAGTTGCAGCAGGTTGCCCACATGATAAAATCTGCCGCGGCCGCCTGCCCGGCCCGCACCTGGGTTAAGGAGGGGAGGGGAGAGGCCGGATCCGGGCCCAGACACCTCAGACAGGGGGGGTGCGGGCTTCGCCGCGGCGGCGTCTCCGGGGCTGAGGGGCACAGGGGGGCGGTCGCGACATCCTCACGGGCGGCCAACATTACTAATCTTACAAGTTTCTTTGAGTCAGAAATTCAGGAGGCGTTTAGCTGGGTGATTCTGGCTAAGCCTAAATCATGGCATTGGATGGGGGTACAGTCATCTCAAGGCATAACTGGTGGGAGAATTCACTTTCAAACTCAGGTAGGTTCCTGAAAATCTACTTTCTTGCTCACTTGTATGACCTCCACAGGATTGTTTCACAATATGGCATTTGGGCTTCTCTGAGAGCAACTGATGCAAGAGGAGGTGAGAGCAAGTGAAAACCCTGAAGTGGTTTTTTATTCTAATTTCAGAAGTGACATCCCACACTTTGTCATCTCCTATTCATTAGATGTGAGTCATTAAATCCAGCCCCCCTTACGGAGAGATGATATGAGAGTGTGATGACCTAGTGGGAACCATTGGGGATCATCTTACAAGTTGTCTACTTCACCTACCTGGAGGTACACATCAGGGACAGGAGATTATGGCAGATAGAGTGGTGGTCATGTACCCCCATGACTGTCTTCATATTATTCCTTTTATTTCTCAACCCAAGACTTCCTTTCATATTCCCTTTCTTATGAGTCTCATCTCCATGTAAGCTCAGGTTGCCTTTAGAGCCCTGGAAATTCATGGCTCAAGCCAGAAATCAGCCAGACTTCCCTTCAAAAGGAGATTCATGCAAGACCAGACTCTGGCAGCCTCTGCCGGATACCATGTGCGGCATAGAGACCCTTTGAAGAGCTTGCTAACCAAGCCTTCATGAAATAGCAGACCAGAACTGAAACCGAGTCTGGGACAGACCAGAGGCAGGCCAGACCCACCCCTCCCATTGGACACCCCGACAAGGAGTCTGGGGCCCACCATATCAGAGAGCTGACGTCACCAGAGTTCAGCGGACGTGATCCCTTCCCAGCAGAATCGGCTTTAGCAGGTGTGTGACTCCCACCCCCACCAGATACATACAGCTGGGAAACCTCAAAAACCTCACCCCAGAGCTCTGTAGGCGTGACTGTAGGGGCCGAGGGAAGCAGAGGGGACTCCCGACCCCCAACTCCCCCTACCACCAGCGGTGACACCCAAGGCCTTAGCCGCCAGTTCCCGGGGGCATGGCCACCAAAGGGGTCCGGACAAATTAAACTGACGGTTCTCAGATCACCCGCTCCACAACCTTGGGGTCTGGATGTATGACAAACAGAGAGAGTGCTCAGTCGTTCAGGAAATAGGGCACTCAGGGGGGCTGCAAGTGTAACTAGATCTGTGGAGATCGCCTCCAGTGAGCGGGGCCTGGCTGGCTGGCAGGAGGAAGGGGGGCAGGGGCCAGAGAAGAGAAACAGCTCTGGACTAACAGGATTGGAGAGATGACCAGTAGGGGAAGAGGAGACGCCTTACAGGGATTGCGGCCAGCACATAGAGGGTAGAAGCTCGGCTCGGAGGGCACAGCTCCGCCTACTGGAAGAGAAGAAAATAGAACTCTAAGATTTCATTTATCATTTTTTTCTTTTCCCTTTTCAATTTTTATTGTTCTTTCCATTCTTTTTTATTCTACCTATTTTTCTCTCCTTCTTTCTCTTTAAGGACTCCTTCCTTCCTCTTCCCCCAACTTTCATCCCAAGCATTACAAATTTCATTACATGTAATTCTCTAAATGCAAATTAGTGAAAGTTCCGAGGCTGTCTATAGGGCTCCTAAGTACCTAGCTATTACCAAATACCCTGATCCATTCGCCTGTTAATATCCCTCTTCAGTAGAGCAATCTTCCAAAGTAGCCAAGACATACTAACCCTCATACCATCATAGCACCCAACCTAAACATAAAGTCCTAAGACCAAACAACAGATCACTATATGCCTACAGAATCCGTAATCCTTTTATGAATCCAATGAATTAGCTTTAAATTACAATAAAGCCCAACATCTCTAGACATAGTCTCCCACCACAAAGGAGAGACCACAAAGATATACAAAACAAAAACAAATTTATAGGAGAAAACAGAAACACAGCAGTTAAACAGAGTTGGAAAGTAACGTGAACACCATGAAAAAACAAGGGAAAAAAGGATTACAAACAATGCAGGACAACTTAAATTTACAGGAGAACCTAGAGGCATCAGAAAAATGGACAGAGAAAGAACTCAAGGCATACCTGACTCAGATGGAATGGAATCTTAAAGAAGTCATTAGACAGCAAGTCCAAACAATGAAAGAATACTTTGAAAATGGATTACATAAGCAGATTCAAAAAGCAAAAAATGAACTCTACCAGGAGATAGGGATTTAAAAAAAATTAACCAGTAATCCTAGAAATGCAGGAAACCATAAACCAAATCAAAAACTCAAATGAGAACATTACAAATAGACTAGATCAAATAGAAGTCAGAAGATCAGATAATGAAGACAAAGTTTATCAACTTGAAAAGAGTATAGTCAACGCAGAAAGGCTGGTAAGAAACCACGAGCAAAACATCAAAGAAATATGGGATGTCATAAAAAAACCAAACGTAAGAGTCATTGGGATAGAGGAAGGTATAGAGGCCCAAACCAAAGGAATGAGCAATCTGTTGAATGAAATAATTTGAGAAAACTTTCCAGACATGAAAATGCAATGGATTGCCAAATCCTGGAAGCCTACAGGACCCCAAACATACAAAATCCTAATAGACCAACTCCAATACACATTATTATGAAGATATCCAACATACAGAACAAGGAGAGAATATTAAAAGTGACAAGAGAAAGGAGGCAGATTACACTCAGGGGTAAACCAATTAGGTTAACGGCTGAGTTTTCATCACAGACGTTGAAAGCAAGAAGATCCTGGAACAACGTATTTCAAAAGCTAAAAAATAATGGATTCCAACCAAGAATACTGTATCCAGCAAAATTAAGCTTCAGATTTGACAATGAAATTAAAATATTTCAAGATAAAAAAAGTTAAAAGAATTCGCAGCCAGAAAACCAGCACTGCAAAGCATTTTGAGCAAAACACTACAAGAAGAGGAATTGAAAAATAGCACCCAAAATTAACAGAGGGAGGTAACTCAGTAAAGCGGGGGAAAATAACCAAAGAGGAAAAAGAAGCCAAATTAAAATAAATACATAAATAAACATGACTGGAAGTACAAACCATATATCAATAGTAACCCTAAACGTTAATGGCTTAAACTCACCAATTAAGCGACATAGGATAGTAACTTGGATTAAAAAAACAGATCCAACAATATGCTGCCTTCAGGAGACTCATATGATAGGAAAAAACATACACAGGCTGAAGGTGAAAGGTTGGGAAAAATCATACCACTCACATGGTCCTTGGAAGCAAGCAGGAGTGGCCATACTCATATCGAATAAAATCAACTTCAAACCTAAGTTAATCAAAAGGGATAAAGAAGGACATTATATACTGTTAAAAGGAACAACAAAACATAACAATTATCAATATGTATGCACCAAATAATGGTGCTGCAACATTCATAAAACAAACTCTCCTCAAGTTCAAGAATCAAATAGACCACAACACAATAATTATGGGTGACTTCAACACACCGCTCTCACCATTGGACAGATCCTCCAAACAAAAGTGGAAAAAAGAAACTATAGAACTCAATAACACAATCAATAACCTAGACTTAACCAACATATATAGAATATATCAACCATCATCAAGTGGATACACGTTCTTCTCAGCAGCACATGGATCCTTCTCAAAGATAGACCATATATTATGCCATAGGGCAACCCTTAGTAAATATAAACTTGTGGAGATAATACCATGCATCTTATCTGATCATAATGGAATGAAACAGGAAATCAGTGGTAAAAGAAGGAAGGAAAAATCCTGCATCACCTGGAAAATGAACAATATGTTACTGAATGATCAATGGGTTACAGAAGATAAAAAGGAGGAAATCAAAAAATTCTTAGAGATAAACGAAAATACAGACACAACATATCAGAATCTATGGGACACAATGAAAGCAGTTTTAAGAGGGAAATTCATTGCCTGGAGTTCATTCCTCAAAAAAAAGAAAAAAACAACAAATAAATGAGCTCACTCTTCATCTCAAAACCCTAGAAAAGGAAGAGCAAAACAACAGCAAATGTAGCAGAAAGCAAGAAATAATTAAAATCAGAGCAGAAATCAATGAAATTGAAACAAAAGAAACTATTGAAAAAATTGACAAAACTAAAAGTTGGTTCTTTGAAAAAATAAATAAGATCGACAGACCCTTAGCCATGCTAACAAAGACAAAAAGAGAGAACTCAAATTACTAACATACGGGATGAAAAAGGCAATATCACAACAGACACTACAGAAATACAGAAGATAATTAGAAATTATTTTGAAACCCTATATTCCAATAAAATAGAAGATAGTGAAGAAATCAATAAATTTCTTAAGTCATATGATTTGCCCAGATTGACTCAGGAGGATACACACAATGTAAACAGACCAATAACAAAGGAGGAAATAGAAGAAGCCATCAAAAGACTACCAACCAGGAAAAGCCCTGGACCGGATGGGTATACAGCGGAGTTTTACAAAATCTTTAAAGAAGAATTAATTCCAATACTTTTCAAGTTATTTTAGGAAATAGAAAAAGAAGGAGCTCTTCCAAATTCAGTCTATGAGGCCAACATCACCCTGATCCTGAAACTAGACAAAGACACTTCAAAGACAGAAAACTACAGACCAATATCTCTAATGAACCTAGATGCAAAAATCCTCAATAAAATTCTGGCGAATCGGATACAAAAACGTATCAAAAAAATTGTGCACCATGATCAAGTAGGATTCATCCCTGGGATGCAAGGCTGGTTCAATATATGGAAATCAATAAATGTTATTCACCACATCAATAGACTTAAAGAACCATATGATCATCTCGATAGACGCAGAAAAAGCATTCGACAAAGTACAGCATCCCTTTATGTTCAAAACACTAGAAAAACTAGGGATAACAGGAACGTATCTCAGCATTGTAAAAGCTATCTATGTTAAGCCTCAGGCTAGCATCATTCTAAATGGAGAAAACTGAAGGCATTCCCTCTAAAATCTGGAAAAAGACAGGGATGCCCTCTCTCACCACTTCTATTCAATATAGTTCTCGAAATACTGGCCAGAGCAATTAGACAGACAAAAGAAATTAAAGGCATAAAAATAGGAAAAGAAGAAATTAAATTAGTACTATTTGCGGATGACATGATTCTATACCTAGCAGACCCAAAAGAGTCTATAAAGAAACTACTAGAGCTAATAAATGAATTCAGCAAAGTGGCAGGATATAAAATCAACACGCATAAATCAAAGGCATTCCTGTATATCAGCGACAAATCTTCTGAAATGGAAATGAGGAAAACCACCCCATTCACAATATCCTCAAAAAAAAAAAAAAAAAAAAACTTGGGAATCAACCTAACAAAAGAGGTGAAAGACTTATACAATGAAAACTACAGAACCATAGAGAGAGAAATAGAAGAAGATCTTAGAAGATGGAAAAATATACCCTGTTCATGGATAGGCAGAACTAACATCATCAAAATGGCGATATTACCCAAAGTTCTCTATAGGTTTAATGCAATGCCAATCAAAATCCCAACAGCATTTTTTTGTAGAAATAGATAAAGCAATCATGAAATTCATTGGAAAAACAAAAGACCCAGAATAGCAAAAGCAATTCTAAGCAGGAAGAGTGAATCAGGTGGTATAGCGATACCAGATTTCAAACTATACTACAGAGCAATAGTAACAAAAACAGCATGGTACTGGTACCAAAACAGGTGGGTGGACCAAGGGTACAGAATAGAGGACACAGAGACCAATCCACAAAATTACAACTATCTTATTTTTGACAAAGGGGCTAAAAGCATGCAATGGAGGAAGGATAGCATCTTCAACAAATGGTGCTGGGAAAACTGGAAATCCATATGCAACTAAATGAATCTGAATCCCTTCCTCTCACGATGCACAAAAATTAACTCAAAATGGATCAAGGAGCTTGATATCAAAACAGAGACTCTGTGTCTGATAGAAGAAAAAGTTGGCTCCGATCTACATACTGTGTGGTAGGGCTCCGAATTCCTTAATAGGACACCCATAGCACAAGAGTTAAAAACAAGAATCAACAAATGGGACTCACTCAAACTAAAAAGTTTTTTCTCAGCAAGAGAAGCAATAAGAGAGGTAAATAGGGAGCCTACATCATGGGAACAAATCTTTTTTTTTTAACTATTTTTTTTATTGGCTGTTCAAAACATTACAAAGCTCATGATATATCATCTTTCATACATTTGACTCAATTGGGTTATGAACTCCCATTTTTACCCCAAATATCAATTGCAGAATCACATCGGTTACACACTCATGTATTTACATAATGGCATATTAGTGACTGTTGTATTCTGCTGCCTTTCCTATCCCTTACTATTCCCCCAACCCTCCCCTCCCATCTTCCCTCTCTACCTCATCTGCTGTTGTTCAATTTTCTCCCTTGTTTCCCCCCCCTTTCCCCTCACAACCTCTTATATGTAATTTTTTGTAACATTGAGGGTCTCCTACCATTTCCATATGTTTTCCCTTCTCTCTCCCTTTCTCTCCCCCCACTCGTCTTTGTTTAATGTTAATCTTTTCCTCATGTTCTTCCTCCCTGTTGTCTTCTTAGTTGCTCTCTTTATATCAAAGAAGACATTTGGCATTTGTTTTTTAAGGATTGGCTAGCTTCGCTTAGCATAATCTGTTCTAATGCCATCCATTTCTGTGCACATTCTATGATTTTGTCATTTTTTAGTGCTGCGTAATACTCCATTGTGAATAGATGCCACATTTTTTTTATCCATTCATCTATTGAAGGGCATCTGGGTTGGTACCACAGTCTATCTATTGTGAATTGTGCCGCTATGATCATTGATGTGGCAGTATCCCTATAGTACGCTCTTTTAAGATCCTCAGGGAATAGTCTGAGAAGGGCGATAGCTGGTCAAATGGTGGATCCATTCCCAGTTTTCCCAGGAATCTCCATACTGCTTTCCAAATTGGCTGCACCAATTTGCAGTCCCACCAGCAGTGTACAAGTGTACCCTTTCCCCCACATCCTCGCCAGCACTTGTTGTTGTTTGACTTCCTAATGGCTGCCAATCTTACTGGAGTGAGATGGTATCTTAGGGTGGTTTTGATTTGCATTTCTCTGAGTGCTAGAGATGGTGAGCATTTTTTCATGTACTTGTTGATTGATTGTATGTCCTCCTCTGAGAAATGTCTGTTCAGGTCTTTGGCCCATTTGTTGATTGGGTTATTTGTTATCTTATTGTTTAATTTTTTGAGTTCTTTGTATATTCTGGATATTAGGGCTCTATCTGAACTGGGAACAAATCTTTACTCCTCACACTTCAGATAGAGCCCTAATATCCAGATAACCCTGAGAAGAATGTATGATAGGAGAGGAATAATCTGAGACCTAAAGATACTGAACCACTTGTCCAAACTCAGGACCCAAACTTCCAACTCAACCGACTGTTCTTACATATCATGCCATCACCTGGTTCCCTTGCCCAGGCCCACTGCCCTTGAATTCCTATAGGTGGGGATTAGAACCTCTTCTGCTCTCACTAGAAATCTCCCTTCTGAGGACTGAACTAAAAACCGATATTTTCCTGAGATTCCGGATTTGGGTTCTCAGAGAAAGAAGAGATTAATGTCAATTATTGGAGAACTTGGGGTTTAATGGGCAGAAATTTGCAATATCTATAGGTATCTTTTAACTTCTGAGTGGATGCTGACCCAACTCTCATTTTTTACCAAACTCTCAATTGGTCCGTCAATACGTTTTTAAAGCAGGAGCTTATTCCCATTGTAATCTGTCTTCCTGCCATCCACTCTCCCTTATCTTTCAAACATTTTTCTATTCAGGAAAGTTTCTCCACACATTTTGGTATCTCTGGTGTTGATATTTATAGATTGATTCGAGCCCCAACTGGGTAGAAGTAAAAGCATTCAAAGTTTGAACAAACATACACTCTAAAAAGAGAATGTCTGACATGAAAAGAAGGATTTGTTTTAAACATGGCCCGTTGACAATATTCTTCAAAAAATATGTCATATAAGACTAAGGAAAATTAAAGGAGACTAAAGGGAGCTTAATGACTACATGCAATATGTACAGCTGACTGAAGTATGTATTCCTTTCCTGTAAAGGAAATCGACACTGCAAAGGACACTCATGGACATTTACATTAATAAGATTGAAATACAGAGAGATTAAGCAAAAGTTGTTTCAATGATAAATATACTCAAGAATTTTGAGTTTGTAAGAGAATATTCTTAAGAAATAAACACTAAGATATTTTAAAGTGAATACCATTATGTATAGAATGTTATTTTGAAATGCCCCACAAGGAGAATGATTTCTGGAGGGGCAAGATGGCCAATTAGTTTGAGTCAGCATTTCTCTTTTAGCTCCGCTATTCAGGACTCAAAGAGTGGGAGGTATTACCAAAGCTTACAGTGAAAAACCTTGAGACTAGAGAGACAGTCTGTCCTAGCCAAGCCAGAGACTGTTTGACTCATTAATTGGATATTTTAAAATATCACCAGAGTTTTATCAATCATCCATAAAGAGACAATCCAGGAGCCCATCTTGGGACTACAGCGTGATGCAGCCTACAGAAATTGAAAACCCAGATCTGAGTTTGCAGCTAGGCTTGCATGGGCCTGTCTGAGCCGAGCAAACCTGTGGTAAGTCAGAAACTGGGAGCATTTCACCTGGGGGGAGCCATAGGTTAGAGAGGCCAGAGAGAGCTGGGATCTCCTCAGCAGCCTAAGTGCTGTGGCTCATGGGGATTGACAAGGCCAGCTATAGCAGGTCAGAAGGTTGGAAGAGATGTGAGGGCATTTTGCTCTCAGCTCGTTCATACAGTTGCTCTGGTGCCCACAGGGTCCCTGGTTCCTTCCCCAGTCTGGCATCCACCAGTTCCTGGGACCCTCCAGGTCTGGCAACAATCTGGCATCCAACAGGGCCCTCAGGCTCCTGAGTCTCCCAACCAAGCCCCTAACAAGGTCCATTGCTCCAAGATGAGGCCCACAGTGTAGATGCTGGCCCATATCCCTGCACGCTGGGCCGCTGCTTCACCACCAGACCCATCAGGGCCAGAGTATAGCTTCTGGCTGGCCTGCAAGCCCTAATTCCTGGCCTTGATACACCCAGCACAGAACAGCTGAGCCCCCAAATGGCCAGGCCCCAAGTTGCCCCACACAGCTCTTCACTATCAGACCTGCCCATTCAGCAAGTAGCTTCACAGCTGACCTGCAGGTCCTGGCATCCCAGCCCTCACCCACCCCATGCAAACAAGCTGGGCCCCCAACGTGGCTTGGCTCTGCATGCTCCTTAGCTGCCAGCCCCCCAGAGTCCAGCACACAGCCTCATCGCCAGCCCCCAGGATACAGTGTGAGGCCCTGATCCGCCTGCCACCTGGATGTGGGCAACTGCACTTCTGCCTGCCCATAACCCAGCTTCCCTTGCATGCCACTTGCCCTCCAGGCCTGCAGCCCATCCCTCCCATGCTAATTTTCCAAGAAGGGAAGTTAGGAAGTCTTAAACCCCAACCTTTAACACAGTGAACAACACAATAAAAGGAAGGATCCACAACCCACAGCCCATACTCACAAGCTTAGATCATATCTCAAGAACAAACAAAAAGAAAACCAGGTAGGGACAGTGAGCACATACACTCATTGACTATTTTGTCCACCATAGTGGATATGACTCCTTAATGACTTAACATTTTACTAAGGTTTTTCTGTTTGTTGTTGGAGTTTTATAGCTTGTTTGTTATGGCTGGGG
The DNA here is from genome assembly GCF_048772815.1 of Callospermophilus lateralis. Lineage (NCBI taxonomy): Eukaryota > Metazoa > Chordata > Mammalia > Rodentia > Sciuridae > Callospermophilus > Callospermophilus lateralis. Next base: position 123,231,099 of record NC_135306.1, on the reverse strand, counting down.
TTCTGTTTTGCTTTTTGAATTTGGATTTCCATATTGGATTTTTGCTTTCTTTGAATGTATACTGGAAGGATTCGAGGACTCCTACACATATTCATATTTGTTTCTCTCTCCTCATTTCTAGCCTTGTTTTTCGCTTTTCTTATTATTTTTTTTTTGTTGTTGTAGTTTGTAACTCCTGAGAGTGTTATTTTCCCATGCTCTGTATTTTGAGATTTAGGGTTTATGATTCGTTTCATTTGATTTTGTTTTGTATTATCTTTATCAATATTCCATCTCCCTTGTCTCCCTCTCTCTTCTCCATCTCTGACACCCAAATTTCATTCTCTCTCTCCTCCTTTATATTCTATTTATGTTCCCTTTCACACTAACACCATATCCTAAATTACCACTGCATCTGCCCTGTTGACCCTTTGAAATTGTAAACACTTTCTACCCTCCTGTCTCTTCTTCTTTACACATTCTCAACTCTCTCCTTAACACTTTTTTTTTAAAAAAATTATCTTTTAGTTGTAGATGGACAGCATGTCTTTATTTTACTTATTTATTTTTATGTGGTGCCTAGGATCGAACCCAGTGCCTCACTTATGCGAGATGAGCATGCTACCACTTGAGCCACATCCCCAGCCCTCCTTAACACTTCTTAATACTAATGAAGGGATAATGTCTAACCCTATCACTAATGTCACAGCAATAATTAATAAAGTAGAAGGCACAATTTCTATTATTTAATTTTAAGCCAAACATAATACATGATTATGTACTGTTTTTACTGATGGAAATTGCTGATCCCACTATCTCTATGTATCATCAATTAACACTAGATATAAAATAACCCAGGCTACATCAATAGTAAACTCCATTGACACCACAGTGGAGAAATATCAGAGAAAGAATTCAGAATGTTCGTGATTAAACTGATATATGAAGTAAAAAATGATGTATGAAATAAAATTATAAAATACAGGAAATGAAAGATTATCTCAATAAAGAAGTAGAGATTCTGAAAAAAAATCAAGCAGAAATCCTCAAAATGAAGGAATCAATAGATCAAATTAAAAATTCACAGGAAAGCATCAGCAACAGATTAGAGCATTTGGAAGAGAGAGTTTCAGGCAATGAAGACAAAATATATAATCCTGAAAATAAAGCTGACCATGGACAAAAGATGTTAACAAACCATGAATAGAACTTCCAACAATTATGGGATAACCAGAATTTAATTTGATAATTTAAGATTTATCAAGATAAATGAAGGCTCAGAGACACAAACTAAAGGAATGATTTTTTTCAATGAGGATAATATCAGAAGATTTCCTAAACTCTAACAATGAAATGGAAAAATGAATACAGAGGCTCACAGGACCCCAAACATACAAAATGTCAACAGACCTACACCAAGGCACATTATAAAAATTTACTTACAAAAATAAGGATAGAATTTTAAAGGCTACAAGAGAAATGTGACAAGTAACATTTAGAGGAAAACCAATCTGGTCTCAGCTGATTTCTCAACCCAGACCCTAAAAGAAAATAGATGCTAGCCAAGTATACTATACCCAGCAAAATTAAGCTACAGAATTGATGGTGAACTAAAAACCTTCCATGATAAACAAAAATTAAAATAATGCACAACTAGAAGCAAGCACATGAAACATACTCAATAACATATTACATGAAAAAATGAAAAATAAAAGTGAAAAGGGGGGAGCTACACTAGAAGAACAATCAAAGGAGAAATTAATCAAAATTTAAAACAAGATATAAATAAAATGATAGGGAATAAAAATCATATTGCAATAACATCATTAAATGTAAATGGCCTAAACTCATCAATCAAAATACAGACTGGCAGTCTGGATTTTTAATAAAAGACCCAGCAATATGCTCTCTCCAAGAGACTCATCTCAAACAAAGACATCCTCAAACTGAAGGTAAAAGGATGGGAAAAGACTTATTATTCATATGGATATTGTAAACAAGCATGAGTTTCTATCCTATTATCATATAAAGTGGAGTTCAAGCCAAAGTTAATAAAAAGGGACCAAGAAGGTAATTTCATACTGCTTAAGAGAATTACGCATCAACAAGATATAACAATCTTAAATATTTATGCCCCAAATAGTGGGACTCCTATTTACATTAAACAAACCCTTTTTAATTTCAAGAATCAAATAGACCACAGCACAATAATACTGGGTGATTTTAAGACACTTCTCTCAACACTAGATAGAGCCTCTAAACAAAACAAAGAACCTGTAGAACTAATGAATACAATTAATAATTTAGACTTAACAGACACATATAGAATATTTCATCTATCAAGGACTGAATACACTTCCTTCTCTGCAGCACACAAATCCTTCTCTAAAATAGACCTTATCTTAGGATACAAAGCAACTCTTAGCAAATACAAAAAAGTAGAAATACCACCTTATATTCTATCAAATCATAATGGAATGAAATTAGAAATCAACAACGAAATAAAAAAAATAGAAGCTACTCTAATACCTAAAAACTAACTAATATACTATTGAATGAGCAATAGATAGAAGAAATAGTCAGGGATGAAATAAAAATACTTAGATGTAAATGAGAATCACAACATAATTTATCAAAATCTCTAGGATGCTATGAAGGTAGTTCTAAAAAGAAAGTTCACTGTACTGGTACATTTTTTAAAAGAATAGAAAATTAATAACCTAATATTACAATGCAAAGCCCTAGAGATAAAAAAGAATAAATTAATACTAATTTATTAGATAGAAAATAATTGAAATCAGATCCCAAAAATCAAGAAATTGAAACAAAAAAATAAAAAAAAAATTTAAAAAGTGGGTTCTTAGAAAAAATAAAATTTATAAACCTTAACCAAGCTAATGAAGAAGAAGAGAGAAAACTCAAACCACTAAAATTCATGATGAAAAAGAAATTATTACCATGGACACTCTTGAAATACAGATTATAACCAGAAACTATTTGGATGATCTATATTCTAATAAAATAGGGAATCAGGATAACACCAACAAATTTCTAGAGACTATGATCTACCCAAACTGAATCAGGAGAACACACCCGATTTAAACAAATAGAATTCAAGCAATGAAACAGAAGACACCATCAAAAGCCTACTAACAAAGAAAATCCCAGGACCAGATGGATTCTCAGCCAAGTTCTAGCAGACTTTCAAAGAACTTACACCAAACCTCCTCAAATTATTCCATAAAATGGAAAAGGAAGGAACCCTTCCAAACTCATTCTATGAAGTTAGTATCAAAACAAGACAGACACATTGAGGAAAGAAAACTTCAGACCAATATCCCTCATGAACATAGATACAAAAATTCTTTAAAAATACTGGAAAATTGCATACAGAAACATATTTAAAAGATAGTGCACCATAATGAAATTGGGTTCATTCCAGGGATGTAAGGTGGTCTCAACATATGGAAATCAATAAATGTAATTCATCACATCAACAGACTTAAAGATAGAACCACATGATCATCTCAAAAGATAGAGATAAAAGCATTTGAAAAAATTAGCATCCATTCATGTACAAAACCATGGAACAACTAGGGATAGTAGGAACATACTTCAACATTGTAAAAACTATCTATGCTAAACCCAAAGTCAACATCATTGTAAATGAAGAAAATTTGAAACCATTCCCTCTAAAAACTGGAGTAAGACAGGGATACCATCTTTCACCACTTCTAATCAACATAAAAAACTGTAGCTAGAGCAATTGAAGAAACAAATTAAAGGGATATAAGTAGGAAAAGAGGAGCTTAAACTATCCCTGTTTGCTAATGACATGACCCAATATTTAGAAGACCCAAAAAACTCCACCAAAAAGCTTCTTAAACTCATAAATGAATTGCCTCAAATCTGTTTTAGAGAGAAGGCTTACTAAATCATCACAGTTTTCATCAAGGGAGAGAGTTCTTTTATGGATACATTGTACAGGATAGTGGCCTATGGAATCCTGTGAGAATAGTAGAAACACAATCAATTGGCTAAGACAAAAATGGGTACCATGAGACATATTAGCAGGTATATGCTTCATAAGAAAAGAACCCTCCTAGTGGTAAGGGAATATAACCATTTCCATACACAATGGGCTCCACCTTGGTACATTTAAAATGAGGGTCGTCCCAAAGAAACACATTTGTGTGTACAGTTTTGAACCTCAGCACAAGTGTCAGTTGCATGTAAGGCAACAGAGAGTACAGGTAACATCATAGCATTGGAAGACTTGGCCTACTTAGGACTTCCCCAGCTACAAGAATCTTTGTAGGATATTGGCTTTTGGATACCTTTTTTTTTTTTTTTTTAAAGAGCATCGTCATATTTGTAATCTCTTGTGCAGGATGGCACAAAGGAAGAAGATAGGAGCCCAATACACTTCCCATATCAACATTCTGGTGGGTAGGAATCTTAAATGAATTGACAATTTCAGCCAGATATTATAATGGGCTCTAGAAGTTAAGGAATCTGATTTCACTGGATTTCCCACAGCTGAGGTACAACAGCAGAACAGCATTGTCATAGGATCAAAACATTCACAGAGTTTTGTGTAAGTTCAGCAAACAAAGCAGTGACCAAATTTTCTAACCCCATTTGAGCCAACAGCTGTTGAGCTGAGGCTGTTAATGATTTTTATATCTCCCCAAATCACCAGAGATAGAGTATCTCGGGGGCCCTCTTGTGGCGTTTCTTCTCTCTTGAGGAGAGTGATCATCCTTGTTTGGTAGAACCCTCCTCATCCAGGATCAAGTGAAAATATGGGATAGGATTGTGAAGTCCTTGATGCCAACTCATGATTGACAGGTCTGACACATGAGACGGAATCCAAACAGGACCTGTTGATGGAAGCACAGCAGCATATCCCTTTCCTCATGTGATCAGAGGCACAGGTCCTGCCGTCCTGGGTCTGGCGGAATGCTGTATTTTACATAAATTCTGGGCAATAGGAATGGGAGGTGTCGTTTCGCCATGGTGGCCAGGTGGAGAAAGAGCCTGTGGGCCTTCTTCCAGGTTCTTCCAGGTACGACATCCAGTGGCATGAAGATGTATGAAGGTTGTTGGAACAAATGCTTTTCAAAATTTGTCATAGAAGATGACTGAAGAAAATTAGTAGGACCACATTTGACATGTAACACAGTAGCTATCAATGAATGCTCCAGTCCTTTTGATGTAGTGTTTAAAAATACATCCTTGCCTCAAAGGTGTGGCATGCAACATTGTGAAAGAAAAAAAAGGAGAATTTATCAAGAAAACAAATAGAAACAAATTATGAAAATTTTACTTGATAAACAATAAATTATGTGATAAAAAATTTTTGGCAATAGTTGTTTGGGAATAAGATATCTATCTAAAGCAGATGACCAATTGTGACTATTATCTTTGTATTGCTGTTGAATGCGTGAATTGTAAATAAAGCAATATTTAAGGCATTATTAACATGAGAAAGGCAAGGTGTCTCTCTCTCTCTCTCTCTCTCTCTCTCTCTCTCTCTCTCTCTCTCTCTTTTCTTTTAAGAGCCATGTTTTAAGGGTATGATGTTCTTATTCTACCAAGGCCTGGTCTGGCAGGATTATGAGAAATTACATGGGTTAAAATTATATTCCAGTGAGTATAAAATTGTGCAAAAGCATGGGACATATATGCCAGGGCATTATCCATTTTTAAATGAGTAGGTTTTCCCACAGTGGCAAAGCAGAGTAATAAATGAGAAATGCAAGCAGATACCTTTTCAGACCTATGGGCACTAGCCCAAATGAACCCAGAATGAGTATCAACAGAAACAGAAAGGAATAAGGATGAAAGTGAGGGAAATGTGTAATGTCCATTTGCCAAAGTGCATTAGAATGTAGGCCCTGTAGATTTATAGATTCCCACATAGGGGCCTGGAAAGGTGTACAGTGAGAACTTTTATTAACAATGGCAGGAGCTTGTTGGGAAGAAATGGAAAACATTAGTGAGCAAGTGTTTTGATAAAAAAAATCCAAAAAATTCTATAGCATCTGAAAATAAAGGATAAAGGGATCTTACAGCTGCACATGCAGGAGTGTTATCTTCCATCAGAGGTCCAGGAATTTTGGCGTCGGCATGTATATGAGCAAGGAAGATAGGGGATGCATGATTTTGTAAAAGAGTTTGAAGGGTTAAGAAATAATAAATTGGAATCCAAATGAGGGGACAGTATAGCTACAAAAATATGGGAAACAAGTTTAGCTATATACTGAGAATCTGTAATAATATTTAAAGTAGAAAATAATCTTAGTGTCAAGATAATGGCACCTAATTCAGCTCTTTGTAGGGAAATTTGAAATAATGATAAGTAGATGGACTATTATACCCTAAAAAAATAGATATTATCCCTCTTTGTTTACCTTCATCTGTATATACCATCAACCCATCCACAACAGGAATGGTAGAAATCAAGGGAAGGAGGGGGAATGTGTAACCTGACATAACAAAGAGAATTACCCATCATGAGGCATGTGAAAAGCAATCAGTGCTCAAATATCTGTTAATACAGCCTGATAGTAGGAGGAGAACTGTAAGTACTGGAGATGTAAAGGGCTTCCATAAGCAAGCTATAAAACATGAATTTCCATTCCTGTTAAGGATAAAATTCTAGTGTGGCCATCAGCAATTAATTGAGCAAAAGGCAGAACATTATGGCCTATCAGCATATCAGCTGACAGGCAGACATATCAGCAAAAGGCAGAACATTATTATGGCCTGAAAATTTAAGAAAGTATAACTATTCTAATACATATAATCCTTGATTATAAATAGCAATTACTGCTGCAAAGGCATAATGTTTTCCAACAAAAATTACACCAATGATAATGCCACGTTAGATACAGGAAGTCAATCTACTATTACTGTTGACAATCTTTTGTTAATTTTTTATAGTACTTGTTCAAGAGAAGGAGTTAAATAAAGGGTAGAGTTTGTGTCTTGTTGTGTTTTTTTAACAACTGGAAAAAAGGAGAAAGCATACTGGTAGTTAATGGAATATAAGGATGTGCCCAATTTAAATGTCCTAGAAATTGCTTTAAGTGGACCAAGGCTAACTTAGAAGGAAAGGTTAAATTTGGGATGTGAGGAATTGAATTGGGACATATATTTGAAGTAATATATGTCCCAAGTAGCTAATAGGGAGTTGATGTTGAATTTTTTCTGTAGAAACATGGAGTCCAGATTGTAATAATATTTCCTATGTTTATGGAATTTTATCTGTGATATTTTCTCCTGCAAGCAATATATCATCCATATAATGATAAAGAAGTGAGAAAATTTTTTATGAAAAGAAGCAAGGCTTTATTAACAAAATAAGCTTGTCTGATTATTGTAAAAAAATTAATGTTGGGCTATTTAACATTCCTTGTGGGAGAACTTTCCAATGGAATTTATTAGTAGGCTTATGATGGTTAAAAACAAGGATAATAAAGGCAACCTTTTCCCAATCACCAGGAAAGAGATACCTAAGAGAAGATACCTAAGAGAGAAGTAGGAAAAAAGTAATCTTTTAAGTTAATTACATATAAAGAAAAATCTTGAGAAATTAAATTTGGGTTTGGTAATCCACATTGAAGCAGACCCATGGATTGTACATTTATTAATTTCGCTTACATCTTATAATAACCTCCATTTTCCCTATTTCTTTTTTATAGTGAAAATGGGTGTGTTCCAAGGGCTAGTAGAAAGTTCAATGTGTCCTAATTCTAGCTGTTCTTGAATAAGGGCCTCTGAAGCCGCCATCTTTTCCTTTGACAATGGTCATTGTTCAATTCAGCTAAGGGTGTGACTTTTCATTTTAGTGGCATGGCAGTCAGATCTGCAGAGGCTTCTACAAAATAAGCACTTCCAGAGACTTCAGGAATTTATGTAAAATGTCTCTGCCCCATATAGGAAAAGGTATTGCCATAATATATGGCTGAACACAAGTGATGATTTGTTGTGAAATGGAATGGGAAGAATATTGTAACCACAGCAAGCTCTTGGATACCTAATTTATTATTGCTTCATTTTCCCCAAACCAGGATAGTCCTTTGAAGGGGCCATTCATGAGGTCATACCAAAAGGGGTATAACTGTGACATCTGCACTGGTGTCCAACAACCCATTAATGCTTGTTCATTTAAGCAAAGAGTCGATTTAGGTCTACTTTCAGTGATGGGTTAACATGCTTCAATGACAGTAGAGCCAAACCCTGTATTTCCCCTTTCGTTTAAAGGCTGTTGAGCTGTAACATAGGGAACCACAATCCATTGAGCAATAGAGGATCCTTTGGAGAGACTTAAGGGCATATGGGACCACATTTGGACATATACTTTACTAACATAATCAGAATTAATTACCCCCAGAGTAACAAATTTTCCTTCTTTAGAACTATAAGGCAAAATTAATTCCAAAGTATTTTTGGGTAAAAGTCCCTGGATTTGAGTGGCAATTTTACATACCTCCCCAGGAAGCTGCACTTAGGCATCTTCAGTAGTAATTAAATCTAAACTAGTGCTCCCTCTAGTGGTATGAAAGGATTTCTGGAAAGATGTTCTGTTTGAACTGGGACAGAGTCTGGAAGACTCTGTCTGGATTGGGAACCCTTGTATCATGGGATCTTGAAGGGGCTGGAAAACCAGATTCCCCCTCCTTTTGCCCTGGGGTGGGGAGCAACCTGAAATGGGGTTTTCCAACATCTCAGTCTTAGATCAACACTTATTTTTCCAATAAAATCCTTTTTGACATATAGGGCATTTCTGACTGGGGCGATTTTGAGGTCCCTTTTTAACCTTACAGGCCTTTTGAAGATGACCAGGTCTTTTACAATTATAACATAATTTATCAGGGAGTTTTAAAGCAGCAGCAAGCAAAGCAGCTTTATGAGTTTCAGTCCCTACATTCTGACATGGCTTTATCATATCTGACAAAGTAGTATCCACTTTATGATACATAGACTTCATTACTACTTTGCAATCTTGATTGGCATTTTTGTATTCCAGTTGTTTGATTAGAATATTATTGGCTTGCAAGTTATCAACTTGCTGCTCTATTGTTTTAGTTAAGCAATTAACAAAATTTATGAAAGTCTCTCCATAAGCTTGTCTGATGATTGTAAAAAATTTAAAGGGATCTTTGGTGTCAGGAATCCAACACCATACTTTACATACAAGTGTTCTAATATGAGCAATGGCAGTAGCAGGTAATTGAGCTTGAGGTGTTGCAGAGTAGCCCGTTGCCTAACTCTGAAAAGTTCATCATAAGCAATGTTTACGTTTCCTTGTGCATTATCTTCAGCTTGGACCTGGGCCAAGTCAGAGTACTCTTGTAAAAACACAAAATTTTGAGAAGTAACCATCTTAACTAATGCTTTCCAGTCACTAGGAACCAAGGCATATTGTATTCTCAGTCCCTTGATCATATTGAGGGTAAAATTAGTATTCACATCAATTTCCAAAATAGTACATCACAATTCTTTAAATACAGCAAAAGGAAATTGCTCACGCTCTGACTGGCCAGTGGGATTTAGCCTAATAGGACAAACAGCTAAGGTGTGAGTTTCTCCATGCTCTGGTTCTTGCTGTAAACAGTCAGCCAAAGGAGATTAATCAGCAGTTGGGTTGGTATATATGGCGGTGGCTGAGAAAACACCTCCAAAGAGGACACTACTGGAGGAGACACTTTCCGAGAAAGAAAGACCTTAGAAATAGCATTGTGGGGGTGGTGGTGGGGGGTGGTGGTGTGCTGGGATTGTGGCTCAGTGGTAGAGCGCTCACCTAACACGGGCGGGACCTGGGTTCAATTCTCAGCACCACATAAAAATAAAGGCACTATATTGTGTCCATCTACAAAAACGATTCATATTCATATTCTCTCTCTCTCTCTAAAAAATAGCATTGTGACAAAGCTACCAAGCATGCAATACAAGTATGGGATTTTGCAGCTCCTCATAAAGCTTCTTACCTATATCTTCCCAATCCTTTGAACCAACATAAAGGACCACTTTCTGGGTACCTGGGGCAACAAGTGTCTACGTCTGCCAACAAAGCAGTGAGGTCAGCATTCCTTATAGTATGTCCAGCCTTGCAAAGTAAATAGGAGAGCTCAGCCCAAAGACAATATTGACTGTCAGATAGGGAATTTCCCATAGCTTACCAGTAGGGGGTGGTCACAGCCTGCTCCAGGTGGTAAGCCATCAACACTTCCGGAAGGGGCCCTTTCAGGCACCAGCTGTAATGAAACAAAAGGAAACAGAGAAGCAAGATGCAGAGGCAAAAATGGCTGCATTTTTAAGTTGCTGTCTTTATTTATACATTAGGCTACGTTAGGTCACTGGCACTGTTAGTACATTATTGTTCATTATATCATTGAGTAGAGTGCATTAGGTTATAGTGTAAAAAGTTCTTGTTTATGATTAGATGGGTGTTCTGGCCCAGCATGTGTTAGTTATCTTAATAGTTTCTGGGGAAAACTACAGAATATTCCAGCTGCAGAAAAAAGATGCCTATTATTCTCCAGGAGTTTGCTCGCTGTCTTGTACTTTTCCACAGTCAGAACCCTTACAAATCCCTACCTCCCACCCTGCACAAAACTCAACTCAAAGTGAATCAAGGACCTTGACATTAGACTAGAGACCCTGTGCATACCTGAAGGAAATGTAGGCCCATCTGTCCATCATGTCAGTTTAGGAACCAACTTCCTCAACAAGACTCCCAAAGCACAAGAAGTAAAATTAGAATCAATAACTGAGATCAAACTAAAAATCTTCTTCATAGCAAAGGAAACAATCAAGAACATGAACAGAGAGGCTCCAGAATGGAAGAAAATCTTTACCACCTGCACCTCAGATACAGTAATAATCTCCATGGTATACAAAGAACTCAAACAAACTTAACACCAAGAAAACAAATAATCCAAACAACAAATGGCAAAGGAAATGAATAGCACTTCACAGAAGAAAACAAACACATGATAAGATATTCAACATCACTAGCAGTTAAAGAAATGTAAATTAAAACTTCACTGAGATTCTATCTCACTATAGTCAGAATGGCAGTTATCAAGAATACAAGTAACAATAAATGTTGGCGAGGATGTGGGGGAAATGGTTCTGCAAATTGGTATAATACTCTGGAAAGCAGTAAGGAGATTCCTTAGAAATCTTGGAATAGAACCATCATTTGACCCAGTTATCTCACTCCTTGGCATATACCCAAAGGACTTAAAAATCAACATACTATAGTGACACAACCACATCAATGTTTATAGTATCTCAATACACAATAGACAAACTATGGAATCAATCTAGGTGCCTTTCAACAGACGAATGGATAAAGAAAATGTGGTATATGTACACAGTGGAATATTACTCAGCTATAAAGAAGTGAAATTCTGGCATTTTCAGGTAAATGGATGGAACTGCAGAATACTGTGCTAAGTAAAATAAACTAATTCCCCAAACCAAAGGTCAAATGTTTTCTCTGATATATTAATGCTGACAAGGGAGGGTAGGGAGGGAAAGCATAGAAGTTCATTGGATTAGACAAAGGGGAATGAAGAGAAGGGAGGCAAGAAAGACAGTAGAATGAATTGGACATGATTTTCCTGTGCTCATATATGAATACATGACTAGTGTAACTCCACATAATGTCCAACCACAAGAATTGGATCAAAATTATAATGGGTTGCACCCATGTATGTAAATATGTCAATATACACTGTGTATCTAAAAACAACAAAAAATAAAAGAATAATAATTTATGTATATATGCACAAAAACAAATAGAATGTTAAAGAAGTGCAGGTAAAGAATATTGCACACTCCTTAAATTTTTTATAGATTTTCTGCAAGTTTAAAATTATGTCTAAATGCAAAAAAAATATATAGCTCATTAACTTCACTACTCTGAATGTAACCTCCCCTTTGGAGTCTCTGACCTTTATTCTTAGTGACATCACTATCATACCCAACTCCCAGAAGTATGCTACTCTGTCTTTAATAGAAATAGGTCAGGTTTTCTTCCAGTTAGAACTGTAGGATCCTCTTAATAAAACAGAAGTCCATACAACTTCAGTAGTGTTTTACAAATACTGAAAAAGAGCCAAAAGGAAAATGAAAATAGAATCATTAAAAACAAAACAATCATGTTTACAACATGTCAGTTTAAGGTCCAAAGCATCAACATGTATGTTTTTTGATTCACAAACAGCAAAGTTAAAATTTGTGCATTACCAGAGGCTAGTGCGTGAGCCCGAGCAAGTCATTTTACCTTTTTGCCTTCAGATTTGAAGATAAATATCTCCACTTCTCAGAATTGTAATTAGTATAATAGACAATATTTGTCATAAATCTCAGGACATTCAATGAATGGCAGCTATGATTAAGAATATGAATAGAATCAAATAATTTTATTAGACCTAAACTTTTTTTTCCCCATTCAGAAATAGCTAAATTCTTCTGCTATTTGATCAACTGATGCAAAATTTCCCTGCATCTTTCTTCGTGAGCCACAGAACGGTTTGTGGAATGAACTGGAAACTTCAATTTTTTCTGGGGACATCCAGCATAATTCCTAGCACAAGAACCCATGGGCCATGGCCCTTATGAAATGGAATGCTTCATTCTTCTCATTTTGTCTGTTAATGACATTGCAGTGTCACAAAGGCGACACCAGGATCCTACAGAGAATAAGTCACTGAGATGGCTCACCTCTTATTGCTGTTCAAGGTCATCTTTTCTATTTCTGTTCTTCTACCTGATAGCAGAAACAGTACCGCCTCCCTCTACAGCTGAAAGGCTCAGGACCAACCCCAAGAGTGATCTGGCCCCATCCCATTGTTCAGGAGAGTTCTCCACCCGCTCCCTGGCTCCCTGTGGAGTGACTCTTCACCTCAGGTTTTCCTCTTGCCTTTAGCCTTGCTCCCAGTGTTCAGGCAGAAGATAGCCCTTAAGTTCTGGTTCTCTCAAAGCTTTTTCTGTATCAAGATAAACCTGTTCCCGTGTGTATTTTACATTATGCCAAATTGGCTTTTGGAGCTCTTCCCTGAAAAATCAAGTTGATAGCTATCATTTTCTATAAATAAAACAGTTGTTTCCAGACTCCATCAAAATAGAAAAAGAAACTTAGGTATGAATCTTGTATTACCCTGTTTTCTCTGCAGCATCTTAACCTATGAAAGGAAATCTGTGGCTATACTCAAAGTTTGAATTTTATCTGTTTAAGCCTGCAGTTGGTGGCCATACCGTACAAGACCCAGGATGGAAGCAATGAAATTCCCAATGAAAGCTTATGAAAATGAAATATAAGCTTCTATAACATGGCCTAAATCTTAATAAGTATCTGTAATGATAGAAATCATACAAAGATTTTAACACTAGATATAATTAGTTTCAAAGGCAGACAAAAAAAACAGATGTGGTTTTAGACAAGTCTTTGGTAAAATGAACATACCTCAAGTCCTAATTTTTCCATATGATCCTCCTAATAACAGATACAGAATTTTAGAGCTTAATATAAGAAATGACAATTGAGCAAAACAGAAAACCTATTTTAAAAACTTTGCAAAAATATGCTGCATTTTAATATTAACTCCTTTACCAAAATAAGATCAAACTATCTTTATAGCAGGTCAGAAACAGCGAACATGAGATCTGATGGTGCTAATAACTGGATTTATCCACTGCACTTGTGGCTTCTCCACAGCTAACACCAGGGTTTCCCTTTAGAGCTCTGTGTACTAGTTGAGTGTCCTAAAACTACATAATAGTGTAGAAACCAGATTATTTTTTTTTTTATTGGTTGCTCAAAACACTACAAAGCTCTTGACATATCATATTTCATACATTAGATTCAAGTGGGTTATGAACTCCCATTTTTACCCCAAATACAGATTGCAGAATCACATCGGTTACACATCCACATTTTTACATAATTCCATATTAGTGACTGTTATATTCTGCTACCTTTCCTATCCTCTACTACCCCCTTCCCCTCCCCTCCCATCTTCTCTCTCTACCCCATCTACTGTAATTCATTTCTCTCCTTGTAGAAACCAGATTCTTAATACTTCACAGGAAACAAGAATATAACCTAAAGGCAAAAGAGATATCTTAACTAAGGACATATTTGAATGGCACAAACTGATTAGAACTGCATTAAATAAGCTAAAACTATGTAGAGGCTTAGTACAAAATATTGAAATGAAAATGAGCTTTTAATATTCTATTCAATATTCTATTCATGAGATGCCAAATAAACAAAACAAAACAAAATCCAACTACTTGGATAACATGACTGTAAATTCCAAGTTTCTCTTCCCTCTCATACCTTGCTCTGAACAGAATTTAGTCTCTTTTTCATTGATTGAGGCTGTTATAATGTCATGTGACTTGGTCTCATTTTCTTGTGCTTAAAGTACATTGGGCTTCTTGGATCTGTCAGTTTGCAGTTTTTAAATCAAATTTAGATCATTATTTCTTCAAATATTTTTTCTGTCTTACCCTAATCTCTCCTTTGTTGTCTTCAACATTAAACCACTTGAAGTCGTCTCACAGTTCACTGATAATATCTTCATATTCTTTTTGTATTTATATATTGAGGAGTTTGTTTTGAGCCTTTAAAAATATCTTTAATGGCTGTATTTTTTTCTTTTTCTTTTTCTCTCTTTCTTTCTTTTTTTTTTTTTTTGGTACCAGGGATTGAACTCAGGGGCACTCAACCACTGAACCACATCCCCAGCCCTAATTTGTATTTTATTTAGAGACAGGATCTCACTGAGTTGCAGAGCACCTTGCCATTATTGAGGCTGGCTTTATACTCGAAATTCTCCTGTCTCAGCCTCCGAGCCTCTGGGATTACAAGCATGTACCACTGCACTCGGCTTATACTTAAATTTTTGAACATATGAGGCTAGGGGTATAGCTCAGTGGTAGAGTACTTACTTAATAGGAGAGAGGGCCCTGGGTTTTAATCCCCAGAATTGCAAAAACAAAACCCCAAATTTTTTGAACATATAGAATATAGCCACAATACCAAATTTCATTTGCCTGTCTGCAAATTCCAAACACCTGTGTTATTTTCAATTATCACTTTGAGCATAGGTCATATTTTTTTTCCCGATTTTTGAAACTAATTTTGCAAATAATTTTGATTGAATACCAAAAAAAAATTATTTGTATTCTTGATTCTGTTTTGTGAATAAACAAAGTTAAAAAAAAAATACAAATGACCTGTGCAATCTCACTGACAAATTTTTGAATGGGGTTAGAGACAGTCGTCACAATGTAGCTACCCTGACACAGGTTTGGAGAGCAGACTTAAATAACAGAAAATAAGAATCAAGATAAGATGGGC
Source organism: Callospermophilus lateralis (assembly GCF_048772815.1). Taxonomy (NCBI): domain Eukaryota; kingdom Metazoa; phylum Chordata; class Mammalia; order Rodentia; family Sciuridae; genus Callospermophilus; species Callospermophilus lateralis. Next base: position 123,215,732 of record NC_135306.1, on the reverse strand, counting down.
TGGGGATGTGGCTCAAGCGGTAGTGCGCTCGCCTGGCATGCGTGCTGCCCGGGTTCGATCCTCAGCACCACATACAAAGATGTTGTGTCTGCTGAAAACTAAAAAATAAATATTAAAATTCTCTCTCTCTCTCTCTCTCTCTCTCTCTCTCTCTCTCTCTAAAAAAAAAAAAAAAAAAGATAAGCTTAAGGAATGAGGGAACGAGGAAGGAGAGGACGTGAAAGGAGGAAGAATATGATGAGGGAGGAGGACTTGAGCTCCCCAGCAGAGCACCCGGCAGGACTGACGGACAGCTGGCAAAGCCATGCAGAGAGCACCCTTCCCTCCGCTGCTCAGCTGTTTCCCTGCTGCTGCCCTTGTGAGATTTTCAGTTTCCAGAGCTTTCCAAGATCCACCTCAGGAGAAGCCAATTTGTCCACAGGAGGCATAGTTTCCAAAGCTGTCTACTGTGACCCCCTGAGAGATGTGAATGGAATTGAGATTTAGGGAACCAGAGCAGAAGTTCTCAAAAACTTCAAAATGTCCCAGCCATCAGACGACTCTTTCCTTGAAAATCTATTGACCATCTGCCATGTAGAGATTGCACCTACCTCTAGCATTGGGGTCTTTCTTGAATAGTGTACTCCTGACTGCAGAAGGCAGTTTCACACTATTCTACTCTTTCACCAGAAGGATAGTAGAAAACATTAACAGAATTAAGAGGTGGAGGTTTTAAAAGATAAAATTAATAAATATTTAGCTAAACAAACAAAAAAAAAAGGAGCATTCAATAGGATAACTGAAAGGAGACATTACAACTGAGATCACAGAAATCAAAAGATCATATGAAACTATGAAAAATTATACACACAGAATTTGACAACATAGGAGAATAAATTCTACAAACATAGATTTACTAAGACTGAGTCATGGATAGGAAATCTGAACATTGTTGGGAAATTTTTGATTACCATTAAATCTTCAAAGAAAGGCCCAGGATCAGACAAGTTCACAGGTTGAATTTTACTAAATATTTTAATTACTTGAAAGAAATTCATGTCAATTCTTCTCAAACTCCCCTGACACACAAAAACCCCCACTCTTCCAAACTCATTTGGCATGTTCAGCATTACATGATATCAGTGAAGACAGGACACTCTACGAAAAAAATTATAGACCAATATCCCTGATGAACATAGATGCAAAAATCCTCAAAAAAGTGAAATAAAATACTACTAAACTGAATTCAATAGCACATGAAAAGAATCATACCATGTAATAAAGTAGAATGTATTCCTGCAATACAAGGATGGTTCAATATGCAAGTCAATAAATGCAATATGCTACATTAACAGAATGAGAAAAAGCATAGCAGATGCAGAAAAGCGTTTGACAAGTTATTCTTTCATGATTAAAAACTAAACATATTTGGTATTGAAGGAATTATCTCAAAGGGCCATCAAATACATGAAAAGTGTTCAACATCTCTAGCAATTAGGGAAATGCAAATTAAAACTACATTGAGAGTTCATCTCACTCCAGTCAGAATGGCAATTATCAATAATACAAGTAAAAATGAATATTGGTGAGGATGTAGGGGAAAAGGTAACATTCTTACATTGTTGGTGGGACTGCAAATTAGTGCAACCATTCTGGAAAGTAGTATGGAAATTTCTCAAAACAAAACAAAACTAGGAATGTAAACATCATATGATCCAGCTATTCCACTCCTTGGTATATATCCCAAAGATTTAAAATCAGCATATTACAGTAACACAGTCACATTAATGTTTATAGTAGCTCAATTCACAATAGCCAAGCTATGTAGCCAACCTACCTGCCCTTCAACAGATAAATGGATAAAGAAAATGTGGTGTACATACAATGGAATATTACTTATCTATAAAGAAGAATGACTTTGTAGCATTTCCCAGTAAATTGATAGAACTGGAGAATACATTGCTAACTGAAGTAAGCCAGTTCCCTAAAGTCAAAGGTTGAATGTTTTCTCTGATATGCGGAAGCTAATCCAAAATAAGGGGGAGGGATAAAAAAATTAATAGAAGAAAAATCAGTGGAACAGACAAAGCAAAATGAAGGGAAGGGAAGAAAGAGAGGACAGGCAAAGAAAATAGAATAAATCTGACCTAACTTTCCTAGGTACTGTATGGCTCACCATCATGTACATGCAGAATACATTAAATAAAAAAAAACCCTAGGTAAATAGTAGAAAAATTGGTAGAAGAAAAGAACAAGGAGAGAAAGGAGGAGAACTGAATTAGAGAAAATTATATTCCATGCTTTTATAATTATGTCAAAGTGAATTCTATTGTTATATATAAATTTTTAAAAAACCAATGAGAAAAGTAAAAGGAAAAACACATGCAAAGAAACAGTTTATTTAAGCACAATTTAAACAAAATAAATAGAAGGAAGACAAGTAGGCTTGAGGAATGTCAATTCTTCTCAAACTCCCCTGACACACACAAAAAGCCACTCTTCCAAATTCATTTTGGAATCAGGGAAGAGAAGAGTGGAGAGAAAGTGGAAGTTCTGGGGATTAAAACGAGGTAAATTATATTGTATGCATTTGTCAAAATGAACCCTACTATTGTGTATAACTATAATGCACTAATAAAAACAGAATATTTTGATGAAAAAAGGAAAATATTCTATATATGCACTATACAATAAAAAACAAAGAAGGATTATATCTGATCTTATTAAAGATCATATATGACAAGTCCACAGCTAACAGCTTAACAGTGAAAAATTGAAAATTTTCTTCTAATATCAGGAACAAGGCAAGGTTGCTCACCCTTGCTATTTTATTTAACATAATACAGAAGTCTTATCCAAGCAAATAAACCAGGATAAGAAAAAGGCATTCAGATGAGAAAGAGGTTAAATTGTCTGTTAGTTCTTTCTATATATAAGGTGATGTTATCTGCTAAGAAATACACATACTCACACAGAGAATAAATGAATCCAGTAAAACTGCAGTCTGCAGATCAACATACAAAAAATCAATTGTTATTCTATGCACTAGCAAACTATCCCAAAGAAAAAAAAATAAATTCTATTTACAAAAGTATCAAAAAGAACAAATGCTTAGGAATTAATTTAACCAAGGAAGTAAAGGTTTATGAACTAAAAAATATAAAATATCAATAAATGAACTTGAGGACATAAATGGAAAGATATCCTGTGTTCATGGAATGGAAGAATATTGTTAAAATGTCTATATTACACAAAGCAATATACAGATTTTATGTGTTTTTTAAACGAAATCTCAATGACATTTTTCACAGGAATACAAAACAATACTAAAATTCTTATAGAACCACAAAAGACCCTGAATAGCCAACACAATTGTGAGAAAAAAGCTGGAGACATCACACTTCCTGATTTCCAACAATATTGCAAAACTGTGATAATAAAAATAAAAGTATGATACTGCCATAAAAACAATACACATGGAACAAAATACAAAAACCAGAAAAAATCCATGCACATTCAGTCAATTAATCTTTGACAAGGGCACTGAGAATACACAATGAGAAAAGGAGAGTCTCTTCAATAAATAAGTTGGGGAAAGTGGATATCCACAGGCAAAAGGTTAGTTTGTATTCTTATTTTAAACTGCATACAAAATTTAATTTGAAATTAATTAAAGACTTAATTGTAAAACTCCTAAAAACATAGGAAAAACTCTTTGCCTTAGTTTTGGCAGTTTGTTTTGTATATGACAGAGAAGCAGAGGCAATGAAATAAAATAAACTAGTGGGACTATATCAAACTAAAATGTTTGTGTGCAACACAGGAAACACACCAAAAATAAAAAGAAACTTACAGTAGGAAAGAAAATATTAGTAAGTCATGTATCTGATATCTAAAACATAGGCAACTCATACAACTTGATAGCCCAAATCCAAACAATCCAATTAAAAAAATGGACAAAGTACCTGATGAAACATCTTTCCAAAGAACTCAGACCAGTGGCCAACGGGTATATACTAACATCCTCAACATTATCCATCATGGAAATGCAAATCAAAACCATGGTGATATATTACCTCACATCTGTTACTATGGCTATTATCAAAATCCCAGAGATATCAAGTGTTGGTGAATGTGAAGAAAATAAACCCTGGTACAATGTTGACAAGAATGTAAATTGGTATAGATGTTATGGAAAACAGTATGAGGAGTTCTCAAAAATTAAAAATAGAACTACCATATGATCCAGCAATTCCACTTTTTAAAATTTTTTTTTTGTTGCAGATAGATGGAATACATTTATTTATTTTGTTTAATACTGAGATCTCTTTTATTCTTTCTTTAAAAGTTATGTCATTTACAATAATGTATACATTAAATGTGGTTTACAAACATGCACTTTTTTTTTGACAGAATGCCTTTATTTTGTTTGTTTGTTTGTTTTATGTGGTGCTAAGGATAGAACTCAGTGCTTCACACATGTTATGCAAGTGCTCTACCACTGAGCTACAGTCCCAGCCCACAAACATGTGCTTTTTAAAACAAAAGTGTTTTAGGAAGATCAAATAAGAAATTGTATATGTAGCTAGTTTTCACTGTTAACATTAAAAGAAATCTGGATGAACCAATTTAAATTATTAAGACAATTTCATCACTCATAGTAATCCAATGGCCAATTGGATTGCTCTACCACTGAGCCACAACCCTGGCCCCCAGCAATTCCACTTCTATGACAAACGTATAGACACACTACCATATTTATTATAGCAATAATTACAATAGCCAACAACCTAAGTGTCTGTGGATAAAGAATAAAAAAATAATACACACAATCATGGAGTATTATTCAGCCATAAAAAATAAAATGTTGCCATTTGTGACATCATAGATTAACCTGGAGGACACTATGCCAAGTGAAATAGATACAGAAAGACAAATACTATATGTTTTTTCTTACATGTGAGATCTAAAAATGTCAAATGTAAGTGAAGCAAAGAGCTGGATGCAGTGGCCCACACCTGTAATTTCAGTGACCGAAGAGGCTGAAGCAGGAAGATCAAAAGTTCAAGGCCAGTCTTGGTAACTAAGTGAGATCCTGTCTCAAAATAAAAAATAAAAAGGGCTGGCAATGTAGCTCAGTGGTGGCACACCCCAGGGTTCAATACCTGGGACCAGGACAGGGTAGGGAGAGGATGCAGAGAACTATATGGTGGTTGCCGGGGAGGGAGTGGGGTTAAGGGAAATAGGAAGACGTTGATCAAAATGTACAGACTTACAAGATGAATAAGTTCTGAGAATCTAACATACAGCTTTATGACTATAGTTAATAATAATGTACTGTTTACTTGAAATTTGCTAAGAATTAAACTTGCTTCCTCCCCCATCACACCCTGACATACAAAGAAAATGGTAATATATGTGGTGATAGATGTGTTAATCCGTGATAATCACTTCACACTATATACACATAAAACCCACATGCTGTACACCTTGAATATGTAGAATTTTTACCTTACAACTATACTTTTATAAAACTGGAAAAAAAGGGATCTGATACATCAAAAGTTAATCCAGGTTTTCTCTTGGAAATACATAATAGATAAAGCATAGTATTATTCACATGTTAATAATTTATATACAATTTAAAATCAAATCCTGTTATTTTCAACCTGGGGCCTGGTGCATGCTGGGCAAGTGTTCTACCACTAAGCTCCATTCCCAGCCCCATTTTATCTTGCCTGATGTTGAGAATTTTTGCATTAGCGATTCTGTGCTCTCTTTTTAAAAAGTAGATTACCTTTCAGTACCTTAATGAGAAAGAAAACATGGTCACTGATGGTTGTGCAGTCAGCTTTCACTTGGTAATGCAGGGACAGCAAACACCTCCAAACTTGCTGTGACTTAAAATAATTAACTTGGAAAGAAAAAGAGAAAGGAGAGAGAGAGTGAGCGAGGGAGAGGCCTGAGACCTGGATCATGGAAGCAATGTTAATGATGGATGGGCAGCGAACAGATTTGGGGGACACTCGTGGGGAGGAATTGAAAACTGGCAACTACTTGGCAAAGTCAAGCAGGAGCTGAGGTTTCTCATTTGATGAGGAGACTCATTTCCCAAATCAAATGTATGGAAGATGATATGTCATGAGCTTTGTAATGTTTTGAACAATCAATAAAAAAAAAAAAAAAAAAAAGAGTATAGAGGTGGTGGAGGTTCAAGACGAAGATGAGTGAATCTGACTTTGAACTTTGATTTGGGTATCCAATATTTATGTGTAGATGTTTAAAGAGGAAAGAAGGAAGAATAGACTTGGGGCTCAAGGAAGAGTTCCAGCTTCACTGACTAATCCTTGACAGCAATGGGGAGCTGCGGTATGTGATAGGGAGCCTCAGCAGTAAAAGAACCAGATCCTAAAGACGACCTGGTCTCTCAGGAGACTGGGGAGGAGCAACCCGAGGAAGACAGGGTTAAACAGCGGTGCGGCAGGAAGAGAGAGGGCATTTCCAAAGGTGTCCTTGGGCTCAGACACACCTGGGGGAGCTAATGGGATTTCTGGGCTCCAACCCAGACCTTGAGAGTTAGAATCTTTGGGAGTGAGACCTGGGGATCTAATTTTTAATAAACATCGCTGGTTATTCTTGTGACTATCACTAGAGTAAAAAGAAATAGAACAGAGTTCAAGGGAGAAAATATTTTTGAGGAAGAAGTGGACAATACTTTTCATTTTCTATAGGAAAGTCAAAATCTAGAAAAGTCAAGTAAAATCTTAAGTATAGATTGATGGTAAACATTTTGTGATAAAAACATCTGTCATTTTTGTATGATTCATGATATTTATAGACTGGTTGGGTCACACTTACCCTTAAGAAATTCACAATGCCAAACCTGTTTCTTGTTGCTATTTAGACATCTTCTAAAAATCAATTTTGCAAGGTTTTTGTCTTTCTTTTAGTACATAGATAAGGATGTCTTTTTTGAAGATTAAGGATGTCACTAGAATCTGTTACAATGATGGAGTCTGCTTATTGCCCAAACTATGTATCAACTTTAAGTTTTTAGGCTTTAAGTTCTGCAAAGTTTTTTTTTTTTCAATTATTCTCTTGATAAATTTCTCCCATTTGTCCACGATTTTCCTTTAGGAAATCCAGTTAATCTTATGTTGCTTCTTCATGTCGTGTTCTTTATAATTTTGTTGTCCTCTTGAATTGTCATGTCATTTTTTTTAATAGTCTGTATGTTTAAAGGTTCTATTTTCTGTCTCATCTGTTTCTGAAATATAATTCTGCTACTCACAATACCAGAAGGAATTTATCATGGAATTTGTTCGGATCTCTTGTTTCATAACTTTGCTATTTTCTATCTCCCTGAAAATAGATTACAGATATTTTCACTCTATGATTTGTTCCTCTTTCCATAGGAAAGCCTACTGGATGATTAGAACTGGTTGAAATACAGACCAGTTTGCTTTTTTTTTTTTTTTTTTTTGCAGTGCCACTTCCTTAGAGGGGTCTGATCACTTTTCCTTTTATGCTCAGTTTCTCTAGGTTACTTCCACAGTCCTTGGTATCCTGGTTAGAGCTATTGCCTCTGATCATCAGGCTGTGTGGGCTGAGGACACTTGGAACCCAGAATATGCTGGGTTTGCCAGCTCCGTCCCCCAAGGTAGAGCTGCAGCCCCTGGGAAACAGGGCACCTCCTTCTAATCATCAGAAACGCTAATTCTCACAGTGCCGCCAATGGCTTCAGTGAGCCCTATGGAAAACTGCCTTGACATGTTGTTCCAGGGCTGGGATTGTGGCTCAGTGGTACAGCGGTCGCCTCACATGGGCCAGACCTGGGGTTCGATCCTCAGCACCACATAAAAAGAATAAATAAATAAAGGCATTGTGTTGTGTCCATCTACATGTAAAAAATGAATATTAAAAAAAATGAAAAAAATGTCATTCAAGTAATCTGCTTTCAGAGGAAAGCTATCCACATGAAGCTGGGCTCCCCTGTAGGCATGGTAGCAGGTCAATGACTACAAATAATAGTAGGGAGCCCAGTTCACTTTCAGCCTCTACTCAACTAACAGTTGAGTGCTTCCTGGCAGATTTTAAATTAGAAGCTACTTTGAGGCACTCTTTGATTTTCACTATGGTCATCCATTTTAAGAAATTTGCGGCACTTTTTTTTTTTGGTACCAGGGTTAGGGATTGAACCCAGGGTACTTATCCACTGAACCACATTCCTAGCCCTTTTTATTTTTTATTTTAGGGCCAGGTCTTGCTAAGTTGTTTAGGACCTCACTAAGTTGCTGAGACTGACTTTGAACTTATGAATTGAGGCGAATTTAAAAAACACTATCAGTTGCTTTGTTTTGTTAAATCTCCTTGAGGTCAACCTTGAGGATAGACAGCTGGAGCTATGTGATTGTGACAGCTCCTGAAAAATCTATGGATCTGACTGACCATCTGAGCAGGCGACGCTTCATCTTGCTCCTCATATCCTGCTTCCTGCTCCCTGTGTTGTTGTGGAAGCTGCAGAATCACTTGTAGGAGATGACTGTTTCCAGCAAAGAAAAGAAATTAAGAGGAAAAAGTAAAAAATACTGATTTTGTGAGAGGAGATTGGGTTATTTTAGTGTCTGTTAAAATCTCACACTTCCCAGTGTCTGAGCTCCCTTTGCAATATAACTACTGCTCCTTCCATCAGGAGGTGGAGTCTATCTTCTCCCTGGGTTCTGGCTTTCACCAACATAGTGCAGCAGGAGGAGACTGGTTCTGTTGTTCCTCTAGAACTGGTTGGATCTAGCTAACTCAGGCTGGACCACCCAGTCTGCTGACAGAATCTTGAGACATAATAATCATTTCTTGAAGGCAGCAACTTTAGAGAGATTTTTCTTATGAAAACAGAAAACTGATGAAGGATGTAGCTTTCACCAGAGAGCAGAACCTGAGGCAAAAGCTTACTGTCATCTACTTTCCAGGGAAGCAGGGATTAGCAGACAAGGAGGGAGGAAGACAAGGAGGGAGATTACATGATGGACAGTGTGTCCCTGAGTCAGCTACCACTTGGTATTGATCATAACTGTTTGCTCTATTTTGGGATGTTGATCTTCCCTTTTTGGGGGGCGCAGGGGTATCAGGGATTGAACTCAGGGGCACTCAACCACTGAGCCACATCCCCAGCCCTTACTTTTGCTGAGGCTGGCTTTGAACTCTCGAGATCTCCTGCCTCAGCCTCCAGAGCCAGGGTGTTTAATCTTCTATGGGGCTGTTCGAGTTGTGGCACCTCTGCTTGGGAGGAACAAAGAGAAGGATTTATCTGTTGTCTCTGCCTTTCATTCCCCAAGTGGATGATGGAGAATGATGGAGCCCTCTTATAATGCTTACAATATTTAGCTTCTACTATCAGCAGTGGTGTAATAGGGAACTGCTCTATAAGGTGGTGGGAGTGGTGTGGTCTTTGAGGGGACATCAGAAAAGTCTGCTTTTTTCCTTCAAAAGAAACAAATATTAATATGTGGCTACAACAGGCTAAACATACTCCTTTGCTCTTACCTGGTTCAAAATTTAGTACTCCCTTAACATGTGTTTCCTAGAGAAATGATTCTATCTAGACATAAATTTTGTGTAAAATGTTATTGGCATTAAATTCCAGTGTATGTATAAGACCAGCAACACTGCAAAGTTCATGACCTTACTAAAAATTCAGACCCCCTCCCCCAATCTTTATACATTGAAACAGCAAAGTTATTCTAGCGGGAAATAGCACTAGCTGTGGACTGTTAGATGCCTGTGGTCTGCAGGGCCAGAATGCAATATTTGATTTGGCTTTTAGAGAGAACGCTAATTTCCAGAGCATTCAACAGGGTCTGTGTTGCTAAACAATTAGACACATGTTGGCCTGCATTTCCATACAAGCTCCACATTAATCATAGCCTGTTATAATCTAACTGCTGATTGTTTTGAAGGATGGAGAGAGTGCATCTGTGTTCCAGTTAATCCCATGCATTCAAATTGCCCTAAAACAATGGAAGTTAAGTCACAGAAGCTAAAATGAAGTAGCTCCATACCTGGAAACAAGAATATGTGTGAGCACACCCCCCATATGGATGTGCCTGGTGAATAGATGTTTTTAATCTTGTTAGGAGCACACATTCATGCAAATTTGAGAAAGAAGTTATAATCATTAAAGGCAATTCCATTTTTGAACTACTTACAGAGACAGAAAATATTACAGAGCCTTTATAAAACTGTAAATTACATCTGATTTGAACTTCATTTGAAACTCCAGAGTGTGGAGCAAACGCCGAGTTTCCAGTTAAATACAAAAGCTTAAATGAGAACTCGGCACCCAGGAGACAGCTGACTGACAATACACAATCTCACTGAAGCCTGAGTGGGTACACACTAGCACAGTTAATCAAAACTCTGCTCAGCTGCCAGCTCTTTATGCATTCATCAGAGCCCAGCGGAGAGCCTTCAAGACAGAAGATTCATGTGTCAAGAATTCAGCTCTGCTTTCCTTGACATTCCAAACAGATTAGTGGATGACAGATTTCTGCAGCCCGGTAACTGGGCCAGCAAGAATCGATGGAGGAATGACAAGCAAATCTGTGGCATCAAGTGTCATGGCCTTTTGTTCCATCCAGACTGCCACCAAGGCTATTGGAGTCATGTGGTTTGGGGGGAAATATTTTGTTTCAAACAATGTGACAGGACAGGAGGATGAGCCCACTCCTCACCAACACTTACAGCTGGGTATCTATCAAGCATCACCACCTGACAACACCCACTGCTTTCCTGACACTTGTACATAGAAGAGGAGCTGTCTATGTGTTTTGAGAAAACAACAGAAAAATCTTTTGTTCCTAGTCTAAATCTGAAGTCTACCCTAAATAAAACTTTACTTACAAAGCTCTGGTACACAAGGATATTTCAAACAATGTTATCTAACCCCTGCAAATGTATCACTTTCCTCATAAAGTAAAAGTATTTTACCTTACAAGCAGGTGCAGCTGTTAATCCTCAGTGTTTTTTTCACTTGTCTGAACACAATCCTATCAAAATGTCAAGTTTTACTTGAATATAAAGGACTTCAATGAGGTGTATGTGGCTTCAACTGTATACCATTTTACCAGACTCTTTTGTCCGTCTTGCTCTGTAACCCACTTACATGCAAGTCCTGTGTGTCTTGACGGACGATAAACTTGCCAAGGCTTTGTTTGTTTCAGATTATGTGTCCTACTAATGCCTTTCCGGGCTTTAAAGAATTGCCTTTTCTCAGCCTCCCTCCGAATTGATTTTTCTGAGCCCCTATTGTGGACAGAGAGCTTGAAAACTCCTGAAGAACACATAAATAGAAGTGCTCACGCTCTTTCTGCTTGGATAACAGATATTAAATCACAGCTGTAAAGTACTGTTTCCAAGGCAGGAAAACCATTTGAGAAAAAAGCCTAGGTGGCAAGTACTGAGGTGCCTGAGACTGTGTTGCCAAGGACAGCTTTATACAAGGGAAGTGCTCTGATAGGAAATGCTACCAGGCGGGTCACCTGTGAAAGTGTGTGCAGCGTTTTCTCAGGACCTCATCCTCCTTTGTACACCCCATGACCTTGTGATAACCCCCTCTTACTCAGTCCTTCCACGTCTGTCCCTACTCCCTGCACCCCAGTTTGAATGATATTTCATGCTTTTCAGTGGTTAGACCTCACTGGATTTAAATACCAACTCTGTTCTTATTGGCTTGCCACCTTATACACATTACTAATCCTCTGTATCTCCCTTTACCTGTAAATGGGGATAATAATACAGGTTGAGCATTCCTGATCCAAAATGCTTGGGACCAAAATTGTTTTAGATTTTTTTTTGGACTTTGGGATATTTGCTGATACATGAGATAACGTGAGAATGGAACCCCAGTCTAAACGCAACAGTCATTTATTTCATATATGCTTTCTAAAACTACCTTCAGATGGTGTGTGTATACAGTGTTTTTCTGTGTACCTGCCTTTTGACTATGACCTGTCACATAAGATCAGATGTGGAATTTTCCAGTTCCAGTGTCTTGTCAGTTCTCAAAGAGTTTCAGATTTTGGATTTTCAGAATAGGGATGCTCAAGCTGTAGTTCCTATGTGATAGGGGTTAAGAAACAAATGATTTATATCTTAGAACAGTGCCTGGACAGAGTTAAGCTCTAGATATGTGTTAGCTACTACTATTATTTGACTCCCTTAAATCTTTGAGGCAAATTTGAATAATTGCACAATTAAAGTAAGGAAAATGAGGTTTGGAGACGTTGAATGAAATTTCCAAGCCAATTGTGGAAAGCATCAGGATCAGATCCAAGTCTAGGACCCAGGCTGACTCCCAGTCAAGTGCTGTTACGCTTCTCAGCTAATTTGTCCTCTCTGACCTTACCAATCCTTTAGTGCATTAAAAGACAGGAAACTCCTACCAATATCCAAATTTGACAACTTTTCCTACTTTGTGGCAATTAGAATCAGGACAATGGACTGTAATAACCATTGAAGGAAGAAATCTAGGGTGTTTTTAAGATCTTTAATTTCTTTTTCTTTTGCGTTGTCTTTGTTATACTCCTGTACTACACCTGAGGCAAGGCATGGCAGATTTGGTGGTGATATGATAAACAGAAGCAAAACTTCAAAGTTATTTGTCCTAGCATATAAAGTTTATGAAAAAAACTGATTAGAGCTATTAACTAAGCTTTTGTTACTTATTATTAAGCATTAAGCATAAGAATGGAAATCAGAAACACTTCACTTAGGATCACTTGAGTTGGTATGTGGATAGTACATGGAGCAGGACCTGGTATGTGGAAGTTATATTGGAATTTTCATTTTTTCCTGGTACTGGGGATTGAACCCAGGGGTGCTTTACCACTAAGTTACACCCCTGGCCTTATTTTTTATTTTGACATAGTGTCTCAGTGAGTTGATGAGGCTGTTCTTGAACTTGCGATCCTCCTGCCTCAGCCTCCCGAGTGGTTGTGCGCCACAATGCCCCACAATATTGGGGTTCTTGACTACTACCACCTGTCTCATTTACATGGTCATCCTACTCTGTTCTTGCAATAATTCTGAAAGGCTTAGATTGCCATCTCCATCTTATAGATGAGGAAACCCAGTGATGTATTCATGCTTGCCAAACTACAAAGTCAGAGTGGAAGTTCCCAGTCTTTCTAATGATCAGGCCTGGAGTCTTTCCACTGTAGACACCGCAGCCTAGTGGTACCAGATGGAACTAAACTCCACAGAAAGAAAGACGTAGCTCCTTTGTTCCTGTGGGCGTGACCATGTCAGAATTTGGATGGGGCATAACATTGGTGAATGTTACAGTCCACCAAGATCATTAGCAGGCATTGGCTTGGATACTGTCTGTGAAAAGCACAATAGAGGTCAAAGTACAGTCCACAGGGGCGACTGTTCAGCTGCTGTTAGCAAGACTCTGTTACCAATCATTCTGCATTTAGCACATGCTGCGTGTGCACACAAACACATATATATTTAAGCTCTGATGCAGGGAGTAGAGTTTTTTCCCCTTCTCTGGTACATTAGATGGCATTCATCTTACTTTTGAATGATCCCATGCTATGTCTCACCATACATGTTACTACTTCAAGTATTCATTTTTTCCATTTATTTTCCCTCATTCTCTTCCTTCCTTCAACCCGTGTCAACATGCCTACTATTTGCCAGCCATTGGATCCTTGCCCTCAAGCAGGCTAGAATCCACCCCCTTCCTGCAGAGTTTTCTTTCCCTTTTTAGACACATTTCTCACTGTGGTCCGGTTCTCTTCCCAAGCACCTCCATCTTTTCAAATTCTTATTATAATTCCTTATATGGCCACCTGCTTCAACTTTCTATCATCACATCCTTTTCCCACTTAGAAACCTTTGATGACTTCACATTGTCTAATTACACAGACTCCCTTTTTACCCTTCAAAGCCCTCCTTATTCTGACTCCATATTTCTTTTCAATTTGTCAACTTGACTAAATGCCCCCCTTTCATCCTCTTTGCTGGATTCCAAAGAAATACTATCCCACCGAGAGTACATCTTCTCCTTCCTATCTACCTGCCAAAGGAGGTGGTTGCAGCTCAAAAGTTTCCTTTGCTCTCAGTCACACATCCTCAAGCATATCTATCTTGCCCTGATTACATTATCATACAGCAAATGGCAACACTATATGTTCATTTTATTTACATTATCGCTTTAATAGTGATCACAAGGTTCTGCAGCGAGTATTTTATCATCTCCATACTACAGATGAGGAGCCTGAGGCTTATGATGTATTGGAAGCATAAGATACAGAGATATATCCCCAAATAGTCTCACTTGTGAATGGGATTCCCACTTTGGCTTTTGGACCAATAGCTTGCCCAGGGTCATACAGTTAATGATTAATGGAGCAAGAATTTAAACCCAGAATTATTTCAAAGCCTGATTAAAAAAAAAAATGACCCTTAACCCTGCTGTGAATGCCTGAGGGTAAGACATTGACTTACCCTTTAAATCCCTAGCACCTAGCAAAGCAAATCAAATGAATGAACATGTGAAACATGGAGTAAAAGAGTTTAAGTAGATTCAGAGTTCTGGAAAACTTCAGTAGGTATAGGAGGAAAGATGGAGAAAATATACAGCTCCCCCTTGACCTTGGTAGTATCTAAGTGACATGACATTTTGGCTTGCGAGCAAGAATTCTGGGGTGGATAAGTGAGGTTTAACATCACAAATTTTTCTTATTCCCTTAGCATTACGTGGTTAAAAGCCCCCAAAGCAAGGTCTGAATCCCCTGGAGAAGGATTACTGTGGTGCATCCCTCTGCTGACCTGCACTGTCATGGGAGCAACGGCAAGACCTTCGTTTCAGGCCCTGGACCCTCAGGTAGGGTGTACCTTTATGGGCTTGTTCAGCTCACCCAACAAGGGTGGACAGGTGGACTCCTTAAGGCCCCTGTTTCTCCCCAGTATCTTTTAGGCAGTTGAAAACTGACAGTGTTACCTTGAAAAAGCTGAGGGAGACATTAAGAGAGAAAATAATGACTTTGCTTTGTAGAATGGCTAAAACAGAAATTGCCTTAGTATTCACAACACCAACACTCAAGGCTTAATGAACTTCCAGGAATGAATGGGTCAACTTCTGTTTCAAAAGAAACAAAGAACTTAAAAAATAGTAGCAATAAAAATGATTTGGAATGGGAAAACATGAATTTAAATGTGCTTACAAACTATTGTTGGATTTGACCCTGGAGAATCTACAGAGAAGAACATTTATACCACAAGAAAGAATGGAACTGCCTTTTCATGGAGTGACAACAAAAGTGTTAAATAGATTATTTTGAATGAGCCCTATTTTACTACAACAGATAGCAAGTAATCTATTTATTTATTTATTTATTTATTTATTTGTTACTGGTAAAGAAAGTAAATTTAACTTCCTTAAACTTTAAATAATACATGTATTATACTCTGAAATAATATGTAGTCCCAGTTTAACCTGACAAGGTATTTTGATTCTTTCTCACAGATTCTGTCACAATCTCACTGTTTAGAATAGTACCATTATTTATTTATTTATTTATTTATTTTATTGGTTGTTCAAAACATTACAAAGCTCTTGACATATAATCTTTCATACATTTGATTCAAGTGGGTTATGAACTCCCATTTTTACCCTAAATACAGATTGCAGAATCACATCGGTTACACATCTACATTTTTACATAATGCTATATTAGTGACTGTTGTATTCTGCTACCTTTCCTATTCCCTACTATCCCCCCTTCCCTCCCATCTTCCCTCTCTACCCCATCTGGTGTCATTCAATTCTCTCCCTTGTTTTTTTTTTTCCCCTTTCCGCTCACAAACTCTTATATGTAATTTTGTGTAACAATGAGGGTCTCCTTCCATTCCCATACAATTTCCCTTCTCTCTCGCTTTCCCTCCCACCACTCGTCTCTGTTTAATGTTAATCTTTTCCTCATGCTCTTCCTCCCTGCTGTGTTCTTAGTTGCTCTCCTTATATCAATGAAGACATTTGGCATTTGTTTTTTTAACAATTGGCTAGCTTCACTTAGCATAATTTACTCTAATGCCATCCATTTCCCTGCAAATTCCATGATTTTGTCATTTTTTAGTGCTGCGTAATACTCCATTGTGTATAAATACCACATTTTTTTTTTATCCATTCATCTATTGAAGGGCATCTAGGTTGGTTCCACAGTCTAGCTATTGTGAATTGTGCTGCTATGAACATCAATGTGGCAGTATACCTATAGTACGCTCTTCTAAGGTCCTCAGGAAATAGTCCACGAAGGGCGATAGCTGGGTCAAATGGTGGTTCCATTCCCAGTTTTCCCAGGAATCTCCATACTGCTTTCCTTATTGGCCGCACCAATTTGCAGTCCCACCAGCAATGTACAAGTGTATCCTTTTCCCCACATCCTCACCAGCACTTATTGTTGTTTGACTTCATAATGGCTGCCAATCTTACTGGAGTGAGATGGTATCTTAGGGTGATTTTGATTTGCATTTCTCTGACTGCTAGACATGGTGAGCACTTTTTCATGTACTTATTAATTTATTATATGTCCTCCTCTGAGAAGTGTCTGTTCAGGTCCTTGGCCCATTTGTTGATTGGGTTATTTGTTATATTATTGTCTAATTTTTTGAGTTCTTTGTATACTCTGGATATTAGGGCTCTATCTGAAGTGTGAGGAGTAAAAATTTGTTCCCAGGATGTAGGTTCCCTATTTACCTCTCTTATTGTTTCTCTTGCTGAGAAAAAACTTTTTAGTTTAAGTAAGTCCCATTTGTTTATTCTTGTTATTAACTCTTGGGCTATGGGCGTCCTATTAAGGAAATTGGAGCCCGACCCCACAATATGTAGATCGGAGCCAACTTTTTCTTCTATCAGACGCAGAGTCTCTGATTTGATATCAAGCTCTTTGATCCATTTTGAGTTAACTTTTGTGCATGGCGAGAGAAAGCAGTTCAGCTTCATTTTGTTGCATACGATTTCCAGTTTTCCCAGCACCATTTGTTGAAGATGCTATCCTTCCTCCATTGCATGCTTTTAGCCCCTTATCAAATATGAGAAAGTTGTAATTTTGTGGATTGGTCTCTGTGTCCTCTATTCTGTACCATTGGTCCACCTGCCTGTTTTGGTACCAGTACCATGCTGTTTTTGTTACTATTTCTCTGTAGTACAGTTTGAAATCTGGTATTGCTATACCTCCAGATTCACACTTCCTGCTTAGAATTGCTTTTGCTATTCTGGGTCTTTTGTTTTTCCATATGAATTTCATGATTGCTTTATCTATTTCTACAAGAAATGTCTTTGGGATTTTGATTGGCATTGCATTAAACCTGTAGAGAACTGTGGGTAATATCACCATTTTGATGATGTTAGTTCTGCCTATCCATGAACAGGGTACATTTTTCCATCTCCTAAGATCTTCTTCTATCTCTCTCTTTAGGGTTCTATAGTTTTCATTGTATAAATCTTTCACCTCTTTTGTTAGGTTGATTCCCAAGTATTTCATTTTTTTTGAGGATATTGTGAATGGGGTGGTTTTCCTCATTTCCATATCAGAAGTTTTGTTGCTGATATACAGGAATGCCTTTGATTTATGCGTGTTGATTTTATATCCTGCCACTTTGCTGAATTCATTTATTAGTTCTAGTAGCTTCTTTGTATACCCTTTTGGATCTTCTAGGTATAGAATCATGTTGTCAGCAAATAGTGATAATTTAAGTTCTTCTTTTCCTATTTTTATGCCTTTAATTTCTTTTGTCTGTCTAATTGCTCTGGTTAGTATTTCAAGAACTAAATTGAATAGAAGTGGTGAGAGAGGGCATCCCTGTCTTGTTCCAGATTTTAGAGGGAATGCCTTCAGTTTTTCTCCATTTAGAATGATGCTAGCCTGAGGCTTAGCTTAGATAGCTTTTACAATGTTGAGGTAAGTTCCTGTTATCCCCAGTTTTTCTAGTGTTTTGAACATAAAGGGATGCTGTACTTTGTCGAATGCTTTTTCTGCATCTATCGAGACGATCATATGGTTCTTATCTTTAAGTCTATTGATGTGGTGAATAACATTTATTGATTTCCGTATATTGAACCAGCCTTGCATCCTAGGGATGAATCCTACTTGATCATGGTGCACAATTTTATTGATGTGCTTTTGTATTCGATTCGCCAGGATTTTATTGAGAATTTTTGCATCTAAGTTCATTAGAGATATTGGTCTGTAGTTTTCTTTCTTTGAAGTGTCTTTGTCTGGTTTCAGGATCAGGGTGATGTTGGCCTCATAGAATGAATTTGGAAGAGCTCCTTCTTTTTCTATTTCTTGAAATAGCTTGAAAAGTATTGGTATTAATTCTTCTTTGAAGATTTTGTAAAACTCCGCTGTATACCCATCTGGTCCAGGACTTTTCTTGGTTGGTAGTCTTTTGATGGCTTCTTCTATTTCTTCCTTTGTTATTGGTCTGTTTAAATTGTGTGTGTCTTCCTGACTCAATCTGGGCAGATCATATGACTTAAGAAATTTATCGATATCTTCACTATCTTCTATTTTATTAGAATATAGGGTTTCAAAATACTTTTTAATTATCTTCTGTATTTCTATAGTGTCTGTTGTGATATTGCCTTTTTCATCCTGTATGTTAGTAATTTGGGTTCTCTCTCTTCTTCTCTTCGTTAGCATGGCTAAGGGTCTGTCGATCTTATTTATTTTTTCAAAGAACCAACTTTTAGTTTTACCAATTTTTTCAATGTTTTTTTTTTTTTGTTTCAATTTCATTGATTTCCGCTCTGATTTTAATTATTTCTTGTCTTCTGCTACATTTGCTGTTGTTTTGTTCTTCCTTTTCTAGGGTTTTGAGATGTAGTGTGAGTTCATTTATTTGTTGGTTTTTCTTTTTTTGAGGAATGAACTCCAGGAAATGAATTTCCCTCTTAAAACTGCTTTCATTGTGTCCCATAGATTCTGGTATGTTGTGTCTGTATTTTCGTTTATCTCTAAGAATTTTTTGATTTCCTCCTTTATGTCTTCTATAACCCATTGATAATTCAGTAACATATTGTTTATTTTCCAGGTGATTCAGGATTTTTCCTTCCTTCTTTTATCATTGATTTCCAATTTCATTCCATTATGATCAGATATGGTGCATGGTATTATCTCCACACCTTTATATTTACTAAGAGTTGACCTATGGCATAATATATGATCTATCTTTGAGTAAGATCCATGTACTGCTGAGAAGAACGTGTATCCACTTGATGATGGTTGACATATTCTATATATGTAGGTTAAGTCTAGGTTATTGATTGTGTTATTGAGTTCTATAATTTCTTCATTCAGCTTTTGTCTGGAGGATGTGTCTAATGGCAAGAGTGGTGTGTTGAAGTCACCCATAATTATTGTGTTGTGGTCTATTTGACTCTTCAACTTGAGGAGAGTTTGTTTTATGAACATTGCAGCACCATTGTTTGGTGCATACAAATTGATAATTGTTGTCTTGTTGGTGGATGGTTCCTTTTAACAGTATATAGTGTCCTTCTTTATCCCTTTTGATTAACTTAGGTTTGAAGTTGATTTTATTCGATATGAGTATGGCCACTCCTGCTTGCTTCCGAGGGCCATGTGAGTGGTATGACTTTTCCCAACCTTTCACCTTCAGCCTGTGTATGTTTTTTCCTATCACATGAGTCTCCTGAAGGCAGCATATTGTTGGATTTGTTTTTTTTAATCCAGGTTACTAGCCTATGTCTCTTGATTGGTGAATTTAAGCCATTAACATTTAAGGTTACAATTGAAATATGGTTTGTACTTCCAGTCATGTTTATTTATTTATTTATTTTAGTTTGGCTAGTTTTTCCTCTTTGGTTATTTTTCTCCCCCTTTACTGAGATACTTCTCACTGTTAGTTTTGGGTGCTATTTTTCAATTCCTCTTCTTGTAGTGTTTTGCTCAAAATGCTTTGCAGTGCTGGTTTTCTGGCTGCGAATTCTTTTAGCTTTCGTTTATCGTGAAATATTTTAATTTCATTGTCAAATCTGAAGCTTAATTTTGCTGGATACAGTATTCTTGGTTGGAATCCATTATTTTTTAGCGTATGAAATTCGTTGTTCCAGGATCTTCTCGCTTTCAAAGTCTGTGATGAAAAATCAGCTGTTAACCTAATTGGTTTACCCCTGAATGTAATCTGCCTCCTTTCTCTCGTAGCTTTTAATATTCTCTCCTTGTTCTGTATGTTGGCTATCTTCATAATTATATGTCTTGGAGTTGATCTATTACAGTTTTGGATGTTTGGGGTCCTGTAGGCTTCCAGGATTTGGCAATCCATTCCATTTTTCATATCTGGGAAGTTTTCTAGGATTATTTCATTTAATAGGTTGTCCATTCCTTTGGTTTGAACCTCTATGCCTTCTTCTATCCTGATGACTCTCAGATTTGTTTTTTTATGAGATCCCATATCTCTTGGATAGATTGCTCATGAGATTTAAGCATCTTTTCTGTGTTGACTATATTCTTTTCAAGTTGATAAACTTTGTCTTCATTATCTGATGTTCTGACTTCTTCTTGATCTAGTCTATTTGTAATATTCTCATTAGAGTTTTTAATCTGGTTTCTGGTTTCTTGCATTTCTAGGATTACTGATTTTTTAAAAATCTCTATCTCCTGCTAGAGCTCATTCTTTGCCATTTGGATTTGTTTATTTATTTTGTTTTCAAAGTATTCTTTCATTGTTTGGACTTGCTGTCTAATGACTTCTCTAAGATTCCATTCCATCTTAGTCGGGTATGCGTTGAGTTCTTTCTCTGTCCATTTTTCTGATGCCTCTAGGTCCTCCTGTAGATTTAAGTTGTCCTGCATTGTTTGTAATCCTTTTTTCCCTTGTTTTTTCATGTTGTTCACGTTACTTTCCAGCTCTGTTTGACTGCTGTGTTTTTGCTTTCTCCTATAAATTTGTTTTGGCTTTGTATGTCTCTGTGGTCTCTCCTTTGTAGTGGGAAACTAAGCCTAGAGATGTTGGGCTTTATTGTACTTTAAAGCTGATTCATTCGATTTATAAAAGGCTTCCGGATTCTGTATGCATATAGTGATCTGTTGTTTGTTCTTAGGACTTTATGTGTAGGTTAGGTGCTATGAAGGTATATGGGTTAGTATGTCTTGGCTTATTTAGAAGATTGCTCTACTGAAGGGGGATACTAACAGTCGATTGGATCAGGGTGATGGTAGTAGCTAGGTATTTAGGAGCCCTATAGACAGCCTGGAAGCATTCACCTATTTGCATTTAGACAATTACACGTAATGGAAGACGTAATGCTTGGGGTGAAAGTTGGGGGGTAGGGGAAGGAAGGTGCTCTTAAAAAGAAAGAAGGAGATGGAGAGAGATAGAATAGAGGAGAATGGAAAGAACAATAAAACTTGAAAAGGGAAAGAAAGAAAGAAGGAAAAGGGGAGAGAAAAAATAAAATAAAATAAGAAATAAAATTAGGTCTTAGAGATCCATTTTCTTCTCTTCCAGTAGGCGGAGCTCTGCCTTCCGAGCTGAGCTTCTGCCCTCTATGTGTCGACAGCAATCCCTGTGAGGAGGCTCCTGGGAGTCTCTCACTCCTGTTAGTCCAGATCCGTTTCACTTCTCCGGACCCTCCCCTCCTTCCTCCTGCCAGCCAGCCAGGTCCTGCTCACCGGAGGCGGTTCCCCAAGGATTTGGTTACACTTTCAGCCCCACTGTGTGCCCTATTTCCCGAACGACTGAGCACTCTCTCTGTCATTCATCTAAGCCCCAGTGCTGTGGAGCTGTGATCTGGGAGCCAACAGTTTACTTTTTCCGGACCCCTTTGGAGGGCACGCCCTCGGAAACTGGCGGCTAAGACCTTGGGTGTCGCCACTGGTGGTATGGGGAGTTGGGGATTGAGAATCCCCTCTGCTTCCCTTGGCCCCTACAGTCACAACCACTCCGCTGGCGGTAGGAGGAGTTGGGGGTCAGGAGTGCCCTCTGTTTCCCTCGCCCCTACTGTCACGCCCTCTCCGTTGGCGGTTGGGGGAGTTGGGGGTGGGGATTCTTCTCTGCTTCCCTCTTCCCCTACAGTCACGCCCACGCCACTGGCTATAGGGGGAGTTGGGGGTCGGGAGTCCCTTGGCCCTTACAGTCACGCCCATGGAGAGATTTTTGAAGTTTCCCGGTTGTTTGTATCTGGTGGGGGTGGGAGTCACACACCTGCTAAAGTGGATTCCGCTGGGAAGGAATCTCGTTGGCCGATCTCTGGTGACGTCACCTCTCTGCTATGGCGGGCCCCAGGCTCCTTGCCAGAGTGTCCAAAGGGAGGGGTGGGACTGGCTTGTCTTTGGTCTGACCCAATCTCTGGTTTTAGTTCCTGGTTCGCTATTTCATAAAGGCTTGGTTAGAGTCCCTTCGCGGCGCCTGCTGGGACGCGCCTCGGAGGCCGTTTGCTGAGCTGCGCAGGCGGGGTCCATTCGCTGAGCTGGCGTTCGCTGAGCCCGGCGGGCAGCAGCTGTTCGCTGCACCAGGCGGGCAGTGGCGGTTCAGCGGCAGTTCACTGCGCCAGGCGGGCAGCGGCCTTTTTTTTATACTTTTTTTTTTTAGAATTTTAATATTTATTTATTTTTTTAGTTATCGGCGGACACAACATCTTTGTTTGTATGTGGTGCTGAGGACCGAACCTGGGCCGCATGCATGCCAAGCGAGTGCGCTACTGCTTGAGCCACATCCCCAGCCCAGGTAGGAGCCTTTCACAGAGCCCGGCGGGCGGCGGCCGTTTGCTGCTCCAGGCGGGCAGGGGCGTTCTGCAAGTAATTTATTTAAGTTACAGGCATGTTATTAGAAATTCATCACACAAAATCTACTACAGATCTTCTTTTAACCTTTATAGGTGTAAAGAATAAAGGCATTCCAATTTAGTCCCTTAAGGAGGAGTCATATATACAAGGTGTGGAATAGATTAGGAATTCAATTTGGAAAGAATTGCTTTGAAAGGAAGAACAATTACACAGAAAACCTCAGAATATCAATAAAAACAACTACAATACAGTGTTTGAAGAAAAGAAGGGTGAAGGTTTGAATGATGAGGGAGTTGTGAAGCAAGAAGGTGGAGAAGCCATAAAATTATTATGTTCAAAAAGAGTTTAGAGTTAATTCCTGACGTGAAATTATTAACAAATAAACCCCACCAGGATACATATGATTAAGTACCACTTTTTTGATTATGAGACAAAAGAGAGATTAGGAGAGAAGTTTTCGAATAAAACTAGACTTACCAAGTCATTATTTAGCTAAGTAATCCTTAAATATCCAGTCTTTAAAATTGGATCAAAATTCCAATTGTCAAAACTCTGTCCTTTTTTAATGAAATAGAAAAATAAATCTAAAACTCATAAGGACCCAAAAAACATCCCAAATAGCTAAGGTATAGTCTTGTAAAACCTGATTTTAGACTATACTAAAAGTACAGTAATTGACGTTGGGCCCAGGTCCACCCCACTGACCAGCAGATCCATGCCAGAGCTCTGGCCCTGGCTCAGGACCTCCTCTGCTGTCCCATGTGGGAGCTCAGGCCAAGGTAAGGCCCAACACCACCCCCTGGGCCCACTTGGGAGCCCAGGTCTAGCTCCCCTCTATTTGGGGACACTGCAGCCATTGCCGTATCCTTCCCCATGCAGTAGCCTCCACCTTGCGATGACAGGGCTTAGAAGCAGCTGCTTCTCAGAACAGGCAGCCCAAAGTCATTGTAAGGTCCATCCTTTCAGCCCCATCTCTGAAAGTGGTTAAATCCATCTTGGGACCCCCACTGCTAACTCGAGTTACCTCCACTATTGCTGCCACCACCTTTAGTTGTAATAGCATCCATCGCAGCACACCAACAGGGTCTGAAAGCCCAACATCAAGGTACGGTACAGATAATCTGCATGGACACTATAAAATTATAGCACAGAAACTGTAATACCTCAGATCTGCACTGCAAGAAAGGAAGACACATAGACAACATGAAAAACAAGGGAAGAAAGTGCCCCCAACAAACCAGGATACTACAGTAATAGAATTCATGGATGACGCAGTTGATGAAATGTCAGAGAAGGAGTTCAGAATCTATATAATTTAAAAATCTGCAAATTCAAGAATGACATAAGAGAGCAAACACAGGGAACCATTGATCACACCAACAGAGACAAGGGAGAAAATACAGCTAGCAAAAGATTACTTCAAGAAAGAGATAAGAGATTTTGAAAAAAAAATCCAAAAAACAAATCCTTGAAATGAAGGAAACAATAAACCAATAAAAAAACTCAATGGAAAGCATCACCAACAGATTAGACAAAGTATACAATCTTGAAAATAAAGTTGACCACACAGAGAATATGGTAAGAAACCATGAGCAGAACATCCAAGAATTATGGGATAGCTTCAAAAGACCAAATCTAAGATTTATTGGGATAGAAAAGGGAACAGAGATTCAAACCAAAGGAATATACAATCTCTTCAATGAACTCCAATCTATGGTAAATCGATTTGTACCAAGAATGCCAAGTATATACAGGGAGAAAAGGAAATGTCTTCAATAAGTGTGCTAAGAAAACTGATACCCATATACAGAAGAATAAAATTGGACCTTATCTTATGCCATATTGAAAAAAAATCAACTCAAAATGGATTACAGACTTAAACAGAAGATCAGAAACTACTAGAAGAAAACTTAAGGAGAAATATACATGACATTGGTCTGAGAGTTTATTTTTTTAAAAATTTCACCCCAAAGGCATAGGCAACAAAAACAGAAATTGACAAATGAGATTAGATCAAATTAAAAAGCTGCAGAACAAATATTTAACAAAATGAAGCAAGAACCCACAGACTAGGAAAATATATTTGTCAGCCATATGCCTGATAAGGAATGAATGTTCAAAATAAATAAGGAACCCGAATAAGTCTAAATAAATAATAATCCAATTAAAAAGTGGACAGGAGACCTAAAGAAACATTTCTCAAAAGAAGACATACAAATGGCTGACAGATATATAAAACCATGCTCAATATCACTAATCATTAGGAAAATACAAATTAATTCCACAATAAGATGTTACTTCACAATTGTCAGAATAACTATTATATTAAAAAAAAGATGGGGAAAAAAAGGAACACTTCTATACTGTTGGTAGAAATATAAATTAATATAGTCATTATGGAGAACCATAAGGAGGTTCCCCCAAAATCTGAAAATAGAACTACAAAATGATCCAGCGATCTTACTACTGATCAAAATACTTGACGAGAACAACTAACAGGAGGAAAGGTGTATTCTGGGATTGTGGTTTCACAGGTTCAGTCCACAGTTGGCTAACTCCATAGCTCTGGACCCAAAGTGAGGCAGAACATCATGACAGCCAAGGAACAAAGAGAGGGAGGGAAGGAGGAGCCAAGGGGACAAGATATAGTCCCCATGGACATACCCCCAGTAGCCCTCTCCTCCAGTCATGCTCCATGTGCCTGTAGTTACCACCAAGTTCAGTAGTTCTTCTAAATTATCTATCCAGCAAATGGATTAATCTACTGATTAGGTTATATCTCTCAAATCTAATGACTTTTATCTCCTGCATCAACACAGAAACTTTTGGGGGATATCTCATATACAAACCATAACAGATATGTTCATTATCTTGTGTGGATGGCATTATCATGCATACATGTCAAAACTTACCAAATTAGTCCTATGAAGATTAGGAACTGGGGATGTTGCTCAGCAGGACAGCATATGCTTAGCATTCGTGAGGCCCTGGATTCAAGCCCAAGCACTACAACAAAACAAAAATTCAGTTATTGAAGTTCAGTTAGTCCTAAATAAAGCTTTAAACTTAATTATTCTCTCTCTCTCTCTCTCTCTCTCTCTCTCTCTCTTTCTCTCTCTCTCTCTCTGTCTCTCTCTCTCTCTCTCTCTCAGATATAATGATGGAGCGTGGTGAACATTTTGGCATGTGCATATTTTGACTTTTAAAAATGATTTTGTATTTATATGATTAGTATATTAATAAGTTTTCTTCCATGAAAATTTCAGCAAGATATTCTTAATACCATTGTGTACTCTATACAAACCTTCACAATGAAGGACTCATGCTGTGGTAGACTATTTGTCACTATGTCATCATTGGTATCTTGTCCATGTGACTTGCTTTGGCTAATGAAATATGACTGTATATTTCAAAATTGCTAAGAGTAGATTTTAAATGTTTTCACTACAAAAAGATGACAAGCATATGAGATGATGGATTTTTTTAAAAAAATTAGCCTCATTAATCACTCCACATTGTAAACATGTATCAAAATATTTTGTAACCCCTACATAGATGTAGCTATTGTTGATTTAACAATAAAGAAAAAAAAAGTCTGTTAAAAAGAAAATTCCTTAAACTAATTAAATTTAGTAGAGTCTTTCTTTTTTGGAGCTAGGGATTAAACCCAGGGCTTTGCACATGTAAGACAAGTGCTTTACCACTGAGCTACATCCCTGCACAAAACAGTTTTTGAGCAAAACAAAAATGATGTATGGGCTGTGCAGCTCCCCAAACCAGTGCAAGTTCTGAGACCTCCAACCAACATGGTGATCTGACATAATTTACAGAAAAACAGAAACAAGACATAGAAACAACTTCAGAGGCTATCACCTAATTACAGCTTAATTAGTTGTTTACAGTCTTAAGCAGTTAACTGACCACAGAGCCTTCTGCAACTGGCTCAGTTACTGTGATGAAATCCTGTGTTGGCTCAGTCTGTTGGGTCCTAGTACAAATCTATGGCCTGCTACAAACTCTTAACAAATGGAGGCGATGTGTTTTTCTGACAAGATTTAAAGGCCTGGTGTCTATCTACACCTTCATCATCCTAGCACTTACCTAGGACACACTGATATAAGTGTGGTTGTTTGATGTTTAATATCTGGTAGTGCTAAAAATCTTTATTCTACTAGAATGAACTAAAGACGGGAGCTGAAGTCTAAAAAATAGCATACCTTCACACCTGATGGGAAAAGGCAAAGACAGGACTTTTCAATCTTTCCCTCTTCTTTCCTTCCAATTCTATTTATCACATATCTCAGACGCTATGCTAGGTATACATGAACAATAGGAGGAGATGGTCTTGCCTCTCATAAAACTTACAATTTACTGAGGGAAACAAAAAACTAGACTAGCAATTTTCACTACCAATTTTGAGGAAGATATGCACAAAATAAGGTCAAGTGTTAATCTGCAGCACAGTGTGGGCAATGGGTTGTGTAGTTGAACAAAAAAAGCTTCTGAGAAAAATCACTTTTTTCCATTTCTTTTTTCATGGGAGGGGATGAGATTCTTTCAATATATTTTTAACATTGACCATCTTTCTCATCTGCAGTAACATTCACACACATTAAAGTCACAGGTCCCGGTCTAATTCAGTGAATTTGGACAGCTGTGTGTTATCTATACAGACACAACCCAAACAAGATGCAGAACATTTCCAGCCCTTCAGAAAGCTCCTCACGCCCCTTTGGTTACCCCGCTCTACATAAGCCATGACTATCCCGATTTCTATAATTATAGGCTTAGTTTCACCTGTTCAAATACTGCATAAGAATGGAAATATCCTTTTATGTTAACTTCTAGTCTAGTGTGATGTTCATTTCCCTTAAGTGGGTGTCCACCATTTATGAACTGGGCACCAACATGGTGACTGACATCATCTACAGAAAAACAGACCCAGGTTGTAGGAAACAATCTCATCGGCCACAGCCAGTCAACTACTCTCTCCATACCAGATTTAACACTTTGTTTATGCCTGTTGTGATTCTGTTGCTGTTGTTGTTATTTATTTTTTCTTCTAATTTGGTCTTGATGTCTTTCTGTGGACAATCGACATAAACCAAGACAGCCACTTTCTAGAATAGCCCTAACTGGGCAGAAGTTGGGTTTGGGTGTGTCGGGGGAGATACAAGGAGGAGGAACCAAAATGCACGAAACTGAAGAAAGTTTTTACTCACATCTCCCAAAGAGGCAAGGAGGCAGACAGGAGGCCTAGGTCTGGGGACAGCAGCAAGCTCAGCCAGCAGGATGCAGAGGAGAGGGGAGCTGAGGGCCAGGCTTTATTAAGGGGCACACTTGTTTTCCCTCGGGCTTTCCCAGGGGGCTGTGGGGAACACGTGCAAAGAAAGTACGTGTTATGTGGCTCTGGTGTTCCCTGTTAAGCCCATCATGGTCCACAGTGTTGGGTTTGAGTCTGAGGAATGAGAGCCATGTGGGCTGTATCACAGACAATCGCACAGGGAGGGCAAGTATTAACCAGGCCAAAGGTGGGGGGGAACAACTGGCTTCCAGGCAACTTATGTCAGTGCTAATAATGGATACTGAACATCACCTGTATTATACAAATTCATGACACCACCTCCGCTTCACTCTATCTCCTCCCAGGCGCCAGCTCCACGCACCAAAAGGACAAATATCTGTGCACACTTCACAAGACTCCAGGCTAAACCCCTGCTGCCTGCCTTTCTGTCTCAGGCTGGGTGATCTGGCCCTTCTTAGGCTAGAAACTGTGTTCTGTGAGCATGCTGCTAGACTCCAAGTGCAAGAGGAAATGCACAGAAGGTTTTTGAATCATTACCTATACCTATAGGGAGAGAGAAGCAGATGCCATTTGAAAGGGGCCTGATTAGAGAACATGTTTGCCAACAGTGTACCTGATTGGCATCTGTGGCTTTGCAGCCAGACCATCTGTTTTTGCTAATGCTGCCTCAAGTGCAGTGCATAATGAGGTTGGGGTCAGGATTGTTTTGTTCAAGTCTGTAGCTATGTGTGCTGCCTCCAGCTAGGTGAACAGTGGGGGGCACTTCCAGGACCAGGAGGGCAGAGAGAACTTCTCTGGTGAAATGTGACAGGGGGAAGAAAAAAAGGAATAATGGGCTCTATTTGCATGTCTCTAGGGGAATTCTTGAGAAGGGTAAAAGGCAGAGAAAAGGGGCAAGGGGAATAAGATTTGGTAGTTAAAGTGAATGGTATCACAAATGAGCAGGACTAAAAATATAAGAGGAAAAATCCAGAGAGCCTGGCAGAAAAAAGGACAGAGGTGTAAATGTGCCTGACTCTGGGATAACATCTCAGCATGTAAAACATGGAGTCTCCCCTCAATGACTCCCAATGTCCCATGGAGTACTTTGTTTAGAGGGCACTAGAATAATACACCATTAGACTAAAATGATCAAAACACCCACACATTGATGATGATTCCATCTTGTCCCAATGCCCTGTGAAATCCTGTCCTGTCCAAGCCCAGATAAGATTCCTGGTATGTTTAAACAATCTCTCGTTTAAGTTTTGGAAAAGATCAGTTTTCAAGTAGATCATTTGACAAACTGTTACTCTTGCCTTATATATTATAGTGCTTGCCTATCCCAAGTTTTAAGGAAATGAAAAGCATTCCAAATGTTTGAGATTTACATAGGAGTACTTCAGTATTTCTAGACAGTTCTTAACATAAACCTCTTTTGACAAACATAAAATACAACTTCCTCAATGTCATTTGAGGTTTATAAATCAGATAATGTGACTAATAATACCATGCAAAACAACTTTAGAGAGGGGATTCTCAAGCCACATCCTTCTGTTTTGGATCTGTTGCTCTGAGCGCCCAAGTACCTATCCTAAGCTAGTCCAAATCTCCTGACTTTAGAATACTTTATTTCACAAATACTTTATTTTGATAACTATAGTCCATATATATACAGCTGTGGTCTTATTCTGAGATTAAAGTGTGTGCTGAACAAATATGGCTGGAGGAGGTTTACCTTTTTGAAGTAAAAATACTCCAGGTCCTCTGAAAACTCCGCCTTCACAGAAGATATACATATATACCTTATGGACTTGTTGAAAGTGTGGTACGGTCATGGGGTGGCCTCCTGATTCCTCCCCAGTACAGACTTTTGAACACCTGTCCTTTTATTCATTGTATGATTGATACTCCACTGCCTTCCTCCAAAATTTAAACTTTGGTCCTCAGCTGATGAGCATTTTGAATGTTCACATGGTTGGTTATTTTTATTTAGCAGTGTTTGTACAGTTATCTGAGCAGCCCAAAGCCTTTTACCTTTATTATTTTATAAATATAAGTGTATATTAGGAGAAATGGAGGTGCAGACATAGACCTGAAGTAGCACAGTTCTTATAAACCCATCCTAATTGAGATCGTCATTAGAGGGGCCAAAACAGTGACTTTTTAGCTTCAATTAGATGCCTAATGAATTAAACTGACTATATTAATTAAGAAAAGGAATAAAATTAAAATTTAGCAATTTGTCAGATGGTGGAAATACGTATTGAAGATTATCGACAAAAGACAAGATGCCATTAATACTTTTATAGTGTCTTAGTTTCATGGGAATAATTTCCTTCCTCCCAACACACACACATGCACAGTTCTCCCTGACTTTTCAAGAACATATTTCATAATAGTGATGGGAATGGTTTTATATCTTTCTGTTCAAAAAGGAGTCTGAGGGCCACAACCTCATTTGTGTGGTTAGATACATCATTTGCATGAATCAGAAATAAATGATGTTACCACAAGTGTTCTTCCACATGCCAAGAGTAATAATCAATACACTTAATAACTGATACAGGCACACCAGTGCTATTGATTCTATTGCTTTGGAGAGAAGAACCCCTTGAGTAATGAAACTACCCATATGTTCATACCTTACAAATTTCCTTTAAGGGACAATATAATTCTTTTTTTATATTTATTTTTTAGTTTTTCAGCGGACACTACATCTTTATTTGTATGTGGTGCTGAGGATCGAACCTAGCACGACGCACAAGCCAGGTGAGCGCTCTACAGCTTGAGCCACATCCCCAGCCCAGACAATATAATTCTTATATTCAGCAAATACTTAATAAAGTAAAATGATGATACATTTCTGCTTGTGGGTCTCCACCAGATGAAAATATTTCAAGTTAATTCTATATGTATGTTTTCTAAATCCTAATTGTAGTATTTGAAACATTGATACCCACCGTTGAATTCATCAACTCTAATCATGCATGGCTTATATTTCCAATTGACATTGACTAGACTGAAGAGTTGGTTGTTCAAAGTTACTTACCAAATGAGGATACTACTGTGATGGTTAATTTTTTTTGTCAATTTCAGTGGGATACAAAGCAACAGGACCAATAGGACTGGTGTGTCTGTATCAATTATTAAGTGTATAAAAATAATTTGCTCAAAAATCATCCTCTCTATTTTTTAGAGTACTTTGAATAAATTTGACATTTGCGTCGATAGATAATAAAGTAGAATGCCCTCTCTAACGTGGGTGGACCTCATTCAATCAGTTGAAAACCTGAATAGAACAAAGAGGCTAACCCTGTCCTGAATAAGAATTTCCTCCTGATGGCCCTGAGCTGGGCATTATTGGTGTTTTTTTTTTTTTTTTTTTTTTTTCCCTCCCTTCAGACTGGAACTTCTTACCCACTGCAGATTTCTGGACTTGTCACCCTCCAAAATTGCTTGATCCGACTTGGTACTCTCTCTCTTTCTTACACACACTCTCTTCTCTCTGCTACTTCTGTTTCTTTAGAGAACCTTGACTACTACACTAACATGGACAAAACATTTCTTTGCTCAGAAATGGTCCCCAATCCACAGATCAGATAATCTGAAACCACACTAGAAATCTAGTCTAAAATATATGATCAGTTTCCCCAGACCCTGCAGCCACAGGCCTGGGCATGGCAAGACTCCACGTTGTTTTATGCCACAAAAAATAACCCATGAGGCTTCTATGCACAGTGAAACTCCATGCTTCTTGTCTCTGATGGCACAGATGTCAAAGCAATGTGAGAACCACAGACGGGTGGAGGAATTTGGCTGCTCTCATCTTCAAGTCAGAAAGCCATGTTTCTTGTCCCGATGAGCAAGTCATCTGAGCTCCAGGCTGGAGCTGTCCTGAAGTTCTCAAAATGATGAGGCCCACCTCCTGCAGGTTTCTCTCCTCACGTCTGGGAACCCTCAGGTGGCTGTCATGACATTAGTCTACCACTACATTTTAACAGCAAGGGAAGTTGAAACCATGTGGGAAAGACACAAAGGCAGATGGCTGGAATTTCCAACAGGGAATCCTTTAACACATCGAAGTCTGAAGTTGTAAGGATTAAGTTCACATTCTTTAAATGCATTGACCTCACTTGACCTTCATACCTAGTCTTTATTTATATAGACATAAATTTTATATATCTACATATTATAGATATAAATTATATATGTATTGTGTGTATGTGTATATATATGTATATGTATGTGTGTGTGTGTGTGTGTGTGTGTGTGTATAAAGCTTTTTGGCAGTACAGGGCCCTGCACATGCTAGGCAAGTGCCTACTACTGAGTTATATTTCTAGCCCTAACTTGTATATTTTGTGTGACTATTTAAGAAAATATTACAGATTCATCAGTAAATATAAAACTGTACCCTTCTCTAGCTTCTTATGTCAGGCTCTTGAGTACATCTCATAGGAAATGTTTAGGCTCAATTTGGAAACTTTAGCTTCATCTTTAGTTTACTGTTTTCATTAAGACCTCAGGTTATCAGCACCATTGTTTATTTTTTTTCCTTGAAATAACTCATACATGTATCCTTTACCCCATTTAACTAATGAGTAATGATGGTGAAAGAGTTTAAAATATACCTGGACAAGTAGATCCTCAGGTTAGAATGGTGGGGGCCAAAGACCACTGTGTGTGTGTGTGTGTGTGTGTGTGTGTGTGTGTGTGTGTTTTCTTTAGCATCTTCCATAATGCATCAAAAAGTAATTACATAATAAATACTTTAAAAACATGATTTTAGAGATTTGTTGAAATAGCCAATTGACCATTGAATCTTAAGTGAGTCCTGCCTGATTCTGAGACAGGTGATCTAAAAATCACATTGAAAACCATATTCTAATATTTTTGGATGAGGCTCCATTTAGCTTTTTCATCTATAGTTTAATGATGATAAGCAATGGTCACTTTATCACCATTTACAAAGTACCTCTTGAATCATTAAAAACCGACATAATTTCATTAATAGAGTTTTAGACTTAATTTCATGTTTTATGAATTATAATTTCTATAAATTTGGAAATGTACAGTTAGCTTGCATGGAATCTCTCTAAAAAAGAGAATAACCTTGGGTATCTCATTCTTAAAATTCTCCGGACAAAATGGAGATTTTAACAGATAAACTTTTTTTTGCTCATCTGAATCCTGTACACCCTTTATTATTAACAAATCAAATTACAGCTTAGAAATGGAAGGGCCTCACTTGGCTCTACACCATTGAGGGCAGGTGTTGTGTCTCAGGATTTGGTGGCTTGTAGCTGGTCCCAGGGAGGAGAAGCATTCAGGGAGAGACCAGCCCTGGGCCCTTCACCTTATTGTGTGAGGATGAGGGATGCCATGGAAGTTGTCCCAGTGCCACAGGCTACCAGCAGAAAGAAGTTCCAGGTAATGCAGACAAATTAAGTCAGGCAGAGAGCATGAGAAACAAATCCAGTAAGGAAGAGACCCCAAGAAAAGGATAGGGCTCTGGGTCTTACTGAGAAGTTGGGGAATCGAGCACATACTGATAGGGGAAATAACTTTTGGAATAAAATAAGAAACCCAACTATAGAAGTAATGCACATTATTGGGGGCCAGCGATTTGCTTATTTGAGGCTCAAATAAGATTAGAGAGCTGCTAAAAACAGTTATTGTATATTGTGCATTTACACATCTGAAGTACAGAGTTAAGCATTTTATACATATTAACCTCTTGAACCCCTGCAAAAGGCCAACAGAAAAGGAAGTCCTTTATACAGAGGAGTGAAAAGAATTGTGTGCTCAGCTCCCCTTTCTAACTGAGGTCACATTAAGAGGAAGACCTGAAGTTGGATCAAGAGGCCCATGCCTCCGGAGCACTGCAGGAGGGCTGTGATGTGAGCACATGTATGCTGGAAGGCGTGTATGAGGGCGTGTGTGAACCTGGATGGGCATGTGCATGTGTGAGAGGGTGCATGGGAGTCCATGCATTCAGCAGAATGGGAAAATAATCCAGTATTTCTTCTGGTCATTATGGACTAGAATGATTCAGAAACAGAATAAAGACCCCTCGGTCCCTTGATCACAGGTCAGACTAAGAGCAAGAGTGGCCCTGGGGCTGGGTAATGACCCAGGGCAGAGGACATGAATGCTTTACTTCTGGCCCCAAGTCAGGATGGGTTTAGGAACTGGGAGGTGGGCCCAGCTGTGGGCCCAGCTGGCAAATGGCTACATCTGGTCTTGTAGGCAGCTCCTCATTCAAGAATAATGTAAATAGGGGAGCAGGGGTTGTGGCTCAGTAGAGCGCTTGCCTAGCACGTGTGAGGCACTGGGTTTGATTCTCAGCACCACATAAAAATAAATAAATAAAATAAAGGTATTGTGTCCATCTATAACTATATACTAAATATATACTATATATATACTAAAAAAAAGTAGCACCAATTAAAAAAGAATAATCTAAACAGGTAGACTAACATCTTTAGATGATAACTTCTAGATTAATACAGCCAACAATAATTTTATGTTTTATCAAGTTATCTTTATATCAAAGGGATTTCTGAAATCCTAGAAAAAGAAATCTAAAAGTAAAATAAAATCAAACAGAAAGATGCCATAATCCTACTTAAATACAGGTTTCTTAGGATAGAAATCAAGTTTTATATCTGGTATGGCATCTATCACACACAGATTGGGACACACTTAAGACTCATTACAAACTGTACATTTTAAGAATACCCAGTTCTCATTTTGGAGTGGTATACCTCTGATATTTTGAGTTCATGATTTTATGGAAACCATTTCTGGGATTGATTTGTTGTTGTTATTTTTTTAAATTGGACCAAACAAAAAATCTGAATATTCAACTGGTATAGAAACTGCTGATATGAGACTGCTCAAAACAGCATTTTGGTGTAGATTAAAAACAGTTTCCTAAATCAAAAACCCACTTGAGCTTCATATGACTGTAATGAAGTCCAAGCACTCAAAGTTAATTTATTAATATCTGAACTGACAATGTGCCAATGATGCTGATTAATTAACTTGATTTTGCAAGCCAGGCATGGACTATGAGTGATTTTTCTTTGACAATTTCCATGAAGATTGAAAAAAGAAGCCCAGCTCCATGATTTGCCCTCTGTCAAATGGGAGCTGCTCTAATTTGATAGTGTGTACTGTTCCCCCTCCCATTTAATTCTCCAAATTTACTTAGACATAAATGGAATTAGAAATGTTCAGGAGTCACAAACTCTGTACTCTTATTCTTGCTTTCCTTGTTTGTACTTCAGATAATTCAAAAAATGAATTTAATTAAAATTTGATGTGGCTTTGGTCATCACTAAACAATTCAAACACAATCATATGAAAATGAAATCCTTGGTGATGAAAAAAATAAGACTAATATTTAAATATTTGATGGCCTTGCAAATAACAGGACTTGAGTTTTAGAATAACCCATTCTCTACTGGTACAAATGCAATATCTTCAATTAAATACTAAGATAATGTATATTAAACCAGACATAAGAGTTAGAGATGGGCAATGAAATAATTTCTTTTTCCATCCAGATACTTTTTAAATGAGAAAATTATTCAATACAGTGCCAATGGGACCTTTATCTACACTTAGAGTCACAAAGTTAAATGTAACACAATTGTTAATTTGAAATTATTGGCTAAACAATGATTACCAAATGAAGTTTAAGTAGACTAGAGAATGTGAAGCAACAAATCCCAGAAGCACAGTATGGATTATATCTTCCAGTGGTTTAAATTTTTTTCTATATTTTATTTAATATTTTATGACAATATCATTTCTCTTTTCAACTTCAACCTCATCATTAAGTCTTATTAAAATTTACATTCAATCAAGTGAGGTCCAAGGTAGGAGGTAAATACCAATTGTGGTGTGTGTGTGTGTGTGTGTGTATGTGTGTGTGTAACATGGTTCTAGAACTATAGGCTGTCTCAGTAATACCAATTGTGGTGTGTGTGTGTGTGTGTGTGTGTGTGTGTGTGTGTGTGTGTGTGCCATGTTCCCAGATAGTTCAGCCCCCAGTGGAGAAGTCAGATGACCTCACTAACCAAGGACACTGGTCCACAGTGCCTTACCTGCAATTTTTACATCCAAACAGCTCTGAAAACTGACAATTAAAAAAAAAAAAAAAAAAAAAAAACCTCAATAGGCAATAAAACCTGGTCTGAGCTAACAGAAGGATTGTTTTTACTTAAGTTTTTACTTAAACTACTTAATATGAATCTTTCTATATTTAACTGCTGAAATATTAATACTAATACCCCACTGTGAATTTTATATAACATCCAGTTATATGCATAGCATCACCTTTCTAAAATACAAGCTATTATAAATTTTAAAACACACTTGGCCCCAGAGATTTCAGATAAGAGATATGGACAACATGGTAAATATTTCACTCCACATTATAGAACAAAGAAGAAAGAGACTTAACTCAGGGGGTGTAGGGGGGATGGCTGGAGAAGAGAGGAAATGACGTTTGAGATGTCTCATTAGGATCAGTACATATTAGAACAGGGAGATGAGTGGGAGGGGGAAGAGGTCCATTCCAGATAGAGTCCACTGTCTGGGTACATTCCAGTGGGGTAATGAAGGAGAGAGAAGGGAGGAAGAAGAGGGAGACAGATTGGCCAATATTCTGATTATCCATTGCTGCATACAACAGCAAATCAATATTTAATGACTTAAAGTTTTAACAATCATTTACTTTGAAAATCTGAAAATGGGGCAAGAAGTGTTAGGAATGGTTCATCTCTGTTTCATGTAGCATCACATGGCACAGTTCAATTAGGGCTAGACAATCTGCTTCCAAGACGACTCACTCCCACGGCTGCAAGTAAGTCTTGGCCACTGAATGGGATTTCAGTTAGTAGTGGCTGTCAGGTAGGCAGGATAGGTTCCTCTCACATGTCCTATCCTTGGGGGCTGCTGTTGTTTTAGTCAGCTGTTTATCGCTATGACCAGGAACAACTCAGAGGAGGTAAAGTTTATTTTGGCTCATGGTTTCAGAGGTTCAGTTCATGGTTAGCTGGCGCCATAGCTTGGGGCCAGTGAGGTGGAACATCTTGCTGTAAGGGCGTAGCGGAGGAAAGCAGCTCAGGAGTTGGTAACCAGTCAGTGAGAGAGTTCTGTTTATAAGGGACAAAATATATACCCCAAAGGCAGCCCTCAGTGACCTGCCTCCTCCAGCCACAGCCTACCTGCCTACAGTTACCACCTAGTCAATCTGTATCAGTGGATTAAACCACTGTAGTTTACCTTTCTCATACTCTAATCAATCCATCTCTGAACCTTCTTGCATTGTCTTGCACATGAACTTTTGGGGGACATCACATATCCAAACCATAACAACTGCTCAGGCTGCCTTACGGCCTGGCAGCTGTGTTTGGGAGGGTTTCCAAGAGCCAGGAAATAGAACCTCCCATTTTCTTTCTGTGCTGGGAATAGAACCTAAGGCCTCATAATGCTAGGTAAGCACCCTACCACTGAGCTACATCCCCAGCCCTCTGGAACTTCCCGTTTTCTTAAGGCCTGGATAGAGAAATTGGTACAAACATCAGTGTCCACCATATTCTGTGTTAAGCAATTATAGAGGGAAGGGACATAGATCTTACTTCTCAGTGGGAGCATTATCAAAGAAATAGCTTTGATATACCAGAGTTGTCCTGATTGGAGCTTAAAATAGAAAGGTGAAATAGGATTGATGGAGGAGGACTTGGGGAAATATACTGTATCACTCTATAAATCCATATTGTCATAGTTTGGATCTTGACTGTCCCCCAAAGACTCATGTGTTATAAGCTAGGTCCCCAGATGGTACTACTGGGAAGTGGTAGAAACTTTAAGAGATGGGACTTTGTGGGGAGATACTTAGGTCACTGGGTACATACCCTCTAAGGAGATTGCTGTTATATAAATACTAACTACTAATACTAACTAATAAATAACTACCAACCCAACCTCTTTCTCTTCCACTCTTTGCTCCCTGACTCATGATATAAGCAGTTTGCTATGCCAGGTGCTTCTGCCACAATGTGCTGCCAACAACCCTAAGCAATGGGCCAGTTGATCATAAACTGAAACCTTCAAAATGGTGTGGAAAATAAACCTTTTTTTCTTTACAAGTTGATTATCTCAGGAGTTTTGTTGTAGCAACAGAAAGCTGACTAGCACATGTATCTCCCACCAAGAAAGTAGTATTTCTAATAGAGAAAAAAGCAAAATAAATTTAGTTGAACTTAATATTACTTCTTTTATTAGTCATTCTTCCTTCCTTCCATACCTCTCTCCACATAAAAAAAGGTTTGGTGATGAAGAAAGATGCGGGGGTGGGGGGGCATTGTTTAACCAAGCTTAGAAAAACATCCAGCATTTGAATTCCTTACATTCCTAAAATAGAATAAACTACAGAAAGTTATCAATGATGGAGCATCCATGAAACATGGTACTCTCTAGAAGTGAGAGAGCCAATTTTGCATGGTTCTTCTCTACTCTGCAGTGACATCACATTGGTATGGTAGCTTTCTGAATGACTACTGCTATGATTTGGAAATGGCTTGAGTGTATCTCCCAGGGGATCATGTGTTGGGAGCTTAGTCCCCTAGGTAGTGGAGGTAGAGGTGGTAAGACTTTTAGGAGGTAGAACCCACTGGGAAGTCACAAGACTGGCCCCTCCCTACCTGACTTCCTGTCTCAACATATGATCTCTCCCTCTCACGGGTACTGTGGCCATTGTGTCATTCACCATAAGCTGATACAGTTAAAGTGGGCCTTGCCAGAGTCAGTGTTATGCTGTTTGGACTTTCAGCCTCCACAACTGTGAGCTAAATAAACCTCCTTTCTTTGTAAGTGCTCAGCCTCAGGTATTTTTGGTATAAAAACAAACAAACAAAAAAAACTAATGCAGTGAAAAAATACAGAGTAATATAACTACACATTGTGAAAAAATTAAATGCAAGAATGAATAAAATAATTAGTTTCAGGGTTAAACAGAGAGCTCAGATATGATAAGTAAGGTAAAATGGAAGTGGTGGGGAGGCCATAGTGGACCCATGATGGAGGTCGAAAACAACCTATCTGGGTTGCAGAGGAATCTGGTAGCTGAGGAAGTGGGGCTGTTAGGGTGGGAATGCTGAGGGCAAGGGGGTGACCTCTTTCAGAGCGGGGGACGCCTGCTCACTCTCAGTTCCAGTTGCATTGCTTCAAGTTAGAACTTAGGAAAAGAGCCTGGTAAGCTATCTTTTTTCTTTTTGAATTTCCTTGAAGCATACACCTCTCAACTGCATCTTTCCCACAGGTGTCCTTGGGCTACAGGACGTGCCTCCTTTTTCTTAGAAGGAGACAAGAGCAGCTTTAGTGTTGTGTTTCTGTGAAAAGAAGAAGATTGCGTTTGGAACACACTATTCACTTCCAGATGTAAACTGTAAACCAGGGGCTACATGTCAGATTTCCAAGAGCAGGAGACTGTAGCCACCAGAGTGCTCTCTGCATTTCTTGGGAGGAATTGGATAAGTCATCTCAACATAGAATCTGGCTATGTTCTTGGAGTGTGGAAGTAGAAGCATTACTATTAAAAAAAGGTGTGTGTGGGGGCTTTCATTTAGAGGCTATTGTTCCAGATAGCAATCACCGTTAGCAATTTTCTTTTTTTTTTCTTTTTTTATTATTTTTTTTATTGGTTGTTCAAAACATTACAAAGCTCATGACATATCATCTTCCATACATTTGATTCAAGTGGGTTATGAACTCCCATTTTTACCCCAAATACAAGTTGCAGAATCACATCGGTTACACATCCACATTTTTACATATTACCATATTAGTGACTGTTGTTTTCTGCTACCTTTCCTATCCCCTACTATCCCCCCTCCCCCTCCCTCTCATCTTCCCTCTCTACCCCATCTGCTGTTATTCAATTCTCTCCCTTGTTTTTTTTTCCCCTTTCCCCTCACAAACTCTTATATGTAATTTTGTGTAACAATGAGGGTCTCCTTCCATTTCCATACAGTTTCCCTTTTCTCTCCCTTTCCCTTCCCCCACTCGTCTCTGTTTAATGTTAATCTTTTCCTCATGCTCTTCCTCCCTGTTCTGTTCTTAGTTGCTCTCTTTATATCAAAGAAGACATTTGGCATTTGTTTTTTAGGGATTGGCTAGCTTCACTTAGCATAATCTGCTCTAATGCCATCCATTTCCCTGCAAATTCCATGATTTTGTCATTTTTTAGTGCTTTGTAATACTCCATTGTGTATAAATGCCACATTCTTTTTATCCATTCATCTATTGAAGGGCATCTAGGTTGATTCCAGAGTCTAGCTATTGTGAATTGTGCTGCTATGATCATTGATGTGGCAGTATCCCTATAGTACGCTCTTTTAAGGTCCTCAGGGAATAGACAGAGAAGGGCAATAGCTGGGTCAAATGGTGGTTCCATTCCCAGCTTTCCCAGGAATCTCCATACTGCTTTCCATATTGGCTGCACCAATTTGCAGTCCCACCAGCAGTGTACAAGTGTACCCTTTTCCCCACATCCTCGCCAGCACTTGTTGTTTGACTTCATAATGGCGGCCAATCTTACTGGAGTGAGATGGTATCTTAGGGTGGTTTTGATTTGCATTTCTCCGACTGCTAGAGATGGTGAGCATTTTTTCATGTACTTGTTGATTGATTGTATGTCCTCCTCTGAGAAGTGTCTGTTCAGGTCCTTGGCCCATTTGTTGATAGGGTTATTTGTTATCTTATCGTTAACATTTTTCTACTTTTACTCTCAATGGGACTTGACTGTGTCCATTACTGATTACACCAGCTCAATCCTGAGTCCCAGTGAATCTTTTAGAAGTTTTATTAAATAACACTTGTTTCTCCAAAGATCTCTCTCCTACAACTAAGGCCATACAGTAGGGAAGCACGAGTCTCTAGTTCTTTAGTATCTGTCTGACATGAATTTTATCTTCTGCATTTCTACTTAAATTAAAAGTTTGCCGATTTCTCAAGCTACTCAGAAATATGCAAAAGCCATTCCCCCCTTTTCTTCGCCTCCTTTATTTCCTCAACCTAAGGGAAATCGTCTAAGCACAAAATGCAAGGTAATACGCATGAGACTAAGCATTCTTTT
This sequence comes from Callospermophilus lateralis, assembly GCF_048772815.1. Taxonomy (NCBI): domain Eukaryota; kingdom Metazoa; phylum Chordata; class Mammalia; order Rodentia; family Sciuridae; genus Callospermophilus; species Callospermophilus lateralis. The sequence goes on along the minus strand of NC_135306.1, from coordinate 123,174,505 downwards.
ATGCTTTGCTGCAGAAGTAATTGGGAGGAAGATGTCAGAGGAAGCAGAAATCATATGCACATAGGACAATTTGGGGAGGCTGGTGTTGGTGATGGGGTGGCTGTTAGACATAAGGCCTACTGTGTGAGTATAGAACTAGCCCTCAGGCAAAAAAAGGACATTTTCTACTACTGATCCAGGTCCCTGGAAGGAGATGATTTATCCTCTTCTCTGAGCCCACTGTAAGAGGTGAGAACGAAAAGAAAGATGAACAGATGAACGCTTCTTCCTCTACCTCCTCCTCTGTCTCCTCCTCCTTCTCCTCCTCCTCCTCCTCCTCCTCCGTGTGACCTAGGATGCAGTCAGTCAGACTCATGGGAAGGGGGTTGCTCCTGTCATGGATTAGTAAACAGATTAGTTGTTAAAGTTAAAATTCTCATCTGATTCATGGTCTCTTGGGATACATGCTCTTTCCCTCTATGAGGCCTCTTATTGGCTTCTGCCCTAGAAAAACCACAACCAGTCATTCTTGCTGAGCTCACCCACCCCATCTGGGGATGGAGGGAATGGGGTCCACCCATTAATTTCTAAAGTTTGTTTTATAGTCATGGTATGAGTTAACATAAAAGTCACTCCCCAAATTAGATTTTCAAGAGAACATAATTATATTGTTTACCTCTCTGTATTCCATACATCAGTGGGAGAAGAGGATTGGTGGCAGGGAATGTTTGACTATAGCCAAGAATAATAAATGATATTAGAAAATATGCAGGTGTATTAATGACTGAGGAGAGGTATGTTCCAGGACCTGTTATCTTCTCAAAAGTCACAATAAGGCATCATCCTTAGCCTGCCAACTCCCAAGTAAGAACAAGGAAGAAAGGAAAGAAGGAGGAAAGGAAGGAAGAAAGGAAAGGAGAAAAAGAAGGGGCATAGGCCAACTTCTGTATGCTTCCAAGTTTTGAATTTAAAATATCAGTTCCTACCTAACATCTTTAGACAAAACCCCAATCAGAAATTAGGAACCTCTGATTATGATCATTTCTCCATCTAAAAATAGAAGTGCAGATTTGCTCTCTACCTTCTACCTTCTCTACTTTCTACCACAGTGATCACATAATTGTACTATGCTGGTGGTGAGGCTCATCCCATGCCTGAGCACCACAGAGCAGAACCAGCATCGGTTCACGGGAGGACTTTCTGTGGGAGATGTTTTATATACACAAAATTTTCCAAAGCTGCAGCCCAGGATTTGGGGGCCCGGGCAGTTGTAGATTTAATACCCTTCATTTTGCCAATATTTATTCTGTGCCAGCATGACATTAGGGAGATTTCAGGGAAGATAATCATTTATTGTGGTTGACCCTCCTGGAGGAAGAAGAGAAAGGAGAGGGGATTGGCAAGAAAGATGAGACGGGACCCTATAAAATGTGCTTTGGGATGTGGGCACAATAATCTAGTCTTCTGCTTTCCCATCCACCCTTACTTCCAACACAGTCTCATATCTCACTACCATGCCACCAAGATAATATGGGTCACAGGTGGAGCCACTGATGGACTAAACTATGGAACTGACATGATCCTATAGTGATTCTAAAAATAATATTATAGAAATAGTATAGTGGATGGATTAAAGCAGGAAATATTTGAGGCAACAAAACTAGATAGACAACTGTGATAATGGCCAGAGTAAGAGTGATGATAGAATTAAAAAGACAGATGTGTATACACACACACACACACACACACACACACACACACACACCTCTGTATGTAGATCAGACACATTGAAGGGAGGAAGAAATCAAAGACTATTTTGAAGTTTTTTATATGATAAGCTGACTGTATCCTCTCGGACTCTCCTGTTCTTAACAGCCAAATGTTTTTCTAGTATCAGCCCCTCACTGGCCAACATAAACAAGTCCAGGGGCCATTTAAGGCCTCCACTTTTCCCTTACCTGCTCTGGAGCCTGCCCTCTTCTGTCTGAACAGCAGGTCTTCCTCAACATGACAGCCTGGGGAACATAATGCTGGAAACAGTGAAGATGGTCAAGTATCCTATTATGTCAGATTAAAGAAAAAGAATGAAGGTTATAATTCTTTGCTGGGTATTTTGAAATCAGAAAGTGAGAAGGGCATGGGGAGAGATGCAGAAGAATGTTATATGTGTAGTTTGCCTGCTTTTGACTCAAGTCCTTAAACAACGCAGAATTTTTATTTTAACAAAATGAATTGTCCAGAGATAGGAAAAATCTCAGGTTGTTAATTCCACAGCTCAAAGATGTCATAAGGACCAAGGTGTTGGGGGTCTGTAAGGAAAAAAAAACAACTGTACTCTTTATTCCTCATTGGAGTTTTTTATTAATAGAGATATACACGGAAGTTGGGCAAACGTAGGTCAAATTATAGACAGTGTTGTTTTTTTCATGTGCCTCAGGATGACTGACAATCAGGAGTTTGTTAAAAACATGAACTTGATAAAACAGTAACACACCATTTGTTAGACAAGCCTGGTTCATGCTCCCAGGGGAAGTCACTTACCAAACAGAGGAAGTAAAACAGAATGCCCCATTATTTTGTAATTTCAAAAATTAACTTGTTTGGGGAACATAATCACACCACAATTAAAGACTATACAAGATCTTATACATATGATATAGTTGAAATAGTTACATTTTTACTTCACTACATTAATGTTTCTGAAAACACATTTGATTATCAAAATCTCCACTTTTAAGCAGAGTAAACACCCTTAAAAGCATTTGTCTCCTATCCTCCGCTTGAGTGCTGGAGACAAGCAGATTAAATTTGGAGAGGCTCTCTTTCTCTGTTTTAATTGAGGTTCTTTTTTTCCCTATTCATATAATTGAAAATGAAGACTGTTGAATCATGCATGCCTTCTGGTCAAGACCCATGATGGAGATTGATGCCCTGACCTTGCGCAAGTTTGCATCTGTGTAAATGCAGATCTCAACGAAGCAAAAATAAATATAAAGCATTTTATAGAAAACTGAGTTTTTCTTAGTGAAATCAAGGACACCAAACATCACAGAGACAACTCCAAATGTTTGATTTACACAATTTTCTGCAAAGAATTTTAAATACGTTTTCTCATGGTAAGTAAATGTTAAAAATTCCAAGTTATTTCTGGCAACACTGAGAGCATAGGAAGCATATAAATTTTCTGATGTGCATACACTCTGACACTCTGTATCTCTTCCATGGCACTTGATGACATTATATCTTGTGACTTGAGAGTAAACAGAGATATATTTTCTTTATTATAATGATTCCAATTTCAAATACATGGGGGCAAAGATGGATGGCAGAATTTGGCACCAGGATGCCAGTTTAACAGGGAAAACTGCTCTTTTCAGAATTAGATCTTCCTGAGGAAAGCTGGATTCAACACACTTCTGACACCTTGTCTAGAAAACGCCATCTTGGTTCAGTCAAACCCCAGACGTCCATGCTTAATCCATGTTAACAATTTAGTATGTATGGAAGATCCCATGGTTAAAGAGCAATGATTTTAATGAGACATGTTTTGTGTGATTATTATGTACAAGCCACTGTTCTAGCTTTCCACGTATTATTTTCCATTACTCTTTACAATGATCAAGACAATGATTTGAAAATTGCACAGCTGCTGGAAAGGCCATAACCATAATACTTGCTCTTATTATATGCTCTTATTATTTACATATTCTATAACAAGCTCTGCACACATAGCAGCATTCAATATCTTCACTATATCAATTTGATGTTTAGTTGCTAACTCAGATTGACTAAGCAGAAAAGAAGGTTGTTAAAAAGAAATGTACCACTTTCAGTAGATCACAGGGACACTAGAGGGCTGGAGAATCAGGCTCAAGACTGCAGTATGAACAATACCTGCATCACATAATCTGCTGTGATGAGAAAAATTAGAGCTGCACACCACTGTCAGATTCTATGTTAGAAAACAAAAGTCTACAGCAGCTACCTGTACCATTGATGTTACTGTCATTTATGCTCTAAGACATTTCACCCACTGTTATTACCACTATGTCACCAGTTCCTGAAAGGAAGGTGAGACACTGGAGAGTTGACATCATTTAGATCTACTCTTACTATAAAGACGTTTAGAAAAATAGATATATAATATTTTCAGTTTCTACCTAGGGAGATACTTTCTATTCTTTACTAATTTCTTAAACTTAGAAAGGAATTCAGAAGAATAACAAATTCCCATTTACAGTAACTTCAAAAGTTTATTATCCCAATTTTTATAGACCATGAAAATAAGATTCAGAAAGGCTGAGTGTCATAAATTCAGTTCTTGGCATATACCTCTCTGATGTAAAATTTTGTGTAGAAAGTTTATTAGCGAGGTCTCTGAGGATCACAGGATTGGGCATTGGGAGAAGCTAACGTTCAATACTACTGCAACTGTGACCTCAGCCAATCCTACAGGGAGTTCTGCTGCTGGAGTGACAACAGAATTGTTCCAGATCTAGACAAAGGGACTAAGTCTTGCATCTCTGCATTAACATTAACTGTATTAACATTCTTGTAGAAATCGTTTGTGTTGAATTGATGATTACATTACCATTACGGAAACAAAGCAACAGTAACTCATTACCTTTCAGCCATGGGAACTGTCTCATAAAAGATTCTGCCCCATTCAAGGGGCATCCTATAGCCCAAAACTGGTTTATGCAGGGATGCAAGGCTTAGTCCCTGGGTCTAGAGTTTTTGAAGATATGGATTTTTTTTTAAATTGACAAGAATTTCTATTTCTAAGGATGAACTTTTACCACCTGTGCTTCCATTTAATTATTTAGGAAAAAAAAATTTGAACTCCAAATTGCATTTGTACTTGGGAAAAAAATGGAAGTACTCAGAGAACCTGGGAAGCTGTTATATAACTTGTGTTTGCCACATGAAGATTGGCTTATGCAGGGAGCTCCTTAGCAATAAAGCCTGAAGCCAGTCCTTGTAGTGTCAGTTTTCAGAACAGTTCTTGTGGCAGCATTTGTGGATGTGTGCCATGATTTGCAAAGAATGTGTAAGAGAAGAGCAGAATTCTTTCCTTGAGGCTGACAGGGGCACTGATATTACAGCCCCTGAAAGGGACATCTATGTACAGTATGAACAAAAAGGTAGCAATGGATTAAACAGGAGACAAAAAAACTCAAGGGAGCAAAGTTAGCGTTGGAAATAGAAGAGAAGCTCCTGGGTAAGATGGTGCACACTTGTAATCCCAGTGACCAGACTGAGGCAGGAGGATGGCAAGTTAGAGGCAAGCCTTTGAAACTTATTGAGACCCTGTCTCAAAATAATAAAACATACGAATGGCTGGGGATGTAGCTCAGTGGAAGAGAGCCTCTGGGTTCAATACACACATACATACATACATACAAGAAAAACAACAACATCAATCAAAACAAACAGATTAAAAAAAAACAGAATAGAAGTTGAAAATTCTACTTAGAGAGTTTTGGAAAGGAAATGTTAATTTAAAATTAAAATAGGACTTCAGAAACCTTGGAAATTTAACACACCACACACACACACACACACACACACACACACACACACACCTTCTTTTACTCATACATTCAAAGCAAATGAAAGCAGGAAAAGAAGAATGGGCTTGGCTAGAGCCTGAAAAATAAAACCAAGGAATTTCCCTCAAAGTAGCACAGAGACAAACTGGCTTTCAGAAATATAGAAGAAGAGTTAAGGTAACTTTTGGAGGTACTGAGGGGAAAACTCTGTAAATTGTTTCTCTAACAGCAGTAATAAAACAACATTGGTGCAAACAACAATTTTAGGACTCTGAATGCTGACCAAAGGCACACAACTTTACCCAAGCAAAACTACTAAACCTTGGTCAGAACAGTAGGAATCTGTGGCATGTTAGTCTGGACTGGTGCTATCTCCCTTCTCTCTGCCCCAGTTCTGTGGAGCACTAGCTCTAATGGGGGTGGAGGGAGGACTGAACAGCATTGACTTGGAAAAAACCATGTTGGGGCATAGATGAAAACAATAGCGGTCTTGATAATACTCAGGACCATGTAACATATCAGTTAGCCTGAGACTGTGGTATCATTTGGACAAACAAACAGACTAGAAGACCTCCCAAAAATATAACAGGGAAATTTGGACTTTGATAAGATCCTACTTATGTATTTCTGGAAGGCTGAGAGATCTTATGCTCAGGAGACACTGGAGAGGTCTCTAATCTCTATGTATTCCTGGCAAGATGTGATGCCTTGAATTCAGGATAAATAAAAGCCAGTGCAAACTTGAAAACTGCCTGAATTTTGAAGGTGTTCTTTAATTCAAATACAAATGTACCAATGAAGTGTGGAAAATTTTGGCTCAAAATTTTTAGACACAAATGCTGACCAATCATTCCTTAACCATTAAGTCAAATCCAACAATGTTTACAAATTCAACATGATCTATCAGTGAAAGAAGAAATCAGAAGAATTAGAAAATATTTTAAACTGAATTAAAATGAAAACATACCTTTTATGGAATGTAACTAAAGTTATATTAATGGGAATTTATAGCTTTATACAGACATGGTAGAAAAGCAATATCTCAAACTTATAACCCAAGCTTTCACCTTAGGAAATCTAGTGGGGAAAAGAAGAACAACAAAAAACCAAAAACCAAAAACTAAACCAAACTAAAACAAAACAGCTTAAGTACAGGTAAACTCAAAGAAGAGACAAATATATATGTGAATAGAAATCAATGAAAACAATGGAGAAAACCAACGAAAGCAAAAATTGGTTCTCTAGCCTGCTCCTGCTGCAGTGGTGCACGCCTATAATGCCAACAAGTTCAAAGCCAGCCTCAGCAGTTTAGTGAGGCCCTATTTTTTAAGTAAAATCTAAAAAAGGGAGGGGATGTTGCTTGGTTGCTTGGTTAAGCACCTCTGGATTTAATCCCCAGTACCAAAAAAAAAATGGTTCTCTGAAAATATTAACAAAATTGATAAACCTTTAGGAACATGGAAGAAAAAGATACAAATTACCAATATCAGAAATCAAAGTGGGGCATCATTACTGACCTCACAGAAATTAAAAACATTATGGAGGAACACAGGAGTAGATTTGTGACAATGAATTTGACAAGTTATTTGAAATGGATGAATTCTTAGGTTTTTTTCCTAAGAAAAACTTTTGAAGATTATTTTGAATAATTTTGAAAATTATTGAAATTTGTAGAAAAACATAAAATCATTGAAACCGTCTTCAGAAAAAAGTAGATAATGTCTATAAAAATGGAATTAGTCCTTACAAATCTTTCTGTAAATATAAGATCAGGATCAGATGGTGTTTTACTGGTGGATTATACCAAACTCTAAAAGACTACCAATGATTCACAAACTCTTCCAGAAAATAGAAGAAAAACTTTCCATCTCATTCTCTGAGGCTAGGATTACAATAATGACTAAATCCAACAAGACATCACAAGAAACTCACAGACCAGTATCATTGATGAACATAAACATGAAAACATTCAACAAAATATTAGCAAGTTGAATTCTGAAACATGTTACAAGGATTATACTCCATGACAAAATTGAATTTGTCCCAGGAATGCAAGATTGGTATATTAGTTATCTAACATTCTGTAATAGTATTACCACAAATTTTGCAGCTTAAAACAACATATATACACAGTCTCACAGATTTGTTGGTTGGGATTTAAGACACAGATTAACCAGGTCTTCATCTCACAAGGCTATAGTCAATATATCAGCTGAAGCTTCAGTTTCATCTGATGCTGAACTGAGGGTGAATTTTTCTGTAAATTCAGAATTTGGGCAGTTCCTTAAGGTTGTAGAACTGAGGGTTTAGTTACTTATTGGTTGATGGCTGCAGACCACACTCAGTTCCTAGAGGCTGACTACATTTCCTTGCCACATGAGGTTCTTCACCATTGCCATTTGCTTCTTCAAAGCAGTAAGGGATAGACAGGTATTATGAACTTATTTAATGTGATCATGTCATCTCATGCATTAAGTTGTATTTTCCATGTTCTATGTATCAGAAGCAAGTAACAGGTTTTGACCATACTCAAGGGGAGGATGATGAACATCAGTATGTGGGGACCATGGGGTCACGTTAAGCTCAGTTCAATTAAGTTGGTTTAACAACTAAAAATCAATTAATGTAATACTTCATGTTAATAGATCAGTATGCCCCAATCAATTATATCTCTATAGCCTATTGATGAGCAGTCCAAAGTTTAAATTAAGAAAATAATTCCAAGCTGGGCATAGCGGTGCGTGCCTGTAGTCCCAGGTACTTGGGAGGTTAAGGCAGGAGGATCACTTGAGCCCAAGGGCTGGAGGCCAGCCTGGGCGACATAGTGAGACCTAGTTTCAAAAACAAGGAAGAAGGAAGGAAGGAAGCGAGGAAGGAAGGAAATGAGAAAGAACAGAAGGAAGGAAGGAAGGAAGAGAAAAGAAAGAAGAAAACTTAGTTCATTATAGCATCAAAAATAATGAAATAATTAAAAATGATTTCACAAAAGTACAAGACATATAAATTATAAAACATTGCTGATATAAATTATAAAAAGACTCTCTGTGTTTGTGGATTGAAAGACTTAATATTGTTAAAAGGGTAATTATCAAATTGATATTTAGATTCTGGGTAACTTAAACCTGACAAATAGCAGATGGAATAAGTTGGTTGTTTTATCTCAAATAGTGAGAACTCCAGAAGTGAGCAGTCCAGCACTGGAATGGCAGCTCCATGATGCCCTTGGGGGACCTCATTTTGCCTTTACTTTTAAGCAAACTTAATGTTTGATGTAATTATAAGGGCACAAGATAGTTGCTCTATAATTATCATTATGTTCACAATCCATGAAGAAATTATAGGAGATGATCACTAGCAAATATGCAATCCACCAAAATCAGCCTGCTCTTCAATTAGATTTCTTAGATGTCCTCTCCAGTGACTACTACTTACTTTATGTGGGATAAAATGGACAGGATAAACTTGTCACTCTAGCAGAAAGAAATGTCGTCTGTAGATGGACACATTGGCTATTAGCATATCATTTGTTTCTATAAGAAAAGTGAAGAATAACTATAGGTGTGGGCAGATAGCAGTGTCCAGTGCAATGTGTATTTAATTTGGGCTGAACCATATCACAGAACCAGAAATATCAGCTAAAATAAGTCATACTGCAAATACTGAAAACCAATATAATTATTTTAGGACGAAATAAATCCATTGATATTTCATTAATAGAACATGGAAATTGCTGTCCTCTTTTTTTTTTTCCTGTTGTGTAAATGAAATAATTGGCTTAATTCCAGTTTTCAAAGGGGGCCTTGGAATGCTTCAAATTGTTCAATTTAAAATTAATTCTGCTTTAGTAACATTTCATAAAAACGAATATAAATCAGAACAAAACCCTGTAGGGTATAGCAGTTTCCACAGTTTCTTTACAAAAACAGCAATGCATCAGTGACCATGAAGCAATAAAGAAAAATTAGAGAAGTATATCACAAGGGAAGAAATAATGGAAACCATTAGAGACTCAAAGAGCGGAAAGGCACTAAGAGAAGATGGATAGCTTCACAAATTTTATCACAGTTTTCCAAAAAGATACAACAGTCTACCAGGTTGTGAAATCATTTAGTGAAATTACTGATATAGACCCCAAGAAATGAGATAATCATTTCTGTCTTACTGAATCCAAAGAAAGAAGGAAGAATATAGATACATCCTGCTAATGAAAACACTGAAAGGTGATTCTAAAATATTCTCCAGAATGGAATCATGAGTTTGATAAAGGTTAGACATCACAAAGCAAAACCTGATTGACATTGCAACCTTTGGAAGTCACTGCAGTTGCCGTCACCAGGGATAGTATTCCAACAGAGTGATGAAATGCTTCTTCCAGTTTTTCATGGGTAAATTTGGGGAAAGAAAAATGACCAGCAGTGCCAAGAATCTAGAGTTAACACTGGACAAATTCGTAGGCTATAATCACAATACCTCATGGCAAAGAGGGGAATGCAGACTGGTAAAATCCAGCATCATTATTCTTTCTGTTTACAGAAAAACAAAACACAAATCAGCAGATCTGATCTGAGGATGAGGAGTACCATCAGTGAGGTGTACCCAAGACAGGCAAGGTGCCAGAATCGTGCTGCAAGTCAGAGGATACACTTCTGCCTATGCAGTCCCGTGTGCCTGGAGCACAGGCCCCTGAACAGGTAGAGGACCAGCTGGAAGAGTGAGAAGAAGTACAGTGCTTAGCAGGGGCAAGTTTTAATTGCTGGTGTGAGGTCTGTGACATTCTTTTCTCTTGCTGAGTTAATTGTGCAGTTTTGAGATAATATGTCTCACAGCCTGTCCCTGGGTGACCACATGAACAAAAATGTCTAAATTGGGTGGGGAATAAATCTTTTTTTTTTCAGAAGGACACAGGGAGGGGTTTTTACTGTAGCAGACCCTCCTAACCTATACTTATACACTTCAGGTAAAATCATCTTAGTTATTTATAGCATGTTCACATCTCCATTTGTGTATGTGTATTTATTCTTTATTGTCTGATCTTGAAATGTAAATTGTACATTGGAAGGACCTTGATATTTTTTCCTGATATATTCCCTGAAACCTAACACATAATCTGGAAAATAATTAGTGCTAAGCAATATTTATTCAATAAATAAACAATATTTAAATAAGAAATAAAGATCTCTTTAGTCAGGAAAGCAACCAACATCTTGATGTATCTATGCTTATGGTACCAAGGTACCAGACCACTGAGTCATATTCCTAGTCCTTTATATTTATTTTAATTTTTGAGACAGGGTCTCACTAAGTTGCTGCGGCTGGGCTCAAACTTGTGATCCTCCTGCCTTACCTCTTGAACTGCTGGGATTACAAGCATGTGCCACCATGTGTGGCATAACCAACATCTTAAATGTCTTTCCTCAGTATATACGTTTGTCTGAATTTCTAGCGTTATCAGCTATGTGACCTTGGGGAAACTTTATTTTTTTGTCTGATGCTTTAGTTTTCTCATTTACAAAAATAGGGATAATCATGTAACTATCTCACAAGATTATTGTGAGCATTATATGAGTGATATAAACAACATAATAATACATTTACTACAAAAAGTAACCTAAAACAGGCATCCAGGGCAATATGCTTAAATTATAAGCTTTATTTTCTGTCTTTCCTGTAGCTAAATATGGTTGTTATGTTCCAATGAAATACACATTGAAATGTTGAGTGAGGTATTCAGAAAGATGTCTTCAAAAAGAGAAAACAAACCCTCTTTTTCCTTTCTTTATCTTGCTGCTTAGAGTGCGAATGTAATGGATGAGGCTCTAGGTGTCATCTTGTTACATGAGATGAAGTGGAAGCTGGACGTCATGCACGGTGGAGCAGAAAAATAGAACCTGGGTCCCTGAACTGCTACACTAGATCTGGGCTATTGGCCCTGGACAGTCTGCCTTCAAACTGCACCTTCAGAGAATAAACCTTTATGTGTTTACTCCACTGAAGTACTTGTAACTAGCAGACAAATTGTTTCTAAAAAGCTCCTGGCATATGTTGATAATCTATTTTTTCCAGTTGAGAGTCTATTTGTGTGTGTGTGTGTGTGTGTGTGTGTGTGTACATGCACCTGCAAGAATGTGTATCATATACCTTCATGGGAAAGAATTTTATAGCAACATGTTTTTTTTTACTTAAGTAATTTATTTATTAGTTCTAATCAATTATACAAAATAGTAGAAAGCTCTTTGATTCATTGTTCACAGATGGAGCAGTATTTTTCACTTCTCTAGTTGTGCATGAAGTAGAGTGACACCATTTGTACAATCATATATGTACTTTATAATTATGTCCATCTCATTCCACTGTATTTTCTACCCTTTGTCCCATTCCATCCTCCTCTTTATCCCATCCAAAATTTCTCCATTTATCTTATGTCCCCCATGTGAACCGAAAAAACATTTAACCCCTGTTTTTTGAGATTGGCTTATGTCACTTATTATATTCTCCAACTCCATCCATTTACCTGAAAATGCCATAATTTCATTCTCTTTTAATGCTGAATAATAATACCACAGTTTCTTTATCTACTCATCAATTGAAGGCCATCTAGGTTGCTTCCACAGTTTAGCAATTGTGAATTGTGCTGCTATAAACATTGAAGTGGCCGTGTTACTGTAGTATGCTGTTTTTAAGTCTTTAAGGTATAGATTGAGGAATGAAATCATTAAATTCCAGACCCTAAGTACCAGGTAACAAATATCAGAAATTTGCCCATCATTAAGGATATCAGAACCTAAAGGTAGCACAATGGGGTACTTGTTATGCAATGCAACTAATGTCATGAAGGGACTATAATAAAAGACTTGGGTTACACACATGAGGAGAGTTGTTGACCCAAGAGGTTAGAAATGGTGTGTATCATAAAGGAGAGAAACTTAAAATGAGTCTTTGGGTGTTCACTGAGAAAGAACATTTGGAGCAGAGGTTGAGGATGGATGCAGTTAGGGTAAAGGTCAGAGAACTGTGAGGAGGACAGTGTGCTAAAACATGAAATGGAACTCTTCAAGGGATGAGACCAATGAGGCAAATCTGACGATGATTAAGGGCAAAGGTTTCATATTTTTATCCTGGTTAATGTGGAGCTACTGAAAGATTATACAGAGGAAAGGAAAGAAGTAATTTGATCAAATTGATCAAATTTGCATTACAGAAATATCAGTTTAATGGCAATGTAAAGGAAAAGTTAGAGGCAGATTAGATTAAAAGCAGAGAGGCCAGTTTGGAGAAAACTGCAAGAATGTAATAGAGTGAGAAAGAGGAAGGACCTTGAGGAGGAAAATAGAAAGACTAGCAGGAACGAACAGATGAAGATGCCTGTAGGATGTGGCATACACAGGGGTTGGTGGAAGATTCGATGTGTGGGAGAAATGGCTACATTAACAGACCAATCTTTTGCTTGGGATAAATGGTGCTATTTACCAAGATGGAAATGATAAGGAAGTTTCAATTTGTGAGACTGGAAAAGGTCATGAAAATCAGTCTCCTGCCTCAAAAGAGAAGCTGCAACAACAACAACAAAACTTTCACATCCTTTCTTTCCATTTTAAGTCACTAAATAAAAACATGGAGAATAATAATATTTATTTCAATATTTCAAGCAAAGTCCAAGGATAGGTTAATATTCACTGCAGGGAACAATAATAAACATATTCATAAACTAACTGTTGTTTACAAGTCAAACAAACAAGATAATTGTTTGTTAGCAGAAGAGATTATGAGTTTATTTAAGACTTTTAGTATCTATTACCCAGTAAAATTCTGTTTGTATTCTGTAAATCTTCAATTCTTCACCAGAGGAAAAATTCAGCCTGCATTTTCTGCTGAAACTCCCCAGGAAGGTTTAGAGCACAAATTAAACAAATTAAAATTTGAAGTTAAACATAAGAAGTGGATTAGTTAATGGATTTCTTATTTGACATCCAGAGCTTTGGTTATTAGCTAGGATTTAGTTTTTAAAATGTTATGGACTGCTTGATTTGATGGACTTTACAAAAATTTTTAAATAAAAGTTTTAAATAAAAAATATTTAAAGTTTTAAATAAAAAACTTTACAAAAATTTTTAAAATAAAGTTTCCATTCAAAACTGGCCAGCTGCCTCATCTTTTTGGGTGCTATTTTTTAGAGTTCATAATTAAGCAGGGTCCTCTTAATTATGCCAATATGGGCCAAATAGGCTCTTCTGCCCCTGGTATACTTTCAAAATTCTTGGATAGGGAATAGATAAATCAATATAAGTTCTTGAAACTTCCTAAGAGAAATGCATTTAAGATCCTCAAATAGTCAGACATGATGGCACATGTGTGTAATCCCAGCAACTTGGGTTGCTGAGGCTAGAGGTTTATAAATTCCAGGCCAGCCTGGACAACTTAGTGAGGCCTATCTCAAAATAAAAAATAAAATAGGCTAGGGATGCAGTTCAGTGGTAGAGTATCCATAGTTTTCATCCCCAGTACTGGGGGAAAAAAGCCCAAATTTCCTTTGGAAATATTTGGAATTCAATATTAAAAGAAACTCTTAAGTTTAGAATTCCTGATGAGGTTCGAAGGCGAAAAGGAAGGGATTTCCAGATGGTGGAACAGAGAAGGTGATTTTTCTGGCTGCTCTATGGCAAGAAAGTGGAAGACAGCTTCTCTGCAAGCCAATTTCCATTGTTCTCTCTTTCACTCTTCTTTTAATTTTTTACTTCTATCTTCTCTCCTCCTCCTTCATAAACAGCACATTCTGTATCACTTCTGTTATCTCCCTGTCCATCATTTGAAATAGTAAACCCTTTTGCAAACTTACTGTTTTTACCATAGACGATAATCGACCATATCATTTCTGTTTATTGTGACAATTAACATTGTAGATGTCACAGCAAGAACTATTTGGTTTGATGCTGTATATTGTTTGCTTTGGTTGTTATTATTTGTCTCTTGCTAAGTGGTGAGGTAATAGAAACCTTCAGGAACACTATAAGTCCACAGGGTAGAAACTCTACTACCTCAGATCCATACTGTTAGATGGGTAGACATACAAACAATGTGAAAAAGCAAGGGAACAATTCACCTCAAACAAACCAAGTTTCTTCAATAACAGAATCCATCAACACTACAGTGGAAGAAACATCAGAGGATTTAGGATGTACATAGTTAAACTGATCTGTGAGGTAAAGGTCAATGTAAGGAATAAAATCAGAGAGAAAATACAGGGAATGGAAGATTACTTCAATTAAGAGGTAGAGATTCAGAAAAAAAAAAAGCAGAAATCCTTGAAATGAAGGAATCAATAAACCAAATTAAAAATTCAACAGAAAGTATCACCAACAGACTAGACCACTTGAAAGACAGAGTCTCAGTCAAAGAAGACAAAAAACATAATCCTGAAAATAAAGTTGACCATAGAGAAAAGATGTTAAAACACCATGAATAGAACTTCCAATAAATATGGGATAACCTGAAAACACCAAATTTAAGATTTATTGGGATAGATGAAGTCTCAGGGATTCAAACCAAAGGAATGCACAATCTTTTCAATGAAATAATATCAGAAAAATTTCCAAACCTAAAGAATGAAATGGGACAACAAATGTGGGAGGCTTACAGAACCCCCAATATATAAAATTACAACAGACCCACACCAAGGCACATTATTATGAAAATGCCTAACATACAGAATAAGGATAGAGTTTTAAAGGCTGCTAGAGAAAAATGACATGTAACATTTATAGGGAAGCCAATTTGGATCTCAGCTGATTCTCAGCCCAGATCCTCAAAGCTAGATCTTGGAATAGGGTATACCAAGCTCTGAAAGAAATGGATACCAGTCAAGAATACCATAGCCAGCAAAATTAAGCTTCAGAATTGATGATAAGATGAAAATCTTCCATGAGAAAAGTGAAAAGAATTCACAACTAGAAATCATACACTATAAAACATACTCAATAAAATATTACATGAAGAAGAAATGAAAAATAAAAGTGAAAACCAACAAAGGGTGGTACTACACTAGAAGAATAGTCAAAGGAGAAACTAATTCAAATTATAATCCAGAAATAAATCAAAATGACAAACGCCAAAAGGAGTTCTAAGAAAAAACTCTCTGTGGTGAGTAGAGGCAGGCTTTGTCTATTGTCTTGGCTGAGATTATGACCAGAAAAGACTGGGTTTTGTCAGATGGTAACTGTACCTAAAAACCTGTCAGGCCCAGCCAGCTTGGTACTACAGCTCCCTTTGAGAACTAGACTGCATGTGTGAATGGAAATGAAAAGGCTGAAGCAGAGAGAACAGGCAAGAGCCCGAGTCCTGGCTCTGGACAAAGATGGAATTACTAAAGGTTCATGATTGGGTTTTAATAGGAACAACATGTGAAACTGACAGAAGTAGGAGCAGCTGGAAGTAGACTAAGTAGATGATTCTATCTCACAGAAGCACTGGGAGATGAAAACAAGATCCCAATAAAAGCAAAATAAAAATTAAGGGGTTGTATTAGTCAAGAGTTCTCCAGAGAAAACAGAACCATAAGAGATGGGAAGGGCAGAATACGAGATTTACTGTGGGAAGATTCTCATATGACATGGAGTCTGAGAAGTCTTACCATAAGCCAACTGTGGTATGTCGCTGGTGAAGGTCGCTGGTGTCATTCAGTCTGAGTTCAAAGGCCTGAGATCCAGAGAGGGAGTTGATGTAAGCCCCAGAGTCTGAAGATCTGAAAAACAAGAGCTCTAAAATCTGAGAACAGGAGAAGATGGGTGTCCCAGATCAAAGGAGAGAGAGTTCACCCTTCCTTTCACATTTTGTTCTTTTCAGACATGCAAAGGATCAAGTGATGCCCTGCCACCTAGGTGAGGGTGACCTTCTTTATTCAGTCTACTGATTCAAATGCTAATCTCTTCCAGAAACATCCTCAGGCACACCCAGAAATAATCTGTTATCAGCCATCTGTTATCATCCCTTAGCCCTGTCAAGTTGAAACATAAAATTAACCATCATAGAGACTAAAGGTTAAGAACTGAGTTGAAAAGTTTTTATTATCCAAGAGGGACTCCAATACCATGCACAATCTAGGCAAAAAAAAAAGGATGAGGTTGGATAAATCATTTACAGTCAAAAGATCATCAAAGCCTTACCATGAAACAGATGGAGATTCGTGTTCAGTCAGGTAGGTTACTGGAAGCATGCTCAGGAACAATTATAAGAAAGCAAAACTAATAGAAGAGACTGACCACCAAAACTGTACCACCCTTTAATCCATGGCTCCATTAAGAAATCCAGACTTTAACACATCTCTTCGTTTCTACCAGGTGGGAATGCTGGGATTCTTGCCAGAACACAGTGGCAAGATGATTCAGAGAAACTCATCAAATTGAGCAGGTGACTGCAAATCAGCATTTGTTTTTTAAAGAATATTCTTGAGTTCATCATCAATTAAATGATAGCATTTGATGTGACTCTATTAATTTCCTGAGATATTTACTCTATCTTCTTTGGTCCTATTATTTTCCCAAGTAATGAAGTCTAATTTACATATTATAAGATTTAACTAATCATGGCCTCATCATAACTTCCAAATATGTGTTCTAGGTTTTAGTCTCCTGACTCCTCTACGTCTTCCCCAGGTACCCCCACACTCTTACACTTCTCACACTAAATACTTTACAGTTGATAGGATGTTTTCATAAATTTCTCAATTATAATCTTACATACCACATTCAAATATGCATACAAAGTGTAGCTTCTGAATCTTTTGTGATTCATCTAATCATTTTAAGAAGCCCCTTCCTACTGGGTAGCAGAGGAGACTACATACTAAATTTGGTCCATTTCAGTAAACTTAAACTTTCAGTTCAATCCTATCATTCAAATAACATCTGATAGATATTTCTGTCTCCTTTGGATAAATCTTTGTTTTCATGCTTTCTCTCTGTGGTTCTCTCCAACATGGGTCTATGAGTATAAGGAAGAGGCATGTATGACCCCACATGGCATGGAAGGGGAGCAGCCTCAGAGCTGTGTCTTTATCCTCATAGCATCTTTTTGTCTCCTTTAGATCTAGGAATGCCACTTTCCCTCTGGTCAGAGGGTGTCCTGCTGGCATTGGGTCCTGGAGGAGTCAGATCCTAAGGATTCAATCCCTCAGAGTGGTCCTTGGTTGGTATCTGGCTATAGCTCTTGTTCCCAATGCAGTTACCTACAGATTTGCCAGTCAGCATCAGCCCTTGCTCCTGAAAAACCAGCCTCTATCTCAGAGCAAAGCCTGTCCAAGGAAGGGACATGACCTTTGTCCTTGGAAAGACCCACAGAGTGCTCCTAGGCACATTCCCACCCTGCTAAGTTGTTTATCTACAAATAACAGGAGAGATCTGCTGCGACAGGTGTCCCTGACTCAGTCAGGCTAGGTGGGGATCCATAGCAACCCCCTAGCAGCCACCAATCAGCATGAGACAGGGAAATACCTGGGATGCCAGATGGCCCTCCCAGTAGTTTATGGTGGTTGACAACATGTTGGGAAACCATGTAGTTCAGCATGTACACCCCTCTTGGCTTAAACCAATCAGTTCAAATGAATACCCCTTTTGTAGTAACCAATCATCCCTACCCAACTTGTTCCCACCAGTGAATGTGCTAATCATGTTTTAGAGTTGTTATTTGATTTTCCTGCGGCGTGTGATGATTTGCTAAGAGATGCTATGATGTATGTGAAGTCCCTGCCCTCTCCAAAGAATGTATAAAACTGCTGCAAACCCTGGGCTCAGGGCCTCTCAGCGTCACCAGTTGCTGTGTGTGTGCGCGTGGAGGACCGAGCTAGCTCGCAATAAACACCTCTTTGCTTCTTACATCGATCTTGGTCTCTGGTGGTCTTTTGGGGGTCCCGAATTCGAGCATAACACTCCCAGTGTTGGCCTTAGAGCATGCAGAAATTCTAGAACACTTTCCAGCCCCCATAGGGAAGATTCACATTAAGGAGATTCTAATTATATCATCCTCTCTTTCACTGTGTTTCAGCTGCTTAACAAAATTTGGATCCTCAAACTTCTCTAGAAATTCTCTATTCCATTCCTAGGTGGACTCATTTAGTACCATGACTTAACATATCTATAACTAAGGACTTCCAAATCTGTATTACATCTCAAACCTTTCCTTCAGACTCTAAATTTGAATACCAGCTGCTTACTCAACACCCCCACTGAGGTGTTAAGTAGACTTCTCAAACTTAAATGTCCAAAATGGCACTCCTTATCTTTCCCTCAAATCAACTCCTTTCTCATTTTTTTTTTACTGAATAAATAGCACCTGCTCTTCTTTAGATACTCCAGCCTAATATATTGGCATTATCCATGACCTTGATATAAATAAAATATACCCTCAATGTAGGATCCAGAGGGATTTTTTTAAATTCAGGTATGTCTTTCAGATTACTTAGGTCTTTGCTCAAATACTACATTTTAGTGAGCATTTATTGACCATTTTAATGATCATTTCTAAGTGGTAGCCCTCCTCATCACCATCAACTTTCTGCCCATCTTACTGCTTTACTTCTTAGTAGCACTGATCTTTACACACTTACCTGTTTACTTATTCATTTTCTCTTTTCCTTAGCTAGAAGGCAGGATATATAAGGCCAGGCACAGGATTCTTTTATTTACTTTGTCACTGGTGCCTAGAACAGCACTTGATGTATAATGAATGCCCTAGAAATTTCTGTGGTATTGCTGCTTACAATATAATGTGAGAAAAGCCCAACTCCCTATTCTGGGTCTCTCTGAAGGTACTAGCAAAAGTTACTGGTACTTTCTAGTGGCCTTTCTATCTTCTATTTTATATTTTAACATTTAATTTGTGAATAAAATAAGAATGTACCTTAATATTCAAATTCTCAGATTATAAATGATTTGGTGTCATTATAAAGATTTGACTAAAAGCCAAGTTTAAGACAATGCTTGGAACTGCTTTAACAAATACACTTGGGTGTAACTGAGGTGTGTTAAGAGGACATGGTTTATCAGATATAGGTAAAAATTGGGGCAAAGAAATTGGAGGTAATAGTACCAGTAATAATGCTAAAAGCTACTGTTTATTGTATGCTGATTTTGTGCCCAAAACTTCATGTGTTCTGCCTTGACAACAGCCTGGAAAGTAGGTATTAGCACCTCTGCCTTACAGATGAGGAAACCAGGGCCCACACCATTAGGAACTCCATCAAACGTCCTAGGTTTACTGAGGAGCTGCGGTGGGTTGAGTCTACATTCTTTCCACTACTGGATGCTTTCTATATGTTGTCTCCAAAAGGATATTGTCAGCCTACCGGTTTTTGAAAATGATTTGCCATGCTCTTTTAAAATTATCTTAAAAGCCTTTCAAAGAAACATAGCAGGATATCGTCTTTATAGAGAGAACTAAAAGAGCCCACAATTTTTTTGTGACTATGCATGTCACCAAACTTGTTTGTCCAGGATTATGTGCAGGCTAATGATCCTATTGCTTTGCCAATTACCGTGATTATAGAGAGATCTTTCATCTGGAACAGTGAGGGTGGCCTTTGGCAGTGCCGTGAGATGGAGTGGACAACATAGTCCATCACACTGGGATGCCTGTGACCTGCCTCCACCCCGAGCATTGGCAGAAGCAGCAGGACAATAAAAGGAGAGGGAAGGTAATTACCTATGTATGAGTGATGACTGCTGAAAACTACCGTGCTCCCCACGGTGGGCAGAGCCTGGGTTTTACAGGCCATGACATTAACACAGCAGGACCTAATGCTGATAGCCTGAGGGGGAAGCTGCCTCCTTTACTTTGGTGCTCTGCCTTGAAGGTGTTTCTCATCCTCCTGCTGCATTTCTTAAAGGTCTCACAGGGCAGTCCTCGTGGGGGTGGCATCAATCATGCCCACTCATAACTTAGGCTGGTTACCTCAAGTCACATTGCATTTTTTTTTCTTTGAAGGTGCAGAAATTCTTTATCCCGTTTTCTGGGATGCTGTTCACCTATGTAAGTGATTCCACACACGGCGACACTTTGGTAAAGGTAGCCTCCTCTTTCCTAAGGCTGCAAGCTCATGCCTGCCAAAGCACAGGCTAGGGAAAGGCCTTGCAAATTACTCTGTGAAGTTATTTGAAAAAAATAATGTGACTTATTAGTATTCACAGGTGGAAAATGGAACTTGCTGTTTTGTGTTCAGTTATCAAAGCAGAGTAGAGGTCTCCTTGCAAGAGAGGAGGAAGTGGTCTCCAGAATCATTTTCAGGTGTAAAAACCCTGTACACTACATCCTTTTTTTAATTAATATCAATTGTACATTCTGCAGTATATTCCCTCAGCACTCTGGGCTGTGCGTGTATTTATTACCATCTTGTTTGAGAAGGAGGGCAGTGATTGACAATGATTCTCTTTACAAATCCCAAGTGGTATGTAATTTGGTTTTCTAATTGTGCATGTTTGCACAATCTGCTTCCTACTTTGGCTAGATGACAACGAGTTGAAATTCTCGTCAGTGTGGAATTAGGTTTCTCAGAAAGGTCTTGGGACTGATCTATGCCTCTAGTGAGGACACAATTCGAACGTTCTAAGTATTATGGAGTTCTCATACATATCAGCAGGGGATTATAATAAACTGTCGTTAGTGCCACAGCAGATACACCAATGGAAGGCAGCAGAGGCATAGGTGCAAGCCAGTAGAAGCTTCATGTTAGCATATGAGTTGGGTCCTGAAAGATGAACTGGAGTTTGACAAACAAAGGGAGTAAGGGAGAAGGACTAAGGCCTGTTTGGAAAATGGTGCTTACCGCAACTAAATTATCTTTATTTTGCTATTCTCACCCTACTTGGAGCCTTTTGTTTCTTGAACTATGTGAAATTTGATATATCCACTTATGCTCAAATACTAGTTTCCTGTATTCAAGGTAGAGTGAGAACTACAAGTGAAGGAGTAATAGGCTTATCAAGAGCAAGAAGCCACTTCTGGACTTATGATTGGGGAAAGCTGCGACTCAGTTTCCCCATTGATAAAATAAAGCATCAACTGCCCTTTATCTGAAGGCAACTGATAAGTGAAATGTGACATGGCTCTATAATCAGTAGATGAATTCTTCTCCCTGGGACACATGAATGTTTCTGAGGGAAGAAGAGGCAGAGAGAGGAAACCTGGAGCTAGCACCAAGTTCCCCTGAGACGGGCAGGTCTAGCCGCACCTGTGTGCACTTTGGAATGCACACGCACATAGGAAAATAAAAAAACATTCATAAAATTTTTACCTCTCATAAAAATATTGGAAACCACCAAATGTGGAGAATGCATAGAACTGCTTGAGAGTCTAGGATATACATATTATTTCCTTACATATGTTCTCAAAAGATTTGGGCTGACAAATTTTAGAAAAGAAAAACACCAGTTTCCACAGCATCTCTTAAACTGATAACTCAAATTAGAATGAATGAATTCTATGTTCAAGTAAGAACGATTCTCCAGAAGTGAGTAACAGTTCATTACTGTAATGGCTTGAAGAGTAGAGAGGGTGAACCTAGAAATCTTTCTCAGGGTCCAGTCGTGGACTTAGCTTTTTCTTGGATTTTTCTACGACACTATTGTGAGGTCAACATCATTTTCCATGTTTTTTTTTTTTTTTAAGCATAAGTAAAATATTATATAAGCATTCCTAAAGCTCTAACAAGACAACTTTGGGGATCCAAAGTTCTCCCTGGACAATTCTCAGAACACAGGCTGTAAGGAAGCAGAGAACCTGAAATCTGTCAGAAAGAACAGAGTCCTTCCTTCTCATGGACTTATCCATCCCAAAGTGGTGAGCTTCACATGCCGCAGCAGAAACTCGATGAAGGGACTCCATCCTCTAAGGGCAGTTTTACTTTTTTCTCTGGTTCCTGGGGTACGTGGGCAGTTCTCAGCCTGGACACACAGATCCTTGAAGTTTAGGAAGGACAAAGCAGGTCTTGAGGTGAACTCCTTGTCTTCCATTAGCTTTTGTCTTGCACAGACAAGGACGGGCCCCTATTTTCCTCCCTTGGATGAGAAGCAACATAAATTGATCATAAAATCATTGAGGAAGAAAAATGGTAAGAAAAAACAACTAATTTACCTGATTTATGAAGGTCATTAACAACCTAGTAGGCTGTTCTGATTCAGTTGAGACAGTAAATTTTATGTGACAAAAATGACAATTGAGAAAAAGTAAGTGGGCAAATACAAAGGAACAAACATTTTGTTTTTCCCTTGCCCTCACATTACATCTGGCTCAGTTCACACTATGGAGACTCCTATCCTTTTCTGTTGCATGTCTTGACACTTTCCCAGGTTGAACTTGAGTCACACTATGTTGCCCCTCATTTGTACTGATGATCATGACTCAGTTCTTGAGGTCTGAATTTTCAATTACTTTGCTGTGTCTAATAGTCTCTATTATAAGCTGGACAAAAGCATTGACTTTGAGATTGGATGGAATCTTCCGTATAGGAGGATAGCAATCTGCTTGGTTCTGCCTTCTGTAACAGAAAATGAGAAAACCCATTCAGACATTGCAAAGCTAGAGATTGTTTGTCTCCATTTTACTTTTTCTTTTCTGTTTTTTTTTTTTCTAGAGCATGACTAAGTCTGTAAATTGTAAGGGACCTCAATCATCTATTCTAATATTTTAAAAATATTTCCCAACGAGTACACAGTGTGATTCTAGATCAAATGAGGATTTTTTTTAGTAATTAAATATTTTAATATATATTATAAAGTTTAAAATAGTGCAAGAAAACCATGATTTCAAGGATAATACTTAATTGGATATATATATACATGAATATTACAGCAGTCATAAGGCTCATGTAGATGACTAGTACGTGAATTTCTGACTCATCTATTCTTTTCTTCTAACAGCCAGGGAAACTGAGGCTCAGGAGACAACTGAAAAAAGCCAGGTTTACAGTGAGTTCCTAGTAGAACTGGGCTTAAATTCAGGAGGTGTACTCTTCACCTGTTCTAATGATCAAAGCAGGTCTGGAGGTGAGACCTGCTTTGTATCTAATGTAAAAATAAAATTCAAGAAAAAACAGAATGTGATATACTTTTTAGTATCTAATGAAATAGTAAAGAGAGACTTTAAAGGCATTCATGCTGGATTTGGCTGTGAAGTCTGAGGGTCCGTAGCAGGTGCAGCCCTTCATGTCTGCAGCACATACAACCCCCTCTAGCATGCCTGCCAGTCTCTTTGGATTATATTCCACACTTGATCAAGAGTGGAACTTCAACAACAAGAATGAACTTTAAAAATACACTATGAGAAAGAAGGCAGACAAGAAAGGACAAATATGAATAACCCCACTTACATGTGATACCTAGAACAGACAAGTTTATAGAGACAGAAAGTGGAACAGGGGTCACCAGGAAAAGGGGCAGGAAAAAAATTGGGAGTTGAGGTTTAATGGGTTTAGAGTTTCTGTTTGAAAGAATAAACAAATAAATAAACAAAACAAAACAAAAAACTGGAAATGGACAGTAGTGATGGTTGCACAATAAATGCTTAATGCTTCTGAATTATATATTTAAAAAGTTTCAATAGTAAATTTTACATAGCATATATTTACCACAATAAAAATATTTAAAGTACCAAAAAAATTATGGGAAACTTTAA
This sequence comes from Callospermophilus lateralis, assembly GCF_048772815.1. Classification (NCBI taxonomy): domain Eukaryota; kingdom Metazoa; phylum Chordata; class Mammalia; order Rodentia; family Sciuridae; genus Callospermophilus; species Callospermophilus lateralis. Next base: position 123,150,320 of record NC_135306.1, on the reverse strand, counting down.
AGAGTTAATTTGGATTTTCTGTGAAATCATATCTGCCAACCAGTCTTCTCACTACTCTGTCATTTTGTTCTATAACTTCAATCCTTCTGCCTTTGCTGGAAATGGACCACTAACAATTGTAATCACGGCTAGCAATCATTTAGTTCTCGCTGTATGTCAAGCACTGTTTTTGCTCATGAGTTAAGTGGTTTTATCATCTGACACAGAGGTTAGCAATTTGCCCAGTGTTAGCAGGCTAGAAAGTGAGTTTTGTCCCAGCCAATCTGCTCTAGGCTATACTCTTGGTCTTGTATTTTTATCAAACCCAACAATCTTGACCCAAGTGTTTTAAAATTTCTCTCTACATATTACTTGTTTGTGTACTAGGATAGAAAAACTCATGTAGTCTTTATGTAATTGGATGATCAAACTTGTTTTAAAAACAGCTTTGTATTCTAATCTTCATGTTGTGTATAAAATTGCTATCACACACAATTTGAGAGAATCTCTTAAAGAGGATTATATGGGGTTGGAAATTGACTGGATAATTAAAATGCATTTTATGCAAAATAATTTTAAGATTATGAAAAACAGAAAGTATGAGGTAAGGAAGTGCAATGTGGGAAAAAATCAGAATAAAAACAATAGCATGACGATTGTGATTATAATAATAGCAGCTACATATGTTGAGAGCTGAATATATGCTTAGTACTATGTTAAATACTTATTCATGTGTTATCTAAATTCGCAAATCAACATTCTGAGGTCTTTGTCAATTTTCTAATTTTGTGGGTGAAGACTCAGAGAAGTTATATAATGTGTCTCTGGGGCCAGCTAGTCTTGCAGAGCCCTGGGCTTGAGCCCAGCCCCAGCTGTCTGAGCTTTCATACTGTACCCTTCTACTTCTGGGAGCTCATGGAGCTTCCTGGCATGTGATACCACATTCTTTTGTCCTATTTTTGGCTTGAGTCATGAGCAAATAACACACTGAAGGTTTTTCATGCTCAGATAACCCTCCATTCTTCAAGTTAGTTCACTGAATTAAGGGGGCTTTGGGGACCTCTCAGCGAGAGTGTCTTTTAGAAACCTCCTTTGGCTCTGTCTCCAAATGTACAGTAACTATTTTGTTTTGACTTTGACTTTCTCAGACGTATAACCCACCTTTATTAATTACATTATTCATGGGAGAAATATGGGTCTTAATACCTTTTGAGCAATTCAAGAGTTAATTACTATGGAAAAAAAGTACATGAGGCATAATCCATTTATCTAGAATTAAAAAAAAAGTTAACTATTGTGGATTTAAATTGTAGAGGCAGTTCTGGAGAAAATGACCCACAGGCTATTGTCTCTTCTCAAAAGGATGTTCTGAAACTATCACCATCAAGGGCCACCTCTGGAATAAGTTTATAATGTTATTTTGAAAACAACATACTAATTTGGATGTGTGACTCATTTGGTTAAAAAATAATCCATAAACTTAACGTATAAACATCATACAACTTTCCCAAAGTAACACCCTTGGTTTAAAAAAATAACATAGTTTAGATCTAGTTGAGAGCTATTTGTAATTCTCAAATTCTAGCCACGTATTCCAGTGTGACCTTTCAAAACAATAGAGATCATGTTTGTTCTATCTTCTGCATGACAACCCTTCTCATATTTGAAGACAGCTTTCTTATTTTCTCTGAATTGTTTTTTCTTAAGGTTAATCAAAGGTTCCTTAAAACTTCCTTCCTCCATGAAAGACTAAGAGGATACTTCCTCTAGAGAGTTTTAGTGTCAAAGATAAGCCCAGCCTAGTTCATTTCTAGTTTTAGAAAAAACAGGGAACATGAAATGATAAAATACCATTTGTCCCATTTTCTCTTTGCAAGGCAGGCTTTAGGATAATGATAAATATTTGTCTAAACTGTGCAGCTAAGCCATATGCAAATTTGCATAATGGCCCTCCAGGTGATGTGCTGCATGGTAATTATGTGTTACTTGTAACTTGATAAAGCTGGATTTTTAGCAACATGCTTGTGACTGAACACACTGTCAGCAAGCCAGGAGCCTGGAATTGATCTGGTCACTTCAAATGGCATTAAGGAAGAGGGAAGATATGGCCAGGGAGGGTGGGAGGCTGGTTTATTGGACTTGTCCAATGTTACAAATATATGTGATTTCAAATAATTTCCAGAGAGAGAAAAGATATTTGTTAACAGTATAAATGTTTTGATTTGATCAATTTAAAATTTCAGTCTTTCCCAGGGCTGATTTGGCCAGCTGGATGAGTGAATTAGAGGAAAAATGTGCATTAAACACATATCAATACACTTCCTAATACTGATAAATGGATCCAGAAGCTGGGTACTCATAAGATCTTGGTTCTGCACTTACAAGTGAACCAGAGTTTCAGCTCTACAGAATGTACCAATTATGATTTTGAATGCAGGAAATTAAATAATGACAAAAAACAACAAGGAAGTGGTAGGAATTTAATGCCTAGTTGAAGGAAGACTTGCATTTGGAGTGAGTAGCCTGTCTATAAGTCCGGGCTCTGCCTTCAAAGGTCTGTATTATGTTAGAGTCTCGGGGCTTTCTGAGCTTCAGTTCCAGACATGAAAGAGGATAGAAATAATGTCTCTTCAACACAGAACTTCATAGAGACTGATGTAGGAAATTTCCCCCTGTTCTCTTTTAGAAATTAAGCTGGGATCATGTAGTGGGCCTGAACCTGTCTACCTATGCCAGGGTCCCCAAGCTTGTTTGCATAGAAAGTATCACATAGAAGATTCTTCTATTACACAAAGGGATAGTCTTTCTTCTATTTCCCATGAAGCATAGGCTTCTCTTGATCCCTCTTTCATGTTCTCATCAGAAGTACGTGGTACTTACTCCAAGCCCAACTGTTTTCAACACTTCATGTATATTAACTCATTAGATAAATTTTATCAAAAATTTTGAATGGATATTATTGTTACCCCCGTTTTACAGATAAAGGTAAACTGAGACAAAGAGAGGTTAAGAAACTTCTCATGGTCATGCATTAATAAATGTTAGACCTGGAGTTTAAATTCAAACAGTCTGGCTTTTGAATCAGTGTGTTTGACCATTATATCACATTGCCTCTCTTAGATTGGGCTGTAGGTTCTTTACTAGAATCAAAGCTGTGGGCTCTAAGTCTGTGCGTGGAGAAGTGATAGGGAGTGGGGAAAACCGTTGCAAAAGGAAGTGCTGGGGACTCATCTGACAGGCTCAGCTCCTGCTCACATCCCCTGCTGGTGGCCATGGATATTCTGACCTAGTACTGCCAGCTTTCAATAAAGGCCAGAATTCAGAATTTTTAAATCGATTGTATTGATTTTAAGATGCTTCAAACTAATTATAAAGTTTTAAGGTCTCAACACAAGCCATCAGTGGTCCACAGGACAAGAGTTTGAGGAGTCACTTGAGAGGCAGTCATAGCATTGTGGTTCTAAGAAGCGTCTCCAGAGCCAGACTTTGAGTTGAATGCCCCCCTCATTGCTTCTGCGGAGTCGTTCATCTCTTTTGCCTCAGTTCCCTTGTCTGTTAAGTGTGGCTCTCAAAATAAGTGAGGATACATGTCTCAAATTATTCCAAGGATGAACTGAGTTAATATAGATAAATACCTGCCTGAGTGGTATCCAGCATCTGTTAAGCACTGTATTAGCACTTGTTATTATATCTTCTAATTTTTCTGTTCCATGACATAAAATCAGTCATTCACAATGAATATGGATGTTGCATAACTCAGGGTGGCAAGTAGAGTAGCTTCCTTGGAAAGGATGTTTTATGTAGCCATAAATAACTAACATTGAGTAATTGTTGATTTTGTGCTGACACTTCATTTCCAATCTAGATTCTACCTCAGTTTTCATTAAGGGGGACCCAGAGAAAGTTATTTCCTTATAAAAATTTAATAAAATGAAAACTGATTTCTCACTTCTATTTTTCTTTCAAACTTGAATTTAATGATTTCCTTTTAATCCTATTCTGGGAATAAAATTAGTAAAAGAAGAAAAAGCACAATTCCTTAAAATAGAGTTTCTTGGATTCCCTCAGTACACAGAAGTGTTTGATCCTGTAGGAAGTAATAAAGGGATTAACTAGATGACTTTCTAGAAAGAAGAAAAGAAAAAGAAAAGTGAAAAAAATGAGCAGTTTTTAAATATGGCAATAGTTAAACAGCTCTATCAAGCATCTATCAAGAGCAGTTTTCTGTGCAGATGGCATCAGGACATGAACTTGAAAAAGATGAGGTTTCAAAGATTTCTGCAGTAGTCTCAGTCTTCAATGTGCTAAAAGAATTGCCCAGGGAGCTTGTTTAATCGCAAGTTCCTGAACCTTACCTGGATTCTGGCTCATTTAGGTCTGAGTGGGGCTCAGGTCTGTATTTGTGTTAATCAGAACATTGGGAACTATGGATGCACTTTGAGAAATACTGCTCAAATATGGGTGTGGTGGCACCCAGGGACTCAGGAGGCTGAGGCAGGAGAATCACAAGTTTGAGGCCAGCCTGAACAATTTAGCAAGACCTCAGCAATTTTGAAAGATTATTTCTCAAAATTACAAAAAATAAAAAATGGCTAGTGATGTGGTCTAGTGGTAGAGTACCCCTGGGTTCAATCCCTAGTACTGGGGGTGGTGGTAGAGGAAGAGTGTAGGGATTAGAAAATGTGAGTCATGTTGTTCAGCATACATGAGGCCATGGGTTTGATTCCTGGCACCAGGGGAAAAGAGAAAGAATAAAAAAAGAAAAGAACTCAACAACTTACTTTCCTTCTCCTAATCCAAACAACCTTCCATCCCTTATCAGAAAGATTCTTGAGTATAGGAGCCTTTCCCTGTTTAAGGGGATGAATGTTGATTGGATCAAACCTGTAACTGTAATTTCCCTCACTTGATATTCATTGGCATGAGACATTACCTTGGTCAATAAAATACAATGTTAAGTCTTTTGGGAAAACTTTTTGCTCTGATTAAAGACAACAATGTACCAAACCACTGTTATTTTTTTTTTTTTTCTAGATGAAACTGTATGGGGAGACAATACCTGAAACTACTAAAGTTATATTCAAGCATAAGCAGAGTAGTGACATTGAGAATGGAAGATGGAATAAATATGGGCTCTTGATGATGCTGTTGATGATTAAAATAATCTTTCAAATTCCTTGCCACTGAACTCACTGAGATGATGTGCTCCATATAATTTAAATGACTCTTGATTACTGTTAAAACTTCTAGCATCTTTCTGACACAAATTTTGTTCCAGAATGGCGTAAGAAACTAAACATAAAATACAGAACCTACTAACTGAAATGGACAGAATGGAAGACAGTTGGTGACGTACACCTTCAGGCTGGGAAGCTGGAGATACTTGCTGTATTTGCAGTTGCAAAATGTTTGATCCAACTGCTTGTTGTTTCTTGTGATGTAGACTGTGTTCTGATCTGGCTCCAGTTTAGAGAGAATGGGAGAAAAAAAATGCAGTGTATAGGAATTTGTGGCTGTTTATAGACCTCTTAAATAAAGTTCTTCAAGAAAGAGACAGATTTTCTGAACGTGACCCATGTGAAAACAAAGAGACGGAAAACAAACTTTGCAAAGAAAGACCTTTTATGCCTATAGGCTGAAACTGAGTTGACTGAGAATCTTTTAATTTGAATTCTTGTGGTGTTGGAAAATTTGATTTCTGTCCCCCAAGCTAAAGCTAGTTTATGAAGCAGCAGGGAAACAGGAGAAGAATTATCCAAATATAAAATTAATAAGTTTGGCCTCAGGCCTCTTGCAAATAGCCCCCATTGTTAATTACTACTGGATGAAAGAGAGGCAGGTCTTTTGAAAAGATTGAGTAAAGTTAGGTGCTGCCCCAACCAAGACCACTCCTTTAGAAGGTCTTAAGGTGAAGGCCATTAAACCAGTAGAGAGGGAGAAGGTCAGGAGACAGAGGTCAAAGGACAGGCAGTGGGGAGGAAACAGGAATTTCAGAATTAGCAACCATATCAAATCAAAAATTTTAGCTGTGGTTACTAACCCATGAAATTGACTGGAAGTAAATACACTGGATGTCTGCCAGGTTTGTGTGATTACTGTGTTGTGAAAGAAATGCTGGCTGAGAACATTTCATGAATATCAACCCCTAAGGCAGATCGCAGGCCTCTATACCTACACTGACTTGAAGCAGGCAGCTACATCTGTGCACCTCTCAGAAAAGCGGTTCCACATTGCTCACCCTGGAAGTGGTCAGGTAGGATGAGCTAGAACAGGTCTGCTGAGGACAATGGACAAGGGCCATTCTCCCGGAAGGCAAAACCCAGGTCTCCAGACCAGCTGTCCTGAGAATTGACTGCACTGCCTGGGCATAGAGTTCTCAGAATTCCTGGCCATCTGGATAGGTATGAGGAGGATATCTGCATGATTTCTCATTCTGTCCCATCCAAATGTAAATCTGGGAGGCAGAGACCGTCTTTTACTTTTTCTAGTGTATGTTTGCATGTCACAGGTGGATAACTTGCCTTTTACCCTTAGAGGTGCACATATGGTACTAAAGAAGAAAATGCTGTATCGCCCAGATGCCCAGAAACTGATGCTCCTTTTAGGAAAGGGAAGAATGAATGCCACCCAGGTATGAGGCCATTGTTTTTAACATACACTCAATGCGTGGTTATGTATGGATATTGGGTAGCCAAAGGAGTAGAATGTGATGAACTGTTGATGAATACTCTGTATCTCTTTCTGCCTCCTCTCACTATGGACAGCCATATTTTAAACTTTAATTTTTTCCCCCTGATATTAGGAATCCATGTTTCACGGATCTTCTCCTTGTCCACAGGGGGATGAACATTGATAAGATGAAGCCAGTCATGGTAAAGTTATGATCAATGAGTCAGTTAGTTTAATTGTGGGCTGTGATTACACTCGGGCCAAGTAGGTAGCAAAAGAACTCTCAAGAGTCTTCTGGAAAAGACTTCCCTTCCTGTAAAAGGCAGGTGTGTGCAGGACCTCCCTCCCCTACCTCTCCTGGCTCTGGAGTTGCTCTGGGAGGACAGCCTCAGCTGTAGCAGTCATCTGGCAGCTCTCCTGGAACTTTGGATCCATAATGACAGAGCAGAAAGATGGATGGCACCTGGGTCCCAGATGGCATTGTGCAGCCTCTGAGTGAACCTGGATCTTCCTGCACCTGACTTCTTGTGAAATGAGATAATGAATGCCTGGTGTTCAAGCTGTTAATGGGGGGTTTCCTTTTATTTGAAGCATTAACCATTCTAAATGAATGACAGAGAGAAGCTCTTTCTTAAATACTACATATAGGGTCTGATTATATATTTGCTTAGCAATCCGCTTCTTGAGGAAAATAAACACCCAAAATTTGAAGCTGGACTCTGCCATTTAGAAGGTTAAGCAAGTTCTATAACTTTCTTATGCCTCAGTTTCTTTGTCTGTAGAAATGAAGGTAATAGAAACCTAGTTGATAAGATTACATGTACATGCAATAAGCACTCAATAAATGTAAACTGCTTGTCACCATTACTTTATTGACAAAGAATATCCTGGTTTTGCCCCGAAATAAAAGCTAATGTTATTGCAGCTTACCAGCACACTGATTTAGAGTGTTCTCTTGCATTTTAAGGAAAACAAAAAAAATGCTACTATTCCTGGCCTCAGTGCATCAGTATTAGGCTGCTGAAGGAGCCAGTTTGTTTTGCTGCAGTGGAACATTTTCAGCCCTGTCTTTCTTCCCAGATTTACCGGGTTGGACAAGCATAGATGCCTTCTACAATTATCCAGGTGGCTCGGTTGGAATGTGTGATTCTTGCTGATCTGGTAATTGATGGAGAGTAGGGGATGTCTGAACGGGGGCACTAAATTACTTTCACCATGGGAATAAATTGTGTTGGCACGACTGCTGCTATATTTGTTTAAACCACATAATTGTTGTTGCCATTCTCTCTGCTCACAGGAATTGGATGTGTCTATTTATCCAGGATGGCATTCTGTATATCCATGCACCACATTGGAGATTCAAGTCCGTTCAAGGGTCAGTGATGAGATGGATGCCAGGGAGGGGCCAGGCTGAGACAGGCAGGAATGGGTGGCCTTCTCACATGTTATATAATTGCTCAGAAATGAAATTGTGAAGGGCATTTTTATGAGGAAGAGTAACATGCATTCAGTGGAGATTTTCAATTTGCTGAACACAGTTTTCTGAATCTGTCTGGTACCTGATCACTATGATATTTTTATTTCAAACAGTACTTCCTGACATGTTGCAACTGTCCGTCCCCAAGCAGCTAAAAATCCCCAGCCCCTTATCATGGCTCTGTGTCTAATGCTAGAAACACAAGCCTGATTTCTTCTTCAACTACTGTTTCAAGTATGATCCTAAGTTGAGGAGATGCTTTTGAGGGGTAGTGGTAGAAGGGTGGGGATAGGTAACTGATTTCACTTACAAAAATCCTAGGGCACTGCTTTGGACAAATGGCTTAATCCTCCCAAACTGTTGTTTCCTCAGCTATAAAAAGGGGACATCAGGATTTTCACTACGGGATTGTCATTAGAATCAAAACTGGATAGAGGGGCTGGGGATGTGGCTCAAGCGGTGGCGCGCTCGCCTGGCATGCATGCGGCCCGGGTTCGATCCTCAGCACCACATACAAAGATGTTGTGTCTGCCAAATACTGAAAAATAAATATTAAAAATTCTCTCTCTCCCTCTTTCTCTCTCTCACTCTTTCTTTAAAAAAAAAAAACTGGATAGAGAAAATGAAGCTTGTGTTAATGGTTTGTGACTATGTTATGTGTTAATGATTAGGCAGATGGTATGTTTGGGAAATGTACCTTCAAAGTATAAACTATATGGAATGTGCAAAATTCACTTTGACAGCCCTAAGGAGTTGACTTCAAAGATGCAGTTTTCTTTCAGAGTAGATAAAACCGAGGTTCTCTGAGAGATACAGTCAGGCATTGCCTAATGGCAGGGAGACGTTCTGAGAAATGTGTTGCCAGGTGATTTTGCTGATGTTGTGTGGCTGGCACAGTGTTCTTAGACAAACCCGACTGTTTATAGAACAGCCTGGAGTACTTTATATACCTTTCCTTCCGGAATCAATTTGCCCACTTCTGAACTATGAACCAATGAGTGCATTGGGCATAATGTGGTAATGGGATTTGGTAAGATCTGATAATATCAGATACCTCCTAAAATGAGGTTCATGAACTTTGCTGCAAGTCTTCCTTCACCTTTCAATACTTCCTTTTACATATAAATTTATAAAATAATTCATACATCTCCCTTCCCTGTTTCACCACTTCCCTTTGCTTTCTGCATTTCAGGCAAGAGACTTAAAATTCATGTTTCTTTCTTATGATAAGAACAAAACATTAGCCCCCAGAGACTTGTCAGCAGACAACTTGGCACCTTCTGTCTAAAGAAACCTATCCTCCAGATGAAGAATGCTCCCCTATGTTTGCTCTAAGTCATTCACTCTTCTAAGATTACTTTCTAAACCTCAGCTGACTCAGCAGGGCTACTCATGTTCCCAGTAGCCCTGACAACCTCTTGGGAATTTAAATTCCCTTTGGTAAACCTCAGATTTTTGTAAGCCTATCTTCAGCTTTTACACAATTGCCAGGTTTTGGTTAAGGATGCTACTTCATTTTTTTTTTGCTAATTGTAGATTTTATTTATTTTTATGTAGTGCTGAGAATTGAATCCAGTGCCTCACACATGCCAGGTCAGTGCTCTACCACAGAGCCCCAGCCCCAGCTCTCCATTTTAATAAAGGGTAATTTCTACCTTAATCCAGTTCACTGTCCATGTGGATTGCCATTTCCTGTTCTTTTAAAAACTTTTCCATTGGACTCTAAACAGAGCTAATGCTGAATTGTCCAGACTATTACCACTTGGGATGTGCAAACTATCCTTTTTTTAACCTCCAAAACGAACTAGGGCAGATGAAACTGATTACTTTGCAATTGACAGAGCCGGTGTCTACCCTAGGAGTTCCCGAGAGAAAGTGTACCACCCCTGCTCAGAGTGAACCATTTACCTCAATCTTATCACTGCTTTCCAGGTGTGATAGTGATCAATTATTTATAGCTGATTGTTTTGAGGAAATGATAGATTGACTCTGATGATCTTGCTCACATACTAAACTCTCTTTCTCTTCCATGGAGTAACTTTGGTCAGCGCTGGGGATGGTCAGCGCCAGGCAACTCTGCCCAGTTTGAAACAACCAAACTGAATGTAGTCACACACAGGCCTACTAAAGAGGATGGGAAATTTGCCTACTGAAGGTCACTAAGGACAACCAGCTTTCTTTTTTTTTTAATTAATTTTTTAATTTATATATGACAGTGGAATGCATTACAATTCTTATTACATATATAGAGCACAATTTTTCATATCTCTTACTGTATACAAAGTATGTTTACACCAATTCGTGTCTTCATACATGTACTTTGGATAATAATGTCCGCCACATTCCACCATCCTTTCTAACCCTCTGCCCTTTCCCTTCCCCTCCCACCCCTCTACCCTATCTAGAGTCCGTCTTTTCCTCCCATGCTTCCCCTTCCTACCCCACTATGAATCAGCCTCTTTCTTTCAGAGGACAACCAGCTTTCTTAAAAGGATCGCAAATTGTGGTTTGGATAGTAATCCTTACGAGAATATTCTGCTTAATGAAATTTTTAAAAAATCAAAGGTGTAAAGAAATAAAAACTTCATAGCGACATTTTTTTTCCCTTCAGGCATGGTTAAGTGATACCCTTGATCAAAAATGATCAAAATTAGTATCCAGAGAACATTTATTTCCTTAAAGACTAATAAACCCCCTAACAGTTACAGCATTCTGTTATCACTAGGGCCTAAATACATCAGAGGACTCCATGGTTTTTTCACTTACTATGGCTAGCTCTTAAGCTGTGTATAAAAATGTCATTTTATTGGATCATAGCTTAGTTATAGAGATTAAAATCCATTTTCCCTCCTCTTTCCTTGTCCCTATTTCTTTGATCCAATCCTGATGAATGGCAATGGTAGGAGAACTCTGAGGATGCAGGAGGCGAGAAAGAATGAAGAAAACAGAATAAAGTTATTGACAAGAAACATCAAGTATTTTACTACTTTTCCTGGGTTGGCTATATTATTCCAAAATCGAAACAGTTCTTAATGGAGAAGTACTAACACATGATGGTTCTAAAACTTTATAACTCTCTTTCATCTAGCTCTCAGGAGGCAGCCTACCGTTCAGACATTTGGAAATGTATGGTGTTCTTTCATTTTTACTTTTCATTATAGTGTCCTAATGAACTGTCTTCCTCCTTCTGCTTTCTTGTTGTGATATCATTATCTAGTTAAGGGACTCCAAAGAAGTTTAGGACTTATGTGATTGCCTTCTTGGTTGGCATTAATTTGTCAATGCCCAGTTCATTGTTTCATATGATAGAAGTAATAAAAAAATTATTTTTATTTTTTGGGGGTACTGGGAATTGAACTCAGGAGCACTCTACCACTGAGCCACATCCCCAGCCCTATTTTGTATTTTATTTAGAGACAGGGTCTCACTGAGTTGCTTAGCACTTCGCTTTTGCTGAAGCTGGCTTTGAACTTGCGATCCTCCTGCCTCAGCCTCCCAAGCCACTGGGATTACAGGGGTGTACTATCCTGTGTGCAGTAACATACACTTTAATCAGCAAGAACTGTGAAGAGCAATACTAAGTTTAATGAGTGCTGAGAACCCTGAAAAACCCATCACCACTTGAAAATTAGATAACAATAACAAGAAAGGCCTTGAACCAAAAAAGCAAAAAAATTCATGATGGACTTCTCCCAGGAGATTGGATGAATGACTTGTTAGTTATTACATATTTGGAATGACAAATAGGTTTCTTTTTCTTTTCTCTTTCCAGGAAGTTGATGACACCTGTTTATCTGCTATTTTAGCAAGGATAGTTAGGGAGGTGAAGGCTTAGTGGGAAATGAAATTAAAATTGGTTAGTGATGTTCATATAGGTATTAGAAGGGAAATGAGACCATTGCCTTAGTTTTCTTTTATTGTTTATCTTTGAATAAACTTCATAATTCAACATTCTAGTGCCTCTAGAGAGAAAAATGAATCCCTTATGGTTTTAAGTTTCCCTGAAGCTCTATAAACATTCTAGGTATTGCAACAACAAGAATATTCTGGAACACTGATCATAGCTGTTGGAAGGCAGATCTATGTGAAAATCTTTTGTACATGTGTAAGCCATCCAGGAAAATAACAGAATTGCAATGACTTAGGAGATGCTCAAATGTAGAGGATACACCAAGAGGCACAGGGAGAGCCAAACTGGAGTATTGGTGTTGGAGAGATGTGAAGAATTTTACCTAAATTTGATGGTGATAAAATTAGGAAAAGGAGCTCAGGTTGTGGCTCAGTGGTAGAGGGCTTGCCTAACATGTCTGAGGCACTGGGTTCAATTCTCAGAACCACATATAAATAAATAAAGGTCCATCAACAACTAATAAAATATTTTTAAAAAGTTAGAAAAAGGGAGAAAAATTTTAAAGAAAAATCTCTATGTTAAAGCAGTTATTTCTATGATAACACAAATAACAAATAAGTGGAAATACATAAAGGAAGATTGGTTGTTGAAAATTCGCAGTGCAGTATTGTAAAAGGTTATATCAGGTTAGAGGCAAAAAACACTCTCATTGGACTCTGCCCACATCCAGAGTCATCTGAATTTTGTGCATCATTTATTAAATTTTTGGTGACTTGCACTTATCACATCATTCTATACTTACTTTGGAAGATGACAAAATGCTGGAAGTCTCTAATTTTTTAAAAAATTACAATTTCTGAATTTTTTTTTAAACTTAAAAGCAATCTCAAAAGTTATTTTCTTCTCACACTATATAAGTTTATACCTTTTATATCCATATGTACATTAATTTCTAAATGAAGAATATACGACCACCACAGAAGAAAAGGATGTGTCAATCACAATCACTATTTGTCTAAGGATTATTCAATAGGTTTGAATGAAAAATAAGCTTTAATACATCTTGAATGGTACTTTTTCTGGTTATCTTTACTATATAACAAATTACTTAAAAACCTAGTTGCAAGGACACTTATTTCACTACTGAGTCTGCATTTGACTGGTACTTAAGGGAAAGAGCTTATCTCTGCTGGAGTTAGCTGGAGTGGCTAAAAGGCTGCAAGCTGGAATTGAGTGAAAGTCCATAGTTCTGGTACTTGGTCCTTGCTTTTGGCTAGAAATCAGCCATGGCTATGTCCAGAACACGCGATCTTTCCGTGAAGCTGCTTGGCTTCCTCATGGCATGGTGGTTGAGTTCCAAGTAAGAGCTTTTATCACTACCAACAAATGAGTTGGAGAAAGTTAAAGAATTCTTGATAATTTAGCCTTGGAAGTCACATGATATCACTTCTGTTTTGGACACAGATCCACCCAGATTTAAGAGTGATGAATATAAACTCCATCTCATAATGTAGAAATGTCAATGCCACATTGTAAGAAAAGCCTGAGGGGTGGGATATGTAAGTGCCTCAATCTTTGGAAAATATACTCTGCTGTAGTACTACCTACCTACTTGGGAAGATGGAGGCAATTATCACTTGAATTCCTTTTTTTAATTTTTTTTTTTACTAGACAAGAAATCCAATGTAGGAAAAGCTAAGGAAAGAGACTTGGATGTTGGCTCAAAGTGATGACACGATGCCTAACACTCAGCTGTCGTTCTGTGGACTGCTGCTTCTCCCCTGCCAAGTTTTAAGTCCTGGCATTCTATGGTGTTAACAAGGTCATGTTAAACCAAAGAGCTAAAACTAAACTTTACTTCTGTTTTAGACCAAGATTAATTTATTTAGAAAACTCTCTTACAGTGCTAACTTTATTGTGTCTGTAAAATAATTCATGAATTACAGAATCTCGTCAAGTGGAATACAAACCTGGAAAGATTAGCTTTTTTATATAATCAGTGATAAATCCAATGCCTATGAATGTGTTAAGGGTAAGGTATTAGTTGAAAAACAATTGAGGAGAAAGACATATACAGTATTAAAACTTTCCCAAGTTTTCATAGCTTATCAGGATAGTATAATTAAATCTATATGCTGTTTATAATTAAAACAACATAGGTTCAAAACATGACTGACATTTTATAGTTATGACATTTAAAAATAATCACAATAATAACAGTAATAACTAACTATAAAAGTCAAATTTATAAAATGTTTATTCTAAGCCAGATATTTTACTAAAAATTTTGCATGTATAATCTCATTAATTTCTTTCAGCAATCCCAAGTTAGAAACTAAGATTATCCCCATTCACAGATGTTAACAATGAGCAATGGAACTGGCATTTGAACATATTCAGTAACTTTCAGACTCTTACCTACTGTGCAAGTTCCTTGAATTTCCTGAGTATTCTCATCTATAGAATAAGGTTATCATTTTTTTCTTGAAGGGAGTATTAGTGAGATCATGTATATAAAGAATTGGAGCACATCATAGATAATGAGTACTCAGAACATGTTACTTTTACTTTTTCTTTTGAGGTAAAATAGCCTGAGTACTAATGATTGCGGCCTATTCTTTAGGTTATGTTGTATCTTAAATAGTCAGGACTGGGAGGGGCCTTCTATTTCTATCTCTTGTTTTAAAGCTGAAGAAACCTGAGGATTAGAAGGTCATATGACTTACCCAGAATCACAGAGCTAATAAATGGCAGAGAGAGATCTACTTTCAGGACCAGGGCTCAGCTAAAATAATCTTGGCCTCTAACTTCTTTGACAAGTAATTGTATTTTAAGAATAAGGGGAAAAAACTAGGTAATGATTAGATAAAAAAAGCTTTCCAACACTTCATGCTTTATATAGATAATTTTATAATTATATCTAATATTTTATTAAACAATTATTAGTAACGCATATTTATATGTATTTCCACATGCCTGAAACTGAAATTTCACGCCATCTTCAATGACTGTTAAGTTGCTAGGCAGTGACTCACACTGCTAGGGTTAATTATGACACCTAATAACACTCAAGCTGGAAACTCCTGCTTGGACTAATTACTCTCATAAATCTCTTTAGAGAAGTGTAAAATTCTCATTACTTAAATGATAAAACAACTAATCTTTCCTCCTTGTCCCTCCAAGATAATAAGATTGCCAAGACTGTTACAGTTGAATGATGTTTTAAGGTAATTAATAATGCTGTAAGAATCAAGATCCTAAAGAGTTCACAATGATGTCTAGAGACAGAGGAGGGCATAAATGTTGATGACAATAAGAGGGAATGCAGAGAGTCTACCTTGAAATTTCTAAGGGGATTCTTTTCTATTTTAGCCTGCTTTTCAAACTTGCATTGCAAGAGGTGATCTTTGGTCATGTTGGTATCACCTAAAACAATGCTAAATACTTAAATTTCATTATTCATTCATTTATTCAACAAATACAATTAGCACCGGGATAAACTGGCAACAAGACAGTACCTTCACTCTCACAGAGCTTCTAATCCAAAAGAGGAACAACTAAACCAACAATCCAAATTGCGAGCCACTTGGCTCCATTTCACCATGATCTTCATCCACTTTGGCTCCAGGTTACTCCATGCTCAGCTTGTTACTCCAAGAAATGAATCAACTTTTGGTACATCCTGAGTCTCTATTTTTTTCATTGAAATGACCACTGTAGAGGCACAAGGTTCAGAGTTAAGTCAGGAGACAGAAACTGCAGTTGCTATTTGAAAGGAAAGATTTTAATATAAAGAATGGTTAACAAAGTATAATGCTGTTAGTGAGTAGCTTAAAAAGGTAAAAAGAAAACCCAGGAAGCAGCTACCACCCCCAGGGTTGGATGAACAAAAGTAAAAGATTGGGATTATTAAAATTTAAAGGCACAGAGGAAGGACCCCATGGAGGCCCAGATATTCTGGGTGAGGGAGTCGATGGTAGGTGCTTCTATCTCTGGGCCGAGGGGAGAAATGATGAAACTGGTTCAATAAATGTTGGGAAAACCAGACACTGACCTAGTTGCTACTAGGAACTGCTGCTTTGGGGATGAAGAACTTTCCTAAGGTGGAGTTAACAGGAACCAAGGCCACAGGAAACCCACCAGGAGAAAACAGGAGCAAGTCCCCGCCCTGCTCTGGCGCTTCTGTCTCCTCCAGCGCCCCCTACTGTCAGAGTACAGCAGGGACCAGCTGGTAGAGCAGAAATGTGCTGTTCTCATTCCCATCAGGTGCATCACAAAGTAGAATATTCAATAACAAATTTGAAACCAAAAGGTAATAATTTAATAAGTAGGCCAAACAGAAAGCTAACAGAGTAGATCCTGGACCTTGATATCCTCAAAACCACTAATCCAGTGTCTGAGAGCTGCTCCTTGATCTCCTTCTGCCTACTTCAATGGGAACAGTTTCTCCTTCTATGTGGTGAAGGGGGACACTGAAAGGGAATCTATGTGGACACTTGCACTGGCCACACACAGCTAGTCACTACCTGATTGGACAGCACAGACATTGGAATATTCCATCACTCAGAAAGTTCAGTGGAAAGCACCGGTGGATGTTTCAGGCAACAAAAAACCATTTAACCTGCCCTGACCTCGATGCTGATGATAGAACAATCTACAGTTGCCTTTTCCCCAGGTTTATCACATGGAGTTCTCAGGAATGGTTATTCCGACTGCAGATGCCTCGTGTGAGAGGAAGGCAATCGTTATCCACCCAGCATCACAACGTCCTGAAAGGACAAGTGACCTTGGTTCTATTCTGAAGATGAGA
Organism: Callospermophilus lateralis; assembly: GCF_048772815.1. Classification (NCBI taxonomy): domain Eukaryota; kingdom Metazoa; phylum Chordata; class Mammalia; order Rodentia; family Sciuridae; genus Callospermophilus; species Callospermophilus lateralis. Next base: position 123,133,535 of record NC_135306.1, on the reverse strand, counting down.
AACTGAGACTCACAAAGTTTAAGTAACTTGTCCAGGGTCTCATAGGTAGGAAGTGAATCCAAAATTTGAAAAGGAGAAGAGGAGGGAGGAGGAGGATAAGAAGAAGAAGAAAAAAAAAGAAGAAGAAAGGGGGATAGGAAGGAAAAAAAAGAGAGGGCTGGGTTTTCCCCCTCTAAACCACAGATGCAGAATATTGGCAAATTCTAGGCAATTTTCCCTCGGGAATCCAGACCTCCTTGTTCTGCTACCACCTATGTTATTTTGAGGCATCTTGGGTCAAGGGATTGAGGATAAGCGTATTTCAAAAGCTGAAGAGATCACAAGCAATTAATGTTTTCCTGCACCACCCTATCCCTACCAACACTTAGCTCTCAGCAATAGTGGGAGCCAACAGAAGCAGCTGGGCTGCTGTTGTTTGGCATGTTAATAGACACCTGTGTAAAAAAAGAACTTGGAGAGACATTATTATTTCACACTCCATCTGCCTTTCCTAACTCACCTTTTCTAGGTTAAAAGTGAGTTGTCCAAGGCTGATGTTCAGAAGTATGTTCTACCCTGCTCTGAAGGCCACGGATGACATCCACAGCGGAGTCAGGGCAACATCTAACTAGGGCTGCACAAAATCACAGGGTCTAGCAGACCAACTGAGATCAACATGCTGACCTCATTTACCGTGCTGAGAAGGGCCACAAATGTTCACACAGGACCCAGTCACTACGGATGCCACAGGAATAGAGGCTGCTTCCCCTTTGAAGCTACATTTTCAAATCTTCCGTGGCAAGGGTGACTTGCCAGGCCTAACAGCAAGCACTGGCTCTTTTGTGTATGGTTGCCTATCTTTGTACCTCACATTCTAGTTTCAGATATTGAAGTTATTTTTATTTGAGCCAGAATAAGACACCAGACAGTTTTCTCTTAGGCATGAGGCTGTCGTAAATGTCAAAATGAGTTAAAGATCCTTAGAAAATTCTCTCTAAGAATAACGTTTTTTCTCCTAGATTCTGAACCTAGAACTTTATATGTATATTTCATAAAACATGATTTTCCTTTCTGATCTGATTTTGAAAGTTTGCCTTTAGTGAATTCCCATACAGTTGCTCAGTTCAGTATTACCCATGTGGTATGTCTTCGAAAAACTTCCACTGAGCTGTAACATGAGAAGATGTTGTATTATTCAACAGCTGCTTGTTATAATTCACACAGCTTTGTGTGTGTGTGGGTGGGTGTATGTGTGTGTGTGTGTGAGAGAGAGAGAAGTAATGAAGTGCATAAGTAAAAAAAATAAATTATAATCTGTGCAAAAGCTAATTTGCTAATTTGATATACAGTAAAAGAAATATGTTCTGATTCTATTGAAGCATATTATGCAGTGTCTTGTGAAATCTTATTTGCAAAACTAATTTAAATTGTCTTGGAACAGAGCTGACTGAAGGACTGTAAACAAGAACAGCAATAAATGGCAAAACTCTAAGTAAGGAGCTGCATTTAGTCAGTAGGGAATGAAGGCTGTCAGTCTCATCAGTCTTGGCCCACTGGAAAGGTGGTGGGTTGAGGAAATGCTAGGGAAGGGAGGGTGTGTGAGTCATCTAAAGGTCACCAGGAAGCTAAGGATGAAGTGGAATGTCTGCATTTCATTCTCCCCCTAAATCCAATGAAGACTGCCATCATGCTTTCTTTTTTCTTTTTCTCTTTAAAGAGGATGGAAACTCCTTCTGTTTCCATTCTAGCTGACTATGGACTTCTCCCACCCTCTAGCCACTGGATCTTAGCCTTACCCCGTGCCCCATGTGGGAGTTTGATACCCTTCCTTTGGTGAACATACAGCCCTGCTGAAGTTGTCATCCTTAGTTGAGGATTTTTTTTTCTTTTCCTTAAAGTTGGCATTCACTGGGACATTTATTTTACTCTTTGGTTTAGGAAATACTTATGCATACCTTCTATGTGCTGGGTATACTTTTCTAAGATCTAGGTTTATAGTTTGTGAACACAACCCTGTCCCTGATTCCAAGACTGCCTGTCTTCCTCAGTGTCATAGGAATAAGATAGTCAACCCTCCATTTCTGAGGGATCTGCACTGATACATTCAACCAGTAGCAGATTGAAAATATTCAGAAAAAAAATTGCATCTGTACTGAACCGGTGTAGTACAGTTTTTTTGGGGTTGTATTTTTTGTTGTTGTTTTGGTCATTATTCCTCAAATAATGCAATGTAGTAATATTTATGTAGCATTTACATCTCATTAGGTATTTTAAGTAATGTAGAGAAGATTTAAAGTATATTGGAAAATGTGCATAGATTATATGCAAATAAGACACTATTTTATAAAAGAGACTGGACATCTGAGATTCTGGTATCCAAGAAGGGACCTATAACTTATCTCCTGTGATACCAATGAACAACTATATTTATAATATATCATTGGTTTCTCAGCCAGGGACAACAATCTTTTCCCTAGCCGGCTAGCTACCTTACAAATCCATGCTCTCATAATCAAAGGTAAAAGAATCTCGAGGGTCTTTCCTATGATTAAGCCTTGGTGGCAAACAGAGGTCATCAGGGCATTGCCTGAAGCTATTGCCACCCTCAGAGTCAGAAAAATTCAATAAGTAGGCTAGAGTCTCTCCATTTGGGAAGTGGACATTTGGAAAATCGAGATATCCTCAAAGATGTGAAATTAATAAAAATATTTATTTTGTACTCTAAGAAGACATATTCAGGCTCAGCTGTGCTATAATCTACATTTTAAATTCTTGTGGTCCCAGAGGTGGCCACGAAGGTGACCATCTATAATTACTGGATCTGTTAGAAGATAACTGTGACACATGCTGGAGCTCTGGGTAGGGGGAGGCACCAGCAATTTCAGATATCTGAGAGGCATGCAAATTGAGAACACATTTGTCTTAACCATTACTTTGGTTCATTTTAAAATATCTACTTTAGATACACTGTGATCTAGTCATTTTGTGGCTAGAGCAGGACCTCGGGCATAGTAAAAACATAGCCCAAGAGACACATTCTACCTCAGGCTGTATTTTGAATTAAATTACTGGAGGTCACACAACTCTGAATTACCATAAAGCATATGCCCACTGTGCAAGCATTTTATATGGTAAGAATTTATGTCTACCATTTATGCAGACACTTTATGGATTTTTAAAAAATCCAGTTGACATATTCAGGCTCAGCTATGCTATAATCTACATTCTAAATTCTTGAGGTAAAAGCTAATAAATAGCTCTAATAGTTGAAGTCTGTTTATGAGATTTAGAATCTGTGTGTCAATGTGATCTGCATTCCCATATTCCTTGCAGCACTATTCACACAGCCAAGAAGTGGAAACAATCTAAGGATCCCGTGGACAACAGATGAACAAAATAGGGTATATGTACACATGGAACATTATTCAGCCTTTAAAAAGAAAGAATTTTTTTCACTTGCAATAAAAATACATAGAACCGGAGAACATAAGTATAATTGAAAAAGCTGGGCCCAGAAAGACAAATACCACAATAACACATGGAAATCTAAAACAGTCAAACACAAAGATGAAGAAAGCAGAATGGTGGTAGCCAGAGGTTGGGATGTGGGAGAATGGGAGGTGATAATCAAAGGGTGCAAAGTTTTGGTTAGTAGGAGAAATATGTTTTTTCCTTTAAGATCTGTTGCAGAATACAGAAAGAAAAAATGAATTACACATTTGTAAATTGCTGGGAGAGTATGTTTACAATGTTCTCAACTCCCCCCAAAATAAGCATTTGAAGTATGTTAATTAGATCATGTTAATATGATCAATTAGATTAATTATTCTACATTATATTTATAAACCATAAAATCAGTTTGGACCACAAAAATATACATTTATAATTTGTCAATTTATGATTAAAAAATAGAAAGTAGTAAAAAATAAGCTTGTTATGCCTTACAAAGTTTCAGTTATGCAAGATGCTTTAGCTACAGAGGTCTAATTGTAGCATGATGACTATAGTTTACTGTATTTTATACTTGAAATTTGCTAAGAGGGAATCTCTTGTTTTCTCATTGCATGACAAAGAAAGAAAGAAGACAAGAATGAAGAGAAAAGGAAAATGGTAACTGTAAAATGATGGATATATTTCTTAGCTTGATTGTAGTGGTCATTTTACAAGGTTTGTATATACTAAAATACCAGGTTGCACACATTAAATATATATGATTTCTGTTTGTCAATTATACTGCAGTAAAACTGTAGAAAAAACCAGAAAGAATCTTTTTACCTTTTCATGTGTTAAATAAGACCCAGTGACAAATCTCTTTCATATCTGTGTTCTGCCTCCCCAAATTTGTAGTTGTTATAAAAGACAAAAAGATAGGGCAATCAGAACAGAATTTCCACCTGATTAAATAAAAGCCTTTTTTTTTTTTTTCTGGTCAATGAAACTTTCTTTAGACTTACTAGAGCTTCTTTATTATCATTTCATTCTTACCCAGTCTTACATCATTTCAATGTGTGATTATTTAGCATCCATCTTGGGGTTGGAAACCCCTACACATATAAAGTACCTACTGAAATTTTTGGCCAGAAAATATAAGTAACTAGAAAGGAAGCTTAGACTTACAGTGTTAGCTGCACCATGGAAAAGGCTTAGGAATTGTGTTAAAAAAAAAAATTATTTAGTGATACCTTTAAACACATGGCAAGAAAGACTCCCCCTCCCAGGACCATTAGAACCATCAATATAGGCACAAGGATTTCTGCAATAGGGTCTTTCAGGAGGGGAGTGAGAGTGGCTCAACTCCAAGTAGAGCATGGGCAAGTGGGAATCCATAGCCTAGGAGCAGGGTCAGGGTCAGTGAGTAGAAAATGACCAGGAGGAAACATCAGGGGGGTAAGGGAAATTCTGGCTAAATCAGCTCTCAGGATTCTTGCACAAGCTGGGCCAGTGGGAGATGAGGAACTTGATGAGATATTGAGGGTAACAGTGTGGGTGTGGGGAGGAGGGGGTTCTTGCTAAATTGACTTGGCAGGAATTGCTAAAACTATTTCACAAGGAAGCCCACCAGGTAGGAAGGGCTGACTGAAGTCTGGCCAAGCAAAGACTTTTTCATTCGTCACTGAAGTTTGACAACTTGTGTTATAAGGCTGGACAAATTAAGAAAAATGACTTCCCCTGGACCCATGAGAGAACTGAAGTTGCCAGGGAAAGTGAGGTCTACTTACCTGTAACAGAAGCCACGAGAGCCATAAGTGGGAGAGCCATGAAAGGTTAGTTTGGATTACTTTTTGGAGGTTGAGTGTGAACACACCAGAGAGTAAGAAACACACACAGGCTGTAGTCTCACTTTCATGGGGAGAACCTTCAGGAAGCCCATCAGGTTCTCCTGTTAAATTAGAAAAATATCCCCTTTAAACCTTATAGGGGAAGAACAAGAGCAACCATTGTGAACCAATCCCAGAGTTTTCTCTATAACAAAGGCCTATGGGGCGGGGCGGGGGGGTGTTTGTTAACAGATCTTAAAATCTGAAATTTAATCCCCCTAATATGGAGGAGAATTCTTCCTATATTTCTCTTTATCATTCAGTTAAACAGGACATCCCATTTTCTAATGTCTCTGATCAATTGAAGTATTTTTTTTCCCTATGAATATAAGGTAACTCAAATTTTAAATAAAGAGATGTACTGGCTGATAAAATTGAAAATTCCCATTGAATATAGGCTTCAGGCCTGGTTTGCTACCGGTTCCATTTCTCTGTGATGACTCTTTCAGCCCTGCTCTCATTAGAATCTCTGCTTCAGTGTAAAGCCAACTCCTCTCACATAGACAAAGTAGCTGCAGTGGTTCCAGAATTCACATCCACATCAGATACAGACCAGAAAGAGATTTTTCTATTAGCTTTCTCTAAAGAGCAAGGAATTTTCCTCCAATAACCCGCCCCAGAAAGTCTCCCTTAAATTTTATTAGCATAAATTGAGTAAAAATTTATTTGGAACAAATCCTTCTGCCCTAAGGAATGTCATAATGTTTCTCAGTTTGGCTTTCTGGTTCTTGGTCAGATGATTCCTTTGCTGTGGGCCTGAGGTAAGGCAGAAGGGCTTTGTGGAAGGAAGTTGCTCAACTCATGGTAACCAGGGAGGTGGTGGGGAGAGGCAGGGATGAGTCAAGCCAGGGACAAGTGATAATCTTTGAAGACACACTCCACTCGAGCGACCCACTTCCTTCAGCCGTGCCCCCCCTGCTTTACAGATACTACCTAACTTAGTTCATTCAAATTGTAAGTCCATCAAACGGGTTAGGTCACAACTCTCATAATGTAATCATCTCACCTCTGAATATTCCTGAGATTTTGTCCCATAAAATAGATATTTTAAGTACTTTGAAGGTGGTGCAGAAGTGGAAGTTCACAGGTTCCTGGTAGAGGTTAATTCCCTTCTGCTTGTTGTTTTACAGAAATAGAGGAGTGCAGATGACTTCCTCAAGAGCGGACAGGAAAGGGTGTGGGGATGAGAGAAAGTCTGTACTTCTCTTCACCCTGTTCCAAAGGAAGTGACTCCTCTGCACGGCCTACCCTCTCTTCCTGGATTAGGAGTTGTGGATAAAAGGCGAGGCCAGCCGTATTTGAGGAGAAGGAGTAAGGACACTAAGGAGGAGCTCAGTGCTCTGCTCCTGCTCATGAGCCTTTGCTCCTGCCAGGCTTCTGAACATGGGTTCAGACTGTTTCCTCTGCTGTGCACCTGCTCCTCCCTCCGCACACTCCCAAAGCTTGGCTGGGAATCACCTCCTTCAGGAGGACTTCCCTTGGGTACAGATGGTGTTGGATAGATGCCCCTCTCCTTCCTGCCCCTCCAGCACGACTCCTGTTATATGGTCTGTTCATCGTCTCTTCCCCTCGAGTTGCTGATTTTCTTTATGCTACTGAACTCTTCCATGAGAATTGGTAACTGCTGTTTGAAGTTTACTAAATTATTGTATCTCATAGGAAGTGGCCATTTATTCAGAATTGCTATATTGTGACATCTAATCCTCATTTCCTTCCCTATCTTATCCTCCACTTCCCTTTTTTCCTCCTTTATTGCACACAATGACCACTGAAAAATTCTAAGCACATCTGGCTAAAATATTTCAAGTGATTTGACCTTAGAATTTTGGAGATAAATTGCTTTATCTTGAGGTCATATTAAATGTCAAGACTGAGAATGCATATTTTGGGGGGCTGGCACCCAATCATTAATAATGCATTTCTCAAACACTTGAGATTTATGAATGCACATATGATTCACATACATTTGAATTTTAAGGAGTGAGTGGATAAGAGCTCCAGTCCTGCCTCTTGCCAGTTTCATGACCTTGTCCAATTTACTTAATTTCTTATTACTGTTTCCTCACCTGAAACAGAGCTGTTGTGAAGATTTAATGAGATAATAAACGCGTAGCATTTGGAATGATGCTATGCACAATAAGGGCTCAATAAAACACTGACTCTTAATTCTATTAACTAACTCCAGATAGTATTCAGTGTCATGATTTTGAACTGATGATTATATATTTCATTGTTAGTTGGGCTGAAACTCAAGTTATTTGTAACATCAGCCTGTTCATATTCAAGCTTTTTCATGATGTTCTTTTCTCCATACATGTTTAAATTCATTCACTCACCCATCCATCCATAGCAAGGCTCCATCTCAGAAAGTCTTCACTCGAAGTTTTATGGAAGTATCTCCCCATCTTTGCTCTCTCACTGGCATCCTGGGCCCTGTTTTTTGGTAGCATCTTCCGAGCTCCCACAAAACAGAAATTAGAATTCAGAGACACCTTGCTCAAAAAGGGAGACTGAAGACTTGAAGGCCTGCCAGAGAAACAGGATGCCTACTGGTAGGTTGGATGCATACCGGTTCATTTAATCCATACAATTGCAATATGAATTAGACACTCTTTTTCCCCCCACTTTTTAAATTTGGTACATTATATTTGTACATAATGATGGGATTTGTTGTTACATATTCCTACATGCGCACAATATAACAATATAATTTGGTCAATATCATTCCCCCATATTTCTCCTGAATCAGACATTCTAATTATCCCCATTTTACAAATGAGAAAAACTCAGGCAAGAGCAGTTAGGTGGCTTGACTAGAGGCAAACAGGAAGTAGAAGTGGTAGAAATCAAATCTAGGCACTCTGACTCCTGAATTGTATCAAAATGATCTCATCCCCGACCTGAAGATCTCATGATTAGTTCAAGAGAAAGGCAGGAAAACAAATAGCTTGTCTAAGTGTTAAAATATGGATAAAAAGTGCTCTGGGAGCAGAGAAAAGGGAACAGCCAACCAACAGACTACAGGAGCAAGGAAATGTCCACATGAGCAGGGGTCTCCAGCCCCACTCATCATCTGGACAGGGAGGGTGAGGACACACTGTGTGCTAGAGGAAAAGAATGTACAAAGACCTAAAAAGGTAAAAGAGACCAATTTAATTTGAGGACTGCCAGAATATCATGGGGATGAATTCAGAGGAGACATTGGAGAACATCTCATTAGACAAAGCTGGAGACATAGATTGGGCTAAACTGCAGTATGCACTGATGGGACTCTGAACACACTACAGCAAAATAGGGTATCTTGATGTTTGAGAAAACAGCAGAAGCAGGAAGTTCACAGTTATCTTCCCCTTCTCCCTTGAAGCAAGTCATGAGATCCTCATTCCAGAGGTGTTTCCTCTGTATCAGGGGAAAGGAGCACCTTGTCCTTGAAAACACAGTGATGCCTAGAAGAATCTGAACAAATAGGTTTTTCTAAGTTTCTCCCCAGTTTGTTACTGTCAGCTCAAACTTTCTGTGTCCAACCCTACTTTTCTATAATTATCCACTTGTTAACCAAACAACATACAAATACACACATTTCCCTCTTTCTTCAGGTCTTCATTTCTGAAGCCTCCCGTGCCACATAAAGCTTTTATTAAATAAGTTTGTATGCTTTTCTCTTGTTAATCTATTTTTTTGTTATAGGGGCTCACAAACAAACCTAGTGATGGGTGAGGAAAGACATTTCTTTCCCCTATAGAACCATGTTGAGGACTTCAGATTTTATCCTATAGAAAATAAGAGCATAGAAGAAAATTTTCAAACATGGAAGAAGCATAATTAGATTTATATTTTATGAAGAACTTATTGGCTCTAAGAAGAATAAGGTGTGAAGATGGAGATCATGGGAAGGTGTGGAGAGAGGGATTCCATGGATGTGACTTAAGACCACTGGTACTGGGTAGTAGATTTTAAATGTCATCTCGCTGTTTAGGGCCTTTGTCAGTTTGAATCCTGATTCTGTCCTCTGAGAAGCCGACAGATGTCAACTAAGTGTCACCTACAAACTTGATGCATGTCTCCCATGACTTCACCTACATCAATATTGAAAGTATTCAGCAAGAATGTCAAGATGATCTACTCTCCACTGAGATACTTTGGAACATGGAATATACTTTGAAATATTGATTTTAATTTCTTCTGAGGTCTAGGCCCTTTTAAAACCTCTGACCCTAAAGACCATGCCCATTATTTTTTTTTCTCTGAAATGTCTGCAATCTCCTTTCCTGAAGCCAAGCATATGTTCCAGGATTGTCCAAATGATGCTCCTGGTGACAACACAAAAAGCAGATCTACAATGACTTTCAGAGTCCTAATGTGTATTTTATCTGAACCTGGCGTTTTGTAAGTGTTGTTTAATTATCACCTAATTATTTTGGATTTTAAATAGTCCTGAAACTGTTAATTTAAAGGAAGATTTATCTGGCAGGTCCTGAGGCTCAGAATGTGGTACCCAAAAGCCTGGCAGTCTGGCATGCTGAGTGCTTTGAAGGACATGAGAAGGGCCTCGGGAGCAGAGTATCTTTTTGACCTTGCACTGTCCTTCTTTCCCCTACTCACCTTTTTCCAACCAGGAAGGACACGGAAACTAGAATTCCTTTCCTGCAAGGCAAAACATACCAGGAACGACCCCTTTTCTCGAACACAAACCATGAAATCCAGAACAATTACTCTACCCACCTTCCTGTGTGACAGTTGTCCATAAAGGAATTCTCTGACGTATCTCATTTAATAGTACGATAGACCCTCATTCCCAAAGGGATCTATTTTAGTTAGCTTTGCAGCACAGTGACCAAAAGACCTGACAAGAGCAATGTAAAGGAGGAAAAGTTTATTTTTGCGCATGGTTTAAGAGGTTCAGTCCACAATCGGCTGACTCCATAGCTCTGGGCCCAAGGTGAGGCAAACATTGTGGCAGAAGGATTGGGTAGAGGAAAGTGGCTTAGGACATGACAGCCAGGAAGGAGGGAGGGTAGGAGGGGGAGAGGAGGAGGGGGCTCTGATTAGTTTAAGGCTCTCATGATCCAATCATTTCACCTGTGAAAATGAACGTGAGGTTTTGGGAGACACGCCTTATCTAAACCATAACAGGGCTCTGCCATATACCTGAGGTAGGATAGAAGGAAAAAGAAATAGGTAGAAAGGACACATAAAGGAAGAACAAGAAAATACTTTTTAAAAATTTGTTCTAATTAGTTATACATGAGACTAGAATGCATTTTGATACACCATACAGATGTGGAGTATAACTTCTCATTTTTCTGGTTGTACATCATGTGCATACATGATATACATGGGTCATAAAATCATATATGCACATAGGGTAATGATGTCCGATTCATTCTACTATCCTTCCTGAGATTTCAGTTCACAAATTCTGCATACTTTTTCAGGCCTGTCTCTCCGTAATCCAGTCTCTCTTCCAGGTCCATCACTCTCAAATTCCTGAGAAATCTATAAATCTACTTGTCCACTGTTAATGGAACTCCAATAAGTATATTAAGCGAAGAGAGATCAGGTATCTTGAGGAACCTATAATTTAGGGAATTTTCCAGTGCTATCGAAACCAGATTTAAAGACAGGTAGTTAGTGTATCTAGGTAAATTGGTCTGATGGAGAAAATGGAGTCTGATTTGAGTCTGGAAATTGGAAACAGCCCCTGGGAGAATGGAATGTTCATGTCCCCAAAGCCCTTTGACACCCTCCTTCCCCAAAAGTTGTTCATTAAGCAACTTCTGAGCCGACAGGGAGCTGCTAATCAGTGCCCCTGGGCTGCTGCTCCCTTCCTGCCTAACACTATGCCTAGGCCCTTCCAGCCTACCTGCTCATCCCCTGGCCATCCATCCCACTGGCATCCCCCAGACACTATGCGGGATGGAAAGGGCAATGAACAAGATAAGAGAGAAGAATGCAGGAGAACAAGGTAAACTTTGGACACATAAAAGGAACAGGATTTCCTCATCCTACAGATTCTGCTTTTGAGTCCCCTTTTTCTACCTTGGAGAAGTCTGTTTTACTATGCTTTAAAAAAGCTTTTTCTTTTGTACTGTATGCTTGCATTGATGTGCTTCTCTGTGGTTATACGTCAACATTAGAGGAAGCAGACTCAGTAACTGTTAACTGGTGGCATCACAATCTATTGACCAGATAATGAAGACCACATTAGCCTAAGAATCCTGAAACTGACCAGACCACCAGAAACTGTCTTGTGACTACCAGACTGATATCATTCCTACATACCTTTCCATATTCACTCCTCACTGAATTTCCTTCAAAAGAAGAGTTGGGAACCTTTAAGACACGTCTTTCATTCTTGAGATGGCCCACACTCTTCCTTGAATGTATATGTTAGGTTGGTTTGAGGTGGCTAAGGAACAAAGCACCAGGCAAACCTTGAGTGCAAAAGAACCACCAATCAGGTGCTGACGGAACCACCTGTCAATCAGCGGGGTCTCTGGAACAATCTTGGATCTCTGCAAGCTCCCCTGACCAACCCCAATGGGACGATGGACTCTAAAAATCTCTCTTTCTTGTCCCAAGTCCTCCCTTTCCTGTCCCAAGCCCTCCCTTCCTGCCCTAAACCCAATAAAAATTCCAATCCAGCCGAGCCCACGAACGACTCCCAGGACCCGCTCAGTTGGACTGGAGGGTCTCACCTGGGAGTGAATCTCAATAAAGCCTTCTTTAGCAGCTTTCAATCTGCCTCCTTTTGGTCACCAGTGCCTGACCCTACAGTATATTCCTTGATTGACCCCCAACTATTTCTCTCTCTTTAGATAGCTCTAATTTTCCCTTGAATGTGTTACTGCTTTCCTAAATAAACCTGCCTAAGCCTGGAGAGTACTAAAATGCATTTCCATCATAAAAGCCAAGAACAGCATCGGTCCTCTTCTCTGGGAATACCTCAGGTCCTTTTTTTTTTTTTTTTGGAGATCCCTCTTCTCCTATGACATACCCAGGAAGAAGGAATGCCCTACAGAGGTGAAGAAGAATCTTGACAGCCCTTGCTGGGTTTTATCTGTCAGTCCATTTTCATTAGGTCATACCCTTTCCTCCAAATCCTGTCTACATTGCTGTCCATTCCTCATGTAATCTAAGCATAAAAATAGAATGTTTTCCCTGGGACTTTGAGTCTCCATTGTAAAGGTGCCCGTATTGTGTAAAATTGACTAAGGAAATCTGGCATGCTTTCTCATGTTAATCTGTCTTTTGTCATAAGGATGTCAGCCCTGCCCCTTATGATGGGTGGGGAAAGGGATCTCAATTTTTTTGCCCTTTTTATTACTTACCAAGATACAGAATAGAGAAGATGGAGATATTTTGACAATTCATTTAATTTTGGATACATTACTATTGTCTTAAAGACACAGGGATGAGAAGGCCCTTCATATTTTAAATTATTAATAATTGCATAGAGTCCTTTCTGGGAGATGTTGAATTTAGGATTCATTTAGAAACATGTCTGAAGCTCAGGATATTGGTAGAGACTGGAAGCCAAAGCAAAGTAAAGACCAAAGCTATAGCCCAGTGGAGTGTAGCATTTGTCCTTGTCTTGACCTTCTGCAGAAGTGCATATAGTGTCTGAATATTAAAGTCACGGGAGCACTGAGAGACTGGTTCATTTTATTAATTCAATGAAACTAATCAGGCACCACCATGGTTAACAACTCTCCTTACAAACCCCAGCAGGGAATTTCCTGATCCTAGGCAGAACACAATGGCTGTAAATTTGCACCATGAATTATAAATGATGCAGAAATTCTAAACCAGCCCTTAACTGAACAACCACAGGAGGCCAAATTGTCAACAGACCTCTTTCTTTCTCCTGTTAAAGGGCTGCAAACTAATTTCAATTTCTGATTAAAATAGTCATTTCCTCCCCTGTATTTGGGTGCTAATAACAACATTCTTAAAATTCCACAAATTCCATCAAGAGTTAGAAGTGCTACACTGGAAAAGCCTTCCACCCAGTACTGTGGGTTGGGAAAGGATGTAAGGAGGGTGCTAAAAAGTTAGAGGGTCAAGTAGCAGGCCAGTTTCTCTAAGCTGGGAGAAAGTGTAGTCCATTTTCTTTCTTTCTTTTTTTTTTTTTTTTTGTAACACTTACTTTAAATTAAAAGCCAATAATTTCCAAATAATTTTCTGAGTCTTTGGAATACAATGAAAAGAAGGTGTCAAGTAGATTAAAAGACAATTGAAGACATGGGGCTAATTTTATAGGTGACTTACTGAATTCAGAGTTTTGAATAAAGCAACTGGTAGCAATCTCCAAACTTCAGTTTCTTTCCTATCTCCTACAGATCCAAGGTCAAACAAAGTGCTTTGAGTTGGGTTCTCATTGATTTATCTCTGTGAAACTATTTCTCACCTCTGAATAAAGTTAAGGTGGTATTTATATTTAAAAACACAGATGTCCTCTAGAAACAGTGTCAGCCAAATTCATATGCATTTTTACTTATTATTATTAAAGTAGTAGAAAGAAAATTGGCTTTAAGGTAACTGGAATTCTAATTTTAGTATTTCTTCATCTAGCCAACATGTTTTGCAAATCTCTGTGAGACTGGGCAAGTGACTTAACTTCTATGTATCTCAATTCTTCCTGCATGAAATGAATGAGTGATATTAGATGATGTCTGGATTTGTTCTAGTTGTAATACTCTTTTAGAAAATTGAATATAAATTCTATCAGAAAAAAGAAAGTGGGTCTACTAGATTATATTTACTTTTTAAATGTCCCAAACATTAAAAAAAAATATAATGAAACATTTATAAAAATACCACACCAGGAGAACTGGACTATGGTGGCAGAAACTACCAGTGACAGATACAAGGAGAGTGCCACGGGAAATCTAAATTTTTAGATTTTTGCTAGAGGTTACATCTGGAATGTCCCCCAGAGGCTCATGGAGTAAAGATTGGTCTGCAGTGTGGCATAATTGGGAGGTGGTAGAACTTTTGAGAGTGGGGCAAGGTGGGAGGTTTTATGTCATCAGGGTGTGTGCTCTTGCAGGGAACTGTGGGACCCTGATCTCTTCATCTCCCTCTGGCCAGGAGGTCAACAAACGTCTTGTTCTGCCCTGTGTTCCCGCCAAGATGTGCTGCCAGGGACCCAAAGCAATGGGGCTAATTGGTCATGTACTGAAACTTCCAGAATTCTGAGCCAAAGTAACACTTTTCTATTTATAAGTTGATTTATCTCGTGTACTTGTTATAGTAATGGAAAGTTAACCCACTATTATACCTTAGATGATAATTTATACATGTCTTGGGGTTGGAATTATATTAAGAGAATAGTGGGGATATTTTGTATAGACCTACCAAAGTATTTTTTTTTTAATACTTTGGTACTGGGGATTGAACCCAAGGGCACTTTACCTCTGAGCTATGTCCCCCAGTCCTTTATATTTTTAATTTTGAGATGGGGTCTGGCTAAATTGCTGAGGTTCTAAGTTCCTGAGGCTGATCTTAAATTTGCAATCCTCCTACCTCAGTCTCCCATGTCACTGGGGATTACAGGCATGCAAAGTCTTAATAATAAAACAGAAAAGAAATTTAAAATGGAGTCAGAGCTAAAGTGAATATCAGGAATAGTCTTGTGCTTGACCATATATTTTATTTTTTTTAACCATATTTCTATTCCACTGCAAGTTGAATAGTCATTTAGGTTTTAAAAACAATAACAAATTTACTAATGCTACTGAGTACAACAGTATGTAAAAGATTGTGCTAATATAATTCATCTAAGAACTTTACACAATTTCATGCATGGAATCCCTTTAATGATTCTATAAAATAACCATCATAGTCACCAGAACTTAATAGAGGGAGAAACTGAGTCCTTTTAAGTCTTTTTAGGTAATTTGCCAACAAACACACTACATCCTATAAATATCAGAGATAGAATTCACACCGAGATCTGACTGTGCTTAGAGTCAGGGTTCTTGACCTATGCTATTTCCTATGACTGTATTTCCCATTTTCACTTCCCCATCTCTACAATATAGTGGATGTCAGGATGACAAGTGATGACTCAGCTGGGAAAGGGAGCAGTTCTAGGTATCATAAGCACAAAGTCCTTAAGAGAAACTCATACATATTTGTTGCCCTTATGATAAGTGTAAATCGACTTCAGTACAAAATAATTCCTGGGGAAAATTTCTGAGCAGAATTTTACTGGTGATTTATTCCAATATAAAATGACATAATGATCAGCCTAAGGATGATGAGGCTCAGGATACACATCAGAAGACAACTGTAGGAGACTAGAATATGCCACCCTAAAATATACCTCTTTAGCATTTTATTTTGAACTGGTTATTTTGAGAAGTGCAGAAATAGAATCTTTGAAAGGTTACTGTTTTATAAGAGAAATCTACTTCCTTAAAGGAAATTTTCATTAGTGAAGACTACTGTACCTGGAAGGGGCGGGGGTACACTGAGACAGCTCCTAAGGCCTGAGAGATTTTTGCCTGCATAACAAATTACCCTTTACTCACCATACGTTTCCCCCACCATCCCATAATTTGTCTCCACCACCTATCAGAAGCCACAAGTCCCTATTTCTTTCTGTAGTGCAGGATGATATTCTGAAGTATCATACTGTATGCCATAAATTTATACAATTAAAATAGTAAAAAAGACTCAGTTATCTGACTACTTCGTGGATCTCATGTTTTTATGGGAATACTGTGGCGTACATACATAAATAAAATAAGTGTTTTATCCCCTATTAATCTGTCTTACATCAATTCAGTTTATAGACAGGCCAAAAAACCTGGAGAGGTAGAAGGAAACAATTTTTTCTTTCCCTACTTGGGCTTCAGTTGTACTTGATGGCGTAAGTCTGTCAACGTGGACATATGCATTAAATTATCTATGTGTTTAGCACCTACCTTTGTGAATCAGTCATCTGACATCTAGTTCATGAAGTACCTCCCATCGTTATGGCACTAATGCCTCAGTGAGTTTCTGTCAGCCCTGGCCAGTTGTCTCCAGTTCTTTAAAGCCCTATAGAACTTGGTCCATTTGAGGGGCACATACTACATGCAGCTCTGTACAGGCGTGTTCATATTCACCATATGAGCTTATTTCCCAATCTAATGAAATCCCTGTGATGGCAAGAGCACATTTTCAGCTCTATAAACTCTACAAAGTTTTGACTTACACTAGGTTCTCAATAAATATTTGATGATAATAATAATCCTGTGGGAACCAAATCCTGTCATTGCTTTCTTCGACTCTACCTTAAAACAAAGAGGGAAGATCAGGTGAAAACTGACCTATTCCTAAAATAGGAATCAAAGCCCAGTATACAATTAAAATCCTAAGCACTCCCATTTGAAGAAATTCAGATAAGGAGTTATAC
This sequence comes from Callospermophilus lateralis, assembly GCF_048772815.1. Lineage (NCBI taxonomy): Eukaryota > Metazoa > Chordata > Mammalia > Rodentia > Sciuridae > Callospermophilus > Callospermophilus lateralis. The sequence continues at coordinate 123,116,831 of NC_135306.1, read as the reverse complement.
ATGGCCCCAATCAGCAGAGAAAAAGACACCCTTCTCCCACCCAAGCAGGTCATTGTCCTACCTTTACTTTGATTACTTCTCTAATGACTTTAAACAATCCTGGAAAGTCATGAACAAAATAATCCATTACAAACACAATTAGCTTATATATAATCACCAAAGTGTATTAGTTGCTACCAGGCAAGGGAAACAAGTCATTCTTTTGTTTACCCATTGATTTATTCAATCAGTACTTATTGACCAATCACACATTCAGGTATCATAACAAATGTGGGTTACTGAGATGAAAGTTTAATGCTCCATTTTAAGGTGCTCACTGTCTGGAGGCAGGGAAACACTATATGTGATGAGTACTTGTCAAGACCTAGGAACAGATGAACAGGATGCAATGAGAAAATAGCCAATGGGAATCAACATTGACTAGAGCTTCAGAAACTTTTGATGGAATTGTTAACAGGGCAATAAAAGACAAAGAGCATTCCTATCAGAATAATATAAATAAAATTTGGCTCTAGTCTTCAGCATTCATGCAGTTTAATAAGGCATGATCATATGTGCTTGAAATCAAATTGGAACTACTGAAAAGTTAGTAAAGCACCGAGACACTGCATATCTTGTAACTGTTCCTGCAGCAGGGGTGGAAACTTGAATCAGAGAAGTTTGGCAGGTACACAAGGTCTCACAAGGACTCATTAGTAAAAACAAGGTCAGAATCTGGTTCAGCTTGTTAGACCTATCATTGTTCTGGGGAAGTGAAAGATGATTCATTTCTCACCATTATTTTTAAGTGTGATACAGCATTTCATGTTTAAATTAGGGTCCTCTTTTAGAAGGTGGGTAGTGTAACAAGGACCTAGTGGATGCTTTTGGTAAAAACAATGACTCTTCACTTGAACCTGCAAATGTAAAAAAATGTGGCATCTCTCCCTCCATATTGCATCTGCAACCTTTGCTCAGAGTAAGTAAGGTGCCCTGGATTCCAGGATCATCAGGCATGACAGATAAACATGATAAGCGGGTAACGGCAACTTTTTTTGTTGTTGTTTGTTTGTTGTTGTTGTTGTTGTTGTGTGTTTGTTTGTTTTTCATTTGACAAGACACTACCACCTGACCAATCCTTAGATAATCAATTTGGTTAGATCACAGCTTGGGAGACTACTTCACTATGCCTCTCCTGGTCTCCCACGTCTACTAAATCTGGAAGCTCATGTCAGTACTCCTGAAGGCTACCTGGAAATGTGAGTTCCCTTTGTCTTCTTCATATAACTATACTGATTAAAGTTCCATTCCTGCTTTTCACCTTTACTTTTTATCTTTGGATTTTGTGGTGAATGGCCAGATTTTGATTTATTGGGACTCCCTGAAAAGGCTTCTGGCCTAGGACTCCAGTAACAATAACACTGGTGGGAATGGATTGTTAAAGTGTAAAAGATGAAGTCCATATGCATTTCACATGCATTTGGATAAGTTTCCCATAAACCACCATTTGAGGATATAATCCCCACCCCCCTAACCACAATATCTGAAAAAATTTAAAGTGCTCAGCTTCATGGTCACCTATGGCTCTGCACATCTATTTCTAAGGAAGCAGGGACATTTATGGGTTATCCCAGCATTGTGCTTGTCCTGGCTTTATTTTGTGCCACCTTGAACCAAAATATGAAATTCAGATCTTTTTTCAATTTCAACTTAAAAATTAAAAAAAAAAAAAAAGGAGCCACTCATAAGAGCTTTAGGTAAAGCTACATTGAGAATTTTGAATGAGGCTGTTGACAGAGGAGGGGTTTACTTCTCAGCAACATAAACAACTACAAATTGAACATTAAACATCCCTGTTCATAAAACCCCATCAGCTACTTTGCTGTTGGAAATGTTAATCCCCAGCTTGAAATCCTGAAGTCCCTGTTCTCTCCTTAAGTGAGTACATCTCAGTGCATGCAGGCCTGTACTCAACTATTGCACCTGTATCTCTTTGTCTGAGGGTTTCCTCTGATCCCATAATCAGAGTCAACTCCATCCATCTGATCATGCATATTTTAATCCCAAGCACTAAGGAATATCCCCTCTTCAGAAGATCATCAACTGATGATTGTTGAATAGCTGTTAGGGTTTGGATTTTAAATGTCCCCAAAGGTCCATATGCAAAAGGCTTGTAGAACCTTTAGTGCCTGGTAGGTCATTGGGGGGTGCCATTGAAGGGGACATCGAGCTTCCGCCCCCTTCCTCTTCCTCCTCTTTTCTTCCGAGTCCCTGAGGGATCAGCAGCTTTTCTCCATCATGGTTGCCTGCCATGATGTTCTGCCTCACCACAGGCCCCAGAACAATGGAGTCAACTGACCATGGACTGGAGCCCTTGAAACGGTGAGCCAAAATAAACCTTTCCTTCTTTAAGTAGTTTATCTCAGGTATTTTGTCACAATGACAGAATATTGACTAGCAAAAATCCCACTTATAAAGATCCCAGGTTCTTCACCCATGGAGGGGGGTGGTGGTGAGAAAGTGTGTGTTCTGCAAGGTTTCCTAGCATCTTTAAGTTGATTGGTTTCCTTCCCTTCTTCTCAACCTACTCCTGTGATAGTGCTTTATGAGTATAGCTCTCAAATTAGTCATTTGTTCCTAAACCTTTGTTTCAGGGTTTGCCTTCCAGAGAATCCAAAATAAGACACACCCACTCCAAATGTAGGTAAGTTATTTCCCTAAATATGTTTTTTTTCCTCCCTAAAAGTAATCCTCATGCAAAAGATAAAATATTTCTTTCTCCCCTGTTATATGTTCAATTTTCAGAAAAGTTTCTAACAGAATTGGCTTGCTGTTTTCGGGGAAGGGGTTAAAATAGCAATGTCTCTGAAAGTATCAGATAACTAAGGCATGCTGATTTATTCTGTTCTTCTCACCAAGATAGCTTTTTCTTTAGAGCATTACCCTTCTTATTCTGGGGAACCACACATCTGGCAAGGTTGAAAATACCCTTAAGAACATACCTTAGTCTGTGTTTCTCAAAAAGTCCATTTTGATTCCAAGGGGATATTGAGGGTCACAACACTTCTCAGCTTTACATAGTTTATGAAATCATAATTCCACATTTACTATGTGTTCAACATTATTTGAGACCTAGGTAAAATGGAGAAAAAATAAGAAGAAACTTATTGGGTTCTCTGGAGGCATTCACGTCCTGAAGTAGCAGATAGACATGAATCAGATGTATGGATTCAGTGGTGAAGGCTGTAGAGATGGATGCTTAAGCACAATGGTAGCAGGTGTTTGGTCTCCTCATAAACTAAATATTGAACAATGGCTTGCTAGATTACAAGAACAAAATGAAGGCCTTTTAGGGGAAGAATGATGCCATTTCTGGACTCTTTCAGACACTTCTAAAATTTCCCTGGAAAGCTGTGTACTCTGTGTACAGAAGTCTAAATTGAGGTCTCAATCAAGGATACTGTACAATGTCAGAAGTAGGAAAGACTTAGGGATCATTTCATTCATTTAATGAGGAATGTAAAAGTAAATGGAATACCACAAGGTCATATAGCCAAAATCATCCAGATTAATTCATCCTTCATGTAAAGGACTTGCCTATATGTCATGCACTTGTTCAGGGGCCTGTACACACATGTACACCACACACACAAATAGACACATTTGAAAAAATGAAGCACCATATATAAGTTTCCTTCAATTTTTCTAGGGAAAAGAAATTGAGCCATTTAAAATATTGTACATTTGAACCAGTTAAAATATTATGGGACAAGCAAATGACACAACAGAATTGAATTTAGAGTCACAGCTTAGATTGTTAAGAAAAGTCCACAGATTACTCTTTTAGGACAACTGCAAGATTGCCTTTATGTGGAACAAGATACTGATTTATATCTCCAGGTTTTCAAGAAACTTATTTATCTCACTACTTGTAGGGAATTTTCCATCGCAGAATCTATGAAAGAGAATATAAACTCTTTTAGAATTTCCCTTGCAATTAATTTATAAGAGGCAAAGAATGCAGTGAAATTTGCAGTTAACATTATTGTATTTGGAAATGTAGGGGTTAAGTGAGGCTGCATTCAGAGGGAGGCTCTTTCCAACTTTGGAATAGTAGAAATAATTGCATTCTCAGATCCTTGTGAAGACGGGTATTGATGGTAGCATGAGATCTCTCAATATAGATTCACTTACTTGAGCAACTGGCATTCGATTTAAAAAATGTGATAAAACATTGACCAAAGAAATGCAGGAAGAAATATGGAACAGGAGGAATGGTCTGATAGTGCTTTTTATAAGGGATCAGGGAATTGGGGAGAAGTAAAAGCTTTTTCTTCATTTATGAAGCAAGAATTAGAGCTTTTTTAAGGTGACCCAAAAGTTTCTGTATTAAATCACTTGAATGATATACCTAAGTCTAGAAAAGCTTCCTTTCAGAAGGTTTACAGTGTGAATCCAAATGGAATGAAAGTGATTGACTGGATGTGCACTAAGTGAAAGATGTGTGTGTGAGTCTGGCGGTAGAGAAGAATGTACTAATGAAGTACCTGAATTTAGCAAAGTCAGCATTTGTTTACCTAGAAGAAATTGTGAATGATGACTTAAAAGGTTTTGCTTGCAAATTTGAAGTGTTAGCAGTTTAATAAATCACATCCCCCCAAATCAGAGTTGTTTTTGAGTAACCAAGTGGCAAAGTTCCTACTAGTAAGTGGAGGTCAATCAATAGAGACAGTATATAAATACTCCCAGAGCTAGAATCAGCTTTATTTTTTCCTTTGATTTTTTTACTAAGCTGTACCAACATAAGTAGGCAATCCCCATTCTGCTGAATCCATTTCACAGTTATTAAGTGCCAACTATGTGCTGGGCTCTGTGCTGGGCTAAGGGTATAAAAGAGCTTACCTAACATCTGATAACAGAGGACATTAAAGTAAAATAATTCATTAGATGCCATGAAAAAGTGCAACATCAGTGTATTGTTGTAAAACTAGAAAGGGTGTTAGCCAAAGAATGATCTGGGCAGGTGGATAAGAAAAGCTTTCATGAAGAAGAAAATGATTCGTTTCTTCAAGGAATAGTAGGGCATCACCAGGTGAATGAGTAATGTCAGGGCAAGCATGGAAAAAAGAACAACCTCTGTAAAGACAGTGGTACAATTCCCATGTAGGGATTAGAAGAAATTGCCAAAGAGAAGGATGCAATTTGGGAGAGTGGTTAGGGGAATAATTTTGGCAAGAGATACAACTGGAGAGTTAGGTAAGCCGGAGAATGGAATTTCCTAGGTAGATGGAGTTTGCTGTTGAAGTCTAAGTGACTAGCTTGCCTTGTTGCTGCCCTGTGGAAATCTCAATACAATTATATAATTTCTGTGGTATTCAGTGCTCTGATGGGCCATTTGAGAATTTGGAGTTGTCAGTCTGTCTAAAAAACTGCAGTCAAATAGTAGAAAGAATTGAGCAATGGACTCTGATATACAGAGCACTTGAAAGAGCTTAAACACACATAGCAAACTCTTCCTAAGTCAAAAAGATGACAGTGGACCATGCCTGAAGCCAGAAGACAGAGGGAAGTGACATGAGGTAAAAGTGTATGTTCTGGTATGATGTAATATAAATTTGTTTCTCCTGGTTACATGGAAACTTTATCTTTGGAAAGCTTAAGGTAGTTGTAGAGGGTTGAACAGTGTTCCTCCAAATTAATGAGCACCTGGAACCTTAGACTATGACTTAGTTCATTTTCTGTTGCTATAACTGAATACCATAGACTGAGTAATCCATAAATAATAAAGGTTTATTTGGCTCATGGTTCTGAAGGCTGAAAAGTTCAAGATAATGCAAGCACATCTGGTGAGGTCCTTCTTCTGGTGGGAATTCTCTGCAGAGTTCCATGGTGCATAGGGCAACACATGGTGAGACAGAGCAACTTTTTTTTCTTTTTCTTTTTTTTTTTTTTTACTTGAGTTTCTCTTCTTCTTATAAAGCTACTAAGGGAGACCCAATTCCCCCCAAATGTCCCACCTTCAAATACCATTAACGTATGACTTTGGGTATTAAGTTTCCAATACATGAATTCCAGGGACACATCAAAACTGTAGCAGTGACATTTATAAATACAGCTCTAAATGTTTGTCTTTATAGTTGTCTTTAGTTAAGTGAAGTCACTGCTCTAAGTCCAATGGTTGGTGTCTTTATAAGAAGAGAGTCACACAGAGAGAACAAGAGAAGAACCTATGTGGAGATGGAGGCGGAGATTGTAGAGAATTAGATATAAGCCAAGGAATGCCAAGGACTGCTAGTCACCACTATAAGCTAGAAGAGAAACATGGGACCAATTTTTCCCCCTCCAAATTTTATGAAGGGAACTAATCCTGCCAACAGCTTGATTTTGGACTTCTAGCCTCCAGAACTATGAAGGTATAAATTTCTGTTGTTTTAAGTCAACAGTAATTTGTTATGGAAGCCTAGGAAACAAATAGAACAATAACATTTGAAATAAATTGAGAAGTTTAATAATTATTCATCAGATAATCAAGCAGATTTCACATGTCATCAGTTCTGCATGGGATTTTGTCATACAATATAAATTATTATTCCACTTTCAAATACTGGTATTGGAAGGTGGTAAGGCTTGGAAAAATGTTTCCAGCTTCAGCCTACAAGGTTTAGGTATTCTTGATGCTTGTCCTTCATGTATCATAGTTTGATAACCTAAACAACATACTCACTGACAACAACCAAAAATGATGGATAATATATACACTGATGAGCTACCCAAATTGTAAAGAATCCTTAGAGTACAATGAAGTAAGCATGGAGCTGCTGAAAGATGAGATAGTTCTGAAGCCCAGTGTTGGCTCCGGTGGCATCTGCCAAGTCTTTGTGATCTTCAGTTTCCAGTTTGAAAGCTATGCAGGGCATGGGGTATGGTGGGGGTTGGGGGCAGGAGACAACATATGGAACCCAACCAAGATGCGGAGTCTGACCAAGAGCCCCTCCTAACACTGGGACTTCAAAGGACCACAACCACAGCATAAGCATGAAAAAATAAATTAATTCCACAATAACTTACCTTTCACCATCTTAGTCTTGAGCAAAAGTAAAACAAAAAGAACAACAATAAAAAGAAACTACTTATGAAATTGCTTAGCTATGGACCTACTTTCTGGCCAGTCCATAGCCTAAGTTGACATCTGTGGTAGTTTGAAAAAATTCAAGCCAAGATTTAACTTTAAAGTGACTCCAGGTTGAGGTCACTACATCTAAACAAACACTATATAAACACAATCATGGAGTCTTATGGGCTTTAAGAGAAGATAGAATCCAAACACAGAAATATGCATGCATGCTTTGGGAGAGATGTGAGCAGAGTCAACACTGATTCATGTTAGATTTCATTATTCATGCCTCTAAAATTTCTTGGATAACCACTAAAAGACCATAAAAGCACTTATACAAATGCCACATGATGTACGGATAAAAGGGAATGATTCAAACAAAAAACTTCAATTAATAGAAGTCAAAAGAAAAGGAATTAGCAAAAACAGCACAAATAATATGAGATGGTAAAAACAATTTAAAGAATTTTACAAATCATAATAAATGAAAAGAACTAAGCTTCTTATTTAAAAGACTAAGATACTAAATACTATGTATCCTGAATTAGATTCTGGAACAGAAAAAAGATGTTAGTGGAAGGACTGGTGTTGAGAGCCACAGCCGAAGGGGCCCCAGCAAAATTCCAGCTGATTGGCTCACTGTGGCCCCAGCAAACTTCCAGCTGCCAGCTGATTGGCTCCTCTGTGGTGATGCTCATTGGACTGTTTCCCCGCTCTCTCAGACCATGGAGCTGCTCATTGGGGGACTCTTTTGGCTCCGCCCACACGACCCAGCCAATCAGCCTCAAGAGCAGGAGGAGTGGGGGGTTGAGAGGCTTGGGCTCTGAGGGAATTCCTGAAGAGTTCCTGTGGTGTGGCATGTGTGTTCTAAAAATAAAGTTCATTTCTGCTTGACAAGTGGCTCTTGTATTGTGCCCAGCCAGACTGCAGCAGACTGGTAAAATCTTAATGAAGTCTATAGTTTAGTTAATAGGTTTCTATTAATATTCTATTAATGTTTCCCAGTTTGACAAATGCACCATGGTTATATTTGAGAGGAAGATAGGGAAAGGGTGTATAGGAACTTTACTGCACCCCTACATTTTCTGTTAATCTAAAATTATTTTTTAAAATTTGTTTAAAAAGTCAATGATAATTCTAGTGGACTTTAAAAAAATTCTAAATCCATCTGTTTATAAAAAACATAGTTTAAATTAAAAGAATCATCTGTAATCCCAGCATCTTGGGAGGCTGTGACAGAAGGCTCATAAGTTCAAAGCTAGCTTCAGCAACTTAGCAAGGCCCTAAGCAACTCAGTGAGACCTTGTCTCAAATAAATAAATAAATAAGATTAAATTAAATTAAATCAAAAAAGTGGGGATGTGTCTCAATGGTTACGTGCCCCTGGGTTCAATCCCTGGTACCAAAACAGACAAAAAATTTAAAAGAATAAAAATATTTGAAAGTTAAAGAATGGAAAGTTCTACATCAAGCAAGCAAATTCAAGTAAACAAATAAGGTGTTGCTGTGATACTGTACAAGATAAAAAGAGTGTAAAGCAGAAAGCATACTAGAAATAAAGAATATCATTCCACCTGACAAATTAAACCAATTTTCAAGGCAAATAAAACAATTTAAAGCCTAATTATATAATAACAGAGCTTTAAAATATATAAATAGAAGGTAGACAGACATATCAGGAGGAACGATGATGGACATTATCACCCCAGTGGGCTATTTCAACACTCTCTCTCATCACTTGATAGATCAGGCAGACAACAGTCAGAACAAATATATTGATAATCTGGTCAATTCAATAACAACCTTGGCCTAATGATCTGCTTTATGTAAGACATTGTATTCCACAATTGGTGAACACACATGAGTATTTTGGAAATTTTGAAATATTTGAGGTTGTTCTAATTACCTATTATTGATTTCTAACTTAATTGTATTATGGTTTAAAAATAATGAATCCTTTGAAACTTACTGAGTTCCTTTACGGCTTAGCACAAAGTCAATTTTCATAATTGTCCTGTGTAAACTTGAACAGAAGGTATTGGCTATTTATACTCAGCTTTGAGGGAAATTTATAGTTAGAATCTTCTATTAGAAACAAAGGATGAATGTTAATGTGCTAACAACCATTTCAAGGAGTTAGAAAAAGAATAGTAGAATAAGAAGGTAGGCCTTTTTCTTTCCTTGAATGTCAGTGATCAGAGGAGCCCTATAATTCTTGTGTATAATGTCATAAGACTAAAAAACAATCTGAAAGTGTATGAGAGTAATATTGACTGTTGGGAAAAGGTCTCAATAAGCAATGGAGTTTAGACAGTATTAACTTCTAAAGCTGTGAGAACACCAGGGGTTGAGGCAAGACTATGCTAGAGGTTGGGGGAAAGGATTCTTTAAAGAATTGAAATTTAGGGCCTGGGATGGAGCTCAGTGGTAGAGAGCCCCTGGGTTCAATCCCCAGGACCAGGAAAAACAAATAAACAACAACAACAACAACAACAACAACAACAACAACAAACAAATTTAAACTGAGTTCTCACAGCCGAAATAGGATTAATCTCATCTAAGAACCTTTCTTATACAACTTTGGAGGAGATAGTTCTCAGGCTGAGAGATTTGTTTCACCATTTCTGGTTTCAGTAAAATTGGAGGCAAAAGTTGAGAAAGCCTTATTGGTCAGGGACAAAGGACAGCCAGTCAGCTCCAAACTCCCTCCTCAGCAATAAGGCCCCTTTTGCCTTTTACTATGAATTCATGAGTCTAAAATGCTTTTCTCATTAATCCCACGTTAGGGAGATGAGGATGAAAATGAGTTGATCAATCAGGACTTTGTTTCGTAGCAGCTGATTATAATCATCCAGATACATATGCCTGATTGAAATTGTTCATGATTGAAGATTGGATAGCTGAAGCCTGCTGGTATTGTGGAAATTTAATCAAATATTTGATGCAGTGAAAAATGCACTGGACTGGAGACAGGGGACTCCAGTTTTTGTCTCCACTTAGAAAATGAGCTATGAGATTTGGAGTATTTATCATCTCTGCCTCCACTTTACTCTTCTAAAAATGAAGGGGTAGGGATAGACCCTTTGAGCTGCCCAACATCTCCACTTATCTTCTCTAGAGAGTGCACAAGACCTCCTTATGCTTTGGTTATTGGGTGGTTGAACAACCAGATGGCAGCTGTGATAATAAAAACAGTAAAAACAGCAAAAATTCATTGACTCTTTGCAACCCAAACACTGCACATGCCTTGAGGGAATGATATTCTTGTCCTCATTTTCCAGTCAGAACTTGAAGTGGAAGAAAGTTAAGTGATTTGACCAAGATCACACAGCTCAGGTGGGATGAGGTTGTGACAAACTTCATCTCTTCTACAATTCAGTTTCAGACAGGCTGTGGCAAGGCAGCTATCTTGCACATCTTCAAGGGCACTATCCACGTGCACACGGGTACTTTGTGAATGGTGTGCTTAGCAGTTGTTCACCATGGGGCTCTGGGCCACGGCAAAGCAAAACATCATTCCCCTTCCAGAATCCCTTGCTCCTTTCCTCTTGCTGCTGGGATGAGACCCGACCCACTTTAATATATTCGAGGTGTTAGGGGGAAATCAGTACTTACAAGGAGAAATTTTTGATATGCTTAATATAAAATTAAAGTATTCTAAATTTAAACCTTATTTTTCCTGAGATGAAGGATTGTAGTGGTAGAGTACTTATTTAGTGTGTGAGAGGCCCCAAGTTCAATCCCCAGAACTGGAAAAAAAAAAAAAAAAAGAAGAAAAGAGAGATTGTGCAGGAAACAGGCTGAACACAGGGATCAATATCAAATGAAAGCTGAATAAATAAATGTAGCTAAAAATATAAAAGATGGGCATGGTGCATGCCTGTAATCCCAGCTGCTAGAGGGGCTAAGGCAGGAAAATGCAAGTTTGAAGCCAGCCCAGGCAACTTAGCATGACCCTGTCTTAAAAAAGCAAAATGGGCTGGGGATTATAACTCAGTGGCAGAGCATCCCTGGGTTTGATCCCCAGTACCAGAAAACAAACAAAAACAAACAAGAAAACTTCATTTGTCTAACAAAGGATGTTCATATTAATGCACAAAGATGCATATGAACCCAGTTGTTTCAGACACACTGGTGGAAAAAGTTTCCAGTCTTTTCTTTTGTAACACACAATAGCTGAAAGATATATACATACTCTTGGCTCAATTTGACCTCTTTCTTCAAGAAAATGTTGGTCTCTCTTGCAAGATGAACTCTCAGAAGACCACAGAACTTTCCCTCCACAGTTTAGAGAGCTTGTGCAGGCACAAATGATGGGAAATGGCACAGACATTCTAAATAAATATACAAAGGATGTCTAAATTGAAGGAGAGGTGGTCAATAACAGGAGCCTGGAGTTGAGATGATTGTTCTTTTATCAAGAGGAATTTTCTTGACTTGGTTCTTAATACAAATAGGAAGGACTTTTTATGTTGAATCTTTGAGGCCCTTGAAAAACCAGTGGCCTTTGATTAGCTTTCTATTTAACTGGAGTCAATTTTCTTGAGATGTGTGGAAAATATTATCATTCTGCTATATCATGATACGTTGAAATAGGATTGACAGTTAGCTTTGTAACAGGAAAATAGATAAGATTTACAAAATTAGACTTTCAGAAGAATCATATCAATTAAAAACAAGCATCAATTGTGTTAGAATTATTCAGTCATTCTCTTATCCATTCAGTCATTCACATATTTGTGTGCTTATTCATTCACTAGTAGTTCTGGTAGTATAGTGATTTAAGATATTAGGTTCCATATGACACAGAGCTGGACTTATTTCTAGCCTGCAACTCTCTAGCTGTGTGACCTTGAGAAAATTATTCTATTGCTTGAGCCCAAATTTCCTTATCTGTTAATGGGATTAATAATAGTACCTATCTCATATCATCATTATGGGCATCAAATCAGATAATGATATAGTAAAATCTTAATAAGTACAAACAATTAGTATTAATAAAATATTGGGCTAGGGGATGTAGCTTAGTGGTAGGGCACTCACCTAGTATGTGTGAGGCTCTGGGTTTGATCCATAGTACTGAAAAAATATTAATAAAATATCTTTATATGTCTCAGAGAAATAAGCTCAGTGAATAATATAGACATAAAAAATAAAATTAATATACTTTATTAATTAAGGCTTATTTTTTACTAGTTTGGGAGTCTAACTAGCTTAAGGATTCTGAACTTCAAAAGTTAAGGCTATATTTATTTTATTTTATTAAATTTACTTTTTTAAACCACGGATACACCATTTTTTACTTCTGCATAGAATAATACTGAATAATCCACTTTCTTTCTAGAAGAGGGAATACTCTTACTCATTATGGAACAGTCTTCTTGTAGAGCTAAAAGCTGCTTTCCTTACCAGTGTGGACAGATTGTGCCAAGAAGTCAGATGGCAGTTTCTCTCTGGCCTCTTATTTGATTTTCTGTTCATGCTGAAAAGGATGTAAAAAACAAACAAATAACAACAACAACAATAAAACCCAACATCTTCCAAAGCTGTAGAGAGGGATTAAAGGAAACTCTTATTGCTTCATACAGATGTTTCCATGTTGATTTCTATTTTTTTTAAAAGAAAAAAGAACATATAACACTTATTACATCCTAAGGCAAGGAAATATTAGACTCTGGTTTCTAATTTAAGTGATGATTTTATCAGCTCATGCGTAACTCTGCCTTGAACTTACACACAGCACTTTTACCACTAGTAACAAAAAGCACTAGCTAAGATGAACTGAGCTCTTAACATGCTCTGAGCACTATACCTGAATGTTTTCAGAAATTTCCCTTCCTAATTCTTATGTAAAGGTACTAGGTCAGAATTATCATTATCCTTATTTAATGAGTGAGGAAACTTTCTTAATGAAGTAAATGCTTTGCTCCAATCATACTGCTCACAAGTTCTATTCATCAAATTTATTGAGTGCCTGAATTTGTGAAGGACTCTGGGGGATATGGAGATGTGAGAGGCAGAGTCTTGTCCTTAGGGGTGTTTGTGGCCTCAGGGCAAGAGGTAAGGCACACATAGCGTAAGCTCTGCTAGATGGAGGCCATGAAAAGAAAGCTTATTCTTCACTATATTTCTTTCTTACAAGTTCATAACTTATAGGTCCCCAAATAAACCATTGTTCTTACAGTATATCCTCTCTATATGTCACTGCCTCTTCTTGGACTGTGTCTTTCTCTAGGTCTCATCTTTCTCCTGTTCTTTTCCTCGCTGACTCCTACGTGAGCTTTGAGACCTAGCTCAGAGATTCTGCTTTCTAGGGAGTCATCCCTCAACCTGGATGGTTTGCTCCCCTTCTGCATTCTTATTATAGTCTAGGATAGTCTAGGAAGTTGAAGTGATTAGAGTTCATCCAGGATTATACAAATTCCAAAATCTTTTGGAGGCTAGAAGATCTTGTACGAAGGGTTTGATTGGCTTTGAGGCATAATAGAGCCCACAAATGGAAGAAGAGTTAAATGCTGATTCCAGTAGTGCCACTAAAGCCAGCTTGATTTCCTTGAATTAACCACTTATCTTTAGATTTCATAAAATGGTTAAAAAATGCTAACTTTATCCCAAAATAGCTGTGATATTTCATATAAAAATATGTACATTCCTTTAGTTTAGCGTCTTATTTTTTTAAAAAAAAGTTTCAAAAGAGTTATTCCAATTAGCATGACTATTATTTTCAGCTCTTGAGTTAGGAGGGATGAATCTGAATTATAAAGTAGACATTAGCCTTAAATGAACGAAAGAAGCAACAGAGCATTCTGCACATTCCTCTCTATCAGGTATTCCTTTGTTACAAATTATTTCACAAGTTCTCTGTGCAGTCTTGATTCAAATGTCTTGTGATAATTTCTCCATTGCTTATGTGTATAGATCATCTCACAGGTATATTAACTGCACAGGGGAGGATACTACTTTTTTCAGCTATATTTTTAAGTGAATAAATCCAGTGAAGTGAACAGAGTCCACCCCTATTCCTTTTACACATTTGTGAGGGAGAATGCATAGGAGATCTGACTATTTTGGAACCATAGGTATGAGGTTCAAAAATGAACCTTCGTCTCACATTCCTCTGAGTGGACAGTGGAGTCAGGAATCTACATGAACAGATATACCTGGGGAACATTGACTTTTCTCTGCCATTTAACAATGCTGTTTGCTGACTGCACTGGCATTCAAATCTGATCTTGGTTGTGCAGTAAACCATTTTTTTAATATTTATTTTTTAGTTGTAGTTGGTAGTTGGGCATAATATCTTTATTTTGTTTATTTATTTTTATGTGGTGCTGAGGATGGAACCCATGGCCTCGCACATGCTAGGCGAGCGCTCTACTGCTAAGCCACAACCCCAGCCCCTAGTAAACCATTTTTTTTTCCCCACAAGATTTCCTCAAGAAAATTAAATGGAAAAAACTGAGGTGAGATTTTCAAGTGACAAATGCATTAATTTTAAAAAATGTCTTCATATTTCATATTGTGAGTTCTGAGAGAGAAATCTATCTTTTATATGAAAGTGCCATCTATATTGTTCACTTAAGACACAATTGTTAGGCCCAAAGCATTCATTGATATATCCCCCAAAAGTGGAAACAGCCATTGCAAAAATATTCTATATTGTATCATTTCTTTTGAATTTTTAGATTTTTAGTATTGAGGATTAAACCCAGGTGTGCTTGACCACTGAGCTACATCCCCAGTCAATTTTATTTTTTATTTTGAGACAGGATCTTGTTAAGTTGCTAATGGCCTCCCCAACTTGCTGAGAATGGCTTCAAACTTATGATCCCTCTGTCTCAGTCTCTTGAGTCACTGGGATCATAGGCACACGCCAACACAGCCAGCCTGTCTTACATTTTAAAATCTGTGAATTTTTAGAGAATTCAACCAATATTTTCCGCTTGGCTATTACCATATGAATAAGAGTAATAATATATTACATTGATGGCAATTTTGTATTTTGAAAATTGCCTTCATAGATTTCATGAGGTAAATGAGTTTGTCTACAAAATTCTGCAGTTATAAAAGGAAACATGCAGTGCTTTCATGTACACATCTAAAACCAATCCCACATTGTACATAAGAGATAATGACAATCTTTCACAGCACAGAATAGAAATGAACAAGAAAAGGATACAAAATTGTGGTTGCAGGTAACCTCCTTCTTTTGGGAAAGTAGAATTGTTCTCTTATATTAATAAACCACCTCTTAGGAAGAGAGATATGCAGGATAAAATAAATATCAATTCCTGTGATCTATAAAAGGGAAGAAAAAAATCTCATAGAGCTTGAAAGAAGTATCCTAGTAACTTACTGTGGAATTAAATTTGAGATAAGGTGGGTATATCTCAGCTCCCATGCACAGATATTATTTTTTCTGCTGATCTCCTTTTGTAAGTTAGTCTTAAAGCATAGAGTCCAAAGAGAGCCTTACTCAAGCCCCTGTGTATAAAGAAGGGGCTGTGCAGAAGCCATTGTGATGGCTTTAGAGGAAAAAGCACATCCAAATTATGCTTTCTCTTGTCTTTTGCCAGACATGGTTATATATTCTCAATTTTGTCTGCCCTCACCCAACTAGATGCTTGCATGAAGTGCAAGATCCTGAAAGAAATAAATGCTGTGCTGAAAGTTGATGAATTTAAATTCCTTCCTTATCATATTGAACAATGACCTTGGGTAAATTGCTCACTCCATCTTTGTCGTTTTTGAAACACATTGTAATGTGGAGTCAAGATGCCAAATCTTCATACCTCATCCTGTTTCCAGCCCAAGATTCTCCTCCTTGGCTGAGCCCACAGGAAAGCTCCCAACTCTCAACAGCACTCACTGGAGTAAGCTCGGGAGTCTGTTTGCTATCCTGAATTTAAGTGAAAGAAGACATGCTGTGAAGATAGCCTTAGGCTCAAATATCCATAGTTTAACAGTTGTCTAACCATAGGCAAGACAACTGAATTTCTTTGACTATCAGTTTCTTATTTATGAAATAATCATTTTTGCTCTTTAGAGTCATTATAAAAAGATGACAAAATGTACATAAAATGTCACTGATGGGAGCCACTCAAACAAGAAAAGTCATTCAAATTCCTGTCTGTGAAAATAATTTAGTCTAATAAATATTCATTGGGGCCTTTTCCTTGTGCAAGGTACTGAAGCTACTAACAATGTCTCCTTGAAAGATACCCGAAAGTATGGCCTAGGAAAAGGAACATTTCATAAAAAAAAAAAAAATTTCCTCCTCTTACTACTGATAAATTCTATGATGGCTGATTTTATGTGTCACCTTGGCTAAGGCCAGCTATTTGGTCAACCATTATTCTAGATGTTTCTGTGAGGGCGTTTTTGGATTAGTAATTAAATCAGTAGACAGTGAGTAAAGCAGATTACTCTCTGCAATATGGATAGGCTTTATCCCATCAGCTGAAGTTCTTCATAGAAAAAAGGACCGACCTTCCCCAGGAAGAAAGGAACTCTGCCAGTGGACTGCAGCATCACTTCATCCCTAGATCCATTGATTTCCTAGAAGACACTACACTGAAGATTTTTTTTTTTTTTTTAATGTGCTAGCCTATTTAATCACATGAGCTATTTCTTAAAATAGATCTTTCTATATAGATATATAATGGTTCTGTTTCTTGGAGAATCCTAATAAATATACTTAGTTGTTTTCTATTGTACTTTCTTAGAGTTGTTCTAGAATTTTCTTAGTATTGAATTAGGGAAAAAGTTTCCGATTGAGACTCACTGAACTGGTTTTGTAACCTACTAGTAAGTTGTAACATATAGTGTAGAAAACATTCTGAAAAATTATGGGTTTCTGTTTAACGATTGTGCCTATCACTCCCTTGACCAATTTTGTTGTGCTCTGCCATACAATACAGTTTTGATCTACTATCTTTAGATAAATCATTCTAGAAAAATATTTTTGTGTGACAGGCAACCTATCCTCAAATGTTTTATTATATCATCTTTCCAACTTGATTAATTATCAGAGATAAATATTCAAGAGTTCATTTGTACGTAATTAAATATGGGAACACAAAGTTCAAAAGTAAATCATCTTATTTTTATTAGTCGTGCTGATTCCATAAAGTTTCATTTCCAATACAGCAAAAATTTTTCATTTTTTAGTTACTCTTAAAAAGTGAAACTTTGGAATGCTCTAGACTTCAATCCTTTTTATTTATAGAAATATACATTTGGAAAATAAAATCAATACTCTTAATGGCCAACAAGTAAATAAGTACATTGGATTATAATTTAATTAAAAAATAAATACCATGAGTCCATACTGATATTAATAAATGATGAAATAAATACACATGAGAAAGAAGAGCTTAATCCTCCTGACAGAAGAATTTCAACTAATTTGTGTAGTTGTGCCCATCTCAGGAGATAGAGTTCCTGTCCTTATCACCTCTCCTTACCCGTCATCCCAGGCACTGTTGTGTGGGCTGTACTTAATAACTTGCTTCCAAAGAACAGAGTATCCAAAGGCTGGGGATGGGGCCAGTTTATGGTTAGAGACCTGGCAAGTATTATCTCAACAAGGTGACCAAATTTAACATCACCAGTGATAAGTCATGTTAATAGCAAGCATCCTTAACATAGGAGAATACAGTTCATTCCTGGAGGTTCCTGCCTAAGACCAATGCTCTAGTGTAGCCTTGAGAACAGGACTGAACAAACCCAAACTGAGTGTCATTCTGTAAAAACTGACCAAGGCTCCTCAAAACCATCCTGACATTAATGACAAGGAAACTTGTTTCTGAGGAACTGTTACAGATTAGTAGACAAGAGAAACAATGGCTTAATGTAATATGGTACTTTGGATGAGACCCTGGAGCAAAAAAGAACATTGAGGAGAAAATGGGAAAATATGAATAAACTTGTGTCCAGTTAATAGTGATGTACTAATGTTGGTTTCCTAGTTGTGACAAATGGACCCCGGCAGTGTAGGATGGTAAAATACGGTAAATTGAGTAGGGTTTTACATAAATTTTCTGCACTACTTTGTAACTTTTCTGTAAATATAAAATTACCTTAAAGTATTCCCCCCCCCCAAAACAATACAGTTCTATGAACTGAGTAAAAATGTACCAAATGCAAATAAAAGAATGTAACTTGGAAGTTTCAGAAAGTAATGGTGTATTTTGGCCAGGCATGTGATACAAACCTATAATCGTAGCAGCTCCAGAAGCCAGGCAGGAGGATTGTGAGTTCAAAGCCAGCTCCAGCAATTTAGTGAGCCCCAAAGCAACTTAGGGAGACCCTGTCTCAAAATAAAAAATTAAAAGAATTGGGGATGTGGCTCAGTGGATAAACACCCTTGGTAACAACAATAACAACAACAATAACAAACCCAGAAAGTAATGGTGGATTTTATCTGAATTGTTGTTTTTCTCCTGTGCTCTTAGGAGGTATAATTGCTCTTAAAAACTTATGGACTATATATTTAAAGACTCTTGCATATCAGATTTTACATAACAGAAGCAGTTTAGTGAGTAAGGTTGCTTATTCCATTAATGATGTAAACAATTTAACAAAATGGATTGAAGAAATCATTTTATTGGTGGTATTTTTCAGAATCTTGACAAGGAAAATTCAACAAGCAATGATGATGTGTTATTTCAAAAAGTACCTGTGATTTTTTATTCAAAATCACAGGTGCTAATTTTCATCTTACTTTGCATTTCATTTGAATATTACTCATCTATTGTAAATTTGCGATGAATTCCTAATATGCTTTTCTAGGAGGTGCAATGCAGAGTTAGCTGTGGGATAGGAGATCAATACTGTCCTATATTACCTAAAAATTCTGTTTAAAGCCATCCTAAGAGTTATCAAGAAAGCGCAGTAGAGATATCCAAGCTTTATATCTTTGATTTAGCCACATTCAAGATTAAAACCTCTTTTTTCCCACCCTGAGGCATTGAGTCTAGACACTTCTTATAATAGAAAAATATTTATTTATTTATAATATGAATTGCTTTAGTTTTTTCCTCCAAAGTTTCTTCTTTCTATGTTGTATGTAAATGACTGTGTTAGTCCAAGTATGTTAATCGCTATAATGTAATTTCCAAGCTTCTGTGGCTAAATATGATCATGACTTAAATCTTATTTAGGTCACAGTCTTTGTGGGTAGGGAGTTTGATCCATGCAGTTATTTAGAGCAAGGCTTCTTCCATCTAGTGGTTCTTACATTGCATTGACTGAAGTAAGATACTGGGCTTCACCTGATTGTAAGGAAGTCTAGTAAATGTAGCATAGCTGGTGACCAGGAGAAAAAGAAAATGGGATTTCTCTTGGAATGGAATTGCAAGGAGGATGGAATATTCTTATGGCAGGATTGGGCATCCATGTATTTGGATTAGAACATAGAGCCCTTTGAACACACAAATCACCTGTGTCACATAATTGATGTTAAGGTATCTAAAGGCACACAGAAGACGATATAATAAGTATTAATCACTTTTATCATATATTAAAGAATGTTTCGGTTTTTGACACCTCCTAGGGTTTCTACTTATTTTTAAAAAATTTGTTCTAATTAGTTGTACATGAGAGTAGAATGCACTTTGACATATCATACAAAAATGGAGAATTTCTCATTCTCCTGGTTGTACATGATGTACCATCACACCAATTGTGTAGTTATACATGTACATAAGGTAATAATGTCAGATTCATTCTACCATCCTTCCTACCCCTTCCCTCCCTTTACTCTCCTCTACCTAATCAGCTTTCTTCTTATTTTTGACAGTTATTCCTTGTTAAATTTCACAATCCCTCAGTATCTCTGACACATGAGATCCTCAAAAATTAGAGATGGCACTGTGATGTGATGCCAGAAAAAGCCAAACAACTGAAGTCAACATATATTTTTATGGCTCCAATACAAAAATCCAAAATTTCATCAAAGAAATTACAAATTTAGAGTATTTTTAGTAAAAGAGTTAATATGTGTCCAGGAAGATTGCACCTTTTCATTGATTTCTTTCCTTCACAGGTTATCAGTTATCTTCCTCATGAAGGTTTTTTGACTTTTTTTTTTTTAATTGCTACACCAGCCCCTTGATTTGAGTTCAGGGTTGGTATGAGAGTCAATCTATTAGGTAGATCAGCTAGGAACAGTATTCAAATCCTTTCCAGGCAATGAATACGAACCCACATGTTTTAGCTGAAATTTCCCAATACAACCCAGGAAGCCTGTTGGCTCATTGTAGAGTCCAGTGGTATGTTGTGTTTAATAGTCAGTAAAGGGGAGGAAAAATTTTGCAAGCCCTGATTTGCAGAATTTGCAGTTTTCCATGGTGTAAACACTTCCTCTCTGGCTTATCTCAAGCTACCAACTTGACATCATGGAATGTGGAGTTGGGAAGGAACGTGCACATTCTGCTTTCACAAGACAGTTTGAGCTGCTCCAGCACACCATTAGTAATTCCTCCCTTCTGCAAACCAGCCCTGAAGAGATATTTGGATTACAACTCCTACATTCCACAATTCAGTCTTCATGAAGACAGTTGCCATAATTAGTTATAAAGGCAGCGCTCCCTGTAAGTCTAGACTAAGGAGCCATTTATATCATGCCTGTGTGACTCATGTCCCAATCTGTATAGCTGTCTGTGGCAGCCCTGTGGAATAATGCTATTTGTAAAACAGCAAAAAGAAAGAAAAAGAGAAACTACTTTCTTTCATCATGAAGTAATAATATCTAAAATCAAGAGGAATAAAATTCCAATGTGTCATTTTTGTGAATCATGATGACATTTTAATTTATGTGGTGACTAGAATGACCATTACAATACATTGCAAATTATATCACTGTATATAAATGTTCACTAAAAATAAATTTCTATGAATCAAGTCCAGAATCCCAGTCACATGCTTGCAAAAATGGTCACTCCATTTGAGATATACTAATTAGGTTTTGGCATTGTGAGCACCAAGCAGTCACAGCAATCTATTAGTAAGCCTGCTCCAAACTTTATAACTCAACTTGTATGCTGGGTAACACCTTATTTACAGATTAACTATCTGACAAGAATTTGTAGATGTTAGGATGATCTAAAAATTTACATGCAGATAAGAAAATAGTTAAATAACAAAGGCTGCAGAGAACATGAAAATGAAAGATATCACATATAAGCTTAGGTTCTAAAAAAAATCAGTATTGTTCTTTTTGCTCAAATAAACTTGGCTAAGGAGCTGATTACTCACCTTGACAGCAGGAATAACTCTTGACACCCTTTCCAGTCCAATCATTTTACAATAACAGGACCAAAGGATTGCAATTGTTTGGCTCCTGCTTGACAGCAAAGTTGAAGAAATAATTCCCAGAAGCTAAACTGAATAATTTCTTCTCCAGAATTCCTTTCTCTTAAAAAGTCTGAACACCAATACTGTAATTCAGAAGGTGCAAATCATTCCTACAGTTCAGTGTTTATGAAACTAGATCCCTTAATGTTATGATTTATAGGATCTTGTATTTACTATAGTTAAAAAGCCTTGCATGTACCAAGAAAACTAGCAATAGTCATCTATATTCATTCTTCAGTGTTTTTGATTTTAAAATGTTTAATTAACTTGAACTTCATGTTAATAATTGTGATGATTAATTTTATATGTCAACTTAGTTGAGCCACAGGTAACCAAGTAATTGGTCAAGAACTGTTCTAGGTGGATTTGTGTGGCGTTCTGGATGAGACTAACATTTGGATCTACAGAGTAAAGAAAGCAGATTACCCTCCTAGTGAGGATGAGTTTCATCCAATCAGTTGAAGGCTCAAATGGAATGAAAAAGCTGACCCTTCCTCCTTCCTGATTGCCTTTGAGGGGAACATTAGATTTCTAAGCCTTTCAACTCCAAACAAAAATATCATCTTTTCTTGGGTCTTCACTGAACTTCAGATTGGAACTGCACCATTGGCTCTCCTGGCTCTTTAGCTTGCTACCTGAATGTCTTGGGACTTCTATAACTGTGTGAAATGACTATTTATAATCCCCCTCTGTATGGTTTTTTTTCTGGAGAACCCTAATACAACAATTAACAGGGACGCAACTGTGCTTCTCATCCCAAGATTTAGTAAACTGTCTCAACATCA
This sequence comes from Callospermophilus lateralis, assembly GCF_048772815.1. NCBI lineage: Eukaryota > Metazoa > Chordata > Mammalia > Rodentia > Sciuridae > Callospermophilus > Callospermophilus lateralis. The sequence goes on along the minus strand of NC_135306.1, from coordinate 123,094,595 downwards.
TGAAAATCCTCTTTTAATATAAACTCTCACATGTATTTTGACTTGATTTATGGATTCATATTCTGTTCTATTAATCTGTGTCTACCTATACCTTTATCAGTAGCACATTCTTTTCTTTTAAAAAAAAATAGTTCTAATCAGTTATACATGACAACAGAAAGCTTTTCGATTCATTGTACATAAACGGAGCACAACTTTTCATTTCTCTGATTGTACACGATGTAGAGTCACACCACATGTGCAGTCATATATGTATCTAGGATAATGCTGTTTGTTTCATTCCACCATCTTTTCTACCCCTATGCCCCCTTCACTTCCCTCCCTCCCCTTGCCCCAGTCAGAGTTCCTCAATCCCCTCCCAACCCATTATGGATCAGCATCCAATTATCAGAGAGAACATTCAGCCTTTGTTTTTTGGGGGTTGGCTTACTTTGCTTAGCATGATATTCTCCAACTCCATCCATTCACCTGAAAATGTCTTGATTTTATTCTTTTTTAATGCTAGGTAATATTCCATGGTGTATATACACCACAGTTTCTTTCTCCATTCATCTATTGAAGGGCATCTAGGTTGGCTCCACAGCTTAGCTACTGTGAATTGTGCAGCCATAAACACTGAAGTGGCTGTGTCACTGTATTATGCTGTTTTTAAGTCCTTTGGGTATAGACTGAGGAGTGGTATAGCTGGGTCAAATGATTGTTCCATTCTAAGTTTTCTAAGGAATCTCCATACTGCTTTCCAGATTGATCATTTGATAAATGTTTAGTAATGTTTGTCTAAATCAGTTTCAAAAATTTTTTGCTACTACAATAACATAAAGATAAACTCTGGGCTGAGGTTTGACAATTAATATGCTTTTTCCTCTGAAATAGGCAGAGACAAAGATGTGACTTTTCAATCTTTTTCTTTTCTCCTCCCTCCCTCCCTTCCTGCCTGACTCAGAATCCTTTTTTCAAATGAAAGCTACAGAATTCAAACACAAAATACAGACATTACAAATGGAGCTTCTCTGGCTGGGTCGGGGGTTGGCAAAGAAATGACCCCAACCTGCTTTTGTCCACTCCCAACCAACTCTTTAGATATTCCTTTATGCTCCAGGAGGTCCTGTTGGAAAACACTCTCATAGACTTTTACTTGCAGTCTCAGGAAATGTTTTCATTCTGTGTGTTTTCACAAATCATGGCAACAATTTAAATGGCATTGTTAATAACACAATTTACCTAATGCATTTTCAATGTCCTCTTTAATTCTTCCCAACCAGCGGAAAGGCAAGATGAAAAGAGATTTATAAAATTGCTGTGTATTATGTTACCTCCTAACGGAGTGGTTTATTTGCCTACTAAATGGTGCTACATTTATAGTCAATCGTCATCAACAGATAACACATCAAAAGTAAACTTCAATTTCACATTGCAGAGGAGGTGATTCTGATTTGAATGCTGTTTATCATAGAGAATATGTTGCTAAATTCAGTATATGGAAAGATTATGCCATTTAATTTACTTTTAGAGAGAGGGATACGCTTTCATGAGAAATGCATTAGCTATTAGAAAAGTAATATAGCTGCCGGTCTGCATGGTTTCCAGGAAGCATGGGTATGTTGCACTGACAAAATCAAGCCAGACTTTCCTCCAGTGGGATCTGATAGAAAGAGCTTAGGGCCTGCAGTTAGCTCAATGGCAAGCTCTGACAGTAACTAGCTACATGGCTCTAAGTTACACAACCTGATAGGGCCTTAGGTGTCTCATCCATAAGGGGTTAATAACATCTGGGAGGCACCACTTTGTAACTCCCTGTGATCAAGAGGAGTTGCCCTCATGTCACAGGGAAAGTAAAAATAGTTACAGGAAAGTCCTTTTGTAGAAAGCAAGTCATAGAGCTTCCTCCTGAGCCAACAACAGGAGGAGATGGGTGGGTGGGGGTAGAGAGAGAGAGAAAGAGAGAGAGGAATTGTGGATGACATGGTGAGTGGGGATGGTGGTATCAGTTTGAGGACCCACCAGGTAAAATTCATTATCTTTAGGGTAGGTGGTAACAGGGCTAAAATTTAATTCATCTCATGGGAATGTTAAACTGTTCAGGTTATTTTCAGAATGAGATGTATAATACTTAAACTGTCAATTTCTTGGGGGAAGGAACTGTGCTCTGCTCATGTTTGCATAGTGAGTGCATGTGGCTGAACATGTGAGTTTTGAATCCTAATGGCTCACAGATTATCCTGGACAGTACCAATTTTAAAAATTTTATCCTATTGAAATTGTAAGAAATTCTGTTGGATGTAGATAGCAGTGATGGAAGGGAGAATTTTGTGTTAAAATTTGAATTATTTCCACTTATTTAAATTTCCTCAAGTTGAATATATAAACTTTTAATATAGGGTTAGTGAATTTATAAGCCATTTTATCTCTCCTCATTATTTCTTTATATTAAAGATAATAACTTTTAATATTATATTATAAAAATTTGATTGTGTTGCCAAACCCATAGGTCAATACCAAGTCTTAATTTTTAGTTCTGGAAACCAATTGGCATTCTAAGGTCTCTTCTAAATATAAAATTTTGTGCTTTGAACCCAAGGGTCACAGGAAGCAGCAATCCCTGCCAGAGTGCATCAAATTTGTTTTGAGGTTCTTGGATAGGTAATATTAATAACAAATGTTTTAATTTTAGTCCACAGAAAAGATTATTCTTTCAGTCCATTCATAATTCATGGTCATTCACCATGGGCCAAGCATTATATTAATTATATTAGGCATTACGGACACAGAAAACAAGAAAATATAGTCAAGAACTTCATTCTCAGAAACATCTAGTTCCATCGTATAATCTTCTCCATATTGAGGATGGGTGAAATTTGCACATGATCATGTGTCCTGGACTTGGGGAATAGAGGGACAAGAAAGGCTGGTGGTAGGTGAATTCTCAAGATGAGTGATGCAGCCCTACATTTTCTTATCAGTTAGGGATTCAAGGACGAAAAGGACACTGGTGGCCCTGGTCTATAATAGTTATGACTTTGGAAGATTCCTGGACCGCCACAGCTTGGAGCTACCCAGTCTACACCCTTCCTCACACAGGTGCTGGAATCTGAGTCTCACAGCAAGGAAGTGACTTCCCCCAAATCCATGTCCTCTGAAAAGATGCTCTGCTCTCTTGTCCTCCTTTCAGAATTCAGTCTTCCTTCATTGTGCTTCCATAGTGTCTTTCACATCTAGTTGCTGGGCCAGACACACTGCGTCTCAACAGTGAGCTGTCTGTGTCACCCATTCACCCAGGCACTGTCTGATTAGAGAAACCACATCTGAAAATTCATGTTTGCCACAGCACATGAATTTCTGTAGCCATGAAAAGCGATCTGGTGGTTCTTTAGGATGTCCCCAGAAAGCCTAAAACAATGCTGTCTTAATTGAGAGGGTTGCTTGGAAAAGTATCTCAAGCAGTTTCTGGGGAGAGAGTCCTACATTATACCTAAACAAGGCAGAGGCTCCAGAAGACAACGTCCTTGCCCACTATTCTCTATCCTCATACCGTTTTTTCTTCCCTGGTAGATTTCCCCCTTGAGAAAGCATTCAGATAATGACTATGTGAATAATGTCTCAAAATTTGAATAGGTATTTTCCACAAAGAAAGAGACAAAAACCCCTGCAAAGCTTTCTGAGAATTGGATGAAATAACCAAGCCCATCATGTTCACTGCTTTACAATTTCAGTAGCTCAGACCAAGCAAGGCTCTTTGTTGAAATATAATAAAAACTGCAAACAAACAGCAGCAGCATAGGAATCCCTACAATGTCAGAAGGACACTGGCTTTGCCGGGGGCGGGGGAAGAATTCAAGTTTCTTAGGCCATTAATCTAAATGACAGCTACAATCTTTTTTGAAAATCCTTATCCAAATAAAACCTTAAGCACAGCACTCTTCATACTTATAGGTGTTCTGAATCTCTGTAGGTCTTTATGGAAATGTTGTTGAGATAATAAAATTCATGTTACTATTATATATAGTATACAGCAGTTCCCCCTCTTCCATGATTCTGCCTTCTGCAGTTTTAGTTACAGTCATATACTTCATATACAGTCAACTGTGATATGAAAATATTAAATGGAAAATTTGAGATAGAAACAATTCATAAGTTTTAAATTGTATGCTATTCTTTTTTTATTAGTTGCTCAAAACATTACAATGATCTTGACATATCATATATCATACATTTGATTGAAATGGGGTATGAATTCTTATTTTTCCCACATGTACAAATTGCAGGATCACATTGGTTATACAGCCACGTTTATACATACTGCCATACTAGTGTCTGTTGTATTCTGAGAGCATGATGAGATCTTGTACTGTCCAGCTTCATTCTGAGTGATGTGAGTTATCCCTTTGTGCAGAGCATCTATGCTGTATACACTACCTTCCCAGTAGTCATTTAGCAATTTCAGTTATCAGATTGACTGTTATAGTATTGTAAGTGACCACGTTCAAGTAATCTGTATTCTACTGAATAATGACCCCAAAGTAGCTACACTTGGGATATTAGACCATTTCCCCAGTGGATGAGGAGGAAACTACTGTCTATAAAATTAGCATTAGTAGTAATAGTAGTTAACCCTTAACCCTACCGCATTCAAGGCACTCTGAATACTTATGTGCTGACTCATTTAATCCTCCCCATCCATTATATATGTAATGATATTATACCCAATTTCACAGACTTAGTAATAGAGGTAAAAAAGGTTAAGTTTTGCCATAACTTGCCAAGGCATGTGGTTTTTATGCTTTAAAATCAGGATTTTAGTCTAGGTAAGCATTTGCCAATAGAGTCACCCATATGATTTTAAATTTTATAATACCCTCACTAAAATTCAAAGATTATATTAATTGTAATATTTTTTCAGTACACCTAAAATATTATTATTTTAATATGTAAGCAATATCAAAATTATAAATATATGTTTTGTATTCAATTTTTAGAATGAATCCTTGACATCTGGGATATATTTTATACTTGTAGGACATATCAGTTAGAACATTTCATTTTCACATGAAATATTTGGCTATATTTTGATTTTATAAAATTTATAATGGAAAATGTAGGTTTGCAGACCCAAAGGTTCCAAACATGGTTGACTGTTTCTAACAACTCAGTTAAGTATTTTTAAAAATTAACATTTAATTAAGTTAAAAATTCAGCTCCTGAGTCATATGAACCACATGTATGTGTTGTATACACATATACATATATGTATACATATGCATAGGTATACAGTTTTCCCCTATTGAGGCCTAGTATAGGAGCTTAGCACAAAATGATGGCCCCTTGTAGTTTTTATGCAATAATAAGGAGAACTAAAATGTAATGTTAGTGACTTTGAGTCTGGCTAAATGAGGAACTGGGTTTGGAGAACGAAGAATTATTCGGTGGATTTCTAGTAGAAGAATTGATGTTTGGAGACTTGGCTGAGACTCAGTAGATAGTATGGCCACAGTTCTCCCTCCTTATCCAGTTGGACTCCACTTGATTCAAGATCTTTATGGAGAAAGGGCTGGGTATATGGAGGCCCTAATGGGCTCCCCTAGCACTGTGCCCTCTGTGTCCCAGACAAGGGCCAAAAGCATGTCCCCCACCTGACCCCAGTCCAGTGTCCCAAGGCTCACAGAATTGGGGAGCTAGAGGCACAAAAATAGGCAATCAGGTGTCATAATTCTGTAACAAATAGAAGCCAGTAGGAAAAATGTAAGGAGGTGCAGTTTTAGCCTTTGACCCCATCAATGTCAGGTAAGTTTTGGGCCAAATAAAAGGCCATGGTGAGCTGACCAAGCACTGGCTTTGGTTTCCTGGGGGCCAGTTGGTACAACCTAGCAACTCAGAGGAGGTAATCCCACATGTGGAGAAGCTCTACTCTTGCAAAACACCAGGTGAGAGGAATCTCGGCAATAGAATCTCTTCTCTTTGCCATGGGCTAATCTAACCTATTTACTCTCTGCTCAGTCCACCTGCTGCTGAGTGGCCCTCCGTGTCTGCCTCCTGTGGTGGAGCTGTGGCCAAGGTGGTGTTGGGTCACATTGTATTCCTCTGCATTTTTGCTTCTCTCATGTCTGTTTTTGCCCTATCCTTGCTGTGGACCTCTCAAATAGTGTATTCCTGTCTTAATCTTACCTCAGACTCTGTGTTCCGAGGACTTGAGTTACAACCTAATGTGCTGCTCTCAGCCCTTTCCCAGTAGTGATGGACTTGGAATATCCTCCTCTGTGCTACAGACCATTCAAACAGGCTGCTGTTTTCCTCACCAGCTCTTGGCAGCGCTTCAGTGTACTGATCTTAGATCGCAAGGCAGGGTGGCCGTGTGGGGGCCCCATGCTGTTTTCTGGGGCCCTACCATGGCTAGATGGAGGAAAGAGAGGACATGCTGATTTCAATGCCCATTTATTTCATTTAGTTTCAATGTAATCTGCCTGCAGTGACTTTACGGAAAGGAAATCTGGAGAGAAAACATTCATAACAAGGTACAGAGACTATGAGACGTGCCATGTCCCCCAAATAACTTCACACACTACGCTTCAGAACTGCCAAACCCAACCCTTTCTTCAGAATTGGAGAGAGAATTCCTAAAACCATATTTTTATGCTGCTATAGAAACTTCTCTAGGGGGTCTCACATTCAGCTTGCAGTTGTCTTACCCACGATGAGGGACCTTATATAAATGGAAAAGTGATGGGAGAACCCTCCATTCTAGTCAGGAAACGGGTGCAGGTGGAATTAGAAGCAACCCAAGACAGACAAGAGTGACAGATAGGCCAGGTGTTGAGAGGACTCCAAGAATATTCTTCTCACAAATCTGTCTTAAATAATAAGAACTATTTATTGGGTGCTCACCATGGGCCAGTGCTACACCATCTTTTCCCATATACTACTTTGTTTATTCACAACAATACTATGAGGTAGGCTATGCTGTTTCTCTATTTCACAAAGGAGGAAACTAAGGTAATGTGGGCCCAGGTAACTTATCTCAGGCCACTTGGCTGTCATGATGTTCTCAGGCCCAGGTTCTCTGATTAGCAGGGTAGGGGTGCTTAGCTGGTTGGCAGGCTGTGCTTGTCCTCTGCATTCCATTGCTGAAAGTCTTACTCCCTAACGGGAGCAGCAGCTTCGTGTTTCCTTGACGTTAAGCTGGTTTTCTTTTTCTCTGAAATACTGTTCATCTTTGAAGACCAGCACAGGAAATACCTGCTCTGGGAAGGTTGGTGAATGTCCTAGTGCCTGGCCTTTGTCCCACTGTGCTTAACCCCATCCCTCTGCTCCCCTGAGTGTCATCCACTGGATTCTGTGCATATAGAAAGATCTATGAAGGATGTGCATGTATGCAGGAAGGCAGGTATGACAGCACAGCCAACTCTTAAATATCAGCCATGCCTGTCCTTAAAAGTGTTGTGGCCATTCCTGACCTGGTGGTTCTTCCACGCAGAGTCCAGACAGCACTTAGGCTCTCCTTCATTCCAGCACCCACGCAGTAAATGTTGTATTTTTCCTCCACGTGAGAAAGCCAGGCAAAAACTCAAAATCTTTTTTTTTTTTTTCATCATTCAAAGTATGTTCTTGTGTTTACATCTGGCCTATCTCAGGACCATTTGTCTTTAACCCAAATAGCTTACCCTCTCCACATACTGTTTTTCCTAAACAAAGATAGTTTGCTTTTACCAGGAAATCTGGTTTTGACTTTTAAAACAGATTTTTTGTTTGTCTGCAATACTGAGGATTGAACTCAGGGGTGCTCTACCACTGAGTTACCTCCCAGCCACTTTTATTGTTTTTTTTTTTTTTTTTATTTTGAGACAGAGTCTCACTAAATTGCCCTAGCTGACCTCAGACATGCAACCCTCCAACCTCAGCCTCCCAAGTTGCTGGGATTACAGGCATGTGCCATTGTTCCTAATCTCAAAACAATGATTTTTCTTTTCACCACACATGGATAATTGAAAGTGTACATGAATGATCAAATGTGTAACCAGGTAGAGTTTTTTTTTTTTTTAATTAGAAATTGTGCATAAGGATTTCTTGTAGAAAAGCAGTCACAATGGGAGAACTGAACTGTCCAGGCGATCTGAAGGCTTCTGCCTCTGAGCAGGTGGTGAGGATTGGCCCTGAAGCTTCATGGAGGACCCACATGGCTGGAGGGCAGGGAAAGAACTGAAGGGGCCTCCCCCAGAGGGAAGGTGGGGACAGACCAGGGAAGGTGGAAAGGAGACACTGGCAAGAACAGAGTCTCTGGAGAACCGGGAGAGGGGGAAGTCAGGGAACAAAGTGGTGAGTAAGAAAATCGGTGAGAAGAGAGGTTTTAATTTCAGGAGTATCTATATGAGTCATAGATTTTTCAAGAGAATAGAGACTGGGATTGTATTTAATTACTCTTTTTCTCTTTTTGCAAGAGAGGGGTAGGGAGAGAGAGAGAGAGAGGTCTATGTGGTATGTGTGTGTGTGTGTGTGTGTGTGTGTGTTTGAATAAAACACAATTTTCAAACTGGACCCCTTTGGGCTAAATGATTTATTTAGTTTACATGTAAAGGAATTAATAGTCAGAAAACCTAGGTAGAAATCCAACATTTGGCTTTTATAGGCCTTACAACTACGTGCAAATTGATTAGCCTCTCTGTTACATCTGTAAATTATGTCTGCTGTCCACTTTGCCAAATTAGGTAAGTGTTAAATGGGCCATTGTATAAGGAATACAGATTGTGAAAGGGACACTGATGCTGGTCAGTCTTTTTATACTGCCCACAGGTATCAGGCAATTTCACATGAACATATGTGCTTATATGTATATGTATGTATGTATGTACACTTTTGTGCATGTGTGTGCATGCAAACAAATGTATGACTGCTCCAAGCCCAAGTTCTAATCTTTGAACTCTCAAAGTACAGGCAACTGATTTTGTCAGAGCTGTGGGGTGCATCATCTCTCTGAGCCTGTATCACAGTAATTCAGCTTATGGATGAAGCTATAAATGACACTTACATAATTCACAATGCCAGTGGTAGGAAATCCTATTTACTCTGAGAATGGTAGTGTCTTCTGTAGATAAATTAACACGGGAAGTTGATTTATAATGTGGAAGTTGAATTACTGTATACAAAGTGTGGGTCCAATGTTCAATTATGCCAGGTTAACGTAGCTAAATGCACAGCTCTGCCTCTCTACCTCCCAATAAACCAGCCATCAGGATCATTCAGGAACTAGAATCCTGGGTCCCATTATGGAACAACCTCTAATATTTATCCATATTTTCTATGTCCTAGATAGATTAACCTCCTTTTAATGATCATATTATTTGTTTTTTGAAAGAAAATACTTGCATTTTATTTTAAATAACTTCAATTACAAGCAAATGGACCAGAACCCCTGTTACACACTGCTCTCAAACCTTGGAATCAAATTGGACTCTGTCACCCTCATTGCCTGTTCCCATGGTGAATTTCACAAAGTAATTTCTTTTCACAGGAGCAACTGCCAAAAATCCAACTTTTCAGATATGACATCATCAAAAGTAATGCAGCACAATCTAATGTTGAAAGTGTAAATTACCTAGAACTAGCAGTTCACATCGTTTTCAATAGACTCTGCTTGTTCCCCTCCAAAATTTAAACTATCCTGCTATAACCATGATGAGTTTGCTGTGCTTCCTGAGGGTACTGTAGCACACAACCTGGAAACTGGCTTACCATCTTTTTTAAGGTAATATTAAAATTACTGATTAGATTTAAGCTAAGTTCTTCTCTTAAAGGTTTGCCTTTAAATTGCCTTTATCATACCTCTCATCAATTCTATGCCATTTTCAGGATTTCTTTTATTTCTGAGTTGAGAATAGGGTACCTAATATCGTGTCCCACCAGTGGAAATAAAAGGGCCATAGAGTGACTGGATTTAAGATATTCAAGACCCACAGCTCAGGAGTCTACAGAGGGAGAGCAGAGCCACATGTAGTGATGACAGTTGAGACCTGATGTTTGATATATGATGATTTATTAAAAGTGCATGAATTGATGGCTGGCTCATTGATTTCTCATTTCTCCTTGGGTAGTCACTCTGTTTGGCTTTGTTTGGGGAGATGGCCCAGTGATGGGTATAGCAAAAGTAGGTAAGGTTGAAACACAAACACTATGCACTTTGTTCAAAGGGGGATGGGGTAAGGCAAGGATCGAGGACTATGACTGACGGGCAGCCCTTCCACAAGTTTGACATGTCAGAGGGAATCTGGGCTTTATGCACTCACTTGCCTATTTTTTTTTTTTTTTCTGTCAGCAGAGCCTGACAAACTGGTTGAGCTCTCCATAGACTAGTATAGTATATGCATTTTATATACAAATGTGTATACAAACATATTCAACCACTTGTATTAATTTGCTTCACTGTGTTGGGTCATTTCCATCAGTAGACAAGCATGCTAGTTTCCCATCTTAAAACTGACTTCTATCTTGAGTTCTCTTTTTCTTTAGATATGGCTTCATTTACTTTTTTTGTACTTCCCCAAGTTCTCAATTCTCTCTTCACCTCTCCTTATACTGCCGACCTAATGTGAGTTATGTGTTTTCTTCATCTCTCAGCAGCATTCTCTCTCTGAAATGCCATCTTCACTAAAGTCTATGGTATGATACTCTCCTGGTCTGTCTCATACCTCTCTGGCCACTTCTGGATCCAGACTCAGCCTATCCCCTACATGCCCATTAGGAGAGGATCAGGTCAGTAAAATCTTCAGAGCCTCTATAAAATATAAAAAAGAGAATTTAAAGAACCACGTTTCTTAAGTGCTTTGTTTGCTTATTATCTCAAATTAAAGATAAGCTCCAGGCAGGTGGAGAGCTCATTTTGCTTCTTTCTCTCTGCAGCCTAGCCCTGGCACTATACTTAGCATCTGGTAGGTTCTTAAGAAATGTGGTCAAGTAAATTAATGTGTGGCCCTCTCAAATATTATATTCAGCCATGGACTCAAAAGGCCAAAAGATCTTTCCCCACCAAAGACCTTTGGAATCTTTTATTCCTCTGCCTTTTTCTACTTTATTTGTTCGCCACTCTGGAGATGACAATATTGGTCCCTTTTCCTTTTTGTTGACTGCTTATGTAGGACAATTTAAAGTTTTGGGTGAGATACTCATTTTAAACAACCCCAGTGATACATATTTGATGTTAGATTAACTTGTTCTGACTTGTGGTTGTAGTGGCAGGAGCTTTTCTCCTGCAAACTGCCTTCTGAATATGAATGAGGTGTCTGCACTTTTATTAACTTATAGCAGGGTTATGTTTAACCACAAGAGGAAAGAAACACACCAATTATTCTCTTGTGCAATCTTAAGCAAGTATGAATAGAAAACAGTTTTGTGGCATGAGTGACTTGAATCTCTGAATTGGTCTCTGCACACAACATTTGAAAGAAATCATAACTATGTATTCATTAGAGGGACTATAAAATAGCAGGGTGTTAAATTTTGCAACCAACAGGTTTTGTATCAGTGATGCAGGGTTTATTATCTACTAGTTCATAGCTGGTCTTATTAATTTGGAAGCATTTTGCAAAAAAAAAGTAATGGATTCTATTTCTGAAACTTGCAATTATGAATTCTGCCAATGCTTTTAGTCATCCGATATTTATTTATACATGTCACTCAGTGGGGCAATTTGCAATTCTGGATAGATTGTATGGCTTAAAGCAGTGCGCCTGTCCTCTACAGTTTAATCTTTCTCCATCTCTTAAATGGGACAACCACAGGCTCATCCATCTGCTTTATGTTAAATGAGTCCCAGATGAGGAGACAAAAGCTATAGGCTCTTATTTTTCTTTTTTCTTTTGCAGGACTGGGGATTAAACCCAGTAGTGCTCTACTGCTCAGCTACATCCCTGACCGTTTTTAATTTTTATTTTGAGACAGGGTCTTTGTTTTAGTCAGCTTTTCCACACTGTGACAAAAAGACCTGACAAGAACGATTGGAGAAGGAAAAGTTTATTTGGGGGCTCAGGTTGTTTTCAGAGGTCTCAGTCCAAGCTTCCTTCCTCGGAGCTCGAGGTGAGGCTGAGCATCATAGTAGAAGGATGTAGTGAAGGAAAACAAGTCAGGACGTGACTACCAAGAAGGGGTGGGGGAGAGAGATCTCCCCACAGAGACCAAATATAAACTCCAAGTGCATGTTCCCATTGACCCACCTCCTACCGACCCACCCTACCTGCCTACAGTCACCACTCAATAGTTAATAGTTAATCCCTATCAAGGGTTTAATTCCAGGTATCTTCAACCCAATAGGAGTTAAGACCAGGTTAAGATTTAAGATTAGGCTAAGACTCTTAAAACCCAACCATTTCACCTCGAAACTTGCTTGCATTGTCTCATACCTAAGATTTTAGGGGACACCTAATATCTAAACCCTAACAGTCTTGCTAAGCAGTCTAGTGCTAGTTTTGAATTAACAATCCTCCAGCCTCAGTGTCCTGAGTAGCTGGGATTAGAGGTGTGTACCATTGCCCCTGACTGCTTTTGATAAGACTGACGTGATTCAGTGAAAAATAATTCTATGAACTCCTATGGGGTCAAAGACCCACAATAAGAATTTCAAGAGAAAGGGAAAAGGAGTGGCCCTGGTAATTTGTGCTACCAATAAGTCTGGAGTGGCTTCCATGACCCAGAGAGTAGGTTCCCTGGGAAGTACTGGGACTAACTTTCATGAAGGGGCATCTGTGGACTGATAACATGGATTGGGAGTGGAATTTACCAACTCCATGCCACTCTCTCTGGATCTGGTTTCACAGTGGACACTCACCTGTGAACCTGGGTCTGCTGCAGCAATTCTTATACCACCTAAGTTAGCCCAGGACAACCCAAGAGACTGTCTTCAGCCATTTCTGTTCTACTGACCACCCTGTAGTATATTGTAGACATTTAAACAAAAATTGCCATCAGTTATATGTGTTCAGGTTCTCCATTTCTATAATAGAGCATTTTAACATTGTTCAAAGGGCCATAGAGTAGTGCATGGCATACTTTTGTATAGTTAGTTTCATTTTTATTTTTATTTTTCCAAAATGGAACAGAACATTGAAGTTTACTTAGAGTTGAAGATTTGGTCCTGGGCATTGTAGTTGCTGAATACTGCCTTTAACAAGCGGCTCTCGGATATTGGCCTCCTGCTTTTAGATTTATGTGAAATGACAAAATCTCCAAATTATTTGAAAATAGCTACAATTTCTTTTGCAGACATTTATTGGCAATTGTGTTCTCTCTGTGAAAAGGAAATATTGAGAAATGAACTTCGATGCTTCCTTTTATTGTTTATTTCATGGTAAATGACCCTGTTTGAAAATTACAATGGTACAAATATAGTGTAGTTAAGTCATGGGTCTTACATTGATGAGAAATTATGCTTTTAAAAGCATTATTATTGGAAAGAAGAATATGGTAGCATAGAAATCTCTGTGTGTGTTTTTTTTTTTTTAATAATAGAGGGAATACTGGATATGGAATTAGATGATCTAAAATCTTGATTTGGGGCCTTGAAAAAGTAACTCATTCTTTTTGAGTTACAGTTTCCAGTTTATAAGATTGGTCTAAAATTAAATTTAAAAAGCAGTTGAACATATTCTGAACTGGAGGTTTCTATGCCAGTATAGATTCGTCTAGGAATTATCTTAATTAGTTTCATACATCTCTTTAACTCATGGCCTCATAGACTTCAGCAAACTGAGATTAATTCCATTTGACTTAAAAGCAATTTTATTGTTTGATGTACATATTTAAAGCACAAAACTTGCTAACTTTTGACACATGTACTCATCCATGAAATCATTAAACCATCACTATAAATCCTTAGTCTGTAAAGTTCCTCATGTTCCTCTTCCTCATATTCTGAGGTCTGGGAAGATTATATTCTGTGCTGGTTCCTACATCTTGATTTTCTAAATAACGTTAATTTGTCATTTGTTTTATTTAATTTGTCACAAATCAAATAATGACAGTTTTATTCGCAATGTCATAATAATTCATCTCTTTCTGTCAGAGAAGTTCCAGATGAGTTTTATCTTTCTTTTCAACATTAACAGGGATCCTGATGGTAATTTATACAGGTGACTTCTCTCAGGGGACATTAAATAGAAAACAGGATGAATCTGAGAGTGTGGAGACTAAAAGATGATTGGATTGTGAAAAAGTCCCCAGGGGCCAAGTCCATCCTTGTACACACTGGGCCCTTTCATCCTTACCCCATATGAGAGCTGACTGCAGGAGAATATTTGTAGTTCATATCTATTGGGCCCCAGACAATTAAATAGCAGTGACCTCCAGACCCAGAACAAGACTCTTTCTAATTCTAAGTTAGCAGCTCCTGAGGCCAGCTGCTGTAGATTGGAAGGCAGGAGATACCCAGAGAGGAAAAATGCTTGAGGTTAGACTATGTCCTCTTCTCAGCCTCTGGTTAGAGAAGTGTCTTCCATCTTCCCTTCCTTTCCCCCATGCCTCACTAAGTAGAAGTCTTTCAGAAGGATTTAGAGGTTTATGCAGCTTTAACTGACAAATGTTTGCTGACCCCCTAATAGGTACTGGGCGCTGGAGATACAGTCATAAGACAGACATGACTTTGGCTCTTATGGAACTAGCTTTTCAGAGTAAGTACACATATGCGGCACTATGGCTTCAGGTTATGGAGATGCTTCAAAGGAAAGGCAGAAAAGTCTTCTGCAAACACTGAAGATCAGAGCATTCCATGAGAAAGTGACATGCATAAAGAATGAATGAATGGATAATAATAATAATAGCTAACATTCATTCAATTTTATTATGTGCCCAAATCGTTCTAAGTGCTTTACAGATGTTACCATGGCCAAGTAGTCTTCACATAATACTTGGAGGTGTAACATCATGTGTGCACATTTATGTGTGCATGGATAGTGTGTCAGTCAGCTTTCCATTGCTGTGACCAAAATACCTGACAAGAACAACTTAGAGAATGAAAAGTTTATTTTGGCTCAAGATTTCAGAGATTCAGTCAGGGTCAGCCAACTCCATGGTTTGGGATGAAGTGTGAGGCAGAATGTTGTGGTGGAAGGGTGTGGAGGAGGGAAGCTCCTTCCCTCATGGCAACCAGGAAATAGAAAAGAGGAAAGAGTCACAGGGAAGATGAACCCCACTAGGACATGCTTCCAGTCCTCCAGCCACACCCCTCCTGCCCATAGTTATATTCTCTCTGATATGTGGGTGCTGATTCACAAGAAGAAGGGGGGAGGATAGTGGTAGTTTGGACTGAATCTTCAATTTGAACTGTTGATAGATGTAGGACGTAGTGACATTCAGTAAGCAACCTATATTTTATAGATGGGACTCATTCCTTTCAGTGGTGTGAGGCCTAAAGAGGCAGATACAATCACTATGCTTGTTGCCACCCTGTCCAGTGTTCCCAGGGGACATCCTGGCAGCTGCACTTGAATATGTCGTTTAGCACCTGAGTACCTGAGTGACTGCGGTTTGCATGTGGAATGTTCCCCAAAGCCCTGTGCGTTCAAGTCTTGGTCTCCAGATTGGTGCTGGGGGGAGGTGGTGAATGCCTTCAGAGGTGGAGCTTACTATGAAGTCTTCTGGTCACTGGGGACACGTCTGTGAAGGGGATAGTGGGAACTTACTCCGTTCCCTTTCTCTCTTTCATTCTTGGCCATGAGGTGAATGGCTTTGCTCTGCCATGTGCTTCCACCACAATGTGCTGCCACAGGCCCAAAGCAACGGGGCCAATTGGTCATGGGATGCAATCTCCACAAATTTAAGCTTTAAAAAAGCCTTTTGTCTTTATAAGTTGATTTATCTCAGGTGTTTGGGACAGCGATGCAAAATTTACACAAGCACTGAGCATTTTGATGATTCTCATCTTTAGATTACCAAATCACAGGAAACAGCTGTAGAGCGTTCCAAGCCCTCTGTCTTCTGAGCGTCTTCTCTCCCTGCTCCATCAAAGGCAGGGTGTTTAATGTGATATAATCATTTGGATCACTGATGCACAGCCTTTCAGGTTGATCAATCCACCTTTAGCTCTTCACTGATTTTGCTTTGAAGAGACACCAAGGTCAGATGTAAATGCTATTCCACAGGCTAAACACCAGGGGGTGATCAAAGCACACCGCACTAATTACCACTGATAACAGTGTAAGCTGAGCTTTCACCTCCTGTCTGTACCCAGAATAGAAAGCACAGAAGGAGCTGGGCTCACGGAAATTCTGGCCAGTATAACTCACAACATGTAAAAACGTCTTTTTAATGGCCTTGCCTGGTACACATGTTCAGTATGATTATTATAATCTCAGCAGAGTTGCTGTTGAATGCCAAAAGGGTGAAAAATGGCAGGGCATAACTGTAAAAAAATTGCATAGGAAACAAAAGGCAGAGAATTATCCTGCCTGGTACCCCACAGTGCTGGGTAATTTACGGCTGCCACTGAAGCCTGATCTTCCTTTGCTGGCCATGCACAGCCTCACACTCCGACTCACATGTTCTTCTAATGTACAAATCCCTACAGCAACTCAAGTGCCCAGAATTCTTCAGGCCAATGGTATTCATGGCTATTGTGACTACAATTCTTGGAAATACTCCCATAGCAAAGTGCTTCTTCAAAGGAATGTGAAAGGAAGAAATTTAGTCCAATTGTCCAGAAACTGCTCCGTGACTGAGGGAGGCACTGTTCGTGTGGCCTTTTAATGTTCAGGATGCAAGCAACTGCTCCTTTGGGGCTGTGTTTTTCCATTAGCAAACACCACTCTTCTACCTCCAAGAACTTGAAACCAATGTGTTCAGTTATTTTTCTTTTTCTCCTTTGTGAAGCATCACATCTGCTGGAATCCTATATTAGTGTCCCAGGCAAGGTCATGTGACTAAATGTCTTTTGTACATGTTTATGATAGTTGATTTTTTCTAGACTAAAGGAGTTAAATAAAGGATACCATGTCTCCAAATCCCTTCAACAAGGAGGTTGCTTGGATGGAAATGAACTATACATTTCTTATTTTTCTTTTTGAAGTAAATTTTTTATTCAACTATGACATATGCTGAAATGTTTACAAATTGTAAGTGCACATCTCAGTAAAATTTCATAGAACAAATGCACACATATAATATTGCCTATATTAAGAGACAGACCACCACTCCAGCAGCCCTCTTACACAGCAACGTAAATTTGCAACGTTTTTATCATTTATGTGCCAATGCTGCATTTTGCAATCTACCTCATACCACTACTGGGATAAAATTCCTTAGTAATATGTTCTTCCCAGCAGTGGCACTGGGAATAGTGGTGCTGGGAACAGCAACACTGGCATCATTGGGGATATTTATCAGAAATGAAAATTCTCCGGTCTCCTCCCTAACCTACTGAATCAGAAACCCTGGGGGGCAAAGTTGAGCTATATTTTACCACAACATCCTGGTGATATGGATGCATCTAAAACTTTAGAAGCCTTTTTTTTTTTTTTTTTTTTTTTTACTAGAGCAATGCTTGTCTTTTAGACTTTCTAAAAGAAATAGAAATATGTTGGAACAATGTTTTGTTTATTATTGCATTGGTGAAAGACCTAATTGCTTATTTCCTTTTTTACTCACTGTTAAAATTTATTGACTGGCTTTATTGAATATTGTCCCTATCCTATAAATGAGCAAATAGACACTGTTAAAGGTGCAAGTGAATTATTTGGGTTCACAATACCTTATTCTAGGTTTGCCAGTTTTTAACGTGCACTTCAATGGGTTCTGACAGACGTTTGTATTTGTCTCCCATCCCTCATTTCCACTGTAGAGTCTCCCCAAACTCTATCAAATTGTTGGCCTGCTTAGGTCTCCCTTACTAACATGGAGCAGAATTCCCAAACACAAATAAGAAACTTCACAAATATTTGCTGAAGAAATGAATCCAGTTAGATAAATAAAAATCAATGCACTGACGAGACTGAGAGTTGTAGGATGTGGAAAATAGGTGGGTCCAAGAATCTGGTACCAACTCCTTGCCGGACATGGAAACAGACTACTGGTTATAATAATGCCCTGGCAGCTTTGGGCTCTGCTCTACTGCACGCCTGCATGTGTGTGCAGACATTGCCCTGGCCACGTTCCCTCAGCCTACCCAGGAGGTTACTTTGATCAGTTCCCTTTTAGGCTGAACTACTTCCTATGTCTCCACTTCAGAGTCATTTCTGGACATGAGTTTCTTGGTCCACAGGTGGGGCCAGTCAGAAGTTTGGGGAGGCTAAAACTCTAGGAGCAATCCCAGCCAGTAGAGGGCGCCTGGTGGACATAACCAGCTTCCTCCTCCATCTGGGATGGGATCTGGTTCTGAGGTGCTCTCCAGCCACCTTTTCAGGGGTCCAGGGGGTTGTGCCCAGTTCCTGGGATGACCTCTTCAAAAACCAGTGCACCCAAATCTTAGACCTAGGATCTACTTTTGAAAAATCCCAGAGTATGCAATGAGATGAATAAATTTTCTTCTCTTGCTTTGTGATCTCAATGTACTTCTACCTTTGACAGGGTCTACCTGTCATTTATAGAACAGGGATACTATTACTAGTTTTAAGGATTGTTATGTGAAAATCTTATTTAGTACTTTTTATAGGACATTAGGAAACAACAGTTATTTCTAAGGATTATGCACATCTGGTAGACTTTACATCCCTGCTGAAATTTCCAGAAATAATTGACCCCACAGAGGTGACCCTGTATCAGTGCAATCCATAAAGCAGTAGAGGGTTAGAAGGATGAAAGAATGTATAGGAGCCAGCTCTCCCACCTCTTCTAATGTGATTCTGGTCTTACATGCTCTGCAAACCCCATTTCCTTTCTAAGAAGACCCAGGACTCCACAGAAAAACAGGAAGAGATTTTGTTGCCTTAGGTCTGCTCAATGTCTCTGCCTTTAAGGAACTTACATTCTAGGTGTAAGGATTTATATTATTAAGAAAAAATGAAATAAATATATGATATAAGAAAAAGAATTTGAAAAAAAAGGCAGAATACAGAGGACAGAGATTGGGGCACAGAAAAACTATATGTGTCATCCCTGAGAAGAGTAATTTTTGAATGAAGAGTTGATGTTGGTATGGGAGCCAGTCATAGGATGTCTCCAGGAAGACCCAAATAGGTAAGAAGAAAATTCTTCATGTGCTCTGGGAATAGCATGGAGGTCAGTAAGACAAAATGGAGATGCAAGGGAGAGAATGGGACTAGACTGTTTTCCTCCTATGGCAGCTAGGACAGGATGATTTGTAGGTCATAGCATGGGATTTGGGTTCTGTACTTACAGATGGAGAGTGCTGAGCAGAGAAGTAACATGATCTGAATTATATTTAGAAGAATCACCTGGCTATTATGTGGGAGATAGGTTGAAGGGACAAGAGTGGAACCTTGTACACTAGGTAGGAGGTCAGAGGAGAGGTGCTGTGGCTTGGTCCAAGTAGCCATGGAGGCAGTGAGAAAGTGTTTCACCCAGAAGGATTTGCTGCTGATGTACTGAAAATGGGCTCAAAGAGAATGAAAAGGCCCCGAGACGAGCCAGCACTATGGAATACAGGACTGAAAGACTGACAACGTCATCTATGCATCTGAGGAAGATTAGGAAGAGGAAGAGGCTTTAGCTCTAAAGCCACGGATGAGTTTTGGATATGTTAAATTTATAATGTCTATCGTCCATCTCTGCACAGAACAACAGAGTGTTAGTTAAGAGAACAGATTCTAAAGCTCAACTGCCTGGTTCAAATGCAGTTTGATTCATCCTTGTGTGACCTTGGGATATTTTACCAATCTGTCCTCAGTTTCCTTATCTGCAATATGGAAATAATGATAAGTTGCTATGAGAATAAAATGAAAGCACATAAGACGCTTGTGACCATGCATGGTACAGAACATGCACAAGGTAACAATGATTTAGGTAAGTTATTGAATAGTTGCATGAGTTTGGAGTTCAGGATAGAGGTCTGGGCTTTAGGTAGAAATTTGGAGTCATCAGAGCAGAGCTGCTGTTTCAAGCCAGCGGACTGGACTAGACTAGGAAGAAAATAGGGGTCGAAAAGATGAGGTCTCCAGAGATTGAGTCCTGGGGCAACCCAGGGTTGAGAGGTAGAGAAAAGATAAAGATCTACAAGTTGTTAATTCATTTTGAAGAACTTTACATTTCTTGTGAGCTTTCATATTCCTACTTGAAAATTCAGCTGAGTGGTTCACAAAGAGCAGCCTTTACTTGGAAATGTGTCTACAGTGGGCCCTGCAGCAGAGCCTATCTCGAAATAACACTTGTCATTCTAGGAAGACGGCTGGGTGTCAGGAGCTGCCAGCCATGCATTACACATTCTATTCCATGAAAAGCAGGGGTAGAGCAGTGAGACATGATCATTTTTCAAGAAGACTGGGGTGGCTAAAAGAGTGTTAGCCTGCAAGATATTCCCTTAGGGGAAAACATACAAACATACATATTTACCACTTATTTCAGTGTGTTGTTTTCTCATGGACTATTGTAGAAATCCTTATCAGAACAACTAAAAATTATAAAAACATAATTTCTGTCTTTTATGGGTGTTACTTTTTAAATTATATATATATATATATGTATATACATATATATATATACACATACACACACACATATATACAAACATATATTATAAAATTTATAATTCAAACATTTTTAAGTGTATAATTCAATGGCATTGATCCCATTCACAAAGTTGTGGAACCATCACCACTATCCAGTTCCAAAATGATTGCATTATTTCATTACCCCCAAGCTAAAACTCTGTACCCATTAAACAATAATATGCTATTCCTCCTTTACCCTGTCCCTGGTTACTTTTAGTCTACTTTCTCTATTTATTTTGTTATTCTTTTTTTTTAAATTAATTTTTATTGTAGGTTGTTCAAAACATTACATAGTTCTTGATATATCATATTTCACACTTTGATTCAAGTGGGATATGAGCTCCCATTTTTACCCCATATACAGATTGCAGAATCACATCAGTTGCACAACCATTGATTTACATATTGCCATTCTGGTGTCTGTTGTATTCGGCTGCCTTTTATTTTGTTATTCTAGATGAATCATGTAAATGGCAGATATAATATTCGTCCTTTTATATCTGGCTTATTTCACTTGGCATATAATATTCTCAGGGTTTATCAGTATATAGCTTGTATCCAAACACTTCTTTTTATACCTTGATAATATTCCATTGTATGTATATACTACATGTAATCCCAGCAGCTCAGGAGGTGGAGGCAGGAGGATCTGGAGTTCAAAGCCAGCCCCAGCAATGTAGAAAGGTGCTAAGCAACTCAGTGAGATCCTGTCTCTAATAAAATACAAAATAGGGCTAGGGATGTAGTTCAGTGGTCCAGTGCCCCTGAGTTCAATCCCTCATACCCAAAACCAAAAGTTAAAAAAAAAAATCCATTTCTCTGTTGATGAACAATTACATTGTTTCCACTTTTGGGCGACAGTGAGTAATGTAACAGTGAACACTTGCTTGTAAGTACCTGCTTGTGTTCCTGTTTTCCATTCTACTCTAGGACTAGGATTGCTAAAATCATGTGATACTACTATATTTAGCTTTTTAAAGAATATCCAAATTATTTTCCATAGCAGATGCACCACTTTCCCTCCTCCCAGAAATGCTATGAAGGTTTTTGATCTTTCTTCCACATCCTAATCAACACTATTTTCCTTAAAAGAAAAATGTTTTTTAAATCATAGACATCCTAGTGGATGTGAATCATATATCATTGTGATTTTGATTTACATTTCACTATTAATGATGTTGAACATCTTTTCATGTACCTTTTGGCAATTTGTATGACACTTTTTTGAGAAATGTCTGTTCAAGTCCTTTGCCCATTTCTTATTGGGCTCTTTGTCCTTTTGTTAAGTTGTAAGAGGTTTTTTTTTTATATATTCTGGTCATTAATCCTTCATCAGATATGTGACTCCAAATATTTTCTCCCATTATGTAGGTTATCTTTTTCACTTTCATTTGATATCCTTTAATTCACAAAAGTTTTAATTTTGATAAAATTTAGTTTATCTATTTTTCTTTTGTTGCTCATGCTTTTTGTGTTGTATGTAAAGGTTTGTGATCAAATACAAAGTTTTGAAGCTATATCCACTTTTTTCTAAGAATTTTATGGGTTCAGATTTCATATTTGTGTTATCAATTCTGAGTTAATTATGTATGGTGTGAGGTAGGGGTTAAGCTGCAATTTTTAATTTTTTTTTTAAGTTGTAGATGGATACAATATCTTTATTTATTTATTTTTATGTGGTGCTAAGGATCAAATTCAGTGCCTTAAACATGCAAGATAGGAGAAAACTGCATTCTTTTGCAGTGGAAATCTAACTGTTCCAGCACCATCTGTTGGAGAGACAAATTCTTTCTTCATTGTTTGGATTTGACACTCTTGTCAAAAATCAATTGTTCATTGATACATAGGTTTCTCTTTGGACTCTCATTCTGTTCTGTTGACTGATATGTCAATTTCCATGTCAGTACACCAACTGGATTATTGTAGCTTTGTAGTAAGTTTGGAATCAGAAAGTATGAGTCCCCCAATTTTGTTCTTTCTTGCAATGGCGTGAATATTTGAATCTCAGTGATTCATATGTTAGAATTCATATGTTAGAATTCTAACCCCAAAGTGATGGTATTAGGAAAAGTAGTTTTTCCATGGTGATTGCGTGGTGATGTCCATACTCAGAGCAGTAAAATACTGAGTTATCTAAGTCACACATTCTCAGCCCAGATTAGACAAGGCAATGCTTGCCTTCTTGCTTTAGTTCTCATACAATAAACAGGAGTCCTTTTTGTAGTCTATTCAGGGCCATATTTTTCACATTGTTGTGCTTGTTATTGGTGATTTTGGTCTTCAAAATGGCCTGCAAACATACTTTTCTAAGTCCAAGAAAGTTATGGCAAGTCTTACAGAGAAGATATGTGTGTGAGATCATCTTTATTTAGGTTTAAGTTATAATTCTGATGGCTGTGATTTCAATGCTAATGAGTCAACAATATGTTTAAGGTGTCTGTAAACAGGAACATACATAAAACAAGTTTATATGTTGATCAGCTGATGAAAATGTTGCTAGAGGCATTCATGAACCAACTCTGTATTCCTCCTAAAAACAGTGATTCAATATTTTCTGTAAAGTTCTTGGTAATATTATGGAACAGAACTCCTGCAAATAATAACAACTATGTTTTGTTGGGTCTAGTTCATTTATATTGTTGTTCAGCTCCTCCATATCTGTACTAATTTCTGTATAGATGTTCTATCCATTATTAAAATTGCTATTAAAATCTCCATTATTATATAACTGTTTCTCCCTTCAATTCTGTCAATGTTTGCTTCATATATTTGGAAGCTCTGTTGTTTGGTGCATACATATTTATAACTGTATATCTTCTTGAGGAATTGAGTTTTTATCACTATATAATGTCTTTCAATCTCATAATAAAATTTGCCTTCAATCTATTTTCTCTAATATTTCTATAGACACCCAGCTTCCCTTTTGGCTGCTATTTGCATGGAAAATCTTTTTTTCATCCATCCTCTGTTCACCTACTTGTATCTTTGAATTTAAAGTGAGCCTCTTGTACACAGTATGCAGTTCCATCAGGGTTTTGTTTTGTTGCCAATCTGCCTTCTTACTGGGGAATTTAATTCATTATATATGAAAGAACTACTGGTAAAAAGGACTTTCTTGTATCATTGCTCTTGTTTTCTGTATACTTTGTAGCCTTTTT
This sequence comes from Callospermophilus lateralis, assembly GCF_048772815.1. Lineage (NCBI taxonomy): Eukaryota > Metazoa > Chordata > Mammalia > Rodentia > Sciuridae > Callospermophilus > Callospermophilus lateralis. The sequence continues at coordinate 123,070,810 of NC_135306.1, read as the reverse complement.
GATTGGTATAAATGAATTTGTGAACTCAACAAAGAAAAAACCAAATAACAAAAAAGGCTTATTGGCTGTTCCAAATAAAAAGTATTGTTCTGTCTTTACCATTCTTATGAGAATACTCTGTTTAACCTTTAAGTAAAACTTGTTCAGAAGGATCCCCTTTGTGAACTTCAGGACTGTGACTTACTATCTCATTACTCATCAGTCCTAGAAGACAAAGCCAGGAGTAAAATTGTAATTCAGCAGCACCCACTCCTGTAACTTTCAAATATCCTATCCCTTAAAGAGAAAATAACCTATGGGGAAACTTCTAGAGAGCTGTGTGAGAGACTTTTTCATTTTCTAATTTTGATGGAAACTTGCACTCAACAGGTAACAGCTATTAACAAGTTAATTCATTTCATTTTCTAAAAAGCATTCTACCACTTTTCTTCATCTACATCTGTAAGTCCTTCAGCTTTTTGAGAAGTGTCAAAGAGTCTTCAGTATTCCTGAGAAGCTTCTATATTCCTTTTCCGATGATGATGATTATTATTTTTTTTTAAATTACTCTGTAGTGTTGAGGATAGAATAGTCCCCTGAGATCTCCCAGAATAAAACAGCTGTCACTCAACTTCTCTTCCTTGTACTTAATTTTCTATGGTATTAAGAATAAAACTAGCAAAACAACTCAAGCACTTTCTTTTTGATCTATAAATGAAACTAGCCTGGAGAGGAGGAATGAGAATTAGCTTTCTGTATTAGAACAGTTGTTTCCAAACTTTCTTTTGAGAAAAATCAATTACCAATAAAAGAAGAAGAAAAAAAGAAAAAAAAAAAAAGACTCCCAAGATATAAAAACATGGAGACTCAGAACTACCCTGTCTGAGGTTACAATAAATAGTCAGCAGGTGGGTGTGTCTGGAGCTGTGGCCTTGCTCCTTAGGCTTCCTCATTGTAGACACAGGAGTTCTCAACCTGAACTGTACATTAGAATCACCAGAGGGCTTTAAAAATTCTGGTTGCAGGTCCTCTTCATACTGATTAAATTAATGTTGTCCATCTGGGGGATAGGATAAAGGTTTTAAAATTTCCCAAGTGAGTCGAAAGTATAGACAAGACTGAAACAATTGTGAGGAAGATCTGAAGCCACTGCAACAGAGCCTATTCTTTATTTGCCTGTAGCTATAGACTTTTTTCTCACCAGGCAGAATAGCCAGAAGAGGTAGGAGTAGCTAGATCAGTATAATTCCTTTCGCTTTGCTGTCATTTTCACAGATAACAGGGTTAGAATACAAAGTGAGTTTTTTTAGGCCATGAAAATGTTAGCAGAACTTTAAAGAATAAGACAGCCAGTATGTTGTTTGGAACTTAGCAACTTGCTCTTCTATAACTTGATTCCCGAAGACAATGTTTTTTTTTTTTTTTTTTTTTCCCAGAGGGAATTATGCCAGAGGTCAAAGGAAAGAGGAAAATAAAAATCATCCCGTGTTCTCTACTTTGAAAAGTTCAATGATTACAGCAATATCTGTGAGGAATATTATTCCCCTCATTTTCTCTCTCATCCATTACATCAGGAGAACAAAGGGAATTAATTTAGAGGCTCTCCATAGCATCATTAACAGAGAACTCCTCTTTGTCCAGTTATGATTCCAAGAGATCAAAATGTTGGTACTCATGAAGATCAGAATTGTAAAGCACTTTTTTTTTTCCTATTCAACTTCAGGGAGCTAATGTCATCCTTATTGGGTGTGTTTGAATGGAAACAATTTAATGATTTAGATACTAAAAATCAAATGTAAAGTCAAAATTTTATAGAAACTGTCAGGGTATAAGCTGGTAATAAATACATTTTGGAAAGAAAAGTCCAAAATTGGCACATAAAGGTATGAAGGAGTCAGGTCGTGAATGAATAGACTGAATAAAAATAGAGAACTTTCCAGAGGAGATGTAGGCCCACTCTCATTTTTAAGGTTCCTCACATTTAAACAAATTTCAACTCCTCCAAGCTGATCCTTTTTTTTTTTTTTTAAAGAGTGAGAGAGAGTGAGGAAAGAGGGAGAGAGAGAGAGAATTTTAATATTTATTTTTTAGTATTTGGCAGACACAACATCTTTGTCTGTATGTGGTGCTGAGGAACGAACCCAGGCCACACGCATGCCAGGCAAGTGAGCTACCGCTTGAGCCACATCCCCAGACCTTCCAAGCTGATCCTTTTAAGGAAATCTCCTCTCGTCCTTTTCTGCATGCAGCCAGTAAGTAGAGAATGAACTGAGGCTGTGCTGTGGTGTGAGTTTTGTTCCCACTCAGTGAATTCACCTGGCCCAGGGGCTAATGACTGTTTGCTTCCAGCTCCCTCAGAGAACACCTTGAACCCAGGGTCTGATGAAGGGAAGCTGGACGACTCTTCCAGCACTGATTTCCACTTTCACATGTAGGCGTCTGGTAGAAATGTTTATATTCCCCGGCCCTCCCATTTCTAGCTTTGTCATATTGTAAAAATTGAATTGACATCAGTGCTGTTTCTTGCAGGTTTTCTGTTGTTTAAGCTGTTTGCAGATTGACCTTTGAAACACGTCCTCAGAGGTCTGAAACCACTACATTGGGCAAACACCTGGCCTATCCACAGACCTAGCTTACATGGTTAGGTTTTGGGTTTCTAGAAAAAGAGAGTTCTTTAAGGCCATAGCTGCAAACTATATCACAAGGAAAGGAAGGAGGAACTAAGGGGAGTGGGAGGGAAAGAGGAAGAGAACTAATGATTGGTGCGTTTTTTTTTATATCTGAGGTCTGATGTGATTGTTCTTGTGTTTGTCATACAGTGAAGACATGGAGTGTCTTGCCTGAATCTGGTCTGCTACAAAATAGGGCAACTGTGATTATACCATGCTCTCCTGGGTTCCAGGTACTATTGATTGCATTATTCTACCCACAGAAAAATTACAAAACAAATGAAACAAAGGTGATATAAAAAGGGAAGTATAAAATGTCACCACCCTTGTTCATTCCTACTACACTGTGGTCCTTCTCATTGTCCTGATGGGCTATGACAAGGACATACCACAAATGGCCAAATGGGCGAATGCGTCTGTCCAGCCATCCTGCCACCACAACCTGCCATGTTAACACAGTCCCTTGGCAAACAGAACCTCTCACTATTGTCACTGTCTGTAGGCTGCTGGTCTCCCAAGGCTGGAAACCTGCTCTGGGATGCTATAGGGACTGTCCTATTGCTGATAATTCTGCTCAAATACCTCTGATGCTCTGGGATACCCAAATTTGGGTAGCTTAGAGTAGAACTTCAGGGTGCTAGAGCCAAGAGTTCAGAAAAAATGAGATGAGGACTTAGCCCCAAGTGTTGGAGCTGCTCAGATAAAAATCATCTTTGACCCTACTAAAAACAACAGCAAAAAAATTAGAGTGGCCTTTTATTCTATGAGAACTATTTTATTTACATTAAAATACTAATGTTATGCATGGCAATTTTTAAAAAACTTCTAAATTTATATATATGTAAATAAATATATATAAAATCTTCATTATGACTCTATGAAGAAATTTTAGCCCCATTTTTATCTGGAAAAAAAAAGTTCAAAGAGGCTAGGCAATTTGTTCAAATACACATAAACCTGGAATCCTAATCCAAGTCTGTCTGTTTCCAGGATCAGTGCTATGCAACTACTCCTTAAATAAGGGGCAAGGTTTGTTTGGGCAAAGCTGGCAACCTAACAACAGATCAACTTTTAATTTTTTTTCTATGTATTTAAGCAAATGAGATCAGAGTGTACCTGTACTTTTGAATATAACATCCCCACATATCTTGAAAATCTTCCAGCATTAGTACATGTTTTCAAGGTTCACCCATGTCATAGCATGAATTAGTACTTTCTTTGTGTGGTCGTGTAGATATACAACCATTTGTTTATTCATCAATAGATGGGCATTTGGATTATATATATTTTCTGTTATGAATAACATTATTGTGAGAATTCACATCCAAATTTTTGTGTGAATGTAAGTTTTCAGTTCACTTTGGGTACATAACTAGGAGTAGAATTGTTGGGCCAATAGAATAAATTGTTGGTTAAAGTCTACATTTAATGTTCTGTAGAACATCCAAGCTATTCTACAGACATGGCTCTACTATTTTACAATCCCACTGAAAATGTACATAGATTTCAATTTCTTTATGTTCTTACCCATATTTGTTATCATTTGTCTTTTTGACAATAGCCATCTTAGTGTGTGTGAAGTGGCATCTGAAGATATTTTTTTCCAGTTTTTTAAATTAATTTTTTAATATATGACAGCAGAATGCATTACAATTCATATTACACATATAAAGCACAATTTTTCATATCCCTGGTTGTATACAAAGTATATTCACACCAATTTGTGTCTTCATACATGCACTTTGGATAATGATGTCCATCTCATTCCACCATCATTTCTAACCCCATGCCCCCTCCTTCCCATCCCACCCCTCTGCCCTATCTAAAGTTCATCTATTCTTCCCATGCTTCCCCTCCCTATCCCACTATGAATCAGTCTCCTTGTATCAGAGAAAACATTCATTTGGCATTTGTTTTTTTGGGGGGATTGGCTAACTTCACTAAGTATTATCTTCTCCAACTCCTGAAGATGTTTTTGACTTGCATTTCCCTAATGAATAATTATCTCAAGAATCTTTTCATGTGCTTATTTCCACTTGCACATCTTCTTTGAAGAAATGTCCATTTGAATCCTTTGTATTTTCTACGTTTATTATTGGGTTGTGTTTTAATTGTCAATTCTAAGAGTTGTCTTATATTTTGGATACCATGTCCTTATCAGATATATGATTTGCAAATATTCTTTCATATTTTGAGGAATGTCTTTTCACTTCCTTGAGAGTATGCTTTGAAGCACGATAGTGGTCAATTTTGATTAAGTCCAATTTATCTATTCTTTTCTTTTGGTTGTTTGTACTTTAAGTGTCATAACTAAGAAACCATTGACCAATCTAAAACCACAAAGATTTCATCCAGAAGTTCAATAGTTTTAGATGTTACATTTAGATTTGTGTTTATCATTCTGAGTTAATATTTGTGTCATGTGAGTTAGTGTGCCAACTTCTTTTTTTTGCATGTGGATATCCATTTATCATAGCATAATCCACAGAGAAGATTTTTTATTGTCTTGACACTATTGTTGAAAATCAATTACCTCTGTATTTATGGCTTTATTTTTAGTCTTTCAATTCTAGTCCATCGATCTACATATCTATCCTTATACCAGCACCACACACTCTTGATTATTATAGTTTTATAGTAAGTTTTGACATTAATGAATATGAACTTTTCAACTTTGCTCTTCTTTTTCAAGAATTTTTGGCTACTCTGGGTCCATATGAATTTTAGGCCCAGTTTGTCAAAGAAATCATGTACAATTTTTGTGTTACATTGAAACTGGATTGGCTTGGAAGAACTGCTATTTTAGCAGTATCAAGTCATTCAATCTCTGAACATGAGCCATCTTTCCCCTTATTCATACTTCATACTTGCACTTCTTTTCTTATTTATTCCTGAGTATTTTATTATTTTGATGCTACTATAAATGGGATTGTTTTCTTGATTTTATTTTCAGATTACACCTTTCCATATTGAATACAACTGATTTTTTTTTGTACCGATGATGTATCCTGTAATTGCTGAACTCAATTGCTGTGGTAAATTTTTTTTTTTTAACTCAAGATTATCTACAAATGAGATCATGTCAAACAGAGGCAGTTTTACATCTTTTCCTTTCTAATCTGAATGCTTTTTTTTTTGTTGTGGTGGTGGCAAAACAACAAATAACAACCAAACAAACACATGAGATCTCTGAAATCTACCCTATTAACAAACTGTTTTAGCAAAGAGTACACCATTGTTAGCTATAAGCATAATGTTATATAACAGATCTCTCAGTCAGGCTAAATAAAAACAGCCTGGTGTATGGGGGCTGTGGGATCCACCAGTAGGTCACATCATGAAAATTCTCAGAAATGAAGCTTTAAGGTGCTCCGGTTCTGCCTTTCCCACTGACGGCAGGGCTGCTAGTTTTCATCATGATGGTGGGCTGTTGGTTTTTAATTTTCTCCAAGAGGCTGGGGGTCAAATCCAGGGCCTGGACCCTGCTAAACACATGAGTGGCCTACATACGCAGGCTGGATTTTAAGGCTACCACGGAGCTGGAGAGAGAACGATGGAAGCCTGGCAAGTTAAAATGCAACAAGGCTTCCTAATCTTTCTAAGATTCTGATGTCTTCTCCTTAGTTTGCAGAATGGCTTTTGTTAATTTCTGGTTTCCTGGAAAAGTAGATTTTTAGAATTTTTTTGTGAGTTTACCCATTACTTTTTTAGAGGAGAGAATTTTCAGAGGTCCTCAGTTCACCATTTTTACTGATGTCACTTTTGCTTTTTTTTTTTGGTACTGGGGTTTGAATTCAGAGGCACTCGATCACTGAGCCACATCCCCAGCCCTATTTTGTACTTTATTTAGATACAGGGTCTCACTGAGTTGCTTAGTGCCTCGCTTTTGCTGAGGCTGGCTTTGAACTCACAATTCTCCTGCCTCAGTCTCCTGAGCCACAGGGATTACAGGCGTGGGGCACTGAGCCCGGCTCACTTTGGCTTTTTTTTATTTCTTTAAAAATATCAATTCTTATTTCCAAACAATTATTTTGCAAATGTATTTGTGGATATTTTTTTCTATTGTGGAGGCCCTAAATCTCATCATCCTTAATAACACAGAGCTAGGTCACAATCACAGAAGTGCCCCTTCTCCATGCTATGTAATCTAAGGGGTGCTGGCAGGTTCTTCCATGTCCAAACCTCTATCTTGGCAGCTTGATCCATTAAACTTTTCACCATGACATGATGAACAAGATCTAAGCATTGCCTAGAAGATTTCCACTAGAAATTCACTGTATCATGAAGCATTCCTAAAATCACTCATTCCTTATAAGATGAACTATTGACTAACATCTTCATCTATGAGTTGATAAAACATCAAACAAATATCAAGATGCAGGAGGGAGTAATAATGCATTGCATGTCCGAATTTGGAGAGCCCCAGCGGTGGGGAGGTAGAATAGAGGTAGCAATAAGTTGGAAAAACAGTGGATATGTCTTGCATTTAAAAAACCTAGCCTCAAATCTACCTACCTAGCTTTTTAACCTTAATTAAATTGCATATCTCATCCAGGCTCGTGGTCTTTATTAGTAAAATGCATAAACTAGTTTTTGCCATGGAGGGTTGTTGTGGGATGAAATGTATGTGGTATTTTCTAATGCAGTAGTTGGCACAGAGGAGACACAGTTAGTGTTATATGAACCTGAGATTCATATCTGATGAGTAAATCAGGGCACAGTGAATAGGCTGAGAATGAGGAAAGTGGCCTACGAATGAGGAAAGTCTGAAATTTTCTTGGAACGTAATCTTCTGTTTTGCCAGAACCTTGCCTTCTAGTTCATCACTGAATCACAGTGTGTAATGCAGAAACTGACACACAGTAGGTGTAGGTGTCTTTTTGAAATATTTGGCATCTTTTCTGTTTCCAAAACCTCCAGCGAAAAAAAGATTCCACCACCTCCATCAGTAATCATTTAGGCATTTAATGATGCTGCTAGGGGTTGCCCCTCAACAGCTTTTCTAACTCCCTCTTGTTGCAGCTAGAAGCCATTTCATCTTACTCAATTCTCAGAGCAGCATTTTCAGTTCCTGTTGTGCTTGAAAGGTGCACTTCTTCTGGCTTAGCTGTCGTTAATTTCAGGTCCTTTTAATAATTAATACCAGATCTCACTCCAGCCAAGCTGACAGACAGGCTCCTCTGCCTCTCCTCTTGCTTTTTAATTGGCACCTTGTGAGCTGCAAACTGAACAGTGCAAATGAGTTAAATACCAGGCTCTGGCTGACATTTCCTTGTTGACAAAATTCAGCAATATCAGCCTCAGGAATGTTCCAGGAAGAACTGCCGAAATAGCTCTGAATGAAGGGATGCAAATGTGCTCAGGATTTTTTTCTTTCTAATGTCTTTGCAATTGCACATCCATGGGGATAAAATGTATGTCAGGGTAGTGATTCCAAATGAAAATACTGAGGGTTGTGATTAGTGCAAATAGTCAAGATGGCGCACTTATAAGTCAAGTCCAGCACAGTCCCCTCAGAGCTACAGCAAATTGTGATAAAAATCAGGTTTACAAGGATCAGTCAAATATTAAATTACTATTAATCTGAGTACTATATCCAGCCATGTCACCTCCTGGAAGCAGTATTGGATGAAGACTGAATAAACTGAGGGGATTGTGGCAATAATATGTCAACAATAAAATGCTCCAGACATAGCCAAGAAGGAGGGGGTGTACTAGAAGGAAAAAGGTTCTGAAGCAGAAACTTGTCGTGTGAGTGCCTATCTATGACGCTAAATTTCATCAATTCTATGCTGAGAGAACTGGGTGAAGACTGGTAAAAGTTCAAAGTTGAGTGCATACTTAAATGAATTTTTAAAAAGCCACTAAAAGTAATCTCACCTTTGATTTTTCAAAAATATATATGTTAGGTGATTGAGTTAAACATGGCTTTTTCAAAATGAGCAGTATAAGTTTTCCTGTGGTTTCAATTAAAAGAAAATAGGCCAATGATTCATATTGAAAATAGGATTTGTTACAAAGAAAGTATTTGTGGAGAATAAGCATTTTTGGTCAACCTGTAAATTATATAAGTTGTCAATTATGTCAACCTATACAAAGATTGAAAGATATATGCTCCCAAAGATGTCCCCTCCCCAATAAAATTGATTAAATGAAATTTTTACTCTGAAATTGAAAGGAAAATTCAATTGACAGTTTTGTGCAATGTTACAAGCAGGGAAAAACCTTTAGACTTTTCGAGTTAGGGAAAGGCCACTTTTATACTCATGTACTCGTGGCTTATATTTTTCTCAGAAGTTGTTCTTGGCATCTGTGTCAGTAAATTTTTCTGTGATAATCCAGGACTTCAAAATCTTTCAGTCCCAAGCACTCGTTTCTCTCATGTGCCACACAGGTGGCTGCAAGTACTTGTGTCTCCTTGTAGTGAGACTAAAGGCTGAAGGCCGTCCCAATTGGGGACACATTATTTTTGTGTGTGTGTGTGGCAGAAGGAGACAGAAAGGAAGCTCCTCGTGTCTTTTAAACAATTCTGCTCAGAAATGGCATGTGTCACGTCCACTCTCATCCCTGTGGTCGAGCATGTCATGCCCCTAAGACCAAATTCAATAAAGTGGTAACTTACACTCCCTCGTGGCAGGCACAGAAGTCCCAGGGCCAGGGCAGGGGCTAGAATCATAAGGGAAAATGCTGGCTCTCCAGTTGAATCTCAGTAACCAATGAAATACATTTTTAGTATAAGTATACTATCTGTACCATAATCATACTAAAATAATAGTTGCCTATCTAAATATAAGCATCCAGGCTTTTCATTTGCTAAATCTTGCAACCTTCTCAGGAATAGCTAATCCTCCTGGAGAGAAGAGAGTAGGGAATCACTGGGGAAAATAATACAATCTAACACTACACCCCTCTACTCTACATTTTTATAATTACATAGCTCAAGGAGTCTGATTGCTTGCTGCTCTCTGCTCCATGAACTTTCCTCTTTGCTGAATTAATCTAATGCCACCTGGCTTCACATTGGGGCTGAAATTACAGTAACTCCAGGCCTCAATCCAAGAACTCAGCTTCCCTAGAAATGTTTCTACTTATTATCAACTGGGAGAGGAGATTCTCACTGCCCATGTCTTAGATTTGTCACTTGTGGACATGGGCAGCATCCTCCGTATTCTTTGCCTCTTCTGCAGCTGCTGCTTGCTGACCTACACTGTTCCAGAGCCATGTGAAGGGTTTCCCCACTGCTGCTCCACCGGGGCCTAGTCTAAGAGCAAGGATGCTGGTTCCAGGAGTCCTCAGAGCTGTGAGGTCCTGGGCCACGCAGCTGGGCTTCTAGGAAGATGGAAGACTTGTCCTTTCTCCACTCTCTGTTATTGGTGCTGGGCCCAGGAGCAGCTCTCAGTATGCCCCAAGTCCCACAGAGCCTTTCTCACCTGCCAGCTTCTGACCTTCACCCTTCTAACTGTATCAGCTCAAGCTTGATTCCAGGGACTTTAGGTTTATGCATCTGTATTAGGGATGTTGGGAATAAAAGTCACCAGATTCTTTGTATGGGCTATTGTACCCACAATGATGCGCTCACTCTGCCTGTGTCCAGTGCCCTAGGACAGTAACCTACTGCCTTCTGCTTCTTCATACACCTTGTGCCTCTGTTTGTCTTTCCCACACTCTCTTTACCCCTGGGAGTTCAAATATATTGATTCCTTTTCCTGGCATGTCTGACTCTACCTCCTACCTTGTAGTAGACTTTGTGGATGATTCTTTAATATCGATTTTATTTGTTCCTCATTGAGGAGCAGCAATGTGTTGGGAGAATTGACCTAAGGATAATCTAATCTCTACTGCCTGTGGTTGGTTTATAGGACCCCACTCTGGGAAACATGACATAGGAGAGGTTTGCAGGAAGTTGCTGGGAAAGGTCTTTTTGCTCTTAAGAGAGAACGATGGGAAGTTATTTTTTCTCACCTTTCAATTTGAACATAAAAGCACACAGTGATGAATGCTATGGTGACAATCCTAGAGCCAAGCGGGGAACCAGAGATCAGATTGAACCGACGCTGGTTCATGGAGCAGAGGGAGGCCAGACATCTGTGTGACATCACTTAACCTATAGCCCAGTCAGCTCTGAGGTCCACCCTACCTCTAGATCCACTCTGTCTTCTAACAAAGGTACTGGTTCAAGCCAGTTGTGGTTTTCTGTTCCTCCCACAGCTGAAGCCATCTGATTAGTACACTCCCATCCCTGTCTCCTCTCCTGGTGACTCCTAGGACTTCAGGATTAAGTGTAAAATGTAATTTTCTTGGGATTGCCTGAGTCTGGGTTAGGTAAACTGTGTTTCTGATTACACGGTCCTTAAGATGCTTTGTCACCGCTTGTGAAATAGTCTGCTTCACTTGCTAGAATATAATTTAAAAAGGAGGAGCTGTATTTGTCCTCCTATGATATCATTGTTACAATGCCAGTCACACAGTAGATGCCTACTAAAGGATCACTTGTTCTGTGATGTACAGTATGGTGACATTCATGCACTCAGACTCAGCTTTCCCACGCTGCCTGGGTCCTGCTCCAGTTGGTTATGGCCAGGCTGCTTGGCCTCCTGATTTAATCCATTTTGATTTCTGGTTTCTGTTTGAAGCCATGCCCCTCACCCTCCACCCAACCAGGCCTTCTGCTTTCTCAGGCTGTCTACTTGCCTTACCTTCTAACTGCCCCTGGGACATAGGGCCAGCTGAGCACCCATATCCTGCCTCCAGTTTCCATCCTCCCTGATCAGCTTTGTCTTTCAATGTTATCCTTTCTCCACATCCCCTAAAAAGGACAAGGTAATTGCCCTGTTTCTCACTTCTGAAGTATTTACAAAACATGAAATAACAAAATTCATATGGGTGCTTTATTGCTTCCTTAAAGCTAACTGATAGGCAGCAAATCAATGGGATAAACGAGGCTCAGATCCAGGGACAGGGAAGTTTGAACGTGTTATCAAGAAATAGTGTTTTTTTTTTTTTTTTTTTTTTTTTAATGTACCTCAAATGGCAGAGTTGGAGACATATTTGAAAACACTAAAACAAAAACCAGAAGCTATCCTGGATCTTTCTCTGACACATAGAAATTAAAAGGCAGCTGCACTGTGACAGACTGCCAGACAATCTTAGGTGACACAAATAGCATGAAGAATTCTCCATTTTTTATGAGCTCACTCTAGGATGGCTGTAATAGAGTTACCAGAAAGGTATTGTGAGAACAAATCTCCACTGGGTTCCACTTCTGCATTTATCTTAGAATAAAATCACATGTGAAAATATTTGTAATTCCTGCAAAGCAAGGAGACTTAAATAATAATATCCAGAGCTTGACTTTCAGGAGGAAAACCAAAGTTTTTCTTTTTACCATGCATTCATTTATGTCAGTAATAATGTGTTCCTTCTATCTGTTTGATTTAACTTAATTACATATATATTTGTGTTAGTTAGCTTTCCATCACTATAACAAATACCTGAGATGAGCAATTTATAAAGAGAAAAGATTTTGGCTCATGGTTTTAGAGGTTTCAGTCAATGATCAGGCAGTTCCATTATTTTTAGACTGTTATTGGGAATGCTAGATGGAAATTTGGGGAAGCATCGGTGAAGCAAAACCATTTATCTTGTGGCCAGGAAGCAAGAGAGAGAGTCGGGGGAGGGTACTGGGGTCCCACAATCTATTTTGAGGGCAAATCACTAATGACCTAAAAACCTCTAATAGGCCACTTTTTTTTTTCTTTAAAGCACTGAACATTGAAGCTAGGGTGCTCTACAATTGAGCTACACATCCAGCCATTTTTGTCTTTTTATATTGAGACAGGGTCTCACTAACTTGCTGAGGCTGGCCTTGAACTTGTGATCCTCCTGCCACAGTCTCCCAGGTGACTCTGATTAAAGGCATGCACCATCGAACTTGGCTAAGCCCTATGTCTTAAAGTTTCCACCACCTCCTTAAATGTTTGGTGTCCAAACATTTAACCCAAACCTCTGGGAGACATTTATCTCAAACCATAGGAATATTTTTAATTTAACTTTTTATAAGATAATGCAAACACATATGAGAAGTAGAGGGAATTGTACAGTGAACCTCCAATATCTATTGCTCAACTTCAATAACAAGCAAAATATTATCAATCCTGTGTCATTAACATCCCATCTACCACAATGTCCTTATTTAGTTCTTTCATTCATAGCTTATACTTCTTCTCAGCAGAGAAACCAGATACATATTCAATCACCAACAATTTACCAAGTCTCGGATGAATGAATGAATCAATTAATTAATCAACTAATACTTCTTGAACCCTGATTTTATACCCACTCTGTACTAGCTACAACATAGACAAAGTTTAAAAAATGGATTATATAGAAAGTGGGTCCCATGATAGCAGTAATTTTTAAACAGCTTTATGGAGGTCTAATTTAAGTACCATAAAGTTCACTATTTTAAATGTATGATTCAATGAAATGTAAGGTGCTTCCAGAGTTGTTCCACCTTCAGTGGCAATAATTTTCGACTGTTTAAATATAATTTAAACCTAATGCCTAGAAGTAGTGCCTGGACTATTATGTGTTCAATAAATATTTATTGAATAGGTGAATTAAAAATATTTATGTCCTCAAGGAGTTTGCCTAATAGTTGGTTAGATGACATATACATATACAAAGAGAAAGTAACATAGTTTAAATAACAAACTTTATTCAGTTATTTATTCAGAAGACAGTGATTGTATATTCTATGCCACATGAAATTTTTTATTGAAAATTTCATTCTAATTTTGGAAATAACGAATTTAAAAATAGTGGCTTATGTGCTTTGTTATTATTGAATACACTTGTCCAAATGAGAAATGTCAGTATTGTTTGACTTTACAAAAAGTTCCTGCTTTTAGGGGAAAAAAAAAAAAAAAACAGAGAACACTGGATGCACATTTGTAGCATCTAGTCTGGACTCTCTACTCTAGATATGCTAATGAAATATTATCTGAAAGAAGACGGCATTCTGGATGTTGGGTCAATGTGGAACAATGCTTCTAGGAATAGTAATCATTTGAAATTTTGGATCATGTGATATGAATTCTAAGTCAGACCCAGAGCCAGGGTTTTCAAATGTAACTTTGACTGTTCAAAGAAATAAATATGGAAAACTTCTCAGTAAATACATTATGGAAGCATTTATTGAACTTCTTAAAGAGAAAGTAATTTTCAAATTGGAGGATAATAATTTCAAAAAAATGTAAGTTTATAATAAATCAGTTCTTTCCAAAACATTTGAATTAAATTTTAAATTTTATTAATTAAATTTTATTGATCTTTGACATCTGACAAAAAGAGTTCTGACAAACTGGAAGTGTTCTAACTTTGTATTTTATCCTCTTAAATGTGGAGTAATGGTTGTAATACAAAGCAGCTTCATCCAAAAGACAGAAAAGGAAGAGAAAAAAAGAAGAAAATTAAAATAAAAGGAAGAGAAATCACACACTTTTTGACTTTGCAAAGTCTGAAATTCATTTAGGTCAGACTTTTGGTGATGGTCTATATCCATTGAGGAAGAGGTAAGGTGGCCCACCATGTGCACCTATATCCTAAACCCCTCAGAATAATCTCCCAATGATCAAAATGTGCCTTTCTGTGGACTTTTAAATGGATCTATTTACTAGAGAAATGATCGTGGCTAATATTTTTCAGTCTTTCTCTCTGTTTCTAAGAAGCACCAAATGTCTCAATACATTGTCTGTGTTCATCTGTGCTCGTTGGTTTTAAATTTCCAGGATGGCGTCCAAATCCTATTTGAGTTTCAGCAATGAAAAGAGCTCTGTCTGAGGGAAAGACAGGAGAAACAAGCTCTCTCTGGGCTGAAGAACTCTCTCTCTATTTGTGTCATTAAGCACAGCAGCAGATGCTCTGAAGAGCCTCAGTGATGGCAACACAAGGAAGCAGTTGTGGGTATTTGATTATCTGGGTTCCTGAATTACTGGCCACGGGAGCAATGCCATAGTCGGGAAAGGTCAGGTACCTGGGGAAGTTGGTAATGGCACATCTTGAAATTGCTAGGCTGTGAACACTCTTTTTACCCCCAGCTAAATTTTTGCTAACTGAGCACATTTATGTGAACTTTGGGGACTAGCTCTTCTTTTCACCCTCAGCTTCTAAAGTCTTGCCTTATTACCAAAAGTGACCATAGAACATCGTGGGACAGAGCACTGACTTGGGGCCAGACAGACCTGGATTTGAAATATAGCTCCACAACTTGTGAGTTTGGGGTTTTAGTGAAATTCCTCAACCTATATTAAACAGGAATGATAACAGTACCTACTCCCCAGGATTATAAAGATCATAAATGAGATGATAAGGATGGTGCTGAATCATGGGCTAGCATGGGATGAGCACGTAACAAGTGAAGCTGCCATGTCATTGTTGCAAAATAGTGTCCAGCTCACAAAGGTAAGTGATAACACAGAGTCCTCAATGTTCTGATCAGCATCTAGGTGATGTCAATCAAGTCATTTTTAAAATAACACAGGATTAAAGGCTAAAGAAGTGAATAAGACTATTTCTGATGTGAAAAACAAGCAAATACTTTGCTCAGAAGACCAATATCCCTATACCTAGCCATGTTACTAATAAGAATGTAATTAAGAGGGGGACCAAAGTCTTGCTAAAGTATGGTCTATGGAACCCCTTGAGTAAGTCTGTGGGCCCACTCCAAGCCTTCCAAATGAGAATCTGCATTTTAACAAGATCCTCATTTGACTTATAGGCACACAGAAGTTTGGCCCAAAGTATTAAAAACAATAGTTGTGTCATGGTAAGAGGTATTGGAGGTAGAGATTAGAAGACTTGCTGATGAGGTTTAGTAAATGCTGAACTTTCAGGATAACTGAGGTTTCAGAGAATCATCCAAAGGACACTACCTCATTCTAGACAAAGGCATCAAAAACATACATTGAAGAAAAGATAGTCTCTTTAACAGATGGAGCTGGGAAAACTGGAAATCCATATGTAATAGAATGAAATTAGACTCTTATCTCTCACCCTACACAAAAATCAACTCTAAGTGGACTGAAGACCTAGGAATTAGACCAGAAACCCTGCACCTACTAGAAGAAAATATAGGCCCAACATGTTGGCTTAGGAACTGACTTCCTCAACAAGACTCCTAAAGTGCAAGAAATAAAATTTAAAAAATCAATAAATGGGATGGTATCAAGCTAAAAGTCTTCTAAACAGCAAATAAAACAATCAAGAACATTAAGAGATAGCCTACAAAATGGGAGAAAAATCACTGTGACTTGCATTTCAGGTAGGATATTAATTTTCAGGATATACAAAGAACTCAAGAAACTTAACATCCAAAAAAAAAAAAAAAAAAAACCAAGTAACCCAATCAACAAATGGGCAAAGGAACTGAACAGACCCTTCTTAAAGGAATAAATCTGAATAATCAGCAAATATATAAAAATATTCTCCAGCTCTAACAATTGGAGAAATGCAAATTAAACCTCCATTCTAATCAGAATGATAACTACCAAGAAACAAGTACCAACAAATATTGTCAAGGATGTGGGGAAAAGAGTATGCTCATACTTTGTTGGTGGTACAGCAAATTGGTGCAATTACTCTGGAAAGCAGTATGGAGTTTCCTCAAAAAACTGGGAATTAAACTACAATTTGGCCCAGTTATCCTTCTTCTCAGCATATATCCAAAGGATTTAAAATTAACATACTACACTGACACAGCCACACCAGGGTTTTTAGCAGCACAATTCAAAAAATAGCTAAGCTATGGTGCCAACATGTGTTCCCTTCAATAGATGAATGGATAGAGAAATTGTTATACATATATAAAGTGAAATATTACTCAGCCATAAAGAAGAATGACATTTATCATGCATGTATCTGGAGACTATCATGCTAAGTGAAATATGCCAATCTCAAAGAACCACAAGTACAAAGTTTTAACTGATATGTGGAAGCTAAACTATAATAAAGGGTGCAGTGTGGGAGAATAGAAGTTCAGCAGATTAGACAAAGGGGAATGAATGAAATGGAGGGGGGATAGGAGTAGGAAAGACAGCAGACTGAATATAACATAATTTTGCTATGCTCATTTATGAAAATGCTTAATGAATCTCATTATCATATACACCCACAAGAAAGTGGTCCTAATCAGAATAAGATATATTCCACGTTTGAATAATTTTATTAAAATGGCTTCTACTGTTATATATTACTAAAAAGAACCAATACAGAACCAATATAAAATAATAATAATTGCTGGAAAAAAAGGGACATTCTAGTCAGAGAAAATGATGATGCTTAGAGAGAAACCATTGGTAGTTCATGAACTGGATTATAGAGAATATGGGATAAAGTAGGAGGGGTTGGGGCTAAAAAAAGTCACTGACAGCACATGGTGACATGTCAGTACCATGGTGCAATCAATACATGGGTACCCTACATAAAATGAGGAGAACTCAGAGATTTGGGGTTGGAGGGACATCATCATGATTTATTTGGATAGTTCATGAAGAGATACATGGAAGATTGACTGGCGTCCATAGCATAGCCAGAAAAGAGACTGTACAGGCAACTCCTTCAAGGATTCAATGAATGAAGAAAGCTTATAACACCAGGTGCAAGAGAAAGGAGAAACAGCACCGGGGACATTTCTGAGGTAGAAACTCTGGGTGTATGTGAATGGTTTTGAACGGAATCAGGGATGATGGAGTCTATAGCTGAGGGGATGAGGTGAGAAACTGAGAGATCAACCAAGATTAGACCACAGAGAAATGGCAGGATTACAAAGAAGATAACTAGTTCAGTTTGGAGCAGATTTGACTTGAAGCTTCTCACAGACATCCATGTAGAGATGCTCAAATAAGGTTGTTTGGGCTGAGAGGAAGGGTCACGGCAGACAGGTAGATTTGAGAGGCATCACTATGTAGATGTGAGTTAAAATTATAACAGTACATTAAATTAGCCAAATAGTGAGTACAGTGTGAGGAAAGAAGAAACAGGCATAAGAACTTGGAGATCATCTAAACATGGATGATAAAAGAAATGACCACATGCTGCTTATGGACACTGAGGACACACTGCCCTCTCCGTACAATAGGACTTTTCCTCTTTGCAGTTGCATTTGATAATAATGGTAAAACGATTCTAAATCCCTGGAGTTTTCCCTAGACCTTGAACCTTGCTAGTAATGGTTCCAAGCCCCTCTTACTTCTGTCGGGAAGGGCACAGGGGGCTACATCACACTCAAAGAACCACAGTAGCCAGCCACAGCTCCTCAGTGACGGGGAACCACTTCGGGCAACAACAAACAATCCAGAAGCTTAGTACAGGATGATTATTACTTTCATTTCTTTTAGAGACCCTCACATGCCAGGTCTACCTCCTGAAAGCTCCAGTATGTTAACTTGTGTTTAGTTTTGGTGCTTTTCTTCACATGATTTCTCATTAATTATTTCCTTTATTTCTGAAAGTAATCTGATGAGCAAAACATTGTTTTAACCTGATTTACAGAGAAGGCACCTAAGGCTCACAGTAATTTTTTGATGTTGCTTTTCCTATTCTATGTTCTTGTCCCGACACTGTTAAGAAATCATCCATATAGGCAAGCTCAATTAGGGGGGCTATTTCTTTCAGAGAAAATGTAATGGTCCACATTATGCTAAGGGAAATAATCCAGGTACAGAAAGCTGACACAATCTCCCTTTTATAGGTGAATCTAAGAAGCAAAACTACTGGCAGCTGAAGATGGAATGGTGGCTGCCAGGAGCTTAGGATGGGGTTGGGGAGGGGAGATGCTGGTCAAAGCGTGCAAAGGTTCAGTAAGATGGAAAGAATAAGCTTTGAAGATCCATTGCACAGTGGTGAGTATAATTAATCCTAATGTATGTTTCAAAGTTGCCACAAGATGAACATCACATTCCATCACATACACTCTATGATTACTTGCCAATTAAAATATAATGATCCAGCCATCTTCTCTACTAGAAACTAAATAATGAATGTATCAATTTCTCTGCTGATTGGGGAAGAAGATGGTACATCTTTATTTAGAAGCTCTCACTGCTGTTAACTGTACTCTTTGTCCTTGAGGCTCCATCAAGGGCATCCTCTATTGATTAGCATATGATAACCACATAAGGTAAGTTGCTAATTGGAATCAGAAGTACATATAAAGTTATTTTTATTCCCAAAGTATACTATAGTAAAAAAGAGAACTTTGTTTCTCAGGATGCTAGAGTTTGGCTTGCCTCTCGCTATAAGTCATGCATTTTTTGTTTTGTTTTTAAAATTATGTTTATTTAGTGTATGGACACATAAAAGAAAAATCAACTTGTGATCCCACCTAGCAGAAAACATGCGCAAACCCAAGGTATATGTGGAGAGGAGGGACCCTGACCTCAAGTTAGCGGTTGGGATGGTGCAAGCATTTTTTTTTACTAGGGAAACATTCTGAAGGCTTGGGAGTTGCTCAAGACCTGGGTGAGGTCTTAAATACTTTTCATGCCAGTAAGAATCTTCATACTAGTGGTGGGGCGGCCAAAAGTCTGCTTATTAAGAGAGGAAAAAGCAATTTGGTAAGAGGTTATTTTGAAGCACACTGTGGCATGTAACACAACCTTTTTATATTATCTTTTTAAAATCAAAACAGTTTTTCCACATCTTACTTTTAGATGATTATAGAAGAACAAATTCCCATGTGTAAAGCTATATCTTTTATATTTAAAAAATGTAATGCACACATACACATGTGAGATGAATTTTATGGAAAGGCATATAGTTTTATATAAAGTCACATGGACTTTTTATACCAATTCTTCGATGATAAGTGATCTTCTGGTGAGGATGAAACTGGATGGAATGAATACGATTTGTTTTAGTCAGCTTTCTCACTGTGGTGACCAAAAGACCTGAAAAGAACAACTGAGGGAAGGAAAGTTTATTTGGGGGCTCATGGTTTCAGAGGTCTCAGTCCATAGACAGCAGGTTCCATTCCTTGGTGACCAACATTATGGCAGAAGGGTGTGGAGGAGGAAAACACCTGGGAACATGTCACCAGGAGGCCAGGAGAGAGGAATTGCTCTGCTCACCAAGGACAAAATATAAATCCCAAAGACACACACTGGAGACCCACCTCCTCTAGCCACACCCTATTTGCCTGGAGTTGCCACTCAGTTAATCCCTATCAGAGAATTAATGCTCCCATAATTTTAAACTTTAAACCATCTTGCATTGTCCTGCACATGAACTTTTGGGGGGCACCTCATATCTAAACCAGAACACAGTTTAAACACTCATTACGGTTCAAGAATTAGTTTAAATTTTTTAAACCCTAATAATATTCTTTCTTGACCTGAGAGTTTACAACTTCGTCATATTATCTTACTACACACGACCATCGCAGCAAGGCTGTACGGCAGGCATTATTCTCTCTTCTCTGAGGGTAGGTGCAGAGATATTGAGGAACTTGCCTCAGATCACAAAGCCAGGAAGAGGAAGCACTGGAACTGGAACCACAAGGAGTCTTCCCTCAAACCAAGATTCCTGCTGCCTTGCTCAAGATCCGGTCATGCCAGCCAGACCCAGAACAGACACTGGGGTCTGCTCCCTCCTTCCTCAGAGCTCTTCTGTTTCACTGTTTTCACGTGGGTAAACTGAACCCGGGGTTAGGGTTAGATTCCAGACACCTAGGCAAATGTTCCAAAGTTTCCTCTCACAAGTTACAGGCTTGGACTTCTAAAATGTGCTTGTCCCTTGGCAGCACAGAGCACTCCTCTTCCTATAATTTCAAACACCACTGGACTTTCAGGAGCAGTGTCACGACAAGGTCAAGGTTGAGTGCAAGTGGCCACGAGCCTTTGACAAAGCTGAAAAAGGGCAGCTGGGCACAGTTCAGGGAGTGCAAACACCCTCATGAGAGAGACCTGGCAAGGGCATTAATGAAGCTGGGTGATTCTCCCAATGTGCTTGCATCGTTAAGGCTGCAACAGCTGAACAAAGAAACAGGGAAAACAATCCTGGCCTCAAATGGCCAACAATTAAACTCACCCATACAGATGGGGGCCAGAGTCACTGAGCCATCTCATCGACACCCAAAGGGAGGAAGGGATGTGGCTGGAGAGTCACAGGAAGCAGCCTGGTGGCCCAGTTACCATCTCTGGAATTAGGGCCTCCATTCATAGGTTAGCCACAGAGTAAATCATAAATCCTGAAGCACGTGTCACATATATATTACATATGTGGTACAAGTATATATTTGAATATGTATTTTTATGAGTCATTTCCTGCTTCATGTTTCTTAATTAAGATAGAAATGTGTATTGCAAATAAATGCACATAAATATGTAAAAATACTCTCTCACTCATTATACATGCCTTGACTGGACAAAATCTTAGAAACCAGTCCATTTCTTTGCATTTACTCTTAAATAAACTAGATCCTTAAAAGGGTAATTTGCCAAAATTACACAGATGTAGATATTTCCAGCAGTACGTGGAGTTTCTATGAGTTAATTCTTTTCACATTACATTGATGCCCACCCTGTTTTCAAAATAATTTGAAGCAACCGGTTGGATAGATAGAGATGGATTTAGAGTATCACCGAGGAAACGGCTCTAACCTAGAATGAACCCAGACTTTGGGCTGTCTATATCACTTTTAGTCCCACAGGCTCCCTAAGGCTGCAATCTGTAGGTCCTGTATTATCTATGAATCAGCACTGTGTTTCCTAGTTCAGCCATACAAAGATCAGTACTGCCGTGCGAAAAACAACTCAAAGAATGCAATTCTCATTTGTTTCTTTGAAACCCTGTTTTCAGGATTTTACTTTGCTGAACCTAGAGCTCTAAATCTGCACTGATATTTTATCTCCACATTTCAAAGACTATAAAGCACAAATAAATATTTCTATTGGTTGTACAATCTCACAAGTTTACTTAAGGATGAAGGGGTGGATCCTTTTAAAATCTAATTTTCCTGGTACTCAGCTAGGGAATTTTAAATCAGACGACTCTTCATAAAGAAGGGTGTTTACTTTTTCCTTGCTTCTTGCTTCAGTATGAATTCCTGAAAGCAGTGATAGTGAATACATGTGCATATCGATTGACCCTAGACACAAATAACTGGTCTCCCAGGGTAAAGTCAAAAAACTAGCAGGTGACAGGGAAAACGTGTGGATAGGGACTCCACATGGTATTCTGTTTGAATTAATCTTTGTGCTCCATTTCTGAGTAGTTTTTGCTGTTGTCTTGTTTATGGTTTGAATATGTTTCCTTCCAAGATTCATATGTTAAAGCTTTATCACTCATGTGATAGTATTAAGAGGTAGAGTCTTCAGAAAGTAATCAAGTCATTAGTGGGATTAGTGCCCTTATAAAAGAAGTGCAAGGCGGCTAACTGTTCACCTTCTACCCTGTGAAGATACAATGAGAGGTGCCATCTTGGAAGCAGAGAACAGCCTCACCGGACCAGATGTGCCAGCACCTTGATCTTAGTGCTAGTCCTCAGAACTATGAGAAAACTAATTTATACACTTTATAAATTCCACAGTCTCAGGTATTACGTTACAGCAGTATGGATAGATTAAAATAGCAATACACTTTTTTTAAAAAAAATTTTAGCTTGGATTATTCTCTATATCAGGTACTGTGCTAGTCACAACAGATATAGATTTCCCAGGTTTCAAAATATCACAGGCCAGCAGGAGAGAGAAAAATTACATAACCATAAACCAAAATGGCAAATTCATTCTTGTCTCACAAAACAAACTGCTGATAATTTTTTAAATTTTTTTTTTTAAGATATAACTTGTGGTGAAAAGAGACTATAATAACCAGTTGACAGAAATTGTTCTGGCTTCCTTGATAATTATATTTCTCATGTAAATGAGCAAACTGTCATTTTGGTTTCTAAATAAGTTTTTGGGAGTTTGGAAAGTTGTTTCTCAAGATCCAAGTGACATGGGGGGAATGTTACCACAATAGGGCTGACTCTGCCTTGCTAAAAAAGTCCTCTAAGCACTCGGTTCCCATGTAGGGTCCACCATGAGACTGATGGGTGTCCACTTATAATTCTACTCCCCAGCAGCTAAACCAGATAAGTGGTCTTTCAGACTCTCAAGAGTGCTTTGACGTAAGTCTCTCAGAGTAAAAGGGAGCAAACATTCACAAAGTCTCTGTTGCATTGCTTTACGTGCTCAGCTTAGAACAGTTTTTAGTGGTCTCTAATCACACATTCAATGAGTAGCATAGTACTTCCCTGTCAAAGTATTCCAAGGACCTCATGATAGATGCACACACAAAAAATGAAGCATGTTCAGGTAGGTGCCATTTATATTATTCAAAACTGGAACTAGAAAGGGAAATGTGGACAAATGAATTAGAGCACAGTTTGATGATGGAACATTATAGATAAAAATTAAAAAATAAATTTTAATGATAGAAAACATTTTACTATGTAAAGTTAAAAAGTAAAAGCAAAACACAAAATTGTAAAGTCTATGATTGCACTATTATTTGAAATTGCACAGAAAAACTACTAGGGGGCTCAGTTCTGGGTGATGAACATATAAGGTGATTTAATTTCTTTTTACATTTCAGAAAATTTTAGATTTTCTAAATTTAAACATGAAATTTGTTTTATAATGATAAAATGTTCTTTGAATAATTTTCTTCATCAAGGCTCTTCATGCAGTGGTTTTGAGGTTTTTAGTCACGTAAAATAATCTAAAGTGCTATTATTCATCTTTACAGATGAGGAAACTGTGGCTCAAAGAATCTAAAAAGCAATTTGACTGAGCTGACACAGTGAGGGTTGACACTTGAACTCTCCTCGTCTACTCTTTCCTGTCTCTTTTTAAGACCCTACATGATTGAAAGACTGATTTAGAATTTCCTACATTCTCTCATTTCTTATCCTCTCCTCTGCCTATACCTCTACCTTTTTGTTTGTTCCTAAAGAAATATTCAAAGCATGTGAGAACTGGTTCCCCATTCCTATCTATATTCACCCATTTATTTTCTCTACTGAACCATCCTCTTCCAACATGTGGACCCACGTAAGGACAAACAATAAATAACACCCCTCTAATTTTGGTTACACATCTCGATTTGTGATTTTCATACATAAATCTCTGAGACTTCACCGTAAGGTCTTTAGAGTATAATGAAGTTGCCCTGCAAATTTTCTAATGTTCAAAGTCCAGAGTGCTGAATTGACAGCTTGAATTGCCTTCTCTTTCCAAGGCATATCTTATTATTATAAAGTTAATCTGTTTTAAGAGAAGTTTTTAATTTGATCTAAGAGCTAAGGTTTAATGTCTTTAGATATATTCCAACAAACTAGTTGAATGATAGTCACTATTCTATTGTACAAAGGACCAAAGCGATTAGTGGCCTGTTGAAGAACAGTAATTACTAGGACTTATAGCTCACTCTTTTTTCAAACCAAGAGATAAGGAAACAGTGCTCCAGACTTCTCCCAACTGATGGGAGATTAAGCAAAGCTACCTGATTAAGATCAATGCTAGTCAAAAGTAGGATTCTTATGGTATCCAAATATCTAAGAGTCTAAGCTGGCTTTCTAAGGATTAATTGAGCAATTATTTGGACTCCAAATTCTGCATCAAAAGTAGAAAGGAAAATTCAACAAAGAGGTGGTGGTTTGGGGGGGGAAATACCATGAAATTTCTGCAATTCCCTCCCATTCAAAACTTGTGTGATAAAATGGATCATTACAAATGTAGTAAATATGCTCAAAATTATTGTTCTTGTGAAAAGCATGGTGAAAAATGAAAATAGGAACTATCCTTGATAACCAAGATCTTTAGGTTAAGAGATCTGAATTTTGGAAAGAACTCGTGTCTTAGCTCAGTTGCTATAACAAAATGCCAAAGTTAATTTCTCACAGTTCTTGGGACTGTGAAGTCCAAGATCAAGGTTCTGAGAGGGTTTGGCTTCTGGTGAAGACTTTCTTCCTGGCTTGCCAATGGCTAACTTCTCACTTTGTCTTCACATGGCCTTTCCTCTGATAATGCACGTGGAGAGACAGGGCATTCTCTCCCCCCTCTCCTCTTTCTCCCCCTATCTCTCCATCTCTATCTCTCTTTCTCTGTCTTTTCTTCTTACAAAACTACAATCCAGTCATGAGATCTCTAACCTTACGATGTAATCTAATCCTAAATAATTTCCAAAGCCCCTACTTCTAAATACCATCACATGGCTGGAGTGCTTAGGGTTTCAGTATATAAGTTTTGGGGAGATTCAAACATTCAGTCCATATCAATTGGTATGGATTCTGACAAGCTGATCAGATTTCCAGTAAGATGTTTCTTTCACTTGAATAGAGATGAAGACAGTCTCTGCCTCCTATTCTGCTGCCAGCTGGAAGAAAATAAAGTGTTCTTGTTTTACGAAGAGAGTTATGCTTGCTGCAACTTTGCTTTCCAGCTCAGAGATTTGCTTTCTGGAGCCAGCTGAGTCCTGTGGCCTTTAGTGCCTGTCAAAAGATGGTACCTAGATCTTGACAAAGGGGCAGGAAAGCAAGGGAAAGGAGGACAACCACAAAGTGAATTGTCAAGAATAAATTAAGATCTGTTGTCAGCCCC
Organism: Callospermophilus lateralis; assembly: GCF_048772815.1. Lineage (NCBI taxonomy): Eukaryota > Metazoa > Chordata > Mammalia > Rodentia > Sciuridae > Callospermophilus > Callospermophilus lateralis. The sequence continues at coordinate 123,045,522 of NC_135306.1, read as the reverse complement.
AGAACTAATTCCTAGGTGTCCTTTATCCTTGAATAAATCATAAATGATATTCATTTGTATTCTGTGTAGCAACAGTTATAGTTCTACCATTACAGGAATTTGGAACAGCATTCTGAAGTTTAACTTTTGAGAATTTCACATCTTTCTTTTTATTTGAAAGCATCTTATAATTGTAGTTAGTTGAAACAGTTTGCACTTTTCCTTACCTGAAAGAAGCAAACAATAGCATTTGTACTAGCAAACAACATTTCAGTTGTTTTTTTCATGCATCTTATTTAGGAAAGAAAGGCAATGAGAATTATCTCTAGCTGGTTAATTCACTCTTTGAATGGATTAAGTCTGTTCAAGAATATTTTACCTCATGGCAAGTAAACCTGGCTTGCTTTTACTTCTAAAGAAACTGAGAACTCATGTATGCTTTGCAAATCTTCGAAACAATTGAAAGGAAGGCTAGAAAATAAGTATTGATCTTCTATGTTCTCAACATTCACCTATAGATACTCTGCCTATGATTACAAGTTAAAGTATTGTAAATTAACAGATTTTATGACTATTGAATATTTTTAGGGTCAAGCATTCAGAAGTGTTAGAAATCAGATCAGTCTAAGATGATATGAATTATATACTTTATGAGAGAAGAGATAGGAGAAGAGTCCACATATAAACAATATCATCTTTAGTCACAAAAACTTCCTGGATTTGGAAGAATGCTTGGAGATGCCATGGTGACTAAGACTAAGTGTCAACAGTTAGAGAGCTTGATATTCAACTTGGAAGAGATGGCAAATTGTCAGTGTCCCTAGTTTGCTACCTGGCATACTATCCAGCTTCTTGTACAATGACTCTCAAAATATACCATGCATGGGGGTATATCTAATCTTGAAAGAATAATGTTTGCCCATTATAGGTGAATGAAAACTGTAAGGAATTTCTTCTCTGCTTTTGGAATAGAAAATGTAGCCTCTATGAGTAAGCAATCTTATTAACAAGTCTGACCTGCTACAGATTTGCTTGTATTTATGTCAAGAGAGTTATTCAATTTACCTACGCACCATGACATGTGCCTTTTTTGAGTGCAAAAGAGTGCTCAACAAAATGTTTATTGTGGCATGAAGTCTGGATCTAGCCCCAAAATGCACTATGAGAGGAATGTGTGGGGTGAAACATAACCCAGGGTGATACTTCAAAACCTTTTATGATCTTAATGAGATTGTGGTCAGTTCACTCCCACCTTGCTAGCCCTCAAATTTTGAGATGATGGGTTTTGAGTTTTTATATAATAAGTAGTACCTTGTCAAGGGCCCACCCAAATCTGCAGACTATGTCTAACCAAATATACAAAAAGACACTCCTTTACTCAGTAAAGGAGGCCATTGAGTTATCAGCAATATAACATATTCTTGTGTGTTTGTCAGTGCTTCCCATGTTTGTACCAATGATAGGAGCCTAACTACACTGAAGAATAGTCAATCAAAGAAAAACTAATCCAGTTTAAAAGCTAGAAATAATTCAAAGTAACAGGAAATTAAAAAAAAATCTCTCAATAACATTAAATGTAAATGCTCTAAACTCATCAATCAAAAGACATAGGTTTTCAGATTGGATTAAAATACAAGATCCAAAAATATGCTGTCTCCAAGATACTTATAGGCAAAGATATCCATGAACTGAAGGTGAAAGGATGGGAATAAACATCATTCACATGGATCTTGTAAGAAAGCAGGGGTTTCTATTCTTCTATCAGATAAAGTGGACTTCAAAGTTAATCAGAAGACACATACACAGATGGCCACTTCATACTGCTTAAGGGAATCATACTACAAGAAACAATAGTCCTAAATATTTATACCCCAAATAATGAAGCATCTATGTACATCAAATAAACCCTGCTCAATATCAAGAAATCAAATAGACTGCAACACAATAATACTGGGCGATTTTCACATGCCTCTCTCAACACTAGATAAATCATCCAAACAAAAGCTAAATAAAGGACTGACAGCATTAAATATATATAATTAATAATCTAGACTTTATATATATAATTAATAATCTAGACTCTCTCTCTGTATATATAATATTTTATCCATAATTAACTGAATATACTTTCTTCTCAGCAGCACATGGAACATCTTCTAAAACAGACCACATCTTGGGCCACAAAGCAACTCTTAGCAAATACAAAAATATAGAGATAATATCTTGCATTCTATCAGACCATAATAGATTGAAATTAGAAATCAATGATAAGACAAAAAGTACAAATTATTCTAACACCTGGAGACTAAATAATTCATTATTAAATGATGAATGGATATCAAAACAAATCAGAGTGACATAAAGAAATACTTAGAAGTGAATTAGAATAGTGAAACAATATATTTAATCTCTGAGACACTGTGAAGGTGGTTCTAAGAGGAAAACTTGTAGAATTGAGCTCATTAATTAAAAGAACAGGAAGATACCAAATAAATAATTTAACATTACATCTCAAGGCCCTAGAAAAAGAAGAAAAAATCAACACTAAAATCAATAGAAAACAGGGAATAATTAAAATCAGAGCTGATCTCAATTAAACTGAGATAAAAAGCAATTAAAATCAATGAAACAAAAAGTTGGTTTTTTGAATATATAAAAAAACTGATAAAACCTTAGCCAACTAACTAAAATAAAGAGAGAAATTATTGAAATAAATGTTGAAATTAGAAATATCACCACAGACACTGCTGAAATATAGAAGATAATCAGAAACTATTTTGAAAATTTATACTCTTATAAGCTAGAAAATCCTGAAGATATCAACAAATTCCTAGAGACATATTAGCAACCCATATTGGATGAGGAGGATATAGAAAATTTAAACAAATCAATTAAAAGCAATGAAATTGAAGAAGCTATCATCAAGTCTACCAAACAAAGAAAATACCAGGACTGGATGAATTCTCATTGAAGTTCTACCAGGCCTTTAAAGAAGAACTAATGCCAATCCTACTCAAATTATTCCATGAGATAGGAAAGGAGAGAACTCTTTCAAACTCATTCTATGAAGCTGATATCACCCTAATACCAAAATCAGACAAAGACACATCACGAAAACTTCAGACTAATATCCTTGGTGAACATTGATGCAAAAATTCTTAGTAAATTTCATATAAAATCACTTTTAAAAGACAGTGCATGATGATCAAGTGGGTTTCATTCTAGGGATGTGTGGTTCACTCAATACAGAAATCATTTAATGCATTACATTACATAAATAGAATTTAAGACAAAAAACACATGACTACTCAATAGATTCAGAAAAAGCATTTGACAAAATACAGTATCCATTCATGTACAGAACACTGGAAAAAACAGGGATAAAAGGAACACAACTCAACATTGTAAAACCTATATATGATAAACTCAAGGCTGCCATTATTATATTTTTATAAACAGAGAAAAATCTGAAAGCATTTCCTCTGAAAACAGGACCAAGAAAGGGATTCCCTCTTTTGCCACTTCTATTTAACATAGTCCTTGAAACTCTAGCCAGAGCAATTAGGTGAAAGAAATTTAAAAAATTCAAAGTAGAAAACAAGAGCTGAAATCATCTCTATTTGCTGGTGACATAATTCTATGTAGAAGACCCAAATGCCACCAGTACAGTTTTATAACTCATAAATGAATTCACCAAAGTAGTAGGATATGAAGTTAATACCCAGATCATTGCATATCTATATTCTATCAATAAATCAGCTGAAAGAAAAATTAAGAAAACCATCCCATTCACAATAGCCTCAATAAAAACCCCCTTAGGAATCAATCTAAAAAAGAGGTGCAGGACCTTTATAATGAAAACTACAGGACAGTAAAGAAAGAAATTGAGGAAGCCCTTAGGAGATGGGAAGACCAAAGACCTCTTACGTTCTTGGGTAGGAGATATAATATGGTCAAAATGGCCACACTACCAAAGTGCTATACAGATTTCATGCAGTTCCCATCAAAATTCCAAAGACATTCTTCACAGAAATAAACAAAGCTGTCATGACATTCATTTGGAAATATAAGAAGTCCAGAATAGCCAAAGCAATCCTTAGTGAGAAAAGTGAAGCAGGTGGCATCACTATACTAGACCTTAGATTACACCACAGGGCTATAGTTACAAAAACTTCATGGCATTTGCACAAAAACAGACAAGAAGACCAATGGACAGAAAAGAAAACACAGAGAAAAAAACACAGAAACATAGTTCTCATACTAAACAAAGGCACAGAAAACATGCATTGGAGAAAAGATAAGTCTCTTCAACAAATGTTGCTGGGAAAACTGGAAATCCAAATGTAATAGAATGAAAGTTAACACCTATCTTTCATCCAAAGAAATCAACTCAAGTGGATCAAAGACCTAGGAATTAGACCAGAAACCCTGCACAGACTAGAAGAAAATGTAGGGCTAACACTTCAGCATATTGACTCAGGAACTGACTTTCTTAACAAGGCTCCTAAAGTTTAAGAAGTAAAATGAAAATTTAGTAAATGGGATGGTATCAAACTAAAAAGATTCTTCCCGGTAAAGAAAAACTCAAGAATGTGAAGAGGGAGCTCAAAGAATGAGAGAAAATCATTGTCACCTGCACTTCAGATAGGGCATTAATATACAGGGTATACAAAACAATTCAAAAATCTTAGCACCAAAAAAGCAAATAACCCGATCAATAAATGGGCAAGGGAACTGAACAGGCACTTAACAGAAGAAGAAATATGAATGGTTAACAAATATGTGAAAAAATATTCAATGCCTCAGGCAATTAGAGAATTGTGAATTAAAACTACAATGAGATTTCATCTGAATCCAGTCTGAATGGCAACTCTCAAGAATACAAGTAATAATAAATGTTGGTGAAATGAATGGATAAAGAAAAAATGGTATATTTACACAATGGAATACTATTCATCCATAAAGAGAAATGAAATTATGGTATTTGCAAGTAAATGAATGGAATTAGAGACTATCATGTTAAGTGAAATAATCCAGTCCAGAAAACCAAAGCCCAAGTGTTCTCTCTGCTATTCAATGCTAACTAAGAATAAGGAGGGTGGGATTGGAAAGAATAGAAGTAGTTTGGATTAGACAAAGGGGAATGAAGGGCAGGGAGGGGAATGGGAATAGGAAAGACAGTAAAATGACTGGGACATTACTTAATTATGTGCATACACGAATACACAACCAATGTAATTTCACATCCTGTACAACCAGTAGAATGGAAAATTATACTCTACATATGTATCATATGTCAAAATACATTCTACTGTGAGGTATAACTAATAAAAACAAATAAACTAAATAAATACTAGAAAATGTTTGAAAATTAAAAAAATAAATTTGGTTGAGGATGTGGGGAAAATAGTTCACTCATACATTGCTTGTGGGACTGAAAATTGGTATAATCACTCTGGAAAGCAGTATGGAGTTTCCTCAAAAAACTAAGAATTGAACAACCATTTGACCCAGTTATCTCATTCCTTGGCATATATCCAAAGGATTTAAAATCAGCATACTATAGTTATGCAATTATATCAGTGTTTATAAGCAGCACAATTCACAATAGCTAATCTATGGAGCCAACATCGGTGCCCTTCGACAGATGAATGGATAAAAGAACCATGGTATATATACCCAATGGAATATTACTTAGCCATAAAGAAGAATGGCTTTATGACATTTACCATGGATGGATCTGGAGACTAACATGCTAAGTAAATAAACCAATCCCAAAGAACTAAACGCCCAATGTTTCCACTGGTATGTGAAAGCTAAACCACAATAAAGAGGGAGAGGGGAAGAAGAGAAGTTCAGTAGATTAGGCAAAGGGGAACAAAGGGAAGGGTGTGGGGATAGGAATAATAAGGACAGTAGACTGAATCTAACATGATTTTCCTATGTACTTATAGAAAAATAATCTAAGTGAATTTAACCATCAGGTATTCAACCCACAAAATGAATTCAACCCACAAAAATGGCATTCTAATTAAGATACAGTATATTCTATGCTTGTGTGATTATATTATAATGGTTTCTATCGTCATATATAACTAAAAGAATCAATAAAAAAGGAGACTTGGGTAGTTATAGGTATTAGGGAAACATTCTAAAACAATTATTAGAATTTGTAAAATGGTCATTTAGTCAAGTGAAACATATATTTAAGTATCAGAGTGACCAAACTGTTCCCGCTTGCCTGAAAGTTAGATATTTCCAGGAGCTTGAGACTTTCTGTACTAAAACCAGGACAAGCTGGTCCCCCACTCATTATCCACCATGGATTGTGGAATATGTGTTCTTTGAGTTCATACTCTTATTTCAGGAGACAAAAGTAGCATATACACACAGACACACACACAAAAAAAATTGAAAAAGATTTCTGTGTTAAATTGGGTGCTACTACCTCCTAATACAACAGGAATTCTGAGAAAGAAGGTAGTCAGTGTGGGCTGCACATACTGAAGAATTTTATCAATTAGGTGGGACTGGATCCAAGTTTTTCGACTTCCTCCTTTACAAGTAATGTTCTCATACTTTTTGCATTGATGAAATGTGAAAATGATAGGCCATATATTTCAAACTTGTTGGGAAGGGGCAAGGAATAATGTAAGTTTAAATCTAAGTTAACTTTCAAACTTTGATTTGTCCATCATTTAACCAATTACACTGATTTATTTTTTTCTTGCAGTGAAAGACACAGGATGCAAAAGTGAATAAAATAGTTTCTGCCCTTGACATCCTTACAGTCTTGTGAGGTGTATGTGCATCAATATATGAAAAAATAAGTTCCAGCCTATGTGAGGAGGCATGGTAGAAATAGTGGCAGAGAGTTATGGATGCCCCAAAGAGAGACATGAGAGAGAAGAAATTGGGAGTCAATAAGTAAACTTATTTTCTTTGTATTTAATGTCAAAATATGGTTTTGGATATATTTAGCTTTAGAGCAGACAAATGAAGTAACTTGATTAAAGATATGTTGCAGTAAGATAGTTACTTAACGTGAAAATAGATCACGCCACATAATTTGAAGTTCTAATTATTTGAGTCTTAGTTTGTTAGATGCACCCACTGGGCCTACATTAGAACACAATTTAATAAAGTCAGACAAACTGAACAAAGGACAGTGCAGTGGTGTGACTGCAGCAAGTATGTGAGCAAACGCACAGGATGGACATTTGGCAAAACTCAGTGCTGAGCCAGGAATCTGGGCTTTGGAATTCCTGATTTTTGTGGGACTCTGTAGGTAGAAGTTAAGTAGGTAGTGAAGCAAATTTTGAGATTCACAGAAAGTAACTCTTAAAAATGGTGCAAGGTGCTAGAATCTTATAAAAAATGAGTAAGATTTAAGAACTGGTTAGGTTCAACATATGAATTCACTGCCTAGTATGCAAAAATAAATACCACATTACTGATAATAAATGGAGGTAAGAAAGGAAGATAAAGGGTGAAGTTAATATTGAATACGGAAAAAACTAGCCTCATATTTGAAAATATAAAATGGGCAATTGCATTTGGGGGCCCTAGAGTATGGTGAATAGAAAGACTATGAAAACTAAATCCCTTCTTCATTGGCATGGACAATATTTTTCAGAGTGAATTGTTGTCACAGTGATATTATCTCTAGATAGGTATCAAAAACAAGCATACCAAAGAAAAAATCAGACTGGATCAGGGAGCAGCCAATCGACAATTTAAGACTGTTCACTATGAAAGAGTGGAGAGAATTCAGTCCTCTTATCTTAAAGTGAGGTTTATTTCACTAAGGTACCCAACAGAACCAAGATGGCACCCTGATTCCATCTCTAGTATAGACTGCCCACTTGACAGTCAAGTTTTTTGTCTTTTTGTATCTTAAAGGTCTGTACTGTTTGGATCATGGGGAAAGACCAAGAAAAGAAGGAGTGGAGATCATCTTTCTCAGTTGCTCCAAAAGCTTGTGAAATGAGAATCTACCAGCCTGGGAGGTGTAACTTAATGGTGGAGAATTTAACCAAAGTACTCAAGACTCTGGGTTCAATCCCCAGCACTGCAGAAAAAAGAAGTCTGTCTGTCTCTCTTTGAGGAAACCTGAGGACATGTGTCCTGCTTATGTGAATTGTGGGTTCTTTACTGAAAGGCCAACATGCACACCCACAGGCTGACTTTTGTACACACGGTAACATGCATAAGACCACAAAGTGGACACAAGCTTCCTGAGGTTTGTCTGAAAACCACAAGGCAAACTTAACAAGTTGTTTTCATGGGTTTCTAATCTACATTTGTCTTCATGGTGAATGGTAGAACTTTAATTTTATTGCTTTTTTATATGTGCTTTTAGCAGTCAACTTTGAAAAATACAATCATCAAAGGAAAGATGTTATTGCATTAAGCATTTAAATCACATTTCTTGAAAGCGTGCATTTTGGATCTGTCCCTTCCTGATTCAGGCTTCCATGTATCTTGGTCTATGACCTGCAGCATGAGTCATCCTGCTCTCTAGATGCCCTTTCTCTTCTTTATATCTAGATGTGATATCTGGGAGTGGTATTCTGTGCTTTGCACTCTGAAGGTTCTGACAGTGCAGGGTCAAATCCTGCCTCTGCCACTTAAGAGCTCTGTCACTCAGGACAACTTACTTAACCTTTCTAACTATGTTTTCTCTTAGGTATGTTAACAAGAATACACATCACAGAGGATTGAAGAAGCTTATGTATGCAAAGCACTTAGCACATTGCCTGACCTATATGCAGTACTCAATAATGCTATTTTTACATGACCCTAGCACAGGCACCCCTGACTTACAAATATCTGATTTACTGTGCCCTGTACATGTGAAGAGGACAAAGCCATTAGGAAGGCACTTCCAGAGCCTGCTGCCAAGGCCAGAAACCCCACTGTTCTACCTAAACCCTTGACTGCTTCTAAACCAATTACTCAGCAGATGCACAATCCAGTTAGCACAACAGACACATATTTCACCAGTCCTGTCTGCCTACTTCAACTTCATACAATTGACACTCTAGATTAGGGCTTCTGGAGTCCATGTTTCTGGAGATCTGCCCTAGAATAAGGTTTTCTGGTGTAGATGCCAGGGGACAAATGTGCAAATTAGGAAGAGGGACCTAGATAGACCTATTTATGGTACAGTGGGTCAGAGTAAATCAACAGGTTGTCTTATAATAACAACTTAATTAAGTCCCAATAAGCGCTTCCCAAATCCAAAGGGTACATACAAGGCAGACTATCTTGCCTGGAACTGGAAAGGCAGGCTCTCAGAGCTGAAGTTTTATCAGTATTTCTTCTGTATTTTCTATTTATTTAGGGGGAAAATATCCCAAACTATAAAATATCACTGTTAGTGTGTTCCCCTGGCTTGTTATATTTGCATAAACATGCCAATCAGTTCAAAATCCTCTCTTTAGACCTTTCATTTGGTCAAAAAGATAGAGACTATAAAGCAAGCCTCCCTCCCCTGTCTCCCAACCATCTCAGCCTGAGTTCCAAGGCACATCATCTGACAATGGGGAATTTTATCCATTCTAGTTGTTTTCTCTTTGTGGATCTAAAATAGTTTAAGTTATAACAGCATTCCCTAGGCCTTATGCACAAATAATTCACATTTGCAACCAAACCACAGCCACTGCAGCATGGTATCGTAAAGACTTCAATTTTGCAAAAGGCACTAAATTTAATACCAGCCCTTCAGGGGCCGGAAGCCATTGCTTAATCCTTTGCAGAGTCTGATTTAATTAAGATGTTTTATGTCCACTTTTGCACTTTTAAAAGTAGAAATTTAAACATCTATAATATTAAATAATTCTGTCTTTTAAAAGCATATTTTCCTGAAAAAAGCCAAACTGGCAGGTTTTCATTTACACAAAATACTCTAGCATCCAGAGCCAGCTCGTTAGCTGCCAGGCTTCACTTTGTCTCAGTAAATTAGCAGAATGTAAATGAGTCGAGGTCCATGAAAAATCTCCTCATTGATTGCTTCTCCTGGTTTGGCTTCAAACCCTTCAGGGCTCAAATATTCGATGCTACGGTTTCGACTTATGCATTATTTGCATGGAAATGACAGATTTTTTTTTTTTTTTCAATCAGAGTGTCTAGAAAATGCTCAAAAGGTATTTTCGTAGGTCATTAGCTCATCTTTTGTCCGGAACATGTGCCTTGAAATGGTAAAAATTAGGAAGATGCTATCTAAAGTAAGGGCTGGCCACTTAGGGCTTGGGAGCGGTTGGCAGGCCCTGGCAGTCTCTGTCGATGCTACAAAAAAACTTTCTGGAAGTGTGGCCAAAAAATACAGGTTGGCTCATCCTGGCTTAATTTGGCTTTGGTTCTACCCTGCCAAAACCAGGTTTCTGGGCCGTCTCCAATAGGCAGAGCTGAGGTAGGAAGGGGACAGGATGTCATGAAGGGTGGAAGGAAGAAAACAATAGTCTAGGGAATTAGGACCTGGTTTCCTGGCTTCTAGTCCTGGTTCTGACACTGCGTGACCTCAGACAAGTCACCATTCCTGACAGCAGCTTTCCTTGGACTGTGGCCTGGAAAGATTTCAAGTTGGAGCAATTCCTAGCACCCACCAGCGCTGTTCTCTATACTTCTACTGAAAAAAAAAAAAAAAAAACCAACACCAAAAAAACAAAGTCCAAATAAAAGCTGGGTTCTTATAGAGTTAACCTTGAACCCATTTTTTTTTTTTAAGTAAAATTACTTGCAGACTTTGGTACTTTGTTATTACTATCCTACTATGTGCAACACCGCCACAACCCTGTGGTCAAGAATGGTGAGGGTGGCCATCCTCATGGCTGGGCTTTCTCCCTGGTGCTGGCTGCCACCTTTTAGGAGAAAATTCTCTGAGAGAGACTTTGATGGAGAAGCTTGACTACAAAGGTAAATGTTGAACTGTCCTGTCTGTAGAGGGGAATGTTCCCTCCTATATGGTTTGTTGTGAGGAGCATTTAGTTCTACTAAACATAAAATGCTTTGTGGAAGCTGAAGAGAGGTCTCCAAATTTTCAGGGACCTGCTCTCACACAGATGCCAGGACTGGTCTGCTCAGGGCTGGAGATACCGCAGAGAGACCATGAAGGTGGACAGGATAATGAGACGCCTCTGCAGTGGCCCAGGGCCCACTATTGCTGGCAGAACCCCTAGCAGAGAGCTTGACACACAGTAAATGATCCAAAAGTATTAGTAGAACGAATGAATGAATACTTGAATGACCACGTGAGTCAATCAAATGAGTCAAAGGTGGAACACAACCACAATGAAGGAATTCTGGATTATGTGATACAAAACAGTGGGTTGCACTGACTAGTCCAGCTCAGAGCTGTCATGTAGGTTGGTGCGAGGTATTAGAGGGGACAAGTCCAGTGAGTGGGATGCTGCTGCTGAACCCTTTCAATGATAAGAAACATAGAGAGATTAGGGGCAGGGCTCTTATGTCAGACTACCTGGGTCCAAATTCCAGCTCTCCCATGAGCTAGCTGAGATGTTTATCAGTAACACTTTAGTACCTCGGTTGCTTCGTCTGTAATATGTGGTAGAGGATGATAATGAAGATGATGTCATTAAATGGGTCAGTGTACACACTTGGGCAGTGCGTGGTCCACAGTAAATTCTCAATAAAGACTAGACATACATTTGGACAATGAAGGAAACTTTGACACCTGATATGATTTGGATCTTAAATGTTCCACAAAAGCTCATGTGTTGAAGGCTTGGTCCACAGCTGTTAGCACTACTGGGAGGTGACAGAACCATTAGGAGGTGGGGCCTAGCTGGAGGAACTTAGGTAATTGGAGACTTGCTTTGAAGAGGATATTGTGACCCCAGCCACTTCCTTTCTCTTGTTTTCCAACCACCAGGATATGAGCGGCATGGCCACACCATGTGCTCCCTTCCGTGATGCTAGAAATGTCCACAGGCCCAAAGTAAAATGGGGCTAAGCAATCATGTGAAACCTCTGAAAATGTAGACCAGAATACATTTTTCATCTTAAAAAAAAAAAAAAAACCTTAGGTATTTTGTCATAGCAATTTTGTCATAGCAGTGGAAAGCTAACACAAGGATCTAATTGTGTGCACTGTATGTGCGTGTTTGTGTATAATTTACACATAGTTTTCCTAGAATAGGGGACCCCTAACATAAAAATGCTTAGTATTTAAAGTCAGAAACACATAAGGCTTGAAACTTTGCTTGGCTTCTCACTGAGTAAACTCTGACAACTAATTTTTTCCTTTTTGAGGCCCAATTCACAATACCTAAAATGAGAAAAATAATAAGAATACCTCAAAGGGTTGTTATCTGGTTTAAATAGTATATATAAAAGATTTGAAAATCTTAAAGACCACCCCCAAATTATTGTAGTTTTAAAAATTTGCTTTACATTATATAATGTTGAAATTTTTAAAAGCATTTTCACATGTATTGTTTTGGATATACCTGTTTCTATTTCTTCTATATATTTCTGTATTATTTTCCTGATTATGTATTTTCACTTAATGAATTACCTTAACATTCCTATTATTCTGTAAGTTGATGAGGTTCAGCCAGGAGGATCTTCTCGGAGTCTCTTAAATGGTACAGTTGGGTCTCAGCTGTCTTGAGGCCTCCAAATATCCTAAGATGGAAGGTCCAAGATGAGTTCTTCGTCATGGCTTGGCACCTGGGCTGGGATGCCTGGAGCAGCTGGTGGCTTGACAAGCCTCTGTCTCTGTGCTCTCTCCAAGTGGCCAGCTGTGTTTTCATCTGCAGGACAATGTGAATGCAATCGGGCTTCACACCTGAGGGCTCTCTGCCAACAGAATGAATGTTCCAAGTTACCAAGGCAGGAATAGCAAAGATTCTTCTATTCTTACCTCAACATCAGTTTTCTCATATTATATTGGTCATAAGTGGATCACAGGGCCAGCCTGGATTCATGGAAAGGAGATCATTTAAATTCATGAATACAAGGAAACAGGGACCAGGGAATGATGGGAAGCCATCTTTGGAGATTATTATTTGTTATTCTATCACTTGGCATATGACTCACAAATTCAGGAACCTATTCTATACAAAGGTCATTCTTTTCTCTTTTTTTTGTATTTCAGTATGTTGATAAGACTGAAGAACATTATATAATAATAATCTTTAAAAATATTATAGAAAGGCTAAAAAATTTCTTTAAAGAATTCTTAATTGCTTTGTAAGCAAGAATACTGACAGTAGGTGAAATTGATATAAAAGAAAAAAATCCAATTGAACATATAATTTCTTCTTTCATTTAGATCAACAGTTTTCATATCTTAGTGGTTTGGCATCATGTAGCATGAACCTCTCTCTTTTTGTGTATGTGTGTGTGTGTGTGTGTGTGTGTGTGTGTATGTATGTATGTATCATAAGTATGTTTGTGCATGTTAATCTCTTAAGAATGGTTTTCAGAAAAAAAGATAAGTTTATTAGCATGACTAAGTTTCTAACCTTGTGATGCTTGTACCATACAAATTTTCTATTGCAGTCACATTAACTTTCTCCTCTCCAGTCTCCATGTCATAATGCATACCTTACTTCAAAGTCTAGTTCAAGGTATGCTTCTCTGGTGGAGTCTTGGGTATTATAACTTTCAGGGATTTTTCCCTTCTGTTATTCTCATAGTAATGTTCATCTTACTTCATAACATTTACCTGTGCTTCTTGCCCAGACTTGAGTTCCCACATGGATTGACACTTCACTATTAATACCTAAAAAAACTCCCTTTATCATTCTTTAATATTTTATTATGGTTCGGTTTTGTTTCCTGGATTTACAGCTACCTAACAGTTATTGTATCTTTATTTGCTTACTTGGGTTTTATATATTTCACTCAATAGTTTGTAAGCATCATAAAACCAGCAATTTTGCATGTTTTGTTTTATTCCCTGATATTATATTCAGCACCAACAAAAACTTTTGACACAGTTGATAATAAATCTCTGTTGAATGAACTCTAGTGTAACTTAGTCTTTGAGGCCTGTGCATGCCCTTCGAATTCATACCCAGCAGCTTGCTGGTGGGTAAATTGGAATATCTCTCATATCTCAGCTTTTCTGTGTGCCGAATGGATGGCAGGTTACAGCCATCTTATCTTGCAGAGATGTTAGGAAGATGACTGAGTGGTGTCCTAATTTACTGATTAATAGTTCACGTGTTCCCAGAGTGCAGTCACAGTTTCAGTTTGTAAATTGTTCTGTGGTGACTTAGATTGAAAAAAGGGGCATATAATCAGAAGCTGCTTCATTCAAATGTAACAGTGTGAACTCTGTCAGCTTAATTACCCCCTGTAACAGACAGAACAAATTAACCTTCATTATTATCATTCCCCAGTGATCCTATTCCTTCTCACAGCACATTGCTCCATCTAAGCCTTAAAAAAATCTGGGCCTGGGGAACATAGCATACTCCAAATTCAACCAGGACCACTGGTGTTGATTTTTTCGTCTTTGTAATATGGAGTGGCATTATTGCTCCTCAGCCCTGAACCTCGTGTAGGGCAGAAATGGGAGGAGGCTGAGCTGGGTCCAGAGCGCTGGTCAGAGCACCATTTGCAGCACCTGGGGCATCCTGAGCCCTCTAGGTCATGCAGACCCAGCAGGCTATTGAGCTGAAATTGTTCCATTCAGGTATTTTATGTACACTTCAATAAACAGGGCTCACTTTCTTAGGTACAACATTAGGTTTTCCCATCAGCTCTATGGTGAGCAGGGGAAGGGACAGAAGGAAAATTGGGAGCAGAGGAAATTTCTGAAAGACTCTCTTTCTCTTTATAGCCTCGAGCTCTTTTCTCTTTTGAGACTCTCTTCTAGTAAGTCTCCACATCTATTTTTCACATTTAATTATTCATCTATTATTAATTCATTTCTGCAGTTGACATGCATTGAAAGGAAGTCTCCCAGCTGCCAGGCACCAAGATAAATGAAAATATCTAAAGATCAGGTAAGACATAACCTGATTCCTCAAGAGTTCAGAGCATAAAAAGGAGGTTCTTTGTGATATTCCATTTTCCAAGATCCTATTTTCCTCCAGTACTAAGTCATTCAGTTTGCCTCATGTGATCTGAGGATCAGCTCTGTGCAGAGAAGGGCTGCCGTGGTGAATGGAATGGGGAACAGAAATAAAATAACATGTCTTTTTTCTCAAGATGCTCACAGTCTACGGGAAAAGAGCTACTAACAACAACAACAAACTAGTAAAATAGATGGAAGTTTAGTTAAGAGAAAAAGCCAAAACAAAACAAAACAAAACCCCCAAACCAGAAATGCTGTAGATCTTCAGAGGAAGGAGAGTTTACATTCAGGAGGTGGGAACAGAGAAGAAATGGCCAGGGTATGTTTCTTGAAGGAGGAGCTAGTTTCTTTTGGAGACTGAAGGATTGCTGGAACTTTCCAGGCTGACAAGGAGACTTCCAGGCCTAGGAAAAAGCCTGGCAGAGAAAGCAAAGAATCTGTTTTCCAAAGATGACCTTAAATGTTCAAGTAAGGAATTAATGCTTCATTGACTCACAGAGTAAAGTCCCTGGTGACCTTTGAACTGATTGATGATGAATTCTTGGACCATCTCTTAAGGAAGAACTCTCTTTAATCATGTGTAGGCTGGGCTGGTTCAAATGATGAGCCTGGGGACAGTGAGTAGGGAGGAGAAGTGATGAGATGGTGGCAACGGGACCTATGCAAAGACCCAGTACTCAAGTTATGCTTATGGCATTAGCATTTCCAACCTGAGGAGCCTGAGGTGTAGAGAAGTTGAGGAGGCAAAGGCAGAGCTGCAAGAATACTTCTTAACGTCAAAGGGCTTGCCTTCCCCACACTGAATGACTTCGCATCTTCTAAGAGTCTCCTTTAATGCTGCTAATCCTGGTTAATACTACACTCTGCTATTGGACACTAAAAAACAGCAACAACAACAACAACAACAACCACAAACCCATTTAAACCAGTTCAATGGCTTAGATTTATTCACTGCTTAAGTTCTGCCAGAGCTTCTTCACATTAATTTTTGTTGTACTCTTAGACCTTTTGCTCTTGAACTGCTTACACATTTGCTCCAATCTCATCTGTCCAGGCTGTGCACTGCCTAATTGCATGCTGTGGTCCCTCTCTGACCCTCAGCTTCATTTTCCTCAACCATGTTGAAAGCCATCACTTATTTTCATGCTATTCTGTCCAATTGGATAGTGTGTGCCACTTGGATTTCCAGTAGCAGTTGGTGGATTTCTCCTGGTCCCTGAGTTCCTTTTATACTGTCCTTTCTCTGATCATAAGTGTGTGGGGTAAGCCTGGCCAGATAGGACCAATGGTCCTCCAAATCCACAGAGCATAAAAGCTTCCCTGGGTGGACCACCATGTGATTTGTAGCTGACATAGATAGCCCCTTCATGGGGCAATTTGAGGAGCAACGATAGGTCTCTATAGCTCCACATCCTCCCCATAACCTTTAAATGAGAAAAAAAACCTATTATTTGTTATTTAATTTATTAATACACTCAAAAATGTTTATCTCCTTCCAAGTTGATACTTATTCACTCCCAACATTGCAGTTATTAAACCTTACAAATTCTTCCTTGCTGGTTTGTAAACAGCCCTTGCCTAAAATCCTCCTGAGTACCCACCTTGTTCCTCAGGAAGCCCCAAAGGTCTCAGACCCCCTTGGGGAGGGGACCTTACCCCAAGACCCCCTTAACTTCCCTGGAATTCCACATAAAGTCTTAGCCCCTGGCCCAACCTACAGCCAGCATCTATTACAATTGATTGGTGTCCACACTGTACCTGTGGCTAAATACTTCAGATAGCATCCCTGACTTTATCCCCTATCAGGTACAAAATGAGATGCCAGAACCTTTGAAAGAGCTGGACTATGATCTTGCTTTGAGTAACTTCAAGTCCTTATGCAGCTGAAGAAAGTGTGTGAGTGATTGGTATATATACAGGGAAGGTAGGGTAGGCTGAATAATGAACCCTCCAGAGTTAGGTGCCTCAGAAAGACAGAAAGTTCTATGGGCAGCAGGGAAGAGAGAATTTAGTTCTCTTGGAAGCACCAAAGAAAGCTTAAGGGGGCAGGTGGCACTGGTGCAAAATCTAATCCCCAAAGTCTGTAAATGTTTCCTCACATGGTGAAACCTTTGAGATGTGATTAATCATCAGACAGATTATCCCAGATTACCGAGGTGGGACTTGCATGCCATTATGTGTCTGTGAGTAAGAGGCAGAAGGAGATCACCAACAGGCAGAGGAAGAGGAGGAGGTATGACCACAGGCAGAGACTGGAGTGATAAAGCTACAAAGCCCAGGAATGCTGGGAGCTACCAGAAGCTGGAAGGAGCAAAAATGCTTTCTCCACAGAGCCTCTGTTGGGATGTGACCCTGCCAACACCTTGGCCTTGAATTGGTGGCACCGAAATAGGACTTCTGGCCTCGAGAGCTGTGAGAGAATAAATTCCTGTGGTTTTCAGCTTCTAGCAGATTGTATCCCAGGAAACTCATAAAGATCGAGTGCTGTCAGAAGGTTCCATTGCCAGCAGGGGAGGGAGAATTTAGTTCTCCTGGAAGCATCAAAAAATTTTTCTGAAAGCTGATGGAAATGATGCAGGGCCCCAAATAATGAGCATGAATTGGGCACACAGAGATGTTTGGCCAGAAAGATTGTGAGGAATGACGTGCTCTCTCCATCTGCCTGGAAGGCAGCTTGTTTGGACAACCGAAGAAGACCTCAGGGAATGGTGGGCCATACTGAAGAGAGGGTAGGAACACCATGTCTGGAGGTTAAAGTCCAGTTAAAACACACAGGTCTGTGTCCCTATGCTAAGTAGACATGCAGATCCGTGAACTGGGCCAAACTTTCCTGTGTTTGTTTGTTTGTTTTACCTCTGGGTGGGTAAAGGAGAGGTTGGTGACTAGGTTTACACAGGAGTTTGAAGGCAGAACATGGAGAGCCTTGCTGTCAGGGTGAGCAGTTTGATTTGATTGCAGGTGATGGTGAAATTAATCAGTTGGAGACTGAAACGAAAAGAACAGGGCTTCAAGGGAGTCACTTCCTTGACCTAGACAAACATATAGGTATGTAATTTCAAGAAGCTCACTTTAAAAGAGTACATATAAGCTGGAAAAGAAAGGAGACCGTGATGTGGGAAAGAAAGCTTTTCATACAAACACAGAGTCATTTAATGACTACTGAAGTGTCACCTTAAAAGCCCCAAAGGCTGTGCCTAGGAGCAAGTGAGAGTTGACTAGTGTCTGTGAAGCAGAGGCAGTCTCTCAGCAGGCACGATTCTTTGTTCTGAGGGTAGATGAGCCCTTGGGGAGGAAATACTGAGGCTAAATTTCACCCCCCCCAAAAAAAAATTGTTACTGGGGCACTCCACAGACCACTCACAGCCTCATAAACCCCTGATCTACTCACCTGAGCTAAGCTCCACAGAGTCCATTCTACACTTGTCCAAGGCCGGGAGAAATTTATCTCAGACAATTAGAAATTCATGATTGTTTTTATTTTCCAAAACAATGAGAAGAGAAATGGGGCTAACTCCACCTATCTAGGTAAATTTTAAACATTGATTTTAGAGTTCTACCTTAAAAATTACACATCACCCAAGTGATTAAAATCAGCAGAAAGATAGTACCTTTCTCACCCACTTCAGATTGCAATTATTATTATTAGTTGGATTTGGAAGTTCTTCGAACTCAAAATTGACTTTTAATTAAGTGCCAAACTGTTTCCAACTCCCTGACATCCCTTAAGGATTTCTGCACACTTCTAATTTGTTTAGATGCCTTCTAGTACATGAAGTGGCGGTGACACAGAATGCACTTACTATAAAGCTGCTTCAATAACATTGTCAAGCTCTTTTTTTTAGTTTTTTTATTTTATTTTATTTTATTTTACTTTTTATTGTCAAGCTCTTAAAAAAGAGTTGCCATGAGGTCTTGGCCTGATGTCTGTGATGTTCACAGTTACCCACAAATTAATTGAAAGGTTTGGTTTGCAAGTTGGCTCTTAAAATTGTGTGTAAACAAAATTACCCTTGGTGTTTCTTGATATTGTCCTGAACTATACTGTAATATAAATAATACTGACAAATAAATACATGTGTTTTACTATACCGCATATAATTAAATATGAATATGCAAAATATGATTCTATAGTATCCATGTGGTTAAAAGAAGGAAGATGACGGATCAACCGATAAGACACCCAACCATGAGAATGAAGACAGGGAAGGGGGCACAGATTGGCACCGTCAGGCCTTCGTGTCTTCAAAGAAGACACATGCACATTCCCACCTCCAGGCCGTGGTGTTAGAAAAGCTCTTCCCTATTCTGTGCACTCTGTTTAATCTTCCATCGGAAATATGCAAAGAACAGAAATGTGGAGAGAATAGGAAATATGAGAAATCATCAGAGGGGTCTTATCATTCTATACAGAATCAGCCATTTCACTTTTCCTCATTAATTGAGATGATTAATAACTAAAGAGTGCATGCTCGTAGAACGAATAAATGATATTTTCTAAAAGCATGATTCAAATTAGCATGCATTGGCCAAGAGAATATCAATTTCTAAGTATCACAAATTCAAATTTAGCATACTTCTGACTTGTTCATTTACATATCCTGTATTCATTCAATGAGTATTTATTAAAACCCACTTTGACCCAGGCATTTTTCTAAACAAGCAGAATAAAATGAAAAAATAAATAAATAAGCAAAAACCCAAGATCCTTGACCTTCTGAAACTTACTTTGAATGAGGAAGACAGAAAACAAACAAGCAAACAGAGAAATTTATTATGTATTGCCAAGCAGTGGAGTTATTAAAAGAAGATAAATCAGAGTATGATTGTACCGGATGCTTGTCTGTTGGGTCCAAACATCTTTCTGGAGGTACAGATAGTATCTGTCTGTCTAGGGCACAGAATGAATTTAAAGACTCAGTCAGGGAGATATCTGCAGGAAGAGTTTTCCAGACAGAGGAACAAACCTAAAGGCTTGGTCCCTTTGAGTAGAGCGGTCTTACATGGAGGAGGGGGATGATAAACAAGATTGAGGAGGGCCAGGTGGTGGGGGCAGGATGAATAAGGTCATGGTGAAGACTCTATTTTCTTCTCAGAGAGATGGGACAACATTGGAAGGTTTGAACAGTAGTAAGGTGATCTGATTCACAATTGTAAAAGATCACTCAGGTTCAAGGTGGGCACAAACCCTTGCAGGAGAAGCAGTGAGACCAGTTAGGAGGTGAGCTTCTCAACAGAGCTGATGGTGGCTTTGAGTAGGGCGGCAGGAGTGGAGATGGTGAGGTGACTGGGTGTAGGCTATTTCCTGAAGGCAGTAACACTAGAAATTTTTGTTGGGTTAATTTTGAGTATGAAATAAAGGGATAAATAAAAATAAAATGATTCCTAGATTTTTTCACCTAATGAATTAAGTGACTAGTATACAATTAATGAGCTGGAAAGGTTTGGGTAAGTGCAGGCAGGGAGGGGTGAAGTTAGATATCAGTCGTTCCATTTGTGCTATGCTGTATTTGAGATGTCAATGAATATCCAGGTGAAAGGTTGGATAAGCAATTGGAAATACAATGCCAGAGCCTACATTAATTAGATTAATAATATCAATAAGCCTCAAATACATTGTTCTTAAATGATGCTTTATTGTATTTTAAGTCCTATATCTGGAATTGTGACCCTTTCACTATATTCCAAATTCCTACTGAAAATACAAGGACATTAATACTTTTAGTCTTAAGTGCTACTGGACCCTGTTACACATCACCTATCTGGCAGTATCTATGTGCCTCCCCTATACTTTAGAGCCTTGCTGGGTAAGTTGTTAGTTTTGAGTAACTCTTCCTCAGCTGTACTTTCCAAGTTAGATGCTTCTTTCAACATACCTCAGCCATCATCTCCACCATTTAGCATCTTCTGATTATCTCAACTATTCCATGATTGCTCATCTTTAAATTTCTAATGGGCAATGCTTTTATCTGTCCAGTAGTCCTCTTCCACATCTGGGCTTTTCTTAGAGTTGTTTTTAATTCATATTTCATCTTCCCAAATGTTTTGCCTTTGCAACTTTACCACATGATTGTACTATAGTCTTGTCTACCACTAGGTCCTACCTCATTTGCCAATATTCACATATATATACATGCATATGTATGAATATTAACCCATTAGAAGTCTCCTTCAAATATCGTGGAGCCCTTAAATGGCTTTTCTAACAGATTGCAGTTCACAAATGGCTATTACCCATGCTTACTGTTCACCAAACAGTGCAACTCATTAAACCTCATGATTCCACATAAGGTATCTGAATACCCTGAGGATAGCTTATAATAAAAGTATTATATTGATAAAATATTAAATTCTCTTGCGGAATGATTGCATGAGCAAACGTATCATCTGGAGCCTGCCAAATGACAAGCAGTTTTCATATAAATTTCTAAAAATGTTTACCTATTAGAAATTTGCTATCTGGCCAGATGTGATAGCACACACTTGGAATCCCAGTAGTGCAGGAGGCTGAGGCAGGAGGATCATGAGTTCAAAGCCAGCTTCATCAACTTAGTGAGTCCCTAAGCAATTTAGTCAGACCCTGCCTCAAAATAAAATATAAAACGGCTGGGATGTGGGTCAGGGATTGAGTAGACCTGGGTTCAATTCCTGGTACCAAAAACAAACAAACAAACAAATAAAAGTAATTTGCTACCTATAGTTGAATGTGTAGTTGAAGTTATTAGGAAAGGAAAAAAAAAAACTCATAGATTTAGAAAAATTTCATAGATTGCTCTTGTTGCATTTGGACTCTTGTTATGGCAGGGACAGTAGAATTCACATATTTATGGAGTTTCCATTTGTAGCAATTTTAAAATTGAGAAAGTTTGGCTGTATTTCTCTGTATTTTTCTTTTAGCCTATTATAGATTGAACAGCAGGTTAGCCAGGTGAATATTAAGTTTGTACTTTAGACTGAACATTTAAACTTGAACCTGTATTTGTGCCTTTAAAGTACTGTGGAATTTGCAAAGTGTTTCAGTATCATTTCATATCATCCCATTTTCCTGAAATTTTGACATTTCTTAGTTTACCTAAAGAGAACTGAGTATCAAAGAGGTCGCATGTATTCACCCACAATGAGCTCCATGTTCCCTGAGTCCCAGTCCAGTACTCTTTGTCCTGCACCACAGCTGTCCTTGTGTGCACTAAATAGATAAGAGCCCAAATTTTATGTAAAATTTACACTTTAAAAATTGCCCCTATATTTACATTTTAAGTATTTTTTAAAAAGCCATTCATGAACCTGATTAAAGAAAATCCCATTTCAAATGATATACATACAGTGACAAAAGTCTTTCCACACCTGACCTACTAACTTATCTTCCTGGTAGTCACTATGATGGAACTGGTTCTTAAGAATTTTTCCATAATGGGGTGGTGCTTCTTACTGAAATATATACATATCTTGAACTTTACATGTTGGGTTTTATGTTTATTGGTTGTTCAGTACTCAACGGGTCAATCAGCTCTGCAAGATTTGTTTTGAAAAGAAAAATCCACAGCTTTCCCTCCCCGGTTGTTTACCTCTTCCCAGGGGCAATCACTTTCTTCCCTTTCAGCTGATTTTGTTTCTTAAAAACATGTCTTTGTTTTGCTGCTTCATTTCCCTAACACCTTTTCTTTTCCCTTGAGTTAATGATTTTTTTTTGTCATTTTTTGTTTATTTTTCTACTCACTAGTTACTCATCCAACCTGAAACTCTTTGCCAAGTGTCTAAATCTCTCATGATGTTCAGAGATGTCAAGCTTTTTATTAAATTTTCCATTCCAAATGAGTCTCTCCTGACCTGCTTCAACCTGATCTGGTTTTTCTCTGGACTTCACGCTCAACTGTCATTCTGGGGCTCATCTTTGTATTAATCCAGAACATTCTTTGCCTTCATGCCTATGTGGTATTTTCTCTTTCCTATATCCTTAACTTTCCCTCCTCGTTGTCTTTATCTTTTATTTTCTGAGATGGAGCATTTTCTCTGTTAAACTTCACGAGACAGGATTCAGGAAGGCAATTCTTTTTTTAGGCTTTACATTCCTTAAAAATTTTGTATTCCACTCTTCAACTTGATTCAAAATTTGACTGGCTATAGAGTTCTAGGTTGGAAATTTCCTTCAGAATTTGAAGGCATCTCTCTATTACTTTTTCGTGTTTTGGAGTGCTGTTTGGAAGTCTGAAATCATTCTGACTTCTAATCTTTTGCATAGGGTCTCTGTTTTGCTCTTTGAAAGCTTGAAAAATCTTTTTTTTAATTTTTGTTTTGTTTTCCTTGACGTTTGAAAACTTTTTGATGATGTATCACAGTAATGAGTTATGTTTTTCCATTGATCTGGGCAAACAACAGAGTCCTTTAATCTGGAAGAACTTGTCATTTAGTTTGGGAAAGTTTCCCCTTAAATTTTTTGTTTTACATAAAATGAAAGTATTTATTATTTTTCTCTGGTGATATCGTTATTCCCATTCATTGTAGCATGGTTTTAGAAGGGAAATTGAATGCTGTATTTAATCTTCTTTCTTTACCCCAAAGTTGCATTCAACTTTTACATATATATTTTTTGCCATTGTGATAAAATCTCTTGGTGGATAAATAATTCAAATATAATTTGATAAATGTCATGTCTACTTACATTATTGCTTTATTTTACAATTTCCTATGAAGAGCAAAATTTGATATATAAAGATAGAAGTTTGAAGGAGTACTAGCATACTGATAATTAGATGACTCTAGAACACCCACACCTTGTCTTGGTTTAACTCTCCCTCCTCCATAAGGAAATAAAAACATGCACAGGGAAGAAAAAGAAGGTGAATGTAACATTTTATTATTTATTGGTACTTAATCCTGGAATTTGAAGATAACTTTAATAAGAGAGGCTGGAATATAGGGAAGTCTCAATCTTTCATATTTAACTGGGACAAACTATCTACAAGCAAAGAAGAACATGGTTCTCTTCTTTATTAATTACATGTTCACACTGAAATCTGAGATATTCATTGACAAGCACACCCTGAATGCATCTGCAACAGCAGTGGAAAGGAACAAGACAGATGAACCTCAAGGGAGGAAGTTTTCCAGGACCTAAATCACAGCTAGATAGGAGAGCAGTCCCAAGAGAGGTGCTTTATGGGTGTGCAACAAAGGATGAATGGAAAGGCGACAAAGTTGCTTCTGGCGTCCCTGGCTACCACTTGGGCCACTTTGCTTTACAAAGAAGAGACAGAGAATATAGAAATGTTTTAATATCTCATTTTGTTCAAATATAAATGAATCTCCCAGAGGCAGAAACCATTCCTAGCAACATCACCTACTTCCACTCGCCGAAGCCTGATGGTGATCCACATGTGCATGTCATAGTTGGTGACTGGGAACATGGGCCTTTGATGTTTGTCCCTAGCTGCCAACATTGCAATTACCATTATGACCCAGTAAATTGCATTCTGAGTCTTTCTGAACTCTCTTTCTACTCAGTTATCTCTTTCTTCTCTACCTCTTCCCTCAAACCTATTGTGACTCAATGTTTGGTCAGTGCTTAATGTGTGTAGCTATCATGGTAATACTTATGTTTAAAAAAACAAACTCAAGAAGAAGAGAGAAAGAAAGAAGAAAGAAGGAAGGCAAGCCAGTAAATGTTTAGTATCGACTACACACCAGGCACAGTTGTCTTGGTTTCATGCATTTCCCCAGTTACTCTCATAACGTTGGTGCAAGACATTTTTGTGAGTGAGGTAACTTACCACCGGCCAAGGATCAAATGACTTGCTTGAGGACCTATAGTGAACAAGCAGCAGGAGAGCCAGATGAACACCCAGGCCTATCAGACTTCTTCCATTTCAGAAGGGCAGTGCCACAGTGGGTCCTCTTTTCCTTTACATTCTCCCCAAGGAATTCCTACTCTTGGAACTTATGTGTGTATTCTTTCTAAAAGCACTAAGCAACTGTGAGGAAATTACTAGGCCAATATCCAAAGGAATCCCAACAGACATTTTCAAGAAAAACAAAAGCAATTACCTAAATAGGAAAGTTTTCCATTCTCAAATAATTATGTATTTATAAGTATCTACATTTAATTAGCTTTGATGTTAAACTAAAGTGTATTTTATTATTTATTGTAGCTATGGAGTAAAATTATATGATTCCTCTTCCTAATTAATTTTTTTTCCCTTAAGAAATCTTAAAATTTATCTTGACACTTAAATTGCTAAGCCAGCTAGAAAATATTAATAACTGGAATGGTTTTCTCTCTTAAACACATATACCTCTGGGTAGATTGCTGAACTTAAAAACAAAGTGCATGACTATATTCTCATGGTGAAGGTGAACCTAGCTAAATTTTCATTCAGTTGGAGTGTCTGGTGTGTGGTGCATATGGGAATGTGAAAGGACTTAAGCTGAGCTGTCCCTGAGCTTGATTGATCTGCCTTCAGGCACCAATTATGCTTCAATCACCTCACTTTATTCTTTTAAAATGATCCCATCTCCCCCTTTAGGAAAACTTGCCCAATTCACCTTGCAAACCAAAATAGCCCAGCATCCCTCAAGATGTAGGAGCAGAAAGAAGAACACATGCTTTGCTTTTCTTTAAGAAACTTCAGTGAGTGCACTCAGGAGCACTAGCACATAGTAGGTTCTCGATTTGTGTTGCTTTATTTATTTTTTCTGCAAGTTCACTACAGAGAGGCAGAATGGCTATTTCTCATCATGTTGCTGCTATATTATCAGGCTTAGAAAAATCCCTCAATATTTCTTTAACTATTAGTTTGAAGCTTGAACCACTCTTACAGAGAACCCCCAAATGCAGTGTCTCCAAGCATACAGAAATGCATTTCTTTCTCCTCTACTAGTTCTAAAGCAAGCAGTCCAAATTGGCAGGGAGGCTTTCTTTCTTGAGGTTATCCTGGGATCCAGGTTCTCTTTGACATACTGTTGAGCCAACCCCCTAGAGCAATTTTATATTGCTTTATCGCATGGATGAAGCTGAGTAGAGCTGAAGAGTAGTGAAAGAGCATGTGAAAGAGGTGCAAAAACATTTGACATCCTTTGGTTTATAGTCCTTTGGCAAGAATTTAGTCAAAGTTGACAATTAACTGCACAAGAGAGTGAGAAGTTGTCAAATACTTGGGCAACTCTGTGCCTGGCTTCGGTGAAAGAATCATAAAATGGATTTGTATACAGCTAGAAGTCTCAGCTCCATAATTTCATATTACGTTTCCATTTCTACCAAACAACTCATTCTTTGGTACTAGTCATCATGGTAGCCTATGATAGGAGATTATTTTAAGATTATCGTAGGCTAGCCTCTGCTTCGTGAAAATATATCTCTATAACAATTTACTTTAAGGGAGAGAGCCCTGTTAACTTTGTTGTGTGGCTAAAGCTAATGCCAAGCACAACCTTTAAGTATGTACAAGTGCATAGATGAGTGTAGAAAAATTTCCAAGGTAAGCACTTGATGTAGAGAGACGCCTTCCTCAAATTAATTCTAAGGCAAGAAGAATTGGAGTGAGCAGGTGCCAAGGCCAGGACTGCATCCCACAATAGGAAGGGAAGAACCACTGTGGTGACAGGCAGAAAACCTGTGGGGACCGGGAGCAGACCCAGTAGCCAAGCATGACTCAGGAAGAATGCCTCTCTGGGATATTCCAGGCTAAAGTGATGGTCAGGGATACATGATCTGCTTTTCTCTGATCAAGGACTTTGTTGCTACAGGAGAGGGAGACCCAGGACAGAAACAGAGGGTGATTATTGACAGTTCTACTGTCAAAAAGAATTATACAAAAAGGAGAGTTAAAAAGGTAAGGAAGCCTTTGTCCAAGAACATTGCCATGGGAGTCAAAATTTCTCTAATATGAAGAAAAATGAACTCCACTCCATTGAGACAAAGTGGAGTGCAGGTGGAAAAATTAGTGGAGGACATTGTAGGGGAGGCTGGTCAGTGTGATTAGGCATCTGTGTTTGCTAATTGGTGCTGATTGAAGTCAGACTCTCACCTTCCCACAGAGACTGGGAGATAGGAGCCCTGCCCCCTTGATGATTACATCTCAAAGGGATGGTTCCCAGGTCCTTGGGGGAAGGTTTCTGAGAGTGCCACAGGCAAGATGACTGGGACCCAATGTACATGTCAAAGGGGCAGAGAAAGAATTTACAATTAAAATGTCTAATTTATATTGTCTAAGAAAAGAGAACCCAGTAGCTTACGCAGTCTGGAAGAACTCTGTCCAAGGCTTTGTCAAGCTGAGGGGAATATTGAGGTTACTTTGGTTGCTGCCAGGTGGATCTTCTGCTCCCTTGGGCACAGCATCTGCCTATGCACAAGTAGGGGCTGCACCTTGAGCTCACCTCTCCCAAGATTCTACCAACAGACTCTACCAGCTGCTGTCTATCTGCCAGCAATTAATAACTGTGGAATTTTTACCTTTACCTTTAAAAGATAGAAATGGATCCTTAAAAGAGGAATTATTACATATATTTAGCAAATTAAAACGGAAGTCTTCAGATATTAGCATTGTAATGTCTAAAAAAATTGCTAATTTCTTCACTTATGCCTTCCAATAGAGCTACGTGGTAAGATTATATATATATTATATATGCTTACATGTACACATAAGTTCTTTAAATTTTTCCATAGGAATCAGTAAAGCTGGTTTATTACAATTTCAGTTAAGAATATGCAATTTGTAAATATGTTTTATTTTTGGCCATTATGGATAAAAGTACTATTCTTTGCTACAGTTGATTTATTTCTTGGATAGTCTCAGTTGTTGGAAAGTTTTTCCCTATTCTAGATCAAGGTATTCTTTTATATAAAAATTCAGAGGACTTATCTTTGCCCTCTGAAATAAGAATTATTATTTTACTTCTGAGAACTAATCCTGTTGCATCAATGGGCTCCAGGATAAAAGATTAAAAGTACCCACAAGGGAATTCAGGGACCTAGACAATTGTTTTTGATATGCAAAGAGGAAACTGAGGCAGGTGTTCCTATATAGGAAGAGGACCAAAATAAGGGTTATAGGAAACTCCACTTTATTAGCTGGATGGATCTACCATGACTCTTTAATACAATCTTTCAGCTCATCAGGTGTGTCTCCAGGCATGCAGATTCCAGAGTAACAAAGCACCCTCCATTCACAGGTGGAATGAGAGATCTCAGTGATAGATCAGGATTAGATCAGGATTTTAAACCAAGTGCAATTCAAAGTCCTCAGAGATGACTGTTCAGCAAAGCTAGAGAGTCAGATCTAGAGAGTTTGTAATTGAAGAGTTTTAAAATGGAATATTTCAAGAGAGGAAAAGATACAGGCTGTGTTCATGATATTTTATTTCTAAATTTAAGAAGGCAAAAATAAAATCAGTGAACTAAGGTTCCTCTGGATGCATCATTTATTCATTCAGCTAGTTCAATCTACATCTGGTGAGCCCCTCTGGTACAACAGAATTATGCCCGACCCTAAGAGACATGAAGGTAAGGAAGTCTTCTTGCCCTCAAAGAGTTCAGGCCAGTCTGGGTGCTGTTTCCTAAATCTGAGAAGCAGAATCACCTAAGAAGCATCTTTAAAACGTATATCCCAGGAAATTCTCATAATTTTTTAGGGGTGGGGGGTGGGGGTGTGGATCAGGGAATTTTGCATTTTACACCTACCAGGGTGATTCTTATGTACTTCATGCATAATCTGGCCCATAGGAAGAATTTGGATAGAACTGATCTCCAGGTGAACTGAGACACTCTAGGATGATAAAATTACTGAGCCAAGGGTCCAGTTCCTGAATGCACATGGGGAGTCTGTGAGCTCAACAGCAGACTTGGAACAAAATGTGCTGGGAGATCATTGACTGGTCTCTAAAGGGGATGCAAGGATGATGGTCTGGAAGTCACAGTGAGATTCCGGGATAGACCCCAAGATTGGCAAGTATTGCAACTGAAGACTGAAACAGCAATCGAAACCACTGTGCACCTTTGAGATGGCTGCAAGGAGAGCATCCTCATCAGAAGGAACCAGCTTCCTGTGGAGACAAGGAAGATGGTAGAAGCAGCAATGTAGGAATTACATTGAAAGGAAATTTTAAGGTGAGTGTCAAGAAGAAAGGGTGAGAAATGGAAATTAGCAGGCATGAGGTAGACAAGGGGTGGTGACAGCCTGATTGGACAGAGAATGAGTTTGGGAGAGAATAATTCTGGCTGTGGAACACTGAGCTGAGGGAAGAGAGTGTTTGCAGGCACAGAAAATGATTCATCTACTTGTCTGAACTCTTTCTTTGCCACTACATGCAAGCTTTTCCTGGGGGAGGCCACCTTTGTCCTCTATTGTAGCAGTAATGATGCTTTCTTGAAGGAACTCTTGCTATTTCAGTCCATGCCTCATTCTTCTCTCCATAAGTAGAGTGGGATTTCTATCCCTTTCCAGAAGTAGCCATCAGATGTCCCACCCTATATTCACATCACATAAATCACAATTTATGGTTGATATTCACATTGTGGCATGGTACACTGGTTAAGGACATGGGATTGGAATCAGAGGCCTAAGCTTGTATTTGAGGTCCATCACTTGTAGTCACATTTCCTAGATTAAGTTCCCTAACCTCCGTGGGCCTCATGTTGTTGATGAAAGTGTCATTGGACCTACTTTTAGGTCACTGTGAGGATTAAATGGCATGATGCATGCAAAATGCTTAGCAAAGTACAATAGTGCC
The DNA here is from genome assembly GCF_048772815.1 of Callospermophilus lateralis. Classification (NCBI taxonomy): domain Eukaryota; kingdom Metazoa; phylum Chordata; class Mammalia; order Rodentia; family Sciuridae; genus Callospermophilus; species Callospermophilus lateralis. The sequence goes on along the minus strand of NC_135306.1, from coordinate 123,015,773 downwards.
CTAAAACTTATAGCATGTCTCAGCTGTACAATTATTATCTTATGCAGTTACTTTATTATTATCTAAATTAGCCTCATGAAAACCCCATGAGGTAAGCGTGGTAACTCTAATTTGTGGATTGCTACTAGCAGAGGCAGAGACCTATATGAAAAAGAGTGTGTAAGTGAGTGGATATATGTGTATTAAAACCTCTTATTTCCTATTTTACTTAGGAATGAGGAGGTGAAGAACTAAGGAACTAGGCTAAGGTCTCCAACAACTGTTTACCTCTGTAACCCCTGTATATCTAATTATTTCCTCACTTTCTCTATCCCCTGGGATAGAGAATCCACTTCTATTCTCAGCTTGGAAAATGAGTCACAGTTCAAATCTGGCTTGTTGCCTGTATATATATTTTTTTTACCTACCCCAAGTAAGAATGGCTTTCTCCATTTTTAAATACTTGAAGAAATCAAGAGATTATTTTGTGACACAAAATTTACGTGAAATTCAAATTTCAGTGTTCATAAATCAGGTTTTATTAGAGCACAGCCACATCCGTTTGCTCACATATTGTCTATGGCTGCTTTTATGAGTCAATGGCACAGTTTAGTGGTTTTAACAGACTGGTTAGCCTGCAAAGCCTAAAATATGCACGTCTGGTTTTTGCTTAAAAAAATGAAAAAAGTTTGCCAGCCACTCTCCTAGGGTTGGGGCAGATAATAAATAGGTAATCAAATTAATAAGATAATTATGGATTCTGATGAGGGCTCTGAAGTTAACACACAGGGTGGTAAAATCTCCTACTTTGCATCGGGTGGGAAGGGAGTTAACAGTGGAGCTGAGTCCTGAAGGATGATCGCCCTCCAGGCATACAGAGAGCTGGATGAAATGCATTCCAGGTAGAGGCAGGAACAGGATGAGTGGCGGGAGATGGGAAAGAAGCTGGCACGGCCTCCAAATAAAACAAGGTTAACATGGCTGGAGCACCTGAGTAGGTCGCAGAGAGGACACGGCGAGGTGGAGAGGTGGGCAGGAACGATACCAGAGGACCTCCTGGACCTTGATAAAAAGTGGGGGCTTTATTCTGAGAGCAAAGAGAAGCTGTTAAGGATTTTTAAAGAATGAGATGTGATCAGATCTACATATTTTTTTTTTGTGGAAAGATTTCTCTGGTTGTACAGAGAATGGATTTTAGGGAAGATAAGACTGGAAACAAGGAGACAAAACAGGGCACTATTATAGTCCAGGCAAGAGGGGGAAGCAGATTGGATTCAGGTGGATTTACTGCAGTTGGAGATGTATTTTGAAGGTAACACCAATCCAACTTAGAGACAGACAGGTCTTGGAGGTGAAGGAAAGGAGACTTTAAGACTATTTCTTCAACTTCTCATTTCAACCACCAGGGATAAGGTGCCAGCCATTGCCCAGAATTAATTCATTCAACAAATATTTATTGAATGACTGCTACATTACAGTCACTAATATAGGTTGTAGGAAACAGAACCGAACATAACAAATGTGGTTGATAATCAAATAGACACATAATCTATACAAAATGTCAGGTGAGGATAAATGCAGTGGAGAAAACAAAAGCAGAGTAAGAGGGACAAGGAACAGTGGCATGAGGGTGATTGTTGTCATTATTATTATTTTAAAACACTCAGGGAGGAATTTACTCCTAAGATGTAATTTCACCAATGACTAGAAGGAAAACAGAGGAGGAATTAGTGAATTAACTATGCACATCTAGGGAAAAAGCCTTTCAGGCAAGTGGAGCATCACGAGCAAAGGTCCTGGGGAAGGCATGTGCTTCATCTTTTTAAGGGTCAGCAAAGAGAGAAGAGTATGTAAACAAGGAGATGAAGGTGATAGAAAAATCACTGAAGGGCTCTGAGGGCCATGGAAAGGTCAAGTTTTTATTTACCATGAGATAAAATGCCTCTGAAGGTTTTGAGCCCTGAGGAGTGACAATGGCTAAAATACATTGTACAAGGATTTGACTGGTTGCCATGTGAGGAAAAAGTGCTAGGTCAGCCAGGGCAGGCACAGAGGGACCCATTAGAAAGACTTGGAGAGGAGCAGGATGCAATGATTGGGGCTCAAGTTTAAACAGGTTAGTTTTAACACACTTGTCAATTTTCCAGGTGGAAATGGTGAGTAGGTGATTGGATTATATACTTAAAGAATGGAGGAAGACTCTGGGTAAGAGACAGGTTTGGGGGATCCTGGGCACCATGTGGGTGGTGTTTGCACCACAGGATTGCTGAAATCATTGAGTAGAGAGTCAGATACAGAAGAGAAGTATTAAGGTTGGGCCCCAACACAGGCCAGCAGTTAAAGGGGCAGGTGGGAGGGTGACCCAGCAAAGGACACCAAGGAAGAAGTGTGAGGCAGCAAGAAGTTGGGAAAGTTTGGTGCCATGGGAACAAAGACAGAAGGGTGTGACTAACTGTGTCAAATACTGCTAGAGGTCAAGGAAGGCGAGGTCTGAGAGTGGATGGCTGTGTTGGAGGATACGGAGGTCACCTGCTGTCCCACAAGAGAGGTTTCCAGTGGATCGGAGTGGAGTCGAGGGGTTGTGGAGGAAAAAACAGGCTGATCAGAGTGTTGTTGGAGAGGGAAACGCATCGACAACTCATACTAGAACAAAGCAGAAAGAACTTGACACAGATTTGAGGTGAGGAAAGTGAGGGCAAATACGTTAAACAAGAATCACTTCCAGGAGAAGCAGAGGAATGGTGCGTTAACTGCTAAATACCACTGCTGTGGGAGGCCATGGGAGTGACTGAGTGGGAGAAGAAGGTGATGGTTTAGATATGGGGTCCCCCAAAAGCTCATGTGAGAAACAATGCAAGAATGTTTAGAGGTGAAGTAATGAGAGCTCCAGCCTCTCATAAACTCTCTCTGATGTGGGCTAACTGGGTGGTGAGTGGAGGCAGGCTGGGTGCGGCTCAAGGAAGTAAGTCACTGGGAGTGTGTTTGGGGGATGATTTATTTATTTATTTAGCCTCTGGTTCGTGGAGCTCGCTCTCTCCTCTGCTTCCTGGCTGTCACGTCCTGAATTTCTTTCCTCCTCCCTGCCCTTCCACCATGATGTTCTGTCCCTCTCTGGCCTGGAGGAATGGAGCTGGCCACCAATGGACTGAACCTCTGAAACTATGAGCCAGATTAAACTCTCCTTCCTTTGAGTTGTCCTTGTCAGGTCTTTGGTCACAGTCACACAAAGCTGACTAAAACCGAGGGTTTTGCTGAGATAAGAAAGTTGACACCCCGGGGAGTAGAGTCATTTAGAAGATCAGGAGATGGGTCCTACGGCGCGTTTGTTGGGATGCACCATCTGAAGGAGCAGGAAAGAAAGGCAAAGACAACTGGCCCAGGTGGGGCGGTGGGAAATGTGGGTGATTTCTATCTTTACATTGTGAGTTGGACAGGAGGCGAGGGTCCACAGGAGGCTGGAGAAGGTAGGAGGACATATGGGATGCTGTTTATGTCTGACTCTAGAGCTATTTTAGATAGAACACAACTCCAAATAAAAGACGATATTTCCATTTTCTATTTAGAATATCCATTCTCCTCACAAGATGTTTTTGGACAATTTGTCTACTCATACTATACAATTTAAATACATATATTTAGAGTCTTATATTACATAAGGTATTTAAAATAGAAAGTATAATTTTAAGATAAATTACATAAAATTGACCAATTCCTTCACTATCCATGTCTGATTTTTCTAATGTTACAGAATCAAAAATTTTAATGTACAGTAGCTTTATCATTAGAAATTTGCTTTGAGACCCAAATATAAAGCAATTTTTTCCCTAAAGTATGATTTTGAGTAATAACTAAATGAACCAATAAATAAGAATTTCCTTGTCACATTCAGGTTCATACACTACTCATTTAGGAGTATGGAAAAGGTAAGTTTTTTAGAAGAGTAGAGGAGGAAGGACCCCAGGTAGAAGTCAACACAGGTATGCAGTTATGAATTAAAAGGAAGCCACTAAACCCGGTATTCAGTCTTAGGTGCACAGTTTAGTGTTCAGTGTTAATTTTTCCAAGAGGTCTTAGCCCATTTTTTTGTTGCCATAACAAATTACCTGAGACTAGGAACTTTCTAAAGAAAAAAAGAGCTTTGTGGAACTCATAATTCTGGAGGTTCAAGAACATAGCACTGACATCTGCTCAGCTCTGGTGAGGGCCTCATGGCAGCATTACAGCGGTGGGAGCATGTGCAGAAGGAAGGAAGAGGTCCCATGGGCAGATAAATCCAAGCGACTGGGGAGGGGCCGGCCTTCTCTCTTTTATAACAACTCACTCTTCCAGGAATAAATCCACCCCGACTAGACCTGCCCCAATTCCTCAAAACAGCATTTGTCGATCCACGAATGTGTAGCCCTTTGACCTGAGCACCTTCAGCAAGGCCTTGTCTCTTCCAGGTCCCACCATCTCAACTCCACCAGGCTGGGGACCAAGCCTCCAGCACATGAACCTTCGGGAAGCAGACCATATTCAGAACAGAGCAATAGCAGAGATGAGAAGGGGTCAAAACTTAGTGAGCTTGCAAGGGGGTAGTTTTGGATGATGAAAGACCAAATGACTAATGGCAGAAAGAGGGAAATCCAAAGTGATTTGACTTTTCTTTCTGTGGGTCAGAGGCTCAGGGAAGCTTTGGGGGCGTTGATAAGTCAGTCTTTCAACAAGACAAGGCACAGCAATTCCATCAGCAGAGACTCACTTGAGTGATAGAACTGGAGCGAATCCAATCTGTTCTTTTATTGCCCGATTTAGATTGGGCCTGTGGCAAGGAGGCTTCACCAGCTTGTCAGATTTCCATTGTTTCTGGACTCTCAGTGAGGAATAGAATACAGAATAATGAAATCAGCTCTCTACCATAGGTCAAAGGAAGTGAATTATAATACTAGCTCTGCCATTAGTTAGCTTTGTAACATTGAGCAAACTCTTCAACTTGTGCGAGACACATTTTACTCACCTCTGAAAAGGGGAAGGAAGTAACAAGTGTATCTTCCCAAATTTGGAAGAGTTCTTGGTTCTCCCCCCCCCCCCGGGCACCTGAGACCAGCTCTGGGAAAGGTTCTGAGAGGGTGTCCAGGTGATGAGGCTGGACACTGCTGCCTGACAGTCCTGGCCAGTCCTTCAGGCGGCCTCTGTGAGTCATGGTAATTTCTGGAGGCCGTCCTCTGCGTGCTGAGCACTTTGTATTCTATCGTGTTAGCCTTGTGGGTGCGCTTTTGTATCCATGACTACACTCAGAATCCTTAGCTACAGGGACAGTATCTTCATTTCCTTTTCTTAAAAGATCAAAGGGAGACCGAGACAGAGGTGGGGTGGTGGCATTAGTGAGAGAGTCTTAAAATACATTGGAATACTTAAGAACGTACTAGGAAGATGACATGTTTCCTATTTAAGATGTTTTCCTGTTTTCTGGAAACACAATGTCTAACACTATTTTTATCATATTCAAAAAAATGTTATTTTTAATGGTCATATAGTTTTCCATCTTGTAATTTATTTCATAAACCTTCTAATGTTCAATATCACTCTATCCCTTTTATATGTTCTGAAATCCAAGCAGGAAAGGACAGATATAGGAAGTGCTTCCTGGGACTCTCTACTGAGAAGGGACCATGTGTTTACAGAGTTACTGTGACAGTGAAGAAATGTAAAGAAGGGGCCTGGCTCCTAGTTAGTGCTCCATAGTGGGTAACCGGTCAGAGGAGATTATGTGATCAAAAAAGCAGAGCATGGCCCTTGGGGGATGGCCAGAGCTTGGTTCAAGTCTAACACCATTCCTTGCCACATGACCTTGGTCAATTTAGTTAATTTCTCTGCTTTTTTTTTTCTGAGTTATGCTTTTTATTTTTTTTATTTATTTATTTTTATTGATTGATTGTTCAAAACATTACAGAGCTCATGATATATCATGTTTCATACATTTGACTCAATTGGGTTATGAACTCCCATTTTTACCCCAAATACAAATTGCAGAATCACATCGGTTGCACACTCACATTTTTACATAATGGCATATTAGTGACTGTTGTATTCTGCTACCATTCCTATCCTCTACTATCCCCCCTCCCCTCCCCTCCCCTCCCATCTTCCCTCTCTACCTCCTCTGCTGCTTTTCATGAAAATTCCATAGCTTCTATGTGGAGTGGACCAATGGTAGCTCATACACCAAACTTGGTTTTGGTCCATGGGTGGAGTAGGTGTGGGCGAGGGCAGCAGGAGATGGGAATTAACTTTCAACAGCCACTTGTACCTTTTGGAAGAACAGGTTATGGAAAGTTGAGAAAACAAATGCTTCCCCTGAGCCATTTTTTTTTTTTTTTTTAATTTGAGAAGGTGTCAGTCATTTTTCAGAAAAGGTTAAAAAGCTGGGCAAATCTGAGTTAGGAGACAGGGAGCAGGAGAGGTATGATGAGATTGCTGGGCCAGAGAAACAGGTATCGGAGTCACTAAAGCATTCCTGTGCTCCCTTCCTGTTCATAATGAAATCTATGGTCTCCTTCCTGATGAATCATTTGCTTTATTAATTCTCAAGTTCCGCGTGGTAGAGGCAGCAGCAAGCAATATTGGTTCGTTTCATATTTACAGACATCATCAATCCTCTGGTGGCTTTAATCTTATCTGGGTAATGCAACTTTTCCTGTTATTTTTCATTGAAGTCTGAAAAAAGCAAACTAAGTTATGCCAACCTCTGTGTAGGAAAGAAGATGATATTTTACAAGTAAGCAATCATTTTACCACATTATGACTTGGCAGTAATCCTTTTTAGGAGCAGATATTTATATTTGTCTAATCAGAGAGACAGTATTACACTCCACTGACTGATATGTAAAAATTACCTATAACCTCTACCTTTTCCATATAGACATCGACATACTGGATGAAGCCAGGGTTCAGTGACAGTCTTGACAGATGAATCATGTTTTGCAATGTGTGAGAGAGACCAAAAGAAAAAAAAAAAAAAAAAAGAATAGGCATTAAGATTAGCAGGACTAATCTCTTCAATTCTGCTTCTATCATTTACTAACCTTATTTACCAGCCTTCTGATCTGAGGCTCCGTTTCTCATCTCTAAAATGGAGTCATAGTTAACGGTTTCTCACTAGTCTGTTGTGAGGTTAGAGAATGTTAAATGAGATTATACAGAGAGCACTTAGCACAGTGGGGAAACGTTATAATTGCTCAGCAAGTGTTGACTTCTCATATCCTTCCTCCTTCCCTCCCTTCCTTGCTCAAGGTCATTGAGACAGAAGACAGAGAGGAACAGCAGCGGTAAACCCCAGGACAGCAGACAACTTGGCCATGCATCCCTCCTGGGTTTGGGTCAATGAGTCACCCCTCTTAATTTTTCTGTTTCTCAACAGTGGGGGTGATGCAGTGTGAGTGAAGTACCAGTGGATCCAAAGAAGAAAAGAGTGAGAAAGCTGAGCAGTGGCCGGGCCCTGAATCCTGTGCCTCTTTGAGTAAACATGAAGAGACAGAAAATAGCTTATCTTGGAAATTATCTTGAGGGCAACACTGCATGGTTAAAATCCCGGAGGGCACCATTTTATCCATTTTATATTCCACCAGGAGTGTACAAGGGTTCCAGTTTCTCCACACCCTCAACAACACATTGTCTTTTGTTTTTCTGATAATAACCATCTTAACACGGGTGAGTGGATATCTCATTGTGGTTTCAATTTGCATTTCCTTGATGATTAGTGATGTTGAGTATTTTCTCACCTATTTGTTGGCTATTTGTATGTTTTCTTTGAAGAAACGGCTTTTCAAGTCCTTCGCTCATTTTCAAATTTTGTTTTGTTCTTGTTTTGTTGCAATTAAGCTGAAGGAGTTCCTTATATATTTTGCATATCAGTCCCTTATCAGATATATAGTTTGCAAATATTCTCTCCCATTCTGTAGGTTGCCCTTTTTCACTCTGCTCTTTCTGTTCTGTGCAGAAGCTTTTTTGATTAATGCGATCTGGCCTACCCATTTTTTTTTTTTTTTGCTTTTGTTGCCTGTGCTTTTGATATTATTTTCAAGACCAATGCCATGAAGTTTTTTTTCCCCTGTTTTCTTCTAAGAGTTTTACAACTTTAAGTCTTACATTTAAGCCTGTACTCCATTTTGAGTTGATTTGTGTAAAACAAGGTAAGATGAAACGGTACAGCTGCTATGGAAAATAGTATGACTTTTCTTCAAAAAATTAAAAATAGAAATGCAATTTGATCCAGTAATCACACTTCCAGGCATTTGTCCAAAAGAATTGAAATTAGGATCTTAGATGTTCTCACCACCATATTCATTGCAGCCTTATTTACAATAAGCAAGATGTAGAAATAACCTGTGTGTCTGCTGTGGTACATACATTTGATAGAATATAATTAAGCCTCTAAAAGAAGGATATCATGCATGAGCATGATGAACCCTGAGGACACTATGCTAAGGGAAATAAGCCAGTGAGAGAAGGAAAAGTACTGTGTGATATCACTCTGTGAGGAATATAAAATAGTCAAACTCATAGAAGCAGAGAGTAAAATGATGGTTTCTAGGAGCTAGGAAGAGGAGGAAATGGTAGGTTGCTATAAGAGGTATAAAGTCTCATTTATGCAGGATGATTAAGGTCTACATACCTGCTGTATATTACCCATGTGGTAGATCACATAATTTTAACACTATTAAAAAATGTCTAAGTATACAATATAATAATAACCACATTTTAAAAAATAATCTCTAGAGCAATTTTTAAATTTATTTATTTATTTATTTTTGCATTACAATTCTTATTACACCTTTATACCACAACTTATCGTATCTCTGATTGTATATAAGGTATGTTGACACCAAATTCACATCTTCATACATGTATTTTGTATAGTGATGAGGGTCTCCTTTCACCATCCTTGCTATTCCCCTTCTCCCTCCCTTTCCCTCCCACCCCTATTCCCTATCTATAGGTAATCTTCCTCCCTTGCTCTCCCTCCCAACCCCATTTTGAGTCACCCCCCTCATATCAGAGAAGACATTGGGCATTTGTTTTTTGGTGGATTGGCTAACTTCACTTAGCATAATCTGCTCTAGAGCAATTTTCTTGCTGCATTTTCTGAGGCTATAACAAATTACCAAAAACTAGGTGATATATATATATATATATATATATATATATATATATATATATATATATATATATATATATATAATAGAAGTCTACTTGGTTCATAGTTCTGTGGGTTGGAAGTTTAAAAGCATAGCATCTGTATCTGGTGAGGGCTTCCACACTGCACCAGAATATGGTAGAAGGGCAAGTAAGCACACACAAGACAGAGGAGATCAGACCAAGCTCATTCTTTCTGTTTGGAACCCACTCCCATGATAATTAAACTGTTCCTGCAATTATGCATTAATCCATTCATGAAGGCAGAGCCCTAATGACCTAATTACTTCTTAAAGTCCCACTTTTAATACCATTACCATGGTAATTAAATTTCAATGTGAGTTTTGAAGAGGTCATCTATACCATAGCAGTAGTTGTTCTCAACTTTGAGGGCACTTTGAAAACACTACAGCACCTTTAAAAAAAGTAAAAAGGCCTACATCTCAGACCTGGTGTTTCTGATTTAATTGGTCCAGAGTGTATTCTTGGCATGGGGTGGTTTAAGATTTCCCCAGATGATTCTAGTGTGCAACAAGTCTGGGAAGCACTATTCTAGGACAATCTCAACTGCTGCTTTTAGAAGAGTGTTTCTCAAACTTTTAATGTGTGTTATCAAATTACCGGGAGGCTTAAAATTCTGATATACAATGTTTGCTGTGGAGTCTGGGAGTCCAGATTTCTAATAAGTGACCAGGTAATGCCAATGCCACTAGTCTGTGGATCATACTTTGAGTAGCAAGTATTCAGCAGGAATTGCTATTGTGATCCACAGGCTAAATTCAGCCTGCCACTGTTTTTAGGTGGCTTAAGAATTAAGAATTGTTTTCATTTTGTACAATGACTTTCCAAAAACCAAAATAATAATAATTCTCAACACATGAAAATTGTATGCAATTAAAATAGTCTCCATAAATAAAGTTTTATTGAACCATTATATAACTCATTAAGTTTTATAGCTGGCTGCTTTCATGCTACAAGGTAGACCTGAATAATTGCAACAGAGACTATATGATATGAAAAGTCTGAAATATTTGGCCTTTTTTTAAAGAAAGTTAGCTCTTTATTTGTCAACTCCTGGAGTAGAGGATGACTTGGTTCTCAGATAAATAAATATCCTTCCATTTACTTTTTCTTCATTGTTATTAATTCACAGTAGCAACCTTCTGCCTGATGGCACATCTTGCCAGAACCAAAGATTTTGGCCCCTTTTCCTAAGGCACTGTACTGGGCCTATCAGATCTACAATGCTAGGTAAGTCAGGGCTTCTTCAAAGGCTCCTCTATGAGAATAACTGTCAGACTGAAGCATCCTCTCTTCTCTCATACAGCCTACCTTGTCATTCTTTTAAGGTGTTCGCATACTCAATGGGGGTTGTATTACATGCATGGGGAAAATTGTGATTTAACTCTTCAAAAAATAAAAACAAAGCATTCTCTTTATCCATTGGTGATCCTTTGAAAGTGGACATTAAAAATCTATGTCTTTGAACCTAAAAACAGATTAATCTTTTTAAAATAAGGTGTTAAAACAGGTGTGGTGATCTTTCATCAGCATGGAAGATTGGTACACTCAGATGGTACCTGCTATGGTTGGAATCTCAAATGTCTCCCAAAGGTCCATCTGTTAAAGGCTTTTCTAGCCTGTGGACCCTATTGGATGGCAACAGAATCTTTAGGAGGTGGGGCCTGGCTGGAGGGAGACCCTTGAAGGGGATATTGGGACCCCAGCCCCTTCTCTCTCTCCTTTCTAGCTGCCGTGAAAAGAACAGACTCCTCTGTCACACGCTCCTACCATAGAGCCAAAGCAAGGGCCGAGTAACCAGGACCTGAAACTTCTGAAGTCGTGAGCCAAAATAATCATTTCCTCCTTACGAGTTGTCACATTGACACAAAGCAGGTTAACCCAGGCCCTTAGATCCAATTCTTCTCCCCCCCCCCCTTAGTCATGGCATCCCAATTTTACCTCCATCATGAAAGAAAATGATTTTAGGTTTCTACTTACCTATCTCACTAATATCTTAAAATTGAAAATGTTTAGAGGCATTTGCAAGCGAAATGCAAAAGAGCAGATGACTGTTAACAAATGGGGGGAAAAAAAAAGCTGTGAGGTGGAAGTGAGAAAAACAAGTGCACACCAAGCTCTGGAAATCTGTGCTCCTGAGGCTTCACAGAGCCAGCTGCTGTTCCCCACTAGAGAACAGCTTCCTTCCTTTCCTGCCTCAAGGGGACAACAAACGCTATTGCTTTCAGGGTAGTTATCTTGAAAACACCTTAAAAATTTTAATTTATGAGTCATCCTGAATCCCACCTACGTAAATAAACCTGATTTAGTGTTTCTTCCTAATGGTTCTAGGTCAAGGCTATTCCTCATAGTCGTGTCTTGTTGTGGGACCATCCTGTCAGGAAACCATGGCTGCTGGTGCAAACGATGAGTTCTCTGTTATTTTTGGCTCTCACCAACCATAACTGGTCCAGACGTGTTGACCCAAGACAGCCAAAATAGGTCAGCTTCCGACCAGCTCAGCCACTGGAGAAATTAACGTGTCAAGAAGGATTTAGGAACCCATACTTTTCTGTGAGCTCTTGTTTTCGTGGGCACACACTGTTCTTTCTTTGTTTCAGATACCAGTAGTCAGTAAAAAATATTATTTTAAGATAAACAGAAAAAAAATCTGACTCATTCCTTAGGTCGTTCAGGTGTTTATCTATCATAAATCCTGTGAAATAAGTGAGATTATTCTCCTAATATGTCAATGACTTGCCCAGGGGAATGCAGTTAGTACATGGAAGAGTAGAATTCCAACCCCAGACTCAATGACTCTGGAAGTGACATCTTTCATTTGAAACACAGGTTTAGTCTTTCTCACAGAGCAACTCTGAAGTCTATTGTTAGAGTCTGTTGTCACCTAGACTTGGGAAATTGTACCGGCTGTCCTCTCTTCCAGAAGATTCATGATTACCTTAGCTTAGTTAACAGTTCCAAGTTTATTAATGACCTCTCTCTATAAAGCTACTTATCGTTGTTTAACTCTGCATTTCTCAAATTGTTTTTTCCATGGTCTCTCATCCCCACCTCTCCTGACCTTCTTTCACGTGATTCCCAACAATCTGTATCACACATTTGGAAAATGTGGCACTGAGTCATTCAGGTCCTGGGCATTTGAAATCAACTGAGAAAATATTCCAGGACCCCAAAGAAGAGGAGGATGCAGAGAGGCAGAGAGATTGGGGAAAAGGAGAGGGAGGAGCATCAGGGGCAAACAGGAGAAGGAGGAAAAGAAAAGAAAAAAGGGAAAAATAAAAGGTATAACTTGAATGAATTACAATGTAGGAAGAGAAGCGAAGGATATGTTTTGTCCAAAGACATTCTCTGGCAGATCATTCATAGATTTAAAAGTTTCTGAACATAAATTTATATTTTCTAATATACCAATCATCTAAATAAATTTTTTTTTAAAGTTTTGATAAGTCTCCTTTTCAAATATGCTGAAAGAAATACCATCTTTTAACATGTTTTGAGTTCCTGGTAGGGGGACAACAAGATTCCCCAGGGGATCATAACACATTCAGGCATAAAAGATAAGGACATGGTTCATATCAATAGCATAGAGTGCCCCTGGAAATATACAGGAAGCAAATGTGGTAGTTTAGGGAAGACTTTTTTAGATATGTGACTATGTAGGCCCACACCAGAAGGCCTTATCAGGATTCAGGCTCTTAGACAATTACTGCCGAGAGCTAGACTTCCAGGGTTCAACATAACGCCATTAATTTTCAGCTGTGTGTCCTTAGGCAACCAAACCTATCTGTGCCTCAGTGTCCTTATGGGTAAGATGATGATACTAAGTGAACCTATCTTGCAGGGCAGTTGTAAAGATTAAAATACCTTGAATATTCCTGACACACAGTATGCTTTATGAATGATTATTATGTTATAAGTTACTGTTTGGAATTAATCGATGAAAAGATAATAGATCTGGGAAACGGAGAAAAGTTGTAGGAATTCCATGACAGGCCACAATGCACAAAGTTCTCAGATTTAACTTGAACTGTGTGCAGAAAAGAGGGAAGGAGGAATTCCCAGGTCTGGTGGTGGAACAAATTCTAGAATTGGGATTGGGCAACACAAAGAAGGTAACCAGGATGACCGAGAATCTCAAGGATTGTGTTTAGAGTGAAGAGCAGGCTGACATGAAGGTAAAATGGAGAGAAACATCAGGTTTACCGTAGCCAAAGATACTGGATTCACCTACTCTGGACTATCATCCAACAACAGCTTTGTGGTATCTCATTACACCTGTAAAAGAAAAGATTTAGGAATAATGTAGAAGAAAAAGACCGTTGACAAAGGGCAAAACCTTGGAAGGGAATCAGTCCCCTATGGAGTAGAGGACTGGTCTTGATTTCATCTAAACACACAGGAATTATGTGCAACTAAATTGAAATTATTCTGTTTTTGTTGTTGTTGTTGTTGGCAGGGGGTGGCTTATCATTGTTTGTCCCACAGATGCGTTTGGAAATTGTCAACCAAATTAAAATGCTCAAAGTTAGCAAATCGGTTACTCATTTTCCCAAAAATGTATGCTGAATGTGCTGTAAATGAGCTTGCTTTAGAAAGTTCACTGAAGTATACAGATTCCAGTTACTGGTAATGACTTAAAATAAAGGCAATAAAAATGCCACAGCTGAGTGTGGTTTTCACCCTTTACTTTTAGTTCTTGATGTGGCTCACTGAAAACTATAATTGAAATGACTGGTTGAGTTATGACTGCCAAACTCCGTCTTTGTTAACGTGGAAGGAAGAGAAGGTATGGAAGTAGGGGAAAATGCTAGGGGGACAGGACAGGCTGCCATGGATGAAAGAGACAATTCACTTGTTTCTGGATTCCTCATCATCATTAGTGATGGGTAAATCCCTGAGGTTTCTTCACAATCTGTCTGTTTAATAAAGACTGAGATTAGAGTCTTTCTAATATCAGCTAGTTCACACTGTAATTGCATTCCATTTAAAAATATCTCCACTTGAGCAATGTTACCAAACCTTGCAGCACCAAATTTATAATAATTGCAAGAAAAATTTTGAGTGCTCCTCTATCTTTGCATGGGTCCATATATCCAGAGAACAAATTAAAGGGAAATTCATCCCAGGGGATTTTAAAATAAATTACCAGAGAAAACTGAAACAGAAGGTTGAAAGTAAGGCAACAGGAAACTCCACAAAATGATACTTCAAGAAGCCTGCTCTAAAAAACACAGAATGTAAAAGGTACTGTCTCTGAGTGTTGATTCCTTTAAGTCAGTGGTTCTTAACTGGTAGTCACAACTGGGGGGAGGGAGTGTTACTGGCATCTTGTGGGTAGAGGCCAGGGAAGTTTACATCCTGTGGCAGATGGAATAGTCCTCCACAACAAAAAAAATTATCCAGCTAGAATGTCAGCAGTGTCAGAGTTGAGAATCACTGCTTTATATTAAATGTTTTCTCCAAAATGTCTCTCTAGCTGAAGAAAATGGTTCTGATAATATTAGCCAGGCCCTTTACAGACTTTTTTCCTTTTAAACAGTACTAGGTAACATGACATTATTTAGAAATTGCATTTAGCATGAATGTACAGATGAATGGATTACTAGGTAGTGGACTTGGTCCCTAGGTTTCCTTTGTAAATTACTACCCGAACGTTCACCCTCTAAACACTTCAATTTCTTTTTTTTTTAAATTTTTTATTAGTTGCTCAAAACATTACAAAGAACTTGACAAATCTTACATTTGATTCAAATGGGGTACGTTATCTTATTTTTCCACGTGTACAGATTGCAGGATCACATTGGTTATACAGCCACTTTTATACCTAGGGCCATACTAGTGTCTATTGTATTGTGCTGCCCTTCTTATCCCCCCTCCCCTTCCCTCCCCTCCCATCACCTCTTTCTACCCAATCTACTGTGACAGGTTTCTCTATTTCTCTTTTTTCTTCCCCCTCACACCATCTTATATGTAATTTTGCATAACAATGAGGGTCTCCTGCCATCTTCCATGCAATTCCCCTTCTCTCTCCCATTCCCACACACCTCTCGTCCCTATTTAGTGGTAATCTTCTTCTCATGCTCTTCCTCCCTGCTCTGTTTTGAGTCACCCCCCCCCTTATATCAAAGAAGGCATACTGCATTTGTTTTTTAGGGATTGGCTAGCTTCACTTAGCATAATCTGCTCTAATGCCATCCATTTCCCTGCAAATGCCATGATTTTGTTATTTTTTAGAGCTGAGTAATATTCCATCGTGTATAAATGCCACATTTTTTAAAATCCATTCATCTATTGAAGGGCATCTGGGTTGGTTCCACAGTCTAGCTATTGTGAATTGTGCTGCTATGAACATTGATGTAGCTGTGTCCCTGTTGTATGCTCTTTTTAGGTCTTTTGGGTATAGTCTGAGAAGGGGAATAGCTGGATCAAATGGTGGTTCCATTCCCAGCTTTCCAAGGAATCTCCATACTGCTTTCCAAATTGGCTGAACCAATTTGCAGTCCCACCAGCAATGTACAAGTGTACCCTTCTCCCCACATCCTTGCCAGCACTTGTTATTGTTTGACTTTGTAATGGCTGCCATTCTTACTGGAGTGAGAACACTTCAGTTTCACCCATTTTTCGAACTTGCATGTGGAGTCATGCAAGATGTGTTCTGTTGTGTCTGTCTTTTCTCATCTTAGTGGGTTTCATCCATGATATAATAGTAATACGTACACTTTTAATGCTATCTGTGTATTTTGTTGCTTTATCATCATTTCTCCGCTTGCTGCTGATGGGCATCTGGGTTGCTTTCAGTGTGGAATACTGCAACTCATATTGCTATGAACATTCTTGTATAAGTACTCTGACACAGATGTGCAACTATTCTGCTGGGTTTGTACATAGGAGTAGAACTTCAGAACCACAGGGAATAAGGATCTTCATCATTAGGAGATAGTGTCTAATTCTTTTCAAAAGTGGTTTTGAAAACGTATGTTTCCACATGAAGTATTTAAGAGTATGAGCTGTCCCAATACTGGAGGGGGAGAGGAGCTGAAACATGCTTTTCAAATCTTGCTGTTGTCAGTCCTTTTCATCTTAGCCATTCTGGTTCTATGTAGTGGTATCATATTGTGGCTGCAATTCGCACTTCTCTGATTACGAGGAGGGTTGAGAACCTTTTCATTTGTCTATTGTTTGTTCAGATATCCTCTTTTGTGAAGTGTCTCTTCAGATTTCTTGCCCAGTTTCCTACAGGGATATCTTTCGCTTAATGATTCATAGTTCTTTATGTTTCTCAACACAAAACTTTGTTGCTTATTAAGCTTCACATATGTTTCCTCCTTCTGTGACTTGCCTGTTTACCCTCTTAAGCATGTCTTTAATGAACAGAAGTTCTTAATTGTAATGTGATCAGTCAAAAGCAAGAACCTTTTTACATCTCATTTAAGATGTGCTGATTTTGATGTATGGTGTGAGGTAGGAATCTATCTTTCTGTCTTTTTCTTGTTTGCATAGTCTCAGCAACATTAGCTGAAATAATTGTCCTTTCCCCACTGCTTTTCAGTGACACAGTTATCATAAATCAAATGTCCATGTAAATGTATGTCTCTTTATTTTACTCTTCAATTCTGTTTCAGTAGGATGTCAGTTTTTGAGCCAATACCATGTTGTTTGAATTCCTACAGCTTCACAGCAACCTTAGTATCTGGAAAGCAAGTCTTGATACCTTTTTCTTCTTCAAGAATGTCTCAGTTCTGGGGGCTGGGATTGTGGCTTATTATTAGAGTGCTTGCCTACTATGTGTGGGGCACTGGGTTTGATTCTCAGCACCACATATAAATAAATAAAGGTCCATTGATAATTAATAAATATTAAAAGAAAAAAGTCAACAAAGAGTATTCAAGAAAGAATGTCTCAGTTCTTCATGACCTTTATATTCTCATCTGAAATTTAAAATTAGCTTTTCAGTTTTTTCCAAACACACACACACAATACACATTTTAGAAATATTTATTCTGTTGCACTGAATCTGTAGCTTTTCAGTACTGACTTTTACAATTCAAAACTTATAGCTCTCCATTTAGGAAAGTTTTTCTCAACAATGGTTTGTTTTATAGATGCCCGAGTTAGCACAAAGAGAAGAACTGTCAACTTAGACTCGCTTAAATCATAGATCTTCTTCAACAGCAAACATTACTAATAATTCAAAGGATACAGGATAAAGGATACAAGACACAGGCAAAGTATTCTTATACCACTGCCCCAAGATTCTTCTTCCTCTGTTTTAGGACATATTTTGGTTCAGATTTAGTGTTCAATGTTTAAACAACATGTGTGGAATATTGCTTATGCAGAGGAAAAAATTTTGGTTAGAGATCATCTCCATTTTACACTCAACAAATTATTTAGCTTGTGGAATATTTTCCATCCAGGTATGTCTTAAAAGGTCACACATTTCTAGTTTTTTTTTTTTATACCTGGTTAAAAAAAATGCTACAAGGACTGAATTAGAGACTTACTCTCATTATCTTTCTAACAATACGCACCATTAGCATGAGTACTAGGAGATGGATCATTAGCATGGTTTCAAGGGAATTGATCACAGTCATTGCTTTCTTTCTTTCTTTTTTTTTTTTTCCTGGACATATCCAGGAAAAGAAAGGGAAGTGTATATAAGCCAGCTATTATCATTTTCTACCCAAAGTCTCATTATCTCTTGTTATGTATACTTTTACCTTTTGATGGTATTGGTGCTATTTTAAAAGATATATTTTATTAGGTATCATTTCTAATTGGTAATTACTGGAATGTAGAAATATAATTAATTTTTATATTTACTGTGTTTAGTAATTAAAAATACTTATTAATTCTAATAATTTATCTGTTGATCATGTTGAATTTTGTACTACCTTCCTATGTTATTTGCTGTAATATGAGCTTTCTTCCTTTTCAGTTATTACTTTTTTAATTTATTTTTTCTTATCTTGTTTTATTGATGTAAGCCTCCAGTAAAATAATGAATAAAAGTGGTTTTGCAATCAGATAGAAAGCAAGGATCCCTTTAAAGAAAAATATTTTAATATTTTACATTAAACATGGTGCTTACTAAAGGTTTTTATAGATAACTTTCATCAAAAAAGGAAGTTATCTTCTGTTCCAAATTTGTGAAGCATTTTTATAGTGAATAGATGTTGAATTTAATTAATTTTTTATTCTTTATTTTAGTTATGTGACAAATCTCATTGATAGATTTTTGAATATTTAAAAGAATTTACATTTCTGAAATAAATCCAACTTGGCCACAATATTATATTCTTTTTATATATTTCTGTACTCAATTTACTAATATTTTGATTAGCATTTTTGCATCTGTATGGGTTTTCTTATACTATTCCTTATGAGGGCATGACACCTCATAAAATGAGGTGGTATTCTTCTTATTTTATGGAAAAATATGTGCACTATAGTATTATTTCTTTCTTAGATGTTTGAAAAAAATTTAATTTTTAAATTTATTTTTGGTGCTAGGGATTGAACCCAGATATGTTTTATCACTTACCCACATCCCCAGCCCTTTTAATTTTTTTATTTTAAGTCACTAAATTGCCTTGGCTGATGCTGGTCTTGAACTTTCCATCCTTCTGCCTTAGCCCCCCTACGTTTCTGGTATATGCCACCGCCCCTGCCACAAAACAGTTTTTTTAAATGATCTTAAATAAGCCATCTGTGTTTCACAGACTCTTTAATTCAGGTTTTCTAATGTTGCTTCAGGGCTTAAGTGTTAACGTGACTATATAAAGCAGCAGAAAATAAAGTAGAAATGGTGATTACAATGGTTAATTGGAAAGTGTTCAGTGCATTAAAGAACATATAAACACACACGTATGCACACACACCCTTACACATAAACTTGGACAAGCATTTGATGACAGCCACATTTTCTAGTACCTATCTTAAAGTTTCATCATAAAATAAGTACTATAAAATATTGGGCCTTCAACCTTTTACTATCTGTAGTCTTGATCCTGAATCATTTCTTTTATTTCACTCTAGATAACACATGCCAACTTGTTCTCACACCTAGAAATTTTCGAAGAAATTCCATTCTGAGTGGTGGTGGTGTCTGTCAGACTGAAGCTGCTGTGGATGGGATCTTCTGGAACTTCTTTACGCGTTGTGCCCTTCTAAGAGGATAGAATCAAAATCAAATAGATCAGAACTCTTGGCTTTTCCATTTTAGATTAGCCTTTAAGAATGTTTTGATGGCCTTCAGTAAACCAGTTGAGGAGTTGCAGTGTAGAATCAAAGGCTGATGCTTACTTTGTTCAGGGTTGTTAATAAAAACATCTCTAATAAATGGGTTTTACTTAGTACCTAATGCACACAGGGAAAAATAATTGAGAAAGAAAATAGAATATTTAAATCACTATAATTATTTGCTGATCATGTATCTCTTACACTAGAATCTTTCCTTTATTACTGGCCTCATATTCTAAAATATTCTCACTGAATATAAATCCTCACAACTGGCTCTGATGTGAGGTTCAAGGGAGGTATATACAGTGAGGAATGGGAGAGGAATCCTTGTGTTTGGGTATAAGTTAAGTTACACATATCCTACAGATTCTGTTCAAATTATTTTTCTTTCATGAAAACTTTCTAGACTGTCAGTTTCATGATTTCTTCTGAATGTACCATCTTTGCTAGTCCTAATAGTTCCCATACTATGGAGATGTTCATTTCTCTGGGACTACCTATCAAGATTTAACAGCAAATAAGGAGCAGGCATGGCTAGAATCCAAAGCTTTTGACTCAGCCCAACAGTATTTCCAATAACACCCTACTGTTTCAGTGATGTTCTCCACATTTATTATATATTCAGGGGCCATCAACTGGCCTAAGGGAAAAAAAGCTCTGACATGAGGTTTAAGGGAAATAAGCACAGTGAAGAATGAGAGAAGAGTTCTTGAATTTTTGCATCAGGTTTACATTTTATGTCTTCAATACTACCAAAAATAAAAAATAAATAAAAATCTGAGAAGAAAGCAATTTTTCTTCTTGTCTCTAAGGAATACATTTTCCTACTTGTTCTGGGAAGGAAAGGGTTGATCATTTCCTCACTAGCAGCAAATTATAAAACCCAAAGGAAACCAATCACTTCTTAGTATTGAAGATAATCCTTTTCGTTTTGATAAGCACCTGGTCTTTAGCTGCAGAATTCTGTCTTTTACTCTCTTATTAAACAAATTTTAAAATAAAATCATATTATCCTAATAGGCGGATGGCTCAACTCTCCATGGTAAGCTGACTTCTGCAGCTTCCGTTTTAAGAATCGTTGTCAGTGATTGGAAAAGGAAGTAGAGTACAGAGGCATCTTATAGGTGTGCTGATACACCTTTTATAAATGGTGGCGTAATCAAGACTTAATCACAAAATATCTATAATGAAGGCTTTAAAGAGCCTATTCGTGAATTTGAATCTTTCTTCACTAGAGTTTCTTACCAAATGCTGCAGGAGGCAAAAAGGAGACTATATTTATGGCTCATTAATAAAGATTGCTTTCTAAAAAGCATGTCTTTTACATAATCATGAAGATGAGGGAATTTTAAAAGGAACTATATCATTGAAAAAGAGATTGATGTGTCTGATCAGCAATGATTTCATTCTTAACTGAGATTTTATATTTGAATAATTCCTGCAAGTGTATCTTCTCTGCAAATCCATTTTGGGTTGGTAATAAAAGATGCTACATATTTAGTTTTCAGCCTACAGATTGATCTGATATGATCCTCTGTCTTTTACATGTGCCCTTGATTGGCATTCAAAAAATTCATATTGGAAGACTGCAAAGGAAATTGTCTGACATGCCACCTGAGGGGATAATGTGAAGAAGCTGCAGACAGTGGATACAACAGTCACTCCAGCAATTATGGGATGTGAGAAAAATATGCTTCTTCCCTGAGTTTGGGAGCAGTGAGAGGAATTTCTATTTTCTACATCATTTATCAAAAACTGATCCAAGAAACTTTCAAAAAACACCTATTTACCAGTTTGTAAAATGGTACCATCTAAAAATCTTCATAAATATTTCCAAAGGTGCGCAAGTTTCTAAAGAATATTTCCAGGTTCAAAATCTTGCCATTTGACTATCAGGCTGTCAGGTAATTAATGTTCATCTTAGTGTTCTTATAAACCCTGTCACAATTGCTGCTGTTGCCAGCACCTACATGCAATTACCAGCTGATATTTTTGAGGATTCACCCTGTACCCATGAGGCAATTACATGTATTACCTCAGTAGTTAATCACCGTTATACATGGAACAGGCATTTTCTGGTTCTTTGATTTGTAAGAAATCTAAGATTTAGATAAATTAAGGTAACCCAGGCAAAAAGTGGCAGTGTCAGAGTTTGAACCAAGGCATCCTGATGTCAAAATCCAAGGTTTTTAGCCATTAAGATGTTCTTCTGTTCTGATAGAGGGTAAAAGATAAGTGGTTAAGCTTTTTAGAACTGTGTCTAAATGGAAAACATATAAATGCTGTATTAGGTTTAAGAAATTCTCCTGGAAGCAACATTTCTAAGCTTCAGGGCAGCAGTTTCTAACCTATGTTGGAGAAGCTACAATTATTAGGTCTATAAAACTATATATAAAATAGTTAATAATAGGTTACTGCTAGTCAGATGTACATGCTTTAAGACACCAATTGATTTAAACACAAATGATTTCATTGTCTGTTTTATTGATTAATAGAATAATGTACAACATGACCATATGGTTAAGTATACAGATTCCAAAGCCAAATTGTCTATGTTCAAATACCAGGTCTGTCACTTTCCAGCTTCGTGGCCTTGGAAAAACTACCTAATCTCATGGTATCTTATTTCTGTCATATACCCAATAAGTTTATCAATAGTAAATACTTCATAGGACAATCAAGATATCATGAATTAAAAATTTTGTATCATTTAAAATATTTCCCTGTTCTCATAGGAATCCCTGTGTATTTCCCTGGGTGCCAAATACACAAGAAACTATCCTTATGAGGTTACCCACTTTTTGGAGGGGGTTAATCTGACAATGTTAAGAACCACTGCTCTAGAATAGATGTACTGAGATGTCTTGTTTGGTTGTTTCAGAGACCTGTTTTGTATTCTTCAAGATTATTATTGTTTCCTAGTTCAGTGTGCTAATGAGAGGCTACTCTGTAGTGTTAGGAATTCATGTGCATAGGTTATATAATTAGATGCTAAATCAAAATCAATAGACACCATCTCTGATAATTAACATTTAATGTAAAGGCAACATGGTAGACATAATTTAAATATAATGGACAAAGAAAAATACAAGGAAATATTTTCATTACTGTTTCATTTGTGTATTTAGAGAAATAGACTGTTATCTCCCTCTTTTTATTTTTTGTTTCATTAACCCAGTTTATGCAATATACTTCTCCCCTGCCCACACATATGAATAAATAATTCTTTCATCAAGTGAATTTTGAATACAGATTCTGCATTAATTGCTATTTTTCTCCTCAAAGGGAAACTAGTCCAGGTTCTGAATGTTCTTTGATAAACCCCTCTATTTATTTGTATTCAGAGATTCTGCTGCAGTCTACTGAAAGTCATTTCTTGGCAGCCTGGGGTAATTGCAGATGAAAAGGCTTCGAGAGTAATTTTTCCCCTTTGGGAAAGTGACGAAGTATACTGCTAAAGCTGGCTAGAAGGATTCTATCCCAAGCAAATAAGGAAATAATGAAGGGCAGGAAAACGATGTGGTTATATCACATCTCATGCAAGTTAGAGGATCCTAGGATTTTCTAAGAAAATCTTCATTACTCTGCCCCACCCCCATTCACATACCAGCCTCAATTGGAGAGGAAAAATCAAGGTGGCAGGTTATACAAACATTAGCATCCTGAAGCCTGAGAACCAAAGCACCATTTTGTATATAAGCCTCTCCTGGAAGAACTGAGAGCCAGCCTCCTAAGGGATTTATTCATGGACCATAAGCAGGAACCCTGTGAGGTGATACAAAGAAAATGCTAAGCATTTCCTTCTTACATTTCCTCTGACATGAAAACACAATAAACTCATCTTTAATACAAGAATGGAAAACAAAAATATGTTTGTCTGACGCACATTCTAGAAGAATATTCTGCCTGTGTGTGGCATCAAAGGGGACAGTACCAACACCTGTGTTGTCTTCTGCAATACGCTTTGTGGTTACAAGGTTGAAATTCTCAGCACCCAGAGAACATTTACCTCTCCACATTTCATTTACTACCAGGAAATGGGAAATGTTGGACTACTTCCAAATATTTTAGGATACCACCAAAAAGCCCTCTTTTTTTAGAACAGTGGTTCTCTAAATTGAGTGTACGCACACCACCTGGAAGTCTTTGCTAGAGTATAACTGTTGAGTCTCATCCCTAGAGTGTCTGGTGCGGTAGGTCTGGCTGGGGTCTGAGAATTTGCACTTTTAACAGTTCCCAGGTGTTGCCAATACTGCTGGTTGTGGAGCTGCACTTGGAAAACTCTGGTGCAGAGCCCTGTGATAAGGGCCCAAGGGTTTGTCAACCTTTTTGCACTTTGGAATCGGCTGGAACTAACATCTAGCAAAATCATCATCAAATATCTTTAATGTCCTTGTTCCCTTACCCATTTGTTTCACCTATCTGGGAAACATTTAAAGCTTGAATTAGTCCATTATTATTATTAGTCCATTTTCCATTCTTTGTCTATGTTTCTGTGCATTTATGGAGAAAATAATGTAATCAGATATGCCTATCCATTGGTGCACTACAAATTCTCTGTCTTATACGTTAGCTGGGCCCTCAAGCATTTCTAATTGTCATTATACAAGACCTGATTCAGTTCATTTATTGTCACACTCACTTTCTCCCTCACATGTGGCCTCTTTTACTTAGTGTCATTCCTCATGTTTTTCAAGATCTCTCAATATCTTCAAATCTATCTCAGTAGTGCTCAACCTGGGGCAATCTTGCTCCACAGGGTACACTTGGAAATGTCTGAAAAAAAATTGTTGTCACATCTACAGGCAGATAGCTGTGCTACTGACCTGTAAGTATAGGCCCCAGGGATGTTGTTCAACATCTTCTATGTGCAGGAAAGCACCCACAATAAAGAATCATCCAGGTCAAAATGTCAATAGTGTCATGATTGAGAAACCCTGAAATCTCTGCACCACTTTCCCTTAACTCTCAGCAAATGATCATCACTTGAACTTCATACAGAAAATAGAGCCTACCGTCCTCTCCACCTTCACAGTCACATAT
This sequence comes from Callospermophilus lateralis, assembly GCF_048772815.1. Classification (NCBI taxonomy): domain Eukaryota; kingdom Metazoa; phylum Chordata; class Mammalia; order Rodentia; family Sciuridae; genus Callospermophilus; species Callospermophilus lateralis. The sequence continues at coordinate 122,991,314 of NC_135306.1, read as the reverse complement.
ACAACCATATTCTTCGCTATTTGGCTTAATTTCCATGGATGAGTCCTAACTATTGCACAAATGTTCCTTTTCCAATTCTTCTATCACAACTGGAAGCTAAAATATCTAAAAATGAGTATTCATTGATTCATTGATTTAAAATATTTATTCTCTGCAATGTGCCAGATACTAGCAACGTGCTAGGCATGTAAAGTTGACCAAACTAGACATAGTCCCTGCCTTAATATATCTTAATTTTAATAAAGGAGATGCAAGTTAATTAAATAATTCCTTAATGAAAACTGATTGTGTAGTGTGGTCCGTACTAAGCAAGCCTCTCACTGGTGAATTTAACCTCGTGCAGGGCCAGAAGAAGCCTCTAGGATAGCAGTGCATCCTGGTTGAGTTTGGTTAGCTGGGCAGCAGGATGCAAATGATGGGAAGAAGGACTTCAGGCAGAGAGAGCACCATGCACTGAGGCCTAAGTCATGGTGACACAGTTTGAATAGTCTCACTAATGGCATGAAAGAAGGTCAGTGCTACTGAAGAATAGTCCAGAGGAAAGAATGCTCAGCTAGAATTAGAGAGAAAACAGGGGGCCAGTTATTTAGTTATTTCATTCAACAAACTAAAACTGAGTACCTCCTGTGAGCCAGCTCCTGTTCTGGACACTGGGGATTTAGCAGTGGAATTAATATTCTTGTGGATGATATGGGCAGCCAATAAAAGAAATCAGAAAAATGTATTGAGAAGTTTTTATCTTAACACTGGTGCTGGCATTTGACTAAGGCCAAGGAGAATGAGGGAGCAGCCTATCTAAATGGAAACACAATTTCTGGAGAGGGGCCAACAAAAACCAAAGCCTGAGGTTCAGGTTGAAAAGAGCAGTGAGTTCTGTAAATTGGGAGCAGAATGACAGAAGGAGAGAAGAGGAGGAGGAAAGGTCGAAATGGAAAGTAAAAGATTGACAGAGCACATTTCAAACATGACCAACTGTCTGCTGTTTACAAATTGCCTTTAAATGTAATGATGTAGGCAGGTTGCTAGTAAAAGGACAGGAAAAAAATACATAATAAAAACATTAATTAAAGGAAGTATAAGTAGCCATATTAAATATCAAATATGGTCTACTTTAGAGTAAAGAAAACTACTAGAGACAAAAAAAGAATATTATAAAATAATAAAAGAATCAATACAGGGAATCCTAGATGTACATTCACTAAATTGCAGAACTGTAAAATATACGAAGCAAAAGCTAATAGAACTAAAAGGAGAAACAGGCATATATACAATTATAGGTGAAGACTTCAAACCTCTCTGAATAAATAAGAGAATTAGAAAACCAAAAAATAAATAAATAAAAATAAAAGAATTCAATAATATTATCAATTAACAAGATCTTATTGAATCCACTTAATGACAAAATACACATTTTTTTTTCAGGTGTACATGAGTGTGAACTAAGATAAACCATATATGGCGCCATAAAGCAAACCTTAATACATTTAGAAAAATCTTTGCTCTTTGGTCACAGTAGGATTAAACTACAAATGACTATAGGAAGATAACAGGAAAAACTCTAAATACTTGTAAACTAAAAAAACATATTTCTCACTAATCCATGGGTCAGAGGCGGTCTCAGAGAAATTTTAAAAGTTTATGCAACTGAACATAAAAATACAAGATATTACAATTCCTGGGACATAGATAATGGATTTCTGAAATGGAATTTTATAGCATTATAAGCATATATTAGAAGATAGAAAAGGTCTCAGTAGTATGAACTCCCATATCAAGAGCTTAGAAACAGGGGTGATATTAGCAAGATGGCAGAACAGGAAGTCACACACTTAAAACCCCCACAATAACAAAAATTCTGCACCCATTTATGGGCAACAGTCTCTTTATGGGAGTGTTGGGATTCAGTTGAAGGGAAATAAAACTCTAGTGAAGCCTAAGAGCTAGGAGGGTTGTTTAGGAAATGAACACTTGTATCCAGGTGACAGACCCATGAACTGTGATCCAAGGTTCAGACTCAAAATGGTTCCATTCCTTAAAGGACTTGACTACAAACCTGTTTAACCTGAGCCTAATATCAAAGTCATTTGCATAAGAGTTCAGGAGGAAACACACACTGGTGCTTCAGCAAATGGCTCATCTGCCCACTCACATCAATCTTTGGCAGTGAACTTGTAACTTGAATTCAGTCTTTCTCAGCTACGGTTCCAATTTGGTACTGCTCACAAAAGGACTCAGCAGAAGACATGCCCATCTTGGCCAAGGCCTGCCAGTCTCCATCCCATAGCATATTCTAAAGGGGCCCCATCTTAGCTCCAGCCCCTCTCTGCTATTGTCAAATGAATATCTTGCATGGACAGGGAACTACTGGGAGATTCACAAATTTGGGCTTTTGTGACAGGCACAAGACACAATAGAACCTAAAGCAGCCTTGAAGCTTGATTCCAGTCACTCTTGGGTATGAGATGAATCTAATTACACTGAGAACTACTGGGAGCCACACCCATCTGTGCCAACTGGCAATGCTAGCTTCTATCCCACAGCAAATACCAAAGGAGTCTTGTCTTGGCTCCAGTTCATCTTAGGAAGCAGCCTTGGAATTATCCTCCTTGTACAGGGAACTCCTGATCAGAGTACATGGACAGGTTCTCTGGCCTGAATTCCATACAAGTTTCTACGGGGTCCCCGAATCTTAGTTCCAGCTTGTCTCAGCTGTGACCTGCAAGCAACACTGCCAGGAAACTGCTGAAATCTCACCAACTAGTGTCACTGATTTTGGTTTACTAATATCAGACCCATAGAAGATTCAGAATTAGCCATAATGCTTAGTTGCAGCCCCTCCTAACTATGGTTGGGAGCAATCCAATTCAGCCAGGGTCCTACTGGGAGACGTACCTATTTGAGTCCTCAGGGCAGGCTTTCCAACCACTGTTTTGTAGCAGATACACAAGTAGCCTTGAATCTTGGTCCTGGCCTTTACTTTCTATAAACTGAGAGTAGTTTTGCCTGATTGGGGATCTGGAAGGAGGCATGCCCAGGAATATGTCTTCAGAAAGATGCCCTGATTTTGGTTCCATTGTATATCTTGATATAGCCCTATAAATTGCCTCCCTCCCTTCTTGACTGTAGTTTGAAAGTACGCTTGTTCACCAAAATTTTTCTATAAGACAAGCCCATCTGTATCTGCAGACCTGAAAACTTGGTTTTAATTGTGGAAAAAATCCTGTCTCAGTGCCAGCCCATCTCACCCACAGACCATAGCAGTACAGCTAACTCAGGGACTTACCTAGCAATCCTTTGAATGGAAAGTTTCCCAGAATCCCAGAAGTCACACTCATGAGTACACCTGGTCACAAACCTACTATCTGCAAACACTGAAGTAGACTATTGTTACAGCATCAAACTCACAGAGTAAGGTTCTGGAGATAGCCAAGTCCATCCAGGGACTAGATAAAACCCACAACACTAAAGTTTGTGGGAACAGGTACAATGATTGTGGTCTCCACTGTGGACCCTGAATCAATGATATGAATCAGATTCTACCTCACTCAACTATGATCAGAGGCAATGCCATCATCTCAGAGTCATAAGAGGAAAAGACTAACTTTCCCAAATCAGGCTTTAAAGACTTAATGAGTGGTCTATGCCATCAAATGCACAGAAGTCATTGTAAGGGTACATGTATAACAATGAATCAGATAAATGTGATACCACCAAAAGAAAATCATAAAGCTCTAATCAACCCTTTAAAAATGAAAGATACAATTTCCTGAAAAGTATTCAAAATAATCATCTTACAGCACTTGATGACATGCAAGAAAATACAGATAAACAACTCAATAGAATTAGAAAAATAATACAGTAACAAAATTAGTGTTTAATACATAGATGAAACTATTAAAATAACCAAAAGAAATCTTAGGATGAAGAACAGTATAACAGAAATGAAAATTAAATAGGGTCAGCAGTAGACTTTATCATGCAGGATAAAGAATTAGCAAATTCAAAGGCAAGTAATTGGAAATTAGTCAATTAGAAGAACAAAAAGGAAAAAAAGGAAAAAGAAAAGAAAAAGTGTGAAGAATAATAAGGTGTGTATAAGACACCATGAAATATGTAAATATACAAATTATTATTAGAGTACTTGAAAGAGAAAGAGAAAAAAATATAAAGTTTTTTTTTTTAAGAAATACTGAAATCTTGGGAACATAGACATATGGGTTAGGGAAGCTCAAAGGACCCCAACCAAGATAAATTGAAATAAGAATACTCCAAGACACATTGTAATCAAATTTTCAAGAGTCAAAAAGATAGATGTATTCCATGCTTATATAATTATATCAAAACATACACTACATACATTAGTCACGTGAACTAAAACAGAATTACAGTTTATGCGTCATCATAATATCACTGTGTGCATTTTTTATCTCTGTAATGTAATGTTATACTGATGTTAGTTACATTAGAAATGCCAAAGGAAAGGTGCTTTTACTTGAAAAAAAATAAAAGCATTGAAGAGAAGAAATTCATCACATATGAAAGACTTCTCCTGAGTGATTGGACTTCTCAGTGGAAACTTTGCTGGCCAGGAGGGAGTGGAATGACATGTTCAAAGTGCTAAATGAAAAAACTGCAAAACAAGAATATTACATTTTACATAATGCCCTATTAGTAACTGTTGTATTCTGCTACCTTTCCTATCCTCTACTATCCTTATGTAAAAATATGGTTGTGTAACCGATGTGATTCTGCAATCTGTATTTGGGGTAAAAATGGGAGTTCATAATCCACTTGAATCTAATATATGAAATATGATATGTCAAGAGCTTTGTAATATTTTGAACAACCAATAAAAAAAAAAAGAATATTACACCTGACAAAGCTTCCCTTCAGAAATAGAGAAAAGACATCCCAAGACAAAGTCTGAGGGAGTTCATCACTATAAGATGGGCTTCACAATAAATGCTACAGGGAGTTCTTCAAGTTGAAACAAAAGAATGATAAATAACAAATATTAAAATATATCAAAGTATAAAAGTTACTGGTAAAAATAAATAAAATATAGTCAAATTTGGAATATTTTAATATTGTAAAGGTGGTGTGTAAATCACTTTTTAAAGAGTTAAATAATAAAAAAGCATTAGAACAACTATAGCTATAAACAATTGGTTAGCAGATATATAATATAAATAAATGCAAAGCATGACATCACTAGCATAAAGTGTGGAAGGGAGGGATAAAGTGTAGAGTATTTATATGTGATTGAACTTAAAGAACCATCAGCTTAAGTTATAATATCATTATTATGTTTTATATAAGCCTCAGGGTAGCCACAAAGAAAAATCTCTAGTAGACAAAAAAAAAAAAAAAAAAAAAAAGCTAAAGAAAAAAGGATCAAAGAATGCCACTACAAAAAATAAAACAAATCACAAAGAAAATCAGCGATGTTGGAAGAAAGAAACAAAAGAACTACAATACTCAGAAAAGAATTAATAAACTATCAGTAGTAAGTCCTTGTCTACCAATAAATACTATAAATATAAATAGATTAAATATTCAAATCAAAATACACAGAGTAGAAATATGGATGTTTAAAACACATTTAACAGTATTCCTTTACAAGGGACTCACTTTAGTCAGAAGGATACACTTAGAGTGAAGGGATGGAATAAGATAGTTTAGACAAATGATAGCCAAAAGAGAACAGTGATATCTTTATAATGTATCAGGCAAAATACACAAATAAAAAACTGTGAAAAGAGACTAACAAGGTAATTTTATTATGACTCAAGGTTCAAATTATGAAGAGGATATACTAATCTTAAATGTATACACATACAAACTCAGAATAAATATATATCATACATAATTATTAACATATTATTGATATATAATTAACTGTTAATTAATTATTAATCAATATAAAAATGAGATAGACTACAATACAATAATACTAGGGAACTTCCATACTGCCTATATTCAATAATTTATTGATTGTCCAGACAAATCAGTAGGGAACAGTGGTCATGGACAATATCTTAGAACAAATGGACTCAACAAAGATATAAAATATTCCATCCAAAAGCAACAGAATATATTTTTTCTCAAGTGCACATGGAATATTATACAGATTAGGTTGAATCATATGAAACCACAAAACATGTCTTGACAGCTTTAAGATTAAAACTATAGTGAGTATCTTTTTGTCCATAATGGGATAAAACTAGAAATCAATAATGAGGAATTTTGAAAAATTCACAAATACATGAAAATTAAACAATATGCTTCTGGATAACCAATAGGCCAAAGAATAAATTTAAAAACATTTTTGATATGTCTTCAGATAAATTAAAATGAAAACAAAGCTTATAAAAACATACGATTCAACAAAAGTAGTTCTAAGAGGAAATTTTATAGCAATAAATAATTACATCAAAATAGAAGGATGATCTCAAATAAACATCTTAATATTCTTCTTGGAGAATAAGAAAAAGAGAAACTAAACCCAAAATCAGAAGGAAGGAAATGATAGACATTAAAGCAGAAATAAATACAGTAAAAACTAGAAAATACTAGAAAAGATCAGCAAAACTAAGAACTGGTTCTGTGAAAAGTTAAAAAGTCAACAAACATTAACTAGACTAAGTTAAAAAAAAGAGAATCTCAAAATTAGAAAGAGGAGCTATTTCGATGAGTATTATAGTAATATAAAGGATCATAACAGACTATTAAGAATAGTTACATGACCATATATTGGATGACTTAGAAGAAATGGATAAATTCCGAGAAATGTACAACCTATCAAGACCGAATCAGGAAGAAATAGAAAATCTGAATAGACTAATTATAAGGAAGGTAATTAAATCAATAATTTTTTAAAAAAATCTCCCAGCAAAGAAAAGCACAGACCCAAATTACTTGATTTTCTCTCTGTATGATCTATCCATTATTGAAAGTGGTGTGTTTAAGTCTCCAACTATTAACAAACTGGATCCTATGTCTCCCTTTAGGCCCATTTGTATATTTACGTGCTCCAATAGTGAGTGTATGTATATTTAGAATTGTTCTTTCTTCCTGCTGGATTATCTTTCATCTGTGCAAGATAAAGTCACCAAGTCAATTTAAGAGAACACCCAATAGATTAACCGCAGACTTCTCAACAGAAAACTTTCATTCCAGGAGGGAACAGAATGACAGTCCAAGTTCTGAAAAAAAAAAAAAAAAAAATAGCTGTCAAGTAGGAACACTATACCCAGTAAATCCCTCAGAAATAATGAAGAAATTAAGACCTTTCAAGACAAAGCCAGAGAATTTATAACCACTGACTTTACAAAACCAGACTGACTTTACAAAAGATGGCTAAGGAAATCCTACATCCAGAAGCAAAATAAAGATAATTACTATCATGAAAGCACATGAAAGCATAAAGTCCACTGGGAATATTCATATATGAGAAATAAAAAATAATTAAATCTTATCACTATAATAAACCACAAAGATGACCAATAAAAGAGGAAGAATAGAAAAAAAATGATATTAAAAAAAAATTTAAAGCCACAAAAGTCTATATATATGGATGGATATGAGTGTGTGTGTGGTTGGGGGAAGAAGCCTTCGATGTAAATGCATTAAATCCTCCAAGATAATTACTATCAGATACTATAGATTGGAAGGGGAGAACACTTTCAAATTATTTTACAAGGTCATGATTACTGTGAATACCAAAATCTGACAAAGACAACCAACAGAGAAAAGTGAAGACCAATATCCCTGATGCACATGGAAGCAGAAATTCTCAAGAAAATGCTAACAATGGTACACCAGAAAGATCACTCCACAGGATCAAGTTAGACTTATCCCAGAGATGCCAGAATAGGTCAAAGGTGAGAGACAGTAAATGAAATACGTCATATCACTGAGGTGTTAATTAACTTGCAGAAATTCCACATTGTAAACACATATAAAAACATCATGTTGTATCCCATAAATTCATACAATCATGTTTTGTCAATTCAAAATAAAATCCAAACAGAGAAAAACAGCTTAGAAAAAAACAAGTGCAAAAATAAATCCAAAACCAATAGAAGGAAATAATTAAGAGAATTTAATCAAAATGAAAACCTAAGAACGAGAGAGAAAACCCATGACACAGAGATGGTTCTTTGAAAAGGCGACAAAATCAACAAAGTTCCAGAAAGATGAATAAAGAAAAATGGACACAGTTTATAAATATCAGAATGAGACAAAATACTTCTATAGATCCTTCAGACGTTGAAAAGAACATAAGGGAATACTGTGAATAACTATGTGCATAGATTTGACAGTTTAGATGTGTGGACCAATTCCTTGAAAACAAAAACTAGTTCTTTCCCCCCCAATATGAAGAATATAATTTGAGTATCCCTCTAAATACTAAGGAAGTCAAATTCTTGTTTTTCCTTTTCACATTTTTATTAGTACGCTATTACAGTTGAACATAATGATGGGATTTGTTATTACGTATTCACACACGCACACAATATAACAATATACATTAGCCAATATCACTTTCCAATACTTCCCTCCTTCCTTTCTGCTTCCCATTCCCCTGGTCCTATTCTTCTACTGATCTCATTTTAATTTTTATTAGATCCCCATCCCCATCTGTCTTTTCCTTTTTCCTCTCTAGCTTTCACATATGAGAGAAAATACACAACACTGACCTTCTGAGTTTGGCTTTTTTCACTGATTTTGGTCTCTAGTTGTTCCATCCATTTATCTACAAAAGACATAATTTCATTTTTCTTTATGGATGAATAAAACTGCATTATGTGTATATAGTATATTTTCTTTATCCATTCGTCTTTTGATGGACACCTAGGATGGTTACATGGTTTGGCTATTGGGAATTGTACTGCAATAAACATGAGCATACACGTATCGCTAAAGTACATAAGGATATAATTGAGTCATATGGTGAGTCCATGCCTAGTTTTTAGAGGAGACTCCATACTGATTTCCATAGTGGTCATAGTAATTTACAATCCTACCAATAACATAAAAGTAGTTTTTTTCCCCTTCACATCCTCTCCAGCATTTGTATTGTTTGTATTCTTGATGACTCCCATTTTGACTGATGTGAAATAAAATCTCAGTGTAATTTTTTTTGAGAGAGAGAGAGAATTTTTTAATATTTATTTTTCAGTTTTCGGTGGGCACAACATCTTTATTTTATGTGGTGCTGAGGATCCAACCCAGCGCCCCACGCATGCCAGGTGAGCGCGTTACTGCTTGAGCCACATCCTAGCCCCTCACTGTAATTTTGATTTACATTTCCCTAACTGATAATGATGGTGAATATCTTTTCATATATTTATTGGCCATTTGTATTTCTTCTTTGGGAAGTGTGTGTTTAATTAATTTACCCTTTAATTAATTGGGTTATTTGATTTTTTGGTGTTTAGTTTTTTAGGTCCTTTATGTATTCTAGATATTATTAATCCTCTGTCAGAAGAATAGCTACCAAAGAATTTCTCCCATTCTATAGTTTTTCCTCTTTACATTCCTAATTGTTTCCTTAGCTGGGCAGAAGCTTTTTAATTTGATGCCATCCTATTTATTAATTCTTGGTGATAGATGTGTGCTTAGCTTTCAGGGTCCCATTGAGAAGTCATTGCCTGTGCCGAGATGCTGGAGTGTTGACCCCATGTTTTCTTTTAAGAGTTGCAGAGTTTCTGGTTTAATTACTAGGTCTTTGATCCATTTTGAGTTGATTTTTGTGCAGAGTGGGAGATGAGAGTTTCTCATTTTTCTATACATGGATAACCAGTATTTCTAGCACCATTTGTTTAAAAAAGGCTGTCTTTTCTTCAAAGTAGGTTTTTGGCAGCTTTGTCAAGCATCAGATGACTGTAGATGTGTGGATTTTTCTCTGTGTCCTCTATTAAGCATCATTATTCTATGTGTCTGTTTTTATGCCAATACCATGCAATTTTTGTTACTATATCACTGTAGTATAATTTGAAGTTGGATATTGGGATGCCTCCAGCATTGCTTTCTTGCCTTGGAATTGCTTTGGTTATTCTAGGTCTTTTATTCTAAGGAAGTTGAATTCTCAATTTTAAAACTGAAAAAGAAATTTCTAGGCAAGGATCATTTCACTGCAACCTTTAAAAAAATATCTCCAAGGAAATAGAGAAAGAAAATAGTACTTTTCAATTCATTTGATGATGATATTATTACCCTGATACCAAAATCAGATAAAGATTCCCCCCTCCCCCCAAAAAAAAGAAGATAGAAGGAATGTTACAAACCACTATCCTGTATGTATATGTGTATGGAAATTCTTAACAAAGTATTAGCAAAAATAATTCAGCAACAACAATAACAAAAACACACTTCATGACTAACTGGGGACCATTACAAGTACACAATGCTGGTTCAATAGTTGAAAAAGTAATCAATGTAATCCACCATATTGATAGGTTCAAGCAAAAAACAAATCACAGGATTTCATTAATCTAAAAAGACCATCAGACAAAAATATAAATCCCATTCATGATAAAAACTCAGAAAACTAGGAATAATAGCAAATATTTAAATTCTCAGCATACTTAATAGTACAAAATTGGATGCTTTCCTCCTAAGATTAGGAAAAATAACAATATAGCTCTCATCACTCTTATTCATACTAATACCAGACATTGTAGTCAGCACAATAAGTCAACAAAAGGAAAAAGGTATTCGGAAAGAAAGAAATAAACAGTTACTACTTACAGAAAACTCCACTGTCTATGTAGAAAATCCCAAGCTATCTATAAAATATCTTTAAGAACTAATACTTAAGTTCAGCAGGGTCGCAAGATAGAAGAGCAATATGCAAAATCAAGAACACTTCTATCTATGAGCAATAAACATGTGGACAACAAAATTTAAAATTATAGTAACATTCCTAATTACACAAAGATAAAATATTTTTATGTGTGTCTAACAAAATATGCAAAGAGTTTATTTGCTGAAAATTACAAACACTGATGAAAGAAATCAAAGGACCTAAATAGCGTTACTGGATTGGTAGAATCTACATAGTAAAAATGCTTTTCACCAAATTGGTATATAGCTTTAACATAATTCATGTAAAAACTCTAGCATGACTTTTTATATAAATAGACAATATTATTTTAAAATTCATTTGGAAATTCATATGAACTAGAATTAAAAAAAACTGATAAAGGCAAGAATACAAGCAACAATAAGTGTTGGCAAGAATATGGGGGAAATATAAACTTATACATTGCTGGTGGAACTGTAAATTAGTGCAATCACTCTGGAAAGCAGTATGAAGATTCCTCAGAAAACTTGGAATGAAACCACCAGTTGACCCAGTTATCCATCCCACTTCTCAGTTTATTCCTAAAGGACTTAAAATCCAGCACACTACAGTGACACGGCCACATCAATATTTATAACAGCTCAATTCACAATAGTTAATGTAGGGAACCAAACTAGGTGTCTTTCAACAGACGAATGGATAAAGAAAATGTGGTATATATATAAACAACAAAATATTACTCAGTCTTAAAGAAGAATAAAATTATTGCATTTGTGGGTAAATGGATGGAGCTGGAGAATATCATGCTAAGCAAAATAAGGCAATCCCCAAAAACCAAAGTCCAAATGTTTTCTCTGATATGTAGATGCTGATCCATAATGACAGGAGTGGCTAGGGAAGAATGGAGGAACTTTGGATAAGGCAGAGGGGAGTAAGGGGAAGGGAGGGGGTGGAGGGTGGGAAGGATGGTGGAATGAGATGGATATCATTACCATAGGTACATGTATGCTTGCATGAATGGTGTGATTCTGCATCATGTACAGCCAGAGGAATAAGAAGCTGTGCTCCATTTGAATACAATATGTCAAAATGCATTCTGTCAGCATTTGTAACTAATTAGAACAAATTTAAAAATATAAATAAATAAATAGAATGTCAACAAGGAAAAAACTGATAAAGGGGGATGAATAAGTCTATATGATTACAAGGCTTATTATATAGCTATAATAATCAAAATTATCTGATCAGGGTGGGGATGTGGCTCCGTGGTAAAGTACTTACCTTAACAAAAAACAAGTAATCCAACTAAAAATGGGCAAATGATCTTCTCAACACAAATGGCCAAATATATATTTTTAAATATTCAATAACATTAACCATCAGGGAACTGTAAATCAAAACTAAAATAAGACAACCATCTAATCCCAGTTAGAATGGTTATAATTACATGAATTATTAAATGTTCTAAAGGATGTGGAGATAAAGGGACCTTTTTCTGCGGTTGGTGGGAATGCATATTAGTATAGCCACTTTCGAAAACAGCATGGAGTTTCTTCAAAAGACTAAAAATAGAATTGCCATATGACCCAGCTATACCATTCCTGTATAAATTCAAAGAAATGAAGTCAGCATACAAAGGAATAACCTTCATACCCATGTTTATTGCATCACTACTCACTACAGTTAAGATATAGATTCTGATTCAGCTTGGGTGCCCATTGACACAGGAATGGATAAAGGTAATTTTGTGTGTATGTGTATGTGTGTGTGTATATATATTCTCTGTGTATATTGTGTGTGATTCTGCATCATGTACAGCCAGAGGAATGAGAAGCTGTGTGTATATACATGGAGAATATACAAGTATACACAGAGAATATAATAATATTCAGCTATAAAGAATGAAATCCTGCTATTGGCAGAAAAACATGGATGGAATTGGAAGATATCGTGTTCAGTGAAATAGGCCAGACACAGAAAGACAAGTATCTTATGTTTTCTCTCACAGGTGTAAACTGAAAAACAAATAGTCATCCTGAAAGTAAAAGAGGGATTACTAGGGACTTTGGAAATGGGGAAGGGAGGGACAAGAGTAGGAGAAGAGCAGATGCTCATGATCAATGATTGATGTATGCATGTATAAAAATATCACAATGAGGGGCTGGGATTGTGGCTTAGCAGTACAGCGCTCGCCTAGCACGGAAAGGACCTGGGTTCGATTCTCAGCACCACATAAAAATAATAAAGGCATTGCGTTGTGTCCATCTACAAAAAAGATTCTCTCTTTCTCTCTCTCTCCTTTCTAAAAAAAATGTTTAAAAAATATCACAATTAATCCTATTAATTTGTATAATTAATATATGTTAATAAGAAAAAAATTTATTTGAGCCAGTGTAGAGGTTTTGTTTTTAAAGAAAAGACTATCATGGTTGTTTGGTTAAGACTGGGTTGTCTAGAACAAGGTTCTAGACAGTATTAGAATAGGGTTCTTAAGCTCTTAAGCGGTGGAAACTCACTGTAGATCAAGCTGGTAGGTGCGTCATTATTAAAGACAGTTTGAAATGGTTCATCCAGGCAAACCATCACTGTTACCGCTTTCGTCATCAAATACTTGTGGAAAAGTTCACGACCTGCATGGCTTTCACAGCAATGCAAGAAATTCTTACAGGGCCATGCAACTCTCTGCACACAAGAGAAAATGCCATTTGTCTATGAAGTATCTATGTAGCCTATTAATGTAACCTATTAAAGGATATACTCACAAATAGAAGATGGCGTTAAAAGTGGCATCTCTGATATTTTTTAAAGAGCTTATCAAAAATGTTCATAGCCAAGGGATTTTTTATATGTTGTTTATAGAAAAGTGTATTAAAGTCATGAACCTTAACATGGCAATTAATTTAAAATGACTGAAAAGTAAATTAATTTCTAGAAGCAATTAAAGTTACATCTTACTAGTAGGAAAAAGAAATGTATGATACATATATTTTATATAACCATAGTGAAACACAATAAAAAATCCAAATAGCATGTGAGTCAGTTGTAGTCTATGAAAGAAAGTCAACCTTGAGACTTTAGATTCAGAAACATGCGCGCGCGCTCACACACACACACACACACACACACACACACATATTAAAAAGCAGACCAAGTAATAGGAATAAAGGTCTTTTATCTTGAGTTTCTTTAGTTTGTAAAATGTACTTTATCTTTTCTCACCTGGGTATTAAGTCTTAATAATAAGCTGGCTGGCTATTAGAAGAAAGCAAAGAAACCTGTTTTGAAAAAGAGTAAGTTTATTGTGTATCTGAACACTATCTTGTAGGTGCCAAATTACAACTACAGCATATAAAAGTAACCCTTCAAAAAGCATGAACTTTTCCCAACCCTCAAATCTTCAGGAAAATTGATGTGTTTTCACATTAAGTACTGAAAACAAGTTCTCATTCTTTTTCCTCTCTGTCCCTCACATGTTCACATCTGTCACCCACCACTGTGGTGGCTGATGGAATCTCTTGAGCTGCTGCTGTGTCCTGTAGGCCACTATTTTCTACTTGTGCAGGGTCACAATGGGGTTAAAATAGTCAATTTACACTTTCCATTTAAAGACATCTAATACATTTTGAAGATGTCAGATGTATATTTTATTTAAGACTTATAGCATGTTTTATCATAAGGCTAAAGATGCAGAATTAGTTCATGAATGTCACCAAAAGAAGGAAAGTGCACTGTGGCTCTCACAAAAAAAAAAAAAAAAAAAAAAAAAAAAGAAAGGCTCTTCCACAGGATCACATAAGTAAAAGAAAAAACTACATTTGGGATTCACCTCTATGGAGAGGATACTCAGGTTCCCACCCTAAGTCCCGTTTCTGACTCCATGAGAGGCCTGTCTTTCGAAATGTTCTTCTGGTAGCTCCATCTGCATATTTGATTTGCACTGGACCTGTGTATCTACACCTCCATTAACCTCCCTTCCCCTCTGCTTTAGCACTGTGTTAATTCATGGCACCTTTGTCTACAGCTCAGATGGGAAACTCAGACCCTTGGGCTGCCACTTTCTACAGTTTCATACCTTGTTCAGTCAGTTGCGCAGTCCTGCCGATCTATTCTCCGCCTGCAACACACTCTGACATGCTTTCCTGTTGCCATTCGCACTGCTACCTCCTGCCACCCAGGCCTGGGTTGCTCTCCTGCTACGAGCAGTCTCCTCCTCCCTGTTTCAGGACATCTGCATGTGCTTGGTCATGCTCCTAGTCTTTGTCTCCAGCTTCTTTCCATCCACCCCTGAGCGAAGCACAAATGGATCATCCTCCTGGGCAATACCGTAGTTGATCTTTTCTTCAGACCAAACTACACATACCCTGCCAGACAGTAATCTCCTGCCAGACAGTAATCTTCACTTTTCTAAAAATATACTCTGAGAAGCTTTCTTACCTACTGTTTCTGCTCTATTTGTAAATTAACCTGCCAAATTCTACTGCTCAACTACTCCTGCTGAAATCCATTCCAGCCTCAAGGACCAGTTTTAAACTGCAGACCCTTCAGGAAGCCTCATCCTACCTCCATGTGGACCTCAGGCAGGGTCAACTCTTCTCTAATTATAGCTTCCCTCATGTTATAGCCGGGTGTGTGGATGGCTTTCCCTTCTCTCCAGATATTAAGCTTCTAGAGAACAGAAACTTAATTTGTCATTGTATTTTCTCAGATGTTCAGGATTGAAAAATTCAACGAAACAGAGATTGTGTATTCATTTGATTAAAGTAATGTGAATTAAAATGTAGGTAAAATTGAAGATTTCTATTTCCAGTTTAACAAATACAGTTACCTTTTTCTTGTTCAACTTTCAAAAATTGTCTTAAAAAAAAGTCTTGCTTAACTGGCACAAAAATACATTTGTAGTTTTCAGAGAAGGTTATTTCATATTACATAGCTGTATTATATATGTAAAGGTAGTTAAAGCTGAGATATCAGTGTCTTAAAACAGCAGGAAATCATGACAAGTTCACATACTAGTTTGAATAATCAACAAATATTTTTAATCCAGACTATCTAATAAAAATTAATAGTTGGTTTGAGACTAGAATTAAATAAAGAAATAAAATTTAATCAATCATCAATTTTTTCCATTACCATGCTGTTAGTCAGATTTCTGTTACTATAACAAATACCTAAGATTAAAAAAATAAAAAACTTATGAAGGGAAAACATTTATTTTAGGTCATAGTTTCAGAGTTTCAGTCAATGGTTGATCCTGTTGCTTAATGGTGGGACTGTATGGCAAACAATGTTCACCTCAAGTTCAGGATATGAAAAAAAAGAGGAAAGGACTGGAATTCTACTATCCCGTTTCAGGGTATTCCCCCAGTGATCAGAAGACCTATTAGGCTTTACTTCTTAAAGGTTCTACCACCTCCCAATAGCACCCCAGGTTTGGAACCAAGTTCTTAACACAGGCTTTTGGGGGCCACTTATATACCATAGACTTCTCTCCCTGGCTCCCAAAGGCTCATTGCCCATCTCATGAAAAACAAATTCAATCCATCTCTAAGAATCCCCAAAGTCTTAACTGTTTCCAAAATTGCTCAGAAGACCCAGTTCAAAGTTTCCTTTCAGTCTCAAAGACAGACTTAGTTGTAAGCTCCTGCAAAATTCAAAAAAGAAATTACATATTTCTGAGATAAAATGGCACAGTGTAAATATTCCCAGAAGGGAGTGAAAGGGATATAATAAGGAAGGATCAGATCAAACAAGACCAAACTCTGCAGGGAAAACATTTAATTTTAAGTCTCCATATCCAGCATTCTGGCTACACTTTGGAGGGTTGTAGGCTCTCAGGTCCTTGGGCAGCCTCATCCCTAGGGTTTCATGTGGCCTCATTTGGCAGGAATTCCATGTTCCTAGCATCTCCAGCTTCCTGGGGTCTCCACTGCATCTTTGGCTTCCTAGGACCATTTATCACCCTGACTGGGCTGCTTGTCGGGACTTGATCCTATCACATACTGCCCGAACTCCCAGGCTTTCCTTGAAGTTTTGTTGGGACCTTCCATTACCCATAACTCTTACATTACGCATGCCTTCAAATCCAGCATGATCTGGATGATACAAAGGTTTGCCACTGGTGGTAATTGTGCCTGAACCTAGTCAGCAGGGCTAAGCAGCTAAGCAGGCCCTGAATGGCTCAGTAGCTGAAGATGGGGAAATAATTTCCTAGGTAGTCCTGGGCAAACAGGGGACCCCTGGGCTCTCTTTTCAAAAGACTGTGACTTGAGAATTCTTTGAAATCAATTTGCATTTCTACATTTCCAAGCCTGCAATGGTGAAGTTTTGCTTATTCCTGAGATCCCTTCAAGACATCTATCTTACTGTCCTGGTGCAAAGTGCTTGGCTTCTTTTTAATGGTATTAACAACCTCAACCACACCCTCCTTACCTGGAACTTTTCACATGCTTTTCTTTTCTAATGGAACTTCAAGTTCCCCAAAGTTTTCTGCTCTGCTCTTCTTTTGCTTTCCAGTTGCCATGAGGTGAGCAGTTTGCTCTATCAGGTGCTTCTTGCCATGATGTGCTACCTTATCATATGCCCCAAAGCAAGAGGGACAATTAATTATGCACTGGAACTGTGAACCAGTCTAAACCTTTTCTCTTTTAAGTTTCCTTATATCAGGTATTTGTTACAGTAACAAAAAGCTGACTAACACATGTACTAAAATTTTAGTTTTTACCTATGGTAACAACTTCTACCCTTCATGCTAGAGCATACTCTCACAATTATTTACATATCATTCATTTTTTAATTCTTCTTATTTAACAATATTGGGAAATTGGGAATAAGGGATGAAAAACTATCCTTACTTTTACTCTTAAGTCTACTACAATTTCATGTGAAAACAGACTCAAAGCTCACAATAATGCATGCCAAATTCTCTATGGATGAAGAAGAGTTAAAGGGACTATAGTTTATAAGGGATTGAGAACATTAATTTCTTTAGGAAAGACAGAAAACCTTAAGGAAATGCTGAAACATTTGAGTAAGGCACCAAAGAATTTCTAGTTTGCCATCCTGACAAGGGAGGTAATAGCACTCTGAGAGAGAGATGGATGTGGAAAGGCATAGGATTGTGAGGTGCAATGCCACAGTTGGAAACTATGGTTCTGTGCCTCTGGGACACAAGCAAGGAAGAAGGGCAGAAAATGACTGTCAGCAGGCAGATGCAGCCAGTTTGGTGAAAGCCTGGTCCTCCCTACTATGATCTTTGGATTTTATCAAGGCCTAAAGTTATGGGAAGATCTTGAGCAAGGGGATGCCTCTGATTTTATTATAAAAACAGCACTTATTATATTTGGGTGATGAGGGGTGTGAGTGAATGAGCACACATTTTAGCGATACATGAATGAAGAGTCCATTGCCACTAATGACGGGTTGGTAGCATCAAAGATCACTCTTTAGAGTATAGGAATGATTTCCAGCCAGCGCAGAGTTTTAAGGCAAAAGAGAGTGAGTTAAATCAAAGTGACATTAGTGACAGTCAATCATTTTCTGAAATGTGAGAAGACAAACTTATCCCATCTTGGCTACGTAGAATTCAGCCCAGATGGGTAAACGCCTATCTGTGTCCTAGATGAGGTCAGAGGAGGAAATGCCATAACCACGCAGGGTTTATAACATTACACAGACCTCGGTCTGGAAATCCCTTTAGTCTAACCTAAATATATTTTCTTGAAATTTAAGCTCATTTCCTCTTTTCCATCCTTGGGGAAGGTAAAGAACAGATGGTCATAAGCCACTAGATAATGACCCTTTATGGACTGGAGATGCATAGTAAATCATCTCTCAAACATTGCTTTCCTGGATTGAATAATAGAAACTACCTATCCATTTTAATCTTAGATCTGTTGTTAAATCTGTATGTTTTCATCTAGTGATTAGCTAGATCTTTCTCACATTGCTTAGATGTCTAACTTACAAATAGGATGAATGAGACTCTTCAACAAATACATAATTATTTCCAAGTACATTGGAAACATTTCTTCTGAGATCATTGAATCCATAAATAGAGCTGAACACCATGTTACTTTTTTTTTAAAGCAGCACGAAACTACCATTTGAGAGCAATAAAATTTCAACATACTTTATGTGAAACTAATTTATCACCTTGTGTTTATCAATGCAAAGCTGTTCCATTTTTGCAAATTTTAGTTTTTTGCTTCCCTTCTTTAAACCTCTCTGCCCCAACTCACTGAACTTGATTTTGTTCACTTTCCTCCTTGCTTGACTTTGCTGGATAATTATTATTTATTCTACTTCCAGTTACAGTCAGAAATTATTCAGATTTCTACACCTTTGTACATCTAAAGATCTTATAACTCTTATTTTCCCTTTTGAAATTATCATGGATTTCCTTTGTTCTAGGCTTCTCTGGTACAGGTGGAGATATCTGGGGAGGGCTAACTTCTGCATTTCTCCACACACTCACCTCTGAGCTTCCTAAAAGAAAGAAGAGGTTCAAATAACGGCATTTATTAAATGCTCACTTTGGACCAGACACTGGAATGGGCAGAAACTGAATGGTCCCATTTCTGCTCTCCAGTAACTCAGAACTTGTGATTAGAGGGACTCCCAAGGGCGTGGGTGCAGCAGAATATCTCTGCAATTTAAAATTTAGATAATTACCTAAAACAATGTATTATTTTTGAAGTATTCTCTTTCCCCAAATTATTGTTAAGTGACATATTTAAAACAGGAGGACAGGTCTGGAACATTGAAAACATTAAAAACAAAAACAATTTTAAAAATCCTGCCCTTTTCTTTGATCCCTTCAACCCTTGCAACCTCTCAGGATTCTTATAGGTTCAGACATCTGAGAAGGCCATTGGTCTGTTGGGAGAGAGGATTTTCCTTGGTCTTTCATGTGCATGACCACCATTTCCAGGTGGACAGTGAGATCCACAGCATCTCTTTCCTGAGTATTTACTATGATAGGTAGAACTAGTGCGAAAGACTTTGCAACTAAAGCCAAGATTTATGCCTGAAGGAACACCATTTATAGGAGGGACTGGGCATTGCTGATCTAGGTCTCATTCTACGGAAGATAAAGGCAGACACCCGAGTTTTGATCTGGTAACCAAATGGTGTTGGGGCTGAAGGAGAGAGTGGTAATTTAAAGTGCAGAGGAGCCAGATGTGGTGGTGTATGTGTATAATCCCAGTGGCTCAGGAGGCTGAGGCAGGAGGATTATAAATTCAAAGCCAGCCTCAGCAACTTAGCAAGGTTTTAAGCATCTTAGCAAGAACCTGTCTCTAAATAAAATATATATATTTTAAAAAAAATGGCTGCAGATGTAGCTCAGTAGTTAAGAGCCCCTGGGTTCAATCCTCAGAACCTAAATAAATAAAGTACAGAATAGTTGTTCTTGACCCACAGCAGTTTCTAGTCTTATCTGATGGAACCACATCTGGATTCTAGGAAAGTAGAGAATAGGAAATAAAATTATAAAAAATTAAATCAATCAAAAAATCTCCAAAAATTCCAATGCCAGCAGCCTCAGTCATTCTCTGACAAGGTATAGTACAAAGGGGAGAGACAAAGAAACCTTTATTGTAGTCTTGTTTGGACCAGAAGTTAGTGAGCCCTGGAGAAATTGGGTAATACATAATCAAGTCCTTGAATGTGAGGCAGGTATGATTAATTTCACTTTATGCACGAGGCTGGTGTGTGATTAATAGTGTGGTGTGCCACTCCAGGGGGAGCCCTTTCTTTATATTCTGCGAGAATGGTGCCCCCTAGAGCATGATTGGCAGCTCTAGACTGGGAGTCTAGGCCTGGCTAAGTGTATCCTGTTAAGCAGACAGTCTGTCTGGATTTAAGCCACCTCACTCTTCAGGAGCTAATAGACCCAGAGACCCAAATGAGGCTTCACAATCAATGAGTCTATAGGATATTTTTCAAGTTAATGCTACGACGGAAGTTCTCTATTTCCTCTGGTCTTGGTGAGGAGATTTTTATCCTTCCCTAGAAATGACTTTGGTGCTGGGCTTTTGTTCTTTGAGAACTCAGCCTTGAGCTTTGTTTGCTTGTTTACTTCCTCTCCTGCATCCTTGTTTAGGTTCCCAGCAATATTTTTCTCCTCTGCTTATTTGTTCAAGAGCAACCGCCTGTGTCATTTCCTTCACCTCTGCCATGTCCCTTGGTTTTGTTTTATTTTTATTGTAGTTTTATTTTTATGGCTTGGGGCACTAACAGGCTGTGTTGTACAGGCCTGTGATCAACTTGGGACATTGTGGTATACAGTGGGTTGACAATGGGAGGGGGGGTGGTCAGCCCAGGACAGTGGGACATGCTCCATTCCTGAACAAAAATAGGCCCGAGTTTCTGCTACAGACAGCCAAGATCATGCCCGTCTCAGTGAGAGGGAACAGACTCCTCACATCCCCTTATGCTTGAGTATTTGGCGTCTTCACTGACTTGTTCACATCCCTCCGGGTCACTTTTCACCCACGCTGATGTCACTGCTGCTGCTGCTGCTATTGTGCATGTTTTCTTTTTAATAAAGGTCACATTTTATCGAGACAAGAATAACTTGAGGTTATTGAGTCCCTTGGCCTACTATTTCAGTCCTGTTGTGTTTTTGCTTAATATCTTCTAAATATAAACTTTAATTATATTTTGCTATAAAAATTACAACATATTAGTTTTGAAAGCTTTGGAAGAAAAATAGAGAAGTTTAAAGAAAAAAAAAAAAGACCAACTCTAAACCTACCACTCATACTTAGCCACCATTATATTTATATGCTACCAGTTTCTTTGAAAATGTGCAGGAACTTCTATTTATTTATTATTTATTTCAGACAAAGCCTCAGTAAGTCACTCAGGCTGGTTTCAAACTTGCAATCCTCCTGCCTCAGCCTCACTGGGATTACATGTATGAGACACCACAACCAGCTCCAGAGACATATTTGTTAAAAAAAGAAAAAAAGGAATGATATTTCTCTTTTACTCAACATAATGCTCACATTTACGGTCATCTATGATTATGTGTATCTGTGTATATTTTAAAGGTGCTTTCCTTTGTTTCACAAATATGTCATGAACATTTTCTGTGTCATTATGTAATCTCTTAAAATTTAATTTGCAATGACAACAGAGTATTCTGTTTTATAGATCTACCTTAATTTATCTCATAAATAAGGTCTTATTTCTAAGTTTGTTATCTCAATGATGTGAAAACATATTTGTGTGCCTTACCCAATTTCTTTGAGAGACATTTCTGTAACAAGACTTAGTAAGTTAAAGGACAGGCAATTTTTTAAGGTATTCAATATATACTTAAACTCCCACCAGCAACATATAAAAATATCTGAGGAAAAATAATATTTCAAAGCTGAGGGAGAATCTCAGGAAAAATCTTGTTCGGTGATCCTTAACCAGTGGGGTAGACGCACCTATGAAGGGCTTTTAAAATGTACCTACATTCCTTCTAATTTATTTACGAAGCTCAAGTACCTGTTTTGTTTTCAGTCCTGCAGATGATTTTTGGTGCCCACTCCATGGTGAGAATCACCTCATTTTACTGATGAAGAAACTGAAGCCAGGAAGGCTCATGAAAGCCTTCTGGTTTCCTATAGTCCTGTCCCTTCACCAGGTGACCTCTTTGCACATTGATTGCCCATTGTCTGGAAAGCCACAATGAGGACAATAACAACAATCACTGCCACTCTCCACCCGCCTCCCAGTAATCACAACCAACCATTAGGTCCTTCCTTGGTGGGCCCAGGACTAACACAGCACTTTAAAGTGAACAACGAGATAAAAGTGCCAGGACCACTTTAGACAACTCTTTAGTGAAAGGGGCCCCAAACAACCTGAAAAAAAGGAATAATTGAATAACCTACTTTGAAGGTACTGCCCAAATCAGAAATAAACTCACCTTTCCCAGGCTACAGCAACCTGAGAATAAAAACTAATTTACAGTAATATTAAACACCACACACGCACTCACAGACACACACACACACACACACGCACACACACACGCACTCACAGACACACACGCACACACACACTCACACACACTCACACACACACACTCACTCACAGACACACACGCACACACACACACACACACTCACACACACGCACACACACACTCACACACACACACGCACACGCACGCACACACACACACTCACACACACGCTACTTCCTTGACTTTGTCCCCTCTCCAATCCCCAACTCCATCTCTTCTTATTCCCCTCATAGGAGACTGAGAAGCAAAGAACTCTCACTCAAGCGTGGTCTGGAGAGCCCTTTACCTCCTGGACCAGGTCTGACTGGTGTCAATCTGTGATATCTACGGTTTCTGCCATCTTCTCCCAGGGCCATAGAGAAGGTGCTGAAGCAAGATATCTTCCATGGCTTCTTCTTTCCAGACCTTGACGGCAGCAGGACAGAACTGCTCTTTGGGCCATCAAGTCCATTTCTTAACTTCTGGGCTCCCACCAGTCATCCTGGGGTAGGCAACTGCCTTTCTTCCAGTTGCCGTCAAGGGCACTGCCAGTCATTTGTCCACAGAGCTCTCAGGGTCTGACAGAGTTTAGTGACTCCATTTTCTGAGATTTCATCCACTTTTGGTTATGGTGCCTTACTCTGTGACGCAGATATGGGTCTGTAGGACAATCTTGTGAATCTGTGCTTTTTTCCTTTAGAGTAAATTCTTCCTGAGGAGCCCTGATGTAAAATTTCCTTCCGTTAAACAGACAGTTGGTTCACTGTCCTGGAGAGTTTTCTGAGCACGCCGGCCTCCTGGGGGGAACCCAGTGTGACTGTCAAGGGTGGACTCTATTTACACCTACCTGGGAATTCTAGGCATATACGTGGATACACTATTAATTCCCCAGGCATAGCATTTGATTTGCAAGGAATCAAGATTTCATATGTAAATCATAAAACCAAAAAAAATAAACTTGCCTAGAGAGGACCTCGAAAACATTGGCAAATAAGAAATTACAAAAAGAAATCCTATAATAGAGACAGATTTTTCCCCACACAAGAATCCCCAGAAATTAGTTGTTAAAAGAAAACATCTTCATGAAATTGCATAAGAAAGAATTAATTGCACCAACAATACCTCAGGGGAAAATCCCCCTGGGGTGGAAACATTGGTCTCTTCTTCCTGTGGCTCTTTCATTGCTGCTCACCCTAGGTCTTTACATATTTATAACTATATGCCCTTTCACAAATCAATATAGAAGAGGTCCTGATAACCATAGTCCTTTCTGATTAATGGCATTTTAGCTAGAACCTTGTTGTCTAGTTACTCAAGGCCCTGTTTGTAGAATGAAATACATTTAATCACTTTTTTAAAAATTGAGAGCATAAAAAAAGAGATGGAGAAATCTTTTGGCTTTGGATGCCCAGAGTCACATATATGACCATGTGGCTGATGCAACTTTCTCAAATCACAAATTCTCACATGTAAACCAGGGACTTTCTGTGTTTTCCCAAAAGTGCTTTAATCTTACCTTGAGCCCTATTTCTGTAGGTTTCTGTAAGGTGACTCAAGGTAGATCAGTGATTTCTCTGTCATTTAAAATTTAAACTCATCAAATTAAAGGGCTGTTTGGCCCAGTAGGAGACCTAAACTAAACCATTTTGGCATTGGTGAGAAGAAGAAATCAATTTATCAAATATTTGTCAAATATTTTATTCCAAAATATTTTATTCCAAAATATTTCTTTCACTTAAGATCAAAGTTTTTGAGTTCTAGTTCCCTCTCCACTGCCACTGGACAAAGTCCACCTTGTCTCCCAATTAAGGCAAATGTAAAATGCAGACCACATTGTATTGTGTTTTTTAGCTAAGCCTGATCAGGGTTTAGGAAGGCAAGCCAACAAAAAGAAAGACCCTGGGAGGCACCCATGGCCCTCCCCACAGTGGGCCCCAGATCACCTCCTCCTGTGATCCCCTGGGAAGGAGATAGAGGATTCCACAGGCTTTCTTTGAGGTGAGGTTGGCAGGAATGGAAGCATTTGTGCTGTGCTGTCAACTTCCTCTAGGAGCTGAAGCCATTTGTCTAGCGTAGGCTGGAAGGCAAGTTCCCTGGACTCCCTTCCCCACCTCTTCTCCCTGTACCTGCTCTCACCGGCCAGGCCCCAGTCTCTCACTACCTCTAATCTAGCCTCACTCCACATCTTGGCCTCACTTTCTTCTGCATCAGGATTTCCATATATAGATTCTGCATTTTCTAAATGTTATTAGTAGAGTTTTATTCTGTAACTTTTTTCATCTGACTTTTGAGTATACTGCTATTTCCACATTATTTCTTCTGATTATGATATCTCTTGACAGACAGCCATAGGCAGGCCCACTGCAATGAAGTGTTGATGTATCTTTCTATTTCTGAAGATGTTAAGTTCCTTAAAGGTAGGGACCATGTCTGATTCACCTCAGCATCCTACACTGAGCCTGACATATGGAGGTGCCCAATGCCTATTTGGAGCATACTTAATGAATGCATCCTCTCTGTTATCAAAGAAAGCCAAATAACCTTTTAAAAGAATTATCTGCTTATCATTCATAAACTCAATGTGAAAGCCAATGGAAATCTGCAGTCACATAAATAATTTATCACTAATCAACGATTTGCTGGTAAATGGAGATATTCTTTAATCTTCTTCTAAGCAATGACTCAAAGACAGCAGATTGAGATTTCAGACTCCTGCAATAAGAGTCAGCTTCCTGCTTGAATTTGTCAAAAGTTACTGATTTATTAATATGACAATGCAATCACCACAACAATATTGGATTCTAAGCTGCTCTCCTGTATTTTTTCCTAAGTCATCTGCAATTGAACTACATTGCAGGTATTATGAATTAAATTCTCTGCTTGCCTCGCCTCTATTATCATGCCACACAGCAATCAAGATGGAGAAAAGAGCAGCATGTCAGCCTCTCTGTTCTCTCCCCAATCTTTACATTGTGACTGGATAAGAGGAATTCCCAACACTTTACAAATTTACAAATCCTTTTAAAATTCTTTGAGTTATGTAATTTCAATAAATACCGGTGAGGAATTTAGCCAAAGTTATATGTGATAGTAGAGGAAAAAGAGAGAATCTTAACTATTTGACTTGCAACCAACCTAAAACATTCTTTGTTTGATTATGTTGTCTCTTGGAAGGTACTCATAGTGTTAATAAGCTTGCGGCGATATTTACCAAATAAATTAAAAACAGATTTAGGCCTAGGTTCTAAATATAGTTCATTCTAGAAGACAGAAGAATTACTAGATCTCAAGCTTCATAATTGTAAAAAACTGCAAGAGTTATTGCAAATACTTAGAAGTCCTGTTTTTATTTTCACATTTAAATATTCACTGAACACTACAGATTTATTTATTTTTATTCCCTGAAATAACAAAAAAGTGACCAATTCCAAAGAAAATGAATGTGAACATTAACTGATTAAGTTTTGTTAAATAAACTTAGCAAAAATATCATTCATAATTCAAATGTTAATAAGTACCAACCAGCCTTTACTAGGGTGAACTTAGAGATAATAATGTTACATATTAATGATTTTCTTCCACTAATGAATAGGGGATGGTTCTCACTGACTAAATAATATTACTCAGAGTTGGAACTTTGGTTGCATGTTTAATGATTTCAAAACTATGTCAAGAAAACAAGCAGAAATAATTGGTATTTGTGTGGCCATCAATGATTTTGAAGTTTTCCCAATAGTCAACCCTCAAAAATGCAGTCTCATTATTCACTGTATCTGACTTGACTGTTAAGACTTGTCTAATTAGATCATGCCAGCTGGCAAAGACATTCAGTCTCTTCCAGAACATCCCAAGCCACTTGGCTATAGTGGAGTTCAGTAGTTTGGAGCCTGGGATTAATCCTAGCTTATTACTTTATTAGCTATGTGGTCCTCAACAACTAAGCATCATTTTTCAGAGCCCTAGTTTCCTAACTAATAAAATGTGGTAAGAATCTTTGTTTTTCTGTGAGAATTAAATACACTAATGTAACTGAAATGCTTGGAACAGAGACAATTTGTGCTCAATAAATGCTATTTAGTAAGAAATTTTTATTGACAGCAAATTCTCAGAATGTGATTCTCATTCTGCATTATCTAGAGCTGAATGTGGCAGTGTTTGTGGTCGGCATGAGAAATCAAGAATAGGGAAAACATTCAACCAATGATTTGAGTAATAGTTATGGCTGAGTAGACAAGGCCAGTGTCAGAAGATGGATAACAGGCATGGAAAGCTACAAGGGGAAAGTGTTTTATAAATATCCAGGAAGATTTAACCTAAACATTTTTATTAAGAGACAGTCTTATTGTGCCAGAAGAACAAATATTTATTTGGAACCTCTATACACAAGGCCAGACACTGTAAGAGACATGCTGGAATGAGTTCGGTAAATATTAATCATGTCTAATCATGCATCAGGCCCTGCTCTATGTGCTGAAGTAGGAGTGGTGAGTAACAGTCCAATCTTCTGCTCTTGGG
Organism: Callospermophilus lateralis; assembly: GCF_048772815.1. NCBI lineage: Eukaryota > Metazoa > Chordata > Mammalia > Rodentia > Sciuridae > Callospermophilus > Callospermophilus lateralis. Next base: position 122,963,988 of record NC_135306.1, on the reverse strand, counting down.
GAGTTTACATTCTAGTGTAAGAAATATAAAGACATGATTTCTTTCTTGAAAGTTTTTTCTATTTATTTAAGAACACATGAAAGTTTGCATTAAAAAGTACAAAACAGCAAAAACAAACAATCAGAAAGGATTTAAAAAATGTCACTAGGAGACTGAGCAAAGGAGTGGAAGGAACTCACGGTGACCCAGAGACCTGAGTTCAAATCCAGATTTGAAATCCAAGGCACCTTTGGGCCTTGTGACCAATCAAACATTTTATTAGATTCTCATATTCTCATCCATAAAGTAAGAATAATATCAGTTACTTTATAAGGTTGTTATAATGACTGAGATTTTATGTGTTAATCCCTTTGTAGAGTGAGATGGATACATGAATATCTTAATTAAGGAGGAGACTTGGCCAGTGCCTCAAAGGACAGTAATCTCTGGCAAGACAGAGACAAAAAAGTAGATTCTAGGCCAAGGAAAGTGTGTGATAGAAGACATGAATTTGGATCAGCATAAGGAGAATTTGAAAGTAAGTGGAACAATTTGGCTGTAGCAGAAAGTTCATGTAGATAAGAAGAGAAACAACTTAGATGATAGGTGGTCCTTGGATGAGTCTCAGAAATTTCTGAAAGTTACAATAGCTCTCACACATATGGAGACATTGAAACACAGCATAATTAGGTACATTACCCAAGGTTACATCACTAACAGTGAAAGCAGAATCCCAGTGTCCATCTGGCACTGGGTCTCCTTGATGGCCTAGCCAGTGGTTAAGACAATATCTTATCATCCTCCTCGTCAATTCATATCTGAACATTTACAGCCTGTTAGACATTTTCCATAATATATAGCAGATATCATACCCAGCCCTCTAGTTTAAGTGTTACATTTATGGCAAGAAAAAGCAATTCTAAAACAACCAAGGGGAATGAAAAATAAGGGGCTATTTCTCAAAAATGAGATGGTGCTTTGTAAAAATGAACTGGCTTTATGATGCCATCTGGAAAATGCTTTTGTATTCCCGATACAGTGCACTGAGCATAACTTAAAGTTGACTAACCAGCTCTGAAATGCTCTCTTCTGCTTCTTCACATATGGACATAGCCTACAGGAATAAATGTTATTAGTCCTTGGACAGGACATCTGGTGTGAGTTCTCAGCAGAAAAAATAAAAAGGTGTACATTTTTGGGTGAATTTCATCTGAACACATCAGCATAACTTTGGAAACTTTTCAGAGTTGAGCTGGTCCCTAGTGATTGAGCTTGTTGAGAAAGAATCTAGAGTTTCCTATCCAACCTCTAATTAATGAGTTCCTGTTCTCCCTCCTTCCTCTTTTTTTCTCTCTCTCCCTTCCTTCCTTCTTTTGTTCCTTTCTTCCAACATTTAATGTCTGTGAAGTACAATGCACAGACAGAATTAAGAATTTCAAATTGATTTGAACCCTAAAACGTTATGTGGTAGTCAGACCTCTTGCTGCTTATGGTAGCAGATGTTCCTCACAGTTTCTTCCAAAGTAACAATAGTCTTTTTACATAATTTATTGTAATTGGATATTGGAATTATGGACAGAGAAATTCTTCTCTTTTCTAAAATTTTGTGATAGAACCTAATTTTAACACCAGTAGAAAAGATTTAGCGTCTCATAAACGAAAGAGACTTTCATTAATTTAGATAGGAATTAAGCTCACACTAGTTTTGTTTTATAAAAAAAAAGTCACCAATAAAAAGTCTAATGCTTGTATATAGGAACATTTAATTTACTGAAGAGAATTAATTGCTCTAAAACAATTTAAAACACCAATTTATGGACAAACAACTGATATGTTAAATACAAATCATTCTTCTCAATTTATTGAAGAAGCTTCCCAACTCTTTTGCTTGACAACATGTAATTAGCCCAACTTGAATTGCTTTATTTGATTGAAATTAATAGAACTAGGTTTCCTTTTAAAATCATTTTACTGAAATTGACTCTCCCATTTCATCTAAAAATAGTGATGATTAATAAAATATGCTCTTGAAAAGTATATCTGACATGTTGATGGTGAGTATGGTAGGCTTTCAGATGAGAACTGACGATTCGGTTTGTTAGTTTTATGGGCATTTTTGCTTCTTTTTGATTCTGCCCCTTTTTTTGCATGGAAAAGTATCCTTTGCCACTTCACAGACAAGCTAGAAGTAAACATTGTGAGTTTGGCTAGTATCTCAGCATATCTTATAGAAACGTTTGATTGGGGAGAAGAAGATTGAAATGCATATCTGAAATGAAATATTTGTTTTCTGCACTGTGGCACTATGGCTGACAAAGTGATGTCCAGTTTATTAATATTCTAAGGGGCCTAAATAAATGGAAAGTAGAAATACTACAGCTTTTGGATCAGAGTCATTTTAACCCTGGCTTTCCCATATACTCCATCTGTGACACTCAAGCATACCAACTTTTCTAAACCCCATCTGAGTGTTAGGTGCAGATGATTACAGTTATTTAGCAATTGCCAAATCATATTTGTGGAGTGATTCATAGGTGTCAGGCACTGTTTCAGGGTTTTTATATAAATTCTTTCACTTCACCCACCTACCAAGCCCATGAGGTAGATATTTCTATGACTCTATTTTACAGATGAGGAAACTGAGTTACAGGGAGGTTAATGTCTTGCCCAAGGTCACACGCTGGCAAATAGTAGGGCATGGGTTACCGCAGGGGCAGCCTAGTGTCAGACTTCATTTTCCAGTTGGTTCTGGGAGTTGAAGTGAAGACCAAAGTGTTTAAACCGTATAGAAGACTAGCATAGAACCTCACACAGGGTAAAGACTTATTAAGTGGATTTCTCCTACATTACTAATCACTAGTAGCTTCATTTTAAAGCTCTTTTTCCTCTCCTATGCTTCAAGACATTGGAGTGCCTCAAGAGTCTCTCCTGGCCCCTTGTCCTCTCCATTCACACTCTTTCACATCACCTCCTCCATCCCCAAGCCTGTAAACACTGTCTCTGTGCTATTAACTCCCAATTCTCATCTCTAACCCTGACTCTCCCAGCACTTCTGACTTATATTCCTATTTTCTACTTGTCATTTTATACCATGTCTAACAGACTAACTCGAACGTAGGCAGTCCAAAATGGCACACCTGATTTTTCTCTGTCAAGACTACTTTTTCTTTTGTTCTTCCAAATTCTCAGAAAATGGCACCATGATCAGCTCTTTTGCTTTAGATAAAAATCTAAGAGTCATACTTCTTTATCAAATCCTTCAGTAAGTCCCCCAGGTTCTACCTGTACCTCTCTCCATTTGCACTTACACGGTCTAGTCCACACCACTGTCCCCCTTGTTTAGCTCTTCCAAGAATCTCTTATGGATCTCAAGCTTCCTCCCTGGCTTTCTACATAAATCCACTATCTGCACAAAGCAGTGTGTTCATTGTGGAATACAACTGAGATTAGTTACTCTTTTCCTTAACACCACAAATATCTTCCCACTGTATCTAAATTGAATTCAAACTCTTTATCATAGTTCACAAAAACACACAAGATCTGGCCTCTGCCAGTGTTGCTTAGCTCATTCCAACTATTTTCCCCCCACCCATTGTCTCCAGGAACTTTGAGCATCTACCTAGGTTCCCAGATTTTCAGGCTCATGCTGTTTCAGACCTTTGCCCAGCTATCCCCTCTTCAGAGAGATCATCTAATAGTTGGCTTTTTTAAATATCAGAATCCATTTAAAATGTTGCTACCACAGAAAGTCTTCCCAACCACCCAATTTGAAGTAGCTCTGTCACTTTCCTCCTTTAATTCTCTATACCCTCATATTAGTTTTTATTGTCTTCTAACCTCATATTATAACCTCATATTAGTTTTTGTTGTCTGCACCTCTGCTATAGTGTGTTAAATGTCTCCAAAGACCCATGTGTTACAGGTTTGGTCTCTAGTTCATGTCACTATTGGGAGGGGGTAGAAACTAGGAGGTGGGGCCTTGTAGAGGTTTTTAGTCACTGGGGATTTTGGAAATTCCATCTCCTTCTCCTCCTCCTTGCTTCCCAGCCACCCTGAGGTAAGCAATTTGCTCTGCCACATGTTCCCTGCTGTGAAGTACTTAGGGCCTCACCATAGGACCAAAAGCAACAGAGCTGACTGACCTTGAACTAAAAGCTCCAGAACCAAGAGCAAAAGTAAACCTATTCTTTTAATTGGCTGATTAATTATCTTAGGTACAGTAGCAGAAAACTCACAGCCTCTCATTCCAACTTCTGTAACACCTCACGTGTGTACACACTGAAGAATGTAAGTTCCGCTGCAGAATCTCATGCTAAGTGAAATAAGTCAAGGATCACATGTTTTCTTTCATATGTGGAAGCTAGAGATAAAATGGAGGAAAGAAAAGGATCTCAAGAAAATAGAAGGGAAACCAATAGAGTATGGGGTGGAAATACGGGGAAGGAGAACGGGGAGGAAATGGGCAGTACTAGATGTGAAATTGACCAAATTCTGCTATGTGCAGGTATGAATATATCACCATAAAACCTATTAGTATGTATAATTATAATTCACGAATAAAAAAATTTTTTTAAATAATGTAAGTTCCAGTGGTGACAGCAGAGTAAGACCCTCCCGTGGTCTTCTTCTCACAGACATCCCAATTTAAATAGCTATTTATGGAGCAAACTATCTTCACAAAAATTAAGGAAGTCATGTGAGACAGACCATAGTGCATGGTTTCAACATAATAAAGAAGGAAAATGTTGCCTGTGTGGACTCTTCCCCAACTCCAAGCAGCTCAGCATGGTATGATGAGACTTCCCACTTAGTAGAAGGAGAGAAAATTAAGACTACACCTTAGACTTGACCCTATTGCAAATTCCTCTTCAATGAAACTCTATGCCAAGCAAAGCCCCATGACCCCCATTTCCAGGCCCCAGAACTGTGTGAGTCAGGTGACTTTCTCCACTACCCCTCTTCCAACCTCTAGCAGTATAGTAGGTTGCAAGACTCCACCTGCTGGGGAACAGTGTTTAAAAGCCAGCACAGAACTGCTTTGGAACTCAGCATTTGGCCTGCTGCTGTGAGACCCAACACTAGGTATAAACTGAAGGGCCTATAAGCAGGTCAGAGGCTCTAGACCAGGTCTAGCACCAGGCAGAGTGCCAGTGGGATGGATTAGTGTTTTAGCTTGCATGGTTGTCAGTTCTGGTGTGGGCTTTGGTGCATGTGAGACAGTGCAGTTTCCTGTGGCTATGAGACTCAGCTATACTAGTTTTGCATAGGTTATGGTTGCCAAGGGACTGTTTTCGTGAATACTATTGGAACTTTGGGCAGCAAATTTAGAGAAAGACTCCAATTTCTAAGAGTAAGACAAGAAATTTATCCCAGGACTATGCTTTGAAACTCAGTGTGGGGCTGGTGAAACTTAACTCTGAGAAAACCCTAATGGCCTCCAACCCCAAGGAAGTGCACCTAGACAGAGCCTCTGAAACATCCCCAGGGCCAGGTGGAGACATTCAGCCCCAGTCTATTGGACTTCTATTCCAGCTAGTATCACCTGTGGCTAGTTGCAGTGGCCTTGGGCCAAAAGTTTACCTTAGTAGTCATCATTCCACAGTAGTTTGGGCTCTGGTCCACTCAAATGCTGTTCCTGTTTTGATGAGCTGTAAACTCAGGGTATGATACAACTTTGTGGCATTTGTGTGACATAAGAGCTTGGAGCTGGTCCTTCAATGGTGATTCTGCCCAGAGCTTGTCAGAGTCCTATAGTGCCAGACCTCAAGTCAGTGAATGTGGATAAAGCAACTGGGCTGACTCCAGGCCCAAGGAGAAGCTTGGGGAAATGGACTACTATTCTCCTGGTTTATGCTAAACATCACATCAACTGCATATTTTGAATAAATCTGGGCTTGGATCCCCCTTGAGTGTTGAAATAATGACAATATACTAATAGTAGACTCAGAACAAACCTGGACATAGGGCATAACCTAATGCTAAAATAGTGAAAATGAATACAATCTCAGAGAAAATAAGTAGTTGGCTTAGATTTTCTGGAAAGACAGGCACAAGCCAGATTACAGACTAGAATAAATACTGAATCTTTCAATGCCAGGATAACTGTTGCATACCAAGCATCAAGAGCTTACAGGAAGCCATGGTCTCACCTAATGATCAAAATAAGGTTCTGAAGAATGAGTATATAGTAAATAAAATGGGCAGACTTTTGAGCGGGGAATTTAAAACAGTTGTTTTAAGAAAATTCAACAAGATTCAAGAAAACAGAGAATGATTCAATTCTCATACTTAACAAGCTAAGTGTGGTGGTGCATGTCCATAATCCCAGCATCTCAAGAGACTGAGGCAATAGGAGGGCAAGTTCAAGCCCAGCCTCGGTAACATAGTGAGGCCTGAATTAACTTAGCAAGAGCCTGTCTCAAAATAAAAAATTTTCAAAAAGGACTGGGGATATGGCTCAGTGGTTAATCACCCCTAGGTTAATCCCAGTTGCTTTATATTTAAAAATCAAGTAGAAATTCTTAAGCTGAAGAATGTACTAAGCAAAATTAGAAACATGACAGAAGGCATCAACAGTAAGATAGATCAAAGAGAAAGAGTGAGTGAACTTGAAGACAGACTATTTGAAAATGCACAGTTGAAGGAGAAAAAAGAATGAAGAAAGCCTATGGAAACTGTGGGCTAGCACGACAAGAACAAATATTCTGATTAATGGGATTTAAGAGGATCTTGAGAATCCCAAAGCTGTAGAAAGCTTATTTAGGGAAATAATAACAGAAAACTTCCCAAGCCTAGAGAAGGATACAGATATCTAAGTACAGGAGGGTAAAAGATCACAAGTAGGATTCAACTCAGCCAAGTTTTCAAAGATGAAAGATAAGGAAAAAATTCTCAAGACTCAAGAGAAAAGACACAAACATGTAAGGGCAGCCTCACCACCGGACAGTAGTCTTCTCCGACGAAACCTTACAGGCCAGGAGAGAGGCTGGAGAAAAATGCCTGAGGAGAAACAGATCACCATTACCTGAGTGGTTGCCACCAGTGTGAACAGCATCCCAGTCTGCTCAGTTACACCAGTGGCACTACAGAATCCTCTTTCTTAAGGCACTTTGCATTGTAGGATGCTCCTGGATGCTCATATCATATGTTTGAAGGGGAGGACTTAAACTGGTCCTGTGCATAGAAGATTTGTTTAACCCAGAAGAAAAATTAGCTCAGGAAGATTGTTGTTCAAGTTGATTTGAAACCAAAAGATGACCTTTAGTTGTTTGTGTGACACATTCATTGGATTATCACTGTTGTTCATAGAATATCATCAAGCCCATGTACTGAACAATATGAAGGTTCTTTTTTTTTTTTTGGCCTTTATTTTTTCCTGTGGATAATGTCATATATGATAATTATCAGAATCACACCCACTTTAAAACAGATTTTTTTCAGTTTCTAAGGTTCATAATTTAGCCTTTTGTTTTATGTGGTTTTACTCATGCGTGTCCTCCGTATTTTCTTAACATACAGCATCAGATTAAACATGTTTGTCACTCAAATATAGGAGATGCTACAGTTTCAAGTCAATTTGTACCACTTTCTTTTATCTTTCCTTGCTTAGCAGTGAAAAATAGGGTTTTCCCCCTTCAGCAAGCTATTTGGAGGGTATTATTTTTATTCTGTTGCATATAGTGTTTATAATAGACTCATGCATGCAGCCTTTCCTTCTCTTTCTTCCTCCATTCATTCTTTTTTTTTTAAATTTTATTTTTTGGTCTTTATTGACCTTACAAGCTTTTAAAATATTTTTGACCAAGGAGCTCTGTTGCTAAACTCTGAGTCCCTACCCACTTATTCTCATGATAATATCACTGATGTTTAACTCGTTCTTGTGTGGTTTTCTGTGCTAGAGTCTGGCTTAGTCCTTTAATTCTATTAGTCAAAATGTTTTTTTCTGATTTCATGGGAAACAGTGAAGCTACTGTCAGTAAAAAAGAACTAGGTTAATTTAACTTTTAAGGTTTTTATTGATGTATCCTCACCTGAGAATTTCAAAAGAATACTTTATAAGCTTAACAGTTTGCTTGAGCTCTAAGAACTGCCATTGAAAAAAAATAATGGAATGGTAGCTAGTTTATTGTTTAATATACCTATGAAATTCATACAAACGGGATCTACAAATATATTTTAAACTAGGCCAGGTTAGGTATCAATGTGACCCATCAAAATGCTCTACAGTGATTCTGCTTAATGTTAAAATTCAGTTACTAAAATGTATGTTTTATGTGCTGCTTGCAAAGCAACAGGCAGGGCTTTGTGTGTTCACAGAGAGGTACTGATCTGTGCAGTATCTATGTCTGACTGAGAAGGATTGAACCTGGGCTGATTTTTTTCTTGCCAAAGCCTTTTTCTGGGAATTTGCTTTGTATTTTTGTCTTAAAAAGTAGTTTTCTGAATGTATCATGTCTTCATTAACAATAGAAAATTATGGTGTTTACTAAACTTGTTTATTAAAGTTTCCTGGTTGTTGTTGTTGTTTTTTTTTTTTTTGGTAGCCCAATTTCAACAGTTTTTCAAGATAGATTTTTTTTTCTTAGCTGAGATACAGTTGCAGGAAGGAAAGTTAATTAAGCCAGAATTTTGTGTGGAAAAAAGACAGGTTCCTGTCTGGGTCTTTTGGTGTCTGTCAGAGGTGGTGGGAATGTGGTCCAAATAAATCCCCTAGGTTCCTCCTGCAGCATGTGCTTTTAGCTTCTCTCATCACCAAGGATCAAATATCCCTATGTGAGCTGGCCTCCATTCCTTTGATTATGTGTATAAACTTCAGATGATACTATATTTTATATCTACTAGAGCTATTCAAGCAATAGTATTTGAACCACTGGTCTTTTAAATAAAATTCTGCTCTATTGCTAATGTCCAAAAAAAAAAGAAAGAAAGAAAAAAGAATAATAAACATTGACAGGTATAAAACACATTGGAAAGAGTATCTATATAAAATTAGAATGATCTAGTACTGTCAACATGGAACATAAACCATTCATATCTTTAGTATGAAGACTAAAAAAAGAAGTAAAATAACTGCACTGATAAGTGATAAGCAATATAGAAAGGTAAAATGAGATGAAAAATTCAAAATGCAAGGCAGAATAGAGTTATATATTAAGAAGTATAGCATTTATTAGTATAAATTCTTTCTGTTTTTAATCTTCTTATGTTTATAATCATGTTAAGTTGCTATTGTTTCAAACCAGCATGTTGTGATGGAAGATATTTCTGTAAGACTCATGGTAATCACAAAGTAAAAACCTATGGAAAATTCAAATATCACGAGCAAGGAATCAAAACACAGTACTAGAGAAGTTACCTACCCACAAAGAAATACTACAAAATAGTGAGAAAGAAAGAAACTGCAATGAAATTAGAAAGCAAAATGATTGTATTAAAACCGTACCTATCAGTAATTACCTTACATTTAAATGGATTTAATTCTCTAACTAAAAAACAAACAGTGACTGAACAGATTGAATAAAAAAGACCTTACTACATGTTGTTTAAAGAAATTCACTTTATCTATAAAGGATGCACATGGAATAAAATTGAAGGAATGAAATAAATATTCCATGCAAATGAAATTCAAAAGAAAGCAGGGATAGCCATAGTTAGAAAATAGAGACTTTAAATCAAAAGCAATAAAAACAGACAATGAAGGTCATCATATAATGATACAGGGTCAAATGAGCAATAAGAAATAACTCTAAATATATATGCCCCCAATATAAGAGCATTCAAATATATAAAGCAAATATTAATAAATTTAAAGGAAGAAATAAATTCTAGTACAATCATAGTTGGGGATTACATATATAACTTTCAGTAATGAAAAGATCATCCAGACAAAAAACTAAAAAAGAAACAGTAAAATTATACCCTAGATCAAATGTACTTAGCAGATTTCTACAGAACATTTCAACAAATGGCTGCAAAATATACATTCTTCTTATCAGCACATAGAACAGTTTCCAAGATAGAGCATATAACAGATCACAAAACAAGTCTCAACAAATCTAAAACACTTAAGTCATATTGAATATCTTTTCTAAATATAATGCAATAAAACTAGAAATTAATAACATGAAAATCTTTGGAAACTATACAAATATGTGGAAATTAAAGAACTTATACTTGAATAACCAATGGATCAAGGAAAAAACCAAGAAGGAAATTTTAAAAATTCTTGCAACAAATGAAAACGGAGATTTTACATAACAAAACCTGTGGAATACAGCCAAACCAGTCCACATATAGAAGTTTGTGGCAATTGATGCCTACATCAAAAGATCTCAAAATAATGACCAATTGCTGCATTTCAAGGAATAAGAAAACAAACCCAAAACTAAATAGAAAGAAAAATAAAGAGAAGAAATAAATGAAATAGAGACACAAAAATAATACCAATAACCAGCAAGACAAAGAGCTGTTTCTTCAAAAAGAGTTTAAAAAAATGTTTTGACAAACACCTGAGCTAGACTAATAATAAGAGATTGACAGAGGGGCTGGGGATGTGGCTCAAGCGGTAGCGCGATCGCCTGGCATGCGTGCGGCCCGGGTTCGATCCTCAGCACCACATACAAACAAAGATGTTGTGTTTGCCAAAAACTGAAAAATAAATATTAAAAAAAAATTCTCTCTCTCTCTCTCTCTCTCTCTCTCTCTCTCTCTCTCTGTCTGTCTTAAAAAAAAAAAGAGATTGACAGAAAACCAGAGACAAACAGGAAGCATTCAACTGACACCACAAAAAGACAAAGGATCACTTGAAATTATTATGAACTATATATCAACAAATTTGATAACCTAGAAGAAATGGACAAATTCTTGTATACATATACCATGCCAAGATTGTATCATGATGAAATAGAAAACCCAAACACATCAATAGCAAAGTGATAGATTAATTCAATAAAAAGTCTCCTATAATATAAAAGCCCAGTGCCAGGTGGCTGCTGAGTTCTTCTAAACATTTAAAGAAGACCTAATACCAATTCTTGAATTATTCCAAAATATTGAAGAGGAAAGAATTCTTCTAAACACATTTTACAAGGCCAGCGTTACTCTTCTACCAAAACCAGTCAGCATCTCAATTACAAAGAAAACTGTACACCAATATTCTTGATGAAAATAGTTGCAAAAGTTAGCAAAATACTAGCAAACTGAATCCAACAGCACATTCAATAGATCATTCATCTGTTCAAGCAGGATTCATTCCAGGGGCCCCAGGGAGGATGCCTTAACACATATGAAATAGTGAATGTGATGTACCACATCAGAATGAAGGACTAAAATCATATGATCATCTCAATAAAGAGAAGACATTTTGTAAAATTCAACATCCCTCCATGATAAAAATGTTGAACAAATTAGGCATAGAAGGACTATATCTCAATATGTCGAAGAGATATCTGCACTCCCATGTTTATTGCAGTACTATTTACAGTAGCCAAGAAATGGAAACTACTTAAATGTCCCTCAGCTGAAGACTAGTATTCCATTCACAATGGAATACTATTCAGTCATAGAAAAAATGAAATCCTATTGTGACAAATGGATAGAACTGAAGATTGTTGAGTGAAATAAGCCAGATGTAGAAAGACAAATGCCACACAATTTCACTCATATAATAAAGTCCATATCAAAAAAGCTAACATGTAACATTTTATTGAAGGAAAAAAGTGAAATAATCCAAATGTAGAAAGACAAATGCCACACAGTTTCACTCATATAATAAAGTCCATATCAAACAAGCTAACATGTAACATTTTATCGAAGGAGAAAAAGTTAAAAGATTTCTCTTTAAGATCTTGAAAAGGACTAGGATACACACTTTCACCAATTTTATTCAAAATAATACTGAGAGTCCTCATGAGGTCAATCAGACAAAAGAAAGAAATTAAGGGCATCAAACTGGGAATGAGGAAGTCAAAGTATCACTATCTTCAGATGTTATATATAAGAACATTGAAAGACTTCATCAAAATTGGATTACAATTAATAGAAAAATTTAGTAAAGTCACATGATACAAAATCAACATAAAGAAATCAGTAGCATATTATTTGAAATAGAAATCAAGAAAACAATCTCATTCATAATAGCTAACAACAAAAACAAACTCTAGTAATAAGTTTAACCAAAGAAAGAACTCTATAATAAAATTATAATACAATGATGAAAAATGGAAGAGGTCACACAAAAATGGAAAGGTATTCTATGTTCACAAGTTGGAAGAATCAATATTGTTTAAATGTACTACACAAAGAAATTTACAGATTCAATGTAATTTTTATTGACATATCAGTGACATTCTTCACAGAACTAGGAATCCTGAAATTTGCATGGAAGTACAAAAATACTAAATAATCAAAGAAACTTTAAGCCAAAATCAGAAAACATGAGGAATTATATTATCTGACTTCAAAACATATTACAGAGCTAGAGTAATCAAAACAGCATGGTATTGACATAAAAACAGACCTATAGACCAACGGAACAGAATAGAAAATATAGAAGTAAAACCGTGCATTTATAACCAACTGATATTCAATAAAGATGTTAAGACGATACATTGGATGGAATAAGGTTGCACAAAAGAAAAAACAATAAACGGTGCCAGAAAAATTATGGGCCTCGTTTCATTTTGCATGTGGAAAATCATTTTTTTCAGTTACAAAAATCAACTCAAAGTAAATTTAAGAATTAAATGTAAGACCTGAAACAATAAAAAAACTAGGATAAAAACCCAGGATAAATGCTTCAGAACACTGGAAAGGGAAGGACTTTTTTGGACAAGAACCCCAAACCTCAGGAAAAAAAAGCAAAAATTGACAAATGGGATTTCATCAAATTAAAAAAGCTTCTATACAGCAAAGGAAACAATTAAAGTGAAGAGGCAATCCAGAGAATGAGAAAATATTTGCAAACTATACATCTGACAAGAGGTTAATATTCTGAATATATGAAACTAAAACAATAGGAAAAAAGAAGTAAACAATAAGAAAAACCAATTACGAATGGGCAATATATATAAATAAATATTTCTCAAAATAAGACATCCAAATGGCCAACAGTACATGAAAAAATTCTCAACATTAGTAATTATTATAGAAATGGAAATCAAAACTACAATGAGATCATCCTCACTCTAATAAGAATGGTTATCATCTACAGACATCATTATCCAAAGTACATTATGAAGACATGAATTGGTGTGAACATACTTTATATAGAGAGATATGAAAAATTGTGCTCTATATGTGTAATAAGAAGTGTAATGCATTCCACTGTCATGTATTTAAAAAATAAAATCAATTTAAAAAAGAATTAGGGACTGAGGTTATGGCTTAGCGGTAGAGTACTCTCCTAGCAAGTGTGAGGCCCTGGGTTCGATCCTCAACACCACATCAAAATAAAAACAAATAAAAATAAAGGTATTGTGTCCAACTACAACTAAAAAATATTTTTAAAAATAATTAAAAAAGAATGGTTATTATCTAAAAGACTAAAAACAACAAGTACTGACAAGGATATGGAGAAAAGGGAAAATTTGTATACTGTTGGTGGAAATATAAATTAGTACAGACATTATGGCAAACCAAATGGAGGTTCCTTAACATATTAAAAACAGAACTATCATCTGATCCAGCAACCCTGCTACAGAATATATATCCAAAAGAAATGAAATCAGTATGTCAAAGAGATATCTGCACTCCCATGTTTATTGCAGTACTATTTACAGTAGCCAAGAAATGGAAACTACTTAAATGTCCTTCAGCTGAAGACTGCTATTCCATTCACAATGGAATACTATTCAGTCATAGAAAAAATGAAATCCTATTGTGACAAATGGATGGAACTGAAGATTGTTAAGTGAAATAAGACAGATGTAGAAAGACAAATGCCACACAATTTCACTCATGTGAAACCTAAAAATGCTGATTTCATAAAAGTTGCGAGTAAAATGTTTACCAGAAGCTGGGTAAATTGCATAGTGCAGAACAGGGAGAGGTTGATCAATGAGTACTAAGTTATACTTATAGAAGAGCAAGAAGTTCAGTTGTGTTATTGTACAGTAGGGTGGCTATGAATAATAATCATGTGATATGTTTAAAAAGCTGGAAGCAAGGATTTTGAAGATTTCAACCACAAGGAAATAATGTTTGAGGAAATGATATGTTTAGCCTTATTAAATATTATACAATGTATATGTGCTTAACAAATATATGAAAAAATGTTCAACATCTCTAGTAATTAGAGAAATGCAAATCAAAACTACTCTAAGATTTCATCTCATTCCAGTCAGAATGGCAGTTATAAAGAATACAGACAACAATAAATGTTGGTGAGGATGTGGGGGGAAAGGCACACTCATACATTGCTCGTGGGACTGCAAATTGGTGCAATCACTCTGGAAAGCAGTATGGAGATTCCTTAGAAAACTTGGAATAGAACCACCGTTTGACCAGCTATCCCACTCCTCAGTCTTTACCCAAAGGAATTAAAATCAGCATACTGTAATAACGCAGCCACATCAATGTTTATAGCAGGTCAATTCACAATAGCCAAATTGTGGAATCAACCTAGATGCCCTTCAATAGATATATGAATAAAGAAACTGTGATATATATACACAATGGACTATTACTCAGCATTAAAAGAGAATAAAATTATGGCATTTGCAGGTAAATGGATGAAATTGAAGAATATCATGCTAAGAAAAGTAAGCCAATCCCAAAAAGACAAAGGCTGAATGTTCCCTCTGATAAGTGGATGCTGATCCATAACAGGGAGAGGGAAAGAATGGGAAATATGGAGGAACTTTGACTGGGCAAAAGGGAGGGAAGGTAGGAAGGATGCATGGGGTCAGGAAAGATGGTGAAATGAGATGGACATCATTATCCTAGGTACATGTATGACTGCACAGATGGTGTAAATGCTACTTCATGTACAACCATAAAAAAATGTGAAGTTTTGCTGCAATTGTATACAATAAATCAAAATGCGTTCTGTTGTCATATATACCTAATTAAAGTAAATTAATTAATTTTGAAAAAAATCACATGGCACCCCATTAATATATATATATATATATATTTCTAATGTATCAGTTTAAAAAACAATGTTTAAAAATTTTAAGGTCTTTTTGGAGATTAGTGAAAAATAAAAGTTCCATGAGAATGGTAATCTTGTCTATTTTGTTGTTGTTCTGATTCTAACAACATGCAGTGGCCAATAAAAGATATTCATTGAATAAATGTATTCAATTATAGTTGCTATTATTAATGGTCTTTCTGAAGGTCAAGAACAAGCTTGCCTCTCTTACATCTCTTACATATTTTATGACAGGGCTTGCTGGCAAACAATACCAGTTTCCCAGTTCACTGAAGTTTGCACAAAAGAAAAACAACCTATTTGCAGAAACTGTGCAGTCATCTAAACCACTACAAAGAATCCAGAATCTGGGAAAGCAGCCTTAATCTATAAGTGATATTAGCTAAACAATAATCTTCTGTATTTCACCTTAAAATAACTGTAGTCATCAAACCGGGGGCCAGAACTTAAGTGATGAAGAATTAGCAACCGGTGGCACTGAAGTGCATGCCTAGAGGCAGGCAGGAATGAGAGTCTCCCAGGAGGAGCCTAGCCACCTGACTGGCACTCGGAGGTCAGCTTTCAAGCCAAGGCAGGAAATAAAGAATGACAGACACTAAGGGCAGAGCCTCATTTCTAGAAAGAATAAATATTAAATTTGCTAACAAATTTGAGAAACTCAAGCTCAAAGAACATAGTTCTTTATCATGGCGTCATGGCCTAGTTCTATATCATAGCATCACATATAAAGAAAAGAGGTGGCCTTGGGAGTCACATAGAAGCCCATCCCAGGGCTTGCACAGGCTGTGGTGACTCGATGCTGAGGCCCAGGCTAAAGTGGGTTGAGGGAGGTCAGGACACAAGGCCGTGCTCTTAGCAGAGGGCAGTGCGTCAGGTAAGAGGGCTTTATCGATTGCCTTTCACTGCATCATAATGCTGTCAGACATGAGACCTGAGAGCCCATCTTTCTGCCTGCTGCTCTCGATCAATATGATAGATCTTTCCCTCAGAGGCCTGTCTGAATCCTATTATTCTGCCTACACGCATGTGGAGCTAAATTAATGATGATGACTCATGGGCTTCGGAGCCTCTGTAAACTGTTATTATCACCATCCACACCAGCACTGTATTGATCTCCTCTACCAGGAATTGACTCAGTTTATGACTATCCTTTTATACAAAGTCAAAGAGTTAACCTCCTCTTTCCTCTCCACCAATAGGAGTCCCAAGACAGGAGCAGTGGTCTCTGCCCAGCACTGGACACATGACAGCAATAATCAGAGCTGCATATACAGTATAAGCACATAGCTAACATAAACAGAAGCACACTTCTCCTTGATGTTCTTTCCTTTAGGCTCATGGTGAAATGAGTTTCTTAGAGATGAGCTGTCCATCAAACTGGTATATACACTAACTTTGTCAGTCAAATGAAATATTACAGGTGATTATGAATATGCAAGTGTGAATCTAGGCTTGACCACTGATCAACCTTTGTGCACAGATGGCTTAACATGGCTTAATAAAGCTTGATAAAGAAAATATTTCATCCTGTTATTTTGATCTGCTGTAATCTTTAGTTTATTTGTTTATTTTTGTGGGTTTGGCAGGGAGCTGTCCGACACTGTGGTGACTCAGTGTCTCGTCATTAAAGGTTTCATTAGGCTGCCGATGCTTTCTTTGTAGACTTGAATGTCCTCTTCCATTTGGGGCTCTTCAGGGCCTCAGTTAATATCTGGCACAGTGAGCACTCAATCAACAAACATGGAATGAGGCAATGAGTGTTCTTCCCTTGGGAGTGATAATCCTCTGCAACTCATACATGGGTTTTACATGATCATGGCTGTGGCCCAGAAGAAGGTCTGCTACCCTATGAAGGAACTTCAACAAGCAAACCTTTAATAACCATTGGTTAAAACACAATTTCATTAATTCTCTGAGGCAAGACACATACCATAGATAAATGCACAGATGGACATGGAAGCGTGGGTTGTGAATGCATTTCATGCACATACAGTATAAGCACATAGCTAACATAAACAGAGAGGTAGTACAGTATGAGGTTTATTCCTATTATATTCTTGTCCTCTTTTCCACATAGTAAAGAATCTTTGGTTATAACTCAATTCATTGGCCATGCCCTAGGGAAGGCAAAATATTGTTTAACTTGCTGTTCTTCTTACCTACATCTCACTTTACATTTTCAAACACCAAAATTCTGATCTATTCTTAAACATTCAATATTTGTCCAAAATTTTTTGGAGGAGAACAAACTAGAAAAATTTAAAGTATATTTGAAGATGAGAGAAGCATATAGGGTGCTTCCCCATTAGAGCAAATGGAAGGATTTGAAATGGATGCACGCCATCTCAGGGAGAATGGCTGGAGTGAATGCAACGCCATCAGCAAACAAAGGGACCCTGAGGGACATGGAAACTGTCTTTCAAGCCATACTTGATGAAGCATCTTTATCTAGTCAATGTGTCATTAAAACATCACTTCTTTAATAGGTCACTTAAATATTTCCTACTTTTTAAAAGAGCTCCAATGCATATGATAGATTATACCAAAATGTTCCTTTCCTCTGGAGGCTTCTTTATAAATTTGAGTTGTGAATGATAAGGAGGGACTTCAGATGCTACTTCTACTTAAGCATCTGTTCAGCCAATATGTAATTACACATTATAATCTGCTTCAACTACATTTGGTTCACCATTAAACAAAACCTAAAAATCCTGCCTTGCACGGTAGCTTTCACTCTGTTGTTTCCCTAGTTTGAATCTAAGAAAGCACATTTAAATAATTGTTAGTTGATAAGTCCTTTATGATTTTGCTGTGGCATATCCATTTTATAAAGTTTTATGATTAAATGTTATTAATCATTGCAAAAGTAACCTGAAAATCTAGAACTAGAAATCTTAGTTGATGTAATAATTTATCTGTTTTGGGGGAGAATAATGGGGAGTGATAATGGGCAAACTATATTACTGTGTTGTGTGCATGTTTGAATATTTAAGAACAAATCCCATCTAGATACAAGTATATTGTACCAATTAAAAACATGGGGAAAAAGAAGCTTCTAAAACAAGCAAAGAATATATTAAAATATAAAAAAATTATTTTCCCTCTTACTCAGTATATTAAAAATGAAGTTCTATATTACAAGGATGATTGGATAAAAATAAGCAGAATACATTTACATCTTTCTCTATTTCAATTTTTTACAACATAAGATTGAAAATGTTTTCCTTAAATCTATACACCTAAAGTTTATATCTCCATTCTGTATTGTTTTGAAGAAAGTAAATTAGCAGAATCCCAATCTATGGGGTTTGCTGGTTGTATTTACTAGTCAACATTGGCATCAATAATGTCTCACAGATAAACCTAAATGAAAGCCTCTATATCAAGGTCCATCAACCCTTTGTCAATCAACAGTTTCAAATTGTTTTTATTAATTAATAAAAAGATGTTTTTATTTTTATCACTTGGGTTTGCTCCTTTGGTTAATTTCAGCAAAAATAATTAGAACTTTTCTTGTTACTCTTCTAAATAAGTTTTTCTAGTCACTTCTTACAGAAGGGGATTATGTTATGTTGGAGTTCTCTGATCTCTCAGAGGAAGTGTGACAGTAAAATGGATGTGACAGAAGCCTGTTCCAGTGAGAAGTGCCTTTATGCTGATAGTTGAACCTGTTAGCATGAAGGGATGTAAGCTCTTTAACAAAGAAACACAAATGATCCCAACAAGTGAAAATCAAGCTAAAAGAAAATGTTTTTATCAAACTTGCATTAAAAAGAGTGTGTGGTTTTGTATCTGTTTGTAGCACATTTTTAGAGTCAAAGAAACCATGGACTTTATTTCTATTAAAGATGATTGAGGACTGGGAACAAATCATCTTTAGACGGAGTCCTTTCTTTTCTTCCCTACCTGTGAAAAAAGGATGATGTGCATTTGTTATGAAGGGTCTCAATGTTTATTGAGCTCCATAAAGTTTGCTCAATTAAAGCTCAAATTATCCTGAATTTACTTTTAATCAAGGCTCATTGAAGGAATCATTTTCTCATAAGTGGAAAATAAATTGCATATAGCATTAATAAATACTGCTCTTCTCCCAAGCTCCTTCTTGCCTAAGGAACTGTATAGTTTCTCAAGCATGAGGTGGATTATTGATTAATTTCCACAAAAAAATGAAGGGAAGAAATGAGAAGAAATTTATAGACACACACACAAATACACCCCTTGGGTATATATACTAAGGAGGAAAGGATATTTTGTTGTGCATGTATAACCCATTTAATGAATAATCAAAACTTGCTCAGATGCAAGAAGAGAGCTACTTTATTATTTTTCACAGCTTTTGCTTTTAACCAGTCTGTAAAGCTCTTCCTTATCATTTTCTGAATAGAGCTTTCTACCATGTATAGATCTGAACAAATCATATTAAAATCAGATGAAAAGAAAAAAGGCATTTATACTTGAGTATCATCAACATTATCACATGTAATTTCATCTAATGCTTTCTGTCTTTACATTGGTCTATGTTGTGAAATGGACATTGAATTTCATGGATATCCAGTTATCTAAACACAGATTACTCAATAATCTTTCTCTCATGAGCTTAGTGCCATATTTAGCTTATATGGAGTTTTACTATAAACAAAAAAGTATGCTTCTAGACTCTAAAAATGAAGTCATCCCTGGAAACTTCTTACCACCCCCCCACACCTCATTTCTGAGAGTGGAGGAGGTGTGTATTCTCTCCTCCTCAGACTGGCTCTTCCACTTCTGTTCACTAACTGCCTGTGACTTCATAGTTTCACAGAGGAAAGACAAGAGTCAGAGAGCCTACTTCCCTCTGTGTGTCTGACTCTAAAGCCTTCTGCATATAGCAGGGCTCCAGATACTGACTTTTCCTCTTAAATGCTTTGGTGAATTTTTAGAACTATGACCACCAAGGATTTTGTCCAGAAAGTTCCAAGGATTCTTCTCACAACTTCCCCCTCCGACTCTAGCTTCAGCCAGCATATTCCACATAGAATCCCTCTCCTGGGACCATCTTTTGCCTCTTGCCTCTTGGGGCAAGCCAACTCCAATCCTACGTTTGTCAATAGGAGTGTAGATCCCTCCCTCCAGGCCAATTCCAGGGAATACATGTGAGCTCTAAGTGATTTTTTGAAGTCCAACTCTCTTGACTTGAGGGAAAAGGAAAACATCCCCCATTCCTGAAGGATAAGATGGGAAATATACTCCAATAACACATTCTATCTTTGTCTCTCTCTACAAAAGAACTCTCTGCCAGTCTTCCACAACAATTATATTAATGCTTAACTTCCTCTTCTAGATCTTCAAGATGGGTAATGTACTGGTGATGACAGAACCTATTTTAGGCTACCTGATTTGGAAATCTTGTTTGTGCTGGGACAAAAATTGTGAAGGATCAGTCCTCCAATTCTTTCTGTTTTATATATATATTGGATTTGGGGAGGGGCCTTTGCAAAAGAAAGAGGTTACCCAGTTTGCAGGCTCCCTAGAAAAGATATTTACTGGTTGGAAGGCCTTTTTTTTTAGAGTGGGAAGTTGAAATTTTATTAAAGGATAGCAGAAAAGACTTCTCCCTGCAGGAAATAGAGGAGGCCATTATTTTTTTTAAATATTTTTTTAGTTATAGATGAACACGATACTTTTATTTTATTTATTAGAAATGGTGCTGAGGATCGAACCCGGGGCCTCAGAAATGCCAGGTAACTGTTCTACCACTGAGCTACAACCCCAGGCCCAACAACCAGTATTAATATAAGACTTTTATCAAGTTATATCTGACCTTTCTTTTGGAAAACAAACCTGAATCCATGCATGTATCAGCATAGTTCCCTAGAAAATATCACATGAGTTAAATAATGATCTGAATGTAACACAGATGGTTATGACTGACATTATCTAGAAGAAATATCTCTGTACATATTACATGGACATATCATAAGGTAACCTTGGCCAAAGTATATCTTCATGCAATAAGATGGGGACTGGGGAACTGGCTGGCAGTCCTGAATCTCTCTCTACTTTGACTGCCTAAGGATTATTGGTGTATTTGAATTACCATTATAGCTTGAATCTGCTAAGTATCTCTGACTCAGGAGAGTTTTAACTGACTGTGCAGCCTTCTGTATTATGCAGATAACCTAACTCCTCATTTTACAGTGTACAGTTAGTTTAAATTTATAACTTTAGATTACACATCTAAAAAACAAAAATTTTTCTCTATTTTGTAGGTCATAAAAGGGTAATAAAACTTATTAGCTTTCTTTGGTTTTGTTTGGGGCTTCAAATCCAGTATTCGGTTTCTCCTGATCCTAATGTATAGTATGACAGACCTTAAAGGTGGCCTCTAACCGATTTCTATTAGGTGATGAGTTCCTTAAAGGGAGGAAATATGTAGGATTCAGCTTAGGATCACTGGTACTTAGAATAAAGCCCATGTTCAAATAAATAAGTGTGGTGATCTCAGAGTTTAAAGCCTGTTCTTTGTCAGAGTTTATGAATGAAGAATGGACTTCAGATCATATTAAATTTTGTCTCAGGGACCTTATTATAAGGAGCCCAAGCTTAGGGGTTAAAAAAAAAAACAGAGGATACCATAGAATCGTTGACATATGTCTCCCCACTAGACTCCATACACATGTTTTATGCTTTTACAGAAGGGACCTATTTTTGGAAAGTTATAGTGAGACCTGAGACATAAAGTTATTTTGTTTCGGTCACAAATCATACCACAGATTCGGGGAGAAGACACTGTCTCATTTATTCTTTAAGCAATATTGACCAGAAAGTGGACATTAAAGGGAAGATATATATTGCAGAGTACAGTCACTTTGAGGGTTTGACTACTGTGTAAGCACATGGGAACCCCAACCTTGGCAGGAATAAAGTGGAAATCAGTGGTCCTGAGGAAGCTGTTAACCTCAAGTAGCATGTAAGACAGAGGTGTTAACAAACAGAGCACGTTGCTTTGTCTATACCAGATGGAAGAAACCCTTAGGGTTCAAAACATAAACAACAAACTAGTGGAAGTTTTGATTTGGGCAGAGGTGGGAGAAGTTGGGCAACAGGTTCTGTGTTAAGCAGGTTTGAGCAATGAAATATCGTAGTGGACATATTCACTTCCAGGTGTCCTTTGTTATACTCAGAGACTGTTGGGCTCTGGGGAAATAAGGATGACAAATATTGATTGAATAGATAGAAAGGTCCAATTATTCATTTTCTAAGTCCACTCAAACAATGAAAAACGTGTCAGACCCTATTATACAAGAAAAAAATGAAAATGGGCATGGAGTGATGAAAGGAAATGAAAGGGTCAGACTTCAATAGGGATGCCACAGTGAAGTTAGGTAACAGACAGCAAATAAAGTAAAAATAGGTTTAGCATCCTGTATTGAGTGACTTAAGAGACCATCAGAAAGGTTAAAGAAGCAGATTCCAGCCTCAGCTTCCGGGAATTTCTAGAGTGATTGGAAAGCTTCTACCCCAACTTGCAGCAAGCCATCTCATTAGGAAGCCAGAAACCATAGCTTTGCACTGCTTCTCACAATCTGACCAGCAAAATGAGCGCCTTGGGCCCTGCCTTCTTCCCACTTAACTCAGCTTTACATCCAAACCTGGTGTGAGTGCACCAGCTTGGTAGAACTGAAACCACCTCTATAGCTCCAGTGGCAGGGAAATCTGGGATACAAAGCTTTCAGCTTTCTTTCC
This sequence comes from Callospermophilus lateralis, assembly GCF_048772815.1. Lineage (NCBI taxonomy): Eukaryota > Metazoa > Chordata > Mammalia > Rodentia > Sciuridae > Callospermophilus > Callospermophilus lateralis. The sequence continues at coordinate 122,941,133 of NC_135306.1, read as the reverse complement.
ACTTTCTTTGGAAAACACAATGGAATGAGGTTGGAATGGACGCCCAGAACCATCATGATGAGCATTTAGAAAACCTTCCTCATCCCCTAGTTCACTTTGTTTACTTACTCATGTAAGAAGTGTTTATCGAATGTCTGTCATGTTTTTGACATTATTCCCTGGCTTCAGCCATAAACAAAACAGTCCTTTTCCTCATTTTACTTCTTTCTGTTTCAGAAGTAAAATTTGGCCCTGTGTGATTTGGGGCCAGGTGCACCTTCAGTAGAGATGGCTTTGTCTCTGGCTGCTGTTGGTTAGAATTGGCTGCATTCTCAGCCTCTAGGGAAGAGGAAGATTGGAATCCGGAGGCTGCTGAATACCTCAGCTCTGGGTATCAGGTGGAGAGTAGAAAGGGATTGGGATACAACACTGCCAGGATAGAATTTATTTGGCTATAATGTCCCTTTCATCTTTTCTCAGAAACTAAGCCTGACCCTAACAGCTAAAAGGAAGAAGCTGAAACACTTGGCCAAGAAGAAATGCAAACACAAAACCTCATTTAGCTGGGTACATATCTGCAGCAAATGGACAGTAGTGAACAGAAGGACGTGGACCTCATGCTGGTTAGAATAGCTGAGGCAGTGAGGAAAAGCATGGGGTGCATGTAATTCATGGATATATTCAGAGTCTCAAAAGGTAATGAGACAACCACTTTATAGGAAGATTATTTCCATAAACGTTCCAATTTTTTAGTTCTTGGTTTGCACCATAAATACTGTGAAGAAAACTGGATACCACATCTGCCAAAATTTTAAAGAAAATGTCACAAAGAATTGGGTAGTGTTTTAAGATTTGGATGAAACAAATTATTATTTAAAGGTGAATAGCTTATCTGCTAGTATCTAAATTGATTTTTTTTTTTTTGCCTAGATTGTGAAAGAACTCTGTTATATGGAGTTGTCCAAAATGTCATCGAAGTGCTGAGGCTCATTTAGACTGAATTACCTTGACAGCCCTTTTGTGAGATAAATAAAAGGGATAAAATTTTCCCCCATTTTATAGGTTAGAAGATTATAGAGAAATGGTAAGTAATAATTGCTATTTACTGAGGAACTGCCACAAAGTGAGGGTTCCTTTCATTACAGCAAACCCTCCCAATGCTGTCACGGTAGATATGTTAGTTGCCTTTTACAAATTGTGAAACTAAGGCAGAAAGAGGCAAACTTAATTAACTGCAGGTGCAAAGCTGACAAGAAGCAGGCATCGGCATTTCAACCTATGATTGCCTGATGTCAACACCCATGGTTTTCTAGTCTGTCTTACGGCTGAATCAGGGCACAACACAATTTTTAGCAGTGTGTGTTTTGCTAGCACCAGTTCACTACTCTGCTCTCACAGGTGCTAATAGGCTCAAGATATTAACTCAAGAAAGCTCTTTAATAACTTTACCAATAAATAATAAGTCTATAGATACATAAACACATAAGTGGATAACATTCTTTTGGAACTGAGATGCCATCACCTACTCCTTATAATCTTTTCTTGGAGCTTCTTCTCACATTCTTTATCTTGTTTTTTTTTCAATCACAAAGTAAACTGCAAGGCTATACCTTGCCTTAGAGTAATATACTGCAGCTATTTGGTGACTGTAAATGTCCTCTCAGAATACTAAACTGACCTGTTGCCCATTAATGTTCGAGTCATGTCTTTGTGCATTACAGCTTCAGGAACCAAGATTTTGGTAAGGGCCACGAACTTAACCTTCCAGAACAGAAAGTTACCAAATAAATAGCCAAACATTACATCTCAAAGTCCTAAAAAAAAAAAAAATAGACACCAAAAGCAGTAGAAGACAGGAAATGATTAAAATCAGAACCAAAATCAATGAGATTGAAACAACAACAAAAAATAATTCAAAAAAAAGTTGGTTCTGTGAAAAAAATAAATATAATTGATAAACACTTAGCCAAGAAGAGAAAGAGAAAAAGTTCAAATTACTAAAATTTATAAGGAAAATAAAAGGAGACACAGAGACAAGATGCAGAGTCAGGAAAGGGGAAAAAAAGAGTGGCTGCCCCTCAAAGCAACCACATTTATTTATATATCAAAAGTTAATTAGGTCATTAGTTCCATGACTACATTATTATTTAGTATTTCTTTAATCCCAGGTGCTAGATAACTGAAGTCAAAGTCCAGGCTAATCAAGACACAAGAGCCCTTTTCTCCGAGGATATTACCATAGTAACTAGTTATGCACTTATATAGTTATCTTACTAGCTTCAAGGAGAAACTGCTGGGCATTCCAAGGGTGGGAATCAGAGTGCCTATTTCCATCCCCCAGGAGTTTGCTCACTAAAGGAACAGTTCCCGATACATTTCCACAGTCAGAATAGGTTCAACGATTTATGATGGAAAAGGAAATATCTCAACGGACACTACTGAAATACAGATGATAATCAGTATGAAAATCTATACTCCAATAAAGTAGAAAAAACTTGAAGACATTGAGAAATTTCTAGAGGCATAATACCTATGCAAATTGAGCCAGGAGGAAATAGAATATTTAAATAGATCAATTTTAAGCAATAAAATTGAAGGCACCATCAAAAGCCTATCAAGAAAAAAAAAAAAATCCCAGGATGAGACAGTTTTTACCTTCAAAGAAAAACCAACACCAATACTCCTCAAATTATTCCATGAAATAGAAAAGGAGGAAACCCTTACAAACTCATTCTACCAAGCTAGAATCTCCCTGACACCCAAACCAGACAAAGTCACACAAAGAAAAAAACTTCAGACTAATATCCCTGATGAACATAGATGCAAAAATTCTTAATAAAATCCTGGCAAATTGCATACAAAAACATATTAAAAAGATAACAAAACATGATCAAATGGGGTTCATTCCAGGGATGCAAGATTAGTTCAAAATATGGAAATCAATAAATGTAATTCGTCACATCAATAGACTTAAAGACAAGAATCACATGATTATCTCAATAGTTGCAAAAAAAGCATTTGATAAAATACAGCATTCATTCATGTCCAAAACACTAGAAGAACTAGGGAAAATAGGAACATACCACATTGTAAAAGCTATCTATGCTAAAGCCAAGGCCAACATCATTCCAAATGGAGAAAAATTGAAAGCATTCCCTCTAAAAATTGGAATAAGACAGGGATAGCTTTGTTCACCACTCCTATTCAACGTAGTCCTTGAAACCCTAGCCAGAGCAATTAGCAAAAGAAAGAAATTAAGGGGATTAAAGAGGAAAAGAAGAGCTCAAATTATCTCTATTTGCCAATGACCTGATTCTATATGTAGAAGACCCAAAAACTCCACCAGAAAAATTCTATAACTCATAAATGAATTCAGCAAAAGAGCAGGATATAAAATCAACACCCTTATCCAATTATGTTTCTATACTCAAATGATGACTTCACTGAAAGAAAAATTAGGAGAACTAACCCATTTACAATAGCCTAAAAAACAAAACAAAACAAAACAAAAAAACCAACTTTGGAATCAATCTAACAGAAGGGGTGAAAGACCTCTACAATGAAAACTATAGAACACTAAAGAAAGAAATTGAAGAAGACCTTAAAAAATGTAAAGATCTTCCATGTTCTTGGATAGGCAGAATTACTATTGTCAAAGTGGCCATATTACCCAAAGTGCTATACTTTAATAGATTTAACAGATTTAATGCAATTCCTATTAAAATTCCAATCATGTTCTTCCTAGAAATAGAAAAAGTTGTCATGAAATTCATTTGGAAAAATAAGCAGTCCAGAATAGCCTTATTCTTATTTTTTTATAAGAAAAGTAAAGCTGGATGCATCAAAATATCAGACTTTAAATTATACTACAGAGCTATAGTAACAAAATCAATATGATATTTGCACAAAAACAGGCATGAAGACTAATGAAACAGAATAGAAGTTACAGAGATAAACCCACATAAATACAATTATTTCATACTAGCCAAAGGTGCCAAAAACATGAACTGGAGAAAATATAGCCTTGTTAACAAATGGTGCTGAGGAAACTGGCTATCCATATGTAGCAGAGTGAAATTTAACCCCTCTCACTCAACTCAAGTGGATCATGGACCTAGGTATTAGACCAGAGACCCTGTGCATACTAGAAGGAAATGTAGGTCCAACTCTCTATCATGTCGGCCTAGGAACTGACTTCCTCAATAATACTCCCAAATTGCAAGAGGTAAAATCAAGAATCAGTAATTAGGTTGGTATCAAACTAAAAAGCATCTTTACAACAAAGTAAACATTCAAGAACAAAAACAGAGATCCTAAAGAGTGGAAGAAAATCTTTGCCACCTGAACCTCAGATACAGCATTACTCTCCAGGATATATAAAGAACTCAAAAAACTTAACACCAGGAAAATAACAAGAACAAATAACCCAATCAATATATGGGCAAAGGAACTGAACAGGAGAAGAAATATGAATGGTCAACAAATACATGAACAAGTGTTTAACATCTCTAGCAATTAGAGAAATACAAATTAAAACTACACTGAGATTCTGTCTCACTCCAGTCAGAATGGCAATTATCAAGAATACAAGTGAAATTAAATGTTGGTGAGGATGTGGGGGAGGGGGAAGTACACTTATACATTGCTGGTGGGATTGCAAATTGGTGTAAACTCTCTGGAAAGCAGTATGGAGATTCCTCAGAAAACTTGGAAATGGAACCACCATTTGACTTTGTTATCCCATGCCTCAGTATATACCCCAAAACTTAAAATCAGCATACTATAGGGACACAGCCACATTGATATTTATAGGAGTTTAACTCACAATAGCTAAGCTATGGAATCAACCTAGGTGCCCTTCTACTAATGAATGGATAAGAAATATGCTGATATACACAATGGAATGTTAGCAATAAAGAAGAATGGAATTATGGAATTTTCTCTTAAATGAATGGAACTGGAGACTATCATGCTATGTGAAATAAGCCAATCTCCAAAATCCAAAGGTGAATGTTCTGATATGTGGATACTTACACATAATAAGGGAGTGGGTGGCAAGAATAGAAGTACTTTGGATTAGACAAAGGGAAAAGAAGGGAAAACAGGAGTGGGAATAGGAAACACAGTTGAATGAATTGGACATAACTTTCCATTGTTCATATATGAATAAACAACCAGTGTAACTTGCATCATGTACAACCACAAAAATGGGAAGTTATATTCCATATATGTATGATATGTCAAAATACACTCTACCATCATGTATATCTATAAAGGACAAATAAAAAAAAGAAAATATCAAAAAAGGAATAAAAATTATGATGTCACACATGTGTTCAATCAAGACTGGTCTCTAGAAGGCTCTAACTACTAGATCTTTTAGAAATCAATAAGACTGTCATCTCAATAGATGATATGGACAATAAAAGGAACATTTGAATAAAATGTCAATTTCATTACTAATCACAGAAATGAATAATAAAACAATGTGTTGCCATTTCAAACTGATACAAAATTAAATTATTTAAAAAAACATTTAGTCTGAGAGAAAAACTTTAATCAAAAACAATAATACATTTCTGATGGAGGAGGAAGTGGTTTAGTTACTTTGGAGAAGTTCACAATAATATGTAAAGTTGAACATTTACCTACTCTATGCTTTACCAATTTTACTATTAGATATATACCTTAGAGATATTCTTGTAATGTCAATCAGGAATCATCTACAAGAAACTTCCTTGTTATACTGTTAACAAAAGCAAAATCTATAATCAGAACAAATGTCCACTGATTGGAAAATGGATAATCAGATTTAAAATGTGTAGCCACACAATGGGATTTTACATTGCTGTATCTACCAACACTAATGATTCTTACAAAGCTAATTCTGACTGGAGACAAAAAATCAAGTCCCTGAAAACCACAAACAGATATTCAATAGTACACACAAAAAAGAAAATCTAAATCATCCATTGTTCAGTATAAAGACATATATGGCCAAAAATTTTCTAAAGGAAGAGATTGATATACACAAAATATAGGGTGATTGTTACTCCAAGTGGAGGGAGAAGAATGCTTCTGGGTATAAGAAACCTCAAGGCAACTCTTAACGTTCATTTCCTCTTGCTGACTGGTGAGTACAAAAGTGTTTTAATGTTATTTTCTAAATTATACATGCGTTTTTATGCATGCTTTCTTTTCAGTAAGATATATTCTAAAATAAAGAAAAGTGTTCTCATAACAATTAAAATGATTAAATGTAGCTAATTTTCATAATAATGAACAAATCTCTAGAACAAAGAACTACATTATGAATGAGGAAATTTCTATGTCTCTATTGTCTCATTTATTTTGTACCACTACTGCATTTTGACTTATATTTTAAGGTTTTGCTTTTCATTTTTCCTTCTAAAATTCATTAATCCTTTAATGTTCTGACACTTATAATTATTGCCTGAGACATATTTAGTTTACAAATTATTATTCTTTGTAATAGAAATATATATATGAAAATTGTCTTTCGAATTACTATTCGGACATTTTCCATAATTGACTAATTTTGAATCTCACACTACTTAAGTGCCTTAAGCGAAAGAAATTTATTTGGCAAAGGCTTTCATAACCAAAGGTAGTTTCATCAACAAAAACAATTACAAGAGTCCCAAGGCCCAAAGGCATCATCAGACGAGTCTGTTGATGTCATTTCAGTGTGGCCTCCCAAGATAATGCCCCACATCAGATAGTAGGTGGCCCTGAGCATTATTTCCAAACTCCCTCCTACATGACAGGATTTGCTCCTTTGGCAAGGAGATAGGTGGTAAAATACTGGAGTGACATGGATGCATTTAGTTTCTGAGATTACTGAATAGAACACACACATAAATCTAGCTGACTCAGTGGTTTCCCTTCTCTGCAGCATAAGGCAGGAAAGATATTTTAAAGCGATATTCACAAAAAGATTTCATTATAATGTTTCCCAAAGGATCTGGAAAAGAAAGGGATTTTTTTTTTTTTAAGAGTGGTCTGGGAAGCTCTGCTTCTCACCAAGAACACCTGTGTTGGTGACACAGATTCCACTTTCTTGATGGCTCTCTAATTGGATGCTGAAGTTGCAGAAGCCAGTCAGCAGATACATTGACTCTCAAGGTTTTTGAAAGAACAGAGTTCAGACATTTGTCCTTCTTTGAATGACTGTCTTATTCTCCATGCTTATTTAGCAAAATCTTTAGGGGACTGTAATATCCCAATATTTAGCTCTCTAGGAGGACATAAAGAAGTGCACCAGAGATACTAAAGAGCACATTATCAGGGAATTATGACAATTTAACCCTCACATTTGAAGGTACAAATTTAGATAATCTTTTAAGGAATTAAAATCATCTTTGCAATAAAAGAAATAAAGACATTATTGAAGAATCGTCACATTTGAATACTTAACTTCAGGCTTTGGATAAATTTTATATCCAACCTCCATGGGGTTGTGTTCCCAGACCTCTTAAGATATCTTTATATGGTTATAAGTGGGGGTGGGGGGTGGTGACGAACAACTTGCGTACGTTGATACAGCATACAGCAGGAGTGGAAGCCGTTTATTGTAGGACAGGAGTGGTATTTATACATTCCACACAGCTTATCTTAATTAACATAAACTAGATACATCAGTCAACCAATAAGGAATCTCCACACTTAATGGCTCGCTGGCATTACTTTACAAACCACTCCCTCTGGCATTTTGCCAGGCGCCATCCAGACTTGTTTACAGACTCTAACATTCCTCAGCTTTGATGAAAAAAGTTGGAGACACACCATCCTCACTTATTCCAGGATTAGAAGAAACTAGGTCTCCCTCAAGGACAAATCTGTGTTAAAATGTAAGGGAACACACCAGGGTGCTCCTCTGGGGCCATCTGGGTTTAAAGAGATGAAGTCATCTGGGATAATATCTGCTATAAAGCATACATTTCATTGATGGCAGTAACTATTATTATCATTCCATTGTAACAAAAACTCATAAAGGCTTATGTATGGCAAAACAAACCCAAGTATTTACTGATGCATGCAAAAACTTTGTGGAACATTCTCTACATACATCAAAAAATGTGTCAACATCTAATGAGACACCTGCTGTGAATCACCAGGATAACTTTGTGAAACCTACCATAATACAAGCCAATTTACCATTTACATGGCCCAGTCTGCCGCCACAAATACACTATGAGATGTGTTTGTCTCCTTTCTTTTTTCCATGCTCAATCCTCAAGTAGCTTCTGGTAACCACCTCTACTAAACCTCAGTGCATTTGGTGTTCTTTAAAATTTCCTGATGTCTGACCATGGTTTTATTTACAGTGAAGTTTCCTTTTTTACTAAAGATAATTACCCATCAATTATAAAGGTCCCTGTAAATTCCTTGCTGAGCTGAAGGACTGCTAAATTTTTAAAACTTGCTTTGCACTTGCTTCCAGTTTCAGGTCAATATGCCACGCATATTATTTCCTCTGGCTTGTAAGGATGGCTTTGAAAGTCCAGGTTTGTGGCACAATGTTCTTAGGCCAGCACTTCTCCAACCTTAATGTGTGTAAGAATTGGAGATCTAGTTTAAATGCAGATTACATTGCAAGAGACATAGGATGGGGCCCGGGAGTTTGCGATCCTGGATTGCCCAGGTGTGCCAATACTGAGCTCACATGGAAGGGCAAAGCCCTAGCCTTTAAGAAGTCAGGGTGAGCCATGCTTCAGGCTCATTAACTTCTCAATTCTTGCATTTAATGTCATCAATGAGCAGTTCAGCAAAGCTCTTCCATTGGCTTCCAAGAGACCTACCTCTGGCAATGTTTAATGAATAAAGACTAAAAAGCTGTAGCCGATTCAGGCTGCAGGGATTTCTGGATGCACCCTGGGCCGACGAAGTCATTGAGGATGAGGATTTTGCTAATGAGCAAGGGAAGCCTGTCACACCTGCTTACTGGAAAAATGGCATGGATATTTTATCAAAGTACATTGAACTAGGTATCTGTGATGGCAAGTGATTAAGGAGAAAGTCAACTCCAAAGAAAATTGTCTTTATTAGCGACGAAGAATTTAGCTGACTCATTTCTTTATTCTTCATCTCTTTTATCTTTCTAAAAATCTTGCTTGGCTCAACACCAAATGGCTCTGGGATACTCAGCTCTCAGTGGGGTGAGGAGACAAGCATTCATTCTCCTCTGTACAAAAAAATGCCTTTTCTCCCAAAGGAATTTATTTGAAAGTTCTCTCTGCTGTTTTCACACCAGCCCTGAAGTTATCTTCCAGAAGCGGGTATATACATTTTAATCAGCATTATCCCTAGAGAAAACACTATACTCTAATTAATGGCTCCAACAATTGTGCTGTAACAGTTGCCTGGCCTCCACTGCCTGTGTTAACTATATGGTTGCCATTTGTTTAGTCAGAAGTCCTGCTGGTATCTTCTCTAGGTAAGCAGCATTTCCTTCCAGAGCATCAGCAGTACTAGGTACATTGCAGCCCCTTAGCCTCCAGTGCAGGGAGGTCCTGGTCTTGCCTGCTTGGCACCACCATGTCATGGAGATTATGATAGTGACAGGTTACGTTTTTTTGAGGCTTTAGGGAATTGTAACAAATTAAAGGAAAATCACCATGCCCAATATATTCCCCAACACACAATACCTGTTCTGTCTTGGTTCTCATTCTCCCTACATTTCAGCTTCATACAAGAGAAGCCAACCACCTCTAGCATGTACAGAATACAATAAGCAGAAAGAGTGTTGGAGCATAAAACATGAGCAGGCAATAGCATTTACCAGTGCTGTGCTAAGCCATATTGGAGCCCAAGGCAAAAAGATCCATCAGTAATTACGTGTTTATTTGAAGTTGTAATATTTTGTTCACTAAGGATTTTCTTGGCATTAATTTTTATTTTTCACACATTAAAATGTTATTTATCTTGATCACTGAGTTTTTCTTTAATGTCCCCTAAACTTTGTGTCCAAAATAAGTGTTTCAAGATAGACTTGGCCTTCTTAGAGAGGCAATGATCTATTTAATGGCCAAGAAAATAGGAAAACAAAGAAAAAGCTGAGTTAATGTCGTTACATACTGAGGGGAATAAAAAAAAACCTGATGGGTTATGTTTTCATGAATTGGACATCAAAGCTGATAGGACTGGATGTTTGCACTCAATCTTGCCACTGCAGCAAGGAGAAACAGCACACTGAGCCCTTTCTTGAAAGGCTCTTCAGTGTTTTAACTTTTAACCTGAAGTCATTTCTTAAAAAATATCTTTGTTGTGTTTTATTGGGGTCCCCTTTGCTTTGATAGGTCTTATATATAGTAATTTGAAGCATTTTTCAAAGTTGAACTTTTAGTGCACCTGTTATAAACAGTGAGATCCAACTGGGCTAGTTACAGGAGGCAGGCAACTCCCCAGACACCCTGCAATGGGATGGGTTCATGCTGTCCTGCAAAAAACAGTCTTTTCTTGGAAGTGGCAACCTCTATTCTCATTTTCATCTTAAGGTATTCCTTGGCATGAGCTTGGTTAGAAAATTAAGCTCCATGGAGAAGGCACAGATTTCCAGCTCACAATTCATGTGACACTGGTCAAGTTAAACTATGTTCATTCAGTGTTAGTTTTTACTTAGTTAAGTGGCAGATGTAATATCTACCACAAATACCTTCTTAGGGCATTTTCAAAGTAATAGAAAGGAAGTTGCTTTGTGAAATATGTACCACCATATACATTACTATGAGTTGACCATGTATTTACTAAGGTGTATGTAGAATACATGCATTCAGATATATGCATATGTAATAAATTGTAACTGGGGTATACCTAGAGTTGCAATAAATGTATAGGACTTTATGTACCATCACTCACTACCTCCTTTATTTAGTATAAATTTAGATGGGTCCAATCAAATATGGTCAATCACACATCTGTTTAGTGATTGAGATGAGACCCCCACCCACCCATTCGCAATATTGTAGTGACCTCTGCCTGGTCTGCTCAGCTCCCTCCTGATATAGATTCTCCCAGCCCTTCACTCTACTTATGATCCTTCTCAAACTAGAAGCTGAAAGAGTTATTTTAAAATATCAGTCAAATCTCATCACTCTTTAGCTCAAAATTTTCCTGTGGTTTACCATCTCACACAGCATAAGAGCAAAATCTCTTACAGTGGCTCTGACAACTTCCAAAGCCTTGCCTTTCTCATTACTGCTCCACATTCATTTTTCACTGTCTTCTGCTATTTCCTACATTTCTGCAACACCGGCCCCTTCAGTATTCCTTGCCCCCATCCTGCTTTTGCATAAATTATTTAAATTCCCAGTACCTCAGTTTACTCACAAAAGATGGGCCTAATAATCGTAATAACTTCAGAGAACTTTTGTCAGAAACTAAAATGAAAATACTTAGAATAGGAATCACACATAGTATCAAAATGTAAAAATAATTTTATTACCTTCATCTGATTTTATTTCAGTCTTCAATTTGACTTCTGGATTGATAATTAACCTCAGAAAATGTGACATTCCTTTGTTGTATATTCATACACAGCATCTTGAAGACCCTAACTGTGGAGAAACAAAACTCGTAAGCTTCAAATGCTAGGGTTTCTATGTCCCTTGTGACTATTTCTTAGCTTACAGTTTTCTCTCAATTCTTCTTTGAGTTTTTCCTTTGGGGGAAGTTGTTTTAAGGTTTTTTTCTTCTATTCCCTCGCATGTTCTTCCTCTTCATTTCCATTTAATGTGGTTTTTCCTTTTCGCCTTCATAGTCATAATCCAGTTCCCCCCACTCTTGGCACCCTGCCTTCTGCCCTCTGTCTTCAGTGCTTTCCACAATGTTCACTCTTCCTTCTTAGCTCTCGTGTGGGAGCAAGGGCACATTTACTTAACCTCTCTGGAAATTCTGTGTTTTGGCTTTCTGCAAGTGCTAAAAATAGAGTCATTCCTTGAAGGAATGTGTGGTGGGGGCAGAGAGGAAACTGATAAATGGGACCTGGATCCAAGGCAGAGAGATGTGGCAACAGAGAATACAAAGGGTTCCCCACCTGGGCAGGCATTGGATCAGCAAGGCTGTCTGTGATTATAAGCTCAAAACCAGGGGCTTCATTATCTCAGCCTGGGAGGCAGGAGCTGAGCTTGATAGTGGCAATAAGGCATCCCCAAGAGTGGGTCAGGAGGTGAGGAAAGCTGTACATCTGGTTAGGACAGGAGGGGGCAATGAGCCCATACATTCAGCTGTTATGTGTCAGTGTGACAGTGTCAAATGTCAAAAGCCTATTTGTTTCCCTTCTAAAGAGAAAGGCAGGCCTTTTATATTCAATTTGCATTTTGTGAAAGAGTTTAAACATAATAATTTTAATACTCAAATCTGCATTTGATTTTTCAAAAACACAATTAAATAGAAAATACCTCCTTTAGTGGTTCATACCTACAAGAAGACAAAAGTTTGGATCAAAATACAATTTTTTTTTTTTTTTTTGGTACTAGGGATTGAACCCATTCAAACCCTAAGCTATATCCCCAGCCCCTTTTTAGCATTTTATTTAGAGATAGGGTCTCACTGAGTTGCTTTGTGCTTCACTAAATTGCTGAGGCTGGCTCTGAACACATGATCCTTCTTCCTCAGTCCCCCAAGCTTCTGGGATTTATGGGTGTGCACCACCACACCAGCAAAATATTACTTCTGATTCACCAGCATCAACCTATATCAATAAAATTATAAGAACAGGCCAAGTAATTTGGAGGAAAAAAGAACTTTGCTTGGGGTTAGGTCTTACAAATTCAAATAAAATGAGTGAAATTCATAGTATTTAAGGAACCAGTGCTTGATGTTTCTGTTCATTGAGCCAAACTTCAGGTATTTTGTTGTTGTTGTTGTTGTTCTGACAATGGACATAATGATTACCTCAAGGTTTGCTGTAGGAATTAGATGACATAATATAGGGAAATGTTTAAAACAACAAATATTGATCATTTTGCTGTTCTATCAGAGGTCCTGGCACTGAGTGATTAATTTCTCTGCCCAGGCTCTTGCAAGCCTAGTTGCACTGGATACTTGCCTAGGGAAAGACTCCTTTCTAAACCCATTCAAGTTGTTGGCAAATTCAGTTTCTTACTAGCTTTAGCTAGGATTATTCTCAGTTCCTTGCAAGTCCATATTAGGTGGCCCCTTTTATATTCAAAGCCAGAAAGAGAGAACCCTCACATACCCAAGTCCCTTTCATATGGTTAGTCTCTATGACTTTAGAAAGGTCAGACCTGATTATATCAGGCCTACCTGACTTCTCTAGCTCAGAGCCAACTGATTAGAAACCTCATCACTGTACTGGTATCCCATCATATGCACACATCTGCCTCCACTCAAAGCAAGGACGCCATGGGAGCAGGAATCATGAAAGCCATCTATGTACAACTGTTTACATGAGGTGATTATTATTAGTGGCGGGGAAACACTTCTGGCCAATATAAATTTCAAGGGGTACGGTGAGGTATCCTATAGAAGTAAAACACGTATATAAGACTCCTACAGGACAGGACCTCTGGAAAACGTAAGGGGATCAGGACTCCTTAACTGAGGGGGAGACCTCAGGAGGCTTCATGATGACCCAGTAACCCATGTGGAAATGGTGTTCTGGCATCCAGTGCACAGTGGGCAGAAAAGAACAAACACTTCAGCCAGAGCACACAGTGACAAGACTGTATGCAGGGGAGGACGAAGCTAGGCATAAAGATGGTTAAACTAAAATAAATGGCCTGAGAGACTCTTCAATCGGTATGTCTGGAAATCTTCTCCACTGGGTAAGTTGTCCCATCCCTGAGATGTTTTGAGCACAGTCCTGCCTGAAACCAAGGAGTCAGTGTTGAAGCCGTGTCTTCCTGCCTGTGATCCGTGCCTCCCGAGGTGGCCTGCCTGCTAAAGCCAGCGCTCGCTCGCCACAGGTCCATTGCAATGTTGTGCTGGGTCTGAGAAAGAGTAAGATTAAGTCAGAATTCCTTGATTAAGTCCAGTTAATATGAACATGAGAAGCCTGTGTGCTGCCATCACAGTGTTTGGCAGCAACAAGAGAAAGAAGAAAGAACTGTAATAAAATAACAACCGATGACTTCTGGTCAGCTCATGCCCTCCACCCGCCACATCCCATTTGGAGCCACAAGGCTCTGAACTGTGTACAACTTGGACTTCTCGCTCTAGCAGGTCATGGCTCTGCTGAACCTTCCCAGGGGAGCATGAAGCTCATTGCTCAGGAGATTAACTTTCCAAAGCCAAAATGCTTGACCAACTTGAAATCCATTTGTGGAATTTGTTATTTTCATCACTGAACTGTGAAAAATAAATTCAACAAATAGAGTCCTAATTCTCTTGCCCATCATGAAATATCTCTAATTGCTTGAAGTGTCCAAGAGTTAAGAGGCCTGAGAGAGATATTGTGCATGCTTCCCCACCTTTCTCTCTCTCTCTCTCCCCATCTCTCTCTCTCTCTCTCTCTCTCTCTCACACACACACACACACACACACACACACAACACACACACACACAGATGGGTAGATATAACACATATACATAAAAACACTTTCCTCTTGCTTTTTTTAATGTCTGGAGTTTTTTGTTTGAGGGAGGAGTTGTTCTGATTACTGTCAGTTTCTCCAATTAATGTGGTTTTCTCATTAGAGGCCTTGAACATTTTGTCACCTGAACTTGATAACAAAGAGAAATTACAATAGCTTCCTTTGATATCACTTTAAACCAAACCAAAATTTGATACTAATAGAAAAATGAGGCACAGCATGTGTAATGGTTAATTTGAAATGTCAACTTGATTGGATTAAGATATATCAAGAATTAAGAGGCTTATGGGTGTATCAATGAAGGTGTGTCTAGGAATGATTGGCATGTGGGATAGCCAACTGAAATGGAGACCCTCCCTAAGCATGGGCAGCACCATCCAATAGGATGATGGTTTGGATGGAATAAAAGTTGGAAGAACAAGGGAGCAGCAGATACAAGCTGGATTCTTCTTGAAGGGGTTCTTGATAGCTGCTGCAATCCTCTGAGAATATCAGACTCTGGGTTCTTCACTCTTCCAAAGCAGACTCTGCCAGTGATTCTCCAGAAGCCTTTGGTTTTGGACTAGGTTAGCACCATTGATCCCTCTTGTTCTGGGCTTTAGCCTCTTGGACTGCACAGCTACTGGTTCTCCCTGCTCTCCAGCCTGCAAACAGCCCTTGTGGACTATCCAGCTTCTGGTCTTGTAAGCCAACCTAAGAAATCCCCTTTTGAGACTTATACTTCCCACTGATTCTGTTCATCTAGAGAACCCTGACTATTAAAATGTGTAAGGAAGAGAACAACTATGTTCTTACTTCTAATGAAGAACATAATTTTATTCTATCACCGAAAATTCAAATATCTGGTTTGAATTTCAGTAAGCATTTATGACTTGTTGCTACTTAGAGAACTAAAAGATTATTCCATCAAATATTGTGTCTGCCTTTAAGTAACTCATTAAAGATTAAAGAAAATGGAACATTAATATAAATAGGACAGGCACTAAGAATTACAGACACTGGAGAAAAGGCTCTGGATAAATGACCCAACTGAAAGGTTATGAGTATACTTCAGATTAGTGGTTGGGTATTCTGGGAGTATATATGTTGGACAGTGAGTCTAAGAGGGAAATAATAAATATTAGCAAATATCTTAGAGTTTATAAAATCTTCCTTACTTAGATTATCTCATTTATGGGAGGAAGGTAAGGTAAAGAATATTTATTGAAAGTTGGTGGTGTATAGGTACACTGTGAGGCACTTTTGGGGTACCATCTCATTAATTTCACACATTGATTCTGCAAGGAGAGATGTTACCTGGATTTTACAGAGAATCTCCAGGAGCCTCAAAGTTTTAAGTGCCTGTTACTCTGCATAAGAATTTGCTCCCAATTTTAGGAATTTAAATAACTTTCTTTTCTCTAATATTTTGGTCAGGATGTTTGAAAAGAGTATGAATGGACTGTTCTCATCTAGAATCATCTTGGACAAAAATAGTCAAATATCAGTGGGGCTTCAGTTCTTTTTGCAAACTAGGAGGGGCCAGACTTCTAAGCTGGTTCCTTTGCATAACTGACAAATGCTTTGGCTGCTGGCTGGGAGTTTTGCAGGGTCAGTTGCCCAGAATCTGAGAATGGGCAGACTTCAGATTTAATGGCTTGGCTTCCCCCAGTGCGGATCTTGCAGGGGGCCATGTAGAAACTGCAGGGTCCTCCAGACTAGCCGCAGGACTCATATAGCTTCACTTCTGCCACACTACCCTGGTTGAAGTGAGCAGAAGCCTGACAGACTGCAAGACTCCAGGAGAGATGATGTGATCCTACCCTTTGGTAAGAATATTTGGGGACAATATTTAAAATTACCACACTTGTTCAAAATAAAACTGCAAATAAAAGCCCAGTGAAATGTATAATAACAAAATCTCCAGTAACAACTCTGGGTGTATCATGAAGGATTTTTTTAAATTTGCAAATGAAAGAAACTTAACACAAGTGAGGTTAAAAGAATTTATAGGTTAGTGAATTATATCACAAGAAAGGCAGCATGAATCTGCTAACTCCTGTGGGAGCTTTGTCCTTAAACTGCAACTGTTTCTCTGCATGTTGGCTGCTTTCCATCCCTTGTAGTCAGTCCACTGCCTCACCATCCTCCTGGCATCAACCAAAAGAAAGAGTCTCCTACTCCTTGGTTCAAATTTCACATATTGCAGGGAATTATTCTGGTACCCAGTTTTTGTCACATAGACACACAAGTTCAATCCTGATGGCAGATCCTATATGAGCCTTGGGCATAAAGCAATCATTCTTAGAAGATTGAGATTTGGGAGGAATGGGAGGGAAAATAGTGAAATATGTTCACTGTGTAGAAATAAAGGGAATTTATTATAAATAATAAACTGCCAATTTTTTTCTTTTCTGAGAACTGCCTTGGAAAATTTCTATAAGCTTTGCACAGGAAGGAATCAGTTTTTGTCTTGCAGTGAACCTTTTGTTGTTCAGAGAATCCATGAGAAAATGAAAGGGTATTAATCTGATAGAGTAATGAGATAAATTAGAGTGTGTGCACACACACCTTCATCTACACATTGCTTAACAAGTATTTTCAAGTGATTATTTCACTTAACATTTCACAACAACTAAGAGTTATGAGGACAAGTTTTATTGTCATTTTTCAGGTAAGAAATGAGACCCAGAGAATTTACATGGTTTCATCCCAGTCACATAAGAAAATAAATGTAAATGTGAAGACTTTAACTCAGATTCTTTCTGCTAGTCCAGTACACTTCACTAAGCTGGAGTTTCTTCTGATGGAAAACTTTAGTTGACCTGACAACATGATATATGGGAAAGATCTCCTCTATGGAAGGGTCCATACTGTGGCTTCTGTAGACTAAATTGAATCTGTATTTCGTAGATGGAATTTACAAAATTTTTCTTGCAAAAATTATCCTTCTCAAATATGACATCTCCTTTCACAGAAACTGGTATGGCCTCTCATCAGATGAAGGAAAGGTTTACAAAGCCCTTCATCGTGTCATTACAGCCAATTGGTAAGTCTGCTCTCTAATCTCCACATTACCAGCTCTGACAGGTCTAACTTACCACGGGAATCTCAAGGATTCCTCTGCATACCTGTTCACCTTGTCACTCTTCCTGTCTATCAGAAAGCCTGTATATAAATCAAGGCTGGAAGAGAATACCAGGAACAACACTGAACACTGAAATTTGGGAGAAATCTTCCAGGAGGAGGAATAAGAACTTCATTATTCTAACTAAAGTAAATCATTTGACTTATCTTTTCATCTCCTCCTCCTCCTCCTCCTTCTCCTCCTCCTCCTCTTCCTATATATTTGACTGAGGTGGTAAAATATGCATTGATAGATACCTTCTGCCTAGAAAGGGCCAATGGGAAGGACTAATAGGACCAGAATAGAATCTAATCAGAAGTCACAGGGAATGCATCTTAGGCCAGTCTTTGTCCAGATTGCAGAAAGGGAATAAGGGAAGAAATGCAGCAGGAAGGCAGGCAGGTTAACTGGCCTTACTTTTTCCTATTTCTTCTACTTGGTGAGGTCTAGGAGACCAAGACAGGTGGTGGTAAACCTGAAGAGTTCATGTTGAAGTTATTTACTCATAATCTTCACTAAGGGGTCAAAAGAGTCCTGTATACCATTTACAAATAGAAAAGCTTACAAGATTTGGAAGCTTTATGGGAAAAATATAGAGCTAGAAATAAAATAAGTTTTTTTAAAAATTTTTTAATGACCAGTGTGCAAACATTTCTCTAGAAGACTGTAAGCAGATCTAGACAAAATGTAAGAGGGACACAGCATTTTTGACCCAGGAAGCTTTTATGACTGTAGACACCGAGTACTTTAGTGGGGAGTGCTGAATGTACTACAAACTCACAGAAATCACTTTTACATGTGTGGCTTCTAAATAGTTGTTGAATATATGAATCAACTGGTATGAAATACAGAAAACACACCAGATTCAACTTCCCTTTGCCTGATTCTCAAGAGGAGGGGATTTGGTCAAATGTGTTTCATGGGAAGGTGAGAAACCGACCTTGGATGGGCTTCACAAATTAACTATAGCTCCGGAATTCAAATTTTTCTGATTCAAGGCTGTTGAGAGCCACAGCCGAAGGGGCCCCAGCAAACTTTGAGACTGCCAGCTGATGATTGGCTCACAGCGGCCCCAGCAACATCTAGCTGATTGGCTCCTCTGCGGTGATGCTCATTGGGCTGTTTTCCTGCCCTTTCAGGCCATGGAGCTGCTCATTGAGGAACTTTTTTGGCTCCGCCCATGCGACCCAGCCAATCGGCCTCAAGAGCAGGAGGATTGTGGGAGGTGAGAGGCTGGTGGGTGGGGAGTGGCTTGTGGGAAGCCGGTGGTGGCAGTTGGGCTCTGAGGGTTTTTCCTGAGGAGCTGTTTTGTTTGGCGTGTGTGGTTCTAAAAATAAAGTTAGTTTCTTTTGACAAGTGGCTCCTGAATTGTGCCCAGCCAGACTGCGGCACAAGGCCATCCTTGAATGTTCCCAGATTTTTAGTTAAAAGTAAAACCTGTAGACTAAACTGGGAAACTAAGATCAAAACTGGGAAACCCAACTCTAAAAACAGTATTTGCTTATAAAACACAGTATTTGCTTCCACAGACAATATAATATAGCTTATGCATTGTTTTTCTTTTGAAAGGTTTCTTTAAAAAAAATTAAGTGATCAGAAAGTGATTGGATGTGACCTTTATATAAACATCCCTGCTATGGAGGATTTCTTTAATTCACAGAGGCTTGTAAGAGTTTTGGCTTGGTTAACGTAAGCTAGATTGATCATGTACCACACCAGAAAGTATGAAAATTTCTTCCTTTCATGCTGCAAATCTGAGCTTCCCTTTCTGTATCCACTTTCCTTCATCTGTTATTATGTTCCTCCCTCCACTGAGAGGAAAGTATTCCAGTAAAACTCATGGACAGAAGTGATGAAGATAAGTGCCTCTTCCTTATTAACGTTTAATATTTACAAGTCACTTGGTGCTTATTTTGGAGGTCAGATCAGGCTTTAAATGTATTATTCTTATTTGCCCTGTGAGAGTGATACTGCCATTTCCCCATTTTACAATTGATAAACTCACACTTCCTGTTGGAGATAACTTGTAAAATGTCCCACAGCTGGTAAACGGTAGAGCTTAATTCCAGTTTCTTATTTGTTGAATTCCTAAGTCTGTTTCCATTGTTATTCCAACACATGTTAAAAAATGGACTGCTAAATTAATGTACTACCTGTCCTTACAATACTTGCATTTTTAAAAGACAATATTTCTATTGAATAATAGAAAATAGTGCTGAATAGAAAGTTGAGGATTAGAGCTGGTGCGATTCCTACCGTGATTAAAAGACTAGTACAGAGAATACTTTCAAGTTGCTCAGAAAGTTCCTAGAATCTTCCAAGTTACAAATCACACCACATCGAGAAATTTCCCTCTGATTTCTGTGACTGAAATGGGGATTAGAAGACTCAAATAACAGCACCAGTTATTCTATGACCTAGATCCTGGTTTGCCTCTGTAAAATGAAGAAGGGAATATGAGCACGCACAGGGATTTTCCCAGTCCCCTCACCCCAGTTTTGATGGTCTCATTACATAATAAGTTAGCATAGTAAATGATCTTAAGGCTCTTTGGGAAACCTAAAATCCTTCTTTTTTTTTTTTCCTCCCATCACAACGCCAGTATTTTGAGCTTCAAGTAAAGTCTTCTCTGAAGTGAAAGATATCCTGTAAAACACTGTAGGCAATTTTTCAGTGAGTGTCATTACAACCCTGCAGCCCTGACAATAATTCATCTCCCAACCTACTTTCCCAGGACTTGGTAGTACAACTTAATGCTGTTCCCAGGCCTTTTCATCTTCAAAGCTCTTGCTAAAACATCTAATTAATCTTCAAAATGTCACTAAGGTAGGCACAATCTAAGTGCTGTCACTCCTCTTGCCTTCCCTTCATCTTTGCTTGTCAGTCATACTCTTAGAATGATGGTATTAGAGGTGACCTGCAAGGCTTGTTCAGTTGAAAATCACATTTGGTGCTTGATTCTCATAATCATGCTAGGGTTCATCTAGCAGAGGAGATAATGCTAAAGTGTCTTCTCAGGCCAAGGGAAAAGAACTTCCCTGCTTGTTTTGAAAGTGTTATGCCATCCAATCAGAATCCAAAGCAGCAAGGTGAATTCAGCGTGAACTCCTATACAGTGGCTGATTGAACACAAGCAAGCTGGGCCAATCACAGTGTCCTCTTCCAAAATGAAGAACTGGATTGAAACTACTGAAGTCTCAGGCTGGACTGTTTTCTTGAATAGAATTGATTATCTGGAAAATAGTAGTGGATCTAATTTTCTTTGTGTGGACCAGTCATTAAAAATAGAAATATGAAGCAGATATGAAGCAAGGAATAGAGACATGATAAGGAGGAGAGTACTCACTGAATTTCCAATCGCTTTTTCACTCACTGGTTCTAATATCCAGTCACACCTCTGCAAACTAGTATCTTCATTAATATTTCCAGTTTACTCTTGAGCAAATCTAGTAATGAACAACTTATTTTTTAATCATCTCATAATTTATCTATTCTTCTCTTTGAGTCCAAAAAAAAAAAAGAGAAGTTGCTGGCTATTTTTGGAATAATTTCTGGCTGATTCCATCTTCTTCTTCTTCTTCTTTTTTTTTTAACCTTCTTTCCAGGATGACTGTTACAGAATTCTGTCAATGTCTTGCAGTGTTGTAATAGAAAAGGTATGTATGTAAACCCACAGCCTAATTGATGTGCATTCATTTATATAAACTGAAAGAATGGAAATTTCAAAATAGAAATGAATGCTAATATTTTTTCATACTTTTAGATTTATGGTTTGAGCTTTCTCCCTAATTACATCAATTCTTTAGGTTTATAGATTATTTCAAGCCATGCTTTAACATCATGGGCTGTCAGGCTAAATCAAAACGTTATTTAAATTATATACAACTTTAAATAATCCCTTCCTGAGTCCCTTATTTGATGCAATTGGAAATGGCTGTCAATAGAGTCTAAAGAGTGTATTTTCAATTGGTACCAACAATACCTTAAAATAGTATGAAAATTTAGAGCTTAACCCAAGGTTAGATTTTAAGTGCTCTTTTGCCTTACCTGAAGCAAACTGTCTCCTGCATATCCACTCTGGAACTTTCGTGCCCACCTGTTTTCTGAATGTAACATAAGAGACCAAGTCTGGGTGGTGCCTTTGTAGCAAAGAACAGTATAGCATGTGGATAAAGGATGTCATAAAAAACGAGCAACAGATGGAGGGAACTCTGAGGAATATAGTTCCCTAACCAAACTGTAATTCAACCTCTACCTAGGTGGTGTCCCATCCTAGAAAATGAAGCATCATAACACCTGCCTTCAGACCCCCAAGTCTTATAATGTGTCATCTTTTAATGAAGCAGAGAAATGAGCTTATCCAGTGTGAATAATGGTGTTCCCTTTAAGAAGAAAAAGAAAGGGAAATAGATCCAAGATGACTGCAAAGAAGTGCCCTGCTCCTGACTATACCAGAGGAAAACTAGGGTTAAAAAGGAAAAACTGTATTTTGAGAAGAGTAAGAACTTAAAATCAGCAAGAAAGTGACAGGAAACCCCTAAACAGCATAGAGAGCTGGAAGGTGACCAAGAGAAAAGAACAAAGCAAACTGCAACTTCAGCTTTAGCTCCCTGGCCAGGGGTGACCTTTACATTGCCAGGAAAAGGTAACTGGGAAAGTACCAGCAACCCCTTTCATAGCAGCAGACTGACACTACTAACTGCAAAATTCCACAGCCCTCAAAGACTTTAAATCCATTTTGGGGAGTAGAGAGTTCAAGAGCAACTTTTGGTCTACAAATAAGGAACTCACATTGAATCCCCTTGTTCTCAGAAATGAAGTGGCTATAACAGTCCCTACTATATGCCATCCTGACTCGGGGTAGCAGAAGCCAGAAGACTTGGGCAGAAGTACACGTTTGACTACAAATGAAGTCTCAATAATTGTTAAACTGAAACCATATCATGTATCTTCTCAAAACACAACTGAATAAAACTATAAATTAATAAGAGGAATACAAAATATGCAAACAAATAAAAATTAAATAGCATGCTCCTAAATGACCAATGGTTAATTAAAAATATTAAAAGGGAAATTAAAAATTCTTGAAGCAAATGAAAATCAAAGTACAATATATCAAAATCTATGGGCTATAGAAAAAACTGTACTAAGAGGGAAGTTTGTAGCAATAAATGCCAGAAAAAAATAGAAAATTTTCAAATTAAACAACCTAACAATGAATCTCAAGGAATGAGTAAAGATCAAAGAAGAAATAAATGAAAGATCTGTATAGATACTCTCAACAGATGACATACAATGACCAGCAAATTTATGAAAAAATGGTCAATAATAATAATCAGAGAAATGCAAATGAAAACCACCAGATGTCATCTCATCCCAGTTAGAATGGCTACTTAAAAAAATGCTGGCATGGATGTGGGAGAAGGGAAACTCTTAAATTCTGTTAGTGGAAATGTAAATTAGAACAGCCATTATGGAAAACAGTATGAAGGTTCCTTAAAAACCTAAAAATAGAACTACCACAAGATCAACAATCCCACATCCACAAAGGAGATGAAATCTTTACACTAAAGAGATATTCTCATTCCTAGGTTTATTATAGCACTGTTCACAATAGACAAGATATGGAATTAATCCAGATGCCCTTCAGTGGATAATGGATGGAGAAAATGTGGCATTTATACACAATATATTATTCAGTCTTAAAAAATGAAATATCATCATTTGCATCAACATTATGGAACTAAAGATTATTATGTTAAGTGAAATAAGCCCCCAATACAGACTTATCTGTCTCATTTGTAAAAATTAAAAAGCCGATCTCCTGGAGGAACAGTGTGGAATAATGGTCATTAGGGATTAGCAAGGGCAGGGGAGAAGGTACAGAAAGAAGTTTAATAAGGGGTACCAAACACAGAGGAGGGGTTACATCTGGTTTTCTATAGCACAGTAGGGTAACTATTGGTTAAAGCAACACAATGTGTTTCAATATAACAAAGACAAAATTTCCAACACATTAAAAATGATCAATATTTGAAGAGACAGAAATGCTTAATGCCCTGATTTGATTTTGCATTGTGTGTATAAAGTTATAATGTACCCCATAAAGAAGTATAAATATGTCTCAGTAAAAAACAGAATCAGAAATTCACTTTCAACTTCCCTCTCAGAATACCCTACCAGATCATCTCAGCATCATAACCTTTCACTCAACTCATCAAAACCATTTTCTGATTCAGTTCTTGCTATGGACACTGTTGCATTAATATTTATATAGCTGTCCCTACAGTGGTTCTTAAATCGTGGTCCCTAAATATCTTGGTTCATGTGGGCTGCTATAGCAAAATATCTTAGATGGGGTAATTTGTGAATAATAGAAATTTATTTCTCGCAATTGTGGAGGCTGAGAAGTCCAAGACAAGGCACCAGCAGATCTGGCATCTGGTGAAGCCTCGCTCTGCTGGTAGACAGT
Organism: Callospermophilus lateralis; assembly: GCF_048772815.1. NCBI lineage: Eukaryota > Metazoa > Chordata > Mammalia > Rodentia > Sciuridae > Callospermophilus > Callospermophilus lateralis. The sequence goes on along the minus strand of NC_135306.1, from coordinate 122,916,999 downwards.
ACCTCTTGCTGCATCCTCACATGGTGGAAAAGGCAGAGCAGCTCCTTTCGACCTCTTTCAGGACAGCAGAGCCCTCATGACTTAGTTATTTTCTAAAGTCTTACCTTTAACTACTGTTGCATTGAGAATTAGTCTTTAACATATGAATTTGGCAGAGGTGTCCATATTCAGAGAGTATGGCATCAACAGCAGCCTCCTTACCTTGAACTTGCTAGAAATTTCAATTCTTAAGCCCCATCTAAGAGTTAATAAAATTAGAAATTCTGAGTTTGAAGTTGAGCAATCGGTTTAAACAAAATCTCCAGGTTCACTCTGATGTCCTCTAGAGGTACAGACCATTGCTGTAGAGAATGTCGCTTCAGGCAGAGATCTGTCTAATGTGATCCTTCTTATTTATATACTCTACCTTGATGAGTACAGTGATGAACTGTATCAGAACTTAAGGCAAAAGTTAAAACCAATAAACTTAATATTGCTTACAAATTTTAAACATTTTATTCACATATCTTTTGACTTTTCGTTATTAAAATATTTGTCTTTATCTATCCATCTATCTATTTATCTGTCTATCTATCTTTAGCTGGCTGACAATTTTGGGGAATGATCCCTTAAATTTTGCATCTGAAATGAATACTTTACTTGCACTTTTTGGGCCATTCACCCTGAGACTAAGGCAGGTCATTCTGGAGGTGGGTTGAGAGAAACCTCCTCAGCTGCATAGCATAAAACCAAGGGCACAGAGACCTCAGCTGGCCCTTAGCTGTGGGTGATCAGGATGGAAATGCAAGGTCTAGGGATAATTTTTCAATTTCAGGTATTTAAACAATAATTTCTAGAGCAGTCATCACATTCTTGAGGTCTCTCTTCTTTTGAGCACACTTTCAACCAGAGATGATTACTAATTTGTTTATGTGAAACCTTGTTCATGAAGATGAACTAGCTTGATTTAATATAAGTATCATGTGTATTCACAGTTACTTTCCATTTTATCCTGCAGCCATGATTGATCAGTCACAAAATTATGACAAGAGGGTGGTAATTTCCACTGGAGAGCTGAAATTTATCTCCACCTTTAATTTTATTTAGAAAAGGGCAGAACTGCCAATGCTAAGACGCTGGTGTGGTCGATAAACCAACCATCTTCCTTCCTGTCTTTTTTTCATTCCTTCTTCATTTCAAATTACAGAAACAAAAAGAACACACAAGCCATTAATCTAAAAATTACAATCTACAATTATGTACAACTATAACACACCAATAAAAATGTGGGAAAAGAAACAGGTAAGGAAGAAACATAAACTAATAAAATAAGAAAATTTTTAAAGACACATGCACACAAATTATAATTTAAGTGAACTAAAGTGACTCTTTCTAAGTAAGTTTTTTATTTTGGCATAGATGAAGTCTGTGAATCTCTTCTTTGCCCAGCTAAGCTAGTGGGCTCTGAGGACAATTAAACTGCCGACTTGTTCTGGAACCAACTCTGACTCAGGCTAGCAACATATTAGCAGGCTCTGACTCACTAGCTATTAGAGTGGTAAATACTGAGGGGCACCACCCAGATCCTCTCCTTACATCTTATTTACCCAACCCCTGACTTACAGGATGGTCAACTCCTGATGTCTCACAGCTGCGTTCCTCCCTGCCTTCAGTCTCAGATCTGCCTTACTAAAGTTACAACCCCTCCAAAAATGGCAACCCAGAGTCAACAATGTGCTGAAGTGGGGAGATAAGTTCAAGGTCCTCTGGGAGTGAATTTGTAAAGGACATTCCACTCCAAAACTCTTGATAGGATCAGTAAAAGCCTCAGCTGTAAATCAGCTTCTCTTTCTTCCACTTGTGCCTTCCTCATTTCCTTAATGTTATATTTCCTGAAAGCTCACCTGCCACCCTTAATATCCAACTATTCATCTTGGTATCTGATGCCAGAAAACTCAATCTAACTATGGTCGGTAGGTCTTGAATACCAAGTGCTAAGGTCCATGTTGATTTGTTCCACTTGGGATAGAGTAGCAGCAGTAAGAGGAGCCAGAATTTGAGTGACTTTATAATAGTCTTGGTCATTCCCAAATGGGCTTTTGAAGACAGATGATTCTCTAGCTGACTGACAATGAGGATCCCATTAGGATGGAGAATGAGCAGCCTCCAGAATGTTGTCATGGTACAACTGTTAAAACTATCACTGGTGAACTAGGTTAGGGTTTGGGTGGAAGAAGATGTATCGGCTGGTGAATATTTATGGTGCTTGAGGCATATGAAGGAAATGATAACCATAAGAACTATAGAATTTCGTGTTTGATGTTGAGAACCAATGATTAATTGAACAGATAATAAGCTTCAGTTGATAAATCACTGATTCAAATCACAATGTGAAGACAGGAGAAGACTCCTTTAAAATGTTTGCTATCTCTTGAGGCTAGAGGATCTAACCCAACATCAGGCTCAGGGTTTATTTTCACTTAGCAATGGAACTTAGGAGAAGACTGAATTTTCTGCCACATTAGTCTTCCTATGCCAAAATTAGGAGACTAAAAAGGGAAGAGTGGAGTGCTTAGACTTGGTGCAGAGTCACCTGTGTAGATGCATTTTAGAACTTGCATTTCCAGGTTCCTGAGTATACTGGTTATATAGAAGTGACCCACTCACACTTGTTAGAAGATGAAGGTCACTTCCTCATTTAAAGATAATGAAGAAGCACTCATTTGAGGTACTTGCCTTAAAAGAAAAAGATCACTTTGCCTTATCAGAAGCCATACTAACAAAATGGATCCAATGGGTCAAATCTCAGCATATTGCCATAGATGTAGGGTATTATCGTGATGTTTTCTGGAATAAGGTAATTGAGATCTCCAAAGGCTATATTGTCTCTTAGAGAAGAACTGATGGAGCCCTGATACAGGATTCTAAGGGTAGATAGTTTTCTCTGCCAGGCAAAATTCATCTTGTGTTCCTTACAAATTGGTATGGAGAAAAAGGCATTGGCCAGATCAATAGCTGAATACCAAGTGCTAAGGTTCGTGTTGATTTGTTCCAGTAGTGATAATACAATTGGAGAAGCAGCAGTAGCAGGAGCCAGAATTTGAGTGACTTTATAATAGTCTTGGTCATTCTCCAAGATCTATCTAACTTCATCACAGGTCTAAATGCTGAGTTAATGGGAATGTGATAGATATCACCATCTCTGCTATTTTCAAATCTTTGATGGTAGCATCAATCTTTGCATTTTTTCTAGGAATATCATTTCTAGTTTAGTATTCTGATAGTGAAGGGATATTCCAGGTGCTTTTATTCAGTTATTCCTACCATAATGACTATGATCAGAGAACCAATGTTGGGACAAAAGGAGGCCCAATGTAGGTCATATTTGAAGGAAGACTCCATCTCTTATTTGATTGTTCTTATTTGGATCTGGAATGTTCCCAAAGTCTCCTGTATTGAAGGCTTGGTCTTCAATGCAGCAATTTCCTGAGGTGGGATCTTTAAAGTGATTGTATCATGAGGGTACTGACCTCATCAATTGATGTATCTACTGACAGATGAAGAGCTCAAAGGGCTACTGGAGGTAGTGGAAACTGGAAGTGGGATCTAGCTGAAGGAACTGGGTCCTTGGGGGCATGCCCTTGGGAACTCTATCTATTCCTGGTTCCTTTCCTTACCTCTCTACTTCCTGGCCGTTGTGAGGTGAGAAGTTTTGTTCCACCACTCTCTTCTGCTGTGATGCACTGCCTCTCTGCAGACCCAGAAACAATAAAGCCAGCTAGCCATGGAGCAAAACCTCTGAAACTGTGAGCCAAAATAAGTTTTTTCTTCTTTATTTTTCTCAGGTGTTCTGTTATAGTGACAAGAAACTGACTAACACAATTGCTATAAACCTCACTTTGGTGGTCAGGCCACAGTGACATTTTGAGTCCCCAGGAATTCAACATCGGGTTCAGAACTATTATCTAATAATACCCCTAAGGTCTGGCCTACTTCCTAGTGCATTCTCAGTCTAATAATGGCCATCAATTCTGTTTACAGTAAGTACTTGAAATGATAGTATTAGGTTCTTTCTTAAGGGTACTTGGCCTGTCCTTTAATCAAAGGATTCAGGATCTGTGAGTGAACTAAGATCTGAAAAACCAAGAGGCTATGACCTTTCACTGTGGTGACAAGTTCAGTTTTTGACTTCAGAACTAGAGTTCATTATATCCATCAAGAAGCACTCTAGTTGGTTCCCAAACTCTTTAATTCCCTGGGACACTGTAATCATTAGCCAACTACTGAATATCCTTGTAGGTCAAAGCATTTTGATTTCTAGTACATCACTGCAGTGCTGTGTGGTAAACATTTCCACTTTTTTTTTTTTTTTCTGGCTAAGAATCACTATTTGGTCTGATGCCCTTAGAATTCCTCCTATACAGGTTTTCTGAGTTGATGCCCATGTGCAAAAGCAAAGTCTTGCACTTCTTTTGTATAATTTATGTAAGCTATTTTCTCCTGTTATAGCGTGTCCTTGGCTCTTGGCCTGATGGTGCTATCTGACCTTACGGGTCAGATGCCAACAGAGTGTAATTGTCATGTCTTGAGGGGAATGAACATTCATTTTCAAGGCTTCTGCCTCTGGTGAGGTTATCACAGGATTTAAAAAAAAAAAAAAAAAAAAAAGGCAGTTTAGCTCCTCCACACCAGGGGAAATCTAATTTTCTTGGTGACCACTTGAAATGGTCATTCAAAATTATAAGGATCATCTGGATAAAAGCAGATATCCCTATTTTAAGTTTCAGATTCCATTCTTTCCTCATCAATGTCCTAAATGTCATATGAGGAAGTTGATAGGACTGTGAATTGAACTGCTGGAATTCAGCAACCCGTATGATTCAATGGCTGCATTTTATTTACAGCAATATTAGCTCTATGGTGACAAGAAAATGGAAATCTTTTCAAGGTGGTTATGGAAGCCTCCTAGTTCTCATACAGTGACTTAAACTAAAAGTTAAAGGAGATGATCATGTCATTTTAAGCACTCAAGTACACTTTAAGAAAAATCAATGCTAAATCATAGTTCTTATAGTCATCATTCATCCTGTAGAAGTCAAGTACATCAAGCACTTGGGATCCCAAGTATTCACTTGTTTCAGTTGGCACTTTCTCAAAATCAGGTTGTAGTGTGATCAGTTATAACACCACTGGATGCTATAGATTACTAGCTTCCTTGCCTATTGTCAAGGAGTTGAGCGTCACACAATCCAGCCCAAGGGCATTATCTAATCAATTCCCAAATTCCATTTTTATGGGACTACTACCACAACTAATTCTTTCATCAATTGGCTTCCAGGGAGGAGAAAGAAACCACACAGGGAAAGTTTAATATAAAGCATCATTCACTATTGATGATAGTTATAGGGGAGTAACTATATGAAGCTATAAATATGTAAAGAGGACTCTGAAGAATTCCTAGGGCTGAGGGAGAGAACGTGAAGAAGGAACAGACATGGAAGGGATGTCTCTCCCTAGGTATATCCCTTGGATTTAGACCTCATTGGAGGTATGCTTTCCATCTACTCATTTGAGAAGCTCCCTGAAGTGCACAGTACAAGGCAAGCAGGAGATGACCTCAAGGATGGTGGCTGGCTGAGGCCAGTGGGTGGGTGAGACAAAGCCGCTGTCCACATCAAGAGGGCGTGGCAAGGGACCACCTGGCTAGAGTCAGGGCTGGGGCTGCAAGCTTGCCTAGAGACTGAGAGCTCCAGGAAAGTGGCTGGGGAAGAAAGCCACCCCAGTTTCCTTATACACATCACTGGCAGCCATATGGTAGAAGCAAGATGGAAACTAAACAGCAAAGCTGGAGAACTAGAAAGAGAAACTCTACCTCCGCAGTATCTCCCTATGCCCAGTTCCTTCTGTCAACAACATTTAATTCATGCTTTGTGCAAAAAGGAAATATTTAATAACTGGTCCATTTTCCATCATTATAGAAGCTGATCCATGGTGGATTTAAAGCTGAAGGTCAATTGATAACTGACAGATCCCTGCCTTGGATTCTCTCTGCTGCTTTGAACTTGACCTTCAAACCTCCCTTGTTGCCTTCCTTCCTCCACTGTGACCTTAGTCCAGCCACATACACAAAACTATATGCAATGACTGCTCTAAGTCAATAAGCAACATGATTTTTTAGCTACAGAAACCCTGCTCTTGGACTACCAGGATGTACCCCTACCATTTGTGTGTGAATCGTTTGGTGATTTCCCAGCTTTGCTTATTCAGTAGATGGCATATTCTCAATTAGATGGTACAAACACCTGAAAGGGGAGGTTAGCAAGGAAGCAAATGGAAGGAGGAGCAACACATTTAGCTTTTTAAATATATATAATTTCATTAAGTTATATTGAGGCTAAATCTGGTGGTAGCAATGTGATTGTGATCTTAATTCTTTTTCTTACTCCTTTAAAGTAGCCCAAATCAAATACTTTTAAAAGAAGCTGAAGGTATCTTTTCCATTTCTTCTGATTTGCAGTAGCAATGATTGGAATTTATCCCAGAAATATTGTTACAATTACCTGGTTTCCTGGTGGCCTGTGGTGTGTTATCAATTTAACAAGAGGGATTCTCCTAATGCTGGTTGCCTGTTTATGTAGGTCCCAGAGGATAGATGAGACTATTTGCTCCCACAAAATCTGCACATGAACTTTCCCTAACTCAAATCACTCAATAAACTTTAAAGGAATTGTTCATGGGAGATCATCATTGAGATTAATAAGTCTTTTCTGTTAAACTATGCTCTAATTTCAATTGCAAATAAACATTTTCCAATTTCTAAGTCAATAAGCAACATAATTTTTTAGCAACAGAAACCCTGTTCTTGGACTACCAGGCTGAACCCTTGCCATTTGTGTGTGAATCGTTTGGTGATTTCCCAGATTTGCTTATTCAGTAGATGGCATGTGGCAGAGCTGATACAGTAGGTGAAAAATAATAATGGACCCTGGCTTCAATACTATAGATTTTTTTGGCTTTGGAACCCAGTGAGTGTGAATACATAAATACATTTCTCCTCCCACATTCTTTACAAATTTCTCACATGATTTGAATCAGTCAGCATTCTTGATTGCAATCCAATGGCAATGTCTGACAAGATAATCTTATGCCCAAAAGAGAATATACTGGAAGGTAACAAGGACTCAGAACTAAGAGGAGACTGGAAGCCCAGGGTGATGACCTGGGTAGATACCAAGCATGCTCAGGAAGTTGGCAGCAGACACACTTGATCTGTGGCTGTAAAGATGGTCTCTCCTGCTGTGAGACTCATATCATTGTCAATCAGGGTTCCAGGACAGTGAGCCTCAAAGGGTGAACCTAAGATGACTTCTTTCTTAGGATGGTCACATGTTTATCCTGATCCTGCCTATACTGTGGGGATTCCTAATAGATATCAGGTGCTAATAACAATGGAGGATTTGATACTAGACTATCAAAAACCGACAAAGTCCCCTCACACAGCTCCTGTTTACTATCCCCCCTTTGGGGTGACTGGGAAATAAATTTTCTAGGAGTTAAGTCAAGCTATAGCATATGTGCAAAAAATCAGTTGAAGTGAAACAATTTCTAATTCTTCCTTCAGTCATCTATTTATCAAACATGCATCCACTGTGTACAAAGTGCAGGATCCTGTTCTGCATCAAGCAAACCCCATTACCATCCATTCGCATCCACACCTGCCCTTCTCCCCTCATTCCTGTCATTCTTGCCCTTAGATTTTTTAAAAAATTATATAATGGAACCAGTAAATCTCTAGGTGTTTTGCTGCTTGTTTTATTTTTGTGTGGTGCTGGGGATGGAACTCAGGGCCTCATACACACTAAGCAAGCATGTGGACTCTGAATTAACATAGAACTTGGCTTGAAATCTGGCTTCACCACTTAACTACCTGGGCAACTTTGGGCAAGTTGCTTACCTTCTTTGAATATTAATTTCTACAGATATAAAATAAAGAATCATTGTAGTGCTTATTTCATGAGTTTTTTTTACAAGAATATAAAGATATACATGTGGGCTGGGGTTGTAGCTCAGTGGCAGAGCACTTGCCTAGCATGTGTGAGGCACTGGGTTCAATTCTCAGCACCACTTAAAAACAATTAAATAAAATAAAGATATTGTGTAAAAAAAAAAAAAGATATGCATGTAATGCTCTTACTAAGTGGTTGGCATAAACCAGGCACTGTTAATAAGCAGTAGCTATTAGATGCATACACACATACCTACATCCTTGAATTATTAGTTTTGTAACCTTAAACATTCTTGTTAACCTCTCTGACCTGCTATTGTAATTTGACATTAATAACTACCTCCTAGGTTTGTTATTAGGATTAAAGAAAAAGTGCAGTTAACATGTATTGAGCCCTAACTCTTGTATAGGAAACAGCTTCATACAATAGAAAGTTCTAGTCAGTATGAGATTATTGTACATTGCAGCCAGTTAGAGAAATCTCAAAAGAACAAAATTCACATTCATTTCACAATCACCTCTGATTAAAATGCCACTTGGGAAGTACAGACCTTTCATTCTGAAATGATCCACATTCCAAACAAAAGGTTAAATAGCGAGTCACCACTCTGACTTGGCAATCAAAGGTAAGTTCAACCTGTCAGCCTGTATTTATGGGAGAGAGAGGGAGCAATGACAATACCCTGAAATGAACTTCACCTTGTTCAAGAGACACTTTTCTATGGAACATTGAAAACCAATACTCTGAAGATTCTGACACATTTGAACTCTCCCTCCATTTGAAAGAGGGCACAGACCCCGTGTGGATGTTTGTGTAGAGGAAAAGAGATAGAGGTAGGGGAGGGGTGGAGAGAGAGAAGGCTCCCATGTTTGTGGGTCTGGAAAGTGAAATTTAGAGGGAAGGATGTTAGTCTGGAAACTCCAGATCTATGTGTTGTAGTCTGGAGGTAGAATTCTTTCTTTAGGAAACCTCAGTTTTTGCTCTAAAGGCCTTCACCTGAGTGGATGAGGCCTACCCACATAATGGAGGGTCTGCTTTACTTAAAGCTAACTAATTATAACTGTTAATGACGAATACCTTCACAGCATCTAGATGCCAGCAACACCTCGCACCATAACCTTGCTGAGTCGACATACAAAATTTATCATTGCAGTGGAGAATAGTGCTTAATTTTGAGCTTAAAAAAAAAAAAACTCAGAGAATATGATATATGAGTTTTAGACCTTAAAAAGTATTGTAGTGTAGAATGAAGTTTATTTTTTGAGAAAATAAAGAAATATATATATTTTTTTATTTTATATATTTGGGGGGTGGATGAGAAGAGCTATGAGCTATAGTGTCATGTGCTCTAGGAAGAGGTGATTTCTCACCAAAACCGAGCAGTGTGACCCACACTCAGGGAGAAAAAGGAGTCTGGGGCACCTTTTTGAGTGACCTAGAAGGCCACTTTCACCCCAGTCTAGAGTTCCTTTACAGACAACTGAAACCCTTTTAAAAATCTTTAAGCATCAGAGTGACACGGTAAAATCGAAGTTCTAGAATAGTGGTTCTCATACCTGCGTGCACCCAAGAACCACCTTAGAGTTGATAAAAATGTCAATCCCAGGACATTCACCTAGGTTTTACTATCTGATAGGCCTATTTGAGATAGAACGTGGAAGAGATTTTGAATAAGCACCTAACAAATTCCATGCAGGTGTTTTGGAGACTACACTTTGAGAAGCACTGTACCAGGAGGATAACTCCAGCTGCAAAGTGTGATGAGCCGGGGGGCCAGGTGGGCTGTGGTCATAGAGGATGGGCTTTTTCATAGTGGGCATGACTCTCTCATGGGCTTCGTCCTCCAGGGCATGTGGGAGAGATGGCATTCCAGAGACAGAAGGCATCCCAGGCTTATGGCTGTCTCTTCTTGCTCGGATGTCCTTTTATTACAAGTCTAAACTGGCATTTCATTTTTGATGTCTTACGGTAACAATTTCTTGGATTTGCCTAGAACCTGTCCCCTCAGACATGAGTTTTCAGAAGGACAAAGATGGGAGGAAATCTGAGTGGCTTCTAGAAGTCACACTGGAAGTTAAATCCCTACACTCCCCCATCCAATTCTATTTAGGGATTCTATAGAAGGGGCAAAATTAAAAGCCTCAGTTGTCTTTTTATAAACTGAGCTTACTCCCAGATTCCTTGGCTCCTGATACAAAAAAAAGTTCCTGATGGCATTTTTCCACCAGCTCATTCAAAATCACTAAAAATTTCTGTATCCCATTGGGAAACATGGCTTAGGCTTTGGTGGGAACCACAAACCCACATAAATGCCAGTTATTCTGCATAGTGCATCTGCCCCCCGTCTTCCCCTATCTGGTATCCAAGCTAATCTGGTCTAAGCACAAATCTGAGGCCTCAGACCCACCACCAAAGTCAATCCTGCTACTCATGTCTCCAGGTTAGGCCCCCAGTACAGGTACACTGACAACTCTCAGAGTTCCTCTTATCCCCACCATGGTTGCCCAATGGTTGCTCAGGCCTTGGTTTGCTGATAGACACTTCAGTATTTTCCTTGAGGCTGACACTCTATCCTGAACTACATTCTCTCTCAAACTCCCTCCCTGACAAGCCAAGAGGGTCATCAGAGTCTCTATGCTGTAACATGCCTCACTGTGTTCCTGGAACCTGTGGAACTGCACCAGATTAGAACTCCTAGGTGGTGAGAGATACTGGCCAGGATTAAAGCATTTATTTTGTTCCTTAGGGATGTTATAGTTTGCCTTTCTGATCTACACTTCATAGTCACTAGTCCCTCGTTCAAATTCTGTCTTTTCCAAGCTCTATCCCCTACAGGTCTATGAAGAAGAAACTAATAAGTGTTCTTAGTCCAAAGAGGAAGTGTCAATGTGAGTAATCAAAATGCTATGACAGTTCAAAGAGATTAAAGTATAACACTATATTTTAAGTAGACTCACTATGATAAGTCACAAAAATGGTCATAATTATACAAAATACATATATGAAGATTTGAATTTGGTGCCAATATACCTTACATACAAACAGAAAAATTGTGGTATATATGTGTATTAAGAATTGTAATGCAAAAAAAAGAGTACATGTATAATGGCATAAATTGGCATGAACATACTTTATATACAGATATATGAAAAATGTGCTCTATATGTATAATAAGGATTGTAATGCATTCCACTATTGTCGTGTACTTAAAAAATTAATTAATTAATTAAACAATTTAGTAATGTCTTAAAGAAAATCCAAATTTGTGTATTGTCTTTCTGGGAAAACCCAGAAAGCAACCTCCATTCCTATTTCTCCCCCTGAAGCTGGGAAGCCTTGTCAGATGAGAATCTGCTCTGCAAACTAGCCATCTTAAATTCAAGGAAGGAGAATAAGTCTCTCCATCAGACTCCCTGGTGTAGATCATGTACTCAGCACAAATTTTGTTAATAAAATGGCAATCTCCTTTCTATTTGGTGATTTTTCCTTGTGTGTCCAGCTCTTTGAGTTAGGATCCCCCAGGGAGAGAGAGTCAGTGATAGGATCTGGGTATCAAAACCCAACTCTGAATGCTATGATCATGAATGTGAATGTAATTTGTAAACACCAGAGCACTTTTTAAACTGTGATGCCCCAATTGTTTCAGATTCCATATAAATAAATCAAGAATGGTCAATTTGTCTTGGTAAATAGCTTTTTCATTGTCACTCTGTGAGGTTTTTAGATGTGCCCTTCAACTTGATCCTCAGAGGCAAGAGAAGATTGTTACTTTCTACAGTCATAGAGTCGGTATAGATCAAAGGTACAGAGTGAGGGGACATGGTTAATAAATGCTATGAACTTTTCAGCAGTTCAGCAGGTATGTGAATACCGAGTTTCATTATCACTTTACAATGTGCACAAAGGGAACACATTTGCACTGTCACCTTAGAGACCAGGATAAGCACCTGGGATGCTCTGCTGCAGACTCTCCAGAAAAGCTGTTGCATTTTGATAGATCATCAATCTCAGCTCTTGGGCAATTGGCTTCCACCTACGCTGATGTGAAAAATCAATCTTGATTCCCAGAAGGCAGAGCAACTGTTACCAAAGGTCACACACAACAATTGCTGTTGCTTTTCTTCAGGAGTGCAGAGGACTTCTCCCAGCCTTGGATGGATTTATCTCTTTACTCTGCCTTCAGCTCCTCTCCTGGCCAATTTAGGTGAAGAAATAATAGAGTCCAAGTCATTGATGGTAGGAAAGTTAAACAAAAGGGCTATCAATTTTTAAAAACTATAACCGAGGTTAAACTGAACTTAGAAATATGAAAAATAATGCTATTTCAACTTTCTTACATATCTGCCATGGATTCAGCCTAAAGCAAAATTCAGTACATTTCAGCTCCCTTGCACACTCTGATTTCTAACAATAGACCATAGCATTCCATCACAGCACTTACAATCAACTGAGCTTCATCTCAATACTTCCTTTATGCAATCCAACAGACTGAGAATTTCTGTCATTTTTCCCCTTCAGAACATCTCTGCCACCTACCCCTATGTTCCCTTTTTCTCTGGTGAAATAATAATCCAGAATTATATCTAGGTTATTGAAATAATTTGCTTAAAGAATCCCTCTTCCAAGACCATTCCCCTCTAGTCCATAGCTCACAATTGTAGGTCTGCTTTAATCCAGGCATTTCTCTTTTTTTAAATTTTTATTGTTGGTTGTTCAAAACATTACATAGTTCTTGATATATCATATTTCACACTTTGATTCAAGTGGGTTATGAACTCCCATTTTTACCCCGTATACAGATTGCAGACTCACATCAGTTACACATCCATTGATTTACATATTGCCATACTAGTGTCTGTTGTATTCTGCTGCCTTTCCTATCCTCTACTATCCCCCTTCCCCTCCCCTCCCCTCCCCTCTTCTCTCTCTACCCCATCTACTGTAATTCATTTCTCCCCCTTGTATTATTTTTCCCTTTCCCCTCACTTCCTCTTGTATGTAATTTTGTATAACCCTGAGGGTCTCCTTCCATTTCCATGCAATTTCCCTTCTCTCTCCCTTTCCCTCCCACCTCTCATCCCTGTTTAATGTTAATCTTCTTCTCATGCTCTTCGTCCCTACTCTGTTCTTAGTTACTCTCCTTATATCAAAGAAAACATTTGGCATTTGTTTTTTAGGGATTGGCTAGCTTCACTTAGCATAATCTGCTCTAATGCCATCCATTTCCCTGCAAATTCTATGATTTTGTCATTTTTTAACGCAGAGTAATACTCCATTGTGTATAAATGCCACATTTTTTAAATCCATTCGTCTATTGAAGGGCTTCTAGGTTGGTTCCACAGTCTTGCTATTGTGAATTGTGCTGCTATGAACATCGATGTAGCAGTGTCCCTGTAGCATGCTCTTTTTAGGTCTTTAGGGAATAGACCAAGAAGGGGAATAGCTGGGTCAAATGGTGGTTCCATTGCAAGCTTTCCAAGAAATCTCCATACTGCTTTCCAGATTGGCTGCACCAATTTGCAGTCCCACCAGCAATGTACAAGTGTACCCTTTTCCCCACATCCTCGCCAGCACTTGTTGTTGTTTGACTTCATAATGGCTGCCAATCTTACTGGAGTGAGATGGTATCTTAGGGTGGTTTTGATTTGCATTTCTCTGACTGCTAGAGATGGTGAGCATTTTTTCATGTATTTGTTGATTGATTGTATGTCCTCCTCTGAGAAGTGTCTGTTCAGGTCCTTGGCCCATTTGTTGATTGGGTTATTTGTTATCTTATTGTCTAATTTTTTGAGTTCTTTGTATACTCTGGATATTAGGGCACTATCTGAAGTGTGAGGAGTAAAGATTTGTTCCCAGGATGTAGGCTCCCTATTTACCTCTCTTATTGTTTCTTTTGCTGAGAAAAAACTTTTTAGTTTGAGTAAGTCCAATTTGTTGATTCTAGTTATTAACTCTTGTGCTATAGGTGTCCTATTGAGGAATTTGGAGCCCGACCCCACAGTATGTAGATCATAGCCAACTTTTTCTTCTATCAGACGCCATGTCTCTGATTTGATATCAAGCTCCTTGATCCATTTTGAGTTAACTTTTGTGCATGGCGAGAGAAAGGGATTCAGTTTCATTTTGTTGCATATGGATTTCCATCACCAGCACCATTTGTTGAAGATGCTATCCTTCCTCCATTGCATGCTTTTAGCCCCTTTATCAAATATAAGATAGTTGTAGTTTTGTGGATTGGTTTCTGTGTCCTCTGTTCTGTACCATTGGTCCACCCGCCTGTTTTGGTACCAGTACCATGCTGTTTTTGTTACTATTGCTCTGTAGTATAGTTTGAAGTCTGGTATCGCTATATCGCCTGATTCACACTTCCTGCTTAGCATTGTTTTTGCTATTCTGGATCTTTTATTTTTCCATATGAATTTCATGATTGCTTTCTCTATTTCTACAAGAAATGCGGCTGGAATTTTGATTGGCATTGCATTAAACCTATAGAGAACTTTTGGTAATATCGCCATTTTGATGATGTTAGTTCTGCCTATCCATGATCAGGGTATATTTTTCCATCTTCTAAGATCTTCTTTTATTTCTCTCTTTAGGGTTCTGTAGTTTTCATTGTATAAGTCTTTCACCTCTTTTGTTAGGTTGATTCCCAAGTATTTTATTTTTTTTGAGGATATTGTGAATGGAGTGGTTGTCCTCATTTCCATTTCAGAGGATTTGTCGCTGATATACAGGAATGCCTTTGATTTATGCGTGTTGATTTTATATCCTGCCACTTTGCTGAATTCATTTATTAGCTCTAATAGTTTCTTAGAACTTAAATTATCACTATTTGCAGATGACATGATTCTATACCTAGCAGGCATTTCTTTCTACATCTCTGGAGGTAATTATTCTTCATTTTACTGACAAAGTTCTCAAGGCCCCAGAAGGTTGTATTGAACAAAGTTTCTCACCTAATTTGGGAAGGTAAGAACTTGAACCTGGGTCTGCAGATGCCAGTTTCACTATTTTCCATTCTATTACAACTGTGTCCCTTCTGAATTTCCAATGATTCTAAGAATACATGATTTTATACCCCTCTCAAAAATCTGCAATGGCTCACCCATTACTAAACTCCTCTGTCTGCCATTAACTTGGTGCCAAAATTTATGTTATACTCTGATTAGACTGCTGTAACAAAATTGTCCAGACAGCTTCATGGTTCTTAAGATAATGTGGACTAGTTATTTCCTAAACCCTACTTTCTGTGTTTTTGCAACTTGCTCCTTTTCTTGCGGCATATATTTTACTAGTTTTCATGAGGCTAACATTAAATCTCATGACACCCTCTTTCTTCTTTGTTCCTACAGCTAATTCATCTTTAAATTTCTTTCTTTCCCTATGCTTAGTCAACTTGTTTCTCCTCCCCTTTCCCAAAGCCACCATTATAATTTATGTCCTTTTTACCTCACCTAGCTTCAGTATCCAATCTCTAAGGTATTCAACTGATACCAGCCAAATAAGTCTCCCTCCAGGATGCCTTGTTCTATTATAGCCTTTAATGCATAGGTTAGCTCTTTATTTCATAACATTTGGTTCACCAGTTGGGGTGTGTGTGGAAGCCTCATTTGATCTCACTAGATCATAAATTCCATATGACCTTTTGTGCTTTTGTTATCACATGGCTCATGATTCACAGAAACTTGTTGCTTGGTTGAACATCGTCCTCATCTCCAAGTCCTCCAAAATACACACTACCCATTTTAATATCACATTTCTACTTGCTCAGGCTCGTTGCTAAAATTTAAAATCAATTGTTTTTGTGTTTCAGTCATACAAACGCCAACATTTTAAATTTTTTCTACCATAGTCCCATTGCTCCAAACAAGTGAATCTGTACATTCTTACTTGCCCTATTTTTCCCCTAAGGAGTCCCACATTGCTTTTTAACCTGGGTGTGTGAATCCTTGCTGTGTCAGGCAGAATGGCTGAGAGCAGTTGTATGCATGTATGCAGTACAATAAAACAATCACAACACAGTGAGGCGTGAGAATGCAAAGCATGCACCAAAAAGCAGGAAGCAACAGGATATGCTTTGTGTACATTTCCTGAAATCTCAATTAGCCCATATCCAAACTGAAATTTGGCTCATGAATCCAATCCTCATACCAGGCAGAGCAGAGTCACATTTTACATAGGAGTTCCGTTTCAAAGACAGCATGTAAGATGGAAACTATGCAGAGCATTCCTTGGAGAATGTTAGAGTGACACACAATCCCCCAGCAAGTTTCTCCTGTTTAATTTTGTTCTTTAATTGAAAACCAAATGAAATAGTTGGCTGGACTTTAGGACACATGTTGCACACACACAAAAAAGCAACTTTAGCATCGTTCAACTCAGAAGAAAAAAGTTTCCATTATTAAAGTCACATGAAAAATGAGGTAGACCTTGAGAACAGCAAATTTACATTCTAATTTTAGGGTATAAATTCATTGTCAGCAAGGGCAAGCTTGTACTACTTTGCACAAATACTTGGCTGTTGGTTTTCCCAAAGCACAATTTAGAGCATATCACAGGTACTTAATAAATACTCTAAATTTGGGCTATGGCTGTGGCTGTGGCTCAGCAGTAGTGCCCTTGCCTGAGGCACTGGGTTCGATTCTCAGCACCACATGAAATAAATAAAGGACTATTAACAACTAAAAAAAAAATGCTCTAAATTTATTAGTATCATTCTTGCAGTTGAAAAATTAGACCCCTCTGAGGGCTCTCCTTTTTCCCATTTCACCACCTTTGCAGCTTCACTAGAGTACAGATGGGACCTCACATGGCCACTGCTTGCACAGCTTATCAGAGCACCCAGTCATACCAGTCAGGAGTATTTCCTGTGCCTTCTGGGGAGATGTGATATTCATACTCATTTTCTTTATTTGAAGCCAGGAAAAAGAACTGAAGTGTTACCCAGTTAAACTCATTGAAAGCGCTTGTGAAGGAGAGAGTAATTTATGGAGATGTTGCTTATGACAAAGCTCTTTAATAATATTACTATTTTGTATGTCTTAGAAAAACCATACTACCCTCAGGTGAGTGATAAAAACCCATTGAATCTTTAAATTTCCTACCTCTGAGCAGTATTCATGTAGTTATCCTCCCCTTAAATTTTCATTAAGGTAGGAAGAATGTATGCTCTTGTCATGACTATAAAGGCTATCTTCAATTTATGAGTGGGGATATCCCAAAAATTTACTTGCAGTTTACTTCTTTGGAGTTTGAAAGCATTTCCCCATAGAAAAATTGTAGTTCAAGATATCCCATGATGAGCTTTATAACCCACAGTGCAAGTGAATTGAACATATAAAAGCTCTAAGGCTTGAGTAGGGACAGACCCCAGCCTCAGTTGGGTACACAGACTTGGTGCTCATGTTTTGCCATGAATCCCAAGGAGGCTAATATTATAGGATCATTAGAGGGTCCTCAGATCTCAAGGCAGCAAGAGACAAGGCTCAAAAGGTAGAGGGTTTCACAAGCAGCTAGGAAGATTTGATATAATGGGAGCTGTCTTTTGCATGTACCAAATACTTAAAATTGCACAATGGGAAGGAATCTACCATCATTTCTTTTCCTACCATTCTTTTTCCTTTTCTTGAAAAAATAGTGTCTTTCAAATATTCCCTTTCTATCTGGGTGACCTTAGATAACTTTTTGGTGGTTGTGTTCTTTTATGTGATAATAGATATAACATCTAACTTGCAAGTGGTAATAAATATCATTGAGTTGGCACATAGTAACATTTTAATACATTATAGCTAATGTTATTACAATGCTGCCTTACCTACCAAATTGTGTAAGAATTGAAGACCTAGGCAGATTTTACAGCAGGTAGCTTCACTACTGTAGTATTTCTTTAAGTTTAGTACATTAGGTACTAAATGAAAGTACAGGCAGCCCCAGAGAGGAAAGAACAGAAAGAATCATTTTGAATGTAAAATGTTGTACTGAGGACAACTATGACTTTGTGTTTTGAGAGTCCTCAGTTAAATTGGGGTTCAAGTACCAGAGCATCTAGGAGCCCTGTCCTATTTGGGAATGAAACAGACCTGGATGTGGGTGTTTTCAGTGTGCCTTTCCCAGGGTGCTTTTACCTGGTGGGTAGACTAACTCCTAGTTCTCAGCCTGCAAGCAGGTGGTCCCTAACACAGATGCCTTTGTGGCTCTTGTCTGACTCATGCACAGTTGATGCCTACCTGACCATCCCTCTGTGCTGGAAGCCCAACATGTGTTCTCCCAGGTTTCCTGAGAAAAACATGGCAGGGGAAAACCACTGATTCTTCAGATGGGAGGCACAAATCCAATACAGCACCACAAAAAAAAAAAAAGCAAAAAAAGTTCAAAGATTGTACTTATAGATCCTGAGCAGGGACAATCTCCTGAGCAGGGAAAGGAGTCTCCACGCCAGATCATTCCAGGAAGGAGTGAAGAGTCAGGTGGTGAGGGCGAGGGCCAGAGCTTGAGTCTGTGGTGGCCAGCAGTAATGTGCAGGAATGGAGGGTGGTTACTTTAAGGGCAAATACCTGAAAGGTCCAATTAAAGGAAGCAGCTGAAAAGCTGGGAGCCTGATCTGCTAGGGAGAAGAGATGCCTCTGAGTTCTTATCTCTGACCACAAACTGATTTGGTATAGGACTAGAAATTGTGTCAAGGGCGACTGAGCCCTGTTTCTGGTAGAATACCATTAAACCAGTGTCCAAAATGGAAGCCAAGGCAGCATCAAATTAAAAATAATTCACTATATCCACGGAATGATGTGGATGTCCAAAATGGAAGCCAAGGCAGCATCAAATTAAAATAATTCACTACATCCACCATGGAGGATGCTGCCCAGACCTGTCTTTCATATTGCTAAATCTATTGCTAAAACTCTCCTATAAAGAAAACCATCTGCTTCTGATGGTCCTATGCCAGGGAGGTCTGGAGGCTACGACTAATTCCTGTCTTGCACTGATTTTTGTTGATCAAGGTTATTGGTTAACTATGGATCCTTAGTCCTCTATCCATCTGACCTCAGACATGGGACCACTGTAGGAACAGGAAGAGCCTTCCAGTATAACTGAAATGGGTGCCAGCAAACCAGTTGACCTCCACGGAATGTCTTCCTAAGATTTTACTGTTGATGACTGAGAATTCTAAAAGTCACATGGGTGATAGAGATGACATGTCCAAGTCATTAGATGGCACACAGGATCACACAGCCACTGCCTAGGGGAAAGGGTGCTACGTTTCTAAATAGGAAAACTGGGCTCGAATTCTGCTATTATTTTAAGTGTGGCCTTGAGCAAACACCTGGTCTCACTGGACTTCGGCTTCATTACCTGAAATAGAAATCATAACACCTGCTCCAACTACCTCTGCCTTGTCTTCCAGATCAAATTAGATGACAGGGAAGAATGGATTCTGAAAATATAAGCCCACATAAGGAATCACAACGTTGTTCATCACCATCACTGTAAAGCTAAAAGTGAGCCTTTTGGCTCTCTTGGAAGGCAAATGCCGTGCTGACCTCCGTGGAATGTCAGTTACTTTCCCAAAGGACGTGCTGACCTTTTTGATATGGTTTTCTATTTCTTGGTCTATTGCATTCCCTGCATATTGGTCTGTGTCCTGCCTTAACTCAGTAATCAGCTTCCAGCTTTGTTTATAAACTCCCAGCTGTACTTTTTTTTTTTTGACCATATATTGGTATCAATAAACGTTCACTGAATCCCTACTTTATGTACTAGACATTTTAGTAGTTCTTGGGAATGCAAAGATGACTAAGGCACAGTCCCCAGACTTCAGGAATTTACAACTGAGCTTAGGTTCCCATGATAAGGGAAGAAAGAATAGAAGATTCTCAAGGAATGTTCTCAAGGGCTCTGACTGGGAATAGCTTTCATCACTTCCATTTACACTCTATTGAGTAGAAGCCAGAACACATCCCCAGTACAGCAGTAAACCAAGGCAGGAAATGTGCTCTTCCTGTGTGTCTAGAAAAAGAAAAACGAAACAATGTGCTGACCAAGCACTGTTCTGCTGTGTAATGTTCTAAGAAAATATGTTGTTGTCTATGGTATATTCACGCCACTAAGGGTGCATTCATTTTAGTCGGCTGAAGGTTTGTGGAAACTGACATAGAAGTGGAACCTTTAAAGATGAGTATCCTAGAAGGAAAATGCTATTATATGAAGAACAACTTCCACAGGGGAACACCATAGGACAAGCATCAAGATACTAAAATGCAGGCCTGGGAGGCTGATACAGGAGGATCACGAGTTCAAAGCCAGCCTCAGCAAAAGTGAGGTGTTAAGCAACTCAGTGAGACCTTATCTCTAAATAAAATACAAAATAAGGCTGGGGATGAGGCTTAGTGGTTGTGTGCCCCTGAGTTCAATCCCTGGCACCCCACTCCCCCAAGAAAAAAGATACTTAAATGCGCATGCTTTTTTGGAAGAAGAGTAGTTTTATTAAGCTGAATTCCATAATGTCATGGGAAATGGCAAAATAAAAAACTGGAAAGATAGATAGGGGGTAGGTTTCTAAGGTCCTTGAATGCCATGTTAGAATTTAAATTCATTTTACTATGCCATGGAAAGCTATTAAAGACTTTTAATGAGAAACTTTGACATGATTGGAAGAAAAGATTCCTCTGGTGGCAGAGTACAGAGGAAATTTTAGAGTGAGCAACTAATGAGAAATGAGCAATATCAATGGACTCCAAACAGAGTTATGAGCTAGAATTTCCTGAGGAACTTCAAAATTCAGAGGTGAGGGCCCTTCACGAGACCAATTCAATCAGAATTTGGGGGCAAATACTGTATTTTCCAAAACTCACTAGTGATTATCATATAGAGGCATTGCTGAGAGCCACTGATCTGTACCAACGAAATTACAAATGTGTACTTCAGAGCAAACCTGTTTTCTAGACATTTTAAAATGCTGAATTTGTCAATTAGAAAACATGATAGTTTAATAGTTTGATGCCTGCTTCTGGTCATGATTAGGGTTTTTCTAGTGCTGGCTTAAACCCTTGGTTTGAGCTCTGTTGATAGGAATGAATTCCTCTGCATAGCACTGTACATGGGGTAGAAGAAGAAAGCACCACGTCAGACGTTGTCCCCGGAATTCTCAGACTAGAGATGTCATTCTCTAATGCTCTGTGTGTATCACTAGATGTACGTAAGTGAAAAATGCATCAACAACATTCAAACACCTTCTACAGTTGCATCTGAGTTGAAGTATCTACTTCAATATCATAAAAAGTGATTCATTGATCCTCATATTGACACTATCAATTTTTATACGTTCTCTCCTCTAAGGATTTCATGGGTGTTGTAGTTCACATTCTTTATCACTTGCCCAGATTCTTGTCTTCCCCCTCTTCCTATTCTCCTTCTTCTTTTTCCTGAGAGCACAGTTGCTACCTTTCCTCAAGGTGTTCACAATCAAGAAGAGATGATATGCATTTTCCCCTTAAGAATGGAGGTCCTCTAAGCCTGGGGCCCTTTTGGGGAAGGCTTGGAGCAGATGGGGTCCAGATGTTCTTGACATGTGCCTTTTCTCTTGGATATGTGCTAATGTCTTGAACTTGTCTGCTTGGGTGTTTCTTGCTACACTGTTCTACAGGCTGCTCCATAATGTCTCCTGGGCTCCTGTGCAGTTTACCATCTGGTCCTGGAAGCCTCTTATCAGCAACTGGACCCATTTATGATTAGGCTCCTGTCTTACTCTCTCCAGAGCAGTATCTCCAAGTAGTCCTGGAGGAGAATTGCAGAGCTACACAGCTTTAAAACTAGTGAAATCCTCCCCAGCCTTTATACTTTGATCATGAAATTCCAGCCTGCCTGTGTCCCATGGTCTTCTATTCTGCACTGTTCCCTCAGCTCCAGGATGCTGTGCCCTGGCGAGGTACCAGAGACTTCTTTACTTCTTCAGTGCCTTCAGTCAAATATAGAAGTGCCACATTCCTTTTTATACTCTCTCTGCTGATTGAAAAATACATGCATCCCCCTGGCTGCCTGGAACAGCAGTAGGCATCTCTAGATTCCCCACAGTAAATAGGTACATTAAAATTCAACAATGCCCCTGGTTATGGCTGCATTTCTCTATTAACACACCAGCCTCTTTCATGGCAGTTGTATATTTTAGATTATGTACTATATTTGAAAAGTATGAAGATTTTAATGAAACATTAAATAAGAACATGGTCACTAAATTCTTACCTAAATTTTTGTCATCAATGCCCAGAAAACTAGGTTTACTTTATAAAAATTATCTCTTTATGAAGGATAGTGCCAGATGTTGCTTAGGCTGCAGAATTTGCAGCTGTGTGTTAGTGTTCAATAGCTTGTGACTGGTTTGTCACTTTTCTATGGCTTTTTTCTCCTCTTGGGAGCATGAGAGGTGGGGAGAATTGCAGCTGTTACATCTCCAGCTCTCTGCAGAGGTAACTCAATGACTGCCGCTGTACTCAGAGGCTGCATATCAGCTGCACTGCTGAGCAGCTGGAAATGAAGCTGAGGGGAAATTTTGACTATGGTGATTCAACACGTTACGGGTCTTCAAGTCCCGAGTCTTTTGAGAAAACATGAGTGGAATACAAATAGTTGACATCACACTTACATCTCTTGCAATCTTTCAACACTGCTTTCAAAGCAAAAAAATTCCACTTCACAGGAATATGAAGCTGCCAAGTGTGAAGTCTGGTGTTCACATTTGCATATCAGTCCCAGAATGCTTTTCCAGCCTCAGCTCTTCTGAGCTTGCTGTTGTAGGCAGAATAAAGAAAAGGCTGAGTTATCCCTGTGCTTTTCCAGTGTTGTATACTCCAGTGTTGTTTGATATGCAAACAAAAGAAGGAGAACATTTTTTTCCTCTCCCTTAAGTTTAGTGTGACTTCAGATGAAAAAGTAAGAGTTTGGAACAAGCAGAAGTGGCAACATATTCACTTATCCGCCCTCAAAGTAATATTCAAGAACTTGGATTCTAGTTGCATCCAATTTGTTTTTCTCTCTCACTGCAGCTTCACATGTTATAGATTCAGAGTTGTTAAGAAATAGAACTTCATAGATATTGTAATCTGGGGCATCCCCAGTACAGGAAGCACAATCATTTGTGAGACCGCTAAGTCAATTACTGTTGCCATCTCCACTGTCCGTTAAGCACCCTTATTGACATTTGTCTCCAATGTCAGCGGGAGTGAAAACACAGTTACCAGGGGCCACCTCTCGGTGACCCTTCTGCCACCACAACCTGCTTCATGAATGCATAGCTTATGAAATGTCTACATCTTTGATAAAAGTGAAGTGTACACTTTTCTTTACCTTGATTGCTACTCAGAGGGAAGAAAACTAAGGCCAGAGTGGGTTCCCAAACTTTTAGGGAAAGTTGGCAGCATAGCAGTGTCAAGACATAAACCTAGGTCTCTGACTTGTAGTTCAGTGTTCACCCTTCCCTCCACAGAAAGTGGCCATGAGCACCTACCACATGCCAGTCCCTGCCCCAGGCCTGAGAATACAACAGTGACCCTGAAAGAGAAAAAGAGGGTCCAGCCTTCAGAGCACTTAACTCTCCAACCGCAGATAGAGACACAGTTATGAGTAATTGTGACCAATGGCAAAGAGTGTGACCATGGTTGACGTACATTGTTTTTTGTTGTTTTACTGCTGTTCTCTGATTTTCAGGTGGGAAAGGAAGATGTCCCCTCACTTTATTCTTCTTATGGACATCCACAGAAAGCATCCCATTCTTGACAACCCCAGTGTCAAGAAAGGCAATGATATACCGACTCCTTAATCAACTCTGGTGGAGATTTGGGGATGTAATTAGGTCCTATGGATAATTAGGTCCTTGTGAATGGGAATACTGCCCCTTTAAGAAGACAAAGGAGAGATGAACTCTCTCTCCACCATGTGAGAACACAGCAAGATGTCCATCAGTAAGCCAGGAAGAAGATCCCCACCAGAAACTGAATCGATACCTTGATCTTGGACTTCTCAGCCTTAAAAAAAATGTGAGAAATAAATTTGTTTTTGTTTTATTGCCACACACTGTATTATGCAGTAGGAATTCCAAGAGAAGCAGGATAGGATCTCTACCCTAGAAGGCACAGAGTGGAGAGACACACGACTGAATGGATACATAGGATGAAATGTCCTGAATGCCATAGGATGTAAAGGTTTGTAGAGCACATGATGTCGGGGAGTGGCATGCATTTGGACTTTGAAAGATATAAAATGGGGTAGTGTGTGTGGTCTGGACTTAAAATCAGAAAAGCAGCCTGGGCAAATTCCAGACACATCAGGTATCTTCATGGCACTCAATTTTGGTCTGCAGTCTATGTTACTATATCCAATTGTTCACATCACCCAAGAGAGAACCAGAACCTAGAGAAACGGTCTCTTCTCAAAGGTCTATGTAGCATGGGAGTCAGAAGCACATATCCTGAAGCTACACTTCCTGGGTTTAAGTTCCAGTATCGAGTCTTTTTAGCTTCGTAGTCTAAAATTTTGTGTCTCCTAGTTTTCTCATCTTTAAAAAATGGGTGTAGTGAAAGAAGAAAGTCTCTGTAGGAGCTAAATGAATCAATAATATGAGGTTCTTAGAACATTTCCTGCACATACTCAATACATGTTAGTTATTATTGTCTAGACCATGCTGAGAATTACTAGTATGAAATGCTTTGGGAGCCACTCAAAGCAGGTATTTATCACAGTATCTCCTCCTAGAATCCGTGAGAAAAAGCATTGCTATGGAGATAAGCAGTCAGGCAGTCCACTCTGTAGAAGAAATGAGAGGAAAGATTCTTATTACTGAAAGCCTATGTGCTTCTTCGGGGCTGGCATGGGTGGGAATGTGTTTTCTCCTTTCCCATTTCTAACTTAGTTCACTTAGTTCACCTTTTCTTCGAGATCTATTTACAATGCACAAAATATACCACTAAGAATTGTGGGCAGGTCAGGGTGTCCACCAGAGGAAAATCTGGTCAGTGACATTTCTATGTTCAGCTTCAGGTGGCACGCTGAGGCTTCCCCACTTTCTCCCTTTATTCCCTTCAAAGTAAGTTTTTGTTTGGTTTGATTTGGGTTGGACTGTGGTATTCTTATCCCAGTTTTTACCATCTTTGCTCCACAAAAAGTGAGATGCTTTATGTCATTCTGTCAGAGTCCTGGAATCCTACTTGGGTTAACAACAAAACTTTCCCCTTCCAAGATGCTGTTCAAGCCTAACTCGGGGCATAATTTCATTTCAGGAAGCTGGCAGAATACCATAGATGGACTGGCTTATTTCTCACAGTTCTGGAGACCGGAAAGTCCAAGTCAGAGTGATGGTTGACTTGGTGCCTAGTGAGGGCTCTCTTCTTGTTGTAGATAGACAACTTCTTGCTGTATGTTCACACTGCTCTCCTCTGAGAGAGAGAGAGAGAGAGAGAGAGAGAGAGAGAGAGAGACTCACATCTCTTATTGGGTGTTTTAGACCAAATTTCTGTATGCCCCCACAATTTATAGGTTGAAGCCTAATCCTCAATATGATAGCATTTAGAGGTGGAGGTTTGGGGAGGTAATTAGGTTCTATGGATAATTAGGTCCTTGTGAATGGGAGTACTGCTCCTTTAAGAAGACAAATGAGAGATGAACTGTCTCTCCACCATGTGAGATGTCCATCAGCAAGATGTCCATCAGTAAGCCAGGAAGAAGATCCCCAACAGAAACTAAATTGATACCTTGCCTCCAAAAATGTGAGAATAAATTTGTTATATAAGTAACCTGATCTGTGGTGCCATTATAGCAAATCAAACTGACACAGACAGAAGGGCACTAACCCTATTGATAAGACTCCAATCTCATGACCCAGTTACTTCCCAAAGCCCCCCATTCTTCCAAACACTATCACACTGGGGAGTAGGACTCCTGCAGATGAACCTCGATGTTCAATCCAAAGCCAGGGGGGCTTCCCTGAATGTCTCCTCCTGTAGGGGCACAAAGTTTCTCACTCAGTTCCCTATTTAATTCCCCTTCCTTAGAACATCTTCTGTCCTCCTCCCATACTCTCTCAACATTACCATCCAATGTCTCCATTCAAATTTTCACCTGGCCAAAAAGCACTCATAGATAATGTTCTCTTTATATCTTATCATTTACATTAAATGGGGCTACTTTCTCCTTGATTAATTTTTAAGCTTCTCATAAACCCATCTACAACAAAAGGCGTACAAATTAATGCTTCACCTGTAATAAATTCCTTCTCCAGACAGGATAACCCAATACCTGACAACCCAACTCTCCCTGATGGATTGTCAAACTCCGCCACACCCTGCGTCTCTAGCTGCTGACTCTACTCAGATAAATTTTAACACAACCGTAGCCTTTTTACAAATCAAATGCTAGGACTTGGCCATTTGAGGAATGATTCCAGATATATTTATAATTTGGGGAGATTGAATATTTATTGAATCATAAGGATTCAAAGCTCTTGATGCAAGAAGATTGGCTGACTGTGAAAATGCTGACAGTTTAACAGCCATGTTTCATCAGCAATACAGAAGCACAGCATTCCTAAGAATGTATTCTGCCAGGAGAGATAACCTTGCTTTGTGCTTCACTGAAAGGTGACTCGTCTAATTTCCTTAAAATGGTGAGTACTATCTCACAGAAAAATTGCATCTGTGTGTACAAGATGAGTTTTAAAGAGGGAGCTTCTGTGAAACAGTGATGAATCACATAACAGGTAGGAAAAATGATTAAAGGACTCAAAAATATATTTTTTAAAACTCCTTGAGTTTGGTATTTCTCGAGAGAGGTTTGAAATCATGTTTTGTTGAACAGTCAACCTCAGCATTCAGAGCTGTCCTCCCATTTTGCGAAGGCGACTTTGACCACTTACCTTAACAGCTTTCCCAAGTGGATTTGAGACTCACCCTAGACCTAAAATCAGAGCTCAGTCTTTCTCTCTTTCTCTCTCCCACAGACACACACTCACAGAGGGATGTGGACACACTTTAAAAGAAACCAGATAAATAAGTCCAGCACATAAGCCATCAGATTCCCAAGGCTTGACATCTGCTACTTGACTCACTTTGGAGAGTTCCCTGTCCTGATCTTTAGATCTGACACTTCACGAGGTCGCTGGCACAGGATTTTCCACAAGCTCTCTGGCTTTCGTGCCTCCAGTTCTGATGTGAACTTACAGTCAAGGCACATGCTCAGGCAGTGAATTCACCTTGTAAATTTAAAAATCGGTCTGGAGAATAGGGATGTCTGATAGCCACACGTCCACCAGTGCTGAGGAAGTGGGCTGTGCCCCAGGTCCCACTCTGTCCTTTATTTCTTACCCATGTTTACATTCAACATTTACTCTCTCTGTTAAATGTGATTTTCGTTCAGTGCAAACTAGAGAAAAATTCAGCATCCCCAACTGGCAAGGGCAATTCCCCCATGAACCAGTGAGCACCTGACTTTTATGAATTGTCAAATATTATAATGGAGCCACCATTGGGTTATGGTGTGGTGTATCATGTATACTCAAGTAGAGTCAGGGATTTTTTTTTTTTTTGGTGAGTTTATAAACTTCAGAAATTATGGCTATTTAAAAGTTTGATTTTTATTTATTTATGTCAAAGCTATTGCAATATGAAAAGAAAAAAACAACAAGGGATTATATCACAGAATTTATAGATTTAGCCAAATTGAATCCTGAATACAGCATATCTATATTAATCTTTGACAGGAAATTATTGAGAATTTGTAAAGTTTCTAAACTAAATTTATTCACACCTCTTTAATTTTTATTAACCCAATGACTTTATTAGCTTACTGAAATATCAGTTAATCAGGGAATATATTGTTATGGTTCATTGACTTTTCTGGTTCATTGCAGGTTAACTAGAAAACAGTTTGTGCTTCAAATCTCATTGAAATTCTTACTCTCTGGTCACTTTTTATCTTCCCTGCCATTATCACAGTGTTCTAAGTCACCATCTTATCTTACCTGTATTATTGTTGCAATAATCACCTTCTAACTTGTCTTCTAATCTCTGCATCTACCCACTTGAGTCTATTATCAACATTGAAGGAAATCATGTCAATTATATTGGTCAAATCATGTCAATTCTCATTTTAAAATGCTATAGAGACTTCCTGTATTAGCCAAAGTAGGTTATACTGCAGTATCAGACAGAGATGCATCACCTAGCACTACATATTTTATGTCTTTCTCAAGCTACATGTCTTGTGAGAATCATAGGGACTTCTGCTCCACAAAGTCATTCTGGGTACTAGGGAGGTAGAGGCTCTGCCTTGACAGGTACTCCCATTCTTACTGCAGCAGGGGGAAGGAACAGAGAAGCCTGGTACTTTTTAAAGATTTCTTTTTGTACAACAAATTGCCACAAAGTCTCATTGGAATGCAACAAACTTTTTCTTTCTTTTTTTCCTTTTCTGTTTTGTCATATATCTACCCTCCACTGGAGGTCAGCTGACCCAGGCTGAGATAGGCTGGCTGGTCTGCTGAAGTTGCAAGTCCTCTGACTAACAAGTTTCAGGTCCTCCTTCTTGGGTCAGTGGGGAACCAGGGCATGTTGTTTTCAAAGTGATGGCAGAGGCTCAGGAGGACAAGCCACATGTCTATTTATATCCTGTTATCCAAAGCAAGTCACGTGTACAAAACCACAGTAGAGGAGAGCAAAGAGGTTCCTCCCTACAGCGTGCTATGGATGCAAAGAAAGGGTGAAGAATCTGGACAAATAATCCAATCTACCACACATAGACATACCTAGGTTTAGTGGGCAAGGAAATAAAATCCTTCTATGTGCCTGGAAGAGAGTTGGAAATATTTGTTGACTATCACTAAAGATCTTTAGTGGTCAAAGCCAAAGTCCTTTTTAGTCAAAGCCTAAAAAGTTAACTAAAATATGACTTCCATGAAGTTCCTAATTTTATCTTTTACCACTCAACCAAATTCATCCCATTCCATTCCCACACCAACCAAGCTCCTACCTCAGGGACCCTGCACTTGCTTCCTTTCTCTGTACTGCTCTTTTATTGTATATTTGTATGACTTTCTCTCTTAAGTCCTTTAGGCCTTTACTATAGATAACCATCTGTTACGGTTTAAATGTGAGGTATCCCCCAAAAGCTCATGTGTGAGACAATGCAAGAAGGTTCAGAGGAGAAATGATTGGGTTATCCTTAACCCAATCAGTGAATTGATCCCCTGATGAGATTAACTGAATGGCAACTGAAGGTGGTAGTGTGTGGCTGGAGGAGGTGGGTCATGGGAGGGTGACTTTGGAGTATATATTCTGTATCAGGAGAGTAGAGTCTCCCTCTGCTTCCTGATCATCAAATGAGCCCTTCCCTCCTCCCCTCTTCTGCCATGATGTTCTGCCTCATCTTGAGCCCTGAAGAATGGAGCTGGCCTTCTATGGATTGAGACCTCTAAAACTGTGAGCCCTCAAAGAAACTCTCCCTCCTCAAAGGTAGTTCTTGTCAGTTCCTCCAATCACAGCAGTGAAAAAGCTTACCAAAACAACCATCTTATCTAAAATTGAATTTCTTTCCATTACTGATCCTCTTTCCCCTGCTTTTCTTTGTCTATAACCAGCTGTAAATTTTCTTCTCACATATTACATAAATGTTACTTATTTGTCTTCCTCTTCTCACTATAAGCTACACAAGAATAGGAGTTTTGATCTGTTTTGCCCACTGTTCCCAGCATCCATAATTGTTCCTGATAGAAGGCAGGTATTTAATATATTGAATAAATAAATATCTTGGAAGTGGATATTACTGTCATCTGAAATAGTTATTGCATTTGTATTTTTGAAATAAGTCTTAGGGATTCTGATGTCTCCAAGCCTAATTTAATACAATCTGACTGGGTGCCTTCCCCTGCCCCATTAACCTTAATCTCCTCTCTAGGAAACATCACTGGACCAAGGAACCCTTATAGAACAAATGGGGACACCTCAGAGAAAGACAGAGTATTATTGCTAATATCACCTTATGAAATGAGTCGTCCTCACAGGAAGAAGCATTTCTCCTTCAGAGGGCACTTGACAACATGCAGACACACCTTGATCATCCCTCAGGGGAGAAAGGGTGCCGCTGGCATCTAGTAAGTAGAGACCATGGATGCTGCTAAATATCCTACGATACACAGGACAGCCCCCACAACAAAGAACTATGCAGCCCCAAATGCCAAAGCTCTGAGCGTGAGACGTTGTGTCTGAAGGGGAAGGCAGAGGCCCTGGTCTCTGTGGTTCTGAAAGTTGCTTTGTATAAGGGAGGATTTACTACCTATCAGTGTTAGGCTATAAGCACTGTCAGAGCAAGATCCAAGATAGTGTCATGCATGGTGCATTCTGGGCGGTTGGATGGTGCCTGAAACATAGTAGGAACTCAAAAATAATTGTTGAACGCATTAAAAAAGATGCTACCATTTTCAAACAGCTAAACGTGCTCTGTGCACAGTACTATGCAGATGATTAAGTTTGTCTCACTTCCTTTGTTCTATTTTAAGATCAAACTCAGACCTGTACTAGTCACAGTTGTGTCTTTTAGTCTGTTTTCGATTTCTGTGAGAAGAAAAATGAAAGTCACATACCAGTCCCCGTCTTATGCAGAGGCTCATACGGTTCGTTGAGATGTCTGCTGGAGAAATTTCCTCTGACAGATCAAACGGGAAATGATTTCAGTTCCTATAGGACCCAATGTGCTGCTGAAGGTATTGGAACTCAGGGAATTGTCTTAAGCTTGATTTTGAATCACATTTTTTGGTAAATAGTTGACTGAAATATTTCCTTTCCCTTCCCCAGTTACTACTCTTGCTGATTTGATCTGGGCTTTTCTCTACTGCAAGCTCTGGGTGAATGCATGCTGCATTTCTCAGCAAAATTAATTTGTTTAGCATTTATTGTCAGTGCTTTATATTACACTCAAGCGTCTTGATTTAGCCATGTGTATACATGAGGAAATTCAAAATGTCACATAAACCTTCAGCTTTTATGTATATGATAACCAAGATCAGCAATAGCTGACCTTGAGCAAGTCATTTATGTATTTGTTATTCAGATACAGTTTAACTGGGGAGAAAAATATCAGATTTGGGGGAGGACATACTTAGGATGGAATCCAGGACCTTGTGCATGGTAGGCAAGTACTCTGCCACTGACCTACACCTCTAACCCCCTTTCTATTTTATTTTGAGACAAGGTCTTGCTAAACTGCCCAGGCTGGCCTCAAACTTGTGATCCTCCAGCCTCAGCCTCCAGAGTCACTGGAATTAAAGGCGTGCACCTCTGTATCCAGCAGTTCTTTTTTTTTTTTTTTAATTGAAACAAGAGCTTCAGTGAATAACTAAGGTGATTTTTCCTTTATGCTGAGGGCAAACTTTCCAGGAGAAGGAGCTATCAATTTTTAAAAGGTTTGTAGTATTTAGTAAATAGATTATGAAAGCCTAAAGAAAACTCTAGTTTCTCCTCTTCCCCAGCCACCTCCTGTCACTGTCTCCCACTGAGGCAGAGAACTGCTGTACTTGCCAGGAGTCCAGGGCTGCCCTTGGAGGCCATCCTGACCCCTCTCCCTGACATGCCACAGGTAAAGCTTCGCTTCTCAGCTGTATCCTGAGATGGTTGCTTCTCAGTTCCTCACTGTGGCCTCCCCGAGGAAGCACCTCTCCCCCTGAACCTGTATTGGTCTCTCGGCTTCTACTCTTGCTCCCCTGAAGTCACTTCTGCACACACCAATATACCTTGCACAAATATCACTTCCCTATTCCCTTGCTCAAAACTCTCCAAGGGCCTCCCAACATTCTCAGAATCCAAACTCCTCATTATGCAGCCAGATGAGCTGGTGCTGCCTACTTCTTTCACGTCTGTCCTTTCCACCAGCTTCCTCGCCCCTCATTCCGGCCCCTTGCTGCTTCTCATGTCATGCCCAGCTTGTTTCTGCTTCTGCTTCTGCAGGTCCCTTTGCCCAGAGTGCTCCTTCCTGAGATATTTCCACCTGTCATTTCCTCACTTGCTTTAAGTATCAACAAAAAATAAGGCCTCCCCAGAGAGGCCTTCCTTTGACTTTCTAACTTGTTTTTGTTTCAGATCTCATCATTATATCAAATATATTTGTGTTTACTTTTTGATTATGGATTGATATAAATTTAATGATGGTAAGAGTGTGGTGTTTTTTAATTATCTTTTTTATCTTATTTTATCAAGAGCATAGTATTCTGTCTTCCACATAATAGATGCTCAGCTACTATCCGTTAAATGAAGTTGGACTAGAATCATCAGTGTTGACCTCAGGGTCCCTACTTGGGATTGTCTTGTGGATGTGAAGACTTTTTGAAGAAACTCTTCTGTTCTGCCTCCTGTAGGATGATTGAAACAAATGGTGTTAGGATATGATTAGGGATGTGGGTTCCATAGGCATTGTTTGGAGCAATAGCTGGTCTTGAGCAAGTCATTTGAACTCTCTGTGCTTAACTTTTTAACCTTTGCAAAACATAATAATTATAGTGTTGCTTTATAATAAAAACTTTGTGCATATTAATTTATTTCATTTTCATAAGCCCATTTACCATTGGATTATTATTAAAATTAAGTGAATATGTACAAGCTTCAGAAAAATTTTGGCACATCACAAGCATTCAATAAACAGCACTATTATTATAGTCAATATCCACCATTCATAGATTCTGTATTTGCAAATTTGCATATTCAAAACCAAATCAGTATGCAGTGTTTGTGTAGTCATTCACAGATCTGCAGAGCTGTGAAAAATTTGAAATACACATGTTCCCAGCTGAGGTCAAACACTCTCTTATTTCAGCTCTCACACCATAAACAAGTGTCCTTTTCATGATCTATTTAATGTTGTGCTATTCACATTTTTCTGCTTTCTGTTGGTGATTTTGCTATTTAAATGGATCCTCAAGCAAGGTCCAGTCCCACAGCTGAAGTGTTCTCTGGCATTTTTAAGTGCAAGAAACTTGTGCTATCCCTTACACTGAAAATGCATAAGCTTCATTCAGGTATGAGTCGTAGTCCTTACTGACAGTAAATTTAATGTTAATGGCTCAACAGCATATACTAAATAAGATATTTTTCATCAGAAATACCCATAATACAAAGTTATGTATTGATCATTTGACCAAAAATGTAACCAGAGACTCAAAGGAACCTAACCCTGCACTTCCCCTAGGAGCAATAGTGCAATATTGCTAATTCCGAGGTCAGGGAAACTATAGAACCAAGTGTTGCAGATAATGAGAACTTTCCACATGCTAATCAACTTTTCCAGAAAGTTATTCTCACTCCGTTTCCATTCCACTCTCATCACAGATCTTTCCTCTACAAAATCTCTTTATCTTACACCTTCACCACTTGACATTCCTAGACAACCTAATAAAGGGATCTGGCTGGACATTAGGACCAAAGGGAATCAGGGACTGCTTCAAGTCTTGCAGCTACTTTCTGGATATCAGTGTTATTCTTCCCCCCTCTCTTTGCCTTTTGAATTTCCCTGTATTTTGTATTTTATTTCATTTTTGGTTAACATGACAGAAAGCATGGGTGCCAATCACCATTGATTTTCAGAGCCTACCATCTAAAGCCAAAGAGAGATGATCTGAATCTTTTCTCAGGTCCATTTATCTCAAGAAAGCTTGAGTCAGGTGCCCTCCCCTAGATGTTCAGCTGCAGCGTGTGTGTGTGTGTGTGTGTGTGCGCGCGCATGCACATGCAGTATTGGGTGTGGGTATTAGGACTATAATTCTGTGGGTAGTGGCTAGAACCCAGTGCTGCAATGGCTGATAGAGTAACCACTAGTCACATGCGACTATTTACATTTAAATCTGAATTAATTAAAAGTAAATAAAATTTAAAATATCACTAGTCACACTAGTCACATTTCCAGTGTTCAGCAGCCAACTGTGTTCAACATAGCCAGTGCAGCGCAGTGCAGATACAGAACACTTCCATCACCACAAAAGGTTCTAATGGACGACAGTACTATAGGTGAAGAGGAGCTCACAGAGAGGGTTGATGGTGGGGGTTGGAGGAATGTGTCTCAGTAGATAAATCAGGAGATGTCTCCTTCATCTTCTCCACAACGGTTGAGAAAATGACCAGTCCCCTTGAGATAATTTCTTCTCTAGCACTCAGAATCTTTTTATATACTTTGTATTGTTCTGTGATCCTCTCCCCCCTCAATCTTTGTCCTCTTTTAAGGGTGTTAGTGACCATTTCTGTGGCTTTTAACAGTCATGTGTATGACTCCAAAGTTATACCTCATCCTCAGACCCCTCTTTTGAGCTCCAGCCCCACAGACACAACTGTCCTCTTAACATCTCCCTTGGGTATGTCAAAAGTGACTTGGCATTAATAGCTCATGGTGAAATCTTAATCTACCCCACTTCTTTTCCCATGACCCCCATATCAGCACACAGCACTTTCACACGCTTAGTTGGTCTTACCAGAATCCTTGAAAAGCCCTGACATCTTCCTTTACCTCCCTCCAACCCATCATCAACTGTTCCATTCAAAATATTCATTAAATCTAGCCAATTTCTTTTTCATTTGTAACACCACTCTCTCTTCTTCCATTCTTCCTAATATTGATCCAACTCTGTTCCTGCTCCAGTGTCATCTTCTCAAGGAATTTACCCCCACCTTTGATCCAGAGTCACCTATTACTGTCATCCCACATCATGCTTTTTCTCTTTGCCAATATAAACAGATCATTTATGTAATTATTTGTTTAATATCTAACCTCCCTACTCTGGGTTGATAAGGGCAAGACACATGCTCATTTTATCATGTGGTCAATCTGCTGTGTCTACCAAAGCCTGGACACTTGGCCCTCAGTGGGCACTTACTAACATTTTAGACTCATTTTTTTTGGAGCTTTGTGAACGTACACTTTTCCTCTCTTTTCTTTGCTTATGGATGTCCTTCTGGTTCTATTCCTTTATCTTCTAACGGTTGCAGTTCTACCACTATTAAGTCTGACTGCCAGTCAACATTATAAGCTCTGGCCACTTTTCTGAGAGATGGGCTTTCAAAGTTGGCTTCTCCTTCTCATCTCTAGAGATTTCTCAAAAGAATGCTCCTGAATTCTCTCTCACATGGCTCCTTTCTTTGGGATACCCCCAACCCTTCACTCCGCTACTCATTCTATCACTAAGACCTTTGTCTTCTGTTAACCTTTCTTGCAGTCCTAGTTGATACAAATAGCACCCATGGAGAGGTGCAGTGCACTGCCTGCGCAGCCACAAGGTGCACACATCCCTATATGCTTTCCTGTCTCAAACGTCTCCATTTGTCTTTACTGTCTCATCCTAGAACTTCGAGGAGCCCTATCACTTACATTCCTACTTTGATTCTTCTTGTAGACTGCTATTTTCCAAAATGTGGAATAACAGAATTATTCCACTGGGAGGGACCAAAAGAACATCTTACATATCCAGTTTTGTAAATGAGGAAACACGGGTCCAGAAAATGGCAGATTAGTTCAGATGCCCAAGGCCTTCTATGTTTCTGTCTAGCTTTCTAAGGCACTTACAGCCCCCATGGCTTCCTCTCCTAAGTGTTAAGAGCCTAAACTCTTCTGCCATCCATGCAGGCAAGACTTTGCATGATTAGGTAGGTACTTATCTACCATTTCTAAATTACCACCAATTGTTCTACTACAAATTCATTTCCTTTCCTTTCCGCCACTTTTCTCTGCATTCTTTGAACTGAAACTCTCTGAATTTATTCTCTGTACGCTTTGTATTTGCCTTATGCATTTCTTTTTCTTGCTGGAGGAAATCTTTGTTTTCTGTTTATTCTACCTAGAATATCCTTCTCTAGTTTTATACTCTGTTGTAGATCTCACTTGTGTTTTAAACCCCAAAGTATGTCTGATAGATGGTGGGCTTTAATGCATTTATTCTTGAAGGAATGAATGCAATATTTAACTAGTCAGTTTTGCCCATGTTGACTCTGGCTGAATTCCCTTTGATACATATCAATAAATGTCCACTAACTATGATACTCTGAAGTTTGCACCAAAATGAACAACATTGGAAAATATTTACATGATGTCTTTGACTGTCAAGCAGCAGTGGTTTCTTAAACTACCTGGCAATTTCTCCTCGTCAGTTGCTCATCTGGGACACTGTGCACCTGATCTCCTGAAAGGATCCCCACCTCCTCTGCCTCCTAAGAGTGAGCAGCAATCCTGAATTTGTCTGACTGGAAGCGTGGTGGATGGAGGCAGGTGGGAAGGGGTAGGGTATGAGACCAGAGAGAAAAGGAAGCCCTGAAGTGGCTAAGGTGAAAGAGGAGACCTTTGTCATACGGTCTTCACCAAGGAAATGGGTTAGGAAGCCTAACCAGAAACTTCAGTTCTTAAGAGAGACTTTGTACTGCAGGCATTATTTAAAATGTAAATGGAATCCAAGAATGATTTTTAAATTTAGCTTCTGGCCACCAAATCTAACAACCAGTATCCAACGGTTTAGATAATTATAAAGTCGCATGATTTTGTAAGAAAATGAAGATTTTTTTGGCCTATAGCTTGCTGTGTTGAATTCATGATGGACTCAGCTCCTTGACTGTCTTCCAAAGTGATCTGCTCAAGAGG
The DNA here is from genome assembly GCF_048772815.1 of Callospermophilus lateralis. Taxonomy (NCBI): domain Eukaryota; kingdom Metazoa; phylum Chordata; class Mammalia; order Rodentia; family Sciuridae; genus Callospermophilus; species Callospermophilus lateralis. The sequence goes on along the minus strand of NC_135306.1, from coordinate 122,880,379 downwards.
TTTTAGGCTTCTATAGGGAAAGAAAATTCATTTTTTAAAAGGTACAGATTAATTTACAAATTCGGAAATAAAATTTGAACACAAGAAGACGTCTTAACTTAAGCAGTTAGTGCCTTATCTATTAATGTCTAACTATTTTATTTGAAATATCCTAGTGTGCTATGTTAAGTTTTCAGGGCCTATGTAGTCTTTAACTTGATCTTTAAAAACAACAGAATTTGAGTGAAATGTCAATAAAAACCAGAGAATTATAAATATTTTATCTTCTAGAATATTTGATCAGGGCTGTCAATAAACAAAAATGAATTTCCTAGGATTTTAGGCATGAATACTAATCTATGAATTATAATTTAATGTTCTACCAGAGGACCCTAGGAACATATAAACCATTTGGACATCTGTTGAATTATTCTTAGAGTAAAACTGGACACATGCACATTTTAGGAAATTTAATAAAATTCTTAATATATTTGTGCTAAAATATTGTTTAAATATACAGTTATGACTTTTACATGAAAAAACAAGTTATCTGAATTAACTATTATGCACAGAATTATTTGATCCCTCCCCATCTTTCCTCCACACTGTGACTTAAATATTAGCTGGTATTTCTGATGGTGGTCAACTGATTCTTGCCTCAGAATATACATACCCCAGCCAGGCACGGTGGCACACACCTGTAATCCCAGCAGCTCAGAGGCTGAGGCAGGAGGATCACTAGTTCAAAGTCAACCTCAGGAAAAGCGAGGCGCTAAGCAACTCAGTGAGACCCTATCTCTAAATAAAATACAAAATAGGACTGGGAATGTCGTGGTTCGGTAGTTGAGTACCTCTGAGTTCAATCCGCAGTATCAAAAAAAAAAAAAAAAAGATATATATCTCCCTAAATACATTCCCCAAACAATCCGAAACCCTTAAAGTGGCAGAATTTCACCTAACATGGTGCAGATGCTACACTGTCTCCAATAAGATAATACAGACTAAGCTACAAGCAAAAACAAAAGATATTTGCAGCCAGAAGACTCTCTTTATGTTCTTCGCTCCTTCATAAACCATAAACTAAATGCTGTAGGGGAACAGTGCTAACTAATGTCCCTGAAGCCTATCACTGACCCACTGAACCACTAGCTGACCTGGATGGGGAAGGGTGGGGGCTGTGAGCAAAACGGAAACAGGCTGTGAGGTTGTGGATTTCAGGCCCCAAGGAAGAGCATGGGAATCAGGCAATGTCAAAAGACAGTGTCATCCATCAGAAGGCCTGTGGGAGAAAAGACAAGCAAGAAGCCAAGGACAGCAACAACAAGACCATGAAGCCCAAGTCCCATCTCACTATGTGGTGGCAGGATGCGGGACCGAGTGGACGCTTGTTGTCTGGGAGCAGGTTCATTCTTTTAGCTCTTATAAATTGCCCTCAGATATCACCCAATTTTATTGTCATTCCCAACAGCTGGATCCATTTGTGAAAGTATGTTTGTAATATTGTATACCCTTTAAATCTGCAATTGAGTACTAAATAATGGAGTGGTTTTGTTCAAAAGCAATATTTATTTTTCATGAAGATAAGAGGCATATTACATTTGCTATAGAAAATGCTGTGAGAAGAAAAAGCTGCATGTTACCGATATGACAAAAAAACATAAAACATTCTACTTACGAAAGTGTTCTGCTTTATAAGAACATATTGAATGAAAGGCATTATTCCAGGTGAGTGAGCCATGCAGCAATGTGGATTTATTAGGGTGTGTTTTGAAATGTAATTTGTACAGTGAACTTTTTATTCCTTTGATGGCAATGGAACAGATTTATTGGCTACACGTTGGAAGTGCGATAGGTAACAGATAACCAAGGGAGAAGTTTTAATAAACATGCAGGAAAGAAAAGGATAAGTGAGTGAATACGTCTGCTTACATTTCAGCTAATAAATAAAAAGTACAGATAGGGCTTTAACTGAAAACCATCCTGGTTATTGCAGCCTGGGAGGGTTATTGAAAATTGGGTTAGAACACGGAGGATTTTCATATTTACAGCTAAAATGTGAGCTGTACAAGCTAAAGTGAGTGATGTTAACACACATTTTGATTTTGGAACAGGAAGCTGATGTTTTCCCAGGAAAATATGCAAGTAGTCCTGAAAGGGAAGTGGCTCCTAATTATTACTGTCTGCCTGGGCTATTTCTGACTGTGCTCTGGGATTTTAGGAGAACTGAACAACAGAGTACTTTATTTCACCACTTATTCCCTGAGTAAAAACACTGACCACTTTTAGGGGAGTTTTAGAAAGTACATCATCAATAATCGTAGGTCTTATTTCAAAGAGTCAAGAAGAAATAAGCTACTTGAGGACAGCTGACAACTTGGGTCTGAGAGCACTGTACATAAAAGTCCAAATATATATAGGCCATTCATCTGACACCAGGACCTAAACAGTGGGGGCACGTCTCCCTCACCCTAACTGGTTATGGTCAGTAGGACCCTGGACTCATAAAAGAAAATCAGCTCTCCTTTAACTCTCAAGACTGGAGGAAAAATGTGGTCCTCTGTGAGCAACCCTTGAGCTATGTTGATCTCAGTGTTCCCTCTTAAGTGTCTTGCTTTGAGAATGATGAATCATTTCCTACTCCTGAAGTCAGTCTCTTTAAAATAGACACAAAGGAGTCAGAGAGAAAATTTTACTCCAAATATCAATAACAAATGCAAAACAGTTTTCAAGTGAGACAGTAGGGCAAAACTTATACTCCCATAATTCACAGGGGGCTCCCTAGATTTGGAAAGAACAGAAGACTCCAGATCTGACTTCACTTGGTTCAGAAATAGAAATTCAGAATGTTAAGTGAAGATATAATTAGGGATTTAAATCAATAAAATTTGCTTACTTTATTAATATACAAAAGTTTTCAGGTTATAAATAATCCACGATGGCTCACCAAATATAAAATGCCATTGTAAATCCATATGCATATATTGAAGAGACAGGAACACAAAAGCAAAATACATAAAATTATTGGCACAGTTTGGATAGTTTGAATCCATTATTAAATATGGATCCTATCAAATATTCCATCTAATTTCCAGTTATGTCAATATTTCAATGCTTAGGTTTTTGACTTTCAACTGCCCAAATTTTTCAATGAACACCATTTGAAAGGTTCATAATAACCTCCATGCCATTTATTAAAGGATTTGTTATTTTGGAGGAATTTTTGCAGAGAAAAAAATTCAAAATTCTGCTAAAACTTATAAGTTGTTTTTTGAAGGATCATAATAATAATCCTTCATATAATAATCATATAATAATAATAAGGATCATATAATAATAATATGAGCAATATTTTTTGAGATGAGTATTAAATGAATTAGAATGTCTCAGAAAATACATAAAAAGAGAACTTAGTGACTTAATTTCTAAATTTCCTATATTGTTATGGCATGGTTTTGGAGAAAGGCAACTATAGTCCACATTACCAAGCATGTAGTGCATCTCATGGAAAAAATGGTTAGGTAGTTGTCTTTGGCCCACAAACCATATTTTTCCTTTTTTATAATTAAGGCAGATATCTAAGAAAAGCCTATGTGTTCGTGTTTAATATACAAGATGCTTTCTTTAAGAGCTCAAGATCCAAAATGGTTTGTGATTCAAAATTCAACAAAATAAAAAGTTCATCTTCTGAATTTCCTACAGATGTGTGTTATATATTTGACATATCCCTTACCCTTATTTTGGAAAAATATTAAGGGTCTAAATTATTCAGCCATATGTAAGCTCTGGTGTACCTGGTTATACCTACTGAATAAACCATGTATCTATTTACACATATCCTGGACATATGTATATATTTGTGTGTATACATATATATCCTCACATACTACTATAAAATGCAGTCTTACATTCTTGGATATAGAAATTGATGATGCACCTTTCTACTTGCCACAGAACTAACAAAGCTAGGTCGTCTCAGCAATCACTGTATCATTGTATTTCAGGCTAGTAGCAAATTCGGTTGCTGGGGGTGGGGAAAGGGTCCCTTACCATATCCTTCTTAAACTAAAGGTTCTTTTATGCTCAATGTAAGTTTATGCACATTCTTTTATCGAGGTGGTCTTGAGCTGCAGGTACAATCACACCGTTCATGGTGATCCAACTGGATGTCAACAAGAGCCATGTTCTTAGCCAGGCCCCTCCTCTTGATATTGCCAGGTTCAAACTTCAGTACCTAAGAAAAGAAGCATATTTTCTGTTAGAAATCTCTTGGAGTTTAATTGATCCAGATACCATTTACTCATTCCTTTAATAATTGTTTCTTAATTATTTTGAGAATCCAATGAAAACGATTGGCTTACTATTAGAATGTATACATGTAAGCATTTTTGTAATCACTGAAGTTCAAGATTCCACTGATCTCAGAGTAATGCTCCTGTATTATCTACTTGTGGTACCAAGATGACCTCAGGTGTCTTAGTAGGTGTTTAATGATAGCTTTCTAAGGGCCTGATTCATGCTAAGTGCTGGCCCAAATATATTGTTCTTCTGACCAAAGCACAGGTAATCAATAAACACAATACTGAGTATAGTATCAACATAGAAGGGCAATTAACAAAGTTGTGAACATAATAGCCAGTGTGACTCAATGCTGAATTGAAGTAAACAGTCTGGCCTGAGAGGTCATTAGCGGTCTTAAATTACACCATGTTCACGGTCTAACATATTTGTGAAGACACAATACTTTTTACAATTTGAAACATATCAGGTTCCACTATAATTTTTGTATGATAATACATGTGTATCAAAACAGCATTTCTTCAACTAATAAGTATATCCTCGATTTTTAAATCAGTAAGTTTAAACATAACTTCTTAAATTGGTAATTTAGAAACTAACTCTTCTCTGTTGTGACCTTCAATTAGTCAAACATGACCAGATGAATAGAGATTTTGGAATGTTACCTGCTTTTTCAGGCCATTCAGCTGCTTATTTTCTCTATGTTCTTAGGTTCCTATTGGTCTTTTACATCTATTTTGTTCTATTTTCCTGTTAGACTCTAAACTTGATATGGCACCACCAAACAATTGAGCAGCATCTTACAATTTTCAAAGAACTCGCATAACATTATATTTTTGCCATCTGGCAAATATTAAGTGTTACCTAGTGAAGAAGGTATCATTATGCCTAGTTTATATATTAGACAGTTGAGGTTCTAATTGAGAAGCATCACGTGCAGGGTCTTCCAGGCCCCTGGACCAGGGATCAGTTCCTCAGGCTCCTAATGCACTTTGACCCAGTGTTTCTGTAATGTGTCTATAACTTCCTCTTGTGTTTCAAAGGTATGTCTGGCCGTACATGTGAAGCACAGTGGGAACCTGCCTTGCTGTGTTTAGTATACTTCTGTCAGAGACGAAGGCTAGACGCAGGAAAATCACAGTTTAATGTCTTTATAACTTGTCATAGAATCCCCACAATTCTTTTATGAATTATATTCCCAGCCATTTTCTTATCTCATATTAAATATTTAAGGTCTTAAACAAAACTAAAGCCATCTACTAGAAATAACAGGCCCAGAGTACTCAGCACTATATTTTCCAGGCTGCATACTCCTTCCATTGAGCATTTAGCTGTGTTGTTCCACAGGAGTTCTGGGGTGTCAGAGAATAAATCACTGCATTTTTTTTTTTTAATTTAAGCTAGATTTTGATTGAAAAGAATGGTGAGTATAAACTGGGAGAACAAAAGACCATGTGAGAGAGTTCATGAAGGACGCACAAGACACTCAACAGTGGTTGTTATTGGTAAAGCTAGTTCAAGTGCCAGTTTTCCAACTAATTCTATTTTTAATCATTTTCTCCTATTATTCTACTGCAGTTGAAAGATGTATCATACAATTCCACATGATTTATTATATGTTATCTCTCTTGATTTGATTATAATAGCTTTAGGGGCTAGAATAGTAAAAATAATCACTAATATTGAGCACAGACTAGATGGCAGGCACCATTGCAGGAGGCTCTGAGAATATTAAATTATTTGGCTCTTTCTACAAAACTAGGAAATAGAACTTTTCTAATTTAGTTTATAGACTAGGAGAGAGATTGAGTTACATGGAGCTAATAGGTGGTAGAACTGGTCTGGCTTGCCATGGCCTAAGCCATGTCCTTAGTCCTGTATTTAGTATGCACATCTCAACAGCATGTTGGGCACATAGTAGCTACTTCAAGAAATGCATCTGGGTGAACCTGACGGTGATGCGACCAATGCAGAAGACTAGGGAAAGCTTCATATTCTCTCCGTTTTGCCCTCTTCTAGTGTCCCTTCTATTCCAACTGTAAACAAACAGGAGGCAAAACAAGGGGACAGAACAGGGCACAAAACAAAGTGGTCCACATTTTGGACCAGTTTGAATCCTTTTGTGACTTTGATATAAAATTTAAAGTACTAAGTCCAGAGTTACAATGACATTTGCTTTTTCCTTCCATGGGAGAAAATGATATTGCTTCTCAATGAAAAAAAAAAATTAGTAGAATGATAAGAAAAAATAAGTTAGAAATAATAAAGCAATGAGTAAAGAATGTGTTATCTTTTGGGGTATCAAACAGTCCTGCTCATGATAGATATAAAAACCCTACAGCACCATATTTGGTAGGAGTGTTTTGGAGGGGCTTGGGAGGTTGCACCTCTATGGCTTTGTCAAGTATTTCTTCAATATAAATGAGTCACTATTGTCCAAGATTATCTGCATGTAAATCAGGCGTGGGAGCTGGGAGATGCAGGGGAGGGAAATGGTTCCTAAGAAACTGAGCATGTGATAAATATTCTTTGTTTAAGAGAAGACCATCATTGAGGCCTGACACTTTGCAGTGACTACCATCTGTAAAATCAGTGCTCTGTCAATTTGCTTTCTCATTTGACAACAAACAAAAGTGAGAGCTTTGGGATGAGAGCAAAAACCTGAGCAGGTTTTCTAACTTGTCTTCTGATTGTTCAGGGATTTTCTCTGTGTTGTATATTAAGCAACACAAGCACAGTATATATGTGTTTTGCTGATAAGAAGAGAAAAATGAATTGGCAGACACTTTTCCCAGACAAGACAGGAAAGTACTGTTTGAACAAAGTGGAAATTGGACTGCTTTACTGACTGATCACAGCCCTGATGTTCAAAGCTTTCAGACCATGTAATAGTCTTAGGTTCAGGTACACAGCATTGAAAGGAGGAAAAAAGCAAAGCTGATTTGAGGGAGCATGGAAAGTTAAAAGAAAAATGAAAAGCTTTTATCGAGAAAGCAAACTGGTGGGCTACAGGTTATCTGGTCACCTTTAAAGGGAAGGAAGCATTGAATTAATTATAGTAGCTGAAGGAAACTTGCTAATAAGTACCATCACAAAGTGCCTCCCTATTTTCCAAGCTATGAGTCACAGCTGCAAGCACACACATGGAAATAAAAATCCACTGAGGGGTAACCAGGCTTTTCTTAGCACCTATGGGTGAAAACGGAAATCTTGACTCCCCTCTACCCCCTGGAAAACTACCTGAAGCTAGACAAAGTTGACGTCTACTAAATGGAGAGTGACTGAGCCAGTCAGTGGCTTTTATATCACTATACAAAATCAAAGATGCTCGGTTTTGCAAATTACCACATCATGAAAGATATTTAACTACAGTTACTAGCCTTGTTGCCAATAAACCACTGAATGAATCATTGCCATAAAGCCATTATATTAATAAAACAATACCGGGCAGAAAAGCTATCTGCTGAGTTGGGTTCTTGTTTATTGGGAATATAAAAAAAGGTTGTTAAGGCCTTGTAACAGTTCCCAAATTAATGGCTGACATAGGAACACAAGTACATATTTCAGCACAAATGCATTGTATAAACCTGAATCATTAAGAGTTTATTTAAGATTCTACTGAACTTCTAGAGCAGGTAGCATTCAACACACACACACAATCACACAGTTTCTTAAAAGAAAAGAAATTTCATTTTTGCTTCTAATTTGACTTCTTTCAGGTGCATAGAATCAAAATTTTTACGGGTTGACAGTGAATTATTCCAAAACCTAAGTGACTTCAAGCCAAAACATTCGGAGAAGGGATAACATTTTCTTTTTTTTTTTTTGGAGAGAGAGAGAGAGAGAGAATTTTAATATTTATTTTTTAGTTTTCGACAGACACAACATCTTTGTTTGTATGTGGTGCTGAGGATCGAACCCGGGTCGCACGCATGCCAGGCGAGCGCGCTACCGCTTGAGCCACATCCCCAGCCCAAGAAGAGGTAACATTTTCTACCTGAGCAATCACTCAACGTGCAGGCAACAGTTGTAGCTGAGGCTGAGCATTATCACAGAAGGACTGATTTCAAATCATAAGACACAGCACTCAATAAGAAAGATCTGAATGACAAACAGTTCAGCAACATTACACTGAGAAGTTTGAAGGTGACGAAAGGCTGGGTCAGGTAGTGTTTATAAAATGCTCATGAATTTTGAAAATGCAGTCTTAATATCTGTGAATATTCACTTCTAACCAGAAGTTTTATATGAGCACTGTGGGGTTATTATGGGGAATATCTTGTCGATAGTTCCGACCTTTATAGAAAAAAATAATCAAATGATCTTCATAGCACTTTAGAGAATCAATGCCTACGCGTTTAGCCTGTCCGCTGCGGAGGACATGATGGGAGCCTGGCTGAGCAACTAATTCCAGAGCATGACATTAGCACAGGGTCTCATTCATGGTACCGATGGGCCTGGTCTGCTGGGAAGTAGCTTGCCCAGGTCAGGCTTGCCAAGCTCTGGCAAGAAGGCCTGATGGAAGCTGGGTCAGATGGGAAAGGCTGTGCACACTCCGTAGCGCTCCAATGGAGGGTCTTTCCCTTGGCAAGGAAATCATCAGGGCTGAAAGGTAATCAGAACTGAGAAAGTCAGACCAAACACTTCCACGCATGCTTGTCTTGAGCTTTACAGTGTCTGTTCTCATTCACCTCCATCCTCACGTGGCGAGGAAAACAGGTGTTGTCATCACCATTGAAAAGACGGGTGAATTAACTTGTTATAAGCAGCCTGTAAACATTAACTGTGCCACATCATACCTCTGTTCTTTTGTATTTATCCAGCACTTCCACCACCGACCTGTTTATATTCCTTATACAATTTCAGTAGGATGAGATCTTGAAGGGAGAGTACAGTTGTAACAGCTAATGGATTTCATGTAACTTAAGTGCTTCCTGGGAACCTGAAATTGTAGGTTTTTGTGGGGATTAAGAGAGAAAAGCGGCAGTCTGCAGGGCTTTGGTGGCTGAACCTGTGTGGCCTCCTCATTCGGCACAGCCTGAGCCAGAATCATCTCGTCCTCCTCTTTTCCCACTCTGTTGCCCTCTTTCTCAGTAGGAAAACACAGGAAAGGCGTGAGTTGTGGTCTCATTCAAAGGCACAGAAAGGGAAAGGAGCAGGAAGACTCCCTACAAGCTCTCAAAATGCCATTCCCACAAAAATAGTTGAAAAGCTTTTCTTGACTTATGTTTGGTTACAATCATGACCCACAAACTTTAGCCAGAGAGTAGAAATTTCTGGAACAAAATTTTCGTCTCTTTGGTCCCATTTTGCAATGTTAGATAAGCGTGTTTCAATAACAGATGTTTCAACAGATAATGTATAAGTACTATTTTTTTTTTATCTCAAGTTTGTAGCTCAAAATTAATTTCTCAGCGTAACACAGATGAGTGACTTGTCATTTGTCTTTCCAATTGAGGACCAGGTCTTAGGACTTGATACCAGTCCTTCCATTGTCTACACTGTATTACTCTAATGTTCTGTTTCTCCTAGGTCTCTAACTATAATAGAATGCAAATTTTAGTGCAAAATTCTACATTAAAATAAAAGGAGTCCTCTATTTATTTTTATTTTCTAGAGAAAGAATGATTCTAGAGGCTGTAAATGAATAAGTAAAAAAGAACTTTTAGACTTGTGCTGTCCAACACAGTAGCTACTGACCATATGTAGCTATTTACATTTCAATCAAATTAAATACACTTTAAAAAAATCAGTTTCTCATTGTGTTATGCACATTTCAGGAGCTCAGCGTCCACCTGTAACAGTGATGACCATGTGGGACAGAACACGCATCAGTGTAGACAGTTCCATTAGACCGTGCAGGCAGTTGGCATTGTGACAAAAGCAAGAGAGGAAGGATTCCTATCTTTCTCCCTCCCTGCTTTCTAACCTGACTGAAGAGTCATTGTAGCCTGGGTAGCGAATAATGAAAAACCATAGGTATTAATTTAAAAGGTCACCGTATTTCTAGGGGATATCCTGTTCCTATTCCAGGGAAGAAGAGAACTGAAATGATAGGATCCTGTTATGTCTACACAATATGTTTTATTGAACCCTCCCTTTCATAAAAATCACTACCCAAAGTACCTTTCAAATCAGCAAAAGCTGTCTTAAAGGCCACTCTCATCTTCCCCTTGTCCTTCTCCTCGGAGGAAGGAGGCTCCGACTTTGCCCCGAAGCAGGACAGAAGGCCCTCATGTGAGCAGAGCTCTCCCTATTGCCACAGAAAAGGAGTACTGTTGTCTTTGAAGACAAAGGAAAACGAGGACTCCCAGCAAAGCCCCCCCCACCCCGTTTATTCCCACTAGATTGCATTTGTTATCTATCATTTCTCCACGACCATCCACCCTTCAGCATACCCATTACAGGAAAGCCATTCAGGTCTTCATTTCCTTATGAAGTTTCCTGCATCCTTGAACACTTATATTAAATAAATTTACATACTTTTGTCAGTCTGCTTTTTGTTATAGTGTTCTCAGCCATGAGCCCAGAATGAATAGAAGGAAAGATGGTTTCCCATCCTTACTCCTAGACATTCCAGGAGGCATAGAACAACTGTTAGGATGGAGGAAAAGTACTCCACAGGGAGCCCACAAACTTTTGAGAGGAGATAATACTGTACGGTAGTGCACACTGTTCAAACCCCCACAAGAAAAGAAGTGTGACCTGGGCCATGATATCAGCTTCATGAGGAGCGTTCTAATTTTGCATATTTTAATTCCTTAATGTTGAGCATTGAAGTATTTGTGGAGAATCGCATAGGCTTGCTCTGTGACAAGTTCTCATTATTCCCTTAAGGGTGTCATCTCTCATAGAAACTCATTTCACATCTCATCAGTTGCAACCATGAGCTGGGGAAACTGCGTTTTCATTTCTCAGAGGCAAGAATAAAGAAAGAGGACTAATAGAGAAATGGACTAGAATTTTCCCTTAATGAGACGAAGCTCAAGCAAACCCCCGTTTCTGGAAATGGAGTAAGCTTTCTGCTGCTTTCTGCAGGGCACTTGACGGTGATAACTGTGACACATTCCAAGGGTATTTTAGGAGTCGAGAGGAAATATGACAGTGTTTGTTCCAGGTATGCAGCTGCTGACTGAGTGATTGATGCTGTTTTGTCTTTTTGTCTAGCACTTGGCAGAGTGAATTCATATAGAGCTCTGCAGTCCTGGAAGTGAAGATATTAGGACACATTTTAAAGAGATGCTTTAGAGTGTACTTTCAAAAGGATGCCAACATTGTAGACTCACTCATGACAAAGAGATCAGAGGTTTCCCCCTCTAGATATTAACTGTGAACAGAAACTTATAGGTGACCATTATTGTGTGCCGAAGAGAAAGGAGCTAAGAGGAGGAGGGTAACAGGGCTCTTCAGACTTCTCAGAGGTAACTTTCAGGGGGATGGGGGAGTGGGGGCCCGGTGAGAGTCCTTCTGGTGTATGATCAACTCTGCCATTTCTACAATGAGAAATTTAAAAAAACTAAGCTGAAACTTTTATCTGAGCAGAGAGTCAAGATAAAAATAAAGCATCAATACATCAAAGCCCTAAACTTGAATGCTTTTCCTCACAGTTATTACTAGGTAGAGATCTTGTCACTTCCTAGATTATTTTAACTCTAACCTGATTGTTGCATTCTGCATTTATCCTCGGGGTATGACTAAACATTACAAAACTCAGGTTTTTAAATGTGAAGGGCAACAGCCAATCTAGAGTTCATCAGTTCAGACAAAAATAAAACACAATGAATACAGACCATGGCATTCTCTAGGTATGAGAACATTTTTGTTTTCCTTTGAAATCAGTGGGGTGGAATAAGCAATTCTTCTGACTAAGAATATATGTTCTATGTAGGTCTGAAATAGTGTTTCCACTGCTTAAGGTGGGCCTGGATACTGTGACAGGACCTCCCACATTTCCTAGGCTATAAACATCAGTTATGACATGTCATTTCATCCAACCCAGAAATTACCTCTTATTAGTATTGTATTATTTTCAGGATAAAAATCAAAGAAACTCGGGCTCAGAGTATAGCTTGGTAGTACAGTGTATAGCTCTAGTACAGAAGAGAAGTAGCATGTATCAATGCCTTGGGTTTCCGAGCACCATAAGGGAAAAAAAAAAAAAAGGTCCATCCACAAAAGTCAGTTTTTCAAAACTGGAGATCTTATTTAGAGAAAATCATCTATATATTCCTTTACTTTGTTGAATATTGCTGGAAAGCAATGCAAATGATATCTCCTAAAAATAATGTTTTCTTCATATTTCAACTTACATATTTAAACATTTCTACGTGATGTTTTATACATTGCAAAATGCATTTCATGGTTACTGTTTTATTGGGTTATCTGGTATGACTTCTCAGTTTATTACACATATGTGAAAACCAAGTCTCTAAACTTGAGCAGCTGACAATCAAGAATCAATTAGAGCTACTCTCAAAGTCAGGGGCAGCTCTAACACCCTTAATTCTATTCTTTTATGTTTAATACGGTGCCATATGTTTTAATAGAGAAAGCACATTACTAGCAATAAGAACACAGACACACCAATCAGGATGGCAATTATCAAGAATACAAGTAACAAAAATGTTGGCAAGGACGTGGGGGAAATGGAACACTCATTCATATATCACTGGTGGAACTGCAAATTGGTGCAACCACTCTAGAAAGCAGTGTGGAGATTCCTCAAAAAACTAGGAATGGAACCACCATTTGACTCAGTTATTCCCACTCCTTAGTTTATACCCAAAGGACTTAAAATCAGTGTATTATAGTGACACAGCCACATCAATGTTTATAGCAGCACAATACACAGTAGCTAAGCTAAGGAATGAACCTAGATGCCCATCAACAGATGAATGAATAAAGAAATAATGGTATACATACACAATGAAATATTAGTCATAAAGAATGACTTTATAACATTTGCCAGTAAATGGATGGATTTGGAGACTAACATGCTAAGTGAAATAAGCCAATCCCCAAAAAACAAAGATTGAATGTTTTAACTGATATGTGGAAGCTAAACCAGAATAAATGAGGGAAGGGAGAGGAAGAAGAGAAGTTCAGTAGATTAGACAAAGGGTTAGGAAAGGAAGAAACAGGAGATAGGAAGAGGAAGGACAGTAGAATAAATCTAACATAATTTTCCTATGTATACATATAAAAATACCTAAGTGAATCCCACCATTGTGCTCACCCACAGAATGGGTCCTAATTAGACTAATATTCTGTGCTTGGATAATTTAATAAAAATGGAATATACTTTAAAACTAAGAATTAATTAAAAAAAAAAAAACACAGACTCTGGAACCAGTTGATGGGGGTTCATATCCTGGCTTTATGATTTGCTGACTATTTTATGCTGGTCAACTTACAGATCCTCATAGGCCTTGGTTTACTCACTCATAAGGAGAACAAAAATAGCACCCCCTTTACAACATGGTAGACAAGCTCTGAAGCATACCTTGTAAGTGCTCATAGAGATTTGTTACCAGTATTATTAAAGGTTACTACTCTCCTTCAATTGCTTTCCTTCTCCTTGTTTATTTTTGTATGATCCAAGAACTAATTCCCAGGCAGGGCTAACCAGTATTTAGCATTTCAGAAAAATAATCATTTTAGAAAAAAGTACTTTCATATTTAAAGAATGAAAAGGTCTCTGATAATTTATATTTTGCCATTGTTGTTATGCTTCCTTTTTGTAAATAATTAAATTAAAGTTTGGTCCTTACCATTTTCTTACTGAAACCTAAATTTTCAGTTGTCCTGTATCTGAACTGCATCATCTTTCCCAAAAGGAGTCCAGCTAAGCTGTGAAATTATTGTACCATATATTATATGGTATTATATATTCTAACCAGGCTATTATTGACCACATGGTACATTTTGAAAATTAGAAAACAAAGTCCCTTTTTCAGAATAGATTAGCCTTTCGCCAGGATACTGGCTTGCAAGACTAGCTGGGGTAGAATTTCAGCTCTCAATCATCCTGGTGGCTGGGTGAATTACCTGAACAACCACATTCAGCAGCACTGTCTCCATTTGCCCCAAGGTTACAGAGCTGATGTAGTTAGAAAAGAACTCAATGTAGCATCAGAACAAGAAACTGGCGAGTGACATACCTCGTGATACTTTTTCACAGTTTTCCCTGAATTGCACCTGCAGGACTTCGAGTTGGCAGTTCCACAGCCACAATTTCCTCCACAGCGCTGCACGAGGAGGCAACGTGGAAAGAAGACCGCGTTGGTCAACTGCAGCTCCTGTCTTAAATTGACCGAGTAATTCCTGGGAGTGCAACTGTAACGCTTGACATCATCGTTGAGCCTGTCCAGGTCAACTGTGGGCAAACGCACACACTGTGTGAGCAAACACACACTCATAAGCACAAATGATCAGCATGTGTTTTGGGAATAGAGTGGGAAGATTGTGCAAAAGACAACCCAAACTGAGGGATTAAACCTGTCCTTGGCTTCTCAATTGCAGGGCTCCTCAGGTAGAATAACTATTTGTCTTTTGATCCTATCTGCCCTTCAAAAATAACTACAAAAACAAAACAAAACAGTCTGTATCTGGGCTCAAATTTTCTGGTAGCTTTTTGTATGCAAAAAAAAAAGAGTTCTAAGGAAAGAAAATGTAATAGTTGGCAATTTAAAATAATCGCCTTTATCTTCAAGAAACACAAATAAATTGCTTCTTGCTTCTAAATAAATCCTGACTCAAAGTCATTACTCAAATACAATTTTAATTATATCAATGACATATTAGGGACAATCACTCCAACATACGTATGTGGCAATGAAGTTTCTACCAGGAAGCATGAGGAGAGAAAAGGTTTTAGTTTTATTTTAACCCCCAAGTTAACCAAAATGTTAAAGGAAATGGTCTTCTGTTGTGGGCATGATGCATGTCTGTGCCCTGGGTCCTCGATGGCAGTCCTCCATGGTGGGAGTGCCTGAGCTCTGCAGGGAAATGACAGACAGCTTTACACCGTTGTGCCTCCTTTTAGTGGGAAAGTTGTTTATTGACTCAGACCTCTGTTTCCTCATCTATAATATGTAAACATTTGAAGGGGTAAATACAGAGTGTGCCTGGTACTCATTTAATACCAGCCTTTTTTCATTCATCTTGATTTATTTGATTGCCTCTACCCTCGTTTTTTCCTTTTAAAATATGGCTGACATTTAAAAAAAAAATCAAATCATTTCTCCCTCTTTCTCTCATTTGGTGATGACTTCATGCAAATGATTGTCAAGGACTGTGGTTGATGGGACTACAATGAATTAACAGTGTCATTCGAAAGTTTCAAATCTAAGTTGTAAATCTTTTCTTGAATTAAATTTGTTGTTGTGTCCCATAAAGTGTATTTTAAGTGGTGTTCTCAAATCCATCCCACCATCCATCGTTTGCCATTCAAATCCTCTGTCTGGCGCGCACATACACAAGTGTCTTCTCACAAGGATGCGGTTGGAAGGAAGCCCTTTTGTCTGCACAGGTTCCACCACCACTTCCCTGCCACAGGAAGAAGACCACATATGCTGGGCAGGTTTCATCATGCTGACCCTGGATCTAGCCCCGGAAAGTACCTTAGTCTTAACCAAAACTGCTTGAGGAGCAGCAAGGAGGTGACTTTGGGGCCAGAGGTCAGAAACCTAGGATGTGGTCAGTAGAATGCATCCGAGGGGTTGAAGGACATGAAGGTACATGGTAGGCTGAGTCCATGAACTCCACATAGTCAGCAAATTTCACTGAGAATAAGAAAGAGACCAACCATATGGCTAGATGACCCCTTGAATAGGAAATTAAATGGCAGCTGGATTAATGTCCTGCCCCGTGTGCTTTTCAGATGTGCAACTGTGCTTCGATTCTCAAGGGCATGGATTTTTCTCCAACTGATATATGCTGAGTCCAGGACACTGTGGGGACTGAATAAATGCTAAATAATCACTGTGCATAATTTATTGCTGTTTTTTTTTTCTTTCTTTGTAAAGACATGTCATAAGTTTAGCTATAATCAATCCAGATTTAAATTGAATGAACTCTGTCTTGGGAAAGGAACCATTTTATTGCTGCTAAAGCCCTGGAAATAACTGCAAGCAAAGCAGGAAGGATTACATAAATGGATTAAGAAGTGCAGCAATCATCCATTACAAGTGTCACCTTGAGATAAATACTGTTGCTGGCCTGTGCAATATTGGGCTTGTGGACAGGGCTGGTGCAGAGGGCCAAATCTGTTGGCTGTGATAATGAAAATGTATTTGTCTAACAGGGAGGAGTAAAGAGGTGCAATTAGCAAGAAGGGATCTTGATGCATGTGAAGGCAGAGAAGGACAGGAGGGAAGAATCAGAAGAGTTTCTACTTTAGTTCAGTTCCCTGCTGGGCGCCTTACCCATTAATCTACTTTTAATGTGGTCCCCACCCTTTCAAGGTGGGTGCTATTTAACCAAGGTGAATAATAAATGATAAAATTGAAGTTAAATCCTTTCTTCCTTTTTCTCCATATGCTCTTTCACACCAAGCACAGCAGGGATGGGGTCATAGGTAACCCACTGCTTGAAGGAAGAAGACTGCATCACTAGGCAAACACCTGGCTTTGCTGTAGGATGTTGAACTGGAGTTGGGGCAGTGAGTGGCTACATCCTTGGCTCCAGGAGATCCAAGCCAAATTCTAGCATGCCTCTCCTCTAGGAATTTAGCCAAACCCCAAGGTGCCCTTACCAATAAGGATAAGGCACACGCGCCTTATTCCCCTAAAAATCAAACTCCTCACATTGTAGAATGTAATGCCCAGCGCTGGTTACTGTGTTTCTTACCTGCATGAAGAGATTTACAGTGCTGTCAGTTTTATGCATCAATTCACTGATGTGACTAAGGACTGTGGCCTCCTGTGACTGCTATAGAATTCAGCTGCCCTACATCTTAGGGGATTGAAACCACCTAGGAACTCAATTTAGAACTAGAACTAAAAGGTGCTTCTGACTGGATGCAAATAACTTCAAAGCATGATTGCAGGCTTTCTGTGGGGGATATTGAGTTTCCAGCCAAAGAAGACTGATTAGGCAGCATGGCACAGCAGGGAGCCAGAGGAGGCTGAGCAGCAATTAAGGCTTCTGGCTCTCCTGTCAGAAGGAGGCTTCTGGTGTGTACCTGCTTGCAGGGAGGCAGGGCAAGTGGTACAAATCCAGGAAGAAGGATTGCCCTTTCCATTTCTGCTTCAATCTGTGTGGTTGAACATGGTTGAACGTTACAGAGTAGCAAGGATATACCAAATTTAATTGAAAATCCCATTAATTTCACCTGTCTTCCTTATTTCACCCAGGTATAAAGAATGCCTTAATATCTCTGTTACTCTTCTCTTGAATTTGAGTCTTGCTTTTTCATGGATCCTCAAAATAAGTTTTGTTTGTTTGTTTTGGATTTTTTTGGGGGGGCGGGGGGAGCTGTGTATCAGCAATCTTTCAGAAGGACTAAGAAGGTTCCACTGTCTCCGAAGACTTCCTCTAGATGGGCACTGCACAGTGCACTAAGGAGCACCCCTCCTTCTGCAGCCATGGCCTCAAGGTGCTTCCCAGTTACAGGGATTCTTTGGGTTGCAGTAAGAATTCTGGGCTAGGAGCACTGTGTGGAGATGTGAAAGCACACCCTTGATCAGTTCCTAATAGATGAGGGTTTAGGAGTGGAAGAAGGGAGAGTCAGCCTGGTCTTTTTGATGCTGGCCATTAGATAGCTAGTGCAGGATCCCTGAAAAGCTCCTCACATATGAATGTGTGAAATCCACAGAAATGCTATGAACTGTAGACCATCATCACTCTTAAAGTTGAGGAACTTAAACCTTTGGAAAATTAAGAAAAAATTTTGTGCACATCTTCTCTTGGAATTGTAAGGTTGCCAAGCGGACTTCACCATCTTTTACCCCTCCTCTCCTAGTGGTTGGCCCACACCAGAAGGTCCAAATGCAACCCATTTAAGCTCATTTTTTTTTTTCTAAAATCATGTGGTTTCAACATTTAGGAGCAAGTTACTGCCAAAGGAAAAATGACATCATTGTTGTGCCAGATTTCTTTGTAAACAATAGGTATCTTTACAAATGAATCCAACAAACCATTTTTTTAATTTAATTTTTATAGTCATCAAGAAAGGAAGAAACTATTCAAACTTCTTTTAGGGACCATGTATAGTACCATCTTGTATATTGAATGGCTCTTTTCTCTAACCTAATTTGGAGTGGAGTGGAGTGCAAAGGTGTTAGGCTAAGGTTGAAAAACTAAGGTTCTAGAATCAGCTCTACCAAGGAGCCACCGTGATGCACAAAGATGAGGGCACTAAGACCAATGGGATCTACAAGCAGTGCACAGAGGGGTAGAGCCTGGTGCCAAAAAGGCTGGCTCTCAGATATCTAGCCCAAGGTTCTAAGGAACACGTCCTTCACCAAATGGGAACTAGCACCACAATCTGTTATGCAAATTGCAAAACACTTCACTTTGATGTCACAACACTATATTTATGAAGCTTGGTGTGGGGGTGAGAGGTGAGAGGAATATATGAATAACTGTACTTCTACGACACACAACCAGGGGCTCTCCACCTTTTTCAAGGTTCATAAATTCCCCAGGAGGAGTCTGTTCATCTTTATGGATTTTACAATCTCACTGTGATTTTCAGATTCCCTCGTCTATAAATCAGACATAATTGTGAAAATTGTTTTCACATTTCGACCTCAATTTGGTAGAGCAAATAAATCTGGAAAGAACAGTTTATACTTTCTAATGAAGGAACATCAGGATATTTTAAACTTAAAATCATAAAATACAATAAATTTCATAAATATTTCACAAATATCTTCAATATTACTATTCCCACTTTACAGCCTAAAGTCAATGATCGTATAGTAAACATTCAATAAATATGTACTAGGAAATGTGT
The DNA here is from genome assembly GCF_048772815.1 of Callospermophilus lateralis. Classification (NCBI taxonomy): domain Eukaryota; kingdom Metazoa; phylum Chordata; class Mammalia; order Rodentia; family Sciuridae; genus Callospermophilus; species Callospermophilus lateralis. The sequence goes on along the minus strand of NC_135306.1, from coordinate 122,861,145 downwards.
GGATGACTAAATGAATATCTGAAGACATTAAGCATGAAGTTGAAACCATCTTTTTTTAAATATATGTACCTTTATTTTATTTATTTATATGTGGTGTTGAGGATCGAACATGGTGCCTCAAAATGCTAGGTGAGCCCTCTACTGCTGAGCTGAAACCCCAGCCCAGTTGATACCATCTTGTGGAGATTTGGGGAACCCTAGCAACTCATGAACTGGGGAGATGTATGCAACACATCTATGAAATGAAAAATGAGAAAAAAAGTTAGGAGATGATAAGGAGTCAAGGAAGTCTGTAGACCCCTTTTTCTCTCCTTAAAGACTGGGAGTAGCTAAGTTTTAGACACCATGGAGTTCCCCACAGCCTGGGCTTTGCAGCTAATTGGGCCAGGTTCATGCCATGGCTCTCTACTCTCAGGATGCCACAGAACATTTCTGAATTTATTTCTTTTACTACATAAAATGAGAATAATAATACTTTCCTGTCAAGAAATTTAAGCACAGGTCCAAACCCTAGCTCTCAGGAGGTATGCCCAATGTTATTGTTACAGTGAGTAAAACAGATGAAGTCATCATTCTGCAGTTGGTGATGATCAAGGGAAGGAAGGTCATGGCCACCTTGATTTACATCACAACGTGATAATATGGGTGTTCACGTAAATTTCATGGGACTTAACACTGTTCTTTGCATGTAAAGATACTTGAGCCAGATTTCTCAACCCCAGCAGTTCTTGCATGTGTGTGCACTGTAGGACCAGGGCAGTGTCCTTCACTCAGTGGGTCACAGAGCAAAAGGATTTTATACTGGTATCCCCTTGCTTCACAGAAAACCTGGTTACAGAAGATACAAGGCACACGCATTCACTTTTAATAAGAACTGCTGTTCTCCCACACACTAAAAGTGACCTACGTCTTCCCTCTGCCAAGTGATATTTCCCATCAATCTACATGTGGACATAGATATGCCTAGATGGGAAGGAGAACTCTGATGAAATGTTGGGTTAGGATAGTCCCAAAGATGGACAATCTCCTCAAGGAGAAAAGAGAGGAGACACTCAGAATAGAAGGGAAATGGCCTTGTACCTTTGGTGAGATTTTCTTCAAATACTGTGAGTGTGTGCCTTCCTAGACACATGCAACATCATAAAAACAAGATGGTTTTATTAATGTTTACTTGGACACTGAGTGAGTGGGGAATCTAGATACTTAAAAATCATATGGGTCATAAATACTGGCTAAAGAATAAGGGGAAAAACGGATGCCAGAAAGTTTCTGTGTAAATAATATCCCAGAAAAGTTTAGTACTTGGCAATAATTTTGTAAACTTTTAATGAGTGTACTGATTATGCAGATACTTAAAAATGACAAAATTTGGATACAATGTATGAGGTTCCCCAGATTACTGATGATTATCTTAAAGCCTTAAACAGAAGAGAGCAGAGGAGTTCAGAGAAATATCTTGGTTCTCTGCAGAGTTTTGCAAGCAAATAATAATAATAGTAGCTGTCATTTATCAAGGTCCCATCAAGTGTGAGATATTCTGTTATTATCTACTCCTAACACAATTTTGTAAAGTGTTTATGATTATAGCCATTTTTTAAAATGCAGAAAACAAAGGAGGTCTGTGACTTCTACAAAGCTACTACTTTAGGATTTGCGTTAGAATTTTATTACAAGTTTGCTTGACTTTCAAGTCCATGATCTTTGCACCACAGCATTCTTCTTTCTTTTGCTCCATTTATGTCAAATTTATGTAAACAACTCTAATATTCCTAAAACTTGATGCATAACACATGGGTTCAGGAAACCCCATGAAGCTAACCCTATTTCAATAATAAAAATTAGAAATATAAATCCACTGTGATTTGGTGTCCCCAATACCTCTGCCTGTTTAATTTAAAGAGAGGCAGCTGCAGAGGGCTGACATCTCAAGACTGATTTAGCCAATTCATAACTGGTATCAGTCAAGGGATTTTGGAAAGTTCTCATGCATGTATCAAATAAGAAGAGAAAGTTATAAGAATTCAATTTCTTTTTTTCCTCAATATCTTTTTAGTTGTAGGTGGACACAATGCCTTTATTTTTATTTATTTATTTCTATGTGGTGCTGAGGATCGAACTCAGTAAGGCTACCTGTGCTAGGTGAGCACTCTATCACTGATCCACAACCCCAGCCCCAAGCAACCAATTTCTAAAACATATATATGCCTTAATATATTTTGAAATGATTTTCTATATTCTAAATCATTTTTAAAAAGCAAAACTTGTATTCATGTGGTAATCATGCAATGGCAAGAAAAAGAAACAACAGTACATTATTTTCTTTCTTCTTTTTCTTCTTCTTTTTTTTAAAGTATTCTGACCTAAAAGAATTCAGAAGCAATTTAAATCATATCTTGATATGAAACATATTTATGTCACTTATTCCTCAGCTTCTTATGTCAGTTATTGTTATTTACTTATAAATAATTTGCAAATTAGAGTCAAATGTTTTTGATCTTAGACCAAACTGTCATATGAAAAATAGCAGAATTGGTATTAGATCCTCAGAAATAGGGTAGTAACTGGAAACATCTAACCATTTAGAGTGCAAAATTCATACATCTCAGACCTCATTCATTGTTATTAATTGAATATCTAGAAGTCTACTACAATTAATATTAAAATATTGACTTTTTTAAAGAGTGGTGTACATCAATTTTAGCATTATACCTAAAAATGAAAATTATTTGAGAAATAATGCATGTCACTAATAACAATTTTGTTCATATTTTAATCACTACCTCTAAACTTGCTCCCCCCCTTGCCATTGTGTGTTGGATTTTCAATGGCAAACACACTTTCCATTCTAGAAAGCCAAGTTCTGGAATAAGCAAAGGAATAGGTTTCACACTGTTATCTACATAAATCACCTCCCAGTTACTGTCCACTCTAGTAAAGCTCAGGGCTGATTACTTCTTAATTTAGAAACATTGAAATTTTTGCAATGAGCTTGATGAAATATACACCGCCCCCAAGTTCATGTGTAGAGCTTCTAAGTGAATCATAGTTTAGCTTCAGTTCGAACTACAGGGCTCATGCCATGGCTTAGGTGGTAATTATACAGCTTCTAGAAAGAACATCCATATAATTTTACCTAATTTTGTGCAAATTTGCTATACTCATTAGCATACCCATTAGAAAAAGTAAATGAAACTTGAACTTCAAAAAGGATTTTTTTAAAAACTTTTGAGCATCTTTGATGTTAAAGCAGTAGGTTGAAATTATTGGCAAAAATTGGGTTTTGCAACTCAGTTATCTATAGATTGCAATTACATTTGCTGCCCTTCCCTCCATTACCCCCTAGGAAACTGAAAGCTGGATATATTAACTTGTTATATTATCTTCAGTCCAGAAGGTTTTATAGTCAAGTTTGAGCTTATCTGTTACTTGAGAATTTTATAAAATAGACCTTATGCATCAAATTTCTAGCTTAACATTGTTTTCTCTCTCCTCCCCAAACTCTTACTCTCCTCTTGTTTCTCATTTTCAACTCTCAAAGAGAACTAAAACCTATCATTAATGCTCTCTTCTATCAAGGGAAAAAACCAGAAGCAAAATACAAAATTTAATTTCAAAACATTAACTCTTTCTGGTTATTGTGCAAGTTCTTTACCCAATGTGATCTTATTTCATGGTTTATAAATCTCTGTGTTTTATATATTCACATTCAAGTGTCTTAGAATCCTGCTCTTCAGAATTATGAAAAAAATGCCAGTTTTGATCTGTCTGGGCAAATCAAAATAAAAAACGCTCACCAGATTAATAAATGACAAGCGTGTTTCTGCACGACATCACTAAGCCGTGATATTAACAGCAGGGAAGGTTTGGAGATCCTATGCGGCTCGTGTTGTAGCTGACATCTGATGGGTTCCCATTATTCATAGCTGTTTTTCTGTTTCACTTTATTCACTGTTCCCTTCTTCAAATATTAGGACACAAGCCATAAAGTTTGTATTTTTAAGTTCTAAAAGCAGAAAAGACTAGCTGAAATATTAAACCTGGCTTCCCTGGCTTTTGTGATACACACAGGTGGTTCATCATTAGAAGAATGATAAACAAATCAGCACATTTATACAAATGCAGAAACTTGGCAGGATTAAATGAAATGGTACAAATCTGCCTTCAGGGCATTTTAAACAAATGATTAAGAAGTGAAACCTAAGCCAACTGGGGAGAGAGATGATATTTACTCTATCACAAACATCAAGTCGAATGTCACCTTGAATGTTCTTACAAGGTTATTTCAATAACCAAAGGTATTCTTAATGAAACTACATTCCTTGGCCTATGGGGTGGATTCCTGTAAACTTTAGAAATACACTGGGTTGATGGTAGAGTTCAGTGGTGGAGCACTAGTTTGGCCTGAACAAGGTCCTGGGTTTGATCCCTACTGTCTCTTGTCTCTGTCTCTCTGTCTCTCTCTCTCTCTCTCTCTCACACACACACACACACACACACTATATATATATATGTGTGTGTGTGTGTATATACATATTATATATATGTATATACATACACACATACATTTTATATATATGATGTTAATTATATATAAATATATATATTATATATATTAATTCTATTATATATATATATTAATTCTATTTATTAATTTCTAAAATACCGGGTCTCTTAATACTGGATGCCTCAAAATATTTATAAATAGAATTAACATTCCTGCCCCAACTTCCAGAGAGTCTTGAGTTCTTGTGCCTGAGGTGAGCAGGTATCTGTATCTCTTTAGTGTTCCTTATATGATTGAAGTATTCAGTCAGAGTTAAGACCCATAGGAGGTCCTGGGATCACATATTCCCTTAGAGAAAATGCAAAGGTAGAATAACAAGGCAGCAATAGGATATAGAGGGTGGTGTGTCACAGAGCTCCTAACTGTCTGGGCAGGGTAGAGGAGCATCAGAAAGACAGGAGAGATAAGGAGGGTTTCCTCAAGAAAATGCAGTGGTTAAGATGCTTAAAGAAAGAGTTGGATCTCATTATTGTTGAATAACCTTTTTTTTTTTGGATACTGGAGATTGAACCTAGAGGTGCTTAACCATTGAACCACATCCTCAGCCTTTTTTAAAAAAATTTTTTGTAGTTGTATATGGACAGAATGCTTTTATTTTATTTTTTATTTTTATGTGGCGCTAAGGCTTAAACCTAGTGCCTTACATGTGCTAGGCAAATGCTGTTCCACTGAGCTACAGCCTCAGCACCTCTCAGCCTTTTTGCATTTTATTTAGAGATGGGGTCTCACTGAGTTGCTTAAGGCCTTGGTAAGATGTTGAGGCTTGCTTTGAACTCTCAAATCCTCCTGCCTCAGCCTCCCGAGCCACTGAATTACAGGCGTGCGCCACCGTGCCTGGCTGTCCAATAACATTTTAAATATTTTTCCTGGGGTTTTCAAAACATGAGAATATTTTACTTTCCTTCAAGTTGACATAGTAGAGGCCCCAATATACCATGCCTTACAGAGAAACAATTTTTGCTTTGAATTGAATCCAATCTGAGCTCTGAGGAGGTTCATTTTGAGGGTCACAGTGATCTGCACATGGCATATCTCCATAACATCAGGGCCCCTGCGACTCTTTTGTCCCCTTTAACTGTGGATTTTAAGTATAAAGGATTTATAACCTAAGTTATGAACAGAAAGCCCTGGCAGGAGTTTACTGGTCATATTGGCTCAAATGTTCTTATTGGTTACGTTAAAGCAACCCAGGTTCAGTTCTTAAAAGTACCCTTGATATTACAAAGTATGGGAAATAAGCCATATCTTAGCTAAACATCTTCACATCTAATGATGCAAGCCAGCCTTGTGAGACTCGTTAGTTTAAATTTTAATAACAAATTTTATCAAATAAAGCAAAGATAGAACAGACTAGAAATTAGAGTTTTATTCAGCCAGAGGTCATTTATGTCATTTCTATATTAATTTGAGTAATACATTCAAATAAACATTCTTTTCCTAAGATCATATCACTTAGACATTTATTTTTAGAGTTCTAGTATTATTGTTTTAACTCAAGATGTTTTCTCTGCCTGAATGTTTCCCTCTCTTTTCTCTTCATTCTATTTTGCTGAAACTTCCCATTGAACATATGCTCCTCCAAACTATCCCATGCCTTCTTTTCCTTTCACTTGGGACATTTACCTTTCATGTATGTGAACTACCTTGGTACTAAGAACACAGTAGATCTTGACTAAATAAATAAATAAAATGTTTGGAATGGACCCCACATATATCACATGCATAAAGTTAAAATTTTTCCAACTGAGCTTTGGCCAGGGTTTTAACAGGTTACTCCCCTGCCAATGACGACAGTTCTGGATAATGCCAACCCTCATCTCTGACAGAAGGGCACAGTACGTTATTGCAGAAGCACAGCCAAGTGGGGAAGAGACCAGGATGCTCACTTTTCTTCCCGATGTTAACTAGCCATGCATGCAATCTTGACAAGTTATTTGCTTCCCCTGACTCTGGTTGCCTCAATTGTAAAATCAGGGCTAGTAATGCCTTATTTATCAAGAAGCAAGAAGCCTAAATGTTTTTCATAAGGACTCCAAACTATTACAGATCTTTGAATCAAACCAGTTTTATCATATACAAATACAATTTGAGCATAATACAGAACTTCATTTGAAAAACATATGTGTGATAATGAATTGACTGCAATCATGTATTTAAAATGAATTAAATATGTCACATCACTAATTCTCACTTATTGTTAACACTTCTATCCCCCCTTAGGAAGAACCCCCAAGCCTCTGTTTCTTACCTTTTGATTTCCGTTCATGGTATGACCTGCCTCGATAATGAGAAGTGTCCAAATACAAATTCTCAAGATCGTCTTGCCATGACTCTGGATTAAAGTGCTTGAGCAGATCTTCCACAGTATCAAATTCTGCAACTTTTTTGTCCAAAGCCTCCACAGTGAGAGCAGAGTCCTTTACAGATGAAGAGCGATAGGATACCCCCTAAGAGTGACACACAGTTCAGTGTACTCAGAAAAAGTCCAATGATGTGAAATTCAACACTTATACAGCTATATGGAAGGAACATATACAGGCTCATGGTTATAATACATCATTTGTATAAATAACATGCAAAAGCAATCTGGCACCATCATGTCTACTCTAAAATAAGAGCAATTAATTGGTAAAAGACAGTCATTCAATTTTTGGAAATCAGAGCTAAGCTGATCATAGAACTTCTAGTTCATTTGAACTGTAATCACTTACAAAGATATAGGCTGTGTGGAAATATAAAAGTTAAGTCATCAAACTTCTTGGTTCAAGGTCCCTAGTCATCCATATATCAACTAATAATGGTGAGAATTATAATTCTGAACTCCATCCAAGCAAGTTTTCTTAATTCATTCTATTCTCCCACACTTAGCCTCTGCCCCAGGTCACCTAGCTTTACAGATATTGTGTGAGCATTGTTTCACTAGACTCTAGGGATATTTTGATAAAATTTTTCACTTTAACCAATTTATTTACTGTCAACAGGATAATTAGCCATGCAACTCTCTTGACTGACAAGTGCAAGATTCACAGGGAAAACTTATTAAAAGGGGAAAAAAAGTGCTGTGGCTTGCTAGTGATCTCAGTTGTCATTAAAAAATTCCTGAATATTCTTTAAATGAGGAATATAGCACCACTGGAAGACTGGAAAGGATTATATATTTTGCCATGGAAATAAAACATCCCCACATAAGGTTTCCAAGCACTTACTTCACTAACCCTTGTACAATCTGGAGGTAAATGAGCCATGATTCAAACATCTCTGTAAAAATTCATGACCCATTAACAGGGAAATAGAAAGCACACAGCCTCAAATGATTTCTAAATGTCTTTAAAGAAACTGCCAAACAAATAAGATCCCCTAAGGGCAAATAGCTCTTATCACTAAGGGAGAATGGAAATTAATGAAAACTTGCTTTCCTGAAACTTAACTGCAGTGTCCTATCAAGAAATAATATGCACTATAGAGTCTCAGATAGCCAACCTCTCAAATTATATTCTCACTCTCAGGCCACGTTTCCTTTCTTTAACCACTCAAAGTCCAAAGGCTGATAAGTGATTTGACGAACCTGAAAGCATTAATCTACCATGAGTATAACACAAAAGCAGTTTTTAAAGATGCCCTGCAGGTAAAAGGAAGTGGGGGCAGAACTGGGGAGTAGGATAGAAGGCATGAGATGGTTTGGTGACTGTGTTGGCCAGATTGGGACAGTCTTGATGGTGGTGGTTGTTTTTTACTTAGAGAAAGCATATATCTGACGACTTTCAGTAAGCCCTGTCACAGTAACTAGACATTCTAATCCTAGACCAACTTTTTCTGCCATGCTACTTTCATTACTTGCATATGAGTCCACTCTATATTCTGCCCAGGCATGTTCAGATAATCACTTATCTTTGTCATAAGTTACTGAAGAGTTTAGAGATTTGTTAATAGTTCTACCCAAGATAAAGACACCTTCTATAGTCATCTTGTTGATATGACTCTCATCTGGGTGCCACCATATTTGTTCCTTCTGTTTTTGATAGGTGGTTCTGTTCTTAACTCTTTAATCTAGCGCTCTCTCTCTCTCTCTCTGTTTGTGTGTGTGTGGTATGTGTGTGTGTGTGGGGGGGGTTAGCCTTGATGGAAGCACCTAATTTCTGTCTTTCCAACTCTCTTGATACTACATGCTAAGGGTAGATAACACTTACAATGCCGAGGAGTCCTCATCCAACTCATGTTGTTCTAGATAATTTAGTCTATTTGATTCATACTTAACAGATGATTTATAATTAGCCTTGTATGAAAAAATTCGAGTGTAGGAGTCCAAAACTCAAAATGAGCTGACCAAAATTAGGAGCATGATAACACACAAAAGCTTTGAAATTAAAATGCTTTCCTCTGTTTTGAAATAAAAGTTGGGATACAAATCAAGTCATTTCCACAAATGTGAAAGCTTCTTGTAACAGCTCTGGGGAAAACAGCTGCAAGGAGTATTCTGGGACAGCCCTTAATAGTGCCTGCAGTATAGTGTGCACCTAGATATTGAAGAGAAAACTCCGAAGTTACTCTCAGTCCCTGAGGGGGAGAGGGAAGTCTAATCTCTTCTAATATTAACCTGAAGAGCAAATCCACACCATAGGTAAAATACAAATTTGTCCTTATAGATGAGATGTTTTCAAGTTTTAACTTGGGGTAGTTGATGGACACCGTGATGATAGTTAAGAAAATATTTATGAGTCATTAGGGGAGCTAATGAACACACAAGAATATTTGTTTCTGAAGTAAATATTTAAAAACTATTTTTGAGATAAAGAGCCAATTGGGTGTGCCTCCTTCAGCTGCACTATACATTTAATCTCATTCAGTGTTCGTTATATATTAAAAAAAAATCCTTTCTAAAGTTAATCAAATTCCTTTAAAATTATAACAATTTGTGAAGAATACTCTGTAAACTCTTTTAAACAAAAACAAAGTTGGTTTATATAAAACTTAATGAGAGGTCTAATAACCCTTGATCCTACTCCAGGAGGTTCTTGAAAACTAGGTTATTAAAAAAACAAAAAAGCTATTTCTTTTTTGATCTTCCAACAGGGCCAAGCAACACCCTGATTTATAGTTCAAGCCAGAAATTTCCACTGGATAGGGGCTCAGGGATAAACTTTCTCAGATATTCAAACAGAGGAGCAACCCCTCTTTCTGAGTACCTGTGCTACAGTTTGGATCTTGAATGTTCCTATTATGGTTTAGATATTAGATGTCCCCCAAAAGCTCACATGTGAGACAATGCAAGAATGTCTGTAGGTGAAATGATTGGATTATAAGAACCTTAACCTAATCAGTGCATTAATCTGCAGACAAGGATTAAATGAGTGAAAACTGTAGGTGAGTAGGGTGTGACTGGAGGAGGTGGGTCACTGGGGACATGTCCCTAGGGTTCATATTTTATTCATGGTGAGGGAAACACTCTGCTTCCTGCTGGCCATGTTCGGAGACACTTTCCTCTACCACACTCTTTCTCCTTGATGCTCTTCTTCATCTCACGCCCCAAGGATTGGAGTCAGCTCTCTATGGTGAGACCTCTGAAACCATGAGCCCCCAAATAAACTTTTCCTCCTCTAAAATTATTCTCATCAGGTGTTTTGGTCCGCAGTGAAAAAGCTGGACTAGAATAGTTCCCCATATGTTAAAGGTGGCCCCCAAGGGTGGTGCTGTTGGGAAATGGTGGAGTCTTTAGGAACTGAGGTCCTTAGATTGTTGGAGATCTGCCCCTGAAGGGGACCGTGGAAATCCAACTCCTCCTCTTCCCTTCTTTTGCTTCCTGGCTATGAGGTGAGTGGTTTTACTCTGTCATGAGCTCCACCATGATGCTTGCTCCAGGCTCAAAGCAGTAGAGACAAATGATCAAAGACTAGGACCTCCAAAACTGAGAGCCAGGCATTTTATTACAGTGCTGAGAAAAACGACTACCACAACCTGGATTATCCTTAATTAGTTAAACCTCCTTTAAAGTGTAATTCTGCACGTGGTAGAGGAATAATTGGAAAACTCTGAGCTATTATGCATAAGATGCTTGAGAAGCTGGAAGATCCCTTGATACTCAACTTCGTTGTTAAAGCTGATGCTGGCATTTACCTTGAGTTATCAGCCTCAGGCTGCCACTGCCCAGCCCTTCTGCTTAGCTTTATTCTATTCTGATTTTCACCCATCTGACAATGATCACATACTCTGAACTAGGTTCAGATCATACATTCCGGAATGTTCAAAGCAAACTAATAAAACATTCAGACCACCATCTGAGACCTCACTGATCTCTTGAACAGATGATGTTCTATCTAGTTCAGCAGCCAAACCGGGTGAACTAGAGTCACAGAATCCATAGCTGAAGAAATCCTGCCACATGAGTGAATTTAAGAAAATCCTCAAAAGAGAGTATATCAGTGTTGAAAAACAAATCAAGCCTGATTTGGCCACATGGACCCACTTCCTTTCTCCATGTTCCTGACCTTTATATGAACAACTGCATTTATTACATTGTGTTTTGTTGGTACATAGGTACTACATGTAAGATCGGTGAAAACAAGTTCTGCTTTTTCTGTGCAGAGTAGATAAGGATACAGAAAACTGAGAAATGACTAAATTTGGAGGAAAAAGAAAAGAGGTGTGAACCATTTTACAGCCTCGGGGTGAGTTACGTTTTATATCCAAGTCAAATAGAATACTGTATGCAGCTGATTTGTGAAACTACTCACCTGCTTACAGTTATCTTACTGTAAACACTGGGATTTTTCAAGCCTGAAATGACCCTTGAAGTACAAAGGTTAACAGCTTCTCCTAAAATATTCAGAAAGCCATTTCAAAATTACCCACTTGAACTGGGGCCACAAATCACTTGGAGAAGTCTGAACAGTCATTTTGTTGAAATGCTATTCTTTGAAATGGACAAATATTTAAGTCATTGTCTATTCCAAGTTCCTACAATGGTATATTGGCAATTCCTGAAAGTCTTTGTAAAAGCCCCAAAGCGGTGTCTGACAGAATGCATTCTAACCTGATCAAAATGGAAGAATATACCCTGCCTGAGATGCGATGTAGGGTCAAGCAACAGGTCCTTAATGCAGCTGGAGTCCTTCTGGACTTGACTTTAGCTGTTGCATCAGTTTCTTTCACTGGCAATGGATTAATAAATTACTTACCGAGTTCGAACTTGTGACCGATTCCCAGTTGGTGTCTGAGGCTTCTGCAGGTTGGAAATCTTTCTAGAAGGCAAAGGAGCATTCATGTGCATCAGTCAATCCTCTGTATAACTCATTATGTGCAGGGTTTCAACAACTTAGCATTCTGAATCTTCTTCCAAATAAGTGACAGCAGAAAAAGAACTACATTCTTAGTGAACAGGTCACAATTTTTCATCTGCTCACAAGAACCCTCCTCATTTAAGACATGAACAACTGTATCAACATTCTCTTGTAAGTATTAGTGAAAAAGAAAATGGTGCACACAAAAGCTCATATTTTTACTGGACCATCCACTGGTATGTGACCTCAGGTGACTTCCTTAACCTCTCTATCCTCCCCTTCTTCCTTTACAAAGGGTTGGTATGAAATGCTTAAACTTCAGGATTGTTTTGAGAATTGAATGTATTAATTATGCAATTATAGCTGGCACCTAATGAAGTGCCTAATAAAGAGTAATAATAATAATTATCATTATTGATGCTTGCTTGGTTTAAACTAGATTCTGCATCATGTTTAATCCTGCCTGCTGAGATAATCCACAATATGTCTGATATTTTCAAAGATAAACTAACTTCCATAAGCTATTCCTGACTCTTATAACCAAAGTAAGGAAGAAAGGAAGGGGGAAGAAAATGACTATGGGAGTGACCAAGTACTACCCACTGAAGGAAAGATAATCAACAACAGTTCTGAGAGGGTTGTCTCAGACAAGTCTGAATAAATTCAAGAGAGCAATGGATCTCTAAGTCAGAAGTTTCTCCCCAAAGGCAATCTTGTCTCCCATTTGTATGTAACTTTCATGAGAATTATTCAAGCACCAGTAAATTAAAAAAAAAAAAAACAACATATAAGAAGAACTGATTCTACCACCAGTCTGACCAGGGAGTTGGAAGAATTCAGAGATGATGCTGAGAAATACTCAGCCACTCAAATATGACAGCTTATTTACCTAAGTTTACTTACTAAGTGAGAGCAAAGTACCAGGTCTAAATTTCATTAACATTTTGAGAAGTTGGAAGTGCATTTGTTAATTGCTTATGATGAGACTGGTTTATATATAAATGTCTATGTCATAGAAAATTTTAGCTGCTTACCAACAGAGAACTGAGTCAAATATGGGGTTTGAGGAATGACTATACATTGAAAACTGACTAGATACTCGATATCATTATAAATAATCTCAACCTCAGGGAAATATGTCTCTGCACTCTGAAAAACATAATACATATTAAATGAACACTAAATTCTCATAGTGGAAGGATGTATATAAACAAACGAAGGTTAGCATTGATGAGTTTTCATAGTTAGGTGAGACTGAGAAGAAGAGCAAGCAGTCAATGGCTTTTCTATGTCTTGACAAGACTATATGAGGTAAGGATATATGCCAGGTAAATGAATTCATTTTTCATTATTATAACAAAAGATCTGAGGTATTTTATAAAGAAAAAAGGCTTATTTAATTCACAGCTCTGGATGCTAAAAGTCCAAGATTGGATAACTCCTTCTATTTGGCCTCCTGTGAAGGTCAAATGGCATATGGCATCATAATGGACACCTGTGCGTGAGAGAAATCACATGGCAAGACAGAAGACAGAGAAACTGAAGTCCCAAGAGAAATACATTATTCCCCCAGTGACATGAGGACCTCATAGTAGGCCCCAACTTTTAAAGGACTCACAACCTCTGGATACCACCACATTGAAGACCAAGTTTCCAACACTTGAGCCCTGGGGGGTCATATTCAAAACATGTTCAAGCCATAATACCAGTTGAGATAATGACATAAGCAATTCTTAAATCATATAATTTTCATTTTCACTGGATCATTTAATATTTGTTAATCATGTCCCATGTACTAGTGTGCTTTCTAAGCTAAGGTTGAATAATAAGGAAATAAGCAATTTCTGCCCAGAAGGAGTTAAAAATGTAAATATATGAACAGGTACAATAAGCTCATGCTCTGATACCAGTCTAATCCATATAATACAAAAGATCCACAGTTGTACTTCCATGAGGTGAGTTTGAAGACTTCACATACCAAACTGACTCTTTGAGTGGAGGCTTAAAAGGTATTAATAGATGAAATAAACAGGGGATAGAAAACTCAAAGAGAGAGAAATGTTAGATACTGTGAGAAATATATAAAGAAAAAGGAGCAAGTTCCTGGGGAAAGTTAATAATAGACTTGGAATGTTTCAGGTGTCTGTAGGATATTTAGGTAGAGATTCTCAGAAGGAGTTTTTTTTTTTTTTTTTTTTAATGAGGATTAACCGAATGAGAGAGAGATTTGAACTAGAGATCTGTAGATTAATTATCAACACAAAAATGACAAAGCAAGTAATGGATTGTGTTGACTACATGTGAAAATCAGAAGCATGACATTTTTAAAAATCTTGGATCTGGAAATAGGTGTAGGGCTATCTAGTCCAATCTCCTCATTTTAACAATAAGAAATTGGGTTCTCAGGTAGATGGCATGTTCTCATCATGTAGCCATCCTCTGGTCAAGCTAGAACCATCAATAGAAACTGTGTGGTGATTTTTCACATCCTTGCAGCTAGCATTGGAAACATTCTGGAGAAGGAATAATGGAACTGTATCCAAAGGAGGAGTCAACACAAGCACAGAAAAGCTATGAAGCAGAGGATTGGTGAATATTCTGTAAGGACATCATTTGAGATCTCAAAAGTAACTATGTTCTGTGACTCCGTTTTTTTTTTTTTTTTTTTGCATAGACACATGGTAAAACTATTTTGTTAAACTTTTTTTTTTCAAGTGTAAAAGGTCTTTCATATTCAAGTTCCTAGACAAATATTACAAAACAACTTTTAGCTTCTTTACTGTCTGGGTTATAAGGTTTCAGCCAGAAACTTTAATAGGAACAAATGATAAAGGATTTCATTAAATCCCACATAAAATTTAACTTTATCTTCTCCTAGTAACATGAATATTAGACATTTAAAAGCAACCAACTTTCTTTTATGTTACTTCAAAAGTTTGCCATCATTTATAAGTGACATATTTGAAATGGGCTTGTAAAAGGGAACTATGTCCCATAAAAAATGTGATTTGAAACCTCCAAGATTTTAGCCCTAAAAGCAGAATCTCAGCACAGGGAGGAATATAATGATTTTACTTTCTAAATATATCCTCAATGTGGTCATTTCTCGTCTCTTCCATCACAACCTCCTAAGTCTATGATATCGGCAAGAATCCCAAAACCCTGTTAGCTTTTGCCATAAGTCCATACTCCTCATAGCAGCCAGAATAATCTTCTTGAATGCTAAATCAATCATATCTGTCTTCTGCTTAAAACCCTCAAGTAGCTTTCCATTGTACGTAGTATCTGTCCTTGTAAGATCTGACCACTGCTTGCTTCTCTGGCCTCATCTCTAGTGTCCCACTATGATCTGATGTCCTACATCTCCCACTAATTCCACTCTGCTTACACTGGCCTTCCTAGAGTCCTTCATAGTGCTCCAAGCTTCCACTCCCCTTGGTTTTAATCTGCTGTTGTTCCCTCTGCCTGGATGTGCTTTCCCCCAAATGTTCCAAGGGTTGTCTCCTCATCATTTAACTATCTGCTCAAAATTTGTTCTCACATCTTTAGAGAATGTCCTTGAGCATTCCACTTAAAATACCCTCA
The DNA here is from genome assembly GCF_048772815.1 of Callospermophilus lateralis. Taxonomy (NCBI): domain Eukaryota; kingdom Metazoa; phylum Chordata; class Mammalia; order Rodentia; family Sciuridae; genus Callospermophilus; species Callospermophilus lateralis. Next base: position 122,845,722 of record NC_135306.1, on the reverse strand, counting down.
CCCTTGATCACTCTATCTACTTAACCTGCTTAAGTAGATTTCATTTAAACTATGGCTACCCATACTTTAAATGGTTTTATGTTTCCTTGTTGATTATCTCTTTCCCTATCTGGAATGGCAGAGACCTTATTCATTTATTTTCGACTTTAATCTCTATTTTCCTAGCTGAGTTTTGGGTATACTCTGTAATTCTTCTGGCTTACAGTGGTCACTTAGAATGGTCAGTAGTTCATAGACAGAGACCATTCTATGTCATGCTGTTTGTTATACATTTTAGGCATCATTCTGGTTAGATTGCTTGCTTTTTCAAGTTCTAAGCTAATAGAAGACTAACTTTTTCCCCCCATGGATGTTTTTAGCAAAGCATGTTCTTCTATCACGTTAAGAAATGCTAAAATAGAACAGTGAATAATCATTAAAAATGTGTCATAACAGCTCATCTTATAAAGAACACACTTCTGTTATTTGTTAAAGCAAACTCACATAAGTGCTTTAAAAGCCATGGCCTGCTCTTCTTAGGAGATAACTATTTGCTAAGAATTTGCTGTACATTGGCACTTGATTTCTTTATCCCCAGCTCTGGAATTACAGTATCTTCCATCTTAAAATTAAGGACCTGATAATTTGATTATTTTTTCCCCTGAGTCCATGTAGGAAATCTTAACACTTTGATGCTATGCATACCTTACTTTACCTTATGGATATCATCTAAGGAGTCCAGTGACCTCCTTAGAAAGATGAGCAGACTGAAGCTCAGAGATCAAATGAACTGCCCAGGATTCCCAAACGAATTACTACCAGAGTCAGGACTAGACTTTGCTATTGTGTACCTCGCAGTCCCATGCTCTTTCTAACTCAGCTAGCAACATAACATATCATTCTATAATTGCAGGTTTCTTAATCAGCTTTGCCTTAATCTAATAAGAATTAATTTACATCATTAAACATAATAATTTATCTTTAGTTTATGTCCTCACCTTAAAATGGCTCATAATTATATTTTGGCAGTGAAACTCATCATTTGGCAGTTGAAATGAGATTCACTCCCCCATTCTCTGCACTGTTATATTTGGAGTAGTTTTGAAACCATAGATATTATTCTCAGATATTTGCTTTTTAAATAGCTTAGTGTGCAGAGTTTGGCTTGTATGAAAAAAGGTTTTATGGACTAGAAAGTTGGGGAGGTATGTAAAAATAAAATCTTAAAATGCTGCATGAAAATACAGATAAATATTTATATAAATGTAGTTGGGAGGAAGAATTTCTAAGCAGCAATGTTAAAGTCAGAAAACACAAACATTGATACAACTTGCATATACAAAAGGTTGTATAAATCCAAAGGATATAAAAAATAAGATTAAAAGCATAATGACAAACCAATTCATAATGACAAAATAACATAGAGTCAATATCCTTAAAATAAAAGGAACTCTGATAAATCAAAAGGTGGTAACAGAGTATGTTCCATTTTGTACAACTTTACTAGGAAAATATATAGATAACTGATTGAAGCAGGACTGAAAACCTATGTACAAAAAATTGATATTAGTTAGACCTGAATGGTATGTAATTTTTATTTTCTTATTTTCATTTATGTGTTCTAAAGTTGTTATAATAAACATTTAGTTTTAATAAGAAACCAGTAAACTATTAAAACAACAATGAAAAAGAAACTGTGTCATCATTTACCCCTCAAAACCGTATCTCTTATATTATTATAACATCTATTGAGTGGTATCACCCATGTATTCCCTGCTAAAAAATAAAAGCCTTCTCTTAGAAATGCTTTTCACCAATTACTAAATGCAGTATCCAAAAACTTCAATGTAAATGGTTCTAGAATAAACAAAATTGGCTCCACCTAATGCAACACAAACTTTTAATGTCTTTAAAAACAGCTATGAAAATAAGTAATTAACTATCAACTGAGGGTTAGATAGGTATTTATTTGTCAGGCTGACAGAAAACAGTTGACCTACAGACTGAAATCAAATACAGCTGGGGATAAAATAACTGCAGGTAATTCATGTTTTCCATAACAATCCTTGCTCTTAAAGACTAAGATTCAAGTGGGAATTTCAATTTTCAGAGAGGATATTTTCAGGTAACCCTTCCTTGCTGCTGGTTACAATAGGCCCATCTCAGAAAAAGCAGGTGGTATATTACAAGCTAAGAAAAACACTCCATTCATTCCTTCACCAGTTCACACTGGCAAACATTCATTCATTAAGTGCCTGCAATGGATGTTCAAAGGAATCCCTCTTCTGTCCCTTCATAGTGGAGCTGGGGATGCTTGTCTTTGGAGACAGCTGTTGCTGGGCCAGTATTCCAAACATTTGGGATGATTAGTTGTACCACCTGTTCCTGGATCTCCCTGAGGACGGTTGTTCATTTTTATCCTAGGTGATTATGCTGCATGTGAGTAGATGAGCCATAAACTATTCATTGCAACAGAGATGTATTTCACCATAACTTAAAGAATATGCAGTTACGGGGAGGTTTTTAAAGTTCTCAAACAAAATAATCCTTAACCTACTAAGGACAACTTATTTTGAGAGAGTTTAAAAAGACATCTGTCAAGTGTGTTTTTCCTTATATTGAAAATTTTTCTCATTTGCATTTTATATGCATTTCTCAGAGACAGAAAAGAAATCTCTCTCCAAAATGTGTCTTTGCTTCTTGATTAAACTAATGCTTAGAGGTATTTCTTTTGGAATCTGAAAATACACATGGTGCGACCTGGTTTCATAGGACAATAATTAACAAACATCTACCAACATCTATTTTTTAAAAGAATTCTTTGTTCATGACATCCTGCTCTGTTTTTGACCCACTAAGGGAAATTAAAATAATGGTAAATTTGGAATCCTGTGTCCTGAGACAGCTCCACAGGGAGATCTTTTAGAACAAAAGCTTTTGAACTTCAGTACCTGAATTTCTGGCATGCAGTTCAAACAATATATGCAGAAATGATCATACATCAATGTCCTAATGTCTATATGGGTGGAATAAAGCAAATCAATCAGATTCTATGATCCAACCAAGCCTTTACAAGTATACTTTGTACAGAATCATCATAAAACCAGCTCTTCTATAAATGGTAAGGAAAAGGCCTTGGCAGGAGGCCAAGTGTTGTTGGTAAGAATATTTAATACAAAGATACCAAGAGTCCCAGAATCAATAACTAAAAAGAAATCAAAGAGCATCTTTCTAAGTCAGAGAATCTGCCTATAAATTTTAGTAAACTTTGATTCTTAGAGTTACTAGAAACCCAGGATATGAGGCTTCTGTGATTGGAAAAATGTCATTAATTAAATAAATATGGCTTTAATTATAAGTATCTTACAGAGATAAGACATGTTTTGAGATTTATAGTGATTTAAGAGTTAATTTCACAACTTTTCATTTATCTTTAGTGACAATGAAGTACCTCATTTCAAGCTAGAACTCTGATTCAACTAATCATTCATATAATCTTGATGCTAATGCCAAGCTATTTTTTAAAATTTTATTTTTAATCTTATTTTATGAGACAGGAACTTTATATTTGCTAGTTTCTGATTTTTTCAGACTGAACATAGTCTGGGGAGTTGCTCTCAATAATACTAAATGAATAAAGCAAACCCCAGCTTAGTGGATAAAGAAGAAAGTTTCTCCAGGGAGTCGAAAAGGGGTAATTAACCTGGAGGAGGTATGGGCACAATTCTCAAAGAAGAATCAAGGTGCACTTGCAGATAGAGGCATATCAGATAGAGACAGGGTGAACCATTGGCAAGCATTGTGTGTGTACCATAACTTGAGGACAACATGATGATCATGGAGAGAAGACATAAATGGTCAAGAAAGTTGTTTAAAGCCAATTTTTACCACATATAGCGAAGTCTTAGCAAGAGGCTGGACATAAAACTGTAGACTGCAAAATATGACTTTGTCAAAAGCTTCCATCAGGATCCAATAACAAAGATCAAATAAGAAGTGAACATTTTATGTACATTCTAGGAAATACTATCAAAGGTCGTCTCTTTACAATATGTTACTTAGAAGCTAGACACGAGTTTAAATTTTGTGAATGTTTCCTTAGTCTTTAAGAGAACTCTGTAATTATTTTGCAGTAATGTCTGTCATTCATTTGGCATAGATTTTGTACTGGGTACCACGTGAAAGACTTTCTGTACATTATCTAAGCCATGATTCTTAAACAGCTTTTAGAGACAAGGAAGCTCAGAGACAGGATGCTTAAGTAATTTGTCCTCAAGGAAGCATGCCTGGTTATTAAGAGGCCCTGCAGATACTCAAACCTGAGGCTGACTTTCTGTATTCTTTCATACTTGCTGAACTATTCCCCTCTTCATTTGTAAGGAATCGTTTTTATGAAGCAAACAACCCCCTTTGATTTGTGCTAAGTAAAGGTTTTCATAGATTTCTCAAATACATTTCAAAGAGAACATTTGGTTCAGTTCAACATGAGCCTGAGAATTATTAAAGATTATACTTTTGATATCATAAAGCTAATAGTCAAGACCATTTACACTACTAAGCTAAAATAGATGGCTAAGGAAATTAATCTGCTACCTTAGGAAAATTACAAGTTTAAAATGGAAAAAAGAAACACTGGCCTGATTTTATTTGCATTTTCATTTCCTTGTACTTAGCACAATGTCTGGTACATAATGAGTACTCTTTTTGTCTGTCTGTTTTATTTTTGTTATTTTAGTTGAAAAAGGAAATCTTGTTTCATTTTCAAAATTGAATGAAATTCAGAATTTATGATTCTGTGCTACAATTCATATTCTCAAGAACAGGTAATCTTTCTTTGTTCTTAACTGACATTATATAAATAGATTTTCTATGTCATGGCCAAAAACTAGTTGCATTGTTAAAACAAATATTACAGAAAATGGGAATTATAAACAGTATGTCACTAAAATCCCTTAGCTAAAATCGTTATCTCCATTAACTCAAATTATTCCATTGCTAATTAAAACTTGTAAGATCTAACTTGAGAGAGAAAATATCGTTTAGAGTCCAAAAAGACAAAACCACAGTAAACACAGCCTGCACTGAATCAGGAAGAAAAGGACTCATTAAACATTATTCAGCAAATGATAGATTTATAAAATAATGGGGGAAATGTAGTAAGAAAATCAATCATAAAGCATACAAGGAGCTGCTCATTCTTTTTAAAAATATGAATGTTGCTTAGGGGTCTGACTTGTGTTGTCTGACACATTTTTCCTCTACAAATTCATGATAATCTTTACACGACTAGTATACATTCATCAGAGGTGCTACCCACCCTAATTATTATTTGACATTATGGGTTACCCTGGCGGTAAAATATTTAATATCCAGGTTAATATTATAGTACTATGTAAATGAAGTAACAGTTAATTCAAAGTACCTTTTTCTTGCTCTGATCCTTGTCTTAGGGAATTTCCACTCAATTATGTGGCTAAACCAGAGAGACTATTAATATAAAGTTTGAAACAAATGTGCAGTACTCAGACCCTTTCAAAACTCTTCTGACAAAAGGTGATGCTAGTATATTCTTGACCTTGCAGTTCCTCTTTCCACTTCCCCCTCAACTAGCCACTAATCAAAACAGTTTGCATGTTTCAGATCTCAAAAGCAGACCTGCTGTCTGCGCCCATTAGCTGAGCTTGCTGGAGTCAAGTGTCAAGTACACAGGTCATGGGATACATTGTGATGAGGGCTGGTAAAGCTTGGCACAGAGGCAAACTCAGTAACATTGCCAAACTCTGTGGTTAATGCCAGTGAAAGAGACCTGGGAACAAATGTATAACTCAAATCGAGGCCTTCATCATCACTCCTGGGTGAAAAACCTAAAGTCCTCTACTGGCAGGGATTATCTTTTCTGAACAGGACAAATGGTATCTCAGTGAGTGAGCCTACTATTGACTCTTGTTACTTTGTGTTTATGGGCTTTATCATTCCTTTTTGCTTTTGGTTATCACCAGTTAAATCAGCTTCCTTATGTTTACCTGTCACTACTTGAGCAATATTATTCAGCAGTGTGATGAGTGAAAACATTAGGCTTTGCACAGCAAAATTTTAATCCTAGATTGGCTCTCCTTTACTTCTTGCTATACTTTTTTGAACAATTACATGCTGTGAACTTAGAGAATGCAAATTAATTTCTGCATTCATCTAAGCCAACTATAATTACAAAGGCCATATTTGCTGCCAAGAAAGAAAAGTACAATGCACTCCAAAGTTAAAGGGAAAATATTCTAGGGATTGGGGAAACCATTGCTTCTCTTCTCCTAGGCCAGGAAAATTTCAGAGCTCAGTATGTTGTCACCCAGGCCCATGGGTTAGCTCTATACTCCTTGGACATAGATTTTTTGCAGGCCTCATGTCTCATGCTTACATGTTAGACTCATTTCTTTATGCTTAGCAGCACAGCCTGTGTTAAAGAGAACAGAAATTGATTTCTCACAGTTCTGAAGACTAGGTCCAAGATCACAATGCCAGTATGGCTAAGTTTGCATGAGGACTCTCTTCCTGGTTTGCAGATGGGCAACTGCTATGTCCTCACATGGTACAGAGATGATTTCTCTCATGTCTTTTCTTAAAAGAGCACTAAACTAACCCCCTCACGAGGGTTCCACCTTCACGTCTTAATTGCCTCTTGAAAGCCCCACCTGTAAATAACACCATATTCAGTCCATAGCATCGTGTTCATTTATTTAACAAGTTTGTGTCAATTCATTAGAATACTAAGCCCCTTCAGGATAGTATGTTTTCTAATTTTCTCACAGTTCTATTCCTATTACCTACAACAGGGTCTGTTAACTAATATACAGTCAATAAATGGTTAAATGAAACAGTGAAGATTAGACTGCCATGAGGATCAAATGACATGATTCATGGAAAGCCATAGCTCATTGCTACACAGTTGGTGTAGATAAACATCCGTGGAATAAATAAATGAATAATATAAGACCCAGAGAAATAAGTGCTCTATCAGGGTTACAAGTAAAGTCAAGTAGATCTAACAGAGGAAAGAATGATTTAAGTCCATTTTGGGGGACTGGGGGAAGGTTTGAGAAGTAGTGTTGGAGTTGCTCTTTCAATGATAATCAAGGCTTTTGACAGTCTGGGAATAGGAAGGTGGAGACTAGAGGATGCACAAAGACAGAGAGCTTCATGATCTTGGACAAGTGTGTCCTCTGCCCAAAGGACAGGAAAGGAAATGAGGCTGAATAGGAAGGGGCAGCACAAACCAGAGGATGTTAAATACTAGGCTTAGAATTGTTTTTCTTTGGTGAGGGACAGGGCATTTAATCATTCATTTGACTGGTATTATTGGACTTCCACTATTGCTGATTACATGGTTCAGGTGTTGGAGAAAAAACAATGAGAAGAATGTCAAAACTCTCAAGGAGAGTTTTTCACCCTGCTTATCCTCTGCCTGCATACAGAAAACCAGGTCCCCAAAGGATTACATGTCAGTGTTACTGGCAGATCTGGTGCCTGGATCCGAGGTCTCCTGACGTACTATATTTCAATGCATTAGCACGTAGGGAGCTGGTTCTTAATACAGTCACATCTCCCACCCATGCTCATGTGCCCCACTTACAGTGTATATTAAATAAAGAAAAGAAAACAAAGAAGACTTTCTCTTCTTGAATTCAGTGGACTTAGGTAACATTGGATTTCCTAGAAAACAAACAAGAAAAAACAGATAGCTATTTTAAGAGGTGAGTAGTAGGAAAAAAAAATTGAAGGAAAGAAATTCAATGTTGTTGGTTGGGAAAAACTTTTTGAAATATCCATAATCTTCTTAGGCAATCTTAGAATTAGGAGTCATTCTTTATTTTAGTAATCAAACTCCTAAAATGATAATAGCATTCTCCACTCAAATACAATTTAGTCCCATCTTATCCCTCAGCAGGGTACAGAATTACCTTTCTTCTTCAAATAAGAGTTAAAATGTTTGCCTGATCAGAAAATGCAGCAGATGAGAATTCCTTAAGTACTTTAGGATGACCCCTGAGGTTGGTCAGCAGGAATTGATTTGGTGGGATTACTAAAAGCTATCTCTCACCCCAGCAGGGATCATGGGATCATAAAGATGCTTGAATACAAATGGCCCTGGATGACTTCATCAGAGGATCTTTCTAAGTACAAACAAAATAAAAGCAAACCCCATGCCTTTAAATGAAGAGCAGAAAAGTTGAAAAACTCCTTTGCTACTCACCTTGCTGGATAAGGACTGCAGTCATTTTGGTTTGTAGAAAAGATTTGATAATCAGTGTGTTAAAGCATTTTTTAAAAAGTGGTTTTGGAGACAGAACATTCAGAATTGAATTCCATAAGGAATATTGTGTGACTTTACCCAAGTCACACTGTATACATAAGATTGCTGATTTGCGAAATGCGAATAATAACCCCCACCATACACATACAGGCTGCATTTTAGGATTAAGTTAGATAAAGCATGTGAAACTAACTAACCCAGGTGGATGTCTGTTGCACTCTTTCCAACTTTTATGTCTTTCTAACACATTACCTTTCTCTTTGAGAGACAGCTATATTAACACATCCTCAAGGGCAGGAAGCACCTGATATACATTCTAAAGTCAGACTATCTGGATTCAAATTCCATCTTTACCACTTACCAGAGTCCTTGTGAGGTAGAATGGAAGGAATAAAAAACAGGTAGAATGGAGACATAAAGAAACAATAAGGGAAAAAGATTTTAAATCAGAAGTTCTCCATACCTTTCCAGGCCTCTCTACTCCGCAAGTCAGTCTTTCTTCCAGGCCTGTTACTCCAAAAGTTCCTGGGAAATCAGTAAATCTACTTGTGCACAGTTAGTTAACACCCTCCCCCCTCAAATCTATTGCAAATAGATCAAGCAAAGAGATGTAATATCTTGAAGAATCTATAATTTGGGGGACATTTCAACACTATCTGCTGATCAGATAATGAAAACCACATCAGCTTACGGAGATCACCAGATTGATATCACTACTATAAGCCACACGAAATTTTCTCTAAAAGAAGAGCCTGGAACCCCGGAAGTAATCTTCCCTTGAATGTGTATTTCTTACTTTACCCCACAAAGTGTCTCTTTCTTGAGACTGTCCACATTATCCCTTGAATATGTATCTACTCTTCTAAACACACCTCTATCTATGCCTGTAACGAAGATGTGCTGACATTCTTTTTCAGTTTGCAAGGTAAGAACCCCACTGGTCCTAAGCTAGGTTCCCCTTTCTCTCTGGGAACTCTCTGCAGCCTTCTTCAGACATGCCTTCTTCCATGACACTTACACCATCACTTAAGATCTTTGTCTTCTATTTTTTATTTTTGGATTGAACCGAGAGGCACTTTATATATGTGTGCCTCTATATTCTTATCTGAAAATGGATATAATTCCTAGTTCAAAGGGATATTTTAGGGATTAAAAAGATCCCTACGCATAAAGCTCTTAGTTTCTGTCACACAGAAACTCCTTAGCTTTGACACACACTTTCATATTTCTTTCTTTGGAAGAAATGTTGGGTACTTCATCTCACTTATGGTGACCTGATGCACTGCCACATTAAATGTGCATTGAGATTTTCATGTTTTCTGAAAGCTTTAACATCTCTTACTTTATTTTACTGTCCACCTTACCATGTGAACTGGGTACAGGCATAGATACATTGGATAAATTATTTGGGCCTACTCAAAGAGAAGATTTCTGGGTTTTCTGTATAGTGCTTTCTACCACCATTAGACAAGATGATGTTTAATCTCTACAAAAATATTTCCTGTCTACTCTCCATCAAATTATCAAGGGCCACTTTTTGCTAGGTACTGTCCTAGGCATGGGAAATATTTGGTAAACAATCTATACATGGTCTGTTTGGTCTTGTGAGATAGGTACATAAAAGTACTAATTAGCTATAAATGACCATATATATGAAAATACTATTATTTATATAATCTTCAAAATACCAAACAAAAAAAATTTAAGAGGGTGAGATAAAAATATTGCTTTACATATATTTGATGGAATTTCAAGTTAAAAACCACCTACTCATATGCAAACAGATTTATATAGGAGTTCAAGTAGTTCTTTGACGTGGTCATTGTTTTAGTCAGCTTTTTTTTTTTTTTTTTTTGCTGTAACTAAAAGACTCAACCAGAACAATTGTAGACGAGGAAAATTTATTTCGAGATCACAGTTTCAGAGGTCTCAATCCCTAGACAGAAGGCTCTATTCCTCAGGATTCAAGGTTAAGGCAGAATATCATGGCAGAAGAGTATGGTAGAGGAAAACACCTCAAAGAATGATCAGAAAGTAGAAAGACACCAATTTCCAGATAACAAATATATACCACAAAGGCATGTCTCCAGGCACCCACTTCCTCCAGCCACACCCTACTGGCACTCAGTTAATCCCATCAGGGGATTAATTGACTGATTAGGTTAGAACTCTCATAACCCAATGTTTCTCCTCTGATCCATCTTGCATTGTGTCACACATGAGCTTTTGGGGGACACCTAATAGCTAACCCATAACAGTCATCTTCTAAGTATCCCCCAATCTCTTGATAAAACATTTTCACAATCAAACATGGCTATTTCTAACTCATTCATTAAATTTTGCAGTTTTGAAGTTGGAAGAAACTTCACCAATCATTTATCAGAGCTTTCAGTGTACAGTATTGTGCTGCCTTACTCTCCTGGGTCTGTCTTTCTCTGTCTTCTTTCTGGTGCCACCCTTGTGAGAAGGGTATATGTTCTGTCTCTCTGATTGCAGGCTTGACCTGTGACTTATTTTAACCACTGGAATATAAGGGGAACTGATCAAAGTCATAACTGACCAGAAACTTTAAAATACATTATGGAGTTCTACTATTGCTCTTTTCCCTCTTTTGTAATAATAGAATATTATAGAAGGGGAAAGATCCTTCAGCCAGGATCCACAAACGAAGAAGTACATGGGTCATAGCTGCAGGTGATCAGTAGCTGGCATGTATCATGGGTGAGAAGCAAACTTGCTTTTGTAAGCTATTGACTCTTTGTTTTTTTTTTTGTTTGTTTGTTTTGTTGTTTTTGTTGTTAATGCAGCATGACTTGACAAACCTTAACTATTTCAGGAATCAGAGTCCAGAGTTATTACTTTTCAATGAAAATGCATCTAACTCATGCAAGAGCCAAAACTCAATCCATCTCTTCTGCATTAGTCCAGGATTAAAAAAAAAACAAACAAACCCTGCATTTTCCCATTGTAGCACGTTTTAAGAAAATGAGGTCTTTATATTACTCAGCCTTAAAGAAGAATGAAATTATGGCATTTGTAGATAAATGGATGGAACTAGAGAATATCATACTAAGTGAAATAAGCCAATCCCCCAAAACCAAAAGCTGAATGTTTTCTCTGATAAGTGGAAGCTGATTCATACTGGGGTGGGGAGGGGGTGGGATAGGAAAAAAGGAAGGAACTTTGATTTGTGTAAAGGGGAGTCAGGGGAGGAGGGTTTGTGGGAATGGGAAGGAATGAGACAGATATTATTACCCAATATACATGTATGATTATACTCCTGGAGTGACTGTGCACCATGTACAGCCAGAGGAATGAGAAGTTGTGCTCCATTTGTGTATAATATGTCAAAATGCATTCCAGTGTAAAATTAATTAATTAATTAAAAACAAAAGTTCGTTTTTCAGCCTTACATTTTTTTCTTCCCCATAAACACTGCCCTTCCTAGTGGTATCCTCTCAGTTGATGCCTGTTTTGGTTAAGATATGACTTTACGGTTTTCAAAAGCACACTTGTAAAAACGTTGAAAGTAAGTTTAGAGATGAAAATGGCTAGAGTATGAGAGCCTTAACCTAATCAGGACACTAATCCACTAAAATGGATTAAGTGGGTGGTTAACTGTAGGCAGGTAGGGTGTGGCTAGATGAGGTGGCTCATTCAGGGCTTGTCTTTGGGTATATACTCTGTCCCTGATGAATGGTGCTCACTCTTTCTGCTTCCCCATGCCAAGTCTTGAGCTGCTTTCCTCCCCCACATCCTTCTGCTCACCTTGGGCCCGGAACAACAGGGTTGGATGTTTCTGGACAGAGAACTCTGAAACTGTGAACTCCAGATAAATTTTTCCATCTCTAAAATTTTTCTTGCTAGGTCTTTTGGTCATAGCAGTGAAAAAGGTGACTAAAATACTATCCAGCCCTGCTCATAACCTATCAGGGTTGCAGCATAAACAAGGGAAAACCATGTTGGTTCTAAAGATAATTAATAATTCTGCAAAGATCAGCTGCTATCCTCTATGAAGTACACAAGGAGCAGTGAGGTCTAGGTGGAAGAGAGAAGAGGCAATAGTACTGTTGGTCCAGGGCAAGGTCACAACAACACTGAACCCAAGCGCTACTTCAAGATTTCTCCTAAGCTTTGTGCTCTGCTAGTTGCAATACAAAGCAAACTTCTCATAATATTCAAAAAATATCACCTTAAGTAATGTTTATATTTATGTTTTCAAAGTAGGAATAGTCTACAGGGTGATAGAGTGGGGGGAGTCAACAACATGTATGTAAGTTCCCTCAAGGAAGCACCACTGGCACTTCAAATAAATCCTCTGCAAAAGAAATCTTTGCTCTATATAAAATGATAACACAGGGCTTGACATACAGACACTAAACCACATTCACTATGTTTTCTCTGCATGTGACATGCGAAAAGCCCCCAGGGGAAATGTCTTTCAGTTAAGATGACTATTTAACAGCCATATTCAAAGAAATACTTTGAAGCTACAAAAAACACATACTATATAACCACATTATCTTTCCTTTACATAAAACATCAAAAAGGATGTTAAAGGTCACCTAGTTCATAGTCCTACAAAGTGCAACAATTGTTTATTGTCATCAGAGGTGGCCAGCCAGATGCTGTGTCTTTGCTTTCAGCCACGTGAGCTCTGTTTTAAAATAAGTCCAACAGTAGTAAAATTTTCTGTTGCTTTCATTTGAATTGGATGCCACATTTTGCACAATAGTGCGTGCACTGCTATATTGATGAGATACTTTTGGACAGAAATGATACAATTGAAATTGAAAACTCTTAGCTACCTGCAGTAAAGAATCTGGTACCCACGGGAGTGGATGGAGGGTTTGGGAGTGGATAGAGTTAATGGTCGTGCTCACACCACCCATTGTGTTCAACTGCTGACAACAGTAGTCTCAATCTTAATGTGAAATTCATTGTCCTTGAGAGGTCTTTGGTGAACTCCTGTCATTCTCATCGACAGGTCTAGAGGCGCATTCCTTAGTAATAAGAACACCTGTGCTAAGCAAAATGGAAAACCCTGACACTTCAACAGCTTCTGTCTATCCAGGTCAGGGAGGAAAAGGAAGGTGGGAAGTAGTGGCTGCTCTCAGGTTCCCTGTCATAGACCTTGATACAGCAAATTACAGTACTGAGTGTTCCTTCCTTCGACACTCACTTATCCTCAAGGAGAAGAAGGAAAGGCTGGTGACCCTTTTTGTGTCCCTTAATGATGCAGGGAGAGAAATGCATAGTGATATTTCACACAGAAAAGCCCAAAATGACTTAGGTCAGATAAAAACCATCTAATTAGAATCACTGTATCCTTGGCTCTATTCAAGATGCTTCCTGTTGAGTTATGGAGGAGAGAATGAAGGACCGAATAAGCAAGGAGGGAAGGAAGAGAGTTCAATGCAAAACAAGATTGTATTAAGTCAAAGTGTCAAATGATATTGGGTTAGGGAAGCTTGATATTTGATGTTTTCTGTGGCTCCATTAATATTTGCTCTTTTCTTCCTCAGATAGATCTAGTCAACTACTGCAGTTATCTTCAGCCAATGCATATATTAGATTTTATCAGGATAAATAAAAAAGAAAAACATCCCCAATAACCCTATGTGGAGAGTGGAAGATACTATCTTTTTAAGAGCAACACCACCAACAAAACACCATAAACTTTTATAGAAGATAAGAATATAAGGGAACGAAGATCTCTGCTCTCAAGAGAACACTGCATTATCTTCTGCCAACTTCTTAGTTTACTGATGAAATCAGAAGCTGATGATTTATTGTAAATGGTAAAGAATATTGCTTTTGGGAGCTGTTTTATCCTGGACTCTATATTCTCTTCAAAAATAAAAGAGAAACTTTAAATTGGATTTCTGACAGTGCTTGAGTGTTTTCAGTCTAAAATCTATTAAGTAGATTAATTTTAAAATGGGGCACCATAAGCACAATCTTACTTCTGAGAGGCTACCGCTTCCTTCGCGATGCCCTCTAGACCCCAAAATCATTGCGCACATAACCCGGACACCCTAGAAGCCAGCACTGAGAGCTCATCCTTCTCTGCTGTAAGCAAGGCTTCACTTCCCTCAGGAGACTGGTGCTCCCCGTAGGCCTGTCAGTCAGAGCTCTTCCCTGAACCCCCTGCAAGCAGGGAAACGTGGGTGTGGAGTGCCTCTCTCCCAGCTCCATTATGGGAAACCTCTGAAATTGTTAGTATAATATATTCATAAGTTACCAAATCTAAAAGTTATGAGTGGACTGCCACTCAGAGGCAGTCAGCATTATCTTTCTCTTATGTATTCCTTTAAAGATATTGCAGGCACATACAGGCAAATGCATATATATATATATTACATGTAGTCTGCCTCTGAAACTCAGGCCTCTCATCTATTATTCTCTGCTTTCACCTTCTATGTTGTGGCCTCTACTGAGTTACTTCCTCATATCCACTAAGGATCATGATGTGAGTCAGCATTTCATCTCTGTGACCAAAATACTCGACAAGAACAAGCTAAAGTAAGGAAATGGTTTCAGTCCATGGTCAGTTTCAGTCCACTTCTCTGAGTCTGAGATGAGATCGAACACCATGGCAGACAGGCATGGCAGCTGGCAAGCAGAGAATGGGCCAGGGATAAGATATAGTCCCTGAAAATATACCCTCAAAGACCCACTTCCTTTAACCAGATCCCCACTTCCTACACTTTCCACCATCTCCCAAGAGTCCATTCAGATGATGACTCCCTCCATGGATTAATCCACTGATGAGGTCAGTGTCCTCATGATCCAATCACTTTGCAAGGACCCCACCACTGGATACTGCTACACTGGGAACAAAGCCTCTAATACACAAGTCTTTGGGGGCACGTCACATCCAAATCATAACACTTGGCATCTGCATTCCTGTATTCATCTCCAACTCTTATTGCCACCATTCTGGACAGTGTCAGAGACCATGTAATTAGCACAGAGGAATACTTCTGGTTAGTAGTCCTTTGATTCTTTCAACTCTAATGTAGCTTCCTATGTATCCCATTGCAGCAACTCCCTCTTAGTCTGAGATCTTAGATGCTTAGGGTGCTCTCTGATTATGCCATCCATGTCCTTGCTTGCTCTTGAATTCTCTGCCACACCTTTCCTCTTCAGCCTCATTGAGCTGTCCAGACACTTAAACCCCTTATATTCCCAGTTAGCAGCTTTCTATTAATCTTAGAGATCTCACAATCCATCGCTTCAAGCCCTCTCTTATAAATACTCCCTTACCACCTAGCTGTACAGTGGTATCCACCCTGCAAAAGGCTACCGTAATCCAGTCAACATCTGGACTCCTTTATCTGGATTTCTACTGGAGAAAAATTACACAGCACACTGTGTTGCTTTTCTTTCTCCTGTGTCTTTAACCTTTCTTGTTTGTTTTCCCCTGGCAACTTACAGAAAGTTTGTCTCTAGCATCTTGAAAAACATTTCTTCAATTTTAATCTCTTCTCTCGGTATCATTTCTGTATATCAGTGAGTTTTACACACAAGCATCTTGAAATACTTTACTCTTGTTGATTCACTCTTTATGGGTATTCTCTCCCAGCCATATATATAGAAGAATTTTTTTTCATATTTTCAACAGCTTCTGAATTGCCAAACACAATGACTCTTTTCGAGCCATTGCTATTCCTGATCTTTTTCTCCTATGTAATGCAACTGCTGACTCTTTTCTTAATACTCCTTCCTTGCCTTTTGTGATAACATGCTCTGATGTTCTGTTGTTTCTTTCTCTATTTCTTCTCTGTATTCTCTCTCTTTTTTTTATAACTTTATTTTATTTTATGTGGTGCTAAGGATCCAACCCAGTGCCTCACGCATGCCAGACGAGCGCTCTGCCTCTGAGCCCCAGCCCCAGCCCCTGTATTCTCTCTTTTTAATATCTCCTCAAGTGTCAATGTTTCTCAGGATTCTGAAGCTCAAGGCTTGGCATCTGAGTAAACTCAATGAACTCTCTGACATCTGTAATTATTTATACATGAATAATATCTGACTCCATATTCCAGGCCAGAGAATCTTTGCTGAGAATCAAATCATTCTGCCAAATTATATCTGGCTACTTCCCATCAGATGCCCCATAAGCTCCTCAGATTCAAGATGTCCAAAATGTTACTACTCGTCAAATTCCCCACAAAACCTGTGTTTCCTTTCCTAGAAAAATACCATCCCCTTCACCTAATAGTGCATCTTATACCAGAAATCATGTTGAAATACTCTCAAATTAGCCACTAAATCCTTATGATTACACTATCTTAATCTTTCAAAACTATGTCTTTAAACTTGCACTCTGATTCCAGTTTGTTCCAACTCTGGATTGCTGTGATAACCTTCTAAGCAATCTTCATTCATTTTTGCCCCACTGCAATCTGTTCTCCACTGGCCTTCAAGTGCAAAATCAAAATAGAGAGCAAAAAGCCATCTGTACAACTTCCAAGCTCCAAATGTCTCAGAGGTTCTGAAGAGCGTGCAGTCCTTTGATAAATACATCAATTCATTATCTCAGTCATCTTCCTCTTTAACATCTTTCTAGCCAGTTATTCATACCCCTGGCTTTCAGAATTATGTCATGCTTTATCAGTTCTTTTCAGCCTTTGTAGGTGATTGCCTTTACTTGCAAGGTTCTTCCAACTCTTTCCCATTCAGCTAACCCCACTTTGTGTCATTTAGAACACAGATGAAATTGAATGTCCTTCGAAAGCATCATTAGATCTAATGTGGCTGCTCCCTCTTCTCTGTTCCCAAAGTAACAGAAACTTTTGCTTTCTCGTTAACTTCCGGCTTCCATAGCAGCCCATCCTAGGCTCTCAATAAAGACTTGAAGGATGAAGGGCTTCTAGGATGTGATGTGATACTTATCCTCCTCAAATTCTTAATACTGATCCACTATCTAGCAGCTGAAAATTTAATTAGTAAAGTAAAGCCTATATTTCCAGGTGTTTAACTCAACTCATTTTGAAGTTAAAGGTGGGCTTAAGGTTTAATATTATTTCTATTCTTACACATTACTAAATGTGTGACAACTAAAGGTTCTGTGAAGCCACGTTCTCACAGCAAAACCACAGTTAACATTTAGTTTTATCTCAAAGGTGTTTCTCTTCTTGGTAAACTGTTGCGGTATCATTCTAACAAGAATGTTAAGCAGGTCAGGTAGCAGATGAATAATTCAATTATTTAAAGGCTGCGTGAAAAGAATATTTTCTCTATATTTCTGAGTTTCTCCTCCAGGGTTTTTTTAGTATTGACATTTAAGATACTGCCATGATTCCTGTAGACTCATCTCTGCTAACAGGCTCAAGGTTTTAAAAGACTTATTCATTACCCACATTTTAGATTAAAATATAGATTTTAGTAGAAATAAAATTCTCAGACAAAACAATGGTGGTTTTGGCAATAACATCAATTCTGGAGACTGGGAACTTTAAAACATGAAAGTTATGGAAACAAAGGGTCATCTTAGCAGACAGAAAATATTTATGTTTAAAAATAAAGAAAGGAATTTAAAAGTTTTCCTGACAGATGATCATGACTAATCAATCTGAAGAAAAAAGGGAATGTATCTGTGTCATCTATGCACACTATTCACTTCATGTGTGGTGAATTACTTGCCTGACAAAGGTCCTTCAGTGACTTCAATAACTTGTCCATACACAGGTCTTTGTGGGGGCAGATAAGTGGAGTATTTTAGATATTTTTTTACATGCAGATATTGATATTACATTAGAAAAATGAAGAGTTGGGAGAACACAGAAGTTAGCAAAACTACTTCTCTAAGTATAAATAATAGATGCAAAATGGCTGTTACAATATATCGATATACTATGGTGGGAAGTAAATAAGTTTTAATACAAAGTTGTTTTGACTTCTCGGTATCATTAAATCTAGAAATTTTAATTTTTACCTGAAATTTCAAAAGAGAAAGTTATTCTCTGAAATCTAGCATGTGAAAAAAAGCTATGAGGAAAATGTTGAGAAACCTCCAAGGTACCAAAAAAAAAAAAAAAAAAAAAAAAGCACTCTAGTCTGAAAGTAGGAATCAATTATTATCTGTGCAGTGCATTGATAAGATGGGAATCACATTACCAAATCATTTCACAAGTACTTTAATATAAGATGTTGGCAAACCTGAGAGAATTTAAAGAAGAGCTGATTGATCAACAGGCTGGGAAATGACTTATGAGACAAGATTATGAAAACTAAATATACTGTTCATTGACTAAAGAATTAAGTACTTGATGTACAGTACATGCAACATTGTTCAGAAAGTGACTTAGGAGATATGATACAAATTTCCAGGAATTCAAAATGCCTCGCAAAAATGGAAAGAATTGTTAGTGAGGCTCCCTTGGGGGGTAACTGGAAGTCAGGGCATGAAATTGAATAGAGAAAATGTAGGCTCTGTATCTACAAAGTTTTCCCAATAGTGATATCTATTAAATTGTGGAATGGCCTCACAATGGAAGCAGTGGAAAAGCCATCCTGTAAGTCATTTCACACAAGAGTGGACAAAGTATTCAAAGATATACCTGTGGAAAGAAATCTGCCCACTGCTGTGATGGAAAATATAATGAATGACTCACTAGAGCGTCCCATTTCTGCCTTTAGGAGTGTTCTGCATTTTAACTGAGCATCTGTCTTCTATTGTGAACATAATTCATGGCACAGCTTTGATTTTACGTTCATCATTTCAATCTTTTTTTTTTTTTTTTGCTTTTATTTTTCAAAAAGTTTGTAAATCTGTTTTTTGCCTACTGTATTTATACTTCAGTATCATGAATTCTGCTAAGGTAACTGTTCAAAGGAAAAGGCAATAAAAGCAGTAAATATTTTAACCCATTTTTTGACTCATCTTAGAATGTATACATCCAATTCCAAACTCTTGCCCTTGAGAGCTGATAAGAGACCAGAAAGAAACTGCTATATTCTCTTTATTGCTATAAATTCCACATTGGAAATCTTCTCATTGAACCACTCATAAATATGAAATTTCTCTATATTTAATGAAACAATTATATTGCTTTATGGGCACTTACTAATACTAATTTTATCTTACATGACAATTTGTGAGAAATGGATTAGAAGCAATGCTTATAAAGAAATAGTTGAGGCCCTGTACATTGAAAATAGCTGCTTAATTATTTAAAATAATCTTAGATCACACATAGTTTATACATACACAAACACACAGAGCTCATAAAATAAAAAAACTTAGCTAGGTGAGAATTCATTGTAAATTTCAAACAATTGCCCCTAAACAAGAACCTAGGACATTATCCTTGTATAAATGTTAACATTTCATCTCATGTATATGATCCTTTTAAACCAAACTAGGAATTTTCCTACTATAGAGCTGCTTCTTACTTCACATTTGCAATATCAGCAAAAGGACTCTTTTCATGTAAAATGGAACACACACCATATCAACTATATTATAATTTGACATAATTAATGATATCAATTTCACATTGCTCACTTTGGGAATATTCATGGCATGATTGCATAGCATACAGCATGCTTATAGTGAGTCCTAAAATAGGGTAAAAGAATGACCCTCTTGTAGAGAGGGATGGTGGTTTGCACAGACTTTCATCAAATTTCTCCCACATTACATAATCCTGTTCCTTCCCTCCTGTTTAAGTGGAATGGGTCCATTTTTGTCTGTATTTCCCCTAAAGCCTGTGTCTCGAAAATACTCCAGGAAATCACAAGGTTAACTTTGGGCAGTTAAACAAGCACAAATGGCTTAGAGTAAGGCTTCTCAAACTCAGTACTTGGGCTGGAAAATTCTTTGATGAGATGGTGGATGGGATGTCCTGAGCAGTGGAGAACACTGACTGGCATTCCTGACTAGATACCCTTCTCCCCAGTTGTTATGACCAAAAAAAAAAAAAAAAAAAAAAAAATGTTTCCAGATATTGCCCAAGATCTTGGGCCAAGGAGGTATAAAATCATCACTGGTTAAGACCCCTGATAGAGCAAAGGGCAGAGAAGAGGAGGAGCCACTTATCTCCCTCTCCCTTTTGCTCTTCCTATTTTACCTCTCCAAGGTTCTATGGAGAATGTAGTTGTCAGAAGGATGAATTAGGGTTCCTTGCAGAAAACAATAGCAGTCAATATGCTGGCCACAAGACATTAGGGAACAGGATTTTGAAGCTCAGTTTTGTGAAAACTCAACAGGAGGTACAGATAAGTAAATATATTGTTTCCCCAACAGGAGACATCCCATATCTACTTATCAAGAATGTGCTGATAATGGCAGGTTCACATCTAATTATGTGACAGAATGATGGGAGGTAACATGAGATGGTGTAAATGTCAATACTTATTGATACTAGTGAGAAAAACCATTTACCTAGACGTCACTACTTAGTGACACACGTGTTTCTTTTGGGGGTATTTTCAGTGTTCTGAGCTGCAACACAGGGATGTTTTTGAATGGAAAATTCTTGTTTCCAGTTTTTGTCTGTCTGGCTTCCCTGAACAGCCAATATCAAAACAAATGTCTACGTAAGTCTGTTGAGAACAATTCCTTCGTTTGACCAATATGCATAGTATTGAGTGTCAATTCTGTGCAAGGATCTTCATCAGAGGCTAGAAAGATGGAAACAAGTAAGATAGGACCCTTGTGGAATTTGAGGGTTAAAACTAACAAGTAAGTATTGTAAATTACTATTTGAGGGTTAAAACTAACAAGTAAGTATCGTAAATTACTACAGATGCTTAGTAGAAGAATGCATGTGTGGTATACAGAGGAGGAGATAGTCAGTTCTAATTGGGGCTTCAGAAGAGATCCCAATTTAAGAGGTGAGGCTTGGAAAGAATTTTGAAAGATCCGAAATAGATGATAATCCTGCACACCTGTGATCTGCTCACCTCTGTACCAGGACGTATTATCTCTGTCTTAAGGACTCTGTTGGTCACTCTTATTTTTTTTTTTTTTTTTTTTTTTTTTTTTTGCAGTTTAACTACGGCAAGACTCAGACTAGCTCAAGGCTCTTCAGTTAGTAAGTAGCACAGCCCAGATGCAAATTCCAGATTGTTTATGGAGACTCTTCTAAGCAAAGAAAGTAATATAATTTGCAAAGCCTGTGAATACCCCACACGTATTCTTGGAAATATGTGATGCACATGTGTTTGGAGTCAGGTGAAGGTTGGGATAGGGAAAAAGAGCTAAAGAGCTGACAGGAATAGATCAGAGAATACTCTGCTACCACGCTAGTGTTTGGATTTCATCACAGCCAATGGAGAGCCACTGAAGGGTTTAAGGAGTTGAAGGGCACTTGTTGGGATTGAGCCTGAGAAACATCCTTGGGCTGCTGTGGTTAAAAGGAGCAGAAGGGCACTCCTGTAGGCAGAGAAACAAGGCAGTAGCAGATTCTTGGTTATTTTCCGGAGAAGGGATTATGGTCGTCATATCCAGAATAGAAGAAAAGGGAGAAAAAGTGCTTATTGAGAAAACACATTAAGGAAGTAAAAAGTTACTCACTGATGAAGAAAAATCTCAGCACTTTTCCAACAGTAATAGAAAAGACAATTGCCTGTGGCCTCATTTCCAAGTTGTCTTCTACTGCCCAAATTGTAGCAGATGGGATAGAGACTAATGGTGGTGGGATGTCAAAGTCCCATGAAGCAGTACTCCCTTCTCCTGAAGTACTGTCACCTCCTTCAGTGCAGTGAATTCTGTTCACCCCAGTGAGTGACTAAATAGCATTTCCCCACACTTCTTTCATAACCTGTCCCCATCTTAACCATTGCTACTGTTAAGTAATGTCTTAACTCTCCTTGGAAGGTGGGCTAGGTCCCTGAATTTCCCCCTTCTGAGCCTACAGTAGGTATGCATAGTTATTTATTGAATCAGCCACTTTAAACCCACTTTTAATTGTTACAGTATATGAGTGTAAACAGATAAATCAAGTACTACACATATTTCTTTATTCAGTTTTGTTTAAAATATACCATGTGTGTTTAGGATGACCTTTCTTCACCTATAAAAGGAGGGGAGGATGAGAAGGAACCCCGATTACTTATGTTTTTTCTGAAAATAATGGTATTTGTTTTGTATGGAGATGTTTTTCTTTCCTTTAAAAATATGTTGCTAAGGCCAACAGTCCCAATAATAAGATAAGGCATGCGTCATCCAAACTGGAATGGGATGAGGAGCCATTAAAGCAGAAATTATGAAATTATTAGAAGAGGGGAAAAGAAGGCTGACACTGTACAGCTGCTTGGAAAAACCAGCTCACACCAGCCCACAGCAGGGGAGAGCCAGGGGTGGCACTGCTGTAGCTCCCCACCAGGCTCCTCAGCACAGAAGTCCTCATTCCCTCTGCAGACAGCAGAGAAAACAGGCAGCGGGTGGTGTGTTTTCCTCTGCAAGTAAACCTCTTTATAATAGTGAAAACGAATAACTTTTCTCTCAATTGAAGGTAGGTGAGGTGAGGTGGTGTCCTAAAAATGAAATACAGTTTCCAAAGGGAAGAATGTGTTTTTAAGGCAATGGGCTGCTTTGTTTTCTTTTTTTGTGAACATAACAGAACACAAATATTGCCCTTCAAAGTGGATGACTGGGGTACATGATAGCTCTTCACCGACAATTAACTAATAACACGTGTGAACCAGAATGCTGTTTGAGTTGTAGATGGTATGGAATTAAGAGGAAGAATCACGAGATCTCTTTTAATGGGACTTAAATATGTTTAAATTAATGTAAAAGTGTGAACTCAAGAGAGAAACACTGGGCTTTCAGAAGGGATATTTCAGAAACACTCCCATAATTTGCAGTGATATCTCAAAAATACGTGGGGTTATTATGATTTGGACCTTTAAAGTCTTCCCTAAAAGCTCCTGTATTAATATAGAAATGTTCAAAGATGAAATGATCAGATTATGGGAGGTGTAATGTGGATTAATCCATTTAATGGATTAATAGTTTGAATGGACTACTGAGTGGTAACTGCAGGCAGGTGGGTATGACTGGAGGAAGTAGGTGACTGGGGGCATGCCCTTGGACTCTCTCGTTCTGGCTCCTTACTCTCTTTCTTTGCTTCCCAGCTTCTATGGGAAGCAGCTTTTCTCTACCCTACCCTTTCCCCATGACCTTCTGCCTTGTCCCAGGCCCAGAGCAACTGAGTCTGCTGATCATGAACCCAACCTCCGGATCTATGGGCCCAAAATAAACTTTTCGTACTCTAAGTTGTTCTTGTTAGATATTTTAATAGCAATGAAAAGCTGACTAATAAAGGAGCATTTACAGTTTACAAAGTGATTCTCCATATCTCACTTACTTTAATTCTATTGTGTGCTTGGTACATAGCAGGTATTTTAGAAATGTTCACAGATTTTTTTTTTCCAAAAGGCTTCTGAACCAAAACATGAATTCAAGTAGGACATGTACCAAGGAACTAACTTGTGCCCTGTACTAAATCCTGTAATTGTCTCTGAAGTGTCTAATGACAAAACTCATGCCAGAAAGCGAGTCCAGTGAGCTCCATGCGGTGGAAGCAGTAAATGAAGACCATGTGAACTTGGAGATAGTAGCATCAGACAAGGCGGTGAATTTTCAGGCTCTTTTCTGCTTTAGAAATGTCTATCAAGGAAAATAATTCTTAATGGGCTAGCACATCAGAATCAACTTTAGACTTATTTTTAAAATTAAGTTTTTCATAAAATATAGTGTTTCAGTAAATCTAGGCTCAGTCTTGGGTATCTATATTTAAGAAAGAAAAAAATTCTTAGATGATATTAAATAGGTTACAGATCATTCTCACGGAATTGTGATGATTTCTGCTGGCTGAATTAAACTCAATAGTTTAAGCCTGAACCGCCTTTGGCCAACTTTCTTCCCTTTAGCTTTTAGGCTTTATTGCTTTTAAATGCAAATAACTTGGGATGGGTAAGGCTTCAAACTGTTATCAGCCAGTGACTCATTTTTGTTCTCTGGGCTTACACTGAAGGATGCCCCACCTCTTCCTTGGGTCAGCTACTGCTTTCTCTGTTAATCATTTCCTGACCACCTTCTCTTTCCTTGGGACACAATTACTTTCTCTTTTCTCCCCTCTTAGGAAACCCCTCAGTTTGTATTACAGCGATGACTTATCCGACATCTACCTCACCTGACTGTCTGGAAGTGGGGCAGGTTTCATTGCTTATCAGCAACCCCAGGACTAGGGAGGAACCTGGCATAGCAGCTGAGACCACAAAAAAATGTTTGCAGAATAAGTGACTGAATTAATTAGAAAATCAACGTACAGCCTAGTCTACATGCAAGGTCTGCTAGTAATTTTTATTTGCAAGGAGACATCTTTCAGGCATTTGATGAGGATGGAATGGGAGCCACACAGATCTGTAGATAATGGCAAGAGGAACTTGGGGCCATGAAAGTGAACCTGTTTTGCCATTCTGCTGGCAACTGGCCTCAGCAATATCATTTTATTTCAATATTGATGCATAGCACATAAGTTTTTGTTACACAAGGGTCATTCTTACAAAAGGCTCAGAAGAAAATGGAATCATTCACAGTTGTTTATACTAATTGTAACATTAAATCAAAACGAGGTACTGGCCTGAAATTTTAAATCAGATCTCTGCCTTTATAATTCTGATATTCTTTCAGAAATAATTTCTTGGTTAGGTCTCTGTATTCATAGTTTTATTTTATAATAGTTAAGTATCTCTTCCCAAGCTTGGTGATCTATCAAAGCTAAATGAAATCATTCTTAATTAATTATTCATATTCCATTTTTACCTGTTATAGAGATTGTTTATTGTAGAGATTAAAATTGTAGGGGTTTTAGTGTCCTTTGTTTTCTTGTACAAATACCTGGTTTTAGCTTTTCAGCAAAAAGAAAATTCCAGAAAATCACATGGAGTACTTGTGGACTTGAACAACTATTCACTTCAGAGACCTGTCTAGTTTTGGGGCCAAAAGAACATATTAAGTGCTATTTGCACATATTTGCATAATGTTTTGAAGAATTATATGGGGAGTGAAAGCCTTTCTAGAGCTATGACATCAAGGAACTTTTCAAATCCCAAGCTACTATTAAAATTGGAATCTTAATCTTAAAGGTCTATTTCAGGATTATTTTCATTAACAGTTCAAAAAGGATTCACCAATGGAAGGCACATTTAATGTAGCATAGCTGAATGGAGCTTTATTTTGGTTTCTGGTCCTTCTCACACTGCCTCAGGGTTGTGTGTTGCTTAACTACAAAGTAGGTTGACACTGCATAGCTGCTCTTGGGTAAAATCCTACTCTAATGGTCTTCCCTGTGTTTATCTGGTCCCATGACCTCTTAAGGAAACTTAGATATGTTACTGTCTCTATTTCCATGCCCCCCCCACTCATTCCCCACCCCTGCTCATGTTCATACAATGATACCCTAATCCTCACTGTGATATGCTGGGAGATGGTATGTTGGGGAGTTAAGTCAGAACATGGATCCATCATTAATGATTAGTGTTCTTAGAAAACATGGGGAACTCTCTCATAGTGTCCTGTGAAGATACAAGAAGGCAAATTACAACCCAGAAGGTGGCTCTCACCAGAACAATACCAGTACTTTGACCTACATTTCTTGTCTCCAGAAATGTGGGAAATAAATTTTGTCATTTTAAGTCATTGGCTTTATGGCACTTTAATTGTAGTCTGAACTAAAACAGACATAATTTGATTCTAACACTCCAAAGACATTTAATAAAAGCACTAACACTAGCTCTCTCTTTTGTCCAGACTCCCTACCAAACCCATGGAATTTACAAATGATCCTCTAGCAGCCTTATGATGCAGGTGGACCCACCACATCTTACATATGGAGAAACAGCAGCTCGGGCAGTTGAAACAACAGGTCCCAGGTCATCAGTGCTTCTGACTCCTACATTATCTACCCTGTACACAAAAATGTCAAAAAAATAAAATGAACGTCATTGGAGTCCCTTAAAATTCTGGAAAGCTCTTGACGGTTCAGCAAAACCCTCTGGAATGGTAGACTTTGAGGACTCCAGAGACGTTTCATAATTGTTCAGGATCCCTGAGTCTTTCCAGATTGCGAATGCTGTTCATGAAGAAGGCTGGCTCAATGCCATGTCCACGAAGGACCTGAATCGAGTCTGCTCTGATGTCACACTGGCACAGCCTGACGTAAGGCCAGGCTGTTCTTGATGTACCTGCCTGCATGTCTCCTTGAGGTGCACAGGTTGTGGAGACAGATTTCACCATCACAATGGTTGGTTAGGGTGACATTTCCACTTCACAGTTCCTCTGACTGACATCTGCTGCTCCTCATCCTCCCTCCTATGCCACCTCTCCCCTCCACCTCCTCCAACGTCCAGTTAGTTCTGAGGCAAAGCCACATGAGACAGGCAGCAAGACTTTCAGGTTCCTGCAAACCTGGTCCACGGTTTATTAGGATTTTTCTCTTTATACATCATTGAAGATTTTTTTTTTATTGCTTTTACTTCAAACTATTAGATGAATCTTAGCTACTCAATGAATGCATGTTGATTCAACTCAAACATGGTAACCCTGTTCAGAGCAATGCCCCGTGGTAGACCCTGTAGGAGTAAGCCACCCTGACCTTCAAAGAGCCCTCACTGAGGGAGAGGCAGTAAGACATACTCATGGGCTTTTATGGGTTGAAAAGACTGGAGAGAAATGTGCCAACGTATTCATGATGGTTCTGTTTGAACAATGAGAACTGCAGGTTCCTTCATTTTTTTTTTCTATTTCTTTTTTTCTTTTTCTACATGTCTTAAAAATGTATTTGGGCTATGTGTATATTTTTTTTTCTTTGAAAGTCCAAAATGTTGATAAAGAATAGCAAGCTGGGTGTTTAACAGAAGGAAAGAGTTTATGTGGTTGAGGAGCTAAGGACAAGCAATGTTTCTGACATGAGCTTGACTTTGACAGGTAAAAAAGGGCTTGAATATTTTTAGAAATATATATGGGAAATTTAACTGCCTGGAATGACAGGTGGGAAGTCACGAGGTGGTGGAACATCAGGGAACAAGGCCTTTTGTCTAGACTGAAAAATATATACAGAAAGAAAGGAGAATTGTAGCTGGAATGTTAGGTTGAGGACAGAACATGGAAGGCTCTGCTTTGAGTAACAGAGCGAAGCATCCGGAGAGTTCTCTGTGGGAAACTGGAGTGGTTCATGAGTTGATTTTTCACCTGGAAAATAATGTGATCACTGCTCTACTTTAGCTGGCAACCATGCACAGGATGGATTGAGGGTAGGGAAGATTAAAAAGCTAGGCAGAACAATCAGGAAGCGATTAGCAGGACCCAGGCAAGAAGCCATGATTACTTGATTATTTATTCCTATAGTTCTCTTTTGTAGAGGTGGCTCCATGCCTTTCAATCTTTCTTTTTGATTTTTTTTTCCCTGTCTGGCTCCAATTTTCAATTGCAAAACAAGGGAAGAGTCACTTTGAATCAGTAGCTCAATTTTCTTACAGGTGAAAGCAACACTCTTGAATGGAGGTCAGCTTAATCTGTCACATTCCCACTGATAAAGGGAACGTTAAGGAGAGCTGTTTTCAAGGCTGGAGGAGTCCCACCTCCATGATTGATTTCTAATTCCTATGTCCACCTGGGAGAAGACTGATGTCTCTCCACAGTTCCTGACAGACTGGGGGGGATCCCTCTAGGGAATGGAACAGGTCAGAGAGGTCTCCTTAGAACCAGAGTGGGTAGAATTGAGTTTCTGAGGACTTTTACCAAAGACAACAGCTTGAAAAGCTAAAATGTAAAGAACCCTTTGGGTTTACATAGCCATTTGCTCTTCCATAGAGGAAACCTTTCTTTCCATATCACCGCTCCCACCCACAGGTATAGAGACACCAACCATCATTTTTGTCTCTTTAAGTAACTCTTCCCTTCACCACTTCTTCCATTTCCCTCCCTTTCCCGAAGCCCACCACTTCCACATCGTCCTCTTGGGCAGCCGACTTTTGGCACTGACCAATGGGAAGGGTCGCCTCACTCTCCTCCACTTCCTGAGTCCACCTGCTAAGCTCACCTGTGCTGGGCATCTACCTGCCTTGTCAGACCTCCTGCCTGTTTGTGACTGTCTATCACCATTTGTGACCAAGCTAGTGGTTTCCTCCGTAGTGGGAGTAGTGTGTGTACCCATCTTTTATTGACCTCAGAGCCTTTACAAATATCCTTGGGTCTGAATTTGTATCGCAGTTAGTACATTCCCACTTGGACTTTTTAGTCCAGACAGTTCTCAGTTGTAGTTTTACCAGGGAGTCCTGAGCTTTGGCATTCCTTGAAACCCAGAGATTAAAAACCATCATCTTGATGTCCTTTTGGCTTCCTGTTTCTCTTTTCTACGGGCAGATGGTAAGTGGTTAGCTACTCCAGCAACACTTTGAATGGACTCCTCAGGGTATTCTGAAATATTTCCCTTTTTCTTCTTTTTTGCCCTCATTAAAGCAACACACTCTTCCTGGGATGCTCTCCCCTCCCTGGCTCAGCTGAATAATCCCCATTTTTATGAAGGTAATTACTCCTCTTCCTGTGTGCTGTAAGCATTTTATCATAGCTACTCACACTGTCTTATAATTGTGCACCTTTCTCCCCCATAGGACTCTTATTTCTTTCTTCTTATACACAGTGAGTTTTCAGAAATATTTGTTAAATTTATAAGAAAATATTAGGAGGAGTTGTTTTTTAACTGAGATTCCCGTCAACACTTTTTCACAAAGAAATACTGCTCTGTCTTAAGTGTGTCTTAAATATGCAAGTCATTTTCTAATGTAGTTGAGTAGCTTTTATCTTCATTTTTCTCATTTTCTTCATCTTCCAAAATAACAATACACCAAAGGCACAGTTACAGAGAAAAGGTTCTCTGTATATAAGGAAGTATAGTCATCTAAAACAACTACATCTTTCTGGTTTTCAAGGATGAAAGTTCACTTGTAACATGTCCATATAATTAAATACTAGATAAACAGGATACTGGACTTTGCAAGTGTCATTACACAGCATCCCTCTCAAAGCTGGAAATGTGTTTACTCAGCACCTGGGGGAGTCATTTGCTCATGTGATTAACAAATGGAGTTTATGAGGAAAATTAATTATAGCAGTAAAGTATTATTTCAAACAAAAGGACTGCTCAACATGCAAGAAAACATTCCCAAATTCAGATAATACAGAGGCAAGATGTGTGTATGTGGGGGTGTTGAACAGCATCTGTGGATCCATGAGACATGGATTAGATTCAGGGCTCCCTAAAATTTTGTGCACACGTGGGGATATATTTATTTTTATTTGAAGTACATCCATAGCTTTTGTATCTCAGGGGTAGCACTTATGTATGATCTCTGACCACAGGCAACCATCTAAACTGTGTGCTTACTAATTTGTAAAATTATCTAACCTGTATTCATTGCTTCACTTGTAAAGTGAAAGGCTTGGCACAGGCATAGATCTCTGCAATGCTGGTTCTAAATTCTACATTTTTCCTAAGCCGGTCTTCCTGGGAATACGTAATTCATGGCTTAATAGCAGTAGGTTATTTATGGCATATGAGGCGCTGTATTAAGCACCTTACATACAATGCCTCATGTATTTAGTTCTGACAATAATCCAAAATGTTAGATTCTATTATTATTCTTTTATAAAATGTTTGTTATTAGTAGTATCAGGGCTGTATCTACTAAGTTATAAGTTATACAAAGACAGGAACTTAGTCTGTTTGTTTTTCACTACTCTCTACCCAGTACTTATCTTAAGGTATAGCACATAATAGGTGCTCAGTAAAAATACTGTTTAATAATACATTGAAACAAATGAATGATTAGGCAAGGCCAAGCAATACTACTCTGAGATTTTAGATCTTGCTCCACCTAATTTTTATCTCTTCCCATTCTCTCTCTCTCTCTCTCTCTCCCTCCCTCCCTCCCTCTCACCCTCACCATGGATTGAATCTCAGGGCGCTTAATCACTAAGCCACATCCCCAACCCAATTTTTATATTTTATTTTGAGACAGGGTTTTACTAAGTCGCAGACAGTCTCGCTAAATTGCTAAGGCTGGCTTTGAACTTGTGATCCTTGTGCCTTAGGGATTCGAGCCTCTGGGATTGCAGGAGTGTGCCACTGAGCCTAGATCTCTTCTCATTCTCTCAACACTTCCTCCTCTGCTGCTGCCTTCCCCTACAAAAGCCCAATTTTCCCTTCATTCTCCTTACCCATTACCATTTGTTTATAGACCTAGGTATGTCTTTGTCGAATTATCCTTTGCTCCAGGGTTATATTAAATTTTGCTCTTTACTCTCCCATGAACTTTATTACAGTTCTGATTATGTATGTTTAAGGAGAGTAATCTATTAAAATAACTCAACCATCCCCAACAGAACACTAGTTCATCAAAATGGTGAAATTTAAGACTATTATTGAAATATTAAATAAGAACTCTTTCCTACCCTTGCCCATAAAATGCTGCAACAATGAAACTCTCTTCATAAGAAAACGTGCTTCCACCAGTATCCACGAAGCTCCCAGCCTTGCCAGACCTCTGCAACAACCACTCTGCAGCTTGAGCAGAAATTTGGCCCTTGTGGTCTGCGGTCCTCCTGTCTGACCCTGACCACTTCCAGGGTTTAATTTATTTCAGTACATTGTTGAGTGTCTTCTTGATAAGACTGAGTGTGCTGTGTCTTATTTCCAGCATCTGACCTTAGCTGACCTTTTGGCTTTAGCTATCTTATCCCAGCCAAGTACTGAAAAAGTTACCTGATATGTAAAATAGGTTGAACTGAGATAAGGAGGTGAAACACCCCTCCTTACTCTTACCTGAGGGAGGAGTTAGCTACAGTTCTGTTTCCCTCTCTTCTGTTTACTTCCTTCTAACTGAATGACAAGGTGCCAAGGGAACCACTTAGGAACCAAAGAAAAGAAAAGATGCCTTCTGCTATTGTTGCAGCCTTTTCAGTTTCAGTGCTTGCTCTTCTTTTCCTACAGCTTCCCATGATTGCCTCCTTTGATATTTCTGTTGCCAGTTTATACCCATTGATGTTCCTTGACCCCTGGCTGGATGGAGACCCTTTCCAGTCACTCATCAAGTTGCTCTCTTTTATCTGCCTTTATTGAACTTCAAATAATCTGTTTCACTAATGTGCTTATTTCCCTGCTTACAGTTGAGTGTCTGTTTCCTCTCACTGTCATGAGAGTTCCTGAGGGCAGTGACTCTGCCTATCTTCCTCCAAGCTGTATCTCCAGGCCCTTGGACATGCCTTGCCTGGCTTCTGGTGGGCATTTATGAAACGATGTCGTGGCTCTTGTGGCTCCAACACCTCCAGTAGGAGACAACTGAGGGGTAAGAATGGAGATAAGCAGAATCTGCTGTGGGCATCACCACCTATGCCTTGACAGTTCCAGGCTCTACATACACTCCTGGCTGAAGTGGCCAGAACACCTGTGGATTTTCAGAACATTTTTATCTGGCTCTGCAAATGAAGATGGAATTTGCACACATTTTTGCAGTTGAGGAATTCCTTTAATCTCTAGCTATTTTTTTTAAAAAGGATTTAACTTAGAATGAGCATGAGTTGCATACTTTTATTTTGTTGTTGATGAATTTGTTTTTGTTTCACTAACTGTTGAGTTTTAGGTGAGGAAAAATTAGAATCTGTAAAAGTTATTATAATCACTCTTGTTCAACTCCTAGGTTTTCCTATTCTTCCTCCTCCATCTTCTCATTTTCTTCTTTTCCATCTGCTCCCTTTTCTTCTTTTTCTATTTTAAATAATCATATTTGTGCAAGATCATCATTCACTTCAATTTTATTCTCAATGGAATTTTTAAAATTTTTGTACTGGGAACTGAACATAAGGACACTAACCTACCGAACCACATCCACATCCCCAGCCCTTTTTACACTTTATTTTGAGACAGGGTCTTGCAAAGATGCTGAGGCCTCAAACTTGTGATTCTCCTGCCTCAGCCTCCTGAGCTTCTGGGATTATAGGCATGTGCTACTGTGCCTGGGCTCAATGGAAATCTTAACTGAACCACTTAATTAACTCACTGCAGAGACATTTAAGTAACTGGCCTGGTAAAACTGCATTTTTCTTTTAGAAAGTATTAACAGTGAATATTAGCAAACTACAACTTATGAAATAAACTAGACTTAATAAAATGAAAAATTTTGAACAGCTTTCCATTAGCTTATTTTTGAATTTTAAAAAGTACTTCCTTATTAAATGCATACATGCCCATATACATAAGCACGCTGGATTGCAAAATGAAGTTTTCATGCTTGTTACAATGTACAATGTTTCTGCCATGGATAAGGAAAGTGAATTATTATCACAGGGCACACACACACACACACACACACACACACACACTTAAACATACTAATAACTAGGAGATTAGAATAGGATTTCTAAGCTTACCTGTCACCCGATATGTTAATTATACCAATAATAACTATAACAGCAATGTTATTTATACCAATGTTAATTATACCAATAATAACTATAACAGCAATGAGTAATTACTAAATTCCAGGAAGAGTCATTTATAAAAGTTATCTAATTTAATTCTCACAACTACCTAATGTCAGATAGCATTATCCCCATTTGTAGATGAGGAAACCAAACCAGTAAGAAGCAGAGCTGAAGTTCATAATCATGTCTGTTCACTCTCTGCACAGTACCCACAGGCGCATTATAATTGGACACCTTTCCAATAACACACTTAGTCATCCTCAAGAAAAAGAAAAGATTGTGCAATGATTCTTTTATTTCCCCAACCAACTAGATTTATAGAGGAAGATCCTAATATATTTAGATAATTATATCAAGCAAGTGTTTTATAACATTATCTATTCTGCTTAATTATGCATTCTGAAACCATCTACTCTTTTCAGTGAAGTGAAATTAGAAACAAAGGCTGAACAGGAGAGAAAATGAAATTAGGCAGTTCTTATGAATCATATTTTCTCAGGAAAGTGTCAATTCACACACATAATCTAGTATAGCCACTGTGTAGAATCCATATGAGAATAAGATATTTCTCCTACCCTCAGAAAGTTCATTGCCATTTATCTATATATGTATATACACATAATGTATAATCCTCATTACTAATTATGTAGTCAGATCTGTATACATGTAGATATGTACAAGTGTGTTTATATGAAAACATATACACACATTCACAGACACACATATAAACATGCAAATATTTACGTACATATATACATATATGCATATATGTGCCCATTATTAGTAATGGTAAGGGTAGGATCATGATTACATTTATTGAGCACTAACTCTATCCTAGGTACTGTGCTAATAATTCCTATCATTTTTAAATCTCATACCAATTCCAATTATAAAAAGTGTTTAAATGGTAAGAAAGTGGTTCAGTATCATACCATTAGTAGCTGGTGACCTCTGCTTTCAATGTTAAGTATGCTTTATAGCACAGCTCTGGGAGGAGACTATGACAAGTCTATTTCTACTTTCTGAAAAAGGTAAAAGATTGAATTTCAAATACATCAAACAAAGTTGGAATATAGGAATCATTCTCAACCAAAAATAAGTCATCTTAATGTTATCCATTAGTCTCCCATGGTTTGCTACAGTGAAAAATTGACTAAAACTGTATACTGGGTTGTTTTAAAAGCATTGGTCACAGACCATACATACTTTATTGAAGGGCAGTAGATCTTGAGGTCCTGGGCACCTGTTTGCATACAGCCTCAGAAGTCCCTATGCACTGGACAGTTATTGAGGTGGGAAAAACAGAGAAGCATGGAAGGAAGAGGAGGCAAGGAAGTGGAAAGGGAGACAAGAAGAGAGATGATCTTGACCTCTCCTTATAGCTATTTGCCATTTCCCAAGGGAACTTGGCCTTGCCAGAAATTATTCTTAAGGCTCAAATTTTCCTAGTACCTACCATTCCTTAAAGTAGGGTTACCAAGAAGCTGTGTCCAGTTCTGAAGATGTTTAGCATTCTAAAAACCATCATTTAAATGCATTTGATAAGGGCTTGCCATTTCTAATTTCACTGCCTTACTATTTATTTCTCTCTCATCCACTTTCAGTTTTGAGCTTTGGTTATTGAATCTATAAACCCTGCTTTTAAAGTTTCTTCAAGTAAAATATTAACATGAAATAAAAAAAAGATTTTTCCCAAAACAGTGGTCAAGACATATGTGATATCGTCTGTGCCTATCCATGAAGAATCAAACAGAAGAGTTGTATCCAAAAGCCACATGCCCAAGGTCTCTATATATCAGAAGATGATTTTTGCCTCTTGGGATAAGTGGCCAAACACGTTAGGCCAAATTGACCATATTTGGTGCCAGAAGCCTAGTAGGAGGGGAAACAGATATACCTCTGTAGAGCAGACCAAGAGGCCAATAGGAAAATACACAAAAATGTTCTAACTATTGCCATTTAGTTACAGCACAATTGAATGTATGGGTGGAAGCAAATGTCTGAGGAAAGTGACCTTGAACAATTTCCATCCAAACTACAGAGCCTCTACAATATTCCAGTTAACACTGGCTGGGGAAATTAGTGATAAGTTCTCACCATAACCTTAGACACCAAAAGCAAGAACATTCATTCCTCCCCTAGCCCATGTTTGTACTGCTCTCCATAAAAGGAGTGGTGTGGCCTTAAAGATGTTATGTTAAGAGTCAAGGTGTTTCTAATTGACATTTAGTTTAGTCATAAGCCAAGCATCACAGAAAGCACATACATTAGTACTGATGGTGCTTCATACTTTGTGGGACATAAAGGTCTTTTCATCATTCTAACATGCCAAGCCTGATTTTTCCATGAGCAACTGAGAACGGACACATCACTGAACACATTAAAAGGGAAAGAAATGTAGAAACCAAGCGTTGACACTTAAATTTTAATGCTAAGCAGCATTGCATGATTCTGCAATAATGTAAACCATGCTTGATGGATTATTTTCGAATTAAAACCGGAAGAGGTGCCACATGCTATTTTTTCATTTATAATGTTCTGATGTGGAACTCACATAGTGTTTCACAGCTCACCATCATGCAAGAGACTTTAAGATTACAACAGTAGCATTTTTTTTCCTATTCTAAATTTAATTCTTAAGAGGAAAAAATCCAACATATTGATGCCATTTACAGTACTGTGTTCTATTTTGAATCTTTTCTTGATGCCAAATGAATGAATGAATAAAAATACATGCTTTGAGTGATCTAACAAGTAGAATTAACTGTTGTCAACATGTTGGCTAAACATGAGGCTGAACATGTTCTAACAGTCAAAACCTTCCCCCAATCCATGTCTGTACTGCCCTCCACACAAGAAGTGGTCCTGGAAAAGGCTGCTGAGTGTTTTAAGTAAAATCGAGTGTAGTCAAGCAGGCTCAGACTTTCAGGTCCGGTGTGATCTAATGATCTTGCAGACATGTGTCAACCCTGAGGCTCTGTGTTACAGCATGGGCTCTTCCCAAATCTGGGTTGTCACTTAAACTAAAATCATCAGGACCTTTTTTTTTCTGTGATGAAATTTATGGTCAACTTTTCAAACAAAAAGGGGAAATATTTTCTTTAGTTTTAATTCTTAAAACCTGTCCAAGGCTCACATACCTTCTTATTTAACTGTACCTTGCTTCAGTTGAATCAAATGTAATTTTGTATCACTTCACTATAATTTTACTTTTTTTATTTACTATGCTTTCTTTCAAAAATGCATGGCCTAAATATTTATGTACTAGATCCAAAATGGCATTCATTACAAAAAAGCCTTTAGAGTTTTGACCACAGGATAGGAACAAAACACACCATAAGGAATTAATAAAGTTCGTTCACCCTCACACCACTGTATTTAATCTCAGAAAATGATCTCTATCCTTCATGAAACCAGTGTCTGCTTTTAATCATAGGGTGGTTTAGCTACTTACCACAAAAGAATAATAAATCCTGAATCCAGGTTTTGCCACAAAGTAGTCATCAGACTTGAATGTTATTTTAATTTGGTTTGTTCTTGATGTTATCCTTGGAGGAACTTCCTTGTGTCCACACCATCGTCCTCTAATAACGGTACTGGTTTCAGATACATCTTCGACTTCCACAAAATCGTACCTAGGATCAATTTGACATGAATAAATATGTTTTGATTAAAGTAGATTTTGAAATTCATAATTACACTGAGAAATTAGAACCAACAAAAGTGATTTATTGTTATTTTTACCAATTGAGATGACTAGCGTACCTACAGAATTATTAAAAGGAAAGCTGGTTAGGGACAAGGTTTTCCAAACTCAAACTTTGGTAATCTAGTCTAAGAAAATCTGTACATGCATTCAGTTACTGTTTTTAGATCACCAATAATCCAAATGGGCTACTTTCTGAGCGTCTAGCTTAGAGATTCCTTAGAAAAACTAACAACTGCAATCTGTTTGCAAATTTTAGGTGTAGCTCAAATTATCTGCCCAAATGTTTATTTTATAAGTCTTTAAAACAAATTTACTGTTTGAATTAATTTAACACATTCAGTTCTTCCTTGAGGACATGATTGATATATATGTAGCTTATAAAATCAGTATTCTCATTGCAGAAAATAAACAAATATGGGCACAATTTGTTTCTATTCTCTTCATGGAAACCATATTATGGAAGGATCACATCATAAAGTATGACATTTGTTATAAGGGAAAGCATTTAACTTTGAGGAAACGTATGTGCAACTCCTCCTGGACCAGTCTGGCTGGTTAAACCGTGTGAACTGAGGACCCTGGGCTCACCTTGAACACTGGGCAGAGAAACATGGGATCCAGGATGGAGGAAAATAGCCAAGGCCTGTTTAGTTATCCCATGTGACCATTCAATCCTTGAAGTTCCTCTATACAATCCTATCACAGTAGGATATCTTCAGTGATACAGTTTCCATCTTCCAGTGGTCATTTATTTTATTTCCAGAGCCCTGAGATCTGCTTATTTGGCTGAACTATCTGACTTTCAGTTCTGGTCATTACTATCTCGTTCCTGAGCTCTGCCTTTCTCAAATAACTTCAGATGTCAAAGTCATAAGCATAGGGTGGGCATTCAGGGTGAACAGTGGCAGAAAAGTCTGATGCATCTTATATTTTTCTGTCATGGTTACCAGAAGGAATCTGCATAAGAAGCATCAGAGCTAAATATGAATAAAACTGGTAAGTATGGTTTACCAGTTTTACCCATGAGCCTCTTACTTGATTGAGAAGGGTAATCTAGGGAGTAGGTGAAAAATATTAACATTGTGACTATAATTTCTTTGACAGTGATTTATGAGGCCCTTATGTCCTTTGCCTCAGTTTCCTTATGGGCAAAATAAGAAGGCTTATATAATTTTACCAGCTGGATATCTCTTGGGTGCTGTGTAAATTAATTACTTAACATTTATATGGTGTTTGGAAGGTAAAAAGCACTAACAAAACATCATTATTTAGGCAATAAAATATTACAATGTAAACATCACAGAGGCTTTGGAACAGATGGTAGGAAATCAATTGCATTTCATTTTATATACAGTGTATGTAAATCATATTTACTGCTCAAAGCGTAACTATACTTGAAACTTTGTTAATAACACTACAGGTCACTTTTGTTTACAAAAAACAACATCAGTTTAATTTTACTCAGAGTCCAAAGTGAAGAGGGTACCATGTTTTTTCTTAGGGAGGATTTTGAGACAAGTAAATGATCTGCTTTTTCCCCTTTCTCTTGCTTCTTTAACTCATTCTGTATATTTTGAGACCCAGTGAGATATGAGGAAAGGTCCATAAAGAAAACCATCCTAACAGTTAATCTCCTATTTTCAATACCAGGATGCCCAAAGGGCTCACTACTAGGACTAAAAGTTCATTAGTGGCTTCCTTTCTGTGGAGCTGTGCGTGGTTCCTATCCAAAATCCCTTGGAATTTGAGTGATGGATGAGAAGATCATCTTTTATTATTCATAGTAAGCCCCTTTCAGTCACAACTGAATTTATCCTGATGTGATGACATTTGGCAGGCCCCTAGATAGCTTCAGGATGGAAGATGGTCACCCGAAAGACCAAGCTATGATCAGAGGGTCGGAACTTTCAGCCCCACCCTGAACCTCTTAGCTTAATCACCAATAGCCAATGATTCAATAACCCTTGCTTCCATAATGAAACCTCCACAAGCCCTCCAACCATGGGTACAGAGAGCTTCTGGGTTGGTGAATACGTCAAGTGTTTAGACAGTGATGCACCTGGAGACGGTGCCCTTCCATATACTTGCTCTGGAGAGCTGTAGGACCCCTGATTGACCAGTTGTTCCGTTAGAAATGGGGGAGGCCTGGGATCTGCAACTGAATTTAATGTAGGGAAGGCTGTGGGATAGATAGCTAACTCTAAGCAGATGGTGGCAGAGTTCATTTGAATTGTGGGATACCCAGATGGTGGTAGAGAATTGGTTGATGTGTCGGGGGGTAACCCTACACGTTTGGTGTCAGAAGTGTTCTGTGGGTAGAAACGGATCATGGTATCTTCTGTTTCTCACCTTTAACAATCTCACCTTCTGTCCTCACCTTTTAATAGTGTTTTTCCCCCTAGGATTTTTTTTTTTTTTTTTTTTTGGTGCATGTCAGTACAGAAAATTAGTTCTCTTTCAAGGTTGAAAAGACACAAGATCAGCTTTAGTTTATTCTCTTTGTAAATATTAACTGGCTCTCCTTGCATGTATTAGTCTCTGTTTTCTGGCATACATTACCCTCTGTGGTCCTAGAAAGTAATAGTCACTGCTGTTATTCTTGGGAAAGTAGCAACATAATAAAAGCTGTCAGCATAATAAACATGCAACAAAGGACGTTCAAATTTGAGACACCTCTTTTTTATTATTCAAAGGAAAATAAACCTGCTGAAAGGATTTAGCAGTTCAGTAGTTCATTGGCAATGCAGAACAAGTGCATGCAGTAAAGTATGAAAAGGAAAGAAAAATCCCTCCCAAGCCTAACACATGATAATTAAGTGAGTAAGATGCTGTGGGAGGACAATTCAAAGAACAACAGCCTGGACTTTCTCTGAAATGTGCTAAGAAGGGAGAAGATTATCAGGTACAACTTTCATCTTCCATCCCTGGCCCAGAAACCACAGGAAACACGTGCTGTAGGAGCACTGATGCTGTGGTTGCTTTCTCTTCCTTCCCATACATATCTGAATTCTTAGAAGTATGAATTCAGACTAAGGTCCTGACCAGAACCTCAACTTCCATCTTCTCTCAGCTTTGGGAAAGTCATGACTACAATTGTCTTGGGTCAATTCCTGATGTTGAGTTGAGGGTTATGCTCCCTAACCCATGGCAGGTTCCCACACTCTTACCAGGTACAGCTGTTGCAGGTGACTGAAATATTGGATGCATCTACCTGCTCACAATGCCTATTCTCTGCTTGGAAGGTCATGGACCTCCAGATTGCACTCTTCTTTGGAAGTCAGAGTCCTAACAGTTGCCAGAGTTAACATGGCAGGCTAACAGGCCCTCGGTGGTAGCATATCTACACTTTTTGTCTGTAGGGCTAATAAACAGCTTTTTGGGAAAAGAAGGGATACATCTTAGGTAGGTCTAAAGGGCTCAAAATGAATGCTGATGTAATGTTTTAAATTCATCTTTTTTCTATACTTTGTACCCTATAATAAATATTTTCCCCACACTTACCTACAGATATCATTTTCTGCTTCCTCTAATCCAAATTGATTGTCAAATGCCAGCTGTATCCTGGTTTTGTCTTGGGAATGGAGCCGCCATGTCAGAAGCAGGTTCCTGGGGTAGCTATTCGGGAAGCGTGGACTCTGTACATGACCGTTTCCTGTCACTTGGATGGTTTCTTCTTTTCGGTACAAGTCTGTGAGGTGATTGCTCTCTGTTAGTAGTCACAACTTGTATAAATTAGTAGGTTGCTCCAATTACAGGAAAGCAAAAAAAGAACAATTTATAATACAACATGATATTTCAAAGCACTTTGTGATTTTCTTTACAAACATGAGACCAAATAGTAGTATTCAGATTAAACTAGCAATATTTATTTCTATTATCTCCACCTCCCCAAATTCTTCACAAAGTTTAATGCCCCAAACTTCCTGGTTTGGGGCCTCTCTTACCTCATTCCTGACAAACAAAAATTAACAACTATTTCAAAACTCAGGTTCATTTTGATTAGAATTAAAATCATCAAATAATTCCAAATAGTTCAACCTTTCTCTTTTCTATGTAATTCAAATAAATAAATTTTATCATGCTGACAATGTAACAGTATATTTCCAGTGGCTAACATAGTAGGTACCTGATCAATATTGTTGATAAATAAATAACTAAAAACAAATTAAAAGACTCTAGTAGTGTTCAGTGGCCATTTATTTTCTGTGCATATTGCATTTTTTCCAGTGAGTTTCTCTACCATAAAACTACAACACATATATAGTTTTATGGTAGAAAAACTACATACATATGTAGTTCTATGGTAGAAAAATACATTTTTTTTTTTGGCCGTGGTTTTCTGTTACTTAAAATAGATCTGATTTTTGTGTAGCATTTTGTGCATTTTATAATAAAGAATTTATGAGGTCTTTGTCCTGGGTTTAAGGAATGAATCAAACCCTTGGAATTTCCCAGGTGGCAGGACTACCTTTGCTTTTCATGGTGGGTCCCTGAGATTTCATGTACTGTGGGT
Organism: Callospermophilus lateralis; assembly: GCF_048772815.1. Classification (NCBI taxonomy): domain Eukaryota; kingdom Metazoa; phylum Chordata; class Mammalia; order Rodentia; family Sciuridae; genus Callospermophilus; species Callospermophilus lateralis. The sequence goes on along the minus strand of NC_135306.1, from coordinate 122,804,717 downwards.
GTCTACATGGTTTCAGGATTGGGGCTGGCCATGCCAAGAAGACCAACATGGAATTGAAGGAGGCGTCCAGCCCCTTGAAACCAGCCTGACCTGACAAACTTCAGGACAGATGTAGGGTTGGAGGCTGATGGTCATGTTGCTGATTATTCAGTCAATCATGCCTTCATAATGAAACCTCATTAGAAACTCTGGATTGCAGGGCCAGGAAAAAGCTTACTGGTTTGTGATACACATTAAGGTACCAAGAAGGTGATGTAACCTGAGGACAGAGAAACTTCACTCATGGAATCCTCCCACACCTCACCCGATGTGTCTTTTTATCTCACTGGTTCTAATATCTGTCTTTGATAATAAAATTGTAAGTATAGGGTTCTCCTGAGTTCTGGGAGCGATTCTAGGAAATTATCAAAACTTAGGGGCTTTGGGATCACTGAATTTGAACCAGTTGGTCAGAAGTACATGTGGTCTGGGTCCTCCAAACCTACAGCTGGTTCTTCAGTGAGGGCAGTTGCATGGGGTTTGTACTCTTAACTGATGAAATGGGACTTTAAGGAGTTTAAATCAACATGGGATCTCGTTTTCATATCACCCAGTATTCAGAGTTTTTTTCCATTTTAGAGGTTGGCTTTTTAGGCCTCACCACAAATAGACCTCAAGCCACAGTCTATTTGTGTTTTCCTGCAGAGCATTTACTTTGAGGTCTATAATTCATTGAGCCTGGGCAGTGAGACTAAACTAGCTGGTGGAAAGTACTATAAAGTCAGGCTGCTGAGAGTGGCTATTACAGTTTCCAAAATAAGAGAGGGAGAACACACAGAAATTGACATGCCAAATACAAAAGCCTGTCTACTTTACATGATTTTGTGCACATAGAAATTTATTTATTTATTTAACTTTAGCTTGATCAGGGTTTCATCTGCAGCAGCTTGCTCAGCCAGACTTTGTGTATGAGTGAGAGACCCAGGAGGTGCATTGGTAGGAGAGAGATGCCCCACTCTCTGCCTCAGGATGACAGCACTGGATATGTAGTAATATTACCATCTCCAGTGAATCTGGCAACTGGACAACCTCAGAAGAACCAAGAAACATTTCTACCCATTGATCTACCAATTGATTCTTCTCTTCCCTTGACCTTTTGCTGAAAATGTAACTATGAAAATTATTATCTGCTCATTTCATCGTAGGGGGTTTAGGAAATGGGTCTGAAGACTATTTTCTAGGTTGTAGGATGTGAGTCCTCAATCACTCAACAATGATGGAGTAAATGCAAACTCTGACCATATGTACGGCAGTATTTTTGAGGCTTATTTGAGGATTGCTTTCTTAATTCTTTCCATATTTTCTTAGCTCTTAACTTTTCTTTCTAAATAGTGTTTTTAATCAAAACCAAATTTGATTTGCTAAAACAAAACTTTATATCAATAACATCCATGGCAACTGGATCCCACATGCCATGAATAGAAGGACATTATATCTAAATATATAGCTATTATGTTTAAAAATATCCATCTAGGTGATCAGATTATTCCTTTGTATAATAAGGGAGGGGGATGACCAGATGGCACATTTCTCTTAGATTTCTTTCAGGGTTAACATTCAGTGGTTCTGTGTGTGCTCATTTCCTGTTTCAAGTGCTACTCTAGATTCAGGTATAACTTAAGAACATTTAAAGAATGATTCCTGTCTTCCTACACCTGGAAAGAAAGTGAATGCATACCAGGCACAAATGCTAAGTGCTGAATGTAAATGCAGTTGCAGACCTAGATAGTGGTGAGTATAAGGGGTGTTCATGGCATCATCGTCAGAGGCCTGTCCAGAGGGGTCAACCTGGCCCAAGGGAGACAGGGGGAGGAAACAAGCTTTAAATGCAAACTACAGAAATACCTAAAGGCCAGGCAGAAGCCATGCAGAAGTGTCTGCACTTGATGTAATTGAAAACCTGAAAGCTGTGGAATGGGAAAAGAGCTTGTTAAAAGTGGTTCAGAAGTAATTCCTGTTTCCTGAGAGGTAGCTACTAGGGTGATAATATTCTAACCTAAAGAAGGGCAGTTGGCCATGAAGCTGCATCAGGGAAAAAGTCAAAAGGAACATGTAGTTAAGAAAGGAATGCAAAGGGATGGGTCAGAGTCAGTGGCAACATGTTAAGCCCAGGAACTGGGTCCAGCATGGTATTTTTATACTCAGGGGCATTGCAAAGAGAAAAGGTTTTAAAGACATACAAGTTCAATTTTGATCTGGTGGTGAAGAATTCAAGTGGAAATGTTAATAGGCTTTGTGGATATGGGCAAAGGCTTGAGCTGAGAGAATGGAACAGATGTGAGGCCTAAAGGAAGTCTTAGGAATCTTTCAGAGAGGAAATATACCCTGAGTAGGGATGGCTATGCCTGGTGCCTAGGAGTGGTAGCTGATGAAAAAAAGAGTTGGGGACGTTAAAAGTGATGGCTGGGAGTGAAGCCAAGTCTAAGTTAGACTAAGAAAAGGAATGATTTCACCATTACTGATACAGTGGTCAACAGAGTCAAATGCAGAAGCAAAACTAGGGAATTTTTTAAGTATAAAAGGGATTTGTCTCTTTTTTGTTTTAGGATGTCAATCAAGTCTAGATTATCTTAAAGATACTAACTCTGGTTATAAGTGAAAGGCTAATTATAATTTGATGATGATAAAGCAGGTAGAAAGAAGTATTTTCATAAACAAGTGTTTATGACAGCACTTGTTTCTAATTTTGTAAATACCTCACAGATCTATGCTCTACTATTAATTTTTCTGATTTATTTTTCTTTAGAAATAAAATTTTGCAAATATATACACACAGTAAATATGAATAACAAAAAGCTATATAAATATTTATTTTGAACCAGGCATTGTTGTAAGCATTTTTCTCATTTCATTTACAGGGTATAATCACTTTATATATGCTCTCCTGTGTGTGTATGCTTGCACAAGCATGCACATATATGACCATATGCACTTATAACAATTCTCTGAAATGTGTGTTATTATTGCCACTATTTGACATGTGATGATTCTGGAGAGGTCACAGAGCTAGTTAAAGGTGGAATCAGAATACAAACCCAGACAACCTGGTCACATAGTTCTTGACTACTGAGCTATATAAAGTGTTCTTCCCTCTTAATCTGAAATTTGCTATGTGCAGTTTTAGATTCTTGACTATCTGGAACACATTTTAACTTCTGAATCACACTGTTTACATATAATTTATAACTTCATGCCAACTCATGCCTAATCTTAGCATAGGACTTACAGAGAATTATAGGTACAGAGAACAACTTATCAGGTTAAAACTGAGATCACTACCAAAATACTTTAGGCCAAGTCACATTCCTGAAAACATACATTTACTCCAGTGTTCCAATAGCAGCTAACATTAATGGAGCAATTATTATATGCTACGCACTCCGATATGTGGTCTAAAGCCACTACTTCACTTAATCCTCCCAACAGCCCTGTGCAGTTGATACTATCCTCACTATACAAAGGAGGCTCTTAGAGTTTAAAGGATTTGTGACCTCAAGGCCCAAAGCCAGTGGTAGAATAAAGATCTGACTGTAAGCTGTCTACTTTCAAAGTATACATGCTTACCACAGTAAGCACTGTATATTAGTCGTTAAGCCACAAAAATAGGAAACAAATCACTTTTCATTGACAGGGAATAATTTCTGAATATGTTTTTATAGCAAGAACATAAAGTCTTACTTTGCATCTTAAATACAGAAAGAAGTTCATATTCTCATAAACTCTGAACTATTCATTTGACTTACAAAATGAAATTTTTCAAAAAACCAAAATATTATACTTATATCCAGTCATCCCCAATCTTCTAAAAAGTATTCCAGATGAAACGTCTCCATAGGCGCTATCACATATCTTTGAAGTTCATTTAGATTAATGGTTCTCAGTGTGGCTCCCAGACCAGCATCTTGGGCATCACCCAGGAACTGTTAGAAATGCCCGTTCTCAGGCTGCACCACAGGCCTACTAAAAGAGGTGCCAGGAAGGGAGTCCACCACAGGCATTAGTAAGTCCCCCGGCAATCTTGCACCCTAAAGTTGAGAACCACTGAACATTCAAAATTTCTACTACCTTGCTTCTTATTCTCAATTTCTCTGGTTCCTCCAGCTCCTTGCTTTGATTCTGTACCTCACATCTGGCTTTTGGTCTCACCTCCTTGGCTGATGACCTTTCCTGGACTCACCGTCCTGTATTTGACATTGGAACGTCCTTCAGGACATCATATCTGGTATACAATAAGGGGGTACGAGGCTACCTATCTCTTTGTTCTTGACACTAATCAGCTGGATCTTGTGCCTTATCTCAGTTATCCGTGTTCATGAAAAAGTCATGACTGATCCCAACAAATACATATAATCCATCACATATAATAGTGTTTAATAAGAAATGAAACTATGAATAATGGCAATACATTCTACCCTCTGCTAGAACACAATACTGTCTATGACAATGCAAGATGCAAAGGGCAAATTCTAAATTGTAGAAGTAAGGATTAAAATACCTGATCAATGTTTCCATAGGAACAACAATGATATAGTTTGCAGCTGTGCCACCTCACACAAATTCAATGCAATAGTACAGACATATCCCATTTGCCTCATTTTTCTGTCCCCATAAGACAGCCAGGAGGCAACAGCATGAACTCACAAAACTTATGACTACAGCTATAAGCCCAAAACAAAGAATAGTCAAGAGTCAGGAAATTTCCAACTTGCAAAGGGATTATTAACAAATTTCATTTGTAAATCGACTGTGTCATTATCCAACAATATGTCAAAGCAGCACTATCCAGCATGCAGTTAAATGATATGTAAAACATACAGCCCAACTTCTGCTAGTAAACAACCACAGGGAAGCTCCATTTGTATGGGGTGAAATATAGTTCATTCAGAAGCATTTTATAAGTTTAACATAAAAATAAATTGACCAAAAAATGGGACATAAATATCATTGCTTTCATCCTTTTTTTTTTTTTTTTTTTTTTTAAAGAATCTTTGTTGTTGTTTTTGTTGTTACTTTAACAGGTAACAAAACCAACAGAGAAAAATTAAAATGATTCATTGCAAGTCAAAAATAATGAAAGTCTGGTATAGTATGTTCAAGCACTGAACCCTGAATTCAGCTTTACCATGTTCTAGTCTTGGTAACTTTCCCCAGAACTACAAATAGCGGCACTAGACACATCATGTCATCTTTCTGGTTTCTGTTTCCTAATTGATGGATCTGGACAAAGTAGCATATATGATTTTGTGTTTTTTCAGGTCCATGATGATGTGACACTCAGAAGTTTTTTTTTTTTTTTTCCCAAGGGGACAAAATTGTCAGTGGTTTGACGAGGCTAACAGGCAAAATGAAGCAACAGTGGGACAGTGGAATCTGAAACTCCAAATTTTTAGTGGGAAAAATCATTACACCTTTTACACCTAAAAATGATATTGTATACAGTCTTATGCTATCATTTATAGTAACAGTATAAATTGATGATTTCAACAAGTTAACCAACACAATTTTTAGAAAAATCTTTGCCTGTCACCAATTTGAAGAAAAGTGTCCCTTGACATAATTATCCACTCAGCACATTAATTTTTATAGAATATGTTATGAAGGAATTAAAATAAATCTTTTAATTAGATATAATGTATTTTTTATGTTTTCAAAACTAAGGAAAGATTTCTCTCTGAAGCTGGCTAGGCACATGAGATAAAAACAAATACTCAAAGTTGCCTTATAATTTCTTGGAAAGTTTAATTGGAAAGTAAAAAAACATTGTATTGCAGAATATTAAATTCCTTATGGAAAAGCCTTCATCTTGTTTATGAAGGTAACCTCGATGCCTTGCCTGTTTGGTTATATGGAGACACTCCAAATTTTCTGTTACATACTACATGGATGAATGGCTACAGCACATAGTTTTTTAAAACTGAAAGGCAGATAACAGCAAGTAAGATAACAAATAAAAGACAATTTAATAAAAAATAAAGTTGTAAAATGACTCAAATATTGGAAATTCAATTCCAATGTAGCTGGTGGCTCTGACACTTGTAGGAGCACATTTAGTATGAACATTAAAGGATTATTTTTTGAGAGAGTTTCACTCAAATCATCCTGTTTGCTATCTGGCTTAGATATTAATTCTGAAATGACTGCTTCCTACTCCAGACTATTTCAATCAAGTAGTCCACTTACTGTACCATAGCCAGGTCCTACTACACTTGAAATTTGTAACCAGAAAGGAAAGGACAGCAAGATGGAGTGATGGTGGGAGAGTTTGCTGTTATATTTGTGGTCTGTTCTCAAATTTTTACTATTAAGCAATATATTAAATCAGGTGACTAGTTCCTACAGACTCTCATCCTAGGCAAGCATCCAATTTAGAATAGCAAGCTTGGCAGAGTGAATCAAAAATCGGTTTTGTGTTTTAGAAATGTATCATCATTATTACTATCCAGCTGTTTCTGATGATTTCTGCATTGTCTTTTGACAAATAAAAACTCAATACAGAAAAGTGTCCTAGGATGAACAACCTTAGTTGGTGAGACCTGCGCAATATATTGTTTTAGCAGTGCATGCTCGCACGCGCGCGCACACACACACGATGGAGTAAAAGGAGAGTAGGCAAGTCCCTAAATTAAGAATGAATAAGTGAATTTGTTTTATTCCCCACTGTTTTTTTTTTCCTTGTGCTGGAGACAGAACGAGGGCCTTTCACATTCCAGGCAAGTCCTCTACCTCTGACCCACCCTCAGCCCTGAACAGGTCACCTTATAGAACAGACCTTAAAATACCCATTTGCAAGAAACTGAATTTAATTAGATTATATTCCTTGAATTATTTTCTAACTTAAAAAGTATAGGGCTGGAGTCTCACCATGAGAACTGGTAAAGGTGAAAATTAAACTTTAACAATATTAGCTTGAAAATCAGCATGTAGGCTTAATGCCCCCTCAGTGTTTGCTAAGGCACCGAAGCTTACAATCAATGGACTGAATTCCCTCTGGGACCATTAATGGGACAATTTTCATTAAGGAATTGTCTGTTAACACCTTGCATATGTTCCTAGTGAGAACCAGTTTTCCAGTAGCCCACATCAGCTTTGTTAAAACAACATTCACCTCTGCTCAATCTATGGCCTACTTTTAAGCACTCCAGAGTAAAGCTGATTAATTACCAGTAAGCTATTTAGAATTCTCCATCAAAAGTTTTTCTGAGAAATCAGTAGTGATACAAAACCTTTCTCTTTATGATGATTTGGCAAAGAGTTGATTGTTTGCCAGTTATATATTATTGTGTATACATTTTAAATTACAGCTTTTTGGCACCAACTCTTGTGTTAATGTTTTATAGACAAACTTGTTCCTAGTAGCAATTTGGAGACAATGTTTTTAGAGAGTATATCTTGATTATTTCCTGAGCCAAAAATTATCCAAGTATCTTAACTCACCAAAAAAGTAAAAAAGTTTTGAATATTTGCCAGAAATAGTTCCCAGGAATATAGTAGTTCCTGAACATTCTGCTGATAATCACAACCCTTCACCCCATCAGGGGTTTTAATATAAAATCATTTGTTTTAATGGGACTTACTTAAACTAAAAAGTTTTTTCTCAGCAAGAGAAACAATAAGAGAGGTAAATAGGGAGCCTACATCCTGGGAACAAATTTTTACCCCTCACACTTCAGATAGAGCCCTAATATCCAGAGTATACAAAGAACTCAAAAAATTAAACAATAAGATAACAAATAACCCAATCAACAAATGCGACAAGGACCTGAACAGACACTTCTCAGAGAAGGATATATAATCAATCAACAAGTATATGAAAAAATGCTCACCATCTCTAGCAGTCAGAGAAATGCAAATCAAAACCACCCTAAGATACCATCTCACTCCAGTAAGATTGGCAGCCATTAGGAAGTCAAACAACAACAAGTGCTGGCGAGGATGTGGGGAAAAGGGTACTCTTGTACACTGCTGGTGGGACTGCAAATTGGTGAGGCCAATTTGGAAAGCAGTATGGAGATTCCTGGGAAAGCTGGGAATGGAACCACCATTTGACCCAGCTATCGCCCTTCTCGGACTATTCCCTGAGGATCTTAAAAGAACGTACTATAGGGATACTGCCACATCAATGATCATAGCGGCACAATTCACAATAGCTAGACTGTGGAACCAACCTAGATGCCCTTCAATAGATGAATGGATTAAAAAAAAATGTGGCATCTATACACAATGGAGTATTACGCAGCACTAAAAAAGGACAAAATCATAGAATTTGCAGGGAAATGGATGGCATTAGAGCAGATTATGCTAAGCGAAGCTAGCCAATCCTTAAAAAACAAATGCCAAATGTCTTCTTTGATATAAAGAGAGTAACTAAGAACAGAACAGGGAGGAAGAACATGAGGAAAAGATTAACATTAAACAGAGTCATGAAGTGGGAGAGAAAGGGAGAGAGAAGGGAAAGCATATGGAAATGGTAGGGGACCCTCAATGTTACACAAAATTACATATAAGAGGTTGTGAGGAGAAAGGGGGGTAACTAGGGAGAGAATTGAAAAACAGCAGATGAGGTAGAGAGGGAAGATGGGAGGGGAGGGGGGATAGTAAGGGATAGGAAAGGTAGCAGAATACAACAGTCACTAATATGCCATTATGTAAAAATGTGAGTGTGTAACCGATGTGATTCTGCAATTTGTATTTGGGGTAAAAATGGGAGTTCATAACCCAATTGAGTCAAATGTATGAAAGATGATATATCATGAGCTTTGCAATGTTTTGAACAACCAGTAAAAAAAAATAAAAAAAATAAAAATTTTAGCTCAAATTCACAAAACAACACAAAAATAAATAAATAAATAAATAAATAAATAAATAAATAAAAATAAAATCATTTGTTTTATTCTTGTATGCTAGTGAGCAATCACATTCTTTCCTTCAAAACTGCTTGCATTTTATAGGTGGATTATAGAAGTGAATGTATGAGTATATTAAAATGGAAATCATTTATCTTTCTGAAATGATTTTTAATCTGTTTCTTGAAAATTAAAATCTAGTTAAAGAGCTATATTTTATCACATTGTGGTAGTTGATATTAGTTTATTCTCTGATATTTCCTTTCTTTCACTGTAATCTATGCTGTGATATTGTTCACATGTGAAAGATGTGAAAATAAGAAATAATTACACTCAGAATTGTGGCAGATGGGAAAGAAAATGTTGAATGACCTGACAAAGTACACTAGAATCAAAGACTTCTGGATAGAGATACTCTTTTCCTTTTGGTACTGAGGATTAACCCAGGGGCACTTAACCACTGCGTCACATCCCCAGCACCCCCCCCCCCTTTTTTGAGACAGGGTCTCAGTATATTGCTTAAGGCCTTGCCTACTGCTGGGGCTAGACTGGAACCTGCAATCCTCCTGCCTCAGCCTCCAGAGTCGCTGGGATTAGAGGCCTGAGCTATCATACCTGGCAAGAGATCTTTTTAATTATACTAACTTGCCCAGAAAACAAGACAACTCCTGCCAACAGAGCTTGGGAACACAGACGGATAACAGGCAAAATAGAATGAAAAGTACACTCAGGAATAACTAGAGTTAGCATGTAGTCTACAGAACATTTAGTATAGGAAAAGCAACTGTCTTAGCCTGTTTTCTGTTGCTAGAAATACCTGAGACTAGGTGAGTTATAAAGAACAGAAGTTTATTTTGGCTTTGTCTCTGGAGGCTGGGACATCCAAGAGAATGGTGCTAGCACCTGCTTGGCTTCAGTCGCTTTCAAGAGAATTCTTTAGTCAAGCTGCTCCAGTTTACAGCAGAAAGTAGAAGGGCAGATGGGCTCATTCTAAAGAGAGGGAACATGAGGGGCAGCCTTATGCAGTAACTAATCTGGTCCCATGAAGGCAAGAACCCACTCAAGCAAGAAAGGCATTAACGACCTACTTACCTTTACAGGCCCTACCTTCCAACACTGCCACAATATAATCAAATTCCAGCATGAGTTTTGGAAGGAGAAACCAGATTCAAATCACAGCACCAAATTTTTATAAATATTGTCAAGAAAAACTATATGTTTCAAGTGTGAAATTTAAGCATTCACAGAGAAGAAGGATGTTCTAAAATCAAGAGGGAGTAAGTAATCAAGCTAATATAAATGGTAAATGGATTAGACAGTGTGGAACAGAGAAGATGATCATAGTATACCCTAATGATAAAAAAATTGATCTCCATGGACCCAGATAAAGGCAATTTCTTAGTCTCTTCTGACTACAGGGCTCACTAATTCCTAGAAGAAAACTAACTAGGAGTTAATATAAGAACCACATCATTTATTATTTATGGTATGGTTATATCTATGTCTATATTAAATAATTACATATGAGTTACACATCATATAATGAGCATATTATATATATTTATAATTGTACTTAAATATTTATTAAATTATGGCTTGAGTGCTGTGTATGAATTTAGTTGTTTTAACACCAAATTTTACTGGAATTCTAAAATATTTTTGTAACATTTTTTAATATTTCAAAATAGAGAAATATGATTAGTGTTAAAAGTTATTATCTAGCTATTAGGGAAGAGAAGCTGGGAAATAATTATTATAGTTTGTGGTCTATAAATTTAGTCACGCTAAAGAGATGATTACTCATCTTCTTTCAATCTCAGGTATTTCTTTAATAGTTCCCAATATGGATGAAGTAGAACTATTTGGATATTTAAGTTTAGAAAGTTTTATAAAGTCATTTGTAATGCCTTTATAAAGACTACACTATGATAGGATGCAGCACAAAAGTCAAAAACATGTTATGTGCAGATAAATGTAAAATGAGACAAAATGTAAATATACTAAAAGATGGAGAAATGACATAATCAAATACTTTATGGGACCAAAGCTGGGAAGATACATATAAGTAAAAACTATATTTTGATTTGTCATTGCTGCTCTAGGAAATAAATTCACGGCCCACCTCAGACAATAAAATTAAAAGAACTAGAAATTATAAAATATCTCAGAGTAAGTCAAAGAATTGTCAAAGCTATGAGAGATTAATGTAAATAATTCATGCATTATGATGGTGCTAAATATTTACCTGTCAAAACTGGTCGTTTTCAAGAGAATTATTTAGTCTAGTGATATGTAATGCAAGAATGCTAAAAATTGCATAATTAAATAGAAAACACAGGCATAGTCACAGCATTTCTCTGTATTCTTCAAAATTCTTTGATCCTAAAAATGGCCACTAAGCAAATCAAGATAACATATACTGGTTATGAAAAAGATCCTATTACCTTGAAGCTATCAATACCAAAGGACAGTAATGATTTAAAAGACTTTTGAGAGAAAAAGGCTCGAATTTGGGTGTTATTGAAATAATAAGAGATCATACTTTTCTGGATAAATGTATGTGCAACTATCATTTTATTAAAAAGACTCCTGTGTGCTTTTAATGCAGATCTCTTTTTCTCCCTAATGTAATTACTCGATCAGTGCAAGATGGTGTCTTAGAATGGAACAAGCTTTTTGTTTCCTTGTCAAGTATGATGCCAATGTATCTCTTTAAATATTGTTATGTGGACTGGTGAGCTTCCCGCAGGGACTTTGTCCTGCACTAGGTATACTCAAGGAAGAGTATCAGTCAAGATCTAGTCAGCCTAGATCCCAGCGGTGTCTACAAAAAGTTTATTTTATTTTTTTCGCATTACATACTCACTTGGGATTGGTGGGATTTTGCTTCATGTTTTATAACTCTAAAACTTATTAATGAGGTTTCATCCTTACATTAAGCATCATGGAGGGGAGGGGGATGCCAGGAGATGAAGACTTTCCCACTCATTGTTTTTCCGTTGTTGTTGTTTTGTAGAGTTGGGGAATGAACCCAGGGCCTTGTGCATGTCAGATAAATGTTCTGTCTCTAGTTACACCCCCAGACCTGCCCATTAGTTTTTAAATGCTTGCGGTCACTTTTATTGGTCTAAGAAAACCACGTGACCAGACCTAACTTTCAACAAAGAAAGGGAAATGGTGCTGCTGTGTTAGGAAAATATGTTTGAGTAAGTGGTCCTGAGTTTTTTCAGAATTTTTGTCTTGCTAGAGATGGCAATAAAGTAAACTTGGATGCTGATGGCTTCTCTCTCATAGTACCATCTTAAGAAGGAATCTCAACTCAAAGTGGACCAAGGACCTAGGCATTAGACCAGAAACCTTGACTAGAAGACTAATGGAATAAAATAGAGGACACACAAAAACCCAAATAAATGTAGTGACCTCATATTAGACAAAGTTGCCAGAAACATACATTAGAGAAAAGACAGCCTCTTCAACAAATGGTGCTAGAAAAACTGGAAATCCATTTGTATTAGAATGAAATTTAACCTCTCTCTCTCCCCCTAGGTGTGCTTTTAATACAGTGTAATTACTTGATCCGTGCAAGGTTATACATAGATGGTGTCTTACTTTTCAAAAAGTATCATGTCAATGGATCTTTAAATATTGTTATGTAGACTCAACTCAAAGTGGATTGAAGACCTAGAAATTAGACCAGAAATCCTGCATACACTAGGAGAAAATGTAGGCCCAACACTCCAACATATTGGCTCAGGAACTGACTTCCTTAATAATACTCCTAAAACACAAGAAGTAAAATCAATCATCAATAAATGTGATGACATAAAACTAAAAATCTTCACAGCAAATAATCAAGAGTATGAAGTCGGAGCCTATAAAATGGGACAATATCTTTGCTACCTGCATCTCAGATAGAACATTAATTTCCAGGATACATAAAGAAATCAAAAAACTTAACACCAGAAAAAAAAAACTCATAAATAACCCAGTCAATAAATGGGCAAAGGAAATGAACAGACACTTCTCAGAAGAAGCAATATGAATGGTCAGAGAATATATAAAAAATGTTAACACCTCTACCAATTAGAGAAATGGAAATTAAAACTACACTGAAATTCCATCTTACTCAAGTGAGAATGGCAATTATCAAGAATACAACTAACAATAAATGTTGGCAAGGATGGAGGGGGGGGAGGGTATATTCATACATTGCTGGTAGGACTGCAAATTGGTGCAACCACTCTGGAAAGCAGTATGGAGGAGATTCCTCAGAAAACTTGGGATGGAACCACCATTTTCCCCAGCTATCCACTCCTTGGCTTATACCCAAAGGGACTTAAAATCAGCATACTATAGTGATGCAGCTACATCAATGTTTATAGCAGCTCAATTCACAATAGCTAAGCTATGGAATCAACCTGTATGCCCTTCAATAGATGAATGGATGAAGAAAATGTGGTATGTATACACAATGGAGTCATATTCAGCCATAAAGAAGAATGACTTTATGATATTCACCAGCAAACAAGTGGATCTGAGGACTATAATGCTAAATGAAGTAGGCCAATCCCCCACACAACAAAGGTCAAATGTTTTCTTGATATGTAGAAGCTGACCTACAATAAGGGATGGGGGGAAAATAGAAATGCAGGAGATTAGACAATGGTTAGTGAAGGGAAGGGAGGGGGAAAAGACAATGAATCTGACATAATTTTCTCATGTACATATGTGAAAAGAACAAAGTAAATCCCATCACCATGTACATCCATTAGAGTGGAACTCTAACTAGAATAAGATATATTTGATACATTCTATGTATGTATAATTATATCAAAATGGATTCTGTTGTCATGTATAACCCAAAAGAACCAAAAAAAATTTAAAAAATAAAAGAAGTCTGAGCCTATGTCTACATTATGGAACAATCTAACAAAGAACAAACAAAGCAAAAGGCTAATTAATAATGTCTGGCATGTGCCCAGAAAGAGAATCAGAAATACATTTTTGTCATCTTTTATATCACTAGTGAGTCATATTTCATATCTCCTGATTACTCTATAATTTTCCTTTTCTCTAGCCTGTTCAACAAGATTATACGTTTCCAGATAGAAGTACTATTCATTGTAGGTATCTAAATATTACTTCTTGGATGAATATTTGTTTGGAAGTAACAGAATAAGTGGTGATATATTTAACTAAAAGCAAATAAATCTCTGGGAAAAATTACATTTATGTAGCAATTCATACACTCTTCAGAATCTCCAGGAATGTCAAATTAATACTTTTCACAAAAGTTAATATTGCTAAATATGAGCTAGGTACCACAGTGTTTAATCGTTATTGGTTCATTTAAAGCTCAAATCAACCCTATCCATTAGTTCTCATTATTATCAATTTTTCTGAAACACTAAGTAACTTGTACAAAACAATTAAGATTTCTATAACCAGTTAAGCATATCATGTAGGAAGAATGAAACAAATGAGGCTAATATTCTCTGGGTTTAATTCTTCTCTTCATCTCAGTACTGCATGTGTGTAGCTCTGCTGGTGATGCCACACACGACAGCCTGGTACTATAATCCTAGTACCATGCGTAGTCTCTCTCACTTAACAGCTGTCAATTTAAGAGTTTGCTGCATGAGGGCTGGGGATGTGGCTCATGCGTGTGGCCCGGGTTTGATCCTCAGCATCACATACAAAAACAAAGATGTTGTGTCTGCCGAAAACTAAAAAAAAAAAAAAAATATATTAAAATTCTCTCTCTCTCTCTCTCTCTCTCTCTCAAAAAAAAAAAAAAAAAAAAAAGTTTGCTGCATGAATAAATGAAGGAACTGCATGAAACTGGTGTTACATCAGAGGAGACTGTTTTCCATCTCAAGATTATACTGTTTAATCTCTGTAACCATCAATTTTAAGAAAAAATTTGATAGTAAATAACATTGTCTTTGGCAGGAAAAATTAGGTTAAATGACTCAGACAGGGTCATATAATATTCAGAATGTAAATGCCAGATAGAGTCACACTGTCAGATAAGGAACTTACAAATATTCTAATACATAGTATTCTTCAGAAATTATTCTAAATTCTCACCACATATCCTTAACCTATGAAATATACATTAGTATAAGGGAAAGTTGCTTTTTTGTTGAGCTGCTCCATGGTAACCTAGATTAATTTTTCAGATCACTTGGAAGTAACAGGTGTAATATTTAATAAAGGACAATATAAACTATCACTTAATTAATTTTGAGAAGAATGGGATTGTGTGTAATGTATTGGTAAAAGTAACCTATTTGTGAACCTAAACAGCCATCTTAGAGATCTACTGTGGTTTGTGCTAGAAAACTGGAAGGCTTTAAGGAAAAAAAAAATGGCTGATAATATACCAGCATCTGCCTTGTTTCTCCAGGAGCCCACATATTAATAATAATCAGATAATCTCTTACATGAGCAGAAAAAAAAAAAGGCTAATTTCTGGAACAAGATCCCAAGTAATCCATCACTCTGTCAGCATTTACTGAGATCTTATAGCATGCGGGTGAGAACAGGAGCTTCATTAGATAGTGGAAAAAATTCATGCTTTCATCCTATGTGTGATACCACCAAGTGGAACAGGCAAGCTCTTGTTTCTTCTCTAATATTTTTGCAAATGAAAAAATAAATAAAACTTCCTATTTCCATCATCTGAAAACTTCAAGGATATTGCCAGTGTATCTGTTGTTCCAAACTCTGTCAATTAGCTCTTTATTTAAATTTAATTCATAAACCCAGGTTTAAACTATGCTTTTAAACTTTACTGGATTTATTCTGGAGCACATTTAATAAGGTTCTAAGTTTTAAATTGTGTTAGAGTTACTAATCTTCTGTGAGATTTTCACAGATGCCATGCTGTGAGAAACCAGCACCTGAACAATATTCTCTTTTTCAATTTAGATTGACAGGCTACTACTTGAGAAAGAAATGCAGATGTTGCTTATTCTTAAGGGGGTCTCAGGTGTGAAAAAAGCTACATTTTAAGTTAATCAGAGAAAAAGATCAATTTCAGAATTGAAGAAGTACAGGCCATCTCTTTTGGTATTTCACAAGTAAAAAAGAAAAGACAGCATTGCCTTTGCACTCAAAATTTTTTAAAAAAAGCATTTTAAAGCACCTGTGCACATAAGAAAATTACCTATTTAACATTTTCCATAAATAAAACAGCATATCCAGAAACAATCATTTTCTAAGTTGCATATGTCTCTACATTAGACCTCAAAACTATATACTGAACAAAATAGGGTTTTGATAAGTGTGAAAATGGAATGAATTTATAAGTACCAGAATATTAGTATACATGAAACTCTCCAGAATGGCACATTTCACCAAATGATGATACAATATGATAGTTTTGCATGGTTGTCCAATTTAGCGATTCACATATTTTACATTTCTATTTTCACTTTTAGTTAAAAACAGGACATGGTCCTTTCATGCATATATAGAGCTCACATGGCAGCACTGCATTGAATACCAGCTGCTTTTCACTATTAATTTCATGTTCGTGCTACAAAGTCCAAAATCTCAATAGGAAAAAAAAAATCTCTCTGGGTTTATTAATTTTCTAAGAGTAGTAAGCTCTCATGGACTGCCTGTGTATAAATCTGACTGAAATTCTGCATGCAGGGAGGAGCCTTTTGTTTTATTTGTAGGGCACTGTGTGTTTAGTCAGACCACTGATCTTATAGACTGATTTTGGCTGCCAAGTAACAGATGACCAAACTGCAAGTGACTTAAACAATAAGGGAAACAGGCCAACTCACGTAGGCAATCAGGAGGTGGACACTTCCAGGTCTTGTAAGTGCAGAGTTGGCTGGGCAGTCATGGGCCTTTCCACCTCTCTGTTCTGCCTTCCTGGGGGTGTTGGCTGCTGTCTCAAAACCAGAGAGTGGCTCCAGTGTTCTCCCCTTGACAGGGTTGGACTCAGAAGCTAAATAAAAGGCTTTTTTTTTTCCATTTGGATCTCAAAAAGCAGAACCTTTCTAGAACCTCCACCCTCATCTCCAAGTCCACTTTCCCTCTGCCTCACTGAGTATATTCCCATGTCTGTGTTAGTTCAGGCAAGAGGAATGGAATTACCAAGGATATCCTGGGGTGCGGGTAATGACACCTCCCACAAAGATCAGTCCACCCATCAGAATTCTGTTAGTAAGGAACAAAGGGCAAGAGGGGCATTTGGGATGGCAACCAAGGAGAGTGATTTAACAACTGGCAGGTAAGTCTGTATTTTTATCAAGGTTTAAAAGGCCACTTGGAAGTGAATGTTGCTTCAACATGGACAGGGCATTATGACCACTGTGGGAATGAAGAAAAGTAACGTCACATAGTTCTTTCTCTGACAAGGGTATTTATAACCTGCTTAGTACAAAGACAGTTTAGTAGAAAAGACTTTCCTTTAAGTTCACCATGTAACGCCACTAAAGAAATGTTAGTCCTTTTGAATTAAGATTTGTAAGAAATCTTCCCTGATTTTTTGTCCCTCAGACATCTCTTTGCTATAGCTGAATGTATGTGCCCTCTCCAAATTTATATGTTGAAATCCTAACTCCCAAGGTGATCCTATCAGGAGGTATGCCTTTGGGGAGGTACTTAGATCATAAGAGAACAGCCCTCATGAACAGGATGTCTCTCACCCCTTCTGCCAAGTGAGGACACAGTGAAAAGGTGCCTCTCTGAACCAGAAAAGGGAGACCTTCACCAGACATGAATCTTCTGGTACCTTGATTTTGAACTTCCCAACCTCCAAAACTGTGAGAAATAATCTTGTTTATAAGCAACCCAGTATGGCATTTTGTTATAGCAGCCCAATTGGACTACTTAGATCTGTTAACAGTCCTTGGGCTGTTAACAGATATAAACAAATACAAAGGCATTAGATGTGAACATTAAAACTCTATCATAAACTGAGTCCCAGTCCTTGTGAGACAAACTTTAGTCTTCATTCCTACTTTCTTCAGTTCAAATTTCTAGTATAGCAGTAAACATATTCTTGATCACTGTTCTGTCAAATTCTATACTTATATCCATTACAAAAAATACTCCTTCCAAGTAGTGATTTTTATAAACCCAAAATACTCATACATGAAAGTGTTCAATAAACAATAATTGAATTGTGGAAGTCTAAATCTTTTTATCCACCTGCGAGAATCTCTGTAGATGCCTGACTTATTCTTTCCAAAGGCTTACACTGGGGACATTGCCTGGGTCTTAATCTTATATACTGGGATGCTAACTTTTGGTGGGGGAGGTATGTGGACATCTTAAATCTGTACGTGCCATAGAGACTTACACAAAGTCACTGCACAATGTATGTTATGTCATAGATAAGACCCTTGGTATCGCTTAATGTAGTGTTTGATGAAGGTACTTCACTGCTATTTCTTTCTCCAGAGAGATGTGAAAGTCTAGTACAGTGACTTGCCGTTCTCACTGGTAATTATGAGATGAGGATTTTTAGATGAAAGCAAATAAGAGTATCATGATATGGTAAGTGATGAAGGGAAAAGGGGAAAAAAAAACATTTCTTATACATTGTGACAAGAAACTTATGTGGTCCTTTATTGATACTTCCTGAAACATTCATCCTATGCCTAGGCCATGTCTGCATTTCCCAGACTGAAAGCTTCTGCAAAATAAAACCTTCACAGGTTCTCCTTCACTGTCAGATCAGGAGCTTATGGGAGGTAACAGGAACTTTTCATAAGAATCTATTGAACAAATGCATAGAATCCAGAATATTCTTGAGGCAAGATATTTCTGTGCATGTACACAAGGAAACAGTACTGGGAAGATAAACAGTCAGTACATTTGTTAGCTGTGTAGGGTCATTTGCAGTCTGGAAACTAGAATTCACAAATCCTGCAGCCAAACTCATGACATGTGATCCTGCTGGACTAAACTGAGATGTCTCCTGAGAGATTTGCCCAAGTCATGCGACTCCCCATCTCTGAACGGAAATCCAGGAGTTCCTCAGCAACCCCTATTCCTCAGGATGAGCTCCAGCCAGCAATGTTTGCCACCTTTCCATCAGTTTGCTATCCTATGTCCTTTTCTGTGTGCCTTTCAAGCCCCATGTATGGTTTCCCTGATAACTCTTTGTCTCTTAAGCATATCCAACCCTGACTCTTGTTCTCAGATTGTTTCATTTTTTTTTCATGCAATATATTGTATAGTATTATTGTTTTTGCTAATTATCATCCCTTTCCCCTACTGGACACTGTAGTTCTTTGAGGGAAAGAGGTGTGGCTCTCGCCCTTGTTTCCTCTCCTTTAGTAACAATGGTCTTCCATATCCTCCACTGTTCAAAGCTCTTCTGTCTTAGGATATCTTCACAGGTCCCCTGTGAAGAGCTCTCACCTTTCAGTTCCTCACCACTAAGCAAATGTCTACTTTGGCTTTTGTGTGTATCATTTTTTGCTTTCATCATATCCTTCTCTTTTCCTAAGATACTTTGTATTAGCTATGTGGATATCACTGTTTCATAGCTGATTCTTCTAGCAGTTCTTAAGCTCAGCAAGGTGAAGGATTATACTTGTTTTATTCAATATTGTATATCGAGTACCTAGCACAGGGTTGGCATGGAAAAAATGCTCAAAAATGTTCATTAATAAGTTAATCCTTGAGTCCCAAATATATAAAAGAGTGGCTGGCACAGATGAATCAAATAACTTCAGACAAAGAAATTATACAATAATGATTAAAAAAACCCAACTTCTTTATGGTCTGCCACATCATGACTTCCACCTAGTTAACCATACATTATTAATATTTATTTATCATTTTTTTGGTGAAAAGTACAATAGTATCTGTTGCAGGAGCAGAGATATGAAAGTAATAAATCCTAGCAAAACATAGATCTGGAAAAAGTCAAATATATATAATCCTGAATGTCTAAGCCAAAAGATTATAATAGTCTTCCTGAAGTAGTGTGTTGGAAGAGTGTCATGTGTAACTATTAATATCTGTCCTGAGCATGGAAGGGAAATAAATGGCTGAACACATGTTATATTTGTCACCCTAATGTAGAACTAACATGTAGAATTAACGTACTTTAAAAGAAAATGTGTTTGGAGTGTTCTCCATTACTCTGAAGCTTTGTAGCTTTGGTAAAAATTACCCAAGCTAGTGTGGGTTTCTTCATTTCCAAAATAGGGATAACATTTACTTCTCTATGAAGGTGCTAAAAGGACCCCCCAGTGTAGAAATGTTTTATCAAATCTAAAGCAGTCTGAAAATGTCATTAAGCTAAACAGATATATAGAAAATAGCACAGAGGAATAAATAAACACCAAATGAATTGCTAGGCAGCAAACATTTTAGGATTTCTGAGGATGGAGAAGCAGTTTCTTAGGATAATTTATTCCTTCAGAGAACAAGAGTAAAATAGATAATCAAATGTAGAGATGGAGACATGTACTTAATATTTTAAATTTGTCTTTCTTTGACTCCATTTCCAGAAATGTTAGTCCCTGAAGTTTTCATTATTTTTTTCTAATAAGTTTAGGATGACAGTGAGTATGTCGATATAATACACTGAAAATATAAACTCCATAGAGTATGATATGATTCTTCTATTCTTTTATCCATTTAATTTCTCCCAAAGATATTACAAATGATTTATTAATAGCTTCTAAATGAAAATAAAAAATTTAAAAGTTCTAATCTAACAAGAATGAGGTAATATCTATGGCAAAGCATATAGTTATTAATAGTAGCAATAATTTATTATATCACATATGTATTTTGAATAGGTACTTCACAGACATCAAGGGACACGATAAATGTTTCCAGAATGTTTTGAAAGAGGCAATGAAAATTGTATTTGTATTTTTAATAAAACATTATAGTCATACATATTAGTTGGATTCATTTTAATGGAAAATGTAATTTTTCTATTTAGAATAAAGAAAATGTGTATAGGAATATTGGATTGAGGGAATAGTCATATTTTACACTCCAATTTTATATGTATGCTAACATTGTGCTTTTCCCTGAATAAGTTTGTATCACTAATGAAATGGATTTCAAACAGACGTAAATGTCAATATAAAGCTACTAAATTAATTATGTTTTAACATCAATTCTGGGGATTTGTGTGATCTATAGTTAGTGAAAAAAAAAAAATTCTGGGTTAAGTCATGTATTTTTCCAGTAATCAAAGTGCTGGTCTGCTGTGTTGAGCCTGGGAAAAACCAAAGGAACTGTTTCTCTCACGGACAACTTCTTGCTGCATAAAATAATTTTAGCAAACTCAACAAGCATTTAGGGTCATAGTTCATGTACATTTGGTATGAGTTCTTTATCTTGTTCTCGACTAAAAGCAATGGGTTCGTATAGTGGCAGCTGATCCAGGGATCACATTTGAGCTGCAAATGGTCTCAGGATAACTAGCTATGAATTGATTCTCTCCAGTATGACCTACTGAATCACCACTTTTATCAGCTGGAGAATCATTCTGGGCTGCCTTGCTCAGCATTGTTTTGAGAGAGAAAAGGGACTTGGGCCAATTCTTAGGAGCATGCTATGGTAGATTGCATCATGGCTTTCATTCTTCATCTTTCTGTGGTTTTCATTTTCTTTGCTAAGTGACTTTGTAGTACTCTCTCTCAAGTCAGCCATTTTATTTTTCTGCCCCTTTAATATTGGGGTTGATAATGTGACCTGACTGATAACAAAATGCAGGCAGAAGTATTGGTATGCTAATTCTGAGCCTAAAACTTAGGAGTCATCCAGTGTTTCTACTTAACCCCCTTGTGCTTCTGCTACCACCATGAGAAGCACATAGACTGGGTAGCTGATGAGGCCAAGGATGAGAGACACATGGAGAGGATCTGATACAACCCGGAACTAGGAAGCAGCACCACCCAAACCCAGTCTAGATCTGTGAAACCCCACTTGGCTCCAGACACAAGAGAGAGAATTAACCATTCCTATTTTAAGCCACTGAGTTTTGGGCTGATCATTATACAGCTCATCCCATTAAAAGCTAACTAACAGCACATAACAATACTTTCCAAAATTCAAGGTAGAAAGGGCTGCTAAGATGCATAGTGTTGGGAGGGGCATATGCTCATGTTGCTATAAGCACAGTAGAAGCGTAGATGATTGAGGTTTGTGAGTAGCACACTCAGGCAAGTGTTAAAACTCCACAAGTTCTGAAAATCCTCTTCAGGGCTCTGACAGAAAGAAACAACCATCTTTCCTTATTTTCTATCCCAGTTAGTGTAGCAAAGAACAAAAACAGATGGCAATGCACAAAGACCAATGCTTAATTAATGGAAGAAGAATGTTTCAAACTGGAATATCAGACTTTAATTACTTACTAAAGAGTAGGAATTTTAAACTAATAGTACAAGACATGTAGACTAAAATATATTAAAATATGCTATTTATTTTGCTTTGTTAATGTAGTTTTGCTAAAGTAAAAATAGTGTTTACATTCCATAGTATGGACTCAATTGATCTCCTACTATTTTTTGTGTTTTCCTTTTAAGTTCTAACCTAATGGATCCCATCAGGATATTGTTTAAGATAGTGATTGGACTCCGCATCCTTAAAAAAGACAACTGCATTAACTTGTACAGCCTCTGTGAGTAGACTGGACAAACAACTTCTAGAAAACTGTTTTTATAATTACTGTCTAGAAGTGTGATATTACGATAACCTCTACCTTCTTTAGTACTGATAAGTAACAAAGTTTACCACTCCAATTTCCTAAGGTCTACTTCTAAAATATTTGTTCCTAACCACACTGCAAGAATGGAAAATTCTGACCTTAAAACTTACAAAAAGAAAAGCAATGGAATATTTTATCTTAGTTTCCATTTCTGCTATGTGAAGCCAAAATTTAGTGTATATATCTGAGCCATAACAAACACTTCAATTTAGGTATATATGCAAACACACACTAAATTTATAGCCCATTTCTGTTGTTGTTAAAGTTTCCTGAATACTATGTGGGGAACAACTATATAGAAATGTAAAAACTGTGTTTTTTTTCCTTAAAGGTTTATTGTTTTATACTTTAAGATAGTCAAAAATGAAAACTACGGAACAACTATTGCCCAAAGGAACAGAATACATACACAAACCTTTGATTTAGCAACCATAGCCAAACTCTGAGGTGGTTCACTTAATAAAATGGCTACAGTCATTCAGGGGCTCCCCAGGGTGAAACGTTCTACTTTCTATAGCTTTGTATATAATTAAAAATCTGCTGCAACTATGACCTTGAGTATCTTCTGGAAAAAGGTATAATTAAATAACCAAAATCTCTAGTAAATAAGAGCTGCAAGATAAGCAACAAAAATGCCTTCTGAGCAGTGTTTTATTTACATCTTTCTGAATTACAAACTGCTTTGCTCCAATGTATTTCAAATAGAATGTCAGCCATCCTGTCTTTTCAGGGAGTGCTTTATTTCTAAAGCATCAATGGTCTTTTTTTTTTGTAATTAAGGTGAAGTTTCTTCCATCTCACTCAATTTACCAAAGACAGACTTAGATAATCATTCTAGAAATGCTCCTACGGAGCAACATTTAAGAAGTGTTGATTTTGAGTATGGGGAAAAGGATGTCATTGACTACTCTTACATCAATAGTTCTGACTTCAGTATACAAAAGCACATTATTG
The DNA here is from genome assembly GCF_048772815.1 of Callospermophilus lateralis. Classification (NCBI taxonomy): domain Eukaryota; kingdom Metazoa; phylum Chordata; class Mammalia; order Rodentia; family Sciuridae; genus Callospermophilus; species Callospermophilus lateralis. The sequence goes on along the minus strand of NC_135306.1, from coordinate 122,781,170 downwards.
ACCCATTCTTAGTAAATTGCACAATTTCTCCTTCTGTCCAGCCTTAATATCATGCAAGGACAATCCATTGTTAAAAAAAAAGTTATATCTTTTTCAAGAGACATATTATATAGCCATAAAGTTAAGTAAATACAATGTAGAGATCTTTGGAGACACAGATGCTTAGCATTTTTTTCTGTGACAATGTACTTCTCTTTCAGCCAACTTGCAAATGGAATTTTACAGGTTGGCCAAAACCCTATTATATCTTGAATATATTGTGAGCTATTTCCCCGTCTTAAAGTCAAATTCAGAATAAAATTATCACCACCTATATCTGTTACACTGGCCACATATTAATATATAAGCATTGCTAATATAAAGAAAAGAAGGTGTACAAACTTCAGACACAGTGTCTAGTGTTAATCCTACACAATTCTTCAATACCTCTGCTTTTGACAACCTTTTACATACTTAAATACATGTGTCATCTATACAACACTGACTAATCCTTGGAGGAAAAAGTCACATGACTGAAGAGGTGTTTTCCTCTGGAACAGAATGGACAAAGTTCCCATAAAATACACAGACTAGTATTTAGTGTCAAGAAGAAGTTCTTATTTTGGCTATAAATGAGGAATACCAAATAATTAAGTCAAAGAAGTATCTCCAAGCATATGCTTCAAGAATACATTGGAATGTGATGACAGGGTTCAAAGAAAACTGAAACACCACTTTTGCTCATTGGTTATCATGTTTCTATTCACATTGCACCTGTAAAGCAAATGGTCAGAGAATGTGAATTTTATTCAAAGAGCCATAGTAAGTTGACTGAATTGCATACAAATAACTGATACTTAAGTCAGTGTCTCTCTAATGTTTGCTAATATTGTCAAAACAGTGAGAAAGAAACTTTGGCCTCTGTCAAAAATCTACATACAAATTACCTATTTTCACACATAAGTGTCAAATCTGTATAATCTATACTGAAGAATGAATCTCAAGAAGTTGTGGGCAGAATATGGAACATGTCTTTACCAAGTTACACTGCTCAATTTAATTTTGTATCATAAGTGATGGATGCTTTAAAATAAGCCCTCAAATCAATGTCAGGTGGATTTCCAATGTGTCAACAAAATATCAACATTAAGATTTTCTTTAAAATGGAAAGGAATTTATGCACAAAACTGAAAATTTCAAAGTTAGGTATTAAACCTTGTTATATCCAAAGTCTATGACCTTAAAACTTATGCCAAACTATTTGCCTGTTATGTTTGACTATATGTTATAATTATCAGATAAACATATAAAACTCCGAGATTTACTGAGAGGCCACTTTTAAATCTGAACCGGCCAATTTAGAGAAACAGTTGAGGACAACATATGGAATAATTATAATTAATAAAAAGATGCATAATCATGAACCCTGATCCAGGCACCAAGATTTTGACCAGATGGTATGAGTTGCAAATCCATTGTGTTTATTGTTCTGTAAAACCTCCTAAATTAATTGAAACTCTAGAAGAAATGACATGAAACAAACAAACACAACACAATGAATAAAATAAGTTAAACTGCTAAGTTCAGTGATGGCTTATTTCTCCTCAGAAGCTTAACTGGGGCAAGGATATAGATGTGCAGGGATGTCTTTCTCCGGGAGGTCATCCCAGGGGGTACAAGTGGGAAAGAGAATAGACTGAGATAAGAATTAGAGTTGTCCCTGTCAACATGAAAGCCCCACTTCTTTCCAAGCTGAGGTCTGAGCAAGCTCTCAGGGCACAGAAACAGGAAGCTGTCAGCATGTATAGGGACATAACATGGGCTCAGGGAGAGGAGGTGGGGCAGTAGCTGTGTCTGCTTTGAAAGTATAAGCATCACAAAGTCACAGGGCTCTATTTTTTTTTTTTTTTTTTTTGCTCACTAGTACTATTTTTCTAAAGTACAGGTCAAATTCCTCCTACTGAAGAGCAGAGGCTCATCTCCCACTTTGCTCCTGGACCTACCCATGTCATCTGACCCCTGGGTACCAGATGAACTCTCTCCAGAGGATGTCAAATGCTGGGTGCATTTTTGTCTCATGTGCCAGGCTGGGGAAGGCGGAGTTGTGACCCTGGTGCGCCTGCCATTGTTACCTTTACTCCCAACTCTGGCTATGGCTGTCACACCTTTTCCTGACCTGATGAATACTCTATTGAGAGAGTCTGAGAGGAGCCTAAGAATGTGCCATTATATTCATGGTGCTCTGCAATGCCTCTCAAGGATATGCTTTCTCTGCCTTCCTATTTTGATCCTAATCCATACCATTTTATGAAAGTAAGTTTGCTTCTTGGCTATAACCTCAAAGTGTCAGACATTAATTATCCTCTAGTAGTCTCAAAAGTGAGGTTCTTATACATTGTAACCCATTGGTGAAAGCAGGGAAAATAGTAGAAAGTCTATTTGCATTTATTTTAATTGACCCATTTACAATTTCCATTATTTTATATCCTATGTTATATGATACTACATGTAATTCACAAACATACATACCTTGATTGTGATAAAAACTATTTTTAACTAATAAGGTTCATCATCAAAAAAGATGGAAGGTCCATTTGAAAACACTCCATCCAATGCCCTGGCCTCAGGATTGAAGACCCCTGCCCAAATCCTAGGTCTTTCAGGAAACTCCTAGACATCAGCTATTAGTCGTCTAGAGGATTACCCTAGGTTTTCAAGCCCTCATGACCTCGTGGTTACACTGTATAGTCCCCTAAGGACTACGGACATCCACTTTAAGTACTGGATCTGCTCATCTCTGTAATTTGCTTGGAGGGCTTGTTGGAAAAACTAACAAAGGAAAAAATCTTTGAGGAAAGTGGCCTAGGGAATGAGGCTCTCTCTGTGTCCATCTAACAATCATCTACAATAGTGATACCATACCATAATTTATTATTATGATTTATAATATTCTTTTTTGGAGGGGTACTAGGGATTGGACCCAAAGGCACTTTATCATAGAGCTACATTCCCAGCCTTTTTTTCAAGCTTCTTAAAATTTTGGGCCAAGGTATAACCAAACTACTAAGGCTGACCTTGAACTTACAATTCTTCTGCCTCAGCCTGCTGAATTGCTGGGATTACAGGCATGCACTCCTGCATGCAGCCATGTTTTATGATATTCCTGACGTCAGTCTAAAGAGTTTGGTGGCACATAACATCAGCAATACTAACCTGACTTAATATACAATTCTTTCATTTTAAATTGTGGTGAATGCATTATCTTTTTTGCTGTATTCTCTCTGCTCAATAATTATGTAAGCACCTTATAAATAGAGACTTTGTTGTCTACTTTTTCTTTAACCTCCAAGAACACCATGTAGACTGCTATGTTAAATATGACCTTCCATAACTTGTTGAAATAATGCACTAATTCAACTCTTAAAGGATACTTTCTGGTTTTAAAACAAGATTGGTAACCAAATCTTGCTACTAACTATCCAGGGCATCTAGGAAGGCAATGTCGAAGGGAGCAGAGATGACTCTTAAAAACCAACAGCATCCAGTCCAAGTCAGCAAGGAGGTAAGTACTAATCTACACACCTTCTTTGAGATTTATAAATGTCACTCTCCAGGTTACTTTTTACTTTTCCAGGTTATTAATTATCACTTTATACTCATGTGAGAAAAAAATAACTTTGGTAGAGGGCTTTTCTACTTATAAGACAAATTCAAATTATTCATTGAGTCCACATCCAAATCCCATGGACGAGATTATTGTAATCATCACCATTTCACAGAAGAGCATAATGAGGCTAAAAGAAATTGATGCTTTGTCCACAGACATTTAAGTAAGTAGTGACAAAGGCAGGGAACTAAAACTCCACTCTTCTGACTACAAAGCTCATTAGCTGTTCATACCACAGACCTATGTATTTTATCCAATTCTCCTATAAGTGCCTGGGTGTAGTAAGGATTGTCTTTTCAGAACTGCAGATACAGAAAACTGTCATTTTATACAAAGATAGGTTAACATATCACAATCAGTAATTTTTTCCTAATTTTGAAAGATACCTGTATTTTGTCAACCATTTTTGGTCACAATAGCAGACAACATCAGAGTGGGTATTTTCTTCTTAATTATTTATTTATTTTTGAGTGGGTATTTTCTTTTTTTTTTTTTTTTAAGAGAGAGTGAGAGGGGAGAGAGAGAGAGAGAGAGAGAGAGAGAGAGAGAGAGAGAGAGAATTTTTTAATATTTATTTTTCAGTTATCGGCGGACACAACATCTTTGTTTGTACGTGGTGCTGAGAATCAAACCCGGGCCGCATGCATGCCAGGCGAGCGCGCTACCACTTGAGCCACATCCCCAGCCCGTTGAGTGGGTATTTTCAAAAAATTAATCTCTTAGTATTCTTTGTAGGAAGTGGTTAGCTTAAAGCTTATGATATTAAAAGTACAGAAAGAAATCTTTTTTTTTCTAATTGAAATATCTTGTATCGAGGATGAACCTAGTTATTCTAGATAAAGATTTTAACACCATAAATGAATGACTTACCTAGGTCTTTAATAAGGAGGGTAGAGACCTGAGATTAAATGCTAAATCAATTTGTTATATATCTACCCCTCCAAACACAAATTCTACCTCATACTTGATTTTGTTATTGTTGTCTTGCTGCAAGTTTAGTAGCTGATGATCCTGCTTCATTTACACTTCGTATTAAAAAATGATCTCAGAGCCCAATTTTAACATCAGATCTCTTGACTTTAGTAGGACTTCACTTTTTGAAGTCAATTTGATGCTACTCTATTTCATGCAGTGTAAACAGTAATTTACAATTATCTTGAGAACACTGGGTCCAGTGTTACTTAACCACAGGCATGCAGGCCTCACCACAACTCTACATTCTAGATGAAAACACTGCAGTAAGTGCATGAAATAAAACCAAGTCTTTGTTTAAACTTAATAATGTTTCAAGTTGTTTTGAAGTTCAAACAATGCAGAAAAATAAAAAGAACTCAAAAAGAGTTTTCTTATCGTTGCTTGAGACATTTTGTTCCATTTCACTTAAAGTTTGTAAAGAAAAAAAAAATCAATGATGCTATATTCTCCTCGATATCATAAATCGGGGCTTTGCTTTTGAAAGCTGTGGTACATGTTTACTCTGATTAGTTCTCTCCCTCAGCAGGCCTCCAAAGAGAGATTTCAGTGAATAAGCAGCACTGAAATATTTTACCAATATAAAGTGAACAAAAGCACATCAGCGGTTAAGCACATGTTATGAGAAGAACTAAGTTACAAAAAATATCACTAAGTGAAATGGAAATGACAATGGAACAGAGAACGGGTGTGAGGGTTCCACAGAAGAGAAGCCCACAGAGAAGTGCAAGCTCCTAAACGATTCTGATAACAAAAAGGAAAATGCTCCAGACCCCTCATCACTTAGAGGGTCTGAAAATTCTCCTTATATTGAGGATGCTAACTTTAATTTTTCTGAGAAAAATAGAAGGTAAATTGATTTATGTTTTACCTGTTATCTTATAAAATAAAGCTTTTCTTTGTCAGACTTTGTTTTCCACTTTCGTGGTTGTAATGCAATTAAATTCTATAGACAGATGGGTGTTAGCCATGTTAATTACCACAACAATCAATTAACTTGGATGCTGTTTGGAATAGAGAAAGCCTTATAAATGAACATCTGAAAATTCTGTCTGTTATAAGATCATTGTAGAAATATCATTTATCATGCATAGAATTCATAAAAAATCCAAAGGACCATCATGTTGAGATACAATGGAATTTTTATTCATTTAAGGCTTTTGAATAACCTGCTAGAGAACTAATATATAGCTATTATACAAAAACAGACCCAATAGATCACCATACATGAAGTGATTTGCCATATAACTACATTTTGAAGTATCTCTGGCTAGTGGCTGGAGGCATCAGACTCTTCCTGTTAGGGTAGACTTCATTCAATTACTATATCCCCTAAGGATAGGACTCTCATGTTTCAGAGGTGAAAATGTATGGATTGTATGAAAACTGGTTACTTCAAGTCAGTTTTGTACTATGTCCTTGATAAGAGTGTAGCACAATTAACACTTTTAAGATTAAAAGTAAGGGTTCTAGTAATCATTACATTCACATTAAAAGCACCCACCAAGACTTTGCAAATTCCTGATGAAGGCTCTACCTATTTTGCAATAAAATTATCTCCATAGTCTAGGAGATATCAGAGGCTAATACTGCTGGGCAATATAGGTCAAAGTCAGGAAGGGATCTTCACTAATTCTAAAGCAGGTGAAGGTGAACTGAGGACAAGACCTATTCAGGTTTCAGTTCAGGATGTTGCACAGGGGCTGGGGATGTGGCTCAAGCGGTAGCACGCTCGCCTGGCATGGGTGCGGCCCGGGTTCAATCCTCAGCACCACATACAAACAAAAATGTTGTGTCCGCCAAAAACTAAAAAATAAATATTAAAATTCTCTCTCTTTCTCCCTCTCTCTCACTCTCTCTTTAAAAAAAAAAAAAAAAAAAAAAAAAAAAAAAAAAAAAAGGATGTTGCTCAGGCTTTTTCTCATAAAATAAAGACTACCTTTTAGCCCAACCAACAGAAAGAAACTTTTGTCTGTGTGGGTGAATGTTGGCATGAAAGGGACTGGTTTTTTTTTTTTTTTTGAGAAGTCTGACAATTATTCCTCCCATATACATATCCTGCCATCTTAATGCATCCAGGTAGGTATAGCATCTACTAGGAAAAACATGAGCAAGGAAGTATACACTCCAGTGAGGAGAAGGAGAAAGTGATACAATACATCAAGGAGAGAATTCCTCCTGGGAACCCAGGTAGGAACAACTTAACCAGGGCTATGACATAGTCATTCTTCCAGGCCCACTTCAGTGACACTTCCTCTGGAAGGATTTCAGATTTTTACTTGCTAAAGGCAATCAAAACATTTAATTTACACATCTATCATGACTTGTTAATTTCTGTTACATAAAATAATTCAAAGTGCATAGTTTTATATTCCTTGGTAGATTACCTGTTCTATAAAGGGGGAAACTCATTCCTATTCATTCTTCTGTCCTCAAAACCCCAGATGGATGCCTTATTCATGGGAAGTGGTCATCAAATATTTACCATGAGAAATTATTATGCTATACCTACCTAAGTTTTTCTGAACTCATCTCCAAATGGTGGAAAACAACCAGTTTATACATACTAAGCACATCTATAATTTACTCATTACATGTATTTCTGGGTAATTAATGGGACCAAGCCAAGATGCTTCCAAATAATGATGCTGCCTTCTACTTGTTTTCTACTAGGACAGACTATTTGGGAAAGACAGTGAACACACACACACACAAATAGAACTAAATAGAAAACAAAAACAAATAGTAGTTTTGAAGCCTAGCCACTTCCTCTTACAGCAGTGAGAAAGGACTCACTGTAGGTAGATGAACAATTTTAGTTATGGGTAGACTCTGGTCCAGGGTGTAGGTCTGTGGTTATTTTTATATTCATTCAAACATGAGCATACATTATGATCAAGATCAACGTTAAGAACTTCAGAGGTTTCAAGTTTGAGTAATATTGAAGCCAGATTTAAAATTAGGTAGTCAGTGTAGTTAAGTAAATGGGGTCTAATATCATATGGAGTGAAATCTAAAATGGAGGCCATGCTGATAATGATTCTGGGAAACGCAGGACAACTCATGGAATGTTAATGAAGTCCCGAAAGGCCCTAGGCCAAAGTCCACCCCAAAGAAATGTTAATGGAACCCAGCAAACAGCCCCCAACAGATTTGGAGATAGCCCATCCCAAGAAGTGATAATGAAGTCCTTCCTGCCCAGATTACTTGTTTGGCCCACCTGTGTCCCACCCCTCGGGCCTTCCAACCTACATTCCATCACCAAAACTATAAAAGGGGAGACAACTGCACTTCCATGGATTCCACCTCTCTGGTCCCCTTCTTCCTCCGGGAGAAGTCTTTTCTGCTGTCTCAATATACTTCTAATTTCTACTCTGACCTTGCCTCTGCGTGCTTCTTTGGTGTTATTCTTCAACATTGGGGAAGCAAGGACTCCTCACCAGCCAATAGCGGTAACAATATGAGATATATGCATCAAAAAGAAAAGAAAGAGGAAGAAAGGAAGGAAGGAAGGTAGAAAAAACTAAAGGAGGAAACATCTCATGAAATAGTTTTAATGAAATATAAAGATAAAAATTTCTAAAAGCATAATAAAGATTAAATGAAGGTGCTGACTTATAAACCTCTTCACATTGTCCTCTCACCGATGTTTTAGCCTTATGTATACTACTGATTGAAGATTAAAGAACATGCTCAAATACACATATTCCCTATCAACTATCTTAGAAGAGACAGGCACTTAGAAGGTTCTCAAAAGGTAATATTTTGCTCATTGAATATTAATACCACATGAGAGGGAGCTAGCTCATTTCCACATCTTCAGGATAATATATAATAACCTAAATGCAAAGGCAAATTCATGTAGATACTAGCATTAATATACTGATAAACAAAATCTTTGACGAAGTTATTACAGTGTATCTGAATTTACAAATATAGACCATGTTGTTATTTCTAAACTATAGTGACAGTGATTTTTAAATGAGATGATTACATATCATTACAAAGCATAAACAAACAATGGTTCTAATGATTTTTCTCAAGCACAGCTAAATTCAAAACTTCAGGCCCTATTATCAGTATAACTATTTTTGTATTACATGGTTATTTTTCACAGAGTCATCACAGGAATATGTGAACATTCCTTTTCTAAGGTATATTGAAAGTCAAGAAACAAAATGTCAATCCACTAAGTCATAAATCCTTATTATACTGCTTTTAATTTGTTTATTAAATTTATTTAATCTGTAAATGCTTACCACACAAATTAGAAATATTCTTCAAGTCTTTAAGGCATAAGCCCTAGAGATCAGACTGATTTTTATTCTACAATGGAGACATCAGAAGGAACCCTAAGAACAAAATCATGGCACGAAAGTTTCTTTTACACACATACATACACACACACAAACATACACACACACACAGACTTAGGTACATATTTTGAAAATGCCAAAAGTTCTCAAGAGATTAAATTTATATATTATCTCTACATGAAGTATGTAACTTACAATGAATCTCTTTTCATGATACATAAAAACAAATAATTTATATAATGCATCAATAAAGTGTGCCATGAAAATATTTCTTGCAGGAAAATGACATAACCTTTTAATTGTACTTTTAATGTATTCAAAACTATGTTCTGCAACTGGTGACCTCTGTGTTTCTCTTTTTCTGTGTTTCTGTGTACATATGTGAGTTCATTTGTGTTTATCCTCTATTCAAGTTTTGTATTATAGTGAAGAGACACCATTTGCTGAGCTCTTAACAGATTGACAAAACTAAATTCACAGGTCTCATGAGTTCCTTCAATCATATATGTTTATATGTTTATTTTACAGGTCTTATTATGACATTTAAACTTCAAAGACAGGTAATAGTAAGATTTTTCATGTTTTAATATATCTATTAAATAATTAACTATCTGATGCAATAATGTTATTCATTCATGACTGTTTTACACAACTTATTGTATTATTGTAAAACAAATGGAAGAACAGTGGAAAAATTAGTTGTTTAACCTAAGGCTACAGCTTTGAAAATTCTACCTCTTTCCTAAATTGCATTGAAAATATAAAATGATAATTTTCATGCCTTAATAAGTCTTGGTTACACTTTAAAAATAATACCATGCACATATTTAAAGGAAAGAATCCCAATAGAACAAGAGTGTGTGTGTACATATATACATGTGTGTATACATATATATATAGTTTTTATTGTATTTATTTCATAATGACTTTTATTCAAATACTCAATTTTTCATCAAAAACCCACATTTATTTTACTTTGTAAAGCAATAGGCAGTGCTTTAAACATCGACTGATTATACTAAATGGGACCATCAATTGATATTTTTGCTGCATTAAGTTTTTAGAAAGAGGCAAATTATAAAACGTATTACTGTAGGTTTACTCCAAAAAATAACTTTAGGGTTATTTACTGAGCTAGTATAAAAATCACTGCTGTCTCTTCTATTTTCCGCGTATTTAGGCTATACAATGAGAATTGATTTTCTGAGTGATAGCCCTGAGACCTTGCAGGAGTCTCACTTATCAAAGAAAGATTCAATTATGTTCTTATACTGCACTTGCCAAGGAAGAAAAGCCAGTGAAAATACTTAAAGAACTCCTTGAGAAAAGTTGTAATAGCCTTCAGTTACCAAGATTAATAAGCCTGGATAATTCAGAGCAGCCACTCCTAAGGAGTGTGTGCAATAGGGATTTATGGTTTTACCATGTTACACAGCATTTCATATTTAGGAGTATTTATATATACTCCCAAGGATTTTCAAATTTATTACATAATCAGATGGGGTTTTTAATTAAAATGTGAGTTAAGAGAATTACACATGTGCTATCACCAATAGTGCTGAGTAAAATGAAAGAATAAAGCACTGCATAACACAGAAATATGAAACATCCCAGGAGACTGCTTATCTCTTTAGAATTCAGCTGTTTTGCAACAGAGGTTTAAAGCCTGACTGGGTGGCTGGACCAGAGGACCTAAAGGATTCCTGCCAATCCCGACATCCTGTGATTTATGAAATAATGTTAATTGGCCAGACATTGAAGCTTTTTACTTTTCAGTGTGTGTTCTCAATAAAAGGTAAAGTATTAAAAATAACATAACAGTAAAAGGCCACCAGAAGTAAAGAGTTACAGCAAGATAATATGCACACTGCCAGGCGCAGTGGTGCATACCTGTAATCCCAGTGGTTTGAGAGGGTGAGACAGGAGGATTGCTAGTTCAAAGCCAGCCTCAGCAAAAGTGAGGCACTAAGCAACTCAATGAGACCCTGTCTCTAAGTAAAATTCAAAATAGGGCTGGGGATGTGGCTCGGTGGTGGAGTACCCCTGTGTTCAATCCCGGTACCAAAAAAAAAAAAAGATAATATGTGCATTAAGTATAATTATGTTTGGTATGGTAATATGGAAGAAAAAGGTATTTGTTTCTTTTATGGACCCTCATTTTTGCTTTACAAAAGGAAAATTATCCTATAAAAATAATTTCACTTGTTTGAAAAAACAAAGCCCTAGTAGTAATCTATTTAACTGAAGACAAATCTGCTTGGGGAATTAAAAAGAAGAAAACTGAAACTAAGTTTTGCTAGCTTCTCGGTCTGTTCTTGAGTAGTTTGCTTGTGCTGTCTGATTGACCATATCTGCTCCCACACTCAGGAGAAATCACACTGGTCTCTGATGACCTCATCAGGATGCTAAGAACCACAGAAGAAACTGAAAAACATGATGTTACTGGGTCAAAGTTCTATTCACCTTTAAAACCAGTGTAAAATGTCTCTAAATAACTCAATATTCTATAGGACATTATAATGTTATATTTTTTACCCTAAATTTTTTTATAAAATATTCATGTTTCAAGGTGCTGCCTTTCTACTAAAGCCTGCAAACAAGGCCAGCCTCTTCCGGAGCCTTGATTTCTCCACCCCCTCTCATCTGTGCATGGTTGACTCCTTGTCATCTTTCTAAGCCCCGTCCTCCCAGCAAGCCTTCCAGACAGCCCTCTGCAGCTTCCAGATATTGATTTCTCCCACACTGTGCTGGCTTCTATCATGCTATTGTTTTACCTCCCAAATGTGTGTGTGTCCTCTTCTCAAGAGCGAACTCCTTTAAGAACCAACCTGGATTTGACATTCATGTCAGTCTCCCCAGGATCCAGCACATGCTGCACATACCCTGACATTTAATCGATATTTCTAATGAGAACAAATGTATGGCAACATTATGATAATTAGAGAAATAGATGAGACACAGTCTTTCATTTGAAACAAACAGATGAAAGAGAACCAATGATGATGATGATGATGATGATGATGATGATGATAATCATCTTTTGGCCTGAGCAATACCCTTCTCTATATAATGGTGCAGGCCTTCTGACAAAACATGAAATGAAGAAAGAGGTCTAGGCAGAGGATGTTGACTATCTTTTGGTTCATAAGTACGCATACTGGGGAGGAACGAGCTCATGTGAGAAATAATCCACAAGATATGGAGAAAATACTGTACCATCTACATAGAAGGATATTATACCTTCATCCTGAGAGCCTTTACTGTGTGTGTGTGTGTGTGTGTGTGTGTGTGTGTGTGTGTGTGCCCACGCACGTGCATGCATTTGCTTGTGCTATGTGAGGTATGGAGGTGGTAGTTTTGCCTTAGGGTCGAGAGAGGCATATCTGACCTTGAAGGAGGTATGCATTTTACTACAGAATCAATGTGAAATTAGTCATCTCAAAGTTCTCACCTGTCCCTTCAAGGGAATGGCTTATTTGTACTCAGTCTCCTATTTTGGAGACCCTCTGTTATCCACATTCTCTGTCTGACAGTTTTCCCATCCAAAGGATAAAGATGTCCTTGTCCACTCTGCTCAAGAAGCCCATTTCTTCTCCACTGCTTGGACTTCAGTTTCCTTGGGTCTTCAGGTGCTATCAACAGTTCTCTCCTTGAATGATTGAAAAAGCCTCCTAATGGGCTCTTCTGCCATGCTATGTCCTCTATATGTTGCAAGAAGCCTCTTTATTTAGTCGATTAAATGAAAAAAACACAAATACCAGCCTCAATTTTTTCCACACTTTTTCTTTCTCCCTTCCTTTCTTCCATCTCTCCTCCTCCTCCTTCTTCTAGTGGTGATTCTTGATAATTGATAACTTTTAAATTCCTTGGCTTCAATATATGACTTTATAAATTGGTCCAATGGTCTTCTTCAGCTTCATGAGCTACCACTAAAACTCAGACCTGAATTTCTCCAATTACATTGAGCATCTCACCTTTCTTTCTCAATAACAGACCTTGTCATGAAATCTTAGTGTCGTACATGCAGCTCCTTTTGTGTGGAGTGACTTGCTACTTTTCACCAGGAAAATGCCCATCCTTCAACATGCAGGGGGAACATCCTCCTTTCTACTGGTAGTACTAGAGTACTGAACAAGTCTTAGTAAAAGTACTTACCTCCAGGATTATGATTTGGCGATTTACCCATCCACCCTTTTCCAGAATGTAAACTTTTCAAGAGTAGGCACCACACCTGACCTATCTGACTAAGTACATAGCATGGTTCTTGCCATGTAGGACACAAGCCCTCACTGTTTGGGGGAATAAATAAAAGTACAAAGAATATAAATCCATTATGAACAAAGTCAACTTTAATATGCTGTTCAGGAAGACTTGAAGTGATCTTTTCATATCATGCATTAAGTAGAGTTTGAAGGGCTTGGGCTTGGAATCTAATGGCCTTGGGTTTCTTTGTATCTATGGAAATAGGCATTCTAAGTTCCAGTGGCACATATAAAAGTGAGCTTGTTGCCTCAGGGCTCCATGGGGCCCAGTGGCTGGCACTGAGGCTGGGAGGCAGCCCCCAGACTGGTGAGTGGCTGTACCTCTTTGAGAGGTGAATGAGTCTGAGCAACACACCAAGTCGTGAGGAGCAGCCGTGTCATCAACAGAAACCAGCTCCAGTCAGCCAGTGAACCATCTGATGCTTTCTACCCATCTGGCCTCCCTGGGCCCATGCCATGCTGATCACTGTGTACTGTGTGCGAAGGGACCTCTCTGAGGCAACCTTCTCCCTCCAGGTCAGCCCTGACTTTGAGCTTTGCAACTTTCGGGTCCTTTGTGAGCTTGAGTCTGGAGTCCCCGTCGACGAGATCCAGATTTTCCACATGGAGCGAATCTTGGCAGACGACCACTATTCCCTGGGCTCCTATGGACTCAAAGACGGCGATGTTGTTGTTTTACTTCAAAAGGATAATGTGGGATCTCGGCCTGTAGGACGGACCCCAAACCAGCCCCGAGTAGATTTTGGTGGGACTGCAGTGCCTGGGACTTCAAACTCTAGGCAACAGCACCAACACCAACACCAGCACCAGCACCAGCACCAGCACCAACACCAGCACCAGAAACGTGCATCATCTGTACAGCAGTCCCATGGCCTGGCCTCTGGAGAGAAGATGACTTCTTCTTCTCAAGGTCTGGACAGCCCCACTTTAATCCGCAGTATGCTGCTTTCCAGTCCTCACGATCTGTCCCTGCTGAAGGAACGCAACCCAACCTTGGCGGAAGCACTGCTCAGCGGAAACCTTGAGACATTTTCTCAGGTCTTGATGGAGCAGCAAAGGGAAAGATCCTTGAGAGAGCAAGAGAGACTTCGCCTCTATTCTTCGGATCCATTTGATCTGGATGCTCAAGCCAGAATAGAAGAAGAGATTCGGCAGCAGAACATCGAAGAAAACATGAACATAGCAATGGAAGAGGCCCCCGAGAGTTTCGGACAAGTGGCAATGCTCTATGTCAACTGCAAAGTGAATGGATATCCTTTGAAGGCTTTTGTTGACTCAGGAGCCCAGATGACCATCATGAGTCAAGCTTGTGCTGAGAGATGTAACATAATTAGGCTGGTGGACCGACGATGGGCCGGAGTTGCTAAGGGAGTGGGCACACAGAGGATTATTGGCCGCATTCATCTGTCTCAGATTCAAATTGAAGGTGACTTCTTACAATGCTCTTTTTCCATTCTCGAGGAGCAGCCCATGGACATACTTCTAGGACTAGATATGCTCAGGAGACATCAGTGTTCCATTGATTTGAAGAAAAATGTGCTGGTGATTGGAACCACTGGCACACAGACTCACTTCCTTCCCGAGGGAGAGTTACCCCCCTGTGCTAGGCTGGTAAGTGGAACTGGGCAAGAGGAGTCTTCAAATAAGGAAGCACCAGATAAAATGAAACGTTCAGTCATGGATTCAGGACGCAAAAAGCATTGAAGCAGGTTATAAATATGCTACCATCTTAAGGGAGCCTCAGGTCCTGGGAGATTATAAACATGAGCTCACTGGCAATGCAATCATTAAAAACATCAGTAACAACTAAACCCGGCCTCAGATTAAGTTTTCAGATGGGTAAATGTAAATCATAGCTTGATCCTGCCCCTCTCTTCATTTCCCTTACTCAGAATCAATGAAGCTCATCCTGGAAAAGCCCTGGAGGTTCCTGGTGGTTTCAGATAATCCATGAAAAGGAAAACCAGCCTCTTCTGTCAAATATAGGGTGGCCTGTCCAAATGAACTGCTATTTTGCAGAAGTCTCTAAGAAAGTCACTATTAGGCATTTACACAAAACTATTTCATGTCGGCACTAGTCATTATTTTATATTCAGAGAAATATGTCTATTTTAACAGATCTTGTTTGGGAAAGGTATGAGAAATGGTAGAAATTATGCTCTTGAGTTGCTTAATATTGATAAATGTCTATTTGGGGCAGCAGGAAGGCCAATTAACTTACAATTTATATCTTCCCTTCCTCTGGATTCCCCTGGAGTCATGCTTACTAAAATCCACTCCTAAAGGCTATTTTTGACACACTTAAAAGCGGAGTTTTCTGATATCCTAGAATAATTTTCTTTTTCCTGCACTCAAGGAAAATGCAGTTGTAAAACAATTAATGAATTATTATTTTTAATTATGGTATTACTTAGTAGCTTAGTGGTTGCATAGTGGTTAAAATGAGAGATAGGGCCAGGAAAGGTCTAGAGTCCTAATACTTATTTCAATATTTGAACTAGATCATCTAGTTTAAAATCTGGTTCATACAAAGGGTTTCAGTGTTAAAATAACATTTTGGAGATTTCTGAGTAAGAAGACCTCTTAGGCCTCGTTCGGTTCTATGATCCATTCTGAAAAACCTACTATACATTGATCCTATTGATACTGGAAATTACAATATTATAGACTAAGTTGTGATCCTTGGCTAAAATACCTGAAGGAAAGGTTCGGTTGCCTGTGTGGCCATCAGATGTAGGGGAAAATATTTGTGGACAATTATTTATCATTAGAAAAACAGATTCAAAGTCAAGAGCTTACTTTCTGATCCTAGCTCTTTATTACTTATACAATCACCTATTTAACAACTCAATTCCCCATCTATGAATTGGTTAAGAGCATGCAGATACTTTTCAAGTGTTAAAACTGCATTATGATCTAGAGTATTCTTTGAGTCATTTGACTTTACCGAGAAGATGTAAAACTACTTGAAGCAATCCCTAAAAGGCATAGGAAAAAAATCCTCTCCTATAATCACCATAACCCCTTTTTGATTTAATTCTTGGGGATACTGTCATCTTCCTTTAGAATTAGCACGTTCCTTCCAGAAGCCACTGGTTCCCCCTGTCCCCTGCTTTCTTCCTTGGAGGTATTCCATGCATACAACCTTCAATCCTGTCTACACTTGCTTCAAAACTCACACCAGTAGAACTGCTAAAAATGACCAGATGGACAGACTTCTTGTGTACTTATGTTTGTAATTAAGTACTCAAAACAAATGAAATTAATAACAAATGGAAGATGCTCAGAGGAACATCAGGGGTAAGCAAAGTGGTTATAAGTTTATGAAAATATGACCTGAAAAAATCAGGGATTCTTTTTTTAATTTTTTTTTAGTTATAGATGAACACAATACCTTTCTTTTATTTATATTTATGTAGTGCTGAGGATCGAACCTAGTGCCTCACATGTTCTAGGCGAGCACTCTACCACTGAGCCACAACACTAGTCCCAAGGATTCTTTTATAGATGAAAACATGCAAAATCTTTAGCCTTTCATTTTGGATTTAATTTTTTGTTCCACTTGTGCAAAACATACCTGATTTGCATATGTTACAATATCAAATAAAAGATTAGTATATGGCCTATCAGGATGTGTGGCCTATAAAAGCCAGTCTAATAGTCACAAAATCCTTAAGGTAAAAGACAGTTTAGATGACATGCAGTCTGACCACATGCTGCGGGTCATCTCAGAGAAACATCATTCTGAGGTAGTTATAATGATTCAGGACAAGTGTCAAGTTTAATTCTGTCCAGTTTTGAGCTGAATTCTATTATCTCATAACTTTCAATAAATTGATATTCATTCTTCCTTCTGCCAAGAATACATTTAATTTTTCTGGCATGAGGCAACCTTTTCCATGTATGAAATTAGTATTATCCTACATAGGATTTTTTGTATGCTTTCTCCAGATTCTTTAACTGCTCTTCATAGAAAAAGTTTCTTCTCTTCAAAAATCTCTTGGTCTTTCTATTTCACTTTTTAAAATATTACTTGAGTGAACAGATGATTAAATTAAAAACACTTTTATTGAATTGAAAAGCAAGGACCTCAAAGAAAAAAATCAATAAACAGTGAATTAATTAAGCAATGCTTTTAAAAAAATCATTCTCTTATGAAATCATTCTCTTACAAATGAGAAAGTATTCTAAAAATTTGTTTCTTGAATTTAAAATCTTAATGCATTTCTATGCACATTTGAAAGAGTCTTAATCAAATAAATTTTAAATGTATTAGGTCTGATAAAAAAATGGAAGCTTTTGCTTGTATTCTACATAAAATAGGTACTCTGCAAGTACTTTATATATATTACTATTATTAATCTTCAAGATAAACTCCCAAAATAGTTACCATTAACTCCATTTTGTGGATGGGGAATTCCATGCTCAAAATTGTTCAAAACATTCAAATGCCCCAAAATCTGTTTTATAAACATTTCTTTTACAACAGCCTAAATTTTGCATTGCTACTCAATTAAACACAAACATACACACACACACACATTCACTCATTCATATATTTATTCATTTTGCAGGGGAGGGCCAGTGATTGAACTCAGGGGCACTCGACCACTGAGTCATATCCCCAGCCCTATTTTATTTCATTTAGAGACGGGGTCTCACCGAGTTGCTTAGTGCCTCACTGTTGATAAGGCCGGCTTCTAACTCACGATCCTCCTGCCTCTGCCTCCCAAGCCGCTGGGATTACAGGCATGCATCACTGCACCTGGCTATTTCATACATTTATATATAAAGAACTAAAATTTTAAAAAATTCTAGAAATAATATGAAATATTTTATCCTTTCCTAATCTCTTTACTTAAAAAATTATATCCTACCAAGATATCTGCAGCACAATTTATAAAACACTGACTGACCTACTACATTGCCCAATTCAATCTTTCTGATTTTAAATTCTAAATTCTTTCCACTAGGTAAATTTTTTGCTTCAGTCTTATTATTTATAAAAGGTAAAAATTTCTTATGAAATCTAATTTTGTGGAAACCAGTAAGCTACTAGCAATAAAAATGACAATGGAGTAGCAGTCAGAATAAATTCCACAATTATTTACTGAATACTCATGAAATAAGCCCTGTGATATGATTTTATAAATATGGAAGCACAGGAAGTTACAGGTTTAGACCTCAAGGCAATTATAACCTAGTGAGAACAGGAGATAGACTTGTAACCAACAGAACAAAAGGCATGGGCATGAAATTATTCATATGCTGGTACAAAAATAATAATTTTATTTTAGGGTTATTTTTAAAATAAGCAAGCCAGTAAATGCACTTCCAATATGTGTAAAATGTACATCACTAACACTAAAAGAAAACTTATTCTCCTCTTAAAATTTTAGGCTGCTAACATACAACTTGTAAATATCTACAACTGGAAATTTACTACCCAGAAAAACAAATTGTCATTTTCTTTCTTCTTCTTAGAAGTTACAGTAAAGTTGGTCATATGATGAAATAGATCTACCTTTTTAAAATAACAAGCCATTTTTTAAAAATCCATTGAAACATTGGTTTCACTTAATGCCCCCTTAATCACCTATTTTTACCCAAAAGAAAAATCACTTTTGGGATAAGCATGTGTGTCAATACTACAGCAATGTTTTCTACTGCAGTTGGGTTAGAAGACTCGTATTATTAAAATTAAGTAGAACATATATATAATCTTAATCTCCTTCTTAAAATATTAGGTCACAAAAGTTCTTGTTTCTAAGTGTAATTCACTCCCCAAAGAGAAAACATAAATGGATGATTGCATGTATGAATTCATCTTCATCGTGGGTACAAAACCTTGTCCTTTTAGTTAAGAGAATATTGTATTTCCTTTGGAATGTCAATTGTAAGAAGGTCATTTGCTGACATCAACATTCCATAAAGAAACCTTTGAGTAAATGATTAGAGTGCTCTGGGATTCGCACCAGGAAACTGTTAGTGAAGATATTAATCAATGCTAACATTCCTAGTTGTGCTTTGAAGTTAGCAAGAGTCTGAAAAACCCATGAAGAGGCACAAAGTTAAAGATGGGTAGAGGAATAAGAAAGAAAGAAAAAAGGAAAAGGGAGAAAAATTGTGGTTGATTTTAATGGGTTCTTAGTTTAAATACTGTTTTATATGGAGGGTGGGTGGGCCAAGGGTAAAACCACAGGTTATCAACCATGGGTCAGCTATCATTCCACCACACTTTATTATTTTATCCCACAATAGAAAACTGTATAAAAACAAAAATATTTTTATTACTTTTATACCAGAGTCTGAGTCAACCTTACTTTTGAACCCCAGCTTGTTTCTTCGCCTGGGACCACCTGTTAGAATCTCAGAATTTCTAAGACTCTCTTTAACAGGGAAAAGGAGAAGAGCCTTTCTGTGCATTCCTCATGTTCCTCACAGGATCCATTCCTTGGGCTGCAGAGGTGGGTACTCCTGGGATGGCTTTGTCTCCTAGTACGGCAGTAAATGTGTTCCAGTGACTATTTCCCTTCTTCCATCCTTGCTTCTTTCATTTTTTTTTCTTTTTCTGAAGATGTTTATGAATCCAGTTTTTCTATATTTCTAACTAGTAAATATTATTTTAAGAACATCCTCAAGAAAAAAATCACAAGGTAATTTCCTCCTACATTAAGGTCCATAGAGGGCAATGTGGCTATGCTTCAGGTGAAGATGAATGGTACATTTTTCTCCTGTTAATTGATGTATTGATGATGCATCCAAATAAAATAGACAACAAGTACCAATGTGGGCACATTCCAGCTGAATAATCACTTAACCCCATCAAATTCTTCCCATACAACATCAATCACCATCCTGAAATCCCTATCAGAGCTAAACTATAGGTATGAAAGGTACCATTTTTGGTACTGAGCTTTCTCAGTAAAGCAACCAATTTCTGGTATCAACTGGTACTTTGAGCTATAACCAGGTATATCAGAGAACTTATCATTTCATCAAAACTTGACCTGATTTTTATATAAAAAACATGCAACTACATCACACAGCGATAATAGGATCATCTTCATAAAATTGGAATATGTTCTAGGTTAACAATATATTTACATGTATAGATTTGAATATAAGTAATCTTTTAAAAATCCTTGAAAATCCCTTTAATAAAGTTGTCAAATATTCTTATTGTATAATATCAGTCACCATTCTGAAATTGTAGTCTATCAGAACTTTATTACAAGGATCCCTTGGGATAAAGAGGAAAATCAAAATTATATCAATTCACATAGTTTCCCTTCAAACTCAACATATGTCTAGGAATGACATGTCTAAAGTCGTCAAATATTCTCTCTAAGGGTGATTTAACTAATGTTTACAGGGGCCAACTTTTCCCAGTTTGCCTGGGACTATCTGGTTTAAAACAGATATTCCTGTTTTCTGGTAAATCCCTCAGTCCTGGGCAAAACAGAATGGTTGCCTATTCTACAAATTTTGAAAACAAATTTTAATTTAGATGTTCACAAGCATGCTATGTACCTCTAAAAAAGGAAGCAAATTTAATAGGCCCGAATGATCAATGATTCACATGATTGGTATATATCCAAATATTGAAAGTAGAATGTCCTAATGATGTATTTGTATAGAAGAGAGAACCTTATTTAAACTCATTCATCACTCATTTCTAGACTGGAAAGCTAATCATTTTAAACATTATAAGGGGGAAACATTTTAAAGGAAATACTGAAAAAATTTAATCAAAGTACTGTATATTTTTTTTAAGAAAGTTCACACTATAGCTGAAGCTGAAGAATCTAATTTTGAAAACTTCTTGGAAATGGCATATATTTATTCAACTAAAAATGATAAGAGTAGAAAATGAAAATCAGAAAGTGGGGACAGAATATACCAAAAATAAACACAGTATTTAAATAATCTATGAACTTGGATTATCCTGGAAAAGCACTGATAGAATTATTTGATATGCCCCAATGGATAGGGATAGACTGAATTTGTCTCAAACCTGTTGTCCTAGGAATTTCCAAGGAATTTGTCCTAGGTTTTGGGTTTTTCCAAGGAAATATCTGAACAATAGAGTACAAATTTCAGAAAAAAAAAATGAGCCGGTTTTTGATAAACAGATGTACTTATGAACAACACATGATGCTTAGAAGCATCAGCTTTTCTGAGTGAGAAGGAGAAGCACAGAGGCTGATGATTCTACAGATCTGTCAGGAGTCTAGGAACTGTGAGCAGGGAGGGGAAATTGTAAACAGACTGTCACGTTGCCATGGAAGCAGGGGTCCAAGAGCATCCTAAGGAAAAACAAGTCAGCCAACAACATCCAGTTTGCCAAACAATATAAGAAAAGCAAAATGGCAAAGTCAGACCTGTACTCTGCCACTGGAAGGGCAACAAACCAGGGAGAAGGGGTAGTTCTCAGGGAATTGGAGAAGAGTGGCACAGAGAAGCAGAAGACATCATGGGAACGTCTTTTGTTACTATAGTTGAGCCAGGTCTACAATTAAGTTTAATAACTTCATTGGTAGTCTACCTCATCATGAGTTTAGAATTAAACGGTATTAAGAAAAACTTATATAAATATTCTGGAGCCAGGGCTGTAGGCTTTATTTGATCAGAAATAACTGCATAAATTAAAACAACAGATGAGCAGTTGGGGTGAAACAGAAACAAAGATATTCTCGGTTCAAACACTGCCAACTACCATCACTTAGACTCCCAAAGCAATAATTGACAGAAAACAATCTCACTGACGATGCCATAGCTATAGGAGTCTAGGTCCCCATATGGCAAGGTCTGTGCTGTCAAAGTCTCACCACGTGACCACTCCTAAGTGTCTGGTCTGAAAATGTCTTCACGAGCACAAGAAACCAAAGCAGTGCATGCTCTATTTTAGTGAAGTGTTCAATAACAAATCTGTTCAAACTTTATGTATGAAAATTATAAAAACTCTTCTCAGTGATTTGGCAAAAATTCCAAGTAAGAATTATGAGAATGTACTTTTGAATTTTCCATGTGAAAACTTTCAAAACCTGTTTCATATTATGAAGAAGTGCTATAAAGGTACATGTTGAAATTCCAAATTTCTGTTACTTTATAACTTTCAATAGTTTTGTGAAGGTGTGAAAACTTGGCAGTAACAAAATGGGTGTATTAAAATCGGTTCTAAGAGTAAGTTCTTCATTCATTCATTCTTCAGTGGACATGACAGAATGGGTCAAGGTGACTGAAACAGACTAAATGTATTATGTTCATTCATAGATGGCCAAATCATTAGAGTCCTTAGCAAAGGGTAAATATGTTATATATATTTGATAGTAAATGAGAAGCCATTGCTACCAAAATACAAGTGAATAATCTAGTAAACATTTTTGAGGGGACCACTGAGACTCCTGTACTCTCTATATACCACCTCATCTCTACAAGCTGAAAGGAATTCTCCTGTGGGGACATTTTCTATATTACAGTTTTCTGTATTGTGGTAAATTTACTTGATCCTCTAAAAAAGCACAGATATTCAAAAACCCTGTTCTTTGGAGATCATGACTTCAGGTAGCTGGTAATATTGTGGACTCAGATAAATCTGATCTACTAAGTATAAATGAACATTCAATTACAAACAGAAAATATTCAAACATTTAATTTCCTAAGAACACATAAATGACCATAAAAGCAAACAGATAAAGCTAAATATTATAATCACAATTCTAATTCTGCCATTCATTCTTCTGCTCTCTTCTTCCATTTATAGCAAAGTGAGTTCTTTGAACTTGCTCCTGTTCTGTGTCCTAATTCACCTGAAACATTCTGCACCTTTCTGTTCCTTCCATGGTGTCCATTTGAGTGGAAAGGGATTTACACAAACCAAAATCAGTGGAAAGTTACCAAACCCTAGATAACTAGAGTAGACCTGGATGTTTTACTTTACAAGTATTCTAAGTCACTTCTGGTCGACAAATAAACCTTTATCATTCCCAAAGATACCTTGTTTTCAGGACACAACACAGTTTGAGAATACACTGAGACATCAGTCCAATCAGTGGCAAGTCACACATTTGCTCACTTTTTAACTAGATACCGAGTTACACTGCATAAGGCACTGCTGCAGGGATTGCAAAAACAGCACTGCTCAAGGATGACAAAGAAGTCATTCTCCCAAAGTTTATTTCCCAATGAAAGTTTCAAAATATTTAAAAATAATAATGATAATACCTACCACTCATGTAGCACTTAGCAGGTGAGTTGTTTATTTTAAGCATGTTATACATTTTAACTCATATCTATAACAACGTAAGTGTTAAAGGGCATCTTCATTTTAAAGATGAGGGCACTGAACAATGGAGGTTAAGTGACATGTCTCAGGTCACACAACTAGTAAGTGGCTGGCTGCGTTCTGGAATTTGGCATCTAGCATCTAGGTGCTTTATCACTCTATTATATTACCTCTCAATGAGAGTACGTAAATCGATGTTTAATGTGAAGTACAGATATGTTCTAAGGTTAATAGTAAAGCAATATAATGTAAAATAAAGTGACAGAAACAGGAAAGACACCAATCAGATAAGAGAGTCAGGGAAGGATGCTCTGAGGAGAAACATGGATGATGAGAAACAGAATTCTTGGGGAGATGTAGGCCAAGAGCATTTCCTACAGAAGGAGAAACCACTGTAGCAGGAGTCAGCAAGGAGTGACAAGGAAGAGCAAGAAGGCCAGCAGTTAGGGTGAAGTAAAGAATAATCTAGAAGACGCTTGATTACGTAAGGGCAGTTGTAAATGAGGGGTTGGATTTCATTCCAAGTGTTCTGGGAAGCTATTTGAGGGCTGTAAGAAAGGCAGAATCATTTTTTATTTCTTTTTTAAAAGCTTTCTCTGGTTGCTTGGCTAAAACTGGAAGGGCAGAGGACTGGACCCGATATCTAGTATCTGTAGGTTGTGCAGAGAAAGAGGAATGAGAAAAGGAGTCAAGAAAGAGTAACCAATGAGATAGGAGGGAATTTTAAAAGCATGCCAGAGAAGCCTAGTGAAGAAAACGTTTCCCCAAGAATGTTGCGGGTACCACATCAAACAGGTTGGGACATTAGGACAGAAAGGAGCACAGATGGCAGGCAGAGGCCATTGGGTACTTTGGCAAGAGTGGCTTGTGAGGATGGTGGGGGACCCTATGGTCCAAAGTGGGTTCAGGAGCCAACTGAATTATAGGAGGTGGGACAGCAAGCACTAACATTCTCTAAGAAAGAGTTCTCTCAGGAAACCACAGAACATCATGGCAGATGAAGCGGCCAAATGGGCCATGAGAGAATTTCTGTTGAGACAAAGGTAGCTCAGTATGTAAAAATGTTAATGGTGAAGATCCAGTGGGGAGGGAGAGACTGAAGCTGCAAGAGAAACCAAAACAACTCAAGTAGCACTCCTTGCACAGGAGGGAGGAACTGCATTGCAGATAGGAATGAGAAGCCTTGGTTGCTAAGAGGAAGGCGGACAGAGCACCCGGTGCAAGTGTGGGCAGGCTGGCAGGTTTGGTAGTGTGCGGATGAGATTGTCTTCTGTCTTCACTGTACAGGAAGAAGCAGGGAGTGAGGAGATGTGGGCAGTACTGGGGACTGAGGAGTAACAGAAGGTACCCGACAGCCCTTACAGAGCACAAGAAACCAAGTAGGAAATGGTAATTGAATATTAGACCAATCCTGAGGGTTCGTTTGAGATTCTAGTCCAAAATGTGTAATTGAAACTAGCTCTGCTGACAGAAGGAGCATTGGATGAGTTCTGGTACTGATTTACCACTTCCTGGACATGTGCTTTAGGCAAGGCCCTGACCTCTCCAGCCTCATTTTGTTCATCAAGTAAAGTGAGAGCTGCCACACTTGAGATGCCTAGAAATGTGTGGGGAACTCTGGGCTGCCCTGGGACTGCCAGCTTTCAGTGCTCCAAATACAGAGGTTCTCGATGGCCTTTAGTGGATTGAAGAATCCTGGAGACAAATAACTACCCCTCCCAAATCTCCATGGTCCCCACCCTTGTCAAGAAAGACAGGATCACAGCATCATACCCAGGGCCTCCCAACTCTTAGACACTGATTATAACCTTAGGTGCATATTTTGGGGGAAAGTACTTATGCTCATATAAACCATGCATCCACTTAATTCACCACTATTAATCCTCACTCTTGTCTCCCAAAGTATTTTTTTAGACTAAAAAGAGGTTGTTTGTCAGACAAAATGAACAGAAGTTGAGTATACCCTTGTTATTTCCTCAGGCCTTAGAGATACTAATGAGCCGTGGTACACTCCACAGATTACAAACAATGAAAGGAAGAGCTGGCATGGGGTAATCCAGAAATAAAAACTTAGCCCTCTATTACTATGGAAATCATTGTCATTATCTATTAAACATAAGTGCTGCCAGCAATAACAACCAAATGTAGAAAGAAAGTTTGGGTCTCAGGTGTCACCAATATGGTGTTAGATAATATCTTACTACCATAAAATGAGAAAAATTAATCATAATTGTATTGACCACAAGGCCTCCAACATGAATTGAGAATTAGTTGACAAGGACAGGGCAATTATTAAAGGCAATATATCAAATTCGACTCAAATGATCAGTGGGGTGCAGCAAGCATTGCTGTTAGTGACCTTTCTGGTTGACACCTTCATTAATGATGTGTAAGAGGAAGCATGTGAATAGATTTTCAAAAATGACTCTTCCCTGGAAGCTGCTCCAAGAGCGAGCTTCCAATGTCACAGTAACACTGTAAGTGGAAACAAATCTAGAGGTTCCTGGGAAGAAACAAAATCCTAGGAAGGCAACAGTATGGTGAGATAACCAGACAGACAAATGGACACAATTCTAGATGAAAATCCTTAGTAATAAGATGGTGAGTTCTGACAAACAAAATCAGCAATTAAGCACTTCTCTAACAGTTTTATTATTGACATTTATTGGATAAAAATGCCTGCCAGATATTAGAAACTACTGTTTCATTTGTAGAATATAAACAAATATATTGGTACAAATATGTAACCAGTGTGTGTTTTTTTTTTTAATTTTCAGTAAAAAATTAAAAACAAAACAAAACGTTTTTCTGGTACAATTTTAAAATTGAGGTTAAATTTACCTAACATAAAATTAACCATTTACAAGTGAACAATTCTGTAGAGGTTAATATATTCATGATGTTTTGCAATTACCTCCTCTACCTAGTTTCAAAATATTTACAGGGCTCCAAAAGGAAATCCAGTGCACATCAAGCAATGGCTTCATACTCTCCTCTGCTCCTTGCCATCAACCTGCATTTTCTCTCTATGGGTTTATGTATTTTGGATATTTCATTTCATAGGATCATACGATCTGTGACTTTTTGTATTTGGCTTCTTTCACTTAACATAATGTTTTCCAGACTCAGCCCTGTCATAGCAAGAATCAGTACTTTAATCTATTTTGTGGCTAAAGCCCATGAGCTTTTCAAATGTAATATTAATTTCAAATCATGACATGAACTGGCATTCCAGTTCTGAGTGGCAGCAACAAATAAAGTCCATAGAAATTTAGCTAAATAGATCCAAAGCTGACTAATAGAAATCTTAAGGAAAGAAGAGCAAAAAACACCTCATTTAATCAATTTTATAACCAGGATTTCTTCAGGAAACTGAACATGCTATTGTTGGAAAGCCCTGTTTTTAAAAGTGACATTTAGATCTTTACTAATAAGACAATAAGTAAAATACATTAGTTATTAATGAGCTGAAAGTTTTGGAATTTCCTGGCATGCTATCTATGATGTAGGAGATACTCAGTAAATGTCTGTTGAATAAGTGCACACATAAGAAAAAAAAACTGTAGAATTTCAGAATTGCAAGACTCTGTGGGTTTTGTTTGTTTATGTTCAGTTGAGGCTAATATAATGTGATTGACACAGATGCAGGTAGTTGTTTCTGGTTTTAGTATCAATTTTATTGACTCTTGGAGTTATCATGAATTTGTTTCTAAACTGATAGCTGTTAGGTCCGTGGTGGTGACTTTGGGGTAACTTAGTGGCAACTTAGAACAAAGCAGCCTGCGCCGAAAAGAACGTCAATCAGATGCCAGCAGAAATGCCTGTCAATCAGCCAGATCTCCTAACTAACACCTGTCAATCAGCAGGACCTCCTGGCCAATCCTGGAGTTCAGCCAACTCCCCTGACCAACTCCAAGGGAGCAAGGGACCCTAAAAACACCTTTTCCTGTCCCAAGCCCTTCCCTTCCTGCTGTAAGCCCCATAAAAGTCCGGTCGAGCTTCCACACGGTTTCTCCTCAGACCCTTCCCTTGTCCCCTCTGTGGGTCTGATCGAGTTCTGCCCGGGAGTGATATCTCAATAAAGCCTGTTCAGCTGCCTTTTTAAATCTGCTTCCTTTGGTGGCTGCCTGCCTCGCCTGATCTGACAATAGCCTCTCACTCCCATCAATACCAGGGCTTGTAGGACTGGTTGCTTTTGCATGAAATGCCTTGAATAGGCTCTAGAAAAATTCAGAGAAGATCTTTCTTCTTCCTTTTCCAATTTATAGCTTCACCAAAACTTTCTTCCTTCCCTGATAGCTTATCATCAGGAAGACCCTGTGGGGTCTTTAATCTAACGATAGCTAGTATGGAATGTCTGTATTTTATTCAATGTCAGAAGCACAGTGAAGTCCTTTATGTGATAAAATATTAGACTGAAGTGTTACTTTTTATCCTATGGTTTATAAGTTATGCTTTTCCTATTTGGTTCATGGGCTCATGACTTAATTGAACAAATACTTTCTTATTATGAAGCCTGGAATGGTGTGCTCCCCTGAAGAACTGCAGTCTATTGAGCTGAAGTGGAGTAGCAATCTAACTTGATTTCCTAATAATACCTCTGAGGGGAAAAAAACAGGCCCATTTTATACTGCAAGAGTTTGAATACAAAGAAAGAATACTAAGAAGCTTGGAGTCCATTTGCAATGTATAAAGTTTCCTCCAAGGAGGCATTATTTTGTTCTCTTTTGTATTTTAGCAAGTTGGGCAAAGGCACTATGCAAAATAAATGAAACTCAACTCTTTTTTTGTGCCTGTCTTTTCATAGATTGGACTGCAATGCAGTGTGGTCATATTACTTACTTAATTCAAGTGAGATGGCATTAATTACTGCAGAAATTAAGGTTTCTTAAAGAGTTTCTAGAACATAATGCTTCAGACTGATAAACTGTCATGGTTTGAGTGTGTCCCCCAAAACTTTATGTGCTGAAATATAACTCCCACTGTGAGGCATTAAGGAGGGAATTTCAACCTGATCATGGTAGTCAGAGGTGGTGCTTTGGGGAATTAGAGGAAGTCATTAGGGCAAAACCCCCATGATTGAATCTTGGTGGCTTTATAAGAAGGCAGAGAGAGACCAAAAGAGACATATGAATGTTCCCCAGCTCTTGCCATGTAATGTCCTGCATCCATTTGGAACATTACGAACAAAAAGATCACCACCAGATGTATCCCCTTCAATCTTTCATCTTCAGAACTGAAAGACAAAATAAACTAATTTTCCTTATAACTAACTTAATCTGTGGTATTGTCTCAATAGTAACCAAAAAGAGACTAATATATATACTGCTCTTATAAAAATGTGTTAAACAGCTGTAATAGGTTTAAATTAAAGATCAATTATAAATATATGTGTGTGTATATGTGTGTGTACATATATATGTGTGTGTGTGTGTGCATGTGTATATATAATATATAGTATATATAGTATATGTGTGTGTGTGTATATATATATAGATATATATAAAGTCCTTTACTGTAAATTCAGTCATCTGTAAGACCAAATTGCATTCACACAAAAATGCATTTGTGGGGCCAAGTCAACTCTTTGAAATATGGTTCATTGTATTTGTTACACAAAGTACAGAACAAGAGCCTATATATTCAATAGAGTGGGATTTTATAAACATTTGCATAACACAAAGAAATCAAACCAGACATAATGCTGAGACACAAAACAACACATGCTCACTGTAAAATCTGATGAATCTATAAAATTGGATGGAACAATGCCCCAAACTCCTGAGGCTTCCAAAATTCAGGGCAGTCTTCGTCATGATGCTACTTTGCCACAAACCACACATAAAAGAGATTTACAGTCTAGCAAAAAGCAGAACAGAGACATTTATGAAGGTAGAAGATTCATGAATTATAGAAAAAGTAAAAAAGGCCAGCAAAAAAGGAGGCATGATGTTTTCACAAGATAAACTGCTGAAGCCCACAGCAACCATCATTCCAGCACAACACTGTTAGACACACCGGTCAGTTTCCAGAGAGCAAATGCTGACAAACCAAATCACATGTTTACTTCATCACTGGATTTTGACTCTCAGGAACTGATTTCCACAAAGAAGGAAAACTTCATGTTTCTGGTAAATAAAGTTTTGGTAAAATTACAACTGCGTATTTACACAATATCTTTAATAGTTTGCTCAATGTTTTCATCTACACATACCCTGATGACCTTGACTCATGATCATGTATTAGCTACTTAAGTCTGCCCAATGTTGATCAAAGTGATGAAATCTTCTATTTCCCCATTAAACATGTGATCATTTAAGAGAAATAAAGCTATTACAACAAATAAATCAGAAAAAATACTCGCAAAAGCAACACAACACACAGAGAATGAATGGGTAAAGGATACAAAATAATGTTCAACCATACTAGAAATAAAAACAACATGTAGGCAATAGGGTGTCATTTTTAGCATCAGACTGGCAAAATGTTTGCAAAAGATGATAAATAGCAAGGGAGAAAATAAGATAGAGATGGTGGGAAATAAAAGAGGAGAAAAGGAGTGATGCCAAATACAGCTTTCAAATGATTTTGTTTCAGAGGAAGAGAAATAGAACATTAGCCGGTGAGAAATAGAAGAGTAAAGGGAAAAGTATTTACTTGGTTTTAGATGGGAGATACTTGTGTAAGCTGAAATGCCTAAGAAGCTGCTAGGTAATGGGAAACAGAGTAGAGACAAGGAAACAGAGGAGTACCAGATTAAGAACCCTGGGACAGGAGATGACAAACCATCCACATGTGCAGGGAAATGTCTTGGGCAAGAGGAGGGACCACTTCACAAGGAGCAAGGATCAATATTTCAAAGGCTTTGAGCAGGTTCCTTAATGTTTTTAAACCTAATTTCTTTCCTTTAAACTAAGAATAACAATGCCTATCACTTACAATATATAATGCAAATAGCATCATTGTTTTCAATTTACAATTTTAAATACAATGTGTATCTATTCCTCAAGAGGCTTTTACACAGGGGTCTTGCATATTCAAAAGCGAATTTCCAGGGTCAGAGGTGTAGCTCAAAGGTGGGTGCTTGCCTAGCATGCCTGAGGCCCTGGGTTCCATCCCTACCACCTCAGAAACAAAAACAAAAAAACAAAACAAAAAAAGGAATCTCCCTGGCAGAGAATAGGATATGCCACTCCACTGTACCACAAAACACTTGTTCATTTCAAATGATTCATTTATAAGATATTAGCATGACAAAAAGACCAAAATGACAAAAAGAAACAGAATTAGCAGTAGCTAATTCTCAGAAAGAATATTGAGTTTAGAATCACATGGACTGCATTTGAATTCTGACCCTGTGTGTTTCTAAGTCAGTCTTATTCACCTCCACATGTTTGATAGAAAAATATATTTGTTGAGTGAGTAAATAAGTAAAATTTTCTTAACTTTGTTGATTTTCTTAAGGGATTAAGGTGTCAGAGCAGTCCATGAGCTGGGTGTGGACTGTTGCACACAGTAGCCTCCTGAGGGCATAGGTCTGGCATTGGGAACTCCTTGTAGCACTCCTTCAGGGATTGATCACCTGATGCAGGTGAACCTTCCCCTCAAGCTCTGCCTAAGATGCCACACAGCACTTGAGATAAGATTCCACCCTTGAAACCTTACCCCTGCCTTTGATGTACCCTCTTAAATACAGCTCAGGAGCCATTTCGTCTTTGTCTAGTTCAGGAACCCATGTGGACTAGATCTATCCAGGACTTCACTTTTGAAAATATATTTCTAAGTGTTTGTGTTTTATTTTTTGTTAATTATTTGAGATATTAAGATTTCGAGTGGTATTTAGTGTGGCTTGGATTTGTAAGACTAGAAAAACACCGCACCACACGACACAGACCACCAAAGAGGTTTCCGCTTTATTACAAAAGGCTGTGTGTTTATATAGGTCTAAGAGAGGTAGCAGGGGCTGAGGTAGATAACAGGTCGCCCGTTTATTGGCAAGCTCTTCTATATGTCAGTTCCGGAGCCCAAGAAGTTAATTCTAATTGGGGCTAAGGCTTCCCACCAGCAGGATTTGAATGTTGGCCCCAGTGGGAATGTTTCCCGCCAGTGAAAGAAACAAAGAGGAGAAAGAGGGTCGTTAGACGCCACGCTGGGGTTTTTCTCTGGGGTGCATCTGCCGTTATGTTTTCCCAACAGGATTCCTCTGGGCAGAAGAACCCTCCAATGAGACTCTGGTCATCTTCCCCTCAAAACTAAGGTAATTCAAACTCCACTGTTTTACAAGAAACAGAAAGAAATATTGAAGTCAAAATACAGTATATACATAGTTGGATCTATGTAGTAAGTATCACTTTTGGGTAGTAATAGAAAAAAAATATTTCAAGAATTAACAGAAATGTCAAATATTGATTATAATTTTATTATTTAAAAAATCTGATATGTACTATTAAGTTGATCAACTTAAAATATTTCTTACTTGGGAAAACCTCTGTAGGATTTGTGCTACCATGACATAATAGATGCTGGTGTGTTGTCTTTTGGAGGTGACAACTCCAGTGGTACAACATGCAAGAGAAAATACTACTGAAACACAAGCATGGTGGAATTATTGCCATAAAAAGGTTATTTTGAGACTCTCTTCATTCGGATGTACTTTCTTGATGTAAGGGTAAAAAAAAGAATGCCCCCCCCACACACACACTCCGAGTATGTTCTTTTTCACTAACATTTTTTTCTTTCCTTTTAAAATAATTTGCCTAATAATGAGCAAAATCAACAAGCAAACTCAGAATATTCATCCCAAACTCAAAATTAAAAGGTTAATCTATAATCCATGACATAAAATTGCTAAAAATCCCTACTCCAAAACCTATATCTGTTTTAACTTATATAAAACCTATTAAACATAAAATATTTTAAAAATATAAATAAAAAGAGGGACATAATAATCAGCATTCATTTCATATTATGTACAAATATAAATGCATCATATGTCCAAGTTATAGCTTCTCTGTCCTTTAATGTTTGCTGAAAAATGACAGAATATTTAACATGGAGTAGTGTCTTTATATTCAGTTATTCTTTATCTGAACATTTTTAGTGATTTAAGTAGTGTCCCCCCAAAAGATATGTCTAAGTCTTAATCCTTGGTACCTATGTGACTTTATTTGGAAACCTTTACAGACTTAATTAATTAATTAAACCTTTACAGACTTAATTAATTAAAGATCTTGGAATGAGATCATTCTGTTTTTAAGATAGGCCCTGAATCCAAACCAGTCCTTGTTAGAGAAAGGAGAAAGTGATTTGGGACACCGAGACACAAAGGAGAATGGCACGTGAAGACGGAGGCAGAGATGTAATGTAGCTACAAGCCAAGGGGTGCCGAGGATTGTCAGGAGCCTCTAGAACAAGGGGAGGCATGGAGTAGACTGACCCTCAGAGGCCTCCCTCCCCCGCAAGAAGCCAATTCTGCCAACACCTTGCAAACAGCCCCCAGAACTATGAGAGAACACAATTCTGTTGTTTTAAGCCACTTAAGTTTGTGGTAACTTGTTTTAGCAGTTCTAGAATCCAATGCAGCAGTCAAGAAGGAAATAGAATAGAAGCTAACTATTATTGAACCCTAATAATGTGCCAGAAAACATGCAAATTCCTTTGCATTTATTACCTTGTTTAACCTCAGAAAACCTTGGGAAGAAAGTATTATCATTTTTTAACAGAGAAAGAATTAAAGACTTAGAGAAGGGACTTAATTAATTTAAGGTCATCCAGTAATCTGAGGTAAGAGCTGAGATTCAGCTCCCAGAACTGCTTGGCTTCTGAGTTTATTTCCTTTGCTCCAAGCTGCCCTTTCTAAGGTCACCTTACTTTTAACAAGGGATTTTCCACCTTTCACAAAGATTTCTGATGGGGACAGGGTTAGGAGAGTAATTGGAGAAAGGTAATTGGAGAAAATATGTGTCTTGTTTTGCTCATGATCTAGAAATTTAAAAAAACAAAATTTTAAAAATCATCTCATATCACTTTTAGATTCTAACACTAATTATAATTATGGATTAAAGTAAAAAGACTTTTTATTTGAGTGTTACCCAAACCATCATGGCTTAAAGACAAATTCTCCCTTTACAGTATAACAGTGGCATCTAAGAAAAAATACATCATAAAAGTTGCATTTTAAAACAATTATATATTTTCATATTTGTATTTTGATAAAAAGTTTAAGCCAATCATTTCATTCAAAAATTAACTGCATTCTTATTTACTAGCAATGAATACTTTAAAATAAATTTTAAAATTTTTTCTCTAAAACAACATTCTTAAAGTTGAATCTAACAAAATATGTGCAACATTTGTGAGCAGAAAACTACACAGCATTGATATGAAAATTTAACACTGAATTGTAAGATCTAGTATTGTTAAAACACCAATCCTTCATAATTTGATATACAGAAGCAAAAGTCATCCTAATTAAAACCCAACGGGAATTTCTTTTCGGTAAAAATTGACAACATGACTCTATCACTTACACATAAAACAAAGAGCCTGGAAAAGTTAAAATGATTTTTTTTTTTTGTACTAAGGAGTGAACCCAGGGGTGCTTAACTACTGAGCCACATCCTCAGCCCTTTTTTATTTTGAGGCAGGGTCTCGCTTAGTTGCTGAGGCTGGCTTTGAACTTACTATACTCCTGCTTCAGCCTCCTGAGCTGCTGAGATTGATTACAGGCATGTGCCACTATACCCAGTTAAAATGATTTTGAAAGAGAAAATCAAATTTAGAAGTCTGAAACTGATTTCAAAACTCAATATAAAACTGCAGTAACCAAGATACTTTGATTTTAGCAAAGATTCAGCTATATGTATCTGTAGACTACAATAGACTTAAAAAACAGACCCTTAGGTAGGTGGTCAGTTGATTCTTAACAAAGATATAAAAATAATTCAATAAAGACTTTTCCTAAAAAATTTTGAAACAGCATGTGCAAAACTTGAGCCCTTAGAGCCTCACCTTGTACCCAACCAATCATCATCATCATCATCATCATCATCATCATCTCAAAATGGATCATAGACTTAAATGTAAAGCCTATAAAACTTTCAGAAGAAAGCATGGGAAAATATTGTTGTTACAAAGATTAGCCAATATACAAAGTAAAAGATTATTAGAACACAAAAAACAGGAGTCATATAGAAAAGAAATTGAGAAAATATTCTCATCGAATGAAAACTTTTAAAATAATTTCTACAATTCAATGACAAAATAAAAAAATGATCCAATATGAGTAAAAGATCTGAAGATAGTTCATTAAGGAAGAGATTTGAGTGTAACGTAAATACAAGATGCTCAATATCAATCATAGTAAAGGGCAAATTTAAAAAGCAACAATGATATATCAAGATACATCTACTAAATTGACTAAAATGAAACAATTGCACCAACGTAGATAACTGACAAGAAAGAGTGCTAGCAAAGTTCTGGACACCTGGAACTCTCTTACATTGTTGGCATGAATGCAAAAAATCAGTCAATGGAAAATGGTTAGGAAATTTCATGAGGTTAACACATACTTAGCATACCTGCAGAAAGAAATGGCAACAACCAACCTGGACAATAATGTTCATAGTAGCTTCATTCATTATAGCCAAAAGCTGGAAAACCCCAAATGTTCATGGGCATTTGAATAGATAAATGTAATTACAGGTGATTGCCATTCAGTGGAAAAATCACTCAACAGTAGTAAAGGAATATAAATACACATGCCAACATAGATAAATCTGCAAAGTGTTCTGCTAAATAAAGAAGTCAGACACACAGGCTAAACAACGCATGGTCCTGTTTATGTGACACTCATGAAAATGCAAAACAAAAAGACCAGTGTCTTCCAGAGCACGGGGGTGGGTACCCACTTTAAAAAAGCAGCTAGAGACATTTGCAGGTAATAAAAATCTTTTAAATCTTTACTGTGGTGGTGGCTATACAACAGTTCGTATTTATCAACACTTGACCTATATACCCCCAAATGATGAATTTTATTATGGGTAAGTTATACTTCAATAAAGCTGTTTAAAAAAAAATCAATATCCAAAGGGAGTATATTTGTCCGACTGAAGCTTTTTTACTAGAGTAGGGGCGGTTGTTATGTTATTTGATTATGTTGCTGGGACCTGAATCCAGGGCCTCACCCATGCTATTTTCTGAAGTTTTATGAACATTGGTGTGTCTGTGTGTCCTTCAAAAGTCTGAAATCCCTGGGAAAAATGAATATTAAACATTCCTAATGAATGCAATCTAAATATGTATCTTTCGCTGAAATAATAAAGACCTTTTTCTTTTACTGTCAGCACGATCATTAACATATAATTCTTAAACATCTTTATACTTTGATCAGCCATTGTTTTGATAAAATAGACACAAAACACCTCTTTACAAGTGAGATTCCTTTTTCCCCAGATGAACATTCCTCATAAACATTTAGATTGCTACGGTATTATTATTTTGAGATCAGTTACTGCAGATTCAATTCTTTAATTTATTGACCTTTCTCAATTTACATTATGAAAGCTCCCACTTAATATCACTTTTCATATTTTTTGCCCACCCCTTCTTCTCCTCTTTAGAAGCCTGTCTGCCTAAGGAACTTCAACTCACCCTTCAAGACAGCTTGGGCAACCCTCCTTCCTGAATATTCTGCTCCTATATGGCATTGATTTAATAATTTCTCCCCTGTATTCCAGAGAACTTCATCCATTTCCAGGATAGTACCACTATGGCATTTATTTGTCTCTTCTATTAAAATGAGAATGAGGATTCTAGCTTATATATCTTCATTTTCCTAACCCTCAGCAAAGTGCCTTACACCTAGATGTTTCTAAATGTAAGTTTGCTTTGAAATATATCATTTTAAATATCAGTTTTGATTTCACTATATAGAAGATGTGGCCTCCGCAATAGATTGACTTGAATGGGTGATGACCTAAGGAGAGACTTCAGAATAAAATGTCATTTGAAAGACAATATACTAAACCTTACTTGGATTTTTGCTTGCTTGCTATTTATAATGTCAGAATGCCATCCCCAAAACCCAACTAATGGGGGTTTGCATCAAAAGTAGGTGCTATCAGAGCTGTAAAGGACTGTACTGATCCATTACGCTATGAATCACATTTTGAATGTGTCCTGGAACCTTCACATCTAGATCTGGGTTTTGTCCAGATCAGCAACCCACAGAGGATCCAGGCATCCAGGCCTATTTGGGTATAGCTGCACTTTTCCGACCTTGACTCCATTCTGATCCATGTGACCTCCTCCTTCCTGTGCTTTACCAGTCCCTTACACCAGGGAAGCACAGTTTTCTCTATCAGGAAGCTGCCCAGAAGTCTGAAGGAACACAGTCGATAGTGAACCTGGGCACCCATCAGGGGGTTAAGCATGGAGAAGGTATCACTTATTCCCTCTCAACATAGAATGGGGAAGAGCTATAAGATTGCCTCTGAGTTGCTAATTCAGTGTAATTATTCTGCCCATGGTAAAATCCTGCTGAGGATGGCAGCCAAGGGGAAGTCCAACTGGTTCACTAGTAATACTTCTATACACATTTTTGCATGTTCAGCTTATTAGCAGAGTAATACATGCTTAATACCCCCTTTATTAGATGAATGAATGAACCTATTATATATGTGGGCTTTTAAAAACATACTTTGAGATATTAACATACCACAGAATTCACTGACCGAAAGTGTACAATTCAATAGTTTTTCACATTTTATACTACTAATTTTTAAAAATTGTGGTGAAATACGTTTAATATAAAATTTTACCAATTTTAGTGCACACTTCAGTGTGTAATCAACACTAGCTATTTCCACAATTTTTTATCACTTCAAACAGAAACCATATAACTTCCTATTTCCTATTTTCCCCACTCCCTGTTTAACCTCTGACCTACTTTCTATATCTATGAATTTCGGGTATTCTAAGTCCTTCATATAAGTGGAACTATACAATATCTGTCCTTTAGTATCTTGGTAATTTCACTTAGCATAATGTTTTCAGGTTTCATCCACGCCATAGCATTTATCAGAATTTCATTTCCCTTTATGGCTGAAAAATAATAGGTCAAAATATAAAAGATCAAACTG
Organism: Callospermophilus lateralis; assembly: GCF_048772815.1. Classification (NCBI taxonomy): domain Eukaryota; kingdom Metazoa; phylum Chordata; class Mammalia; order Rodentia; family Sciuridae; genus Callospermophilus; species Callospermophilus lateralis. The sequence goes on along the minus strand of NC_135306.1, from coordinate 122,743,545 downwards.
TACAACCTATAAAACAGAGAATTTCTTTATGATGTGTGGATAGGCTAAAAATTATTATTAAAAGTACCAATCAAAAAGGTTGAAAAGAGATAAAACTGAACCAATTAAGAGACACCAAAGTAAGAAAGTGAAAAGTCTAGGCAGAGCAGGAGAGGATATTGCAACATACATAACTAACAATGTGATAGTATCCTGACAAGCATTTTATTACCCATATAAGACAGGGAGGAAAAAAAAAACATGGATGCCTTAATTTTTTAAACTGACAGAAGCCCCAAGTGTCCATCAACAGATGAATAGTTCAACAAAAGGTGGTACAGATCACAATGAAATACAGTGTGTGGACTTCCATTACATTTTACATTAATGTTCTGTGGCATTTTTGCTGTTTTGAGTAGTTGCAATGTGAAAACTCACATGTTCCAGATCAGGCAGGCACTGACCTTTCCAACCCTAGTATAATTCAGGCTTGTCTCTGTCCCTGCTCTCTGTTCCCATTCTTGGCGGTGTTTCATAGAATGTTTTGCAATAGAGACACCATCCCTTCTAGTCAAAGCTAAGATTTCTAAGGCAGGGGAGGCACCAGAAGCTTTTCTTTGAAATTTTCTTTGGAACTGGGGGCGTAGGGTGGTGTCAGTGATTGTCCCCCAAAGTTACCATTACTCAAATCCTAGACAGTACCTAGTTTGTTTGTTTGTTTTTCTGCCACACAAAAATGATTCCTTAACCAGCATTCCACTTACCACCCTGGACCAATTCTTCCTGGCATATTTCTTCTTATCCCTGTTCTTCTGGGCCACAGAAAAGGCCAACTCCTCCATATGTCCCTTCCCAGTCTGCCATGGAATCTGGCTTGAAGTAACCTTCTTCTCTGACTCCATCTAATAAGATTTTTTTTTCTGAATCCAAATAAAGTATGTGAAACTATCTGACTGACATTATCAACTGATATGAAATAGCCCATTTGGGTTGAGAATTAAATTAATTTTTATTAGTTTTCAAAAATATCCAGGTGGTGGCTCACTATCCCAGAATTTGTTAGAAATTATTACTTATATTAATTAAATATGCCATCCACCCACGAACATCCTTATTTTATTGCAGCATTAACCAATTGAGAATTGCCACAAACATCCTCTAAATGTCTGTAGTTAAAAAAAAAAAAAAGTCAGTTCAAAGCCACTGCACTGTGAAAAGAGATATGTTTGAAACTTCATGTTAAGGGTAGAAAACAAAATGTCTTCAATCAGATTAATCACTACTATTCACAACAGATAAGCTAATGAGTTCACTATCAGATATGTAGCCTCATTTAGAGGCACAGATATAGAGTGTCAGTGCTATCAATTTTATCTCCCACATATTCTTATAAAACTTTGTGAACCTCTATCTTCCTGAACAACAAGAACAGCAATAAGAACAAGAAGTCTCTAACTTTGGACATTCCCATTTTGAGGTTATATAAACACTTTGAGGCACTTCCCTTGATATTCAGTAAACTAAGGCAACTGTTCCAAGCTTTGGAAAGGTTGGATATCTCTAACATATATCTATTCAATAATGCTTCTCAGTATTACAGAATGAGGACGGGTTTGGGGTCTAACAAAGGTAGTTTTCTTTAGGTGTAAAGTAAAAGGTCTAAAGAAAAAGACCTTGAGGATTTTCTACAAATACACATACTGAAGCAACACACACCCACATCAGCATCAATATGAAGGCAAAACAGAAAACCTCTCAAAGAATCCATCAGTGATTCTTCATCTTCCATGATGATGTTTTGAAGCCAGGAAGAGAAAGACAGAGAGAATAACTTAGTATAATAAAGTCAACATGAAGAGGGGGAAGAGCAATGAGTCTGGGTTCTGCAATAGACATGTGGTACTGGGAACACCATTGCATCAGACTCTGCATCCTTACAATGAACAGATCTTTTAAAAATCATTAAATCTATCCCTATAAAAAATTCCAAGCTGCCTCAATAGGCAGTGAAAGAGGAAGACCTATGGAAAAAAAGGAAAGAACGAACAACTGAATTCAGAAAATATGAGTAACTTGTTCAGGGTGTTATGGTCAATAGTAGAGCCAAATTTGAAGTAACAGCCCTCAGGGCTTCACAGCCTTCACTCTGAACCTACCCATGCAGACCTTGACTCTGATCTCCCACCTGAGCTGTGAAGTAAGTACAAGAATATTTAGGTCATGCAAAATCTTTCCTTGGTGGTCTACTTTACACATTAGTTAGAAAATAGAGTAGTGCTGCCTTTAGGATGTGTCTTTTCCAACTGAGCTCAAGTACTTAATGGAAATTGCCTAAAATTGCTAATGCTAATGTGGGTTCATTCACTAAACTGTCACACGATACATACCATCCATGGGCTCACAGGGCAACCCAGTAGAGGTGCTGACAAGTGTCCTATATACAGAAATATACTTCCAGAGTATTCTTCAGGAGTATGCCAAAGCCTCTTCAGCCCGTGAGAACAGTCACACCACTGTCTGGCCTGCAGGTCAGGATGAAATTTTTGCAACACCCTCACAGACAGAAATGCAGGCAATGATGATGTTCAGAAGGCCAGCGTGGTGCACAGTGAGACAGTTAAATCTCATTCCATAACTGGCATTTCCATTACAAAAAGGATTGAATTTGAATTGTGTTCAATTTAGTATACTGTATTCATAAAGTAAAAGAGACCATAAAAAGTGAGTAAATGAGGTAAAAGAAGTAAAATGAAGGAAGAAAATAATAAGGAAGGCCTTACTTATAAGGAAGTAGGGAGGCCCTATTCTGGACCAGTGGACACATTTACTTCACACTCTGCTTTCAAATTTAATCCTGTATATTGTCTCCTTTTAGATTGTATATTCCGATTTCAACTTCAAATTGAGGTAATATATAATCGTTCATGCTACATATTAACAGAACCTAAAGTTAATATGAGATAAAATTACTGGTGCACCATTTCTATCCTAAACCTCAAACACACCTTTTTTTAGCTTATGAAACGTTTGGGTTTTGTGGTGAGTTTTCAGCATAAAAATTCTCATTATGAAGCATGAGATTTTAAACTATTATAAATATTTTTGTCTTATAAAAAAACTGGCTTAAGGGTTACTGGTAAAGAAGTATCAATAACAGAATACACAAATTCTTAAAACTGGCTTTTAAAAAAAATATCCAAAAATCAAATGTTAATAGAGAATACTTCCTTGTAATTCACTATTGAATTAAATTCAATATGGTAGTGAATATTCAAAATGCAAACTTTACATAAAGCCATTTTAAATATGTGTGTAATTCTTTGTTCCACCTTTTTTCACGAAGTTGTTGTGGACAGCTACTCTCAAATCATTTGAAAATGTAAAACATCAACTCCTCTAGTATTATGCCCTATCTATTTACCAGGGCACTTGTTGTTGTTGTTGTTGTTGTTAAAGTGTTACAGATCATTTATTCTGTCCTAAGGTATCTCTAGCATATATTTAATAGAGTCTAAAGAGATGAGAACAATCAATTAACCAACTTTAACCAGTAAATGAAGGAATGAAAATGTAAATATCTGAATTGTTCAAACCATTATAAATAAAATATCTGGCTGGTTACTTAAACTATTTTCATTTTTATTTGGAAAAATCTCATGTCATATATATAAATTTTTACAAACCAATAAGATTCAAAGTATAAAAGTATGTTTATTGTTGAAACATAAGCAGCAGCAATACAGCTGCTGTTTTGGACGGGAGAAAAACAGTTTTTATAGTGGAATGTCATGCCTTACTTATCAGCTAGAGCTTTTGATATACCCTGACAGGAATTACAGTCATGATTTGTTAGGATCACCAAAAATCCTTTCTCTGGGGTTTTATAACAAAAGCATAAAAATAAATTTTAAAAACACTGGAAAACCCCAGTTGAATTGAATTGGATGTAATGCTTTATCATGTACAGTCATAGAGGTTAGAAATGTTCAGATACTTCAATAGATAGAGAAGTGCTAACAGTGAATTTTAGATGCTGGGTCAGGTCTCATTACTGTAGAATCTGAAGAATGAAATCACAGTAAAATCACTAAGTGAAATGATACAAACACCACTTGGATAAGTTTCTGACAAGCTATGACAAATATCCCTTTACATAGTAAGAGAAGTTAGGGTTGTCCAACACCCAGACATAATACAGTGTAAACAAAGTATTTGGATAAATTAATACCTGTTACAGTTTTTGAAGTGTATAAAGGAATGCTGAGGGTATTCTGAGCATTTTCTTCAACGTATCTCAGAGTGTAGTGATATAAAAGTCCCTAGTGTTATTGTGTAAAACTCTAGGTTTGATTAGCATCATTGCTGTTATGAGGTGTCCCTCAAAAGTTCCTGTTAATTAATATGGAAATGTCTGAACGTAACATGATTGGATTATGAGAGTTGTGAAGTAATCAGTAAACCCTAGTTTGAATGGACTGACAGGGTGTTAACTCTAGTCAGGAGGGGGATGGCTGGAGGAGGTAGTCACTCTGGGTGTGCATCTTTCCTGTGGCTCCTTAACCCCCACCATCTCTGCTGAGGGAGCTGAACAGCTTTCCTCTGCGGGGGTTGGACACTTCCCCCATGATGGCCTACCTCACTTGAGCCAAGAGCAATGGAGGCACCATCTATGAACTGAGATTTCTAAAACCATGAGCCCACAATACACATCTCCTCCTCTAAGTTGTTTTTGGGTATTTTAGCCAGCTTTTACTGATGAAAACAATTGCTTTATGCCAGATGCTGGCAACATTCACATGATCAAATCTTCCTTGCTTCAATATTCCCTTTTCTTTAAGTCTTACAAATTCCAGCAGAATTTATTTTGCCCATCTTCAAACACTTACTCTTCCACTCTGAGTCATATATTCCAATTATTCCCACAATTACTGATGATCAAATATGGGCTGTGCATTGTGCCAGGTGCTTGCGGGCAAAGGAGAGTGTGGTGCAAACACCACATATCTCATCTCATGACTTGAATGTGAGGATTCTGTCATTCATCTACTTTTCTCCATAGAGTACAAGATGAAAACTATATATATAAAAGATATGCATTAGTGCCATATCCGCTCTTATGATTATGTACATGCTTTCAAATATATGTTTAGAACAAAATGTCTAGAGATATTTCTGTATGTAGACATTCTGGGAAATGTAACAGATTTTGTGAGGCAGAATCAAACAAGGCTGTGATGTTTCTCAATTACACTTTGTAATTACTTCTTTTCAAGTAGTAGGTATCTGCTAATTTTTTATTAATGGACTGAATAACTGTTCTGGGAATATTAGTCATTTGAAAAGAATATAGAATCATTTTTTCTTATTCCATAAATACTAAAGAAAGAAGTATTTTTCATGTACTTGTTGACTGATTGTATATCCTCCTCTGAGAAGTGTCTGTTCAGGTCCTTGACTCATTTGTTGATTGGGTTATTTGTTTTCTTATTATTTCTTAATTTTTTGAGTTCTTTGTATACTCTGGATATTAAGGCTCTATCTGAAGTGTGAGGAGTAAAGATTTGTTCCCAGGATGTAGGCTCCCTATTTACCTCTCTTATTGTTTCTTTTGCTGAGAAAAAACTTTTTAGTTTGAATAAGTCCCATGTGTTGATTCTAGTTATTAACTCTTGTGCTATGTGTGTCCTATTAAGGAATTTGGAGCCCGACCCCACAGTATGTAGATCGGAGCCAACTTTTTCTTCTATCAGATGCAGAGTCTCTGATTTGATATCAAGCTCCTTCATCCATTTTGAGTTAACTTTTGTGCATGGCGAGAGAAAGGGATTCAGTTTCATTTTGTTGCATATGGATTTCCAGTTTTCGCAGCACTATTTGTTGAAGATGCTATCCTTCCTCCATTGCATGCTTTTAGACCCTTTATCGAATATAAGATAGTTGTAATTTTGTGGATTGGTCTCTGTGTCCTCTATTCTGTACCATTGGTCCACCTGACTGTTTTGGTACCAGTACCATGCTGTTTTTGTTACTATTGCTCTGTAGTACAGTTTGAAATCTGGTATCGCTATACCTCCTGATTCACACTTCCTGCTTAGAATTGTTTTTGCTATTCTGGGTCTTTTATTTTTCCATATGAATTTCATGATTGCTTTATCTATTTCTACAAGAAATGCCGTTGGGATTTTGATTGGCATTGCATTGAACCTATAGAGAACTTTTGGTAATATCGCCATTTTGATGATGTTAGTTCTGCCTATCCATGAACAGGGTATATTTTTCCATCTTCTAAGATCTTCTTCAATTTCTCTCTTTAGGGTTCTGTAGTTTTCATTGTATAAGTCTTTCACCTCTTTTGTTAGGTTGATTCCCAAGTATTTTATTTTTTTTTGAGGATATTGTGAATGGGGTGGTTTTCCTCATTTCCAGTTCAGAAGATTTGTTGCTGATATACAGGAATGCCTTTGATTTATGTGTGTTGAGTTTATATCCTGCTACTTTGCTGAATTCATTTATTAGCTCTATTAGTTTTAAAGAAAAAAGTAAAGGTACTTTGTGTTGGGATTTCATCCGGTGTCTGCACGTGCATGCATGCACATGCAAGCACATGCACATGCACACACACAAACACACACACACACACACTCACAATTTAAAGGCCACTCAAAATATTACAAGTGTACCATAAGAGATGTCCTGATCTGTTATTAAGATTCGAGACTAGAAGAAAGCAAGGTCAGTTGGGTGCATTTTTTGTTGTTGTTGTTGTTTAGTAAATCAGGATAATTCTTAAGAAAATTTGATTTAAGTAGGACAACAAACATCTTAAGATATTTTGAAGAAAAAAAATGGCCTCTGTTCATGCCTGTGGCCTAGCTAGAACTAAATGAATTTCTCACCTTGAATTTCCTGTAGATGCCTTTCTTTGATCAACTAGAAGATTTTGAATACAGAAAGCAGTTTTGCTCATCTGGTATCTGCAGCAATGGCTGATAAGGAAAATGCATTAAACCTGAGTTAATTAAAATGCTTTTGCTTTACTTCTATGGCTGTTTCATGGGAATAAATGCTAATAAGATTGCAGGGGAAAGAGAATTATATGTGTGAAACTGCCACAAAAATTTCAGTTAAGAGAAAGAGAATAGTGTGCTGTTACACACTTAAATGTGAAAACATTAGAGAGTAAGTTTCTTTTCCATGTAATTGGTTTCAACATATGAGATCAGAAAGCAGCTGGTTCAATTTTATCACTTCTCTATTTAGAAAACTGAAGCAATAACAGTCCTGCAACCCTACGCTTCCTCAGGTTAGCTTATTAAACTATACCCACATCTTATGTGGTAGAGATCACTGTCCCTGTTTCAGAGATGAAGTATGGAACTGGAATTTTTCTGTCTTCAGAGTTCTTCAACCAACCACCAAACTGCTTTGTTTCTGACTACCTTCTTCAGACAGTGGGCAAATACTTAACCCCAAATGAAGAAATATATTTTCATTACAGATAATCAAACACTAATGGCTATTTTCATCCTTTGCTGTGACTATCTCTTCATATAGCATTTTCAATATGGAAATTATGTTGGAATATTGATGAACTTATTAAAAGTTTAATAAGCAATAGATATTTATATATGTGTGTATCCTTTTACAATATTGAGATTTAATTTCAAAATTGTAAGAATAGTATAAAGAATTTATGAATATCTTTCATGAAGATTTTGACATCTTATGGTGTCTGTTTTTATCCTTTCTTTTTTCCTCTTCATCTCATTATGTGTGTGTTGTACCTAAACTTTTTCAGGGTAAACCAAATACATGATATTCTTTTACCCTTAAGTATTTAAATGTGTATTTTCCAAAAGCAAGGAAAACTCTTACATAACAGTGCAATCATAAAAATCAAGAAATTGACATTGATACAATACTGTTCCCTAATTTACAGATGGTGCAAACCTCGTTCAGTTTCACATTGTTCCAACATCACACTGTTCTTAAAAGCAAAAGAAAATCCAAGATCATGTATCTAATTGTCATGTCTCTTCAGCCCTTTTAATTCTGAAATAGTTTTGAGTCTTTCTCTTTCATCACACTGACAGCTTTGAAGAGCACAGGCCAATTATTTGGTAGAATAACCATCAATTTGGGTTTGTCTGATGTTTCTTCATGGTTAGATTCAGTCTGTTCACTTTTGTAGGAATACCACAGAAATGCTGTCACATCTTCTTCGACACATCACTATGAGGAATAACTTGTTGTCAATTACACTCATAATGGAAAATAGTATTTTTGATTATTTGGTTAAGTTGGCATCTTCTGTGTTTTGTCACGTTAAGGTTATAATTTCACCATTTGTAATTAATAAGTAGCATGTGTTATGGTTTGGATGTGAGGTGTGTCCCCCAAAAGCTCAAGAATAAGACAATGCAAGAAGGTTTAGAGAAATGAGAGTATTAACACAATCAGTGAATTAAAACCCTGATGGGATTAACTGAGTGATAACTGAAGGTGGGTAGGGTGTGGCTGGAGGAGATGGGTCCCTGGGGGTGTGCCTTTGGGGGCATGTATTTTGTATCTGGTGTGTGGAGTCTCTCTACTTTCTGGACATCATGTGAGCCACTTCCTGATGCCTCTCTCTTCTCCATGATGTTCAGCCTTACCTCAAGCTCCGAGGACTGGAGCCAGTGTCTATGGACTGAGATGTCTGAAACCATGAGCCCTTAAGTAAACTTTTCCTCCTCTACAATTACTCTTGTAAGGTCTTTTAGTCACAACAGGAAAAAGCTATCTCATGTTATGGGATATTTTGAAAAATGTATTCTTTTACTTCTTAACCTTATTTCTTTTACATTGATGTTGCTTGCTTGAATCAATTATTACTATGACTGAGAAAAGGGATAATTCTTTGAATATTTCCTTATCTTTTGGCACAAAGGCTGATCTAGGACTTTCCCAGCCTTAACCCTGGAATCAATCTTTGGTTCTTTAGTAGAGAATGGATTTATAGAAACCAAAATCTAGGTAGTGGGTCTATTACGACTGTTAGTGTCCCACATTCCCTGTCTTCTCAGAGAACACAGCTAGGGAGCAGATGTGTCAACAGTGTGTACTTCAACCTATTATACTCATAACTCAAACACAAATCTGTTATTATATTCATAACTCAAACACAAATCTAACACCACTGTTTTTTCTGTCCTCCTCTGTGTTTGTGTTTATAACTACCTTGTCTAATAATGAGAAATGAGGCTCCCATTATCCACCATATATTTACCTATACTTGCTAAATCACAGACAATAGCAGGATGTTGTTGCAGAATTGTTAACCCATGTCTCTAAATAAAGAAAATGCTAGAGTGTAATGTGTGTTTAGATTTACTTTTGCCTTTAGACCAAGGGGAATTATTGGGTTCTAAATTAACTTGGATTAGTCTTTTAATTTCCCCATTCAGTGAAATCATTTTATTCATTTGTGAAATGATTTCATTGGTTTTTGCTTGTATTCGATGAGGTTTTCCTCCATCCTTTTTTTTTCATTTATTTTTATTTTTGAGTATATGAGATATTACCATGGTTCTAAAAGTCAGGACTCCACACGACTCATATACAAGGAAGAGATAATCCCCTTCATTTTAAACTTGCTATGTGTTCTTTAGGTCACCTATCTCAGTAGTGTCTGGTATTTCCTATGTTTCATTTTAGTTTATAAGGAAATGTTTGCATATTTACTTATTTTTCCTTCTTCACACAAAAGGTAGTGTATTATAGATATTATTTTGTATCTCACTTTTTATATAACAATATATTTGAAAATAACTCCACATCAATTTATATAGATCTTCCTTATTTATTTATTTATTTACTTACTTTTTTTTTTACAAATACACAAAAGTCTACCATGTGGAAGTGTTATAGTCTATTCAACCATTCTCCTGTTTATGAACATTCCAAATGTCTGACATCTGTAATTAAGGAATTACAAAATCTGTTAAATGAATACTTTGGTGAATTTTCATTTTAATTATGTGTGGAGGTACATTTTCAGAATAAAATCCTATAAGAGGACATGCTGGGTGAAAAGGTAATTCCAATGCAGATAATGTTAGATATTGCTAAACTGCCCTCTGTAAGAGTTGCACTAACTTGGTCTTTCCCAGTAGTGCACAAGAATGCTTCTTTCTCATAGTCTCAAGTTGTAGACCATGTTTTCATTCTTTTTTAAAGTTGTTGTTAAAGGCCTCGGGATATGGCTTAGTGGTAGAGCATTGCTTGGCATGCTCTGCATCACAAAAAATTAATAAATAAGAGAAAAAAACAGTTGTTAAAGAAAATTAAACAATATAGCATGATATCTACTCTCTTAAAATTGTAAGTGTGTAGTATTGACTACAAACACACTGTTGATCAGCAGATCTTCCTAACTTTTTCATCTCTCATGATTGAAATTTAACACCCATAAGTAAAATGGTATGTCTAAAAAATTTTAACTTGTTACTCTTCATGAGTTAACTTGAACACCTTTACATGTTTAAGAAATACATGTAAATACTGTAAATATAGTCTTATGTGTTATTGTTGGAATATTTTAGAATATTGATTATGGTAATTTTGTAAGCCTGCTTACTTATTGAAATCTTATATTACTTGAGTTAGTTTTATCACTGATTCTCTAAAGTTTTCCAGATACACAATCACATCATTATAGAGACAGTTTTATTTCCTCTTTTCAACTTTGAGTACCTCCAAAGTGAGTTATCTTTTCAAATTGCATTAAAGGATACCTCTGGTACAATGCTGAAGGGTAGCAAAAACAATAAGATATCTTGGCTAATTTCTAATACAAGTGAGAAACAACTTGTGTGTTTCCCCCTTAAGTAAAATTTTGGTTTTAAGGTTGTGTGTGGGGGATAGAGGAAGGGAAGAAGGGAAGGAGGCAGGGAGGGAGATAGAGATCATATTATTAGGTTGACCACTACTTTCTATTTAAAATTTTCCTGGAATGGATGATAAATTTTGCCAAAAGCTTTGTTCAGTATCTTTGAATTTTAAAAACAAATGTTTGCTTTTGCAGCACTGTGAAAGACTGGATGAGAAGTGTACACAAATAACTAATAGTGAAGCATCTTTGAAATTCACTTGACATTTTCTCCACAAGTTGGATAATACACAGAAATCAAAAAATCTATTCTTTAAAGTTACAAGTCTTTATTCTCTAATCAAGGAATAAACATACATATAAAAAAGTTATGGATAGATATCATTATACAAAGTACATGTATGAAGACTTGAATTGGGTGTCAACATACTATATAGAGAGAGATATGAAAAACAGTGGTATATATGTGTATTAAGAATTGTAATGTAAAAAAAATACAAAGTACATGTATAAAGGCATAAATGGGTATGAACATACTTTATATTCAGAGATATGAAAAAAATGTGTTCTTTATGTATAATAAGAATTCTAACGCATTCCACTGCTGTCATGCATTTTTAAAAAATAAAATCAATAAAAGATAAAAAGAAATTGCCACAGGGGGTGGAAACAAAATAAAATATGTGATAAAAATAAATAAATAAATATAAAAAAAGAAGTTATATGACAAGATTGGCTTTTATAAATATTTGAAAATTCTATATATGAAATCATGTTTGGGGAAGGATAATTATATAATGTGATCATCCTATAATGCAGTCATTAGTTTTGTCCTCCAAATAGCACACAAAGAGATTCTATTATATAAGCCACAGTTGAAGATAATTTATGATACCAATTTTCTAGGGTTACAAGATAACTGCAATTTAAAAACACATGATTTCAATGAAGTATAATTAAAAACACTATGTAAATGAACAGGATTCCAGTTAACCCAAACGACAACACACTTCCCAGCACAGCTGGACTGACTCAGTTGCACACAAACAACCATGGCATGGTGGTAGGGTGAACTCCAAGACACTGATAGCAGCCAGTGTAAATGAACAACAGCAATAGGCACCAATATGGATGAATTGCAGCAAGATAAGTAAAGAATAAGACCAGAAAGATACCCACAGAGTGATATCTACTTGACACTTAGAATCTGCAACTAAACTGTTTAAAAAGAAAAGCTGGGCAATTATGAGCAGAATTCACGATGCTGATTACCTTGGGATGGAGCAAGCAGAAGAGAAAGGCAATAATACAGTGAAAGTTAGAACTTGTAAAAATAGTTTTTGTTGTGCAATATGTTCATAAATTCCTAACACATTATTTACAATTTAAGTAAATTAATTCAAAATAAATCACTAAGTAAAAGCAGGCCATATATGCACAAAAAGTAATGTTCTGCTATCTGAGAAGTGTATCTGAGAAGTGTATTACAAAATGAAATGGTATGACAAAAGTCACATGGCTACCATATAGCTTACTCTTACTGATCCCCCCAATGTTCTGCAATGCATTAACGTGAAAATGTTATCCTTGCAGACATGGCTAGGATAAAAATGGTCACCCATCACAAGAAGGGCCTGTAGTTTGCTCTCCTAAAAGAGTCCACATATTTAAGCCATTACTTTCTGATACACAAATAATTAGGTGAAGTGTGCTACTGATAAATATGCAAATCTCATTGCTCTAACTATATTTGGCTATATATGCAGAGGAGTTTAGCAAAATACATAAAGTCTATTTGGACCTTTCAGCTTTTTAATTTTAATTGGTACTAAGTCAAAGGGACAGATATTCTCTTTCTTCCCTGTTGTTAATATGAGATTTACTTATGTAGTAGATTAATTTTTATACTTTCAAAAGCTGGGTAGTTGTCTCCAAGTTGAACTGTCTGCCACTTGTTCTTCTCTGTTGTGTTGTCATTACACCTGGTATATATCTCTCTCATGCCCACTGCCAGGCACTTTGGTTGTCTCTCCTCTCTTAGACTAGTTTCAAGGAGATTTTTCCATGCCTTTTCTATCACACTTTAAGTAGTGTTTCACACCTGAATTATTGCAATGTTCTCTTACCAGTAATTCCTCCTAATAGGTCTAGGTTCTACCATTTAAACTATTCCCAGAGATGTTTATTATTACAATATTATTAATTTTTAGTGTGACCTTCAGGTTGCAAACCATCAGATGCTTTCAGTTAGGCCATAGAGCAATGTTTCACCTGCTGTTGCAGAGGCAGTCTCAGAGGTCTGCAAGTTTATATGAAAACTTTTTGAATTCTGTTTTCACTTCAGATTCATCTTTTAAAAATCAATATAAATTCATACTGGAATTTTTAGATCAGTTTTTCTTAACTTTGCAATATACTGGAATCTGTAAGGAAGCTTCAAAAATATCAATTCAGGAAGCTCTCACATCCAGATAGTATATCTGTTCTGAAAGATTGGCTAAACACCTTCAGGAACTTGGACTATATTCACTAGGCATTGGGTTTCTGTAGAAGCAGGAAGAATGAAGAATTCTTTTAAGAATGGGGAAAGACAGGGGAGATTTATATTTGAAAAAGCATTTACAGCAGCTCTGTGGCTTAAATGCCTGGTAATGATCCTGTAGTCAGGGAGGTCAAGACGAAGGCACTGAGGTCATCCAGGTTAAAGACGAGGAGGGCCAGAATTAAGGCAGTGGGTACAAAAAGTAAATATGAAAGAGAGAGATGTTATGGAGTCAAGGAAATATAGTTAGGCAAACTCTGGCTTGGACTGCCCCTCCCACATACACCAAAACAAAACAAACAAACAAACAAATAAAAACAGGGAACAGTAGGATAAGTGAGGATTTGGAGAGAGATAAGTGGGAGATAATGAGTTCAATGTTAGATGCAGATTTTCTGACATGCTTGAGGGATGTCCAGGTGCAGAAGTCATGAGGAAAATTAAAATTAAAAATGAATAGAAGAGTGAAACTTTGTCAGTGTGCATGATTGTGCAAAATATCATAGCTTCTTTCATTGTTTGATATCACTCCAAGATCTCCCATTCCAAGGGATAACTGGGGGAAAATATCATGCTAATTGAATACATTTCAGTGTTTTCAGTCGGAGTGTTGTTTTGTTATAATCAAGCTTTTACAGATAAGTATTCAATCAATTCAAAATTCAGATTCAGATTCCCTAACTTTTTTTTTTTTTTTTTTTCACTCTGTCTTTCAAAATGGCATCTGGGTGAAGTAGAACCTTATGGGGCTTAGGAAGTTGTTGTGGGAGCTGTGAAGCTGTTCTGTGGTCTCTGCAGGCATGTCCCCTGGCCTCTCTTGTCTCAGAGTACTGATCACAGGGAATGTGGGGTGCTGCTGTTGGTCCTCTGATCTTTGAAGTGGATTTTCATTTGTTAGGGGACTTTGGACCTTGCTATTGTCTCTCAAGTCCTGCAGTCTCAGTGTCCACTTCTGACCACTGGTCGGCACTAGTCAGCCAGCCTACTAAGCACATTCTTGACCAATGAATGGGTGGGCTGGAGGGCTGTGCTGTGGGGAATTCTCCATGGAGCGCTCAGCTCTTGTGACCATATAACCAGAAGCACTAATTCAGGCTGATTTTATGGGCATCTTATTTAATTAGGGCTTCCCTATTGTTTTTGAGACCAGTTGGACAAGGACCTCACAGATCCCACCAACTCTATGTCCTAGGAAACCAGCCACTAGCTACCCAGTTCTCAGATTCCTCTTTTTCTAGTACAATCTATTTGTAAACTGAATTTCCCCCTCCCTCCTTTCTCTCTCCCTCCCTCCCTCCCATCTCTTCTTCATTCACACATTCTTTTACCCGTTCCTTACATCTGGTAGGGATCTCCGAGATTTACTTCCTCCCCAAGGTAGTGCTTTTCTTTCTCCCTACTTGGACCATATTGCATAGGAGGAACACATTGGGGAGTGGGGGGAAGGAAAGAAAGAAATTCATAAAGGGAGATGTCTCAAGAAGTATTCCAAAAATTAAAAATATCTTTACTTTCCTCAAAATAACTTCATAAGCATTTTAACCTTCATTTTAATGATTAAGAAACTGAGACTCAACGAGATTTAGAAACTTCCCACTCTAACAGCACAGCAGCCAGAAGTTAAACCAGTTACAGAGGACTTCAAAGGTGATGTATTTCCACTGCTCCAAGCTGATTTGGAGGGCCACCAAGGTAGGACACAGGTGGCAGTGCGGATCTCAGCTCTACCTCTGAGCATGTACAGAGGGAGATTTCACAACTTCAAAAGGCCCCCTCATTGCCCTACTGTTGCCCAAAGGCAGAGTAAAGATGGCTCAGTGCCTTGGTGGCCTTGGCATTTTAGTGAGCATCTGCTCTCTTTTTGATCTACTAATCTCTACTTTGAAAGGATTTATTTCTATTTTTCTTGTCATTGTCTGTTTGCTTTTCAGTGCTGGCGATCAGACCAGGGCCTCATGCATGCTAAGCTTGCACTCTACCACTGACATACATCTCCCACCCAAAAGCATCGACTTATTTTTCCGAATAGCTTATTATTTAGTCCATGTGGTTTAGCTCCTCATTCTGAAAGTCCAACAAAATGTCATCTAAAATTCTTATGTGTTAATGTCAATCAATGTGCAATTAATGTTGACTTCAGAAGCCATCCACCACATATCATTTCATCTTTTTTGAGGGGGGGGGGTAGGGTGCTTACCAGGGATTGAACTCAGGGACACTCAAATACTGAGCCATATCCTCAGCTCTATTTTGATTTTTTTTTTTTTTTTTTTTTAAGAGATAGGGTCTCACTGAGTTGCTTAGCAACTTGCTGTTGCTGAGGCTGGCTTTGAACTCACAATCCTCCTGCCTTAGCCTCCTGAGCCTCTGGGATTACAGGCATAAGCCACCAAGCCTGGAAAAATATTATTTCATCTTAATAAGCAGATTATATTTCCACCAAAAACTAGTCTTAATTATCCCCACAGTGTTAGAGTCTGTAAACAAGTCAGGATGGCACCTGGCATTTTGCCAGAGGGAGTGGTTTGTGAAGTAACGCCAGCAAGGCATTAAGTGTGGAGATTCCTTATTGGTTGACTGCTGTATCTAGTTTATGTTAATTAAGATAAGCTGTGTGTAATGTATATATACCCCTCCTGTCCTACAATAAACGGCTCCCACTCCTGGTGTATCAATGTACACAAGTTGTTCGTTACCCCCCGGTTATTTTGCTGCAGCCGGACTTCGGCACCACAGTATAAAATATTTAATGTTATATATTTAGCTGTTGACAAAGGAGGGAAGAAATACTATTTTGGGTTATTCTATACATTGTATATATGTTTCCTAAATATCAACATTTTATAATGTGCAGGCATAAAATCAACATTGTGTAGGTCTATTTGTACTTAAAGCTTCCATTTATCCCTGGCAGTCTAAGCAGTGTATTTTTCCTTGTGATGCTCCTTAAACTGTCCCTTGAGTATGCCTTTAAAACAATTGGTTAAGTTGCTATTTTTACTACAATAGATAGTGTTAATTTTTTCTAATTCTGAAAATCTAAAGGACAGACAAGGAAATATTTTTAAAAACCCTCATCCAGTGAGTTCAAACCAATGTAGATGTATTAGCTTAATAATTCAGGCTCCGCTCTCTTGTCAAGTGTGGGGAAGAGTCTGCCATACTAACTTAGTGAGCTCATCATGAAGTATAGGTGACAGTATTTACTCAAGATAGACATATGAAATTGTAATAAGCCCCTAAACCACCTGACCCTCTTCCAAAAATGATATAAGTAATTATAAAATTATTAGTACCCTGGATTTCTCGAATGGATATGCTAATTCTAGACTAAGGGCCACCTTGATCCCTTTAACTCATGCTTTGTCCATCCTTACCAGCATGCACAGGGTCAGAGTACTTCTAATCTGAAAAATTAACCTTTACATAAATACCTATGTGTCACCACATCTATAAATAAATTTTTATGGCAAAGATAAAAAGAAGGCTCAAATATGATTTAACCCCATTTGTGCATAAGTCTCTTAGCAGAGCAACGGACCTTCATAAATTTATGTTTTGTACATGCTCTGAAGCATATGCCACGCTCTTTGAATTAAAAGATAATAGTGAATTACACAAAGGGGAATAAAGAGAAGAGAGGGTGATAGGAATGGAAAAGAGAGAGGAATGAATCAGACCTAACTTTCCTACGTACACATTGAATATACCATAGTGAATATCAACGTCATGTATATCCACAAAACTGGGATCCTAATTAGAATAAGATATACTCATTATTTGTATAAATATGTCAAAACAGACTCTACTGTCATGTATTATTAAGCAAACAAATAAAATGGTAATAGTGCTGATAGTTTCTTTCATTTTCCTACAAGTGTGGCTGAAGAGCTTGATGAGTTACTTAGTCCCAGTCACTAATTCCATGCTACATGGCACTAAATGAAGTAAAAAGAAGATTGTTGTAGTGTACCCTCTTTAGAGAAAAGAAAGGAGTTTTATGTCTGCTTCATTACAATCAGTTGTTAACATTGTCCTGATCTCAAGACAGGATCTCCAAATACAACAATTCATTACCTCTTTGGTTTTTTAGCACTTCAGTCTTTCAGTGGTACCAACAAGAGAATAAATGGTTTGATATACATGTGTATCAGCAGTGGATAAATGATGTTAAGTTGAAAAAAAAATATTCCAAGTAATGTCAACCTTCATCAGATCTGAAGAAGAGGCTAAAATTTCAAGTACTTTGAAACCATGCAGGCAATTTAGTTATTATGTATGATCCATCTTGTCCATTGATTCACTAAGCAAATATTTATCAACAGTCACTCTACTGAAGCATGGTATTAGATGTTAGGAATATCATAGTGAACTAGGTATAGTGCTTGTCCTAATAAAGCCAGGAGACTGGTGGGCTTTCAAAATTGAAGCAAGTTCTCTGCCACAAAGGGGCAATTATGACTGTGTTGTTCACCTTTAAAGGAAGAGAGGGAGCAAAAGCATGGACAGAAGGTTGTTTGAATGAAACCACTGAAACAAAATAAAAACAAGCTTCTAGTACTAGAAATAAACTATTTTAGAGTACTTCACATTCCATGCAATCAAATTTACCAACAAAATGTCTTGTACTTGGTGCTACAGGGAGTCCAAAGAATAACCTTGTCTTACAACATTTTATTGTTTAATTAGGAAACCATGAATTATTCAAGGCAGGATTCAATTTAATTGTTAAATGGGTGGTACAAGCAATAAAGCACTACAGAAAATAACTGAAAGAGTGATCACTGGTGTTCTTTTTTTCATAATAAGTACAACAGTATGACTAATATTTCTGTCGATAAAAGCAATCATGCTAAGGATTATATGAGAATGAAGAACCAAAGTAGCAAATCTTTAATGTATTAAAACCAATTACACTCTAAACTGAGATCAATGAATGACAAATTACAGAGCTGAACTTTTTATTTTATGAGTTTTATCTTCACTCAAAGAAAATATGGAAAAGCATGGACATGAAATGCCTACCTTTCATATCATGATAGCTTATCATAAGAAAACAACCGTGTAGGTTTTGTACTGACTACAGATTACACCACAGACATCCAACAAATCATTACTGAGTCTCCTAAGTGTGACTGTGTAATCACAAGATGGGAATTGTAGCTACATGAAAGAATCAAAATAAATGCTACAGGGATTTCAGACAAGCCTGCTACTGCAGACACATCACCAACCTCCCCTTCTCTTCCCAACCCCTTCCATCACAGAGCCCCCACTCCACTCTATGGACACAGGAATCAGCAAGCAATTATGAAGGGCAAGAAAAGTATCTGTGGAAAACAAAGCATTTAATCTTGATTTCGAAATATGAAGAAGTTAGACCCATGCAGATGGTAGTGATTTGGGGTAAATTTAAAAACAAAACAAAACACGAGGCTCGACAGAAAAGCAATTAAAATAAAAAGAATGAAGATTTATAGGAAACATATTCAAGACTTATGTACCAACAAAGAGTAGCATGACTTTGGACTTAACTTCCAGATATTCAGAATTAGTTAGGCAGTCAAATTTCCTAAAATAAAGGGTTATCTAAAAGATAACTTCTTATCTTATCTGCTTCTTAAATTTTCTTATTAAATAGAAACTAGAATTTCTTTCCCAATTCTCTAGGCATTGAACCTAAATGTGACTGCTTTTACAAATTCCATGAAAAGTTAATCAAAATTTGAATTTTTAAAATCAAGGATGCATTAATATTAACATGATAGTTTATAATACCTTTCAGGAAACAAATAGAAATTTTGGTTAAACAAAATATACTTGTAATGAGTCTGAAATGTCTCAAAAAAAGGGCTGAATTGATGAGATTTGGCATTCACTGAATATCTGTTTAATTACCTAGAAAATGTATTGGTTCCCTATCAGCCTTACATGAATATACACTGACATATATTGAAAAAAAAAACAGCTTCTAGGATGCCCTTTATTTGTGATCCTTGTTATAGTTCCTTTTGTTATTTGTTTGGTACTGAGGATTGAACCCAGGATTATTTTACCAGTGAGCTACATCCCCAGTCTTTTTTTTTAGTTTTTAGTTTGTGATAGGGACTCGCTAGGTGGTTAAGAGACTTCTAATTTCCTGAGGCTGCCTTTGAACTTGGAATCCTCCTGCCTCAGCCTCCTGAATCACCGGGATTAGTTTATTGCTGTTGTATAGCATTTTCACATGTTGGTGACCAGTATGACCAACAGATATTGAAGAAGTGACTGTGCACAGCTTCTGAGAATGTGCCTTGAAAGATATGCCAGTTTCCATGCTAGCCTCTTAGGTGGCTCTCTTTAGTCTGCAACCAGCTGCCTTGTTATAAGGGGACTCAAGCATGCCTATGGAAAAGACCATATGGGGAAAAGATGAGGTTACCAGTCAACTACCAGCACTAACCTGCCAGCTACATGGGTAACCAATGTGGAGACAGATTCTCCAGACTCAGGTAAATTTGCAGACAACTGTAGCCTCCACTGACAGCTTAACTGCAATTTCTGAAAAGAACCAGAGTGAGAACTGCCCAGAAACCATCCTAAATTCCTGACCTATAAAAACTGTAAAAGATAATACATCATGCTAAGTGAAATAAGCCAATCCCAAAAAACCAAAGGCCGAATGTTTTCTCTAATATGTGGATGCTAATTCACAGTAAGACAGGGGAGGGGGGTACTAGAGAAGAATAGTGTTACCTTAGATTAGGTAGAGGGAAGTGAAGGGTGGGGAAGGGATGTGGAAATAGAAAAGATAGAAGAATGAAACAGACATAATTACTTTAAGTGTATATGCGGCTGCATGACCAATATAATTCTATAACATGTACACTCAGAAAAATGAGAAATTATATCACATCTGAGTATGATATATCAAAGTATATAAATGCATAACTAATTAAAACAAATTTTTAAAAAACATAATACATGGGGCTGGGGATGTGGCTCAAGCGGTAGCGCGCCCGCCTGGCATGCGTGCAGCCCAGGTTCGATCCTCAGCACCACATACAAAAATACAAAGATGTTGTGTCCGCCGATAACTGAAAAAAATAAATATTAAAATTAAAAAATAAAATAATAATACATGTTTCTTCTTTTTGTTTTTTCATTTTATAAAGACTTTTTTTAAAGAGAGAGAGAATTTTTTAATATTTATTTTTTAGTTTTCGGTGGACACAACATCTTTATTTTATTTTTATGTGGTGCTGAGGATCGAACCCAGCGCCCCGCACATGCCAGGCAAACATGTTACCGCTTGAGCCACATCCCCAGCCCAATAAAAACATTTTTTTAAAATCAGTTTTAGGTGTACAGCAAAACAGAGAAAAAAGTACAGATATTTCCCATCTATCCCCTACTCCCACATAGGCATACTCCCCTGTTATCAATATTCCCCACCACAATGGTACATTTGTTACAACTGGTGAACCTATACTGATGCATTGTTGTCACCCAAAGACCTCAGTTTACATTATAATTCTCTATTAGTGTTGTATATTTTATAAGTCTGTACAAATGCCTATGATGCCTATGGATACATATCCATAAGTATAGTATTTTTTAGTATACTTTTTTATTGGTTTTATTTTTTTAAATACATGACAGTGGAATGCATCACAATTCTTATTACACATACAGAACAATTTTTCATACCTCTGTTTGTATATAAAGTATGTTCACATCAATTCATGTCTTCATACATGTACTTTGGATAATGATGTCTATCACATTCCACCATCCTTGCTAATCCCCTGCCCCTCCTTTTCTCTCCCACCCCTCTTCCCTATCTAGAATTCATCTATTCCTTCCATATTCTCCCTCCCTACCCCACTATGAATCAGCCTCCTTGTATCAGAGAAAATATTTGTCATTTGTTTTGGGGGATTGGCTAACTTCACTTAGCATTATCTTCTCCAATGCTATCCATTTACCTGCAAATGCCATGATTCTATTCTCTTTTATTGCTGAGTAAAATTCTATTGTGTATATATGCCACATTTTTTTTTATCCATTCATCCACTGAAGGTCATCTAGGTTGGCTCCACAGTTTATCTATTGTGAACTATGCTGCTATAAACATTGATGTGGCTGTGTCCCTATAGCATCAAAAAAAATAATAATAATAAAATAAAATACTTGGGAATCAATTTAACAAAAGAGGTGAAAGATCTTTATAATGAAAACTTCAGAACCCTAAAGAAAGAAATCAAAGAAGACCTTAGAAGGGGGAAAGATCTACCTTGCTCTTGGATAGGCAGAATTAATATTATCAAAATTACCATACTTCCAAAAGCACTATACAGATTTAATGCAATTCCGATCAAAATCCCAATGGCATTCCTCATAGAAATAGAAAAAGCAATCATGCAATTCATCTGGAAAAATAAGAGACACAGAATAGCTAAAGCAATCCTTAGCAGGAAGAGTGAAGCAAGTGGCATCACTATACCAGACCTTAAACTATACTCAGAGCAATAGTAACATAAATATAGTATTATACTGAATGCTTTCACCATCTAAAAATCCTATGTGGTTGACGTATTTATCCCTTCTTCCTGCTAAGCCCTGATAAAAACTCATCATTTTACAGTCTGCATAGTTTTGCCTTTTCCAGAATGTCAGATACTTGGAATTATATAGTATGTAGTATTTTCAGAATAGCTTCTTTTACTTAGTAATATGCACTTAAATTTCTATCATGTCTAGTCATAGCTTGACAGTTTATTTCTTTTTATGCTGATCATCACTAATCCAGCATTGTCTGGATATAAAAAAATTATCTATTCACCCACTGAAGGGCATCTTGGTCACGTCCCAGTTTTGACATTGTGAATAAAGCTGCTAAATATCCACCTTCAGGTTTTTGTCTGGACACGAATTTTCAACTCCTTTTGGGAATTACCTAAGAGTTTCTAATTTTCTTATGCCATTAACTTTTAGGACAGATTGTTATGCACAATAGATAAGTAATGCATAAGTGATACAGATGACAAATTGTTTTTTGCTTCTTTATGAACTATGTCAAGGCAATACCTGAAAAAGCACTGTGTATAATCCTCACAATATGCAGATGGAGCTATGTTTTTCAGTCTACTGCTGATAGAAAATTCATTGTTAATCTTCTTGGTAAGAGGTGAAGTTGCTTGTTTTATGTGACAGATTGAAAAATTCTCTGTATCACTGTTCAGTTTGTTTTTTAATGTCTTGGAAAAAATAAGCCATCAAAAGTTATTTTTCTTTCACTAAGAAACCTATAATTTCTATCAAATCCAAATGAACTAAGAACCATAAGGATACATAGTCCCTATCATCAGCTCTCTTCATCCAACTATAAAATTTCAGTTTTATTGTAGTAATGTTGATATAAACAGTAAAAAACAGTTCAGTTTTGCAATTGCAGCTGTGGATAAGACTATTTAGCTATAAAAATATGCACAATAAACCAAGTTTATGAGAACAAGGAGATCAGCCATTTATATAGAACTTTGCTTTTTGTCATCATATCCCATATTTTCCTTTTCAGAGAAAAACAACACTTCAAATCCAAATTTGAGCATTTTAACCACTTCTCTTACCTCAATATATATGTTCCTAAAATGTTTCAGAATTCATATCAAAATTCATTAAAATTCATATAAAAAATAAGATATTTATATTGTGTTTAAATGTTCCATTGAAGACACTAAGAGAACCACAGCTGAATTTTTTAAGGGAGACAGGTCTCAATCAATGTAGCATTGGACTTGATGGAGTCTATTGAGTTTCCAAATATTTGCTGTTTATGGAGCTATTAATTATTGCCAAACTTTCTCCGAGTTGCTTATGAATCATAAAATACAAAGTTTAATGTATCTTCGCTAATGTCATTCCATATATTAAGAAATTAAAATGTTAACTTTGAGATCACCCAAATCAAATAAGTACACGGGCACAAACTGAAGCTCTCAACTAGCTGTTTAGGTACATATTCTCTGCTGGTATTAGAGGAGGGTGTTTTCCTTTCTGAGTAGCTACCTCTTTTTGATTCAGAAGAGTTCAACCTTTCCCATTATTTTCACCAGATTTCTTCCCATATATGAAAATCACTAATTTTCAAAAGTCTTTCTGAAAATGCCCTTAAATTAAAAGGAACGCATTATTTTCTGGGTTTGGTTATATCTTTCAACATATAGATTAATATTTTTCTTTCAGTTACTAAAAATTCTAGTGCTTTTTACTCGAAATTTGGATTTTCAGTTTGTCTGTCTGAAAGATCAGTACAAACCACTAGCATTAAGGCTTATTATATCAACTGCCACCAAAATATGAATGTGAAACAACTTAATAGGTATATATAAGACATAGAGACATCAATTTTGAAAGAAAAATGGCATAAGATAACCTAGTATCCTCTGGGAAATGTTTCAGATAATGAACATAGAAAAGTTCATTCTGAAGGTGCTGAAGGTTAAAATCCCATCCACAGGTTCCAACACAGCCATGTAACTGCAGATTCAAACTTTGATGTGACACTAAAGAAGGATATGTATGGATGAAAGCATTCATGCCACAAATATGCACTCAGTTCCTGGGCTCTCTCCAGTACTCTTCTACTCTATAAAAGCAGCAGCGAGTGCACAGGGCTGTCTGCACCTCTCGAGCTCACAGCCTCACCCACAGGTGATGCTCCAACACAGAAACAGCAGATGTGCACTGGTAGCAAGTGTTCAGATGAAAACCAAGCAGTAGAGAACCCAGAACATGACCAAGAAGCAGTTTCATACACATGGTCAGGGAAGCGCTCTAAGGAAATGCTGTTTAATCTAAGATTAAATGAGATGACAATTGAAGAAATCTAAGGATATGATTTCCAGGAAAAAGAGAAAGTTGGTACAAAGGCTCCAAGTTCAGTATAATGAAGAAATAGAAAGAAGAAGAGTGTAGTCAAAACATAATAAGGAGAGGGCGGTGAGCCTGAAATGCAGGTGGTACCAAATTTATTTATGGCAATGTTTACCAAACGTATTTTCTGAACCATTTACAATCTTTTACAAAATTAGATTCATATATATGCATATAATTTATACATACAAATTTTATTATTATATAATACTTTTATATAATATATGGTATATCTATACAAGATATTTATTTACACACAACAGTAGAAAGTTACTACATATTATATCATTTCCATTATAATACCTTACATACCAATATACCTTTCAAAATAAAGAAACTGAGTTAATAGACTACTACTAACTCAGATGTAATTGATAAAATAAACTAGATCTTATTAAAATTCATCAGTTTGCAGTTCAGGAGGCTGAGGCAGGAGGATCACAAGTTCAAAGCCAGCCTCAATAAAAGTAAGGTGCTAAGCAACTCAGTGAGACCCTGTCTCTAACTAAAATACAAAATAAGGCTGAGGATGTGGCTCAGTGGCTGAGTGACCCTGATTTCAGTCCCCAGTACCCGCCCCCCAAATTCAACAGTTTGTACTTGTTTTGGAATAAATGTCTATTAAATTGCCTCCCTCGTGTAGATCTGTATAACC
The DNA here is from genome assembly GCF_048772815.1 of Callospermophilus lateralis. Classification (NCBI taxonomy): domain Eukaryota; kingdom Metazoa; phylum Chordata; class Mammalia; order Rodentia; family Sciuridae; genus Callospermophilus; species Callospermophilus lateralis. The sequence continues at coordinate 122,718,582 of NC_135306.1, read as the reverse complement.
ACATTACAGTGTTCCATCACCACAAAGAAGATCCCTGTGTTACTCCCTGCCTGCAGCCTTAGCTGCTGTCAACTACTGATGTTGTCCTCCATTTTCCACTTTGCGAATGTTATATAAATGAGGTTTTCTTTCAATCAGCACAATGCCCTTGAGATCCACTCAAGCTGCTGCATGTATCAATTGTTCATCCCTTTAATTGCTGAGTAGTGTCCTGGGTAGGCATGAAGCACAGTTTTCTTATCCATTCACCCACTGAAGGACATTTATTTATCTTTATAGTCCTAAAAATTATTGAAAACTCCCAAGTAGCTTTTGTTTATGATGCTAGAAATTGAGAGAAATTTTAAAATCTTAGTTTTAATTAGCTTAAAGTAGCAATAACAAAACTCATTACAAAATACCTATATTTTTCAAAATGAAAGAAATTGATAAAAAGAATAGCATTATTTTACATGTTTAAGATGTACTTGCTGTCTGGCTCGGCAGAAGGCTTCTGGATTCTCACATCTCCTTCTGCATTAAATGTGTTAGACTATCACATGTCATGTGAGCTCTGTGGTTACAGAGATGTGTATATGTGAAGCAACTTAATAGACATATATTCCACATGTTCATGAGAGAATGAGACAGGAGAAATAATGTCCTAGTATTAAGCTTAGTATTATAATGAGAAATGTTTTGACCTCATAGAACTCCCTGTAAAAGCCTCAGGGACTCCAGGGAACTCCCGAGTCACTGAGAACCACTGAGTTAGGTCTTGAATAACCAAGAGTTTGGATTTAAAGGGAAAGGAGGTCCACTGTAGAGTCTTAAGCCAGAAGGAAAAGGCTTTGATTCATCTTTTGAAAGAGCACTGTTTTGGATTCATCCTGCAGAATGAAAGTAAAGGCTAGTGACAGCAAAGGATGAGGCAGAAGAGGGTGGTCTAAGGGCAGGGGTGGCATTGACCAGGGGACTAGATGCTCCCCTAGAAAATGACAAGTAGTTTGGACTACAGGGTTAATAGCAAAAATAGCACTATGTGTAGTGATTTAGTACATCTTCAGTAAGTAGAGTCTATACACCTTCCTGATTGAAGCAGATGTGGGAGATGAAAGAAGGAGAAGAAATAAGGATAATTCGTATATTTTGTACCTGGGTTGTACTGTATGGAGAAATCCTGGATGAACGTCAAGTTTTAGGAAAATTTTGCAAAAAATAGAAAAGTGTGTACATTGAATGAGATGTGTATTTCCTCCCTCTCCCTTGCCCTCCCTTCCTTCTTTTCTTGCTTCGTCAAGGCTACTAATAAATTGATGGTGCATCTTGTCATCAATGACATCTCATATTTAAGGGATCACATTATTTTTTATTCCAGTATAGTCTAAAAACAGATTAGCACGAAGTATAGACTTCAAGAGCAGTTTTACAAGTAGGAATGCACAAATGTTTAATGATTCCATTTTTCCTCTCAGTGTTGTTGGTATCTTAGTTAGAAATAAACATAGCATCAAGATTTCAAAGTTAAGACCAAAGGATATTAACATTAGGTAAACACATCACCCAAACACTATAATAATACTCATTTTTTTCCAGATACCTATCTTATTCAATTCCCTTAGAGGATGTTATGCAAACAAAATTATCTTATTGAAGTGAAAAGAGAGGCAAACAGTTTGACCCAGATGTAAACAGAGAAGACTCAGCATTGGCAACATAATTAGTGTCCCTGTTGCCAAGTAGATCAGATAACAGATCCAAGTCATGGCAGAAGTAGAGTCCACATCCTTCAAGAATAAATTATAAGCACAGAAGTAGAATTAGTGGTCTTTATAATGCAGTGCCTGTTACTCCACTGATTGAGAGTGAAAGAACAGTTCCCTCTTGTAACTAGGTTCTTAGGGCTTTTATTTTTCATCTTTTCAATGTACCTGACACAAGGTCTTAAGAAACAAAATCTATCCCTAAATTACCTTAATTATGATCATGCAGAATCCAATATCGAGCCATTTTCCCACAAACTTCTGTTTACTCATCCCTTCCTTGTCTTCCCCTAAATCAGTAGTGAGTAGTAGAATCTAAGATTCAGGATTCCCAAGGGGCAAGTTTTGAAACATTTTACCTTCAACACAATAAAACCCTGAAATATGAGAATAATTTGAATAGATGATAAATGCTGAAAGCCAGAGAATAAATTCATGCTGGATTTGGAGCCACAGTCGTAAGGCAGGAGAATCAGGAGAACATCTTCCCCTCTCTGAAGCACAGAGATAGAACATTGGGGAGGCAGTGATAGTAAGGTTGGAGCCAGACTTGTCAAAGTGACACTGTCAAGCAAGGATTCATAGTTAACCATGATGTGTTCAGTTTTCTACATACCTTGGTATCTTTTTATGTGAGACTGATGTTAGAAATCCCAATTTTATAGAAAATAATAATTCACTTGTAAGACTGATATAACAACATACAGAACTTCAATTGTATCAGGTCATTCTTGCTCTTGTAAGAATTACATCAATTGATGTTCAGCCACCCTCATGGAAGCTATTCTCTTCACCCTATGGATGAAGCCATGGGTCACAGCAAGACTAAGAGGCTCTTCCATGATTGGCCAGGTAGTAAGAGGACCTAGACCTGCAATTGTATGCACTTTTGATCTTATGGTGAAGCCTTCTCCACATGAAAAATTTATCAATTTAAATAAAACAGCTTTCTAGATACATGTGAAGCATAATCAATTTGTCATAACAAATTTAACACAACTTATCACTAACATACCTATCACAATATTGTAAAGGAAACATAATTGCACAGATTCAGCTAAAACTGACCACTGCTCTCTAGATACAGGCTTTTCGGTTCACTTGTCTCAGAACCAGAGAGAAGAGTAGAATATACAACTCCCTCCTGCCAGTTAATGAAGACCAACAATGAGATACATTAATGTACCTATCAATCAAATCTATAAGTTTTAGAAGATTGATTAGAGTGTCATCATTTTCTTGAAGAATGGCGGTGGAAGGTAGACAAAAAAGATTTTAATTATAAATCCTTTTTCTTTTCCTCAAAACACTTCTTAGAATTATATTAAAATATTGACAATAAAGCAAAAAACTATGCATTTTCCAGAAATAGATTTTTGACATTTTATGTTTGTGGCCTTCAAGCCTGTACAAAAATTACCAACTACATTTCAGCATTTATAAACTCATTTTGAGTGCTAAAAAAATGTTTAACACCAAGGTAGAGCATAAAAAAGGGGCTATGGAAAATCTGACTTTAATTGAAAATAAAAACCAACAGTTTCTCAAAATATCATTTTCCAGCAACATTTACCTATGATGGAAAAAGACAGTGAAATTCAATAAATGACTCTTTATCTTCTGTGGTTCTACATCCCAAACAGTCCCAGCACTGAGAAGTGCCTTCCCCCAATTCTGCCTGGAATGTGCTACACTATTGATCTCCTGGGTCCTCCCAGAGGCAGTGCACACAGATGTTGCAGTAGTCATTGTGTCTATGATGCAGTTTATATTATGGCTCTGAACAGATGTAGTAACTTGGCCTGCAACTAGTGTCTCAAAAGCCCCTCAGGCAAACTATCAGGTCTAGTGTTGAAATCCTAAAGCATTCCCCAAGGCCTCTAAGTCAGTGAAAGTGATGTAATTTACACAGCTATACAGCTGATGCCTTAGGTGTGAAAAGCAAGAAGCATTGTAAATTGTAGAGTCTCTCTAACAGTTTTGGACAAAACCATGCTTGTGTATATGTGCATAAGCACACTGCAGAAATAGTTTTACAAATGGCTATTCAGTTAAACATATTTAGAAATAAAAATAAAATTGATAATTTATTTTTCCTTTCTTAAAAATGAAATGCTTAATACTATAGACTCAACTACAAAATATTTTCTTCGATTTGATGGGATAGATACCATTAGGTTTCTAAGGAAGAGATGCCTCCTTCATTCAATACTGTAGGTCCCTCAGCCCTGCTCTGCTTCTGCTTGAATCAGACAGAGCTACTATCGCAGCAAAAACTTGACCCAATGAGATTAAGCTAATGGCCCCTGGAGCATGTATTCCCAATCTAACTCACATTTTATTCAGTGCAGCAATAATGCTTTGAGATATGCATGGCATACTTGCAGGGAAAAGACTGACAAGCCTGGTTTTATGAATCAGTTCATGCAGTTTTCTGCAATGGTTCCCTCACTATGTCCTATACAGAGGCCTACTCCTTAGGAGTTAGGTTCCATGTACTGAGAACAGAGCTTGCACTATTTACATGATCAATAATCATGGTGATCATTATAAAACTAATGACTTCATAATCTTAATCTTGACTTGCTTCAAAATCTACATCTCATTGAGAAAATGACCTAATATTCAGGGACTTGCAGGTGCATCAGACCATGGAGATACAGTAAGCTATCAGAAATAACTGTAATCACATCTCTGAGAATGGAAACACGTCTGGCTATCAATAAAGGAAAGGCTGACATTATGAAAGTGTCCCTGGTAAATGTTAATCCAACATTATATATACTGCTTTCCCATATATTTTCTATATATGAATACCTGAAATTGTAATAACCAGCCCTTTGAAGTCTCCAAGCCTGTAAGTTTAGTAAACCAAGGCTTAGAGACTACAGTGATGTTCCTAAGCACATACCTATTATATATTGGCATCAGAATTTGAATCTCTAGACATATGCCTCCAAAGACAAAGATTTTTCAACTACTTCCTGTGGCCTCCTAATCAGTTCTGTAGTTTCTTCATATGTTTAAACTGGCTTATGATTACTTCCCACCAGCAGTAGCCTGTTTCTCTGAGTTTATCAATTCATTAAATGCTTGGGAAAACCTCATGAAAGTGGTCATTTGATTATACTCAATTGAAAGAAGAGGAAAGGAAAGACCACCTCTTTTGAGAGCTCACTGAACACAGAGCCCACCCCCAATCCAACCTTCATACTCCTCCAAATCTCTAGGTACAAAAGTAGCAACAAATTAGGAACTGGACCTATCACTTTTTAAGATTTTAAAATAAACTTGAATGATATTCTGAGATTAGAAAATATCTCAAAGGATAAGATTTTATAATTAAATCATAAAATCATGCTCCTAATTCTGGTCATCTTTAAATATATATTTATTATGTGGAGTTATATCCCTAATAAACAAATAAGAAATTATTAAAATTTTGAGAAACATAATCCTCTTTTTAAAAAAGGTACATCTATGATGTTGAATTTCCTGACATGAGTCAATATGCCGAATAACATAAAAAAGTAGAAAAGTTAGAAAAGAAGAGAAAAAAAAAGAAAAGAAAAATAAAAAATAAAAAACAAAATATAATCATCTTAGGTTTTTAAAAACTTGTCCTGCAGTCTCATTCTTTGGCATGTTTTCATAATTGACCCAAGCAGAGAATGAGTCATTCCACACATGGCGTGGGCTGAGAACATTCCATGTCCAAGGTTTTCTTGTGACATTAAACAATTGCTTAGAAAAGCACACTCACTCCACTACACAATTGTAAAGCGGAGAGCGTCTGTGGTGCTTCTTTTCCCACGTGTTCTCTCAGAGTGTGAATTTTCTGCTCTTGTGGTTCCTCAGGTACTAGGTACAGGCATTTATGTAGCTAAAACCCCAGTTTCTCAGGCTAGTTGGCCTTCAAAGAGAATTCGACTTTTCACTGAGAATTCTGGATGCCTTCAAGACAAAAAGACAAATTTTACTGATAAAATTTTAGGGGAAAGTGGTGTGGGGAGGCAGTGATAGGGAATTTGAATCAGCTTACAGAGGTCAGCCCTGGAAGTGCAGGCATGAACAAGCACTCAGACACAACTGTGGCAACTGACTATAAACCTCTGATGAGAACACAGACACATTTTCCCTGATTAGGTATCTTCAAACTGAATGCTTTGGTTGCAACTGGGCTCCTTTGGGGCCATCCTAATAGTGAGGAGAAAACTGAGTAGGCAAAACTCTGCTCTTCTCTCTCACGTTCAACATTTTTACTTCTTTGGTAAGTTTATGTACCAAGGTTTCACTTAGTATCCTCCTAGTAAGTTTGCATTTTCTCCCACAAGCCTCTCAAACCCTCTATTTGCTTCACTCTATCACTTTCAGTAAGTGGAACTTCTCTGTTCACTGAAAAAAAAAAATAAATTTCATGAGGTTACACTTCTCTCATCAAATTACATCACCAGATTACAAAATACTATGGGCATCTACCTAACTCCATCTTCCCTTGCAAAGGCCAAAGCCTCCTATTCTTCTGAATCTTATTGTTCTATTGTCTTTTGGCAAAGTCTTTGGTCTTCAGGTTACCTTCTCTCTTTCTAGCCTGGTATCTTCTATCTTAAAAAATAAATAAATAAAAAAGAACAACAACAACAAAACAAATACTTTCTTCTTAATTTTACAATATTCTCCAGTTTTTGCCCACTTTTTTGACTTCTTGTTAGAGAAAAAACCCCAAACCATGAAATTGTCTACACATGCTGCCCTTGTTCAGTCCCTCCCCATGCTTTCTTCTCATGTCAGTCTTACTTAAGCCTTTACTCCATCAACTCTTATTTTAAACAGTTTCTTAAATCTAACTGGATGTGTAACTGATTCCTACATGACCAGCCCTCTCAACAGCATTGAGCAAGTTAGCCTCCCCTCTATCTTCATAGCTCTTTACTGGACACTGTATCAGTTCAACTTGTTGGTTTTCCACTCTGCTCCTCTAGCGCACCAACCCCCACCTCTTTTAATGGCACTCCCCATGTTCCCTTCTCCAACCCAACTTTAAACATTGGAATTCCTTGGCAACCAGTTCTGACCTCTTCTTCTCTTTTCTTTCTGTGCAGTCTCCCTAGGTTGTCTTATTCATATATCTATACCAAAACTTCCAATATTTATAAAAATACATCAAAATCATGTATTTGAAGGCCTACTTGAGATGCACACTTCTCACACTTACCTTTTCAGTAATTAAACTCTTCACCTATTACCTCAAAGCTTGTCTTCCCAGTCAGGTAAACAGCATTGTCATGTACCAAATTATTCATAAGTTACCTACAGGTTACCTTTAAAATCTCTTGCTCTCTCATCAGTTTCACTGAACCATGTGCCAAGTCCCATTCATTTTATCAGCCTTAACTACATTTATATAGGCAGTTTTTTAGTTTTTGGTTCAATTGCATTGCCAAATCCTTCATCATGACATCATCTATTACATGGTCTCCTAGCTAGTTCCCCATCCACATTTTACCCCCCGATCCATACTGTCAAGGGATATTCCTAAAATGTACACCAGATCTTGGAGGTCTCATTTTTAAAGCCCTTTCTTGGCTTTCTAGGAAGTTGAAAACAAAAATAAAACTCCTAAATATGTTCACAAAACTTTCCATGACCTGACACCTCTCAGTTCACAGTACACCAACCAGACTGGTATTCTGGATACTCAGATGCATCAATATCTTTCCTTCCTTTTCTTTTTTCCTGTAGGTTTCTCTATCTGGGAATCTCTTTAATTTACTTTTTTTCTCAATGACTTCTACTTACCCTTCAGATTTCAGTTTTAATATTACATTCTCAGATGCCTTCTCTGACCACCTTTCTAACCTCAGTTAGAATCCTCAGTATTCTCTCACTCCAATACCTTTATTTATTTATTTATTTATTTATTTATTTATTCATTCTCTCTTTACTCTTTTGTGACATTCAACTAAACTATAATCTCCATGATGATAATAATTAGATCTTTACTTAATGTTTTATATCTAACACTTAGCACAGTGTACACAGGCTATGCCTCCAAATTATGTATAAATTAATAAAAGACTTTGCTTATTGAAAATCACTGACCCCACTAATGTGAGCAGCACTTTCAACTACAGCTGGACCGAATAAGGAGGATGTAGGTGAGATTTACAAGCTCCTGCTTTCAGTCACAGTAAGATTCTGCCATTCATGCCTAAAATTCCCATTATAACATCTGCTTCCTGTTACAGTCACTGACTACCTTCAAGACATTTTTTTTTTAAAGGGAAAAAGAAAATGAGAGGAGGAGAAAGAAAAGGGAAAAGAAGAAATCAAGAAAGATTTAATTTTTTGCAGTTGAAGCACATTTGATATGTAAGGAATATTCTCACCATTTTCCTTTTTAAAATTTGGTCTATAAAACATATCCCACAGAAAAACCTATCATCTCTCTAATGAATACTTGCACATGCAATCTTCATTACTGTTAGCATTTGGAAAGGCCAAATATACAGCTCCAATCTCTAGAAGGAAGCATTCTATAAACTCTAGTATCATATTTATCTCTTCATATTTCACACTAGAAATGAAATTCATTCTACTGATAGATGAGGAGATAAAACTATGAGTTAGCCATATTAGTTCTGAAGCAGATTATTCCACAGCCCCTACTTTGAAACCATAATTTGTTCAATACTCCCCCAGTGGCCTGAAGGAATTAATGCAATCTGCAGATGTGCCTAAACATTACTGTTATTATAGCAAATTTCTCCACAGGGTGCTCCTTGAAGAGACAATAATTGAAGTTTATAAAATAAGCAATAATTTGACTTTTCTCTAAGCAATTGTTTAAGTATCCAAATGTCAAATAGCTGTTTTGTTTTTCCTTAAAAAAAGAATGCAAAAGAAGCTTTCTATGTATAGATACCAATTCTTACCCACAGTTACCATGATGTTGGTAAAATCTAGGTATTGGTATGAATATTGGGAATGCTGACAATCAGCAAATGAAGAGCACTACATTTATTGTGTAAAGTCAAACGGTCACACAAAAATAAAAAACATCTATGGTGTGTTTATTCAAATCTTGATTTCATTTTAGAATGAAAAAAGAAGTAATGAACTAATTATAATTATCAATAGTCCTTAAATCCATTTGTAGCAAATATTTGCTAGTTTGAACAAATATTTGCTTCATGTAGCAAATATTTTTAGACTCCACTAAACATCAGGCACTACCCTTGGGTGGGAAGGGATGCACAGAAGAGTCACAGTCCTTTTATTCAATGTGTCATGCATGCAGTCATTCATAGACTCTGTTAGTAACGCCTGTTTTGTATAGGTTTCTGGGATCATGAATTATGTTGCCTTATTCAATCCAGACAACAATTCAAGCTACCGCTTATTTATTTATTTTTAATTTTTTATATTGATTTTATTTTTTTAAATACACGACAGTGGAATGTATTACAATTCTTATTACACATATAGAGCACAATTTTTCATATCTTTCTATATAAAGTATGTTCCCGCCAATTCATGTTTTTATACATGTACTTTGTGGGTTTTTTGCATTACAATTCTTTTTTTTTTTTTTTTTTTACTTTTTCTTTCTTTCTCTTTTTTTTGTGGGGGCGGGTACCGGGATTTCACTCTGGGGTACTCAACCACTGAGCCACATCCCCAGCCTTATTTTGTATTTTATTTAGAGACAGGATCTCACTGAGTTGCTTAGCACCTCATTTTTTGCTGAGACTGGCTTTGAACCTGCAATCCCTCTGCCTCAGCCTCCGTAGCTGCTGGGATTACAGGCATGTGCCACCGCTCCAGGCAGTAATGGTCTTCTTCTGCAGAGAACTCAAGTTTATCCAAGGAGGTCTTATGGCTCTCATTCACCACCTGCTTTATTTTCAAGTGTACAGGAGAAGCATTACAATCTTATTACACATATATACCACAATTTTTCATATCTCTGTTTGTATATAAAGTAGGTTGACACCCAATTCATGTCTTCATACATGTACTTTGGATAATGATGTCCATCACATTCCACCAACCTTGCTATTCTCCTGTCTCCTCCCTATCCCTCCCTCCCCTCTTCCCTATCTAGAATTCATCTATTCCTCCCATGTCCCTCCTCCCTACCCCACTATGACTCAGCCTCCTTATATCAGAGAAAAAACTTGGCATTTGTGTTTTTGGGATTGGCTTACTTCAGTTTCAAGCTACCATTTATAATAAGCACATACTTGTATATGGAACTGTGTAGAATGTACAAGTGGTAGAAAATATGAATGGAGTAGTTTTATCCAATGGCTTAAAGCTCCTTCTCCAAAAGCTAGAAAACTTCAGTTGTGCTAAAGAGTAGTGTGTGGCCAGATTAGTTAAAAAATTAATTATATGATTCAGGCTTGAATAATCACAAGTTGACTCAAGTGAGGTCATGATTTATTACCTCTTATCTCAACACAGCTTTTCATACTAAATAGCTTTGTTGTCCAACAAGTGAGGCCTTACAGTACTCCTGGAAGCCATCACTTCTGTACTCTTGAAAGAGAGGGTAAACGAGGTCAAGAGGTTTGCCCCTGACCTCTGCAAGAACCACACACTCAACAGAGCTGCTGATCTTGGTGCAGAGCTGAGAAGATAAGCTCATGTGGTTTCAAAACAGTCATCAGCACACCAGGTTATCCACCTCTACCAAACACTCTGTGTGTACTTGGACATTTGTTAGGGCTTTAGCATATCAATAGTTTTTACACCACAGTAATTACAAAGAAAATTTTATCATGCTCTTTCAAGAAACATGCCTGTCATATGCAGAAATTTCTAACCCTTAAAAATGCAGCAGTCATTCATGAACATTTTCGTATTAACCAGAAACTGAGACTGCATTCCTCTATTCTGACAGTCCATCTGTGGCAAGGATACAATGACAACTGCAGGTTAGGGTTGCTGATAAAATAACATGAACATCTAAAACAATGCCTGGCATCTACAAGGTGCTCAGGAAATGGTTAGGATGCAGGCCCCAAACACTTACAGACGTTAATATTACATTGGGAGTATATTGATACTTCATTAGCAACAATGGTAACAATAATACATCTGTAGATCAGTAATTGTGTTCTATTGTGCTACGTGCATCACACAGATATTTCTAACAATCTCCAAAACAACTCAGTGAGGAAGATACTACTGTTATTCTCATTTTACAACAGAAGAAACTGAAACTTAGTGATAAATTTGAGAGTCCTTAATCTGAAAATCTGAAAAGCTCCAAAATCTGAAACTTCTTGAAGGCTGACATGACACAAATGGAGAATTCGACTCCTGCCTTCATGTGATAGGCCGACCTGCACCAGGTTTGTCTGAATCCCTTGTTACTTCAAACATAAAGTTGCTTTCCTTTCCAAGATCTGTCATAAGGAAGCATTTTACCAAAAAGGAAAAGAAAAATGCACACAAATAATGTGATCCCCTAGGCTTTAAACTCTCAAAAACTAGGTATTTGAAACATTCCTGCCCTGCCCCCAACATGAGTACAAATGCAAGCTGACACAGCACGTCTCCAAATTTCAAAGTTTAAATCAAGAAACTTGTTTGGTGAAATATATTTCATCTTCCTACCTTGAAAATACCTTCAATAGGTTTACTGTTTTGAAAGTTTGATTAAATTGTGTTGTCTTTGTAATTATTGTATAAATAAAAATACTTGAAATTCTAGCATAAACGCCCATCTAGTCACCAATGTGTCATACTTCATGTATTTTATACCTTAGCTCACGTATGTATTTTTAAGAATAACATGGACTGGTTTATTTTTCAAAATGCTAATTAGTATATTTTGAATCCCATGCTAATTCATTAAGGCCTCTGAAACCACAAACTGGATCATGCAGAGAAGAAGGAAAATGGATGCTCATTACCAATGGAGAGAAATGCTTTAATGCAAAGTACACCGCATATAGGACACCTGATAAGGTTTTAGACAGTTAATCTTTTTTCCTAACTGAAGCACCTCTGCTACTTGTATCCTTAGAAAGAGTGTTCCGGTGCCAGTGGTAGCCACATACCTCTGGACTTTCAGACACAAGATGCTCTGCTGAGGACTCAAGACAAGACACGCACAGAAACACAAGTGATTCCTGGAGTCTGAGCTGCTACAGGTGACAGTGCCCCAGAACAGGGCAGAAGCTTTTAAGGTACCAGATGCTCAAGAGCTGTTTAAATGTTCTTTAATGTAGGTGGCCCAGTAAGACAAGGTGCTGGGGCAGGAGTCTCTCTTGCTTGGCTCTGAAAGGGGTACTGTTTTGTTGTATGAAAAGCACTTAAATGGCTGCTGCTTCTCCTTGAATCAGCATGCTGGCAAGCAGCAAAGGCTCTGGAGCTATTCTACAAAGCTACAAATCCCTGTTCCCCCATATGTTGGCCCTGTGACCATAGACAAGTCACTGGATCTTTTCTGGGTCTTAGTTTCCTCACTGCTAACCTGGCAACATTAACAATGTCTATCTCATAAAGTTGTGTTATGAGGACTTAGTGAATTACTATACTTGAAATATTGGAACAAATGCTGGCATATAAGAATGGTGTTATGGTTTAGATTATGAGGTATCCCCCCAAAAAACTCGTTTTTGAGACAATGCAAGCAAGTTTAGAGGTGAAACGATTAGGTTATGAGAGCCTTGACTTAACCAGTGCATTAATCCACTGACATGGATCAAGTAGGTGGTAACTAGGCAAGTGGGATGTGGCTGGAGGAAGTGGGTAACTGGAATGTGATTTGGGGGTTTATATTTTATCCCTGGTGAGTGGTGCTCTCTCTGTCTTTGCTTCCTGGTGACCATGTGCTGAGCTGCTCTCCTCTTCCACTCTCTGTGGAATGAGACCTCGGAAACCATGAACACCAAACTCTACTTCCTCTAAAATTGTTCTTGTTGGGTCTTTTGGTCACAGTAATGAAAAATATGACTAAAATAAATGTTTACCTAAATGTTCACTTTTTAGTTCTATAAATAACCAGGGTCCCTTTTGTTTTTTTCTATTCACATTATAGTTTTACAAAACCCTAGTGTGTGTCCATTTGTAGCTAAGTCTTTTGACAGAACAGATTTATTTCCCTTTCTTACTGGACAAAATATCCAAATAAAACATATAATTATGTGTGTGTGTGTATGTGTATACATATTAAATATTTGTATACCTATATATGCATTATGCATATATATGAAAGAATTAGCTAAAACTCTGAAAATATTCTGTTAATGATTTCCCACACATATACAAACAAACTTCTCCAGGGAAGGAATGCCCTAAGTTTCTGAAAGATATGCATTATCAGGAAAAAAAAAAAAAGAAAGAAATAGGTGTAAATATTCAAAAGTATCTGTAAAACAGCTGTTTGTTACTTTAAATTCCGATAAAGTATGCGAATTCATATCTATGTACGAGAACAATACATAGAAAAACTTGTTTTTCACTAATAAGGTCTTCCCTCTTGCCACTTACCATATATACTATTATCATAAATGATAATAGTTAAGTTTAAGTGAAACTTATGTGCCAGTCACTGGTAGGCATAACTCATATATAGCGTACAGCAATCATGACAAGGGGAGGTCCATGACCATCATTTTACAGGATGAAGAAACAGGTTAAGATCAACCAGATGGCAACCTGTCTGAAATCACACAGTCGTCAGCTGATCTGAGGCCTATGTTCTTCCATGTGTAGCTACAGCAAAACAGAGGAAGACAATATCATGTCTAAAACTTTTAGTCCTCATTATGATCATGGTATCATTTTTTGTTAGCAATGGTTTTCTTAAAGTATTAGCTAACTAACCAGTTGTAGGTCTTTATAAAATGACTGCTAGATATAGTCACCTCACTCAGACTAAGGGATCAGGGCTAGGAAGAACCACAAAAAGATGAAAAATAAACCATGTTTACATGGGTAAAGGAAAGTATTCAGTCAGTTCTCTATCTAGTCCAGATAAAACTATTTCTGTAAAAGAGAAAAGATTGTATCTCCAATAATTCAAACTGTCTGGTTGTGAATGTTTTCCTATTTTCCAATGCTTATTCAGCTTTACGTGCTATTTTTCTCCATGTGGAGTCTGATATTCTGACAGCTCATGTAATTCATCTGTACAAGCCTATAATTTCCAAAATGACAGTAGGAAAATAACATCCCTCAGAAGATGCAGGAGATGGACAGCAGAAGCAGATGAAGTACAAAAACTACTATGTGAAAGAATTCCTAGAAATTCTTCTTAGAGTTTTGCTGGAGAAGTCCTTCTACTTATTCAGAGGAAAACTAGGCTTCTCAGTTTGTTATGTGAGCAGATGTTAGTACTATCATGAACTAGAAGAAAAAGAACTTGAATTGGAGGGAGGACTGTAAAGACATACAGAAAGGTACACGCAGATGTCAGAAATTCCTATTGTGGTGATATTTTTTTTTTTTAAGTTTAATGTTTACAAAAAGAGTTACTGTACAAGTATTGTTAAATATTCACTTAAAAACTTAGGCCAGACCCAAAATTATACATTTATTAGAAACATACATTTGTACTAAGAATGAGAATAAATCACTGGCAGATCATTTAAATGCATTCTGACAATGTGCCTTAGTAAGCTCTGTAATCTCAAAGCTTCATGCAGGGCAGTTGTAAACAAGATGAGGTAATTCCGATTTTTCAGCACTTTGGCACTATTTATTTGCAAAGTTCCTCATGAGCCCACTAATTGATAGCACATGTTTACATTTTTTAGCTCTGAAGAATGTGAGTGATCACCAAGAAGCACAGCCAAACTTTTACCATAACAAATGGTTGTTACTGACTTCCCCCATCCCCTGGAACAAAATCATTAGCTCTGCTTCAGCACAACTTCCAACAGTAATAGCAGAGACTGCTGTTTCTGTTTCTAAAAATAGACATAATTGTTATCCATACAGATCATATGTTAATAAGGACTCTGGGTGAGAGGCTGAAATTGAGACAAAAGACAAAAAAGGACACACTCATACAGTCACTCAGAAAGGCATTTTGTTATATGCAGCAGGCAAAACAAAGATGGATAGTTGTAGGTAGGCCTTTCCCACACTCAAGGTACAGAAGTGCAGGTGAAGCAAATCCTCTAGTAAATTGTGGTAACTAACCATAATTCTAAGATGATTCCCAGTGACTCAGATTATTATAAAATCCCTTCCTCTGTGAGGATGAGGGTTATTATTCTCACGAGTCAGTTATAAAATATGGCAAACATTAAAAAAAAAGTTGCAGATGTAATTAAAGTCACTAATCAGTTGGCTGAGTTAATCAAAATGGAGAATAAACTCCAAAGGATTAAATAAAAGAGGGTTTTCCTATAGGTAAGAGACATGAAGTAGCAGGGATACCATCTTGTTGGTCTTAAAGAAGCAAACTGCCATGTTAGGAAGAAGATTATGTGTCAGGGAATATTAGATGGCCTCTGGGAACTGAGGATAACACTCCTACAACCACAAAGAGCTGGATTCTGCTGACTAGCTTGGAAGCCGAGACCAGGCTTCAGAGGAGATTGTAGCTCCTGTTCACATCTTGATCTGTACCTGCAGAGAAGACCCAGATAAGCTGTGCCTGGACTCTGGAGCCACTAAAACTGTGAGATAACAGATAAATGATGTTTTAAGGTGCTAAATTTGTGATAATCAATGACAGCAAATAAATAAATTAATACAAAATCAATGCCAATTAAAATTCCACAGAAATATCAAGTTTTCTGAGTTTCAGAAAGAATGTTTCTTCCCTATTCACTACTACTAGAGGAAGAAACTCAAGAGTCAGACTTAATAGCTGTGCAACCTTTGATGAACTACTCAACTTCTTTGTGCCTCAGCTTCTTCACTTATAAAATGGAAATGATGATAGGTGCCTGTGAGGGACCACAGTTCTAATACTAAGTCAAACTTCTGTCACAGAGTAAGCTCCATAAAATGCTATAATTTATGTTATTGCTTTGCTATTATTATTATGATCATTATTAATTAAGGAAGCATATCTGTATGTCTGCTCTATTCCTAATACTATGTGGGGGGGAGTGAATGAATGAATAAATCCAATAGAATTATGAAATAGCTTTACAAAGATTATAGATGAAGCTCTCGTGTTATTGTCAGCAATACTTATATATCCTTCGCTAATTAAAAAATAAATATTGGTCTATTCTAAAATCCTCATCATCAATGATGCCAATGGCAGATACTTTTAAGTAAGAGGTGTAGGCACTGGAAACAAAACCTACATGTCATATGGGAGCTAGAGGCTAGGTAGAGACAGAAACCTAAAAGTACTCAAAACCTTATAAAGAGTGCCCAGCAATTTGGTGAGCACAGGAGACTAAATCAGATCTTCTGTGCTGTGTCTTCCACTCAAGCTCCTACCTATAATTCTAGGTTCACCACAGTAATGTTTGAGAGCTCTGATCATGCTTGGTAATAGCAGCATCTGGAGTTTCATGTTGGGTCTATTTGCATTTTTGTCCCCCTTCTCAATGATAAAGAGAGTATGAGAATTTTAGGAAAGTATCCAAGAAAAACTAAAATCTCAGGATAAAATATTTTAAAAGCAACTAGAATAGAAGGTATAAAATTTTAAAAATTTATATTCAACCATTATATACGTTACCAAAAATGCTTCTTAATCCTAGTGCAAACAGTTTCAAGAAATATATGACTTCTGTTTATCGAGTGAAATTCTACAGAAGACAAATGTTCCCACAGTGGTTATTATTTCAAAGTACAAGAATTTTAGGTATTTGTTAATATAACAACAACATTGACTATTACTACACAAATAACATGTGTTCACATAGATTCAAGATTTATTTTCTACCTTTCTCCAATTCTTAAAAATGTCATTTTGGAAAAACTAAAATATTTTATCTAAGGAGTCTGAGTAGCAACTATATCAGATATAATCTGTTTAAATTATTTTTTTCTGTGAAAAATTAAACCCCATTCCATGTTCTATATATCTTAGGTAGCATTCTACTCAGAGATACTCAAGCTGGGCAGAAATGTGAAGATGAAAAGGAAAGGGCAAATTTTAGGCATATACACACTCTACAGTTTAGATAAAATAGTCATTTTAGAAAAGTAGGGTAAACAATAGAAGATTGCTTGAAACATAAAATTCATAATTAAGTGCATATAAAACTAAGCATGATTTATAAATCATGGCAAAACAGCTCAACATTTAAATATATCACTGCATCTATACCTACTCCAAGGAGTAACTTGTAATCTGTACCACTTGCTATAGAACCACACATCTGTAAATTTCAGGTCTTCAGGAAAAGTGTTTTATTGGCTATATGCTAATTGTACTTCAGACTCAAATCAGTGCTTGTTCAAAGAATTTTGTCATTTCTGTGATGTCTGTAACTTGATAAAATTATAAATGCAAAAATATTTATTACATTTACTAATTCAGTTAATGAAAGAAACTGTCAAGAATAATTAGTAAGATTAAGTCAATGGTGTGATTTTGCAAGTTAAGTATAGGACCTATAAATGAAAAAGGGCACACTTTGTTCATAATGTTTGGCTGGCATTTAAATCACATTTTAGGATAGGAATTTGAAAAGTTAATTCCATGGAGGAAATAGTCTATACAGTTGCATAACTTCTATGGAAATCAAGAAGGTACTGTTAATTCATTTTTAGACAATGATTGAGCGCCTATTTCTTGCTGGATACCTTAGTGGGTTCTGGAGATCTGAGCATGTCCAAATCAAAGCTCCTGCCCAGAGAGCTTCCTTGTACTGAGGGAAGAAACAAACCTGCAGCCCAAGAGCAGAGTGTCAGAGGGGCTCAGGAAAGATAGAAGAGTGGCACAGGGCAAGGGGGTAGAGAATGGAGTGGTTGAAGGAGGTATTAAAACCCAGACACAGCTAAATTATATGTTACCCTGTAGGTCAGTCAACCTATTTGTAGAATTCTACAAAAATCTTTTGACAAACCATGAATATGAACCTTATAGCACTGTATCAACTGATGCTAGTTAGTAAGAATTAATAACGTGATTTATCAAAAACTAGACAAATGAGACTATTTGTTTTCAAATTGAGGAATGCACCAAATATTTAAGAATAAAATACAAGTATAATTCAATTTGACTAATTTAAGTTCCCTTAGGGAAGATATTATTGTTAGTTTGGTTCACTTCTATGTCTCAAATGCTTAGAATAGTGCTTGGCAAACAGAAGGTCTTTAATAACCATTTGTTGAATCAATATATCAACAAACCAATACAACAAACAAAAACTGAGCAGCTCATATTTATAAACAGCATTAAGGATAAAGCAAAATCATATAGAAAATTATTCCTTCCATCATATAACTGAGAAGCCAGTCAGGGGAAGCATAACTACTGATAAAACAAGGCAGAATGTAAGGACAGCTCTTTGAAAGCACAGTGAGAGAAGGGCAAGGAAGGAAGGAAGGCCGATTCATTGACTGATTCAAAGGGGGACATGGAGAATGAATTCAGAAAGGCAGGAAGTGGGCATTTGTATGAGCAGGTTCAGTAAAGAAGCCAGGGAAAGGCAAAGGTGGAGAGTGTTACACACAAAAAGACAGGATGTTTAAAAGCACACAAAGTGACAAGGACTATTCTGGGAAGAGCTATTAGCTCATAGCTGAATAACACCACTCCATTCTTTTTGCTTTCATTAAAAAACCTGCCACATTTCTCCACCCCACATTCCAGGTAATATTGTTATCCACTTTTCCTTCACATGACTTTCAATTATTTCTATATTTGGAAATTCAGGATCATGGTTACAAAATTTTAAAGTAAAGAGAATTATGGAATCTTGCCAGTGGATGGAATCCTATCCTATCTCAGCGTGAAGTTTCAGGGTCCCTCTCTTGCACAAGCTCTATTGAAGGACTCAAGAGAAACCTTAGCAATGAGGTCAACACAGTCAACACAGTATTAGTAAAATTTGCAAAAAGGATATTTTAATATAATCCACAACTGCTGACTCCTTCCATTCTTTTTGATGTTGTACCATGTGTTATGTAGTGATGGAGTGTGTGTAGGCATGTAAGATCCTACTATGGGAACTTTGAGTTGGGGATACATTTAGCTTGGGTTAAAAGGGCAATACGGTTCACAGCCACATCCTTGTAAAGCCATGTTGTCGATAACAGGCCTGTGATAGGCATGGCTTCCAGAAATGTTTCTACAACCTACTGATCCAAATCACCACACACCTAGTTTTAGGACATGGACTTGCAAATCCACAGATTCTATAGGCATATTAGAAAGGTCATCTTATGCCTTTTGGAGAAAGAACAGAAGTAGTGGAGAACAAAGTGTTCAATGTATGGAGCCAGCAGCTGTAACATGGAGTAATCTTCCTTGCAGCTCACACGTGAAACACATTCAATGAAGGTGTGCAACAATCTTAAAAATCTACAGGGTATTGCTGATAAAAACTAGGACATCCAGAGAAACATTCCCAAACATCCAGTAAGTTAAAAGAAAGAAAGAAAAAAAGAAGTTTAAAATTTTGATTAGCTCTGCTAAAAGAAAAACTGCATGATCATTCTGTTTTCTTCACAGAATATGAAATGACACAATCATGGTCATATGAGGAAATGATCCAAGAACATGTGATATAAATAATAGAAAAGGCATATCATTTTAGTTAATTTAAAAATATATCAATTTTCTGGATTTTTCTATATTAGTGGTATTTTTAAGCATCTTAAAATTTGTAACTTGTTATTAACTTGCTCATAGTCACTTTTTTTTAGTTGTTGATAGACCTTTACTCTCTTTATTTATATGTGGTGCTGAGAATCGAACCTGTTGGCCTCACACATGCCAGGCAAGTGTGCTACCACTGAGCCCCAGCCCCAGCCCCTCATAGTCATTTTTTAAAACTACACTTCTATTCTTTCGTTCAAATAGAATGCCACAAATTATACAAGCTTGAAACAAGACAAAATCAGGATCGCTGCTCACTCTGAGGCCTGATTTACGATTCATATCTCTTGAAGATTTCATATGAGAAACTCTGAAGGTAACTCTTTAATAGCTGCTTTTTTTTTTTCTTAAGTTTTAGGTTTACAGTAAAACTAACCAGAAGGTACAGATATTTATCTTATATTCCCTGACCCTACAAATACCTTGCTTCCCTGATTATCAATATTCCTTCCCACGGTGGGACATTGGTTACAATTGATGAACCTATGTTTGATACATTTTCATCACCTAAAGTCCACAGTTTACATTAGAGTTCACTTTTGTTTTTTCTACAGGTTTAGACGAATGTTATGATGAAGGGTTTCAATCATTACATAATTGTACAGAGTATTTTCATTGCCCTTAAAATCCTCTGTGTTTTTCCTAATCATCCTTTTCCACTCCCGACCACTGACAACCACTAGGCTTTTTGCTGTCACCATAATTCTGTCTTTTTCATATAGCTGTACTAATATAGTATGTAGCCTTTTCAGATTGGCTTCTTTCTTAATGCATATTAATATATTTAAGTTTTCCTCCATATCTTTTCATGGCTTGATAGCTTCTTTCTTTTGAGCACTGAATAATATTCCCTTATCAGTATGTGCCCTGCTTATCTATTCACCTACTGAAAATCATCATGGTTGCTTCTAAATTTTGACATTTATGAATAAAACTGTGAACATCTAGGTGCAGGTGTGTGTGTGTGTGTGTGTGTGTGTGTGTGTGTGTGCGTGCGTGCATGCGCGTGTATAATATTCAACTTGGGGTATACACTAATACGCATGATTGCTACTTTATATGGTTAGAACATGCTTTCATAAGAAAAAATGTCCTCCAAAGTGACTATACCATTTTGTATTTCCACCAGCAATTCATGGCCTCCCTGTGATTCTATATTTTAAGAGTGATTGTACAAAATTAATCAAAGTTAATATAACTTATTCATAAACATTTTGGTGGAATTCCACCTGGTGCTTTTTCTTTTTCTTTTTTTTTTTTTTGAAGCTTTTAAATCATTGATTTAATTTTTTTTTTAATATGTAAAGGCCATTAATGACTTTACATTTCTTCTTGTTTAAATTTTGGCAGATTGTGTCTTTCAAGGGATTGGTTGATTTGTTCTTTCATCTAGGGTATCAAATTTGTGGACCTAACATTGCGCATAATATTTTTCTATTATCCTTTTAATAACCATAGGATCTGTAGTGATATATTTCCTCAATTTCATCACTTGATGCCTAAATCACTATAGTTGCCAAGTATCTGGTTTCCAGTTATCCTCATGGTCTAGTTTATTTTTATTGTGCCTCTGGATGAATTTTTCCCAACCCTTTTTAAATTGTCACTCCTGGTTTTGTAATGAATCTCTATTACTTATAGGACAGAATAATTTCAAATTTTTAATTTAGTATCCAAGGCCTTCAGCCATTTATCCCCTCGCTAATTTTTCAATGCAGTTCAGCATCCCTTACCCAAGATGCATGACACAAAACTGTTTCAATTTTTAAATTTTTTATTATTTTGGAATATTCACATATATGTCATTAGATCTTGGGGATGGATATGGGTAGTGTGCCAGCATCTTGACTGCAGCCTGCCAAAGGAGGTTCACATGTGGCATCTTTACTTGTGACATCAAGTTGACACTTCAAAATTTTAGATTTTGAAATATTTGGAATTTTGGATTTTCAAATTAGAAATATTCAACCTGAATTTCCTTTTACCATTTTCCCAACAAACTTTGCAGCCACCAAACTGTATGCAAAGATAATTTTATGTGCATTTACTGTCAAGGGAACTTCAGGTTGCTCTTTTCTCCACATGGCAAGCTCTCTTCTTCTTATCCTCTTATTCTTCTCTCATTAGAGTCATTCCTACAGGGGGCTCTGCATTGCTCTTGAAGGATCTTTATTTCTTTGGAACTCCTTGGCTTTTACAACTATCTTCTCACAGGAAGCAGCAACTGGGACTCTTCCTGTGTCCATTCCTTACTCCCTAACTAGATTAGAAGTCCCCTGAAAGAAAGACTCATATTTTGTCTGTGTTTTCCAGAGCCCAAATGCAAAACAGACTTTGGAACACAGGGAGCCAACAATAGCACGGTATGGACTAACTTGACCACCCACTGCAGGTACATTTAAATGACAGGAAGCAGCGTTCTGGAGAGGAGAATGATTTCCTTTTTTAATCTAACAAAAGCACCTGGAGATACAAAGTGACAGCACACTTCACCTTCCTTTTGTGGTCTCCCACTGCTTTGCATTAACAACAGATCTTTGAATCCAAATAAATTAGATTTTAAAGAACAAATTGAAGTTTAATTTGATTGTCCACAATGCAGACACATAGTTTTCCTCAGGCACCTGTAACATCGCTTTTAATCCAGGTAACAATGTGAATAAATGGAAGATATATATGTTTGAAATTTTAATTTAGTGAAACAATTTTCTCTTAAAAATATCTGTATCTGTTGAGTATACTTCATAGTACTCTAAAAAAAAGTGTACAGATTATCCAGAATTAAAGAAATTTAAAACTAGAAAGAATATTTTAGAGATCATTTAGTGCAGTAATACTAAACTATCTATGGGAATTGACTAGCATTTATTTTTATGTTACTGATCTGCAGTCTGCTACAGATGAATAATTTTGTAAAAGATAGTAAAATAAATTATTAAAAGTGAAATAATTAAAAATACAAAGCCTTTAGGAATACAGATCCATTTTTTTATCATTAGATTCAACAGATATAAAATTATTATGACAAATTAAGTAAAATTGTTGTGTGGTTGCTCTCAATCTCTGTGCTTAACACATCTAATACCAGTTAGTTTATGGTCTGTTACTAGTTCTCAAATCATACTTGGAGTAGTACTTATATAGTGCCCTTGTTTGACAGATAATGAAAATGAGACTCATAATAATTTCCAATTGATTTTGAGATCTGACTATGTATCACACATTCATGTAGGCTTTTCATGTGTATTTTTTATTCTAGTCCTCAAAAGATCCTTTCTCCATAAACACAGTTGTGGAAACTGAAGCTTGTAAACTATGACACACCTGATGACAAAGCAGCAAACCTGAAGATAACCAAGCATCTTTATTCTGGTCCTATAATAACATTTAAAATAACAACTTGCAATGTGTAAAGGTCCATCCTTGGGCTAATGAAAAGTCTTGTGAAAGGAGAAACAAACTTGCCCTTGATTTCAATTTTGAGTCTTTGAGTTTGCACAGCTGGCCTCCATCCTGAAAACTGTGTGTGTGTAAGAAGAACAAGGAAGAAAAGAACAGGTGGAGAGAAAGCTGACACAAGAAGGAAATGTCTTCTAATCCAGATGAGGACTCATAAGGACAGGGATCATTGATGCAGGACCCTGGGTCTCCCACCCACGACATGCAGCTGTGTTTGTATTTCATTCTCCCCTACTAATGCTAATCCCAACAATTTAAACCATTAGGGAACGTGGGGAGTTTGTTATTTCTCTCTTTTTTTTTAAAAAAAAGATTTTCTTTTCCAGGGATCTTCCATGGGAGTAAATATTTATTAAATGTTGTATCTTATTTGGGAAATAATCTCCTTTTGTTTCATAAAAATAAATAAATAAATAAATAAATAACTCTAAGTAAAAGACCAGCAGCATTGCATTTAGCTGGGAATCTGCTATTGACCAATGATGGCTTTTCCTATGTAAGAGGGTCTGGAATAAACAAAACTTCACCTACTAACTCTTTGAATATAAAAAGCAGAAAAGGTACCTATCAGGGCAATTGTTTAGACATTTCAAGTAAAAAGTTTTTAAAGTGTCTAGCTATTGTCTCAAATCACTGCTTTATTGGTTGCTAGTGAATGGTAAATAATGAGTACATGCATGTATTATTCATAAGCAGTCTATTAATTTTTAAACCTGGTAAACTATGAGACAATATTATCCTGAAGCTATAAATTCAACTAATTAAATATGTTTAAAGTGGCATTCTTTTGTCTTTATTCTGGACTCATGAAAAAGAGGTAATAAAGTAACTTCTTAGCAAAGCTTACAATTTTGATGCAAACTTTGAAAGATTTTTCAAATGCCCTTTGGGCTGTCCATAATACCTGTATTCCTCAGTCTTAAATTCCTCATCAGATTTGGTATTTCTTTAATGTGACTTTGCCTTTGTTTGTTTTAGTATCTACTGTAGTCATTGGGTGCTGATTCCAGATAACTGAGAAAAGTAATAAATATTTGTTTCTAGTTGTCAAAGCCCCAAGTACCACAGTCCTTCTGAGGCTATTCATTAAGTTACAGGACCCAGATGAAAGATCACATTTGGCAGGGGGCTGAAAAATAACTGTTTTAGTCATGTGGAATTTATGTGACATGGTGAAAGTTCATGATATTGGTGAATTATGGAAGTAGAGATGTCCAGTAAGCAGTCATACTAAGAGTTGCTATGACTGCCCCTAAAGAATGTGTGGGAAGAGAAGAGGGCCTAAACAGAATCCTAGAGAACAGTTCCCTTAAATCTATCAAGGCTTTCTTTTAACCTTCCTCTAACAATGCCTTCAAGTGCACTGTGCCAAGCTCCAAATACTGGTGTCCCAGGTGTTTTGTTTACAGACCCAAAGCCAACTCAAGTCCTCTTCCTCCTCCCCTTCCATCTCAAAGCAACAGAGAACCTTTGTACCAGTCTCCTCTAACACAAATATAACAAGGACAGAGGGCAAAGAGCAAAATGAATGCCAGTATTTTTTTTTTAAGCATTGTCAGATAGGAGGAAAGAAAGGTTCATTTTGCATATGTGGCTGTTGAAATAGAAATCAGAGTAATCTGTGGGCAATTTCAAGAGCTATATTCCACTTTAGAACACAAAAGAACTTTGTTATTATTGAGGTACCAACTGTGTTTGGGCTGTATAATAGGTGTTGGGTTGTTTTGCATCAACATCCATTAGAATGGTCAGATTCCTATGGGTAGATGACTAACAGACATTTAGCTCCTCATCTCCACTAAGTGTAAATATTACAAATGTTTACATTAATTAAACCGACTCTGTTCACATATTTCTTGTTTATTCAGACCAAGTTCGTAAAATTGATTTTATTTATCAAAGTGGCTAGAAAAAGTTTAGATGCTTTTTACTGGTTTACAGTGAAGCAAAGTCTTGCAGACAAATGCAACTGTTTTAATAACTTAATAAACTATTTTTTTTCAGTATTGACTCCAGTCCAAACCATTGTGTGTCCAAAGACTCTACGAAAATGAAGTTTTCCCTCCCTGGAAAAGTTGCCCTCCACAGGCAGGCTTTTTGTGCACATAAGCTGTGGAATCAGTTTCGACAAACGGCTTTTGCAGTCCAGAGCAGTTAGCAAAATCACTTTTTGTTCATCTTCCAGTAGAACACATTAAAAAAATCACCATTTGGCTAGCATTTGTTTTAAATCAAATCAGTCAGAAATACTATTTTTTAGACTTCCTTCTTTTACTGTTGAAATTGCTATAATAAAGAAGTACTCCAGTGGTCTTTAAAACTAAGCTTACTCTTTTTCCTAAAGACTTCCAGCATCACCCTTGGGCCTTCTGCTACATTTCAGGAATAGCGAAAGCTTGGCAGCTCCTTCCGTTAACCAGAAGTGGGAGAGGAAGAGTTACAAGAATAGTAGATTTGCCATGGGCAACAATGATGCTGGAATGGGTTAGAATGGAGTCTACTGCACAGGTACCTTAGAGCAGAAATCTCTGAGAAGCATGTCCTTCACAGGCTGAGCTTCCTGCTTGCAGCTATTTGACCTTGAACAAGTTACTGAACCTCTCTAAATTTTAGTATCTTTATCTGATAGTAGGGCTAAATATATACCTCATAGGATTGTTTCTAGATCAAAAGAATTAATAAATAAGAGAGCTTTATGTAACAAGAACATGGTTATGCACCCTCTTCCTTTTTACTTTTTTTAAAGAGGTAACATTTTTAAATTTTTTTTTTTTTAGTTGTCGATGGACCTTTATTTTATTTATTTATATGCAATGCTGAGAATCAAATCCATTGGCTCACACAGGTTGAGCAAGCACTCTACCACTGCGCTACAAACCTAGCCTCCCTCTCTCTTCCTTTTTATCATTACCATGCATTATTCTGAGAGGGTTTCTACTTTAAATAATGTACTTGTGATAAATCTTAGCTTCAGACTTTAAAATTGCTTATAAAGTTCAAATGAAACCACATGACATTACACCAAAGTTTCTTGTTTATAGACTCATGAAAATGTTCCACTATTAGGAACAAAATGTTCCTAATTACTATCAAATTACATGTTATTATTTTACTGAGTATTTACCAATGTGTCTTCATAAGTCCACAAAATATTCTTATGATATTTATTTGTGAAAATATCAAACTTCCTATAATCCTATTAGCTAGAACATGTATAAGTACCCCTGAGGCTGAAATTGGGCAGTGGGTAAAGCTGTTCATACCAAGGCAGACAGTGCAACATGTTCATTTCAGGATACTAGCACAATGGTGACACCATCGAATAAAGCAAGTACCAATCATCCCTCATGGATCACACCAGGAAGACCAAAGCTCACTTGGAGCTGCAGCACCACAGAGAGACCCCCTGTGGCCACAATGGTGGTGGGGAGGAGGGAGAATGCCTTTCAGCCAATCCTGCTATTTCTTTCCCTGTGGAGAGAACTCCACAGCCTCAAGCCCCAGCCTCCCACTGCTCCCTTACTCATTCCCAAAGAAAAGTAACTTGGTTTTTACACAGTAAGTTTGGGATAAGAAACTGAGCATGCGTAGTTCTCAATGTTTCTCTCCCCAGCACGCACACACACACACACACACACACACACACACACACACCTTAGATGCAAGTAGCCTGCAAGCAGGAGGCACAAGATCAGCTGGACTCCCTTTTAGAGTTCACTGGAACAGATGCACTGGGAGGCAGTCCCCACTCCAATATCCTGGCACCTAAGACTCTCCTCCCATGAGCATCCTCAACACCAGTTTTCCTAGTGTCATCTGCCTTGCCCTTTTGCCTGTTTCTCAGTGGTTTCAGAAACTAGATGCAAAGATAAGTATTATTCAGTAGATCTGATTAAAGTCCAACAAGATACAACTGTTATTCAGGTGCTTTTTTTAGGTAAGGGGAAACTTTGTTGGGCACTTATATGCCAGGCATTGCACTGGAGGCTAAAGATGTTTAAGATATAATTTCTGTTCTTAAGGAGATTAAAGGCTAGCGAGATGCATAAACAGAGCATATCAAAACAATGTGGCAGGTGCTATACGACTAGCACACATGCAAATCATTTGTACAATGCTCTGCTAACAGAGGCAAAGAGAAGTGCTCATTCACAGGTACCAGCTACAATTCTACAATATCCCTCCTACACAGCAACACAAACTGCAAGTAAAAGAAGTTATAGGAGCCAGGCGCCATGGCACTCACCTGTAATCCCAGGAGGCTGAGGCAGGAGGATCGTGAGTTTAAAGCCAACCTCAGCAAATGTGAGGCAGTAAGCAACTCAACGAGACCCTGTCTCAAAACAAAATACAAAATAGGGCTGGGGATGTGGCTCAGTGGTTGAGTGCCTCTGAGGTCAATCCCTGGAACCTCCCCCCGCCCCCAAAAAAGTAGAAATTATAGAAATAGCTGTGAAAACACTCTAGGGGAGGGGAATTAATTTGCAAATTATTGTTACTTCTCTTGGAGTAACATTATGTGGGCTCTCAACTGCATATAAAGCTTTGGGCTACAGCAGTAGCATTTAACTTCTACCTCTGGAGAAAATGGGGAAGAGGGGAAACACACAGAGGCTTTCAGAGACTCGAGGTCCTCTAGCAACATGAATCCCTTGCCCACTCCCACCCTAGCTCTGCTTTTTCTTATTTTATTCTACAAAAGAGTTCTTTTTTAATAGGTTCTTTTTTAGATATGCATGACAGTAGAGTGTATTTTGACACATTATATGTACATGGAGTATAATTTATTCTAATAAGGATCCCATGCTCGTGGATGTACATGATGTGGAGTTTCACTGGTCGTGTATTCATATATGAACACAGGAAAGTTATGTCCGATTCATTCCACTGTCTTTCCTATTCTTATCCCTCTCCACTCCCTTCATTCTCCTTACAAAGGAATACTTCAAAAGAAAAAAGTTAAAGAAAGAGAAAAGCTATTATAGATGAACTTTAACCTGTGAGGTAGGAAGTGGCCAGAGCCAAGGACTGCCTGGGAGCTGCAGGCCAGGCCACACAGCCCACTGTCTTTCAAGCCAGCGAGTCCCCATTTTGTAGTACATTAGACTTGCCTGGGTGTTGTCAAAAACACGATGTGATGTCTAGATCCCACCCTCACACCTTCTGATTTAATTAGCATGGGGTGTGATCTGAACATAGAGATTTTTTTAGTTTCCAGATGATTCTAATATGCAGCAATTTAGAAAACTGCTGCCATAGACAAAATTCTATTCACTTTCCAAAGGCTCAAACATGTGTCATGGGAAAGTCTGAACTCTAATCTGGTTCTAACAAGCATTTAACTCCACACACTTAGTAAATTCTAAACTTTGCAGAGGTAACTGCACAGAGCAGCTTTTGACAGTCCTGGTACATGGATACCCTAGTCAAGGGTTTTTTCTTTTTTTTTCAAGCAAAAAAAAAATGATGCTGGATTCAATTTTGAAAATTCATGTGTCTGTATGTGATGACAAAGAGCTCCAAAATTTAAAGAAGACTATGAACAAACAACCAGCAGTAAAAAGGAAAGGACTAGGAAAGCTCAGAGAACGTCAGCACAGAAATTCAGGGACCTTCTCCTGGTTTCCAGCACAGCCACTTACTCATAGTGTTTCCTAGTATTATTAGCATTTAGTGCTTCCAGATATTTAGTGTCTGTGCTTCATTACATCCCTGTTATAAACTCTGAGGAGAAAACTATTAGCCCAGAATCCTAGCTTCCCGTTTCTCTCCAGTACATTTTGTTAACTGTTAAGTTACCTTGTTCCACCTAGAAGGGAAGGAGAAGGAGAGATTGAATGGTGCACTACATAAAAAATGGATTAATCTATCAAAGATGCTGTGTAGTTTAAAACATGTGCCCACACAGCTTCATCCAGAGAGAAGATGCCCTTATTCTCTGGCCTATGTCCACTGAAAGTCATTCATGATAGCAACCACAACACCTTTCACACTTACCAACACCTCAAGGGTATCAGTGTCATCCCAGCTGAGATGCTTCGGATACATTGTAAAAAGGGCACAAGTGGGAAATTCCATGCATGACTGCATGCATGTTTCTCCTTTCCTTTCTATGCCCACCATAAACAATGAATAATAGATGTTGATGACATAAAGAAAAAAATTACTGATTAATAAGCATCAGTGTAGAATTTTTTTCTGAATGAGAAGGATCTGATTTAAAGTTCCAGCTTTTTGTTTTGGAAATTTACCATAACTCACTAGGTTCCAATTTATTGAATTTTAAAATGATGATAAAAATTGTATCTTCCTGGAAGATTTATTCCGAAAATTAAATGAGATAATGCATATGAAGTTCTTGGCAGTATACACATACAATTATTTTTTATTATTATTTTTACTATTGCTGGTCCTATTGCTGCTCATAATTCTTTTTTTTTTTTTTTTTTTTTGCTTCTATTGATCTTCATCTTCTATAATGGCAAATATTATTTGTACCAAAAGAAAGAAACAATAAAGGGTGTTTAATTATAATATTGGATTTAGAAATCAAATTACCCTCATGGTGACCTAGAAATGCCAACCTCATACATCTAGTGAGGCAGCAGCATGTTCAAATCAATAGTGTGACCACAAGTCTTAGAGAAAACATTGCAAATGTTCTGCAAGTGTATCTTGAAGTTTTTAGAATCAACTAGAAATCTATATGACAGAAAACTGAAAGGAAATTGGCAGAATACACAGAATCCTGCTTCCAACTCAAGCTCTGCATTTTCATGTCAACTAAGGACTCACTTTGTCACTGTCATCTCTGTTGTTTTTCCTTTCTCCTTTCTGCAGGAAACATCTTCCAGGTATCACTATGTGGCAGCTATTTCACACCCTGCAGACTGGTTTAATGATGAGGAAACCCTGGCCCATCATGCAACACGAAGATTGTACAGCACTTCCCAACAACTCTCTCCTTAATCTGAAACATTTCTTCTTGTGGCCATCTTGAATCATGAACAGACACACAGGAACAAACACATGCTTTCTAGTCATGTCTCTAGGAATATCTTCTTTTGCTTTTCTAGTTATAACACTGAGGAACAAGAAAAAACAGGAGAATAAAACCTTGCTGAGAGGGTTACAGGGGCAAGTGTGCACCAACATCAGCTCCTACTTGGCAGCAGCAGCATGCAAAAAGTAGCATCTTAAAAGTTGGCACCGAACATGTAATCAATGGAATATTATTCAGCTACAAAAAATTAAACCCTATGATTTGCAGTAAAATGCTTTTAATTGGAAGATATATTAAATGAAATAAGTCAGACATAGATAGACAAAGGCTGCATGTTCTCATATGTGAAAACTAAAAAGTTTATCTGAATGTAGAATAGTGATTTCTAAAGGCTGTGAAGGGTGGAAATAGAGGAGAGAGAGGGAGATTAGATAACAAGTTCTAAAATGTAGTTATATAAAAGTAATAAGATCTAGCCATCTATAGCATGTAGAGTGCTTTCAGTTCATAATAACCTATTATACATTGTGAATAACTACAACAGAGGAGCTTGAAGACTGCAAATATAAAGTAACAATAAGGAGCTAGGAATATTCATTACCTACATTTGATCAGTATAAATTGTATACATGTATCTAATTATCACACTGCATCCAGTAAATAAGTACAACTAAAATTATAATTTAAAATGTTGATACCAGAGTTTCTCTTAAAGCAAAAATTTCAAGTTAAGTAAGGATAGTTCCTACTTAGGATGGTCTGACTTAATGATTTTTCAGTTTTACAATGGTGAGAAAGCAATAAGCATTTAGCAGAAGCCATACTTTGAACTTTTAATTTTGGGCCTTTCTTGGGTCAGTGATATGCAGTATGACACTCTCTTGTGACATTGGCAGAGGTGAGCTATAGCTCAAAGTCAGCACATGATCAGTATCACAAAGGTAAATAACTGATAATGCACGTAAAGTATACTGTGTTCAGTGATTACATGGGGTAGTCAACACTCCGTGATCAAAAGAGCCTTGGTTAGATGATTTTTCCCAGCTGTAGACTAGTGTGTTTTGATCACATTTAAGCAGGTTAGCTAAGCTATGATGTTTGGTAAGTTAGGTATGCATGTGAAATGCATTTTTACTTACACGCATAGCCTATGATGGACTTATCGGAATGTAATCCCATCGTAAATTGAGGAGTCCCTGAACCATGATCAGTTTCTTGGAGGTGGAAAGTGAGATATGAAGGCAAGAGTTGAAAAGAGATATTAAAAGCAAGAATGATCCATGGCTTTGAGTTAAAACAATCTTCAAGAAAACAGTTCAATTTTAATCCCCCATTTTGTCCTGCAACTTCAAGTGGAGCTGAAGTTTTCGTTCTGGTGATCCCATACTCCTTGACATCATGTGAGACTGTACTGTAAAGAGGCACCGGCATCACCAAGAAGCAGTGGGTGTATTACAAAGAGAGGGGCAGATGTTTGGGCTTCTCATGGTGACCTCCCCCAGAGTGAATGAGGAATGGCCCTCACAGGGCGGGCCATGGTACAGAAAAAAGCAATTGAACTGGCTTTGGTGGGCATGGGGGTAGCCCACTCCTCCAAATGGCTGAGAGGTGATCTTGGCTACAGGTAGGGTAACGTCAGAGTTTCCTAAGTCAATGCCTCTGGCTGTCATAGGACAGAACATAAAAATGCCCTCACATCAGTCTTTTGTACAACCAACTCTACCAGCCTTCCTTACTGCTTGAATGAATTACATGTGGTCCTGCAGGGCTACTGACCCTACTGTCCCTCTTCTTGAACACCCTTCTTGGAGGATGGCTCATTTTTGTCATTCCAGTTTTGGCTCAAACAACCCTAAACAGACCTTCTCAGATCACTTGTCTAAAGTATCTCCCTCCCTTGGCTCCCGCAATTTTCTCCCACTTCACCATGTTTTTTTTTTTCTTTTCTTAACTTCCAACAACTTCATTTTCTTTTATTAAACTAGTTTATTGAATCCAAAAGGTCATTCAATATAAATTTTTCCATCCTGTACAATCTCAACCAAGTTACATCTGTCAGTTACACTGTAACATATTTCCTTACCATTTTGATTGTATACATAATCAATTTTCTTACAACCCTAATTTTCTGTATTTTTAATTGGAAGAACTCTTGTAGACACATATAGACATGATTTTTATCACATGTCACTTTTGTACATACACAATAACAAAATATAAATGAGATGTGTTTTCATTTTGCAATAAAATGTAAACTTGCAGTAATTCTTTCAAAAATGAATACTGTTATCACCAATGTGAAATTTAGGTCCCACTGCTCTGTTTCGTAACTTTTTTTTTGTTAAATCATAATGTAAGCCCAAAGACATCTTCAATGGCACTGAAACTCAATGTATGTAATGCAACCAATGCACATAATGCAACTGAAGTGGCCATCAATCTGCCCCTCTTTGAACAAGTCTGGGTATAAGCCCCAGATGACAGCTATAGGCCAATGATGAGAAAGACACCTTTCGTTGTGAGCTCCATATGACTTCAAAATAGGAAAAAGTGTGTATCTTAGAATCATTGCAATAAGCTAATTGGTTGTTTACCATCTTCCTCACTTGTTTCTCCATCACTAAAGCATAAGGTCTGTGAGAACAGGGAACTTGCCTACGTTTTTCTAGAACCTAGAAAATAGTAGGTACTCAAAAAATATGTATTCAGAGAATGAAAATGTGCTCTCTCTTAAAGCTGGTTCTTTTCCACCCAGAGTGATGTAGCATGGGACGACAATTAAATGTAATTTCTCTGTCAACTTACAACAAGTGGTTTTTCTGGTTTAGTAATTTTGCCTTGAAGGTTTGCTGTCACCAATGAGGAGAAATGCTACCTAATCTGCCAAGACAGAGACATTGTTTCAGTGTTTTCCTTCAAATATCCTAGATGGCAATGAACTGTAAAAAAGTAAAATAAAATAAAATAAAAATGGGATGCTTGGTGATCCACTCTCTGATGTGATAACCTCTAGGCTGAAATTCTCATTTGCAGAAGCCTGCTAAAACGGAGATAAAAGTGACAAGTGGCACCACAATGAATCTTTGGATACATGCACTGAGAGGTTCCATTAAAAAACACATACTATCCCTTTCAGGTTCAGGAAGTCTAGAGATATAAATACCTGCTGACAGGTCAAGCACGCCAAAGGCCAGGAAAGAACCAGAAATCCAGGTAGTATTATATAAAACTCAGCTTTTTATCCAACTGTATGAAATTCATATCACTTATTCTTAAATCAATTTTCATTGTTTCCTCTGACTTGATACTCTCTTGGCATGTTCCCTCTTTATAGTTGGCTAGGTAAAATTGTACTTAATAGATAAATAAGAACTCTAATAAAATTCATTTGAAGCCATTCATCCTTTCAAAAGTTCTACACAAGTAGTATAATCTTGACATGTACATATCCAGTTAAATTTCAGATATCACTGTAAGAGTTTTTTTTTTTTTTCTTTCTTAATACATGCAGCCAAAGATCTATCGTGGTAGCACCTGTCAGTTTTATCTCCACTTTCCCAGGCTTCTGCAAATGAGAATTTCAGCTTTGAGGTTATCACTTCAGACAGCAGATCACCAAACATCGCATTTTTTTTTTTTTAACAGTTCATTGCCATCTAGGATATTTAAAGGAAAACACTGGGATGATGTCTCTGTCTTGGGAGATTAGGTAGCATTTCTCCTCATTGGTGGCAGCAAACCTGCAAGGCACAATTACTAGACCAGAAAAACCACTTGTTGTAAGTTGATGAAAAAATTGCATTTAGTTGTTGTCCAGCATTACATCACTCTGGATGCTAAAGCACCAGCTTTAAGAGAGAGCACATCTCATTCTTTGAATGGATTTTTTTCTCTTTTTTTTTTTTTTAGTACCTACTATGTTCTAGGCCCTAGAGGTACATAAGCCCTATGCAGAGATGTAATGATGTAGTCATCTACTTTTCTACAGACAGACATAAAATGCTCAAAGACCTCAGTTTAGATTCCTTGTAGCTTCTTTTCTAATCTCTTTACCTGAGACTCTTGTTTTGCGTTGATTTTTCTTGATGTCTACTAAGTATCTTTCTAATTCTCCTGTGTTCCTTATGTTCTCTAACATAAATAAGGCAGCCTTATAAAACCATTCTGCAAAGAAAGTAATCAACGAATTACTACAGATTATATATATATATATATATATATATATATATATATATATATATATATTTTAAAAAATAATTTTTTTACTTGTCATTGGACCTTTATTTTATTTATTTATATGCATGCTGATAATCGGACCCAGTGCCTCACACTTGCTAGGCAGGTGCTTTACCACTGAGCCATCACCCCAGTCCCAAGTAATATATATCTTGACATCATCATTTTGAGGAATTGTCCATGCTGAATTTTTATGTGCTCATCAAGACCATTTTTCTCTCCTTATCTACCCATGTCACTCCCCAGTACTAAACCTACCTTTTTGTGATACTCTGAGAAGATAACAAGTTAACAATGTGATGGTGGGACAAGCTATGCAGTGACTGTATCAGGACAGGATAGTCTATGCTGTAGTCACAGAATCACCATAGCTTGATTCAAAGCATCGATTGCTCACATAAATTCAAACAAATTTGGGTTACCCTCTCCCAGCTTAACATTTGGAACTCCAAGGTTCTGTAGTAAATGAAGAGACTGTGGAAGAGGCACAAGTCTTAGCTGCCTCAGCCCAGAATGTTACTTGACTAATGTTACTTCTACTACTATCCACCAGCTATAATTAGTGGATATATATTAATAAAGGATAATTCATAAAGTAATGCCTACTTTACAGCAGTAATTAATAAGGTTTATTTATTATATTCAAATATTATTTAAATTGTTTCTATATTAATATAAAATCAAAATATTATCACTATGAGAATTATCATGTTATTATATTTAAATAACAGTTTAGTTTTATGCATTGGTTAGTATTTATAGTCATTTTATAAAACTATTTTCCTAAATAATGAGAATTGAACAATATGAGAAAATTTTTCCATATCCTACTTGGACAATTAAACAATTCACATAATTTTTCCAATTTTATCCTTTATTTGTAAATTACAACTGGAAATAAATAGGTAAGCTACAAATATTCAGTTTTAATCAATCACTTTAAGCATAATCCTGTTACCTCCAATCACATGAAAATGGATTTAACTTGGTTCTTATAATATTTACAGTATACATACACGGAGCCCTGAGTAGCTATGGAATTTCCAAGCACCTTGAGAAGAGGAACTGTGCTAAAATACTTAAAGGAGGCATGCATGAATTTGTACATTCCTTAGGATCCTCAATACATTCCTTCAAAATCTAGCATAAGAAATTGTACACTGCCCCACACACTTAATCACAAAAAGCTCAGTCTTCTTCCAATTGTAATTGAGCTGAAGATATTTAAAATATTTTAGAAAAATAGAGCTGGGGATACAGCTTATTGGTAGATCACTTG
Source organism: Callospermophilus lateralis (assembly GCF_048772815.1). Classification (NCBI taxonomy): domain Eukaryota; kingdom Metazoa; phylum Chordata; class Mammalia; order Rodentia; family Sciuridae; genus Callospermophilus; species Callospermophilus lateralis. Next base: position 122,683,099 of record NC_135306.1, on the reverse strand, counting down.
TTTAGCATGCAAGAAGCCTTGGGTTCTATCTCCTACACTGCAAAAAATAATAATAAATCAATAAATGAACAAAAATGTATCTTAGAAAAATGCCTTGAGGAGACTCCATAAACAATTTAATTTGTTTATAAAAGGAAAGAATTATCATTTTTCCATACTCCATTGTTACCAGGATAAACACAAATGGGTATTTTACATCTAATTTTATAACTTTACTTACACTCTTATTAGGATACCACAGTCCTTAGGTCTCATATCCAAGTCCATTAGCAAGTTTTATTCAATGTTTCTCGAAAACATTATGTGAATTCATCTACTGCACTCCATCTCTCTGTTCCCATCCTAGATTGAGTCAACATTATTTCTTACTTGAACTGCTTCAACTGACCTCTAAATAGTTTTTATCCCACCCTTGACTCATCCTTATATCCTCCCCATCATAATCTATTTCTCTCTGATACCTGACAACCAAACTGATTTAAGATTCTCCAATGTAATATCTTTCCATTTCATTTCAAATAAATGTCAGTTCTGTCCATAAAACTGCTAAAAGATCTTCTCATCTACTGTCACTCTGGTTCTTACTCATTGTGCATATTTGTTCCCTAAGGCTATTGCAACCCATTATCCCAAACTTCATGGCCTAAAACAATAGTAATTTATTCTGTCACAGTTCTAGAGGCCAAAAGCCTGACATCAAGGTGTTGACAGGGCCACCCTCCCCCGAGAAGGCCAGAGGAGGCTCTATGTTCCTTGTCTTTTTAGCTTCCAGGTGTTGCCAGCTTCCCCTACTTGTGACTGCATCACGCCAATCTGCCTCCATCTTCACATCTCTTCCTCCTTTTCTGGGGGGTCTCCCCTCTTCTGTATCTGTGTAGTTCCCTTCTGCCTCTCTCTTATAAGAACATAAGTGATGGGATTTAAGCCAAGCCTGGATAATTAAGAATAATCACTTCATCTCAAAATCTTTAATTGAATCACATCTGCAAAAACTTTACCTTGAAAAATAACATCCATAGGTTGCAGGAATTAGGACCAGATTCCATCTAATACAAGATGTTTCAGCAGGCTGGCCTTCTTTCTGTTCTCCAGCCTTTGGGTATTTGTACTTGTTCCCACTTCCTGGAAATATTCCTGCTTCTAGCATTCACAAAGCCTCCTTTTTACTATTCATTTCAGATGACACCTCCAGAGTTTGTTATTCCATCACCCACCTAACATTGGCTTCTCCACCCCATCCACTGTCACAATGCCCTGTTTATTTTCCCTCTAGTACTTCTGGAAATCATCTTGCTTCTTTTTTAGTGTCTTTTGCTTCCCCACCCCTAGTAGAAAGCTAGTTCCATGGAAGCCTGTAATTTGTCTCCCTTGGCTGCTATTGCACATTGAGGACCTAAAACATTGCCTAGTATGATGGTAAACATTCCAGTGTTTGTTAGATAAATGAAAGATTAAATGACTGCCAGCAACTAATAAAATGCCATCCAATAAAGTCATTTCTCCAGTCTCAATTATCATCTGGAATCTAGAAATCATGAATAATGAAATAGGAATCATGAATAATTTTACCAAGATGTTTTTAATCATGATTTTATAAGCTAATGAAGTTTTACAAAGCTCAAGGAACTTCTGTAGCTGAACTTCAGCCATAGTGATAGGCATAGTTTTAAAGCTCTCAGTATATTTCCAGTTTCTATATTGAGGAGCATAGAGCAAAGATGCCCAAACATTTACATATTTGGAGCTATCTAGTGTCTGCGATACTCGATATTCAAGTGTATGTTTTAGTAGTAACAAATGTTCAAGTTCTCTGCAAATGCTGTCCTAATATAGGACCTTATTGACATGTTTCACTATGTGTATGTTATTTTTAATTCACAGAAATTACATATCACTGTTTGAATAAACAGCAATAAGAATTACAAGCATTTACTAAGATATATATTGAGATACTGCTATGTGTAATATAATGTATCACACAAGTTCAAAAATACAAAAGTTGTGTTATGAGTTCCATTACATGCATCAGAAAGAAAGAAAGAAAGAAAAAACAGAAAGAAAGGCAAGCAAGCAAGCAAGAATGAAAGCCCCAAAAGAGAATACAGCATGCTAATATGTGGCAATGCTATGGGTCCTGGTGTGCCTTACATCTGGGATCCAAGCATCTTATTTTCTAGGGACACAATCTGGTAACAAGAAAGTTTTTCTAACAGTCACAAAAATGAGAACCTCTTAAATGATGACATGGCCCCATGTCAAGGTAGATATCTGTGTGGATCCACATCTGTGTGGCACATAGCTGTATTTATCCTTGTTTCACCTAATGAATTTCTAAGAACCACATGCATTTCTATAGCATTAATCTTTCCCATCAGACAGTACTAAAATAGGAATCATAAGAGTAGCAATTACAGTTTTTTGAAATTTCTGTTTCCTCTACCCTTTCCAAGTCTAAATGTAATTGTGCATATATCCCTGTATGTTTAGGGATCACACCTACACACATATATATACCCTCAAATGAGTGCAACATCACTTTTGGAGTACTACATACTAGGTAAGTGCTGAAAAATCAAGTAATGGATTACATACACTAAACATCAGCCTTATTTTTTTCATATGCTAAGCATCTCTAAAGAAATACTTCTCATTAATCATAATTAGAACTTCCTAAGTACACTATTAAAAGAAATGATTGTGTTGAATTAGAAAATTTATCACATATGCAAAATGTAATTCCAAATTGGAATAAGATAGCCTAGGAACATCAGGTAGAAGTCACACTGTGGTTTTGAATGTCTGAAGGTAGCAAGCCCACAGGAGAGATTGTTGCATCATTAACCCATTCATTCATTTATTGAGCCCCCCAGTGTATCAGATCATGTGCTAAGCTCTCAGATGTCATACTCCATTTATTCAAGAAATTATCAATCAGTATTTTGATTAAGATCAATATCTTAATTAAAAATAATTTGGTTCAAGCAGTAGAACCCACTCATTTTGCTCAGGTAAAAGGGAACTTTGGGACAGACACAAAGAACCCCAGGCAGTATGTTTATTTACTTAGGTCTCTTGAGGGGCTGAAGCCCCTTTATCAAATTGAAACAGAGCTCTGTTGAACTGAAACCTCATGTCCTTTGTCTCTTCTGACTGGCTTTTCTTGTGTGTGCCCCAAATGGAAAGTGGTATATTCCTCCCAGCTTAGCCTTTGCTGACCACATATCTCACTAGAGTCCACTGAATTAGAACAAACTGGCCTAAATCAAAATGCATACTTGGATGGTGAGTTGACCCAAAGGGACTCTAGAGGTTGTGAACAAAAATGGAGCTTGATATTACAAGCAGACTGGAACTAACCTTGAATATATACTCTTGTAGCTAAGTAACTAAGCCTCCGCCAATCACAATGGCTGACCCTTAGCCAATCACAGGCTGAAGGCTGCCAAATTGTGTCCAAATAAGGAAAATGCCTACTGTATCAATCAAGTAATCTCTGTATGTCATTTCCTGTCCTTCTGGTTATAAAAGTAGCTCAACACATTATAAGAGGGGGCATTTAGAACCATCTTTGATCTGGAATGCTGACCAGCTTTAGAACTTTTTTCATGCTCAAGTAAACTTTGTTAAATTAAACTGATCTCAGTTTTTCTTTTAACTAGTCTCTGAGCCTAAATTCAAGCTTTCTATGAGAAGGAATCTGGTTAACTCAGTCTGAATCAAACATCTGTCCCTGTTCAATGTCTTAAGGCTAGGATGACAGGACAGAGGTTCTACTACACTGTCAGCAGGGCTGTCATTAATCTCCAGAGGACAATAAGGGGTATAAAGGTACTAAAAAGACTACCATAACTGTTATATTAGCAATTCAGTTGAAAATCACATTTAGAAGACATAGTATCTATAAAACAGCACATTACCTGGCACAAAATCAATCCTAAATAAATGGCAACAGTGGTGTGTGTGTGTGTGTGTGTGTGTGTGTGTGTGTGTGTGTGTTTCTTTTTTTTGACATTACTTATCTTTTTACACTGAAGAGATGATGACTTGTTGGTCTGGGGAAGAAAAAAAAGGTAAATATGCTTGCTCACTCTTTAATGCTTAACTGGAAGCCTACAAATGAGATCTGAGAGAGCTTTTATTTTTGTTGTTATAGAATCTTTATAGACAGCAGTTAGTACATTAAGTCATAAATGCTACCATATTGGATGTTATAGTGAAGGAAAGCCTAAACCTCTGGACAGTCCAATGCAGAAATACCTGTCTGTTTTAAGGAAATCTAGAAAGGCTTTCAGAATGACCTAGTTAAAGATGAGAAGGAAATGCATATAATGATGTTTGTGTGGAAGGTAGGGAAATAAGGTAGTCCAAAATGGTGATTTATGTGTGTGTGTGTGTGTGTGTGTGTGTGTGTGTGTGTGTTTTCTAAAGGTGAGAAAAAACATGTTCTTTTCAGAAAAAAATTAAGTGGCCTGGTATAATAGAAACTCAGAGTATATATTTGTGCAAAAGCTAAGTCAGAATGAGGCTTGAGTTTGAGGAAATCAGATTTTGTGACTTACTCAGAAGGCTATTAGGTGGCACTGAAGGACTTTAAAAAGAGAAGTGATCTGATCTGATCTTATCTTCACCTGATCATTACAGTATGGGAAATGGTGGATCAGAGGTCAATGAGAGGTAAGATGCCTCAGTTGATGAGTTTCATTTACCAAGAGAGAATAGTGAAGGGACAACTACTTTATAAAAGGTTGGGGTGAGCTGAGTTCTGCACTTGAGGAATTTGAGGTACTTGAAACATAGTAATAAGACATCTATATGGGAACTGCATGTAACTCAAGAGAGAAAGGTCAACAAAAGTGGTAGAGAGCTAATGAGAAAACATAAAAATAGTTACCAAGATCCGGGAGAATACAGAAGTGGTGGCAGCAATGTTCTGGAAGCCAGGGGAAGAATTCTCAAAGAAAGTAATTCTGCATTGGAGTGTAGGAGGAGAGTAACTCTAGGCAGACAGGTGAGATGGGATGGGAAGAGGAAGAAGGATATGCTTAGCATAGGAAATAAATGCAGAAAGAACTCAACAACCCAGTAAATCTTAGCTTTGGAATCTGAGAAAGGAGGACATCAGACATTACTCAGCTCCCTTTCTACAGAAAAAAAGACCTGAAATTGTCTTTGTGATTCAATCTTTAGAGATCGGATGGGCAAGACAGCCAAGGCTACCTATGACTTAATTATCTAGCTACTGTCCTATAAGGAGTCCACAGAAACAAATATAAAACACCTCTAAAATCACATTTTCAGTTCTCCAGTTAAGCATGACAGATTGAACAGTGTGTTTACCTTCCTTTCCTCACAAAACCCACAAATCACATCTCTGAGTACAAAAAGATAATAAATTGACAAATCTAGGAACAATAGTCTATGGGAAGAAATAACAAAACAAAGACCAATTAAGGAAAAAATACCCAGTCCTCTGGGAATTGGGACTTGTACATATGAAGGGATTAGAAGGATCACTGCTCATTATTATAAAACCTAAGGGACGATTTTATTATTCTAACTATGTACAAGTATTACTATGGAAAAACATATTTTAAGGTGGGGGGGTGACTCAAAAATGGGATAGGGAGGAAGAGCATGAGAAGAAGATTACCAATAAATAGGGAAGAGAGGTGGGAGAGAAAGGGAGGGAGAAGGGGAATTGCACGGAAGATGGAAGGAGACCCTCATCGTTATACAGAATACATGAATGATGATGTGAGGGGGAAAAAAAAGAAGTGTGCCATATTAGATTGGGTAGAGAGAAGTGATGGGATGGGAGGGGAGGGGTGGGGGGATAGGAAGGACAGCAGAATAAAACAGACACTAGTATTGCTGTAGGTATATACGTGACTGTATGACCAATGAGATTCTGTAACCTGTACACTCAGAAAAATGAGAAATTATACCCCATTTGATTCAAATGTATGATGTGTCAAGATCATTGTACTGTCATGTGTAACTAATAAAAAAATAAACTACAATATCAATAAAATGAGGATAAGATTCAGCTTGAAAGTAACTGTTCATAAATACACCTTTTCCAATAGCAAAGAACATGAAAAGCATGATTATGCCATACTAAATCTACTAAATCATCAGGACCCTAGACAGCACTTTATTCAATTTCATCCAATGGTAACATCTTACACAACTGTTGTACAATATCACAACCAGGATATTGAAATTAACTGTATTGTCAATTTGAGTGAGTTTTAAAAAAATGTCTATTGTTTAGAATTTCAGTAACCAAAGAAGATTCTTAAACACTGGGCCCATACAGGACTGCATCCTAAATGCAGACAGTTCTTTGGCATTCCCCTGATGACATGGCCATGAACAAGAGAGATTCAATACTTGCCCTTCTATTACTTATCAACACACATTCCAATGGGAAAACAGGAAAATTCAATAAAAATATGGAATAGAGCAAGATGATTGTCACTAAGAAGAACTTCATGAGGACTGAAATATATTGCAAAAACCTGAAATCACATGTATGTCTATTGATAGAAATTTGCAACAGTGTTTTTAGAATAAAAGAAATAAAGAATATTTGTTAAATGTTATGATTAGTACAAGACAAAGCTACAATGCTCAGAGGTTCTGAGTCTCTTTAGTATTCCATACTTTATAAAGTTATAGTGAAGTTGATAGATATCACTTTGTTGCCATGGACCATTTATTTATAAAATTACTGTTTGATATACTATTGACTTCTATATAACAAATTCTATGCTATTTGATTATAATCTTCATTATACCTAAAATTATTCTGTGGCTATGCATGACACCTTTTTGTGCCTTCTTATCTACTGAATGTCTAGACTTCTCTGCCTGGAAATCTGTCTATCACTCTGGGACTACCTACCAGGCTCCCTTAAAACCCAGGATCAAGCTGTTTCTGCAGCCTTTGCAGACACACCCCTCAACATTCTCCCAGACCCACCCTCATACAAAGCCCAAGCTGTCCCTCTGCAGGGAAATGCCAGGATTTTCCATTGCTTGCATAAAAGTCTGCCTCCACAGCAGAAAATGAGCTTCTGAAATCAGAAACTATACCTGTTTATCTTTATCTTCTACATTTAGCCAACACTTGCTGAACTATGGGTACATAAGCTGACATAGAGTATGGATATGAATGTTGCCTGAGTATTAAGAATTGTAATGCAAAAAAAATACAAATTACATGTATAAAGGCATAAATTGGTGTGAACATACTTTATATAGAGAGATCCGAAAAACTGTGCTCTATATGTGTAATAAGAATTGTAATGCATCCCATTGTTGTCATGTATTTAAAAAAAATAATAAAATCAATAAAAAAAGAACAAATGGTACCAGGAGTGGTGGCATACACCTGTAATCCCAGAACCTCAGGAAGCTGTGAGTTCAAAGTCAACCTCAGGAACTTAACAAGACCCTAAGCAACTCAGTGAGACCCTATATCTAAATAAAACACAAAATAGGGCTGAGGAATGTGGCAAAGTAGTTGAATGCCCTTGAGTTCAATACCCAGTACCAAAAAATAAAAAAAAAAAACAAATAAAACAAACAAACCAAAAAGAACAAATGGTATAAATTCATAAATTGTGATGGCTATTGTACCATGAGTTAAAAAACAAAATAAATTTATGTTTATTACCTGAAATTACCATTTGTACTGAATGGAGAAAACATTGACAACTAATTCTAATTTATAACTTAACTTTTATTACATTAAAATTCCACTTTTAGAAACCTCAATATGGAAATATGCATTATAAAGATTTATTTTATACAAAAATTGCATTTTAAAAGGTTTCATTATGGAGCTCATAGGGAATACAGCAAACTCTCTGGTTAGATAAGTTTTGTTTCCTGGTTATTTAGCCTATCTAATATTTAACCTATTTAGATAGGATAAATAACATCTCATAGATCCTATGCGTATTACAGTAAAGCACCAGTTCCTTCATGTCTTGCTACTAAAGTGCAATCCTCAAAGGAGCCTCATGGACCTCATCTGGGAATGGGCTAGATGCAGAATCTTAAGTCTTCCACAGACCACCTCATTCCTCAAGCAGTCTGGATTTTAACATGATCCTGGAGGAATTCCATTGCACAACAAAAATTGAGATGCACAACAAAAATTGAGATGCACAACTTTAGTCCATCTGCCTTTCCTTTTTTGTGGTCTGACTATGTCATTTCAAAGTAAGATGACTTGAATACCTATCATATTAAACATACAATTTTATGCCATACATTGTATGGTGTTTAAATTATTTTACATTATCTACTCTAATGACATTGCACAATGATATTCTTTTCAGTTTACAGATGACACAGAACCATTATGTAGACAGTGAAATGGTAGATAACGGAGCATAGGATTCCTTAGGCAGGAATCTGCTGCCCTATTCTGCACCCTCAGAGCCTCACAGCACGTAATAAGGGACTAAAGGAGAAAATACAACTTCTAATAGAGAAGGCTGAAAGGTGCAATAAGTAAAAGTAATAGACAATAAATGGGAAAAGGTGAGCACCAGGTGCTCTAGGAGAAATTGCTTTCTGACAAGTGTTGAATGAACAGGTTTATATGGATCTGGATAAGCTCCTGGGACAACAACCCAATCACAAACACTAAAGACTAAAGACTAACACAAAAGTTAGATATAGAAGCTATGCTTTCAACTGGATGTAAGATAATCCAGTGATTTTTTTCACCTGAAACAACAAAACTTCACACACAATGACATTACTGGAGTAAAATATATATTTTCCTTGGTTAGTAAACAACATTTTCTTCCCAGAAAAATCACCAGTAACACTACACAAAATGGCAAAGCTTTGGGCTCTTGTCATGCCTTAACAAATAACTTTCTCCAAACCAAAAAAGCCAAAGGAAATATCAGTATAGACAACTACTCAGGCTGGTGTGCAAATTAAATCCTAATTAAACCATTTTGAATATCAGAATAAATATAGCACAAAATTGTAATGCCAATTAGCATTTTGTTTATCAGTCATTACCATAAAACAAAAAGCAAATATAACCATGTTACTTTAATAAGGTCATAATTAGAGAAAATTACTTTAGCACAAAATGCAAAGAATCAAAGTGCGATTCACACATCAGCATTTAGGCAGAGACAACATACAGAGATTGAGCCCTTGTGTAAGCATTCAATGCATGAAAAATCCTGTAAATCCAACAATCCTCTGTGTCCATGGATTAAGTTGTGTCAAGAAGTGCCCAGAATGCACTTTTTCGAAACATAGGAAACATAAGAATGTGGCTTCTCCTTTTTCGTCACTTAAAATGTAAAGGAAACAGCCCTTAGGACAGTCCCTTGAAAGACATTCTCTTCTTCCTCTTCTCTCTCTCCTCTGGAGCCTTATACTTCAGAACAGATAACTGTAGCATCAGGCTCTCCTCTGGAAACCAACTCCACATTTCTAAAAGCGTCTGAATCTTCTGGATGTCACACTGGCAACAGAAGCAACCCATCAAACCTAAGTCTTCTCAGTTATCCCTGCATCTGGAAATATCTTCAGTGTCTTCTAAAGCATATCAGTTACAAATTCCATTTGTTGGTTTGACTTCAGAACTCTTTCCTTCCTTTACAATCTCATAGCTAATAGATGCAGGTAGACTTTGGGGAGGTCTCCAATGAGCTGTTAATAGACTTCCATCTCTTGCTCACTAGTTCTCCAGTTCATTTCACTGTGGCTTCCCTGGAGGAAAGAACTTCCATGGCCCGGCCCCAACTTACCTTTGCTAGCTCCTCCCTCTCCTCCAAACACAACTCATCCTGCTTCCTGGAGGCATGCCTCCTTGTTACCCAGCATGTTTTGTCTTTCCTGCCTCTGTTGAGCCTAGTTTCTCAGCCCATAATGCACACCCCAAATTCAGTTCTCTAAATGGTTCTCATCTGTAGGGAGCTGAAAGTTGTCTTCCTCACCCAACTCACACATGCACACAAAAGGTGTGATTAAATTCAGTATCTTGAGAAGAGAGCTTATTCTGGACGATACAGGTGAGCTTTCAATGCAATCTCAATTATCCTTATAAAACAAAGGTCAAGGGCTATTGGGCACACACAGAAGAGAAAAAGACAAAGTGACCATGAAGGAATGTGGCCAAAGGAAAGGAATGCTAGCAGCCAACAGTGAAGGAACAGATTCTCCTACACAGCCTCCCTAGGGTATACGACCCTGCCAACACCTCATTTATGGACTTCTTGTCCTCAGAACTGTGAGAGAATAAATTTCTGTAGTTTTAATCCATGGAAGTTGTGGGAGTTTGATACAGCACCTTAGGCAACTAATATACCATTTTTATAGTCTGGTTCACACACCACTTTTTTTTTTTTTTTAAAGAATGCTTAACTTTCTGGGGTTAATGGCCCTACCTAGTTGAACTGCAGCCGCCTCATGTTTTAAAACTTAGCATACCAATTACTACCATATTAATGGCACCACATGGGCATCTTTATAATATATGTAACACATGACACATCCAATTTCATAAACGTGTGCCTGTATATATACATCAAAAATTATCATGCACCTGGGAATATGTATGTACTTGTGAATATACATGTGTATGTATGTAGAGAGATATAGATTCACATGAAGAGAGAGATGATTTGACATATTTTTAAAATCTCTGTTATCTGTCTGACATCGTGCTTTGTTGCTGATGATCAAACCCAGTGCCTTATATATCACACATGCTAGGTAAGTGCCCTGCCCCTATCCACTACATTCCCAACCCAAGAATAGATTTCATCCTGATCTCCAAGTGTATGTATGTTATTGTGTTTATACATAAAAAATAGATGGCTAAACAGTTTAGTCTGCATGCATAGGCTGCACAGTTGCATGACCCTGACTTTGGTTGAACACACTCCGGCAAGTGGACACTGGAAGTTAGGCTTATAAATAAGAAACAACAAAAAAGGATAAACCACAAATTCTCAATTTGTATAACTACCCTTTGATTAAATTTTCTAAAAAAAAAAAAATAGCCATTATGTTTACCACATAAAAATCCAAACTGAACATAACGTTGTAGGGAAAGGTAGACATACTAAAACCTCCACCAATAAGGGGATGGTGAAGCCACTTTTACTTTTCCCATTCATCTTCACCAAGATCGGCAATTGTCATATCTACTAACAGACAGGAACATCTGAAATACTGTAGAAAGATGAGAGGACAGAAAACTTGTATTTAATTCCTGACCCTGCCAGTGTGTGACATCAGGCAAGACACTGCTCCTTTCTGTTTATCAACCACAGGAAGGAAGGAAGGAAAGGAAGGAGGGAGGGAGGGAGGGAGGGAGGGAGGAAGGAAGGAAGGAAGGAAAGACTATCTCTAAGTAGCTTTCCGGTGATAAAATTTGGTGAGTCCAAGAAGCCCTCATATACATGCGCTGTAGTCATAGCTGTTAGTACCACTTGTACTAAGATAGAACTTTAATCATTTATGGTTTAATCCCAAAAATGTGGGAATGTGAACATATCACTTACCCAACATATGACTAAATATGGGCATCTGAATGCCCTGTGATTTATTAAATGCTATTTCTCTGACACTGCTAAATGTTTTACATACACTAACTGTTTAATCTTCACATTCATTTCATAATAGACGTGGCTGTATCACTAATTTCTTCAGAGGTCTTATTACCCTTAATCATTATTCCATATGGTCTTTCATCAGGGTAGATTTTCTCTTCAGGTTAATGAATTTCATTAACCTCTGCTGGTACAAACTAGATGAAACATGATACAATACAAGCATCTCTTCAAGACACTTTTTTTTCCATACACACAATGGAAACCCTTTTGTTTAACATAGTTGATACAGTATTGGATTAATTTCAAATGCAAGTTGAAATGGGGAGTTTCACATTTTACTTTAGTTCAAGACTTATAAATGTGCATTCCTGTGACACTTCTGATGAGATACACAGGCCTGTCTTCTGAGTATGTCTTAATGCTGCTAAAATTCTTTGTAATCATTCTTGAATAAGCCATTTTCATACCTTACCTATGCATTTCAATTTCTCTTTCTTAAAAATAGAGAAAAAGGTAAAGATGCCTGTAAAGCAATTTACATATAATGCCTTTTGGCCTTTTTAAGTATTTTATTTTATTTTCCAACTAGGCAGAACAGTTATCTAACACATTCTTAATCGTTAGGGATCCCCCAACAATCACATGCTGAAATCCTGATCTCCCACTGTAACTGTATTTATGGACAGGACCCTTCGAGAGGCAATTAAAGTTAAAGGAGGATCCTAAGGGTGAGATTCTCGTTATGTAGGAGAAGCATCCTTATAAAAAAAAACAAGACACCAGAGCTTTCACCCTCTGCACGTGGAAGAGAAAAGACCATGTGAGGTTACAGCATGAATGTGACCATCTGCTCATCAGGAATGGCAGCCTCACCAGAAAATGAATTTACTGGCACCTATATCTTGAACTTCCTAGCTCGTGAACTGTGAGAAATAAATATTTGCTGTTTAAGCCACCACATCTGTGGCATTTTGCTATGGAAGTTCAAGCCGACAAATTCAGTAAAGCAATAATCTTTTAACCAACTCACCATTGATGTTTGGGTAAAGCATCCTATTACATATTTATAGAGATAAAACTCCTTTTTACCTTCATACTTTGCTATATCACATGATACTTAATTAAGTTATGTAACTGTACAACTGGAAGACATATGTTTGGGAACATATACAACAGACCTCTGGGATATGCAGGTCTCAGTGGTGGGAGCAGAAATGTGTGACAGAGAAGTAACACAAGAGCATCTCAATCACTGTGGGCACTGGTCACTTAGCATGTTTTGTATTAAACCAAACAATGTGGTTAATCCAGATTTGGAAGTAACAGAGCTTCTGCTGCATTAATTTTTTCACCAGATAGAACATAGTTTCAATTGTTTCCACATTTCTTCAGAGCAAATTTTAAATGACAAGGCAGATAACAATACCCAGGAATTACCCAAATTTTTGTGGAGTCTGACACTTTTACAATGAATACACAATCTGGTAGTAGGGCCTAAATGCAGTAACCCAGACAGGAGGCCTAAAAGTTCAGCCTCATCAGCATCAGTTAGGTATCTCTCTCTCCCCAGACATCTCCAGTAAGCTTTGAGTTTGGACTTTAGCTGCATTGCACCCCGATATTGCTTCAATCATCCAGCAAATATTGACTAAATCCCTCTCTCCCCTAGCCACACTCCAGGAGCTAGGAAATAAAAGGCAAAATCTTTATCCTTATACAGTTTACATCCTTGAGAGAAAACAGAACATAAACAAATAAAACTAAATGATCTAATTTCAGGTAGAGATAGGTGAGAATGGTGCACACCAGGCACCAGGGAATACTAAAACTGTTTAAAAAAAATCACTTCTTTGCTGAAAAATGAAAAGTGCCTTCCAAATGAAATGTTTTCAACAACATAAGAGTCATGCTGTGTCCTGACACACATAGAATTGCTGAAGAGATTCTGAGCTTGTGAAGGAGTTTCTTCCTTAGAACGAGACTTTTCAATCCCATGTGGTTATTCTGAAAACTAGGTACATGGTGTGTGGTCCTTCATGTGAAGAGACATCAAAATGGGCGACTTAGATTGAGTTTTCCATATACAGAAGAGATAAATTTTACAGCAATGGAAGTTTTACAGGGCACCATTATATATGAGTCTTTCATGGAACGAGAATCCAACAAGATGTTTCTAAAGTCAATTAAGGAAAAACAAGTCAGCCCTACAAGCCATTTTATTAAATAGAATATTTTTGCTTGCCCAAATTGTAAGTAAATTAAAGGCCATGTCAACAAAGACCCAACCAAAAGCTTGCTTGAGATATGACACTTAACAAAAGCAGGAATTATCTATATTTCTATAATAATCCTTTTTTTTTCTTTTGGTACTGGGATTGAATCCAGGGGTACTTATCCACTGAGTCACATCTTCAGCCCTTTTTATTTTTTACTTGTGACAGGGTCTCCATAAGTTGCTTAGGGCATTGCTAAGTTACTGAGGCTGGATCTGAACTTGCAAATCTCCTGCCTCAGCCTCCCCAGCTGCTGGAATTACAGATGTGTGTCATCAGGCCTGGCAACTTTGTATAATAATGTTTATTAATCACTTTTAAATTTTGGGCCACATATTATATAGGTGATCTGAAAAATGAAAATGCCTAACAGTTTTCACAATACTCAGTTTTGCTAAAAATACATACTCCAAATACGTGTTGTCCAAGACCTCTAAATCCAAGGAAACATAGTTCCTTTGTTAAAATCTTTATCAAATATCAGATAGAGTCTGGGGTTGTGGCTCAGTGGTAGAACACTCGCCTTGCAAGTGCGAGACCCTGGGTTCGATCCTCAGCACCACATAAAGATAAATAAGTGAAACAAAGGTATTGTGTCCAACTACAACTAAAAAATAAATATTTAAAAACAAATATCAGATAGTTAACTCTCCAACAGATATCAGGATTCTGCTGTCCACAAATCATTTACTAACTAGTCAGAAAGAACAGCTCTTTAAAATGGTCAAATGATAAAACTCATTATCATTTTTGAATCAAATTAAGTTGGTAATGAAAAGGCAAGGTCAGTGCTAGTTAAGCACAGTTTTCCCCAATCAGAGAAGAAATACGAAGTGTCAGCTTCTGTCAGCCTAAGAAATTTCTCAAATATCAGAAATTTTGCACCTGCCATAAAAACCAAGTATCCTAATAGACTAAGTTTATTTGAAAAAATGTGAGTTACTTTTAAAGAAAATATGAAAGCAAACAGAAATGTCAATTGTACCAATGTTGATATAATAATAAAACACACTATAAACCACACACTTTTTGCCCATACAGAATTGCTAATTTTCCTAAAAAGTGACTCATTTGACTGTGACATATGGCAAATAAGCTTTCATAAATTAATTTTTATACTGGAAATTAACCAATCATAATGTGGGTTGGTCTAAGTAAATAACCTCAATATTCTGGAGCTGTGCCATCTAAATTGGTAATGACTAACCACATACACCATTGATTATTTGAAATGTAAGTAGCCTGAAATCAGATGTGTTAAGTATGAAATTCATGCCACATTCTAAAAACTTACTATGATCAAAAAATCCTAAAAGAAATCTCAATAATTTAAAAATACTGGATACTGAAATAATATTTATACATATAGAAAATAATATTTTATACATATAAAGCATAAAAATTAATTTCCTGAATTTTTAAATATTTATTTCTTTTAGTTGTACACAACACCTTTGTTTTTATTAATTTAGTTTTATGTGGTGCTGAGGATTGAACCCAGGGCCTCGCATGCACTAAGTGAGCACTCTACTGCTGAGCCACAACCCCAGCCCAATTTCCTGCATTTTTTAAATATATTTTTACTTTTTTATTTTATTTTTTTTAATTAGCACTTTATAGTTATACATAGTAGTTGGATTCATCACAACACATTATATTATTTTCATGTCACTGATAAATATTTTTTAGTAAATGTGGCTTGTGTTACATTTTTCTTGGATAATGATCACTTAAGAAGAGCAGCAACAGTTGGGTTCAATTACAGCTAAGAGCCTTGGGCTCAGAAATTCAACTTCAGTTCTCTGTTTCCATCCTGTACTTCAAATTACCAATAATTTAATATTACCAAATATTTCATCTAGATATAGATCTTCTTTGTTTCCATTTCCTAATATATACTTTTGTCATTGTGCTTAAATATTTAATATACATCAACATTCTCTAATAGTAAGTACTTTGTAGATGATGGCTATTATTACATGATTATCACAGAATTAATTAACAAAGTAACTATCACATAATTTTCAACACTAAGTCTCAGACAGAAATGTACAGTGGGCTCATAACAAAAATTCATAAGTAAATAACCATAACAGCCAACAATGAAATAAATGACATATTGGGTTAAAAGAAAGTTTTAAAAATCAACTATAATATAAAACATAGGAGTATTGCCCCTTTCATCAACTGCATAAGGTAAGATTTGGAGTCAAAATTTTCAAAACTTTACTAGGGAGGTAGAGCAGAAATTAGGCTTGTCTTACTACAATATTCTCAAGGGAAGAGATCTGAACTGATCTAAACCATTGAACTGTCAAAATCAATTTACTGGGCCATGAAGTTTTATAAAGAGCTGAGAAGTTGGGCTCAAAAAATTAGGCAGTTCATCTATTCATTTTTCATATTAAAGACCCTGTATTAGTTTATTGGGCTGCAATAACAACACAATGCACTTGTATTCTTTTACAGTTTTGGAGGCTGAAAGTCTGAGATAAGCTTGAATAAACCCAAACCTAGCTGTTGGCAGGGCTATGCTCCCTCAGGAGCTTCTAGGGAAGCTTGCCTCATCTAACTTCTGCTGACTGCTCGCATTCCTTGGCTTGTGGGACCATAACTTAAATCTCTGTCTCTGTGGTCACTCCGCCATCTCTTCCTCTACCTGAGTCAAATCTCTCCTTCAACTCTCACATATAGACCCTTGTGATTCCATTTAGGACCCACCCAGATAGCCAAGATCATTTCTCCATCTCAGAATCCTTAATCTTCAAAATCTTTACCATATAAGGCAACACTGAGAGGTTCCAGAATTACAGTGTCAGTCTTTGTACTCATTATTCAGCTTAGTATAGACTTTAGTACATGTGTTTCCAATCTGCTTTAAAACAGTCACTAGAAATAATCAGCTCTGCATATCACTTTAAATTTGAACATAACCAGGTTTCTTTTTTTCTTATGTGTAGCAATCTTGGCAATTGTACACCCACAAGTGATTACTATTCAACAACTTGGTAGTGAGCTTCAGGGCTTAACCATTCTGTTCTTACACCTTATTTCATTTTTCACCACTCTGCCCCACATTTTCATAGGATCTTAAAAATCACAACATGAGGAGATGATTATTTCTCACTTCTGATATTACAACCATGCTTTAGTCCACCAAAGTCAGTCATTTTTGATAAACCATTCATCTGGCAAGTAACGCGGAATGGTCAACTAGCTAGTCATGTGTCCAAAAAAAACTTGTCAGTCAATGACTACATACATGCATTCATTGTTTAGAAAACTATTTTCAACTAATCAGTGTTTCTAAACTGAATTTTTTTTATCTTTACACACACATACAGCTGGACACATAAAGGATGCAAAGCAGTAAAACAGTTATCTAAACTGATTCAGTATGCGTTAATTTATTTTGAGAGTTTACTGATATCATACAGAATAGAATAGTTGCATATTAATGATAGATTCCCATTATTCTTGATTTTTAAAAAAATGTATTTAGAAAACATGAGAGTTCCTTAGTTTACAAAGACAACCAAGATAGGGAGGAAAAGAAAATATGATGCACAAAGCTACCTTTGTCTACTGCCATCCAGTGGTCAAATAATCTTACTGCATATCACACATTACAAAGTACTACTGGGTTACTTACTGAATCCTTATGTTCACTTTTATGATTCATGAATATTTAGCCCAAGAATTGAAAAGACAGGAGACAAAAGTTAAGATAGTATTTAAGAAAATACAATTAAAAGTTATTTTTCTATTCAAGTTTTTATCAATATAATAATAGTGATTACTAAGAGATTTCCCTTTCATTTTCAAATAATATTGTGTTTAATAACAGCTTAATCATTATTTTCTTTTTCTGAACCCACATATTAGGATAGATGATTTGTGGTTATAATTTGATCAACAGGACACAATCTTAATACTGATATTCTTAAAATAACCCAACAAAACATCAACTGCCAAAAAAATAATAAAATACCCTAGGTCACAAAATGTTGACACTCATGTTGTGCCGTCTTGCCTTGTATTTAATCATAAGTGCATTTTCCCTGTTCAGCCAAAGTAGAAGCTTTAAGTGAGCAAAGACCAAACCTTAGGTTTAACTATTGCTGCTCTACAGTTCTTCATGTAGAGCTCTGCATTTAGTCAGTACTCAAAGAACATTTGTTGAATGAATGAATAGCATTTTTTATTACATCTGGGCTCAGAATCAAAACATTATAATGCCACAGTAGCTTTTTTTTTTTTTTTGGAGCTATTTAAATAGTATTTACTCTAGTTTTTTCTTAAAAGAGAGAGAGAGAGAGAGAGAGAGAGAGAGAGAATTTTTTATTAGTTGTTCAAAATATTACATAGCTCTTGACATATCATATTTCATACATTTGATTCAAGTGGGTTATGAACTCCCATTTTTTCCCTCTATACAAATTGCAGAATCACATCGGTTACGCATCTACGTTTTTACATACTGCCATACTAATGTCTGTTGTATTCTGCTGCCTTTCCTATCCTCTACTATCCTCCCTCCCCTCCCCTCCCCTCCTGAGAATTTTTTTTTAATATTTACTTTTTATTTTTCGGCGGACATAACATCTTTATTTTTATGTGGTGCTGAGGATCGAACCCAGCGCTGCAGTGCATGCCAGGCAAGCGCACTACCGCTTGAGCCACATCCCCAGCCCCTCTAGTGTTTTTTTTTTTTTTGTTTTTTGTTTTTTACATTATTTTGTTAAATCCTTTAATTTTACGCTTAGTAACTTTATCAATAAAGTTTTGTGATTATAAAAATTGTACACCTTCTTCCATCAACAACTCTCGTTTTATCCTCTGTAAAATAACATATATTGTGAATATCCTTCTCCATAGAAAACTCAATATGAAAAGAAGATGCATTAATCTTTCCTCACCTTTCTAAAGTTTGCCATCCAGATTGACTTGCTCTTTGATAGATATTTTCACCTCTTTCTTTTAAGCCCTTTTATTAAGTAGCAAAAATTTCATGTGAAAGTATTCAAATAATAGTGGTAAGATGTACCAAAAAGGATCAGTTTCATTAGTATTATGTGTATGGTATTTTGACTTTTGTTGTTGATTCTATTGAGAGAGTTGAGAATACTCTATATTTCATTGTTATTTGAATTAACCCAAGATGTCAGGCTTTCACCTAAGGTAGCAGTCCAAAAAAAGTAATCTTGGAATTATGAACCAAATTCTTTGGATATCAAAGTACTTTGTCATGTTAAAAATCCTTCAGAAATATGAGGTATTATTATCATAGAGCATTTACTTTAAAGACTTAACAATATATTCGGTTATTTCATGAGCATTATGAAAGCGTTCAATGCAAATATGTATTTCTCTCTTGATTTTCTGCCTCTAGGTTTTTCCACATGGATGTGTACAAAAATTAATTTCCTATTGCTATGACCTTCTCTCTTTCTTGCCCTTATGTTCTCTCTCCTGGTCAATGATATAACAAACACCAGATAATTAAGAAACCCAGCAGTCAGCCTAGATTCAGAATATTTAAGCCCAAGCATTGAAAAGACAGGATTGAAAGAGAAACACCTTTTCTCCTTCAATCTGATAGTGAAAGGGCTCGTATGATCCAATCATTTGTCATAAAAAGAGAGCACCCGCTAGTAAATTCACACATTCATCAAACCTTCATAAGCTTCTCCTATGTGCCAGCCAGTAAAGAGGAAAAGGAGAATGTTTGGCTGCGTTGAGTCCATTGGCACACACAAATAAGCAGATATTAAGTATACAAATAAATAAGTCACACTTCAAGCATTATTATAGAAATGCTGGATAAAGGAGTAAACAATTCCACCTGGGGAGAAGTGAGAGTCAGGAGAGACTACCCAGTGTGGGGCATTTCCTCTATTCAAAACGTGACATCTGATCTGTGCCTTCACTGAACAGTTCACACAAAAATGATTATGACTGGCTGGACACACAACAGCGGCAACAAAAGGATTCATAATGTTAAGGAATCTGCCACTGGATAAATAGTCTAATATTTAAAAAATGATTTCACATTATTATTTACTGAATTGGAGGATTTACATTAGGTACCAGTGGGATCACTCATTATAGACCTCAAGCAGTGAAATAAAAAGACAAGTCTACGGCCCAGTAAAGAGGTCAAAGCAGAAAGTAGAGACTCATGAGTCATTTGCATGTTAAGTAGCCATTAATACTTTGGACAAAGTAAGACTCTCCAGAGAGAGGATCAGTGAAAAAAGTGAGAAAATAAAGTTAAGGTTAGTGCCTAATAAATAAGGTAAATCCTATACAGATCAGAAGACCAACCAAAGAGATCTGGGCAAGGTACAGAAATAAAAGTACTCAATAATATTAGGGAGAGCTGGGGTTGTGGCTCAGTGGTAGAGCACTTGCCTTGAATGTATGAGGCACTGGGGTCAATTCTCAGCACCGCATATAAATAAAAATAATAAAAGTCCATCAACAACTAAAATAAATAAATAAATAAAACTTTTTTAGAGAATAATAATGTTAGGGAAAAATATATATGTGTGTTCAATGTCTATTTTTAAAACATTTTTGTGTTTTAGCCACAAAAATGCTACTGTTGTAGAACTTGATAGATTATAATGTGGCATGACTTTTAACTTACAATGTTCTTTCTTTTTATATTAATAAGATCCCTTAACATTCAAAAATCTCTCCTACTCCTTTCACTATTTCTATCAGTTACAGGGAAAGAAAATAACATAAAATTACACATTTTCAGGCCTTCTCTAATCTTGCTTTTCCAAAGAACCTAAAATGAGTACTGTGGTAGTTTTGGCTTTGTTTCTACCACCACTTCAAACCCGTCATTTGATAGCACAAAGAAAGAGCAGCCTCCAGTCAGGGAAAGAGAATGTTTCAAGAAGAGACTAGGAATCATGGTGACCTAACCCAAGACGGTTCCCTGGAACAGTGGGAATGATTTCAGATCCCAAGGGATGTGTTATGGTGAGTCTAAGGAAGTCTATATGGTGTTAAAATGAAGAGTTTGTTGTGGAATGGTACAGAGAGATGCAACATATTTGTTGGCTAAAGTGATGGAGCCAATAAGAATATTTCAGACAGAAGAGTAGGGAACCTTATAGTTTCATGTCAGAAGCCGATGGAGCCCCAAAGAGATGGAATTGTTTAGAGGGGAAGGACCAAGAGCACATCACACTCGGACTCATACTGTGCAGGAGAAAGTCCGATGTCTAAGAGTATTGCTGCCCCCAGATTCTGACAATGTGGTAAAGCTAATACCAGATGTACATTGTTGTTGAGCAGTTACATCATTTGTTGAAGCAAAAGATTTGTTCAACTAAACCAGTTGGGAGATAAATACAGTTATTGACATCTATCCATATATGCTACCTACAGGGGACTCATTTGATAAGAAAAGACATACACAGACTGAAGGTGAAAGGTTGGAAAAAATCATACCACTCACATAGACCTCGGAAGCAAGCAGGGATGTCCATACTCATATTAAATAAAATAGACTTCAAGCCAAAGTTAACCAAAAGGGATAAAGAAGGACACTAAAGGGAAACATTCACCAACAAGACATAACAATCATTAATATATATGCAGCTATGTTCATCAATCAAACTCTTCTCAAGTTCATGAGACAAATAGACCACAACATAATAATCGTGGGTGATTTTAACACACCTCTCTCACCACTGGACAGATCTTCCAAACAAAAGTTGAATAAAGAGACTACAGAACTCAATAACACAATTAATAACTTAGACTTAATTGACATATATAGAATATATCAAGCAGATCTACTTTTTTCTCAGCAGCACATGGATTCTTCTCAAAAATAGACCATATATTATGCCATAGGGCAACTCTTAGCAAATACAAAGGAGTAGAGATATTACCATGCATTTTATCCAATCATAATGGAATGAAAATGGAAATCAGCGATAAAATAAGGAAGATAAATTCCTACATCACATGGAGAATGAACAATAGGTTACTGAATGATCAATGGGTTACAGAAGACATCAAGGAGGAAATTTAAAAATTCTTAGAGGTAAATAAAAACACAGACACAACATATTGAAATCTCTGGGACACTATGAAATCAATCTATCAATCATAGTAAGCTGATGCTAAAATTTTGCAGCTGTTTTTATTTTCTAGACAAAGAGATAGACTTTGCATTTGTCCCTGTGAAATTTCATACTGAGAAGATGAGTACATCATTCCAACTCAAGAACATGTGGATTGTCTGCAAACTGGCCTATAGCCAAACTGTCCATTTTTGTAAGTAAAGTCGTAAAAACATTTATTAACATTTTGCAAATTTTTAAAAGTTTTACAGCCCTCCCATTCATTTATGCAATTTCTATGTCTGCTTTTATGCTACAGTGGTAGAACTGAGTAGGTACAACAGAGACCATATGGCATGAAAAGCCTAAATATTTACATTCTGGGCCTTTACAAAATGTCTGCCAATTCAATCCATTCATCTGGTCCAAACTATTAACTTCCCAACTAACATATGAAGGCTTGGTAGATGTGCTTCCTATGCTCATCATCAAGTTATTAAGGATTCTGAACCCAACAGGTCTAATCCAAAGGGCCAATAAAATCCTTACTCACCTCCCTCTTGATAATACAAATCTTTTAGTTACCATTAAAAGAATGATAATTATAGTTTGTTATCATCCTGGCTCCAATTGTTCTTTTCCACAGGGTTTCCATAGTAAACACTGTCAATTTTCTGGTTGAACTTCATATTTTCTGAAGTTGATACCTGGTAAATCTATCAGTCATATAATGTGAACTTTCCTTTCTGGCTCAAAGATATCATTTTAAAAATCAACTACTTCACTGGGTTGTAATATAGTAATTTCCTATTGACATATGGAAATAGGTTGGAACTGTTTTCACTTAATTCAATTAGGAACCTAAGCCAGCTGTGCTTGCTTAGGTCTCATGAAAAGTTTCCAAGGCCTGGAAACCTAAGAGGAGGCAGGAAAATCACTGGCTGTCACTGTTCCATGCTAGTAGTGTGAATAACCAGAACCAGTCCTCATCCTTCTTCTAATACCACACTCCCATTCTATGTGGATATGGAAACCATGAAAGTGAAGAAAAATGGTCATTTAGTATCCACTCCACTAATCTATGAACTCACTTATACACAGTTATCACTGCTTTTAACTTATAAGTGAATTTGCTGACTATTCATTGGTTCAGTCAATTTTGTTTTCTATAACTAAGGTTACTGAATAGCTAAATTCCATAAACCGGGTGGCTGCCATGTGGCTTATTTAATCTTTCACAAGATGCAGAACTTGTTAGGATCTTCTCCCTTTGGGTCTGAAAAGACTTGCACAGAACCAACATAAAAACTTTAACCCTCACTCATAACCCATACCAGCCACTGCCCCTGAGATCCTTCTGCCCAGAGAAACCATGCTGGATTTCAAATTTTAAAAATCAAGAATGTCAGTATAGATAACATGATGACTACAGTTAATAACAATGAAATATATCCCTGAAAACTGCCACAAGAGTAGATTTTAAACATTCTCTCCACACACATAAAAAGGATGAGCTAATTCATATATGCTAATTAGCTTGATAGCCATTCCACCCTACATATTTCAAACATGTTATACTCCATAAATACACAAATATACATAATTTTTTGTTAAATAAAGATAAACATTAAAATAAACTTTCTTTAAAAAGAATTCTAATATATGAGGTTTCAAATCATGTTTGATTTGCTTTTAAGACAATGCATTACCTTTAAAACTATTCAACCTCATAAGCACACTCCATAAAAAAGGGCTCAAGTTTAAAGAAATCGGAGGAAAAACCACTCCTCATGATGAAAGACCACTCCTCATGATGAAAGGCAGTTCAGGTACCTGTATTATGGTGCTTCCAAAGACTTTCCTACCTTGCAAGTATACAAAAACTCCACAAATCACAAAAATGCACAGCATTAATCTCTCAATATTAAATATACAGATGTCAGCACACAAGGTGAAGATAGGGAAGAGATATATTACTATATGCATCATCAGTGCTTGTGAGAAACAAAGCATGCTTCATTCTTGCCCTGGAAAAAAAATTCTCAGAAGAAAATATTTCTTCCCGCACGTCCACCCGTGCACTGTCGGTCCCATAGGCTTACTCCTTTATTTATGACTTACATTTGGTCCTGAAATACTGTATGGGGATACAGAACATTTTGCGGCAGCATTTTTGTTGGATTCTTTTCTTTTTGGCATCTATTACCCCTGTAGATTCTTGCTGAAACTGTCCTTCATACAAAAGTTAATGTGAACATGGTCCCTTTTAAATTACACTAATTCTGAAGTGTATGTATTTGCAGTACTACATGGACAAACACTAGGCAGGTCACTTGCACCCTTTACCTTACTTTATTGAGACCTCAAATAGTGTTAAAAAAAATAACATCTGCTGTGCTGATCTCCAGAGAGGCATCTTGGGTAAGGAACACCAGGAATGTCATAAGGCCTAGGCCACTAAGTTTTGGAGATTTGGGACGAGGAAAGACATTCATGTCTTCTATTACCATACTTCAAATGAAATATTCCAGTGTGTGTAGCTGTTCACAGTGGGTATGCAGGGAGACCAGTCTTCATTACAGCTGGCCTGGCTACTCCTCAGGAACACTGTCAGTGTTTTCAAACCCAGAAAGGGGCCATGCATGTCCCAATTAAATCCTTCAATGACTTCCCATTGCACTTAGCACTCTGGCCAAACTCCCTCACATTATTTCCCAGGATTTTCACTACTGCACACTTGCTTATTTGAATTTTTCACTTCCATATCTTGGCAAATGTTCTCTCCACAAGGAAACTCCACGTGCATTCCCCATGGCTCCTGCCTCCTGAACTCCATTCATCCTTCACGCCTATGTTGAAGTGCTTCTTTCTCCAGAAAGTCTTTCTCAGTCTCTTCTGACTGCATTAAATGCTCCTTGTAGATTCTTGTGACTGAATGCACTTCCCCCACAAAAGCACCTATCACACTATATAGTGCTTTTACACTCTTAAGTGTGAAATAAATTTTTCAAACAAAAATTTTATGATGAACTCGAAGACAGTATGTAAATCAAAAGTGTGGAGATATATGTGGAATTGTTCTGTTGAAGAAGCAGTAGAAAATCTGAAGCTAACGTGTTCTGAGGTCCCCTTGCAGGGACCTCTGAGGCACTTGGCCCTCTTCAGAATACATCAGAAAGTTAAGAGCAACACTTGGAACTGACTAGTTATTTGTCCATTTTGTTCACTAGATTGCAGATTCCAGGATGGCAGGATCATGTATGCTTCATTCATATTGTGCTAAACAACTGAACATCTAGGACAAGACATGGCAGATATGACGGAAGCAAGAAATAACCATCGAATAAATAAATAACAGTGACAGCAGGACTTAGCAGCAGAGTGCAGGATAAAAAACTATTTGTTTACCATTTGTCTTTGGAAAATAGATTAAGTAAAGAGTCACTTGAAAAGAGATAACTTTGAAAGAGAATAGGCAACTTAGCTACTAACTCAATTCTACTCTAAAACCATCTTGTTCCCTTGAGAAAGATCAGTGCAATACCCAAATGTCAAGGCATAGATGAGTTAGAAACATCCTACCTCTGGTTCACCTAAAAGACTTTCCTGTCTTAATAAAAGGAAGGCTTTTATTAAGGTATTCAGGAACTAGCTTTTTACACTAATGAGATCATTTCAAAAAAGAGAATTCAAGAGTAAGTTCCAAAAGGAAGATGATTTGCACTATGACTCAGCTCTCAAGGGCATATCCTTCCAGACTCAGGATGATGGGGCTTTGAGACCAAATATGCTCACAGTCTTGCGTGACAGAGACAGCATGCTTATGTTTCTTGCCGGTCAGAAAAGGTGGATGGCCCTGTGAGCTCTGCTCCATTGTTTGACTCTATTGTTCTGAAACAATACAGTTTTACTCTTATGCACTGAAAGGGAAAATCCTGTAGAAAAATCCACTGACATTCAGGGACTTCACAATGCCATTACTGGCATCCTCCACTTGCATGGCATCCAAACACCTGGCTAAACTGTACTCTTTAAAAGAATCTTAATTAAATATTATTACCCCTGGTGGCAATTCAAAGTTGTTGAATTTACAATATGTAATCTCCACTATGCTTCATAAGATTGGGAGTCTTAAATACTATTAGAGTATTTAAAGTATTTATATTTAAAGTATATAAAAGAAATTATAAATTCAGAAGAGCAGAGAATTTAGACACTAATCTGATTCTATTAAAACACTTAAAAAATAATTTGTTTATATTTTCCTCTGTTTTGTTGCCTTCCCTTAAACTCTAGTTTGTTTGTTTGTTTGTTTGTTTTTTAAATTGGTATCAGGGACTGAACCCAGAGACACTTAACTACTGAGCCTCATCCTCAGCTCAGCTCTTTTAGTTTTTATTTTGAGACAGGGTCTAAGTTGTTGAGGCTAGCATCCTCCCAACTCAGCCTCCCAAGTCACTAGGATTACAGGCATGCACCACCACACCTGGTTTAATCTCTAATCTTTGCACCAAAGTCAGTATACTTCCATTGATGACAATAGAAAGCCGCATTTAAAAAAAAAGCTTGACTACTTTAAAATATAAGCACAATTACTAAAACTGCAAGCCTATCATTAGCTAATGATAATGTAATAGACAATTCAAGTTCTGGTATATTTACCAAGCGTAACTAAATCATTCATCACTGCTTACCAGCAACACCTTACTTTCAGAAATCAACAAAAGGTCAAGAAAGTATATTCTTAAATCCATAGGCAGAAAGTTAGATTTTTAAGTAAGTAAGTGTCAGTTAATTGCTACTTTTACACTTCTTGATACACACTCTGAGCAATACACACTTGTGACCAGTTATTATCACAAAGGCATGGACCGTATAGGCACTAAAACAAGAGTGCTATGGTTAAATTGGGATTTTTTGTCTGTGTTCAAAAAAAATCTTGGTCTGAGCAAGAACAATAAAAACTCTGATATAAGAATAAACACTCAATAATTACCATTAATTATTATGTTTTAGCATACAGCCTAATTTCCTCCTAGAAAGAGGAACCAAATTCAACCACACTTCTCCACAGGGGCACTTATAATCATTCTGCAAATGGAAGGGTTCTGGTGATGTCTCTTTAGAACAAGAATAGATTATGATGGAGATTTCCAGAAGCCAGAAGATGAAAGCCAGCCAGCCTCCTATAATGACTGAGAAAGACTATCATTTACAACCCTAGCACTACATATTTGCATATCATTTCTTAGCTATCCCAGTTATCTGGACCTATTAGGCACAATAGATCACATGTGAGTTTCTGTATCAAGCCAGACAGAATGCAATACACCTGATGCCCTTCTTACAGGACATCTGCTCTTGTTGTTCCTTTTTGACCACAACTGGAGGCAGCACCTATTCAGCCTGGCAGGAACAAATGAATGACATTCACATGTGAAGATAGTTCCATCATCAGGTGATGGTTTCTACCATCCCTCCCAAGAATCATGGCCAATTTATTTTTTCTTGTGATATCCTATGCTTTTTAATCTAAGGGCTAGATTTCCTAAAGGCCCTAAATTGGTATTTGAAACTTCCTTATCTACATCTCCCTGAAGTTTACATCCTACCTTAATTTTATATCCAAAATAAAAAGAATATTTTGTTCTTCAAAGGGCCATGAAGAAGATTTGAGAAAGCAAGCTGAGAAAGCTTGGAGTCAATTTAACAAGTTATTACTTTCTGACAGCTCAAATATGGCCATTAGAGTTTTCTAGATGACGTCTAGACCTCTTCAAAGATTCTTTAATTTTGCACTCTCACCAAAATTCTCCAACAGTGTTTTTCAACCTTCTCTTCACCATTACCAACCTCTGTCAGTCTTTTTGAACAATTTTTTTCTATTCACCTTCCTTCCCCATGAAATGTTAACACCACTGATATACTCTATATCTGTTTTTATATTGTAGCCCCTTAGAGCAACAGAAATCATTGTAATAGCTAAGAGTTTTCACCCCTAAAGCCCAATCTCACCCCCTTAGGGGAATCATATGCACTTAAGAAAAAGCTGCCATTTGAAAATTTAACTAAAACCTCATTAGAGTGTTAATATTTTTACTCCCTATAAAATGATTTTCTGTGTCTAGCTTTTCTTCCTTCACAGCATTGTTTATAAGATGAAACTGATATGGAGGAAAATATTTAGCAATCTGAGCTAATTAAAGTGTGTGTGTGTGTGTGTGTGTACTGTTAAACTGTGTGAGTAACTGTTAAATAGACCTGGCTACACTATAAAGAAATTAAAAACCCATGGTAGTTTTCAAAATTTTGCTAGAACAAAATATTTACCAAATAGATTAGACATATGGAGTTTTAGCAATAAAAAATAAAATAAGAGTATTCCCTACCCCAAAAAATAATTTTTAAAAAATTCTGAGCTGCAGCTGCATAACTTGGTTTTAGACAGAA
Organism: Callospermophilus lateralis; assembly: GCF_048772815.1. Lineage (NCBI taxonomy): Eukaryota > Metazoa > Chordata > Mammalia > Rodentia > Sciuridae > Callospermophilus > Callospermophilus lateralis. The sequence continues at coordinate 122,654,680 of NC_135306.1, read as the reverse complement.
TCTTGGGCTAATGGAAAATGGTTACATACTTTTCATTTTCTGTCCTTGACTTCTTGTAACTGATACTTGGGAGGCTAAGGATTACAAAATTTTGGCTATGAAGTCATGCAAATCATAAGTGGCATTTTACTCTATGAAGTTAAAAGGGCATATAAAGTACAAACATGAACAAACTTAAAAAATCAAGTAGGAGAAGATATGTCTCTAGTGGAAACCTTAAAGAGTAAAACTATAACATCTTGGTCTTGGGCCTAAATGGTTTGTTAATTTTACTAAGAAACTTTTGTGCTTTATCTAAGATAGCAGATTATTAAAAATGCACTGCTGGAATATTTCATATGAAATACTGTAATAAAGTAAGGTGACTGGGGCTTCCCCCACAACATACCTTACCACTTCAAATGACTTGAACATACTGAAATCCACAGTCTTTTTGTTATCAGAAATATAGTAAAGTTTATACTTTCCCTTCAAAGTCCAAAAGTCTTTCAGTGAAGTCCAAAATAAGAACACACCAAGAATGAAAGTGATATGGGTATAAAATAATTAATATGAATTTACAAGTAAGACAGTCAAATGTCACCAGCTCAAACAGGGATGCTATAAGATTAGGCTGGTAATCTTCCTGGGCGGGGGGTGGGGGGTGGGGGGGGTTAGAACTTGAAGAAAGCAGGAGAGATGATACTGACTCAGGGGAAAACAAAACCTCAAAACCTGAGGGTCTGTCTAGGTGCATACCAGAAACAGCTGCAGATGACCGGAACATTAGCTACAGCTGGGAACTGAAGAATAAACCAACTTCAGATTGTCCGTGGAAGCTCCAGAAAGTAAATAATCTGAAGTTAGAGTCTCTGAGACCCAATGACCCAGGTGTCCTCCAGAGCAAAGGAAAACAAACAAGCTGCTTCAGGAGTTTTCTCCTTCCAAATAGTGTGGAAGCCTCCCACACAAGAGCACTAACAGCAGAAGCCAGGTCCCCCTGTGGTGACAGAGGAAGCCCCAGAAACCCTATCTCCTAGACTGCTTTTCTGAGCCAGACATAAGTTCCAAGAGAAAGTCACTTAAGGGGTCTGGAAGGGGCAACATTGAACTTCTCCTAATAAATAACTAATATATAAATAAATTGTCACCTTGCTCCAGATAAAATTGCAGTACTGAAACGCACTAAAAATACATGCATAATTAAGTTAAAAAATCACCCAGAGAAGGTCACTCTTGACTCCACCTATCACAAATGCCTGGTCTTTGCTAGTTATAAGTCCAAAAGGTTAAGAGCCTCACCAAGGGGTGGCGTAGTCTACAACTTTCTCCAACTCCAGGATGAGGCACAGCATCCTGGTGTCAGACTTCTGGACACCAAAATGACTTTTCCAGGGTGCAGCAAGATGAGCCACCTGATCCATACTATGCCCTCCTGCTGGCGTCCCACACCCGTCAGCCCCATTCTGGAAGGAGGGGCTGAAGGAACTACAGACAAGCAGAACAACTCCGTAGCCAAACAATGCATTCAGTCCAAATTCATGTGAAGGATTTGGGGAGGTGGGCAGAAAGAACAATGACATCAAACGTGACTGTTTTAATTAAAAATTAGTAAATAAAATGAGCCCCTTACCATCTCGCCTCAGGTTGGCGTTGCGCAAAGCTTTGATGGATGCGCTTTGCGGAGTTGCATAAGTGTCCCGATAGCTGCAGAAGTTTGCGCAGGCCAGGGTGTAGACGAAGATGAGCCGGTGCATTTGGGATTAGCGACTTCGGGACAGCTTCGCTCCAAGACAAAAACCGGGATCTGCTCGGGACGGACGCCGCGCCTCCCTGCGCTCTCGCCGCCTGCGCTCCCCAGCGCTGGCCCGGCCCGCTGAGCTAATCGCCGAGCTCTCCCTAAACTTCCTGCACGCTGAACTTTCTGAGCGCGTGTGGGTGCCGCACTTCCTTGTGGTGCTGAGAGTTGATAAAGGGTGACTGGACAAACAACAGGTTGACGTTTGTTCGCCCCCTCCTGTGGCCGGCAGCAGCAGCACAAGCTGCAGGGGGCAGGCGGCGTCGTGTCCGGCCAGGCCCGGGTGGCAGCGCCCCCTGAGCTGCGCGCACACAGCTCAAAGCGGCGGCGCGAGCACCCTGGCTCCCTGGGCCAAACCTGCACTGCCACTGAGCATGCCCAGTTTGACAGTGGAACAGGACTCTTTTTACTATCCTGGGCTTTATGTTTGTCGGACCAAAAAGGGTGCAGGGAACAAGGTGGCCACAGTTCTAGCCTTGGTGATGGTGGGATTTGGGAAGAATGATTGGAGTTGGGAGTGGTTTTTTGTTGTTGTTGTTGTTGTTGTTGTTGTTGTTGTTGTTGTTTTGTTTTGTTTTTTACTGTAACCAAAATCAGATTGTATTGAGTCAAGATTTTACTATATGTACAATGGAAAAGTGCAAGGCAAAATGAGCTGATTCTGAGTTTTATTTACTTTGGACCCCAGTTACTGTGACCTTAGTTGAGTCAAGGGTAGTTTCTCAGGGGAATAAACAGCCTGCCCTTCTCATTTCACAGAGATGTAGTTGTGATGGACTCAGGTGGTAAAATGTATAAGTGCAACAACCAGTTGCTAAGAGCGCTTTCCTGTGTCCTACCTCTGTCCCCTGCACAGTAGAAGGGCTTAGAGGACAGGGTGGATTAATGATAGAATGGGCAGAGTGAAGAAATTGCGTGAGAACATAAGGTTCCTTTGCCTTCATAGTCCCTTAGGAAGAGGCGGGGGTAGGGGCCATTCAGGCCTTGGGGAATCCTCCTTTTTGTGGGTGCCTGGAAACTCAGCACTGCAGAGGAGCTGCCTTTATTTCAAGGAACTTCTGCACTACGCATCCTCATCCTGTCTCCCTAGGAAAAGCATTGTGTGTAGAAAATGAGTGAGTCAAGACTGTCTGTTTACTAGTGTGTCATCTGAACAAATCACTTCACCTCTTGAGACTCAGTCATTTTACTTACAAAATAAGGACAGCAATCTTAGTTTGTATGATTGTGGGGGAAATTATATGACAGAATTTTAATATATTGTTTTGTTTGCAGTTGAATCCAAATCTAAATTTACATAATTTCTCAACTTCTGACCAATGACATCTAGAAGACAAAATTTCCAACTTCTTGTAGGCCTTCCAGCTCCCAAGAGCTATGGTATAGGGAATAAGTGATAACCATCTATAGGGAATTAGATGCTGCTGCATAGGTTAGGAAGGTCAGCAAATTATAGACTTGACAAGTAATTAGCTATCCAAAACCACCTAGGATACATGTGTTCCTTCAAGGTACCCAAACATTAACATGATTCACCACTATTAGCATTATGACCTAAAACAGTGTTTTTGCAAAATGCAGGTTTGTGGGTCATGAAATAAATTTCAATACCTGCATTATTTTTAACTAAATAGGATGGATTCAAGAGCTTAGAAATATAAAGACTGGGTTTTTTGAAGATCATAATTTGGTTTCATGAATATTTTGTTGTATACTTGTGCAGGTGCACACACACACAGAGGGTAATATAGAAGATAATTCTATGGGGGGTATGATCAAAAAGTTTGAAATCCACTGGAAAGTAATCTGTTTCTAAATATAATCAACTCCTGGAAGAGGCAATGAGGAGAGAGGCATAGAATCTGTGTTTGCATTTAATCATTCATTCATTCAACAAGTATAAATTAAGCATTAACATTTTTCTTTTTCCTACTCTGTAAGCATCTTGAGGATGAAATAATGAACAAGAGAGACAAAGTTCCTAATCCCATGGAATTTAGAGTCTAATGAATCAGAGGAAACCATAGAAAGTAAAAGTAAATAGGATTTTTTAATAAAATTATTTGAGAGTGTGAAAGATCTGTTTCAAAGATAAGCAATACTATTGCTTCAATTTATTTTTCACATCTATGTCAAGCTAATTTACCAAACATTAAATTAACCACTACATTTTAAATGATTATAGGTGAAAAGAACATGAATCAATACAATGAAAATTGACTTATAAATATTTATTACTATTCCAATGAATGTAAATTAACTAGTATATATGAAGCCATTGTTCAATGATATTCATATAATAAAAGTATATCTATTATTCAGAAAAATTTAAAAGAGTAACTTTTAATAGGTCCAGGTATAATGGTATTTGTCCCAAACAAATACTCTAGCAGTAAAGATTCAATAAAAGGGTAGGCCAGAATGTGACACTATTTTTATCAGGTACTCTTTTCCTTAAATGAATTGAACCCACGAATGGTATTTTCCACTCCATTTTCAAATCTTCTTGGATTTTTTACTACTTACAAAAGCCACAATAGAAAAGGAATGAAAGGTAGTGTGAACTTTTCAAAGTCTTTTCATCTCTGGAAGTGGTTCGACTGGTGTTATTCTTATTTTTTTTTTTTTTAAATTAAACTTCAACCAGTCTTAACTAGCAACTCATACAGGATCGCTCTCTTGACAATAGTTGTCATTTTTTTTTGAAGCCTATTTTATTCAAAGCAGATATTCCTTTGTTGTTCATCCTTTTTTCTCTAGATCTCAGAAAACCAAAGTACTATACCGGGACATCCTAATTTCTGATCTGCCTCAAGGCTACCGAGCTTGTTGAATACCAAACTTTCATGGAACTTCAATACTTCCCTACAAAATGGGAATATTGCACTGGATTATTTTAAAGAACTATTTTAGAATTCTCAGTATTTTATTTAAAAAATTGTGCCTTCACTATGTGCTACATGTATAGCTTTATCAGGTCCAAAGATACTTTAAACCATTTTTTATTTAAAATGGCTAAGTATTTGATATATAGTTTATTAAAATTATGATGTAAATTTAGAAAAAAGACAAAATTGGCTCTGATGCTTTAAGACAATTAATGATCAGATTTTGATCAATGATTTGGCCCAGGAGAATTGGATTAAATTTAGTTTATATTTGAAATTAAAAATAAGATAATGTATGAGTATTCTGGATGCCAAAGAATGAAATGAAATATTCATAAAATGACAGATTATGGTAAAATTTCAATAGTATCAAATGACTTGAAATACCTAAAATATTGACATCATTGTGAAGTGTTTTATATGAAGTATCTGCAAAATACATTATTGTATTGTTTTATCAACAAATAGCATGCATTTATTATCACCCATTCCATGATTTTCTCTTTACAATTACACTTATCCTATATTAAGTTCTTTTCTTTTCTTAACTGACTGCTTTTATGGGTGTTTAAAACCTTAATTTCAATGGCACATAATAATTCAATGCAATTGGTAGGGATGTTTCCTTCTGCTTTACAGATTCAAATGCAGACCTAGTCCTATCTCTGGTCCTAACTTGAGGAAAACCATAGTCATGTCAAGTAGTCATTAGGCTGGTTGATTTCCAATTTATCCCCCACACTTATACTTTATCTATAGGCATTGTTGGTATACAGCCCCACATATTGTTTGGAATTCTACATAATAATGTCAAATACAGTTCACCAAGCTATAGCACTGACACATGGTAAACAATATCTTCCAGATATGATCATTTGAAGTTGGTTGTGGTTAAAACTATCAGCTTGACCATTGACAAGTAGTTGGTCCCATCAGTCAACCAGGTAGTCTGTTCCTTTACTGTGCTGAATGAACTACTGATACACTTAATCAAATGAGTCATTGAGTTATTTATTATGTAGAAGAACCCCTAAATCTATATTTTCTTCTTTACCTCCATATATTTTTCATCTCCATTTACCCATTCTTGAGCTGCATTATCTAAATTTAAGGTTTCAAAGATGAATATGTTGCCTATTCTGCAGGATTTCTTCCTTAATTGATCTGGGATGTCTGCCAGTCTTCTTTAGAATTTTGCACTTTTATCTTTATAAGACTGGATGCTATCCAGTTGCTTTCACATTTCAAGTTCTTTCTTACTTTGCCATTTTTTAAGCAAGAAATTGATATTGAGATCTTTACAGGTTCCTTTCCTTGAGTAAGAATTTTAATTCAATAAAGAAAAACTTTTCTTATATTTATGTCCCTTGGAATTTTATATTACACATTTATTCTCTTTTTCAGTTGAGCCCACACTGAATTTATTAGCAAGTCAATATTTAAAACTGAATTGGTAATATTTAATTACTGATTCTCTTTTCTCTAACTCTTCCAATATGAATTCCCCACTCACATAATTGCCCCTAAGAGTTTGAGAGTGGATCTATCCTTTGTGTTATAAAATCTTGGTTATCTTTTCTAACTACCTTCTTTGCCATTAGTCTTTAAAAGAAAACAAATGGTATTGTGGAGGAGAAAGAAGTATTAAAAGTGCTGTACAAAATCAATAGTATAGTGTACCTTTAAAAACCTAACTTGTGGTAGAAATAAATTGCATCATTCGATATTTTTATTGGTTCTTCTTAGTTATACATCACAGTAGATTCCATTGTGATATAATAATAAAAGCACGGAGTAGATCATGTTCTAGTTCAGACCCCAGTGCCTCTCCTTTTTACCTTCCCTCTGTCCACCCACTGTACATCATTAGATATTGGCCCTGATTCTTTGATTTTTTACTTTTTACTTTTGTTTCCTAAGACTGGAAGTGTCCCTCATTTGAAATTTTTAAACTTCCTTAAAAAAGGGAAACTGCTTAGATTATGCTAGACAATATTGACTAGTCACATCAGGATAATCCTATGAGTATTTTTCAGTAATCATATACTGATTAATTAAAAAATGTTTCAAGCAACTCTAAAGTGTAATTCAATTTCGTATCTTTGAAAGGTCATAACACACATTTTATAATTGTGAGCTTTATGTTTCAGCAGAGGCCTGTGGTTCAAACCATTTCTTGGCCATTTAGGAGTTTGGAGGGAAGCTCTATAGCTCTCAGGAAGTTTGAAAATATATGCAAACTTATTGACTTTGTGTTAAATAATCAATGAGACGCAGCCTCAAGAATGGACTAGACAAAATAGGAAACAATTAAAATATGGCAAAGAAAGAATGTGGGGAACTATAGGGAAGAAGTAGGCTATTTCAAGGCCATGGATGTGAAAAAAAAATCTTTTAATTCCTTCAACTAAAGTTTCCAAAACATTTATCTTTAACATCTGTCTCAGTGACATATATAAAAGAGGATATGGAAAATCTAATATGCATGCTGAGGAAACCACAAGAACAGAGAATTATGTGAGTATAAACCATATTTTAAGAATGATGAAGATAAAAGCTTGAGATGGGTGGACATAGAGGAATTGGAGGTAGTGATGACAGGTGCAGAGAGACAGAAAAGTCATGTTAAATACTTGAAGGTTGTGAAGATCCATCACGTGGCAGAGTAAATAAGCTCCCCATCCTCTATAATGCATATAGATCTAATGGCTGGGATTTACAGGAGGTACATTCCAACTAATACACTCTTTTTAAAAAAAAAAAACTTTTTAAATTAAATTATTTATTTATTCTAGTTTGTTACACATGATGGCAGAATGGAATTCATTTTATATTACACATATAGAGCACAATTTTTCAAGTCACTGATTGTACAAAAGTATTTTCACATACTTTGTGAAAATTCGTGTCTTCATACATGTACTTAGGGTAATGATGTCTAACTCATTCCACCATCATTCCTACCCCCCAGCCCCCTCGCTTCCCCTCCCTCCCCTTTGCCCTATCTAAAGTTCCTCCATTCCTCCCATGCTCCCCCCACCATTGCCATTATGAGTCAGCATCCTCATATCAAAGTAAACATTTGGCCTTTGCTTAATTCTCTGGAAGTCAACTGAGTGGGCTCTCTCTTGTCCAGCAAGGAGGTCCACGGGTTAATACAATCTTTAATAAAGAAAAAAAATGACTGGAGCTGTTTATTGGAATGAATTGTATTTGAAGATGGAAGATTTCTTTGAGCTACTAAAAGCATTAAAACGGGAACTTCATGAATAGTGAGAGACTTGAAAATAAAGTTCCTTCACTCAGGTAGAATTTTTAAAGGCCATAAAAGTTTTCTTTCATTCTAGGATTTTTGTGATTCTATAGTCATATCTCCCTAAGATAATTTAGTTTTTGAACAGCAATCCTATCATACAGTGCAGCTGGGAATTTGAAATCGTTCTCTTTCAGACCCTTTTCAAGCATTTTAGTTATTGGAAGTGTTGTCTAGCCCATAAAAGAACAGTAGCAATCTTAATTACTTCAGGCAAATACAGGATAATCTAATATGGAGAATGAAAACTATGCAAAATCATTTTCTTCTTAAACTGGCCAACATCTTGAATTGTGCTATGACTACACATCATGTTTTTCCCCAATGCATTAAAGTTGATATAATTGTTTTTCTGACACAATATTAATTTTAAAAAACTTGGGAAAATGGTTGGCTCCATTTTTAAAGCCAAAAACAAACATAAAAGATTTTAGTACAGAAAATATGAAAACATTGAGGCCAATAATGTCTGGTATGACTTTTTAAATGTTGTTTCAAAAGTAATTTATTCAGCATTTATAATAAAGAAAGAACTATAGTAAAACTGAGGCACAGTCTCTGCTCAGCCAAAGTCCATGTTCTGAAGAATGATTAGTTTGAAAATCTATATACTTTACTATGTATGAAATTTTTAGGCTTTCATTCAGAGACAACTTGGTTACTTTTTTTATAATTTAACCAACTCAAATATCTGATTTTTCCTTTGAATAGTAAATTGAGGTGGAGGGAAGATTTGTTGATAATGTATAAGAAGAAAAATATTCAATATGATAACCTGGATTCTATAAAGCTTATAAACAACCTTATATATTTTATATCTCTTTGGACTCATGGATATTTATAGAATTTGTTTATTTTAATGTTTTTTTCATGGTGCTAAATTATCATAATTTTTTTCAATTATATTGGTTATATTTTACTTACTATGGCAGAGTTTTGAATTGCTGATATGGAAATTTAGTTTAAAAACATTTGGATATTAACTTTGTGATATAGATGTATGTATGTACAAGTTAGCTACCATTTAAAATTTTTGAAAAAAAATAAGTTAGAGACTCTAAAAGTTGAGTGCATAAAGTCTCATGTATCTTTATCCAAATATACACAAAAGATTTTTGTTAATTTATATAAGCAATAACCAAAATGAATGATTTACTATATGTGATTGGTAGAAAATTTTGATTAGTCCCCTACTCTTGAATAAATGAGGTAAAAGAATGCAGCAAAGCCACCAATTAGTTACCATTGGTGTAAAGAAAAGTCAGACCAGAGCTTTCCTGGACTTGCATACCCCACCTTCACATTTGTCAGCTGACACAATTACAAAGTTAACTAATACTAGTGCCAGCATGTCTCTATGTCCCACTGAGAGTGAACCTGTCATGCAAGGTACTGGTTGGAAAACCTCGGCAGTCTTAGGCTTGCCCCCCAGGTGCCAGAGACGCTGTAAGAACTGGATATTTATTTTGTCCTTGTTCACTAATGATATTTACATGTTTGTCTTATACATGCTTCCATTATTATGTTCCAAGCTTGTAGTAATGTTGGGAATGAAATAACATTTAGCCTATACAATATTTACCCCAGAGAACAATATTTACCAGAGAACAATATTTACCCCCAAATTCTATCATTTGCTCATGGTTTAGATCAATAGTTCACAACATGCAAATATATGTGATAGAGATGTGCAACCACACTGAACAATAGAAGGCAAGCAAAATTGTGCTTAAATCAGACTCCATCACCTTCATTTTTATCAGGACTATTTCCTTTGATAGTGTTGGATAATAAGTAGGGAATTATCTGTATTAAAGTCATATTTAACCCCAGATTTCCAGAAATTTAGAGTGCCACTTAGCAAAATGAACAAAGTACAAAAGAATATATTAACTAAAAGAATCCTACCCCAAAGGGTATTCTTCAAAACACAAGCTTATGTTAAAAAGTTTCTGTGGTCTAATAATTTTCAGAAACATTTTATAATTTTTCATTGTTGAAAAGTCACAATGTAATCAATATAGTACATAAAATGAGAAAATTGCATTTAAGAATCTTGTTAACTTTGCTTAGTCATCATTTCTACATTATATGAAACATCAGCTTCAGAAATGGTCAACTAGAAAGAAGCCCCACTTGAACTCTTCTTTAAACTGAATCTACAATCAATATCTGGGATGGACACTAATAAAACTAACCTGCATTTAAGATGACGACTGGAAAGGTAACTAGGAAAGAATATTGAAACACTAAAATACATGACAATGTAGGATACAGATAAAAATAAACTTTTTGTACAGAAATTATTGTCCTGGATAGGCAAAACAAATACCGCTCAAGTATCTTTGACAAATAGTATATCATATATCACCAGTTATATACCTCATTTTTTCACTCATGATAAGTCTAAAATAAAGATAAGTCTTAAAATTAATTGTTCTCAAATGCTATTGGCCAAGTGGCAACTCATAACATGTTTGATATCATTTGAGATCTCCAGTAGAATAAAAAAAATCCTAGGAATTAAAATTTGCAGGGTGGATGTTATTGAATGAGGAGAAAAGTACAATATAATAGAGGATCACTCTTAATAGATGCTGTATTATCACTTCTCTCCATGGTTCAGAAAATGGCATTATATGGAAAAATAGCCAAAATATTGATTTAAGAGTTGCATTCTACATCAGAAGAAATTTCATGAATACTGAAACTTGGTTGTTTCAGTATTATTATTCATTTTGTCACTTTCCATGGCTATATCAAAATACCTTACATAATTAACTTATAAGAAAAAAGACATATTTTGGCTCATGTTTTCAGAGGTTCTAGTATATAACTGGGATGACAACGTTTTTAAGCCTGTGGCAAGGCAGCAAATCATAGTATAAGTGCATGACAAAGCAAAACTGCTTACCTCATGGCCAGAAAGCAAAAGAGGAAGATGATGGGACTGGAATCCCATAACCCTTTTCAAGGGCATGCCCCTAATGACCTAAAGATCTCCTAAATAGGCCCTGCCTCTCAGAGTTTCCAACACCTCTCAAAAGCTGAACCTGCAAACAAAATTTTTAACATATGGACCTCTGGGTTACCTTAAAGATCCAAACTATAGCATCAATATATTTTATCTATATTTTCTTTTTATTTATGCATAGCAATGATTTTTAATATTGTAAATGAATAATTTTGCAATAGTTCTTTTGAACTATACTGTAAGTATAGCATTTCTAAAGATAGCCCAGCTTTGATTAGTGTGACAGATTTTGTTTGTTTCTCCAGAGTACACAAAATAAGGACATAACTAAAGACTATATTATAGCTTTGTATGACTGTTGATTTTCAATGGATGCTAGACTTTTAAAATATCCATATTGGAATCAAATTTCATAAAGGAATTTAGTAACACTTTTACTAAATCATCTTTATTTTTTTGTCACACAGACAGGTGTGTTCAAACTAACCATTTGTAGAAGTCATAGAGACCTTGACAGGGATGAAAGATGTCTATAGAGTGAATAAAATAGTTTATGTTCTCAAATATTTGAACTCTAACTGATTGTTTTTTAGTATGTTGGCTGACATTGCTACTACTGATATTGAAAACAGAAAAGCTGACAAAAATGCATTAAAGAATTACTGCCACATGAATCTGAAATTGTATAATAAATTATTTTTTGAAAATTCTGTTACATGAGTTTCCTTTCTAAAATCTGTAGTGAGATCTTTGTCTATTTGGGGTCATCAACTGACTGAAACTCTCTGTAGACATTTCATTTCTTTATCCCTCTTTATCACTGACTGTTGGTTATGTTATAGCTCAGTGTATTTCATATTCAATAGTAGAAAAATTATAACCTCAAGAATATATACATTCTTTTCAAATTTATTATATGTGTTTTCCTCTTACAAATCAGGAACTTTAACATTTTTCCTTTTACAGGGAGTTATTATAAATGAAAATCTTACCATACATTAAAGAAGTTATGCTTCAGTGCAATATTACTATAAAATCCATCTTCATCTCCAGGGAAGGTAATGAATTAACACAAATGCCTTCGTAATCCAGTTTCTTATCCTTCCCCCTCTTCTAATAAATATGCAAAGATATAAGCTCAAGATGCCTCAAAAGAAAGTAGGACTTTATAGAATTTATTCTCATCAGTTTTGTTGGTGAATAATGAAGAAAGACATTTATTTTGAGAATCAAAAATTAAAATATTTATTGAGAGAATTTTGATCTGTAAATGTGCTATAGGTTATTGTTGGTTAGGAATGTCTGAATTCAGTCAATCTCAGAAAGAATATCATGATTAACTTGTAAAATACTAAATATCATGATTCTCTCTTTTTTTTTTTTTTTTACTTTTCCTGGCTTTTTTACATTAATGCCAGGTAGTTTATCTTTAGCCTTTATGTTTAAAATGGGCCAAACATATCATAATGGAAATGCAAATATCAGTGTCCTTTAAAGTTTGTATCATTTTAAACTTTGTATTTATTGTTCTATTTAATAAGTACATATACCTAACAAAAATTTGCGGGGAATGCCTGGAACATATGTTAGTGTCTTCCCATTATGAAAATAACTTTGCCAGATTAATGAGCCAATAATTCCATTTTGAAACAATGTGTTTCTACAATTTTATGTTGACATTGGCTGTAACTACTAATGCTGACTTACCTGTTACTTCTTAAAAGTGAAGTTGGGATTTGGAGTTTCTTTAACTGTCAAGCCAAGTATTTTGAGTGAGAAAAAAAGAGAGAGATTTTTGAAATCAAATGACATTAAGAACTACACAAATAAATAAAATATTCCTGTCACTGGGAATATTTTAAGACAAATGTAAATGTAGGTTGAGTTTTGAAATTAGTACTGCTAAATGAAAGAACAAAGGTAGATGTATATGAAGAAAATCTTGGGAGGATAGTGCATCAGAACTAAGGTCTTGAAATGTTTCAAAGATGGGACAATTTCACATAAAGCTATCTGATATAGTGTTGGTAGGAGAGGGTTGAACACTGTTTATGCAAAATGTGCAGCTCTGCAAGCAGATTGAGGAGGATTCAGGAAACTCACTCAGTAATTGTTTTCTTCATCTATAAAATGGAAAAATAGCATTCCATTTGAGTTTAGTTGTCTTAGTACTTATCTCACAGATGACACTGAAAATGAAAGTCATCATTTTAGCTACAAAAGGTGCTAATAATTCAAACACTATCAGAGTAGTAAACAGAGCACTTCATTTGGTCAATTAGAGTTAGTTGGCACGTATTCATCTAGAGGGAAAAGAGACTAAAAAGTGTAAAGGAGACACCTGGAGAAAATATTAGAAGAAAATTGAGTGGATTAGAGAACCCTGGGAATTAAATTTTGTACATTCTGTCATTCAATCAGTATTAATTGAATGCCTGTTATGTGTTACTTGTTCCAAATAAGCAAAATGCTCATAGAACTAGCATTCACATGTGGCAGATAAAGCACATAAGAAAAAGAAAAGATGAGGACAGAAAAGGAAGGAGTAGAATTATGAACTGCTAGTAGCTAAGGGAAGGGGCTGCAATGTTGAGATTTTAGACAGATGGCCTAAGAAAGGTTTTTCTGAGAAATTGACTTTAAATAAAGAACTTAAGGAAGTAAGAGCAAGCCATGCACATATCTGAGAGAAGAATGTTACAGACAGAATAACAATTGCAAAGCCCTGGGGTGAGATTGTGCCAACATGTTCCATGAAGAGTGGGGAGGATTGGGGAGGGGGCACTAAGGACTGAAGGGTGGAGAAGTGAAATAATAGTAGAAAAAGCAGTCAGAGGGGTAACTGGTGCCCAGATTACAGTAAGGCCTTACTTTTGCTCTGAGATGAGAACTGAGTTTTGAGGAATAACATGACCTTGACTTATATTTTCACAAGGTCACTCCAGTTGTTGTAGCAAGAATACCATAAAGAGGGAGAGTGAGTAGAAAGAAGATGATCATGCTAAGTGAAGTTAGCCAGTCCCAAAAAACCAAATGCTGAATGTTTTCTTTGATGTATGGAGACTGACTCATAGTGGAATAAGGAGCAGCAGCATGGGAAGAATAGATGAACTCTAGATAGGGCAGAGGGGTAGGAGGGGAAGGGAGGGAGCATGGGGTTATTAATGATGATGGAATGTGATGATCATTATTATTTAAAGTACAGATATGAAGACATGAATTGGTGTGAATATACTATGTATACAACCAGAGATATGAAAAATTGTGCTCTATATGTATAATAATAATTGTAATGCATTCCACTGTCATATATAAATAAGAAAGAAAGAAAGAAGATCAGTGAGGAAGATTCAGATCATCTAGTTGAGAAATGTGGGTGGCCTCCACCAGAGTGGTGAAGTTAAAGTGGTAGAGAGTGTTCCGATTATATATAAAAATTGAAGAAGTGTCAATAGGATTTGCTAATGGATTAGATCCAGGGTAAAATCAAAAACTAAGGATTTTGTCTAAAGAACTGGAAAGATGAAGGAGACTAAAGGAGAATTGGGTTTGGAAGTGTTATAACATTTACCATTTTGGGGCTGAAAAGTTTGAGGAGATGTTCTCCCTGAGGATAACAAGCAGAAACTTATATACATAAGTCATGAGATAGATAAGACTAGTTGAATACTGATATGCAAGGACTGAGCCCTGTGCACACCAGTGTTGAGAGATGGGGGAGATAAAGAGGAACCAGTAAAGGCTGCTAGTGGGAGGGTATGGTCTGAAATATGAGAGGAAAAGCAGAAAACTGTGTGTTCTGGAAGCCAAATGAAAATGGTTCATATTAGCTATAAGAATAAGAAAAGAGGGACTAGGGTTGTGGCTCACTGCATGGCTTGCTTTCTTACTTCAGTGCCTGGCATGTGTAAGGCCCTGGGTTCGATCCTCAGCACCACATATAAATAAACAAATAAAGTGAAAAATCCATTGGCAACTAAAAAATATTTTAAAAAGTAAGAAAAGAAAAATTGTAGGGAAAAGGGATAGCTGAGACATATAAGCACTATTTAAAAACTTAGGGAAAATAATGAATTTTAATAAAAGCAATAATAGAGGGAAAGATGATTCAAATAATGCCCTCCTTAATTAGACAGAAGAAAGAAAGAACAGTAGAGCTGTAATGGTGCCTCAGAATGTTCCAGTGCTGTCCATGTGCATCAGAATCACTTGAGATTTTCATTAACTCATGTAGATTCTGGAATCAGATATTCTTAATGGCAGACCCAGGAGCATGCATTTTTTTTAAAAAAAAAACACTGCAGATTATTCTTATGCACATTCTGAAGTATTTTTTTCTATAGTGAAATAGGGAAATACACTTATGCACAGTGGAAAACATTCCATGTATATGTGTAGCTGCAGGTTGTAAATTGGGATAGATCAGTAGCTTGTGATCTGTATTTTCATAGAAGAACAGGATTGAATTATAGCTGTGCAGAGAAGGGATGAATTTGCTTTATTTTCAAACTTAATATCCATCTCTGCCAAATATATTAGAAATCTCAAATTGACGTTTATTTTTCCATTTCACTCATATGCTCTGTGGGGGGAGGAATCGAAAATTGAAATTTGCAAGGCTTCCCGTAGGCTTGCCTCAGCCTCTAAGGCACACTTAGTCAACAAGTGCAGTAGAATCCAACTTCACATTGTTCATTATTCCAATGATTCCGTGATTTTGCATGTCAAAAAAGATCTCCTTCTCTCTAACAATCACCTGTCCATGCTTCTGACATTTGAGCAGTGTCTGAAAAATCCTATGGTAGGATTTATGTTGGGCCTGTGGAAATCCATTCCAGTGGTTCATGGGCAATTTAAATTTCTCATATGTCAGACTGAGCTTTTACCTTATCTTTGGGGTTTTGGGAGATCTCTGCTATATGGTATCAATCAACAAACTGATAGCCTGTAATACTGCAGTTATACAGAAGGAACACTAAAACCCATAAAGTAAGTTCTAATTTAGTGAGTTCTATATGGAAAGAATGGAACAGATGAAGAGGTGGTAGTGTATACATTAGAAAATAAGGTCTATGGAAAGGACCACAAATAATTATTTTTCACTTTCTTATCCAAATATTGCTCTCAGTACATTTGCCATCACATTATATCCTCTCAATTTTGGTAGGTAGATGTTATTTGTTCATTTTGTAGATGAAGAAACTGAAGCTCATTGGCCTAGTGTGAAGAGATAACAAAATTAGGGTTTCTGTGTAAGATGGAGTTTTCTATGGTTTGTCTTTTCCACTGTACCATGCAAGCTAGTTTGCAATTCAGTGCTACTACTGAAACTTCTGAATTAACCTACAGATCTTGCATTACATTTATACATATCACGACTATTTGTGTTACATCATGAAGATGCTAGCACATCAAGCATGCTGGAAACATGAGTGAAGTAAATTATCAGAAATAATGATGATAAGCTACTAATCCATTTTAAAAAACAAAAATAGCCTACTGCTGCAAGAAAAAAACCTTGATGAAGACAATATTAATCATCTCAAAGATTATAATTACTATATTTTCTAGGATATTAGAAACAGCAAAGACAACAACAACAATAACAACAACAACAACAAAAACACACCAGATACATTCGTTCCCTCTTTATTAGAAGGGAATACTTTCCAAGACCACCAGTGGATGCCTGAACTGAGAACAGTACCAAACCCCATATAAACTGTGTGCTTTTTTCCTGTATGTAATAAATACAATGATAAGGTTTAATTTATAAACTGGCACATTAAGAGATTAAAACAACTAATAATAAAATGTAACTCCTTTAACAAAATATAGTACTAACAAAGAATAATCCTTATATACAAAACCACAGGGAAATGAGAGGCATGATGTCCTTATAGACATTTTCTCTAGGCTCCAGATGGTTTGATCTTCTTGCAGACAGTGGAGGAGTTCTAATTACACTCCTGCAGATATATTCTGTGGATGAATTTGCATGAATACACTTAAGAGCTGCTCCTCCAGCCAGTATCATTTAAATTTTCAATGAGTCTTTCTTCTTGGCACTAATATCTAATAGCCCACAAAGGGTTACATTGTGATTGTTTACCTTTTCATCATCTTTAAATCTCCTTCAATAAAAGCAAATATCTTCTCATATATTAGAAGTTTCTCCCAACCATTTATTCCATCTTTTTCTAACATAGCCCTTGCCCAGATGTTGGCCATGCTGCTGTTAGGTAGGGAGGAGACATTCTGGGATTCTGCAAAATGGCCCCAGAAGCAAGAGATGAAGATTTTAGTCCAGTTCTCACCCTGAGCTTATTGTTGGGTCCTTGGAAGGTGTCATGTCTTTCTCAGATCCTTATAATAAGGTATTTTGTCTGAATTCTTCTCATAGTCCTTACACAATATATTGTCTATAGTTTTGTTATGAATTTTTGTAAAATGCAAAAAACTATTGTATCTTCCTTGCCTAGTTCTGTCTACAGCCAAACAAGTTGTACCTACAATTCATCATGCAGACAATCCATTATAGGCCATATTTATAAAAAGCAATAAATTGTTAGATGCAAACTTTCTTAACATTGTATGTTTCTCTCACTCAAAAAACTGGAACATGCAGAGCATATAAAGAAGAGTATAAATTCTTCAACCTCATACTATTATTGATTATGTTTTAATTTTCTTGTTTGTTTGCTTCAAATTTTTCATTTTTTAAAAAAATAGATTTGGGACCATGTTATTTTGTATACTAACTGCTTTTTGCCCTTTGACATATTATCCTGAGTATTTCCTGTCTCATTAAGAAATCTTTGAATACATTGTTTTATTTATGCATATCATCCCATATGATATTGGTATCATACTAATGCAATAACGTCTATGATTGTACATTCAATTTAACATTGTGTCATTTTAAATAATAGATGACTGTATGAATGTCTGTCACAGGTGTACATTTTTTCAATTATTTCATTCACACAAAGTCCTGAAATTGGAATTGCCTGGTCAACTATTATAAATATGTATTCAGCCTCTAGTTATGATTTTTATCTTGCTCCCCAGAAAAGTAGTACCTATTTTCACTCCTACCAAAATTGAAAACATCAGTCCATTGCTGTTTTCTCCAACGTGTGTATTGTCATTAGTCCTTTGCCAATTTGATAGGTTAAATGATTTCTAATTATATTTTTAATCCTTATGTATGTCATTATTGGTGAAGTGAGATTATTTTAATTACATTTATTGCCTCAGTTACCTCCAGGCACAATAGGCTCTAAATCATCTTCATTTCCAACCATCTTTTCTACATTTCCTCACTGTAGTCATATGGACCTTACTGCTCTTAAACTCTCCTGGTCTGAATGTCACGTTTTTATGTTTAAATGCGATCTAGTATATGTTACTAGTTTTGTATCTGTTTTCTCACTTAGGTCTCCTAGGAACAAAGGCAGTAAAGTAGTAGTTACATTTTATAGATGAAGAAACTGATGCTTTAAGAGGTTAAGAACACTCAACAATTGTGTAGATAGTGAAATAATTCTGATATGTGGGCTCTCAAAGACTATGATAAAAAATGTAATTGAAATGGTTGAGTGACTGTTGTGGCTTTGTTCTGAACCAAGTGTGTTGTACAGTTTGTTTCATTGTACATTTCCAGAAATTTATTATACCTGTTTGACAGATAAGATAATTAAGATTTAGAGACTTGCTCAAGGTCACACAACTACTATACTACACTGCTTCTAATAATACTGCTTCACAATGATTTAATCCTTCAGATAAAAGTGATTTCAATTGGGCTGGGGTTGTAGTTCAGTGGTGAAGCATATGCCTTGCAAGTGTGAGAGGCACTGGGTTCTATCTTCAGCACCACATTCAAATAAATAAATAAAGGCATTGTGTCCATATACAACTAAATAATAAAAATTTTTAAAAAGTGATTTCAATTAAAGATCTGTATAAACTAGAGTAGACTCACTCTTATAACATTAAAATCCAAAAATACATAAAGGTTAAAACTCAATTAGGTGCTTTAATGAAAACTCAATGCATTCATTCCTAAAAAAAAAAAAATCTATTCTACAAAATTTCCATGTTGATATAATATGATTTTTTTTAATGGAAAAGCTAGAATTGAAGAAGACAGCTCCAAAACTATAAAACTTTGTAATCTTAATACTAAAAAAGAAGAAAGAAACAAAAATGCATTAGGATATTAAAATAAAAATAGTCTTCTTGTTAAATGACATTATGGAAAAGGCCAAATTTGGAGAAAATAGAGATACCAGGGATTTGTAGTGTTGAGGAGTGACAGAGGGATGAATAGATAGAGAACAGAGGGTATAGAGCACAGGGGTAGTATTTGAAATGATGCTGTAATGTTGGATGCATGGCATACATTTGTCAAAACCCAAAACTTTAACCCAAGATAGAACCCTAATGTAATGAATAGACAGACGTGAGGGGTAATTATGAGTCAATTAAGGTTCACAGTTTGTAACAAATGTGCCATTTTTATGGGGCTTAGGCTGTCCACTTGTGGAATATGGAGTGAAAAGGATCTATTATAGTTTGATTTGCATGTGTTCTGTACCACAAAAGCTCATGTGTGAGACATATGCAAAAAAAATTCAGAGAAAATGATTGAGTTATGAGACTCTTAACCTAATAAGTTCATTTGTCCCCTAATATGGATCAACTAGGGGGTAACTGTAGGCAGCTAGGGTGTGGCTGGAAGAAGTAGGTCTTTGGGGTGAGACTTTGGAGGTTACATTTATGCCTGGGGAATACAGCGGGCTGTCTCTGCTCAGTGGTTGCCATGTCAGGAGCTCTTTCCTCGGTGGTCATGCCCTTCTACCACCATGTTCTGCCATGCCTCGGGCCCAGGGTTTTAGATTCAGCCATCTATGAACTGATACCTCTGAAACCACGAGTCCCAAATAAAATTTCCCTTCTCTTTGTTGTTCTTCTCAGGTCTTTTTGCCTTGACACATGACTAAATCAGTCGGAGTCACTCTAGGTGAATTGGGCTGGCGAGAAATAATCACACAGAGAAAATACCTTTTTCTTGGGGCTCAGTGTCAGCTCCTTGGCCCCAGCTCCCACAGGGGAAGAAAGAGAGACAGACAACACACACACACACACACACACACACACACACAGAGAGAGAGAGAGAGAGAGAGAGAGAGAGAGAGAGAGAGAGAGAGATTGCCTGAAGCCCTATTTATTGAGGGGAAGACACTCGAGAAAAGAGAAAGATCCACCTAAATAAGGCAAGAGATTGGATTTCAGGGGGGTATAGTGCAGTCTCATTGGGTAACACCCACTCCCAGAGCTTCATTCCCCTTCTGAATGGAAGTGAGATCCACCTGTTTCCATGTGCAGCCACAACCAGTCTCATACCTCAGTCGCTCAAGGATAAGGGTCCATGCTCGCTCCTTACGTGGCAGCTCCCGACACTTTTGGCCAAAGCAATGCAAAAGCTGACTTTAACAGGATTTTTCTATATTTTCTGTCCACTTTTTCCATAATTTCAGAACTTCCTTTTAGAATACATATTAATTTCCTAATTAGTAAAACCACTTGGAAGCTACTTTTAAAAAAAAGTAGAATAAGCATAATGGAAGGTGTATAAAGAATAATTGATCTTTAGTTAGGAAAACAGAGGCTACCAAGAGACCATCCAAAGATGATGATGACACAGAAAAAGTGACCAAGCTGGACTTGGAGTAAACTTTGGAAAGGATTTTCCTGGACCAGTCTTTGAAAAGCTATTTATCACTTCCTCTTACATTATGTCAGCTGTGACTTAAATGATGATGTGGCACGATGAATGGAAAGAACATGGTTAGGTCCCAGAAAGTGGAATTCAAATTCTTGAATTCCATCTGTGTGATTTGAGGCTAAACATTGACTATTCATAGCCTAAGATTTCTCATCATCATAGAGATGATGGTACTTAACTCCATGGGGCTGTTGTGCAAATAAAATGAAATTGCTTTATAAATTAAGGATTTGATTAAAAGGCCAAGAGCTTTGGAATCAGGACAAGTGATGGTTTTAATCCTGGATATACCATTTATTCGTTATGCCATATTATACAAAATATCTCACCTCTCCAAGTTTCAGTTTCCTAATTTATAAATCAAAGTGGGTGTATATCATCTAATAACACACCTGGTGCATAGATATTTTTTGAGAAGTATGAAATAGTTGCCTGTGATGTGACCATTGTTATGGATCTTTGTGGGACAGCACTTTTAAAAAGAACAATGCCCATGTCTTTTACCTTCTATAAAGGATTGAGGGGAAGGAGAAGACATAAAATAAGCAAATAAACAAACACATAAAAAAGAAAGATTCCAATAACAACCAAGGATTAAAAAAAAACTTGAGTAAGCAGGAACTTACTTGGGGAGGATACCTTTATTTTCTTGTGTGAATATTTATGTTTCCCTCAAAATTATTAGCTGAAATTGCAAGTACCAAAAACTGATATTAGGAAATGAGGTTTGGGGAAATAATTAGGACAGGAAGGTAGAAATGGGATTAGTGTCCTTATTTTTAAAAAGGCAGAGAAAGGTCTTTATTCCCTTCCATTATACGAAGACACAAAAAGAAAGTACCATCTGCAAACCCAGAAATGGACCGTTACCAGACACTGCATATGCTGGCACATTGATATTGGATCTTCCAGCCTCCAGAACTGTGAAAAATGCATTTTTATTGCATGTAAGACACCGAGTTTCTGGTATTTTGCAATACCAAGCTGAACTGACTAAGATAAGCTACTTTCCTTTGGGTAGTGATAGAAATCATCTTCAAGGAGGGAGGTAATACTTGAGCTGAGAACTGAAAGACATAAAAGAGTAAAAAAGTGACCATCAAAAGAGTCTTACCCAAAGAGAGAATGGTTGATGCCAAGGCCTTGTGGTTGACAGGAAAATGCCGATATGACAGATGTCTTTCAACCAAGGCAGCAGAGAAATGGGAAAGGTGGCTGCCTCTGCAGGCCAGGTGAGAGGACTTGTTGCTTTGGACCAGAGAAGTAGGAGGGGGGAGATGTGAGGAAGTGTTTTGAGGTATTGCTAGTGAAGTATAAGTGGGATCTAAATAAAATCAATGATGAACATGTAATTTTTGATGTGAACAATGTGGAATAATAGTAGTTTACAAATGGTAGAGGAGTTTTAAGTGGTAGTTTTCATATAAAAATTACATAGCAAAGTGGTTTTCCTTAAATTAATACTTGATTAATCAGATAAGTCATTTCCCTTATCCCATCTCCCTTCATCTCTCTTTCAGCTATTCAGTCAGTGTCTTTGGTAGTTGATGTGGTCAAATGTTTGGTTTCCCTTTTCATGCTACTTCTTATGAAAAACTATAGACATTGTGAAATAGACGAGGAGAATGTGGAAAGGATTGAAAGAAAACAAACAAACAAAAATGACAAGAAGGGTCTTCCAAAAACAATGATGTAGCATCTAGAAGTACTGAAGGTAAGGTTCTCAACTCCCTGCCCCTGAAGTTAAAAGTAAGAAAGGTAAAGGTATAGTAATTCTTGAATTTTCTCTCATGTCTTAAAATTATGCTTCCATTGTGCAATATAACAGTGTTCTAACCTAAAAGATTTTCATGTCCTAGTGAACTCTTTCCCTCCCCCTTTTTGATAATATTGTGATACTAAAAGGAAAAGCATTCCTCTCAATGTGTAGAAATACAAAGTTAAAAACGTGCCAGTTTTAATGATTTGTTTTCCTTCTGCAATATTGCTGTGTGTTTCCATAAGGGAAAAAGTGATTTCAAGTGAGGCATAATGAAAAGCAACATTCATGTCCACAAAGAATTTAATTTGAAAAGCAGAATTCTTGACTTTTGCTACACATTTTATGATCATGTTATTTCCTTTATTGTGCTATTTTCTTCTTCTCAAAAGAAATGTTCTAGTGGTCAGATACATGCAATTATAGTTGAATGTAAGGGTAAAAGAGAAAAAAAAGAGTACTTCATTATGCAAAATAGAATTTCCTTGTGACCTGAATTCTCCTCCCCATAGTCTACCGGGATAAAATAAATCATAAACATATCAACATAATTCATTATGACCCTTCATGATTAATATAAATTTCAATATAGCAAAACATTAAGTTGACTTCTTTTAGCAAGTTTAAATGGAGAAGGAGCAAACCCATTGTAAGCAATCATGCAGAAATATCCACAGATATATTCAACCATAAAAAATATCACTCTGGAAAATGAAAATGAAGCACTTGTCTGGTCCTGATAATTGTAGCACTTAACATGCCAGAGAGTCAGGCATTCAACTTAGATGAATATAAATTATTTATGCTTAACTTGGCTAGGGTCTCCAGACTACAAGCTTCATCTTTAAAATTATAGTTTCTCAGTAGGAGGAAAAAGTGTATCAGTTTCAAAGCTATGTGCCTCTTAATGATTTTTAATAGACTTCCATGTCTGTATTTTGCATAAATAGCTCTGCTATTTTACCCTAAGGTAATTCTGAAGCTTCCCAGAATTTACTATAAAGTTGCTAAGCATGAAGCTTAGCAATTGCTGTTTACTTCACAGAAGTTTATTCTTCCATATCAAATCACAAAAACAAATGTATCTTTCAGCAAAAGTTATACAATTATATACAATACTTTGGATAAGTTGAAAATCTGTCATAAATTTTAAATAATTTAAGTTTATAAAATATATATAGACTATCAGAAAGTGTGTTATAAAAGTATCTTGTCAACCTCTTTGCTGTGATTTTTATTGTACTGCCTAAAATTCCTTTAAAAATGACAGAGAAATTGGAATGAATGGATTCTGGGTTCCAGAATCAACAAATGGACAATGAAAGCACCCAGGAGAAGATAGTCAATTTATGACGTAGGTCCTGCCAGTAAGGTCCTAGAAAACAAGCACAGCTCTAGTGATGGTCAGGGCATTTCTTAATAGAATTAGTTTTCTAACATATGAATAGGTTTTCAGAAATCTCCTCATATTATTTCGTGTAACTATAGCTCAGAATATTTTGATATGGGCAGTGTTGGGCAAAGTGATTAATTTCTGATGATTTTGAGGTTGAATAGTAGAATTGATAGCTCTACAAGTACCTAATGTAAGAAAAGGCCCACAATTCACACAATGATTTGTGGTATAAATATGAATGCTCATCTCCTAACAACTCCCAGGCAACCGTTCCTCCACAAATTCCTTTATAAATAAAAAATTTTGAGGTTTTCTGATTTGAAATGCAAAACCTGCAGTTCAGTTCTCTTGTCCATATTAATATTATTCTTTTGTGCGTTAGACTCTTATTCAGATTTGGTGCTTTTTTCCACTTGTTCTTGAGCACAGCATGAATATTCACAGTATATGACATCTACTCTAAAACATGCACACAGGGTGCAGTCTTTCCATTCCAAATATGAATTGAGCGTATGGATGAGCTTAGTTCTAGATCATTTCTGTTAATTTTTCTGTCTCCATCTGTTTTGTGCTGCTGTAAGAGAATATTGGAGACTGAGATTAGGTAATTTATAAAGAACAGAAATTTATTTCTCACAGTTCTGAATGCTGGGAAGTACAAAATGATGGTGCCCGCAGGTTTGATTGTTGCTAAATGTTCATTCTCTCCTTCCAAGATGGTTTTTTGTATGCTGCATGCACTGGAAAGGAGGAACATCATTCCCCACAGGGGAAAAACAGAAAAGCGAGAACCCACTCTCAAAAACCCTTATATAGTAACACTATCCCATCCATGAGGGCAAAACCCTTCTGAGCATTGCCATGCTGGGAATTAAATTTTAACATGAGTCTTGCAGGATACAAAACATTCAAAACAACAATTTTAGAGCATGATGTCTTTATAAATGGCATGCTCATGAGTTTCGAGTACAAATTAATTACTGACTACTATATTCTAGTAGACTATTAAAAGCCTCTCCCATTTCTTTCTTTCCTGAAACTGTAATCTAAAAAATCAAAATGTATTATTTGTTCTATGTTTTTGTTTATGGGTATAAATAATAACCTGAAGGACTACCCATCATACGACACCCCTAATAAATACCTAGGTTCTCAAAAGCTAATGTAGTTATTTACATCTAAGGCCATTTTTTCAGCTGCAATCTCATTCAAGCTTGCTCACAAAGATGAAAATTTATTTTAAGGAATCATAAGAGCTCCTTGATATCCAGGATTGAAAGTAAAGTGAAGTCAGGCCTCCCTAACTGGAGGCCAGGACCTGGGAGTTGAGGGACAGGGAATGCTGGTTTCTTGGTAGCCAAGGACCTAATATCCTGCTTCTGTCCAGGTTTTGACTTCTTTCTCTTCTGTCTTCCAGTCACTTCCCTCTGAAATTCTCTTCTTGTGATGCTCAAATGCTTGCAGTCTTTCATCATTCCACAGATTCAGTTCTACAAACTTTTTAGAGCAAGTGTTCTTTGCTGACAAGATCTTCCCCCGTTATGACATGGCTCAGATTGCTGTGAGGTAATCTGATTGGTGCATCTTTTGGAACTAAGTCTCACAAGTGACAAATGCTAACATTTGTAGATGGGATAGGTTTGTCACAGTCTTTAGTTTTATTCAGTCAGCTGCCGCAGAAATACTTGGGGAGGGACGTAGAGTGGGGTTATGAGGACATTTGACCTGATGACTGTTGGCTGAACAGAGGTTTGGTAATATCTCAGAATGAGAAGAACAGATAATGAGTGGCTTTTCTAAATGGTTTTTAAATTTAGACACTCAAAAGTACATCTTTATTTTTAAAGAGAGAGAGAGAGAGACAGAATTTTAATATTTATTTTTTAGTTATCGGCGGACACAACATCTTTGTTTGTATGTGGTGCTGAGGATCGAATCCGGGGTCGCATGCATGCCAGGTGAGCGCGCTAACGCTTGAGCCACATCCCCAGCCCCTCAAAAGTACATCTTATAGCAATTATGCCATTTCATGTTCTGTTTGATATACTCATTGATAGTTTAAGGCTCATCCATACTCAAGAATACATTTTTTGGGGAATAGTAATAATGTTTTTTTCTCCAAGTTTTTATTAAAAACCATGCTAAACTGGGATAGATGTCATACCAATTGCCAACATTTACAAATAATATTTACAACCAATGTCAGCCTGGAAAATAACAAGAAAAATCTCTTCATATGCTTGTTAATTTGGAAAATGAAATATTTTATATGTTCTAATGAATAAATAGATGATATGAGAATAGTCCATGCAGTATGAGATTAAATATTTATTGTACAAAGTGCAATGTGTTCTTATACAATGATGTCGGCAGACTATACTCATTAAAGTATTGATAGACTATACTCAAACACCAGTCAACAAAAAATTATGGTCCCATAAAAATGTTTAAAATTGTTTCTTGTTCTAATGTGATGGGCTATACAAGGCAGAGCATCTATTTGGTATGGCGTATTCTCAACTATAAGGGGTGCCATAACCACTGAGTTGGGTATTTCTCTATATGATAGAAAGAGGCAATAGGTACCATATTCCTTTACTCTTTTCAGACTTGTAAATTTACTGTAGTTGACTTATTAGCCACCTTGGGAATAATTTGTGAACTGAGTCGAAACTGTTATATTTATCACCATAACCCTCACACTGAGACTCTGGACTGGCATGATACAGTTACTTAATATTTAATTTTCTAAAAAAAGCATGCAAAGAATCCCTGGAAGTATTTCATTCCATTCCATCTCTCTCTGCTTTTAACAGTCGTCGTGTCAGAAGTGATTCCATTTTTGTTTATACTCTGATATGCATTTTCTACTTGGGACAGATCACTAAAGAAGCACATTTAAAAATTTTCTTTTAAAGGTATAATAATTCATTTCTGAAAATATAAGCAAGAAAACTATGGACTGGGGAAAAATACTAGCTGAATGCTTTATTTCATTTATAAAATGGAGATTTATAAAAATATGAACCTATGGTTGACCTTTTAATTTTAAAGTGCTTCATTGTTGGTTAGCTATTCAAATATGTGAGTGATAGTGTGGGTGGTAGAGTAATATTTTTATTGGCATGAAAACTGACAACATTCTGAGATATGTTTAGTACTGTATGGCTGCTTATTATTTCTGGGTTGCCTGCCTTCCCTCTGTAACAATAAAAAAGCAACGAAACGGAAAAGTGCCTCCTCTACTGATATTGTTAAAAACAGCCAATTTGACTGTAACTTTTATTCACAAACCAACAGGCATAGTGCACTAATGTGGAAAAAACAGAAGACATGAAAAGCATAGAAACCATGGTCTCAGTTTAAAATGCTTCAGTGACTCCCCTTCTTGCTTATAACAAAATTGAAATGTGTTAATGTGGCCCAATACATTGCACCATCTGGATCCTGACTTTCTCTCCAACAATAAATATCTCCTCTCTTTCTTGCCCTGGCTTTCAACATGCAACACACACTGCCTTCCTTTTCTTTGTGTGAACACGTTTGACTCTAACACAACCTGGAATTTCTCATATAATGGTTCTTCTTGTGTGATTATTTCCTATGCTCTTGTATACCTGGCTTCCAATCATTTTGATCTCAATATTTTGTTGTGGTGGTGATGGCCATGGTACAAGGAATTGAACCCAGGAGTGCTCTATCACTGGCCTTCCTTCACAGATCTTTTTACTGTGAGACTGGGTCTTGCTAAACCGCTGAGATTGGTCTCAAACTCGGGGTCCTCCTTGGGGACCTCCTGCCTCAACCTCTAGACTAGCTGGGAGTAGAAGTGTTCTCAACATTGTTACAATGGAGGGAAATTCCCTTTAACATCAGAATACTTCCCACTTTTCTCTTTGGTGAATTTTAACTCTATTTCCATTATAGCACTGTCATGATTTTCACTTATTTTATTATTTGATTGTCATCTTTGCTGCAGATAATTTCATAGCACAGTTAATATAGGCCAAGATTTTAAATGGCCTTTCACATGCCACAAAATCTCAATAGATTGGGACTATTATTATCAGGATATTGGCTACTTCAGAGCATGATTTCCAAACCTTGTATAATGTTCAGCACATACACTTGAAAAAAAGCCTTCAGCATTGTCCTAAGAATTAAGGTGTAAAGATGAAAATGAATGAAAATAATCAATATTTTCCAAATGATTGTTATATTTCCATTTGTAGTCAGGGTCCCTTGAACATATGGCATCTTTTAATGCTACATCCATACAATATGGGTATTTTTATCTCCATTTTACATACGATGAAACTGAAAAATGGATCAAGTAACTTGTAAAGCTAGTAAGTATCTGACTTTTAAAGTCTGTGCTTTTGAATGAACAAGTGATTGACAAAAGAAAGGCATAAGGCATGGATTAAAGCACCTCACCTGATGAAAGTAAATTTCCAAAGGGAAAGAACTTTGCATTGAGTGATGACTCTTGGGCATCCTTTCTTCACTTCATAGCAGGTATACCCATCATGTTGAGATGAATCTTAGAACTCATACAAGATTTTCTATATCAGAATTCTGGAAGTGAAGCACTAGGACTGTAGTTTTAATAAACACATTCAATGATTCTTGGGCACATTGTAGATTGAGATCCATTACTCTATTTATTTTCTTACTTTCTTCATTTTCCACTATAATTTCCCTTCCCATCTAGCCTCTTATGGTTTAGATATGAGATATTCCCCAAAAGCTCATGTGCAAGCCAATATAAGAAGGTTTAAGAGGTGAAATGATTGGGTTATGAGAGTCTTATCCTAATCAGTGCTTTAATCCCCTATTAGGGAATAACTGATCAGTAACTGTAGGCAGGTAGGGTCGGTTGGAGGAGATGGGTCACTGGGGGCATGCCATAGACATATATATTTTATCCTTATTGAGCAGAGTGCCCTCTCTCTCTCTTCACACCTCTCTCTCTCTCTCTCTCTCTCTCTCTCTCTCCCTCTCCCCTTCTTGGTGCCATGTCTGGAGTTGCTTTCCTCTGCCCTGTTCTTCTGCCAAAACATTCTGCCTCACCTCTGGCCCAGAGAATGGAGTTGGTTGCCGCAGTCTGGCTGGGCAAAATAACCAGGAGGTGACAAGCAACTTGAAGGTTGAAGTGGGAACTGCTTTATTACGGAACAACAGGGTATATATACCTAACTAATTACACACAGCTTGACTCAATTAGCATCATCCAGATACAGCAGTCAGCCAATAAGGAATCCTCATCATCTTAATGGCTCGGTGGTGTTGCCTCACAAACCACTCCTCCTGGCAAACTGCCAGGCGCCATCTTGACTTGATTTGCGGTCCCCAACAGTTGGTCATTTATGGACTGAGACCTCTGAAACTGTGAGCCCCAAATAAACTTTTCTTCCTCTAAAATTGTTCTTGTCAGATCTTTTGGTCACAGTAGCAAAAATGCTGGTTAAAATATAGTCTGATTCTACTTCTCTATTGACCCAACATTGAAGAAATATTTCATGGTATTAGAAACTCTTGCATTCAAGAGTTCAATGCATTCAATGTTTTGTCCTTTGGTTACATCCTCTTGTAAAAAATGTTGAGTCAGTGTCTCCAGTCTTGTCCTGCTTTTATACCTGATATCATGGATATCATTTAAAGCATTCCCAGTTGGGCAGATGAACCCAACTAAAAATCTGTGGTCACTAATTCACCTAGATGCTAGGAAGTCCTTTCATGCATGCTTAATAATTCTGCTCCATTGTACATAAAATTTTAATTTAAAAAATCCATTTTTAATCTTCCTTCACCTCTGCCATCCTCTTTTTTCTTTGAAAGTGTTTTGCTTGCTCATATCCCTGAAACTCTGCTCACAGTGTTCCCTCTACTTGAAGTCCCCAACCTTGTTTTTACTTTTCTGGTTCATAGCTACTTAAGTTTCATATTCACTTCACATATTTCTTTCATATAAAATCTTTCCTGACCTCCTCAGGTAGACTTAACTGCTCTGTCCTTTGAGATTCCATTAATATTTCTGGCATACCACTGTGTTTATCATCCAACCGAGGATAGTTTAGGAAGCCAAAGGATGCTAGCAAAAATTATATTGATTCAATAGGTTTAAATTGTAATTTTTTTCTGAGAAAGTTGGAAATGGTTATTGCTCTATTTGTGACTAGTACTTATGTGTTCAATATGAACTTTCTTCTCCTATAAAGGTCCTGATTAACAGTCCCATGTTTACCTTTTTATCTACAATTTTTAGCAGAGTCCCTGGTAGGTTAAATAATGAATGAATGCATCGGATATATATGAACAATGACCAGTATCAAAAGGATACAAGAAGAATCACAGGTGCCCAGGCAGCCAGTGAACAAGCTGGTGAAGGTTTTTAGTTCTGACCGTCCACTTTCTTGACCTTCTTCTCTGTCTGGCACATTACTCATTCCATTCATTGTTTATCATTCTGTTTTGCTATTTGCTCTTAAGCTGGAGATCAGGAGTTGAAAAAGATATAACCGGAGATAGCTCTTAAATGTCAAATAAAAATGTCCTTCTCCTGAGGTTTTTCATAACATTGAATACTTTCTTATTTTTATTCTTCCTTGCCAAATAGTTTAGAAGACCAAAGTTTTTTTTCCCTTAAAATTGCTGTACCTGAACATATTTATTTCTTTGTTTGCTTTGAAGCAAAATTGTACAAAGTATGCTATTGATTCTTGGTCTCCTAATGCACCAAGCATTAGGGCAAGCTCAGTGAATAATTTTGAAATAACTGAAATTGCTGAACTTTTCTGTTTTTTTTTTTTTTATGTTTCTGTACCCTCATTCACTTATCATCTCACTTGCATTGAGGGTCCACTGGGGATAAAATACCCATGCAAGAACTGGGTTTTCAGGTTGAATGAGGTAGAGGATCTGCCCTCATTGAGTCTACAATCAAGCAAATCATTGCTCTGGATATATTAAACCACTAACTCCAAAATACTACTTTAATCTACGTTAGTGGATTATGTTTCACATATTTCTTTCTTTTTCCCTCCCCAACCCACCACCACCACATTAAAACATATGCATCACTTGGACCATTTACCAGAAATTTCCATGTGAACTGACACAAAACTCATGGTAAAAACTAAGAATACCATTAGATTAGAAGAAGGCTAAGGTACTCTGACCAAAAGACCACATAATATAGTGGTGGCCTGGTAATTGAGGAGTAAAGGGGAGGGACAAGAAGAAGGGATCCATGAGGGATTCAAGGAAACTTTGAGGATAATATATTTATTATTCATTGTTGTGATTGTGCTGATTGTTTCAAAGGCATATACTTAAGTCAAACTATAACAATTTTGGGTGGGGGGCTACCCGGAATTGAACTCAACCACTGTGTCACATCCCCAGCCCTATTTTATAGTTTTTTTTTAAATTTAGAGACAGGGTCTCACTGAGTTGCTTAGCGCCTCGCTGTTGCTGAGACTGGCTTTGAACTCACAATCCTACTGTCTCAGCCTCTCAAACCGCTGGTATTACAGGCATGCACCACTGTGCCTGGCAAAATGTAACAATTTTTCAGTTGAAATATCTGCAGGTTATTGTATGTCAAATATGTATCAATAAAGCTATTAACATATGTAGCTCAAATAAGATGAGTTTATTCCTCTATCATGTAAAAATTTGTTCTGTATAATATGACTTGAAAGTTCCATTCCTTAGATGATTCAGGGATTCAGCTTCTGCCAATGTTTGTCTTTTCGTCTGGCTAGGTTGTTGTCTTCATCTGCAGAGTCAATATTGGTTTTCTGACTGTCCTTCTGGTATAACTCCATGAGAAGGAGAAAAAGCCAAACTCTAGAAAGGGCGAGTTATCTCCAAGGAGAAATGATGTGGAAGTTCAATTTATCTCTTCTATTCATTGTCCTTTCACAAACTTAAATATATAGTCACACCTATTCCCATGGAAAATTAGAATATAGGGATCATTGTCAGATGGATTTTTTTGTTCAACTAAAACTATTTTAGAAAGGAAGAAGGAGAGATGCCGTTTTGAGAGGTAACTAAACATCTGCTGAAGCAACTTCATTTGCTGAATTCAAAATCTGTGCTAGGCCCTGTGATAATTACTTTAGTATATTATGTAATTTGTTCTTCCCAAGCCTCCTATGAGCAAGATGCTATTGTTGGCTTTATTTAACAGATGCATGAACCACACGAGCCACACAGGTTCCATATTATATCATTCTATAGTTTTAATTCATACAATCTGTGTAATGAATGGTGCCTCTAGAACTGTGCAACAAATGGTCTTCACAACTGAACTCTTGGACCCTGTCTAAGACTTAGTAGCATTATGAACCTCTCCTAGTTACTCGCTCAGTAGGTAAGTGGCAGAGCTGGGATTTGAGCCCAAGCATGATGGTTCCAGAGCTTAAATTCTTACCACACTAAATTCTTAGCACACTAAATGTGCTAATGGACTAGGAAGTGACTGTAGCTTAATGCATTAATCCTCTCAACTAATGAATTTTCATCTTAATTGGAATTTTTTTTTCTTCTTTAATAATTGGAACTTTATAGAGAAAACTCTGCTTCTTAGCTAGATCAGTGGTTAGCAGTTCCCCATCCCCCTCTCCCCCTTTCCTGTAAAGGATCAGATAGTAAATACTTTAGGTTTGTAACCATATGGTTTCTGTCACAAATGTTTAACTCCACAATTGTAATATGAAAGCATCCATAGACAATATGTAAATGAACTAGAATGGCTGTGATTCAGTGAGAATTTATTTTCAAAGACAGGTGCTGGGTCAAAATTGGCTCATCAGCAGCAGACTACTAATTCCAGATTAGATAGTAATTTTAAGCCAATGCATTGTACATTATGGCAGGTTGATATTTTGGGCACTCCTCACATAAAACTCAAATGACTTTTATCTAGATGTTCTGCTGGGATTTACTGTTAACTCCTACAAAAATAGCAGCTGTGGCCTGGCATGTTAACTGCCCTAAGTTATTCTACTTGCCCACAAACAGCTTAACTCTCCAATTTTAAAACTTAATTTCTAGAATTGAAACATAACCATGTGAAATCTGTTGTCCTCTTTTAAACATCAAAACATTATTGTATGAAATTAAAGCTCTAAGAGACAGAAATAATGTAAATTATTTTTTAATTGAAATTTATTTTACTGATGTTTACAAATATAACATGGGATAACGTGGTGATGTTTCAATACATGTATACATTTTATAATGTCTATATCAAGGTGACATATCTATCTCTTCCAACATTGTTTTTTTACAGTGATGCTTTTCTGTTTTTTTTATTGATGTGCATTAATTGTACATATTAGTGGGATTCAGTGTGATATTTGAACATTATACATGTAGCATACACTTCACTGATGGATCATAGCATTTTTGTTGCTTATCATTTCATTATGTTTGGAGCTTCAAACTCCTCTCTTTTAGATATTCATTAAACCACTGAATAGGTTCTTGTGAATGATAGATATCCCTCTGTGCTACAGAACAACAGAACTTGTTCCTTCTGTCTAACTATGTTTCAGTATCTGTTACCAAACCATCCTTTATCCATAGTTTCCTTTTTTATGATGCCCTGTCCCTTCTTGCACACTTTGTGCTCTGTGTCACAACTGCTCATCATGTCTTCAAAAGAGGATGCCTCTCATGTTTCCTCCAAGCCACTACTGTTGCCATGCCTACAAGATTAGAAGACTGGGGGCAGGGTGCTGGGGTTGTGGCTCAGTGGTAGAGCACTCACCTCGCATGTGTGAGGTCCTGGGTTCGATCCTCAGCGCCACATAAAAATAAATAGATAAAATAAAGATCATGTTCAACTAGCACTGAAAAATAAATATTAAAAAAATATTATAAGGCTCTTCCTTTCCTCTCTACTTGGTCAATCCTTAACCATCTTTTCAGGCCTGGAGCAAATGGCACTTATACTCTGAAGCTTCTACTACTGGCCTTCCCTTGACTCCAAAAGCGAATAATTCTTCCCTTATCATTACTTCTAAAGTATTTCTTATTCTCTCCTTGAACCAGTTGCACACTAGTCTGTCCTGATGAAGGGTGAACATCTGACAAGTAGATCTGTGTTTTAGTCAGCCTTTTCACTGACGTGACTAAAAGACCCAACCAGAACAACTACAGAGGAGGAAAAACATATTTGAAGGCTCAGGTTTCAGAGGTCTCAATCCATGGAAATCCATTCTTCCGTGCTTGAGGGGAGACAGAACATCATGACAGAATAGTGGAGCAGAGGAAAGTGGCTCACATGATGGTCAGAAAGCAGAGAGAGACTTCACTCACTGGATACAAAATACATATCCCAAATACCTTCCCCTAATGATCCACACCCCACCTGCCTACAGTTTCCAGTTAATCCCATCATTCACTGGTTGGGTTAAGACCCTCATAACCCAATCATTTCTCCTTTAAACCTCCTTTTTTTAAAGTTTTATTTTAATTGATGCATAATAATTATACATGTCTCTGGGTCACATTGTAATGTTTTAATATGTCTACATGTGCAATGATCAAGTTATATTAATTGGCATATCTATCACCTCAAATATTTATCATATTTTCATGGCATGAACAAAGTTCTCTCGTGTAGCTATTTTGAAATATACAACACATTATTGTCAACTACTGTCACCTATAGTGCAATAAAACACTAGAACTTGTTCCTCCTGTCTAGGAACTTGATGCTCACTGATCAACTTTTTCCCATATTCCACACCCTCTCAAGCCTCTGGGAAATACTACTATTCTACTCTACTGCTATGTCATCAACTGTTAAAGATTCCACATGGGTGGAATTATTGTCTTTCTGTGCCTGGCTTATTTCACTTAACACAATATCTTCCAGCTTTATCCATATTGCCACAAATGACAGGATTCCTTCTTTATAATGGCTGACTAGTATTTAATTATGTTCATATACATTTTCTTTATCCATTCATCCACTGATGGATATCTTGGTCGATTCCATATCTTGGCCATTGTGAATAGTGCTCCAATTAACATGGGAGTGCAGATTCCTCTTTGACATACTGATTTCATTTCTTTTAGATGTTTGTCCCGTAGTGGAATAGCTAGAACATATGATAGTTCTATTTGGGTTTTTTAAGAAACTTCCATACTGTTTTTAATAATAGCTGTACTAATTTATATTTCTACCAACAGTCTGTAAGAGTTTTGTTTTCTCTGTGCCCTAGTCAGCATTGATTATTTCTTCATTTATTGACCTTTTTGATAATTGTTATTCTAACTAGGATAAAATGGTATCTCCTTGTTTTGAGTTGTGTTTCCCTGATAGATCTGTTGGCCATTTGTGTGTCTTCTTCTAAATATGTATTAGGTCTACTGACGATTTCTTAAATTGGATTGTTAGGGTTTATTTTGTTTTTGCTCTGAATATTAACCCCTTGCCAGATATACAATTTGCAAATATTTCCCCCCATTGTGTGAGTTGTTTCATTGTTGTCTGATTCCTTTGTGTAGAAGCTTTTTAGTTTTATATAATCTCATATGTCTCTTTTTTGCTTTCTTGCTGTGCTTTTTAGGTCATAGCCACAAAATCCTGTCCAGATGAATGCTATGAAGCATTATTTATGTTTTTTTTTCTAGTAGTTTTATAGTTTCAAGAATTATATTTAAGTCTTTAATGCATTTTGACTTAATTGTAAACGTGGTGTAAGACAAGAGTCCAGTTTTAATCTTGTGTATGTAGATATACATTTTCCCAGCACTATTCAAAAAACTGTCCTTTCCTGAATGTGTGTTTTTGGTGTCCTTGTCAAAATATTTGACAGTAAATGTGTGGATTTATTTCTGTGTTCTGTGTAGTGTTCTGTTGGTCTGTTCTGTTCATTCTGTTTTTTTTCTTTATTACTCTCTATGATAATTCATCAACCTCACTTTAAGCTCTGATATTCTCTCTTCCACTTGATCTAGTCTATTGGTGAGTCTTTTAACTGATTATTTTATTTGAATTGTAAACATTCGCACATTCAGGATATCTGTTTTGCTCTTTTTCAGAATTTCTCTTTATTAAATTGATCTTTCATCTCCTGCATTGTCTTCTGTAATACATTCAGCAGTATATTTATTTATATTCTTTTGTAATTCATTGATCATTTTAATATCATTATTTTTGAATTCCATTTCCATGTTTTTGGAACTTTATCTTCTTCCATATTTTTGGAATCAGTTATTAGAGAGTTTTGAACTTCTGGCAGAATCCTAATGCTTTGTTTTTGCATATTTCTTGTATTTATTTTTTGACATTCATGGCTTCTCTGGCTGTAATTGGTGCATGTGATGAACACAGTGCATACTTACTTGAAGCTGGAGATACCCACTTTCTACACAGGTCTTCCAAGAGTTGGATTTCTCTCTGGGCAGTGTGTTATAAATAGCAGAGTGTATGGGATGCACTCTCTGTTGTTACTCCTCCAGTCTTGTCAACAACATGCTGCCTGTCCTGAGGTCCCTCATAGGCGCAGTGTTCACAACAGTTTTTGTTATTTCTCTTTGCTTTCACTATGGATGTGAATATCCAGGAATGGGACCTCAGGCTTTCCCTAGCCTTGCCTACTTGGGTACAAGACACTGGCTTTGGGCTTTTGTCTCCACTGTCCTTTAAACTGATGTATCCATTAAGATTGGAGTTGGACTAGGTCACGCCAGGAGCAAGGTGCAATTCCTCTCAACCTGGCTGTGGGTATAGCTCAGCAGCAAAACCCCCACCAGTGTGTTCAAGGTGCTTAGATTAATCCCCAGGTGCACTCAGATCAAAAACAACAATAACAATTGCAACATAGAAACAAACCAGATGTAGAAGTAGAGTAACAATACATCACAAATGACAACAACCACAACACCAATAGCAGAGAAAGGAACAAAAATGTCATAAAATAAACTAAAAAGTTGAAAATTTGTAAAAACTAAGTTTAAAAAGAGAAAGGGGAAATGAGATTGTAAAGAGAACGATATAGAAAATCTTACTAAAGGATAATGGAAAAATAAGATACAAATAAGAATAAAAGAGTTAAAAAATAAATAAATGTAACCAAAAGTAGAATGGACATAGGAAAGAAGGGGGGAATGGGAAAATGAATAAAATATTCCTCCTAGTGAAGGTACTTGAATTAGAAATGCTTCTTTTTGTGTATTCTAAAATCAGAATCCACCAGGTGTGGATGGTTGGTGGAGATCTATTGGAATTCCTCTTAGTTCCCACCACACAGGTTGGTGCCATATATAGGATGAGCCCTGCCCTGCATCTCCCATTCAGTGGTTTAAGGTGATGTCCTCTGTGGTGAGGATGGATTCACTCCAGAGCTTCTATGCTCTGTGGGTGGGTAGAGCTCACTCGCGCTGGATGCTGTTTGATGGTGCAGGCCAGGTTGTGGCGAGATTGCTGTGAGCCTAGAGGAGCTTTGGGGTACGTGAGCCAGTCAGATGCTCCATTGGCTCTCAGACTGTGCATGTGGAGTGTGGCGAGAACTGGAGCTGCTGCGAGTCCCTAGGGGATTCCCTGTCCTGAGGGTTGGCCAGGTGCTCACTTGCTCCAGTTATGTTCCACTGTGCACTGGAGCTTGTGGAGAATTGGAGCCACGGTACAGTCTGATGAGCTTTGATGGTAGGTGGGCCATGTAAGTGTTCACCCACTCCAGAGATTCTCAGTCTGCATCTCTGGAGCCATGGCAAAAGTCCCAGCTGCCAGCTGCGGTGTATCCCCAAATGCCTCAGGCAGGGAAAGTAGACAGACCACTGAGTTCTGTGTTGGCTGGAGGCAGGGTTTGTGGGAACCATGCAATCCTCTGGCTGCTGTCTCCGGCTTTTAGCTTGCCCCCTCTCTCACCCCCACACCTGTTAAACTTCTCAGCAGTTTGGTGACAGACACTCCCCTTCACTACTGTTTCTATTGGTCATCATTCACCCAGTTACTATGACAGGTGACCCCAGAGACCATGATTTATGAAGGCCATGTTTTTCGATTCCCAGAGAGTTAGTTCCTAACAGCAGGGTCCCTTATCAAGATGGCACTCTGAGAAATGGAGAATGAGATACTGGTTTTTCTCTTGAAAGCAAAAAAAAAAAAAAAAAAAAAAAAAAAAGGCTGGCACGTAATACAGAAGTGATTTTCAGACCATAACCCATTAGTAAATTTAAAGTTTGTGAGAACTGGGATTCTTCTGTGGCTTGGACTGCTTGTCTGTGAGCACTGGAGTTGCCTTGTCCTCTCCCAGCCTACCTTGAGCTTGTGGCATTAGGTTCTCCTCTTCTGTCTGGGAGCTGGAGTTGGAGTTTCTGCTTGCTTCATGTTTTTATGAGTTCTCTTTCTGCTTCTCAATGTTTTTTTAGTTTTCCCATCACTTCTTTCTTGATTCCCAGAACTGTTTCTCCTTTGTGGCTCTGAATATTCTTACCCAAATAATTGTGTGATGGATAACTGTATTCTGCCCCTCTACCTTGTTACCTTCAGTACCTTTTTAAATGTAATTTTTA
The DNA here is from genome assembly GCF_048772815.1 of Callospermophilus lateralis. NCBI lineage: Eukaryota > Metazoa > Chordata > Mammalia > Rodentia > Sciuridae > Callospermophilus > Callospermophilus lateralis. The sequence goes on along the minus strand of NC_135306.1, from coordinate 122,616,236 downwards.
AAGTCTAATACAAGTTTTGTATAAGGGGTAACTTGGTTGTTTAAACCCATTAATAGTTCATTCCCTCTCAGAATGAAGTCCAAACTCTTTAATGGTTCTCAGCATTGGTTGCACATAAGTATCAATGGGAACTATTAGAAGACGCCCATTTAGAGCCCCAGCCCAGACTGATTCAATCAGAAACTCTGGGAGGGGCACTCAGACATCAGAATGGTTTGATGCTCCCCAGGATTCCAATAAGCAGCCCAGGCTGAGAACCACTCAGAATGACCTACAGATACAATTCTCACCTTGGTAAAAACTGAAATTCTAACTTGAACATATTAGGAAGCACCCTGATCTGCCTCACATTTTAAAAGTATCATTGGTTGTTATGAGGCAGTGCAGATAGTACAGAGGCAGCGGTGGAAGATAAGTGAATCAGTTAGGTTATTGATATAGTATGCTATAATTGTAGCTGAAAATGATAGTAAACAATTTTTTTTTCTGCTTAATGCTCAGTTACTCACATAATTCAATTAGTGAGACATTTTTGGAGCATTACAGTGAATTGTAGTTTTATTGTACATATATGTCACATTTGTGATACCATATGTTCCTTTTTAATTATTGAAGGACCTTATACACACTAAGTATTAAAAGCTTTATGTAATTATATCTGACTTGTAAACATCTCACATGTGTAATATGAGATAGCCACTAACATAAACTTTTATGGTGCATTTTCAAGCATGTAAAATTTAATATGTTTTAAAATAATCACTTTCATTTAAAATTTCAGTAGTTACTAGGCATGCACATTTAAATTTAATAAGAAGGTAAATGCCTAATGTATAGGAGGGCAAAAGATTGCTGAATTAAGAAAGAAGCATTTTTATCACACATTTCATTATGTTTCAGTACTGTTGTGTGACTTTTGGATATTGATGCTTCCAGCTGGTCCTCCTGTTTCTAAACACACCAAGATGTGTGCACTATAGCTGCCTCTGGTCCTTCCATCCCAACCCAATGAGACTTCCTCTAACTGAAACACCACAAAGGTCATATAGATGTGCTACCTACTTATTCATTGAAAAAATATCTATTGAGCACCTACTTTGTTTACTATACTGTATTAAGTCCTGTCATTGGCAAATTTAGCATAATCTTTCAATGATTGCAAAAACAGGATCTGGAAGTTATGCAATCTGATAAATTCATGTAGTCAACAAACATTTATTGGGCCTCTACAAGATTTAAAGAATATTACTAAGAGTTTGGAGATTTTCAATAATTCAATAATTAATTGAAGACAGAATGAAAATAAAAACCTGTCAAATAACGTGTAATAAAGAAATTAACGTCAGAATGTGAATCAGTGGCTCATAAAATCCAAAGTGTTATTTGTCATAAGGCATGGGCAGATCAAGTGCTATTGGAATACAAGGGAGGGAGAGATTGTAACAACTGGAGTGTTGAGGGAATTGAGGAGAACTTCATGAAGCTGAAGGCATTTGGTCATAGACCCTGAAGGATGAGAAAAATTATGCATCCAGAAACAAGTGGGAAAATGTTACATCTAAAATACTTACATGAGCGAAAGCAAGGAGGTAAAAAAGTACAATAAAGTTGAATTGTGCAAAATTTTTTAAAAAATGTATAACTTAATTTGCAATTTTTCCCTAACTTGAGAAATAAGAACAAGTGACAGTTTTTTTAGAAGGTTTGACTGTCAAGAAAAGTGACTCTTGATTGCAAAACAGCCATTCTCCAAAATGAGACATGTTCAGAATTAGAATAAGTCACTTCTCAAGTTTGTCCCAAGTTTTCAGTTGAAAAATCTGGGTTTGATTCATGTTGAGTTATTGACTATAATCTAATAATTCTCATGCAGTTAGAATCACTTTTTTGGCATAATAAGTTCATTTTTTGGTTTCTGAGTATCCTTAAATATTGCATTTACACATAAGGCAAAGTAGTCTTTTATGTGCTATTGTACTATAAAGTTAGTCCTACAGTAGCCGTAACCTAGATTGTGGTATTGGGTTAACTGCAGCATGCAGTACAAAGCTGATGACTGGAACATGTTACACTTCCTGGTAGTCATAATAGCTACATTTTTGTAGATTTTTCTGTGTGTCAGGCACTCTTCAGAGAACTTGACATTCATGACTTAACATATTTCTCACTTCAGCCAGATGGGCTAAATACTAATATTTGTCTCATTTTACAAAGAAGACTATTGAAGCTCTGGCATATCAAATGTCTTTACTAAGGTTATGATAATTAACTAATTATGATAGATTTAATTTGGAACTAAAATCTAGGTCCACATTATGCTCACATCCACATTATGCCATGTTTCAGAAGAATTAAGACACTTTCCCCTAGCTCCTCTCATTTGCTTCAGTCCATTTTCAGGTTGTAATGCTAATAGTGCCCAGTATACCTTATGCATACAAGACTTGAATAGTTATAGCCCTTCCATCTGGATTCAGTATCTCCTGAGCATCAGATTTAAGCATTCAGTTATTAGGTCAGTGAGGCATTGGAGAAAAAAATCAAATCTCTCACCAAAATGAAAGAGGTTTTCCATAAATCAACAAAGTTCAATATTATGGCTAAATTGCAAAAAGCAGTCTCAGCATGGTGAAATCTGAGGGGAGAGGCACAATGCACTACCTGGAAACTTGACATTTGTCAACTATTGGACAGTGACAGTTGGCTCAAGTCCCTAGATGCATGTAGGAAGAGGTTTCACAATTCTGGAACTTTGTTTTAATGGGCATGAAACAACTGTTTTCCAAATAGAAGGACTGATTAGTAGTTACAAAGAACATTAATAAGGAGATATTAGAGGACAGGAGGCTAAGTCACCATGATCATAGTAAGAGGACCACAGCTTCGGATAGAGTAAGGACCAAAAGGATGGAATCATAGATTTTGCAGCCAGAAATCTGTCTGGATCCCAGCCTTATGAGTCATGGCATCCTGGCTCACTGTGCAAAGGAAGGGCATTTGGTGAGCAATTCTGCTGTGCTACTTCCTCAGCTTCTATTTGGCTGGGTGCCATGCAGAGCGATTGCTCCATGTGCAAACCAATTTAAAACAGCCCAGTCAGCGCTCTACCATTTCCAATGAATTTATGAAGAAGCTTAAGGGCTATAGAGACAACACAGTTAGGGAAAGAAAACGTGTTAAGAAAATAAAAAAATAAATAAATAATTGCTATTAGTAAAGAGTTTGAAGTCAATGTGGCAGTAGAATAATAATCACCAAGACATCAGCATTTCCACATTGAAGAGAAACTCAGAGTTAATGAGGGAAATAATGACCTATTTCTGTACTGCCATTTTATTTAACTGAGTTAACAACTACTTATGAATCCAATGGGGTCAATTCTAAATTCATATGAAATTCAAGTCTACAGAAAAATGGAGATCTGTTAAAAGATGTTTTAGGAAATAATATTCTACACCCTTAATTTTTTTTTTTCCAAATTTAAGAGACAAGGTCTTTCTATGTTGTCCAGGCTAACCTCAAACTCTTGAGCTCAAACAATCCTCCAGCCTTAACCTCCCAAATTGCTGGGACTACAAATATGCCCCACTGTGTGTGGTTTTAAAAATTATTTCAATAAAATATTGGCATATATAATACCAACATATTCATATTCAAAAATAAATGTCACAAGTGTTTTTACATGTTTGAGGCTATACATGTGTTTCCACAAAATGTTTTTGATAGAGTACATACAGAACAATTAAAGTTCATATAAGTGGACAAATTTTGTTAGGCAACCAGTTGGACCACCCTGAAAGTGTTCTTATATTTTTCTGTGACCCTTCTACCCTGGGTGCAGTGGGAGCTCCCTCCAACACCCAGTTGTTACAATATTATGTTTACTATAAAATAATGGTTCCTTGATAATAATGACTTATTGTGTGACTTTGTAAGTTACAGGTAAAAGTCTCATTTATTTATTTGTTCTACAAAAGTTGTATCATTTGTTTAGTTTATTTATTATTTATTTTGTACTGAGGATTGTCCCAGGGTGTTCAACCAATGAGCCATATCCCTAACCCTTTTTATATTTTATCTTGAGATGGGTCTCACTAAGTTGCTTAAGGTCTTGCTAAATTGCTGAGGCTGGCCTTAAACTTGTGATTTTCTTGCCTTAACCTCCTGAGTCACTGGGCTACACACAAGGTATCTTAAATATATTAACTTAATTTTACAAGTACTGAAATTTAGAATGTCAGTAACGTTAGAGACTGGTTGATAGAAAAGTAAACAAGATACAGATTTTTGCCTCATGATTGACAATATAGTGAGAGAGATGTACAAGAAAAAAGTTAACACATGTTTTGTACTTCTAATATTATCAGGGCATCAAACTCTGAATAGGATGGAGGAAGATGTCAGGAATATTTTAGGATCAATCAGTTAAGAATTATAATGATCTGGGTAGAAAAATGTGCTATCATTTGGGGCACCTGTGGGCTGAGCAGGAGAATCAGTGTATTCTTTTGTTTAATAATGGCTTTGCTTTTCTGATCAGCATATCATCAGTTTGAAGGAAATGGCAGCATTCTGCCTTTGCAAACCCTCAGGAGGTTCCTAAAATCTGGTGTTAGTGAGCTACAGGTTAATGGAAAGATGTAAACTCACTCTCCCACTTCTGACTCTCCTTCTGTATTCTTCTAGTTTATGTTACTTAGTTTGAGTTTTAACAGTAATGACTTGCAGCATGGAAGGGTCCTGGGAATCCTTAGGAGTTATACCATAAACATTGGTGAACAATGGTTTTTACACTAATTTGGCCCATATTTTCTCTACATATGTTACCTATGGAAGAGTATGTATGCATATGAAATTTTAGCAGATTAGAATTAGCACGGAAGATAGAGTTTGAAAGCCTGGATTCATATTCTGATGTATTATGTGGAATTTATGATCTCCTAAGCCATTAATCACATGGTGATCATCATCCATAGCTTCTGAATGACTTCTCTAAGGGCTAAAATTTTCTATCATATTATGCAAAATCCCAAGGATCCTGGGTACCAGACAGAGATTATACAGGGAGGACAGGAGAAAGCAAGAACAAATCTCAGACTTGTATGTAGGAAATGCACAAAGTGATTGTAACATAAGACACTTCTTGTTAAAAAGTTATTATTAAATTGTAGTATAAAGGTGTATTAAGAATTGTAATGCAAAAAAAAATGAATGTAATGCACTCCACTATTGTCATGTAAGAAATAATAAAAAATAAAAATAAATTTAAAAAGTTAAAAAAATAAAAATAAAACAAAATATGTTACTCAAAACAAACAGAAAAAAAAAGAATTAGGCAACTTGTTTGATTATTACCAGATATGATCAATCTATATGTCAGAGGAATATATTCTATTCTCTGCTTAAGAACTATTTTTTGGTCTTAGGAAGAGGTAAGCTGGAATAGAAACCCCAAGAATAAAAATAAATAGCATGAGAGAAATATTAATGAATGTTTCAGCCAAGTTACTTAGAGTAATAATGAGCAATACCAGATACTGATAATGAATGGAAGCTATTTTACTTTTGCACCCTAATTATTTTTAGTGTTGTATAACTCATTAGTGAGGGGCAAATAGAATAAAATATTCAAATGACTACCATTGTGTGTGTATGTATGTATGGATATATATATATATATATATATATATATATATATATATATATATATATATAAAATTTTAATCATGACCTCTAAAAATCCTTATCTTATGATTAAACAAGAAAATTTATTTTTAAATGGTCTTCTAAATGCATACATACAAAATTGGCCCAAGTAAGTATAAGACTGTCAAAACTTTTTTTTTTTTTTTCCAAGAGGAATGATTTGGCTAGATAAAAGTCTACAAGTTGCTAAAAGTTATTATCTTATGTCACAGAAGTCAGGAAAAATGCAAAACCAGAGGATAGCACTTCAGATAAATTAATTCTAACAATATATTATACATGTATTTTTTGCTCAGCAATAACCTCATGTCATCACTGTCATTTATTAAGGTGGTTTGGCTTTAAAAGGTCCCATTTCTTTACAGCCTTACAAACTGAGGAGAGAGAAAGGCTGAATTTACTGTTAAAGATAATAAAGACACTCAAATTAGCTGTGGAAAAGTGTATTGAGAAAATGTAATAGTAATATAATAAGTTACTGCTCTTCTTAATGATACAGTTATTTATGGCTGTGACATTCCTGTGAACTAGGAAAACCCGCCCAAATATTTCTGCATCCAGAAAACACAAGAACTTAAAGAACTTAAGTATATATCACTTAATTGAAAATGCCCTGGCATAGAATATTTTCCTTTTTTCTTTAGTGAATATATTCTCTTTACCTGAAATATCATGCTCTTTGGCTTGGCTGCATTCTGTGCATTAGCAAGAATTGAAAAATCCCAGGTGAATCTGTAACAGAGACTAGTAGACAGCTCAAGAAGGTTAAAAGTCAGATGGAGTTGGAGTAGGGCACAAAATCAAGAGCAGGGCAAAGAAAATCGTTTAAGACAATTGTGGGTCCAAGAGAGTGGGATTTTTATTGGAGAATTTCCTTTTAGTGTTCATTGAGTTCAGCCTTGTTCAAAGGCAGCTATTGAACTGACAACTAGACCACTTATTGATATTTTTTTCTTCTGAAAGTCTTTTGCTGAAATTAATGGTAACACTTGGTTTTCACAGAAGTGAGAGGTGTATTACTTCTTGGAAACTTTTTAAAAATAAAATGTAGTCTAACATTAGCATACAACACAGGTCAACACAGATGCCTTTAAAGACAGGCCAATGTTTTTAAATAAGACACATACATTTTCTCATTCATTAATTAGTTTAACAAATACTTGAGCGTATCTTTTGGCCAGACACTGAGCCAAGTCCTGAAATCAGGTAGTGACCAAGCAGACATGCTGCTGTGACGAAGTCAAAGCCAGTGAAGGCAGCCTGATTAAATATTCTTGACCTAGTTATTCACGAGTACATACCTGCATTTATTTCTCCATGTTCATGTTAAAATTCCTCTCTAATCAATTCAGTTTTTCATAATCTATTTTAATCTGTGTTGACTGTGAACTAAGTTCTTTGGGAAAATATGCATGCTACTCATGAGATGAAACTACTAGGATGTGGTTGAGTTTCCTAAACCTCAATGGAAAATTGAACTGAATGTACCCTGAATTTTACTCCTGAGTTTATTTCTCTAGCAGATCTATAAGCTCTGCTGAAAGCCAGAATTACTTACTTATGGATCAATAATAAAGCTGAAGAAAGATGGATGTTAATGAAATGGCTGAATATAAAACACTCCAGAAACCTGAATAATGCTGTAAATGTGAATAAAAATATCATATTTTGTGGTGAAGTATATAAGCAAAAGGAATCAATAACTTTTCAGGTGAGCATGATAAGCTCCAAGTATTGTCAGACAACACTCAAAACCAGTCACTGAGACATATTCTCCCAGGATATTTTATCACTGTTAAAAATTTAAAAAAAAATATATAAAGCCAACAAGAGCAATCATATCTTTGCCTCCTATTGGACACCATCATGGCATTCTAACTTGATTAGGTCCTGAAAATATGCAAAGCATTTCAAGAGCCCTCCATATGTGAAGGCAGATGTTCAGACCAAGACTGCTGAGGAGATGGCATGTTCTGATGAGTCCTATTGAAGTAGTCCAGATACATTGGTCAGTTTTTTCCTTTGACTAACAAACTCAGAGACCTAAACTCAGCTGTCCCAAGTGCCTGTCACAGAATTAGACCCATGAGGGATTCATGGGATCGATGAGAGAGACTGCTGTAAATTAGATTCCCCAGAAGCCGATCCTGAGAAAGCAGTTTGGATAAAAGTAGTTTATCTTGGCTGTGATTCCTGAAAGTACCAGGAAGGGAATGGACAGTGACCAGAGGAGAAGGCAAAGGCAGTAAAATGAATGCTATCTTGTAGGTTACTTCTATGGGCAGTTGGGCTTAGCCCCCCTGGGGACTTGCTGGAGACAGTATACTACATGCCTCAGAGTTCTAACCAAAGGGTGACAAAGTTGGGAATTTTTTCTCCTGCTCCCCATCTGTCATTGGTTTGATGGTTTCCTCTAGTGACAGTAATTTTCTGGCACTTCCAACTTGCTCTGCATGCAGACCAAACATATTTCCTCAGTCATAAAAATAAAAATAACCCATTTGTAATTGCAGTAAGAAGACTCCATCATTTAGAGGTGATTTCTGATGGGATATGAGACCACAGTATCTTCCACAAAGGTATACAGCTGAAATATCTGTCCTGTCAGGTATAATTTATGAAGGTTGGATGAGAGCTGAAAAGCCCTGGGTTTAAATCTTGATTTAAATTCAAATCTGGGTTTAAATCAAATATGTAACCTTGGTAAAATTCCTTACGTTTTTTTAGCCTCTGTGTCCTCATTTATAAACAGATAAAGTCTACGTTAAGGGGCAATTGTAAAGATTAAATGGGACTGTAGATATACAGATCAACACATACTTAGGCATTTATTAATGCCCAGTGACTAGAGGTTTATATATTAATTCATTCAGTAAATATTTAAGTATTTACTCTGGGCCAGGCTTGTGGTAGATAGTGAAGTCATAATGGTGAATGAAACAAAGAATAGCTTAGCTTGTGTTTCTCTGGGGGTCACATATATTGGGAAAACACATAAATACTTAACCTGAATTTTTTCTTAAGACACTTCTCTAAAAGGCCCTCTTCTTGCAGCAGGAAATTTATCTCTGATTCTCTCACAATTCTTTTTGAGGTGCTTGTCCTTTTGCTAGAACCTCTTCTACCTCTCCCTAGGGCTCACTGTTGCTGTTCTGTGGTTGCTCAGGGTGACTTTGAAAACTGTCCCTAACCTTCTTCCTGGGCAGTGTTCCTAAAGCGGAACTCTCTTCACCTTCCCTTCTATCAAAACATACATAGAACATTTTGTTTTGTAGGGAAGTACTTTCTGTTTATTTGTCCAACCAGGAACATTTGGAGATAGTCATTCTAAATCAGTAGTCAATGGATGATTTATTTGCCTTAACGAATTACTTTTTTTATAGAATTTTCTGTCTTTGAAATTTCAGGTTAGTAGAGTGGGCTGTTTGGATCAGGAAGTTCTTTGTGATGACTGTCTACTCTGTGTGAAAGAGCCGGGAAGGGTGATTTAGGTGCTTGCCATTGAATGGGCAATATATCTCAGCCTTCATAACCACTCCACAAGGTCGATATTAATATCTATGTTATATGAATGAAGATGTTGGAATTTAGAGAGGTGTTGACTTGTCCAAGGTCATTAGGCCATGACCTGAAGAGATGAGTGTTGGAAATCAACTCTAAAAACCATGTGCATTTTTCTAAAGCATGGTTATAAGGCATGTCACAACGTGGAGGACTATGGGGATATAGGGTCTCTGGGATGGGTAACTAGAATGCTCTTGTTTTTTGGTGGGTTTTTTTTTTTTTTGAGTGTCTAGCACATAATTCCCTTGTTTTTGTCATGGTGACGTTTGAGAATGAACACATTTCTGAGGAGCAAAGGCATTATTCAACAGAGATGAATCATATGGGCTGATTTGGAAAAACAAAAACAAAAATCATGCACACATATATTTCTAGCTTGTGATTGCTTTGTCATTTGGTTATAATTTGGAGAAGTAAAACTGTTTGACAGAAGAAATGCAAAGTTCCACGAGAGATGCCATTTCCTGTGAAGAGATGTCATCTGAGTGTGATCCCCAAACGGTGGAACTGGCTTAGGAAGTGGCTAGGCTAAAGAACATTTTCTAAGAAATGTAGTTTGATTACCTTCAAGTTCAAATGCTAACACCACCAATATATGGATAAGAATGAGAATGAATGTGAGACAGAGAGAAAGACAAACTTCAGTCTAAAATCATAATCTCTCAAGTCACACAGTTCCCAGCTTCTTTTATATCACACAGTTAAAAGGTGGAAGATCTGAGATTATAAATCCATTGTGAATCAGAACTAGAATTCTTAAAAATGTTCAACCCCACTTGCTTATCAACTGGAATAGTGCTTCAGGTGAGATGTAACCCATGATCCCACTCACAACCAAAAGAAAACCCTGAACCTGACCCCATATTGGCTCATGGCTGCTGGAGCACTGGACTCACAACTTGATTCTCTAGTACTGTGGGTGGAGCCTTTCCTCAATGCTTCAGCTGTTCCTAAGGGTCCAGATTTTGTTATCCATTGCTGGGGTTTCAGTTCCCAACCCAAACCACTTCTACTATGCTCCTAAGTGTCCAGCATCATCTCCTCCTGTCACTCTTCAAATTAGAGTGACAATTCCTTTCTCTTCCAATTTTCACTGTCTTTACATCTCTTCCCTTTTCCACCAAAGCTATACTTTTTCCTTTTTTGATTTCAAAGTTCAGATTAAACATTAGATTAAATATTAGATTCATGAAAGGGCATAGTCCAGAACTCTTGTCAACTGTTTTCCTCACAGGAATTAAAGTAATTTCTAGGACAATTTTCAAGCACCAGGATCCATTTCTAAGATAGAAATTGTTACAAAATCTGCAGAAAGTTTTGCTGGGTGGAGTTAATCTTAGACACAAAGGTTAATTCCCAGGCCCTCCCCAGGTGCCAGCTACAAGAACCACATACAGTAAAAAGGCAACTGCTTTTCACTCACCTTGGTGCAATTACCCCGGCTCCGCCTTGAATGCTCAGCTTTAAGACTCTGGTCTTTATTCCTATCTGATTTTCAATCTTCAGACTTTTTATTGAATGCCCCAAAGGCCTTCCTAAAAGTCATTTGTTTGGACTGATTACCTTAGTGTTTTTATTTGCATTTTATTAAGAACACTGCCTCTCTAACCAGCCTCCTGGATCTCATATACTGTCCTGACCCATGCTATCTGGGCAGTAAAAAGTACATTATTATTGTTATTGTCATATAAAACTGTGTGCCACCAACTGCTCAAAACTGTTTTGTCTACACGTCCTTCTGTCTCTGCCAGCACTCTTCCCTCAGCAACCTTCTGTCTCTTCACTCCTTTTACCTTGTTTTCTTGCCTTCAACTTTCACTGGGTTTGGCAACCGGGTGTTGGGTTCTTTTTTCTCCTTGTCTCTGACTCTGCTTTTAGGTTTCTTAGATGAGGTGATGTTGAGTTTTAGACTTTCCTTACACACTGACTACATCATCAGGGGGTACTGACTTCCTCTTCTCCCACCTGCTGCGTGTGATTAATCTGTTCCAATCCATCCATCACAGTGTTCATTGGAAGAGCATGAGCTGAAGCTCCAGATGGAGATTACACATGTTCTTCATTTCTCCTCTAGAACTAAAGGTAACTGTGCAAACTCTAGCACCTGATCTCTCCCACAGCTTTTGTTCTAATGTCCAGCTGAACCAAATCCAGCCTCTTTCAGGGAAGACTTTGGTGCTATTCAAATGGAAGGCATTGTCCTTGAGGCAATCTGAGGTCAGTGGGACAAAGTTCCAATCATAGTGGATTAAGGGGACAAAGATCTTCTGGGGCTCTGGGTAGCTAAAGAAAGGAGTGCTTTCCCCATTAATGGTGATAATGAAGGAAGACATTTCAAATAATCCTTGAAGAATAGGTAGGTAATATCAATCATTAACATAGTTGTGTAACACATTAAAATTAGAATTCAAGTGAAGACCTGGGCATAGGGTTAAATCCTAAGTCTTAGGAATCCTCTGCATAGAGCTTAATAGGCAGAGGGAAAGAGAAAATTCTTCCAATGACAAATCAATGAAGGCACAGATGCAGAGCTCAGAGTATGCTCAATTTAAATGGAAAGGAGGATACATCATTTGAAATAGCAAGAGATGAAAGTAGAAAAATATTTTGGAGTAATTTTCAAGCTCTTTGAACCATTTGTCAAGAAGTTTGAGAATAATTTGATCTTTAATTGATTCAGAAATTTTTTATTGAACATTTATTAAGTATGAGGCGTTAAGAATGCATTAGTGAATGAAACATTTGCTAATATTGAGAAGGAAAGGGATAGAGTAAGGGCTTGAACGAAGTTCATGATGATTGCTCTGGAGGCTGTTATAGGAGCTTAGCTAGAAATGAGCAAATAAACCGCTGATACTTATTCTGTAAGCAGTTTCACAACTACAAGTACAGGGGTAGCACTCACAAAGAGTCACATGAATACCACATTTATTACTATCATTGAAAAAAAAATTTAATGACCTATGTACATGTGGAGCAGAACAAGGTGAAGAAGCAAGTTCAGTGTTTTTGTCTTTCAAAAGAGCTGCAGGCAAGAAAAAAATAGCCTAAAAGCAAAAAAGAGAATGCAAGGTGTTATTATCCTGGAGAACCAATGGTGTGTGATAAAAGATGGCTTTGATTTTTCTGCCTTTGAATGCAGGGTGTACATTTTATAAGTTTGAGTTATGGAATTTTACATTAAGCAATACGGTTGTAAAAACTAGGAGGCTTTTCTGCAGAGACCCAGGGTTTTTACTACTCAGCAATATTGACCAGCTGAAAACCACCAGAGTCATCATGCTTTCAAAACAATTGCCCTTGCATTAAATACCACATCTTCTTCCCTTCCCAGTTTTTCCTTCCCTCTCTTTCCTTCCTTTTTTCCCATAAAACAGACAAATATTCTTTGAACATTTTAGTTATGCTGTGAGCACTGTTGTGTAGATTACAACTCCTTAATTTAGTAATGACTGTAAGATTGTTGGAAGACATTTATGTTCTTCATTGCTTGATAATGTATAGTGACATTCATAAACCACTAAAATCATAAGATAAAAATTAAAGAGAAAGCATCCATTCCAGTAGTGAATTTTAGCTGGGCATGGTGATGCATGCCTGGTATTCTAGCAACTCAGGAGACTGATACAGGAGGATTGGATCATAGATCAAAGCCAGCCTGGGCAACAGTGAGATCCTGTCTCAAAATCATAGATAAGATGGCCTGGGATGTAGCTTATTTGTAGAGTGTCCCTGAGTTCCTTCCAGTATTGCAAAGTAAAGAAAGAAAGAGAAAAAGAAAAAAAAAAGTATGTAATTTTATACAACTGTCTCAAAGCCAATACTGTTACAATTCTAAAGTATACTGCCATATTACCATCCAAAAATGGGCTACATTTAATCCTCAGATCAGATTTGACCCTTGTTAGAAATCCTCCAAAATTTCTCAAGGATTAATGTCACATAGCTCCTTTTTAGTTTGACTATGGATTGCTAAATTGTCTGGTAGACATGAAGAGAGAAAGCAGGAGTAAAATTTATTATAAAATGAAATAGAGCTTGACTAATTAAAAATAAAGAAAAGCATTGAAGGACAATGGAGTTGTAAGGTCGAAGATTTCAGGGAATCAGTATTTTACAAGGTGCAAAGGCTACAATGTTTAGGGTAAGAGGAAACATGGTTTGCTGACCAGGAATTCTTTAAGTTGTAAAAGTACAACTTAAAAAGCTAGATTCGCCCCACTTTTAACAGACTTGCCGAGCCTTTTTTTTTTTTTTTTAATATCCACCAGTTTGATTCAATAATCCCTTTAGATTTAACATTTTTCTCTAGACCAGTGATCAGTTCCATTAGAGTTAATGTCCTCTTTTTATGATTCTCTAGATCAGTGCTCAGTCCTATTAGACTTAATGTTCTCTTTTTATAATAATTACTTCTTTATGCCTGCTTTACAATTCTGAAATGAAATTAACAAATGATAACCTATTTATAAAGAAAAAATTTTGAAAATCAATATAATGCCATAATTATCTTCCAGGGATATAGTCACTGTGTATTTCACAGGAAGTTGAAGTTCAACCTTATTATACCAAGAGTTTTCATCTTTGAAATTCAAATGACCTACAGGAACATTGCTTGTAGTATTTGAGGAGAGAACATAGCTACAGCATTCTGAATTTGAAGTTGTACATAGAGTCATATATTGGGCTGCTTCAATATGTCTTCAAATGTAGCCATGCAAGAGTGTTTACATCTTGAGATGCATATTACATTACTTGATTTTTATTTCTCATTTGTAGTTAGAACAATTTTATTATATCTTGAAAAATTTTGTATGTAGATGGATTATCTATTAATTTCATTTTAGAATGGTAAAACAGGCCAGGAGTATAGTAGTCTCAAGACTGAATAATTCATTCATTTGGTTATTGGCAAGATTTTGTTTCTTGTAAACTATTAGACTTATGACCCTAGCTTTTGCAATGTACACTCCTGAATGGGGTTGTTTACAACATGGAAGACTGATTCCTTCAGAGAAAGTAATAAGACAGGACAAGAGAGGAAGAGAGAGAAGAGAATTAGAGAGACTGAGAAAGAGAGATGAGACACTTGGAGGGTATACCATGAAAGATCAAAGGCTGGGATCCAAGAAGAAAAACCAAGGATACATTTAACCTAATTTCCTAAGTGGGATCCCTTTATTCTGCCACTTTCTATTTACTAGATACAACTCACTAAATCCAGCCCACACTGAAGGAGAGATCACACAAAGGCTGGAACCAGAAGGTGAAGGTTATGGGGCCATTTCTGGGCCAGCATGCTACATGGTGGTCACCGGTCCTTCAGAGAAGGGAAGAGGAGATGGAACCCATGTCTTATCTTCAGCTTCTGAGTTCCTTTGCATAACTCACCATTCTTGCTTTTGCTTATTTTTCCTTCCCTCAAACGTCCACTCAGTTGATATCAGCAGGTTCCTTTGTGAATGTATCCCTCTCTGCCTTTCCCTCTCATATTAACCTTGAGAAATCCTCTCTCCATTTTTCCCCTTCTTTCTTTCAATCTCTTCTAGATATATAACAGATCCTACCTGGTCACAATTTACTGATGTCAGTATTAAGGAAAATAAAAGAATAACCTCATATTTTAAGTAAGATTTATATTAAAGAAAGAGAATGGCACCCCCATATTACCATTTCTCCTAGTCTTGGAATATTTCCTGAAGTTGACCACTAAACTTTTACAAAGCTTTATCACCTTCCTTATATTCATCCACTCTTCTGCAAGCACCTTTTTTGTTTTGTTTTATTTTTTTAGAACTGTGTATCAGATATTCTTTCTATTTTGTTCAACTTACCTACTGCCATTGAAATCATTCCAAGAGGATTGTTCAATTCTTTCTAAAAAGAGCCTACACTCCATCAACATTTATGGGATAACATATTGTAGTGGCATAAATACTAATCTAGCAGTCCTAAATCCCCAGTTCTTACTTTGATGCTGCCTGGTACTAGTCTATTCCCTGACCACATTGTGAAGCAGATTTGCTGTAAACTGGTTACCAACTTGTCTGAGTTCAGCAAGATAGACTACCCACAAACAAGAAAGTATTAAAACAGATTTATTACTTACAGATAGGCAGCAAGGGGCAACAGAAGGCTGGGATTCATTGCAAGCTGACTCTCATGGCTCAGGAAATCTTTGCCCAGGATGGTTGGAGTCCCACTCATACTGCAACTAAAAGACCATGGAAAGTAGCCACCCTGAATTTATACCCCTGGGGAAACATTGAAGAACATCCCGTTTCTGGAGAAGAAAGGAATAGAGCATATGCTATTCTAAACAGTTCCTCCTTGTCTCAGGATGTTGAATTTCCAGCACATTCTGCAGTCATTCTGGAGAACAATAAACGAAAAAGGAGGGAGAAATGACTTAACCCAAGGCCTCCTAGAGAACTTCCCTGTGCACATTACCTTGAACAAGTCACTATACCTCTGAGTCTGATTTTTGATGATAAGTAAAACCACAACACCTACTAAACTCTTAATGGGTTTCTTCCAAGATTGAAAAAATAATGAAGATATATTTGAAGCTGACAGTAAGGCTGCTTCATATTACTGTAATAAAATACCTAAGGTAATTTATTTATAATGAAAAAAAGTTTATTTGCCTCAAGGTTATGGATTTCCCAGTCCAAGATCAGATAGCGTCATTGCTTTGGATCTCTGGTGAGGGCACTGAATGACAATGGTCCGAGTGCATATGAGACCAAAGTGCCCATAGACTGAGCCAGAGAGCAGAAATAGAAGAAGAGGGTCTCACAATCCCCTTTGATGGCATTATATCAAGACCTCCCAATAGCACCACCCTGAGGACTGAGAATTTAAAACATAGGCCTTTGGGAGAGACCATCCATATTCAAACCATGGCAAAACCTTAGGGAGTTATTTATATTTACACAATTGTTTCTATGAGGAAAACTTGAAGTTTAAAATAACACTCACGTGGATAAAATTAGAAAAAAACAATCCATTTGTATGTTGGTAGTTTCCTATATTTAAAACTTATGTTTATATAGATAAAATTGAGTAATTTATATATAAATCCTGAGAAGGATATTGACAAATATTTTTATCCAGGTTAAATTTAAAATTTTTTGCCTGAATTATTTTTCAAACTCAATAATCATGTCTTTAAAACACACAAGATCGGGCTGGGGTTGTGGCTCAGAGGTAGAGCACTCACTTTGCATGCATGAGGCACTGGGTTCAATCTTCAGCACCACATAAAAAGTAAATAAATAAATAAAATAAAGATCTTGTGTCTACCTATAACTAAAAACAAAACAAACGAAAAATGAAGAAAGAGAAGTGAAGATACAAAATCTTTCAGTACAAATGTTTTACTTTGGTATCACAAGTGCATAGTGCAAACATACAATAGGCAATTAATGAAGGTCTTTCATGGAAGGCAAGTTTAGTCACACATGCATAGCCACAGGATACTGTGAAGTATAGAAAACTATTGTTTTTTTTTTTTTTTTTTTTAGTTACCTGGGTACCTAAAAAAGAAATTAGTCACAATGCGCTCTCAAAATAGCCTCTAATACAGTTAAATTGGTGGAAATATTTATTATTCCTTATAGTCCTCATACTTTGAATCAAAATAACTTCTGAGTTCCTATGTAAAATGCAACTTTGCTGATAAAGTTAGCAAGAGACATGACGGATCATTCTTTCAAGACCTGTGAGGATGTTTGTGACTAGTGGGAATGATTCTTAACCACGTGGACTAAAAGTTTTAAGTATTTTCACGTTAACTAAAAAATGCAAGTCTGATTCACTATTTCTTAAACTTCATATTCTGGTTGGATGCAAAGGACAGGCAGAGAGCCACAAGTAAGGAATATTATACTAGTCAGGATATATGTTGAGGATTTGCCAGCATCATGACCCTGATGATCTGACCATTATCACCATTATTGACCATCTAACCAATAAAATATTACATTGTTCTGGGTTATGAAAATAGGCTTATTGCCAGAGAAAACAAAATTAGTTTACAGACAGATGATAAATTAGAAAATATTGGAGTTAAGTGGACTTTTCTTTGTACAGATACATTTTTAAGCAGAATAAAACTAGCTGAAAGATAAAGTGAATAGTAAAGCCTTAAAGTTTAGATTGTAGGTACAACCTCTCTCGTAGGACTGCTCTTCCTTACACTCCTTCCCTTAAGTCTTCAATTTCTTCCTTCCTTTTTTATGTATTAAATATTAATGCTCAGGTTCAATACCTAACATTTTCCAACCTCTGCATAATCACTCAAGTGCATTCCCATTGTTTAACTTCCATTTGCATGTTGATGATACTGAGCTCCTGCATCTATCCCAGGCTTCTCTCCAGACCACTACATTTCATTGACTCTTAGATCTCTGGACCCTTGTAAGCTGTCATTCATTTATGTGGACTGAGTACCTTTCCTTGAAGGAAAGGTATTTTTAAATAGAATTAATTCACAATAAGGTGGAAACACAGGAAAACAAAATCAATATTATTTGAGAAATTTTTCAGAAGCAGTGCACAAGATGGTACAAGATCAGCAGAGCACACTCTACTGAATTCTTGAAAAAGGCAAGAGAAAGAAAATTCTGTGACTGAGTCAAGTTCAGAGACAAAAGAGAGGAAAGGGAAAGGGTAAGGGTAATATTTGCAGTGGTTTAAAGAATTCAGTTCAGGGAAAATGGTAATGTGCTTTTTTTCCCTCTTTATTCACATCAGCCCTACCCACCTTTCTTCAATACGTGCTTGAGTCAAACGGTGGTTGCAAAGTGATTTACTATCACATAGAAACAATGAGTATTGGAATCTCCTAGAGAGGAAAAATAAGGAATCCTAATGACTGGAAGATGAACTAATGGCATTAGGGTTGTTCCTGGCACCAAACTCCACCCCTTCTGTGTAATAATGGAGGAAGGTATAGTAAACAGATATCTCATCCTTGAAAGAATAGAAAATTCTATGATTCCTAATTACTTCAGGAAAATAAACATGGAATAGAGGTGATACATTTTATAAGAGAAAAAATGCAACCAGAGAAACAGAACTGTCAGAGGAAACAAAGGAATTCCATAGACAGTTATCTCAGATGCATAAATGAGAACATGTATTAGTTTGACTTCTCTGATGTCAGGACTAAGGATGAACCATAGTTAAATTTTAAAAGGAATTTATTAGCAGCACATGACAAATGTTAATAGAGTTAATCTGAGGCAGAGACCCAGGATTAGAAACAGAAGGCCAGGGCCTAATAAACAGGGACTCTTCTTCTTCAGAGATGGCATCTTCAAGTAATCATACTCCACACATTTTTTTTTCTCTTTATTATCCCTGGGAATCCAA
This sequence comes from Callospermophilus lateralis, assembly GCF_048772815.1. Classification (NCBI taxonomy): domain Eukaryota; kingdom Metazoa; phylum Chordata; class Mammalia; order Rodentia; family Sciuridae; genus Callospermophilus; species Callospermophilus lateralis. The sequence continues at coordinate 122,597,588 of NC_135306.1, read as the reverse complement.
GTTCTGAACACCAATTAATAGAATTACATGGAGGACCAAGAGACCAGCGAGGAGTTAATAATGAGGTTTGGTAGACAGTCTTTTCATGTCATTATTTCAGTATATTTCCTATCACCATTACCTTTTTGACCTACGGATCATTTGGGTATTTCTCTAGTTACATTATTTGATTTCTACCTTAATCATATTATAGTTTGAGAATATCCACTAAATGGTACCAATTCCTTGGAGACTGTTCCTTTGACTGGGATATAGGTTGCTGCATGTTGTGGATTTCCAAGGTGTTTCAAAAGAGTTCTGCTCTGCCATCTCTGAACAGTGTTCTATCTGTGACTATAGGGTGTTAAGACTGTTAATTGGGTAGTTTAACATCTACGTTCTTATCAACTTTTGTTTCTTATATACATTATATCAAATTTAGCTCAATTACATTTCATATTATTTAGGCTATTGTGATATTTTGTTTTCAAGTTCGGATTATTCATCACTAGTGTACATATGAGGTCTGTAGACTCCACTCATATGTGGAAATGCAACTGATATTTATAAGTTGATTTTGTATCATATAAACTTGCTAAATTGATTTATTCATTCCAGTAATATTTCAGTTGATTCAAAAAGATTTTCCAAGTGGACATTCGAATCCATCAATAGAAAATTACTAAATAGAAAGTTTTACTCTTCCATTCCAAACTACATCATTTTACTTATTTATTTGTGATTCTACTGCACTGAAAAGAACAATACAACATTACCTCTAACACACTATTGGATTGAAAAATTGAGAGTAGACATTTCTGCCTTGTTCCTGACCTTTGGAGGAAAGCATCTGGTCTTCAGCAAATATTACTGTGAGCTGTAAATTTTTACAGATTGCCTTTATCTAACTGAGGAAATTCCTACCAACTGTAGTATTCTGAGTTTTCATTAGGAATAGATATTGAATTTAAAAAAATTTTCTTCATCTGAGAGGGGATAATATAGTTTTCTTTTTTAACTATTAATAGTTAATGATGTTGATTCATTAAGGGCTATGCCAATCTTGTATTTCTGGGATAAACCCTACTTGAACATGATATATTATCTTTGCATGTGCTGATGGATCCTACTTGTTGAAATTTAAAAATATTTTCATGTATGTTCATGGTGGCTATAGGTTTCATTTTATTTTTTGTAATGCCGTTGGCTTTGCTATCAGTAACACTAGATGCATCGAATGAGTTGGATAGTATCCCCTATTTTATTCTTTTTCACAAGTGCAGAGTATTCTGTGTGTCTGTGTATCACGGTTTCTTTACCCATTCATCAGCTGATGGACACTTACTTTGTAAATATTAATATTATTTCTCACTTTATGGTAGCAATTACTTTGAAGATCTCTGGGTCTAGAGATTTTGTTTTTTGTCTTGTAGGAAGATCGTTAACTATAAATTCAATTTCTTGAACTTGGTTATTCAGGCTATTTCTTCTTGAATAAACTTTGTGGGAGAAATGTGTCCATTTGATTCAACTTATTAGATTTATAGGAATAACATTCTCTGACTTTTTTCAAAGTCCAAAAAATGTATAGTGTTATCAATAATATTCTTAGTGATTATTTCTCTGCCTATTAATTATTGAGAAACTGGTATTGAAATATAATTGTTGATATATCTATATCACTCCCATCAGTTTTTTTTCATTCTTTTTTTCCCCATACTAAAAATATTTATAGCCTCAAACATTTGACATCTATTTGTGGTAAAAACATTCAAATTCTATATTCTACCTTTTAAAACATATAGTACAATTTTGTTCTTTATAGCTACCCTACTGTGCAATAGCGTGCTAGAACTTTTCACTCCCATCTATTTGTTACGTGGTACCCGTGGATCAACCTCTCCCTGTCTCTCCCCCAACTTACTCTCTCCAGCATCTGGTAACTACCATTCTATTCTTCTATGAAATAAAGATATTTTTTAAAGTTCACATGTTAGTGAGATCATGAGGTACTTCTCTTTCTGTGCCTGGCTTATTTCATTTAACATGATGAACTCCAATTCCATCCCTGTTTCCTGAAATGACAGAATTTCATTCTTTTTTCACAAGTGCATAGTATTCTGTGTGTCTGTGTATCAGCTTCTTTACCCATTCATCAGCTGATGGACACTTACATTTGTTCCAAATACATTGTTTCCATTTCTTGACTATTATGAATAGTGCTGCAAAGAACATGGAAAGGCATATTTCTCTTTAATATACATATTTCCTTTCCTTTGGATATGCTAATACATCGTTGGTGTGCTGTTCAGAAAGAACCAAGAGAATTTCTAGAAAGAGTAGTCTATTCCCACAGGCCTCCCTGGGGCCAGTATAGGCCCAGATGCCTCATCCCCAGATACAGGCTTGTGGTCATGAATTGCAGGATTCAGTTCAGCTCTGGGTAGAGTCACTGAAGATTAAGCAGCCCCAGGCTCATGTTACACTTTGGCCTTCAATACCACCAAGCTGAGTCATATCCTGAGCTCACAGCTGGCTACCAGCACAACACTGCGGGGAAGACCAAGGCCCACACTGTAATCAGCTGCCTATTGCTGAAGTAGACTCATGGCTTAAGACCACTGTAGTCACCCACAGGTGATGGTAGCTGAAGTAGTCTAATAGACTGGGCCTATGAAACTGTCACTGAAGCTGGTTTAGAGGTTTCACTCACAGGCATGCCTGGGAATAGTGATTATTAATATCTGCCCAGTGTTAAGTTTTACCATCCCAATATTAAGTTCCAGGGCAAAGTTTTGTGCTCTTACTTTCCTACCCCCAGTAAATGGCTCTCATACCACATTATGCTGCCTGAGGTTGAGGTAGTGTTGGTAAAGGCAGTCTCTTGGCTACTTAGGTAGATGCTAAGCTGAGGCATGCCTGAGTCTCATAGCCATAGGATCCTTCTCAATCTCAGGGATGCACCAAGCCCTCTGCTGGTAGTGATTGCAGGTCAAAACACGAGTCTGTCCCACTTAGACTTGTAACCCAGTACCAGGCCTGCCACAGTGAAACCCAGTCCTGGGCATAGTCCTATGACCACTACTGCCCATGCAGTACTTGTAGACTAAATCACCCCTGGTGCTGCATTGGCTGTGTAGCTTCCTCCTCCTCCAACCTCCAATCTAGGCTTAATATGTTCTGTCTCTCTACCAGACACTGGTCTTTGACTCCTAAAGGGGCAATTCTAAAGGCCAGCTCTATCTGTGAGCACTGGCCTCCCAGAAGCTGTCTGGAGTGGGCAGGGTGGTGGAGACAGTCACTTCCAAGACTAACAAACTGGGTGGCATCTGAATCTCACTGCTACATGGCCTGTACAGCCTTGGGTCAAAAATTTTATCTGTCCCCCAGGCACACAGGTCTCTGGCATATGTTACATTACGGGGCCTTTGGTTTCTATTGGTAGGTAGACCTGCCACTTGGTTCTAAAACAAAAGCCTTTGCTAGCTAGCTTTCGTGCCCTGTTCCCAGTGAGCAGAATTTTGGCTCCATCTGTTTACCCAAGGTTGGAGGAGGAGTCATTCTCCTGGCTCATGCAGTTCCAGAGGTTTAGTTGCAGGTGTCATGGGGTTTTGCCCAGAACTGAGTTTCACTGTGTCAGGCCTGGAACGGGGTTGCAAGTCCCAATCTTGAACTTAATTTTCTCTTCACATCACAACTAGGAAGCATCTCTCTCCTGGCTGAGTTGCCTGGAATTGAGGTGGGGTAACCCTGTTACCTCTTTCCTTCCTTCCTTTGATACCTCTTTTCATTTTTTTGTACTAAAAACAGACACCATTATTTCTCGCAGGGGATAGCCTTTGTGAGGGTAGTTTGTGCATGAATAGCTGTTCAATTTGGGGTTTCTGTTGTGAGATGATCACTAGAGGATCTTAGCTGCCAGGTTGTTGGGTCTCCAGTTTCATTATTGATCCCCATTATTTATGTTCCTGCATGTGGGTTTATCAATTTTATTGATTTCAAAACAATTACATTTTTACTTCATTGATTTCTCTATTTTTAAAAAATTTCTGTTTTATATCACTTTTCTGCTGAGAATACCTTTAACAGACATAAATTTCTGCTGGTGATGAATAATTTCAATATTTATATGCTTGAAAATTTATATTTTTTCATTTTTAAGAGATGTTAAAATATAAACAATGATAGGTTGCTATGGTATATCTCTTAGTGCCCTTAAATATTGTTCCACCATCTTCAGGTCATATTATTTGGGAAGAGAAATCTGCTTTTCAACTTTATCTTTGCTCCCCTCTCTATAATGTGCCTTCTTTTCCTGGCTTTTAAGATTATTTTCTTTAACACTGGTTTTAGGAAATGTGATCATTAACATGCCTGTCTTCTTGGTGTGACCCTAAGGGCTGCATCTTTTATCCACCTGTTCCTTACATCTAGTAGAGTATCTGACTAGTATGTATTGATTACACAGTAAACACTTGTTAAATGTAAATAATTCATGAATATAACAATTTCTCAGAGATTTCAACCTTTTCCCTTCAGTGAATGTAAGTTAAGCTACCTTAAAATTTGATATTTATTATTGGTATTGTTAAAGAAAACTCTCTTCAAGGAGGAATGAATGATAAAAAAGAATATTTTTCCTTTTGGCCTTACCCAAGGAGGTCATGCCCTATACTTTCAAAGTGGGTAAAATCACAATATTATTATTAAGGTCAATTTAATTCTCATGGTCCTGGGGCTCTTTAACTGTAATTACCTTCTTGTACTACTAATGAGGAAGAGAAAAATATACACAAAGTAAGACATTCACCTTGACAAAACCAAGTTCCAAATAATTCTAAGGTCTTCACTCTTTCCATGGTTATTATATTTTTAAGGGGTCAACATTAAAACAGATTTTATGTCAGGTACTGTGGCACAGGCCTGTAATACCAGCTGCTCAGGAGGCAGGAGGATTACAAATTCAAGGCCAACTTCAGAAATTTAGCAAAACCCAGTCTCAAAATAAAAAATAAAGAGGGAATGTAGCTTAGTGAGTTCAATACCCAGTATCCCTCTCCCCCACCAAACAAAATAAATAAATGAAAAAAAAAACAAAGCAAAACAGATTTTAAGCAAATATGATCATTTCCTCAAGCAAATATGACAAAAACCAAAGAATCCAATAACATTTAAATTTATAATCTCTCTCTATAATCACTTAATCTTTTATAAATGAATTGTTAAAGTTGTAATTGATCATGGCTTTCATTAAAAATTATTTAAAGCTCCCTTTAAGTACTAAAGATAACAGAAAATCAAATAAATTTCTTCTGTGGTTAAAAAAAAAGAAATGTGGTTATTATGTTATGTGCCTTTTTCTGATAGGCTCTTCATGGGTTTATAATTTTAAATAAATTTTTAAGTATTCTTGGTTTCTCTCCCTCCTAACATCTACTGGTTATTCTTAAGAGATTCTAATTATAAATATTTTACTTCCTTGAAGTTGTCCTTAAATTCAAGAGGATCTTGTTTATGCGTACATATAAATACTTTTTTTAAACTCTTATTATTTTTATTTTTGGTACTTTTTATGACAGGAACATTTTTCTTGTCTTTCACATTGTATAATCTGGATTTAATATCATCCAGGGCAATTTTTCATTTCAGACATTGTATCTCTGCAAGTTTGGTTTGGGGCTTTTTATTTTTCGATGTGTAGTTTAAATGTATAATATTTCTTCTACCATTTTGAAAGTTTAGAATACTGTTATATTGGCAGTTTTAACCTCCTTGTTTACTCATCTTGTCCAGTCTGTTATCTTTCTCCTCATTGTGAGCCATATTTTTCCACCTGTGTGTCTTCCTGGTAAGTTTTTGTTGAATGCCAGATCTCATGAAGTTTACCTTGCTATGTATGGCCCTATATATTCTTGAGCTTTATTCAGGGATATGGTCAAGTTAGTTGTAATAAGTTTGCTGGTTTGGGGGTCTTGCTTTTAAGCATTGTTAGGAAAGACTAGACCCTTGCTTAGTCTATGGTTAATTTTCCCCTAATTACTAAGGTGAGAGGTGGTAGCTGTAACTGAAGCTCTTCAAATTATGAGATTTTCTGCCCTGCATGTTGGCAGCAGGCACCATACCAGCTCGGTATGTTTCAAGCATCTTTCTTCTGTAGGGTTCTATCTCTTATTGTAGGAACTTTCTTCATCTCTGTCAGTATTTTTAAGTTTGTCTTTTAAATGTTTTATATAGTAATCCCTTTTGCATTTTAGTATGTATCTCATACATTTTAGTATTAAAGGTCTGTTTCTTTTTTTCTGCTAATTCTCAAGCATGGCATCCTTTTTCTTCTTGTGTGGTTACTTACTTTTGATTGTGAATTTATCATTTTAAAATTTATTATTTTGATTGTGAATTTATTACTTCTAAAATTGGTGCTGATTTCTCTGAGGTTTACAAAGTGGCTTCCCCAAGAGATAATGTGATTTTGCTTTTGCTAGGCATCTAGTGGGCACTACCAATATAAATCCTCTGTAAGATGAAAGGATTTTTGAGTCTACGCAAGTGAGAATTTTGTTATCATTTTAAGTTTTGATGTCTCTATCTGCTCAGTGGTAAGACGGCTTTTCCCTATAGTGATGAAGGTGGGGATGGGTGGTTTGTGTCTTTGGTTTATCTTTATATTTTGGGTGCATCTCTTTGGGGTCCAAGATAAAAGGGGAGAGGTTATCTTGTTAATAGTCTCACACTGGAAATAGACTCAATTTGGGATTCAATTCAGCTTTTACTAGTGTATCCCAAAGTAGTAGATGAACAAAAGAACCACATCTTACAATAGCATCAGCTTCTTCACTTTTAAGTAAACAACAGCAGTCTGTTTCCTATGTTCCATGTGTCTTCTTAATTCTGGTATGTAAACTTGGAGATTTAATCTAAAGAGCAAAGTATGCCTTATTACTAAAAACATAATACTTAGATTTTCTTGAATTATACATGCTCCCTCTCCCCCTGCACACACTAATTGTGGTAAAATATATGTAATGTGAAGTTCATACTTTTTAACTATTTTAAGTGTATAGTTTGGTAGTATTAAATTCATTCACTTCATTAACCATCACCAACATTTGCCTCCAGAACTTTTTTCATCCTGCAAAACTGAAATTCTTAACTGGTTAAACAACTCCTTATTTTCCTTCCCCAGTCCCTTGCTTCTGCCATTCTACTCTGTTTCTATGAATTAGACCATTCTGGATACCTTGGGTATGTGGGATCATAAATATTGTTCCTTTGTAACTGGCTTATTTCATTTAGCATAATATCATGAAGATTCACCCACGGAGTTATAGAATGTGTTCAATTCTATTACTTTGAAAGGCTGAACAATCTTCCATTGTATGTATTTATAGCAGTTTGTTTATCCGTTCATCTGTTGATAGACCCTTGGGTTTCTCACAGCTCTGCTGCAATGAATATGGGTGCATAAATCTGTTTTGAGTCTTTGCTTTTCAACTCTTTTAGGTACATACCTATAAGTGGAATTGCTGGGTGACACAGTGACATTATTTTCAATTTAATGCCAATTTTAATTCTCATTATTAGGAACCTACATACTATTTCCCATAGTAGTCATACTATTTTACATTATTACCAGCAGGGGTTCCAATTATTCCCCATTTTTGATAACATTTATTACCTTCTAATTTTTATTAACAGTTGATATGTATGACATGGCATCTAACTGTGCATTTCATTTGTATTTCCCTAATGATTAGTCATGTTAAATGTTTTTTCATGTGCTGATTGGCCATTAGATGTCTTTTATTATGAATGTCTATTCAAATTCTTTCTCCATTTTAATTGGGTTATTTTTGTTATTGTTATTGAGATGTAATATTCTTTCTATATTCTAGATATCAAATCCTTATCAGATATATAATTTATAAATATTTTCTCCTTGTAACTCTGCTGATAATATCATTTTAATGTAGATTTAAAAAATTGTCATAGTCCAATTTATGTCTTTATAGGAGAAGCAGTTTTACTAGTACAAGAAATTAAAAGGAAAAGAAGATTTTCTTTATACAAGGTTTATTAGACTCCTTTGTATTCTGAAAAGTTCATCCAAATATTTAAACTTTGAACAATTACATTTTAATAAAGACAAATTTTCATGAAGGTATTTAGCATGAGTCAAAATCAGCCCTAATTTATCCAGTATTTTAATTTTGATGACATGTAATACAATTAAAAAGAAAAATTTATATATAGTTTTTTTTTTGTTTTTTTTTTTTGACTGATCACAGATCTTTCAGCTATAGATCAGCAGGGAAAACTTAAGGGCCCCTCCCAGCTCTCCTGTGAGCGCAATAGCCAGACCGAGGGCGGCACGGGAGCCGGCGGCAGCTGCGGCTGCGGCGAGGGAGCCAGCGGCAGCCGGGGCAGCGGCACGGGAGCCGGCCGGAACCGGCGGGAGACGCAGCAGCGGCGCGGGACCCGGGGGGAGCCGCGGCAGCGCTGGCACAGGAGCCGGCAGGAACCGCGCGGCGCGGGACTCCCAGCTACCGCTCCCACCAGTGCTGACAACTGAGGTCTCTTACACAGACTCGCCTTGGCGTGGGACTCACGGCTACCGCTCCCACCAGTGCTGACAACTGAGGTCTCTTGCATCAGATACGGGGGCGTGGCTACCAGAAGGTAAGCAAATTTGCTGGGGGTTCTCAGCCCCAAGCTCTACAAACTTAGGGCCTGAGGGAGGCAAACAAGGAGAGTGTGCCCAGGCACTAATGAAACAGCTGCTCCACGCGTGTGCAAGGTAGGCGGAACTGTGACCACCGACAAAACAGGCCCAGTGGACTGCCAGACACATCGCTCAGATTGGGGGAGGGGCAGAGCCGCAAGTTACGCAGACCTGCGAATCACCAGCAGATCAGGCCCAGCAACCGCGGAGCGGCAGAGCCACCCCCGGGCCTGCAAGGTAGGGGCACTTGCCACCCACCGGCAGGTCAGGCCCAACAATCTGCGGAGGGGCACAGCTGCCCCACGAGCCTGCTAGGTAGGCAGAACCCTGACCACCTACAGAACAGGCCCAGAGGCCGGCCAGACACATCGCCCCGCCCCGGTTGGGGGAGGGGCAGAGCCGCCGGGCGCCTGCAAGTTAGGCAGACCTGCGAATCACCAGCAGATCAGGCCCAGCAACCGCGGAGCGGCAGAGCCACCCCTGGGCCTGCAAGATAGGTGCACTTGCCACCCACCGGCAGGTCAGGCCCAACAAACTGCGGAGGGGCACAGCTGCACCATGAGCCTGCTAGGTAGGCAGAACCCTGACTACCGACAGAACAGGCCCAGAGGCCGGCCAGACACATCGCCCCGCCCCAGTTGGGGGAGGGGCAGAGACAACGGGCGCCTGCAAGTTACACAGACCTGCGACTCACCAACAGATCAGGCCCAGCAACCGCGGAGCGGCAGAGCCACCCCCGGGCCTGCAAGGTAGGCGCACTTGCCACACACCAGCAGGTCAGGCCCAACAAACTGCGGAGGGGCACAGCTGCCCCACGAGCCTGCTAGGTAGGCAGTACCCTGACCACCAACAGAACAGGCTCAGAGGACGGCCAGACACATCGCCCCGCCCCGGTTGGGGGAGGGGCAGAGCCGCCAGGCGCCTGCAAGGTAGGCAAACCTGCGTCTCACCAGCATATCAGGCCCAGCAACCCGCGGAGCAGCAGAGCCACCCCCGGGCCTGCAAGGTAGGCGCATTTGACACCCACCGGCAGGTTAGGCCCAGCAACTCTCGGAGGGACACAGCTGCTCCACGCACGTGCAAGGTAGGCGGAACCGTGACCACTGACAAAACAGGCCCAGTGGACCGCCAGATACATCGCCCCGGTTGGGGGAGGGGCAGAGCCGCCACCAGCGCCTTTTAGGTAGACAGACCTGCAACCGACAGACAGAACAGGCCTAGTGGCCAGCGGAGGGGCAAAGCCGCTGCTCACGCCTGTAAGGTAGGCGGACCTGTGACCACCAAAAGAACAGGCCCATCGAAAGTACAGGCACAGCGGCCTCCCGGCGTGGTAGGCACATTGCCTCAATTGGAGGAGGGGCAGAACCACCACCAAAGCCTGCGAGGGAGACTTTGCAGCTATACAAGAGCAATATAAATATATAGGGGGAAAAACCAATAACACAACAGTTTCACCAAGCAGAAAGAAACGCGATCAATATGAAAAGACAAGGAAAGAAAGGACCACAAGCAATGCAGGTCAACTCAACTTTAGAAGAGGTAATATCTGCAGCAGATGGAATATCAGATAAAGAATTCAGGATATACATGCTTCAGATGATCTGGAGTCTCAAGGAAGACATTAGACAGCAAAATCAGATAATGAAAGACCACTTCGACCACTTTGACAATAAAGTACATAAACAAATCCAAGAAGCAAAAGATCAATTATACAGGGAGATAGAGGTTATAAAAAACAAACAAACAGAAATCCTGGAAATGCAGGAAACAATAAACCAACTTAAAAACTCAATTGAGAATACTACCAGCAGAGTAGAACACTTAGAAGATAGAACATCAGATAATGAAGACAAAGTATTTCAACTGGAGAAGAACATAGACAGCTCAGCAAAGCTGTTAAGAAACCATGAGCAGAACATTCAAGAAATATGGGATAACATAAAGAGACCAAACTTAAGAGTCATTGGGATACAGGAAGGTACTGAGGTCCAAACCAAAGGAATGAGCAATCTATTCAACGAAATAATACGAGAAAACTTCCCAGACTTGAAGAACAAGACAGAATCCCAAATCCTAGAAGCCTACAGGACGCCGAATGTGCAAAATCATAAGAGATTCACACCTAGACACATTATAATGAAGATGCCCAACATACAGAATAAGGAGAGAATTTTAAAAGCTACAAGAGAAAGGAAGCAGATTACATTTAGGGGTAAACCAATCAGGATAACAGCTGATCTTTCAACCCAGACTCTCAAAGCTAGAAGATCCTGGAATAACATATTTCAAACACTGAAAGAAAATGGGTTCCAACCAAGAATCGTGTATCCCGCGAAATTAAGCTTCAGGATGGAAGATGAAATTAAAACCTTCCATGATAAACAAAAGTTAAAAGAATTTGCAGCTAGAAAACCATCTCTTCAAAACATCCTCGGCAAAATATTACAGGAAGAGGAAATGGAAAATATCAATGAAAACCAACAGCGGGAGGTAGTACAGTAAAGGGGGGGAATAATCAAAGAGGAAAACAAACCATGTTTAGTAACATAAATAAACAAATATGGCTGGAAGAACAACCCATATCTCAATAATAACCCTAAATGCTACTGGCTTAAACTCACCAATTAAGAGACACAGGCTAGTAGAATGGATCACAAAATAAGACCCAACAATATGCTGCCTTCAGGAGACGCATTTGATAGGAAAAGACATACATAGACTGAAGGTGAAAGGTTGGGAAAAATCATATCACTCATATGGACTTCAGAAACAAGCAGGAGTGTCCATACTCATATCAAATAAAATAGATTTCAAGCCAAAGTTAATCAAAAGGGATGAAGAGGGACACTACATACTTCTCAAGGGAACCATACACCAACAAGACATAACAATCATAAATATATATGCCCCAAACAATGGTGCAGCTATGTTCATCAAACAAACTCTTCTCAAGTTCAAGAGTCTAATAGACCACCATACAATAATCATGGGAGACTTCAACACACCTCTCTCACCACTGGACAGATCTTCCAAACAAAAGTTGAATAAGGAAACTATAGAGCTCAATAACACAATTAATAACCTAGACTTAATTGACATATATAGAATATACCACCCAACATCAAGCAGTTACACTTTTTTCTCAGCAGCACATGGATCCTTCTCAAAAATAGATCATATATTATGTCACAGGGCAACTCTTAGAAAATATAAAGGAGTAGAGATAATACCATGCATCTTATCTGACCATAATGGAATGAAATTGAAAATTAACGATAAAAGAAGTAAGGAAAAATCATGCATCACTTGGAGAATGAACAATAGGTTACTGAATGATCAATGGGTTATAGAAGACATCAAGGAGGAAATTAAAAAATTCTTAGAGATAAATGAAAACACAGACACAACATATCGGAATCTATGGGATACATTGAAAGCAGTTCTAAGAGGAAAATTTATTGCTTGGAGTTCATTCCTTAGAAAAAGAAAAAACCAACAAATAAATGATCTAATACTTCAACTCAAAATCCTAGAAAAAGAAGAGCAAAACAACAGCAAAAGAAGTAGAAGACAAGAAATAATTAAAATCAGAGCTGAAATTAATGAAATCGAAACGAAAGAAACAATTGAAAAAATTGACAAAACTAAAAGTTGGTTCTTTGAAAAAATAAATAAAATCGACAGACCCTTAGCCACGCTAACGAAGAGAAGAAGAGAGAGAACTCAAATTACCAGCATACGGGATGAAAAAGGCAATATCACAACAGACACTTCAGAAATACAGAAGATTATCAGAAACTATTTTGAATCCTTATACTCCAATAAAATAGAAGATAGTGAAGGCATCGATAAATTTCTTAAGTCATATGATTTGCCCAGATTGAGTCAGGAGGATATTGACAACCTAAACAGACCAATATCAATTGAGGAAATAGAAGATACCATCAAAAGACTACCAACTAAGAAAAGCCCAGGACCAGATGGGTATACAGCAGAGTTTTACAAAACCTTTAAAGAGGAACTAATACCAATACTTTTCAAGCTATTTCAGGAAATAGAAAAAGAGGGAGAACTTCCAAATTCATTCTATGAGGCCAACATCACCCTGATTCCTAAACCAGACAAAGACACTTCAAAGAAAGAAAACTACAGACCAATATCTCTAATGAACCTAGATGCAAAAATCCTCAATAAACTTCTGGCGAACCGGATACAAAAACATATCAAAAAAATTGTGCACCATGATCAGGTAGGATTTATCCCTGGGATGCAAGGCTGGTTCAATATACGGAAATCAATAAATGTTATTCACCACATCAATAGGCTTAAAAATAAGAACCATATGATCATCTCGATAGATGCGGAAAAAGCATTCGACAAAGTGCAGCATCCCTTTATGTTCAAAACTCTAGAAAAAATAGGGATAACAGGAACATACCTCAATATTGTAAAAGCAATCTATGCCAAGCCTCAGGCTAGCATCATTCTGAATGGAGAAAAACTGAAGGCATTCCCTCTAAAATCTGGAACAAGACAGGGATGCCCTCTCTCACCACTTCTGTTCAACATAGTTCTCGAATCACTGGCCAGAGCAATTAGACAGACGAAAGAAATTAAAGGCATAAAAATAGGAAAAGAAGAACTCAAATTATCACTATTTGCAGATGACATGATTCTATACCTAGCAGACCCAAAAGGGTCTACAAAGAAACTATTAGAGCTAATAAATGAATTCAGCAAAGTGGCAGGCTATAAAATCAACACGCATAAATCAAAGGCATTCCTGTATATCAGCGACAAATCCTCTGAAATGGAAATGAGGACAACCACCCCATTCACAATATCCTCAAAAAAATAAAATACTTGGGAATCAACCTAACAAAAGAGGTGAAAGACTTATACAATGAAAACTACAGAACCCTAAAGAGAGAAATAGAAGAAGATCTTAGAAGATGGAAAAATATACCCTGTTCATGGATAGGTAGAAGTAACATCATCAAAATGGCGATATTACCAAAAGTTCTCTATAGGTTTAATGCAATGCCAATCAAAATCCCAACGGCATTTCTTGTAGAAATAGAGAAAGCAATCATGAAATTCATATGGAAAAATAAAAGACCCAGAATAGCAAAAACAATGCTAAGCAGGAAGTGTGAATCAGGCGGTATAGCTATACCAGACTTCAAACTATACTACAGAGCAATAGTAACAAAAACAGCATGGTACTGGTACCAAAACAGGCGGGTGGACCAATGGTACAGAATAGAGGACACAGAAACCAATCCAGAAAACTACAACTATCTTATATTCGATAAAGGGGCTAAAAGCATGCAATGGAAGAAGGATAGCATCTTCAACAAATGGTGTTGGGAAAACTGGAAATCCATTTGCAACAAAATGAAACTGAATCCCTTTCTCTCGCCATGCACAAAAGTTAACTCAAAGTGGATCAAGGAACTTGATATCAAATCAGAGACATGGCGTCTGATAGAAGAAAAAGTTGGCTATGATCTACATACTGTGGGGTCAGGCTCCAAATTCCTCAATAGGACACCCATAGCACAACAGTTAATAACTAGAATCAACAAATGGGACTTACTCAAACTAAAAAGTTTTTTCTCAGCAAAAGAAACAATAAGAGAGGTAAATAGGGAGCCTACATCCTGGGAACAAATCTTTACTCCTCACACTTCAGACAGAGCCCTAATATCCAGAATATACAAAGAACTAAAAAAATTAGACAATGAGATAACGAATAACCCAATCAACAAATGGGCCAAGGACCTGAACAGAAATTTCTCAGAGGAGGACATACAATCAATCAACAAGTATATGAAAAAATGCTCACCATCTCTAGCAGTCAGAGAAATGCAAATCAAAACCACCCTAAGATACCATCTCACTCCAGTAAGATTGGCAGCCATTAGGAAGTCAAACAGCAACAAGTGCTGGCGAGGATGTGGGGAAAAGGGTACTCTTGTACATTGCTGGTGGGACTGCAAATTGGTGCGGCCAATTTGGAAAGCAGTATGGAGATTTCTTGGAAAGCTCGGAATGGAACCACCATTTGATCCAGCTATTCCCCTACTCGGTCTATTCCCTAAAGACCTAAAAAGAGCACACTTATAGGGACACTGCTACATCCATGTTCATAGCAGCACAATTCACAATAGCAAGACTGTGGAACCAACCTAGATGCCCTTCAATAGACAAATGGATAAAAAAAATGTGGCATTTATACACAATGGAGTATTACTCTGCATTAAGAAATGACAAAATCATAGAATTTGGAGGGAAATGGATGGCATTAGAGCAGATTATGCTAAGTGAAGCTAGCCAATCCCTTAAAAACAAATGCCAAATGTCTTCTTTGATATAAGGAGAGTAGCTAAGAACAGAGTAGGGACAAAGAGCATGAGAAGAAGATTAACATTAAACAGGGATGAGAGGTGGGAGGGAAAGGGAGAGAGAAGGGAAATTGCATGTAAATGGAAGGAGACACTCAGGGATATACAAAATTACATACAAGAGGAAGTGAGGGGAAAGGAGGAAAAATATAAGGGGGAGAAATGAATTACAGTAGAGGGGGTAGAGAGAGAAGAGGGGAGGGGAGGGGGGAGGGGGGATAGTAGAGGATAGGAAAGGCAGCAGAATACAACAGACACCAGAATGGCAATATGTAAATCAATGGTTGTGCAACTGATGTGATTCTGCAATCTGTATATGGGCTAAAAATGGGAGCACATATCCCACTTGAATCAAAGTGTGAAATATGATATATCAAGAACTATGTAATGTTTTGAACAACCTACAATAAAAATTAATTAAAAAAAAAAGAAAAATTATAATTTTGTAATGGTTATTTTGTGTGCCAACTTGATAGAGTTAAGGGATGGCTAGATAGCTAGTAATTATTTTGGGGTGTTTCTATAAAAATGTCTAAGAAGAGATGAGCATTTGAGTCAGTAGGCTGGAGAAGACCATACTTACCTGACATCTTCCAAAGGTGATGCCATAGAGTGGACATCATCCATTCTGTTGAGGATACAAGTAGAACCCAAAGGAGGAGAAAGTGCTCTTTCCACCTGAACTGAAGCATCCATCTTACCACGTCCTCAGACATTAAAGGTTATGAATATCTGGCCTCAGAGCTTTGGACTGGAGGACTTAAACCAGAATCTTCCCATCCCCAGGTGGTCAGACCTTTAGGCAGACTGATTTACACCACCATCAGCTTCCTAATGGTCTAGCTTGCAGATAGCATATCATAGGACTTTTCAGCTTCCAGAATCCTGTGAGTCAATTCACAGGATTTGTCACTCTGTCTTTGTCTCTCTGATCAGTCTTTGTCTCTGTGTCTGTCCCTGTCTCTCTTCTGTTGATTATATTTCTCGGGAGTACCCTAACTAATATAAGTCCTTTGGCATCACATCTTTATGTTGTTCATTTTTCTGGGAGGGCAGACATTTATGAATTTCAAGAAGCTCTACAAATTTTCAGCAATTTGATTAGAAGGGTCTAATTTACAGAATTTTCTTCTTCATTTCCCTGGTTGCAACAGCAAATTGAGCTGAGAGCTTATATTGTTGATATTTTATTTTTAGGTTAATCCTGCCCTTCCACACTAAGGCTTATGGTATATAGTGTAGTTCCTTTCGAGAGAGACACAAAATAGGAAAACATCTGGTATTGTAATTCTATCAATTGGGGAGGTACTTAAAGCTGCTGTTTTTTTGCTGCTAAATGAATATTGTTGAAAATATTTTGTCTTTTCTTATTATTTATCAAAAAATAGTTCCTTAGGGAAATTTTTCAGATAGCACTGATGTGAAAAGACTGTTCAATGAATTAAGAAGTTGCATGGAAGATTTTTGCCTAGAGTATACTTTAAACATTTTTCTGAAATGTAATCTCACCTATTACGATTGATATGTTACTCTTTGTGCAAAATTTAAGCAATAATGCCTATTGAAGTGTTCTTAGTATTCTATGAAAACACTTTGTTTCTAAGATGAAGCTGTAACCTTCAAATAATGTAGTTTCTACTCTGAAGGGTCAATGCATCATTATGCCAGTGGAGAATTACAGGGTGTAGAGTAATTGGCATGTCATTTATACCAGTCAGATAGTAAAACACCTAGTGGGCTTTCTTATTTCTCTTCTTCATAAACCATTCATGGACCAGAGGATTTTGGCTTTTAACCATTCATTTCTATGAGTATAAGATGTAATTTATTGAATAATCTTTTCCTTTATCACTTTCACATCTGATACATAAATAGTTACAATCTGACTTTTAATTTTTCCCTTCAGGATATAGTTTAGAATTCAAGAGATAGGTTACATGAGAAAATGAGCCTATTGATTTAAGATCTGAACCAGAAATGTTTGACTGAGTTCAGCATCTGGGGTGAACAATCCATTCAACTTATATTTCTAAAATTACTATTTTTAGTAAAGTTTTTACCCTGAAAATAACTTTGGTAAATGAACGTTCCTTAACATTTTATAGGAATGTTTATTTGAATTCCACAAATTTTATATTTCAATTTACATGGCTGGTGTGGAAATGTGTTTTTTTTCAGATGTGGATATAACCAAGGCTTTGTAATTGAAACATTGATTTAGTCTAAAATTATCAGTCTAAAGCAGATATTTGCTATTGATAAGCCAAAAGAAGAGGGAGGAGCAATCTCTAGATGCAGAATACTATCTTTCTTCCCATCTTACTTAAACCCTTGAGAAGAAAGAAAAATAAATTGCTCCCACCCACTACTATATAATTACGGAAAGAATTATAGTTAAAAATTACAGTTATTTCATTCTGGATATAAGTAAATTAATATTAAATGAGTTTTCATAAGGAAATAGTGTTACTACAACACCAAATACTTAGAGGAAACCAACACTGAATATGAGAGAAATGCATTATTAAAAGGGCATGTTGAAAACCCAGGAGGTTTTTGAGAAAGCCAAATACTATGAAAATGCAAAGTATGCAATATTAACATTTCAGAAATAAGGAAAATGGAAAGATATAGATTATTAAATCATTAAGTACATTGTTTGATATTATTTACTTCAATCTAACAACACACACACACACACACACCCCACACAGTGTTCACTGTGCTTCAGGTGGTGTTTTAAGTGCTTTACTAAAGAAATCATTTATTCTTCATTAAACCCCAGAATGCAGGGCTATTCTCATCTCCACTTTAGAGAGGAAGCTGAGACACAGAAATCCTTGGTACTTTGCTCAGGAGGTACCAGGCCGAGGCACCACCCATAGACGCACAAGCTGTGTACCCTCCACAGCCAGAGCCACCATTCCATGCTATGGGGACATGGTTTTCACTGCTTTTGTTCCTAACTAGTATTCATGTTGCGTCTTATAAATGCCTTGCCAATGACTGGAAGTCAGTCCAATTACTTATTATGGCATTTTTCTTCCAAAAATAATATGAGAGATTTCCAAACATTTATTTGATACCTCTAAGTTTTCCTGATATTTCAACAAATAATGACCACTTCTCACATGCCTGATTCTATGAAATCAGTTATTCTGTGGTACATATAGGACATGGCTATATACAAGGAAATTAATTTTCACATATGTGTCACAGAATTCCTTCCTATTGCCAACTTGTGCACAATTCCAGTTATGAAGTATTAAATGTTATTTAATATTTTTCACAGAAATGTATTTATGCTCTACATATAATGTATGAAGTACTTTTTACTTAAAAAGCTTATAATTCATTGTTGAATTTAACAGAGGCTTCACCTAGAAAGAGGAAGGTCCACCTCATAAATTTGGCTAGCTGCTCATGAATACATAGATGATATATTCTTTGGATACAAGATATGATTGAAATACCAAGCTTCTGTGTTCAAATTGAAGTGGCTGATATTCTACAATTTAATTCTAGCCAAGGCATCTTCATTAATTATTAAATCATACACTTATTAAATTGCTTTCACAACTATTTATTAAAGTGGTTCCTGCTAGTTTCCAGTCTTGTTCTCATCTACTGAAACTTACAGAAACATGAGTGAATCTTGCAAACATTATCCTGAACACAAACAAAACAAAATGAAACAGAAACAAAAGGGTACCTATAGTTTGAGTGTATGAGTCTACTCTTTTATAACTCTAGATGAGAGTAATCTCATCCTTAGTGACAATGGTAAATTAGTAGTTGCTTGGAGTTGAAGGTAGGGTGTTATTGTTCAGAAAAACCAGAAGGGAACTTTTAGGAATAATTGAAGTATTCTTTACTGGGGCTGTGGTTGTGGTCACAAGAGTGTACAATAAATTTGAAATCATCACATAAAATGGTTGCATTTCATTTTATGCATAATAAATCTCAATAAAGTTTATTTCAAAATATTTGTAATTATTTGTTTTTTTTTAAAGTTAGATGTTTGTTGTTCTTTGTAGAAATATTAGAAAATATAAAATGGTAGAGTATGAGAGTTTATGATAGCACAGCTGCAGACCCCTCATGCTGCTTCTTGGATAATTTGTTCTAATCCTTTCTTTCTATGTCCCTATTTTTCTGAATGCAAATATTTACTCCATACCTTTATATATTGGATACTTGTAAATTCCTTTTGATATTTACAAATCAAAATAGCTTTGCATACATATATTGATTATAAAGCCTGTTCCCTAATCATCTCAGATGCTACTGAATAGTTAAGTAAAAATAATAATAAGTAAAAATAATAATCTTTTTATTGGAAAAAAAACTATTTTGAGTTTTTGTAACTACTGCTTCCAGATCAGACCAAATTTTTACTTCCAAAAGGTTAATATTTAAAGTGAGCTTTGTTGTTTCATAATACTTTAACATTTTCAGTATTTATGGAGAGTGGTTTTTAACAATGATACACAACAGTATTTTTCAGGAGTACTGTACGAGAGCTGGATAAGTGGGAGCAACCACAGTGTATCTGTTGTATTTGTAGTTGAGGTTGTGTAAGAGAGCAGTTTACACCCAGATTTTTCTTTCAGTTAAGGAGACTGAGAATTTTTCCTCTGTTTTTTAAAAAAAACAAAAACAAAACAAACAAAAAACAACAAAAAGATACCTTATTGTATCAGAATAGTTTTGATTTTAATTGCACCATATTAACGTGTATGAAAACATCTGTAAGCACAAAAGTGCTATAAAATGCCATTTCCTATTTTATATTATACCTTATTCATATTTTAGATCAGAACTAGATAACAGTTTTATTTATAGTCTGAAATAACTAACAGTAAAAATTATCACAACTACTTAGCAATTACACAGTTTCAATCTATAAATTTTCAATTGATTATAACTTTCAGCTCAGTCCTGCCAAAGTTAGGAATTTGCTCTGTATAAAACCTACATTCATTTATAGATGTGTCTAATGCATGCAAAAAACCATTAAAATAGCTTTAAATAGCAAGAGTAGAAACAAAGCATTCATCTTAAGAGGTGGGATAAATTATTACAAAATGGTGTATAATCATAGAATTTATTACTAGCATCTTTAAAAGGGAATGAGGTACAAGGAGTGATAAATCCATGTACCTCTTATTAAATTAGGAAAAATATTGTAGAATTAACAGTAAGCATGATCCTACATAATAATGATAGATATGTAGACAGATAAATAGACATACAGACTCTTATTCAGACATACAGGAAAATTTGAGAAAAACAGAACTGCTAACAGTGGCCTCTGGAAAACGGAAATGCAGACAGGTGTTTATCTTTTATTGTTTTAAATCATTTGGCTGTTTAATATTTACAGTACAGAAGTACAGTATAAATTTTGTACAAACATATAAAATAAACAATTACTTAAAATAAAATTCCACTCTCAAATACCTAAACTGTGTGGTATTTAATCAGAAACACATTAAGAATCACCAGAAGTCAAAGTTCAAACTCTGGAGTCTGTTGCATTGGACCCAAAAATTAGCCCTCAATGGTCTCTCTTGCCTGGCTCTGCAAAATTGAATTTGACCTTCCAGGCATCCATAATACATGTAAGTTCAGGAATTAAACATGAAACTGCATGCATTTTTTGCCTTTGTTCTTCTGGCATAATGTCTTAGCAATTCATTTTCTTTGTCTTTACTTCAATAAGTGCTGTCATTCTCCTCAAGGTCAACCTATTGCGGAAGACTGACACTAAGTCAGTTCCTGAGTCCTGGACTCCCCTAATTCTTAGTTCGTTCTATGGTCGCTAGAATGCAACAATTGCAGAATTTACCTTCTTTTTCTTTTGTTAATAATTTATTTATTCATTTTTTAAATTAGTGCATCGTAGTTATATAAAATATTTAGGTTAATTTTGATATAATTATAAAAATATGAAATATAATTTGCTCCAATTCAGTCCCTAGAACTTTTTCTTTTTCTACTCCCACCCCCGACTCATTTCCTTTCCTTTACTGAACTTTCTGGTATTATTTATTTATTTATTTATATTTTTCTGAATTAGTGCATATGGATATACATAAAGGTATAATTCACTGTAGCATATTCATATATGTACATAGGAAAGTTTGATCAGGTTCATTACATCATTCCTCTCTTTTCCTCTTCCCTCCCCATCAATTCCCATCCTTTATTCCACGTTCATTTTTCTATTTTCATGGGATTTCCCTCTTCCTCTTTTTTCCCCCTAATTTTGCTCTAGCCCCTCTGCATATGAAAGAAAGCATTCAATCTTGACTTTCTGGGTCTGGCTTAGTTCACTTAGCCTGATGTTCTCTATTTCCATCCATTTACCAGCAAATACCATAATTTAATTCTTCTTTATAACTGAATAAAACTCCATTGGGTACATATATCACAGTTTCTTTATTCATCTTTTTTATTCATCTGTTGATGGACATCTGGGCTGGTTCTATAGCTTGACTACTGTGAATTGTGCTGCTATAAACATTGATGTGGCTCTATCCCTGTAGTGTGCTGATTTGTATCTTGATACATAGCAAGGAGTTGGATAGCTAGGTCTTATGATGATTCCATTCCTAGATTTTTAAGGGATTCTCCATACTGCTTCCACAATGGCTATACAAATTTGCATTCTCACCAAAAACATGAGTATAATTTTTCCCTCACATCTTGCCAACATTCACTGTTATTTGTATTCTCAATAGTTCCCATTCTGACTGGAGTAAGACAAAATCTCAGTGTAGTGGTTTGTTGTTGTTATTGGTGGTGGTAGTGGTTTTTGGTTTTGTTTTTTTGTTTTTGTACCAGGGACTAAACTCGGGGATGCTTAACCACTAAGCCATATCCCCAGCCCTTTTCATATTTTTATTTAGAAGCAGGGTCTCGCTGAGTTGCTTAGGGCTTTGCTAAATTGCTAAGGCTGGTTTTGAACTCCTGATTCTCCTGCCTAAGCCTCCGGAATTTGGGATTACAGGCATGTGCCACTGTTCCCTGCTTAATTTTTATCTTGAGACAAGGTTTTGCTAGATTGCTGAGGCTGACTTTTAACTTGCAATCCTTCTCCCTTAGTCTCCCAAATTACTGGGATTATAGGTGTGAACCACCATGCTGGCCTCAAAGTAGTTTTGATCAGCATTTCCCTGATTGTTAGGGATGTTGAACATTTTTTCATATATTTGTTGGCCATTTTTATTTATTCTTTTGAGAAGAGTATCTGTAGTTCTTTTGCTCATTTATTAACTGGGCTATTTGTTTTTTATATAGGTTTTTGAGTTCTTTATATATTCTGGTTATTAATTCCCTATCTGAGGAGCAGGAGGAAAAGATCTTCTTCCATTCTGTAGGCTCTCTTTTCATGCTCTTTTTTCCTTTGTTGTGCAGAAGCTTTTTAATTTGCTCTCATCCCACTAATTCATTCTTTGTTTAATTTCTTGGGCCTTAGGGTTCTTGTTAAGGAAGTCAATGCCTGCGCCAATAGGTTAGAGCATTGAGCCTATGTTTTCTTCTAGTAGTTGCAGAATTTTTGGTCTAATTCCTATGTCTTTGATTCACTTTGAGTTGACTTTTTTTGCAGGGTGAGAGAGAGGGATCAATTCTTTACATGTAGATATCCAGTTTTCCATGCACCATTAATTAAAAAGACTATCTTTTCTTCATCACAGTTTTGGATACATTTGTCAAGTATTGGATGATCATCTATATGGGTTTGTCTCTGTGTCTTCTGTTCCCTTGGTCTTTGTGTCTGTTTTGGTACCAATACTATTGTTATTATAGCTCTGTAGTGTAATTTGAAGTCTAGTATTGTGATGCCTCCAGTATTGTTCTATTTGCTTAGTATTGCTTTGACTATTCTGGGTTTTGTATTCTTCCAAATGAATTTTATAATTGATTTTTCTATTTCTGTAAAAAAAACATTGTTAGCATTTTGATAGGAATTGCATTGAATTTGTATAGTGATTTTGGTGGTATGGCCATTTTGATAGTATTAATTCTTCTATCCAAGAACCTAGGCTGTCTTCAGTTTCTTTCTTCGGCACTCTAGAGTTTTCATAATAGAGGTCTTTTACCAATTTATAGACTTTTTTTCCTAAGTATTTTTTTAAAGTTATTGGGAATGGAGTAGTTTACCTAATTTCTAATTCAGCAGATTCATTTTTGGAGTATAGGAAAGCAATTGTTTGTTGATAGTTATCCTGTTATTTTGCTATATTTATTTATTAGTTCTAGAAATCTTCTGATGGAAAATTTGGGGTTTTCTAAATATAGAACCTGTCATCAGCAAACAGATAATTTGACTTCTGTTTTTCCTATTTGTATCCCTTTCATTTTCTGATCTTGTCAGATGGCTCTGAATAGAGTTTCAAGGACTATGTTGAATAGCAATAGTAAGAACGGGCATACTTGTCTTGTTCCTGTTTTCAGTTTTTCTCTGTTCATTATGGGGTTTGCCTTTGGTTTGTTGTATGTAGACTTTACAATGTTAAGATAAGTTCCTCCTATCCCTGGTTTATCTAATGTCTCAAATATGAATGGGTGGTGGACTTTGTCAAATGCTTTTTCTACAACTATTGAGATAATCATGTGATTTTTGTCTTTAATTCTATGTGATGAATCACATTTATTGACTTGTACATGTGAAACCAACCTTGCATCCCTGGGATGAAACTCACTTGATCATAGTGTACTTATCTTGTTAATATGCTTTTGAATGTGGTTTGCCAATATTGTGTTAAGGGTTTTTGTATCATGTTTATCAGAGATATTGGCCTGAAGATTTTTTTTCCTTAATGTGTCTTTATCTAGTTTCGGTATCAAGGTGATGCTGGCTTCATAGAATGAATTTGGCAGTGTTCTCTCTTTCTCTATTTCATGGAATAATTTGAGGAGGATTCAGCCTTTATCTTTTAAATTATTATTGTGCATAATGGTTTTCACTGTAGCCACAGTGTTGGCAGGGGTAATTTTTTCTTTTAATTCTATATCCAAGTGCTAATTTCAATATGTAATTCTTTAGATGATTGAGTTAAACCTAAGAATAGCTTGAATTTTGTATTTAAATACTTACCAGATATAAAAACATGAGATAATCTTGATTTTCAAAATACATGTTTCCATTAGACCCAAACTTGAAGTATCTTTTTAATAAATATCTTAAGTGAAGAATGCTAAAAAGATCATGAAGGGAAATTGATATAAAAGCCTGAGTTATGTGAAGATATAAATGAAGTAGAACTTTGGTGACCAGGAACTGGGCTGAGGGATGGATGGGGAAAGGGAGGTGCTAGTCAAAGGGCACAAATTACAGTTAAAAAGGAGGTCTGGTTTCTTGTGATATAGCACAGTGACTATAGTCAATAATAATGTATCACATATTTCAAAATAGCTAAAGGATTGGATTTTAAATGTTCTCACCACAAAGAAATGATAAATATTTAAGCTGATGGATATATTACTTAGCCTGATGTATCAAAGCAATACAATATATGTATTTTACCTTACAAATATATAGAGTTTTTATTTGGCAATTAAAATAAATAGCAGAAATTACCTTTCAGGATTCCTGTGTGACAATAGAGCATTGAATATAGAAGCTCTATGTAAATTATTATTAAAGAAGACATTGGTATTTAGTTATAGTATGAATTTAAAAGACCTTAGTTATTTCTTTGTATAATTTGGATAAAGGGTACAAATATATTTATTACTTGGAGTAAGTCTTGTCCTTTTAGGAATTTTCCATTTTTAAATTTTAATTTTAAATTGGTATGATTATAGTACCAGCTATTGAAACAGAATTGTACAGGAAATGGGCAATAATTGTTAGAGAAATGTAGGCTAATTACCGTACTCCTTGCAGCACAATGTTGAAAGCGCTGACAAAACAAATTAGGAGGTTTTCTCATCACCACAGCAACAATTTTCAACTTTGTTTTGCTTTTCTGAAAATATAACCAGTCAAGCACAGTTAATTTAACTTGAACAGAGTGAAAAATTGATTTTTTTTAGTGATGCAATTAGGCTTTAAAAAAATCAAGTTAAATAATGATATGCACAGTTTAATTTGTTTACAAACCTTTAGGAACTCTTTTTGAGTTATAGCATATAAAGAATTGACTATAAATATGGAAAATGATCTGGCTAGTGAAATGTCTTATTACTTTTTGTTAGTGTCACTCATTTGAAATCAATGGTTGATATAAAACAGTAACATCATTTGCTATATTATGACCTTTGTAAATTCTTCTATTGTCCATCTATTAAGTGGCACATTAAAAATTACTCAACCAGTTAACCTGAAATAAATATGTTTTCTCCTAAAGAAATTTATATATTCCAAACAAAAATTAGGAATGCATGGCAGTACTGTGTCTTTGAAATCAGGAATATTCAAATTCTGTTAATAACATAATCAGCAACTATAAATAAATAGCAAAGATTAAATGTGATAGTATTTAAGCTCAAAATTTGTTTTGTTGAAGATTGTTATGTGTATCTAAGCCATTTAATCTTAAATGATATAGAAGAAGTAAAGTACCATTTTTCAGAGAAGATTATGTTATTGAGGTTCACCAAGAAGATTCTTCAATTTTTTCAAGTTATGAATTCTTATGTTTTCAAAAGTTTTCCTACATAAGTAAATGTATCTTCTGACATTTGTTATATTCTCCCTGTCTGACATTTTCTTCTGTCACTTTTTCATATGATTGACTCAACCTCTCCCTTTACTTTTTGATATAAATGTCTTCTACTTTAAAAATCTATCCTTATCGCACTCCCAAAAGGCTTGCTTCATTTTCTTTCATTAACTTATTAAATTTTTCATTATACTTACCATAATCTGTCTGCATTCAGTTCCATATGGGAAAGTGCCATAAATTAATGAATGAATGAACTTATGACTAAAGAGAGTTAGAATCTTAGCCTGAGTACACATATCCTCCCATCTCCTAAAAGAAGCAACTCAAAAGTTAGTGGTATTTATGAAATGCCTTCTATGATTTCAAGATAGTTATAGAGGTACGTGGAATAACAAATTATCTTTTATGCTCTGATTATGAATGTACAGGTGAGACAGGAAATTATAGCAAAAAGTAGAAAATTTCATAAAACTTTATTGTAATTAGGAGATATTTCAAGACAGAGGAATTAATGCCTTAAAGCACAAGTAGATTTTGTGTTTTCGTATTTTGAGTGCTCAGTAAGTTGGAGAAAATTTGGGAATCCCACTTTCTTTAATCCTATTTTAGTTGGTCAAAGTCTTATTTATTAATAAAGATAATCTGAAAGATGGTTTAGAATATTTAATATTCTGCTACTATGTGTCATGCTCAAGTAATTTGAACTCCAGGTACCTCACCATTATCTTATTCCAGTGTTGATAATTTATTCTCCCTGAATTCATGTACGTCTAGCAACATATAGATCATACATTTTTATCTCAATCAGTCCACATCCAGGCTTAATAATGAAAACTATGGTTACAACATGATCTCTACTTTCCCAAGAGCATGCTCAACATTTTGCATTTTACTAGTGACAGTGTCTAGATTTCAGTTTCTTTTAACATTCCTCTCAGTATTAGATCTTTGATAACCTATTTTACACCCCCCCCAAAAAAATCAATGCCTACATTAATTATTGATTTAAAATTATGAATAATACTTACTGTGATAAATTCACTGGTGGCTTTAAATCAGTCACATACATATTTTCTTTTACCTATATTGGAAATAATTTCTGCTTTAATAAATGTTATCAAAATGTCCTTCCAGAATTATTAAATCCTAGGTATGGATTTTTTTTTTAATTAGTATCTTTAAAATCAGTATTTGTTTCAAATACTTTGTTTAAAAAATTGTAAATTTTATATATTCATACTAATTTGGAGTTCAATCAAACAAAATTAGTTATTCTTTAAAACTGATTAATTATTTCCTGTGAACGGTAATGTTTTGAAAATGACAGAGAAGCAAATGATCAAATAGGATACTTCATTTACTGAGAAATCTATTCCTTCATATAATTCCATGGATTTTGTATTTGATGTGCTTCAGTATGTACAACACTGCTTTGCTATGCCTTTGTGGACAGCAATGTTGTTTCTGTCTTTCAAAGGTCTGAAACATGAATCGATTCCTTTGAAGTGGATGACTAAAGTGCAAAATTAGACTGTCCTGTTTGAGAATGTAAATTCTATTTTGTATTTTCACTGCTCAGTCTAGTGAACTTTTTCCTGAAATGCGGTATAATCAAAAGATTATGAACTTTGGAGTCACCAGAGATCAAATGCTGACTCTGTCACTTACTTTCTGTATGACCCTCATTAATTGATTTCACTTCAGCTTTATTGTCTATATAACAGCAAGAATTTTAAAAAGAACAATACCTATCACTAAGGTTGTATTGAGGTTATAAGAGCTTGGCATATACAAGGTACTTAGAAATGTTTCCGGGTTCCTCTCTTTATAACTTCCAGAATTGTCTCACTAAAACTCAGTGGTATAATACAAATAATTTTGGATGAGGAGAAGTGAGTTTTTATCGATATTTTTTCACAAACTCAGTCATTAATTAATTTTGGTTGCTTAGTGTGTCAATTAACAACTCACCCACTCAACTCCACATTCAACTCCACCTTCATTATCTTGCTTCATAAGCAGAGGGTGCTGGAAGGACTCTGAAGGTGAGGGGGCTCTTCTTAATGCATGGGTGCTAAGTTCACTACTAGCAGGATCCTTGAGGGGAGAGAAATGCATCTTCCAGCGAAGTAGATTTGGGACCTTAGAGGGCAGATTTCAAGCATGCTCTAACACTGAGCGCCTCTGCGAAAACCCCTGTTGTCCAGTGGCCCATGTCTGCATCCCTCCAATCAGTGCCTGGGCTCAAGCTCTGAGAGAGCTCTTGCAAATTGTTTACTTCCTTAGGTGTGGTCCCTTAGATCTAGAGGTAGTGACTGCCCCTCACTTATTATTATCATGTTCTTCAGTGTTCTGAGCTCTATTTTCTCCTAAGTAGCTAGTCACTTTATATTGTTAATATGTCTTTTATTAAAACTTGCCTATTTAAAATCTTTCTCTTGATTAACACACCTAGCAAATGATTAGTTTATATTGGATTATCAGTAGTTGATTTTTAAGTAAATTTTCAGCTCTTATAATCCATAAGATTTAATGAAATATGTTCTTATATGTTCTAGAGGTGTGCCTCTTGTGTGTGTCCTGCAGAGGCCCATACCTAGTTGGACATAGGTTATTTTGTTGTGCTGCAAGGGAGTAATAAGAGGTTGATGAAGTAAGAGAAGAGAAATGGAAATAAGGGAAAAACAGATAGATGCCTGAGAATCAACAATGGTTATATTTGATATTAAGGCCATTTGATTTGGGCCACTAGTTTCCAATCTGTGATAGTTGTAATAATCACATGGGAAATATTTAAATAAGTGTGTTCAAATTTTAATCTACATGGACTGATTAGGGGTTGTGAATTAGCCCATATATTTTTAAATACTCTGTAGGCTATTATGATATATGACTCCCTCCTCATCCCCACAAATCAATTAACAAAAAAGAAACTATTCATGGAAAATCTATTATGTGCCAGAGACAATGTTAGGTATTATAGAATGTCCCAAACATTCACACACACACACACACACACACACAAAAAAAAAAAAAAAAAAAAAGGAAAAGGAAAAGAAGAAAGAAAGAAAGGCTTATGCTTTCTTTTTCCAGTTTCTTTTTCTTTTTCTGTTTTTCTATTTTCTATTGCAAAAACAAGGAAACTATACCTTAAAGTCACACAAAACTTCTCCACCTTAAGCCAGGCATTGTGCTACCATTTTTCTTGTGTATTCCTTTACTTTTGAAAACTCAGTGAGGTAGGTAAAAATTATTAAAAACATTTATAACCAAGGAAATTGAAGCTGAGTGGTCAAGTGTCTTTTCTTGCTAGAGATACATACAAAGTGTTATTGGTGTTTTTAATGAGGAAGAAAGAAATTTCTGTATAAGAAAGTGGGCCCTAACGCTGTAGTACTAATATTTTAAAACGGTAGCATTCAAATTTTTTCTTCTAAGAAATGAAAACTTGTTTGAAACTTGGATTCTTGTTATTTTTCTCTATCTCTTATCTCACTAAATATTTTGTTTCACTTAATTGTAATTCAGGTATTCTCCTTGATTTAAGGCTGGGTATAAGCCAAAAATAAGTGGGAAATGGGAATGGAGGAGGACTATATGTAAGATGAGTACTCTTGGTCTAATAATATTCAAATGTTTTAAAACTGAGATTTAAATGTGTGTGTGTATGTGTGTGTGTGTGTGGTGTGTGTGTTTGTGTGTTGGGGTGGGGTAGATGTCATATCAAAAATATTTACCAGGAGTTCCCAACCTCCCAAGTCTGTGTGAACAGAGAGGGATGTTAATAGAGTTTCATTTAAGGTACTCATTTTTCAACATCAAAATGAATTTTTGTTTTCACTTTAAGTTCAGTTTTTTTTTTTTTTTTTTTGTAGGTTTCTATTTTATAACATGCTTCTGTGAAGACTAGACAATAGAAAGGAGTGACATGTAGTTTTGGGGCTGTGGTGAAAAGAGAAGCACATGACATTTTATGAGATCTGTGGTTGTTCTGCATGTTTTCCTTGAAAGACTTTCTCTTTTCTGTTCATTTATACAACCATTCCATGGTGGAGAGGATATACAATTGTAGGTCTACCTGACTCTAAGCCCAGAGTCTTTACTTTAAATGAGGTAATTTATATGAAGTTCTACATAGATTGAGAAAATTTAAACACAAAGGAAATCTGAAAATATCAGGAAGTCCCAGACAGAGAAGTGGTACAAATATTCCAGAGAAGGAAAAGTGAGTTTAAGTAGGGGGAATCAAGAAAAGGATCAAGAAGCTGATTGCCTCTGAGATGGCTCTTACGGATGAATAAGCTCTGATAGGTGGGGTTTGGATAGAATTATATGCACAAATAATATGATAAAAATGGATTGAGGAAGGAATATCTGGGTCACGTTCAGAGAACACAACTTATTGAAACTATACTAGGCATCAGGAAGAGAAGGTAAAGTCACACGGGTGAACTGGAGTCAAAATACAGTTGAGAACTTTATGAGCAGTGATTAACATGGATGGGTGTACTTTTTAAGAAGGACAATTAGATACTGATGTGACAACATCAGAGAAATGAGAGAGGGCCTTCTTGTTGAAGTTGGACAGGTGAGGCTGGATGCCAGGAAGCAGGTTTATTGGCTTCAGACAGGTTGAAAAGGAGGGCTTTTTGCCTCCATCAAACCACCCCTCTGGACCCGAATTCAGAAGGTTTTAGAACTTTATACCCAGTGTG
The DNA here is from genome assembly GCF_048772815.1 of Callospermophilus lateralis. Classification (NCBI taxonomy): domain Eukaryota; kingdom Metazoa; phylum Chordata; class Mammalia; order Rodentia; family Sciuridae; genus Callospermophilus; species Callospermophilus lateralis. The sequence continues at coordinate 122,567,089 of NC_135306.1, read as the reverse complement.
TAAGGGGAGTGGCTCAGAGGCTCACAATCTGTAGCAGTTCACATAAAAGCAGAATTTTCATTTTTCTGGGCACACAATTCAGGCCAAGGACACTCTCTGTGAAAATCAGTGTTTGGGAAAGGGAGAGTCCTCCTCCCCTTTCTTCCCACAGGCTGGCTCTGCAGGACCTGACCATAGTCCTTTGAGATGCAAAGGCCTCTGGGTAGGCTCCAGACCCAAGCTGGAGGACTTGAATCTTTTATCATACTCTGTCTCTGCAAACACACCCTCCACCTTAAAACTTGTAGAAATTTTTGCTGATAGTTTAAGAACAATTCTGTTATACAGAAATTTTGAGGGTCTCTGGAGAAGCTTAGTTATGGCAGGGGGCAGGGATCTTCTGGGTAGGGGTCTCTGGCCTGCTTTAGGGTGAGTTAAAAAAGGTCTGGTGGGTGGGTGTATAACAACAGGAGTGGAAAGACCTTCCTGTGTGTGTGTGTGTGTGTGTGTGTGTGTGTGTGTAGTAAAATTGATGAGATTTAGGGCAGAGTCAGTGATACTTGCAAGATTTTGAGCCTCTTAATTAACAGCATACTGAATTTCATTAGCAGGAAAGTCATGCATCTAGCTTAGGGTAGAGAGAAATAGGAGTTAAAAATATCTGTTTGTGACACATTGAGGTGGAAACAGCCATTGTAGAGATCCTACAGGGGGCCAGACACATAAGTGTGGGGCTTGGAGAAGGGTAAGTAAGCTAGAGAGATATGTAGGTGTCTTCCGTGCATGGAGATAAACTAAAATCACCGTAGATTTTTAAATTAGGAAAGCTGTAAAAAGCAGAGATGAGTGGCACAAATTTTGGGAATATGTAGTTTAGGGATGTAGAAGAGAAGTAGAGCTAGAGAGGACAGTGATATCAACAGTCTTGGAAAAGGAGGGGAGGACAGTAAATTATTAATGAAGCAGAGGGAAAAGAGGGACTTATGTTGAGATTTGAGGCCAGCTGTTGCATTTGGTGACATTTAAAAACAAAGTTTTTAGCATTTGTGAAGGTGGAAACCAGATTGTAGGAGATTAAGGTTTTTACTGGGTGTTGAGGAATCCAAAGCTGGGAGAAGAGCCTGATCTTTCAAGAATCCTGAGCATTGAAATGCAGGGGAGAACTGGGACAAAACTTGCCTACTTTGAAACATTAAGGAAGATACTGTTAAGATAGAAGTGATCCAAGTATGTACTGAAATGGAGAGGTACATGATAATATCAAAGGCCTTTTGCAAGAGTTTAGATTAGGACAGAGTATGAATTCAGAATAGAACCCTGCATGGAGAAGTAACCTCTGTCCCCAAAGCTTTTATCTTATTCAGGATAGTTTGTGTTTGTACTAGTAAATTTATTTTTAAGTGGTTCATTTATTTTGAGAACATTGTGTCTTATACCCTTTCAACTTTGAGCAAGAGTGAAAGAAAAAAAACACACACATATCTGAGCGTACGTGTTGGTGTACATGTGAGAGAGAAAGAAAAGATAAGGATAGGAGACTCTAAGAATGCTAAATAATCAAGTACGTCCAAAAGATGCCACTGTACCTGGACATGCAAGCGACTATGTTGCTGCTCAGGTAGTTGACACTTGGTGGCACCTTACAACTTCCATACCTGGTTCTCAAAAACTTCACAGTAGAGGACATTCTTTACAAAAATGAGTTCAAGTAATGGCACTGAATGGATTTTTTTTTTTTTTTCCCTAAATGCGTCATGGTCAAACTCATTGATATGTACATCTTGAAAGGGCTCCAAAATGCGTACTCAGTGGATGCAGAGAGATGAATCAATGTTTTACTCGATAGACTTTTCCCTTTATCACTAAAGCTTTACATAATTTAGAAGAGGCACCAAAAATTCCTTTTTAACCATTCTGAACACATTGAAGATGGTTTCCTTGGGAATCCTTGGTGTAGCTCTGGAAGAATAACTGGCAGTCCACCTTCATAATGATCAGATAATCATCCCTACTGGTAATAGGAGGCCTGAAATTATAGCCAAGACCTTGACGTTGCCTTCAAGTCAGAAGCATGACACTCATTGTTAGTAAATGATGACAAACTATTGCATTGTTAGAAATCTTAAGATTCTCTGGAGTTTACTCTTTTACCTAGTAAACTCTATGGTTTAACTGGAAGGGATTCTGTTCTTTGACAGGTTTACTGTAGACCCGAGGAGGTGTGCCTTTGTGTGTATGTGTAACATCAATTCCATTAAAAAGTGGTCTTAGTTTATTTCAGCTCATGTATCTGATTCCCCCAAGTGGGTCTCCTTCAAGTATGGAATCAAAGCTTGGACTGTACAGCCATGGAATGGTGGTGGACCATATGCTGTGGATAATCCCAGGGCTTATTTCCTTGCTGTTTGTTCTTGGAAATCAGCCATCAGACTGGCCTGCTGTCACACACCAATATCATCTTGTCTTCACTTGGGAGGATTAGGAAAATTAGATGAATAGGAGATTAGATGAAAGCCAATTTTCCAAGGCTCCTGATCAGCTCTCAATTACATAGTAGGAAGAACTGCAGGGACAGCATGTGGACACCTGGGTGGAGCCTCTGCTGCATGTGCACTGTTGGCTATACAGATGTGACTCTTCTAAGTCCAGAGATTTTATCATCCTCACCCATTCTGCCAGGGATACTGTTATTTGTCCACCTTTTATTTGTTTTTATTAGTACGTTGTGATATTATCAGCTTTATCTTTTTTTATAAGAATCATATACAATATTGTCTTTTTAGCTTATCTTTGAAGTCTCAAGAGTCTTATTTTGGCCTTTCATCAGAGACCTTATTTTGCAATTCCTTTCCTTGGTCTATGGTTGTACTTTTCAAAAATTGTGACAACTTTAGTAGAAATTAAAAATTTAAAGGATCCAGAACTGCATTAGGATTGAGTTCAACTACGCGTTACGCAGCTCTGACCATGAAACAATAAAACCTCATGGTCTGAGGCTGGTGCATGGAGGTTGTACTGTTAGACATTTAGCAGGTTTTCTCTCTCTTTGCTGTTGTCCTTAGTGTATAGATTTATTCACATGAGCACTTGGAAGCAGGATAGCACATTTACGTCCAATCTTATTTATTATCACTTCTCACTTGGAAGGAAACAAAAAGAAACCAGAAGGAGACTGGTCGTATCAGGAAAACCATGCTTTCCCAGAAACCTCCTCCTCTGTTTCATGGCTAAACTGTCTCCCACAGTTGCTTCACACATACGCAGCTGGAACACTAGGGTTAGGAGGATATTGCTGTCTCAAACAAAATGAGGGTTCCCTTAAAAAAAGAAGGGGTTGGGCTGGGGATGTGGCTCAAGCTGTAGTGAGCTTGCCTGGCATGAGCGGGGTGCTGGGTTCGATCCTCAGCACCACATAAAAATAAAATAAAGATGTTGTGTCCACTGAAAACTAAAAAATGAATATTATCTCTCTCTTTAAAAAAAAGGTAGAGGTAAGTGGGAGTAAAAAAGATGGTGAGTATTTTTTTAAATGAACATCCTTCCCCAAAAAGTTATGTACAAACTTAGTTAATAGGTAAAATGAAGTTTCATAGGAACACAGTGAGGAATAATTGAATAAAGACAGAAGTCACAAGGTTTGATTATATTTGATTAGATTAGATCAGGCAACAAAGTGGATTAGACCCATCAAAATGATATAAAATCATAGTGATATTTACCTATTAACCTAATTCATGGCATGTCACTGTAACATATTTTGTTCTGTAACCTGAAGGACTTTTTGACTAAAATTATTACTTTTATCCTTGTAGAGAATTTTCTCTAAATTTCTTTCTCATTTTTTTGACTTCTAGATATGGTAGATATCTATATCTGATTTAATTTATCTGATTTCATTGGGATCAGAGATTTTTTCATTATCTAAAAATTTTCTTTAAGAAATCATAAACATTATAGATGACTTCTTTACAATGACTTTAGGTTTTACAAAAAAAATTAAAAATGGGAAAAGGAGTTGAATACATTTCTCCACATTTTAATTTATTATTTATTTTATAATTTATTATTTATTATCTCCACTTTTAATTTATTATTTATACAGAATAATGTGTGTAACCTAAAACTTACCATTTTAACTTTTTTTCAGTGTACAACTAGTGGCATTAAGTATAATTCTACTGTTTTACAACCATTACCACAATCCACTTCCAGAATTTTTATGTTATCCCAAATGAGAAAACTATACCCATCAAACATGAACTCCTCATTCTCTCCTTTTCCCAGCTCCTGGTAACCACCATTCTATACCATGTCTCTAGAATTTGCCTTTTCTAGATACCTCATGTGGTTGGAATTATACAATGTTTATTTCTTTGTGTCCAGTGTATTTCAATTACTATAATATTTTCAAATCATTCTGTAGCATGTATCAGATTTTTAATTGCATTTAAGCCTGAGTAATTTCATTATATGTATATCCAGCCATATGTTGATAGACATTTGTAATATTTCTACCTTTCACCTATTGTTATTAGTGCTTTGTGAATGTAGGTGTACAAAATCTATTTTGTTTTTGCTTTCAACTCTTCAGTGCAACTGCATAGAAGTGGAATTCCTGAATTCTATCACAGTTCTATGCTTAACTTGTTAAGGAGCTTACAAAATGTTTCCCACCGTAGTTGTAGTCTTTCAAAATATATCCACATTGCATAGGCATCTCAATTGTTCCATATCCTTCCCAATATTTGTTATTTTAATTTTTTTCTTTCCTTTTTAATTTTTAAGTGATATCCTAATGGGTGTGAATTGATATCTTATAGTTTCGATTTGCATTTACCTATTAGTGATATGGAGCATCTTGTTGTTTATTGACCATTTGTATATATTCTTTGGAGAATGTATATTCAACTCCTTTTCCCATTTTTTAATTTTTTCACTGTTGGGTTCCAGGAGTTCTTTACATATTTAAATATTAATCCCTTCTTCAGTATGTGATTTGCAAATATTCTCTTCCATAATGTGGACTGTATTTTCACATAAGGGAATATGTGAAATTTAATAATTTTGAGGTTTTAACTTTATCTTTTTGCTTCTATCTTTAAACTATATACTAAAATATACTAATAAATGTGATTTAGTTCAACTTTGGAGGAAGAGATGGGCTTTTTCATAGCATTTGCTTTGCTTGGAATTCTCTACGGATTCTCTAGCAAAATGCACAGTCAATCTGATTTACACTTTCATGGTTTTTAAAGCCAAATAAAACTGTTGTGAAGCAACCCAGAGACAGAATTCTAGATTTTAGTATTTTATTTCTATTATTTTATTTTCTTGCTCCTACATAATCTTATACAAATTTTAGCAATTTATCTTTTCTGTATTTTTTTTAGTCTTTGTAAAGCATTCACTTACTTTTCATGGTATTAAGAACTATTCTATGTACATGATTCAGTACATCACAAAGTGCTTTGCAAAAGGTTTGTGATGATTAATCCCTCATTTCCTTCGATCATAGAGTTATGATTAGTTTAATATAATGAAAATAAATTCTAGAAAGTGAAATATAATTCATTTTTGTACAAAACAAATTCTAATTTTTGTTACTAGATTCAACAGACATAAAATTACACACACACACACACACACACACACACACACACACGAAACAATCCTTAAGGAAAAAGAAATAATATTACAAAATCTTTAGAAGTCATCAATCGAAATGGGATATATAGAGAATTAATATGTAGAACTACTATATTTATAACTGTTTCTCTGCATTTGTGACTAACATATCAAAGGAATGATAATTATGTATGTTAAATACCTTGATGGGCTGTTTGAATGAGAATCCTGCATATGAATATTTAAAATTTCAGTGTGACAAATGCCCTTGAATCTTGTTTTAAAAGAATTTGAATTGATACTAATGTAATCACAGGGGATAATATACATTTTAAAAGTTTCCATTTTTCATTTTAAACTACAAGAGAGAAGAATGGAAGATATTCTAAAACAATTTTAGCAAACTAAATAAATTATTTTTAACTTTTTAAAAATGATGTAAATGGTGCTGTATTTTCAAAAATTAATATTCAATTTCAACAGTACCTAGTTCAAATATTCCTATAAAATAAATTATCTTTTAATAAAAGAAAATTCCATACCTATAAATTTCTTAAATATGAGTCTTCTTTTGATAGAAAGTAAAATCCAAAATGTTCTTTGAAGTTTATGTAATATTTGGTGATAGATTTTCATCAATATGTATTATTGAAATCATTATCTGCTCCATTAATAAATGTTAAATTATAGAATACAGCATAACATCTCTAGAATTTCTGTTCTTTCAACCTTCTAATTTTTGTTTTGGCCTTTCAATATGTTCTTAGCTGCCATTTAAAAAATATGTTCTATTTTTACATGTAAGTGTAAAGATTATTTTAAAAGGACCCAAAATCTCAGACAATAAACATGTTTTTGTTCTCCATGGGAATCAAACTTGATATTAGAAATCTTATAGAAACATTATGAGTGTTAATTGTGTAGTTCAAATATTCCAAGTTTTCTGCTTGTAATCATGAAACTCCACAAACAATGAATTGGTTACAATTAGCATTCATATTATTATGATAAAAGTAATAATTTCAAATATACTAGCCTTTATGTATTAACAATTTGTACCATAAAAATAATGATAATATTTCACTGAGCTTGCATTTTTTTTTCATTTTTTACATTGATTTATTTTCTGGCATGAATTCCTTACTCCTTGGTAACTACATCAAATTACTTCCTTTCATTGCTTTTGAACATCAAAAGATGTTTTCACAAAAAATAAAAAATATAAATGCCAAACCACATGCATTGACCTCTGACCCTTTTTATTTATTTTTTGAAGCAGCACATGAAATTGCTATAAAAAGTTCTTAACATTCTCAATTTCTATAGTAACCTCATTGCAGTAGAAGTCAATGGCCAGTATTAATCTGCAGACTACAATGTGAGTAGCACTGATGTACATAGTATTTAATATTTAACCTAACTACAGTAATAAGCACAACTGAGCTTCACTGATGAGAAAATAGACCACTATCAACTGGTCAGTATAGAAATGAATTCTAGATAGGGAAGAGGGGAGGGAGGGAAAAGGAGGAGTCAGGGGATTAGCAAGGATGGTGGAATGTGATGGACATTATTATCCAAATTACATGTACGTACGAACACACATGTATAAAGTAGGGTGTCAACCTACTTTATATACAAACAGAGATATGAAAAATTGTGGTATATTTGTGTAATAAGAATTGTAATGCAAAAAAATACCAAAGTACATGTATAAAGACATGAATTGGCGTGAATATACTTTATATACAAAGATGAAACATTGTGCTCTATATGTGTAATAAGAATTGTAATGCATTCCGCAGTTGTGTATTTTAAAAAAATAAAATCAATTTAAAAAAAAAAAAAGAAAGAAGAAAGGAATTTAGAGCCACCACTTAATAGAAGGAGAGGAAAAAAACTCGGGTCCAGTTTTCATTCACTAATGTACATAACCAGTGCCAGCTATTGACATTATTCCTACATAAATATAAATATACTTACCCTTGTAAAGAGTTACATTTCATAATAGAGTAAGGCTCATAGTCTGGTGTCTAATCTAATCAAGTTCAGTCATGGATGAGGTTTCTCTGGTTCAGATCAACTATAGGAAGTAATCTGCCTTCTTCACACAAGATAAACATGATGTGGTAGGGAAAATAGATCTTCTCATTCAATAGATGTGCAGTGAAAGACAGACTGCCACCCTGTTTCATAACAATTGTTAAATCAGCAGGGCATTCTATCTGTGTCCTGCTCCTTAAGAGTAGTTCCCTAATATTGTTCTCCACACACCTTTACCCCATCCTCTTTGGTCTTGGTTTTACCTCTGAGTTTTCTTCCTTTTCCATGAGAAATCATTCAAGTTTGCACTTGAGAAGCTTTCTCAGTTTGCTTCCTATTTGTAGAAAGTAAATACTTAAATATATACTTTATCTATCTACCTATCTATCTATACACATATCTGTGTGTGTGTGTATGTTCTTTTAAAATAGGAAGTAATTTGATATAGGAGTAAGGAATTCACGGAGGAAATAAATCAATGTAAAAAATAAAAAAAATGTGAGCTGAACAAAACAGTAAAATTATTTTCACGGTAAAAACTGTTAATATGTAAAGGCTAACATGTTATATTTGAAATTATTGTTATATTTGCTACACATTATTACAAATGTTTGTAGCTTTAAATGACAACTATTTATTCTCTCAGAGTTTTGTGGCTTGGGATTTGGAGTGGTTTTGCTTTAGGATCTTTCATATGATTGATGCTAGGATATCAACAGAAGCCATTGTCATCTGAATTCTTGAACAGTGCTGAAGAATCTGCTTCTCTGTTAGCTTACACCCAGAGTATTGCTAGGTACAGTTCATCACTGGATGCTAAGTTTCATTTCCCAAACACATGTGCCTCTTCACGGATGTCCTCCTGAAATGGCAGCTAACTTTCCCCAGAGGAAGGAATCAAAGAAAACAAGCAGGTAGTCCTGGTGCTTTTTTATCCTTCACTATTTATTGTAATAGTAGTAACAGTAATAATAATAATAATAATAACAATAATAATAATAATAATTTGTGGACTTAGAGTAATACTACTAAACGGGTCCTGTAGCCTTTTAATTTTTTTTTTTTTTTTTTTTTTACATACCAGGGATTGAACCCAAGGGTACTTAACCATTCAGCCACATCACCAGCCCTTTTTGTTTTACTTTTAGAAAGGTCTTACTAAGTTGCCTAGGGTGATAGGGTCTTACTAAGTTGCCTAGGGTCTGACTGAATTGCTGAGGCTGGCTTTGAACTTGTGATCCTCCTACATTAGCCTCCTGAGACACTGGGATTACAAGCATATACCACCATGCCTGGCCTCTTGTAGGCTTTTATTTGAACAGTCTTAGGTTGATTAGAAACAAATTTATTTACAACTTTGTGGGATTCCTGTGAATCTAATTGGAGTTTATGCTATGCATAAGAACCACATTCATATATTTTTAACACAGACCTCTCTGATTTGGGTGACATATAAGGCACATGGTATTATATCCTTTTGATTTTTAGAGATCATCTAGGTATCACTACTAAACTTTCAAAACTATCTAAAAAGTCATATAGTCAAAGTCTTGATTTGTGCTTTACTTTCAACTAATTGCTTGCTTGAGAGTTTTTTTTTTTATTTCTTTCTTTTTTTTTTTTCCTGAAGAGATTAGGGATGAGGATCATACTACTGTTTTTCTACTATAGGAACTCCTGGGCGATTGTATATACAAACCAAAAATTTCTTTGACTCATTGAACTTTTCCATTACATTATTTTCAGTGTTCCTTGACATGCAATGGAATTTTGTCCTAATGAACCTATTTTAAGTTGAAAATATCTTAGGCTGAAAGTGCACTTCAGCTTCTAATTTACCAAACATCACAGCTTAGCAACACAGTATGAGAGGGTAAGTGTTTGCTCTTTTTTGCATAGCCGGCTGGGAGCTATGGCTTGCTGTCTCTGACCAGCAGTGCAAGAGAGCACTTTGCCACACCTTGCTAGCCTGAGAAAACATCAAAACACAATATACAAAAAGCACCATTTCTACTGAAAGATTATCAATTTCACCTCACGTAAACTTGAAAAACTGAAAATAGAACCATCATAAGTTCAAAACCATCTGTACATTCATGTAAAGGAAAATCAATTGAGAATTTCAATAGTGTACCTAGGAATCTCCTTATTTAGTTCCACAAGTTTACTTGCTATCCTCAACATTATTGTGGATAATAGTTTTTCTGTTTTCCTTCTTCAAAATGTGGTTTCTATTAAAGGGATGAAAAAAAAAATCTCTCCTGTGGAGGTTCAATATTTCAGATTAAGAAATTAACTGGAAGTAGTCAGACTGACAGGAAAAAAACCATGTAAATTTATTAATGTGCAAACACACAGGGGTCATACAAAACTCAAAGAAGTACCAGATGGTTGAAGCTTAAGTAGCATTTTGACCTACAGTAAGTAAGGATTCTGGGTTGCTAGCAGAAGGTGGCAACAGGAAGGAATAGAAACCTGATTCCTCTAGAAGGAGATACAAATCTTGGGAGGGTGAGGGGAGAAAATGCATAGTGCACAGACTGTTGTGCTAGGCAAGCAATCTCAGGTAACAGCCTTTAGAAAAATAGATGGTTGCTTGTGGAAACCACCTTGCTTGTCCTTTGGTCTCCTTTTGCTATGGAGTTAATCTCTTCTGTTTAATGAGATATCACAGAGGGAATCCATGATGATCCTATTCCTACTGTGGAATTTCCCTTAGGTAAGTGAACTTCAGAGAAAGTCTTTCCTTGCATTTGCCTATTTTTAAACTTCTTTGGTGTGAAGTAATTTGCATACTACAGAGACATATTGGAACATCATTTTCTGAGCTTCACCACTATCTTCTAATCTGTCCAGTCTCTAAGACCTGTTTCTGGAGTAAATGGCTAATATTTTCACTTTTTATTACATAGTACCTACTCCCACATATCAACATATATTTCTGTTTCAAACAAAGACAGGATTGACAAGTGTGTGAGTATTAAAGTGTGGAAATGATAAAGGCTTCACTCTATTTTTTCTATTTTTCTGTTTTGTTCCTGGGGATTGAATTCAGGTACAGACCCCATTTTATTCTTTGTTTTGAGATAGGGTCTTTCTAAGTTGCTGAAGGTCTTGCTAAATTGTTGAGGCTGGCCTTGAACCTGTGATTGTCCTAAGTCAGCTTCCTGAGTCACTAGAATTACGGGCATGTGCCACCCTGCATGGCTTCTCTTTTGCTTTTAATAATCTGGTAGCAAAACTCTTGATTCCTTACTCACCAGGTTTAATTCCTGCAATAAATCCCACATTCTACGACAGTTATTATGACTCTGCTCCCTTTATCTAATATTAATTTATATAGCACAATTTGAAATGAATGAAAAGGCATTGTAGAAATGTTATTTTAATTTTTCTTTTTATCAAAAAGCCTTCAGTCAAGTGCCCATGAATAGCAGATATAAACAGCATTGTTTTCCTCTCAGAGGAAAAAGAATAAGGAAACTACTTTATTGATATATTTTCAGTTGCTTTTAGAAATATAAGAATTAAATGGAAGCTGATTTTTAGAAGGAACCAAATAACTTTCATTTTTCTTTAGTAACAGAAGAAATTACATTTGTCACCAAGACTCTTAGAAAACTAGAAATTTTTGTTTAGCAAAATACTTAGAAAACGTGTAAGTTTAAAAATGAAACATTGAGGTCCTGGGTTGGCTTGAAAGGAAATATCTAATGGATGCTGTAGAAGAAAGAAATGGGAGTTTTGGGTGTTTTTGGCAGAACTGCAGGTCAGACAGGACAGGAAAGAAAGAAGAATGCAGAGGTCAGAGAAAAATGAGTAATGTGGAATATTTGCAAAATACATTTGTGTGAAAATGTGTTTAATAATGAAGTTGTTAGCTTCCCCATGAAAGAAAACTCTTCCATCATGTCAAAGTTTCATTAAATTGAGTGTAGAAATAGTTTGTGTGCAATTCCATCCCACACCCAGAATCTTTGAGAAGCTACAAATAGAGGGTTCAATGAGTTGGAAAGTACTGTTGGTGTGGGTACTGTAGAGGAGGCCTTGAAGCCAAGATAACCATGGGAGGTTGTTACTGGGAATATACAGAAGGGAGTGTGAGGAAGGGAAGATCTGAGGATTTTAATGGGTCACAACTATGCTCCACTACAAGCATGGCATATTAAACATAAGATACTTGATAATGTTTGCTGAATAAATTGATGAGTTAAAAATGTCAATCTTTATATGATTTAATGCACTCAACAAAATTACTTTGCAGTTGTCAAACACATTAATATTAATTCTCCATCGATTGTCTTTTATGCCATATTATGGTAAATTAATAATTTACACTTTCTGTGTGACATTCTTTTTCCTCAGTATAGAGCTTTGCTTTGTTTGAACAACTTATTCTCTCTTATATAATGTGGAACTGATTTAGTGAAAAATCATTGAGCTATCAGCTTTGTAATGTGTCCTACTCTGAGACATTAAGCCATCCTTCTCCTTCAGTTAAATGCATCAATACAGTGTCTGAGGAATTATAGTCAGAAATTAACTCATTTATCTTAAGAGATTGTGATTTTGAGATTAATTATGACATTTTTCTTCTCATCTGAAACTAGCTTATCAGTACATCCCTATGATCTTGGAAAGATGAATTTTTTTTTTTTCATTATAATGAAGAAAAAGAATTCTCAGGTTGACACGATACCACACTGTGGAGACAAGGGTTATACCCCTGTTTCCAGTTTTGAATCTCAAAGGTTCTACTGTAGTAGTTTCCTATTACTTTTCAACACATGATCACTTTCTGTGGCTTAGCCTTTGTTTAAAACTTATATGTATTCTGAATATTTTATTCTCATGCCCCAAAATTAGTGAATTTAAAATAGTTATCCTCAAAGCCAACTCAACTGAACTCAGTTGAATTAAATGTTTATTTCATGCCAACATCGAAAGAACTGATTCTATTGACATAAAGATTGGGGAGGAAAAAGAAAATTATGACAACATTTTTTGGTAGGTTTTATATAGTTTATGCCATTAATTAGTTAGGGCCATTACAAAAAAAATGTAGTTGCTTATTCTATGTTAAAATAAGAACTTGAGAATTAATTTCTTTTTAGGTTTTAGGGAGTAGTTGGAACTGGGAATGTGTATATTTCAGTTAAAAAAGTTGTAATATAGAAAGAAATGCTCATTACCTTCATCAAAATAGTAACTCTCATTCATTTAGTAAGGAAGCTTAAAAAATGGGAAGTAAGGACTCCCATTGGGAAATCAATGCAAGCAAACATTAATTCACACCTGTTAACTGAAGTGGATTGGCCTGGAGACAGCACCAGGTATGCTTTTATTTGTTACTTGAAGTAATTGAAATGGATTGTTTTGTGTCCTTAAGCAATTTGAGGTTAAATTGACCCACTGAAAATAACTTCATTTTCTTTCTTTCTTTTTTTTTTTTTTTTTTTTTTTAGTTTTCCTCTTCATTTTGTAAAGTTTGCACATTTTCAATGATAGTTTTTTTCCCCCGACAAGGTATTAAAATATGAGAACTGAATGGTTGCTTATAGTATTTGTGGAGCTATTTTGTTAAAAAAAAAAAAGAGTAACAAAACTGTGTCAGCATGAGCATTTGTCTCTAGGGAACTGTTTTATTATTAATTTAAAACACTGAAAGATATTTGGTAATGTTTGTTCATTTGAGATGGAATAAAAGGGGGCATGGCAATGGAACAGGAAAAGAGTAAGGGATTTATAGAAGGATCTAGAATAAAGTAAAAGTGGTAAGCAAAAAACAAAAATATGCCATATATCGTTACTGATTAAATTGCTATTTTATTCTGGGATGTCTATTAAATATGTGATTAAGAAAAAAGATGGTGTTGCTAATATGATATTAAGATTTTAAAAATTTGTTCTTTTTAGATATATATGATGTAGAGTATATTTTGACATGTTATGCATACAGGGAGTATAGCTTATTCTAATTAGGATTCCATTCTTATGGTTGTAGCTAATATGGAGTTTCACTATGGTGTATTCATGTACAAACATGGAAATTATGTCTGATTCATACTGTTTCCCATTCTTATCCTTCCTCCCTTTCCTTCATTCCCCTTTGTCTAATCTTGAGTATCCAAATGATATATATAGGTAGATGCGTGTTCACATCATTTTGGTCAAAAATACTTTGGAACCTAGATTGTTCAATTAAACTGGCTATGTTTATAAGGGCAGATGATTGTGAAAACTAAGAAACCAAACTATCATAGCTCAGTTGTTACAAATGAATTTTATGTCTCTTATGTGTATGACATGAGTATATGTATGGTATATATAATGTATAGTTGGTATATACTATCATAGGTAGGATACATATAAAATTGCATATATAAGTTGTTGTAACTGAGGTTAGCTATTTGTCTCAACTTTTAAATATTTTATTGAAATGAAATTCACAAAAGATATTTAAAGAACACTCTGGCAAGTGCTGACAAATAGAAACACATGTAATCATTACCATTATCAAAATATGAAACATTTCCATGACCTATAGCTTCCCTTGAGCTCATTTACCCTCTGTACCCACTACCCATTTCTAGACCCACATAACAACTGGTATTCTTTCTATAAGTATAGAATAAAATTGCCTTTCATGGACTTTCAAAGAAAAAGAATCATACAATGCATGGTCTTTCAGCCTGACTTATTTTTCTCAAATAATATTTTTGTTCCCCATTCATTTCTATGTATAGGAGTCCATGTCGTGGACACTCTATCATTTTCTATCCACCTGCTATTGAATATTGTTTTGTTTTTCTGGTTTTTGTATGAGTAAATTTTCTGCAGACACCCACATACAAGTCTTTGTGAGCATATGCTTCTCTGCCTTTTAGGCTACTACCTAGGAGATGCGTTATTTGATTGCAGAGGTCGGCATATGTTTATCTTTTTTATAAACTAGAAAATATATTTTTTCCAAATTGGTTATATACTTTTATATTTTCAGCAGATTTATGAGAGTTTTGGTTGTTCTGCATCTTCATAATCATTTAGTATTGTCAGTCTTTGATATTTCAACCATTAAATATTTTGATTTAAATTTGTATTTCTCTCATGAATAATAATGTTAAAAGTTTTTATGCTCATTGGTCTTAGTTTATTTTCCTCTTAAAAATGTTCAGATATTCGTCAGTAACTTAGTTGGGGTCTTTCTCATCATCCAAATGATACATAGAGGAACTCTTTCAGTACATTTTCATTTCATTAAACAAATATTCTTGTGATCAAATCTCTGTCACCTATTTTTTTCTAATTGTTTCCTATTTTTCATTTGCTATATCAACAATCTTCACTTATCCCAAAATTAAAATAATATTTCCTATGTTTATGCTAAAAATTTCATAGTTTAACTTACACATTAGGTCTGGGATCCATTTCAGTTTAGTTGTTTTCCATTATTGCCTCATGCATTTATAAGATAATTTTTCTTCTTGTGACTGTTCTGTCAGTGTAGCACCATTTGTTGGAAAACCCTTCACTCAACATTGGATTATTTCCATATATTATTAGAAATCAAATGACCCTATATGTGTGATTAATATTGCTTTACAATAATCTATTTTTCTCTTTTTTTACTAATACCACAGCCTTAATTAGAAAATTATAAAATCTAATAGTGTATCTTCTCTTATTTCCCATTAGTCAAAATTATGTGGCAAGGCTAGGTTGTTGGCATGAGTCGGATTATCAGTTTTTATAAAATGGAAGCTGATATTTCAATTCAGATTGAGTTCAATCTATAGATGAACACACACAGAAATGGCTTGTTAATCAATGAAGTTTCTAGACCATGAATATGGTATATTTTCCAATTTACTTATCTTTAATCATTTCTTTATGTTTTATAGTTATTTTAATTGTATGTCTTGAAGTTTGTTAAACACATTTTGTTAAGTGATCACCTAGTAAACTGTTCATGTGTATTTTATCCTTTAGTAAGTTAGTATTCTGAAGTATGTTGATTTTTGAATGTTAATGGAGCTTGTACTACTTGAATAGACACCTTATGTTCATGGTGCATTATCCTTTTAATATAATCTTGGATTTGATTTGTCACCATTTTTTAAAGCATTCTTGTGTTCTTGTTCATTGTTCAGTGGAAGATATTTACCTGAAGTTTTATTTTTTTGTAATGTCTTTGTTTTGTATTGGTATGAGTAATACCTAAAAATTAATTTTTAAAGTGTTTTTTAAATAAGTACAAATATCTATAAGTATTTAAATTTTCTGTAAAGCAAAGGTGAGCTTTCTGGATCAGTACCAAACTGTTTCCACAAGTAATTGGGACTGCATATGCAGAGAGGAGATATTTGTACTATAAGAGAGTTATTCAGAAACTATGAATCTGGGAGTTTTTAATAGAGTATACAGAACCTAGTTGCCCTTTGTGTCTCTTAAAAAACAGAGAAATGTAATCTTTTTAATGTAAACAAGTATTAAACTGGAAATTAATAAGGAGGCCCTGAGTTTATAACTCTTTGGAATGTGAATGATTTGTTTGGAGCCTCTTTGTCCTCAACATGTCAACTCCAGCATTTGGGTCTGATGTTAAAATGGGAATATTGCATGTTTCTTGGAGACATAGGTGATATTCTCTTTCTTTATAACTTGTCAATTTCCATTGCTTAGGAGACTGGGTTCCTTTACTAAGAAATACTAGGAAGATTGGCTTCCACATTTCCCTTGCTCTGATGTATAAAATAGGTTTATTATTAAATAGGGTTTATATTACTTTTTCCTGCATATTGGGCACAATTCACCAGTGAAGCCATGAGGGCCTGATGCTTTCATTTACCTTCAGGTTATCATATATGTGATATCTTTTCTTTTGTCTAATTGAAAGATAATTTACATGAGGTAGTTTTTCTATATAATTATACAATTTTAAAGTAAGTATATTTACAGAGTGTATAAAAATACCATGATCTGATATTCTAACTCATTGTGCATAATCTAATTTTTTAAATTCATTCATTTGATTTGCTAACGTTTTAAAAAGTATTATTGTGTTCATGTTCGTTGTTCAATGAAGGATATTTACCTGTAGTTCTTCTGAAATGCCTTTTGTTTATGTTGGTGTCATTTCATCATTCCTCAGAGAAACTTTGTGCCCTTCAATAATCATTCTCCATTCCTCCTCTCTATGTCTATCTCCAGGTCTAGAAAACCATTAGTCTACTTTCTTTATATAGATTGGTCTACTTTGGAAACATTTGATAATATATGGTATTTAGTCTCTGCTTTTACTTTGCATAATGTTTTTGAAGTTCATTGATGTTGAGCCTGTATCAGGACATGGAATATTATTCCATTGTAGATCACATTTTGTTTATCAATTTATTTCTTGAACATAGGATTTCATCAAACTTTTGGCGATTATGAATCATGTTGCTATTATACTCATGAAAAAATTGTTGTGTTGAACATGTTTTCATTTCTGCATACATTAAATTGCTGTTATATCATATGATAATTTTATGTTTCAACTTTTGTGGAACTACCAGACTGTTTTCCAAAGTAGTAACAATGATAGGTAGCAGAGAGATATGAGTGTGGAAACATGATGTGAATGAGATAATTCTATGAACTGAGTCTACTGTGCCAACTCTCATTTAAAATAATGGTTATTTATTTATTTATTTGTTTGTTTTTTTAAATTATTATTATTTGTTCAAAACATTATAAAGCTCTTGACATATCATATTTCATACATTTGATTCAGGCAGATTATGAACTCCCATTTTTACCCCGTATACATATTGGAGATTCACATCGATTCCACATCCACTTTTTTCCATACTGCCATACTAGTGTCTATTGTATTCTGCTACCCTTCCTATCCTCTACTATCCCCCCTTCCCTCCCCTCCCCTCTCCTCCCATCTTCTCTCTCTATCCCATCTACTGTAATTCATTTCTCTCTCTTGTTTTTTTAGCCTTTCCCCTTACTTCCTCTTATATGTAATTTTGTATAACAATGAGGGTCTGCTTCCTTTACCATGCAATTTCCCTTCTCTCTCTCTTTCCCTCCCCTCTCTCGACCCTGTTTAATGATGATCTTCTCATGCTCTTCCTCTCTATTCTGTTCTTAGTTGCTCTCCTTATATCAAAAAAGACATTTGGCATTTGTTTTTTAGGGATTGGCTAGCTTCTCTCTCTTTCCCTCCCCCCTCTCGACCCTGTTTAATGGTGATCTTCTCATGCTCTTCCTCTCTATTCTGTTCTTAGTTGCTTTCCTTATATCAAAAAAGACATTTGACATTTGTTTTTTAGGGATTGGCTAGCTTCACTTAGCATAATCTGCTCTAGTGCCATCCGTTTCCCTGCAAACTCCATGATTTTGTCATTTTTTAGTGCAGAATAATACTCCATTGTGTATAAATGCTACATTTTTTTTTATCCTTTAATCTATTGAAGGGCATCTAGGTTGGTTCCACAGTCTAGCTATTGTGAATTGTACTGCTATGAACATCGATGTAGCAGTATCCCTATAGTACGCTCTTTTAAAGCCTTCAGGGAATAGTCCGAGAAGGGCAATAGCTGGGTCAAATGATGGTTCCATTCCCAGCTTTCCCAGGAATATCCATACTGCTTTGCAAATTGGCTGCAGGAAGATGGAAAAATATACCCTGTTCATGGATAGGCAGAACTAACATCATCAAAATGGCGATATTACCAAAAGTTCTCTGTAGGTTTAATGCAATGCCAATCAAAATCCCAGTGGCATTTCTTGTAGAAATAGATAAAGCAATCATGAAATTCATATGGAAAAATAAAAAGCCCAGAATAGCAAAAGCAACTCTAAGCAGGAAGTGTGAATCAGGCGGCATAGTGATTCCAGATTTCAAACTATACTACAGAGCAATAGTAACAAAAATAGCATGGTACTGGTACCAAAACAGGCAGGTGGACCAATGGTACAGAATAGAGGACACAGAAACCAATCCACAAAGTTACAACTATCTTATATTTGATAAAGGGGCTAAAAGCATGCAATGGAGAAAGGATAGCATCTTCAACAAATGGTGCTGGGAAAACTGGAAATCCATATGCAACAAAATGAAACTGAATCCCCTTCTCTCGCCATGCACAAAAGTTAACTCAAAATGGATCAAGGAGCTTGATATCAAATCAGAGACTCTGCATCTGATAGAAGAAAAAGTTGGCTCCGATCTACATATTGTGGGGTCGGGCTCCAAATTCCTTAATAGGACACCCATAGCACAAGAGTTAATAACAAGAATAAACAAATGGGACTTACTTAAACTGAAAAGTTTTTTCCCAGAAAGAGAAACAATAAGAGAGGTAAATAGGGAGCCTACATCCTGGGAACATATTTTTATTCCTCACACTTCAGATAGAGCCCTAATATCCAGAGTATACAAAGAACTCAAAAAATTAAACAATAAGATAAAAAATAACCCAATCAACAAATGGGCCAAGGACCTGAACAGACACTTCTCAGAGGAGGACATACAATCAATCAACAAGTACATGAAAAAATGCTCACCATCTCTGGCAGTCAGAGAAATGCAAATCAAAACCACCCTAAGATACCATCTCACTCCAGTAAGATTGGCAGCCCTTATGAAGTCAAACAACAACAAGTGCTGGTGAGGATGTGGGGAAAAGGGTACACTTGTACATTGCTGGTTATTCTTTTAAAAAGCAATTTACCTGAGACCACTCTGGTCGTGTGATGGCTTAAGTGTTTGCGTTCCTCAGCAAACACCTGTTATCTGAAGGAGAAATACAGACCCAAAGACTCCTCTGCAGATAAGAAGAATACAAGTCATTTTGAAGTGGAGGATTTGTGACCTTCACATAAACTAGATTCCAGGACTCAGGGAAACAGGATATTTAGACACAAATCCCTAACCATAAAATCTGTAAGAATATATTCCAATTAGAACCTGTCAGCTTTGGTCAAGTTTTCCCAGAGTCACCTTGGATCTTTTTTTGGGGGGGTATTGAGGAGTGATTCTCCAGATACATAACCACTAAGCCACATCCCAAGCCCCTTTTTTTTTGTATTTTTATTTGAGACAGGGTCTCACTGAGTTACCTATGGCCTCACTAAATTGCTGAGGTTGGCTTTGAACTCGCAATCTTCCTGACTCAGTCTCCTGAGCCACTGAAATAACAGGAGTGCTCCACCACACCTAGCTCACCTTGGATCTTTAGCAAGTCATTATAATAGTAAAATGTTTTGTCCATGGCATAGGCAATGCATCAGGTTTACTCAGAAGATTGTTGCATCCTGATTTCAGTCAAGAGTTGAAAGGTAGACCTGGACTTAACTCTACAAACTCCCCTGGAACCCCCATTAAACTGGAGTGTAAGAGGGATGCACCCTCTCTTTCCTTTCTGAGAAGACTCCTTCTCTTCTTTCTTCCTTGAAAGTATCCTCCCCCCCCTTTTTTTTCTGTTTTCCTATCCTTTATAATAAACTAATGCCTGCTACTAAGAGCAAATTGCTTTAAATTCTTCAGTCACGATTTCAAGACACAGTGCACACAGACCCTACCAGCCCACAGGTTCTGTGGGCAGATTTTACTCTGTGATGACATTATTTTATATTCCAACTATCAGTGGATAAGGGCTCTTTCCCCCACCCCCCACATCTCACCAACTCATTATTAACTCCTTTGTTGTATCCACCCCAGTAATTGTGAAGTAGTAAGACATTGTGACTTTGGTTTGCATTTCTGTTAATGTAAAGTCAAACTTTGTCTGTGTTAAGCAATTTTTCATGTGCAATCAGCCATTCTATTCAAATGCCCTGCGCATTTTAAATTGGGTTGTTTATAAAATTATTCAGTTGTAAGAATACCTTATATATTCTGTTTATAAATCCCTTCCTAGTTGTAGAATTTGAAATTTCTTTCAGTCTATGAAGTTATCTCTGTACTTTCTTGATGGTATCTTTTTAAGGACAAACATTTCAAAGTCTGATGTAGTCTAATATAGCAATCTTTTTATGCTTTTTTGTGTTGTATACAAGAAATTATGTCCTACTCTGGGTCACAGAAATTTACTCCCGGGTTTTCTTTCAAGAATCTTAAAGTTAATTTTAGGCCTATGATTCACTTTGACTTAATTTTTGTGTACATGTGAGGTCAGAATCCAGATTCATTCTTTTGTATATGAATGTGTAGTTTTTCTCAGTATTATTTGTTGATATCTATTTCTTCTTGAATAGGGTTTAGTAATTTTTGTTATTCAAGAAATGTGTCCATTTCACTTTAATTGTCAAATTTATTGGTGTAAAATACTCATAGCCTTTTATCACTTCAAATCATTTAATTGGTCATTCTGATCCTTTTTTAATCCTGACATTAATAGTTCATTTTATATCCTTTTCCTTAATCACTCCTAACTAGATTTGTTGAAACAAACAAACAAACAAAAAACAAACTCTTAATGATAAAAAAAAACTTCATGATCTGATTTTCTCTATTTTTTTTTTTTTTTTGGTACTTCATAGCTTCTG
Source organism: Callospermophilus lateralis (assembly GCF_048772815.1). Lineage (NCBI taxonomy): Eukaryota > Metazoa > Chordata > Mammalia > Rodentia > Sciuridae > Callospermophilus > Callospermophilus lateralis. The sequence goes on along the minus strand of NC_135306.1, from coordinate 122,545,897 downwards.
TTACTGGGGGATGATTATGTTGGTTTTTTTTCTTTGTATAGATTTTTTTTTTTTTTTTGTACTGGGAATTGAACTCTGGGACACTCCACCACTGAGCCACATCCTCAGCCCTATTTTTGTATTTTATTTTGAGACAGGGTCTCACTAAGTTGCTTAGTGGCTCACTGTTGCTGAGGTTGGCTTTGAACTCATGATCTTCCTGTCTCAGCCTCCTCAGCGGCTTCGATTATAAGCGTGCACCACCTTGCCCAGGGCGTAGCTTCTTAACAAAGATATTTAGACTATCTATTTTGGAACTTTTAAATTTCTAATACATTTTAGCTATAAATTTCCCTCCAACTATTGCTTTAGCTGCATAACACAAATTTTTATTCTATACAAAATAATTTTGCATGTTTTGGGGATGCAGTGTGATATTATAATACATGTATTTAATGTATACTGAGGAAATCAGAGTGGTTATCATATCTATTACCTCAAATATTTATCACTTCTTTGTAGTAAGGACAGTAAAAATCTGTTCTTCTAGTTATTTTATAAAATACAATGAATAATTGTTAACTATAGTCACACTACTGTGCTGTGGAGAACTTGAACTTATTCCAGCTATCTAACTATAGCACAGATTTTGATACATTATGATTTCATTTGAATTGGGTTAAAATGTTCATTGTATATTCTTGTTTAATTTAGTGATTATGTTTTAGTTTATATTTATTTTCCAATTGTTTGAGATTTTTCAGGTATTTTTCTCTATTTAATTCTATTGTAGTCATAGAATTTCTTCTATCTGATTTCAATCTTTTTAAAATTTATCTGAATATAAACTACAATCTACATAAAATCTATTTATCTGAATTCTTTGTTCAGGAATCCTTGATGATAAAATGTACTCTTCTATTCATTTGTGGAGTGCTTTATAAATATCAATTTGGTTAAATTGGTTGATAGTATTGTTTAATTAATATGTTGATTTCCTTGTACTTGTGGCTTCCAGGATTTTTTATTCCTCACTTTATATCCATCCTCCTTTCTCAACTATCAGACTTGTTAATATCAAGTTTTAATATCATACACAAAGACAATGGCCTGACAGAGACTGCTTATGCAACTCCAATAATTATGTAAAATTTCATATTGTTTTAGCTTGTCTAGTTAAACCCTAACTTATACAACTTTTTTTTCTTCATTTTGTTTCATATCCTGATTTCCATTGTTATTTGTTTTATTGTACCAGATATGTTTAGGAATTAGGAAATAATTGGAGATCCAGGATGGATTTTCTTCTTCATGGTACATAGGGGATATGAACATTTCAGGATCAATGTAATTCAATTCTAGAATTTAAATAATTCAATGCCAAACTTCAGTTCCTCACATAGATTTGTTAATAGAAAAGTTTTTGTGCATTAAAATTTTAAAGAGTGCATTTGACAGACAGCAATTCATAGGATGGGCAACTTTGGAGTGCAAACAGTTTGAAACTCTGCTAAAGGGACACAGTAAGCAAAGAAAGGCAAAGAGAAGGAAATACTTGATTGATCAAAATACAACAGTAACCTTTATTTAAAAAAAAAAAACAACTTTGAACAATTAAATTTGGCAGAGTTTATTTGTGCAAGAATAGTTCAAAACCAGAAGAGGTTCAGAGAGCTCTGCTTCAGCAATATGAGCAGGCAGCTTTTATAGGCTGAAACAGAAGCAAAGTTTAAAAATTATTTGATTTGCTACAGCTTGGCATTTGCTTTGTGTATAGTACCATGGAAAGTCACTACCCAAAGGATTAAATACTAGTTGGCTAAGTTTGATTGGTTAATCCCAAGTTTGTTTCTTTACTGTTTACATTGAATTGCATATAGTTATCTTGCCTAGGACCAAGGTACTAGAGTTATCTTAATGGCCTCCAAATAATTATTTAAGTACATTACTTAGCTAATTCCACTGTAAAGTTCCAGGTTGGCAGTTTCTGACTGGTTAAGTTTCAGTTTTGTTTTCTGGATTATGACCATTTATGCTGAGCTGTCTTTCCATTTGTTTATGTAGGAACCCACATAAACAAATGGAAAGAGCGGCCTTGTCTCGTAGCCTCCCAATTATTTAACAGGCTGTTTCCATCTTGTCCTTACTCTGTAGGTGCAGGCTTTCTGATGTTTGACCAGAAGTGTTCACCAATACTCATGACACTTCATAGGCCCTGGAATCTGATTAATGTCCCCAGCTCTTCAAGGCTCTCATCTCTCAGAATCCCAGCCAGCGGACTCTGGAAAAGGCAAAGCTGATTTACCCCTGGGCCTCTTTTCTTTCCCAGATACAAATATTAATTATGCGCTCTCTTACTGGTACTTTGATGCCTGCCTACAGTTGAATTTTTAATTATTTTCCTTTTTAATTAATTGCTTTCAGTCTGAGGTCAATACAAACTAGCAATTTTAATTGGAAACACAAGTGCCTTCTACTTAAATTCACTACATTTTGTGTTATCTAAGTCTATTTTTTATTTTTAGTTGTAGATGGACACAAACCTTCATTTTATTTATTTATTTATTAGTTTGTTTATTTATTTATTTTATGTGGTGCTGAGATCGAACCTAGTACCTCACATATGCAATGCAAGTGCTCTATCACTGAGCCACAATCCCAGCCCTAGATCTTTCTAATTGGTCTTTTATTCCTTTTTTCCCCCATCTAAGTACAAGCCAATTAGCAATAATGTAAGCTCTAAGCTCAGATTCCCTGTGTTTTTATTTCTTTTGTTGCAATGCACTATTATGTGACTTTGCTCAAGATACTCTTTGCTTCATTTTATTCATGAGATTGTTGTGAGGATTAAGTAAATTAATACAATTAAGCCCTAGGATATTACCTAGAGTAATTTTTGAGTGCATGATGTTCATTAGATATTATTACTTGTTACAAAGTAATTCCAGCCAAAACTTAAAGTCAAATCAATAGGTGAGTCAATGTAGTGGGCAAGGAAACTTGTTTTAGTTTCATTATTTGAGATAGCTGAAAGAAATTAATATTTCAGGTTTTACTAATACATTTGTTTCTCTGTGCTCTACCCATAATTTCCAGATGCTAATGGTACACATTCTTTTAATTTCCCTATGGAACTGAATGAATTACAAATGAGTTTTTTATTCATTCCAACTAAATATGTTCCCATGGCTCATGTTTTAGTCAGCTTTTTCATTGCTGCAACCAAAAGACCTGACAAGAACAGTTTCAGGAGAAAAAGTTTATTTGGGGGTTCATAGCTTCAGATGATTAGTTCATAGATGGTGAACTCTTGCTGTGGGCTCAAGGTGAGGCAGAAAGGTAGTGAAAATACCCTGGAGGAGGAAGGCAGCTCAGGACATGCCATCAGAAGCAGAGAGACAGAGAGACAGACAGACAGACACATACTACTCACCAGGTATAAAACATCTGTCCCCAAGGAATACCCCCAGAGACCTATCTCCTCCAGTCACACACTACTTGCCTATAGTTACCACCTAGCTAATACATTCAATTATATTGATATCCTGTAAGTTAAGGTTCTCAAAAGCCAAACATTTCACCTCTAAACTTTCCTTGTGGGTACCCCATACCTAAACTATTATAGCTCAAAATACCTTGGTTGCAGGTGTTTTTGTCTCTGGCACCCATTTGTGGGTAGTAGTTGCTGAAAGTTAAAGGCAAACCTACGTGAAACAGACTATCTATTTGTTCCTGCTTTCTAAGTTTTCAAGCTATCAGAAAAAAAAAACTAACAAATCAATAACTTGTCTTTCCATTTTTCTACATACACACTCAATATTTTTGATTTGAGCTAAGACTTGTCACTCCTGTTTGTAATGAGGAAAAATCTGTACTTTCTTGTACCAACAATTGCACATATAAGAATCATAAGTGGTTATATCAGAAAATGGAAATTTTAGGACATGTTTCAAACTGTGGCATAATGGGTCAGAATAAACAGAAAAGAATTTAATATAACTTTCTTTCACCTTTTTCTAATATACTGCATAAACCAGTACAATGGAAATATAGTCATATTGCACAAAAGTTCTCAGTTGCTAGTATATTTAAGAGACTGAATTTTCATAATGATTTTATATCAAACTCCTTTCAAGTTAACAGAAGTTTTTACTGAGAAAAAGCTCATTGAAAACTTCTAAATATCTTTCAAACAATAAACATTTACCAAAAAGTCTAGCATGATTTCTACATGGATTTTCAGGTTATCTGCATGCATTCACACACACACACACACACAGTTAATTTCAAATTCTGTACACAACATATCTCTTAAGAAATGCTAACCTAAATGATTATGGATGAAAAATGTTTTTGTAGTCATGTCAAAAAGTAAAGATATATCTGAAATTACAAATAAATGAATGCTCTGACATTTTCTGCAGGTTATACCCTCTACAAAACATTTCTTTTTATAATGACCTGGGTTTGCTCAATCATGCATGTGCAATAGCAATGTTGAAAAATGCCAGTTAGAATAATAGGTATTATTCAGGTAATTTCATCTATATAAATTTTAAAATGAAGAGAAAATAGTTTTTCCTGAAATTGGCATTCATTCAACATCACCAGTGAAGAAATTCCATTTCCCCCCCTAAAATCTTTGGTTTTGTTGTGAAAGTTCTTAATAATGGGAGTAACAATCAATGGCTACTTGTTTTGCATCTGAAGTGTTTGACAATTTATTGTACCAGCGTTCTTCTAGTTAAATGTGACAGACAAACAGCTAGGGTGAAGGGACAATATTATATTTTGTTTTGTTTGTTCACTCATTCACCAATGTTATAGGAAAATCATATCTGTAGTTGTGCCAAAGAGGAGCTTGAATTTCTTATCCTCTGCTCTTTCTTGAGACATTGATTTCTCTCTCTCTGTAAAGTGACGTGCAGGTATAGCAAGTTTGAGGTCCACCTCATTTTGCTTCTCTAAAGACACTGAAGGAAAGTTGCTTTCCCTGATTTTGCAATTTTAGCAACCTAAGGGAAATGCTCCTTAACCCAGCTTTCACTGCAGCCTACCCTTGTGGGGAGGAGCGGGGTATCCTCCTCTCCTGCCAGCCCATCCTGGGAGGAACATGATTCTATTGTCATCATTTAATACTAACGTCCACTGTGCATAAGGAGCTCTCTACCTCTTCATTTAATTCAGTTAACTGTATTAAATGTTCATGCTTTTCTTTTTATTATCTCTAATATACCTTTACACCTCATCTTCAGAGTTTAAAAAAATATGTGCACAAGAGCTTTGTATGTGTTTGACCACTTAGCTTTTCAAATGATGATGTGGAGATATGTCTTTATTAGCATATCAAAAACTAGGGGAAATGCCAAGGTAAGGCAGTAGGGGAGAACTTGCATCTCCCTTCTTAAGCTCTGGGTGGGAGGTTGGCAGTCTGTGGAATGTCTGTGATTTTCACTTTGACAGGAACTGTTCAGATTTCACTTGTTGCGTAAAGCAGTGTGTTCAAACTTTCTAGGTCATGAATATCAACTAGACAGTTGGCTAAAAATATAGGTTCTCTGATCCTACCTTAGATCTACCTGGAAGAGAATCTGAATACTTATAACAGACAAGTCTACACAACATTTTGGAAGAAATAAAGGGTGTTTAGTGAGCTAAATTGATTAATTTGCCATTTTCTCCTTTAATATGGTAATTTCACTTATTGGTATAAGCAGAGCAGTGAGGGATTGAAGTGGACTAAATGATTTGCTTTCTGGTTGTTTAGCTACATATTTGTTTTCTTACTTAAAATATTTTCAGGACAATTAATATTATTTTTAATTTTAAAACTTTTCACGAGTAGCCTTGTTAATAAAAAATATTATATTCTCACATTTTCACAGAGATGTTCTTTAAAACTACTAAAAGAATTCTAGTAAATACTACAAGGTAGGTTTTGTTTACACATCTCTTTACTTACAATGACTTCATTTGATCTTTCTCAAAACTCTGAGATTATTAGTGTCCGTAGCTTCTGGTTTTAAGAGATGACAGTTATCAAAGTTCAAAAAGATGACATCATTGCTTAGAGTGACTGCAGAGCAGGGCCAGCACAGAGATTCCTCACCAAATTTCTTCACTCCCTTTTTGCAGTCCCAACAGCAATGTGTGAGTGTACCTTTCTCCCCACATCCTCCCCAACACCTATTACTGCTTGTATTTTTGATAGCTGCCATTCTGACTGGGTGAGATAAAATCTTAAAGTAGCTTTTATTTGCATTTCTCTAATTACAAAAGATGTTGAAGACTTTTTAATATATTAGTTGATTACATGCATGTCTTCTTCTGAGAAGTGTCTGCTCAGTTCCTTAGCCCATTTATTGATTGTGTTTTTTGATTTTTTTGGTATTTTTTTGAGTTCTTTATATATCCTAGAGATTAGTGCTCTATCTGATGTGTATATATGTGTGTGTGTATGTGTGCGTGTGTGTGTGTGTGTGTGTGTGTGTGTGTTTATGTGTGGGAGGTGTGTGTGAAAATTTCCTCTCATACTGTAGGCTCTCTCTTTACCTCAATGATTGATTCTTTTGCTGAGAAGAGGCTTTTCACTTTGAATCCATACCATTTATTGATTCTTGATTTTATTTCTTGTGCTTTAGGAGTCTTGTTAAGGAAGTCAGGGCCTAATCCGACATGATGAAGATTTAGGTCTACATTTTCCTCTATGAGGCGAAGGATATCTGGTCTAATTCCTAGGTACTTGATCCACTTTGAATTGAGTTTTGTGCATGGTGAGAGATAGGGGTTTAATTTCATTTTGCTACATATGGATTTCCAGTTTTCCCAGCTCATTTGTTGAAGAGGCTATCCTTTCTCCAATGAATGTTTCTGGCACCTTTGTCTAATATGAGATAACTATTTATTGTGGATTGGTCTCTGTGTCTTCTATGCTATACCACTGTTCTACAAGAAAAATTGGAATGGAACTACCATTTGACCCAGCTATCCCATTCCTTGTCTTATACCCAAAAGACCTAAAAATCAGCATACTATAGTGACATAGCCACACCAATGTTTGCAGCACCTGAATTCACAATAGTTAAACTGTGGAACCAACCTAGATGCCCACCAATAGATGAATGAATAATGAAACTGGTATATATACACAATGGAATATTGCTCACTATTAAAAGATTATAAAATTGTGGCATTTGCAGGTAAATAGATGGAGTTGGAGAATATTATGCTAAGTGAAGTTAGTCAATCCCCCCCAAACTAAAGATTGAATGTTTTCTCTGATTAGTGGATGTTGATCTATGATGGGGGGCAGGCACTGGAAGAATGGAGGAACATTGAATTAGGTAAAGGTAAGGGTGGGGAGGGGTTAGGAGGGTAGGAAAAATGGTAGAATGAGATGGACATCATTACCCTATGTACATGTGGGATTGCACAAATGTGCATCTCTACACCATGTACAACCAGTGAATTGAAGTGTTGCACTCCATTTGTGTATGATGAATTTAAATACATTCAGCTGTCATGTACAACTAAGTAGAACTAATGAAAAGAAAACAACAAAACTATACCTACTGGGAACTTAAGTTGAAATCACCTCAACTCTCTCTCTTTACCTAGAATGGTTCAAGGTCGATTTGCCTGATTGCTTTAATTCTCTAATGGTGCCAATACTTCTCATCTTTTTCCGGAGGGCCAAGCCCAGTTTCAGTCTGGTTGGTTGTTTTACTATGTCAACCTTTCATGGAGAGCAAACTAAGTAGCTTAAAACCCACAGTATCACCTTACCGACTTTAGCAACATAAATGTGTGAATTCAAAACACCATGGCTTTATTTTATCCCCTTTGTATTAAAAACACAGTGCAGGAGGGAAAATATGAGGCTGTGGAAGCAAAACATCCTATAAATGTAGACTTGGCTTCCTAAACTAACAAAAAGGCCAGTTTACCTGCGTGTTCACCCTTGTGGAAAGCAGCTTTCCATATTTACCTTTATGAAATATGGTTTTCCAACTCTCACCAAAGCCCACTGGCACATTAAAGGCTGTGGAGTGGCGGAGGGTGTGTGTGGGGGGTTTCCTCACTCCCAATCCCTACTTCTTCTTCCTGGTATAAGTTTTCAAAGTTTAAAGCAGGTGGTATGATGATTTGTTTTAGGGATTTGGAGACCTTCCTCTCCACACAATTTGTCACATCTCTCTTCTTTATTTTTTTCTATTTTCTTTTATTCTAATTAGTTATACATGACAGTAGAATGCATTTTGACACATAGATAAATGGAGTACAATTTCTCATTCTTCTGGTTACACAGGATATAGAATCACACCAGTTCTCTTATTTGTGTTAAATATAAGTGACTCATTTTGAAATTATGAGGTAGATAACAATTTAATATAGAATGAGGTCTATGGAAATATATGCATGGACCTCAAAAGACAAAGAGTAATGAAATCTGAAACTGGCTCTTCCAATAAAAACTTATATGATTTAAGCCATTAATTGTACTTTTTGAGTCTTTAAACTTAATTTAATCTATATTATTTCCTAAGTATAACAGTTCATATACACTTTGATAGTAAAGACAAATTTTGCAGTTTTGTTTTATTCATATGATTTATTTTTTCAAAGATTTTCTTCAATAGGAAATCGCATTAAAAGATGATATTATTTTTCTTCTGTTTAATCATAAGATATATGACACATGTGCATATGTGTTATATATATACGTTTAATCAGAATTTATTGGGATGAAATAGTTATTCACAGCAATGGAAAAGTCAATTCCAGGTGTAAATTTAAAAAACCTGGCCTACTATTTGGTCTATACTATTTGGTATATTTTGAGCATATCTTATGCCTCTTTCTATTGTGACTTTATCAGTTGCTACTTGGCTTCTACTCGACCAGGTAGTCTCTTACAGGACCAGTGTATGAGTCCATAAATTTTAATGGAAATCATCAAACTCTACCTTGAGAAAAAAACCTGGAAACAGGGTGAGGGTGTGGGGGAGCAGGGAAGGGTAAACAAGGGATTATATTGGAAAAAATGAGAAAATTTGGTAAATTTTCTTTATCTTTAGTGTGAAATGGCAAGCAATTTCATATTATGGAATATTTTCAGCATAAATATTCTCTTGGTGAAAGAAACTCCCCAACAAATAATTTTTACATACTTATTTCTGCTAGACTATGGGATTTAAAACATTTCTTGGAATATCTAAGAAGGAAAATTTTAAAAAAGAGATACTGCATTCCTTCTTTATCTATGGTTATATTTTCCGTAATTTCAGATTTCAGTTACTCATGATTTTAAATTACTAAATGCTAAATTCCAGAAATACACAATTTGTAAATTTTAAATTGTGCACCATTGTGAATGCTGTAATGAAGTTTTATACCATCTGTTCCATCTGCCTGAGTTGAGTCACCTCTTTGTTTATTGTACTCATATTGCATATGCTATTTGCCATTTAGTCCCTTAGTGGCCAGTTATCTACCATGGTTAAAAAAAAAAATCCAGGAGATAGACAAAAACAAGGTGAGGAAATTATTAACCATACCTGATAACACTCGTGTAATGGTCTTAGAAAAGCCAAAGAGTTCCAATCCATACTGCCTGGGTTCTCATACTCATTCGCTAGTTTATTAAATGCTTATAAAAGTATGGCCTTTTCTAGCAAAGTAATTTCTCAACTTGATAAATTTTACAAGCTATTCCATATAATTTTTTCAGTAGGAAACTTTTATGTCATATCACTTTTCTCCCCATAGAGAGGATAAGTCTTTTCAATTAACTTTGTGAATAAATGAATAATCTATTAAAAAGGGATAAAATCATTTGATACAAAAGTTAATACAGGATTGAAAACTCTTCCTTTTACTATTCATTATTGCCTTAGATTCTTTGAAAAAACAAGAATAATGTTAACATTTTATTTTATTTTATTTACAAATTCTTGCTGACTTGGATAAAAAATGAGAGAGGTACCCAGGGACCAAGAAACTCCAAATAAAATCACTGTCCCATAGATGTAAGCTTATACCAAGTATGACAGCGGCCAGGGTCCATACTAATGCCTGGAGATCTAAGCTTTGGTTTATCAGTCTAAGGCAATTAGAAGAGCACTTTGCACCCACTCAGTTGGGTTTTCTGGTCATAAACTTGATAAAATTTGAATTTCTAAAAAGTTATGTGCAATCTTAGAGAAGTATTAAATTGAGAGAAAGAAAAAATTAAACATACTACAGGAGATAGCAAAAAATTATGTAACTCTTGGTCTTGGCACTCAGTAATAAAATAAAAACTATTCGTTGATATGTTTAATCATAGCCTGATCCCTCTGCATACTTGAGACACAAAAGAATCAGAGGAAACCGGGTACACCTGTAATCCCAGCTGCTCAGGAGATTGAGGCAGGAGGATCACAAGTTCAAAGCCAGCCTCAGCAATAGCAAGGCCCTAAGCAACTCAGTGAGACTCTGTCTCTAAATAAAATACAAAATAGGGCTGGGGATGTGGCTCAGTGGTGGAGTACCCCTGAGCTCATTCCCTGGTACCAAAAAAAGGAAAAGAAAATTGATGGAAGTCTACAAATACTCAAGACATTGGAATTATTTACATAGACTATATCTTATTTTTATAATCTTAAATAAAAGAGAGATTTGAGAGTATGAGTAACAACAAAAGTTTATAATTTATCAGGTTAAATGTTAAAGCAAAAACAAAAGAAAATTATGAAAGGGAAAAGTTTAAGAATGAAATAAAACTCAGGATGATAAATATGTTCTAAATTGTGGTGATGGCAATTAATTCCTTGAATATACTGAAGATCATTGAGTTGTACACTTGAAATGGGTGTGTGGTATGTGAATAATATATCAATAAAGCAGTTATAGATAATGTGCTATGTACACTTTTGTAGTTTTATAGAATTTATTCTTCAGTTGCTTTATGTGACAATATGTTTCCTGGGAGAAAAATCATGAATTTTGGGAAATCTTGAACTTTTTGAGAGAGAAAAGGAGACACAACATCAATAAAACTGAGAGGAGTTAGATTAATTTGAATTTTCATTGTTCTACATGTGAGTTTGAAAATCATGAATTTTGGGAAATCTTGAACTTTTTGAGAGAGAAAAGGAGACACAACATTAATAAAACTGAGAGGAGTTAGATTAATTTGAATTTTCATTGTTCTACATGTGAGTTTGAAATGAGAAAAGAATGTGGTATAAAATATAGAATTGGTCTTTTTGGAAGACAAATATGATAGATCAAACCTAGAAAATTAGATTTTTTTTTCCTTTGGAAAATTCAGTTTTCCTGGAATCAGCCTTCCTTATAAAGGCTTAAAATATGAATTATGTGATCAAGTGTATATGCCAAAAGAAGAACCAAAATAATTGGCATACATACTTAATATGGAGGAGTTTATATATTTGGATTAATTTGCTCAGCAGATAACTCTGTTTCATGGTATCACATGAAAAAAATCTTTAATTTTTTAAAAATTGAAGTAAATTTACATTCAATGAAATGCACAAATATTAAATTCAGTTAGATGAATTTTGGAAATTGTAAAAAACCATAAAGTCTGTTACCTATACATTATTATGTATATAATTTCCATCAGCCCAAAAAGACCACCTGTGCTCCATGGGAGTCAATCTCTGCCTCATCTGGAGACATTAATATTTTGAAATCCTTGATCAGAGATAATATCCTGTGATTATATTTTTTCTTTTATTTATTTTTAAATATTTAATTTTTAGTTGTACACAACACGTTTATTTTGTTTATTTATTTTTATGTGGTGCTGAGGATCGAACCCAGGGTCTCGCACATGCTAGGCAAGCGCGCTACCACTGAACCACAACCCAGTCCATATTTTTACTTTTATTAAAGTAGATTTCATGCAAGTAGAATGATGAAGAATGCCTTTATATAAGGCTTATTTCATTCAACAAAATTTTGGGGAATTCACTCATGTTGTTGAGTAGCTGATGCCTCTTCACTGCTAAGTAGTACTCCATTAAAGAGAAATATCATAGTGTGTTTGTCCATTCTCCAGTTGATGGACAATTGGGTTATTATTATTTTTTTTGACAATTTTAAATAGAGCTTCCACGAAGCAACACATTCCAGTTTTCTGGGTTTGTATTTTCACATCATCTGAGTAAATGATGACTACATTCCTGAGAAACTTCCAGATCAATTTCCATATTGGCCAAGCCACTTCACCTTCCCACTAGCAATGTAGGAGAGGTTAGCTATTCTACATTCTTGCTATCATTTGTTATTAGTCTTAATTTTAATCATTGTGGTTGAGTATATGATAATATCCCATTGCATCTCTAATTTGCATTCCCCTATGACTACTGAGGTTGAAAACATTGTTCATGGGATTATTAGTCATTGTGTATAAGCTTTGGTGGAGGACCCACTTTTATTTAGGTGGTTTTTCAATTCTGCCATTCAGTTTTAGAAAATATTTATATATTTTTGATGGAAGTTTTTGTAAATAATATTTATTGTATACTTTTCTTTTGTGTGTTCATTTTTTGTTTAAATTTTAATTTGTTGTATATGACAACAGAATGCTTTACAATTCATATTACACATATAGAACACAATTTTTCATATCTCAGGTTGTACACAGAGTAGAGTCACATCCTTCATATCTTCATACATGTACTTAGGGTAATGATGACCATCGCATTCCACCATCTTTCCTACCCCTATTCTCCCTCCCTGTTTCCCCTTTGCTTAGTTGGTAGAGAGCTTGCCTTGCATTCACAAGGCCCTGGATTCAATCCTCAGTACCACACACACACACACACACACATACAAAAAAGTGGGTTGTGTGTTTTATATATATGTGTATATATATATATATAAATTTTTAATAGTATGAGCAAAATGTTTTAATTTGAATAAATTTATTAAATTTTTTTTTGCTTCTGATCATACCTATATATTTTGTTGCCTTCTCCAAAGTTCATCCCAAAGTTACAGAGCTAAACTATATTTTAAAATACAATTAAAAGTTTTATGTTTAGTTTTTTCAATTATCTCAAATTAATTATATGTGGTTTTAATAGGGTTGATTTTCACCTTATAGTTAACAGCCAGTCGTTTCATTAGTTTATTCAACAACCTGACCTTCCCAGTTTAACTATTTTGACACTTTGTTGAAATCTCATTGTTCAGCTGATCTCTTTGTGTATCTTAAAGCCTGCACCAACACTTCATTGTCTTGCACTTTGGTAAATCTTGAAATGAGAGTGTCTGACCTCTTCTTTTCCTTTCAGGATTGTTTTCACTGATTTGCATTTTCAATCTAATTCAAAGACATCTATGGAGACTTTTATTACACTTAATCTGTGTGTGTTGATTTGTTGACAATGAAATTTGAAATGATAATATTGTAAGCTATGAATATAGTATGTTTCTCTGTTGGTGTTTTGTGATTTCTTTATTTCTGGACTAGTCTAACTAGAATTTTATTAATTTATATTTCATTAATTTTCTCAACTCTTTACCCCTTTATATTTGATTACCTTCAATTGTTTTCTTTATTCTTCATTCTGCTAATTCTGAATCTTAAATTTGGTTTTTATTTTTTCTAGCATTTTTAGGTGGAAGTTGAGATGATTGATATTAAACCATTGTTGTTTTTTAAAAATATTTTTTACTTGTCAATGGATTTTTTTACTTTATTTATTTATTTCTATTTATTTATTTATTTATTTATATGTGGTGCTGAGGATTGAACCCAGGGCCTTACACATGCCAGGCAAGTGCTCTACCACTGAGCCACAACTCCAGCCCCTAAACCATTTCTGTTTTTATAAAAGGAACATTTTATTAGTTTGCTAGGGATTCTTTAACAAGATGCCATAAATAGGTACCTTACTCAACAGATATTTTGTGCTTTACAGTTAGTTCTAGAAGCTCTAAACTTGAGATCTGGCAAGTTCTTTCTGGGGCATTTGAGGTTCTTCCTTGGCAGTATGTTATTCTTTGGCTTGTAGATAGCTGCATTCTTCCTGTGAGCATGACTGTGCAAAATTTCCAAGTTTTATAAGGACCTCACTATGATCTTGTCTTAATTAATAACATCTGCAGTGACCTTATTTTCAAATAATGCATTCCAAGCACTGAGGTTCAGAACTTCAACACATAAATTTTAGGGGGAACAGTTCAACTCTTGGTAAATTCAATGCTACAGCTTCCCATCTAAGCATTGCTGTGGCTGCATGTAAAGTATTTTTATAGGATTTATATTTATTTAGTTAATTTTTTTATTCTAATTTACATGGTGATTTCTTCACTAACCCTTGGATTTTAAAATACTTGAGGTTAATTTTGAAACAGTTTTCTTAGTATACTACTATAATTTCTAATTTATTTTTATTAATGTTAGAGAACATGCTACTTATGTTTTATTTTTTAAAATCTTATTGAAGTCTAGATAACATGATATAGCACACCTATTGTAAGTGCAAAATTTGGTGAGTTATAAATATCTGTACATCTTTAAGTCTTCACTAAAATTGAGATAATTAACATATCCTTCAGTAGCAATAATCGTCTCTCTTTGGGAATGCTTTCTCCCCTACAGTAATCTATTTTGTATGATTTTCAATTGCTTTGTATGATTTAGAAATATATATAAATGCTATCATACATAGAATTCACTACTTTTTGCCTGACTCCCTTCTTTTAACATAACTATTATAAGAGTTATCCATATTGCAGCATGAACAATAGATGGTTCATTTTATTGCTAATTAGTATTCCAGTGTGTCTCTATACCACAATTTATTATTCTTTCACATGCAAATATATTTGGGCTGTTTCCAATATTTAGTTATTACAAATAAATATTATGAAAATCCGTGCAGAAATCTTGATATAGGCATATACTTTTGTTTATCTGGGATAAACACATTGAAGTGGGATGGCTAGAACATATTGTCCATGACTGCGATATACCAGTTGTATAAGTTGATAAGAAATTGCCAATTTATTTTGTAAAGTAGTTGTACAATTTAATACTCCAATTGGTGGGGAATGAGAGCCACAGTTGTTCCACATTCTTGTTTATACTTTGATATGAGCAGTGTTTTAAATTTTAGGCTATTCAAATAATAACTGTATCATGGTATCCCATTTGTGATTTTAATTTATATTTTCCTCATGATAATGATGGGAAGCATATTTTCTTTTGCATATTTGCAACCTATATACTCTTTGGTGGAGTGTGTGTAAACATCTATTTGAGTATGTGTGTGTGTGTGTGGGGGGGTGGTTAGCCCTCATATAAGTCAGCTGTTTTTCTTAGGCTTTACTTTTTAGAGCAGTTTTAAATTTAAAGCAAAATTGAGAGGGCAGCACAGAGATTTCTCATAAACCCCTTGCCACCAAAGATATATAGTTTCCCTATTATCAACAGTGTCCACCAAAGTGGTACATTTTCTGCAACTGACTTACCTATGATTGACATATTATAATCATCTAGGGTTCAAATTTATAGAGGTTTCATCCTGCATGTTGTACATTTTCTGGGTTTGGAATTTGTAATCATATCTACTGTTGTAGTATCCTACAGAGTAGTTGCACTCTCCTAAAAATACTCTGGGTTTCAGCCTACTCATTCTTCTTTGCCCTGTGCTCCCAGCAACCATTAACTCAATTTTTTTTTAAATTAATGTTTTCAGTTGCCAAATCACTATTATGTATGTTTATGGAATAGAGTGTAATGTTTTGATATGCATATAGTGTGCAATGATTACATCAACCTAATATATTCATTACTTTGCTTGCTTATTTTGTGGTGGGATATTTGAAATTTATTTTTTTGATATTTTGAAATATATGATGCATTATTATTGACTATAGTCACTCTTCTATGCAGTAGATTCCCAAACTTAATCCTCCTATCTGCAACTTTGTACCCTCTGAACAACAGTGGCCCATTTGCCCCTATCCTCCATGAGCGATCATTCTGTTCTCTGCTGCTGCAAGTTCAACTTTTTTAGATTCCATAAGAAAAGTAAGATGTGTGCTATTTTTCTTTCTGTGTGTGGTTTATTTAATTTAGCATAATATCCTCCAGGCTCATCCACATTGTCACAAGATGACAGTACTCTGTCTTTTTTTTTCAGGCTGAATTCCATTGTGTGTATATGCCAATTTCTTTATTTATCATTGAAGTTTACCTAATATCTGGGCTATTGTGAATAATGTTACAGTGAACATGGGAATACAGATATTCCTTCTGTCTATCAATTTCAGTTCTTTGGATATATACCCAGAAGAAAGATTACTAGATTTTATGGTAATCCTATTTTTAGTTTCTTGGGGAACCTCCATACTATTTTCTAAAGTGGCTATATGCTGCAGTTCAGCTGCAGCAAAATAATGGGGGGTAACGAGCAACTTGTGTAGATTGATACAGCAGGAGTGGGAGCCGTTTATTGTAGGACTACAGAGGTATTTATACATTCCACACAGCTTATCTTAATTAACATAAAATAGATGCAGCAGTCAACCAATAAGGAATCTCCACACTTAATGGCTCGCTGGTGTTACTTTACAAACCACTCCCTCTGGCATTTTGCCAGGTCTTTGTTTACAGACCCTAACATTTCTCTGGCAAAATGCCAGGCGCCATCCTGACTTGTTTACAGACTCTAACAGCTATACTAACTCATGGTTCATT
Source organism: Callospermophilus lateralis (assembly GCF_048772815.1). Taxonomy (NCBI): domain Eukaryota; kingdom Metazoa; phylum Chordata; class Mammalia; order Rodentia; family Sciuridae; genus Callospermophilus; species Callospermophilus lateralis. The sequence goes on along the minus strand of NC_135306.1, from coordinate 122,529,195 downwards.
TACACCAAAGTGTTTAAGAATTTCCTTTTTTCCACGCATTCTCCAGCACTTGTTATTTTTCATTTTTTCTATAAAAGCCATTCTAACTTTGATGATTAATGATGTTGAGCATTTCCTTGTACTCATTAATATTTTCTTCTTTTGTATGCCTTCTTTTGAAAAAAGTCTTTTAACCATTTTCAAACATTTGTTTTCTGCTGTTAAATTGTATAGAACTCTTTATATATTTTAGATATTTACCCTTGGCATATACAGTTTGCAAGTATTCTCTCCCATTCCGCCAGTTATCCCTTTACTTTAATTGTTTCTTTACTGTGGATAGGTTTTAGTTGGTTGAAATCTCATTTGTCTATTTTATCTCTTGTTGTCTGTGCACTGGAGGGTCATAGAACAAAACAGAATAACCTGTTACCAAGACCAATGTTGTGGATCTTTTTATTCTGTTTTTTTTTTTTCCTAGTAGTTTTACAGTTTTACATCTTATGTTAAGTCCTTCATCCATTTTGAGTTCACTTTTGCATGTAGTGTGAGATAAAGAACCAATTTCATTCTTCTGCATGCAGATACCAGCTTTCCCAGCACCATTTATTAAAGAGATTATCCTGTTCTCTAATTTTTTTTTTTTGGCAACTTTGTAAAAAATCAATTGACCACAAATGCGTTGGTTTATTTTTGGGCTTTCTATGCTGTTGCATCGCGTAGGACGTGTTTTTATGCCACAGCCATGCTTTTTTGATGACCATTGTTTTATAATATATTTTAAAATCAGGGAGTGTCATTCCTCCAACTTTGTCCTCTTTGTACAAGACTGTTTTGGTTATTTGAGGTCTTTTTTGGCTCCTTATGTATTTAAGAGTTACTTTTTCTATTTCTATAAAAAATGGCATTGCAATGTTGACAGAAATTTTATTGAATCTTTAGATTTCTTTGGGTAATATGGATTTGTTTTTAACAATATTCTTTTAATTCATGAACATGGGATTTATTTACTTGTGCATTTGTCATTTCTCAGCATTTTTTTCAGTATTTAGGTATTTTATGTCCTTGTTTGAATTTTCACTTGTTTTACTTTCTCCTCCCTCCCCCACCCTCTCTTTCTTTCTTTTTGCTACAAATGGGATTTTTCTTGGTTTCTTTTTAAGATCATTCATTATTAGTATATAGAAATACTACTGATGTTTGCATGTTGATTTTATATCCTGTAACTTTACTGAATTCAATTATCATGGCAACCACTGATCTCTTGGACCATCTCCATAGTTTTCCCTTTTCCAGAATGAATGTAGAGCTGGAATCAAACAATATGGAGCCTTTTCAATCTGTTTTCTTCCAACTTCTAATATGCATTTCAGTTTCCTCCATAGTTTTTCATGGTTTGAGAGTTTGTCATTTGTGTTTAATGTTGAACAATATTGCATTGTCTGGGCTTATTTGTAATTCATTTATCCATTCAACTGCTGAAAAACATCTTGGTCTCTTTCTAATTTTGACTATAGATGTAAAACTCTGTGTGGAAGTTTTTGCATGAACATAAGTTTTTAACTCTTTTGAATAAATACCAAAGCATAATTTCTGCTTTGTGTGATAAGGGTAGGTTTAGTTTTGTAAGAACTGCCAAACTATCTTAAAGTGGCTGTACTTTTTTTGCATTATCATCAGAAATGTGTGAGAGTTCTTTTTGCCTCAACTTCTTATTAGAAGTTGGTGTTGTCAGTGTTTTGGATGTTAGCTGTTGAAAAATGTATTTAGTAGTTTTTCATTGCTTTAGTTTACATTTTCCTGATAAAATTAATGTAGAACATGTTTTCACATGCACATTTACCATATGTATATCTTCTTTGATGAAGTGTGTGTTAAAGTCTTTAGCTCATTTAGTATATTGGATTATCTCTTATGTTTCAATTTTGAGAGGTTTCTTTGTGGATATGTTTTGGATGATAGCTTTTTATTAGATATGGCTTTTGCAAATATTTTTCTCCAATTTGTGGTCTATATTTTCATAGTCTTTCAGAGAGTACGAATTTAAAATTTAATGAATTCCACATTGTCAATTCTTTCTTTCATAAATCACGTGTTTTTGGTGTTGCATCAGAAAAGTCATTGCCAAACCATCTAGGTTTTTCTGCTGCTGCTTTCTATGAGTTCAGTAGTTTTACACTTTACATATAGTCTATGTTCCATTCTTATGAGTTAATTTTTGTCAAGAGTATAAGATCTGCATCTATTTTTTTTTTGCATGTGACTGTCTTTATGCTACAAATGGGATTTTTCTTGGTTTCTTTTTAAGATCATACATTATTAGTATATAGAAACACAACTGTTTTGGTCATGTTTGGAAAGAGTATTTTTTTACCATTGTATTGCCTTTGAAACTTCATCAAAGATCATTTAACTATACTTTTGTGGGTGTATTTCTTGGCTCTCTATTCTGCTCTACTGATTTATTTGTCTATTCTTTCATCAGTACCACACTTTTGATTCTGATAGCTTTATAGCAAGCCATGAAGTTGGGTGTTGTCAACCTGTCAACTTGGTTCTTACCTTTCAATATTTTGTTTTTAACTTTGGGTATTTTCTCTGTCCATTAGGCTATAATTAATTTGTTAATATCCACAGAATAATGTCCCAGAGTTTTGATTGGCTATTGCATTGAATCTGTAGATGTAGTTGGAAAGAACTGACTTCTTGACAACAATGAGTATTTCTATTCATGAACATGAAATATTTCTCCATTTATTTAGTTCTTTGATTTATTTCATTGAAGTTCTGTAGTGTCTCTCATATATATCTTGCATATATTATGCTAGTTTTATACTTAAATGTTTCATTTGGGAGGTGCTAAAGTAAATGGTAATTTATTTTTAGAAATTCAGCCTTTTTATTTCTGGTGTATTAGAGAGAATTTGACTTTTGAATATTGACTCAAATCCTGTAAACTGGTTGTAATCACTCGCTGATTCTAGGATTTTTTGTTAACCCTTTCAGATTTTCTACATAGATGATTATGTAACCTGTGAACAAAGAGAATTTTGTTTCATTCTTCTGAATCTATGTACCTTTTATTTCCTTTTCTTGTCTGTTTGCATTAATTATGACTTCTGACAAAATTTTGAAAAGCAGTAGAGAGGAGGACGTATTTGCCCTATTCATGATCTTGATAAAAGAAATTATAATCTCTCACTATTAAGTAGAGTGTTAGGTATAGGTTATTCTTCATCAAGTTGAGATAGCTATCCTCTATTTGTAGTTTTTAGAGAATGTTCTTTATAATCATGAATGGATGTTAGATTGTGTTAAATGCTTTTTCTGCATCTACTGATTTGATCATGTGGATTTTTTTTTTAGCCTGTTGATGTAATAGATTACAGTAATAGATTTTTTTCATACTGATGTATATTTGCATACCTGTGTTAACTGCCAATTTGCCATGGTATATAATTCCTTTAATACATTGTTGAATTCAATCTGCTACTACTTTGTTAGGAGTTTTCATGTATGTTAATGAGAGAGATTGGTGGGTGGTTTCATGTTCTAGTAACTCCTTTGTGTGGTTCTGGTATTAAGGTCATGCTGCATTCAATGAATATCCTTCATAGGATAGGAGCACATCCTCTACTTCTCACTTTTGAACTTTGGTGAGCTTGGTATACTTTCTTCCTTTAATATTTGATAGAATTCAACAGGGAACCTATCTGTCCCTTGTGCTTGCTATCTTGGAAGGTTATTAGTTATTGAGTCTATTTCATTAATAGATACAAGCCAATTCAGTTTTTGTATTTCTTTTTTTTTTTGTGAATCTCAACAAATTGTCTTTCAAGGAATTGGTCCATTTCATCTAGGTTATGCAGTTTGTGGGCATAGAATTGTTCTTTCAACCAGTTTTACTGGATTATTTGAGTGTTTTTTATATGACATTTTTAACTGCTTTCTCTCTGTCTATTGAGTTTTAGTAGTGTCTTTGAGGAACAGAAGTTCCTAATTTTAAGGAATCACAATTTATCTCTTTTTTGCATTATGGATCTGGACATTGCAAGTTTTAGGCATAAAATCTTTGTTTAAACACATATCACAATGATATTTCTTCGGGAATTTTAATAATTTTAGGTTTCATATGCTTTTTTAATTGCCTCAATTCTATATTTGGAAGTATTGCTCTGTGTGTGTGTGTGTGTGTGTGTGTGTGTGTGTTTAAAAGAGGATGTTAAGGTCTGTTTAGGTAGACAAGTAATTTAATTACAGATCAAGGTTTTTTTCCCAAGGCTATTTTTAGACTTTGGTAGAATGGATACACAGTAGCATTTGCAGAAAGTTCCAAGGTGATTTATTTTATTTTATGTTTGTGGTTCTTACTAAATGCTTGACTGATTCAATGAAGTCTCTTCTCTCTGATTGCAGGGAACTCAAATGTCCTTATGACCAGGGAAAACTCCTATCTCACATTTTCTTTTATATTATTTTTTCTGGGAGCTATTTCTTGCCTAGTATTAAGTATTGCCCTAATGAAATGCCCTTGCATTTCAGTGTTAAGCTAAAAACTCAGGAGGTATCCCATGATGATTTCTGGAACTAATTTTTTAATCTTCTTTCTGGTACCCTGCCCCTTAAATTCCAGTCCCCTCAGAAGCCCAAAATGCTGATTCTGTCTTTTGGACTTAGTGAGACCAATATATTATGTCTGAACATTGTCCCCTGCACATCTGTCTGGAAAGGGGCTCCAGGCAAATGAGGGGCTCTTGTGGAACTGGCTTTGCTTTTTTTCCCCTAAGATTACCATTATGAACTCCAGGCTATAAAACAATTGGAAACACTTATTTCATGTACTTGGACCAGTTTTCTGGCTGCTCATATTTGAGTACAGTTCATCATCACTCACGGCAGAAATGCCAAAGCAAGTTTTAAAACAAATCGTTCAGTTTCTGTGGTGAACAATTTTCCCCAAGTCACCTTTCCTTTCTAGTCCTTTTGACTCTCATTTCCCTTCTTGTTATAGCCTATTTTCAACTCTAAGCTTCATGGATTCAACTTTCATTCTCATTTCCCTTTAATAAAGACATGTACTTCAGCTATGTTGCCAATGCCTACTCTAAATAAATATGTTGTTGTTTGGGCAATTTGTATGGACTCACAAAGGTGACACACTGTTCAAGTTTGGGCATCATAATAATACAGGATATGTTAATGTTAGGTAGAATTGTCTAGTGAATTATTGTCCTTGAACGATATTTGTCATTGAAGCTCCCTTTCTAAATAAAGCCTTGTCATAGTAAAAGATAATAAACAGTCATATTGGGGAACAATCTTAATAACTAACAATTAAAAACACTTCTAGCATTTATGTAGAGCCTAAAGAAAAGATGTAGGTGGGCTGGAGTTAGCTATAAGATGCTCTTGATGTAAATTGGATGAAATTTGTAAACTACAGAGTTACTGGAACAGTCAATGCTCTTTAAAATTTGTGAGTGTGCATGGAGTTAATGTGAGAAATCAATTTGTGATACTACCTGGGAATACATGGGTTTGGTTGTGTGGATATTAAGAATTTACATTTAGCTTACAATGTCCATTATGCTATGGTCTGGTAGTTCATCTGTTTTGCAAGTCAGGGTGTACTTTGTAAATTTATTTCTCCATTCCTTCTGTTCAGATGCCAGAACAGCCTTTTTCATTTCATCTACATGCAAAAATTATGAACTGTTTTCTAGATATTGCATAATGGAATTTAATTCCGAAGTTCAGAAAGAAATGAAGTATAACCAAATTCAGAATCTTAAGAAAATGTCTTTATGATTAATAATATTAATTTTCTGAAAGCAATTCAGACTTATATTCCCAGCACCAGACGTTTATTGAATGGATGAATGAATGCAATTTTCAAAAGGTTATGAGACAAGAGACAGAAATTGATAATGTGCATAAGCTTTTATTCTGATATACATAATTAAGTGAAACACATATACCTGAAATCTACCATGTAAGAACCAATATGAAATTAAGACACCTCAGGAAGCTTCTCATATGAGAGAACTGAAGGCACATCCAGAGAACTGAGAGCACACTCAAAATGATTCACCTCTTGATTGTAGCTCTGATGGAGTAATGGAGATATGGAGAGTTATATAGTTAACAGTAATTACCATGGTAATTCTATTAGTAGTTGTAAGAATTTGGGGAAAGTAAGAATCTTTCATAGTCTCAATTCCTTCCTCTGAAACTTAGCACAAAAGGAGGGGATTTAAACGATTAACGGTATATTTTAGTCATATTGAAACTGCCCACAAACTATTGCTCAGCTTCTCCTTCCTTTTTCATTATTACAATCAATATATAAGTATTTTAAAGCAATCTTGTTAATAAAAATTACTTATTACTCTTTTAAATGTAGATATCCATTCCCAAAACTAAACTCTTGAGGAAAAGCAGAAAAGGGAGGAAGGGAGGAAAAAGGAGTGAGAGAGGAAAAAGAGTGCTGTATGTATGTAAAGGTGTATCCCACAGTCTAGACACATCTCAAGACATATATGTATGAAAACACAAATTAATGGAGAGATAAAATAGACTGTCCTTTTTGTGTGGGTGTCATTCATTCATGCAATTGATTCAACTGTTATTTGCAATCACTTACTAATGCCGGGCACTATGCAAAATGCTAATGATACAAGAAATAATTGGAAAAAAGTAGTCTGTCCTGACAAGGCTTACAGTCTGGCAAGATAGATGCAAGATTCCTAAAGGATCCTGATACAAAGGAAGCTTTGGTAATGGGGAAATATAATTAGTGAGGGATCTTCAAACTAATTGGTAGCAGACATTAGAGAAACATATGTGGAAGGAGTGTTTAAGTTGAGATTTAAGCATTGGAAGAATTTTCTAGGTCACAGGATTTTCTAAGAAGTAGTGCAGGGATAGCATGCTAGGGGAAGGAATTATCTCTGGAAAGGTCCTGAGTAAAATAAAGTCTGGTTTGCACAGACTGAGGCAAAGCTGGCATGAATGGAACCCTTAGTCTGTAAAGATAAAGGTGAACAAGGAGGTATAAGATGCAGACTTATGAGGATGTTTAGCACTAGGAATCATTGTGAAGCCACCCAAAGTTTTCAAACCAGGGAAATGTAACTAATTTATGTTTTAGATAATCTTTTTCCATAGTTGGGGGAAAAATGTTTTGAAGAGTGAAAAAAAAAAAAAAAAAAAAACTTAGGCAGAAAAGAACCAGGAAACTGGTAGATTCATGCAAGAGAGAGATGATGGTGGTTTGCATTATGGTGGTATCAGTAGACATAAATAGACCTGGATACACTAAGGAGGTAGTTAAAAGTTAGTATTAACCAGATTTTGCCCAGCAGGTTAACTCTACTTCAGAATGCTTGTTAACATCTTGTACCCTTTCCCACCTAAAGAAGTTTTAAACATTCTTTAAGTTTAAGCTCAAGTTCTAACTGAATTTTGGTGATTTTCCTGTAACAGGAAAAGTTAGTAACATACAATTACAGCATCTGCAAATGCATCTTTCAAGGTAGTGGTTTTCAACCATGCATATACATTAAAATCATCTGGGGAACCTTAAACCATTTCCAATGCCTGCCTTCTGGCCCAGATATCCTCCTTAGGAATAGGAACAGAGCAAGATATTTTTAAAAATCTCCCTAGGTGGTTCTGATGTGTATTCAAAAATGGAAATAAGTGCTTAAAAACATTTAGCATACTAGCATTTTTAACTGGCCTCTCCCCGAGCCTATATGCTCATTATGGTCCAGGACTGTTGACTCACAGTTTAGATCCTGATGGGTTAGCACAGCAAGGATGCATATTAATACATTGTTGAGTATTTAAATAAAATAAGGAAATTGAATTACTTTTAGCCACCTGGGGCCTCTCTGCCAGGAAGATGAGTGAGAATAATTCAGGAAGATGTATGAGGAGTGTAGAAACCTGCTTCATTAAGATGAAAACAGACATTTAAAATCATATTGGATAAAAGGTATAAAAAATATGTAATTGTTGCCAAAGTATAAATTTTATTGCTTATAGCAACAATTCCTCATTTGGCTTCTGCCTAAGAGTATTTTCCCCCTATATAAAAAGACAAATATCTTACAAATATGTTTGTTCTGATAAATACACATCTCTAAAGTACAGCATCTAACTGGATATTTATTCCTGTGTGTTCTCACATATAGAGACAATCTGCAAATACACAGGAGTCAAAAAGGCAAAGACTAACTTCTTTTTTTTTTTTAAAGAGAGAGGGAGAGGGAGAGGGGGAGAGAGAGAGAGAGAGAGAGAGAGAGAGAGAGAGAGAGAGAGAGAGAGAAATTTAATATTTATCTTTTAGTTAAAAAATGGCAGACACATCTTTGTTTTGTATGTGGTGATGAGGATCGAACCCGGGCCGCACGCATGCCAGGCGAGCGCGCAACCACTTGAGCCACATCCCTAGCCCTAACTTCTTTTACCTATACCCATTTTATCTAGTTTTGGGGGAAAAACAAAGCCTGATTTCTCTGAAAGTCTTGCTATATTACTGATTTTGGAATGACATTGCAGCTTTTCTATTACCACAATTCATGGAGATGATTTCTGCTGGTTGGTAATATAGCACTTGCTCAGGTTTTAAAGAAGCCATTTGATCCCATCATAAAGTGATTGCCCATTTTAACATGAAGCAGAATCAGCTTAAATGAAGGCCAGAACAAGGCATGGAGGGACACTTTCTATCCTGTCTGTAAAACTTTGGCCCCATGGGAAAGTGTCTGAACATTTGTACAGATAGGTACTGAAATGAATCAGTGCTATCATTTTTTTGTCTCATGATTACATAATTTGCAATTTGAGAAACTGATTGTACTGTCATGGAAGGAATAAAAGGACTAAGTTAGAGGCACTGCCTGTCTGAGAGGGCGGATGTGGACTGGGCCTCCTAAAGGCAGGGCTAAGTGTTGACCAAAACAAAGGGGGACTGTATCTGGTGGCCAGGGTACAGATAAATGTAGAGGGATGGGGTGGGATTGGGGGGTGACTACAGAGCTGAGGCCAAATACAAAGCAGAAAATCTGAAATAGAGGACAGACAAGAGACTAAGAAGCAAGTATGTAGGCAAACCTCTAGCAAGTACCTGGCTTTGTGATTGCAAATAAGAATAGTGTTTTTCTTTCTTTCCTTTACTTTTTTTTTTTTTTTTTAATTTATGGACTGTCTAAGTTTCACATTAAACCTTTCTAACTCCATTAAATTTTTCCTCTTTGGAAGCTTAGATGCAAATTTCTGGTACCACTGCAGGGCTTCATAGCATGACAGTTTTTATACTAATCTTACTGTTTTTTTTTTTTTCCTAAAGTTTTCTATCATCATGTATCAAAGTATCATAATTTTATTTGCTTAGAACATATACATTTATTATCTCACAGTTTCTGTCTGGGCACAGGCTAACTGGGTCTTCAACTCAGGGTCTCACAGGTTGTGATGAAGCTGCCAGCTAAGCTGTATTTTCATCTGGAGCCATCTTTGGGCAGTGATCCACTTGCACGTTTATTCAAGAGATTGGCAGAATTTAATTCCTGTGTTTGTAGGACTAAGGTCCTGGGCTTCTCCAGGCCACTTGAAGTTTCTTTGCCACGTGGACCTCTATGCACACAGTTCGCACAATATGACTTTTTTCTGTTTTAGCCAGTAGGAGAACCTCTGCCACTTTCAATTTCTCTTATTTCTTCCACAGACTCACCTTATAGGTCAGGTCTGTTCTGGATAATGTCTCCATGTTAAAGTCATTGTACTAGGACACTTTGATTATACCTGAATGATCCCTTCAGAGAAGTTCCTAGATGTTACTCCTCCACATATAGGAGAAGGTATTTATACTGGGGGCTGGAAATCTTGGGACCATCCTGGACCTCTTCCTATCATATTTCCAATTTACATTCTTGACAGTCTTAATTTGGCTTTGCCTCATATTCATACCTATTTTAGATGTTTATCTTGGTGTATTGGTTGTATCTTTTAAAGCTACCTCAATTCTATTTTAGAACAGGAATGATTGTGAATAAATACAGTGTACTAATGCATCTTTATAGAACCATGTACTAAATGTCAATTTTAGGACATTTAATCTGTACAGTTCAAAAAGATAAAAACAAAAAATATAAAATTTCACAGTCAAGGAGTTTAAAATTTGATAGAAATGTATAGTCAGTTGCATGATCCTATGGTTTGGATGAATGTCCCCCAAATGTCCATCCATGTATTGAAGACTTGGGCTCCAGGGTAGCACTGTTGGGAGATCAGCCCTGGTGGGAGGTTTTAAATCATTGGGATGTGCCCTTGAAAAAGACTGTGGGATCCCAGCAGGTCCTCATTTTCTGTGCTTCCTGGCTTGTGATGTGAATGGCTTGGTTTTACATACTCTTGTCATTGCCCCATGAAGATGTCACCAGAGGTCCAAAGCAATGGGACTTATTGATCTTGGACTAGAACCTCCAGAACTGTAAGCTTCAAAAACATTTTCCCTTTATCAGGTAATTGCCTCAGGTATTTTATTGTAGCAATATGAAGCTAATACACCTGACATATGACTAACCAAAAGAGAGGTTTATGCAAAGTATTGGAGGAGTTCATTTCCTTTCGAAGGAATCAGGAAAGGCTTCATGTAAAAAGTGGCATCTAAATTGAACCTGAAATGTTAAAAATAATGTACATGGGTGGAGAAGAAGGCACAGGGAAAATACTGCCCTAGGACAAAGGACAAGATCAGGTAAAAACACTTGAGATAAAATCTGGGGAATATTAAGGCAAGATTTGATTTAGACTTGGATCTTTATGGGCCTGAGCCTGAATAGAAGAAAAAGAATAAACTTACATCTACATCAGGATTGGTCTAAATTGGTGTTAATAAAAATTTCACTTTTGTACCAGGGATTGAACTCAGGGACCCCTAACCACCACTGAATCACATCCCAAGCCTTTTTTTTTTTTTTTTTTTTGGAGACAGATCTCACTAAGTTTCTTAGGGCCTCAGTTGAGGCTGAACTTTCAATCCTCCTGCCTCAGTCTCCTGAGCTGCTGGGATTATAGGTGTGTGCCATCACACTCGATTCACTTCTTATTTTTAAGTTATAAATTAAGCCACTAAAAGATTTTGAAAAGGGTCAGGACAGATGCAGGGAATCTGTAACATATATTAGAAATGCGAGAACCTGGAGACCTGAAAGTTAACTAACAGGCATCAGCAGGAGGCAGAATCCAGGTATTCTGGTCACTGTTGTTGCCCAATATATCACCCAAAGCTCAGTGATTCAAACAATCATCATTTTAGGATCTCTTACAGTCTGTGTGAACCAACTCCTTTTCACATCATCCCTACATGCAACGGGTTTGCAGGGTAGTTTTGCATAGGTCTCTCTTTAGATTGAGGCCAGAAGGTGGCAAGAGCAGAGTAGTGGGGAGCTGGAGAGCATCCCTGTCCCCACTGGGCCTCAGGGATTCAGCTTGTAGTCCGCCTATGGTATGGTTTTGGCTTTCCCATGGAGTGGTAGCTCAGGGCAGTTAATTCTTTCCCTGGTGATTCAGGACTCCAGAGTAGGACTTACATGGAATTTGTATCATCATTTGTAATCTAGCTTATAATGTCATTTCGTGTCACTTTGGCTGCTTCCTATTGATTTCAAACATTTCCAGAGTCAAGGTGAAAATAATTTAGATTCTAGAGGTATGGGAGAATTTTAACGGATCAGAGGTAATGGAAGAGGCATCACTACCCCTTTGAGCAATGCAATATGCTACAAGAGGGAAGTTGTATTTTATGGTGAAACATGAAATCCCTGTCAAGGAATGCATGCATTCTTAACTAACTTAGGAAACTAGAAAGTCAGGATAAGGGCCATCTGCTAAGACATTTGACATTTTCATGAACATCATATTTATATTGGTTGGTTTATTTAAACACACAAATCCTCCAGTAGGGGGCATGAAGAGGATCATGTGTCTAGGACCAGAAGTGATGTTTATGGAGTTCAAATATGAATGCATAAGTTTTCTACAGAATGTCACTTTGGAATATTCAAATGAAAATATCTAAAAGAGGTTTAAAAACAAGATTCTAAAGTCGAGATGAGAGACCATGATTAAAGATAGAATTTTGCGGAATCATTTCTGTGACAAATGTCCTTGAACTTGTACAGGGAGGCCAATTCACTTGTTTGGGTTTTCATTAATTTAGGAATGTTTGAATCAGATTATCTGCATGAATGTGATGTAGCTTACAGTTACTTTTGTCTGTTTATTTTGTGGCTTATTTTCCTTTTTTTTTTTTTTTTTTCTATCCAGAGTCACAGTAATTCCATTAAAGGAGATACTGAGAAGCCAAACTCAGGCTTAGGCTTAGCTTCTCTGTTTATTCAATCACCTTTAAGGACAAAGTGGCCAGGATATTGCTGCTTTTATACAAAGTAGGTTTTAGGTTTTAGTGATGAGCAGGATTTGCCTTGAATCCTGTTAGATATTGCCTATGTGACCTTGGCCTAGTTATTTAATCTTTTTGAGTCTGGGTTTTCATCTGTAAAATTGGGAAAATAATACCAGGGAGAAATGAAATGAGATTGTGAATATAAAATGTGGCACTATACTCTATACATAGAAGTTAATCAATAAGTAAAAGTGCAATCTTCTGGCACAGTCTAATTATCAGGATGATGGGGAAAAAAACAAATGTTTGATCTGAATATTTGAGCCATTGCAACAGTGGCATTTTGTCAGCTCTATGTTAATTCACAAATTGTGAAGCTTCACCTATAAAAATACAAAAAAAATTTCCCAGATTCTACCTTAAAACATGAGATTTTATTCCTGTATGTCGCTACTAGCCAAGTGAAAATATTTATTGAGTAAGAAAATGTGGTGATCATTCTGCTTCCCTGGACTTAATGCAGATTCTACAGAATACCTGATATAATCGTTGGGTATATAATTATTTTGGTTCCTTAAAATTAAGGCACAATTTTTAAGGCCTCCTTTGGGTTTAAACTCAACTCTTCCTGAGATGTATAATTCCTCATGAGAAATATTATGTGCACAAAATATTAAATCATGCTTTCTTGTAATATGTTGCTGAGAGGGACTTAGGAAGCACTTGGCATCCATTTGACAAAGAAACTGCCACTGTACCCTCTCCATCTGATGTCCCCTGATTCATATGGAGTGCTTTCCCTGATACACATTCATTTCCCAGGTAAAATTCACGAGAAGGCACATGTTCACAGAGAAAGCTATCTAGTCTAATTTGTCTCTAAACAACTTTAGAACATTATTATGGAACTTCTAGGCCTTAGTTTGCTCCTTTAAGAAAACTTCTGAAATATTTGTTTTTTAATATGTTATATTGGAAAACAGTTGAAAACAATAATGCTTCCTGACACTAAATAGACACAAAAAATAAATTGTTGGGTGCCATATTGTCTTCTGTGTGCCTGGATCTTGCCTCCAGTGACTTTTCCTAGGCTCAGTTCCTCTGCTTTGCTGGACCAGCCACTGCCTGATTCCCTTTTCTGCTTCTGTGCTTCCCAGCTGCTTTAAAGCTGATTCATTGCAACTTTCACTGATCACTCATTCAAATCATATTTCCATCCAGACCTGGGAACAACTCTTGTCCATCCTATCCTTGTCTTCTTAAGGTGCAGAAGTAAATATTTATCATGAAGAAATAAAAAATTACAACTTTACAAAAGTAATAAATATCATAAACATCCATAATCAAGTCAAATGAGAGAATTTTTATATTAGTTCATTACTTGACAACAATTTAATTTTATCAATACAGTATTTAACTTTTTATTTGGGGGATGATGATTGACAATATTTTTTTATTGGTTATTCAAAACATTACAAAGCTCATGACATATCATCTTTCATACATTTGATTCAAGTGGGTTATGAACTCCCATTTTTACCCCAAATACAGATTGCAGAATCACAACAGTTACACATCCACGTTTTTACACAATGCCATATTAGTGACTGTTGTATTCTGCTACCTTTCCTATCCCCTACTATCCCCCCTCCCCTCCCCTCCCATCTTCTCTCTCTACCCCATCTGCTGTAATTCAATTCTCTCCCTTGTTTTTTTCCCCTTTCCCCTCACAACCTCTAATATGTAATTTTGTGTAACAATGAGGGTCTCCTTCCATTTTCATGCAATTTCCCTTCTCTCTCCCTTTCCCTCCCACCACTCGTCTCGTTTAATGTTAATCTTTTCCTCATGCTCTTCCTCCCTGCTCTGTTCTTAGTTGCTCTCCTTAAATCAAAGAAGACATTTGGCTTTTGTTTTTTTAGGGATTGGCTAGCTTCACTTAGCATAATCTGCTCTAATGCCATCCATTTCCCTGCAAATTCCATGATTTTGTCATTTTTTTTAGTGCTGCATAATACTCTATTGTGTATAAATGCCACATTTTTTAATCCATTCATCTACTGAAGGGCATCTAGGTTGGTTCCACAGTCTAGCTATTGTGAATTGTGCTGCTATGAACATTGATGTGGCAGTATCCCTATAGTATGCTCTTTTAAGGTCTTCAATATTTTAATATCATTTTCTGTAAGTAATAGGTAATTCAGACTTTCCCCTCATAGGGTTTATTGAAATATATTGTTTTATTATTAATAGTGAAAACATGTCTTTCCTCTTCAAAACTTATTATTGTTAACATGACACAAATCTTTAGGATTATTACAAAGTTTGGAAAAACTTTTTTCAGATATGTTCTCTAGCCCTATATCTTTCTTTCACAATTCCAGTTGAACTGGCTCACAGGTGATAAGAATATTGCAAGAAGCCATGCCTAATTCCAGCTATCAGTAAGAGCTTCCTCAATATGACTAAAAAACTATATAGTACATAATTATCTCACTAAATCCTAATTAAATGTATCCCTATCTTAATACCTTTTCAGCCATGTTTCATGATTACCCACTGCCACACTAAGGCCACTGGAAATAAGGGGAGGTATAATCAAGGGGAAGTGACATTACAAAGATACAGTAGTCCTACATGCAAAAAAATGTTATAGTTGGGCATATTTTACAAACTATGTAGCAATGTGAATACCTTGCTAGGGCTCTCCTAAGACCTAAAAGAAAATCATGCAAGTGACGCATCCATGAGCAAAAGTTTTGTTGGTATCATCCTAAAATGTCCTTTGTTCCCACTCTTTGGTTTTGGACAGGTGACCACTGATCCCTGAAATCTCCTTCTAGGACAATTGTTCCCAAAATCTTGGAACACAGACTGTGGCCTGAGTACTGATTTTAGTTTTTTCACTCCTACTATTTATGCTAATGAGTCACATATCTCAGGCAGCTGTTTGAAGGTCTCACCTCCTACACAGATTCCACAACTCCATAATGACATAATAATCAAATTGACAGACAGCAGCAGCTCCATAGACACCTATCTTATTCATTCTTATTATGTTTTGCTCCCTAAGTTGTAAATTCTACTGGTATTTATTCATCACTGAATATGCCCTATAGAGTCTATATCAGTCGAGATTGGTTCTGGTTTCTTTCTAAATCCCTATTGTCAACATACTTTGACAATACTCATGCTTAACAGTTACAACATTTTGGTATTAAATTTAACTTTTACTACATCCTGAGCTAAATGATTTGTGATTCTCTCTATACATGATCAAAGGGTATTATATCAGAAATATAAAATATGTATCTACAATATAATTCTGTAAACAATCATATAATTGTGTTATGAAGCAATGAAGAAAACATTCTTTCTCTCAGTGAACATCTTCTTCCTATTTTCCTCCTGTCAGATTGCCTTGGAAAAATCAGTCAGTCAATATTTATTTATTTATATCTATCTATTATCAATCCATCTGATTCTTATTTATAATTCTTACATCCTATACTGAAATAGTGAATATCAAAACATTGATCCTGGGAACATACAGAATCGGGGTCCTGCAAATGACTGATCACAACATTCCCTCAACTGATCAACATATAACCTTGCTTTATGTGTGTTTTGTTTAAATGCTTTTAGTTAATGTAAATTGTTATTTATTGGGCTTGTGGCCAACAATGCTAGAATTCACATCTGTAATGAAGCTTATCTAATGTATATTTTCTCTGTACGAAATGTCACAGCTCTTCTTGCTCTTCAGAACACTGGATGGTATTTAAGTACTATGCTTAGGCCCTTTTAAGAAGAAACATTACAAATGAAAAACTCAGAAATGAAAAAAAACCTAAAGAATACTTGTTTACAGTATGAAAATTGAAACAAGAAGGTAGAGTGTCACTTTTTCAACCTAAAATGGGAACATACAGGTCAGGTGACAGTTTTTTTTCACTATGTTGCACATGTCCATAGATGATGAAAAAAATGTTGATTTTAGGAATACAAATAAATTTTAGTGGGAAGATGAAGTCACACATATGCAATCCATGAATCATGAGACTTGATTATACATGTATACCTATGTACATAAATTAAATTTTCATTAGTGTCTACTATATTGGTTATGCTTGGGAGAGATGGGTGGTGCAGGAAGAGAAGCCATCTCTTCCCTGGTCATGAATATATGCAGGCATCTCATCCTCATTGGAGATGAGAGAGTCTGGGGAGAGCAACTATCTTAGAGATCTGTTTGGTGGCTAATCCCCCAATTCGTCCTCCCTCGGATGTAGGTAGAGATATTATTTGTGAGAAAGGGGAAAGCTTTTTTTTTTTTTTTTTAAAGAGCATTTCACATAAATTTCATACATAAACAGAACCCCTCAATTAAGGAAACAGCTTTCCACAGATGGGAGCAGTAAACTTCTTGTGGACTGTTTTCAAGACAATCAGAAACTTGTGCAATACCATCCATTGGCATAAGATGTTTTGAATAACAAGCATGATGGAGCTTTAGAAATATCTGTTTGTTAAAAATATATATATCATCCATTTAGGAAATTCTAACTATTCAAAATGTGCTGAGCTGAAATCTGTTTCCCTTTCACTGTCTGTGGGCCCTGGTTCTCTTCTTGGTAGCTATGAAGAAGAATCTAATTTATCTTCCAAAGGACAGGATACCACATATTTAAGGACTCCACATTTCTCCACAGCTGACTGTGAAACTCATACTCTGCTGAAACCTCCCTGTAATGTGAGATGCTTATGTCATATCACATCCATCTTTTATATGCATAGTTGGCCCTTTGTACTCAAGAATAGGGCTTTGGCTAAATATCAATAAACCTCAGTTTTAAGCTCTCAAAATCTTTCTGGACTGAGCATATTTGCTCATTTCTATCACCTGAATGTGGTTATTGATGTTTTGACAAAATGTTAATTTAAAAACATTGTAGCATACTACTGGAGACATAAATGTTGCTGGTATCTTTGTAGAAAATTAGAAAAATATCACTTCTGTTTAATAATAACATGCATTTATTAATAATATACATAGTTGTTTTATATACAGCTTAAATAATAAAAATTCAAAATTCAATCAAACTGAGTGAGTTTTTTAGAGTCAATTTTTGTAAAATATTTACATATCTTGCTTTTATAGAAAGAGAAAAGTTTGACATTTCCAATTATTCATGTTGTTTTCTTTTTAAAAAATGATCACTGATGTGAGTGTGGCAGTATAATTTAATCCCAGCTACTTGGGGGGCTCATGTAGGAGGATCTCAAATTCAAGTCCCTAGACAAAACTTAATGAAACCTTGTCTCAAAATAAAATACAAAAAGAGCTAAGGATGTAGCTCAGTGGTAGAATGCCATTGTTTAATCCTCAGTACCAAAAAAAAATATATCTTTGAATTTATCTTCTTTTTCATATAATTTGCATCTTTTTAAGTGCATCAAAAGTTGGTTGGCTATTTCTCCCCTTAGTTCTGTCAGTGTTTCCCTCATATATTTCGGGGCTCCATGACTAAAATATACATTTTGTAATTTTATCTTACTTACAAATTGACTCTGTTATCATTAAATTTATTATGGTGAAATCTATATTTCAATACTAAAAATGCAGACATGTTCAATATCATTTACATGGTATAGATGTTTATCTTTTTTTACTTTCAACCATTCTATATCACCAATTCTAAATTATGTCTTTTGTTCATAATTTATCAATGGGATTGAAATAAAAATCTAGTTTGACATTCTCTGCCTTTTAATTGGTTTAGTGCATGTATTTGTTATAATTTTGACTATAGTTAGATTTATGGTTTCTACTTTGCTATTTGTTTTTCATGCATCTAATATTTTTCCTTTGTTTCACCTTTAGTACCTTTTGGTGTTAAGAAGATATATTTTAGTGTGCCATTTATTTTTTTACTCAAATTTTGTGTTATTTTCTTAGTATTTTCTCTAGAGAAATATATAATTTAGCACAATATTGGTTCAAGTTAATGCTGATTCAATTTTTATAAAATGATAAAAACTTTCCCCCAATTAGTTCTAAATTTCACCTTCTTCCTTTATGCAATTATTTTAAAATATATCACATATGTGGTGTTGTGACATGTATTCAACAATATCATGTCAATATATATCCTTTTTTGTTTTGCAGAAGTGATTGTTGTGTCTTTTCAAGGCAAATTTTAATTTTGATTGCTTATTACTGATAAGCCTATTTGTTAAGTAGATTTAAAAAATATTGGAATTGATTTTTTTCTGTATTTCAATATAGTCAAATCTATGTAAACTTCTTTAGAATAAATTAATGAAGACAATGTAATTATTTTCTACCATTAAAACAATTTTATATATTATTGTATTTATGAATATGCCAAATGTGTATTGTCTTTCAGAAAAGTAAAATGTTTTACATGAGCGTCCTAGTTTTTAACATGCCAATTATATGGTTACATAATTGGATCAGCAACAGTCAATTCTCTTCTGTTTTTGATCATGTTGTACCAAGTCTTAAGAGCCTTTCTAAAATCTTTAAGTATTTTACAGATATTTTTTAGTTCACAATGAGTCCCACCAATTCTCTCTTTTCTTTTCTTTCTTTTTTTTTTTTTTTTTTGAGGGGGGTATCAGGGATTAAACTCAAGGACAGTTGAGCCCTGAACCACATCCCTAGCCCTACTTTGTGTTTTATTAGTGACAGGGCCTCACTGAGTTGCCTAGCACCTGGCTAAATTGCTGAGGCTGGCTTTGAATTTGTAATCCTCCTGCCTCCTCCCCCCGTCCCCAGCCACTGGGATTACAGGCGTGAATTCTCTCTTTTCTGAACTTCTAAGAAATTGCTGTTTCATTGATCTAGTTATAAACACGCTACTTGAGTAGTAATATTTCTTTTTATATCCATTTTTTCTCAGCTCAATAACCATCTACCTCATCATGTGCACCATCATTAACATTTATTGAGATTTCTCTTTATTACATGCATTACACCATTGAATCTTTACAACATTTCTTGAGGTAGGTACAAATGATATTTAAAATACTGAACAACTTGCACATCATAGGCACTGACCAGTATGAAGGGATGCTGACCATCAGTGACATCACACCAACCATAATGATGGACCCTGGAGGAATTACTAGCCAGAGTATTGTTGTGATAATAATTTTAATTTTGTAAATATGTCTTTTTAAAAAAATCCAGAGAAGTTAGCCTATGTCTTACAGAAGGCTCTGAAAATAAAATATAAATCAGAAAATCCTGGTTCTCACTCCCATGGAGTATATATACTAGTTGGAAGGAATAAATAATAGGACCTTTATTTTTATCTTATTTCCAGAACTAGATGAAGGATATCCTAATAATAGAAATTAAAAATATTTGTGAGTAGTAATGATAATGATGGCATGGTTGGGAGCTAAGTTCTGAAGTAGCTATTTTCCATCTTAATAATGTTTTCAAAGTAATAGTCTGACTCTGAAATTGTCTGTATATCTGTAAAAATAAATACAACAGAGAAAGGTCCAGTGTTACGAATTGTTTTCTGTTTAAGTGGCTAATCTCTGACAATTTGGCAAAAATGGAAATTGTATTAGTAAGAGAATAAAACCCTGTATCCCTGTATCCCCAAAAATATTCTACATACCTCCCACACTTTTAGATGGAACTACCTGCTGGGAAATGGCAATAGTTCTTTACCCTCCAGTCCTCTTTGTAAGGATAATGAAGTTCTGTCAAATATTTACATAAACCCATTAGTTCATTTTTGAAATACTGCTAAATAATCATTAAATATTAGTAGGCATCTTTTTTTTTTCTGATCCAAACCAAAGTACTTCCATTATTAATTAGGTATTCAGTACCTAGTTAAACTAAATTAAAAATCCACTTCAAATTAATCCTAGAGGTACAAAAATATTTTAAAAACAAAAATTCTATTGTAGAAATAGGAAAGTGAATTGCTTTCCAGGGCAGGAACTTCTATGTAGCAGATGTATTTCCTGGCTTGCTTGTTTGCTCTGCCGGGCCTCGCCTTACCTCTCCTCTCTTTCCCCTCCCCTCCCCTCTCCTCCCTTTCCCTTTCCTTTCTTCCTCTTCTTCCTTTTTCTTACAATAACCATCTTTTCATCATGAAGAGTCTGTTGTGCTTTGCTAGAAATAGTAGGTACTTCTAGCCATAGGTCTCCTGTTATATGTTTCTCTCCACCTCCCCACAAAACCCATTGTTCAGGACAATGGTGACTATAGATCTGACATTTCAATTAATGAATATGGCTGAATCATTACAGAATATTTTATACTTTAGGAAGGATCTGTGTTCTTCTTTTCATTTGCAAAAAAAGTGGCATATCCTGACGATGAATTGTCAAGGGATTTGATGTCAAAAAACCTTAATTCAGGTCTCTGCTATGTCATTTGTTAGTTCTTGAAGAAAACATGCTGTTGAACATGCTTCAGTTTCTTATTTAACTGCCAAATGAGGAAAGTACTCCGATGTACTTACTGACATCGCAGAGGTGTTATGATGATGGAATGATGTGTAATGTACTTCCATGAAGTGTAAAGTTAGATAAATGCATAACATTATTTAAATAGCATTATGTATTATGTTATCAAGTACAATGATTACATGTTATTCAGTCACCTATCATCTCATTTAATTTTTATATCTTTCTGAAGTAGGCATTATCAATCTTGTGTTAAAGATGATGGAAGCTGAAGCTCTGAGAGATGAACATTGTAGCCATAGAGCCAGGACTTGACAGCAGATTTTTAATCCCCAAACCATTTCCATTTCACTGCAGATATATGTTCACCAGGGATTTATCATCAAGTTCAGGGTAGGAGGCCTGGCAGGTGGCAGGCTGCAGAGGTTGTACCTGTGAGATTTAAAAGAAGTTTAGGCAAAGGCTTTTCAGTAAGGAATCTTAATTTATAAAAAAAAATCATGAAGTATGGAAAAATGTTCAGAAGAGCCTGATAATGATTGAACTTACATGACTTTGAAAGCTGACATACATGCAGCTATTTTGTTTTATGTTAAATTATGTGCAACTATAAATACGCTTGCCATGATCTACCTCTTTGTCCCTGCCACACCACCATTAGTGTGTGATGGGTCAATTGCTTTCACTGTTGTGCACTAGTTCATTTATACTCTTCCTGAGTGGGGGAGATATTTTTATCCAACTAGATCATAGGTATTGTTGTTGAAGATGTATATATGGGATAGTGAGGACAATATAAAAAAGTAGTTATATTAGTTTTCTTTTGTTGCTATAACAGATTACCACATTTAGTGGCTTAAAACAATGTACATTGATTATAATGCAATTCTGGAGATCCGATATCCAAAATTAATTTCACTAGTCTAAAGATGTAGTGCTAGCAGGGCTGGTTCCTCTTGAAGAATCAAGGGAAGAATCTGTTGCCTTGTCTTTTTCTCCTTCAAGAGATCAATTCTTCTTTGGCTCACGGTCCCTGCATCTTCAAAGCAGGCATACAGCATTTTCAATCCTCTTTCTTTTCCACTGCTTCTGTTGCCATTTTGCCTTCTCTCCTTTGATCTTATTTCCACCTGTTAAGAGTCTTTGTGATTACATCACCAGGAAAATTCAGGATAATCTTCCCATCTCAAAATGCTTAATCACAACAGCAAGTTTGTTTTCCCACAAAGGACATGGACTTTTGGGGGCAGGGGGACAGGGTAATTATTTAGATCGCCATAATAGTAAATTTTAAAATTGATTTCAAAGTATTTTAATTTGTGTCTAAAATTTGCACTTCTATCAGATAACAATGTAAAGTGTCAATAGCAAGTCATTATGTTCTGTTTTTCTAATAGTGAAAAGAAAACTTAATGGTAGGTCTCTCTAAAGACACAAGGTAACCCTCTATTTCATTGGTTCTGTTCACAAAAATTCTGTTCTTGCTATTTAAGTGAGATGCAACACGTCTACAGTATACACAGTGATGGGTTTAGTATAGTTCTATTGACGTGATCAGTTGCATTTTATTAATGAGTTCCATATTTATTAAATTTTTCTTCTCCAAATATACTATAGAAGTAGATTTTCCTTCTTTACAGTGTATTCCAACAATCTTAAATGATATAAAATCTATAACAAATAAACAACATGTTGTTTCTAAACTTATGATCAAAATACATAAGATTCATTAAGTCTTCCTCAAAATAATCAAAGATAAAATATTCAGAATGTGTAATTCATGTGTGTTTTAGTATGAAAAATTGATACTGGAATTCAACCCAATAATGGTATCACTTTTCAGTTGTGCCCCACATTTAATATTAATATCAATAATTATTTAGTTTTACATATTTAAATGTTCCTTTGTCCTTTATCTTATTTTATCCTCAGGTATAACATCTTTTAATTTCTGGGTTTTTGTTTCAAATAAGAAAAGCACATAAGTACAACCTATTTTCCAGGAGTACTGAGAACATGTTTTCTCTTGAGACTTGTTTGTGTATAATGTGTGCATATTTTAATATTCATGTCCAGGTTGTCCCTTCATTTCTGGCCATAAAAAAGTTCATGGTCTTCTAGCCTAAGGGTATTTGACCCTTCTTTTCTTTGGACTCTGGCTGGAGAATACAGCAGGGCAGCATCTTTATATGAATCTTATAGCCTTTGAAGAGACTCCTGTGTCAAGAAAGGATGCTTTTCTGGAATTTTTCTAACTCACATTCCACATGTTTTTCCCAATTTATGTCATTCTCTTTAGGACTTCTACCAGGACCCATGCTTACAGTCATCCCTCATGATTGTTAAGTTAATGTGTTTTATTCCTTTCTTGATATAAACGTTTTGCAATCAAGTTCAAATAAGCTCTTAATACTGACAAACAATGTGTTTATGTTGTTCTAATCCGTACTCTTCTCATTTACAAAAAGAAAAAAAAAAAAAAAGAAAAAATCTACAAGTTTCTTTCAAACTCTGAATCACCAGATACTTTCTTCAAAAAAGAAAAGCCAGGGCCTGGGGTTGTGGCTCAGTGGTAGAGCACTCGCCTAGCATGTTTGAGGTCCTAGGTTTGATCCTCAACACCACATGAAAATAAATAAATAAAATAAGGGTATTGTGTCCAACTACAACTAAAAAATAAACATTTAAAAAAGTAGAAGCCAATGGATGCAGATTTTCTTAATGTACTAAGCATAATCACTTCTTACCATTTTTTTTGTACCTCCACTTGTGAACCTTGCTTCCTGTCCTGCAGGAGCTCAGACAGGGAAACAGATTCAGAGTTCCAGCAGGTGAAAGGAGATGTGCGGCACAGTTGGAATAGAAGACATGCTTTACTGAGAGGTGGCAGCAACCTCCTGAGTCTTTCCATAGGCCTTTTTTATATGCGGGCCAAACAAATCAGGCACAGTGCTAACAGGTTAAACAAGTGGGTCCATGCTCACAAGCAGATGTTTATGACCTTGAGTATGTATGCTGAATCAGGGTTAATAACCTTGACTACATACTAAAACATAGCTGGCTGGAAGTCTCAGCAAGGGCACCTAAATATAGAGATCTTGGGCCTGCTCTATACTTCCTCATTTCTAGGCAATATTGTTCAATTGACTATTTTGTATGGCCACAATATTCCCAAGATTTCCTTGACCTTTTTCATTTGGACAAATCAAGTCTCAATCATCTAAAAAATAAAACAAAGATAACCAGGAGGGAAATCAAGAACATGTGCTTGAAATCAGAAAAAATTTGAATCCAGGATCCACAATAAGGTGATGAACCTGACCTTGATAGTTTTTTAGACTATCTGTGACTCTGTTTCGTCTACTGTAACATTGGATAATTATAGTGCACTTTTAAAGGAGGTTGAAAAAGATTACATAAAATTATATATATATATATATATATATATATATATATATATATATATACATATATATATATGTATATATATGTATATATTTATATATAATATATATAAAATGCTGTTTATATATATATAAAACAAATCAGACACAGTGATATATATATCTTACAATAGTGCCTCGTAAGTAGTTAACAATCAAAAACTTTGTTGTAGCTTTCATTCTTATTTCACAGCACATATGAAACAGTAAATGTTTCCTAAGATATTATTATTTTTATGACCCATATGCCCTGACATAGGATAATTTATAAATTAAACTCTACTCATAGTCCTTTCTTATCACTTCATATTGTCCTTGGGACACAATCCCTGCATGATCTGATATCTCACTACCACTCAGTCTCATTCCAAACCACCACATGCTTTTGGTTTCTTTGCTGCAGCGGTAGGTATTGAAGCTTATTTAAGCTGCTTATTTTAATACTTCTAAAGCACTGGTGCAGTGGAGTAAGGACTCATTCACTGCATGCAAAGTATTATTTGCACTTTACTATTATTAGCCCCATCAGACTGGCTACCTCTCGCCTGTACTCCTTTGTTGCAAAGCTCTTCTCTCTTCTCAGAATGCCTATTGTTACAGTTAGGCTGATTTCAATTTCTTATAGTCTCCCCTGCTGAAAAATTGTTTTTATTTTCTTTTTGAAAGAGAAAAGGAGAAAAAAGTAGAAAGATAAATGTGTTTTGTTTTTAAAGAAAAATGCACTTTGTCTTGCAGATTCCTGGCTTTTCTTGTCGCTCTTAGGCCTGGTATACCCTTCTCTTCCTTACTTGACTGATTTACTGACTTCCTGCTTATACTAGCCCAGCTGCTAATGCTTCCTGGAGCCCTTCTTTCTCTCTCTCTCTCAATGGCTGTGAGCTATCCTCAGGGCACCTATAACCCATGTGTTTATTTCCATCAAAGCATATATCATACCATATTGCCTTCTGGATGTTTCCCATACTAGATTTAAAACATACTGAAGGGGGAAAAAAAACCCACATTTTTTTCTCATCTTTCTTCTTTTTATTTCTAGAAGAGCATCTGACTTTGGTCTAGCCCCAAAGAAGCTGAGTATAAAGCAAGGATGAAATAGAATTGAATACTTTCATTTGCAGTTTCCATCTTCCTTTAACTCCCAATCAGCCTATTTCTAGAAGCATTCTAGTCAAATTACATTCCCATTAGGCCACTCCACAGTTTAAGAAGGTTATTCCTGATTTCTCAGAATTTAGGTATAGTTAACAGAACGTATTCTCAATAGCAGCAAATGCTGTTCTCACCATGATAATCTTACTCTGTGGTTTGGCTTGCCACTAGGGACTTGAATCAGGTATGTGGGTCCTTCCTTCTCTCCTCTTCTGCTTAAAGGCTCATAAGGACATTGATTTTCTGGGAAACATGAAGTTGGGTGGAATATAATTGCTTTCTCATTCTGCTAGGTTCTTTCTGGAACCTTGGAACAGATCTATAACACTCACCTGAGGTGGAGAAGGGAAACAATTATTCTGATAGCCCAGAGAGAAGGTGAGAGCTGACTGCAAAGCTGGCTGTGAATTTTGAATGAAATCCTACTGAAGAGCTCAAAGCAAGCAATGAGGAGATGAAATTCCATAAGTGTGTTTTTACAGCTTCTTTCTAATATCAATTAAGAAAATCTAAACCTGTGGGGCCTGAAAGATTTAATTAAAGTTATAAAGCCAAAATGCCTCTTTTTTCCCTCCCTTTCCTTCACAAACCATATTCTAAGGACTGTTTTCTTTTTCCTCCTCCTCCTCCCTCTTCATATTTTTCAAATTCTCCTTTCACTATAGAAACCCCAAGGAAAGCAGATTAAGCTAATGAATTATGAACATGGAATATTAAAAATTGTAACTAATGATATCCCCTCTTCCACTTCATGCAAAGATTACCATTGGCATCAATTACACAGGGAGGCCACAGTTTGATCAATTCTGACTTTGGCAGACTCTATTGGAGATTTTATTTATATATATATATATATATATATATATATATATATATATATATATATATATATATCTTAACTTTCAGTTTAAAATGATGATAATGATAATCTAGTCAAAGAAGGTTTTTTTGATGGTAACTCTCTTTTGGATCCTGTAGATGCAGTGAAGAAATTCACATAGAGAAAATGACAATGGGTCTTTAAGAACAAAGCAATAAAGGATTTCTTATACTTTGGAATAATAGACAAGAGCCAGCTCATGTCACTCTGAGAGTGTGCTTGCTGAAGAGTGAGCTCATCCTTTATTGATGTGAACCCTGGGCCTTCTTTTAAGACAGCTGGTTGAAGAATTCCTTTCCTGTGGTCTTTTTGCTTGTCCCAGATTCTTGATGATGTATTATTTTTTCACAGGAAAACATTTAGCTTTGAACTAAGGTAAATTTATTAGTTGTAGTGAATTAAAAGTGGATTTTAAGCTTTGCACCAATAATTCTTTGAATATCATTTGGTAAAGACTGATGTTGCTCAGAAATTTGTCATCTCATTTTATGAGTTTCTATTAATCCAACTTCTCATGGGAATGTGTTTGTTTTTGATTCTTGGTAAGATATGGAAAGTATTTTAGCATTAAATAGGTTAATTAAATAATTGACATAATTTTTGTATGTATGATGGTAAAAGTAGATAAAATCATAATATGTAACATAGTGTGCTAATCCATTTCAAATACTTTAAGATTAATTTTCAAAATGCATTAAATAAAATATTTTATACTATATTAAGTTTTTAAATTTAAATTCTTTAAATTTAAAGAAGTAGAATGATTATAATTTATTATTTTTTTAAAGAGAGAGAATTTTAAAAAAATATTTATTTTTCAGATTTCAGTGGACACAACATCTTTATTTTTTATTTTTTTTTAATGTGGTACTGAGGATAGAACCCAGCGCCCCGCGCATGCCAGGTGAGCATGTTACCGCTTGAGCCACATCCTCACCCAATATAATTTATTATTTAATACACAAGCAGTATGTTGGAATAGAAATAAGATAGGATTGCATGCATACATGGCTGTAAATCCAGTTCCACCATGTGACCAGTAATAAGTAACTTTGCTTTTAGTACCTGAGTTCTCTGAATGTAAAATAATCCTTATCATGTTTTGGTCTATTTCACAAGGCTGAAGTATCAACTAGATACAATCCTGTGATAAAAGCACATTTGCATGGCATTATTATTGTTTTAGATGGTAATGATAAAATATAGGAGATATATGTTTGGTTTGAAGAACTTCAGTCATATTTTTTGGAAACAACTTTAAGCAGAATCTGCATTGTAAGGTCGTAAGATTTGGCCTGAGAGGCCACCTAACGTCCTAGAATTGTGAATCAATGAGTAGTTCAATTTAATACAGTATATTTCAGAGAGAAATTATCTGCTTGTTATTATACCAGAGACTAAAATAAATTATAATCTCACTTCTTAAGGATTTTATGACATAGCTGTTGCTGGGCAATAATTTATTTCTATGAAACAATAAAAAATCATGTAGGAAGATAGAAACATAACAGTGATCTTTATAATAACTGGTTTAAAATTAGTCCGTTCCATGATTGAGTTTTGATGGAACCTACAGTAAATGCCATTCCAGCAAATAAAAATAATTGCCAAGCCAACTCAGAGCTTTATTAGAAGTCTCTTGTAGAATCTAAGGAGGAACCCAGTCAGCCATCCTTAGCACAGGTTTAAAAGTATATCATTATCCATTCATTTCTCCATTTCCCACACACCTGCAGTTCATCTTTCCTAATCTCCCTCCTTCACTCTCAAACTGGTAAACTTCTGTCTCTGACTCAAAACACAGAGTTCTCTTCTTTTTTTCTTTTTGTTTCAAACTCTAACATTTTTATTTTTATGAGCATCCATTTAACATCTGTAATTTCATTATTTTTCATTTTGCATCTTCTCCCCCTCTCCTATCTACCAAATAAAATGTTTCTTGGTGAATCATTAGTGAACATGCAAATTAAAAATGTCTTTTTATGAATTTCTGAAGTTTTATACATCCTTAATGATGGAATTAACTTACAGAATATGTAAGCCAAAGTGGTTGTGCGTTATTTTCCCCCCAAACCACCATGAGTCACTGTGATTAACCTCCTGTCTGATAAATTTGGAATTGCCAAGTGTAAGGATAAATGAGGATGCAGTCAGATTTAATCAAGTTATAAGGTCTTCCAAAATGGTTTTTATGTAGCTGGTAATACATTATTCTGAAAAATGAACATGAAAAACAGTTTTTGCTGTCATGTTTACTACCTAGGTGAGACATCTTTGTCTAGTTCAGTCTAGAATCCTGTAAGAGAAGCCAGAGTACTTCATTTCCCATTGATATTTGTTTTCAAATTTGCTTCATAAAACATAAACATTCTGTTTGCAATAAAAGTGTGCATATTTGCATAGTAAAACTAAGAAAAAAATTAATTCCATAAATGTAATAAAACAAGAGTATTTCTTTTTATCTTCTACTTACATAAATAAAACAGGTTTAAATTATTTTAACCCACCCAATGTTATCAGTTTTTTGAGTCACTATTAGTTTTACCTTTTTAGAGTTGTCTTTTCACTTCTAAAGACATGAAATGAAAACTCACAGATAACTCTATATATTTGATGACAGGAAAGAGGAGAAATGCACTCTCTTTAATTCTGATGGTAGAAATACAATGCTTACAGAATGCATATAGAAATTTGGCTTCATGCATCAGAAAATTAAACATTTATAATTTGCATTGAATTTCTACTCAGATGTGTAGAAACCCAGAAAGAGGCTCACTTATACCAGTATAGGATGAATAGGGTTCCTTTAAATTTATATGTTGACGTCTATACTCCACAGTACTGTGGAGATAAAGTCTTTAAGGAGGAGATAAAATTATAATGTGGTTATCCAAATGGACCCTAATCCAATCTGATTTGGTGCATGCACAAGCACAGGTATAAAGTCCATGTAGGGTGATGATCTGCAAATCACAAGACAGACCTTGGAACAGGCTAAAGCTTCTAATTATCTAGACCTTAAACTTTTATCTTCCTCCAGATCTGTGAGATAATGAATTTTTGTTTTTCAGCCATTCAAACTGTGGCATTTTATTATTACAGTCCTAGTAAACTAAATACCCCTGCCATTATAATACAAAAACAGAAACAAATGGAAGAATAAATGACAAATATAAGTATTCTTGAATCCATAAGTGACCAGAGGACAAGGTAATCATCTTGGCTCCAATATGATAAAAATCTAAAGAAAGACAGTTATTTCTGAGCACGAGCTCACTTGGTGTACATACAACCAGTTAAGAGAAGTTGGAGGTTAAAATATAAAAAAATACATATGATACCCAAATAAATGAAATAATAATTTTGTGTAAATCTAATAAATTAATGCAAAATCTGTAGGATGACCTTGGGAATGATCTGAGAACACCAATTAAAAACACAGATTGTTACTGAATTAAAACCCAGCTATATACTGACTGTAAGGAATCTTTTTTAAGTACAAACATCTATAACAATTGAAAGAACAAGCTATATTTAAAAAAAGTACTATGCAACCATTAACTCAATAAAAGGTGGAGAAATTGTAATAATATCAGACAAAAAAGCTTAGGACATGAAACATTATTGGAAGCAAAGAAAAATAATGATGACATGATGATAAAGAAGTTTTTTCTCCAGAAAAGTATAATAGTGCTATATTGTATGTTCTAAATGACAAGCTTCAAAGAACACAAAACAAGAAGTGATGTAACAGAAAGGAGAAATAGGCAGATACAAAATTATAGTTATAGACTTCAGCACTCTTCTTATGGAAATAGATATACCAAGAGGATTGAAAGTCAATAAGGATGAAGAGGACCTGAACAACCTAAACCACTTTGACTAATTGATATTTATAGAACACTTTCACTCAACATACATATATACTCTACTCTTTATATGAAATATTCATCAAGAGCTCATTTTTTTAGCTATTAGAAAACAAAAAATAGAAACCATGCAATGTATGTTATTTGACATAGGGGAATTAAATTATACACCATTTGGAAATTAAAGATGCACTCCTGAGTAACTAATTACTCCAATAGGAAGTCTCAATATAATCTTCAAAAAAATGAAAATACAGCATATTAAAGTTTGAAGGATACAGCTAAGGAAGTATAGAGAAACTTATACCATCAACCTTATGTGATACAGGATCTATTTTAAAAATTCTAGATCTAGTACTAGAGTTCAGCACAGTTTCAGGATGCAAGGTTGACATTTAAAAATGTATGTAGTAAAATGAACAATTAGAGTCACAGATATTTAAAAAGCATTATTATAGCACAATAAACAAATATAGTTTGGTCGAAATTAATAAGATTCAATCAAGATCTGCATGCTGAGATATAAAAAGCTCTGATGAAATACATAAAAGATCTAAATAAAGGGGAAAACAGTGCTTATAGATTTAAAAACAGTATTTTTAAACTATCAACTTTTTTTTTCAATTTGATTTATAGATCTAGATAAAGCAATCATGAAATTCATATGGAAAAATAAAAAACCCAGAATAGCAAAAACAATTCTAAGCAGGAAGAGTGAATCAGGCGGTATAGCGATACCAGACTTCAAACTATACTACAAAGCAATAGTAACAAAAACAGCATGGTACTGGTACCAAAACAGGCGGGTGGACCAATGATACAGAAGAGAGGACACAGAGACCAATCCACAAAATTACAACTATCTTATTTTTGACAAAGGGGCTAAAAGCATGCAGTGGAGGAAGGATAGCATCTTCAACAAATGGTGCTGGGAAAACTGGAAATCCATATGCGACAAAATGAATCTGAATCCCTTTCTCTCACCATGCACAAAAGTTAACTCAAAATGGATCAAGGAGCTTGATATCAAAACAGAGACTCTGCGTCTGATAGAAGAAAAAGTTGGCTCCAATCTACATACTGTGGGGTCGGGCTCCAAATTCCTTAACAGGACACCCATAGCACAAGAGTTAAAAACAAGAATCAACAAATGGGACTCACTCAAACTAAAAAGTTTTTTCTCAGCAAGAGAAACAATAAGAGCTAAATAGGGAGCCTACATCCTGGGAGCAAATTTTTACTCCTCACACTTCAGAAAGAGCCCTAATCTCCAGAGTATACAAAGAACTCAAAAAATTAAATAAGAAAACAAATAACCCAATCAATAAATGGGCCAAGGACCTGAACAAATACTTTTCAGAAGAGGACATACAATCAATCAATAAGTACATGAAAAAATGCTCACTATCTCTAGCAGTCAGAAAAATGCAAATCAAAACCACTCTAAGATACCATCTCACACCAGTAAGATTGGTAGCCATTATGAAGTCAAACAACAACAAGTGCTGGCAAGGATGTGGGGAAAAGGGTACACTTGTACATTGCTGGTGGGACTGCAAATTGGTGCCGCCAATTTGGAGATTCCTTGGAAAGCTAGGAATGGAACCACCATTTGACCCAGTTATTCCCCTTCTCGGACTATTCCCTAAAGACCTTAAAAGAACGTACTATAGGGATACTGCTACATCTATGTTCACAGCAGCACAATTCACAATAGCTAGACTGTGGAACCAATCTAGATGCCCTTCAATAGATGAATGGATTAAAAAAAATGTGGCATTCATCTGATTGAATTCTAATAAAAATTTCAGCATACTTTCCTGATAATGCATAAACTGACTTGATCTTATAAGGAAAATTAAAGGAATTAGAATAGTCAAAATAATCATGGAAAAGAAAAACCAAGTTGCAAGTTCTACTCAGCCTGATTGTATGATTTCCTATAAAGCTCATCAGTTATGACACAATGGTGTTGGACATGGATGAGTGGAAGAGGACATCAAGTCAAGATAACCCACACAAATATGGTTATTTTTAAATAATGTTTTCAAGTCTATTAAATAGACTAAGGCTAGTCTTTTCAAAAATTGTGCTGGAATAATTTTCAAAAATACCAGAACTTGGCCTATAACTATTATATATAAATTAACTTACAATGGATCATAGAACTAAATGTAAAATAAGAAACCATAAAATTTACAGAGGAAAACAGTAGGAAATGTATTGCTTTTGGGTTAGGGGGAGATTTTCGATATGCTAAAACCATGATACATGAGAGGAAAAAAATTTGATAAATTTGACTTTACGGAAATTAAAATATTTGTTTCATGAAAATCACAGAATGAAAAGAAAAAGCCACAGATGTATACTAATCATATTTCCAACAAAAATATTTTCATTATATATAAAGAATATTCTCCACAAAACAATGAAGTACATGGACAAAGCCTTAGATATTTCACTACAGAAGATACATAGAAGAGAAGTAGTTGTGTGAAAAGATTCTGAACATTATTAGTCATTAGGGAAATGAAAATTAGAACCACAGTTGAATTCATTATACACTTCTTAGAATGACTAATGATAAAATCAAAGCAAAAACAACAATTCTAAGTGCTAGAAAGTACATGAAGCTTCTGGAACATTCATCCTTTTCTGGTGGAATATACAAAATAACTACCTTTTGAAAACAGCTTGACATTTTCTTACAAAGTCTACACTTACCATACAGCCCAGTGATTCCACAGAACATATTTACCAAAGAGAAATGAAAAACTTGTGTTTGCATAAAACCTGTATATGAATGTTTATAGTAATTGTATTCAAAGCATCAAATAAGTGGAAACAAGCAGGAACAACTCAGAAATCATTCAGTTGGTTAAATTTTTAAAAAGTGAGAAATATTTAAAATCTTTTAATTATTATTTTATAGAAATCCTTTCAAAATAAGTGGATTAAAAGATTATAATGTAGTTAGAGAGTCATCAAAAATAAATACAAATGTGCAGTCAACCACAGAACAAGGTGATTCATGAAAAGGCTTTAGTAGTCAAGGGAAAAACTAAGCAATAAATGCATAATACACCATTTCACTTCATGATGCCAAATGGAAGTAAGGACCATCACTCCACCAAGAGTCTACCGATGATTTATTAAGACTTTACTTAATAAAACAACCAGTTACCTTGAACAGGGCAATGTATATTTAGATTAGAGTTGGTTCTATGAATTAAGCAATAAGAGTCTTGAAAGGAAAGAAGAATTAGAAGGAGGTCTGAGGAAGAATCTCAAATCCTTCTACAGGAAGGATTTGAGAGATAGATAGAGAATAGAAACAAGCCACTTTGAGAATGATTGTATTCACCCATGGATTTTTTCAGTTTTCTATTAGGTCATAGATCTTGGCAGTTGACTTTTACATTACTTCAAATTCAACATATTTTCTTTTATAGGCTTGTTAAATGAAAAATAATGTGTCCTATTTATCTAAAAAAGAAGAGATATTACATTGAACCCTGGGATACCATCACTTTATATTTACCTAAGAGAAATGAAAACTTAGGTTTGCATACAACCTATATATGATTGTTTATAGCAATTCTGTTCAAAGTACCAAATAAGTGGGTTCAACTCAGAAAAATACAGGTTTCATTTTCAATTGAATTTCAATTAAATTTAAAAAGATGGCACATATTGATAGTCTTTTAATTACTAAATTTATAAGAATGTATAACATAGGAATATTAAACAGGACAATAACATATGTCCCCTTTTGTATATGAATGCCAACACCCCCTTACCCTTTCTCTCCTGTACCATTGTTTCCACATCTGAGACAAGAATATGCAATCAAGAGATGTTTCTCTGAAAATGATCCTGAGATAATAATATTTGGATCCTGATTTCTCAGACTCCAATTGCCTTTGTGCAGTTCTACCACATAGGTTTTGTGCAAATAGAAGAATGTCACTCAAAATGACAACAGGTTTTTTCTGAATTATTCATCACAAACATGGGCTATTATTATGCTTGTAATCACAAGCAAGCAGAGTGAAACTAACTAACTAACAATTGAGGAGACTTTCAAGAGGAAAGTTGGGGAGCTGGTTGCCACTTAGCATACATTTTGGAACAGATATTAAAAATAGTTTTAAAAAAAGATGACCAAAGGAAGGACATCTCCGTGTAGTAGATAGAATTTATAGTCTTTTTATCTTTAGGGAAAATTTGATCTGAACAAATGTCAATTACAGGCTATTTCCCTAAGTAAGAAACTTATCTGTCTTTAGAGACTAATGTAACTATTTAAGAATCTAAAATATCTGTATAAAGCAAGAATGAGACCAAGTTTACTTCACTGAACAATGTATTGATGAGCTATGAATGGGTCCAACAAGCATGGAGGGGAGTGGGGGAAAGGTGGGAGATGCACACACCTTGCTGATGGAGAATATGTCTTTTTCTTAATCCAACTATCTGGGTTTCAGCCTGCTTTGTCTGGAAGGGCAAGAAGATCTACTATTTAGAGGAATTTTACTGTTTACACTTGCAGGAATATTTTTAAACATAAAACTCAAATTGGGGCATTTCTACGCTCTCTATCACAAAAGAGAACCATACCTGATCTTGTGCCATCTCTTCCCACCTTTTCCTCTTGCTACAGGACTTGAACAGTAGGGGAGCAGAATCTTCCTTATGGATACCTTGGAATGCTGCTGAGAGCCACAAATGAATAATTTGCAAGATGAAGAATTTGTAATCTGTAAAAGGACCACAAGATGAAGAATTTGTAATCTGTAAAAGGAAGGGTGAAAGAATCTAGAAAGAAAGGAGTTTTTCTCTGTGAGAAGTGGAGTTTTCCCTCACAGATGGAGGTAAAGAGCAGAATGGAGTTGGAATGGGGCATGTAAGGAAGACAGAGAAGCTAGATCCGGAATCAACTAAGCATCCCAGGGGAATCCCCTAACCCAAGGTTCTCAAGTCTTCAAGAATATTCAAGAATCTTTTTGACATTCAAAACATTACTACATTAGTTAGGACCTTAATTTTTCTTTTCTGAAAGCAAATCTTCTTAATAGTTCAGAAAATAAGTTTTATATCAACTTAGGTTTGGGGAAGCCAAGTGACACTTCCATCTACTCTTGAACTCTCCATGGAGAGAAACTCTGACTAGATTATAAATTGGAACTCCAAATGAGAGTTGTGGTTGGGGAAGTCTGGTGGTGATAAACAGACCTGCAATGCCCAAGAAAGTGCAGCTGCAAGAGCCAGCATCCTGCTGGCTCAGTACTCTCTTGCCTGTTGCCCTCTCAAAGGGAAAGAGAAAGGGCTTACTGAACATATGTGTTACACTTGTTCCATGTTTTTTGAGACATTGTACAGGTTTACTTAGAAATTTATTGAGAGTTATTTCCTGGGTAATAAAGGGCTAATCTTAAAAGGCATTTGGGGACTTCTATGTTTTAGAAGGACCCATGCTTTAAATATTTGTATATGTGTATGTTAAGTATATAATATAGGTTTTGCTGAATATATTTGGTGGCCACTGACGAGTTCTAGATGGCCTCTGTGATGTGAGATTGGAGGGTAAGGTATACACATACTCTTGTATTTTGAGCATGTGTGGGTTTGTGTGTATTTATGTGTATTTGTGTGTGTGTGTGTGTGTGTGTGTGTGTGTGTGTATAAAAGCATGTGCACACTTGACCATGAATCTTTTGTCTTTCAGATCTGGTTGACATAAAATTACTTCATACACTTTAGAAACTGAGGAAAGGGATGGAGCATAGATAGAAATAAATAGATTGACTTCTGGTTTCTTCAGTTCTAAACTATAAAATATTTGAGTGATCTTGTTCAGGGGGCAGAATTGTTGCAAGTTAAAAATTTCATAAAATTGATTCTACTGGGAATGCTTCATCTTTTAGACTTTTATAGTTTGTGAGTACCAAGCTATGTCTTATATTCTTCTTTTTTATTGTATGTCCCTTAACCAAAATACTGAAAACACAGTAGTCCCACATTTAATTAATTAATAATTTACATGTGTTTATAGTAGAGAAGTATTAAATACAAAACTCAGGTGTTGAATATTTTTCCAATGATAGATTAGGGGTTTAAAATGGTGTGAAAAATTCTTCTTAGGAAATCTAGGATAATGACTGATTTGATGTATAAATTTATTTGTGTATAAGACTGAAATTAGACTAATAAAATTAGTACAATTCATGTTCAGCTTGGTTCCCAAATTTGCATCATCAGAAAAGCAATAGAAAATTTGAAAGTTCAATTAAATGTAAATGAGAGAATTCTAATTTATTTTAATGAAGGAGTTAATAATATTTGAAGAAGACTAGACTTATTTCCTATAACATGATCACTGAGCTGGTGTACCTTATGAGTCAGAACCTGAAGTCAACAGGCATTTGGCTGTTATTTGAAATTTAGGTCTGCCACTTATTATCTCTATGACCATGGGCAAGTTTCCCAACCTGTCTGTACCTCAGTTTCTACTGTACACACTGGGGATATTAATTGTACCTGCCTCTTGGGGGTATTTATAAGGACAACATTGATTGATACATGCGTGTGGATAGAGACATCTGGCATGGATTAAGTGCTCAAAGACATTATTTGTGAAGGTAATTGTGCTCGTTTTCTATTGTTCTTTTAACAAATTATTACAGACTTAGTTGCTTTAAAAAAGAGAACTTGCCTGTCTTACAGTTCATTAGGTTAGATGTTTGATACAGGTTTCACCAGGTGGAAGTTTATGTGCCCTCAGGCTGGGTTGCTTTCTATAGGCTCTGGGGGAGAATCTGGTTCTTTGTCATTTGAGCTGTTGGCAGGACTGGGTTCTTGTGGTTTAAGATCTAGGTCTCTATGTTCTTCTTGGATGTAAGCGGAGGGCCATTGCCAGCTATTAAAAGCTGCTGCATACCTTGGCTCATGACGCCTGGCTCAGTCTTCAAAGCCAGCAAAGGAGGCCAAGTCCTTGTCATGTGGCATGTCTCTGATGCTTCTTTTATGGTCATAGATCCCAGCCAGGGAAGGTTATTTGCTTTTAAAGTTAGAGTCCACACATCTGGATAATCTCTGATAATCTCTCCCTCTCAAAATCCTTATGTTTAATCACAGGTTCATAGTACTTTTGTCTTGTAAAATAACATACTCCCAGATACTGGTGACTATTGAATGGGAATCATTGCACATAGAAGGTATTCTGCTTGCCACAACCATGATAGCCTTGCACCTGAGAACAAAATTTAAGCCAGAAATCATTGCGTTTGTCAGATTTTTGGACAGATTTTTTAGTTTCCAAAAATATTTTTCAGTTTCCATATATATTTCAAAGAGGAAAGTAAGAAGTGACCAGCTATCGTAACATCTTTCCCTAGAAGGGTGTCCTCCAAATATGATTTTTGTGAAATAATAGACATGAATTTTTTTTGTTGTTGTTGGTACTGGGGATTGAACTCAGGGGCATTTGACTACTGAGCCACATCCCCAGCACTATTTTGTAATTTTTTTAGAGACAGGCTCTCACTGAATTGCTTAGTGCCTCTCTTTTGCTGCGACTGGCTTTGAACTCTTGATCCTCCTGCCTTAGTCTCCTGAGCTGCTGGGATTACAGACATGTGCCACTGATAGACATGAAATTTACAAAAAAAAAAAAAAAAAAAAAGGTAAAAAAGCTAAGTGTGAATAGGAGGGTTCATGTTCATTGTTTAATAAGACTAGTCAACAAAGAAAATCTATGTGATTCTTTAATGAAATATTTGTTACTGACCTTAATATACTAATGTGTATTGGGACTTCCCAAAAGGGAGGTGTGCTGTCTCTATATTTATTTACTGAAGGATTCTGAGTTAACATTGGCAGGCGATGGTCCAGGAAAATGGTGTGCTAGGAAAGCAGTTGGGGACCATAATGAATAAAGCATCTTATTTCTTAGGAGACAGATTTTTAATGAGACTCCACTTTGGTCATATTTAAATATTATATCATTTCTAAGACCTTGTTTTAGTCAGCTTTCTTGATGCAGTGACTAAAAGACTTGACAAGAACAATTAAAGGAAATACAGTTTACTCTGGGGCTCATGGTTTCAGAGGTCTCAGTCCATAGATGTCCAGCTCTGGGGCTCCAGGTAAGGCAAAACATCATGTTAGAAGAGTGTGAAATAATAGACATAATAATAGAGAAGGAAAGCAGCTGAAAACCATAACACTAGGAAGCAGAGAGTTCTATCATGGATAAAATTAAGCACAAGGGCATACCCTCAATGACCCACTTCCTCCAGCCATACCCTACCAGCCTAGTGTCACCACTCAGTTAATCCCTATCAGGGGATTAATACACATTAGGTGAAACTTTTTATAACCCAATGATTTCACCTCTACACTCTCTTGCAATATCTCACACATAAGCTTTTTGGGGTATACCTAATCCAAGTCATAACAGATCCTCTTTAAAGCTTATTTTTCTAACAAAAGATAGGAAAACATTCACATTAAACAGTGCATTTAGAAGCATTTGTGTTACATAAAGAAAGTTTTCTGTCATTGGTTAAATAGTAATTATTGAAGTATAATATTTTACACATATTTTTGCATGTGTCAGGCATTTTATGAAGGACTTTATGAATATTATTTGGTTTAATCCTAATGACAAGGCTGCTGAGGTAAATGCTATAATTGTGAGAAAGATAAGACTTAGAAAGTCTAGTAGATATTGAGTTTGGAAATCAAATATAGACTGCTATTTCACAGCACGTCTTGTATTCACTATTCTGTATGGGCACTATAAATGTGGCTATAAATTTAAGGCATAATATTGCAATAAATGTAAAGGCAGAAGTTTATTGAGAAGCAGACATGGAAACCTTTGAACCGTCTAAGACTGTGGTCTGCATATGTAAATATGTGCTGGATGTAGTAGTCACTGCTTCTGTGCCCATATAAGAGAAATTGCCTCACTTTCCAGAGCCTTGGCCAGCTTATTTATGTAACTCCTGTTCTCCTTACACTGACTCCCCACAAATAATTAGAGCAAAATAACCAACCCATGAGCTCCTATTAGCCAACTAGACTATGTCTTGAGACTCTGAGTTGAGTCATTTGGAACTGGGTCACCTAGTCACTGGACAAAGGTCTAGTGCAAGGGCCCATGCAGTGCTAAGGTGGTGCCTCCTCAAAATGCTATTTGAAGTAGGTTTCTTCTTTAAGCCTAAGGAAATGGTAAAGGTAAGTACAAAGTATCTTGGGAGCAGCTGCAGAATAGAGATTTCTAGAAAGTCAGAGGGTAAGAATGTGTAGTTCATGTGAAAGAATAATAGGGTCTGTGGAATGGATAGTCTGGCTTCTTGGTAAGAATTGCCTGGCATGTGGGAAGAGTGATTCATTGAATTGCCATTGCTTGATTAAAATATCTTGTTAAATCTTCAAATTTTTCTCCACTTTGATTTTATATTTGCTAAGCAACCTTCTGATCTTCATTTGCTTTTCCTTTGAGGCCTCCCTAACAGGCAGTAAAGGTTCATTTGGGTTGACAAGAACATTCCTCACAGTGAATTAATAAATTGTCATTTGATATGAAAACCAATCTCTCCTCCACTGGATCAAGCCTGATCTCTCTAGGTAAAATAATAGATAAGGCTCTGAATCCCTTGGGGTAAATGGCAAGATTCCATCAACATATCCTTGAGGTCAAGGTTGACACCCAGACAGGCACACATACTCTAGGACACTAACTAATTCTTCAGCAAATGTCCTTAGGATGATTCCAACATGCTACCACTGCTCCAGAGCCAGATGTGCTACAGAAAGCACCTCAATACTAAGTAAGCGATGTAGTTTGCCCTCAGAGAAATTG
This sequence comes from Callospermophilus lateralis, assembly GCF_048772815.1. Classification (NCBI taxonomy): domain Eukaryota; kingdom Metazoa; phylum Chordata; class Mammalia; order Rodentia; family Sciuridae; genus Callospermophilus; species Callospermophilus lateralis. The sequence goes on along the minus strand of NC_135306.1, from coordinate 122,489,129 downwards.
CAGCTGGGAAAAAGAAGACCTGGTAATTTGAAAAAGTTCAGAAACAAATATACAGACTAACAACAGGTAGAGAGATATGAAAAGTATCAGAAGTGATATGTGCTATCAAGAAAATTAAAATAGGGCTGGGGTTATGGCTCAGTAGTAGAGTGCTTGCCTAGCATATGTGAGGCACTGTTCAATTCTGAGCACCATATAAATAAATATAGATATTGTGTCCATCTACAACTAAAATATCAAAAAAAAAAAGAAAATTAAAATAGCCAATTAATAATAAAATAATTTTAATAATACTCTTTCCACACTATTATTCAATTCTGAAAAGCACTTACCAGTACATGAGTCTTTTAAAGAATCTAAACATTTCCAAGAAGATTTTTTAAATGCAGTTTAATGTTTAAGAAGCGGATGTGTTTTGAACACATCTTTCCTCTCTGGGGAGATATGGTCTAAGAATGCTGAGTTGCCTTGTTGCCTTGAGTTCTTGTTTTCACACAGATCTTACAGGTTCTAAACTTCACTGTAGGAGATTAATTCACTGTGTTATCTCTCCATTAAGGTTTTCTTTAAAAATGGTTTGTGTTAAGAGCTAATTCTTATTGACCTAATAAAGGACCTTGCTGTGACCAAGAGGAATTGGTATTATGGACAGGACCAGAAAGGAACATGGAGCCAGATGAAGCAGCATTTTCAAAGAAAAACAATAGCAACTCAAAGAACAAGATAAAGAAACATTTACTTTTAAGGTGAGACTTTGCATTTCCCCATGTGGCAGACCATCACATATTCATCATAGCCTTGAGCTGGGCAGTGCCCATGGATTATTTTTTCCTTGGGCAAGGATTCTGGAATAGTCAGATGATGTTTGAATCATTAACCTATTCTCCAACATGACCACTGCTTTCACTGAGATGCAAATCTTGGAATATATTTTCACTATTCTAGGCACTGAAAAGACAAGCAAACAAACAAGCAGAAATTCTGGGCAAAGTGAGTAGCAGGTGAAGAGAAGGCAATTGGAGCCTATAAATGTTTAAGAATTTCCTTCTGTGACTTGTCAGCTGGAATAATCTGGGTAGAACCTTGCCCCCTGCAGTAAATGCTGATTAGAACAGTGAGGCAAACACTGAAATATTTTGATCAAAGCATACAGAACTCTGACCAAATGCTTTGTCCTTTAGTCAAAGCAACCCTTCAATTCCTATGCTTTCTGCCTCTTTAGACTCTACTGCAAGCAAACAGATGTGTCAGAGGATGGCAGCGTAGTTTTCTGTTTTAGGTATGCATGCCTGTGTGTGTGAGAGCAGACACATACACAAACTCCCACATCCCATACACCAGAGACCTTTCAGGAATGCTTAGTGACTTTTAAAACAACTGCATACTGATGATGATAATGCTATGTGCATATTTAGGTATGAAACAATATCTTATTTTTTTTTACATTTATTCTTTTTAGATACACATGACAGTAGAATGTATTTGACATATAATATATAAATGGAATATTACTTCTCATTCCTGTGGTTATACATGATGTGGAGTTACACTGGCCATATACTCATATATGAACATAGGAAGGTTATGCCCAGTTCATTCTACTGTCTTTCCTAACCTCATCCCTTCTGCCTTCTCTTCATTCCTCTTAGTCTAATCCAAAGTACTTCTATTCTTCCCTTTCCCCATTATAGTGCCTTAGCATCCGCATATCAGAAGTTTCAGCCTTTGGTATTTTGGGATTGGTTTAGCATGATAGTCTCTAGTTCCATTAATTTAGTGGCAAATGCCATCATTTCATTCTTGTTTATGAATAAGAAATATTCCATTGTGTACACATACTACATTTTCTTTATCCATTCATTTGTTGAAGGGTACCTAGGTTGGTTCCATAGCTTGGTTATTGTGACTTAAGCTGTTACAAACATTGATGTGACTGTGTCACTATAATTTGCTGATTTTAAGTCCTGGTTCTATGCTGAGGAGGGATAACTGGGTCAAATATTAGTTCCATTCCAAGTTTATGAGGAATCAATCTCCATACTGTTTTTCATAATGGCTGCACCAATTTGCAGTCCCACCAGTAGTGTAACAGTGTACCTTTCCCCGATATTCTTTCTCTTTAAAAATTTTATTTTTTTAGTTGTAGTTGGACACACTACCTTTATTTTATTTTATTTTTATGTGGTGTTGAGGATCGAACCCAGGGCCTCGAATGTGCTAGGCGAACGCTCTACCACTGAGCCACAACCCCAGCCCATTCCCCCATATTCTTGCCAACATTTATTATTATTTGTATTCTTAATAATGGCAATTCCAACTGGAGTGAAATGAAATCTTAGTGTAATTCTAATGAGTATTTCTCCAATTGCTAATGATGTAGAATATTTTTTTCATAATTTTTGACCAATCCCATTTCTTCTGTGAAGTGCCTGTTCAGTTCCTTTGCTCATTTATTGATTGGGTTATTATCATTTTGGTGTTAAGTTTTTTGAGTTTTTTATATATCCTAGAAATTAATACTTAGATCTAAGATGCAAGTGGCAAGGGTTTTTCTCCCATTCTATAGGCTAGCCATGTTATTAATTGTTTCCTTTGCAATGAAGAAGATTTCTAGTTTAATACTCTCCCATTTGTTAATCTTGATTTTACTTTTTGCACTTTTGGAGTCTTATTGAGGAATCTGGTTTCTAAGTCAACATGATGGATATTTGGGCCTTTGTTGGTCTAATGACTAGGTCTTTGATCCACTTTGTGTTGAGTTTTTCATATTGTTTGTGTATCTATCCATCTAACAGTGTGGATATGAGGTAGTAGAGTTTCTACCCTGTGAACTTTAGTGTCTCTGAAGGTTTCTTGTGCCTGTTTATGGGGAGACAAATAATAACAACAACCAGTGCAAACAATACACAACATTAAACCAAATAGCTCCTGCTATGACACTTACAATATTAATTTTCACAATAAACAGAAATGCTCTGATATGTTAATGCCTATAATAGAAATAATAAGTTTGCAAGAGTTCACAATTTCAAATGATGTACAGAGAAAGAATAGAAGTGGTATAAAATGTGATGATTATAAAGGAGGAGGATAGAAGACAGAAGTAAGAAATTAAAGGACAAGTTGAAATAGAGAAATACAGGGAGTAGCTCTTAGCAGAAGAGAGAGAATTGAGGGAAATTGCTAAGTGCGATGAAAAATATGGATAGATTAAAATTTTAAAAATTAAAAATAAAAGAATATAAAACAAATTTGAAATATATTAATCAAACATCTTAATTCTTAGTTCATGAAAAATAACTGGCTAGATCTGTTGCAAATATGGGTTTAAGCAACTTCTGAGATGACCACAATCTAGGTGTTATATGTTGTTTCTTCTTTGCCCAATCAGGCAAATAATACTTATTGAGCTCTGAGCAATTTGAGCAACTTGTTTGGACTGAACAGTTAGGACAACGCAGTGTGGTATGTTGTTGGCTATTTTGATAATTTTTGCCATGTCTAGGTCACATGACAATGTAGACAGCTATTTTGGAACTGGATATTATATCTTTATAAAATCCTTGTTTTGGCTTAATACTTATTCTTGCAATGTCAATAAAAGTATGTGCTTATTACTTCTGTCCTCTAGCCAATCTCATGGAATTAGGAAAATGATTCATTTTATTGTAGTTTACTTAAACATTCTTGAATTCTGCATTCTGAGGGGTGTGCTTATAGAAAAGAAATCTCTATGATGGGTAGTATTCCAGAACACAAATTTCTCTCGCTAAATAAATCAATACTGAGCAGAACTACAAGGGTCACTAGGCAGTTAGTTACTATAGAAAGAGCAGCCTGGATTAGTCTGACTTGAACCATCCTTGCTGCTATGCTTAGGAATTTACAAATAAAATTTAAAAAACAAATATGAGTCCTGGAGATATCAAGTACGATAGCATGAGGCTGTATGGTACAGGTAGTGCATAAGTTCATGAAGCTTGAGAGGGTAACAATAACATTTTGGGATGGAGGTGCCAGTGGTGTCATCTGATCAGATGAGTTATACTGGGATTGATATTGGCAGAACATACTCTCAGTGGGTATACAGTTATGCATAAAATTCTTAATCTAGAAGACCACTGAGAATATTATCCCATTTAATGGTAACAGAAGACCTAGCAAGAAATTAGTTTCTATGAATAACAGATAAATATTGAATGAATGCTCTGTGCTCAAGCATTGTTCTGTGCTCTGAGATACGGTGATGAACACAATACAGTCTCTGTCTCCATAAAGCTTATATTATAGTGGGAGGAAGAGGAAGTGGTAAACAGCCTATAGGATGATGCCTAATGACCTCTATGTCCTGGAGTGTATGAGGCTGTGGAATTTCCTCCCTCTTGAGTGTGTGATAGACTTAATGATATCTAATACTAGAATATGGCAAAAGTGATGAGATGTCACTTTAGAAATTAGTGACCAAAGACCTGTGAATTCCTACTTTCTTGCTGTCTCTTACTGCATTCCTTGCTTGTTATGAGGAAATTCAGTTGTTTTTTTTTTTTTTTTGAGAGAGAGAGAATTTTGAAATATTTTTATTTTTTAGTTTTTCGGTGGACACAACATCTTTATTTTATTTTTTTGTGGTGCTGAGGATCGATTCCAGCTCCCCGCATATGCCAGGTGAACATGCTACCACTTGAGCCACATCCCCAGCCCCAAAATTCAGTTTCTATGTGGTGAATTGTCCAATGGAGAGACCCATGTGTTAAGGAATTGACCATGAGGACCTGAGGTTTATCAGCTGTCATTGAGTGAGCTCAATGTGAGGAGCAGACTGTATGTGGTAGATTCACTATTTTGTTTAGGGTGATCAGAAAGGCCATGAGGATAAAGTGGTATCTGAGTCAAGGTCTGAGGGAGGGTGTAGGATTGGCTATGTTTATTTAAGGAAGGATAAGAGAGCTGATGTGGGTGGGAAAGTAGTTAGGTCAGTGGATGTCAGAAGTAGTGAAGGGACAAAATATATAGGACTTGTAGGCCATTCAGTTTCATACTGAGTAAACTGGAGAGTGTTTGGAGGGTTTTGAATAGAGAACTTTACATTACTTACTTAGATTTCAGAAAATGTCTGTGTGTTTTTGTATCTGCAATATGAAATGTACTATAGAAAGTCAGTGGAGGAAGCAGAGGCACTAAAGAATTAGGAGTTCATTACAATAATCTTAGTGAGAAATAATTGATGGTTCAGACCAGTGTGGTAGCAATAAAATTCATGAGAAATAAATGTATTTTGAAGATAAAGAAGACATCATTTATGAATAGACTTGTTGTGATGTAGAAAGGAGAGAGGGGAATTAAAAATGACTCCAAAGCAGTGTCCTGAACAACTATAAAGGGATTTCCATTTGTTCTGTTGGAAAAGACTCTTTAAAGAGGGTGTAAGAGGCTAAAAGCAGCCGTTCACATTTTTACACATAGATTTTGAGTGGCTTCTTAGATATTGAAGGCATTAAAGAGGGCAAAAAATTCTTTGAGGCATATAAGTTTGGAAATCTAGGCTGAATTTATAGATACAGGAACCAACAAGGGACTGGAGAATTATGAGACTAGTTCTTCCATTCTGTGTAATTCTAACAGGCAGTGGTCACTTCTGCATTATTCTGATTGAATTCCATGAGAATCAGGACCACCGAAATCATGAAAGACAATAGATAATACAGCATGAGCCTGAGTGATCCAACACGGGATTGACAGTAGGAAAGAAGGTAAGAGTTCCAGGACTAGGCCCTGGAAAATCTTATATTGAAATGTTGAGACATTTATGAAAGACCAGCTAGGGAAATTAAAAGAAGTAGCCAGTGATGCTGGCAGAAAATCCAGAGAGGAGTGTCCTGGAGGCCAAATAAAGAATTTATAGCAAAAAGCACAGGGTAATTAGCTGTGCCAAATGCTGCTAACAGATTACATATGAATGATAAAAATCATTTGATTAATTGATAGGACACTGTGTAGATCCTTATGACTTGATAAAACTGATTTTTAGAGTAGCCAAATGATCGCTTAATTGGAGTGGATCCAACAGAGAATAAAAAGAAAGAAGTAGATGAGTTATTTCATACTACCCTTTTAAAGAAGTATTATATAAAGGGGAATAAAGAAAACAAAAAGTAGCTGTAGGGAAAACAAAGTGAGTGTGTTTGTAATTGTAATTTTTAATATAGCAAAATAATGGTGTTCACTGATAGAAAGATGCAATAGACAGGGTAAGAAATTGAATACCCAGGAGAGAAGAGTCACATTGTTGGAGTAATAGTAAATGTAAAAAGTGAGTTTAAAGTCTGATGGTAGTTGGCATCAGATTGGAAAATGGAGTATGTGTTGGGAAAAGAAGGAACTGCACAGGAGTGTGAATGGTGAGTAAGCAGTTGTGGGGGACTTATGTTGTTATTTGAAACTGAGGCTGAGGGAGGACATCTAGGTAGCATTTGAAGGCTTACACATCTCTGAAGAACAAGAGCAAATGGGCTACAATTATGAATACTAATGGCCCTCTTGTGGTCATCCAGTTTCATGCAGGGCTCACGTTGCATTCATCAGCACAATTGTGTGCTTTTCTGCAGTGTGTCTACTGGCACAAACACAGATTAGATAGAGAATTGGACTTAACCAAGAATTAAGTTTTTACCAAGTTAATATAACAAGAGAGGAAAAAGGGGTAGAATGTAAGTTGGAAAAGAACAGAAGCAAGGACTGGAGAAGGATGAGGGATGCTCAAGTATTGCAGATCCTTGCAAGAATGTGGGGGTTAAAGACTTGGTGCACTGGCATTAGGGGGAGCAAGTGGATGCTTTGGGAAAGCTGTAAAAGCCATGTCACGTATTTAATGCCTAAGGGAAAGTACCATTGGAAGGAAACTTGATATCCACCCTCAAAAATTTATTTGGGCAAGAAATGAAACGAAACACGGATTTGGCAAATGGAAGATAGTGTTTGCTTAATGTGATAAATAAAATTGAGAGAATCAAGAATATATGATGAGACCAAAATCTGAAGCCAGAGACAACACTCTAGAGCCAGGAAGCCCATTTTCCTTTATCTTCTTCTCTGGGAAGGATAAGTTTGAACCTGTGTTCCTGTAATTACAATTTGATAGCAAAATGCACAATGATGCAAGTAGAGCAGAGGGATATGTGTAAAAGCCATTATGATAGTAAAGGTGGCTTTTCTTTCATTAATTAATATTAATATCCATTAATATCCATTGTGTCATATCTATCTCATCACTTGAGAAGGATAATTCCTTAATAGTTACTCTCTGAGAAAAGGCAAAGACAGACTTCTTCTTCTAGAGCACCTGCAGCTTGTCTCTCTTGTTAGTCGTTCAAACATCATTTGCCAGCTGGAGATGAAACCAAGAACATAGCTGTGCCTGGGTGTGGAATGACACCTCCTACCTGTAGGCTGAATGTTCAACCTGATCAATGGACTTGCACATTCCTGGGACTGGGCAGTCTCTTATCAACTCTGACATCTGGCAGATTTACTCCATTGGACTCACGGATAAATCTGGGAAGCCATGTATGTCAAGCCGTACGTTTAATGCCTATTGGAAAGCCTCATTGAAAGGAAACTTGAAATCTACTCTTCTGTCAAGTAAGCGGAAAATGCATTTGGTAAATGGTCATGTTGTGTTATAATTAATACTTTTTATTTTAATGTTAGCATTTGAGAGAAATATTAGAAAGTCATAGAAGAAAACTTGTGTAACTTCCTCATGATTTCTGACTCCACAAAGATAAAAAGGCATCTATTGATAGCTAATCTCTGGAGTTCAGTAGTATTAGCTATAGGTTTTGAGGTAAGATTGTTCAGAAGAAATGTTCATTCTAATTTTTTATTCTGGTTCTCTGAAATACAGTCTTCCTCACAGTCCACATTTGCTCTATTCAAATGGGAAAGGACACCTTACCATTTTGCTGGAGTAACCTAAGGCAAATTTTTGACTCTAAATATTAACCAAGGATAGGTCATTGAAGGTTCATAAAGAGTAATGATTCTAACTTGCTAAGCAATTTTTAAAAAGACTTTCCATGAATCTTTTTTACAAAATTATATTTAGTCTTCTCTAAGAAACAGTAGGTGTAAGATTAAAAAAAATTACTTGAAACATTAGATATAGGCTAACTGTCCAAGACTGGCTTCAGTGTGAATGTTCCAAAGGACTGGAAGGAAACTGAGTTCGAACTGTCCTGCTCCTCAGCATAGCTGTGGAGAATCACAAATAAAAACCTCTGCCAAGAAGATGACACCATCTTCTTAAGATCATAATTTCATATGAGTCAAGGGACGTAGGACAAAATAAGGAAGAGAGGCTAGGCAATTGTAGGCACTCATGACCTAGTTCTGAGGAAAGCCATACAGCCTCAATTCTCTGTGTCTGAATGAAATGCTAACACAAGTATTAATACCACCTAAACACTATAATAGCCTCGAGCTACTCCAGTCAGTGTGTTCAATCATATTTCATTTATCTCTTTTCACTCATGAGGTAAATTCAGAAACTTCTTTCACCTCAGACCAGATGCAGGAAGTTATTCTTTTTACCAAAAGACAGAAAATAATTGCCCATCATTGAATATGAATGTGAGAAAAAAACTTGGATAACATTATGAAAAGTGAGTAATTGAGATTTGAGTGCATAAAAGGAAGCTATTCATGGTATAATGAGTAATTAGAAGCAGATATTTTGCAGGATGTTTTGGAAGGAATGAATCTTAGAGCAAACATTAATAAATAATCAAAGTTAAGGGAGTTTTAATTAATTCTAGGTGAAAATTTTAAAAAAGTCTGCAGATACTGTTGTACATTCTGGCTAATAGAAGAGACCAATCCTAATGAATTCAACCTGGTCAAAAGAAGCTCAGAAGAACCTGAGAAATACAGTACAACTCCCATTATTGCTGTTATGACTATGACTGTTAGCATTACTAATGATCAAAGATGCTTAAGCACTTATGAACCATGCATATCTAAATATTTTACATGCATTCATTATTTAAATAAAAGACTATTAGCTCCATCACAAAGAGACTAAACCTTATTCAACTTGTAATAAAGTCATTAAACACAGTATTTAATTCATAGTAAGCACTCAATAAGTGTTCTTAAACCAAACAAAAGGATAATTCAGGCTGGATTTAAAGCTTGATTTATGCTGCCCAAGGGCTTTTACCAGCTCTTTATTATGAAAGAACAGTATGTTGTTGTCAGAATATGAATACATACTATTCTTAATGATGGTATATAATTTACATGTGATAACTTTTGTGAATAAGCTTCCTAAATGGGAAACAGCATACTGCATTTTTCTCTAAAGGTATAATCTAGAGTAAAAATCTTTTGATTCTATTCAGTTCCAAATTTAAGAATTTATTGAAATATTGACAATTTATATTTAAAAGCAGTAATAGATTGGAAAGTTGAACTTCACAGATGCTGGTTCATAGACATTACCAGACTTGGTCAGCATCAGGAAATTCAGCATCATTTGAGGTTCACTACTCCTTTATTTCAGGGAGAGTATGTAGAACTAAGATTTGACTGCTTCCTTATTATTGTTGCTCTTCCTTTGAACAGAGGAGAGTTGTGCAAGCCTAATGGTCCCTAGAGTGACAGGTGGTACTCATCCACTGCTGCATGGCTACCCCACCGGCCAAGTTCCCTTCGCAAGGACCAGTGGTTCTTCAGGCTAGATGCAAAGTGTGGCCAAAGGTGTTCCATGCTTGATTTCCATAGCTTCTATTAGTTCTATTAACCATATTTAAGTGTCCCATGTTGTCTTCCTCTCCTCCTTATAAGGACAAGAAGTCAAGTAGGTCTTGTTTGTATAACTGGAAATGCAAAGAACTTATTATAGTTAGGATATACACTTCCTTTTTATTATTGGTTGTTCAAAACATTACAAAGCTCTTGACATATCATATTTCATACATTTGGTTCAAGTGGGTTATGAACTCCCATTTTTACCCCGTATACAGATTGCAGAATCACATAGGTTACACATCCACGTTTTTACATACTGCCATACTAGTGTCTATTGTGTTCTGCTGCCTTTCCTATCCTCTACTATCCCCCCTCCCCTCCTCTCCCCTCCCATCTTCTCTCTCTACCCCATCTACTGTAATGCATTTCTCTCCCTTGTTTTTTTTCCCTTTACCCTCACTTCCTCTTATATGTAATTTTGTATAACCATGAGGGTCTCCTTCCATTTCCATGCAATTTCCCTTCTCTCTCCCTTTCCCTCCCACCTCTCATCCCTGTTTAATGTTAATCTTCTTCTCATGCTCTTCCTCCCTGCTCTGTTTTTAGTTGCTCTCCTTATATCAAAGAAGACATTTGGCATTTGTTTTTTAGGGATTGGCTAGCTTCACTTAGCATAATCTGCTCTAACGCCATCCATTTCCCTGCAAATGCCATGATTTTGTCATTTTTTAGTGCTGAGTAATACTCCATTGAATATACACTCCCTTGCTTGAAAAACCTCAAAGATATTTAGGGTGGGAGTAGGGCATATATCTTCATTTCTGATGGAGAGATGCCACCCTTGGGAAAATTCCCAACAGAATGTCTGCTTTTCAGTAAATTGCCATGTGGATGTAAACTTGTGGATGCTAAAGGAAAATTAAATATAAAATATTCTTAAAGGAAAACACATAATTTAATTCTTTCATGAGGTACCTGCTCCAGTTACAATATAGTTCACGGAAGTTATAGGGGCGAATATGTTCTCAGGTGGTGTAGCTGAAGGCTAAACCAGTAGCTGTAAGGGTGACGGAGTGTATCACACTGTATGGTGAGTATAGGTGGCTTTTCTCTTTTTTGACTTGTGGAAAAGATGATTTTTATAATCTTTGTGTAAAAATTATGTTTTCTATGAACTCACTAAAATATTTTCTTTGGCTTTAAAATTCCAGGCAGTATGGCATATATTTTTTTGCATGCAAAAATAAGAGATGATGTTATATAAACAGAACCCTCCCGGCTATTAGAAGCTATGGATATCAAGCATGGAACAACTTTGGCCACACTTTGCATCTAGCCTGAAGCGTCAGGAGGGTGCTGAAGTGTATCTTCACTTTAACTTCCTTTGTATTAGCTTTTTCTAAGGTCAGGTGGTTTGGGAATAGCTGTGAGCATTCTGAGATTCAGCTATTGGAGATGAACTGGGAATACATTTAGGCTGGAATATTCAAAGTATTCAAATGTGGTTTCTAGTCAGTATCCATGAATAGTTAGATTATATTGATTATATCTCTATTACTTTCATCTTGGAATAAAGAAATGGCCCAAATTTATCCTTCTGGCCTAAATAAATAATAAATAGACAAAATGTATTGAACAATAGTTTTCAGAGATTGGAGAACAGACAGGACAGTGACTGTAAAAGAAGGAAAGCAAGCAAGATGAACATTATAGTTACTAAGTTTCATGCTTGGACAGAGGTTCCGGACTTCTTACTGTGTGGGAGGGAACAACCTCATGGAAGTCAGTAGTCTCCCTGAGTAGAAAATTCAGGAAGAACTGAATATTGGAGAAAGCTGCACAGAAAGGAAGGAATTCAGATCTACAGGGTCTTCACATGAGTTCTGATCAGCTACGAGTGAGAAATTAGCACTGATTACCCAAAGGTTGAACAAGAACCACCAGGAGAAAACAGGTCTAACTCTCCCTGGAGCTTCTGCAAAGCGATAGGTAGTTTGTATTCCCATCAGCTGGGTGTAAAACACTTTGTAATGCACAGAGCATTTAAACTCTGTAATAACCAGAGTAATTAAAAGGCATCGCTTCAGTAATGGAGCAAAATTAGCCCCGAAATAACGGCTGTTGTGGTTGAACTTAACAAGTCTGAAAACAAAGTCTAGAAAACTCCAAGGTTTTCTACATAGCTTAGCATCATTCTATAATAAGATGAAGGATAATAAAATGCATAATATCTGTCATCTGGTAGAGGAATACCAGGGATGCAAAAAGAGAAAACATGTATTTATGATAAGAAAATCAAGAAATGACATAGGTAATAGAATTAGGTAACAGATATCAAAAATAATTATACATATATTCCAGATATTCAAGAAGCTTGTACCTTTGGATAATTATTTCAATCATCAGATGGATAAACACTAAGTGGAGTATAGACAAAGGATCCCTGAAAACAAGGGGTAATGTGATGAATTCCAGGGGGGGACTCAAAACCTCTCAACCCTCAGTTCTTCAGAAATGAACATAAAATATTTAAAATGCAAAAGTAAAATAAAACATTTTTAGACTTGTACTACAGTAAATGTTAAGAAAAGTCATTTTGAGATGGAAAATTACATCAGATGGAAACCTAGATCTATGCAAATAAATTAAAGCCACCAGAAATAGTAACCTGTAAGCGAATGATCATCAGTTTTCTGCTATAGGAAAGCTCCACAACTGACATCACATTTGGATCCATGACCAGAAAGTGTAGGGTCAAATGCTTTATCTAGATTGTTTGTCCCATGACAGTTCTAGAAGTTTCTAGACAACAGAAGAAAAACTAGCCTTAAACATTTGTGTTTGAGTACCTGACTTATGGGAAAAAAAATTCCAATCATACGTATAAAATATAAGTCAGTAGCTTAATTCTCGTTGACAACTAGTAATAACAGAAAATTTTTGCTTTTAATTCATGTACTTGATATAATACCATTTATAATTATTAATATAACATGTTTCAATGGGCATTAAAAAGTAAACTATCAAAATTGTGTTTGTTGGGAACAAACTTATAACAATTTTATGGAAATATTGTGTACCTGGGTGTGAAGGTGCTATTTTATCTCTCCCAACATACTGAATTGCATTCTTAGCACATATGACATGTTTTTTTTTTTTTGCCCTGATGACACCAAAGGAGAGCTGCAAAATCACTATCAATGCAGTTAAATTATATGAAGAAGCAAGAATTCTAACAGAGCTCCAACGTACATTATCAGTAAGTCAGTGTATGTAAGAGTGGTCATTATATATTATATAGTTCAAAATAACAGCAACAATAAAATTCTTTCGAGTTATGATCATGTATGCTTTAATTTTATTAGTTTTCTAAATTAGCAAAAAATGAAAACAAATGACAACCACGCTGCATGAACAGCTGAATTACATATTTTTTCCAGCAGAAATATTATAATTACTATATAAAAGAAGATCAGGAGTATTCAGGCAGAAGACTATATAAAATAAAAAGTATTGAAAGGAATAATCAGATAATTCATTAATAAAACTAATGTTATTTCCAAGAATATATGATGATGTACTTGTCAGTTTTTGAAAATAGATAATCATTTTTTCTAAATTTGTACTTCTGTTAATACCTTATTTTGTAGCTTTGTCTTATGTTTTGTAATACTCGATTCTACTTGGATAATCTGCAAGACCCACAAATCCTATCTCTCTACCCTATAGTGCAGCCCTGCATTAAATTTTCATGTCGTGTCTACCTGTATATGTGTTTAAATGCAGCTCTTGATACAGATGGTTTTAGTGAGTTATATTTTTTCCCTTTTTAAATAATTATATTGAGGATAGCACGGTGTAATCCCTATCCAAAAGGAAGTTATAGAAGAAAAGAATTATGTGGTACAAAAAGAAAAATGATTAAACAAGAGTTTTTGCATCTTACTAAACTGAATGACAATCATTAGATAAACTAATCACATGTATAATTTAATGTATAATATAATTTATAATTTAACTCAGGATTAAGAGCAGAAATGTGTGACTTAATGTCGATTTTTATTTTCCTGCTAACCATGAAGTATGCCATCCTTGAGTAATCCACGTAGCATCTGGAATCTCTGAATTGCTTGGGAAGGTAGGTTTTCTCCAACCAACCTCCCTAATTAATAGTTTCTTTGTCTTGGCAAACTTGTCTTTGTGCCGGTAGTCTCAGTTCCCCTCACATCACTCAGGTACAGACCTCCCTCATTCCTCCATAAAATTTCCATTCATCCCATTAACTGAATTAATTTCCTTGGGAAAAGGTGAGACACAGAACAGGTATAATTCTAGATCCATCTTTGACCTGAGTGTTGAAAAAGGAAATGCTTTGAAAAGTTCTAAATGGAAATAATCCAATGTGAAATGTCCTACTGTTGTGAAGCCTGCTGACAAGGTCTGTTTTCCTTCATCACACCAGACATAACCCAAGGAAACTGGCTTCTGTTTTACTCAAGGATATGTTCTGGAATCACAGTTTCTCAGACATACCTACCTCAGATAACCATAAGGTAATCCTAAAGACTCAAAGTACTTTCCTGCTTATTCCCCACCTAATATCCTCCTCCATTAGTTCTAATCTCCTGTGCAGACTTGAGGCCCTGTTTTGTTTCAGATGGTTAGGATGATCTGTCATTAGATATGAATGGAAATAGACCTTTGTGATTTGAATTTTAAGTGCCACCCAAGTATCTACATGCTAAAGACTTGGTTGCTAGCCTGTGTTACTATTGGGACACTGTGGAACCTTTAGGAGGTGGAACTGGTTAAAGGAAATCCAGTCCTGGGGGGCATGTCCTTGAAGAGGATATTAGAACCCTCTCGCCCCTCCCTTTCCTTCCTCTTAGCTTTCTGGATGCCTGACTTGAGCAACTGTGCTCCATTTCATGCTCCCTACCATGATGTTCTGCCTTGCCACAGACTCAAAAACAACAGTCAAATGACCATGGGCTAAAACCTCTGATATGGTGAGCCAAAATAAATCTTTTCTCGTTTTATTATCTCAGACATTTCATCACAGTGATAGAAAGCTGACCAAAACACAGACCTTTCTTTCCTTAAGAATTTGGAACAGAAGTTTTTCTTTCTTCTGTGGGATACAGAAAATAGAAAGTGACTTAAGAATGTAACTGAGTAGGAAAAAAAATCTAATTTTTAAAAAATAAATGTTGATGGTGATATTTACACACACAAATATATGTATATGTGTGTGTGTGTGTGTGTGTGTGTGTGTGTGTGTGTGTATAATTTACCTTCTAGAACAGGTAATAGATACTCTAGAGATTCACGTTAATGTATTTGCTTTTCTGTGTAGACATGTATGTGGAGATGTTTGCAGTTATTATGTGATATAGGGAGAGGGTACAATAGTGTTTGTTCAGGGCTTAACTTTTTTTTCAAGTTGAAGACAGACCTTGGACCATCAACTCTCAGAATGAATACTACTATATCTGAATCAAACTAGTATATCAGTGAGTACCATTTCCAATCATAAGCATTGTCAGATGAGCCACTAATAAGGGTTCAATGGGAAAATATAAGAGTTGAATATTCTTATGCTTCTACACAGGGTATCTTGTGTGATGGATAAGTTGAGTGTGCATTGTTTAGTAAAAGAAATATACAGAATATAATAGTTATGTTCTTTATTTTTCAACCAGATATAGCAGTTTGGAGAATATTTTTCAATAGTTTTGAATTGTGTTATATTAAAAACAGACTTTTGACATACACATCAAATGGCATATTAAAGAGATTTTTACTTCATTTATCTGGACCTAGCAATGTATGCAGGTAGCACACCAGTGGTAGGTGTTTGCTTATCATGTATATAACTGGGATCATGTCTCCAAACAACTCCTGCTGCTCATTATCAATTAGTGTAATTTGAGGAATGGAGCAAACTTTTGCCAGGTGTAGAAGAACCAGGAGAGAAAACAATTATCACTTGTTGGTTTACATGGATTTCTTGCTCTTCTCTTCGTCTGTATATTAAGTATGGTTTTAAATTAACATTGAATAATATTCACTATGTACTTGGACCTCTATGCCCTCTTCCACCACATTGCAACCTATGTGGATTGAATAAGTATAGGGGAAATTGATTTAAGAAGAATTATTACTCTCTAGCTTTTGAAATTGGAAATTTTATCCTTAAGGGTGGGGAAAATTTTATATACCCAAATTTGCTGCATCTTCTCCTTTCTTTGCTACCTGAAATTACCACAAGGGACTTACGTAGAAGGTAAGTGTTTGAGAAATATATTTATTTCTAAGCAAAATATTCATTATTAATACAACAGTTTGTCAAATTAACCAGCAGAAACTAGAATGATTTCATACCATTTAAATTCAATGTCTTGCCTTTGTGTATTAAGAAGGGTTGGAACAGGTCCTCTGTTTTTAAAAGGATCATGATTGAATCTTCAGAACCAACCTTACATACATTTAGGCTCTTTTTCCTGATTAAATTATTTTATATTAGTACTGTCTGTCTTGGATTTTTTATTTTTCTAAGCCATCTGACTTTGGCTCCTACTTTGGCCCATTTTTGCCTATATCTCTAATTTCATCTGTCCCAAAAGTCAATTCTCCAAGAACATTCCAACTTACTTTTTGGCATTGGTTTTTGATGACTTTTCTAAAATCCCGGAAAAAAAACCATAGCAAGGACTATTTTATCCTTTCATTCTCTCTCATCTCCTGGAGTTTGACAAGAATGCTGAGGCTGTAAGAAATGGAGAGAGGTGGGGCAAGGAGACAAAAATTTGATTCACAAGTCAGAGAAAAAGTGCATGATTGGGGAGCATATTAGTATGTAGACAGAGAATGAACATTAATCCTTCCCTGGGAGACAGGAACCTGGGACATGTTTTGCCAATCTTGATTATTGACAGGTAGACACCAACTTGTAAGTGGAAATTGAGTCTGCATAATCAGAACACTCCCCTTTCCTAAGCCTACAGCACCTGAACATATTGCACAGGCTCAGAAAATTATTCTGGAGTTCACCAAATGTTTACAAGTAGTTAGACCAATAGTGGTTTAGACCTGCCTGTATATCTTGCAACTCTACACCACAACTGTTGGCCAACTCCTATTCTATAGAGATGCTCCAACACTACCACAGTCACTTCTTCCTCACTGGTAGTTTCTGGGCTTTGGAAGTCACTGGAATATGTCTAGCATCTCTATAATTTCGAAGCAAGAATGAGTCTCCCTTGTTCTCTCTTTTCTCCAATCAAGTAACCTTTGTTTTGTGAGAGCTTGATTCTTTTTTATTTATTTATTTTTTTCCTTTTTTATTGGTTGTTCAAAACATTACAAAGCTCTTGACATATCATATTTCATACGTTAGATTCAAGTGGGTTATGAACTCCCATTTTTACCCCAAATATAGATTGCAGAATCACATCGGTTACACATCCACATTTTTATATAATGCCATATTAGTAACTCTTGTATTCTGCTATTTTAGCCAAGATTACAGACTTCCTCTTCCTTGATCCCATGACTCAGCATGCATGCCTGTATGGTATCCATCTCCAGGTGTGTTTCCAGTTATTCTTTATTGATACATTCCTCTACTCCTGCCACACTGTAGGGAGAAATTGCTTTGTTCCTGTCTATATTCCCTACCTCCACCAACACAATGGCCTGGTGAATGGAAGGTGCTCTATAATATCTATTGAATGATTTACAGCACTCTTCTGAATTTATATAACAGTTTTCCAGAGCTTCTAAGGTAAACATTTAACTTATGTAGTAATAGTGCTATTTGTTAGAGATGGTTTATGTTAAAATGTGGAGGTCAATTAAGCAGTTTTCAAAAACACATTTAGTTCCTGCCTCATGTTTTGAATTTGATCTTGTAGTGCTGCTGGTCTTTTATTCATTTTCATTGCAGAAAAAGCTTATATCTACAGAAATTGGGGAGGAGTTCATTGAATAATACCTTTATCTTTTCGAATTATTTATTATAATTTTATGGCTACCATATATGCTTTTTAAAACCATAACCATAATCTTGTAGATTTATGAGCAAATTATAGGTAGAAATAGTAGCATTTCATATCTTTTTTCACAACTGAATTTCATGATTTTCATGTGATGTAGTATGTCATCTTGGTTTGGTGTAGAATGATAACTTATATCCATTGTTTACCTTTCTGAGTGAATTAAAATTTGGTTGTAAGTCTTTTTGCTCTAGGGTTCTTTTCACTTAAAAATGGAGTTTGAAATGAATGCCTTAAGTATAGCTATATTACTAGAGATTAACTAAAACAAAATAAGAATCCTGAACAGCTGCCTGAACTTGCACTATTTCCAAGGGCAAATTCTTCTAAGTTATTGTATTGATTTAATTTGCATTCAAATTGCTCAGGATTTTGGTGATGTATTTTCACTTGAATGATTTGCTATCAAGTGGGGAATGAATAGATGACATGTGCAGACTCAAGCGTTGAGCTGAATTTCAAAATATTTTCTGGTTTAATAGCACCATATTAATAGTAAAATAAAAAAAGTTATGAGAGTAAATGGGAATTTACATTATTTCTTAAGTCCCAGAGAATCACATGCTTTGTGAATTTTCCTTATGAAGTTAATTTTAGATAGTATAAGGATTAATGTGTTATATTTATGCAAATTTTATTCTATTAAGTTTCAATTATTTTTAATTGGAAAATAATTGTAATGAAGTTATAATTTAAATCAAAAGTAGTTGGTTCTGATGCATATTCACCATATAAAGCAATAACTATCATTAAATATTCATTTTATAATCTATAATATATATTTAATTTGTGATGTATATATTATTCTAAGCATCTAAATGCTTAAAATATAAATAGGGAGAGACTTTCATTATGCATTTTGGCATTTTGGTCAATATTTGAAACTATCTTGGGACTTAACAGAAAATTTTAACTGTCGGCAATATTTGCACTGACATCTGTCAGTACTTTGTGCCAAGTTCTGTCCATGTAATAATGGCTGCTGGATTTTCTGGGTTAGGAGAATGCAGGTTTCTTAGAGTAAATGTATACTTATATTGCATATAGATCTTCTCTATAAGATAAATTTGTCTACAACAGGATATATGTTCCTAGAGAAGTAGACAATGGGCTTATGCTCTCAGGAACTTATTAGTTCATTTTGCTAGTGTTGAGGCAATATACTGGAAAAAATGTCTCTGTTTTATGAAGTGGCAGATGGCAACAAGCACAGTGCTGTTTAAACAGGTGTTCAAATATTTTATAAATGAATAAATGAGGAAACATGAATAAATGAAGAAAGCAGAGAGGCACAGGGGAAATCTACTAGGCCCCTGACTCTGGCGAAGAGAGAAAAATCGACCTCTTATCCATTTTTTCTTGAAAGAGATCAGAGTCAAAGTAAAGTCAAGAAATAATGATATTAAGTGGTTAATAGCTTAAAAGAGTAAGTAAAATCACAACAAATATTGTTTATTTGGGACATTGTGCTTGGAATTATACATTTAATCCTCAGAGACCTCTTTATGGTAGTCACCAATATTGTCATTTGGCTGAATTATGGAAGGACTAAATAATTTTTTTTCCCCTGGTCATATTTTACTTTTGTTAAGCCTTAGATCAGATACATGTCTGTGAAATGGGCATAACCAAAAACATTGCTTCCTTTCTTCATGCAACATCAGGACCAACATTTCATAATTTGACTTGTCGATTATAATTACCCCTAAGAGAATGCCTCTTTTAGTCAATCTATTCTCCAGTCCTTTTGACTGCTTCAGAATTGAAGACAAATATTAATCATATATCCCTTCTGAGGCTGAAAAGGGAGAATAAACTAAGCAGTTGCTTAGATGAACCATGAGACATGATGGACATTCCGAGAAATTACTGTATTTAGAGAATGTATGGAGGCATGTGGGCTCCAGGGTTCACAGAATTATAAGCATAGCATAATTTAGCAAGATATTTTATAAGTTGAATTCAGTCTTTTTAGAATAATAGTAATAAAAAAAAACTATGTTGATTTGTTCATGGTGGTGCACACTTGTAATCCCAGTGACTAAAGGCCAGCCTCAACAACTTAGCCAGGCCCAAATGAAAATAAAAAGGGTGGGGATGTGGGGATGTGGTCAAGCACTCCTGGGTTCAATCCCTGATACAAAAAAGTATGTTAATGGACACAAAGATTAATTTTATTATTTTGTGATTTTTAAAATCTTTCTTAGAACTATAATGTAAATTACCATTCTGGAAATTTCCAAAGCATTGAACAACAATGAGTATTGAAGCAGAAAATACATTTTCAATTTTCACATATAAATGTGCAGAAGTTTTCTCTGTTCACATCTACTCACCATATATATATATATATATCATACACAGAATAAGTATTTTTGTAATATGTGGAAAGTTCATTGACTCAGGTAGCCAGTGTAAAGCTTTGATGTGTGTGTGTGTGTAAATTTAAATATTAGTACATAATACTATGCAATGGGCAAAGGTAATCTTCCTCAGAAGAAAATACTTT
The DNA here is from genome assembly GCF_048772815.1 of Callospermophilus lateralis. Classification (NCBI taxonomy): domain Eukaryota; kingdom Metazoa; phylum Chordata; class Mammalia; order Rodentia; family Sciuridae; genus Callospermophilus; species Callospermophilus lateralis. The sequence continues at coordinate 122,468,816 of NC_135306.1, read as the reverse complement.
TAAGCTTTGTGAAAATAATTAACATTCCCTTCTCTCAAATGCTTACACACTATATTTTTATTCCAAGACATTTAACTTTTACATATAACATTCATAACAGTTCTGTGCATTCACAGAACTGAACTAGTAAGTGGCAAAGCATGGTTTAAATCCCGACTCTTCCTCTTAGTCATGAGTTTAAATTTAGGGACATTCTACTATTTATAAGTATCAACCTATTAAAATATCACAGTACTTATCTTGAAAATAAAAGCTTGAAAATTATAAATCGCTTTTATCTTATACTTTCTTTCCATCCCCTCTGTGATTAAATCTCTATGTAAAAGGGAAATATGCATTTGTAAGCAAAAAGCAATATTTAGACTTTTATAAATTGTATATCGTAGCAGAGAAATAGGAAACATGGTTTAACTGAAAAAAAAACACTAATTTTCTAGTAACTATAAATAAAACAAGAGGGTGATTATTACAAACACTGAATGAAATCCGTAAAGTTAAACTAAGCCTTGAGAAGCCATAAGAACTAGGGAAGGAAGTTCAGAAAGGCACTGTTAGTAACTCCACGACATGGGAGTATATGGTGGAGGGTGAGTTACAGGTGGTTGCACTGGAAATGTCAGATGAATTAAGCCTCATGTGGATTTTCTTGGAAAGAATGAGCTTTGTTAAAAAGGTATAGCAACAAATTACTGGTGTACATCCATAAATCTTGTCTATATTTTAGAAAACATTTCTCTCATAAAAGTCACAGAGAACACGTCACTTTCTGGACTTTTTCAGGTGCAATATATACTTCAGGGAGGCCGTTGCCTGTTGTTTGCTTGGAGGGGTAGAACTGGTAGGAGTGGGAGCAGGGACTAATGCTTCAGAATGGAGTAAACATGTGGAGCAATAAACTTCCTCAGTGGGTAAAAGTTGGTTTTTACTGTAAATATCCTCCTATATCTCTAGTACAAGGCACAAGTGCAATATATCTCTCTAGTATAAGGCTCATTTTTTCTTACCTCCACTTAGTGTTGTCCAAACTAAATTGATCTTCCTAAGAAAGCCTCTGATCATAGAAGTCCTCTGCTCAAGAAACTTCAGTGGTTCCTATTGAGTATTGAACAAAGGTAAGGAGGGGATTAGATTCACTGAATTTCTAGACACTTAACAGAATCTCATGCAGTAAAACTCTGTTAAGTAGGTAATGTCTCTACAGAGGAGAAACCCAAGCGTAAGTGAAAGCAAGCAACAACTGGGCTGTGTCCCAAGGAGAGGAGAAGCTCCGTGAAGGCAAATATTTTGTCTGTCTTGTTCCAGCACTCATTAAAGTCTGGCAGATTCTTCAGATACATTTATTGAATCAATTATAGAAAATGAAGCTTATACTCTTTCTGTTAGCCTATATAAATTTTATACCTCTATTTAGCAATCACTTATTATTTGTTTGCATGAAAAATTTTATAAGCAATATTGGGATAATATAGTATCCTCTTTTTTTTTTTTCTTAAAGGGTTTCTAAAATCACACTGCATCTAACATTTTGCTTAAACCATAGAGATGCACTTTGCTCACCAATCTTTTTGTGTAGGTCAAATAGTCCCAAGCTGTTTCTTGTTAATCTATGAGTTCTTATTTTGGTATATTGAAATTAGTATACAGATGTAAAACACATATTGAGTAATCTGATCTCAGAACTCCTCTACACTTTATAATTTCCCTCTATTCTAAAGTGACAATTTCGGTGGTGATTTACATTTATAAAATCTGGACAAAATATTCAATTTTACACATAAAGTAATATCTTTTTGTAACAATTGTAGCCTTTTGCATTACAACAGTGTACAAATACACATACTAGTGTAAACAGCTGTATATTGAGAAAGAAATACAAGGAACCTTTGGTAAATGTACAACTCGGCTAGAGAAGTGATTGTTATTAGAACATTGCTTTTCGATATCAGTGTGCATTAGGAGTTGACAATGGATCTTGTCAAAAGGCACATTATGAGCAGTCAGCTTTCATCTGTGACTGATATTGTTGGTTTGTGGTCTACAGTTTGAAATGGTATCAGTCTACTAGCTGCAACCTTTCACTAAGCTAAAACATCAATGGTTGTGTTTTTAAAAAGATTTACCTAAACATAGGTTTATTTAACAGAATTTTTCTTATGTACTTATAAATGTGGTGCTATAGTATGAATATTTGTATTCCACTAAAATTCCTACATTAAAACCTGTTATTATCAGATAGGGCCTTTGGAAAGTGATTGGATCATGAGAGTATAACCCTTACACTTGGGATTGGTACTTTTATAATTCCACCAGCTTATAAGAACTAGCTAATCCTTTTACCATGTAGGGACATAGCAAGGAGTCACACTCTGTGACCAACTGTTACAGTTTAAAAATATGAAGTGTCACTCAAAAGCTCATGTTTGAGAGAATCCAAAAAGTTTTGGGATGAAATGATTGGGTTGGGAGAGCCTTAACCTAATGAGTGCTTTAATCTCCTGCTAGAGATTAACTGTATGCTAACTGTAGGCAGGTAGAGTGTGACTGGATGGAGTGAATCATTGGGTCATGACTTTGGGGTATGTATTTTGTCCATGGAGAGTGGAGCTGTTTTTCTTTGCTTCCTGGTAGCCATGTCCTGAGTCACTTTCCTCCACCACACTCTTCTGCCATTATGTTGTGCCAACTTGGGCCCAGAGCAAGGGAGCCAGCTGACTATGAACTGAGACCTTTGTAACTATGAGCCCTCCTCTATAATTGTTCTTGTCAGGTTTATTGGTCTCAGTGGCAAAAAACCTGACTAAAGCACCAACAAAGCAGAACTTCATTAGTCTCCAATTAGCCAACTAGCCAACTAGCCAACTAGCCAACTAGCCAACTAGCCAACGGCATTTCCAGCCTTGAGAATTTAGAGAAATGTGTTTCTGTTGTATGTAGACTACCTGATTTATGCAACCTAAACAGATGAAGATACTTGGTTAACTACAAAGCAGAAAATGTGTTTCTTTCATCTTTTTTTCTAAGTAAACAACAAAGGCACTGAATAATGTGTGGCAACTCAGTCACTTGTAATCACGAGACTCATGATGTATGTTAGTACGTCTGTGAAAGTGGCTTGAATTCAGCACTTGGAAGTCTAAGGATCTCATCACGGTGAGAGGATTGTTAAAGAATGAAATTTAAAAGCAAGGGAAATATACAGGAAAATAATCATTGGTTCCAAATAAATGATTGAATAATACTTTTAAATTTCTTTTTATTACAATACCAATGCTACACATTATATAGTACAATGCTTTCAGAAAAAATATAAGGCTCTTAAATTTTGGGTCATCAAGTGTGTTGTTTCTGCCTTCATTGTATTCTCTGGAGTATGGCATCTTCCAGTAAATTTTTTTACTAATACAACTAGTCATCCCCCTAATGAGTATTTGAGATTTTTCATGAAACAGACGTGAACACTGTGAAAAGTGAATACTGTTTTGAGACAGGCAATTCATCTTGAAGAACCCATTAATTTTTGAGCAGGAAAGAATCTGAAATGAGTAGCAAACAGTGATGTCTAGACTCATGTGAACAGATTTTAGTGTTCTAATAAAACACACTTGGTTTTATATGAACTTACTGAAGTATAATAATGCCAACAATTAACTGTAATAGCTCTGAATGAGGATGGAGCAGTGGAGAGAATAGTAACTAAGAAAGTAAAAGAGGGCTGGGGTTCAGTGGTATAGTGCTCACCTAGCATGTGCGAGGCCCTGGGTTCAATTCTCAGCACCACATAAAAATAAATAAATAAAATAAAGGTAAAAAAAAAATAAAACAACTGTATTTCGGTTCCAGACACATAACACCTCCTAGACTTAGTGTTCTCATCTGTACAATGAAAGGGAACAATTGCAAGAAAGTCTTCCTTGTTTGTGATACTGTGACTTTGTGTGACATATGACAAACTGTATGTCTACTCATGTAAGAAGTGTATTTGTCAACTGTACATATTTACAGGTAAAAATGTTTTCCCCCATAAAGTCTATATTCATTTGCTTTTTGATTTTATACATTACTCTATCATTAGTTATTTATTGAGAGACAGAAGATTCATTAGATTCCCTCTCCATGACATAGCTTATCCTATGCAGTGAGAAGGTTTTTTTGAAGGTATAAATAAAAATATAAGATAAGTTAATGTCTAAGAAGTATTCAGTAGATATCCCTGGCTGTAGAGCACTTAGAATATATGCAGGTGGCTTGGCTTTTTGCTGAGGTGGTCAGGTAATGTTTGCATGAATGTTTTAAGATATGCTCAGAATACTGAAAGGCCTGAGAAATTTAATCTACAGAGAGGAGAGAGAAGACAGTCTATGTAAGCAAAAAGTACACTTTAGAGCTCTATTTTAGAAAACAATCTAAATATTATTCTCTTAGGCCATGGTGCTTCCATCCAATTCCTTATTATTTGGTTTAAATCTCACTTTCATCATCAAAGCCCAGTTACATACAATTTTCTATTAAAAGTCTTCTAATAGTTTTGGGCTACAGTCGTGGCTTAGTGGTAGAGCACTTGTCTAGCAGGTGTGAGGTACTAGGTTCGATTCTCAGAACAACAAATAAATAAATGAATTTAAAAAATGGTCCATCCACATATTAAAAAACTTTTTAAAAATAATAAAAGTCTTATATAAGCTCTAGACCACTGCTTCTCAGAGTGTGTTTCTTCAAAAACTATTCTGCCTAATGATAATGGAAGTCACATGGAAAACTAATTATTGTATCTATCTATCTATCAAATTAAATCATAAAATATTAAGATAATATTAATATAGTACAAAGTAACATTGAATTTTGAGCTTAAATCTTCTGGAAATGCATTTGAAATGCATTTGATTTTTTGGGATTGGCTAACTTCACTTAGCATTATCTTCTCCCACTCCATCCATTTACCTGCAAATGCCATGATTTTAATTATCTTTTATTGCTGAGTAATATTCCATTGTGTATATATGCCACATTTTTTTATCCATTCATCTACTGAAGGGCATCTAGGTTGGTTCCACAATAGTTTAGCAATTATGAATTGTGCTGCTATAAACATTGATATGGCTGTGTCCCTGGAGTATGCTGATTTTAAGTCCTTTAGGTATAGACCAAGGAGAGGGATAGCTGGGTCAAATAGTGTTTCCATTCCCAGATTTCCAAGAAATCTCCATACTGCTTTCCATATTGGCTGCACCAATTTGCAGTCCCACCAGCAATGTATGAGTGTACCTTTTTCCCCACATCCTCACCAACACTCATTTTTGTTGTCTTCATAATAGCTGCCATTCTGACTGGAGTGAGATGAAATCTTAGAGTGGTTCTGATTTGCATTTCTCTAATTGCTAGTCATGATGAACATTTTTTCATTTACTTGACAATTGATTGTATATCATCTTCTGAGAAGTGCCTGTTCAGGTCCTTGGCCCATTTGTTGATTGGGTTATTTGGTTTTATGGTGCTTAGCTTTTTGACTTCTTTAGATACCTTAGAAATTATTGCTCTATCTAATGTGTGAGGGGTAAAAATTTGCTCCCAGGATGTAGGCTCTCTATTCATCTCACAGATTGTTTATTTTGCTGAGAAGAAACTTTTTAGATTGATTCCATTCTATTTATTGACTCTTGGTTTTAATTCTTGGCTATAGGAGTCTTATTAAAGAAGTTGGAGCCTAATCCCACGTGATGGAGATTAGGGCCTACTTTTTATTCTATTAGACACAGAGTCTATAGTTTAATTCCTAGGTCCTTGATCCACTTTGAGTTGAGTTTTGTGCGTGGTGAGAGATAGAGGTTTAATCTCATTTTGTTGCATATGGATTTCCAGTTTTCACAGCACCATTTATTGAAGAGGTTATCTTTTCTCCAATGCATGTTCTTGGCAACTTTGTCTAACATAATTGTAGTTTTGTGGGTTAGACACAGAGACTATTCTGTACCATTGGTCTACTAGTCTGTTTTGGTGCTAATACCATGCTGTTTTTGTAACTATTGCTCTGTAGTACAGTTTAAGTTCTGACATAGTGCTGCCACCTGCTTCACTCTTCGTGCTAAGGATTGCTTTAGCTATTCTGGGTCTCTTATTTTTCCGGATGAATGTCATGATGCTTTTTCTATTTCTCTGAGGAATGTCATTGGGATTTTGATCAGAATTGCATTAAATCTGTATAATGCTTTTGGAAGTATGGACATTTTGATAGTATTATTTTTGCATATCCAAGAGCAAGGTAGATTTTTTCCCCCTTCTAAGGTCTTTTTTGACTTATTTTTTTAGGGTTCTGTAATTTTCATTATATAGATCTTTCACCTCTTTTGTTGATTTCCAATATTTTTTTTGAGGCTATTGTAAATTGGGTTGTTTTCCTGTTACCCTTTCTGAGGATTTGTCACTGATATATAGAAATGCCTTTGATTTATGGGTGTTGATTTTATATCCTGTTACTTTGCTGAATTCACTGTTTCTAGAAGTTTTCTGGTGGAACTTTTAGGGTCTTCTAGGTACAGAATCATATCATAAGCAAATAGTGCCAATTTGAGTTTTTATTTTCGTATGTGTATCCCTTAATTTCTTAAGGACTTAAAAACAGCACACTATAGGGACACAGCCACATCAATGTTTATAGCAGCACAATTCACAATAGTTAAACTGTGGAATCAACCTAGATGCTCTTCAGTAGATGAATGGATAAAAAAAATGTGGCATGTATACAATGTAATATTATATGTATACAATGTAATGGAATATCACTCAGCAATAAAAGAGAATAAAATCATGGCATCTGCCTGTAAATCGATGGAGATGGAGGAGATAATGCTAAGTGAAGTTAGCCAATCCCATAAAACCAAATATCAAATGTTTTCTCTGCTATAAAGAGGCTGATTCATAGTGGAGTAGGGAGAGGGAGCGTTGGAGGAATAGATGAACTCAAGGGAAGAGGGGCAAGGGGGGGAAGGGAAGGTACATGGGGTTAGAAATGATGATGGAATGTGATGGACATCATTAAGTACATGTACATATACATGTGAATATACTTTATATACAACCAGAGATAAGAAAAATTGTGCTCTTTATGTGTGATAAGAATTGTAATGAATTCTTTTGTCATATATAAATAAAAACTAATTTTATTTTATTTTTTTTTGGCTAAAACTTCATTTTTTTCTTTTTTCTTTTGGTACTAGAGATTGAGCCCAGGGGTACTTAATCACTGAGCCACATGCCCAGCCCATTTGGTATTTTATGTGGATATGGGGACTCACTGAGTTGCTTAGGGCCTTGCTAAGTTGCTGAGGAGAACTTTGAACTTGCAATTCTCCTGCCTTAGCCTCCCCATCTACTACTGGGATTATTGGCATGCATCACTGTACCTGGCTAAAACCTCATGCTTTTTTCCTTGCCTATATCTCTGTAGCTTCTACAGAACCTAATCTAGTAGTACACATTAAGCTGTAATGTGAAAAGCAAGGAGAAATTTTTGAGAGCTGTGGCAGTTTGAGAAGTAGGTGATTGTAGTGCTTAGTGGTTTATTAGGTATTTAATATGTACATATTGAATTTCAGAACAATGTGTATCCTCATTAATAAGAAATCAGTAGTTTTGTTATGATTTCAGCTTTCAGGTTTCTGGGAATTATGTCATTTTACTACCAATAATAATGCATACACAGTAAATGCATTAAATTCATCTAAGAACAAAATTAAGTGCTTAGGGCAGATGTTTAAAAACTTGTATAAACATAATTTCCATGAAAAAGGAGTTCTTTAATTCCAAGAACAAAATTCTTAATTAAAGTCCTGTGACTTGTCTGTGTTTTATAAATGTTTCTGTGTTGGGCTGACTTGGTTTGTGCTTTAGATGCTAGTAAGAGTAATAGGACACAAGAATTAATTTGATCATTTATTCCATTATATATTCACATAAAGATGTGACCTAGGAAAACAATTGATTTTGGACTAATCTAAAGAAAAACATTTCTGTAACCAATGGAATATACCATGTAAGGGAGAAAATAATTACTTTTGTGTCTATATCATTATTATGACCACAAAGCATACAATGATTTTAAATTTTGTATTAAGTGATATTAGGGTAAGATATTTGTATTTTCTCAAAATTTCAAATATTTCCCATGGTATTAAATTTTTATTTTATTCAGAGAAACAGATATTTCAAGAAACTCATGAAATAGAATATTCAAATACATCTTGAATTTATATAAAAATCTAGAAATCTCAAATAAAAGGAACATATAATGTTTTGGAAGATTTTTTTGACTCATCTATTTTGTCTTCTAATTGTGCTAAATATTGGGAGGGAAATTATAGCTGAATTTCAAAGACTATAATTGCTTATTTAGTGTTGACTTCTGATGTATAAGTAAATAAAAGTTTTTAATTGATTTCTGGAATTAAGGTAGGGTTGAACAAAGCAGGTGGACCAAACAGCCAGCATATTTTTGATAACATTCAATCCAAACTGTCTTAATTTTATGTAGCAAACAGGACATTGTTTAGCCATTATTATTAGCCTTAAATTAAGGCAAATATTCCAAAAAAGGATTCCCTTTAAATAATTTATTCATATTAGATATACACAAAGTTTGCTATCTTTTATATATTTGAATATAAATTCAATGTGTCATGGCTACAGATGTTTCAGTGAAAGGTTTCTGGTCCTAATTCATTGTATAACTCATGTCAGATTTTAAAAAGCTAGATTATATAGAATTTTTATTATTCACTTATTTATTCATAAAATACATGTTTACTAAGCATATGAAAAGTAGATAATAATATCTTAATACATATCTCCATACAAAACCATCCTCAGAATTAAAGAATAAGAGCTTCTCTTAAATCCATAAAATATATAAGGGGCATAGTCTCTCACCATATATAATGGAAGAAGTGGAAAACCCATTTACAATGTTCTCCCCACCCACCCTGAAACACTGGATGATTGACAGAGTAAGACCATATCCCTGTGAGATGAGAAAATACAAGGTCTGACTTTCTACATGGAGGCCATTTCTGGATCATGACAAAGTTGTTAGGGGGGCAAGACCAAAGTAAGAAGGATGCATAAAGAACTCTGGAAACATGGACTTGGCGTAGTGAATGCTTGTAATTCATGTTGCCTCCCATTCATTTTGAATACAAGTTTAATTTTCTTACATTAAAGGCAGGGCTCGGTCACCAACCGTTGATACCATCTCCAATTCAAACCACACTCAGATGACTTGAGTCAGTATAAAAACTTTGAGGCATTTTTCTCCTCTAAAGGAGAGAGCTGGCTGAGTTCCCAGTTCTCTGGAGTTGAAAGTGACCCACATCCTGTCTCTTTGCATGACTTGGGCAGATCAGCTGGGCTCTTGCCTCCTGCCTCCTAGGGAATGGAGGGCCACCTTCTCAACTCATGGTGTTCTACTTGGTGGGGATGGTGAGTGAATACCTTCAAACTTGTTTCCTGCTGTGGTGGTGAGGGGAAATTGCAGCTAAACAATTTAGGGCTGCCCCAGGCAGGTTTTCTATCTCTCAGTCTGACTCCCAGCACCAAAGGAATATCAAGTCAGCATAAACTGGAACTGCTTAGATGCAAGACTGATGGGTATCCATCATCATAAACAAGTTCCTGCATGAGGATGTCTGGCCACAGGTGGGACAACTTTGCATTATTTCATTCCCCAGGTAAAAGGAACAGCCATAGGAGGCACACTGAGCTCATGTCCAGCTTCCCTTCATTTCCTATTAGGAAGAGTTGCTAGGGGCTCTGGTACTGGAACCACAATTTAGTTGGGCACTGTCAATACACTTGTTACTTTGTCTTGGTTTTTTTTTTTGGGGGGGGGGGGTTCTAGGGATCTAACCCAGGGTCTCACTTGTGCAAAACAGGTACTACTGAGCAACACTCGCAGACCTCAGGGGTCTCTTTAATCTCTGGCTGACAAAGGATTTGTGCATATGTACAGTGAAGCCCAGCCAGGGCCAAGAAGGAGCCTATGGTCCTGGCTACTCAGGAGGCTGAGGCCAGAGGGAAACTTGAGCCTGGAGCCCAGAGTTCCAGGCCAATATAGGCAACATAGGCAGACCTCCATCTTTTAAAACAACAAAAACAAAATAAAAAGTAAAATCCATGAGTTAAGGAAAAGAAAAGCTATAGACCAAAGACCAGTTACTGAGAATTTAGAAGAAACCATTTTCTGAGTTTGTACAGAGCTTAGATTTATTTAAGCTCCCACCAGCTACATAAGAAAATCTCATTGAGCACATGAATGGATTTCAGTAGAGACCCAAAACAGGTCATGCTTAAATAACATGACCTGGATGGAACTCAAGCCCTCACACATGTTAAGCAAGTGTTTTAGCACTAAGCAACATCCCCAGGTCTCAGAGGTTCCTTTAAACTTTGGATGACTACCAATCAGTGCATGTTTAAAATGAATAAAGGAGTTTAGAAGTTATTTTAGAAAAAAGTAATAGATTATTTTAGACTCTTTTTAAGAAAACAGTATTCCAGAATCACTTGTATCTAAAAAATAAGCCTTGAAGTGATGAAGCAGGTCCGCAAGTAACCAGTGCCTACTATGACAAACTTCAACATCTCTAAAGAAATACAAAAGAAAGCAGTCAAGAATATAAAATCCACAGTGTCCAGTGTCTAGCATCTAATAAATAAATTACTAGAAATTTGGAAGGAAGGAAAATGTTATCCATACTCAGGAGAAATTTTATTCAATGGAAACAAACTGAAAACTATAGAGATAATGAATTTTTATCAGACAAGGACCTTAAAAGCTCTTAGGAATGGTACATGTGCTTAAGGATTTAAAAGAAAGGGATTGGAGAGGAGGGGAGGAGTAGGAGGGATAGGAAGGCCAACAGAACATAATAGACAATATGATTGATGTATGTACATTCCATGTATGTATTATATGACAAAATACATTCTACTGTCATGTATGACTAAAAAAATTTTAAAATAATCATATGGTAAAAATAAATAAATAAATAAATAGATAAAATATTAAAAAAGGATTTAAAAGAAGGGACAAAGAAGGGAAAATGGTAGTAGAATAAAGAAACAGTGGAAATTCTAGAGAAGAAAAACACTATTTGAAATAACAATGAAATATCAGTAAATGACATTAACAGCATATTAGAAAATGCAAAAGGAACAATGATTTGTAGACATGGCAAAAAAAAAAAAAGTCATATAAAATGAAACACAGAGGTGAGTGGAGCCTCAGGGGCCTGTGGCAACATATCAAGCTATCTGACACATTTAGGGAGAAAGGAGAGCACAGAAAATTTTAAAGAAATAATATAACCAGCTTTTTTAAATGTAATGAAAACCATACACCCACAGATCTTGAAAATTCTGTGAATGTCGAAATGAGTGTATGTATATCTATACCTGTATATCTATCACCAGCTGACAAAATCATATCATAATCCAAGTGATGCAAATCAGTGATAAAGAGAAAATTAGATCCAGAGAAAAAAGACTCATTGCTTTTGCAAATCAAAGGCAACAAAATAAAATGCTAAAAGATAAGATCAACCTAGAGGTATATTCTCAGTGAAAATGTTTTTCAAAAATTAAAAAAAGGAAATAATAAAAAATAAGTAAGAAAATAATAAAGACAATTATAAATAAATTAGAATTAGGAAAACAATAAAAACAGTTTAATTGAAAGCAAGTCTTTTGAAAGATTTGTGTGGTTTCATTTATTTAATATCACTTGATAATAAATGAAAAGCTTTATTTCTTGAATTACAATTCTGGTCCATTGATCTGTATGTCTTATTCTAGTATGACATTATCTTGATTACCTTAGTTTTATATCAAATTTTGAATTATGGTAGTGTGAATTGTCTTACTTTGTTCTTCTATTTTACAGTTATTTTGACTATTATTGCTCCCTTGTATATTTGATACAATTTTTATGATCAGCTGTCAATTTCTGAAAAAAAAAGTTCTAGAAATGGATGACCCTGTAGATAAATTTGATGAGTAATGTTATTTTAACAATACCAAGACTTCTAATCCATAAGAGTATCTTTACATTTCTTTAAAACATTTTTTCAATGATATTTTATAAATTTTAGTGTTTAAGCCTTTCATATATTATATAAAATGCATTCCTAAGTATTTTGTGTTTTTTGGCATTATAAATAGGTTTCTTTTTAAATTTTGCTGTTTTTGAATTTTCATTACTTATAAAGAAACTATTTTTGCATATTGATCTTATATCTGGCAACTTTGCTAAATTTGTTAATTAAGTCTCATTCTTCAACAAAATTCTACAGAAATTTCTACATATAAGATGCCATGGTTTGGAAATACATAGTTTAGTCTTTTTCCCAATGAGGATGTCTTTTATTTACTTTTCTTACCCGATTGACTTCAATCGAATCTCTAGTATAATACTGAAGAAAACTGATGTATGTAGGTATCCTTGTCATGCTTCTGATCTTAGGGGAAAAATATCACAACTTTACTACTAAATGTAATGCTTATTGTGAGTTTTTCATAGATAATTTTTACTCTGAAGACACTCTCTTATATTGAGGATCCAAATTTTCTTTTTTTTTAAATAATAAAACTTTATTTCTATAGGCCCATTGATATGAATCATAGAATATTTGTCCTTTATTAATATGCTGTATTACATCCTATATTATGTTAATCACTATGAAGCTAATCTCACATTCCTGGGATGAATCTCATTTGGTGATGGTATATAATTATTATTATATGCTGCTCTATTTGGGTTTTTAGCTTTTTGTAAAAGATTTTTACATTAATCATCCCAAGAGATACTAGTCTATATTTTGCTTATTCTCTGAAGATATTTGTTTTGTAATGGTATAATACTGACTTCATAGAATAAGCAAGAAAGTGCTTTCTACTTTCCTCTATTTTGAAAGAATTTATTAAGAATTGGTATCAATTTGTCCTCAAATATTTGGTAGAAATTTGTCACTGAGGCCATGTGTTTCTGGACAGTTTTGTGATGAAGTTTAAAAATTACTAATATTGTAAGTTAGCTCAATTTTTTTTATTATAGCTTTTCTATTGCTTCTTGAGTCACCTTTGATAGTGTGTATATTTCTAAACAATTGTCTATTTTATCAAATTATTTAATTTTTGGCATATGATTACTCATAATATTCCATTATAATCCCTTATTAAGGTTGGTAATACTGTCCCCTTTCTTACTCATAATTTTTGTGATTGTATTCTTCCCTGATTCTAGACTACTACCATAGCTTTAAAATATTCATATCCCACATAGCAACATTTTAGTCAATGATAGGACATATATATGTTAGTAGTTGTCATAAGATTATTTCATCCAGTAGTGTCATAGTCAGTTTTGTATAAATGCACTATGAAATTCACACAATTTTTGATTGTGGTGGCTACACAATTAGAAATGTTATAGAAATATACATATACATCATAGTAACGTCAATTTCTGGGTTTCTGTGCATTTTTGTCAACTCTCTTTCAAATTTCTTTGAAATTTAGTTATTGCAACATAAAAAGTAAGATAAAGTATTGATAAATCAGGTATAGGTAGTAAGAGAAAACAGGAATTCAGAAAAGACGGAATAAGTCAAAAGTCAAGGCTTCTGTCCAAAAATATCAATACTATTTTAAATATAAATGAAATAGAATCCCAATTCAAAGTCAAATATTGTCAGACTGAATAAATAAGAAAGTACCAAGTAGATATTTTTTTTCAATAATAAGAACCACACATTTATTAGAGGACATAAACAGATGGAAAGTAAAAGGACTTCTGATTGAGTCTTTTTTGTTTTGTATTGAGAATTGAACTGAGAGGCTCTTAACCACCAAGCCACATCCCCAGCATTTTTTATCTTTTTAATTTTTAGTCAGGTTCTCACTAAATTTCTAGGACCTTGCTACATTGCTGAGGCTGGTTTTGAATTGTGATCTTCCTACCTCAGCTTCCTGAGCCACTGGGATTACAGGTCTCATGTGAAGATGAGGTATTTTGACTCAGTACTCTGATTTTTTTTCTTCTGTGATCTACTATGGCTCGTTTCTTCCTTCCTTCCTTCCTTCCTTCCTTCCTTCCTTCCTTTCTTTTGAATATAATTTGTTGTTTACTTTTTTTTTAGTTATACATAACATTAGGTATTTATCATTTCTCATTACTTTTTATTTCTAATATTTTGGCTCTTTTATTGATTACATCTCTTTGATGAACTTCTTTACCTATACATGCATGGTGTTTATGTTTTCCTCTAGATTTTGGTATTACTTTTGTCTAGTTATTGATATTACTTGTCTAGTTATTTCAACATTTCAACAAATACTTGGGTCTGATTTAACACTTTATTTCTTGAAGTCAGGTCATTTTTCTTCTTTCCTGCATCTTCTAGTTTTGGACATTTCATGTCAAAATAATACAGACTGAAGTCAAAACTATCTATTTTCTGGAAAAACACTTGCCTTTTCTTCTGCCAGACTGTTACTTTGAGAAGTTGAGTCAATGTTTTCTGTATTGGAGCTATATTTGTCTTTCTTGTTGCTTTAGTTATATTCAGCAAATTACAGACTTCAAATATCTCCAGTGATGAATTGCTGCTACCTTCTGCTTAGAGTAAGGTCTAGGACGCTAAAGAGTTTCTCTTAGCATTCCTGTTCTACCTTTAAACCTCATCAGATTCCTCATGTCTGTTCATTTTACACCCGTTTCCACAATAGATTGTTTCATACTCAGTTAAATTCTTATGGTGGAGTCAGAGCAGTTTATTTTTTATTTTGCTCTTGTTTTAGTCTAGGCAGACTATTTCATGTGGCTAGACCTTTTAAAGCATTCTTGCCCCTTCTTCAAATGCAAGTAACTTCTTATACTGCCTAGAGTCCAGAAAGCAGGCAAATTCCATGTTCTTCCTAAGTTCAACCAATTCATATTTTGTATTAGTGGAATCTGAGGTGAATGAAATTCTTATTCCTCCCCATGTGTCAGCAGAAATATACTTTGTATTAATGCAGGATCCTAGGGATGTGTTTCCCACTCCAAACCCAGCAGCACATGATGGTATCAATGCATAGTACATTAAAGTAAACTTTCTTGTATTTCCTTCAGTAGCAGCCAGTTTCTTGGGTGTGAGAGATGACCTGCCTTTTCTCTAGAGGCAGAGGCTTTTGCTTTATGTCTGAGAAGGTCTACGGTGAGGATGTCTGCTACCTATTGCTCGGTGGTTGCTAACTATCACCATGTACTTAGGAAAGGAGAATGATACAGAGTACACATGGATTTCTCCAGATTCTAACTACTCTGTGCTCAAAACTAGATGACCCTCTAAAAATGGACCACAGAAGAGTTGTCTTTAATCAAGTCTCTTGCTCTCTTCCAGATTATTCTTATGCATGTTTAATACCTATATAAAGGAATGGATGAATGGGTGTTGATTTTCCTTGTGTGTGATGCTCCTTAGAGATCATAAACAGTCATGACAGTCCGCATGGAGTCTTTAAAAACTTGTTAAAATGGCAGTATTTTATTCATACCATCTTCTCTGATGGCCTGGCCATTTCCTTCAATACTCTGACAAATGTGGACAGTCCTTGTATTCTGTTCTCAAGGGCTTGATGTTTCGTGGATTTCAGTTTTCCAGATTGCCTCAAGACCTTAGATATCTGATGTGCTCTAAAAAATTGCTTTGTATATTTTCTGTTTTGTTCGCATTGACATCATGAATAATGAATGTTCTTTTATAGTTATAGAATTTGTACATTTAAATTGTAGTATAGATTAGTTTAAGAACATTTTTTGTTTCTGAATGTGAGTTATTTTTGAAACTACTGTTACACCACCAGCCACTTTTTTATTCACATAAAGCATCCTTAGTCACATATCTGTGTATAATTTCTACATGAAAACTTACTTTAGTCTTTTATTTGATGGTAATTTATTCTGTCAGAAAAACAATAATTATAAACTCTTTCCATGAGCTAGGATGGCATTCAGCATCTGAGGGTTGAATAAATACAGGAGTCTTGGAAAATGCTAAACAATTTCATCAATTTTTGTCCAAAATGTTCTTCCAATATCAAGTATGAAACAAACTCCATGTGACGCTCAGAGACATATTTGTCCTAAAACAGAAATCATCAAGCAAAATTGACCACCTGAAATCATTTATTAGATTTCCATAACTGATGAATAATTTCATCAAGGCAAAAATTGAAACTGTAGTAGCTATTTTCTTTATACTCTCTTTCACTTTCACTTTTCACACATCCACTTCTAACTAAAACAAAACACTAAAATATGACAACCACTAGTGACTGTTTTATCTTTGTAAAATCATTTAGCATCTCTAAGATTCAATTTTTAATTTATTATGTGGGCTAATTTTACCTACTCTAATAGGCTTAATAAAGAAATTGCAATTGAAAAGTGTTACCTACAATGAAGAATATGTGAGATATTTTTGCCTAATCTCATTTTTCTCCTTAGTGAAGATTGATGTGGCCCTCATATATGCTGTTCCATAGATCATAGGGTTGATTTAGGTGAATCCTTGAGCATTCCTATTGCATCTTTGCATTTATTCAAATGACACTGTGTTATTCTTAATTGAGGGTCTACAACACATTATCATTTTAGAATGTCTGATCAAATTAAAAATGCCTTTAAGTTTGATCTTTTTTATCATTGACTAAATATTATGGAATTTTGTAAATCGGGAAATGTTAAGAGGAAAATCATTAAGATTACCTTTACATCTATTATTAGACACTGCTTATTATAATAAGAAATATTAAGTTCATTGCAGTCATTGGAGAGGAATTATGAGAGAGCACAGTTACATTTTTATTTTGCACTTCCCAAAGCTATAACTGAGTCATGTTCAATGCTTTCATACAATAGTTTTGCAATCATGGTGAAATACATGGGCTAGCAATACTGTATGTAATCATAAATATCACTTTTGTTAACATTATAAGTGTTCATTTATGTTTTTTTCATATTATCAACATGTTGTTTTCACTATCTAGTTCTGTTTAGGATCAATACAATGTTTGTTTAATGACTCCAGTAGACTTGTGATTAATATAGGAGATGATAACATGGAGAGATAGCCCACAGGCTTTGAAGTGAGTTTTCTTTTTTGGTAGTGGGGATTGAACTCAGAGTTACTTGACCACTGAGTCACATCCCCAACCCCATTTTGTATTTTATTTAGAGACAGGGTCTCCCTGAGTTGCATAACACCTTTCTTTTGCTGAGGCTGGCTATGAACTCAATCCTCCTGTCTCAGCCTCTGGAGCTGTTGAGATTACAGGCTTGTGCCACCATGCAGGCTGAAGTGAGATCTTTTTGACTCTACCCACTTGTTGTTAGCTATAAAGCCCAGAGAGTTATTATTTCTTAGCTTCAGGTTCTTCAATGTTAAATAGGAAACAATATCAATGTTTTAGTGCTGCTATAAGAATTGGAGGAGAATCTATGTAAGAATCCTGCTTATTATTTACATTATTCAATAGCTCAAGGAACGGTACCAGTAATGATAGTGAATATTGTTATTTTTAATATTCCTGTTATGTGTGTTTCTTAGAGTTGAAGTTCACAGAAGCCAGGAGCTTCATCTACACACAAAGCTGTCTAAACTGCTCCTGGCATGCCACTCAATCCATATTTTATTTTTAATGGTTTCTTTCCCTCAGATCAATGCTGTTTGTCCTAGTTTGTATGAAGTCACACTATTTTTCTTGCTTAGTACGGCCACATTCCTTGCTTAGTACAACCATATCCCTTTAACAAAAATTTCTTGATTATGTTGCTGATTCAGCTTTCTTGTTTCCCCTAATCCAGTGGAGACTATTCCAGCACATCCTGTCGTTTTGAATACACTTAATTCAAAATGAAGGAAAAACCACCGATAGTCCAATTAGCTTGGCCTAACACAACCCCTGAGCTTAATTTTTGTATTAACACTGGCACTTTTGCCATTTCATTCTTTCCTTGGCTCCTTCTGCTATGTATGATTTCAAGATGACAATTCCCTTTGGACTTTTGGCTGAAGGCACTTGTCACTTCCAATTCATTATGTCCTTGATATTTGCTCACCACAGAGCATCTGTCCCTATGCAAATGGCTTTGGAAGAGGATTTACATCTCTATAAATGCAAGATAAATATGAAGCCTGATTATAAGTTTAGAAAAATTAAAAATGCAGGATAGTTATTCTAGGATTTTCTAAATCTTCCGTGGCTATATCTTATTTATGCTGCTATTTGAGTTTCCAGCAGGTATATTGCCTATGACATTTCTCTGTGGAACAACATCAGTCAAGGAAGGCAAGTCAGATGTGCAAATGTTTTATTTAACATTGCCTGCCTGTGTCATGTGGTCTGATTAAAAAATGATTTTAATAAATTGGATCGTTGTATATCTTAAAAGACACAAAGGCTGGAACTTCTTATTCGGGGACAATAAACAAAAATAGCTATTGACATTTCTCATTTAATTTTGACACATGTCATGTCTTGGTAAATTTTGTTACACTTCTTATTGCACTTTTTATTTAGTGGGTCACTAGTTAAATGCTCACAATTCAGAAGCTAGTAGTTTCATATAAAAAATTATATTTTATTTAATTCTGATAAAGGCAAAATTTAAAGTCATTGGGCAAATTATTACACTGTTTGATATCACCCAAAACAATTCAGAGTGTAGCATTTTATGTTCCAGAAAACAAAAGGCATAGAATCAGGAGTCAGAACATTACTGTTTACTGAATATGTGACCTTAAATAAATTGGGGGGGGCTATAAAAATACCTGCTTGTTCTAAATGATGGGAACCTCTATAGGTCTATATGAAATAGTAGATATTAAAGTGTTTAATGCATCCTGCAAATAAGTTTTACGACCTCTTACATGAAGGATTTTACTAATATTATTTTCCTTGTTGTAGTCATAGCTAGACACTAACAGAAAATCTTTTTGCTTTACTTTTAAGAGCATGTTGCATAATAGTTCACTCAAGAAATATTTTTTTTTTTTGCCAGGCATGGTGGCACATGCCTGTAATCTCAACAGTTTAGGACACTGAGGTAGGAGGATTTCAAATTCAAAGCCAGTCTCAGCAACTTAGGAAGGTTTTAAGCAACTTAGCAAGACCCTATTTCAAAACAAAATATTAAAAAATGGGCTAATATATACATATATAATTAATGCCTTTTAGTACTACTTTTGGCACTAGGCACTATGGATGCAACAAAAGAAAATCCACAGGGTCAAAATCAAACTGAGTGGACTCTTTAGTATAGAAATGGCATCTGGCATCAGATTTCAGTGTGACACAGGTCAACTCATGTTATTATAATATCAGGCTAAAACATGGAAAGCCACAAACAATAATAACAAAGATAAATCTTATCTTAAAGGAGTTATAGATTAAAATAAAATAATCGCATCATATTTACCTTAAGAAAAATGGATACTATAAAATTTGTTTTCTATATTATGAAAAAATAAAATTTGTGTCTGTACAGAGATAAATTTAATTCATCAGCTTAATATTCATAGTGAAAATGTCAAGGGATCTGGAAACTATTGCATTTGTCAAATTTGGCTATGTTTTTGGACTAGCCAGATGTCTGGAAGGATATGAAGCAATTAGCTGATGATCAAAAGGCATTATCCACTTTGAATCAAAACATTTGGATTTCCTCGAGAGGATGTACAAATAAAGGTCAATGAGGAATGGCCTTTACCCTCTAAACTCTGACAGGCGCAAACAGGATGGTCAGAAGTGGTCAGTTTGTTGGGACATCTTTGACACTTGTCATACACTGGTTGAACTGAAGGCTTTTTCCTCAAAGAAAAGTTGTTAGTGGAGCTTTAATCCCTGGTGTTAAAAAAAAGTCTCAGTCTCTTTGTGTGTGAATCATGTGGAGGATGAAGTCAGAGTCACATCTTTTCACCTGAAGGGTGCCCTTCCTTTTGAACAATGATTTCTAGAGAGATATAGGTTTTTCTGTTTCTCTGTTGCCTTCAACAGGAGCTTTCCAGTAGGGCTCTAGTGGATTTTGGTAAGTGAACTTAGTATGACTTGTACCCTCTGGAAAGTTCCAATGCTAGAAAGGGAGCAGGAGTGGGGGGAACATTGATGAGTGCATGCAATTACCTACAAGTGGGATCTTGATGAGTGTCCTGACCTCTCTGGGCCTCCGTGTCACTTTTTTGGTATAGTCAATGAGTGAGATGAATACATTTCTTAGATCATTTTAAATGAAAATTTATTGAGCAATTATGTGTCAAGGATACAAATTTTCTGGAATTCTTTATTCAAGAGCAGTAATAATTTCCCATTATTCTATAAAATGAAGCTTCAGTCATGTTTCCATCATAGTGCATGATTGTTTTCCTTCTTGGGATCATTCCTGTAGATTCTTCTTCATCTCACATGCCCAGTTAATCCTACCTGTATATTTAAATCTTACTCACATGTCAAAGACAAATCTCAAATCTCATCCTAATCCAAAAATCTCTTTTATTTTGAACTATTCCAGTTCACAAAGTCTTATAGAATTTATCATCCTTGTGCTTAAATATTTCATCATTTTGGATGTGTTATTTTTGTTTCCTGAACTAGGTTTGTAGCTCGTGTGGTTCTAAGTTATGTTCTATATCTTTTTTGCAGAATCACAGAATATATCAAAGTTAACTACATAATAAATATATATGAAATACCAATTCTAATTATTTAGTTAATACCTGTGTAGCTTTCATCACCCCAAAATGACAAATATATTAACAGATGAACCACCTACTGTTTGCTAAAATAATGCAACTGAGGCTATTGTAAATGGGTAGTTTTCCTCATTTCCCTCTAAGAAGATTTGTCACAGATATATAGAAATGCCTTTGATTTATGGGTATTGATTCTGTATCCTGCTACTTTGGTGAATTCATTTACTAGTTCTAAAAGTTTTCTGGTGTAGGTTTTTGGGCCTTATAGGTATAGAATCATATCGTCAGCAAATAGTGCTAATTTAAGTTCTTCTTTTCCTATATGTATCCCTTTAATTTCTTTTGTCTGTCTAATTTCTCTGGCCAGTGTTTCAAAAACTATATTAAAAGAAGTGGTGAAAGAGGGCATCCCTGTCTTCTTCCAGTTTTTACAGGGAATGCCTTCAATTTTTCTCCATTTAGAATGATGTTGGCCTGGGGCTTAGTGTAGATAGCCTTTACGATGTTGAGATATGTTCCAACTTAATGAAAGAGGCAAAAGAGCTATACAATGAAAACTATAGAACTCTAAAGAAAAAAATTCAAAGAAGACCTTAGAAGATGGAAAGATCTACCTTGCTCTTGGATAGGCAGAATTAATATTATCAAAATGACCATACTTCCAAAAGCACTATACAGATTTTATACAATTTTGATTAAAATACCAATGACATTTCTCATAGAAATAGAAAAAACAGCCATGAAATGCATCTGGAAAAATAAGAAACCCAGAATAGCTAAAGCAATCCTTAGTAGGAAGAGTGAAGCAGGTGGCATTGCTATACCAGACTGAAACTACTACAGAGCAATAGTAACAAAAAGAGCATGGTATTGGCACCAAAACAGACTGGTAGAGCAATGGTATGGAATAGAGGACACAAAGACTAATCCACAAAACTACAATTATATTAGACAAAGGTGCCAAGAACATGCATTGGAGAAAAGATAGCCTCTTCAACAAATGGTGCTGGAAAAACTGGAAATCCATATGCACCAAAATAAGATTAAATCCCAATCTCTCACCATGCACAAAACTCAACTCAAAGTGGATCAAGGACCTAGGAATTAAACAAGAGACTCCGTGTCTAATAAAAGAAAAAGTAGGCCATAATCTTCATCATGTGGGATTAGGCCCCAACTTCCTTAATAAGACTCCTATAGTGCAAGAATTAAAACCAAGAATCAATAAATAGAATGGAATCAATCTAAAAAGTTTCTTCCCAGCAAAAGAAACAATCTGTGAGGTGAATAGAGAGCCTACATCTTGGGAGCAAATTTTTACCCCTCACACATCAGATAGAGCACTAATCTCTAGGGTATATAAAGAAGTCAAAAAGCTAAGCACCAAAACAAACAAACCAACCAAACCAACCAAACAAACAAAATAATCCAATCAATAAATGGGCCAAGGACCTGGACAGACACTTCTCAGAAGAGGAAATACAATCAATCAACAAATATATGAAAAATGTTCATCTTCACTAGCAATTAGAGAAATGCAAATCAAAACTACTCTAAGATCTCATCTCACTCCAGTCAGAATAGCAGCTATTATGAGGACAAGCAACAATAAGTGTTGGCGAGGATGTGGGGGGAAAAGGCACACTCATACATTCCTGGAGGGACTGCAAATTGGTGCAGCCAATATGGAAAGCAGTATGGAGATTTCTTGGAAATCTGGGAATGGAAACACCATTTGACCCAGCTATCCCTCTCCTTGGTCTATACCCAAAGGACTTAAAATCAGCATACTACAGGGACACAGCCATATCAATGTTTATAGCAGCACAATTCATAATTGCTAAACTATTGTGGAACCAACCTAGATGCCCTTCAGTAGATGAATGGATAAAAAAAATGTGGCATATATACACAATGGAATATTACTCAGCAATAAAAGATAATTAAAATCATGGCATTTGCAGGTAAATGGATGGAGTGGGAGAAGATAATGCTAAGTGAAGTTAGCCAATCCCAAAAAATCAAATGCCAAATGTTATCTCTGATATAAGGAGGCTAATTCATAGTGGGGTAGGGAGGAGGAGCATGGGAGGAATAGATGAACTCTAGATAGGGCAGAAGGGTGGGAGGAATAGGGAGGGGGCAGGGGGTTAGCAAGGATCATGGAATGTGATGAACATCATTATCCAAAGTACATGTATGAAGACATGAATTGATGTAAACCTACTTCATATACAACCAGAGATATAAAAAATTGTGTTCTATATATGTAATAAGAACGAACTGTAATGCATTCTGCTCTCATTTATTTTTAAAAAGTCAATTAAAAATAAAATAATGCAACTGATAAACTGTTATTTTGATTTTGAGAAGATCAAGAATATTTTTCTCTCTAAATTTAAATATCAACATTGAAAGAGTATTCATATTACTCTTTGATCCAAATGCTCATATTCCCCACCCCACCCCCACAAATTCATGTGAAATCCTAAACCCCAAAGTGATGAATTAAAACAGGGGACCCCTGAGAGGTGATGAAGGAAGAGCCCTTAAGATCAGGATTACTGTTGCCATAGAAGAGTCCCCTGAGCCATTGCCACCCACTTCTCCTAGGTTAGGGCACATCAAGACAATGCAGATCATGAACCAGAAAGTGAGCTCCTAACACCAGATCATCTGGCCTCTAGATTTAAGACTTCAAAGCTTCCAGAATGGTGAGAAATCAACTTCTCTTGTTTAAGCTGTCCTGTCTATGGTATTTTGTGAGAGTAGCCTGAGCTGACCAAAATAGCTTCTTAATTAATTATGTAATAAACAGACATTCTCCTTTTTTCTGTGGCAACCAAGTGAAAACTTAAAATTATTAAAACTATGAGGTCATATAAAGAAAGTTTACATGGCATCATGCTTTTTGTCCCAAGGAGAAACTTGCAACTTGAACTTCACTGAGAAATTTGCCTTTTGAGTAATTTTTATTTTGAAACAAAAGGCCATCCTCTAAGATCCACGTTGCACAAAGAAGGAAAGAAAATACCTTTCTTGGTTAACGAACAAAACAGGTCAGAAACATTTCTTAAGAACACACTGTAGACATCACACAGTCATTTAAAATCCGAATTTGAAAAGTGGTACAAACTGAGACTAAATATTTGCTATGGGATGGCAACCCAGGGCAGAGTGCTATCGGAGTCTGAAGGAAGTTGGTCTGGCCATCTCTAAAGTGAAAAATTCTCTACCTGTTGCTCTTCCTGAGATATATTATGAATACATATGTCATCTAAGAAAACTCAACAATCAAGCCTCTAGTACCCAGAGTAGTCAGAGTCAGGCAACAGCTGTCCTCAGAGGATGTCATGTCAATGTCTTATTCACCATATGGTAGCCACAATTATGTAGCTGTTACTCTAGATCATGACTTATAATTTGTTAACCAATTCACTTATTAATGTATTTATACCTTGTTTTATTTAATTTTTTTTTCTTAAATTAATTGGTGGTGGTCATGTCTGGAAAACTGTTCCTTAATTTAGCCTGAGGACACATGCCTTTGGGAAATTCAGTCAGTCTCTTGTGGACTGGGTTCCCTCAGCTGAAAATGGAGGAATGAAGTCAAAATAACCCATGAGGTCCCTCTTGCATTTCTTTATGCAATGCTCTGATTTCTTTAACATGCTTAACAAGAATGACTAGACAAGACTTGCTGTGAATAAAATATCAAATGAGGAAGGCTACATAAATGCAAAGTAATAATAATATAAATGCAAAACAATAATTATCTCTGAGTTTTGGCACTTTACTACCAGTGGCGACGGTGGTAGGAAGGTGATTCACAGAAGCTCAAGAGCTCTGATTAAGGCAATAATGAGAGTGACTTAGAAGAAGCAGAGCTAAGTAAACACAGCATGAATAAGCAATAACTAAGTGCTGGCAGGCCATTTAAAAGTCAAAGCTACAAAGAAAGAATGAATTCATGGTTTCCAAGAATGGGGACTTAATAGGATAAAATGAATAGAAATTTGAAAGAAAACTGTAAGTTAAATATGATCAAATATCCACAAAAATATGAAGCCCTAAATTCTGGGGAGCTCAGAATTGTACAAATTGCTTCATAGAGTTTTGCACAATAAGACCATTGGAGAAATTTCAAGATCCTACAAAGTCATTTGTCCTCAGGTAGGACTCCCTTTGCTAATATGCTTCCTTACCTCTCTGATCTGGGTTCTAGCTGATCCTGAGTGAAACTTGCAGCTGTAGACTGGGGGTATAGTCAAACTCCACCTGAGGCTAGCCGTCTCACACTGAGATGTTGCCTGGCACTGAGGACTCTGCAGGTGGAAATGGGACTGGACAGGAGTAGAGAAATGGAAGGGAAACCATCTCTTAATTCTTGCATTGGTTCCTCTTTGATTTGACTCATGAATAAATCATCATGCAGATGGAAAAATACTTTCTTCCGATTTCAGGATGGCAAACATTTCAGCCTAGTCTGTTCTCTGGACATGCATAAGCATGTTTGAGGAACTGTATATTAAGGTATAAATTGGATGACCTTAATACAAAGAACTTTGTTGTTAGTAGAGGATCTTTACATGTTATCATAGTAATTTCTTTAATGTCTAGGTGATATTCATTTCATAAACCTGGAGTCTAGACACTACTTTCAAGGCAGTTTAGTCAAATGTGCATCTGTCTCAACTATTCAGAACAGTAGTTCATTCAGTCAATTCAGCAAAATTCATTCATTAATTTAATAAAGTTAGATTAGGTTACTCTTTAACAAGGTTTGAACAACAACAGCAATGAAAATTCTTTGGTAGAAGTTTATACAGTTAATTGATCTCTTATAAGATTCACTTAAATAGTTTGATTCAACTATTGCATTCTATATCTTAAGTATGCAATTGCAACAAATATTAGCTTCTGGTTTGACATTGATATTTTTTTCTTGCCCAGATCTTTTGTGAGACTAGTTTTAAAAATCACTTATTACAGAATAAAACACTAATACAGAAAATCACCAATATCAAATGTATGGTAAAATTAACAGGTCAACAAATATAACCTTGTCAACCACTCCAGGGACTCCTATCCGTGATACATTCTAGTTTAAACCATCTTGCTCCCTCTGCACAATCAGTCTCCTTACTTTTTGGACAATTGTGTGTGTGTGCATGTGTATGTGTTTGTGTTTATGATTCAACCCAGACATGTATTCCTAGACTCCATAGTTTAATTAGGTCATTTCAAAATGCTAATGTAATGTGTTCTTTTAGTCTTCATCTTGTTCTTTACTTCTAGAATGTTTGGTCTGTACAGTTTCCTATAGTTTCTGGATCTTACAGAGTAGACATTTATAATTAAGTTAAAGATATTCACCTTTGTATTTTCTGAAAACCAAAAGTTAAATCCAAAGGCTTGATGAGACTTAGGTCTCACCTCATTGATAGGAGCATAGACGGTATTGTGTCCTTCCCAAGTGAAGGTACAGAGTATTTGGTTGTGTATCATTTGATTATTAGAAATTATTTATAGTTAATGACTAAATTCATTAATGTATGTGAGACTAAGAAATAAAAATATTATCTATAATGTTTTGTTTTTAATTTATATACTAAATTCTTCAGTAAAACATACTGTTGTACCTTACCTTGATTGGTTCTTCAGGAATATAATTCATGTAAAAGGAGGAAAAAAAAAACCCTTTCTCTTTGTTTTACTAGTTTTCTAGATAATTAATTCCTAGCATACTCGTAAGCTTAGTGACTTCTTTAAAAACACTATTATGAAGTCATGGATTTATACTTATTTGATATTTTAACACTTGCAATTATGATTTTTTCCATGCTGAAATTATCCCATATTTGTCCAGCAGGGGCCCCTTTAAGTTGATGCCTGAATCCTTCGAAGTGACTTTATTAGTTTTTGATAGCTTCTCATCTGAAACAGCCAAGTATTTGAGACATCCTGTACATTAACATCCACATCCTGAAATGAGCCGATTTGCCAAGCAGCTTAGATTTCCTTCTGTGAGAAATGGTATTTCAAGACCATTTTCTGGGCAGTGTGTGATTGTGGGTTCTGTGTTGATGTGGGGAAATGGTAAATATTGCGGACTGAAT
The DNA here is from genome assembly GCF_048772815.1 of Callospermophilus lateralis. NCBI lineage: Eukaryota > Metazoa > Chordata > Mammalia > Rodentia > Sciuridae > Callospermophilus > Callospermophilus lateralis. The sequence continues at coordinate 122,441,920 of NC_135306.1, read as the reverse complement.
GTTTGTATCCTCTCCCCATCCTAAGTTCATGCGCTGAAATTCCGTATCAGTATGACTTTATTTGCAGATGGTTTTTCTGAGGTACTAATTAGGGTTAGGTGAAGGCATAGGGATGAGGATCTGACCCAGTAAGATCATTGTCTTTTCAAGAAGAGACACTAGAGCTAGCTCTCTCTTGCGTGCTCTGTGTCTTTGTCTCTCAGTGCTCATGTGAATGAGTAGTAAGAATATGATCATCTGGAGCCCACGTAGAGAGTCCTCACCAATCACCAACCCTCCTGATATTCTGACCTTGGATTTCTTGTCTCCAGAGCTCTCAGAAAATATATTTCTGTAGTTTAAGCCGCTCCATCTGTGGTATTTTGTTACAGCAGCCCAGGCTAAACTGACAGATTGTAAATATTGAACGACCACTTTTCACACAAAACAAAACTCCCATGTTTGTAACATTTGCTAATGTGCTTGGTGTAAATGTTCTGACCATGGCCAGTTTCAACTTGCCAATCATGGTAAATAGAATGGCAAAGAAATGTGCACAGCTAGGTCTCCAGAGCTACATCATCTGGGTGTGTCATCAGTACAGAAAATCACTTTCCCTTTGAATCCTATTTAAGTCTTGATCTACAAGTGACATATCCCACTAAACTTATGTCTCTGACCTTTTCTATTTATTTATTTATTTATTTATTTATTTTTTGTGGTGCTGGGGATTGAACCCATGTCTCTGACCTTTTAATTGATTTGGTTGTCAAGCTCATGCCCACAGATTTCCCTGGAAGGGCTTCTACCCACAAAGTCTCCTGAGTCCTCTCAGGGTGATAGCATTATTGTGTGACTGAATTTTACAGAGTTTTACTAGATATAATAATCCTTGCTGTATTTGTATAATTTTATTTTTATCCCTTGTAGAATCTAAAATATGCTATTCCATTTTCTTTCAGTATAAATTAATGCTGATGAAAAGTTTGATGGTGATCAATGAATTTTCTCTTTTTTAGAAATCACATGACCTCATCTTTTTCTTTCTTCAAATAAAAGAAAAATCACTAAAATATGTTTGTTCTTGTTTTTCCTGGATGGGTCAATTATGACTCATACTCTTAGATACATGTTGTACTCTTTCAACATGTGGTTTCTAACCTTTTTATTTGAACAAAATTTTAATTTTTAATATTTTTTCCCTTCAGCTTCTTTTCCCACAGCATTCTGTTTCCTATGCATCGGATCATTTTTGTCAGTACATGAAATTTCCCCTCAAATACTTTTTATCGCTTTTAAAATATTTATACCCATTTGATTCTCCACTTGGTACCTGAAGTCTTCATTTCAGAGTTAACTCCTGGGTTCTTTCTATCTGTGATCCTTTTTAGTTCATATCCAGTTCTCTTTTGTGTTCTGCCATTTCATATGTGAGTTTATAAATAGCAATTTAGCTCATTTTGAAATAATAGCTATATTGTAGTCTGGTTTTGAGCACTTATTTCGGAACCCTTTATGTGCTTACACTTTTCTCGTTTTCTTTTTTCTTATAAAAATTTGTCTGAGATTTATCCCTCTCACATTTCTGTCATTCAGTTTTACATATTATTTCTCCTGAACCTTAGAAGGGGCTATGGTTCAGGGAAGCTTTACAATTTTGTAGTACTACTGTTGTTTTTGTAATATTCAGAAAATCGGAGAACTTCTTCATGAGAATTCTGAGCTCCCTTTTTCTTTCATGCCCCTCCCCCATCTTTTTTTTTTGGAACATTTACTTCCGTCTCCTTTTTCCCAAACATGCTGATGTTTGCACACCCAGCAGTTTTTCCTTAGTGTTAGGTTCTGTCCTAGGAAGAAGACAAAAGAATCAGTTTTGAAGTTTCCTGAAAGCTTCTCCTTTCCAGTGGTATATTCTTACTGTTGTTATTGGAGCAGGAGAAGCATTCTCCCAACTTCAGTGCCTTTCTCATAATGACCAGTGATTACCTGTTGTTCTTTTAGAATTCTGTCCTCATGCCAATCAACCTGCTCAGTTGGTTTGCTATTTTCTGTCATACAGATGCTATATAATTATGTGTAAGTATACTTTTGTCTTCTTGCCCCCTAAGTTTACTGTTTAAACTCCTCATTGAATTAGGGTTTTGCTACCAAACTATTCTATTTTTTTTCTATGGGGATCTACAGAGACTCAAAAACTAGGCTGCCACCACAGCCACTTTCATAGAACCCATGTAGGTTGGCTCTTTAACTATTATACTCTAGTAATTTTCCTGGAACTGATTCTGGGTTTTCTGTGACATTTTGCTTGTGAATCCTGTGATGAGTTCTCTTCCCTTGGTTGCAGAGTAGGTTTCCCACTTAGATAATAAGTTCCAATATCAAGTTGAACTGAAAAATTGGTACTGCCTAACATGGGACAGTGAGTGGATAGAACATGGACAACCTGGGTTAAGACTGGGACATATATTTCTTGCATGCACTTCAGTAGGCATTTAAAACAAAATTTTGTTTCTAGAAATTTATTGCAATGATGATTGTACATTATTAAATAACTAAACATATATGAAAATAATACACAAATATAAAATTATGTATTTAATTAAGAATTCTTAGCACAATGCTAAGAATAGATACATTGGAAATTAGTGAAAACATGGCATACAACCATTGAAAATGCTATATAACTATACTCGATATTTAAGAAAAAGAGCTATGCATTTATCCTTTTCCAATATTCTCAAAACAAAATAATGTTTTATAGCTAGTATGTGTCCATGCACATATATGCATGTAGATAAAAGTATGTCATTGATTTCTGGTGATATAGTTTTCACGTATTAAACAGTTCTGGCAATATTCTTGTATGGATTTATTTTTCTATATTCACAATTTATTTTAAAAAACTAAAATAATGATAAATATCTTAGGGAATTAGAAAGTTGATGTGTATAGATATTCAGTAGCTCTAATAACAAATATAGTCATCATCATTTGCTAAATCTGTATATGTGAATTTTTTCACTTGCTAAAATTTGGAATCCCAAAACCAGTACTCAGAGCAATTTTGCTATCACTCACAGATATGGTGAGGATTTCAAGTTGCTCAAAGAGCATGCTTCTGGTTAAACTCAAGCAAAGAAGCTCTCTGCTCTTTTGTTTCAGCTCAATGTCTCAAAAAAATGTCCATTTTGTGGTCTAGTTATTATCGTGTTTTTCGCATTTTATGCTCTGTTAATGACTTCACTGCATAATGCTGAAGTGCTATGGTATGTTTCTGAGTACAAGAAGGATATGATGTGCCTTACAGAGAAAATGCATCTGAGATACATTTCATTCAGAAATGAGTCCATTGGCTGTGAGTTCAATGATAATGGATCAACTATATAAATAAAATAAGGTGTTTTTAGACAGAAATACAACTAATACAAGTTATATATTGATCAGTTGATGAAAATGTTCTGACCAAAGGATTTTAGGCTCTTGATCCTTTAATTCCCCTAAAAACAATAATTCAGTATTTGCTGATTTAGTGTTCACAGTGACTTTATTTACACATTCATAATGTGTACCTACATACATATATACATTTGAAAACATGTATAGTTACATGTCATATAATGACTTCTCAGTTAGTGATAGAGCACATGTGAGAGTGGTTCTGTATGAATCTATTATCTAGTGAAATCATTGTCCTTTTTGTTTGTGTAAGTATGCTTGATAATGTTGGGACAATGACAGAATTGCCCAATGATTCAGCTATCAGAAGATATCTCCATCATTAATTGATGTATAACTGTGTGTATGTCTATTTATGAATGAGCATCTATTATACTGACTTGGAAACTGCTAGTTACTAAGCCTTTCCAAAATTGCTCCCAAATCTGAAAATTGGACCCAGTAGTATTTACGAGTATCCTTTGGGATTACTCTGTGGACTAAACATCATAGCATTTGAAAAGTCCATTTCTTTAGTTAATAATGTGACCACCTGAGATGACTATGATCCCCCATACACTGTCATCTTACACTGGTAACTTTTTAATCCTACATACTCATGTTCTGAATAAATACTACCAGTTACTTATGTGTCTTTGTTGGAACCCCTGAAATCTCACACATTTAGAGAAATTCTCCGTCTATTGTGTGTGGAACTATGAAAATTACAGCATTTATTCATTTTCAATTAAATAAAAGTGATCCAAAGTAAATGTTAGATTTAGGAAAATATTTCTGAGAGCTATCTCTTAATGGCTTAAGTGTATAAAGTTGATTTCTGGTTAAAATTCTGCCTTTTTTCCAGTCCTTGCATTTGCCTCGAATGACTTGTTTCTTTTTTGAGGGGAGAGACAGCTTCCAAACTTCAGTTTCAAGGGGAGCAACAGTGGCAGATGAATAACAGATGTGTGTCTGAGAGCAGATACAAGGAAAATAATGAGTCAACTTTAAAAATTCCTGGAAAATTAAACTAGAACTAAAGATGAAACACAGCTATTTCCTACTTACCATTCCTCAGAGAACTGACTTGTGAGGTACAGCATATGGCTGAACTCTTAAGTAGCAGCTGATTTCAGGAAATCTAAAGCCAGGGAGATTTAATTTCAAAGATTCGAGTGATGGTTTAGTAAGTGGCATAAAAAATATGGACAGATAGAATTCCAACCCACTCAAGTTTTTTTGAAGCATTGTTTTTCATAATGTAACCTTGGACGGTGGGTAAAATGGCTACACATGTATGGCACATATATGGTAGTATTTCCTTCTAGATCTAGTAAATATTCCTGAATGGTTATGCATTGAAGTATATTTTCCTTAGATTTCTTGATCTAATTTTTTTTCTAACTATGCAGAAGGGCTGAGCTTTTATATACAGTGAGTTGAACTCACTGCCTACACACAGTGTTGGAGATTATAAATACTCTTTTGTGTATTAATATCTTCCCAGGCATTAAATTAATCTCTCTCATGTACGTCTCATGAAGGAGACACAGAAATCCTTCTATTACTTTACTGGTGAAAGCAAAGAGCAAGTGGCCAACACTGCTTTTGTTGAGTGTGTGAAGAAGCAGGGTTTTGAAGTAATATATATTACTGAGCCTATTGATGATTATTGTGTGCAACAGCTCAAGGAGTTGATGGGAAGAGCCTGATCTCTCTGACCAAGGAAGGCCTGGAGCTATCTGAAGATAAGGAGGAAAAAAATAAATACATAAATGGAGGAGAGAAGGCAAAGTTTGAGAAGCTTTGCAAACTCATGAAAAAAATCTTGGATAGAAAGGTTGAGAAGGTGACAATGGCTTGTGTCTTCACCCCACTGCGTTGCTACCATACCAAAGCCAACATGGAGCAGATCCTGAAGGCCCAGGCACTTTGACACAATTCTACCATGAGCTACATGATAGCCAAAAAGCACCTAGAGATCAACCTTGACCACCCCATTGTGGAGACACTGAGTCAAAAGGCAGAGGCAGAGAAAAATGACGAGGCTGTCAAGGACCTGGTGGTGCTGCTATTTGAACCTGTGCTGCTCCCTCCTGGCTTCTCACTTGAGGACCCCCAGACCCACTCCAGTCACCACTACTACATGATAAAGCTAGGCCTAGTCACTGATGGAAGATGAAGCGACAGTGGAGGAACCCAGCAATACTGTTCCTGATGAGATACCCCCTTTTGAGGGTGATGAGGATGCATCTCATATCTAAGAATTAGATTAGAAATTGCCACTGAGAAATATGCCCTCTATATAGTATCCCCATGGCTCCTACAATAGCCTTGAATGGCTCTTTCCCTCCTGGCTTCCTCTGCTCATTAATGTTCTAGTGGTTTTTCTCCTATCCTTAGCATCTTAAGGCAGGAAATAAGGGCATCAAGCCCCCATACCCTACCTAGTTTGGCAGCAGGTTTGAATGATATATTGTATTTTTGTTTGTTTATTTTATTTTGTTCCAAAATTAAAGTTTGCAAAATAAAGAAAAAATAGGAAGGAAAAAAATACAGTTCTTCAGTTGTAATGCAAAACAGAATTAATTCAAATAAACTGAAAAAAATCCATCATTTTTTTTTATCAGGATCAAGTTATATATATATATATACACATATACACACACACACACACACACACACACACACACACAGCCATGTTCAAAAATAAGACTATTTCATATTGGTGCATTTGATTATTACAGTTTTAGATCACTCATATCTTACAAACTATAATTTAAATTTATGTCAAGCACTTACCATCTGATAGGGTCTAAATTTTACAGATCTTGAGAATTTATGTGACAGTTATCTATAAGGACTACATTGAGGAAAACATTTTAAAATTGTCACAAAGTATTAAAGATGACCTGTTACTATTACATTGTTTATATCAGAATTTTCAAAGGCTGTATCTCCATATTATGACATTTTATATCCTTTTAAAACTGGATACCTTATTTAAATGATTTATTTGAATCATCTCAATTTAGTGGATAAGTATATAATCTTTGGAGCTACCTCTCTGAGTTTGAATCCTGGCTCTGCCACTTTCTAGCTGTATGGTCTTGAGCAAGGTACTTGACTTTTTTGTGCTTTAGTTTCTTTATCTAAAAAACGTATATAATAATACTATTTACTGTATGGTATTATAAAAATGAGTTAATACTTTTGAAGCACTTAGAATAATCTTTTACATTCAGTAAACACTATAACAATTTTCTTTAAAATAAAAAAATGAATAAATTCTCAGTAAAAAAAAATTCTTGGAATACTAAGAACATAAAGGAAACAAGAAATCACATCTATACACCCACAAATCTCATCACCAAGAAATAATCTTTTATGAGTTTTATTAATATTATTTCAGAATTCTGTGAATATAGATAAAAAGAATAATAAATTAACATCTAGGCGTGAACATAATTTGGAATAAACAATTCGCATGCTTTTTGAAACTTAAAGCATTAGATTTGATTTTATTTGGAGTTAAGACATAAAAAAGAAGTAAACTGTAATCAAGGGACTTGGTAAATGTTATGTAACTGTTTCTTCAACAGAAATTCATATTTTATTGAGATACTCCCAATTTTAACAAAAGATATTATAGAATTATTAAAATAGTAGAATTGTTATTTTTTTAAACTCATGTATGAAAGGTATAGTGATTTAACATTCTGGTATATTTTCATACCTCTTTTCAGCAATACATTATTTTTGCATAATTTAACTGGAGTTTTTCCTGAATTTGTACCTTTGATTGGCATGTTCTATTACACATCACAGCTTCCTTCCTCCCTTGTGTTAATGGGCATTTCTGATCATCTTTCCTTTTTGGTGTGTTAATGATTCTCAATTTAAGGTATAATAATCATCTTGTATTGAGTCATCCTTAGTCTACCTGCCTTTTTAAATCATTCCAGTTGTTTTAATTTGTTTTCTTTTGCCTCTGAAATTAACCTGTTTTACTCATCATTAATTTGACTTCTGGAAATGATCATTTTTTCCTTGTTATTTCTAACTTACTTATTTGTTAGGACATATACTGGTTTTGTTCTAACCTTTTCACTTAGTTTATACTGATCTTATTGTTCTCACCTAATTATCTTTTGTCTTTGTGAGATATTTTTATTTATATTTTGAGAAATTGTCTAAAATGAGGCAGTTGCAAAAATCCTGCTTCTCATGTTTGATTTACATTTTCTTTCAGATTAGCTTCTCATTTTTCCTTTGCCTCTTATATTATTTTCGTTTATTAGTTCTTGTTGCTGCTCCCTGTGTGTAATTTCCATACTATTTATTTTTAGTTTGCTTGTGCTTAATCTAGCTTTTCTAACTCTGGACCATCCATTTGTTCCAATATAGTCAAATTCTCCTTGACAGAATTTCTGTCTGAGGTGGGGTCAGTTTATCACTCTTCTATTAAGCTGCTGGATGTTGCCTTTGAGATACTTTCTGTAGTGTGAAGGCATGCAAGTGGGAAGAAGTGTTAGGCTGATACTGAAGATCTGATGTCTCTTCTCCCTTCTGAGAGGTGTCACTCCACTCAGGGGTTCCTGACTCCAGTGTGTCCCACGGGGGAACTGGCAAGTTTGGTTATCATTCCTTTTAATATTAATATCCTTCCCTGAAAGCTAGGAGCTTCCAATTTTTAGAAGATTGCCTTATTTATTATTTCTTATTTTCTCTACTGTCTGTCTCTACATATTGGAGGGTATTCATGAAAGCTCTCAGAATTTTTTGAATTAAAGCTTTTTATTCAACATTGTTTTTGTAAGTGAGACTGTGAATATTGAAATATGACATGACCCAGTTACACTGTGTCTGTCTCTCCTTCTTTCCTTCTTTTGTTTATTCACTTTTCTAGTCAGTTGTAATAATTCAATGAACAAAATTGACAAATACCATGCCCACTTTAGCCTTGCATTTTTGTGGTGTGAGACAATAGAAAAATATAATCAGGGAATTACCTGGTATATTTTCAATGGATAGAAACTATAGAAATATACACATGTATATGCATGTATATAAATTACATAGGGATAGTAGCTGAGGAAGCTTTTGGTAAGGAGAGAATACAGTAGAATCTGATTTTGTGGTGAATCCACAGGTGACAGTTATATGTGGATGATTGGCGGTAGCTTCTCTGGCAAAGAGAGCATGCAAAGGGCTTCTAACCCATGTGAATTCTCCCGTGAGTCCCTAGGCTGATTTTGTGACTAAAGAACTTTTAACATTCCCTGCATGTGAAAGACTTGTCCTTTGTGCGAATCATCTGATGCACATGTAGTTCTGATGTCTAGAAATCTTTTTGACAGCAAAGATGGCTTTTCACTCCTGTGACAGGATACCTAAAGATCTTGGGACATTCTTCACATTTGGATGATTTGGGTCTACATGAACTTTTCCTTGGTGTCCCTCACATATGGTGTTTCTCTCTTTGCTCTGGTGTGTAGGGACAGACTCAGGAGGACTGATCTGGCCTGGAGAGAATTCCTTATTGTACCTCCACTGGGACATTTTGATAAGAAGGTTCCTTTACAGACCCTTCCTGGGAATTAGATATGGTTACCCTGGCTCTTTTCAAATTGTGTTGGTTCTTATAGAAGTACCTCACTCTTTAGGCTTTGAACACTTCTCTTCCTGGGTAATGCTTCGGGAAGGTATTTGAGTTCTTTGAGGAGTGATACCGTCATTTACTTGAGTATTTTTCTAGGAATTATTCCATTTGTTTTCTTCATTTTCATTTCCTTGTCTTGTTTCCAAAGGAATATTTAAAGACTCTTGAAGGATAGCCCTATAATGTCTCCTGTTGTAGTTTCTGCTGACAGCTATTTTTTTAGATGAAAAATGGTTTATCTTACAGGCATATTAGGAAAAAAAAAGGGCTTCCTTTTCTTGCATGTGAACATGGATTAAGACAGGTGGCTTCATGCAGTCATCAGTCAGATCTTCCATTAATTTCTCCAGGTTTCTGCTACTTGATTCCCATTTCTTTTTCAAGACAGATTTGTACCTACAGTTTCCATTAATCATAAACTGCTCCGGGACCAATTGAGAAATAATTTCATCCTTTATGTGATTTTCTGACTGCAGCCATGGGTGAAAAATCTCATGAAGTCTCTGCAGTTCTTGCCTTACACATGAGTTATTGCTGTATTGGACTGAGGTGAGCTAAGAGCTTGAGAACTCATCTCTCCCTTCTGGGCAGCAGATTTTTGATAGGTCTACATTCAATATTTTCCAATTCAAGATTATTCTGGGATGTTTCACACTGAAGTCAGGTTTTGAGATCTAAAGCCATTCATGGCAAAAGTTTCCAGAAAGACTCAACTTTGGTAATTTATTCTCTACTGTCTTCTTGTCTCTGAGGATCTGTTTCAACAATTGGTGGATCCTTAATGTTATAAGCTCCTTCTCAGTTACGGAGCTTGGAGTAATCCTGGCCTGCATACTGGGGTAATTCACATGGGGCAATCCTGGTCTGCACACTCCACTAAACCAAGGTATGAATAGCTTTCTTCTTGGGGTTAATCTCTACACTGTGTCTGTCTGTGGCCACAATTGTGAACTTTTGTCTAAGATTTCTTCCCGTAATTAAACATTCTTCTCTTTTGTCTGTTTCTTTTTCTCTCCTACAGCCTCCCTCTCTCTGAATCTATAGTGCTTCAGTGAAGGCAAATTTTAATTTATTTTGCTATTTTTCCTCTAATTTTATTTCTTTTTAAATTTCATTATTTTCTAGTTTTTTTTTCTTACTTTGCCACTGCTATAATTTACCTAGGTTCTGACCTGTTTGAAATAATCTCTCTAACTAGACTATGTATCTTGACTCTAAATATTTCGAATAATAGAGATAATGATTTTAACCAAACCATGTAGACAACCATGAACTTCATGGTAGTTATCAGTAATACTTCTGTGCTACCATCTAATGGAACAGTGAGAAGTCCCCGAAAAATCCTTTCAGAGACACAAATTGTATCCTTGTCATATGCTTCACACTATAGCAATTAGAACTTCAATTCATATAGATTTTAAATATGGAAAACAACAGTAACTTTTAGGGCACAGTGCTGGACTTATTTCAGATGTTTTGGTGCTTAGATTTCCACATACCAGTGTGGTACAACAGAGACAAAAATGCCTCTTTTTTTAAATTTTTTTTTTTAGTTAGATAGGCCTGGATATATACATCCTGGATCTATTAGTTGTACAATCCTTTGTAAACTATTTAATCTTCATTTTTTAATATGTCATAGATGATATAAAAATAACTACTTGTAAGATCAAATAATATTGTATGTACATAGTGCCTAAAACTTTATACTTTTCAAATTACTATTATCTTCCTTATGATTTTTTTAAAGATAGAGAGAGAGAAGAGAGAGACAGAGAAATTTTTAATATTTATTTTTCAGTTTTTGGTGGACACAACATCTTTATTTTATTTTTATGTGGTGCTGAGGATTGAACCTAGCACCCTGCACATGCCAGGCTAGCGCATTACCGCTTGAGCCACATCCCCAGCCCATGATTTTTTAATTTATAATGTTTTTAAGGGCTGTTGGGGATTGTCTGTCAATCATATCATGATATTGTAGAGATAATCATAAATTGATCTTATCTCTCTAATCTGTTTAGATTAGAGAGATAAGAGATCCTAGAGTTAATAAGAACAAATATTTTGAATTTGATTTGTCCTTCTGTCTAATCAACTTGCAATCACATAAATTCTCAGGAACTATGTTGAAGATTAAGATTTGATGCATTCTTCTCTTAAAGAGGCTCTTATGTTAGAGGTATGGTTAAGAATGTAGCAGTTAAAAGCTCAAATTTTGGAGCCAGACCTCTGGAATTTCAAACTACACCTCATCCCTTTGTACTTTGAGGAACTTAACTCTTGAATTCTGTACCTTAAATTTTTCAGCAGTACCATGAAAAAAGTAATATCTCTTAACTCATGTACAAATACATATGTGTATTTGTACACATTTTTTTTTCAGTACTGGGAGTTTTCACTGCACCACATCTTTAGCCTTTTTTATTCTTTATTTTGAGACAGGGTCTCACTATGTTGCTGAGGCTGAACTCAGTCTCCTTGCTATCCTCTCATCTCAGCATCCCTAAGTAGGTGGGATTATAGTTATGTGCCATCACTGTCAGCCTAATGATTTTTAAGGGTACTAAATGAGCTTATTTATGTGAAGAGCTTAAAATAATGTGTGGCATAAGAATTCTTTGTAATGAATGTTGTTGTCTCCTATAAATTCGTGCTGATGCTAATTAGATTTATTCTAATTGTGTCCTTAATGTTTTCTTGATCATCTTCATTTCTATAGGTAAACTTAACTGCTCTCTCCTCTGTGGTCCATTTAAGATAGCATACACTGATATGTAACATGTTTCCATATTTGATTACACTTCAAAAATGATCTGCTCTCTCCTAAAAGATTGTATATCCTAAAAGTCACATATCACATTTGTTTACCATTGGATCTTTGATATTTGACATATTCTATTATGCACTGGATACCTAATACGTGCTGGGTAGTGTTTATAAAAGGAAAAACTCAGAAGGCAGACTGCCTTGATCTAGGCTCTGGTACTGCAACCTGATCGTGGTTTGAGTATGGCCTAATTACTTAGTGTCCCTATACCTCAGTCTCGCTTTTGATAAAACAAGGATAATTAAGTATCTATATGTCAGGGTTATTATAAAAATTGAACTAATACATATACAAACAGATTACAACAGTACTTGAATTATAATTGGAGCTCCATAAAAACTAGTTTGTATTAGAATGCTCTATTCTAAAGTTGAATTATAAATTAAATAAAAATATTAAGCAATGCCATATTCTTACCCACGATTCCCAAGTTTCATAACTCATGGGGAACCATGCAAGGGTAGAGATCTGCCTATGATTAGAAAATGGAGACCTCATATGTAAAAGACTTCCTTCATCTCTTTTTCCCCCATTCTGGGAAGGAACAATATTATATTGTTTAAAATGTAACAAAGATAAATGAGGCAAATTTCCAGGTATACTTTCTTCTGAATACTGAGTACCCTACTCAAAATCTTAAGACTTTAGTTTGAATGTACTCCCTTGCATTAAACTCATTTAACGTTAAGACTTCGTTTCTTAGAGACATTAGTTTTTGCCATTGCATTCTTACTGACTTCATAGATTGGGCCTTACCTAACAAAGAGATCCACTGGCTGTTTCAGTTTGCTGAGCTTTAATTTCATGGTCCACTAGGAAGAAGATTCTTTGATGTTATTCCTAGTAGCCATTGGAATAGGGTGAAGCAGGGTGAGCAGAGCAATAGAGGAGATTTATGTTGACTTGTAATTTCTAATAGCTTGCAGTTTGTGCAAATAATATTAGACAATTCCTTAGTGGAACAAATTTAATGCAAAAAACAAACAATATTTTTTCCTCTTTGTATTCAATTTGTATTATTTCTTCTAGTATCAATGGATCAGAATTAAGAATATTTGCAATTTAAAAACTTCATATTGCAATTTTCTTTCTTTCCCTTTTCCCTTCTTTCATCCATAAACCTGTACATGCATTTAAAACATTTTAGTTTTAACTGATACAAAAAAATATAAAAGTGGTACATCTTAACGAATAACAGAATTACATAATGTTTAAATTGGGTTAAAATATTTATCGCCCTAAACATTTATCAATTCTTTGTGGTGAAAACATTCAAGATCCTTCTATCTTTTTGAAATGTACAGTGCATAGTTGTTATGAATAGTGACCACACTGTGTATTAATATCCCAGAACCATACATTTGACTTTAATTGAATGAGCTTACTCTTGTGGGGAGGAGTGATACTACTTATTTCACCATCCCTACCATCTAGCACAGTACCCACTATAAATAGGCACACTCAGTAATTTATTATTAATTGAATGATTATAAGTTTTCTAAAGGAGTACATTCCTGTTCACCTACCATTTGTTAAACACTTGCCATCTTCTAAGTCACGTGGTGAGCATGTTCTCACTCATTTATTCATTTAGCTCTCGCTATAATCCCCCCAAGAGTTGGTTTTTAAAATTACCTTTTGTAAAAATGGAAATAATCTATACTTTAAAGTAGTATCCCTCAGGACACAAATATAAGTAAAAAAGCTGATAGAACCCATGATATCTTATATTCTTGATATTACACAAAACAACTTTATTTGTAGAAAGGCTGAGTTAAAGTCATATATTTTCATGATTGAATTATACAACTGAATGAATGAAAACTATGAAATGTACATTATACAAATTAATGGAATTAGTACTCTGTGTGTGTGTGTGTGTGTGTGTCTGTCTGTCTGTCTGTATGCATGCATGCATGTATACTGACAATTAGGGGAGTGAGTTTTGATAAGTATATAACTTCAGTTGAGCTAAATAAGAATTCAGTTGGCAAATAATGAATGATGATGCATATAGGGAAGGGTTAGTCCAGATCTGAGGTCTTATACCAAATTGTTGATACTTTATGAGAAAGGGTAGATCTATGATGGTTTCTTCAGTAATTAGAAGAATATTCTGATCCCTATGCACAGTAAAGGGCTTTGTTGAAACTTTTTTATTCAGCTACTGTTTGACCTTGTTTTGCCTCTGGTTCATTGCAGTTGTGCTGCTTCTAATTCGTACTCTGCTGACTTAGCATAGAGGTCTTTCTACTCTTGCATATCATTATTTCAAGTATTTAGTAAGCTTTTACATATGTTTTGCCTGATATCTGCTTGAGCTTGCATTTCCAGAGCATAGTCATAAGCAATCAGCAGTCCCTAAATGACTGTCTCAAGAACTTAGGATGATGCTCACAGCTCAGTGAGCTGGAAGAATTTCCTGAAGGACTAGAAGCATATTGTAAGACTAGCTTTTAGAATTCTTGTGGTTTGTCATGCATTCCTGAGTAAAATAGATTGCATAAAATACTCACAATAATATAACCTAGCTTCAAACCTTTTGGAAGGGTTATAACCCACTGTAATTACTCATGCAGGACATGCATCATATCTCAAACTTAATAAACAGAAAGACAATTACATAAATTCAGGATTTAGAATGATAGCTCCAGTGTTGTCTCAACAAAACTTATAGTCATCAGAAGGGGTAAATTTGAGGCCACAGATGACCTAATTGTAGATAAGAAAACTTACCAAACCAGAGTTCCCTAAATATTCTTTTTCTGTAGTTATTACTTTAATGAAAGTCCAGTTGAAACCTTAGCATAGTACTATAGTGCCCCATGATTTGAGTCTTTCTGGTCTTATTGCTTGTTTTTGCATAAGGTATTTCCCTTGGGAAAATGGGAAATTTACAAACTAGTGAAAATCTTGGGATATTACCAATTTGTAAAATATGATCACTGAGAATTCATAATTTGGTACCCTCTTAAAAGTTCTTTCTACATTCAGTCATGGAAACAATACAAAGTGCTAAAAAAAAAAAAAAAAAAGCTTTGTCTAGGTTTTTAGAAACCTTTTCCAAAAACTCTTCTTCTCCATGGGAAGCACTGAGTCCCAGATTTGTTAATTGAGTTCTCCTGAACTGACTGTTTAGGAGTAAAGGCAGATAAGACAGCAGGCTCCTGTCTTCAAGTTCTATAACCAAAAAGATAACCAGGGTCCCTTTGTATGTATCTTGTATGTTTGAACTGATAGTGTGAAAGAAATTCCGTTCTTTTAAATCAAAGAGTTTGTTTCTTTTGTGTAATGTTACAATTCCTTTACAAGTCTAAGAATCAATTGTAGAAAATATATCATTTCTAAGAGCAAAACTATAAAAAGTAAAATACAATGAGAAGCTATAATTTTTCTAGGTTACCTGAACAGTCAATGTTCACAATTGGAGCAGACTTGATCTTCAGAGGTAAAGCTTAGATTTTATAACATTCTCGGATTTCATGTGCCTCACTCAGCATTAAAGTAGGAGATATATATATATATATATTCCCTTTAGGAAATCATGTAAATGTTAAGTAAATTAGGAAATTTTTAGTCTTTTTAAAATAGGCTCAAAGATAATAGGAAATTTTTGTTTTTTTTATTAATTCACTTTTGTGAAAAAAAAAAAAAAAAACGCTCAAATAATCACACATTGTGCTGCATAGGTTGAGAAACTTGTCCAAAGTGCTTGGTCCCAGAATTATTTAAAATTTGTGTTTTTTATTTTTTATATATTTTCATAATGATGTCTTTATATTAATTATATATATATATATATATATATATATATATATATATATATATATATAATGATGTCTTATATTAATCAACTAAACAGAAAATTGATTAATATTTTATGTTCATCTAATATAGCCTGATGGTCATTTTATACACTATTTTTAGTATAACTGTTTTTTAAAATATTTTTATTAATTCTAATTAGTTATACATGACAGCAGAATGCAATTCAATTTATATTACACAAATAGAGAGAATTTTTTCATGTCTCTGTTGAACACAAAGTAGAGTCACACCATTCATATTTTCACAAATGTACTTAGGTTAATGATATGTATCATCCCACCATCTTTCCTACCCCATGCCCCGCCTTTCCCCTCCCTCCCCTTTGCCCTATCTAAAATTTGTTTATTCCTCCCATGCTCCCCCTATCCCCATTATGAATCAGCATCCTTATATCAGAGAAGACATTTTACATTTGTTTTTTGGGGATTGGCTGACTTCACTTAGCATTATATTCTCCAACTCTATCCATTTACCTGCAAGTGCCATGATTGTATTCTCTTTTCATGCTGAGTAATAGTCCATTGTGTATAAATACCACATATTCTTTATCCATTGATCTGCTGAAGGGCATCTAGGTTGGACCCACAATTTAGCAATTGTGAAATGTACTGCTATAAACATTGATGTGGCTGTGTCCCTGTGGTATGCTGTTTTTAAGTTCTTTGGGTATAAACCGAGGAGTGAGATAGCTGGGTCAAATCTTCCATTCTCAGTTTTCCAAGGAATCTCCCTAATGCTTTCCATATTGGCTGCACTAATTTGCAGTTCCACCAGCAATGTAAGGGTGTGCTCTTTTCCCCACAACCTCGCCAACACTTGTTGTTGTTTGTATTCTTAATAGTTTCCATTCTGAATGGAGTGAGATGAAATCTTAGTTTTGATTTGCATTTCTCTAATTGCTAGAGATGTTGAGAATTTCTTCATATACTTGTTGATTGATTGTATATAACCTTCAGAGAAGTGTCTGTTCAGTTCCTTGGCCCATTTATTGATTGGGTTATTTTTTTTTATGTTTAGCTTTTTGAGTTCTTTATGTACCCTAGAGATTAGTGCTCTCTCTGATATGCAAATGGTAAAAATGTGCTCCTACACTGTAGACTCTCTATTCACCTCATTGTTTCTTTTGCTGAGAAAAAACTATTGAATTTGAATCGATCCCATTTATTGATTCTTGATTTTAATTCTTGTGCTATAGGAGTAATATTAAGGAAGTTGGGGCCTAATCTGACATGATGGAGATTTGGGCCTATTTTTCTTCTATTAGAAGTGGGGTCTCTAGTTTAATTCCTAGGTCCTTGATCCACTTTGAGTTGAGTTTTGTGATGGTGAGAGATATGGGTTTAATTTAATTTTGTTGCATATGGATTTCCAGTTTTCTCAGCACCATTTGTTGAAGAGGCTATCTTTTCTCCAGTGTATATTTTTTGGTGACTTTGTCTAATTTAAGATAACTGTATTTATGTGGGTTAGTCTCTGTATCCTCTATTCTGTACCATTGGTCTACCAGTCTATTTTGGTGACAATACCATGCTGTTTTTATTACTATTTCTCTGTAGTATAGTTTAAAGTTTGGTATACTGTGCCACCTGTTTCACTCTTCTTGCTAAAGATTGCTTTAGCTAATCTGGTTCTCTTATTTTTCTAGATGAATTTCATGACTGCTTTTTCTATTTCTATGAGGAATGTCATTGGGATTTTGATTGAAATTGCATTAAATCTGTATAATGTATTTGGTAGTATGGTCATTTGACAATATTAATTCTGCCTATCCAAGAATAAGGGAGATTTTTCCATCTTCTAAGGTCTCCTTTAATTTCTTTCTTTAGTATTCTATAGTTTTCATTGTAGAGGTCTTTCACCTCTTTTGTTAGGTTGATTCCCAAGGGTTTTTTTTTTTTTTGTTAGTTAGTTAGTTTGTTTTTTTGAGGCTATTGTAAATGGGTTAGTTTTCCTGTTTCCCTTTCAGAGGATTTGACACTGATACAGAAATATCTTTGATTTATGGGTGTTGATTTGATAACCTGCTACTTTGCTGAATTCATTTACTAGTTCTAGAAGTTTTCTGGTGGAATTTTTTGAGTCTTCTAGGTGTAGAATTATATTGTTGGCAGATAGTGCTAATTTGACTTCTTCTTTTCCTATCCATATCCTTTAATTTCTTTCATCTGTCTAATTGCTCTGGCCAGTGTTTCAAATACTATGTTACATAGAAGTGGTGAAAGAGGGCATCCCTGTCTTGTTCCAGTTTTTAGAGGGAATGCTTTCAATTTTTATCCATTTAGAATGATGTTGGCCTGAGGCTTAGCATAGATGATTTTTATGATGTTGAGATATGTTCCTGTTATCCCTAGTTTTTCTAGTGTTTTGAACATGAAGGGATGTTGTTTTTTGTCAAATGCTTTTTCTGTGTCTATTGAGATGACCATATGGTTTTTATCTGTAAGACTATAGATGTGATGAATTACATTTATTGATTTGTATATGTTGAGCCAACCTGGCATACCTGGGATGAATCCCACTTGATTGTGGTGGACTATATTTCTGATATGTTTTTGTATTTGATTTGCAAGAATTTTAATGAACATTTTTGCATCTATGTTCACTAGAGATATTGGTCTGTAGTTTTCTTTCTTTGATGTGGCTTTTTCCTGGTTTTGGAATCAGGGTGATATTGGCCATATAGAATGAGTTTGGAAGTGATGCCTCTTTTTCTATTTCCTGAAATAAATTGAAGAGTATTGGTATTAATTCTTCTTTAAAGGTCTTGTGAACTCAACTGTGTGTCTAGCCAGTCCTGGGCTTTTCTTGGTTGATAGGCTTCTGACAGCATCTTGTATTTCATCACTTGAAATTGATCTGTTTAAATTGTGTATATCATCCTGATTGAATATGGGCAAATCATATGACTCTAGAAATTTGTCGATGCCTTCAATATTTTCTATTATATTGGAGTATAGGTTTTCAAAATAATTTCTAATTATCTTTTGTATTTTTGTAGTGTCTGCTCTGGTATTTCCTTTTTCATCAAATATATTAGTAATTTGATTTTTCTCTCTCCTTCTTTTTGTTAGCATGGCTAATGGTTTGTCAATTTATTTTTTCAAAGAACCAACTTTTTGTTTTGTCAAGTTTTTGACTGTTTCTTTCATTTCAATTTCATTGATTTAAGCTCTGATTTTAATTATTTCTTTTCTTCTACTGCTTTTGGTGTTGATTTGTTCTTCTTTTTCTAGGGCTTTAAGATGTAAAGTCATTTTTTTGTTGACTTTTTTTTTCTTTTAAGGAATGAACTCCATGCAATGAACTTTCCTCTTAGTACTGCCTTCATAGTGTCCAGGAGATTTCCATACATTGTATCTGTGTTCTTTTTCACTCTAAGAATATTTTAATCTCCTCCTTGATGTCTTTTGCAATCCATTATTTATTCAGTGTTATACTATTTAGTCTCCAGGTGTTGGAGTATCTTTTGTTTCTTATTTTATAATTGATTTCTAATTTCATTCCATTGTGATCTGATAGAATGCAGTGTAGTATCTCCACTTTTTGTACTTGCTGAGAGTTGCTTTGTGGCATAATATATGGTCTATTTTAGAGAAGGATACATGTGCTGATGAGAAGAAAGTATATTTGCTTGTTGATGGATGAAGTATTCTGCATTTTTCAGTTAAGTCTAAGTTATTGATTGTTCTATTGAGTTCTATAGTTTCTTTCTTGTTCAGCTTTATTTTGGAAGTTCTATACAGTGGTGAAAGAGGTGTGTTAAAGTTATCCAGAATTATTGTGTTGTGGTTTAACTTATTCTTCAAACTTGATGAGAGTTTTTTTGATGAACATAGATGCTCCATTGTTTGGGGCACATATATTTATAATTGTTATGTCTTGTTGGTGTATGGTTCCCTTTAGCAGTATGAAATGTCTTCTTTATCCCTTTTGGTTAACTTTGATTCGAAGTCTACTTATTTGATACAGGATGAAAACCCCTGCTTTTTTCTCCATCCATGTGAGTAGTATGTTTTCTCCCAAACTTTAACCTTCAGTCTGTGGATGTCTTTTCCAATGAGATGAGTCTCTTTGAGGCAGCATATTGTTGGATTTATTTTTAAAATTCAATATGCCAGTCTATGTCTTTTGATTGGTGAGTTTAGGCCATTAACCTTCATGGATAATATTGAGACATGATTTGTATTTCAGCCATTCTTGTCTTTTTTTGGTATTTATCTGACAAGGTTTCTCCTTTGATTAGCTTTTCCTTTAGTGTAATACCTCCCTCTGCTGATGTTCATTATTATTTTTCATTTCCTCCTCATGTAATATTTTGCTAAGAATGTTCTATAGTGCTGACTTTCTGGCTATAAATTTTTAAAATTTTTGTTCATCATGAAAGATTTTAATTTCATCGTCTTATCTAAAGCTTAATTTTGCTTGATATAAAATTCTTGATTGACATTCATTTTCTTTCAGAGCTTTGTAGATGTTGTTCCAAGATCTTCTAACTTTCAGCATCTGGCTTGAAAAAATCTTCAGATATCCTAATTGGTTTCCCCATATATACAATTTGATTCCTTTCTCTCATGGCTTTTAAGATTCTTTCCTTATTATGTATGCTAGGAATTTTCATTATAATGTGCCTTGGTGTGGATCTGTTGTGATTTTGTACATTCGCCTTCCTCTAAGCCTCTCGTATTTGGTTTTCCAATTCATTCTTCATGTTTGGAAAAATTTGTGATATTATTTCACTGAATAGATTGCTCATTCCTTTAGTATGGAAGTCTTTGCCTTCCTCTGTCCCAATAACTCTTAAATTTGGTCTTTTTTAATGTTATCGCATATTTCTTGTATGTTCTGCTCATGGTTTCTTACTATCTTCTCTGTGTGATCGCCATTCTTTTCGAGATTATATATTTTGTCTTCATTGTCTGAGGTCCTATCTTCCAAGTGGTCTAATCTGTTCATGATGCTTTCTATTGAGCTTTTAATTTGGTTTATTATTTCTATCATTTTGAGGATTTCTGTTTATTTTTTCTTCAGAACCTCCAACTCCTTATTGAAGTAATCTTTTTCTTCCTGTATTTATTATGTAGCATTTTATCAAAATGATCTTTTACTGCCTGTATTTGTTCTCTTATATCATCCTTTAATTCACAGAACATTTTAATTAAGTATATCCTGAACTCCTCCGCTGTCATTTCTTCTGTTGTGCTAGCCATGGATTCTAATAATGTAGTATCTTCATTTGTTTGGGGCACCTTTCTCCCTGTTTTTTATGCTGTTCATGTGTATTTCCTTCTGGCCTTGAGGATCCTCAGAGTTGTCATTTTTTATGCTTTAGGCTTATAGTGCCCCTGCAGTGATCTAATACCTCTCCTACTCAGCTGGTGTTCCAAGTTGGGAGTTGCCACAAGTAAAGGTGGGGATGATGGTGTCCCAAGATGGAGGCGGTTGCTTGCAGGGATGGAGTGTCAGGTTGGGTGGGGAGGCCTGGGTGTTGATTTGGGGCAGTATGTTCAAAGATGCAGCTTGGACCCAATGCAGGCTCTACAGTTGTTGGTGGGGCTGTCCTGGGCCTGCCTGGGCTCCACAGGTCTATAACTGTGTTTTGATTTTGACATATCATATGAGGTCAGATGTGAAATTTTTCACTTAGAGCATCATGTAGGTGATCACAGAGTTGCAGATCTTGGAGCATTTCCTGTTTCATATTTTTGGATTAGAAATACTCATCTATAGTAAAAAAAAATGCACATTGCTAAGTTCTGCTGTCATCTGAAAAGTAATCTTATCTTCATTTCAAAATATTTCTCTTCTTAAATACCTTTCATAATTTTTATTCCTATTTCAAAGATGGGATCAAATAGCCACCACATAGGAGGCAGATTGCCTAACCTATTATAAGTTTTAGTAATCTTTACAGTACTTCAGATTATCATTTCATGCCTTAGCATCAGGAGAACATGGTACTGAAAATCTGTTCTTTTATTGAGAGTATATAACTGTCATTTCTACAGGTTCCACATATGAACCTATATCATTAGCATTGCTTTATGCAAAAAAAAGTAAGTAAAAATACAGGTTTCACATATCTACTGCTATAGGACAAATTACAGTCCTTCCTCTTTGTATAGCCTTTGGCTATAAAAACAATGTGTGATGTGACTGAAAGTCAATTGAAAAATTGCTCTTTATTGTTTGTTGAATGTGGAATTAGTTTAGCACTTTTTATCTGTTTAATAATAATCCCAAGAGGAAGTACATTACTCAGTGCCTTCTGCCCTGCACCATCCCAATAATTCTCTGCACACCTTCACACTTGCTTTGCTATGCCCATAATCTACCTTTTAATCTGTAATGAACAAGTGTTACTCAATTACCCCACATATGTATATCCTGGGGGATATTTTAAAGATAATATTTTCCATGTGGCTTACTTAACTAAAATGTCACTTTTCCATTTTAAAGTGTTTTAAATTTTACATATTAAAACAACAGTAAAATTGAACATGAGATAATTAGTATTACATTTTATAACCTCTTTTTTCTAGGTATTAAAGTACAATGGGTTACCATGAAAATCATCTTTTCAAATGCTGCCTGTCCTATAGAAGTGCACTTATTTATTTACTTACTTATTTTTGTGTGGTGCTAAGGGTCAAATCTAGGGCCCTGTGCATGCTAGGCATAAACTCTATTACTGAGCTATATCCCCAGTTCCTGAAGTGTACCTTAAAAAATACAGTTTAGCCTTGTTGGAAGTGACTATTTCCATTATTTCTTTGCTTTTCCTAATTTAGATTCCGACTGTTGTGTCTGAAATAATTTATTATTTATTATTTTACTATGGAGATCTAAAATGAAAATAATAATGGATTTCTCTATGAGAATGGAAAAAATGCTAATCTTCATAACAATGAGAAAAGAAGAAATAAAGTCATGGTATTCATCCTAAAGTCAATTATAAAGCAAAAAAACAAATTTGATAGCACATTTTACCAGATTATTTTGATCCTGTTAATGACTTAAATATTATTAGGTATTTCTCTGTTTCTATAAGTCTACCCATGCTTCATAGATTTTGCTGACTTACTCCTGCTGTTTCTGGAAATAGCCACCTGCTTTTAAATGTATCATAATCCACTATCATATTGTTTAAATTTAAGAAAAAACAGAAGAATAATAAAAAAAGTAACAGCATTTAAAACTAATTTTTCTTCTTGAAGAGAATGCAGGGTGTCTAACAGAAACTATATCAGATATATCCAGGTTTAAAAAATTATGGAATATAGACAAAAGCTTATTTACTGTAGATCCTTTCTAGATTAATAATCTTGCTTGCATCCTTTGGTGCCCTTGCTTTATGCTGGGCCACCAAGCCTGCTCACTCCAGAGATCAGCAGCAGAAACTCTGCCTTGGTGGCCTGATATGCTAAACAAAGATAACTTCAGCATTTTATTGTTAGTAAGTATAATGGGTAATGATATATTAGGATATAGCAATAATTTTAATATATTCTTCAATTATAATTTTGTAAACATTGAACCAATCATGATATTATGTGTTATTTAATTTACCACAAAAATTCTATAAGGGTTACATACGTCTCATTTCTCCAATGAAGAAACAAGTTAAGAAAGGTATAGCAACTGGCCCAAGAATGATGTACTATAATGAGTTCCAGACCTGGGATTTTAATTCAGGATGGTGTAATTTGCCAGAGGCCACATAGCCATTAAACTGTGTTATCAAGGTTTAAATCATTAAAAAGTTTTCTGACTTTGTTGAGATTCTTATCAGCACACTTTCACTCTGAAACCTCTAATTTATAGTTCAACATAAATGAATTATAGGGGGCTGGGGATATAGCTCCGTTGGTAGAGTGCTTGCCTCACATGCACAAGGCCCTAGGTTTAATCCCCAACACCACCAAAAAAAAAAAAAAAAGAATAAATGAATTATATGACATACTTTCTCCTAAATCCAGGGAATAGTTCTCCATTCTTTTTGCTTTGTTCCTGAGTGGTCTTTTATTTTTATCTTCCTGCTTATCATTATCCTAGCATGCCAATCAATGTGTGCATTTGATGCAACCCATGCTGCAGTACTTTTGATACTCAGATAGTTGTTGACATTCAGGCTCCTGGTACAGTAGTTCTCCATGGAACTTAGGAAGTTTGGGAAGTAGAAGAATGTGTGTGCCTCTGACAAAGCAGAATGCATCTTCCTTGTTCCCCATTCCCAGCTGGGAAGGCCATTTCCTCAGGTTCCAACATAAATTCAGCCTCCGCAATATAGATGATATCCTAGCCCTGGAAATGTAGAGGTAATCTGAAGTCACTGGAGGTGAGAGGAATATATTTTAGTAAGGGAGATGAGATGTAGCAATTTTATTTTTTGACTTTTATTTATTTTTTGTGAAGAAAAATGTATATATTTCAATCCTTTGGAACAATAATCACCATAACCTTGAAACAAAATAATAGTGATGCTTTGCTGGGTATAGGTGTTCGCTATATGCTAACCACTTTAAAAGGATTAGCTCAATTCATGCTTAAAATGGTCAATACACAAGGCAATATTATTGTTCCCAGTATACAAATGTCTCAAGTCGTTTTCTTTATAAATGACAAGACTGACAGTTGAATCCATGTCAGTCTTACTCTGAAACTAATGTTTGTAACAGAAAGTAAAGATGCTGTTTCCTCTATAGTGTAAAAGTATGCAAACTCATAACTTTCATAACATCACTTAAAAATGAATGGATTCTGCCACTTAATGAGTTGGGGAAATGTTAACTGACCTCTCGTTAATTTCATTGTGAATTTACAAACTTCCTCAAAGAACAACTTAAAAAAATAAAATTCCAAATGACTTAAAAAATACACCGATAAAGTAATATTTGAAAACTTAACAAACTGACATAACAGAAAATAAAAAAGAAAATAGAAACTTTGTAAAAGCATAAAGAAATTGAACTGAGCTTCAAAGGGATGAAGCAAAGTACTTTAAGAGTACCACCAAGATTTTATTAGACCACAGTGATCTGCTTTGGAAGCCTTTGAAGTTAAATACCCCTAAGAAACTTGAAAGTATGCAGCTTAGAACCCAGAATAAAACTCCTTGCGGCCTCTAATCATCTACTTAGACAGCTTTTTGAATTACAAAAGAAAATCACATTTGAACCTGGCATGTATACATTACTCAGAATAAACCACCGACAATTGCTAAATTATTGAAAATATTTATCTCTCCATAAACAAGCTAGTCTTGATTAGATAAAACATTACCATCTCCTTAAGAAATGGGGAAATGTGTCAGAAAATTATGGGTTTAAAACTTGACACCACAGCTTATTGACTATGTGGCCTTAGGAAGACATCTTAATCTCTTATAGTCTAGAAGTTCATATCTGAAATGTGGCTACTAATCTCCACCTGCTAGTGTGGATAGTGAGAGTGATATTAATAATGTTAAGTGTTTGTTACAAGGATAAGTATTTAGTATGTCTTCAGTAAATCCCCATTATATCAAGTATGATTTTTCAGATTCTAAAGTGTAGGTACAAAATCAGAATTTTGGAGATGCATCAGAGTCCAAAGGGAATTCACCTATAATTTTAGAATTCTTCCTTACTTAAGAATTATTTTTTACCTTAATATAATCCATCCTAGTAAGGCATTTTTCATTTCTTTTATTCTCTAGTTTATGAAATTATCACGCATAGTTGGAGACACAAAGTATATTTTTACTTTACAAGCTCTTCGTATCTACAGTTCAAAAATTTGGAAAATAGAAGAAAAAGTGGAAAAGGTCCTATACTGATAATCCCATAAACAGCCACTTTCAAACATGTTTTAAACTTTTCATTTGTTTTTCTTTACGTATTTTCACAAGAGAATTCAATGAATACTTGGTTAACTTTAAATACACATTAAATTGGTACAATCATTCAACATGCTGTATTAACTCCACATTTTCACAATATAATTCAAGGCTTGCCTTTTAATTGACATGGTTACTTACAATGTAGATACATGGATAAGGTATATTTCTTGCACATAGTTAAAATTCCTTTTCTTTTCATCCTTAACCAAATAAGACTGATTTACTTTGGCTTTTTCTTTTTCTTTTTCTTTTAATTTTCCTATGAACTGTCTTTTAGTGGTGATTCTCTTTGCCCCAGGTTCTGTGGACCTGGGAAATTCTGAGTGCATTATCTTTGTCCAGCCAGCTCAACTCCTTCTGCTGATCAGCTCAGGTACTAGCAAAAAGCATGCATTTACTTAGCTAAGGCCCAATTCAACTTCCTTACAAAACCTGTAGTCTCTGAGATTCCTGAGTACATTTGGAAATTTTACCCTTGGTCTTTTCTGTTTCTTCAATGGTACATTAATGATTCACCTCTGTCTATTTAGATAAATGCAAATAGTTGTATTCCATTAAAATTGATCTAACCAAATTTCATTTTTTCCTCCAAAAGGTTTTTACCTGAACCTTGAGCAGTGCCTTAGGGAAACTTTTATTCTGCTCAGACTAGTAATTCCTCTGTTTGCAGCCAAATACAATCTCCCTTCTGGAACTATAGTATAAACCCTTATCCCCCTGGTATCAAAATCAAGGAGCTTTATAGAAAATGAAAAGGAGCAGCTGGGGGATCATAAATGCCAAGTTTAATTAAAAATCTTTTCATTTTGTGGTACTTCATATACATGATTGTGTATTCTGTGCAGATTGAGAGGTTTCCTAATTACTTTGCTCAGTAATGTCGGGAAGGATTAGTTTCCACCTGGAAATGCAGGCACCAACCCAGTTGCTGTTGTTCTACTGGTGAGAATTATAAAACTAGTGCGTGATAGTTCTGTAAGGTAATGGTTTGATTCACAAATCTGATTTTCATATAGATCTTATAGCTGTAGTCTTACTTGCTGAAAATGTATATTTGGGAAAACCCTCTCATAACACATAGACTTGGGGTTATAATTTAATAAAGAGTGCTGAATTATATGAGCTCTAAATATTCATAGTTCATGGAACATAAGTATTGAATGGAACCATGGAGACCATCTGTTTCCCCCAGGATCTCACAAGGAAAACTCACACATTCATAATCACAGAAGGGGTAAATGGTAAAGCTGGGCTGTGAACTCAGATTCCCACATGGTATTAGATTCTAGGTCTAGTGTCTGTGTCTCCAGTTTGATTTGTTTTTTATTATATTGCCTCTAGTGTAAAGATTCTGGGAATTATGATCACTTATATCTATCAGAGATGGCCTTAAGACAAGTAGACCAGGAAAATATATCTATCTGTATTTAGTATAAAAATTTTCTGGAGAGCTAGAGAAATGTTTTGTACATGGGATTTGTATTAATGAGACACCATGGCATAATGAAGAATTAAAGGGTGATAAGTGGAAAGAGTTTACTATTTTTAAAATAGATAGATTACAGTTTCTTCAAAATGCCACATGGAGGTATATGGATTTAGTCTGTGATGACATTGTCCAGTAATTTTTGAGACAGCTTTACAAGTATCTCAATTCATGGGTGTGATCACTGATATTTCAGCAACTCTATACTACCATGTAATTATAATTTGTACTTGTTAAGTAAATAACATTCATAGCATTCATAGACATTTATTTTATTTGATGTATCACAGGTAAGTTAGAGATGTTTTTATTTATAGAGTAAAAGAGCCAAGCATGCTTCCTTTATTGTGTTTAGAGTTGGATCTTCATGAGGTGTCATAGTAAATGTTCATACAGTACCTTTGACTAAAATTAGTAGTTAACTGAAGTATTATACCATTAGGTCAATATTAATGTCTAAGTAGTCTTGATTGGTTTACTTCCCAGGCACTTTATTAGATTGACTAGTCTAGACCTACTTCTGTGGATTTTCTTATTTTATGCCACGATGGATGGTATTTATTAGAGCCCCCTAAGAAATGACTGAGAATCTTAGCACATTGAAGAACTTGTATGGATCAGAGGTGAAAGGATTAATTAATTCTCCCTACCTTTCTGTGAACATCACTCAGGCATAGACTGCATACTGCATATGGAAGAGGTAGCCAAATATCTTTCCATTGTTGGTTCCTTACTTAACATTGTGACCCAGATTCCTTGATCTAGAGGTAGCACTAGACAATAGAAAGTAAGAAATTGACATTGAAGCCAAGATAGGGTTCAAATTCCAGTTCTATTTGGTATTTAACATTTGGCTTGAAACAGTATTTAACTCTTTAAACCTACAATAATAACTACAGCAATTTCTTAGAAGATTTTAGAAAGATAATTGAATGCATTAATCTATGCAAAATACTGAGTACATGTATGGAACAAAATAAATGAGCAATTACAGTCAGATGTAATAAGGATAATTATGATAAGTAAATATCTTCCTATCCTTAACCACTGAATTCCAGAAAACTCAGCAGGTAAAAACCAACCACCTTTTTCATTCTGGTGTGTCTCCTAAAAGGAGTACCCAGACCAAAAATAAAGGAAGATTGAAAGGAGAGGAAAGAGATTGGCAAGAAAAAGAGGAGAGAGAGAGAGAAAGGGATTTATCAAGACCTTTTATAGTAAGGCTGCCTGCTTGACTCTTGATATTTCTAAATATTTCTTCACCCTAGTTGAGAAAGTTATATTTCTCTAGAGAATTCTACTGTGGGTAAGGATTTTAAAAAATATATTGGAGTGACCTTTCTGCTTCTAAAGAAAATGAGAAAAAAAGAAAAAAAAATCCATTCGTCATAGGCTGCAAAGCAACAAACTCTCTGTATCTCTCAGTTAAATTGAAAAATACAGTTTATAAATCTTTGAAGGGCATTCAAAGAGTTGAAAAGCTAAACAGTAAAATTTCATCCTAAAAGGGACAAAAGATTGGGATGTAAAATACTTTGTTAGAAAATGCACTCTGATTGCTCATAATTTCAACAAGGGCAAGAAGTTACATATATTTTATAAAATTGATTTATGTGAACACAAAGACTGAATTTAGCCAAATCAAGGTTTTATTGAATATTATTTGTTATGTGCAAGGTTTATTAGGAGGGAAGCCTCCGGATTTTTTAAGTGTTCATTTATTGAGTGTGTAAGAAATGCTGTTAGATACCTAAACACAAAAAATGTATAAGCCCTTGAGCAATTCACCTTCTGTGGGAGCAATGCACACAGTTCTCCCCGAGTACTTTGCAGGAGCCTATTTTCGAGCACTTGTCACATGCTATCATCAGAAAGCATTCATATGTCTGTTGCAAACACTTCACACTGAGTTTTCTAACGCCAAGTGTTGTGCTTTTCCCAGTGTTGTTTCTCAGAACCTGGCACAAAGAGATTCTAAATAAATCTTTGTTGGGGACTAAGAATAAATAAATAAATACTGAAGGAGAAGCATTGAGCTCTGGTAAAAATATGGAGGGTTAAAAGTCTGAATGAGAACTTCTGCTTCTAACTGACATTGAGCAATGGGAACTCAATTTATGCTTTCACCTGAAACAACTAAAAGGACGAAATAAATAAAGCAACAGTTCGAGACAATGAAGGATAGTGATCCTTTTGAGCTGAGTTATAAATGGAATGGCCTTAGGATTAACCAAGGTCATAGCCTGGAGAAAGTTCCCAGGACGCAGTATTGGGAGATGGAAGTCCAGGGGACTCTGGTGTTCTCCCTGAGTTGAGGAGATGGATCTAGAGAATGTGTGATGGAAGCATTTTCGTGTGACTCTAGGCTTTTAGAGTACAAGTCACAGTGAGGACAGAGGCACAGAAGACTTCCTTTAGTACTCAGCAGGGTTATGATTGTGCTTGCATCTCGGGTGTGAGGAAATGAACCCAGGCCAGAGGAGGAACTGTCCAAAAGAATGAGAGGAAACTATCCTTGCTTTTCACATTGGATCTGGAATATTGCCTATTCCCAGCAGTCAGAGTGCAAGACCTGACAATTCATAGGGAATCAGATAGCATGTTCAAAAGGGCCTTTCCTCAGCTGATGGATAAATTAATCGTCATTAAAGTACTTTTGCAAAATAGTGTATTTATATGTTTATCTTCCATTTATGTCACTAACTTAACTTATAATTACTTTTTTAAAACCTTGGAGCATCAATGGTTCATGGATGTTGGACTCCTTTGAAAGAAAACAAAATAATACTGAGGCTTAGAGTTCTAAATCAGTAGTGAATGGAAGAAACCAGATTTTAATTGTGCATTTTTTTATAAATATTGTCATTTCTAATAGTTCTTTTTTAAAAAACATTTTTTTATTAGTTGGAGGTAGATGTAATATCTTTATTTTTTTATCAGTTTATTTTTATGTGGTGCTAAGGATTGAACCCAGTGCCTCATGCAAGCAAGGCAAGTGCTCTACCACTGAGTTACACCCCCAGCCCTGTAATAGTTCTGATGTTAGTATTTCATAACATGATTTACCTCTGTCTTATTCACAGTTCCATAACAAATAAGTAATTATCAAAGTTTGCTTTTATAATCTTGGATGTTTAAGTTGTTGAAATCTACCTACCATTATATCACTAATTTATATCTACATATATGTGGGTGTGTATGTATTTATATAATTCTAAAATGCACTAACAGAATTATGTCAGTGTCTGTGTTTTGCTATTTT
The DNA here is from genome assembly GCF_048772815.1 of Callospermophilus lateralis. Taxonomy (NCBI): domain Eukaryota; kingdom Metazoa; phylum Chordata; class Mammalia; order Rodentia; family Sciuridae; genus Callospermophilus; species Callospermophilus lateralis. Next base: position 122,411,561 of record NC_135306.1, on the reverse strand, counting down.
GTATATTTGCCAATATCACAGGAAAATACTACCCCAATCTAAATTAGCACATGCAAAGAAAGAAACCAAATTTTTGATGCCCTAGAATGAATATTATACAAGACTTCATAAATTTTGATATTGTGGATAATCTGATATAGATGAATTTCCTCATCTATAAATTGAGAGAACTGATGGATGTGATAATATATCTATAATATATCTATCAACTTTAAAGATGATAGGGTTTTTTTTTTCAATTGGGCACTTTTTAGATACATTTATTACTTGTTGTTGCTTTTGAAAGTGTAGACTTACCAGGTGAAATCCACCAACAGAGTGCTCTCTTTTGATGCCACATGCATCACAGTTTTCTCTTCAGACGCTGCAAGAAGCAACACAAGAGCAACAAATAAACAAGGTTCTTCATTATGTGTCCCTAATCAAATAGTTTTGTCAAATGTGAAGCCCTTAAAAATGAAGACTGTAGTGAATTAAAATATTTCCATATTTCCAGCAAATGAATATAAAAAATTGACAGGGAAATGTGGTATTTAGCAAAGTAACTTCAATAAAATAGCTATGTTTCTTACTGATTTATTCTGGAAGCAAAATCAATATAAACCACTATTTAACAATAATTCACAGACCACCAAACTTTATAGATTTGCAATTAAAATTTTCTCAAGTAAGCAATTACAAAATAGATTTTATTTTCAATTAGAATAACATGTTGATTACTGAATAAGTAAAGGATAAGAAAAATAAGTTAATAAATGAAATTAGATACCTGGTTGTAACTGAAGTTTATCCAATTAAAAAATAAAATGTGTTATTTAATATGTCCCTAGTGTTTAGCCAATGCTGAAATTGGAATATTTAGGAAATCATCTTTATGGTTCTCTTCTTGGTGTAATTTGAGTTGACAGTGTAGAGCTTATACAATTCTCACTCAGTGAACAATCCAATATCAATATTAGCTGTACAGAGGCATGAGCCATAACCATACTCAGAGCTAACCTCAATTCTTGTAGAAAATTCTTAGAGGAAAAGCATTCAATTATTTAATTACCTACCATACTCCTGCTCTTTCAGTGTTTGCACTGCTCTTGTGGAAATTAATGTTCTGGTAACAATTTGCACTATGGAACCAACAGTGAGAAGGAACAAATTTAAATGCAAGCATTGGATCAAAGTGTTGTTAGTCATAGCCAAACACAACACTGGAAGCAAAGAACCTGTAGTGAGAGGCAGACTGATAGGATTCCTCTGTGGACACCAAAAGTGTATAGTTTCTGTTGCCAAGAAAATTTGGAGCCCTATAAAATACATGTATGGAATACATGAAAATAGGGATTTTTTTTTCTTTTTGGCTTTGTTTTTACTTTTGCTTTCAAATGACTTGTGTTTTAATGGTTAACAATCAATTTAGTTTTCAGTTAAAAATCATTCTAAGATATCCTAATGAATTCCACGCATACTTATTAAACACATGTTCAGAGAAGAGGCAGTATGAAAGAGATAATGGCTAAAGATTTTTCAAAACAAATAATTTATACTTGCTGATACTTGAAGCAATATCAATATCAACAGAATACATAAAAAGAAACCCACCCCAAAACATTATTATTTAGATAATTAGAAGTATATCTATGATAAAATTCTTAAAGTCACTAAGAGAAAAGACAGATGATTATCCCAAAGGAACAATGTGTAGTATAACAAAAGACTTCAAAAGAGAAATAATAAAGGCAAGGAAACAATAGAAAATTATTATTTTTTAGAGACTAAAAATGAACAAGAAGAAATAGCTTAAGTTAGAATCTCATATATAGTAGAATTATCTTTTGGGACTATGGAATAAAAGTGCTTTCAGATAAATGGAAATGGAGAGAGTTAGCCATCAAAGTACTTTATTGTAAAAATATAATGTATTTTAAGAAAAAAAAATCCCAGAAGAATGATCTAAGATGGAAAAAGAAAAAAATTAAGTATGTGTTCAAAGTTTAAAATAATACTAATTTCATAAAATAAATAATGTTTAATTGTGACATTAATAAAAATTATAGAATTAAAGTATAAAAACCTTGCTCATTTAGGTCAGGAAATAAATGATTACACACTGGTTACATTCTTTTGTGGTCCTTATATTATTCAGAAAAGTTATGATATTTAATAATTTTATAAGTCATTAAATTGGTAATGGACTTTTAAGGCTAACTTCTAGAGGAATAAAACTCAATACAGAATTTTCAAAGCAGTAGGTGGAACAAAGATATAGAAGAATGAATGTTAAAAGCAATAAAATGTGTTGATAAACATAAATATGTACACGTAACCACATACATAACTATGTATGTAATTATGCATATGTAGTATAGCTAGTGAATATATACATGTACCTAGCTATCTATGTGCAATGATACTTAAAATTTTATAAAATTATGTATATGATGTGTGTCTGTTTGTACATATGTATGCACAAGAAATATTGAAAGGACTGATTTTTCCATTTATAAGGGATGTTTGAAATGAATCTTTTTTTAAAGGGAGGGAGGGAGAGAGGGAGAGAGAGAGAGAGAGAGAATTTTTTAATATTTATTTTTCAGTTTTCGGCAGACACAACATCTTTGTTTGTATGTGGTGCTGAGGATGGAACCCGAGCCGCACGCATGCCAGGCGAGCGCGCTACTGCTTGAGCCACATCCCCAGCTCTGAAATGAATCTTGAAAGCAAAACTATCTTCAGTTTCAAAAACAATATTTTAAGAAAGCAAGTAGATAGTTTAAAACTTTTTTAAAAAGAGAAAAATATGATCCAGAAAACATTAAATAAAAGAATATGACGCTATAGAAATAATGTCTGATAACATAGACTTGGGACCTCCCAAAATTATTACTCCCAAAATTATTAGTGATAAACTGATTTTTAAGGAAGAATGTTTAATTTATTGAGAACATTTTAATGTACTCAATAAATATCTTCAAGTGTATTAAAGGCAATATAAAAACCTCCTAAGAGGTGATGAATCAATCATCATCATGTTTGGGTAAATAGTAAAACGCTTTTTTTACTGATAGGCCAAACAATTTTTTGTAAATATGTAGATTTCAACTAAAAATTTAGTCTTTAAAATAGACATTCACATAAATTATTACTCAGTAGCATATTAGAAGTCTTAAGCACATCTTGAACATTTACAAAAATTGGCTGCAGAAAAGGACAAAGAACCGTTCTCAACTTTGAGAATGATATTATGCAGTCCATATTCCCATTTCCCACTAGCAAGACAAGACATAACCCTGTGATATTGATATAATAAGAAATATATATGTATATATGTATGTATATATACACAACGTGTGCACGTGTGTGTATTCTATCTCTGCCCCTGGTTCTTGACAGAGAGCTGATATATCCTTGTAATTTCCTAAGTGATAGAGGTTCATGGTACCTCTTTTGTTCTATTTAGTCTTTGACTTGGGTTCCTGACAGAAAGCACCTAATTCCTTTGAATTTCCTGGATGATAAGCCTGGTTTTCCTTTTGCTTTGTTTTAATAATGAGGCAATGCTTGGTGGGCTCCTGGATCTCCTGGATGGGGTTGTTCATCAGAGACCACCTCTTGACTAGACGCATGGAACTTTCAGTCCCACTATACCCCTATTCTCTGCAATAGGAGAGGGGTTAGACATCGAATTAATTATGTAGTGACATGCCTCTATAAACCCCCTTCACAATAGGATTGTGAAAGCTTCTAAGTAGCTGAACACATATTGAAATGTGGAAGCTTCAGCTTCTTCCCCCATATCTTGCCCCATGCAGGTCTTCCATCTGGCTGTTCATCTGTATCCTTTGTAATATTCTTTATAATAAACTAGCAAATGTGAGTAGAGTGCTTTCCTGAGTTCTGTAAGCCACTCCCACATATGACTCAGACAGCAAAAGAGGTCATGGGAATCCCAATTCCTAACTTCAGTACTTCAGAATGACTGAAAGCCTGGGCTTGTGATTGGAATCTAAAGTGGGACAGTTTAGTACAAATGACTCCTTAACCTATGGGGTCTGATGCTAACTCCAGGTAGATAGCATCAGAATTGATTTTAATTATAGGAAATCTAGCTAGTGTCCACTGGAGATTTGATGTATGGGGAAAAAATGTATGCACACACACACCTGGTGTCAGAATTGAAATATTGTGAGTGTGTTGAGAACATAGAGAAAACAATTTTATTTTTTTCTTATAGATCAACATATGTTTAAAGTTTTAAAAAACATGTAGGGAAATATACACTTAGATACCGTTAATGGTCAAATAATAGCATCATGATAAATTTTAAAAGACTTAGAACCATATGGAAGCAAAATTTTCAAATTTGCATAATATAACAAAAATAGTATTTTATAGAAAAGATGTAGCATCAATGACTATTTACAAAATGTAAAAAATTGAAACTGAATTTTATAATGGTACATATTTAGTGTTCTCATTGAAGTAAAATTCATATAAATATATAGTTCAGCATCTTAAAGTAAACAATGCAGTGCTATTCAGTACATTCACGGTGTCATGCACCCAATACCTTCATCTAGTCCTAAAACATCTTACTTCCATAAGAAAACCCATACCCATTAAGCATTAGTCCCTATCCTCCCCCTACCCAGGCCCTGCAAACTGCCAGTATACTCTTTGTCTTAATAATTTGCTGATTCTGGATATTTCATAAAGATGTAATCCTAAGATTCATGACTTTGTGTCTGGTAAATTATTTTTAAAAGAGTAACACAGCATAGCAAAGAAATTAGAATAAAGAATATAACAAAACTAAAGACTGAAATGGAATAAAATGAAATCAATATTATATGAAAAAACTGATACAATGAATCAGGGAGGGAATTAGAGAGAAAATTAGAAATAATTACTGTTGCAAACGAAATTATAAAATTAAAAGTTAATGAGGTTATATGAAATTTTATGTTAAGTAAGTCAGTACGATGAAAAGAAGCTCAACTTCATTAGTATTGCAGAAGATGACAGTAAGACTCCTGTGAGAAAAAACTCAATAAGCAAAATGAAGGAACCTGACTTTGCTAGTGGGTGTGTAAATTAATCTAATGAAAGTAAAAATTATTTTAACATTATTTTTATAATTGAACTTGTACATTGTTATGTTCCAGATATTTCTTGTTGGAAATATACATTTATTATCAAATTTATCCACTAAGAAAAATAGCAAAAATATTCATAGCGGCACTGTATGTAATAGAAATGAGAAATAGAAGGAAAATGGAAACATTCTCTTATAGTACAGTCATACATATTAAATAGTTCTGCAATTGAAAAATGACACAACATATAAAATGGCTATGGGATGGTACTCTTAGGTTAAAAGAGTAGGTCCCAGGAGATAACACACAGCATGCTGGCCCACAGAATTATACATGCTGGTTGGAGATGCACACATCTGTGTTTCAAAGATGGCACAGTATTTCTCAACACAGAGCTCACCTCTGGAATTTGAGGTGAAGGAGGGGCAACCACAAGGTAAGGGTGGAATTCTGTTGCTTTGATTTTAGGCTCCCGAATATTAATTTCATTACTCCAATTCTTTTTTTTTTCATTGGTTCTTTTTAGTTATTCATGTCAGTAGAATACATTTTGATAGAATTATACAAGGATGGAATATACCTTATCCTACTTAGGACCCCATTCTTTTGTACTGCGTGAAGGTGAGAGTCATGCGCTATTTTCATTATATGTACATAGGAAAATGATATCAGATTCATTCCACTTTCTGTCTTTCCTATATCTCTCTCTCTTCCATTCTCTTCATTCCTCTTTGTCTAATCTTCTGTATTTCTATTCTTTCCCTCTAGCCCCTTATTGTGGGTTAGCTTCCATATATCAGCAAAAACACTTGACTTTCGGCTTTTGGGAATTCGCTTATTTCACTGAGCACAATAGTGTCCAGATCCATTCATTTAAAATGGCAAATATCATAAAGTCATGCTTCTTAATGGCCATTATGTATATATACCACATATTCTTTATTCATTCATCTGTTAATGGGCACCTAGGTTGGTTCCATAGCTTAGCTACTGTAAACTAAAAGCTGCTATAAACATTGATGTGGCTATGTCACTGTAGTGCTAAGAGCCATAGCCAAGTAGTATGATGCATGGCATTTTTGGTTGAAAGGTGATGCCAGCAAGCCATTGAGATGATATGATTATGTTAAGATCTGCATTCATATGGATATTAGACTCCTGCTGTCCACCTCAGCCTGCTATGGGACTCCTGGAGAATTCCTATTGGTTGGGGAAGTGCAGTAGGAGGGAATTCCGGAGGAAGGAGTTCCTGTTGGTGTCCAGGAGAACACCGCGTGTGTTGGTCAGCAATTTTCCCGGGAGCCTACAGGGCATTGGCGGCAGTTTCAAAAATAAAGTTTGTTCCTGCTTGAGTGGCTCGTGATTTTGTGCCCAGCCAGACTGTGGCACTGTAGTATGCTGATTTTAAATCCTTTGGGTATAAACCAAGGAGTGGGATAACTTAGTCAAATGGCAGTTCCATTCCTAGTTTTCTGAGAAATCTCTATAATGCTTTCCAGACTAGTTGCACCAATTTGTAGTCCCACAGGCCATGTATGAGTGCACCATATTCCCCACATCCTTGCCAACATTTATTGTTACTTGTACTTTTGATAATTGCCATTCTGACTTGAATGAGATAAAATCTCAGTGTAGTTTTAACTTGGATTTCTCTAAATGAGAGTTGTTGAACATTTTTTCATATATTTGTTGACCATTCATATTTGTTCTTTTGAGAAGTGCCTGTTCAGTTCCTTTGCCAATTATTGATTGGGTTATGTTTTGTTTTGTTTTTGTTTTTTTTTTTGGTGTCAAGTTTTTTTGATTTGTTTGTATCTCCTGGAGATTAAAGCTTTATCCGAACTGCAGGAGCAAAGATTTTCTTCCATCTGTAAGCTCTCTCTTCACGCTGCTCTTCTTTATCTCCTGTCTGTGAAAAAGCTTTTTAGTTTGATGCCATTCTATTTATGGATATTTTTAAATAATTTAACCTTTGTTTTATTTGTTGTTGTTGTTTTTATGTGGTGTTAAGGATTGAACTCCTGGTCTCACCAGTGCTAGGCAAGCACTCTGTCACTGACCCACGCCCTCAACCCCTATTTATTGATTCTTGATTTTATCTCTTGTGCATTAGGAGTCTTGTTGAGGAAGTCAGTTCCTAAGCTGATGTATTGGAGTGTTGGGCCTACATTTTCTGGTAGTTGGTGCGGGTTTCTGGTCTAATGCCTGGTTTCTTGATTCACCTGGAGTTTTGTGCAGGGTGAGAGATAGGGGTTAAATTTCATTCCACTACATATGGATTTCCAATTTTTCCAGCAGCATTTGTTGAAGAGGCTATTTTTTCTCCAATGTATATTTTTATTTAGTCAGGATAAATGTGACAATGTCATATCCAGTTTGACCTATTTAAACATTAAAGTGATAACTCTCATGTTTATAGGCATTCATGAGACTTGAAATAATGAAGAAAATGATTTTAGAGTATCATATAATATATGACCAGTAAATATTAGCGATTACTGCCTTTTTTACTCAGTGGTCTAAAAAATTTTATATGTTAGTGAAAACTGTTGCACACATGGTTTTAGCATATATTTATCTCTTGATCATGTTATGCTACTATTTTCAGTAATTATATCATACCAATACATTATATGCCTTACACATATATACAAAAAGATTGTTTAAAAATATGTGGAAATATAAGCAATATTTTAAAATTAATAAGCTTCCTTAGTGGTACACAGTCTGTAGTTACAAATATAATTTCATATTTCTAATGCTACTTTGTTTTTCTGGGTTTAGAACCTTTTCTAAATATTCTTTAGTAGAATGAAGAATTATCATTTTCATTTCACAATGTGATGGACAAAATTACATCTCAAAGAAATGGCAAAGCATCCATACTATGCCTTCTTGCTTTCATTTGTATTATTAGAAATTATTTTAAATATTTATATGTAATATTTAAAGCTATTTGTTCATTTGAGAGAAATTAATTTTATTAAGCTAAAAAAATATCCATGAATCTACACAATGGTTTGCAGTTTGCAGTGACATGCTGGAAACACATGGCAGTATGAGGACCCCAACTACCTTCCTTCCTGAAACTAATGAGACATCTGCTCATCTGAAAAAGAGAAAAATTCAAGTGCCAATCATAATCTTAAATATCAGAAGCTTATTTTCCTTTTCAATAATGTGGATGAATTGATTCTAAGTTCTCATATTTTCTCTATGTACCTAAATGATAGTTGTGTGCTCCCTCACTTTGGGTTTGCTAATTTCATAAGTAAGCCTAATTGACCATCAATCCCAGCCTGCAATCTCAGTAATTTATTTTTGGGATATCATTTGGTTTTCTTCTAAATATTAATAGCCTAAGAGGTGGAACCCATTTGGTTAATGTGTTGATTCTCTCAACAATTATTTATCAAACCTACTGTGTTCAGCCAATCAGACTTACTCCCTGACTTGAAGAAGCTTTTGGCCTAGTGAAGAAGGCAAATGAGTAAACAAATGTAATGCAGTTTTCTAAGTGCTATTTTGGAGATATTCCCATAATGCTATGGAAGTCCATTTATTTCACAACACTCTGTGAGGTCATGGGGGCACTAATATTACCTCCATTTACAGATAAAAACAGGTCAAAGGAATCACACAAAGCCCACAGCCTGTCATGTGCCTGTGCTAACACAGCAGCTCCTTTGGATTTGTGGCCCAGGGTCTCTCCCAGTGGCTCATGCCCACTGCATTGATTTCCTAAACCTAGACATGGCTGAGAGAATGTTCTGCCCTTCTTTCAAAATCCTACATAGTTTTTTCTTTATGAGGATCCAAGTGTGAAGTTTAGTATAAAAAAATCCAATTATCTATGAATTTAGTATAAAAATCTATGAAATAAATGAATAATGTTGATAATTGGTGATGAATTTATGAGGATTCATTAGAAAATTAATTTACTTTGTAGTGCTATGAATTTCCATAACAAAGTGTTTTAAATTATCATCTCTGGGAAAGGTACATGACTTCTTTTACCTTTCACAATTTAGCCAGGCCATCATGATATTGTATCACATTAAATATTAAGATGTTAAAAATCTCTCTTGCACCACCAGGGAGAAAAATCTGTTAGGCCATTTTATGTGTCATTTTTATGATAGCAAAATGTGCATTGTCTATATTCTCCACCACTGTTTTTCACACTAGTTAGGACAATATAACTCTAATTCAGAAGCATTGTAGTTCGAATTTTAAAAAGAAATTGTTAATCACCCTAAAGAAATTGCAATCATTAATTAGCAAGGAAAGATGATAGTAATGAAATTATCATAAAATTTAAAGAGCATGAAAAGCATTTCAAAAACATATTTTATAAATTAATTTGAAGCACTAAAGTGTAGTGATGATTTCCTATTAAAACCTAAAGCTCTTTAAATTTGAGTATAATCCTTTCTTATGAGCTACTGATTTATAGTCTGTATAAGATATTTTCAAGAGAGAGTATTTCATGGGCAGTATTTAAACATTTAAATTTCTAAACTATCAATCTCTTCTTCATTTTCTCACATCATTTGGTAATATTCATAAATCACCCAAAATTTTAAGCTTATCTTACTGTGATCTAATGAATCACCACTGAAATATTTTTTCCCCAAAATTTCATGGAATTTTTTTGAATGAAGAAAATCTGAGAAGGGAAAGGCCAACCAGCCTTTTGAATTAGGTTAATTAGGATTTCAATAAAATATTAGATCTCTGTTTCTTCCCTTACACTTGCCAGGAAGGAATTTAGGAGCTTAACTATAAAGTGATTAAGGTCAACATAGCAGATGTGAAATGCTAAAATATTTTGGTTGTTTTAGGAGTTAGCCTGTTGGAGTTAAATTTTTCCTATATAGTTGTTACTTTTCCTTTCTCATCCAAAGAATAAAATACCTCAGTCACATTGAATTCCTCATGTCCAAAATCTTACTCTGATACCAGATTTATGAAGAAAAAATTGTGTTCATAGAGCCATGATGTCAGAGAAATCTTAGAAACCATCTCTTTTAGTTGCCTTTTTATTAAGTTAGGGAAGTTGACCCTAGGAAAAGAAGTAAGCTATTGCAAAAATCTCACTGAGAATTGAGAAAAACTGGGATGAAAACCCAGAACACTTTTAAATCTGAACACTTTTTACCAATTTTATTCCTTATCCTGGTACTCTTATGATTCACCATGGAATAAAAAGAGAACAGAGCCTGCAAATATTTTTTATTATTTTATTTCAATTCTTCTACATCTTTATTATGATGTCATAAGTAGATATTCCTTGTAGAACATTTAATATAGCAAATGGGGGTCGGGGGTGAAAATTTGTTCACCTAGACCTTTCATTACCTATCAATAGGAAATTCACATGGATTATTACTCCATACAATAAACTCATTCTCTTTAAATTCACATGGATTATTACTCCATACAATAAACTCATTCTCTTTCTTTTACCACCCACCCCATCACACAGAAACATATAGAAGGATTCCCTAAAACCAGATCCCCAAGGATCAAAAACCAACCCATTCACAATACCAATATTCTGTAAAGGAATCTAAATATCTGAACGTTCTAAAGTTCTTTTAGGAAGTGAAAGAGATGAAGCATAGACAGAACACAAAATAGGGGCAAAATAAGATTGTAAAACTATAAACATACGTGCTTATATGGGATGTTAAAAAGCCAATCTGTGTAATAACCATGCAGTTTAAGATGACAGAAGCAGAGATGTCTTCTGCTAGCCTCTTATTTAATCCATATGTCTTTAATTTTCTCAAAGATACAAAATCTCACAGAAGCTTTATATACTTTTGAAGTCTTATCACTGATTTTTTCTGACTCATCTCTGCAATGGATTGAATATTTGTTTCCCCAAATTTATATATAGAAAGCTAAATGAAGAAGTTGATGGTATTAGCAGTTAGGATGTTTTAGAGAATTCTTTGACTCTTAAGTCATGAGGGTAGTGCTCGCAGGAGTCCCTTCAGTACCATCAAGAAAGTGACCTAAGAGAGTTCCTTTGTATCTTCTACCAGGGGAGGACCCAGAGGAAAAGCACCATATAGGAATCATGCATGAGCGAGGAAGTGGACCTCATCAAACATTGCCTCTGCTGGTGCCTTGATCTTGGCCTTCCCAGCCTCCAGAACTGTGAGAAACAGATTTATATTGCTCAATAGCTAAACAGTTTATGATATATTGTTATAGTAATCTGAGTGCATTTAAGATAATTTCATTAAGAGGTCTAGGAATGTAGCTCAGTGGAGTTCTGGCCTTGCATGCAAGTGGCCTGGAGTACAATCCTGGGCACTGCCAAAAACAAAAACAAACCAAACCAAACCAAACCGAAAAACACCTTGAGTAGCCTAGTACTACCATGTAGAACTTTTGCACTGTGGCAGGAATGTGCGGTGCATGACTAGTGGGGGTGACATTAAATCTAGACAATTATGCATCACAACTCATTTCAAACTTCAGCATTGATGGCATAAAGAAGTCATGACAAAGATAAATATTTTATAAGACATATTTAAAATTTCAATCTTATCTCTAGATATTATATTTCATTTTCAGCTTAGTTTTCAAGAAAATAGCACTCTTAAGTCCAGAAATCATATTTTATTATAATGTTATTCTAATTCTTTCCATTGCAAAGCTAATGACACACATTTCATAATATGAAATCCTTTAAAAATATTAGCATGCAGAAAACGTTCTTTACTATTTGAATTAATATGCCTGTCTTATTCTGAATATTCAGATCCACTTTCAAGAGGTGTGAAATAGTAGAAGCATAAATAAATAAAAATATTCATTGTTAAATTTCATTAGAGCTCAAATAATGAACAGATAAGGAAATTTCCATAAATTGATGTGTTGAATTTTAAGATCATTTTTATATTGAAGCCTGTAATTTTCATTTGAATATTCCTTTGATAAAATAATTCACTTATTTTTCTAATAAGGACCAAATTGGGAACAAGTGTGTGTGTGTGTTTGTGTGTGTGTGTGTGTGTGTGTGTGTGTAAAATGTTCTCTGTTCCATAGAAAAGGTTTTCTTTATGGTCTGTGGTAGAGATTATGGCATGGAAGGTACTTGAGACACAAAGAGATCCCCTGTAGAGCTGCTATATCTAGCTGGACCTGGGAATTGTGAAAAAAAAAAAAAAATAGAAAGGAGTCCTTGCTTTCTTTGCTAATAGAGTGGATTCCACTTCAAAGCACGAAGTGTATTCCCTTCCTACTACCCTTCCACATCTTTGCTGGTTCTTCTTGTTAGCAGAAGTAAAAAGCCAGCTGGCAAAGAACCCAGTGTCCCAACCCCATAAGTATGAGATGATTATAAAATGGTGAAATTAGATCCGTGCAGTATTAGGGAAATGGCTAGCTTAGCGTTTCCAACTCATGTACAGAATATATGTATGTAGATAGTGACTCACATTGAGATAATTAAATAGTGGAAGCAACATGAATGTTCAATAGGATAACAAAAAATAAGAAAAGAGTAAATTAGAGTATCATGTATTGCATATAAAAACAAGTTCTTAAAACATATAATTAATTTTATTAAGTAATGTCACAAAACAAAAATGGCACTGTATAGATGTTTATGAAACAAATCAGTAACAAAGATGTTTTCTTCTGGGTAACATGGACGTGAATATCACTTAAAAGGAATTCAGAGGAGAGTTGCTTGTATCTTTAACAGATTGTTTCTTTAAAAAATATAAATGGAAGAAACATAGCAAAAACAATGATGTTATAATTGAGTGGTACAGGCACTAATGATTATTATAATGTTATCCATTATTTTTTGAATATTTAAGTTATCCCAGCATTTCTAAAAGGATGAAAAGAAAAAAAATGTGAAGCATATATCAGTCTTGCTAATTTTTAATGATTATAACTTGGTCAGTCACTTATCATTTCTGAACCTCATTTTTCTTATTTTAAATTTCCCACAGTGTCCTTGTGAGGACTAGAGATAATGAATGTAAAGTATCTGTCACTTGAAGGCCCTCAATAATGGTGACTCTTTTATTATTATAATTAATAATATTTTGTTCCACATACAGCACCCATTTATTAAGATAAATGAAAATGATTGACATCAAGCAATTGAAAATAGATTTTGTTCTTATTTTTCATATAAAGTTTTTAATTCTTCACCAATGCTTAAAATGTAGTTATTTATTTAATAAGCTTTTTAATTTAAATTAAACTCATACTTAAAAACTTTAAAACAGTATATTTATAGGATATCATGTGATATTTTGATGCATATGCATTGTATAATATTTAAATCATAGCAAATGTCTCTATCTCCTCAAGCAGCTCCTATTTTTTTGTGAAAATATTTAAAATCCTTTCTTCTAGGATTTAAGAAACATAGTTTGTATTTCAGTTTCATGGATAATAAAATTGATGCTCAGACAAAGGAAACAAATTGTGTATGTTCACCCATCCTTGTCTGTAAAAATATGCCATATTGGATTATTTTACCTTTAACACTTAACCTTTTACAAAGTAAGAAGGCAAATAAAAACATAGATTATATTAATAAAATAGAATGCAGATTAAGAAGGACAGGACATGCATCTTTCTTTGCCAGGGGTAGACTTGTTTTATTACGATTGTGTCAGTATAATTAATAGAACTTTCTTTTATTCTTGAAATTATCAGTGTGAATAATAAATTATATGTTCATCTCACAGATTCAGTAAAGCGATAGACTAGCTTTAGTTCATGCTGGCAACATCATTCTGATGGTAAAATTCTAAGGAGAATATTAACAGAATATAGTCAATCTGAAAAATAATTAGAGACATAAAAATTGTACCATTGAAGGCCTCTTTAAAATAATTCAAGCATTCTTGCAAAGGAACAGATTTTGGGAAATGGTACAGGGTCTATTTTTATTCTTAGTGCAGTTTGGGGGTGTATAATGAGTTTACCACTGAGCTACATCTCTAGTCAGTCAGACACATACACACACACACACACACACACACACACACACACACACATACACACATTCAGGGCCTTGTTAGATTGCTGAGGGTCTCACTGAATTACAAGGGTTGACCATGAACTTGAGATCCTTCTACCTCAGCCTGTTGAGTCACTGGGATTATAGGCATGGGCCACCATGCCTGGCTTATTTTTCAAATTCTCAAAGAACCATCATGCAGAGGAAAATTCAGTTGTATTCTATGTGGCTTAATGGAGGAAAATGAAGAACATCACTGGTTGGTAAGGTGATGCACATTTTATGCTCAAAAAGAACTTTTTGTGTGATTTTTTATTGATCTTTAATATATCATCTCAAATGAATTATCTGTTGAAATTGTTCCCAAAGTTTTACTAGGTTTCTTCTCTTATGATTAATTTCTTCATATTCCCTATTAAATCTTTTGACAGTAATATATATATATGTGTATGTGTGTGTGTGTGTGTATTATATATACACACACACACACACATACAAGTACATGTAAATACATACATAAATATGTATGTATTATAAGGACTAATTTCACAAGGTTTTGAATTGCCTTTTAATTTTTATTATAATGTCTTAGAAATGTTTACTAGCACCTCATAATTATACTCAGTTGTGAAGTTCAATTTAACATATTCATACATGTGTAGAATATAAAATGCTCCACTTTGATCCCAGTAATTTCATTTTCCCTCACACACACCTGCTCCCCTTCTTTACTCTGCTTATCTTACTTCTGTGTATTTATTGTTTTTTAATTGGTACTTTACACACACACACACACACACACACACACACACACATATATATATATATATATATATATTTTCACTGTGGCATATTCATATATCTACATAGCATAATTTTGTCAATTTCATCTCAAATCTTTTCCCATTGCTCCCCCACCTTAAATCCCTTTCTTCTGCTACACTGATCTCGCTTCTATTTTGATGACTAAACAAGACATTTTTCAAAAAAGAAATGCAAATTTCCAACAAATATATTTTAAAATGTTCAAATTTCAAGTAATCAAGGAAATATAAACCATAGCAACACCAAGATCTCATCTCACTCCAGTTAGAATGGCAATCATACAGAAAAGGTACACTCATACATTGTTGATGAGTTTGAAAATTAGTACAACTTTGTAATGCAGTGTGGAGATCCCTATGGAATAACCATATGACCCAGCTTTCTCACTCATGGTGTTTATAAAAATAATTAAAATTAGCATACTATAGTGATGAAGACATATCAATGTTTACAGTATCACAATTTATAATAGCCAAGTTATGGAAAGTTATAGAACCAACCCAGATACCTGTCAATGGACAAATAGATTTTTAAAAAGTGACATATGTATATTACATATATGTATATGTAATGGAGTTTCTCTCAGCCATAAAGAAGAATGAAATTATTGAATTTGTAGTTTTTGGTAAATGGCGGAAGCTGGAGAACATCATGCTAAGTGAAACAAGGCAGACTCAGAAAGTCAAAGGTCAAAAGTTTTCTCTCATATGTGAAAGCCTCAATGAAATTAGAGGAAAGATAAGTGGAAGTGATTTCAACAGAATGTCTTTTAAAAGTCAAATGTTATAAATTTTGATGATGTTACTCAATATGGCATCCTGTACTTCTGGGTGCAAACTTTACTTAGTGTTTCCTATAAAATCATAAACTTCTCATATTTCCCTTATTAAAGAGAAGTCCTAAATGTTCCATTGCAATCTCTGGAGCCTCCTCTTTTTGCATTGAGATATTTATAACTCCAGTTTCCTGTAAATTCATATTTATACGATTTTCCAGTTATGATGTAGAGGAGAACTAGGGGTGACTTACATTTTAAAAGTGTTCTTATTTTGTGTACAAGTATGCATTCTTCCCTATCCCTCCTTCACACACACACACACACACACACACACACACACAGAAGTTCAGACTACGTTGTCTTCATTATTAACCCCTTTTCAAACTTTTATTTGTTCCTCTAGTTTCATCAACACAGGGAAATTATCTCATTTGTTCTTGTCACAATTTCTATGAGATAGTAAAGGAAATATTTAGTTTTAGCTCTATTTTAAAGAAAAAATACTCAGAAGAAATTTTCTTGCTTAAATAATGTTTTTTTTTTCCAAGTGCTAAGGGTTGGAACCAGGGCCTCCTGCACTTTAGGCAAGAGCTCTACCACTAAGTTACACCCCCAGCAGAAAAGGTAATTTTTATTGGTAACGTTGGAGAAAAGGAATCATTTTAGTGAAAAATGGAAACATTTTATATATCTAAAATAAATATAGACTTTACATAATCAGTGCTATTTATGTCATAGAAAAAGCATCACAATTATCATTTTTATTTTACCAAAATATTATTTTATTTTTTGTTAAACTTATGGTTTGAACATGAGGTATCCTCAAAAGCTCCTGTGTCAATACAGAAATATTCAAAGGGGAAATAATTATTATGACAATTGTAACCTAATCTACCCATCCAAGTTTGAATGGACTGAGGGGGCTGTAACTGTAGGCAGGAAGGTCATGGCTGAAAGTGGTGGGTCACTAGAGGCATGCCCCAGAAGGGTGCATCTGCTCTGAGCTCCTTCCCTGGACATGAGCCAAGCAGTGTTCCATCACCATAAACTCCCACCACAAGGTTCAGCCTCATCCCTAGCTCAGAGTAATGGAGTCAGCACTCATAGTCTGAATCTCTGAAACTGTGATCCAAAATAAACAGTTCATCCTCTATGTTGATTTTTCTCACATATTTTTTGCCACAGCAAAGGAAAGGAATATAACACAATTAGCATATTTTCATTGTATATGTTGAACTTCAATGCAAAATGTCAACAAATACACATACATGTTTTTATCAAATTCAACATCCCTTTACCCATCCTTCCCTCCACTAGCAATCACTATTTTATACTCGGATCCACTTTAATTTTTATTTTTTAAATATTTCTTTTTATTCTAATATGTTTTGTATGATAGCAGAATGCATTACACGTTATATTACATATATAGACCACAAATTTTCATATCTCTGGTTGTACACAAAGTAGACTCACTCTATTAGTGTCTTCATATATGTATTTAGGGTAATGATGTCCATCTCATTCCACCAGCTTTCCTAACCCCATTCCCCTCCCTCCCCCTCTCTCCCCTTTGCTCCATCTAGATTTCCTCTAATCCACCCATGCTCACTCCCCCAACCCCATTTTGAATCAGCATCCTTATATCAGAAAAAACATTAGGCATTTGGTTTTTTGGAATTGACTAACTTCACTTAGCATTTTATTCTCCAACTGCATCTATTTACCTGCAAATGCCATGATTTTATTCTCTTTAGTGCTGAATAGTATTCCATTATGTATATATACACCACATTTTTGTTATCCATTAATCTAATGAAGGGCATCTAGCTTGGTCCACAGTTTAGCTATCGTGAATTGTGCTGCTGTAAACATTGATGTGGCTGTGTCCCTGTAGTACGCTGTTTTTAAGTCCTTTGGGTATAGTCTGAGGAGAGTGATAGCTGGGTCACATGGTGTTTCCATTCCTAACTTTCCAAGGAATCTCCATACTGCTTTCCATATTGGCTGCACCAATTTCCAGTCCCACCAGCAATATATGAGTGTACCTTTTTCCCCACATCTTCACCAACACTTACTGTTGTTTATATTCGTAATAGCTGCCATTCTGACTGGAGTGAGATGAAATCTTAGAGTAGTTTTGATTTGAACTTCTCTAATTGCTAGAGATATTGAACATTTTTCATATATTTGTTGATTGATTGTAAATCATCTTCTGAGAAGTGTCTGTTCAGTTCCTTGACCCATTTATTGATTGGGCTATTTTTTTGGTGGTTTTTTTTTTTTTTTTTAGTTCTTTATATATCCTAAAGATTAGTACTCTATCTGATGTGTGTGTGCTAAAAATTTTCTCCCAAAATGTAGGCTCTCTATTCACCTTATTGTTTCTTTGCCTGAGAAGCTTTTGAGTTTGAATCCATCCAATTTATTGATTCTTGATTTCAATTCTTGTGCTATAGGAGACTTATTAAGGAAGTTGGGGCCTAATATGACACAATGGAGATTTGGGCCTACTTTTTCTTCTGTTAGGTGCAGGGTCTCTGGTTTAATTCCTAGGTCCTTGATCCAATTTAAGTTGAGTTTTTTGCATGGTGAGAGAGAGAGGGGTTTAATTTCATTTTGTTGCATATGGATTTCCAGTTTTCCAAGTACCATTTGTTGAAGAGGCTGTCTTTTCTCCAATGTTTTGGTGCCTTTGTCTAATATATCAGTTCCACTTTATTTAGCTTCTACATATGAGAAAGAGCATGTAGCTACTTGTCTTTTGGTGTCTGGCTTATTTTGCTTTACATGATATCTTCTAGTTCCATGCATTTTGTTGCATATGTCAGGATTTAATTCTTCTTTATGGCTAAATAACATTCTTTGTATGTATACCATAGTTTCTTTATTCATTTATTTATGGGTGCCTAGTCTGAATTGGTGACTTAGCTGTTACAATTTTGATTGACTCACTCATGATCAGAAAGTTAAAATGCAGAGGAACACAGATTAATACTCTTCCCTTTGTGCTGCAATTATTCTTGACAAATATTTTTATTTCGGAAAACGCCAATGCATTTTACTTCAACAAGATGAATGTTAACATTGTAAAAGAGGAGAAATCATCTGCACTGGAACCAACTCAGACTTATCAGATAGTCAAAGAAAGAATCAAGTATGTGTGTATGTGTAGGAGTGTGTGTGTGCGTGTGCACATGTGTGTAAAGGAGCTGAAGGGGAGAGAGAGAGAGATATGGGGTGGGGAAGTCATGCAAGGTTTGTTCATAAACTGTATGCACACTTTTATTTATGATCCAAATAAGCATTGCCATAGGAATAGTAGTAAAGTTATCAATGTAAAAATTATATTAAGATTCCTTTCTCAAATTAAAGAGTCATTATACCAAGAAAGATTTGGTAAGGGGATTACATGACTTTTATATTCTGGAGATCATTTAAAAGATGAGAAGAAAGTAATTCAGATGGTTTTAAATATTAGATATATATTGAATCTTTCAGTTATATATTCATATATATTATGAACTTTAATGACAGAAAAAGAGCTAAGAATCAGCAAATGAATTCCCAGTCATCTGCTGGTATAAGGTAGCCTATTACATAGTAATGTTTATATGCATGGGCATCTTAAATTTTGATGCTGATTTATAATTACAAATCTAGTGAAATGAATTTCACACAGTTCAGGTATCATGTATGGAGAAACACAGATGTGACAAGTAGCTCTACAGTTTCACTTATTTTGTCATCATCTTGATCAGCTAGGTATTCTTGATGTCTCTACTTTAGTGATTATCAACCCTGTCTGCACATTATTGTTCCCTGAGGAGCAATTTTAAAATAGCGATACCAGTGTTTTATGCCTAGAAATTCTGGAGTTTGTCTGGGATGAGGCCCATGTCATTTTAATAAGGCCCTCAAGTGTATCTAATGTGAAGACAAGATTGAGGCCATGGCTCTTTTTAACAAGACCAGTTGTGTTAAAAATAAAAACAACATCAATAAAAGACCTGTCCACCTCCACATTAATAGTTTATCTTTTAGTATTACTGCTTAGTTGCAAGAATGGTTCACTTGATTTAAGAGGTTTTATATTAGATTGTGAGGTGGAATAAATGGAATTAGATTTATTTCTATGTACTTCAAAGATGGGAGGAGAAAATCTGCAGAGTTGGGAGGAATAGCATATAGAAAAGAAAATGTATCTTATGAGAAAAGAAACAGCTATTTCTAGGAGTCATGGGATAATATAGACAATAAACAGCTATGAATCTAAATATTATTATAATAACATTATACATTTGTATTTAGATTCTCTGAATTTTCTTCATAAGGGAGGTTATCACATAAAATTAAGTGTGGTTATCTATTGAAAGAGTACTTCATAAAGTTTTTTACCATCAAATTATGGAATCAATCTAACTGTATCTCCAAGTATTTAAACTTTCAAGATAATGATTTCTTGTATTTATGGAATCATTGTGCAGATAAGTGAGTAAAAGCATACATTCCTAGAGAATATGCAAACACTTTATTTCACTCTGACTTCACAATGTGCTTCTGAAAACACACAGATCAAAATAAAGAGTAACATTTTGAAAAACATTAATCCCAACATCAAGAAATCTTTTCTGTGTGAGATCCATTTTCTCCATTAGAGTGTCCAACATTATTATTTTTGAACAATACATCTAAGTGATTTTGGAGGGCAGAATCGTTGCTACAAGCCATCTTTGTACTATGTATATTGTCATACAAATGTTGTGAACTTTTCCTCACATTAATACTTTGAGAAGATGTTTACTTATGGGCTTCTATTATAACTGAATACTTTAAAAAAACAAACATAATGAATTTAATGAAGAATAGGAAGTCTTCTCCTAGCACTTTGCACTAAAATAAACTATCTTCCTCAACCCATCCACATAAAGTTGTCCAAATTAGCATTGCTCAGGGATTTTGTTGTTATAAAGATTCATGCTCCTCAATCACTGGTTATCTATTTGTGTACATAGTCGCTTTCTTAGACCAGCACACTTCAAGGGAATAAGTGAGACATTGTGTTCTGATTATTTTTCTTCTTATCCTACATTATATCAATTTAGATAATCATGGGGAAAATATAAGCATACACAGAATACTCGTTTATTTAAATTATCTATGTTAACTGATCATGTGAAACACCTTATTTTTCTTTTTGTACTAGGAAGATATACCTTTAAAAATAGTGAATCATTTTATTTTCCAAATTTTTGTAATTATAATGAGACTGCATTTAGGGAGTAGCTAAGATCAGGTTACCACTCCACAGAATCAATGCACAGAAACACAGAAACAATTTTGCTGATAAAGGTTTTAGTAGAGGAACAAAAATAAGTAAATGTTAGCTTAAACTACTACAAAAGAGAATCAAATGATCAGAGGTGAAAGCATTTTTTCCCCAACTTGGCTCCCTGTGGATTTTCTTTGTGACAAAGTCTGGTGGGTAGGAGGAACATAGACAGAACTAAAATGAGCTGTAGCTACCTTGTCAGGCTACGTTTTATAGCTTCCTTCCTAGTCTGCCGTTTGAGTTGGCCTGGCCAAATATAGTTTTCTTAGGCTTTATCTTCACAGAATTAAAGAAAGGTGACCTCATTTAGACAAAAATACTGGTAGGAAACAAATTTTCCCTGCACAGCAGCCTATTTGCCCACTACATAAACCCTATTCAGAAAGAACTGTGCAGGGGCAGTTGAATCTGAATGTGACATTATTGAATTGAATGCTTGGAACCTTTTTGACAACAGAAGTTTGAAATTTTTTTAAATGTATTTTTCTTACAAATAGTTCAGAGAAATGTTAAAATTGCCATTTCTGTGAAAGACTTAGTCTTATCAGAGGATATTATTTTATGAATTTTTAAATCCTATTCATATATTTTAAGCAGAAAAGTAGAAACAGGTACAATCCTCATGTAGTATCTTTAAATAAAGATACTTTGTAAAACTTTTAAATAGAAGCAGTTAAAAGAGTGTCAGGTATAAGATAGGACTAGGCTATATTAACAATTATTATTTTTAGAGTTGCTGGAAATCATCCTTTCCATGAGTGAGGATGAATTTTATCGAAAGAGAAATAGATGAATTTTGGCCAATGAGACCCTGCTCAGAGACAAAGTTTTGTACAATAACACTTGTCCCCAAAGCACTAGCAATGGGGTTACCAACAGGAGGACTGAACCCATATCAGAATCACATTGAATTCCATTTCATCATTTTGCCTGGCCCCATTTTTTTTTCTACTAGTAGTGTTTCTTAGAAAGCGGAAGAAAATTATTAACATCAAATTAATGTTCTATACTTCAAGTGAAAGTGTCCTTCCTGGTAACATAGGTGTTTTTATAATTAGATAGTAAAACACACACACACACACACACACAGAAAATGATTTGAAGTGAAAAGTGATGAGACAAAAAAGGTCCTTTTCCCTTGGAGAAGGCTGAAAGCACATGTTTATGCATGACTGATTTAAAAGAGACCATGATTGAAGGCACAATAAATCCTACTGAGGATGTCTGGAAGCAGCCATCTACCAAGGTATGGAGTGGAGTGTGTGTCTATGCAATTTTAAATAAATATATCTTTATGGAAAAAAACTCATTTTTTTTCATGTTTTGAATTTGAGTGACAAAATATAATTGATAATTTGTGTTTTTTCTGTGTCCCTAAGGCTTAGAGAAAGTTAAACATGGGAGATATGGAAATTTTTAGATTATTTCAACATTTGATGTGTAAGAGGAAAAAAAAACGAGGCAATGAAATGTGGTTTAGGGAATCTGGATTGTCCTTAACAATACAGAATATGTGGCCAAGGAACTAATTGTTGATACTTCCATGCAATGGAGAAAGTATCGTGGGTTAACTGGAGATCAATCTAGTTTCAAAAAATTATTATGATTCCTGCTTACATTATGGATATGGGATTGAGTCATATTTGGCTTTCTCAGGTTTGTCAGTTTTAAACTGTCAGGAATTCTCTAGTGGAACATTTGCCTTATGCAGTCAGCTAATACTTCCTCCAAGGGTGCTTTTTCTGTAGGCTCTCTGGAAGTGGTTTACATGATACGGCTCATTACAGGAAAATATGTTTCTTCCTTGACCTAGTTACAAAATTCTCTGGAAGGAATTGATTAAAATTGTATTCCATGTCTGACAGTGATGTTTAAATTCCTAAATATACTACCTGATGTCCTTGTAATATTATGTACCACTTTAGAGGAACTTTCACACATTTTGCTAGGAAACTAGCTGTAAAGGATGTACAGTTGATTGGAGTAAGAAAATTTGTGAAAGACTAGTTAATTAACTATAGTTTATTAATTTATGATACAATTTCTATGAAGACACCAGGTATTTGCCACCATATGTGAATGATTCCAATGAGAAATTAACAATTTATTCAGGGTTATTAGTTGCAAATAATAGAAACCAATCCCCGTTAGTGTGAAAAGAAAAAGACATCTAACACAGGAGCATTGTGTAAATGGTGAATTTTACCTGTGTGCTAGAAAGCTATGTTTGGAAAGTACCCTGATGGAGAACAGGTAAAGTCAAAGTCCTGCAGCTTATGATGCCACCATTAGAATTGCTGCCAGGACATGGAAGTCTGTAATGCCTGAACACTTGCTGCCCTGCCAGATGACAAGCCTTGATTCCACCATTGTCCCTGGGAATCATCTCTACCTGACTCTTTGAACCTCTGCTTGACACTCTTAGGATTTAAGTGCCCAATTCTCTTCCCTGACCCCCTCTGGAAGCTATTTTATATGATCTCATACCTCCCCCAAACCCCAGTGCATTAGATAATCCTAGCTTTCATTTGATAATCTTACCTCAAACTTCCCTGGTTTGTATAATCAAAACAACAGCAGCAGCATTCAGAAGAGAACTTGGATGTCATCATACCACCAAATCTATTAACTGATAATCATGTATCTGAATCCATCTATTCTGTCTCATTTAAAATTTGAAGAATGGACTCTTCTATTTGTATCAAATCCTTCCAAATAAGCATTGCATCTCATGGAAATTGACTTCCATTAGAGATTTGATCCTGAAATTACCCCTGTTTTTTGTATTGTCACTATTTTCCCTTTATTGTATATATTCCCATTATTGTATTAATATATGCGTATATGAGAACTATTCAAACAAATAAACAGTAACCTTTTGACTTTACATACAATTGAACTACTTGCTACACTATTTTGCTGTCCTATTTTGCAAAGCTCCTTGAAAATCTGTTTGTACTTGCTCTACCCACTTCATCTTCTCCCTTGTCTTTTAATGAAGTCCAGTGAGGCGTTTCTATCACTCCATAAAACTGTTCTTTCCATGTTTCTTAACCCGTGCTATATTATATAATTCAATTGCTAAAAATAAGTTCTCATTTCACTCAATTCATTTATAGCCTTTGATAAAATAGAACAGTTGTCAACTCATTTTCTTATTTGGCTTTGCTTTCTTTTCTCCTCCTTGGTCAATCTTTTTTTTTTTTTTTCTTTCCCCCTCCATTTTTGTTAACCTGTCAGTACTTTATGCTGTAACACTCATTCATTCCTTGGGTATCCTGTCTTGTCCATCTACTGTCACTTCCTGGGAGATCTTGTCTAGCCACATAGCTTTCAATAATGTAGCTGAGCTGAGGACTTCCATCTATTTTCTTTTAAACTCCAGTTCTTCACACACCTTCTCATTTTAGTAATATTTACTACATTCTATCATTGGCTCAAGTCAAAACCCTTTTAGATTTTCTTAATGTCTTTCTTTCACATGCTAATTTCAAACCATTACTGCAAAAATTCTGCAAGCACCTCAAAGGCATATTCCAAACCTGATAATTTCTAATCATTTATGTTACTATCACCTCTAACCAAGCCAGTTTTGTCTTTAACCTGGATATTCCAGTAGCTTTCTAAGATGATCCCTGTGCTTTTATGCTTTCTGAGATAGAAGATAATCTACCTAGAAATATGAGATATTTTTTGTAAACTCTGAGATCATGTTACTTCTCACATCAAAATTTTCCAATGGATTCTTCTTTTACTCAGAATAAAATGCAGCTCCTCACCAGCTGTATACCCTCCTAAGAGATCTGGTCTTCTGTGAGCTCTCTGAGCTTGTATTGACATTTCCCAAACACTCATTATATTCTAGCCACACTGGCCTTCTTGCCATCTCATAAACATGTCACTCCCACTTCAATAACAGATTCACTGCCTGGCAGTTATCTTTTCTGGAATAACTCCCACCCCTACCAGAATCCTACTCATGATACCTACGTGATTTTCTTTTTACTTTCCTTCCTTTAGGTCTTTGCCCTAATGCCATCTTCTCAGATAGACTTTCCCTGACAAACCTACCTGAAATATAACACCTGCAAGTTTTGCCCTTGTCTTTCTTTGCCTTCTTATCCCAATCCATTCTCATGAGAAGTGACTACCTAACATCTGGAAAAGAAACTACTATTCAGCAGGAGCTGGGTGTTTTTCTTTGTTGCATTTTTTTCTGCATCAGCACCTAAAACTCCAGATAAATATTTATTATCCTTGGGATTCAGAACTATTATCATGTAGTCAATTAGAGATATTTAATAGATATCATACTGGAGCTATGTAACATTTTTAAGTGGCACACTATAATGAGTAGAGATCCTTTGCATATAACATTAAAAATCTAGTTATCTGCTGTAATCTTACAATGGGAACAGCTACTGAACCAAGAGTACAGTTGTATTCATGCCGTAGAAGAAAATGTCTTGTTGTAATGTGATACAGTTCAACGATTAGTTCCCAAAATAAATATGCTCTTCAGGCTTTTTGTTTTTTTTCAGCAACCCTGAGGCAAATTTTAAAAACTCAATTTATAGATTTTCTAAAATGAGAGACTTAAAGCATTATGAGAAATTGGAATCCTTAATATTGTTATCAATCACACATATTGAAACTACACAATACTGATGGTCCTGTGTTATAAGTAGAGATGGCTGCTAGAGGATCACTCAAGTAGATATTTTTGTACACCTAGCAGTTTAGCTATAATGCTAAATAATGAAAGGAATTTTAAAATAACTATTATAATTCAATTAGCTTTCCTGGGAAACTATAAGGCAAATGATAAATGCTGTAGTAATTCTAATAATGATTAAAAACAGATTTTGTGACCTTATGAAACGTATGTAGAATAAGATAATCTATATTCTTAACAAGTTTACACACTAGCAAAAAGAGTTGTATACATCAGGCTGTACATAATATAGAATGTGATGAGAACAATAATTGTTAACAGAGCTAAGGATCCAGAGGAGAGTAAGGTCAATTATATCCATTACCTATCAGGGAAGGCTTCATGAGAGAAGTGTCATTTTTGTCAATTCATGAAAAGCATATGTAGGTATTTGATAAATGGAGATAGAGAAGGTGGGAATTGAGTAGAAAAAAAAAAAAAGGGAAATTTCCAAGAGTATAACTTTCAGGGGCATTAAAGACTAAAGAAGTTAGAGCAAAGATTGTATTGTAATAGAGAAAAACTTTGTCAATTATAATGAGGTGTTTGATTTTTGTTTTTATATATATATATATGTATGCATATGCCTATTTCTAATATATATATATATATGCATGTGAACATAAGTATACATTGTTCTGAATTACCTAGTCAAGACATCAGATGGACATGAATTTTACTTTAACATCAAGCTACATTGATATGGCCTTAATAGTCAGAGCAAGAGGAGGGAATTAACCTGAAGAATTTGTTGTATTTCTATTAAATAAAAAAGTGCACCTAGCTTTATCATTAATACTGTTTGCTGACTAAAGTGTCTTTTCTTATTTTTCGGGTGATTAGCATAGTTTTTAAATTTAAATGAAAGCTATATTTTCAAGGGAAATACGTGTCTTTCACTATTATTTTATATATTTAGCAGTAATTTATTGAGTATCTGCTAGTGTAAGATATTATACTATACCTGATATTGATTCCCCAGAACTTCCCGAGTAAATGAATTAAGGAACTTATTGATAAGGATGTATGATCAGTGAGAAGTCAAGAGAACGTATTAAGTACCAATGATGTGGCATATATAATCCATTACAGTGGAGGGGAAAGAAGTCATATACAAATTCTTCAAAAGCAGGTGGAAATGCGAATTCTAAAAATAATCTTAAAGTCTAAAATCCTAAAAACACATGATCTTTTAAATATTTTAAGAATATGTCCTGAGATAATAAAGACTTGTGGTATAAATTATTATGGGTAGTTTCTAGTTATAAAAGGAATGCATTATATAATTATGGTTTAAGAATCTACAATTTCATTTTATTTTTCCAATGATTTAAACAATTCAGTTAATCAATTTGTGTCATAAGTTGACTGTCCTTGTCACTCTTCATTTTATTTTCCCCTGTTTTTTTATTTGTTCCTGTCCCTGTGTTCTTCTGCAGAAACAAATGGATTCAAAATAACGCAAGTTAAAGCTTGAAAGATAAATTTTTATATATTTTCTCACATATGTACATGAAGCAAAGGTCAGGGAATCATCATAATATGCTCTTGAGTCTTTGACAAAATTAAAATGAAGAATTCTACACTAATAAAAAGCTACTATTCACAACTCTTGGCTCATTTTTCCCTCAACTAATTTCCTGCTGAATCAACGTCTTTTCCTTGTGGGTGGAGTTTTTGATTCAGTGCCCTCTCATTTTAGTGGACCAGCTTTCTGTCATAGATTTATTAGGGAGCACTTCTGACTCACCCAAAATAAGTATGGATAGGTAATAGATCTTAACTGAGTGAAGTTTAATTGACAGGAGTCCTGATTATGATTGCAAGCTCTTTGTTAGAACAAGTGATAAAACAGTAAGATATTCTTGTTTAATTAGTTTTCACATAGCAAATTTAAGGGTAAGTTTATTAAGATGCAAGAGAGTAGAAGGTCAAACCATCTTTTACCAGCTACTATCCTATTACTATGAATAATATTTATGAATTTTGGATATGGCCAAAATAATTGACTGTTTGAGAGAGCTGCTACATGTAAACAGATCTGTGTTCTTTCTTATAGGTACGATATCTCTGGCTAAGAATCAAAATACTTAACTAATTCATTCTTTAACAATGTTTTGAATTTTCATGCATCTTTCTCCTGGGTATTTTCTCTTCAATATTCCTTTTTTTCTTTCTGTTAAAGTGCTATCTATACTAATAATAGACTTGTTATTATATTTTTCTTTTAGTAGTACAGTGTAATATTCTAAATTTATATGAGTGATGTTAATAATATTTATGTGATGTGATAAAAGAATGAAAAATCCTGTTGATCTTAAGCTGTACAACTAAGTTAATTTAATTGAAAGATAAGTGACTTCTGTCTGAGATGAAGTGATTACTCAAGGTGCATTCAAGATTCTCCAATGCTAAAAATCATCTTCTTAATGCAAGTAGTGCTCATGATATTTCTTAGCTTTAATGTCATTGTCCCCAGTCTGGTGTTGTCCAGTGTCAGTTTCATAGTTAGTGAAGTCTATGATAATAGAGCCATGATTCCAAAGATAAGAAACCAGAATAGTTATGAGGACTCCAATCACTAGTGGTATTAGTTTGTAAACATTATATCATCATATATTTCTGACTTATCTAGCTGATTGTGCATCTTTTAGAAGAGAGAAGAAAACAGAAAAACAGTGAAGAATATTTATTTAACCCAGTTAGAAAAATCATATTGAAGTAGAAGGAGTAGAATATTTTGAGAAAACGAATTATTAATGAGAGTTAAAAAATAGATGGGTCTGATATGATATTTACATCAAAAGCTAGATTAATAATCTAAAATTAATAACTTTATAAAATTAAATGTATCCACCCTCTATTTATGTACAAATTATGTAGTACTTAGACTTTTTTATTGGTACATTGAGCACTTACACAGAATAGTGAGTTTCATTGTGGCATAATTGTTCATACATAAAAAAAAAAAAACAATTTGATCAGTTTCATTCCCTGTTATGATTTTGAGGTAAGTTCCTTCTGTTCCTAGATTATTCAGGGGTTTTATTATGAAGGAATTTTGAGTTTTTTCCTGCACCTATTGAGATGACCAGTGATTTTTGTCCTTTGTTCAGGTGCTAAATTGCATTTATTGATTTGCATACATAAACCAGCCTTGTATCTCAGGGATGAAGCAAACATAGTCATGGTGTGCAATTTTTTTAATATGTTGCTGAATTTTATATGTTAATATTTTATCGAGGATTTTTATATCTGTGTTCATTAATGACATGAATCTGTAGTTTTCTTGTTCTAAAATGTCCTTGTCTGGTTTTGACAGGGTGACACAGGCTTTATAAATGAGTTTGAAAGTGTGTCTTTCCTTTTAATTCCATGGAATAATTTGAGGAGTATTGGAATTAGATCTTCTTTTAGACAGTTGGTACAATTCAGGTATGAATCTGTCTGGCCCGGGGTTTTTGTTTGTTTGTTTGTTTGTTTTGAGGCGAGGAGTCTTTCAATTACTCTTTTAATTTCATTGCTTTATATTGATCTGTTTAGATTTTTTAATGTCCTCTTTGTCCAGTTGTGGTAGTTTGTATGTATCTAGAAATGTATCCATTTATTTTAAATTGTCCAAATTTTGGAATATAAATTTTTAAAATAGTCACCAATAATTTTCTGGTTTTCAGTTGTGATTGTTGTAGTTTTACTATTTTATTCTCCAGTTTCACTAATTTATATCTTCTCTCTTTCCCTTTTGGTTTGGCTAGGAGTTTATACATCTCATTTATTTTTTTTTTCAAAAAACTAAGTCACTGGTCTTTTGTATTTTTCATTTACTTTCTAATTTGCTAAATTCAACTTCAATATTTAATATTTTTTCCTCCTAGTTTCAGGATCTGTTTGCTCTTGTTTTCCTAAAATCAAAAGATTCATCATTAGGTTACTTACTGAAGATATCTGACTTTTTTTTTTTAAGTAGGCACTCAGAACTACAGACTTTCCTCTTACAACTGCCTTTTCTGTGTCCCAGACTTGATACCATGTTGCATTTCTATTTTTATGTGATTATAAGAATTTTTAAGTGTCTTTCACAATTTCTTCACTGACACATTAATGTCTCAAAATGTACTCTTAATCACTATGTATTTGAATAATTTATATAGTTTTTCATTTCAAGTTTTACTACATATGGTCTGAAAATATTCTAGAGAGTATTTTAACATTTTTTCCCCTTATATTTGCTAAAGCTTGTTTTGTGGCTTAAAATATGACAGTTTTGAAGAAAGTTCTAAGTAGTTGAGAAGAAAGTGTATTGCATTGTTGTTGAGTAAAATATTCTATAGATTTCTGTTAAGTCTACATTAAAGTTTAAGTGTGATTTCTTCTTCCTTCTCCCTCTCTCCCTCTCCTCTTCCTCCTCTTCCTCTTCCTCTTCCTCCTTCTCCTTCTTCTTCTTCTTGATCTAGATCACTTGTCTGTTAGAATGGTGTGTTAAAATCTCCCATTCTTATTGTATTCAGGTCAATTGATCTCCTTATATCAAGTAATGTTTGCTTTATCTAATTAGCTACCCCAATTTTCAGAGCATAAATATTCACAACCATTATATCTTCTTTTTCACTTGTTCTCTTTACTAGTATGTAATAACCTTCTTTGTATGTACTAGTTAATTTTTGGTTTGAAGTGTGCTTTGTCTGATATGAGAGTGGCTTGTTTTCAGATTCCATTTGCTTTGAATATCATTTTCCATCGTCTCACGGTCAGTCTGTGAATAGCTCTTCCTGGGAGATGTGTTTCTCAGGGAGAACTTCCAACTGGGTCTTGTTTTTCAATCAACTCTGCTAGTCTGTGTCTTTTAAGTGGAGAATTAAGATCACTTACCTTTCAGTGTTAGTATAAAGAGGTTTATTTTACTTACTGACATTTTGTCTTATTTTTAATGTTTGAATTTCTGCTAAGTTTCATTTGCTTATTTATTTTTCTGACATGACCTGTTCTTGCCCATGCTATCTTGGTTACTTTTTATCTTTCTCTTAGATGTGTAAGATGCCTTTAAGTATCTTCTGTAATATGGGTTTAGTATCAAAAATTACTTTTATTTATACTCATCTTGGTAGATTTTTATTTTTCTTTCCATTCTGAAGGACAGCTTTGCTGGATATAATAATCTAGGTTGGCAGTTGATTCCCCATGCCTTCTCATGGTTTGAAATACATCGTTCCATGCCCATCTAGAGTTTAGAATTTCTGTTCAGAATCCTGCTTTTTTTTTTTTTTTTTGATGAGTTTTCCTTTATAAGTGTCTTGGTACTTCTGTCTTGTAGCCTTGAAAAGTCTTTCTTTCATGTTGAATCCTTAGCATTTTAAATATGACATGTCTTGGGTGGTTCTTTTCTGGTTCTACTTGGAATTCTAAATGCCTCCAGTACCTGCATGTCTTATTCTCAAGATTCAAGAAGTTTTTTTTGCTATTGTTTACTGCAGAAGTTTTCCATGTTTCTGTGTCTCCTCTTGTTCCTCAAGATCTATTAGTCTTATCTTGGCTTTTTAATATTATCCCAGAGCTGTTATATATTCCATTTATAATTTCTTACTCATTTTATTTATTACTATCTTTGCATTCTAATTCCTGCACCTTATCTTTCAGTCCTGATATATTTTCTACCGCTTGATCTAGTCTTCTGGTGAGATCCCCCATTGAGTATTTTATTTTATAATTTTTTTATTTCAAAGATTTTTTTTCTTTTTCACAGTATTCTCTTTATCCAAATCCTCTTTTATATTCTGTATTTTCTCCTTATTTCATTCCTTAGATCTTCTTTGAATTCATCGATCATTTTAGTATTCAACTTGTTAAAGTGTTTTGTCCATCTTTGCTGTTTATGAGATCTATTCTTGGAGGGTTATGAACTTTTGGAGACATCTGGTTGCCTCATTTTCTCATATTTCTTGTATTTCTCTCTTTTTTTTTTTTCCCCCCACGGCTGAGGTCCAAACTCAGGGCCTTGCCTATGCTAGGCAAGCACTCTGCAACTGAGCTAAACCCCCAGTCCCTATTTCTTGTATTTCTATGTTGACATTTTCACATCTGCTTTAATGGATATCTCTTCCACTATTATGTGAGGGTCTCTTAGTGCTTTCTCTGTGCCCTGGGCTTGGAGAATATCTTATTCAGTGTCAAAGTACCTACTTGACATGATTGAAGTGCTATGATCAATCCCTAGCATGACTTTGAGAGGAGACAATATTCAGAAATAACTGCATTCACTTCAAAGCAAATCATATACCAACAATTCATAAATTACTGAAATGTTCTCCAAAATTTCACTTGTCTAAAAGTTGTAAAGGGGAGTGATATTCTAGGATAAGCTGAAAAAATAAGTATCAGAGAAAGTAAAATCACTAAACTATATATGAACATTAAAAGATAAAAAGGAGAAAGAGAAAAGTGGAGGGGAGGGACATTAGCAGATAATTCAGTAAGAAAATGTATAAAGCAAGATAAAAGAAAGAATAAATTCACTTAATACATTGAAACATTAAATAATATAAAATAATTGGATGAAAGTATGCAGTATCAAATAATGGGGGAACTTATCCAATGAGAGAGTGGTTGGGCCTGGTGGCAAAATCCTGTAACCTCAGTGATTTAAGAGGCTATGGTGGAAGGATTGCAAGTTTGAGGCCAGATTCAGAAACTTAGTGAGGTCCTAAACCATTTTGTGAAATGAAAAAAACAAAACAAAACAACAACAACAAGAAAAAAGCAAAACAAAACTGGACTGGGGATACAGCTCAGTGGTAAAGTGCCCTTGGGTTTAATCCCCAATACCAATAAACAAATACACAAATACATCAAACAGAAGACAGTACTAATGGGGGTGGGTGAAATTATTATTAAAGAGTCAAATTGTTCTTTGCTGAGCTATTTGAAATAGAGAGATTTCCTACTGGACCTTACAGATTTGCAGTCCATCCTGTTTGGGGAGGCATAGTAAATATGTATACCACTTTGGCTGGTCCTCTACGTTTCTCTAGGAGTGGAGACAGCAACCATACCAGCCATCTCTGTGGTGGTTCGAAGAGCTGTTTAGGTCTTCCCTCATCTAGCTCAGTTTTCTGCTTTAAAGAAACCTCAGGGTTTAGCATTTATCCACATTGACTTCATTCTGCTGACTTTCAGTGGAAACCTAGTTGGCTCCTACAGTTACTTTGTATATGTAGGCATCTAATAGCTCTCTGGAAAGTCAGAGGAAATGGTTGTCTGGTATATTGGTCACATCTCTCTCTGGCTGGGACTATAGCCTGTATACATACTGTATAAATACCACACATACCGGGGGCCATCAAAGCAGGTTTGCACTCATCTGTGCAATTTCTGGGATATGCAGAGCATCACAACCCATGGCCCTTGGTGTCATAGGCTCTTGGTGCCAGTGTTCAGTGGTCCTCATCATGAATGTGTGCTTTTCCCCAGGCACCACATTCCCTGGCAGTGTCATGCCTTCTGTATCACTCCACCATGTTCCCCTTATCAACAGCACTGGGGGAATCTCAGAGGCTTCAGCTTGCAATGAAGGTTTTCTACATTGTTGTTCAGAAGGCACTTTTCAAAGGCATTCCCAATGATAGCATTTGCTGGTGTCTCTAGGTGGGATGAAATAATGGAGATTTAATCCCTTCCAGAACTGTAGGCTTAAGTGTGGTCACTACAAAATGACGACCCACTACAGTTTTCTGCTGGCAAATTGAGAGAAACAGAACACCTCTTATTCACCAGAAGAGTTTCCAGTTCTGTCCTAATTCAACTTAGCCTGACTTGCTCTCTACCACTGTTTCCAAACTAAGCTGACCTCTCCTCCTCTTTCTCCCTTTGTTATACCTCCTGATAGACCTGTCCCAAAGCTGCAGGGGTAGATTTGGGGTTAACAAAGTGTTTTCTCTTTTATGTTCCAGAATTTCTGAGTCCCTCCAAATCACCAGCAGTTCAGTGTTATGTTTCAGTGTGCTCCCTCTGTCACTCACCTGTTGGATCCAGTCTTTTCTCACTGCTTTGATTCCAAACTGCAGATGAATGAAGATCTGCTGCCTATCTCATCTCTGCAATTCTTAGTTAACAATACTTCATGTATTTCTATTTTTAAGTTGTTACTTATACATGGATGTGAAAATTGACTTTTCAAAATCATTGAAAAGTCTAATGCTGTCCTATGTAAGCCTGAATTAATGTACAGCGAAGATATAGACAATGTAGGAGTTGTAGCACATGACAGTATTCAGAAGATGCTGAGGAAAGGGCTGAATCTCATTTTTACCAGTCAAAGTAAGGACCTCTGCAAAGGACTGAGAGAAAATGCGGTGCTTTATAATGAAAGTACTTCTCACCACTAGAAACTTTGATATAGAATTGGTTTCCAAATGCACTGAACACTAAAAATGTTTATAGAGAAATTTAGAACATATGTCTTTTTTTTTAGGTTCTAGGAGGCATGGTGGGAGGTGGTATAGGTAACATTCAGAGAGTGGAAGATATTTATCATATATCAGCAAGCTATCATAGTAATGATGGAAGAAGATTCTGTTATCTCCATTTCATAAATGGCAAAACTGTGGCTCAGGGAAGCTCAATAAATGTTTTAAGTCCCTCTAGCAGGATGTGTTTAGCGCTCTACCTTTCACAAGGGCTTGTCAGTGTGATCTTTTAATCAAACTGCAAATATCTACATCTGCCTTATGGGCCAGCTATCTTTGACACCACTTATAGATGTCAGCCAAATGTGTTGAACAATTATCACCCTGGTAGCTGTCTTCAACCAAGTGCTCTCAGCCAATACTTCAGGTTACTTTCTACAGAAGATTATCTGAGGCCCTTATTTTGTACCATTAAACAGTTCTTGCCCAAGAAATTAATCTCCAGTCACCCTCTGTAGTCGGAGCTTTAATAATGCATTCTTTATCTGGTGTTTCTGAGAACTCTCCTGCCTCACTTCTCTGTATTTCCCAAATATACCATTTGCACTCAGACTGCTATATTACAGTCTCCTTCTGAAGAAGCCTAACTGTCAGATCATCATTTAACATCATATATGGCCAGGATTTAAACCAAAACCTACCTCCAAAATCTGTGTCTACTCTCTGGTGCTATATTATTTTCCTTTACATAAATGCCTACTAATGCCCCTTTTCATTCTAATAAAATTGTGTGATTCTCTGTGTTATATGTTCCTTTTTTTAAGTATATTTTTAGTTGTCAATGGATCTTTATTTGTTAATTATTTATATGTGGTACTGAGAATTGAACCCAGGGCCTCACACATGCTAGGCAAATGCTCTACCACTGAGCCCCAGCCCCAGCCCTATATGTTCTTATTAATGAACAATTATCACCCTGGTAGCTGTCTTTAAATTTCTCTGACCAATGAAGAGGCTAACTGTGCTATTTGGTTCTCACTATTTAGAAAAAGTTGATGTAAACTATTAGTATTACCAATGTAAATAATTAGAAATTCTTTATGATCTGGTTCTAAACAAAGGAGATGTTTGAAAACTTGGTAGAGGTATTTGTTTTTTATTTAAGTCTCCTATATTTAATATTCAGAAAAAAATTGTTTACCCATAAATCACCTATTATTATCTATAATTGTTGGATATTATTCAGCCACCATTAGCATGCTTGTACAATTATTTTATTTTTTGTTTTAAAGGTATTTATGCTTTCATATACTTGAAAACCCAGGAATATAATATATATGATACATATATACATATGTGTATATATATATATATATATATATATATATATATATATATATATACATATCATGTATTATGTAAAATAATACACATACATATAATTTTTTCAATTTATTTTTACTGGTTCTTTTCAGTTATACATGACAGTAGAATCCATTTTGATATAATTGTACAGGCATGAAATATATCTTATCTGGGTATTTAACATGCCTAAGCTTTCAAATCCGGTTTTTTTTTTTTTTTTAAAATGGCTCTCTTTAGCTCTTTTATTAATAAATACTATGAAATTTGTCTTGATTAAAAGATAAAACCATGGAGCCAATTCAAATTATAGGCATGATTTTAGTCATGATTTATATTGATTTAGGTCATTTGAAGCAAAACTGGAGCTATACAATAGCTGTCAGTGAGATGCTTTAAAAGGCATCTCTCTTTGGAGAACTCTGAGAGAACAGAAACAAAAATTAGAATGGATCATACTTTATCAAAATTCCAGAGTTTGAAAATATGCCCATTTTTATTGTGGTTTATCTTTTGCTCTCTTTCGGGAGTGTTATATAGCACTTTATGAGATGATATTCCATAGGTTATACCCTTCCTATACACCCATGCAAACTGGTAAATCATCAAAGAGAAAAAAAAAAACTTACCTTATGAAACAGATTTTGAGACATTTGTATTTCTTGAAATTTCTTTCTTATGTTAATGTGGTTTATTTATTTATCATGAATTGGTTCTATTTTTACTATCTGAAACAAATAGGAAAATAAAACAATGTGTCATCCCTAGGATCAACGACTGTTAGTTATGTAAAGCTGGCGCTAATTTTTTCCCAAAGCAATGACAGTTTTATCCTCCCAGTTAAATATTAATGTCATAGGAAAATGGGCTATGAGCACCTTGGCATGCTTCAGGATAACCTCTTTTACTGTTCCTTCTCATTTAGAACTGTAGAGTTACTACTCTTGGAAAGAACAATAAAGGCAAAAAATGAGACAAAATATGTGTTAGGAAGAAAATAAATATTTTATATAATTTTAAGAAAGAGAAACTGAAAGTGGTATTGATTAAATAAAGCCATGCAAGAAAATATTTAAAGAAAATAACACATACTCATGTGTGATCTGCCATTCAATATCATAGGATTTTTTTTAATTCACCCTACAAATTGCACTGTAGTAATTCTTAATGCTTCAGTAGTATTTTCTTAGGGAATATACTAGAGTGACCATTTGCAGTTTCCTTCTAAGAATTATCCTATGCCATTGTAACAGGGCAGAGCTATCTATCTGCCCCGGGAACATAATATCAGAATCCAATGGTAATGTTTCCTTGCATGAATAGTATTAGTTTTTTATTCTCCCATGTCTATAAGCCAGGAAGAGCACCTGGCATTTAATTGATGTGTTTCAATGTTGTTGAAAAAAGAAGTAGATCATGGACGTTTGTTAATTTAAGCTTTACTCCCAAATGCCATTGGCTCAACTCTTTGCTACTTCTGAATTTTATGTGAGGTCAGGCCTTCTCTCATATAACACCTTTAAAGAAATAAAAAGAGAAATGAATGAGAAGCAGATGTGGGAGACTCAGTGTTTGCTGATCATTTATTATAGTTCTTCCCAGCACCTCCTGGCTTAAAAGGGAGAAAATCTTTCCATTTAAGAATGGTTTTGGATTCTGTCTTCATCATATTTTCCCAACTTGAGAATTTGAATTGTTGATGGAATGAGGATGTTATTCTGATGTTAATGATAAAATATTCATTAAAATGATCTAAACTCACTCTTTCCATTGCCTTGCTTTCTATTTTCTTCTGAGGCCATAATAATCAGAGTGTCCTCACAATTACACTCAAATTTGCCTTGAATACCATCAATGACTTCCATCTGGATGTGTGTGTGTGTGTGTGTGTGTGTGTGTGTGTGTGTGTGTGTGTTATACTTGAGCCTCATCTTGCCTATTGCTCTCAGAAGTGAAGTCTGCATCTACTCTCACCTTTTGAGAGGATGTCATTAGCAACTGCACCTAAGATATATACCCCATCATTTCATCCCATTATTTCACTCTATTTTTCCCATGGTTTTATAATTATCTGTCCTTTTTCTCCATTTCTTTCCTTTGTTTTATCATTTCCCCCTAAAAGCCTACCAATTCTTATTAACCAGTGCATATATTCAATATTATTAATCAGTTTCCTCCCAAAATAATTTGTATAATTAATAGAATCCCAGGCAGACTAAATCTTCAGATTATGTAGAGGAGAAAAGGTGAAAAAAAGAAGGGTGGGGGGTGGGCAATATAGGGCAACAAAAATGAACAAAAACCAAGGTATATTTCAAAATTAAAATGATAGAATGCCAGTAACAAAGGAATAAATAATGACAACATATTAGGAACTCTTAAATAGCATCCAATGCATAAAGTTTTATGATATGTTTTAAAATATACTAGTTTTAAAGCAATAAAAAATAATGATGAGTGATCCATTTGAATAATATAAACTATATTTCTAAATAATCACATATTAAAGATTCACACTGAGTAAATAATTAAATGTAATAAAATAAAAATTGGAATATTTTCTAAAATATTTGGGTTTAGGAGGTATTCCAAAGTAGAATACACAAAGGTATCAGGGAATATAAAAGTTTGGCAAAGTAATGATAATAGTTTTAAACTTTTATTTATGAAGAAAGATCCCATCAGTCAAATAAAAAGATAAGTCCTAGCATGGTAGGGAAGAGAAAATTAAGATCAGTCATGCCTAAAGTATTCCTATAAGTCCGTAGGGTAAATATCAACAATCCAGCAGATAGAAATGGTCTTTAGTAAATAACTGACAAAAGTAATGATGTGCCCAACCGCACACATAGTAAAGTTCACATGAATTATAATAGCACTGAAACCTTATTTATTTATCAGATTTGTAAAATTTAAAAAAACCCTGAATTTTCTGCTGATAAAAAATATGAGCAAACAAACTTTTAAATACTGACCAGGAATCATTTTTAGGAAGTAATCAACATTTCTATCAAAATTAAAATGTGAATACTTTCTATCATTCTCTCTTCACCTGCTGTATATATTTGCACCAAAAAAGTTTTTACAACATCGACTCTTAGGAAATTTTTAAATTAGTTAAATACTTATCCATAAAGAATGGTTAAAAAAGTTACTGATTTGTATGATTTTATAATCAAATCAATTACCAACAGAAAAAAAAATGGGAAGACAAATATTTTTGGCCATTTACCTCTGACAAATTTTGTGAGTAACTGTTACCTATTAAATGATATGCAGCTTTCTCTCTTTACATGTGTGCTAAATATGTATGCAAATATAAGAATAGTGAAAACTTGCAAAGTGTTGAGGAAGTTTGGATTAAATTATATGTATTTCTTTGTCATGGAGTCTTATTTTCACTTCTGCATGAAAAGATTTTAATTTTGAATTTTATATATCAAATATTTTTAAAATCAAAATTTTGTGCTAATAATTTTTCAAATGAGGATAAATATTTCATCGGTAACTCTAGTTATCTTGTATCTGTGAAAACTAGAATTACCAATGATGAACACACATAATGTACTAATTGCTGTACATATTCAATTTTAATTTTATAGATGAAAATACTCAGATAAAAAATTTCCAAATTTATAGAAATGCTACGTGAGCGATCTGAATTGAACTTTTTTTTTTTTACTTTAAGATTCTTTCTATACGGTACTGCCAAGTTATCTCAAATATAACTGCTAGTAATAGTTTGTTTCTTTAAAAGTTAATACTTAAAATATATTTAGATATTTAAATTAATGTATTATAAATATAGAATATGAAACTATTATTAGAAAACTAAAATACATCAAGGAGGTTAAATAAATTCCTTTGATTTCCTAAGGACTTATTTTGTCAAACAGATTATTTAGAGTTGCACACAAAAGAAATTGGGAAAGCTATAATTTTTTAAAAAAGTTTTATTTGTACTTTTTAGTTATATATGACATTGGAACATATTTTAATATATTATACTATTATACATACATGGAGTAAAATTTCCCATTCTGGTGGTTGTACATGATGTGGAGTTACACTGGTTGTGCCTTCATATGTGAACATAGGGAGGTTATGTCACATTCATTCTACTGTCTTTGCTATTCCCATCCCACTTCCCTTACCTTCATTTCCATTTGTCTAATAAAATAAACTTCTATTTTTTTCCTCCTCCAACCCTTATTCTGTGTTAGCATCTGCATATCAGGTAAAACATTTGCCTTTGGTTTTTCTGGGATTGTTTGTTTAATTTAGAATGATAGTCTCTAGTTCCATCCATTTACCAACAAATGCCATAATTTCATTCTTGTTTATAGCCAAGTGATATTCCATTATGCATATATACCACATTTCCCTTATATATTCATCTGTTGAAGGGCACTTAGGTTGGTTCCATAAGCCTAGTTATTCTGAATTGAAATGCTATATATAAATAGTGATGTGGCCTCATCACTAGAGTAGACTGATTTTTTTAAGTCCTTTGGATATATGCTGAGGAGTGGGATAACTGGATGGAATAGTGGTTCCATTTCAAGTTTTCTGAAATGTCCATACTGCTTTCCAGAGTGGTTAGACCAATTTGCATTTCTATAATCAGCAATTTCTTTTTTTCCTATATCCTCATCAATATTTTTTGGTATTTATATTCTGGATAATTGCCATTTTGACTGGAGTGAGATGGAATCTCAGTGTAATTAATCTCAGTGTAAATTAAATCTCATTTAATTTGCATTTCTCTAATTGCTAGAGATGTTGAACATTTCTTCATATATGTTATTACTGATCATATTTCTTATTCTGTGAAATGTCTGTTCAGTTTCTTTGCCCACTTATGGATTGGGGTATTTGTTTTTTTGCTGTTAAGTTTTTTTTGACTTATTTATATATCCTGGAGATTAATGCTCTGAGGTGCAGGTGACAAGGGTTTTCTCCTATTCTGTAGGCTCTTTGTTCACATTGTTGATCGTTTGCTCTGAAAGAAGTTTTTTAATTTGATACCATCCACATATTGATTCTTGATTTTATTCTTGTAATTTAGGAGTCTTGTTGAGGAATTCAGTTCCTAAGCCAACATGATGGAGATTTTGGGCCTGCTTTGCCATCTAGTAAGCTGAGACCCTCTGGTCTAATGCCTAAGTACTTGATCCACTTTGAGTTGAGTTATGTGCATGGTGAGAGAGAGAGGTTTAATTTTGTTTTGCAACATATGGATATCTAGTTTTCCTAGCATCATCTGTTGAAGAGGCTATCTTTTCTCCAATGTATGTTTATGGTGTCTTGTCTAATATGAGATGACTATATTTATGTGGGTTTATCTGTGTGTTTTGTATTCTGTACCATTTCATGTCTATTTTGGTCTAATACCATGCCATTTTTATTATTTTAGCACTGTAGTATAATTTAGGATATGGTATTGTAAACCCTCCTGCTTCACTTTTCTCGCTGAGGATTGCTTGTGGTATTTTGGGCCTGTTATTTTTTTCCAAATGAATTGCATGACTGCTTCTCCTATTTCTATGAAGAACATCATTGGAATTTTAATAGGAATTGCATAAAATCTGCATGTTACTTTTAATAGTATGGCCATTTTGACAATTAATTCTGCCTTTCCAAGAACATGGATATCTTTCTATTTTCTAAGTTCTTCAATTTCTTTTTTAGTACTCTGTAGTTTTCATTATAGAGGTGTTTCATCTCTTTTGTTAGATTGATTACCAAATATTTTATTTTTTTGAAGGCTCTTGTAAATTGGATAGTTTTCTTAATTTATCTTTCAGTATTCATCACTGATATATAGAAATGCAACTAATTTATGTGTGATAATTTTATATCCTCCTATGTTGCTGAATTCATTTATTAATTTTAGAACTTTTTTGGTTGAGTTTTTGGTCTTCTAAATATAGACTCATGTCAGCAACATACAGAGATAGTTTGAGTTCTTCTTTTTTTCTGATTGCTCCTGGGGTTTCAAGGACTACGTTAAATAGAAGTAGTGAAAGTGGTCATCTCTGGCTATTCCAGTTTTTAGTGGGAATAATTTCAATTTTTCTCTATTAAGAATGATGTTGTCCTTGGGTTTAACATATACTGCTTTTACAATGTTGAGGTATGTTCCTACTATCCATAGTTCTTCTTGTGTTTTGAACAAGAATGGATGCTTTATTTTGTCAAATGCTTTTTCTGCATCTATCGAGATAATCATGTGATTCTGTCTTTAAGTCTATTGATGTGATGGATTCCATTTATTGACTTCCACATGTTGAAACAACCTTTATCCCTGAGATGAACCCCACTTTTTCATGGTGCACTATCTTTTAAATATGTTTTGGTATGTGATTTGCCAGTATTTTATTAAGAATGTTTGTATCCATATTCATGGGAGATATTGGTCTGAACTTTTCTTTCTTCAATGAGTCTTTGTCTGGCTTCAGTATCAGGGTGATAGTAGCTTCATAGAAAACAAGTTTTGAAGGTTTTCCTCTATTTCTATCTCTTGCAATAGTTTTAGGATTTGGGGTTAGTTCTTCTTTGAAAGTATGGTAGAGCTTGATTGAGAATCTTTCTGGGACAAGGTATTTCTTTGTTGTAGGCTTTTGAGGACATCTTCAATTTTATTACTTTAAATTGATCTGTTTAAATTTTCTTGCATATCAATTTTATTTTTTCAAAGAAACAATTTTTTGTTTTGTTGATTTTTTGAGTTGTTTTTTTCCTTTGTTTCAATTTCATTGATTTCACCTCTGATTTTTATTATTTCCTGTCTTCTATTGCTTTTGGTCTTGATTTGGTCTTCTTTTCCTAGGTATTTGATGTATAATGTTAAGTTATTTATTTGGTGACTTTCTATCCTTTTAATGATTGAGCTTAATGCAGTGAACTTTGTTTTGAGAATTACCTTCATAGTGTCCCAGAGATTTGGATATGTTGTATTGCTATTCTCATTTACCTCTAAGTATTTTTTTAATTTCACCCTTGATTTCTTCAGCTATGTATTGGTCATTTAATAGCATGTTATTTAGTCTCGATTTGTTAGAGTAATTTGTATTTTTTATTTTATCATTTCTTTCTAATTTTTTTTTCTGTTATGATCTGATAGAAAAATATTGAATGTATTTTTTTGAATTTGCTAAGAATTGCTCTGTGGCCTAGGATATGATCTGTTTTATTTTAATTTATTTTTATTTTTTTTATTGGTTGTTCAAAACATTACAAAGCTCTTGACATATCATATTTCATACATTAGATTCAAGTGGGTTATGAACTCCCATTTTTATCCCAAATACAGATTGCAGAATCACATTGGTTACACATCCACAATTTTACATAATGCCCTATTAGTAACTGTTGTATTCTGCTACTTTTCCTATCCTCTACTATCCCCTCTCCCCTCCCCTCCCATCTTCTCTCTCTACCATGATCTGTATTAGAGAAGGATCCATGTGGTGCTGAGAAGAAAGTGTATGTAGTCACTGATGAATGAAATATTCTATATATGTCTATTAAGTCTAAATTAATAATTATATATTTTAGTTCTATAGTATCTTTATTTAGATTTTGTTTGGAGAATCTACCCAGTGATGAGAAAGTGGTGCTAGATTCACTCAGTAATATTGGGTTGTGGCCTATTTGATTTTTTAAGTTGAGAAGGGATTATTTATAATATGTCAGTGCTCCATTGTTTGGGGCATAAATATTTGATTGTTATGTCTTGTTGATGTATAATTCCTTTAAGCATTATGAAATGTCCTTCTCTGTCTCTTCTAAATAACTTTGGCTTAAAGTCCACTTTATCTGATATGAGGATAAAAACCCCTGGCCTCTTTATGAGATCTTTATGAAGGATATTTTCCCCATCCTTTTATTGTCAGTCTGTGGTTGTCTTTGCCAATGAGGTGAGTCTCTTGAAGATAGCATATTGTTGGTTCTTGTTTTTTAATCTAATCTGCTTTTGATTGTTGAATTTAGGCCATTTACAGTCAATGTTGTTATAGAGAAATGATTTTTATTCCCTGCCATTTTGATTTATTTCTGGTTTTTAATTTAAATTAGTTTGTCCTTTGATTAATTATTAATCTACTATAGTTCCTCCCTTTCCTGGTTTTCACTTTTATTTTTTAATTCTTCTTCATGAAATGTTTTGTAATGAAGGCTTTTTTGTTGTGAATTCTTTTAAATTTTGTTATCATGGAAGATTTTTATTTCATTATCAATTCTGAAGCTAAATTTTGCTGGCTATAGTATTCTTGAATGGCATCCATATTTTTTAGGGCTTGGTATAATTTCACAACATCCTAGATTTGAGGATCTGGATTGGTTTCCTCTCTAAACATAATCTCTCATTTTTTTTTCTGGCAGCTTTAAAAATTCTGTCTATATTCTGTATCTAAGGCATTTTCATAATAATGTGCCTTTGTGTGAGTTCATTGTAATTTTGTATATTTGGGGTCCTGTAAGCTTCCTATTCTTTTTATTTTCCATTTCATTCTTAAGTTTTGTGAAATTTTCTGATATTATTTCATAGAAAAGTTTGTGCATTCCTTTGTTTTGGATCTCTGAGCTTTTATCCTAATACATCTTAAATTTAGTCTTTTTATATTGTCCCATATTTTTAGAAGTTCTGTTCATGGTTTCTTAATATCTTTCCTCCATGGTAAATTTTATTTCAAGACTATATATATTTTGACTTTATTGCCTGAAACTCTGTTTTCCAAGTGGTATAGTCTGTTTGTGATGCTTTCAATTGAATTTTTAATTTGTTCTATCGATTCTTTCATTTCTAGGGTTTCTGCTTAAGTTTTTATTTCAGAAACTCTATGAATTATTGAAGTGATCTTTTAATTTCTATATATTCTCTATAATTTCACTCTTTACATCATGCTTTATTTCCAAATCAGTTTAACTATGTATAGTCTAAATTACTTTTCTGACATTTCTTTCATTGTAATGTTGATGGACTCTGTTATTAAAATATCTTGGTTTGTTTGGGACAATTTGTTACCTTGATTTTTTATGTTGTTTGTGTGTATACCCATATAACAGTATGGATCTGAGGTAGTAGAGTTTCTACTCTGGACTTATTGTGTCCTTGAAGGTTTCTCTTGCCTGACTATTTAGGAGAGACAAATAACTATCAATGCAAACAATGTACAACATTAAATTGAATAGTTCCTTCTATGACATCTACAATGTTAACTGTCATAATAATCAGAATAAGCAGATATAATATGAAAAGTATTGCCTATAATAATAACAGTAAGTTCACAAAAGGATTTACAATTTTGAATGGTGGACAGTGAAAGAACAGAAGTGACGTATAGTATATGCTTATGAGGGAGGAAGAGAGTAGATAGAAGTAAAAAAAATAAAAGAAGACTGAAAGAGAACAATTGAGTTTGGCCATTAGCACAAGAAAAGAGAGAAAGACAATCAAGGGAAACAGAGAAGTATGAGAAAAAGATATA
Source organism: Callospermophilus lateralis (assembly GCF_048772815.1). Taxonomy (NCBI): domain Eukaryota; kingdom Metazoa; phylum Chordata; class Mammalia; order Rodentia; family Sciuridae; genus Callospermophilus; species Callospermophilus lateralis. Next base: position 122,366,566 of record NC_135306.1, on the reverse strand, counting down.
TATATATTATTATTATTATTATTATTATTATTATAATTATTATTATTATTACAAAAGGAAAAGAATTTTTAAAAACCCTAAAATATACTAATCAAACATCATAGTCCCCAAATGCTGATGCTTGAAAAAATAACTGGATTAAAAAATACTACAAATGCCAAAAAAAACCCATATATGAATATGTATAAAAGTCCACAAACCATTAAGTTCACAATTAAATAGAGGAAAGAAAAAAGAAAAAAAAAATCTCAATGAAAAGTTAAAGAATTCTTTCTGTTGGAGGTCAAAAGATTCTCAGCTTTCCTTCTCTATGGTGTTAGGTGGGGTCATTTGGAGTGGTGCTTGATTCACCCTCAGAGTTAGGGTGTTGGACAAAGAGAGGTAATCCCATAAACAGAACTCCTAGAGGCAGGGTTTAGGCTTCATTTGAATCTAGGTATGCCAGTTGCTCTGGAGATTTTTCATAGGTTCAATTCCAGGGCCCAACAATTGCTGGTCCATGCTGAAAGCATGAACCCCAGAAATCTCCCCTGGGTTCCACTCATGTGCTGAAGGATCTAATACTTGGTCCACTACATTATCTGCAGATCCTACATTTCCTGGTCTTGGATTTAGTCTCCAAACTCAATCTCTGTTGCTCCTGCCCTTTGGAATTCCTGCATGGTGCATCTCTCCCAGCCAGTCCTGCAAATAACCCAATTGGAAGGGACAGGGGCAGCTGCATGGGTTTTCATGACCAGCAGTTCCCTGTGTAAATCTCTCTGCACATTTTATTTTCTCCTGGTCACTTAGGCACACTGTATGTCATGCAGTGTGGGTTTTGCAGGCCTGTATTTTGGGCCAAACTTGCGTTTGCCAGGAATTGGCTCCCCTAGCTGCTGGCTTCTTCTTCAAGGCTGCACAATTGTTCCTTCTTCTGTTCTCCACAAGCAGCCAGGAGAGAGATGGCTTCTTTCCCACACATTTATATTGTGCAGAAGTCTTTCAGTGTAGTTGGGCAATGTCTTTGATCTCTAAACTCTACACATGGACTTGTCTAAGGCCTCCTAAAAATGTGGGCTCCTTCATCCCTCCACTTTGCTGGTAGGGGGACCACTCTGGCTGGTGCTTCTGTTGATGGCAGAAATGATGGCATGGGGGATTCCTTCCTTATTTCATTTCATCCAACCTCCTTATTCTTGATCTGCTTTGAATGTCTAGTATTAAATTCCAGCAAAGTACCCACTCCTCCACCATAATTTTTTTCACCCACCTTACTGAGAAGATGCCTATCTGCTTTCTTGGTTTCACACCATAGAGCATCTGGAAAAACAAACTTTCCTATTTTGCCATCTTGAAAACCACCCCAGAAGGTCAGGGGTTATGGCTCAGTGGTAGAGCACCTGCCTGGCATGTGTGAGGCACTGGGTTGGTTCCTCAGCACGAGAGAGAGAGAGAGAGAGAGAGCGGGGGGGGGGGGAGCTATTTAAAAAAGAAAAAAGAAGAAGAAGAAGAAAGAAAACCACCCCAGGGAAGCTGTCTTAGCATAGAGTAAAATAAGCAATATGTGTCCTCCTAAATACAACCCCACTATTAGAAGTTATTTGAATTCACCATTGACACACTATAGTTGCTTTAGATACCAGGGTCTATATGTAAAAAACAATCAAACAAACAAAAAAAAAACCAGAATATCTATAGGAATTAGACCCAATATGGATTTCTTTGTATAAGAGATTCTTTGGAGAAAAGTACTTGTGAAAAATAAAAGGGGGAGAGCAAGAGTAGGCAAGGGATGCTGCTAGAGCTGGATACTGATCTGCCATGTATGGAAGGAGAAGAAAGAAAATGAGGAGATTGCATTAGAAAAAGCCTCAGATTGTGGTGCTGCTCAGAGAGTCTCAGTTGGCTCATCAGGAAGCTTTGGCACAAGATTGTCTCTGAATGAGTTAACATTAAGCAGAAATGGCCAAATTCCTAGTACATTATTAGGCTCAGCTGTGTTCTGGGAGCTGCCAAAGGTCATGGCCTTAGCTTAAATACCAGAATGACTTCTGAAGGTGCTGCATTGGAAGCTCTCGGCTGACTGCTCCTATTGGTGGCTGGTCCACTTTTGAATCTGAGCAGCTCATGTCTCTGGCTTCCATGTCACATAACACGTGTCTTTACAAGAACCTTAAATGTAACTTACTTAGAATTGCCCGGTGACTGTTTCATCCTGTGTTATTGTATAGAGTTTGCTGAGATCAGGGTGTAGTTGTATTTTATTTACATTTTCTATTCAGTGACATATTACAGATTCACAAGAGTAATTCATCCCATCTAGCACCCTTTCCCTTTTAAACCACAGAGGAGCATGAAACAATGTCCTGGAGGACTTGAATTACATTTCCCAAATCACTTGTCAACAGCATGCAGAAAGTATCTAAATCAATGAGCCATGAGGTGTTTGAGAAGGTCAAGAGAAGTTCACTATGCAAATGTAATTATTTTCCTAATTGAAAAAAAATGTATGAGAAAAATGTCTTAGATTGCTAGCCACTGGGTACAGATCTCTACATCTGTGAAAGTTGTCCTATCTGATCACATCCTATAATTGATTTTAGAGATGACTAATATTTTAATAATACTGATAATATTTTTACAGAAAAAATCATTTCAATAACTATATAAACTAAAGTATAATTCATTTATTTTTAGCCAAAATCATCTCCCAGAATAAGTCATATAAATGTAAAAGTTGAATTTTTTTACTTCATAATTATCCATTAAATATATTTATGGGTATTATTTCTTAAAGTGTTTCAAAACATATTGATCCATATCTTTTCCTCTGTGTTTAAGACAGTACCTCATAGGGAGGATGATCAATAAAAATTAATTAAATGAGTGAACAGTTATTTCAAATATATAGCATACTCAATGAAACGTTTACATTCCACTGATATCCAAAGTATATTGGGATTCAATATGGTTCAACTATTTCTTTCAACTATGGAATTCAATATGGTTCAACTATATATATGTGTATACACACACATACATGCACATATATTTATAGTTTATGTCTTACTTACATTGGATATTGAGAATAGTTTGTCATTTACATCCTTTATGCATTGGTACCTTGGTACCTCTTTGGTGGGTAGCAGAATCAGCAATTTGCAATGGTCTTCACAATACAGTGCTCCAGGAGGAAGCCTACAAATGACACATTTTTTCACCTTTCTCATAACTGTCTGTTGCTATTAGTGTCACTAATTAATACTGTGCCATGGAATCATGAGCATCTTTCCGAAAATTAGTTCTCTTATAAAGTTTAGTGTAAAGATAATTTAATGGAATGAAATGATACTGTGGTAAGTTGACCCTGTATGTCAGCCTTTCATTTGTTTTACATCTGCTTACCAATCGGTAATTATGTTTTTATCTTGTTCTTTTCAAACCCTATGTAGATAATCTAATAATCATAAACACTTGGTGGTGTTTAATTGGAATTCATCGGCTATATTAAATATCCATGCTGATAAATTGTGACACAATAAAATACAATTACTTTGAATATAAATGTAGTGTTTATTATATGTTAGGAATTATACTGGGAACATTATTTTCTCAGTTAATCCTAATAGTGTAAATGAAAACTAATTTTTATTTTGTTAATGAAGAAAATGAAAGCAGAATGTTTAGCAGTAATTTCTGAATAAGATTTGTAGAAGGATTAAAATCTTGTCTAACCCTAAAGTCTACATTCTTAACTATTAAGGTATACCCCTGAGGCAGCAAAGCAGTTTGGAAACATACGTGTATAGATAGTGACTCCAGCCTTGTTGACCAGAGAGCATTCACCCACCCACTGATGAACAAGAGAAGCTCTTAGGTACTTTATTCTGACTCTTCCCACATTTTCCCCTTCTGTACTTCCTGTGTGCAGTCCTGGATATAAACCTTGGCTTATTGCTGAGAATTGAGTGTTCATTCTGTTCTTGGCCCTCTTGTGTTTGTGCTTGGCCATCTCAAAGTCTGGCGGATGGCCATGGACGTGGACATGTTTCTAGGTTTGCTGGTGGTTCAGAGTCCCTGGAAGCCCACTGAAATGCTGGTGAATTGAGGAACCTGCCAATCAGGTTTGCCGGCCTTCCCTCCAACTGGAGTATTTGGAGACAAATTTGGTCTGTTTATTATTAATACTATATTATGAAGGAAAAGGTCTTTGTAAGAAAGAGGCTAAGGTGGGTATTTTTTGCATTGGGAGGGTCTGAATTGGCTTAACAATTTGTCTATGTACTCAGCATCTCTAGCTTTTTCCATTAAAATGTTTTCTTAAGATAAAGCAAGTTTCCCATGAATGCTGGGATTCTATGCTTTAAATTCACCAAGAATTTTGGGTTCCATTCTTTTGTTGGTGGGTATTTCTCCCTAGATTCCTTGTCTGGGTAGCCTCTGACTGGCTACTATGGTTATCTTCAGGAGAGTAAATATTTTGAATTCATATATGGGAGAGGATGATTTACATTCCCGAAATGTACCAAAAGATGATTATTGTTCCTTCATTTGATATTAGCTAGAACAAAACTCTATGAAAATGTTCTGGGGAGAGATTTCTTTTGGCTCATTTTCTAAAATTCTTCTTTAATATGGGCCCCTTTCATGTTAATGGGGATCCACTTCGTGTTTGGAATATAAACCTTGCTGCTAGACCCCTGATAGCTTAGTTGAAAACTGACATGTTTACTGTCCTCCCTCCTCTCTCTCTTCCCCTCCCCAACCATGGAGAAAAGAAAGATTAGCATTCTTCCATTAACTACATAAGAGTAAAGAAACACTCTCTCAAGGATGTAAGTTAAACATTAATTAGATGTACTGATAATGATACTTATAAGAGAGCCCTTGTGTCTCCCTTGGTTAAGTTGTGACCTGAGTCCATTGCCTTTCTCCTTTACTAGCAAAGCAATAAAATTTTTTTGTTTTCTTCAAAACTGTGTGCTCATTATTGGATCAGCATAGTGGACAATGACCAAAGCTTTTTATATCACTTCAGGGAATGTTTGGCTGGTAATCCCTGGGTTAGGAGACAACAATGTCTGTTTCTGGGATTTCAAGCTTTCTTGAATTTCTGAGCCCTTTGAAGGCCAGAGTCACGCCTTTCCCCTTCTTAATAGCATTCACTCTCTTACCTCTGTTGCCGGATATCACATCAGGACTTTCCAGTCCGTGTGAAAACAATGAATGCAAGGCAACACTCCTGTTTCAGAAAGTGTTGTGTGAAGACCCTGTGCCTCAAAGAACCACTGGCTTTAAGACTTGTGGCCTCCTTGCAGGCCACAGAAGAAAGAGTAAAACTCAGAGTTTATGACAGTCAACTGCTGCATTCCACATGGACTTTCACCATTGCCACGGAAGCTTGTGTGGATCCACTTTTCCCATATTTGCCATATTCCTCCAAAAGAATGAAAAATGTGTTATGATATGCTTACAGTGGATACTGTATGTAGTCAGTGTGTCATGCAGTCAAGTGTTGTGGGGGTTCATATTTTACTTGACTTTCCCTACACTTACTTTTCCGTTCTTTCCCTGTAGTGTTCCCACTTCAGGAGTTTTAAGCTTCCACGAGGCCCTTCTCCTGCTTAAATTTTTATCACATCCTAATGTAGTCTACGCCAAAGTTCATTCTATTCCTCCTTCCATCTGTTTCCCTCTCGCCTAGTTGTTAGCAGGAAAGCCAAGGTTAAATTCATTTCAATTTTTTTGTAAAGACCTAACTAAGAGTTCCTTAAAATAAATTTATTTTTGAATGTTTATATTTAAAAAGGAATTACCACACCACAAAAAAAAAAAAAAGACAAAAACAGAATTAGAAGACTAGGGGATTTTCTGTTTTGTGATATTCCAGATGTTTGAGGTCAGGCACATACTTTGGAGAAGAACAGCCTTTCCAAATATTCATAATCACACCACAAAAGTGCCTGCTTCCTTTGCTTACCTTTGTGCGCATAGACTGTATAGTCACGATATTAAAACAACACAAAACATGAACCTTTCAGTTTTACCAGTTCATTTTCTACTAAAGGTCAGTTGCCAATGCCCTGGTGTATCATTATATATTTTTCCACTTTTATTTTTGTCTCTGCAGTGAAAACTTTGTCTTTAACCCCAGGAATTTTAATGATATTCTGCTGTTTTGGGAATGGCTTTGTTTTGAAAGTTAGTTTTCTGAGAAACTTCAAAACCATATAAATCAAACTTTAAAATGTCCATTCAGCATTCCTTTATGAACTGCCATTAAAAAGCTCTTAATGCTCAGCTATTAGAGTAAACCTCCACCCAACCTAAGGGAACACAGTGTTTAAAAACTTAGCACACTGTCTCCCTTTTATTATTGACAAAGCAAATGATAATACTCTGACCAGAACAGTTCAGGGATATGTTGTAATGTTCTTAAATCTCTCTTCCCAAATCACCTTCCTTCTTTTCTATTCACAATGCCAGAAAATCTTGCTATTCTTCCTAGGGGAATCATTCTAATTGGATGCAAATTCGAGTGGAGATAGGTCAAAGTGGCTATGACAAAAGGGTGTCAGGAAATTTCATAGAAAAAGCACTTAGGAAATTTCTGACTGATCCACAAACTTCTCCTGTTCAGTGAAATGGGGAGCAGAGAATTGTCTCGAGAACGGATATCTATTTTTCGCGCATTTAATTATACTTGCCACTTTTCCACAAGGCTCTTCTTTCTGTTCCCATATTCCAGTCAATCTACAAAACCACTCTTTCAATTCATTTTTACTCTACTGCCCTTTCATTATTTTTGTATTTTCCCTTCTCTTTTCTTTATACCAAGCTATCTATTGGCCAAAACGTACAATTTGGGCTTAAGGGATACATTTATTTTTCTATGCTTAGTCTTAATGCACATGGCCTTAGCTGTCTTTTAAAACTTACCTGAGGTCTTGTTGAAATGTCTACTGTTATTGTCCTAGTTTCATAATAAATGTTGAGACTCAGAATATTAAATACATTTTTCAAGCTCTCAGCACAACTAGAAGGTTTCTGAATTCAAAATCTGTGATCTGAGCAAGTAAAGTATTTGTGGGTTGTGTGATGGGTGCTGGGAAGGGAGAGAGGATGACTTACTCTTTATCTAGATAGAGATAACAGTGCATCTTTGCTGATGGGGGGCTCTGCTTCAACAATAGAATTTATAAAGCTACTTTACCTTTTAGAAAGACCATTCACTTTATCTCTCTTGAAGGATGAGTTTCCAGTCTTTAAATCACTGAGAACAAGAAGGCCAGAAGGGTATGATATGCTGGGGAACTGAGTACTTAAAATGAGATTGGAATGGTCAACTCAAAAGAGCCAAAACAAGGCCTCATTATTCTCTTCTGTGACACCAACAGCTGGCAAATGGTAGATGCATAGTGGATATTAAGGAAAAGGAGTAAGTTATAGGAGATGATATTAGAAATAAAGATGTGCCCATGAATGTTCAAGATTTTAGACTCCTGGCAATATAATGGCTACCTTTTCACACATGGTTACTTGTGGTTGCATGAGCAAACTCAACATTTGTCTGAGCTCTTTGGAAAATGGTAAAATAACAGCTTATTGAATGCAAGCATTAATATGAAAGTTGTAATTGCTTGAGTGGCTATTGGAAGAAACAGAAATATGGAATGAACTGGTTATGGGAACAATGATAAGTTGCTATAGAAGTTTCATACTAAATTATACCCTAAGGCAAAGACAGTATAACAGCCTTTGGAAATATTAAAAAACTAATTAAGAAGGATTATATCTTTAATATTAAGATTTTACCAAATATAAAAGTAGTCTAGGACAATATAAAGGATTGATTTAAGTGTATATTTACCCCTTTGCCTCCTAAAACCCGGGATAACATTCTTGCTACACCACATATTCTACTAAGCAATTTGCTGTTTGAGAATTTCAGCTAGAAAGTACTTATCCCTAGAATACATGGAATACTTTCTCAATGTTTCTTGGGTTCTCAGACTACTAGTGATGCCAAACTAATTTAGACTGTAGATTGATAAACGTTGATTTTTTTCAAATTTAAGTGAACAATTTCCAGTTTTGGAGGAAAAACAGTGTTTTAGATATACTTTAATTTTTAAAAGATGAGTATATAGGAAACAAAATTATATGTTACTAGTCTTCAAAAACACATTTGTATTCTTTCTCTTAAGGTAAAAGAAAATCCACCTTTCCTCAATATTTTATAGCACAAAGCAGTAATAGAAAGAATGCACAGATATGAATTTCATATTTATCTATAAATAAGAGTTGGTAAATTTCACTATAATGATTTAATAATGACTAAAAAGAAAATGATATGCTTAGTTTATTTATTTATTTATTTGCAGCACTAGTAATTGAACACAGGGCCATGTACTTGCCAGAAGAGTTCTCTACAACTGAACCACATCTCTGGCTCTGCTTATTTATTTATTTATTTCTATATCAAAAGTTCAGCCATCAGGATTGTTTATGGATGGATGTACTATTTATGTACAGATAGCATATGCACATATGTTGGTGTTTATCTAGGGCTAAGAATAAAAACTAATAAGGCATCCTTTTTCATTATTTTACATGTTCATTTTATGTCATTTTAGCAGCAATAATGTGACAGAGATAGTTTTATGGTCATAGGGATAAAAGTATTGGGCTTCACAGGACTGAGTTCTCTACAGCTCTCTGTTCCTTTTCCTCATGGTGACAAAATACCATGAAGCTATAGCCATTATATTTGTGTTTCTGACAGCAAAAGAAGAAATAAAAAGAGAAGAAAGAGTAGTGCCAATTTCAGGAAGGAAAAGGCTTTCTCTGAACTCTCTAGCATGTTTCCATATAGACCTTATTGGCCATACCTGGGTCCAGTTGAAATCCAAAGGCTCAGATGAGCCTGAGAAAGTCAGATTTTGTACTTTCAAGTGACTACTGTAGAGGAAGGTAATTCAAAGGGTATTGGGAATGGAGATAAGAGAAAAATCTGTAGGGACTGCAACAATTGTAAAACTCAGTTTTGAATTCTAGAATAAGAAACCTTTTTCCTTTAAAATATACGTTCTTTCCAAAGTATACAGGTTCCCTCTGAATACTAATTAAAACAATAAAGCAAAAATGACATCATTGCTATCCCCAAAATGTCATGTTTTCCTCTTCTGTGAATAATTATCTTCCATGTATGATTTAAAGATCATATTAGAGTGGGCTGGTGATCTTAAGATACCAGGAGTAAGTTACTATTATAGATGATTATTAGAAAAAGTGTGTGGATGTTTTGTGTGGCTGGATCTGCTAATTGATCACAACCCTGTTTCTCTTCTTATTGGTTCCACAACCAGATCCTTTTGGTAGGCTTTCCTTGCCATTAGGTGTGGCCACATGAATATATTTCAGTTGGTAGAAGTTGTCCAGAGGGATTTGTGCCATTTCTCACATACTAATGTTCCCTTTAGATCCATGATGTTGACCACCTGCCAACTGTTGCAGCAGACTTGATGGGGCTAGGACATGGAGTAGTCACATGACTGAAGGAGTCAGTAAAAGGCAATGCTTTTTTAGGTAAGCATAAATATGCATTGTGTTAAGACTGACATTTCATAGTTTTGTAGTCAGAACATTTATAGCACTGCAGAAGCTGGTAATTTTGTGTAAGTATAGAAGGTAGGAAACTCATTTGTAGTCAGATTTGTCCTTGGTTCAGCTTTCCACTAGTCATGAGCAGAAAGCTGTCCTCTAACTCAATACTGGGGGCATTTATTTAAGTGGTAAGAGATATTGGAATGTCTCTGTTTAATTCAGTCCATGAATAACTCTTAAGTCTGTCTCATTGGAGCGTTCTTTAAAAATTAACTCTTCTTCACAACCACTTAAGAAAATTAATATAAAAGTGCAGCTCAATTGTATTTTCTAAGCAAGAAACTAGACACTCAAAATCTATGAGCAGATTGAAAACAAAACACTTTTATAAGTAATTTTTGTTGCAAATGTCTAGCGAGCTGATGTAAAAATTAAATGTCTGATATATATATATATATATATATATATATATATATATATATATATATATCATATATCTTTTAGTTTCAAATGTGTTATGGCTTTATATTTTCTGTAAAAATTACATGATATCTAGACAGATTTAAGCCACTACACACCAAATTAAATGCCATTGTGATAAAATGTTTTTATCAATTTCTTTCTGAAGAAGGCTTCCTTGGATTGATTTCACAAAGAGTATTAAGTTGAGATTTGTATTATATTTCCTTGGTTTGGCCCCACCACTCTTCACCAGACTATTATTTCCTGGAGATGAGCAGCCTCATTTTATTTGTCTTTGTATTCTGAAGACCTGTATTAGTGCCAATACCCATAGCAAACATTCAACAAACTCTAGCTGGTTAAATGAATACATAACTTAGAAATGGGTACAAACTGTTACAACTCTTTTAGGAAAACCTAGTGTACAAGAACTGGCTGTCAAAGGCAGAAGGTACTGAGAGACAGAAGAAAGAGGTGGACAAATGCAGTGTTACACAGAGTTCAATTTATTAAGGATTTAAAGGTAAAAGTGTGTAATAAAGGGCAGCAGTAAGGCAGGAGGATGTGCACACTAGGAGGCAGGGGGAAGAGTTTCTACACCAAAATAGACAAAGGTAGCCTGAGGCCAACTGGAACATATTAAGCCTTTTTCACAAACTTTATCATATCCAGCATCAGTTAAAACACAGCCCAGTCATCAGTACCCAGCACAAATGCTCAGCCATTTAGCCACATTGTTCATCTTGTTGAGTTAGGAAAGTGTGTTAGAATCATCAAGTGAGCAAGATGGTGGTTATGTCCAACCAGGCTGTAATTGTGTCAAACTGGATCCCTGCAGCTGTTTGTGATTTGAAGTTTCATTAAAAAAAGTTTTCCTAAACCATTTCAATTCAAAGTTCAAATGCCAAAATTCATCAATAAAATATTTTGTGATGATGTTATGATTTAATTGTGTTGATATCTGTATTGATCATAAATTCAATGCAATCTGAAAAGAAACAAATAGATAAAATAAATTAGGATGCTTAGGGAGCAGGCAGTGATGGTAACAAAGGAATGAACCTGTCAAATTTTATTCCTGTAATCATCAATGTCCTCAAGTGCCACATGAGATTGGTTACTTCTGTTTCTTCTGACCTAGATCTTGGATATAGTCTTGCACAAGGAAGAGATGAAGATATATGTGGGAAAGTAAATCTAAAAGTCCCCCACACCACCTGTCATTCTGTTCAATGTCCTGCCAATGTGCTACTGACTAACTTTTCAGATGCTATTTCCCAAGCTCAATACCCAACACTCCATTCTCAGAGTTATGTGTCTCAAGAGCACCAAATTTTTCATTTTTCAGCATTTACATCATGTTCTTTACCTATCACAGGCTGTTGATCTGATGAGTTCCTTCTTTAGGGGACTTAGTGCTGACTCTACTCTGAATTGTTTCCAGGGTTGTCTTCCTTCCAAAGTATGGAAGGTTGTTGCTTGTTGAGTCATATTATGATCTTCTTACGCTCTTTATTACATTCATTCCTTCTGTTCATAGTCATGTATTTATCTGAGTGTCTTTATCGAACTGTGAGGTCCTTGACTGTTGGGATAATTTTGAACTCAGTACACCTCTGGGTGTAGGTAGGTAACTCATCGGAAAGCAGAAGAGTATGATTGAAGAACAGTTCTAGGTCAAGATGGAGTGGAACTAGTACCTGTGATCACTTTATGATAGGCTTCTAAGTGGAGACAATGATAATCAAAAAATTCAAGAAGAACATATTGCATCTGGGCATCTGGGCTGAATTCAGAAAAAGGTTTTAATAATTCATGGAGCTTCTCAAATACTTTTATGTTCTCTAATAATACATTCAACACTTGACATCTTACCCAGAAGTCTTTGCTCACCTTTTGAATTAGAGTACTTTAGAAATAAATGTATGTATGATAAGGGCTGCTGTGATGGACATCATTACTTTTATTCTTTCAAAAATCCCTTGCATTTTTTCCTTGAAATTTCTGAGAGTTCAGGGACAACACAGATCAAAGAGGTGCTGACCTTATACAGCAATTTCTGCTCTTATCCCTTGCTCATTTTTCTGCTATCAACTATTACATCAGCAGACCAGAAGCTTCATTCTTCCCCTCCCAGGCAGCATTGTAAGTGCAAGGCAGAGCATCCCCATGCCCCACCTCTGAGGACCCAATTCCTCTGAATTTTGATATCAGCCACAGTTTGAGTCACATGTAACTTGAAGGAAGGCACAATTCTTAGATGTCAGAATGTTGTTTGTATCTTCTGAGATGACACTTTGAAATATGGCTCCTCTGAAATTTGACATGAAAATGTGACCTACAGAGCATTGGAGATTTATTTTTTTAACTTAGTTTGGTCCCATTAGCAGGGTAGAAATGAAGGTATGAGTGGCATGTGTGTTAATAAGCACTCTATTATCTTACTCTCTCTGTGAACATTTTATTTTCAAGGGATTTACCACATATGTTTAAGGTTCGTTAAAGTGCCTCTAACACTGTTCTTAATAATAGAGAATTCAGATAGATCTGAATCGTGAAGCAAGGTAAATGGAAAGTAGAAGGCAGATTTTTAGGTCAAAGTTTATTTTTTTAGGATTATATTGGGCATGTCTTACTGGCCTCTGCTCTGTTTTCCCTCCTTAAAAATGTTCATATGCAGGATTGGTCTGGAAATGGGAGGAGAAACTTCTGCAGGATTTACCAGAGGGGAATCAGTTGAAGTGGCTGAGCTGACTCATCTGGCCCAGCTGTGTTTGGTATTTGACATCCAGAGCATCACATCAGAATAGAAACAAGATCCATTTTATCTTTATTGCCTCTATGGTGTGTGTGTGTATGTGTGTTTATTTATCTGTCATTCCTGTGTAGTCAGAAGATAGGACATTTCCTTGTTGAGTCTTGAAAAGTGATTCACCCAAGGTATGTTGAAGTCTTGGATAAGGAAAGAATACATTTCTGACTCATATTTCTTACTTTTTGTAAAAATGAATTCTCTTCTTTGTTCAATTTTTCTTAGCCCATGAAGAAGCTTATTCATTTCTGTCGGATAAAGAAAATTCTAAGAACTTCATTGAAGCAGTTCTTCATTGCTTTTCTGTGCAGAAAACCCTAATATCCAGGTTTCTAAACTAGTTGCTCATTCCCTCCATTTGCTGGCTTCATTCTATGTCTGACTTTGTGATTGGATTCTTACCATGCTGTTGATATATCATCAGATTTATAAAATACACAATTGGGACTCATTTGGTGAAGGATTATATTGTCACTATGTTCCCTTATGTTCATGTGTACATAATGTATGTAGGTAGCTATCCATTTTACATTTTGGTTTTGAAACTTTCAAAAATTTCTAAAGATAGCTGAGTTGGTTCTGCACTAAGAAATATCCTCACCTGTGCTGTGTTGATAAGTAAAGTTTCTCCTTCTAATGAGAAAACTCTCCTATCAATATCAGGGTGAAGGGTGGGTATTTTTTTATATAGTAGCATAATCATCCTCCCACTCAATCCCAGATTGGTAATTTTCAGCATGTGGCTATCTTTTTGAGCCTTTATTGTGGCACACATTTTATTACCATGAACTTATTTACTGGGTGGTGTCCTCTAACACTCTTACCCACTTGGGGGTTGCTATGGTTTGGAAGTGTCCTCTACCTTATGCACTAGAAACTTGACCCCCCAGTGCTGCAGGAGTTGATTCCTAGCAGAAGGCATTTGAGCAGAGGAGATAGAACCCTCATGAGGGGATCGATGTCATTATGTAGGAAGGAATGAGTCAATGGGATTGTTACACAGTAAATGTGCCCCTGATGCTTTGGCTCTTTGACAAACACTGGCTTGCTCACTATGTTGTGACACCACACTAGGCCCTTTCCATTTGTGTGCCACATCTGAGTTCCAGCTTCTTTTCTTCATTATAGCAACAGAACATAGTCTAAGATAGAAGCCTCTCTTTGCTTTCATATTGCCTCTGTGTATGATGGCTGGCCCATGGAAAGTGCTGTAATGAGGCTCATTATCACAACATTCTCTTTGTTTATTAAAACACACAGCATCAAAAAGAAACCATGAGATGAAAATTGTTCAATTTTCTCTTAGGTGTCAATAATAAGAAGTTAAGAAAAGTGCTTTACCAAATAAACAGGTAGCCCAAAAGACCTCTGTCAAGCATGGCATTCAGGATGGATTCCCTGGTGCCTGTGAAGCAAAACTGACGTGCAGTCAAAATGTCAATTCTTGTTCTGGAGCAAGGATCTTGTTTACATCATTTAAAGACAACTTCTGAAGCACTGTAAGCTGAGTAGCCTATTTCCAGAGCAAGATCAACAAATGTGTGTACAAGGTGAGAGAGAAGCAATGGAAAGCAGAGGCAGAACATTTTAGCAGCTTCCCCCATTCCCCTTTGGTTAAATCAGAGGTTGTTTATTTTGAATCAGAATGTGCCATGCTTTTGGACGGCCATGGTGCCAAGCAGCACTGTTCCAGAGACTGGATCTCATAATAATTTTGCCCCCAGCTGGGAAATACCGCTGAGAGTGTCTCCTTGAGGTGCTCCTCCCTACATATGTGCACTTAAGTTCCCCAGCAGAATAAATTTCAGTCAGAGCTAAGCTTTTTTGCACTCTGACCTCTCCTTAACCTAGAAAGAGGAGTCTTCTCATAGCTGGTAGGTGAAAAGGAGTTTAGAGTCAGTTTTTACTTCCTAGTGATGACTGTTTTCATTTGCTCATCTGTTTTTATTATTCTTTTCATCCAGATGTCTCATTTTCTGCTGCGACTGCTTCCAGCTGTATCCTCTGCAAATGGAAACAGAATGCCAGCAATAACAACTATTCAATGTATAGGCTGCTATTTAGTGTCCAGAATCCTAGAGTACTGCAGAAATGTTTTTGGCAGACAATCCTTTGAGTAATAATAATGCCTAATGATAATGAAACATTTGGGTTTTTTTTGCTGGGCAGAATTAGGAATGCATTGCAGATAACATCCTGTTTAAAATCCTCAAAATAATATGATGAAAGCACTACTATTATCCCCATTTCACAGATAAAGGAGCTGAGGCACAAGAGGAGTCTGGTAAATCATCTAAATTAAGAGAGTTGAAGATGCAGAATTGAAAACTAGGTAAGTCACATATCAAAAGATAAATATGCAGTGTTGCTTCCTATTGGGAAATGCATAAGATGAAATGGCAAAACACACAATCTTTCCCTCCTTCTTCCCTTCCCCTGCTGGTCTCCCTCTCCATGTCCCTTTCTTCTCCCAGTCCTCTTTTCCCCCTGCTTTGTCTTTCTCTCCATCATTTCTATTATCATCTTGACCTTTTTAAAGTCTTATACCATTTATTCCTTTAGACAAAGGAATGTGTTTTTTAAAAAAGAAATATATAAAAAAACAACATTTTTTGAGTGTTCTAGACCACAGTCAGAAACTTGATGTGTTTTGTTTTGTATAGCCTGTACATTTTTAGTAAATAGTGTCAGGCCAGTTTTAGAGTCAAACAACTATAAACACAAAGGGATTGCTTGCTTGCCTGCTCTGTGTCGGGTTCTAGATCTTATTTGTGGTTGCATATTCTCCTTAGGCAAAGAAGTGCCATTAAGAATATTCATATGGCAAAAATAATCTCGAGCTTTAGATTTTATTATTGTAATTATCAAGTGAGGCTTTAACTCCTGAACACTGGAGACAGGGCAGAATGACTCAGAGTTTTCCTAACTTAAAACATTTTATACACATACTTTAAACATTTATCTTGTAGCTCTTAGAAGTCCTTAGGCACAAACAATGAACATTTCTTGAACATTTAAAAGGACTCTGTGGTTAGCTCATTATATGCTAGGCAGAAGCACTTTAACTGGCTCCATTTCTTGAATTTACAACCCATGCAAATTCTGTGCCTTATTTCACTGTCTTCATATAAGAAAATAAATGCTAGCCTACTATGGAAAGAGGATGATTATCACTGGGATACATAGTGTTGGTCTCTAGAAGATGCAGGGAAATATGATATAATACAGATGTCAGGATCAAGAAGGGACACGATCCTAGAAAAGCTTGTATGATAAAAATATTTTGAGAGCATATTTGAATGCCATAAATAGATCAATCAGACCATACTGGATTTAGTCTTAACATGTGAGTCAAATTTATTTATTTCTTAGAGCTATATGGCTTAAAATTAATAGGCATTAATCTGATACCACAAATTTTATTATCTTATCATCCAGTTCCCATTATTTTGTATTATTATTGTTAAGTTAGACTGTACAATTTGGTAGTGAACAGCCAAATGTGGATGTTGAGCAATTAACAGTCAGTTTCAGAATTGAGATATTTTGAAAATAGACCCTGTATATTGAAGACAGTAAGAAAATAAAAATGAAAGATTTCTCAATAATTTTACTACACTGATTGCAGGTTCATATAAGATTTTGCTCTAGTAGATTAAATAATATACATTATTATAGTTTCTTGTTTCTTTTAATTTTTCAATGTGGATGGTACTAGAAAATTATAAATTATATATGTGGCTCATACTATTTTACTTAGGCAACAGAATTTTTGATTTCCTCCTTCTTGTATAGCTACCTTATACATATTTTGGGTGATAACTAGAAAGGCACAAAATGATGTGGGTCAGTGGATCAACTCATTTTATTTGACTACTTCAAGAAAAACTTTTAAATATTTGCCCCATTGATAGATGGAATGTTTGATATTTGTATAAAATAAGATACAGACATTTTAGCAAAGATCTTGAATGTGTCTTTAATGTAACTAACTCCATATATATTCAAAGGTTTGAACTGCCATATTTACACATATTTTTATGTTGAATTAGGATTTTCACAATCATTATAAGAAAGTTTTAGAATAAAATTTCAGATTAATAACAGACATTGAAATTCATAATCAAAATACGTATTAAAATGTGTTGACAAGGGGCATCCTTAAAGAATAAAACTTTTTGGACTTATTATGGCATCTCTGGAATGTAAGCTTTTTCCTTTGGCTTTTTCATTGTTATTCAGGATGGCTGCAATAATTCTAGAAGTCATCTATGTTTAGGAAAGGAAAGAGGCCATTGGATGCAAAGAAGCCATCTCTATTTCTCTATTTCTTTTTAAAAAACAAGGGTACATTCAGTAGAAGCCATACAGTAGACTTTATCTTACATTTTATTGGTTAGAATTCTTCCAAGTGCTCATTATGAAGTGAGTCATTGCCAAGGGATAGGGTCTAACCACAGACATCTAGAAATATTAGTACACATTGTCAAAGAATGTCATCCACCTACTCATAGGCGCATGGCCTTATTGGGGAGGAAAGAAAATTGAGAAAATCAAATTCTGTAAATAAAGAAAAGGAGACAGAAATAGGCAGAGATGAGTGCTGAATAGGTAAAACAAAAGTGATTGTTAAAATTGTAATTGAAACTTTTTCTGATAAATAAACATTTTGAGTTAACAAATGCTATTCCTTGGGCTGGGGATGTGGCTCAAGCTGTAGCGTGCTCGCCTGGCATGCATGTGGCCCGGGTTCGATCCTCAGCACCACATACAAACAAAGATGTTGTGCCTGCCGATAACTAAAAAATAAATATTAAAATTCTCTCTCTCTCCCTCTCTCTCACTGTCTCTCACTCTCTCTTTAAAAAAAATGCTATTCCTCAAAATAAGTTCAGAATTATAACTCCTGAAATAGAAAACTCTTACGATTTTTTTTAATGAAGCTTAATTTTTCAAGGTCCATGGTATCCTTGATTTTACTAAAATTAGTTGTATGCTGATATTTTAATAATTTTTAGCTCAGCCATTTAAATATCACTCATGACATTTTACAAGACATTCCTTCACAATATAAGACAACCAAAGGAATTCAAGCAAACAAGCAAGCAAAGTCCCTGAGGACCCCATTCCCTATGTTTTCTTCCTACTATCAGCATGGTAGTTAATGCATTTGTCACAGAGCATGTACCCCAGCAAATCACTTCGAATCTTGGTTGTTTAAAGATTTTGACTTTCCTTTACAACTCTGTTATGCTCAGTGTGTTGAACATTGTATCATTCAAGTATTTGGTCAATGATGATTTTGAACAGAAATTTAGCTAAATCTATAGATTATAGATGATCAACTCCTAATCCTTTCCTTTGACAAGTGATAAAACTGAGATGCAAAGATCACACCTGTACTTAGTGATATCCATTCATACATTCAGTGAAAAAAATACTTAATGAGTGCCTACCATGCCAGCATGGACTTTCACTCTGAAGATGACAAGTATTGTCATTAGCATTGGCAGTTGGGCGGAGAGGAGAGACAAACAAGCAGAAAGTACAAATTAAATAATTGCTGAGTAAGCAAGATAAGGAAAACAGAATTAAAGAGAAAAGGGTATCAGATGGTCTCTCAGACCTAATGGATGAAAAATGCCAGATCGTCAGAATGAAAGAGAACATTTTGATAAGGGAACAACAAACACCCAGAGGACAGAAAAAGACCTCATCTGTTCAAGGGAATCACAGATGTCAACATAACTGAAGGAAGTAGAAAGGTGAAGGTGGGAAAATATCTGAACTAATGTCTGGGAGGTAGGCTAGCATCAGAACACAAAGGCCCTTTTAAAATATTTTAATTAAGGGCATCATGCTATTTATATTTTATTTACATGTTATTTACATTTTTAAAAGATCCCTGTAGCCTAATGATTGTTTAAAGTAAATTAAAGAATGGCATCAGTGGGAATGGGATCACTTAGGAGGCTATTGCAGTAGTCTATGAAAATGTCATGGTGACTGGACAGTGCTGGCAATTGTGCAAAGGGTGAAGTCAGTCAATCATGTAAATCAATCCATAAAAGATTTCATTTTTTTAAAGAACATGGAGGTCTTACTGAAGGATTGCATAAATGGTATGGACAAAATGAATAAGTAATATATTCTAGTTTTAGGAAATTACTGAGATGAAAAAGATGATGTACAAATCAGACACAAGGATTCATTCCTGAGAAGCCTGTGACAGAACCAAGAGCCAAATAAAGATTACAAGTAGGCAGTTGGATATGTGAGTCTTTGTACTGACAGAGGAGGGGTTCAAACTAACACCCTGAGATATGTCTGTCACTTTACAGATAGGGCAGAGAGAAGACCAGGAAAGGAGACTAAAAAGGAGAATTCAATAATGTAGAAGATACTAGGAATGTGTGGGCTGGTGGAGCTAGGAGAAAGGGGATCAAATGTTGATCTAACAATGTAAAGATTTGTTTTGACCTTTAACAAGTCAATTTCATTGAAATGGAAAGGTCGAGTCAGACCGCTGCAAACAATAGAAAATATTGGAGGTGAAGGTACGAAAACAGTATCTGAAGGCAATATTTTCAAGAAATGTGGTGACTGCCATGAAACAGAGATTTAGGACTATAATTGCAATAAATTACTGAATCATAAGAACAAGAGAATCACATCTTACACCTAGTGCATTCCTGATTCTGTTACAACACAAGGCTTTAGGAATAAGCTCCATTTGGTAGTTTCTTGAATAATTCAAATAATTTCCCATTGTTTCAATATCTGAGAGACTTATGTGCTGGACCACATGATTGGCACAGGGTATAACAGTGAGGAAGACAGTCCCATGTTCACAGAGCAGGAAAAATGAGAGAAATAAAATAAGTACATGTTGTGAAATGTGTGTTTTGCACAGTGAAATATAGGATGTGTATTAGAGTTCTCTAGAGGAATAGCATCAACAGGAGGTATAATTATAAAAAGGGGATTTATTTTTTAATTGTTCTTAATTCTGATTTGTTATGTATGACAGCAGAATGCATTACAATTCATATTATACATTTAGAACACAATTTTTCATATCTCTGATTGTACACAAAGTGGAGTCACATCCTTTGTGTATTCATACATGTACTTAGGATAATGATGACCATCACATTCCACAGACTTTCCTACCCTGTTTCCCCTCCATACCCCTCACTCCGCTTTTCCCCTTTGCCCTATCTAGAGTTCACTTAACCTCCCACCCCCACGATATATTATGAATCAGCTTCCTTAAATCAGAGAAATCATTCAGCATTTGGTTTTTTGGGATTGGCTAACTTCACTTAGCATTATATTCTCTAACTCAATCCATTTACCTGCAGATGCCATGATTTTATTCTCTTTTAATATTCCATTGTGTATATATGCCACTTTTTAAAAATCCATTCATTTACTTAGGGGCAAACTATAGAAAATGTTCTATATAAAATGCATCTAGTTTTTTTCCACAGTTTAGCTATTGTGAACCGTGCTACTATAAACAGTTATGTGGCTGTGTCCCTGAAGTATGCTGTTTTCAAGTCCTTTGGGCATGGACTGAAGAGTGGGATAGCTGGGTCAAATGGTGGTTCCATTCCCAATTTTCCAAAGAATATCATACTGCTTTCCATATTGGTTGCACCAATTTGCAGTTCCACCAGCAATGTATGAGTGTGTCTTTTCCCCCATATCCTTGCCAACACTTATTGTTTATATTCTTAATAGCTGCCATTCTGACTGGAGTGAGATGAAATCTTAGAGTAGTTTTGATTTGCATTTCTCTAATTGCTAGAGATGTTGAACATTTTCTCATATATTTGTTGATTGATTATATATTTTCTTCTGAGAAGTGTCTGGTCAGTTCCTTTGTCCATTTATTGATTTGTATTTTGATGTTAAGATTTTTGAGTTATTCTAGAGATTAGTGCTCTATCTGATGTGCATGTGATAAAAATTTGTTCCCAATTAGTAGGCACTCTATTCACTTCACTGTTTCTTTTGCTGAGAAGAAGTTTTTAGTTTGAATCCATTCATTTATTGATTCTTGATATTAATTCTTATGCTATAGGAGTCTTATTAATCCAACATGATGAAGATTTGGGCCTACTTTTTCTTCTATTAGGTATAGGGTCTCTGGTTTAATTCCTAGGTTCTTGATCCACTTTGAGTTGAGTTTTGCCCATAGTGAGAGATAGCGGTTTAATTTCAGAGAAATAGTAATAAAAACAGCATGGTATTGGCACCAAAATAGACTTGTAGATCAATGGTACAGAATAGAGGACACAGAGACTAACCAACATAATTACAGTTATCTTTTATTTGACAAAGGTGCCAAAAACATACATTGGAGAAAACATAGCCTCTTCAATAAATGATGCTGGGAAAACTATAAATCCATATGCTACAAAAGGAAAAATGGGGATTTATTAGGTTGGCTTACACAATGATAAGCTGGCTAGTCCACAAAGGCTTTCTGTAGGCTGGAGAGCTGAAGAACCTGTAGCTGCCCTGTCCAAAACTTTGAAACCCCAGAACAAGAGGGATCAATGGTACTATCCTAGTCTGAGACCAAAGGTTCTAGAAACTCCCTGGAGGATCACTAGCAGAGTCTGCTTTGAAAGAGCGAAGATGGGAAAGTTTGATATCCTCAAAGGATTGTAGCAGCAATCAAGAACTCCTTTGAGAAGACTAGAGTTTGCATCTGCTGCAGCTTCTTTGTTCTTCCAAGGATTATTTCATCCAAGCAATCATGCTATTGGACAGTGCTGCCCATGCTTAGGGAGGCTCTCTACTTCTGTTGGCTATCCCACATGCCAATCATTCCTAGACACACCCTCATTGACACACCCAGAAGCCTCTTAATCATTAGCATCTCTTAATCCAATCAAGTCAATGATTCAAATTGACCATTACAGGATGCCACTGTGATCTGTAAGGAATGCCATACCTTTGTTGGTTAAGGCCTTTCTAATACCATCAGATACCAGCAAGCCAAGGCCTGAAGAATTATCAGATATAAAGGACAGGAAGGGTTTCTGTTGGGCAGGTGAATATGGAGGAGAAGGAAAATATTCTGGAAGGTATGAGTGGCTCATACAATGGCCTGGGGAGGGCAGTGGGGATTGAATAAAGTGAAGATCACTGAAAAATGAGATAATGAAGGAAAACTGTTACGGGGTGTGTGCTTGTATGCTCAAGCACATGCACATGCAGATTCTTGCTCTTCTGTATTGTAGCACTGAGGTACTATGATGGTGTGCAATTGTGTGTGCTCTCTTTTGTAGTACTGAAGTAGCTCTGATGGGGTGGGGGGGGTGTAGTTGCTATGATAGAGGAAGAAGAGAAGGAGTACAGTCAATATTTGAAGCAGAAATAAGACCATTATTAAAGAACTTAGATTTCATACAAAAGAGACACATTAAATAATGCAAAAATAACCCTGGACCTACCTTTCCTCTGGAGGTTTGACGATGCATCTTTGCAAATGCAGAGCACTACCCTGATGCTAAGAACAGAAGACACAGAGGGAAGAGGCTGGCGTTAAACAGGGAGATCAGAGATCCCCTTTCCCAAATGACTGAAAATTTGGAAAGGGGTATAATGTTTACAGGAATACAGTTTTACTATCTTAATAAAACATAGTAATTGTAAATCATTGTTCACCATTATGCTCTTTTATTATATAAATTTATATTGCAAAAAGTATACCCTACACCAGTGCAACACTAACCTCAGAACATTATGCTTTCTATTTTTATAGTTTATACCATATTTGTATTGTTTTCAAGAAAATAAACAGTATAATAGCTTATGCACATTGTATTCCATCATTAAGATTTCTACCAACATCTAGCATATTCTTTCTCTTGGGTAATTATTTTCCAAAAAAAATAATATGATGTTTTACTCCAACTAGACCAAATTTTGTTAAATCATCTAGAGAAAAGTAAATATATTAAAAATCAAGTGCAAAATTTCTAATAATAGGCATCTCCATCTAGTATATACTATTTTACACTTATTTATTACTATTAATAGCAGAATCTATCAACATAAAAAATTGGTAGATTTTTATTAAATCACAAAACTGCCTCTCAAAGTGGCTGTTCCCTTCTCCCTTCCCATCAACAATGAGTGAGAGTCCCTTTGCACACATCCTTGCCAGCATTTGGCATGGCCACAGTGTTCCCATGGTGGCCCTTCTAAAAGGTAGGTTGTGTCATATTATTGTTTAAATTTGAATTTCCCTTAGGACATATGATGTGGAACATCTTTTCTTGTGCTTATTTGCCATCTATATAACTTCTCTGCTGAGTTAACTGTCCTTGGAACATTTTAGAAAATAAATATTCTTACTATATGTTCTTAAGGTCCTTGGCACATTTTAGAAAATAAGCATATTCTTACTATATGAAAACATGTTACTTGATATTTACTCATAAAAGGTCTGAACACATCTCCCTGAGAAAACTGGCACTCAAATAAATCTAGCCATTTCATTCATAATTGCCCAAATTTGACAAAAACTGGGATATCATTTAGTAAGAGAATGGATGCAGACTAGACCATGTAATATCATTCAGCATAAAAAGGAAATGAGCCATCAGGCCATGAAAAGACTTGGAAGAAACGCAGATACATATTTCTTTTTTAAAAAAACTGTTTTTTTTAAGAGAGAGAGAGAGAAAATTTTTTTAATATTTATTTTTCAGTTTTCGGTGGACACAACATCTTTATTTTATTTTTATGTGGTGCTGAGGATGGAACCCAGCATCCCGCACATGCCAGGTGATTGCACTACCGCTTGAGCCACATCCCCAGCCCCTCAAATACATATTTCTAAGATACAGAAGTCAGTCTAGACTAAATATATGCTTTACAATACTATATGAAATTCTTGAAAAGAAAAACTACAGAGTAAGAAGGTTATGAGGTTGGTAGAGGTTAAGGGAAGGAGGAAGTGGGGATGAATAGGCATAACATGGAATTTTTAGAGTGCTGAAAATACTCTGCAGGATGCTTTAACGTTGAATACACGTCATTACATATTTATTCAGATGATAGACTGTATGACGCTAGAGTGAACCTGGACTTTGTGTGATTGTGATATGTCAGTGCAGGTTCATCAGTTATAAGAGACATACCTCCATATGGGGCCTGTTGATGGCAGGGAATGCTGTTCAGGCATAGAGGGAGAGGGTATATAAGGGAAAGGCTTTTACCTTTCTTTTAATTATGTTGTGAACTAAAATGGTTCTTTATGACATAGAAATTGTCTTTGTGACAAAATTCTCTATCTGGAGAAAAGTGAAATGACAAACCTATTCCCTACATTAACCCATGTAATATAAAAATTATTACCTGACCTAATTACTTTACTCTTGATTTTCAGCTCTCACAATAAATGCATCCAAAGGAAGTGACTGCAGACCTGAAATCTTGAGCTCATTAAAAAAACATTATAAATACTGTAATTTACCATTACTAGTTATCCTATAGGGCTGATTTTGAAGCTCATCAAAATTCAAAATATACTAGAAGAGTTTAGAGAAAGCTTTTGTATTTTGCATAATGAATGCTGAGCTTAAGAAATAAATATGAAAAAGTTTTTTATAGGCAGCTGCTGTAAAGTGTATGTTCTTGTTTCTCTTTATGAAAAAAAACATTTATATGTTAATGAATTTGACTTCAGTAGAATTCCACATTTTAAAAAATTTCAGTCATATTACTGAAGTGTGAGTACTTCCTGCATTAACCAACTTCCCGAGCCACACCAGATTCCTAATTATTATCACAAGAATAAATTAGATTCCTTGTCATGATTTAAAGTGAAAAATGCTGATCAGATTGTATGAATAATAATAACTTAGACTGAGTATTTAGGACATACCAGTTGCTTCTGAACTTTATATTTAATATATAATGCATCTATTTACACACACACACACACACACACACACACACACACTTTCTATTCTTCACAGTAACTGTATGGTGTAGATACTATTTTAACTCATTTGCTAAATATGAGAAAGCTCACACAAAAAGGTTAAGTAACTTGCTAATACTGCACAGCTATTATTGGTGGAGATAGGATTTCTTGATAAAATAAGAACAAAATTTAAGTGTATTCTTTATATTCCATTGAATATAATTAATCCTAAATATATTCATATTCACAGTTTATCTGAAATTCAAATTTACTTGTGTATCCAGGGTTTTTATTTTCTGAATCTGAAATCACATGTGGAACAGAGATTTCTATTTGATGTGTCTGGCCCCAGAACTTAGGTTTTTCCCCACTGGTTTTAACTCTTACTGTCTATATCAGACAAGAATCTTGTTGTAAAAATATCACAGTATTCTGGATCATGGGAGTTAACTTGACAACAAGGATATGCACAAATGTATTTCTCATTTGCACATTCGTCATTTTCATCATCATTATTGTGGCTGTAATCTCTACTGCATTTTAAGAGCTGCCTATACACCAGGTGCTATACATCTTCTCCTATATATGTATATTAATTCATTCAATGTTACAAATATTATTTCCATTTAACAGTGTGATTCAGAAAGGTTAATATGTTCTTCCAATTGTCACACAGCTAAGGAGAGTTTTAACTCGAAAGTAGGTACTCCCATGATGAAAAGTTAAATTGCAGCTCATACCATGTAATGCTGACAGGCAGTGATTCTCAAACTTTAGCATGCATCAAAATCATCCATAGCAGGGATTGCTTAAACACAGACTGCTGGGTTCCATCCTCAGAGTTTCTGACTCAGTTGTTCTGGGATGGGACACAGGAATTTGCATCTAAAACTAAAGTTTCCAGGTAATGGCCAAGCTTCTGGTCAGGGTATGTATTTTGAGGACCATCTGCCGCCTGCAATTCTGTCTCTGGCTTTTTTTTTCCTAAAAACATTCACAAATTTTAAGGAAATGAAGTTTAGAAAATAAGAGAAATGTCAAGAAGAGATAAATGATACCTTTTAGAGGGTAAACATAAGATCAGCAAGGTGAACAGGTTAGAAGCTACATGGTATAAATATGACAATTTATAAGAATGTTTAAGGAGGACATGGAGAATGATCTCCACATCCGGATTTTATGGATGCAAAGAAATCTAATTCAAGAATCAAGAGTTTGTCATCAATTTTATATGTTATAAATGTAAGCTGATTTTCTTTCTATAAAAAAAAGATTGTAGAACATTTAAGGAATATGTCTTCTTCCCTTTGGCTTTTTGGAGATAAATTTTTCCTTCTTAGCATGGATTTAAAAAATATCCATCAGGTATGATTCTGTTGTTGCTGGTGAGAATCAGACTAATCTTTCCTTCAGGCAATTTGGGATTTTGTAAAAAAGAAATCTCATCATAATGAAAATGTACACAAATATCATAATCTTTCACCCAGTGATTCTACTTTAAGTGATAAGAGGAAATTATTAAATTTTGAAAGATTTATAAAGATGCTAATCATGGCACTGCTTCCAGTACAGGTGATGGGAAATAAGCTAGACTGAGCTGTTTCCTGGCGTACCTCCTCCCTTATGTGCCCCTTGCCAACTGTGCTGAGTGTTTTTTCTTGAGTTTGTCAAGGCCTTTCCTACCCAAGCCATCCTGACTCTGCACATCCTTCATGTATCACTAAATGAGGCTACTCCAAGTTTTTCTGTTTAATTAATGTATCATCATGAGTTGTATGTGCAAGCTGTTGATTCATTTATATCTGTGTTTACTTAGAATCCATAATTTCCATGAGGGTTTTGACCATCTCTGCTCATTCAGCTGGTCTCATACTGTTTCTGACACTATATAAAAAAAAAGCCATACATATTTTCTAAATGAAATAATGGATAAATCCCATTCAATGCATCCTCTTATATGTTTATTTTTCTGAATCCTATAAAACTGTTAGACTTTTTTCTGAGAAATGCCACATGTTATTTTTCATCTGATGACTATGTACTTGTTATTTTCTTGAAGCCACATTATTCTGATATTTCTTTGAATCAATCAATTCTGTGCTTTATAAAACAAAATCCTATTAAATAAATGGTAGGCTGAACTAATATACATATTTTCCATTTAATTTTCCTTAACTTCACTAATCAAAAAGAATGCAAACTGGGCAGGGTGGTGCATACCTGTAATCCCAGCAGATTGGGTGGCTGAGGCAGGAGTATCATGAATTCAAAGCCAGCCTCAGAAACTTAGTGAGGACCTAAGCAACTCAGTGAGATTCTGCCTCTAAATAAAATTATAAAAAAAGGGCTGGGAATGTGGCTCAGTGGTTGAGTGCCACTGAGTTCAATCCTGGAATAAAGAAAAAATAAAAGAATGTCAATGTTATCTTCCAGGCACAGATTTTTTTGAAAAATTCACATGAAAAGAGGAAATGAACAATGCATTGTATACATTTTTGATTCAGTGCCTTAGGCATAAGACTACTTGCAGGGAATGGTTGTTATTTCACTCTACACAAGAAGTTATTAGTCAATTGGAAGAATAAAATTTAACTTGTATAAAGATATAAAATATGCCAATCACCATTCTCCCAAAATAAACAAAAAAAACAATGCTCATATAAAAGTACTAGAGAATATATTAATTTAAGTTGCTTTATGGTAAAACAATCAACCAAATACCTCCAAATAATTATATGCTTTTCTAGGCTATTCAAAATCTTTGCATTTGGACAGGGAATTTTATACTAAGTGTGCTTTGATTTTTTAAATGATATTCAGTGCTTTTGTTGATATTATTTATAGGTAAAAACCTTGAAGCTTGTGAATCCCCTGTGGGTTTAATCTGAAGCCTTACTCATAGTTAGGCTTTTAAGTATCTTTAAAACTATCATAAAAAGTGAAAGAGAATTTTTAAGGGCTTATGATCAATTTTATGTGGGCATTGTCTGAATGTTAAACCTGACAATAATTATTTTAATAAAAATTTCATATTATTAGTCATACTGGAGTTCAATCATATTTACTGAACCAGTGAGATATCATTTTTTATAAATTTATAAAGATTTATTACAAAGAATTGGCTTACCTGAATTGGGTCTGGATATGCTTAAGAGAAGGGCAGGAAATAACTCTGGGGAACAAAGCGGAGCTATAGTCTAGGGCTTGAATTTTTTCTTCAGAAAAACCTTAATTCTTTTAACTGATTGAATTAGGCCCAACTCAATTATTCAGGCTAATCTTCTTCATGAAGTTGTTATTAACTTTAATCATATCTAAAATGTTTTCACAAAAACACCTAATGTAGTGTTTGAAAACTGTTGACTATATTTAGCCAATTTAATACAAAAACTCACCATCCCTCTAAGAATTCTGGCACAAACTAAAATGAACCCTACATAATGCTAAATAGAAGGCTATCCAACTACAAAAGTGAGGTAGTTGTGAACAATAGTCTCTAAAGTGCCTCCTAGACCTACAGCATTATAAAAAGCAAGAATTCCTCAAACAGAATGACCAATGTTTCCCCCAAGACCACATTGCAGGATTCTTGGGTAGAAAGAAAGATGATGTTTCAGAATTAAGGTTATAGTTGTTTCAATGATTGTTGGAATGAACTGTTGCTTTAGATATATTAATGATGCTTAAAATTTTATTGTTAAAATATCACATCCTTGTCAAATAGAGAAACACAAATAATGTTAAAGGCATGTTTTTTTAACCGTATCCTTATATAAAAAAGGTGTAGTTTTGATCTAAAACTTTCAATATTCACCATTCAACAGTCTGAATTCATGAATATTTTTATGGGTGTAAATATCATCAACTGACAAACTTATGGAAGAAGGAGAAACAGAAATTTGGAAAAAAAACAGACAAGTTTCATTTCTCTTCTTGAAAAGATTTATTCTTTTTCTGGCAGTTTAAATTAGTGAGGTGATAAATTTATTTTCATCAGCAGAATTTACTAGGCCAAATAATGACAGATAATCTCTATATAAAACCAAGAGCTGAAAGAGGTAACTGAATAATTCAGCAAAATAGACAACTGCTATAGTGATAGTTTCATATCATCTTCTGCACCCCCTCTTATACCTTCGCTTGGGACTTGGCATAACCCAGCTGAGGTACATACCTTGATGTATTGACTGATGTTTGATGACCCCATTAATCTTCCTTTTTAGTAAAGATGTTATTAATATGTTGGGTGTCTTAACAGTGAAATTTTCTCTAGTCCACATAATAAATTTTTATGTTATAAAGTATCTCATGTTGTTGAAAAATCAACTATAGAAATATTCTGGTGTTGTAGTTGATCATTTTTCAAATCAAAGAAAGTAAAGAAAAAACAGTAGATTTTTATTAGTTTTTATTTCTGGCCTTATTTATTTGTCCCAAATTGTTAACCATTTATCACTCTATGAAAGTTGAAGATTCTATATATATTTTGAGTGGCCTGCATTCTTAATATCAAGGAGGGTGGAGGCCACCCAAAGGTTATCCAGGAACTGTTCTTCTATTGTATACATATTATAAAAGACTTCCTGGCTACAAGATTGGTGATAGCATAAGGGTCACTCAGATATGTTGCAGACTAACACAGTGTCACTTAGCAGTTGGTGCAGCCTGGCCCAGGAATTTCCATGAGCAAAGAGAACCTCAGCCCAGCTATAGCCATAATAAACCTTTTAATAAAGCATACCCTTATAAGAATAACAAACTTTATGGAAAAAAATCAGATTGACTATAAGAATAAGAAAATGGGAAGAATTCCACAAACTCTGAGGATGGTCTGTGACAGCAGGCTGGCCCCTTCAGGTGATAATGGTACCTTCTGACTCTCTGGTATAAGCCACCAGCCACCTTCCACTATCCATCTCGCAAGAGAACTGCCAGAATGCAAGGTGTCTGACTCATCCTTGTTGATAATTGGACTGAAGGGGAGAAGTTGCCCTGGGGAAGCTGGTCATCTAAGACCACTTGAGATGATGAACATGGTGCCTTAGATCATCTATTTCCTATTGATTAAAAGTCCCAGCCAGAGTGAAGATGTTTACTTACTTTAGTTTTTCAGCAGAGGTGCACATAAAGTCTGTGTGGTGGAGCAGATAAGCCTTGAGACTATGCCTTACAGCTATGGATATTTTCTAGTCCTTTTCTAGTTAATTTACTTCTCTTCCTTTGATTCAGAACATGGAAGATAGTAAAAAAAATTTAGAACTATAATTAGTAGGCTAGTATAATCATGTACTTTTTGTCTCAATGTCATTTTGTAATTTGTGGGGATATTTTTTAGGTAGGAAAACCATCAGAAATAATAATAAAATAAACTGCATTTAAGATTCGGCCTGCAAATATAGTAAATTAAGGTTTTCAGAAATATTGGAGTGCTTTTATGGTTTTCACAGTGACAGCTTATTATTCATAAAATTATAAGTACTTCAATATAATTTTCTTCATCTTTCCCCAATCAGTGACCTGCCAGAAGAAATTTAAATCATCTCTAGACAATGTAACATCACTAGGACTTTTTACAAACTTTCATACAAACTGTCCAAGAGTCTCAAACTTAATTAAAATAGGAATAAATACTAAGTGGGAAAAAGACAGTAGAATAAGAACTACAAGTCATCCTGGTATTGTAGTATCTAAAATAGACTTTTAAAAACTATGAAAGATATATAGAGAATGACATGACAATATGAAGAATTTTATAATTGAAATCTGTAAAAATAGAAACTGAAGGAAACTCTAGAGCTGAAAATAACCGGGTTTGGGGATTGAAAATAGGCTAAACAGCAGCAAAAAAAGACAGAATAGAAATTTACTGAAATGGAAGAAAAATATAGAAAATATTTGACTGAAATAGTAAGAGGAAGAAGAATAGAAAACAAATAAAATATGAACAACATATGGTACATAATGCAAACACCTAAAAACTTAATGAAGAGATAGAAAAGAAAAAAATGTGTCAGCAAAAGTTGGATAGTGCCTGTCAGTCCTTAAAACTGAGGAAGTACTGTGAATCCCAGATATAAAGAAATATAAACACCAAATAGAATAAATATAAAGAATCATACAAGGCAAATGTAGGCAATGTGCTAAAAACCCAAACAAGAAGATAATAAATTTGATGAAAAATTGAAAGGTGGAATATTACCTTCAAATTAACGATCAAGTTTTCATATGTGTTTACAGCAGCAATGATGAATACTACATTAACAAATGGGATGGATTTAAGCTAAAAAGTTTTTTCTCAGCAAGAGAAATAATATGTGAAGTGAATAGGGAGCCTACATCCTGGGAACATATTTTTACCCCTCACACATCAGATATAGCTCTAATCTCTGGGGTATACAAAGAACTCAAAAAGCTAAACACCAAAAAAACAAATAACCCAATCAACAAATGGGTCAAGGACCTGAACTGACACTTCTCAGAAGAGGAGCTACAATCAATCAACAAATATACGAAAAAATGCTCATCATCTCTAGCAATCAGAGAAATGCAAATTAAAACTACTCTAAGATACCATCTCACTCCAGTAAGAATGGCAGCCATTATGAAGTCAAACAACAAGTGCTGGCGAGGTTGTGGGGAAAATGGTACACTCATACACTGCTGGTGGGACTGCAAATTGGTGCAGCCAATTTGGAAAGCAGTATGGAGATTCCTTGGAAAGCTGGGAATGGAACTACCATTTGACCCAGCTATTCCTCTTCTCAGACTATACCCCAAACACCTAAAAACAGCATACCACAGGGACACAGCCACATCAATATTTATAGCATCATAATTCACAATAACTAGAATATGGAGCCAACCTAGATGCCCTTCAATGGATGAATGTATAAAAAAAATGTGGCATATATACACAATGGAATATTACTCAGCACTAAAAAATAACAAGATCATGGCATTTGCAGGGAAATGGATGGCATTAGAGCAGATTATGCTAAGTGAAGTTAGCCAATTCCCAAAAAACAAATGCCAAATATCTTCTCTGATATAAGGGGTGGGGTAGGGTTGACTCAAAATGGAGAAGAGAGGAAGAGCAGGGGAAGAAGATTACCTCTACACAGGGAAGAGGGGTGGGAGGGAAAAGGAGGGAGGAAGGGATTTGCATGGATAGTGGAAGGAGACCCTCATTTTTATACAAAATACATGTATGAAGATGTGAGAAAATTTTAAAAAAATAGCGTTACCCTAGATTAGGTAGAGAGAAGTGATGGGAGGGGAGGGGAGGGGTTTGGGGAGATAGGAAGGATAATAGAATGAAACAGACATTATTATTACTGTGTGTATACATGTGCATGAATGACCAATGTGATTCTGCAACCTGTATACTCAGAAAAATGAGAAATTATTTCCCATCTGATTCAAATGTATGATATGTCAAGGTCATTGTACTGTCATGTGTAACTAATTAAAACAAATAAAAAAAATAAAATGACATCTTCAGATTCTGGAAATAAATAACAGAAAAACTGAACTCTTCTGAAAATATCCTTAAAATTTATATATATCTATGCACTTAAAAAATAAATTGAGATTGCTCTGTGGCAGTATACCAGCAGCAAAAGAAATACTGAGGGCAACTTATAGAGTAGATGAAAATAGATTTCTGAGGGAAATGAACAAACAAATAAAAAACAATAGAAGGCAAAAAAGTTTTAGGAAAAAAGTATGACTTTAATAATTATAGGACATATAAAATAAAAATAACAAAGTTCCCTCATCCAAAATGTTGGAATATTACTCAAATTCTTATGCTGAAATCTTATTCCAAGGTGAGGGCATTAGGAAGAGGGACTTTGCAAGGTGCTTGGGTCATGGCATAGGAGATGGGATGCCTCTTATAAATGAGGCATCACAGAATTCAATATCCCCTTTCACCCTGTGAGGACACAGTAAGAGATCAGTATCTCCCAACCAGAAAGTGGGTCTTCAGCAGAACACAACCCTGAAGACACTTTATTCTTGGACTTAGTCTCTGGAACTGTAAGAAACGCAGTCTTACTTTTTATAAGCTACCCTGGAACAAAGCCTATAAATAAATACCTGATGTTCATGGTTCCGCTATAGCAGAACAAATGAATTAAGACACTGGATTAAAATATTTATAGAATTAAGTTTTATGAAAATGATAGGATGAAAGAAATGAGAAGGTTAAAAGGAAATAATGTTTTCTAAGCTTTTTGCATTTCTGAGCAGCGATGAGTATAAATTTGTAAGAGCTCTAATAAGTCAGTTGCACATTAAAAGTTTTAGAGATGTTACTTATGAGTAAAAGATAATTAGAGCTAAAGATACAAAACAAAAAACTGATTTGGGATGTAATAACAATAACAGTAACTTGAAAATGCAAAAGAAACCATGAAGGGATAAAAAAGGAATTAGAGAAGCTAGAATAAATAGAAAAAATAGCAAAATGAGGATATAAATCTAAATAAAAGTTATTACAATAGGTAAATATGAAAATTCCCATTAAAACATAAGGTTTGTCAGACAAAATTAAAATTCAACCCTACTCTGCTTATAAGAGATGCACATAAATATTAGAAATAAAATAATCCAAATATATTTCTAGTCCTAACTTCCCCTAATACCCTAGAAAAATGATCAGCAAGAAAAGAGTGATAGAAAATTTACCAATTTGGGGCATAATAGATATTCTGTACATTCTAATGTTACCAAAGAGATAAAAAAGAATATCATATAATTGTGGCCAATGCATTTAGTAATTTAGATAATACAGACTCCAGAAGAAATAGAATTTCTAAAATATACTATAATCTGTTAATGAAATTAATTTTTAAATTATAACCTATCAAACAAAGCATTCTCCATGCTGAGATTCCTTTGCTGATGAATTTAAAAAGCATTTACAGATATATTTCTCCAATAGTATATAAATACTTTCACATCTACTGATTTTATAAAATAAGTCCAACTGAAATTTGATGCAGCTATTACAAGAATGAAGCTACAGACAATATGTAACTTGAATGAAGACATAAAAATTGTGATATTGTGTGTGTGTATGTGTGTGTGTGTGTGTCTGTGTCGGTGTGTGTGTACATAGTCATCATCATCATTGCTAAGCAGCATAAAAGAACCTGATTACTATTATTTTTCACAGACTGGGGTTTCAGTGGTTTCAGTATATGATTTTTCCCCTTAGATTCTTTTACATAACTGCACACAGACAGCAGCACTAACAGGAGCAATCTGAAGGCGTTGTTGCTCATGTCTGATGCCTGTTTTGGGAGGGTGAACTATCTGGACATTGGTGACGCATGTCATCCTTTGTACAGCCTTTCCACATGGTTAACCTACATTTCCTCAGGATGTACAAATCCCAGTGCAATCTGACTTTTACATGTTGGTGTGCTTTCCTTACAGTGAATTATTCCTTGAGGACACTTCGGGGCATGTTATTAGCAAGGCTCGGAATTCACAAAACATCTCTACTACCACATTCTTCCAGTCAAAAGCACGTGAACTCACAGACCCAGCCCAAAGGTAAAGGAACTATGTAAGGGAGTAAATAATGTGAGCTGATTTTTCTTTTGGCAGAGCCATCTATATCAATTAATTTTAGAAAGCATATTATGTAAGAAACAATGACTTTTTCAGGTATGAAAAGCTTTATTTTTAATAATTTAAAATAAAAATTATAATTTAATGAATGCAATTTGACATATTAATATAAAGTGGAAAAAATATGATCTTGTGAATAGAAACAGAAAAGGCATTTTCAAAATTAATGCGTTAATTTTAAAGCAACTTATAAAATACATTGAATTAATAAATACTTTTTGAAATTTGAATGTGAAAGAAATTACTCTATTAATGATTTTATTTAATAGTGTACTAGAGCCACTGTAATAAACAAAGAAAAATATATTAGAAATTAGAGTAGAAGAAATGAAATTATTCCACATAAATGAAATATCTGTGAATAGAGGAAACCCAAAAGAGCCTCTACAAGGTTATAAGAATGAATATGTGAATTTAGTAAGACTTCTAGACACAAATAGTTTTTCCTTACATTAGTAGCAAAAATGGGAAAAATAAAGTTAAAAAGAAATCTTCAATAACTTCAAAATGTAAAAAGCTATGAATCTAGTAGAAATGTGCAAAAATTCAAATGTGAAAATTTTTATACATTTGAGAATTTTAAAAATCAAAGCTATCATAATCAGTTAAGAATATATTACAAATTAGTTCATTTTCTCCAAAACTTACATAGCTCTAGTACCTTTCCCCTCACATCCTGGGGACATTTTTGTGGTGGAAAATGACAGGCTTGTTTTTAATCATGCATGGAAACACACAGCACTAAGAATAGCCCTGGAATCTTGAAGGCAGAAAAAAATATGACTTCAATGTCTAGATATTTATTGTGACTATTATAAAACTTCATATCATAATTATAAAAAGGAGCCATTGGTACAAGAATAAATAAACTATAAAACAATATTAAGAGTTCAGAAACATCCACATATTCATATCTCTTGATGTATGATGATAGAATTGCTACAGTACAGTGGAAAATATTTTTAAATAACTTGCGCTTGGACAGCTGACTATCCATACAGAAATAGTTACTTTATACTACAAATATACAATGGAAACAAGAAAAATAATTTCATGTGATGTTGTAAACCTCAATATAAAGGTTAAACTAGTAAACAATTAGAAGATTTTATAGAAAAATATCTTCATATCCTTAAGGTAGGCCATTTCTTAAGCAGGCTACTAAAAGTGCTAACCATAAAGGAATGGTCATAAATTGCAAAATATTAAAATTAAAAATTACTCTTCATTGAAGGATACTATTATGCAAGAAAAAGGGCATTTCACAGAGAGGAAGAACATATTAAAAACACATACCTGGCAAAGAATAGGTATCTCAAATATGAATTTTTGTATAAACACATATATTAGTATAAATAATAAAAAACACAAGAAAATGAACAAAATATGGGTTGACATTCCATAAACTACTGTATTTAAAAGTTTACCATTGTGAAAATATTTTCACCATTATTAATACAAGGAAAATTTCAATAAAAACAAAGTGATGGCATATTTCATCCCTTTGAATAATTAAAATACCTTAAAAGGACACAATTTTGTGTTGGAGTGAATATAGAGAAAGTGAAATTTCATGCCAGTAAGATTATAATTTGAACATCAATTTTGAATATCCCTTTGGAAATATCTAATAAGATCCATTTATATATACCCTATGATCTAGCAATTCCATTTTTAGGTGTTGTGCACAATTCTGCATGTATCAGAAGGTTTATGCATCTTAATTTACAATAGCAAAATTGAAAAACTAGCTGTATATCTAGGGCTGAGAGCCAAGCAAGGCTTGTGTTCCCTAGAAGTTAGAAAGGCAAAGGAATGGATTCTATACCTAAACCCAGAAGGAACACAGCTCTGCTATTCCATTATAGATTTCTTACTTTCTGATTGCATAACAGAAAGCTACACAGCAGTGTCATAATAGGTTCATGAAACAACATTGATTTAAAAAAAATGCCAGACACACACATTGAATTAAGTCCTACTTTTGTTTGTGGACAGAGTGTTAGGGTACAAGTCATGTTCTACTTTTTGACTTGAGTAGCAGTCATACTACTGTATTCGCTTTGTAAAAAGTCATCAGACTCACACTGTTTCCCTAAATTTATTCACTTCTTGTATGTATGTCTTACTTATTTTTTTTTAAAAAACTGCTTTTAAAAATGCAGAGAAATAAGATAAATGGCAATAGAGGTTTCAAAACAACATGAACAGAGATGGGAAGAGGCCAATATTCAGAATAGTGAAACATCAACAATAAATAGAACTTAAATCAATATTGGATTAATTAAAGATTAAAACCTAGGACATTAGTTGAATGATCCTAACTTCCTACAAGCAACATGTTCAAGTCCTGCACTCACTTACATTTTAAACAGTAAGAAGAAAATCTATCACATCAGTTTCTTAACCAGATTTTATCCTAACTTCTGGTTATATTTAGGATGAAAATAAAATTTTGGGAAATCAGCACATATTATTTATTATGTAATAAAATGTATAAATCTTATTTGACTTTTATTATCCTTTCAATGATACTGTGGGTGGGAAGGGAAGGAGAGAAAAGAGAGAAAGAGATTTAAATTATTCCCATATTTCAAATGAAGAAAAATAAAGCATGTTTATCTGTTTAGAAAGTTAGTGAAGAATCTGTTATTCAATAGGAGTCTTTCTAATTGCTATCCATTGCTCATTTCACTATGCCATTTTTGAATTTTATTGTGAATTGAAGGTATGCTGTTTTTATTCATTTTAGTCACATAAGATAGGAGGCTTTCAGTTCACTATTGTATTTGGGTGACATTTATTAATACAACTAGATAAGTTATAGACTTCAAGCTAATCATCTATGTTTTATAATTGAAGTTCTATGGAGATTATATTTTTATAGTAACTCCAAGTAATAAGAGAATTCAACATATATTGTAGTAACTGGACATGTTCCCACCCACGGAGAGGACCAAACGTTAATCTCTGAAACCTGAAAATAAATTACAGCGCAAAAGTTATTTTGTAAGTGTGATTAAATTCAGAAATTTGAAATGAGAAGGTTATTCTGTGATTGTGTTGGTGGGCCCAATAAGAGCATCCTAATAAGAGAGAGGCAGAAGAGTCAGAGTCAAAGGATCTAGGATGTGAGAATAGAGACAGGTGATATCAGGAAAGGGCTGAGAGCCAAGCAAGGCCTGTGTTTCCTAGAAGTTAGAGGGGCAAAGGAACAAATTCTATACCTAAGACCCAGAAGGAACACAGCTCTGCTATTCCATTATAGATTTCTTACTTCTAGAAATATAAACATGTATTATCTTAAGCCACTAGATTCTTGGTAATTTGTTACAGAATCATTTGATGATGTACTTCTTGGAATCTCTGAAATCACAAGATTTGTACTTCCTATTGTATAGCAACATCAAAATTTTGTCCTTCTCCTCCTCCTCCTCCTCCTCCTCCTCTTTTTCTTTTTAAAGAAAAATATTATAGTTTTTGACACAACCCTATAGTACAGCAGCTAAAGGGTGGCTTTCCTTTGCAAATTATGAAAAAATGTCAGCTTCTGAGGAGGCATAGTTGTGAGAGGTAATGTGTTTGTACCCAGCTCATCACTAATTAAACAGGAGTGTTCCTCCATCTCAACATCTCCACTGTTACATTTACTTTAACCTGCATCCTGATGAATCTTGCCAAAATTTCTTTTATTAGTCTCCAATCTAACATCTATTCTGGTGACAGGGTTATTTAAAAGTATGAACTTTATCATGTTTGGTCTCTGTTTAAAACTTTCATAGGTAATCCTTAATTTGTAGATGAAGAGCACAATTATTAATACACTTATTTACATGGCTTTTGTGAGCTCACATGAGCTGGTCAGTGCCTTTCTAACCAGCCATATTTCAAGCCTCTTTTCTCTAGCTACATGGTGTTTTTTCTCCAAGGGCTTTGCCCACACTATTCATCTGCCTAGATCCAGCTATTCTACTGCTCCCATTCTCACTACTTCCTGTCAGCCAGCTAATTCTTGCCCATCTTTCTGAACTCAACTTCAAAGGTATTTCCTTGGGGGAAGGATCTCAATTTTTTTCCCTAATTAGACCATCTTACCTTCGTAATCTTTTAAAACGCCCAGACTTTCTTTCACAGAATCTAGCAAATCATAATAGGTTGATTGTGGAATTTATTGGTTTACTTTCATCATCTCTTGTGAACATAGGCTCTTTGAGTTGAGATCCATTGTCCTGTGTTCTGCTCCATCTCCTTAATACTTAGATAATGTCTTGATCTTGAAAGCATTCTATTCTTATTTTTTTAATAAATTAATGAAAAGGTTTTAAGATGGGCAACTCTAAATTTAGACTCCATTTGAAACTTTTCCACATTATTCATATTAGATATCTAATTAATAAGAATTATTTTCTCATTATCTATAAAATGGAGGTGATGATGTGTTCCTCAGGCAGGTTTTGGGAGTGTCAGACACAAGCTCTCTGGCATATAGCAAATATATTGATAAACATTAGTGTTTGTTTTAACAACATTAATCATTGACTCAGCCAATAAGCATCCCAAATTCTGCTCTTTAATTTGTGACTAGAAATTCCCAGGAGCTCAGTAGAAAATAAATGTTCCAGGTCCATTTTCTGACCTACTGAACCAGAATTTGATTTTAAACAAGACTTCTGAATGATTCTCCAATTAAAATGTGAAAACCAAAATACCTAGAAATTTTGATGATACCTAAAGATATTTTAATATTTGTCAACTGATCTAATTTGATTAAGTGATAGAAAAGAGGCTGAGAATATTTCCATTATTAATTTTGTTGTTTATCTGCCATTCTTTACTTAAAAATACCTGATTTTGAAATTGATCTCTTATGCAATGTCCATATATCTGACTTCCTTCTGTGTAGCTGGCTTCCAGTTACAATGTGTCTCCAAAAGGTTCACATGTTGGCAGCTTGATCCCATTGAGGCTGTGTAGGAGATAATGGAGGCTTTAAGAGGTGCAGCCTAGTTGTAGGTCCTTAGGTCATTGATGTCAGTGTCCTCAGGAAACATTATGGTAGTTCTCCGGCATCTCTGATTCTTTGGTGAGAACAACTTGCTGTAAGAGCAAACCTACCTCTACTCACTCTCTAGTTCCCCATTTCAGTCTCTGATCTTTTTTCCCATATGTACCCATACCGTCAGCCATGAAGTAATCAGCCAAGGGGAACTTCACCAAAACCTATATAATTCCTGCAAGGACTTTTAGCCTCTAAAACTGTGAGTTAAAAAAAAAAAAAGGCTTCTTTTCCTTTATAAAGTTTGATTGCCTCAGCTATACTGTCACAGTAAGGAAAAATAGACTAATGTACTTTTAAAGAAATATTGGTATTTACCTTCCTTTGAAAGAAATATGGAAGTCTTTTTTATGGCAATGTGTCTAGAAGACTAACTCCAGGTAGTGAAGCTCAAATAAACTGCATCACTAACCAACCTCCTCATGGGATGAGGTTCCAAATCAATAATGTAGGTAACACAATTACCACTTAACAAATTGTATCCAGGGTTCTCTTAGATGACATAACCCAGATTTCATTGTTGTGATAGAAACAATATCATGAAAGAATGGGACCCAAGTGTCTGGAGATCAGGGAAATTGTCAGAGAAATGTCGTAGCCTGTGGGAATGAGGAGCATTTTTCTTATTATTCAACTATCAGGCTATTACTGTTTGCTTCTAGTTTTTATCTCAAAGGCATTGGTTTGCATTATGTCTTGCTCAGTGTCCCTGCAGAGCTGAACTAAGAACTATAGTCCTTTTGAAGTTAATGGGAGCTCTGCACTCAGATTTAGCCCTACAGGATTTGTCTAGTAAAACAAGTAGCAGGTCTTTTATTTATATTGGTGTTTATGTAATCACTGGGAAACAGCTATTACTCAGAAGAATGGTTCTTACGGTAGAGGTATGTTTGCAATTTTAAGTCTGCTTTAATTTTTTTCTTTTTCCCCTTCATTAGTCACTTACTCAGTGTTAACAACATATTCTTAGAAATTGAATGCCTACCTTAATTGAAAGAACATTATGCAAACAGCCAGAATACATGCACCCTAGACTCAACTGTGATTTTTAATAGTTGCATAATTTTTAGGAAGTCACCTGACCCCTCTGGGCTTTAAGGAAAATGGATTGCTAATCTCTAATGTCCTTTCCAGATAAATTTTCTGATTCAAGACATTAATTTAAGGGAAACTGCTTTACAAAGGACAAAAAAAAATATGAAGAAAAATGTTCTCACTATAACCCAAAGATGGTGTTCCAGAAGTCCATGGAACATCTGCAGTTGCCTAGGAAACTGTGTTTCCATATGTGCATTTATGGGGAGGTGATGTATGGCTTTTATCAGATTCTTGAATGGTTCTATAACCCCAAAACTGCTGAACAAAATATCACAATAGCACAAATTGAGTCAAGAGTGACTACTTGTAAGAAAATTTAATATAATCTACATTTTTTATTTCTTCAATAGAACATTTTAATATTTATTCCTTAAATTTTAATAATTTCTCCTATCACCACAAACATATTCTCTATACACACACACATACACACACAAACACACTTGGGATATTTTATCCTGAGCTTGGCTAATCCAGTAAATAGCTTTTTATTCAAGCCAATTATAAACAAATTCGGGCCAGTGTTAAAAATACTGCTTTGGAGGCAATTCAGCCCTCATGGAAAATTAGAAATAAACAAAACTCAGTCAGTTTCTGCAAGAGATTCCATGTAATAACATTTTAAGGATAGTTCAACTATGGTGGGAAAGAATAAATTTAAAGGTGTAATTTTATATAACTGAAGGATCCTGACAACTGCTGTAGATGTATTTCTTTCATATTCTTTCGAAATTGAATTCTACAAATGCCACACATATTCTAGAAGAAAATGTGGCTTGCCAGAGCAAAGTCTCTTTTGTTTACACTATCATTTGGGAGAGAATATCTGACTGCAAACATGCCTGTTCAAGTTAATTTGCTTTTCATATGTCTTCCCAGATACTATTATCTGAGATCACATCCAGCCCTGTGAATAATCTTTGGGCCACATAATTATTTTGAAGGTGTTAGACACATTTCCAATAAAATTTTGCAAATGAAATGACACTGAAATTGTGCAAAATCCTATCTTTCTAGACTTGTTGCTTTAATCTGTATTTTACTTGTGTGATAAGTAAAGATATTTTGTGCTCTTGATAAACATTGCCTTGTGGTTTTATTTTAAAACTGCATCTTTAAATCAAGATAAAACAGATGGAAGCTTCATTGCTTAAACAAACAGTAACAGACAGAAATTCAGGGCAAACCCCAGAATCAGGGTCTTCACAAAGAACTTGAAGGTTTTTCA
This sequence comes from Callospermophilus lateralis, assembly GCF_048772815.1. Lineage (NCBI taxonomy): Eukaryota > Metazoa > Chordata > Mammalia > Rodentia > Sciuridae > Callospermophilus > Callospermophilus lateralis. The sequence goes on along the minus strand of NC_135306.1, from coordinate 122,324,727 downwards.
GAAAAATCTATGTTGTCTTCTCTCTTGCAATATAATTGCCTTCACAGATTTGCTATATCAAACAATCATTTTTTTCATATCTGCCTGCTCCTGCCACTCCTCATTTTCTCTAATGGAAAAGCAAATCATCACCGTCTCTGAGCTCCAAATAATCAATCTAGCTACTGAGGGATAGATTTTTAGTGGTTAACGCTGGTTGGGATTTTTGTCCCAATTTCCTACCAGCTCTGCTAAACAGGAGCTGGTCTTCTGACTTCCAGAAAGCCAGAAACATGATTATTCTCAAAGAAACAATACCAGTGATGGGTGGGGACCATAATGCCAAATGTTTTGTACCCAGGAACTGCACACAGGTTTTTTCATTTTTCAGAAATGAATGTAAATAAGCCCACCTAGTCTCTGAGAAACAGAAATAGAACTCTGCCATTATCTACTAGGACATATTGTTATAAATCATATCCAACCCTTTTACTCAGAGTCTCAAATGAATCTGGTTCAAAGCCTGCTCATTTCTTTGGGACAAAAAAAGACAATTAGAATCTTTTCTTAGCGGCTTCAGTTTACAATTTAGACTTTGCAGATATTTTTTCTTCGGTTGATACTGAAAGTTTCTGGCACATTTCCCAGCCTGGGTAGTTATCTATAAATAAATAAGGTTACATTCTAGTATGTTCAGATAGAACACAATATTAGAGCTTGTAGAAAGTAGTTGAGATGACTATTGGAAGAGTTCTAAGCTCCTGGAAAAATGCAGCATTTAGACATCTGGTAGTGCAGCTTCAGGCTGCTAAAATGCCCATACTGAGGTGTTTATAATATACTCAAATAAAATATATGAAAAGTGTATCTTTACTTTCCTCAGAGGATATTCCTCTTTGTGCATGCTTATTTAGTGAGTTGTTGGATTAATTATTAGAAACTTGATCAACCTAATCAATTTGTAAATACAACAGCTTGAATAAGAATGAATCCCCATTTTATGGGCATGTGCTTATTTTTGGAAATAGCACAGGATAAAGGCCCTACAACCGTTAAGCTTATGGTCTTGAGATTTTATTTCTCTATTTTCTTTTCTTTTCCTCTGGGGGAAGAGAAAAAGGCTGGAAAGAAGACATAATGCAAGTAATGTAAGTGAAGCTGCGGGGTACTGTGAGACAAAGAAGAGGGACTCCTCCTGGGCTGCTCTTCTGTCCTGTGCCTCCCTCTCTGCAGTTGGTTCAACTGAACCTTATTCAGCAAATGGCATTTCTCAGCAAAGCCTTTGCCAATGTTGGATAGCCCAGTCACTAGCTTCATGATGCCCATACTTTTCTTTCACAGCAGTTAATACATTAATATTTATATTATTTTTATATGGGTCATTTTTTTGGTAGCCTCCACCCACCTTAGATTATGATGTTTATAAGAGCAAGAACTTAGCATTATTTTCTGTCATCACATCTGAGTGCCTCATCCTGTGTCTGGCATCTATGGTAGCTCTTTGAACATATTTAAAAAGCTAATATATCACGTATTGTGTATTGGATACTGTTTTATATATAGATTTATTTGCTGACCCACAGCTTCCTTGTTCGAAATATTGTGGAGAGGACCACAATATTTCCAATTTTTTAGATGGAGACACAGAGATAAGGACACAGGAGAAACTTCTCTAAGATTGCAAATCTGATAAGGGGCCAAGCCTGGCTTCCAACTTTGTGTCCTTCATTACTGTGTTTTACTGCCTTTACTATTTACTCAGTTACTTAACAAGCTAAACAAATGAACACCAGAGTGTCCAACCAACGTTAGCAGTCATGCATGACTTTTGAAGACATGAGATAAAATGAAACCTGAAGGATGAGTAGTAGGGGTCAAATTTAGCGCAGGATGAATGGGGACATGATATTGGGCTAGAAGTTTGAAAGTGAAGGAAAGTATGTCCCACTTGAAATAAACTACTTGGATTAAACTTCAGAGATGTAAGGATATGCATGCTTCTGGAAATGAATGGAAGCTCATTTCTTCTGCTATGTAAGTCTAATGTGAGAGCATGCATGGTAAGATAGGAGGAACACGGTAGATTCAGGTAGGCAGGGCCTCAGTCATGAAAGTATTTGTGAGTACTTTTAAAGGAGATTTGTGGGACTTGATTGAAAAGCTTGAAAAAGATGAGTGACTTAATCATATTTGCATTTAGAAAAGACTGTCTACAGGGCATTTTAAGGAATAAGACCAGAAGCACAAAGAGAAGCTATTTTAGATATATAGCTTCCTCTGGACAAGAGTGTGAGCATTGGGATGGAGAGAATTGTTTGGATGTCAGGTGTATGATGAACATAGAGACCATAGAACTCGATGACTAGATTCAGGAGCCTAAGGAAGAAGTTAAGTGTGTTTTTATTGAAATACAAAGTTGGAGGAAATGGGTGTGGAAAGTCAGAGTGGAGTGTGGGGTGTTCTTGCCATGATGTGCCACCAGGTGCCCAAAGCAACAGGGTCAAATAATCATCCCTTCATATAGCAGGTGCAGCCATAATGACCATAGAGTTAGCTGTCATGATAGAAACCTCGGAAACTTTGAGTCAAAATAAACCTTTTCTCTTCCTAAGTTGATTGTCTCAGGTATTTTTTACAGTAATATAAATCTGACTGGAACATTTGTTTTGGTTATTTACACATATATGTATTTAATTTTACTGGATAGCAAACATATAAGCGTTAGAACCTATACATTATCTGATTCAAGCCCAGAAGATGGTGTTGTAACAGAAAGGAAAGCATCTCTCCTGATTCTAAAGAATAGGAGATGCTAGAATGGACTTTAGAAGAGGTTTTTCTAAGATAAATAATAATATTTGACTGAATTTTTCATGACAATATTATCTATAAGTAAATTAACAAATATGGGACTTCAGTCACACAAAATTAAAAAGATATATTTCAGAATACAATGAGATCTTTCATCAGAAAAACAAGGAAAATTTTATTCACAAGATTTGAGAGGAAAAAGACAAGTTACTACATCAATGTTTTCTGCATGAATGCATGTGTGTACACACATGCACACTGCAAATTGCTTCTTCATGACTCATTCTAAGAATTGTCTTTATGTTAGTCCAAAGTCAAGAGTTGTATCAGTAGCTAAAATGAAACGGTTTAGGACCATTGTGGCTGCAATTCTTATGTTTCTGATTTAGTGAAAGTATTCTTCATTCTAAAATGCCTGACCATCAAGGAAAATGACTGCATAATTTTTTCCTTAAAAATCTCTCTTCAGTTCATTGGACATATATAGCTTCCTCCTTCTGTACCCATTTTGGAGTAGTTCAGAAAAAGTCACACAGAAATTCATAGCAACTCGGAAAATGTCAAGTGCATTTAATATTGTTTGGCAGCTGACAGGCAGACTTCTTATGTAATCTCTCTTCATTTTATTTCTTTACATGTGAGGGCTTTTCCTCACAATAATTTGTAGACATCCATTAAATAGACCAACTTGGTAACTTTGTGATAAAGGCAAACTTTGTGTCTGAAAACCACATTTCTTTGAGTCACCAGAAGATTCTTTTGTTTCTTTTTCCTAGTCCTTCACAGCACTTTTCTCTAGCTGGTCTTTCCTTAGGAGGAGTCAGGAATTTTGTTGGCCTGTGTCAAATAATTCTGAGTTGGTCTCCTATCTCGCCCCCTACATTAGTTTCTCTTGTCTACTTTCCTGTCCTCAAGCATCTCACAGTCTAACCTTATAAGACAGAAATGTAACTAATTACCACAGAATGTAACTGGTACTTAGTGACAGCTTAAAAACTACTATGGCACCATGGAGATAATCTTGTTTGATTCTACTGAGGCTGTTTGGGATTTCTAGATATTGTGAGTGTCATTTGAGTTGGGCCCTGAGGTATCTGAGGTGGGTTAGGAAAGGCAGTTCTAGCAGATTTAAAACAAGAAAAGGCTTGAAGGAAGAGTAACAAGGAATTTGATGAGTAAAGCCTATAGAACACAGATCCTAGTGTGCAAGGAACAGAAGCAGAAGGTGATGATAGTGCAGTTAAGAGAGGGAGCAGTTTGGTTCCAAAACCAACTGAATGAAATGATACTGAGTTTGGAGCAAACTAGGAATGTTTTTCAGCAGTGATGAGAGGAAGTTCACTTGCTCAACATGTATGTTACAGAAGATTAGTGAGCAGAAATCAGATTGAAAGTGTGTGAGATGCTCTCAAATGTTAGAGCACCTGGAAGTTACTTGGTAAACACATTAAAATTAGGCTGATGGATTCACAATCATAAAGTATAGTTTGGGACCTGGAGAGCCACATTTTTAATACATAAGCACCCCAGGTGATTTTGCTGGAGCTACCTCTAAGGACCACACTTTGAGAAATAATGGATAAAGGCATTTTTTTTCTAAAAAAAAAATATGTGAGAGTGAAAATAGATTTTTTTTCCAAGCATTTGAGATGAGAGAAAGAAAAATGAATAAGAACATGGGTTCTGGAGTCAGACGTAATGAATTTGCATTTGGCTTCCCTTCTCCTTATTGTGGGATCTTAGGGAAATCATTCCGCTCTTCAGTGTATCCACATGTCAATCATAGCATCTAGCCCATAGGATTTATGAGGTGTATATAATTGCTGTGAGTAGGTTACTATGAATAATTTGAATAATGCCATAAATTCTCAGGAAATTTTAGTAATTATTGTTATTGCTAAACATTATTATTTGAAGAACCAGTAGTATAAAGAAAATAGTGGTTTTCAAGTATATAGTGTCTCTTCCTAGAAGATGAGAGAGGGACACATAGGAAACAGTCCATTCTTGAGCCTGTATCTCAGAGTTGAAGGAATAGATGGAATGAAAGCTGTAGGAGGGGTACACCTGGCTGAGAAACAGAGATGGTTACTTTTCAGAAGCAGAGACAAAGACAGAATTAGCATTCCAAATGTATTCTGATTATTCAAGTCTCTGTGTACTGAGGTCTTGGAAACAAAGGAATAATTTTCAATGGAATTATCCTCAGCTTTCTTTGTGATAATGAAAAGATAATGCCTGAGCAGGTCCAGGTTTGTCTCGCTTCATTACTGTAAGTCCCTCAATTTCAGCAGATATATTCTCATATTTTACTGAGATGATCAAGTGGCATCTGAATTTTATGCACACTTACACAGATTTTATATAGTCGATTACAATATCTCTGGTCTTTTATAGATTCCCTGCGTCTTTACTTCTATCACGGTGGGAATTATTTTTTTTCTAAAATAAATCTATTTTCTTCACTTGGCCTTGAGTCTCCCCCTTTCCATCTCCTTCTAAGCACTATACTCTATCAATTTTTCCTGCTTTCTTCCATTTTTTTTTGTTTTAGTATTTCTCTGTATATCTTCTTTTCATATATTTGTTCACATCTCTACAAATATAAATATAAATAATAAATATAAATATATTTTGCCTTTTTCCACAATCTTTATAAGTTTCTATGTATATTTTTCTTCTTTTGACAACAAATATCTTGATAAATAACTATATTTCTTATAACTAATGATTTCTGAATCATTTAATCAAAATGACTTTATTAAATCTTCTCCCTTCTTAAGCTTCCTATAAAATATAGTATTCTTGACCCTATCTGTCATGTTGAAACCTTTTCATCTTTTGTTATCTGTGTTGTTTCATCTAATCTTTTGCTATATTTTCTTTCTCCTCATAGTTTTCTTAAGGATTGAGCTTAAGCTTTTCCTAGACATTTTGCTTTGGTTCTTCAAACACTTTTCTGTCTTCTGTAATCTCACCCCTTTATGTGACTGGTAGCACCACTGTACTCAGGTTGCTTTCAAATTTAGAATTCTGTATCTCGACTCAGATATCATATAATCACCTTGAATGTACCCTCTACAAATCCTAACATCATCTTAATCATTATTTCCACTCCTAAATGCTAACTGAACTCTTTTTTCTCACTTTTATTTTCATAGGATTGATGCCATCATTCTCCAAGTTACTTGGAATAAAAATTTCGATATAAATCTGCTTCCTCCCAGTACTTCAGTAACTATTTCCAAAATATTCTAACACTTTCAGATTTTATCTTAAAATCTTTCATACTTTTCTGTCTTTTAAATATTTCAGTTACCACCATATTTCATACTCTATGAGCTAATTCATATAGTTGATGAAGTTAAACTTTGCACAATTTTAAGTGCATTATTCACACAGAATATGATGTAAATAGTATTTCTGCAGAAATGCATGCAAATTCCTTATAAACCTTCATTATCTAAACTATTGGCATAAAATCATAGCTAGTCTTTTGTAGTCTTTCATTTTAACTAAACCATACTGCTGATTATCCTTCCCTAAATGTAATTTAAATATTATTGTCTTACTAGAAAGTCTTCAATGTCCTTATCATAACTTACTGATGGAATGAATTTCCTAATATTGTAATAGAGGTCTTTATAAAAATTTTTTGAGCCACCAAGAAATATCTTCTACTCTTTTGAATTCCAACTACTTTTTTGAATATCGCCATTAAGATCAGTTTGCTATCTGAGTCACATTGGAGCTAATTTAAGCACAAAAGGGCTACTTCAGGTTAAGGCTGTATAATAATAACACAATACAAAAAAGAAAGGAAACAAAACATCTGTGAGAAGCAATTCAGCTCTTGCAATTCTCCATACTATGAAGTCAAGAGGTTTCCCTCTAAACTATGAACTCTATACTAGCCTATTAAAAGCTCTTGGTTTATCTATGCCTCTTAATCAAAAACCCAAGAAGAATCTGGTTGGTTCAATTTAGATCATTATCCACCTCAGCTACTGACAGAAGGGTAGGATACAACATGAATACTAGGGCTCACTCCGAGACAATTCTTTTCTTTTTTTTTTTTTTTTTTTTGTAGTGCTTGGCCTTGTGCCTGGGAAGCAAGCACTCTACCAACTGAGCTATTTCCCCAGCCCATGGAGCAATTCTTTTTTTTAATATTTATTTTTTAGTTTTCAGTGGACACAACATCTTTATTTTTATTTTTTTATGTGGTGCTGAGGATCGAACCTAGCACCCCGTGCATGCCAGGCAAGCGCACTACCATTTGAGCCACATCCCCATCCCATGGAGCAGTTTTTAAGAAGCAATAATTAAAGGGTTTTCAAATGCTAATCTCACCATGTAGAAGGTCTCCTCCACTGTATTAATCACTATCAAAGCCCTGTGATATCCAAGAGCCTTTTCACAGTCTTTTCCCTCATTGAAGCATTCCTTGATCATTACAAATTTCTTTCTGCTGAATTTCCTGGAATATATTCATATTTTATCCAAATTTTTGCTACTTCGGTGGCAACACATCACTAACTCACTAGCTTTTCAGGGAAAGCTCAATTGCCTTACTCTTCTCTGTATCATCCCTTCATATAGCAGGTGCAGCCATAATGACCATAGAGTTAGCTGTCATGATAGGAGTGGTTGTTGGAATAAAGTGAATTCAAAGCAACATGCTGTAAGTTGTGTCCTGTGTCCTTCAAATTATAAAAGAAATCCACACTGTCTTTAAGATCATTCTCTTCTACTCCACATATTTACTCTTCTTCTTCCCTGACTGCCTCCCACTTGGAACACTTGTTTTAAGGTTTTGTGATACTACATAGAAAATATTTTAGAGACAAAAGGTGGTTTCCATTAAACCTTCTTTAGTTTGTCAGTCTGGTTTTCTTCTTAAGAACAGCCCTGAGGGTTGAACCCAATATGAAACTAAGAGTGTACAACATGCACATTATCGACGTACAGAGACTTCTGAGGTGTAACATTTGGAATTAAAAATAGCCACTTAATTACACTGCTTGATGCTTGATTATCTAAGACACTGATTTGTATTTCTGTTGGATGGAATTCATCATTTTTGGAAGCCTGAGGTGCAATATTTCCACCTGCTTCCTCTGTCTTATGGGTAAATTTATATATTTGACTAAGTGCTGTTCACATTTTGATGATATTTAAATTAATTATACCTACTAAATCATATTTAAAAATGCCCAATTGCATGGTGTTCTGGAATAATTCCCACTAAGTTATCTAAGTTCAATTTCAGTGATCAAAAAATAAATAAATAAAAGAGAAGAGAAACCTGTTATTGTAATAGCACAAATTTAGTATTGTGACTAATAAAATATGCCACAGAATGAGCCGGGCATATATATGCATTCCTGAGACTGGGATGAATGGTAATCATATAAAAGGAGTAATCTTTTCATGTTAGTTGTTGTAAATAAAATAAGTGTCATAGAGCCAAATCTAAAGGTACCTGAGATTGGCTTAGAAATAAGAAATAAATTAAGTCACATCAGGAATGGTTATTAAATCATCACACTATTGTGCTCCCAATTTAAATATAGGAAAAAATGGGCTGATGTGTTATACAGCCCTAGCTTGTCATATGTCATTCCTGATGTTGAAGAGCTTTGAAAACTTACCTGATAGTCGAATTGAGCTGCTAAACATATGTTTCAACTGTTTTCACGTTTATGGTAAGAAATACTTGATAAATTATTGCTATGTTTTAGGATTATTGAAATGCATATGTAAATGCTTAGTATAAAATTCTCTGGTAAGTAATGTACTCTCTGTACATAGTAAATTTTTCTTTAAGTGTTTGACATTAAATGAATGTCCTTTGTAAAGCTCATGGAAACCTGGAGTTACTATGGAAACAGATGATGGGTAGTCCTCTGGGGACAAACCCCATAAATACAAGCTGTGAGACTTTCTACCTTATCTCTCTCTTGTTTTACTGAGCTTCTCAGGCTTAGTCTCTCATTAATGTTCTGAGAGTAAAATTTCAAAAGTACTTTGCAGGGCTTATTTTTCTATCACTACCCCAGCCAATTTAAAATCAAGTAAACACCATCAGGCTCCATTCACTTATGCAAGGACTCAGGATTCTAATTGCCGTTCTCTAAGTTTTATATATTGTTTGTACAAAATGGCATTGCTTTGCCTTTGGATAATCAGTTCAATGGCAGCTGCGATGAGTATTCCTCCTACTATTCAGTGTCAGGTGCATCCTGATAGCTTTCCTGTTTTCCTTTTGTGAGTGCTAATTATCTCAGTCTTCTGATCTTAATATTTATGCTGAAACATCTGTATTCCATAGACTGTGATGCAAGAAGGCACCTGGATTATTTTTTTTGTGTGTTAGGTTTATACCCATTTTTCTTCTGCATTATCACAGTTTCCTCTCCTATATCACCATTAAAGGAAGTCTTCCATCTTCCTTATGTAGTCCTGGGCAGTGTATCAAGGTAACAAAACTGCAGAATTTTGATGGCTTAACACAATAGATGCTCACTCATCACCCCACGTAGTCCAAAGTGGGGAATCTTAAATTGCAGAAATCTCCAAGCAACCATGCAGAAATCCAAGTTCTTCCATCTTATGATTTTATTAACTTCAATATGTGACATAGAACATTTCTATTATTTCAGAGAACTCCACTCTCTGGTGAAATTCTGGTGAGTAGAAAGCACTTAGGTTCAAAACCATGTTATTAGAAAACCTGTGTTTCCTCTTCAGTAATGTATAGATGATAAATACACACTGATTCAATTTAGAAATTTAAATCCCAAGGTATTTTTGTATTTAATCATCATATTTCTATTGTCATATGACAAAATTATGGCAAATGTAATTTAAATATCTAAATCTGCTTTTGTTTGCAATTCTAGAATATAAAAGTCTGTAGAGGACCTACATTTTAAAGTAGAAAAATGCTCCATTGAGTTGGGCAGAGGAAGTTGGCTTTTTAGGCAGAAAAGGACAAAAAAGAAGAAAGGGAGCAAAAGTAAATTAGTTTTTTTCAAACTTACTTTCCTGGTAACAGAAAAGGTTCATTATCATGTCCTGAAAACCTGGTCTGTTTGAGAATTTGGATCTTATCTCTCTCTCCTGATTTCTTGGAAGGTTAGATAAACAACTTCTGCTTGCTGATGTGGAGCATCAGCATGAGTGACTCCACTTTGATTTGTTCTGTTGAGCTAGTTCAGAGCTCAATCCAAATCAGTGTCTCCCATAAATTTTATTTAGCACTATTCTTTTAGGAACTGATAAATATCATATAAATCCAATTGTTTTGAGTATTTCTTTTATATTTAGTCATATCTGATTATATAGTTTTTAGTTTTCTATATTTACTATTGAAGTTTGATTAGATTGTAATTAAAAAATATTAAGGCCAATGTATTCACAGAGTGCTTATCAAAATCATTACTACATTCTTCAAATATATATGTGCAGATACTTTCCTAGGTCATGAGGAGACAATGGTGCCCCAAATAGACAAAAGCCTTGCTTTTAAGGGTTTATATCCTAGTGAGGACACAGATGAGTTTATAATATATTTATAACATATTAGAAATTAATACCTTTATTTAGAAATAATAAGAAAGCAGTGTAATGGTGTTTGCAATTTTAAATGGGGTTTCAGTTAATAGAAAATGACATATAGCATAGGTATAGTATAGTTGCTGGGTATTTGGAGAAAGATAAATCATGTCTTGGTGATGAACAAGGACAGACTCTTGAGGTGGTGGGAACATGTCTGATGAGTTCTAGGACAGCAAGAGAAGCTGGATCCTTGGATAGTAAGTGGAGGAGAGTAAAAAGTAAACTTAGCAAGGTCGGCAGGAGAGGGGAAATTTGCCAATTATGTTGATCATATACAATGTATAAAATATTTACTTTATATTCTTAAAAATTAAGAGACACCATAAGGAAGTGGTCACAGATATAGAATGTCATAAGAAGCAAGAGTTTTATAAAAGACACATATTTTGAAAATATATAAATGTCTTGCATGTAAATCATGCAGTCTTTGTACAGCCATGCAATAGTGTTTAGATCAAATAGTTCTTCAGATATCTATTATATTTAAAACAAACTATTATGACTATCCTTCAATCAATAAATAATGTTAAGAGCAGCAATGATCCTCATTTTGCATATGGCCTTTTAAGTACTTCTAAATCAGATTTTATCAAATGCTTCTGAAGAACATTAATCATTCGCAAAATTATTCAGCCCTTTTATCCTGATTTTACTTTATTCATCAACCTGATAAGTAGAGTTTGATTCATACTATGAACTCAAGGACTCATTTATTCATTCAACCCTTCTCATTCACTCAACTGAAAATACCATATCCTACCTTTGTCATCTCCCTGAGAAGGGCAGTGAATGACTTCAATCAGGTGAGCCTCTTTTACTCCAAGCTTTTTCACTTTACTAGGGAAACAAGTACCTGTAACCAAACAGAGCTTGCAGCTCACACAATCTAAGGGAGACCTACCTGATATGCAAAAAATGGTGCTCTTAAGTTTCTCAAGTAGTTCAACTACAGATTTGACCTTATTCATATTCTCCTTAATAAATAAACAGAGAATTCATGAGTCATTCTTGATTTGCCATTTTCTCACCTTAAAATCCAAGTATTTTTTTAATGCAAAGAAAAGTCCTACATTTTCCTCCTGCTGACAATTTGAGAATACAGAAAAGGCATTGGATTTTAAAGTCATATTTTTCTTTGTTTCTCTTTTTCTTTTTCTTTCTTTTCTTTTTTTTTTTTTTTAGAAGAATTACTGAAATCAGTGTACATCAGGGCTGTATGCCCAGTTCTATAAATTAACCTCTTGCACCATCGCAGGTACATTTTAGCATTTTCATGCTTGAAGCTATTGAAGTTTATGAGACTACATCCATTCTTCAGATATTGTATTGTGTCATTGACATCTTTATTTTCCCCATGTTTGTACATTACTTCAATACAAATTGTCTTTCACATTGCCTTCTAATACTCTGTAAGAAGGACTCATGTACACATATAAAAGCTGAAAATCTACAGGCATTCCATTTAAACAATCAGAAGCTGAACATTCTGGATGTTAATACATATTAAACTATTTATCAGATGGGACCTTGTACTATTTGAGATATTCAACAGGATTCATAATGAATCTGGGGATTACCAAATCTATGCCATTTCGTAATAGACCTGACCCTGGAATTATTTACTGTATTTGAATGGATGAATTGATGAAGTAATTAACAAAATTTTAAACAGAATATCTGCTTCCCATAGAGAATGTAAGTGAATTAGCAAGGAATGATATTAATAGGGTACTTTACCTAAATTCAGCTGATTAAAAAAATAATTTATCTAAAATTGGTCACCTAAAACATTACTAAATGTTCACATGGTAATTTTTATAGTGATTGGCTCACTTAAAATTTAACCTAATTTTAAGTGACATATTTTATAACTATTTTTATGTAATAATGATATATGAATTAATAATTTGAAAAGATTTCTTTGTCTTAAGGGCCTTCTACATTATGTATTTCCAACTGTTTTTCACATAATCATAGTGCAATATGAACACTAGAGCTTATTGGTGTCCTCATGCAAATAAACTTTTTATCATAATGTTGTAATAAATTCTGACAAGAACACAGGTTTGAAGAGTAACTGAATCAACCTGAAGAGTGAGGGTTGTGCTGTGACGATCTGATAATAGCCAAGTGCCTTAAAATAAAGGTCTGTTTTTCACTCATGCTACAAGCACACCTTAAGTCAGTGGGGGATTCTGTATCATGTTGACCCATCTGGGGTTCTCAAGTGAGAGAAGTTCTGCTATATAGATTTGTTGGTCGTCACTTGAAACATTAAAATATAAAGAAGTTTATAACAGATTTTAAAGGTATCTGCCTAAAACATGCACTCATTTGCTATATGTTTATCTTTGTGCAAAACAAGTCACGGAATTATGCCAAAGACAGAATTAATTGTCGTTCTAGAATGTGCTTAGCTGGTGCACAGAAATACTAAAGAGCAATATCAATGCGTACTACAAGTTTATCAAAGCATAAAAGAAGAAAAAGGGCAAGTGAGAGAAAGAGGAGGACGGAAGAGGGGATTAAGGCAATTAAGCATCTGTGCTGTGCGTGTTTCCTTTAACATAATGCATATATATATCTTTTAATACATGCATTTTTGAGACAGATTAGGAAAAGCTTTGTGGGTGGTGATACTCAATTATGATCTTGAAGAAGACAAATAGAAATTTATCAGGCAGAAAGGGAGGTTAAAGATATGCCAGGCCAGAGACTAACATAACCAAAGATATGGAGCCAACGAAGAAGATGGTGATTAAGAAACTGGAGAAGGCTTTTGTTTTATCATTTTATTTTTTATTCACTGGATGTAAGAAGTTAGGTTATTGGTCATCAAATATTTTCCCCCCTACCCTCTGCTGTGGGACATAAATTTCTACTTCATAGATAAAGTGTTTGCCATGTGATTTTTAGCTTATAGAATATAGATAGAATTGGCAGGTGCAAATTTAAGCTTTAATTGTAAGAGGTGTCATATAATTCTGCTTGGTAACTGGAAGAAATTCCTCCTATAATGAAAAGAATATATTCAGTTAGCTGCTGCTTCTCCAATCATGGCCATAGAATGAGATATATGAAGCAGTCACCCCATCTAAACAGTAGACCCACAGCAAACCATATATATATATATATATATATATATATATATATATATATATATATATATATATATACATACATACATATATATACACACACACTTATTATTATTCTACTGAACTTAGGGTGATTTCTTTGTTACATGGCATTTTTATGTCAGTAGCTAACACAATCGCAAACACAATAAACATTTTAAGTTTTTAAGTTGGGTAAATAGTTGAATTTTAGGAAAAATAATTTAAATAAGAAAAATGGACCTGTAATATATTTCTATTTATATATAAAATAAGTGCATGTGTGAGGAAGCAGGGAAAGGAGTATGTTTGATCTCTTGAAAATAATCCAGACATGGGATAGCATTTTCATTTTTCTGCCAGCTTCTGTTGAATGTAGTAACCAGTACATGTATAAAGTTTTCTGTACTGGGTTTCTGCTTTCTGATGTCTCCAGGGTGTTCCATCATCTCCCCAGAGTTAAGGGGTTAATGAAAATTAAAATAGTTCTTCATGCCTAAATTCAAACTTCATGAATTACTCCTATCATAAATTGTGTATATATAAATGACTTTCCTCATTTCCAATACATGTTTTGAAACTGTAATATAGTGGTTAAAAACTATGTTCTGGAGGTAAATAGAATTGAATTTGGAAGTTGACACTACCACGTACAAGCTGTGCTGTCTTAGACAAATTATTAACATATTTATGTTTGATTTTTTATATAAACATGATGCTATTACTTATATATCTGATTGTTCTAAACTAATACATTTAAATGTATTTAGAATAATGTTTAATATAAAGAGAAGAGCCCAGGATAACAATATACAGGTGGTCTGTTGGATATTTTTATGAAAAATATACTTTTGGAAAGCAAATATCTGTTTAGGCTGTGATGTCATATTATCCCCAAATTACAAATTTTTAAACTTGTAATATTTTATTTTTAATTAAATGTCATATGAACAGTTTATTCAAGTGACTTGTTATTCTAACACAATACACAAAAAGAGGATTATAATCTGTTTTAAAATTGTATTATTTCCAGTATGCAGCTGCATTTTTGGAAAAAATGCAGAATTAATATTATTTTGAGTGAAAAATAAAGTTAGAATAATAGAAAACTTTCTGTTATATTGATCTTCTAAATATAACATGAATGCTTTGAAGTTTTCTTGTATGTTCAAATTTGAATCAATTGAGTGTAATTTCTTTTATTAACTCATTAAAACTCAAAGCTGAATTGTTCCCTGCTCTTGATCCATATAAATACCTCTTCACATGTTTCAACGGACAGAGTATTGAAATGATTGTCACATTTTGTCTATTTATACAAATCTGTACACTCATATGTTGTTAAATATACTAATTTTGGAAAATTACTCAAGAAAGATATCAAAAAGCAAAATATCTAAAATTTTGTGACTAACATTTGAAATGAGATTGTTTAAGTGTAAATGGCCACAATTTTGTGGAATTAAAAAAATCCTTTTGATCATAGAACAGGACACATTAACTCTTTCCATGGGTTAGATACTATCCAGGGAACTTTGCCCTTGTCAGATCACCATGGATTATTCTTTCTTCTTTTTCCTTTGTGTCCGTTTTCTTTGCCTTTAACGACAGCTGATCTGGCCATTTCCTGTAATGAGAGTTTCAGGTGAGTGTGAGTGTATGTATATGTGTACCTTATTAGGTATGTGTTCAAAGTGTGCAAGGTAGTCTTCTGAGCAACATAAATGTTGTACAAACGATGTGGATCTCCAAAGTCCTTTGAAACAAATTCAAGAAGAAAAATATATTTTACGAGGCAAGATTCTTGGTTACAAGTGTAATCTGTCTCTCATTAGCTTGAGCATAAAACACAATTTATAGATCTGGGAAATGAAGAGTCTCAAAAATAATGAGTGCTAGGTACAGGCACAGCTGGTTCATAGAACTGGTCTCTCTACCTCTCAGCTCTGACCTCCTGACCCAGGGCTTTATTTCCGTAGATACTCTCTGAGCATGTGGTTCCTGGAAGCTCCAAGCCAACACTAGTTTTCTGTTGTTAACCCCAGATGTGCTTGTATCAGAACATATTATTTTTATTTTCATATTCCTTTTTGTCTCCTTATGCTATTCTTATTTATTAAAAAATCCAATTCTACCACCTTCAGAGAGCTTTCTCTGAGCACTTGAGACTGGGCTCTCTTAATTAGGTGCTAATGACACCATCTGTTTCATCTTCCTCTAGCATTTATTACATGATTGACAATGTCTCTTTTTTATTTCTGTATCCTCGGCATGAAATATGATGTCTATAAGAAAGTAGATGACCAATAGAGATATACTTTTTCAAATGTCTCAATTCTTCATGAAAAAAAAAATCTTTCCTGTTAAAAGTAATTAATTAAGATGTATTTTTGATTTTTTAAGTATTGGTTTTGTGACTATGAAAAGAAGATATTTATATTTTAATAATTTCTAAAATGCCTCTCCTACCTTTCCCTCTTTTTGAAGCCTCTAACCTCTATCTATTTACATTAGCATATAATCTTTGCTGCTATCAAGAGAGTCAAGTTGTGTAAAAACATTAATTCACTAAAGAAATATATCTGTATGAGAAAAAATATTTCTCCTATAAAATTGTACAGTGGAGGTTTCCTAGAAAATAGCAATAAATATTCAATAATGAAAGACTTTATTCTAATGGATGCTATATATTCCTTATTAAAATTATGAACAATAACTTATTTCCACCTTTACCAAAATTCTTTTCTGCTCATTGCATTTTATCTGTTCCTCTTGTTTTTCTTTCCCCTCCTCCTCATTAATCTTCTTCATTCTCCTATTATTTCCCCTCTACCATCAACATCATCACCTTCAGATGGAGAGTCATGACTTGTAAACTCAAGGGAGCGGCACAGGCCATGCTGGAGATGTGCATGAATGACATCAAATGGCACAAGGTTATAGGTACTGAACTTCTTGGTGAGGTAGCAAAATAACACATATTACATTTCATTGTGAAATATCAGAAAGAATATTTAAAAATCAAATAAAAACCAATTCAGAACACAACACAAAAAATAAGTCAGGGTTTGATTTGTCCCATGATTATTAGTCTGCTGTGTTTGCTTTACAATCTACCATGACCTCCAAATGTAGGTTAAATATACTTTGTGACAAAAAGTCATAACCTGATATGAGTATTTTATCAGTCTCTGGCTCATAAGAATCAATATTTACAGTGGTTAAAAGAATAGCCACTGGGGTCAGAGACCATCTGTGTTGTCTCCCACCCGTAACTGTGAGACTCTAGTCAAGTCACTTGATTTCCTGGTGTCTACTTTCTGAGAGAATCAGAAATAGAAGTTATAGTTAACTAATATACAATGCTAGAACAGTGCCAGGCATACATTAGATTTCAATTACCTTAGGTATACAATAAAGCAATTAACCTGATTGATATCTCATATATATTGCAGTCCTATTACCTTATCACCCTAAGCATTTTCAGTTGCTTTGGTCCCAATGATCCTAGCAAAATTATTGTGAGAAAGCCTAAAAGATTGTCTAAGTTAACAAAGACAGAAGTTGAAGATCATAAATGTTATTTACCAAAATCACTTGACCAAAATATATGAAGTGGGTTCATTTATTTCTGTAATGGATGCTGTAGTTTGTAACCATTATCCTTCAAGATTAAGGCATTTATTTCCCTAGTTTCTGGAAATGTTAGCAGGTGAAGGGCCTCTTTCAGATGTGCCCTTCTCTATAATTGCCATCTGCTAAAAAGAGTCACCTCATCCAAAGCCCTGCCCTTTTCCATAGGCAGCACACAACCAAAATCTGGACAAAAGGCAGATGAGGGTTAGTAGCCCAACCCTCTTTGCTCAGTGAAAAGTCATTCCTTCTAAAGGAAAAGAATTAGATATAATAATATAATAGTATTAGTTAGGATTATGTTGCCTTGACCAAAATACCTGACAAGAATGATTTAGAGGACAAAAACTTTATATCAGGCTCTTGATTTTAGAGGTCTCAGTCTAAGGTTGGCTAACTGTTGCTTTGGGCTCAAGATGAAACAGGACATCATGGCAGAAGTGTGGTGGTAAGGAGAGTTGCTGTTTTCACGGTGGCCAGGAATCACAGAAGGGAAAAGGCCACAAGGAAGATGAATTCTTCCAGTCATGCCCCAGTAACCTACCTCCTCCAGTAATTCCCCACTTACATATAGTTACCAAACATAAATAATTAAGCAAGATGAATTGGTTTGCTAGGGCTGCCATGACACATACCACATGTGGGCAGTTGGCAGGTTGGTTTCTCCTGATGCCTCTCTCCTTGGCTTACAAATGACCACCCTTTTACTGTGTTCTCACATGGTCACTCTTTGGTCTCTCTGTGAACTGTATCCTAGTCTCCTCTTTTTATAAGAATACCAGTCATACTGCATTAGAGACCAGCAATATGACCTCATTTTCCTTAATAACATTTTTAAAAACAATATCAAATTTTGAGGTACTAGAGTTTAGCGTTATAATGTGTGGATTTTGGGAAGACAGTTCAGAACATAAGAGATAGTAATGTGTATTTCAGCACCACCTCAATTCATTGGATAAAATAACTGAATTCTATGGAATAATAAAAATGAAATGTTCTTGGTTTGAATCACAGTTCTAGTATCTACTAATAGATGTTTAACAGAATTGAAGGCCCTTCAACCTGTCTGCCCTCCTATGATAAGAATCATGGAACTATTATGTAATAACACCACCATAAAGAAGAGAAGGTTTAGTGAAATCCGACAGGATTGTGAAACCCTTCTGAAGGAAATGGACCTCAGCTTCTATGAATAAAAGATATAAAACTGCAAGTCTATTAGGAGGAAAGAAAAAGAGCATTTCAGGAGAGTGAAATGCTATAATCAATGACATGAATATGGACAAAGTGCACGGTAATGAAGATGCAGTGAATAAATCAGTCTGGCTAGAGTAGAAGGTCACTGAAGGTATTCTGCAGTAGAAAACTATATTAAGAAGATTAAACTGGCAACAGAGTGCTGAGTAGATTGCAGAGGGAGATGAAAGGCCAATTAGAATATTAATGCAATAAGTCAGACAAGTGATATGGAACTCTGATGATGGTGTTGAAAGTAAGAGGATGGTGAAGATGCAAGTAGTTATTATGAAACAAATAATTAGACAACATTTATTTTAGAATATGAAAATGTGAAAGAACTCTCAGAATATTCAGAGAATGGTAAAACACTTAAATTATTCATTTTTATTAAAACACCTTTATTGGAGAAGAGAGATTTTCAGTATTAGATATATGAAAGAGCCACAGATTATCTTGGTGAAAATATTCAATATTAATATTGAAAAAATAGAAATGAAGCATCTGAGGCAATCTACAGTACAGATATATGTGTATAAATGAAATGGCTTTTAATTCCTTAAGAGTTGAGTGGATAAAAGATTATGGAAGAAGTAGATATTGGAGTTGTGTCATGACACACTGAAACATATTTAAAACACTTGGAAGAAACAATATAATGATGAGGTTCTGGATATATTCTTGTAGGATTAGGGATTAAGAGATGTGGACAGTCAGTGAGATCAAAAGGGAAGGGAGGGGAGTGGGTATGGAGGTAGGTAGTATAGTAAATGAATTGGACATTATTACCCTAGGTACATATATGATTACATGACTGGTGTGATTCTGTAGAATCATGTACATGTAGAAACATGTACAACCAGAGGAATGAGAATTTATACTACATTTATATATGATGTGTCAAAATGCATTCTACTGTTATGTATAACTAATTAGAACAAATTAAAAAATGTTTCCAAAAGTTGAGTTTGAAAGCATCAGCAATATAATGTTGAAATTGTCAAAGCCATGGTTTTGATACTAAACTGTGAATTCAAGATAAAAAATGGATTGGGTACTATTAAAAAGTGAGTTGAAAATGCATTCAAAAATACTGCTGGGCAAAGTGGTGCACACATATAGTCCCAGTGACTTTGGAGGCTGAGGGAGGAGTATTAAAACTTTAAAGGCAGACTCAACAATTTAGCGAGGCCCAAAGCTACTTGGCATGTGTTTTAGTCAGGGATCTGTAGAGGAAAAGAAAAAATGAAATCATATAAATATATATATATATATATATATATATATATATATATATACACACACACACACACACACACATACATATATATGTATAAAATGATTATAAAAAGAGGATTTATTGGATTGGCTTACACAACCAGAAGCTGGATAGTCCACAATAGCTGTCTCCAGCCTGAAGAGCAAGAGGAACTAACAGTTGCTCAGTCCAAAAAGCTGAAGTCTCAGAACAAGAGAGATTAATGATGCCACCCCAGGTTGGGACTAAAGGCCTGTAAACTCCCTGGAGAGTCACTTGGCAAAGTCCACTTTGGAAGAGTGAAGGATCTGGAGTCTGATGTACTCAGGTGATCCCAGCAACAATAAAGAACCCATTCAAGAAGAATTGATCTTGCATCTGCTGCTGCTTCTTTGTTCTTCCAACTTTTTGTTCCATCCAAGCCCTAATCTAATGGAAGCTATTGCCCACACTTAGGGTGGGTATCCCCTTCAATTCACTGTCCCACATGTCAGTCTTTCCTAAAAACACCCTCATGGAGACATCCAGAAGCCTAAATCTTAGGCATTTCTTAATTCATTCAAGTTAAGAATTCAGATTAGCCATTACAGTGGGAGTTTTCAAAATAACAAAAAGGGCTAGGAATGTAGCTCTGTGATAAAGTATCCCTGGGTTCAATCACCAGTAATTAATAAATAAATAAGAAAGAAATATCAACTAAAATTTTTTTTTTAATCAATGAGATGTAACTGTTACAAATCAATGGCCACTTTTATCCTGGATTCCTATGTCTCTAACAGTAGTGATAATAGGGAGATTATGACAATGACATTAAATGGATATTTATAGGAATATGTGTGTATTGTCTTTCTATTTAGATTTTAATCCCTTTAAATCCTTTTATAAAAGATAATAACATTCTTTGTACATTGTATTCTAAGCATAAACATTCTGTTTTTTAAATACTTAAAAACTGTAACAAAACCAATAATTAACCTAATGTGCAAGCATGAACACATACATATTTATGAGCATGCATAAAATGCATTTAGAATAATAGATATTGAATATAAGAGACAACACAGAGTTTAAGAGGCTCCCTATTTTATATACTATTTAGGTGGCATATAAAGTTTAAATATATGTTATATATTTATATGAATTAATGTAAGAAAAGTCATTAGTCCATGAAACAGAAGTGCAAAGTAAATATTAGTCTAAATTATCATTTTAATTAATATAATCTTCATATCCTCTCATACAGATATGTGGGCAAATAAGCACGGGGAAATCTTTTAATTAACAAATACTTATACAAATATTTTTTTATATAATTGAATATTTCCAAAAATATTTCTTGTATTAATAACAAATTGAAACATCTTGAAAACTCAAAATCATGAAAATAACAGTCTCTATTTTCTAAGTTAGCATTTGCTTTGTTTCACACACACACACACACCAAAAAAACAAACCAAAAAACAGAATATAAGTGTGTTATTGTCTATAAAGCTGAGCAAATACCAAGAAATATCAGCCTTGTTATTATAGTTTTTTTTGAATGGTGTTATTTAAATGGAAGTTTGAAATTAATGTGCCTTAGAGGATTTTTTGTTTTATGTATGATATCATGGTTTCAACATATTGCCCACCCTCAAAAGCAATGACTTGCTTTTAGTTCCCAGGAAAGTGAGGGCTTTGGGGTAAGTTTACATGCACCCAAGATTATCTTCTTAAATACACAGCTGACATTGTTGGGATTGAGTCCTGGATGACTCTCAGCTCTGACTGTGAAGGGCAAGCTGACTACAGGGGTCTTGTTCTGTAGCTTTGCTAAGGGTGCTCAGAGAATTCCACTTTCTGTGGAATGATATGAAGAATGTTTCCAATGTGGCAGTTATTTTTCCATAACAAATTGATCATACACTTTCATATAGTATAGTAGATTTTGTTTCCTCAAATCGGCAAAGTTATATCAGGAAATTAAAATCTATAAACCCTCTATACACTTTTACCATAAATATTTATATTAATCATGTTATTCAAATATTTCAATTGGTAGATTATTTGGATTTTGTTGTTTGGTTGCTTTTTTTGGCTTTTGTTTTTGTGGGGTAAAAGATACTGGGATTAAACCCAGGGGGACTTTAGCACTAAACTACATCCTCATACCTTTTTATTTTTATTTTGAGACAGTTCTGCCTATCCATGAACAGGGTACATTTTTCCATCTTCTAAGATCTTCTTCTATCTCTTTCTTTAGGGTTCTGTAGTTTTCATTATATAAATCTTTCACTTATTTTGTTAGGTTGATTCCCAAGTATCTTATTTTCTTTGAGGATATTGTGAATGGAGTGGTTTTTCTCATTTCCATTTCAGAAGTTTTGTTGCTGATATACAGGAATGTCTTTGATCTATGTGTGTTGATTTTATATCCTGCCACTTTGCTGAATTCATTTATTAACTCTAGCAGTTTCTTTGTAGACCCTTTTGGGTCTGTTAAATATATTATCATGTCATCCACAAATAGCGATGATTTAGGTTCTTCTTTTCCTATTTTTATGCCTTTAATTTCTTTTGTCTGTCTAATTGCTCTGGCTAGTATTTAAAGAACTAAATTGAATAGAAGTGGTGAGAGAGGGCATCCCTGTCTAGTTCCAGATTTTAGAGGGAATGGCTTCAGTTTTTCTCCATTTAGGATGTCTGCAAGCCAAGGAAGGACACCTGGGACTGATCCTTTCCTTGTGACTTCTTTTGTCCATTGAAAGTTGGCAATAGTCAGAGATGGCATCTTGCAAATTCCCAAGCAGTCCAACTTGTTTACTAATAGCCAGATATAAACTATATGATATTATCTAGTAATACCATCCTCTAAAGTAGATATCTATATAAATTTACTTAAATTTAGCACAAAAATCAAAATAATCATCTGGGTGCAGTTGTGCATGCCTATAATCCAAGTGATTTGGGAGGCTGAGGCAGGAGAATTGTAACAAGGCCATTCTCAATAACTTAGTAAGGCCCTAGTAACTTAGTGACCCTTGGAGGGAAACAACCCTGACAAATCCTTGATCTTGGGCCCCAAGACCATCAGAAAATAAATTTCTGATATTGAACCCATTCTGTGGTACTTTGTTATAGTATTCCTAGTTACTGAATAATGGTACCCAGTATCCAGCACAGTGTCTGACATGGTATTTATGTTCTATGGCTATTTATGAAGGAATTTTTTTAATGGAATAAGTTCTTTTTACCCTAATCTGAAGCATCTGAACAAACATCCTTTATAGCTTCCCTGTCATTTCTCTTTTTCTGGAACAAGCTGAACAAGTGTAAGGAATGTAAGTTGGAAGCACAGCTTGGATGCTTGTGTACTAATATTAACATAAAAATTCTTAAATGGTTATCCCTGGTATTCACCAGGAGTTGGGTTCGGGATGCCCTGGGATACCAAAATCCATAAATAAGTCCCTCATATGATGACACAGTGCTTATATATAATTTTTGTGTATCATCCTATATCCTTTAAATCATCTCTCTATTAATAATAGCACCTAATACAATGTAAATGCTATGTAAATAGCTATTATACTGTATTGTTCAGGGAATAATGACAAGAAAAAGTTTTGTACATATTCAGTACACACAAATACTTTTCTCCATGTTTTTGATCCATGATTGGTTGATCACAGAGATATAAACCCCAAAGATATGGAGGGCCAACTTACTGATTTTGGCCATTTACATCATGGATTTCTCAGAAGAGTTTTGTCTTCAGATTTATTTTTCTCCTGAAGATTATTTTTTGGGGTGAGATACACAAACCACAAAATCTACAAAGATTGGATAGCCTCATGGAAACATGACAAGCATTTTCCCCCTCTTTGGATTTATTTACTTATTTAATTTTATGTCTTAAAATTTAAAAGGGTTGGGGAAAAATAAAAGAACTTGGCTCTCAAACATGTTCTTTGGGAAAAGTAGTGTCTGTCTTCACCTTTAGGTTCTGTGATGTGCTTCCAGCAGAGAACATTCTTGAATCCTACAAAGTAAGCTCTTGAGTTAGTTTCTAGATTATAAAAAACTTCTGTCTCCCAGCCAGTATAACTGATCGCTCAACTCACTTGAGAAAACTAACAGCTCAACATTTAAAATAATGGCTGGAATTTATATTTGGCAGACCACATTGATCTTTGAGACAATATAGTAAGGGTTTTGTAAATCTGCAAAACATAATTATCCAATTCCATTTCATAGTGACTATTTCTGGCAACTGTAGCGCAAAGAACAAAGGCTAAGCATGAACAAGCAATTGCATTCTTTTCTTCTTTTAGGAATTTAGTTATAAGTGCTACTTATAGTTCATTAAGATCTAAAATTCTTTCTGCAGTATTCACCTTAGATGAGAGTGAAAGGATTGTTCTAGTTCATGTTCAGAAAAGTCAAATCTTAAATTCAGATAAAAATGATGTTAAAAGCTAAATTCTAATTAGGAAAGGCAAATAAACATACTATTTGCCTTGAGCATATCAAACCTCTGATTAGAATGTAAACCTTCAGTACATATTATATAATTATTAAATGTATACCTGTGCCATTTTCTATTTAACAGAAAGAGAGTGGTTATGTCTTATGTGATCTAGCATAGAATAGGATTATTAGGAATATAAGAAATAATTTCAGGTCCTTGCTATGTAGTTCTAACATATTGCAATTATTATTGTGATTACATTAACTACTTAAAATTGTTTCTATTTTTGTTAATAGAAAGAATAAAATATATGCAAGGAATTAACTTTTACTGAATGCATTCAATATATATTTTGGTAGAACACAAATTAACTCATGCACTAAAGTTAGAAAATTTTTTTTCTTCTTAAAACCTTTCACACTTCAGTAGATAAAGTTCTTATTGAAAGTGTTTGAGGAACTCTTTTAACAATTATGCATTACAATTTGAAGATTCACACAGAGACAAACCCATATAAGCACAGTTATCTCCTACTAGACAAAGGCTCCATAAGCACACATTGGAGAAAAGATAGCCTCTGCAACAAATAGTGCTGGGAAAACTGGAAAAAACCACATGTACCAGAATAAAATTGGACCATTATCTCTCACCTATCTCTCAAACTCAAAATGGATCAAGGGCCGAGGTGTCTGGAGACACTGAGCCTGCTAGAAGAAAATTTAGGCCCAACACTCCAACATGTGGCGTAGGAACAGAATTCCTCAACAAGACTGAGAAAACACAAGAAGTAAAATCAAGGATCAATAAATGGGATAATAAATGGGATAGTATCAAACTAAAAAGCTTCTTCACAGCAAGAAGAAAGAAAAAGAACAATCAAGAACATGAAGAGAGCCTACAGAATGGGAGAAAATCTTTGCCACTTGAACCTTAGAAAAAGCATTCATCTCCAGGATATATAAAGAACTCAAAAAACTTAACAACAACAACAACAACAACAACAACAACAAAAAAAAACGTACATTGCTGTTGGGACTGCATGTTGGTGCAAAAAGTCTGGCAAGCAGTATGGAGATGCCTCAGAAAATTTGGAATGGAACCATCATTTGACCCAGTTACCCATCCCTCAGTATATACCCAAAGGATTTAAGATCAGCATACTACAAAGATATAGCCACATCAATGTTTATAGCAGCTCAATTCACACTAGCTAAGCTATGGAACTAAACTAGGTACCCTTCAATAGATGAATGGATAAAGAAAATGTACACAATGGAATATTACTCAGACACAAAAAAGAATGAAATTATGGCATGTGCCAGTAAATGGATGGAACTAGGGAGTATCATGCTAAGTGAAATAAGCAAATCCCCCAAATCCAAAGGCTGAATGTTCTCTCTAGTAGGCAGATGCTAACACATAGTTACGTTGGGGTTTGAAGAATAGAAGTTCATTGGATTTTACAAAGGGGAATGAAGGAAAGGGAGGGGAACAGGAATAGCAAAGCAGTAGAGTGAATTGGATATAACTTTCCTATGTTCGTATATTATTACATGAGCCATGTAACTCCACATCATGTAGAACCACAAGAATGGGATCCTAATTAGAATAAGTTATACTCCATGTATGTGTAACATGTCAATATGTATTCTACTTATCTAAAAAGAACAAATTTTAAAAATTAAAAAACTATTTGAACATTCAGCTTTGAGAATTGGTAGTCTAATAACTCTCATTGATTATGCTTTTGCAGTGTCTTCCATATTTATCCATCCTCCCTGTTAATCTACAACCACATTGGTTCAGATGTTGGTCTCCTTCCTGTTGTGTTATGAAATACTTTGTATGCCTGACTTTATTCTATCTGAATGATATATCCTTCCTAAAGCCACCAGGTTGATTTTACTAAAATTTTACGATCATGAAGACATATGAACTCATTCCCCAGTGGTTAGAGTTTAGTATATAAATTACATGGCAAAGTGGAATCATATCTTTGCTGACTCAGTCATCTTCGTTACTGTTTTCATAAAAATTACCTGTAATTATTTTATGGCTAAAAATTTAAAAAATGTATAAGTAAAGGTATTAATTATTTTTACTATAACTCAGTAGTGATTGATAAGAAAACTCTCTTCAAATAAGTTGCATTCAAAACTCTCTCCAAAGTCACTCATTACTATTCTAGTCCTACTGTGTTTTCTCAAATTGTAAAGTAGTTGCTGCAACCACTGCATCTGATTCTTTCATATAAATGTGAACAAATGCTTTATTCTTAGATTAAGTATAGAAAGTAGGTCAAAAATCTTAATACATTTTCAAATAAATACAAATCATAAAACTGAATTACATGTAAAAGTTGGAATATTTATTCAAATTAAAATTAAGATGGAGATTCCTGAGTCAAAAAGCCTTTTTCTTAGCAATGTCTCATCTATTTTGAATTCTAGACACAACTGCTCAAATAATATGGAGCCAAATATAGGTGTTTATTACTCCTGGGATCAATGGCAGTCTCAACCCCTCAAAATCCCACGTTTTGGACTTCCATGCATATGTGGACGCCCATGTTTTCCTACCCCAAATAATGAAATGAACTAGCTTTTTGCTTCCCTGGCCTTGTCAGTCTACCTGTAACTAGGTTCTGTTTTCTGAATGAGAAGGCAAATTTACATGACATGTACTTAACACATATCATTAGTGGAAGATATCAGAAGTAGCTCCCATTTTCGGGCTTTTTCTTTTATTTATGCCCTTTCATGGATAACTTTGCAATCTTCTAGTCTGGGTTTAGCTCTAAGATTCACTTTGCTCATTGGGTTTCAGCAAATATGATGCAAACAGAAGACAGAAAAGTATGTGGGAAACTTAAAAAAGAAAAACTTTCTTTCTCTCTTGTACCTCTTCTATCTCCTTGAGAATATATATGGCTCTTCTTCTAAAGATGAGAGATACATTGAACAGATTCTAATGACCTGATTTGCCCTGGCTAACCTCTAGTTATTTGAATGAGCTTATCTAAGATCAGTAGAGTGACCAAATGATTAGTCCACATGTGTCATAAATGCTAATGTTGTATGTCACACTGAGATTTTGTGATGGTTTCACAGTATTGGTATAGCAAAAGACAGACTATATGCAACTTTTTCATTTCATCCAGGCTTCAAATCAACCATGAGTAATTTTTTAGACTTTTATCTATTTTTTATTTTTTGTTAAAATATATTTATTTATTTAGTTGTAGCTGGACACAATACCCTTATTTGTTTTATGTGGTGCTGAGGGCCTTGAACAGGCTAGGCAAGTGCTCTACCACTGAGCCACAACTCCAGCCTAGAATTTTATATTAAAGCTTGTGTAATAATAAAACAGCTAGATTAGGTAAAGTTGAACTTTCTTGTTGAAGGTAAAGACTATAAAAAATCTTATATAAGATAAAGGATACAAAATTAAAACTTAATCGTTCACCAGTTAGCATTTTAATAACTACTTTTACTCTGAGAATTAAGAGATTCCATCCAAAGAAAGAATTTCCTGGGTGATCATTTTAAAAAGTTCTTTATATTATGCTGGAAGAAGTCTATAATGTACTTTAGACACAGTTACTATCTCTTAAGAATAATGAGATGGGTGGTATCAAATGGGTACAGATCTAAAGCTGATTATGCTTTCAATCCTTTATGCTATTTTCTTGCTTCAGGATACTATCATCTAGTACAAGCAGTATCCTCCAGTTCATATTTTATTGTACCAGAGTCGTCTTTATAATATATATATATGACTAGTCAGATTCTTGACAACAAATTTAGGTGGATGACTGCAGCATAATAGCCTCAATCAGGAGAGTTTCTAAAAGACAGTTATAAAAAGGAACCATTTTAGGAAAAGATCTTCTAATGATATACTTGTTGTCTCCTTTGTCCAGACTGAGAAGTGTTTAGATATAAGAATCTATAATAGTTTTTGACAGTAGCTAATGCATTAGTTAGATGATCAGAATTTGGAAAGAACAGAATTGGAAGATTAGAGATAAGAAAAAAACCTAGAGAAGGGATGCACAGGTGACATCTTAGAATATTCACAAGGAATGAAAGTATTGTTGCCCGCTGTGAAACATCCCTGAAGCGAACTTACAATACACAGAAGGGAATCTTGATAATCAAGTGGACAAGATAAAATGTATGCATTTAATAGCCTTTTTTCTCAGGCATCACTGTGGTAGAACATGGAGCTGTTTATGGATTCAACAATACAAAAAAAATTATTCTAAGTCATACCTGGGTGACTGGTTCTGCCAAGTGTCTCAATAAAAGCAGAGTTGAATCCCTTTATGGTACCATCCCTAATTAGACTCACACTTTGAAGTAGGTTGATTACATATTTTTTTTCATGCAGGAGGTAGCAATCTACCTTCATTAAACAAATATGTGTTCTACAGTCTGATTGTCCTTCCCCACATAAAATGCTTTAACCAGCAATGATATCTGTGCACTTACATAATGTCTTAATTGCTGTCATGCTGGTATTCAGAATATAACTTCTAACTAAGGAACATATGTTCAATAGTAAAAATAAATGGAAAACCATTTATGGTGGAAGAAGCCTATAATGTAAGTTAGACAGTCACCATATGGTTAATATGACAACTTGAAGAGTGGGCTAAGGATAGCTATAAAACATTATTTCTGGATGTATCTATAAAGGTGTTTCCAAAAAGGTTAGCATTTGAACCAATAAACCAAGTAAAGAACATGCATCAATGCAGATGGACATCATACATTCTCCACACAGGGCACAGATAGAGCAAAAAAGCAGAGGATGGGTGAATTTGCTTTCTTATCTAGAGCTGGAACATCCATTTTCTAGTGCCCTTGAACACCATAGCTTCAGGTTCTAAATTATAGCCTTCAGACCCTGGGACTTAGATTAGTGATATTTCCTACCCACCTCATTCTCAGTCCTTAAGACCCACTACTGAATTATGCCACCAGCTTTCTTAAGTTTACATACAGTATATTATGTATGTAAAATAGTAGGTCTATTTGGCTTTTATAATTCTATGAGCCAATCCCCAACATGTATATATTACATATATATTCATATAGTACTGTTTATATACAGAAAATATGTATATTATAGAAAATGACTAATATAGTAACATAGGATTTATATCTCTTTAATATAAATTTGAGTAAAGAACATTGATTCACTGAGAAGCAGGTTGGGGCACAAGGAAATTTGAGACAAGCAATGGAAGAAGTCAATAGAGAGTAGCCATTCTAGAGAATTCAGAACAATAACGATTATATAGAATTAGAAATATATATGAACATAATTTATTTGAATTTCCCCCTTACATCTTCTTATTAAT
The DNA here is from genome assembly GCF_048772815.1 of Callospermophilus lateralis. Classification (NCBI taxonomy): domain Eukaryota; kingdom Metazoa; phylum Chordata; class Mammalia; order Rodentia; family Sciuridae; genus Callospermophilus; species Callospermophilus lateralis. The sequence continues at coordinate 122,295,250 of NC_135306.1, read as the reverse complement.
ATAAAAATAGCTGTTAGTGTTTAATTAGTTAGCCCTTAGGTGATAGACTCTACAGGTGGAATTTTTATGTAACTACAGGAGAAATTGATATCACTGTGAGATGGATACCATAATGTTTGGGTCTTTTGATCCCATATTGCATATTATTAAGGCCAAAGCTGTGTACTGTGACAATTATTAAGTTATCTTTTCTCAGTACAGATTCCACCCTTCTTTCAACTTTAAGGTGCTGGGTCCAGGACACTGTAAAATTGCCTATCTTCTTCGCAAGTTTTCTCCACAGTAATACATTCTGTCACTTGAGGGTTGCAGAGGAAGACTAGAAGTTAGGAATTTGATCCTGCTCTTGCTGGCATTGTCTTGGAAACACTATTTTGTCCTAATAACAGCAAGTCAGCTTCCTCCATCTTATTTCTATATGTTAATATGTTGTCCCCATGAGTAGCATGCTGTAGCCAGACTGTGACCTCTCCTCAGAATTCAGAGTGCCAAATTTGAACTCTAGTTTCCACTTGGGATTTCTATATGTCAACATGTGTTTGCACCAATTTGCAGTCCCACCAGCAATGTATGAATATACCTTTCTCCCCACATTCTCACCAACATTTATTGTTACTTGTACTCTTCAAAATTGCCATTCTGACTAGAGTGAGGAGAAATCTCAATGTAGTTTTAATTTACATTTCTATAATTGCTACTGATGTTGAACTTTTTTTCAACATTTGTTGGCCTTTTGTATTTCTTCTATTCTGAGAAGCATCTCTTTGGTTCCTTTGCCCATTGAGTTATTGGTGTTTTTTTAAAAAATATTAAGTTTTGGGAGTTCTTTATATATCCTGAAGATTAATGTTGCATCTGAAGTGCAAGTGTCAAAGATTTTCTCCTATTCTGTAGGCTCTCTCTTAATGTTCTTGATTATTACCTTTGCTGTGAAGAAGCTTTTTAGTTTGATGCAATCCCACTTATTGATTATTGTTTTTACATCTTACACTTTTGGAGTCTTGTTGAGGAATTCAGTTCCTAAACTGACATTATGGAGATTGGGGCATAATTTTTCTTCAGACCTTCAAAGAAGAACTAACACCAATCCTCCTCAAATTATTCCATGAAATAGAATAGAAGAGAACCCTTCTAAACACATTCAATGAAGCTAGTATCACTCTTATACCAAAACCAGACAAAGACACATAAAGGAAAGAAAACTTCAGGCCAATGTCCCTGATGAATATAGCTGCAAAAATTCTTATTAAAAGACTGGTAAATTGCATACAAAAACATATTAAAAAGATAGTGCACCATTATTAAGTGGGGTTCATCCAAGGGATACAAGGTTGGTTCAAAATACAAAAATCAATAAATGTAATTCAACACATCAACAGATTTAAAGTCAAGAATCACATAATTATCTCAATAAATGCAGAAAAATCATCTGACAAAACATAGCATCTATTCATGTTCAAAACAGAAAAATTAGGGTATTAGGAACACACCTCAACATTGTAAAATCTATATATGTTACACCCAAGGCCATCATCATTCTAGATGGAGAAAAATTGAAGGTGTTCTCTCTAAAAACTGGAACAAAACGAGGATGCTCTCTTTGACCACTTATATTCAACCTTATCCTGAAAATTCTAGCCAGAGCCACTATATGGGAGAAAGAAATTAAATGGATGCAAATAGGAAAAGATGAACTCAAACTACCCCTATTTGTTCATGACATGATTCTATATTTAGAAGACCCAAAAACTCCAACAGAAGACTCTCCCTTAGGCCAAAGCCTGGAATTCTCTCATTTTGGTCTAAGGCTCTTCAATCTGTTCTTGTCCTGATTTAACTTCCATTGCTTTCCGCCCCCCCCACCCCACCCCATATCTGCAAGTCAGTCAAACTTAGTACTTTCCAATCAGAAAACTTTTTCCTGATCCTTTGCATGTGATATTTTTCCAATTAACATGTTATATCCATACCTAGAACTAATAAATGCATTAAGCAAGATAGCAGGGTATAAAATCAACATCCACAAAACAATTGCATTCCTATAACATCAATGGTGAATCAACTGAAAGAGAAATTAGGAAAAATATCCCATTCACAATAGTCTTAAATAAAATAAAATATTTGGGAATCAATCTAACAAAATAAGTGAAAGACCTCTACAATGAAAACTACAGAACAGTAAAGAAAGAAATTGAAGAAGATCTTAGAAGATGGAAAGATCTCCCATGTTCTTGGATAGGCAGAATTAATATTGTTAAAATGGCCATACTACCAATAGCATTATACAGATTTAATGCAATTCCTATTAAAATCCCAATGACATTTTCCATAGAAATAGAAAAAGGAGTCATGAAATTCATTTGGAAAAATGAGAGGCCCAGAATAGACAAAGCAATCCTCAGCAAGAAAAATAAAGCAGGAGGCATCAGAGCCATACCTTTAAATTATACTACAGAGTTATAGTATCAAGAATGGCATAGTATTGACACCAAAATAGACATGAAGCCCAATGATACAGAATAGAAAACACAAGAGAAAAGCCCGCATAAGTACAGTTATCTCATACTAGACAAAGGCACCATAAACATATATTGGAGAAAAGATAACCTCCTCAACAAAATATTCTGGGAAAACTGGAAATCCATATGTAATAAATAAAATTAGACCCCTATATCTCAGCCTGCACAAAACTCAACTCAGTGTGGATCAAGGATGTAGACATTAGACCAGACACCCTGTACCTTCTAGAAGAAAAAAGTCAAGGCTGTGTCTGTTTTTCTGAATGATCCCTGACTGATACAGCCTCTTCTAAATGTAAAATTGCAGAAGTTTCTGATTGTCCCTTAGGCCAAAACCTAGAATTCCCTCAATTTGTACTAAGGCTCTTCAATCTGTTCTTGTCTTGATTTAACTTCTGTTGTCCCCACCCATATATGAAAATCAGACTGAGTACTTGCCAGTCAGAAAGCCTTGTCCTGATCCTTTGCATGTGTTATTTTTCCCAGTTACCATACATTATATTCATTTTTTTTCACCAATATATTTTTAATCACTATGTCAACTTTATTCTTTTTTTTTTTCTTTCAGGACCTAAGTCTCATTCTATAGTAACTCTTCAAGGATTGCATTTTGGAGACATATAGAACCAGATATGTAAAAATCACTCTCCCTAAGACTAGGTATGAAGTTCATGCTCATTTCTATTTTAGCACTTAGCATTATAATGGATTGTTTCTCTCCCCCAATAGTGTACTGTCTTCAGTAGGAGTTCAATAAATAGTTGTTAAACAACTTAGATAAATATATTATGTGATGTAGTTATGGAAAGTAACAAAATGAAAAAAAGGAAAATATTATCTTGAATGAAAGAATTTTTGGAAAATTTTCTGGTTAACAAAAGTCAATTGTGATTATATCCGGCCCATTTGGAAACTGAAGATGATTTACATTAAGGTCAGTTGACTAGCAATTGTAATTCCAACTGCAGTCTTACTTACATTTACCAGGTAATATTGTGTGTTCACTGGTGTGGGAAATTGGTATGTGGACATCTTTGGAACACCACTACTCTAACACAATCTCTGTTGGGACAGTAGGACTTCAATTTATGAGTTATACTATTATAAATTACCACCCTAATTCTATGTTATTCTATTTTTTCTCACAATTTTTGTTATAGTATGATTAATTAAACGTAATTTCCTTTATTCATTATGGGACTAGGTCAGTGTAAGTGGATGTGCTATTTTGATTCTTCCTTATGTTATAGTTTATTTTCATTTATGTGTACCAGTGATTAATGAAGATGGCTTTTAGAAGCAGTTAGAAATCAGGTGAGTGCACAATCTAACTGCAGCCAAAAGCCCCCTGCTCCTGTTACCTCCCTCTGTGTTTCTTTCCCCATTGTTCCAAACTAAATGAGAAGAATCCTTACTGTAATCGAGAGGATTCAGTAAGCAAATTTAATTGCACACATTTATAACCTCTGAGATTGTGTAAGATTTTAAAAAGTGAAAAGAAGATTGGGAAATATATTGTGCAATGTTTATACTTACTTTTGTAAATGACAATCTAAATGATAAAAAATATTTCATATTAATCATAGTAAGTTTAACATAAGCTATCAATTTTAAATAGCATATAAAAATGTAAAGATTCTTTAACTCAAGAGTATTATTAATAATTAACTATTTCTCAAAATTATTTTCATTTTTGAGCAAGTAGATAGCTGGTTGTAATTTTGGCAATGGGCCAGAGGAGTAATCAATAAAACCTCTTTTTGTGATGAAGTTTAGTTCTGTGTTATAAAGAAAATAACAAGGTGTCTAATATTTATCCATAGCAAGTTAAAAGTGTTATTGTTACTTAATATGTATTTTCTAAAATGTGGTGATGTTGTTGTTATTATTATATATATATTTTTTATTTTGCTATCCACAATTAGAGTTTCCTTTCCTTTCTCATGGGCTAAAAAAAAAGATTAACATTATTAAGGTTTGAGATATTTTTTTCTGAAATTCTAAAATATGCAGCAAAACTTATGAGTATTTCAAAACTGACATCAATTTTCATTTCAGCATTTTCAGCTTAGCTTGGAAACATCTTCTCTTGCTCATTTTTTTCTCCATCAATATTCCTATTGTGATTTTAAAAATGGGCTGAATCATTACATCTTCAGAGAACTTCTTTCAAGCCTTTGCAAGTCCACTCTTGACTGACCTCCTTTTATTCACACCTGGAGTACCTAAAGCTCTCCATACCTATAGTGAAACAAAATTATAGAGTTGGTATTATGTAAAAATGTGGATGTGTAACCGATGTGATTCTGCAATTTGTATTTGGGGTAAAAATGGGAGTTCATAACCCACTTGAATCAAATGTATGGAAGATGATATGTCATGAGCTTTGTAATGTTTTGAACAACCAATTAAAAAAAGAAAAGAGAAAAAAAATAAACAAAAAAATAAATAAAAAAAATTATAGAGATTCAAATGTACTGAAAGCTCAGAGCTGTTAACTGACTCTCTGATTTACATCCTACTCACTCTTCTCTATTCAGCTCAGCTGTTTTTAAGCAGTTGATTATCAGTTTATTTTTAAGTAAACTAAAAGACACTAATACTAAAAAATAAGAGTTATTGCTTATATAAATACCAAGGAAGCTGCCTTGGAATGATTCATAAAGACAAGATACTAAGATGATATTTCGGCTGAATTATGAGTGAATCAAATGTTATAATTCAAGACAAAAAATAGCTAAAAACATGTATTATTTTCTATTCAAGTTACTTTACATGGATCTGCAAACTGTAAAAGATGGATTGTAAGTAAGAAAAAAATATAAGAAAGATAATGCTAATTACTGATCAAAGAATGTATCCCCTGTGGCTAGGCGTGGTGATGCACACCTGTAATTCCAGGATCTCCAGAGGCTGAGGCAGGAGAATCACAACTTCAAAGCTAAACTCATCAAGGCCCTTGGCAGTTTAGTGAGATGCTGCCTCAAAATAAAAAAAATAAAAATGGGCTGGGCATGTGACTGAGAGAGTAAGCCCCTCTGGTTTTAAGCCCTGGTACTTTGGCTTGCACCACTCAATGTCTTCTTTGAAAATGAATCAAGAAGCAGATTGTTCTTCATGCTGTCAAGACATACTAAATCCTGTACTTTTTAGAGTTGAAATAGGTCTTCTGAATCTTCATTACAATGAACATTCTAAATTTCATGAGGCTACACATTAATAAAAAGATTAAGGGAATAGAACTTGATGCCTGACAACCTGGCTTTCAATTCTGACACATCTTGCAAGATACTTAAGTTATGCCAGCCTCAGTTGATAGGAAAATGAAAATAATAATATGGCATTATGTAAAAATGTGGGTGTGTAACCAATGTGATTCTGCAATCTGTATTTGGGATAAAAATGGGAGTTCATAACCCACTTGAAACTAATGTATGAAATATGATATGTCAAGAGCTTTGTAATGTTTTGAACAACCAATAAAAAAAAAGTATGGGATCTACCATGATTATTACAAAGTTTAAACAAATCAGTATACATAGACTAAATAGAATGGCAGCCAGTATATGCTATTTTCATGTTACCTGTTTTTTAAAATTACTTTTAGTTGATGGACATGATAACTTAATTTTGCTTATTTATTTTTATATGGTGCTGAGCATCGAACCCAGTGCCTCACATGTGCTAGGGAAGGGCTCTACCACTGAGGTACAACCCCAGCCTATGTTACCTGTTTTTAACAATACGGTGATGACTTTTCTAAGGTCTTTCAGATAATTACTATTTATGTCAAAAGTAGAACTCATACCTCTGTGCTATTAAACATTAATAAAATATGAAACTATATGTAACATCTGCTTATAATTGATGATGAATAAGTAGAATTACTATTACCATGAAGTGTATTTAATTTTAATTTTGTTCTAGAATATTACATTATTTTAAGAAATACAAGTTGGGGACTAGATACAGAAATGAGGAGTGGTGAACAGCATAAAATACTCACATGTCTCTGGAAAGAGAATAAAAAACAAAAGGCTTTCCAGTTTTGAACATAGTAAAGAAGGCTTGCTTTTAAATGCATAGTGTTAAGTTGGGTGCTTTAAAATAACACAGATGGTTACTGTCCTCAAGGAACTTACAAATAGTAGAACAGCAATAAATCAAGACACACAACAATGGAGGGATATGATGGAGAGTTCTGGAGAGAGTTGTTTCTTTTCTAAATATTGTGTTTCCAAAAGGTCTTTCTGTTATTATTGTTTTTCTATGAATACATAGTTTTTAAACTCTAGGTCCAAGATGGCCATAGTTAGGCTCCCTTACTGAGCCTTCTGGCCAGCCATGTCTTAGTATAGAGCCAAAGTCATAAATAACCTGATTCAGCATATGTACTCAAGGTCATAAACATTTGCTTGTGAGCATGCATTCACTTATTTAACCTGTTGGCAATGTTAAAATCTTTCTTTGGCCTCTGAATTAAAAATGCTTATGAAAATCACTGGGTCAAGGTGCTGGGGGTAGTAGGGTGGCTGTTGCCAACTCTGAATAAAGCATGTGTTCTATCCCAACTGTGCCTCACATCTTTTTTCCACCTGCTGGGGTACTGAATCTGTTACCCAGGGTTGGAGTCTCAGCCTGACCGAAACTAAAAAAATAAGTTTCAACATCCTCTAGTCAGTGACAGTAGTGAATTTCTCTCTATATAAAGGAATGAAAATCTTTCTCATTCAGTAATATATACACGACTGTGTATGACCTATGACTGTGTAGTTGACTGATTTATATACTCAGGACTATTATATGACTCACTCATAATTTAAAATCCAAGGAGTGTTATTTTTCCCAACTAGTTCAAGTATCTTCCATCTTCCTACAACTATAAAGTAGTTAAAACAAGAAATTCATCCTGCTTTTATGAATGATCTATGGACATTCTATTACAAATTTTATAAAGTGTCTTCTGAGTCAGAGAGCTGTGATTGATAGAGAACCCTAATTAACCTCTATAATCTTTTAACAAAGTAAAATTTAGTATTTTGTAGGGTTTGTCAGGAAATCATGCTTTGGAGCAGAGTTAGTGTTAATTTCAGGGTTTTGTGTTATTATGAACTATACATATTTATTCTAGTTAATATAAGCTGTAAGAAGATATAGCAAAACTTCCTACTTAGAGGTTAAAAGAGCAAACATAGACCACCTGGGATGAATTCCTGGATATTTTGGGACATGTTGGCTGAAGCATGTGCAGTAGTTGAATTTTTAATTAGGTTTGGAAAAAAACACTCAGGAACATGGGCTATCTTGGATTGCTTCCCATTGATTTAGACTTTTTTTTTTTGGAACCCTTTCTTTAAGCAAAAAGTAATGAAATTCAACCCTTGGGAATGATCAGGCTTACTTCCTTTAACTAACATTCTAAAATTTCCATCTTTTTATGTAACTCTCCCACCAGAGCATAAATTACTTTTACAAAAAGAATCATATCATTCCTCTTCTCCAAAGGCTTCAACTTCACACACACAATTTGAGGCAGAAGTTTTAAAGTATGTGATTGTCAAAATGCACAACGTCAGTGGATCTGTTGTTATGATACTATCTACTGGCTTACATTGACTGTCAAGTCTCAAGCTTCCTCTGTGTAGTTTATTTTAATACAGTTCTGCCAAATACTATGTGACCACATCACAAGAATATTTTATAGTTAAGTGAAAAAGAAATACTAACAAAATATTGATATAGTTTGTGAGCATCATTTCTAGAGGATGTAGGAACATCATATTTAATCTTTTCCACAATTTTGATGTTGGTGTTACTGCATTATTCTGTTTTATAAATTTTAAATGGCATTTCAAAATAAGAGATGTTAAATAACATGAATAAGTACAGCTAAAAAATTTTTGTGATAAGTTTGATTATATTCATGCAGATGCCTTATCTTTCTTTGAGGAGCTCCTCTGTGTTGGAGAAGTATACATCCCACCCTGTAAAACTCATGCATGACCACATGACTTGCTTTGACCATTGAAAAGCATCTCCAGGTAAAGTATGTCACTTGTGTGCACCGGCCTTCAGAGCTAGCATGTACCATCATTTTGTTCTGCCATGAGAACTGCCAATGTTTAAAATCAGCCTGTTCCATCAACTAGGGCTCAGCATTGATCATGAAATGGAACAGAATTGCAGACAACCCCGTATATCCATATTATTTATTATATAAAGAAAACTTCATTGTCAGTCACTGACATATGGGGGTCATTTGTTACTGTAGCATAAAAATCCTGACTGACATAGTTCCAAAGACAAAAAAGACAATGAAATCATGTTAGCCACAAGGCTGATAGTTGTACTTCTGAGTATTTTTAAAAAAGACATAAATGGGCTGGGGTTGTAGCTTAGCAGTGGAGCGCTTACCTGGCACATGCAAGGCCCTGTGTTTGATCCTTAGCACCACAAAAAAATAAATAAATAAAATAAAGGTATTCTGTCCAACTACAACTAAAAAATAAATTTAAAAGAAGATATAGACAGCTTAGCATTGCTATTATTCATCAATGTTATTTCTTTGACCACCCTATATTTGTGCATTTAAATTTATCTTTAAATTATTCATTTAGCAGTCTCTACTATTTCTTTCTTTGTGCCTACATTTATATAAACAAACAACAAATGTTGAATCATTTCCAGTTTTGTTTCCTTTTTAACTATCAATCTTCACAATGTTCAAAACCTGGCTTAAACTTACCTGTTGAGTAAGTATTTCCAGATAAAATGCCATAGCTTGTGATAAGTGAGTACACTGAAACAATCAAACCTATTTTTGCATCTTGACTTAATTATAATGGTCTCACCAATATCTGGGGCTCCTATGTCACTAATGAGCTTTTGAACGCATTTTGGTTCTTTATCCATGAGCAGAAAAACCTCATATTCATTGGGATAAGAGTGTTATTCTTACGGGAAATGTGTCTTGACAAATGCCCCAAAGGAAGTCATGTTCCAAGGAATAGTGTTCAAAAATATCTCCACTATTTCTAAAAAGCTCAGAATTTGTCTTGTCATGTTGTTGTTTGGCAAGGCTGGGTGGAATTGCAGTCAGAAAGCAGCTTTGGGATTTGATACAAGGACTGGACAACCTGGTCCTCATCAGTGGCCTAAGTATGCAGGCATTTCCCTTGTGGAAAGTATTTTCACTCAAAACTAAATAATGAGAACATTCCTAAAGATGAAAACAGCAGCAGAAAAAGTTGTTGGCTCTGTTTTGAGTCAAGCTCATTTTTCAGTCCCAAAGGCTGAATAAAAATCAGTGTTTTCAAAAATTCTTTTTCATTTTGCTGCCAGCTTAATTTAGCTAATGTTTTATTTTATTTTGTCTTCTGCATGGTCTCCTGATATGATTGTTTAAAAATAGTAACACTGCATGGATAAAATGTTCGCAGTAATATTCCTTGATAAAATAAATATGCCTGCCTCCATTTTTAAATTATTGGAGTTTTATAACTTTTATTTTTGAAGACTGAGGTCATGAAATTTGTATAAGCATGCAGTTCAAGAAAAGTTTGGCTTATGTATAGGGCAAATTGGTAAGGAAATGGTCATTTCAAAGTCAAATGACTGAAAATCCTAACAAATACTGTTCACATAACTATGATTTTTTTCTGGCTTATAATACTTGATAGTATTCTCTCTTTTATTTTTTCACCTAAGATTTTAGTGAATTTAGGATACATGCATGCAGAGGTAAAGGAATGCAGCTGATTAATAGTACCAATCTATGCTAATGATTCTATCTTTAGTCAGATTAAAAGGAGAGTTACAAGTGCAAACCACTTCTAAATCCATTGCTTGTTTTACATTCATAATAGTATAATTATTGATAGCTTTAAAAATGGGGCTGGAGTTGTGGCTCAGCGGTAGAGCATTCTCCTAGCATGTGTGAGGCCTTGGATTCGATCCTCAGCACCACATAAAAATAAATAAGTAAAATAAAGGTATTGTGTCCAACTACAAGTAAAAATAAATATATTTTTTTTAAAAATGCCACGTAGTTCTCCCTGAGAAACTTCTGAAAGATCCTCAACTAATATAACGAGTTCTTCAGATCATTTCAATTCTGCCCAATTCATTGGAGTATATGCTCCAATTCTTACTATTTGTTTAATTGGCACAACATTCTTAACATAAGCTTCCAGCTATTGTGACGTAAATTCCAATCGAATCAAATCTCCTAAGAAAACAACTATTATATCTGGAAAAATAATTAAAAAAATCTATCTGAAGTCACTATAAGACAATATATAAATGTGGATAGACACTAAGATTGAAGTTGGCATTTTAAAAAAATAGATGAATTTACATTTCCTATAGCTTTCAGCCTTTCCAGTCAGCACCATGATGACCAGTTAAAATTGCTCTAGAAAATTTAGGTTTGCTGGCTTGAAAATTCAGAGAATAGATTTTGAGACAGCTATCTTCACTGATATTTGAGAAGTATATTCCAGAAAAATACCAAACAGGAACACTTCAAATTCCATGTAAAAATCCTCCCCTGAATCCTGAACCATGTCATATGCAGTACAGATTGTATCAGCTGAGGCCAAAAAACCAAATAGTATTTAAACTGCCTCCTACCACAGGGATAACAGAGTTTGTAGTTTTAAATCAGTTAATTTAAAACACCTGCATAAACAATAAATGAATAAATAAATAAATTACATGCATACATCTCCTTCAAGAAACATAATAGGATCTAGGGTTTTCTACAACACATGACTTGTAATATATATTTATGCAATTTATAATATATGTATATAAACATGTATGTATATATAAGTATATATATATATATATATATATATATATACATATATATAATGTCATAAATAACAACTATAAAAGGATAATGGAGAGATAAATAGATATGTTTGTACTGTTTCTATATTTTACATGATATGTACATCATTAACTCTGTAAACATATTCTTTTTAGCTAATATTAACACAGTATGTAAAGAAGTACTGTTAAAAGGTTAAAAATCTTAAAAGATAAAAGGTTAAAATCTTCTCCATTACCCCTCTTCTCTAAGAAAGAAACCAGTTAATCCAAATAAGATATATAAAGGAAATAAGAAGGGGGAAATTGTGGGTAGAAACAGAAAACAAATAGTAAAACCCTAACACTAAATCCAACCATGTAAATAATTACATCTATTGTTAACAAAGGATAACGGACAAATACCCCTAGTTAAATGAATGGATAAACATGCTATCTCTAACTATATGATGTTGATTAGAGAGGCATATTAAATATTATATTGAATGTAAAATGATGAAAAAGGATATGCTTGCAAGTAGTATGCATAAGAAGGGCTGAAATGATTATATTAAGAATGAATAGACTTCTAAGCAAAAATTATCAAAGATCAAAATGGAAATTTCTTAGTGATAAAATCAATGTCCCAGGAAAATATAACCTTTTCCTTACCACCCACACATATGCAAATATCTATTCAAGCTGTATATGAACATTCCAATTGTTTATTACAGGTCAGTAAGAACTTCTTATAATATGAATTAATAGATTTATGTTGAGATGCAAAATTCTGTATTACTGGTATATTTTCCCAGAGAGAATTCTCAAAGTAAATCAGAAGTTCTGTGCCTTCTTTAAGTCTCTCTTGATAGAGGGCAGAAGTCCTTCAGTGATTAGTCTTCATCACCCACTCAGCCCATAAATACAAAATCTATCTATAGGACGTTCATAAAAATTTTCTATGGCAAACATTACTTTAATAAACTTTGCTGTGTTTGTACAATAAAACCTTAAGAAGGGAAAACAGACCTTCTGGGATTGGCAAACCTTCCATAAAGGCATGTTTCTATACTCTGCCTATGCATCTGAGAAAAGCAGGCAATTCTGAGGTCATATCACTTATTTAGGAAACATTTACATCCTCTACTTAGATTCAGATACTGTAAAGAATGCTGCAAAAAGCTGTATTTTTCAAGGAAGACTATTCAAATATATAAATAAAATAATTATAATGGAAAGCCAAAATTGTATGGTATTTCACATACCTTTCTCAGGCTTTTTTTTTTTTTTGAGGAAAAAAAAGCAAGAAGAGAGAAAAAATAGAGAGAGAGACTGAAGGTTGAGGAAATTCAGGATCACTGCACCCTCTGTAAAGTCTAGAATCCTCTCATTCTCTGCAACATCCAAGAAAACCTTGAGTTGAGGCCATTTTCTAATGGAAAGATTTAAAATTTTACTGCTGTTGGAGGTTTTCCTCCCAGGCAACATGTTTTAGTATTACTGGGAGAAGGGCAATGGCTAGTGATGATGTAGGTAAGTATCCTAGAAGATCCTAACTTGGTTCTTGGGTTCAGTTCCTAATTTCAGGCTCTAGAAATCCCATGTGATTAGACTCTGTTTTATGTAAGTGAGCTTAAGTAACTTTGAACTCAGTTTTGTGCTCTTTCTATAACACTAACATCATTACTCTTTTAAAATCATCACAAAAAGCAGGGACTCAACACATTTGTGTGTGTGTGGGGGGGTGGAATCAAATACCATTAAATCAGCCTTATACTCAAAGTAGGTGAAGGCTGAGTTGGGAACTGCCATCTCACCATTGCTTAGCCCCCCAGCAATCCTTCCTGAGAAGTAAACCCTAGTGATAGTTTACAGTTGTTCCGTCCTCAAAAGAAATGCCACCAGCTAAACCAGGAAGACTTCACTACTGCTGCCCTGAAATCTTGCCCATCTTAAATATTTAGATTCCTCAGCAGGGGTGGGTCTTCAGGTTGAGTTTCTTCCAATTTACTTGCTCCAATGAAATTTCTTTTTAGTTAGTCACTTTTCAGCAGTCCACAAAAAGGAAAACTTTGGCCAACACACTGTTCAGTTTATCACTCCCCAAAATAAATAACTGCAAATGCTGCAAATCTTTAAATGAATGATAGCTAAATATTTGCAACCTTAATCAAAATACTATCAGACAACTTTTAAGTTTCCAGTCTTCCAGTGCTTGCTGCTAGGCAATTTAGCTATAACAGATCTTCAGAAGCTGCAAAGGCCACTGCTAAAACAGCTGAAATGAAGTTCCTAGGGCTGCAGAATGGAGTCTGAGATAGTTTGATACGTTTCAACTTGTTTGGGGAGAGCTGATAAATCTAAATTCTATCTTAACTAAACCTTTTTAATTCACTCACCTAAATGGAAGACTTTTTTAGCTATTGCATTTCTCTGATCCCACTGTGCGGCAGTAGAGTTTAGAGGTGTTAACAATTGATTCCTTTCTGGATTTATTGTGATTTGTGGAGCATAGAATAGAAAATGCTGACTAAAACTTAACTGCATGCCAGTCGCCCATTATACACTTTGGCTTTTTAATAACCTACACAGATGTACACTCAGGCTGAATGAGATCTCATAAACACCATTTTGATAAAAATGCATTCCTTTTATGCATCTCTGAGTAAGGCTTCCCATGTGATCCATTACAATGCTTAAAGGTTTAACCTTTTGTGGAACACATAAGACAATGTTTTGCTTTCAAAATGAGGTACATTTCTTTTGTTTATGCAGTGGGAGCTGAACAGATTTCTGGATCAATAATTTCAAGTCATTTATGAGTTGGGATTTGCAATTTCAAAACAAAAACTTAAAAAAAGAAAATTGTATCAATTACTCATTGCTATTTTGGTGTTTCTACAAGAGGGAGATTATCATTCGAGGCTTGTTAGTTTCCTGTTTATGATATTCTTCAATACAGTGAATGACGATGTAAACGCAATATAAAGAATTAGCTGCAACTTCATGTTTTTTTCAATAGGAAAACACAGGGTTCTTTTTATATCACATATCATTCTGAACAATTAACAATCATTTGATTTGTTATAGTGTTCCTTGAGAAGGGAATATGATGTTTGGAATGTTATTGCTCAATATTTCCTTAATTAAAAAAAATATGTTTCTAATTTGATAAAAGCCAGATGATTCAGCTTTATTCAGTGATTATTTCCATTCCAAATGTTATAAAGTCTTTGGCATTTTTTCCCAATTTATAAAAGTGACTCTTGAGATGATTTATTTTTATGCTTTGTGTGGTTTGAGCAAAGCTTTTAAACAATTCACAATCACTGATAAATCTATAAATAGATCATTACAGTCAATTGTACATGTCAAAAGCAATGGCTTTGAATTCTTGGGATTCTGTCATTCTTTGATTAATGGATAGAAACTGCTTATGGAAAAATAGGAATAATCATCTATGTTTGGTTTAATGAAAATAATTTATAATTCACTTTATGTGGAGCTGAGGGTAGCTATGGGAAGGAAAGTACTAATTAAGTACCCAAATTAGTACACAGAGACATTTAACAGTGCATTTTCTAGCCAGTTTTCACCTTTTTTTTTTTTTTTTTGGTATATAAGTCTAAATCAAGGAATAAAATGGTAAAGACACCTTTATGTAACTTACATTTTCAAAGGACAGATGTATAGAAAAAATAAATTTCACCTTGATTGAGTTGTATCTTCTGCCCATTTTAGAAATGCATGTCTTCCTTTTTCAAACACCTATTAAGTGCCTAAGTCAATGCTGTTTTTATATGAAGACATATTAGAATTTCTAGTAAGGCCCCGGGGTTGAAATTCTAAGGATTCTGTTTTTCTCTGATTAGAAGTATGATCATATTTTTAGTTGGCACAGAAGCATATAAATTATTTATGCACTAAGGTGTAGATTGGAGAGTAGGCACCCTACTATTCACCTACTTGTTCACTCAAAAAGTCCACTTAACTCAAAGGCTTTGCCTACTCCATATGGTCAATGGAGAGGACAACACATTGAGGTCTTTTAAAATAATGCTTGTATGCAATATATCACACACATAAAAGTATGCAAGCTTTGTATTTTATATTTGCAAATAAATACCCTCAGAGTTAACCCCATGGTGAGTGGAATACTCCAAAGAATATTAATAAAATGATCTCCTCCCTTCTAAACATCCAGCTTAAGAACTAAAACCTAGAGTGTAAATATTACTATTGCAGGGAAATATTGTAACAGAAAACTACTGAATGAGCAAGTTGTGTTCAGTTATTAAACTACCCTCTGACTTTCCTTCTATTTTCTGGAAATAATGTTCAACACTTATTGTTAATTTATACTACCATTGTTTAACAATTACCTAGATTCTTAGAAAGGTAGGCAGAGAACCAGAAAGTATGTAATTGTATTATGGAAAAATAGGAAAATTATGTCACTGGAACGAGACAAGAAGCACTTGGAGATTCAGAAGAGCAAGGTTTATTTAGCACCAGTGCAGGCTCAGTGGAGTTTTCTCAGAAAGCTGACCCTTGCCTTGTTGTTCTCAGTATCTTTTTTACAGTACAGACTTCCACGTTTCAAGACTTTCTCATGCAAATAACCTTGATTTCTCCCCTTTTCTTCAGGCAGCTCTGGCTCCTGCCACAGCTACTAAACAAGCATGGTTACAGAAAGGGGAGCTAGCAGGTTATAGTTATAAACAGAGGGTAAAAAGTAAAAGGAAACATCTGAGGAAGAAGCTGCTGTTTCAGTTGAACCAAGGAGGTGAAAATTGCTGGTTGTTGAATATACATACTTTAGACAAATTAACTCTTAAACCTCCAGCCACACTCTGTCCATAGTCTGTGGAAAACCTCTTTTTCTTCATCAATGCTATTTACAAATATTTCTAGGTTTTTTTTTTTTTTATCTCCTTGGTTTAATTATATCCTAATATTCCCATGTTTCAGACTCTGGCATGAGACCTTTATCTCAATTCCTAAGAACACCCTTGTTAGATGTCTTGATTTTGACTTTCTTCATCTTTAGCTTTGTTTTTATATTCTAATCTAAACAAAAAATAAAAGTACAAAATACTGACAATTGGTGAAAGAGATGATGATGACAATGATGGTGGTGATGGCAGTGACATTATAACTTCGAGATGGTAATGAATTGTATGCAAAATTTCACTTTCAAAAATAACTCCAAGATTTTGGTACCATTAGTCTCATTTTCCAGAAGATCAAATAAAAGGTTGACTATACTAATAACTTGCCCTAAAGTTATATAATTAAGAACTGTTGAAACTAAGACTTGATCCTAGGTCTCACTCATAATCCACTGCTATCTACTATAAAATCCACCTCCCTATGGAATTTATTGAGTACTAGCTATGTATCAAATGTCTGCAACATGTCTCATATTGGTACATTTTATATAAAGATACTATCATCAACACACACCAGAGGTAAGTGGGTCAATTTTCCTTTTTGGGTTAAACTTCCTGGGCCTTTTGGAACTGAATTCTTGTATCTATATGCAGTATTTCCTATCTGTGACACAGGAGCAATGAGTAGGAATTTTCTAGATATTGCTAGGATTACTTTCCAGTAGAATACAATGCCGTCCAACTCTTGTTGGCTAAATAGAATTGATAAATATTATTTTGCTTGTTTATACTTCATGGATATTGACATTTTAGAATTAAAAACAAAATGTGATAAATTTAATCAGCCAGAAGATATAAAGAGATGAGGCTGCAAGACTTTAGAGTAACATACATACATACACATATGCATACATGTGCATGCTATAGGGGCACATATGCATACACAAACAATCTTCTTCCAAGTATCACATGAGCAACTAAATATTAGAGTGTCACTGATTGTTTAAATTTTTGTCACTTAAAAATTTCTTGCTTGCCTGACATGTAATATATTTGAAAGGTTTTTGACAGATTATTCATCATGATGATTAGTAGAACATATAAATCAGTGGCAATACACAAACACTACTAAAAAGTCACATCTGAGAATTGATTTAAATTTTTCAAAAGTAAACATTAATCAATATCTGATTCAGATGAAAATGTCAAAGTTTTGGTAGATAGCAAATAGATGACTAAAAATAACATAAGGACTCTCTTCCCCTCTCAATATGAAGTATGAAAATTTTGGCAAAGATTACAGAGAGACTCTATTGAAGCCATCTAACTCAATTTCCTGTACCTATTTTCTTCTGTAAATAAGAGCTCACCCCACTGACCCTGTTTGAGCTAAAGGAAAAGAGAATAGCCATATGTATTTATTCCAGAAAAATAGGCTATAGGCTACCAGGAAACATGCCCACAGGTGTACCCGCTGAGAATTCAGCCCTAGTATCACTAGCTCTCTCTATATTCATATTCTCTCTCTCTCTCTCTCTCTCTCTCTCTCTTTCTCTCTCTCTCTCTCTCTCTCATCCACTCTCTTATTCTGTTTCCATGTATGCATCCACACACACAAAAAAATTTGCTCTATCACATTTGTTTATCAGTCAATGATTCATCATTGGTTATGGCTGCAAAGAAACTCAGGACAGACAATTTTAGTAATTCTTTACATTCCTATTCCTAAAGTTCTATGCCTACAAATTCACAAAGTGAAGAATGAGGGGAAGGGGGAGAGACACAGTATCTGGTTTTGATATATTGGTTGTTCTATGAGTCTAGTATATCCTTTTCAAACTCACTTAAGATCTAAATTCCTGGCTGAGTGATTATATCATTTGCTGGTTAAATCCTAAGTAGCAAATGCCATTTCAGTGAAGATTTCCATTTAAAAAAAGAACATGTAAGTCACAGTAAGAAGCTGAGTTTCCTCCTGATTTTAAAGTCGTCTTCCAAATAGCTAAACATTGGTAAGGTGATCTTTGGGGTCAGAGTGATCTGAGGTTAAGATTTACCATGTCAAGTATCAATGGCCCATTCATTTTTATTACTATTATTCCAGTGTGTAGGTAAAACTATTTTACCCCAGACACTGTGCTTCAATCAGTACACTGATCTTTTTAAGATCTTTCATGTCTGTATTTATTTTTAACAGATGTCATACGGTTATATTATTTGTTTTAATGTATTTGTCTAGTTCTCACATCTCCATCATTTTAAGGATGGCTTTGATTGATCTGTATTATCATTATGAATTTTGCTTCCCTGGTCCTTTTCATGACTGTACTGTTGTGGATTTGACATTTTAAGGGTATGAGATATTTCTTACATTTCTATAAATATCCTTGAAATCTGAAAAAATCCATCATGCAATATTCATTATATTTCTTAATATAATGAAACCTTTATCTCAAATCCTAAGAACACCCTTGTTAGCTGTCTTGATTTTGACTTTCAATATTCATTATTATTCATATTATTATTATTCATAATCCAAGCAATATCTATTTTACATGTAAAATGGGGCTAATAATTATACATAGCACCTTGGATTATTGTTAGTATTATTATTGCTTAAAACAAGCATTGTTTCACTGAGCAGTTGCCATTGGTCACTCCTTTATTCTTACAAAATGTTTATTAGATAAATAGTGTTGTTATTAGCCCTGTAAAACAAAGTAACACTTGAAGCCTGAAATCGTTCTATGACCTTGCTGAGGCCACACTGTTACATAAGTGTGAATTTGGGATTTATATTTTGGATGCCTTGAAGATGCATTTCTCTTACCCACTAAGACAAGTTCTGATAAGCTCTGTCATGCATGCATATGTTAACAGTGCTTGGCATTGTTCATTAAATGCTAGCTACAATTTGATGAAGTTATTAGTCCATCATTTTCAGACATTCAATATCATTAAATGTCTTCTTTCAATCTTAAGTTTATTCATTCAATAAACATGTATTGAGTATCTATTATGTGTCAAGCATTGTTCTTGGTTCTGGGATACAGCAGTACACAGAAAACTTCTTACCCTCTGGAGCTTACATTCTAGTGTGTGTGAAGATACAAAAACATAAGATAATTAAATACAATAGGTCATGTATTATATTACAAATAGTAATAGTAAAAAAATAATAAGTAGAATGGGGAAGAATAAAGGGTTAAGATGTACAACTTTAGATGAATTATGGGGAGTTTTTAATCATAAGCATAAAACTTTATTAACTCATTTTATTGATTGAGAAATAGTGATACCCTGACAATCTTAAAAATTTTGTGAGAATTAAATAAAATGACAAATATATGAGCACAATTTATAAATCATGATTAAAAACATATGACACATCAAATGCTAAATAAATGTGGCATCCTATATTTAATTTGGAACAAGAAGTTCAAGAAGAAGGATCTGGAAAAATCATGAACTATAAGAAAAGCTACATTTGTAAACCTGAAGAGTCATTAAGTAAGAGTGATGTTTGAGTTAGAAGACAATATCCTGCACACCATGGGTACAGAGTATAAATATGTTGTAGTTTAGCTGGTCAACCTCTATTAGAGTCATGGGTGACTCTAATAATGTCAAATCAAACTTCTGGATCCTGTGACTTCATGTATTGTATATTCATAGTCTTATTAATATAACTTGGAATATCTTCCACAGAGGTTGGATCTCTCTGAACTCATGTCATGACTTCTGTAGATAATTTATTTTAGAGGTTGAAAATTTCTTTTTCTCCAAAATTATATATATATATATTTTTAAATAGGACAGAATACTCCCATGGGCAATATGAAAGGTGAAATTTAAGGTTACCCAGTGGACACTGTAGCTGTAATGACCAACACTCTTGTATCCATATTCCTATTCTTTACCATGTTCTTATTTGAGCCTTTATTAGAAGTGGCATCAGAGACAGCAGGAAGGAGTGTGTTGTGAGTCAGGCGTTGTGTGATGGGTACTGCTGTGTTCAGGCAGAATCTGAATGTTAAGGTGGAGGTCAAGTATGTGTGGACATGTGGACAGGGGTTCTTTAGGTAAATCATGGAGGTATAGCATGGATATAGAGTGCACAAACCCAGAGAAGCAAGGCAGAAATCAAGACACAGCAAGAACATGAGGAATTCAGACTTACAACCAGCATATGGAGATTAGAACTTCAGTCACAGCAATGAGGGGTGAGTATGTAAAAAGATTTCTTAATAGAGGCAGTGATAGCTTAGCCCAGAAGTTGCTCATCTGCTGTGCACTTGGGAGAAGACCCAATCCTGAATAGCTCTGGTTCACAGGGCAGTGACTTACCAGCTGGAAGTTGACATGGTTGTCATAGCACCATGTCTTCTATGGTTAATAAGTCCTGGCACCCCTGAACCTCAGAGCTTTAGAAGTCACTGGTGGATGAAATTACAAGTAGATGAATGGCCAGTCTAGTGATGTCCTCTCTTTCCAATTTTGAAAGAAAAAGAACTTCAGGGATCACTTTTTAACATGCCATCTGTGTCTTCCTGCTCTAGCCATTCAACAGCATTGGGACTATAGCCAGAAAGTAAATGCTCACTTGTACCCAGGTATGAAAAACGGAAGTAAGGAAGAGAGTGAGATCACAACAGGGACTGGAATAGATACCTTATGTAAGAGTTCAGGGCTCTGTGTGTAACTGAGACTTTCTGTCTGATCTTCAGACTCCTATGATGTCAGCCTCAAGTCAGCTCAGATTTACCATGTCCATAATCTAGATGCTACACTTCCCCTCCTACCACTTATCCCATGTCCCCTCCCTTAATTATAAGAACTACCAACCTGACCATTCAGCTTGAGACAAACATGGACATGTTGTTTTAGGTTGTTTTCTTCAGTCTCACAGAACTAATTAAGGACTGAATCTTGTCAAGTCTCATTTTTAATGAGTTTTCAAATCTGTCTTCATATTGATGTCCAGTGTCAGCCTTCTAGTTCAGGATTTTTTTAAAAATATTTTTCTTGAAACTCTGCACTTGACAGCTGAGAGGTGTTCATAACATCTTTTACTTCCTAATTCCCTTCCTTTTAGTGGCCTTCCTGAACAGAAAATTGACAGCTCCCTACAAAACTATTCAATACTTTCAAATGCCTCATACTACTTATGGGTTGAACCATACTCATTAACATGGTTCCAAACAACCACAGGTACTGTTCCAGACACAGTATGCATCTGCTCCAGAGACACCTTCTGGTCAGAAACTCTTCCATCTTTGCCTGATAACCTCCTACTTATCCCACAAGGCTCCTAAGTGTGATCTTTCTTAACCATCCCTTGATTCACCAATGAGATAGATATGTTTACCTTCTTCACTGGGCTGTCACTATTTTTTTTGTACCAAAGTTATAATTTGGAATCACTATACTGTGTCACAATAATTTATTTCTGTACATCTTCCCTTTTGAACTATAGACAATGAGTGCAGAGCAGATACCCTGCCTCTAAATGCTAAATACTGTTCAGCATTGTCTGCACAGAGCTTGGTGCTGAGTAGGTTCTTGGTGATTATATAAGGAATATTGAAAAGATTCACTTTAGATTTCTTTTATTCCACTATGAAAGATAACTTATATTACCCAATATATATATTCTTAATGATTCTAACATAAATTCTAAAAAGTGTCTAATATATAATTTGTTCCAAAATGAATAAAGACATTACTTGTCATATTTGACTATCTAAAGTAATTTATGTTCATGGTAATTACTTTATAACATATGTGTGTATGTGTTGTAATATATATGCATGGCATATATATGCGTGTGTTTATATGTATTCTGAAATAAAATTCCCATATATTCTATACAAAAGAAGTATATGCATTTTAAATTAGCATAATACATAATGCATAGGTTTTTTTCTCCAGCCTTAGAAATTTCTCAACTTCAGAATGATATAAAACTATCATCCAAATAGTGTTTATTTTTTTCCCCCTCAGAGACTATTAAAGAGTAACTGAAATCAAAATGATGTTAGGAATACAACACTGTTCATCTTAGTTCTCATCCCTATCTGTACCATGTGTTTTAAGCACACACATAGGAACATGATTTTATGACCTTCCTGAGGCTGGCTGTCTTTTGGAATATCTCATGCTCATGAAGATATTGAATATATCTTCTTGGTGATTATATAAGGAATATTGAAAAGATTCACTTTAGATTTCTTTTATGCCACACCTTGAACACTGAGGAATGGAGCTGGTTGTCTGTGGATGAACTAAGAAAGACCTCTGAAATCATGAGCCACCAAATAAACTTCATCTTCTAAAATTGCTCTTGTCAGGTCTTTTAGTCACAGTAGAGACAAAGCTGGCTAAAACAGTGGGTTATGTATTCATTAATTTGTCCATTTGCTAAAATTTGTTTATAACTTTTGGAGTCAACATTCACAATTTTAAACTGAAAAAAAAATATATATATATATATTTTTATATATACTGAAATACACATGCTACTACCAGGTAATACTCTAATTTTTATGACCAGATTTGGTAGTTAAATGTGAAAAAATCTTTGTTATTTAGAAGGAAATTAACATCTTCCATTCTTCCATATATTTACAGACACTGTCCATTTTCCACATCTATCAAATCAACAAAGAATGTTGATAAATTGATCAATTGATTATCTTAATGCTAAACCACAATAGAAATATGTGTAACATGTAAGTACTTACTTGTCTATTACTCATTCCTGTTAAAATATATATGTATGTATGTTTATAGCTATATGGATGTATACATATGAATGTATTTACATATATATTTCAACTTGTGGTTTTCAATTCATGATGGGGACAAATAATTTGAAATTTAAAAAATATTGCAGTCTAGCAAATTAGAAAAATTAGCAAATTTTTCTGCTGAAGTCTAACCATGAATTTGAAAATTGTAATAATCTATACTTAGCAGCATAATTAAAGTCATCACAGTCTTTAATTTGGAATCCCACACAGAGAAAATATAAAAATATTTTTGTTACTGACTCATTTCTGGGCTCAAGTCTTTTGAACTGTAGTCAAACATTTGTAATTTTATCTGTCCTATAAGCATGATGTGTATTTTATAAGTATGAAGCAAAATAAAAGTAAAATGACTCACGGAATAAAAAAGAATTATCCTAACTACTTGTAATGGTTGTAAACTAACCATTGTAACTAAACACAAATTATAAATATCTTTTTAAACTTCCAGAAGTCTAAAATATTTTGGTCACTGAAGTAGATACTTGGGTAAAATAGTTTTATTAAGGAAGAGACCAGGACATAGCCCTTTGTATCTTGCACAAGCTTGCAGATTCAATGAGTCCTTTTCACATTTTTACACTTGTTATTATTATTCACAGGTGTTGTGGTGCAGTTGTGAGATGTCCCTCAAAATCTTATGTGTGAGATAATGCATAAAGGTTTAGAGGTTAATTGCTTGTGTTATGAGAGCCTCAACCCAACCAGTTAATTAATACCCTCTGTGGTAACTGAGAGCATGTAGGATGTGGCTGGATTAGGTGACTGGATATGGTCATTGAGGGCATGCTTTTTGCATATATATTTTATTCTTGATAAGCATAGCTCTCTCTCTGCTCCTTTAGGTTCCTAAGAACACATGAGCCACTTTCTTCCACTTCACTATTCCATCATAATGCTCTGCCACATCTTGAACACTGAGGAATGGAGCTGGTTGTCTTAGTCCTAAGACCTCTGAAACCATGAGCCATCAAATAAACTTCATCTTCTAAAATTGCTCTTGTCAGGTCTTTTAGTCACAGCAGAGAAAAAGCTGGCTAAAACAGTGGGTTATGTATTAATTAATTAATTAATTAATAATTAATTAATTCATTAATTTGTCCATTTGCGAAAATTTGTTTGTAACTTTGGAATCAACATTCACAATGCCTTCAGGGGCATTTGCACATAGCAACAACAAAAACATCACCAGACAAGCAATTCTTCCAAGAGGTTGAACAAGCTGATGCCAATGTGCCTCCTCTTCAGTTCAACTCTCAGACGACAAACTAGTATTCTTTTCCCTGTCAGTCTTGTCCCACATTTTTCACATATTTTTTTTCTTTTCGGTTATTTCATGTTTAAAAACTTTAAGCGATGTCCCGAGTCCCGTCCAGTGTTCCTAAGTGTAAGAAGACTGTTCTGTATTTCACAGATGGAACATACATGTTAAGATAAGCCTCCTTCAGATGTGTACTACAGTACTGTTGGCTATGAGTCAGGGAAAAATGAATCAAGAATTTATATTAAATAAGTGGTCTTTAAACAGAAAGGCATATAAAACAATGTTATGTATTTATTGGTTGATGAAAATGTTGTGGCTGGAGGCTGGTAGAACCTAACCCCATAACGTTAGAGCGATGGTTTCATAATTTCTAATTCAATGTTTGTGGCAACATTTTAGAATATGACTACTGCAAATATTGAGAATAAATTGCATTTGTATATCAAATATGTGCCATTTATCTTCTTAATATTGCCAAGAGAATTTGAAGACTGTTTTTAAAAAGTATCTAAATTGAAACAAGAACAACAATAATAGCTATATATAATATTTGCCAAGTATGAAATAAGAAGTTTAATATGTTAAATATATAAATTTCAATATACAGATTTATATCATATATAATTTTTGAAAGCCTATATCAGAGTTAATAATTAATCATTATTGTGTTTTATTGCCTATTTCCCATAATTAGAGTTCCATGAGAACAAAACACAGGCTTGACTTTTTCATTGTTGAATAACCACAAATATGTTCATAGATACAGATAAATATATATAAAATGATAGATGGATGCTTGTACTAACATCTGCAAGATAATAATTATAAACTTCATTTTCATTATTCAAGAAATAGGCTTATAAATTAAATTACCTAATAAAGTGTTTACATTGCCTCAGCATCAATAAATAGGTGGATCATATAATTTATTCTTCAAACTGAGATAGCTTTAAAAGTGGGGACTGATGAATAGATAAAGAAAATGTGGTACATACACAGTGGAATACTATTCAGCCTTAAAGAAGAATGAAATTATGGCATTTGCTAGTAAATGGATGGAGCTGGAAAATATCATCCTAAGCAAAATAAGCCAATCTCCAAAACTAAAGACCAGGGTTGGCATTGTGGCAAAGTGGTAGAACGCTTGCCTAGCATGTGTGAGGCATGGGTTCGATTCTCAGTACTGAGTATAAATAAATGAATAAAATAAAGGTTCATCAATATTTAAAAAAAACTAAAGGTCAAATATTTTCTCTGACATGTGGATGCTAACTCACAATAAGGAGAAGGGGCAGCTACAGAATAATAGAGTTACTTTAGATTAGGTAGTTGGGAGTGAAGGGAGGGGAGGCCATCTGAGGGTAGGAAGGATAGTAGAACGAATCTGACATTATTACCCTATGTATGTGTATGACTACATGATCAGTGGAATTCTCCATCATGTACAACTGGAAGAATGAGAAATTATACTCAATTTATGTATGATGTATTAAAGTGCATTGTACTGTCATGTATAACTAATTAGAACAAATTTAAAAAGTGGGGACTAATATGTCTAAAACTATATATCTTTAAAATACATATTTATTGACTATAAAATTAATTTTATATACTGGTGTACCTACATTCTATTTTCATTCACACAAAAAAATATACTTAAAATGTATTTTATACTACTATTAAAAATAACATATTTCCATGTATACCAAATGTTTTATACATTCCCATGTATAAAACATTTGTTTTGACTAGCTGGACATAAAAATGACACGAGAAGGAAAATTTTCTTTATCTATATTCATATATTTTGGTCAATTTCTTGGCAGAATATATTGGTAACTCTATCTTGATATTTTTTTCTAAAATTGTATTTTTCCATATGGTTTAATTATTTGAATGTTTTCCAAAGAGTCCATGAAATATTCCTTTTATTGTATACATCTTCAATTAACTCTTTTTTTGTGAACTATAATATTTTAATTGAGAAAATAATTGTTCTACTTGATATACAAGCTATGTACTCAAATCCATTTCCTTTGTAGTTTTGAATATTTTTCTATGTGAATTGCATGGATATTTAACCTAATTTATTTCACAAATATTATCCAAATATATGTCAAAAATATAAATATATTAAATGATATAAATTACAAATTCATAATTCCAGAACAAGGGAAATAAATGAAATGAGTATTATTAAGATGAGAGCTCTGATTCTGGAGGACAAAGCGAGGAAGGTATTGGATACCCAACAGAACCATTATTTCTTTGGGGAAAATTACAAAATAATACATAATCACTTAAAGTTCCTATAAATAATCATAAATTCACGTAAAGTGGAGAAATATTCACTCAAAAATGTCACTATATGTCAGAATAGTCAGAATCTGTGGCATCTGAGCCTCAATTTCCTCATGTTCTTTTTAGAGAAGCAACTCTGGGTAGGTGGAGAAGACAGGAGCTCATTAACCCCTGAGCTCACCACATTGTGGTGAGGTGAGATCAAGGAATATGAGAGTTGATGCTTCAGCACTGAATTTGGTAGAGATCATTGTTGATATAGATAGCAGCATTTTTAGTGGAATGGTATGTCAGAGAGCCTGATGAAAGAAAGTTTTGTATAAGAGAATGGGAAAAGAAGAAAGTAATAAATACAATAAGTTATTTCACCTAAAAAAGGAAGCAGAGAAATGAAACACTTAGCACAAGGTTTGCCTATCAGAAATAATCAATGCACTGTGGTAATTTTATAATTTTAAAAATCAAATTATAAATATATTTTACTGTATTATGAGCTTAACAAGTTCATGGATTACTACATATTTTAATATTCAATGATTTCAGATAGGACTTTTCATCCAATTAATGATCAACTGGCATTTAATGAATGAAGATCTTAAAAAATAACTATATAATGCATAAATCATTGTGTAATTGCTGGGACTGATATAGCTGAAACTTTTACAAGTAAATAGAAAGAAATGGACCCACACAGATTGAAAGGGACCTTCTGTGATCACTTATATAAGATGAATTGAGGCACTTAATGAGATAATTTAGGTAAAGTTTGCTGGCATATTTAATTAAAGTGCTTTGATTGTTTAATACAGTATTATTTTGATACCTGGCCCACAGTCCTATGACAAAAACCAGCTTAGTAAGAATTTATACATGAGGCCCAGTAAAAACTATTTTTATGCTTAGGTTCCATTAGCTCTGGACTGTAGCCCAGAAATGCAATTGGACCAAATGGCATGATGTAAGGAGGGAGCCCAATAAGACCATATATTCACATAGTTCTTGTCCTTGTGTAGTGTTTCTTTTGTCCAGTTTATGGGGTGGGACCCAAGAGGAGTGAATGTCTTCAAGGGAATAAGGAGAAGGGAAAGAGAGTCCTTTCTATGATTTATGATCTGCTTTGTGAAGAGGAATTCTGGCTTCTGTGGCATAACTTAGTGAAAAGGAATTTTGGTTCCTATGACTTGCATAGGAGAAGAAGTCAGAGGTAGGAGGCCAGGAGAAGGTCAGAGAGACTTTGCTTTTGAGGTGTTTCCAATCTCCTTTACTTAGCACATCAAAGTGCTGTACTTTGGAGTATTGTATTCTGAGCCCCAACATTAAATTTTAGACAGGAAGTGTTAATGTTTAGGCAAATTATGCTGGAATAAGATGATGAATTTGACCAGTTTTATTTTGATTGTGTTAAGTTATGATTCATAGCAGCTAAAATTATCAGTATTGGGTATTTTCGGGATGTTAAGGAGAAAAGTTTAAATGGAAATAATTTCAAAATGTCTTCAACATGAGTTTCAAATTCTCTTGCATTAATTCTCATGGTTTTTAAATTAATGACTTATGCAACTTTTGCAAACTCAGTGGAGATAATTGAATTCTATTTGCGTGGATACCAAGGCAGTGTATCCTTTTCTCGTTTCTGACAAGCCACCGACACTGATCGACAGGAAGTAGATAATTAAACAGAAAATTTAAATAACACTTTTTCCCACAATACATGTTATGCAAAATACACTACTTAATGAGTAGGATAATTATTAACACTTTCAAAATTGGTCTTAATCTTACATTTGGCAAATATTTTAATGCTTTAGAATATGTTAATATCAAACACTGAATCTATGTGAAAATGTTTTACTTATGCATTTATATTCATAGGTGTTAAGAGAAAAATGGAAGTCTTTTGTCATAAGGATAAAGCTTTTCCACCTTTCATTTTATTTTATTTTTGCTATTTTTGGTACTAGGGATTCAATCCAGGGGCACTTAACCACTGAACCTCATCCCTAGATCTTTTTATATTTTATTTTGAGACAGGGTCTTGTTAAGTTACTTAGGGCCTTGCTAC
This sequence comes from Callospermophilus lateralis, assembly GCF_048772815.1. Lineage (NCBI taxonomy): Eukaryota > Metazoa > Chordata > Mammalia > Rodentia > Sciuridae > Callospermophilus > Callospermophilus lateralis. Next base: position 122,266,592 of record NC_135306.1, on the reverse strand, counting down.
ATTGCTGAGGCTGGCTTTGAATTGGTGATTCTCCTGCTTCAGCCTTCAAAGCCATTAGAATTATAGGTAAGCACCACTGTGTCCAGACCTACTTACTCCTTATAATAGTGCTGAAAAATCATATTGACAAAGCAACTTTCTTTTTAACTTATTTACATGCACACTGAGTGAAATGGAGACTTCTCTTTGAGAATGTGTTTGAGTGAATTAGAGTGTGTTAGAATTTATGTATATTGTTTGGCCAACACATCCCTTCATAGTCCTAGAACAAAAATCATTTTTTTCCACCTTGCACTAAATAAAAAGAAAAAAAAAGTAGTAAGAAGAATACAGAGACAGAGAAGGCAAACAAACCATGCTTTTTCTCTTATTATTAGTTAAGAATATTCTCTAAGAAATATACATTTAATTGAGCTCCTTAACTTTATCCTCACAGGGTGTGAGAGATTAAAAATATAAATATGTATATATATATATATATATATATATATATACATACATATATATGTGTGCGTGTGTGTAAATAGACACATATATAAATACACACACATACATATACATACCTACATAGGACTGTACTTTGATGGGTTTCTTATAATCCCTCAAATTTCAGTATCACCTCCTCCATGGAGTCTGCTTTGTCTGAATGTCTTTACCACTTTACTTGCATGTGTAACACAGCGAGAGTATGTCTTATTTATCTGCTATCCCAATGGCTCTGTACTTCATAGGTGCTCAGTAAAATTTGGTAAAACATCCCACTCTAAGTGAGAAGAATAGGGAATGTACTTTATTCTTCACTCCTCTGTCCCTAGTTTCTAATATTGTTTTAAAAATAACAGGTGATAAAATACATTTATTAAGTGTACATACTAATTAAAAATCATAAAAGGCTATAATGTGCAATGTATAGGTATTATCACCAATTCAAAACCAAGTTTGTTTTACTCCAAAGATCTTTGAAATTACCCTGTATTATGTCTCATATGTCTCCAGTTCATCTCTATGTCATTAAATCCAATATTTTCAAATTGCCACTGCCTACTAAATGAATTCTGGATTTTCTTCTAGAATTACAGAGTCCAGTTGTGCCAATTAAATTTCCATCTACATGTCTTAATTTTTCGTTTTGATAGAAAGCTTTTGTATTTCTATGTTATCCATCATCACATGAGTATATTGGCTTCATTCCTGTTTTCACCTCATCAATTTCTAGCTTTATTCAACGCTACTGCTGATCCATGCTCACTTCTGACCTTTTCCATTCTTTCTGGAAATACAGCATCAAGTCCTCTTAATCTTTGTACTTGACTTATATTATTTTTCTGCCTGGCTTAGTTTTCCTGGATTACTATACATATATATGATTTGCCTGGTCTTTTCCTATACCATACTACTATAATTTCAATCATTTTCCCACTTACAAATTAATTACTCTGAATTTATTACTAAATAGAAGTTCAATTCCTAAGTGTAGTGCAAATTTCTCTATAATCTGGACTCAATTTATTTTCATAGTACTGCTGTTGTAGGGACAAATGAGGCAAGGCACCGAAGATAGCAGGAAACAGTTTTATTTTGCTACAGCCAGGTTCAGAGGGTACAGCCTTTGCTGTAATCAATCAATCCCCTGAACCCCGAGTTCAGGGAGTTTCAGGGTTTTATACCCAGCATGTAAGGGGAGGGGCTCAGAAGTTCACAGTCTGCAGAAGTTCACATAAAATCAGCTTTTTCTTTCACTGTTCTGGGCAAGTTAACTCTTCAAGGACAACATCTGAGAAGGGGAGAGCTTCATCTCCCCTTTCTTTCCTCCCCCTGCCAGCTGTTACCATGGGCCCATTTGTAACTTATCTTAAAAATGTAGACATCTCTGTGAAGCCCCAGGACAAGGCCAGAGGCCTTGTTTGCACATTTCTTCAAAGTACTATACTGGATACGTTTGTGAAAAACTAGTAAGGGGGTGTCCAGCACCTAGAGTGCTGGTATCTTCTCGGCCAGTGGCCAAGTAAACAGGGCAACATGAAAATAGGAAGTTTATCTACATTGGACTCTTTTGCTGACAGTCCTAAAATCAGCCATGATGAAGCAGGCTTTTCTGTGGAGAAAGGGGGTGCCACTTCACTGCCATTATTTACTTTCTGTATTTTGGAAGCATGTGCTGAAACTCCTTTCATCCCTTCCTATAGCAGTCCTACAGACCCACTAAGACTCATCTCTTGTGTTTCTCCCTATGTGCATGGCAGATGATGAACTCCAATGCAGTGTTCCATGTGACATATTCATCAGTTCCCAGCCTACTATTATTTCTGGTTCATATAAGGCCCTCTCCTGTTGTATTCAGTTATTTATTCTCTTTTACCCCATTACCATCACCATCCCTATGTAGCTTTTCAAAATCAAACATTTTAAGGGCTTTCATGGGTACTTTTTAAATTTGTATTCTGGTCAAGCTATGATTATTTAAATGGCATTTTACTAGAAAATATGTTCTATCTTTTCTTTTTTTATTCAGTTTTATAGGTTTTGGAGATAGATCCATTTTTCAGTGTGTGAATCCAGTCTCTTGCTTCTAATAGCTACATCTTATCCCGCTAACCCAATATTTAACACTGCAGGCTGAATGACCTTTAAAATCACAATTCTGATTATGTCATTCAGCTGCTTCTTATCCTTTGGTGATTTTTCGCTTCACTTGGGGTAAACTCCAAAATCCTCAACAGGCCTTCAAGGCCTTATAGGATCTGGAAATTATCCATTTAGCAAGTCCCATCCTTCCCATTTTCCCTTGATCTTTATGTCCCAGCCACACTGGGCTGAAGCTCCTCAAGAGTTACACTTCTCCTTTGTTCTTTTCACATGGTATTCTCTTCTCCTTAGGTAACATCTTGAATTTCACTTTCTCAGAGAAGCATTGTACACCTGGCCAAATAAATCAGAGAATCGAGTTTTAAATTTCTTTCATGTCATTTGCTTTTATAATACTTTACAAATCCTTTATTTGTTTTTCTTTCTGTTTTCAATTATTTATTATCTTTTTTACTCAGTTATAGCATCAGTTCCAAGAATGCTGAGGCCAGGTGACTTCTTTCTTCTTCAGATGATCTTTTTTCTATGTATCAGAAATTCTCAATTAAAAAAAAAAAGTTAATCATAGAGAAGTAGCTTACCCAAGGTCACAAGAGAAATTAAGGTCAAGGTAAGGGCAAGAACTCAGTACCTCTCTTCTTCTTGTATTTGGAGTTCTTTGAATGTAGCTTTGTGCTCTGTTCTTATGTCTACTGCTAGCTCAATGCCTTGCACACAATAGGTGCTCAACAAATACTGAAGAATTAAAACAGAAATAGCAAAGAAATGCTACTGTGGATTATGTGGTTTTATATTTATGTTAAAGGGTTACTGGCAATATATGTTAAATATGCAGAACTTGGAATTTCATGGCAAAAGAAAACTGCAATTCCTATTCTTTGAGTTTATAAGTAGACATTACATTTTTTTTTTATACTTTACCAGGTTTAAAACTTCCTCCTTTTTTCTCATTAAGGTCAAGCTGTTATCAGGAGGTTCTGACAGAAAATGTCACTCAAAATGTGTAGAAAGGTAAGTTTCAAACTACAGTTGAAGAGCAAGAATCAATTTATTAGTGTACAATTCATGCTCATATTAATAAGGAAAAAGACTAATGACCTCTACACTTAAAAGAGGATAGATGGATTCAAGTTTCTTAGAATATTTCCTTTTCTTCAGGAGAACTAGAATAATAAACTGTCATTTTCTCCAACTTGGTTTCTGCCTGAGCAGGTTTTATCAATGGGCCTGTCATGATGCTGAAATTGGAAGCTCTTGCTATGTTGTTTCATGAATCTAATTATCTTGAATCCTTGCAGTGTCAGTGAGAAAGAGAGAAAGAGAGAAAAACTTCTAAAGAAGGTCCTAAACATTTTTTAAAAATTTCAATTTTAGCAGTATTAGGAAACTTGCTGTACATGTGTTCACTAAGAGGTATTAATTAATCAATTATTTTTTCCATATTTTAATTGATGCCTTGTTGTTATACATAATGGTGAGATTTCTTGTTACCTTCTCCTTGTTAACAACAATTTAACAATATAATTTGGCCAGTCTCATTCCCCAGTATTATAAGGTATATTAATTTGTATAACTTATTGAATCCAGGCCTTGAAAACCAGAAATGATCTATTTTCCTCTTGTTTTCAAAGTTAAAATATTTGGAAAGTAGTTCTATTTTAACTGTTAGTGGTACTATTAGCAGTACTAGTAGATTAGTATATTTAAAAAAAATAGCCCCTATTCAATGTTTTGAGAGTAGTGGGTAAAAAAGATCACTGTTCCACTACCTTATCTCACCACCTAATATTCCTCTATCTGAGATTTATGTTGTTGGTTTCAAGTATTGTATATATAGGAGTCTCTCATTCACAAGGTTCTATCCAATTTTAGAGTTTATGTTTTGCTAATTATTTTATTTTTTACATCATAGCCATGCTGTACCCAGAGAAGTTATTAATACTCAGTGGCAAGGAAGCGAACTGAATCATAAGGTTAGGTAAGGAAGAAAACTTAATCATGAGGTTAAATTATTTGCTAAAGGATTCACAATGAAACTTAGGTCTTCATCCTTGGGTCCTACCAGCATCACAAAGTGCTAATGAGAATTTACTGTAAGTGCTTTAACTGAGACGATTAAAAATCAATTTCCATCACCTAATATCTTTTTCCTTACCTACAATGTATTGACACCTCTTGCTTGTTTCAAAACCAATAAGATTTATTTCTATTACTACCATCATGACTCCTTAGGGCCCATGGAAAATCCCACTGCTTAACTCTGAAGCTTTTGACAGTCTACCTCTTTGGATCAGAAGAATAAAAAAGTCAAACCTTATCACAGATAAGAATAAAATTAAAGAAGGAAGAAGATTATGCTTGGGCCTTAGCCTCAGACCTCTGAAGGATTTCAACGGAGTCCTAGTAAAACCTTACAGCCAAGGATATGAACCGCAGCTTCAGAGAATTGAGTGTTAAAGTGTGGAAGAGAAAAGACAGTTTGCATTAGTCAAATCTCTTTAGTCACAAGTGACAGTGCTCCAATGTAGCAATGTGAGCTAAAATAGGAAATTCACTGGATTGTGTCACAAAGTGGAGCACCAGAGTAGGGCAAGGCAGATGGAAGCTGACATCAGGAATAGTAGTTATACCCAGGGACTTGAACTGTCAGGACCGTATCCACTTTTCATTCCCATTCTTTCTCTGCTATGGCATAAGAATGATGTGGAGATTGGGTCTTTAAAAAAGGAATTCAATTTTGAATTCAAAGTTTTTTTTTAACTGGATGACTAGAAATGAAAATAGTACTCTTCTTCTAGCTGGAGTTAAACTCTTAGGAGAAAACTATGATAGACCCATTTTGAGTCATTTGCCAGCTCCTATGAACAATCAAAATGAACAGGTATGATTAAGTTTTATTGTGGCTCAGTTTGTAACTAATGAGGTAGAACTGGTTACCAGAAGAAAGGACAGTCATACATTTATTGCCTTTCAGGCCAAGGATAGACCATGAAGGACGTGCTATGCGGTGCCAAGGAATTCACAGTTTTTCTTAAGCGCATGATTTGTATATTGGAATATTTAAAGTAGGAGAAACAAAATTGGTTTCACCTTTCAGAAAACAATGCTTTCAGCAATGTGAAGATGAAACAGAGATTTTCAAAGGAGAGGATAGGTTTCATAGCACAGAATTCTACAAGTGCTAGAAGAAATGAGATGAGGGTCAGAAGGAAAGCACTAGCAGTGGATAAACAGAGAATTTAGTTTTGAGGAATAGTTTGAAGATACAATTGTCAGGTCTTGGAAGGAGAATAGGACAATATGAGAAAGGAACTTCATTCCTATATTTATAGCTTGTGTGATTATGTAAATGACAATATAATTCACAATCCATGGAAAACAGAAGTATTTAAGAAACTCATTGTAAAATCTGCCCCATTTTTAGCTCTGGCTAACTAGTCAGTGACTATGAACTTTTCTGTGTCTAAGTTTGTATTCGTGGCACATTACTTTTCATATCTTCCACAAATGTTGATGTAAAGAGTAGCAAAGAGGGACTTGGGAAATGTGCCTTTAAAGACCTTGATGAAAAGCTTAAAAATCATCCATGGTTAGACACCTGAGTTTCTAAAATGGCCTGTAGTCCAACTAATATATTTTCATGTAAATATGTTTTCTCATAAACCTCTTCTGCTCATGGAGTCATAGAATTTATAATAATTGCTCAGGCTCACCAGCAGCATGATATAATCCTGAAGATTTTTCATTCTTAAATATTAAGGATTATGCATTCTTAATTGGATCTCATTATTTAAATCTATAGAATGTGTTTTCTCATTCCTTGGTGTTTATACCAATAATAATATAAGGGATTCTAGCACATACTTCTTAAGGGATCATTTAAAAAGCTACCCAGTATGGTCTTTTGAGATTCCATCACTAAGTAGTCTCACTTATTTTCATCAAACGGATTTGTATTTATTTGTCTCCCTCTTCTAGACCAGAGGTTAGCATACTCTGGTTAAAGCCTGGTTGTTTTTCTTTTTAAATATGGTTTTATTGAAACATAGCCAGACTCATTTGTTTGCATATTATATATGGCTGTTTTTGTACTACATTAGCATAGTTGAATAACTTTGACAGAGACAAGTAGTCTGCAAAGCCTAAATTATTTATTATCTTATGCTTGATAAAAAAGGTTTTCACACATTTTTTATAAATTATAACTTGATAATGAGAGATTATGATTTTAGCTAACATTTTATTTTAAAGTAGAGAAGAATGGAATGGTAAAATGCCCTCACTTTAAAAAAATCTTCTGCTCTTGGGGCTGTGGTTGGGGTTCAGTAGTGGAGCACTTGCTTAGCATGTGTGAGGCATTGGACTCCATCCATAGCACCACATTAAAAAAATAAAAAATAATAATAAAAATAAAGATGTTGTGTCCATCAATAACTAAAATTATTTTTTTAAAAGCTGCTAGAGACTTTTCAGTAAGAGTTCAAAGTTTCAGAAAATAAAAAAAAATAATAAATGAAATGGGATCAAATTAAAAAGCTCTGCACAGCCAAGGAAACAACAGCATGAACAATGAGCCTATGGAATAGGCAAAAATCTTTGCCAGCTACTCTTCTGACAGAGGATTAATATAGAGAATATATAAAATGCAACAGCAAGAAAAAACCAAATAACCCACTTAATAAAGGAGCAAATGAACTCAACAGACTTTGCTCAAAAGAAGAAATGCAAATAGCCAATTAATATGTGAAAAAATATATTCAACATCCTTAGTAATCAGAGAAATGCAAATCAAAACTGCATTGAAATTTGATCTCATTCTAATCAAAATGACAATAGTCAAGAATACAAGTAATGAAAAATGCTGGCAAGGAGGTGAGGAAAGGAACATTTTTATATCATTGGTGTGATTGTAAATTAATACAACTGCTATGAAAATTAGCATGGAGATTCCTCAATGGACTAGGAATGGAACCACACACTGTGACCCAATTGTACACAACTCCTCAGTATTTATCCAAAAGAACTAAAGTCCACTGTAGCAATATATACATACCCACATTGATAGCAGCATAGTTCTCAATAGCCAACTTATGGAATCAATCTAGGTGCCTGTTAACATAAAAATGAATAAAGAAAATGTTATATTTACACAGAAACACACACAATGGAGTTTTGGGAAGCCATAAAGAATGGTAAAATTATGCTATTTTCAGGAAAATGGATGGAACTTAAGAACATAATGTTCAGTGAAATAAGCCAGTTTTAAAAGAGTCGTATTTTTTTTTTATCATATGTGGAAACTTGAGAGAAAAGAGGAAAAAATTCATTTTATGAAAATACACTGGAGACCAGTAGAGTAGAAAATAGGGATTTATGGAAGAGAGGAGGAAAGGGAAGGGAGGTACTGGAGGTATTGACCAAATTATGTGCATTTATGAATACATTAAAATGAATCCCACCAACATCCCAAATGAACTAAGACAGCCTCCATCCAATTTGTTTTCTCATTCTTTCATGTTAGCTCTACAAGTGAATGAAACTTCCTTTTATTCATGTTTTTACTCATGTTAGTTTTATTTCCTTCTAGAATAGGATCTAGTGATACCCTGAAATCTTCCTGACTCTTGCCTTTCCTTCGTGTTCTATTAGATACTACTACTGCTATAATTACACATTTGCATATGCTGTTACACATTGCAAATATTTACACATACTTCATCATTTTGTATGTCTGATAATGTCCTTATGATGGACCAGATTTTGTCTTAGTGTTGTAGATAAACACAAGGAGGGCCAAAGAATTTTATTTTCTTTCTTTATTTTTTAAAACCACAATACAAGATGTTTATTTCTCAACTCTCAGCCTTTCCTCCCCAAATCAGTGTCCAATGACCAAAACCTGACGGTCTGGCGCATGGGCAGATCCCAGAAAATATAAGTCAAAGGGCCCAAGTCAGAGATCCAAGTTCAGAATTCAAAGCAGACCAGCGTCAGACTTCACCTAAGCCAGAAGTCAAGGTTCATGTATATCCTCAGATCCTGCTCCCAACTCTGTCCTTCTCCTCTTACTTTCTGTTATCTCTCCAGCTCAGTGTGGCCACTCAAGGGGCTCTCTCTCTCCCAAAGCCTGGGTATCCCCAGCTGGGAAGTGTGTGACTCAAGGCTGGGGTGCTGATCTGTACCTAGTCCTTCTTGGTCCCTCTTGAGGACAGTGGGTATAGGGTTGCCACAGCCTTCACCCAGGGGTCCCAGCACTATTCCTGGTTCCCAGTCTCCCCTCAGCAGCAGCTTGAAGCCAGGGCTGGAGGTGGGCAGCCCAAAGGGAAGGTTAGGGGTCAGGGGACACCTGAACAGTGACAGCAGATGAGCAGTGGTTGTAGTCTTCAAAATGGACATCACAGGTCTCGCAGTACTGAGGGGAGGGAGAAGGGCACCCGTTCTTTGGGTTCCATGTCTCTCCATAGCTCTCCCTGATCATGCAGGCCACCTTGGAAAAGCCTGCTTCTTCAGCCGGCTGAGCAGCATCCCTGCCACCCAGCTCACAGACCCCTACCCAGGCAGCCCCTAGGCCCAGGAGATAGTGCATAGCAGCACTCCCGCTGCTCAAGCAGCACACATCAGGGGTGTCCACCAGAAGGCATCTCCAGTGTTGATATTCCCTCCACCTCCCCCTGCCTCACAGGACCCAACAGCCTTCGAAGTTCTGCCAGGTGCCCCTCCTGGACGGCCTTCAATATCCACTAAGACAAAATGATCAGCTTCAAAGGCTCTCCCTTGTCCATGTCTTCCTGATTCTCCTACTGTAACCTCCCTTGTCATTCTTCTTTTCTTCCTTTTTTTCTCCCTAACAGGATCAGGCTGAGATCTCTGGGGCTCAGGTGTACTGCTCTCATCTGCAACACGGCTTCATAGAAAGCCTGTGTTGGAGCCCCATGCAGGGTGGGCTCTGGCTTTTCAGGCTCTGACTGCTGTTGCCCATCCTTCCATAGGTCACTGGGGTCTGTGGCTGGGGTAAACGTGATGAGGGTCAGCCTGGACATGGCTTTTGGAAAAATGTAGACAAAGGAAGGATGAAACAAACAACCTAACCTCATGGCCCCTGTGGTGACCAGTACCACCTCCAGGGATCTTCTGCGAGGAGGAAAGATGGCCTTGGATGAACAACATCCTATTGCCCCAAAACCTGACTCCACAACCTAAAGCCCTGCAGGGCTTAAGGGTCATGGGTCACATGTGAAAACACTGACCCCTAGAATAACAGACCTGGCCCCTTAGTAAAGATTACTAAAACTCCGTGAGGGACTAGCCCTGTGGCTCTACTATGGCAGAGCTCTTGCAAATATAAAGCCCTGGATTCAATGTGCAGCACTGAGAAGAAGAAAAGAAATCTCTAATACATATCATTAAGGAAACTCAAACCGGCCTTTTAATTCCTGCTCGATCCTATTTCGGGGTCTCCTGTTTCCAAACAAAAACAGACGTGACATTTTTCTGCAGTATCTCCAGAAAATGGGAAAGGCTCCTGTCTGCGCTGCTTTGTAGCTTCCGTACACTAAAATGGCGCTATTCTAATCTAAAGAGTTGACAAACAGCAGCATGGCACGAAGACACATGCGTGATGACACCAGCAACAAAACACCCCAAAGGTGGTTTCCCGCGCTGGAACCTTTTCAGTATAAGCACCAAGCATCGCGGGCCTAGCTAGCGCGAGGACCCGGAGTTCTGTCGGTTGGGGTCCTACTTTACATAACGCTCCCACAGTGCCCTTCGCGCCCGCTGCCCCCCACCCCCACCCCCAACAAACACACACAAGTTCATTTCCTGGAGCTGGTTTAAGAAAGGCCCTGAGGAGCCAGAAGGAAACCTCTGGAATGCCAAGAAGCTGTGAAACGAAATAATGTCATGTTGCCCCTCACCATTACTCTGACCAGGGTTCGAAGAACACACTTAAGAGCCTGCAGCACAGCTCTATCCAATCCCTAAGAGGAAATGGAGAAGTGCCAAGGGAGGAACAAAGGAATGGCTGGCACCACCTCAGGTGAGCACGAGGAACCTGACTGGCAATAGAGGCCCAGTGGAAAGACCTAGAATGGAGTCAATCCTCAGGGCTGTAGTGCAGAGCTGGGACCTGAGGGGAAAGGTGTGAGAGAGGCAGGGAGGGATCAGCAAGTCAGCTTGCTCCAGTCCCCATCCCTTCTTGACCCCTTAGTCCCCAAAGAATTTTAAGTAACACATGATAATTTATTATATAAGTTATTATGTTGCTCCACAGTGGAAAAGCTTGTTCCATAGCCTCTGACTTCAAGCTTATCTTTCTAGTACATTTACAACATCTAAATATCAGTTATTACTTTTATAATGAACATTTTTTAAAGCAAACTCTTAGTCTTCAGACCATGATAATAAATCTCATATAAAATCTGTGGTCATTACAGTATGTCACCAGGCAAAATGGATTTAAGTTTTGATTGTAAAGTACCAAACAGGTTGTTTTCTGGATATTTTGAGTGTGTTAAGTAGAAGACAGAAATATTTTGTCATATTATAGTAACCTGATTCACTTCCATATTAAAGAATTAAAACTGTGATCTCTCAGCATGAATGAATGGTAAATAGAACTTTCAGTACTATTTACTTAGGACCTTTGCCCGGAAACTGAATTCATCCTTTCTCAGTCATTTTAAGAGTAAATCCAGAGATACAAAATAACAACATTATGAAGTTCAATTGCATTTTACAAGTTTTAAGAATCTTTATCTGATAAGAATTCTGTAAAAATTAGTGAGTCAGATTTTACAGATGAAAGGAGGGATTTAGGACTTGCTCAAGTACATAAGATCCAGATTTGCGGCTAGTACTCAGTTTACTTAAAACTCAGGTCTGCATTTCTTCTGTGGTACTGCCCCATACTATACCACCTTGGCCAGTATTTCAGCTACACGCTCCTGACAGAGGGATTTTTCGATAGTGAAGTGGCAGCAACATTTTTTTTCTTTCAGTTTTATCCCACAGATATGCTCTCTGCATACTTTCAAAGACTGCCTTCTTATTAAGCATTATCCTTTATTAGGCATTGTACAATCAAGCAGTGAAAATTAGTTCCAATATAACCTTATATCCTAATTCCAAGATAACACACACTTGGAAAATGCTATCCAGTAGTTAAATATTCAGAAAAGTAGTAGAAATTTCATATTTCAAGGCACTGGGTGCTGCTTTGTGCCTCTACCCGATTTGACTTTCATTTTGTATCAGCACTGGACTTTTCCTGTTAGTATAGGAAGAAGTTCATTGTCCTAGTCATCTCAATTTAGGACAAGGGAACGGAACCCTTATGCTGAAACAAATATACACAGGCAGGGGAAAATGCCGACAACATCAAATGTCTGCACTCAAAAATAATTCTAATACTCCTGATGTGTGTTAAACGGCACAATTTTGTATCCATAAGGGAAGAAAGTTGCATAAAAAAACAAGTGACATAAGAAATTGTAAAGGAGACCTCAAATTATGACACACTGTGTTACGAAAGACACTTCAGAGACAAGTGGCATCACTGAATGAAATTTGGATACTTAAAATCATATTTGTTGAATTGCCTGTCATATAAATGTTAATTGTGTGTTAGATTATAAACAAAATGTTGTTTTAAGCAACAGAGATGTTTTAGAGAGATGAGATAATCTCTAAAGCTTTAGAAACTGAATGAGTAGCACACATTGTATAATCACCCACACACTTTGTCATGATTGGAAATATTTGACTTTGTTAGCTCCCTTGTATCTGGAATATTTTATAAAAGTATGGGAATTTCTCCATATCTTACAAGTTATAGAGCCAAAATTCTTTATTTAAGCAATATTGGGCATCTGAGGTTTAAAAAAAATAATTAAAATCTAAAAATAATCACATCTTGCTCAGGAAATCAATACATTAAGTAGTAGGAAAACTTGAAATCACACTCAGATACAGGATTTGTAAATTCGTCTTTAAATGTTTAAAATGTTTTACCTCAATGACTGTTCATTGCCCAAATAACTGTCCATGCTTCTTCGTTGAAATTCCATGGTCTTCCTCAACTGTATCTGAATCTAATCTTTTTGTTCTTATTCCCTGTGTGTTTTCATCTCATATTCCCTGTTTTCTGTTCATGGTGACATTTTTCTCTTCCAAATTTTAGCTCCTGCCCTTCCCACTGCCTGAAGGCTTTTTCCTCATTCTGAATGCTAGTTTGATTCTTTAAGTTCCAACTCAAATGATTTCTCTTTCTTAAATTATTTCCTACTTCCCAGGAAGCATGTTGGCACCCATTTAACCCTAATTACAAACATCTGCAGGCGGTTGTAGCTAACAAGCGCCATTTGTGAACAGTTTGCTCCTTCTTACTGTGAAGCAGAATAGACAATGACTCTTGTTATTGGTGACTACAGAAGCAGACATTTTATTGATAAATGGTCATCTTGCCAGGCTGCAAACACCTATCCTGACAGTACTTCTTCAATGTTTACTGAAAAATCTTTGAGATTGCAAGAACTGATGTGAGAATTAAAGAGGAAGGTTCTCTATGTAAATAACAAGGTACTTCAGAAAGATGCTGATAGACATTCCACTGTATAGATATATTTTTGTTATCTTAATGATGATTAAATCATTAGGTTCTTTTTTTTATAAAATATTTGGGGTTCTTATGGTTGTCATGTCAAAGATCTTTGTCAGATTTCAACATCCCCCAAACTTGATTAACCTCAAAACATTTTGCTTAAAAGTCATGAGACATTCATTATAATTATTTTTCATATTTTGAAATCTAGCTTCTATGAATAAACCTTAAAATGTAAATTTATTAAAATTAAAGGAGATATTTGATGTTTCTTAGTTTGGAGATGGCAGACATAACCATTTATTCAACAAAAATTGATTGAACATCTTCTCTTTTCCTTAAAAATGTAGTAATGTGGAAACTGTGGAAAAGTCTACTTTATATAGGAAAATAACCACTTAAAATAGTATATTTTTAAATAAATATCTGACATTATCTTATGCAAGGTGATATACAGTTTTATTAACACAAACAAGATTTTCCAAACCTTGTGCTAATATTTGGCCTGAGAAAGTTTATTTATCTTTTCTTTACTGGAACTTACTCACCCACAAAATAAGAGAAAGTGAAAGAAAATATTTTCAGATTTTTTTTTTTGTTGTTGTTAACAAATGCTATCAAGTTTTATTCTTATTCATTTTTTTCCACCTGGTCTTTTGAGTGTTTCACAGCTTTTCAGGTTGGAGGAAACCAGAACCATTGTGGTTGTACTCTAAACACTCTGCAGAACAGCAAGGCGTTATGGGAAAGCCCAGAATTATTTATGAAAGGAGGCCCAAATCAGACAGGTACACTAGATTCATTACACAGGAAAGAATATTATTTTTTCTTTTCTGAAATAACCATGGTTGTTAACAAAACTTTCTGTTATACAAAGTTTTCATTATATTGAATGCATCTAAATTCACCCAGGATCTTGCAGCATTGAGTGCCACTGATCTGTCAATGGCAAAGACAGATGGTTCCACGGAGGATGTGAAAAATGCTAGTTTGGGAAACTTATGGTTGATAGAAAGAAAAGGAAAACTTATTTGGGGCAGGCATTTTCTATAGGAAAATATATATTTGATATAAAATTTATGTTAGAAATAAACTTGAGTCAGTATAATATGGCTTAGTAGCCAAAATTTAGAGAGTGAGAGAATTTTTTTTTTTTTAACAATTTTAACTGACCAGAATAGAACAAACTGACTCTGAAGAAATCAGATTCTCCTGAATGGATGTTCCAATGGGAATATGAAAATATATTAGTAGGTATGGCAAAGGGGTTCTCTGTGTGTAGTAGGACATTGACAAAGATGATCTTGAATTTTCCTTTTATTCCACTTTCTCACACTATTCATAGGATGACTTTTTCCTTTTCCTCAAACTGTAGATTTGAAAGGTAAGCATATAAAGATACAGAAGGAGAATATAAAGAAAAGATTCAAAGAAGGGGGAAAATGAAGAGAGACAGGGAGAACTGAAAGAGGAAAATAGAAGGTAGGATGAGGAGAGATGGAAAATTAGAGAAAGGGATGCGTAGAAGATGTCTAATAACTTATTTTTCCTTATCAGGAATGGGCCAGGATACAGAGACTAACATACAAACTCCTAGTTAAACCTCCATGACATTAGCATATTAGACAGGTCTTCCCACAGTGCCAGGGTGGCCGCTGACTTTGGCCTGATCTCTTGTATACTGAGTCCTGCCTCTGAGTCCCACATGGAACACAGTGGAAAAACAATGCTACAGAAAACCCCACTTGCTTATGAACAGAGCTATAAACCTCTGTGCAGAGCCTGGGGCTTGCTTTTTGCCTAACTGGTCTTCACCTCCTCATGCTTCCAGCATTGTTTCTTATCCCCCTGTTTTCTTCTGCCCTTTTTATTTATTACAATGATTTCCTCTTGATGCTCATCTGACTTTTTTTGATAGCCGTTTTGTCTCTTTATCTCATTCACATTCCCTCCCTATTAGACATGCCCCTTTCAGCACTTTTCTTGGGCATTACATGACCTACTCACTCATTCATGTTACCCTATAAAATTCAAACTGTTTCTTTCTCACAGGCTTAGAAAAATTTGCTGATCTCTGCCTCGTGGCATTCAACTCCGATGGGGATACATACCAGACAATACCCAAACATTCTGGAGGCAATGAAGTGAAGAAACTCTCTCATTAAGAAATTACACCTTAAATATAATTTTTTGTTCCTCTTGCAGTAAACTTATGTTGACTTATAAGGCAGTGATGAGGAAAGGTTAAAAGGAAAAGCCACAAGCAGAAACATAATAACTTGAAAAAAATTACTGAAATAAGTCCTGTTGGCTGAGACACAATGTGAGCCTCCCTCCACCCCCATGTAAAACAGAATTCATTCCAGAACCCATAGCTGCAGCATGGCATTGAATACATGCTATTTTAATGATTTGAAATGAAAGATGAACAAAGTGATGTGAATGGAATTTTTTTATATATATATCAGGGATTAAAGCCAGGGGTGTTTAACCACTGAACTACATCCCAGCCCCCTTTGTTAATTTTTATTTTGAGACAGGGTCTCACTAAGTTGCTTAGGGCCTTGCTAAATTGCTGAGGCTTAGCTTTGAACTTGCAATCCTCCTGCCTCAGCCTCCCCAGCTGCTGGGATTACAGGCATGTATCACTGCACCCAGCTGTGAGTTTTTAAAATTCTTTTAACAACTCTGTGAGTACTTTTTTCCCCCCAAAGATCTAACAGACTCACTGGTTTATAAGTCAACATTAGGAAAGATATTTTTCTTTCTTTACAGGTTAGCAAATATGAAAAATTTTTTTGATATATCACTGGAGTCACAAGACACAATGTGGGCAGTTTAACATTTCTCACAATATCTCTGAATTTTGACATTTTGATAGCAAGACACAAAATTAGTAAATATGTCAAGATATTAAATTTGAAGCAAATGTCTATAGTTTATATCTTTAAAATCAAAATCAGTTTTGCTTCTGTCTGTAAGTAGTATGTATCAAAGTAAGCTTCTTGAAAATAAGGTAAGGGTTAGAGAGAAAACCCAAACAAAACAAAACAAATATCAGGTGTTTGATTCCCTTGGAGAGCAAAGAAGGCATCTAACGTTTGTGGACCCAAGAGAAAAGGAAATTAAATTCCATGATTGCCCACCCTTTCCATGTTCACATGCTGGATGATGGAGGCTGAAGTGAAAGTAGCCTTCAGTGTGTCAATCTTAGCTGGACATATGTGGACATAGAAGACTCTCAATAAATACCAACTTTATCAACTTGAAAACTATCAACTGTCTCAATACATAATATAAGATAAAAATTTTGACCAAACATACCTGGTATAGTTAATATAATACAACCTGGATTTAAAGGCAAGGACTAAAAAAAATTCACATTTTATCAAAATTTTCAATCCACCAAAAAGTTATAACTCTAAATTTGTATGCTGCTATCAACATAGATTCAAAGAACATCAAACAAAACTAACAAAGCTAAAAGAAGTAAAGACATAGAATCATAAAAGAATCTAATTACTAGAATACATGTAAAATAAGTCATTAGGGTTAAGAAAGAATAACAATACAAACTTGAAAATCATTAAAGATAAGAAAGAATAACAACACAAACTTGACATAAGTGAAATTAATAACAAGTCTGCCTCAAAACAAAGGATTTTTTTTTTTTTTTTTTTTTGTACTGGGGATTTAATCCAGGGTTGCTTTACCACTGAGCTACATTCACAGACAGAGTATCACTAAGTTACCCAGGTTGGCCTCCATCTTGCAATTCTCTTGCCTCAGCCTCCTAAATCATTGGGTTAGAGTTGTGTACTACTGTGCCCAACAGAAGAAATTTTTAAGTATTTTGGACATAAACAATGTCCAAAATGGATTATGTCCTGGATCACAAGAAAATTTCAATATATTTGGTGGTTTGAGACTGTTCACAAAATAGTGATTTCAGGATTACAAAAGAAGTTAAGATGCAGCTGTCAGCCTAGTTGAAATTTCTTTAACATTGTTTTTTGTGTGAAGATGTTTTCCAGCTAACTTCCTTTTAAGGAGTTTCCTGGGGGAGAGAGTGATAAGCACCATACAACTTCCAACCAGCCAGAACCACTCCATCAGGCAAAAGGCACCAGGGAGCATGTTTTAGTGACTATAAGATGACCTCTGCTCATTTTGGTGCTAAAACCTCTGCCTGGGAGGGACCTAAAGCCCATTCCACAAAAGGGACAGATACGGAAACACTTTGTCAAACAGGGCCTGCAGCAATTTACCTCTACCTGTACATGAGATGATGACTTACTCCTTCTGAGTATGCATTCTCTTTTCGTAAATTTACATGTGTTGCTGAACTTTGGGGAATCATGGCTTTGGAAGTGATTCCCCTGTGGTCTCCTTTGCAACAAATAGACCTAGTTTTATGTGATAACGGATCTGTTCTAATTTGATTCCTACCAAGAATTAATTTTTTTAAGTTCAATTACAAAACCATTTACTTTTTTCTTTTCCCATCGAACAAAACAATATGAAAAGCAATTTGCAAGAAACAAATACAAAATATTATGCAAGAAAGCAACATAAAAAGATTATTGAAAAGGTTCGAATATTTATCAACGAAGCAATGATTAAATAACCAAATGAATTAAGGAAGAGTTGGTGTTGTAGTTAAATCTGTGCCGAAAACAAAATGTGTAGACTTAAAAAACAAAAGCTTTAAAGTCAGCAACGTATGTGATCATTTCATAAAACTGGATAAAGAATGGCAGATTCAATGTAAATAGTTCATGAAAGAGGAATTAAGAGCAGAAGTCAGTGAAATAAAAAAGCAATCAGAAATAGAGAAAATAAATAAAGCCAAAGTTGAGGTTTTGAAAAGACTAATGTTGTAGACATGGATATGTGTAGAGTGAATTTCCTCCAAAGTCCTTCAAAGGACTTCCTGTCCAGCTGCAGGAAGCACAGTGAAGAGAGACGTTTACCTGCCCTTCAGAATCTATCTCAGCTGTCTACAGAGCTGTCTGTCTCTAGATTTTGACTTTAAAGACATTTCATTTTAGAGTTAAGCAGAAATATAAACTCTCTGCAGTTTGAACCTGATATGGATTAATTCTTGGAACATTCCAGCTATAGTGCTCCCTGCCTTGTTGGCTAAGATTTTGGCAAACTTGTTAATGTTGATTTCTAATAAATTATAAACATTGGAACTGGGAGTAGTTCAGGAGAGCAGCTGAGTAGGTAATTTGGTTTTGAAGTTGAATATTTCTCCACTTGTCATGCAATAAGGACCCTGACATTGAAAACAGAAAACAGATGTAATACACATGGACCTGGCATAACATGGTCCAGCTGTTAAACATTTCACTTTTTTTTTTCTTTTTTGGTAGTATTGGGTAGAACCTAGGGCTTCATGCATGCTAGGCAAGCCATCTACCACTTAACTGTAGCCACAACTAACCTTTCACTGGTAACGGATTAAGACAGTATACGTGTGGAATAGGATGCACTGGATAGCATATTCTTTAGGTCTTGAGATGGGAAGAAATGTTTTACAGATAACATGCTTGTGTGTCGTTGTTACATGCTGATGATGTTCCCTTGAAATACAGAAAGAACTGAAGAAAATACAAGGTAACTGAGAATCAAGTGTCAAAGCTCCTGCAGTGAGAGGTATAGAAATCAAAGGATCAAGCAAGGATTTAATAGTCAGAGAGAGAAACTTTAAAGACAGTTAAATGTTCACCAAGGCTGTGCTTTATATCAAGGTCAGGGCTCTCGTAGGAAACTCCTGGGACTTTTAACACATTGAGTGGAAAGATCTGGGTGGATGCTATAAAATTTTTGACTTCTCAGAATCTCTTGACCTATGAAGTATATAAAATTGGCAAACTCCTTAAGACAGAGTGTTCACCATTTCCAACTTAGAGCATTTGATAATAATTCAGAGGCTCTTTCCTGTTAGTCAGCAGACGGACCTCTCAGAAACTATCTACCCTCAGGGCCCTTATTCCTGTACCCTAGGGTGAAGTTGTTACATAACACAGCTGGTTCTATAGTTCAAATGAGTAGCAAAAATCAGAATTTATATAGCAGCAGATCTTGGGTGAACATGAGTGGAACCGGATTCTAAAGGTGCTTAATAAAGAGAAAATAATATAAAATAAGATGGTTAAGAGTTTGTTGACTTATAAAGGTAGACTTTAATGTCCTCTCAGTGATCACAGAATATGGGTAAATCGTTACTAAGATATCTCTTGAAAGCATTTAAAAAGTAGTAGTAATATACTCAGTGAAAGTATAGACGAAAAGGCTAGAAATGTTATAGCAGAAAAGGGAAGGATGAATCAAAAACGCCTTGAAAAATGGACATGTGGGAATTAGATATAGAATTTATGGTCAGAAGGTCCATGGAAATCCCAGAGGACATATCATTTAAAGGACTTTGATGGGAAATCTGTTGATGGGACACCAACAACACTAAAACTTTCCCTGTTGACTTCAATCTGTAAGCCAGGGATGTCAGTAGAGGTTATTAAAAGTGTTCTGATAGCAATAGGACAATAATCACCCTACCAAACAGAGAAGAGGTGGTGGAGTTAACTACTAAATCGAAGCATTTACAATTATTATCCTGAAAGTTGGAGTGAAGTTAATAGGTCTAATTGCTAGAAATATTAAACATTTTTCTCATATATCTGTCAAAGGTTTGTATTTCGTCTTTTGAGAAGGTCCATTTAATTCCTTTGCCCATTTGCTGATTGAGTTATTTGTTTTTTTGTGTAAAGTTTTTTGAGTTTCTGTATCCTAGAAATTAACACCCTATCTGAGGTGC
This sequence comes from Callospermophilus lateralis, assembly GCF_048772815.1. NCBI lineage: Eukaryota > Metazoa > Chordata > Mammalia > Rodentia > Sciuridae > Callospermophilus > Callospermophilus lateralis. The sequence goes on along the minus strand of NC_135306.1, from coordinate 122,246,583 downwards.
AGATGTCAAAATTTTTCTCCAATTCTGTAGGCTCTTTCTTTATGCACTTGATTGTTTCCTTTGCTATGAAAATCTTTGGTTTGATGCCATCCCCTTAATTGATTTTTGATTACTTCTTTCACTAAAAGTCTTGTTAAGGATGTTACTTCCTAAACTAACCTGAAGTATTGGGGCTACATTTTCTTGTAGTAAGTGCAGGCTTTCTGGTCTAATTCCTAGGTTTTGATGCACTTTGTCCTCATAAAACTAGGCATAGAACCACCATATGATCCAGCTATCCCACTCCTTGGTATATATCCCAAGGATTTAAAATCAGCATACTACAGTGACACAGACACATAATAGTAAGAATACTACTCTGGGCTGGGGATGTAGCTCAAGCCATAGCGTGCTCGCCTGGCATGCATGCGGCCTGGGTTCGGTCCTCAGCACCACATACAAACAAAGATGTTGTGTCTGCCGATAACTAAACAATAAAATATTAAAATTCTCTCTCTCTCTCTCTCTCTCTCTCTCTCTCTCTCTCTCTCTCTCTCTCATTCTCTCTAAAAAAAAAAAAAAAAAAAAAAAAGAATACTACTCAGCTTTAACTAGCAGAAGAAATCAAGAATGGAAAACCAGGAATCTGGGGGCATTTCCCTCAATTAAAAAATCATGACACCTTGCTCAGTATATCAGCCTGAGCCCATTTGTAGAATTGGACTGCATGGACCAAAAACAATGCTGGATTCTTAGGGGAAAGACCTTGCTACAACACAAAAAATGTGTTCTGTAATTCCTCAATTTTTCCTCAAAAGAATCTATTGCCATTTACTCAGTTTAAGCATTAGTCTTGGGAAACAGGGTTTTTCAGATGTTTTCAAAACTACTGCATACAGGTCTGCATTGACATCATTCCCTAGATAACCAAAGCATATCATGGACCTCTAGATGAGAGTAAGTTTTACTGGGCCAGGTAAAACAAAGTCTTAGTAAAGTTCTTATAGTGAGTCTTCTTGATCAGTGGGTTCAGCAAGTGGCCATTTTCCTGTTTTCCACATGCATAATTAAAATATGAATTCTTGGCCTTCAAGCAATAAGAGCTATTATAGCCAAGAGGATCAAGAAAAAGCCTCTGAAACCACCTCTATTTTCTAGCCAAAATAGTACCTCGAAAACTCAGGCCCAAGTTGGTGGTAGACACTAGTGCCTATTTTAACTGGAATTTGCCCTGTTTTCTTTATTTAACCTCTCTCCAATTTTTTTCCAGGATCTTAAAGTAACCCATGTAGTCTACTTCCTCATACTCCTTGTTGGGTGGCTTGAAGCTAGCCTTGCTTCTCTTCATTCTATAATCAGAGTCATTATCCAGCCCAGGTTTACCTATGTAATTCCTCTTCCTCAAAATACATGCATGGCTTCCTTCTGTGTCAAGTCAAAACTACGTAATATAATACACTTTAATTCTTCTGAGGCCTCTGTGGTAGCATCTAGCAAGTGCCATAATTTGATCATCTTGTTTTAAATTGTCCATTCTTTCCAGATCTCCTGTCCTTAGTAAATTGGACTCAAAGGCAAGCAGCTATGTCTTATTTACCTTTTTTCTCCAGTGCTTTATCTATTATCTGATGCATAGTGCATTGTTCAATACATGTATGACTAAATCAATGTTTGTGGAGGCACCTGGCTCGTATTAGTTGTAAGAATCAACAACGGCTAGTTAAATCTGTTAGCTGAGCACTGTCAGGAGACCAAGTTAAGGAAGATATCAGCAATATTCAGGAATGTGGGATTGACTTGTTGTCTTGTAGAAATTATTTGCTTTCTTATTTAATTTCTAGCCTGGGCTAACATTAAAATTTCTTGTTATTCCCAAAGACATGAAGGATGCCAGTAAATGATGTCAGGGACAATTTTCTCAGAGCAGAAAGTACAATAATATTCCAGTTGATATATCATTTGCAGATATTATAAAGTTAGCTGTTGTGGCAGTGCAGATCAATAATAAAAAGGAATGTTGTCTTCCATGCAAATGACAACTGCCATAGATTCTTGACAAATCCATACTCACAGAACACACATATAGCTCTAGTTTAATTTCTAAGCCACCTCCCACTCTATCATACAGTGGGATTATTCAGGACATGTAGATCTCTCTCTCTCTTTCTCATTCTCTCTTTCTATCTCTTTCTCCCTCTCCCTGTCTGCACGCATGCGCGCGCGCACACACACACACACACACACACACAACACACACTGCTGTGCCGTTGAGCCTTGTTCACAGATTTCTAGAAGGGTTGTTTGTTAGAACTAGAAGGGTTTTAATATACTTTTTATATAATCCTATCATTTTCTTGACTAGTAGACTTGGTTTAGAGGTATTCTGGAACTGCCCCAAAGCCCACGATCAGTCAGCATCCAGAGCTTCTTGAGCAATTTTTTTTTTTTTTCTGTGCTAAATGATCTTAATGCTGATGCCTTGTAGCTCACCCTAAAGTCTGATGTAGTGAAACATGGATAGCCACAATGAGTGTGATGTTATAATGGCTTGGGGACATTTTCCTTTTTAGTTCCAAAATGTTTTAATCTTTTTCCTGAAAGTAAAAATAAATACATATTAAAGGGCTTTGTTATAAATACACAATTGATTGAAATTTCAAGGAAAGCAAATTCATTGTTTTAATGTTTCTGTTTGTAAATTTTTGAGGAAGGATGAAAAATAATTTCACTCTCAAAGTATAATACTGATAATTAAAAATTTTATACAATATGTTTTAATTTAGAAAAGAAAAATAAGTTTGATTGAAATTATAAAAACAATAAAATTTCAATAAAATAAAACTTAAATACTGAAAGATAGAAATGATTTTTTTGTCAATGAATATTTAATGATCCAGTATAAATAATATAAGGGATATGATAAATCCAATGAAATACTATAATTCCAATTAGTATTCGGTTTACTTAAAGTTAATATAAATATCAAATTTTTAACTATCAAATTTTATTGAAGTATCTGTAAAATAATCATTGTAACTGTAAGAAAACAATTTGACAATTTTAACAAGTTGAAAACTTTTAAATTGATCTATACTAGCTTCTTCCACATCCTAGCATTCTCTAAGCAGTACTGATCATGCTTTGAAATACAGTAATTTCTTTCTCTCTACATTAGCAATTAACAAAATTCCAAGAATTTACTGATTCATTAAGAAATGTATTATTCCCTCTTTCTTCTGTCTGAAATTGTGGTTATTTCACTGTTCTGAGATTATAAATTCATTCCTTTCAACAGAGTGTATGGGGTGGCTGTAGTTTTGGATTAATCTGTATAGGTCCCTAGCAGACCAGACGAAACCAGAATGTCTCACACTTGAGCTAAGTGCCTCATAAGCAAACCTTGAAAACTGCCAGCTTTCAACAAACAAATTAAACCAGGTGATTCTAGTCAAGGTGAGTCAGCATAATAAAGAAATCGTCTCTGTTTTAACCCCTAAGGAAAGGAACTTTGAAATGATGTATCCATTCTTTATATGCTTTTGCTTTCTTCAGCTGTTTTCTGCCTTTGAAACCAAACTCTTCTGCTCAGGTCATCAGAATACTCATTCTATTTTTCAGATTAAGTTTTTGCCCCATTGCAGAATTGCAAATAAAAGCCAAAATAACCTTAAATTTGTTTTATTTTTTATCTTCTTTCAAATTCTAGGGAGACTCTACAATTATGAGAACTATAGACTATTTTAGAGGTTATCTACTCTTATAATGGCAATTCTTATATTTCTCAAGATTTGTCTTTTTAAAATAAAGAATGTAACATTTCCATGCATTGAAGAACTATATGATCTTACCCTCCAAAGCTTGTAAGAATCATCTTTAAGTAACTTTCCCCAGGAAGCCACCCAGCTACCTAGGGTCCATAACATTTAACGTGAAAAAGTGCATAAAAATAAGTTCACAAATATTGGCTTCATTGGTTATTTAGAATTCACTAGACTGTGAGGAATTGTACTGTGGCTTCTCAAAAGAACTAGGACTTATAAGAACTTAGTAGACTGGGGTAATTTCCAGTGACTGCTTCCCGGGGACTTCAAGGGAAATGCCTCATCCTTTTCTCCTCAGTGTGGCACTGCTGAAACACTTTCAGTGTCCAAGCTGAAACACTCTCAAGGTCCAAGTCCTGCACTTATTTACTGCCTAACCCACGCCATGCAGTCTCTTTCTCATTATAATGCGATTATTCACCGTGGTACCATGTTTCTGCGGTAGCAGGATAGAGGCTGCACAGCAGTATCATGAATAGAACATTCACCTTATTTAATATCAAGTTAAAGTTAAAAGTGTAGGTAGAGATTGCTGTAGCTCTGAAAGTGAGTCAGGCTCTTGAATCAGTCTTCAGTGCAATCCTTACCACTCTAGGTATTCTTGCACATTAAGGAACACAGCCAATAGAGAAGCACGGGGTCAGTGTCATGGTATCTGTAAATCTATTGTTTAAATTCTAATTAATTTTATGAATGAAAATTTTCACATCTACTTATTATATTTTAAAAAGTCTCATGCATATGACATTCATCTTTAGAAAAGATTTTATTAAATCCCCAAATTAAATCAGATCTTCCTATCATACACTCATATAATACCCTATAATTTTTCTTCTTAGCAATTACCACATTTTATAATTACATAATGGTATAATTGCATGATTAATATCTACCTTCTATATTAGACTGTAAGTTGCATTATGGTAATTACTAAGTTTATTTCGAGCACCATGAATGTCCTAAGCACTTTTGGAGTTTGACACACAGTAGATAATCAAAGAGATGTTTGTGGAATAAATACACTAAATAAGAAATGTTCTTTCTTTCAAGCTCTGCTAATTCATAACAAGTCTTACCCAAGAAGTCAAGGCAAGGATTCAGAGTTCTCAGCACAACTTTCCAGAGAGTCATTGCTAACTAGAATGGACAGATTAAAACACTTTTGCCTTCCTTGACCTTGCTACTGGTTTGGAATAGTATTCCCTAAACTTCCCTCCTAATACTACTCACCTTGAGATGCTTAACAGAAAAATACTTTTCCATAGCCCTTCCTCTAGAAATTCAGCTTTAGTGAATTTAAGGTGAAACCATGGTAGTTTATACAACCATCCCAGGTCATTCTTATTAGTAAGTAGAATTGGAAAGTACTAATAGAGACATACTTTTCAATGTTTTCTAAACATAATACTCAATAGAGAATTTAATAAAAGAAGATCAACATCCCTGCCCTCAAAAATAAAAACACCTACCTCTTCCTAGGACTTCTAATGAGAATTTCCTACATGAAAGGTTAAGAAATCTGGATGTTTTACAAATACTAGTTAATTCTTTATATCAGACAAGTGTGAGAAACTTAACCACTTATTATTTAACTGCGTGTAACTCTCTTTTATGAGCTTATATGTAGCCTTTTAAAAAGTGGAACAAACTTACTTTTTGAAATAAGAAAAAATATGAGTTTTATATGAATATGATGATGAATTAAGCACATGCATCATCTCAATCCTATCATTAAACCCCACTTAAATATCATAGAGTTGATTTAAAATGTTACAAACTGATAAGGCTGTTTTATTCTGTGTATTATCTTGTGCTACTATAAAAAATACCTGAAACTGGGTAATTTATCATAAATAGAAATTCACTGGCTCACAGATGTGGCAGATGGAAAGTTCTATATCTAGGCACCAGTGTCCTTGTGAGTCATCACATGGTGGAAGGCCAAAGGGAAAAAATGGAAGAGGAGGCCAACCACACTCTAATAAAGGAACTAGTGCTACCCATGGAGGTGGATCCCTCATGTCCTCATCACCTCTTAGAAGTCCCTCTTCTGAATACTGCTAAAATGCCAATTAAATTTCAACATGAGTTTTGTAGGGCACAGATATTCAAACCATAGTAAAGGGTAAAGAGAATGAGGGGAAATGACTCAGAAAAAAATGCAGAATTCAGCACAGCTGAAAAGGTAGATGTTACATGATGGTAGGGATATTTCAAATTTCAGTTGTCACTCCTGTTAAGTTTTTACAAGGAGGAAAGCACAAGAATCAAGCTAATCTTCTCCACAGATTCTCAGTCAAGTTCATTAATTGGAGGCTGAAGTACCCCTAAGTGGGAAAGAAATGTAGGACTGAAAACAAAACAAGTAACAACTAAACAAAGATATAGGATGATTACTTGCTAGTTTGTGTGTAAAATAGACAGACCCTCAAAACCTAGCTGACTGCCCCCTTCCTATCTCAAGAAAAGACAGCAGGTCTACTGCACTGAGTCTGAGAAGAACCAAGTACAGCTACAGGCAGGAGAGAACCTCCCCAAAGAGGAGGCTAAGTGAGAATGGAAGAGAGGAAAAGCAGAAAGTAACAATTCAGCCTATCAACAGTGAGTCACTGCACTGACTCTGGAATCCCAACTTTTCCCAATGTTCAGATTTCTTATATATCCAAAATTATTAAATGTTTTTATCTACTCTGTGCTCACTCTTTTTCTCTCTCCCTCTCACTTCTCTTTTTGTTTGTTTTTTTGTTTGTTGTTTTATTTGGGAGGACTTTCAGAAGCATTGTCTCTGAGGTAAATAGTACTTTACTCAGGTAGAGACTGTTATCTTGAGAAATCAATTCTATAGAAAAGATTTAGAGAAAATGTGAGGTAGATATTCTCTCTCTCTCTCTCTCTCTCTCTCTCTCTCAAAAAAAAAAAAAAAAAAAAGGAAAATAAAAAGATAGATGTGTAATCTGTACCCATTGAATTCCAAATAGTGAACACATCATTGAAAACCATAATTTGTCAAAAGTCATAACAGAAAGATTAAGATTATGGATTAAGGATTAGGAGAAAAAGGAAATGGTTAGAGCCCAGGATCTGGGGGCAGTGAGAATATTTCATACTCAATAGAGACTAGTCTACTTCCTCATACTCCTTGTTGGGTGGCTTGAAGCTAGCCTTGCTTCTCTTCATTCTATAATCAGAGTCATTATCCAGCCCAGGTTTACCTATGTAATTCCTCTTCCTCAAAATACATGCATGGCTTCCTTCTGTGTCAAGTCAAAACTACGTAATATAATACACTTTAATTCTTCTGAGGCCTCTGTGGTAGCATCTAGCAAGTGCCATAATTTGATCATCTTGTTTTAAATTGTCCATTCTTTCCAGATCTCCTGTCCTTAGTAAATTGGACTCAAAGGCAAGCAGCTAGCCCAGGCTAGAAATGATGGATATATGTCATTATAATAGTCTCCAAATGCACAGAATGTGTCTCATAAAGAGCGAACCCTATGTATCCCACATTTTCTTTATCCATTAATCTCTTGAAGGACACTTAGGTATAAGGAAAATAAAAGGAAACACAGAGGCAAAATGCAGAGGCAGGAAAAGAATCATGGCAGAATAACAGAGAGGCCAAGCTGCCAAGCTTTATTTATATCAGTTGGTTACATTAGGTCATGAGTGCCATGAGTACATTATTTTTCAGTATTAGTTTAATTCCAGGTGTTGAATATCTGAGATCAAAGTCCAGGTTGATAAGACACAGAGCTTCTTCTGGAAGGACATTACCATAGCAACTAGATACTGCACCTGTATTAGTTATCTTACTAGCTCCAAGGGGAAACTGCTGAGCATTCCAAGTGTGGGAAACAGTGCCAGTAACCCCCCCACCCCAGGAGTTTGCTTACCAGAGGAATGCTTCCCTGTACATTTCCAGGGTCAGAAATACCTATACTTAGATTGGTTCCATAGTAGACCTATTTTGAATTGAGTTGCTATAAACATTAATATAGCTGCATTATTATAGTATGCTAATTTTAAGTCCTTTGGGTATAAACTGAGTAGTAGGATAACTGGGTCAAATAGTGGTTCCTTTCAAACTTTTTTGAGGAATCGCCATCTGCTTTCCGTAATGGTTTCACCAATTTGCAGTACCACCAGCAATGTATGAGTGTACCTTTTCCCTCACATCCTTGCCAACACTTATTGTTACTTGTATTGTTGATAGTTGCCATTCTGACTAAAGTGAGATGGGATCTCAGTGTACTTTTGATTTGCATTTCTCTAATTTCTAGAGACGTTGAACATTTTTTAATATATTTGTTGATAAATTGTATTTCTTCTTTTGTGAAGTGTTGGTTTGGTTCCTTAGCCATTTATTGATTGGGTTATGGATATATACCAATGGAATATTACTCAGCTTTAAAGAAAAATGAAATTATAGCATTTGCAAGTAAATGGGTAGAAATGAAGATATCATGCTAAGCAAAATAAGCCAACCCCCCCAAACCAAATGAATGTTTTCTCTGATATGTGGATACTAATTCACAACAAGGCAGGGGCTGGTGGGGAGCTAGGGTGAATAGAGTTACTTTGGATTGAGTAGAGGGGACTGAAGGGAGGCGAGAGGGTAGAGGGGTAGGAAGGGTAGTAGAATGAGTTAGATATTATTATCCTATGTACATATATGACTACATGCTGGTGTGATTCTACATCATATACAACCAGAAGAATGAGAAATTGTACTCCATTTATATATGATGTATCAAAGTGCATTCTACTGCCTTGTATGACTAATTAGAACAAACTTTAAAAATGGATGGAGAAAATTCTAGAAAAAAAAAATAAAAAGAGTAAACCTTAATGTAAACTATGGACTCTGAGGAATAATGATTGGTAAAAGTATAGGAAGATCAGTTGTAGCAAATGTAGCATTTTGGTGGGGAATGTTGATAATAGCCTGTAGGGACAAGGGCTATATAGGAATTCTTTGGTTTTCTGTACAATTTCAGGGTATACCCAAAACATTAAAAAATAGAAAGTATAAAAATATCTGTAAACTATTCTCACTGCTTTCCAGATACAGGAAATAATCAGGTAACATGTACCAGACTCAAGTATCATTTAAGTCCTCATACTTAAATATGAAGGGTTTTCAGAATCACCAGATACTTAAGAATGGCCTATGATATAAAATGAACATGAAAAGAATGTCAGAGAAAACAATACTAATTCAAGAAGCAGAGGAAATTTTAGAAACCCAATAGCTTTTAATAAAGATTTTAAAAATATTTCATCACTAAAATAAATCCACATAATGATAAAGATATTTTCAAGTAATAAAATGTTTTTGAAATTAAATATAAATTTATTAAAAGTTAACACAATATTTGGAAGATAAAGTTAAGGAGTTCTACCAAAAATAAAACTACACAAAGGAAAACAACAGGAAAAAAGATAACAAAAAATAGGAGAGTATAAGGAAGTGTTAATGAAATGAACAACCAACTTAACACTGCCTTTTCATCATGTGTTAGGGAACAAGGATTAAGATATCAAAGTCTTCCACAGAAACACATACATACACACACATACTCAAGAACAAAGAATCAGAATGACATAGGACTTTTAAAATCAAAAACAACATTTGAAGTTAAAAATTAATTAAAAATTTATCAGCAATCCATGATAATAAAATATTTAAAAAATCTTAATAACTGAAGACAAGTAATGATTTAGAGTAAGTAATAAATTGAAAAGTAGAGATTTAGGATCAAGGATCTAGGGATTAAGCCAGAGAGTCTGTGTCTAATAGAAAAAAAAGTAAGCCCTAATTTTTATCATGTGGGGCTAGGCCCCAACTTCCTTAATAAGATGCCTATAGCACAAGAATTAAAACCAAGAATCAACAAAAGGGATGGATTCAAACTAAAAAATTTTTTCTCAGCAAGAGAAATATATTTGAGGTGAATTGGGAGCCTACATCCTGGGAACAAATTTTTACCCCTCACACATCAGATAGAGCTCTAATCTCTAGGGTATACAAAGAACTCAAAAAGCTAAACACCAAAAAAACAAATAACCCAATCAACAAATGGGTCAAGGACCTGAACTGACACTTCTCAGAAGAGGATCTACAATCAATCAACAAATATACAAAAAAATGCTCATCATCTCCAGCAATCAGAGAAAAGCAAATTAAAACTACTCTAAGTTACCATCTCACTCCAGTAAGAATGGCAGCCATGATGAAGAAAAAGAATAACAAGTGCTGGCAAATATGCGGGGGAAAAAGGTATACTCATACACTGCTGGTGGGACTGCAAATTGGTGCAGCCAATTTGAAAAGCAATATGGAGATTCCTTGGTAAGCTGGGAATGGAACCACCATTTGACCCAGCTATTCCTCTTCTTGGACTATATCCAAAGGACCTAAAAACAGCATACTACAGGGACACAGCCACATCAATGTTTATAGCAGCACAATTCACAATAGCTAGACTGTGGAGCCAACCTAGATGCCTTTCAATGGATGAATGGATAAAAAAATGTGGCATATATATACAATGGAATATTACTCAACACTAAAAAATAATAAGATCATGGTATTTTCAGGGAAATGGATGACATTAGAGCAGATTATGCTAAGTGAAGTTAGCCAATCCCCAAAAAACAAATGACAAATGTCTTCTCTGATATAAGGGGGGTGACTCAAAATGGGGTAGGGGGGGAAGAGCAGGGGAAGAAGATTACCTCTACATAGGAAAGAGTAGTGGGAAAGAAAGGGAGAGAGAAAGGGAATTGCATGGATGGTGGAAGGAGACCCTCATTGTTATACAAAATACATGTATACAGATGTGAGAAAGTAAAAAAAGAATAGCATAACCCTAGATTAGGTAGAGAGAAGTGATGGGAGGGAAGGGGAGGGGTTTGGGGAGATAGGAAGGATAATAGAATGAAACAGACATCATTATTACTGTGTGTATATATGTGACTGCATGACCAATATGATTCTTCAACCTGTATATTCAGAAAAATGAGATATTATATCCCATCTGATTCAAATGTATGATATGTCAAGGTCATTGTACTGTCATGTGTAACTAATTAAAACAAATAAAAATATACAAAAAATGTATTTCAAAACAAGCTGAGGTTTTTAAAAATAGGAATATTTGGAGAAATTTCATTTATTGAATAATGTCTAGAAATTCACCTTATATAAATTTTACAACTATAAGATTAAAAAGTTTGAAAAATATGTATTTTGTAGCTCTCAAAGCCTTTTAATAAATTTTTTTTAAAAGTAGAGATTAAGAGCTGGTGCAGTGGTCCATGGATGATATGATTGTCCCAAAGTCCTTTCTAGTTTTCCTTTCTTCCATTCTTATATTTTGACTTTTTTTTAAATTAATTTTTATTGTAAGTTGTTCAAAACATTACATAGTTCTTGATATATCATATTTCACACTTTGATTCAAGTGGGATATGAGTTCCCATTTTTACCCCATATACAGATTGCAGAATCACATCAGTTGCAGAACCATTGATTTACATATTGCCATTCTGGTGTCTGTTGTATTCTGCTGCCTTTCCTATCTGACCTCACATTTGAGGACAAAATTTTCAAGATGATTGCTTATGTTCTAGGTTTTATACTAATCTTTGATCAGTTTATCATTGGTCAGAGTCAAATTGTGGTCGCAAAGAAAACTGGTAATGTGAATTACTCTGTAATGTGAATTAATCTGAATTATAAACACATTAGCAACAGAATAAATACAACAGAATAAAATCATTTTCAGACTGTGCAAGAACTTCTAAAATGTATGACCTATTTGCAAATGTCATGAATCATTTGAAGAGCATGCACTGTCAAAATAAAGGCATAAAGCAAAGAGAAAGACCTAGATTATAGAAAATTTTGTATCCAACCCACAAAAGGAGATTAGCCAAGTGTAATGCCTGAAGAAACAGTTATTGAAAGATTAACCTCAGGACAATTTATCTGGCTAAAAATTTGGGCATCCTTAGACTCTCAGAATCAATAATTTCCTAGGAAGACTCATAAAACTCACTGAAAGCTATCATACTCATAGTGATGTTTTCTGTAGGGAAAGGACACAGAGTAAAATCAACCAAAGGAAAGGACATTTATGGCAGGGTCTGGAAGGGGTTCAAAAATAATTCTTTCTCTATGGAATCACATTCTGTTGTACCTCCTCTCATTCACTATGTGGGCAGCATTGTCAACCAGGTAGCATACCTAAACTTCAGTGTCCAGTATTTTTTACTGAAGTTTTGTAATATAGGTATGGTTGATTGAATTATGTTTATACTCAATTAGTAGAGTAAATTAGTAGAGCACCCCTTCCACATTAGGCTGATATGATTTCTGGTATGGCCAAACCCCACCCAGGATCTTCTTGTTAGGTGAGCATATGCTCTCAGGCATAGTCAAACAGTCTAGAAGGTAAAAACAGATAATACTATCACTCCAAATATTTTAAGGGATTAGACTCTCCTGACATGGAACAAAAAACTGACCTTCCTTGAGAACACAAATTTCATATATATATATATATATATATATATATATATATATATATATATATATATATAACAAAAAAGAAGCAAGATAATTTATAAATTTATATTATGATGTTCCTGAATAATGAGCATAGAAAGTAACTTGATGGACAAGGAGACTAGGACTTCAGAATGAATATCTTAAAGGAAAACTATCTTATTCCCTGATGTTTTAACGTATTTGAGATATATTTACAGTATTGATAGAGAGCTTGAGGATAAATTAATGATAATTTAAAAAAAGAAAAATAAGCATGGTATCTATTATTAATTTAAAAAAAGGAAAAAATTAGAGAGATATAAAGTTAGCAAAATGTTTTCTAACTCCTTAGAGAAAAAGAGGTAAATGGAAGAGATATGCAAAGATTGAAATATTGATCTTCCAGAGAGAGGAATTATAAATAACTTCAGATGAAATATAACAAAATGGTGTTATGAAGATATTTAAAAGATCTGGAAATTCCAAATTAAAAAGTTTAGTTTTTAGTATTTATTTTTTGGGAAATGGAAAATAGGAATGAGGGTACGAAAGGCAAGGGAGAGGGTTTTTTTTTGTTTTTTTTTTTTTTTTGGCTGTTAAATTTGAACAGCTGAAAATAAGTATGTTATGTCTGAGACTGCCTGTGGAGAGGTGGCAGCTTATCCTGCACATTACACTTCCACACACTCTGCTTCCTATAAGCTGAAAAGAATGTCAACTGAAATAGTACCTTGGGGCAGCCAGCATGCAATGAAATTGTCTACCAATGAATAGAAAAATTCTCTGTCAACAGAGTTTACTCTTCTGGATTGGTAATAGATTCATAGTTTTTAAAGGAGGAATTGAGAGCTGGTTCTTTCTCTTCTTGGGGACTTTTAAAAACAGAATATAAAAATCTACTTGGTTGAAATAAATGAAAATTAGCTTCATTAAAACTGATTAAGGATTGAAAATATGCCACAGAATTCTGAAGACGGCATATTTACTAGTAGTATGTCATTCACAAAGATATAGGACTATTCTGAGGGCAAACACCATTGTATTTCCTTCCTTAGAACTTTGTGGGACACCAGATATTGTGCTGGGTGTGGTGGAGAATACAGATGTCAAAATGTATGGATTCATCTCTAATAACTTCAAAACTTAGGAGGAACAGTAAAGTATTTACAATTGACTGGAACACAAGGTAGAACAGGATATGATCTCCCCATGACATGTAAATGAGGAGTGACTTGGGAGAAGTTGCTTTGATGGGGAAAATGGGATCGTCTACTCTTCTTCCTTCCCACCTTGAGAGATTTAGTTGTACCTATGAATAAGGTGAGACCTGAGGTGAGAAGCATTGCTCCATCATACCCTTTTACTATGATGTCTTGCTTCACTTTGGGTCACAACAATGGACCCAACCAACCATGGACTACACCTCTGAAATAAACTTTTTGCTCCTCTAAGTTGTTCTTCTTGGGTATTTTGGTAATAGTAATGAAAAGCTGATTAACATAGAAATGGGTACTAAAAATTTGGGTTTGTTGTGACTAACAGGACCATGTGATTCAAAAGTGGAACCAGTTTTGGGGAGGAGGTTGGAAAAGTTTGGACATGCAGAATGTAGGCACTTTAGAATATTGGAAGAGGCAGTTAACAGGTGATTATGGTGGGAGCTCAGAAGACCCAAATATAGACAGTAAAGGCTGTACTCATTATGTTTCAGAGGGAAATGAAAATTCTTTGGGGAATTTGATTAGAGGCTATTCATGTTATATTCTGGCAAAAAGCTTGTCTACATTTTGCCCATGTCCCAAACTTGCATGAGACTGAATTTAAAGGTGATGGACTAATTATTCTGGCAGAGAAAATTTCAAGACAAGACAGCACTCATGCATAGAATTTTGTGGCAGCTTTTAGTCAGGTTTAGTATGAAAACTAAGAGAGAAAGTAGAGCTGGAGCATTTTAAAGACTTCCCATTTGGCCCGAAAAGTGCCTATAGGGTCCAAGGAAATTGTGTTTTTTAAATAAATAGCTACTAAAGAGATGCTAAGTACTTTGCACTTACATGACAGAAAAGATGGCTTGAGTATATCTCAGGAATTTGCAAGACGACACCTATTGGAGGATGAAGGGACTAGAAATTCCTCTGAGAAAATATTTTGGGGGAACACTACTTACACAGGGAGGTTAGGAAATTGTTTCACTATGCCCAGCCATCCAGCACTCAGAAGCCTCAATAGCCATTGTCCCAGGAACTCTGTTATTGCTCGAGCTGGTGGCAGACCTTGGCATCATTCACAGTGTGATGACTCTGCAGTAATGTAGAATTCTTGCTGCAATTATGGCATCATGGAGGCTTCTGTCAAGATTTCCAAGAGTCCTTGGAGGCCAGGAAAAGTATTGCATGGTTAGAATCCCTGTAGATATTCCCTGAGAGGACAATGGGTGAAGCTATAAAGGTGAAGCTATACTTGGAATGGAGACACCAGAAATTAAGAGACACCAGTAATATGGAAAATCTTCCTAGGAAAGCTGCTGGCTAAAAGAATATGGCTGGCCGTACTTAAGCTCTTTGGAGAAAGCATCTCACTGTCATATGCCCGAGATGCTAAATGTGGAGCTTTAGACTTTTTATGCCCAGTTGAGTTTTAGTCTTTCTTTGGTCCCATCCTTACTTTGTATTCTCTTATTTAATCCTATTGTAATGGAAATGTTTACTATGTGCCATTGCATGTTGGATATATGTAAGTTGTTTTTTATATTTACAGTGGCTCAAAAACAACAGCTGCCTTTTGGTTTCAGATGAGACTTTGAATTAAACTTTTGGGCAATGCTGGAACTGTTAAGAATATGAAGACCCTTGGACATGGATAAATGAATTTTGTATTGTGAGGTGAATATGAGTTTGGGGGGACAGGAGCAGAATGTTACGACTTAGATACAAGGTGTCCCCATCAATTTATTGTGTATGTTAATTCTGGAATATTTGGAGGTAAAATAATTAGATTATCAGAACTGTCACTTAATAAGTCAATCCTAGTTTGAATCAACTAACTAGATGCTAACTGTAGACAGGTAGATTGTGGCTGGAGGAGGTGGGTCACTGGATTATTGCCCTGGAAGGGTTGATTTTCCTTGTGGCCATTTACTCTTGATCTCTCTTCTTCCTGGATGCTATGAGATGAGTAGAGCTTTTCCAAAATGCCCTTCCACCATAATGTTCTGCCTCAACTTGGACCCAGAGAAATGGACTCAACCTTTGAAACAATGATCAAAATAAATTTTTCTTCTTCTAAGTTGTTTTGATGGGTATTTTGGTCACAGAGATGAAAAGCTGGCTAACACAGCATGTTTATTCAGTTTTTCTCATGACACTTCAACTTAAGAGACAAAGGTGTACCTTTGTTTTGGGAATAGGGAAGGCCCCACTCATATGAGTATCTTATGACCTGCTTCAGGGAAATATCAAAAAATCCGTAAGTTTTATATTCTGCTTCAGAGAACAATGGGAAATGGGTCAGATTAGTATTTCTAACCCTACAATTTTTTTCATCAATAGATCATGGTTCCTTATGTCATGTGTCCTGAAACTCATCACATCCATTTTGTTTTATATCATTGGTTTGTTTCTTTTTATTGTTGAGCACTTATGCAGTATGTTGCAATTTATTCATCTAACAAAGGAAATTTGGGTTGTTTTCAGACATTCTCAATTATGTATAATGCTGCTATGCACATCCTTTTCTATTGATAAATGTATACACTTATATAAATACTTATGAGCAAAATAAATGACTCCACATTCTTCATAGTATTTTGTTGACCTAGTCTTATTTTTAATTTGTTCTAATTAGTTATACAGTAGAATGCCTTTTGGCACATTGTACAAAAATAGAGCTCAACTTCTACTTCCTTTGGCTGAAAATGGTGTAGAGTCACACTGGCAGTGTGATGATACATGTATATAGGATAATAATGTCCTTCTCAATCTCACTGTCCTTCCCATCCCCACATCCCATTCTCTCCCCTTGCTCCCCTCTGTACAAATCCAAAGTTCCTTCATTCTCCCTGCCACCCCACCCCACCCATTATGGATTAGCATCCACTTATCAGAGAAAACATTTGAACTTTTGTTTTTTGGATTTTGCTTATTTCACTTATCATGGTATTCTCCAGCTCCATACATTTACCTGCAAATGCCATAATTTCATTCTCCTTTAAGTCTGAGTAATATTCCACTGTGTGTATGTACCATATTTTCTTTATCCTTTCATCTGTTGAAGGGCATCTAGGTTGGTTCCAAAGTTTAACTATTGTGAATTGAGCTACTCTAAACATTGCTGTGGCTGATTCTCTATAGTATGCTGATTTTAAGTCCTTTGGGTATAAATCATGTGAGATAGCTGGATCAAATGGTGGTTTCATTCCAAATTTTCTAAGGAATTTCTATACTGCTTTCCATAATGGTTGCACCAATTTGCAGTCCCATGAGTAATGTATGCGTGTACTTTTTCCCCACATCCTTATTGGCAACACTTATCATTGCATTTACTTATTTTTTATTTTTTGTGTACAGGGAATTGAATTAAGGGGCACTTGACCACTAATCCCAGCCCTTTTTGTGTTTTATTTAGAGACAGTTGCTGTTGCTGAGGTTGGCTTTGAACTTGTGATCCTCCTGTCTCAGCCTCCTGAGCCCCTGAGATTACAGGCATGCACCACCATGCCCTGAGGTATTCGTGACTTAGTATTTTTAATTGTAAACATTCTAATAGGCAAGTAGAGATATATCATTGTGGAGTTAGTTTTTATTTTCTTAATGATTAATAATTTGAGTATCTTTTGTGCCTATTCAGTATCCATATGTTTTCTGAAGTGTATGCTCAAATTTTTGCTCATAATGAATGTATTTTTTTATTTGTTTCTTATTTTGAAAGTTCTTCACACATTCTATATCCAAATATTTTACCAAGTATGAGTTGAAAATATTTCTTTCTGGTCTGTGGCTTTCCTTTTCATTCTCTTAGTAATGTCTTTTTGTGCACAAAATACTTCATTTTGATATTTGATTTATCAGTTTTTCTGTGTGTGTCAGAGTTTGGGCATGTATATAAAATTAATCTTTCTTTTAGGAATTTTAAGTTGTTTTAAGTTTATATTTAGTTCTCTGATATGTGGTACTTTTTTTGTACAACTCAATGTATGAAATAAAGTTCTTTTTTTCCCTTTTTGCACATGAATATAATTGGCTTTTGCACTTTTGCTGAAACCCAATTTCTGTTCCATTTATCTGCTTGTCTGTCTTCATGCCAATATCACACTGTTGTGATTACTAGTGCTTCTGTTATATGCACTGAAGTCATATTGTGTAAGTCATTCAACTATGTTCTTGTTCCAAGTTATTTGAGCTACTTTAGGTCCTTTGAATTTTCATATAAATATTAGAATTATATTGCCAAATTCTATAAAACAAACTTGGTAGAGTTCAAATGTAATTGTAATTATGGGTCAATTTGTAAAAGCTAATATCTTGATGATATGAAATCTTCTGAAATATGAACATGAACTGACTCTCCACTTATTTATATTTATTTAATTTCTCTCATAGATACTTTTTAGAGTTCAGATCTTCATAATATTTGTTCATAAGCATTTTATATATTTTTATTATTACAAATGCTAGTTTTAGAATTTCTGATAGTTCATTGTTACTATGTAGAAATATAGTTTATTATATATTGATCTTGCATCTTGCAAACTTGCTAAACTCACTTATTATCTCTGATAGCCTTTTGTGAATGGCAATAGATGTTTTATATTTTATACCATCAGGTTACAAATAGAATTAATGGCTTTCTTTCTAACTTGAATTCCTATTTTATTTATTTTCCTTTCTATATTGCACTAACCAGAATATTAAGTACAAGGTTGAAAATAAGGAATGAGATTGTTATGCTCCAGATATTATATGAACAACAACTATACTGTCACATGTTGTTGTATTATACATGTTCTTTATCAAGTTCCTCTATTATGTGGAGGATTGTTTTTATCAGAAATTGATGTTCAATTTCATCAAGTGTTTTTTCTTCGTCTATTAATGATATCACATTTTTCTTTCTTAGTCTATGCTAAATAATATTAATAAATTTCAAATAGTGATCCCACTTTGCATTTCTTTGAAAATATCCACTTAATAATGGTGCACTGTTCTTTTCATATATTGTTAGGTTCAATTTACTCACATTTCAATTATTAATTGTTACATCTATGCTCAAGAAAAGTACTTCAGTTTTCTTGTAAGCTTTTTATGGTTTTGGTATTAGGGTAATGATGTCACCTGCACATCTCATGTTTTTCAAGAACTTGTATAGAATTTGTATCATTTGTATCAATTATTGAGAGTGGGGTTTTGGAAGCTCCAATTATAATACAGGCTGATTCTAGTTCTCTTTGTAGTTTTTTTTTTTTATATTTGCCTCATGTACATGAAATTCCATTACTACATGCATCAATATTTAGGATTGTTATATGCTCTTGATGAATTGGCCTTTCTTGTTATAAAAACAGACAGTATTCTTTTACCCACTGTGAGCTCCCAGAATTGTTCCTTGCAATCCTTCCAAATAGTTCTTTTCTCAGTTTCAGGTAGGTTTTTCATACACATGTGCAGAGCATTTCCTATACTGAAAATCATGAGACAGACCTACATAGTGCCAGAGTGTTCTCGTTGTAGCCCCTGCACTCTGTTTTCTGTTCTGTGGACTCAGGCTTCTTCAGCCTTGGAATACTCAGCTGTCTTCTCAACTGGACTGTAATGTCAGCCTCCGCCTCAGTCTCTTCTGGCTCATTTAGGACTGGAAGGTGTATCTGATTATGCGATCTCCTACCTAAAACAAACCATGCTCATTTGTACCAAGACTGAAATTTCATTTGAAATTATTCTTATACTCTTAAGTAAAACAATGTGATGTTATAACTCTGTTTTAAATCAAGTGATCAAAAGTATGGGGATTAGGAAAAAAGATAAGTAATATATGAAACACATGGATAACAGTTGAATTGATTCACCATTCTGGTGTCAGGGAAATGAAGTCTCTGCAAGCATTTTTAAAACCTAACAATTCATACAATTTGATGTATTGTCACTAGATTATAGAGATAGGTACACAGTTTAGCTATTGTGAATTGTGCTGCTATAAACATTGAGCTACCATTCTGACTGTAGTCAGATGATATCTTAGAGTAGTTTTGATTTGCATTTCTCTAATTGCTAGAGATGATGAACATTTTTTCATATATTTGTTGATTACTTGTATATTCTCTTCTAAGAAGTGTTTGTTCAGATTCTTGGCCCATTTATTGATTGGGTTATTTGGTTTTTTTTTTTTTTTTTTTTTTTTTTTTTTTGGTGCTTAGCTTTTTGAGTTCTTTATATACCTTAGAGATTAGTGCTCTATCTGATGTGTGAGGGGTAAATATTTGCTCCCTGTGGAACCAACCTAGAATGCCCTTCAGTAGATGAATGGTTAAAAAAATGGGGCATATATACACAATGTAATATTACTCAGCAATAAAAGAGAATAAAATCATGGAATTTACAGGTAAATGGATGGTGTTGCAGAAGATAATGCTAAATGAAGTAGCCAATCCCCCCAAAAAAAACAAATGCCAAACATTTTCTCTCATGCAAGGAGACTGATTCATAGTGGGGTAGGGAGGGTGAGCATGGGAGGAATAGACAAACTCTAGATAGGGCAGAGGGGTGGGAGGGGAAGGGAAGGGATATGAGGTTAGAAATGATGATGGAATGTGATGGACATCATTATCCAAATTACATGTATGAAGACATGAATTGATGTGAACATACTTTATATACAACAAGAGATATGAAAAATTGTGCTGTATATGTGAAATAAGAATTGTAATGCATTCCACTGTCATTTATTTTTTTTAAAAAATCAATTAAAAAGTTTTAAAAATCAGACATATACATTATTAAAAAAAGAGAAATAGATACAAATATCAATTTGTGAATCAATTTGTGAATTATTTTTATACATGCATGTGCTTTAATTAGAACAAGGGTAAAGAACATTTTATTCTTGTTACTTCTTTCAACAATTTGATGGCTCTGTTTCATTCAGATAAAACATTCAGATAAAAATATATGGCACCTTGTCCAGGGTCATCCCAAAGATGTTCAATTAACTTGGCACCCTCCTATTTCTTTTCTTTCTCCTTGCAATTTCCTTTCTCCTAATTTCCCAACTGACCATTCCTGCATATCACTCTTACACCCAATAGCTAGTGGGCCTTTATTATTATGGATTGAACAAGTGAGGGTCTGGACTGGAGTTTTTTTTTTTTTTCCTATGTAATTTTCAATTAAAATTTCACAATGTTCTGGTTTCAAAAAAACTCTCTAACATTTTCATTTGTGATGTCTCTCAACTTGCATCCCTCACTTTGGTGATATTAGAGACCCTCTTGATATTTTTAAAACTTGGAAACAACACCATCTCTCATTTCTGCCAAAGGTGACCTCAGAATAATATATTTCTGTAAAGATGTGAATGGTCAAATATAGACATGTATTCCAAATTAAGGAAATGGTTTTCTTCAGACAGAATATTGAGCTTTAAACTTTAAAAGATACATTTTGCTTCACTAATATTGAAGGTCAACACATTGTTTTCTGAATTGATTAAATCGACATGAACACAAGTTTTATAGATAAATGTTATGTAGTTTTTTTATATATGGTTCTTACCCATGATGCCTGTGAACCACCATCACAGAAAAAAAAATTCTTAAGATCTTAAAACAAAATGCAGATAAGAAATAATCATGGTGGCATAGATACTTTTCTGATACTGTGTGGAATCTCTTGTGACACCGATTCTATAATAAGAAATTAATTTTATTTCATTCTTCTCATCAAAAAGAAATATATTTTCCAAGTATTTATGCTCAACTTCTTCTTTAAGGGCATGAAGTAAGTACAATCTTAAGTAACAAATAGAAAAATGCTTTAACTTTAAATGTTAGCTATGAAAATGAGATGAAAACAATAATTGTGTACACCATTACTTTATCAATTCTAAAACAATGTTATTTTTATTCAGAGCAAATGCATGAATTTTAAAGTGTTTGTATGCTAAAAAGAACAATGATAGAGATACTGGGAAAAGAATACTTTGCTCTGAAAAAGAAAAGAGGAGCTTGCTGAAAATATACTTAGGATCTTTTATTATTAAAATTCTTTTGGGTATCGTATGATATTTTCTATAAGCACAAAATATATTTAGCTTGATTTTTATTAAAACTTCCATGGCATCATGTAGAGTTAACTAGTAGATCTTATAGAACATTGACTGGTAAAAGACAAAATAGGCAACACACAAAGCATATGGCATTTCTCTAACACTTTTATGTGAAAATGAAAGGATGTCTTGGGCTTTCTGAATCCCTAGATGAACATGTCAAAATAAGAACACCAAATGGAAGGGTTGATTTCAAGGCTGTTCTATGTACAGACTACAAGGCACTGAGTGTCTTTAGATAAATATTAAAAGAGTGAGAACACTGATCCTTTGATGAGAGGGAAATGTTATAAGTCACTTATTTCTTGGGCCCTTCTCCTACTTGTCCAGGAGGCATGGCCCACTGCACCCAGGAGATGGCATTCTGTAGGGAAGCAGGATTTCAACTCTGCTGATAGCGTTCTCCCTCCTGAGGGTCAGGGTGTCTAGTGTTGGCACATTCTGTGGTGGGTCAGTAGATGGCAGTGTGTCTGAATCTTGTGTGTCTGGTAGGGAAAAGCTTTTCAGTGTTTTCCAAGAAAATGAAGGTTTTGAAAGCTCCAAGGCAGCATGGGGCCTAGTGCATTGGCCAGGAGACTTGATCTTTATTTCTGGCTCTACTCCTGAATAAATTTATTTGAATAAATGGAGACCAGCCACTTAACTTTTGTGTTCTTTGTTTTCTTGACCTTGAAATTAGACAGAGTACTCTGCCTCTTCCTATCTCCCTCACAAGGACACTGTGAGTTTAATCAGACTTCAGAATCATTTCCGTTCTTTGAAGAAAGACTCTTTATGAATTTGCTATGCTATTTATAATGTGGGTGGCAAAACTGGTCTGGGTTGTTCATCTGGGCATGAAGTAAATAAACACAGAGGCAACTGGCAAGAAGGGTCTTCTGTATTTCCGTGCCATAAAATGTTGATGTATTTTTGTTTTAAGTAGTATTGGATCTCAAGATGCAAAATAACTCCTGTTACTTGGAATTAAAATAACTTCCTCATTGTCATGAAACTTGACAATTATGGCATTAAGCCAGTAAAGCCCCTGGCAACTTCTCAATTTAAATATCAACTGTTCATTGCATGTACAGATTCAGTCAGATGCAATAATTTTCATTTCTGTCTGCTATTAAACATGAGAAATTTCCTTTTGGCATTTCACTCCAAAAGCTGACACTATGATAAATGTGAAATGAAATTATAAATAGGGAACACCATTGAAAGATTGAAGGATGTTCTGAAGGATGTGACCACACTATGCATGGGAATACCACTTCCATTTGAAGTTAGAATCTTCAACCAAAGCATACCTTCAGATATTTGGCACCAAGTAGGTCATGGCAAGATCATGTTGGAACAAAGCAAACTATGGCATCTGACCTGCCAACCTGGCTCTGGCTATGTTCACTGCTAAGCTTCTCTCTGGGAGCCTTGCTACTTTGAGGCTGGCAACATGATCAAAAAGAGATAGGATCAGTGAAGCTATTTCTAGACAGGTGGATTCTGGCAGGGAGGAATAGTGTGTGTCTAATACAAACTCCTGTTTCATCTCCTCGTCCCAGAAGCAAGAAATTACACGTACTGTGTGCTTTTTCCTGAAATCAGAAACATACCCACCATATATTAAAACATCATAAAACCATATGAATGCCATGATTTGAATACATGGCTCACAACATTTCTATATAACAGCCATTTAATATACAGACAAACATTTGAGGTGAATTCTTTGTCTATAATCAGTCAAGCAAGCTTTTATAATGTCAGAATTCACTGCCAGAATGTTAGTAAACAACTAGGAATTCTGGAAATCTCTTACACAATAAATATAGATTCAAGACAAGTGATTTTTGTGGTGTGCTCTCTTATTTGTAAGACATGCCTCTCTACTTGGATGGTGAATAGCTTGCTGGCTTGAATGTCAGGAGGTTAAAATTTTAATTTAAATATGCATAAGCATTAAAATATGTTCAAGAGAATGTCACATCAACCTCAACCTCAAAGTACCAATTATCTTGTTTGGGTTCCACATTTGACACTGTTCTGACTAAACTGATATCCCCAGAATTCTAAAAAATGCCTGTGATCTCAATTTCAGTTTCCTAATACATTCTATTTAAAGTAGAAACATTAAGAAGAACTGAATTGTAGGAATATTATTTCATAGTTTCAAGGACATAAAAGTCAATGCATACTGCTTGAAGATAATGAACAGTTATGAAGATGTACAAGGCAGCACATTATCTATTATGATTAAGATAGAAGATATACACTTGGACAATTCTGTAACCACCCACATGATGGATTGAAAAATAAAAATAAATTTTTTTGGTTGGAGTTCAATTAGAAACACTGATTTATAAGTTAGATGAAAATAAGTAAATTTTTAATCCTAAGCCAATATGTTTCCTTTTTCTCTGAAGCTATGTATTGAAGAAAGTAAATGATTCAGGAGATACAAGGAGGAATAACTAACATTTTATGCATATTTATATGTAGAACTTAATTGAGGGAGAACTAGATTGTAGTAGTCAATTTAAAAAGACTGAAGCTTTCCTTACCTATCAGGCAGTAAATTCTCTACTTTTTAAAAAATCCATCTACAAATGGACAGTAAAATGCTCATGTATGTTTGCTGAGGACCTTGAAGCCCTGATTCTTAAGGAAAAAAAAAAAACGGAAGTTTGGTTTTACTGTTATATTTATATTATTTATACATAATCTGTGGCAATCTTAAGAACTTTTATTGTAAGTAAGAATATTCCTTACAGATCATTAATTTTAAATAATATACTGTTTTCAAATAATTTACACTTTGGTGCAGTGATGTTCAGAGATTTAAAAAAAAATGGGGGACAAGCTACAAATCATTTTAGTACCTACTTTAAGCCACAGACTAAATGGACATTTCTGCATGCTAGTTGTACACATCCAAAAAATAAATCTAAAGTAAAATAGTAAATATAAGGTGCCTAGAAAACTGAGGGACAGAGAAGTCATTGGAAGACCCAAGGGAACGGAAATAGACTTTCTGAACCAAGGAGTAAAGTAATGAAATAAAGGAAAGAAGCAATATGTAATAGGCATCAAAGAGCATTGCATTTGAACTCCTTCTGTAATGTGGATGTTTCCTGGATTGTTGTGATATCTGTGGAGTATTGATGAAAAATAGGCTGACTTTCTTCAGTTGGATAAGATCTCAAAAGCTGAGAAGTAAAAAGGTCAAAAACTTATGCAAATGAAAAATTGCAACTAGTTGGCAAAAAAAATGGTGATGGTAGCGTAGCTATCAATCAAAATTCTATCTGTTCTAAGTGATTGAAATTTAAATTAAATTGGATCAATTAAACAGGAATTATTGGCTTATGTAAATGTAGCTCCATTTAATTAGAAACTAAAATTGTAATGATCAAAATTACTAAAATTCTAATGATCCAGAATTTGTCTTTACACTGCTTCCATGCACTAGACTAGCTTGACCCTCAGAATGGTACCTCTCATGGATGTACAGTGCCAGCAGAAGCAGCAGCCCTCACGTTCTCCTGCCACCAACTTCAGAAAGAATATTGTTGTGCAGCATGCCTCTCAATTTTCTGAGGATCACATTGCTGGAACAGAACTAAATTACTGGAAAATGTATGAAGGAATCCTGAGGGCTAGAAAAATATAATGTGCCTATTGGCTGAAGCTTTTACTCATTTGTTTGTGAACTCAACCAGTAAATAAATCATATGGTGGATTCCTTCTGTGGCCCCAATCATTGAGGTCCAAAGAAGGAGCTTTGCCAATAAAATCCTGGATCATACCATCAAAATTACATAACCAATAATAAGAAACTGATAGCTTCTCAAAAACAGATGAGTTATTATTATTTGAAGGAAGAAAACATGGATGCTGGGAAATAAGCAACTACAAGAGAATTTCCTGATGTTTCTGTAATGCAATCCATTAAAACTGGGTAAGCTTCAAGGAGACTGAACATATGGTATGTGGTGTGTGTGTGTGTGTGTGTGTGTGTGTGTGTGTGTGTGTGTTTGTATGTGTGTGTATTTCAACTTATTAACAAACTTTCGTATTACCTTATATATGAGGATTATAATTTCAGAAAGAAGATGAACTAGTTTTATAAATCAAGGTCATACCAAGACTGTTCATCTTCCTTCCCTGCTCTTCCCTTTTCTTTCCTGCCTTCTCTTCCTCCCTCCCTACCTTCTGTCCTTCTTAGTGTTGAGGATTAAATCCAAGGAATGCTAGGCAAGCATTCTATCACTGAGCTACATTCCTAGTCCACACCAAGACTCATCTGTCTAGTCTGTTCACTGTCTGTGCACCTATTTTTGTATTTTGTAGCACTCATGGTTCATCAAATCTCCTTAGTTAATTGTGAGGAAGTCTGGTGGTTCAGATATAGCCACATACTTTTAATTATATATGGAGAATTTCTACTTATCCTTTAAGAATTAAGTATTATTTATTTTTGTGAAAATAAATTTTATTTTGTGAAAATATAGCTGAACACTTTCATCTCAACCACAAGAATAACTGACTTATGTACTTTTCACAGTCTCTTGTAATGATATGTTTGGGTTCCTGTCTTTCCTACTTTGCTTTGAGCTATTAGATGACATGGTTTATGCATTTTATCTGCAAGGTATGACACAAGAGAGTATAGTACCCATATTGTTGATTAAAAAATAAATGTATGATTTAATGTATTCCTTGCTTCACTTACCTATTTATTTACTCAAATCTTAGCAATTTTATGTAGGAAAAATTTAAGATCTAGAAACTAATGCATAGAATATATGACAATAATAAAGTAACTTGCCTTTATTTATGCTTTATAAGTATCAGAGACATACTTTACATATCACAGAGGAGGAAATGCTTATTTGGTTCACAGTCTCTGAAGTTTAGTCCATGGTTGGCTAAGTCCATTGTTTTGGGTCTGAAGTGAGGCAAAACATGGCCTAAGGGCCATGGTGGAGGGAAGCTATTGCTCCAGGTGGACAGGAAGCAAAAATGGCAGGGAAGGGGACACTGGAAAGATGCACCCTTCTACAGCATGCCCCCAGTGACCTACCTCGTGCAGCCATGCCCCACCTGCCTAGAGTTGTCATTCAGTCAGTCTATTCAAATTGGATAGACTTATTAGACTGATTGGACTCATACACCAATCATCTCATCTGTGAATATTCCTGCTTTTTTTAGGGGACACTTCATATGCAAACCAGAATAGTATCTAACTTAATCTTCACACCAAACTTTCTTGGAAGACACGTCTTCCTTCTTTACATAGTTGTGAGCCTGAGACTCTTTTTTGCCATACACCTCCAGTTAGTAATTGGTGAAACTTGTATTTATTTTTCTTCATTGTCTGACTCAGGTTTGCACACATATTCTAAAGCTACCAAAACTTCCTGTGCCAAAATTCCATAGGAAAAAAATTTTAAAAAAACATTCACTCTGGATCATAGTAAGAGAAATTTCTAACTCCCCTAAATGTAAAATCAGATTTAAATATGAAGGTTTATTATATATGTAAAAGATGCTTAAAACCCCCAACTAACAAAGAAACATGTTTATACCTTATTATTATAGGGATTTTTTTCTTTTTGTTATTTTGCTTATGTGGGCTGTCAACTACTCTGGTTCATGTTGATTGTGGCATTGCTCAGGAGAGCTGGCTTATTTCTTCAAGTATAAAAAATAGAAGGGGTTCTCTAAAAATTTTTAGAGAATAAACAATAAGTGAAATTTTGAAATGATTTTTCATTTCTGAGTTATTTTGCACATTACCACAACCCATACATATACACATACATAGTATGTTTAGATATATGTATCATATTTTTACACTTGTAATAAGTGTATAATATGTGATGTTAAACAGAAATAGGACTCCTCAGGTCAGATTATGCAACTAAAAACTATAAATGAAGCATGAAAACTGAAGCTGGCTTAGTGTCTTTCCTAGATATTATATTTGATTTTTTTATATCTATTTCAAAAGTGACCTTTTGAGGGTGAAAAAAAACAGGTTTTGCGTGTCTTTTACAGGATTGCATTTGTACAATACTGCAGCCAGAAAGGCCATATCTGTACTGAACAAAAATTACAGCTTTGTGAAGCAGTTTTACCAATATTTGATCCTTTAGACTAAAGTCCCACTCCCCTTTGCTTTTGGGGGATCCTGAGAATGAGCTCTCACTGGCAGATCTTTGCATCCCTCTTGTCCTTGCTCTAAGACTTTTCTCTTTTCAATGCTTTCCTATTCTTCCTTCTCCCCCAGGTAAGATATTCTAGCTCTCAATTTGATTTTGGGTCTCAAAACTATCCGACCATTTATCTGTCCCTGACACAAAATTAACTTTATAAGATTCAAACTTTATAATTTCTGGATATTTTCCCCCAGAAAATCATGGAAAATCTGTTCAAACTTCTTAAGTTTTTTTTTTCCTCTTTGTACTCTGCATGAAAGAGCAACTATTAAAAATAATTTTTGGTTAGCTTAATGTGAATCTAATCTAAAGCACTGTAAATGAAAGAAAAAGCCAAAGCATTAGAGGCTATTAAGAAGGTTGTTCCTATAATAAATACGGCAACTCCTACCTATATTTTTTAGAACTTTTCTAGATGTTCTGATAGAAGAAAAATCAGACATTGGGGGCAACATTATGACAGCATGTTTAGATATATGTATCATATTTATACACATATAATATGTGTATAACCTGTGATGTTAAATATTTGTTACTAAATGACAGCAATTCTGTGTGGAATGAATGGATTTACTGGTGTGGATGTAATGACTGCAGATATTTTTTCTGTAACATTGAGTAAGCTTCCTCCTCAACTTCTGTCCTAGGTTCACTGTTTCTTTATCAGTATATTACCATAAGTGTAAAATCTTGTGCTAATGTCCTACAAATAATTGCAAATTAGTCTTGGAGTGGAAAAGACAAGGAAGAAAGACATTAAGTAGTGAGAAAGAAGTCAAATACAGAATGAAAGAGTAGCATAGGCTAAGTCTTAGGGAATGTGGGATGATGTGACCAATTCTCTACCTTTTCCTAGTGCTGTTCATGCCTTTAACCAGCAATTAGACCATCATTCACAGGCTAATTTTGTGAGCTCTCTGTTCTTACTATGACCAACAGCTCACCAGCTCATAATTTTATAGCAATAATATTCTAAGACATTGAAAACTGTCTAACATATGAAGATAATCAAAAAGCATATCCACCAGGGAACAGAAAATTGTAAAGGGAGTATGGAAAAAGGAAGGATTAGGTCCTTAGGAGTAGTACAGACCTCCCTAAAGATGGGGGCTATCACTTAATAAAAGGGGTAAACACAACACAAGGCTAGGCCAGTAATACAATGGGAAGGAGTAAGAGGAAAGCATTTCACCCAAGTCTTAGGTGATAGCTTGGATAGAAATCGGAGGAGAATAACACTGGAACACCAAAGAGCAGTGCAAGGGACTTTGTTGCTTTCCACAGATGTGAGCTGCTACAGGCAGGCCTTGAAACAAACAGGATGGCTAACAAGTGCAGAAGCTTCAGGAGATGGCTGATTCCAACAAGCATGGCTATAATAATTTTTGTATGTTCATATTCCTGGAAACCAATGGTGGAACCTTTAAATAGTGTTAAACAACAACAACAACAAAAACCTCCTGTAGGCTATATATCACATATATTTGGTGTAAGGGAGGAAAGAAGCAGAAGCAGAAGGCTCATTCTTTCTCACTCTGTGTGTCATCAAATGACTGGAGAGAAAACTGGTGGAATAAATATATATTTACAGTTCTTCAAATAGTAGACCCTTCTCTGAAGGCAAGGGAAGGGAAGGTTTCTGTTCAACAGGAAGACAGTGCTGCAGCTCCCACTTGGCCTCAGCCAATGTGGTCTCTCTTGGGGAGGCTTCATTCTCCTTATTAGACAAGACCTTCAGAGGAAGTGCATTTCATTCAAAGACTCCATTCCTGACCTGCTTATACGTCCTAGGACTTCCCCTAGTGTGTACCAGGGAGGAGTGCCAGAGGTTCCACATGATGCTTCAGACCTCAATATTCCCAGACCCAGAATGAGCAAAACAGTGAGATTGAATGTTTGAAGAAGAAACAGGAAATTATTCCAACATCTGGTATGGGAGTAAGACAGTGTGAAACAGAGGCTTGGTAGCATGCTTTGTTGAGAATGGTTCAAATACAGAAAATAGAATAAATTCTGGCTTTCAAAGTGAGCTTCCTCATCTGCACCGGATGTTTGTGAATATCTCAAAGACACTATTCATTTTCTCTTGGCAGCAGTCTATGAAAAAGGGGGAAAAAGTTTACAAAGGGTTTTTTTTTTTGGTTCCATTCACGAAAATTATTTTCAAAATAAATCATAAAGAAGTGTGCTTGTTAAGTCTCTCTCGTATTATTTTCAGGGACCTACAATTAAAAGGGAAATGTCACAATTTTATAGTTGTAGAAGACACATTAAATGAATTTTTTAAACTATGAAAGGCTTAATATTGTCAGCTCCCAAAACTATCAGGTTACTCTTATGTCACTGGATTAGTTTATCATAACTAAAAATTGTGTTAGCATTTTATTATAGAACCAATGTACTACATGTTATTTTACTATGGATTTATGGCACTCCTGTATTTCAGGGACAGTCTTTTTTACAAAGGAGTGCCTTCAGTCATTGTGTTCTTTTATTACTCTTTGTAATTATCTTTATTGCATTTTTTTTGGTTAGAGAATGCAAATGCACAGATCTTGAAGGCATATCTGGGTTTAAGAGTGTCAGATTAGTTACATGAATAATATTATCCAAAGATGATTCTATGCCTAGAGAAAAGCTAATGCAGAAAGTATCTAGCATTTTAAGAATTCAGCATGTCATTATGTTTGGTATGTTTTCTGATTGAATGGTATTAGTTAAGATAATAGCTATAGCTACCGAGAATTTTCTCATCAACCAATACTTACTTCAAACTATCCAGGAAAATTGTAAGAAGTTTCCATAACCAGTATTAGCTCAGAAAGGAGGAAATTTGATACCAGTGTTTATCATATGTACATGGGGATAATACTAATAAAATCCATATCCTCACATTTCAAGGCATCTTGTAAATTGCTGGAAGGTAAGTCTCTCAGAAACAGTCCTGATGCTGTCATTCATCTCACCAACAGCACTTAACAGAAGATTCTCAGCTCAAAGAAAATCTCTCTTGGTGTGACGTTAAACAACCCCTGCCCCCCGCTTTTTTTTTTTCATTCCAGCACTAAAATATCTAAAATGGCTCAGAAAAATAGAATTGTTGCTACATTGAGAATTAAGAATAATGGTCAAAAGATTGTCATTATTTGAAGGAAATTTCTGTATATTCCAATGTTCATAAAGTTGAAAGATGAAGAAAAGCTTGTAGCCCTCCATACTTTAAGAACTGTGTCAACAAATACTGGTCACCTGAAAGAAAGAAGGGACACAATCTTCCCAGAGACCGAGGAGAGCCATTGACTCTCTCTTATAAGAGAGAGTTGTCAGATCCTGAGAAACACAGTGTTATACAGCCATGTCAGTGAGTACAAAACTCTGCCCTGAAACCTCAGTGTGCCCATGTTCATCTCCACCCTGTTTTGAGACTGGCTGTGTGTGATAAAGCACAATAGCAATCACCAAAAAAAAAAAAATCAGGCCTTGCACCCTTACTCTGGCACACCAACTGCACAGATTTAGACTTCTTGAAAACGTTCAAGATTAAAAGAGTTAATTTAATTATTAAGGTAATTTTTAGTTTAACACAAAGTGTAGCCAGAGAGGAGATTTTTTAATTCTTCAAAGAAAGGTTTTCTAAGGCCATACTTCTTAAAGTAAATCCTTTACTCCCCCCATTCCAAGGGTCAGTGCAGTTTAAATTACCACAAATCTACGATCTCAGAGGAGAGGGACAAGCCAATTCTGCACAGCTGTGACAGGGATTTGGGCAGAGGGCATACTGAAGGACAGTTAATATTGGTAAGTCCTGCTATCACAGACATCTATGTGGGGCAGCAGAAAATCCAAACAAATAACTAAAATGAGAGAAATGTAGCTCATGAAAAGAACACTTTAAGGTCTGAACCTGAACAACTGCAGAGAGACAGAACAAAAATGCTTTTTTTTTTTTTTTTTTAAATTCACTCCAATACAGAAAGTCACCAGGTCACAGCAGGGTGTGGGACATGGGAGTTGGTGTGAAGTTCAGAAACAAGAAACAATGATGATGATGACACCAGGAAGGGAAGGTCACAATATTTTACTATACTACAGAGTGATATTAGGTCATTGAGATAAAATATAACCTTTAGAAGAATGGAAGTTTTGTGTGAGCTATAAATGGATTAACAAAATAACTTTTGCCCTTGAATACTATTTATAACATTTTCTATATTAGGGAGACATTCATTTGGAAAAGGAAAGTAGATCCCACAATAATAACCTTACAAATTAAGTTTACAACATGAATAATCTCTCCTTTATCTATCTATCTCACTCTTTCTCTAGATCTCTTATTCTGTATTTAAAATGATAAAATAGTTTTGAAGATACTGTGAAGATCATTCTATATTCATATACTTAATTTTTAAAAATTTAAACATTCAGTCATTTATTATGGTTATTATTGTAAGATTTATATAGCAAGAATTTTAAAAAAAGTTCATTAGAAAAATAAAAATGTAGTTGCAACATTAAGTTACATCTTCTTCTTAAGTCCCCCTTTTTTGGTATATTCCAAAATTCTAATTGAATGTTCTATTCTTCTTTCATTCTCTTTCATCCATTGATCTTCTTACTTTGATATACTCCTTCATATATCTCTCCATTCTCAAGTTTTTAACTATATGCTTATTGCCTATATGCTTAGTGTCTCAGTCATTCTGGGCTGCTAAAACAAGATGACATAGGCTGTATGGCTTGTAAAGAACAAAACCTTATTCCTCCTAGTTCTGGAGGTGGAAGTCTGAGGTAAGCCAGCCAGCATGGTAACATGGTAAGGGCACTCTACTAGTGTGTAGATATCTAGCTCCTTGTTTTATCCTCACATGGTGAAGAAAAAGCAACAGAACTCTTTGGATTCTCTTCTATAAGGGCACTAATCTCATTCATGAGATCTCTAGCATCATGAACCAATTCTCTTTCAACAGCACCACTTCCTAATACCACCACACTAGTGTTGAGGATTTCAAAATATGACTGGGAAGGCACATTCAGTTTGTGATAGATTACCAAATCTGAAACTGAATTTCACCTAACTTTAGGACAAAATATCCACTGGCCATGTCTTCCTGGAGATTCCTTGGATGGCTCAAACACAGCATGTCTAAAAAGTCAGCAGCAACATTTTTTATTCAGGCTCTCTTACCCTTTCCTATTTTTGAGCCCGGTTTGTGGACCCATCATTTAACTTCTGAAATTAAAGCTACAGTTACTCCTTATTATTTGCAAGTACATTTTTCTTGATTTTGACTCCCCTTTAATTCAAAATATGTCTCTTTCCTATGATTATTCTTTTTAATTTGCATAATACTGAATTAACACACAACTCTTTCCTTGCCTTGAAGATATGTTGAGTTGTTCAAGACAACCGGTTTCCAAGATTTGATTTTCTTAAGCTATTCTTCTTCAAATAAATTAACTAGAGGGTCAATGATTTTGCTTCCAGGCTATGGTTTTCTCAGTTCTGGTCCTCCTGAAAGATTTCTGTCAAGTGACATAGGTAAGATAAGCAACAGGTTTGTTAAGCAAAGTAAAAGTACACTCTAGAGAAAACAAAACAAGATCATCCCATGAAAGAAAGATGGCCTGGAGACTTCCATGTTGTGTGTTTTTAGATTTTGTCTGGAAATCTCCCTCCTCATGTGTCATATATTTAGTTGGCTCCTATTGTTGCCCACCTTGGCTTTGTGTGCCTGAGATGATTTTGCCATGTTGGAAAAACATTACCTAAGTATACCCCTAAGGGAGTGGTGTCAATGTAAATAATATTACAGAGAGGCAGGAGTCACCCAAAAGACAGTGCCTCAGTGATCTATGAATTCTCCAAAGTTGAAAAGTCCCTTGGGCTAGTATCTGACCAGGAAAGGTATGACTTATGGGTGGAATTCTCCATCACCCCAGGTGGAGTGATCTTTTCTAACTCAAGGTGGACAGATCCCTATTCTCCCTCCCCTCATCCCCTTGCTCATGTTGGCCTATCTGCCTACTCTAACAATTTGAAATATACTCTCCAATTTCCCTTGGTCTCTATGGACTTCTGCTACACTTGTTCTGAATTTCAACTCAAAATCAAACCAAACCTGGATACTAGCACTATGTTGTTGAAGGAAATTATATAAGTATGCTGATTGGATTCATAAAACAGTATAACTTCTAAAATCATATTTGTCTTTAAACTGTACAGTATTAATTTTACTTGATACTCTTTTTCCATTTCCCAGTGGCTATTACAAATTAATTTCTTAGGTCAAACCTGCTGTCTTCATCCTCAGTGTAACGTCAACTTTCATTTCTTACAGACACAATATCTATATGATATCCCTTCCTTTCTCCTTCAAGTCTCCATCTTTACTCATCCTTATATAAATAGCTGTGATGCTCTGAGTGGAATTATTCTTTGTTTTGAGATTGGTGGTATGACCCAAAATTCAGAACAGAAATCTTTTAGGACACCATCTTCTAAACTCAGAGATCCATTAACCATTAGACTGGGCATCTCCGTAGGACTTACTGAAAGGTGCCATCAGAGAATATGTCCTACCACCATGTCTTCACCTGGCTGACTGAAAAATCCAATAGAGACGTATGGTCTCATTATTGGGTGGACTGTTCTCTAGAAGTGACTTCCTTCAGCTTTTTCCTAATGGGGGGTGGGGGGCAATGAATCTGTCTCTTACCAAATGAAGAGAAAAAGGTTAACTCTTGGGTATGATAAATAAAATTGCATGTTCCTTAGGAAATTTCTTTATACAAAGTAGCTAATTAAAAATCTATGTCTAAATTATATAAGTAAGATTTATGTTTTCCTTTCAGAATTATTTAGTGTTACTGTATGCACCCTTCCTTGAAGGTTGGGAAATTGCCCTTGAAGAGTTACTAATCACAGGCAAAAAAGTCATTATTTAAACACACACACACACACACACACACACCACATAAGACTGTTGCAAGATAATGAGGAATGATATTGACATTCATCTGGCTGACCCATGAACTCATTATTCGAGCTAAAGGAAAATAGTGTATGTTCTTTGCTGAAGCATTATCTTCAGTGCCAGAGAACTAAAATGAGATGTAGTAAGAGAGATATAAACAGCATTCATCCAACCTCAGCCTAAAAAAGCTTTCAGAGAGTTCCTTCATTCAATTGTTCAATTATCTGCTTAATTGAAAACTGAATTTAAATATTTTCCTGAGGGAAAATGCTAGTTTGATGTTCTGTTAAAAAAAAAAAAAAAGCCTTTGCCATGTAAAATGAAAAAAAAATTATTGCAGGGTTCAGTGATTTAGTGTGTGTTAAAATTAAGTATCTAAAATATCTACAGGGCCTGAAAAGGTATATGGAAATGAGCTGTTTTCCAAGTTAATGCCACAGGAAATGACAGCTAAGCTGATCTCTTTTCACACACTTTTAATGATGTATTTCTCTTAGGGTTTGAAAGAACCTTAGATCTAGCTGCTTTCAACTCTAGGGTATAGATGATTCAAAGTGAAATTAGTCTTGGGTTCCAAAATGTTAATTCCAAAGTAACTGGTAGTTTCATTTATGGGAGCTCAATTTCCATAAGTGTTATGCAGGCAAACAGGCAGACTTAAGTGAGCAGTGTTTATCTCTATTCCCTCCGGTCTTTTCATTTTTCTAACCCTGCTTGATCATGTCTACAACATTCATATCTTTTTCTTCTTTCTAAAGATGCTCTCTGATCCTTGTTTTATAATAATCTGTACATGCCAAAAATAACGTTCTTTTTCTGATAAACCCTTTTCTGTTGCACAGCAACAGATCATCAGAATACAGGATAATAATATAGTTGTTAGGATATTGGTTTGAGGTGATTACAATGGAAAAATATATAAGACCATTGTGTGCTAAGGATTAAAAATACATGTTATCATCAATATTGAAATAGATTTCATTTTATATTTTAATTGAACCTTAGAGAGATTTAAAGCCACATTTTCCTCATGAAAAAATTGATTATGAATTAATTAAAAGGACTAGTTATGTGTCAAAAAGTTAAAATTTACAACAATCTTTGCTGTGTGAATTCTGAAAATGCTCAATATAAAGGGAAGCAAGAATTAAAAGGTCTCTTAAACAATTTACTGAAGTCAATATGTAAATGTAATCAGCAATATGAAACCATTGAGAAAGTCCCATTGTCAGTCTCTAAGCAAGACAGAGACATTTATAGGCTAAATACTCCTTTTTAAAATTTCAGCTTAAAGTTTTTGGGAAAACTTAAAAAGAACAGGCCAAGGTCCACCAATCCATGCTGACTCATCATTTTTGGTACCTAGAGTAAACTTGGTCCAGAATAATTTGAACCAAGTGTGCCCCCAAAGTATTCCTGTTTGCCATCTTCTGTTTTTAAACATGTGCTCTGATGTTGAGCTCAGCATGCCCAGAAATGTGTCTGTCATTTTTCCTTTTTGAGCTATGACCTTAAACTGAACGTGCTAGAAAATGTATGCCTTATAGTGATCATGAGCAGAAATATGCCAACCTCTGCATGTGTTTTTCTATATGAATATGCATAGGCTTCCTGAATGTAATTCAGGAAGAGGAGTTTGCTTCTTACTGCAGGTAATTAATGTTTCTCCATTTTTTTTTAATCTTCTGGCCATGCTCATTGGCTCTGTACTCATCAAGAAGAGAGAGAATTGCATTTGGATACATAATTACATTCTTTCTCTTTGATTGAATGTTGCAAGAGTAGATTTTTCATTCTCAATGTCATCAAAGTTGTAAAAAACAATATGTAAAATAACATTAACAGTGATAATTTCATATTGAAAAAAGTGAATTACAAAGAAAATACTGAGTTTTTAGATTTTTAGATTTATCTATCTAAAGAGTAATCCTATTAGAGGAAAAAAACTAAAACTTAGTTGAAAGAATCTTTAATAAAATGATTGAGAGAGTAACAAATTATGCATATCACTTTTAGAATAATTCTACACATCCATAAGGAATGTTTCAAAAAACTATGCTGATGAAACCAACCCTTATGAAATCTTTCCTTTTCTTTACTTGCTTCAAAATTTTCCTATATCTAGTGCATATCATTACTGCCCCATGACCAATTCTAAACCTTTAAACATCACAGAACTTGGAATGTAGCTCTGTGGCAAGACCCTGATTTGTATTCTCAGCAACAAAGATAAAAAAAATCAAAACAAAACAGCAAAACATATCCCAGATCCTAGAAATCCAAAACATATTCCAATGCAAAACATATCCAAGATCCCATAAAGAGAGGTGAAGGTGTAATAATTGTCATATTCATGGTGACCATGCTGGTTAAAGTATATAGGGTTTTTGACATTGGGTCTGTGCCCAGAAAACTCAGTTGCACTGGGCTCATTTTCACACAAGAAGGTCAGTAGGGACAGAAACATCTCTTAATGACACTGGGAGCTCTGCTGTTATTACTGGTTCCTATAACATTCCAAAAAAACTAAGGTCTACTGGAAATGAATAACTTAAAATTTCATATTAATCTTGACTCAATCCCTTACTAGTTTTATCTTAAAATTAATATCAGCAGCATTTACCCTACTTATTAGGAAATTTTAAATAATTAAATGAAAAAAATTTTAAAAACTGAGTTTTAGAAAATCTCAGTAAATATTAAATATCATTAACTGTTTTTCATAATAGCTTATTGCATTGTCAGTTTTAATAAGTTTAATAAAGTTAATGTCAAGTTGATTAATACTTTATTGTACTATTATATATACCAATCATGTGGAGATTATAGAGAATAACATAATAAATTGTAGCAAGTACACTATTTTGCTTTTTTAAAATTTAATATGTGTTCATATTAATATCAGAATTTGTGTTGTTCGAAAAATGATAGAGTATAGATACTGACTCCCCTAGATGGACAATTTCCACTTCCATTTTTTTTCTCTTCAAGATGAAGGAAAATCTTAAAAGGGAATATTTCCCTGCTGTTTTTGTATGTTAATAAATATATGACCATCAACACACTTTGTGCATTTAGATACATATGTACTATTCATTGTATAACTGCTTGAAACTTCTGTGTATGAATATGTCAGGTTTAGAAGATCTGTTCTTTTATTAATAAGCACATGGGTTGTTTCAACCATTTTTCTATTGCAAACACTTCTTTGTGCATCATTTTCCTCATAATTTTAATATTTACATATTAATAATACGTCCCTCAGAGAGATTGCTGTGGAGGATAAATTGCTTTATAAATAATAATTTATCTTGGTACAAAATCAATACTCTATGAATGTATTATAATTATGAATAATGTGTACAAGATCATTTTGTTCCCATCTCTTTGATTATATGTGTCAGATACAGGAATCACATCCTGAAGTGGAAATCTGTGGTCTTCCAGTCTTCCTCTTCCACTTAACTGCGTTTTCCAATTGTATTAATGTATGCTCTCAGGGGTTCTAGTGAGAGCATTTCCAGACATGGATTCTGAAGTCAGAATCCCTGGGGATCAGCTGAACATCTCCTTGACCCAGTTTGCTCATCCATCAAGTGAATACAACAATACTGTCTGTCTTATGGGCTTCAATACAGATTAAATAGGTTACTTGTACAAAGCATTTATGAGAGTGGTTGCAGTGTATTTAGTGCATCCCTTTTCTCTATCAGTAGTACAGATTGACATTTTATTTTTCTTATTTTGTTTTTCCTTTTCTTACATCTTAAGTCTTTAATTTAAAGGTTATGAAACAATACTTCATGGATGCTTCAATATGCTTTTTCTAATGGCTGGACAGACTGTCAATTTAGGAAGAGCCCCACTCTACCTTCTTCTGTTTCTACCTCACATGTGAGGACTTCAGTCCTTGAACTGTACCTAAAACTGACTCCTCCCAGATTCTTCCTATTTCCCACAGACAGGCCAAAGGCTCAGTTTGGTTCTGCTCTCACTTCTACTCCATGTAGATAGTTCACTTTTTAAATTGGGCCACTTTATTTTATTTTATTTTTTAGTTATTTCACATGACATATTTTCATGGTCATCTCATTGCTTTCTATTGGAACCAGAGGGCTTGCTTCTCATCACGAATTTACAGGTCAAGACTGGAATGAAATTTTCTTTTCCTGGTAAAATAATTTTTGTTCATTGTGGGCCACATAGAAATAGATGATAGGCATTGATGGAAAAGTTATCCTTTTATTTTTTTAAACAAATCAGACATCATTTTTAGTTTTTTTTTTTAATTTTCAGAAAAAAGTCTTAAGTAGTTATATAGCTAATAGGGCCCTATATATCAAACTACATGAATTGCAAAAAAGCATATTGATAGAATAAAATATCCTATTTGTTTGGTTGCTTGTTTTCTTTTCTTTTCTTTCTTTCTTTTTTTTTTTCAGGCTAGCTTGGACCTTGCAGTTCTTCTGAGTAGCTAGAATCGGAGGACTATATCACTATATCAAGCTGAAAGGTCATATTATTGAATAATTAAATGCTAAATGAATTTAAAAAATTAAATCAGAAATAAAATCTAAAATTTAAAAAGATAGTCACAAAATCAATATAAGAAATGCAACCACATGGATTAAAAAGTAAAACATATAATTATGTAATTATATACTCTGTATTGTTAAATATAAACATGTTAT
This sequence comes from Callospermophilus lateralis, assembly GCF_048772815.1. Taxonomy (NCBI): domain Eukaryota; kingdom Metazoa; phylum Chordata; class Mammalia; order Rodentia; family Sciuridae; genus Callospermophilus; species Callospermophilus lateralis. The sequence continues at coordinate 122,207,046 of NC_135306.1, read as the reverse complement.
TCTCTGTTTTGTGACTGCAAATGCTTGAGGCCATCTTTTCATGCTCAGAATAATAGCAAAGTTGGGCTTATTGTAACTGTAAAGTCACTTAAATCCACCATATTAATCATCATCATAACATTTTTTGAGTACCATGGAAAAAATAGCCTATGTTGGATAGGAAATTTCACTTTGAAGACCTCAGATATAATTCATTTGCATAGAACATTAAAAGAACCTCACTCCATACTTAAGAAATAAATGATATATTTTATTCCAGTTTCTTTCATGAGGTAAATCTAGGCACAGATGTGTGCTTAGCAATATTATAATCATAGATTTCTACTTAAAACCAATTTTCCCAATGGGTAGTATAGTCACCTAATGCAGTTTTCTTAGAAGATTGTATGACTTGTACCAATATTTTATTGAATTACTTTTCTATTTAATATCATGGAATTGAAAAAAATTAAAAAGCATGTTAAAATTTAGTGATTTTGTAATTGAGACACATGGACCACTAGATATAAAGGTGTGTGTTTTGGGAATCCTAAACCAAAGCCAATTTATGGGGCAAACCTCCCGTTTGGAAATATGCAACAGGCAAGGCTGCCAGTTTTATTTAAAATGTAATAAAAATTCATGGAACTAGACAGGAATCATTCCCATTCATGGGGAATTGTGGAAGATATTTCCCTTAGCAGTTGATTACCTCCAGGCAAAACAAGCAGTGAACATTCAATTGTTCATAAAAGTGCCACAAAACTGTGAGGACTTCAATATGCAGCACAATAGATCCTGGCCTCAATGACTAGTGCAATGTCTCAGCTATTTCTATCCATTTGGCATAGTATATTAAATTGTTTCCACAGCTTTAAGAGTTGATTCCCGTAAAACCTGTAATGAAGCTACTGTGAATTTTTTCCCCATCTCTCCCAATCCCTCTAGAAAAGCAGTTACTAGTAAAAGGCAATACATTTTCTTCAGAGGCAGCAAAACCTTGACCTCAAAGAATTCTGATTTTGTGACCACATTTCAGTCTTGATGAATATTTGAAGCCAGACTTAGAAGCAAGGGCCATTGGAGGGCTCTCTTTGAAATGCATTTGAGGTGGTGAAATTTTTATGTAGCCACTTTCTGACTTGACATTACAGCTTAGATACAGAATTGAACATGGAAGAACAATTTGCTTTCTTGGAAATCCTAAAAATAAATTAGGGTTTAGCAACAGCAAGTCAGTGTTCAGCTGTTCTAAGTACTTTGCTATTACTTATTATTATAATATTTAACCAGGGGTGAAATAAGTGGATGGCAGTATTATAAGACAACACACACACAATGAACACCTAAAAGTAGTAAAACATTTGTTTTTGGCACTAAAAGTGCAAATATTGAAGTAGTTTAAATTGAAATGTAAAAAAAAATAAACCTAATATATTAATGTAATGAAATAAGAATTTAACTGCATTAAGAGAGTGAGGTAAGCCGGGACAAATGACAGTGTTTTTGAATTTCAATATGAATGCATTGCTATGTGGAATTTTGCTTTGCTTGAAATCAAGGTGACAATAAGTTTTGCAGTTATTATAAATACAATGTTTTCTTTATTGAAATACATTACATCACTTCTCAGCTTTTCAGCTAGGATGAAGTGTATTGAAATACATTGCATTATTTTACATAATTAATTATTCACAAGAGAAAAGTTTTTTGGACATGTTCTTCATTTACAGTGAATTTAGGGAATATTCCAGTCTTCTTTGAATATGATAATTTTTTTGGAGTTTACTACTACTAATCAAAAATCCCACCCATTTTTCAGTTTTCCATCAGAAAATGGAAAACCTAAAAATTTACCTTCCACCAGACATCAGAAAAAAATGTGACATATTAAGTGGCAAATCATGTTGAATAGAAAAATAGCTCTCTTATGTTTATTGCTGACATTGAAGTTTTCCTCTTTCATTATTTTATAAAAATATATTTTTGGGGATAATAATTTTAAAAATCCAAATATTGTTTTCTTCTTCACTGATTCATCTATTTGTTCATATTAAAATTGACACAATTATTAAATATTTCTGTAGAAAAAGAGTGGCACTGTTTTAGAAGATACAGAGGCAAACCTACATATATACAGTTACCTCATATTAGACAAAGGCACCATAAAAATGCGTTGGAGAAAAGATAACCTCTTCAACAAATGATGCTAGAAAAACAGAAAACCATATGTAGCAGGGTAAAATTTAACCTCTATCTCAAACTCTGCACAAAAATCAACTCAAAGTGGATCAAGGACCTATGCATTAAATCAGAGACCCTGTGCCAACTAGAAGAAAATGTAGGCCCAACTCTTTCATCATGTCAGCTTAAGAACTTATTTCTTCAACAAGACTCTTAAAGTACAAGAAGTAAAATCAAGAATAAATAAATGTTATGATTTCAAACTAAGAAGCTTCTTCACTGTAAAGGAAACAATCAAGAACAAGAAGAGAGAGCCTACAGAATTGGAGAAAAATCTTTGCCACCTGCACCTCAGATAGAGCATTAATATCCAGGATATATAAACAACTCAAAAAACTAAGATCAAAAAAAAAATCTAATCAATAAATGAGCAAAGGAACTGAACAGACACTTCACAGAAGAAGAAATATGATTGGTCAATAAATATATGAAAAGATGTTCAACATCACTAGCAATTAGAGAAATGCAAATTAAAACTGCACTGAGAGTCTATCTCACTTCAGTGAGAATGGCAAGTAACAAGAATACAAGTAACAATGTTGAGGATGTTGGGGAAAAGACACACTCATACATTTCTATTGGGACCACAAACTGGTGAAACCACTCTGGAAAGCAGTATGGAGATTCCTCAGAAAACTGGAATGGAACCACCATTTGACCCAGTTATCCCATTCCTCATCATATACCCGAAGGACTTAAAATCAGCATACTGTAGTGATGCAGCCATATAAATGTTTATGGCAGCTCAATTCTCAATAGCTAAGCTATGGAACACCTAAGCTAGGTTCCCTTCAACAGATTAATGGATAAAGAAAATGGGGTATATATACACAATGGAATATTACTCAGCCATAAAAAGAATGACTTTATTATTTTTCCAGCAAATTGATGGATCTGGAGACTATCATGCTAAGTGAAATAAGCCAATCCCAAAAAACCAAAGGCTGAATGTTCTTTCTCAATGAGGATGCTAACAATAAGGCAGAAGGAAAGAGTAGAAGTTCCTTAGATTATACAAAGAGGAATGAAGGGAAGAGGGTTGAGAATAGGAAAGACAGTAGAATGAATCAGACATAACTTTCCTATGTTCATATATGAATACATCACCAGTGAAACTCCACATTATGTACACCTACAAGAATAGGATCTTAAATTATACATCATGCATGTATGACATGTCAAAATGCACTCTACTATCATTTATATCTAAAAGAACAAATTTTAAAAAATAAAAATAGCACTGTTTTAGAGGGAGAATATGAAAGTTTTTGGTTTTCCACTCTGTTTTAATATTTATTTACAATTATGGGGTAAGAAGGAAGTCTCTCATGCTCCCCAAAGGCTGATAAAATAAGTTGATAACAGAGATTAATTGGAGAAAATGTCATCCAATTTATTGACATACATGTAGACATCACAAAGTATAATTTCCACTAGCAAGAGGCTTATATACTCCCTCCATAGTGGAAGGAAAGAATGGAGAATGTAGATAATTTTTAGATGGACTAGCAAATTATTTCTAGGGAATTCAGTGTGTTTATGTAATAAATACATAATAATCAGGGACAAAATACATTGGGCTTGCAGAACAGAAAATGTTTATAGATGATTCTTTTTGGAAAACTCTGTGGGACTAACATAAAAGATAATTGTATTAAGAAAAGTCTGTGCAGGTAAATTAATTGACATACTTCAGTTTTTCTTACTATGATATGGGTTTAATTTTTTTTTGGTGGATCAAAAGTTTTCACATTAGGCAATATCCATAATTTCATGAGCCAATTACCAGAAAGACTAGCTTTGCAGAAAATCTCTCCATCTGCAGGGGGTGAGAATAGGATAGGGGTTCAGAGAGACCATGAATTAGAAGGGTTTTCTAAGGTCACCCAGCATGACAGTACACCAGTCTTGAGGTGTCATTTTCCTAGCCCCAAAACTCGCAGTTAGAGAAGGAGGAAATTCAACTTGGCTTTTCCTGATTCTCTTGTTCCATTTCTTATTTGAACCACATAGGTCTTTCATGATGCTCATCTTTGCAGCACATTGATTCTGAATCTGTTCATTTATTATGTCTCCCTATGGAAATCTGATTAGGTCACCTTTAACCACATTCATTTCTCTGAATTGTCTAGATTATGTCAAATTCTATCATTTTCAAAGGAGACTAAGTTAAGAACAATAAAATCAGTACATCTCACCTCACTTGAATTTGTTTAAACTTACTTTGTTTTCATTTGGTGAAACAAATAATGTTCTGAGAAATAAGACACAACTATATCGCCACAGTGTGACTGCTCCTTATGTAATCCAGGAGCTGTGGTCATCTTCTTTCTCTTCACATCACCTTACCCTGTGACTCAACCATTAAAATACCTAAAGACCTATGTTTTGAGAGCCACCGCTCATGCCTGCAAGGTAGGCAGACCTGAAACCGACCAGCAGAACAGGCCCAGTGGCCCGCTGGTGTGGTAGACACATCACCCCAATAGGAGGAGGGGCAGAGCCACCGCCTGCACCTGCAAGGTAGGCAGACCTGCAACCTGGAGACCAGGCCCAGTGGCCCACCAGCGTGGTAGACAGATTACCCCTATTGGAGCAGAGGCCCAGCCATTGCACGCAAGGTATGCAGACCACACGACCCGGAGAAGGGGCCCAGCGGCCCGCCGGCATAATAGACAGATCACCCCAATTGGAGGAGGAGCACAGCCGCTGCCCGTGCCTGCAAGGGAGACTTTTCAACTACACAATAACAATATAAATATATAGGGGGAAAATTCAATAACACAACAGTTTCACCAAGCAGAAAGAAACGCGAGCAGTATGAAAAGACAAGGAAAGAAAGGACACAAACAATGCTGGTCAACTCAACTTTAGAAGAGGTAATATCTGCAGCAGATGGAATGTCAGATAAAGAATTCAGGATATACATGCTTCAGATGATCTGGAGTCTCAAGGAAGACATTAGACAACAAAATCAGACAATGAAAGATTACTTCGACAATGAATTACATAAACAAATCCAAGAAGCAAAAGATCAACTATACAGGGAGATAGAGGCTATAAAAAACAAACAGAAATCCTAGAAATGCAGGAAGCAATAAACCAACTTAAAAACTCAAATGAGAATACTACCAGCAGAGTAGAACACTTAGAAGATAGAACATCAGACAATGAAGACAAAGTATTTCAACTTGAAAAGAACATAGACAGCTCAGTAAGACTGTTAAGAAACCATGAGCAGAACATCCAAGAAAGATGGGATAACATAGAGAGACCAAACTTAAGAGTCATTGGGATACAGGAAGGTATAGAGGTCCAAACCAAAGGAATGAGCAATCTGTTCAATGAAATAATATGAGAAAACATCCTGGACTTGAAGAATGAGACAGAATCCTAAATCCTAGAAGCCTACAGGACACTGAATGTGCAAAATCATAAGAGATCCACACCTAGACACATTATAATGAAGATGTCCAACATACAGAATAAGGAGAGAATTTTGAAAGCTACAAGAGAAAGGAAGCAGATTACATTTAGGGGTAAACCAATCAGGATAACAGCTGATCTTTCAACACAGACCCTGAAAGCTAGAAGATCCTGGAATAACATATTTCAAACGCTGAAAGAAAATGGGTTCCAACCAAGAATTGTGTATCCAACGAAATTAAGCTTCAGGATGGAAGATGAAATTAAAACCATCCACAATAAACAAAAGTTAAAAGAATTTGCAGCTAGAAAACCATGTCTTCAAAACATCCTCGGCAAAACATTACAGGAAGAGGAAATGGAAAATATCAATGAAAACCAACAGTGGGAGATAGTACAGTAAAGAGAAAAAATAATTAAAGAGGAAAAACAAATCATGTTAAGTAACATAAATAAACAAATATGGCTGGAAGAACAATCCATATCTCAATAATAACCCTAAATGTTAATGGCTTAAACTCACCAATTAAGAGACACAGGCTAGTAGAATGGATCAAAAAAAAAAAAAGATCCAACAATATGCTGCCTACAGGAGACGCATTTGATAGGAAAAGACATACATAGACTGAAGGTGAAAGGTTGGAATCATATCACTCATATGGACTTTGGAAACAAGCAGGAGTGTCCATACTCATATCATATAAAATAGATTTCAAGCCAAAGTTAATCAAAAGGGATAAAGAGGGACACTACATACTGCTCAAGGGAACCATACACCAATAAGACATAACAATCATAAATATATATGCCCCAAACAATGGTGCAGCTATGTTCATCAAACAAACTCTTCTCCAGTTCAAGAGTCTAATAGACCACTATACAATAATTATGGGAGACTTCAACACACCTCTCTCATCACTGGACAGATCTTCCAAACAAAAGTTGAATAAAGAAACTATAGAACTCAATAATACAATTAATAACCTAGACTTAATTGACAGATATAGAATATACCACCCAAAATCAAGCAGATACACTTTTTTCTCAGCAGCACATGGATCCTTCTCAAAAATAGATCATATATTATGTCACAGGGCAACTCTTAGACATTATAAAGTAGTAGAGATAATACCATGCATCTTATCTGATCATAATAGAATGAAATTGGAAATCAACGATAAAAGAAGGAAGGAAAAATCATGCATCACTTGGAGAATGAACAATAGATTACTGAATGATCAATGGGTTATAGAAGACATCAAGGAGGAAATTAAAAATTTCTTAAAGATAAATGAAAACACAGACACAACATATCGTAATCTATGGGACACAATGAAAGCGGTTCTAAGAGGAAAATTCATTGCTTGGAGTTCATTCCTTAAAAAAACGAAAAAACCAACAAATAAATGATCTCACACTTCATCTCAGTATCCTAGAAAAAGAAGAGCAAAACAACAGCAAAAGAAATAGAAGGCAAGAAATAATTAAAATCAGAGCTGAAATTAATGAAATCGAAACAAAAGAAACAATTGAAAAAAATTGACAAAACTATAAGTTGGTTCTTTGAAAAAATAAATAAGATCCACAGACCCTTAGACATGCTAATGAAGAGAAGAAGAGAGAGAACTCAAATTATTAGCAAACGGGATGAAAAAGGCAATATCACAACAGACACTTCAGAAATACAGAAGATAATTAGAAATTATTTTGAATCATTATATTCCAATAAAATAGAAGATAGTGAAGGCATCGATAAATAAGAAAAATAAGTTCTATGATCTGCCCAGATTGAGTCAGGAGGATATAGACAACCTAAACAGACCAATATCAATTGAGGAAATAGAAGAAGCCATCAAAAGACTACCAACTAAGAAAAGCCTAGGACCGGATGTGTATACAACACAGTTTTACAAAACCTTTAAAGAAGAACTAATACCAATACTTTTCAAGCTATTCCAGGAAATAGAAAAAGAGGGAGAACTTCCAAATTCATTCTACGAGGCAAACATCACCCTGATTCCTAAACCAGACAAAGACACTTCAAAGAAAAAAAACTACAGACCAATATCTCTAATGAACCTAGATGCAAAAATCCTCAATAAAATTCTGGCGAATCAGATACAAAAACCTATCAAAAAAATTGTGCACCATGATCAAGTAGGATTCATCCCTGGGATGCAAGGCTGGTTCAATATATGGAAATCAATAAATGTTATTCACCACATCAGTAGACTTAAAGATAAGAACCATATGATCATCTCGATAGATGCAGAAAAGCATTCAACAAAGTACAGCATCCCTTTATGTTCAAAACTCTAGAAAAACTAGGGATAACAGGAACATACCTCAATATTGAAAAGCTATCTATGCTAAGCCTCAGGCTAGCATCATTCTGAATGGAGAAAAATTGAAGGCATTCCCTCTAAAATCTGTGCAAGATAGGGATGCCCTCTCTCACCACTTCTGTTCAACATAGTTCTCGAATCACTGGCCAGAGCAATTAGACAGACGAAAGAAATTAAAGGCATAAAAATAGGAAAAGAAGAACTTAAATTATCACTATTTGCAGTTGACATGATTCTATACCTAGCAGACCCAAAAGGGTCTACAAAGAAACTATTAGAGCTAATAAATGAATTCAGCAAAGTGGCAGGATATAAAATCAACATGCATAAATCAAAGGCATTCCTGTATATCAGTGACAAATCCTCTGAAATGGAAATGAGGACAACCACTCCATTCACAATATCCTCAAAGAAAATAAAATAAAATAAAATACTTGGGAATCAACCTAACAAAAGAGGTGAAAGACTTATACAATGAAAACTACAGAACCCTAAAGAGAAAAATAGAAGAAGATCTTAGAAGATGGAAAAATATACCCTATTCATGGATAGGCAGAACTAACATCATCAAAATGACGATATTACCAAAAGTTCTCTATAGGTTTAATGCAATGCCAATCAAAATCCCAACAGCATTTCTTGCAGAAATAGATAAAGCAATCATGAAATTCATATGGAAAAATAAAAGACCCAGAATAGCAAAAACAACTCTAAGCAGGAAATGTGAATCAGGTGGTATAGCGATACCAGACTTCAAACTATACTATAGAGCAATAGTAACAAAAACAGCATAGTACTGGTATCAAAACAGTCAGGTGGACCAATGGTACAGAATAGAGGACACAGAAACCAATCCAAAAAATTACAACTATCTTATATTTGATAAAGGGGTTAAAAGCATGCAATAGAGGAAGGATAGCATCTTCAACAAAGGGTGCTAGGAAGTCTGGAAATCCATATGCAACAAAATGAAACTGAATCCCTTTCTCTCACCATGCACAAAAGTTAACTCAAAATGGATCAAGGAGCTTGATATCAAAACAGAGACTCTGTGTCTGATAGAAGAAAAAGTTGGCTACGATCTACATACTGTGGGGTCGGGCTGCAAATTCCTCAATAGGACACCCATAGCACAAGAGTTAATAACAGGAATCAACAAATGGGACTTAGAGAAACTAAAAAGTTTTTTCTCAGCAAAAGAAACAATAAGAGAGGTAAATAGGGAGCCTACATCCTGGGAACAAATCTTTACTCCTCATACTTCAGATAGAGCCCTTAATATCCAGAGTATACAAAGAACTCAAAAAATTAAACAACAAGAAAACAAATAACCCAATCAACAAATGGGCTAAGGACCTGAACAGACACTTCTCAGAGGTGGACATACAATCAATCAACAAGTACATGAAAAAATGCTCACTATCTCTAGCAGTCAGAGAAATGCAAATCAAAACCACCCTAAGAAACCATCTCATTCCAGTAAGATTGGCAGCCATTATGAAGTCAAACAACAACAAGTGCTGGCGAGGATGTGGGGAAAAGGGTACACTTGTACATTGCTGGTAGAGCTGCAAATTGGTGCGGACAATTTGGAAAGAAGTATGGAGATTTCTTGGAAAGCTGGGAATGGAACCACCGTTTGACCCAGCTATTCCCCTTCTTGGTCTATTCCCTAAAGACCTAAAAAGAGCATACTGCAGGGACACTGCTACATCGACAGCACACACAATTCACAATAGCAAGACTGTGGAACCAACCTAGAAGCCCTTCAATAGACAAATGGATAAAAAAAATGCGGCATTTATACACAATGGAGTATTACTCTGCATTAAAAAATGACAAAATCATAGAATTTGCAGGGAAATGGATGGCATTAGAGCAGATTATGCTAAGTGAAGCTAGCCAATCCCTAAAAAACAAATGCCAAATGTCTTCTTTGATATAAGGAGAGTAAGAACAGAGTAGGGAGGAAGAGCAGGAGAAGAAGATTAACATTAAACAGGGATGAGAGGTGGGAGGGAAAGGGAGAGAGAAGGGGAATTGCATGGAAATGGAAGGAGACCCTCATGGTTATACAAAATTACATACAAGAGGAAGTGAAGGGAAAGGGAAAAAAAACAAGGGGGAGAAATGGATTACTGTAGATGGGATAGAGAGAGAAGATGGGAGGGGAGGGGAGAGGAGGGTGGATAGTAGAGGATAGGAAAGGCAGCAGAATACAACAGACACTAGTATGGCAATATGTAAATCAGTGGATGTGTAACCGATGTGATTCTACAATCTGTATCCGGGGTAAAAATGGGAGTTCATAACCCACTTGAATCAAAGTGTGAAATATGATATGTCAAGAACTATGTAATGTTTTGAACAACCAACAATAAATATTTTTAAAAAATGAAAAGTATTAACAGTAAAAAAAAAAAAAGACCTATCTTTTATCTGAAAATCTGTCCAGCTCTCTCCATGTGGTCTATGTTAGCCTGTCTTCCCAATTTTTTTTCATTTTGCATACCTGTTTTGATACAGCACTTTGACCTAGCATTTAATAAGATAATGGTCATGTTAGTATGGTGAGGGCCTGAAGCTGCAGAGTTCTTTCCAGTTATGATTAAATGTCTATTTTTTTTCCCTGAATCAATGACTTCTCCCCATTCTAAACCCCTTCAGTTCTGGCTTCCCTAGAATTCTAAATGCCTGTATTTCTAAATGTGAAATATGTCAGCTTCATAGAGTTAAGAAAAATTCTGAAATCTAGTATAATAATATTGTCCTGATGTGTTTGCGAGAGTGTTTCAAAGAGGTTAGCATTTGAATCAGCAGACTGAGTAAAGAAGACCTGCTGTCCCTAATGTGGGCAAGTATCGTCCAACCCACCGAGGGCCTAGAGGAGGAAAGGGAGAGGAAGGGCAAATGTACTCTCCCATCTGGAGCTGGTATATACATCTTCTCTTGCCTTTGAATATCAGAGCTTCAGTTTGTTGGACTTAGGACTCTGGAACTTATACCATGGGTTCCTCTAGTTCTCAGGTCTTGGAATACAGAACAAACTGCACCTCCATCTTTCCTAGTTCTTCAGCTTGCATATTGTTAGCTGCAACTTCTGTCTCCGTAATTTCATGTACCGTTTCCCACATTAAATATATCTATCTAGCTAGCTTGTTAAGTAGTTCTCTAAATAGATTGATTATATCTGTCTAGCTAGCTAGCCAGCTATTTTTCTATCACTGGTTCTGATCTCTAGAGAACCTGAATTATATACTAAATAATACTGTTTCATTTTAAAAGTTGTTTTAAAATGTTTCCGTTTTTAAAAATTAAATTTATGGTTGCTACTTATTTCCCAGAGTCTTAGTCAACTTTACATTACTCTAACAAAATGCCTGTATAATCACCTTAAAAAGAGGAAAGGTTTATTTTGTCTGTCACAGTCTTAGAGGTTTTAGTCTATGATTGGTTCCATTGCTTTTGGTCCTGTGTGAGACCATACATTGTGGTGGGGCATGAGTAGTAGAACAAATTACTTACCTCATGGTGGCAGGGAGGTGAAAAAGAAAGGGGACTGAGGTCCCAATAGACCTTTCAAGGGATGCCTCCAATGACCTAACTTCTTTCCTATAGATCTATCTTTTAAAAGCTTCACTATCAGGGCTGGGGATGTGGCTCAAGCGGTAGCGCGCTCGCCTGGCATGCGTGCGGCCCGGATTCGATCCTCAGCACCACATACAAAGAAAGATGTTGTGTCCGCCAAGAACTGAAAAATAATAAAATATTAAAAAATTCTCTCTCTCTCTCTGTCTCTCTCTCTCCCTCTCTCTTAAAAAAAAAAAAAAAAAAAAAAAAAAAAGCTTCACTATCTCCCAAAAGTACGAAACTGTAAACAGAATCTATGCTGCATGGGCCTTTGTAGAGATTCAAAGTATAGCACTAGTTATTTTATACACATTTCTTTGAAATGATGTAAATGTATCTGAAGTCACTGGCTTGACTATTAGAGGTATTTTAGCTCCCCCCACCCATTATGTTTGTTCTATTAGCCCAAGTGCACCATGAACTCTTTCAGGAAAGAGGCTATGTCTTCAATGTTTTTGAAAACTTAAACTATCTTTGCAAGCATTATTACAACAGAAAAAATGAGGGGATAGTGCAGATAGGTGTCTAATTTTTCTTTTACTGTGTGTGAAGGGAAATCTTCTTAAACACTCTAAACCTTTGTTACAATTGCTATATGAGGAGTATTTAATGTCCCTTTGTGAAGATTCTAAAAATTTCAGATTAACAAATATAATTGATTTCACTCACAGTAATAAAGTTCCCATTCACATTTACTGAAATAGTACTTATAATTCACTTAATTTGTGGTACTTAAATAGGCACAGTCCTTGATAGAGGGCTGAGATGTAATAAATATCTCCTCACCTAAGAGTTTACTAATTCTTGTTATTTAGTAATCAGACACTAACCTAAGTTTAGTCTTATAAGACATGCTATGCCACATATCAAAGATGAGAAGATCAAAGCCTGTGCTTCTTGCCTCTTGATGACAGCATGCTGCAATGCCACTGCCTTCATTGGCTCTTTCATCCCCAGGCAGTGCCTGACATGTAATACTAACTTCTATTTAGTATGCTTTTTGTAATGAAAGATAATGAGATTCTGTAATGCAGCAAGTATAATTTATGAATCAGCATCAAATAAAGCTTTGCAAGCAAACTAAAGACAAATCTTACCAAGTTAGCTATTCATAGCCTGCCCCTGGAATTAAATCAAAAGCACTGAATAGACTAACGTCTAAAGATTGTGGGCCAACTGTCTTTTACAGCTGACAAGATGCTTGGCCCTACCCTGTAAATCAAGAATTATTTTATCATTTATCATTTGCATTGGGCTTGCAAGACTGTGCAGAAAAGCAAAAAAGGAACACTTGTAGGCCCTTATAAGGGAATATTTTGAGACAGCAATAGCTCCTGCATTGTTGGATTTCTATCTCATTTTTTAAAAAGGATATATAGAAAATAAAATGCACACTAAGCCATTGACATAAAAGGTAATTTAAAAATTTTCGTGGAGATCCATGAAACCTCAAATTCTCTTATTCTAACATCTATTATATACTTTCATCTTTATGTTCCAACCTGAAATCTTGATCTTTCTCTGTCCTAAAATATATTATTTATTCAGAATCTTATTTTTCTAAATGCTTTCCTCACACCCTTCAGCTCACAATTCTCCATAATTAAACAATCATTAGAAAGAGTATATTTTACTTTATTTTAGTCTAGTTTAGTTTGGTACTGAGGATCAAACCCAAGGATGCTTTGCCACTAAGTTACACCTCCAGGCTTATTTATTATTTATTTCCAGGAATTGAACCCAGGGACGCTTAACCCTGAGCCACATTCCCAGTCCCTTTTATATATTTTATTTAGAGATAGGGTCTTGGTAAGTTACTTAGGCTCTTGTTAAATTGCTGAAATTGGCTTTGAACTTGCAATCCTCCCAAGCTGTTGGGATTACAGGTATGTCACTGTGTATGGTTTATTTTATTATCATTTTCAGTTTTGAAATGGGGTCTCACTATGTTACTTAGTGCCTCACTAAATTGCTGAGGCTGTGATCCTCTTGCCTCAGTTTCCCCAGTCTCTCAGATTGCAGGTCTTTGCCACTGTGTATCTGGCTCAGACTTTTAAATATATTTCACAAGTTTCTCTATCATGTCACTACTTCATTTATGCCTATTTAACCTCTTTTTCTGGTCTGAGGTAGAGGCCATGGATAGAAAGGAGGGGATAGGCCAATATTGGTATGGATGGAATAAAAGATATGAACTGTTGCAAATTCAGGATGGTAATGGAGATCAGCTGAGAAGGGTCCTGCATTTCAAACCTTCTGAATTTATCCTGATATTGATAGAGAATCACTGAAGATATTAAAACTTGAATGCAATGATGAGAGAATAAAACTACTAGTGTGGTAAAGGATTGTTTAGAAGGTATGGTAGATGGAATCATGACCTTCCTAGAAAGGTCAAGTCTGGAACCTGTGGATATGTAGTTTGATGCAGAAAAGGTTTAAGGAGCTTGAAATGGAGAGATTATCCAGAAGGGACCAATGTAATCACAAAGACCCTTATAAGAGAAAGAATGTAGCAGGGATCAGAGAAAGAAATGTGACATTTGAAACAAAGGAGAAAAAAAGAAGGAGGGAAAAGAACAGAGCAGAAAGATGAGGTGGTTCTGTGAAGATGCTATCCTACTGAAGGTGAAGAAAAGGGACTTGAGCCATGGAATGCAGGTGGCCTCTATATGTTTAGGTGAAGAAATGGATTTTCTCTTAGCGCCTCCAGAAGGGCTACAGCCCTACTGCTACCTTAGTTTTAGCCCAGTGAGACCCATTTTCACTTCATGCCTCTAAAGCTATAGCACAGTGCATTTGTCTTGTGTCATATCACTGAATTTGTGGAGATGTGTTATAGCAGCCATAAAGAAAGCAAAAACAGGAACAGGATTTTGAAAAGGGTAGTTTCTCAGTATTGGCACAACACAGCATTCCTAATAATTGCAGCAGTTAAGGAAACCCAGGTTTGGAAGGCAAAGAGAAGATTATGTACAATTCTTAAATCAGAGTGTCTTAGGAAAAAAAGAATAACTAACATATTTGCAACAATTATGTTGTGGCTATGCCACAGATTCTGTACACAACACCCTGTCCTTTGCAAGACATTTTTCTTGTTTTGAAGAGGACTCTAAATATTGTGAAAAGACAATATAATGTTACTATGATAAAACTTAATGAATTTGGAATTTAATAATGAAGTATTTTTTTTTCTGAAAATGAAAAACTGCTTCTTGTTAAATTCAATTTCAGCACTGTTTGTGTAGGATAGTGATACAACTGAAATCATTTTGTTTTAATTTTAGCCCCAAAATGTGTGGTCAGAGTAATAAAATGCAATGAGTATATAGATTTTGTGCACTGTATCATCTCTTTGTATATTAGTGGCTAGCTAGGGAAAATTGGAAATCAAACTGAGTAGAGCTGTAGGTCTATGTGTTGGAGGATGGTTAGATATTTTTGATTGTATCTAACATTGAAATAAAAACATTTTGTAATAAATTAGGCATCTAAAACCTTTTTGTAAGGCAAACCAATTTGAACTGGAAAAAACTCATGCCTAGAAAGACCAAACAATTTGTCCTGAAAGTGATAAGTAATAAATACCTTGGGCCTGCTGTATTGACATCAAGGTCTCATAGATATTCATAATCTATATAACATACAATTGAAAATCTTACCTTGTGTATAGTTGTTGTATCTTGTGTGTAAAGAGCTATCCTGTGAGTATAGCAAGTTTGCTCATTATTGTAATGGTTACATAGTATTCCTATCAGTATTATTATTAAACATTTGGCTGGTTTGCAATTATTTGTTAATAAACAGTGCTGCAGTAATCATCTCTATAAACAAATCTCTATACTTGACTTGATTTGCTTACTTCCAGTTCCAAGAAATAGGATTTTAAATTGAATTGTACATATTATTTAAAATTTATTGTTAAATAGTACTAAATTCACCTCGAGCAAGATTTTCTTATTGGCTATATTTAAATTTTTCCTTCAATAACAATACTACAATATTGGATGACTTTATGATTACTTATAATTACAGGTTTGCCTTGTTTTGGTCATATGTCTGTCTTTCCTCTTTTCCTGTGGGTGCATTTCTGATGTGGCTAAATGTGTTGGTGGATAAAACCAATGAATGTGGAATGTGCAATGAACCTGTGGCATCTAAAATTTCAGTAAATTCACAGAAATACTGAAGATACAAAGAAAGGAACTTTCTGCCTTTCCCAAGGTAATTATTAAAATGCCTAACATGTTAAGGTCAGAGCCTACTCAATTTAAGGAGGTGTTAACATACTCTAAAAATAGTCTGATTAGAAGTACTGTTGGGTTAAGTTCCCATCCTTCTGGGAGTGAAGTCAATTCCCCCTTCTCGCCGGAAATTTATTTAAGAGACTGTTTCCTCTGATTTCCCTTTTCCTCTTTCTTCTGTCTAGTTTTGGAGAATTTCTGCAAGTTGGAAATAACATTTGAAAACAGACATGTATGTCTAACTATAATAATAAATGCATTCTCTATAATTCTCTCCACTTTGTTCTTCAATGCTATAACTCTTGCTTTTCCATTACATTAATTTTATGATATTTAGAATAGTTACTTTTAGTCATTAAAATGACTTAACTGACTGCTAGTCATTATATAATTATATCATATGATAGACTAAACTGAGATCATCAGTGTTTTTCCAGTAAAAAATGGGCTCAGAAAATACAAGAATCTGCAGAATTCAGTCACTGCACCAACTTATTACACACCCATGCACATACATTCAAATGCTAA
The DNA here is from genome assembly GCF_048772815.1 of Callospermophilus lateralis. Classification (NCBI taxonomy): domain Eukaryota; kingdom Metazoa; phylum Chordata; class Mammalia; order Rodentia; family Sciuridae; genus Callospermophilus; species Callospermophilus lateralis. The sequence goes on along the minus strand of NC_135306.1, from coordinate 122,190,650 downwards.
CCAAACATTTATTATTGATTTATTAATTCATTATTCACACAACAAGAACTTATTGGTCACAAATGCAATGCAAGTTACTATAGGAATTTAAATTAATGATGTATAGTTCTTGCTTTCAATTAATCCAAAGTGTAAACAAGAAAACAGTAGAAAGCAAAGTGAAATAAAATTAAATATTATAAGATTGCCTATGTTTTTTTATATGGAAAGTTCCGTATTTTTAAGTAATGAAAAACTGCAAAGGCAGAAGGGATACGTAGCCAGAACTACGGAGAATGAGGATGGACATGGAGTGTGTAGAAGAAGGGAGGGGAGACTTTGTTTCTGGATAACTATCTATATGGTATCTAAAAAGGACTTCTTGACATAAGGTTGAAAATAAACCCTGAGTGAGACATTTGAAGTTTATTTAGTTGTCAGTGGGGAATGTTTTAAAAGATTTCTAAAATGAGGCTAATGTGATCAAAGATTTATATTCTTAAAATTAGTGGGAAATCAAAGTGAAGGGCATAATTAACAAGAAAACTTACCTGGAAAAGTGATATTGTTATTATAAACTATTTGCTCATCATACAAACATTTAGTTTGTACTCTGAGTTCTACTATATTCTAAACAAAGTATTAGACATTAACTCTATAGAGAATTAGGACATAGTCCTCATTCAAAAGTAGCCAATTTACTGAAAGAACACTAAGAAAAGGAACACCTCAAGAGTAAAGTGTAAAGTGAAGATGGAGATGTAGTTGGTAAACTGGAAATGCATATGGAAACACACTTACCGGGATACTTTGGGGAAAGGAAAGGGATCAAAAGCTTTCAAAACAAGGACCCTAAGGCAAAGGGTTCTAAATCTTAATAGAAGGTAACACGTTTGAATGGTTGAATATGTGAAAAATAGAAGAATATTATATACAACAGCATAAAGAATTATTACTTTTTCTTGAACCAGGAAGAGAACCTAGAGGCACTTAACCACTGAGCCTCATCCCCAGCCTTTTTAATATTTTATTTTGAGATAGGGTCTCACTAAATTGCTTAGGGCCATGCAAAGTTGCTGAGGCTGTTGTTGTACTTGTGATTCTTCTGCCTCAGTCTCCTGAGTGGCTGGGATTACAGGTGTGTGCCACCACGCCCAGTAATGAGTGCTATTTTGAGCCTGTGCTGGTCAAAGCTCAGGATCTGTGTGCAGGAGGACAAGGGATGAAGTGAAGTAAGGAAGGAGTGAGTTCATAACAAATATACTGTTTGAAGTTAAAAGGTTCAGGTATTTTTCTGGAGATAATGGGCAACTATCAAAGGCTTTAGTCAAGGAAATGAAGGGCCCCTCTAACATACTGTGTATGATATTTGACTGCTAGAATAAGAAGACAGCGCCATTGCTGCTGCCATAGTTCATGGGAAAAAAATGACTGGGCCTCCAAGAAAAGCAGGTCTAAAGGAGGAAATATCATGCTACCCCACACATTCACCGGCTCTTGAGGAAAACTGGGTTATAACTTGGTGCTGAGAAAATGGGAAGACTGAACATTGAATAAAATATCTTTCTAAACAGAAATAACTCATTTCCAAAAAGTTCCTGATTTGTGCTTAAGGTATTGTCTGAGTTCAATGTTCATATATCTGCATTAAATTCTTACAAAGTAAAAATTTTATGACTGTGAAATCATCAATAAATTGGTCTGCATCATTGGTAGCTAAATTTTCTACTTGAACTCTATTTCATCCAGGTTGTTTAGAACACTGTGTCTCATCCTCAATAGAATCTCAAGAAATGCCGTTGATGATTTTGATAATGAGGAGAATTTGCTAGTTGGGCTGAGGATGAATTTGCTAGTTGGGCCTCAGTGTCAAATACCTCACTTTCCTTTTTCTTTGCCAACATTACTGTGGGTTTTTCCAGTATAAAATATCTTCAATGAAGAGAAACTGTTGCAGAAAGTTGCACAGTTTTATATTCTGATCTGATGATCAGATAATTATTCCAAAATGAAAAATTCTTCCTCTTACTGAGCAGCACAGGCTAAATGCAGGTGGCTCTAGTTGGCAAAATTTTGAACACAAATTGTTGATTATTCTGCCAGTGTACTGATTACTTTGAATTTATTCAATTGTTCTCTATTAAACTTTGGGGACTATTGCATTATTCTTACAAATTCAGCATTATTATCATTGTTCTGTTATTCTTTAGAGTCTGATGATGAACTCCATCAGTTCTTTTACTTCCCTAACTTCTTAGCTGATATGTGGAAAAGTGTAATAAATTTAGGGATTATGTACATACAAGGCCGTTATTGAATTAATAAACAATGAGTGCAGAGAAAAATCTTGATATTTGTGACAGTAAGCCCAGTAAAAAAATACATTTACTTTTTCAATATTAGAGGAAAATATGTGAAGTATTTTATTAAGGAAATATTGAGGAATAAAAATCTTTTATTAGGAAAACTTTGATGGGAGTGTTATGAAATCTCATCTATCCATAAACAGAAAATTTGATTAGTGCATTCAGTATGCATGTGAAGTATCACACTGAACCCTTTTTATAGGAACAAATAATACATGTTCATTAAAAATATTATATACATATATGATATCTTAACAAAACATCAAGGAATATATATTAATTATTAAAGGCAATCCAGTGAATTTAATTTTAATGACCTGAGCTTTGCATTTGTGGCTTCTATTTTTTCCCACTCTAAGTGCAGCCCTCTCTAATTTAGCTCTTGTTTCAACATCTCAGTCTTTCTCTCTAAATATGTAATTTCCCTCTATATATATCCTGCAGCTGCTATGTCATTCATGGCAGTTAAAGTTGTTCATTTATCCATAGTGGTTCTTGTTCTTCTGTGTTTTATCCTTGAAACATTTCTACAGTTACTGAGATAACATTCACCTTCAGAATAAATTGCTGGTATTAACCTTGTCAGATGTTATTTCTTCAAACAAGTCAACAAGAATGTTGTCATTGCATAGAGTGGTATAGCTATGGCCTTTGCTCTGTTTTTTTTTTCAGTAAAAAATTTAATTGATAGAAATAAAAATGTATTTTTCTTATGAGTTAGAAGTTCTGATTTTCCCTCAGGAACATGAAAAGAATTATTCTAATTGATATGGTCTTATGCATAAATATTATAATTTTTTTAAAAAAATGATTAAAAATTCTATACAATTACCTAGGATTAACTCACACATTCATACAAATAGATGTCAACAAACATGTCCTAGAAATAATTTGAGACCAAAAGGAACAAGAACATAAATTATCATGCAGAATGAGTATATACTTATTACTTATGTCTTTTATGAATTTTACCAATTTGGTAAAATGTTTAATTCAAAATAAACCAACCAAGTGCTGGGTCAGTTTTCAAACTTTATTTTCTCTTATCCTTTTTCTAACTTATAACACTTTTGTTGAGAGTCAGACATAATAAGTCAGACATAGAAACTGTGATAGGTAGGCCTTTTAGTATAAGGTCTTATGATAATCCTGCTAGGAGTTGAACTGTGTTTAATGTCTGCTATAGTGATAGGTATCAGAGTCTCAGTCCTTGTCTCTCCCACCATCTTTGGGAAAGGGGAGCAAAGGGCTCTTTCTTGCAGCTATATCAGTATAACATGTTAGAAAACTAAAGTCCTATTGATGTGGTGGTAAGATGTGGGTCAAAGGAAGTATTCTGTAGTTTCATTATCAAATCTCCCAAACCTTGATTTAAACTCTTTTAATATTATTAATTGCATACAAGATGATATTAAGGAATTATTATAAATTTTGTTGACTCTTATTATTGCAGATATATTTTCTAAACATCCTTATTTATTAGAGGTAAATGCTGAGGTATTTATGGGTGTTTAAAGTTTCATTGTTTTTAATTCTTGTTTTTTATTTGTGGTTTTTAGATATGCATAATAGTATGTGTATTTTGACACATTATATATACGTGTAGTGTAACCCATCCCAATTAGGATCCCGTTCTTGTACGTGATGTGGAGTTACACTGGTCGTGTATTCATAAATGAGCATAGGAAAGTTATGTCTGATTCATTCTACTGTCTTTCCTCTTCCCATCTTCCCTCCCTTCCCCTTTGTCCGGCCCAATGAACCTCTATACTTCCCTCTATACATAACCTTCCCTTGTTATGTGTGAGCATCCTCATATCAGAGAGAACATTCAGCCTTTGTTTTTTTTCTGGGACTAGCTTATTTCATTTAGCAAGATGTTTTCCAGTTCCATCCATTTACCAGCAAATGCCATAATTTCATTCTTCTTTATGGCTGAGTAATAGTCCATTGTGTATACATACCACATTTTCTTTATCCATTCATTTGTTGAAAGGTACCTAGGTTGGTTTTATAGCTTGGCTATTGTGAATTGAGCTGCTATAAACATTCATGTAGCTATATCACTGTAGTATGTTGATTTTAAGTCCTTTGGATATATACCAAGGAGTGGCATAACTGGGTTGAATTGTATTTCCATTCCATGTTTTCTGAGGAATTGCCACACTGCTTTCCAAAGTGGTTGCACCAATTTACAGTTCCACCAGCAATATATAAGTGTATCTTTATCCTAACATCCTTGCTATCATTTATTGTTATTTGTATTCTTGATAATTGCCATTCTGACTGGAATGACATGGACAGTTTTACAACAGAAGGATTATTTATTCAGAAGAGTATTTTTTTAAAGTGAATTTCTTTCATTCTACTTACATGAAACTTACCTTACCACTCACATTCAACATGCAGCATGTGGAAATTCTTATTCATTATTGCTTAAATTAACTGTTAAATAAAATTAGCCTCTAGTCTAGTAAGGTACTAAAGGCCTGTAATCCAGGTATTCAGGAGACTGAGGCAGGAGACTCACTTGAGCCCAAGATTTAAGGCCAGACTAGGCATTAACACACACACATACAAAACCCTATCCACCAAACAAAAGAATGATAACAAACAAGAAATTAACCTTATAAAAATTACAAATTTAAAATATAATAAAATTCTGTTTTATTTTCTCATTAGGATAGTTTCCTTTATACAATTCTGTCCAAAATCATCCAAATAATAGCTGTATATAGGATTCTAGTTTCACATTAGGCACCCAGATCTAAGGTAAGAAAAATAGTAACTTTAAGAGGATACTAGGATATTTAAAATACTGTAAAGTATTTATGTTTGTATTCATACACAAAATTACCCCAAGGCAATTAAATAATTGATAAGGGAAATTTGCTTTCTAAGTGAATATTTATATATTCATAAAGGAGGAAAGAATGATGGAACTAGAAGAGCACCATCTTGCAACGACTAAGGAATTATTGGATCTAATTAGTATCATCAGTAGCAAATGACATCTCAAAAATATAAAGTCAGATATGAGAGAAATATAAAAAAAATCTATGAAGTAATTTTCTGGTTTTCAATACACATGGCTATAAATTATTTCATTTCCCTGTATTCATTGCAAATTGGTGGTTAGATTCAGAGGCCCTGAAATTGTAATAATTTAATTTGTTGATTTTATGCTCTTATTCTTTTTTATAATGATAAATACAACTTTATATTCTAAGTTATATTATAATGATTTTAATTGAGCTGGACAGATTATATATGAATCTAAATTTGCAAATATTCTAATCTATAACACTGACAGAATATAACATTATTCAGAATTACATTTGCTCTCATAATTTTACTTGGTTACTTGGGAGACTACAATAGGCAGCTATTAAGGAGTATGTTTGTAGGAACTCCTAAATATTAGCAATCACCACATTTAATATGAACTTTGTACCTGACTCACATATTCAATTTATATGCATTTTTCTCACTTACATATAAAGAAGATATATAATGCTTCCAGGTTATAAGTATTAAAATTTATGTCTATCCCACTCCCATGTCCATATTTTTAGTCCCAAAATCAATTTTTTTTCCTGAGTGGCTCCACCAATTTGCAGTCCCACCAACAATATCCTTACCAACATTTATTGTTATGTATTCTTAATAATTGCCATTCTGACTGGAGTGAGATGAAATCTCAGTGTAGTTTCAATTTTAGTTTCTCTAATTGCTAGAGATATTAAACATTTTTTCATGTATCTGTCGACTGTTCATATTTCTTCTTTTGAAAAGGGTCCATTTAATTCCTTTGCCCATTTGCTGATTGGGCTATTTGTTTTTTAGCGTTAAGTTTTTTTGAGTTTGCATATCCTGTAAATTAACACCCTATCTGAGGTGCAGTTGACAAAATTTTTCTCCAATTCTGTAGGCTCTTTCTTTATGCACTTGATTGTTTCCTTTGCTATGAAAAAGCTTTGTAGTTTGATCCATCCCATTAATTGATTTTTGATTACTTCTTTCACTAAAAGTCTTGTTAAGGATGTTACTTCCTAAACCAACTTGAAGTATTGGGCCTACATTTTCTAGTAGTAGGTGCAGGCTTTCTAGTCTAATTCCTAGGTTTTGATCCCTTTTGTCCTCAAAAAACAAGGAGTGGAACCACTATATGACCCAATTATCCCACTCCTTGGTATATATATCCCAAGGATTTAAAATCAGCATGTTACCATGACACAACAATGTTAACAGAAGCTCAGTTCACAAGAGCCAACATAGGTGCCCTTCAATAGATGAATGGATAAAGAAAATGTGGGAGGTATATGTATATATATATATATCTGATTACTCAGTCATAAGGAAGAATGACTTATGACACTTGCCAGTAAATGGATGGAACTGGAGACTATCATGCTAAGTGAAATAAGCCAATCCCAAAAAACTAAAGGTTGAATCTTTTCTCTCATATGTGGATGCTAACCCACAAAAAGGAGGGAGGGGCAGAAAGAACAGAAATTCAGTGAATTAGACAAAAGTGAATGAAGGGAAGGAGGGAATATAGGATAAGAAAAGATAGTGGAAAGAACCTGACATAACTTTCCTGTATACATATATGAGTACACCACAGTGAATCCCACCATCATGTACGTCCACAAGAATGGGGTTCTAATTAGAATAAAATATATTCCATGCTTATATAATTATATAATACTGGATTCTACTTTTATATATAACTGAAAGTGTTCAATAAAATGAAAAATTAATTTGTCCTGGCAGTGTTTCAATTAATAACTTTCACTGGTAAGATGCACATGAAAACAAACAGGGTATTGAACATAAACATTTCTTTCCTTGTCACATGATATGTTTCAAGGTGATCTGTTTATTCAAAATAATCCCCACTTACTTACCATATGATTTTCTCCTTCTACTCCTATGTATTTATCCAAGAGAAATAGTCTTTTTTGTACAATATGTGAAGAATTTGAAGTCAGAGGAGTTTTCTAATTTGCTATAAGAAAGTACCACAGACTATTGATTTAAGACAATGCAAATTAATACTCTTTTGGTTTTCAGGCCAGAATATAAAATCAATAAAATCAAAGTTTTTATTTTTTGTTTGTTTTTTTGGTATTGGGTACTGAACTCAGGGGCACTCAAACACTGAGCCACATCCTCAGCCTGTTTTGTATTTTATTTAGAGACTGGGTCTCACTGAATTGCTTAGCGCCTCACCATTGCTGAGGCTGGCTTTGAACTTGCGATCTTCCTGCCTCAGCCTCCCGAGCTTCTGGGATTACAGGTGTGTGATACCACACCCAGCTTAAAAATAAAGGTTTTGCAGGACACTTTTCCCAAAAATTTTCAGGAAAATTCATTTCTTTACCTTTTCAGTTTCTAAAGGCCACTTGCATTCTTGGTGTAGGTCCCCTTCCTTGCATTATTCCATCATGTTTCCATAATCCTAACACCTATAAGACCATAACAACCTTATTCATAATACATATGTACTCTTAAAAATTCAATTACTGTCTTAGTACTAATTGAATAAGGCAATTAGGATATACACATACTAAGTAATACTACTGAACAATAGGTGCAACCAGAACCAGGAGCATCATGAAGTGTTCAAATCAAGAAGTCAAATACAAAAAAAAAAAAACAAAAAAGAAATAAATATATTTCCAGTTACTTACAATTCTAGAAAAGTCAATTACTGTAATAAATACAAATGAGCTTTTGCTTAAAGTGGGAGTTTAGTGAGGTGATGAAGTTTTAGGATGTTCTCTATTTCACTTTTTTGGGGGGTGAGGGTGATATGGGGAATTGAACCCAGGGACACTTAACCACTGAGCCACATCTCCAGCCTCAGCTACCCTTGCTGCTGGGATTATAGGCATGCAGCACCACACCCAGCCCTCTATCTCACTTATGGTGATAATTGCACAGTACAAAATTGCCATACTTCATCATCTGTCGACCTAAAATACACAGGTTTCATTTTGTATAAATCATACCTCAATAAAATTGGGAAATATTTATAGTATACGTAGGTTATCTTATGATTTCTGGCTTATGTGTCACATCATTAATTTTTCACAGATTGGATGTTCTAGTGATGCTGTCCTTGTTAGCCTGTACACTGGTACAGTGAGTGCCACAATACAATACAAGTAGGATCATCTAGAAGTCATCAGATATACAAATTTATTAATGGAAATTAAGATGAATTGGCTTGCCTTTAAAACTTGAGTTTGAGATTTCAAATGTAGAAAATGTCACCAGTGAAATTTCAAATCTTCTAAAAATTTTCTTTTCTTTTAAGCAATCCAAAAGTCCCAGGAGAGAGTTACACCAAGAGTTATACAAAGTTAGAGCCAAATCATAATTTTCTACAAAGCTCACCCTTAGTACACTGAAAATACAGAAAGACTAACTGAGAAATAGACATTGGCGTTAATTCCTCAATAAAAGGAAATATATCCCTTGTTCTTTATCACATCTTCATTTGTGAAGTGGCCCAGTGATATTGTTTTGAGGAGAAATTAATTTTGTAAAATGGTATATATCAAAATATCAAAAAGATTTTTTAATTATGATTACTATGGTAACCATAAATCATTATATAGGTAAATACATAAATGTCCTCCTTTGCATAAGTTAATAGAAATTGCAGTTACTCTCCATTCTATCAAATATACCACGGAGCAACTTTACTTTAATTCATCCTTCTGCAGAATTATCTGAACAAGTAGGCACAATTAATTTGGAAGTTATTTGCAAATGCTCACCAAGGCACATATACTAATGACTTATGTGTCAGCTAAAGGTCTGTGAAGAAGGCCGTGCTCACTAATCATAGGCACCTGGGACATTATCACCACAAAGTAAGTGACATTCTGCATGTCTTAAAACTGTCACAGAAGGGTTTACATTCATTAAATGCAGCTCACAGTCTTTCTTAGAACCATGAGCTCCAATGACTAAAAGCATCAATTCCATTCAGGAGTAAATCATTGCATAAATATTAATATCACTTAAATTACCCTGTGTCACCCTCTAAGTATTATCACCAATTCATCTGTTAACCCTATGTTCAATCAAAGAACACTGCTTGGAATTCTGCCTGATGCATTTCTCTCAACTTTCTCCTTTCCTGTTATGTCTGGCCCGTGATAATTATCTTTCAACTACCTTCCTGGGCATTAATCTGATGATGCTCTACCTACTCCATTACATACACTAGACCTGAGCATACCACTCACTACTTAAACCTCTCTGTTCTTTCTTGAAGCTTCCAGGTGAAGCTTGGAATATTTTGACTTGATATTAGAACTTAGGTGATCTGTCCCCTACCTCATTTCCGGGCTCATTTCCCATCAGCCTTCCTCTTGTCTCTTCCTCTGTAGGCACACACAAGCACGTTACCCGCCAGAAAGTCCTAAACACTTGCCGTGAACACAGCCTTGTGGATAATGCCTACAATTGCTAAGTCCCACTCTTTGCTCTGTTTTCCTGATAAACTGTTCACCTTCTTTAGTTACCTTCTCTCGGAGGCCTTCTTCAGCCCATCTTACAACTGTTTATTCTCCTCTATGTTGTTACAATATTACTGAAGAAAGAATTCTTATTTTGTATTACTTACCTAAAAACAATTTATTTCTGTGCTGTTTACTAATTCTACAGTGTAGCGTTTTCTTAGGATGCATATCTTAGTCATTGAAAATCTGATGAACGTTGCACAGTAGGTGTTTATTTTACATTGAAATGGATACTGTAAAGGAAATGCGAATTATGAAAAACTTAGACTTGAACATTTCTAATGCTCTTTCTTCCAAGGAAAGAAAACTTTCTTTTATTTTTAAACAGCATATAAATATATCACCAGATGACTAGGCTGGCAATATGAATTAGGTTCAAAGGACCTGGCTGTATCAATAACTAAGAAAATGGTGAAGAAACTATGCAAACACAGAAATAGCTTTTTGGGGGGTCAGGGACAGCTTGGAAACCTCAGGTGTTAGCTGGAAGGCAAGGGGAGCAAGGGAGGCAAGAGGCAAGATAGACAGCATGCCTGAAACCCCCCTATTTATTGGGAAAAAGCCATTCATAGAATACACCACCCAAATAGAGCAAGGGATTGGGTTTCGAAGGGTGGAGTCTTGGTGATTTCTTGTGGTCAGCAGTTTGATTGACATCTTGGGAAGCCACAGCCATCTCAGGTGATGTGTGGGATCAAAGGCGGAGTGAGAGAAAGGGCACACCTATGTCACACAGCCCAGTCAGGCAGTAGTGTCAGGCCAGTCCCCTCATATGCTCAAATGCGCACATTTCACACACACTCAGCCCATGATGGCTTGCGACATAAATATTTAATGAAATTCTTTTTCCCAATGCTTTTTAGGTCTTTTCTTTTTCTCATGATACAAAGACAAATATTAATTTAATTCATTCAATTTCCTCATCTCTACTCTTAATCTTGTTCAAAAGTTAAAAAAAATTAAAAAGTTATAACAAAACATAGAAGACTCCCTGGTCTAAATCTGTATAGTGTCATTCTTTAGTTCAGCAATATTAACTTTTTAGAAACGTACATTTCAGTGGTTTTTAACTGAAATATATATATAAAAAAGTCTTTCTCTCAAGCTATCTTTGTAAAGGTTAAATATACGCATTCACAGTGTGGTATAAGAATCTTAGTGATACATTTTGGAAACACTGATTCATCCAATTTTCTATGTAGATAACAGACTGAATATTTTTGCCCCCATAAAAGCCATCAAAAAGGCATTACACTAAAAAAGATTTCAATACCTCCTCTATTCAGTGAGATAAACATTTAGGGTTATATTTAAATAAACTGAATTTTCATGACTGTAGCACTCATCAAATTGACACTTTATGCTATTCACATTGATATTTATGACTCTACTAACTAATTCCATGGTGCATAAATGAAGTTTATAGGTACTGTCAAGGTTATAGATGAAATTCTTAAAAACAGAATCTTATATTTGGAAATATAACTCTTAGCTGTCTCAAGATGTTTTGAAATTAGCTTAAAATTTAAAAACAGACTGTTGTGCTTTAAAATATCCATGATTTTACTGTGGTGATGGGTTCTATCATAATGATTAAATAGACAAATGGTCTATTCTAAGACTACCTCCTCTGCTGTACCTTTGACCTTTGCTCTGGAAACTTACATCAGTGTTTTTCTTTCTCTTGTATCTTTTCTTTTCATTCCTTTAAGTTTTCCCTTACTACTAGATTTTTTTCCCCTTCCCTCCACATATGCCGACAATCTCAACAATTTGGAAGGCTGAGACAAGGAGGATCACAAATTCCAGGCTGGTTTCAGCCATTTAGAGAGACTGTGTCTAAAAAAAATAATGGCAAAGGATCTGAGAATGTAACCTCGGGCTAAAGCACCTCTGTGTCCAATCTCCAGTCCCCCCGCCCTTTCTGTGTGTGTGTGTGTGTGTGTGTGTGTGTGTGTGTCTCACATATGCATGCACACACACAAACACTGACGCCAGTTTTATTTATGATTTTCCTCAACAAAGCAACCACAAGTTACTAATCTTATTAAAGCTTGACTCTTGAATATATGTTATTTTAATAATTCTGTGTAATGGAATGGGAGATGTGTAAAAGCTCTTCTGCTACATGCTGTGTCTGTCTCTAGGTAAAGCCCTCTATGTTTGTTTCAGGTGCTACATGAAATGGTTCCTGCATTTATAAAGTACTGTTTTACCTGTAATTTCAACACACTTATAAACTTTGATTATTTAAATTTGAACATTTTTGCTAATATCTTCTAATATATATACATATATATATTCTAATATATAATATTATAATATTTTCATATATATATAAAGCATACTGTTACTTTATTTTTTATTAGTTGTTCAAAACATTACAAAGTTCTTGACATATCATATTTCATACATTTGATTTAAGCGGATTATGAACTCCCATTTTTAACCTATATACATATTGCAGATTTACATTGGTTACACATCCACATTTTACCTACTGCCATACTAGTGTATGTTGTATTCTGCTGCCTTTCCTATCCTCTACTATCCCCCCTGCCCTCCCCTCCCTTCCCATCTTCTCTCCCTACCTCATCTACTGTAATTCATTTCTCTCTCTTGTTTTTTTCCCCTTTCCCCTCACTTCCTCTTATATGTAATTTTGTATACCAATGAAGGTCTCCTTCCTTTACCATGCAATTTCCCTTCTCTCTCTCTCTCCCTCCCCCCTCTCATCCCTGTTTAGTGGTGATCTTCTTCTCATGCTCTTCCTCTCTATTCTGTTCTTAGTTGCTCTCCGTATATCAAAGAAGACATTTGGCATTTATTTTTTAGGGATTGGCTAGCTTCACTTAGCATAATCTGCTCTAGTGCCATCTATTTCCCTGCAAATTCCATGATTTTGTCATTTTTTAGTGCAGAGTAATACTCCATTGTGTATAAATGCCACATTTTTTTTTATCCATTCATCTATTGAAGGGCATCTAGGTTGGTTCCACAGTCTAGCTATTGTGAAATGTGCTACTATGAACATTGTTGTAGCAGTGTCCTGCCGCAGGCTAGCTGGCTGCAGCAAACTAACCAGGGGGGTGACGAACAACTTGTGTAGATTGATACAGCAGGAGTAGGAGCCGTTTATTGTAGGACAACAGAGGTGTTTATACATTCCACACAGCTTATCTTAATTAGCATAAACTAGATACAGCAGTCAACCAATAAGGAATCTCCACACTTAATGGCTCCTTTTTGTTACTTCACAAACCACTCCCTCTGGCATTTTGCCAGGCGCCATCCAGACTTGTATACAGACCTTAACATTAACCACTCCCCCAAATACCAGGCACCATCCTGACTTGTTTACAGACTCTAACAGTGTCGCTATAGCACGCTCTTTTAAGGTCTTTAGGAAATAGTCCAAGAAGGGGAATAGCTGGGTCAAATGGTGGTTCCATTCCCAGCTTTCCAAGGAATCTCCGTACTGCTTTCCAAATTGGCTGCAACAATTTGCAGTCCCACCAGCAATGTACAAGTTACCCTTTTCCCCACATCCTCGCCAGCACTTGTTGTTGTTTGACTTCATAATGGCTGCCAATCTCACTGGAGTGAGATGGTATCTTAGGGTGGTTTTGATTTGCATTTCTCTGACTGCTAGAGATGGTGAGCATTTTTTCATGTACTTGTTGATTGATTGTATGTCCTCCTCTGAGAAGTGTCTGTTAAGGTCATTGGCCCATTTGTTGATTGGGTTATTTGTTATCTTATTGTTTAATTTTTTGAGTTCTTTGTATACTCTGGATATTAGGGCTCTATCTGAAGTGTAAGGAGTAAAAATTTGTCCCATGATGTAGGCTCCCTGTTTACCTCTCTTATTGTTTCTCTTGCTGAGAACAAGCTTTTTAGTTTAAGTAAGTCTCATTTGTTGATTCTTGCTATTAACTCTTGTGCTATGGGTGTCCTATTAAGGAATTTGGAGCCCGACCCCACAATATGTAGATCGGAGCCAACTTTTTCTTCTATCAGACGCAGAGTCTCTGTTTTGATATCAAGCTCCTTGATCCATTTTGAGTTAACTTTTGTGCATGGTGAGAGAAAGGGATTCAGTTTCATTTTGTTGCATACGGATTTCCAGTTTTCCCAGCACCATTTGTTAAAGATGTTATCCTTCCTCCATTGCATGCTTTTAGCCCCTTTATCAAATATAAGATAGTTGTAATTTTTTGGATTGGTTTCTGTGTCCTCTATTCTGTACCATTGGTCCACCTGCCTGTTTTGGTACCAGTACCATGCTGTTTTTGTTACTATTGCTCTGTAGTATAGTTTGAAGTCTGGTATCACTATATCGCCTGATTCACACTTCCTGCTTAGAATTGCTTTTGCTATGCTGTGTCTTTTATTTTTCCATATGAATTTCATGATTGCTTTATCTATTTCTACAAGAAATGCCATTGGGATTTTGATTGGCATTGCATTAAACTTATAGAGAACTTTTGGTAATATCGCCATTTTGATGACGTTAGTTCTGCCTATCCATGAACAGGGTATATACTTTAAAGTAAATAACTAATAATATTTTCTATCAAGAATAAAATTAAAGCTTTCAAGCAAAAAGTATAATTATGGAAAAATTATATCTGCTAGCATGTGCTTAAGAACTGGCCAGTACTTGAAGATGTTTCTGTTGAGATCTGTAGTATATTGATGAATGTTATTTTTTTGTATTATATAATGAAATTATGAAAAATACTAACTTGGTTACCAATATTTCAAAATGATTTCTACATGCTGTTACAAAATCAACATAGGAAAACTGCATTCAACATTCATAATAGAAAGTAGTTCATATAATAAAAATCTGATGTTTATTTCCCTTTTCTTTTATCATACAAAAATAACCACATAATATACATATACACAAAATATGAAATATACAAATCACAGGTGTCACTAGGTTGATATCAGGTGTTGGTATATCTATGTTTCCTCTGTATGGTCTAAGGGAGCATTCATCACCTTGCCATTCCCAGATTTTAGGTAGCACTTGCATTCCTTCCTTGTGTCTTTCTTCCATTTTCAAATTCAGTAATGTTATCTGTCTGTGATTCCGTCATATTTCCCTCTGAACAGAACTAGAAAGGTTTTTTTTTTTTTTTCTTTGAACGACCCACATGATCAGCCTGGGCCACCCTGATAATCTGGTTTAATCTAATGATTTTAAGGCTTTTAACCTGATCATATATGTAAATTCCCTCTTGCCATGTAAATTAGGACATTCACAGTTCTGGGAATTAGTATTTGGATATATTCAAAGGGCATTATTTTACCAACTTCAACTAGCCTGTGGAAAATACCAAGTATTTAAGAGATATGAACAAAGTACAATGGTGCATACTGGCAATTTCAAGAAACTCAGGAGGCTGAAGCAAGAGGAGGCCAACCTTAACAATTTAGCAAGACACATAGCAACGTAGTAGACCATCCCTAAAAGTAAAAAGGCTCAGGGAATGTAAACTCAGTGGTAAAGTGCCCCTGGGCTCAATCTCCAGTACAAGAAAGGGGGTGGGACACTAAGAGACCTAGATGAAAAAATGGTATCTTATAAAGGCTGTGATTTTGGGATTTGGACTAACTGTCATAAAAGCAGAAAAGAATGAAGATTAAAATGAAGAAAAAATGAAAGACTCAGTTCAAATAACAATTTAAGATAGGATATAGAAAAAAAATATATAGTGACATTTAAAGAGACAGGCGGAAGGCACACTGAGCCAAAATTAGACTGAAATCTGATTGCAATAAATAGAGTTGAATTTAAAGCCTCAACAAATCTTATACTAAAATGTGAAGATGTGATATATAAAAGATAGGACAGTAAAATATGGGAGAGGAATGTAAGGATAAGTTATTTAATATCTTGAACTTCCAAATTCCTCTAAAATTTCTGGGTCTGCAGGAAAGAGTGCCCATGTGGCTATTGGCAGGACTCAGGCTGTTGGATAGGGACACATCAGTTTCTTGCCACATGGACTTCTCAATAGGAAAATTTAAAATATGTCAGCTTATTTGTCCCACATAAAATTTGAAAGAAATACATGTTCTTTTAAGCTACTAAATTTGGAAGATAATTTGTTATTCAACTCTAGATAATTAATACAATGCTCAAAAGAAAGCAAATAATATATAAGAATCATTGAGAAACCAAATGGATATAACAAAATTCCCAATGACAGGCAGATTTTGCCCTTGGCTTCCCCACCACTTTTGAAATAGTCCAGTTAATGGCCTAGTTTTGGTGGTAGGGACTGAACAACAGCATGGGCTGCTTCTTGCCAAGATTGATGTCCCTGTTGTTTCCGGAAGTTGCAGTGTGTTCTTGACTCTTGTGTCTTTGTGAGAAAAGATTTCAAGCAAGATAAAATGCATACAGTAAAAGGATTAAAGAGTTCATTAAAAGAGAGAAAAGAGGGCTGAGGAATAGTACCCTCAAGGGAGGGGGAGAATGGGTCAATTCAAAAAGGAAAGGAACAACTCACTTCTTCATATACTAAGTTTTATTATAACGGAGGGCAAGTTTCCAGAGGGTCCTGTTTGATTACCACCTTCTGACTCTTGATTGACAGCTGTATTGTATCAGATTTCTAACTCCATATTGCATATATCTTATTGTTAATGTCTAAGTGAAACATGTTGGGATAAGGTTTTATAATTACAATAAGATTGAATAACATACCAGGACCTAAAGGCAACTTTTGTCAGCCTGGCCAGCTAGCACATTTTATCAGAAATTTGTTTTTATGGACCTTGAGGCTTTTGAGCTTTCCAGCCTCTGGTCAAGGCAATCTGTCTTCCATTTATTAAGGAGGAGCCTTGGGCAAACACTTTTTAGCTCTGGGATTAATATACTATTTGTCACAGGTTGTTATCTTATGTCAGAGCAGGGGCAAGATGACTTTGTGTAAGTTGTTTCTTTAAAAGTATGTTGAGGACTAGCTAGAAGCTCATTCTGTAGAATTAACCACTTAATCTCAGGTTTCTATCACTCATGTCTAATTGTTCGCCATCAATGCTAATGATGAATATAGAACCGTTCACATAGGAGACTGA
Source organism: Callospermophilus lateralis (assembly GCF_048772815.1). Classification (NCBI taxonomy): domain Eukaryota; kingdom Metazoa; phylum Chordata; class Mammalia; order Rodentia; family Sciuridae; genus Callospermophilus; species Callospermophilus lateralis. The sequence continues at coordinate 122,173,666 of NC_135306.1, read as the reverse complement.
TATTGAGCTTTTAATATGGCATTCCTTAAGGACTACTTAGTGGCAAGTTGATCAAATCAGATCCCTTCCATCAAAAAGTTAGAAGTGTGTTGTCATTATTAAGATTGTTGTACTTTCTTGATGTAGGTTTTTGCTCACTGTCTTATCTAGCATCACTATTCAAGGCCCACAAATTGTCTATTTTATACTAATTGGATTTTCATATCTTGCTTTGGGATAATGGACCTGTTTGTCAGGAAAGAGGCATAAAAGCATAGGATCATGAGATCATTGGTCCCATATTACACTGCATCATTTGGAAACTATTCCATGATAGATCATTAGAATGATCTCATTAAAAATATATATCTATGTTAAGAACTTCGGGATGAATCCTTGGGGAACTGGATGACATTATAAAATATACCCTTTAAGCCAACACTATTGTATGGTGCTGTATCCTCAATAGGTAGAATGAATATCTCTGAGAGAAAGAGTCAGAGTATGTTCCTTTCACTGGTCCTGACACTGACCCACTTGGATATTTTTAACTTCCTTTCCTCCCAACTTGAAACTCTGTCTCACTAAAGTTCTAGTTTTCAGTTAGTGGTATTTCTACCCAGGGACCCGGTAGATTTCTATTAAGCTAGAAGTTTATTTGTCCAGTCCTATGTGAGTTGTCTAGAAGGAAAAGGAGACATTATTCTACCATAAATAACTGACTTATTGTATTGAGATGATAGGGCTGCTGCTATTTTATTAGAATACAGAGGAATAAGTCTGAAACTTCGGGATTTATTGAGGTTGCTCTTGATTCCTGAATGCATTGTGATAGATACAGGTGAGCAATTGTAGTAAGTGTGGTTGGAAAGGGCATGTGAACTAGAATGAAGATTTGAGTCATCTAATTACAGATGAAGTTCTGACTTCTGGACCAGCAGAATTGCTGTTAGAATTAGCAGTAGGAAAAGGGAATTAGAAACATCAATTGTGGTGTTGGAATCAACTGCTGCATAAACTCGATAATCAGTAAAAGGTAACAAAAAACTTCAGATAAAGTTAAATAATATTCAAGTAATACTGTCAGTAGTATCATATATAGAGATATTGTGGAGATTGAAATTTTGGCAGAGACAAAGTTATATGTTCTTTACTGAATACTTTTAAAAAATGTTTCCTTTTTCTTAACTCATTCTTCCAACTTCCTGGCAGTTCAGTGTGTGATTGGGTCCTAGACGATGGGATGTGAGTGAAAGTAATATAGACTTGTCTCTTAATGGTACCCTATGCATCATCCAGCCTCTCCTCTTTTGCAATGGTGACCTTGAAGGCTACATTATTTCGATTTCATAGCCACAAAAGGAAGATTTCCTGATTGCTTCAGATAATCAAGTCAACAGTATTTTTTACTGTGTTGTCACTAAAATTGTAGGATTAATTTATTACCATACCATAGTATAGCCTGACAAATATTCATTTTAAAAAGTCATGTTGCAGTAGATGAGCTTAATTAAATAAATATAGCAAAAAATTAAAAAACAAGGCCATAGAAGATTGAGCTATGAAATTCCCTCCAACTGAAGTACACAAGGACAAAGAAGTCTGATGTAAAGGAAAATTTTTAAGATGTGCAGAGAATCAATTCAAAGATTCTAACAAAGTTTAAGGGGCATTCAAGAGAGAATGGAGATAGACAAATTAATAACAAAGGAAAAAGACCAAACCAAAACCAAATAAACAAAATCTCTTCACTAAAGTCTCCTTCAAGACTTAAACAAGAAAAAGACTACAGAATGACAAATGCACCGTATGTAATAGCGGGCAATGAGGGAGTGAATGGAGAAATCCAATGTCTGGACTTGAGGTGAGGTTTATTTACATTTCCAAACTGACTTGTTTTAAGAAAATGTCCACTACCTGACAGGAGGGGTTATATGAAAAGAGAATAATTGAATAGCCTCAGAAGCAGGAATGAGTTGATGTGGTCACTGATTTGTGAAGAGAGTATCCAAGATTCTGGTGTGATTCTCTATACATACAAGGCCTCGCTACACTCGTTTACCCTTATATCCTAAGAGATTTTCTTTCCCCTATTTTATTTATTTAGGAATCTCTATGCCTTACTGAAAACAAAAGAACAATATACACAGCATTTGTCAGTTTAACCCAGGTCAAACTCTTCAACCTTACCTCCTGTTAACTTTTCTCAGTGTACTCCTAACATGTTATTCCTAACATCCCAATTTCATAGAACACTATGTCCTTTCCCATGTGGTTATGGTTATACATGCTGTTTCTTTGGTGTGGATTGCCTTTCTCTCTTTCTCTACCTATATAATTCAATTATTAAATTTTAATTTTAAAATTCTTTAAATAAAGTTTCAACCTCTGTGAAGTTTTTTCCAATTCCTTGAAGCAGGTTTAATGATGCCTTCCTTATATTCCATGTTCTCACATTCACATAACTTTGAAATCACTGGGTGGCAATGTACCAATTTTGCTACGTATCTGTCTTGCTTATTCAACTTTGAGTTCTTGAGCACAGAGTCTAGGCCTTGTTCATTGATGCATGTTCAATGCCTACAATATGCCTAGCATCTAGTACATGTGGAATAAATGAACAAGTAGAGATCTGGTCCTGACTACATTATGCCACTCGATAAACTGTTCACTTTAACTTACTTGACTCTATGAGACATTAAGCATAAAATATTTAGTATGGGAATGATTGTCATTTAATTGCATGAGACTACTGAAATCCCAAAATGATTTTGATTCTGTTCCATCTTCATTTATTTATTTAGCTTGATCATCTTAGAAAAGAATTTGAGGTCAGAAGAGCTGAAAGGACCATTAATTCAACAACCACCAAGGCATATGACAGCCCTTAAGGCAGTACAAGAGCTGCTGGTCTCACCAACTGCTTCTGGAAGAGTCTGCCAAGTAGTCAGGCACTGTGGAAAAAGTAATGGCTCCTCACATGACATCTGTGATCTCAGGTGGTCTATGGTGTTTCCTCATGCCACAGGAGAAGTACAGATATTCATGTATTCTTGTCTGCAGTGTTTGCACAAAAAATACATTATTTAAAATATTTTTCTCATTTCCATTTTTTCATGCAATTAATAACCAAGGAAAAATCATAGATGGCTAATAGGTTTTGGAGGTGACCAAAGGTACTTCCTGGTTTTGTACTTTACAGGAAATTTTGTCTATTTGCACTATCTAGAGATATTGTTGCAGTTAATACTAGTGGAAATTTAAACTAATCATGAACACATATACATGCACACACACAAACCATTTTTGGCTTGACTTTTATGTAAATTTTCTGTAATGAAAACATATTTTTAAACTACATGGTTGTAACTTTTATTCAGATTCTTAATTTGTTTCAAAACTAACAGGCTAAATAAAAATTAGTCTAGAATCCTTATTCTTCTTGCTATTTATTAGTGGTAGGCAATATTATGTTTAGAATATTTTGTAATTTGTTCATAGTATTTCTAGACTATTGCTGCAAATTTAAATATACAGATTTAAATTGCATTCCTAACCAATTTTGCTTGCTGTATTGAATGAGCTTTCCAAATAGACTATTAGTCATTTATAGCTCAGTTTTAAAGAAAAGAGAGCAGAATCATGATGAGAAGTGAAATTTTGGAACTAGGTTGACCTCAAAATCTAATATTGCTCTGCATTTGTCTCTCTCCTCAAACCAGGGACAATCGCTATTTTTTTTTTAAAGAGGAGTTTTATTATATTTATTATTTTTATTTTTGTATGATTTTCATAAAATAAACTTCATCCTTCTGGGTGCACAGTTCTCTGGTTTTGACAAATGTATGTTTGTGTAACCAAACCATAGTTCAATTTTATCACCTCAAAAATTCTTCCATGCTACTATATAGTCAAACCTAACCCAACCCTATTCCATGTAAGCCACTGATCTGTTTTCCATCTCTAAATTGGTCTTTTCCAGATGCAATAGTAATGACATTATTTTAGATGTAGTTTGCCTTTTTTTTCTTTGAGTTGGTATGAATGTGAGATTTGTTCATGTTATAGGGCATATCAGTTTGTTTCTTTTTGTTACTGACTAGTATTCCATTTTACAGATACATCACAGTTTTATATATTCACCTACTATTTGATGAATAATAAATATTAGATGAATATTTAAGGTTCTTTCAGCTTGAGGTGGTTATGAATAAAACCAGTAAAAAGATTCACATGGAGGATATAGAATGAGTAAAAATGTTCATTTTTCTTGGATAAATATTTAGGAATGGGGTTATTCAATTCTATTTGTAGTATATATTTAACTTTGTAGGAAACTGCCAAGCTGTCTTTCTAGGCAAGAATCACCAGGGCCTATTGGTCTGGTCTGTTTTCTGGTGAGCACACAGTAGGGGTTCTTGCAGAAGAGTTGGTAATTGTGAGTGAAGTATTTGGTGTCCCCCCCCCTCCCCACTCAGTATTCCATGCACTTATACTGACACTAACCTCCACTCAACCCTCAGTGATTTATTAAACATGCAACTAAACTCTTCCTGGCTTGTACACACCTGTCATATCTTCCTCTTGCTCTGCCAGCTCATGCCACATTCAAGTCCTGACCCTTCCAGGAAATGCCTAGGTCTGTTTAAATGTTGTTCAACTTGCTTAGATAACACTAGTTTTCTGATGAGTCCAAGAAAACTTGTGATTTTCCTATGTGTGCTTTCTTATTGTTAGAATGAAAGCAGAATGCCTACCCTCTTTTCTACCCCATGCCCAAGCAGAGATAAGTTTAATTTTTTAATGAGATGAAATTATAATTTCTGATCTCTCAATGTTTATAAGCAGCACAATTCACAATAGCTAAACTGTGGAACCAAACTAGGTGCCCTTCAATTGATGAATGGATAAAAAAAAATTTGGCATATATATACAATGGAATATTATTCAGCAATAAAAGAGAATAAAATCATGACATTTGCAGATAAATGGGTGGAGTTAGAGAAGATAATGCTAAGTGAAGTTAGCCAATCCCAAAAAACCAAATGCCTAATGTTTTCTTTGATATAAGGAGGATGATTCATAGTGGGATAGGGAGCAGGAGCATGGGAGGAATAGATGAACTCTAGATAGGGCAGAGGGATTGGAGTTGAAGGGAGGGGGCATGTGATTGTTAATAATGGTGGAATGTCATGATCATTATTATTCAAAGTACAGTGATGAAGACATGAATTGGTGTGACTATACTGTGTATACAACTAGAGATATGAAAAATTGTGCTCTATATGTGTAATAAGAATTATAATGTATTCTGCTGTCATATATAAATAAAAAATTTAAAAAATTTCTGATCTCTCAAGTACATTCAATTTTACATGAACATTTTTTTGATTTTTTTAAAAAATAAATGACAGTGGAATGAATTACAAATCTTATTACTTGTATACAGCACATTTTTTTATATCTCTGGTTGTATATAAAGTATGTTGACACCAATTCATGTCTTCATACATGTACTCTAGATAGGGCAGAGGGGTGGGAGGGAAAAGGAGGGGGCAGGGGATTAGCATGGATGGTGGAATGTGATGTACATGAACATTTTGAAGTGAATGTGCTACTTGGTGAAGATGATCCTTGGGGAATTTTTTTTTTTAATTTTAGATGCAAATTCATCTCTTTAGCTTAGTCATCAGGGAAACCTGAAGTGACTGTAAAATAAAATAATAAGAAAAGAAGAACTGCTGTTATGATCACTGTGTATTCACATCATGAAGATAAAACTACTAATTAAATGGGGACATTTTAATATAAATTGGCCATTAAGACGTGTTTCAGAATGCTAGTGAGGAAGACCCACCCTTATATTAGACTTGTTGACTTTTTTCCATGTTATCAGTTGTGTATGACTACTTGCTTTCTCTTTTCATATTATTTGCCAAATTAAACACTCCTGCATATGAACTTCTGCATGTTCCTTAAAACACAAACTAAGTTTCTGAGGAGGCTGATGTAGGATTGCGACTTCAAAGTCAGCCTCCACAAAAGCGAAATGCTAAGCAACTCAGTGAGACCCTGTCTCTAAAAAAAACACAAAATAGGGCTGGGGATGTGGCTCAGTAGTTGAGTACTCAAATTCTCCAGGTACCTGCCCCCACCCCCCCTGCAAAAAAAACAAAACAAAACAAAAAACTCAAACTAAGCATTGTTTTTTTATCCTGCTCTTTTCCTCAATTTAAGAAATCATAGCCTTCTTTTGATTGCAATCCACTTTGTACAAATATTATTTCTTACATATACTTTCTTCTGTCTGCTTTTCTTGGTTACAGAACTCCAATTTCACCCAGTTTTTAATTTTCTCCACATGCTCCTAACCACCTCTAGGATAAAGGTCAATATCTTTGGGAATATGAGGGGACTTCTTAATCAATTTCCACCTCAGCCCTCCAGCCTCATCTCTAGCCATGCCCCGATTTAAACACCAAATAGTAGTGGTACCCTTCACAAATCATGCCATTCTCTTTTAGATACCTTGCCTCAGGATGGCCCCACTTCCTACAGTCTTTTCCTTACCTACTTTCTAGTATATTTTGAATCTCATATCTGAAGGCATCTCCTCCAAAAGGCCTTGACTGATTCTCTGTAATTTGTTATCTTCTCTTTGAATATGCCTCCTTTATCTCCTATCAAAACACTCATTTTGGAGTAATTATCTATTTATTCATTCCTGCCTTTCCCTTTGTGTTCTGGGCTCCTTGAATGCAAAGATCATCTTATTTGGCATTATTCCCCATTCCCAGTGCCTGACATATTCTTTGAATGTTTCTGTTTGACATTTCACTTAGGGCAGTGCTATTCTTGAATAAAAAGTCAATGAATTAAGAGTTTAAAAAGACAAGTCACAGAATGTGAGAAAACATTTGTAAAACACATACCTTATTAAAGACTATATGCAATCTATACAGATCCCTCAAAACAAACAATTTAATTTTAAAAGTAAGCAAAATATTTGAATAGACCCTTCACTAAAGAAGATAAACAGATGGAAAAGAAAGAAATGTAAAGATGCTTAGTGTCTTATATCACTAGGGAAGCAAAAAAAAAAAAAATGAAAGCACTGCACATCATTTAGAATCAGTCAACTCAAAATCACCTACAACACCAAACATTGTCTAGGATGTGGAGCATAAGGAACTTTTCTTCACTGTTGGTGAGAATGAAGAATGGCACAGCCACTTAGGAAAATAGTTTGGGAGTTTTACAAAAGTGAACATACTCTTACCCAGCATGTCAGCAGTCATGCTCCTTGGTGTTTACCCAAATGGGTTAAAAAGTAATGTCTACCCAAAAACCTGCACATGAATATTTATAGCAACTTCATTTCTAATTGCTGAAAGTTAGAAGCAACTAAGGAGTCCTTCAATAGATGAATGTTGGATAAATAAACTATGGTATATTTCAACAATAAAATATTATTCAGCACTAAAACCAACTTTCAGGGTATGAAAAGACACAAAGGAAACTTAAATACATATTCCTATGTGACAAAAACCAGTTTAAAAGGCTAGATATGTATACATGTATCCTTGGTTTAGATATAGTCAGCAGTATTTGTCATGTACAATTTGCCCATATTTATTTATTTTATTTATATACATTATATATACTTCCAATTAAATTCAATAATGCATCAAAACAAGCAATTCATATTTATATTTACTTTTCTATAGTTGATATATGGGTCTTGTCACTTAGAGAATGACAAAGAATTTGACTAAAACAGAGTTTTGTTCTGTAAACATAAGAATATGTAAAGGATTATAGGAAAGGCTAGGAACAACAAGGGGTTAACTGGCTATGGGCAATGTCTGACATATACAGTAGCAGTGTTGAAATTTTCACAAATTGATGGAGACTTTTGATGGCTAAAACTTTTTTTTTTTTCAAAAATATCCTCCAGAGAAACTTAAAACAAGTTAATTTGATAAGCGTATTTTTACAATTTTTATTTATAAGGGCAGCTGTTTCAAATGAAAACCACTTATGTACACAAACCATTCATATTTGTACTATAAGCTTTAATTATGGGCTGAGCTAAACTCTTAAGATCTATGCAAAATATAAAAGAACACTAGCGTGATCATCATTTTCATATTGATTGTTAAAATTATTTCACACTAGAGGTTTCTTACATTTAACAGGGCTGAAATTAGAGTATATCAATTAAGTATATTACCCAGTAATTAAATGGAATAGATAATTGAATTACTATGCTTATTGCTTTAGGGGAATACTCTGTAAAAACCAAGATCATATTCTACCTTGAAAGTGTAGCAGTGCACAGCATGCCCCTCTATTGTGCTGGGTCTGGAAATTGCATCTCCCATTCCTCGTAGTTTATATGTCTCCATATCTGTCCATGATGGCTCTCTTGTGTATCTCATTATGAGTTAAATTAACTAGTACACATTTTTACAACCGTCACTAAAAGAATAAATATCTGAAGCTCAACTTGGCCAACTTCCAAATCCTTTTACTTCTCCTTGCATTGCCTGTCCTCTTTGGAACTAGTGACATTGAAAAAGAGAAAAGCAGGAGTGAGGACACTCCAGACATTGCTGAAATATCAGTCCCAACTGGCAAGTTGTGATCCCTGATACTAAAATTCTTTATTACCCATTCTTTTAAATTGTTATTTATTCCATAAATATTTACTGAGTACTTAATACGTATAACATATTGGATATGATCACTAGTCATAAATCAATAGTCAAAATTCACTGTATCTCTCCCTTTATGAATCTTATCTTTTAGCTTATCTATTAGAAATTAATTAATTAAAACTAAGACATGAAGTAAGTGGTATGAAAGGTTACCAAAGGGTATGAGCAATAGAGACAAAGTAGTTATGTCTTTCATAGGTTACTCAGGGAGGGTATCTCTGATAGGGTGATTTAGTATCTCTGATTTGGTTAGAGAGGAAACTGTTAGAGTATTCTATAGCTCTCTATTAAGAATGCACCATGCACAGGATTCAACATGTGAAAGACCCTACAGAGGAAGAGTGTTCTGGGTATGCAAGAGGAACAGCAAGAAGACCCATGAAACTCAAGTAGAGGCAATAACAGGAAGTACAGCAAAGATAACTACTTAGGATAAATGAGATGGTAAATCTTTAGGGCCTTATAAATGATAGTAAAAATTTTGGAGATTTGAATAAAAATTTGGAAAGCTACAAAAAGATTTTAATTTCAGATGGAGAAAATGTCTTTATCTCCAGATACAATCCAAAAGTATCTCTGTTTGCTTCAGATAAAAGTTCTTATGAGTGACACAGACATGAAAGCCTGGGAATATTGGTAAAGAAGGATTCAGTACATAAAGTGGCATCAATATTAGGACACTAAAATAGAAAAACTGAATTCATTAAAAGAAAGAATTTATAAACAAAAATCAAAACTGGACCAGCCATTAAGAGCAGAACTGGAAGAATTGGAGCAGTAATTATGCTAGAATAGAATAACTGCAGGAGATGAACCAGAACAAGGTTGATACATGGATTTACCTTTATACTTATCAACCTCAGAAGAAAACCATGATGAAAATAATGTAGTCCTATTATATCTCTCCATCTTTAAAATTGAAATTTAGCCTAAAGAAGATCCCAAGTTTAGATAGAGTTTGTCTTGATCCTGCAGACCTTCTGGTACACTGATTTTTGACCATGGCAGTCTGTTAAATCCATCTAGGACGATCTTTTAAAATCCTCTTTCCCAAGCCCTGTCTTCCTACAGCTATTAAATTGGACTTTCTAAGTTTTAGGGCTCTGATTTAACTTTAAAATTGATCATTTTGTGAAGATAATTTTTTAATTTATTTTAATTTATTTATTTTTTACATACATGACGATAGTGGAATATATTACACTCATTATTATCCATTTACAGCACAAGTTTTCTTAACTCTATATATAAAGTATGTTCATGCCAAATTATGCCATTATACATGTACTCTTTTTTTACATTATAATTCTTAATACACATATATACCACAATTTTTCATATCTCTGTTTGTATATAAGGTATATTGACACCAACTTCAAATCTTCTTACATATATTTTTAAAATTATGAATCCGTTTCTTACCCTTTCTCTCCCAACTTCATTTTCCAGAGAGTCTCAGGACAATTAGTGTATCTGTTAATGGGCTTTAAAATATAGTCCTGGTGGCCATTCCAGACTTATTTAAATTAGAGCCTCTTATTTGGGATCCAGCTTGGTGCATTTCTACAACATTTTCAGATGACTTTCATGTAAATATCTATTGAATATTTGCAACTCTATTCTTGTCCAAGTAACTGGATCAGGGAACACCCAGATATTGCAGGAACATTCTCAGTGATATTGCACTATTTCACAAGTAGACCTATTTTAATGAATTATTTTTATTCTTACTTATATTATGCATATAACTGATCAACATTTGCCTTACCACAAGTTCTACACTTTAGAAATTTTTCTGAAAGTGTTAAAACAGAATGTTTCATCTTATCTATGATTATACTTAAAATACTTGAGATTCCCCAAACTTTCTCTTTTTCAAGTATAATTTTCTTAGTTTTCAGAGTTATTCTTCTGAAGGTATTGTCCTTAGACCTTGAGATGGTGTGTTCCTTAACTCATTTCCAATTGTCAAATGCTGTTGCTGACAATATTCCTCTACGGCAACTAGAACATTCATTGGTTTAGTTTCACAGTCACATCAAATAATTTAATATTTGATTTATATTCAACTTAAATGCGGACAATATTTTTCTTCATATAAAATATTGTTAAGCCAAATCTTCCCTATGTAGTATTATACATGTCCAAAGTCGTCTTTTTTTTAAAGTAAGCAAGTTTAAATCTTATACCATCCTGATAAATATTTCAAATCCAATATTGGATCTAATGGAAAAGATATCCCATGAACTACTCATGTGGGAGATATATAAAAGAGAAGAAAATATATTTTAAGCAGTATGGAGATTCCTTAGAAAATGTAGAATGTAACCACCATTAGACCAAGCTACTCTACTCCTTGGTATATACCCAAAGGTCTTAAAATCATCACACTACAGTGATGCAGCCATCTCAATATTTATAGCAGCTCAACTCAACAATAGCTAACTTCTGGAAACAGCCTAGATGCCCTTGAATAGATTAATGGATAAAAAAAAAAAAACTATGGTATATATACACAATGGAATATTAAACAGCCTTAAAGAAGAATAAAATTATGGCATTTACAGGTAAATGGACAGTGTTGGAGAATATCATGCTAAATCAAGTAAGCCAATCACACGGGAACACACACACACACACACACAAAAAAAAAAAAAACAAAAAGACCAAATGTTTTCTCTGATAAGCAAATGTTTATCTATAATAGGGGGAGCAAGGGAAGAATGAAGAAACTTTGGATTGAGCAGAGTGGAGGGTGGGGAGGAGAGAGGGTGTTTTGAGAGGGGAGACAGTGGAGTGAGATGGACATTATTACCCTGTGTATGGATATGATTGCATGAATGGTGTTACTCAACAGAAATGAAAACTTGTGTTTCATTTGTGTAAAAAATAAAATAAAATTAAGTAAATAAAAAAATCGTTGGAGATATCATCTAAAATGTCAGGATTTGGGAAATGATGAGACAATATCTGGAGGCTGGCACTTATGCTTCTGCCTATGCATATACCTCTGAAAACAGTATCCCTCAACCTCATAAAGATGAAAATCTGGATTCAGTGCAAGATTTCAAAATGATATTGAGCTAGTATGACAGCATAGAATCCCTGTGCTCATAAGACACAACTGAAGTTCCTATTTACTTCCAGTTCTTTTTGATGACTCAATAATAACACTGGGTACATATGAGAATATTAAGGACAAGATGAAAAATCACAGAGAACTTACCATGGGGTGCAGAAGTAGCAGACGGAGAGGACTTTGTTATCTCTCATTTTGACTAGCATGCGTTAGATTTTCCTGAATAATTATGTTTTTAGTTATAGCAGACTAGATGTCACTAGAAGATTTGAAAAGTGGAAAGAAATAAGCAAATTTGTTGTAGTTCTCCTACATTGTTGTTATTACCTGATTTATCTTTGCCACCTGGAACTTGTTTACCCTTCCCGAGATAATTCAACTTCTAATTTCTAGACCAGATGTGTGACTGGTTTGTAGAGATGGATCCAGTTTCTCTAGGACATTCATATTCTCAAGTTCAAAAGAAACAAAATCACACAGTTTCATTTTTGCATTCATGATGTTTTCCTAAATTGGCTGCTCTATGGATTTCAAGTTCTATTGTTAGGTGCAAAATTAATTGAGGTCATGTACCTGTAGTAAATTTTTATGTATATATTTGTGGTTCTAGTTTTCCTAGTGAACTCTAATTGCTAGAGAACAGATCAATTCTTGTTTCAGGTAAAGTATGAATCCCCTGTCGCCCCATTCCATTGTCTCATGTGGAGCAAAATGTTCAAACCATGGTGGGAAGGGCAGTAAACAATGTCACTTCTAAGGAGTGAATATCTATTGCTGCTGGGGAAAGAAAGAGCATACCTAAATACTGAAAAATGCAATTAGAAGTCTCCTGTTAGGGAGGAACTGGAAATTCTCCCACAAAAGACAAGCAACATAAAAACAAACAAGGTTTGCCTTCCTTGGGGAAGAATGACAGTAACAGTAATTACTAAAACTCACAGCTCACAGGATGCAGGCACATGGGGCTTATTTAGGGTTGAAGTTGGACAATGACAAAAACTCCACCTCCACTAACATATTAATACTAATATGCCAAGTTTTTATTAAGTATTATATGGTATTGACTATTCTTGGAGGGGCAGAAAATGTATGGAGAACCCAATGTGACACAGGTGTTCAGCACTGGTCAAAAGGTGAAAGTAGAGGAAAACAAAAACAAAAACTCTTCAGCACCCCAGCTCTTCATACAAGAAAGCTGTTGGTGGAATTTGAAACCTATAGTGCACTGATGGTTACCATAGCAACCACAAACTCAAACTCAGCTCAAATACTGACAAAATTGACCTAACACTCCCTGCTGTATAAAATCATGTTTTCAGCTATTAATACTGTTTGCTTAATTTACTACTGTTATGCACATGATATAAGGCATTTACCAAAATGTCACAATATTCAAATAAAGGAGGAAAAAACAATTGTCAAAGATAAAAACCTCCAAAGAACTCAGGAAACATATGATGTGGACATATGAAACCAGGAGTTCATCTGCTTATATATAAAATGCCAAAGGATTTAGCCAAACCATGGATTATGGCATCAATAAGTTATAAATTTCAGTATGATAGAGAAAACAAAGAGCCACATTAAAATGTAAGAAATATGAAAGAAGAAATCACAGACTAAAAAAGCCTTTGACTGGTTCCTGTTGGATTCAGCAGCACTAAAGGAGTTGGAAAGCTTAAAGAAATATTTTTTAAAAATTAACCAAATTGAAATACAAAGAGAAAAACAAGCATATTAAAATTGAATATAGTGTACAGAGCTGTGGAATAATAGTATCTGTGAGGGAAGCCAGATAAATAATACTACCATACAGAACAAAGATCTGGATTATAGTAGATTGTTTTGTCAGAAACTATGAAAGAAAAAAGACAATGGAGTAACACCTTTAAACTGTTGATCAAAAGCAAAAAATAACAAAAGCAGAAAAACAAAACCTGCAAACCCAGAATTCTATACCAGTTGGAGATATCCTTGAGCAATTAAGATGGAAATAAAAAATTTTATAACAAGTAATATCTGAGAGCATTCAATTTACTACAGAAAATGTTCAGAGAAAAAAAATGTTCAGGAAAGTTCTTCAGGAATATGAGACTAGAAAGAAACTAAAAATAACACAAGTAAAATAAATTGAAAGATTAAAAAATGGTAAACATGAAATAAAATTCAAAAGGCTTTCTATTTTTAATCACTTTTAGATGATCATATTCTGCTCCAAAAAGAGTAGCAATATTTTTTGGAGTGTATGATCTATTGAGAAATAAAATGCATGACAATATAGACTACAGAATGGGAGGATATATCCTAAAGACAGTGTATCATGTGGTTCTTAAATTGTACAAGAAATGGAATGATATCATTTGCAAGTAAGTCTGTGATAAATTACGTATTTATATTGGGCACAAAAAACAAGCACTAAAATAAAGAAAATTAAGAAATATGGCATATCAAATAAGCAACAGTGGAAATAAAAATAATCATTAAAAGAAGAAAATTCAACTCCAAATCACATAAAACTGAAGAAAAAGAAACAAATAGCAGAAGGAACTACAATTATGAGAGATTTTAATAAAAAATGCATCAATTATGTGAAATGCATACAAAATATTAATATATCAATCAGAATATAGTGATTGTCCTTTTGGAATGAAAGAAAACAATATGCTGAGTTTTAGAAATGTGCACTAAACAGTTTATATATAAAATCATATTTAGGTGGAAAAATGAAGAGGTAAGCTATACCATGAAAACTATTAATATTGAATCAAGTAGACTGTGGAAGAAGAAATAATGCCAAGGAGCAAAGGTACATTACATAATAGTAAAGAAATTGATTTACTATGATTTGTATATCAACAAGTGATACCTGAAGGTATTCAATTTACTACAGAAAATGTTCAGGGAAAAAATGTTCAGGAAAGTTCTTCAGGAATATGAGACTAGAAAGAAACTAAGGAATGCAGCTAAAACATGTGCTTTAATGTATCTGGAAGCAAAAACATTTAAAACTGACAGAATACATATAAAAACTCTCAAGTACAATTGAATGCTTCAATATTCAATTTTTAGAAATTAATTGAAAAGGCAACATAAAATCACTGAGGACATAGGAAATTGAACAACACTATCAAACACCTTGACCTAATTGACATTTATAGAGTAGTCTATCCCCAAATCATAAAACACATTGTTTTCAAGTGCATGTGGAATATTTACTTACATGGACGTTATCATAGTCAGCAAAACAAACCTTCACACATAAGGAATTTAAATCTTAATGTACTTTCTCTTAGCAAAATGGAAGTAAGCA
Source organism: Callospermophilus lateralis (assembly GCF_048772815.1). Taxonomy (NCBI): domain Eukaryota; kingdom Metazoa; phylum Chordata; class Mammalia; order Rodentia; family Sciuridae; genus Callospermophilus; species Callospermophilus lateralis. The sequence goes on along the minus strand of NC_135306.1, from coordinate 122,158,578 downwards.
AGAAATTAACAAAGACTCGTGGAAAATTCTCAAATGTATAGAAATTAAATAACATATTTGTAGGTCACAGAGGACAATAAAGGAAAAATAAAGAATGTTTTAAATTCAGTGCAACTGAAAATGAAGCATATAACACCTTGTGATAAAACATGTAAAACATACTCAAAAAATACCAAGAAGAAATTTTTTTAGCATTAAAATCCTATATTAGAAAACATGAAAGGTCAATAAGTGATATAGTCTTCCACCTCTACAAAGTAGTAAAAGAAGTGTAACCCAAATGCAAAGCCAGTATAAGAAGAAAAATAAAACAAGAACAAGCATCAAGACAACAGGAAGTTTGAAAAAAAGAGAGAGAAAATTAATAAAACAAAAATGTTTCTCTGACTGAAACCCCTCCAGAAAAAAATTCATATATCTGTAGCCACACTGATGAAAAGATAAGACAAAAATAAACAACAGGAATGAAAGTGAGATATCAAGATACTAATTTGAAAATTGTAGCAAAAGAAAATTGTGAAAATTGTTTTCCAAAAATGTTGTCAACATTAATAAAACAAATCACTTAGCACAAATGACTAAAGCCTACTCACATTGTTTAATTTTGCAGTTCTGGGTATTAAACCCCAAGTATTGTATGTACTAGGCAAGCACTCTACCACTGAGCCACATTCCCAGGCCCTACATCTTACTCAAGAAAAAGTAAATTATGTGAAAAGCCATTTGCATTTAAATAAACCAAGTTTTCAGATAAGTTTTTCCAAGAAAGAAGCTCTAGAACACATCTAAAACAAGTGGCTTCACTATGATGTCTATCACACAATAATAGAAAAGTTAACATAAATTATATACAATATCTTCCAGAAATAGAAACAACAATGTTTTCCAATTAGGTAAGCAAAACCAGAATACAAAATAACTAAAAATGAAAAACTGTAGAATAGTACCCCAAATGAAATATTTACAAAGTTCATCAAAAATATTAGCAAACAGACTTAAGCATTATATAAACAAGTAGTAGTGATAACCAATGTAAAAATATTATCAAATTCTATCAAGTGGTGTTCATCCCAGGGATGCAAGTTTGGTTCAATATATGGAAATCAATAAATGTAATTCATCACATCAATACACTTAAAGATAAGAATCATATGATCTTCTCAATATATGCAGAAAAGCATTCCACAAAATTTTATGTTCAAAACACTAGAAAAACTAGGGATAGCAGGAACATATCTCAACATTGTAAACTCTATCTAGGCTAAGCCCAAGAACAACATCATTCTAGATGGAGAAAAATTGAAAGCATTCCCTCTAAAACTGGAAAAGACAGGGATGCCCTCTTTCAACACTCCATTTAACAATGTTCTTGAAACTCTAGCTAGAACAATTAGAGAGATGAAAGAATTTAAAGGAATACACACAGGAAAAGAAAATCTCAAACTATCAATATTTGCTGAAGACATGATTCTATACCTAAAAGATACAAAAAATATTCCACAAGAAAACTTCTAAAACTAATAAGTGAATTCAGCAAAGTAGCAGGATACAAAATCAATACCTATAAATCAAAGGGAAATGAGGAAAACTATGCCATTTATAATAGCCTCAAAAAAAAAAAAAAAACAACCACTTGGGAATCAACTTAACAAAAGAGGTGAAAGATCTCTACCAATGAAAACTACAGAACACTAAAGAAAGAAATTAAAGAAGACCTTAGAAGATGGAAAGATCTACCTTGTTCTTGGATAGGCAGAATTAATATTGTTAAAATGACCATACTACCAAAGCACTATACAGATTTAATACAATTCCAATCAAAATCTCAATGACATTTCACATAGAAATAGAAAAAGCAATCATGAAATTCTTCTGGACTAATAAGATAACCAGAATAGCCAAAGCAATCCTTAGCAAGAAGAGTGATGCAGATGGCATCACTATACCAGACCTTAAACTATACTACAGAGCAACAGTAACAAAACAGCATGGTATTGGCACCAAAACAGACTTTTAGACCAATGGTACAGAACAGAGGACACAGAAACAAAACCACATAAAAACAGTTACCTCATAGTAGAGAAAGGTGCTAGAAACATATATTGGAGAAAAGACAGCCTCTTCAACAAATGGTGCTAGGAAAACTGGAAATCCATATGCAGCACAATGAAATTAAACCCCTATCTCTCACCATGCACAAAACTCAACTCAAAGTTTATCAAGGAATTAGGAATTAAACTGGAGACCTAATAGAAAAAAATAGGCCCAAATCTTCATCATGTCAGATTAGGCCCCTACTTCCTTAACAAGACTCCTATAGCTCAAAAAATAGAATCAAGAATCAATAAATAGGATGGATTCAAACTGAAAAGCATCTTCTCAGCAAAAGCAACAATCATTGAAGTGAAGAGAGAGCCTACAGAATATGAGCAAATTTTTACCACATGCACATCATATAGAGCACTAATCTCTAGGATATATAAAGAATTCAAAAAACCCTAAAACAAAACAAAACAAAACAAAATAGCCAAATCAATAAATGGGCCAAGGAACTAAACAGACACTTCTCAGATGATATAAAATCAATCAACAAATATATGAAAAAATGTTCAATATCTCTAATTAATTAGAGAAATGCAAATCAAAAGAAAGAAGCAGAATCTCACCCCAATTATCAAGAATATAAACAACAATAAGTGTTGGCAAGGATGTGAAGAAAAAGGCATACTCATTCATACATTGCTGGTGGGACTGCAAATTGATGCAACCAATCTGGAAAGCAGTAAGGAAATTTCTTAGAAACTATGGAATGGAACCACCACTTAACCCAGCTCTCCCACTCCTCAGTCTGTACCCAAAGGACTTAAGTAACGCAGCCATATCAATGTTTATAGCAGCACAATTCACAATTGTTAAACTGTGGAAGTGACCTAAATGTCCTTCAATAGATGAATGGATAAACTGTGGTGCATACACACAATGGAATATTACTCAGCATTAAAAGAGATTAAAATTATGGCATTTGCCAGTAAATGGATGGAGTTGGAGAATATCATGATAAGCAAAGTAGGCCAATACCCGAAACTAAATGCCAAATTTCTTCTCTAATATAAGGATGCTGATTCATAATGAGAATGGGGGTGAGCATGTGAAGAATAAACAAACTTTAGATAGGGTAAAAGGGAGGGAGGGGCATGAATGTAGGATAGATGGTGGAATGAGATGGACACCCTTATCCTAAGTGCATGTATGAAGACACAAATTATGTGACTCTATTTTGTGTACAAGCAGAGACGTGAAAAATTGCCCTCTGTATGTGTACTATGAATTGAAACACAGTTAGCTGTCATGTAATAAATAAATTTTTTTAAAAAAGAAAATTAATCAATGAAATTTACTATGATTTTTTATTAGTTACACATGACAGTACAATGATCTTGACATTTCATACATTTGAATCAAATGGGGTATAATTTCTCATTTTTCTGATTGTACAGTTGCAGAATCACATTGGTCTATGACTTTTATCATATTTTTAAAATGGAAATACATACATCTGTACACTACCAAATGGGATTTTGTAATTTGGTTGTCAAGGAAGAGAGTAAAAGTCATAGAGAAATAACAAAGAATAAATTAATTAAGGCAGTGTATAGAAAGCAAAGGAAGTCTGCTAATATTGTTATCATTTGTTGAAATTGAGGCATGGCAAACAATATTGTTAATCATTGTAATATGTGTGTATACATATGTATGTATGTATCTTAAAAATATGATTCAAGTCATAGTAAATTTCATTGATTAATTTTATAATATATATGTATAATTTTCTAATATATATATATATATATATATATATATATATATATATACACACACACACACACACACAGACACACACACACATATGTATTTCCATCTTTAAAATATAATTCATAGTAAATTTCATGTATGTATGTGTATGACATTACATAGATACTGTGAACTCAAGGACAATCCCAGCTTCAGGGAAAATGTGCATCACACACAAGTCTGTTCCTATACTTTTCAGGATGACTATTTCTATGGGTGTGATAGACCAAGCCACAATGTTATGTGACTACTAGGTACAACTCATACTGTAGTCCATGGTTGGTGACTATGAAGGAGCCATAAGGAGTGGCATGTGGAGTGGCATGGGAGAAATGAGAACTCATATGAAGAAAAACAACGTTAAGGATACAAGATATTTTATGATTTAAATGGTGTCAACATTTTCATATAATACTTGTGTATTAATTTTATGTAAATCAACATTAATTTTCCTTGAGTAATTTAAATAAAAATATGTGTAAAAGGAAGAAGCAGAATTTTAAAAGTATGACCATATTAATATATTTTGGGTTATAATAGGATTTTTAGAAAGTAGGGTGAAATTATATTATGAAATATCATTTCTTAATATATGCAATTTAATAATGTTTCTATTTTTTATTCTTATGTAAAACTTCAGAATGATTATTCAAAGGTCATTGTTACATTCAATGGGAAAATTACAGTTTTTTTTCCATCCTCAGATGCCAGAAAAGTCCAACCCAAGGAAGAAGTACCAAACTTCTCAGAGTAATTATGAAAACAAAAATAATACTACCTCACTGATTCCAAGTCTGTAGTGACCTACTTTGAAAAAATGATCAAAGCTTATAAAACAAAATCAATTAAGATATGAGATTATCCAATACAAGAGTCATTAGGGAATAAAGCTTCTCAGGAAAAAATTGAATTTAAAAATGTTAGAACAAAGTTTTCTAACAGCTTATCTGATAGATTACATGGGATGTCATATTGCTTCTTGCCAATCTATGTATGAGTCTTTGAATGCTATTTTCTGCTAGGCCTCCTTAATAGGCCTTCTTTAAAACCTTGTCCAACCCACCATTCTGTTATCACAACTTACTCTTCTTCTCCATACTTGGATTGTCTTTAGAAACTCTGTGCTCCTTATATTCCTGACTGTCAGCCTGAGCATGGTTAGTGTCTGTATGTTTGACATGCCTGGTCTACAGCAAAAGTTAGCATCAGGCTTCACTGGCCACAGTCCTACTGACTTTTATGGTGGAGACATACACAAGAAAGGACAATTCAAAATGAAGTTATAGAAGATGCTCAAAGAACAAAGAAGTAGGTGGACGTGGAGAGTGTCAAAACAATTTACCAAGAATGTTTGTACCATTGTGTAGGCTTCCAGGTAAAAAGAGCTAGCAAAGTTTGAATTAGTGAAAATGGTGAAGTAATTCTGAATAAGATTCATAGTCAAAGACACTAATTCCAAGTCATTTGCCAAAATGTGATAGTTGTAGCAGTGAAGAAAAATATATAGAAAGAGAGAGCCAAATGGGATTTTGTAATTAGAGGGGGAAGAGAGTAAAAGTCATACAGAAATATCAAAGAAATAAGTTAATTAAGGCAGTGTATAGAAAGCAAAGAAAGTCTGCTAATGAAATATTGTTACCATTTGTTGAAATTGAGTCATGGCAAACAATATTGTTAAGCACTAGAATACTTGAATGTGTGATTACATTTAATTTAATTCTTAAAGGGAACTATATGAGGTAGATCTAATATTTACTTCTACTTAATACCAATAAAGAACCTGGCTTAGAATGCTCAATGCCCAAACCACAAAGCTACAAGTAGAACTGGAATGTAAACCCATTTTTTTCCTTAGTAGTTAAGCTTTAAATTACAATACTGTGTTGTTTCTTAGCCATGTCAAGACCTAAAGACACTGAAAAAGTCATGGTTACCTACAAGTGACTCTTTCCAAGGCAGCTGAGAGGAGAAACCAGAGTGAATGCAGTGAAAATAATTCAGGATTGCAAAATGTAATGTACTGAGACACTAAGCTCTGAAGTCTGATACCCTGGTTTAAAACCTACTTTCCTACTTATTAGCAACATAATTTGGGCAAATCAGTTAATATTTCTGAATTTCTTTAAGTTTCTCCTATAAAATGAACAACAGATTCTATGATACATGGCAGCTATTTAATAATACAGGTAAACCATTCTGGTACCTTGTCAACACAATTGTTTAAGAGCCATTTTGCGGGGAGGTAATATGAGGGCAGGGCTGCAGTGATAATAGAAGGATATATGAATAAAGATCATTCAGAGAGACAACACAATCCAGAGTTTTTGTTTTCTTTTGGACTACTTTTAAAGGTAAGGATGTGATCTAAAATATATTTGTAACCAAATGGAAAAGGCGTTAATAGAAAAGAGCTAGAGTAAAGATACAATGGGAAGTGTAGGAGCCTCTTGACCATGTGACAGTGTGAGATTCTTATTTAGGAGGCTGGTAATAATGAGACCAAGAGCCAAGGAAAAGGGTTGCTTTGAAAAAAAAAAGTTTTGGGGAAAAAAAAAAACAACAACAGCTTTTCTTCTGAGGAAAGAAGATATTCAGGATAGTTGATGGCTTAGAATACCTTGATTATGATATAGGGATATGGAGACATGGGGGAAATAGCAGAGCTAATTTTAAAGCTAAGCTTTAAAAATAACCTAATAAACAAATAACCTATTGTTAGGAAAGTAGGATGTGAGGTAGGCAACTGGATATAAAGAATTGCTTTATAATACCTTTTTAAAATTTTAATTTTAATTTTAATTTTTTTTTAGTTTTACACAATAGAATATATTTTTAAAATTTATTTATTTTAATTAGGTATGTGTGTCAGCAGAATGCATTTTGATTTATTGTACACAATTGCAGCACAACTTTACATTTTTATGGTTGTACACGATGCAGCACCACACCATATGTGCAGTCATACATGTACCTAGGGTAATGATGTCCATTTTGTTCCACCATCTTTTCTGCACCCGTGCATTCTCCCTCACCTCCCTCCCCTTTGCCCAATCAAAGTTCCTCAGTTTTTTCTGTCCCTCACCCTTCCCAGTTATGGGTCAGCATCTTCTTATCAGGGAGAACTTTGGGCCTTTGGGTTTTGGGGATTGGCTTACTTTGCTTAGTATGATATTCTACAATTCCATCTATTTATCTGCTAATGCCATAATTTTATTCCCTTTTAATGCTGAGTAATATTCCATTGTATATATTTACCACAGTTTCTTTATCCATTCGTCTATTGGTGGGCATCAAGATCACTTCCACAGTTTAGCAATTGAGAATTGTGCTGCTATAAATATTGAAGTGGCTGTGTTACTATAGTACACTGTATTTAAGTCCTTTGGGTATAGACCAAGGAGTGGGATAGCTAGGTCAAATGGTGGTTCCATTCCAAGTTTTCTAAGGAATCTTCATACTGCTTTCCAGATTGGTTGCACCCTTTGGAGTATTACCAGCAATGTCTGCGTGTGCCTTTCCCTCACAGTTTTGCCAACACTTATTGTTGTTTGTTTTCTTAATACTGCCATTCTGTCATTAGTTTTGATTTGCAATTCTCTAATTACTAAAGATGTTGAACATTTCTTCATATATTTGTTGATCAAGTGTACATCTTTTCCTGAGAAGTGTCTGTTCAGCTCCTTAGCCCATTCATTAATTTGTTTTTTGGTTTTGTTTTTGTTTTTTTTTTTTTTTTGGTGTTAAGCTCATGGTGTATAATTTCCCATTTTTGTGTTTGTACATGATATGGAGTTACACTGGTCATGTATTCATATATAAACATAAGAAAGTATGTCCAATTAATTCTACTCTTTCTAATTCCCATCTCCACTCCCTTCTCTCTATTCCCCTTTGTCTAATACAATAAACTTCTATTATTCCTTTATTTTGTGTTAGCATCTGCATATCAGAGAGAACATTCAGCCTTTGGGTTTTGGGAATTGGCTTATTGCGTTTAACATGATAGTCTCCTGTTCCATCCATTTACCAGCTAATGCCATAATTTTATTCTCTTTTAAAGCTGAATAATATTCCAAGGTGTATATATACCACATTTTGTTTATCTATTCATCTCATGAAGTCACCTAGGTTGGTTCCATAGCTTAGCAATTGTGAATTGTACTATAAACATTGAAGTGGCTGCACTACTATAGTATGCTGTTTTTAAGTCCTTTGGGTATATTATGCCAAGGAGTGGGATAATCAGATAAAATGGTGGTTCAATTCCAAGTTTTCTGAGGAATTTCCTTGCTGCTTTCCAGAGTGGTTGCACCAATTTGCAGTCCCATCAACAATGTATGAGTGAATCTTTTTTCCCACATCCTAGCAAACATTTACTATACTTGTATTCTTCATAACTGCCATTCTGAATGGAGTAAGATGAAATCTCAGTGTAGTTTTAATTTATATTTCTCTAGTTGATACAGATGTTGAACCTTTTTCATGTTTGTTGACTGATCATATTTATTCTTCCGTGAAATGCCTGTTCAGTTCCTTTGTGCATGAATTCATTGGGTTATCTGTTTTTGGTGTTAAGTTTTTGAGTTCTTTGTATATCCTGAAGATTAATGCTCTGTCTAAGGAGCAGTTGGCAAAGATTTTCTACCAATCTGTTGGCTCCCTGTTCATGTTCTTAATTGTTTCCTTTTCTGTGAAAAATCTTTTAAGTTTGCTACCATCCCATTTATTGATTCTTGATTTCACTTCTTGCACTTTAAGAGTCTTGTTGAGAAAGTTGGTTCCTAAGCCAATATGATAGAAATTTGTGCCTGCTTTTAATTCTAGTAGGCACAGTGTCTCTGGTCTAATGCCTAGGTCCTTTATCCACTTTGAGTTTGCGCAAAGTGAGAGATTTTTGTTGTTGTTGTTCTAATTAGTTATACATGACAGTAGAATGCACTTTGACACATTGTGTACAAATAGAGCACACCTTCTTATGCTTCTGGCTATACATGGTGTAGAGTCACCCCAGTAGTGTAGTCATACATGTATGTAGGGTAATAATGTCCATCTAATTCCACTGTCCTTCCCACCCAAGGAATAGAGTTTTAATCTTATTTTTTAATAAAAGGATTTGTTTTTTGCAGTGAGAGTCAATTTGTAGTTAGTGGAAATGTTACCTAGCTTTGGGAACTTGAGTCTCCTTGAAATTGTTGATTTGGTCAAATCAACAAAGGTAACTGTGTGGTCAAAAATACCCTTCATTGAAATCCATTTTTTTGAGGAATAATCACCATCTGTCACCAGTTCTAGTCTTAAACTTATAAATTCATTCTTGTGGTAGTCTTTTGAGTTCTTAAAAGAATTTTCAATAATAAAACAGTAACTGTACATTTGCCTTATTTTTTCTCATATATATTTGTCATATGTATGTATTATATCTATATAAGTCATATCTATCTCTCTATATATAGATAGATAAATAGATATGACTTTTCAAATGCATTTTGAAGGAAGAGTAATTTGGTGACGCCATGAACTTTACTTTCCCCTAAATGATTTTGTTTCTGTTTCTTAAATCAAAGAACCATCCTTATTAAAGAATGGTCATAAAAACTAAGAAATTTAATATTGGTACATTAGTATCTAAACATCATTCTATAAAAAATGATTACTGATTATCACGATGAGGTCATTGACAGCTTGAATCTTTTCCTGGTCCAGGGTTTAATCTATAGTCATCCTGGGAATTTAATTGTCATGTCCCTTTTTGTATTTTACTACTTAGAGAAATTCCTTTGCTTTGTTTTTGTTCTTTGATCTTAACTTTTCTATTTAATTAAATTACTTTACCTTGACACTTCATTTGACACACTTAGGGCCAGAAGCAGTGCAAGAAGTCACTTATAAGTAGTTCTTTCTTTTTTTTCCCCAAAGATTCCAAGGATTTTTTTCAAATTAAAATATTTATTTATTCTAATTTGTTATACATGATGGCAGAATGCAATTCATTTTATATTACACAAATAGAGCACAATTTTTCAAATCACTGATTGTACACAAAGTATTTTAAAGAACTAGACATCAACCATAAATATATCTATGAAGACACAAATGGTGTGAAAATAATTTTTGTACAATGACTTTATATTAACTGTTTTGAAGAGTACATTATTTTTCTTTTGAGAAGAATATTCCTTAATTTGGAGTTGTCTGTGTTTTCCTCATAGTTTGTCTTTCTCAATGCCATACATCAGGAAGCATTATATGAGTTCATCCAAATATTGTCCATACTGGCATTGACCATTTAGGTTTGGACATGTCTCTGTAATATCAAGAAGAAGCTTTAAATGAGGTGGATTCAAATTAAATTTTTCTTCTCAGAGAAGGGAACAATTAACAATGTGAGGAGAGAGCCTATAGATTGGGAGAAAATCTTTACCACGTGCACCTTCGATAAAACATTAATCTCTAGGATATATAAAGAACTCAAAAAAATTAACACCAAAACCAAGTAATCCAATCAATAAATGGACTAAGGAACTGAGCAGACACTTCACAGAAGAATACAATCAAACTACAAATATATGAAAAAGTGCTCAACATCTCTAGCAATTAGAGGAATGCAAATCAAAACTACACTAGAACCCAATCATAATAGCACTCATCAAGAACACAGGCAACAATCAATGTTGGTAAGGATGTTGGAAAAAAGGTTCACTCATACATTGCTGGTGGGACACCAAATTGGTGCAACCACTATATAAATCAGTAAGGAGATGCCTCAGAAAACTCTGAATGAATCCACCATTTGACCCAGCTATCCTACTCCTTGGTTTATACTCAAAGGACTTAAAATCAGCATACTGTGCAGTCACATTAATGTTTATAGCAGCTGAATTTACCATAGCTAAACTATGTAACCAACCTAGGTGTCCTTCAATACATGAATGGATAAAGAAAATGTGATATATATATATATATATATATATATATATATATATATATATATGAAATGTGATATATAATTTCCCAATGGAATATCACTCAGCTTTAAAGAAGAATGAAATTATGACATTCGCCAGTAAATGGATGGGGTTGCAGCATATCATGCTAAGTGGAATAAGCCAATCACCCAAAAAACAAAGCCAAATGTTTTCTCTAATATGCAGATAATAATTCACAACAAGTGGGTGGGACACTAGAGAAGACTACAGTTACCTTAGATTAGGTAGACGGAAGTGAAGGAACAAAAGGGGAGGTGATGTGGGCATAGGAAGGATAGTTGAATAAAACAGACATTTTATATATATATATATATATATATATATATATATATATATATATATATATATATATATATATATACTGCATGACCAATGTTATTCTACAACATGTACACTCAGATAAATGAAAAATTATATTGCCGCAGTCCGGCTGCAGCAAAATAACTGGGGGGGTGACAAACAACTTGTGTACTTTGATACAGCAGGAGTGGGAGCCATTTATTGTAGGACAACAGAGGTATTAATACATTCCACACAGCTTATCTAATTAACATAAACTCGATACAGCAGTCAACCAATAAGGAATCTCCACACTTAATGGCTCGCTGGCGTTACTTCACAAACCACTCCCTCTGGCAAAATGCCAGGCGCCATCCAGACTTTTTTACAGACTCCAACATTATATCCCATCTATGAATGATATATCAAAGTGCATAAATGCATTATGCTGTGTGTATAATTAAAAGAAATAGAAAAATTAAATTAAAAAGAAGCTTTGATCATTCATTCTCACCAAATTTCTGGCCACAACTTTTACCATCAATTAACAAATGTCAAATTCAACTATTTTTTATAATCATTAATTATCATTCTATTATAAGGAAAAGCTTTCTCTTCCCCTCCATTAATTTTTTTATTTGTTTATTTTCTTGTATCAGGAAAGACTGTTTGATTCTTACTTTATTTAATTTTTATAGTCTGTTAGTCTCTTTACATATTTTATTGTGTAATTATCCCAGATTTTTTCTAGTGGAAATCCTTTCAGGATGGCTTCACTGTCTTTTTTGCTATATCCCATCAATTTTTCCCAATACTACCTCAATATTTGCAAAAATATGATCAAAGATCATTTTAAACTTTTCCTCCCCCGGCTTTGGAATCCAGAATTTCTTCAAAGTGCTTTGGCCTTGTTTTGTTTTCAGTAATATGTATGGAAGGAGATTTGGTTCCTAAGTTATGGTCACAACTATGAGGGTTGCTGTGGCTTCTAGACCTTTTTATATGAAAAGACTTTACTTTATTACACACACATGTTATCAATAGCCTTTTTATTTTTGTTTTAACTTATGCCCATAATTGCATGCTAATATTTCAATTTTGATCCAATAAAAATGTTACATTATTGCCAGCCACAGTGGCACACGCTTGTTATCCTAGAGGCTCAGGAGGCTGAGACAAAGAGGATCACAATTTCAAAGCCAGGCTTAGCAAAAAGGAAAAAGAGACGCAAAACAACTCAGTGAGACTCTTGTCTCTAAATAAAATATAAATATATAGGACTGGGGATGTGGCTCAGTGGTCGAGTGTCCCAGAGTTCAATCCCCAGTACCCACCCCCTCAAAAAAATTTACCTTCTAGATATTGTTTTTTTCATATTTGTACCTCTTCAATTGTGAGTAACTGGCTTACTTTATTCTGAATGTACTTATCATTTGTTGATACTTAGAATATTCAAATGTCACCTAGGTGTGGTGATTCATGCTTGTAATCCTAGCAGTTAGGGAGGCTAAGGCAAGAGGACTACAAGGTCAAAGCCAGCCTCAGCAATTTAGTGAGTTCCAAGCAACTCATTGAGCCCTGTCTCAAAATAAAAAGTAAAAAGCTCCTCAGGTGTTAAGTTTTAGTTTATGTAACCCATATCATCATGAAAAACAAGCAAGAGACAATAAATATTTGCAACTCATTTTTGTGTAGATGAATTTGACATACAGTGAAATGCACAAATCTTAAATTTATAATTAGCTTTTGAGTTAGAGTTTTAAGGTGAATTATACCTCTGTAGGCCACATTCATGTCAAAATACAACATATTTTTTATCACTGAGAAAGGTCACTTATATATGCTTTGTGATTCATTTCCTCTAAAAGTAACCACTATTTTGATTTCTTTCATAAATTGTTTTTGTCTATATATATTATTAAGTAAATGGAATCAAATGACATGTATTCATCTATGTCCAACTTCTGTCATTAAGTTTAGTGACTGAAATTCACTGGTGAAGTTGGATGTATCATTAGTTCATTCTCTTTATCCCAGAATAATATTTCATGCATGGACATACCACTATTTGTTTATTCTATCCCCCGTTGATAGACATTTATGTTTACTGACTATTATTGAGTTAAATTATCATGAATATTTTATAAAATTTTTATGAAGAACTATATATTTTTAAAATTTTCCTGTGTAAGTCTCTACAAACATGATCTTTGGGCTGTAATCAGATACATCTTAAAGTTTGTAAGAAACTACCTTTCCCCATAGTGGTTGTGTTATTTTATACCATCAGAAGTAATCAGGGACATCCTGGTTCAATCTTTCTAGTGTATGTTTAGTGATACTTTGTGATTTTAATTTGAATTTCTCTGAAAATCAATAATATTGAGAACTTTTTCATGTGCACATGCATATTTTTTATACATTCCTTTGTGAGGTATCTGCTCAATTCTTTTGTCTATTTTTCATTGGATTAGTTTTTCCAAGTAGTAGGAGTATGTTATATTCAGGATGCAAGGGTTTTTTTTATGATATAAAACTATCCAATATTCACTTCAAGTCTTTGCCTTGCTTGTGATTGATGGTTTTTGATGAGAGGAACTTTTTCATTTTGACAGATCTCTTTTATCATTTTTTTCAGTTATTGGTTTCTGTGTTCTGTCTGGAAAACAATTGTTAGCCAAAGATTATAAAAATATTGCTCCAATGTGTTCCTTTAAAATATTCGTAGCTTTGACACTTGTATTTAAAAGTATGATCCATCTAAAATTAATTTTATGTGAGATATGAGATGGTATAAGGGCTTTATTTATCTTCTCTTTTTCATATACAGATATTTTGTTGTTCCACTGCCTTTTGAAAACAACTTATTTTCATAATTCATTGGATTTAAAACTTTTGCAAAGAATCAGATTGCCATACATGTGTGGATGTATGTCAGGATTATTATTTTGCTTAAACCACCAATCTTATTATGCCACTATGACATTGCTTTGATTATTGTTGCTCTAAATTATTTAGAGAAATCATGAATTATGAGTATTCAATCTTTTTTTAATATTCTGTTCCATTGTTTTTGTCTATTCTAACTTCTTTGAATTTCCATTTATACTTTTTAATTAATTTTTATTTATATATGACAGTAGAATTCATTATAATTCTTATTACATTTATAGAGCACAATTTTTCATATCTTTGGTTGTATACAAAGTATATTAAGACCAATTTGTGTCTTTATACATGTACTTTGCATAATAATGTCCATCATATTCCACCATCATTTCTAACCTTTTATCCCCTTCCTTCCCCTCCCACCTCTCTCTCCTATCTAGAGTTTGTCTATTCCTCCCACACTCCCACTCCTTGCCCCACTATGAATCAGCCTCCTTATATCAGAGAAAACATTTGGCATTTGATTTTGGGGGGATTGGCTAACTTCACTTAGCATTATATTCTCTAACTTCACTTATTTACCTGTAAATGCCATGATTTTATTCGCTTTTATTGCTGAGTAACATTCCATTGTGTATATATGCCACATTTTTAATTCATTCATCTATTGAAGGGCATCTAAGTTGGTTCCACAATTTAGCTATTGTGAATTGTGCTGCTATAAACACTGATGTGGCTGTGTCCCTGTAGTATGCTTTTAAGTCCTTTGGGTATAGGCTGAGGTGAGGGATAACTGTGTCAAATGGTGGTTCCAATCCCATTTACATTTTTAAATGAACTATTAATTGTTTTTGCAAAAGCCTACTATGATTATGACTGATTATATTGAATCTGTGGATTTTGGGGGGCAAACTCTTATATTAGTTATATTGAGTATTGCAATCCAAAAATAAATGTATATACACATATGTGTTCATATATATACATATATGTGTATATATCTTTAGTAATTTATTTAATATTTATTTTATTTTAGCAAAATTTTTACAATGTAGAGATCTTGAACATACTTTTAATTCATATTATATTTTAACACTATTATAAATGGAATTGCTTTTATTTTAACTTTGAATTGTTTGCTGGCATATACAAGAGAAATTCTCTCTCTTCTACCTGTTTGTCCAAAAGCAGGGCATATATTTACAAAGAGAAAACATCCCTCCTTCCCTCTACCACGAAGAAAAAAGTTGAGACCTGGAAATGGCTTTAGACCCTTATTGGTCTGGAGATGGCATCTCAGGAATCTATATGACAAACTTCACTAACTAGAATTTGTCTACCATATATTTGTCTTTTCATAATTTGCCACCCCTGAAGACTCAAAGTCCTTGTATTTAACTCCTCACCTCTCTAAAACTGTGCACCGCTGGTTATAGATGCTAGGTAAATCTGCATTCAAAGTTACCTCTTTGAGGGTCTCAGTAAATTGCTGAATCTGTCCTTGAATTTTTGATCCTTCTGCCTCAGCCACCCAAGTTGCTGGGATTACAGATGTGTGCCACTGTGCCTGATTCAACTATATGTACTTTGAAGGTTCTTGTCAGTGCATATATATAATTTCAGGGTTTGTGTGTTATCCATTTAGTCTGACCACTTTATCTTTATGAAATGTCATCCATTAATGTGAAAATGCTCCTGGCATTAATATTTATTTTTTCTAACATTTACATAAGCAAGTCACCTTTCTTATGTTTAATACTTACATAGTATATCCCTTTCTATGTTTTTGCTTTCAACTGAAATCACATTTCTATTTAAACTTTATCTCTCAAAGAAAATATAGTGTTAATTTGGTGTCAACATACCTTATATATAATCAGAGATATGATAAATTATTGTATAATGGTGTATTAAGAATTGTAATGCAAAATAAATAAATTTTAAAAATAATTAATAATTGAAAAAAGAAAATATAGTGTTGAATCTTGGTTTTTGCAAATGATTGGTGATATCTCCTTTCTAATTTGGATGTTTAATCCATTTACATTTAATTAAATATAAACAAATGTAATCTGGTATATACACCAGTATAGTTCCCTATTTTTATTTGCCTCATATGATCTTTGATGTGGTTGACTTTTGGGGGGTTTTCTTTTGCATTCATTCCTATTTTTGTGTTATTTCTTTAAAACCTTTTTATTTTAACTTTAACTGATACATAAAAACATAAAATTTATATATTAATAAAGTAACAAGATACTTTCAGATATGTTCAGTATATTATTAATCACAGTCACCATAATGTGAAGAAATTCTTGCTATCAAGTACTTAGTAATGTTGATCAAGCTTCCCCCACTGCTCTTTCACCCCTGTTTTCCTTGACTCTGGTAACCATACATCACTCAACATCTATGATATCAATAATTTTAGATTTTATATATGATTGAGACCATTGGTACTTGTCTGTGTCTGATTTATTTCACATAATATGGTGATATTCATTTCCTCCAATGTTGTCACAAGTAACAAGATTTCATCACTTTTTTGACAAAATAGCATTTTGTTTTGTATATGTACCACATTTGATTTATCCATTCATTGGTTGATAAATTGTCTGCATTTATTGGCTATGATGAATACCATTGCAATGAATATAGGTATTCAGATGCCTCTTCAACATATTGATTTCATTTCTTTTGGCTCTATGCCAACGAATTGAGATACTGGAAAATAAGGTAATTCTGTTTTCAATTTTTTCAGGAACAATCCTATTGTTTTCCATAATGATTGTTATGGTTCGGATCTTTTCTGTCCCCTAAAGTCTGAAATGTTTAGAGGTGGAGTTTTAGGGAAGTAATTGGAGCACAAGGCTCAGAACTCATCAGTGGATTACTTCATTCATGGCTGAGAGAATTACTTGAAGGTAGAGTGTAGGGAGTAAGTAGATCACTAATGTATGGCTTCGAAGAATTTGTCTTCTAACCACCCTACCCTCTCCCTTTGCTCCCTGGCTGCCATGCATTGAACGCTTTTTCTCTGTCATACACTTCTGCATCACTCTAGGCCAAACCAATGGTGTTAGCCAGCCATGGATTAAAACTTCTGAAACCATAAGCCAAAATCAAGTCTTTCCCTACCCAGGTCATTTGTGTCAGGAATTTTGGTGACAGAAATGCAATCTGACTAACACAATGGCTATACTAATTCCATTCTCACCAACAGTGTGCAAAGTCATATTCCATGTTCTTGTCAGCAGTTGTTGTCTTTAGATTTTTTTTGATAATAGCAACACTGCTGGGATAAGTTTACATGTCAATGTGTTTCTAATTACTGCATGTTAATTAAAAAGCATGAAGAGTTTCATTGTGGCATATGCATTCATGCATATAACAAATGCTGATTATTTTCATGCTCCATTACCCCCCTTTAGCCTCATTTCTCCACTCCTTCTCATCCCTGTCCTCTTCTTTGATGGTCTCCCTTCTACTTTCAGGTCATCTCATTTTTCCCCCTGGATTTAACTTATGAGAATAAAGCATGTGACATCTGCCTATTGAGTATTGTTTTTAGTTAACATGATGATTTCCAGTGCCATCCATTTTCCTGCAAAAAGACATGATTTTGTTCTTTATGGGCAAAAAATAAGCATTTTCTAATTCTACTACATTATTGTTGTGAATTGTGTCATGAAAAATATGGGCATTCAGAGATCTAAGTAGTATGATGACTACATTTCTTTTGGATAATTACCAAGGAATGGTATAGCCTGATTATATGGTACTTCTACTTTTTGTTTTCTGAGGAACCTCTGTAATAATTTCCATAAAGGCTATACTAATCTGTGCTCCTACTAACAGTGTATAATAGTTTCCTTTTCCCTGTATTCTCACCAGCATTTATTGTTATTTGTATTCTTCGTGATTGCCATTCTGAATGGAGTGAGATGAAACCTCAGTGTAGTTTGGAGTTTGTTTGTTTTTACTTTTTAATGTTTTACTTATTTGTTTTATTCATTTATTTATTTATTACTGGGGATGGAACCCACAGGGTTAACCATGGAGCCAGACTCCAAGTTCTTTTTATTCTTTATTTTGAGATAGGGCCTCATCAAGTTGCTGAGACTGGCTTTGAATTTGTGGTCCTCCTGCCTCAGCCTCCCAGGATACTAGGATTGCAGGAGTGCATGACCACACCTAGCAACTTTTGTTTTTATTAGTGCATTATGATTATACATAACATTGGTATTCATTTTAACATTATTATACACACATAAGAAATAATTTGGTCTACTTCAGTGCCGAGTACTTGTCTTTCCCTTTCCCTCCTTCCTCTCCCTTTCTATACTCTACCAGCCTTCCTTCTACTTATAGCTTTTCTTTTTAAATTAGCATTTATATATATATATATATATATATATATATATATATATGAAAGATGAAATTCACTGAAGTATATTCATATATGTACATAGCATAATGTGCTCAATTTAATTCCACTGTTACTCTCTTTTCCCATCACTCTTTCTTCCCCTTCAATCAATTCCCTTCTTCTACTCCACTCATGTTCCTTCTAATTCCATTGAATCCTCCCCACATTTGTTTTTGTAATTTTATTCTAGCTTCCTCATATGAGAGAAAACATTCAACCCTTGACTTTCTGAGTCTGCCTTATTTCACTTAATATCATATTCTTCAGTTTACCCATTTACCAGAAAATTCCATAGTTTCATTCTTTTCTATGGCTGAGTAAAACTTAACTGGGTATTTATACCACTTTTTCTTCATTCATTTATCTGTTGGAAAGCAGTTGGGCTGGTTTCATATCTTGGCTATTGTGAATTATGCTGTTATAAAAAAGATGTGGCTGTATTTATGCAAAATTTTAACTCTTGCATAAAAATATAGAGGGGTGGAATAGCTGGGTCATATGATGGTTCCATTTCCAGTTTTTTGAGAAATTCTCATATTGCTTTCAAAGTTGCAGTCTTACCAATAATATATGAGTGTATTCTTTTTCCCCATATCCACACCTGTATCTATTATTATTTATATTTTTGTTAATTTCCATTCTCACTGAGTGACATGCAATCTCAATGTAGGTTTTTTGTTTGTTTGTTAGTTTTGGTACCAGGGATTTAACTCAGGGGCATTTGGCCACTGAGGCACATCCCCAGTCCTATTTTGTATTTTATTTAGAGGCAGTAGCTCACTGAGTTGTTTAGTGCCTCTTTTTTTTTTTTTTTTTTTTTTTTTTGCTGAAGCTGGCTTTGAACTTGCAAACCTCCTGTCTCAGCCTATGGAATTGCTGGGATTACAGGCATGCACCACCGTGCCTGGCTTCAATGCAGTTTTGATTTGTGTTTCCCTGATTGCTAGGGATGCTGAACACTTTTTAGTGTATTTATTGGCCATTTGTGTTTATTATTTTGAGAAATGTGTGTTTAGGTCTTTCTTCAATTATTGTTGGGTCTTTTTTTGGAGGGGGATAAGTATTTTGTGTTCTTTATATATTCAGAATATTAATCCCTTTTCAGAGGAGTAAATGACAAAGAGTTTTCCTCCATTCAGTAGACTGTTTCTTCTCATCATTTGTTGTGCATATGTTTTTTAAATGCACATCATCCCACTTATTGATTCTTGGTTTTATTTCTTGAGTTTTAGAGGTCTTGTTAAGTATCTGTGCCAGTGTGTTGGAGTATTGACCCTATATTTTCTTCAAGCAGTTGCAAAATTTCTAAGTCTATCCTCTACTCTAATTTGACTTATCTGCAGGGTGAAAGACAGGGATCTAATTTTTTTTTGAAAGCATATTTTTTAAATTTTTATTTTATTTATTTATTTTTGCATTACAATTCTTAATACACCATTATACCATATATCATATCTCTGATTATATATAAGGTATGTTAACACCAAATTCACATCTTCATACATGTATTTTGTATAATGATGAGGGTCTCCTTTCACCATCCATGCTATTCCCCTTCTCTCTCCCTTTCCCTCCCACCCCTATTCCCTATCTAGAGGTAATCTTCCTCCCTTGTTCTCCCTCTCAACCCCATTTTGAGTCACCCCCCTTATATCAGAGAAGATATTCGGCATTTGTTTTGTTGGGATTGGCTAACTTCACTTAGCATAATCTTCTCTAATACCATCCATTTCCCTGAAAATGCCATGATCTTATTTTTTTTATTATTGCTGAGTAATATTCCATTGTGTATAAACCACATTTTTTTTATCCATTCATCCACTGAAGGACATCTAGGTTGGCTCCACAGTTTAGCTATTGTGAATTGTGCTGCTATAAACATTGATGGGATCTAAAATTTGAAAGAGCTAGAAAGACCCCATGAAATCATTCTGTCGAATCATTAGCTGTGTTTTAATGTGTTTTAGCTTTTTATGATGGAGTCAATACCTAGTATACATCAAATGTCACAGAATAAGGTAGTGCCAACTTTAGAATGGAAATCAGGTCATTTGATGCCAAGTACATGCAGTTTTGGAGTCTGCCAACTTATCTTTGAATTGTACCACATTGCATTTACAATAACACTTACCTGATCCTTCAGAATCTGCTTAGATCTATCTCTGGTAACATTTTGTTATACAGAATTCTTGCAGTGCATTGTTTTTCATTTTTAAATATATTCCTAGTTTTCTAACTTAATCTCTTTCCCTTCCATTCTTCCTTCACTTCTTTCTTTCTGTCCTCCCTTCTGGTTTTTTTTTTTTCAAAGTGAGATTTTATTATGCTGCTAGCTTATCACCAAAGAATGATGGCAAAATAGTAAAGTCCATCATGCTGAAAATTGTGATTTCTGGTATTTGAATATACATATGAAAACTCTTCATCAGAGCCATGCCTTGAAATTAAAACATGACTCCTAATGAAACACAAATTTAAAACTTTAGAATAGCTATATTCATGACGAATGGTGCATATTGATTACACTTTGGATTTACTTATTTTGTGGGTAGAGAGATAGAAAACCATCTATATAAATAAATTATCAGATGAATGAGACAGATTTTAAGCACTTGTCTGAGTGTTAATGCTTAATAAGACCAATATTTCTTCTGATTTGATAAGACATGTAGACATAAGAAAGTTTTTGTTTGTTTAACAAGGTCATGATGATGCTGTTTGACCAATTCTAGACGTGTTCATACAGCTTGATTGAAGTTCTAAAGTCACAAACTGTACAAAACATTTTAGACCAAAGGAGTTATAACAATTTCCAAGTGTCCTGTTCCAAAAATCTGCCAGGCGTTTGGAAAGTGAACAATATTGTTAAGAACAAAAAAAGAAAAAGAAAAAAGAAAGAAAGAAAAATAAAATTAAAAAAAAGAAAATTACAAAGTAAAAACTTGGCCTCAGGTAATTTCAGGAATAAAGAAAATCAGTATTGATGTAACTTACCCAGTATTTTAAGGGGCTGTTAAATAGAATCAGATCCATATGCACACTTACCTTAAAAGGACATGGCACAGTGAGATACAGAAAAGTACATTTTCTAGAATTTGGACTGTAACCAAAGAGGAAGAACATGAAGATTTAGAGTAGCAATTGGCAGAGTTTTTTGCATAGATTCAGATACATATATTTTAGATGCTGCAGTCTATTTGGGAAATAAAAATTCTAAAATTGTGTGGAAACATTCACAGAAAATATGTAAGCAAGTGCACATGCCTGTATTTCAATAAAACTATTCACAAAAACACTCAGTGGGACATATTAGCTCAAAGCACTGATGTAGATAATAACATAAAGACCAGAGAATCAAAGTCAGACAATAACATCCCACCCATGGTTCTCTTCACTTACCCCACCTTTGGTGAAAAATGATATCTCCCTTCTTGGCTAACTGTAATATAATCAATAGAGGTCAGAGTGCTATACAGATAAAATGAGAGGACAGATGCTTTGGTAAATGGAACACACACGTTTAAAAACTACCCCATCACAAACTCCACTGACATGAAAGTAAATGAAAAGAAAATATAAGTTCACAAGTTCAAAAGTGATAAGACAGAAGATGCTGGAGACTAGACACATCAACAAAAATTTTGAATTTGGAAAGCTGAGATGTGGACGGCAGATGCTTTATTAGAGTTAAGAAAGCTGAAAATTATGTATTTACAGGATCAAATCTAACAGGCTAACTTGCCATTTCAAGTCTTCAGACAGAGTTGAGAATTGATGACAACCCATCCCAAGGCCAAGGAACTTGCATGATCCTAAACATAGGAAAATTAGTGTGTGGGGCATTTGAACTGCTGGAAACCATGTGAGCCAGCAGAGGTTCAATTTCCTAACCTTCCCTCATGTCAACTATTGGGAGATTTCGTTTCTATGTAGGTTTATTCAATAGGATTTGAATTTAAGGTTACTAGGGAGACTGAAAAATGGGCATTTGATTTTACTGCATACAAAAATGCCTTAAGTAAAATCAATGTTCTGAATGGTGATCACCTCTCATTCCTGTTCTTGAAATTCATTAGAATGCTGATGAAATTCAGGCTTATAAACCTGATAGAACTTGACTATTCTAAGAGGAAAGAAAAAAATAAAACTTAAACATGTTGATATAATAAGGCCACATATTCAGCTCATCTCCATTTGAACAAACACAAAACATACATAAAGCTACCACACATATTTTTTGTCTAACTTTAAAAATGAACAATCAAAATTACCAAATATTTGAAAATCAACTCTATGATGGATGATTGACACAAAAACAAATAAACAGACCCCAGAAACTTGGAGGAACAAAGGTCACATGAAGTATAGGTGAAAGAAAACTATAATTGTATCATCAGATAGTTAAAATGAGATACTTTATTCATTAAATAGGAGACAGTGCTATTATTAAAAAGTAATGTTCAGAGGACAAAAGTAATATGGGGAATTAGAAACATAGGAGCAGAAATTTAAAAATTCAACATAATGACCAAAGCAAAAATTCCCAGTAATACTAGAGCTACAATTTTCAAACTTTTAATGCACCCAAATAGCTTGAAAAATTTCATTAAATGCAATATTTTTGGTAATGGATTTTAATACTTCTGATTCTGACTTTGATTATATATTTCTGTGAATGGATCTGGTATTGTGTATTGTTAACAAGCTCACAGATGATGCTGATGTTGCCAGTCTCAGACATTCTGGGGAAAAAAGCTGTAGTGGATAAAGTCAACAAAGAGATAGAAAATTGAGCAAACAAGAACCTGAAGTAATGATTTAGGGTATTCCATAACTATGCAAGAGTAAATACTGACAAAAAGAGATAAAAATTTAAAAAATTGAACAAAGGAATAAACTTTAAAATATGAAGCAAAAGAAAAAATTTCATAACATGAATTTCAAGAGGAAAGGCTACTAAGTATCCAGGAAAAATAAGTAGAAAATGATTTACACCAAGGCAAGTGATAAAGAAATTTCAGAGTGTTATGGAAGGATAAAAAGAAGATCATAAAACTTTCTAGAATGTGGTCATTATTTCCTTCTCCAGCCCCTGATCTATCTATCTATCTCTCTCTCTCTCTCTCTCTCTCTCTCTCTCTCATCCCCCCAATTTCTCTCTCTCTCACACACACACACACACACACACACACACACCCCTCACAGAAAATTTCAAAAATCACATAGCTGAGGAGTAGACATACCATTCATTTTTCCCTATATAAAACCCTGTACCAAGCCTGGTTTACAATCCAGTATGTGAGAGAAATGAGTAACTTTCCATATATGCATGCCATGCAAATCTTTTGAAGTAAAGAATTTAAACAACTTCCTTTTTTCTTGTATGAATATGTACCACCCAACGTAGGATGTAAATATCCTGGAAGCCAAAAATCAGAGCACCTAATAAAATAGAAATATAAAAATAAATTCTAGATGGTAGTGGAAATAAAGTCAAGGTTGACAGCAGTTCAATAGATTTAGAAAGTAACCAGAACAGACTGAATCAAAGAATACATGGTTCTAGGAAAGATGTTTCTATGACTGAAGACAGCCACAGAGTTAAGTGGGTACAGAGAGAGTCTCTGCTTGTTATGGTTTAGATGTTAGGTTTCCCCAAAAAACTCATGTGTGAGACAATGCAAGCAGGTTCCAAGGAGAAATGATTGGGTTGTAGGAGTCTTTACCCAATCAGTGATTTACTCCTCTGATAGGGATTAAGTTCAGTTACTGAGTGGTAACTGAAGTGGTTGGATGTGGCTGGAGGAAGTGGCATTGGGGTGTGGCTGTGGGTATATATTTGAATCTGTCCAGAGGACTTTCTCCTGGCTTCTTGATTATCATGATATGAGCTGCTTCCCTCTGCCACACATTCCAGCCACGATGGTCTGCCTTACCTTGAGCTCTGAGAAATGGAGTCGGCCTTCTATGGACAGAGACCTCTAAAACTGTGAGCCCTCAAATAAACGTTTCCTCCTCTATAGTTGTTCTGATCAGATCCTTTAGTCACAGCAGCAAAAAAGGTGAATAAAATACTGCTGGACTAACAGAACCCCAGAAAATGAAAGAGGAATTTCTGGCTTTTGTTTATTTTGATTTTTCATTTAATTAATACATAAAAATCATGCATTTTTGTGAGGTGTCATGTGATGTTTTAATAGACATTCACATTGCATATTATTCAAATAAGAGTAAGCATAGATATGACCTCAAACGTTTATTATTTCTTTGTGGTGAAAACATTAAAAATTTATTCTTCTAGCTTTTTTGAAATATCAAGTACATTTGAAGGACAGGTGAGAAATCCCTGATGATAAGGTGTCCACAGAAGTCATTTACTAGACAAGACTGGGTAATTCAATAACTAAAATGAGACTGTTATTAAGACTAAATATGACTCAAGGACTTTCTTGGATTTTTGCCTGACAGATCCCAAAGAAGCCATGAGACCTGCCCTAGCCCTCTATAGCACATGGAGGAAAAAATCCAGTTAATTCCTATATCCTACACCTCATTCTTGTTCAATGTAAAAACTATAGTAGAATTTTAATATTCTAAGAATTCTTGCAAAGATCTGTATACTCCTAACACATGCATCACTAGGTAGAAGCTAGAAGAACCATGGCTGAGTAAATAGAAGAAAATGTGATGACATTTCATTTGATGTCAGATTTTAGGACTGCTGCCCCTTTCTGAAAGAGTGAAATCTTTCTATTCTCTGTACCTTTGAAAAGCACTGAAGTCAAGGAGATAGCAAGTAGAAGATGTGTGTGTATTATATATACATATAAATATATACATATATGTATATATATAAATATATATTTTTTCTTGTTTCTTTTTTTACTTATATATGACAGCAGAATGCATTAAAATTCTTATACATATAGAGCACAATTTTTCATATATCTGGTTGTATACACAATATATTCACACCAATTAGTGTCTTTATACCTGTACTTTGGATAATCATGATCATCACATTCCACCATCATTAATAACCCCATGCCCTCTCCGTTCCCCTCCAACCCCTTTGCCCTATCTAGAGTTCATCTATTCCTCACATTGTCCAACTCCCTATCCCACTATGAATATAAAGAGGCTGCTCCTTATATCAAAGAAAACATTCTTATATTTATATATATATACATATATATATATGTGTGTGTGTGTATATATATATATATATATATATATATAGAGAGAGAGAGAGAGAGAGAGAGAGAGAGAGACAGAGAGAGACAGAGAGACAGAGACAGAGAGAGAGACATAGAGACAGAGAGAATGACAGAGACAGACAGACAGAGAGAACTACTGAACTTATGGCATAGCACATTCTTGGGACCACCATAACTATCCCCCAACCCCATATCTTTTAATGCCATTTTCTGTCTTAATAGATAAGGAATCAAAATAGACCTGAATAATTGGTATTATGGTATTTACCCATAATAAAGCAAGACTTTCAAAAAAAAGCCACATGAGAATTAAAATTACTTAAATATTCATTCACATACTCAACAAAAATATATTGAGTATCTACAGTATGCTAGGCATTATGCCAACCACAGTAGGATATGTATTAGTGTGTATGTATAACAGTTGTAAAACTGAGATTTTGTTGTTAATACCAGCAATCTTGACATAAGTTGAAATATAGAAGAATATGAAGGATTCATATTTAAAAACCAAAATAATAGATGAAATCAAATAAGTGAAACACAATTATATAAGTGCTGTTTTAAAATGTTAATATGAAACATACAAATTCCCTTATGTCCTCTAGAGGGGCAGAAGAAATTCCTGCAAGGAGACCTACTCTCTCTGCCTTGGGGACACATGAATCCTTCTTCATGAGAGGATGATTCCACCATCTTCAGTTGTAAGCCTCTTCTTCTGCTGTATTCTCCTCCTTAGGAAAGTTCTGCCTCATGGAGATGTAGTCATTTGATCTTTGCTATGGGATTATGTAAACCTAAATGAAATCTTTTGAAAACCTTTTAAGATTTCTTTCCAGTGGATAGCTGAGAAAAAGATTTAAAATTGTCTTCAGTCCTGCCCATAGCCAAAAAGTTTCATTGCTAGTTTCTGTGGCCATTCTTTACATGTTGATGATACACCCCTCTGTACATCTGAATCACCCTTTGAATGTATTCCCTCTTCTTTATCGTTATGCTAAAATATTACTCAAACTGCCATCTTAGGTGGATAACCATAATAGCCTTCTAATTAGTCTCTTACTGCTAGTCTCTCTATACTATATTCTCTTTTAAATTTTATTTTTCTTCTTTTATTTATTCCTAATTGATTCATAAAAATTATTCATATTTATGGGGTGTGATGTGATGTCTTCAATAAATTGTGTGATATTCAAATCAAGCTAAGCATACCTATCTTCTCAAATGCTTATTTGTTCGTGGAGAAAACTTCTAAAATGATAAAGTAGATTCTGATTGTCATGCTATTGCTAAAAATGTTGGCAGTGTCTTGAATGAACAAATGTTTTCAGGCATTCTTCCTAGCTCCAGGATCAAGATATCAGCTCTGTTTAATCCTTCACCATTCGCTTCACTATGTCATCTGTTGAAACTACCATGAACTACCCAGTGTTTACCAAACATACTGAACTTTCCTCATCATTTCTGATAGGCTTCTCTCTATTTACAATTTCCTTAATTCTACTTGGACTGACTGTATTTTCTCAAATTGCTACACAATCTTATATATTCTTCTGTAGTTGAACTTGGAACTCCCTCATCAAATGGGAGAGTTTCTTTTGCCATCTTCTTGAACATGAAGTTTTGACAAATGAAATATGACAGAAATGACATTCTGTCGATTTCAGATACAGATGTTGGCCTGGCAACATCTGCTTTCTACTTTTTGGTGGGCAGTGATCCAATACTGTGAAATGGTGGTAGAAGATGTAAGAGCTATTGTGAGATGAAAGAAAAAGTGGAGGAGAAGGGGAAAGGGATAGAGAAAGAAGAGAAGAGAGAGATATGGGGGAAAGATCAACCAAAATGGATGAACCAAATATCTATGAAGTGGGTCCTTCTGGCCCAGGCACTTTAGCTTCTATCTTTTGTATAGATCAGAGACATCCGTCCAGTTGAGCCCCTTTTAAATTCCTGACTCACAAGGTCATGAGAAAAATAGAAAACCAAGCTTTAGGATAGTGTTCTATATAATATTAGATCATCTATCCACCTTTGGTTTTTGCCAAATATGCATTCACCAAAGTCATCAATAATCACATAAACTGGATGTAAACTATCTTTTTTGAAGTAAATTATTCTTCTGTCTAAACATCTATTTAGAATGTTTCACTGTTTACTTATCTTTTCATAAACATTATCCTGGGGTGGTTTTTATCTCCTGATTATGGGTTCTCTTCCCATTGCTGAGTCCCCAGCAACAGGGCTTAACTCCTCAATATTGGTTTACCCTCAGGATTTACTTTTGGTGGCCCACCAATTTGTCTCCTTGTTACCATAGCTCAAAACATGTGAAATCAACTCATCAGATGATATAACCAAGAAACATTTCTACATTCAAAATTAGAAAATTGCCTCTCAGTTTCCATTTTAAAGATATTCCAGAACATTGACATTTGTTTTGAATTAACTTTGTCCCTGGCATCTTTGTTTTTAATAACATAGATCATTTAAATAAAAACATTTTCTCCTAGTTCCACTCAATCAAAGTATTTTCTTTGCAACAGAGAAGCATAATCCACAAATATTTATTTCCTCCTGGTATGACACATGCCAGAAATAAAAACAAAACAAACAAGTTGTACATTCCAATGTCCATTTATAAGCTATAAAGAATTACTTATAGGTGACTATTAGATTTTACATCTCTAACTTTACATCTGAATTTGTAGTTTCAGACTGTGTTTAAAAGAGTCTCATTGTGGGCTTCCTGGAGGAAAAGTAGATGCTATGTCTTCCCCATGTACTCTCTCTCAACTTTTAACATCACTTTTGTTAGGGTTGATTAAAAGTAGAACTCTGGAGTCAAGACTACCCAGAATCCAATCTTTTCTTTGCCCTTCAGGAGACTGAAGACCTTGGATAAGATGTTCCATTGTTTTCATATATATTATGAGCTCACAGATTATGAAACATTAAGTTTATTCATCCAGTACAATATTGAAATTCTATAAATATCTGTAAAAGGAGTGAATTTATTAATCGTTTAAGACCCTATCTTAATGATATCACCTTCACCACAACTTCCTTCCTATCTCTAGAAATTATTCCATTTCTTTCCTGAAACTCATGGGACTTAGTTGATCTCTCTTTTATTATTATATTGTGTATTGTTACAATTACACACATTTGTCTTATTTACATAATACAGCAGAAGCTCTTTGAGAACTGGGATTATGACATATTCATATTTGCATTCTTCACAAAATCTAACATAAATCCTTATACATATTAGGTACTGAATGAACATTTATTAAACACATTAATGAATTTAGATCAATGCCATATTGTTTTCTGCTTTATATAATTGCTTCCAAATGACACATTCTGATTTATTTACATTTTTATCTCATTAATCATCTATGAAGTACTTTTTTAAGTTATTTTTAAAATTTTCTTCATTTAATGTCATTTTAATTTTATATTTATTCACCAGTGCATATTAACTTTTTGCAACAAAAGCTGTTTTTTTACATATATCTACATTTAATGTAAAGCAACATCATCCCTTATTAAAGCATGATTATGAATAAAATCAATTCAACTCCAGCAAACAGCTTAGATTTATTATTCTTCTTGAGTATTTAATTCACATATATCTCTAAGTAAACACCAAGAGTAATGACACATACTTTCCTTAAAAATGTACTTAATTATGTTAAATATAATATTCTATGTTTTCAACTTTGTTTTCTTTTTAGCATCAAATTTTTCTGCCACCTCAGAGACCTACTTCTGTATGTTTACTGTTTGCTTGGATTCAGTTGCAGTCTGCTCTTTGCAGCTGTTGCTCACTGACTGAAAACTGGGATGGAAAGGTCTTCCTTAGTCCCAAATGATGGTGTTTGGATTGTGGCATCCCTCACAAAATGAGATGAATGTATAGGCATGAATTGTGGAGTGAATATTCTTGGTAGTAATAATAAAAAATTTTAAGGACTCTTGATAACTTCATAGACACAGTGTCAAATTTATCTTTGGAAAAAAAGACATTTTATCATACTTACATTTGTTAGTTTGCTCAAAATGATGAACTTACCAAATATAAAGTATACATTGATCTAGAGTCTGTTATACAAGGATACATGATACATAGGGGCAAACTCTTTTAAGACACAAACATTTTGTTACAAGACACAAAACTTTTACCTATTTGTATAATTTTAAAAGGTATTTGACATAATTATCTAGTTTATCTTTCCATCTCTCTATCCTTTCCTCCCTCCCTCCCTCATTCATCCATCTAGCTTTCTAGTTAGCTGTCTAGCTCTGATCTATCCGTGTATGCTAGGAAATTCCTCAGAATTGTATTATTAGATGGTGGCAGTGCTGGATAAAACTCAGGAACTTAGCTGTGTTAGTTGTTTTCTATTTGCGACCCCAGATTTCCCCTGTGGATTTTCATCTGTGATAGATATAGTTCTATAATAAATGGAAGTCTAGTTACTGTTTATGATGTTACTGGTAAGTAAAAACACTTAACAATTTTATCTCATAACCTTAGAATTTTAGACAAGTTGGTCTAAGAGTCTGATCTGTCCTGTGTAGACCTTTCTTCTCTTTCAAAAAAGATTATACATATAGAGCATATATCCACTAAATTGATACAATTAAACAACTTTTTAAAAATTAAAAATAGGCACTTATTAGAATTCCAGGCAAAGGTGCTATCAACATTTTTCCTATAGGATAACCTTGTGCAATAGCAGGGAAAGAATCAATGTAGCAGGCTAGTTTCTCTCAGTTCTTGCTTATCATTGTAACCATGGTAATGACCCTTGTCAAACTGAGAACTGTACTACTAGAATACTCACACAGTTACTTGTTATTCTATATACCTAGATGCAGTGGGTCAAAAATGAAGGAGGTCATCAACAGGTTGAAAGTAAACATGAAGATTCATGAAATGTGTCTGGTGCCAGGTTGGGGGTCCACACCATGTTGGTCATGAGGTAGATATCTGACCAGCAGTCTTTAAGGACCTTCCTAGTCAAGGATATCAAATTCACAGTGAAAAGGAACGGGAAAGATAAGAAAGCCTATGTGTGGATGATGAGCCTTTGCCTTTGGTATTCTTGCCCTAGGCACATTGCCATAATGAATCTCATCCATGATAATAACTACTGGGCCATGTGACTCCTTCTAGCAAATCACTGAAGTCATAGGTTGGACTGCCAGACAGCAATATTTCTTTTCACATATGCATTGTTTAATGTTTCATTTTATTTTAATGATTGGACATTTTTAATATTTTTCATTATTAGGATATCAAATTTTGTAGTGATTTTTACCTTTTAAAATTTTTATTAGTGTATATTTTATATAGAATAATGTATATTTCATTGTGCATATTTGTATATGCATATAACATATTTCAACAATTTTCTACCCAATCACTATGCTTACTCTACATTCCTGCCTCCTGCTAACTAACCCCTTCTTCTTCAATAGTCTTGCTCTACTTTTATGTAATTTTCCCCCCTAGGTTCTACATATGAGAGCAAACAGGATACTTGTCCCACATTCATCTTTTTAAAATACTTGTTTATTCTTTCCCCTAATGAATCCATCTCTTATGCTATAACAGTATTTTTTATGATTGAAAGTCCTTTAATACAGACACATTTTACTAAAGTCACATTGTGTCTGTGGTTCTCTATGGAGAAGTCATTGATTAGAATATTAATCAATTAATATAGATGTTGTACCTTTCCTCAGGGTACATGGAGTAGTGATGAGATGGATTTGGCGTCCCTCTCTCAATGAAGAGTTGAACCCTATCTCTGTCTTTTTCCAGCTATGTTATCTGGAGAAGCAATCTAGAAAAAAAGTATCACACACTTCCTAAAGTTGTTTTTAAAATTAAATTAGATCATTTATAAAACATTGCCCAAAGTACACTTGGTCTCATCAAGACAAAAATGTTCATAAGGCCAGTTGTTTTTGCACATTAACCTTGTATCCATAAACATTACTAAATCCACTTATTAAGTGTAACTGATGTTTCTAAGTGCTTTAGGATTTTCACATAAGGCAACTTCTACCAACATGCCAAACAGAAGTTATAAAAACAGGAAGCCATGATTTGTGATCTCATTTATAAAGAATTCAGTATTTTACCATTTAATACAATGTTAGCTACAGATTTTTCATAGCTTCCCTTTATCAGATTGAAGATGTTCCCACCTATTCCTAGTTTGTGAAAAGTTCTACTCCAAAATGAAGTATTGAATCTTGTCAATTTCTTTTGATACCTTTATGAGGATGATCTGTTTTTTTCTTTATTCTGTTAATATAGTGAATTACATTGATTAAGTTTTGAGTGTCAAAGTGCTTCTCATTATTGAGATAAAGGCTACTAGGAATGATGAATTGCCTTTTTCCTATTAAGTTTCTGCACTTAACATAGATGCTTTTCTTTGATATAACTATTTTACAAGTATATTTATTACTGATAATTATATGTTGATTTCAAAACAAAGTGTTAAGTCACTCTCATGTGGTCTCTTACATTTTCACATCTTACCTTTTGCTGCATAAAGCTCACTGATGTCTTCTTGGATAGGACGTAGAGTAGTTTCTGTGAGGCAGCTTAAGAACTTTCTACACACTTTCTACACACATAGAAAACTTCACTTAGAAATTGTTTATGTTGACATCAAGAGGTTAAATCCATTTGAAGTGTATTGCAGGACAAATTATAGGGTCTGACTTCATTAAAATATATAAGGCTAAGCAATGACACATGGCAGTGCAAACCTTTAAGAATGGTGTTTGCAATTTTTGTTGAGATTATGGGTTATTTGTGTGTTTCACATTGTTCATTAATGATACAGTTTCTTCTCATCTAACTGAGCATATACACTTCACTTACACATTTTAATTATCTTCTTTGAAAGCCAAATATCCTTAACTACTTAATAAAAAAAATACCAAAACATTAGTTTTCACCAAAAATATAAGATAATGTCCCCATAAACTGTTTCTTTGGTTTCATTAACAAAAATTGGATGAACTTTTTCTCAAAAATATATTGAACTTACATTATGCACAAAGCTATGGGAAAAAACTCCTAAAATAATAAATAATAAAATACACATGCAGCACATCTGAAGACATTTTTTGTTTAGATTTTAATGAATTTTATTTTATTAAGCAATTTTAAGTTCATAGCAAAATTCAGTGAAAGATACAGGACTTTCCACACAACCATTATCTGTACACTTAGCCTCCCTCGTTATTAAACATCTCCCAGTAGAGCTGTAAATTTGTGCAATCAATAAATCTGCACTGACAAATGATTCTTATCCAGAGTTCATAGTTAATATTAGGGTTCTTTTTTGTGTTGTATATTCTATAATTTGGACTAATGGATCAAGGCATGCATTTACCATTACAGTTTCATACAATATAGTTTTACTTCATGAAAGATGTTTTTAACACACTGATACTAAATTATAACTTTCTGAAGATTAAAGATATAAATCAAGAAGATATAAAATATATACATGTAAAATTTTTATCCTGTTCTTTAACAAATGAGGTAATAAACAGGGTGTTTGTGATGGTTTAGATATGAGATGTAACCCAAAACTCATGTGTAAGATAATGTAAGAAAGTTTAGAGGTGAAACGATAGGATTATGAGAGCTTTAATCTAATCAGTGCATTAATCCACTAATATGGATTAACTAGATGGTAATTGTACGTGAGTCAGGAGTGGCTCAAGGAGGTGGGTCTCTGAGAGTCTGCTTTGGGGCTCTCTCTGCTTCCTTATTACCATGTCTGAGTTGCCAACTTCCATTGTGCTTTCCCCAGGAAGTTCTGCTCACCTTGGGCCCAGAGCAATGAAGTCAGCCATCTATGGACTGGAGTTTCTGAACCTGTGAGCCTTGAATAAATTTTCCCTCCTATGTTGTTTTTTCAGGTATTTTGGTCACAATGATGAAAAAGCTAACTAAAAACAGGGTTTTAACTGGTTCCAAGAGCATTTGAGAAGTAAATGAAGGAAACATGTTAAAATCACTGGGTTAAAGACAAGACCTATAAAACTCCAAAGAAGAAATAAAATTTGTGTTCCATCTGTCCCACCAAATAGAAACTATTCACATGATCTAAAAAAATCCACAAGTTAAAACCACAGGTTAAAATGCAGCATTCTGGTTTTTTTTTTTTCAATTAAAATAGAATTCTTCTTTCTTAAATCTGAGACCCTCAGTTAATAGTGAGTTTAACCATGTGCGTTTCCCTAGACAACGCTTTGCTCTCATAAAACATTGAAAAAATGTGATGTCCATATTTTTCCTCATATCCATGGTTTTGGTAACTTTTCTAACAAACATAACAACAATGCATAAATATTATACATGCCATTATATCCCATAAACACATTTACAGTGAAGTTTTATGGAATATCTGAATTGGAAAAACTTTCAAAGTTGACCTTATAGATAGTCAGATATAATTGGTAAAAGGAATGTAAATGGAGAAGAGATCAGAAGAAAAAAAAGTGCAGAGTTAAAGACACAAAAGTGGAAAAGCATGGTTATGCGTAATAATAACAAGGACTCCAGTTTCCTTAGCATGGAGAAGTCATGGAAGAGAACAGCAGTCATAAAGGTGGAGAAGACCCCTTGAGACTGACTGAATTGTGCCAGTCTCACTGGATTGCACCAGTCTCGGTTGTGTTTCCATAGTAGGCAATGGCAATCCTTAAAGATTTTAGAGTCTAGATAGGACAGACTTCAGATTTGTTCTTTCAGACGATTTAACTCACAATCTCTTTTCTAAGATATTTTTCTAAGGACTGAGAAACCAAATTTACAAATTTCAATGGCTAGACCATAAATCAAAATAAAATGCTGATACACAATTTGCAGCAACAATTTATCTATACAACTACCCAGGAAACAAGTTGGCCACAAGTCGGATTTGTAGGAAATCAGACTATGATGTCTACTAATGGATTCAGAAAGTTAAACAATAGTGCCTATAACAATTGACCCCAAATGGCCAGGCCTTTACTAATACTTGACACTTTTCTTAATTTTTGGCCCATTTACAATTTTAGGACCAACCAGTGAAAGTCAAATATGTCCCTCTACCCAATCACATAGAATGTTCTAGTTAGTCTGCCTACAGCTTCCCCATGCTGGAAGGCTCCTTTCAGAGTACACCTGATAGCTTCCTTTTGCTCAGTTCTAAAATTTCCCCTCTCCTCTGCTTACCTCTGAATTTGACAAAATGCATGTGATGAAGGCTCATTTTTTTTTGCTATTACAAACTGAATAAATAGTCTTTACTACTTCTTATTGAGATGGTCTTTATTTATTTCCACCAAAGCACTACCCCTAAAATTAAGGATCCTTTTAAAAATAAAATCTTTATTGAGAAATTGCACATCTCCATTGATATGAGTTGGATCTCTCCATAGAGTATCAGGTGCTATATTAGGCATGAGGATGCAATAATAAACATACACACTGTTGCCCTCAGAAAGTCTTCAGTTGTGCAGAAGAGGAAAAAGTAAACATATATTATAGTGATTGAAAAAAAAACCACCAAAAAAAAGCCTCAGACAAAATTTTCATAGTCAGTTTGTTCATAAATTTACATTGAAGGAATCATCTACCATTACTTTTATTTCAGCAGTAATTCAAGAGTGTTGTTAAAAGAGTTAGTTTTATAGAGGACCAAGAAGAAACAGAGACGGTCTCTAATTGGTAAACATTCAATTGTAGTAGAATATGAAAATAGAGATTTATTCTGGGATAGCTGACAGTTCTTGGTTGGGGGAATGGGACAAACTGGCATTTTGGAGACCTATGTAAGAGGAAGTATTGTTCATTGTTGGGGACTAAGGGCTTGTTGTGGCTAGTCATTTCCTGGAACAATTCTGACTTGATGGGATGCTTTTGTGCAGTCAGTTTGTCATAATGATTCCTAATGGATTGGGGTCAGGAGGGCTGCTATGGCAGGTCATTTCTCACCAGTGTGCTTAGTGCTTATGTTTTATATGGGTTTTAGAGAAATTCGACTTGAGAGATGAGATAAATTTGGTACTGATGATTGGAATTACAAAAGGCTGAAGTTTCAGAAATAGCAACTTCCCATGTCTAAAAGTCAGATTATTTTTCCTGCATTAAAAACATTTGATGTGTAAATATGTATGTAATACACACACACACACACACACACACACAAACACACTATTCTTTCAAAGAATCAACTAATACATACTGGGCTACAAATAAGCAGTCTGTGACCTGAAATTTTGTTTTCTTTATATTGAGTATTGCTAAAATATTGAATTTTCATGACATTAGCATGGACATGCATATTCCAGTTTTCTGTAGTCACTACCACTGGCACTTTATTACAACAGTGTGTTTCACACATCCCTGTTACCAGTTCACCTTTGTGTGTTGGGAAATATAATCAAAACAAGCCCTGGAAAGAAAGAGAGAGGGGGGGGGAGAAAGAAAGGCAAGCATAAAACCTCTCAATAAAGAAATTCTCTTCACAAAGGCAATGAAGAGAAAGTTCTCATTACTGTATGATCATTAAAACAGAATGTAACACATATCATGGGTGATTTGGTAAGAGAATGAAGAACAGCAAATAATCTTACTGTCAGAAACAGCTCATCACATATATGTTTGCAAGAGAAGCCATAGCTAACCCTTAAGTAAGAGAACTTGACAGTACCTTTGTCATGTATCCTACAGTTACTTATGATTGGGGTGAACGTCTACCTTAACTTATTGACTTTATTCAAAGGAAAAACAAAATTTCTGATACCTTTATGACAGGAGGCAGTTTTGAAAATTGGAACAACATCCCACCAAAGTTAGAGTCCTTGATATTTGAATTTTAAGAGGATGACTCCCATGTCCTTAAGTAAGACATTCCTAGGTCATAAATCTCATGAAGTCCCACTTAGTCTTCAAAAAGAATTGATACACATTTCAAGCAGAGGAGAAACTATTTACCATGATAAGTTTTTGTTTGCTTAAGTAAATTCTCTAAGAAAAATGAGGGTTGGAAAAGCTTCTTCCTTTATTTTCAACACAGAAATTTTCTTTTTTTTTTAATTTTATTTATTCTTACACAAGTTCCACATAAGATGTTCAACTTTTCTCCTAGAAGAATAGGTTAAGAAAACAGTTAAAAACTATTTTTTCTTGGTTTGAGGGTGTAGCTCAGTGGTAGAACACTTGTTTAGCATGTTTAAGGCCCTGGGTTCAATTTGTAGTACTGTAAAAAGAAAAAAATAATTTAAAAAAAAAGAAAGAGTATTCTTTAGCAATGGACTGACATTTGTGCACTGACTTTAAGTCTTTGATATAAGGGAATTGGAGAACTTTTAAAATGCTTATGAGAGGGCTGGGGCTGTAGCTCAATAGCAGAGCACTTGCCTAGCACATTTTAGGCACTGGGTTTGTTCCTCAGCACCACCTAAAAGTAAACAAAATAAAGGCATGCTGCCCATCTACAACTACAAAATAGAAATTTAAAAAAAATGATTATTTGATACAGATTCTAAAGATCTCAGATTCAGTCCAAATACCTTCTTGCCACAGTCTGGCTGGGCACAAAATAACCTAGCCGCCACACAGCCTTGAAGGTTCAAAACAGGAACTCCTTTATTCTCCACACTCCTGCGAACACCACGCACGCAGCCATCTCTCTGGACACACCACACACCAACCAGAAATCCCTCCTTCAGCACTTCCCCAACCAATGGGAACTATCCGGGAATCCCTGTGAGAACTCCAAAGTATTTCGAGAACTCCAAAGTAGCAGGCCAAGGCGGACAGCAGAGGTCTAATATACACAGCTTAATATAACCATTATCATCTCAATGGCTTGCTGACATCACCTCTCAACCACTCTGTTTTGGTTAAAATGCCATGCGTCATTAGGACTGGCTATGGCTCTCAGCACCTTCTTCTTTATCAAACTCTCCATTAAATGCTATGCCTTTATCCCTCCACTAGGAACACCTCCTCAGATGGAGGATAGGATATCCTAAAGATATAAGGAAGAAACACTGTGGAAAAGGATGTGGAGAGGCCGGATGCAGAGTTGGGTAAAGGGAGGCAATACAGAATGAATTCTTAAAAGATCATGTTATGAGCATATACAAAATATACCCCAGGGAATTTCACCTTTATATATAAACAAAAAGAACCAAATATAAATAGACAATAGAGAGGCAAAAAGAAATCTAGTAGAGGAAGGAGAAAGAGTGGGGGGAAGAAAAAAGGAGGGGAATAGGGGAAAAGGGAGGGAAGAGGGATTGTGAATTGAAATTGAATTCCATGCATATATGAATTTGTTGGGATGAAACAAACTACTATGTACAACACTCTATAAAAAATAAATAAAAGAACTTCCTCTGGCTGTGCAATGTATGTGATGGAGTAATAGCCCTATGTGGCAGCTTTGGGGTTTACCTAATGAGCTTGAGTTTCCCTTAAGCTACTTGTTCTTGTAATATAATTAATACTTTCTAATTATGCCTGAAGCCACCTTTTTCACTTTGGGAAACAGGAAGCCTTCCCTGTTCCATAACTCAATGAATGTCATGGAACCAGGAATTCAGAGCACCTGCTATGTGTACTAGACTCATAGAAAATTCATGTCTAAGGTGTCATGTGGCCCAAATGTATTAAATCAGGTATAATTTTAAAAAGTAAAAATGTCATAATTATTATATTTGACATACAAATAAAAGAGGAAGACTAAAACTACTAATAGTTGACTATTACATTTGAAATATATTTGTTTTATTCAGTGCAAGTCTCTGGCTTCTAATAATCAACCTTTCCATTTATTTTTTCTTTATAGCACCAAACTAGACCCCTAAGGCATGGATATCCTAAGGCATTCATAACTATATTCAACTTTGGTGCTTCAGGCAATAAGTAGCAGAATTACTAACAATTATAATGATTAAAGTATTCACTTAGAAAGGGTGACACCTACTTAGCATAAGTGACATAATTTGTTTAGTTGTTTAAATCATACAATTATAGTTTTAGAATGATCATAACCTACACTGAGTAATTTTCAAAATTAATAAGATGATTAGCTAAAATAAACTTACAGATATTTATGATAAAGAGATATTGCTTTAAGTTGTTCTTTCAGAAAAAAAAATTTATTCTTTAGATACATTTTGTCGTGTGCTAATGTATCATTAAAATCTTGGGAAAAAAACTCAGAGTCATTCACTTGCTTGTATTATTTGTTGTGATTATTTATTTCAGAATTTAATGGAATAAGAAAATCATTCTGTAAGGCATGTTCAGTCTGTAGTAAAATAACAATTCTTATTGATTTTAGTTGGGCAAAAGCCTATGGTTTAATGAAAACATGATGTAAGCCCTGTAGGTTATGATTCCTTTTGGCCAGCTATGGCCATTACCTCTTTTTTCTATTCTCAGTGCCAATCTCCTGTGACTACTGCTCCACCCACACAAGACAAAAGAAGCAGTATATGGCACTGTTCTCTTTTCACGCCATTCCTTCCTATAGTTCTTTAGCTAGGCAACAATTGTCACCACCTCTCCCTCTAAAAGGCCATCACTTGACCTCTACAGACCTTTCTGTACTCTTTCTTCCCACCCAAATCTAGAGACTTCAGTTATCTATTGACTAAATATCCTTTAGGTTTCCTGCCTACTTGTCTTTTGTTTTGGTTTTGGCGCTTCTTCCTGGAAGGCTGCCATACATTCTTCATCTAGTTCCTTTTCTCACTATACAACACTAACCTGTCAAGACTTAGGCAAATGCTACGCAGTACAAGATATCTTTAACTCCACAGCCAAAAATGATCATCGCTAAATCCAAACACACTCACAATATCATTTCTAAATGCTGACAACATGCCAGGAAATATTGTGGGTTACAGAAACCACTGGTGAATAAGGTCAGGTCTTAGACTGCATGGAACACAGAATTTCTACTACTAGTATTCATAGACTAGTAGCTAGTAGAAGTACTTGGAAGGCTGAGGCAGAAGGACTGCAAGTTCAAAGCCAGCCTCAGAAATTTAGCGAGGCCCTAAGCAACTTAGCAAGACTGTGGCTCAAAATTTAAAAGAAGAAAATAAAATGGGCTGGATGTAGCTTAGTAGTTAAGTGCCCCTGGGTTCAATCCCTGGTAACCCCCGCCCCCCAAAAAAGTGTTTTTTGTCTCCCCTCCAACTGTACTGTTAACTCTCTGAAGGTGATGGCAGGGTGGTATTCCTCTTTGAATCCTTACAACGGTTGGCATTGCATCTGGATGTAGTAGATAGATGATCAATAAAATGATCTTACTATGTGAAAAGTACAAGTTCTGTTTCAGTTAGGAGTCTCCAGAAGGGTAGATGTTCTATGATTTACCACCTAATAGTTTTCTCCCTTATATGATCCTTTCTCTAGCTTGTATTATCTGAGGCTTATGTGATTGTTAAATAGAGAGGAGAGTTTCAGGTTGAGGGGAAGGTGGAAATCCAATATTTAAGAGGAATGGGTCTCTCATGGCAACTAAAATAAATGAGCTGAAATACAAATATGAACATTCAATTTTCTTATTTACAACTATTTATAGATAATAATTTTTTAGGATAAAACCTAAACCCATTAATATAGCTTATCAGAACTGCATAAAATAGATTGCTGAATTTTTCAATTTCATCCCTCCTATTCCATTTGCTTGGTTAATTCCTACTTTAGCTTTAGTGGTTCTGTTTTCTGTCATAAATCACACCAGTTTTCAATTTGGGAACTAGCCTTCCTCCAAACTCAGCCTCATGGTCTGTGAGAAATAACACTGGATTGCCTGAAGTCCAGTTGTTACAGAAAGTTCAGTCCTTGTCCCCAATGCCAATTTAATAAGAAAGACATGGTTTTGAAAAAAATGGAAAAGGGAGGTTTATTGCTTTGCTAGCAATGGAGAAGCACAGGGAATTCCTTTCCTAGAGGCTTTGATTCTACCCATAAGGGAGGACAGAGGGCGTTTAAAGAAGCTCTTCAAAGGCTGCATTCCATCTGTGTCCCGACAGGGGCCTCAAGTGCACCCTGTAGGTGTGTTGAGATTCACTTGTTAATTTGGGAGATAGTCACTTCCTAGATATTCTGGTGAGGTCTCCTCCCTATGGTGGGTGTGTGCAGAAGGACAGATATCTTGGCCTAGGATATGAAAAAAACCCCCGATAATCTTGGTTCCCTCCCCCAGGCTGGGGAGTGGGAGAGGGTAAAGAGGAAAAGAAAAACATGTCCCTTTTAAAATAGTTGAAGTGAACCACTGCTACAAAATTGCATATCTAATCTTCTGTCCCCAGGGATTATTTCAAGGACAACAGACATGGTACACAGGTTCACTGAATCAACACATTTCCCCATTCTGCAAGGCATGGATAGGTCTGAAAAAGGTAAGCCTCCTAAATTTTCCAGTGTATAATGCCCTTGTATTTTCAGTGTGAAATTGCTTCAGTCAGAGGCATTGCTGGAGCTAGGGGTTGGATGTGGGGGTTAGAGGCAGAGTTTAGAAGGAAGTGACACTGTTTGAAGCCTGATTAATGAATGTTCTGAGAAAGCAAAGACAGGAGATGGATCCAATGATTCTACTTACATCCAAGATTCAACACCACTAACCCTTGACACTTTTGTCAGTGGTTTAGACTTTCTCAATCATACTGCCAAAGTAAATTAAAAAAAAAAAACATATAAGCCAACAGTTTTTTTCAATATAACATCTTTATTGAAAATATATTAATGTAATATACAAAGTACTAATTTAAAGTGTATAAGCCCATTATTTTTAGTACACGTAAAATATTTTGTAATCATAATCACATTTGGAATATTTTCATCACCTCACAAAGTGACTTGTATGTACTAATAGACACTCTTCATCTGCCTAAACTTCCAGTTCTGTTTCAACAGTTTGTCTATCCTGTACAATTCTATCAATAGAATGATACAACAGGTGGTGGTTTGTTGACTTTCTTTTTTCTCTTAGCATTATGTTTTCAACACTCATCCATGTTATACTGTGTATCAATGTTTCATTCCTTCCTATGATTGAGTAAAATACTGTTATGTGGATAGACTATATTTTATTTGTCCATAGACATTTGGATTGCTCCTAATGTTTGACTATTATGAAAAATTCTATAATGAACTACCAAGTATAAGCTTTCTTTTAAAAATGTTTAAAGTTCTCTTGGGTGAAATTTTTGGATTATAATAGTCACTGTTAAAATTTTTGAGAAGCCATCAAACTGTTTTCCAAAGTGATTGTACCATTCCAATTGTATCACATTTCTTTCACTTCTTTCCAAGAATTCCTATTATCTGTCTTTGTTATGATAGTCATCCTATTTGGTATAAAGCATTATCTCATAACGCTGGCCATTAGTATTCCCCGGATGAATAATGATATTTACCATCTTTTCATCTGATTATAACATTCATATAACTTTTTAGAGAAACATCTATTCAGATTTTTGACCCCCCCTTTAGTTATTAGACTTAATTTTTAGGTTTCCCAAAAAATTGAATTGAAAGTATTGAGAATTCCCACCTAGACCTGATCCCATACATGCCGAGTCTCCTCCCACTATCAATAGTCCCTACTAGAGTGTTACATTTATTACAACTGATGAAACTACATTGACATCCTCCAGAGTGTGTAGTTTATATTACTACACACTCTTTGTTTGTTTTACATTCTTTGTGTTTGAACAAATGTACAATGATATTCATCATGGAACACCCAGTAATTTCACTACCCTAAACATCTTCTGTGCTTTGCTTATTCATCCCTACCTCCCCTAACTACTGGCTACCACTGTTCTTTTTATCAACTCCATAGATTTAATTTTTTTAAAGTATCGTAAAGTTGGAATTTATATAATATGTAAACTTTCCCTATGGCTTTTGTCAGTTAGTAATATACATTTAGGCTTTTTGCATGTCTTTTTTTGCTGAGGCACCACACTTCTTTTGAGCATCTGATAATATTGTATTGTCTTTTCCCTTTATTTTTAAATTTTTCTATTCCTTTTACTTCTCTTTTTTGTACTGGATGCTTTTATGTTATTATCTTGCCTAACTGTCCTGGTTAGACTCTCCACTATGAGGTTAAACATAGTAGTCGAGAACAAAGACATTTGTCTTGTTCCTGTTCTTAGGTGGATAGCATTTAGTCTTTCAAAAATATTTTATTATTTCTGTGTAGTTGTTAGCTGTATTTTATCAAGTTGTGGAAGTAGATTCTATTCCTAAGAGCTGTGAATCTTTATGGATTTCTCTCCTTTATACTTCATACTTAGGTTCTG
This sequence comes from Callospermophilus lateralis, assembly GCF_048772815.1. Classification (NCBI taxonomy): domain Eukaryota; kingdom Metazoa; phylum Chordata; class Mammalia; order Rodentia; family Sciuridae; genus Callospermophilus; species Callospermophilus lateralis. The sequence continues at coordinate 122,115,553 of NC_135306.1, read as the reverse complement.
CTCTTCGTTGTCCAGAAATTCTAACTCTGCAGAATCTTGAAACTATTCATATTGCTTTTCACCACCCATAACATGTGTAAATTACTGATTGTTGATATTTTTTAAGTCCATAAATACACTAAGATAGAATCAGAACAAATTTTATTCTTCTTACTTCTGTTGTACTACCTGGTTTCAAGGTACCAGCAACAATAATTCAGAATAATATTAGCATTTCAGCCACAGTCACTTTATAACAGCATTGCCTTTGGCAATTCACAACCTCTGTGGGCTCAGTGTTTTAATCTTGGGAATTAAATGGCTGTCTATATGATCAACATCCCCTGTAGCTAAAATTCTATGAATTGTTAAATATAGTGTCAGGCTTATTTAAAGGAAAACAAAATAAAACAAAACAAAAAGCTTATTCCACTCCTAGAGAACAAAAGCATGTTTCAAGTTTCAAGTGCTCAGCTCAATTTTTTGTCATGCATTTCACAACTCATTTATAAACATCTCATCTAATAATTGAATTTTGCAGTGATAAGTGAACAAAAATGAAACCTAAAAACAATTTTGGAGTATTTTCCAGTATAATATAGGTTGATCAAGATTTTTCTCACACAAATTTGGGAGTAGTCAGTCTCTCCTACTCATGTCATAGCTCCTTTTGTGCTGCTATAACAGAATCCCACAGAGTGGTTATTAAAATGTGTTGGCTCATGATTCTGGAAGCTAGAAAGTCCAAAGGCAACTGGTGACGGCCTTTATCCTGTGTGATATCATGGTATTAGGCATAATGTCAGAAGGTCAAGGAGAGAGGGGCTGAACTCATCTTTTTATAGGAAACTCATTCCTCAAGTAGCTGCATTAATCCATTTACAAGGACAGTTCCCTCATGGTCTGATCACCAACACCCAACACGACCGCCTTCAGGATCAAGTTTCTAGCACATGGATTTGGAGGACACATTCAAATTATAGCAGCTTTTCTATTCTAGGAGTTTGAAGGGTGCTTATATTTTCCATGTACCTGTTAGGGAATAAGTAAATAGAAAAAAACAAACAAAATATATATTTTCAGAAATTTAGAGAAATGAGATTATTTTACTTTGAAGAGTTGAAGAGAATACTCTCTGGGATTTTCAAAAATTTTAATTATCCAGTCAGAATGTTTCATGAGCTTGCCTTTGGTAGTATGAGGAGCTACCTAATTCATTTCTTCCTAGTATAATTTCACTTGAATTGTTTTCTATCATAGCCAGTTTTGGTACAATGCAGCACATGCATTCCTAACAATCATTGCACTACAATGAAATTATTTTTTTATTAAAATAAAAAATGCAGAGTTGACGTTAAATGTGAAACCAGGAGCAAAACTCTCAAAAACGTAATCACACAAAGAAAATATAGGAACATGGAAATGGTATCTCAGTTTTATGCAAGACAAACAATTTTACAAAGTAAATACTGCAATAAATGTTGTACTTTTACTTGGGGAAGTGGTAGAATTAATGTTTGTGTGAGTAGGTATCAGATGGATTTCAGATTATGAGCCGTTGTGTAATGGTATAATAGTTAGCAAACTTGTAATCTTTGGTAGACTTAAAACCTCAAGAATGCTTCCACTTCCCCTTTGTGACAATAATTTTTGGGACCATCATAGCTGTTTCACCAAAATTAAAAATTTGATGTGGTATATAGTCTTCAATTAACTTATATATCACTACTATAAATCCCACTACTACTTCCCAGTTTTTGCTTATGACTTGGCTCAACAGGTGGAGGCTTTGGAAATTTCAGTGATATTTGAAGTCATTTAACCAGCTACTACTACAGCTACATGAATAGGAGATGCTTCTGCAGAATTTGGCAATCTCTCTTTCAGATCTTAGTTTACAAATAGTGTTTTATAAATATTGTGAGAGAATGTATCCTTGATGTTTCTACTTTTGTTCTTCAGACGATAAACTCAACAGTCTTTCCATTACTTCTTGTTTTCAATAACTGCAGTATTTGGAGCTGTTCCAATCATAGATGTTTCTTTTATTTTCAGAGTATTTCCTCTAATGATCCCCAATTGTAGATTCCATCATGCCCAGAGCTTGGCAACCCACATGTTCTCCTGGTTATTTCAACTTCAAGAATACTAATTATCTAATTGAAGCTATTGAGGAGTTTTGGAAATAAAATATTAAAATAAGTAATCCTTCTGAAGACTGAAACATCTTGTCATGGTTAAGAACCCAGACTCTAGAGGAAATACTTTATGTATCTGAATTATTTTACTATGTAACATTAGGAAAATTATAATAAATTATTATTGTTATTATCTAAGGTAATCATTGACTCTTTGACTGTATTAAAAGAAGAAAATTCATAGTCTAGATATCCCTATTTTTCTTATAGTAACTGAAAATTATTTTGGGACATAATAAATCAACCAAATGCAAACAAAGAAATTCTTATTTATTCTAAAACTTATTCCCTTTTATGTCTACCTTTGAGTTCTTCACAAGGACTACAGCATTTAGAATTAAATAGAAATGACTAATGATAAAAACCAATACAAAATTAAACAAAACAGACAGTCTCCTGACTGTGAAATACATGAGGTCTTGGTAAACTTTGTACATAATGGTAGTGATATTAAATATTTAAACCCAGTGGGCCTTACCACCTCTGTTGCAAATACTTATATCTGCTATTATAGCTCAAAAGTAGCTAAAGACAATGCAGAAACAAATGTCCCTGTTTGTGTTCTAATAAACTTTATCCATAAAAACATATTTGAGCCAGATTTAGCCAATTGGCATAATTTGATGAATATCTGGAAAAATCATTTGAAAAAATCACTTATATATGAAATACACTTTAGAATACATGAATCACAGTTCCATTTTGTACCAAATAGAAAAAAAGAGCTTAATCTCAATAGATTCACATTCAATATTAGCAGATTAACTACATCAGGTTAGTAATCTAGCAGAAATTGTGCTATAGTCATTCTTACAACCACTAAAATTGAGATTTTAACTATACTGAACCTGAACATTACCTCCAATAGTTACTACTATAATTGGTCTGGGCATGAGTTTTAAGCATCTATATGTTTAAAAAATCTACAAGTTATTCAGAGATATATACAGAGTTAATAACCATGTTTTTAATTATTAAGCCAGATTTGCTTTAGAAACTTCTGTACCATTTTCCAAAATGACTGCACTAAGTTACATTTCCAACAGGAGTGTACAGAGTTCCCTTTTATATACATATTATTTAACACATATTATATTTTGTATTTTTGCCATTCTAACAGGTGTGAGGCAATATCTCATTGTTTTATTGTGCATTTTCTTGAGGTGAAATATTTTTCTTATGCCTATTGGCTATTTCCATAATTCTTTTGAGAAAGTTATATTGAGGTCCTTTCTCCTATTTAAAATCTAGCAATTAATGATTTTTCTCTTGCTGTTGAATTATTTGAGTTCCTTATATATTTTGGATATTAACCCACTATCACATACACACAGGGCAAATGTATTTTCCTGCTTCATAGGCTGTCTCTTCATTCTTGATTCATTCCTTGCTGTTCAGGAGCTTTTTAGTATGATGTAATCCCACTTGTCAGTTTTTTGTTTTGTTGCTTATACTTTTGGATCATATCCATCTGTGAAGTCATTGTCCAAAACAATGTGATGGCATTTTCCTCTATGCCATCTTCTAGTAGTTTTGTAGTTTCAGACTTTACATTGAAGCTTTTAATCCATTTGGAGTTGATTTTTGTATACAGTATGAAGTATGAGTCTATTATCACTCTTCTGCATATGAATATCCAGATTTCCCAGCACCATTTATTATAGAAATGGTTCTTTCCTCCTTGTAAGTTCTTGCCCCTTTTGTTGGATAGAAATTTGCCACAAGTGGGTGAATTTATTTCTGGGCATTTATTCTAGTCCAGTGATCTGTCTATATGTCCATTTTAATGTCAGTCGAATGTTTTTTTTTTAATTACTAAAGTTTTGTCATAGATTTTGAAATCAGGCAGTAAGAATCTTTGGCCTTCTTGATTATTTTTTAGTTTTTAATAGGACAGTTTCCACAGATTTAAACCATAGAATCCTCAGTCCATACTCCTAATCAAGATCTGTATTCAGGAATGGCTCCTTAGATTTTCTGAAGATAACTTCTGATCCCTGAAGATATTCTACCCAATAAAAGTATTTTTGGATGCTTGAGACTTGAGCCAGTCTGTACTAGTCTGATCATATAAATTTATCCTAACTATGTGATTTATGGTGATGACTATTTTTTCTGTTAAGAGTACCTAGAAGCTGTATAGTTGAGATCCTCATACAGATGCATTCTGCCTACATGACAGTCCCCCCCCATAAATGCCTTGGACACCAAGGTCCTAGGGAGCTTCTCTGGCTGACACCATTTTTCATGTTGTTGTTACATATCTGGTGGAAACATAAGGAATGTCTCTGTGTAACTACTGATATGAGACACCTGTAAGTTTATAACTGATTTCTCCTGGATTTAAGCCCATGTGCCTTTTCCATTTGCTGATATTAATCTGCGTCAATTCACCATCACAATCTATAACGCAGTATAACAGCTTATCTGAATCTTCTGAGTCAGTCTGGCAAATTATCAAGTCTGAGTGTTACCTTGGGGACCCTCAACAAAAATCAAATAGTAAGAATCATTGTAGGGCTTCAGTTCCAGTTGAAGTAAATACTAAAGTACTGAAGTTACTAGAAAGTAAATACTAAAGTACTGAAGTTACTAATTTTCACCCTGGATGCTTTTTTGAGGTGTCAGAAAATAAGTACTAGAATAAATATGATCATAATAGGATCATCAAATCTGAATCCAATTTTCTGAAGAATCAATATCAGAAACAACAGATGAGTGAACTTTATATCATATTCTAGAAAAATCTGTAACATATAATGGAGAAACAATGAGCCTATTATGAGTAGGAGTTATATAGAGTAGGTATCTTCACAACTATGGAATATAATACATAGAAGGTGCTCAAGAATTGTTTATAAAACTGAATTGAATTTCGAAATCCTAAAGAATAAGAGATCATGACTAGAAATCAGCATATGCAGAATCAATATGGAAAGATAAACCATTGACCTTTTAATGTGATGCTATCTAAAAAATACCTAGTCAAGCAAGGAAGGTCACAGATACAACTTTCCTGCATTTCAGGGAAAGTGTCAATAATCTCCCATAACTTATTTGTTTACTAGTTGGTGAAATGTAGGCAACACAACAGAAAAATTAAGTAGTGTGAGAGTTATATTGGAGCAGAGGCAGATGATGGAAGGATGGTTCCCCTAGTTTGATCACAGAGCCTTCTGTCCTAAGCCTTGTCCTCTCTAATGTTTTTGTCAGTTACTTGGATACAGGGAAAAATGTGTACATGTAAAATTTTCAGATAACAAAAAGCTGAGAGAAATAGCTACTATGCTGTATAATAATCAATGTATGAAAGAGATCTTGACAGCAATTTGTGTGAAAAGTACTTCAGGATTTTAGTTGACTGTCAACTCAAAATAAATCAGCCATTACTGCCAAGAAACTTGAATGCATGATAAATGATAAATGTGGTGTGTGTGTGTGTGTGTGTGTGTGTGTGCAGTGTACATTTCACTCATGTTGATTAGAAGCTACTCTTATAAAATCAGTAGAGCTAATAGAATTTGCTGCTCAAGTTGTCCTAGGATCCTTGGTTTTCCTCTCACAGTCAGCTATTCTTTGTCTTATGATTATTCTAAATTGCTTTATCAATACATAAAATTAAATTGCAAAATGGTATTAGGGTTCATCTCAACAGGTACATACTAAGTTGTTTTAAACAATCTGCTTCAGCAAAAATTGTATGTTAGTTGTTGTTTTGAGATTAGAAAAAAGAAGGCCTGTGACAAGGCCACCTGAAAAAGAGGTGGGAAAGAAGAAAGATTATCCAACATGTCTCACAAAAAAAGTTTAAAAGCCTCTGAGATAAGGGGAGGAAGATAGCTCACAGCACCACAAAGATGACAAAATTAATAAGTACAGAGATTTGGGAGGAATAGAGGAAAGTGAGTGAGTTCTATTCCTACAAAATTATCTGAGTGACTAATACATATTTGGCATCAGGATATTATATGAAATAATTGACTTTTTAAGGTTGACAATACAAGGAGTAAAGACAGTAATGGAGCAAGAAAAGACATTCTGGTAAGTGACTTTAGTTTGTGACGCCCACTGCCTTCCTGTGAGGCTCTGGTGTCCTCTTCCTGTCACCTATCTATGTAGTAAATGATGACATTGCCCTTGGGTAAATCAAGAGTATGGCACAGCACATAGCCTGCCTTGTTGCAAGGTAAGCATGTGAGAATGTAATTGCCTTTACTGGTAAGTACTTGGATGGGGACTGTGGGTGGACACTCTAATAAGCTGATGGTGTAGACAAGGAGGAAGGAGGGGTGTTGATACTTCAGCCAAAATAGGGGGTTGATTATTTCATACTCAGCTAAAAGGATAATGATTTTTGTGTCTTAAAAGAAGGAATCTGTAAGGAAAATGCACACAAACTGATCAGGGCCTAACTCCTGGTAAGGTCAAATAAACATGAGTGAATTGAAGCCATCAAGTATCAAATCAGTGTTCTGCTAAGGGACAGCAAACTGTAGGTCCCAAATGCTGCTTGGAAGGGAGAATCAGGTTTATAGGATTTAAAATATTAATTAATTTTACATATAATTGTATGAAGTGTATATGTTATTATGTAAACATAACAAATTATATTTAAAATATGAATTTCTGCTGTATAGCTCCTTGAGGAGGTGCTCTAATTGTTGTTTCCAGTTGTGTTGTGTGAAAGTTAAGTGTTTTTCATCATTCATTTACCCATACATAATTATCTGAGTGTCTAATACATATTTAGCATTAGGATATAAAATATAAATATAAAATTATTTACTTCTTGGAGTTGACAATATAATGAGAAGAGAAAAGGAAGCATAATTTCAAGAGATACTATTTCCTTCAATGATTTGGCTCATAATGGAGAGAATAATGTGCCCATCTGGGAAAGGGACAGAGAACTCAAAATTGTTGGCTATTTTGTTATAAAGTTTAATTAGATTGTAATAGTATCATATCACCATTAAACAAGGTAGCTCTAATAACCAGAATTATTTATATTACATTGTAGCACATTTGCCTTTCAGAAGATAGGGGAAATGGGATTTTGAAGGCAACTTTATGTAAAGCTTAGTTGAAAAAATTCTTAGTGAAGCTTTACATAATTAAATGTGACCTGCAAAGATTCATTTCAACATTGTCTTAGGCCAGATCCCTGGAAAAACACCCTGAGCTAGTGATATGCAGGGGCAGGATCATTGATGATCACATTGAGGAATGGTGCCTATAAGTGGCTGAGGAAAGGATAGAGTAGAGAAAGAAGGACAACTGCAGTCCAGGTTCCACAGAAGCCTCAGGAAGTTCCACGTGGGCCTGTGGGGCTACAGTGGCCCTTTAGATTTGCACTGATTTAAAGGAAAGGATCAATATTTGCCCCAGCCCCACATGGCTGCCCCTCAGAATATAGCATATCATTGAGCATTTTCAAGAGAGGGATCCATATGTGAGTAATCAAGAGCCTGTAGCCGGGAGGATAAGTGTCAGGAGTAAAGAAGGGAGAGTATGGCCTGGCACCACAGTTTCTATTGCAAACATCTGGATGAATCTGCTTCACTACATTATCATTCAACCGTCCCCAGAATTGGCCTGCTCTTCATCCTTACAGTGGCATATCTCCTCAACCTGGCCTCTCAAAATTCTCCTGAGAAACTCAAGCATAGAGTTGGTAATCGAAAAGAATTTGGAGGCAGTTTAAATGATGGATTGCAAGAGGAAAAGGTAGAGATTCTGAAAAGAAGAACATTGGTCATAGAAAACAGAACGGCAGAGCCAGCATCTGTAAAGTTAGTGTGCCAGAGGGGATTGGAAGGAGAAACCTGCTTATATTTTTTTAGACTAACCTTCAGAGATGCAGCAAATTACAGAAAATAGAATTAAAATTGATTCAGCCTATGGGGTCTGCCTCTATTCCACTTAAATAATACTGATGTGCCAGGAGCAAGTATAATGAGAATTCATAATTTCACAGCTCAAATGAAAGCTATGAAATTCATCAGAATGATAAACCTGCAAGAAGTGAGAAAGAGTCTATTTTTATTTTTTAAAAAGCTCTATGATGCAATTCCAAAAAGAAAGCAAACTTTTATTAGAGGCCAGGAAATAGAGAAGTGAGACTTGTGGGGACAGTACTATTTCCCAGAGAAATGACAAATAATTTCTTAAAAATGAGATATCACCTACAATGTTCCCTAGGAAATGACTTAACTTCATGCAAACCTAATAAATAAGTTATGAGATTGATAACTTTAGTTTGTAAATGTGTATGAATGGCTTTTATATTTTATCCATTAGGATGTATTTCAATTGTCAAAAAACATTAAATTAGCAGCCCTTGGTAGATGATACTAGGATCCTTTCAAAACATTGACTTAATTCTTCTTATAATCATACTCATGAGAGGCGACTGCCATCCTCTTTTCAAGTATAATTTTTTTCCTATCACTAAGCAGCAATTGCGTTTTAATACTATGTATCAGTTTGCTAGGGTTTGAATAGCAAAGTACGGACAAATGCGTATCTTAAATAACAATTTTTTTCTCATAATTTTGGTGGCCAAATTTCTAAGATCAAGGAGGCAATAGGGCTGCTTCTTCTGAGGACACTCTTCTTGACTTATGGATGGTCACTTTTTCCGTATGACCTCACAGGGTCTTTCCTCTGTACCTGAAGTGTCTAAAACTTCCTTTACGAAAGGGTAACAGTTACATTGGATCAGGGTTCACCTACAGACATCATTTAAATACCTCCTTAAAGATCCTATTTTCAAATGTAGTTGAATTCTGAGATGCTGGATATTAGAATCTAAACATGTGAATTTTAGGGTGGGGGCACAATTTAGCCCATAACACAGTAGTAGTAGAAAAAAATTTTACTTTACCACAGCAGAAGAGTGTTTTTCTACTACCATTCAAATTACATATTATTCCAGTCCAGCAGAAGCTTCAAATGAAACAAGATAATTTTAAATTTAATATAGTCTACTAATGAGCTGGCCGCACAAAAATGAGTGGAGTTCCCACCCTGCAGAGGCTTTGTTCCCCTGATAGGAGATGGAAAAGAGGAAAGCTTCATAAAATCACACCTCATTCTGCATATTTATTAGAATCAATGGAGGATGTGCAGAATGTAACAGATGAATAGGAGGCCTGACCTTGCTGTCATTTTTGTCAGAATACACTAAGCCTTTTTAGTTTCTCATCTAGCGGTAGCTATGGATACACTTCTCTGAAAGCATTGGCCAGAGCAGTCTATGCATCCAAATGTTCTCCACCTTATCACTACAAAATATAGATGATTAGACTCTATGCTTTTTATCTATGAGGGCCCTCAAATACATTACAGATTTTTAAAGATAAAAAAATTGAGCACAGACATTGACAGTAAACTCAACATGTAATGTCAGTTTTAGCAGTTTCTTAATGATATGATAATGGAAGAACCACAAGTATTTAAGTATTTGAAAAGTGGATCTCTACTATTTTAGCTTAGCATTCATTATTTCTGCCCCCCAAATATTATTAGGAAGGAAAGAACAGATGGAATAATTTTCATGTTCCTCCACATGGCAGTGATGAAAACATTATTTGAATAATGATGTAAGGAATAAGCCTCTGTCTCAGTCATTAATCCAGTGTAAATAGAAGAAAAACTTAGTAGGTTTAAGAAACTTTTAAAATCTCACTATTTAATAAACTTTCGCAGATGTACCTAAGTATAGAGGATAACATAATGATCTTCTACATATTCACTGGAGACCCAACAATTACTCTATCATGGAAACCATTTTTCCCCAAAACTACACTCACACCTATTATCTAAGTGAATCACAAATATTAAAAATTTTAGAAATAAATATTTGAATATGTATCTCTAAAACATAATGAATTTTAAGAAACATTATATAATAATATTGACATTCCCACAATTTGATGATATTTCTAGTCATTTTATATTTTTCAGAGTAACATATATGATAAATAAGTATATATTTGATATGTGATTATATATTTATATGTTAAATAATAATGCTACATATTACAAATTTGACAACTCACATTTAATACATTTATTGCAACTTCATGAAATGCTGCTTTTTAAAATGACAGTTACACTTCCTTCTATCTTTAAAGTTTTTTGTTTGTTTGTTTGTTTTGTTGTTATTGAAGAAACTAAGTGATTGGTCATCTCTTTTATAAAGACTGGTTTGCGCTAATTGGCACTAATACAGAAAACAGTTGCCTCAGCTACCTGTTGCTATGATTGCTTCCCTGAAGAAGTACAGCAGAAGAAAGGATGTGGAGGATGTGTTCCATGACATTAGAGGTCTGCATGGAACTCCCAAGGAGAGTGCCTGTTATCCAGTTTAGAGACAAAGATTAAATCCAGTTTCTGAGAGTTAGCATACTGATATTGGACAAGTTAGGGATATTTCTGAATCTCAGTTTTCAGGTATAAAAAATCACATCATAGTTCAAATACTGAAAACAGAAGATTCTTTCTTTTTTAGAAAAAGTTGTGAAAAAATCCGGAGAACAAAAACCATTTCCTTTAAGGTGATAACAAAAAGAATGACAGCTGATGCTGCAACATATGTATAAAACAAGTTATCTTCAAAGGAGAAGGCAGAGGGAGTGTTTAATAATGTTAAAGATTTGTCTGGAATACTAAAGAAACAGCTGTGAAAAAGAAATGAACAAACAAAATAAATAACTTTGATATGCAGCAGTTCACTCAAGGTCAGATCTCAGCTTCACCATTGTCTCTATAGCTTTTGGAAGTTACATCGGCTGATTCTTAATTTTCCTTCTTTCAAGTGATTATAAACATGTCTACCTCATAGAGACTTTGCAACGAATAAAGGAGAAATCAATAAGGCACAATAAAAACAAATTGTTTAATAAGTGTCATAGCTACCACACATTGTCACAAATGATTAGAGGGAAGAGAGTATGCTAAGGATATAAGAATAAATGGACAGGAGTTTATTTCGACTTTCCACCATGTGTACGTGTGCATTATGTGAGATTGGAGTGCCCATAGTCAAAATAAATCCGATCTTTGAAATATTTTACTTGAATGATCATTTAAATATTGTTCTCACAAATATTTTATAAGTAACTAAACCAAGTTGCAAGCTTTGTTCTATTTTGTTTTACTTTTCATGAAGAATAGGGAAGACATAATGAGAAAGGAGTAAGAAAGAAGAATACACAGGAGTGTGAAATCTATTGATGGTTATTCATTTCCTTGGCTGACATGGGCAAATATGTGCTTGTTTGCTGTATTATCATTCATACCTGTTTATATCTGCAGAACACTTAATAATGATTATTAAAATTATAATGCAGTTGTAGTAATCTAACTCTCATAAATGGCAAAACCTTAGCACATTAGTTGGATGTTTTATTTTCAAGTCATTTGGTGATATATGGGATTGTGTCTGTGTTAATGATAAGTGATATTATGGCTATTGATTACAAATATCTTTACTTCCTGTTTCTCTACTCTATCAGTTTAATATCCTTTTTCCCATGTACCCGAACACTTCTCTTCCTTTAAGGATATTAAATATCCTTTTCAGTTATTAATGTTATATTGGTTGTAATAATTTAGGGAATGGGGTCAACAATCTAGATCCTGCATATCACAGCTCCTAGATGGCAGCAACCATTTCACTGGAGTTAACCAGGGAGGATTTTTAGACTATTAGAAGCTAAGGTAATTTTTTTTCATTAAATTCCAAATACATTCTGCTTAGTTGAACTTGCCTTAAGAAAAATTTCCCACAGAGAAATTTAACTATTCATTTTATAGTGCCTAATCTATAATTTTAATAAATGGTAGTAGAAATATTTATTTATAAAGTAGTCCCACTTTGAAGGCAAGCTCTGGTACAAATTATCAAATGTATGTTGATTTCAACAAAAGGCAGGAATATGCCTAAAATTTTTTTTATTAACCTTGACCTTTATTGTATTTTTAGGTATTAGACTTCAGGCTTACTGTGGCTTTCATTTTTCCTTTGAGATATGTTTATATTCATTAGGAGGAACTGCTGTATTGTAGAACATTTCAGAAATATTTCTTATGAGAAAGAAATTTTATATCAAGTAATTTTACATTTTCTGAGAACATTTAATTATTTTCTTATATATCATTTAGAATACACTCCAGGTTCTTCTGGTAACAGAATTTAACCCTTATTTTGAGTCCCAATTATTCATACCATGTGGATTAAATTATGTGAAATTGAAGAGTCTTCCAGAATGAGATGCAGCCAGTCTGTACATCCCTTCCAACCATATGATTGGTACAAAGATGGGCACTTGGCCTAAGGTAATCCAATCAGAACCAAGGAGCTGGAGGTTGTGAGAACACCCTTGAAGCTGAAAAAATCCCTCATTTGACAAAGAGAAGAGAGCCTCTTTGAGAATAAAACACACACACACAAAAAAAAAAAAAAAATGAAGGAAAGATGAAGGGAAAGGAGAATAACTAAATTCTTTTGATAGTGTTTGAGACATTGATAAACCAAGTCTGTACCCAGTATATTTCCTTTGTCTTAAAATCATGTTTGGTTTGTATTTCCTGGATTTATCAATAAGTGAGTCCTACCTGACACAATTTGATTGTCAATGTTTAAATTCAAGGTATTATAGGAAGAATCTGCTGAAATGTTTTTTAAGTTTCTGGAAGTTTGTTTTATATGTAAATGTGCAGTTAGCTTTATGAAATCGTTTGGTTTCTGAAATCAATTTATTATTTATCTGATGTTTGCTAAAGCTAAAAGAGTAGTATCTGTATTCATGTCAAATAGTCACAAGCTTATAGTCAAAATTTTAAAACTATGTATATAATTATTCCCCTACCACCCACCCAGCATGATTTACTTTTTTTCTACTATGTACACTCCACAAAAATATTCTAGGCAACATTTTTAAGTCCTCAGAGTTCAGAAATGCCATATTCACAGTATTTGAGTTAGACTGAAGAATCTTGTGGTGTATGGATAGTTTCCTTTTTTGTTCCTCATGGAAGCATCAGGGTCAGATCCATGACAGTCTTATTTTCAACTTGCTGGCAGAAGAACTAATTCCATGACGACAGCTTTCTCTCTGTCTCTGACCTCTAAAACTGAGCATTTCTCATGAATGACACCCTAGGAAACAAGGCTTGACATATTTGCTTGTTTGTTTGAAATCAGGAGAGAAGAAAAAGTTAAAAAGCACTTTAGGGATGCATGGGGTTTTCACTTGGATTTATTGCAGAAAAATGTATTTATTTTCTAATAAATAATTCACTTCCTGAATTGGATTTTAGGCAGAGAGATCCATTTATGTTTCAAGAGGTATAAGCGAGAGTGATGATTGAGAGCTTAATATAGATGTAATCTCCAGCTTGCACTGATTAGTTCTCCATGGATTTTTGCCATGGATTAATGCACAGCTGCAAAATTTGTGCAGTAATCCTCAACTATGCTACGGTATTTGGTGGCAGGCTTTATTTTTAGAGCCATTGTCCTTAAAATAATAAGAACATAACATGCCACAGTCCTCAGTTTATATCTTCATATTGATAGATAAATAAAGGCCAGAGCCTAAAGTTGTAAGGAAGCCAACATGAAGATAAAATCTGACAGTAAGATACATTAAGTGTAAGTGAATTGGGTTATAATCCAGTTAAGGCAGGGTGGCTTTGGGGCATGATGGGATATGAGCTGCACCTTCAATGTAGGGTTGGATTGTATGTATGAGAAGTATGTATTTCTAATAAAATAGAAGTGACATGAACAATATAAGCAAGGCATGCTTCCTCGAAGAAGTAAAGTATGAAGATTGAACAGAAATGTGAAGATATATAATGACTGGGAGTCAAAGGGCTGTGGAAGTTATTTTTTAAACAGTAAATAATTTTTTATGATTTGTATACATTTACAGGTAGCTATTAAGGAAAAAAATAAAATTGTCATTCATTGAGCTGGGGTTGTGGCCCAGTGGTAGAGCACTTGCCAAGCATGTATGAGGCACTGGGTTTGGGCCTCAGCACCACATAAAAATAAATAAATAAAATAAAGGTATTGTGTCCATGTATAACTAAAAATATTTTTTTAAAGTGGAATGCATTGTTTTTGCCGCCAGAAAACATAATTAGTGAACATTTATGGAAGCTCTTTTCATCAATAGCCAATTAAAAACTGACAAAATGGGGTGAAAAAAAAAGTCAATGTGCCATACTCTGATTTTGTGGAAATTTAAGTTTTTGAATCATCTGCTATTATTGCAAAAGAAACCATAGTTGTCTCACCCCCCTCAACAGATAATTGCATAGACTCACTACATACAAAGACCAGACACTACTCTAGGTCTGAGAAAAAAAGAGAGATGAGTCAAGCAAAGGACAATACTCAAGTGCTACATGAGATAGAGTGTGAAGTTGACAGACACTGTGGTGCATTTCAGAAATTAAAAGATATGTCATTGTGTCTGTGGAGCTAAAAGACATGGGACTACAAATGAGTGCTCAAGTGTCAAGGTTCAATGCCTTTACAAAGCCACAAAAAGTGTTTTCCTATGTGAAAGAAGGATATTTAAGTGCTGATCACAAGAATGAACTCCAGATATCACAATGCAGATTGTTAAAATTATTGTACTGAGTTATTTCTCCCAATTAAATTTTCTAATATGCCTTGCTGTGCTATAGTTAATCTAAAATTTGAGCTAATGAATCCAGTTTATCATAATGGAAAAAACCTTGAATTCTGGACATAATTTTAATGTTCTTTTTAAATTAAAATGTTTGTTGACTTGTCTGTATTAAAAAATCCTCTGCTAGTTATTGGAGATATGCAAATAAAAGCTGATTTGTCTAGTGAGGTGAAAATTCTAGAATATAAGATTATTTCATAAGCAAGATACCTAAAGGAGAAACTGAGTTGGGGAAGGGTGGAACGAGAAGGAAGCAGTAGAAATGCTTAGGGTTCATGGGTGCTCAGTATAAATAGGGGGTTAGTTGAGAGGATGAAACATTCTTAACTTCTGTTTGGTAACTATTTGATGAAATGACCTAGACCAATATTGATAATGAACTCATAAGCTGGGACTAATTAAAAGGTACAGGGAAAAATCACAGAGCTTGATATAGTATAAAAAACATGGATGCTAAAATCAGTCAGAATTGTGTAGAAATATTTATTCATGTACCAGGCATTCTTAGATAAAATAGTGGAGGAAGCAATCCTTCCCATATGTCTCTTACATTTCAGTGGGGGATTCAGGCAATAAATAAATAATTATAGTACCAGGTGATGAAATATTTTATGAAAAAATGAAGTAAAGTGAGGGGATGAAAAGTATTGAAGATATTTTAGATATTTTGTCATTGAAGAGTCCTTGACAAGTGTTGGTAAGAGATTTGCCCAGATAGAAGCAAGAGCACAACCACATTGCTGATGTTGCTGGAAGGGATTGTATTTTCAAGGCCCCTCAAAATGGCCTGGATACAACATTAGGTGTTCAATAAAATTACAGTGAAACAAACCCAATAAATGTTAAGTATCTCTAAACATTTAAAAAATGATTTGCCTTCTAGATCCAAAATGCTAAAAAAAGTGCATGCCAAATGTTAAATCCAGAAAATTAATTAATTAATTAATTAATTAAAATATTCAAAGAGGACTAGGTCAAACAACCTTGATTTTAACATGAGATCTGTAATCCCAGATTTCCACTGGCTTTGAGAGGCTGAGGCACGAAGATCACAAGTTCAAGGCTAGCCTCAGCAATTTAGTGAGATCCTGTCTCAAGATTAAAAAAAAAAAAAAAATGGCTGGGGATGTGGCTCAGTGGTTTTATGTCCCTGAGTTAAATCCCTGGTAACAAAAAAACAAAAAGTGTGTGTGTGTGTGTGTGTGTGTGTGTTTGTGTGTGTGTGTGTGTGTGTGTGTGTGTGTGTGTTTGTGTTTTCACAAGAGAAATGCAGCTTCTGAGAAGCAAAATCATTGGCAGTGTCAGGCTGTAACTGCAAGCAGGTATCTTCAACCCTAGATAGTAAAGTTTACTATTTTTACCATGGACTCTACTGGTACATAAGTAAAGGTCTCAGAAATTTTCTTGATATAGCATCTGGATTAGTATTGAATACAATAAGCTTCATGATTTATGTACCTTTTTCTAAATAATATAATAATTTATAACCTTTCTGTTATTTTCTCCATAAAATATCATATATATTTTATAGAGGGCAAGAAAAGTCCATTTTTATATAGTGAGGTGAACTTACACTTCAGAGATCCAATATGAATAGCATAAAAAAATTTTAAAATCTGGGGAAATTGTATCCCAATTTTGGAAGGAGCTTTATATTTTTAAAAAAATTGTTCACTATTCTACCATTATCTCTCCAGGAACATTTAAGATGACTAAGCTGAACTTTTGCTTACTTTTTGAGCTTTAGAAATATGAGTCATTTTGCCATTTTCCGTTCTCTCAGTCTTTATTTGGATTTTGTGAATTTGCTACAAGGCATCTTTACTCAGCAGGGCTTTTCAGATCAATTGCTTCTGCTAGACATCTATTATAATTGTCTTGCTCCCCAATGTCTACACCTGGGCTGGGACATTGGTGCTGATACACCACTGTGACTCATGTAAACCTCTTTCTTGCCATTCTTCTAAGTCTGCTCTTCTAGAAAAAAGTCAATGTATGTCTCTGCCCACATAATATTAATAGTACATGATATGGCATTAACAAGTATTTGTCTGCAATTAATCAATACATTTTTATTGATGAAAATATATCTCTTTATACAAACAAGTTTTGTTATGAAAATTTCTAAATATTTTTAAAGAAAAGCAAGTGATTAATTATGATGGGTTGTTTGGCTAGCCCACAACAAGGAGATTTAACTCATAATGTAGTTCCACTATCAGACTAATAATGTCATACTCAAATTTCAGTTTGGGGAAAGGGAGAATTTGGTGAAGAAAAAAAAGCACATAAGAAAAAGGATGAGATATTTCTAAGAGTTTGTGTTCTTCCTCATTTAAAGATGGCAGTATAATTTCCAAAGTAGTGAAATTTATAATTTTTACATCATTTTTACTCTTCTTCCTGGAAGCCTTTCATCCATGTGTCAGATGTTTCACTGGCTGTGATAGATGAAAGATGAGCCCAAATCCTTTTTACACTCCTTGCATTAACAGGTAAGGTCTAATTCCCACCCCCATTCTTGCATCTGGTCAAGGATTATGATTGTGTGACCAATAGAATGATGTGAAAGTAGTGCTATGCTGGTTTCCAGACCTAGATTAAGAGACTTAAGGGATTCTGTCACTTTTGCCTTGAATAATCACTCTGGAAACCACCTACTAGTCTCTGAAAAAGTCCAACCAGCCCTGTGAGGAAAGCAGCTGAGGTGTCTGGCAGTCCCAACTGAGTTCCCAACTGACAGCCAGTGCCAACTTGATAGTCATGAGGGAAACCATTTGGAAAAAAGTGTACTCCAGCTCCTGCTGAATGATGCGTAGTGACCAGTATTCAATTTCTCTGACTAACCCCTGCACAAATGGCATGTTAATGAGAAAAATTAATGATTTTGTGACCAAGAAATTTTGGAAGGTATTTTATGCACTACAACAACATGCTTTCATAAACATCTATGACAAGTCAAGCTTGCTGTGTCTGTAAGAATGTTTTATACTGATCTGCACCAAGGAGGTGCCCTCTCCACAAAGCCATTTGCCACAGGGCACTTTCGTGGTGCAGACCACCATAGAACACTCTTATAAACAATTTGAATCAAGCAATTTACAGTAAGGGTTGAGTGATTAATATATATTTAAGCCACTAAGAAAAAATTTTAGGTGAAAAATTTTAAAGATTTATTGTAATCAATATATAAAATCAAAATTATTTGCTACCATATAATATTTGACACATGCACACTTGCTTAAGTCAAGTTTAGTATATCTATATCCTCAAACACTTATAGTTTCATGTTCAAAAATTTCAAAGTCCTTTCTTCAGGATTTTTGAGATATATAGCATGATATATTTATGTGTAGTTAACCTTCACACAATAGTATGCCAGAATTTCTTGTTCCTATTAAACTCTTGGGAAAATTTAATTGAAAAAATTACAACTTATAAACTAAAATAAATGGGAAAATATTAGATAATATAAGGAAAGAGAGTCCTGCAGAGTGTACAGAATATACTCAATATCCTTTCATTGTAGCTTGGTCTTCTGAATTTAAGAGATTAAATGAAAGGTGTACACATTGTATTGTTAGTTACTAAGAAAGGGCACCATGTGGAGTGCATTGTATTATATTTTAAAGTAACCAACTGGCTACTCCTTTGACTAGGCAGTGTATCCCATTAATGTAGGAATGAGGTCTACCACATCTTCAAGTCTTCTCCCATGCCAAGTACAGAATATTCTGTGTTCTGTAGGTATTCAGTGAGTACCTGTCATGTAAAATCATAAGAAAAAATCTGTATACATATTTGCAATTATTGGACATGAAAATATGCTCAAATATTTTAGGAGGCATTAACATAATCAAATTAAAGATATATTTCTTTCCTCTATGGCTAAAATATCAAGTATAATGTTGACCATACCAGTTGATTTTAAAATAATATGATTCTCTTACATTCCTTAAATAACTAAATATTTGTGGCTGGGGTTACGGCTTAATGGTACAGTGCCTGCCTTGCAAGTGCGGGGCGCTGGGTTCGATCCTCAGCACCACATAAAAATACATAAATAAAGTAAAGGTATTGTGTACAACTACAACTACAAAAAATAAATACTAAAATTTTTTAAAAATGACTCAATATTTTATGATTCTTTCCATATGTTTCTTGGGTCAATTTGCTCATATTTTATTCAATAGTTTTGCTTCTATGTTCATGAGATTGGCCTGTGATCCTTTTTTTTTTTTTTTAACGTAGTTTTCTGGTCAAGTTTTGTTAACAAGACTAGGCTGTTTTCATAAAAAAAAAAAATGAGAAAGGTTCTATCCTTTGCTAATTTCTGATACAATTAATACCCTGTGACAATCACCATTTTAAAAGCCTTGTGTTTCAATTACTCCTGTAGGAAACATTTAAATAATGAACTTAATTCCTTAAGTAGTAATTGGAAATATTCATTATTAAAATTGTAAAGAAAAAAAATTTTCACAGATGATATTATTATATTTGTAGAAACATCTAATATAATCTGTAAATCAATATTAGAAATAATCATTTGATTTAGAAGCTTGCAGCATAAAAGTTCAAAACAAAGAACTATGCAAAGAGAGAAAATAAAATTTAACCATAAAAGAACCTGTTTCAAAAAAACATCAAGGCAGACGGAAGGAGGTCCGTGCGTGGTGGAAGCAGAATGCAGAGGCTTTGTTTGTGGGTCACCAGACTGAGCTCTGAACACAGCACAATGTAACCCCAGCACCCCCCACCAAACCAAACACCCTACGCGGGAAATAGAATCTATCTTGGAAAAACTTACTCACCATTTATTGGTGGGCGTGGCTACCAGCAAGGTTCTGCGGCTGATCAGAGAGATTTTGGAACTACACAAGAGCAATATAAATATATAGGGGAAAACATTAACACAACAGTCACAAAAAGCTGGAAAGAAATGTGAGTAGTATGAAAAGACAAGGAAAGAAAGGACCACAAACAATACAAGACAATTCAACATTAGAAGAGGTAACATCTGCCGCAGAAGGAATGTCAGATAAAGATTTCAGGATATGTATATCCTGAAATACATGATTCAGATGATCTGGAGTCTCAAGGAAGACTTTAGACAGCAAATGCAGACAATGAAAGAATACTTTGACAACAAATTATATAAACAAATCTAAGAAGCAAAAGTTCAACTCTACAGGGAGATAGAGGTTATACAAAAAAAAAAAAAAAAAAAAGAAAGAAAGAAAAGAAAAAAAAACCAGAAATCCTGGAAATGAAGGAAATAATAAACCAAATAAAAATTCAAACAAGAGTATCACCAGCAGAATAGAACACTTAGAAGATAGAACATCAGACAATGAAGACAAAGTATATCATCTCGAAAAGAGTGTAGACAGCACAGGGAGACTGATACAAAACCACCAGCAGAACATCTAAAAAACATAGGATAGCATAAAGAGAACAAATTTAAGAATTATTGAGATACAGGAAGGTATAGAGGTCCAAACCAAAGGAAAGAGCAATCTGTTCAATGAAATAATATTAGAAAACTTCCCAGACATGAAGAATGAAACAGAAATCCAAATCCTAGAAGCCTACAGGATGCCAAAGACACAATAGATCCACACCAAGACACATTATAATGAAGATGCCCAACATACAGAACAAAGAGAGAATTTTAAAAGCCACAAGAGAAACGAAGGAGATTAGATTTAAGGGTAAACCAATTAGCTTAACGACTGATCGTTCAACATAGACTCTGAAAGCTAGAAGAACCTGGAACAACATATTTCAAACACTGAAAGATAATTCTCCAACCAAGAATCTTGTATCTAGCTAAATTAAGCTTCAGGTTTGAAGATGAAATAAAAACTTCCACAATAAACAAAAGTTAAAAGACTTTGCAGCTAGAAAACTGGTGCTTCAAAACATCCTTGGCAAAACATTACATGAAGAGGAAATGAAAAATAACAATGAAAACCAACAGTGGGAGGTAGTACAGAAAAGGAAAAACTAATCACAGAGGAAAAACAAATCAAGTTAAATAACAAAAATAAACAATATGGCTGGAAGTACAAACCATATCTCAATAAAAACCCCAAATGTTAATGGCTTAAACTCACCAATCAAAAGACATAGGCTAGTAGACTGGATTAAAAAAAAAGATCCAACAATATGCTGCCTACAGGAGACTCATCTGATATGAAAAGATATACACAGACTGAAAGTGAAAGGTTGGGAAAAAAATCATACCACTCACATGGACCTTGGAAGCAAGCAGGGGTGTCCATACTTATATCAAATAAAACAGACATCAATCCAAAGTTAATCAAAAGGGATAAAGAAGGACACTACATACTGCTCAAGATAACCATACATCAACAAGACATAACAATCATTAATATATATTCCCCAAACAATGGTGCAGCTATGTTCATCAAACAAACCCTTCTCAAGCTCAAGAGTCAAATAGACCACAACACAATAATCATGGGTGATTTTAACACATCTCTCTTACTTACCACTGGACAGATCTTCCAAACAAAAGTTGAATAAAGAAACTATAGAACTCAATAACACAATTAATAACTTAGATTTAATTGACATATATAGAATATATCAACCAACATCAAGCAGATACACTTTTTTCCCAGCAATACATGGATCCTTCTAAAAAATAAACCATATATTATGTAACAGGACAACTCTTAACAAATACAAAGGAGTAGAGATACTACCATGCATTTTATCCAATCATAATGGAATGAAATTGGAAATCAACAATAAAATAAGGAAGAAAAATTCCTGTATCACATGGAAAATGAACAATATGCTACTGAATGAACAATGGGTTACAGAAGACATCAAGGAGGAAATTAAAGAATTCTTAGAGGTAAGTGAAAACTCAGACACAACATATCGAAATCTCTGGGACACTAGGAAAGTAGTACTAAGAGGAAAATTCATTGCATGTAGTTCATTCCTTAAAAGAAGAAAAAGCCAACAAATAAATGACCTCACACTACATCTCAAAGCCCTATAAAAAGAACAAAAAATCAACAGCAAATGCAGTAGAAGGCAAGAAATAATTAAAATCAGAGCTGAAATCATTGAAATCGAAACAAAAGAAACAATTGAAAAAAATGACAAAACTAAAAGTTGGTTCTTTAAAAAAGTAAATAAGATTGACAGACCCTTAGGCATGCTAACGAAGAGGAGAGAGAACTCAAATTACTAGTATACGGGATGAAAAAGGCAATATCACAACAGACACTTCAGAAATACAGAAGATAGTTAGAAATTATTTTGAAACCTTCCTTATACTCTAATAAAATAGAAGATAGTGAAGGCATCACTAAATTCCTTAAGTCATATGATCTGCCCAGATTGAGTCAGGAAGATATATACAACTTAAACAGACCAATATCAAGCAAGGAAATAGAAGAAGCCATCAAAAGATGACCAACCAAGAAAAGCCCAGGACCAGACGGATATACAGCTGAGTTTTACAAGATCTTTAAAGAAGAACTAATTCCAATACTCTACAATCTATTTCAGGAAATAGAAAAAGAGGGAGTAATTCCAAATTCATTCTATGAGGCCAATATCACCCTGATTCCAAAACCAGACAAAGACACCTCAAAGAAAGGAAACTTCAGACCAATATCTCTAATGAATATATATTCAAAAATCCTCAATAAAATTTTGGCAAATCGGATACAAAAACATATCAAAAAGATTATGCACCATGATCAAGTGGGATTTATCCCCAGGATGCAAGGTTGGTTCAACATACGGAAATCAATAAATGTAATTTATCACATCAATAAATTTAAATTAAGAACCATATGATAATTTTGATAGATGCATAAAAAGAATTTGACAAAATACAGCAACCCTTTATGTTCAAAACACTAGAAAAACTAGGGATAACAGGAATTTACCTCAACATTGTAAAATCTATCTACGCTAAGCCTCAGGCCAGCATCATTCTAAATGGAGAAAAACTGAAGGCATTCCCTCTAAATTCTGGAACAAGACAGGGATGCCCTCTCTCTCTCCACTTTTATTCAACATAGTTCTCAAAACACTGGCCAGAGCAATTAGACAGACAAAAGAAATTAAAGGAATAACTATAGAAAAAGAAGAACTTAAACTAGCACTATTTGCTGAATGATATGATTCTATACCTAGAAGACCAAAAAAACTCTACCAAGAAACTTCTAGAACTAGTAAACAAAT
Organism: Callospermophilus lateralis; assembly: GCF_048772815.1. Lineage (NCBI taxonomy): Eukaryota > Metazoa > Chordata > Mammalia > Rodentia > Sciuridae > Callospermophilus > Callospermophilus lateralis. The sequence goes on along the minus strand of NC_135306.1, from coordinate 122,092,425 downwards.
TCAGTAAAGTGGCAGGATATAAAATCAACACCCATAAATCAAAGGCATTCCTGTATGTCGGTGACAAATCCTCTGAAAAGGAAATGTGGAAAACTACCCCATTCACAATAATCTTAAAAAGAAAAATACTTTGGAATCAACTAATAAAAGAGGTGAAAGATCTTTACAATGAAAACTATAGAACCCTAAAGAGAGAAATAGAAGAAGACCTTAGAAGATGGAAAGATCTACCTTGCTCATGGATAGGCAGAATTAATATTATTAAAATGACCATACTACCAAAAGCACTATACAGGTTCAATGCAATTCCAATCAAAATCCCAATGGCATTCCTCATAGAATAGAAAAAGCAATCATGAAATTCATCTGGAAAAATAAGAGACCCAGAATTGCTAAAGGAATTCTAAGCAGGAAGATTGAAACAGGTGGTGTCGCTATACCAGACCTTAAACTATACTACACAGCAATAGTAACAAAAACAGCTTAGTACTGGCACCAAAACAGACTAGTAGACCAATGGTACAGAATAGATGACACAGAGACTAACCCACAAAATTACAACTACCTTATATTAGACAAAGGTGCCAAAACCATGCACTGGAGAAAGGATAGCATCTTCAACATATGGTGCTGGAAAACTGGAAATCCATATGCAACAAAATGAAATTGAATCCCTATCTCTCACAAGGCACAAAAGTTAACTCAAAATGGATCAAGGATCTAGGGATTAAACCAGAGACTCTGCGTCTAATAGAAGTAAAAGTAGGCCCTAATCTCCATCACATGAGGCTAGGCCCCAACTTCCTTAATAAGCTGCCTATAGCACAAGAATTAAAACCAAGTATCAACACATGGGAAGGATTCAAACTAAAAAGTTTTTTCTCAGCAAAAGAAATAATATGTTAGGTGAACAGGGAGCCTACATCCTGGGAACAAATTTTTACCCCTCATACATCAGATAGAGCTCTAATCTCTAGGGTATATAAAGAGCTGAACAAGATAAGCACTGAAAAAACAAATAATCCAATCAATAAATGAGCCAAGGACCTGAACAGACACTTCTCAGAAGAGGACATACAATCAATCAACAAATATATGAAAAAATGCTCATCATATCTAGCAATCAGAGAAATGCAAATTAAAACTACTCTAAGATACCATCTCACTCCAGTAAGAGTGGCAGCCATTATGAAGACAAACAACAATAGCAACAACAAAAGTGCTGGCAAGGATGTGGGGGGGTCGGGGGGGGGGAGGAGAAGGCACAGTCAGACTTTGCTGGTGGGATTGCAATTGGTGCAGCCAATTTGGAAAGCAATATGGAGATTCCTTGGAAAACTGGGAATGGAAACACCATTTGATCCTCTTCTTGGACTATACCCAAGGGACCTAAAAACAGCATACTACAGGGACACAGCCACATCAATGTTTATAGCAGCACAATTCACAATAGCTAAACTGTGAAGTTAGCGAATCCCAAAAAAACAAATGCCAAATTTCTTCTCTGATATAAGAGTGTCAAAATGGGGTTGGGAGGGAGTGCAAGGGAGGAAAATTACCTCTAGATAGGGAATAGGGGTGGGAGGGAAATGGAGGGAGAAGGGGAATAGCATGAATGGTGAAAGGAGACCCTCATCATTATACAAAATACATGTATAAAGATGTGAAAAAATTTTTTTAAAAAATCAAAGAAAAAAATCATTAAAGTATGAAATATCTAGTAAGAATTTTAGTATTTATTTTAAGACCTCTAAACAGAAAGTTATATTTTTGGTAATATTTAGAGGTCCTTGATAATTAGAAGTATCTTGTAAGATATTTGAGTGGCCTATATTTAAAAGATGTCAATTCTCTTATAGTCTGCCTATAAGCTTAATGCAATTCCAATAAAAATTCTAGCAACTATATTTCTGTGTTTAGTCACAACCCAATTCTAAAGTTTGTAGAGATGTGTGAAGTTTGTAAAGATGACTTTTAAATTACTTTCTGATGGAATCATTATACTGATATAACAGATCAGTAATTTGTAAAATAGCTACTTTAAGTACAGATGAATAAACAATGGAAAAAATCAATAGTGTAGAAAAAGATCTAATATTCAAAGGGATACCTAGTTTATGAGAAAATGGAAATAAGAATTAAATATTCATATTTTTAAAAATAGTAAACTTGGCTTTTACTTATACTGTTAAAATATTATTTCAAAAGAATTTACAGATATTCATGTAAAAGGAAAAAAGAGTAAAGCTTTTTGAAACAATATGAGACTATTGACATGCATTGGATATAGAAAGGGAAATTTTTACAATTGAACACAGAACATCATCTATCAATTTAACTTGCTAAATTCTCTGTAAACTTTAGAGTGAAAAGGCAATATATGGAGTGAACTAGATAATTCTAACAAATACAATTAACAAAAGGCTTGTGTCCTGAATATAGAAAAAGCTTCTAAAAATCAATAAGGAAAATAGACAAAAACAACAAGAAGAATATACTAGAACAAGCACACTGAAAAACAACATACCTCCATGGAAAATAAGTATACCAAGATGCTCTGTGTCCTCAGTCATCAGTAGAATGTTCGTACAAACCAATACATGATACAAGCAAAAAACCCAACAAGTGATTAAAACTAAATAGTCTAACAATGGGCAGGGTCCAGGGCAGCAAACAACCTCATGCTCTGCTGCTCCAAGATGGAATTGGCAGAGGGGCTTTAAAAACTCTTTAACCAGTGTTTACAAAAGCTGTAGTATGTTTATTGTATTCCAACAGTTCTGCTATATGCTGGATGTAGACTGATAAAAAGATGATTGATGATGAATAGGTAGACAGACAGACTTGTGATAATTGAGTTATAAAGGAAATGGCAGTGTTCATAGCAGTGTTTGGTATAATAGTCCACTTTGAAAACAACCCAAATATCCTTCAACAGTGATGTGGCTCATTTTCAAATGAAAAACTATATATAAATGTAAGTTATGATAAACACAACATGGAAATCACCAGACATAGTGCTGAGTAAAAGAAAACAACACAAACATTTGTACTATTTGATTCCATTAACATTTTAAAAACAAAAACAATGATATATGTCAATGCAAGTTAAATCCTGTGCTGGTTACTTTTAAAGCTAAAGGTAAAGACTTGTAAGGGAAGCAAAGAAGTTTTTCACACCTTTAAAGAAAAGCTCATTTCAGTACTATTCAAGTTGCTACCATGCATAGAAAAGGAGAGTGACTTTTAAAGTATTCTGTGAAGGTGTCATTACACAAATATAAAGCCCCAGAAAGATTTCATGCACACACACAGAGTAGCTATCCTACTTGTGAATATCAAAGCTAAATATGAAATAAAGTATTAGCATCAAACCCCAGAAACACTTAAAATAGTAAAATATATGACAAACTGAAATTTATTCCAGAAAGTCCAAGGTGGTTCAAAATTAGAACGCTTTTAATAGCAAAATGATAGTTATTGAATATAAATAAATGGAAATAAAAGTGTATTTCTTAGTAATAAATAATATGATATCCATTCTGACCTAAGTGAATTAATATATAACATCAGTCTCAACAAAAAATTGTTAACAAGTTTTCGTGAAATAGACAAGCTTATCTATTTAATTCTACTCGCAATGTTTTAGTACAGTCAGCTGCTGCATTGAAATCATGATAGGTCTTTTAAATTCCTTTGGTGTTATTAGACTGCTAGGTCAAGGCAAGTTCATTAACAGAGTTTAGCTAATGTTTTCTTAGGATTTGGCCATGTCTACAGTGTTCTCATAAATATGAGTGAAACGGGTGAGCCAATCCCCAGCCCTTTCCTGAAATTTTTTTACATAGACACCAGGTCTCATTCAGTTGACTGGGGCCTTGCTAAATTGCCAAGTCTGGCTTTGAACTCCTGTTTCAGCCTCCCTAGTCACTGGGATTATAGGTGTGTACCACTGTGCCCATGTAGCAGCACATTTATGTCAATATTTCTGCAAAATAATTAATATATCCTTGTTTAAAAAAATAGATTGCTGGTGGGTTAGGCAACAGTGATGTGGCTCATTTTCAAATGAAAAACTATATATAAATGTAAGTTGTACTATGATAAACACAACGTGGAAATCACTTCTATAGGCCATGCTGTTGAAGCTTTTTAAATTTTGATTTCTCTCATCTATTTATTCTATGAGTGCTTCTTGAGAACTTATCATAGGTGAGACTCTACTCCTCTACTGGGGATGTTCATAGGAGGCACTGTTTCAATCTGCTAAACCAAAGTGTAAACCTTCCAAAACTGTAGTTCTCCTACTTCTCTGGACTTTGAGTACACTGTGTGAGTGTGAGTGTGTGTGTGTGTGTGTGTGTGTGTGCGCACACTTTTCTTGCTTGTTGTATTTTCTCCAGTAGATTGAAGCAACAAACATAACTTTTCTTCTCAATGAGAACATTAAATTTTCTTTTCTATTAAAGAAATTAAAAGCTGATATAAATGTGTTGTGATGTTTTCTTAGGATGCTAAAGTTAAAAAGAAAAACAGAAAACAAAACTATTAAAATATTCACAATTATATCAACTTAGAGCTTTGACAAATGTTACATTCTTAACCAAAATAATTTGTGGAGTGGTGGAGAAAATATATGACATCCATTCATCTTTTCTTATTTCTCAGGCTGATAGTGGACTAATAGTATTTTGCTTTCAAATGTCACCTAAGCAAACTTATACTCTGGTATGTCAAAGAAGATCTTATGTTTGAAGTCTTAAATGAAAATACACTACATAAATCAAGACTAATATTATTAAGTCCGTTTTCAAGAGATATTTACACAATAAAAGTTTATCAGGTAAATCCTTAAATAGGTTCTCAGGACAGAGTGTGCTTTTGAGCTTTTCAAATTAAATTAAATACAGTTAATATTTTCCACTAGACAGGTTTAAACTAGTTACAGCTATCTGCAGAATTATTGTAGAAAAATAGTATATTAATTTATTTGGAACATTAAATATCCCTCTTACATGATTTAAACAGAATCATCTTCTGCAAAATATTAACCACTGTAAGTCTTAGAGACTGTACATTTCAAATCTCTCCTGAAAAACACGGAAAATCAGACCATATATATCCCATGGAGTGGATATAGATCAATAAATCAAACCTAGTCTCTGAGGCAGGAAAGAGAGCATTCACTACCACTCCAGAGACCTTGAAAGGAATAATGTTTAAGTTTTTCGTCACTGCTTACCTACACAGCTTTGAGAGCCAAATAAATAACCAGGAAATGTATACCCAGAATCAAGTTTCTGAAGTTGAAACTGTAAAGAGTTAAAATGATGTAATAGTAAGAATGGGACTTATTTTTAATATCAACTTCATACTTGGTTATCAATAACATTTGCTTCAAATCTTACCAATTTACAACAAGCTTAGAGTGGCATGCATAGAAACTCATTCTTTCCTTTCTTTCTTCTTTTTGTTTCTTTATTGTTTTTTTCCCATTTTGCTCCAACATAAGCCAAAGCTTTTAAGAAAAGATGATATAAGGACACCATAAGTATGTATGACATGCACCTTAAATTATAGGTGAATAGGAATAGCATATTTTTGGAGTACCAGGGTAAATCCAGGTAGTATGAAGTTTGAAATTCATATATGAAAGTATTAAAAGCTCAAAATCAGATATGAAAGTGAATATTTATTTACAATGAAAAAAATCAAAAGCATAAATTTGAGAAAGCTAAAAAATCTCATAACCTCGCATAAACAGAAAATCCATAAAAATTAGTAAACATATTTTACTTACTTATGGAACACCTCTACTGTACTTTTTGTGGGGGCCATGGGTACTGGGGATTGAACTCAGAGGCACTTGACCACTGAGCCACATCCTCAGCCCTAGTTTGTATTTTATTTAGAGACAGGGTCTAACTGAGTTGCTTAGCACCTCACTTTTTTTGCTGAGGCTGGCTTTTAACTAATATCTTCCTGCCTCAGCCTCCCAAGCTACTGGGATTACAGTCATGTGCCACTATGCCCCGTTCTATTGTACTTTTAATCCTATACTTTTGACTTTCTATTCTTTGATTACTTCTTCCTAAGAAACCAATGTATGAAAAGTGCTTTCTGTAGAGAAAATGTAAAGCCATTTCCCTCTATTTTAGTATGGTTTATTGAATTTTTAAAAAGTTAATTGTAGAGATCAGAGTTGCACAAGCTTTTTTCAAATCCTAGAAGAGGTCATGGAAACATGTTTACATGTTTTTGTAAATTCTGCAAAAGTAAGGTATTTGAACTATAATAATTTCAGACCACTGTCTGTTTCCACTCTTGCTATAGTATAAATGTTTGTATTTTCCCCTTAATTCTTGTGTTGACCCTAGAAGCCAAATGTGATGGTGTTAGAAGCTGGCACCTTTGAGTGACGATCAGACTGTGAGCAGAGCTTCCTGAATGGAATTAATACCCTTAGGAAAGAGATCACCCTTATCCCTGGCTACCCATGAGGACACAGGAAGGTTCCTCCTATGAATCAGAAAAGGGGCTTTTAGCTGACATTGAATCTGCTAGTGGGACTTGCCAGCTCCAAAACTTTGCAAATTAAATTTCTGTTGCTTATAAGCTACCCAATTTATGGTACTTTTTTTATAGTAACTCTATTGGACTAAGACAACTTCTCCATTGTTTTATCTCATATCTGTTGGTATCATGGCCACAAGAAGTTTTAGAATCTGGCTAAGGGAAAATTGGGGGACAAGTTTAGTCTGAGTTTATTGGAAGGTATTTATATGGCTTATAGGTGTTCTTTTTTTTTTGTATTACATAGATCATCCTAGTGTAGGAACTGCTTTCAATAAGACACTTTAAGTGTATACGATCACTGCACACAACACAATCATAAGGGCCTCATGATGTACAGGTAACATATTTAAAAACTTATGAGGAGGATTCCCCAAATTTCATAATAGTCCTAAAATTTATATGGCATTGCTAATATTTAATTCTGAAGTAGGAGCCAAAGTGAAATGAAGGGAAATTTGAAAAGGAAATATATAGTGATCGATGTAATTTATCTTACTTTAAAAAAATTATTTGTTACTAGAACCACACTACTTTTGTCTTTTCCTAGGCTTACAGTGTCTTTGCCATCATTGTAAGCCTGCCTCTGTGTGAATAGTAAAGATAGGGAAGGCTATAGAGAGTCAGGATTAGCTCCGTTACTGTGTAGGACAATTTTCTCAGCCATAGTCTCCTCATCCATTAAGCACTTCACATAAGGAGATTGAAGGATTTATTCATTCAATGACTATTGATTATGTGTCCAAACAGCCAGGGCTGGGAATGGGTTGTACATGTGCCATGAACTGAAGGAAGGTCCATATGGCTGACAAATAATTGATGAAAGCACAAAATGTTAGTGAGCAGTGACAGAAGGGACCTCACACATGGCAAAGAGTCTGAAGTTTATTGTTATTGCAAGTAATTCATTTCAGGATTTCAAGCTAGGGAGTACATGCTCTGATTATTTTATCTGTATGGAGAATTCTAATAATGACAACAAATGTTTATAGGATGTCAGGTAAGATTCTAATAACTATACATATGTTTTTTCATGTAGCTCTCCAAAAAACTATTGAGATAGGATCATTATTTCCAATTTGCAATTTTGGAAACCAAGATAGAAAAATTAACTAACTTGAGGGAGGCCAGGAAGTTAGATTTTTGACAAAGTGGGTTCAAATCCAGGTCTTCATTGCTCCAATGTCTCTTCTATAAAATAGTCGCCCTATTTCCATGTGTCAGGAGTCTAATCACTTCCATATCTCTGAGATTAAAGAGAACATCAGCACCATTTGGATGAGTATTATTGGAAACCTCGTCTATGTTCCAAATTTTCTGTGGCGAAAAATAGACTAGCCTTTTTAAATAAGAACATTTTCAAATGTTTTGGCAGTTGGCTCAGTAAAGAAAAGGTGTTCTTTGCAGTTTAAATTAGACTGTGGCTTTTTGCAAAAGTGATGGTATTTTAAAATGACTTATTCAAAGGGAGTATTTTCAGAAAATAGCAAAACAGAATTAAGCTCCTGGTGTCATGAAGCTGAACTACAATCTTGATATACTCCGGAAATATTATCTGGTAAAACAGATGTTTATTTGTCACAATAACTTTAGGATATGTGTAAAAATTGAAAGGGAAAAAAATACAAATCCTTAAGCCATTATTACCTGTTAGGCATTGTTTACATTTTTTTCATACACATGATTCTTTTAATTTCCCTAATTCCTTCTTTTTTTCTCCCTCCAGCATTTACTCTGTATTAGAAATTCTTGGCAAAATATAAGTGCAAATGAATCATGATATCTACTATGAGAATTTAACTCATCTCCTAAAAGTCCTTTTGTCTAACATAGACTCCTATTCTTTTAAATATCTTAAGCCCTAATTTCATTTTTTAAATATTTTTAATTGTAGATGGACAATACCTTTATTTTATTTATATATGGTGCTGAGGATCAAATCCAGGGCCTTACATGTGCTAGGCAAGTGCTTTCCTTCTGGGCTACAACCCCAGCCTCCCAAATTTCATATTAGTTTATTCTTTACCCAAATTGATTGTGTAACTTCCTCAAGGTACAAGACATTTGCCTAATTTTCTGTGTAGAACTCTATTGAGAAAATTGTTAAGGGTAAATGGTAGCTGCGGGCAAAAGTCCTAAAATAACTCAGGTTTAACACAGCCAACCTCTTTGGTTCTAGAGGCATTCAAAAACAAAATCATTGTAAAAGTCAGAGTTTAGAGATGAGCCATCAAAACTGCTTTTTCTCTGAGAGGGAGCAGATGGCCATTAAGGCCCCATGGAGTCTACCGTGTAAAAGATGGCATAGGTGGACCTGTGTGGATGGGAGTCACCAGTACCAAAGCCCCAGGAAGCAAATAGCTAACACAGAGGAAGAGTCTTGTGTTTCTGCTGTCTGTATTCTGCTTCCCTTTGTACTTTTTTCTTCACCTAGGAAGACCTGAAGGTGATTCTATTTGGAAAGCTGGGAATGGAACCACCATTTGACCCAGCTATTCCCCTTCTTGGACTATTCCCTAAAGACCTTAAAAGAGCGTACTATAGGGATACTGCTACATCGATGTTCATAGCAGCACAATTGACAATAGCTAGACTGTGAAACCAACCCAGATGACCTTCAATAGACGAATGGATTAAAAAAATGTGGCATTTATACACAATGGAGTATTACTCAGCACTAAAAAATGACAAAATCATGGCATTTGCAGGGAAATGGATGGCATTAGAACAAATTATGCTAAGTGAAGCTAGCCAATCCCTAAAAAACAAACGCCAAATGTCTTCTTTGATATAAGGAGGCAACTAAGAACAGAGCAGGCAGGAAGAGCATGAGAAGAAGATTAACATTAAACAGGGACAAGAGGTGGGAGGGAAAGGGAGAGAGAAGGGAAATTGCACGGAAATGGAAGGAGACCCTCATTGTTATACAAAATTACATATAAGAGGAAGTGAGGGGAAAGGGAAAAAGAACAAGGGAGAGAAATTAATTACAGTAGATGGGGTACAGAGAGAAGACAGGAGGGGAGGGGAGGGGGGATAGTAGAGGATAGGAAAGGCAACAGAATACAACAGACACTAGTATGGCAGTATGTAAAAATGTGAATGTGTAACCGATGTGATTCTGCAATCTGTATACATACGGGGTAAAAATGGGAGTTCATAACCCACTTGAATAAAATGTATGAAATATGATATGTCAAGAGCTTTGTAATGTTTTGAACAACTAATAATAAAAAAAGAAAAATTCTTATTTCTGAATGATGTTTTTTTGTTCATCTCTCGTCAATAAGATCCAATTCCCTGCTAATAAAACCTAATTCTTCATTTAGTAATTCATTGTTTAATATCATCCTATATAATTTAACCACCAAGTATTTACATCTAGTCATCCAAGTATTGAGAGCTTAGCAACAGAGAGACTAGTGCAACATTTGGTAGACACAAATTTATTAATGACTAGGAATTTTCACTTCATATACCAGTGAGCCAAGGCTACTCATACCAACACCTGATTGTTATTTGTATCTTTATTCAAGTAATTGACTTATAGAATAGAACATTTAAATAGAAGTCAATAATACTGAAGTCCAAAGAAGGAATTTATAGTCAGTTCAAAGGTTTTAATTTTTTTTTTGTATTTTATTTAATTTTATTTTTTTTACATAAAGAATTTTATTTTATTTTTTTTTCATCTTTCATACATTTGATTCATGTGAGTTATGCTTTTCCATTTTTACCCCAAATACAAATTGCAGAATCACATCAGTTATACATTCACAATGTTTACATAATGCCATATTAGTGACTGTTGTATTCTGCTGTCTTTCCTATCCCCTACTATCCCCCCTCCTCTCCCCTCGCATCTTCCCTCTCTACCTCATCTGTTGTTGTTCCGTTCTCTCCCTCCCGCCCCTTTCCCCTCACAACCTCATATATGTGATTTCGTATAACGATGTGGTTTTCCTTCCATTTCCATGCAATTTCCCTTCCCTCTCCCTTTCCCTCCCTTCATTCGTCTCAGTTTAATGTTAATCTTTTCCTCATGCTCTTTCCCCCTGTTCAGTTCTTAGTTGCTCTCCTTAAATCAAAGAAGACATTTGGCATTTGTTTTTTAAGGATTGGCTAGCTTCACTTAGCATAATCTGCTCTAATGCCATCCATTTCCCTGCAAATTCCATGATTTTGTCATTTTTAGTGCTGCATAATACTCCATTGTGTATAGATGCCACATTTTTTTTATCCATTCATCTATTGAAGGGCATCTAGGTTAGTTCCGCAGTCTAGCTATTGTGAATTGTGCTGCTATGATCATTGATGTGGCAGTATCCCTATAGTATGCTCTTTTAAGGTCCTCAGGGAATAGTCCGAGGAGGGCGATAGCTGGGTCAAATGGTGGTTCCATTCCCAGCTTTCCCAGGAATCTCCATACTGTTTTCCATACTGGCCGCACCAATCTGCAGTCCCACCAGCAATGTACAAGTGTACCCTTTCCCCCACATCCTCGCCAGCACTTATTGTTGTTTGACTTCCTAATGGCTGCCAGTCTTACTGGAGTGAGATGGTATCTTAGGGTGGTTTTGATTTGCATTTCTCTGACTGCTAGAGATGGTGAGCATTTTTTCATGTACTTATTGATTGATTGTATGTCCTCTTCTGAGAAGTGTCTGTTCAGGTCTTTGGCCCATTTGTTGATTGGGTTATTTGTTATCTTATTGTTTAATTTTTTGAGTTCTTTGTATATTCTGGAAATTAGGGCTCTATCTGAAGTGTGAGGAGTAAAGATTTGTTCCTAGGATGTAGGCTCCCTATTTACTTCTCTTATTGTTTCTCTTGCTGAGAAAAAACTTTTTAGTTTAAGTAAGTCCCATTTGTTTATTATTGTTATTAACTCTTGGGCTATGGGCGTCCTATTAAGGAATTTGGAGCCTGACCCCACAATATGTAGATCGGAGCCAACCATTTCTTCTATCAGGTGCAGGGTCTCTGATTTGATATCAAGCTCCTTGATCCATTTTGAGTTAACTTTTGTGCATGGCGAGAGAAAGGGATTCAGTTTCATTTTGTTGCATATGGATTTCCAATTTTCCCAGCACCATTTGTTGAAGATGCTATCCTTCCTCCATTGCATGTTTTTAGCCACTTTATCAAATATAAGAAAGTTGTAATTTTGTGGATTGGTTTCTGTGTCCTCTATTCTGTACCATTGATCCACCTGCCTGTTTTGGTACCAGTACCATGCTGTTTTTGTTACTATTGCTCTGTAGTACAGTTTGAACTCTGGTACCGCTATACCTCCAGATTCACACTTCCTGCTTAGAATTGTTTTTGCTATTCTGGGTCTTTTGTTATTCCATATGAATTTCATGATTGCTTTATCTATTTCTACAAGAAATGCCGTTGGGATTTTGATTGGCATCGCATTAAACCTGTAGAGAACTTTGGGTAATATCGCCATTTTGATAATGTTAGTTCTGCCTATCCATGAACAGGGTACATTTTTCCATCTTCTAAGATCTTCTTCTATCTCTCTCTTTAGGGTTCTATAGTTTTCATTGTATAAATCTTTCACCTCTTTTGTTAGGTTGATTCCCAAGTATTTTATTTTTTTTTGAGAATATTGTGAATGGAATGGTTTTCCTCATTTCCATTTCAGAAGTTTTGTTGCTGATATACAGGAATGCCTTTGATTTATGAGTGTTGATTTTATATCCTGCCACTTTGCTGAATTCATTTATTAACTCTAGCAGTTTCTTTGTAGACCCTTTTGGGTCTGTTAAGTATATTATCATGTCATCCACAAATAGCGATAATTTAAGTTCTTCTTTTCCTATTTTTATGCCTTTAATTTCTTTTGTCTGTCTGATTGCTCTGGCTAGTATTTCAAGAACTAAATTGAATAGAAGTGGTGAGAGAGGGCATCCCTGTCTAGTTCCAGATTTTAGAGGGAATGCCTTCAGTTTTTCTCCATTTAGAATGATGTTAGCCTGAGGCTTAGCATATATAGCTTTTACAATGTTGAGGTAAGTTCCTGTTATCCCTAGTTTTTCTAGTGTTTTGAACATAAAGGGATGCTGTACTTTGTCAAATGCTTTTTCTGCATCTATTGAGATGATCATATGGTTCTTATCCTTAAGTCTATTGATGTGGTGAATAACATTTATTGATTTCCGTATATTGAACCAGCTTTGCATCCCAGGGATGAATCCTACTTGATCATGGTGTACAATTTTTTTGATGTGCTTTTGCATCTGATTCGCCAGGATTTTATTGAGAATTTTTGCATCTAAGTTCATTAGAGATATTGGTCTATAGTTTTCTTTCTTTGAAGTGTCTTTGTCTGGTTTTGGGATCAGGGTTATGTTGGCCTCATAGAATGAATTTGGAAGAGCTCCTTCTTTTTCTATTTCTTGAAATAGCTTGAAATGTATTGGTATTAATTCTTCTTTGAAGGTTTTGTAAAACTCTGCTGTATACCCATCCTGTCCCAGGCTTTTCTTAGTTGGTAGTCTTTTGATGGCCTCTTCAATTTCTTCTTTTGTTATTAGTCTGTTTAAATCGTGTGTGTCTTCCTGACTCAATCTGGGCAGATCATATGACTTAAGAAATTTATCTATATCTTCACTCTCTTCTATTTTATTGGAATATAGGGTTTCAAAATACTTTTTAATTATCTTCTGTATTTCTGTAGTGTCTGTTGTGATATTGCCTTTTTCATCCCGTATGTTAGTAATTTGCGTTCTCTCTCTTCTTCTCTTCGTTAGCATGGCTAAGGGTCTGTAGATCTTATTTATTTTTTCAAAGAACCAACTTTTAGTTTTATCAATTTTTTCAATGGTTTTTTTTTTTGTTTCAATTTCGTTGATTTCCACTCTGATTTTAATTATTTCTTGTCTTCTGCTATATTTGCTGTTGTTTTGTTCTTCTTTTTCTAAGGTTTTAAGATGTAGTGTGAGTTCATTTATTTGTTGGTTTTTTCTTTTTTTGAGGAATGAACTCCAGGAAATGAATTTCCCTCTTAAAACTGCTTTCATTGTGTCCCATAGATTCCGGTATGTTGTGTCTGTATTGTCGTTTATCTCTAGGAATTTTTTGATTTCCTCCTTTATATCTTCTGTAACCCATTGATCATTCAGTAACATATTGTTCATTTTCCAGGTGATGCAGGGATTTTCCTTCCTTCTTTTATCATTGATTTCCAGTTTCATTCCATTATGGTCAGATATGGTGCATGGTATTATCTTCACACCTTTATATTTACTGAGAGTCGCCCTATGGCATAATATATGGTCTATCTTTGAGTAGGATCCATGTGCTGATGAGAAGAATGTGTATCCACTTGATGATGGTTGATATATTCTATATATGTCGGTTAAGTCTAGGTTATTGATTGTGTTATTGAGTTTTATAGTTTCTTTGTTCAGCTTTTGTCTAGAGGATCTATCCAATGGCGAGAGTGGTGTGTTGAAGTCCCCCATAATAATTGTGTTGTGGTCTATTTGACTCTTGAACTTGAGGAGAGTTTGTTTTATGAACTTTGCAGCACCATTGTTTGGTGCATACAAATTGATAATTGTTATGTCTTGATGGTGGATGGTTCCTTTTAACAGTATATAGTGTCCTTCTTTATCCCTTTTGATTACCTTAGGTTTGAAGTTTACTTTATTCGATATGAGAATGGCCACTCCTGCTTGCTTCCGAGGGCCATGTGAGTGGTATGATTTTTCCCAACCTTTCACCTTCAGTCTGTGTATGTCTTTTCCAATCATGTGAGTCTCCTGAAGGCAACATATTGTTGGATTTGTTTTTTTAATCCAGGTTACTAGCCTATGTCTCTTGATTGGTGAATTTAAGCCATTAACATTTAAGGTTACAATTGAAATATGGTTTGTACTTCCAGTCATGTTTATTTATTTATTTATTTTAGATTGGTTAGTTTTCCCTCTTTGGTTATTTTTCTCCCCCTTTACTGAGATACCTCCCACTGTTAGTTTTGGGTGCTATTTTTCAATTCCTCTTCTTGTAATATTTTGCTCAACATACTTTGCAGTGCTGGTTTTCTAGCTGCGAATTCTTTTAGCTTTTGTTTATCGTGAAATATTTTAATTTCATTGTCAATTCTGAAGCTTAGTTTTGCTGGATACAGTATTCTTGGTTGGAATCCATTATTTTTCAGTGTTTGAAATACATTGTTCCAGGATCTTCTCGCTTTCAAAGTCTGTGATGAAAAATCAGTCTTTAACCTAATTGGTTTACCCCTAAATGTAATCTGCCTCCTTTCTCTTGTAGCTTTAAGTATTCTCTCCTTGTCCTGTATGTTAGCTATCTTCATAATTATGTGTCTTGGAGTTGGTCTATTATGGTTTTGGATGTTTGGGGTCCTGTAAGCTTCCAGGATTTGGCAATCCATTCTATCTTTCATCTCTGGGAAGTTTTCTAGTATTATCTCTCTTAGTATGCTATCCATTCCTTTGTACTGATTCTCTGTGCCTTCTTCTATCCCAATGACTCTCAGATTTGGTCTTTTGATGAGGTCCCATATCTCTTGGATAGATTGCTTGTGAGATTTCAGCATCTTTTCTGTGTTGACTATATTCTTTTCAATTTGATAAACTTTGTCTTCATTATCTGATGTTCTGACTTCTACTTGATCTAGTCTGTTTGTAATATTCTCATTAGCACTTTTAATCTGATTTACGGTTTCTTGCATTTCTATGATTGCAGCTTGATTTTTTTTTAACACCTCTATCTCCTGATAAAGCTCATTCTTTGTGGATTGAATTTGTGTGGTTAGTTCCTCTTCAAAATATACTTTCAATGCTTGGATTTGCTGTCTCATGTCTTCTCTAATATTCCGTTCCATCTGAATTAGGTATGCCTTGATTTCTTTCCCTGTCCATGTTTCTGATTCTTCTAGGTCCTCTTGTATATTTAGGTTGTCCTCTATTGTTTGTAACCCTTTTTTTCCTTGTTTTTTCATATTGTTCACGTTGCTTTCCAGCTCTGTTTGACTGCTTAGTAACTGCTTTCTCCTATACATTTTTTTGGCTTTGTATATCTCTGTTGTCTCTCTTTTGTGGTGGGAGATTATGCCTAGAAATGTTGGGCTTTGTTGTACTTTAAAGCTGATTCATTCAATTCATATATGGCTTCTAGGTTCTGTATGCATATAATGTTTCGCTGTTTGTTCTTAGGACTATATGTTTAGGTTGGGTGCTCTGGTGGTACGATGGTTAGTATGTCTTGGTTACTTTAGAAGATTGCTCCACTGAAGGTGGATACTACCAGGCAATTGGATCAGGGTGTTGGTAGTAGCTAGGTATTTACGAGTCTTATAGACCGCCTCGAGACATTCACCTATTTGCATTTAGACAATTACACGCAATGGAAGATGTAATGCTTGGGATGAGAGTTGGGGGTTAGGGGAATGAGGGTGCTGTTAAAAAAAGAAAAAGGGATAGAGGGAGAGATAGATTAGAGGGGAATGAAAAGAACAATAAAACTTGAAATGGGATAGAAAGAGAGAAGGAAAAGGGGAGAAAGGAACAGGGAGAGAAGAAGGAGAGAATAAAATATCGACAACAGCAACAAAACAAAACAACAACAAAAAAAATTAAAGTCTTAGAGATCCACCTTCCTCTCTTCCAGTAGGCGGTGCTGTGCCCTCCAAGTGGAGCATCTGCTCTCTACCTGCCGAGAGCTATCTCTGTAGAGCGTCTCCTGGGGGTCTCTCAGACTTGTCAGTCCAGAGCCATTTTACTTCTCCAGCTGTTAACCCCCTTCCTCCTGTCAGTCTACCAGCCAGGTCCTGTTCCCCAGAAGTGACTCCCCCAAGGTCTAGTTGCACTTGCAGCCCCACCTCGTGTCCCTTTTAAGCCCCAGTGCTGTGGTAAACTGGTGGCTAAGACCTCGGGATTTGCCACTGGTGATATGTGGGGCTGGGGGTCTGGGATCCCCTCTGCTTCCCTACGGACATGACCCCTGAGAAGTCAATAAAGTTTCCTGGCTGCTTATATCAGTATGGGGAGTCACGCACCTGCTAAAGTGGATTCTGCTGGGAAGGAATTCCGCCGGCCGAATTTCGATGACGTCACCTCTCTGCTATGGCGGGCCCCAGGCTCCTTGCCGTTGTGTCCGAGGGGAGGGGTGGGACTGGTCCGGCCCGGTTCGCCTCAGCTTCTGGCTTGTGGAGGTTTGGCTAAAGACTTCTTCCTGCCAAGCTGTGTCTCGGTGTCTAGCAGGACCCAGTCACTTTGGCTGCGGGCGGGTGGACGGATCTGCAGCTGTGCCCGCGGTGCACGGATTGTGGCTGTTGGATTTGGAATTCCACGTCTCTGGCAAGGTCCCGCTCGTCAGGGTCACACAGACGCTTCAAAAAAATCCTAGTAGCTCCCGGGCGGTCTCTCTTCAGTGAAATTTTGCTAGGAGAATCTCCGTTGGTAGAATCCAAGAGTTATCCTTGCGACTTTATGATCCCATCACTGGGAGTGGATTAAAAGCGCAGCCTCTCTGCCCACCGCCATGTTGGATCGCAAAGGTTTTAATTTTTATTAAATTCTGAAGATGTCAGGCTTGGTTGTGGTTTGGAAAGAGAATTTTCTAGAACAAGTGATCATCCATTGGATTGCTCTGAACTTCAAACATAAGATCATTTAATTAACTTAGAAACTTCAGAAATGGAAATACATTTTTCCATGTAAAAAGTTACAGAAATAAGCCATGTGTGGTGCTGCACATCTGTAATCTCAGTGACTGTTGAGGCTTAGGTGGGAGGATTTCAAGTTCAAGGCCAGCCCCAGCAATTTAGTGAGACCCTGTCTCAAAAAAAATAAAATGTCTGGGGATGTAGCTCAAAATAGAGAAATTACTATGGATATTTACTAAGGATAATCTAAGGATAATCTGCTCATTTCCTACCACACTTCAATATGTGAATTTTAAACAACATTTGAAGAAATGTTTTTCACTATAAACCTCTTGCATTTGCATCTGGTTAAAACACATGAAAAATTCTTCTGAACTGATTTATAAAAAAAAAATTTGTGACACCTGGCTTTGTACCTAGGTCTTCTCTGTGCTGAGCAAGTTCACCACCCCAGTTATTAAAGATATGAAAATGTATTAATCAAAAACTTCACAATTTTAATTGTTAGTCACTGATAAGACATGGTTGAAATCTGAAACCAAAGTAACAGATACTAAGTGACATTAACTATGATTCTTAGGATTTAATGAAGGCTATGCTTACAAAAAAGTATCCTTTAAGTAGACTGTGCTACTAATAAATGTGGCCATTGAACATAAAATATGGCTAGTCTAACTTTTGGAAAGTTTTAAAAGTGAAATACACACTGGATTTTAGGAAAAAATATGAAAAGCCCAGTAGTAATTTCTATATTGACTATAGGTTGAAATGATAATATTTTAGGTATATTGAGTTAAGTAAAATATATTACTAAAATTAATTTCATTTTACTTTTAATGTAACTATGGATGTAAAATTTTAAACCACATATGTGGTTCACATTTGTGACTCTCATTTTTATTATATACCATTGTTCCTAGGAGATTGGCCCATGCAAATATATTGTTGGAGCAAATTTAAATTCATTTGAACAAATTTGGGAGTTATATTAGTCTTCAAAACATATCTTAGAGGCTCTTCTCATACTTCACCTAGTAATTTTTTTCTTTTAGTTAACTTGTCCCTTCTTAACATATATAGGATACATAAGCACAAACATGCAAACCCAGTGTAATTAAGAGAGTAAGAAACAAAAATAACCGGAAGCAGACTGGTATGCTAGAAAGAAACCTAAAATAAGACTAAGAAGATCTTGATTTATTTAAAATTTTTTCCAACAGTTATGTCTAATGATAAGTCAATTATTTGACCTAATTCCTCAGTTTTCCTGTCTGTAAGCAATGTGATAGAGAATCTAAGATCCTTTCCTGTTATTTCTCTAAGAATATATTCTTGTTGAGAAGATATTTTTTCTACACAATCATCTCAAATACTAGTTGTATTCCTTCTACATTCTGTCCCTTTTCTTACTTAGATTCTTAGGCACTGCTTCTTGCCCAACCTCAGTAATTATCTCTTGCTTTAACAGAAAGATCTCTTGTGAGTGGTCTTGTATGCTTCTCCTTTGTACCTTAGCTTACTGCATGTGAACCCCTATCTTGAAATCATGTTTCAAAGCCACATTTCTTCAACATCCAACTCCTCATTTCTAAAGTTTTTGATGCCACTCCATGTAGGTCAACAATGCTCCTTGCAGGTTCTTAATCTCCTCGTTAATCAGAGAAGACTTATGTCTGGGTAGGAGAGAAGTACTGAGGGATGAAAGACTTCCCTTGGCTGAGATAGTAAAGAAAGGAGAACAGGGAAGGAAAGAGAGGGGCCTTTTGTCTTTTTCATTTGTTGATTCCAGTTATGAAATACTTTTACTGAGTGTTTTACTATGTAACTTGAGATGTGTATATGCAGAAAAATCACTTTCTATGCCCTTGGAAATGTGCATGAGACTAATATTTCAAAACATCAGTATGTGAGCTTTCTTCTTCCCTCTTCTAAATTGGCATTTTGGTGAGTTCCCTTTAGGTGCATGATCACCTTTCCCCAAAAAGACCTATTAAAATTTAAAAAGCTTTGCCCTTTTTTGAACTAAAATCACCTGAAATTATTTGAAATATGCATTCTACACATACAAACAGAAGGATGTGCTCTTATAATGATTTGGTTTAGATTAAGTACAAATATGTTTAAAATGTAATGATGTGACTGCTCAGGATACTGTCATTAAAGTGATTGGTATAACTCACACATGAGTTTCTTGAGTGGAGAATGCAAGGCCATTCTCAGTAAGACCCATAGGTGTATGACCAATGATAGATCTTCTCTCCAGAGTTACCCAAGATAATGGTCATTCACTGCCACCTGTGCTTTTGCCATTATAACTATCAGAGCTGCCTGGTGAAACTGCCCAACCAGGTGAGACTGAATCGAAAGTCCTTAAGGGAACAGAGGAAAAGGGGAAATGACACAGGCTACCAAGGAACACAGGGTTCTTGAATTCCCATTTGACTTTTACAGGGTTACACTTCAACCCTGGACAAATACAGCTTCTCTTCTGGGCTATGGAGCATTTCCTTCCTAAGATTTAGAGATTCAGTTCCTTCTGTTTTTTTTTTGTTGTTGTTGTTGTTGTTTGTTTGTTCTGTTTTGTTTTCTAGGGACTTTGTTGTTTGCTTGTTTTTTTTTTTTTTGTTTTGTTTTGTTTTGTACTGGGGATTGAACTTTGATTCTCTAGCACTGAGCTATATCCCAGTTCTTTTTATTTTTCTTTTCTTTTTTTTTTTTCCTTTTCAGACAAGGGCTTGTGTTGGGGCTGCCCTGAACAGAAGCTGTGCACACACCTTTAAGTCCTAAGAGGTACTGGACTGGTATTGTAGCCTGCAATGCAAGTAGACTTTACCTATGTGTTGAGGGCCATAGCCAAGTCAGGATGACGCATGGCATTTTTGCCAGAAGTAGTGGTGGAGAGGTGATGCCAGCGAGCCATTAAGATGATGACTTTTGAGTTCTCCCAGAGTTCCCTTTGAGTTCCAGTTGAGCTCTCGCAAGGATTCCTGAAGAGTTCGCGTTGGTTGGTGAAGTTCCGATGGTGAGAGTTCCAGTTGGTGTGTGGTGTGTTTCTGGAGGAGCCACGTGGGTGGCGTTCGGGAGAGTTCCCGGGGAGTGTGCTGGTGGAGTTTGGAAATAAAGTTTGTTCCTGCTTGAGTGGCTCATGATTTGTGCCCAGCCAGATTGCGGCATCAGACTGTGGCACCTATGCTTTGATAAGAAAGGAGCAGCTCTGGGAGTAATGTCACCAGACAAGGTTGAATTACACCCACTTGTTTGTTGTAATCCTTTTTTTTTTTTTTTTTTTTTTTGCATTTCATTTTTTTTATTAGTTATTCAAAACATTACATAGCTCTTGACATATCATATTTCATACATTTGATTCAAGTGGGCTATGAACTCCCATTTCCCCCCCCGTATACAGATTGCAGAATCACATTGGTTACACATCCACGAAAACTTTTTGTCCTTTTTTTGGGGGTAGAAGGTTTCACAGATTAGTTCCCCCCAATTAAAAATACCTGGGTTCAAGGCATGCTCCTCCTCTTTCTTGCCTTCCTTGTCGCCCTTGTGGGAGTTGTGGCTGAGGAGCCATCACTGAACCCAAAGAAAAAGGTACTTTCTGTGTCTGCCTCTTTATTTAGTTAATGCAAATTTACTTGGAGTGACCCTGATTGATTTAGTCATATGTCCTCACAGGCTTACTAAGTTGCCAAGGTTGACCTGGAATTTGCAATCCTCCTGCCTCAGCTTCCTGAGTTAATTTGCTGGAATTACAGGCATGCACCACCACACTTGGCTTCCTGTTTTCTTTTGCAGATTCTTTATCTGATATCAAATGTGTTTGCAGCTCAGACTAAATTGGGAATTAAAATAGATGTGAATGTAACATGTTATTTTGGTAAAAAACAAGTTCAGGTTTCTATGGTCACAGCTAAAAAGCAGTCAAAATTATCAGTTCACTTTCCCCGATAGATTTTTATGTAGTTACTGTGGCACTAAACCTGCCCATGTGGTGGTGGTGGTGGTGGTGGTGGCGGGGAGGGGGCGGCAGGGGGAGTAGTCATTGAAAAGTACCTTGAGTTATCAACCTAATTATAAAATGTTATTTTTGTTTTTTTTTAGATTCTATCTTTGAGTACATAGAAAGGTTGCGATTAGGCCATGCTGTTTTGAGGGTATCAGTTGCTTAGCTGGAGTTCACCACTAGTGAGGGACACAGTATGGCCCAGGAAGTTCTGGTGGAATCTAGACAATGGACACTTAGAGAGGTGAAAAATCTGTATTGTACAAAGAATAGGGATGCTCTTTTTGAAGCTTTGAATTTCTTTTTTTTTAATTTTTATTGTTGGTTGTTCAAAACATTACATAGTTCTTGATATATCATATTTCACACTTTGATTCAAGTGGGTTATGAACTCCCATTTTTACCCCATATACAGATTGCAGAATCACATCGGTTACACATCCATTGATTTACCTATTGCCATACTAGTGTCTGTTGTATTCTGCTGCCTTTCCTATCCTCTACTATCCCCGCTCCTCTCCCCTCCCCTCCCATCTTCTCTCTCTACCCCATCTACTGTAATTCATTTCTCCCCTTTGTTTTTTTCCCTTTCCCCTCACTTCCTCTTGTATGTAATTTTGTAAAACCCTGAGGGTCTCCTTCCATTTCCATGCAATTTCCCTTCTCAAAAATCCTCAATAAAATTCTGGCGAATCGGATACAAAAACATATCAAAAAAATTGTGCACCACGATCAAGTAAGATTCATCCCTGGGATGCAAGGCTGGTTCAATATATGGAAATCAATAAATGTTATTCACCACATCAATAGACTAAAGATAGGAACCATATGATCATCTCGATAGATGCAGAAAAAGCATTCGACAACGTACAGCATCCCTTTATGTTCAAAACTCTAGAAAAACTAGGGATAACAGGAACATACCTCAATATTGTAAAAGCTATCTATGCTAAGCCTCAGGCTAGCATCATTCTGAACGGAGAAAAATTGAAGGCATTCCTTCTAAAATCTGGAACAAGACAGGGATGCCCTCTCTCACCACTTCTGTTCAACATAGTTCTCGAAACACTGGCCAGAGCAATTAGACAGACAAAAGAAATTAAAGGCATAAAAATAGGAAAAGAAG
Organism: Callospermophilus lateralis; assembly: GCF_048772815.1. NCBI lineage: Eukaryota > Metazoa > Chordata > Mammalia > Rodentia > Sciuridae > Callospermophilus > Callospermophilus lateralis. Next base: position 122,070,075 of record NC_135306.1, on the reverse strand, counting down.
AACTTAAATTATCACTATTTGCAGATGACATGATTCTATACCTAGCAGACCCAAAAGGGTCTACAAAGAAACTATTAGAGCTAATAAACGAATTCAGCAAAGTGGCAGGATATAAAATCAACATGCATAAATCAAAGGCATTCCTGTATATCAGCGACAAATCCTCTGAAATGGAAATGAGGACAACCACTCCATTCACAATATCCCCCCAAAAAATGAAGCTTTGAATTTCAATGCGGTATTCTAAGCAACTTAGTGAACTGAACATTCTGATAAATGTGTTCAAAAGATAAAAGATTGCCCTTGAGTCCTGAGGCAAATAGCACTGCTGCCCCAGGTGAGAGCAGAGCAGGGGCACTAAATGGGGAGGAGGCACCTGGGAAGCCTCACCTATTACACTGATCTCCACCAGGAGAAGAAACACAACGTTACTGCACAGTTTGGGTAGTTCAAGTTCATTTCCATGTAATTTATTAGCTTTTGCATTTAGATTTTGCATAAGGAAAGAACAAACAGAGTAATCCATAACACGCATTACTACATAATTCCTGAATAGTGCTTCTGCATATATGCTGTCATTTTCTTCTCAAAGGAAATCAGAATGTTCTTCAACAGCAGAGATGTAGTGGTTTCTTCTGAACTGCTTTTGAGAGTGGAGTTATTCACTATTATTGGTTACATCCATTTTTCCCTATAGTGGTCCCTTGCATTAGGCTGTCAGGATACCAAGAGGAGTTAGAATTCTCTCTTCCCTCCAATGTGCCATTCCTGAAGAGGAAACCACTAAGGAGAGGAAGAGGCAGCATTTGAAAAGGACACTTGAATAGAGCTGACTGATTACCAAAATTGTTAAACTAATGCACATAATCATTTTCATTTCTTCATTATAATAGAGATTGAATCCAAGGAAAATTATCCTAGGTAACAATGTGACCTGACATAAATTCTACAATGCTCTACAACAATTAATCACCATATACTTGGATATTATTGTCTTGGCATTTATAGCAAAAAACCTTCTCTGCTTACTCTTTTGTATGCAGAGATAATGCTTTTACATTCAAATATTTAATTGTATCTTTTTCTCTTAGGCTGGGCTGAAACTTGGATAAATGCCTTTTAGCAGGAATATTGCATGTTCTGCTTGCACTATGCAGGAGCTATGGGCCTACTGCTGAGTGATATATTTATGTCTTAGATAAAATTATCATTACTTTCTCACAAGCAATAACATTACTTTGCTTACATGAGGAGATGGAGAAAAGCAAAACTAACAAAGAATGTTCAGTAGAGATTAAAAGACTGTTTAAACCTAAGGACATATCCACTTCAATTTCAATAGTGAGAAAATAGGAAAGAATTATTAGTAAGAGAAAAATTGTACATGTGAACAAGGAGCATACTTGAGAATATAAACCATGCACAGTGTGTGCTCAGCAGCAGGAAGTGCTGAGGTCAGTACTGAGCCAATCAGAAGCCTCTTGCTCAGTTCAGCAGGAGGAAGTTATCCTTACTCCATGATTCTCAAACTTTCACATAGCTACAGTAAATTTACCCATTTACAAAGTCATGATTTTAATTGAAAAGAACCTTGAGATGTATGGAGATGACAGATTAATGGTCTTTTTATGCAGCCAAATATTTCTGCAAATCCTCAAAGCAGCCTCATATAAAACAAATGTGAAAAAGGGCTATGGCTCTCCACACTCCTGCTAGCTTGTCTGTCTGAATGGCTTATGATACAGCTGGATTATAACTAAAGCATGATTAAGTGACTGATATGGCCTGTTGCTTCTAGAAATCAATAGAATATATTCTAATTAAATAAAGCCCACAAAGTAGCATCCCTGTCCCAATCTTACTTCTCCTTGTATGTACTTTTAAATATCAATTATTTTTCTATTTGTCTCATTTGTCTTAATGAGAATTACATGAAATGATCATGACTATTTCTTAAATGGTAAACACACTATTAATAGAGTAAAATGACATAAATCATGAAAATAAAGAAGTAAAAGCTAAGTCTGTAAAATCAAATGTTAGCAATAGGCCATATTCACCACATTCAAATTTTTATGAGTCCAAAATATATTTTTTATTTCTAAAAAGATTTTATTTTTGTTGATTTATAAGCAACCTATAAATATGCATCAATATGGCTTTCATAATTGGAATTATTTAACATTTGCAGAGTTTAAACCCAAAATGAAACTATTTAAATCTCCAGTCATAATTTTCACCTTAGTTTTCCTTGGATAATAATCATTGAAATCATTGTTAATGGTAATATAAATATATATGTATAATTTCCTCTATATACGCACAAATTAGAAGATTTTTTTGAGTACAAAATGCCCAAAACAAGTCAAAGAATAAAAAGAAATAGATAGAACACTGTGGAAAATATACAAAAGTAGAACACTCTTACAGTGTTTTGTTCATGTAGAGCTAAAAATGTGGATGTGTAACCGATGTGATTCTGCAATCTGTATTTGGGATAATAATGGGAGTGCATAACCTACTTAAATCTAATGTATGAAATATGATATGTCAAGAGCTTTGTAATGTTTTGAACAACCAATAAAAAAATTAAAAAAAAGAAAGATAATGGATCAAAATTACCATTTGAATAGGAACAACATAAAAATTTTAAATATTAACACAAATTTTCAAGAAATACAACAAATTACATCAAAATAAATAAAGGCACATCATAATTAAACTGCTGAGAAAGACAAAAGAGTAAGACTTACAGCAGTCTGGGGGGAAAAAGGCACATTAGGTTTAAAGAACAGAAGCAAGAGTGACATATGACCTCTTAATAGAGTCCCCAAAGCAAGAAGGCAAAGGCAAAGCTGAAGGAAAACAAGAATCAAATCAGAATGTTATGCACAGTAAAAATATTCCCCCCAAATTAAGTTAGAATAAAGATTTTTCAGACAAAGACTGATAAGGTTTTCTATAGTTGTTTACACTAGAAAGAAAAAAAAAAGATGAGGGAAGGGGACCGATTTTCTCAGGCAAAAGGAAAATTGCCCAAATAAAAATATGAAAATACAAATGGAAAAGCATAAATTTCAGTTAACTTTAAATAATATGGAGGATTGAAATGAAGGACATTAACAACAACAAAAAAAGTTGAGAGGTGGCAAATGAAGTTGAAGTTCATGTGATTACAACAATATCAAGAAGTAGTAAATTACATGAATATACTAGGTGTAATCAGTTTAAGATACAATTATAATATCTACTGAAACAATAAAAATAACTAAAATATGTCTTTTAATAAGTTACTTGTTTAAAAGTGAATAATAAAATTATTTAATTCATTCAAAAGAAAGTGGCAATGAAAAACAAAAACAAAAACAAAACAGAATGTCTCTGTAAGGGGGAAAAATAGATTAAAACACTCAGTGATAATATTAAATGTAAATAGATTCAACACTCTAAGAAAAAGATTAATTTATCAACTTGGACTTAATAAAAAGCACATATTACTTATAAGACATGCATATTAAATACAAGAATACACAATTCTTAAAAGAAGAATGGAAAATGAAATACCATGTAAGCATAAATCTAAAAATAGAACATTACGCATTTAAACAAGTATTGCTAGTAATAAGGAGAGGAATAGGAATGATCCAATAGGAATGTATCAGAATCCAATGACTACATTCTCCGAAACAATTTTTAAAATTATAAAGCAAAACTTGACAGAACTAAATAAGGACAAATAAATCATCATCTTGGGAGACTGATAACTAGCAGATATCTCCAAACTTTAAGGTTATCATCTTCAAATCTCTCCTGTATGTGAGAAAACTCCCTTTCTTTTATAGGTATTCCTGTGTCAGTATTTAAGCCTTTAATGTGTAAATAAGGCTAATCTCATCATCTCAAAATCTTTATTAAAGTTCTGTTTTCTTCATAAATATTTCAGTCAATGATTCAAATGGTGAATTAATCACTAAGCAACTGAAATCAACAAACCAGCTATGCCATGCTACTTCTGTGGATGGTAGTAAGAATATTAAATCCAATGCAACAGACACTATGGAAAGCAGCCATTCTTTTGAACAATTGGACACCATATTTTGGCAACCTTTTTGTACTTCCATACTGTTTGACTGAGATAACATGTTTCAGTTTCCATGTTTTCAAGTGGACATGATAATTCACTGTAGTGAGTGAATGAGTGGTGACTCTCATATGACCTTCTTTCTGCCAGCATCTTACAGCCATCACTTGGTAATATGGTTCAGGAGAAGATAATTCTGTCATGTTTATTTCTATCTAAAAATTATAATGTTGGCAGAAGCTCCACCCCTAAGTAACATTTTCATTGTTGGAGCACAAATCACTGAAGGAATGTAGTATAGCCTCAGTATTTTTAACTCACCCTTAAAAATCTGTGTCACAATTACATTTGATCTCTAGTAATTGATCCCCAATAAACTATAACAGAGTACAACCTATGTTTTTCCTTTTCCCTCCTAAACAGTTTTAAATTATCCTCTTTTGTCCATTGTTCTGAAAAGAATTCAGAGTTTCACACAAATATGTGGGTCAATTTAAAGTAAAACAGGCACATGCATGAATGCACAAACCCAGAACAAAAATAATAAAAAAGATGTTTCTCAGAGGTCGTCAACCTCTAAGACTATTAGAATCCTCTTGGTTGTTCTAAGCATTTGAGCTTGTATACTGAAAACTTCAGATAAAATTAATGAAGTAGAATTTATTTCTCTGGCCAATAATTTTTACAATTCCTATTTATGGTGCTTTGGAATCTATTGCATTGAGGCAAAAAAAAAGATGATGGAAATTAAAGTTAAAAAATTGAAAATAAATTAAAACATGCTGTATAATTTGCCTCCACTGAGTTTTAGTAGTTGTTAATTAACAATTCCAGAATAAGACTTTATTGTTCTTTCTACTCACTCATTCTTTGAACTCACATCTGTTCAAAAGTTTCGGAGAGGACATGCCACTGTATTTATAAAATTCTGGCCTTCATTATTATATTCATATGCCATCAGTTGAAGAGTTAAAAGTTAACACTTTGAAAAAAGATGATACTCTATATGCCAGAGGGCTAATCTTGTCAACCTCATCCTTATTGCTGAAAACTATTAATTCTTTCCTTAGAGTTAACTTTAGTTGCACAAATCTTTCTCTTCAATCCTAGATATATTTCTTAATTCTGTCAAAACCCCTCATAATTTTATAGCTTTTATTGTCCACCACATATTTTCAGACTTTAATATTATTACTTTCCACATTTTCTTAGACTCCAGATGTTAACTAGTGAAGATTTTCAATGTGTTCTCTACTGTGTGACATGCATAAACCTTGCTCCTGTGTGCAACTAACTCTCAAAAGAAGGTGCAAAGTTACCTGAATTTCCTACATCATACACTTTAAATTTATCCATTTCTTTCAAGTGAAACAAAAAGGAGGACAATACCACTTTGTAAAGATATCAGAAATAGTAAAGGAAATTGACTAATTAGACTGCATAATGTTTAGAAACCTACTTCTGCATAGAAAAAAAAAAAAATTCACGGGTAAAGAACACAGGACATGTGACCGGGAATAGATTCAGAGGGAAATGGAAGTGATGGTTAGTGGAGTGCTGTTTCTCTCTGGAATGATGAAACTGCTCTAACTGTGCTGAAGTTTCTGCAATTGTGAATATATTAAAATTCATTGAATCTACGCATCCAGTTAGGGGAGCTATTTGTATGTGAATTAGATCTCCATACAGCTGTTATTTAAAAAGTGGGAATGTACTACCTTTTTAGGGTGGAAAACAGGTACCTACTTGTTTAACCATGTGACAATGTTAGCACTGAAAATGAGTCAAAATGACCCTGTGACTCCTCACGAATTAAATTTAAAAGGACATACTATCATTTATGTAATATCTCTGCCCCAAACGCAAAAGCTGTATGGTAATAAGAAAACAATCAGACAAAAAAACAAATTGAAGGACAGATTAAAAGAACAATTTACCTGTATTCCTAATAACTGACAACATCAAAAAAAGCCTGAGGTTGGCCCAGGATTGTTTCCAGATAAGAGAAACTGCATGGTAATAATAAAATATGTTTCACTATTTGACAATTTTGAAATGAAACATAGATCAGAGGAGAAAAAAATCTGTAAAGGACCATGAGATAACACGCAAAATATTAATTGGGTTGTATTAAATAATAATTATTAGGCCAATATTAAACACCTGAAATTGAAAACTATAGGGAGACCTTGTAGGGAAATCTTTTTTTGAAGAGATATACAATAAAATGTTCCCATGTAAATGGCCAAGGTCAAGATGTGGGAAGTTTACTCTAAAATGGTTCGTCAAAAATTAAATTTAAAATATACATGTAAAACATATGTGTGTGTAGCACAATATATGCATAAATCACTTCCATGTGTGTGTAAAGAAAAAGCAAACACGTGGATTTATCTCTTAAAAAATTATGAATCTAGGTGGAGTGCCTAAGGGAGAATTGTACTATGTGTAACTATTTTTGATTATTTTCAAAATTACAAAAAAAAAATGTGTACTGTGGGAGTATGTTCAAGTGAAAGTGAACTTGTTAAGATTAATATTAAATTTACTAATAGACAACAAGTTATTGGGAAACTAGTTTTCCTATGCTATTCTTAAATTGCTTGCAATGCATGCCACCTGATCAGCAAACAAAGGAAGCCAAAGAACATCTTGTTGAAGGAAATCAGCAACTAAAGTTCCCTTGTTTTCAATAATCTGACACATGTATAATAATTGCAAATATTGCTCTTGAAATGTTCTTGATATTAGATGATCTTGAAATTGTTTAAAAATATTCTGAATAATCACAAATATTTAAGATCAGAAGTAAAAGCATGACAAATTTAATCAATGTATTTAAATTTTCTGTTTTTTAAACAAAATAAAAATATTTTATACTTATTTTGAGATCACTTTATATACACTTACTGAATTTTAGTCAGTATTCTAAAATCAAAATTTAACTTGGCTAATAAAATGGTTCTATGAAATTATTTCTTAGAGCATATGTGTAATCCCAGTGACTTGGGAGGTTGAAGCGGGAGAATTGTAAATTCCAGACCAGCAACTTAGTGAGATGTTGTCTCAAAATAAAAAAGTAAGAAAAGGGGCTGGGGATATAGCATAGTGGTAAAATGCCCCTGGGTTTAATTCCCAGTATATATACATGAATATTTATCTATCTTTCTATCTATAGATAGATAGATAGATAGATAGTCATTTTTCTATTCAGTAAGGTGACAACAACCAAAGCACTGATTAGTACTAATAAAAGCATCTAACTGTTCTATCATCAAATTTTCACACAAGCATCCTCAGCAGTGCTCTACTTGTTTTTATGAGTGAGTGTATCATACATGCACACATACATACTGTAGGCTATTATGAACCAGAACGTGCACCCCAGACAAAGACGCTTCTTACTTGTTTAATTTTGTCAAGAATGTAAAACATTCCTTTAAGAGCCTTTTCAGATTTGAAGTTTCAGCCCCTTAGAAGTAATCTTAAGGTGTAGACAGATGCACTGACTTCACAGATTCTGTTAGGAATCAGGTTGGAGACTAAAGAGAACTTGGCAGATGCCTTGCTCCTACATTTCAATATGCATATAAATCATCTGGAGGACTTGTTAAAAATGCAGTTGAAGATGCAGATTGTGTTTCAGTCTGTCAGGAAAGAGCTTGTGAGTCTACATTCCTAGTGAGTTCCCAGGTGATGCCCATGCTATTGGTGTAGGGCAGACACTAAAATTATAGTGTACTCATTTCTTTCTGAAATATATGCAGTTACTGTAGCATCTGAAACTTACTTGCTTGTATATCCTTACAAATATACAAATTCTTTACATATGTGATGAGTGAGCATCTAAGAACTTGAAACCTTCTCTCAGAAGAACCCTAAATTAGAAATGCGTATTTCTGTAATTTGAAGATTTTTAAAGTAAATACTTTTGTTCCCAATCTCCAATATTGAAGGTTTATAGAGAGCTAGATAGATGGGTGTTTTTTAAATGATATTTATGCACCTTACCAACCATAAGCCATTCTAGGTAGTTAATGTAGGAAAGAAGCAAGGGGAAATTCTCATTATTTCCAATGGTAACTAAACCTGGTAGACTTTAGCAAATGCAAATCAGGAGGCAAGAATCCCATCCTTATTCTCAGAAGCTAGCTAGAGTATTATTATAAGAAAATGTCAATTTAATAATTAAGGAGATGTCTGTAAAAAATCACCTGAATTCAAAAGATCAGGAAGTAATAAGTGCAGGAAAAATATTAACTGGTGTGGTAAATGTAAAAACACTAATAGGATCTTACCTCAAATAAAGAAAAAGTAGTGACAAGCTCACAATGTTTATTAAATTGACCTTTTGTTACTCCCAGGATGCTTTATCACTCTGAAAAGAGTTATTTTAACAGGGGGACATAGTTTGGGGGATGCTAGGAATGGAGTTTTACAAACATGATTTGCATTTTACCTGTCACAAATTGAAGGACTTTATTAAAGAAGGAAAAAGACATCTTGAAGAATCCACATAATTACAAATGTTAATGGTTACTAAGGTAAAGGAAGTTGTCTGACTGAGATGGGAGGACTAAAATCTTATTTCCACAAACTGGTGTTCATCTAACAATAATTAGAAATGAAAGAAGAAAGCCACGTTGATATTGTAGTTCAGGTATTCATGTGAATACACAGACATTCATATACATAGATACATATATATCTCATAATAAGTGCATAAATTAGTATATAGGCTGGGAACCAGATGACCCAGCGAAATGTAACTAGTGAAGGTGAATTTTCCTCCTATCTTAATGAATATCTTCCAAGACGTGCTATATCTTAGAACCATGTACCACATATAAATAATAGAGTAACCTGTCAGACAGAAAATATGATGTTGTCACAAAAGTCTAAGAATCTCTAGCATTGGTGGGAGAGCAGTTCCAGGGCTTCTATTTTTCTTCAAAAGTTAATAAAAGAAAATTCTTGCATATTTTGGATATTCTAGAAGGAAAATGGCACTTCATAGCTTTGTTCTCACTGCTTCAAATACCATGGCTCTTCCCCCACTTCTTCAGTCCCTCTGGGCAAAATTTTTTATCTATAATTCCCTAGCCCTTGTTTTTACCTGATAATGGCATCTGCAGCTGCTTGGTAACAATTTGGAATGCAATTATATGCAAAAGAAAATAAAAAATGTATTGATTGTAGAACTTTATACTCATACTATTTTTTAGGACATTTAGTGAATTTCAAAGTCCTCAGTTCTTTTGCATCGCATCTCCATAAAAATAAATTCAGGGTCATACTGGATTTAATGTGTGAGGCACTGGGTTCGATTTTCAGCACCATGTATAAATAAATAAAATAAAGATCTATCAACAACTTAAAAATATTTTTAAAAAGCTATCTATTCTTATAAAAGTACCACATTACTAGCACCTCATCTGGTACATTCCCTTTAGGATCTTGGTCATCTTCACGTAAGCGAGGAATGGGGGAAAAAGGCTTTTGTGAAGTACCCTAAATTGCTGACATTTGTGTATTTTTCTTCTATAAATGAGATTCAGAAATACTATTCAAGTGAGTCACTGTGGTTTTCTTCAAAAAAGTTTTTCTAAAAATAAGATAGGCATGTTCACATTTTCTTACTACGTTAACTATTATTTTAAAGAAAATATCATAGTTACTCATTGTTGCTGTCATAGTACTAAGATATCATATATTTAAAACTTCAACAAAATTTTAATTTTAAATCAGGTGTAATTTTTGAAGTCGAATTTTTAACATGCGTGTTGTTGTTGTTGTTGTTTGTTAGCATAGAGATTTTGTTTAGTGGAACGAAAGTACACTCCAGGTTCTAAGAGAGGAAGAGATCTCTTGTCTTTGCATGGTAGGTTTCTAAGGTCGGCTGAGGACACTTGCACACTATGAATTATCCACTGGGGCTATTTCCAAGGTTTCCCACTACAGCTGAGTGCGCCCATATTCTGTGCAAGCACCAAAGTTGGAGAGACTCTTAGGCTGGTTACTCCTAATTATTTTTAGTTCAAAGAAGGTGGTATCTGGCTATGAAGGAGGCAGTTTAAGGGTAGAGTTTGTTGTCACCAAAGCTAGAGTGATTTGTCACTAAAGATGAAGTGAACCCTGTTGTAACATCCCAAACCCAAGCCTATCTACCTTGTCTATCTTCCCCTCAAGGACTTGGAATTCTGAAAGCCTTCAGGTTTCCTGCTTGGGGTGTTGAATCATCTCTTCTGTTGAATGGAAACAATGATTTTTGAGCCCGGGTGCTTTTGCATATAACTGTAAAGGGCTGGGAAGTTTTAGGGGTCGTTGCTTTAGCCTAAAAGGAGACATCTGACAACTGGCCAGCTCTGCCAAATCTTTGTCCCCACATGATGTGCGGAAGATGTAGGCAGCAGGGCCTGAAGCACAATAAGTTAATAGTCCCCAGCAAGCCAGAACATTTGGAGATGGGTGACCAATAGGCAAGAAGAGATAAATGATGTTAGGAGAGTCAGCTAACAGTACCACACAGAAGTAGGATTGAGGTTAATGGTCCTATAGATATAGAATACCAATTTATATTTCAAAGATTAGTGAAAAAAAGATCAACTGCTATATTTTTCTCAACAAATACCTCTGTATTTTGGAAATATAATGTGTGCACTTAGCAATACCATTTTCTATATGTTGCATATTTTATTTAATGCCTAACTATGAAAATCTTATTTTATTTCAGTAACCATCACATTCTTTTTAAAGTTTCTGGGCTCTTAAAAAAAATTAGTTTATGTGTTGCTTGTGAAGAAATATCTGTATAAATATTTCATTTAAACACATATATTCATATATTCCTTTGGCTCATGGCATATCAAAGTGAATTCAGAATTCTGTGAAAGAAACAAACACAAGAAGTTTCAATATAGTCTATTTTCCTTTAACCCTCTGTACTATCGCAAAGAAATGATTTTGTCTTATTCAATTGAGGCAGATTACAATATATTCATCTGTAAACTAGCAAAATAAATATGTGTAATGGTATTGGGACTGCAGTGAGAAAATCATGAACTTACTCATATTTTATGTCAGGAAGAGAACTTTAAGAGCTTTAATTCCAAGCTTCTCCTTTTATCTAAGCCCTGGAGTGGAGAGTTGGGTTTCTTACAGCATTAGCTACTGTAAGATCTTAGTCTAAACCTCTGCTGACTTCTAGTTCTAAACATTTTCTATTGCACTAATAAAATCTTCAGCTCATATTTTTATTTTTTTTTAAAATTTCTGTTCCAACTGTATCAACTCCACTAGATTGCTGCATATGTGTTTGTGTGGGTAATACACACATATATTTATTTGTGTGTATATATGTATATATACACACACACATAGAGAGAGTCAATGCATTCTGCCCACAAGCACCTCACAGGTGGGTTATATATATATATATATATATATATATATATATATATATATAGTGTGTGTGTGTGTGTGTGTGTGTGTGTGTGTGTGTGTGTGTTGTACGTAAGATATAGGTAGCAGAGCCTGAGGTACAATAGGTTGATAGTCCCCAGCAAGCCAGAACATCTGGAGATGCGTGGCCTACATATGTATTTTTATATATATGGTATATTCTAGGATGAACAGCAGTTCATTTCTAATTTTTTTAAGTCGTAAAATTTACCATTTCAGGGGCTGAGATTTTGACTCAGTTGTAGAGCACTCGCCTAGAATGTGCAAGGCCCTGGGTTCAATCATCAGCACCACATAAAAATAAATAAACTAAAGTTATTGTGTCCAACTACAACTAAAAAATATTTTTTTAAAATTTACCCCTTCAAATAAAAAGTTTGTTTTTACAGTTTAAATGGTAATAAAAAATACTTTAATTTAGTGGCATTTCAGATGATCAGCTAATAATATGGCTTGAATTTGTTAAAGAAACAGAAAAAGAATGCCAGCATCTTTAAAAGATGAAAAAATATTTTATTCTAGCAATATATTAATAAAAAATAAAACTACAATTTAAAACCCCACTGCTTTTTCCAAAGATCATTGAGAAACACTTATTTTCAATAAAAAATGTTGCTGCCAATTGCATTGTATTTTTAGAGTAAGACAAAGAGGGATGTAGTATTATGCAGTTGGATTGCAGACAATTGAATTGTGTTTACCCTCAAAAGCAAATGTTGCTGTATTTCTGGTTCAAAGTCCTACTCTTCAAATCCTGTTTATATCACAATTTAATGTAAGGGATCAGAATGGTATTTTGAGTTGATTGATCTGATGCCTGTAACAGATGATGCCCATCACTTTATAAAGGAAAGAGTGTGCTAACAAGGAGAGAGTCAATGCATTCTGCCCACCAGCGCCTCCCAGGTGGGTAATTTAGGCATTAGGATGCTGCCAACTCATCAACTCATTTGAGAAAGTTATCTTCACCTCCACTAGCAATCCCTCACTACATTATCTAATAAACCAACATAACCCATATATATTTATGTCAATTTAATAAAGTCCATCAGAATATCAGCTTGGCCATGGAGGACAAGGAAGACATCTTTATAGTATATAAAGCCCATCCTTTGATTTCTCAAGCAAACCACTCAACCTCTTTGAGCTGTAGCAACCTTCTGTTTGTGAAACAGGGATCATCAAATTCACCTGAAAATTGTAGGGTTTAAATAGAAAACAGAGTTGAAAGAGCCATTCTTGGAGAACTCAAAAAGCATGGAAAATGATATTTGAGTCAAGAAAGGAAAATATATAGGCATTATCCATCCTGATGGTCATAAAAAAGTTTTACATTTGTAAATTTCCTAATGGTAGGAGAATATGGTTGTGGTGACAAAAGTAGAAGGTAGACAGAAACTACCTACTACACAAACTGGGTTTTCATTTCCATTTGTATTAATTGAAGACAGAATCAGCCCCAGCAGAGAGAATTAGTTGAATTTGGGTGCAGGCAGGAAATGTTTTTTAATTTTCTACAAGACCAAATCTATATTGCAGAATTATGAATTACACTGAGGACTGTTGTGCTATTCTGGAAAAGGGAATCAATAATTTTTAAATATTATTGGCTTGGAATTTTTATAATACATATAAATATACATATTATATATAAAACATATATTATATATTATATATGTGTGTGTGTGTAAGATGAACTAACATTTACTAAGTATATTTCATGTGCCAAGGAGTATGCTAAATGCTTGTTACTTACATAATTTAATTCTCATAATAACTCTGGAATGCAATTACTCAGTATCTCTTTTTGGTAGACTAAGAAAACGCATGTCAAATAGTAAAATATCTCACTAAAAACCAGCAAGATCCTACTAGTTAAATACCAGAGAAATCTGACCTCAGAGCCTGTCTTGTATTATATGAAATATTAAGTCTGCATCATTTATAATAGTGAAGATTTAGGAAGTAGGTATTAACTAAATCATGATACACCAGTAATTTATAAGGGTATGCAGTGGTTAAACAGAGTGAGGAAGACAGATGTATATTAATAAAGACAATAATTTTAGAATATATTCAGTGGGAGAGTTATAGAACAAAATGATCTCTTTTATTTTAAAAACCCTATATGTATGAAAGCAAGTGTATATATGTGCATATTATTAAACAAAGGCACCAAAAACGTACATTCGAGAAAAGATAGACTCTTCAACAAATGGTGCTGGGAAAACTGGAGATCCACATGTAACAAAATGAAATTAAACCTCTCTCTCTCACCGTGCACAAAACTCAACTCAAAGTGGATCAAGGACCTAGGAATTAAACTAGAGACCTTGTGCCTAAAGGAAGAAAAAGCAGGCTCAAATCCCCATCATGTTGGATTAGGCTCAAACTTCCTTAATAAGATTCCTATAGCATAAGAATTAAAACCAAGAATCAAATGGGATGGATTCAAACTAAAAAGCTTCTTCTGAGCGAAAGAAACAATCAGTGAGGTGAATAGGAAGCCTACAGAATGGGAACGAATCTTCACCACAAGCACATCAAATAGAGCACTAATCTCTAGAATATATAAAGAACTCAAAAAAACTTAACACCAAAAAAAAAAAAAAAACAAATAACCAATCAATAATTGGGCCAAGGAGATGAACAGACACTTCTTGCAAGAGGATATACAATCAATCAACAAACATATGAAAAAATGTTCAACATCTCTAGCAATTAGAGAAATGCAAATCAAAACTAAGATTTCATCTCAAATCAGAATGACAGCTATCAAGAATACAAACAACAATGAGTGTTGGCGCAGATGTGAGGAAAAAGGCACATTCATTCATTGCTGATGGGACTGCAAATTTGTGCAGCCAATCTGAAAAGCAGTAGAGATTCCTTGGAAAACTTGGAATGGAATCACCATTTGATTCAGCTATCCCACTCCTCAATTTATAGGACTTAAAAACAGCATACTACGGGGACACAGCCATATCAATGTTTACAGCAGCACAATTCACAATAGCTAAATTGTGGAACCAACCCAGATGTCCTTCAGTAGATGAATGGATAGGCAAACTTTGGTATATACACAATGGAACATTACTCAGTGCTGAGAGCCATTGCCAAGTAGGAATGACCCATGGCAATTTCTTTGTCAGCCTACCCAATGTTGCTTAGAGGAAGGATTCTCCATATTGGACCCAGGTCATTTGCAGTGACATTGCATGTAAGGTGACCTTGCTCAAGGACCAGGGCGGATCCAGGTTTAGGGCGAAGGCGTGCCCGCTCCTGTAGTTCCTGTTGAATTCTCCTGGGATTCAGAGAGTATTTGGGATTTTCCCCCAGAACATGTTTTCCCCCAGAACGTGTTTGTAGAGGGCCGGTGTGAGATCGGGAATAAAGAATTGCTGTTTGAATCTACAAGGCTGTGAGTGGCTTGTGATTTTGTGCCCAGCCAGACTGCGGCAACTCAGCATTAAAAGAGAACAAAATTATGGCATTTGCAGGTAAATGGTTGGAGTTGGAGAATATAATGTTAAGTAAGCCAATCCCCCCAAACCAAAGGCTGAATGTTTTCTTTGATATGAGGATGCTGACTCATAATGGCAATGGAAGGGGAACATGGGAGGTGAAGGGGGGAGGGTGTAGGAATGATGGTGGAATGAGCTAGACATCATACCCTAAGTACATGTATGAAGTCACAAATAGTGTGAAAATACTTGGTGTACAATCAGTGACATGAAAAATTCATGTATAATATGAAATGAATTGCATTCTGCCATCATGTATAACAAATTAGAATAAATAATTAAAAACTGCATTCTCTGTGAAGTTATTAACAGATTGTTTTGACTATGATTTTCTACTAATTACAGGTTTGTACGCAGTATACATGCACAATGTTTGACATATGTAATATGTTATTCCGAAAGGATATGTCAAAATACTGGGAAATGAAGCACACTTTACAATGCTATTTTTGATTAGTGTGTGTACATATATTTAAATATATACTGAGATATACATATATATTTATGTTTCTATATTTAGATAAATGTATAGACGTGTCTAAATGTATATATGTGTCTATTTAGATATATAAGATTTATGTTATAAAGAGATGTTTTAGGATTGATGGGATTATTTGAACTTTCTTATGACTAAGTGACCTATTGACAGATAATTGTCTCTTTTCAAGAAATTGCAAATTGACTATATCTTAAAACATATATATATATATATTCATAAATAAATACAGATATATATATATATATATGTATATAATATATATTATATATATATATATATATACTTTTATTTCTTAATAGCAACTTAATACTGTCTGCTCAAATATAGTTTTGGACTTTACATTATGTGTAACTTTGATGTCTTTAAAGCTGGTTAAAATGTGTCAAATAGAGTAAGCCCCAGTTCCTTTCCTCCATAGGCATTTTTCTTTTCCCTAATCTTCCTTCAAAGTAGAAGTATCTCTGATATTTTCCCCCTACAAGTCCACTTTCTGACCTCAGGTCAGAAAATGAGGTTCATATTTCTTTCACCGTAATTCTTTCATGCACCAAGTTTATGGTTTCCACCTTGAGATGCCATTACCAGTGAAGTTGAGTTATTATATACCAAATAGAAATGAACCACAAAATGTGTTTCTCACAATATTTCACAATCCCTAATGCAGGTAGAGGCCCTGATAGAATCCCAAAAATTGCTATCAAAGTTCAAATTGAATGTGAACCATGTAATGCTTCAATTCACATCATAAAGATCTGTCACTGCTCTGCATTTGGCATAGGGTTAATCGAAAATCTAAGTCTTAATCGGTTGAGCCGTGGTTTAGATAGCCATAAATAATGCAGATCTGAATTTATCTGTAATCAGTCTTTGCTGTCTGCAGTATCACAGTGCAGATTGACTTTTCTTGTTCAGCTGCAACAAATGTGAAAAGGTAGATATATTTTTCTTCATGGCTCGACTGTTGACTTTTGTTTGTTTGTAATAATATTTTATTGAAATATGGGTGCATTTAAATCTGTAGGAAAAATGCAAATATCACCAGACTGGTGGCTCACATCTGCAATCCCAGAGACTGGGGAGGCTTAGGAAAGGAGGATTACAAGTTTGAGGCCAGCCTCAACAATTTAGCAAGAACCTATGTTGAAATTTAAAAAATAAATAAACATAAAGGCCTGAGGATGTAGCTTGGTGGAATGCCTGGGTTCAATCGCCAGTAGCAAAGGAAATAGTGTACAGCTTAACAGTTGTCATAAACTGAATACCTAAACAACCAATATTCATATAGAAAAAATGACATATAGCGCTCTAGCTTATTTTGGATTTTTTAAACAATTATGTTTTAAAATTATGGATCAATAATTATAAATGTTGAAAGAATGGCTTGATAAAATCCAATTTTCTCATCCCTGGTTTCAGTCTTCTTTTATGTATATACCTCATCACAATCACCCATTCCTTCTGGATTTTTAATGCAAACCCAAAATATAATATATATATACCTTAAACCATAACTATTTTTGTGGATATAAAAAATATGACTATGATATTATTGTTTATATGACTAAGACATGTATATTCATATAGTTGTTTAATAAGGCCAAATATTTTGATGATGTTCAAATATATGTATTTCTTAATTTTTAAAGAATTTTTTAAGATATTGGGGTTTTGATAAGTTTTATGCATTGCAATTGGCATTAAGTCTTTCTAAATCTATATAGATTCTCTCATTTGTTCTTTCTATAGAAATTCATTTATTGCAGATTCAGTTGGTTTTCTACAGTGTGGACTTGGCTGATTTCATCCTAGGGTGTTATTTAACATGCTTCTCTGTATTTTGTTGCTGTTAGATTTAGATCAGATCAGCTTCTGCATGTGGTGCTGTGCACTTCAGTAGGAAACACAGGCAATCTAGCTTTCTCTCCTTTTGTGGTTTTAACTGTTATTAGTAATCATTAAATGGGTCATTTTTGCCTTAGATTCCCAAAATGGACATTTTGACTCTACAATTCCTCATTTATAATCTGATAACTTCCGTAAATTTCAATTTCACTTCCTGATTATTTGGTTCCTGTTAACCACAGGTCACAATGGAAAAACTGAATAGACATTTGAATCATTCTCTTTATGTACCCATTTTCAAATAAAAGCTCAAGTGTGGCCAGGGTGTGCTCAACCTCAGGATAACCTAAAATCTTTGTAACATTAGAAAAATTAGATTTTTCCCTGTGTGAATATATAAATCTGGTAAATATATTTGGACAATTAGATATATAATGCACATAAAGTGCTTAGTCAACTTTTTACACACAGTAAGAACTCAATCCTTTATAATCATTATTATTGTTTGTTTAAATCTCTCAGATCCAGTCTTCACAAATAAATAATCTGGCTAGGTACTTTATTAGAAGCCATACAGCCTGAGGAAGTAGAACAAAACAATGAATCCTGTTTTTTAAGGTAAACGCTGTTTGGGAAGTGCAGTCTGATTGAGTGAATGCTTACTCAGCAGCCAAGTGAAAGAAAATACACTGCAGTCCTTCCAGAATTATGATGTCACATGCAGAAAAGCAAGAGAGCAAACAATGGTGACTCAGCACCCAAACAGAAATGCCAGTCTATTCTTGATGCTGTTTGTTTGCTTTATTGCTGTGCAAAGATATATGGAAGTTGGTGAGAGTTTAAAATGTAGTGTAAGCTGTTATGAGAGGAGAATATATTAGGTGTATATACATTCCTAGATTTACTAAAAGAAAAAAAAATTGGAGTCTATTTCTTTGTTTTGGAGAATATGTCCTAGAACATTAGAATGTTTCCATATTACTTGGAAAGAATATCCATTCTTCAAGTCCCGCTGCGATGTGTATGTACCTTCTTCTGGGTGAATGGATCTCAAAACGCTACTTTTTTTTTTATAGCAAGGGGTCAGAGAGAAGTGATAAAAGGTTTGAGATAGCAAAACAATAAAACCACAGAGTTTAATCTTAGCCCAAGCATTTTGAAAGACTGTAGATTCATCCTGAAAAAAATATCATTTTCTTTTTGTACAAATTTCATATTATATTTGAAAAAAATGAAAATAAGACTGCTTATACAGATGGCTAACTCAGCAGGTGAGAGTTTAATCAATCTGAGGTCAGAGCTTCATGTCTCGTATGGGCTCATTATTTTCACATTTTCATTTTCAGAGTGTATGTATTTAACCAGGTCAGTCATTTCTTAAATACTTGTACAGACTCACTCTTCAAGGGTAAATTCTTGGATTCTAACTCTACATTGGAAAGAAAATTCAAAGCACACCCATAATAATATTGGTCTGGGGTTTCAACCTCAAAGTCAACATTAATGTTGACATTATTACCCATTGTCTATTGATGAAAGTTGTTGATCCATCAAAATATACCTGGGTTTTCTGATGCTCTTTTTCATTGACAAGTCAATACAATCAACTCATTGAAACAATGAAATGTTCATAAGGTTTACAGTAGATATGATTTAATCTTTGGCTGACCAGCATTTGATAACCCTTCCCATATGTGAATTACTTTATACCTTCTGAGTTGATAATCAATAATGGAGGGAAAAAATCATTTCCCAGAGAAGCATGATTTCAGCCTTCCTTTTAGCCCAGACTGACATCATGTGACCTAACTTTTCCGACCAGATTCCTCCACCTCTAACTATAAATTGGGATTTAGTAAATTTATGGCACAGACCAGGACACATGAATCCTACCAAAAGCAGTGACCTCACTTAGGCTCCAGGGACAGGAGAGAGAATGGCAGAGCAGTACAGTGCACAGGCAGAACAGAAGTGCAAGGTGTGCTCCACAACTGAAGCAGCAGAACTGTCCTCAGAGAGCCCAGATGGATGTGGCAGGGAGACTTCTGCTACCCCCCCTTCATGGCGATTTTTCTTTTCAACCCAATTCTCTAGCTTTCCTAAATATTTTGTGTACTACTTGCCATGCTCTCCATCAATATTCTACCAAAAATTAACAAGATTGCTTCTAACACAGTAATCAAAGAACCTTAAAAGGCACGAGAAGTGATCACAAAACTTCAAAAAAAAAAAAAAAAAGATAATCTGAAATTGATTTTCTGGACAAAACTGAAGTGGAAACTCAACTAGTATTTGGAGAAAGGATTCTGTCCACTCTTGGCATGCAATGGAAAAGCAAATAAATGTAATTTAGCTATCCAAACTTCAATAATCTGATTAGATGTTAGAATAACTTTTAGGGAAATTTAACCACTTTCACTATCTAAATTGAAAACTTGTATAACAAATCTATATGCAGGGATCAGGGAAAATTATTTAAATTACATGAATATCAATAGGAAAGTATGTGGAGAATGTTAAAGTCTTCTCTCAGGGATTTTCTCAGTAGAATTTTGTTTTGTGCTTGCATTTAAAAAAATATGTATATTTGCAATCATTTTTTTCTACCTAGGTTTAAAAGGTGTTCTAAATAAGTAGAAATGCCTTTGAGAAAATAGGTGAGACTAAGAGTCACCAAAAATTCATATATTAGAAAGAAATTTATAAAGTATTTTGAAAGAGCTGACTACGTAAAAGACATAACTATGTCCATACACATATTTTCAACTTCTATGCATGTGGTTTATTTCTCTGCATAAAAACAAGAAAAATTATGAAAATTATGTTATTGGTCCTGGAAATTTTCAAAATATTGCCCATATATGCAAAATAAATCAGAGAATTACATTGGAATAAATCAGAGAATTACATTGCCTAGTTTATTGAGATTCACAGTCAGGGCGGGATGCCCCTGAGCACCATGCAGATAAGGCAGTAAAAACATTTGAAGATCTGAATAATTCCACAGTGGAGGAATGAGAAGACTTAGTGAAGGAGTTGAGAAATAGAATGAGTTCAACATAGATCAAAATATTTAACGACCATGTAGGGCTACCCAACATAGAGATCATGGACCAAGGAGCTTCTGCCGATAAAAACGCTGCAGGTGTCTTTTATGAATTACACAATTCAGTTGTTGCTGACTTCAAGCCTTTGATGAAGTGATTGACACAAAGCAAAAGGTAATAATGATAACAATCGTAAATCTCGGTAAAGACCAAAATAGTGAGATAGCAAGGCTATGCTGATGAACTGTTATTAACACACAGCACATCACTTACTGTGGAGAAAGACATTCTACTTGATGCTCATCCTTGGTCTGTAGAAGAAAAGGTAAGTCATAGATACAATATGCCTTAACTTTTAAAGGAATTTTACTTTTTGCACACCAATACAGTACTAATTGAATATAAGCTACATCATATCATTAGCATTTGAAAATACTCTTTAAAAAAGCAGTTATAAATGTAGGTAGCTATATAATCAATCCCAAGCACAAATAATAGAATCTGATGATAATTTTTACTTTCTTTATTTTTCCAACAACCCATTTTTGTAATTTTAGGTGCAAAATGAAAAGAGGGTCTATGATTCATTGGCTTTCAGCTTTGTACACCCTTCTGACCTATCAACATGACCTTCAACAGCCTGCCCTAAGGACTCTAGAGAAAAGCACCACATACTCCGCTTACATTCGCCTTCCCCATCTCAAATTTTATCAAGATCATAAAAAATTACAGATTGGTATGAAAATTTAAGCATCTTAGAGCTTTAGTGCTTATTTATTTGCTTAAGATACAGTGGTACCTTGTACTGAAAGATAAGGAGGTAATAGAAACTTTTTCATTTAAAGTAGAGTAAGAAATCCACAGACTTGGAGATGGAACACATGGAGCTCATATTTTACATTTGCAAAAAATTTTAATCACTTCACCTGCTTCAGTCAGTAAATATCCCCAAATTCATGAGTAGCAAAATCCTGTGATTTCTTTCTTCTATCACTTTCTTTCAGTACCATTTCTCCTACTGTTTTTTGTAGGGCATATTGGTAGTGGTAATTCTTTCAAAATATCCAAAAAAATATCAAGATTGCTTTTGGAAATCATTTCACAATCTATATGTGTATCAAAACTTCATGCTACATACCTTAAATATATACAATAATGCTGAGAAAATTTTGGCACAAAAATGAAACATCATATATATACATAAACAAATACATGTATTAGTTTATTTTGACTATCAGAAGTAGAATAATACACATTTCTCCAGAGATCCTGTTTGTTTGGTTTTTCCTATTGTTTTTTGTTTGTTTGTTGTTGTTTGTTTGTTTGTTTTGTTTTTTTGGCTGGATACTAAATTTTATGAAACTCTGAGTTACCCTTTTCTGGGAGATGAAAGTGCATCTGAATTTTGTACATGATGGTATATGGATATTACAATAGGCTGAGATTGCTTTATTTTGGTTTTGTTTTTGAAGTGGAACAATCTGAAGGTTTTGTATGCTAAACTGCCAAAAATAACAAATAGTTAGCAGACAAACAGGTTTATAGTGATGAGCAATTATCATGTTCTCTATGATGAGAATCCAATCCTTTTTATGGGTGGATAATCCCTTACCTGATGACTGTTAATGAACACAGAAACTAAATCTCACCATGGAAACTGAAAAGGCCAGATTCTTGTTTTTTTCAAGGCATGACACGAAACATTGGTTTTCAAACCAATGCATCAACTCTGGACTTGAAATGGTGAAACTAGGACAAACAGAACATTTTGCCATTGTGTGCCATGCAAAGCTTTGTAGTTCAGAGTTAGAAAAGTGGAGAGTCTAGTGTTTAGTATCACTAGCAAAGGTACTGTTCATAGGGTTCTTTTGTTCTGTGTCATCTACAATGTCTCCATTATAGACAAATGTTGTAGATTTTGTCTATGGCCCTATTTATATCGAGTTTTCCTTGTTTCTGCACAGTTTTTCAGGCCTGGTTCTCTAGCAATCCTGGAATTTATGTTCAGTTACAAAATTTCCTTCATAAATTCATTTTTTTTTGTAAAAATATGTCTAAATGTCTGTAGAAAAATGACTGATTCTTGGTGTAGCAAAGGGTACTGCAATCTTTAAGTAAAGAATAAGTATGCATTATCAGAGAACTGCTTAAAATAGCTGCCTAAATATCTGATCTGCAAGTATATTGAGAATCTTGAAGCTAACATTCTCACAAAGCAAACAAGTTATGGTTCCATTAGGAAAGAGAAGCCATACTTAGCTGATATTTTGAAATGAATTTAAGAAAGAGATTATCTACAGTTAACAAAATAAGGAAACCAACAGAGATAATGAGGCCTGTGACCAGCAATGGTAAAAATGCTCTGTATAAGAAAAATTGAGAAAAAGTTTACTAGAGTCATGGAGCACTGACATTGGGAAAGAGAGTAATCTAACAGGAACTATGGTTATAAAAGAGAAAGCCATACCCAAAACTGCAGGACCACGGGAAGGAGGTGGAGAATAGTAGGAAAGAAGTATACACAGACCTTTATTCCCTCAGGTTTTTCATCTTCATTGGTGACTCCCAATCATCAAACATAGAAGCCAACTGAACCCTCTTTCATTATAGAAGAACAGAGAATGGCTCCAGGGCAAATCAGATCATACCCTGAATAATAATCTCTTCAATTCAGCTTTTAAAATTAATTAGGAGAACTTTCAAAATGCATTGTTCCCATTACATGTCTAAGTTAAAAATTTTCTCAACTAAAATGCTCTAATCAGAAAAATGTCAGAATTTTCAAGAGGCAAGTAAATTCAAAAGGAAAATAAATATTTCTAAAGAATATAAGGGATTTGGAGGGTTTTACAATTAGAACATATGATGTTTACTCTTTAAAACTGTGCTGGACCAAGAGAGTGCACTTATGGAGAGTGAGCACAAAAAGCCCACAAACCTCCACCCTAGTAAAACAACACTAACTGGTAAAAAAAAAAAAAAAGTAAGCAACAATTTGACATTCTGGAATTTGTCCTCAGGCAAATTGAAAAAATTTTTTTGAAGAAAATCTGATAAAATTTTATGAAAACAAGGGTGAATTTCATTGTTTAAATCCTATGCCATCCATTCCCACCTGCAGCTCAGCATGATGGAAGCTCTTCTCCATCAAGGAACACAAAAGAAAATGGGACTTGCTCTCCTCAGCTCCCAATGTGGAGTTATGGATTTTCCCCAGGAGGGGCATAGCATCAGCATTTTTCATCTCTTTCAGTTTTATTTCTAAAACAAATTTATCCCAGGCAGAATAACTGAGAAATCTGAGAAAACCTTAATTCAATCAGTCCCTGCTCATAAGGTGGATACTCTGTGCCAGATGCAGCAGAACAAAACTGTTAGACCTTCATTATCCTATATATCCATAATTAGGATTATTTTTCCAAAGAAGATCTATAAACGACGAGTAAAAATATGAATTGATGCTCAATATTCTTAAAGAAATTACCCATTAGAGATATGAAAATCAAAGTGATGAAGAGTTAACTTCACACTTACCAGCGTGGCTATAATTTAATCAATAATTAAATATATGCAATACTGGGGCCCTCATCTGTTACTAGTTTGAACTGTGAATTTGTCTAGCCAGTTCAGAAAACATTTTGGCATTCCCTAAAAAAGTTTTAAATATAATGTAACTGTACAGTCAGCAATTCTATAACTATCTACCCAAGTTAATTGAAGGTGAAATGAAAGCTTGATCATGCAAAAAATTTTACAAAAATGTTCACAGTAGTGTTAGTCATAATAGCCAAGAAGTAGAACCAATGCAGAGGTCTGTCAACCAATATTTGGGCAAGTACAATAAGGTGTAAGTACCTGGAGAGGGGACTGTCATTTATCCATTTCAGGGAATGAAGAATTGACACATGCTAAAACAGATGAATTTTAAAGATGGTATTCCAGAAAAAAAAACAGTTATGAAAGATTACATATTGTGTGATTTCATTCATATAAAATATATCTAATGAGCAAATCTATGGGGATAGAGCATGCCTAAGTAAATTCCTAGGATGGGAAAGCTGGGGGAGAAATGAGAGTAATTGCTATTGGGCATGAGTTTTCTTTACAATGTTGATTACAATGTTCTAAAATTGTGGGGTTGGTGGCACAACCTTATGAACATACTTAAGAACGTTGAGTTGTACACTTCAAATGGTGAATCTTACAGCATGCAAATTATATTTCACTAAAACTATTTTAAAAAGTGAAATTGGTTAGTAACTTGACCTGATATTTTCTTCCGTCTTACCTGTAAAATATACTAGAAAACAGAGAAAATATAAAAGCAGGAACAGAAGGTCAACTGGTGATCAAAATTGAGAAATTTTCAAGAATTTTTAGTTTGAAAAGCAAATACAATTGTTGTATGCTTATGCTTAGCCAAGTTAAAAATAACAGATGGAGGTAACCATTCTCTGACTTTCCCTAAATAGGTAAACAGATGCTATTCCACATCTGCTGCCTCTTTACCTTATTTTTTTTCTCTTTACTGTAACATTACTTAAAAAAAAAATAACTTTGTGTTAACTTCAGAACTGAGCACTTGCTCTTCCCAGTGTGTACTTGTTTTCCTGCCCCTTTTTAGTCCTTCCTCTGTTTGTTTCTTTCTACTTCTGTGAGGAGTCAGAAATACATAGAAATCAACAAGTGAACACACACTGAAGGAGACTGCTGTGATGGGAAATTATATCTTGGCAGATATATTATCATCATTAAGAGCAGGGAAAGGTGTAGAAGGAACTGTATAGGAACACTGAGAGTCTGTTTTCTGACATGAAATACATCCACTTAGGGGAAGCAAGTCATAAAGCAATGCCTGAAGAATACAGTGCAGACATGGATAGCCACATGGATTAAATTTGTTTGGATATAAACAATGGACTAAGAGTTTTGCAAATGAAACTGCCCTCCTGCTGTGAATACCAAACTAGAGTTTCCATAGCATTACATGGCCAGACAGTGGAGTCAGGTGCTATGTCAAACATACAGATTCAATTTGCTATTAACAAAAATTTAGAATGATTACAGTTCTCATGTTAAGGTTTGAATTCATGGGAAATTAAAAATATATACAGAATAGAACAGTTGAGTGTCTCAGAAATCTTTTGTCACTTTAAAAAAATATAGGGAAAGCAATAATCCTGCCAAAAAGAAACAAAGGGAAGAAACAGGTTCAAACTTGTTCTCAAGTGGTTGATTTTCAGCTTTCCTCTTTTTAACTAGCATTCATCAGTATAGGAACTTATGAAACTATATTAGGTATTATGATGGATATTAAAGGCATAAATCTTAAAATTATTATTCTTATTTTTTATGTTTTGATCAAAAGCTATCAGTGAAACTAGCAATAATATTACTGGAAGTAATCTTAGTGTTTCTGTGGCTCAGATATCTGTGACAAAAAGTGAACCTAGCAAATTATTTTTTTAAAATTGTTCAAATCTTGATATTTCTTTCCACAACTAGTGACTCTTAAGCAACCATGATCCTGGCCTGTAGTAGTGATCAATAAATATGTGTTGAATGTTGAAAACATTAAATATATCTGGGGTGTCACTTCTTTTAATAAATTGTTTTAAATACAAATAACACTAATATTTTTCTTCATAAATCAGCATCTTTATCTGAGTTTGCTTACAATGTGGTACATATTCATAAAACAAGTTGTTTATACTCTAGATTTGAGTATAAATAGAAAATAAATCCATACATGTACTATCCTATGTCCCTTAGTATTGGAGAACAATTTACTGGGACCTTGTTCTGTTTAATGTAACCAATGTTACTGATGGTAGAAATGTAGACAGCTATTCTTAAGACTTATATATTCTACCTGGGCATTGCCTTGACTTAGAGGCAGGATCTTCCACTGTCCTGAAGAAACCTAGACTGCTATCTGTATATTCCTGAAAATAAAAGGATTTTTTCTAAGCATATTGTTGGCAGATAGCTCTAGAAGCACAAGAGACTAGATCTAGTTCCAGGCATCAAGTCCATTCTAAAAAACATATAGCATATGAATATGTTCTAGAAAATCTTTTGATTCCCCTCATCTGTTCCTTCAGCATAAAGGACATGTTTCTGAAACATATTTTATTGGCCTTTGAGGCCTGCTCATTTTGCATCACCAGGAAGTATCATGCCTTCATTCAGGCTGAGGCACTTGATCTATAGCCAATTTTTATAACACTTCTTATCTTCTGGACATTGTTCTAAGCTTTTTATTATTAGCTCATTTACTTGTCACAACAACATGTGAAGTGGATACTACTATTATTACCTTTATTTCATAGATATTTTTAAAAGTGTAGCATAGAGAGATTGAGTGATTTGTTGCATTTGAACCCAGTTCATCTGGGCAGCAGCCTCCATGTTGGAAACCACCATGCCGTCACCCTCCACCAATTCTGCTACAAAGTGACACTGGAATCACCCGAAGGTGCTGAGATGCAGTGAGCCACGGTGATATTCCACAAGTCCCTCAGGAGTTTGTGTTGGCATAGTAGGAATTAGTTCTAGAAGAATGTGTCAGTTAGCCAATTCTTCTCGACTTCTTTTAATTCCAGAAAGAAAATACAATATTACTTAGTTTTTTTTTTGTTGTTGTTGTTTGTTTGTTTTGGTTTTGCTTTATTTTGTTTTGCTATTCTTGTAAGAAGAGAAAACAAGGGAGGACACATATTGCATATTCCATTTTGTCAACCTGTTTTGTATCATTTTTCTTTTTCTAATGATTCAAAAAAATTAAGAGAATATAAAAATGTGGGAATCATATGTCAAGCGTTCGTAGTTGTTATGTTTGGATGTGACATGTCCCCAAAACCTCATGTGTGAGACAATGCAAGAATGTTTGGAGAAGAATGAGGGAATTAATCCCTGATGGGCGTGGTAACTGGAGGCAGGTGTGGTGTGGCTGCAGGAAGCGGCTCTTTGTGGGCGTGGCTATGGGTATATAGTTTCTATCCATGGCATGGAGTCTTTCTCTGCTTTCTGATCATCATGTGAGCTGCTTCTCTATGCCACACTCTTCCACAATGATGTCCTGCCTTACCTTGAGCACTGTGGAATTGAGCCTGCTATCTATGGAGTGAGACCTCTGAAGCAGTAAGTTCCCACATAAACTTTTCCTTCTCTATAATTATTGCGTTTTTAGTTTCAGCAGCGAAAAAGCTTACTAAAACAGTAGTAATACATATTTCCTTTATTTTTATTCTTTTTTTATTTTAGTCCAAAATTTAAGTTTTTTTGTTCAGCCTCCCTAAATTATTGTACTTACCCAAAATAAAGACTTCTTAGAACTTTAAAGTATACTTGTTTAAGATATCTTAAACACTTTTTGAAATAACAGTTTGAGTTACATATTTAAAAATGATCCAATGAAAGAAAAAGGCTAATATTTGCAGCCAGGACACTGTTTGTGTGAGAAAAATATGATCTATCCAACATACACATCTAATATATGAATAATTATGACCCATTCTTTTGGATACCTATAACAAACAATGTTGATGTCCCAACACACAAAAAAAGATAACTTTGAAGAAATTCTGTTAAGATGGTTAATTCATCAAATTTGTTTTCTAAAATTGATATATACATAAAATGCAACTAGAATGTCTGACAAACGATTTAGGTAATTTGAATTTAAGCTGAGTCATGTTTTGCCTTGTGGCTAACATATCCTACCTTAACAAAATATAGTGATAACCTATATTTAAAGTAAAGTGACCAATGTCTACCAGGCATGGTGGCACATGCCTGTAATTCCAGCAACTTGGGAAGCTGAGATGGGAGGATCACGAGTTCAAAGCCAGCCTCAGCAAAAGTGGGGCACTAAGCAACTCAGTGAGACCCTGTTTCTAAATAAAATACACAATAGGGCTGGGGATGTGGCTCAGTGATTAAGTACCCCTGAGTTCAATCCCCAGTACCTCCACCCCCCAAAAAAACGTGACCAAAGTCTGAGAAATATTAAAATACACTGTATATTTTTTATGGCACACAACTCATTAGCCAAATATCCCAATGACATCAACCAGAACAAATGCACAAGAAATATAGATATAGGATCACTTTAAGTTGTTATTTAAGAATATGTATTTCAAATGATATTCTTAAACTCAGAATCTTAGAGTAGAGATCTGAACAAAGAATTGGCACTTGAAAGTACAAAGGAGACTGAAGAAATTCCACAGTTCTCCAAGTTTTATTGGCTGTTCCAAAGTCTCTTTTCCTCCCATGATTTACAGAGACAATATCCCCTTGAAAAGTAGCAAGCTTTGACTGTGTACGCTGGAGTACAATGTTGAGTTTTAATGCTATTGTCTGAAAAACCCATAGCAGCAAGCAAGACTCTTTCTTGAAATAATTAGAACAGATGCTATATATGATCATGGATAATTATTTACTGCAGACCAGAAAATAGTAGTTAGTATAGCCTAATAAAAAGCATGTTCAGAATTTTCCTAAATATAATATAGAAAACAATACAGTTTGACATGAATCAAATTCAAAGTAATTTTCAGTTGATTATTAGGAGAACAAAGGGAAAATTTTCCATTGGCCAGAATAGATCACACATTTAAATAATCCTTTGAGATGAGATAAATAAGAAATTGGAATTATAATGATCAAAAGAACTAAGATATATATATTTTCCAAATATTCTTAGTTTCTGAATTTTGTCACACATTACAATATAGTATCATGAGTAATAAAGATATTTTCTACATCAATGCCAACACAGTACTTCTTATACCACTACTTTTTGAGAGAAAATATGCTAGATATAAGTAATTATTAAATATCCAATCAGTTACAGGTATTTGTTGGAATCTTTTGGGTTTTTTCCCCCTCTTTTGGTATTGAGGATTGAACCCAGGGTCACTTAACCACTGAGCCACATCCCCAGGCATTTTTTTTTTTTGTATTTTATTTAGAGACAGGGTCTTCATGAGTTGCTTAGGACCTCATTAAATTGCTGAGGCTGGCTTTGAACTCATTATCCTCCTGCCTTAGACTCCCAAGCCTCTGGAATTACAGGTGAGTGCCACCATGCCCGGCTATTTATTGGAATTTTGTGAGCTAAAAAACTCTGCACCAAAAATTGAAGAGACCAAGATTAAGAAATCATCCCCTTGGGGCTGGGGATATGGCTCAAGCAGTAGCGTGCTCGCCTGGCATGCATGCAGCCCGAGTTCAATCCTCAGCACCGCATACAAGCAAAGATGTTGTGTCTGCCGAAAACTAAAAAATAAATATTAAAAATTCTCTCTCTCTCTTAAAAAAAAAGAAAAGAAAAAAGAAATCATCCCCTGCATAGACAAGTTCTGCTCTCCTTCTTCACTCCCCACCTCAAGATACCCCTTTGATTCTAGCCTGTGGTCAAGCAGGTGTGTGTTGTGGAAATAAATTATTTATGATACATAATTCAAAACTCATTTTCAGTGTCTAAGGAGAAAATGCTAACCCATGTCCTTCTTTATTTGGTCCAGGAGTATTGTGTTAGTACCAAAAATTGTATCAGCAAGCTTAACTGTCATTGTGGCACATTTCATTACATTAAAATAATGCATGCATTTATTATTATTACTTATTTATGATAGCAGAATGCATTACAATTCTTATGAAAACATATAGAACACAATTTTTCATATCTCTGATGTATACACAGTATATTCACACCAATTTGTGTCTTCATACCTGTACTTTGGATAATAATGATTATCACATTCTACCATCATTAATAACCCCATGCCCCTTCCCTTCCCTTCCAATCCCTCTGCCCTATCTAGAGTTCATCTATTCCTCCCATGCTCCTGGCCCCTATCCCACTTCGAATTAGCCTCCTTATATCAAAGAAAACATCATTCTAAATGGAGAACAATTTAAGGCATTCCATCTAAAAACTGGAACAAGACAGGGATGCCCTCTTTCACCCTTCTATTTAACATAGTTCTTGAAACACTGGCCAGAGCAATTTTTTAGACAGATGAAAAAAATTAAATGGATACACATAGGAAAAGAAGAACTCAAATTGGTAGTATTTGCTGATGATGTGATTCTATACCTGGAAGATCCTAAAAGTTCCACCAGAAAACTTCTAGAAGTAGTAAATGAATTCAGCAAAGTAGCAGGATATAAAATCAACACCCATAAGTCAAAAGCATTTCTGTATATCATTGACAAATCCTTAGAAAGGAAAATGAGGAAAACTACCCCATTTTCAACAGCCTCAAAAAAAAAAATACTTGGTAATCAAGTTAACGAAAGAGGTGAAAGATGTATATAATGAAAATTACAGAAATCTAAAGAAAGAAATCAAAGAAGACCTTAGAAGATGGAAAGCTTTACCTTGTTCTTGAATAGGCAGAATTAATATTATCAAAATGACCATACTTTGAAAAGCACTATACAGATTTAATGCAATTCCAATCAAAATTCCAATGACATTCCTCATAGAAATATAAAAAGTAATCATGAAATTCATCTGGAAAAATAAGAGACCCAGACTAGCTAATGCATGCATCTTTTAATGGAATTAAATAGTGTTTGAAACCACAAAGAATTAGACTAAGTATTTTTTTCTTAATTGAATGTTAGAATATTTCATTATAAAGCAAGACTAAGTTTCTTTCACAGTGAGTCTTTCAGGGTGAGTCATTTCAGCAGTGCACCTGAATTTGCAATATATGGCCACATCAATCTCTGACAGATTAATAGTAAATGGAAATACTCAAATTTGATTAAGCTAGGTGATTGCAAATTTATGTTATTAATATTTATTTTAAATACCAATCCTTATAGAAAAATCATTCTACTTAAGAAGAGAATGAGATGGTGTTTTAACTAAGTGCCCATAAGAGATATAATTAACAACTAATGCTTGATATGTGTACGGAGATTCCTTGGTTACATATTTACTTTGCCAAAATACCTTCAAAGCAATGTTTCCCATAGTAGCCTCCTGGATATAGATGAAGCACAGTAATTTATATCTAAAAGAAGTAAAAGCATATTATGGTTCCAGATCTATTTCCTCCTAAATGTATGGAGAATTCTGAAATACCTGCCCAAGCCTGGACACCAATTTTTATTTTTTATAATTTTTATTGAAGTTTCTTTTCAATTGTGTAATAATAGAAAAGTTATGATTCTTTGAAACCTGAACACAAAATACCTTAATTTCTTCAGCCCTTGTGAGCAGAGTGTGAAAGAGTAGAAAAGAAAGTTAAAGGGCAAAGGTGAATGAAGGGAAGGGAGAGAGGATGGGAAAAGGAAAGACAGCTGAATGGATCTGACATAACTTTCCTATGTTCATATATTATATATGCCACAGTGAATTTCACCATCATGTACATCCACAAGAAATTAATTAAAAATAACTATGGGTAAATGGCAGAAAGATCAATGGAGGGAAGGGAGCAGGGGGTGAGGGGAGGGATGGAGAAGGAGAGGTACTGAGGTCTGAGTTAGAAGAAGATCTATCCATGGCTTGTATAGTTAAGTCAAAGTGAATACTACTGTCATGTATCACCAAAAAGGAGCAAATTTTATGAAGAAGGCAAAGGGGAGACATTTGGATAACTTAAGTTATTATCAGTGTTTTTTAATCTATGCATGGTCTATATAGATCAGGAAGGAGTCATTGTGACTAGATTGTTCACTGCATATAAGGATCTGCTTCTGGCCCTTTGTGTCCACAGGATCCTAGCACAGCATATAATATCTGAGTACATACCTAAAAAAAATATCTCCAAGATGTTTTTCACAGTGGATGCCTGTTATAAAACTTTGTCAAGACATTTAAGAGTTCATCTAAGACTGAATTCATTCTTGTTTCATGTGACATTTGGGATATTTGGTTGTTCTCAAATTTGGATTCATACAGATGCCTGGGGCATTGCCCAGAGACTCTTATTCGATCTTGTGTAAAACCTGGGTATCACTTTTATAAAAGATTTACCTGTGATTTTACTGTGCAGTAGTTTCATGATCCACTCTCACTGTCCCAAAACAGTGCTTCTCAAAATGAGAAGTACATGAAAATCATCATTCCAATACAGATTCAGATACAGAATGTCTGGAGGCAGGAACAGACTTTTTATATCTATAAGAAGCATAGATTAGTAGTAATGATACTATTGAGAGCAGAGTGGCTAATCATTCTGGATTAGCCTAGGATTTGGGATTTTAAATGCTAAATCAGAAATGTTCTGGGGGATACTGAGACATCAGTCTAATTATTGGTCCAAGGACTATATTTTGTACATTAAGAACCTAGCGAAGATTCAAGCATGCTTCAGGATCACTTTTAATGCTCATTAAGAGTCAGATTACTAACATTTAACCCCCAAATTTCTCCTGTTGGTCTGGGATAGGTTCTGACATTTTATAGTACTTAAAAATGTCTAGATAATGCTGATGCCACTGGAGTCAGGACCACTCTTATTGAACTATTAGTCTAATCAGCACTTCTCAAACTTGTGCAAATCAAAATTGTCTGGAGAGCTTTTAAACTACTAATGTTCAGGCCTCATCCTCAGTAATTGTTCCGGGGTCCAGCCTGGGATTTTAAAAAACACTAAGTAATTTTAGTATGCATTCAAGGCTGAGAGTCATGGTGAATACCTATATTATAATTATCTTTAGTTCAAATATAAATTAGTTTTTGTGTATTTGATGTTCATGTTTATTCATGTCACTCTCTGTTCTATCAACACAGAATATCATGAATGACTGATCAAAGACATTAAAGGTCTGAGTCCACATAGAGCTATTTCTTTTTCCTGGATGTATTTATTATCATAAGCCTAAAGAAGAAAGAATGTGAGTAGGATTCATAATTCCCCACTTCTGAGGCAGGCTGTGTGCCTCTTCTTCTTCTTCTTCTTCTTTTTTTTTTTTTTAAATCTTGATACTTTTGGTTATCACAAATTTGAGAAAGCTCTTGCTTTCTATCCTCTATTTGGGTTATACTTTCCTGCCTTTCCATTCTCTTTTCACTTTTCCTTTTTGTAGCCCTCTTTTCTTTGTCTCAAATGAGCTTAAAACAACTACTACCACTGTTACCTTTACATCACAGTAGTATAGTAGACTTTAATGCCCGTGTTTTCCCCAGTGTGGTTTCTTATTCACTAGAAGGGCTTTTTATCCCTTTTGACTATTATGATATTTACTCAAATTTCTCAGTAAAAATTCATACTGGTGTTTGAGTATTTTCTGGTTTTAGACAATATTTAATTTTTATATATAAAAGAAAAAAATAAATTTTAACATACTCTCACCCACAAAGAAATATTACATCTCCCACCATCATCTAAATGTATTTAAAGCAATCTTTTATTTTGGTTAAAATATTATTTAGCATGTGTTATTATGAGATTAAATCCATTCTTTCTTTATTGTTGAATCATAAATGCTATCTAATGATATTATTGTAGTTTTTTTCTCTGTTTTCTCTGACATTCATTGTAGCCTCTTTATTTATTTTTTGCCCCATTTACTTATTTTTCTACATTATAATAACCACCTCATTCCCAAACCTGAGTGTAAATATCTGTCCATGTTATGTGTAACAAATATATTTTTAAAGTTTCATTTTTCTTGTTTTGTTCATTTGTTTTTCATGGATACATCTGTTTATGATGCCATAGTTTTTTTCTAGTCTCAATTCGAGTCCTGAAAGTCTGTAATAATGGTTTTTTCCAGGGATATCCTTTTATCAATAACCTTAAAATACCTTTCCTCTCTCTAGCTTGTTAAATCCATTCTTTTAAGAACTGAATATTTCCCCTCTTTTCTGGTTTAGTTTTTTTTTTTCAAAAAAATTTTTTTTGTAAAGCACACACTTAAGTAGCTTCATGAGAAAAGAATTATAAGATATGATTTGGAAGGTAATCTTTCTTGTGCAAAAATGTCTGGGTTTAGCTGGGCACAGTAGCATATGGATGACACTCCAATGACCAAGAAGGCTAAGGCAGGAGGATGACAAATTTGAAGGTAGCCTGGGCAATTTAGCAAGACCTTGTCTTGTTTGTAAGGAATGGGATTATAGCTTGAAAATAATTTGCTTTCAAAAATTTTAAGGAACATCTCCTTGAATTCCAGTTCCCAAAATTACTTGCAAAAAGCTGCTGCAGCCATTCTAAGTCCTATGCTTTGTATTCCACTTTTTCTCTTTCCTGACACTTTTAAGATGCATTTGTTTATCTGTTGTTTTGAAGTTTCTTCATGTGTTCCTTTGGTATTGCCCATTTTTGCATACAACATACTAGGGATTAGTAGGGCATTTCAATATAGAATCTAGAGATTTTCAATTGTGGGAGTTTTCTTATGTGCTACTTTTAAAATTTCTTTCTTTACTGAAATATTTGGTCTTATTAACTTAGTGTATTTCTTATATTTTTATCACTTCTTTCTAATAAATTTTGATTTTCTTTTATTTTTATGGAGAAAAATTTGTTTTCTATTCTTTATGTTAAAATTTCTATTTTTACTTTTGTATTTTTGAAGGATAATTTTTCAAATTCTTTGAATAGCTCATTTAATGGGATCCTATCCTCATATCACAAATACAGTATTTTTCTATTTCTCTGAGAAAACTCCTTGGAATTTACTTTATGAACTCTGTGACATCCTATACTTTCTATCTTCCTATTATATTAAATCTTGCTTCTTTCATGTATGAGACTCCCCCTTCTTTAAATATCTAATAAATATTCTTATTTAAAAATGAGTCATTAAATGTTCACTATGTTTAATGAAGGTAGAGGAATACAAATGTTAAAAGTGTGGATTTATTATTTGGTAATAAAACGTAGAACTTCTGTTGAATACTTTCAAAGTTCAGGATTAATTTAGGTTTGTATTTCAGGCCAACCTATGTTCCCTAGAGAGGAATCCTCTGATCTCAGACTAGGTAATGCACTAGGCTGCTAGCTGTATGTCAATCATGTGATGCAAGGGAGCATAAGATGAACAATTCATTATGCATACAATTTTACTCAATGTCCCTGTTCTTCGTTATATTACCACTAGTCTCAGTTGTGCCTGATATCTCTGAGTCCAGAGCCCCTCTAATTACCCTTTGATTCCATCTCTCCAAAGATTAAACCTTTTATCTACTGCTGGATGGGAGAAAAGGATGGGAGTTGAAAAGTTAGGTTTTATCAGCCAATCTTCCTTTATCTTGCCCTAATTTCTTATCTTTCCTTTCTGAGGTAACTGCTGTCTCTAATTTTGATGCTTTTTTTTGGGGGGGGGGGATTCTGCAGCACTATTCATCACCTTTCTTGACTTCTACTCAGGCAGGCTAAAGTTCAACTCTCTTTGTTCTACTAGTTTAGGTGTCACTTCCTATTTATTTTCCATCTTGCAAAATTGTGTAGACTTTTTTTTCTCTGCTTTCACATCCTCATTATTCCTTTGACTTTGTCATTTAAAAAGTCTTTTATCATCATATTAGTGTAATCTTCCACATTTAATAGGATAACATAAACCCCTTCAATTTTTCTTTCACAAAGTAGTGATAAGATGATACTTGTGGTCTATCTGCTTGGGAAGATGCATCATTCTCACCCTCATTGTATGAAATAAGGCCCCTTATACTTACCTTACCAAAATGTTATGTTTCCTGGTACACACAATGTCAAGTTCAACAGGTTCACGTGAAAGTTTGAGACCAAAGTTCTAGTTAGTAATCAAATAGTCTTCTTTTTTTTTTGGCCTCTGGGTGTACAATTTCCCTGGAATATTTCAGAGATAGTTAAACTTATAACTGGGCAGTTATAAGTTTCCTGTCAAATACTGTAAATCATATAGATCATCATTTTATACACACACACACACACACACACACACACACATATGAAACACACATTGCTATGTTTTTGTTTTTATTTTGCCTGACAGTTTTATTCATCTCTTATTTTGTCCTTCCCATTGAATTGCCATCTGCTGAGTGCCAACCCTGCAGTTGGCCCAGTCCAATTCAAATCCCATCCCTGCCACTTCCTGCCTGGGTGACCATGGCTGTATAAATTCACCTCTCATATCAACTCACTTTTAAGACAGGAATAAAAATAGGGATAAAAAGATTAGATTAAGTAATATATGAAAAATCTTTAACATAGTACCAAGTACAAGGACAGTGGTTAATAAATGATAGCTATTTTCTGTGATTAATACAATGATAATGATATAAGAGGTATAAACCATGGTCTTAAATGTTATTTTTCCATTTTGTATACCTAAGTACCTTCCATAAAAGTAGGTAAATGCATATGAGAAGTCTTGAGTACAGAGCATTTATGAAAAAAGTTCCATTTAATTACATTTTAAAATTATGTTCGTCTGAAAGTGAAGTCATACACAATAAAGGTGCTTAACAAAGCCTATTTGGTAGGAGAGCTCTGAAAGTTGGATGTGCTTTCCTGACATGGTTTTCTCAGCAACCTGAATCTCCCTCAGTCTTGTTTGCATGAGTCAATTATTGAGCTGAGCCTTCATAGAATACACTTAAGACAGCTTAAACCTTTCTGAATTAGCAAAGATTCCAAATTTCTGCAGTGTGAGAATCCATACATCTTACTGTATTCTTAGACTATAGTTTGCTCTTCAGAAAGTAGGTCTAGCTGAGATTCTTGTTCCATGTACACTTTTTCACTCTTCTGTTACCTATTTAATCCCATATAATAGGGGCCAGCTCACACTGGCTCCCTGTGGTAAACTGTGTGTTTCTCTCTCTCTCTCTCTCTCTCTGTGTGTGTGTGTGTGTGTGTGTGTGTGTGTGTGTATAATTTTCAAACTGTAAATTTCATAAAGGCCATACTCCCAAGAATTACCAAGTACTAATAATGCTTGACTGGATTGTAAGATTTGGGGTATAATCCATTTATATTTTCCAATTTATGTGACAAAATGTATATTGTATATTTAACAAGGGTAAAAGTTATAAAGAAATTATCACTTGGAGCCTCCACTTTCAGTGAATGTAGCTATTGGCTATTTCCTGAGACATTAAACAAAATTAGAAAAAGATCACTGTGAGATAAGCTTGAATTTAGAGTAAAGCCCCTGCTATGTAGTAAGATCAATT
This sequence comes from Callospermophilus lateralis, assembly GCF_048772815.1. Taxonomy (NCBI): domain Eukaryota; kingdom Metazoa; phylum Chordata; class Mammalia; order Rodentia; family Sciuridae; genus Callospermophilus; species Callospermophilus lateralis. The sequence continues at coordinate 122,032,484 of NC_135306.1, read as the reverse complement.
ATTAAATTCTAACAAGGTACTTAGGAAAACATGATTAAAATCGCCTTCCTATGAAGCTTGAGTTCCCTTGGACTTACTTTTAGCTTCCTATAACCCTGAGCAGATCTTTGGGAGAGGGAGCCTGTGTCCATGTTGACTCCTACTATGGATGGCCTGGTTGTCCTGAGCTCACAGAGCCACTAGAGATTCCCTTGCCTTGGTGTTTTAACACAAAGTATCTCTGAGGCTGCTGTGTAGATTTTCCCAATATGTCTCGCCAACCTGGGCAAGAAAATGAGGACTAGAGGGTATTGTCATGTACACTGTTCAGTGCACTTGCTTTGTCAAATTGTTTTTTAATATTCCACTCAGCCCAGAAATGAGTTTCACAGTTTTCTGTAGCATAGTAATTTCCAGAATGCATGTGTGAGGTCACTGAGCCGTTGTGTTCCTCATCAGAGTTAACGGAGCTGTATTAATCTTTTCATTGTCTCCCCTCACATATGGCAGGATGACGGATTGCTTGGCATATGCTGGAGTGCCACATGGTACCAAACAGACGGAGAATGTTCAGGCAGGAGCCGGGCTGGGCAAAGATGTACTCTACAATTCTGTGTTTGTGAACAGAAACAATTGGGCGGGATTTCTTTGCTTCCTTTGCTGATATCTAGATTCCGAACTAGTGGGGAGAAATTACCCTGAATTAATTTCTGTCACTTTATTGATCTGTATTCTATTGAATGTGAACACCTTTCCAATTAGTGACCAGAAATTAGCCAACCCTCCAAATGAATCAGTTAATGCTAGAAATTATAACATATATATTACAACATTTTATTCTCTTATTTCAGAAATGGAATGTTATTAATGTCATTGCAACTTTAGATCATTCTTTCTTAATTTTCTTTCCATGCTAGTCTGTTAATTTATTTCAGTAAATATTTATAACACATTCATCAAATCAGACACTAATCTAAGGCCTGAAGATAATATGTGGAACTAAATGTAGAAGCCCCAGTCCTTGTGTCACTTAAATTCTAGTGGAAAGAAAATAGAACTAGAAATAATCAAAATAAAAAAAAACAATGTCAGATGGCAGGTGCTATGGAGAAAAATAACACAGGCTAAGTGGCTAGAAAATTATAGAAGCTATCTCATGGAGGAACCATCTGGAAGTAAGGAAGATCTCTGCAAATATGAAGAAAAAGAATGCAAAATTCTTGAGGTGGGACTGCAGGTCTACATAGTACACTTGAGAAACAGAGCAAATGGCCAATGTAGCTGAAGAAGGTAAGAAAGACAGAGAGCAGTAAGAAAGTAGAAAGGAACCTGGTATCTCAGCATGTGGTGACTTTCAGGTATTTGAAGGACTTAGATTCTACTCTGAGAAACAAAACCGCCTAAGAATACTCACAGCAGAGAAAGAACATGGCTTTCATTTTAAAGCAGTCACTGGAGTTCCTCCTTGGGGAGATAAGAATGGACTCATAACTTTTGGAAGGCTGTGGTTAATAATCAAGATAGGGGTGATAGTGGATTAGGGCAAGAAGTTGGCAGAGAATTGCAAAAAGCAATTATATTCTAGATATAAATTGTAAAGACTATTATTACATTTGGTGATATATTGATTGTGGGTGAAAGATTTTAAAAAAACAGTTTAAAAGAATAATCCTGAAAATCATAATAGAGGCTGTTACTTCTGAAATGATAGAATACAGATCTCTAATTCCCTTCTGTAGAGGCATTAAAAGTATAGGCAAAAATTGTCAGAATAAATTTCTTATACCCTGGAGATTAACCAAAGGCTTATAGCAAGCGAAGAGACATCTATTTAAGAAAAATGATGGAATCTTAGTAAAACCTTTAAGCTTTGAGATATGTAAACTTTCCCTTTTCCCATCACCACTTTTCAATTCTTTGGCAGACTTGAAAATTCAGTCTACAATCACAGCAAGCTGGTAGCCATGTAAGGTGGAAGAACAGGATAGGAGCTCCACCAAAGCCTCAGTCCCAGAAAATAATCTCGAATCAATCTTTAGGTGGTTTCATACAAGAGCCAAATGTAAGCAGTACTGATTCATGGCTTGAATCATTTATATGTACTGATTTATGGCTTGCTCAGTGTTTAAGTGGGGGAGGATTTTTATTGAAGGACATGTGTGGAAAACAACTAGAGGCAAACAATTAACTTTACAACTGCCTGAAGCTATAGATCACAATGGGACCCAAAAGCTTAACCAAAAAAGCCTCAGAATTGATGATATTCCTAAGGGACTTTGAATAGTTCTGACATTTTCCTTGATAAAGAAAGCCATGTGCTGGTAGGGATGTGAAATTCTTAGAAAACATGTGATAAGATCCTAATCTCTCACTTCTGCCTGACTTGGAGTCTCTATGTGGAAAGTGAAAGTAGAGCAGAGTTGTCAACTATCTGTGTTTTCCATGAGGGTGCCAACATACACACAGAGTTCCTCAGCAAAGAATGGCAGAATTCATGGTTCTCACCACTTAAGAAATCTAATCATAAGCTGACAACTAATATGCAGAACAGAAACTTCCTTGAATAGATGAGACAAATAATATAGACTTTTCATAATTAGTTTAAATAGACCAACACTAAATCATATCAAAACAAAACAAAGACCTGGGAGGGAAGGTTTGTTTCCAGAATCGTCACATCATAATTGTTATTTAAGTTCAGTTGTCAACAAAAAGTTAGAATCAAGAAATAAGAAGCAGGAAAATGAAGTCTATAGATACCTGGAGAAAAAGTCATTAATAGAAACCCTCACTGAGGAAGTTCACACATAGGATTATTAAGACAAGTACTTTAAATCAGCTTTTATTAATACATTAAATAAGTATAAGAATTCATATCTAGAATTTAAAAATCTATTAAAATGATAAAAGTTATAAAAATCATTAAAAAAATAAAATTCTGGATTTCAAAAGTATAATACCTTAAATTCACTACATGAACTGCATTGGTCAGTTTTTTCATTACTAAAACAAAATGACTCAGCCAAATAACTTCTGAAGTGAAAGGGTTATTTAGCTCACAGTTTGGTAAATTTAAGGTTCAGAACTGGGTGGGATGGGGTAACCCTCTGATGAGGGTTTGGGGTAGGGTAACCCTCTGGTGAGGGTTTGGATAGTGGCCTATCATGGTGGGAACCCATGTCCATGGAAGAGCTTACATCACTAAATAGGAAGTGAGAGAGGAGATGGAGGGAGACTAGAATCATGTGATTATTTCTGAGGGCACATCACCAATGGCATAAGGACCTCCTACTAGGTACCACCTCTCCAAGTTTCCACCACCTCCCAATAGTGCCACCAAAAGGACAAAGTCTTTAATCACAATGGACTCTTATAGGACACTTAGACCACATCCAGACCATAGCAGAGCTTGAGTGGCTTGTGAGAGCAGAGTAATCAATAAACATTTGAACAATGAACATCTCCATTTGCAGATGACATAATCTTGTGTATAGAAAATCTTAAGAACCATGCATGAATGCATACCACACACACACAAGCACACAAATACACATACATACAAAATTTAAGATAATAAATTAATCAGATAATTAATGAATCATCAAGGTTGTAGATTCAAGATTAATATAGCAAAATCAAATGTATTTTAAACACTTGGAGTGAACAATACAAAATAAAATTAAGAAAATAATTATATTTAAAGTAGCGCACAAAATGTAAAAATTAATTTGAACACTGGAAATGTATGACTTTTATGTTAAAAGTTACAAAATGTTACTGGGCACAGTGGCCCACATCTGTAATCCAGCAACTCAGGAGGCTGAACCAGGAGAATTGAAAGTTCAAAGCCAGTCTCAAAACTTAGCAAGCCCCTCAGCAACTTAGTGAGACTCTAACTCAAAATAAAAATAGTTTAAGGATGTGGTTTAGTGGTAAAACACTCTTGGATTCCATCTCCAGTACCTACCCACCCCCTAAATTACAAAATATCATTGGAAAAAAAATGAAGATCTGAATAAATGAAAAGATCCAACCTTTATATGTTGAGTGATCTAATATTGCTAAAATAGCAGTATTCTAGAAAGTGCTCTTTAGGTTGAATATAATCTCTATCAAAACACAATGTGGTGTTCTTGAAGAAATTAACAAGTTGACTTTAAAATTTGTATGGGAATACACAGAATACAGAAGTAAACATAGTCTTAAGAAAGATGAACAGAGTTGGAAAGCTCTCATTATTTACTACAGATATATGTAATCAATATCATACTGGCATATGGATCTCAATATATTTCAGTGAAACAGAACTGAGAATACAGATATAAACACTTATATTTATGGTCAGTGGATTTTTGGAAAATTTCCAAAGATAATTATGTGGAGAAATGATGGTCTGTTCAGTTGTGGAAGGGCAACTAGATATTCACGCCAAAAATTAATTTTGTCTTTTTCCTCAACCATGTACAAATATTGCCTAAAAAATGACCAGAATTCTAAATATAAGAACTAAAAATATCCAACTTTTAGAAGAAAATAAGTGTCCCTTCATTAGCTTGCATTAGGCTTATTTGGTATTTGGTATTATATCTTAGATATAATACCAAAACAAAAGCAATGACAAACCTGTATAAATTGGATCTCATCAAAATTAAAAATGTTTCTTTTCAAATAGGGCTAATATAAAATGAAAAGTCAGACACAGAAGAAGAGGACATATTTTAAAATTATAAATCTGTTTAGTCTGTTTAATATCTTAACTATAAAAACTCTTACAACTCAATAAAAATGCATAAAGGATTAAATACATATTTCTTTTAAGAAGATAAATAAATTGATAGTAATCTTATAAAATATTCTCAACATTATTAATTACTAAGGGAATGCAAATTGAAACCAAATTGAGATACCAACACACTTCCACTTGGAGATCTATATTTTTTTAAAAAAATGCAAAAATAAAAAGTGTTTTTAAGGACACTGAGAAATTAGAAGCCTCATCCATTGTTGGTAAGAATGTACAATGGCATAAATGCTTTGGAAAATAATGTAGTCATTTTTAAAAAGTTAAGCAAAATTATTATGTGATACAGAAACTGCAATTCTAAATATATTCCTAAGAGAAAATAAAGTAAATGATCACACAAAAACTTCTACTTAAATTTTTATAGAGAAACATTACTTATAATGGCTAAAGAAGTGGGAACAACTCAAATGTCCATTAACTGGTGAATTTGTAATCAAAGTATACTATATCCACAGGGGGCTTTTATTCAGTCATAAAAGGGAATGACTCAGTGAAAACCAGGCTGTAAGCACGCAGTGGGATCCTGTCTCTAAAAACAACAACAAAAAAAAAAATTGTGCTGGGGATGGGGCTCAGTGGTGCCCCTGAGATCATTCCCTGGTACCTGCCCCCCACCAAAAAAATAAATAAATAAAAAGGAATGAAGCAAAAAGTTCATACAAAAAGATTAATAAAGCTTGAAAACATGCTGAGTCAAAAGGCTATGACTCCATTTTTATGAAATATTCTTCCTCACAAGTCATCTGCAAGGCAGTCCTTTTGGATACAATGTGACCACTGTCCTCCTAGCTACATCCAATTGAAACACAGTGGGTTCCATATTTGACCACAGTTAGTTGAAGGCTGGTTACCAATATATGATGTGATTTTTTTTTTTTGAATTGGGTTATTGGAATCACATTCTCAGACATTTAAAGAAGGACAGTGAAATAATATGGCAGTTGGCAGTTTAGTCAGTCAAGATCTCAGCAGGGAATAATTGGCATCTTCAAAATGGGAAAATTACATGAAAACATAGTAAAGTCACAAAGATGTGAACAAGAAAAAACATATTGGAGTGGGTAAGAAAAGGACATTTGTGGCAAAGGAGATGGATGGCTGACTGGTCCCAGAATATTTAGAGTATCAGAAAAGCACAAAATGACTGGATCATCAGGCATCATAGAGAAGATATACAGAGGGGAGAATTAAAAAGTTGAGAAGAAACAAAATAGTCTCCTATTTTTTTAATATGGCAATATGACACATATATGGATTGAAAGTTCTCTTAAGGAATGCTAAAACTTTGAGGCCCTTAGAGTTGTGTATCTTCAGTTTTATTTTTCTGTAGGATCAGGTACATGTCATTGGGTCCTTGAGTTTAATCCCTACATATTTCTCTGAAAGAAGCTGCATCTTCATTCCCTTCTGAGATAAGTACCAGAAAATGCTAACCACGAGATCTATTTCCCCCGTGATTAATCATCCCTACACCTTATAATACAGTATTTTGAATCTCTTGAGGTCTCTGGATGTGTCTGGGGAGCCTGTAATGCCTCCAACATATATCCCCAATTCTTACATAGAGTCAAAATCATCCACACCCATATACAAAATTTCCAAGCAATTGCAAATCACAGTAGAATTTACTCCAAACAAAAATTCTTGGCCGTTTGGTTTAGTTGAAAGCATAGTTTTAAAATAAAGTAAACTTTTTTTTTTTTTTTAAAAAAACACCTTTTGTGAATTTAAGTGAGATATAACTTCAGGAAAGATGCAGTAGATGTATTTCTCTTTATTCCTCTAAGTACAGAAAAAGAAACAGTTGTACAAGACAAAACTTTATTTTTAACATTTTTATATTTATTTATTTAGTGGTGCTAGGGATCAAAGGCAGGCCTTGTATATGCTAGGCAAACACTCTGCCACTGAGCAACACCCCAGTTATATTCCCTGGGAGCAAACTTGTAGACAATATAGTTGCTCTAGTTAAACAATTTGGAATAAAACTTGGAAAATCTTTACATTCCAGGAAAGTCTGAGAGTCAAACCTAAATTTCTATTCTGAGTAGTTCATAACAAGTAGTTCATAACATAATGCCTCCTGATCTCTGGCACAGTGGAGAGCACATAAAGAGTGTGGATTTCCACTCCCACTCGGGAATGAGAGATTATTTCTCTCAGCTGGGTGGTAAAAGGGGACCATTTGTGGTGGGTCAGGACTCAACAAGTACCAGTTTCTAACGTAGGAAAATCAAGCAGGAAGTAGTAATGAGCACTTCGACACCTCAAGCCAGGGGTGTGTCAATGAAAGCCTACATGGGAGCTGGGACTACAATCCCTGCTCAACAGAACAAGTAACTTCTTGCTCAAGAGCCAAAGAGGCTGTGTGGAGAACCTGGACTTCTCTTCCCACCTTTGACGCTATGAACCTATATAGGCAAACTGAGTGAGCAGTATTCCCAACCAGGTGGTAACTCTTCAAGGTATACAAGCATAACAACCCCCAAAGAGAAATAAGTAGCTGAACCAGAATTGAGATTGAATTCCTGAGGTGCTTTCTATATGGCTGGTCACTGAGGAACAGATCAGCTGGGCCTTTTCAGGGTAGAAGTCCAGAGCAAGAGGAAGAATCATGCCTGAGACTGGCCATGGCAAAATTCCAATTTTTAAAGTAGGTCTGTAAGACTCCTCACTATTTTCATTAAAAGAAAATGAACTCATGTTGGGTGATGGGGTGGGATGGGCATTTTTAGTGCCTAAACTGCCTTACAAAGGTGTAAGTTGAGAGATATGGAGTCAAAAATATTTTTCAGTTGATATTTTGGAAGTTTTTTATACCTCATTATGACATCAACAACCTGAGGATTATAAGGGTTCTCAAGAGTCCATTGAATACCTTGATGATTTACTCATTGTCCAGTGGCTTTTGAGACAATTGTCAGTACTGTCAGACTGACCTGAAAAGCTGAAACCATGACAGTTTTATTTCAAGAGAAATAGAGTACCAGAGTCAGTTGGCTTTACTGGAACAGCTGTAAGGCACCAATGGTTGCCCAGAGAGAGGACCACATATTACATATGGTCAGTTTACCAGAAATAGGCAGAGGCAACACACCATGTAATGTGACATTTGTCACCATGAAACAAATGACATAATTGTTACCCAAACTCAAATATTTGGCATGTAATGGTAGCTGATGCATGAGAATCAGATAGTGTGTGCCTGATCCATGATTGCAGATGTGTTGTCATGGCTGGTTTGATCTAGCTTGCAATCCCATAGACTAATGGGGCAGTACTGGTTTGTTTAGCAACTTGATTCTAGTCAGTCTCATAAGAGAATAGGTGTTCATTCTTAGCATTGACCTGAGTAATCCATAGGGGCATTCAATTAGTTGTATTATAGTGATTTATTCTCACTTTTAATGGCACCAAACAGAGGAAACATGAATGTGCCAGTGTTCAGTCTTCCACTAAGCTGTCCATATGAAAGGCAAGAAGTCCAAATCAAGTAAATGTGCCATACCTGGGCCTAAGGAATATTATCTAAGATGCAGGTAATGACTTTCAGCTTAGTCCATTGGGCCCCAGTCCCTTAGCTTGGTGATTCCTCCAGAGTTGACTTGGCCAATATGAGTTCCTTAGATTACTCTCCCTGATTTTTTCCAGCAGGTATTTGTTTGGCTTGGATATTTCCTGCATGTGTGCTCAGTTCTAGCCTTCTGCGTACCTCCAGGGCTCTGTCCTCCCTGACTGACCTGAAAAGCTGTATTAAGCCCTGTCTCCTAGTAGTAAACTGAGCAAATCATAGAACATATTTAGTTTGTTCCTTCTTCTATGTCGTCAGTGTCCTCTGGGTACTGATTACCTAATGTCTTTTTTTTTTCTTTATGAGAGAGAGAGAGAGAGAGAGAGAGAGAGAGAGAGAGAGAGACAAGGAGGGAGGGAGAGAATTTTTTTTAATATTTATTTTTTAGTTTTCGGCAGACCCAACATCTTTGTTTTTGTATGTGGTGCTGAGGATGGAACCCGGGCCGCACGCATGCCAGGCAAGTGCGCTATGGCTTGAGCCACATCCCCAGCCCCACCTAATGTCTTAAAAATGTCAATTCATACATGTCATTCAGTTTTATAGTCTTTGTGGACAGGAGGGTAAAACTGACCCCCTTTCTCCACCATGGCCAAAAGCAGAAGCTACCTGTCTCTTACACAATTGGAGTAACAAGAAAGGGCTTTTCTTTAGAAGATTCTTACTCTAGGAGAAAAATAAGGACTATGATGACTAGGAGTTTAAAAAAAAAAGTCAGCACTGAATATATCCAGAAATAAAAGTTGTTCAAGAGCTTAGTGTATTGTTTGTCCTGTTTTCATGAGGATCTTAATCACCACCTGAGAATACAGACTGCAGTCTCATCTTTAATCCTTAGAATGATACATCCCAGGGGAATGTGCAAGTGTTTTCAGGAGGCGCAGAAGCTGGCCAACAGCATTGCACAGTGCACCTGTGATTATGAGCTGATTGACCTCCTCTCTACCCTGCTTTGCACACACTCTCCTTGGCAAGCATATTGTTTATGGTAAGGCTGACAAATTATGATCTGAGTAGTGAGCAGTCTTAGCATCACAGTACCACTTTGATGGGCCACAGGTTGAAGATAAATGACTAGGGAATATATTCAATTTATTCATTGGATTTTCCCATATTACTTCCAGCCAAGATCTTTCACAGAGCAAAGGCAAAGCCAAAAGAGACACCAGTAACTCACTAACCTTCTCCTCACAATTACTGTCTCTTCTCAATTGACATAGCTATGTTTTTACATAGCCAATGTGTATAAGTGCAGATCTTGCCTCTGCTTGGGTTTCACAGTTCATCTCTTCAGAATCTCTTCTTCCCTTTTAACATTCTGTTCCTGATTAGTCCTGAAACCTGTGTTTGGCCACACTTGCATATAGCAGGGCACTATGGCCAGATTTGTTTATGTTTTTGTTTACTTATTTATTCTCTAATTTTTACTCACCTTTTGCTCAGTCTCTTATCATCAGAGCTACATTGGAAATCTATGATGAGAGAACATTTTAATTTTAAGCTCTAAGTTTATAAGATAGGAATAGAGAAAAGAAAGCTAATTAGTAACCACTGGGAACATTTTGACTCTGTAGCAGGCCCTAACCTCAGGATTGTGTGTCCATAAAGTGTCTCATTAAATAATCTTCAATGTTCATACTACTACTTTGAATTAATAGATGAAGAAATGTGTACACAGAAAGAACCCTGTGCTTAAGTTTCGTTAATTCCCCAAATTCACAAGTATTTCACTTATATTCTTTTTGTAAATTACTTCGAAAAATCTAGAAGAGATTATGCTGTTTTATTTTTATACATTTTTCATTTAAATAGAAGCATAAAGATCGATTCTTCTTATATTACTTATAACTAATTCAAAATCAAAAAATGTGGCTAAATACTATTTTTCCATTCAAGCACCATCCTTTAGATATGAGTAATCAATATTAACGATTTTGAGTTTTGTATTACATATAATTTTACTAAAATAAGCAAATTTATAATCTGGTAACTGTTATTTGGTATTATATTATGCATCATATTCTTCAATATGCCTGTTTTTAATTTAAAATTAAATTTTTGATTTTTCTTACATTAGAGATAATATACTATATTTTAAAATTGAGGCACAGTATGCAATTGTATGCTGTAGCTTAATTTTAAAAATAATGTCTCACTTTATGTCTTACAAATAGCGCTACAGTCCATCCATATCCAAATAGATACATTTTTTACATATGCAAGTATATTACTCATTTTCCTCTCTATTTGACTTTTTCAGTTTAAGAGACTGTAGTTTAATTAGCAAATGCACCAGTCAATTGTTCTGCCAGGTTTATTTCAATTTTGCTAAGTAGTTTAAATGATCCCCTCCTTGTTCCAGCAGTTTTGTGCTGACTGATGTTGCCAACCAGACATTGAACTCCTGATTCATGGCCATTCAGCTCTTAAGAATATTGGATGTTCCAGAGTGAATGTTATGGGATAAGGTTCATAAAATTATAGAAATAAGAGATTGAAGTGACCTACTGGGTCAACTATTTTACACAGCTGCCAGCACAAGATTGTCCTTTACAATATACATTATTAATGAGACCAACAAGAATGTATACATGTTTTTAAGAATCAATCCTTCCAATTAGGAAAAAAAAAAGGAAGAGGTCTCAATGAGAACAGGAATCCATCCAAATGAATGAAAAATGAATGAATTCAGAGTCATGTAAAGGATAGGGACAGAGCCTTATTACAGCCCTAGCAGGATCATGTCTGGCAATGTCATTTTGTCTAAATTAAAAAGTTCTGAATCACTGGCACTTCTTCTATACTCTAAAGACACTATTTCATTAGTTAAGACTGATTACCAACAGGGAAAAATTCCATCTCCAAAATAAATTTGCTAATATTCTTAATCAGAAAAGGTTTAAGAGCTGAGGGAATGAGTCATATTCTGATTTTAGAAATAATGAGTTAAGAAGAATGCTGTCAAGACAGAGATGTGATTTTTCCCATACACAAATAAGAAATTCAGAAATTAAAAAAAGAAATACATATATTTTTTAAAACAATGCAATAAATATTTAGTTTCTAACATAGTGCATAGCACAAATAAGTATTTCTTTTTTTATCCTTCAACCACTATTATGGCAAATCCATGATCTTTAGGAAATAATATTCTTTTCTATACTCTTCATGTAATTGCCATCTCCCTCGTATTCATTAAAAATAACTGAACTCAAGTGTTCTAGTATATAATGTTAAGATTTTGACTCTCCCTATATGATAACAGGGAAACTGTTTTTTTTTTAATGGAAAAAACACTTTTGAGTAAAAATAATTTTGGTCTTGCTTGTTCTAGATTAAGTTAATTGTATCTTGTACTCATGGCTCTTCTTAGTCTTTATTCTTTCTGAACACAACAATTTTACTGTATTTCTAATTTCAGGACTTATTGCAATAGCTAGTAAACCAGAGACAACAAACATCTGTTCAATGAATCAATTAATGAACCACAATTGCTGAATTCTACAAACCACATCATTACTCCAATATTACTCTCATTGTTGGCATTTTATAAATCTAGAAGAAGCTCAATTAATTAAGATCAATTAATATAATAAATATTTTATTTACAAATAAGAGAATAGAAAGATAGAAAGGAACTTTATTTACCAGTCTTGACTGAGAGCCAGTGTATTTATTAAGTTCGAGAAAATTATTTAGAATAAAATGTAGAAAGTAAAAATAAAAGAATTGTCAAAATATACCCATTTAATATTTATTGATTTCAGCAAAGCATACATAGTCATTATTATGTTACTGAAATGCATTACCATGCTGTTCACATTAGTCAGATGTTAACATTTTATGTTCCTAGTAATGGATGACCAATTTCATGGGGCTCCAATATCTTTCTCCTTTATGCTCTATGGTGTTCTAATATTTGAGCCTTTAGTTTTATTCTCTGGTTTCATCACAAGATGGTGCCAGTGTGTCTCTGTCACCACAGAATAAGAATGAACAGATCATCTGCATGTACTTGCATTGGAGAATGGTATAGGTCTGGCGAATTTCCATGATCCTAATAATTTCCTCTTTGTTTTTGAAATAATAGTATAATCTCCCAAGCAATTGGTGAATGTATATCTTGAAGTTGCTTTCAAAGGTTACACATTTCTGTATCCAAGTGAGTTTCATACCCACATGACTCATATGACATCTGCTGATTTTAATGAGTTTCAATTATTTTCTATAGGAATGCAAACAAAATACACCCACACTTTCATGGGTGTGATCACAATTCTTGCTCTGGCCCATGAACAGAATATTTTTCTGATTTCCTTATATTATCTATGAATCTTAGTCTGTAAACAAATCTCCCAAGTTTAAAAAACTGGGAAAATTTAACATCAGTCATGTATGTTTCTCAACCACCTCAAATTCCTGGAATTCTAAACCTTATTAAGTTATCAACAATGACTGATTGTTCAATGATAATCAGTTTCTTTTGAGAATTTCAAAATTCTAGGTGACAACTCCAATTGCCTCCCACATCTGAGCCTTCCTTGAATGTGGAGATGATTGTAGTGGTTGGAAGCACAAAAACATTCTAGTCTTCTCAGTGTAACATATGGCCATTAGTTCTGATAGCCTGCCATATCTTCAATCATCCTACCAAAAGGCATCCTGTTTGCCTTTAGAATTTCTTGCAGTACTATAGATAAAATACATCTCCTCAAATCATGTTCTTTTCAATGGGTTTAGACACTTCCAAGCAAAAGTCAAGAAACCCAAACACAAACTTCATCTGAGAAAGGTGCACAATGGCTACCTATGTAATGGTGCAAAGAAAAGGTTAGAATATGGGAAATTAAGGCAGAAAATTAAGGCAGAAAAACAAAAATCTCTGTCTCAGAAAATTATCTGCATAAACATGCATAGAAATTCATTCAATAACTACAGATAACACAAATCACCATCTTTTTATTGTATCACTGTTTGCAGAAAACTTTGCCAGATTTTGCTAAAACAATAAAAAATTAGAACTGTGGCCACAAATAGAAGAGTTCACTAAATAGTAAAAGTTTCTGAATCAATGAGTCAGTTTGTTTATTGTGGCTAGTGACTAAATTAATTACATGATGTTTTAATTCCAAAAGAATTTAATGCAGCCCTAAGGTATTAAATTTTAAAGACATATGCAAACTTTCCCACTATTAATCTGACTTCTTTTGGTGAGTACATGTTGATTCTCCATCTTGAGTTAGGATAAGTTTGGATGCACATAGAAACTGCACAATTTCTTGATATAACATAACCCCATTTTTAATCTTCTCATCCATGTATGCTATTTTAAGCTTATTTTTGTCTCCATTAACTCAGTACAGTAAACCATTTTGCAATGTAGCACCTTCCAGTTCATTCTGCATGGAAGCATTGCTTATAGGTAAATTTAATTTATTCAAGTAACAGTAGTGAATAACTAATTTTAGGGGAAGTTTTTTTTTTTTTTTTTTTTAATGCAGTACTAGGGATAGAACTCAGGGCCTTACATACGTTAGGTTAGGTTAGCATTCTACCACTACTACCATTAAGCTACATTCTCCAACTCTGGGAATATTGTTTTTCTTTTTTTTTCTTTCTTTCTTTTCTTTTCTTTCTTTTTTTTTTTTTTTGAGCAGATTCTATCAATACTTGACCCAAAATGTGATTGTGTGCACATACCCATGTGTGTTAATGATTTTATACAAAATAAAAATAGATCATGAACAAAAAAACACCTAACCTTTGCCAAGTGACCTTAGGGTCCACTGACTTAATTAAACATTTAATCCTGAAATATTTTTAAATGTCAAAACCTTAGCAACCAAATCATTTTGTGCCCCAGAGGATGACTAAGGAAAAAAAAAGTCCATGTAGCTTGCCCTGAACAATGAAATGCTTAACACATCCACAGTTCCCCCAAACAAAACTCCTATCTAGAACAAAAGGAAACACACACACACACACACACACACACACACACACACACACACTCAAATATCTGGATGATGATTATATTACCTTGAGTGACAGATTTCTTCCTCCTCCTTGTCCCCTACTCTTCAGCCTCTCAATATTGATGCATTGCTTTTTTCCTCTTTCAAGTTCTATATAATTCATAATTCTTCTGCATCTTCTAGCTTCTTAAACTTATCATCCTATTTTAGTTTAAATAGTTTCTGCCTAATCTCCCTTTCTTCCCCAAAATGCTAAATAATTGACTTTGTTATACCCATACTTTTCTCACTTTGCCACTGCATTCTATTTTATCTTTAATACTTATTAACTTTACTGCCCACTTTTAAAGAATTCTTCATTTTACACAGAGAGATGAGGGGGGGAATAAGATGTTCTATCTTTTGTTCAATCATTCATTTGTTCTTCTATTCATGAAACATTTATTTAATGCCAATTATGAGCAAGATCCTGCCTATAAAGAAAAGCATAAGACTCATTCCCTGCACTCCAAGAATGAATAGAAACTGAATAAATTAAATGTCAAATTTGGAAGAATATTAAAGGTCATCTAGGTCAGCAGCTTCCTGGACAGGATACAGCAGAGTCACCTCTAGGGTTTTAAAACATGCCTTCATGAATCCCATTCCTTAGATATTCAACAAGTATTAAATTAGTCTGGAATTTGCATATTAATGATGCATCCTAAATGACTTTGGAATAGAAATGAAGAATAATTTAGAACCATGGATGCAGTCCAATGTCTAATTGAATTTTTGATTTCTTTCTGTTTCATTTATTATAAAACAATTCAAGAAATGTAATTCCAATATTTTAAAATATATACATATTGGAATGTGCATACAGACATACACTATTTTCAAATTTAATAAGTCAATACATCAGATTCTGAAGGCAGTGCTGTCTGGCTTTGGACAGCTCTGATCATTATAAATTCTTCTTGTTTTGAAAAAAAAATTGTAGGTTCTGCTAACCTGATTCTTTCTCTTTCTTGTGATTCCAATTAGATGTGAAACTGTTGGTTGCAAAATCTATACACAGGCACACATAAGTTTGGTACTTATGTGGTTAAAACACAATATTATATTAACATCTGACACATAACATATGCTTGCAGAATATAAATAGTTGTTTCTTTAGATTTTATGACCACTATTTAGCAAACATTTTTATTCAAGCTAAAATTTTCTCATGACCTTCTCTTGATAGTATATAAGGTACATATTTAATCTGCCCAGTGTATAATCCAACAACTGTTGTCATCTATACACAATTAAAGCAGGCATGGTGGGACTCATCTGTATTCTCAGAAACTCAGGAGGCTGAGGCAGGAAGATTGCAAGTCAGACTTAGAAAGTACAGGAGAACCCATCTCAAAAAAAAAAAAAAAAAAAAAAAGACTGGGAACAACAACAACAAAAAGTTAAAATATTTTTAGATTTGTATTTAAAGCTAAGAGAACACAATAGGAAGATATACATAAACAATAAAATTCATGCTACAAGTTTTTATTTTCAATTTTACTTTATTTAGAGTGACAACCAATTCATTAACAGTTTTAAATTTAACTCTGATTTTTAAAGAAATAATATAGAGATCCAGTGGTCCTTTACTCACTTTACCCAAGATAACATTTTGCAAAATTATAATATAATATCACATTTGGTATATTAGGATTGGTATGGTCAAGATAAAGAACATGCTTTTCTGGGAGTTCCTTAATAATTAATTTGATTTTTTTAATAGTTACAGATGCCCCGTTTTGTATTAGAATTAAGTTGTGGTGGTTTGTGGTTGTTAAGGAAGTGGTCCATTTTATTGATGTTTCCAAGTTTATATATGTGAAGTTATTTGTTGTATCCCCTCATCCTTTTGATGTCTCTGGAGTCTGTAATGATACTGTCTATCACCTTCTTGATATTCATAATTCGTATTATGCTAGGAGACCCTAGATCTTATCTGATCCTTCTCTTCAGTTGGCCTCTTGCCTCTGTGAACATCCCAGTGTGAGGCTTATTCCTCATCACTGCTTAATAAGAGTGGGGATTTTGGCTCCCTACTTGGTGTCCTTGGCATCACAGGAGGTGTCATTAATAAACTGAAGGAATAAAAGTCGCCTGGCTTTCTGTGATATCAATACAGTGGTGGTTGAGGGTGCCTGTCACAGACCTAAGAGAACAGAAGTATATAGAGTCCTCAGAGATCTTTCTGGCACAAGTGGGGTTGGGGCACAGCTATGCTGTGGGTTTTGCCTGATGGAGAGTAGTTATTGTCTAAAAGTTGTCAGTCTTTTTAGGCTCATGTTTTCCTTGTCCTATGGCTAGAAACTGCAGGGGAGACTGTGGGGGGAGGGGTGCACTTGCTTCTCTTGCTCTTTTATTTATTTATTTTTTAAATTTTCTGACTTCACTCATTGTTGTTTTGGGTAATTGTTTTCTGCAGTTACAAGTCACAAATATAATGAGAGGGGGCGAAATATACACAATCAAAAGCAAAGAATTCAATGCAGTGTTCCCTCAGGTCCAAAGATCCCTAGTCAGCCTGTCTACTGCCATCTCTCTACCTTTCGTAGTTTGCTGATGATGTTTTGTGTATGACATGTGGGATTTTCGGTTTTATAGTGGGAGAGGGGTACATTGGCACCATCTTCCAGAAGCAGAAGCCCACTATTCCATTTCTGAGTGGTAAATATTTTAAGGAAAGACTTTACATCTAAGGCAAAATCTACATACTTTAACATAGCCGATACAGATTCCTATAGTCTGGACTCCCCATCACTCTTTCCTCTCTTATTATCATTAACTTCTCTCAGTTCTTTACATGTCCCTATCTCACCTATCTCCAGTTCTAAACATGCTCTCTCCACTAGAAAACCCATTTCTCTTACCTGGTAATTCTCATTCATCCTGTATTTAAACCTTCTCCGGGGACCCAAATTAGATTAGGTTCCAAACATAACCCAAGTCACTTATTTCCTCGCCTCCTTGCAGATATTTAATTAACTGTATGTTACCCTCTAGACTACAAGCTTGAGAAGGCTGAGGTCCTCATTCCCCCTTTTGATCTCTCTTCTTTTTTCCTCTTTCTCCCTCTCTTTCTCTCTTTTATCTAGTACTGTCAATGGCATAAAATGATCCCTCATTAAACATTTATTAACCACATTAAAATTTTTATGTTTCACCATTATAATTACTCTTGAAGAGGCGAAAAGTCTTATTTGATTTATTTATCAAAAATCTTTTCATTGGCTATCCTGTGTGGCAGGTATGTCTGTGCCTATGCGTTTAGGATTCTAAAAATGATCAAGGGAAACCCTGTCCCTATCTTTATAAGTATTGCATCTTAGGGAGGCAGACAGAAAAAAAAACACATAAAATACATAAGAAATATAAAACATTATAAGTTCTGTAAAAATATGAATAGGATGATTATGTTGATAACTAGGAGAGGCTTCCTGGTAAGGAAATTAGGGGAAAAAATTTTCAACCAGAGAAAATAAATGCAAGATTTCTAGCTTTATTTCAGTGATTATGTGATTGGTTTGTCTAATTTTAGTCAAGGAACAGAGTAGATAGTGGTACCATCATTGCACTGGGAATAACTGAGGTTAATTGAGTGATTTTGAGGTATTTGGAGAAATAAAAAGACTAGAATTTAGAAATGTTCCTTTGAATATTATAAATCTGAGCTGCCTATTTGATGTGATAAAAGTACATACATAAAATAGAAATTTTTATGTATGAGATAGGGACTCAGATTTTATAGAACACTGCATATTCTCATGGTTCTTGTGAAGAGTCAAAGAGACTTTCAATACCAGACACATTAAGACTTGAGTAGTAAAGTGATTTAAGTAACAGGGAAATAGTTATTTTTAACATTTGACTAGAATAGTCTTGAGGGAGTGGGCAAGAATACTTGAACAATAATTACGGAGACTAAATTGCTTAAATTACTTTTACATCAAAAAAGACATTTGTCCCTTGAAAATAAATTCTACTTGTTATACCTATTAAAGAAGTCTGTAACCTATATGGACTACCTGTTTCCCTAAGTAATCTATGAATAGATAATTGTAATATAGTATAAGTCCCAGAATACTTGACTATTCTTGTGATTTAGTTTGCAATTTATTGCTTGAAATTTCCAATATTTCTTGTATATATTTTACCGTTATAGTTAGATAAATATGAAAACACCTAATTTTTCCTACTTTCCTCATAGTGAAAAAATTTTCATTGAATTTGTTCTGAAACTTCAAAAAGAGAAAATCAAATGATACATTTTTCTTTCTTGGCTCATTTTAGTTTTTGCCTTATTTCCTCTTTTAATACACTCAATGATATACTTGCAAAATGATTTTGTGGGCACATTAGTTTAACCATGAAAACTTTGTAAATATGCCATATTCTCTGTTTCCCTTTGAGAATTGAGTTTTTTATAAAAAGTGTATTGTATCAGAATGAAAAAAATGCAAATCTATATATAGTTGTTAAGTTCCCCTGGATTCAACCTTCAGTATAAAAAAAGCCTCTGAAATTACATTTAACAAATCATCAGTTATTACAGTAAAATTGCCTATTTATTCAGATTTTGTTGGTCTAAGAAAATGCATAAGACTGGGTACTTATATAGAAAAGAGGTTTATTTAGCTAACAGTTTTTGAGGCTGAAAGTCCAAGACTGGGCAACATCCAGTGTGTGCACCCCTGGCTGTATTACAACATGGTGGAGAAGAAAGAAGGAAATATCCACATGGAGAAGAGTCAAGTACCAGGATGTCCTCACACTGTAACAATCCCTCTACCTTGGGTTCTACAAGAAGTACACTAATCGCCCATAGACAGCAACCCCAGTGACCTAACCACCTTCTCTAGGCCGTGTTTCTTTTTTCTTTTTTCTTTCTTACATACATGACAATAGTGGAATGCATTACATTTGTAATTATCCATTCACAGCACAATTTTTTGTAACTCTGTATATAAAGTATGTTCATACCAAATTATGCCATTATACATGAGCTCTCTCTTTTTTTTGCATTACGATTCTTAGTACACCTTTATACCACAATTTATTATATCTCTGTTTGTATATAAAGTATGTTGACACCAAATTCACATCTTCATACATGTATTTTGTATAATGATGACTGTCTCCTTCCACCGTCCTTGCTATTCCCCTTCTTCCTCCTTTTCCCTCCCACTCCTATTCCCTATCTAGAGGTAATCTTCCTTCCATGCTCTCCCTCCCTACCCCAGTTTGAGTCACCCCCCCCCTTATATCAGAGAAAACATTTGGCATTTGTTTTTTTTGGATTGACTAGCTTTACTTAGCATAATCTTCTCTAATGCCATCCATTTCCCCGCAAATGCCATGATCTTATTCTTTTTTAGTTCCAAGTAATAATCCATTGTGTATATATGCCACATTTTTTTTATCCATTCATCCACTGAAGGACATCTAGGTTGGCTCCATAGTTTGGCTATTGTTAATTGTGCTGCTATAAACATTTATGTGGCTGTGACCCTGTAGTATGCTTTTTTTAGGTCCTTTGGGTATAGGCCCTGTTTCTTAAAGATTCCATCACCTCTCAGCTTTATCACACTGGGACCAAGATTCTAGAACATGATTTCATAACTTCTAAAGTCACACAGCTAGAAAGGAGCCAAGTTGGAATTTTTTTAAAAAAAATCTGTGTTTCTAAGAAATAAGAACCTGTGCTTTTAATCACACACACTACTTTTCCATGTGAAATTGACTTTCTCATAGAGAGCAGGTGGTATTTTCTGAATATTTGTATACCTCCAAAATTCATATGCTGAACTATTAACTCCCATTTTGCTGGTATTAGAAGGTGGGCCTCTTTGTAGGTTATTAAGTAAAAAGGGCAGAAATCTCATGATTGCAATAAATTCTCTTATATCAGAAATTTCAGAAAGCTACCTTTTCCTTCCACTGTGTAACGATGTGTAGAAGATACCATCTATGAGCCTGAAACTGGACCCTTGTTAGACAGACAATGGTAAATAAATTTCTATCATTTATCATCTACCCAGCAAAAATAAAAAGCACACACAAAAAGCTGGTCCTTTTAGACAACAGTGCTTTCAGGTCCATCAAAAACGAAAGGTCACCAGGTGTGGGGATGTATTCTTATAATCCAGGAACTTGCAAGACTGAGCCAGGAGAATTTCAAGTTTGAGGTTAGCCTCAGGAATTTAGTGAGGCCAAAAGCAACTTAGAGTGACCCTATCTCATGATTAAAAAAATAAAATAAAATAAAAGGACTAGGGATGTGGCTCAGTGGTTAAGCTCCCCTGGGATCAATCCCCAGTATCCGTCCCCCAAAATAAAAGAATAGAAAATTTAACTTTCTGCTTTTAATGAGTGAATATATAGTAGTCCAGAGTCTAGAGCATGTCCTTTATCTATGAAATGTGAAATGATTTCAAGTAACCATTGTCCAAAATATAATTATTAATGAGAAATATAACTTATTAGAAACATAGTGCTTACATTCATATATCAGTTACCTGACCTAACATATAATCAGAATTTTAATAATTGGACATAGGGGGATTAGACAAATCATTATGTAATGTCACCAAGCTGATAATTCTAGTTTCTAAAAAAATGTTCCCACTTTTAGATAATAGTAAAGTCCACTGATTACAACCCTTTGAATCCTTGCACCTTCACAAAGGTTTTTCAGGATCACTAATGTTCCCTCCTACAAGGCAGGAAGAGATGGGCACTGTCACCTCTGCCTCTGTGGCTCTCCTTTCCTGTGTCAATGTCTGGTAAACTTTATGCTTCTCTTGGATGCATATTTATACTCCTTCTGGCTACCGAATCTTTTAGTTCTCAAAATTGTCCTTTAATATTACATTCCGCGCTTTGGCATTATATTTAATGTTTTAAATTTTTTCCTTTCAGAATAAAATTGATCTCATTTCCAGATTTATCAGGACAATCTCATATATGATAACAAATTAGATTATGACATAGATCCCAGCTTAAATATAACTCCAGAATTACTTCCAGAGGCTTTCAATACAATAGACAAAACATCAAGGGGATAATTGGAATAAAATGATATTTCACTGATTAAATAGTAAATGTATGTATGCTTTGTTTAGTTTGAAATTACCTATGAAGGTTTCTCAATTTCAGTGAGAGCATCATTAAGCAAGATGTAGAATTTACAAAAATATGACATATAAGTTAGAAATAAAGAAGAGTTATGGGGAGATGAGGACAGAAAGGCATCATTTTTATTTGTGTTTTTTTTTTAATTTAGCCTATTCTGTCTATGTATCCTATGATATTCTAAAGTAGCTCATAATTTTTCCTATTGCTATACATATTCCCTGGCCAAAATGATTATAGGATTAAGGAGGTAAAAATTTTCTGTAACCATCTCTTCAAGCACTAACAGAAATAATTGTTATGTGGTTACCTATCAGGACAATTTATTGCTCTTTAACTTGCTGTTAGGAAAGCAAGAAATAGGGTGGATCTTCTGAGTAAAGGAAAATATTTTCACTGAACTGTTGTCTTTATTCTAGGAAACACTTGCACTTCAAAGTCAAGTACGAATTTTTCTTCCTCAAGTCCGATTTTCTCCTTTTAAATCTAATTCTTTCTTTTTTGGGTAACATCTCTGAATATTCTTACCTCTATTGTAAGATACATGAAAGCAAGTGTCATTGTGGAGGAAAGGGAAGTTTTTCAGAAAGGTAAAAGTAAAGAGAGAAAAAAAGTAGCTATTCTTTGAATCCAATTCACTTTTACTTTGTTTCTTAACTGTGGATTCCAATCATATCCAACCTTAGGTTTTCAAATCTTGACAAAGAATTTAGAACACAGGCAATTTTGGCCATATGTATGCCATTCAAACGGTTGTACATTCTACAAATCATCTTCTTTAGTCATAAATATATCACACATAACCCTCCTATTCAACATTCTTTTACTGTTATCAAAATCAGTTGTGCCCCAAATAGCTGAAAAATAAGAAATTAAAAATGAAGTTATTTCTTGAAATGCTAAGTTGAGACAGCAGATGTATCCTAAGGATATATGGCCATGACTACACCCCTTATTCCACCTCTAAAAGACTTTTTTATTCAAGAAAAATCAGGGGAGAAGTTTTATGTCATTAAAATTTATCTACATAATAGTTAAATTATAAGGGAGATAATTTCAAAGGTACCAAAGAAAAAGGGCTAAATATTGTATTTAAGGAACAAGATAGAGAGTAAATTAAACACATCTTGTCCTACTTAATGATTTCTGAAAACATGAACTATAAACCTGTCTACCCAACTCTTTGTAGTGCCAAGTAAGAGAGTCAAAGCACAGACCCAGGTCAGTCATTACAACAGGGTTTAATGGAGGGAACACTTTCTCATTAAAGTAGTCAATATTGTCAATATTTGTTCAGGTAAACCTGTCTGAAGGTGTATCACTAGGCCTCGTACAACCATATATGCCTTAATTCTGAAACTTGCAAGCATGCCTAGATGTCAGCTTCTTATCTCACATTTACTCTTGCTTGTCATGGAACCTCTTTTGACACAGGGGCATATATATGTGCCTGTGTGTGTTGATCTAATTTGAACAATTTTGATTGCAGCATCTCAAGAAACAATGTTGTTACAAATCAGGGGAAATTCTTCAAATGTTTGATACCAAATCTAGATTCTTTATATCATATTTAATATTGAAGATCTCTGTTGAGTTCTTCTGACAAACGGCTCAGTTCATTGTCCTTGATCTTGTCAATGAATTTAAAATATCATGTGCTCTTAGGTAATTTCAAAGAGCTAGAAGACAACAAAAAATAATCATATCTAAACTTCAATCACACTGATCATAAATAGCTAAGGAGTTTATATTCAACATCAAATACAACTGTATATCTGCATATGTTTTATCAATAATTTCCTATTAAGAGATGTAGAGAAAAGTTATAGTAGAACAAAGGATTCCTTGTACTTTCTCTTTCTAATCTAATATTCAACCTTCTTTTTCTTTTCATTCTGTTGTGTTCACTCATTCCCTAGATGCCAATGAATTTAATTTTTTACTCTCTTGCCCTGTACCCATCAGCTTTTTTTGTATTTGTAGTTAGTTTCTCAAAGAGTTATAATACCTTATTTTGTGTAAAAAGTTCATATTATTTTCTGATTCTGTTAGTAATAAACCAACTTTAGAACATCTGAAATATATTTTAAAAGGAAAAATATATACTATTAATAATATATATTTTCTATGTATACATTTTATGAAACTTCATTTTCATAGACTTTAATAATTAAATGCATATACCAAATTTTTCTTTTGTAAGAATATTTTTATCTTATAATATTGCATAACATTACATCTTACAAAATTGCCATATTTAATTAAAAATTTCCTGATTGTTGGATTTTTATATTGATTCATTTGTAAATAAGTATCTAATAATATAAATATTTGTTATATAGAGACTTTTACATGATCTATTCTAAGAAATGCAATTACTAACCCAGATTATGTATATTTTTGTCCATTTCTTTCAATTTGCAAATTCCTATCCTAGAGGCAGCACAAGTGGATTCTGTTACTTATACATGAAATTGTCAACTTGCTACTGCTTTCCTTAGAAAAGCTGGGAATAAACTTAATTTTGCTTAATAAACAGAAAAGTGCATTCAAAATATTTGCCAAACAATGAATACCTTGTATTTTCCTGTAATTTTTCTGTTTATGTCTGGAAACCAAATTTTAATTGAGGTTTTACTTTTTTATTGTTAATCAATCAATCAAATAATTAATTTAAATAAAGTCTTTGCATAGTGATCCTATTACCAATTGTTGGATTATCTATGTCCAAGTAATTTTTCTCCTATTGTGCATGTATAAGTGTGTGAGTGTGTGTGCATATATATAGGAGTTTGGAACTCTCTTCCAGAATGCTTTCCAGTGTATTTTTGGGTTAGATTCTAGCAATATGAAACCTTCATTCAGCATTTGGAAAATGGAATAGAAGGAGAAGGCTTCATTGCTTCTATAGTGGTAGCAGAATAGGCATATGTTCTCCAACAGATGGCAAGTGTAAAGTGTTACCAAGGGCTTCTGAATATTCTTTAAACATTGTCTGCTTTGGTTCTCTAGGCAACTTACATTCTAGTTAGAGGAATCTTGTGTTCCCAGCTCTTCCTGATTTCCTAATCAGACAGTCATGTGTTACACTTCCCTAGACAATTTAACTTCCTGGTATTAAATTCTACCTTGCTTGAGATAAATCCCTAGATTTTTATTTTCCTACATCAAATCTTACTGTTACAAATAAATATTTGACTCAAAGTTTCCTAATTTACTTTTATCACTTAATTTTATCATTATTTCAAAAAAGTTTTACTTCTATAAAAACTTTTCTCACCTTTTTCTCATTTTCTAATTTTCAAAAGTATAAAACGTAGCACACATAGAACAAAAATATCAATGTTATGAGCTTGAAGGATTTGAGATAATTAGTCAGATTGATGCTTCAGCATCATGGCACCCTTTGGATTACTTCTTCTAAACAAAGACATTATTCTATTTTTTATACAATATAGTTATCAAAATAAAAAATGAACATTGATAGCATACAACATCTCATTTTCTGTCTTTACTCAATTTTCAACCAGTGTACCAATAATGCACTTTAAAGCAGAAGATTTCAATCCAGAATCATATGTTGTACTTAACCTGATTTATTTTTGGTCTATTCAAATCCTGTAACAATTCCTTAGTCTTTGATTCTCATGGCTTTGGTACCTTTGAAGACTGGAAGCCATTTATTCTGTAAAATAGCTCAGTTTGTGTTTTCCTGATTGTACTTGATGAATAGAACAGATTATGCATGTATGGTAGGTATATCACAGAAATGTTATTGTGTCCTTTAAATATAAATTCTTACATTGCATGTTCAGTGGTGTATTATTTCAATTTGTTTCACTACTGGTGACATTAACTTAAATCACTTAAGAAGTGCTGGCCAGGCTTATAAAAATTAGGTTACTCCTTTTCCTCTAGGTTAAATACATACTTTTGAAGCAGTTTAATGGAAGTGGTGGGAATAGATAAAAGTAGGAATGATAAAAATTGAAGCCAATATTTTTTTCATCTTTTTTTTATTGGTTGTTCAAAACATTACAAAGCTCATGATATATCATCTTTCATACATTTGACTCAAGTGGGTTATGAACTCCCATTTTTACCCCAAATATAAATTGCAGAATCACATCAGTTACACACTCACATTTTTACATAATGGCATATTAGTGACTGTTGTATTCTGCTACCTTTCCTATCCCCTACTATCCCCCCTCCCCTCCCCTCTCATCTTCCCTCTCTACCTCAGAAGCGAATATTTAAAAGTCATACACAATTTCCTTAGCATGGTGACTAAGTAAATTTGAATTTCCATGATTGCAGAAGGTTTAGTCAAGGAGTTAAGTTGAAAGATAATTTTGTAACTTGATTCATTTATCTTGCCTTATTTATCTAATACCTTTACAATTGCTTTATTTTTCTCTTTTATCTTAAAATATAGTACATCTTAAGAGTGCTAGAATAATCTATTAGTATTGCATATTTTTGTCTCATGTTTAGTTAACATTGTTTCTGCAGTCTAAGATCAATGGTACTTATCCATAGTTTGGAAATGTACTCTGTCAGGTTAATTTAAATATAGGGTTCAAATAATGAATCAAATACATTTTCCCTTTCAAGAGTCCTGATAGTGAGTGGCCAAGTGTGAATCTTGGAGTCATTCTGCCTAAATTCAAAACTGGGCTCTTTCAGGATAGCTGTGTGAACTCAGACCTGGTACTTAACTTCTGTTGGTTTCATTTTCCTTTCCATTCATTGGAGATAACATGATATCTACCTTATGAAACTGTTGTGAAGACTGAATGATTCAATGCATGTTAAAAATGAGAAAAGCACTTGCATTGTAAGTATGCATGCACAAGGCCCTGGATTCAATCCCCAGCACCACAAAAATGAATGAATGAATGAATGAATGAATAAATAAATAAATAATGAGTTTTATGCTTAAAAACAAAACCATGATGCTGTACATTTGATATGGGTAAATGTTATAATATGCAAATCATAACCCAATGTTTCTATTTGAAACCAAATACCAATCTGGTCATTGTCTTATGGGATATTTTTTAATATCCCAGAATGTGAAATGTGTTTTAGAAGAAGTAAGACATTAGAAAAGATACATGGGTGAGTTACTTTTGCCCAGATTCCAGACAAAGAAGAGACATGTGTGTGGCTAGGGATGTGTTGCCTTTCAACTAGGAGAAGCACTCTCTATAAAGATATACTGCTTCAGTGAAAATGAGGTTCACACACTGCTACATTCAACAGAGAGTGAACAATCTTCATTTATAGCTATTTTTAACAGCCATAGCAGCTATTTTATTCAATATTAAATTCCATATTTAATTATATATAATAAAAGTGAAAGCTGTATAAATTCATTGAGATATAGTGAAAACTATTCCTTGTGAACTGACAAGAGTTTACAGACAGCTAAACAAATGACTGTCATTTTTTAATAACCTTGTATCATAAAATTTATATTTTCTTTTGATGCAACGTAAGTACTTTGCATTTTTTACAACAAGAGTAGAGAATAGAGGACTTTTTGAAGTCTCCAATTTAAAGGTAGAAATGCAGATTTTAGAGACAAAGAGCATCACTGAAGAAACATTGACGGGAGTCCTATATCAGAGTAGAAAAAAGGACAAGAAGTTAGAGAAGAAGGTCTTGTTATGGGCAGCCAATTAAATTGAGGTTCTGTCTAATACAACATGAATATATCCTATAATTTATGTCAAAATTATTTAAAATTATTTTCAAAGACTGTAATTATCAAGAAAATGACATCCTATTAGAATATCTAACCCTGCCCAACATTCCTTACTCAGCTCTTACTCCATATTAACACTGAGTGGTATATAAATAAAAAACATGCTGGAAGTTCAGCTTAGGTCTGTGCCATTTTGTAAAATCTTTGTAGATGCTTGGTTAGCTAAAATTTGCTTGAAATTTGGAAAATCCCAGGTTTTTTTAATTGGTTAAGGAAACGAGTCTCAAAGGGACATAGCATTCAGGGTAGAAAATCACTGAAGATGGAGCAGTAAATACAGAATGATGGACTATATTTGTGCAGGAGGACACAAGTTAAGAGGATTAATTAACTAACAATCTTTAGAATGTGAAAATTCAAACTAAGTTTGAGATTCTGTAATCATTCACTTAAATTATTTCTGAACTTTATTTTGTTTAGCATATATTAGTACTTAGAATTTTTTACTTAATGAATAGAATTATTAGTAGGTTTCCCAATCTTTAAAAAGATAAAATTAAATAATAAAATCCACAATTCCATTACCTTAACATCACATTATATATATTTTAAAATTTATCTCTTAGTTTTTCTACATTGATTTTTTTGCTTGGATCTTTCAGGAAGTGTATGTATTTTTTTCTCAGTCTCAGGCTTAAAATAAAAAAAGTTGAGAAATCAGAAAAATTATTGTGTGAGAATTAAAGCTTCAAAATAAACAGAGAGTTTTATTGGTTTGAAGGAAGCAGATCTGACATGCGGAGTGTAAGGTTATGATTGCCATCTCTGGAAGCAGACTGGGGAGAAGCCACTATGACCTCATCAGTCAGGCTTTTCTATATCTGCTGACGTATTATAAGCATGTGTATGGGCCTATCTTCAGCTAGCAATAAGTAATTCTTGCAAATAAGATGTCCAGGAAATAACAAGTCTAGAAAGCAAAATGAGACTTTAAAATGGCAACTTCAACATGAGACACTATGTAAAGCTATTAACCTTGCATTAGATGATCCTAATATTACATTATTCAAAAGCTATCCAATAAGGATCACTAGGGATTCTCTACACCAGGGATCACTCTACACTATAGGTCCTTGAAAATACTACCATACTTAAAGTTTCACACTTACTGAATATTTTTAGTATATCCATAATAATTTGTAACTGATATGAAGAATATGGATGTATTTTAAGAAAAAAAAAGATTTTTGTAAATTCTCAATATTTTCTAGAAAATCTACTTTCTTATTTCAAATTCCAAAGATTGTTATCTGGGAGATGGGGAGAGATTTGGAAACATAGTACCTCTGAACCTTAGTTCACCAGAAACATTATAAATAACAAAATTTTAATTATTATTGACAGTTTCTGATGATTTTTTTTGGTGTATCATAATACTATTTTTGTAACACAGTCTCTGACTCAGTTTGAGTTCATTATTTTAGTTTAGCAAATCCCTAGTGTGTTTCTACAGATGTATAAACATAGAGGTAGACTTATTCTTGGTTATGCTACTTTTAATATATTATTCTAAGCTTATATATCTCCACAATCAACTTATATGATCTTTCTTTATCAGAAACAATGTGAAAATCAAAGAAATAGTTTAATTTACCATGACAGACTTACATTTCAAACCAAGATTTTAGAGTTATTTATTTTCAGTGTGTCTATGTGGAGATTTCAACATTCTGAGTTTACATAAGAAGAGAATCTAGAAATTACCAAAAGAAAACATAAGAATTCTCATAAGCAAGCTGCTTTTTTGATTAAAAAAAACAAGATTAATTAATCATTCAGGTCAGGCTACATTTAATATCCTTACTTATTTGGTAGAAAACCACACAACACATTTTTTTAATCACATTTCCTTTTTCAAAACCCCTGAAGCACTCTGTTTTCAGAAGAAGGTCAAGGAGGAAGAATGCTGTCTTCAGCATGATTCTGATTTTAAACCTAAAATTACGTCTGCCCTGGATTCTGGATGACATTTTTAACCAATAAAATGCTTCATCTAGAGAGTTTACTCTGATTCTATAGTCACAGTTTCAGTGGAGAATGCGAAATGTGAGAAACTGTGAGTCACAGCCACCATAAAATGTTACTTGAATGTGTACAGTTATTTCAAAAATGTTTCTTATGAGATATCAGGTTTTAGACAGTACTATAAACCGTAAAAGAATGGGAACCACTTGTACTAAAATTTCATAAAAATAAATGATTCAGTAAGTCAACATGACTGCTTATTTGCTAATGAATCACATCACTATTTCCACAGGATTGACATATGCTTTCCATCTACTCAGAACTAATAATTTGCATCTAGATTGAACAAACAACTATTTTGCATGTATATTGTACATTAATATCTATAAAATAAGACTTCGGGGCTTGTTTAAAATCCACTGAGTGAGGAACTGGGTGCAGACCAGGATTTGGCAGTTTCTCACTTTGCCACTGGGGGCTGGGATCAAATTTACAGCGTCATTTATCTCAAATATCTACATGTAGTTCCTGACATAACTGGTAGATGTAGACTCACTTGTTTCCTGCTTAGGAAAATAAAATCAACAACACTCATTTCCAGAGGTAAGGTTCAGTAACATGGACCCTATCATTAAATTCAAAACTAGTCAGATAAAGAGTATCCTAATATCAGCAAGAATGATCAGCAGAAAGTGTAAAATCAAAGGGTGGATGCCACAGAGCAGTTTAACATGGCTAATGATTCATTTTATAAACTAACTTCATAGAAGCAGTACAGAACAGTCATAAACTGAAGATATTCCAAATAAGCTAAAATGTTAGGTGCACACATAAAAGATATTCCTGACAATTTCTCCTAAGATGTTCCCAATTGTCCAGAAAACTAGCTGAGGTGTTAATTCCACTCGCCCATGCAGACTAGACTTCAGTGTGCCCTGCCATTAATTCTTGTCATGATTCCCAAGGTCAAGCAACCTAGCTAAAATATAATTATGCTATATCTCTACCTTTGCACACCAGGAACCTACAATTTGCAAACTGAGAATTATCTTAAGAACTTTAAGAAGTCAATTGTGAATAAAAGATTGAAGAAAGATGCTTTCTTCTCCCTGTTCACACCATTTGTTTCCTCAGTGGTTAGAAGTTTGAGCTATATTGTTATAGCCAAATTACCCAATTCTCTGATTGACAGTTTCCTTATTTACAAAATCAGGATCATACAAACTTATTATTAGGGTGTTTTGAAAATTCATTAAAGACAAACTTTACAAAGCTTTTATCATAATATCTAGTCCATAGTTAACAACATTTATTTAACAGTTACTATTTTGTTGTTCCTGTTTTAAACAATGGGTACATATTATTCGCAGGAGACTGAATATAAGACCCCATGAGGTACATTCAACAAAGGCCTATGTTTAGCTGCATCTCTAAGCAGCTTGAAAATGTTCAACACAATGATTCTCAAGTATTTTTTTTTTAATAGCAGAATAGAATGTTGCTATTGAATCTAGTGATCTAATTCAGAAGGCAGGCATGTTAAGCCCGTTTGAAAGGGGAAGTTGACAGATTCAAGATTAAAACAAATGAAGCTGTAGTTGAAATGTGTATGTGAGAGGGGACCATTAACTGTTGAACAGCTCTGGCAAGTTGATGGGTATGTCCAAGCTTTGCTATGCCACCTGCTGAGAAAATTTGATGTATTTTTTTTTTTCCTCATGAGCATAGACAGTTGAGTTCCTCTTGAGGGTGGAAGGAAGCGGAGTCAGAAAGGTGAGGACAATATATAAGCAACTTACACAATTCCAAATTAAATCCTCCAAAATATCCATGACTGAGACGCGTGAGGTTGTTTTTTTGCATATTTTTGGCCATTGGGTTATCTTTTACTGTCAGTAGTAGAGGCTAAGCTGCACATTTTCTCATCTCTCTGCCTAGGAATAAACAAGTGGTTCTTTGTAGATGAGAAATTGCTACAGTTTTTGGAAAAAAGTGTGGCACTCTGTCTTCTTTTTTATGCTATAGGCAACACCTAGGCAACAACTGTGCATTCACTGAATTGTTCTATACTATCTACCTGATGTAGAGCCGTTGAAAGGACATTAGAGAGCCTGCCAGAAATTGGCAGTTAAAACTCAAGCAATGCACCTGTATACAATACTCAGTCCCCTTTTTCTACCAGTAGAATTATAAGAATGTAACCTTCCTGGGTCACAAATTGCTTCTGTGTAAAATGGGATTGATAATAGTATGTATCTTACTAGGTTATTATAAGATCAAATTAATTAATATGTATAAAATACTTAAAGAGTGGTTGACTTGGGTCAGCACTCATTAAGTAATAGAAAATAGAAGTAGTGTTTAATCTCCTCCAGAAGAAATACTTCCTGATGATTTATATATTAAATATCAAGTCCTGTAATCCCAATGGCTCTGTAAGCTGAGACAGGAGAATTGCCAGTTCAAGGCCAGCCTCAGCAGCTTGGTGAGTCCCTAAGCAACTTAGAGAGACCTTGTCTCTAAATAAAATATATAAAAGGGCTGAGGGTGTGGCTCAGTGGTTAAGAACCCTGGATTCAATCCCAAGTACCAATATACCAATATACATATCCATATGTATAAGTGTGTGTATGTGTGTGTGTGTATCCCTAGTATGTCTGTGTGTGTGTCAAGCAATGCACCTGTGTACAATACATATATTGTATAATGTATGATACATAGTATACAGGTATATATGCTATATAGTACCTAGTGTACAGGTATACATATGAATATATATTGATTTGTAGACCTGTATACTAGGTACTAGGGATATATGTATGGAAATACACACACACACACACATACACACACATACTATATATATATATATATATATATATATATATATATATATATAGATATAGATATATAGCTTGTGTTATACACACATACATATGGATAGGGATATATATACACACACTATATATAGGTATAGGGATATAAATATATATCACTAAATTGTGCAATTAGGTGGGTCTCTTTATTCAAATTTAGGGATACTAGTCAGCCAATTTTATATCAAAGGACTAATTTAGCACCAAGTAAAATCTGATCCCTGTTTTAATTTTCTTATTTTTTTTAAGAAAAAATTTTTAATTTCCTTAAACTTTCCTTAAATTTAAATTTAAGGAACTGTACCTGAAGGAGGGTGGAGGAGTTTTCAATTTCTTCTATATCTCCCTTCTCCCCTTAAAGAAATATGTCTAGCAACTTCCTTAGCCCAACTGATTGAGGCAGATTGAGTGTTATGGATGCCTATTAATTAATTGTAATCCATGACAGTTTATTTTAACAACATTTAATTTAATCAGAGATAAATGCAAAGATACATGAACAAGGTTTTATGTTGATCTAATTCATTATTTACATTTTGTACTTAAAGTAATATGTCTTCATTTGGCTTTCTCTCTAAAAGCTCTCCTCTCCCTTTTCTGTGAAGGAGGGGATTCTGAAATGGGCGCACTCATCCTTGGTCCCTGCTGGCTGCATTTGTTCCCATTTACTTTCCTCACAAGGGACAGTGCTAAGGTCAGTGTGGTATAAGTACTCTAAAATGCATGTGCTTCATCTAACTCAAGCAGCCATTGTATAATCCTCAAGCCCATAGATATAATTGTAACAACATAAATCAATGTGAACTTTTGTGCTTCCAAAGGATAATGCAATTAATGTAGATAATGAATCTTTTATTGACCTTGGAGTCTCTTGAATTTATTTATTTGTGATCAGACCTTAAGCTTTCCTGGATTTTACAATATTCTCATCAATATCTGTATCTATATATAATTATAGCTTGTGTTCTGAATAATTGGACAGTGGTTCAATTTTTATTCAGATTTGATGTGACATGATGTCAAAGGAAAAAAAAATAACTAGGTATATAATGCACTTAATCTCCAAAGAGATTACAAAAATTCAATTCTATGTAGAGTAAATGCATGTACCAGCATTAACAAAAACCCCTCATACACATAAGACAGGCCTCTAGCCAGAGGAAATGTGGTGGCCCAGATAGTGCAAATGACATCTTTGGCCTGAGGTAAACAGGCAACATGCTGTTATATTTCAGAGCACAAGACAAGAGCCTCTCCAGATCTGTGGCATTTTTCTAAAGCTTACTCATGTTGTTTTAGAATACCTTCTCTAAAGGAAGATAGCACATTCTGACACTACCATCTTAGAGAAGATGGAGAGATTATAGATTTTCTTGATAGGAATGGAGAAAGGGGAAAACTGTTGTTTTAAATGTTGAATACAGTGTAGTTTTACATTATCTAAAGTTAAAAAAATTCAAATGTTTGAATTTAACATGCTCACTTATAGCAACTATACCTGACCATATCTTTTCTTGCATATATTCAGATATCATTTAAAGTTTTCTCAAATATTCAATAAAAGTTGATAATAAGATCTCTAATGTTAATATGTTAAACCATTGAGATGATGCAAAACACACATATTACTTTAGTGGTGGTTATTTAGAAAGACAGGATACCAAAAAATGATTTATTTTATGTTTTTATTATATATGTAAAATTTTTCATTTTTCTGGTGTTGATTTTTCCTATTTAAATAAATTAATTTGTAGGGATAAATGTTACCATGTAAAGGTTGTATTAACAGGTTAAGAATGTAGATGTTACAAAAGAGTTAAAAAATCATTTGGCTATGTATATAGTCTTTGCCTGGCTTGTAAAAATAAGACAAGCAGACACATTGCATGGCTATAAATCACAGATGCAAAGTAATGTTTCTATTTACTCAATTTCAAGGTTATATGAAAGTATATTTATTTATTTGCTTTACTTATCAAATAAAATTATATATATTCACTGAATACAATATATTGTTTTGAAATATGTATATATTGTGAAATGGTTAAATTTTATTAGTTAACATGTACATTAACTCATGTATTTATTTTTTATGATGAAGACTATCAAAATTCAGTCTCTTGTAATTTTCACTAATAAAATACAGTGCTATTAAGTATAACCATAAGGTTGTACAATATATATCTTGAACTCATTTCTTTTTTCTAAAGTTCTTTTATTTTTTGACTGAAATCTCTCCAACTTCCTTCCTACCCTTTCATAACCATTCTTCTAATCTTTACTTCTGTGAGTTCAACATTTTAGATATTTGAATAAGATACATAAATAAAAGAATTAATGTGAACTATTTGTTTTTATGAGCCTAGCCTGTTTAATTTATTTAGTGTTCCTAGAGAAATACCTGTAATACTATCCTTTGGTTCTTTCTTGGTGTCCGTGCCATATTGAAAAATTGTAATATCATGTGTAGCTAATAAAAAAAAGAAAAGACCATTATGAATAAATGGGCTGTTATGAAACTGCTGCATTTGAGCAGTACATCCTGACATCTCAGTTTTCAAATATTTATGAGAGGTAGCATTTAACCACTTAAACATAGCTACCAATCTATGACAAAAACTGGAAAAAAAATGTTTTCTTGCCTACAAGCACAACTTTACTTAGTTTAAAAGTATATATATATGCATTTATTTATTTTTGGTTCCAGATATTGAGCTCAGGCTGCTTAACCACTGAGACACATCCTCAGCCTTTTTAGAAGATTTTTTTTTGGGGGGGAGCAGGGTCTTTTTAAGTTTCTTAGGGCTTTACTAAATTGCTGTGGCTAGCCTTGATTTGCCTCTGCCTTCTGAGCTACTGGGATTATTTTGTGTACTTTTGTGCCCAGCTCTCACTTAATTTTTATTTCTTGAAATATTGCAAAGCAACAAATACCAAAAGTAAGTAATGATTTGACTTCTAAACTTTACTACACCACACATTAGTACCTTAGGTAAGTCATTTAACATTTTCAACAAACATTTTTATGTAAATTGTGTTTCCTTGTATGGAAAATGCTAACTTACTCTAAGTTTTTATGAATATTAAATAAAACGAGAGGTGATAGGATTTGAAAATACAGAAATTGCTATAAAGCAAAAAGCCCTGTAACTAATATAAATCAAAGTTCAATGGCTACCCTAACCAGTTCTTGAGTGCTTCTAATAAAGAAAAAATCTGGGCAATTTGTCAACATATTAAAATCGAGTATGAACAAGCTCAGGGAGTGTATAATGAGTTCAAGAAAATAATTTTATTTATTGGAAATGATAAAAAAAAACAGAAAGATTATGCATTGTTTACATAAAATACAAATTTCTACCAGGTATATGACCTAGGTTTTCCTTGACAGAGTTATTTTACAACTTTTTGTAAATTATAGGTCATTAATAGATGTGTTAATTCTTTCTTGCTTGTAGAAATTTAATTATCTTCCCTCTAGCATGTGGCACAACCAGTTTTGACACAATTTATATATTCTTTTCAATATTGCCACAATTTATATATTCTTTTCAATATTCCCAATTTCTAATATTCCCTGTTTTAAAATTCTTTCTTGAACTAGTTATAATGGCCTTGGTAACCACACTACAAAAGTAGAGCATTAAAATGTGTTAATATTTATATCTGTATGAGAGTTATAATTCTATCATTTTAAAATTGTTTTAATTTTTACAGAATATTTGTTATTTAATGTGAAATTTTTAATTTTTTATTTTAGATGGCCCTTGTTGTAAAAAATGTTATTTTGTCTGATGACAATGAACAGTTACAGTGAATATTCTGTACCTCAATTTTGGATAAATTTTATTACTTCCTGAGATATGGCTTTTCTTTTGTACTTCTGAAGTAATGTTTTTATTATTTCTGGTTGATCTTGATGCTTCCCCAATCTGGTGATTTACCTTTCTTAAGATGCTGTTAAATTGCAAAGAGTGGTATGGTAGCCTTGCTGATCTCAAAGCTTCTGATATAATGAGTTTAGGGTTGTCTCTCCTGTCAGGCAAACATCACCATATTATGTGAATTGACTGCCTAAATGACTCTGCTGGAAGAAACCATCTTGCTTCCCATCATGGAAACTATCTTACTGATACCAAAGATAAAAAGTTAGTTAAAGAGGGGTCAGTTGGATGATTATTTGGATGAGCAAAAGACACAAGGCGAAAGAAAGTCCCTGAGACCAAGGGAGGAAGAGGATAGTCACATAGCTGAAGAACATTTTGTTAGTTGAAAGAGGTTAAAGGAGTCTATTGTACTTGAGAACTAAGTAACCATTGGTATCTTTATGAGAGTGCATCATAAAGTGTTGGTGGATCAAATATAATGAAAAGTTTTGATGAATGAACAATAGTGAGAAAGGAAACACTAGAGGAAGATAGTGTTTTCCCTAAGTTTTGTTGATACGTCTATATTCAAAAATAATAAATGTCAACAGAAAGATAATACAAAACTATAAAAAACAAACAAACAAAACTTAGCTGCATGTGCATTGACTTGTACATACTCCTATACATTCCTCTAAATACCTACAATCTTAAAAATGGAACTTCAGAGTATCTATTATTATGTATATAATTTAATTTTGGGGAGTACTAGGATTGAACCCAGGGCTTTAAATGTATCTATAGGCTACTCTAAAATTGAACTATAACCCTAGCTCTTTAATTTTATCTCTTAATAGTCAATTTTCCCAGTTAAACTCCTTTTTTTTATAATCACCTTTATTGATAGAATATTCTTCTGGCAAAATGATAAATAATAATATAGGTAATATGAACTTATTTACTTGTTTTTCTAATTCATATACCACTAACATATGTGTAATATTTTACAATTCACAAAGTGTCTTTACACATTTTATTTAATACTTAATGTCAGTGAACTAAACTGTGGAGGAATTTTTGTCCTTAGTTTACAATTAGAAAACTGAAGTTACTATACTTAAATATATTGTTCAAAATCAGAAAACTGTTATTCAAGTCATTCATTAAACTGTATGTCAGATCCAATGAATAAATGACATGTACTATTCTTTTTATAATTCCAAATTCAATGTGAGCGAAAGGCATATGAACAAGTACAAAGAAATTACTCCAAGTGGCCTGTGGGAGGGCCCTAAACAAGGCAGGAAAGAGTTGTCACTTTTGTTTGTATCATGATAGAATATACAGTGTAGCTCAAATTTGAATAACAATGTCATTAATTGAAAGACATTTATAGATTATCTGGTGATAAATGTACTAATGACTTCTTAGAAACCTCTTCCTGAGAGATGCACTTGTATAAAATGAAATAAACGTGATCCAAAGATACTACTGAATTTTTGTGAACAAGTAGAGCAAAATGAATGCATAAGTTTATGGACATCTTTTCAAGGTTAGCTTGTCATGAAAGCACAATGAAGATGAGTTAGAGAGTTTTACCAAAACACCATAAAGTATGTATGTCATCTTCAGTTTCAAAGATTCATGCTGTTTGACCTCACCAGAAAAGTTGACCAATGTTAAAGAAGAGCTCTTTGGAACTGAAACGTTCAGCAAGCCCAGAACTATTTTAGCTGTCTCCTAAAATGGCAGAGAAAAGCAGGATGCAACAAAATCTGACTTGGTTCAAAAATTAGAATAAGTAATATTTGTACAGATTGCTTGCTATCTCTACTTAGAATATGAAGGGGCAATGTCTGGTGATAGAACTCAACAAAAACTCAACAAGGAGCTTTTATTAATTGGAGTCACAGAAATGGAAGAGAACCAGAGAAATAAAAGGTTCTGGTCTGAACTGATAGTAGCCAATAACAAGCTATGGAACTGATTTCAAAGGAGTTCTGATGTCCTACTTGATATGAATGCTATTTTGTTTTCTTTCAATATCAAATAAGGGGGTTGGAATTATAGCTCAGTGGTAGTGCTTGCATGAAGTAGACAGTGGTTTTTGATACCCAATACTGCAAAACAAACAAACAAAACCAAAAATAATATATATGTATATATTTATACACAGAGATATATATATATATATATATATATATATATATATATATATATAGAGAGAGAGAGAGAGAGAGAGAGAGAGAGAGAGAGAAAGAGAGAGACAGGTCGACTTTTAGTTTTCAGTGTAGCATGTAAGGTGTTTTGAAGTTTCCATTCTAACAAAAGATCTAAGAATAAACTGGTTGGGTGCTGTAGTGCAAGCCTGTAATTCCAGTGGCTCCTGAGGCTAAGTAGGGAGGATCACAAGTTCAAAGCCAGCCTCAGCCACTTAGTGAGACTGTATCCCTAAATAAATATAAAAAAGGGCTGGGAATGTGTCTCAGTGTTTGAGAATTCTGGGTTTAATTCCTCATATTAAAAAAAAAAAGTGAAGAAAAGAACTAAATTAAAAACACCAACAACTCTTCTCAGATCCAGCAAAGAAGTGAGGGTCACAGGTCAAAATATTGCTACTAAAATTGAAAGCACAGATGCATACATAAAGAATCACAGTTTACCATAGTAGCAATCTACAACTGGAAGTGTCCCCGAGAACTAGTGACAGGAAAAATGGAACTGCCATTGATAAATTGCAGGAGGGACCATGTGGACAAGTCTGGGAGTTAAAGACTTTATAGGGACCTACTCATAGGGGAGTGCTCACACTTTATTATTTATTATTGTTCCTTTTACCTAGGACCTTAAATCCAGTGGCCAAGAAAAAAACTACAAAGGTGAAAAATATAGTTTGTGTACTCAGAAAATAGCTCAGTTGTAGAGTGATTTCCTAGCATGAGCTAGGACCTGGTTTCAATTCCTGCACTTTAAAAACAAAACACTACAAAGTACGAAAACATTACAAAGTTTCAAGAGATGGAGAAAACTCAAGAACCAGATTCATATAGGCAGGGCTGTTGGGATCATTTCAATGCTTATTTTAAATACTATGATTAATATGCCCTATCCTGGCATGGTGGCACATGCCTGTAATCCCAGTGGTTTAGGAGGCTGGAACAGGTAGATTGTGAGTTCATAGTCAGCTTCAGCAACTTAGTGAAGTCTCAAGTAACTCAGCAAGACCTTGTCTCTAAAAAACAAAACAAAAAAATGACAGGGGATGTGACTTAATGGTTAGGTGCCCTGGGTTCAACCCCAGGTACCAAAAAAAAAAAAAAACCAAACAACAACAACAAAAAAAAAAAAAACAAGCACTAATGTACAAAGTAGACAATATGTAGAAGCAGATGGATAATATAAGCAGACAGATGGGAATTCTAAGAAAGAATCAACAGAAATGATAGAGATGACAGACACAGTAACAAACACAGTAACATTCTTCAGAAATGAAGAAAGCCTTTCATAGGCTCATTAGTAGACTGAACTTGAAGAAAAGAATCTCTGAACTTGAGAATGTGAGGATATGTTGATACGAACATCCAAAATTGAAGGGTTAAAAGGAAAATAAATAGAACAGAATATCTGAAAATTCTGAGACAACTAAAAACGTTATAACATAGGTAAGTAAACAGTAAGAACCTGGTTGAACTCAATAGCAACAAAAATCAACTGAACATTATTGGTATCCAAAGATCACTTCACTGAACTATAAAAGTATACACATGATGCTCAGACTTACATGGACCATTCAAGGTAAAGCATATTCTAGGCCACAAAAACAATTTAGGAGACTTAAAGGGGTATAAATCCACACAATGTCAACACTTGAAACCACAATGAAACTAAAGTAGAAGTAAAAAAAAAAAAAAAGAAAGAAAGAAAAATTCCCATTCACTTGGATATTAAATAGCACACTTCTAAATAACATATAAGTCAAAGAAGAAGTCTTGGTATGAACTAAAAATATTTTTAATTTAATGAAAATTAAAACATAGCTTAATAAATTTTCTAGGATGCAGCAGAATTAGGAGATTTATCGTACTGCATGCATGTAGTAGAAGAAAAGAAAGATCAAAAATCAATAACTTAAGCTTCTAACTTAGAAAATAAAAAGATGAAATTAAATCCAAAGTAAACAGAAGAAAATAAATAATAATATCTCAGAGCAGAATTCAATGAAATTGAAAGAAGAAAACCAATAGAACCAAAAGTTTATTAATGAAAAAGACCAGCAAAATTCATGAACTCCAGTCAAACTAGGAGAGAAAGAGTTGACACCTATTACTAATAACAGAAATGAAAGAAAAAGTCACTAAAAATCCTGTGGACATTAAAAGAACAATAAAGGGATACTCTGAACAGTTCTATGCCCAAGAATTTGATAACCTAGATGACATCCGCTAATTCCTTGAATAATGCAATCTGATAAAACTTACACAAGCAGAAGCAGACAATACTGATAGGATTATATTTTTTAAAGAAATAGAATAAATGATGAATAACCTTCAAAATAGAAAACACCAGGCTCATATGTGTTAATAGGTCAATTCTACCAAACATTTAAAGACTAAATTATATCAATTCTCTAAAATCTCTTCCAGAAGATAGAAGCAGAAGAAATACTTTCTAATTCATTGAAAATAGCACTGACCTAATACAAAGAAAAGATAGACATTACAAGAAAAGGAACCTACAGACAAATACATCTCATGAACATAGGTGCAAAATCCTCAAGAAATATTAGCAAATCAAATATAATAATATGTGAAAATAATTATAAACCATAATTAAGCAGTATTTCCCCAGTAATATAAAGCTTATTCAATAT
This sequence comes from Callospermophilus lateralis, assembly GCF_048772815.1. NCBI lineage: Eukaryota > Metazoa > Chordata > Mammalia > Rodentia > Sciuridae > Callospermophilus > Callospermophilus lateralis. The sequence goes on along the minus strand of NC_135306.1, from coordinate 121,991,638 downwards.
CTGGAAAATCACTTAATGTAACCAATCATATAAATAGGCCAAGGAAAATAAATCACATAATTATATCAACATATGCAGAAGTATTTGATAAAATCCAATATCATTCATGATAAAAAAAAACTTCAGCTAACTTAATTCCATTTACACAAGAATAATATTTAAAAATTTTCCAAGTATTGAAAATAATAAATAAAACTGTGTCTGTTTGCATATTGATATGTAGAATAACCTGAAGAATCCACATAAAGATTCAAAAAATATGTTAGACTAAAACCAAGAGGGTCGTCAGTGTTTCAGGATAAAGAGTCATCAGGAAAAAATTTGTTACAATTCTATACTCTAATATAATGACCAGTTAGAAAAATAAATTGTGAAAAGAACCCATTTCTGATGCATCAAAAAGTATAAGATAATTAGGAATAAACCTAACATAAAGAGCTGAAAGAATTGTATATCAAAACAATAAAAAATTGCTAAAAGAAATCCAAGAAGATACAAAAAAATGGAAGAACATCCAATGCTCATGAATTATGCTATGGTTTCTATCTGGAATGCCCTCCATAAAGCTCATGCATTGAGCGTATGATCCCCAAAACAACAAGATTCAGAGGTGCCACTTTTAGGTAATGATTGAATCATCAGAGCTCTGACCTCATTAGTGTGTTAGTCCAATGATAGATTAATCCATTAACACCTGAATGGATTACTGAGAAATGGGACCTAGTTGAAGAGAATAGGTTACTGAGGTCATTCTCTGAAAGAATTTATCATCTCCCTAGCTTTTCTGTACTTCCCAGTCATTGTGAGCTGAAAAGTGTTCTGCTCCCTTGCCTTTCTGCCATGATGTTTTTGTCTTGGAGTCTGTCCACAATGTACTGAATCTCTGTAACCATGCACCAGAATAAATCTTTCCTTCTGTAAGATATTCTAATCAATGAAAACCTAACAGACTTGAAGACTTATCCGTTGAGTCTGTATTACCTAGAATGATCTACAGACTCAATGTAATACTTACTAAAATTCCGAAGACATTTCTTAACAGAAGTAGAAAAAAAATACTAAGATTCATATGAACTCTCAAAGGACCCAGAATAGCTAAAACAATCTCAAAAGGAAGAACAAATCTGAAGGTCTCGCATTTCCTAATTTCAAAGCCTTTTATAAAGCACAAGAATCAAAACAGTGTATATAGTATTACCAGAAAGATAATTTAGACCAGTGGAGCAGAATAATGCCATAGTTTGAATATGGTTTTCACTCTCTTAAATTCATGTTAAAATTTGATTGTCATATAGGTTCTGTTGAGATTTGGGGCCTAATGGGAGATATTCTGATCATGAGGGTGAAACCAATAGGAATGGATTAATTCCTTTATTTAGTTTCCCAATGTATACAGTTTTCCCTAAGGTATTCAATTAATCAACTGTGAGAGCGAATGGTTACAAATCAAAACTGCCCTTTGCCTTTGGCCCCTTTTCCATATATCAACTTGCCATTTTGCTGTCTAAAATGAGTAAGTTGCCCTTGCAGGCACCATGTCTTAAACTTACCAGTTTCCAGAGTCATGTGCCAAAATAAACCTCTTTCCTTTAAAACTCATTCAGTCTGAGATATTCTTTTATAGCCACAGAGCATATACTAAGACAAAGATCCTAGAGATAAAGCTTTGCACATATGGCCAAATTATTTTGACAAATGTGCCAAGAGCAGATGACAGGGAAACAACAAATGGTACTGAAGATGTCCACATAAAAATGAAATTGAAGTCCCCCTTCAAGCATGCATAAAAAATAATGCAAAATGGATTAAAGACTTAAATGTATGACTCAAAACTATAAAATCCTTCAAAGAAAAAAATAGAGGAAATCTTCAGCACGTTGGATTCTTCTATAATTTCTTGGGTATGACACCAAAATATAGGTAACAAAAGCAAGAATAAACAAATTGAACTATGTAAAATTTAAACATTTTGCTTATTAGAGGAAAAATCAATAGGATGAAATGTAAAACTATGAAATGAGAGAAAATACAGGTATTTGTAAATCAATCTTTCATATGGGACTAATATTTACAATTCATAAGGTAAAACTCAATACCAAAAATCAAATAACCTAGTTAAAAACGGGCAAAGTGCTTGGTGAGACAATTCTCTCAAGAAGATCTACAAGTGACCAACAAGCATATGAAAATATGTCCTTATCATTAATCATAAGAGAATTGATAATCAAAACCACAATGAGATAGTAACTACAAAAATAACAAAATTCAAAGTAATCTACATGGAGAAAGCAGTGTCCTTGTGCCCTGTTAAGAATTTAAAACAATATACATATTATGGAAACAGGGTTGAAATTTTCCTAAAGAATTTTAAAAAGCTAGTCCCTGAGGCACACACCTATAGTCCCAGTTATTCATGAGGTTGAGGCAAGAAAATTACAAGTTTCAGACCATCCTGGGCAATTTGGTAAGACCCTGTCTCAAAAAATAAAAAGATTGAGGATGTAACAGTGGTAGGACACGCTAGGTTAAATCCCTGGTACTTCACACACAAACACTTAAAAATATCAACAATAGAATTAGTACATGACATATGATCTGGCAATATTACTTCTGGGTGTAAATCCAAAAGTATTCAAACTGGATCTTAAAGAGATATGCATACATAAGTTCATCTGAGCATTATTCACAATAGTCAAAAGGTGAAAATAATCCAAATATCCATTGATGAAAAGATAAAGTGTGGACTATGCATGTAATGGAACATTACTTAGCCTTAAGAAAGAAGAAAATTCTTTCACATACCATGAGGACATTGTGCTATTTGAAATAAACCGATTGCATAAATTTACATTTTATATGATCTTACTCATATGAAGTCTCAAAGGCAATATCAATCATAGAGGAAGAGAGAAGAAAAGTTGTTTTGAGGAAGGAGGGGTGATGGAGGGTATGAGAAAAAGTTATCATTTAGTGAATATTTTAGTCATATTTCTATCACTAAAATGAAACACCAGAGTTAATAAACTTATAAAGAGGAAAGATTCATTTTCAGTTTACTGTTTTTGTGGTGCTAATCCAAAATCCAGCAGCCCCATTTGCTTTAGGCTTCTTCTGAGGAAGAAGAAGGCACATGGTGGCAGGAGTGCATGGCAAAGCAACTCATTTAAATCAAAATCAAGCAAGCAAAAAGGGAGAGGAAGAGATAAAGATCCCACAATGTCCTATGAGGGCACACTTCCCATGAAGTAGGGCTTGCCATAGCGCCCCACTCCCTAAAGGTCCACAGTACCTCCCAATAGAGCCACCCTGAGGACCAAGTCCTTAACACCTGGATCTTTGGAAGTTACTCATCTCTGCCACAATGGCAGGTACAGAATTTCAGGTTGTAAGATGAAAAAATTGTAGAGATCTGTTGCACAATAATTTAAGTATATTTAACACTGTCTAACTATACAGCAAAAAATTAAGATGATAAACTTAATGTTAAAATGTTTTGTTACTACAATAAAAACTAAAAATTGAACTTCTTTCCTACATAATAGCAATTTAAAGGGGAACATGAAATTAAAAACACATTACCATTTACATTAGTCCCTGCAAAATTGAAACACTTAAATAAAAATCTAAATTATCAAGTACAAATATGTACAACATCTATATGAGAAAAATTGCAAAACTCTAAACAAGGAAAAAAAAAAGAAAAACTGAATAAGTGAAGCCACAGTCCCTGGTCAGGAATAGGAAGACACAATATTATAAATTGTTTTACATTTTTAAATATTTTAAAATATTCCAACTACCTGACCAGACACTTCACCAAAGAAAATATGCAGTTAGAAGACAATCACATCAAAAATGCTTGACATCATCTGTCATTAATATGAGATACAGCTATGTAATCTACTACATTGACTCAAATCCAAAATACTGACATAGCTAAATGCTGACAAGGATGTAAAGCAATAGTAATTTTTATTTCCTGTGGGAATGCAAAGTTGTGTAATCACTTTGGAAGAAAATTTCTTCACCAATAACAAAACCAAATATACTCTTATCATATAAAATAGCAAATGTACTTCTTATATTTATCCAAAGAAATTAAAATTTTATATTCAAACAAAATCTTTCACATGGATTTTCATAATGTCTTTATTCATAATTGCCAAAACTTGGAAGCAAACAAACTATCCTTCTATAGAGGAACTGATAAATAAATTGTGGTACAACGAAATAGTGGAATATTTTTCAGTGCTAAAAGTAAATGAGTTCTCAAGTCGTGAAATGCAGGAACTTTTAATACATATTACTAAAGAAGACAATCTGGAAAGACTATACACTATATGATTCCAATTGTATAACATTTAGGAAAAAGTATACTCTTTTTAAGTTTTTTTATTTATATATGACAGTGGGATGCATTACAATTCTTATTACACATATAGAGCACAATTTTTCATATCTCTGATTGTATACTCACACCAATTTGTGTCTTCATACCTGTACTTTACACTCTTGAGACAGAAAATAACAACAGTTGCCAATTGATTTTTTATGGTGGCAAAACCATTCTGTATGATACTACAATGAATATAAATGCTATTGAATATTTATCAGAACCTGTAGAATATGCTACATCAGCAGTGAACAATTAATATAAACCGTGGACTCCTGATAGTGACGTTTTGTCAATAAATTTTCACTGGTTCAAATGCACTTCCCTGTTTGAGCTGTTGGTAGGGGAGGAGGATGTGAGTGTGTGAAATCAGGGGATGTACTGGAACCTTCTTTAACTTCTGTTCAACTTTTCTGTGAATCTAAAACTGTTCTTAAAAAGGCTCTATTTAAAAGTTTTTGATAAAACAATTTTTTTCAAAAAAAATTCTTTTTCAAAGAACCATATAAATTATTAAAGGGCATGTTCCTAACCTACAGTGACTCATTTCTTCTTTACTCTAAAGAAAGAGATATAAGAACATGTTAAAATTAGTTGACCATATTTTGTACATTAGTACTTCATGTAGGAAGAGATTTCTGTATAAGAGATAAGATTTTATGAATGAGGATTAGGTTTTCACGGTTAATTAACTTCAGGCTTAATAGCAGAAAATTAGTACATAATATACTGAAAAATGTACACTGGAAAGTTATAAAACAAAAATCATTTGCAATTGCTGTAACTAGAGTTGTCACTCTTATATAGAAAGGATTTCCATTATGTGACTCCTAGAAAAATTGTAATATTATTTTGAAATATAAAAAATGAAAATTGCAAGATACCTTTCTTAATTTCTTTGATTTAGAAATGGACATATACCACGGTTCAGTTACTTTTGTGTCCCTGTAGTAGATATAACTTTTTTATTTCCATATAACTTTTTTTTTTTATTTTTTGTAAATCAGCTTTTTCTGCTTTGAACATAATTCCACATAATTGGATGGAAATCCAGCTTACTGTTCAGGCTGAATCCCTGCATTCTGGGAGTTGATGTGTGCTCAATTCTGTAGCCAAAGTGTTGAGGAAATCTTTGCAACTGGTCTCTAGTGATGATTTCTGGGAATCTCAATATCCAGGCTAATTACAAACAGCACAGCTGTCACTCTTCTGTTACTATGTTAGATGGAGGCAAAAGGATCTGAGATGAGACAGGGAGTCCCAGGCCTGCATATCCACCCCATTTCCTTTGTGGTCTTCCACATCCTGTAACTTTGGAGGGAGCAAGCTGAATCTCTTTGCTGCTCACTGGTTCCCCAACCCTATCTATATCCTCTCAGCAATGGAGAATGATATCTTAATGTCACAAATACCTCTCACACCATGTGTTTTTTTCACCTTTTGAAAACCAAAGCCAGGAAATTTACCATAAACCTCATCAGCATCTAGAAAGCAAAGTATATAGCTTACATTGTGGAATAGGAGAAGTGGGAGCAAAAAAGCAAGAAAGTAAATAGCTCAAACATATCGCATAATACTTCAAACAGATTATTTTATTTTGCAATTGTTTTAGTTTTAATTTATCTGTCATGAGAAACCAGCCCTCCACCTCTCTCTGAAGTCATGTTGGTCAACTTATTTGACTTATCAGACCTGATTGTGCTTTTAACCAGCCAAATTACGATATTCATGTAAAAACAAGCTTTGTACTAAACTGAGTAAGATGGAACATTTTTTTTTCTATGTGTGAGTGTGCATATTCATAGGACTTCAGTATGACAAACTTCTCATGTACTCAATCAAAATGTTTTAGGTTTCTAGTGAGTACATATTTCAACTACCAATCTAGGAAAAAATATGTTTCTGTTTTTTCAAACTGCATTTACACTGCATCTTTACTTTTTTTCATGCCTTTTTACATTCTCTTTTGCTAATTCATCAGGTGATTACATGACTTACTAATCTTATTGCTTGAGAGTACACTCTGGAGACAGGGTTTCGATCTCAAGTATTTTAACTATGTGACATTGAAAATTTCTATATACTCTTTCAGCCTTAGTTTCTTTTTAAAATTTTTTTTATTCTTTTTAGTTATACATGACATTTGAATGTATTTTGATATATTTTACATACATAAAGTATAACATCCCATTCTTCTGATTGTACTCATTTCCCTTTGTCTAATCCAATGAACTTCTTTTAGTTTTCCCTCCCCCGCTTATTGTGTGTTAGCATCCGCATATCAGAACATTTGGCCTTTGGTTTGTTGGCATTTATTTATTTCAGTTAGCCTGATAGTCTCTAGTTCTATCCATTTACTGGAAAATATCATAATTTCATTCTTCTTTGTGGCTGAGTAATATTCCTTTGTGTACATATACCACATTTTTCTTTATCCATTCATCTGTTGAAGGGCACCTAGGTTGGTCCATAGCCTAGCTATTGTGAATTGAGCAGTTATAAATATTGATGTGGCTGTGTAAACCTTGGTTTCTTAATTTGAAACTGTGATCAGGCTAGTACACTCTGTAAGATAAGATACAAAATATGAGTTTTATCTGTGGAAAACAATAAATATTACATAGTAAAAAATCATTTTAAGACTGAAAGCCTCACTAAGTATTATATCAGAATTTACATATCTTTTCAAATGCTAGTTAAGCATTTGTTTAATGAATGCATAAACTTATTTTTCTATGTGCATAGGCATATCTAGAACTATAATATATATACATATCAATTTTAGCTCATATCTGACTTAAAAAATATAGACTTTTGGATTATACAGTGAGTATAAACATTAGTGATTAAATGTATTCTTATGTCACTTGTTTTATAAAAAAGATATGTCTTAATTTTTTCTAATTTGAAATATATTTTAGATTTTTAATACAGTGAAAATAGATTAAAATATTACCACAAAGTCTAAAGTTTTTCATTTTGAAATAGATAATTGATGATTTTCTTCCACAGTGATTTATGACAGAGCTGAGTTTTAAAAAATAGTAATTTGCTTACCTAAATAAAAGTATCAGCTTTCTCTTTATTTCTAATATTACAATAGCATTTCTTTTTTAGTAGCAAGTTTTGGCCCAGTGAATTATGCAAACCCTGTATGTTTTCTGCTTGGTTTTTGTTTTGGTCCTCTACCTTTCCCATAACCTTCAGGGTAAGTGGTATTTTCAGTTTGAATGTCTGTGGGTTCCACATTTGTAGACTGAATCAACCAAGGATAGGATATATTAAAAAAAAAGTGTCTTTATTGAAGAAGATTTTTTTTCTTGTCATTATTGCCTAAATATTACAGAATAACAATTATCTGCATAACATATTCATTTTATTCAGTACTATAAGTAATTTAGAGCTGATTTAAAGTATGCAGGAAGATGTGCATAGGTTATGTGGAAATACTACACTATTAATATAACAGGGGAACATGAGCCCTTTCAGACTTTGGTACATATAGGGTGGGAGAGGTCTTGGAACCAGTTCTTTGTGAACACCAAGGCACAGCTGTATTAGATGATCTTTTCTAGAAGTTAGTTTTATGTTTTTGCTTTCTTATATATAGTGGTATTACTTATATTCAAACATTTTCCATGTTGCTAACAAAATATTTTATGTCTCATGGATTTTCATTAATAATATGGTGTCTCATAGTATACTCATCCTGAGAGCCTAACGCTTCTTTAGTTACTTGTAAAACATAGTCTGATATGGGATTGAAAATTCTACGAAATTAATTTCAGGAAGTTTGTAGAAGCATATTCTTTGTAAGCAAGTGATGTGGAAGAAAGGAAAATAAGATTGAGCTAAGGAACAAGGAAAATATAAGCCACATGTACATAAATACTTACTTTGATCCTGTAGGTAGGAAAAGCAAACCTAACCAAGCTGTGAGAGGAGTCAGACTATAGTAGATTTAGAAATGAGAGCATCTTAGAAAATGACAGATATAAAGTGTAGTAAGTAATTGGTGGTATTTTATAAGAGTTTAAGCTCTTTAAGGTGAAAGGAATGTGACTATAGTTTGAAGATGTCAGCTTATGAAGAGAAGCTGTGGTTATACAGCATAAAATTCAAGGCCCTCTGCCTCTGACCAGTAAATGGGGGAAAAGTGGAAGGATGAAATGCTGTACTCAAGGTCTCCCATGACTTTCTACAGTCTCCATGAATAAGGCCTTCATCTCCTAACTCTAAATGTCCTTGCTTATGATTGTAGGAGTCTGGCTCTGTGCTTCTTATTATTTACCAGTCTTCACATTTTATTTGGAATAAAATATCATTTTATAAAACAGAGGGAAAATAAAATCTTTGCCTATTAGACTTTTAGGAATCAAAAGGTATACAGTTAACTGTTACTATCATATCACCTCATTCATTAAACTAGCATGATTTATTTACTAAAAGCAGATATGAGTGTCATAGAAGGGAATGAAATATTTTATGAAAACTGAAGCAAATAAACAAAACACCTCTCCCCTGAAGCCAACATAAGGTCCTTAATTATGAAATTTCATTTTTAGTTTAAATTTTTTGTAGTTTCATATGTATATCTTCCATTAAATTTCAAGTTATAATGAGATATAGCCTTACTATTTTTTGTCATTGCTCTCAGTGTCAGTATAGTTCTATGAATGAACAAGATTGATATTACAATGACCACATTTACTTTTTTTTGTTGTTTTTGGTACTAGTTATTTAACCCAGGGTGCTCTAGTACTGAACTAAATCTCCACCCCTTTTTTATTTTTATTTTGAGAGTCTCGCCAAATTGCCCAGGCTGGTCTGGACCTTGAGATCCTTTTGCCTCAGTCTCCAGAGTTGTTGGGAATTTAGCTGTTAGCCACATGCCTGGCTCCCACATTTACGTTTGAAAAACCATTAGGGAATAAATGAGTAAAAATATTTACTAATATGAGATATTGGATTGCTATTATGTTTAAGGTAGTAGTATTATTTGGCTGTATTTTATATAAGTGAGACTTGCCCAGCTCAAAATGATAAGGACAAAATTCTCAGAAATCTCTAAGGAGATCACATTAATCTTTACAATCCCCCATTCTCATTTCAACAATTTTGACTTATCTTTTCCATTCCTGGCAATCAATAAATTGACTCTTCAATATAATTATTTTTTCTCATTTGGTTTTCCAAGAAGTTAAAAAAGAAAATAATAATTATATTGTTATTGACTTTAATGTTTATTTTAATTAACATCAAACAACATTGTAAAGATAATCTGTTACATAAAAATAAAAATGAAAATTCTGTATAAAGAAAATACCTCCTTCCTAAAAAAACATGCATTGTGATTTAATAAAATAAAACCCTAATTATTTTTAAAGTCAAAACTCATTTTTGTTTGATTATTTTTAGGACAGCAAAATTCAACATTTGATTTCAACTAACTGGTATAAAGGAATTCTTAAGATGCAAAATTTCTCACTGTTAAACTTGTTCTAGCTGTACTATCAAGCATAAAAGGTTAGTGATAGTACTGAATAGTGAAAATTTTATTTTTCTTTCTACAAATTTAAGGTATAAAGGGTTAAGGAATAACGACAAAACAGTTTCTCAACACTTTAGGCAGGTTGGAAGTTCTCCCATTAGCAATAATATCACAATCAGCCCTTGGTACACACTTAAAATAAATGCTTCTTTAAAGAAGTACAATTTATAGTTATCATACAAATACAGAAAACAACAGTATTGCAAAAAGAAATAAAATAAAACCGACAGGCAGCTGAGTTAATTGCTGTATTTGAACAGTTTTTATCTATTTTTACCTTTATAGACTGTGTGTCCTACTTTTTATTGTGATCTCCAGAGATGGTTAACATATGTCTTTTTTTCTTGCCTTTTTTTTTTTTTTTTTGCATCCTGTATTAAAGTTGTACTCTCCTACTTTGAAGAAAGTAATTGACACTTCATGTCTCATAAGACTGAGGAAAGCATTAAATAAATTGCCAATAATTATTACATATACTAATGCATTTGTGTTACAATACCATTCAAATTTTTCTAATAAAAGGGAAAAACATTTCTAATTTATTATTTTCACTGCCGGAAGGATGCAAAAATAGGCGATTTAAAAATAATATTCATTTCTTAGTTATTAATATTTTATTTCTTATTACTTTTTGATTATTTAGTAATTTAACAAACATATATGGAAGCTCCAATGTTTTATTTTTACCTTTCATTTTAAAATAATTATTTACAATAATTATAGATCTACGGATCCGTAGTAATACACATAGAACATCTGTTAACTAAAGTGGCAGAGTAGGGAAATCTAAAAGTCTGGCAAAAGCTATCAGAATCAACTTTTTGGAATTTTGAAACTAATTAAAAGTTTATAGCAATTAGAGGAATGCTTAATCACAAAGCCCCAGCCTAATTTCAGTAAGGCAGTGTTATGGTTTAGATATTAGTTGTCCCCACAAAGCTCATGTCTGAGACAAGGTAAGAAACTTCAGAGGTAAAATGATTGGGTTAGGAGATACTTAGCCTAATCAATTCACTAATTCTCTGATAGGGATCATTTGGGTGGTAACTATAGGCAGGTAGGGTGTGACTAGAGAAGGTAGGTCTCTGGGGGTGTGTCTTTAGAGTTTATATTTTGTCCTTGTTAAGCAGAGTTTTCACTGCTTGCTAGTGTCATGATCTCAGCTGTTTTCCTCTGCCACACTCTTCTGCCATGATGTTCTGTCCTGAGCAATTGAGTCAGCTATCTATGAACTGAGACCTCTGAAACCATGAGCCCCCTTATAAATTTTTCCTCTTAAAATTGTTCTTGGTAGGGTGTATTTTCACAGCATTAAAAAACAAAACAAACAAACAAACAAACAAAAACTAACTAACTAAAACAAGGAGCTTTAGAGCACTCTTTCTTACTGCAGTCCCATTCCCCATTCTCTTGCTTGGTGGTGGCCTATCTGTGTTCATCATGGACAACTAGCATCAAAGGGTGTGAAGTGGGTCTTATTTTCAAAGAATGATGATTATGTATTTCCACCTATCTGGTGCTTCCCTAAAGCCCTGGCTCAAAGGACTTGTCTTTATTTTTCCTAACTCACAATTCCCCCAGCACTGAGCACTCTCCCTGGTGGCATTGACTAAAAACACTTAAAGACAAATATAATAGTTGCTGCTGCCAGGGAAGGTGATAGTGTTTAGAGAGAGCAAGAGATTAATCAAAAAGTTAAATGCAGAATTGCTATAAGGCCAACATTTCTACTCCCAGGTATTTCCAGGGGAACTAAAAGCAAATGCTCAATATAAGACTGTAGGTTCAAATGAAGCAAACACTCATACCTGAGTGTTTATACCAACATTATTCATAATGATCAAAGAGTGGAAACAAGTCAAATGACTATCAGTTAATCAATAGATAAATGAATTGGGTATATCTGTGCAAGGGAATTGCATTGGTCATAAAAAAGAGATGACATACTAATACAGTCTATCACAGGGTTGAATTGGGAGATCTTACGTGAGATGAAAGAAGACAGATGTATATTCCATGATTGCACATACATAAAATACAAAGAATAGGCAAATCCATGGAGATAGAAAGATTAGGGGCAAAGGGCTGAAAGGAGAGCAGTTAGATTGAGATTGCTTAATAGACAAGTGGTTTCCCTTTAGTATGATGAAAATATGAAATTAGGTAGTAGTGATAGTTTTTCAACATTGTGATGGAACTAAAATCTAAGAAACTATACACTGTAGAATGGATTAAGAATGAATTTCATGTCATGTAAACTTTAACACACTCAAGCATACATTCACAAATGTGACCCCAGGCAATGAGTGAAAACCCAGGTAGTCCAGATAAAGACACCCTGCCCTATTGCAGGGACACTGAGACATCGGATTGTCCCCTGGGTTTGTGTCAATTTGCAAACACCTCATTGCTACTGCTACATAGTGTGATTCAACATTGATATCTAATACCTGGTAAAGTGAGAAATATTTTTCTTTAATAAAATATTTTTAATAAAAGGCAGTGAAAGAACTCTTAATATGTTTCTGGACAGAAAAGTAGGATTTTCAGAAGTTGAGAAGTGTATGGCCCCATGTGGCCCCTGGTTTCTGGTTTCCTCCTTATTTCTATTCATTTTTTTACCTAATTTTACTTTAGTTTTAACTAATTATTGCTATTTTTTTCTATGACATTTGAGCCCTTAAATTGACATCTGTCATTCTAACAAGATTTGGATACAAATACAAAGACCACCTTGGCAATGGTTCAGGCCCAAGCATAGCTACTTTCAGACCATTAGTAACTGGGATGAACATGAAGAATTATTGTAATCATGGATCATAATATTTACAAATGGATGAAAGACTAATTCATATTTCTTAAGATCCACTTTAGTCAGAAAAATGTTGATGTATTTTTTCACTTTCTTGTACATAACAAAAACTGTTTACACTGCTTTTTTGTTCCTTCATATTTTCTTTTAATATTATATTTCTTTAAAAAACTAAATGTTATTTAATTAACTTTATTCTGTGTATAGCATACAATATAATTTATCCTTCTTCATACCATTTATAATCCTTAAAATTTCAAAAGTTAATTTTTCCCAATTTATTTTCATTCTGAATATAGCCAATAGCAATATATGGGTTTAGAGGAAGTGACAGAGATTTACCTGTGTGGTAAATGGAGTTTGTAACAGACAGAGATGTTTACCTTGTGAACTAGAGATTAAAAGATAGGAAAAGAGAAGAAAACCATTAGCCAGAATGATGGTCCTGCTCTTGCGGAGTGTCCCTACAAAGGAAGTATTCACTCTGCTAACCAGGAAGGAGCACCACAAGGAAGAGAACGTGTGCCCTTCTTTCTGTCCTCCTGCTCACCCCACCCAATGGGAAACACAGTAATTTTATCTAATTCCTGAGATTAGAATGTACTTCATACAATTAGTTTTGTCTCTTCCTTACATTTTTTAAAGTAGTATTTCCTGTCATTTGGATATGAGATTTCCCTCAGTAGCTCCTGGTTAATTCAGAGATATTCAGAGGTGAAATGACTGACTTGTGACCTAATCAGTCCATCCTAGTTTGAACGGACTACTGGCGAGGCATGGCTGGAGGAGGTGGGTCCCTGGGGTGTGCCTTGGATGGGTGCATCATGAAGTCTGTGTATCTAATGTTGTGCTTCCAGTATTTTGGCATGAAGATAAAACACTTTGAACTCTAATCATAAAAGATATTTAAATTCTTATCTATCAATGGTTTGATTTCTTTTCTACATAGCCAAGTCTTATATATGCATTTTCTCATTCTGCTTCCTCCCGGCTGCCATAAGGTGAGAAGCACCCCTCCTCTATGTCCTTGCACCATGACCTTTCACCTCACCTCAAGCCCAGAGCAATGGAGGTGGCCGACCATTGACTAAAACTCTTAAACTGGAAGCCAAAACAAACCTTTCCTTCACTAAATTGGTCTTGTCAGGTGTTTTGGACATAAAACTTGACCAACATAGTACTCATTCTTTCTCCCCAGTGAAATAAGTTTAACGCATCAAAGTCATTGAATGCATCTGATAGGAGAATGCCATTTGGGTAGGTGCCATACTTTTAGACAAAAGGTACTCCACATCTTATTAGGATATTGAGTTATCAGTAATAAAGCAGACATTTTTATTCCTCTTTTTACCTAAAGAGTTTGTGGACTTCTTAGTTGGTTCAGAACTCAACAGAAAGGAAAGGAAATAACTATCAGTCACAAATGCCAATAGTAGTGATTGTGCCTTACCTAAATTTATCCATTAGTAAGAGCTGTACAGATATGATAGTAGATAAACAGAACCTGAAAGTATGAGGTATGCATAATATTGTTTTTTGGTTCTAAATTTGAAAGAAAATGTTGGGTAAAGGATACAAATAACACTAATATTATCCAGAGAACATTTGCTTTGTTATGAAGGTAATGGGTTGCAGTCTGAGGTCATGTAATGATTTGCTTTATTTCTGTAGCAGGTAAAAAATAATGGAGTTGAATTAATTATAACAGGTCCACTATATTCTAAGAGACATCAGAACTTGAGAATATTTCTGAGTCTTTCAGGAGGTTTTATAGATACCATGTCTACAATGATAGGTTTTTCAACACTCTGAAAAATAGACATAACTTCTATCCCATAATTGGGTAAGGTGAGAGTTACAAAATGATCTACATGTTAACAGTACCGCTCCTTGCCAGTTCAGGATTGATCTTTAGGGTCATCCAGCGATATGAATGGAAATGAATGTGAGTTTTGAGCTTTGCTTTTGACAATCCATTCTAGTGAGGGCAAAATCAAGAAATTTTCTGATCTTCAAATACACTTGAAAAGAAGTGGAATAAATTTGTTCAATCACAGCTCTTTTTATTATTCTACAAATCCTGATCAATATTTAACACTCTTAAAAGCATCATGAAGTCTGTGTATCTAATGCTGTGCTTCCAGCATTTTGGCATGAAGATAAAACACTTTGAACTTGAATCATAAAAGATATTTAAATTCTTATCTATCAATGGTTTGATTTCTTTTCTACATAGCCAAGTCTTATATCTAATGTGGTGGGTCAACATACTTTTTCAGAACCTACACCTTGGTTGAGAATTTTTTCTGCTTCATAAATATTTAGGAGTATCAATTCTGTTTCATCTACTCTGGTAGATACTGACTGTTTCTTTGGGAATAAAATAAGAATGATCTTTAATAAAACTTATAGTTTTAGAGGAGAACAGACACATTGGAAAATATATAATTCAAATTGTGACAAGGGCATTGTAGAAGAAAACAGTGTCTCTTCTGTGCCGGTAAACAAAAGATCTACTACCTTAGATCAGGGGCCAGAAGCAACTTCTGTGAGGAGTCCCTCCTAAGAAGATGGCTGAAGGAGTACGTGTTAGTCCAGTGGATGGTGAAAGGAAGATCATTTTAAGCAGCAGGAACTAGATGTGAGTATATGGAGACCCTAAAGTGAGAAAATGCTCTGCTGAATATTTGTAGAATATATACTGTATAAAACAAAACTTGAGGTTAAGGATTTTGTATTTTGGTCTAAAATCACTTGTTTGAAGAATAGATGAGGACAAAGGGTGGGGTTAGAGTATTCAAAAAGAAATAGAAACATCTAGTATTACTTAAGTGGGCTCTCTCCTCTCTCTTGCTTACTTTCCTAGGAAGATATCACTTGCTGCTTACCCAATGAAGATGAAAAATGTGTCTCTTGAGTTTTGCAGCCCAAGATATTTCTGTGTTTCTTTAGGTAGGATGAAAATATGTGAAATAATAAAATATGTAGATATTGTTCTATGTCCCTATTAACTGGCACAATGCTCTTAAAATTCTTTGCAAATTCCTGAGTAATACAAGTACTAAGAGAATCTTTGCTTCTAATATTTGGCTACTGTCCTGGTTCCTGAGACAGAGCTCCTAAATATTCGTACAAATGCAGGTGGTAAGTGAATTTTTTCTTCTAATATTTGGTCTTTGACCCTAGTTCCTGACACAGAGTTCTTAAATCCCTTGGAATTTCCTTGGTGATAGAAGCATCTTTTATTCTAATGAGGTACCTTCTGGTGGCCTCTGGATAGTTCTGGTCACCAGAAAGACCAAGCCATAATTACAAACTTGGGGGTTTCAGCTACATCCCTATTCTCCAGAGAGAAGAGAAAGGGATGGAAATGGAAGTAATAATAAATCATTTGTATAGGTGAAACCCTCAAAATCTCTGAACTATGAAATTCAAGGACTTATGGGATTAGTGAATACATCCAGATACTAGAAGTTTGGTAGACCTCAGCTCCATGGGGACAGAAAGTCATGTGTGCAGGACCCTTTCAGACCTCACCCTATGTACCTCTTTATCTGGCCATTCATCTGTATCCTTTACTGTATCCATTATTATCAATAAACTAGTAAATCTTAAGCAAACTATTTCCCTTGGTTCTGGGAGCTGCCTTAGCAAATTACCTGAACCTAAGAAGAGTGTAGTGTGGACTACACTTTATAGCCAGTTGTTCAGCAGTATATATGACAATCCAATACTTGGCAATTGGTGTCTGATATAGGGGGCAGTGTTATGAGCCCTTAACCTGTGCATTTTGAAGTTAGCTCCAGGTAGATAGTATCAGAATTGAATTCAATTTAATAGGTCACCCAGCTGGTGTCTGCTGGAGAATTGCTTGTGTGTGAGAAAATAAACTCAGCTCTCTTGTAACAGAAGTGTTGCAGTGAGTGATGGTTGAGGGTGTGAGAATAGAACAGAACTTTGTTTTTTCCTATATCTCAGGAAAGTCAATACCTTCATTTTGTAGTTCTATAATGATTAGAAATTGGAGGTGTTCTTTCACTGAGAATAATCATTTCTGACTAGAACCATATGGACTTCTAGTGGCAGATTTAGCAGTCCTGAGATAAAGGACTATGAAGGCTATCAGAAACAAGACAGAGTCGATGGACAGAGGTGCACTCTCCTTTTTTCTTATAGTCAGTGTTTGTGTGTATGTGTATAAGTGTGTAAGTGCACATGTACAGCAATTTAGGAATCCCATGTGTGTTTGATGTAAGTTCCAGTTACTGCTACAATTTCCCTTTATCTTTGAAATCCAACTCTTGGAAAGGTCCCAACTATTTAACAGCAGTGTCTTCCTATGTGCCTTCCTTCAGACCATCCCCATAAGAGTTCCTGGCGCCATTCCCTACTTGAGACTTTCAGTCTGGTGCCTTGAACTTTGTCCTAATATCAACAAAGGATTTTTGTTTTCTGCCCAGGCCTCCATCACATTATTGAAAGCCAAGATCTCCATTTCCATGAGTTGGAGAATCTTAATTCTTACCACCAATGCAGAATAAAGATGAATCTGTTCACAAATTATTTAAGGGCAAACACACCAGTTTCAAATGTATTATTTTTTCTCTTAAGAATACATTTTAGTCTCCTAAAGAATGTAAATTTATAATTTATCCCATTAATTTGATTCTGGACTGACTTGAAAATAATAGCCTTGGTATTGGTGTACTGAAAAGCATTTGCCTCCTCCTCAAGCTTCCTTCCTTCCTTCCTTTCTTTCTTTCTTCTTTGTACCAGGGATTGAACTCAGGGACACTTGACCACTGAACCCCATCCCCAACGTTCTTTTATATTTTATTTTGAGACAGTGTCTCACTGAGTTGCTTGTAGGCTAAGGCTGTCTTTGAACTAGTGATCTTCCTGTCTCAGCCTCCCGAGCTGCTGGGATTATAGGCATGCACCATGGCACCCAGCTCAAGCATTCTTTTGAGACAAAAATGGCCAATAAATTAGCTAAGAATTTGTTATATGGGAAATTACCTCCAGGCTGAGGATGCACTAACAGGTAAGCTATCTCAGAAGTCAAGGAACAGAAAGACTTTCAGAATAAATTAAAATTACCAAATCCCATGGTTTATTAAATTGATTAAAATACTGAGAAAAAAAGGAGAAGGAAATGTGGTAAAACACTGAGGTGCAAGCTATATGAAACAAAGTCCTGAGATTCACAGTGTTCATAAATTCTTCTTCCTTCTTGCTGTATCAGACTTTGAATGTGACAGTTCAGTGATGGGACCAGAGCTGAGCTCTGAACAAGTGAAACTCAGAGAAAAACAAAGACCTCTTGAGCCAAGGACATATATCTGCTGTTTCAGAGAGACATAGAGGAAGTGGGCCTGATGCAAGAGTAGCTGTCAGTTTGCTGGTTGAATAGCCTTTGGCCTTATCTACATTTCTTCTGTAGAGCATATGTGGGACCATATGATACCCTATTGGGTATCAGCAAGCAAATTTAGGAGTGATACCATTCTTAGTCTAGAGGTGGCACCATCATAATGGATCTTTGCATCCCTTGCATCTCTAAATTGCATATTTTTGTTCCATCACATTTTATATTTATTTTATCTTTGGCTGCCTTACCAGTTGCTAACGTACAATCTACACTTACCAAATCATATGGATCCTGCATATGTCTCACAAGTTACTTTTTACTCATTTCATATTTATATCTAAATATATATACACATTTATATATACTCTCTAGCAAAATTACTGTCTATATTTACTAATTCCTATTAATTCCATTCATCTTGTTTGTTTTCCTGTCTTCTATAGCAGAATCAAATATTTTCAACAGTATAGCGATTGTCCATTACTGAATCTCATTGAATGACCATCTAATTTGATTAGTGTCATAATCAAAAAATGTTATTCTATTTTGTCTTTGCCCTGAACAAAAAGAAGAGTTTAATAGGCATTTGTCATCATCTATGCGAGCCATCATAGTGCCTTGATATTGTACTGATATGGAGAATTGAATGAAACTGAGGGAATCAACAGAATTAGTAACTGACTTTACATGGGTTTGCAGAAGAGAAAGATACCAAGGATAACTTTCAGGTTTCTGTTTCTATACCAGTATCACTCCTGTGAGACTGAGAAGACTATTAGAGGAATATATTTAGAATGGAAGGGTGTGCTAAATGAACTTAAATTTTGGAATTATGCCTCAAGGGAGATATCCAATTGGAAATTAGTTTAATATTGATGTGAATCTTCGACAAATCTTTTGAGCAATATAGAATTCACTATGTATCAACATATGGATGGAATATATACCATGAAATTGAATGACTTTGTCTAGGAAGAGAATGTAAACAGGAAGAGAGAAGTCAATGAGTCAATATATATGAGCATATATACATACATTATTTATAATGTGCCACACACAGGCTCCTTTATTGTGTCGACTAAATTAAATCTTGGCTTCTTGGAATTCACTCCTCTTCATAGCTCCAGGTTAGTTTGGTGATGAGATGGTTTTTTTCATGAGGTTTGCAAGATGGAAATGTAGCTATATCCATTTACATTTCAGGCATGGAAAGTCGGTGAAGGACTTGAGCCACTTCGCAGGTGAGGTGCCATGTCACTTACCTGGTTTGCCTAGGGAAACAGCCAGACCCACAGCTCCTCCAGAGAGGAGAACTATTCCAAGAGAACGGATTTGGAAATGGAGTTGGCAGATTAGGTGATTGGTTCTATTCCCTTTTTCAGGTTCTTCAGCTCTGAGTCAGAGGAATTTTTAGCTCTAGGAAGCTTCTCCTAATGGACACATCAATCTTTGGAATTGGAGGCTTGAAACAGCAATAGACTGGTTAAACACAGTCCATTCCCTTGGTTTCTAGCTGATCCTTGCAGGTTTCACCTTGTCTTCCTTCCTTCACATCAAGTCCCCATCCTCATTCACTTCTTGCTTCCCCTGTGAACTTCAGGTTCCATCCCTACACACAGAACCATCAGTCTGCCATGGATCATTTATCAAATTCCACGTGGTTCTGTTTCTCTGTTCAAATCCTGAATGATACCGATATGAACAACCTGTGATTTTTGTATGTGTATGGTAATGTATTAAGAAGACCAGAATTATGTTGAAAAGATACTGCAGTGCACTGAACAAGTTTTTAAATTTTTATTTATCAACTTAAATTTCACCCTTCCATACCCCCGCTCTATAGTATATGGGTTGAAATTCAGTCACCTCATAGGATTTGCCAATTAAGATAAAAGAGGAGATTGGATGAGAGAGGAATTTATTTGTATCGTTTTCTTAGCGTCATTACAACAGTGATCCTGCTTTACTACAAAAGTGGTGGGTAAGTTCAGATAATGGTTTATTCCATCACTCCTGCAACCAGCCTCATCTGCATCCTTGAGGCACTCAGAGCAGCTGGTGGAGCTTCTTCTGAGAGTTCTGGAGAATATGTCATGGCTTCAAAATATCAAGAGTAACTCTACCATGGCCCTTCCTCACAGGTTTGACACTTAATTTTGCAGGGCCATTCTTATGCAAATATTTCAGTATCCCAACTGCCTCTTTTGATTTTCCCCAGACTTAGGACTGCAAGATGCTTACTGGAGTTACCATGGAGTTTTTTTCAATGTTTCTTCAATATTTTTTTAATTTTCTTTATAAATATTATTAACTTAGCTTCCATCTAATAACCTTTACACAGTGTTATCTTTTGCCCTTCTTGGACCTTGTTCAATAAATACTGCTTCTCAGAAACTTATGAAAATAAATTGGAAGAATATACAGAGATTGGGAGAAAATTATCAATAAAACATTGAGGAACTATGCCTCAAGGGAGCTCTCTAATTGGAGATTAGTTAGATCTTCAATGAGGAAATGTTTATAGAATGTTTTGTGAAGCTCCTAGCATAATGAAAAATGTCAGAAATAAACTCTTTTTTCATTTTTGTTTATGTTTCCATTGTTGTTGATGGTATTTTGCTATTATTATACATCAGGGATTCAACAGCTAGAAGCGTTTGGAAATTCCTGGGAAGCAAGATTAGAAGGTACAAAGGCTCACTGAGTATATAGAGAGACAGAAAACATAATTTAGAGAATTACAGTAGTTCAGTGTTGCTGGGCTTCAAAATAGCATATAGGAGGGGAAACTGAAGGGTGTAAAATCAACTGGGGGTTCTAGATTTTGAGAGAAGTCGAGGAAATAGCAAACCCATGGTGACACATGTCCATGCAGTCTTTCAGGTGGTAGTCTATTTGAATATTAGAGGGAGAGAGATCTGGATCTAGGCTGACTGGTGATAAGTCTGTGCACAATTTCTAATGTGAGAGATAGGGCGACTAACTTCAACTGTGAGAGTGAACAAGGAAAGAAGAGAACGGATTTGGAAATGGAGTTGGCAGATTAGGTGATTGGTTCAATGTAGAGGGAGCAAGAGAAAGGAATTAATTTACAAAGCTGGGTATCTGATAAAGGCAAGTGTGAAGATGGAACTGCTCCTAGTTAACAATAGAGCTGGCTAAGATTGTTTAGTGGAGGTGACAACATGATAGGATTTAGATATCTTTATTAGACACATTTATATAAGTAGAAAATATGTCTCTCTTGTTCATTGTTGTATCTTTGCTAATTAGTATTGAAATACGCAAAGAGAATTTGTTTTAAAACACCTTTAAATGGGATATGATTGGACATATTATGAATTTATAACACAAATGATACATGTTCCCAAAGAAGAATCTGGGGAAAATTGGAATATATTTGGTCAAGTAGGAAAAAAAAATACCTCATCTGAAATAAGACCTAATTTTGTATTATAAAACCATTTGCAAAGTAGATTACATTCTCTGACTTATAGTTCCACATTATAATGCTTTCTAGATAGATTAATTCTTAAGGTTTTCTGAGTGTCTGCTTGTGCTGGGAATTGTTATAACTCTGTGAATACCACAATTAACAAACTTTCTGCCCTGATTATGTTTTTGTGGGAAGATATGGACATACAGATAATAAAAACATATACAACATGCCTTAAGGGAGTTAAGTGTAAAACAAATGAAAAAGGATAAGAATATAGAGTATTATATTAAGATAATGTTTTATTGGGAATGATCAAGAAAACATTACTGATAAAGTATTAATTTAGCATAAGGCTGAAAGAGGTTTAGAAGCAAGTCAAGATGGGGAAAGGAAAGAGGATTGTTTCAGGTAAACAGAGTAGCAGATACTGTAGTGAGAATGTGCTCCTTAGGAAAGAGGAACAGCTCTGGTGGGCACTGAAGTCAGAGAGGTAGTCCAAGACTCAGTTCCTATAAGTTTTAGGCAATTCTGTATGGAACCTGTGGACAAGGACAGACACCAGCTAACATTTAACTTTATACAGTGACTAAGAAAGGATATTTAGCCATTTTATAACACAATGAAATAAAAATTAAAGTGACTTAATTTTTTGTCTTTTTTATACTTTTTTATTTGTTCTTTTTAGTTACACATGTCAGTAAAATATATATCTCTGTGCTAAGATTGATTATATATCAGAATGGTGAAAATATAGGAAGACAGGCTATTTCATGTCCTGTTGATGAACAATGCATATTAGGATAATTAAAAATACTTTGTGTAAAAAAATTTAATATTAATTTTTTAACCCCGTAACTTCAGGTCTGAGAGTTTATCTCAGATATAAAATTAAAAATATATGTACAAGAACATTTTTATTATAGAAGTGCTTAAGATAATAATAAATTTGGTGAAATTAGTAAAATACATTCCATAACAAGGACTACTAGGCCACTGTTAAATATGGAAATAACACATTTACAATGTATGACAGAGATAGCCAGTTGAGACCTGGCATTTTTTTTTTTCTTTCCTAACAGAATACTCGGTTTTTAGCTAGGCAATAAAATTTTCATTTCTCAACTCCTTTGCATTTAAGAGTCACTCTGTGGCTAAATTCTGATTAATAGTTTATAAGCTAAGTGGTTCCCTGCCAGGGAGTGGGCATGTTCTTTTTTTGTATCTTCTTCATTCTTGCAGGCTGGAGTGTGCTTTTAAAGATAGTGATAGCTGTATCTCCAGCAGCCATATGGAACCAAGAAGTGACCTTTGAAATGGAAAGCACTCATTGAGAAGTGACAGAAAGAATAGCTGGGCAATGGATTTGGAGTCCCTATCTCAGCCCTAGACTTCCCTCCCCAGACTTTCAAATTTATGATTCTTCACATATCTATCACTCACTTTAATCCTAGGTGATAGTCTTTAAGAAAAATTTAAAAAGCAGATCACAGAGTGAATATGTTCCTCAATATAGCTGTGAGTTCATATACAGGGAGAGAGAAAGAGAAAGACAGAAATGAGGAAACATGCATCGTATTGTAGAACACAGGTGTGTTTCACTCCCTCTTTATAACTTCAGTTCTAGTAATAGTTTTACATAATTGCTAATTTTCTCAAAATTAAAGAGATTTTAGATTGTAAACTAGGTTTCATGTGCTAGAAATATAAAGTTAAAATAATTTATATGTCTAGACTGATACTGGCAATTTTAAAGGTTTTTACACCATTTTCAATTCACATTTGGATTTTGTATATGTTGTATATGATCTTATAAGGAAACTCAGATACAAAACATTTTCAGATATTCTAGTATTCATAAAATAGAATTTATAGTTCTTTAAAATATGTTAAAATATCATCTGGCCAAATAAAAATAAATGAAAATTTTGTTTATAAATGAAAATATGGGCATTGTAGATCTAATGTTAACCAATTATGTTAAGTAGAAAGTAAATGAATAATCTTCCACAACAAAGGAGATGCAATCCAAAAAATGTAACTGGTACTTGATAGTAGATCACTTTTTAATATAAACCATATCTGTAGTCCACAATAAAAACTAAACTTCTGCTTTCCTCTGTTCTATGTAGGGCCCCAAATAACACTCATACCTCAGAGAGAAATAAGCCAGATAAAAAATAGAAATGCAAGTATATATTTTATTACTATAAAAAAATAGCACAAAATATTTTAATGTTGAAATACAAGAGGCATTTTTGTTTAGATAATAATTATAAATAATGAATATCATTATTATAATTAGCTATTTTATCTAGAGATGATTTAAATCTAAAAATAAATAAATAAATAAATAAATGTTGTGAATATTGCCAAAGAAGAAACAAGTCTATAATATGTGGGTTAAAATTTTGTATGTAAAATTTTCAAAAGAAAACCAGAGAGAAATTCTCTATATTAATGAATGTTCAATAAATCTGCCAAATGCAGGCTTATGTATGTTTAAGGGAGTTTGTCCTTTTCTTCACACCTATGACAGTATTCAATCCAAAACCATGGAGGCAAAAAAGTTCTCATTTAAAATAATAACAAAACCCAGGAATAATATTACTCAAACTTTTGAGGAGGAAAATATATTACAATATTAATATAAAATATAACACAAAGAAAATATATAAACCTTTGCTTAAAGATTAAACTACATAACAGTGAATTCATAAAACACAGTCCCATATAATCAAAGGTACATATTTCATTCCTATTAAAATCTCAATTCAATTGTCAGAAAAATTAAAGTATCATAAATTTTACCCGGAAGCATATACAATATTGAAATACTAAGAAGAGTGTGAATAAGAGAGGACTAATGAAGTTAATCAAACAACAATAATTAACATTGTGGTATACCATAAACCCTAAGAGATAAATCAGTGCATGTAGTAGAGTAGAATTGATTTCTACCCTAAGAAATTGCCCACTCTGCCACAGGCACACAACAGGGAAGCACTGCATGCATACAACAGCCACCTGCTCAATGAGTCAGTAGTAGTGTACCACTTCATACCTGGAAACTTGTGTCAGGCAAGTCAACTAATTTTTATATATTCACAAGTGCACATAACATTGTTTTCTCCATTTAGATCCTAAGTATTTCCTCTTTCCCTCTCCTCCTTCCTTCTCATGATCTATTTCCTCCACTCTATTGGACTTCTATTTATTTTTTAAATTAGCACATTATAGTTACATAGAAAGTTGGAATGCATTATGATATATAAAATTATATATACCCATATATGCCTATAGCATAATTTTGCCAACCTCATTTGCCAGTTCTTTTCCTTTCCTTTGCTCGCTTCCTTCCTCTTGTTCCCTGCCTCTACTCTACTGGCTATTGTTACATCCTATCCTGAAAAAATATCTAGCTACCTGTTGTATGCTTACATCAAGGTTTTTTATTTTGTTGACAACAGATTAAATGTGTTTCAGCCTTTAAAAATTAAAATATTCCCTAAAGTGAATACCAAAATCCAGTATCTTTCTTTTATATCACCCAAAAAATAACCCATAGCACATTCTAAATTAATATAAAAGATAATCTTATAATTTCTGAGAAAAAGAAGCATGATTTAAATGGTATATCTTTTGATAATTAATAATTCACTGAACAAATAATATCTTTTTCCCACAGTTCATAGAAGATGCATTTATTTAATTTAGAGAACAATTCATGTAATTTAGATGATGGGTTTAAAATGTCATTAAAAATTGCAAAAAAAAAAATATATGTGGTAATGAATATTTAAACTTAAAAAGAAGCAAATATGGAAGGAAGTGTAAATGAGTTCAATTTAAAAATTGAATGTTCTATATGCCACATGATAACGTCCATAAAATTTAAAATTAAGCCAGGTGAAGTGGCACACACCTATAATCCCAGTGGATCCGGAGGTTGAGACAGGAGTTCAAAGTCAGCCTCAACAAAAGCAAGGCTCTAAGCAACTCAGTGAGACCCCATCTGTAAATAAAATACAAAAAATAGGGATGAGGATGTGGTTTAGTGGTTGAGTGTCCCCCCCTAAAAAAAATTAAAATCAAGATTAACTAGAAATGTTTACATATCTTTAAATATGGCCATGAACTAATATGATTAATACTTATAAAGAATTTACACAGATTGGTAAAAAATACACAAAACTTGAAATTAAAAGGCAAAATATGAGTTAATTCTCTCACATGCACTTATACACATATACACACACACACACACAAAAAAAAAAAAAAAAAAAAAAACATTCTGAAGAAGATGTTAGAAAATCCAGAGATGTTAGTAACAAAATTTATACCAATGAAGTTGACTTTTTCATCTGTCAAATTAGTAACAGGTTTACAGATATTTTTCTATCAGTAAATACCTTATATTACTTTTATGCATATTATTAAGTAAGAAAATTTGAAAATAATTTATCCAAAACTATAAAATTATTTACATTTCAATGCTTTAATTAGTTTATTATAGTTATAGATCATAGAGGGGTTCATTATGACATAATAATACATGCATGGAATATAATATGCTTCAGTTCAGTCCTCTTTCAATCCCTCCCCCATTCCTCTTCCTTTATTCTACTGAGTTTCCTTCTATTTATTTATTGTTTTCTTCATGGATGCTTTATAGATATACATACAGGTGAAGTTCACTGTGGTATATTTGTTTATGTACACAGCATAATTTGGTCAATTTCATTCTTTAGTTCCTCCCTTTCCTTGTCCCTCCTCCCTCCTGCTGATGTCCCCTCAATTTTCATGATATCCAACCTTCTTTTTATTTTCTTATTTTTCTCTAGCTTCCACAGAAGAAAACCTTCAACCCTTACTTTCTGAATCTGGCTTATTTCACTTAGCATGATATTCTCCAATTCTAAAAATTTACCAGCAAATGTAATAATTTAATTCATCTTTATGATTCAGTAAAACTTCATTGTGTATATATGCCATATTTTCTTTATCCATTCATCTATTGATGGGCATCTGGGCTGATTCTATATAACTTGTCTGTTGTGAATGGTGATGTTATAAACATTGGTATGCATGTATCACTATAATATGCAGATTTTAGTTATTTTGGATAAGTACCAAAGAGTGGGATAGCTGTGTCTTTTGGTGGTTCCATTCCCAGTCTTTTGAACAATCTACATACTACTTTCTAGAATGGTTGTACTAATTTGCAGTCCCACCAGCAATGTACGCATGCACCTTTTTCTCCACATCCTTGCTGGCATCTATTGTTATTTCTATTCTATTACCTTTCTAAATGGAGTGAGATGAAATCTTAACATAGTTGTGATATGTATTTCCCTGATTGGTAGGGATGTTGTACATTTTTTCACATATTTGTATTTCTTCTTTTGAGAAATGTCTTTTTAGTTCCTTTGCCCATTTATGGATTGGGTTATACATTTTTTGTTTGTTTGTTTTTGGTATTAAGTTTTTTGAGTTCTTTGTATATTCTGAATATTAATCCCCTGTTGGAGGGGTAGCTAGAAAATATTTTCTCCCATTCTGTACACTTTCTATTCATGCTCTTATTTTCTTTGCTGTGCAGAAGCTTTATAACTAATGACATCCATTTATTGTTTCTTAGGTTTTATTTCTCAAGCTTTAGGGGTTTTGTTAAGAAAGTCAGTAAGTTGGGCACAATGTGCATGCCTGTAAGCCCAATAATTTGGGAGGAACTAATGTTTGAGGCCAACCTGACAACTTAGTAAGATGCTGTCTCAAAATAAAAAATAAAGTTATCTGGGGATATACCTCAGTGATAGAGAACCCTGAGTTCAATTCCCAGTACCAGACACAAAATAAGTATTTATATTTGAATTGAGTAATTTCACTTTTAAGCATACATTCAAAGAAAATAAACATACTACTGCAGAAATTCAAAAGCATAAAAACATTCATCATAATGTGGTATGCAGGAAATTCTGAAAACAACATCTGAAAATAGGGTAAAAATGAAGTAGTATGTATTAAATAGAAACTAAAAATAAAAAATAATATTTAAGACATGTTTTATTGTTATTGGTAGTAAAATAATAAAAGGATAAAGACAAATGGATTTTCAAAATGGTTAAAAGTGATTATTTCCTCATTAAAATGTTTCTTTTCCCACTTCTTTGTACTTAATTTTTTTTCTTATGTAATGATCATGACCTACTTGTGTGACAATATGAAAAAACAAGCAAAATATTTTTTAAAATATTATTCATCAATTCAGTGATGAAAAGAGTGAAGATTTGTGAAGAGTAATCAGATAGGTTTGATTGAAAAATATCATTGATAAAAAAATTGATATTTTAAAATAATAGATTCAAGGCTGGGGATATAGCTCAGTGGTAGAGCAGTTGCCTGGCACGCACTAGACCCTGGGTTGAATCCCCAGCACCACACAAAAAAGAGAAATACTAATAATAAAATAACTAAATAGAGTCATAGAGTCCATAATATCTTCATCATTTTTTTTAAAAAAAGTAGAAGAGTACATGAATATTCAGGTCATTAGAAGTAAGCTATAAATAGAACTGATCTCTGTGGTTAGAAATACCAAGAGAGGCCTGTCATCCCTCATGGGAAGATCTACACCAGGTCTTCACCTCAGTGCAGTTAAAGCAACTCCTGAGTTGAGGCTGTGTTGTCAGAGTAGCCTCATCACAGAACAGGGAAGGAAGTGACTCAGCAAAACTGACTTCCTGATGAGGAACCCAAACACCAGCTGCACATAGCAGTTACAGTTATATGGTGCACACACCAACACCAAATATTCTCCTTCACTGAGTAGATTCTTGAGAAAAAATGTTAATTAGAGTGTTTTTATCTGGCCACCACTAGTCATTTCTTACAGGAGGCAAATAAAACCAGGGTTTCACAAGGAGGTCATTAAGAAAATGTAAGTAACATGAGTCTCAGTAAGGAGTGGGCAACTCAGCCTCCATCATTGTTTCCATTCTTTCTAGTTTTTTGTTTTTTTTTTTTGTCTAGAATGCACAGAAATCCACTTCTCTCATAAACTTGCCTGAGATGCTTCTCATATGTTTTAATTCCCAGCAAAGAGGTACTATATGGAACTGTGGATACTCTTTCCATAGCAGGCAAATGGGTTAGTGTATTTGTGGTTTCAAATGAGACTTGAACCTGAAGTAGTAGAGGAAAGTCCTCAGAGATTTTCTAAAAAGAAAAAAATTTAGACTGCTGTCAACAGTGAGAACTGTCATAGTGTGTATTAAGTGGTGTAAATGGAAGGTATTCTTAACTTTTCCTTAAAGGTAGTGCAGAAGCTAATGAATTAGTACCCTAAAAATAATTCCCTAGATGAGCAAGGCTATGAAAATCAGAGTATTGGTAAAACCTACCCTGGTTCTATGAGGTGTTTCAGAAGAACACTTTCTCTTTAATCAAATCTGGAGTATAGGAAGTAGATTCAGTATGACAAGTACTTTAGGATTCTTTAAAATGGTTTTCAATGGTTTTATAAAATTTCAAAACCATTAAATTTAATATTAAATGAAAATCCTTACCTTTTGTAAAATTTCCTCTAAATGATGACACCAGCAATAGTATTTGAAGTAGTAGAAGGGTTGGGAAATGAAGAAAGAGGCATTTTTGTCTAGTCTCCAGTAAATATTGTCTGCAGGTAAAAGTTTCCAAATACTGGGGGATGTGGCCTTTGTGTAAGAATGGAAGTCTCCTGGAGCCACAGCTTTGGTGCTACTTTGGAAAAGAGAGGAAAGCCAAGCTGGGTAAAGATGTAGCCTCAGGGTTCTAGAAAAGGGTCATAGCAAGCTTTGTGGACTTTAAATCATAAATCCCCTTGTCTTTCTTAGTAGACAAGGCCATTACAACTCTTAAGTTGGCAAGCAGTAGAAAACAGCATTGAGTTTTTTCAACACGAATTGCACAAAAAAGAAAAATAATCCAGCTCTTGTTATTCCTTGATTCTGGCATTCCGCTCATCCAGACTTGAATCATACTATAATTGCTTGCACTTAATGTTATATGGTGTAAAAATATTTTGAAAGACTATTTCTCTTTATTACTCCAGTGTAATTAAATTTCTATCATTAAAAATTGAACATAACTTTCCCATTAGATAATATTCCTGCAGCTAGTATCCTATTTATCCTTCCATTTTGCTGTCATTTTTTTTTCTAGTTTGTCTATCCTCACATCTCTATTTCCTTCTATTCTTCTCATTCCTCTCTGGCTTCTCCCTCTTCTTCCTCATACCAGCTTTAAAAAAATAGCCTTTCTTCAAGATCACCCATGACTTCCAAGTCATTAAATCATGTATCAGGCCTCACCTTTATCTGAACTGTCATCCATATCAGAAATTCTTGGCAGCTGAATGAATTCTTTATTGGTATTTCTGAAAATCCATGATTCCAGTTTTCTTTCTTATTCTCTGATTACTTGATGAGTCAAACTTACTGGCTGAATCTTTCATCTCTGATGTTGAGCCCTAGAGTTCTTCCAGCCTCTGTCTAGCACTTCATCTCACACTAATCTCAATTCCTAGATGATTTCATGAGTTTTTGGTATGTTAAATATCATTTGTACACTAACATCTCCCAAAATTTTACCTTTAATGCAGATATTTTATCCAAAATATATAATTATGTGACTCTCTTCTATTTCATCTTCAAATATGACAAGGCCATCTCAAATGTTCTTGCAAGATTACTATTTGAATGCACCACAATCATATACTTGAACACTGAGTCACCTCTATCTTTACTTTCTATCTATTCACTACCATATCTACTAAACCACCAGGCCTATTTATATAGTAATTTAATTCTTGAATCCAATAACTTATCTGATTCTACAGCTATCATTATCACCTCTGACTTACAATATTGAAATAGCATTTTAACCTGTTTTTATATATCCACACTTACTGTACTGTAGTTCATCCTCCACAGAGGTCTCAGAAACATCATTTAAAAATGAAAATTTTACCATCTCATTGCTTAAATCCCACCAAAATTCCTTATTGATATTAATATAAAAGACCACATAAAGCCTCTGATTATCTGGTCACTGTGTCCCTCTTCACCCTCTATACAGGTCCTTTCCCGTGGCTCCATGCTCCAGCCCTCTGGCCTTCTTTTCTAAGCTCCTTTATTTCTTAGGTGCTCCATGCAAATTGCTTTTTCTGTCTAGAATGTTCCTCTCTTACCCTTGATGTGATTAACTCCTTCATCTTTCAAATGTGAGCATACGTTTTAAAGCACTAACATTTCTGACTGCCATTGCTCATTTCTGTTATGGCTGCACCTGTGCTTTTCCTCCCAATTAATTTCTGCCTCCTTAGTCTGATTGTAAACTCCATCAGGGTCAGTAACCATATCTGTTTTAATTGTTTAGCATATGCTTTGCACGTAGCCCAGTCTTAGGATATAATTATGTGTACAAATAAATGAAGAAGTCTGCACATTAGACTTTATTTTTGTAACTAAATTAAACAATATTTCAGAATATGTTTCAGGCTTTATATTACTTTTAACTTTCTTTATCAGCCAAAAGTGTAGACTTCTTTGTTCAAATAAGGTCATATTAAAATTCCAATACAAAACAAACAGAACAGGAATTATTCTAGTTGTGGGATGAGAACTGGGTTTATCCTGCTGCCCAGGTGTGTCAGACAGCTTTGAATTTCTCTGACCAAAATACCAAAATGAACAACTTAAAGGAGAAAACGTTTATTTTGTCTCACAGTTTCCAAGGTTCATTCCATGACCAGGCAACTCCATTTTTCTGCGTCCCATGTAAGGCAGAATATCATGGAAGAAGAAGCACAGCAGGGGAAAGCTACTCATTTCAAGGCATCAAGGAAGCAGAGAGAGCAGAAGGGAAATATATATATAATCCTCAAGGACAAACCCCCAGTAATCTACTTTCTCCTATCATTCCCAACCTGCCTATATTTATCATTTAGTAATCTATTCAAATTATTAATCCATCAAGTGGATTAATTCACAGATTATATTATAACTCTCATATTCTAATTGTCTCACCTATGAAAATTGCTAAATTGTATAACCTGTGAGCTTTTGGACAATATCTCATACCTAAACCATAATACTAGACTGAAATTAGAGAGTCCTATAGTTCCTGGCTATTCACTTATGGTCATGCACCAAGAGCACAGGCCTCACCATGAAGCTTTTTAGAAAAGCAGAGAACCAGACATTCTGAATCAGGATCTGACATTAATTTCAAGAGCCCCAAGTGATTCCTACGCACATTAAAGTTTTGTAATCACTAACTCAGAGCACTTAGAATCCTGAATTGTGCAACATCAGTTTCTAAAATTGCCTTGTTATTTAAATCCTTAGTAGAACAATATTTTGAATGACTGTTGAAAAGATTTTCTATTACCAAGAATATTCTCAATTTCTGTGCTCTATTTCTACCTTTTATTGTGACTTTCCTGCCAAAGAAGGATTGACTTTCTTTCATTGGCAGCATTAACCTGAAAGCAGGCATTTAAATAGAAACTAATTTATTAAGGCTAGATACAAATAATAGGCCAAGAAGTACTAGGATGTGTAGAACAGGCCCAACATTTTCATTGGTTGTTTAATTGCTAACAGTGGTCAGGTGAACCAATTCATGAGAAGATGATGCATTTCTCTGCCATTGCTATATTTTTAAAACAATACATTCTTCCCAATTTTATAGTTAGACTATTTCAAGTCTGAATCCTCACTGAATTTCTGTTTACTTTAAATGTTTTCCCTCAAATCAAGATTAGTGGCTAATTATGAAAGTCACATGATTTTAAATCTCTCCTCTGCCTAAACTATCCCATTAGTTAGAGAAGAACTGTTCAGTGATAAGATATGATCACCATTATGAATGTTATACATAAATTAAAAGGAGATTTAGATATTCTTTCTGCAGTCAGAAAAGTGGAAGATTTGAAAGTAAAGAAGGCCATTTCCACATGCAACAGCATCCTTCCAGCGGTAGCACTGCAAGGGCTGGTCCAATTCCCAATCAATTCCAACATCTCTTGGGAGAGACACAGACACATAATCATAATCCCTTATATTATACCCTTATTTTAGTACTTTTCCCCATTTGTTTAAAAAAACGGAGATATCTGGGTACTAGAACAACTACCTCCTTGACTCAAAACAACTCAGAGCCCACCTAAGCTAGAACAACCATGTTAACAGCCTTGTCCCAAATGAATGGGATATTTCACATTATTATAGGCCGTTGATCATTTCTGTAAATGATACAAACAATATAATTTATTTTTGAACTGGACTTAAGAATAATACTAAAATGTTTTCTCCTCACCCATCCCTGGGAAAATGAAATTTACATACCAGGCTAATAGAAAAAGGTGCAGGACTATTGCCCAAGTCCTATGTTGAACTCATTGCCTCCACCAGCCTGCATGTGAGAACCTTGTGTTTGTTTCTTAGACTCTGGTGATTATGGTCATTCAAAATTGGAAAGATAGTGAATTTCTCATTATTACCCTATGTACATATATGATTACACAACTGGTGTAATTCTACATCATGCACAACCAGAAGAATGAAAAGTTATACTCCATTTATGTATGATATGTCAAAATGCATTCTCCTGTCATGTATAATTAGAAGATTCCATCTACAATGCTCTGTGACATAAAGACCAGAAATATGTTCTCTGGGGATTGATGCTGTCTACCCAGGGACAGCAATCTGCCTTTGTTCTGTTTACATTTCCTGAAGAAACCCCAATGGCACTATGGAGGAACTCTTCACACATATCTTATACTCAAATAGTGGATAAAGTTCACAAAAATGAATAAGAACTAAAGAATCTGATGATTTTGACTACACAGGATAATGAGAAAACTAGTATTCTGATATAAACCAGAAAAAATATGTGCATAGAATATTAAAGTTAATAGGATTTTTATATACCATGTAGCCCAGTGGTTTTCAATAGAAGCTTGGATTCTGAAGATGATAAAAAATGGAATATAATAAGGGCCAAGCAAGATGACATGAGGCCATTTATTTTCAGCTGTAATACAATGAGTTCCTGAAATTTTTTATTATAAAAGAAGAGATAGAAACTTTTCTATTGACAAAAATTAGACATGCCAAATTCCTTCATCAAGGAATAGTAGAAACTTTGGTTTAAAATACTTTGTCAAAAATTACCCAGGGTACTTTTGGCAAAGCCAGGATCACATCTCTTTTCATGTGTCTTTATGTCGCCACAACTGATTTTCACATCATGAAGTCTCATGAACTCATTCTGTTGCATCATATAGTTTCAGGGCCCAGAGATTGTGTCTTCCCCAGACCATTAAGTAGCAAATGTCTCCCATCTTGGGACTTCAGAAAGATACAATTCTTTTAGTGAAATACCTCCCTATATAGAAATACTCCACGTCCTTGCTATGAAATAGTGCATTTGGAGAAGTTGAAATCCAGGGCATCTTATTTTGAAGCAAACATAATTTCTGTACTATGATATATATTGTTCTTGCTGCTGCTAAGGAAGAAGTTTGAAAAAATGTTTAAAGAAAAAAAAGAAAGCTTGTCCCACTCTCTAGCATCATTACCCGAGCTGTGAAATTCTTTTTATAACTAGAATAATCTCAGCCACTTGGGATACTTAGGCAGGGGGATCTCAAGTTCAAGGCCAACATCAGCAATTTAGTAAGACAGTATGTCAAAGTAAAATATGCAAAGGACTTGGAATGTAGCTCAGTAGTAGGATGACCCTGGGTTCAATCCCCCGTACCACACTCAGACAAAATATAGTCAAATTCTTTGTTTCAGATAGTGAAGGCCAGGCATGTTTGGCCTTTCTCCATCAATGGGTATATCTGAAATTTACAGATATGGAGTGGTTTTCCCCAGGACCCTCCTTTTTGCCTCTAGAGTCCAAACAGAAGAGTTCAATGTAATTAAACTTGTAAGTGAAGAAAGAGACAGTATCTGAAACTAAAAAAATAAACTGGGTTCATAAACTAATTATTCACTCTAGGAACTTGGGTTGGGTTAGGTGGTAGAGATGAGTTGAGAGTATGTCTAGAATAAAGCAGAAAAGAAAAAAAAAGGATATCTAATGTGATCAACACTCAATTAAGTAACCTCTGATGCCCTTTGCCCTGATCTGAGTCATTTGGGACAAGAAGTAAAATGTCTAGTATGTCCCCAGGACCTTGAGTGGAAAATGTCCTGTCTCTCTATTCTAAAGCACATCAACTCGTGTGCCTCTTCTGTCTTCAGCTTATGAAAATGATCAGGAAGGCAAAGCTTTAATATATCACTGGGTTGGGTACCCTGAGTTCTGAGGAGCTAAAAGACAAAACCAATCAACCAACCAACCAACCAAACAAACAAACCAAACAATTCATTACATCTGCCTTATAGTCCTGAAACTTCTGAGGGCTGTGCTCCCATTTCTCAGGAATGCTTACTATCATACCACTGAAAAGTATTAATAAAATAAAAAAAATTATTTTATATTTAAAATGACACAAAAGTCTTGAGTAATTGACCTCCCTGAACCCTGTTTTCTTTCTTATTGTTATTAACTTCACCATGAATTTTTGTGTTTTTCTAGTGCTCAAAGCATTTACTAATCATTCATTTCTAACACATTATGGTCACATGAACAGAGAACCTAAAATTTTTAAGGAAGGGTAATGTTCATTTAGCTTAGTCAAATCATTAATCAGGGGTTCAAACTCCATTTACAATATCCCTGCTTTCTTATTATAATTCTGACCATTCTACTGACCAGGAACCTTCAACATTCTGAGATATTCTCAACAGTTCTATGAATCATAAAATGTGGACTTCTAGGCACTGGTATGTATTTGACACATTGAGATCATGCAGCACACGTGTAATCTCTTTCCCAGCAAAAGCCCATGAATTCTTTTATCACATTGACATCTTTCTCTATTTTTAGAATCTTAAATGTAAATGTTCCCATGTGAACAATTATTTGTATTGTATATTATTTATGATTACTGTACTGTAAGCTTAATTAGGACTAACAAATGCCTTCCATTATTATATTTACAATATCTAGAATGATATTTTCCAAGATTAAAAGTTTTTTATTGTTAATAAATAGATATCTTCAAATACATGAAAATACCTACACTTGGATTCTTGTTTATCCATAGGGCAATAAGTCTTCTGTTTCTTATATATATATTTTTGAGAGAGAGAGAGAGAGAGAGAGAGAGAATTTTTTAAATATTTTTTTTTCAGTTTTCGGTGGACACAACATCTTTATTTTATGTGGTGCTGAGGATAGAACCCAGCACCCCGCGCATGCCAGGCGAGCGTGTTACCACTTGAGCCACATCCCCTGCCCTGTTTCTTATATTATTTGCATGAAAATTATTTCATCTTTAGAGAAGAAAGATGGCCTTCCCCCTATCTAAGGGCAATATCTCTATTTATGCTCTAAATTCCCTACCCTTTCATCTAGAAGGGTTTTACTTGAGTATTTATTCTGCCCCCATTCTATATCACAAATGTTCTACATCATAAATTTCTTCCTCCCTCTCTTCTTACTCTGTTATTCCTATTAACCCATCAACATACCTTAACATCAAGCATCTTTTTAAAGGCTTTTTGTTGGCCTCGTTTCTTCTCCAGCTGTCATCACACATCACACATCTCTGCTTCATTTCTTGGGGGGGCGGGAAACAACCTAAAGGAATTCTCTGTTTTCACTATTTCTCTTTCTTTCACCTTTATTCTTTTCCTTGTATGCACTACAAACTGCCCATTACTCTCATCACTTAAATGATGTCTTTGTTATCAAGGGTACGACTGACCACTTACTGCTTTCTTAGTATTTCCCATGGTTGAACATATCCCCTTTCTTGAAATAGGTTAAGAGTCTGAGATGTTCTATTTTCCAGTCATTCTCCCTAAATCTGACTTCAGTGCTCGTTCTTTTTTTTTCTGCCATCCCTGCAAAGGTTGGGCTGTGCTGAACTGGGCCCTGTGATATGCTCTACCAGTGCTTCTCCCCAGTTGGCATCTTCCAGTCTCATCATTTTAAATACCCTCTAACACTGGTGAATCCCAAGATTCATTACCAGTGCTGATTTCTTTGTGAACTCTGTAGTTGAACATCCACCGACCTATTTATCATCTACCCTTGGAGATGACATATATTTTAACTAAAAATGTACAATGCGAGAAACCTGACATTTGTCTTCTCCTATAACTCTGTCCCTCCTGCACAACACAGCTTTTCCCTAACTCAGGTCATGGCACCATTCATCCAGTTGCCAAACCAAAAATAAGAGGCTGTTTCCTTTTTCCCTTATCCTGCACTGCATCCACTGGTAAGCTTACCCACTCATCTTCATCTCTTAGAGATAACTATTGCAAAAGCCATTATCCCTTTTTGGAATCAAATTTATTTTAATGTATAAAACCTAAAAATTGTACATATTAATGGGGTGATATGTGATACTCCAATCCATAAATGTACATTGTGTAACATTTAAATCAGGCTAACTATATCCATCTCCTCAAACGGGATTTTATTCTTTTTAAGGCTGAATAGTATCCCATCATGTAAATGCACTCATTTTCTTTATTCATAATTTGATGGGCATTTAGGTTGTTCTCATTACTTGACTATTGTGAATAGTGCTGTAAAGAACCTGGGAATGCAAATTATCTCTTTGACATACAGATTTCATTTCCTTTGAATATATACCCAGGTGTGAGAGAGCTGGATCAGGTGTTAGTTCCACCTTTACTTCTTTGTAGAACATCCATACTGTCTTCCATAAAGTTTGTTCTAACTTCCTTTCTACCAACAATGTGCCTAAAAACTGATATTTAAACAGCTTTCAACTGGACTTTTTGATTCTATGTTTATCCAATTACTTCTCTGCTTAAAAACTGCTAAGGTAGCATATAAATCTTTATAAATCATCTGTAATAGATATCAGATCATCTACTTTCCATTGAAATTCACTTAACTCTATTAGCATGCTATGATTTCAACATTGGCAGGAAGAAAAAATGGAGAATAAAGAGTATGAGGGAAGAAGATAAATTCAAGCATGGAGAAAAAACAGAGGAAGAAAGAGAAGAAAAAACAGAAAATAACAGTGGAATGTCAATGTGAAAGAGATAGAGCAGATGGAAAGAATGGAGAAAGGGCAGAGAAGAAAAAAATAAGAGAATAAAAAAAATCTCTATAAGCTTTTAGCTGCCTTGCCTTCTATATTTTAGTGAAAGGGATTGCCAGATTCTTAAGAGAGATCTATACCCCATAGCTTCTACATGTTTCTGTCAATTTGTTTTGTGTAAGCTTAGATAAAACTTAGCTTTCATGAAAGTATTCTTTACTACATGCACCTGCTTTAGAAACTTGTTTTAATGATGGATGTTAACTGTAATAGGTGGCTGGGCAGAGCAGAGGCTGGACAACATGTCTAGAATGTATAAGGATTGACAATATTAATAAAGCTTTTTTCTTCAAAGAAAAAAAAAAGCCAGGACGGTTCTAAGGATTTCCACAGCAAGTAGAATCGAAATTATTTTCCACTGGCAAAAACCTCTGTGTGGTATGTCTTAGATCTGACTATCTAACAGTTCTTCCTATCACACACCCCCTAATTTTCTCTCTCATACCAGATTAGCTTTCCTTGTTTACCTCCTACATGAAAGGCCATTCCTGTCTTGGGCCCCTTACCCTCGTTTCTCATTTTGCCTTAGGGTTTGTCACAATTCCCTCCCTATTTTCCAGGTATGTACTGACGTATCACTTTGGTGAAGTGGTCAGAACTAATCACCCAATGAACATGACTTCCTGTGACCCTCTTTAATCCCACCCTCAAAACACCATCTCCTTCTTGGGCCTCATCCTCCTCTTTACTCTTGTTCATTCTCTGAAATTTCAGTATCGTTGATGACCACATAGCATGTGTGACTCACAGCTGGGTGTGTGTGTGTATAATTTTATTAACCACATTCTTCTCCTGTTTTGGGAAGTTGTTATTTTTTATGTCTTTATTGTTTTATGATTTTATTCAAAGATGGCATATATATATATATATATATATATATATATATATATATATATATATATCTTATAAGGGTGAGTTCTATACGTCAGAGCAGAATGGTAAGTGGCAGTGATGGGCTTGGTGAATATAGTTTCCTTGTGTTACTTCAGTTCTCTTTCCACTGTTCCATAAAGCCCTTTTAAACCTGCTTTAGCTCAAGTAAGGTCATTATGTGTCTTGGGATAAAAGTTACTATCACACATTGGAACTGATGCCTGGAACACTTCAGTGTTCTCCATGTCTTTATCTTTACTTTCTTTTTTTAAAATCCTAAGAAGAATTGAGGATCAGGGATGTAAATGTTAACTTTCCTTTTGAAGGACTTTTGTTAGAGGCAGTGGTGAGAGAAACCCACATTATCCGAATGCCAAAACAGTGGCTCCTGTACAGGTGTCTCACACCAAGTGATATGTGAGGGTTTGGTGGTAGTTATCTGTTGGAGAGACAGCCAATTCTGAACTGATGTAGTTTTTTTTCTTCAGTTCTACTTTCTTTACTTTCATCTTCACATTCTGAGGTGGAGTGAACACAAATTTAAGGTATAGTGCTCTCCTCTGAAAGTCATTTCCAGTGATGAAATTTGATTAAAAACACAGATATTGTAGGTCTTTACTGAATTACTTCTCATGACAATAGAGGTCTTAGAGTTTACATTTGTGATCTGAGTTTGAAGCAATTATGTAGATAACACATAAATAATATACAGATAATACACAAAGAGGAAGATACTGTAGAGTTTTTCTCAGAATTACTATCCTCACATTCATGATGAAATTCTGAAAGAATATGAAAAATATATATTTTAGCATAACTAAATTTCTAGAATCTACACACTTCAAACTCTTTCCATTGAGCTGATAAATAAATGGCCATCCCTTCCATGGGGTTACTCTATGAAACATGAAAATTTAGCCCATTTCCCAAACTCCAAGTTTGTTTCAGAGAACTTTATCCTTTGCCAGGTGAAAAGGAGGACAGAAATTATCTGAAACAAAAAAGAGTGCATTATCTTCTTTCTTATATAAGTGAAAGTAATCAAAATCTTTAATCAACGCTTTTCTTCAATAGCATTGATTACTCTGAAAAAGAGGTGCACATCTCTGTATAAAAGTTTGATAATCTTTCAACAACAACAAAAAAATTCTAGATGAATGTTCTAAGAACTGGGGACATGGCTCATTTCCAGGTTATATTCTAGAACAGAGGTCAGTGAATTATGCCCTGCACACCAAAATCAGCCTTACACCTGTTTAATGTTCACCTTTGCTTTTTGCTGTTTTCCTTTTATTTCTTTTGCTTCTCCCCCGACAAATCCGTGGTTTGGTGGGGGGGTGTTGAGGACTGAACCCGGGGCTTCATATGTTCCAGGCAAGTGCTCTCCCACTGAGCTGCCTCACCGGCCCTGGCACCTGTTTTTGTAAACAGAATTTGGCTGGAGCACATCCACACTCACTGCACACTCTCTGTCCATTGTTGCTGTTTTGCATTACAAATCTGAGCTGTGAAAGAAATAATATCATCTAAAAATTTTACTATTTTTCAAGGCAAGAATGTGCTGACCTGTGTTCTATAGAGAAACAATATTTTATGTTTACTGAGCCTCAAATTCCCTGTGTCCACTTTTAACTAGTAGAAATCTAGATTCTCAGAGATTTCTCCCAGGGGCTATGCCACAGCTCAGCAGAAGATGCTGGATTTCCCCCCAGTGAACATTCCATCCTGGGAATGATGCCAGTCTCCATTGTATGGCCAGAAGCTTAGACTCCCTAAAGGCTAACTATGAATTCAATTTGGCCCCCAAACCATTCATTCACTTTACAGATATTTTCTGAGCACCTATCATGTGTCAGATGCCATTTCTGATGTGTTTGGGATGTCTTTGTCAACACACAGAAAAAGATCCCCACCTCATGTAGCTTATACTTCAGGAGACAGAGTCAGAATTATAAAACAAATAACTATCATGATTGTATAAGGGTGATAATTATTAAAGAAAATGTTCAGCTGTATTAAAGTGATTGGAGTAGGCCAGGGCTATTTGTGGTATTAAGTAAGATAATTAGACCAAACAGGTCCTAGAGATGGGGATGATTTATTCTTCACTTGCAAATGGGAGAAATAAAAGCAGACTAGCACAAGAATGTTAGAGAAAGAAGATACTAACCCTTTGGCCTGGATTTCTCCGTAAATATTTTGCCTACCATTTCATTTTTCTCAGTGATATCAACGGCCAGGTTTTCAGTGTTGTTCTCAATGAAGTTCACAATCTTCTGTTCAGCATCACAATTTACCACCTCTTTGAAGATAGAAAGACACTTGACAGGTGCTGGGTAGCACAGTGGCACTTGTAGGAGACCAACCAGGTCTGGAGTCACCAGGAAGGACGGAGGGAAGCTGAGAAGTAACGGGGTAGGTTTTGCCCTGGTCCTGCCTTGCTCCCTGTAAGTGTGACGTTGGTGTTATTTCTAACACATTCTTTTCCATCAAGTCATGAAAAATGCCATCAAGCAGTTCATGACAATGAACTTTATCATGTTGACTAAGGTGTTCCCTTAGCTGTGGAATGATAGGTTATTAATATGGACAGAAGACATTTAGTCTAGGCTAGTTGTCCTCAAGTTTTAATGGACCAAATTATTTCCTGGGGAAAAAACCCTACACTTCATTCCCAGAAATTCTAATTTGATAGTTGAGGAGAAAGCTCACAAATTTTTATTTTTATTTTTTAAGGAGAAAGGAGAGAGAGAGAGAGAGAGAGAGAGAGAGAGAGAGAGAGAGAGAGAGAGAGGGAGGGAGGAAGAGGAGAGAGAGAATCTTTTTTTTTTTTTTTTTTGTAGATGGACACAACACAATGCCTTTATTTTTTTATGTGGTGCTGAGAATCGAACCTGGGTCCTACCCGTGCTAGGCAAGCGCTCTACCGCTGAGCCACAATCCCAGCCCATAAATTTTTATTTCTAACAATTTCTGAGGTGATGCCCAAGCTGCCACTCTAAGAACCACACTCAAAATAACACCTATCTTGTTCAGGCTTTTCCTTTTTCACAATAGAAATACTGAGTTCAGAGAAGGGAAACAACTTCACTAAAAAGCTTAGCGACAGCTAAGCTACAGTCTTTGTACCACCCAGGATCCCTTCCCTTTTTGTCATTTTCTGAATAACTTATTTAAAAAGACATTATATTCAATATGTGCAGCAAAAAAACATAAACACATTACACCTGTAAAATAATACATTTTTGTTTCAATTGCTAAGTCTGGTAAGTGGTTCTGCTTGTAGAGATTTAGAGTACAAACCATGGCTGGTTTACTTGCTGCTACAAATGAAAGGTCATACTGAGAGCAGAAATATGGAAGAAATGCAAATTACTATGCTCAATGCATGGTTTTTACCCTGGCAACAGAACACGTTTGAAATGGGTAAGAATTTCAGGTCAGTAAGAGCCAAAATGAAAGACTTAAATCAGAGGAAAAATCTTAACATAGGTCTGGATTGTTTACATTTTCTTTCTTTCAAGAAGCTGTGAAATATTAACTAAGATACTTTGTCTGTTTGTGTACTCATTGCTGTGCTCCAAGCCACAATAGCCTCCTCTATTCCTAGACTAAAGCAGCTGAGTCTAGTGAGTCCTTACTACAAGAATCCCAGCAGAGTTGTAGCTCCCTTAAAATACTCACAAAGAAAAACAAGCCACACCCCAGCCAGGAACCTGGACAACAAAAGCAGTGGAAGTGAAAGCAGGCTGAAAAATCTGCTTCCTTTCCTCTGGGAACAGTGTGTCCATGCTGACTAACTGGGGAATTCCAGCTTCCCAAATTATTTTGTTCCTTGTCAGGATAGAGTGAAATTTCTACTCTTGTATGCGATCTTCATCTTTGATACAGCAGTTCCCGGAATGAAAACATACACATTCACATGCAGATAAAAGTCTCTGTGTTCTGTGTTCCAGTCTATTTTCAGCAGTGTCAATAGATCCAGTTAAACTCTATTTGCCTCTGCCACTACCAGCCTCTAAGGAGCAGGTAGGCATTCCTTCGGCCCACTTTAGGGGAGAGGGAGAATGACAGAGAAGTGTCCAAAGGTGAAACTCCTACCACTGTTTAAAGCCCAGAGGAGTGATCTTTTTTTTTTTTTTTTTTTTTTTTTTTCAGTCTCTCCTGTTCTTTGTTAGTTTGGAGTGCTATTTACCTTTGAGATTCATACATATATTTTTGTTTATTAAAGAAATTTTTTACTTAAATTTTCAAAAATATGTACCTAATGATGGTCATTAAAATGAAATAATAGAACAGCTTACACTGAGAAAGGATTATCCACTTTGTTTAATTTCACAGGTAACCACAATAATATATTTACTTTGCATCTTTGTGATTTTTTTTCCCATATTCTTTTGTAAAGAATTCCAACCCAATGACTTAATACAACACTGATTTTATCACTGGCACACACACACACACACACACACACGCACACACACACATATGCAATATATGTAAATTATATAGATAGATTGGTATAAATTGATATATATATATATATATATAT
Source organism: Callospermophilus lateralis (assembly GCF_048772815.1). Lineage (NCBI taxonomy): Eukaryota > Metazoa > Chordata > Mammalia > Rodentia > Sciuridae > Callospermophilus > Callospermophilus lateralis. The sequence continues at coordinate 121,948,398 of NC_135306.1, read as the reverse complement.
ATTATATAATATATACATACACACACACATACATACATACATACATATTCTTTTCAGTCTGGGTATTGAACCCAGGGGTTCTCTGTCATAGATCTTCATTTCAATTTTTATTTTTGATTCTGAGACAGTGTCTTGCTAAGGCTGGCTTCCATCTTGTGATCCCCTGCCTCAACCTCCCAAGTTGCTGGGATAACAGGCATGTGCCACCATGCTAGGCTAGTCTCTTTATGTCCTTTGCCTTAACTCTAAACTGAATTTATGAATTGGTTTTGGCTGCCATGATGCCCTAGATGGGCTTCTAGAAGTTCTAAGTCCTGCTTTTACAAAACCTTGTGCACTTTTACCTTTTGGACATCTGAATCTCTATGCCAATAAACCTGGGCTAATTTGATAGAGGAAAAGAGCCACAAATAGAGAAGAGCCCAGTGACCCAGCCGTTGTCATCTTATACCAGCCTTGAATCAGGTGATCTCCAAATATGAAGGATCTTAGTCTTTTTATTAGAGATGCCTATCTATGTGCAGGTGAACTCAGAAACATTGATGACCAGCAGACAAGAAGAACCAGCCAGCTGACTGCTTGCCTTGTGAGCAATAGTAAATGGTTATTCATTAGACCATAGAATATTTGGATGTTTTGAGACTTAACAATAGATAACTGATAGGCACATATTTATCTATAGCTTTTTCCTTCTAATACTAGTATTGTATAATCAAATTAACAATCATTTCTTTTTGCATTTTTTTCATTTGTTCTAATTAGTTATACATGACTGTAGAATGCATTTTGACATATGATACATAAATGGAGTATAATGTCTTATTCTTCTGTTTAAACATGATGTAGAAATACACTAGTTATGTAATCACTAGAATTATGCTAGTTATATAATATGCACATAGGGTAATAATGTCTGATTCATTCCACTGTCCTTCCAACCCCAAAACTTCTTCCCATCCCTCACTCCCCTCTGTCTAATCCAAAGTACATCTATTTTGTTTTTCCTAACCACTACACCCCCCCACACTTTTTGTGAATTAGCATCTGCATATCAGAGTAAATATTTGGTCTTTGGTTGTTTGGGATTGGCTTATTTTTCTTAGCATGATATTCTCTAATTCCATTTATTTACCAGCAAATGCCATAATTTTATTCTTTTTTAAGGATGAGTAACATTCCATTGTATATGTATACCACATTTACTTTATCCATTCATCTATTGAAGGGCACCTAGGTAAGATCCATAGTTTAGCTATTGTGAATTTAGCTTCTATAAACATTGATATGGCTGTATCAGTGTAGTATGCTTCTTTTAAGTCCTTTGGGTATAAACTGAAGAGTGGGATAACTGGAAAAATGATGGTTCCGTTCCAAGTTTTCTGAGGAATCTCCATACTGGTTTCCATAGTGGTTGCATCAAGTTGCAGCCCCATCAGCAGTGTATGAGCCTACCTTTTTCCCCACATCCTCGCCAACATTTATTGTTGCTTGTATTCTTTACAATTGCCATTCTGACTGGAGTGAGATGAAATCTCAGTGGAGTTTTGATTTGCATTTCTCTAATCATTAGAGATGTGAATATTTTTTCTTGTATTTGTTGATAAATTGTATTTCTTCCATCTGTTCATATCCTTAGCCCACTTATTGACTGGGTTATTTGTTTATTTGGTGTTAAGTTTTTGAGGTATGTATGTATCTTAAAGATTAATATTCTATCTGAGGTGCATGCAGCAAAGATTTCCTCCCATTCTGTAGGCTTTCTCTTTAGGTTATTATTGTTTCCTATAGTGTGAAGAAGCTTTTTAGTTTGATTCCATCCCATTTTACTGATTCTTGATTTTACTTCTTGCACTTTAGGAGTCTTGTTAAGGAAGTCAGTTCCTAAGACAACATTGTGGAAACTTAGGCCTACTTTTTTCTCTATTAGGCGCAGGGTCTCTTGTCTAATTCCTAGGTAATTGATAGACTTTGAGTTGATTTTTTGGGCAGGATGAGAGATAGGGTTTTAACTTCATTTTGCTACATGTGGATTTTTAGTTTTCCCAGCACCATATGTTGAAGAGGCTACCTTTTCTCCAATGAATGTTTTTGGAGATTTTGCATAGTATTAGATTTATGTGGGTATTTATGTGATATGAGTATCTATGTGGGTTTGTCTCTATGTCTCTATTCTGTACCATTGGTCTATGCGTCTGTTTTGGTGCCAATACCATGCTGTCTATGTTACTATGACTCTGTAGTATATTTTAAGTTCTGGTGTTTTGATGCCTCCTGATTCACTTTTCTTGCTAAGTATTGTTTTGGCTGCTCTGGGCCTCTTATTTTTCCCAAATGGATTTCATGATTGTTTTTCTACTTCTATGAAGAATGTCATTGGGATTTTAATAGGAATTGCATTAAGTCTGTATAACTCTTTTGGTAGTATGGCCATTTTGACAATATTAATTCTGCCTATCCAGGAGCATTGGAGATCTTTCCATCTTCTAAGATCTTCTTCAATGTCTTTCTTTAGTGTTCTGTAGTTTACATTATAGAGGTCTTTCATCATTTTTGTTAGATTGATTCCCAAGTGTTTTATTTTATTTTTTTGAAACTATTGTGAATGGAAGAGTCTCCTTAATTTCTCTTTCAGTGGATTCATCAGTGACATACGTATAGGAACACATTTGATATATGAGTATTAATTTTATATCATGCTACTTTGCTGGATTCATTTATTAGTTCTAGAAGTTTTCTGTGGAATTTTTTGGATCCTGTTAATATAGAATCATTTTGTGGGAAGTTCTTCTTTTTGCATTCATATTCTTTTAATTTTTTCTTCTCTCTGATTGCTCTGGCAAGAAGTTTAAGGATGATGTTGAATAAAAGTGGTGAAAGGGGGTTTCCCTGTCTTGTTCCAGTTCTTAAAGGGAATACTTTCATTTAGAATGAATTTGGCTTTGGGTTTAGCATAGATAGCTTTTACAATGTAGAGATGTGTTCCTACTATCCTTTGGCTTTCTAGTGTTTGGAACATGAAGGGCTGCTATATTTTGTTAAATGCTTTCTCTGCATTTATTGAGATGTGTTATTCCTACTGTTTGAGTCCTAGGTAGGTGAGCCAAGAGAAATGCTGCCTCACACTAATTCACCATCTTTGAGCCAATAATTTTGTTTTTAACTTCAGAATGTATGACAAAATTTTTAGAAAGTCACAGTAAGGACTATCTAATTTTTGAATGGTTGTATAAAATAAATATCAGTGTATTAAAATTTTAAAATGTTTTGTTTGGTTAATATGTTTAAAAGGCAAGTAATTCAGTAGTATGGAAAAGCACATAATAAAAACCATCTTCTCCCGTTTACCCTCAGTCCCATATTCTAGGTGTAATTTCTCTGTTATTTCTGATAGTGTTTTATTTTTCCAGTGATAATCTTTAGAACACTTACTAATGCCTATTCTATCACTCCATCTCCTGATATATTAAGTAAAATAATGCCACTGACTACCATGTATGAAAAATGAAATGTGTCTCTATCTTGTTGGTTACCATGACTCTCAGCTTTTTTCTTGATTAATTCAGAAAATAGTCAACAATATATTCAAACTTCCTTTTTCTTCCAGCAGTATTGCTCAGTAACTTAAATCTTCTGTATGTAATTTGACGACAGCTGTCCCATGTCATTTTTCTCCATTGTTTAACACCTTCAATAATGTCATCAGCTTGTTTTTCATTATCTTCATTATGCAAAAAGTACATAACACAAAATTTACCATCTTCGCCATTTTTATGTGTTTAGTCCAGTGGCATTGGACACATTCATAGGATTGTGCCACAGTCAGCACTAGGGAGCTCTAAAACTTTTTTTTTTCATTTTTACAACTGAAAATGTGTACCCACTAACTAATAAATGCTTGCTATGGTTTGAATATCATTTTAGCATGTTCTTCCAAAGACATATGTGCCTGAAACTTGGTTCCCAGTGTGGTGGCATTGAAATGGTAGAACTTTTAAGAGGTGGGGCCTAAGTGTAAAATAATTACACCATTGGGTATGAATGTTTATATCATGGAGTGAGTTGATTCTGGCAAGTCTTTTGGTTGTTATAAAGCAAGAATATGCCAAGTACTTGGTTCCCTTTCAGTTTGTCTTTCATGTTGTGATATAGCCATGGGGTCCTTGCAAGGATACCTTTTGGACCCTCTAGACATCAGAATCATGAGCCAAATAAACCTCTTTATTTTTAAAAGTACCCAGGCTCAGGTATTCAGTTATAGCAACATAGAAAGGACTAATACGCTCCCCACTTCTTCCTCTTCCTAGCCCCTGGCAACAAACATTCTACTATCTGTTGATCTCTGTGACTTTCACTATTTTATGTATCTCATAAATGTGGAATCATACAGTTTTGTTTTGTTTTTGTGGATTGCTTATTTCTCCTCACATAATATCTGCAAAGTTCATCTGTAGCATATGTCAGAATTTCCTTCCATTTTTAAGGCTAGATAGTATGCATACACACACATATTCTTATTCACACACATACAAATACATACACACACATTTCACATTTTGCTTATCCATTCATCAGTTAGTAGATACTCAGATTGCTTCCATGTTTTAGCTATTGTAAATAATGCTGCCTATGAAATGGGTATACAGATATCTGTTTGAGACTCTACCTTCTATACTTTGGGGTATACACCCAGAAGTGGGATTGCTACATTGCATGGTGATTCAATTTTAATTTTTTCCGAAACCACCATACTGTTTTTCACAGTGGCTATGTAATTTTACACCCCTACCAACAGTGCACAGTAGCTGTAATTATACCACATCCTTGAACAACAATTGTTACTTTCTGTTCTTGGGGGGTTTCATGTTTTATAGTAGCCAACTTACTGTGTAAGGTGATGTCTGCATAGAGTCCAGAGGATACAGATTTCTCATCACAGTTTTAGGCACCATCTCTTTCTATCCTACTGGTGTAGGTAAGTCACAGCTGGTTCTCTTTCCTCATTGAAGTGCAGATATTTTATGTGCCATAAGCTAAAAAATCCAGTCCGCTTTTCCCACTTCATTTTCACACACTCACCATGTTAATTGAAATCTTGTTGTCAATTAAGGAATACCAAAAGGCACTATTAATTTGTTTTCATTTTTATTGAAATAAAAATGTTTAAATACATGTACAAAAGTGCTTCTTAAAGTTGATAAAGGAAGGCTGGGCTGCCTGTGGTTTCCTGCAGAAGAAATAAAGGAGAGAAGGTCAAGAGGTTGCAGCCTTTGTTCCACTTGTTACCATGACTCTTCCATTGTCTCCCATGTGCTTGCTGATACCCTTGATATCCACCTGCGTCCTCTGTACTCTAGTCAGGAAATGGCACTTAAAAGTGAACTTTGCAAAACCTAAGTTATAGTATATCACTTCTCTGTTCAAAAGCACTTGAAGGGTTTTCCTTCGCACTCAGGACAAAAAATAATTAATATTTTCTATGGGATCACCAAAGCCTTTGGCTCAGGCTCATCCCCATTTCTCTGAATCTGTCTTTGCCATTTTTTCCACTCTAATTCTTCTCTGGCTACACTGGTTTCTTGCAGTTCTTTAACATAGCAAGCACATCTCTACACCAGGGCATTTTTACTTGCTTTTGTCCTAGGATGGGACACTTTTCCTGGGTAAGAATCACAAGGTTTATTTCCCCTCTCTGTCCATTCTTTGTTCTGATTTCATCATTTCAAATAATGCTTTCCTGAATAACCTATCATTAGCAGTACAACCTCTACCTCTTGGTGTCCCCCTTTGCTTTTTTATTTTCTTCTTTACTCTTATCTCTCTGTGACATATGATAAATTTATGTGTTTATGAATTTAGATCCTGATTCTACTTATTAGACTATGAGATCTTTGAGGGTAAAGCTTCCATTTACTTTGTTCCCTGGTATGTTTCATGCATCTGTAACAGAACCTGATAGTGCTGACAAATATTAGTCAAAAAATAATTCAGTTCTCAAATGTGGTCCTATTGGATGAGTTAGATAATAAAGCCTGTCCTGAAATATCTTTGCAATTTTATGACTAAAGTGTCAGAAAGCAGGGATAAAAGATGAATTCAGTACATATTTTCAGTGTTGAAATAAATTTTAAAATAATGTTAAATTTAAAGTATGTTTTTCAGAGGGATCAATAATATGATAGGATGTGATGATATAAAGCTGTTGTGAGTAAATAAAGTAATCATTGGGTCTAAATTAATTTATCCATTTATCCACTCTAAAATATTTTAATCAAAAACTGTTTGAGGATTAACATGAAAGCTTGAAGAAATTACTGAGAAGTAATTGAGGATCTGAGGTATACTGTGAGTGATTTGTCATCTACAGTGTGAGAACAGCACAAGAACCAGAGCTCACAGGGTACAAGTCAAGGATATATGTTGTTGTTTTCCAGAAATGAGCATTAGACCCAAGAGTGCTTTACCATTGAGCAACACCCATCCACAGTGTTTTTTTAAAATGTATTATTTTTATTTTGGGACAGGGTCTTGCTAAATTGCTAGGCTGATATCAAACTTATAATCCTCCTGCTTTAGCCTCCTGAGTGATTGGAATTACATTTTCAGGATGTATTTTATATTGTTTGGTAAAGTAGCTCAATGCCACCAATGTGACACTTTTGTTCCACTCTGTGGACCAAAGAACGGTTTCTTCCATATTCAGCTCCCTCCTTTGTTTTCTGTTTATTTTCAGGGTCTAATATCACATTTGGCAACACTGTGAGTGTGTGTGTGTGTGTGTGTGTGTGTGTGTGTGTGTGTGTGTGAATACATGTATTTATATGTGTGTGCATGTGCATTTTGTGGATGAGACAGCTCAAGAGAGAGAAAGGGAATTGGGAGGGCTAATGAGAGAGAAATGAATACGTAACAATTTAAGCATAAGTGCATTTGTATTTTAATAACTTCTATCCAGGATCTTTCATTGTTTATCATTTTTTGCCTTGGTTTTGCCTCCTTGATTGATTGATCGCTGTGTTGGTTGTGGAGGTAAAGGGGATTCAGATGCATACAAGGAGAATAAAAACTAGCAAATTATCACCAAATATGTCAACAAAGAATACTAGTTTGATCATTGAAGCAATCAGGTGCAATTGGTCACTAAACCTCACCACCAATATGACCCTCCTACCTATTTCACTTCGTAACACCAATGCAGGACTTACAATAGCCAGGAAAGAGGTAGAAATGTTTTGTCAAGGTTACTCTCTCAACAGTGGGCATCTGGGCTCGAACACCTGGTTCATCAAATGAACTTCTTACCTAAAACCAAAATTAGCTCTAGATGAGATAAGCCTTATAAGTTCACAGAAAATATTTTGCACCATAAACCAGAAAATTCCAGGAGTGGAAAGGATACTCCTGAGGCTGATGAGACTAAACCCATGGATATTCTAACTTGCTGATACTTCTAACCTTCCTCTCAGAATTGAGAACCCATCTAGGACTGTAATCTTTACTTAAAAAATAACAACTGCCTCATCCAAGCCCTTTCTATTTCCATTTCCTCTCCTTTGTATTTGTGAATTATAAACTTCACCATTAATTATTCCTAGAGGTCTGTTAATGAGGATTGGATTTAGAAGAGTCCCTGTTTTTAACCCTCACACAGGATGACTCCCCAATTTGAGGAGAATTGATTCACAGGATTGTCTTCAAGACTTGAATACAGAACAGCTTTCACTTCCACCCCTGCAACAAGCTGACCTCTGAAATCTTGTCTGGGACTGATCAGTGAGATCTTCCTTACCCTAAACACACTATTTTTGGTCTTTTTTCTAGGAGCATCCTGAAAGTACTATCTCTAATTTTTATTCATCCAACAGGTCTTAACTTTCTAGGTTCCTATTTGCAGAAACCCTGTCTTGTTACAATAGAATATTCTCCAATATTCTCATAAGTACATCTCTTTTCCCAGGGAAGTATTACTGTCCTCTACAGTATTAAATTTTAAAACAACCACAGTTTCCTGTGTTTTTTAATTAATTTATTTATTTTTAGTTGTTGTTGGACCTTTATTTTATTTATTTATATGTGGTACTGAGAATCTAACTCAGTGCCTCACACATGCGAGACAACTGCTTTACCGGTAAGCTACAACTCCAGCCTCTCCTATGTTCTTAATACCAGTCCCTCCTCTGTAAAAAAAATGAGCATTCATTCATTCATTCATTCATCTCTTTATTCAATTAATATTAATTGAATATCTGTCTGGTGCATGTTGAAATGTTCAGCAAATTCTTGCCTTCATGAAGCTTTCATGTGAGTGAGAAAATACACATTAAAAAAGCCAAAACATGTAAATAAAATATATACTGAGTGGATGGTGGTAAGTACTATAAAGAAAAATAATTTAGGAACAAGGGTGAATAAGGAATGTCCCAAATCAAGGAAGAAGTATTAAGTCTCCCTTTCCTGATCATTCCATTTAAAGAATGCATTTATTCTCTTCCACATGTTTAGGTCTTTCTCTTTATGGATATCATCGTAATCTGTAATCACATACTTGACCTACTTTTCTTAATACCCATATGTCTGACAGCAATTTAAGTCCTGTGTGGTCTTAAGTTCACAATGGGTTTCATTTACCCCAATATCAACAGGAGAGAACCCATCCCCTTGTAGACCACCCAGTATGCATTTATTAATAAATTAAGCAATGAAAGTTAATGTCAAATACTTTTCATTCTCTGAATTCTAAGAACTCATAGCTTTCTATCCCATAATATAAAGCTTAGATTTTATGTCATTTTGTTGTACTTTGATCTCCCACTGTGGCACACTAACTCCCTTTTCTAAACCTGAATTTAAATACCTGAATGACAAAAAAAAAGGAACTTTTTCTTGCTTGATACAGTACATCACTGACATGTGAAAGTTGAATAACGATATTGTTCTTTATGAATAAATAAATGGTTGAATTGAAAAGGAAAGAGAAGCTTACCCTCAGAAATAGTTCCTCGAGGTGATTGCAGCAGGAATATTTCTGGAAGCATTTGATGAGTTCTATGATGAAGGGAGAGCCCCCAGTTTTGTATCTCCAGGAAATGTTATCTGTGGAGATTTAGGTGTTATGGTGTCATGCCTTGGTCTGAGGGCTTTCACTATTTTCTCTGTTCAATTTTTTTTGTGTGTGTTTTAGATTTTTTTTTTCTTTTTTAAAACATAGCTTAGGAATTACCTTTTACAGGTTTAGGGGAAGCCTTTATCATCCCACATTAACATCACAGGAAATCCATAAACACAGAGAATATTAAAATGAATAGAGAAAAAAAGTTTCTGGAGGGGAGGTATATGTTTATGTCACAGATTGTGGTGATAAGTTCATACTATCTCCAAATTCATTAAGTTCTATACATTAAATCTGCACAGTGTTTTTGTATGTCAATTTTGCATCAGTGAAAATATTTTAGAAATAAGAATTGAGAGTTTGCAATTTAGGGAATGTGAATGTAAGACTTCTAAAATGTTTATCTGCAGCCAAACTACTAACTGCTGTTACCTATTATTAGACTGAATGAGCCTCCCCATGACATTATCTACTCTTTTAAAAGGGTATCCACTTTCCTACTGGAGCATGTAACAGCATCATACATGGACAATCAAATTGGAAATATGGAGAAAATGTCTTGGAGTTGATCACATGAGAAGGGGAGACCAGTTCTGGGGCTCATAAAATCTCCACTAAAAATGTTAAATAGATTTAGTAGAAAATGATATCAGTCATATGTGCTTAAGTGGTGTGTAGTTAAGGGGATTCCTTGTATTGGGTTGCTTTAATATTTGGGCATATCTTTGATTGTAAAGTGTAATATTGAAAATAAAAGAACATTTTTTAGTGTTGAGGCTAAGAATCTCTGACCCCCAGCACAGATAAGATTTATGTAAAATATATCAAAAGCCCTCAAAATGTCTCTCAGACTATTGCTGCACAGGGCCTATCTTGATTTCCTACAATCATTGAAAAGTAGCCTTAGGACCATAAATGTCTGTCTGTAATTGAAAGACATACGTGGGGTTGATGAATAGAAAGCAATGAAGTCCTTCTCCACATGGGTCTTGTAAACAGCATCTTCATCCAGGTTCATCTGAGAGTATAAAGAGCTGTCTTCCACGGCTGGAGAGTCTCCAATCCATGTTTCGCCTCTGTTTCCTGTAGAGACATCAACTATCTGCACCCTGTGCCCCCCTCAATATGACTGTCACAATTGCCCACCTTGTTCTTCTGAATGTTCACCCAATTAGTTACACACACTACTGTCTCCAGAGAGAAAAGAGTGAGAGAGGGCATTATACCAACAAAGAATTAACATATCACAAAAAGAAAACAAACAATTTTTAAGAAGAATAAAGAAGGAGTTAAAGCTTTATCTGCATAGTTTCAGAGTATAGCTATCAGTTTTTAGTAAAATTATTTTTGCTTCAAAGAAAAAAAGAGCCAGGCATGGTGGCACACGCTTTTAATTCCAGTGGCTCTGCAGGTGAGGCAGGAGGATCAGTAGTAGTTCAAAGCCAGCTTCAGCAAAAGCGAGGTGTTAAGCAATTCAGTGAGACCCTGTCTCTAAATAAAATACAAAATAGTGCTGGGGATGTGTCTCAATAGAACAGTGCCCATAACTTCAATCTCCAGTACCCAGGAAAAAAAAAAAAGCAACAGTAGCTCCCAATAGCCACCAGGAAACTAAAATTTAACTGCTATCCCTCATGTCCGCTAAAAACCTACTTACTTCATCATCAATATTATATATAAACAGGGTGCTGCTGTTATATAATGGCTCCACTTTCTTTTAAAAAATTATTTTGCTATATAATTATTAACATATTAATGGAACAAATTAATAAATTTCACTGAAACATTTCTACACATGTATATATTATGTCTACTTCCCTTCTACCTTCTTACCATTTCTTTTTATCTGCTCTACACCCAGATCCCTCCTTATTCCCTAATAATCTCTCTTCTATTTTTAGTTCTGTTTTCTTTTGTTCTCATTTATGAGATAAAACATGTGATACTTCTCTTGTTGTGTCTGATTATTTTGCTTAACATCATGTACCCAAGATGGATTATTTTCCTGCAAATGGCACAATTTCATTCTTCTTTTTAGTTGAATAATATTTCTTTGTATGTGTGGATATATGTGTTTTATATACATATATGAAAGTGTGTATATATGCATGTTTTCTTCATCCATTCATCTATTGATAGGCACCTAGGCTGATTCCATATCTTAACTATTATGAATAATGCTGCAATAAACACAGGAAGCAGCATTCTCTCTTTTGTAGGCTGACCTCATTACCTTGGGGTATAAGCAGAGGCTGGTATAGTTAGATCCTACAGTAGTTCTACTTTTAATTTTGGAGAAATCTACATACTGTGAAAAACATCAAATTACCTGGAAAGAACAATTGAGAGGAGGAAAAATTGAATTTGGACTCATAACTTTAGAGGTTCAGTTCATAGTCATCTGACTTCATTACTCTCAGGACTTCATCCTCCCAGGACCAGAACATCATGGCAGAAAGGCATAGCAGAGGAAAACTTTTCAGCTCATGGCAGCCAGAAAGCAGAGAGGGGAAGAGAGGAAGGGACCAGGGAGCAGGTAAACGCTTTCAGGGTGTCCTCCAATGACCTACTTCTTCTAACTAGGTCCCACCTCCCTGTAGTCCATTCAGCTATCGGTGGATGAATCTAGCACATGGACTAATCCTCTAATGAGGTCAGAGCTCTAATCATTGCTTAAAATCCCTATCTCTGAACCTTACTGTATTGGGGCCACGCTTCTAAAGCATGAGCTTTGGGGGCCATTCTAGTTCTAAATCATAACAGGCTCTTTTTTCTCTACATCCTTGCCACCATTTGTTATCTTTTGCTTTGTTGGTAATAACCATTCCACTGGAATGAGATGGAATATCAATGTAGTTTTAATTTGCATTTCTGTTATAGAAAAAGATGTTGAACTTTTTTATAGGCTTTTTGTTCATTTGTACTTTTTAAGAAAAGTATCTGTTCAGATCATTGGCCGATTAATTGGCTGAATTATTTGTTCTTTGGTTGTTACTTTTTTAAAGTTCATTATATATTCTGGATATATATTCATCCTTTTTCAAAAGAGTGGTTGGCAAAGATTTTCTCCCATTCTATAGGCTGACTCTTCACTCTGTTGTTTCCTTTGCTATGCAGAAAGCTTTTTAATTTGATGCTATCCATTAGTCAATTCTTGATTTTGTCAGAAAATTATTGACTCTGACATTATCTTGTAGTATATCTACCATATTTTCCTCTCATAGTTCATGTCTTACATTAAAATCTTCAATTCATTTCGACCTAATGTTTTGCAGCGTAAAGACAAGCATCTAGTTTCATACTTCTGTGTGTGGATATGAAATTTTTCTGGCTCCATTTGTTGAAGAAACTATCTTTTTCCCAAAGTATGTTGTTGGCACCCTTGCTGGATTTGATTTATATGGTAGTAGATGAGTGGATTCATTTCTGGGTCTTTGATTTTATTTCATCCTTCTATACGTCTGTTTTAATGCCAATATCATGCTGTTTTTGTGGCTTTGTAGTATAATTTGACATCAGGTATTGTGATTCTTCCAGCATTGCTTTTATTTATTTAATATTTTGCTTGTTTATTTATTTATTTATTTTTAGCTCAGGATTCCTTTCCCTATTTGGAATATTTTATACTTCATAAGAATTTTAGGATTGTTTGTTTTTAGTTCTGTAAATAATATCATTAGTATTTTTATTTTATTTTATTTTTATTGATTTGTTTGTTCAGTACTGGGGACTGAACCCAAGGACACTTTACCACTGAACTATATTCCCAGTTCTTTTTATTTTTTTTTTTTATTTTAAGGGTCTGGCTAAGTTGCTTAGGTCCTCACTAAGTTGCTGAGACTGGCCTTGAATTTACAATTCTCCTACTTCAGGATCCTAAGTCACCGAAATTATAGACATTTTGCCACCATGTCCAGCACTGGCAACAGTGTTTTGGTGGAGGTTTCTTTGAATCTATAGATTATTCAGGGTAATATTGCCATTTTAACACATTATTAATCCTCCACATTCTTGAATGTGAGAGGATTTTTCAACCTTCTAGTGTCTTCTTCAGTTACTTTTTCAGTGTTTTATTATTTTTCATTCTAGAGGTCTTTTACCTCCTTGGCTAGATTTATTCCTAGATATTTTATTTCTTTTGAGGCCATTGTGAATGCAATTGTTTTCCTGATTTCTTTCTCAGCAAGTTCTTATTGTTGTATAGGAGGACCAATTTTTGTATGTTGATTTTGTATTCTTCTACCTTACTGAATTTGTTTATCAGTATTTGTGAATTCTTGAAGGTTTTCCATCTGCAAATTGAGAAAATTTGACTTCTTCCTTTCAAACTTTCAACCCTATTTTTTCTTTATTTTGCCTAATTTCTCTGACTATAATTTATAGTACCATATTGAATAAGAATGGTAAGCATGGCTATCCTCTTCTTGTTCCTGATCTTAAAGGAAATACTTTCAGATTTTTCTCAATTCTGTATGGTGTTGACTATGGGTCTGTCATATAGCATTCATTATGTTGAGATATATTTTTTCTGTATTTAATTTAGTCAGGAATTTTTATCAGGAAGGCAGATTGAATTTTATCAAAGGCTTTTACTGCATCAATTGAGATGATTATGTGATTTCATCCTGGATTTGATTTATATGCTTTATTATAGTTATTTATTTGGATATTTTGAACCATACTTGCATCTCTGGAATAAATTAACTTGATCATTGTACATGATCTTTTAAATGTGCTGTTCAATTTGCATTATTTTATTGAGGACTTTTGCATTTATGCTTATCAGGGATATTCATCTGTAGTTTTATTTGTTGTTGTGTCCTTATCAGGTTTTATTAGCAGGATAATATTGGCTTCATAAAATGAGTTTGAAAGGGTTTCTTCCCTTTATATTTTATGAAATATTTTGAAAACCATTGGTGTTAATTCTTTTTAAAATCTGGTAGAACTGAGCAATGAATCCATCTAGTCCTAGGCCTTTCTTTGTTGGAAGTCTTTTTATTATTGCTTTAATCTCACTACTCATAATGATCCATTTAGGCTTTTATACACATTTGATTTTGTTTTATCAAGTCATATGTGACTAGAAATGGCCCATTCTAGATTATCTAATTTATTGGCTTATGTTTTAAAAATGTTCTCTAATTATCCTTTATATTTTAGTGATATTTTTGTCTCCTTTTTCATGTTTAGCTTCATTTAGTTCAATCTTGTCTTTGGGGGTTGGGCAGAGGTCAGTTTAGCTAAAATTTTGTTTTATCTTTTCAAAGAAACAATTCATTTTTTTTTGTTTTTGGTGATACTTTGTACTATCTTTGTCATCTTCATTTTTTTCTCCTCTGATCTTTATCATTTATTTCCTTCTATTAAATTTGGTTTGATTTCTTGATATTTTAAGCCCTTGAGATGTATGACTGTGTTATTTATTTAAAATGTTTCTGTTTGTTTTTTGATGTAGGCACTCACTGCCATAAACATCCCCCTTAGTACTGCTTCTGTGATGTCATACAGGTTCTGGCATGTGGTGTGTCCATTTTCACTTGGTTTTTATATTTTTACATTTCCCATCCCTGATTTCTTCAATAACTTACTCACTGTTCATTCAAAACTTCCATGTGCATAATATCTGTAGTTTTTCTTACTGTTCATTTCTAGTTTCATTTCTCTGTGATAAAATGCAAGAAATTATTTTACTTTTTTTTTAATCTGTAAGGACTTGTTTATGACCTAATAAAGGTTATATTTTGGGAAAAAGTTCCATGTGCTGCTGAAAAGAATATGTTCTTCAAATGTTGGATGAAATATTATATAGATGATTGTCAAGTCCATTTGATCTATAATGTTTCCCTGGTTTTTCTTTTTGGTGGGGGTGGTGTGTGTCTGGAAGAGCTATGTATTTGTGAGAGTGGGTCAGTGAAGTCACTCACTATTATTATATTAGAGAATTTTCTTACTTTCAAATACATTTCATTAAAATGATTCTGTCCCAGAGTTTTAATATTTATGCTTAACAGATTTAGGAATTCTGGAATTCTCTTTCATCACTTACAATGAATTAAAATTATATAAAAATGTCTTCACTGAATTAGAGCAAATTATATTCCCTGCTTTTATAATTATGTCAATATGAATCCTAATGTTATGTACAACTAAAAATATAACAAAAGGGAAAAAAGCCAACAAAATGTCTTAACAAAATGTCTTGACAAGAAAAATTCTCATAATAACACTGTAAATGGGATTTTCTAATAATTAAATTTAGTTTATGTGCAGTAGATAAGGCCTATGATTATTTCTGTAGACATAAAACATCCATCATAGTGTCCTGCACACCTTCAAAATTATTTTATCTTCCATCTCAGAACTCACCACCTCTGCAGGCCTGCACAATGATGACCTTGGGTTTGTCTTTAAGCGCGACACAGTTGCAGTTGTTGAATATCTGAAAGATGCTGTCATAAGGTAGCACATCTTCGTTTTCCTTACTATGCAAAGTTCCACAGATTCCATGAAGGGTGCCATGAGACATAAGCACCAAAAACATGCTGTCTGAGGATTTGTGCTCTGGTAAGTCAGCAAATTTCATCAGCTCCAACTTCATATCCTGTGAAAAGGCCAATGTCATACTTTAATAAGAGATATTAAAGCCAATCTGACTTCCTAGATTCACTACAAGCATTCAAGGAAAAACACGTAATTTTTATCATGGTATCTTTACATAGTGGTTACTCAATAGTGATAATTGTTTTATTTTCCTTTCTCAATAGGACAGTAGGTTCAAACTTTCTGATCTTGATGACATATTATAAAGTGTCTTCTTAATGTATTATATATTCATGAATGTTACTCACAATATTTCTTCCTTTCTCCCTCTATCTTTTCTCTCCTTAACTAACTGGAGTCTTATGTTTTATTTTATTTTATTTTTTTTTAAAGAGAGAGGGAGAGAGAGAGAGAGAATTTTTTAAATATTTATTTATTTAGTTAGTTAGTTAGTTATCGGCGTACACAACATCTTTGTTTGTATGTGGTGCTGAGGATCGAACCCGGGCCGCACGCATGCCAGGCGAGCGCGCTACCGCTTGAGCCACATCCCCAGCCCTGAGTCTTATGTTTTAAATGCATCATACCACTTTCCTTCTTAACCCCTTCCTATACGCTTAAACTAAAATAGAAAGCTTCTGGCCTGATTATATTCCACTCTCCTGCTATACTCCTGCCCTTGCTTGTCTTGCTGGTCTCTTTCCCATACTATATTTATTCTCAGCTTAGCCCTTTCAATTTCTAATTAATTATTGGGGTCAGGACCCATGCCAATCATTTTTTGTCTAGATGCATGTAATTAAGGATATTTGAAGTTGAAAAGAGACATAGAGATTCTGGGAAATAGTAGACTAGAGGGATCCATCTATATGGTAAGCTATTCTTAGATTGAATAAGAATAACAGTTCCAGGTCTGCACATTGGGAAAATACTTACAAGGGGCACTTTCATTTCAAATTGGTGGTCTGAACTCTGTGATAAGGACCAAGTCCTAGAGGGATAGAACCGGGACTAATCAGGGTTGGGGAGAAAAGGTGACCTGCAGTGTCCTCCTACCAGCTCTACTACATTTCCTATGCCCACAAGGATCTGAAGAAACTGCTAAAGTAATCGGGAGACTTTTCACACACCTCTTCCCAGGACAGAGACAGAGGTTCTCAGAACAAGGGATGCAGCACAATCTGGATTGTTCCACAGACTCACTGGGCGAGAGGCCTTTCCAGTAGCACCTGCCAGAGTTGCAATCCCATCCCCAATTGGAAGAACATAGTCATACTGAAGTGAATCTGTTCACAACAGTTCACACTCCCTCCAATACTTTTTTCCAGGTAAGGAGTGGGTAAAGCTTAGAATACAGATGTTCTTATCAAGTTTGGCTAGTATGGGAAAGAGCTGAGAACTAACAAATAGTATGAAAAGTGTGCCATGCAAACATTCTCATAGCTGGATAATTCTAAACTTGAAACATTGGAAAGAAATTTCTCCTTTTTTTAAAACCTCAGTAAGAAGAAAACATGTTTTTTTATGATTGCAAAGTGATTTCTAGTGTTTTCCCTCATTATTATTTTCTTTTTCAGAGTTGTATCTAATTTACTTATTTTGTTAATAAATTGTATTCTTTCTCAATAGACCTTTTCTTCTTTTCATTTCCATTCCCTTCTCTACCACTCTTTTTCCGTCCTCATTTTGAATTCTGTCTCACTTACTTCCTCCACCATTTTTTCTTTCTTGTTTTTGTCCCTTCTTTGAATAAAATTTGATATTAAGTATACTACCATTAATATTTAACCTGTCAATTTATTTTATATTATGTCTTACCTACTTCTTTCATTGCTTAATAAAGTTGTAGAGATTATTGGTAATTAGTTTTTTTTAACATATGTTGACATATGGTTTGCTATTATGCTATCACTGTTACTGGAAGTTACTCTTTTCTCTGAGAGCACTGGTGGTTGAACTTAGAACCTTGATTATGCCAATTGGATGTTCTCAAGCCAAGATATACCCACCAACTCAGATTGTAAAGAGATAATGACTCACTAAAGAATTTCATAACTACTAAACCAACATTGCAAAAGATGCTTAAAGAAATCCTATACATATAAGTAGATGGTATTAACAACCAAAAAAGATGATGAATGAATAAATCTTGTTAAAAGACTAGATAGGCAAATACTAATTAGGATTGAATTAGACATTAGAAGTAAATCAAAATGGTAGAGAATTATAAATGCCTTCCTATAATAGCACTGAATGTTAATAATTTCAACTCTTCATTTAAAAGACATAAATTTGAAGATTTGATTTTTAAAAAAGACCAAACTATGTATTCCCTACAAGAAACATAACTCATAAGCAAATACATTAACAGGTTAAAAGTGAGAGGATGAAAAATTATATTCTATGCATATGGAACCCAAAAGCAAACAGTACTTAATTACTCTCATGTCTGACAAAATAGACTTCAAGCCAAAATAAATCTGAAGAGACAAATGAAAGTCACTATAAACTTGTAAATGGAATAGTCCAACAAAAAGATATAATGATAATAAAAAGTTATGCCCCAAACTTTGAAGTACTTACTTACATAAACCAAACTCTGTTCAACATAAAGGTTCAGATAGATTCCAATAGAATAAAATTTGATAATTTCAATATATCTTTTAACAATAGAAAGATCATCAGTTATAAAATGAGCAAGAGTTTAAAACATGATAAATCAAATAAAATTAACAGACATCTATAGAACATTTGATTTAACAATAGCTGAATACTTTCTTCTCAGATGCTATTTTGGAACTCTTTTCCAAAATAGTCCACAGTTTAAGCTATAAAACAAGATTTGGCAAATAAAACTGATTGATAACAATCCCTTGAATTTTAACAGATCATAATGGAATGATATTATAAAACAACACAAGAAAAAACTAAAAAAAGCATATAAACCCATGAAAATAGATTGAAACACTTTTATATGATGAATGCATCATCAAGGAAGGCATAGAAAAAATTAAAACATTTTTAGAATCATATAAGAATATAAATAGTATATACCAAAACCTCTTTGACACTAGAAAGGCAGTTCTATGAAAGAGTCCATAATAATGAATGCCTATATTAAAAAATCAGAAAGGACTCAAACAACCTACTGATGCAGCTCAAGGTCTTAGAAAACAAGAACAATCAATTGCACAAACAACAAGAAGGAAATAAAAAAGATCAGAACCAAAATTGATGAAGTAGAAAACAAAAATACAAAGGTGTGGCTCTTTGAAAAGAAAATAATATTTGTAATCTCTTAATGTCATTGAAATCCAGAAAAGTGATAGGAACTACATCAAAAAGTGTATTCCAATAAACAGAAAAATTACGAGGAAATGGATAACGTTCTAGACACATATGACCTATCAAAATTGACCCAAGAGGGGGAAAAAACTAAATAGGCCAATAACAAGAAATGTACATGAAGAAGAAATAAGAAGTCTTCCAGAAAAGAAAAGTTCAGGACCGAATGGATTCCCATCTAAATTCAACCAGATATTTAAAGAAAAATTAATGCCCATGTTCCTCAAATTATTTCATGAAATAGAAACTGGTGGAACACTCTGTATTTATTCTATGAAACAAGTATCACTCCAATACCCAAACCAGATACAAATATATCAAGGAAAGTAAGCTAGAGACCAATAACCCTGTAAACATAGGCAGAAAGTCTGTAATAAAATATTGGTAAATCATATTCAGAACGCATTAAAAAGATTGCACATCATGACCAAGTTGGCTTCATTCCAAGGAAACAGGGTGGTTCAACATATGCAAATAAATAAATGTAATTCACCCTAAAATAGAATAGATACAGAGAAAACCTTCAAAAAATTCAGCATCCATTAATGACAAAAACATGTAGAAGCTAGGGATAAGAGGAACTTAAATAACATTATATGGGCTCTATACAACGAGCCCAAAGCTAACATTATACTGAATTGGGGCCATCTAAAAGCATTTCCTCTAAAATTTGAAAAAGCCAAAGTTATTAATTCTCACCAGTCTTATTCAGTGCAGTAATTAAAATTCTTGCCAGGGAAATTAGGCAAGAAAATGAAATAAAAATGATTCAAATAATAAAGGAAAAAGTCAAATATCACAGTTTGCAGATTATACATTTCTATAATTAGAAGATCCTAAAAGCTTCACCAAAAGTCTTCTAGAGCTGGTAAACAAATTCAGTAAACTAATAGGATACAAAATTAACATACAAAACCAAGAATTTTTCTATAATCCAAGAGTGAATTTGCTAAGAAAGAAATAAGAAAAATAATACCTATCATAATAATCTCAAAAAATACTAACAATGAATCTAAACAAAAATGAGAAAAACCTCTTTAGCATATATAGGAAAAAATTGAAGAATACACTAGAAGATTGAAAGACATCCTGTGTTCATGATTGGACAGAATTAATATTGGTAAAATGGCTATATTACCAAATTGCATTGAATTACCAAATTCAATGCAATTTCCATTAAAGTACCAATGAAATTTTTTACAGAACTAGAAACCTGCTCCTTAGATTCACATGGAAGAATATTAGACCTAGAATAGTCAACATGACACTAAGAAAAAGGAGCAACACTGGAATAATCATAATACCCAATTCCAAATTATATATTTCAAATTATAGATATGTAATAACAAAACAATACAGTACAGGAATAAAAACAGAAATATATAACAATGGGATAGAATAGAAGACCAAGAGACAAACCCCAACTGTTACAGTCATCTAATCCTTGACAAAGGCACGAAAAAACATATGTTGGAGAAAAGATAGCCTCTTTAACAAGTAGTGCTGAGAAAACTGGATATCTACATGTAAAAGAATGAAACTAGATCCCTATCTTTCTCCCTGCACAAAAGGCAACTCAAAATGGATCAATAACTTACAATTATTACACCTGAAACATTGCTACCGCTAAAAGAAAACAGGGGCAGCATTCCAACACATACATGCAGGCAACAATTTTCTCATCAAGATTCCTAAAGCTCAGAAAATATTTTTTTAAATAAAGAAAAATGGGATAGAATTAAGTTTAAAAATTTCGGTACAGCAACATGAACATTTACCAGCCTTAATAGAGAGCCCACAGATTGAGGGAAAATCTTTGCCATCCATTCTTCCAACATAGGATCTCTATTCACAATATATAAATAATTCATAAAATTTAAAACTAAAACAAAACATACAAATAACTCAATTGGTCAATGGGCATGTGAACTAAATAGGCATTTATCAAAAAGAAATACAAATGGCCAAAAATATATGAAAAAATATGTCAAATATCTTTAGCAATCAAAGGAATGAAAATAAAAGATGCACTGAGATTTCATCTAACTCAAGTTAGAATGGCCATCATCAAGAATACAAATAACAATTAATGCTAGTAAGAATGTGGGGAAAAGGGAACTTTTACACATTGTTAGTAGGGATGAAAATCTGTATGAATGTTCTTCAAAAGATGAGAATGGAACCACCACAAGATATAGCTATACCACTCCTTGCTATTCACCCAAAATAATTAAAGTAAGCATACTATATAAATATATTAATACTCATGTTTATATCAGCACAATTCACAATAGTCAAATTATGGTACCAATCTAAATGTCCATGAATTGCAAAATGAATAAAGAAAATGTGATACATACACACAGCCATAAAGAAGAATGAAAATACATAATTCACATGAAAATGTATGGAACTAGAGAGCATTGTGTTGAGTGAAATAAAGCAGACTCAAAAATTCAAGGATTTAATTTTTTATCTCATATGTAGAAACTGGAGAGAAAGAAAAGGAAGAAAAGGGATCTCATGGAAATAGAAAGAGACCAATAGGATAGAGGCCGAGGAGAGAGGAGGGTAAAGGGAGATGATGAGGAATGAAATTGATCAAATTATGTGCATGTACAAATATGTCACAACAAATCTCATTTTTATGTATGATCATCATGCACCAATAAATTTAAAAAAATAAATAAACAGACATAAATTTAATTCTTTCATTTTGGTCACACATACTATATAAAGTTATTAAGATGCCTATCATGGAGCTAAATTGTTAGTAGAAGGATATACATGTTTGGAGTTAGTGAGGGGCTCTTACCTCAGCTTTAAGATTCTTTTTCACCTTCACAGTGTAGTCCAGGCTTTCAAGCAGCCCCTTCATTTCTGTGATGTCACATTCAGCCCCACTCCTCACAGTAATATACTCAAACTCTATATTGCATATAATGAGCGCCTGACGAGTGCGATTATTTTTCTCCTTTATTGGATAGATCTGTATGAAATGGATATATAGCAAATTTGATTTAGCTGAGCCCTTTTAAGTATCCATACACCTATGAGCATATGTTATTAGGTCTCATTTAACTCCTTTCTCCCCTAAATTCTAAAAAAGATACATCTTCATCTCTCAAGGTTCTAGATCCAGAATCAGGACACATCTGGAATGGTTACTCAAGAATCTTGAGGAAACTAGAATAATTCCTACATTCTCCTCCTCCTCTTTCTGTTCATCCAGTAAATCTTTCTTAGTATTCAAGGTTCTGATCAAATTTCATAAAATCTAAGATATATTTGTCATTGACTCCAGTAAAAAGAAAAAAAAAATGAATGAAACAAGTATCTTTTGGCAACTGCATTATTTTGACATTACTTTTAACATGTCAGCTTAAAATCCTTTAGAAGCTTTAATGATTTTTTTTAAAGAGAGAGAGTGTGTGTGTGTGAGAGAGAGAGAGAGAGAGAATTTTAATATTTATTTTTTAGTTTTCGGCGGACACAACATCTTTGTTTGTATGTGGCGCTGAGAATCGAACCCGGGCCGCACGCATGCCAGGCGAGCGCGCTACCGCTTGAGCCACATCCCCAGCCCAACTTTAATGGTTTTTTAATGTTTAAAAAAAAATATCTGGCAAGTCTAGGCTTCTCAACTAGAGTACAAATAATAAATACTCAGTCATATTATCTGATAAATATTTTGATTCTATGTGCACAGCTGAAATTTCATAACCACAAAATATATGAGAGTGAATAAACAACAATATGACTCATATGCCTTTTACTATGCAGTTAAAAAAGAACTGGACTTTAACTGAGGCAATATGATCTTGTCCTTGCTCCAAATCATCTATGATAAAGGTAACTGTCCCACCTCCCTGAAGTTGGTGTTATATCCTTAGTGAGAGCAATTGCTTATTTCTCCTCTTTTTCATGCACAGATCACAGTACCTTTTTGGTGTTTTCATTATGCAGTCTCTGGAATTGCTCAGGAGAACAAAGCTTGAGGGTATTAGTTGATTCTGCTGGCTCAACTGTTCCGGCCTTAGTTCCTGAATAAGTTGTAGGATGCATTACATTATATAAATTTTCATTTCTGCCTCTTTGACCCTATTTATGACCTGATAAATTTGAGACAGTGGGAAATCCTATGAAGAATTTTAAATAACTAAAGACTATACTCACATCTAACCACAGGTGTATGGAGATGTATTGTGACTGGGGAAGAAGAGAGAAGTTTTTGATAGAGAAAAATGATCCATTAAAAAAATGCAAGAACATGTTCTCATAATTCTAAGGGAAATACCTCCAAGTTTTCAAGTCAAATTTGGCCTTTTCACATTCTGCAAAAACAATGATTTTTCCAGTGGTTTTACTTTATGGTGTTTACTCATTCACATAGACTTCTGTAGTCTCTGAGCAAGAACATTATAAGTAAATATTTATCAGTGTGCTTTCCAATGGATATACAATGTGAATTGCATGTGCAATTTAAAATTTTGTACTATCTGTATTAACAAAGTAAAAATAAACAGGGAAAATTAATTTTAATAGTATGTTTTCTATGTCCAAAATAGTGTGTAGTATGTTCAAAAAATTATCATTTCAACCTTTGTAACTAGATACAATTCAATGTCACATGTGACTAGTGGCTACCATATTGGACAGTACAATATCCCATATTGGATGAGTAGTTTGAACTCTGGAATATCAAGTCTGTCACTGGTGACTTGTGTCTCAGAACTTTTGAACTCTAGCAATTCTCTTTATTCAATATGGGTAAAATGCTTTCAAAAAGTTATGAAATTTGGGACATTTTAAAGGGATTTCCTTAGTCATAGTTGTAATTCACAGAAATGTGTAAGCATTGAAAAAGTCTAAATTTTGGCACTTACATAATAATCATAACGAACATTTGTCACTTGTTTATCTTTCATTTGTTTATGCATCTTACATTAATTAGTTGTTTGCTATGTGTCAAGAACTCTACTTATTGCTGTTACTCATTGAAAAAGAAATCAGGTGTGTCCTAGTGGGAAAAACTTGATAGACATAGTCTCATCTACTGAGATGGAAAGGGAACAGAAATGGAACAGATTTAATTAGGGGAGCAAGTCTTTAATTTAAAATATGTTACTTCTATGAAATCAATGGAACATTTGAGCAGAAATGTTGAACATGCAGTTAGAGCCTAATGAGTTTGGAGTTTCTGGAGAAAATTTTGGACAAGAGTTAATATTTTGGGAATTATCACGTGTCTGTCAGTAGATGTTCCTAGTCTTACAAAGTCATATAAAGAAGTAGTATATCATCCCATCTAACAGATACTAAGCCTGATAACTGAAGAGGTGGAAAAACTTATACAAAATTACCTAATTTACAAGGTGACAGAATCTTATTGTAAATTTCGCTTTCTATAATGTTTCTAATAGTGAACTATTTCTATCAACAGCCTAAACAAATGATAGCTTTTTAGCGAATTAGAAACTGATCTCACCAGAGAAAAGGCAAAGTGGCCTATGAGAAGACAATGATTGCTTTTGTGAAAACTACATTCATGATGAAATGATAGGAGGATCATACAGACTCTGCATGGGCCCAAGGTTTGAAAAATTCCAGAAATTTTGAGGTAGCTTTTGTCAGTGATTCCAGTCTTACCTTCTGTATCTTTGGCCTTTTTGTCCGCCTTAAGTAAACTCTGGAAAACCGAGGGAACTGCCTCTAGGGGTTTCTGTCGTATGAAGTCCGCCACAATCCAGGCCTTGTCTCTAGGTGCGGCATTATTAAATTTTTTCTTTTCATCTTCTGGTAATCTAATCACATCTTTTTTCACCAAATTGTCCAAAAAACCAGTGATGGCTCTTTTGCTCTCAGTTTCCAACTTCCTAAGTTGTTCTATTTCTTGTTTTTCTTCTGTCAGAAATAGAAAAAAATCCTTCAACTGTAGGCTAGGCTTTAAGAGTTTTACTCTCACCTTAGACACAGCCTTAACATAAAATGCAATCACCATCTCCAAAACAAACTGCTCAACTCTTCATTGAACCCATGGACATCGCACACCTCCTTGAATTTGTAACAAACTATAGTGATTCCTTGTTACCTAAGTGTTTGGTCTTTCTTTCTTTCTTTTCTTTTCTTTTTCTTTCTTTTTTTTTTTTTTTTTTTTTGGTTTGTTTGTTTTTTAAAGAGTTTCTTTTCTCCCAAATGTGGCATTGGGCCAAATGTTATGTCATCCACTGTTCTCATATTCTTGTTCTTTTACTTACAGCTTATGGTAGTGATGATGCTCCTCCTGGGATATGTGATCTCAGGAAACTCCATGCCTTTGTCTAGGCAATTCATTCCTCCCACTAGAGCATGGGCTTTTCCCGCTCCTCTGTAT
This sequence comes from Callospermophilus lateralis, assembly GCF_048772815.1. Taxonomy (NCBI): domain Eukaryota; kingdom Metazoa; phylum Chordata; class Mammalia; order Rodentia; family Sciuridae; genus Callospermophilus; species Callospermophilus lateralis. Next base: position 121,923,031 of record NC_135306.1, on the reverse strand, counting down.
TGAGTGTCTTTGGTCAAGTGCTATCTTGGAATGCACATCATTTTATACAGTTGCTATACTCACCCCTCAGAGCCTAAAAATATTTTAAAAGACTTCATATGCTTGCTAACTGAATATATAAATTAATGAACAAATAAAGGAATGCCCTTAAAGTTCTAATTCTTTAAAATTTTATTCTCAACCAAAAATCAGAATTGAATCTATGATGACAAACCTTCCATTATGGTAAATTATTTGTCACTGGGATACTGTATCACTACTTCTTAGGACAATTTAAAATTTTATAGAGGAAAAGGATACAGATATCAAAGTATTAAATGAATCCTTTATTTTAATATTATCAATGAAAATTGGGAAGTTTGTAAATAGGAAGGCAGGATACCTGATCAGTTCTCAGTTAACTTTATAAATACAGTTATTCAATCTTTCTAGATGTCAGGATGACTTTGACACAAAATGACATTATTTAAAGAAGATATCAAGACATTGAACAAGAACTTTGGCCTAGAAGCACCAGCCACATCATTCATACTATCTTGACTTATATTTTCAGCAAATGTTTATTGAGTAATTATTATGAGAAAGGCATATGGAAGCTGAAAACCATAAAAAAGTTTCCTAATATCAATTAATTTAATGAAAAATGAAATCTTATGCACTAGTTATGACTAGTTATGAAAGTAATACATAGCAAACCACCATATATCAGCATTATTTCTAAGTCATCACATTAGGTTGTTTACAAATATCAATTGAAACCAGGATTCTCACACTAAACTAATGGATTAGTTATCACATACCTTTTTTAAATAATAAAGTGACAAATAAATTATAAAATATATGGAATTTAAGTAATGACTTTACACTAAGTACACAAATTGGTGTTCAAATTACATTCTTATTCCATGTTCTGTGTAGTTAAATATCACACAGTTTCAGCAACAATAGTCAAAATTTATTAAGCACACATCTTGCCAAGTGCTTGACATAAATCTCACTAAAATATAATAAAAACTATCTCAAAGGTATATTACTATATCGTATCTCATACACAGAGTCATGTGATAAGAATATAGGGTAACTAGTAACTGAGAAGCAAGAATTAAAACCAAGGGTTTTACAATTTAGAGGCTCTAGTCTTGAGTTATCATGTGACATTACTTGAACTTGGTGAAAATTCCCTTAGGGAAAAACAAATGAATCACTTCAGAGACTCAGAAAAGATTCATAAATTCTAGCTGGTGAGATTATTGAGGCTCCATAGAGGAGGTGGCAGAAAAACACTGGTCTTGAAATAGAGAACATGAGTGTTGTAGAGTTTTTAAAGAGTTGAAAACAGTACTTAGGTTAGTGTGTGCAGTATCCACCCTGCCTGAGGTCTGGGCTTCTGTTTTGTTCATTTGTGTGTGCAAGAAATAGTGAAGGATTGACTAAATGAATGATATGTAAAGTAACATGGTAAGCAATAAGAGATTTACAAAGGAATAAGAGCCTGAATAAAAGCTGTCAACATCATATTCAATAGTCAAAAGTTGAAGATTTTAATAAAATTGGGAACAGGGAAAATATGCTACCCTTGCTACTTTTATTCAACACAGTACTGGAAGTCCTAACAGGAACAACGGGGCAAGAGAAAAAAATAAAGGGCATACCTATTGGAAAGGAAGAAGTTAATATGCCCCTGTCTGTAGACCACATGATTTTATAGATAGAAAATCCTAAACAGTCCACCATAAATCTATTAGAACAAATAAGTAAATTCAGCAAAGTTTCAGTATGCAAAATCAACACACAAAAATGAGTAGCCTTTCTGGCCACTTACAACAAAATATCTGAAAAATAAGTTAAGAAGTTAGTTTTACTTAAAATAGCTTCAAAAATAGATAAATAAAATTCTAGAGAATAAATTTAAACAAGGAGGTGAAAACATATGCACTGAAAACTATAAATCCCTGATGAAAGAAATGGAAAAAGACATTATATCCTATGTTCATGAGTTGGAAGAATTAATATTGTTATAATGTTCATAATACCTACTATAATCTAAATATTCAATGCAATGCCTTTAAAAGTTGCAATGACATTTTTATAAAAATAGAAAAAACATCCTAAAATTCAAGTGAACCCACTCCCCACACACACATACACACCAATAGCAAAGACACTCTTAAGAAAATAAAGTTGAAGTCAATGTCCTGATTTCAAAATAGACCACAAAACTTGAGTAATCAAAATAGCATGGTACTGACATTAAAACAAAGACATGGACCAGTGAACCAGATAGAAAGCATAGGAATAAACCCAAGTACTTACAGTCATTTGATTTTCAACGTAAGTGCCAAGAACACATATCTAATTTCCAATATATGAAATTAGCAAAACCTGGTGCTGTACAATCTTTAACCTTATTTATAGCTTATTTTCTATCACCATTCATGTACTGATTTCATCTGATAAATATGTGCAGAGTTCTAACTGTTCAATTCTCCTCTTCAGACCAACATCTTTCTCTTCTTAATTACCCCAAGAGCCTTTATATACTTTTTATGCCCTTCTTATCTATTTTTCACAAGGATGCAGAGTGAGTATTCCACTGTTAAGAGATCATCAAACCTCTCAATTTAACCTAATTTAGGTGTCATCATTCAGCTTCATCTTCTGATCCTGTCTTCACTTTGCTCACTACCTTTGAAATATTCTGTCCTTCTTTTTTTTCTAGTAAACCTCTGCTACTGAATCCCTTCATTTTCAATCCCCTACTCCTTCATTTCTTCCTGTCCTCCCATCGTCTCTTTTTATCCTCCATATCTCAGATGTGACAGCACTTTCTTAGGGGAATGCTCCTTGATGCTTCCTAGACATAAATGTCAAATGTATGTGATCCTAGGGTGGCGTGTTTCTCCCATTGCTAGCATTATTTTCCATATGAATGTGGTTCCAAACCTACTTATCCCTATCCCACCATCATATTCCATGCTTGCTCCGTGAGTACAGGTTCTGTGAGATAGGTCTACACTATTGGCATTCAGAGGGCATACAGTAATTTTCTACTGAATCACTGATCACTGAATGTAGTAAAAAATACAAAATTTAGCCATGTCCTGACTTAGAGAATATTTAACAGCAAGCTAAGTAAATTTGATACATTTGACAGGTAATAAGAGCACACTGGAAATTTTCAAGTGATGGTAGTTACATTTATTCTTCTACTCATTCAGAGATATGGAATGGGTGTCTACCTATAAATACATTCTGCTAAGGTTGGAGATACCATTTTGGAAAGATATTCTTACATATCAAGGCTTACATCAAAATGGAGAGATGGATGTGCAAGTAACTAAATACAAACACTAATAATTTAAGTAATGGGCGTATGAATAAAAAAAGCAGAGGGTGGGAGGGGAATGTAACCCAAGGTAGAGGACAGCTGCCCAAAGGAGTAAGCGCTTGGAACTGAGTCCTGAAAGTGGAAAGCTACACCTTTGAGAACCTGGGCGCTTGTCTTCTGGCAGGGAGCAAAGTGGGCATAAACAGAAAGGCTCAAGAGATCTGATGTAATCTGGAAGCTGGGAGAACTGCGCATTAGAAGGAATACTAAGGTAAGCAGAAATGTACAGCAAAAATTGAAATGGGAGATTTCAGATGCAAGCAGCAATTTAGGGTCATTTGCAGAAAATTAAGGTAATGTCAGTATCTCAGGATCTTCATTATGAGAATCTGATCTACCTAGGATCACTCTGCTCAGTAAACATTTGACCTAAGGCAAATTATGTAACTCATCTCTAAGTATCTTCTTCAGCTACAAAATGGCAATAATATAGATCTAATTACATAGTTTTAAATCTTTAATTAAAAAGCATAAAATAGCTACCCCATATACATTGTTGCCAAAAAATCAGTTGTTATTTATTATTGTGGTAGTAATTGTCAAATTGGGGTTATAGTAATTATAAAAATGGAGGAAATAATTTAGAAGACAAAATTAATCAACACCACAATTTTGGTCCTGATTCTTCAGGAATTTTAGTTAACAATGGCCAAGAAACTATATGGTTTCTATTTATTGAGCCATTTCATATGTTTTTTTCCTAGTGCATTTCAATTTCTCACATCTTTTACCTAATGATGCCTGGATTCCAATCCAATAACCAGTGTATTAGACTTGCCTGGCCAAAGTCACAGCCATGGGCATGAATTTAACTTATTCCTTTCTAGAAAATTCCTTATTAAAGTAAGAAGATGACAAGGAAAGAAAATAATCAATTCTTATGTTTTGGATCTTAATTTATTTTTTTTCAGATAAGACACAAGGTCTGTAAAGAATTATCCTACACAGAGATTCAAAGAATTAAAGAAACAACAGCAAGAATTTGTAAGTGTAGTGAATGCAGTATATACATTATGTTTCTATTCAGGAAGCTGAAATCATGCCTGAAGGGGATTAATGAAATTATAATTAACTTAATTGAGAAGGTGGAAAACTTGTCTGAAAAGTTCAGATAGATTTTAAAAGGCAATAAGTAGCCAGTGTGTGTTCCTGATTTGGAAAATTGCAGAAATAGGTACATAGAATTTAAGAACTAAGCATTAACTAACTGATCATCTTTGCCAAAAGTGAAAATCTGCAGATAAACTTAAACAAAACCAGCTACATGAGAATTATGTAGATCTCTGAAAGATTATATACGCCTACAGTTTATTTAAGAATATACTATGTGACTGGGCATGGTGGTGCATGCCTATACTCCCAGCAATTTAGGAGGCTGAGGCAAGAGGATTGCAAGTTCAAGGCCAAACTCAGCAATTATCGAGCCCCTAAGCAACTTAATGAGAATTTGTCTCAAAATTAAAAACAAACACAAGGTACTGGGGATGTGGCTCAGTGATTAAGTGCCACTGGGTTCAATTCCCGTTTGTTTGTTTTTTTTTTTTTTAAAAGAATGACCTATGCAGGGTGAGGGTAATAGGGTAACATGAGAAAAATGACAAAACATTGTCCTTTAGGCTGGCATCTAGAACATGTCTCATGTCTTTCTCTGTTTTCTGTTCTATGTTCATGGTCCCCAACCTTCTCTTAGTCCATTTTTCTCCTCTGATTTCTCAGCATTTCTATCTCTGTTCATAGAAAGTGCAAATCCTGAATTTTTAAAATGACTGTAGATTATTAAGATTTATCAGGTCTAATAACTAAATATTAGAAATGTAGATATAAAGTTTAGAAACTGCTGATCTAATCCAACCTCTTCATTTTCAAATGAGGAGAATAAAGCCAAAGAAGTGATATGATGTGATTGAATACTAGCTGCCTCAATACCTAATGACTCCTGACTTAAGCCTTTCCTTTCTGGGTCTGAGACAGGCAACCTGGAAATCATGTGCAGGATGGACTGATTGGAGGGTAAGTCCTGGAGACAGGGACACTAGCTGAAAAACTGTGATAGAAATCCAAGACATCCAGAGTTTTCAGTACGAGAACCAGAAAAATGGGGAGAAAAACGGAGCCACTTTAAACTGAACTAGGATATAATTCAACATAAGAAACAGTAAAGGGGCAGGAACTGAAATCCTCTCAGATCTGTTTCTGGAAAGATTGTTTATGAACTGATGACTAATGCAAAGTCTACAGGAAACAGAAAAAAATTCAGAGTCCATTTAGAAACTTTGAGAATTGTCCAACTCTCAAGCCTTACTCTGTCTTTACCTCCCCCCTGATCATCAGAAACTGAAGGAGAGAAATAAACTTCTGTGTGACTCAAAGATACCTGGAGACCACACTCAGTGTCTCTAAATCCACATCCTGAGTCCAGTGGCACACAAGTGATAAGGGGAAGAACCCAGCTTGTACCCAGCTGGTCTGCTTTCGTTCTGTTACTTCTGCCTGTCACAGAGCAATGAATATAGTGTTTTCTAAGATCCAAGACCCTAGTTCCTAGTCAGGAGGGTACCCCACTCACCAGCCATGGAGGACAGCCTTGGTCCCTTCCTTCTGCAGTGGAGAGAGCACCAGACTAGAAAATGAAAGAAAGTCACCCAGCATTTCTTTAGGTTAGAGGGCGGGACATCTATTTATTGATTTCGAAACTGCTGCTCGGAATTCTTGTTTCCTTGTCGGGAAGTCCCCTGTAGTTTCCAAAATAGCCTCATAGTTTTGAACTACAATCTTAGTCCTGAACTCGAGTTCTTTTCTTTGGAAAGGAGAAAAATAAAGTGGACATGACAAAACATTATCTTATAAGTTTACAGCTGCGTTGTGTTTTCTTTGTTTTTCTTTTCTCTGTGCACAGCCCCCACACCTGCTCTCAGTCCTTCTCTGCTCTCAGTATTTCTACCTCTGCTCACTAAAAGCACACATCCTGAAGGATTTACACCTAACTAATATCCTTTCGTTTCCAGATATCATTAACCATGTTGCTTCTCTTTCCTCTTTAGACTGTGTTACTCATGACAGTATCTTCCTCTCTCTGTCTCCCTGTTTTCTCAATCTTCACTGGAAATTGTTCTGAAGTAACCCTTTTCTTCTCTCCCCAATATGCTTTTCTTGAACTGCCTAAGACTGCCCTGACATTTAATTTTTATTGAGGGTAGCTGTTCTCTGCTTTTTGAAATCTTCTGTCCAAAGGCAGAAGCGGTCTCAGGCTGTAGAAGGAACACCTGAATGTACAAGACAGGTCTGTCTGAAGGAACAATTAATGACAACAAGGGAAAGGGCTGGGATGTATTCAACTTTGAAGGTTTTTCAAAAGGTCAAAATTTACCTTTACTCTAAGGAGTTTAGAATTAGAAAGGGCTCCTTCTTCTGCTGGGAGTCATTAGCCAAGTAGGTATGACAATTTCCTTGCCAGCGTACCCCATGTTGCTTAGTGGAAGGACTCATGGATAGGACATTTTGCAGTAACATTGCATGTAAAGTGACTTTGCTCAAGGACCAGGGTGGATCCGGGTTTAGGGCGGTTCCAGGTTTAAGATTATTCCTGCTGGGAATAGGGCGTATCCTGCTGCCTGAGTTCCCCTTGAGTCTCTCCCGGGATTTAGAGAGAGATTTTGGGAGGCAGAGGAAGTGATTTTGGGAGAGAACGTGGATTTCCCCAGAACGTGATTGTAGAGGGCCGGTGTGAGATCGGGAATAAAGAATTGCTGTTTGAATCTACAAAGCTGTGAGTGGCTCATGATTTTGTGTCCAGCCAGACTGTGGCATTTGTTGGCTCATACGCAAAACGCCTGAAGCTTGGGGGTAAGTGAAATTGCTCGCCCCTGAGGGAAGGTGAGAGAATGGGTGACCATTTCAAAAAACAATGTGTTCTTCTTTTGATTTATTTTGTTTTTGTTTCAAGCTGCCTATCCCTAGAAATTTCTCAGGCAAACTGGAAAAAAAATGGTTGACTAAAGTTTTGAAGTATTTGGCCCTGAGGAAGGGAAAATTGATACAACGATTTTTTATTCCGTCTTTGTTTCATTCAGTTTCGGTTTTGTTTTGTGTTATCTTATTGGGTTGCATTGTTATCTTTATAGTAGATTAGAAATTACTAAAAAAACAACCCAAAAAGGTATTAAGTAAATTGTTAGAGGTTCAGACCATGGAGAAAGACATTTGAGATCAAGCAAAAGAGAAGGTCTCTCGAGCTAGTCAGACAGAGGAAGAAAATTTAAAGGAAAAGGGATTGTTAGGAAAAAGGCCACAACAGGAGGGTGTTACTAACACCGTTTTATCACCAGAGTGCGTAATTCAACCAACAGCCCCACCGATGGAGACAGCTGAGTGGGCCTCAAACCCCGTAGTTGATAATTGGGATCCTGAGACAGGACCTCAAAGATTAGCATGCCCTGCACTTGAACAGGTAGGAGGGCAACGAATTCACTGTGCTTTAGATTTTAAAACAGTGAAGCAGTTAAAGGAGGCTGTAACAACCTATGGTCCCCAAGCTCCCTTCACGGTAAGCATGGTCAAGTCCATTACTAACTTGGACATGACGCCAGCAGATTGGGCTAACATGTGTAAATCTGTGCTAAATGGAGGACAATATTTGTTATGGAAGGTTGCCACTGAGGAATTTTGCACGGAGACAGCTAGGCGAAATGCAGCAGCCGGTTACCCTCAAAGAAATCTAGATATGTTGTTAGGAAAAGGACCTTATGAGGGTCAACGGCAACAAATTGAATATGATCCTGCTATATATGCACAAATTGCTGCAGACGCAGTTAGGGCATGGAAGATTTTACAAGGACATGGAGATTTACAAGGTCAGCTATCTAAGGTAATACAGAGAGCTAATGAACCTTATGCTGACTTTGTAGATAGACTAATTCAAACGGCTGCCAAACTTTTGGGGGATACAGAACAAGCAATGCCATTAATAAAACAACTGGCTTATGACCAAGCAAATTGTTGCTGCAGAGAGGTTATTAGATCTTGGAGACATGAAGATTTAAACACATATATTAAATTATGTAGTGATATTAATGAACAAGGGCAAGTCTTGGCAGCTGCAGTACAACAGTCTTTAGATGCCAGGCCAAAAACATGCTATGATTGTGAACAAACAGGACATTTTAAAAGGAGTTGGCCCATAGGAGGAGGGTTTAACAAAACTAGGTATCAAAGAAATAGAATACCGGGTATTTGCCCACGATGCCGTAGAGGGAGACAATGGGCTAATGAATGCCGTTCTCAAAGCACCATAGAGGGTACTCCCTTATCAAAAAACGGACAAGGACCAGGTATTACCCATGATATCGTGGAGAAAGGCATCAGGCTCTATTGCCAAAAAACGGACTGGGGGGCCCAATGCTTCGGGGCCCACAACCACAAATATACGGGGCAGTGGAGGAACCCAGCAACACCATCAGGGTAGTGCCCAGGACACATTGTCCATTAAATCCCTCATCAGACAAACCCGAGGGAGCGCATGGTTGGACATCTGCGCCTCTGTCAGAGCAGTACTAACTCCAGAGATGGGAGTTCAAATCATTCCCACAGGAGTAAGAGGACCTCTTAGGCTTATTATTGGGATGTAGTTCATCTACATTAAAAGGACTTATGATAAGTCCTGGGGTAATTGATCCCGATTGTGTAGGTGAAATAAAAATTATAGCTGGTTCTCCAAGAGGTATATCAGTAATTTCACCTGGAGATAGAATAGTACAGTTGTTAATAATACCCAGCCTACATAATAAATTTCCTAGTCGTAGTGTAGAAAGAGGTTCCAGGGGATTAGGCTCCACAGGTGTAGATTGGGCTATGCTGTCTTTAAATTTAGATTCTCGCCCAATGCTAAAACTAAATATTCAAGGACATTAGTTTAATGGGCTACTGGACACAGGTGCTGACCTTAGCATCATATCTCGTCACGAATGGCTAAAACATTGGCCATTACAACAAGCCACTCAAACGCTTCGAGGCCTAGGAGTGGCAACTAATCCCCATAGAAGTGCAATGGTATTAGATTGGAAGGATCCTGAAGGATGTGAAGGAACTATACAGCCATATGTATTGGATCATCTTCCTATAAATTTATGGGGATGAGATGTCCTAGATCAATTAGGTTTGACGTTAACAAATAACATCAATCCTAATGTGCCCACTACTAGGGCTAGACAAGGTTTTAGGAAAGAAAAAAGATTAGGAAAACAAGGACAAGGTATAGCAGCACCAATACAAATAGATCAAGGAACAGACAGACATGGGTTGGATTTTCAGAAAGGGCCACTGAGACAATCAAAATTACTTGGAAATCAGAAAGACCAGTGTGGGTTCCTCAGTGGCCCCTGAATAAGAAAAGATACAAGTAGCCCATGATCTGGTCAAACAACAATTAGCGGAAGGACATATACAACCTTCCATATCTCCCCATAATACTCCCATTTTTGTCATCAAAATGAAATCTGGTAAATGGAGATTATTGCAAGATTTAAGAGCCATTAATGATGAGATGGTTATTATGGGACCTGCTCAATCAGGGATTCCTCAATTGTCTGCTTTGCCAAAAACCTGGCATGTTTTAGCTATAGATATTAAAGATTATTTTTTTTCAATTCCAATTCATCCTGAGGATAGTCCACGTTTTGTATTTACTATCCCTGCATTAAATCATGAAGGTCCTGATCAAAGATATGAATGGAAAGTACTCCCTGAAGGCATGGCTAACAGTCCAACTATGTGTCAAATATATGTTAACAAAGCAATACAGCCACTTAGAAATCAAAATCCTGAACTACAAATATTTCACTATATGGATGATGTATTATTGGCACATAAAGATAAAAACATATTGCTAGAATGTTATGCCACACTTACAAACTTATTAAAAAATTATAATATAGAGATAGCAATAGATAAAGTATAATTAAATTTTCCAATTAATTATTTAGGAGTTCTATTATCCTCAACCATGGTCCGTCCACCAAAAATTCAAATACGAGTAGATCAACTCAAATCACTTAACGACTTTCAAAAGTTATTGGGAGACATAAATTGTTTAAGGCCTTATCTAGGCATACCAACAGGAGAGTTGGGACCTTTATTTGATATTGTAAAAGGTCCATCAGATCCAAATTCACCCCGCATGTTAACTCCTAAAGCAAGAAAGGCATTAAAAATTATTGAAACATATATGGAAAATATACATTTGAATAGAATTGATATAAGTTTACCTTTATTATTTATTGTACTACCCACAAAAAATATTCCTACAGGAGTATTTTGGCAAGAAGGTCCATTATTGTGGATACATTTATCTTATTCTCCTAACACTATTCTTACTAGGTATCCTGAGGCTGTAGGACAATTAATACTCAAAGGAATAAAAGCAGCAAAGGGAGTGTTTGGAATTTCTCCCAATAAAATTATTACTCCATATACTATGGATCAAATTGATGAGTTAGCTAATGAGTTAAATACTTGGGCAATAATCATGTGTAAATCTAATGTTACATTTCATAATCACTTACCATCTAATCCTTTGTTGTCTTTTTGGTCTAAGCATCCTGTAGTTTTTCCAAAAATGACAAAAAAAACCCTATCATGAATGCTCCAAATATATTCACTGATGGGTCAAATAATGGTACAGCAGCAATAGTTACACCTGATCAAACTTTTACATTTTTAGTACCCAAACAATCAGCTCAAAAGGTAGAGCTTAATGCAGTTTTACCAGTTTTTTTGATGTTTAAAGATTCTGTATTTAATTTATTTTCTGATAGTCAGTATGTAGCTAATGCTATAGTATATATATATATATATATATATATATATATATATATATATATATATGCTGGTAGGATTTCCCCTTCTTCTATTGTTTTCTCTTTGTTTTCCACTATACAATGTCTAATCTGGGACAGAAAAGATCCATTCTTTATAGGTCATATTAGGGCACATACAGGATTGCCTGGAGCCCTTAGTTTGGGCAATGATTTAGCAGATAAAACTACACATGACATACATATTTTCTCTACACTAGAAGAAGCTACAAATTTTCATAAAAGATTTCATGTTAATGCTAATACTTTACAAAAGCGTTTAAAAATAACTAAGGAACAAGCCAGACATATAATAAAACAATGTCAAAATTGTGTGACCTTTTTACCACAAGTTAATTTTGGAGTCAATCCTAGAGGACTGATACCTAACCATATTTGGCAGATGGACGTCACACACTTGCCAGAATTTGGAAAATTAAAATATTTACATGTTACAGTTGATACTTCTTCCAGATTTTTGATAGACTCCCTTCATGCCGGAGAAAAAACTAAAGATGTTATAGCTCATTGCTTCCAAAATTTTGCCACTGTGGGCGTTCCTAAACAGTTAAAACTCGATAATGGTCCTGGCTATACCTCTACCTCTTTTAAACAATTTTGTTCATCATTTGGTATTACTCATATAACAGGAATCCCATACAATCCACAGGGACAAGGCATAGTTGAAAGAGCTCATCAAACTATTAAAACGTACTTATTAAAGCAAAAAGAGGGAATTGGAAAGGGGTTTATATCCCCCAAAGATAAACTTAAAATAACGCTTTTTACTCTAAACTTTTTAAATTTGGATTCATCAGGACTTAGTGCTGCGGAAAGGCATATGTATCCAAAAAATGTACATAAGCCTAAAGTACTTTGGAAAGATATTCTAACAGGACAATGGAAAGGTCCTGACCCAGTGATTGTCTGGAGTCGGGGTTCTGTTTGTGTTTTTCCACTGGGAGAACAGCAATCGATTTGGATTCCAGAGAGACTAACTAAAGCAATTTCTACAGATCAAAAAGAAGATGATTTGACTCAAATCCATAACAGCTGATATCCAGAGCTCCAGCTTGGCTATTCTTACATCTGCGACAGTGATTAACCAGGGTGCTTTTTTCAATATCTATTTTATTATTGCATTTTTCCACATCATAAGGTTCTATTTTTATTTTTGAGCTCATAGAAACCTAGGTTATTGTTTTTCTGATCAGTTTTATTTTTTGACTGTGGAGTTTTTAAACATTGCAATGGAGATTTCACCTAGGTAAAGCTACAAGGCCTTATTATTGTCTTATGTGTTGTACGTTTGTGTGCACATTTGTGTTTTGTGTTGTATGTCTGTGTGTGCATATGTCCATATATCATATATGAGGAGCGCTCATGAAAAAAATGGATCTGAATTATTTTTTTTATTCACATGATTTAAATGGCTTAATTTAAATTAGGTAAACAGCTGTTAAGGATTGTTTTTAAAGGTGGTTAACAGATCTGTTTGTTTACTAATTTAAATTAGGTAAACAGCTGTTAAGGATTGTTTTTAAAGGAGGTTAACAGATCTGTTTGTTTACTTTCACCTTTCCTTTTCATTATATTTAATTCTTTTCAGGATAATGTCTCTTTAGCATCATTGCCAGAATTCCTATCTTCATCCCACTGCCGGTGAAGACAAAAATAAAACCAAACTACAGCTTCTATGATAGCTATCACAGTAAACTGTATAAACTGATGCATCAATGAATATAACTCAACAAGTAATGCTTAATCAAGGAGTCAACTTACTTTGGGAGGAAACGGACTTTGGGAGGAGACGGAATATTGATTGATTCCTCCGCTTTGAACTGCTTGCAGAACTTGCCTGGACTATGTAACTATCGTTTGGTGCAGCGAATTGTGGTAATGCTGGCATATCTTTGCTGATGGTGTCACCAATGATGCAATTTTTATTTCCTTGCCAGCGCACCCCATGTTAATTGTGGTAGTGCTGGCATATCTTTGCTGATGGTGTCACCAGTGATGCAATTTTTCCCAAGGAGCTGTCAATTGGCTTGGTGTCGTGGCATTTCTGTATCCTCCTCCCTTCTGCTAGTGATGGTCTAAAATTTGGGGGCAAATGGCTATATGCTGGACCGGTAGTCAGTGACGGGTATGATCCAATTGCAGTGGTATCAACCTAAGACAGGAGGCTGACGCCTAAAGGTCAGTTTTCCGATGACGAGTAAGAACCATATGTTGAATTGGACAACCTACCAGGCACAGTCCTTAAGCCACATTACTTGTTTAATTAATCAGAAGCGGGGAGATGCTGGGTGCCATTAGCCAAGTAGGTATGACAATTTCCTTGCCAGCGTACCCCATGTGGCTTAGTGGAAGGACTCGTGGAAATAGCACATTTTGCAGTAACATTGCATGTAAGGTGACCTTGCTCAAGGACCAGGGCAGATCCGGGTTTAGGGCGGTTCCAGGTTTAAGATTATTCCTGCTGGGAATAGGGCGTATCCTGCTGCCTGAGTTCCCCTTGAGTCTCTCCCGGGATATAGAGAGAGATTTTGGGAGGCAGAGGAAGTGATTTTGGGAGAGAACGTGGAATTCCCCAGAACGTGATTGTAGAGGGCTGGTGTGAGATCGGGAATAAAGAATTGCTGTTTGAATCTACAAAGCTGTGAGTGGCTCACGATTTTGTGCCCAGCCAGACTGCGGCATTCTTCCAAGTAGAAGTTATGTTTTTCCAGCCCAACCCAAACTGAACATTACTGAGTGAATGATTCACTTGAAGTTCATTTTCACTGGACCATAAAAAGAAATCATACCCTAGTGTTTGTTCATAGTGTCATATATGTCTCCTGCTTGTTTCATGTCTGTTGACTGTTTTATCTTCTCAAGGAGACTGTAACTTACTAGGGACCTAAGGGTAAATAAAAATGTACTTTGTGTCTCAAATTTCTTAACAAAGAATAGAAATAAGTAGTTTTGATAATAACTCTGTCAACAGTGAATACATCAGATTTTGGGATAAGTTGCTTTTACTGCTGCTGTCATAACTCTCTGACTTCTGTGTGCCTCTCCTGTTCAACTCTAGATTTTTTGAAGTTAGGTACCCATTGTTACTTTACCTACTTTGTATCTTCATCACTAATGCAGAAAGCCAAGCAAATATATATTATAAGAAAGAATGGTGCTATTAGCCAGTGCAGCTGTTGTAGGACAAATCAAGACAAGAAATCTGATACCTGCTCTAAGTTCCACCTCCTGTCTTTCCAGCATAGAAAAATCAAAACAAAAGCAGGACAAACTTTTTTTTCTCTCAGATTTATTAGCTTGTTTATAATTCTAAAAAAGATACATCTTCATATCTGGCATGGTTACTCAGGAATCTTGAGGAAACTAGAATAATTCCTACATTCTCCTCCTCCTCTTTCTGTTCATCCAGTAAATCTTTCCTAGTATACAAAGTTCTGATCAAATTTCATAAAATCTAAGATATTGTTGTCATTGACTCCAGTAAAAAGAAAAAAAAATGAATGAAACAAATATCTTTTGACAACTGCATTATTTTGACATTACTTTTAACACGTTAGCTTAAAATCCTTTAGAAGCTTTAATGATTTTTTAATGTTTTAAAAAAAATATATCCTGCAAGTCTAGGCTTTCCAACTAGAGTACAAATAATAAATACTCAGTCATGTTATCTGATAAATATTTTGAATCTATGTGCACTGCTGAAATTTCATAACCACAAAATATGAGAGTGAATAAATCAACAATATGACTCATATGCCTTTTACTATGCAGAGAACTGGACTTTAACTGAAGCAATATGATTTTGTCCTTGCTCCAAATCATCTATGATAAAGGTAACTGTCCCACCTCCCTGAAGTTGGTGTTATATCCTTAGTGAGAGCAATTGCTTATTTCTCCTCTTTTTCATGCACAGATCACAGTACCTTTTTGGTGTTTTCATTATGCAGTCTCTGGAATTGCTCAGGAGAACAAAGCTTGAGGGTATTAGTTGATTCTGCTGGCTCAACTGCTCTGGCCTTAGTTCCTGAATAAGCTGTAGGATGCGTTACATTATATAAATTTTCATTTCTGCCTCTTTGACCCTATTTATGACCTGATAAATTTGAGAGAGTGGGAAATCCTATGAAGAATTTTAAATAACTAAAGACTATACTCACATCTAACCACAGGTGTATGGAGATGTATTGTGACTGGGGAAGAAGAGAGAAGTTTTTGATAGAGAAAAATGATCCATTAAAAAAATGCAAGAACATGTTCTCATAATTCTAAGGGAAATACCTCCAAGTTTTCAAGTCAAATTTGGCCTTTTGACATTCTGCAAAAACAATGATTTTTCCAGTGGTTTTACTTTATGGTGTTTACTCATTCACATAGACTTCTGTAGTCTCTGAGCAAGAACATTATAAGTAAATATTTATCAGTGTGCTTTCCAATGGATATACAATGTGAATTGCGTGTGCAATTTAAAATTTTGTACTATCTGTATTAACAAAGTAAAAATAAACAGGGAAAATTAATTTTAATAGTATGTTTTCTATGTCCAAAATAGTGTGTAGTATGTTCAAAAAATTATCATTTCAACCTTTGTAACTAGATACAATTCAATGTCACATGTGACTAGTGGCTACCATATTGGATAGTACAATATCCCATATTGGATGAGTAGTTTGAACTCTGGAATATCAAGTCTGTCACTGGTGACTTGTGTCTCAGAACTTTTGAACTCTAGCAATTCTCTTTATTCAATATGGGTAAAATGCTTTCAAAAAGTTATGAAATTTGGGACATTTTAAAGGGATTTCCTTAGTCATAGTTGTAATTCACAGAAATGTGTAAGCATTGAAAAAGTCTAAATTTTGGCACTTACATAATAATCATAACGAACATTTGTCACTTGTTTATCTTTCATTTGTTTATGCATCTTACATTAATTAGTTGTTTGCTATGTGTCAAGAACTCTACTTATTGCTGTTACTCATTGAAAAAGAAATCAGGTATGTCCTAGTGGGAAAAACTTGATAGACATAGTCTCGTCTACTGAGATGGAAAGGGAACAGAAATGGAACAGATTTAATTAGGGGAGCAAGTCTTTAATTTAAAATATGTTACTTCTATGAAATCAATGGAACATTTGAGCAGAAATGTTGAACATGCAGTTAGAACCTAATGAGTTTGGAGGTTCTGGAGAAAATTTTGGACAAGAGCTAATATTTTGGGAATTATCACGTGTCTGTCAGTAGATGTTCCTAGTCTTACAAAGTCATATGAAGAAGTAGTATATTATCCCATCTAACAGACACTAAGCCTGATAACTGAAGAGGTGGAAAAACTTATACAAAATAACTTAATTTACAAGGTGACAGAATCTTATTGTAGATTTCACTTTCTATATTGTTTCTAATAGTGAACTATTTCTATGAACAGTCTAAACATAACGATAGCTTTTTAGTGAATTAGAAACTGGACCTCACCAGAGAAAAGGCAAAGTGGCCTATGAGAAGACAATGATTGCTTTTGTGAAAACTACATTCATGATGAAATGATAGGAGGATCATACAGACTCTGCATGGGCCCAAGGTTTGAAAAATTCCAGAAATTTTGAGGTAGCTTTTGTCAGTGATTCCAGTCTTACCTTCTGTATCTTTGGCCTTTTTGTCCGCCTTAAGTAAACTCTGGAAAACCGAGGGAACTGCCTCTAGGGGCTTCTGTCGTATGAAGTCCTCAAAAATCCAGGCCTTGTCTCTAGGTGCGGCATTATTAAATTTTTTCTTTTCATCTTCTGGTAATCTAATCACATCTTTTTTCACCAAATTGTCCAAAAAACCAGTGATGGCTTTTTTGCTCTCTATTTCCAACCTCTTAAGTTGTTCTATTTCTTGTTTTTTTTCTGTCAGAAATAGAAAAAAAAAATCCTTCAACTGTAGGCTAGGCTTTAAGAGTTTTATTCTCACCTTAGACACAACCTTAACATAAAATATCCTTGAAAATGCAATCACCATCTCCAAAACAAACTGCTCACCTCTTCATTGAACCCATGGACATCTCACACCTCCTTGAATTTGAAACAAACTATAGTGATTCCTTGTTACCTAAGTGTTTGGTCTTTCTTTTCTTTTTCTTTTTCTTTTTTTTTTTTTTGGTTTGTTTGTTTTTTAAAGAGTTTCTTTACTTCCAAATATGGCATTGGGCCAAATGTTAGGTCATCCACTGTTCTCATATTCTTGTTCTTTTACTTACAGCTTATGGTAGTGATGATGCTCCTCCTGGGATATGTGATCTCAGGAAACTCCATGCCTTTGTCTAGGCAATTCATTCCTCCCACTAGAGCATGGGCTCTTCCTGCTCCTCTGTATTGAGTGTCTTTGGTCAAGTGCTATCTTGGAATGCACATCATTTTATACAGTTGCTATACTCACCCCTCAGAGCCTAAAAATATTTTAAAAGACTTCATATGCTTGCTTACTGAATATATAAATTAATGAACAAATAAAGGAATGCCCTTAAAGTTCTAATTCTTTAAAATTTTATTCTCAACCAAAAATCAGAATTGAATCTATGATGACAAACCTTCCATTATGGTAAATTATTTGTCACTGGGATACTGTATCACTACTTCTTAGGACAATTTAAAATTTTATAGAGGAAAAGGATACAGATATCAAAGTATTAAATGAATCCTTTATTTTAATATTATCAATGAAAATTGGGAAGTTTGTAAATAGGAAGGCAGGATACCTGATCAGTTCTCAGTTAACTTTATAAATACAGTTATTCAATCTTTCTAGATGTCAGGATGACTTTGACACAAAATGACATTATTTAAAGAAGATATCAAGACATTGAACAAGAACTTTGGCCTAGAAGCACCAGCCACATCATTCATACTATCTTGACTTATATTTTCAGAAAATGTTTATTGAGTAATTATTATGAGAAAGGCATATGGAAGCTGAAAACCATAAAAAAGTTTCCTAATATCAATTAATTTAATGAAAAATGAAATCTTATGCACTAGTTATGACTAGTTATGAAAGTAATACATAGCAAACGACCATATATCAGCATTATTTCTAAGTCATCACATTAGGTTGTTTACAAATATCAATTGAAACCAGGATTCTCACACTAAACTAATGGATTAGTTATCACATACCTTTTTTAAATAATAAAGTGACAAATAAATTATAAAATATATGGAATTTAAGTAATGACTTTACACTAAGTACACAAATTGGTGTTCAAATTACATTCTTATTCCATGTTCTGTGTAGTTAAATATCACACAGTTTCAGCAACAATAGTCAAAATTTATTAAGCACACATCTTGCCAAGTGCTTGACATAAATCTCACTAAAATATAATAAAAACTATCTCAAAGGTATATTACTATATCGTATCTCATACACAGAGTCATGTGATAAGAATATAGGGTAACTAGTAACTGAGAAGCAAGAATTAAAACCAAGGGTTTTACAATTTAGAGGCTCTAGTCTTGAGTTATCATGTGACATTACTTGAACTTGGTGAAAATTCCCTTAGGGAAAAACAAATGAATCACTTCAGAGACTCAGAAAAGATGCATAAATTCTAGCTGGTGAGATTATTGAGGCTCCATAGAGGAGGTGGCAGAAAAACACTGGTCTTGAAATAGAGAACATGAGTGTTGTAGAGTTTTTAAAGAGTTGAAAACAGTACTTAGGTTAGTGTGTGCAGTATCCACCCTGCCTGAGGTCTGGGCTTCTGTTTTGTTCATTTGTGTGTGCAAGAAATAGTGAAGGATTGACTAAATGAATGATATGTAAAGTAACATGGTAAGCAATAAGAGATTTACAAAGGAATAAGGGCCTGAATAAAAGCTGTCAACATCATATTCAATAGTCAAAAGTTGAAGATTTTAATAAAATTGGGAACAGGGAAAATATGCTACCCTTGCTACTTTTATTCAACACAGTACTGGAAGTCCTAACAGGAACAACGGGGCAAGAGAAAAAAATAAAGGGCATACCTATTGGAAAGGAAGAAGTTAATATGCCCCTGTCTGTAGACCACATGATTTTATAGACAGAAAATCCTAAACAGTCCACCATAAATCTATTAGAACAAATAAGTAAATTCAGCAAAGTTTCAGTATGCAAAATCAACACACAAAAATGAGTAGCCTTTCTGGCCACTTACAACAAAATATCTGAAAAATAAGTTAAGAAGTTAGTTTTACTTAAAATAGCTTCAAAAATAGATAAATAAAATTCTAGAGAATAAATTTAAACAAGGAGGTGAAAACATATGCACTGAAAACTATAAATCCCTGATGAAAGAAATGGAATAAGACATGTAAATAGAATTATATCCTGTGTTCATGAGTTGGAAGAATTAATATTGTTATAATGTTCATAATACCTAATGTAATCTAAATATTCAATGCAATGCCTTTAAAAGTTGCATGACATTTTTATAAAAATAGAAAAAAAAAATCCTAAAATTCAAGTGAACCCCCACACACACACATACACACCAATAGCAAAGACACTCTTAAGAAAATAAAGTTGAAGTCAATGTCCTGATTTCAAAATAGACCACAAAATTCGAGTAATCAAAACAGCATGGTACTGACATTAAAACAAAACATGGACCAATGAAGCAGATAGAAAGCATAGAAATAAAAACAAGCACTTACAGTCATTTGATTTTCAACGTAAGTGCCAAGAACACAGAGAGGGGAAAAGGTACTCTCTTCAATAAAAGGTTTTGGGGAAAACTGGATAGCCATATACAGAATAAAATTAGACCCATATTTTACGCCATATACAAAAATTAACTCAAAAAGAAGTTAAAGATCTACACTTAAAACCAGAAATTGTAAAACTTCTAGAAGACAGAAAGAAAGTTCCATTGCTTTGGTCTGGGCAATGATGGATATGACCCTAGAAGCACAGGTAACAAAAGTATATATATTATGATTACATCAAACTAGAAAGCTTCTCTCTTTACAGAGAAAGGGAAATAACAGAGTGAAGACATGGAACCCGGGACTGAGTACCTGTTGTCTGAGAGTCAATGTGATATATCTTCTCCATATCCCACAAACTCATTAAATTAACTTTTAAAAGTGAACTCACTTTAATTTCCTTCTTTCATTTCCTTACTACTAAAAAATATCTAACTTCCAATATATGAAATTAGCGAAACTTGGTGCTGTACACATCTTTTACCTTATTTATAGCGTATTTTCTATCACCGTTCATATACTGATTTCATCTGCTAAATATGTGCAGAATTCTAACTGTTTAATTCTCCTCTTCAGACCAACATCTTACTCTTCTTAATTACCCCAAGAGCCTTTATATCCTTTTTATCCCCATCTTATCTATTTTTCACAAGGAAGCAGAGTGAGTATTCCACTGCTAAGAGATCATCAAACCTCTTAATTTAACCTAATTTAGGTATCATCATTCAGCCTCATCTTCTGATACTCTCTTTACCTTGCTCACTACCTTTGAAATATTCTGCCCTTCTTTTTTTTCTAGAAAACCTCTGGTACTGGATCCCTTCATTTTCAATCCCCTACCCCTTCATTTCTTCCTGTCCTCCCATCATCTCTTTTTATCCTCCATATCTCAGATGTGACAGCACTTTCTTAGGGGAATGCTCCTTGATGCTTCCTAGACATAAATGTCAAATGTATGTGATCCTAGCGTGGCGTGTTTCTCCCAAAGTTAGCATTATTTTCCATACGAATGAGGTTCCAAACCTACTTATCCCTATCCCACCATCATATTCCATGCTTGCTCCATGAGTACAGGTTCTGTGAGATAGGTCTACACTATTGGCATTCAGAGGGCATACAGTAATTTTCTACTGAATCACTGATCACTGAATGTGTAAAAAATACAAAATTTAGCCATGTCCTGACTTAGAGAATATTTAACAGCAAGCTAAGTAAATTTGATACATTTGACAGGTAATAAGAGCACACTGGAAATTTTCAAGTGATGGTAGTTACATTTATTCTTCTACTCATTCAGAGATATGGAATGGGTGTCTACCTATAAATACATTCTGCTAAGGTTGGAGATACCATTTTGGAAAGATATTCTTACATATCAAGGCTTACATCAAAATGGAGAGATGGATGTGCAAGTAAGTAAATACAAACATTAATAATTTAAGTAATGGGCGTATGAATAAAAAAAGCAGAGAGTGGGAGGGGACTGTAACCCAAGGTAGAGGACAGCTGTCCAGAGGAGTAAGGGCTTGGAACTGAGACCTGAAAGTGGAAAGCTACACCTTTGAGAACCTGGGAGTTTGTCTTCTGGCAGGGAGCAAAGTGGGCATAAACAGAAAGGCTCAAGAGATCTGATGTAATCTGGAAGCTGGGAGAGCTGCGCATTAGAAGAAATACTACGGTAAGCAGAAATGTACAGCAAAAATTGAAATGGGAGAATTCAGATGCAAGTAGCAATTTAGGGTCTTTTGCAGAAAATTAAGGTAATGTCAGTATCTCAGGATCTTCATTATGAGAATCTGATCTACCTAGGATCACTCTGCTCAGTAAACATTTGACCTAAGGCAAATTATGTAACTCATCTCTAAGTATCTTCTTCAGCTACAAATGGTAATAATATAGATCTAATTACATAGTTTTAAATCTTTAATTAAAAAGCATAAAATAAAAAATCAGTTGTTATTGTGGTAGTAATTGCCAAATTGGGGTTATAGTATTTATAAAAATGGAGGAAATAATTTAGAAGACAAAATTAATCAACACCACAATTTTGGTCCTGATTCTTCAGGAATTTTAGTTAATTATGGCCAAAAAAGCTATATGGTTTCTATTTATTGAGCCATTTCATATGTTTTTTTCCTAGTGCATTTCAATTTCTCATATCTTTTACCTAATGATGCCTGGATTCCAATCCAGTAACCAGTGTATTAGACTTGCCTGGCCAAAGTCACAGCCATGGGCATGAATTTAACTTATTCCTTTCTAGAAAATTCCTTATTAAAGTAAGAAGATGACAAGGAAAAAAATAATCAATTCTTATGTTTTGGATCTTAATTTATTTTTTTTTCAGATAAGACACAAGGTCTGTAAAGAATTATCCTACACAGAGATTCAAAGAATTAAAGAAACAACAGCAAGAATTTGTAAGTGTAGTGAATGCAGTATATACATTATGTTTCTATGCAGGAAGCTGAAATCATGCCTGAAGGGGATTAATGAAATTATAATTAACTTAATTGAGAAGGTGGAAAACTTGTCTGAAAAGTTCAGATAGATTTTAAAAGGCAATAAGTAGCCAGTGTGTGTTCCTGATTTGGAAAATTGCAGAAATAGGTACATAGAATTTAAGAACTAAGCATTAACTAACTGATCATCTTTGCCAAAAGTGCAAACCTGCAGATAAACTTACACAAAACGAGCTACATAAGAATTATGTAGATCTTTGAAAGATTATTTATGCCTACAGTTTATTTAAGAATGAACTATGTGACTGGGCATGGTGGTGCATGCCTATACTCCCAGCAACTTAGGAGGCTGAGGCAAGAGGATTGCAAGTTCAAAGCCAAACTCAGCAATTATCGAGCCCCTAAGCAACTTAATGAGAATTTGTCTCAAAATTAAAAACAAACAAACAAACACAAAGTACTGGGGATGTGGCTCAGTGATTAAGTGCCACTGGGTTCAATTCCCGTTTTTTTTTTTTTTTTTTTTTAAAGAATGACCTATGCAGGGTGAGGGTAATAGGGTAACATGAGAAAAATGACAAAACATTGTCCTTTAGGCTGGCATCTAGAACATGTCTCATGTCTTTCTCTGTTTTCTGTTCTATGTTCATGGTCCCCAAACCTTCTCTTAGTCCATTTTTCTCCTCTGATTTCTCAGCATTTCTATCTCTGTTCATAGAAAGCGCAAATCCTGAATTTTTAAAATGACTGTAGATTATTAAGATTTATCAGGTCTAATAACTAAATATTAGAAATGTAGATATAAAGTTTAGAAACTGCTGATCTAATCCAACCTCTTCATTTTCAAATGAGGAGAATAAAGCCAAAGAAGTGATATGATGTGATTGAATACTAGCTGCCTCAATACCTAATGACTCCTGACTTAAGCCTTTCCTTTCTGGGTCTGAGACAGGCAACCTGGAAATCATGTGCAGGATGGACTGATTGGAGGGTAAGTCCTGGAGACAGGGACACTAGCTGAAAAACTGTGATAGAAATCCAAGACATCCAGAGTTTTCAGCACGAGAACCAGAAAAATGGGGAGAAAAACGGAGCCACTTTAAACTGAACTAGGATATAATTCAACATAAGAAACAGTAAAGGGGCAGGAACTGAAATCCTCTCAGATCTGTTTCTGGAAAGATTGTTTATGAACTGATGACTAATGCAAAGTCTACAGGAAACAGAAAAAAATTCAGAGTCCATTTAGAAACTTTGAGAATTGTCCAACTCTCAAGCCTTACTCTGTCTTTACCTCCCCCCTGATCATCAGAAACTGAAGGAGAGAAATAAACTTCTGTCTGACTCAAAGATACCTGGAGACCACACTCAGTGTCTCTAAATCCACATCCTGAGTCCAGTGGCACACAAGTGATAAGGGGAAGAACCCAGCTTGTACCCAGCTGGTCTGCTTTCGTTCTGTTACTTCTGCCTGTCACAGAGCAATGAATATAGTGTTTTCTAAGATCCAAGTCCCTAGTTCCTAGTCAGGAGGGTACCCCACTCACCAGCCATGGAGGACAGCCTTGGTCCCTTCCTTCTGCAGTGGAGAGAGCACCAGACTAGAAAATGAAAGAAAGTCACCCAGCATTTCTTTAGGTTAGAGGGCGGGACATCTATTTATTGATTTCGAAACTGCTGCTCGGAATTCTTGTTTCCTTGTCGGGAAGTCCCCTGTAGTTTCCAAAATAGCCTCATAGTTTTGAACTACAATCTTAGTCCTGAACTCGAGTTCTTTTCTTTGGAAAGGAGAAAAATAAAGTGGACATGACAAAACATTATCTTATAAGTTTACAGCTGCATTGTGTTTTCTTTGTTTTTCTTTTCTCTGTGCACAGCCCCCACACCTGCTCTCAGTCCTTCTCTGCTCTCAGTATTTCTACCTCTGCTCACTAAAAGCACACATCCTGAAGGATTTACACCTAACTAATATCCTTTCGTTTCCAGATATCATTAACCATGTTGCTTCTCTTTCCTCTTTAGACTGTGTTACTCATGACAGTATCTTCCTCTCTCTGTCTCCCTGTTTTCTCAATCTTCACTGGAAATTGTTCTGAAGTAACCCTTTTCTTCTCTCCCCAATATGCTTTTCTTGAACTACCTAAGACTGCCCTGACATT
Source organism: Callospermophilus lateralis (assembly GCF_048772815.1). Classification (NCBI taxonomy): domain Eukaryota; kingdom Metazoa; phylum Chordata; class Mammalia; order Rodentia; family Sciuridae; genus Callospermophilus; species Callospermophilus lateralis. Next base: position 121,898,429 of record NC_135306.1, on the reverse strand, counting down.
TAATTTTTATTGAGGGTAGCTGTTCTCTGCTTTTTGAAATCTTCTGTCCAAAGGCAGAAGCGGTCTCAGGCTGTAGAAGGAACACCTGAATGTACAAGACAGGTCTGTCTGAAGGAACAATTAATGACAACAAGGGAAAGGGCTGGGATGTATTCAACTTTGAAGGTTTTTCAAAAGGTCAAAATTTACCTTTACTCTAAGGAGTTTAGAATTAGAAAGGGCTCCTTCTTCCACGTAGAAGTTATGTTTTTCCAGCCCTTCCCAAACTGAACATTACTGAGTGAATGATTCACTTGAAGTTCATTTTCACTTGACCATAAAGAGAAATCATACCCTAGTGTTTGTTCATAGTGTCATATATGTCTCCTGCTTGTTTCATGTCTGTTGACTGTTTTATCTTCTCAAGGAGACTGTAACTTACTAGGGACCTAAGGGTAAATAAAAATGTACTTTGTGTCTCAAATTTCTTAACAAAGAATAGAAATAAGTAGTTTTGATAATAACTCTGTCAACAGTGAATACATCAGATTTTGGGATAAGTTGCTTTTACTGCTGCTGTCATAACTCTCTGACTTCTGTGTGCCTCTCCTGTTCAACTCTAGATTTTTTGAAGTTAGGTACCCATTGTTACTTTACCTACTTTGTATCTTCATCACTAATGCAGAAAGCCAAGCAAATATATATTATAAGAAAGAATGGTGCTATTAGCCAGTGCAGCTGTTGTAGGTCAAATCAAGACAAGAAATCTGATACCTGCTCTAAGTTCCACCTCCTGTCTTTCCAGCATAGAAAAATCAAAACAAAAGCAGGACAAACTTTTTTTTTCTCTCAGATTTATTAGCTTGTTTAAAGAAATGTTTATTTTTAATAGACATGACTCCAAAAACAGGTACAGAAAGACAAAACTGGCTTCCTAGGGAAAAGAAAATAACACAAGTATAAGAAAGTGTTCTGCTAAATACCATGCAAGTTATGATGTCACTCTACTCATGAGTCCTCACTTACCAAAGGATAGTGCCCAGATGCTATGCTTAAATACTGTGCTTAAATATTATGTCATATGGAGGTGAAGAAAGCACATCCAAAAGTGAGCTTTTGTAATCATATGACTACCTTTTGATTGATAGCAGCTGACCCTGAGAAAGGACTATCTGACTCTGTAGAACCTTCCTGATCGGAAAAAGAAAAGACCTGCCTTCGGTGTCTCCCCATTTATTAAACCAGACCTAGAAGCCTTGGCTAGCATGGGACTTCAGAATCCACCCCCCAACATGCATATGCATAAACATAAACAGATAATGTTATAGCTTACTTATTTTAATGTCCTGGGAAGAGGTAGAAACATCTTGTCAAAGTCACCCTTTCAGTGGTGGGCATCTGTGCCCTACCATCTGGTAACTCAAATGAAAATCGAACCTAAAAGAAAAGGGAAATTCTGTAGACTTTTTTTTCCCTTAGTGGAGAATCTTGAATTAAGCTGGAAAAACTACAATGGAAAAACTGTAAGATAAATTATATAAACAAAAAAATGCAAATTAGAGTTTACTGACTTTGTCTACTCAGGGTAGAATGAAAGTTAAAATACATGATTGTTTTATAGGGATTGTGGACCATAACAGACTAGATCTGGCTTTCAGGTATACCCACACACAAAAGAACCTCATAGAGTTTCTTTGGGGAAAAAATGGAATTATTGGAAGATAAACATGTCCAGAGATTCCATGTGGAATAGCCAACTCCAGGGACTAGAGTGGAAGAAGCAACTGGAGCCCTACCTTTCGAAAAATTTCCTCCAGATCACAGGACCAGGCATATTCCTGAATATTTTTGATGAGTTTCATAATAAAAAGAGAGCCCAGTGTGGGATGCCTCCAAGAAACATTATCTGTTAAAAAAAATCACATTCCAAATCTCATTACAGGATTTTGATTAGACATAGAGAAGTAGCTCTAGCATTTCCACTCCCCTTGGGGCATGGTATTGAGTTGGTTCTGTTTTGTTACACACCATTTGCCAAATTTTTAACATATTTAAAGTTCCTGGTTATATTTTTACCAATACTCAATAAAAATCTGTATAGAATGCACATAGTGGGACATAATCCCTGATTTTAAGTAGCTGAAAGTCTAGCAGAAAGAGAGGAAAAGACAGAATTGAGCAGAGAAGATTGATTGGTTCTTGAAGATTGAGTGTGTATTTCAGGGGTGCTACTTAATGACTCTGATTTAAGTTATTCACTTTGAATTGCACAGCCTCAACTATAAAGTGCAGCATAATAATTTCTGATACAAAGAGATATTTGAGGAATAGAAATAACATGTCACGAATGTCTGAGAGGTTATAGGATATATAATGGAAAATAACAGAATGAAAACAGTACCAGCACAATGAAAATACAAACTAGAATGGGTTAAAGAGGGAAAAATCACATCCTGTGGGAGGACAAAAGGTCTTTCAGGGTTAAGAATTTCTAAAGAGGAACAACATTAAATGTGTAACAGGAGACACAGAGAAGTAATGGAGAGATATAAAAAATTACTCAAAGGAATGCATGCATAAGAGAAAAAGCCATAGTAATAAGTATGCATAAAATTGTGGCTATATTCTCTGACCAAATCCTTTAGCCAATATTCATGATAAAATGCACATTAATAGTTAAAATTCTATTTAAAAGCACAACTGATTTATCTTGTTCTCTCCAGTTAAAGGAAATAGATAGGAGAGAGTCGAGCAGGTATCACTGCCAAGTCCTTTATAAAATTAAGGGAGTAGATGGACAATTTTCTTCAGGAAAACATCATGATGTGTTGGGATTTATGCTGGGGAACATGGAATTAGGTTCTGTAGTTAAGCTGAAGATAACCAAATTGGAGTTTTCAGAAGTCATCTGGAAAAGAGGAGCGAGAGAAGCAAATAAAAGAAGGAGACAGAAATCAACAAAAAGATGTCAAGAAGCCCAGAGCCTGCAAAGGATTATATTATTACCAGAGGTAAATTTCTTGTGGAAGGCTAGGATCAAAGGATTTCAGAGGACTACTACATATAATACTGAAATCTCCTTATTATAAAGCTTAACATGTATGGGATTTTTGCATGGCATTATTGTTTTGATTAAAAAAATAACTGAGTTCCATATCAAGACATGGTTAGCACAATACAGAACCAGCTATCTCTAGAGGGATGGCATCTCATTACAGAAAATAATCTGTAAACTAAGCTCTTTGAGCAGAAGCAGGACCTTAGGATCAGAGGTGACTAAGGGAGTGTAAGTCCCAGAAAGTTGCAAAATTCAGTAATTAAACGAACTCAATGACTCAATGATTTCTATTTAATCCTTAATAAGAGAATGCATATGAGTTACATTATAGAAGAAACATCCTTAATAACAAGTCATTTAATGTGTTTTACTCTGTGGCATGCTCAATATTTCACATATATTATTTTTTTAATCTTTAGAACAGTGATATTATATTTACATGTATAGGTAAGGAATTAAAAGGAACCCCAGAGAAACTAAATAAATAGACCTAATTTACCAAGTACTAAATAGAAGGGTTAGAATATAGTCACAATACTGTTCCACAGCTTACACTTGGAATCATTTGGTATGTTCTGTTTTATACACTGCTTACTTCTAATTAAAACTCAGTCTAGTTTAGGGTCCAATTATGCTTTGTCTACCTTTTTGTCCCCATTATTTTTCTATAAATTTATAATATCTAGGCAGTTGGACTCTTGATGGTGCCAACATTGTGGACCTTTTTCTATGTGAAGTTGGATTTCAATCTTACTTCAGTGTAAATATACTTTTACTTAGTTTTCTGTTATCCCTCACAATTTCAGGAAGAAATATGTTTCCATGGAAGAAGGATTTACTTATTATCACTTCAGTGAAATATATATATATATATATATATATATATATATATATATATATATATATATATTCATTTTGCCTCTTTGATGAGGGAAACTGAAAGTGTTACTGGATGAAACCTAAAACTGGTCTTCGAAATCCTTGTCCAAAGTTAAATACAGGTAACTATCCTCTGACAGGTGACTGAATTCTTTATTAGTCACCACCCCACTGAAGGTATCCTGCACATAAACCCATTACCTGGTGTTGAAGAGCAGAAAGCGATAAAATCCTTCTCTACATGGGCTTTCTTAATTCCATCGTCTTCAAGGTCTTCTGAATCCAGTAAGAATTTGCCTTCAGTGTCTCCTGCTGAATCTTTTAACCACACCACCCCTTGATTCTCTGGAAAGACAAAGTTTACCTAGCTGCTTATTACCAACTGCCAAGAGAACTACCTCCTCTAAACCCCTGTTGAACCATACTTATTCACTTATTTGTCTTTTATTCACATACACATACATGCATTCATCTCAATAGCTACCTTTCCAATAATTCTTTATTTTTTCAATTCATGCATTATTATTATACACAATAGTGGAATTTATTGTGACATATTCACATGTAAGATCTTCTCAATAATTCTTACCTAACAAAATGCTGAAACTAACAACATCCAAGCATTAAAATCTCAAAACTAAAAGTGATTTATCCTTAGTTGAAAATGGAACAGGTAACTACCAACCAGAAACATAATTCACAAAAACCACTCTCATTGAGTGGGAATAACAGGTGTTCTTTGATATTAGGAAGAGACACAAAGACATTGGATGTATAAAGCTGTACACAGGTCAGTGTTGGATGACTCCTGTCCTAGGAGACATCAGGACTCACCACCACGGCAGGCCTGGATGATGATCACCTTGGGTTTGTCCTTCAAACTTGGACAGTTCCAGGTGTTCAGCATTTGAAAGATGGTGTTGACTTCTAACACATCTGAGACTTTCTCAGAATATTTCGTGCCACAAATCCCATCCCGGATACCATGAGACATGAACACCAGAAAAGTACTGTCAGAGGTCTGGTGCTCTGGGCGGGCAGCAAATGCCTTCAGCTCTGTAGTCATGTCCTGAAAGAAACCAATGAATTTTAATCCATGTGATTTACTACCATTGTCCTTTGGGGATCTAATGCAGAGACACTTAAGGAATTCATTGAGGAATTCTATGAAAACAAATGACATGGAAAATAAAATTCATGTCTCAATTCTCTGATAAAGTAAAGAAAGAAATGCTTATAGGAAGTCACTGAGATTTCTAGTAGAAACATAGGAGCACGGTTTAGATGGAACACTTTCCATTTAAAATTTACACCAGGGTCTTGCTAAAGGACACCTACATTGGAAGGAGCTATGCAATATCAAGCACCCTCCAAGGAAAAATTGAGATTATACACTGCCAAGAGACAAAGTGTCCTGGTACTAAAGCATGCTTGCTAGCATTATTTAGGAGTATGAAGTATAAGACTATTGATTTTATAGTTTAGAAGCCTTACTGAAGCAGTGATATTTTCTTTCACATCCACTCTGTATCCTAGATTTTCCAGCAGCATTTTCATATCTCTGATATCAACATCAGCTCCAGCCCTCCTGGGAAGACTGTCAAACTCTGTATTGCAGATAATGAGGGCAAGACGAGTGCGGGTCATCCTAGCCATTATTGGATAAATCTGTAAGAAAGGAGATTGGATGAATAGTTTTGTTCTCTTTAATTCAGTATTCAACCTGTATGTTTAAAATAGCCTCTCATGCCCTAATCCTATTGAGAAAACAAATCCCATGAATTCCAGATTAAGAATAGGGAAGGCAACTGAATCTTAATTTGGGAGTTTGCAAGTGACTAAAAGGCAGCTCAGCATCTTACTTTAAATTTGATTTTGAAACATACAAAGGTTTTAATGCCAGAATTACTGAATTTCAACACTGACTTGCCCATTTTCTGATTGTGTAACTTTGGAAAAAATTTCTTTACAATCCCCTGCATGTTTTCAGCACTCTAAACTGAGTTATTTTGATGGTTAAAAGTATTGTTATATGCAAAGAATTTAGAGCAACGTGTGACTCACAGCCAATACCAGACACTGATGTTGCGGTTATTATATTATGATTTACACAGGAAATTGATCCAAACTTGGAATTCTATATAAGCCTTGGATTCTAGAGATGGAAATCATCTATTTAAGGGGAGCAGCCCAATTATTCTCCAAAACATCTCAAGGAAATTGGCTCTAAGGAAGAACCACCGCACTTCAGAAGAGTCTCAAGAGTGTCTTTCGGTTCACTCATTTTATTTTCTGAGCACAGCACCTCTGTTGACTTTTCTTTCCAAATCCTTTGCGCTGTTTCTAAGGGGCAAAGCTTGAGGCTCCCTCCTGGGCCTGAGGATGTGAGCTCAACTTGGTGGCTTTTCACCTCTTGAGGAGCTGCAAGAGACAAGAAGCATTATGAATAATTACATCCCTGATGGTCTCATTTTGAGGAAATGTCTCAGAAATTCAATCCTGGGTTAGTCACGAATGTTGTGGAGTGAGCTCACTGTTAATGGAACACTTTCCAAGCCAGAGACTTCCAGTACGTTGATATAGGGGTCAGGATCAGCATTATAATAAAAATATTTTTGATAAATACATAGAAAGGAAGTTTCTTAAGACCATGAATGATTAAAAAAATACTGAGAAAACAATCAGTATTTTAGAAATATTGAAGGTATAAATTTATTTGAAAGATTTAAAGCCTACAATAAAATTGTGGGGAGTTAGAGGTAGAGGACTTAAGGAACTATATTAAAATGTTTTATAAACTATAGATATTTGCCTATTAATTTATATAACAGGCATGATAGTAGACATCAGGGATATATTTTTTAAATGAGCCTTTGTTTCATTCTTCAGGATCATTTTCCAATGTGTACAGATGTAAGGTAGAGAGGCAAGATTGAATATAAGGACTGTAATGAAGAATGATAAATGCTAAAATCAAGATACACACTAAATAGATTCATTTCACTAAGCACTGATCACACAAATATATTAAGAAGGGTTTTCACAATAGTTGATGTGCAAAAATTCCCGAGGCTTTCATTTGATCACAAATTCAATACCATCCAACAATGTGATGCACTTGCTAAAAAAAAAAAAAAAAAAAATGCAATCTGTTGTAGTTCAGAAGAGAAATGTTACAATGAGAAATTACATTTAATCTCAAAGAAGAGCTTAAACTGTTGTATACTTAATAAAGTAAATAAAGGTATCATAATGGGTGTTGACTCCAAGAAAAGGGGCTAAATAGAATGGATGTTTTGAAAAAAAACACATAGAAATAATTTTTATGTGGGATGAGTGATCTGTTTCTGCATAAAGAAATCTAGAGAAGAGTAGGAAAAACTATAAATGTTTGAATTACATTTTTTTTAGTAGTGGGATAGTGCATTTAGTTATGGTTAGCATCCCTTCCCATGAAACATCTAAGAAAACATGTATGAGATACTCTCCATTATTTGATTCAGCAGAGCAATGTTTTTACTTATTGAAATACTTGCTTTCCTGGTTTCTAAATTTCTTCCAAATATAAGTTTCTTTCATTTTTAAGAGAAAAGAATCACCTTTGGATTAAATTAGTCTAGAATTGTGAATGGAAAACCATTCTAGCACATAAAAACACTAAATTTTTTTAAGAGTTTGGACTCATGCAAAAGGAAAATTGTCTTTTTGTTTTTAGGTTTATTTTTTTTTCTATTTTTAACCAGTGAACAAAAGGGTGCCTGTTGATCATGTCAGGATTCATTAAGGCTGAGACCATTTTCAAGGTACAGCACTGAAATACTTAAGATGTTGCTTGTCCTCTGATACCTGAGTTTTTTCTGTGCTACCTCTAATATTGTGTAAAATAAAGAGGTTTTACTAATTTTTGTGGCAGAGACTGCACACTCTGAGCATCTACAGAGACCGCAAGATGCTCTTCTCTTCTTCATGGTACCCAGCTGGTTCATGTTGCTAATCACTCCAGAAGTTAGGTGTAGCCAAGTGACTGACTGTAATGTGAGCACATTTGATGTGATGCACCTAGGCTGAACCTAGATACCTTCCATATTCTTTCCAATGGTACAAACTGGATGGTTATGGCCACATTATTTTGGCATTGTATGTTACAGATATTTTCTTCCATGGGATGAAAGATATTTAGGAATCTGGGTTAACAGTTGGAAGGGAGTGGCTGCTGATCAATAAATGGCCAATTCAAAATTGTCTTGAATGAAAACAATTTTCTATTATCTATGTGAGACATTATAAAATTTTGACTCTATTATTGTATCCTATGTTGTCTTAACTTATACAGGTATGATAGTATCATTTGTATTCCTAAAACTTTGGTAACTTTAATTTGATGATAGAGATTCCTAAATATTTATTCATTTGAGATTTATGTACTCATGCAAATTCAATCCAAGCAAAAACATTATTAGTCTTGTTCATTACTCTCTAACAGTACAGGATCTGAAACAGAGTTAATGTAAGAAATATTTTCCTAATTTACTAGTATCTAATCATAATTATGACATATATTATCTAATGAAATGGTCTTTTAACACTTATTTATTTAACACTTATTTATTTAACACTTATTTATTGCCTGCACACTATGAGCCAACCAAGGTTAGATGGACTATAACTATGAAAAAATAAATAGGTTTTATTTCATCATGAAGAAAAAAGTCAAAAAGAGAGAAAGAATAAATGTAGTGAGAAAGGAAAAATGTAGTTAGATTTAATGACTGGAGAATTACTCGGCTTTGAAATACAGAATAGGGACTTTGAAATACAGCAGTGGAAGTAAAAAAAAAAAAAAAAAAAAGCAGAGACTGATCCAGATTTGAGAGAGGAGTCAATAAAAGTTAGCCACTGCTTGAAAGTTAGAGGTAAGGGAAAAGAAAGAACCAAGGATGAATCTTAGATTTCAGATGTGAACAAATAGTGATGGTGACACAATTAGCAAAGGCAGAATTAACTGGAAGCTGGGAAGCTGTTCAGGATAGGAGAAGAAGGGGAAGTTCAGCTCTGGCAAAGTTTAGATAAATAAGTCCAGCAAAAATGTGAATAAATATCTTTAATAGGCCCTTGAATAGTGAGGTATGGCACACAAGTTGGAAATTAGGATTTAAGGCATAGGTGCATACATTTTTACAGATAGATAGAAAGATTCAGAAATTGCAAGAAATGCTTCTGCTAAAAAAGAGTAGATTAAGAAGAGAAAAAGGCATAGGATAAATCTGTAGGACTCTCGCCCTGGGTTTATGTCATTAAGTCAATGACTAGGAAAATGGGGTTTACAGAATGTTCTTCCTTTGAAAACATGATTACCTGAGAAGGAAAGAAATGTTTCTCGGGAATCTTGCATACTAAAGTAATCTCCAGTTTGTGGACCTGAAGAAAGATAAAGGATATTAAAATTCATAATCTTTGAAGAACTTTGCCCCAGGTGTTGAATACTCCCCATGAAAATTCCTTTCACAGACCTGATTGATAATTAATCCTTTTCAACATGTGACTCACCTGAAACCACACTCATCACTGGGGGGAAAAGGCCTTTAGGTATAGATGGCTGTATAGTTCCTTAGCATTTGAGGCAGAACATAAGAATGTTTCTAACTGATTCCCTTGATCTTGGCTCTATAGTAAAAGTGGAAATGAGACGTCGTTGGCTGTAGAATCAATAATTTTCTTGATGTGTGTATTTCAACATGTCTCCTGAGGTTAACTCTACTGCATTACATATCAGTGCAAAGTAAAGTTGTCTGAGAGTAGACTATGGTTTTAAAGAAAACTATGATGCAAGACAGTTAACATTTGAACACTTACTCTTGTTAGGTTTTACCACAGCAGAAAATGGTGAGGTGACCCTTTGTCAAAATCAGGGAAGAACAAACCCTAGTTTCAGTGTGAGAGAAGTTGGTGAATTTCTCAGCAGTCTACTTACATCCTAGGCAGAAGGTTGTCAGAGAAATACTTGGACTCACAGGGTATTTTAGTTTTCTCATAGATATGTTCATCAACCCAGAATCACAAATTTTTATTCAAAATCAATAAAATTTTGTCACAAAATTCTCAAAACTCTTTCAAATGTGTTCCTTACTTAAATTAATAATCTCAACTCTTGTGAACTAGTGATATTTCCATAGTCCAGAGAAACTGGAGAAACATGGGTTAGAGCATTTGATAAATTTAGTGAAAGGATATAAATGAAAGTTACAGGAAAATACCCTGCAAACTTGACTCTCAGAATTAGGTTCCCAACCATATTCTATATTCTGTACTTTATTCTCTATTTTCTTTGTATTCTCCATATTCTGTCACTGTGACCAAAAATAAGAATAAATTTAATAACAATAATAAGTAATACGGAGATTTTATGGACTGGACCTTAATTCATTAGCTCATATAGCTCATTAACACATTATTTCAGAAGGATTGAATCATTTCCTAAGTGTAAAACGTGGTGGAGCCAGGATGTGAACATAGGTCTGTCATCACTAAGCCACTCTTGCTGGCCACTCCAGGTGGCACACAAAGGGTGGCACACATTTATGTTGGTAACAGGAGTTTTGTTACCGGTCCCTACTGTCTCCCAGGTAAATCAAATCTCCTTGTTAGTATCATTAGCACTAACTACTCTGAGGAGGAAAATGTTGGAAACCTACAATTTAATTATTTGGGTTTTTGTAAAATCAGTCAAACCTATTGTTCATATTTCTACCAGAATCCATAGTATTGTCTGTTTGAAGACAAGAGAGCAGCAGATTTCAGGTAACAGAATAGCCACAGTGAGTTATGCAAGTAGCTCTGAAATTCAAGAACTATGGGTTGACAGGATAGGAGCAAAGAAGATGACATCTTGGCTATTCTACAATCATTTCTGAACCCTATTGGCATGTACTGGTTGTCTTTAATTGAAGGGATAGAAGAGGGCTTAAAATGAAAAGGAAATATTAAAAGAAAAATAAGAAATTAATTACACACAGGAAATACATAATGTCAGCTTAGATAGGCAAAGACTTCCCCAAATGCCTAGAAAAAAAAGGCATCTGACTTTCAAAGTACTTCTCCTCTGCAGTAGCTTTGGGAAGTGCAACAGAGATCCGTGACTGGGTGGCCACTGTGCTAGTGAGGATATTAGGAGAGAAAATTCAAGGACATAATTGAAAGAAAAATTCACTTAAAAATCTTTACTTTGCTACAAACATTCAAATTATTCAGAGTGTTTCACCATTTCCCAGATATATTTTATTCTTCATAGAAAGCAAAAATTTGGAGAAAATGTATATAAAGTGTTTATTACAGATCTTAAGCCTTTATGTCATACAAGTACATTAGTGCCTAGAGAGCTCTGGACTTATAGAAAATGAACAAACAACAACAAAAAAAATGTGCCTTGCCTACAGACTGGAGCATTTAATATGAAGTTTTTAAGAATGTTCTCAAGAACTTCAACAAATGAGTGAACCACAGACTAAGGATAGAAAATGAACTCCAAGCAAGAAAAGACCAGTAAGGCATGAGAAATAGAAACAAACAGTCTGTTGATATGCAATAGGGGCATGAAGTCAAAGGCAAGGAAGCTGCTTGGAAACAAGCATGACTAATTAAAGAAATCAGATGTTGGGCACAAAGACACTTGGACTATACAAACCTCAGCCTGAGTCATTTACGCTTACCTGAGGAGAGCCCCAGTGTCCCTGCAAGATAGCAGTCATCTTTGCAAATATGAGTGATAAAGATTTGGCACGCCATGGGCCCTTTTTTAATGACAGAATCAGTCAAAGCTCGGGCCTTATCCATAACTGTAGCATTTTCAGCTCTTACTTTCTCCATCTCTTCCTGGTTCAGCACTCTTTTCTCTAATAATTCATCCAGCAAGCCATTTATTGTGCCAGCTTCCACTGACTGGATAAACAGCCTCCTCTTCTCCTTCAGAATTTTGTCTGTTTGAAGCACAGGAATTTCACAAGTCAAGGAAACAGCCTCATTTTCACCATTAATGAAGAATTGTCTAGATTTAATCAATAACACATCCCTCTCCACACACTTCAGTCTTGTCTCTTATTCTATTGCTGTGCTACTTTTCCCCTTCAATATCACCCATATATGCACATAGAGTGGCCTGAAGACTAAGAGCTACTGTCCCTCTCTTAGTACCTGAAAAGCAGAGGTCATCCTTTCATGTCCCATGTTTCCTCAAATCTGAATAATAAAACAATGAGACAATAGTAACCCAGTTTCTTTGGGGGAAACAGCTTCTGTTACTCATCCTGTTCTGATTCTGCTCCCTTTCTAAGGCTTAATGGCATTTGAGAAGTAAGATTGCAAAATGACAGCAGGATGCCAGTAAAGCACTAGTTCCTTTCTCACTCTTGCCTTTCCTTTCTGACAACTTTGAAAATCTTCTTGTCTTCTTTCCTTCTGTTCCTCCTCCCTCTCCCTCATTTTGCTCACTAAGCATTCACAAAACCTAATGCAAGCTTCCATAGAGCCAGACTCTTTCAAAATGATTTCTTCCCCAAGACCAGTTGTTTTAAAGGGAAAAAAAAGAAACTCACCAGCCATGTCTTTTCGTTCCTACCCTCGGATGTAATATGAAACTGAAAGCATATTCCACCTTCCCTTTCAGCAGGGTGTGCACACATATTGAGAAATAACCACTATACGTGCATATACATGCTTCTGTAAAGAAGAACACAGATTTCAGAAATTCAGACTTCATTAGGGTGTGCATCCTCGAAACTTTTTTTCATTACTACCAGGAATAACTTAGAGTAGGACAGGACTGAAGCTTGGAGAATAAGGAATGAGAAAGTACTTACACAATTAGACTCACACAGTGTACTATCACCCAATCATTAAGTAGTGATATCCAGAAAAGTGATTTATTCTTGGAGGCTTTGAACCACTCTTCCCTTGCCCTAACCTGAATCTCTTGGGCAAGTCCCATAAGTTATTTGTCCCTGTGAAGCTGTTTTGCTCTTAGGAATGGAAACATTTTTCACTGAAACTGAATCTTGTCTTATCTAATATTCTTCCTTTTCAGATGGCTCTCTTTGGTGTAACACTGTATCATAGTGATGCAGGGGAGGGAAGGAAGGCCCAAAGAGATCACTGTTTTTTAAGTACATGTTTAACTGATCATCCCAGAATAAACCCCAATTTAGCCAATTTATTTTATAAAGCTCATACTTTGAACTAGAATTTGGGATTTAACATTTAAGCATTTTCTTCTTAGTCAAGGTATTAGACTTCTTTATGTGTTTCTCTATATGTAAAACAACTATATTAATGGTACACACTTACACACTTTTGAACATAAATTAGTGAAAATAAACAAATTGTATTGATCATTGCCTGGCACATGTGGTATGATGCTTTTAATTTTATTTACCATTAGAAGACTCACCAACATTAATTATTTGCAAATTCTATGACTGTTGATCCTCATATAACTCATTCATTCATGCATCTGGAAAATGTACACAGAACATATACTGCATTCCTGACACTGTTCTAGGTTCTGAGGGTTCCATCAAACCAGGCCCTGATCTCCTGCCCCCATGGTCTCATATTCAAGAGGAGAAGAAAACATAGAATCCAATATGCAACTACAATATTGCTAATATTAGAGTGATGCTAAATGTTAAGGAGAAAAAAAAATTGGAAAGTGGATGATGACATATAGAAGACTCTGAAAGTATAGGCAGGGGAGATACGGAAGACCCAAAGAGATCACTGTTTTTAAGTACATGTTTCATTGATCATGCCAGAATAAAACCCAAAAATTTAGCCTATTTATTTTATAAATATATTTAATGGGCTAAATACAAAATGCAGCTATTAATCCTTCTTGTATTTCAGTGTCATATAAAAATTCCCAGGAAACTGATGGATGTCTTGCCTCTGCTGTTGTGACAGCCACACTTTTCCTGTTTAGATTGGCCACAGTGTATCTGCCATGACACAATTCATGAAAATTGATAGGTATACCATACCTGTAGCCAAGTGTGTCAAGCCAAGAGCCACCAGTGAATCTACCACGTCTACAAATGCTATAGCCCAGCTAGCAGAGAAATCCTATATGCACCATAACCTGAGCCAGTGAGAGACTCACAGACATTGCTTAATCTGATTGCCAGCTAAGGAAGATATATGGACCCTCCATTACTGTGCTCACTTGGAACTAAAGCCAATGTATCCCATGAAACCAATCCCCAAGGACATATATATCTAGGAGAAAGTATTTTACTATGAAAGACTCCCTGCAAAATTGGTAGAGGCAACTGGTCTGCCAGATGTACAAATATCAACATAGGGACAAAAGAAGCATGTCAACACAAGGTAAAGTGATGATTTTAAAGAAATATAATAACTCTATAATAAAGGACTTCTCCACTAAAAGCAAAAAAAAAAGTGTTGAATTGTTTGAAAATGAATTCAAAATTATGATCTTAAAGATAAAGAGATATAAGAGTACAAACTAATAACTCAATGAAATTGGGAAATTAATTTCATGATCTGAATGAGAAATTCAACAAAGAGATAGAGATTAGGAATAGTAATAAACAGAAATCTTGAGACTTAAAATTGTGATAAATAAAATTTTAAAAATGCAGGCATGAGCCTCAATTTCATTGGTTCTTGCTCTTCTTATTCCTGGAATTAAATCATGAGGTTGTTTGAAATTTTTTATTTTGTTTGATATAAATATTTATTTCTATAAATTTTCCCAATAGTATAGCTTTTTCTGCATAATGATGCCAGCTTTCTGATATTTCATGTGTTTCTTCTTAATATCAATTGCTGCCTGTGGTAGGTAAAATTCTTGGGGACAATAGGCTAAGTTGTAATTCTAAGTGCCTGTAAACTTCCACTTTCACCACTTGAATTATGTTTATCAGATCAGTTATGTTTATTTTCAAACATTTTATAACAGGTATACTAGTTCTTATAATTATTTGATTAGATATTAAGTAAAGCCATATAAACCTTATGAGTATAAAAAGAAATTTGTTAAATCTATGAACACTTTGATTGAATACTTATCTAGATTCATTATGGTAAGGTTTAAAAATGGGTCATTAAATGAGGTATAGGTGACATATTCTAAAAGTTTGGGTGCAGAATCTTAAAATTATGGAATTTTGCACTCTGCTTTGTGATTTTTGATTTTCACTCTATAATAAAGAAAATGAAATTGTATATTAAGAATAGAAAATATTTCATTGTATCTTTTTAAAGAATGCATGGTGTTTAAGATACATTATATTTAGCTCATTTGCTATAATAATATCAATTTCTTAAACTAAAAGATCAATATGTATAATGACTGGAGAAGATTTTTTTCTTTCTTTTTCTAGACATACTCAAGGCTTCATATCAGGAAAAACTCTGATAAGAGGAAGAGGTTCTTCCAATGACTGAAATAGAGTTACCTCTATCTATTGAGATTTAGAGACAGAATGAAGATAATTTATAGGGATCATGGGTCACTTTTTAGAAAATAGTTTTACATAGATAAAGGCAACTTGAAATATGTAAATGTATCAGTTTAGTGATAAGTTGTATTTAAATGAAGAGTAATGATATTAAAAATCCTCATTTTAAATAATACTCATAGGAATAATGAAAAGCTCTGACATAGAAAGCAGATGATCCATGTACTGGAATTAAGCTTGTGCTATTTTCAGCCCTTAGAATGTCACTTACTGCCTCAATTTATCAATCTCATGTTCATCATCTGTTTTGAATTCATAAGACATTTTGATTCATACAACTTAGAGAATTAATCATTCATAAAAGTTTATTTTTTCTGTGTCTAGTACTTTCACTTCTCTAAAGCTTATCTACATGATCAGTATGAAGTGAAATCTGTTAAATCTATGAACACTTCAATTGAATGTGAGTTCTCACATTTTGGATAGTTTTTTTACCTATTAGTTGTAGATATTGGGCAAGTTATTTAATATCTCTGAGCTTTTCTCTTATTGTATGAGGGAGCCCATAATCATGATTACATTCTAGAGTGAAATGACAGGTGGAGAGAACTTATGACAGTGCCTTCCATCATAACAGACCTGAGCCAGAAAGCAAGGCAGTTTCAAATTGCACTTCTTTCTAAAGTGCATCTATATTTTTCATATGTTTTATTTCATGGCTTGTCACAATGGCTGTGCAAATTAGATAGATTAAATAAGTATTAATTCCATTTATGAATAAGAAGCCTAAGTAAAATGTTGGTTCAAAGATTTGGCTAGGACAAGTTGCAGAATTTGGGTGAAAATCTGGCTGTCATTCTTACCTGACACTTACCCTCTGTGAAAGGGTACTCTTCCACTCGCACCACACTAGGTACTATGGACTGTATAAGCAGAGGTTAGGGTTATGCATGTGCACTTATGAAACTGAAGATAATTTGAAGGACATAAACTATACACATAGAGAATAGGTATAATGACAACAGAAGGACAGACAAAAGCACTATAAGATATCAGAGGAGGGTCAAATATATATGGCCTGGATCAGACAGAGAATGCTGCTCCAGGATGGAGGGACACAATCTGCAGCTGTCAAAGGGATGGCATCTGGGCCAGTATGAGTGAATAGAGAAGGAAACTCATCTGCTGGGACATTTCTGTGTTCTGAGTACTGAGATGGTTCCTTGGATCATCTCAATTAGTGATGGAAAATTATTATCGGTCTTCAATTTTGAAATCAGTAAGTTAATTTTCAGAATGGATATCTCCTTTTCAAGAGCAGAATCCATGAATACAAAATATAATTTGATAGATTTATCCAAAAATCAAGTTTTTTTGTTTGTAGTTAATCTATGAAAGTAGAGATGTGAGACTAGTGCAGTTTAGTAAGAGAGAATGATATAAATGTTTGTAGAGGACAGTCATGAGAGGAAGGGTAAATTAGAAAAATAACTTTTCTTAAATCAAAAAGAGCTTGCTTAGGATGAGTGGAATCTAAAATTTGAGAGATTGGGTTCTAAATGTGATGAATTGTGACAATCAGCCTCAGTGAGGGACTTTAACAGATGTGACATGCAATGGGGAGATGATACAGTTTCTTCAGTAAAAGTCATATTTACTAACGTGCTTATTTTAAAGTAGCTATTTTATTTTGAGTGCTTAACAAGTTTTAGACTCTAAAATGTGTACTTAGTTTATATTGTTCTGCTAGACAAACCTTTCAAAGAATATTGACCTGCAGGTTTCCCCTAGATTATCTAATCAGAATCTCCAAGGGAGAAGCTCAGGATTATGGCTATATAAAAAAATTCTTAAGTGATTTGTGTGTGTGTGTGTGTGTGTGTGTGTGTGTGTGTATCTTTTACTGAATATCATTTTTGAATGCCCTCTTCTAAACCAAAGAATGATTTGAATCTATCCAAGATCCTTATGCACAGCAACATCCACTATATATATATATATATATATATATATATATATATATATATATATATATATATATATATATATTTTTTTTTTTTTTTTCATTCATTCCTGGGGTTTAAACCTGGGATGTTTAATGACTGAGCCACATCTTCAGCCCTTTTTATTTTATTTATTTTGAGACAGGACCTCATTATGTTGCTCAGAGTCTTGCTAAATTGCTGAGGCTGGCCTCAAACTTGCCATTCTCCTCAGGCTCTGGAGTCTCTGAGATTACAGGCATGTACCACTATGCCAGGCAGTAGCTAGATTTAAAATGAACATATTCTTTGAGGTATTGTTAGTTCCAAATTATCCAGGATCTGAGCCCTGAGCTGCAAGAGTATTGGGGCCAAGAGGAAGGGTGAAAGTGCCTAGGAGCTGGGATTGACTGTATAAAGGAGCTATAGAGTTAGCGATTTGGGTTGCAGCAGAAAATTGGTCAGGATTTGTAGGCTGGGAGGGCTGTAGTCTCTCTGAAACTGATTTTTTCACCAAAAGTATAGAAAATATTGACCTATGGACTTTCCACAGTGTGAAAAGCAGGTTGGAATTGGGTCAAACTTTGAGGTGATGCACATGGTTTTGAATGTGGTGTGCCTCCTAGCAGCAGAAGCAGATGCTGTCTTCTCCAAGTCTTCTTCACAGGTCTTACACTCAGTATATGAACCCTACTGACTGGGGAGGTTTAAAGACAACTGGAAAGTGAGGCACTGTAAGACTAGGCACAGTGGTGCACACCTGAAATCCCAGCAATTTGGGAAGCTGAGGCAGAAGAATCACAAGTTTGAGGCCAATCTTAGCAACTGGTGAGACTATGAGCAACTTAGGAAGTCCCTATCTCAAAATTAAAAAAAAAAATAAAAAGGATTGGGGATGTAGTTCACTGGTAAAGCACCCCTGGATTCAATCCCAAGTACCCCCAAATAAAGGAGGAGGAGGAGGGGGATGAAAAGGAGGAGGAGGAGGAGGAGGAGGGAAGAAGGAGGAAGAGAGGAGGAGAGGAGAAGGAAGTGCGACACTAGTGTAAGGATATATCAGCAAAAACAGTAAACCACAATTCTAGATTCCCACAGATAAAGTAGATGTTGAACTAACCAAATACATAAAATGGCAGTATAAAAGGAATGCAAACACAGGAAGCAAAAAGAAATTATTTTATAATAAGGGGCAGTCAGACATATTTAATGAAAATAGAGTATGTATCCAAAAAATAATCAATTCTACTTAACAATGAACAGATTAAAAGGCAGACACTCCAAATCTGTGAAAGCTAAGTCATTCAGCAAATTTATCCAAATAGCTTATCTAGAGTGCAACAGAGGTGAGGAGCTGGAAAATTTGCAAGAGGAATTCAGAGATAGGAAGAATAGAGGGAAAAATTCTTAGATATCTATGATCAAAATTCCAGAAAGACAGAATGGAGAGTGTAGAAAAGGGGGGGAAAAATTTTCCAGAGCTGAAAAACAATGTAAATCCATTGAATGAGGAAGCAAAATATATGACCCACATAATAAGTTTAAAGAGTAACAGCATTTTTTCATTTTTCCTATTTTTATTGGTGCAGTTATAATTGTCCACAATGGTAGGATTTGTTGTTACCTATTCATACATGCACATAACAGAGTAACTGCATTTTAACAGTCCAGTGAGTTAGGCATGATTCTGGGTTGAGCTGTATCCCACAAAATTATATTGAAATCCCAACTTCCAGTGACTCAGAATGTGTTCTTATTAAGAAATAGAATCCCTGTGAATGTATTTAGCTGAGATGAGGTCATGTTGGAGTAAGGCGGGCCTTTAATCCAATAAGACTGGTGTCCTTATAAAAATCAGAGAGACTTGGGGACAGAAGCAGACAGGACAACATATGAAGACACAGGATGATGAAAGCAGAGTTTGAGGAACATGCCTGCAAGAATGGATAATGAAGCATAGCAGAAAAGAAGACCAGCAGTGGGAAGAGAGAGAATGGCCCTGCTGACACCTGGACCCGGGGCTTCCCACCACAGAACTGTGACCCACAGTTCCATTTTAAGCCTCCCAGTTGGTCCTAATTTGCTTTGGCAGTCCTGGGAAATGAATACAGGCATTATTGATTCCATCTTGCAGAGGAGTGCATGAAGTTGTAGAGATTAACTACTTAGGCAAGTGACTGAGGAGCATGTTAATGTCGTGGATTTAGATTCCAATAGTAGAGGAGAGAACACACGTGATAGAACAGAAATCGAAAGCTAGGTGACTACAGACAATCACAGATGTATTTTCTCTGACTTTCACAGGTTTAATTATTTTGACTGCGAATTATTTATCAGAAGTAGAAAATTGTGAGATTCCAAGTAAAATTTTGCATTGCAGCCCTGTCTTGCCTGAATTTGCACATGGCAATAGTGACTGGGAGGCTCTAGTGCTGCATCATGCATTCACCTGTTTTTCCATTTTCCCATGGCCACCTAACCTGGTTAACTCAACCTACGTTCCCTGACAAGCTTGAAGGGATGCTTTTATTTTGTGACATCTGCTGGAGAAACTAGAAACCAAATACTGTACTCAATCCATCTTGTAATGGTTAATAATAATTGTTAATTATTATTAATCTCAACACTACACAAGTGTAATGACTGGCATGATAATTATTTACCTTGAGTCTCAGTCTTTCTAACTAGAAACCCCCTGCCTTGGAGAAGTTGTTGGATTAATTTAATGCCTGAGAAGCAAAAACAGCTCTTGAACAACAGATATCCAGAAATGTTATTTATTACCTTAATATAGCCCTTCAAGTATCTATGAGCTAGCAAAGTATGAAGTGTCATAAGAGAAAGGTTTTCATAGGAGTAAAAGAATACATTTCCACAAACAGTCCAAGAGTGAGCAATTACAATAAAATAAATTTAAGGGATAAAGCAATGTAGTATGTAACATTAATTTGCACTATTAATCTGAAAATTCTTCATTGCATGATGCACCACTTGCCCACTTGCTTTTAGTGCTTCTAAGGTGAAGAGTTGTCATGTGGTCAGTGTCCCACATCAACACGTGATATATCAGTTTCTTTCCATTATCTTCCTGAAGATGTTCGCTGAAGTACTTAGGGCTACTCCACTCCATGCAGGAGGGCACAGAAATTTAATAGCAGCCTGACTCTGTGGGAAAGTTTCAACCAATGGATGGCAGTAGTCAATTAATAAATATTTCTACTCCTAATTCCCCATCATCTAGTAAGGTAGTTTCTACATGATTACACAGGCTTCTTAGCAATGATTAAAATCTGGTTTCTCAAAGCAGCAGTGAATCCATCAATGCAAGTCTTTATCATATTAACTTCCTTTCAGTCCAAATAAGCTGCTAAAGTATCTGACCCCATGTCTACTTTCAGATGCTTCCAAAATGAGTCATTATCATCATCATCATCATTGCAAAGGTCTTCATCATTATCATCTTTATTAAATAGTTTCTTTGAGGAAATAAGTATGCTTAATTTTCTATATACATCATATCATGAAATTCTTACTACAGTATGAGATTGGTAGGACTAACTGTCCTCACTGACAAAATCTGTAGCTAGCTAGGGTTAATTACACATAAAGTCATACATGAAATAACAAGTATGGGACCTAGATGGATTTGGATACATACCCAGATAAGTTTCCTTATCCAAATCTAGTCTAAAAAGAGTGTCAGATTGGGGCTGGGGATGTGGCTCAAGCGGTAAGGTGCTTGCCTGGCATGTCCACAGTTCTGGGTTCGATCCTCAGCACCACATAAAAATAAAATAAAGATATTGTGTCTACTGAAAACTGAAAAATAAATATTAAAAAATTATCTCTCTTTTCTCTCAAAAAAAGAGTGTCAGATTCATGTATTTTTAATAGTCCATATTTCTCAACAATAGCCCATATTACCTCAGCTTCTTTTCTTTTTAAACTTCATTTTATTTTATTTGTTTTACTTTATTTTTATGTGGTGCTAAGGATGAAACCCAGTGCCTCAGACATGCTAGGCAAGTGCTTTACCACTGAGTCACAACCCCAGCCCTTACCTCAGCTTTTGAAGCCTTGTTCCTCATATATCTTATTAGACTTATCTCCCATTGCATCCCCCAATATGAATTTGTTAACTTTATTTACACAATCCAAATTATTGCATAATCCCTAAATATTTGTTTTGTCTGCTTGGTCAGGCTACAAGCTCACTGTTTGGGGGTTTGTTTTCTTTTAGTCGGAGGAGGTTCTATTCCTTTGTGAGTCCTCCACTACTCTTTGAAGAGACCATTAAATTATAGTTAAATGGCATTTGACACGGATAATATATGTATTTTTTTTAGATAAATGGAATATGAGACAGAATAGGAAGGAAGCATGAATAATATACAAAACTCCATGTAAACATTGAGACCTTCATTTGAGCTTTCTAAACTTCTTCACTTAGGTGTTAGTAGCACATGACTCCCTAATCCTTCCATTTTTTGTTCTGGGTATTGATGACCTTTGATTATAAAAACTGTTTAAGAAACTGCTTCCTTGGTATTGAAAGGTAGAAACAAAAAAATAAACATAAAAAAAAACATTCTCTGTTGGGCTTTACCAATTATATCATCAGGGGCCAATTAGAAGTGTCCCTAGATACTCTAGTGAATTTTTAAAATATATTTATTTATTTTTATGTGGTGCTGAGGATCAAACCCAGTGCCTCATACATGTAAGGCAAATACTTTGCCACTGATCCATAGCTCCAGCCCTCTAGTGAATTCTTTATCCAAGCGTAGTCCATAGTCTTCTTTCATAAAACACTGTGTTTATGTTGCTTGCTGGCACTGATAAGAAGTAGGTCTTAGCATAATAATTCTCATCTTTTATTTTTTTCCAAGTCTCCTTTCACTCTCTACTATTCCCTCCCCTGACACACACACACACACACACACACACACACACACACACACACACACACATTTACTTGAACTTACTCAAGACCTACTGCCCCATGGTCCCACCTTCCACCAGTCACCAAGACTATATTTAGCTTTTCCTGAAAATAATGCTCTATTAGCGCAATACACTTTGAAAATGATAAAACAAAATTAATGCTAGTAGTAAAATATTGGATTAAAGATTCATTTTTAATTTTTCCAGTCACCTTACAGCATAATAGATGCAGCAATAAAGGTTCAAAAAACACTAGAAACATGTTTTGTCTCTCAACAGGCTTCAAGCACAATTGAATCCAATGAAAACAATGACAAGAAGAAAGTTATATTTGTTATGCTAAAGTAACACAAGACTTACCCAGTGGTAGTACTAGATAATGAGGACTTTCAGTTTCTCCTTAAAATCAGTAACAGTTCAAAGTGGCCCATATTTGGAAGATGGTACTACAGCAAGTTTGGAGCATCCATTAGATCTATGAAAATTTTCCTCATTACAACAGCATTGGGATTAACTCTAGCTCATGAGAAGTACAGGTTTTCAAGCCCCACATATACCTGCCATTAAAAGTAGCATTTATAAGATTACAGGTAGTTTATCTGTATATTTAAGTTTGAGAACAGTGTTCTAACTGTTTCTTCCAGCTAATACCTTCTGAGATACCACAATATATCAACACAAGAAAAGTTACCAACAGCAACTCAAAATTCTGGGCAGCGATTAAATGATTTCACACTGAAATCCTATACTAAAAGGTTTCAGAACTACTAAATTTGGGTTTAACTGAAGGACAGCTTACTCCTTATAGCAAGTTGAACAAACAGTAATGAATCTTAAATTGGCAAGTCCTCTATTTTCATCTCAAGATTTCACTGACTTAATTTCTCATGGACAAATTGTGTTTCCTACCAAAGAACTCAAAAGACAAAGAGTTAATTTGTTTTATGTTTTATTGGAATAAAACGAGGAATAAAGTTGTTGAACTTGCTATTTTACTTCTAGTATATTAAGACTGGGTTGTTCTTTCCTATGAAAATGAAGGAGAAATGAGAGTTAAACCATTGCCTGGAGTAACAGTAGCTTCATTGTTTATACTGTTAGTGTCTACTCACCAAATATGCCTTTATTTGTTCAAGAATAGTAAGAAGCTACAAGAAATGTTGGCTGTGGTGTTCAGCAGCAATGCCCTCAAACAAAGAGGAATGGTCAATGAATCTTGAGATGAATAATGATGGATATTCTGCTGGGTTGATAATCTCCATGATTATGCAATTGATGACAATACTTGATGTCAAAATTAGGTGGCTTAATCATTGTCATACTCTATATTTCAGAATACTAATAGTAAGTATGCTAATAATGAAAATAATGTTTTTGCTCTAATATCCAGAACAAATATATTTTCTGTATTAATTCATCACTGATATAAATCTAGGTTGCTTCCAAATACTATCTATTGTGAATAGTGTAGCAACAAACATGGATGTCAAGGAGTGTCTTTGATACACTGACATTATTGCCTTTATATGTAACTGATACTGTAGAAATACAAAGGGTCATTTCACACTATTATGAATTACTATACAATAATGATTGGAGAACCTAGAAAATTGTATATTTATGAACACATATGTTCCAAAATTGAGCTATGAAGACATAGAAAACCTAAATAAAGCAATAATGAGGAACGAAATTTAATAAGTAATAGAAAGTCCTCCAACAAAGAAAACTCTAGTACCAGATACCTTCACTGCTAAATTCCACAAAACTTTTAAGAAAAAGTTAACACCAATTCTTCTGAAACTACTTCAAAAAATAGAAAGCCATGTATTTCTTTAAAACCCATTCTGCAATGTCAGCATTAGTCTGAGACCCAAACCAGACCATGACACAAAATAAAAACAGACTATAGACTAATATCTCTAATGAACATACATACATAAAAGAATTTCTAACAAAATCCTAGCAAATTGAATTCAGTACTGTATTCCAATTGAGATAAGCTCCAACCTATAGAGCTACTGGGAAGTAATGGTGCCTTGGAGAACTGGGGCCTAGTGAGAGAAAGTAAGGTCCCTTGGGACATAACATTGAAAGAGATTGTGAGTCTCCAGTCACTTTCTCTTTCCTCAGTTCCAGGCTGTGACAAGGTAAGCAGCTTCTTCCTCCACGCATCCCTTCATGGCTTGTTACCTCACCACAGGACCAAAGGCAATGTGACCAATTGACCATGGACTGAAACAACCAAAACTGTAATCCAAAATAAATCTTTATTTTAAGTTGGTAATCTCAGGTATTTTGTTGCCATAATGGGAAGCTGACTAACATAGCATATCAAAAAGATCATTCATTATCATCAAGTGAGATTTATCCCAGAGATGCAAGAAAGGTTTAATATCTACATATTAATAAATGCAATATATTACATTAATCAAAGGACAAAAAAATCATATGATTACAGGAATAGATGTAAAAGAGCATTCAACAAAATTCATCATTCCTTCATGATAAAAACTGAAGAAATTAGTTGTAGAAGGGACATATTGTAAAATATATAAAAAATTACAGCCAATTTGTACTGAAATTGTAATGCTTTCGCTCTAAGATCTGGAACAAAAGGATGTCAGCTTTCACACTATTCATCAATACAGTACTGGAAACATTGGCCAGAACAATTAGGCAAGAGAAGAAAATAAGAGGTAAACAAATAAGAAAAGAGAAAGCCAACTTATTGGTAGATAATATAATTCTCTAAATAAAATACATGAATCTCCATACTGCTTTCCATATTGGCTGCACCAATTTGCAGTCCCACCAGCAATGTTTGAATGTACCTTTCTCCCCACATCCTTGCCAACACTTACTGTTGTTTGTATTCTCAAAAGCTGCCATTCTGACTGGAGTGAGATGAAATCTTAGAGTAGTTTTGATTTGCATTTCTCTAATTGGTAGATATATTGAACTTTTTTTCATATATTTGTTAATTGATTATATATCATCTTCTGAGAATTGTCTGTTCAGTTCCTTGGTCCATTTATTGATTAGGTTATTTGTTTTTTGGGTTTTTTTTTTGATATTTTGCTTTTTGAGTCTTTAAATACCTTAGAGATTAGTGCTCTATCTGATGTGCGAGTGGTAAAAATTTGCTCCCAAGCTGTAAGCTTTCTATTCATCTCACTGACTGTTCCTTTTTATAAGAAGAAGCTTTTTAGTTTTAAACTATTCCATTTATTAATTCTTGATCTTAATTCTTGTGCTATAGGAATCATATTAAGAAAGTAGGGGACTAATCCAATATGATGGAGGTTTGAGCCTACTTTTTTCTTTTATTAGATGCTGGATCTTTGGTTTAATTTATAGGTCCTTGATCTGCTTTGATTTGAGTTTTGTGCATGGTGAAAGATTTAATTTTTTTAATTTTAAAATTTAAAATTTAATTTCATTTTGTTGCATATGGATTTCCAGATTTCCCAGCACCATTTGTTAAAGAGGCTATCTTTTCTCCAATTTATGTTTTTGGGGACTTTGTCTAATATATAACTGTAATTATGTGGGTTAGTCTCTGTGTCCTCTATTCTGTACCATTGGTCTACCAGTCTATTTTGGTGCCAATACCATGCTGCTTTTGTTACTATTGCTCTATAGTATAGTTTAATATCTGATATAATGATGCCATCTGCCTCACTCTTCTTGCTAAGGATTGCTTTAGCTATTCTGGGTCTCTTATTTTTCCAGATGAATTTCATGACTGGTTGGGAGGGGGAACAAGGGATGATTAGATGAACTCTAGATAGGGCAAAGGGGTGGGAGGGGTAGGGAGGGGGCATGGAGGTAGGAAAGACGGTGGAATGAGATGGACATAATTACCCTAAGTACATGTATGAAGACACAAAAACTGTGAATATACTTTGTATACAACCAGAGATGAAAAATTGTGCTTTATATGTATAATATGAACTGTAATGCATTCTGCTGTCATGTGTAACAAATTGGAATAAAAAAAGAAAAGAAAATACATAAAGCTTCTACTAAGAGATTATTAAAACTTATAAACAAACTCAATAATATTTCAGGATACAAAATCAACATGAATAACTCAGTAGCATTTTCATGCACCATGAATGGGATTTCTGAGAAAGAAATCAGGAAAGGAATCCCACTGACAATAGTTAACAAAAATAACAATACCAAGGAAAAAAAATTGCTTGAGAAAGTAAAAATTATAAAACGCTGATAAAACAAATTAAGGAAGACACAAGAAAATGGAAATACTTCCTATGTTCATGGATTAGAAGATTAATATCGTTAAATGTCTGTGCTACCCAGAGCAATCTACAGATTGCAATCTGCATTAAACTGCCAGAATTCTACAGAATAGAATCAAAAGTCCTAAATTTCATGTGGAAACACAAAAGATTCTGAATAATCAAAAAGAATAAAAATGGAGATATCATACTACCTGATTTCAAAAGCTAGATCAATCAAACAGCATGGTTTTGGGTATAAAAACAGATGCACAGAGCAATGGAACAGAATAAGGTACCTAGAAATAACCCCAAATATTTATGGCCTACTGATTCTAGATAAATGCACCAAAAACATATATTGAAGAAAAGATGGTTTCCTTAATAAATTGCTTGAGAAAATTTGATATGTATAGGCTAAAGATTGAAACTTGACCCCACTCTCACACCCTATACAAAAATAATCTAAAAATGAATGAAAGACATAAATATTGTCCCTGAAACTATTAAAACACTCAGAAAAAAAATAGAAAAAACACTTGAAGACATGAGTATAGGAAACCAGTTTTTGGATAAGACTCTAAAATCATAGAAAATAAATGGAATTATATCCAACTAAGAAAATTCTTTACAGAAAAGGAAACAGTCAAAAAAGTGAAGAGACAATCAATCTACAGAATAGAAATAAAAATTGCACACTATTTATCTGACAAAGGAATAATATCCAGAATCTATAATGAAGTTTAAAAACCACAACAAAAGAGTCTCCTCAAAAATCCCTAGGATATATAAAGAATTCAAAAATCTTAACACACACACACACACACAAAAAAAAAAAATTAAATAACCCAATCAATAAATGGGCCTAGGAACTCAGAGATGATATATAATTAATCAACAAATATATGAAAAAATGTTCAATATCTCTAGTAATTAGAGAAATGCAAATCAAAACTAAGATTTCATCTCACTCCAGTCAGAATGGCAGCTATTAGGAATACAAACAACAATAAGTGTTGGCGAGGATGTAGAGGAAAAGGTACACTCATACACTGCTGGTGGGACTGCAAATTGGTGCAGCCAATATGGAAAGCAATATGGAAATTCCTTGGAAAACTGGGAATGGAACCACCATTTGAACCAGCTATCCCACTCCTTGGTCTATACCCAAAAGACTTAAAAACAGCATACTACAGGGACACAGCCACATCAATGTTTATAGCAGCACAATTTACAATAGCTAAATTGTGGAACCAAACTAGATGCCCTGTAGTAGATGAATAGATAAAGAAAATGTGGTGTATATACACAATGGAATATTACTCAGCATAAAAGAGAATAAAATCATGGCATTTGCAGGTAAATGGATGATGTTGGAGAATATAATGCTAAGTGAAGTAAGCCAATCCCCCAAAAAACAAATGCTGAATGTTTTCCCTGATATAAGGATGTTGATTCATAATGGGGATGGGGGTTGGGGAGCATGGGAGGAATAGATAGGGGAGGGAGGGGAAAGGAGGGGGCATAGAGGTAGGAGAAATGGTGTAATGAGTTGTATATCATTACACTAAGTACATGTATGAAGATACAAATGGTATGTTGTATACAACCAGAGAAAAATTGTGCTCTATAAGTAAAATATGAATTGAATCACATTCTGCTATCATATATAACAACTAGAATAAAAAAAAATTTAAATGGTCAAAGAAGATAACTTGAGTTGAAAATGTTGATGGAATTTTCAAGGAAGAAGAGTTTTAAAATTCCAAATGAGATCTAGTCCTCAGATATTTTGAGGATCACTCAGGCCAGGCCATAGCAACTCTTTACTGATCCTCTTAGATTACACCCTGTACTTTAACTTGAAATAAACTCCTCAAATAAAGATTCTTCAAAATGTTCCTTATCTCATGTCATGTCTTTCTCTAATTACCAGATTGGGGTTGTATGCCATATTTAGGAGTCAAGAAATTGGAAATATTGACCTTGTCCATCCTCAGTTTTCATCAAGGGCAGAGTTCTTCAAAATTTAAAACAGTTGCAGTTTAAATCCCAAGTTCTTACCACTGAGTTACTTAGTGCCTTACTTTTGCTGAACCTTAATAATAAGGACACTGGCCTCATAAAAAGGAAACATCATTTCTACTTTATGTGTCTAGTTATCAGTTTATTTATCAGTAATTAACATTATTAAAATAACATATAGAATGAGGGAACAAACATGCATTAAAACTCTAAATAAAATTTTACCCAATTTGTTCATAAATATTATAATTATTACTGGTTCCCCTCATGAGAAAATAAATTTCTAACAGGCACTGTTATCTTCAGACCCCAAAATGTGCAAGCATATAATAGGTGTTCTATGATTTTGTTGAATATGGTATACATAATTAATTAATGAGTTAATACTTTCCATACACCAAATTATTAAAATTCTCCAAGATTGATACTATCATTTTGGTAATATACTTTGAAGATGGGCATTTCCACATATTATTGAAGGGAATATAGGAAAATTTTGACTATTGACTATATGAATACATAGACACTTTCAACTAGGAAATTCACTTCTAGGTAATTACTCTGCAGTTACAGTTGCATACATCTGCAAATGCAGGTTTCTCTACATCATGTCATTTGTGCACTGGGCAACTTTGGAAACAAATTAAATATTCACAATTCAGGAAGAAGTTATATGAACTTGGTACTTTTAAAATGTACTTATATAGAAAAATCTTAAATGATTTAAATGTAAAAGTTAAAATACCTTACAGTGTTAATTACGCCTTACCTGTTTTAAAAAATAGAGATAAAAGAAAGTATAAATATATAAGCATTGGCTTATATATTCCATGAAAATCCTGGGAGGTTAAACAAGGATTATATAATAATGGTTGTCTAGGTAGGGTTGGAGATAATTACTGAGAAGGGCAGAATTTTGTGGGAATCTCCGACTTTTTACTTAAGCTTTTTGATGTTTGAATCATTTTAAATTTATTTAAAAATACATTTAGATTTAAAAGGTTAAAACACAATAAAATGTATTTGAAATAACAAAGTAATTAATGATTTATTATGGAGTCTAGGGTTTAAAGAGTATTTCTGGTGTCCTGATTTTCACTGGTGAGAGTGCAGTTGGGTCAGGGTTAATGATTACTAGATGATCTCTTTGGAGCACTCAGGTCAGTTTCAGCTGAAAACCATTAGACCTTGGTAAATGTTGTTCAAGGCCATACACGAAGGCACTGAGGAACCAAGGACTGTGTGTTTCCCATCTTGGCTGCAGAAGGGAGTAAAATGCACTATTTTTAACACACTCTGTTGTTTGCTCCACTGAGGTATTAGTTAAATTTGACATTTCTCCCCCTAATACCACCTCCGAATCAGAAACAGGTTTCCTGCCAAGAAACAGCACACACTTTCCATTCTATGTGCCAAAACAGGTACTTGGATTTGCTTTTTTCATTTGTGAAATGTTCCATGTCTTCACTGTTGGAATCTATATTATTTTTCAAAATTCTAAAATGACCACACCTAAATAAAAACTCTCCCTAATTTTCTTTCATGAGACATAGTTATTTGTTTTATAGCACTTATTATAAATTATGAAAACTGATAGATGATAGTTTAAACAGATAGGTAGATAGATATAAATAGATTGACAGATGGGTCCATTATTTTATCATTAATGCTCCCACTGCATATAAGCTCTATGAAAGCAGGGAATGTCCTTCATGTTTACCACTATATTTGCACCACCTAGCACAATGCTTGCATAGGACAGGCACTCTAGATGTTTGTTTAGTGGATATTTTAAGGAAGTGTTTTAAGTGACTTGTGTTTCACAAATCACAAACCTATGTTTCTTTTGTTGTTGTTGTTGTTGTTGTTTTTTCAGTACCAGGGATTGAACTCAGGGGTATCTAACCACCAAGCCACATCCTCAGCCCTATTTTGTATTTTATTTAGAGACAGGTTCTCACTGAGTTGCTTAGTGCCTCACTTTGGCTGAGGCTGGCTGTGAACCTCCAACTATGTTTTAATTTGTGATTGAAGACCTGATCTTTCAACTCATTCTTTCTAGTTTTTAAACTTGTCTTGATTATGGAAAAATACATATGCCATAGAATTTCGCATTCAAATAAAATTAATCATATAATTTAGTGGTTTTAATTTCATTTATAATACTGTGTAACAATCATAATATATATCTATATGTATATGAAACTAAAATTTTTCATCATCCCCAAAAGAAACTCTATTAAGCAATAATTTCTACCCCAAACCCTGGTGATCCCTAATCTACTTTTTGTCTCCTGTAATATTGCTCATTTCAGACATTTCATATGGAAAAATATAATATTTTGTCTATTATGTCTGGCTCATTTCACATAGCATAATGTTTTTATAGTATATCCATGTTGTAGCAAGTATCAAAGCTACATTCATTTTCATAGCTAAATAATATTCCATTGTATTATATAATGCATTTGTGCATTGATGAATGCTTGTACTGTTTCCACTTTTTGGCTTTTGTGAACACAGCTGTTAAAATGAACATTTAATTACAAGTATCCATGGCTTGTTTTAAACTTATCTGCTGAGTTAGATAGTTTTTTTGGGAAAACATGAATATATAGTTTTTTTAGTTATATAAAACATTAGGATTAATTTTGACATAATCGCAAAAGCATGAAACATAATTTGCTATAATTCAGTCCTCAGCATTTTCCCCCTTAATACTATACTCCTTTTACTCCTCTCCTTCTATTCTACCGATTTTCTGCAATTTACCTATGGTTTTATTTTGTTTTTAATTAGTGTCTTGTAGATGTACTTAATATTGAGTTCACTGTGGTATATTCATATATGTACATATGAAAATTCATTCAGATTTATTCTATTATTCTTTCTTCTATAGTAGCTGAATAATGTTATGGTCCCATCAGAAGTATACAAGAATTCCAATTTCTCAACATACTTGCCAAATTTTTTATTCTATGTTTATTTGTTTGTTTGTGTTTATTATTGTCATCCTAGTAGGTTTGAAGTAGTAACTCGTTGTGGATTGATTTGCATTTACCTTGTGAGTAATTGAGCATGTTTTCATGTATTTATTATCTAGTAGTATGCCTTCTTTGGAGAAATGTTTAAGATCATTGTCCATTTTTAAATTGGTTGCTTAGAAATTTATTGTTATGCTCTAGGAGTTATTTATATTGTCTGGATATTAAACCCTTATCCATAATGGAAGTTAATATACAAAGTACATACATAAATATACTTAAATTTTAGTGTCATATCTAAGAATCTGTTCCAAATCCAAAGTCATGAAAATTTACCCACATGTTTTCTTCTAAGATTTTAATAGTTTCAGTAGTGGATTTGTTTTAATTTTTTGGAATGTGGTATGAGGTAGTGTTTCCACCTGCCTTCTTTTTCCATATGGAAATCCAGTTTTGCCAGTATCATTTTTTGACACATTTTCCTCCACATTCCTGATCTCTGGACCCCCATAAAAAACTGCCACCTCTTCAACTTAAGACAATAATGTTATTTAATAAATATTTATTTTTATTCTACAAAATTATTCTATTGCCTTAATTTTGGGATAGTATACTCAGGAACATATACTATTACCATATATTTGTCCTAAATTTTTCTCTTGATTTTTTTCTGCCTTTTCTATCACATTATCTAATATTAAAAATTTATATCTGTAATAAAAATCTGTACTATCTTTACTTGATTTCCAGAGTGTGTAGTATTTTTGCTTCTAATATATATATATATATATATATATATATATATATATATATATATATATATAACAGAAACAAAGAAAAGGAAATCTGTCTCTTTAAATGTTTCCTAAATGCAATAGCCTTGGAAATATTTTCAGAAAAGAAATACTTGATAAAGAGTTCAAATTATAAAGATAGAATCTTTTTTGTTTGTCTAAGATAAGTCATTTGTAGACAAAAATAATGAAAATTTTGAGTAATAATTTTTGCCTTTCAAAAAGGAAGGTTACAAAATCCTGTATTTAAGCAAATAGGCATTTTGAAGAATCAGACTTTGTACCTAAATTCACACACGTACTCCATACCATATCACTTTCTGTCACCTAGATGAGAGAGAGCTTTGATCTTGGCAACTACATGCTGAAAATGTTCAAGCCAAAAATAAATAGAGCTTTGATTCTTGAATCACCTCTTGGAGGACAGCCAGGCACTGAATGGAAATATTCTCTTTGGAATTGCCATATATAAAAAATACATGTTTGTCACATTTAAGCCATCATACATTTTTATTTTATTAATTATATCATACAGAGGGACTTTTAAAGATTCTCCCATCTTCAGTGCATAATTTATTAATTTGTTTATGGATAATATATGTATGTGAGCAGGACGTTAATTTGTCTTGATCATCCCTGTATTTTTAGCCAAGAGAACAGTGCTTTTGATACAGCAGATGTGCAATTTGTGCGTGTGTGTGTGTGTGTGTGTGTGTGTATTGGAAAACTACATTTTATAGTATTAATCATTTCATTCAGCAACTATTATGTATACCTACTATGAACCAGATTTGCTTCATTAGGTATCATTGCAAATAATGCATGCATGTTCACTGTTCTCATTGGAGAGAAAGAGCAATGCACTTAGAAAATAAAAATACAGTGAAATGATACAATGAAAATTACAATTGCAGAGACAATGCACGATACTGGAGGATCAGTGGTGTAAAATAGGATGGTGGCACGAGGGATAGAAAATGTTCACTTGATGAAAGAACCAAAAATTTTGCCATTGTTTGAATGCTGGGGTCCAGTGGCAGGAAAAGCGGAGTGGGGGGTTAACTGAAATCACTCGTATAAAAGGCTGAGTGGCTTTGTTGCCATTTGCAAATGGGACAGAGTAGAATAGGAATCTTGTGGAAGGATGATTTTAGCTTTGGACCTTGAGTTTAAAATGACTGAAGATTTCAGTAGGCAGTTAGGGCAGAAGCTGGGAATTCGGGAGAGTTATCTAGATTTGAGAATTTGATGCAAGAAAAATCATGGGGTAGATAAAACCTAAGCCGTGGAAGTGGAAAAGACAGCCCAAAGAGCATCTGAGTGTGTCTAAGAATCGATTTCTGAAAAATCTCCACTATTCTCTCACTGTGGATCAACTTCATGGATGAGTGTTTAATACTTAAGGACATAGACTCCAAAGGATGTGCTTGCTTTGGAAACAACATCTATTACTGACAAAGGAGGATCATTTCTAGATTAAGAGGATTAAAGTTATTAAAACGGTCACTTATCAGTCCTAAGGATTATTTTCACAAATACTCTGGGTATTTGTCAGTAACAATTCCTTTCATAGGCTGTCTGTTGATCCACTTTGAGATGTGATTACCTGGAAACAAAGGCACTTGCTGATTGATGTCTTAAAGTGAAACTCATCTCTCGAAATGGGCATGCGCTTAGGGATCCCAGACTGGCCAGCATTGTATGATAAGTATTTCCAGCATGAAACTCTCCAGCTCAGAGCTGACCAGGATACAGGGAAATAGAAAAAAAAAAAAAAGTGTGTGTGTGTTTTTAGCTTATACTATTTGATTAAGATATATGTTAACTGGGGTGATTGAGGGTTTCTGAGCTGAAGGGATCAAGTCAGTAGATACGAAAGTGGCAATTTGGAGTGTGCTACTCCTTTAAATTAGTCATTTCAGGGACCATCTCAGACTTCAGAGCTGCTGTTCCTGGAGCCTTTAATTTGCTTTAACTTTACCTTTAATCCTCACATAAATCAAATGGATTGAATAAGTTTTCATCATCTTGACTTGATCATGTGTAAGTTTCATACTCTAAATATAAAAGTTAAAGAAAAATTGTGAACTCTACAATTTGGGTTACAATTTGGAATTTCTCTATTTTACTTGGTTATGATTCTGTATCTCTGTGAATAAAAGTTTCAATAAAGTAATTCTACTTAAAGCAAAATGCGTTGCTTCTTCACTTGTTGGAAAGCACTAGGCTTAGCCTTTGCAAGCTCACTTGGTTTTGTCAAGGATTCCATGTGGATTATGTCAATTCAGTTTTACACATAAACACACTGTGCCTGAGAGAGATCAGGAAACTTTTTAAATGATCACAGAGTTTATGACAGACCTGCCTTGACCTTAACCTGTGCTCTTATCACTGAACATACAGAAAAACCATCCTCAAAGTGTGTTTCCTCAAAGCAATACAAAGCAATCGTCTGATTACTATACAAAGAGCCCCGAGCCAATCTCTGATACCTCACAGGCACATAGAAACTTCCTGGTCAGTGGCATATGTGTTGCTGCAGAAGAAAATATTGAAAAAAAAGAAAATATTGAAAACCCTCTCTTCCTGAATTTGATGTCAACCCACAATGATTTTTGCCCTAATTTATGACTGACAAATAAAAAAAAAAGAAAGAAACCACATTAGATTTCATTTTAGCTTTAAAAAAAGCACATCAAAAATGAACCAACCTGAAAAATCCAGTAAATACTTTTTCTTCATCTGAGCCCTCAAACCCTTGCTGTAGTCTTTGCCAGAAGTTTTTGGAGTTGGCCTGAGCTAACAAATTAGGAGCTCTCCTGAGCCTTTAGGAAGATAATACTTCATCATTTATTACTATATATGCAAGGGAAAGACAGCCTAAGCAGAATTAATGGCCATTTCCTGCCATGAAGGGTCTAGAGCCACAGGGTGTCCTCATGCTGTGCTGACTCCACCAATCCCCATTCCTCAGGCAGCAAGCCACATCTTGTTGCAAGCTGCCCATTTGGACTAGAAAGGCCACATTTACTATCAGTGTTTTCATGAACATTTATTTGAGGAAGCTTTGTTTCTGGCAATGAAATATCTATCCGTGGGTCTTCTCTATTGTTTTCCCAGCAAGAAAGGTTTGTTTATTACACTGAGTAATTGTAGTTCTGGCTCTGTAAAAGCAGATGAGAGCATTACAGTAGAACAGATAAAAGCATTACAAAGATTCAATGTTATTGAAAACTTTGAGTAAGGCTTCATTTGGTTCCCCTCAGAGCAGATCTCTGGTGCTAAAAGCAGCAAAGTGGGCTGTTTGTGTATCTACTGGACTGTAGGGGGATCATGAGCAAAAACCAAAGGGAATGGAAGAGACTGACTCACTTACATTACAATCATCCATGACTTTCATTGCCCCGGATGGATTGATCTTGTTTGGAATGGGGAGGGGAAAAACACCAAAGAAGCAATGTAAGAGATTTATTAGAAATAGATGGTCACTGTTGACACTAATCAGCTTCGTCTGATGCAAATTATTATTTTTTTCCCTCTTATAAGAACATTTCTCCTCCTGAAGCAGCTTGGAAAGTGTCAGAAGTCCACCAGCAATCCCATCTTTACTCTGTGGACTTGTTACTGAACTCAGGTCCTTGGATTGAGAGTTAATAATTGAAAACTGAACCCAGAAAGAATTTAATACAGTTAAGGCTTTACTGGGAACTTCTGTTCAAGCCAGAAGTGAAACAGCGTGGACCCAGTGTTTCAGGCCAGCTCTCACAAAAGACAAGGTATGCAGCTTTTGTGGTATCCTTGGGGTAGGAGGAGTTCCTTGGTTTCTTGATGTGGTCCCATGTGGAGGTGAAATTTCTCTTCTTCATGATTGCACATGGCAAGTCTTACTATCTGTAAGTTTCCACATAGAGGGGTGTGTTTTACTATGCCAGTAAGTAAAAGTTAACTATGTTTTACTTTAGAGACAATGCTATGTATGTGTTTGCCCCTCTCTGCCTGGAATTTGCCCTTCATTATCTGGGTAAGTCTCTGATATTATTTTCAGAGTGGAGCAGACTATTACCCTAACTCAGTGGCCTTGTCTTGGTGATTTTGCTTTGTCTGGCTCCAGTTTCTTTCAAAAGCTGAGCTGACTCTTCTGCCTCCTATCTCCACTCTTGTTATCTACTCCCATAATACTAATCAGAAAGGGCAGACTTCAGAGAATGGCCCACAGGGTGGCACCATGCCAGAGATCAGCCACACACACACATATACAAAATGGGAGAGTTGACCATCAAACAGAACCCATGTGTGATTTGTAATGCAAGTATGATTATTTAATGCACAGTTAATTTTATGCACATATTTTCTGTAGTCTCTGACAAACCCACCATCACTATACATTTCAAAAAGTTCCTGATAGGGTTATGGGTTAGGAACAGTGTGGTAGGTAGAAAAAAGAGATGTCTTCTCATCCAATAAATTCATGGGCTTCTTAGGCTGGGGAAGACATTATGCATTAGTTCCTAGGGACATCAAAAGGACTCTAATGAAGACATTCTGACCCAGCAT
Source organism: Callospermophilus lateralis (assembly GCF_048772815.1). Classification (NCBI taxonomy): domain Eukaryota; kingdom Metazoa; phylum Chordata; class Mammalia; order Rodentia; family Sciuridae; genus Callospermophilus; species Callospermophilus lateralis. The sequence goes on along the minus strand of NC_135306.1, from coordinate 121,861,518 downwards.
GAACTACCACTATCAGGAGCAACTGCCTACCCAGAATGGGAGATGATGCATTGTAATCAGCAGAGGAAATAGATAACAAACAAAGGCCACAGAGGAGGAAGGGCAGGAATAAATGCCCTAGGGCCACACACACAGGAATAGGGTGTGAGGTTGAGACATAGGAAACCTCTTCTACACTGACAAGACTAATGAGGATAACAATAATTGGGCTCAGGATACAGGAACTACTTAGGTGTGAGGTTGAATCCCTGGATCTTCCCTGGAGGAAGGTCCATCTTCTATGCAAGTCCAGTCTCTTCTTCACAGTGGTGCTTGATGTGGCAAGCCTGAGCTCCTTTTCTAATCTCATGACCAATAAAGAATGGAGCCTTTTCTGTGACTGTGGCAGCATCATTTCTCACTTTTTGTCTGTCTCCTGGCAAATCACTCCATTCTCTAACAGGTCAAGCAGCCAGCATTGACTGCACCTTGCTCACCAAACCCATCAACAGCTGGTTTATCTACCTGGTGTGAAAAAAATCCTTATTTGACAATTTCACTCTCAATTCACCAACAGCAAAGCAATTACTTTTGTCTTTCCTAGTAAAATTTCCTTTCCACAGGGAACAGTGATCTCAAGGAAGAATCTAACACCTTTGAAGTTTGAGGCTTCTACTCCAGATAATTTTTTATGATCCTAGCATTATCTACGTATGTTTGCTAATTGACATGGGAGATTGACTTCAGGTTTTTTTGTTTGTTAACCTCCTAAATATCAGAAGTCATTCTGGTCTGATACTCCTCAATGTTTTGAACTCTTAGGTGGGTTGACCAGCAGTTTCCTTGGGAACAGTAGTTGTTGATACCTATCTTGTGTCCGTTCTTATTATACTCAGCTAATTCTTGACTCTTGACTCTTCAAATTCAGATAAGAGAAGCAAAACAACCAATAGAGTCTCAGACTCTTCTCAGCTTTAATTTTTTTCCTTCAGAATCTCTGTAAAACCCTGGCTAAGCTTCTCCCCTCCTCCGTCCCTTCTCCCATTTCTTTCTCCATCACAAGGCTACTTTCACAAATCTTCACCAAACCTAGTAATTAAGGCAGGTCTTTCTTGTTGGAATAACTTTCAGTTGCAGCTAGCAGCTATGAGCAGCTTGGAAGTGCTTAAAATATCCACCTTCCTTCAGGCCTGACAGGAGCGCCTACAGGATGGGGTGAAACCACATCCTCAGCACTTGTGGTTAGCCTTGCCAAACTACTGGGCCAGGAAACCCAGAGCCAGGGGCTTCAGGACTTGAAACTCCTGACTCAGTAAGGGCCAAAGACCCTTCCAGATTGCTTTCCGCCATGACAGCAATATTTAGAGTTTCCTCACAATGCTGTTACATTAGGCAGAAGATGATTGGCTTATGGATATTGTCTTGCTTATGTATGATTGACAGGAACGCCCCGCTCGAACCCTATAACAGTTGTATGCATTCCAAAAATAAACTGAGCTACTAGAGGACAACCTAAGATGGGTCTCCAGGCAGTTCTCTCACCAGCTCCCGGAGTCTGTGTGTTGATTCTGCGTCTCTACCTCCCACGACAAGGTAGCTGAGTGACCATCGGCCACGAAGGGACTTAGGAACACATACACTTTCTCAGGTTAGTTCTTCCCCATGACCTTTCCTCTGAGGCTGTGCATTACCAGCCATGGCATCTCACACTAGCTCTGGGTGTACAGTTGGAATGACATGCACAGTGGTGCTATTTTATAGGCAGGGCATGTGCACAGTCTGAGAAGTAATGATTACACCTACTTATTTGTGTTTACTAGTATTATTTCCTAAGCAGTTTCTAGTTATTTTCAGTTCCCAAGACACTTTCGGGTCACGGAATCTTAGATTATAGCAGGAACTCTGCCCATAAGAAATTTGTTTTGCGATTCCTTGAGGGTACGAGGTGAGAATAAAAAAGAAATGAGAAAACCTATACAGAGTTAAATTCATGCAAAAAGAAACTTCAATTCATTGAGGTTTAAATGGAAAGTCAAACCAGATTATAAGATAGTTTTGCCACCTAAGTTATATATAAAGGCTTTTTTAAATGATTGTGATGAAATATAAAAATGCAAAATTTTATTTTTTCAGTGTTCAGTTCAGTGGCATTAAGCACATTCTCTTGGTTGTGCGATCATCAGTATCATCTCTCTCTACAGCTCTTTTTATCCTGGAACACTGAAACTGTACTCATCAAACAATAACTCACCATTTCCCCTTCTATCATAATAATCCACTCTCTGTCTTTATGAATTTGACTGCTTGAGGTACCTTATGTAAATGGAGTCAGTCTGTGTCCGTTAGCCAGTGATTTATTTCACTTAGTAGAATGTTCTCAAGGTTCATCAATATTATGGCATGGATTACAACTTGCTTCCTTTATAAAACTGAGTAATATTCCTCTTTAAGCCTGTCCCCAAATTTTTTAACCATTCATCCATCAATGGACATCAGTTGCCTCTGCATTTTGGCTATTAAGAATAATGTCACTATGAACATACGTATAAATATGTCTTTGAGACTGCTTCCAATTATTTTGTATATGTACCTGGAAATGGAATTATTGGAGCATAGGGTAAGTCCATTTTTAATTTTTTACAAAAACACCATATTATTTCTCAAAGAAGGTGTGTCATTTTGTATGCATCTACATATTTGCTGACAAGTTATTTCCTATTACTATGATATGTTATTTTCTATTCTTTTGGTAATACCATCCTAATGGATGTAAGATGGACTGAGACTTATTAATTCCTTTCAATTGTGCTTCATTCTTACTCTGGGCTGTCTTTAAACACAAGAATGGCATGAATACTTATGGCGTAGATTTGCTTTTTATAATAAAAATGTTTTCTTACCCAAATATTTTTGTCTTCAATTGGTTCCACTTAAAGAGACACAGTATCACAGAGATTAAATGAGCAGACTAAAACTAGAACATTTCAGATAATATTTTATCAGTTAATCAGGGGCAAGAAACTTAACTTCCTCAGTTTCTCCATCTGCCAACTTCATTTGACAGTAATTACTACCCTGTAGTGACTTTATGAGTATTTAATGAATAAATACAAGTCATTAAATTAGTACCTGTCATGGAGAATGTTCTCAATAATAATTGTTTATGTCCAACTAACAACTCTATTCACCAATTCATTCAACATACATATTCCACATACTATTTACCAAAGACTAATTCTATATGCCAGACATTAGTGTAAATGCTACAAATATGGTAATGACCAAAACAGACAAAAATCCCTGCCATAATACAATTTAAATTATAGCAGAAAAGATAACATTGTTATGGTTTTGATCTGACATTTCCATAAAAGACTTATGCATTGAAGACTTGGTCCCCAAAGAAGCAATGTTTGGGCATGGAGTTGGGCAGGGGGAGGTGATTGGATCAAGAGGGTAAGTCCATTTTTAATTTTTTACATTGGGTTAGGTATTCCAGTTCCAATGCCTGTGAATCCAGGAATATCCCAAGTAAGTGAAATAAGTGGTAGTGGGAGGCCTTTGCTGAACTAATGTGATTAGTACACTAATCACATTAAAAAACACTAATCTGTTTTTTAAAACACTATGAAGATTAAATTTATCTGTAGTTCAGTTTGCCCAACATTCCACTCTTCTGTGTTCTTGGCAAAAAATTGCATTTGGAGTTGAGAAGAGGAAGATAAAACTCTCTATCTTGGCAGTAGAAGTAGAAAATTCTGGAAGTTTTAATCTATGGTTTCCTTAAAGTAGTTTTTCCTTTCCCTTCCCACTTTCCCACTGAAATCTAGAGCAGGCTATATGTCCTCTTGCCTCAGGAGTTATTTGTGGAAGGACAGAAATTAGAGATGGCTAGAAAGACAGAGGGATCTGGAGCAAGAAGACACAAAAGGAACTTTTTTGTGAAAGAAATAATATTGTGTTAATAATGGAGGGTTTTCTTGTTTGTTTTATTTCACAGGCTGGGAGAAGAGAGGTGTGGGTTCCCTGCCAGCCAGGACAACTTACCACTGTGTGTCAGTACCATGCAGTAGTGTCTGACTACAGATGATGGCAAGGACATACCTCTACGAAGAAAAAGAGTGAGCACCAAGATTCCCAGACTAAGCCCTGGCTTCCTTCTGCGTGCGCTCCTGCACTTGCTTGCTTGTTCTCTCTCGCTCTCTTTGCTTTTCAGAATTTGTTTACAAAATAAGAAGAAAAAAAAAGAGAGAGAAGATTTGCAGCATTTGCAGCATTAGAAGAGAATTTTATACTATAATGATTTAAAATTTTAAAATATATCTGCTCTGTTTTCATGTTTGCACTTAATGATTCTGTCATATTTGGATATTTCCCTGTTAGGGCAGATCTGTATTCAAGAAAAATTTGAGAATTGCTGTTTTGGTTTTAAGATCTTTATTAAAACACTTTATTACATTTACTAATGCATATTAATTGTTAAAATGCATTGGTTTCCCAGCTACATGGCCATACATGCACTTGTTGGGCTGTGATCACATACATCCTCCCTACTGTGCTCTCTTATCTTCTCCTCTCCCCTCTCTTTTCCCCTCTCGCAGCAGCCCCCTTCTCCTTCCTGAATAGACACTCTATTATTTCCAGGATGTTTTAAATTTTGCTTTATTCTAGTTTCCCACAAATGAGAGAAAACATGCAATCTTGTCTTTCTATATGTGTGTGTGTGTGTGTGTGTGTTTTCCCCACTAAACATGATGACCTCAGTTGCATTCATTTCCCTGCAAAAGACATGATCTTATTCTTCTTTATAGTAAAAAAAAAAAAAAAAAAAACTCCAATGTGGGCTGGGGATGTGGCTCAGTGACAGAGCGTTTGCCTTTCATATGTGAGGCACTGGGTTTGATCCTTAGCACCACATAAAAATAAATTTAAAAATAAAGATATTGTGTCCATGCATAACTAAAAAAATTTTTAAAAAATACTCCAATGTGTATAAATACCATATTTTCTCTACATATGTAGCTATTGATGGGTACCTAAGCTGACTTATAACTTGGAAATTGTGAATGGTGTTGGAATAAAGTCGGTTTCTCTTTTGTATGCTGACTTGATTTTCTTGGGATATATACACAAGAGTGGTATGTCTAGATCCTAAAATAGTTTCATGTTCAGTGTTTTGAGGAACCTCTATTCTGTCTTCCATTGAAGCTATACTAAATATATTTCCACCAACAGTGTATGGGGTTTCTATTTTCCTGCATCCTCACTAATATTTGCTACTTTGTTGTTGTTGCTGTTTTGGTAATATCTATTCTGACTGGGGTGAGATGGAATTTCAATGCAATATTACTTTGCATTTCCCTAATGGCTAAAGATGTTGAGCACTTTTTCATATATTTATTGTTTATTATATTGTTAATTTTTTTAGTTCTTTCTTCATTCCATATATTAGTCCTCTGTCAGATGAATCTCTGGCAAAGATTTTCTGCCATTCTGTACAAAGTCTCTTCACTTAGCTGATGGATTCTTTGCTGCACAGAAGCTTTTTAAATTTGATATAAACCCAGTTTTAATCTTCATTTTAATTTCTTGAGCTATTTGAGTTCTGTTCAGGAAATTGTTGCTTATGCCAATAATTTAACATATTTCCCCTATTTTTTTTTTTTTTTTTTGTGTGTGTGTGTGGTTGTTCGAAGTTTTGGGCCTTGCATTTCAGTCTGATCCCTTTTGAGTTGACTTTTGCACAGGGTAAGAAGATAGGAATCTACTTCAGTCTTCTACATGTGAATATTCATTTTTTCCAAATACCACTTTTTGAGCAAGCTGCCTTTTCTCCAATTTATGATTTTTGACAAATTCATCAAGAATCAGATGGTTGTAGATGTGTAGATTCATTTCTGGATCTTCTATTCTGTACCATCATTCAAAGTGTCTATATTTTTGCTAATATTTTGTCTAATTTTTTTTTTTTAAACCATAGTCCTGTTGTACAGTGATGCCTCTAGCACTGCTCTTTTTGCTCAGGTTTGCTTTGGTTTTTCTGGGGTCTTTTGTGGGGTCTTTTGAATTTTAGGATTTATTTTTCTAGTTATATTAAATATCATTGGTATTTTGATGGGGATTTCATTGAATCTGTAGATCACTTTGGGTTTTATAGCCATTTTAACAATATTAATCCTCCCAAATCATGCACATAAGAAATCTTTCTATGTTCTAGTATTTTTTTTTTTAATTTATTTCTTCAGTGTTTGTAATTTTCCTTGTACATGTACTTTACCTCCTTGCTTAGGTCTATTAATCTAACCAAGGTATTTTATTTCTTTTGCGGTTATTGCGAATGAGATTGCTTTCCTGATTTCTTTTTCAGCAAGTTTATTATTTAATATTTAAATAATAAACACAGAAATATTTCTGATTTTTGTATGTTAATTTTGTATGCTGTTACTTTGTTGAACATGTTTATTGGTTCTAATAGTCTTTTGGTAGAGTCTTTAGGGTTTCCAATTATAGAATCAGATAATATGCAAATAGGTTGAAAAACCAGCCTCTACCTCAGAGCAAAGCCTGTCCAAGGAAGGAGGCATGACCCTTGTCCTTGGAAAGACCCACAGAGCACTCATAGGCTCAGACCCACCCTGCTGAGTTGTTTATCCACAAATAACAGGAGAAATCTGCTATGCCAGGTGTCCCTGACTCAGTCAGGCTAGGTGGGGACCCATAGCAACCCCCTAGCAGCCACCAATCAGCATTAGACAGGGAAATACCTGGGATGCCAGATGACCCTCCCAATAGTTTATGGTGGTTGATAACATGTTGGGAAACCATGTAGTTCAGCATCTACACCCCTCATGGTTTAAACCAATCAGTTCAAACAAATCCCCCTCTTGTACTAGCCAATCATCCTTACTCAACTTGTTCCCACCAGTGAATGTGCTAATCATGTTTTAGAGTTGTTTTATGATTTTCCTGTGGTGTGTAATGATTTGCTAAGAGATGCTATGATGTATCTGGAGGTCCCTGCCTCCCCCAAAGAGTGTATAAAACTGCTGCAAACCCTGGGCTGGGGGCCTCTCAGCATCACCAGTTGCTGTGTGTGTGCACGGAGGACCGAGCTACCTCGCAATAAACACCTCTTTGCTGCTTACATTGATCTTGGTCTCTGGTGGTCTTTTGTGGGTCCCGAATTTGAGCATAACAAGGTAATTTTACTTTCTCCTTTTCTACCTGTATCCCTTTTATTTCTTTTTCCTGATTAATTGTTCTGGCTAAAATTTCTAGCATTATGTTGAATAAGAATGGTGAAGTGGACACCACTGTCTTATTCCTGATTTTTGAGGAAATGCTTTTAAGTTTTTCCCTATTCAGTATGATGTTGGCTATCGGATGTCATATGTAGCCTTTATTGTATTGATGAATGACCCCTTATACCTCACTTATTTAGTGGTTTATCATGAAATGATTTTGAATCTTATCAAAGGCTTTTTCTACTTCAATTGAGATGAGTATGAGATTTTTACACTTGATCCTATTTACGTGCTATAATACATTTACTGATTTGTGTATGTTGAACCATTCTTGCATCCCTGGAATGAAAACAAAACAAAAAGAAGAGATTAAAAAGATATTATAACAGATGTCACTGAAAATCATAGGATCACTAGAAAATGTTATGAAAGATCATACGCCAATGAATTGGAAAATATAGAAAAATTAGGGAAATTTCTGTGGACATATAACTTACCAAAACCGAACTAAAAGTGTATAAAAATCAAAACAGATCAATTATAAGAAATGAGATTGAAACAGTAATAAAAAGTCTTCCACAAAGAAAATCCTAGGACTGGATGGAGTCACAACTGAATTTTACCATACTTTTAAAGAATTATCACTAATGTTCCTTGAACCATTAGAAAGTTAGAAAGGGAAGGAACTCATCAAACTGATTCTGTGAAACCAGTATTTCCCTGATACCAAAATCTGATAAAGACAAAAACACACAAGAAAAAAGCCTAGGCTGGTATTGTCATTAATGTTGATGAAAATCTCCTTAATATAATACTTGCAAATTTTCTTAAACAACACATTTAAAAGATCATGACCATCACCAAATTGATTTCCTATTGCCTAGATTTCTGTCACAGAAAGGGTGAGGTATCAATTCATTGTTGTGTTGAAGCCACTCAAATTCAGGACAACGTGTTACATGGCAATAAATAATTCATAAATATCACAGTGGGTTTACAGACACAAAAACTTTTAGAATAAGGAGCAGAATTTAGACTAACTGTCCACCGAGAGTTTCTACTCTCAGAAATATGTACTTTCATAGCAGTAAAAAGAGGAATAAATACACTCTCTACATGAAAATTTACTGGAAAAAAAGATTATAGCACACAAAAGGGAAGGTCCCAAGTGATATACCCTCAAGGTGCACAGATCAGGTAATTAGAAAATATTCTATAAAGATGAACTTGCCAATAATTTTTATTTTCTTCCTACACAAAGAAGCCATACAACTTTTCATTCCACAAGCTGTCCTGGATAATGATAATCTTGAGTTTATCCTTAACACCTGGAGCTATTCTAGGTATTTAATATTGGTAATATGATACAATTGGAAATATCCTGTAGATGAGTATGATGCAACTTCTCTCTGAGATACTACAAAATTCCAACACTAGAAAGTAATTGAAGAACCTCAGACTTTTAAGAATGAAAGCAGTGACTTCTATGTTGACATCACTTCTTGAAGAAAATCCAGAGTCAGGAACTGTGGACCACAGGAATCATGGTGTAAAGTAGGACAGACAAGGCTGGACATGGAGGAATTAGCAGGAAGCAGATTTGTTGGCTGCAGCCAGGTCCAGAGGGAGAAATACTTTCGCTACTATCACTTAATCCTTCTGAACCCCAAGTTCAGAAAGTTTTAGAACTCTATACCCAGTGTTTTAGAACTCTATACCCAAAGGTTCACAATATGTAGAAGTCTATATAATAGTAGGGTTTTTTCCTATATTTCTGGGCAACTAATTCAGGCCAAGGACACTGTGAAAATCAGTGCCTGGGAAAGGGAGAGTTCTCCTCCCCCACCTTCCCCAGGATCAAACTACTGAACTTTGTAATGCAAAAGCCTCTGTGTGGACTCCAGACCCAGGTTGGGAGGCCTTGAGTTAGCTTCTCTTATCTTTCTCACCTTCTGCAAACACACTCCCTGCCTGAAAATTCTTTTGCAGAAATTCTTGTTGAGAGTCTAAGAACAATTATGGTGAGGGTCCCTGGAGAAGTTCAATTAAGATTTTTTTTTTTTTTTTGTGTGTGTGTGTGAGTAGGAGCAGGTGTTACTACAGTGAAATTATCAGAAATGAAGCTTGTTCAATTACATTAATTTAGCTTCTACTCCTTACTACTATTCTTCAGGCTACCCCAACCCTTTTCTTCATGAACAACTGCCACAAAAAGGTAATGTGAATACATACCAGTTCATTTGTTTTTCATCTTACTGGGGAAAAAAATTGTAAATATCCTACTAGATTGGTAAGTTTCCTTCAGAAAGAAGATACATGGGAGTGGTTCCTGTGACTTTCTTCAGAAAAAAAGAAGAAATGATGGTAAATCCATCATTCCAAACTATATCTCTATGAGTCCATAAAGGTTACAGGTATTGTAGATATGATGAGGAAGAATTTTGGTGATAATGGAAGTAATAAATGAAGTTTATTTCAGAATAAAACTTTGAAGTAAGTTCTTACATTTAAGTACAATGAAATATCTCTGTTTCTCAATATAATAAGCACTATTTGCCTAAATAAGTAAATTTCTGACTCCTACATATTCAGAAGTGTTTTGATTTGAGAAAATTCAATGTACTACCATAAGTAATTGAAAAAATGACTCATACAAAATTCTCTGCATAGAGTTTAACTTAATAACCTCTGAGTTGCATCACAAGATTGCTTATGGCATGAGAGCACTATCAACATAAGCAACGACTAAAAATACCTTTTGCTACCTATTAGTACCTGAGCATTAGTCCACTGAACAACTGCTTTCACCAGAGTTGATACTAAGGGTTTTTTTTTTATTATTATTTTGTTTTTATGTGGTATTGAGGATGGAACCCAGCGCCCCCAGTGCCCCCAGCGTCTCATGCATGCCAGGCAAGCATGCTACCACTTGAGTTAAGGTCATTCATACTGATAACTGTAAGGTCCTTGCTTAGCATCTGGATGGCCGTCTTAAGAAAAATTTAAGAAAAATTTCGCTTTCCCACCCAAGCGCCTTTCTGAAAAAGGCTTACCACTCCCTCATACCAACTCTACCCAAAACTGCCCACATTAGGACCCACCTGGCTGTAATCTCTGAGCCTCCCCCATAAAAGTCTTGAACCTCAAGCCTGTGTTGGCTCTCTTGTCTATGGAGAGATGGCCTTTATTTGTCAGCTCTGACAAGTAAATTCCCTGTGCTTATCTTGCCTAGTCTCACCTTTCTCACTCTCCTGTCTCCCGGTTCCTCACTTTCCTTTCAGTAACACATAAACACAACTTTAGCTGGGTTAATACATCTGAATAAATCCCTATTCAAAACTTTTCTTTTCTTTTTTTTTTTTTTTTTTGGTGCTGCATGCAAGGCGAGCAGTCTACCCACTGAGCTACATCCCCAATAATCCCTATTCAAATTTATGTGTACCGTCAATATTTAAACTCTTTAATTTGCTTATCTTTGTCATCTTTAATTCACTTTATTGTGGAATAATTGGCACATAATAATATATACCCATTTTAGGTGTAAAGTTCAGTGTGTTTCACTAAATATACACACTACTGAAGTCTGCTCATAGAACACTTACATTATCTTAAGAAGCATAATTGTGAACAATTATACCAGCCCCTAGCTCAAGGAAACCACTGATCTGATTACTGTCACCTTGTTAGTTTTGCTAGTACTAATATTAATGGAGTTATACAGTATTATGAACTGTTTGTATAAGAATTCTTTGGATCAATAAAATACTTTGGAGGGTTTTCTACTTTGATGTGTATAGGGAAAGTTCATGCCCTTCATTAGTGAGAAGCATTGCCCTCTATAGATACATAATAATTAGCTTACCCAGTAGCATGGTGACAGATATTTTAGTTACATGTAGATTTTGACCACCTTATTAATATTTTATTGTCATTTCAAGTCGCATTTTCCTGATAATAAAAGATGCTAAACATCACTTCATGCAATTTATGTATTTTCTTTGTTAAAATGTCCAAATTATTTGCCCAGTTTTACTAAATAGTTTGTTTTGTTATTATTGAGTTATAAAGTGTTCCTTAAAGATGATTGATGAAAGATCTTTGTCAAAAAGAAAGCATTATGAGTATTTTCTTCCAGACTATGGCTTGTATTTTAATTTCCTGAATAGCGTCTTGTGAAAAAGTTTTTATAGAGCCCAACTGTTCTGCTTTTTCTTACAGAGTCCTGCTTTTAAGTGTTGATAAGGTTTAGAGTTGCTTTTATTCCAGGACTATTTTTTCTCCTCTGTGAAGCCGTGACCTCACTGAGAACTCTGCTGATTATTCTGATTCTTAATGGCCTCATTAGAAATCAACCATTTTCCCATGCTGTGTGAACATTCAGTCGATGATCTTAGCAGAGCAGTGTTTTTTTCTTTTTTTTTTTGGTTCTTGGTCATCCCATGAGTGTGCAGAATGATATTCAAAGACTTGTTGGCACACTCTTTAGCTCTCTGGAGTTCTTTACATATCTCTATTTCTGGATATTCTAAGAGAATGAATTTCTCTTAGAAATTAATATCTGCCTCAGCATACCTGAGTTCTGTTCTGTCTTCTCAATTCAGTGAAACTCTCGTTATTTTCCTTAAATTACCTTGCCCTGAATTGTATGCTAGAATTTTATCATGACATAAAACTATTTATGGTATAGGTGTAATTTCATCTTCTGTGATTTTCTACTCTCAATGAAAGCAATCCTACTGCCCATTGTTCAGTATTTGAAAATAGTCGTTTCAATTTTTTTTCCCCAGTTTTATAATTATTTGCCACTGCAAGACAGGATCAGTATCAGCTGCTTGTCCATGGCCAAAGAAAAAAACATTATTTTTTTATATAGATTTTTAGAAGAATGTAAGAATAAAAGAATTAAACGAAATACAAAAATACAAATATAGCCCATTTGGACACAACCTGTCACCATTCTGTCTCTTACTCTAGTCACATCAAAATTTATTAACATCATTTAAAGATACACAAAGTACATGTATGAAGACTTGAATTGGGTGTCAATACATCTTATATACAAACAGAGATATGAAAAATTGTGGTATATATGTGTATTAAGAATTGCAATGCTGGGGTTGGGGATATGGTTCAAGTGGTAGCACGCTCGCCTGGCATGTGTGAGGCACTGGGTTCGATCCTCAACACCACATAAAAATAAAATAAAGATATTGTGTCTACCTAAAGCTAAAAAATAAACATTTAAAAAAATGAATTGTAATGCAAAAAAAAATGTACATGTATAATGGCATAAATTGACATGAACATACTTTAAATACAGAGATATGAAAAATTGTGCTCTATATGTGTAATAAGGATTGTAATGCATTCCACTGTTGTCGTGTATTTAAAAAAATAATAAAATCAATTAAAAAATAAAGATACTTACGGATTTTAATTGCCTGGGAAGAGGTAAAAAAGTTTAGTCAAGGTTTGTCTTTCAATTGTGGGCATCTGAGCTTTAACACCTGGTATTTCAAATGATCGTTGAACCTAAAAATAAAAATACTTTGAGTTTTGCCCTTTATGGAGAAGTAGAAAACCTATTACACCATAAGACAACATGATCATGATTGGGATTGATTCTTGCAGAGATGTGAAGGCCAAAGAGTTATAAAAACTTTAAGAGAAAAAGCCTTTAATTACACCAGCAGTTCCTCACTGGTACACATAACTTGATGCCCTAAGTCAGATACTAAAAGTCACCTTCAAATTGTAACTAATTCCAATACTCCTCCTGGGATATGGTGCTAATTGGGTCTCTCCAAAATTCCTGTTGAAGCCATAACTCCAGTATCCTAGAATTTGACTAAATTTAGAGATAAGGTTCTACATGTATGATTAAGTTAAAACAAGGCTATTGGTATGGGTGCAAATCCAATCTAAATGGTGTTCTTAGGAGGAGAGTTATGTTGGGCCCACAGAGAGACATGGGATGTGTACCCACAAAGGAAAGGCCATGTGAGAATGCAATGAGAAGTCAGCCATTTGCAAGCAAAGGAGATTCTTTAGTAGGAATATAACCTGCTGACACTTTGGTTTTGGATTTCTAGTCTTCAGATCTATTAGGAAATAAATTTCTTTCATTAAGACACCCTGTCTGGGGTTCTTTGTTGTGGTGGCTTTGGAAAGCTAATATACCCACCCAATTAATTCTACTTCCAATCTTCAAGTAAAAATGTCTCATTGAGGTAGAACTGTTATACATCCAAAGTGTATGGAGAGGTAGGTTGCTTTTAGTTTTGAGCTCTTGCAAATTTAGCTATTGTGAGTATTCACGTTGAAGTATTTGTGTTAACATATATTTTAATTTCTGGTAGAATATCTAGAACAAGAATTATTGGGTCTTATGGTAGTCATGTGATGAGCCATTTATGAACCTTCAAAAATATTTTCCAAAGTCATGTGCCATTTTAACTTCTCATGAGCTGTGTCTAAGAGTTATGGTTTTTTCACCTACACCCTGGCACTCGGTGTGTTCAGTCTTTTAAATTTTATTCATTCTTATAGATGTTGAATTTAAATTTTTCTTTCTCTCATAATTTATAACATTTAACATATTTTCATGTACTAATTTGCCATCAGAACTTTATGTGAAATGTGGGCTCAAGTGTTTTGCATTTTTTTTAGTATTTTTATATTTCTTCCTTGAGTTATTTTCTTTATATATTTAAATAAAATTGTACATATTATAAAATTTATATATATGATGAATCCAATTTCTTTATATTTTATGAACAAAAGTCATATTTTCTCCTAATCTAGCACTGTCTTTTCATTCTCCTATGTCTTTAAAAGGACAGACAATGTTGCCTTTTTTTTTTTTTTTTTTTTTGGTACTAGGGATTGAACCCAGGGGCACTCAACCACTGAGCCATGTCCCCAGCCCATTTTATATTTTATTCTGAGAGGTGTTCTCCCCAAGTTGCTCATTATCTTGCTAAATTGCTGAAGCTGGCTTTGAACTCAAGATCCTACTGCCTCAGCCTCCCAAGCCACTGGGATTTATGGGCATGTACCATCATGTCTATCTTGATAAAGTCTAATTTAACATGTTTTAACAGACTGTGCTTTGCATATTATGGTTAATCAAAACTGCAAAAATGAAACTCACAAAATTTTTCTTCTCATTTTTCCTCTAGAAGATTTATAACCATAGGTTTAACGTCTAGGTTTAGGATACATGTGAATTTGGTGCTCATATGTGGTTCCAGAGTGAATAGAAGTTCTTGTTGTCTCTCTATTTTTAGCATATAGCTATTCATTTGCTCTAGTGCTATTTACTGAAAACACCATCTCTTCTTTATTTGTAAATGTTTTCTGGATTATTAATCTCCATTATTATCTCTTTTTCTTTTATTTTTATTTTTCTTAGTTTTCTTTTCACTGACTCTTCCCAGGGATGCTCTATCACTGATCCACATCCCCAGCCATTTTATTTTATTTTATGTTATTTTGAGACAAGTTCTCACTATGTTGCTGATGCTGATCTTTGACTTGTGATCCTCCCGCCTCAGCCTCCAGAGTCCCTAGGATTACAACTATGCACCACTGAATCCACCAAGATTTTTTCCAGTTTCTTAAGGTGGAATTTGGACCATTGATTTAAGACATTTCTTTTTATTCTAATTTCTTCATGCAGTGCTCACATTGTCTTCTAAATAATAATTTAGTAATATCTCAGAGTTGATGATATGTTTCATTTACATTTTAATTTCTCTATTGACCCATGTGTTACTTAGAAATACTTTATTTATTTCAAAATATTCTAGACATCTTACTAGTTTATTCTATTCTATTTAAAGAACACATTTTTAATGAATAGTCATTTGAAGTTTATTGAGACGTTTTTTGTGGCTCAAAATAGCCATTATCTTTGTAAATGTTTTATGTGCCCTTGAGAAGACTGTCTCTGCTGCTGTCGTTGGTTGAAATACTCTGTGCCAATTGGGTCAAGTTGTATTGATTATCTTGTTCACCTCTTGTCTATCTTTGACTTCTGGGGCACTTGTTCTATCAATTATTGAGAGAAGGGTAATGAAATCTCTGATTCTAATTGTAGATTTGTCTATTTCTATGGCAGTTCTGTCCATTTCTGCTCCTTGCATGTTAAAACTATTATTAGGCATACACACATTTAATATTTTGATGTTCTCCTATTGAATAGATCCCTTTATCTTGGTGGTGTTACAAATTTTTATTTCTTCAAGTATTCTCTGCTGTGAAATCAATTTTGTCGGAATCTAATAATCCATTTCAATTTGTTGTTGATTAGGGTAGGCTTGATACACTTTTCCTATACTTGTACTGTTAACCTAGTTGTCACATTGTATTTAAAGTTGATCTGTTACAGTTGGCATTTACTTGATTTTATCTGACAATATCTGATATTTAATCTGTGTGTTCAGATGACTTTCACCTTCTTTCTAGTTATCCTGATTTTCTTGAATTGTTTTTGCTATTTAAATGTTCGTTTATACTTATTAGTTATAATTCTGATTTTATTTTAGTAATTAATTGTGGGCTTATGGTAAATAACTTTATCTTAACTTAACTTTAACTTCTGATGACATAGCCTGATCTTACACAAGTGTTACTGTGCCACCTACCTATAATGTATAGACATTATGACTATAGAAATCTATCTCTTCCAGAATTTGTTCTAGTGTCATATATTTTACTTCCACATCTGTTGTAGAACTGATACTATATTTTTATTGCATATGTTTAACCAGATGTACATATATATTGTTGCTATTTCCAGTGCTTATATTCACTTTTATAGATCTACATTTCTAATGGGTATTGTCTTACATCTTCCTGATTGACTTCCTTTAATACTTCTTGGAGTGAAATCTTTTTTTATGGTGGAAAAAAATGTTTATTTTACCTTTATTTTTGAAAGATTTCTTTTTATTTTTCTGAATAAAGAGTTTTAGGTGTACAATGACTTCATTGTTCTTATTATTCACAACTGTTTTGTAGCATGCATTATTCTTTCAATGAATTTGTTTATATTCTTTTTTTGGGGGGTACCATGGGTTGAACTCAAGGGTCCTTGATCAAACTGAGCCACATCCCTAACCTTATTTTGTATTTTATTAGAGCCAGGGTCTTACTGAGTTGCTTAGCATCTCAGTCTCACCAAATTGCTGAGGCTGTCTTTGAACTCAAGATCCTCCTACCTCAGCTTCCTGAGCCACTGGGATTATAGGTGTACACCACCGTGCTAGGCTTGTTTATATTCTTTTCTTTGTTTTTCTTCATGAAGCATTCCTCTTTCCTCACTTTGCTTTTAGGATTTTCTTATCAATAGTTTAAAAGAATAGGACTCAGGTAAGTCAAGTCTTGCCTCTTTTTCCACTATGGGTCTTTCTTTGACCTATGGGTTTATATCTTTAATAACCTTTGGACATTTTTTAATCATTATTCAACAGTTTTATTCCTCCAACTTTAGAGCATCACTTGCACATGTATTAGGCCTCTTCAATTTTTACCACCACTTACTGATGCCTTGGCCATTTTCTGGTGGTGGTTATATTCCTTTTTTGCTCTCTGTGCCTTATCTTATACAATTTACTCAAATCAATTTTTCTTCTGTAATATCTAATATGCTCCTAATTCTATCCAGTATATATATATATATATATATATATATATATATATATATATATATATTTTTTTTTTTTTATCTAAAACATCCTAGTTTTCACATCTCAAAATTTAATTCAGGCTGTGTGCAGTGGCACATGACTGTAATCCTAACAGCTCTGGAGGCTGAGGCAGGAGGATCAGAAGTTCAAGGCCAGCTTCATCAATGGCCAGGCACTAAGCAACTAAGTGAGACCCTGTCTCTAAATAAAATACAAAAAAAAATGATCTGGGGATGTGGCTCAGTGGTTGAGTGCTTCTTAATTTACTACCAGGTACCAAAATTTAAAAATAAAATTAATTCAAGCCTTTTTATATTTTCCATGATTCTACTTGGCTATTAAAAATGTGGAATATATTTATTTTTTATTTATTTATTTTTTTATTGGTTGTTCAAAACATTACAAAGCTCATGGCATATCATCTTCCATACATTTGATTCAAATGGGTTATCAGCTCCCATTTTTACCCCAATTACAAGTTGCAGAATGACATCGGTTACACATCCACATTTTTACATAATACCATATTAATGACTGTTGTATTCTGCTACCTTTCCTATCCCCTACTATCCCCCCTCCCCTTCCCTCTCCTCTTCCCTCTCTACCCCATCTGCTGTGGTTTAATTCTCTCCCTTTTTTTTTTTCCCCTTTCCCCTCACAAACTCTTATATGTAGTTTTATGTAACAATGAGGGTCTCCTTCCATTTCCATACAGTTTCCCTTCTCTCTCCCTCTCTCCCACCCCACTCGTCTCTGTTAAATGTTAATCTTTTCCTCATGCTCTTCTTCCCTGTTCTGATCTTGGTTGCTCTCTTTATATCAAAGGAGACATTTGGCATTTGTTTTTTAAGGATTGGCTAGCTTCACTTAGCATTATCTGCTCTAATGCCATCCATTTCCCTGCAAAATCCATGATTTTGTCATTTTTTAGTGCTGCGTAATACTCCATTGTGTATAGATGCCACAGTTTTTTAATCCATTCATCTATTGAAGGGCATCTAGGTTGATTCCAAAGTCTAGCTATTGTGAATTGTGCTGCTATGATCATTGAAGTGGCAGTATCCCTATAGTATGCTCTTTTGAGGTCCTCAGGGAATAGACCGAGAAGGGCAATAGCTGGGTCAAATGATGGTTCCATTCCCAGCTTTCCTAGGTATCTCCATACTGCTTTCCATATTGGCCGCACCATTTTGCAGTCCCACCAGCAATGTACAAGTGTACCCTTTTCCCCACATCCTCGCCAGCACTTATTGCTACTTGACTTCCTAATGGCTGCCAATCTTACTGGAGTGAGATGGTATCTTAGGGTGGTTTTGATTTGCATTTCTCTGACTGCTAGAGATGGTGAGCATAAAAATGTGGAATATATTTACAATAACTGTTATATTGTACTTTTCTGCTAATCCTGACATCTGTGTCAGTATGGGTAAATTTTCATTGATTGAATTCTTAATACTCAGTTTTAATTTCCTAATTATTTACTTCCCTGATATCTTATTAAATGGATGTCAAATAGCATTTATTCACACATATAACTCACAATACATATTCATATAATTATGCTTTGTTTTTACATACTATAGGTTGAGATTTATTGGATCTTTCTGGATTGTGCTTTTAAGATTTATTAGGTAGGACCAGAGAATTATTTATTGTGAGGCTCTTTGTTTTCTAAAATTTAGGAACAATACATCTGAGTTCTTAACAGGTATATATTGAGATTTTTCCAGACTGGCTGTTGGGAATAGGCACTCTTCCTGTTTCTTTATAAATATCACAATGCTGTTTCTGTCAACCCATCAGTGTGATATTTATTTATTTATATAATAATTATAACAAGTGATGCTTAACCACTGAGCCACATCCCCAGGTCATATATATATATTTTATTTAAAAATAAAATCTCATTAAGTTGCTTAGGACTTCACTAAGATGCTAAGGCTGGTTTTGAACTTCCAACCACCTGCCTCAGCCTCCCAAGCTGCTGGGATTACAGTCATGTGCCACTATGCCCAGCTTTTAGTGTGATTCTTTCCCCTAATTAAAGTAGTCTCCTTATGCACATGCCAAACCGTACTCTGCTGAAGATCTCCACAGTTCTCTGTGTAGCTCCCTGCCCTTTATTATCATGTGCTGTGAATTCTAACTACATGTTCTGCCTGGACTCTCAGCTCTATCTTCTCAAATTTTGAGTCTACCAGATTCTACATTGCTTCTACCTCCCAGTGTTGTGCCCTGCAAATTCTCAAGATTATTAAATCATGAGATAATTGTAGGACTCGCCCTGTTTGCTTCCCATCTCTCAGGGCATAGGGACCTTCATTGTCTGATGTTCAGTACACGTGACTATTACTGCTTCATGTAAGTTTTCTATTTTGTGTGTACCAGAAATGGTACAAATTGAGTGTGTTATCCCGACTTAGCTAGAAGAGTCTCTGATCTCTAAATTATAACTATCAAATTTACCCTCATGGTTTATGTCTTGGAGTCTTAACCCTTAGAGATTCCTTCAATTCTCCAGACCTGCTCCTTTCAATCCTTTGGAATCCCAGTGTTTTGTCCCTTAAGATCTTATTTCACATTTTTCATTTGCTTGTTCTCATTCCCTCCTATACCTTTTACATTGGTCAGTAAAAACAATTTTTAGGCCAGTCATAAACACATCCTAGCCAGGTGTGGTGGTGCCTGCTTGTTCAGGAGGTTGAGGCAGGAAGATCACAACTTCAAAGCCAGTCTCAGCAGCTTAGCAAGGTCCTTGCAACTTAATCAGACTATGTCTCAAAATAAAAAATGAAAAAAGAACTGGAGATGTGGCTCAGTGTTTAAGTGTCCCTGGGTTCAATTCCTGGTACAAAAAAAGAAAACAAAAACCCATAAAACAAACAAGCAAAAACAATGAAAACATACCCACACCAACACCCATACTAATAGTCCTATTCTATCAAGCTATGGACAACCACGGCTAACATAGGACTTATTCCTTCCTTTCACAAAACTCTCTTATTCTTTTCTCTAAAAATATGAAGGACCTATTTTTGAGTGATGTGCTTTTTAATTCTCTATATTCTACTAGAATATTAGCTATGAAAGTAGTGACTGTGTCTGCTCATTTTTATTGCATTGTCTGCATCAGGAATCCACAGTTCTTATTGAACAGGAACTCAACAAATGTAAAAAAAGAAAAGAAGGTTTGCACCAAAAGCATTCCATAATTTGAATATTTAAATAAATATCATTCCATATGACAGATTATATTCGTATAAAGATGCACTCAGAAATAAATACAGCCTATCCTTACTCATCTCCCAAATTTTTAAAATTCTGATACAGATTTATTTTTTCCTATCAGAATGAGGTAATTTAAAAATAGTTAGAAAGCAAAGTGTGTTGCACTCTGAACAACATCCTATCAAAATACGTAACTAGGTTATCTTGCACAATCGTTCTCGCTTTTACAATAAGTGATGTAAGAAGTAATATATGATCTTACCATCATAAATATTTCTGTTAGGTGACAATACCAAGAATGTTCTTGAATATTATTTATGAGTTCTGTGATGAAGATGGAACCATTTTTTTTCCTCCAAGAAAGATTATCTGTGAGTAAAGACAAGGATAAATCTTGAGCTGTAGCCTTCATCCTTTCAAAAAAGGAAGCGATTATAAATAACTTTGAACAGATTTAAGGAAGGAGGAAAATAACTCAGATAACTGTGTTTGACTTTAAACACAAAGGGTAACAAGATGGGCTCTGATCAGACCATAAAGGGTATCATCTGAGGCTTGTAGCATCACAGGTGCAGGAGTAGGGCTCTGGAACCGTGGTTCTGTGGTTCAGAATATATCTGCAGAATATATACTACCAATATACATTGGTAGTATTGGTCACATTTTCTAGTAGATTTTTTTTTTTTTACTTAATCTTCAAATTTTCCTCAAGGCAAAATAGCTGCTCAGTGACAAGCAGTTGTTGAACTCATAGATAACAAGCTAGCCAATGGAAGACAGAGGGTGCTCTGTCCTTGTTAACAATGATTGGTTCAAATTCCATCTTAGTCAATGACAGAGATGTCTTCTACTAAGGCTATTCTGTTCTATTTTTTAGTAGCTCTTTCCTTAGAACAAAAGTCTGTGTTTCTGACGCTGGAATTGCCCAAAGTTGCAATTAGATAGGCTGTATATTGTTTTCATTGGTATACCTCAAATAGCCTGATCTTCAGAGTCAAACTAACTTGGATTCATACCTGAAAAATACTGCTAGTGTTTATTCAGGCAATTTATATGTTTTTGTGAAATTCATGAAAGAAGAATGACAAAGCTTACCTGTCAGATATGTGCTAAATAGTAAATAAATATACATACACAAAATAAATAAATAATTTATATTAAGAATAAGCTTTTGCTTGAACATTTCATAAATCCTGTTTTTCCCCAGCCACTGACAATTATCTTCTCTGAAATATGCTACCTTCTTTTTCAAATGGAATTGCCTTAAATATGATGATTTTTAAAATTGGTTCTCTAAAATTTTTTTATAACTCCTAGTTTGCCATTTTATGTCACCAGGTGCTGCTTATTATTTGGTGATCTTTTGACAACATCTAACACTTAGGTTTTTTTGATTTTCCAAACTAGAAATTTTAATTTTTTGAAAAAGAGGTCACATTCCCTTTTTCATTTAAAAATATCCTCAGTGGTAAAAGCAATGCATTCATACCAGTAGACTCATCAAACCATTACTGCTGTGAGCCTACTGACCAATCACCTACAAAGTGAATAAGGAAGACTGGCATCTGGAAGGATGTAGAGCAGAAGAGGCCCCTACTGCCACTAAACTGTAAAAGAATGCTACAGAAACGTGGATGGGATCTCCATTCCTTTCCCATTCCCTAGTAAAATTTTCTGGCCATGTAGGCAGACAGGCCTCCTTCTCACATATCCTAACCCATCCATGCAACACATACATCCAACGAAATGCATACGTGGTGTTGAAGAGCAGAAAGCAACAAAGTCCTTCTCCACATGGGCCTTGTGGACACCATCATGCATCGGGTTCTCAGAAAACTGTGAAGAGCTGTCCACTGAGCCTGCTGGAGAATCGCTGACCCACACCTCTCCAGTGTTTCCTATGGAGAATGATATGCTGTTATTTACTTACTCACTGCTGAATACATGTTAGTTCTTTGACAACTAAATAAATGGGATAAAATTTTATAAAGATTTTCAATTTCACACACACACACACACACACACACACACACACACACACACTATGGGTCTAGCATAGCCATAGAGAATGTCAATGAATAGCAATCACATTCTTGACCCAGAAGGTACCAACTGAGCAGAGGAAGTATTGCTGCTATAAACATACATTGGCTATGCCTGAGTAAAGAGAGTCGTTTTTAGTTTCATGACAGTTAAAGTGACAATAACACAAAGGTAAGGGAGGAAATAACTACTCTGTGCAAAAACAGACATTAAATTCTAAACCTCTCTTTTCACTTCCTTTCCTTCCTAATTGCTACTTCTTCCTTCTAAACCATTCCTCAAGTGATATAATTAAAGTTAAAAAAAAGTTATAGGAAAAATAAATGCCATAATAATTTTATTTTATTTATCTTATTACAGTATAATTTACATACAGTAAAATTCATCATTTTGGTGAATTTTAACATATGTACAGTCATATTGCTACCTCTGTAACAAGATGTAGTATAACCCTCCCATCTTCAGCTTCTGACAATTATTACCTTATGTTATCCCTATATTTTTGGCTTTTTCCAAATGCCATGTAAAATAGAATCATGTAGCATGCAATCTTTCAGATCTAGTTTCTTTCACTCACTTTGCATTGTTTAATTATTTTGAGACTGGATCTTACTATGTTGCTCCTGTTGGTCTTGAACTCCTGCATCAAGCTTGCTAATAGCTAAGACTACAGGCACAGGTCCCCAGCTTTAATTTGGATCCCTCACTTTCAGGTGAAATACTTCACAGTCAGAGATCATAAAATTTTAATAACATATTTTTAAATTAAACCCTCTTCATGCCACAATTTTAATAATTCTATGTAAAAAAATAATTTAGAATTCATATTATCATCACCACTTAACTGTGGTTCATTGATGATTTACTTTTAAGTTGGATAGCATTTCTCTATTGCCATCCCTAAATGCTCTTTCCAAAGAAATCTGTTTGATATAATGGCACAAAAGTAAGGTTCATGGTATTTCACCAGATAGAAAGCACATAGTATAAAGCCTCAGCCTGCATGACATACACCTTTCTTATCCCTGGGCCCCATTGCAACTCACCCCCTCTACAGGCCTGGATGATGATGACCTTGGGTTTGTCCTTCAAATGGGAACAGTTCTGGTTGTTGAAAATCTGGAAGATGGAATCATAAGGCAACACATCTTGTGTTTCATCACCATGTGTGATCCCACAGATCGCATCAAAGATGCCATGGGACATGAACACCAAGAATGTGCTGTCTGAGGACTTGTGCTCTAGACGGGCAGCAAAATCTCTTAGGACTCTCTTCATGGCCTGTGAGAGAAAACATTTCATCATCACAACACAATACCTACACTTTCCCATGTTAAGGCTTTGAGCAATAAAAAGAATAAATATCAAGTGACTGGCACATTTCAGAGCTTAATTTATAAAACATAACATGGACGACAGCCATTATTATTTTTTGTTGCTATTAATGTTATTGTACTAATTCAGGAAAACATTTCAATACTCTATATGTTTCCCTTAATTTATTCATAATATACTGGCAAATGTTTTATTGTGACAAAATGTGCATAATCCATTATTTATCATTTCAATAATTTGTGACCTTATAATTCAAATACATTCATATTGTTTGATACAATCATCACTACTTTCTGTACTAAACTTTTTCACCATCCCCAACAAAAACTGCATTCATTAATTTTAACTCTTCCTTATCTCCTAGTAAACTCTATTCCACTTTCGTTTTCCTATGAATTTGCTTATACTAAGTTTATCACATAAGTCAAAACATAGGACATTTATCCATCCTTTTCATTAAACTCAAAGTTTTAAGGCCCATTCATGTTGTAGAAGATATCAAAATCTCACTTCTTTTTATGACCAAATGATATTCTATTCTATCTTTATGCCACATTTTACCAACCTATTCATTTGTGGATGGACACTTGATTTTTTTCACACTAAACTTTTGTAAGTAATATTACAATGATATAAATAACGACATACAAGTATATCTGCTTGAGTCTCTGCTTTTGATATGTTTAGATATAAATGTAATTAGGAGTGTAATCAGTGGGCCATATAGTAGTGTAATCTTTTAAGAACCACCCCAGAGTGTTTTCCACAGTGACTACGTCACTTTACATAACAAACATCAAAACACAAGTTTCTAAGTTTTTCACATTCTGGCCAATACCTGTTATTTTCCTCTTCCTCTTTCTTCTCCTCCTCTCATCATGGTCAACCTAGTAGGTGTGAAGTGGTGACTCATTGTGGTTTTGATTTCCATTTTTCAGGTGAATAATGATGTTGAGCATCTTTGCATATGCTTACTGGTTATTTGTTTGTATTCTTTGGAGAAATAACTATCAAGTTCTTAGCTAATTATTTTTTTTGAATCAGATTGCTATTGAGTTTTAGGAGTTATTTGTATATTCTGGATATTAGTCCCTTAACAGGTATCTGATACACAAACCATTCTGCAGCTTACATTTTCACTCTCTTGTTCATATCTTTTGACACAGTTATATTCATCAATTATTTTTTTGTTGCCTGTGCATTTGACGACATATCCATAAAATTGTTTCCATGTTTGATGTCATGAGAAATTTATTCAATGTTTTCTTCCTTGAGATTTATAATTTCAGCTCTTAATTCTAGATCTCTGATTGATTAAAACTTAATAATGATAGTATATATAATTTCTGTTAGGACTCCAACTTGATCTTGCATGAGAATATCTAGTTTTTCCAGTATCATTTGTTGAGAAGAAAAAGACTCTCCCTTCCTCACTGAATAGTCTTGGCATCCTTGTTGAAATCAATTAAACACAAATATGAAGCTCTCTGTTCTATTCCATTGCTCTATATGTCTGTATTTATGATGGTATCTGTAAGAGTTCTGACTGTGGAAATATATAGGACAGCGTTCCTCTAGTGAGCCAATTCCCAAGGGATAACAGGCACCCTGTTTTCCACAGTTGGAATATTCTGCAGTTTTCCCCAGGAACTAGAAAGATAACTAATCCACGTGCAAGGCCTACCTGCTATGGCAATGCCCTTAGGCTCTATGCCTCAACCTTAATGTCAGGTATATAGCTCCTGGTAATAAAGGAATGTGCTATACCTATAATGTTTCACCAAGCTCCAGTGCTCCAGGACCTGCCCACCTAATGCCTAATGGTAACTTCAGATAATGGGCTTTCTTGAGAGCTACACAAAGCTCTTCACATTGCATATTGAACTGTAGAATGTAACTGCAGAATAAGCAAACTTTGTGATACAATAAACAATAATGTAGTTATGGCACTAATGACTTAATGTAACCTATTAGGGTAAATAAAGGTGGCCGCTTAGATGAGCGGCCATTTTTCTGCTTTGGCATCTTGTCTCTGTGTTTCCTTTTATTTCTTTTCTTTTTTTTTTTAGAGTATTCAAGTTTATTTATTTATTTTTATGTGGTGCTGAGAATCGAACCCAGGGCCTTGCACATGCGAGGCGAGCGCTCTACCGCTGAGCCACAACCCCAGCCCCTTCTTTAATTTCTTTATAGGTATCATATGTTTTAATTACTTTAAAAAGAATGCATTTAGCTTTCTTTTTCTTTTTCAAGGTTGTTTTGGATATCTGAGCTTCTTTGAAATTCTCTATAAATTTGAGAATTGGCTTTTCAAATTCACACCCTCCCTCAAAAAAAAAAATAAAGTCTGTTGGATTTTTGATAGATTTCACTGTATATGTAGATCACTTATGACAGCATTAGCATGTTAATAGTATTCCCTTCCAATGCATAAACATGGATTATCTTTCTATTTGTTTCGATTTTCTGTATTTCAACAATATTTATTTAGTAGTTTTTGATGTTCATGTCTCTCAGTTCCTTTGTTAGATTTATTCCTAAGTATTGTATGCTTTTAGGTGTTACAAATAGAATTGGTTTTCTAATTTTCATTTCAATGTGCATTCTAGCATATAGAAACACAAGACCCTATTTTTATGTTAATCTTGTACTTTGCAACTCCTATGATGATGACTTTTTTTATTAGTTCTGATAGCCTTCTATTATAAAGCTAGTGGTAGAATCTGTGAATAAATAGCATTCCCTCTTCATTATCAGTCTGTATGCCTCTTACTTCTTCTTTCTAATAGTTCTGGCTAGATCTCAAGTACAATGTTGAATGCACTGATGAAAGTGATCATTCTTACCCTGCTGACTGATCTAGGAGAAAAACTTTATCTGAGTTTCTCATGAATACTATTTAGCAGATTGAGAAATTTTCTCTCTATTCATAGTTTTCTGAGAGCTTTCTTTGTGCAAATGTGGATTTTGTCAAATTCTTTGTATCCATTAATTTGAGTCATCACAAATTTGTTGTTTTTGTTCCTGTCATCCTGTCCATGTGATCTATCATCCATTGTTTCTCTTATGTTGAAACACCACCACACTCCTGGGATAAATCCCACTTGGTTAAAGTAAAGAATCCTCTTTATTTACAAAATATATTGTTCTGAGATTTTATTTTTCTGATGATTCTTATATTCAGCTTTAGGATTAGAGTAATTCTAGCCTCATAAAATGGGATGGGTTATAAATTGTTTTCTCATCTTGAATTTCTTGGAATATTGAGAAAATTGCTGTTAATTTTTTAAGTGTTTGGTGGAATTCATTGGTTAAGCCAGTATTCTTTGTTGTGATGTTTTTGATTACTGATTGAATCTTCTGACTTGTATAGATTTATTTCAAATTTCTTTATTTTCATAATTTAGTTATGATAAGCTGTGTGTTCCTAAGAAAATACCCATTTCATTTCAGTTATCTAATCTGTTGGCATATAGTTATTCATAGTTAAAATCTTTTTAAATCTCTGTAAGTTTGAACGTAATGTTCTCTTTTTCATTTCCAATTTTAATTATTTGCTTCCTTGTCCTCAATCTGTGGTTTATTTTAAAGAACTAAGATTTTATTTACTTTTCCTATTAGTTTTAGATTTTCATTCAATTATTGTACTTCTCAGCTCCAGAATTTCTTTTTGTTCCATTTTATACTTTCTATCTCTGTATTGATATTCTCATTTTGTTTAGATATCTTATATCTGGTTTTGCCTATGTCATTTGTTAACTCTCAGAGCATATTCAAGAGATCTATGTAAAGCTTCTATCTAATAATTCTTCAATCTGTGCTTCCTCTTGGATTTCTCCCTTAGATTTATTTTGCTCTTTCCCAATTTTTCTGTAGCTTGTAATATTTTTAGCTAAATATTTGAGTATTATATAATTGTTACCTTCAAATTTCTATATAAAACAACATGGGATTTGAATATAACCTACACCACACCCCCAAATACTTCAAATAATCTCTAGATTGATTATAATACCTAATATAATATAAATGCTCTGCAAAGAGTTATTGTACTTTATTGCTTATAGACTAAAAAAGAAAAAAAATTGGTACATATTCAGTACCAATGCACATCTTAATTGAATATTTTCAAACTTTGATTGGTTGATTGTGTTGATATGAAACCTGTGGATACCAAGGCCAAGAGCAATGGTGTTACTTTGGATTTCCCCTTTCTTTGAAGTTGATGTTTTTACTTATTGTTTGTTTTAATATATCTCTGTGTCAGAAATCAGTCTGAGGTGAAAGTTTAAGATCTTTTTAGGTATTTTTTTGAGCCTGGGCATATGTGGTGGCTTCCTAAATTCCCTCATATATGCTCTTGTTTTTAAATGTTTATAAAAGACTATCAGTCACTGAAATGTTTGGAAACTGTTTATTTGGTGAGGGTTCAAACATGGCATCCAGCTTACATGCCCACAGTTCTCAGTAGGAGCACATATCTCCAATATTTGGAGAAAAGGTCTTTTTTCCACTCTTTCTCCAGCAAGTTGTACCATAAATGCAGCTTGCCATCCCCATGGCTACCTGCCCCACGTTGCGGAGTGTGATATGGGATAGGTAGCTACCAATATTAGCTGCAATTTATCATTCAGTCTGTTCCTTAGAAGATTGAAAGTATTCAAACAAAATCCAGAGTCCAAAGAGTAACTTCATTGCTTTCTGCCAGTATAATTTTCAAGAGGTGCTTCTTACTGCTCCAACTTTCCTGATATCCTTCTCCTATGATGCTAAATTATTATTATTAACATTATTATAGTTGTAAATGGACAAAATGCCTTTGTTTATTTTTATGTGGTGCTGACAGGATCAAACACAGTGCCTTGCACATGGTAGGCAAGCACTATGCTACTGAGCTACAGTCCCAACCTTGGGATGCTAACTTTTAAACATTTTCATCCCCAGATCATTTTTTTGCTCTTATCTTCCTTGATTGTGTCTCTACAGACAATACCTGTTGATTTCTATTGTCAACAAACTCCATATTGTTTTTGCCCAATAAAAGGCACTGGCAGGAGACTAGAGGAGAATGGAAAACAGCAGTAGTAAAAAGTCAAGATATTTTACTCCTCCACATGCCTATATGCCCCAGTGCTGCCACAGTTCTGCTGGGGACCATGACTTCTCTGGCTGCAATGCCTTCTGTGTGAACACTTCTCCAGTTCTCCACACATGCTGGCAGAAAGTGTGTGTGTGCTTCCTAA
The DNA here is from genome assembly GCF_048772815.1 of Callospermophilus lateralis. Classification (NCBI taxonomy): domain Eukaryota; kingdom Metazoa; phylum Chordata; class Mammalia; order Rodentia; family Sciuridae; genus Callospermophilus; species Callospermophilus lateralis. The sequence goes on along the minus strand of NC_135306.1, from coordinate 121,832,754 downwards.
GTAAAGTGATCAGTTTGGGGCTTAAGAATAATAAAAATAAGAATAAAATGAAAATACTGTCGCTGAAATATATACACACAAACACATGTGCATATATGTATGCTTATACACACAGTGTGTGTTTATATTCACTGCTCCAAGGTAACATAGGCAACTATCAATGACAGCTTTGACTTTTTCATTTTCAAATTGAAAAAATAGCAGCTTGATCAGGTAGTGCATGCCTATAATTTCAATATAATTGGCAATGGGAGTGCAAGTTCAAGGACAGGCTCAGAAATTTAGCCAGACCCTCAACAAGTTTGTGAGAATTTTTCTCAAATAAAAAATAAAAATAAAAAAGCTGGGGCCCTAACTCAGTGATAAAGCACCTCTGGGACCAAGAAAAAAAAAAAGGAGAAGAAGAAGAATGAAAGAAAGAGCTGAAAAAGCAAAACAAGTACCAGATAAATGAGATGAATGGCCCTCAAATAGAGGTACATGGGCATATATAAGTATGTGTACCAAATAGGGAAGGGGGCCTTACCCTGGCTGTGAGATTTCTTTCTACAACAACAGTGTAGCCCAGGTCTTCAAGCAGCCTCTGCATCCCTTGGATGTCATATTCAGACCCATTGCGCCTTGGGAGAGAGTCAAACTTTGTGTTACAGATGATGAGGGCCAGGCGAGTGCGGGTCGCCTTCTCTCTGATTGGGTAGATCTGCAGAATAATGCCAAGTTATGTGCAATTAAAGTTCTCAATATATTAACAGCATACTCAGGCAACACTCTCAATGACATGAAATAACTGTTTGTTCATCTGCCAACTTTTGCTGGAACCATTTCTTTCTCTCCTTCTTTAATGGTAGAAAGAGTTTTAGAAAGAAATCAGACAAAATAAGGGGAATAGGGAAAGCTACAGCAAGAAAAGCAAACTCCCAGAGTAATGAATAAGAACAGATGTGGGCTATTTATTCAATGATCTCATGGAGTAGACTAGAATACTTTTTGTCCTTCCTTGTCCCTTTCCTTATATTTAGCCAAACTTTATCTGCTATAAAAGACCCATATCAAAATTCTTGAATACTAGATCATTCCCCACCTTCTTCAGTTGACATTGATCATAACAATCCTTAATTTTATTTTATAGTATCTATATATAAACACAAAGTAGCATCAATATATCATGCATCAAAACATTATTGTTTCATTATTGCACATCTAATTTTCCTGATAGAATAAAATCCCTTCTGTCAAGATCATATTACAATAAAATACTCATATACAGTTATTTTTTGACCCTTGAGGTACTTTCATATATCTTAAAAAAAACCCACTGTCAGCCAGCTATGGTGGCTCATACCTGTAATCCCAGTGGCTTGGGAGGCTGAGGCAGGAGGATTGCAAGTTCAAAGCCAGCCTCAGCAATTTAGCAAAGCCCTAATCAACTTAGTGGGATCCTCTCTCAAAATTAAAAAAAAAAAAAAATGCTGGGGATGTTAGGATGTTGCTCAGTGATTAAGTACCCCTAGGTTAAATCTAGGTTCAACTCTCTGGTACAAAAAAAAAAAATACTATTACTCTTAAGTCCTCTGTGTATTTACATCTAAGGAATCTTTCTACTTCATTTGATTCACTATTCCATTAATTTTCCATCTCACCCTTCCAGCCTCCTTTGTGCATAGTTCCAGGAAATTTTGACGAGGACAAAGCTTGAGTAAGCCTCTGGATTCTTCAGATACTGGCTCTGGTCTGCCATCAATAGCTTCTGCACAAATTTTAAAAGACATGACAAATGTGATATATGGTATCCTGGTTCTGTTGGTGCATCGCAGAACCCAAATCTCCCCAGTAATTGTCAGAGTGTACTAATTCTCTTGGAATACAAAAGAAAACTTTGTGGGAAAACTGTTAGCTGGTAAAAACTAGTTGTGTCCAACATCTTGTTAATTTAGGTAAATTGTGGTCAGGCAAGAGTTGTTGCTCCTTTGTGGGAAAAGTTAACTGATTAAGAGAGCTACTCCAGATGCAGCAATATATGCATGTGACTCTGGTGAAGACTAGGAAACAATAGGTCTAATAAGACTCTATTGATCTGTCTTGGTTCTGAAAACTTCATTAAGAATCTCCTTTGAATCTAATCTCAGATTTATAAGGATTGTCTAGCTGGTCCCTAAGAAGAGCTAGAATGTGCTTTGTTTTGGATGGATAACTCTCCCAAGTCTCTCTCATTGTATGTAGTTATCAACATTGGATTCTCATTTCTCCTTGATTTCTTTATAAGGCTATTTTTAAAAGCTGAGTGCTTGGCTCTACTGAACAATGGAGGACAGGTTGTCCAGTTGTTTATCCTTTCTTTTCAAGTCATGGAGCAGCCAAGATGCCAGGGCATCAGTGGGGTGGGTGGTGGTGACCAGCAGTCCTTGCTGAGGATCGAGAACTCAGAATATAGGTCCATTGACCGGGCAAAGTGTGTGAAAGTCATCAAAAGTCTCATCAAGCAGACTCAGGCTGGAGAATATGGATACTCATTTCCTCCCTGAGTAGTCTTTGATGCTTTCTTGGGGGAAATAGTCATTCTATCCCTAATGAGCCTCAAAAGAAAGAAAAAGGTGTGGACAAATGTTGCGGGTTTTGGTTTGTTTGGTTGATTGAAATCAGAGAAGAGTAAGGCAATGATTAGAAGTAATGGCATGTTTGACACAGAGTCACAAGAAACAGAGTCCCTGTGGATCTCTGATTTGGCATCACTGGACAGAAAGGTCTGTTTGCACAACACAATACAGCTTGGCCGTCCTCAGGATGGGATTTGGAAGCAGGCTTTACTCCTGTTTCTACCACATAACAGCTATATGAACTTAGATTACTTAATATCCCCTGTTTCCAATTTTCCCACTTATGAGTGAGGACAAAAAAAAATCAGTTTACATATTAGATTTTTGTGCATATTTAGTGATTTAACACCCAAGAAGTACTTGAAGCAATGTGTGGCTATATTAAGTTTTATGTGAGTGTTAACATCATTATTTTTCTCTTGCTACTACAAATATAATGTGGACTTAGAAAACGATGAAATCAGAATTTGGTGTTGTGTGCACATGTATGATTCACATTAAACCACAAAGCACTGATATGCCTGTTTGCCATTGCTTCTGGAATGAAGGTGAGTTATTCTCATCTAGAGTCTAATGTTACCTTTGATTCCTGTGATTCCTGAAATTATCCTGGTGCTTTTCCACAGGCTTTCTTTTACTGTCTATTTCTAGTGATCTCATCCAGTCCTAAGATTTCAAATGGATATTATATTTTTATGTCTCCAGCTCTTCTGGGTCCAAACTCATAATCAAGCCCTTCCTTAATATCTCCTATATCTATAATGTACCAGAGCATTGGCATTTATTTAAAGAGGATCAGAAGCTGAGGCTGGAGATAAGTGTGTGTCAGATTAAGAACAGTGGGTTTTATTCTTGGGCTATTAGTAGATTAGTAAATGGGCAGTGTTTCAATTGGAATATTTCATCAATTACTGTATGTTGGTCCTTACTACCCTTTAATTGCCATTAGTATTGAGCATCTTTCATGAAGAAACAGCTCTTAGATTGAGCACTGAATAGACTGTAAGACACATTTCTAATATTTATAATTGTAATAAAGCAAGAAAAAGAATGATAAATTGCACTTGATTTATGCAGAAGTGATGAAGTGGACTATCACTATTGGAAAACTTGAAGTAATATAGCTGATGGTGGACAAATTGTCAAGAGAAATGGATTGAAAAAATGTGTGTCATCAAATAAATGACAAATAAGGGAAGGGCATGTGGTTCTAATATGTCCTCAGGAGACTTCATGAATTATAAAGGCTTAGTATCAAGGACCAAAGTAAAAACTTTTGTCTCTTATTCATTTGGAGAGATTAGAAAAAAGGCTTCAAAATTATTACTGAAGGACTAAAGGATTATCTACAGATAAAAAGACACTTCAAGTGAAGGGTAAGGTACTGCCCACATGTGAAGAAGAGACTAGGAGAATTTGATTTTAACAAAGCAAAGGAGAGCAGGAAGAGCAGGCCAGCATAAATGGGAGACCGAGTGTAATAATATACTAGGTTAAGAGCTGCTGAGTCATCTGTTATCTGGCAGGTAAATAAGAAAGCATGCATTAGATGCCAAGATATAAGGACAGAATTGAGAATGTGACTGTAGTTAATAATAATGTATCTTAGAAAATTATTTAGAGAGTGGATTTTACGTATTCTAACCACAAAAAAGGGGACAAGCCTGCAATGTGACATATACATCAATTAGCTTGATTTAATCTTCCCACAATGGACCAATAGAGCAGAACATTGCATTCTACACTGTAAATATCTATAGTTTTGTTGATTAAATCATTTAGAATTTTTAAATAAAATCTTGGAATCTCACCTGAAGAAAATCCTAATTTATAAGCAAGGCTGGAATCTCTCTTGCAGATATAGTCAATAAGTTTTTGGCTGGCACAGGACCCTTTTGGAATGACTGAATCGATCAAATCACGGGCTTTGTCTTTAGTTGTAGCACTTTTCTTTTTCACATTTTCAGCCTCCTCTTGGTTCACTATCTCTTCACTTAGTAGGTCATCCAGCAAAGTGTAAAGCGTATCCTCAGACACTGAGATAATAAATGTTTTCCTTTTCTCCTTTAGTTTCTTATCTGTTGGAAGCACAACAGTGTTGAAATTAATTGCCAGCTCAAGAAATACAACCGCCACCTCAATAACTAGGCTTCTTTCTTCTTTTTTTTTTTTTTCTATATTTCCTCTTTGTGGTTCTGATATTCCAAGGGATGGTCTAATTAATGTATTTATGATCGTTGCTATTCCTTCTCAACCCATGGGCAGCCACTCATAGAAGTCTAACCCAGCACCCTCAAAAACAAGGCTCTATTTACCTGGTGGTTCTTCTGGTTCTGCCTTAGTGAGTTGCCAGGAAAGGCCTAAGAAGCTCCAACTGCTGTATTTCTTTGATGAATATAAATATATCCATGAAATCGGAGTCAATAATGGTCAGATTTATGTCATTTTCCCTTCTTTTATTTAGAAAGACTCATCCTTGGTGATTGCACTATGCAGATTCTGAACTTCAGTCATGTTTGGAACATGAGCACTCAGGGAAGATCCATAGCTCATTTCCTGCGAGGCAGTTCATAAGAGCCTGATAGAATATAGCTCAGAGAAGGAGGGCTCCTTCTTTTCTCCTCTAACTAAAAATTGTTCACACAAACTATACAGATTCTAGTAAATAAAAGTTGAAGTGAGTCAATATCAAATATCTTTCCGAATGCCCCAGAGTGATCAAAAGAAGTCTTACCAGCCATGTCCTCTGTAGCTGTCTTCTTAGGATAATAGGAGGAATCAAAGGGGAAAAAATGCTAAAAAGAAACAGGATTTTCCTGTTGAGCAGAATATGACTATAATTTAGGGTGGAGCTACTGCATTGCTTATATGGATGTCGTGTGTGTGTGTGTGTGTGTGTGTGTGTGTGTGTGTGTGTGTGTGAGAGAGAGAGAGAGAGAGAGAGAAAGAGGCAGAATTAAACATTGATCTGGGAAACTGCTAAGATAAATTAAGTCAACTCATCTACTATAAATCCCCAACTCCATGAGCCCCTCATCTCAGCCTTGGATAGCTGGTCATCAGAGAGACTCTCAGCAGCACCTGCATAAGGGCTGACTACTCCCAGCCAACTCACAGAACGAAAACCTGTCTCCCACATTAGAAGAATCATTATTTCTTTCCACATTAGAAGAATCATATTTAATTGACTTTTTCAGTTGGTATTCAACAGGCTGTGCTATCATATGGCAGCCTGTGGAATGGTCTCTGCTCTTCTTCTTTACTACAATCATGCATGTTCTGTCACCTGAGAAGAACTCTATGATGTCATTTGATCCCATGAGCAACTTTAATAAAAAGGCGCCTACAAGTCTTTTAAAATATAGTGTTTTCTCAGCTAAGCACCTGTAATCCCAGAGACTTGGGAGGCTGAGGCAGAGAATCACGAGTTCAAATCCAGCCTCAGCAACTTAAGGATCCTGCCTCTAATAAAATATAAAAAAGGGGCTGAGAATGTGGCTCAGTGGTTAAGTGTCCCTGGGTTCAATCTCTGGTATGTATAAATAAATAAACAAACAACAAACTGTTTTCTCTTGTTCTTAGTCTATATTTTAGTGAAAATATGTCAAAATATTTTAAAAAAAACCCTGCAGGATGAGTCTTTGCACAATCCTGGTACCTGGCACCTCAGATGACTAGGGATGCCAACTGCAGTTTCCGCTATAGACAGAATCATTCCATACCTCCAAAGGCCACTTATAACATGGGGCTAAGTCCAACAATGTTCTCTCTGTTCTGAGCCACTTGTTTCTATGTTGCCATGTGTCATATACCAAATTTCTAAGTTGATAAACTACAGGCTGATTGACTGCATTCAAATGCCATTAGTCTAGGAATTAGAGAATTACTGCATTTGGTACCAGTTTTACCACTTTCAATCTCCATGATCATGGTCAAATAGCATTCTTTCTAAGTCTCATTTTTCTCCCTAAAATTAGAGGGAATCATGTGTCATTAATGGAGGATTCTTATGAAGAACTTGTGAGATATTTTGTACTTTAACAAAAATACGGAGACTAGAAAATTCACTCACAATTAAATATGTCCCATATATGGTATGGGACCTTTTTCATCTAAATATTTGAGGCATATTTATGCTGAATGTATTTGTTGTTTAACTGAAATTTAAGTTTAATTGATGTCCTGTATCTTCTCTGGGAACATTATGGCATATGGGCCAGATTAGTCTCTATGATGGGAGGCATCCTCTGCATTCCAGAATTGTTAGCTTTTACCTACTAGAAGCTGGTAAAATTCTCCCCATTGTGGCAACCAAACATGTCTCCAGACTTTGCCAAATCTCTCTCACCTCATGATGAGCTTCTGTTGACTTTAAGTTATGTCTCTGCTCTTTTGCTTACATGTTTTATCACCTTGGAAAAGTTACTTAGCCTCAGCCACTTTTAACTATGAAATGGGCATAACAATAATATGTTCTTGTGTGGATTAAATTTCAGAACTTTTTCCCAAACATTTATGTATGCTATATACATGCACGTTTCAACTTTTTACTCATTTAATATATATGGTGCTCCTATGAAGTAGATAGTATTATTAAGACCATTTCATAGATGAAAAAACAAAAATAAGAAAAACGAAGCACAGGCTAAAGCTTAAGCATGTACCCCAAATCACACAGCAAGTAAGTGGCACACTTGGAATTCAAACCCAGGTGGTCTGGCTACTAAATCTGGTTCATCATTATGCCAGGCTTTCCCTAAGAAACTGGGGGGCAGAATTGATGGCAGGTGGTTTGGTGTGTAATAAGAATTAAGTATGTTGTATTGATAGTTAGATTAGTATTATTATTTTATACAGCTCCGAATGTGGGTGTTGGGCTGTATGTTCTTTTGAACTTTTTAAACTCTGTTTACAAGTACTTTGGAAGTTTGAAGGCATGCGATAGGAACAGCAGTTTCCTCTAGTGAATAATGAACCTGCACAATTGCCCAAAGGATGAGATGAATTTGAGGGAAAATTTAGAGTTTCTCATTCCCAGTCCAGGTCTCTTGTATCACGTCCACCTCTTTTTCTAGTATTGTGCCCAGTAAGAAGGCAAGGCGGTTAATATTCAGGGAGGGTCTGCTTTCATAGGTATATGATAAGTTAAAGGACAAAAGTATAAGCCCAGGAAAAATATATGCCAATAAAAGAGACTAGAAAATTCACTAAATGGCAGTACAAACAATGCTATAATGGCATTTCAGAAAAAGATGGATTTATAAGTGTTCTGGGCTTTCAATGACTGTTGAATGTACAAATGAAAAAAGAAGGAGGAGGAGAAGGAGGAAGAGGAGAAGGAGGAGGAGGAGGAGAAGGAGGAGGAGGAAGAGGAGGAGGAGGAGGAGGAGGAGGATCATCTATAATTAAAGAGAGCCTACTATGTACCAGACATTGTGGTGGATGCTTTACAAACAACAGGGCATTGTTCACTCAGCATCCCCATGAAAAGGATGTCAGTGCTGGATTTCCATTTTACAGATGGAAAATTGGCCTCACTCACATTAAAACTTCTCACAGGAAGTCAGCAGTTAATACTAGGAAGAGATGAAATTTAAACTCACTCCTCCAATTCAAAAGCCAAGCTATTTCACATGCAAATGCAAGGCAGGGAAGAGCATCCCATGCCTGCAGAACAGCATAAAATCGGAAGCATGCAAATCAGAATGCCATAAATGAAAACAAGGACAAGGAAATATAGCTGTTTCCTTTCAAGCAGACAAAGCCTGTAATACAGCAAAATAAAAACAAGATTATTGAGGTAAGTTGGTTCCTTTACAAAGCACTTATCACTAACTGATATTTTCAATTACTTATTTCCTCTCTGTATTTCTCTACTTTAAAATGAGTCCCCAAGAGTGTCCTTGTCCATCTCCTTTGCTTTTATACACCATATCACACACAGTAATGATTGCTGTGTTGAGAACAATCCAGTAAACATTGTAAAATGTGAATGTTAGAAAGGAAGAATAAATGTCAAACATAGCAAATTTGTGAATAAAAATGATTTAGACAAATATATTATAATTAGGGTAATCAGTTTAAAATTCAAAATTAAGCCATGCACAGAATTGTAATCAGGGTAAATATGAATTAATTAATTTAATCATAATACATTTCCTCATTTATTTTCATTCATTACATATATATTGATAGCATGTCTAATAAATAGCAGGCATGAATAAGAATCTAGGAATTCAAAACAAAAATACAGCATTATTTTGTTCTTAAGGATTGTTGCTGGCTACTAAAGAATGCAGACATGTGAGTTAATAATTGAAGCACAATTGAGGTTTCATAATTGAAATCTGCACAGTGTAGGCAGGTAATGCTTGTAATTCATTGTTCCACTGCTAGATGAACAGGTTTGGCAATAGCTTTCATGGAAAATAAATGGGCTATTTTGTTGGCTCATATTTTAATGTGGATTAGGACAATGAAATATAATCTTAGCCTGTATTCATCTAAACACACTCAAAAATATTTTTTTACCCTATTAAATATCAAACTTTGTGCTCAATGAGAATGAAATAAATTAATTAGGACATAGAGTCCGGACTTCATAAAGCTTATTTGCTATTAGGAAAGAGACAGTAAGTCCATGGGCCAATAAATAAAATAATTGTTAATTAGAGTATCTACCATGAAGGGAGCACAAGTAGGAGATGGATTAATTTCCTATTGCTTTTCCAACAAATTACCACAATTCAATTGCTGATCACCATGCAAATTTAATGTCTTCCATTTCTGGAGGTCATAGTCTAAAGTGGGTTTCATGGAGCTTAATGATCAGGGTGTGGGTAGGTCCCCACTTCTGGAGGCTCTAGGGGAGAATCATTCTTCCCACCTTTTCCCTTCTGGAGGCTGCCCACTTTATTGGCACATGGCTCTGTGTCACTGTGACCTCTGCTCCTATTCCCATTTTCTTCTCTGACTATTCTGCTTCTTTCCTTCTAAAGTCTTTTTTTTTTTCTAAAGTCTTCTAATATATTGTGATTAAGTTTCCCTCCCTGGACAATGTGGGGTCACTGCCCATTTCAATATACTTAACCACAAAGCCCCTTTTGTTATGTAAGGTAACACGTAACTGGTTGAGACATGGACAAGTTTCACTGAGTAGGTGAAGCTGTGTATTCACTGAAAGAGTTGCAATTCAAGGGAAAAGACTGTTCATTAATCAGCCACTCTGAGAGAGAAGGGAGGATGTCCAAGTGCAATGAACTCTTTGATGGAACTGTCATCTCCTTGAATTTAATTTCATGGGTTGTAGATAACATATACCACAAAACCTCCCCTGGCATTCCTGTGAACTAGAAACCAAGATTTCCTAATTTCCTGTTGTACTTGCTGATGTTGCCATTCTCCTTTCTATACTTTCAGATCTATAGCAAAATATATAATGGAGTTTAGGGTTATTCCTACTCAGATGATGGACTCAAATCACAATCTATTATACTGGCTGGATATTATTTTTTTTCTAAATTGGGGAGGAGAGAGAAAGTACTATTGTAATATTTATTCATAATTTTAGGTAAGTGGATATCATGAGAATTTTAGGATTGGCTTGATCTCAAGTATGGAGTTAATGAAAAAAACCTACAAAAATTGCAGTGGAGAATGGCTCTGAATGAAGCTGCTAATGAAAGACCCTGACTTAGGTCAGTGATTTTAGATTGGCTTGGGATGATTTCATGGCTAGAGCTAGAGTCTGTGAATGTTAAAATATATGTTTTGTATTTTACTTTTCTAATGATAAGGGGATATTAATATGTTAACTTTATCCAAAGAAATATGGGCATTAGTGGTCAATATCTCCAAATTTCAGACACTTTATTGTGACTGATATTATACGATCATGCCTTTTATTTGGCCTTTTAGAGTAAAACACATATGCCAAGGTGGAAAATAGATAAGGCAAATAATTGTTTAGGAGAAAAACTCAACCCCACTTAATTAAACATCAACACTGTAAAATCCTGGTAACTTCAGAATCTTACTGAAAGTTGTAAGTAGTAGATAGAAACAGCACAGACACGGAAAGTCACCTTACAGGAATGACAGAGGGTTTGGCAATGCTTCTGACCTCCTATGTCCATGGTGCCTCCTGTAAGCTACTAAGGCCAAGAAGAAACATGCACATTTTATCTGGATGCCCGTGTATGTGAGAGAGGAAGTTGGAGATTCTCTTTTTTATTTCTAGCTCAGATGAATCTTCTAGGCCTTTTCTCCTCTTCTCCTTCTTCTTCTTCCTCTTCCTCCTTCTCCCCCCCTCTCTCTCCTGCTTTTCTCCTTCCTCCTCCCCCTTTTCCTCCCCCTCTCCTACTAACCTGATGCAGGGTTCCAGGATATCAATGTGACCACATGCATACATTGATTTGGGGAAGTGATTGTGTCCTGAGGGTGGAGCTCCGTCTTGGCTTCTCCTTCAATGAGATTAGAGGGATAAAAAAAAGGCATGCCAGGTCAAGGGACACAGCCAACTTAGCTTCTCTTTGTGTAACTGTTTCTCACTTTCTGTTCCCATGTTTCTGCAGTGGGAAATGGAGTGAGTGTCCATCATTTGTTGGAAGGCAGCCAAAACAGCTCATGAATTCTCCATTGTGACGCCCTGTGCTGAGCATGCTCATTCCTTTTTTCTCTAGAGCCAGTTGTTGGCTTAGGAAAAGTGAAATATTTGTTTGCTTTAGGCCTTAGTCCTATATTTCAGTTCACTATACATGAAAACTCTGAATCACAAATGAGCTGATATAGAGATGGGCAGAAATAAATCATCCAACAAAACTTACAACTCTACTCTTTATGAGGTAGCAGTTTATTTGAACAAAGATATTGAATGTTATTGCACACAGGCAACTACTACACAAAGAGGAGACATCTTGAACCTCTGTGGTACTTCTGTCTTGCCCCTCAAAGGTAGGGGCCTACCAAATCTGATGACGCAGCCAATGTCTCCCTTAAAAATGTATATTTAGGTTACTATTTTTTTATATTTATTTTTTAGTTGTAGTTGGACACAATACCTTTATTCTATTTATTGATTTTTATGTGGTGCTGAGGTTCGAACCCAGGGCCTCACACTTGCCAGGCGAGCACTCTACCACTGAGCCACAACCACAGCCCTAGGTTACTATTTTAAAGATTTACACTAAAACTCTATAAAGTTCATTAGACACGTTTAGAAACATCACCTTTTTTTGTTTCTTGGATCAAAAATAAGCTTTTAAAGTACCCATACCCCAGAATAAGAACTTTGTCTTACATTCCACCACCCAAATTCAATATTATTTTACCTTTTCCTTGTGAGAGGCTTCTTACTGAGTGTTTGAAATAATAGAGAGAGTTTTCATTGCATCAGAGAACTGGCCACTTTCAACAGTTTCTTCTCTATAAGCAAATTTCACTTTAAAGCTTTTTATTTAGGAGGTTTTCAGATCAAGTTTGGTTAAAGAAACACAATTAAAATTTGTTCCCTGTCATTTCTTGCCCTAAATGGACCATGGAATTAGAAACAACTATCCACTTCTTCACCCTGGGAGGCAGAGATATTTCTTAGCATGCTTTACATCTATCTGCTTTGAAAAACCTCTATGGACTTTCAGACCTTTATATACCTTGAGAATTTAAATTTGCATAATCATAATTATTGTTATTGTTTGTTTATTTTTTGTGTGTACATGTATATGCTAGTAACATGCTCAAGCAATTAAGAATCTGATATTTATATTCTAAAAAATAGTTTAGCTAAATATCTCTGAAAAATATCCTCTATTTTTTGAAGAAAAAAAATACCCATGAGTTATTGTAATTTTCTCTTGTTCCAAACACAGGAGTGGTCACTTTGCAATGAGTTCTGATTGTGTTTAGTGGGGAACCATGTTAGAGACAGAAAATTTGGAGTTATAAGTCTGTTCAGACTTCTGTACAGATGTATGTTATAATTTTTTTATGAGTATTCAGGGGAAAACACAGTGAAGTAGAGTGTAATATCTATTTCTAAGACAAATTATTTTTTTTTCTCCAAAAAGGCCAGAAGATTAAGTTTATGTCTCCAACTTAATTCTATCTCTTTTGACCTTGTTCTAATATAAGGACTTGTTCTTGAATTTCCTCTTTTTTCTGCTCTATTTGATTTATCAAGTTGCATATGATAATATCAAGCCATATATTTATATTTCTGTCCCTCAGGCTGAGGAATGGTTATTTATGTGTGTACTTATTCATTAACTTGTCTACTTGTTGTTTTATGACTCAAGCATCTCAGAAATGGACCCCAATTGTAAATGTGTAGGATGTTTCCCCTTTGTCATTACTTAAATTTCAACTGCTTAAAATAAAAGGAGAATTTAATCTCCCTTCAAGATTTACAAAAAAATCATCCACAAACAGAAACCACTTGAAATATCCCATCAAATATCGCATAGTTAGGCCAAAGCAACAAACTTAAATAAACAGTCAAATAAAAGAATTGAGATTTTGTAGAAAGCATTCCTTTAAACATTTTCATAGGCATGGGCAGGCAGCACTGTCTTTTTAGCTAGTTAGCCTGAACATTTCACTCTACTCTAACTAATTGAGTAAATGCAGATATTTATTACTTTAGCAGGGTAATAATTCTACATTTAAAAAAATCTAATTACAAATGGTGTAATATACAATCAAAGTAATAGTAAGAATTATCCAAGTCTTCAAAATTTACTCAAAGTTTCAAGTAAATCCACATCATCCAACTCATTGGTGTCCGAATTACATAAAAGAGGAACACAAACTGTGTCTGAACTCCGTGGAAGTAAGGAGACTCCCCAGAGGAAGGTCAGAGGTAGTTAGTTCATTGGTCCTGGACTGGTATCTTGTGGAGTGCCCCAGGATAGTCTCCTCCAGGTGTCCTGTCAAGAGATGAGAAGGAAACTGAAATCTTGTTACACCACTGCCTTTTTCTACTCAAGTTTACATCACAAATAGGAAGACTTTAAAATGATAAATAGATGCTTCTGTTTCAGGGAATAATGCCTGCCTGAGGAGGGAGACAAGCTTTACTGGAGACAGAGCTATTGTTCAGGGACACCTGCTTTGGGCTCTGCTTTCTCCTCCAGATGCAAGTTAAATTCAAGAACCAGCAAGTGCCTTTCTTGCCTTTGCTGCATGTTCATCTCCTTTGGCAACTTCACAGGAAGAAGGCGTGTCAATGTCTTTGGCAGCATTCAGACATTTAGCTTTTTTTTTTTTTTTCTTGTTTATCGATGTTATCATCTTAGAGTGGCAAGGTGCATTATAATGCATGCTGAATATTTGATATTCAAAAAGCTCATTTCATAAATAAGCTAAGCATTCTTTATTATTAATCTTCTTTTCAGATAAGTAAGTGCAGAGAATACCAGGGTGATCCTGATACAGCACATTGTTTTAGACACTTCCTGTGTCAGAAAACTTCAAACTTCAGAAGCAGAATAATCCATTGCTAAACTAGACTAACTGTGAGAAAGACTTTTTATAAATATACAAACCTGTCTTCCATGTTTTACAACTTCTGCTATACAAATTCACAGCATAATGCATTTTATATTCAAGAACTCTTCAAATATTTCAGAAATCTAAATCATCCTTGGGTATTCTCTGGATTAAGCAACTTCCTCTCCCTTAACCTCCCTCAACCTTCCTAGTATGCTCAGGGTCACATGGTATGTAAGACAGGGTCACCAATGAAGACCCAATGGTCATCTGACTCCTGACCTAGTGCTCTTTCCATGGTTATGTGGCTTCTCTGAAATAACCTGACAGAATTCTGATTCTCATTTACCTCATGGATTTATTTATCTAATAAAGTGGGTAAGGTTTAAAGGATTCTATTGTTAGAGTGTCCATAATTTGCAAAGGGAATAATCACATTTGGAACTAGTTCATTATGATTCCTTCCCTGCTTAGGATCTTGCAGATAAGGGAAATACTGGAGAAATTGGCCCTCATGTGGTGGAATATCAATTCTTGATGATAGTGTTCAGTGTGCATCTCAAACTCAACTTTGAGAAACAGATTAAACCCCATGGTCAATAATTAAATAAATTGAAGTTAAATTATGAATGACCAGAAGTGACCTTTCATTTATTTGTTTAGTTTCTAAGAACCTAAGGTACAATTCAGAAAACAGTAGCCTCTACAGAAGTGTGCGTCACATTGTCTGTCCCATGAGCTGGGTCTAGTTGACTACTTCAGCCAAATAAGTGCCAAAGATAAGGAGCTAGAGCAGAGTTGTTGCTCTCTTTGGAGACAGGACCAAGGCAAAGGCAACCTGACTTGGTTAGGGTACACATTCAGCTGTTAGACCGAGGCCACATTTCAGCAGCTAGAGCAAGATATCATTTCACTTTTCTCTGAATTATCCATCTGAGCCTAAGTGTTCCAGGGCTAATTCATCAGGGTGTCAATGATCAATCTTATGCTATTTTGTCACCATTCAAAACAACTGCTTCAGTTTAACTCAACTTCCAGCCAGAAGGAATAAAAATTTCTGCACACTGTAGTAGGTCTCATAAGATTCCTACAATTAATGTGTCCTTAAGTTATAAATATTAGTGAGTTTTAAAAAGATTAAATTTTAGTTATTTTAATAAAATGTTGATCATCACTAAGCATGCATGAGTCACAGAATGAACACTATGTATTTTGGCATTGCTTCCCTAGCTAAAACCCACCTTTCATTTTCCTTAAAGCAGAAGTTTTGAGATTTGATCTGCACATTAGTGCTTCTTTATCACACAGAAAGGCTTCTTACCAGGAGGTAAAAATTATTACATGCTAGAAAGGTAATATCACTTGCCTCCCAGGGTGTAAGGACTTATGCAAGCCTTGGTGGTGTTGTCATAAAATCAAAATCAGATTCCCTGCATCCCATTAGCAGGATTCAGGTGGGTCATGGTAAGGAATTTCCACCAATTAAGCAATTATTATTGTCTGGAAAAAGTTTTTTTTTTTTCCTGGAGGGAAAGTATAAATTATGAGGCTTCCTCCAGCTCTTTTACCTTAAAGTTAGCTTATCATGTGATCTACTTGCCATATCTGAAGATGTATAATATAGGACCAGGGACAGCAGGCATATTTTTATATAGTGAGATGGATTGGATAAGATGATAAAGAAATAACTTTCAGAAAAGAATTAGAGGTCAAAGGAGAGAATTTGGAAAGTTGAATTTTCTTCAAGTGAAGATGGGCTGGATAACTCTGCAGCAAACGATGACTTTCCAAATCTCACAATGGTTTACATTTCACACATGGTCTGTGTCCATTGTTGTTTGACATAGCTATAGCTCCTCATCTTAAACTTACTCTGAAACATAGACTGAAGGCTTATCTTTTTTTACACAATATTGTTAGTCATCATAAAAAAGGAAAGATATTTGACCAGCTGTGTTCTGACCCTAAAAGCTTCTTCAGAGACACCTATCATTCATAATCACTTTTTATTGGTAGAAGCATGAATCCTCGTGAGTTCAACAGGACCTGGATATACAACATACTGTAAAGTGTCATGGCCAAACAGCAAGCCATTTACCACAGAGGTGTGAGGGAGGGTAGAGTACTTCAAAGTTATTCTCTATGGGGATTGCAGGCTAATAATGTTTAAGCTCCTATTATACACCATACACTAAGATTTTACAAGCATTATTTTTATGAATCTTCACAACATTCCTATAATGTAAATACTTCTATTATCCCCACACAATGGATAAAAAGACCATAATTTAAGAGTGTAAGTAACATATATAAAAAGTGACTGAACAAATTCAGGCCAGAGAGAAAATAGAATCTTAAGGCTATCTGCTTTGTAATAATACTCTGTGTTCTTGGAAGTATATAGAGAGGGCAGTGCTCATTCTTTAAAACTTTAAAGGGAATAAGAAACAGATTAAGTGGAAAGAAGAGCTATATTTCAGTGAGATGAGCACAGAGGAAGCTAATTATATCAGATCAGACAAGAATATGCCTTTTACTCTCTGTGAACACTTTGCACACAGCAGGACTCAGATTGAAGGCAATGGCCTTCAAGTAGGGGATTCAAAGGTATGTGCTTGGAACACCAATGGAATTTACATAGCCACTCTTTGGAGGAAGTAATTACTTTGAGGAAGAGTTAACTGAGATTCCAGACCCCTAAGTATGAACCCTGAGAGGACCCTGAAACAGGTAAGTACCTAGAGAAATGAACACGACCCACAGTAGCTAAGCAAATGTGAGAGGTAATGAAATACAGAGCCCTCCAAGTTTTTCCCTAAGTCAGACTGATTGGCAGAAGCACACTGTAGCCCCCAGTAGGTCCCCACCTGCCTCAGTGTTTGTTGGTGGTATCTCTTTATTCATGTCACATAACTAAAGTATGATTCAGTTCTTTTTCACATCTACATTCCATATTAAACCTGGAAAATGTTACCCACTTGATGTAACATGCTTGCAATTACACAAAAATCCCAAGGTTCTAAATACCCTCTATCACTGGATGTTTATTTCTCTCACTAAAATTTCGCCATTACCACCACAGTCTTTCTTTGAACTTCCAGTGGTAATGTGTTAGCATTAAAATTTTATAAATTATATATATATATATATATATATATATATATATATATATATATATGAAGAATTAAAAGGCAAAGCCTATTCAGCCTCTCTGTCCTCAACTCTGCCCTTAAAGTGACCAATGAAAACAGTTGTCATATTTCTTTTTTTCCTGGGCTATTGAGGACTCCAAGATGAAGCTTTTGGAATATTTCTAAAATCAAAAAATGAAGATATACCAGACTGAAAATATATCTTGAGCTTCAAGAAGAAGAAAGGAGCCGAGAGGGCCTGTGACGGGAGGCAGGAGCACAGCACAGTGTTAGGTGTAGAAACTGGAGTCTGCAGTAAGGGATGGTGGGTGAACCAGGCAACTAACTGAGTGGCCTCTAAGCTCATAAAGATAATATAGGAGCTGGATGTTGGGCTCTAAGGAACTGCGACTACTGCCTCCCACTGTTAGAAGAATATAGTGATATAAAGAATTCCAGGTTATTAGCAAGACATTGACATTTCCTAAAATACCTTAGTTGATAAAAATTTGGCTGACCTGGTACCCTTTCCAAATTAGTGTCAATTAGAGGTAAAGGTCAATTAGGTCCATTGCAGTAATTTTATTTCCACCTTTTTATATCTCCTGCTTATTTAGTGCTGTGACCTCTAACAGGTATGGATTATATTCTTACCTATTAACTCAATAAAAGAAACTATTGCTGAAAGTAATAAATTGCCGTAAGTCATGTACATGATGACATTGTCTAGTCCCTTCTAATCATACTTCAGGGGAACAAGAATAATCCACTTGCAATTGGACTCTCTCCTTTCTCATTTTTTTTTTCTTGCAGATTCATTCCTTGAATTGTAATAACGTCAGAACTGTGCACAAGTGCGTTTAACCCTCTTCTTGGTCCTCCTCCTCATCTGATTCATATTTAAGGATGCCACACCAACTGTCTATCTCATAGAGCCCTTGGTTCATAAGACATATTTCTGATCTCCTACAGAAGAGGAATAAATCCCCAAGGACTTCCATATGACGTTTGCCATCCATGGTGTTCTTTCCATGCGAAAGAAATGACTTCAGTCAATGAACCATTCAAGAACGCAAAGAACCACAGAGAATAGTGAAATATATTAATAAAGACCCAGATCCTTCTAGACAATGTCATGCTCTTCAAAAGCACAGTAGGAAACTTGGTTCATCACCCAGGCTTCCTTCACTAGCCAGGGTATACAGAACCTCAAGAGCAAATGCAAAGCTGGTCTGATAAGCTTCTTCTGGTGAAGGCATTCCTACCTCCATATCTTAGTTACTCTCAACTTCTCTCCCTCTTCCTAGCTCTCAGCAGCTTACCAGAAGTAGTGACTTTGAAACCAGACATTAACTTTCTCAAAGATATTCTTGAATACCAGCCCTTTTAGAAAGAAAAGACTCACATTCATGACTCTGCTCACAGCTCTTTAAAAAGTAAAGGAGAAATTAAGGAAAAGAGTATTTTCCCTTTCTTTTTGATCACGATGTTTATATATTCTTACCCTTTTACTCTAGGACTCCTGTGGAATAGAAAATTAAGCAAATTCATACCTACTTCTTAATTACATTCAGCATGCTCCTCCTCTTTCCCCAGGCTCAATCTTATGTAGGATAACATTGTCCTTTGGAAAGGACAAACCGGTTCTGCAAACTTGCATACCAGGAACTGTCTTAGATGTAGTTTTTCAGAATCGTTTTCCCTGATAAATATAAGTGGTAGAAGGAAACCACTCCCTGGGTCCCAATGAGAGAGAAGGCACAGGGCCAGGAGATTGTGGTTAGAACCTAATTAATTAACCCAACACATGGGAGAGAGCTGAATTAGGAAGTAAAAGAGATAAGAAAACAGTACCTAACTTCAGCTTTTATGCATATAAAGAAAATCATGTTTGATTAAAGATGATTGATCAGTACATCATGGTGGACCTATAGGTTGAATTTATCTCAGGAGGTATAGAGCTAGAAAGAAAACTTAAGTAGCAAATCTGAAATTCATTTCAGTTATTGTGTGAATACCACATAGATTAAGAAGTCCAGGAATTAGGTAAGTATTCCATCTTTGCACAGGTGGCTAAGGTGTTTTAGAATTTAACATTAATTAGAAAGCAAAGATTTGAATGCTGTCCATGTGTTTCAGTGGCCCCAGCCAACACATTTACTCAATTTTAACTAATTGAAAGCATATAGATTCATGCTATGGGTGTTGGAGCAGAATTGGTCTGAAAACCCAATTGAGGAAAAATTGGTTAATTTATTTGATTGAAAACACTATGCTGCTGCAGGTCTTTTTGTGTTACAGACTTTTATTATTATTATTATTATTATTATTATTATTATTATTATTATTCATTTCAGTATAATATAAGTTGAGATGTTGATACACTTTTTTTTCCCTAAGAAAATAAATGAGTCATAATAAACCTTTTCCTGAATGAGGATGGATGTGAAGCACATAATCATTATTTGAACAGGATGTTCCCTTAAAAACCAATTGAGATTGTGGGTCTCAAGGCTCTGGATGGCAACTTAAGCAGCATGACTGGCAACACAATTTTGTTCCTTTCTGTTTCTCAACAATATATTCAGAGGTCAGGAAATTAAACCCTTTGGGTGACAAATACCTCATCCTGGTCTTCTCTAGTGACTTGACTCTTAATGTTCTTTTATCTGCCTGAATTTCTCAGCAGAATGTGCCTTAACCTTTTACTAGATGTTTTTGTGCTTTGTTAAATTAAAAACACTTTTATAGAGAATAATACAAAGATTTTTGGATACAATTTCAAATTAAAATTTTAGAAATAGTTACAAAATTCTTTAAAAATTATAATGATCCATATATTTATTTACCATTAGTTATTTTGATTATAGTAGATAATATCTAGCAAGAATTGTTAACAAGAGTCATGATACTATGATTATATAACTTTTATTACCCCCAAGCAGGAGAAGTTTTAAATAGAAAAGAAAGACCACCTGCATTTCCAAAATGTGCATATATATATTTGTTGTAGTTTTATTTTTCTCTGTACATCATAATAAAGCTGTATTTAATTTTAATGTAAGGACTGTTATACTAATGATAAATTAGTTTTAAGCACGTTTATGCAGCAGTTCCAAAATTAGAAACTTACCCAAACACTCACACCATCCTTTCTCTTCATACTCTGTAGACACCTCTCCAGGGTTGAAAAAGTGAAAACATAGGAATAGAGTAGTCAGAAAAAAGGATATATGGTAGAAATTCAATGTTACAGAATTAAAAATAAATAAAAATAAAAGGAATATAATCACATTTTTTTTTCAGGCTGATCTTTTTTTTTTTTTTTTGCTTTCCTTCCATAAAGTTGAACTAGACATTTGTCTACCACAGATATTTTATGCAACAATCACCTAGAAATTGTAATGATTTTTGACGTGATAAAGACAGAATATTAAATGATGTTTGATTCCTCATAGCCACGTTAATTTGATTTGAGCTGAAATTAGTGAGCTAGATTTTCTTTACTCCTTTGCCTAGTTTCTAATATGTTTAGAGCATTGTGTTTTATTATTTTATGAAAATACTAAAATTAATTTGCTTTTTTAAGTGAATAAATGAAACAAACAGAAGGAATAACTTAAGTTGAATGAACCAACAAAAAGGAAAACAAAGTTGACATTCCTGTAATCCAGACCAAGTTGAACATTGCCATCTGTCTATCACTTTGTCATTTCAATTTTATCTTCACAACACATAAGCAAAATATATTTGTTTAACGATAATATGGAAATAATGTTTTACATGTCAGTGGCTACTAGATTTGCAATGTGACCTTGGGCAAAATCTAAAATAATGAAATAGATCAAAGAGACAATATTAACTCTACAGAAATGAAAAGAGATTTCAAATTAATATGATAAAGCATACCCTGCTAGACAGAGAAATCAATAGGCACATTGTAAAACTACCACTAAGGAAGAGGAAGAAAGATATAAGACAAGCTCAGAATTGCAGAGAGCAGGAAGAAAAAATTATCAAGGACCCGAGGAGCATATTCTTGTTGTTAATACCCCAAGTAGGGTTTGGCATATGAGATAAAAATTAAAACAATGATTTATATTTTCCTGTTCCTATTATTGTTTTTATACAAATGAGAATTCTATAAGCATACAATAAAATGATAATGCTATAATAGGAAAAACATGTAGTTAAAATTAAGTAATAGGGAAAGATTCCAAGATGTTCTCTAAACCATACTGGGTTCCCATTCCTGGAGATTAAGAAATACGTGTGGGCCACACACAGGGATTAGCTTTAGAACTGACACTTTCCTGTCCTTTTCATAAACAAGGCACTGCCTCCAGCATCCTAAAGACATCACAAATAAAGTGAAAAGAACAAGGCTGGGCAGAACAGAAGCCCTGGGTAGGTAAGCAGCCCTATATTCCTTGAAAAAGTTTGCTCCATACTAAAACAAAAATTGTGGCGTCTTGAAAGCAAATTTGAACAGCTGAATTGTTAAACTCACTTTTATTTCTCTTTCTCAAATTATGTTTTTAAATCTTTAATTTCCTCCTCAGTATTTTTTGCTTTTTTCCATAATTTGATTCTATATTCAAGTTATATAGAACTGGGTTCCTGTAATCAATTGCATACATATGAACAGAAATATCATAGTGCAATCATCTAAAGATAAATCTTCATGGTGTTGTAGTTTCCTGAGCTCTGAGCTCACACATGGGTTCAAATTCAGTTTCACCTTACCATCTCAGAGGCTTTAAATTTCCTATATAAACACAGTGACAATACTTGGCCCTGCTGAAGTATTGAATACCTCTAATCATGTAATCAAACTCACTAAATGAACATCTAGACTATAGTGGATGTGAAAACAATTTCTTTTACTTCCTTTCAGTTGAATAAAAACTTGAGATGCTCAAATTACTTTACCCTCAATCTTGGTTTAACAGAGATGTGTGGGGGATTATTAGTCGTGAACTATAAGAATTCTTGTTCTTTGTTGATTACTATTGACTATGTGTAAAGTTGCTGGAATTCTAATCTCCAGGTAAGTGAAAGGTTACTGTGCATCCAGATTTGTTTAGGATCACGATCCTATTCTGTATATAGAGGAAGGAGGGGGATAAGATAGAAGGTGGGTGAGAATACCCTCCACAGAACAGATACTCCCTCCGGCCATTTCCATCACTTTCTGACCTCTGTCCACTTTCTCCATCAGGGTTAAGAAAGAAAGAAAAACAAAAAGAAAAAAAAAAAAGAATACATATCACAGTTCAATGGACTATTCACTAGATTTTAATCTTGACAGAAAGTTTGATGCTGTCATATAATTAGTGCCCATGCATATTTGTTGAACAAATGACTCTTTAAACAAATGAATGACATTAACTCTTTACCTGATTATTTGACTAATAAGAGGGAGAAAAATTTTTTCCTGCTGGCCTTCCCAGCTCATTTTAAATAGAATCATTGTTTATTCCTATAGTTGTGTTAAAATTTCAACTCTGCTTTCACTCAGTAATAGAGCATCCACATCCCCATAATAAACAACCACTTTTCTAAAGTTATTAATTTTAATAAATAGGTAATGCTCATTAAAAGAATTAAAACATAAGTGATAGTTCCCACTTTGAAAACTGAAAAGGACACTTTTTTGATATTTAATCTTAACCTGTTGGTTTTCTCTAAGAAGCACTGTCATAGATCAAAAAGCAGACAAAGTAACTAATATTTCTTAGCCAGAAAAGGACAGCCAGACTGTAGGCAGTTTTTAGCAGCACTTAATGCATTCCCTCTCCTGATTCTGTTTCATGGGAAAAAAATAAATAAATGCAAGCTGCAGTTCTGTGAGTGAATGATAACTATTACTGGAAGTAAATGGGTCATGTTATTGACCCAAAAGGTGGCTGGCCAGACCAGATGACCAGCAATTTCCCTCATTAAGATCCATCTTGGACCTAAAGTTAATGGCCCCCAGGTTTCAATGTTCACTTCAATGATGCAGAAAGGAAGCTTGGATCAGAGGCAATATTTTGAAAAAGATATTTAAACAATTCCTTAAAGAAATTGTAATTTAAACAATTCCTTAAAGAAATTGAATTATACTTAAAGAAAAATATGGAGCCTATTTTTCTCTTCTCCTTAAAAGTAAAATTAAATATCGGAAAGAACTCTTTGATATTTTTAGATATAAATGTGATTTAAACAATTTCAATTGTGATGAGATACATATATTATATATATATATATATATATATATATATATATATATATATATATATTGTAATGAATGTAATTTTATATCATAAAACATACGGTGTATATGCATATGTGTGTATATGTGTGTGTGTGTGTGTGTGTGTGTGTGTGTGTATATATATATATTACTGTCCTGAGATTTCTTTTTGTATTGTTCTTTTTTTAAATTTATTTTTTATTTATATATGACAACAGAATGCATTATAATTCTTATTACACACATAAAGCACAATTTTTCATATCTGGTTGTATACACAGTATATTCACATCAATTAGTGTCTTCATACCTGTACTTTGGATAATAATGATTATCACATTCCACCATCATTAATAACTGCATGCCCCCTTTCTTCCCCTCCAACCCCTCTGCTCTAGCTATAGTTCATCTATTCCTCCCATGCTCCCTCTCCCTATCCCACTATGAATCAGCCTCCTTATACCACAGAAAACACTTGGCATTTCTTTTTGGGAATTGGCTAACTTCACTTAGCATTATCTTCTCCATTGCCATCCATTTACCTGCAAATGCCTTGACTTTATTCTTTTTTATTGCTGAGTAATATTCCATTGTGTATATATGGCACATTTTTTTTTTATCCATTCATCTATTGAAGGGCACCTAGGATGGTTCAACAGTTTAGCTATTGTGAATTCTGCTGCTATAAACATTGATTAGGCTGTGTCCCTGGAGTATACTGTTTTTAAGTATTTTGGGTATAGACCAAGGAGTGGGATAGCTGGGTCAAATGGTGGTTCCATTTCCAGATTTCCAAGAAATCTCCATACTGCTTTCCATATTAGCTGCACCAATTTGCAGTCCCACCAGAAGTGTATGAGTGTACCTTTTTCCCCACATCCTCTCAAACACTTATTGTTGTTTGTCTTCATAACAGCTGCCATTCTGATTGGAGTGAAATGAAATTTTAGAGTAGTTTTGATTTGCATTTCTCTAATTGCTAGAGATGACGAACATTTTTTTCATGTATTTGTTAATTGATTGTATATCATCTTCTGAGGAGAGTCTTTTCAGGTCCTTGGCCCATTTATTGATTAGGTTATTTTTATTACTTTTTTTTTTTTGGTGTTTTGCTTTTTGAGTTCTTTATATACCCTAGAGATTAGTGCTCTATCTGATGTGTAAAGGGGTAAAGATTTGCTCCCGATAGATAGGCTCTCTATCACAGATTGTTTCTTTTGCTGAGAAGAAACTTTTTAGTTTCAGTCCATCTCATTTATTTATTCTTGATTTTAATTCTTGCACCACAGGGGTCTTATTAAGGAAGTTGGGGCCTAATCCCACATGATGGAGATTAGGGCCTACTTTTTCTTCTATTAGACACAGAGTCTCTGGTTGTATTCCTAAGTCCTCGATCCATTTTGAGTTGAGTTTTGTGAATGGTGAGAGATAGGGATTTAATTTCATTTTGTTGCATATGGATTTCCAGTTTTCCCAGCACCATTTGTTGAAGAGGCTATCTTTTCTCCAATGCATGTTTTTGGCACCTTTGTCTAATATAAGATAATTGTAGTTTTATGGGTTAATTTCTGTGTCCTCTATTCAGTATAATTGGTCTACCAGTCTGTTTTGGTGCCAATACCATGCTGTTTTTGTTACTATTGCTCTGTAGTGTAGTTTAAGGTCTGGTATAGTGATGACACCTGCTTCACTCTTCCTGCTAAGGATTGCTTTAGCTATTCTGGGTCTCTTATTTTTCCAGATGAATTTCATGATTGCTTTCTCTATTTCTATGAGGAATGTCATTGGAATTTTGATCAGAATTGCATTAAATCTGTATAGTGATTTTGGAAGTATGGTCATTTTGATAATATTAATTCTGCATATGCAAAAGCAAGGTAGACCTTTCCATCTTCTAAGATCTTCTTTGATTTCTTTCTTTAGGGTTCTGTAATTTTCATTATATATATATCTTTCACCTCTTTTGTTAAGGTTATTACCAAGTATTTTATTTTATTTTATTTGAGGCTATTGAGAATGGGGTAGTTTTCCTCATTTCCCTTTCTGAGAATTTGTCACTGATATACAGAAATGCCTTTGATTTATGGGTGTTGATTTTATATCCTGCTACTTTGCTGAATTTATTTACTAATGCTAGAAGTTTTCTGGTGGAACTTTTTGGGTCTTCTAGTTATAGAATAGTGCCAATTTGAGTTCTTCTTTTCCTATGTGTATCCCTTTAATTTCTTCCTCTAATTGCTCTGGCCAGTTTTTCAAGAACTATGTTAAATCGCAGTGGTGAAAGAGGCTATCCCTGTCTTATTCTAGTTTTTAGAGTGAAAGCCTTCAATTTTTCTCAATTTAAAATGATGTTGGCCTGGAGCTTAGCATAGATAGCCTTTATGACATTGAAATATATTCCTGTTATCTCTAGTTTTTCTAGAGTTTTGAACATAAAAGGGTGCTGTATTTTGTCAAACGCTTTTTCTGCATCATTGAGATGATCGTCTGATTTTTATCTTTAAGTCTATTGATGTGATGAATTACATTTATTGATTTCCATATATTGAACCAACTTTGCATCCCTGGGATAAATCCCACTTGACCCTTGTTCACTATCTTTTTGAAATGTCTCACATTCAATTTGCCAGAATCTTATTGAGAATTTTTGCATCTATGTTCATTAGAGATACTGGTCTTAGCTTTTCTCATTTTGATGTATCTTTTCCTGGTTTTGGAATCAGAATGATATTGGCCTCATAGAATGAGTTCGGAAGTGCTGCCTCTTTTTCTACTTTCTGAAATAAGTTGAAGAGTATTGTTATTAGTTCTTCTTTAAAGGTCTTGTAGAACTTGGATGTGTATCTGTCCGGTCCTGGGCTTTGCTTAGTTGGTAAACTTTTGATGACATCTGATATTTTATCATTTGAAATTGATCTGTTTAAATTGTGTATATCATCCTGATTCAATTTGGGCAAATTATATGACTCTAGAAATTTTTTATGCCTTTGATATTTTCTATTTTATTGGAGTACAAATTTTCATAATAATTTCTGATTATCTTCTATATTTCTGTAGTGTCTGTTGTGATATTTCCTTTTTTCATCATGTATGTAAGTTATTTGAGTTTCCTCTCTCCTTTTCTTCATTAGCATGGCTAATGGTTTGTCAATTTTATTTATTTTTTCAAAGAAAACTTTTTGTTCTGTCAATTCTTATATTTCTTTTGTTTCAATTTCATTGATTTCAGCTCTGATTTTAATTATTTCCTGTGTTCTGCTGCTTTGGGTGTTGATTTGTTCTTTTTCTAGGGCTTTGAGATGTAATGTTAAGTCATTTATGTGTTGACTTTTTCTTCTTTTAAGGAATGAACCCCATGCAATGAACTTTTCTCTTAGAATTGCTTTCATAGAATCCCAGAAATTTTGATATGCTGTATCTGTGTTCTCATTCACCTCTAAAAACTTTTTAATATCCTCCTTGATGTCTTCTGTAACACATTGTTCATTCAGTACCATATAATTTAGTCTCCAGGTGTTGAAGTGGATTTTATTTCTTATTTTATCATTGATTTCTAATTTCATTCCATTATGAACTGATAGAATGTGGTGTAGTATCTCTACTTTTCATATTTGCTAAGAGATACTTTGTGGCATACTATATGGTCTATTTTAGAGAAGGATCCATGTGCTGCTGAGAAAAAAAACTATTTTCTCTTGTTGAAGGATGGAGTATTCAATATATGTCAGTTAAGTCTAAGTTATTGATTGTGTTATTGAGTTCTATAGTTTCATTTTTCAGCTTTTGCTTGGAAGATCTATCTAGTGATAAAAGAGGTGTGTTAAAGTCACCCAAAATTATTGTGTTGTGGTCTATTTGACTCTTGAACTTGAGAAGAATTTGTTTGATGAAGATAGCTGCTCCATTGTTTGGTGTATATATATTATTAGGTCTTGTTGGTGTGTGGCTCCCTTGAGCAGTAGGTAGTGTCCTTTTTTGTCCTTTTTGATTGACTTTACTTTGAAGTCTGCTTTATTTGATATAAGGATGGAAACTTCTGCTTGCTTCCATAGTCCATGTGAGTGGTATGATTTTTCCCACCCCTTCACCTTCAGTCTGTGAATGTCTTTTTCTATGAGCTGAGTCTCTTGGAGGCAGTATAATGTTGGGTTTTTTTCTTTTTCTTTCTTTCTTTCTTTCTTTTATTTTTTTTTTTGATCCGATCTGCTACTCTATGTCTTTTGATTGGTGAGTTTAGGCCATTAATATTCACGGTTATTATTGAGACATGATTTGTATTCCCAGCCATTTTTTGTTTATTTTTGGTATTTAACGTGACTTGGTTTCTCCTCTGATTAGATTTTCTTTTAGTGTAATCCCTCCTTCTGCTGATTTTCATCATTGCTTTTCATTTCCTCTTCTTGGAATATTTTGCTGAGTATGTTCTGTAGTGCAGACTTTCTCATAAATTCTTTTAATTTTTGTTTGTCATGAAAGGTTTTTATTTCATCATCAAATCTAAAGCTTAGATTTGCAGGATATAAAATTCTTGGTTGGCATTCATTTTCTTTCAGAGCTTGGTATATGTTTTTCCAGGATCTCCTGGCTTTGAGGAACTTGGTTGAAAAGTCTACTGAGATATGAATTGGTCTCCCCCTACATGTGATCTGCTTCCTCTCTCTTGCGGCTTTTAAGATTCTATCCTTATTCTGATGCTAGGCATTTTCATTATAATGTGCCTTGGTGTGGATCTGTTGTACTTTTGTACATTTGGTGTCCTGTAAGCCTCTTGTATTTGGTTTTCTACTTTGTTCTTCATGCTTGGGAACTTTTCTGATATTATCTCATTGAAGAGATTGTGCATTCCTTTGGTTTGAAATTCTATGCCTTCCTCTATCCCAGTGACTCTTAGATTTGGTCTTTTGATGCTGTCCCATAATTCTTGGATGTTCTGTTCATGGTTTCTAACTTTCTTCACTGTGTGGTTAACTTTATTTTCCAGATTGTACACTTTGTCTTCATTATCTGACGTTCTTTCTTCCAAGTGATCAAGTCTGTTGATTATACTCTCTCTTGAGTTTTTTATTTGATTTATTGTATCCTTCATTTCAAGGATTTCTGACTGTTATTTTTTTCAGGGTCTCTAACTCTCTCTTGAAGTAATCTTTTGCTATCTGTATTTGCTCTCTTATCTCATTGTGGGCTGGTGTGGGTGGACATGGGTTGCTGGTCTTGACTTCCCTCGGTACTTTGCTGGTAAGAAGGGGCAGTTCTGCTCCAAAGGCTAGGCTCTGGCAGTGTCTGCCCCACCTGGAAAGGGGTGGACCAGGCTTGCTGTGGCTTGGGCCCCAAAGAGGCCGATGGGGGTGGATCTTGTTTGTTCTTATTAATATAAAAGTTGTTTCCAGGAAAGAATTCATAGTTCAGGGCCCCTCAGTGGTACTGAATATCATTGTGAATTTAAATTTGTGATGAAACAGAGAAAAGATATTTTCTTTCTGACTTTTGTATTTTTTAACATTGTTATGAGAAAGAGAAAAAGTAATCAGCATCTTATGGGAATGTAGGGTCATTCTCTTAAACTCTGTCCTTTCTTCAACATTACTTATGGGTGCATATGGAGACAGATAATTAGACATTTTCAGAAGTGGTGTATTACTATATTTTATAATTTTTATATACAGAGTACATTCATCTTGAGATTTCATTTGAACTTTTTAAAAATTGCCTCTGCTGTGTTTTGCTCCTCTTTGATAAGAGGGTACTCTAAGATATAACAGCGTGTTTTAGGTCATTTGTTTTTTATTTTTTGAAGCGATTGAGTTTGAAAAGATTGTTTTAGTCAGTGTTTTCACTTCTGTGACTAAAAGACCTGACAAGAGCAATTTTAGAGAAGGAAAAGTTTATTTGGGGGCTCATGGTTTTGAAGGTCTCTGTCTATAAATAGCTAGCTCCATCTCTCCAGGCTCAAGGTGAGACTGAATATCAGAGTGGAAGAGTGTGGCAGAGAGAAGTGGCTCACATGATGATCAGGAAGCAAAGAGAGAGGCTACTCTACAGATTTCAAATATATACCGCAAAGGCATGCCCCTAATTACCTACTTCCTCCAGGCACACCCTATCCCCTTTCAACTAATACTCTGTTAATTCCACCAGTGGATTCATTCACTGATTAGGTTAAGGCTCTCATAACCCAATCATCTGTACTCCAAACCTTCTTGCCTTGTCTCACACATGAGCATTTGGGGGGCACCTCACATCTAAACCATAACAGAGACCAAATGTATTTTGCCCATATTTTGTTCCAGTTTTTTGCATGTGTTCTTATTCTTTTGTCATTATCTTTGGTGGAGCTGAAGTTTTAATTTTTTAAAATTTGTTTTTATTAGTTATACATGACAGCAGAATGCATTTCAATTCATTGTACACAGTTGGAGCACAACTTTTCATTTCACTGCTTGTACATGATGTAGAGTTGCACCACACATGCAGTCATACATGTACCTAGAGTAATGATGTTCATTTCATTCCTCCATATTTCCTGCTCCCATCCTCTCCCCTCCCTCCCTTTGCCCAATCAAAATTATTTTATCTCCCTCCCTTCATTATGGATCAGCATCCACTTATCAGAGAGAACACTTGGCCTTTGTTTTTTGGGAGACTGGCTTACTTCACTTAGCATGATATTCTCCACATCCATCTATTTACCTGAAAATGCCATAATTTTATTCTCCTTTACTGCTGAGTAATATTCCATTGTGTATATATATACTACAGTTTCTTTGTCCTCTCATCCATTGAAGGGCGTCTAGGTTGGTGCCACAGTTTAACTATTGTGAATTGAGCTGCTATGAACATTAATGTTATTGCATTACTATATTATGCTGATTTTAAGTCCTTTGTGTATAAACTGAGGAGTGGGATAACTGGGTCAAATGGTGGTTCCATTCCAAGTTTTCTAAGGAATCTCCATACTGCTTTCTGTAGTGGTTGCACCATTTGCACTGCCACTGGCAATATATGAAAGTACCTTTTCTCTCACATTCTAACTGATGTTTTAATTTTAGTGAAACAATTTTATTCCTTTCATTGATTGTACCTTTGGTTATATCTAAAATGTCATCTTAATACTCAAGTGTTTGTAGGATTTTCCTATGCAATTTTATGTTTTTGCATTTTATGTTTAGTTCTACATCCATTATGAGTTAATTTTTATTTAGGGCTTAGGGTCTGGTTCTAAATTCTTTTGTTTGCCAGTGCATATCCAATTGTTCCAGCAACAATTGTTGAAAAGACTGCCTTTTTTCCATTGTATTGCTTTTATCACTTCATCAAAGATCAGTTGGCTCTGTAAATGTGGTCTATTTTTGGGCTTTCTATCCTGTTCCATTTTTCTGTCCCATGTCTTACAAATACCACACTGTCTTGATTACTGTAGTTCTGTAGTCAGTCTTGAAGTCAGTAGTTATGTTCCCTAACTTTGTCCTTCAATATACTTTAGAGGGTTTTTTAAAAAATATTCATTAACTAATTATCTGGATTTTTTATAGGTATTTCATTGAAACTATATATCTCTTGGGAAAGAATTGACATCTTGAGAATACTGAATCTTCATCCGTGAGCACAGATATCTCTCTATTTGTGTTATTCATTGATTTCATTCATATGAGTGTTATAATTTTTCTACAAGTAAATATGCTGTACATATTATATTAAATTTATAGAAAAGAATTTAATTTGAGTGGTACTGATATAAGTAGTATTGCTTTTATTAAAAATTTTCTCTTCATTGTTGGTTTTGTTTTTATACAGGAAATCAAATTAATTTTATATATTATTAATTTGTATCTTGCAAACTTTCTGTTTGCTTTTTTTGTTTCAAAATGTTTCTTTTGTTTTTGTTGTCATGGTTGTTGTATATTTATTTATATTTTTAAATTGTTTTATATGAATTTCCTACATAGAAGATCATTATCTTTCAACAGACACAATTTCATTCTTCCTGTCCAATCTTTATAACTTTTACTTCTTTTTCTTGTCTTATTGTATTAAATAATATTTATTGTAGATTTTAAGGCAAGTTTGTTTACATAATATTCATTATTTTTTAATTGGCTATATTTATCTATAAAGATTTAAAAAGTAATTACAGAGGGCTGTTAATTCCTCCCAAATTAAACTGCAAAACTACTGCAATTCTTACAGTATACCAGGCGAAGTTTAGAGTAATCAAAAGTGATTACTATAATTTATCAAGAAGAAAAAAATAATTTAAAAATTGAAAATAAAAGGATGGCGAATATTTAAATTAACTATTAAGATATTAGCACACTTATAAGAATAAAAAGTTTTCATACTATCATAAAAATCAATGGCAAATAAATTAGAATAAATAACTTCTTATAAGTAAATTTCTCTGGTTGAGAAAAATTATGGGAAAAGTTCTGAGATTATTGGTTTAATATTTTGAAGATTTAAAGTTAAATTATAAAAATTACAACAGAAATAATTAAAGTACATTTTTTAGAATAAGAGTAAAAAAGGAAGAAAGGAGGGAAGAAAGGAAGGAAGGATGAAAAAAGAAAGAGCAAACTGAATGTTTTAGACATAATAAAACACCAAGGATTTTCCCTTTTTTTTTTAATGAACAATTTTGTAGAAAACTCAGGTATTAAAATGTTCTATGTTATGTGATTCTGCAATCTGTATTTGGGGTAAAAATGGGAGTTCATAATCTACTTGAATCTAATGTATGAAATATGATATGTCAAGAGATTTGTAATATTTTGAACAACCAATAAAAAAATAAAATAAAAATAAAAATAAATAAATAAATAAAATTGTTCTATGTTATAACATGGTATTTTAAGAGCTTTTCAAGTAGTTGCAGATGTTATGATTAATATAGAAAAACTTGTTTTTTCTATATTAATATTCCAAATTTTAAAGAAATATGAAGAATATGTTTCTAACACTAAATGTTTCTAAAATAGTGGTCAAGAAAATCAGAAGCTACAGACTGACAGAAATTATTTGTGAAAAACAAATTTGCTAAAGGACTGTTCTCAAAAATACCTATTCATGCTCAAGAATAAGAAAATGAGCAACACAACTAAAAAATAGGCAAAAACCTCAGAAACAGCTCACCATAGAAGGCAAATATGTTACAAATAAGCATATGAAAAGATGCTTCACATCATATGTTATTTGGAAATTACAAATTGAAAAAAATAGAATACTATTACATACATTTTAGAATGTCTAAAATTTAAAACTCTAGCAGTACTAAATGCTGATAAAGACATGAGCATTTATTCATTACCAGTATGGATGCAAAACATTACAGCTACTTGGGAAGACATTTTGATGATTTCTTGCAGAACTAAATACAGTCTTACCATACAGTGTCACAATCACATACCTTGGTGTACAGTTAAAGGAGTTAGAAATTTATGTCAATATGAAGTTCTGTGCACAGTTATTTATAGCAACTTTAATAATAATTTCCCAAATGCAGAAGTAACCAAGACATCCATCATTAGGTGAATTAAGCATTAATAATAAGTACTAGTATGTTTAATGAAATTCTCTTTAGCACTAAGAAGAAATGGTCTATTAAGCCATAATAAACATGGAGGAAACATAAATCTCTACTACTAAGTGGAAGAAGCCACTTTGAAAACAATAAATAATATATGATTCCACTTTTATGCCATTCTGGATAAAGCAAAACTTTGGAGACAGGAAAAATTAAGTCAGTGATTGCCAGGGATTGGGGACAGGGCATAGGGAAAAGGAATAAATATATACAATACAGATTTTTATGGCTGTGAAACCACTCCACATAATAATATAAGGATAGATAAATATCTCATACACTTGTCAAGACCTATTGCATGAACAATACCAAGAGGAAACTCTAATGTAAACTAGTAACTTTGGATGGCATGAAGTGTCAATATAGGTTCATCAGTTTCCATAGATACATCACTCTGGTGGGGAATGCTGATAAA
The DNA here is from genome assembly GCF_048772815.1 of Callospermophilus lateralis. Lineage (NCBI taxonomy): Eukaryota > Metazoa > Chordata > Mammalia > Rodentia > Sciuridae > Callospermophilus > Callospermophilus lateralis. The sequence goes on along the minus strand of NC_135306.1, from coordinate 121,799,315 downwards.
GGGGGAAGCTGGGCATGTGGTGCATCAGGTGCTCCATTTTGCTATGAACTTAAAACTGCTCTAGAAGATAAATTATAGTTATAAAAGAAGAATTAAATATCACTAATGTGGATTTTCAAAAGGCTCTATATTTTTCTTATTTTTATTAAATTTTTTATTTGTTCTTATTAGTTATACGTGACAGTAGAATGCATTCTAACCCAGCATACATAATTCTCAATCTTCTGGTTGTACATGATGTAGAGTTACGCAGGTCATGGAATCACATATGCACATAGATAGGTAATAATGTCCAATTTATTCTGCTATCATTCTTATGCCCATACCCCGTCGCCTCCCTTCACTCCCCTCCGTCTTTTTCTACTCTTGAAAAATTTGTTCACACAGTTCAATGCCCTTGAGTTTATTTATCAATAGTTTATTCCTTTGTATTCCATGTTAAGATCATATAATGAAATGTTTTGTTCATTTATATTTTGAGTGACATTTTAATTTCCAGTTTGGAGCTGTTACAAATAGTTTCTGTGAACATTCATATACATGTTTCTGCATACACATAGTTTTCAATTTTCTGGAATAAAAGTCCAATAGTGCTATTATTGAATTCTATGGTAAGTTTAAGTTCAATTTTTAAGAAGCTCTCAAATATTTTCTAGGATAGCTGTTCCATTCTATGTTACCATCAGCAACATATGAGAGATACAGGTATGTCATATATTTGCCAATAATTGTGTTGTCCATGTATTTTATTTCAGCTATTTTGCTAGGTGCATAATTATATCTCAAGATGATCTTAATTTACATATCCTGTAAGGAGCAGTAATGTTAAATATCTTTTTATGTTCTTATTTTCCATTTAAATAGACTCTTTGTGGAAATATGTTTTCATGATTGTTGCTCATTTTTTAAGTTGGAATGTTTGGGTTTACCATAGAATTTTGAGAGTTCTTTTTATATTCTAAGTACTTTGACAAATGTGTGTTTTGCAAATATTTTTACATGGTCTGTAACTTGTCTTTTCATGCTCTTGACTAGAGTCTTGCATAGTAAATTGCTTTCTTAAATTTAGTAAATCTATTTGATAATTTTTTTCTCTTTTGGATCATGCTTTTGAATTTATGACTAATAAACCATCACAAAAACCTACATCCCCCAATTTTTCTCCTGTTATCTTCAAAAATTTTATGATTTCATACTTAAGAGTTAATAATGGGATCCAACTATAATAATTTTTATAAGTCTTAAAGCTTGGTAAAAGTTTATTATTTACTTATTTTGTCTATGAATGTCAAATATTTCAGTATCCTTTAATGAAAACACTGTCCTTCCATTAAATTGTTTTTACACCTTTGTAAAAATAAATCTGATGCTTCTACTTGTATGAGACCTAGTTCTTTTTTTAAATTTTTGTTCTCTTCTTGTTTCTCTCTTTGTCATTATTACACAATTTTGATTACTATAACTATGTAATAAACCTTGAAACTTGGTACCTATTCCTACCCCAATTTCATTCATCTTCAAAATTGTTTTAGCTATTTTAGTTCACTTATCTTCCCAATAAATTTAAGAATTACTTTTGTCAATATCTATCACATAATATTTCTGGGGATTTCATTGGAATAGCATAAAACTATATCTGTATCAATATGTAGGTATTTGTACATATTCTTATATGGAAATATAAAAATTTGGAGAGATTTTATACCTTTTTACTTGAATCTTCCAATCAATAATCAAGTGTTATATTTTCATTCATTTAGACCTTCTTTTCTTTCTTCCATCAGTGTGTTGTAATTTATGCATTAGCATCCAAAATCCAATGCTGTTTTGACAGATTTATAGCTATTTCATTTTTGTTGAGTAAATTCAAATTGCATTTTACTTTTAATTTTATTTTTCACCTTTTATACATTTCATATTTATCTTTTCACTTGCTTCAATCATGTTCCTAGTTGCTTATTGAAGCATTTTTATGATAGATGCCTTAAGATCCTTGTTAAGTAATTCTAACATTTGTGTGACCTCCATGTTGGCATCTGTTGATTGGCTTTTGTCATTTTGGAAAACTGTTTGTTTCTGGTCCATGGTATGACTAGTGAGGGTTTTGTTTTGTTTTGTTTTGTTTTGTTTTGTTTTGTTTTTTAAGTAAAACATGAACATCTGAGAGAACTAGGTTGTGGCATGATGGATCTTATTTATATTGTGCATTTTGGAAGCTTCTTCTGATACTGCCCAACTGAGAAGGAGCACTGTTTTTGCCAGATGGTAGTTGAATTCCGGGTTCTCAAGTCTGCTTCTGTGAGCAGTAGGGGTGAAGGAACTTAACATTGTTGCTGGGTCGGAGTGAGGATAGGCCTCAGGATATCAACTTGGCTGGGAGGGGAACAGGGCCTTGATGACACTGCAGTGGAAAGGCAGACACCTTACTGTTCATAGGTGATGAAAGGTTCAACTTTCTACTTAGTTTTCTCAGAATTCAACCCAAAGAGAGTGTCAGGGGCACCTGGTCACAGGCAGGTGAGGAGAAAGTACAGGCTTCTCACATGACCTCTACTGACACCATCTTGGGACTAGCAGGGTGACAGTTCTGGCCCTTCATCCCCCCTTTCCCTACATTACCCCATGCATGGGCTGGCAATTTCTATGGCAGCCTGGTGAGAGAAGAAAGTCTAGCTCTCTCTATTTGATGTTCCAGAGAGACATAGTATGTTTTCTGTAGTGCTTTGCTGAAGGTGAGTGACTGTTGTCTGAAGTTTTCTGTTTTGTTAGGCTTTACCTTTTTCTGATTTTTGGTTAGAGAGAACAAGATTTTGGAGAGATTTTGTGTGTGACCATTGGTGTTTCCAGGTTACTATCTTCTCCCAAACCCAGCTTATTTTATGTGTGTGTGTGTGTATTTGTGTGTGTGTGTGTGTGTATATATATATATTTGTGTGTATAAATATATATGTACACACACTCACACACATACACAGAGAGAGAGAGAGAGAGAGAGAGAGAGAGAGAGAGAGAAAGCCTGAAAACAGATATTTCCCTTTATAATGATACTCATTGAAAAAGAAAGAAATTTGTGACTACTTCAGAAAATGTGAATGTTAGCAGAAAAAAGTCTTGTAGAAGCTTATTATGCAAGCCGACATTCCATTATAAGGAAACTTCAAAACCTTTATCTCCTCTTCTTCAAGTCCTTTGAGTAGTTCTGGATTTGAGAGAATAAGACACACAGTTGGTTTAATTCATTTTAAAATGGGATTCCATTTTAAGAAGATGAAATCTACTAAGTACTATTGTATTGAATCAACATCTATTATCTATGTTTATTGAATAGTTACCATATCAGCCAGACACAGCTATCCGGACCAGTTTTTACTGTTATATTAAGTAGTTTGTGGAAATTATTTCTAGAAATTTGGTATATGATTTTTTTCCTTAGTTTCTTTTGAGGAATAGTTTCCTGGCAGAGTCGCATTTATATCGTCTTTTAAATAACTGAGTTCCATTTGTAGAGGAGCAAAGATCATTTTGGTAAACTAAATCTTAAAGCTGAAAACCTAAACAGAGATATAAGCATTATTTTTCTTGAGGACTTAGTGACTTATAGTGGCTGTAGATATCACACATAGTACTTTTTAATTGCTTTCAGTTACATGAACAGATTGCACTGAAGACCTGCAACTGGAATCTACCATGGAGATGGTATAATAAATGTTTCTGTGTCATGCAGCGATTAGGAAGGAGTCACAATTCTGTGGAGATTAGAAGCTAAGTTTTCCTTGAAAAGGCAAAAAACATATTGTGAGTCATAATTATATTTGAATATCCTGTAAAATTGTGTGTAAGTTAAGTATGTATAGCATAGCATTTATTTTCCTCATGATTCTCAATGCATTATGAGGTTGGCAAACCATGGGCTGAGACTAAAGCAAGGAGCAGAAGGACAGGCTATATTCTGAGGTCAGAGTGCTGAAGCCCCTGCCTTGAAGAGAACTCTTGGGCCTGTCTATGACCCTTACATGAATGGGAACTTTAATTCATTCCTTCTTACCATGAAATATATGACCAAATAATCTGTAATAATTCTTTTTAGGTGAAAGGAGTAGAAGAGATGGTGGTTCAACTTCCTAGAGGCTGGTTACATTTCCAGATGAGCCTGATAGCTCCATCAATGTATTTCAGGTTCAAAATTACAAGGAGAGAAAGAGCTAATTGTTTCCCATGAGTTAAACTTTGTCCCAGCCTTTTTCTAAAAGTGGAGATGCACAATGAATCCTGACTTTATATGGCGAATTAAAATAATCAAAAAAATAATAGTGGGAAACTAGTAGATTTGAGCAAGGAGATCAGGGAGAGGATAAAGGTAGGGAAAGGGTAAGTACTGGGAAATGATAATGATTAAAATTGTGGTATGTGCATGTACATATATGGCATAATCAATCCCATTGTCGTGTGTATTATAATGAATCCAAAAAAAGAATTGAAAAGTACTAAAAGATAAAAAAAATTGAATATTTATTTTTTGATCTATCTACTTAACATTAATTAATTAAGGGTTTTCAATATATTAAATATATATCTATAACATATTAATTGTAATTCAAAGAAATAGTAATGTGGATATTAGCTTTGTGTATAATTTTTTTATAATCCAATATTAAAATTCAATCAAGGTTTTCTCCCCTTTCTCCTTTTGATTCATCTATGAATGACATATTTTCATCATTTTATAAGAATTTATAAGGCACTTTAAAAAATCTTTGTGTCAGACATAATTCCATGTGTACCTCAGGATATTTATGCTCATATGCAATCAATAAGACTCTAGGAAAATAATATAAGAACCATATAACATATTCAATGGCATAGTCATGTTTAAAGGAAGGAATATGACACTTTGGGTGATTTCCGTAATGAGTTTCACAATCATTGTAATAATGCAGGTAAGGAATAGTCTAGTCCATTTTATAAAAGCTAAATATTTGAACTCTGCTGCTACCATTTATTCAGTTTCTTTAGGCCAATGGGTTATTGGTGTTCTTTTAATCAGAACCAAAGCAACCCTATGCACCTCTCAGAGCCTATTGACATAGATGATTATGCATTTACTGGTAAATTTCACAAAATGCGAACTATATGAACAAAATTAAATAATGTATTATTGAAAAGCAGACTTATATCTCCAGAACTATATTGCTCCTATGCTTGTGTAGGAGTAGAAATACAGTGTAGCTCTTTAAGGTATTCATTAATATTTCAAGTTTAGGGCCATGAAACACCCCAGAAGCAGCTGATTCCTTTTTTTAAGTCTTTTGTTTTTGTTCAGTTTGTCCTACAAATAGTAAATTACTCATAGTACACACTTATCATATATTAGCAGTCTTCCCAGAATAACCTAGTTGGGGTAAAATATGGAAAAGAGGTAGAACACATCCAGGGAAATATCCCCAAAGTGGTATGTATGTTCTAGCAGGCTTTTACATTTTTTAATTGTTAAAGTCACTTTCATATCACCTATCCCGGCTAGTTTTCTTTCCTTCTAAAGTATTTTAGAAGTGTACTTATTTTAAAAATGGAATATATAACATTTATGATAAAAAATACAACATAATAGTTGTTACACTGTATACTCTTCTAAAAAACACTTCTGCTCTCATTTGCAGGAGTCTTTTACCAAAGAGATGTCTGTGCACATCCCTTTCCAGCAGTTCTGCCACAGTTTCTGTATGTGCTCATCTCTTAAAACTGGTTATCTAATTGTACTTCAAGTCACCATTATGTTGAAGACTAAAGAGAAGTCCTCTCAAAAAATGTGATTCTTGTAAAAACTTAATTTTTAATGTTAATTAATACTTATCTATATACTGCATCAAGCAATTTACTTAAGGGCTCCACAGACATGATCTCTTTAAATGGCCAAAATAACTATGTGCTCTGTGTGCAATTGTGAGCTTCCATATCTTCATTTTAGAAGTTTTTTAAAAAAACTAATCTGTGAACAAGGTCATGCAGGTTTGTTAAAGTCGTAATTGCCAAAGTGAGACTTCCAATGCAGGCCTGAGTCCAGAACCCAAGATCTGAACCACTCCAAAAGAGTGCATCTTTACACTTGTATTTTCTTTCAAGTGGGTTATTGAAGTAAAAGCTAAGATCTCACCCAACTGTTCCTTAGCAGATATTCCACTAAGATAATTCATCACCTTTTACAAAGATAGGAACAAAATAATATTAATGGAAATTCCCCTGAAGGACTTGGCCTTGAGCCAACCTCAGTTTCACAAAGAATGTGAATGATTCAGCCTCTGCCTCAAAACTGAGATCCAGAAATAGCTCTGAATCTTATAAAGAACTGAAGATGTAGTCTCCAGCAGACAATAGGCAGTATTGAGATTCCAATGAGCCATGTGAAAGTGGAAAATTATGCAATATTTTTAACTTGTTTTAAAATATGTTTCCAAAAATACAAACTGTGCTTCTTTTCATTCATTTATTATCATTCAGTGGTCTATCTAAAGCTCTTCATAGTATCATTATCAACCAGTTTATTTTCCAAGTTAAACAATGAAAGGATTTTCCAACAAAACAATAGTCTCGTGTAGTACAGGGCAATGACATGAAGACTGCTTGTTAAGATCACTTGGGAAATGTGTATTATAGACGCTTATGATCAAGAGGAACCAAAACCAATGAACAGGAAACTTGTCAGGCCCCTGGTCTTATGGGAATTTATCCAGTATGCTTCCCAGAAATCATTTAACTCTGAACGTAAGTAACAATCATCACCAGTTGTGGCTTTCTGACTTTTTTGAGCAGAAGAGAATGGTAAATTGTGTTGTTATGAAGCTAGTTGGCTTTGAAATTAATTCTTGGGGAAAAAAACTTGGCTTTTGAGGAGTTTTAATCTGATATTAGTGCACAGAGTGAAGAATTAGCAAGTGTGTTTATGATTTAGAAGTTAAAACATTTATACTTATGGTTGTAGGGATTAGGGGAGTTACTTGCCTTGGAAACTTGATTAAATGCACAGAAAGAAGGAGCCCCATGTGGAAGAAGAATTAAAGAGACAGGAACAACTTATACTAGAAACCCCCTGTGTTCTTTTGTTGACATACCAGTGAAGTGAGAAACTACCATGTTTAAACCAGAACAAGACAGAAAAACAATAATGACAGAAAAAATACATATATTCATCTTTGATTTGAATTTTTTTACCTCTTTGAAAAAATGACAACTTTTATGTGCATATCACTTGACCTAAAAGGTAAAGACTTCAGGTTTATGCTGAAGTTAACTATCTATCTAACAAAAATTAAGAATGTGAGAACTATTTAGAAATACTTTATATTGTTAAAGGTTTAACTCATTATGAAAATCATTTCTACATAATATACATAGCAAGAAACAGTGTCTTAATATTAACTCCATAATTTTCCCCATAGTTCAGAATGTGTATACAGCCACCTTATATTCCATTATTAAAGTCCATTTATTGGTCACCAACAGCACTGTTATGTTATCTAATCTAGATAAAAGGCTCACTCTGAAGAAAAAAAAAATATTCTGAATAGAGAAAAGACACAGATCTAACATTTAAGTGATTTTCAAACATCCTGAGCTATCCAAGTATACTTCACATTTTCAGGTTTTTAAATCAGATGTATGAGATAGAAGTAACATGGGGTCTTAAATAGCGTATTTCCTTTCTTAGGTTATTATAGGTCAAAATTGGGGACAATATTTTGAAAAATAGGATATTGTTTTTTACACTTTGGGAAGTTAGTTCCTCTGTCAACAGCAATGGGATAGTATGAAAGGGAGGCCTTTAGGTTCATGTCAACTCAGCTAATTGAGGTGAGGAGGTGAGGTGGGGTCTGGAATAAGTGTCACTAATCCATCCTGTTTCACTCAGGTTACTATACACATATATAGAATATAGCATGTGCTCAAAACATATTCAGTGTACCAAAGTGAAGCTGGCACATAGTAGGCAATCCATAAATGTTTATAGAAATGCAAAATCAACATATAAATTTGTCAGTGAAGGTTGAGATACATTAATTTATGAACTTCTCAGTTCCTCTTGGATTTCTTCACATCATTTGCAAGAGTATCATCAAATGATGCGTTCTCACTTGATTTCCTTTCCCATTAATTATCCTTATCAACAGTTCTAGCACTCACATAATTCCTCTGTGACACAAATCTGCCTCCTTTGGTCATGCAATTTTCAAATGAAAAGTTATAAATGAATATTGCACCTTTAGTATTTATCAATTCATTTCTCTATTAATTTCTCCTGGCTTCAGTGTGCACATACATACCAGCACATTATTAACCCTCTTCTCTCTTTGAAAGGTAACTACAATATGACTTGGATTTGAAGCAGGCAATGCAATTGCATGCATGCAATTGAAATTTTCTTCCTCTTCTCTCTAGCTACACTAACTTCAAAGTCTATGAGAAAACATGAGGAAGATACATAGAGAAGAATGAAGCAAAGAGAAAGATATACAAAAGACAGAAACATAGTAGCAGTATTTGTACATCTTAGAAAATAGAACAATGAAGACATTAAGTGCATTAGAGAAACGGAAGGATAAGAAGCAGTTGCATATATATATATATAGTGTTTAAACTGAGTTTTTAATGTAATTTTTTTATTTATATATGACAGCAGAATGCATTATAATTTTTATTACATATACATAGTATATTCACTTCAGATTCTCTTGAGTGATCAGAGAATTATCCATGACCTCTCTTATGCAAGGACATTCATAGGGAATTGGGTTGCCAGAACCAGAGAAGTAGAAAATATTTTCCTCTAGCCATATACATGGGTTCTTAATATGATTAGAAGATTATTGAATGATGGCCTTCCTCAATGATATATCTATAACCTAATCCGAGAAACTTTGAACATGATTATATTTGGAAAATAAGTAAGTGGGGTGCTTTGTAGATTTTAATTGTTAAATATATTAAAATGAAATCATCCTGGATTATCTAGGTAGTCCCTATGTCCAATGATAAGTGTCCTTATTAAAAAAAAAACTGTTGTGGAAAAGATATGATGCAGGGAGAAGGTGGCCATATGGAGATGGGAATAGAGATGGAGTTAGTGCACAGGACAAGGAGTGCATAGTGGCAAGAAAGGATTCCACCATAGAGGAGACATGACCTGCCAACACCTAGATTTTGGACTTCTGGCCTTTACAACTGTAAGCAATCAATTTTCTTGTTGTTTTTAAAGGCAACACTAATAAGTGAGTATAATGTCTACCCTGCTTTTGTAGAATTAAGGTATAAAGCAAAAATAAATAAATAAATAAATAAAAAGAACTGACCATAAAAAGAGAATAACTGATGATAATAATTAATTTTATTTCTTGCCTACATTCCTTCAAATGCATTCCAAATTTTTAGAAGTTTTATTCCTTCACACACACACACACACACACACACACACACACACACACAGAGAGAGAGAGAGAGAGAGAGAGAGAGAGAGTAAGGTTCCACAGCAGTTGAAGAGAGCAAAGGTTAAGAAGGAATCTATAATTGAAAATGTGGAAATTGCTACATCATCTTTGAACCTATTTGATGCAGCAATTCAAAATAACATTATTGTAAACATTTCTTATCTCAGTACAGCTGAAAGATCACTTACGACGTAAGTACAGGTTCCCTATACACTGAAGTAAGTCAGTTTTACATTTTTTCTCAGAAAAAAAAGAGCATTATTAGTGTTATAAAAAGCAAGATGAAAAATAATACTGGAAATTCTCTTTGGTTCATTAGCTACTTAGAAAAAGTTGAAATTGTTGCTGCTAAGTTTGCTATCAGCCTGACAAAATACACATTCATATTATATTTTTAATTGAGTAGAATTGGAATTCTTATTTTTCCCTTTAACGCTATGTGCAGGTTCATCCAGAATCAGCTTGGCTACAGCTGGAAGCAATTAAGACTATGTAGGAAGAATTAAAACCCTAGGAAATTGTTTTTATCTCTAATAGATTGCAGCAGAGTTAAATCGTGAATTGGTCACAGGAGAAAACTTGTCATGGTGACTCATGTAAATTACTGACATTGCTTTAGTTTGGGAAATAGACTTCATTAGTCCCAAAATTTACCTTATGATTTTCCTAACTAGCCACATATCATTGCTTATACTAAACTGAAGTTCTTGTTACCATTTATTTCAGTAAAAACACAATGATATTAGCACATCACTTTTGTTGTAATCTCAAATCTAATAATAGATGGAAGGAAAGCAAATGGTCTCACTTAGAGCTCCTTATCATGAAATCAAAGTTAAAGGCACATTCACAGATAACAGGAACTGAGTTAATATATTTAGCCTGACTCTCCTATCTCCTGTGACCAGATGCCTCTCTTTCAGTTCTTCAGGGGAAAGAAAAACCTGAATTTGCTACTGATGTCCAGAATTGCATATTTGCTTATAAGCTTCTAGAAATTTTTTTTCTCTTTTTAATAGCAGGTAACATATGCTTAGAGCTTTGCAGGAAGGGCTTTGATGCATTATCTAGTACAATTTATTCATTTAATTAATAGAGAAATCAAAGAGCTTGAGGGTTGATTTAATGTTTAAAACCTCAAGTTGCAAAGAATGATCAACCTTATCTAAATTTTTATTAAGCTCTAACTTCATCATGATATTTTCAGCATGGAATTCTCTCTCATATACATATGAACAAAATACTTAAAAAGCAAATAGAAAATAGGCAAAAGAATACAAAATTTTAGAAAAATATGCTGATAATTCACTAAAACAATTTTTTTTGCCTAGTATTTTTCTGGCATCATATTTTATTCTGTGGTTATCTCAGCAAATGATATACTGTCTCTGTCTTTAGGAAACTGAAAACATCATAGTGGATAATAGTGAACAAGCTATTTTGTAAATAGACTATAACAGAAGAATGAGAGACCAGTCAGATGAGGTAGGCTGACAGATGAGGTAGGCTGTATCACAGCTAGATGAGTGAATAGGAACAGCTACAGCAAGACAGGAAGTATCCCTAGAAAAGAAAGAAATACATTTTTAAAAATCCATTTAAATGCAAAACCGTATAAAGTTTACAGAAAACCCAAGAAAATTTTTGTTCATGAGTTAAATCAAGGAAGCATAATAGTAAATGAGGCTGTGGAGATGATAGCTAATAACAATCATTCTTTCATAAAACATTAGGAAATGTGGACTTTAAGTATAAGCCTGGGGCTCATGAAACTAATTATGGTAAGAGAAAAATTGTCAAGTTTTAATTTTAGATAGTTTATTATAAAAGTAACAATCAAAATATATTTGAAAAGAGACATTGTCAGACAGGATAGATGGACTTAAAGCAAATAAATCAAAGATTAAGTTATAAATACTTTAGTGGACATAATGAGAGAAAGGAAGGGAAAATCTTAAATATTTGCCTTTTTCAAGAAAATGTGAATCAAGGAGTCCTGGGCATCTACTGAACTGCAAAACCTGTGAAAAGGAAGGTACCTGGTGTCAGAAGGTGAGCTCAAAATTAGGCTGAGTTTGAGATACTTGGGAAATTCAAATTGATATGGTTAACAAAATTGGAATATCTAGCACATGAGCAGGTACGTGTGTCTTAAGTTTAGGAAATCAGTTAGGGGTGGAGATTCAGATTTGGGGATCACTGTTATACAAATGGTACCGAAAATAATCATTGAAATTGGGTTGCTTAAGATGTAGAATGTTATTTGGATTCACTGAAGTAAGAATTTCAGTTAATTTCAAAGACTGCCAGGAAGACAAAAGAACTAGATTACAGGAACATCCTACAGAGTAATGTGACTGAGAAATTGTTAGAAAAATGGGAGGGACTTAAAGGGAAACAGAGTTACAAAATCAATGGGACAAAATTTTAAAAAATGATATGTGGTCATCAAGATAAATGTCACTGGAAAGAATCCATTGGTTTGAAAAAAAAAAGTCATTGGTGATTTTCTGGATCATTTTCAATAGAGTAAAATAGGGTAAAGTAAATATAAAACATATTATTGGGAAACAAATGAACGTTTTCAGTTATAAATGTTGAGTAGTCACCATGTTTTTATGGGCCTTCTGGAAATATAATTAAAATAACACTTTAATTTTAAAATATATGTGATGGAAATGACAAAGGAAAATGATTATAGCATGTTTACAATTTAATTTTGAAATTGACTACATTATGATATGTAGTTGCTGACTACATGTATATATAAAAGAAATATCTGGAACATGACTGTGGGGATGCCTATCAAATGAATCATCATTTGGGAGCCAGTTTCTTTTAATCACTCTTCCCCTTCTCCCCCTCTCTGCTATGTAGACAACCCTTGGTGGCGGTTTGGGATTGATTCCAGTACACCCACACATACCAAAATCCATGGATGTTCAAATCCCCTGCGTAACATGGCATATGCTTATAACCATCTTTAGATTACATATAATATCTACTATAATGTAAATGCTATGTAAATAGTGGTTATAATGTATTTCTTAGGAATAATGACAGGGAAAGTCTGTACATGGTCTATATAGATACAATGATTTTTAAAATATTTTCTAATTGATATACTGTTTGAACCCACAGATGTGGAACTCATAGATATGGATGGCTGACTATATATATGCATGTATACATGTGTATATATGCATAATTAGTTCCTTATAGAACCATCCAAGCACATTTTTCAAAGGAGGAGTTTTCCACTATTTTCCTGAATGTGAATGTGAAGGATGGTGCTCAAGCAGACTCCTTATTTATGTTGGTGAAGATAAAACAAAAGTATCAGGAAGAAACCTGGACATGGCACCATTGAGCTTCTTAGGAACAAGACCATTGACTTTTGGACTTCTTGTTGTGTGGGAGATAAATGAACATTTATTTAAGTCAATGCTATTTATTTTTTTTAATTATTGTTTTCCCACTCACAAATTAGCTTCATTCTAATGAAATACATGCTTCAAACCATCATAAAATCTAGTGTTTTAATACTTGGTTAAACTGAACAAGGAAAAATGTAGTCAGATCCCTTATACTGTACTTAATATGTTCTCTTCAGTTTCCTGGAGGCAGCATCGTTTTCCCAATCTAAAATAACATGCTAACAGAGTTGCATGATTCATTGGTAAGGCAGGCTGTTCTTTTATGTCAAGTAACTATTTTGATACTTAGAAATCGTGATGTAAGTACAAGGTTATAAGCATATTTTAACATCTACACAGGGGTGTCCTGAAGGTAACAAAGAAATGAAGTGCTGAGGTGGTAAATTCACTTACCCAAGAAGACACAGGCAACACAGGGCAGAAATGAGAGTGCATGAAAACAGCATGATGACAGGATCTCCACGCTGCTGGATGACAGTCTCACATTACCACCCGGGAAGCACACTCTGTTGTCTTCAGTGAAGGAAAAAGAAAATTTGGTTGTTGGAGTTAAGAGGTTGAGCAACAATCAAGAGATGGAGCTGGAGGTGTAGCAGAGACACACATCAGAGAGGTTGGAGATGAAGCAGTACATGGGAGTGTGGAGATGGCAGTGCAGGTGTGAGAAGATGATGACGAACAGGTTACCAGTCAGTGACATTGAGTAGAACGCAAATAAATTATCCTTCAGAAGCTGCATTGATATTTTTTCATCACCATTCATTTCCCGTTACCTAAGGAAAGAATCACATGAACTCAAAAAAAAAAAAAAAAAAAAAAGAAAAGAAAAAAAAGAAAATGTTTTAAGAATCATAGGGACATTTAAAAATTGGTTTCAAATTCTTGTTACTGTTTAGTTCTAGGAAAAATTAAGAATTACACAACACTGGGCTGGGGATGTGGCTCAAGTAGTAGCGCACTCGCCTGACATGTGTGGGGCGCTGGGTTTGGTCCTTAGCACCACATAAAATAAAGATGTTGTGTCCACTGAAAACTAAAAAAATAAATATTAAAAAATTCTCTCTCTCTCTCTCTCTCTCTCTCTCTCTCTCTCTCTTAAAAAAGACAAAGAATTACACAACACTATGATAGTAATAAATTAAATGGAATATGAATCTAAAAGTTCATACAAATATAAAGCCAAATAAATAAATGAATGAATAAATGTTGGAGAAGATAAAGCTAAAGCCATCTTTCTCTTAGAATCCTAATTAACAAATATGCAAAGAATGATTGACTTTAAAAAAACATCAATAGATGCTAAAAGTATTGTAGCACAGTTTGGTAAGGAAAAATATATTTGTTAGTCTAAAAACATCTTTCCATAGCCAGATGCTGTGGCACACACCTGTAATCCCAGTACTCAGGAGGCTGAGACATGATGATCAAGAGTTCAAAGCTAGTCTCAGTAACAGCAAGGTACTAAGCAACTCAGTAAGACCCCGTCTCTAAATAAAATACAAAATGGGGCTGGGGATGTAGCTCAGTTGTGGAGTGCCCCTGAGTTCAATCCCTGGTACCCCCCCCCCCACCAAAAAAAAATCTCTCTACAAATTGCTTAATTCCGAAGACAAAAATATTAAAATTTAGGCCAAAACTTATTGGATGTGATCCATATTAACATCCCCAACATGAGACAAACCAACTTGCACCTGCTGATATGTCTTCTTGAACAGGACAAAGTGTTACTTTAGTGGCATTTTTGTCCCAAATGTACAGCTTAATTTTAATATGGAAGAAAAAAGAGACAAACTCAAATTAAGACAATTTGGACAAAATAGCCTGCCTGTACTCTTCAAAAAACATACCACATTCAATTAAAATTATTATAAAGACTGAGGCTCTCTCCCAGATTAAAATTCAAAAATAAAACAGGCTGTCTAGATGTATGATCCTGGACTGCAAAACATAATGATATTTAGACAATTGGGGAAAGCTGCAAATAGACTGTAGATTAGATTACAATGTTTTATCCATATGAAATTCACTGATTTTGATTACTAGACAATGGTTAAGTTAAATAACAACCTTGTCTTAGGAAATAAAATGTGAAGTATTCAGAGATAAAGGAGGAAAATAGAGGTTAGCATAAATAAATGATTTAAAATTAGCTTTTTTCTCCAACATATTCTGTGTATGTTAGTATTCATATATATATATATTCATATAAAGTGCTCAATAATCACAAAATGAAATGAAGAGAAAAAAATCACATTTTCATTGTGATATTAAAGATTAACCTGTTTCAAAAAATTCCAAATTTGTGTATGGGTCATTTACATTAATCGCTGAGTCTCATTAACAATTGTGCAAAGTGTGTAGCAGATAAACACATTGTGAAAGCATTCATGATGCTGAGTGAACCAAAGAAAAGGATCTCTATTGCTTGGTTGTCTAGACATTGAGATCTTAAATCAAGTAGTCTCATTTTTAATCTCAGAAATAACAACTAACTCCTAGTTAATATATTAGCCTATGTAAGTCAACTTTAAAAAAATGTATACAGTGGGAATAATCACAGTATCCAACACACTTAATTGTCTAAATTAGCCAAGGTCAGAAATAGGTCAGCACAAGGTGTGGAATATGATGAGCAAATAATCACCAGTATCATCATCAATAGTGGCAGTAAACATGGCAGATGTTCATAGAGATAGTAGTGCTCCGGGCCAGAAAGATTGGTAGTAGGGGCTAATACTGTTTGAAGTGTGTCAATTAAAGCCCATCAACTTTAAAATCTGATTTGCCTAACCTCACAAAATCACAGAAGTCTATGGTGATATGATCATCCAAATTATGTCTTACCAAGGAAAAAAATGTAAGGAAGAAAAGCCTCTCAGGGACTTGGGAGAAAAAGAGCAATAAATGGGTAATTTTAAGGTCATTTTTAGTAACTAGAGGACTTTCCTCTAAGGATGTCACTGGGAAGCTTAGAGGAGTAACTGGTCATTTGAGATTCACCCCGTGTAAGATGCTCCAGGAGAGCATTAGGGGTTTCTGGACTTGGGTGAAGAACTCAAGCTAAGGCAGTCTATATTAAAATTCTCCCACAGCACTGGTCTGAGTAAGATTTAAATAAAGCTCTGAGAAAAGGTCTGAGCAACAGCGTTGCAGGACAGTGAGTACCAAGGTGTAAATCAACTATACATGAAGAACAAAGGCAATCACCAAACATACTCTGATACTTTGGAAATCCTCCCAATATTTATAAATCTTTACTTCTGTTCTTTCCTACTTTATAAATTTAAGCACATTGTCATATACCATTGAACACATGTGAGACTATATTGTTAAAAAAAAAAAGGATTAGTCTTCACATCAGAGTTACGAGTGACCCTTAGGAATTGTCTAATTATTTTTTCTTCTGTAGATATTACCACTGCCTTTTATTCACATTTGCATATACATATGTTCACAACATATTCATTTGTGTTCTCTGCATTTTTAAACAATTGCTTCATGACAGACCTCCTAAATAATTAAACAGTCTCACTCCAGAGGGTGTGAAAACAACCTACTCATACATTCTCCCACTCATAGATTCCTGAGAGAAAAACAGATCAACTCAGAGATGTGATTCGGGAATCTAATTGTCAGTCCATTTCTGCTGCCATAAATTGAGATTTGCCTGGGCGTCTTGCCATATTTTTATTCAATCTTCTTTCCTGGTGTTTAGTTCTGATTTTCTATTTCTATTATTCAGTGATGTTGATTTTGTTATAGCTTGGCAAAAAAACTTGCATATGTTTTATTGTTTCAAAACATGAATATGTTATTTTTCTCCAGAGAAGGACAATAAGAAGCAATAAATTTAAATAGATTTTCTTCTAATCACACAGGATCAAGAATACTGACCATGTTGAACAAAGGATTAGAGATTTTAAAAATCTAAGCTTTAGATACTATCATAAATAAGTCATATTTTATTATTCATTTAATAAATAGTTATTAAAATTTAATAAATTGCTAAGCCTTTGAGTTTATGCCCTGAGCAAGATATTGTCTAACATTGTAGGCCAGGATCTAGGGGTTTCCCATTAATATGTTCAGCAAATAATTTTTGGTCACCTACAAAATGACAAAACAGAGTTTTAGTATAGAAAGATAAATAAGACTATGTTGAAGGAGTTGTGAATGCTCTCAAATATTTAGTTGGTAAATGTTATAGTCATGCCAAACACAAAATAATGGAAAGCACATGGGTAGAGGCTAAATAATCCAAATAAGAAGTCAAGACATTATTTTGGAAATGGCAATGCCTGGGATGTGGTCAAAAGCTAAATAAGAAATACAAAATTAAAAAGTGAATGAAAGACCCTTCCAAGTAGGAGTGCCACATGGGAAGGTGCAAAGCCAAGGTTGAGCATGACTCTGCTGTACCACAAATATGTTAGTAAGGGTGGGACATGAATGTAAAGATGAGGTTGGAGAGGGATTGTGCAAAACAAAGAAAGCTAACCTGTTCTCAAGGTCTCCCCCACTGCCTGGGGGGAGAGTGCATAACTTGATAAAACCGAGATGCTTCCTTTGCATAGCACCCTAAGGAGACCTCAACTTCTCAGATTGACCAAACTCATATGCGGATATCAAGTTAATTGCTTAACATATAATGAAAAGTAATTCTCATGATGGTCTCTGTGATTATGTAAGTATAAACAGTAAACTCTTTTTTCTCATAGATACACATTCTTCATTTTCTTGCCCTTTACTTCAATATAATTTGCAAATATTATGTTTTTTTTTATAAATTGAAAGTTTGTGACAACCCTGTGTTCACTAAGTGTTTTAGTGAGCTTTTTTTCCACTGAGCCCAAAAGACCTGACAAGAATAATTTTAGAGAAGTAAAAGTTTGTTTGGCACTCATAGTTTCAGAGGTCTCAGTTCATAGATAGGCCAAAATCCCTATGCACTGAACAGGTAGCCAAATTGTTATTCAAAGGTAAATATTTGAAGGAAATTAAAAGTGATACTCTAATGAACATAGGATTGGTAAGAAAGTGAAATAGCCTTATTGTCTGTAAGGAGAAAGTTTACTATAGTGATCTTAACAGAAGATCAAACAAGCCGCAACATGTCCTTAACCAAAATCTAATTCAAAGCAAAACCAATTCTATGAAGGCTGAGAGAGGTGAGGAAGTTGCAGAATAAGTCTTTCAAGGTAGCAAAGGTTGTTTCATGAGGTATAGGAAGAGAAGCCACCTGCATGACATAAAAGCACAAAGTGAAATAGAAAATATTGATGGAGAAGCTACAGAAGTAATCTAGAAGATCTAGTTAAGGAAGTGGTAAAAATGACTATGTTAAACAATGGACTTTCATTTTAGGCAAAATGGCCTTTTGTTAGATTATTCCATACTGGATTTTCATACCTAAATAAAAGATTTCAATACCTGTCTTTAAAGTTTCAAAGGATTGGTTGACAGTATCGTTAGGGAATAACACAGCTGACAACTTTAAGCTGAAACCAATGCACATTTACTTTTCCAAAAGTCCTAAGGCCCTTAAGAATAGTACTAAAATTTTTATATCTGTGATTCATAACATGCAACAATAAAACCTGGGTGATAGCATAGCTCTTTACAACATGGTTTACTGAATATTTAAAAGTCCACTACTGACAACTATTGCTCAGAGAAAACAAAAAGTGTTATTGCTCATTGTGCATCTGGTCACCCAAGAGCAGTGACGGACATGTATGATGAGATTAATGTTCTCAGGACTGCTAACACAACATTCATTCTGCAGCAGCTATTTGATTTTCAAGACTTATAATTTAAGAAATGTACTTCCTAACACCATAGTTGCCATAGATAATGATTCAAAGAAAATCACCATCGTAGATGCCGTTAAAAACATTAGTGAGCTGGGTATGGTGGTGCAACCTGTAATACCAGCAGCTCAGGAGGTTGAGACAGGAGGATTGCAAGTTCAAAGCCAGCCTCAGCAACCTAGCAAGGCCCTAATCCAACTTAATGATACCCTGAGTCAAATTAAAAAATAGAAAGGGCTGGGATGTCGCTCAGTGGTTGAAGGCCCCTGGGTTCAACCACTGGTACACGAAATGAATGAATGAATGAATGAATGAATGAATGAATGAAGCATTAGTGATTAATAGACAAGGTCTAAATATCAATCTTAATAGCAATTTGAAAACTGTTTATTCCAACCTTCCTGAGTAACTTTGAGGAGTTCAAGACTTCGGTAGAGGAAATAGCAAGAAAACTGGAATTAGAAATGGAACCCAAAGATGTGAATGAATTTTTATTATCTCACAATATAACTTTAACAGATGAGGAGTTGTTTGTTATGGATGAACAAAGACATTTGTTTGTTGAAATGTGAAATATTCCTGGTGAAGATGCTTGGAACATTATTGAATGACAAGAAAGGATTTTGAATATTACATAAACTTAGTTGATGTAAAGCAATATCACAGTTTGAGAAAATTGATTCCAATTTCAAAGAAGTTGTACTATAGGTAAAATTCTATCAAACAGTATCAAATATTATAGAGAAGTATTTTTGGAATGGAAGAGTCAATTGATGCAACAAACGTCATTGTTGTCTTAATTTGAGAAATTGCCACAGCTACCCTAGTCTTCAATAATCACCATCCCAGTGAGTCAACAGCCATCAACAACAAGGAAAGACCCTCCAACACCAAAAAGATAATGACCCGCTTAAGCCTTAAATGTTTACCAGCATTTTTATCAATAAAGTACTTTAATAGAAAGTGTATACATTGTGATATGTACTATATTTTACATTAAGGGATAAACATGGTATTTCATACGTGGTAAACTATACTGTAGTATAAACCTAAGTTTTATAGGAACTGGGGAATCAAACAATTCATATGACCATTTTTATAGTGATGCTTGCCTCATTGCAGTGGTCTGGAACTGAACCCACAACATCTTCAAGGTGTATCTGTACTTGTAAAGGAAGCCAATCCACATTATAATCTTTTTCTAGGGATAGCAGAATCAGAATCAAAGAATTTTGAATTGATTCTTACATTGAAGGAACTGACATAACATGTCTTGATCCATTTAACAATTTGGGAGCTATTTTTTTTTCCTTTTTGACAACAGAAGAAAACTATATTTCATAGACTAAGGATCGTGTTTGCCTGTGAGAATTTTTGGAGAGGTTTCAGTTACCCTGGCACTTTTACTTGCCAGTTTTTGAATGCCAAGCTGTGTGCTAAATATTTGGAACATTATTTTCCCTGTAAGATAATACAGCCAATGTATAACTGGCTAAGATTTAAATCCAGATCAGTTTTGAAAACTGGTGTAGCATCTATGCTTCAATCATCAATAAAATTTCCTTCTTATTGACATATTTTTATTTAGATAAGTGAGACAACTGGTAGAAGTTTACTTTAAACCAAATTCTATATTTATCAACTATGAAAACTTGTATAAACACTAACTTCTTGAGCTCCAAATTCGAGCCAATACTTGAGAGTGTGTGCACATGCACATACACATAGACACACATGTGTGTATGCAGAGTATATAGAAGACTACATTTTTAAAAATAAATCAGTTAGAAATAGTTCACTTGCAGGCCTTGAAAACATTCTGTTTTTTTTTTTTCAAGTTTTTTTCAGGTATCTGTTTTAATTCACCCAGTCCTGCTCTCTTAGCTTATCTCTCAAAGTCAATTCCATTTCCTCTTTTCTAAGTCTTTTGGGAAAGTCTTATTGAAAATCTTCACTTGCCAACATTCCCACAATAGTTAGAGGATTAAAAGCCCTAAGGTCCCCTGTATTCACCTGTTCAATGGGATGAAAAAAAAATCCCCAAGAAAATATGAGTTGTATTTTCTAATTACCTCTTAGGCTAAACATAAAGAGGACTTCTAATTTTTAGAACATTTTGTTTTAAAGGGACTGAAAATTCCTCATAAATATGATCATATCAATTCTCATAATTCCAACTGTACAGATAAGTTCAGCCATATTTTCATGGAAAATCAGCATTATTTGTAGATGACTCTAATGATAACTTTAAGGCAGTAGGGACTGAGAACAATTCTCAACAGTGGAACTCAGTTGGGCAGACAAAACACTAATAGAAAATCCAGAGGCTTCTCACCACCCTATAAGTTTGTGTAACGTTTTGAAAGCCAGTTCTTCTCAGTTATTTAGATAAAACTAGGCAATAGACAAAATGATTGTCAATACTATCAAATATGTTTTGCAGCAAGAGAAACCATGACATCTTACTCAAACTTAAGTATAAGCATTTTATGTCATCTCTAGGAGAATTAAGCATCTTATTGAAAAGGAAGGAATTTTTATTTTCAATTTTACTGCTGCAGCATCAAATTCATGGCCGTTAACTTTAGGATAGAGCAGTAAAAATGATTTGCATCCTTTGTATCCATTTATAAGGCTTCAGATACATTTTAGAAAAAAGTATGTTCATACTTTGTCTATCAATTTTGGTATTTTATGTTGGCATAATTTTCCTAAGTTTTGTGTTTATTCACTTTTTTAGTTACATGAAAAATGAGTTCAGAGATTTGGGGATGATTTCCTAAGAAAGACAATAAACTGTTTGATGTCCATAAATAAATCTGCCAGGGAAGATCTCTCAATACAACTTGCCTTTTGTCTCATACATAGCAGAAGACATTTGTACTTCAGTTTATATGCTTCTCCTTCACAAGTGCACAGGAATTATTTCTGTTTAAAAATGCTTGCCTCTGAAAAAAGAAATTGTTTCCTTATATTCATTCTATGACAGAGCAAAGCACTTTAAGAATAATATTATTTATGGAGATTTGCCTGAAGCATGTGCAGTGCTAAATATATAAACTAGAAGAAAACACAGATGTTATGTTTATATTAAGGATAACCTGGATGTCATCATTAATGTTATAAAGTTCAATTTTGTCTTCAGTATAAATGTGTTCCTATCAGTGTGTTTCATTCTATCCCTCATTTCTTCAATCTCTACATTCCACTTAAGAAAAGTGATTTTTGTTTCTATTTTGCATTTGATACGCTTTATTTTATTTGAAATAGTTAAATAAGCAATACTTGTTAAAACATGAAGGTACTTTCTCTAGGTTTTTCTCAAATTCAATAAGCTGCCATGTTACTTCTTGTCTAACATATCAACCTACTTTAAAACCACAAAAGGCTTAAACTAGTAAGATCTTAATGATTGTCTTCTCCATTGACCAGATCTCTTTGTTTTATAGATGATGGGGACTCAAGGACCTGGAACTGGTGTTGCCCAAAGTTACACACATAGTCATTAAGTTGAATTACTGTTATTAACTAGAGTTTAGAAACAAGGACTTCTGCCTTCAATTAATTTATTGTACTGTTTGCATTCTGTTTCTCTCATTCAAAAAGCTCCATCCGCAATGCAAGAGCACGTTAAGGATTATGTGCTTTTTAATTAGTTGCATTTTTTTTCTGCCTATTTGGACATTAAGTTCTTGAGCAAAATGCTCATTTGGGCAGTAAGTCCATTAAAAGTCAAGCTGTTCTTCGGATTCTGAGTGGATCAAAATTCTTTTACCCTAGAAAATGGCACCACCTACACTTTATAGCAGTAAGTATCTCATTGCGTATATAAAACATATTGAGAGCCCATCTTGATAAAAAGTTCTGAGTTCCAGACAGGTATGGACTGGTGAGTTGCTTGAAGGCAGGGCCCTATCTTATCTCAGTACATGCAGGAATAGCTTAATTATGCTAAAAAAAAAAAAAAAAAAAAAAAAAAAAAAAGAGTACTGTAGCCAAAGTTGCACTAAGCACTGCCACAGCTATGAAGCACAGTGGAATATTTGCTATGAAAGAGAACATGAAGGCCAATTCTTCATTCTGCAGCTGAGGAGATGAGCCCCTCAAATCAAGATTTAGTTCAGATCACTGCAAACATGAGACTTTGAATGAAAAATCTACTCTGGCTCCCAAATGACCTAAGTATTTGCCTAAAACTCCACCTGCCTTTGGTTTCTTTCAGTCATTATTGGCTGAAGGTAGTGAGATTAGGTAATCTCCCTCTCACATTCATGTTCTTTCACAGTTTTTCTTTTGCCTCATTAGCAATTGTTGCATTTCCAGGTTTTTTGGCTCCTGCTGTGGTTTTATTTGAACTTCAGCTTCAGTGAATCATTAAAGCAATTCTTTGATCTGCCCTACTTGCCTTACCTGAATTTGGCACAAAGAGAAGTTCTAAGTCTTTTACTATGGATTATTTTGAACTTTGCCCAGGCTTCCAATCTACTTATTACAAGTAAAACCGACACAGTGAAAATTCCTATCTATGATAAAAAGGAATACTTGTAACCCCGGTTCAGTGTTATACCAATGTCTACTCTCCATATATATACACCACCTGAAACCATTCCAATATCTTATAAAAGTGAAATCTCTTATATTTAGAGGAAGAAGCATTTCTGTATTTTCTCTAAGATCAGGAATAGGTGACAAGGTTGTCACACTTGTCTCAAAGGAATTCCTCCATTTCTTAGTTATCATGATTAATATTGGCTACATTACACAAAAATATGTTCCCCCATTATGAATTATTCTAGAATGTAGAAGGTAGTTTTGTATATCATTGAAAAACAAATATGGTAAAACCAATTCTTTTGTTTTCCCCCCAAAGAACAATATAAAATAGTCTTCCTCAACCATATTAGTTCTATGTCCAGTTTCAAATTGGATTTGTCACTTTATTGAATGATTACCTGAATTCTCAGTTCGTGCAAAGTGAAAAAAAAAAAGAGGGAGAGAGGCAAAAAATTGGGGCATCAATAAGGTTTCTAAAACTGTAAAGTGCTAGCAAACACCAACAGTTGAGTACTTAACACAACAGAAAATTATTTAATACTGAAACTCTGGTTGCCACTGCGGAGAAAGTACATCTAAGCAGAGGGTCCACAGTCTTTGATCTCCTGCTACCACCATTTTAATCAACAATTTCATTATCTGCATGGCAGATAAAGGGACAAATGGGATTAAATGCTTTTGGAACATTCCACTTCCCTTCATAACCCACTGGTGCAATTTATTATATGTTTAGCCACAGGGGAACTAGGAAAGTATAGGTCTTTCATACCTGACAGGTGAGGAGAACTGAATATAAAATATAATGATTATATTTTTATAATCCTGATTACATAAGAAAATGGTGATTGAAAATATTGGAGTGAAATCACAAATCCATAAATGAAAGCACATAATATATACCTAAATTTTGTTCTAAAACATATACTGCCAATAATATCTGATATGATAATTTCTTACATGCCTTTGAATCATATTTACTACTTCTCTTTTGAGCAGGACATTATCATTATGGCTTTCTAAGAGAATGTCAAGTATGGGATAATATAATGACTCATTATATAAGTATACAAATATGAGTGTTGAAAAGTGTAAATAATTAAAAGTTATATTCCTGATTCCAATAGTAGATAATGTAACCTCTTTTAAAATTGATTTTAAATGTATTTGATATGCTATTCATTTTATATTCTAAGTTTTAATTTATAATAAAGTTGGTTAATCTCTAAAATGACAATTGACATCATACTTTTATTATGTCTGATAAAATGCTTTACCATATCAGAATTCAATGTTGGTTTCAGTATTTAATATTATTTCTCAAACCAAAAGCAAAGCTGGTAAATTTTGCCACCACAGGGAATTATTTTGTGTAAAATTGGTGAGAGATAATAATATATGTTTTTAATATAGTCTATACTTGAGACTTATAGTGCTGTGTGTATGTGTTGGGATGATTGCATTAGCTTTATGTTTGAAAAATGGAGACTATAAGTCAAAAGTGTCCCTGATTTCCTCCCTAGAGTTCCTATTTAGATCTGTTTAGATGAGAAATTGAAACCAATAATACTGGAGATTTAATGTACCCAGAAACTTTGAGACAATTTTACAAAAGATTGGGTCTCATTGCTGCTCATTTTAAAATACTCATTTCAACTATAACCCCCAAAATGTCTATTTTTCAAGTTGCTGTAGCAATGTACTACTGTTATCAATTTTGGAATTCTGCCAAACTAATACAATAAACCAACTCAGATGGTATTTTTAATAAAATAAAATAGATTAAATGTTTAATTCAAATCATGCTTGTAAGAGTTTAGTCATTTTATCAGATTTTCCTCCACTAGTAAATGGAAAAATGCTTCCTCAATTTATTTTAATTGATTAGGATATTTTGGCAATAAAAAGTATGGTCTATATTTGTTATGCATATTTTTTATTCAAAAGCTTTTTTTACAGAAAAATCTTTAAAAATATCTCAACCATTCATATTTTCCTGTTTATGTGAGATAAGGTTTCCGTTTGACTAACATAACCTGTATGGTAATAAACATATAGGTGAATTTTGCCATGAGTCTATTTCCAGTTCTACTGTAATACTGAAATACACATATCAGTAAATAATAATAATTTTCTCTAATGTTCACCAGGTTTTTCCTACTTCTCTACACATGATATGCATATGTCCTGTTCATTGCTCAAATCTGCTATCCTATAGGCTAAGTTCAATAAGGAAGAAATATAACTTCTCAAACAAAGGGATTCTTAAATTTATATATGAGAACAAAATTCTATAAATATGTATCACTTCGTAATGCAGACTTGTTCTGAGAAGTGTGTAATGGAGCAATTTTCTCACTGTGTGAGCATAATAGTGTGTACATAAAATAAATGTAGACCTAGCTTACATTCTGAACTTATTGGACCACCCTGTTATATGTAGTTTGTTGGTTGAAAAAGTAATCTCATGTTGTTCATGAATGTATTTAAGCCAATTTTAATGACAGTAAATAGTATTAGAATTTATTGCAGAAAAAACATTATTTATTTAACTAGATGATGTTGGGGAAACTTTAAGCAGGGTACAATGCACACTGCATACAATGATAAATTCTGGATGGATTAAAGCCCTAATTGTGAAAGGTAAAGCTAAGATGTTAATAAAAAAATTGTAGAATAATATTCCTGTGGTATATATGAAAAAACACACCTTAAAAAAACTAAAAACTACCAATACAAAAAGTAAAATTGATTGGTTTTCTTTATTAAAATTAAGAACATCTCTTAAACAAATATATTAGTCAATATATATTAGTCAATTGGACAAATATATTAGTCAATTGGAGTGATGGAAATATGATTGTGACATTTAAGCTTAAATAACATTTCAACATAATATGTAAAGAGATAAATTGGGAAAAATAAATTATAATTTTCTGCATACGTGTAATTTCAAATTATCAAAACATTCAGATTCAGTTATACTTCCCTCTCTCTTATTTTGCTCTCATTTTGAAATCTTATTTTTCCACTAGGGTTTATATATCACACACTGGGAAGAATATGTCTTACTTTGTGTCTTGGCACTGTCTCCCAATCAGTCTCTCTGTCTGGGGGACAATACACCCTTTTATTGTGAGCACAAACTTGTGGTTGAGTGATAGGCAGTTTCACCAAGACTATAAGGAGTTGGGGAGAAACATGCTTTCATTGTCCCCAAAGAAAAATATCTTCCAGGAAGAGAATTGCAATAAACATCTTTAGGCACATAAAATTAAATGCCCAAGGGATGTTGTATGTGGGCAGGGAATAAATAACATTTGAACAATTATGTAATTTATTCCTTGCATGACTCACTAGTGCCCCATATTATTTGCACTCTGACCTATAACTGATTTTTCAAGACACTGGACTATAACAATTTCTAAAACTAAGCAAAACAAACTTATAGTTCAAAACAACAGAGGTTTCCCAATTCTCCCATCTTTTCCATCTTTTGTTTTTGGTTGCTTCAAATCAAATTTAGCATTGGCCATGGCAAAATGAAGACAGACTCTTGAAAATTCTTGAGGTCCTATTGCACTTTGTCATGTGCCACATAGTGACTACAGAGAATTAGCCCTGTCAGCATATTGACTGACTTCCTTGCTTACTAGCTTAAAGAATCTCCAGTAATCAAGTGGTAGTCAAAGCCTTGGGTTTAATGGAACCCTTATTTTGTCTATCTTCTTGTGGAGGAACCAGAAATTCCAGTTCAATGGAACCTAAAATTGTGGACTAGGAAAGAGAAGTATGAATTTCTAGGTAGATTACTAAGAATGATGGTAAGAGAAGTCTCTTCAAGTTCTTCCCCTTGATTTTGTCAGTGTGCTCTAATAATCAAAGGGAAATCATCATCATTATTATTATTTTACTCCCAGTTCTACCTGGCAAGATTACTAAAATGGTACTTAAGAGTGCATTTATGGCCTTCATTTTTCTTTTTTTTCCAAGCTGGAAAAAAACTGTGTGCTGTAGTATATGATAGAGATGTGTCCTACCTCTTTTTCTCTAAGTGTGTGTGTGAAACATGTTATGTGAGATCCCATGAATACAGTTCAGATTTTATGTGAGAACTCAGGCCAGGATACCAATGAAAGTCCAAGGCATTCATTCCCATGTATTTGCATTTCCAATAAAGACAAATCATTGGGATGAATTCCACCTCCCAATGTGAAAA
Source organism: Callospermophilus lateralis (assembly GCF_048772815.1). Classification (NCBI taxonomy): domain Eukaryota; kingdom Metazoa; phylum Chordata; class Mammalia; order Rodentia; family Sciuridae; genus Callospermophilus; species Callospermophilus lateralis. The sequence goes on along the minus strand of NC_135306.1, from coordinate 121,771,822 downwards.
TAGTAAAAATAATAATTAGCTTACCACTAGTGAATATTTTAACAAATGATTTAGTCTCCAGAGCTCAAAGTAATATTATGCCACTAACACTTGGAATATTTGTTAATGGTAGTAGCTACTTCCACTTTGGTTAGAGGGAAATTGTGATATTGAAATATGCATAGCTTCCATCTTCTCACCATGGCTGCCATGTTAATGAGCCCAGTAGTGAAAGCACTGAGTGGTCAATAAATAAATAATGCTTGAATTGTTAGCCTAAGTACAGCAAATTGTCATACCTAATCTGGGTGAAGCTCATCCAAGTTGTTAGACATTTGAATAAGACAAAAAGTGCGTAAGGCATAATTTGTTTTTTCTGTTTACCTGTGGCATCAATCTCCTGCATTCAGACTGATATTTATACATTGGTTCTCTTGGTTCTTAGGCCTTTAGATTTGGATGAGAACAACATGACTGGCTCTTCTGGATCTCTAGCTTGTAGATGGTGATTCATGGGACTTAGCTCTCATAATCACATGGGAAAATTCCTTAAAGTAATCCTATCTATCCAACTCTCTATCTATTCCTATTTATCTACCTGTCTGTCTGTCTATCAAACCCATTCATACTCTTACTGGTTCATTCTGTTTCTCTAGATAACACTGACTAATACATCTGCTAAATATTAATCATTCTTGAGCAAGCTGTGAATTTGATGTAAAAATATGTGTATCTCTTCCTCATTCTTACCCACATTCAACCTTTGCAAAATTTGTTAAATATAATGCATGTCTAACTAAATTTAAATGTCCCTTTTAAGCTACTCATGCTTGATTTTCATTCTCCAATGCCACTTAACTCTGGTTATAGATATTTTTCAACTATGTCAAAACAACCATATGCATTCATTGCAAATAAACTGCAATCTTCTTGAATATAAGGATTATTTCTTACTTATCTCTGCATCTCACATATCTAAGTAAGTACCTGGGGGAAAGTAGGTAATCATTTGCTGATTTATTTTGAATTGAATATGTGTCCCTACATCCCTTAAGCAGCAATGACAATGTCAAGCAGAGTAAGTATTCAAAATTATTTGTTGAACTGAGCCAATTTAATAACCCTAAGATATATTTTATTTCCTTTTCAAAGTTTGAGTTAACTTTTGATTATCTTTTAGATTCTCATATCCACATAAAACAAGCCCCAAAATTGTTTATTTTGAAGTTCTACCACTGTTCAATAAAAGTCAAAGTAAGCAATATTAAAGTGGGTGGAAAGCTTCATATGCTATCGATTGGTTGTGCAACTGGATAAATACAATGTTACAGAATGTTTAATGGCATGGCAAAAAAAGTTTTAGAATGGAAGGGGGGATCCAGCCCAGTTCTATTTTAAAGTTATTACTGTTATCTCCTGACCCTGAAGTCCAATACTAATAGTACATTTTATTTATATAGGATTAAAACAATTTTTTTCAAATAATATTGGAAAGTAGGAAACCAAATACTTAGCACCTGTTCCTTCTACACTGCCAATTCTCCCAACCCACCCAATGTTCTTTCCCCGTAGTAGAGGTATTTCCTTAGGCTATCAAGTATGTAGAAAGAAAATTTACTTATTTGATGTTTTGTGAAAGTTAAGCCTCAAGGCAACCAAGCTACTCTCAAACCATAGTAGCCACATAATCAGGATTCTTTTTCATGATTAGGTCCAAAGATGAATACCTACAATGTCAGCTTTGAAAATATTAACTGTTAGTTGGACACTGAAAATAGCATAAAATAAACATTGACATGAATATCCTCAAATAACTCTATGGTATGAGGCATGTTGGTGACAATTGAATAGCTGATGCTACTAGCTCTATATACTTCACATAATTACTCCCATTAGACCTGATGAGTTATCCCATAATATTCACCAATACATTGTTTACCTTTTGTCTTACAGTTTTATATCTTGCTTTTACTGCTGCATTTTTCTTATCTCCATGTTACCACTTTCATTATATTTGATATCTAGTCAACTACCACCACCCTCCAATATGTCCCTTTTCTACATATCTCAAAGAAAATACTGGATCTATTTATCTCTAACCTACCTCCAAAACAGAAAGAACAACTTTTTTTTTCTTTTTGTATTGGAAATTGAACCCATGGGTGTTTAACTTTTGAGCCATATCCACAGCCCTGTTTTATTTTTTAACTTGAAACAGGGTCTCACTAAGTTGCTTAGGGTTCACTAAGTTGCTGAGGTTGGCTTTGAACTTGTGATCCTCCTGCTTCAGCCTTGGGAGTAGCTAGAATTACAGGCATGCACTTCCAGATTGAAATCTTCCTTTAACAATCTTCAAAGCAATTCTGTAGATATGGCAGCACCATTCTGCTGATTTTTTCATACTTGGAAACTCAAGATTGAACAATTTAACTAATGCTACAAAATATTTCATCTGCACATTCAGAATGAAGAATTACATATTTCTACTCTCAGCCCCACTCAAAATTGATTTCAAGAGTTTCCATCATCTTGCTGAAAATTCACTTACATGGATATTAAATAAAGCATATGTTTTTAATGATATAAAAACAAATAAAAATGAAACAAACCTTAAAATATTTGATTGTTCATCCACAGTTTTTTTTTGTCTTTTAGTTGGTAAACCCTACATGCCAACATAAAATACAATTTAATATTCTTTAACAAAATGGAAAAAAATACCAAATAAATTCAGACCAGTGGTGTTCAAAGTGAGAGTTTTGCATGGCAAAAGGTGTTTAAGATACACTATTATAGCACAGGGAAAACAGATTAAAATGTTAAAAAATAACTTTCATTCGTACAGTAACATGAGTTATGTAAAAAGTAAAACAGTACTAAGAGAATTTTAATGAAAATATCAATAATCTTCATTTTCTCTCCATGATCAAGTTCTGTTACCTGCAAAACAATTATTCTTTATCCTTTTAGCTATTTATCTTGAAATTTAACTCCAGATTTCTCTTTATATGTATATCATTTTAATTTTGTACTTTTCTTTTTTTAACATAAAATAGTGGGGGAGATATATAATTTATAAATAAATACATTGCAGATTAATATAAAAATCCATCTTGATAGGTATTCAAGATTTAAAAACAAAACTTGAGGACAACTGTGATCCAGAGTAGAAACATGAACATACTCTGATCTGAGATATCACCCAGATGTTTAACTAGGAGACAAAAAGAATGGGCGCAAAAGGAATGTTTACCTTTTTGAAATATGCTGTATATAAAAAATGCATTTCCTGGCAAGTGCTGAATAAAGGATCTTGGGAAATTGCTATAAAAATCTCTTTGCTAAGAATTTTTCACAACTTATCTGGTATCTTTTAAAGAACAAAGCAACATAAATGTAAAATAGGCACCAGAGTTTGAATCAGATCTCTAGCAAATGCATTGGTATCCAAATTAGCATTGATACTAATTCTCACCCAAAGGCTTTCTTTTATCCTTAATTTAGTCTCCTTCACAAACTCTGGGTAGTATGAGTTAGTGTTATGAATGAGACTTGGCAGAAGCCATGAGCCACAGGGGAGTAGGCAATTATTAATAGCATAAATACTCACAAATTTATTTCTTTTATATAGAACGCCTGAAGTCTTGTTTCTTTTCTAGCCTGTTGAACTAGAATCAATTTATCATGTGAGGATTTCTACTATGCAATTTTATTCTCAAATGCTTGCACTAAAGAGAACATCTTCCTTTTTAAAGGCATTTAAACTCTCTCCTATATAGTTGTTAAGCAATACCCATATATCAGAAAGATCACATATTCAAAAATTGAATTGTAGTTGATTTTATTAAAATTTGTTTTAAAAATATTGTACCCAATTTATCTGTAGATATAATGCAGTTCTTATCAAAATCCCAGCAAGTGATTTGTGGATATTAATAAAGTGATTCAAAAGTTTATGTAGGGAGCAAAAGACCCAGAATAGCCAACTCAATATTAAAGGAGAAGAAAAATGTTGGAGGATTAACATTACCTAACGTTAAGGTTTACTATAAGGGGCCAGTATTTAAGACGTGTACTAGTTGTGAGGGAGTAGACGCTAAGATCAAAGGAATACAATAAGAGAACCCAGCATTATACCCCACATAAATGTAGTTGACTGAAATTTGACAAGGAACAGAGGCCATACAATGCAGCAGAGTCTGCACAACCTGTACTGCTGGAGTGATTGGACAGCCAAAAGAAAAAGCATGGGTCTAGACAAAGATTTTATCCCTCACAAAAACCAAAATAGACCATGGACCCAAATGTAAAATGAAAACCTTAAAACTGAACAATAAGAAAGTGAACAACTTCATTTAACAAACAAACAAAAGATCCAAAAAATATATACAGATGCCAAATAAGCATATGAAATGATATTCAGTATCAGTATGCTATAACCTAATACCATAGAAAGGGTGGCTTAAACAACAATCAGTTATTCAAGACAGTTCTGGAGGCTGGGAAGCGCAAGATCAAGATACCAACAGGTTTGACATCTGCTAAGAGCACTTTTCCTGATTTTCAAGTTTTCTCATTGAATCTCACATGACTTAGAGAAAAAAAAATACCTTTCTCATGTCTCTAGTTGTAATGATTCTAATCCCATTCATGAGCTCTCCACTCTCATGACCTAATTGACACTTAAAGGCCTTTTTTTTTTTTTAAGATACCTTCACATTGGGAGTTAGGACTTCCACATATAAATTTTTGGTAGAATACAAATATTCAGTCCCTAATGTATAGTATTAGGGAATTGCAAATTAGAACAACAATGAAGTTTCCACTGCTTGCTCATTAGATTGATCAAATCCAAAACACTGAAAACACCCAATGACTGAAGAAGATTCGGAAAATAGGAACAATTAATGAGATTTCATTGCCACACCAGTTTGGCAATTTCTTATAAAATAAACATACTCTTACCATGTGATCTAGAAATATTACTCCTTGGTGCTAATTCAAATAAATTGAAAACCTATGACCACATGAAAACCTGAATCTGAATGGGTACTGAGGCATTAATTGCAATGGCCAAAACTCAGAAGAAACCAAGATGCCTTCTGTAGGTGAGTAGAGCAAAATGTTGTGCCATATCTGGACAATGGAGTGTCACTAGGCAGTAAAAGGAAATGTGCTCTCAGGCTTTGAAATGGCATGGGGAAAACTTAAATTCACATCATTAAATGAAAGAATTCAATCTGAAAAGTCTACATACTGCAAGATTCCAACTACATGACATTCTGAAAAATGCAAAAATATTGGTGTTTGCCAGGGGTCACAGTGAGGGCAAAAAGCAGTATACAGATGATTTTTAGAGCACAGAACATACTCTTCATGTACAACATTGGTGGTGCATGACAGGATACATAGGTCCAAACCCATAGCATGTACACCACCAAGAATGACCTCCAGTGTAAATGATGGACTTTGGATGATACTGTTTGTCTGTGAAGGATTATCCATTTTAACATTCATGTCATTGTGTTGAGGAGGTCAAAGTGGGGAAGTCTGTGCCTGTTTGGGGAGGGGAGGCAAGAAGACCTGAAACTTCTCTAAATAGTTTACAAATTAAAACTAAAACTGAAAAAAAGAAAGTCATATTTCCTTTGGATAGTTCGACTAGGAAAGAAAAATGTAATAAAGAATCCTATTCAAATAATGAGGTCCAATTCAAATAATGTAACCTTCTCTGGTTTTAGAGTAAAAGAGGCAGCCTCTCTGGACATTTATCTGTAGTGTGAACCAAAATGCAACCCCACACTTGAGGGTCATCATAAAATTCAAGGTAAATGGTATGTGTAATAAGCATTAGCCATAGGGAAAACAATGGATTTTAGTTAATAAAGTGAATAATTATTGTGAAAATAATTGCCACTGTGACTGGTTCTCAGTATAAGCTGGATCTTACATGGATATCTAACATTCACATTAGATATGGTATTAAGCAGCTCAGTGTAGTTTTCTCAGATATAAAATAATGACATGCCTAGATGATTTTAAGCTACCTCCTAGCTCTATGATCCTGTGACATTCGAGAGCCTCAGAGCTTTCAATACTTTGTTCCAGTTAAAATTCAGGAAAATGCTCATTGCAACCCCTTATGATACATAGGACTGGAGTCACCAAAATTCTTCCAAGACTTAGTCTGTTGTCTAGCTTGAGATACAGCCTGGCTGTCAGGGTATGGGATCAACAACGGACACTACACTTATTCACAAGGTAGAAGCGTTGGGTATCTAGTGGAAGCTTTAGAATAATATAGAATAATAACAATAATATAAAATAATAACCTGACTCTTGTCCCCTAATTGCTTAAAAGTGTTGATTATACTTTTATATTATAATATTATATTATATTATATATAAAATATATGTATATGTTATATTATAATCAACCAAGTTGTATAATCAATCAAAGTTTTGTAACTCAAAGCCAGGAGTTAAATACTCCACATATTTCATTTTTGTCTTGTTTCCTGATTATAAATCAGTTCTTTGCACATTTATCAATGATAATGCTCCCTGAGAGTAAATTGGCAATGAATTAGGACATAAGAGATGGACTTTTTTTTTTTTTACTATTGTTTTTCAACAGCCCTTGAACCTATCAGCTGTCCTTACATATCATATTTCTCATGTTTTTATGCATTCCAGAGGGATCACTTCAGGGTTGCCAGTGTTATAGGAAGTAACGTGGTTCAGACCCAATTTTTGCCCTAAAGAGCGAGCAGCCAAGTGAGGCTGATGGAAAGGTAAGTGTCCATGGCCAAGGTAGTGGTGCATGCTATCACCAGGCAGGTAAAAGGTGTTACCAGGGCACAGAGGTGGGTCATCTAATTCCCCCTAAGTGGATGGGTCTGATACTCAAAGGGTTAGAATATTGTCACTAGGCTATAAAAATGAAATCAAGCCGAGCAGTCAGAAGAGTGAGCAGGTATCTAGACAGAATTAAAGGAGTTGGAATATTTGCAAACAACTACTATGTGCTGGGTACTTCTCAAAAATGATTTCTAATATTATTAAAATCATGATTACTATTTCCATTTATTGGCTAGGGTTCTAGTTTCAGAGAAGCTTTGCTACCCAGCCAGTCATTCAGCTGAATGTGGCAGTTATATTTGAACCTGCATAGCTCTGATGCTTGAGGCTTAAATGTTTTCAAACACCACACTGCCTCTCTCTATGAAAGCATAAAATTTCCTTCCAGCTTCAGACCCTAACCTTTTAATTTTCCAACATGCAGAAATATCACAAATGCGACAATGCATAGGTATGGATCACTTCACTTAATTGGAATCTGTGGTACATAAGCCACTGTATTGGGAGCCTACGGGTTCAAGTTATTGAAAGCATTTTTAAAAACACAGAATAGGTAATGTAAGGAGGCTTCTCACTGTTTTATGGTCATAAGCATATGTACATCCAACTCTGTGGCTAATTGAGGATTCACTGAGCATCCAGGGTAGGGAGCATTAAATTGTTCTATCTTCCCTAAATTTACCAATAAAAAAGAGCCCTTTTATGAAACTTGACTAACTAGTGAATAAATGAGATGTATACTATCTTTTGCTCCTGCCTTAGTCAAATGGATCCTTTCCTAGATGGACAGTAATTACACTATTTTGGTAAAGAGTGTGTATTCTGGACTGTTGGGAATTCAGTAAGTATATCCCATGTGCATGGCACAGAGAAAGGACTTAAAATTTTAATTCTTTTGACCATGAAAAAGACTTACTGCTACCACTTATTATTATGCTAATAAATGAGTTCTCTATAATTAGCCTTCACCACTAAAATCTGGTCACTTTCTGTTAACAAAGGTACAGTTTTCAAATTTATGTGTACTAATTGGTCAGTTCTTCAATGCAGTGCTGATTCAAAGCATTATATCATAAAATAGTTTGATGGAATCTCCTTAGTCAATTTTTTAATTGTTTCCTGTGTTTTGGGGGGGTTCTATCCAGAAAATCATTAACTATACCAGTGTCTTAAAACATTTTCCCTGTTTTCTTCTAATAGTTTAAGAGTTTTAGGTCTTATACTTACGTCTTTTATCTGTTTTCTGTTCATTTTATTTAAAAAAAAAAAAGAAAGAAAAGGTTGTTAAGGGTAGGGGGCAAGGGATGATAAAGAGAGATTGGATTTGAATAGTGCATTCATCACACTGATCCCTATTAATATGTACAATTAATATATCTTCATCAAAAATGAAAAATAATTTTATATATAGCAGTTTCACTACTTCATGAAATTTTGAAGTTTAGAAAAGTAAAAATCTTTGTGTCAAATACCAAATAAAACAATTAGACAATATGAGAAAAAGCAAGAGCTCATTATGCATTTTGAAATATAAGCTCCATAATAATTGAAAATTCTATTTGTTCTGTTCACTGATATCTTCCAAGCAAAAAGAATCTGATGCATGATAAACACTCAAATAGTATTTGTGAATAATTGAATTAATGAAGAGCCATGTGCTTGCTGGATTTAAGGCTAACTTATAACATGAGTCAAAGAAAAAGAGGATCTCTAAAGGTAAACTTTATGAATAATTTCATGGAAAGGACTTGAGCTGAGCTGGAAAAAAAAAAATGTTTAGTGAAAGAGTAAGAGAAGGCATTCTCTCCAGATCCAGAGAACTCCAGGAGGGAAGTTTCCAACTGGGTCGAGATCCAGTAGTGAGTTACTTATTTAACAACGTGATCTTCATCTGTATATACTTTTTAGATATTAAATAGAAGAGGAAAAAAAGAGAGATCAAAAGAGTAGAATATTATATTGATTAAGAATACTTCTTTCTGAACACATTCGGATAATAATGAGACATTGTGAAGCAAATGGGAATTTGTGGAATGTGTGTTAGGCATGGAATCAGTTTCAGTCCAAATGTCAGTTTGTGTAACTTTGAACAAGGCACTTAATATGAGTCACCTGTAGTTTCATCCTGAAAATGAGGTCATTATACATAGTTTAAAGGATTTTTGTAAAAATTGATGGAGATAATGCTTGCTAAGTGCCTAGTAGGGCACATGGTTCTTAGTGCATAATCAATACCTGGTAGCTCTGTTTTTCCCTCCTAAGGTTGTTTTGGTGATTTAACAAGATGCCAGCTTCATACAATATTTTCAACACACTAGAAGCACTCCACAGCACCACAAATTCACTTGCTACCAACTTTATGTCATTTAAAGTTCTTTAAAACCTTTTCTTCCACAATTAGAAATAATATAGTTTAAACCAAATCATGCTTTATCTATTTTAAAATTTCACCAATCCTTTTATTCTTATGGTTATCCACTCACTGAAATATTTTTAAACATCTATAGTATGCAAACTAATTTCTTTGATGTACATGCTAGTATACAAAGATGAAATAGTTAACAATCTAATACAGGAATGAAGCTGCAAATGAGTAGGCTACTGGCTATATTAAAAGGTGCTACATGCTTTTACAATAGCAGATAGATATTAATATGTAAATAAAGAAAAGAGTTGTTCTGGGAATTTTGAGCTCAGTCATGAATGATTATAAGAACCAAGGCTGGTCACAGAGGATTCTGCCTCCAGAATAACCCAATGGTTGGTTTATGTTCTGCTGTCACAGTCTTGAAATTCTTTACAATGTTGTTTTTTATCTTGTTTTTATCTGAGTGAAGCCCATTGGAAAAATGGAGGATTATATGAGCAGAGGAAATATGCACAAAGTGTGTTTACCATTCCTTACCATCTTGTTCACACAGAATATTGAAATTCATGTTAGCTCTTGATTTTTCAGAATTCAGTGATGTTCAAGGGTAGTAAAATTTAAATGCATTCTGTTTTGTTTAAGTGGAAACTCTGACATGTTGGGGATGAATAAAACAGTATAATTTGAACATTCAAGGAACTCAATCATATCCTTTCTTTATCATGTCAATTTCTTATATTAGTCAGTCACTAATGCTGAAAATGAAATTAATGAAGGAAAGGAATAGATAGGAAAACCGGAAATTCCTTTGCCTTTCTCTATGTCCTTACTCATAGCAAGCTGAAAGTAGAGAATGTTAGTCACCACATAGAAATAACTGAGGCCACACACAGATATACCTGCCCTGATTTGAATATCACACAATGTATGCACGTACTAAAAGATCACATGGCATTCCATAAATATAAACACTTTTATATCTATTTTTTAATTAAATAATAGCAATAACAAGTAGGATAAGTAGTGAATTGTTCTGTGAGCTTATTGATGGGATATGTGCCTTTGGAGAATTAGAATAAAAGAAAGGAGAGCTGGTCATAGAGGAAGTATGCCTGTAATTCCAGTGGCTTGGGAGGGTGAAGCAGGAGGATCCTGAATTCAAGGTTAGCCTCATCGGCTTAATGAGGACATAAGCAATTTAGGGAGACCCTGTCTCAAAATAAAAAAGACTGAGAATGTGGCTCAGAGTTTAAGCACACCTGGGTTTAATTCCTGATACAAAAAAAAAAAAAAAAAAAAGAAGAAGAAGAAGAAAAGAAATAATCTGTGCAGTGTTTTTCAAGTTCTTTCTTTCAAGAGTGAAATGCATATGCATGCACAAGCTACCAAATACAAGTTTTGTAATTTCATGAATTCCACATGAGTTCGAGATTAAAAACAGTGTTTCAAAAATGGATGCATTTGCATTTAAAGTGGCATTGAACAATATAAAGGTGAACAATAAAATTCACTCTAGTCATATAGTGTTTTTATTAATCTTATAACAACATTAAATGGCAAATAAAGTACACTATATCAAGTCCAGCAGGACAGTATGGGAAAAGGAAAAATGCTTTATATATTAATGCCTTTAATTACACTTTATACTTTTTTTTTTTTTTAGATTTCGAACAAGGGGCCTCCTCACATTTTCATTTCTCACTGGGCCTGCAATTTACATATATCACTTTAATACAGGAATGTATTGTCTCAAATTTCCATAACACTATGGTACAAAGAGGAGTATGGAGTATGTAGCAACATGCTTTCCAAGACCAAGACCAAGCAGGTGGACAAGGGAAGGCTGGAATTGCTTTAAAATTGACCTCATAGGTGTACCATTTTCCTTAGGACTTTCTGAACTAAGAATTACACTTCAGCATCAGATTTCAACAGAAGTTTATTATCCTTAACCTGAAACAGATCTCTCAAGATTCTAGTAAAGAATTTGGACAAAGTATAGAATTTGCTCTGCTAACTCTATTTTATAAATGTAAAACAAAATAAAATATGACTATAAAATAAAAAGCAAGAGAACTCCCTGGCTCTCAGACTGAATCATGAAAACTGAGAAAGTGAAGTAGTCCATGACAAGAAAGCAATGTGGGGAATGAGAGACACTGTGCAAATGTGACTGTGTGTGTTGTTATGCTTTTCCACAGCTATAGCAAATGAATGGTTATCTAACCTTGAAGAATATGAATCAAATCATTTTAATTAAATGAAATTATTTAATGATATCAAGAACGAGAAGAACTTAGCGCCTTTTTAAGACAAATTGCACAAGGGTGCCATATATCAAGGCACTGTCAACTTGGAAGTAATATTGTATTCAGATCCTTCTAAGTAAAGACAACCTGTTTCAACCTGATAAAAGTATTGATGATTAAATTAATCATTAAAAACCCTGATGATTAAATATTGATCTAAAAAGTAAAGCAGAAGACTATCACCCGACTGTGTAGTGTGGCAAAGTATTTAAAAACAATTTCTCTACAGATTGAATCTCACAATAGCACCTCTTTCCTAGATGTTAATATATTATACCAATATATATTTGGTGATTAATTATGTAATTTTGCCTGAAAGATGTGCATAAGGAAAGAAGTAATATCTAGCAATTCTGTGAAATTAAACATTGGGCTAAGTATCCAACTTACATTATCTTATTTGATAGTCATTACATCAACTAAATTTGAAGGTTCTATCATATGTATTTATAGAAAAAAGACTAAAGCAAGACTGGCTTTTGCATGTTAGAAAGTATTTGGTGTTAAATTGTCAATTCTACTACTGAAGCCCTTAACCTAGTCTATTTAAAGCAAATTGTTATAATTTCCCCTTCACTTTAAAATATCTGTGAATATATTACTTGTAAACATGAATATGACTTACTAAGTATGAGAATAAGTTTATTTCTTGTAGAATTATATAATCGTTCATTTCTGTAAATTACTAGGACATTGATATAAAAGGATAAGCTAGCATCCAGAGCACATGTTCAGAAGGAAGCAGGGAGGAATATGAGCGTGAGCCAGAAGAGAAATTTGCCTAAAAAAATCGAATTTATAACAACAAAATTTATCTTAACGGAGGAGCCCTGAGGACAAAGGACTATTGGGAAATCCAATGGAAAAGAGGCTGTAGTGAGAGAGTCCGTTCCAGGTGAGAAGTTCCAGTTCACTGGTTCTTACTTCTTATGTCTGAGGTACTCCCAAGATCAGGCCTCCCTCAAAGCAAAGAGCTTCCCAGATGGTGTCTGCTGTGGGACTTGGAGAATCCCATGTGCCTGCTTGTGCTCACAGGTGCCCTGTAAGACACAACATAGCTCACAGGAATATTTGCAATTTAAACTGGAAACCAAATGAAACAATCCGCTCCCTTTCTTTATTGTTGTTGTTGTTGATGATGATGATTCCTTGTAAAATGGGGATTTAAAAAAAAAAATTAAAGCCATGCTTCTAAACTTTGTATCTTCTGAAATTTGTTTCCTGTTTTAAGTGTTTGCCTCCTTCCAAAATTATTATAAATAAATATATAAACAAACTCTGTAAATTGTAAATGTTTTTATCCTATAGTTTTGGTCTCATTTCTGTACTTAGTATTTTTTCATATGTAGTTTATTTTTATCTTAAAACAAGAATAAGAATGTGGCATTATTTTCCCTCTGAAATGGCTAATTGTCACAAAATGATTTATTGAATCATCTATCTTTTCCCTGCAGATGTTAAGCACCCGTTTCATCATATGCTCAATCTCTGTATGGTTCTGGATCTATTTCTGGACATTTGATTCTGTTCCATTGGCCATTAATCTATTCCTGGATGATAGCATGCTGCTTTTATTATTGTAGCTTTATTATTAATTTAAATATGTGGGAGAGCTACTCCCTCATCATTAGCCAGAAATAGTCTGAAAAAGAAGAATTTTTACAAGATTGCTTTTTTTTTGCATTTGCACTCCATACCAACTTTCTCTGATTCTTAAAATTTTTGACATACTCCATTAAATGGTGATGTTTATTACATTAAGCTTAGGAACTTCTTCAGTTTAGTTTTTTTTTTTAAATATGTAATCCTGTATGGTCCTTATGGAAAAATCATATCATATCTTTGTTCAACGGTTGGATTTGTTGTAGTTGTTTGGTTTGGATCGGTTTGGGTTTTGTTTGTTCATTTTTCCTGTGGTGCTGGGCAGTGAACCCAGGGATGCTCTATCACTAAACTATACCTCCAATCCTTTTTGATATTTATTTTGAGGCAGGGTTTAAGTTGCCCAAGCTGTCCTCAAACTTGTGTTCCTCCTGCCTCAGACTCTTGAATCCATAGGTTATGGGCATGTGTCACCATTTCTAGTCTGTTTTAAAGTTTTGATCTCTATTTATGTATGCACTATCCTCCTCCCCTATTTAGAAAAAGACAAATTGTTACATGTAGGATTAAATATATGTGTGTTAGCAAAGGCAATCAGGCATAAGGAGAGACATAGATAAAACCCACATAGGAAGGAACTCAAAGCAATCCATTTTCTGTTCTGTGGTCAGCCTCCCTTCTCCCCTTTAAACTCATGGGTGGTAAATAAAGAGCTATTTGTTTAATCCTTTCTGAGTAGTTTGTTTCTACCATGAGACTGAAGGTCAGTATAAAATTAAGCTCTTAATTAAATATATAGCAGCATACCCTCAAAACTTGACTTAACCAAGAGTACAGAAAACAAAGTGTTGTTGATTTTATCAAGAGTGTTAAAGCCCAGGAGTATCTAAGAGCAATGTATTAAGAATTATTTCCAGGGATATTACTATGCCTATGTGTTTGTATTTTAAAATACATAATATTATATTCCTTTAAAAACATGTTAATATGTAATCCTATATTACAGATGTAGTGATATTCTTATGTTGTGTAAAACAATTCTGTAGACCTCAATGGAAGCATCTATCCCGTGTACAAACTTCTTCTTTCAATTGCTCCCTCAATTCTGTAGACCTCAATGGAAGCATCTATCCCGTGTACAAACTTCTTCTTTCAATTGCTCCCTAATACACAGGGGCAGTGTGATCAATGAAACTGTAGTGGATAGCTGACCTAAGCTGAGCCACTCACAGTACATTCCTAGGGATTTTGAACTTGTAATAGATATAAAGTAAGTTTCTCTGGGTGGTTTTATATGTAAAAGATGAGCTCATAAGTTCAGGAGTCCTTTACACTTTCCAAATGAACTATAGAAGCAGAGCCACTGAGAACTCTGGCAGGAACAGACAGGAGCCAAGGAGCACTGAGGAGACTCCAGATGGTTTTTATGAGTCCCTGATCTCAGTAACTTTCTGAATTCTAGCTTTTTTTTTTTTTTTTTCTTGCTCTTTTTCCACTAAGCCCTTCACTTCTCTTTTGTTTGGCTTAAACTAGCTATGACTTGTAATCAAGAGTCCCAGGTAAAACTAGGAAGTAGTTCAATCAATAGCCTTTCAGGCTGGATGTAATTCTCCAACCTGTGATTTGGGAAAATTGCCTTTTCTAATCTTTTGAGCGTCTTCAAAAGTAAAAACGGGAACTAAAGATCTGCCTTAATAATTCTAAAGAAGGTTACAGACTATCTTGTGTGCTGATGTGTCCCACTAACTTTAGGAGCCAAATGTTAAATTTTCAAAAATGTTGCCAATTTGTTAAGATTGTTGACAGCCTAAACTCAAGGTAGGGATATTTACACATCAAACATTGGCAAATGCTGTTAAAAGAATTTTAGGCTTTCTTACCCTCCCACTACTAATTATAATACTGATATAAAGCACCCAGCATGTGAGTGTGACCTGAACCCACATAAGTGCTCAATGAAGTAGTATTATTACGAGAAAAGTAAGCTGTGTCCTGAATCATCTAATTGAAGCAATCTCTTTGTATTATGAGAACATATTCCAAGTGTCATTAACAAACTGGGAAGCCATGTTCACCTTAGTTTATTCAATCTCTAAAAGGGGGTGTTAGTTTGAGTCTTCCAAGAAACACGACACCAAGTACAAATTGAATATGCAAGGATCTGCATCTACTTTAAGAGTGAAGGAGGGAGAGATAGGGCAGGTGGGAGCTTTCAAGACAGCAGGTCTCTCAGGAAGGTGTGGTCAAGCCTCCCAGCCTTGGTGGGCCTTCAGAGCAGGCAAGTTTCCAGAAACAGGCCTGCATTCGTATCAGTGCAGTGGCAGCTACTGGCCAGGAGCAGCCAGGGGAAGTGAGACCTCAACACCAAGACAGAACCCATACTAGAGCTCGGCTTCCACTGGGCCTTTGCACCCTGAAGCCCCCACCAGTGGGCTCCAGCCAGACACTTTCTTTGAGCTGCTAAGAGCAAGGAGAATTTTCAAGCATCCTAGCTTTGCCAATATTATAGCTGTTCTTAAATTTAATATGCTTAAAAATCAACAGTAGTTGTAATTAAGTGGTAGATTCTTGGGTTCCTGACCATAAATTTAAATTTTAAATATGAGAAAATTCTGATATAGTACAATAGTAAGACAAAACCAACCAAAGCACATTTTTAGGGAATGTTTTCCTTAAAATTATTATTTTAATTACTCACCTTCTTAGAAGATTATATAGCATGTACTGTAAAATAGTAAAATTTCTGGGAGACATACAGGAAGGTAAAGAGAAACAAAAACTATTCAGAGCTACGACATTCTTATGCTATGACCATATTTATTTACACTCAATTTCTAATGTACATACCAGGACAAGAATCCAGGGTGTTTGCTTCATTACACTGCTCTGATTTCTCAGAATGCTTGGAATGGAACCACCATTTGACCCAGTTATCCTACACCTTGGTTTATACCCAAAGGACTTAAAATCAGTATATTACAGTGACCTAGCCACATCAGTGTTAATAGCATTTCGATTCACAATAATCAAGCTATGGAACCAACATAGGTGCCCTTCAACAGATGAGAGGATAAAGAAAATGTGGTATGCATACACAATAGAATATTCCTTAACCTTTGAGAATAATAAAATTATGGCATTTGCATGTAAATGGATGGAGCAGGAGAATATCATGCTAAGTGAAATAAGCCAATCACAAAAATCCAAAGGCCAAATATTTTCTTTGATATGTGGATGAGAATTCACAATAAGGGGGTTGGGCTAGGGAAGAATAGAGGTATTTTGGACTAGGCAGAGGGGAGTAAAGGGAGGGGAGGTGGTATGGGAGTAGGAAGGGTAGTAGAATGAATCAGACATTATTACCCTATGTGTACATAGGATTGCATGACCAGTATTATTCTATATACATACAATCAGAAGAATGAGAAGTTATACTCCATTTATGTATAATGTGTCACTTATGTATGATGGGTCATTTCTTTGCTTCATCCCCTCACCCCCCAATTTTCTTCCTTCTTTTGCTCTTGCTAGTGGTCTTATGGTCATTATGGTCTGTCATTAAATGAGTTTGTGAAACGACAGGTTGAACAAAAGTTAATAGCTTAATTTACTTACAGCCTCTGACCCTTTTAACATATTTCTTAAGCAAGTGACTCTTTGAGGTATTTATGTAATATGATGTGATTTCAGACTAGTGGTCCAGAGAAAAGCTTTTGTGAAAGCTGATCTGACCTTATTTTCTGCCATTCCTCATAGTAACCAGGGCTTCCAAACACACATCCTCCATGCATTCAGGTAGTCATCGTGTTTGTATCTTTACCAGGCTCTTCCCTCATGCAGATTAATATGATATTTTTAATATAATATTGGTCATGGAAAAGGAGGTGATAGACGTGTTTGTAACACACCTTAGACTCAGTCAGTCCCTCTCCCATCTTTTCAGTGAGGAGTCTATAACTGTGAGAAGCTTCTTGCAAATTGCCAACCAACAATGACATTGACTTGATTCTTTATTGCCTGTTTCGTTGATAGTCTAAGAATGTTGCCTTTTGATTCTATTACATTTAGCACTTTCCTAATTGATTGATCTGATTAAATCTTACTTCCCATAGAAGACTATATATATTTCAAGAACAAGTTCATAACTTATTTATGTTCTTGATGTTACTCAGGAGAATGTAATGTGTTATGTATGAAGTAAGGTTTACTGAACTAAAAAGTAGTGGTGGGGAAGGGTCTGGGAAGATTCAGGAGCCAAGAATGTAAGCTAAGGATCTCAGAAACTGAGACAAGGACACAATCCAGGTAAAGTCTAGTTAAGCAGAAAGGAGAACCATACCAAAATAGGTAGCCCAAAGTGTACAATGGATCATGTAAATGTCTTTTTAATGTTGCTTGAATGGTTCCATTTTGCATTATGCTGTGAAATCTTTCACTGTTGATAGACATTCATTAATTGCAACACTTGGAAAATAGGCTTTTTTCTACAATGGTTTAAAATACTTCAAACCAGTAGAGACTTCTAAAATATCAAATCCTATCACTACTATATTTCTTGAGACCAATAGCATCTGTCTCTATGTATACAAATCTACAATATGTGTTCTTAACATATAATGAAGAGTTACAATCTACCTCTGTTTATAGGAGCTATGAAATAGTATGTCCATGGGTGTGTAGGAACTGAAGGGTGAATATGAAGATAAACTGAAGGAGTTTTTAAATTGAGAAGCTATATGTAAAAGAAAAAGGCTAACACATTGTTGACCGATGTATTTATTTTGAAAATAGAAACTAGAAATTATTACAGCTTCAATGTGTTATCCCCATAAAAGCTCAGCTGACAGCACAGTGTCTATGTGATAAGTGCCTCAGTGGAAGGTGAAGCAAAAGTCACTTAGAACAACTCCTAAGTGAGGAGTTTGGTACAGCTGACAGTTCTAAAAACAGTGAAGGGTCAATTTTGTGCACTTCAGCTCATTTTATTTAAAAGGCTAACTCTCTACAAAGGAGACTGATAGATAAACCTCAAAAGGTTTCCTTAAACATACTCACGCAAGACACATTCACTTTGTGAATTAGAAGTGACTCTATGTAGAATAAGGTCATATAAACTCTAAATGAAATGTTAAGGATAAAATGAGATTAAGAATACAGTACTTGAAACTGGGTGTGGGGGTACATATCTGCAATCCCAGCTGCTTGGAAGGTAGAGGATCACTAATTGGAGGGCAGGCTCAGCAATTTAGTGAGACCCTGTCTCAAAATAAAGTTAAAAAAATGGGATGTAGCTCAGAGGGCAGAGTACCCCTGAGTTCAATTTCTTCTACACAAAAGAAGGTAGTGTTTGACAGGGTATTCAGAATTATACACATTCTGTCTTCCTGTCTTCCCCCATGCCCTAGATGTGTTCGTATGGATCCACTGGGCACAATCCATGGAGATGGAGTGCTACTGCGTATGAGATGGGACCTGGACACCAATGATAGCTGCTGGGGGCCAGAGCTCATCTTGCTAATCTATCGGTTCTGCTCACAAGAAAAGTTTCTAATGAACTGGGTTGAACTATTTGCAGGACTTCTTCTACCTAAACTAAACATGCCAGCAATAAAAGTGAGTGGAAAGGCTGTTCTCCCCAAAGCCTCACTTAGATTTTGAATTTCACCATTTTCAATGGCGAAAGGAGTTGTGTCCATGCGAGGGAGTAAATTAAAGAGGAAGGAAACACTAGTGGTAGCACTTCTGACTTTTGTCAAAGCCTTTTGCATGTTCCTCCTGGTGAGGGGAGCCTAGTTCCAGAGACTGATCACATCAGCACTTCTGACCTCAGTCAATGAATGGGAGAATTCTAGACAGTGCTGGGAAGGCTGTGCTCTAGAATCCTCCTTGTCAGCAAAATGTAAAAGGGAGCAGAAAAGAAGGAAACATAAATCCCCTTTCTCCAAAGGGCAGCTCTGTTGTCTCTAAAGCAAAGGGGACAGTAAAACCATGTCCCTGAATGCCCCTTTTCTCTTCCCACCTAGAGAAGTTATTGGAACGACAAAGACAAGCCTAAACCAGGATGTCCAGATACATGTTACCTTGAAAGACGCTATCTTTCTCTTATGCCTAAAGGGATCTAGGGCATGTGGTATTACTTGTAGAAAGCTAATTTCTTACACATATGCCGAGACACTTGTTCCTTGGGATTCTGATCATAAAAGCAAATTAATGCTGGTGATGTCACTGATTCTGCAGTCTAACCTATAAAACCCCTCTGGGAGTGGAGATAGGTGGAACTGAGGGCACTGTGCAAAGAATGGATGTCACTTATGCCACCAGCTATCCCTGGACAAAACTCACAAGGGAGAGGAGATTCTGAGACAGAGGTGCTATCTGTCAGTTTGTTGCTAAACAACTCTTTTAGGAGCAGACCCTGATAGCCTGTAAGCTTTCCCCCAGTAAATCACATGTCTCCCATGCTGTGACCTGTTTGCAATCTACCCCACTGCCCTAGCACAACTGGGCTGTAGATGGGACAGTGACGCTGAATAAGAATGAAGTGTGACTTTATTAAATGTTTTTATAATCATCTAGTTTTTTAAATAAAATCCTTGTAAACAATCAATGCTAATCATAATCACTAGTCTAAGATGTTAGTTTAAACATCTTAACACCACATATTTATTCCTAAAAAGTAGGCCTGTATTTGAAAGTTTAAGGCAGTCTTACAGTGATCTACTCATTCCAGTGTTTTCTGGTAAAGAGAAGCAAAGAGAAAAAGAGGAAGAGAGAAGGAAAGCTAAAAAGAAAGTAAGAGAGAAGGAGAGAAAGAGAAAAGTCAGGGGCGGGGTGGGGAGGAGTGGAAAAAATACCTGGGGGAAATAATTGTTACAAATTCAATCAGTATCTTAAACATTCCAATGTTTAGAGTAAAACCAATACTTTGAATAAGTATCACACCATGAAACAGAACCCTGTAGATGTTTGGATTTTGTCATTCACACAAATAAGGTACCAAGGGATTTGGTAGTCATCAGACTGGAGCCCAAGAGCCTCAGTGATATTCCGACCTCAAAAGTACCTTTCTTGGCTTGAGAGAGGAAGATAAATGTTTTGCCTCATATTTCTTTTCTACCAAACCTGTTAAATGACTTAAAATGACCCAGTCTCCTACTTTTCTCTCCCTTAGGGCCCTCTCTAATGCCTAGCAACATCCCAGGCTTAAGTTTGTTCCAGACTGAAAAGAACTCTCCAAGGAGATTGACTTTTGTCTTTAAGTGAAATTGTGTTCAACTTATTCAGAAGTTGTCCTTCATACTTCTGGCACTTTGAGAAGTAGGTAGGACTTAGGAGTTGTACATATATAATAGAAATAATAGTTAACTTTTATTGTCCACTTATTATGGGCTACATTCTTTACAAAGAGCAAATCATTTAAACCTCACCATGCAGTAAGTACCATGATAATCATGTTCCGGTTGAATAAACTTGCAACCCACTTTTAGCACTTGGTTGAGTTGCTAGGCAGGGAAAGAGGCAGGGTTTGAACCTGCCATGTGTGCTTATCTCTGAAGCATTATGATATACTGTCTTATAGATGGGCGAATTGTGACTGAGGATCAATTATTTCTTTGGGACATAGCTCAGAAGAAGTTTTTGGGTGTATCAGTTTTGACCCTTGCTTCATTAACATACATGTGGAGAATCAATGCATAAACTGTTTTTGCTAGAGCAGTTTTCCCTGGAAAGAGTGAAGGAAATAAATTTTAAGAAGTATGTAGAGGTCATAGTCAAAGCCTGTTTAAGACATGCTGAAGTGTTTGCATTTTATCTTTTATATTGGGAGGAGTAAATAAATAGCAGAGTGGTAAGGATAATTTGGAGAAATAAGAAGTTAAGTGTTTGCCCTATGGATTAGAGAGGGGAAACTTGAAGAGAAAAAGATGCTGTCACTATAAATCAGGGATCAAGTGATAAGACTGGTGTACATTTGCTAGGAGTTGATGGAAAAGGAAAAGAAATGACAGGTGAATGGGTTTTCGTGAAGGAAATATTCTTTTAGCCAGTCAGTGACCCACATAAATTATTCCTGATTTCCATGCCTGTTAAAGTTCCCATGATTAATGGTGCCCCTGCACCTAGGCTTCTGGAATACAGTTGTGAAAATACCAAAGTGTTCACACTCTCCTCTTACCTTGACCAAGCTCCTGGCTCAAGTCTGCTCTGTACCCTAACTGCTAATCTCTCCAAAAACGTTTTTTATAGATCTGTGGTTGAATCTGTCTAGAAGGGTTGAGCCAAATATGATAAAAAGAATCATGTTGTGTAAATCACTCACAGACTTGTCTTTATCCCTTTTCCTCAGCTGTCCGATTTTTCAGAAACTATAGGAAAAACAAAGCGAAGGACTACTTTATATTCATTTGAAATACCATAATAAAATATGCCAATCCAGCCCTTAAGGGTATGTTTACAAATGATTAGTCAGAACTAATTCATGTCCGTGGTTAGAAAACTTAAATACATGTTGAACACGCTCAGTGCCCATCAGTTCTTTAAACAGCCTGGAGCTACCATCTTTGCGCTGCTATTGCCTCCCTGCCAGCTCCAGATGTGTGTTATATCTTAAGAGTCATCTTTACCTGCTTTCAGCTGCTGTTTCCCAGTTGTGAGGCATCTGGAAAGCCCAACTCTTCATTCTGAACTAATGCTGACTACTCTAGTCATTGACATTAGAGCCAACTGGCCTCTGCCATGGTCACAGAGTGATGTCTCAATAACTCTGCTTCTAACTCTTGGACTTTAATAAAACCCAAGCAGTTTTTATAGAACTTCCAGTTCTTTTCCTTCCCTGGGCACCATGATTGGGCATTGGTACTAATATTTCTGACTTAAACTATAATCTGGTCGTTGATCCTTTCACAAACAGCCTACTCTTCGACAGCTATTTGTGATCTGGCTGCTGCTCAGTTCACCAGTATCACATGTGCATAATGAATCTCTTGTAATTTTGATAAATTCCCATGACCTTTCTCATTCTAGAATTTAGCATGTACTATTTCTCTGCATAAAATATGTTTTAATTCCATTTTCTCTGTTACCTTAACTGTTAAGGTGTATTGTGTCTTAATGTAGATATTGCCTCATCTGAGAAGATGTCCATGACACCAAGACTTTGATTTCTATATTTCCATGCTTTCATAGCAGCCTGTATTTATAGGTAATAAAGAGCTTTAAAATGTTAAGAATTTCACAGATCTTAGTTCAAATCTGAACACTACCACTCAGTAGCTATGTAAACTTGGAAAGTTTTTTGATTTCTTTCAGATATACTTTCTAGACAACTGAAAAAATAATCCCATACATCATAGATTTATGGCATCAAGGATAAAATACAGATGTACAAACTGTATGTAGTTCCTGGAGCTGTGGTTTTTAGGCAGTATTCCATCACTAACTTCCCATAGTTTTTCTAATGTCAGTAGATAGAGTAGTTTTTCTGCATAAAAAGGATGGATAAAATTATTTGATATTGATAAAGCATTTGCTTTTTTTCTAAGGAAGCAAGCAAATATTTTATTATTTATTCTTTCAACTGATTAGAGGACTTTTAAAATAATAAGTTAGTATTAATTATATATATTTTAGCATTAATAAGAAAGTCAGGAATGTATTTAAAATACCTCCAATCTGCTGTGACATTTCTTTTAAGGATGTTAATAAATTCCAATATTTATTCTAAGAAATCAATACAATAAATATCCCTGCTTTAGTAATAAAACATTTCTCAGATTTACTGCATCAATGAGACTACTCAGAACCAATCTCTGTTAAGGAAACATTTGTTCCCCTGCATCTCATTCTGAGATATTTCAGTATAATAAAATAGATTAGACTTTATCTTTGCTAAAACTATTAATATACCATGTAATAGGACCAGGTATATATTAAAAGTTACATGTGGTTAAGTACTTCTAGTTTTTCTCTTTGTATCATATTGTTAACATAGATATGTTCTGAGATTTTTAGCACCTACCTATTTTTTTTTATTGTGCTGGGGTTCCAAACCGAGGGTCTTATTCATGGTAATTATTACATCTCCCACTGGACTCTTTCCTGAGACCTTGTATTTAACCTTTTAAATAGAGATGTAATGTTATTATTTTTAATATTTGATAGCAAGAAATATTACCAAACTGTTGGAAGGTTCTTAACAATACTGACGTTGTGATTGTGGATACAATAACAATAACAGTTGTAGCAACTATGACATTTACTTAGCACAGGTTAAGAGGTAATATTTAAATAAAAATATGCAGGCATCATATCATTTATAATCTTGTGAGGTAAATGCTATTATTATGGGTAAATATTTATAGATGAAAATTCCCATGATATGGAAGGGAAAATAACTCACTATTACAAAACTATCAAGAAATTCTGCAAGATTTTGAAAATTAGCCCCATAAAAGTTGTTGTGGTAGATAGAAATTCTAAAAATGACCCTTAGGATGATTTACTTAGTCACAGACATATCTGCAGCTAAAAGTTGTTGAATTATGCCAACAACCTTCATGAGCTTGGGAAAAAAATTCTTTTAAGTTTCCAGAGTCCCATAAATTTGGTTTTGTGAGAATACGAATTCAAGAATTCAGTCTAGTCTACTTGGACTTCTGCCCCACATGACTGTGAGATCTTAAATGGGTACTGTTTTAAGGTGCTAAGTTTGTGGTAATATTTACTACTGTTTGTGGTAATTACCACAAACAGTTGTAAATAGAATCAGTATCTGTATCTACCATGTAACACCATCTCTTTTATGTATACACGTCCCTTAGAGTCTATTCCTTTAATAACACTTCCAACTTAAACTTCAAAAGTTATGTCTAACATCAAAACTAATACAAATATTGATTCCTTAAATAACTAGTAAAATAAACCTACTACTACTTCAAAATACTAATAATTACATTGTTTACATACATAGACATATATATGCTTATCATGAGCTATGAAGTAATCAGGCCCTGATTATAAAGATTCTGATTTAATGGGTTTGAATGAAAGTATGGATCTGTGAGTTTGTATATTTCCTCATATAGTAATCTTCTCAGGTCATGTTTTTATCAGGTTTTTCAATGCTGCAACCAAAAGACCTGGCAAGAACAATTTTGAAGGAGGAAAAGTTTATTGATGTCTCACAGTTCAGAGATCTCAGTCCATACATGGTCAACTGCATTGCTCTGTATCCAAGATAAGGTAGAATCTCATGGCAGAATGGTGTGGCAGAGGAAAGCAACCCAGAACATGCCATTCAGAGAGAGAGAGAGAGAGAGAGAGAGCACTCCACTTACCAGAGACAAAATACATACTTCAAAGGCATACCAACAATGACCTACCTCCTCTAGCCACATCCTACTTGCTTGTTACACATAGTTGATTCATTCAACTGGATTAATGCATTGCTTAGTTAAAGCCAATCATTTCACCTCTGAACTTTCTTGCATTGTTTCATCGTGAGTTTTTCAGGGTTATCTTATATCTAAACCATAGCAACTCAAGATTCAGAAACCAATAGTTTAGGTATGGTTATGGGATGAATTATTTCTTCCTAAAATTTACATACTAAAGACCCAACCTAGAGTACCTCAGAATGAAACTGTATTTGGAGAAAGAGCCTTTAAAAAGATAATTAAATTAAATGAGGCTATTAATGGGCCCTAATCCAATTTGGCTATGTCCTTATAAGAAGAGGAAATTTAAACAGAGACACACCAGGGATGTATTCAGACAAAGAGACTGTAAGGGGAAACATTAAGAAAGTGGCCACTTGAAAATCAAAGAGATAAGTCTCAGAAGAAATCAAACTTGTCAACACCTTGATCTTGGAGTTCTAACTTCAAAAATTGTGTGAAAATAAATTTCCATTGTGGGAGAGACTCACTTTTTTGCATTTTGTTATGGAAGTCCTAGCAAAACATGTTTTCTAAATTCATTTATTTATATTCTCCATTTTTTTTGTGGAGAAAATGAGAGATTGAAGAAGTTTAATTTTCTAAATTCACATAACTAGGTACAAGTATTGGAATTTGGACTCATACTTTGTTTTGATGTCAGATTCTGATATGGTGTGGATATGAGTTGTCCCCCAAAAGCTCCTAAGATTATACCATAAAGTTTATAGGTGAGATGATTATATTATGAGAGACTTAATATAATCAGTGCATTAAATCTCTGCTAAGGATTAACTGGGTAGTAACAGTAGGCAGGTACAATGTGACTGGAAGATGTAGGTTGTTGGAGGTCTGTCTTTGAGGCATATATTTTGTGAGCTGAGCTTAGTGGTATCTTTCTCTCTCTCTCTCTTTCTCTCTCTCTCTCTCTCTCTCCCCCTCTCCCTCTCTCTCCCTCTTCTTCCATGCTCTGAGTTACTTCCCTGTGCTACATTTTTCTGCCATGATGCTTTGCCTCACCTAGAGCCCCAAAGAATGGAGTCGGTCATCTATAGATTGAGACCTCTAAAACCATGAGCTCCCAAATGAACTTTTCCTCCTCTAAATGCTCTTCTCAGATCTTTGGATCACAGCATCAGAAAAGATGACTAAAACAGGCTCCAAACACTATTATCTTTCCTTATTTTCCATAATCTAAATTTCCTTCTGATAAGGTATTAATTGTAATTTATGCAGATAAGTCTGGATTCCCTGTATCAAATATAACACAGGAAATGACTTTATATAAATCTTAGAAGTAATGGGCCATATTGTAGACTTACTAGGTTATTTCATAAATTTTAAAATTAAATTTTATATGTCTATATGTCTCTAATTTTTTAAGGCTAAGAGCAAATTTAACAATTGAAAAACTTTTAACATTGATATGCGCAGAAAGATAGTATTTTATGCAATAAGAAGAGGAAACAGAGAAAGTTCCCTTGAGGCATTTTATCTTGGAAATAAATATTTGTTAGTCATACAGTATATATAGCATTCATAAAAATAAAGATAATAGAAACTGTATAACATCTAATCAGTATCAGAATGCCTTCTTTTAAGATGGTCAATTTTTTTTCCTAAAATAAAGGCTTTAGTTAAATCACTTGGAAAAATGTGAGACAGCTAAAGAAAACTTTTGCCAATGAGATGAAAGCTTTTGTGAGTTTTTACAAGGTTAATAAGAGAGAATTTCTAAACTCCATATTTGTTATTTAATTTTACTGCCATGATATTCTAGATTTATTAGAAAAGTTTTTATTCCGCATGTCTTACATTTGAGTAATATTTTATATAATCATAAATATTGAACCTGGGTTATCATGTAATAATGAACATTTTTTCCTATGGAAGAAAAAATAAGACTTTTTTTTTACCAATCAACTTTTTACCATACTATTTAAGATAATGTTCACATCATTTCACTCTTATGTTCAAAGTTTATGATTAGAGCTCCTTTGAAAGGAACAGTGATAAATGTAAGTAAACCAGAGATCAAAGGTGAATCAATAGAGAACAAGAGTAAAGAAACAACAGGATCTTAGAAACAAAAAGCTAAAAGGAAAGTGCTTTCAGAGTTCATTAACAAGCAAATTGGGAAATAAAGAAAAGTAAAATGGACTTGATTTCATGTGAAAAAAAATAGCAATATTTAGTTCTTGCTAATGCAATCAAATGGCTCATTTAGGGAAAAATATTCTCCTGTTAATTTTAAGAAACATATTCTTAGAATTTTAGCAACAGTTGAATGTGAGATTTCATTAAAGGCCAATTTTTAAATTAAAGTTAAGGTCAAGATGAGCCATTACTAGCTAATATCTATAATATGTCTATGCTGGCAAACTGAAATAAGCATTCCAAAAATTAAAGGAGACAATATTTGAAACAGCCTTTAAAGTGCATGCAAAATTCAACAGGAAGAAAAAAAGGGAACATTACACTTTCTGTCAATTATAGGCTGCTGTAAAATTCTATTATTTGGGGAAAATTGCCTGTTTCCTTTCCTGCCACCTGCATTCTATCTGCCATCTTCATCTATACAGAATCATTTCATTTAAGTGAGCCACAAGCATCTTTTGGAGTCAAATATTTTCAAGGCCTCACCATATAAAAATAAATGAGGAAACTTCAGAAACAAAGAAGTTGTCAAATACAAGAAGTTTGGGGAATGAATCAGTCAGGGTTTTCTTGAAGAAGCAGATCACAATGAGTACTGAGTGAATGAATGGTTTGTTAGAAAAAGACTAGAAGAGAAAGATGGAGGATCAGAGAAAGTACCTCTTCTGTCAGCCAGAAGAATTGGTGGTGTTTAAGTTGGAGTTTGCATGTAATATAAAAAACCAAGCATGTAGAGTGATAAACTAGGAATGTCAAGGGGAACAAAAGTGGCAAGACAGAAGGGAAATTGTTTCCTCAGGCTAGGTACTACATCTTTGAGCTCACAGTGCAGGATCGAGTACAGTGACCTGAGATCACTGTTGGTTATCAGGGACAGTAGTTGGGAAGACAAGCCGGGGTCAGAACAAAGTAGAGTAGTTACCTGGTACTTGTGTAGCCCTTCTGTATCTGTCCATCATTGTATCTCACCACAATGGCTTCCAGAGACTAATAAATGCTATTTGACTTACTTTATTGTATCTCCTAAGCATACAGGGAAGGGGGTTTTTAAAAAAATGTAGTGCAAAACCTTATTCAAATTGATTTACCACAACCCTACACAGAAAGAGAAGAGAGAGGAAAGCAGGGTGGAAGGAAGGATATGACTATATTTCTTAACATAAAGGTATATATGTTAAGAAATATATTAATGAATATATCTGAATTATACATATATAATATATTATATTTATTATTATTATATATTTTATATATATATATATATATATATATATATATATATATATATCAAGTGTGTTTGGAAAATCCTAAAATAGTAATGAGAACACATGCACGTACATGTGCACACACACCAACAAATGTGCATTTTTTTTCGGGGGGAGATGTCCTAGAAATTTTTTCAGGTTATACTATGCCTAGGAGGTGTAAAGAGATTAAAAATAACTTTTTTTGGACCACCCCCACTGATTGGCAGACCCCCATGAGAGCCCAGGCCCAGATCAGGCCCAGGATGGCCCCAGCCCCTGCTGACCTGCTGACCCATGCAGGGCCCCAGACTCAGGACCTACCCTGACGACCCACCTGGGAGCCCAGACCTAGCTGGCCTCCATCTTGAGACACTCCTGCTATCACCATAGCCTTCCCCATATAGTAGCTTCTACCTTGGGACAACAGACAGGACCTGGAGGCAGCTGCATCTCCAAACAGGCACCCAAAGCCATTGTAAGACCCAACATTTCAGTCCCATCTCTTAAAGTGGTTGCATCCATCTTAGGAAACCCCACCACTATTGCTTCCACCACTTTTAGTTGAACTAACATCCACCTTGGGACACTGGCTGGGGACTAGAAGCCCAACACCAAAGTGAGGTACAGGTAATCTGCATGAACACTACAAGATTATAGGGTAGAAACTATAATACCTCAGATCCGCAATGCAAGAAAGGAGGACTTATAAGCAACATGAAAAAACAAGGGAAGAAAGTGCCCCCAAGCAAACAAAGATACTATAATAATAGAATCATTGACAGCACAGATGATAAAATGTCAGGGAAGGAGTTCAGAATGTACATAATTAAAATGATCTGTAAATTAAAGAATGACATTAGAGAGCAAATACAGGCAGAAATTGATCACTCCAACAAAGAGGTAGGAGAGCAATATAGGTAGCAACATACAGGTAGCAAAATACAGGTAGCAAAAGATTACTTCAGAAAGGGAGATCCTGAAGGAAAAAATATCAGAAATCCTTAAAATAAAGGAAACAATAAACCAAATAAAAATTCAATAGAAAGAACTACTAACAGACTAGATCATTTGGAAGACAGAAGGTCAGATAATGAAGACAAAATAGAGAATCTTTAAAATAAAGTTGACCACACAGTGAAGATAGTAAGAAACCATGAACAGAACATCCAAGAATTATGGGATAGCATCAAAAGACCATATCTAAGATTTATGGGATAGAGAAAAGCACAGAGATTCAAACAAAAGGAATGCACAATCTCTTCAATGAAATAATATTAGAATATTTCCTAAACATAAAGAATGAATTTAAAAAGTCCACTACAAGACACTTACAGAACACCAAATGTACAAAATTATAACAGATCGACACCAAGGCACATTATAATGAAAATGCCTGGCAGGCAGAATAAAGATAGAATCATAAAGGCTGCAAAAGAGAGCAATCAGATCACATACAGAGGGAGATCAATTCAGATCTCAGCATATTTTTTTTAACTCAGACCCTGAAAGCCAGGCGATTGTGGAATAACATATACCAAGCTCTGAAAGAAAATGGATGCCAACCAAGAATCTTATATCCAAAAAAATTAAGCTTCACATTTGGTGACAAAATAAAAACCTTTCATGATAAACAAAAGTTAAAAGAATTCTTCTCAGCAAAAGAAACAATCAATGAGGTCAATAGAGAGCCTACATTTTGAGAGCAAATTTTTGCCCCCCATGCAAGTCAGATAGAGCACTAACCACCAGGATATATAAAGAATTCAAAAAACTTAATACCCCCAAATCAAACAACCCCATTGATAAATGGGCTAAGGAGCTGAACAGACACTTCTCAGAAAAAAAAAAAATATATATATATATATATACACACATTCAATCAACAAATATATGAAAGAATGTTCAATATCTCTAGTAATTATAAAAATGCAAATCAAAACAAAGATTTCATCTCAGGCCCATCAAAATGGCAGTTATCAAGAATACAAACAACAATAAGTGTTGATGAGGATGTGGGGGGCAAGTCACATTCATACATTGCTAGTGGGACTACAAGTTGGTGTAACAAATCTGGAAAGCAGGATGGAGATTCCTTAGAAAACTTGGAACGGAACTACCATTTGACCCAGCTATCTCACTCCTTGGTCAATACCCAAAAGACTTAAAATCAGCATACTGTAGTAATGCAGCCACATCAGTGTTTATGGCAGCTCAATTCACAATAGTTAAACTGTGGAAGCAAACTAGATGCCCTTCAATAGATGAATGGATAAAGAAACTGTGGTATGTATACACAATGGAATATTATCAGCATTAAAAAGAGAACAAAATTATGGCATTTGCAGGTAAATAGATGGAGTTGGAGAATATCATGCTAAGTGAAGTAAGTAAATCCCAAAAAACCAATAGCTGAATGTTTTCTCTGATAAGTGGATGCTGATCCATAATGGGCGGGGGGAAGATAGTGGAACTTTGATTGGGCAAAGTGTGGGGAGGAAAAGGGAGGATACCTGAGGACAGGAAAGATGGTGGAATGAGGTGGATATCATTGCCCTAGGTACATGTATGACTACACATATGGTGGGATGCTACATCATGTGAAACTAAAGAAATGAAAAGTTGTGCTGCAATTGTGTACAATGAATCAAAATGCATTCTGCTGTTATACATACCAGTTAGAATAAATAAATAAATAAATGCTTTTTAAAAAAATCACTTTTTTCTAAACAATTCTTTTCATAAATTGTAAATCTGCCATTTTTTTATAGCCCAACATGTGGTCCATTTGGAGAAATTCCATACAATACTTGAGAGGAATGTGTATTCACCTATTGGTGTAATCTTTCAATGGCTGGAACAAAATCTGTAGATGAATAACTCAAACACTATTCTATAGTTTATAGAGCTCTGTGTGCTCTGCATTCTGCCTGTGTCTGAATTCTGCCTACATCTATGCCTTTTTTTCCTAAGTTTGCATAATGATGACAGAATCAGATATGCATAATTTTATTCAACATTTAATTTTTATTGTGTGTCTGAAACAAGAGAAGATCTAAAATTTTAAAAATAATAGAAAATTGTATTCTTGACTTCAAGAAATAAATAAAGTAGGTGGGACAGTAATACATGCAAATAGCTACAATAACAAAAAAATATGTTTATTAATTTACCTATGTGGTCTAATAATCATTAAGAGTCATATTACTGTTTTTCCATTACCAGGTAGTGCTCTAAGTACTTTATAAGCATCACACTGATTATAAATAAAGGAGATCTGTGCTATCACTACTCACGTTTCGTAGGTGATAACTCTGAAGTACTGAGATATCATTCAAGGGCACACAGTTAATAAGCTACTGAATTTGAGTTTGAAGTCAACTCACAGAGTCTGTTTTGAATCAATCAACTACATTGCGATACTTTGATTGAGAGAGGTACAGTGCATAATGGGAAAGTCAGTGAAGAATGTTTTACATCTGTGAAATTCTGTCTGTTTCACAAAGAAGTTTGAGTTGCAACTTGAAGAATGCATTGATTTTCTTCATTCTGAAAGTGGCATTGAGGGGATGAAAAAAAGTGTGCACAAAGGACTTAAGCAGTAAGAAGCACGTGCACATGTGTGAGTGTATAAGTAGCACCATATAAAATACAAGAAAAAAATTAAGCCAGATGTTGAGAAGTACAGCAAAAATATCCCTTACTACATACCATTCACCAGTACTTATTACAACACCTTGCTTGGAATACCTAAAGAGATTTTAAATTGTGTAAGTAAGGATTGTACATATTATTTCATTTGATATGAATACTAATGTAGCAAAATAAATTTAAATGTTGGAAATCTAGAGTCAGACACACATAGTTTGAATCATGACTCTGTGATATAGTACATAAGACGTACAAGGCTTTTTTTAAAAAAAATAGTTGATTCTTCAGTTTGTCTTAGAATTATTTTATAGTCATGTGACCTTAGACATCTTAACCTCTTTAAGCCTCAATTTTTTTGTAAGATGAAGAATATAAAATATTATTGCTTAAATAAAACATATGAAACTATCTTCAAGATAAATAGTACAAGAAAATCATTAACTATGTTTCAGTGTTGTAGGTAGACAGACTAATATGCACAAAGACCTTGAGGTGGGAATTTGGTATATTAAAGAAACAGAGATAAGGCACTGGCATCCTTGGATATTAGTGAAAATGGGAAATAATTATCTATAATAAGGCATAGATATAGGCAGAATTTAGACACAGGCAGAATGTAGAGAACCTAGAGCTCTGTAAACTATAGAATAGTGTTTGAGTTTTTCATCTACAAATTTTGTTTCAGTCATTGAAGGATTATACCAATAGGTGAATACACCTTCCTCTCAAGTATTGTACAGACTTTCTCCAAATGGATCACATGTTAAGCTATAAAACAAATCTCAATAAATTTAAAACACTGAAGTCAACAAAGTATTTTCTTTAACTGCACAAAATTATGAATCAATAATAGAAGAAAATTTGGGTAATTCTCAGGTATTTGGAAATCTGTAAAAGTCAATAAAAATAGAAAGTAAATTGTAAAAATATTTTGAGATATGTTTGTAAATAAGAATGCAATGTTAAAAAATTTATGGGATGCAGTGATAGTCATGATTAAGACTGAAAACATAGCTGAGAATGCCTATATTGAAAAAGAATAAATATCTCAAATTGGTAATGTAATAATCAAAAATTAAAGAAGAAATCAAGTCCACATCAAACAAAAGGAAGGGAATTTTAACTAAATAGAAGCAAGACCAGTAGAGTTGAAGAAGAACAGGGGGAGAGGGGAGGGGAAGGTGAAGTACTGGGAACTGAAGTGCAGCAAATTATATCCCATGTATACATGATCATGTCAAAAAGAAGCCCACTACTATGTATAACTATAATACACTAATAAAAAATTAAAAAATAAATTTTAAATAAAGATTAGAGCAGAAATAATAACATAGAGACTAAAGAGAGCTTAAAAGAAACAAAACTTTGTTCTTTCAAAATATTAACAAAATTGGCAAACCTATGATAAGAGTAACCAGGAATAAAAAAGTATTAATACCAATAAATAGAAGAGGATCCAAAATTAATGAACTTACCAAAATAAGAATATTATAAGGGAACACCCTGATCACTTTTATTACCACAAATTAGATAATCTAGGTAAAATTACCAAATTTCTAAGAAGACACAAACTAAGAAAGCTGACTCAAAAAATTAGTAAATAGTCACAGAAATTCTAAGAAATAAGGACAGTGAGTTAGTAGTTTAAACACTTCTCACAAGAGAAATCCCAAAATTAGATGGCTTAAGGGGTGAATTCAACCAAATGTTTAAAGGAAAGCTAAAAGATCTTACAAAAGAATAAGAAAATGAGTGGTTTACAGCTCACTCTATAAAGCCAGTATTTCCCTGATAACAACAGCAGGCAAAGATATTCCATGAAGAGAAAACTACAGACCAAGCTACAGATATACAATTATTCAACAAAGTACTTGCAAAATAAATCTACCAACCTATAAAAAGAATTAAATTCTAAGATATAGTGGGATTTATGTAACTAATACAAGCTTGATTCCTCATATGAGAATCAATTAATATTATACTGAAAATTAATTTCAAAATTTTAAAACCACATGATTAGTTTAATAGACACAGAGAAGGCTTTTGACAAAACCCAACACTCATTTCATGATGAAAATAGCAAACTAGGAATAGAAAGAAACCTCAGTCCTAGAAGAGGATCTATGAACATAAAAACGCCATCTCCAGAAGCAAACTTTATTGACAAAGACTAAAGTTTCCTAAGACCAGAAAAAAATAAATAAAACAACAAGGATGTTGGTTCTAACTATTTCTATTCTACATTACAACAAAGGTTCTAGACAAGGCAATTAAACAAGAATATGAAATAAAAGGCCCTCACATAGAAAATAAGTACAATAATTTATATTTATAGGTGATCTTGTTTTGCATTTTAAATTCACTAAGAATCACAAAAAAACACACAAGTGGAAGTTTTGATAAATGAATTCAGTGTGGCTACAGGAAAGTTTGTCAATATACAAAATCAATTATTTTTCTATGACGCAGCAATGAACTATCTGAAGATGAAATTAATAAAGCAATTCAATTTCAATAGTAGGAAGAAGAAAAAAAAGTCTCAAAAATTTTAATAAAAAATAGAAGACATACACATTGCAAACTACAAATATTGTTGAAAGATATTAAAGAAAATATTAATAAATTAAAAGCATGTTCATGGATTAGAGGCTTAAATATTTTCAAAATGACAATAATCTCCAAGTTTATCTGCAATTTAAACATAATGTATCAAAGCTCATTTTTGCAGAAATTGAAAACTTGATTCTAAAATTCAAATAAGAAGAATGTTATGGATACAGAGTGAAAACATTTTTAAAAGGAAGAAGAAAATTAAAAGATGATCACTTTCTGACTTCAGAACTTACTCTATGCCTAAAGTAGCAAAGACTGGAGTTTTGACAGAATAAAAACACAGATCCATGAAAAAGAATTGAGAGTCTAGAAATAAACCTACATATCTGTGGTAAATTGATTTTCAAGCATTTCAAGACAGTTCAGTGAAGAAGATAAGTCTTTTCAACAAGCAATGCTAAGGCAACAAGATATCAACATGAAAACAAAAATTTTAGGAAGTATATATAAGATTAAGTTTTTGTGATTTTTTTCATATGCCAACAAAAGAAAAAATAGATTAATTGTACTTCTTCAAAATTAAGGAATTTTTGTTTTCCAAAGACAGTATTAGTAAAGTGGAAAAACAATCCACATAATAAAAGAAAATACTTTAAAATCATATATCTGATACTATGGAGCACTTAAAATATATAAAGAACCCTTAGAATTCTGTAGCAAAAGACAATTCAATTAAAAACTGTCGAAAGGTTAATATGTTTCTCCAAAGATGAATAGCCAACAGCACATAAAAAAATGCTCAAAAATATTCATCATTAGGAACCTGAAACTTAAAACCATGATATGATACTATTTCCCATGAGTCAGAATGGCTAAAATAAAAAAGAAAATAACAAGTCTTTATGAAAATATGGAAGAATTGTAATCCTCATACTTTGCTCATGAGACTGTTACATAATAAAACCAATTTAGAAAAATTTTTGACAATTCCACAAAATTAAACAGAGTCATCATATGATTAAACTCTGCTGTTCATTATATAAAAACATATATTCCAGAAAATTGTGTATATGATTTTTATCCATATTAGCACAAATATAAAGGTTTTATTTATGGAGGTTTATTCATATTAGCCCCAAATTAGAAAAAAAAAACAAATGCCCATCAATAATTTAATGAATAAACAAAATGAGTATGTTCCTACAATGGAATATGATAAATCTATCAAAAGAAGTGAAGTACTAATATATGCTAAAATATGGTCAAATCTTTTAAGCATCATGTTAAAGGAAAGATGTCACACACAAAAGGCACCTATTATGTGATGCTAGCTACATGAAATGTCAATATCAATAAATTCATAGAGACAAAAATTAGATTTGTGGTTACTAGAAAATGGAGTGAGGAAATAATGGGAGTGACTACTAATGTCTATGAGGTTTCTTTGGGAGATTTTGAAAATAATGAAAAATTAGGTAGTGGTCCTGATTGCACAATCTTGTGACTACACTACTTACCTTTAAAGTTTGCACTCTGATATTCAAGTTATTTCTTAGTTTAAACAAAACGATAAGAATGGTGGAAATAGACAACTATATTTTGATATATCCCTACCCTCAAATAGACTTGTAAACTATACATCTTTTCTTGGCTCCCAACTCTTAACAGAGTATCTACGGTATTGGAGTATCTGGGGTCTTCTACTGTTTTAAAGTCACCACTTATGAATAGCTTAACTGCTTTCAAAATTTATCCCATGAATTTCTAGGGAAAAATACCATAAAGGCTTTAATGCACATCATAAGCCACATAAGTAAGAATGATTCCAATAGAACAATGGCTGGAAGCATGCTGTGACAGTTTCAGCATGCTACATGACCACTGGGCGTTTGTGTGGTGAGGAGCTGTCATGGGCACCAGGCATGTGGGCTCCTATAATGAAGTTCAAGGCCATTTTAGCTAAGGAGATATTGAAAAATAAGGCCTTCCCAAGGAAATAGCAATGGACAGGTAGGAGATCCAACATCTGCAGATGCTAAAATACACAATTATCCCTAAATACCCCAAAGAGGTGCTAAAGAAACTACTCAAACTAACTCACATTAACTGCCCTACAAGGCACATCCTATCTTGGACAAGGTCTGCCTGTGATCCTTGGTTTCCTTCTCTGAACATCCCAAGTCTATACCCCCCCAGTTTCTAATTAATTATTTGACTTCTATAATAGAATGTTTGAGAGTTTGATACACTATTGCTATTTAATCTTTAATATACACCTTCTTTGTGTATCTTATGAAATGCTTCTCCCTAATTAGTGGTTCCTAGGCATGTTTCTGAAGAAGTCAATGCACTGAAACAGAGGATACCAGAACAACTTAGAAAACAAGAACTTTTAAGAGAAGAAAGTGATCCTGGCAGTTTTTCACTGTAGAGGTTCCCAAGCATGGCAGTGATTATTCTTGCATGGCCTGGAGTTAAGTATAAGGTATACCTCCTTATACACAATGGAATTTGAAATAGGTTGATTGCTCTCAGGAATGGACTGCAGGTGCTTTGAGTAAGGGAAAAACAGGAAGACAGATGGGAAGTTATGTGTACTTCAAGAATTTTTGAATCTTACTCTACCAAACTTATTGATTATTTTGCTAGGACAATTAGCAATTTGGTTTAAATGACTAAATGTCATTTCCTGATATTTAGAATATCTTATGAGATTGTTCTGCTACATTTTAATATAAATATATATATAAACCATTTTAATATAAATATATATATATATATCACTCATTATAAATTAAAGAGTGTACTTTGTGGTTAAACATGTTACATTCACAAGAAAAAATATTAACTTATTAATTTATTATTCATTCATTATTTTTTAAATATTTTTAGATCATACACAAAAATGTTAATGACTAGGAAGTCAATTAATGGTTTTAAATAAGTCCAGCCTGGTGGAAATATCAATAATTAAAACATATACATTTGTGTTTTATAGGCTAATTTACATTGAATTCTAACAAGAGAAAGATGTTTCCTTTTTCAATTGACACTATTTGGTAGAACTATTGAAAATATTAGAACATTCAAAGAGGAAATTATATTTTTAAATAATATACAGAAAGCCAAAGAGCATCTTCTTGCTGATGCTTTTTCTTTGCTTGGAAATTAAAATTTTTGAGATTTTATATTTGACTCTATACAATTGTGTATAGAATCAGATATGATAAATGTATTTTCCAGGTAATACAAACATTAATTTGATGCTGTCTAAACAACCAAATACCCTGTTTTTAAGAAATGTCTAATTAGAAATAATTGAGCTGACTTTTTAAAATTTGTTCTTTTTAGATATACATGACAGTAGAGTGTATTTTGATACATTGTACATATATACATGGAGTATGTAGTAACTTAATCTAATTAAGATCCTATTCTTGTGGCTTTACATGAAGTGGAGATACACTGGGTGTGCATTCACATATAAAGATGAAAAAGTTCTGTCTGATTCATTCTGTTGTCTTTCTATTCCCATCCCTGCTTCTTTCCCTTCATTCCCATTTGTCTAATACAATGAACTTCTATTCTTCCCTCTCCCCAACCTCACTTATTGTGGGTTAGCATTCACATGCCAGAGAGAACATTTAGCCTTTGTTGTTTTGCTTTTTTTTTTTTTTTTTTTTTTGCGGGGGGAGCACTTGGGGTCTTGGCTTATTTCAGTTAGCATGATATTCTTCAGTTCCGTCCATTTACCTATAAATGCCATAATTTCATTTTTCTGTATGGCTCTGTAATATTCCATTGTGTATATATACCACAGTTTCTTTATCCATTCACCTGTTGAAGGGCAACTAGATTGGTTCCATAGCTTGGCTATTGTGAATTAAGCTGCTATAAATATTGATGTGGCTACATCACTTTAGTATGTTGATTTAAAGTCCTTTGGGTATAAATTGAGGAATTGGATAACTGGGTCAAATGATAGTTCCATTCCAAGTTTTCTAATGAATCTCCATACTGCTTTCCAGTTTGGTTTCACCAAGTTGTCATTCCACCAGCAATGTTTGAGTGTGCCTATTCCTCCACATCCTCATCAACACTTATTGTTGTTTGCATTCTTGATAACTGCCATTATGAGTGGTGTGACATGAAATATCACTGTAGTTTTAATTTCAATTTCTCTGTCAGAGTTGTTGAGAATTTTTTAATATATTTGTTGACCATTTGAATTTCTTCTTCTGTGAAGTGCCCATTTAGTTTCTTTGCCCATTTATTGATTGGGTTATTTATTTATTTGGTGTTAAGTTTTTGAGTTCTTTATATATTCAGGAGATTAATATTCTTAGTTGCAGGTGGTAAAGATTTTATCCCATTTTGTAGGCTTTCACTTCATGTTCTTGATTGTTTCCTTTACTGTGAAGAAGCTTTTTAGTTTGATACCATCCTGTTTATTGATTCTTGAATTTACTTCTTGCACTTTAGGAGTCTTATTGAGAAATTTGGTTTCTAGGCTGACATGGTGGAGAGTTGGGCCTACTTTTACTTCTAGTAGGTGCATGGTCTCTGGTCTTATGCCTAGGTTCTTGATCCACTTTGAGTTGACTTTTGTGCAGAGTGAGAGACAGGGGTTCAATTTCATTCTACCACAAATGGATTTACTTTTCTAAACCATAATAACTAGGCTCAAATTAATTACATTCATACTCTCAAAATTATGATTTTCTCAGATACATTTACTGTCAAAAATTGAAGAAATGCTATTTTTATATCATATATTTTTCATGAAAAAATTGCATGGGGAATTAAACATTTGTCCTAATACATATTGGGCACATTTTTGTGGGCAGAAATATCACTCATGGTATTTATGATAATACAATTGTATTTAGGTTGTTGCATATATTCTGATGATATTAAAATGTTTTGAAAATTTTAAGTTCAGTAGCTTTAACACAGACTGATACAGCCCTCAGTTATCATGCAGATTCAGAAAGTGACAAAAATGTGAAATATATTAATAATTTCATTTTTCCCCAGAATCAAAATTGTCAATATTTTTTACTTCACATATAGAGTATAAAATATCACATGTAAACATAAGTTAAAATTAGTAGATTACAAAAATATATTTTCTAAGTCATCCCCAGTACAAGTAAACAAAGATTGGAGATTGTTATGAACATTTTCACTTTTTTTTATGACTCATAAAGTCAGACACAATTCTTCCTAGTCACTGAAACTGGATGTCCTTAGGAAATTCAACTAATGACACTACTAAAATTAGCAATCACATGTCCTTTGCTAAAGTAAGCTTCTGCTGAAGGATGGAAAGCTAAAAAGTGGGGGAGGACCGCTCCAAGTTGAAATTGTGCCTAGCACTTCATTAGTTGTGTATTAGCTATAAATATTCTGTTTTATTACTATATAAGCTTACCAAGAGAATCATGAGACATAAACAAACCATAAGAGTTTCAAAAAATCCATATTCCAGCCTCTATGTGAGACATTTTAGAAATATTGTGGAAAGTTTAGGAAATTGTTGAAAATTGCCTGTACTCCTTAATTGCCAATTCTTTTCTGTGTAAAGCCATTATTGAGTCAGTAATCATTGTAGAGAACTTCAAAACATCATGAAAAATATGAGCAATGAAAAAATATAGTTGTATCCCTGGTAACTATTTTAGGCTTTTTCCCATGTGTGGACAGCAACATATGACACACTGGTGTGGACTGTCTTTGACTAAAATAGAATAATAGAATCCAGTAAATATCAATGGGAAAACAAAGTGTTGGCTCTATATTGTTGAGTTTCTTTGGTTTTTAAGCATCCACTTAACTGACAAGAAATATATTTTATACATTTACCATGCCGTTTGCTCTTCTGTTTGTTCTTGCCCTGCTTTTTTGTCATTTAGAAATATCCTCCTGTTTGATTTTCAGACCTTAATGATGTTATTAGTAAAATAGGAGTATTCATATACATAATATTTATTGCCCCTCCATACTAAGGGACATTCTATTATGAAGTCATTGGTTTCCAAACTCTGAACACAAAATCACTTGTGGAGCTTTAAATAATCCCTAGCCCTGGGTTGTGCCACATCACAGTGAAAGAGAATATCCAGAGATGGGATAGATAACAACCAGTATTTTATCTCACAGAATCCTCTAGGAAGTCCTTTGAAACTGTAATTATGGTGGTTCTCCAGGTGGGTTAGGCATGCCTGGTTTGGTAAGCTGTCATTATTTCCAAGTTCCATTGTTCATATGCTCTATAACCCTGAATACTTCTTCCCCCTATCAGGCGGAGGCTCAGACCCAGGAAACCCATTCCAGAATCTTTGCAGGTAGAGGAAGATACAAGGTGCAATTGGGATAGCAGACATTCTTTATTCAGCAGTGGCAGCAACCTTTAGCTATCCCCCCACTCCCACCCCCACTCCCAGCTCCAGCCCCCAGCACATTCCATTTAGCCCCTGCTAGTTTAATTTAGCACCCTTCATCATTTCTATTGTTTTTTTTTTAATACAAAGTCCAGACAAAGAAGGCACATTGCCAACAAGTTACATAAGTGGGCGCATGCTCACAAGCAAATGTTTATGACCTTGAATATATACACTGAATCAGGGTGTTCGTGACTTTGGCTATGCACTAAACACATAGCTGCTAGAAGTCTTGGCAAGGGAGCCTAATTATAGCTATCTTGGGCCTGACCCTCCCCCCCACCACCACCACACACACTTGTATACTTTTTATTCTTTGTTTTCCTTTTGACTTTCCACATTTTTTATTGGTACATTATAGTTGTATATAGTAATGGGATTTTTTGTTACACATTCATGCACACAATACAACAATATAGTTTGGCCCATATTGCTGGGAGCCATCAGCCAAGTAGGTATGACAATTTCCTTGCCAGCGTACCCCCATGTTTCTTTAGTGGAAGGACTCATGGAAATAGGACATTTTGCAGGACATTGCATGTAAGGTGACCTTGCTCAAGGAGCAGGGTGGATCCGTGTTTAGGGTGTTCCCCCTTTAGAATAGGGCGGTTTAGCATAATAGGAGATTAGGGTGTTCCCCCTTTAGAATAGGGCTATCCTGCTGCTGAGTTCCTCTTGAGTTCTTAGGGTCAGACAGTATTTTTGGGAGACAGAAGCCCAGGAGTAGGGGATTTGGGCAGAGTGTGGATTTGGGCAGAGAACGTGGATTCCCCCAGAACGTGTTTGTAGATGGCCAGTGTGAGTTTGGGAATAAAGAATTGCTGTTTGAATCTACAAGCTGTGTGGAGACTCATGATTTGTGCCCAGCCGGAGACTGCGGCATTTGGTGGCTCGTACGCGGAACATCTGAAAAGAAGGTAAGTGAAATTGTTCAGCCCCTGAAGGAGAGCGAAAGAATGGGTGAGCATTTCAAAAAACAATGCGTTCTTGTTTTGATTTATTTTGTTTTTATTTCAAGTTGCCTGTTCCTAGAACTTTCTCAGGCAAACTGGGGAAAATGGTTGACTCAAGGTTTTAAGTTGTTCGCCTCCGAGGAAGAGAAATTGTTAGAGAAAAAAGGCACCCCAGTAAGACCAAGAACAGCTAGGGCATATGTTGATACAATACAAAAATGTAGCCCATGGCTTTTTAAAGACAAGTTATTAAATATATCAATGGGACCATCATGGTATCCTGTAGAAGGATTTTTCTTCAACAAGAAAGAGATGGCTAGTTCTGTTTATTACGCTTGTCTAAGATCTTGGTTTTTACAGACATCTGATTAATTTACAAAACTAGAGTGTTAAAATATCAACCACTAAATATAAAATCAAGTACTCTTTACTTATTAAGTTCCATAAGGTAATATGTTTAAACATTATGTGTGTTTTCATAAATTGGTGAATGGAAAAAGGTTTAATATTGCTTTGGT
Source organism: Callospermophilus lateralis (assembly GCF_048772815.1). Classification (NCBI taxonomy): domain Eukaryota; kingdom Metazoa; phylum Chordata; class Mammalia; order Rodentia; family Sciuridae; genus Callospermophilus; species Callospermophilus lateralis. Next base: position 121,729,749 of record NC_135306.1, on the reverse strand, counting down.
CTGTGTCTTTGCTGAAACAAGGTTATTAAGTGTTAAGATTCTATCAGGTGTAATTTATATACAAAGAGTATAAGAAGTTTCAGTTGGGTTTCAATTACAGTATTATAGTACCATAAAAAAACATGAAAGTTTCATCTTATTAAAGTGGAATAATTTGTCTAAAGTCAGAAATTTTATAAGGGTTATTTCAGAATGTGAATTTATAAAAAGGGTTAATGGCTAGAAAAGAAATATTAAAAGATTGAAGATGTAAAAATATATTTTAATATGGAAGGTTAAAAGAAAAAGAAATGTTTCTAGATGAGATAATCTCTGTGTGGTAAAGTAAAACAGTGGTAAAATGCCATTTAAAAAGATTTTGAGGAAACTAAACTTACCTTAAAAGCTTGAGAAAGGAAGTAAGAAGAAAAAGGTATTTGTACATGGCAGATTGAGACAAAGCTTCTTAATGGAGTAAAAAAGGCCTTTGGTTGAAGGGCAACCATGTAAACTAACACGAAAGCGATTTAAACATAATCTAAGCCTCGTTTAAAAGAGTGAAGCTGTAGGTGGTGAAAAAGTACATTTAAAAGTACAGTATAGATGATAATTGGAAGGCTTTAAAAGGTTAATTTGAAGGTGGTTAAGATGCCTTCATGACGGAGGAAAGATTGCGTCATTCGAAGCCTAATTAATCTTAAAAATGGGAAAGGGGTATATATCCCCCAAAGATAAACTTAAAATAACCCTTTTTACTCTAAACTTTTTAAATTTGGATTCATCAGGACTTAGTGCTGCGGAAAGACATATGTATCAAAAAAATGTGCATAAGCCTAAAGTTCTTTGGAAAGATATTCTAACAGGACAATGGAAAGGTCCTGACCCAGTAATTGTCTGGAGTCGGGGCTCTGTTTGCGTGTTTCCACAGGGAGAACAGCAGCCGATTTGGATTCCAGAAAGACTAACTAAAACGATTTCTACAGATCGAAAAGAAGATGATTTGACTCAAATCCATAACAGCTGATATCCAGAACTCCAACTTGGCCATTCTTACATCTGCAACAGTGATTAACCAGGATGCTTTTTTCAATATCTATTTTATTATTGCATTTTCCCACATCATAAGGTTCTATTTTTATTTTTTGAGCTCATACAAACCTAGGTTAATGTTTTTCTGATCAGTTTTATTTTTTGACTGGATTTTTAAACATTGCAATGGAGATTTCACCTAGGTAAAGCTACAAGGCCTTTATTATTATCTTATGTGTTGTACGTTTGTTTGCACATTTGTGTTTTGTGTTGTATGTCTGTGTGTGCGTATGTCCATATTTCATATATGAGGAGCGTTCATGAGAAAATGGATCCGAATTATTTTTTTTTATTCATGTGATTTAAATGGCTTAATTTAAATTAGGTAAACAGCTGTTAAGGATTGTTTTTAAAGGTGGTTAACATATCTGCTTGCTTACTAATTTAAATCAGGTAAACAGCTGTTAAGGATTGTTTTTTAAGGAGGTTAACAGATCTCACTCCCAACCTCTGTCCCCTGCTTTTCTTGCCCACCCACTGATGCCTTTCTTCTACTGATCTCCTTTTGCTTTTTATGAGATCACCTGCCCCACTTTTCTTTTCCTTTTTCCCCTCCAGTTCCCACATGTGAGAGAAAACAGTCCCTTAACCTCTGGATTTGGCTTATTTTGCTTAACATAATGATCTTAATTTTTCCATCCATTTTCCTGCAAATGACACTATTATATATTTTTATGAAAGAATAAAGGTCATTGTGCCTCGGTTTGTCCATATGTGGAATGAAAATGATAACTAGTAACTATCTTAGTGTTTATTGACAGTTTATATAATTCTTGTAAACTGCTAACTATAGTTTATGACCCTGTCTCTTTTTAGTATCAAGAAAGTAAAGCATGGAACATTGAGTAACTTGCTGAAGATTGCATAGATAAATGTCACACACATCCTAGATGAATGTAGACGATGCCCAATGTTTAGATAGCAACTGTTTCTTATATATGTCTCACTTCTATGATCTGTGCAAAATGATGTAAACCAAGAGATGCCCACCTGGAAAGATAGGTTAAAGCACCACAGTACTATAGTTTATAAACCAGTGCCTTCTACCAGCTGGCTCTGTAACTAGCTATTTCTGTTGCTTTCTCACAAAACCAAAAGAAATCACCTAGACTTAAATTACAAGCACTCGGGAAATATAATATCAGGAATAGTATATTAATTAGACTTTAATTTTCTTTCTTCCTGATGAAGCGGGGACACTCATTATGGAGTCTTTGGTACTTTTATCTTGTGGACAAATGTGCCATATCACTCTAAAATTTCAGATAAATATAGAAAATTGGAGTTCCTTGAATATAAACTTTGAAAACCAACAGTTCCAAGAGAGGTTTTCAATTATAAAATCACTAGGGTAAATTACTAATGTATGCACCACACTCTTAGAAATACTGATTTAATTAATTTTGGGTGGAGCTAAGGCATCCACATTTTTTAAAGCTTATATAAGCTGTTCAGTATTATAGGATCATTGTAACAAGTTGCAAATAAGCCCAAAGGTAAAGACCTTCACATTTGCAATACCAAACATCAATGGGAAGTATTTAAATAATGATCCATGCAGTATTTTCAGTGTATGAAACTTTTTTTCAGCATTGCATTGGAAGAGTGAGTAGCTTTTTCAATTCATCACCCTTTATGTTTATTTGTCTTGCATGTTACAGGGCTGGTGGATTTGTTGAGAATACTGTGATAAAAGTCTGAACCTACTGACCTCATAAAACTCACAATAAAATAGAAAAATAGAAAAATAAGTAGAAGTATTGGACTTTGGAATAAGACAGGCAAACATGGATTTTTATTCCACTTGAAAATTTCCAAGCCATGTGATATTGCACAAGATCCTTTGTTTCTCAAAGGCTATTTTCTTAGGTATAAAATGGAGAGAATAAAAAATATAATGAAAAGTTCTCTTATTTTAGAGATTTAATATTACTCAGTGATGCATAACTTCAACCAGCACTAGGACATAATGTTGCCTCAAAACTGTTTGCCATGAGCTGTATATCATAATTCAACATAAATATGCAAATGGAGCAATTTTTAGGGTCCTATGGGAGAATAGAAGTGGGGTTCCAAAACAAGGGAATTGATAAAGCATAGCTTTATATGACAGTTGCTGTTCAGATTCATGATACAATATCATAAGATGTATCTCTGAAGTCAACTTGTGGAGGTATTCCTTTAATTTTGAATATACAATGATTTCACTTTCTGTTTATTTTCTCTGTATTGTAAATTGCTTGCTAAAAATCAAACCATCTACAAAACTCTACCCATTGTGACCTCATATGCTGCCTAAATAAACACAATAAATGAAACAGAAATAAAATTTAAAAACATTATGAAACAGTATATGATAGTTATAAATCACACTTCAAGGTATTCAAGACGTGCTTCCTATGAGTGACCTCTGGAATCTTTTGGTGTGTCATATTTGATGACTTTTTTCAAATTAAGTTCCATAGCTATTAATATTCTTCCAGTACTTCCTCTCAAAATCAAAGTCATTTCACTCTACATCTAGAAACAAAACCATAACAAAGAGAACAGACTTTATTTAAACTCTGTTAGGGAATCAGATTGATGTGCTTTGGGGACAATCTCAGCAAGTAAAGTTCTGCTCTGCCTACATAAAGAGTACAGTTTTCCATGAAGCCCATTAAGCATTTGTTTCATACTTATTTATTTATTTATTTGTTCATTTGTATTTATTTAAATTGTTAGCTATTGTCCTGTGGTTACTGTGTCTCAAGTTCACTTTCATGCATCCCCTCAGGTTTTAGTTCTATGAGTGCACAGAGGATTTTCAGAAACAACCTTTGAATTCATACTTTTCATTTTTCATAACACACCTGCTGGTCAACCTGTTCTCACAATTGAAATATTGTCAAAATGATGAGCTAGAATTGAAACTTCAAGCAATGTTCATGTGCAATGATGGAGGTAAAATTGTCATCATTTGAAAAATCCATTCTGTTGGATCTAAAGTTGTAAAGAAACTGTCATATTTGTATTTAACAACTATTCTCTCCTTTTTTTACCACAAATAATTTAGAAGGTAGAAAATGTTATTTAAGAAGGCTGAGGCAGTCTTATTATGTATCATATTAAGCATTTATGTTAAATAATACCTAAGGATTAATGGATGCCAGCCCTTCTGAAAGGGAATGGAATTTGCACAAAATCCACTTTGGGGAATAGTAATCATAAGTAATGGTATTTCAGATGTAATATCAGTTAATAACTTCATATTCTATCATTATCTTCTGTTTATCTGTTGGGGAATAAGTAACTGTATTATTGTAAGGTCAAAATTTGATTTCATCCAAAGAAAATTTATATTTTTTTCCTCTGAAAAGAAAGAAGAACAACTGTAAATTTGTAGGACTCATGAAACATACATAAGACTTGTCAGCAAAATTATAACATACACCAAGTTAGAACTGCAAGTGAGAAACCTAGAAGGTGTCATCTTTTGGCACTCCAAACACTATAAACAAAACAATGAGAAAATAGGCAAGTTCCAAAAGAGTGAGTTCTTGTCTCTCCAGATCATTTTTCTATTTCTGGAACCTAGAATAGTTTCTAGCATGTGGTAAGTACTCAACAAACATTTGCAGGAAGAACAAGATAATAAAATAATTTTATTTAATGAAACATGTGAAATTCACCATTAGGTTTATGAATAACTACATCAGTTATAATTTCATATGGTATGGGCACTAAATTTATACATATGGGTTTGATATTTTTAGTGATATATTTTGGAATCTGGTCATTACCTACCACTTCAAATGTATCTGGTACCCTTCCCTTGTTCAATCAGTTCTATGTGAATTCATTTCCTTTCTGTTCATCAAAAACAAATTCTTCTCCCTTCAAAATCTTGCACTTCATGTTCCATCTACCTGGAAGCCTCTTTTCAACTCTTCTCATGACTGATCCCTTTTTCCTCTCTGCTCACGACTATAAGGTCACCTTCTCAGTGACATCTTCCCTAAGAGCATTTGTCAAGTATTACATCACACCTTCCAATTTCTAGCATGATGATCAGCTTGTCCTGACTACTTTCTTCATAACTTTTACCACAAAACAACATGATCTTGTTAAATTATTGTTCACTTATCCTTTGTCACCCACTAATTCAGGATGTAGCCTCTTTGACACGAGGGCATTTTTAAACTTATATTTCATGGTCTCTTTGACATGTAGAGCAATACTAGAAACATTATTATACAGTTTTAATAATTTAATGCTAATAGTTAAATTCATGTTTCTATTTAATATATACATTTAATTTTAAAACTGTGTTAAGTGTATGATTTTTCTTTCTTCTAAGTTTTACATGGGAACAACTTAACTCAGTGAACCATTTTGTGGTCATAACTGCCCTGATACATATAAATAGAACTAGTAATATGTCAAGAAAATGTCATTTTATTTATTAAACAGAGCATATCAAAGAAAAACAATAAAATATGCCTGCTAGATATTTTTAAAAATTTTTTTCTTGTGAGAAAGAAACTCAGCTTACTTTTACAAAAGAATAGTTGCATGTTCATTTAAAAAACATTATTTTTAAATGATTTTAAGAGAATATCTGATTAGTTTGCTCCATACTAAACAAGGAAATATGACATAACCACATTTCTTAATTTCTGCATTTAATGTTTTGATATTTTAAGGCCTTTCTGATCTTGCAAAAACTATCCCTCTCAGAGTTAGCTCATTGCCAGAGATAGCAAAAAACTGGCCTACAAGTGCATCTACCACATCAAAGCAATCAATCCAGAGCCCATGTCCCCAACTACTTCCTTTATCAAACATTTACAAGCTTTCATACTCGCAACAACTATCCACTTGCCTTAACAACCCCAGGGCCAGGAATCAGACAATTAGGGTATGCCCTATGACCCAGAGACCTCTGAAACTATTCTAAACAGCCAATAGTAAGCCTGCTTATACTGCCTCATTATACCTTTCCCCAAAAAACTCTTGTTCATGTTGCACCTCATCATTCCTGCTCCTGACCACCACTGCTGTTTTGCCTATTACTAGAGAGCTATACAAGGATTTTTAAAAAATTCTTCTTTATGGCTGTCATTTCTGAGTCTGTGTGTCTTGCTATATCTGATTAAAACAAATCCCAGTTATTTCTCCCAAGAAAAAGAGTTTAACTTTTTACTGTTAATTAGCAAGGAGAGAAGAGAGAAAATGAATCTCACCGTGATAGGAAAGGATATACATTATACCTTTCATAGTGTTGCTATTGTTCATCATCCAAGAAGTTAATCTGGTAGGAAGGAGAGGTTGGTACACTTGACAGGAAGATGAATTTTTATAGCTGAGACTACATTAAATAGATTTTAAATTTCAGAAATATTAACGGTGGCTGGGGGAGTACAGTTTAAGGGTATAATTTCAAGGAGTCTTCAAAATGCTACTATTTCCTCAGAGTCACTGAATTCTTCAGTAAAGTTATCCTGAGTGATAAATATTGAGATTTTCCCTGAGAATTAAAATTCTGAATTCAAACCAAGATTATTTAAATCACTAGTCATAAAGAATCCTCATGATATATAATTTCTAGGAATAATGAAATACAGAGGAATGATTTTGACATAAATTTCCTATGTACATATATGAATACACCACAGTGAATCTTTATATCATGTACAACAACAAGACTGGGATCCTAATTAGAATAAAGTGTACTCAATATTTATATAAATGAGTCAAATTATACACTATTGTCATGTATAACTAAAAAAAACAAAAGTAAAAATAAATAAAATAATAAAAATTATATTTGTTTTGTAAGTGAATAATAGCAAGTTGGAAAACTATCATGAAATCAACCATCAGGAAAACTAAAAAATATATTTTTTATGGTAACATATATATTTGAGAGATCTTATGGTATGTTAGTAACACAAAATTCAGAAATGCAACCTCTAAAGGAATTATGCATTCTGTGATCAAATAGAGAGGTTTTCTGATGGACTGGTACTGTATTATTTCTTAAGTTGAGTAATGGCATACAGATTTTCTTTCTATTATTATTTTAATTTGTAGATATATATGTATATATCTACAAATTATATATATATATATATATAGATAGATAGATAGATAGATATCTACAAATTAAAATAATAATATGCCTTTATATTTATATACATACCTGTGCATATATATGACTATACATTATTTTTATTTTTACATATTTCACAATCCAAAATAATATATATTTTACACACAAAAAATACTGATCCAGTATTTTCTATTCTAGAGGAATGCACCTGGAATATAAAATGATACCAATATGGAAAGTAAAGTAAGCAAAGTATACAAGTATAAACACTGTTAGAAAAATCTGATTCTTTTTTTTTTTAACTTAAGAAAAATCATTCTTTTAACCTTTGTGTTAAAACAATTTCTCAACTCCACTAATATATATTAACAAGTACTATCTACTAAATATAATTCAATTTATATTGCAAAATTCAAGATTAAAAAAACATGCAAGTCATTGACTAAATGTCAGTACAACAGCTAAAAAATCAGATGGCATGAATCTACACTGTAGTCTAAATCATCCCAACATCTCTTTGAAATCATAACTGTGTCAGCTTTTTGTCAATTGTGTACAAATAATTGGCAAGAAAAACTTAGAAAAGGAAAAGTTTATTTGGCCTCATAGTTTCGGATGTCTCAGTCCAAGGTTAACTAACTCCATTCATTGCTCTGGGTCCAAGATGACCCATTGTGCTGGATGGGGCTGTCAGAGGAAAGCTGTTTAGAATATGGTAGTGGCAAAGCAGAAAGAAAAAGAGGAGAAGGGTCCAGAGACAGATACAGTCCAGGCCATACCCAGTGACCCACTTCCTCCAGTCACTTCCCAACTGAATATACTTATCACCCAGTTGTCCCTTCAACTATCAATAGATTAATCCAGAAAATGAATTCATCTACTGATGAAGTCAGAGCCCTAGATCATTATCTAAAGGACACCTTTGAACCTTGGTGCACTTGGGATTTTGCTTTCAAAACACAATCTTTTTAGGGAACATTTCAGATTCAAATGATAACAAATACATAGTGTGAAAAATTTTTTTAAAGATGCTAAAAATTTAAAAGTTTTTTTGTGTGTGTGTTTTTCATTCCTAAAAGAAAAACTACAGATATCTAAGAGTCTTTACGGTTAAAATGACAACAATAATCAATTATGCGTTATTTTTATTTTATGATTAATTAAAAGCACTGAAACTATTTATAGAAGCAACAGCAACTCACTTGGAATTATGCAATCTGTGATCATTTGATAAAGTGTAATAAATATGGCAAAATTGGAGGAGGACTATTCTGATTTAAATTTATTATAAAAAGTTGATTTATTCAAATTAAGGTCTCCATTGATGGCCCCGTAAACAGGCCCTTAATTCACCCATTTAGTCAGCAAACATTTACTGAGTTTCTTTCTTTATGATGAACACCAAGGAATACAGACAAATATGACAAGATTTCTACCCTCCAGGTATTCACAGCTCAGGGTGATTAGAGATATGTAAATAAAAAGAAGTAGTCCATTATATGACAAGTGTAGTAGTAGAGGTATAATTGGAATACCAGTGAAATCAGAATACAAAGAGAATCAATAATTATCTTGGGAGACTGGGGAACTAGAATGAGAATTCAGTAGTAAGGAATTTGGCAAGTGCAAAGGAAAGAGGTCCAGATGAAGTAAAAAGAATGAAACCTTGAAGGCAGAGCCGTAAAAGAGCAACAGCTTTTGTGTACACTGCCATTCAACTTTGTAGGTGAGGACACAAGGAAATTTTGTCTGTGTTTGTCCCTCCCATAAAATTTATATACTGAGCCAACAAACCCAATGATGTCAGGAAAACATCTGAAATTTGACAGATATCGTCTCAAAAATTGATCATAGAATCATGAAAAAAAATCAGTTGAATACTTATGACAATTTGTTTATAAAATTTTTTTAAAAAGAAAAAAAAACAGCTACAATTTATAGCTCAAGAACCAAAACTGAGTAATCATGAAAAGTGGCAACTTAAAACATGTTGTCTCTAGACAACCAAGGCATGGCTCCATCTACCCATTATCCTCATTTGTGAGCTAAACAAGGGTATGAATAGCACCACGTTACAGATACTCACAGATGGTAACAGATTGGAAACAGTCTCCCTGACACCACTGTTGACTGTGAAGTCACAACAGGGAGACAGAGAGATTAGAAATATTGGTAGACAGTTAAAGTGGGAGAAAGCACTTAGTCCTAGCCTCAGACAAGAAAATGAGCAAGTGAACAATTTGGAAAGACTAAGATATGCAGAAAGTAACAGTGCTAAATTTTAGTAATACACAAAAGCAAAAGCCATTTCAAATTCTAGAGTTCCTCTTGACAAAGCCCACACACCTATGTGCCCTACTCTGAAAAACACATTAAGGAAGTCATTGCATTTTAGGCATTGATAAATGAAAGGTGATCAAAGGAATTAACTGCCTGTAACATGGAAGATAAGAAATGTATTCTTTTCTGAAAAATGTGAAGATTTGAGAAGTAAGGACTTTATAACAGCTCTAAAAGCAATACAACAAAATGAGTGAAGAGAAGATATTGGGGGGAAAATACCCTCAACAGGGGATGTTCTAAGGCAAAACATAGTGAATACATGTGTACTCCTTTGTTCTGAACCTGGAAGAACCTGCGAGTATACATTGTAAAATAGAATACTATGGTCAAAGTAGTGTTTTTGAAGATTTTGTAAGCTAATTTGATTGTGAATCATTTAGAAATATTAAAATTCAAGAAAATGTGAGATAACAGAATAGGACACATGATCACAAAAAAAGGTCATCTCATCTTTTTGTGTGTGTCCTACTCTGTTATCTCACATTTTCTTGAATATAATATTTCTAAATGATTCACAATCAAATTAGCTTACAAAATCTTCAAAAACACTACACTGATGACAGTATTGTGTTTTACAATGTATACTTGCAGGTTCTTCCAGGTGCTGAGTCGAGCATAGGTATGTTAGAAAGATTTTAAAGGCAGACTTGGGGAATGGAGGTCACTCCTATGGGTATAAGGATTTGATTTTCACAGATGGTTTTGTTTTGTGATTCCAGAGCATCCTAAAGCAAGACAAAGAAAGACTGAAAGAAATTGACATGTGGCCATTCTGGGAATCCAAAACTTCCTATAAAAACATACATAGTATGTTACCTTGTACTTCACATTTATCCAAACATACATATCCACATAAAATCTCTTCTCCAGTCAATTTTCATGATCTTTTCCCAATAGCAGTCCAGTTGTAGGCTCTTTGTCACACAACATAATAATGATCCTTAAAAGGTGATCAATTTAATCTCTCTTCAGCTCAAACTTAACTTTTGAGTGGGAAAAATCTGGGTCATTCTCTTGGAATTATTTGTATTCTAAGAGCATCTGTCTAGAAATAAGAATTCAAGCTTTATTAGAAGTGCTAGTAGGGATCCAACATGGCAGCCGGCGAGGAAGCAGCACTTTCAATATCTCCACATTAACGGGATCAGAAACACCCATTAAAACAGCTACATTCTACCTACTGAGGATCTTCTAGCAAAATTCCGTTGAAAGGAGACCTGCCGAGAATTAGTAAGTTTATTAGACGTGACAGTTTGCCCCAGACAAGTGAAACTTGACCGGCAGCGCGGGCTCAGAGTCCAATCCCGCGGCCACCCACCGCTTCTGCAAGCGGCAGGCGGCCCAGAGCAGCGCGGCAGAAGGGTCCCCGCCCGGCCAGCAGACAGCTCCCGCCATCCCGGCTACCCTGGCGGCCCTGCTCTCGCTCAGCGAACAGCCACCACGCCCGCCTGGTTCTTAGCCACGCGGCTGCAGTCACCCGGCTTTACAAACGGCCCCCGACGGCCCTGCTCGGCGAGAAGGGTCCCCGCCCGGCCGGCAGACAGCTCCCACCATTCTGCTCTTGCTCTGCAAACAGCCACCCCGCCCGCCTGGTTCTTAGCCACGAGGCTGCAGGCGCCCGGCTTTACAAGCGCCCCCGGCGGCCCTGCTCGGCGAGAAGAGTCCCTGCCCGGCCGACAGACAGCTTCCGCCAGCACGGCTACCCTGGCGGCCCCGCTCTTGCCCTGCAAACAGCCACCCCGCCCGCCTGGGTCTTAGCCACGCGGCTGCAGCCACCCGGCTTTACAAGCGCCCCCGGCGGCCCTGCTCGGCGAGAAGGGTCCCCGCCAGGCCGGCAGACAGCTCCAGCCATCCCGCTCTTGCTCTGCAAACAGCCACCCCGCCCGCCTGGATCTTAGCCAGGAGGCTGCACCCGCCCGGCTTTACAAGCGCCCCCGGCGGCCCTGCTCGGCGAGAAGGGTCCCCGCCAGGCCGGCAGACAGCTCCAGCCATCCCGCTCTTGCTCTGCAAACAGCCACCCCGCCCGCCTGGATCTTAGCCACGAGGCTGCAGCCGCCCGGCTTTACAAGCGCCCCCGGCGGCCCTGCTCGAGGAGAAGGGTCCCCGCCAGGCCGGCAGACAGCTCCAGCCATCCCGCTCTTGCTCTGCAAACAGCCACCCCGCCCGCCTGGATCTTAGCCACGAGGCTGCAGCCGCCCGGCTTTACAAGCGCCCCCTGCGGCCCTGCTCGAGGAGAAGGGTCCCTGCCCGGCCGACAGACAGCTCCAGCCATCCCGCTCTTGCTCTGCAAACAGCCACCCCGCCCGCCTGGGTCTTAGCCACGCGGCTGCAGCCACCTGGCTTTACAAGCGCCCCCGGCGGCCCTGCTCGAGGAGAAGGGTCCCTGCCCGGCCGACAGACAGCTCCAGCCATCCCGCTCTTGCTCTGCAAACAGCCACCCCGCCCGCCTGGATCTTAGCCACGCGGCTGCAGCCACCTGGCTTTACAAGCGCCCCCGGTGGCCCTGCTCGAGGAGAAGGGTCCCCGCCAGGCCGGCAGACAGCTCCAGCCATCCCGCTCTTGCTCTGCAAACAGCCACCCCGCCCGCCTGGATCTTAGCCACGAGGCTGCAGCCGCCCGGCTTTACAAGCGCCCCCAGCGGCCCTGCTCATCGAGAAGGGTCCCTGCCCGGCCGGCAGACAGCTCCCACCATCCCGGCACTCCTGGCGGCCCGCCCACTCTGCGAAGGGTCACCCCGCCCCGCTCTTAGCCACGCGGGCGCCGTCTGCCTGGCTCTGTGGGTGCCCCCGGCGGCCCAGCGCAGCCAGAAGGGTCCCCGCCTGGCCCGACAGAAGGCCCGTGCCCTTCCGGCTCTGCTAACAGCCCTGCCCACCCGGGAAAGGGCTCCCCCCCTTGAGAGGACGGGAAGGAAATCTAACCAAGCCTCTATGAATTAGCGAACTGGGATCTAAAACCAGAGATTGTGTCAGACCAGAGACAAGCCAGTTCCACCTCTCCCTTCGGTCACTCCTGCAAGGAGCCAGGGGCCCGCCATAGCAGAGAGGGGAAGTCACCAAAGATCGGCCAAAGAGATTCCTTCCCAGCGGATTCTAAATTAGCAGGAGCGGCGCGGGAGCCGGCCGGAGCTGGCGGGAACCGCGGCAGCGGCACGGGAACCGGCGGGAGCCGAGGCGGCGCTGACGCAGGAGCCGGCGGGAGCCGCGCAGCGCGGGTCTGCCAGCTACCGCTCCCACCAGTGCTGACAACTGAGGTCTCTTGCACCAGATACGGGGGCGTGGCTACCAGAAGGTAAGTAAATTTGCTGGGGGTTCTCAGCCCCAAGCTCTACAAACTTAGGGCCTGAGGGAGGCAAACAAGGAGAGTGTGCCCAGGCACTAATGAAACAGCTGCTCCACGCGTGTGCAAGGTAGGCGGAACTGGGACCACCGACAAAACAGGCCCAGTGGACCGCCAGACACATCGCTCCAGTTGGGGGAGGGGCAGAGCCGCCGGGTGCCTGCAAGGTAGGCGGACCCACTACCCACTAGCAGAACAGGCACAGCAATACACAGAGCGGCAGAGCCACCCCCCGAGCCTACAAGGTAGGCAGACCTGCGACCCACCGGCACGTCAGGCCCAAAAACCTGCGGAGGGGCACAGCTGCCCCACGTGCCTGCTAGGTAGGCTGAACTGTGACCACCAACAGAACAGGCCCAGCGGCCGGCCAGACACATCGCCCCGCCCCGGTTGGGGGAAGGGCAGAGCCACCGGGCGCCTGCAAGGTAGGCAGACCTGCGACTCACCAGCAGATCAGGCCCAGTGACCCGCGGAACGGCAGAGCCACCCCCGCACCTGCAAGGTAGGCGCACTTGCCACCCACTGGCAGGTCAGGCCCAGCAACTCTCGGAGGGACACAGCTGTTCCACGCACGTGCAAGGTAGGAGGAACCGTGACCACCGACAAAACAGGCCCAGTGGCCCGCCAGATACATCGCCCCGGTCGGGGGAGGGGCAGAGCCACCACCAGCGCCCTTTGGTAGACAGATCTGCAACCGACAGACAGAACAGGCCTAGTGGCCAGCAGAGGGGCAAAGCCGCTGCTCACGCCTGCAAGGTAGGCGGACCTGTGACCACCGAAAGAACAGGCCCATCGAAAGTACAGGTACAGCGGCCTCCTGGCGTGGTAGGCACATTGCCTCAATTGGAGGAGGGGCAGAGCCACCGCCAAAGCCTGCGAGGGAGACTTTGCAGCTATACAAGAGCAATATAAATATATAGGGGGAAAAATCAATAACACAAAAGTTTCACCAAGCAGAAAGAAACGCGATCAGTATGAAAAGACAAGGAAAGAAAGGACCACAAGCAATGCAGGTCAACTCAACTTTAGAAGAGGTAATATCTGCAGCAGATGGAATGTCAGATAAAGAATTCAGGACATACATGCTTCAGATGATCTGGAGTCTCAAGGAAGACATTAGACAGCAAAATCAGACAATGAAAGACCACTTCGACCACTTCGACAATGAATTACATAAACAAATCCAAGAAGCAAAAGATCAATTATACAGGGAGATAGAGGTTATAAAAAACAAACAAACAGAAATCCTGGAAATGCAGGAAACAATAAACCAACTTAAAAACTCAATTGAGAATACTACCAGCAGAGTAGAACACTTAGAAGATAGAACATCAGACAATGAAGACAAAGTATTTCAACTGGAGAAGAACATAGACAGCTCAGCAAAGCTGTTAAGAAACCATGAGCAGAACATTCAAGAAATATGGGATAACATAAAGAGACCCAACTTAAGAGTCATGGGGATACAGGAAGGTATTGAGGTCCAAACCAAAGGAATGAGCAATCTATTCAACGAAATAATACGAGAAAACTTCCCAGACTTGAAGAATGAGACAGAATCCCAAATCCTAGAAGCCTACAGGACGCCGAATGTGCAAAATCATAAGAGATCCACACCTAGACACATTATAATGAAGATGCCCAACATACAGAATAAGGAGAGAATTTTAAAAGCTACAAGAGAAAGGAAGCAGATTACATTTATGGGTAAACCAATCAGGATAACAGCTGATCTTTCAACACAGACTCTGAAAGCTAGAAGATCCTGGAATAACATATTTCAAACACTGAAAGAAAAGGGGTTCCAACCAAGAATTGTGTATCCCGCGAAATTAAGCTTCAGGATGGAAGATGAAATTAAAACCTTCCATGATAAACAAAAGTTAAAAGAATTTGCAGCTAGAAAACCATCTCTTCAAAACATCCTCGGCAAAATATTACAGGAAGAGGAAATGGAAAATATCAATGAAAACCAACAGCAGGAGGTAGTACAGTAAAGGTGGGGGGGAATAATCAAAGAGGAAAACAAACCATGTTTAGTAACATAAATAAACAAATATGGCTGGAAGACCAACCCATATCTCGATAATAACTCTAAATGTTAATGGCTTAAACTCACCAATTAAGAGACACAGGCTAGCAGAATGGATCACTAAACAAGACCCAACAATATGCTGCCTTCAGGAGACGCATTTGATAGGAAAAGACATACATAGACTGAAGGTGAAAGGTTGGGAAAAATCATATCACTCATATGGACTTTGGAAACAAGCAGGAGTGTCCATACTCATATCAAATAAAATAGATTTCAAGCCAAAGTTAATCAAAAGGGATGAAGAGGGACACTACATACTTCTCAAGGGAACCATACACCAACAAGACATAACAATCATAAATATATATGCCCCAAACAATGGTGCAGCTATGTTCATCAAACAAACTCTTCTCAAGTTCAAGAGTCTAATAGACCACCATACAATAATCATGGGAGACTTCAACACACCTCTCTCACCACTGGACAGATCTTCCAAACAAAAGTTGAATAAGGAAACTATAGAGCTCAATAACACAATTAATAACCTAGACTTAATTGACATATATAGAATATACCACCCAACATCAAGCAGTTACACTTTTTTCTCAGCAGCACATGGATCCTTCTCAAAAATAGATCATATATTATGTCACAGGGCAACTCTTAGACAATATAAAGGAGTAGAGATAATACCATGCATCTTATCCGATCATAGTGGAATGAAATTGAAAATTAACGAGAAAAGAAGTAAGGAAAAATCATGCATCACTTGGAGAATGAACAATAGGTTACTGAATGATCAATGGGTTATAGAAGACATCAAGGAGGAAATTAAAAAATTCTTAGAGATAAATGAAAACACAGACACAACATATCGGAATCTATGGGACACATTGAAAGCAGTTCTAAGAGGAAAATTTATTGCTTGGAGTTCATTCCTTAAAAAAAGAAAAAACCAACAAATAAATGATCTAATACTTCAACTCAAAATCCTAGAAAAAGAAGAGCAAAACAACAGCCAAAGAAGTAGAAGACAAGAAATAATTAAAATCAGAGCTGAAATTAATGAAATCGAAACGAAAGAAACAATTGAAAAAATTGACAAAACTAAAAGTTGGTTCCTTGAAAAACTAAATAAAATCGACAGACCCTTAGCCACGCTAACAAAGAGAAGAAGAGAGAGAACTCAAATTACCAGCATACAGGATGAAAAAGGCAATATCACAACAGACACTTCAGAAATACAGAAGATTATCAGAAATTATTTTGAATCCTTATACTCCAATAAAATAGAAGATAGTGAAGGCATCGATAAATTTCTTAAGTCATATGATTTGCCCAGATTGAGTCAGGAGGATATTGACAACCTAAACAGACCAATATCAATTGAGGAAATAGAAGATACCATCAAAAGACTACCAACTAAGAAAATCCCAGGACCGGATGGGTATACAGCAGAGTTTTTCAAAACCTTTAAAGAGGAACTAATACCAATACTTTTCAAGCTATTTCAGGAAATAGAAAAAGAGGGAGAACTTCCAAATTCATTCTATGAGGCCAACATCACCCTGATTCCTAAACCAGACAAAGACACTTCAAAGAAAGAAAACTACAGACCAATATCTCTAATGAACCTAGATGCAAAAATCCTCAATAAACTTCTGGCGAACCGGATACAAAAACATATCAAAAAAATTGTGCACCATGATCAGGTAGGATTTATCCCTGGGATGCAAGGTTGGTTCAATATACGGAAATCAATATATGTTATTCACCACATCAACAGGCTTAAAAATAAGAACCATATGGTCATCTCGATAGATGCGGAAAAAGCATTCGACAAAGTACAGCATCCCTTTATGTTCAAAACTCTAGAAAAACTAGGGATAACAGGAACATACCTCAACATTGTAAAAGCAATCTATGCTAAGCCTCAGGCTAGCATCATTCTGAATGGAGAAAAACTGAAGGCATTCCCTCTAAAATCTGGAACAAGACAGGGATGCCCTCTCTCACCACTTCTGTTCAACATAGTTCTCGAATCACTGGCCAGAGCAATTAGACAGACGAAAGAAATTAAAGGCATAAAAATAGGAAAAGAAGAACTCAAATTATCACTATTTGCAGATGACATGATTCTATACCTAGCAGACCCAAAAGGGTCTACAAAGAAACTATTAGAGCTAATAAATGAATTCAGCAAAGTGGCAGGCTATAAAATCAACACGCATAAATCAAAGGCATTCCTGTATATCAGCAACAAATCCTCTGAAATGGAAATGAGGACAACCACCCCATTCACAATATCCTCAAAGAAAATAAAATACTTGGGAATCAACCTAACAAAAGAGGTGAAAGACTTATACAATGAAAACTACAGAACCCTAAAGAGAGAAATAGAAGAAGATCTTAGAAGATGGAAAAATATACCCTGTTCATGGATAGGTAGAAGTAACATCATCAAAATGGCGATATTACCAAAAGTTCTCTATAGGTTTAATGCAATGCCAATCAAAATCCCAACAGCATTTCTTGTAGAAATAGAGAAAGCAATCATGAAATTCATATGGAAAAATAAAAGACCCAGAATAGCAAAAACAATTCTAAGCAGGAAATGTGAATCAGGCGGTATAGCTATACCAGACTTCAAACTATACTACAGAGCAATAGTAACAAAAACAGCATGGTACTGGTACCAAAACAGGCAGGTGGACCAATGGTACAGAATAGAGGACACAGAAACCAATCCACAAAACTACAACTATCTTATATTTGATAAAGGGGCTAAAAGCATGCAATGGAAGAAGGATAGCATCTTCAACAAATGGTGTTGGGAAAACTGGAAATCCATATGCAACAAAATGAAACTGAATCCCTTTCTCTCGCCATGCACAAAAGTTAACTCAAAGTGGATCAAGGAACTTGATATCAAATCAGAGACATGGCGTCTGATAGAAGAAAAAGTTGGCTATGATCTACATACTGTGGGGTCGGGCTCCAAATTCCTCAATAGGACACCCATAGCACAACAGTTAATAACTAGAATCAACAAATGGGACTTACTCAAACTAAAAAGTTTTTTCTCAGCAAAAGAAACAATAAGAGAGGTAAATAGGGAGCCTACGTCCTGGGAACAAATCTTTACTCCTCACACTTCAGACAGAGCCCTAATATCCAGAATATACAAAGAACTAAAAAAATTAAACAATGAGATAACGAATAACCCAATCAACAAATGGGCCAAGGACCTGAACAGAAATTTCTCAGAGGAGGACATACAATCAATCAACAAGTATATGAAAAAATGCTCACCATCTCTAGCAGTCAGAGAAATGCAAATCAAAACCACCCTAAGATACCATCTCACTCCAGTAAGATTGGCAGCCATTAGGAAGTCAAACAGCAACAAGTGCTGGCGAGGATGTGGGGAAAAGGGTACTCTTGTACATTGCTGGTGGGACTGCAAATTGGTGCGGCCAATTTGGAAAGCAGTATGGAGATTTCTTGGAAAGCTCGGAATGGAACCACCATTTGATCCAGCTATTCCACTACTCGGTCTATTCCCTAAAGACCTAAAAAGAGCACACTATAGGGACACTGCTACATCCATGTTCATAGCAGCACAATTCACAATAGCAAGACTGTGGAACCAACCTAGATGCCCTTCAATAGACGAATGGATAAAAAAAATGTGGCATTTATACACAATGGAGTATTACTCAGCATTAAGAAATGACAAAATCATAGAATTTGGAGGGAAATGGATGGCATTAGAGCAGATTATGCTAAGTGAAGCTAGCCAATCCCTTAAAAACAAATGCCAAATGTCTTCTTTGATATAAGGAGAGTAACTAAGAACAGAGTAGGGAAGAAGAGCATGAGAAGAAGATTAACATTAAACAGGGATGAGAGGTGGGAGGGAAAGGGAGAGAGAAGGGAAATTGCATGTAAATGGAAGGAGACCCTCAGGGGTATACAAAATTACATACAAGAGGAAGTGAGGGGAAAGGAGGGAAAATATAAGGGGGAGAAATGAATTACAGTAGAGGGGGTAGAGAGAGAAGAGGGGAGGGGAGGGGGGATAGTAGAGGATAGGAAAGGCAGCAGAATACAACAGACTCCAGAATGGCAATATGTAAATCAATGGTTGTGCAACTGAAGTGATTCTGCAATCTGTATATGGGGTAAAAATGGGAGCTCATATCCCACTTGAATCAAAGTGTGAAATATGATATATCAAGAACTATGTAATGTTTTGAACAACCTACAATAAAAATTAATTAAAAAAAAAAAGAAGTGCTAGTGCTTGATTCTTTGTCTCATAGCCAGTAAAAATAAATCTGAGGTGAGCATGCCAACCAAGAGAGAAAGGAAACACTCTAGGTAAATACAGGACAGGCTGCCACAGTGATACTCTGGAGCACATTAAAAGTGCTGAATCCTGCTGCAGTGGATTTCACACCCACCCATCACCATCTTGTTGTCATTGGGCTGCTTATAGTTCAGCTTCATTCATCTAGAGCCACCCAAGGAAGTAATTCAAGACAATGAAAGGATGAGGAAAGACAGGATTTATGATCTGGGAGAAGTTGGTAGGTTCCTAAAATGGATAGAATAAAAACACAGGTGGGAATCTTGTGGGGTAGGTGGCATTGAAGGTCAGGTTGAGGACTTTATTTTACTACTAGGGAAGATATTGAACATACCCGAGAAACAAAAGTTATGGAAGGAGAAAAGAACATTAGGAAGTCTGATCTAGCAGGAACATGTAAGATGGATTTTTGAGGGATAGGACTAGATGAAAGATTAATTTGGCAATTTTATCAAGTGGGCCAGAATTTCACTAAGATTGAGCCTTGAAGTACTAGCATACTGATGCTTTGTCCCTGTGCCAGCTAAAAGTGGATATGATCCAGGTTTTGTTGGAGATTGAATCACATACACATAAGTCTTCTTTAAAAACAGAACACAGGGGCTGGAGATATAGCTCAGTTGGTAGAGTGCTTGCCTTGCAGGCACAAGATCCTAGGTTCAATCTCCAGCACCAAAATACATACATACATACATATATACATACATACATAAAAAATAAAAACAGAACACAAAATCTTGAATGAAATATCAAGCAAGTGAAGTGTCTTAAAAGTTAGGCTTCTGCCAGGTAAGGTGCCATAGACCTGAAATCCCCATTACTCAAGAGGCTTAGGCAGGAGGATCATAAGAGACAGCCTCATCAACATAGCCAGTCAGACCTTTTCTTAAAATAAAAAATAAGGTCTGGGAATGTAGCTCAGTGGGAGATGCCATTAGGTTAAAAAATAAATAAATAAATAAATAAATAAAAATTCTGCCTCTGTTGGCAGTCTTATACAAACAAAATGATTCTAAACTAGATTTTGCTGATAAAGGACAGGGTTTTTTTTTTTCCAGTGTTTCTTATGGTTTGCTGCCACAAATTGTTATCATCTAGTGTCTTAGGTGCAGCCACTAAATAAACATAGGGTGATTTTAAGTTAACTTGGAAAAATAAACACATTTTTCCCCTCAAGAATTTTTTATCAGAAATAAAGCAAATCAAATTTTGTCAATCTTTTATTCAGCACATTTATTAAGTCTTCAGATTTTACAGATAGTCTGTTGGACCCAGGTAATAGCATTATGAAAAATTAAGATACAGAAAAGGTGCCCATTTAGCTCAACTTGGGCATGTTAATTTAGATGGAGTGTGCTAATTTTTGAGATAGTCTTTTTATATGTTGTCTGTGTTCAATGAAAGTATGAGGAACTATATTCAATATATAAAATATATTTTATAATATTACTTTAAATATTGTCCTGCTAGAAAATATATTATCATCATTTTTTTCTAATATATACTACCTTCTGTTTTATAGACTATGGCCATTAACTAATAATGAATTTAAAAGATCATGTATAAGTTTAACTGTAGGAAAATAAAATAACAAAACCAATTAAAAAAGAAAGAAAGAAAGAAACTGGAGATAAACTGTTCCAACTGAGAAAGCTACGCATCAACTATGGCAGAGCAGAAGTAGGAATTCTAAAGAACCAATGGAAAACAGCATTAGTGATATAAGATCTATACCAATGCTGATAGTTCATAGTCAACAATTGATTGACAGCATGAGGAGGGAAAATATGCTCAGAGGAAAACCAACATGTATTGTAGTTGGTGAAGTTGATGGGAATCATCTGTGCATTTAGTTATGGATTTAGAGATCCCTTTCTTTTTCTTTTTTTTTTTTAACTTTAAGTTTAAGCCAGACTGTAAAGTCTTTTAAATCAGGAATGATGTTTTGCTCACAGTATTCTCTGCATCCCTGTCCCAGCATTTGTCACACAGACGGTGCCAGATCAAGATTTGATGAGTGCATGATGTCAGAGTGAAGGAGTGGAGGCCTGTCTACACTTCCCACCTGACGTTTCCAGAGAGGGTTGTGTTGTGTCTGTGCTACACCAAAGAACTTTGGAATATATACCCCTGAATAAATTACTACAAGGACTGAAATAGGCACTTTTGGTTCACTTTGGAATCTGATCACTGTAGAAGTAAAATCATTTCCTGAATCTCTATTCTTAGAAGTGTTGCAACTAAATATGGAATAATGGTGTTAAATCCTGACAAAATGAGTCTCAAAATTGTGTGTTTTTCTAAAATATTATTCGGCAAAATATTTAATGTCATTCTGCCTCAATTTCCTCATCTCTAAATGGGATTTGGGAAGTACACTCTTGTTGAATTTCCTCTCAGAGTCTACAACAGGTTTGGTGGGACATTGATGCCACAGAGGAACGCAGTGAGAAGTCCCCAGTGGCCCCTGCACTGGTTATCTAAACAGTCCATGCAGTTGCAAAAGCTGTAAATAATACCCAAGAGAGTTATCAAGCTTAAAAATCAAGGAAACCTTGGGGTTGGGGTTGTGGCTCAAGCGGTAGCGCTTTCGCCTGGCATGTGTGCGGCCCGGGTTCCATCCTCAGCACCACATACAAACAAAGATGTTGTGTCCGCGGAAAACTAAAAAATAAATATTAAAATTCTCTCTCTCTCTCTAAAAAAAAAAAAAAAAAAAAAAAAACAAGAAACAAACAAAAAAACAAAAACAAAAAACAAAGAAACAACATTTTCCCTGTTTCTAGGAGGTGGATGTGGGGGTAGGGGACAGCCACAAAGGCCTAGAGAAAAGGAAAGACAGCAGGACAGCAAGGAAAGAAGGAGGAAGCAGTGTTGTATGAACAGGCCTGGGTGCCCAAAGCTCACTTTCATAGGCTGCGGGTATCATCATGTCCCTGGATTGGCCTGAGAGTAGACTTACAGGGATATTTTGTTAATTTAGCTAACTTTTCAAGCATAAGAGCTATAGGTAAAGATGAAATATATCTGTTCTTTCAAAAATATATTTGTTCTTTCAAGTTTTTATACTTTTTAAAAATGTGTATTAGGATTATCACAATTTGATCAATTTCATTCCCAATTTCCTTTCCTTTCCCTCTCCTCTCCACTGTCCCCCATCACCTTCCTCCTCTATTGGACAAGTCTCCTTTCTATTTTCATGATGTTATTTTTCCTTTCTTTTTCTACCTTTTTTTTTCTTTCTCTAGCTTCCATATATGAGGGAAAATACATGTCTCCTATCTTTTTGAGTCTAGCTTATTTTGCTTAACATTATGCTCTACAGTTCTGTCCATTTTCCTGAAAATGTCATAATTTCACTCTTCTTTATGGCTGAATAAAACTTCATTGTGTATCTTTACCACATTTTTAAAATCCATCCATCTATTGACTGACACTGGTTTCACAGTTTAGATTTAGTGAAGTGCACTGCTGTAACATGGGTATAAATGTGTCACTATAGTATGATGGCTTTAAATCTTTAGGATAAATACCAAGGAGTGGTGTGTCTAGGTCACATGGTGGTCCCATTCCTAATCTTCAGATAAACTTCCATAGAATCTATACTAATTCGCAATTCCACTGACAATGTAAAAGTATTCCTTTCCTTATATCCTCACCAGCAGTTATTATTATTTGTATTCTCGATTATTCCTATTCTACCTGGAATAAAATGAAATCTCAATGTAGTTTTGACATGCATTTCCTTGACTGCTAAAGATGTTTAATATATTTTTAATATATTTGTTGGCCAGTTAAATTTCTTGTTTCAAGAAATATCTACTTAGTTCATTTGCCCATTTATTGATGTTTCTTTGTTTTATGGTGGTTAAGTTTTTTGAGTAATTTATGTATAATGAATATAAATCCTCTATTAGAAGAATAGCTGGCAAAGATATCTCCCATTCTGTAAATTCTTTCTTCATGTTTTTAAATGTTTCCTTTTCTGTGCAGAAGCTTTTTAATCTGATGTCATTTTTCTTATTTATTCTTTTTTTTGGGGAAAAGTATTAGGGATTGAACTCAGGGGTACTCAACCACTGAGCCACATCCCTAACACTATTTTGTATTTTATTTAGAGACAGGGTCTGACTGAGTTATTTAGCACTTCACTTTTTGCTGAAGCTGGCTTTGAACTCTCTATCCTCCCGCCTCAGCCTCCCGAGCTGCTGAGATTACAGGCATGTGCCACTGCATCTAGCTTATTTATTCTTAATATAAAGAAAAAATAATAAAGTCACACACTTGCTGAGTTTTTAAAATTCCTATATCTTTACACAGTGGAAACAAACAGATGCTATATTCAGCTATTCTAGATGTAATTTCTTACTAGATAGGGAGGGTTAGAAAGTTAGAAAATGATGAATTGATGACTAAAATTCCAAGTAATACCAATCTCTTAGGAAGATGATGGTAAAAATAGGTTGACTAAAAATATTGGTCTTCTATTCTTTTATACAGAAAGAAGAAAAGACATCAACATTAGCTGGCAGGACATAAGATGTTAAGCTAGTCGTGAATAGCTGAAAAGTTCTGTTAAGTCAGGATGGAGAGAGAAAACAAGTAGAGAACATGAACAGAATTGTAAAAGTGCTTGCAGTCTTTAATCAACAAGAATTAAAGAAGTCAAGAATATTATATAATTTAACAAACATCAAACATTTGTAACCTCTTTTGCTGACATAGAAATCTGGCCTTATTGTAATGGGTAAAGGCATTATAATAAGGAAGAATCACAAAAGGGAAAAAGTAGGGATACCATACCATATTTAAATAAAGGAAATTTTAGTAAGAGGTATAGCCATATGCATGGCCTAGCTGTCATGACTTTAGGGGATATATTAGGAAGTGTGTGGTAAAAACTGCTTTCTAGAAAATATTTTAATGAGGATTATTTCCATTTAGGTACAAAATAGAGTCTAGTTTCTATCAATTTAT
Source organism: Callospermophilus lateralis (assembly GCF_048772815.1). NCBI lineage: Eukaryota > Metazoa > Chordata > Mammalia > Rodentia > Sciuridae > Callospermophilus > Callospermophilus lateralis. Next base: position 121,705,524 of record NC_135306.1, on the reverse strand, counting down.
TGTTTTGGGGCTTTATTCTTTCATACTATAATCAAGTCAATGCAAATATTAAATAATTTCCTCATATATCATGTTGTCTCTTCCATTCTGTTCACTTGGCAAAGATCTGGAAGAAATCATGAACTGGGGAAGTGTGGAATCTCACTCATCAGCTGAGCCTTGGCCCTGAGGAAACTAGGAAGTGTCTTAGATGTTCTCCCTCCCCTTAAAATTACTCTGGTCAAGCTCATCCAAGAATGGAATAGAGTAGGAATCTGCAGAAGAAATTATCTTATTATGTTTCTCCAGAGGAACAGGGCTAATATTAAGTGTATATATATATATATATATATATATATATATATATATATATATATATATATATATATATATATATTTTTTTTTTTTTTTTTTTCTCTCAAATTTACCTAAAGAAAATTACTTATGTGATCATGGAGCTTTGGTGAGTCCAAAATCTGATGGGTTGGTGCACAGGTAGGAGATAATGGAAAGAGTTGCAGTTCAAGTGTAAATTCATCTGCTGGTAGAATACATCTTGCTCAGAGATCAGTATTTGTTCTATTAAAGTCTTGCACTGATCGGGTGAGGCCCACCCACATCAGGTAGGGCAGTCTGCTCTACTCAAATGGCATGGATTTAAATATAAATCTTACTGCAAAGATCACTCACAGAAACACCCAAAATAATATTTGAACAAATATCATAATACCATGGCCCAACCAATTTGACGCACAAAATTAACCATCATACTGCTTACAGTAAATAAAGATGTTAGCAGAAATAGATTAAAAGATCAAAATAAAATTTCTATGATTAATTTTACTGTATGTAAGGAAAAATGTAATCAAATATCAAACTTTATTAAATACCCCAAATTATAATCTCTTCCCATGAACATTTAACTATGCATTGTACATTGTTTACATGAGCATGTTTGGATATTGTTTGCACAACCATGTCTGGACACATGTTTGTCTATTTAGCAGTAGACTAATTGAGTTCTATTTTTCAAGTGTTTTCCTTAGCTGTGTTTGTAGAATAGTAGGGTTATTCTTTAAATTCATTAATTTTAGTAATCCAAATAACGTTCTGACTCTGTTACGATATCACAAATAATTTAATTCCTTTTTTAAAAACTCTTTCTCAAGTAATTTCAGGGAAGTTTGTGTATTAGGAAAATACTTATCAATTATTTTGATTTTAGTTTTACTAGTATGGATTTTTAACCCTCCAATTAACTATTTTTCTTTTTGGAGTCCAATTGGCATTTGGAAATTATTTAAAGAATACATACTTATTAAATATCTTTTCTCTGCAGTTGTTTCCATGAGCGTACTATTGGTACATGTCAAAACGTGTTATCAGTAATAAAAATGAACTGCCATATCCTGGTATAAGCTTGGTATTAACAAAACCAAATTATCCAAGTTTGCTTGTACCATGCCCTGAAGACAAAACAGGTGTTAAATTTTCAAATTCCATCAGAAGGGAGAGTTTATAAGTGAAAGCTTTTGTCCTAGAGCAGAATGTGTCTCTTCATTAAAATTCAGTGCAAGACACATGTGCTAAAGGAAGGACTGGTCTAGCATCAGTTCTGGATGACCTCAAATAGCTATAGGGAAAAGAGAGCCCTAGACGAGCCAGGGCTTTGAACAGTGGTTTGCAGAAGTGTCCTTAGGACTAGCAAGAGCAGGGAAGTCCATGCAGAAGTCACTATGAAGTCATATTTTTGCTATACATTTATATAGCATTTGGAGTCTTTTATATAAATACTATTTTGATTGCATCTATTCCTGGGATTAGTGGAGTGTGTTTTTTTTGTTGTTGTTGTTGTTGTTGTTTTTTATACTAAAGAAAAATCTAGTGTTGGGATGATTTGCTCACAAGTAAGTAGCCAGAGTGAAGTCTGTACCCGGATTTCCTGACTCTCAGTCTTGAGTCCTTTATATTAATGTCTGTTTGCATTACTAGACTAATAAGTTAAAATATGAGCTGCTTCAAATTGTTTCTGGATTGTAAGGCTGTTCCCCTTGTGTAAGCAAATAAAGAGAAAACATGTTTTGATTAGGAGTTTTGAAATGCAAAAGGTTTGAGAAAACCCCCCCAAAAAACTATGGAACACAATATACATGTCCCCCAGAGAACTGAAAAAAAAAAAAAAAAAGTACAGTGCATCCATGCAACAACAGCTATTGAACACCTAATAAGATCTTGAGGACCTGGAGTGGTGAGTGAAGCTGCCTTGGCCTTTATCCTAAAGGAGATTTCACTCCAATCTTTTATGTGTGATTTTCATATAAATGCCGAGTTTAAGGAATATTCGTTATTTATATTAAATAATATAGCCTTAGTCTGAAGCAACTCAAGCCTCATTTCTAACTCTGTTCTTTATTTCTGTTCCACAATTTTCTTATTTGAAATCAGGGGAAGTTTCCTATAGGAGATTTTTGTGAGAACAAGATAGTATAGATACAATGCTGAGCGTATTTTGTGTGTTCAATGATATCTACCTGCTGTTCCATGTTCCTCATGGTCATAGCAATTTTATTCCTGGCCACAGGGTCTTCCCAACCTCATTATTATTCAAGGCTTTTGTCTAAATTGCAAAAACTTACACATTTATTTCTCCTTAAATTTGGTTCTTATATTGGCTCTGTTTTTTATTCACTTTGCACATGTATCTTTTCTTGACCTTGAGCCTGAGGATGAGAAACCCTTCTTCTCTTGGTACCTGATGCTCCTGCATGTTCTCTTCCATTCTGTCCCGTAGAAAAACCCTTTTGCTGGCTGTTTCCCTACTTTCAACTTCTAGGGACTGGCTTCCTGAAAGATAATGAATCAGTGGAGCACAGGAAGCAGGGGGTGGGGAGGTGGGGAGGAGGAGCTAAAAAAGGAGGAATGGTGTATTGAAGTTGACGAAACTGCCCTACGTTCGTATATGAATATACCATAATGAATTTCATTTTTGTATATCTAAAAAGTACTAATTAAAAAGAAAAGAAAAAAAAAACTACAATAGAAGGTAGACCAATAGAATAGTGGAAAGGGAACTAGAGGAGGGAGGAGCAGAGGAAAGGGACATATTGGAAACTGAATAGAATAAATTATATTCCACACCTGAATGATTATTTCAAAATGAATTTCAATGTAATGTATAACCACAAGGCAACCATTTTTTTTAAAAAAAGTTCACTGAATTTTTGAAGTACCAATAATTCCTGGTACATGGTAACAATTACTGGTGCATTAACCTCTGCCTCTACCCCAACAGGGTCTGAGACAGAGCTCTGTTCCATGGATTTCATGGGAACTATGGTGTCACATGATTTTCAGGCCCTGTTTGTCCTGTGTATCTTTGTTCTGCATCGTGATCAGAACCATGTATTCTACCTCAGTAATTTAGGAAGACTTTCATTTCAAAACTAGCCAGAAATTTTCCCTGCAAGAAAACAAGTATCACTTTATTTTGGGTGTTTTATTGTTTCATTTCAAATCACCCATCTTTCCTCATTTATAGGTAAAGAGATTATATTATTATACTTGATGTACCAAAGGAACAACACATAGATAGATAGATTTCTGTTATCAAAGTAGAAAAATTGATTTTAAAACATTAAAAATTAACCTTTTCCTGCTCCATGCATATATCATTCCATTAATAATAAAAGGTTGAGGTAGGGCTATTTAAATGTAAAATTATTCTTTTCAGAAGGTATAATATGCTTCCCATTTTCAATGGAGCTGCATCATTATTCAGAGAAAGTTACAAAAATGTAGTCTTTTTTATATTCACTATATGACATAATCTGCAATGTTATACCAAGTATGTTGCATATCCTTTAATTTAGGAGTAACTCCAAATATTTGCTTTATAAAATGAAACACAAGGGCTTGAGTTGTGGATCAGTGGTAGAGCTCTTGCCTAGCATGTGTGAGGCTCTGGGTTTGATTCTCAGCACTGCATATAAATAAATAAATTAAATAAAGGTTCATCAACAACTAATAAAAGTATTTTTTTTAAAAAAATGAAACATAATTATGATAAGAGTCACCTTTTTCAATAACTGGGACAATACCAAATGGTTTCTCCCCACAGGTAACAAGTATGTACTTTTATGGAACAGGCCAGAAAACACATTAAGCAGAAAAAGAAAGTAAATGCAATGTCTGTCTCCTCTGGTCTCCAGATAATTGTGATTGGAGACTAATACCATAATGGAATAAAAAAAATTGTAGGGAGGAAAGCTCTACATACAGGAAGTTTCTGTTTTCCTGGTCAGGTCTGAACTAGACCAGACACTCTTTTTCCTTCCTATGAAAGAGTTTACTGAAATTATTTGGTAAATTTATATTCAAAATATAATTTTCTTTACTATGGATATCCTGACCCATGAATTCAGGTGAAGACAGAGCCAGAGTGTGTCCTTCAGGCCTCACCAGGGATTCTGATAACCCTACTTTTCCCTCCCCTCCTCCCCAGAGCCCTGGCCTTCAGATGGATCACTATCCTGGAATAGTAGTACCAAAGCTATTTTCCCTTCAATATGGAAAGAAGTAACTCCCTACATGGTACTTCCTCAGTCTGAGCTCTCTCAATTTTGATGTTAAATGCAAGTCCTTATTGACCTGCCTCCTGTCATGTGCCAGGACTGTGTTAGGCTTGTGTTTTCAAAGGTGAACAAATTCCCCATCTTCTCTTCCACAGGGTTTCAACATCAACTGGGCTCTTACCAAGTAATTTTTCTGTCCAACACATTACTGACAGACTTTTTTTTTTTTTTACAGAAGATAAAATTTTCCATCTTTCATTTTTTAAAAAATCTGATAATAAAAAGTAAATGTGTCATAGAAAGTTTTTCTCAACTCTTAAAAAAATATCATATATGTAGCCAAGTCAACTTATACTAAAATTTAAAAAAATAATCAGTTTGGAAAAATATTCCTGCCAAAATCCTTTTTTTATTATCAGCTTCCATTTCTTAAATATAAATCACTGTCTCTTAAATTTAAGGTGCTTTTGTTGATCTGTTAAATCCCAGCAACTGTTTCTGAGCTTCGTCTCAATCTCCACATTATCTCTCATCCTTTCCATATCAAATATACATAGTTCTAAGATATTTTATGACATTAAAGAGTAATTTACAGTTCAATTTTTAAATGTAAAAATAATAAAATAGTTGTGTAACTGTGACAAGCTATTAGCTTTCATATATTAATATTGTTTAGAATAAAATAAGAGGATGTCTCAGATTTAATTCAAATTAAATAATTGGTTACAAAAGTTGAACTTGGATTATAAATGCATTAGAAGATATTTTTTGAATTGATTACTATTGAAAGCAAGTGACAGATACATAGCTTTACAGCAAAACTTCAAAGTTTCCCAGAAGAGAAGAAATTCAGACTGAACACGACAGCATCAATGCTTTCCTGTGAGTTTTACCCTATGGCCCTGCCCTATGAATCTCTTACTTGCCAGTAACCACAATTGGGCAAGCAAGTTTCTTAATAAATGTGTATATCTACATAATGACTGAAACTATAATAGTGGGAACTTGATCTCAGGGACAACTTTTCAGGCAGAGAACATGGTAGAAGTGAGCCCTTCAAGTAACTTGCCAAAGATAAATGACCATGCCAAAGGTCAAGCCTGTTTTGACAGTGTTAAACAATCAACTTGAAGTATGAGAAAGTCAATTTAATACATTAAGTCTTAGAGTGCACCTAATTTTTATTTAAAATATATAAAGTTGCTATCTTGTGACAGAGATATAATGTAGTTTGATAGTTGAATGTCTAGTTACATCATTTATTCATAAAAATGACAAAATCAAACAACATACTCAGAGAACTTTGTTGAACTGGAAAGCCTAAGGTTTAAAACAGAGTAATGATAATACAAGATACATTAGGCATTATTACTGAGAAAAGGTGGTCATTTGTCTGCAATGCATAGCACAAACTTTCTATTATTGCCCTATTTCTTAATTTTCATATATATTACAATCATTTTGGAGGGTGTTTTCAAAGCAAGCAATTATATCTCACCCTGGCCAAACTGAGACACAGAGGATGACAGGCTGGTGTGCTTTAAAAACTTTCCTAGGTCATCTTTTGTATATCCTGGTTAAGAATTACAACATTACCTGCAAATATTTAAAATAATAAGCATGTGTTGATTTGGGTTGTCTCTTTCCATTTATAGATTGAAACCTTTAGAGAATCATTAGTAGTGAGTAGATCAAATGGCCTAGTAAGGGAATATCTTGCTTTTCTTATTGAACATTGTGGGATCCAAGGTTCTGTCATAATTTTTTTAATAAAGTTGATGCATAAAGATTGATGAGATTCAGAGGCAAAGTCATATCATCATGTACTTGTATATTGTGCCATTAACCATTATTTCAAGGAAAATGTTACAATTTGTTCATATTATATACTTGCATTATATGAGTTGGGATATATGTTATGAATTTTAGGGGTATTTCCAATGAATATGTCGGGGGAAAGTGCAATGGAAATAGCAGCATATGCGTGTGGACATTTAGGCTACCTGATTGGCCAAGACTGGGGTTTCCATGGTGACTCTGGACAGAGTTTAAAACCCCTTTCATTTCACTGCTGTCTCTCACCCTTCCACCATATGGCTCCCAACTTAAACAACAACGGACAACAAGATTAATAAAGCACAGGCTTTTTTAATGAAATCAGGTTTGGTACCAAGCCCTTTAACTTTCTAATCTGTTTCCAGCAGCTCTAAGTGCAGCACAATCACTTCAGCATCTCTCTGGAGAGCAGAGAAAGAGCTTTCTTCTATCTTTGATCTGTTTCTCGTCCCTGAAAATTATCTGCAGGAAATGTTCCACCAGAATTTCTCTTTACTAGTGCTATTATAATACTGAGAAAAATACAGACGTTTTTGGTCCTTTGTTTAAAATCAGTGTTCACTCTGGATACTCAATTCTCAGCATTTAAGCTGCATCTAATGACGCAAAGTCCTTGCTAGGTATAAATAATCAAATAGAATTACAGAGAACTGGTCTCTGCCCTTTAGCTCTTACATTTAAGACAGATTGTACCACCATGGATAAATAGGGGCAGAAGGACACAGTCATTGAGATAGTAAGTGATTCATTGACGAGAAAGGTTTTCACCTCATACACACTTTAAAGTTAAGTGCCTTTTAAGGATGGGGTAAACTTAGTTGATTTGGTTACCCTGAAGAAAAATAAGCCATTATTGTATTTATATCTCACTGCTGAATGCCAAGTCGCAAGAATGGAAGTCTAATTTTGCTCTACATACTCCTGCCTGCTCTGCCCACTTTCAGCTGTCACTCCCGTCTTTCATCCACGTGCTCCTGTGAGCTCAGGACAATCCAATGGTCTTATGATTGCATTATGGTTATACATTATATTCCCAAAGTTAAGTATGGGGAATAAAGCTGTTAGTATGCCCTTAATTGTAATACCATAAGTCAACAACCAGAATGCATTATGAATCATACTAAATTAGTGGTTTACTGAACATTTTCTTATGAACTCAATATTTTGCTCAGCTCTTAGTTCAGGTTGCTATGACAGAATACCTTAGATTGGGTGACTTGAAAAACAAATATTTATTTCTCACGGTTCTGATATCTCCAAGTCCAAGAGCAAGTCCAAGTGCCATCATGGTTGGGTTTTGGTTGAAGCCTTCTTCATGGTTTATAGATGGTCATCTTTTCATTATATCCTTACTTAGCTGAAAGAGATAGAGGGCTAACTCTTAGTCTTATAAGGGCACTGATTCCATCATGGGGGCACCATCCTTATAACTTAATTAGCTCCCAAATTCTCTACTTCCTGATACTTACACATTGAAAGGTAGGCTTTCAACACATGAATTGGTGGGGGGCAGGAGGTGTTGTGTGTGGAAGTTCAAGCTGTTTAGAACTGTTAAAGATTAACAGTGAGTACTATCTACATGGTTTCTGTCTCCAAGAAGCTTATACGTATTTTGTATATTATTAAAATAAATCAAACCAAAGGCCTACAGGTATTTAAAAATCTACATTCTATAAAGTCACAGGACAGAGAAAAAAAAAACTTGATGTATGTGAAGGGGTAGAAAAAAGGGCACATTGTAGGCTGTGTTTGCATGCAAGAGATTTATATATGGTAGTGTTTATTTGATGCCTTTAAAATGATAATAGAAATAAATTTCCTTATTTTATAAGAAAAGAAATCAAGGTACAGAAATATTACTAAACTTAAGTCATACCTGGGATTGAAATTCAGGTCCCTGATTCTTTTTATTACACTAGATTTTTTAGTCTTCATGAAGAAATTAGAGCTCAAGGTGAACTAAAAATAAAAGGATTTGAACTAGCAGATGGCAGGAGTAAGAATAATTCTATTCAGTGAAAACGGATGAATGAAGAAGGACAGAGATAAAAATGCATATTATTTTAAAGGGAATAGTGGATAAGACACCCTCTCTGAACAGTGGTCTCATTCTGATGCCAACAGTAAAACAAAAGCATTCACTATTATTTGCATAGAGTTTTAACATTTGCAGAGGAATTTTGTGTGTATTATTTTGTTTGAGGTTCATGACAACCCAGTGAATAAAGTAGGAAAGATATTTTTATTAATTATCTCTCCTTTCATAGGTGAAAATCCTAAGGCTAAGATTCAGCCATGGGACTGAGACCTTAAAATTAGAAACGAGCCAGGACAAAAACGGAATGTAATTTTTTGAATCTAAAGTTCATACATTTTCCAAGTTACTTTTGAAATACTTTTGTATTTCAGGGTTCGAGTGATGATTCAAACTTCAATAAAGGAAACACAGAGGTAATTTTGTCTTTTACTTAGTGGTTAAGTACGATGATCTTTGAGCCCTCTAAAATTTTGTGATTCTGATGATGTTGTAGATACTACTTGCAGCCAAAGCCAATCACTCCCTATCTCAGGAAAACTGTTTACATTTTCAAAACTACTCAATAACTTAGTTTATCTTTTTCTCTTTGCTTGGGTATCTTCCACACCAAACACAGTGCCTACCACCTGAAAGTTATGTGGCAAATAATAATGGTGCTATTTATCCACAAATCTTATATGAAATTATAATTGTTATTACTCCGTGTTTGAGGTAACCATTGTCTTATAGAAGTTAAATGACTTGATAAGACCTAGTAAGTGGTGGGCCTAATTGGATCCAGATTTCAATTGAGATCTAACACAATGCAAAACATGTTTCTAATCTGTATGGAATTATTATAAAATAACTGAGTTCTTGCCAGATAATAGGTTCATAATTGAGACCTTGAACAGTATAAGTTTATCCTCAAGTCAGTGAAGGAAATCACCAAATCTCTTCAGTTTGTGTTTGTTGTCGCTGTCATCAATCATGCCTTTCTTAACATCATGACTGCTGTACAGAGAGAGATGGTGTTCTCTAATGGTCTGGTCTCGCTGGTCCCATTTCCCTATTAGAATGGGGCAGCCTTTGAGACAAGATGAATCTTCAGCCTAAAAACAAAGGTTAGGCAAGTGGGCCTTATGTCTGGAGGAAGGAGTTAGTGTGCCTCAGTGCTGAGCTCCATTGAACCCAGACACATCTATAGTACCCATTCTCCAAAAGTGTTTCTGGATGCCTACTATTTGCAGACCTACAAACAATCTGTGGTTTCTCTTCAAGGAACCACAGCACCATGATTGAAGCTATTTTGCTTGTTTTGTTTTAGCTTTAAATTTTTTTTTCAAAATCTTACTTATGTCCACCTCAGTGAATGGTGGTGAAGTGGTAGCCAAATGAATGTCCTTTAGCTATGATGGTTTTATTAAACCTCTACATCTCACTGCTTCATCCCCTCCAGTTCTTACATGGAGAATTATGTTTTGTGGTTTACAGCTGATGTCAAAGTAATATGTCAGCTTCAGAAACCCTTTCTTGAGCTTCAGAATGGGAAAAATAAAATGTTGGGGAAAAGGTTAAAGGCTGAAGCAAATGCACAATGTTTTCTGGGGTATCAGCTCTATCCTATCATGAAAACAATAGCACCATTATTATTTACCACATAAACTTACCCTCTCCCATTAGTTTATTTTGAGACAGGTGGGGAAATGGGCAGTTTTTCAGGCAGGTGTACCAGACTCCTGTCCAGGAATTAATTCTCCAGAAAATTACTTTGTGGATATGGAAATGGTGCATTGCTGTATAGGTGTCATTTTTCCAACAATTTTTAAAGGCAAGGCGAGTAAATCAACACTTTGACTGGATTTCAGACCATTTCTTCATGGTGGAAATATACTCTATAAACGTCACATACTACACAGGCTCATTAAAAAATTAAAAGATTATTTACAGATTTTTTGTCTTTGTGAAGTATGTATAGAGACAGAGAAAGAGAGAGATTTTGAGGTAATACTGCTACTATAGTGAACAGTTTCTGTGTAAATCAATATTTAAAAAATATAGGTAGGTCCCACATATTAAAATATGCTTTAATGATCCAAGTAATTTTTCATGGTGATATTTAGCAGATCAACTCTGTGTTTCACGTTGTTATCCTATGATATAAAGACCAAGTATGACCTTAGGGTGTTTATAAGAAATTCAACATGCTTACAAGGTTAGGTTCATGCCTAACACAGGAATCTCAATAAATGAATGTCTATTATTACTTTTATAAAGTATCTTTTTTCTTATTTCAGAGTTTTGAAATTCCAAATGACACTAAACTTCTAGAAATCTGTGTTGGTCTCTTATATCAGTAAACTTCTGTTTTCCTTTTCCCCTGCCTCTCCAGTATTCAAGGAGGGTTTCACTAACCATTAGTCAAGGTTATTTTATTTTTTCCAGGAGGCATATGTCAATGATTTTACCTCCAGAGGAAAGGGAAAGAAATTGAAGATGGTAAGAAAAGTCATCTGGTGCTACTTGAAAAATATTAAGAATTAATATAACTTTACAGGCTGTCGCAAGTTTTTAAGCCCATTAGGCTTGAGAATTACTTGCAAAAATAATCTGGTTCATTTCTAGATATGTAAATTCTTAAGTCCTTCTGTGCCTTCATTATCGCAATGACATTCAGTTGCCCTCAAATAATCATCCTATAGTACTTAATATAGAGGACACATTGTGCAAACATTCATGAGAAATTGAGTTTTTGGCAAACGCCGTGTCCCTTGACCTTGAATAAATAATTTCCCCAAATATAAACCTGAAGATAACAATATTTTTAGCCAGCTTATCCAATAAAAGTACATAAAAGGTAAACTATTATTAAGCATTCTGTACCATTTAAGTTTTTACTCTTCTTCACCTAACCTGAGTATATGCAGTAGGGGTGAAGAGAGAACAAAAATATTGGAGGAAATAGAAGATAAACCATTTTGAAGGATACAACACTTTCCTATTTAGCAGGGAGAATTGGATAGTTCAGCAAGGACAGAAATCAGGAGCATAGGTCAATGTCAGAGAAAATGTAGGAGAGGGCTTGTTTTGGAAATTACTGAGAAATTTCTTTAGAGAAACAAAACAACAGTAGTGCAGGACACACACATCCTAACTTGCGATAGGTGAGCAGAGGGTCCACTACTCACCAACATTTTACAGTATATCAAAACATCATACATTTTAAAATGTCATCTTACTTGCCAGTTGGAGCTATACCATCCCTCAGTATTTATCCTGAAGAATTAAATTCATCTTACTACATGTATATGCATACCTATGTTTATAGCAGAACAAATTGCAATAGCCAAACTTTGGAACCAGCCTAGGTGTCCATTAATAGATGATTGCTTAAGAAAATGTGTTATATATACACAATGGAATTTTATTCAGCCATTAAGAAAAAATAAATTATGTCATTCAAGGAAAATGGCTGGAACTAGAGATCATCATATTAAGTGAAATAAATACAAACCCAGAAGGTCAAGGGTCATATGTTTTCTCTCATAGGCAGGCGCTAAAGAGGAAAAATGAAAAGTGGGGGCAGATCTCATGAAAATCACAGGGAGATCAGTAGGGGAAATGGGCCATGGAGGTGGGAGGTCCTGAGGAGTGATATTGGCCAAATTATATTGTTATATTGTATGCATATATGAATATGTAATAACAAATCCCATCATTATGTACAAATATAATGCACCAATAAAAAATGTGGAAAAAAATAAAAAAGACTGAGGAATGAAATTTTAGGGAAGGCTGGAGGAACAATACACTGGGTTAAACTTCCAAAACCCTAACCTATCATTGTAGGTCAGAAGTAGTCTGATGAGAAAAGGAAGATTCTCAGCTTTCACAATCCCCACCATATATATGGTACAGCACCTTACTAGGTAGTAGGCTGTATTTTCCAAAGATGGTTGCAAGAATAACTCTACTTAAGTCTTCTGAAGGTGGCTTTGCCACTTCTGCCAAGAGATAGAGTCTATAATGCCACTCCTTGACACAAATTGGACTTGTGACTCCTTCTACCAAAAGAATAGTATGAAAGTGATACCTTTGTTATTTCTGAGGTTAGGTCATAGAAGACCATGCAACTTGATACTGATCCTCTTGGAACCCTTGCTCTCTAGACTCTCCTTGTGATACCCACTCTGGAATTCAGCCAGTATGCTATGAGACCCAGGCCACATGGAGAGGCTCTCCAGTCCACAGTCTCAGCTCAGCCCTGCCAGGCTCTAAACACTCAAACAAAAACCCTTCAGATGATTCTAGTCCCGGTGTTCAAATCTCCTTCACAACATTCACATCTAAACAGGCCAGACACCATGTGGCAAAGATCAACCATCCCCATATGCCCTCTCTGAACCCATGACCTACAGAATTAATGAGCGAGTAAAAAAAATTTTATTTCATTGCAAAAAAAAAAAAGTCATCTCACAAAGTATGGCACAGGAGTGAACATGAACACAAAGCCCATACATCTTCAATTAAAAAATTAGAGTCATATAAATCAGAATAATGAAAGGGAGAGATTATAACAAAACTTATTGCAAAAAAAAGGACAAACAGTGAATTAAATCAGGTACTTGCAAATAATTGACTTCACATTGCTTGTCTTAAATCATAACAATCATACTTTATGTTCTTCTTTTTTTATATTTATTTATTTAAAGCAGAGTCATTCAAGCTACAGTGGTTTCCTTTTGTTCCACAATAAATATTGTAGTTCATGAATTGGTATCTCTTTGAGAAATAAATGTGTTGTTCACTGCATTCATTTATAACTTTAACATTTAGCAATTCTTTATTTCTTTGATTGTTTAATTTCATTGTATTATTTTATAGGTATATAATATATTCAAATATACAATTGTAGATAACAGAGTTGAATAGATAGATAGATTAATTTTTAATTTACTGACAACTTTTGTCAACATAACAAACATTATTTTTTCATTATATTAGGATTCAATAAACACCTTTCGGAAAATAATGTAATAAGCAACATAATGAACACAGGATTTGGCAATATTATTTCTAGGTAAACAGTTTTAGAGGGAATGAGTTAACTTCAATGGAAACAAAGGAAAACCTGAGAGTTAAACTCATATTATCATAATCCAACCCTCGACACTTTACCCCAAGCAGATATTAGATTTCTATCCTAAATCCAGGGAAATCCCAACACGTTTTTTTTTTTTCCAGGTAATTTTATAATTCCATTTAATTTAACTTTATTTCCTATGAAATAAATGTTGTAGGTACATAGGCATAGACCTGGAAATAGAGTTTTGTCTGAATGTGATTTGCCTCAGGTTCTCGGTGATAATTTGAATCATTCTAAACCATTATTTTGCAGCAGTGCTTCTTGAAACTACTGCAAGAGTCAAGTGCTGTAAAGCAAGGTGAGCACGTGAATGTTTTGAAAACTGAGGCACCTTGATAAGGTTCTTCTAAGTCAGTATGCTCCTCATGCTTACCACTTTCTTAGCTTTTCATCAAATGTCTGACACACACACATTCATGTGCATGCGTGTATCATATGACACACTGTAAGGTATTTCAGAATAAGATTTAGAATTATTTTTATGAAAACATAAATATAAGGAAAATATAACAATAGGGGTTTATATGCTTAACATTCAGCATATGTATTCATTGTGCCAACAGTTTTGCAAGTACTACTGACTACATTTAAAATCCTCATCTTGTGTCTTTTATAATTTGGTATTATTAATATTTAAGGCATGCATTTTTGTCTTACACATTTTTATTTTATGTATTTATTTATTTTTACTGGTAGGGATTGGACTCAGGGCTCACACTTGCTAAACAGGAGCTATACCCCCTGCCCCTGACATGTACATTTGATCCATCAAAGCCTCATTTATGTGGAGAAAAACAGCCCAAGGAGAAACCTGTAAATGTGACCCACTTGTGTCAATATCACTTTTATGTTTTCTTTATATACTCAGTTCTAGTCTGTTAAACTTTCACTTTGAAAATTCTTTGTATTTACAATTTTATTTTTTAAAACTAATGATGTCATTTTAGAATAAGAGATTATTTTAATATTTGAAATATCTCCCAAACTACAGAGTAAAAAAAAAAAAAAAAAAGGAAAATCTCCAAGGACTGAAGAAATAGAGATTATACCTAATTCAGAATATTGTAGTGCAAATGTCTACTGAACCATATCAATGACATATGTGAGATGAACCATGATTTCTGAAATCTCTTCTTTCGTGGAATAGGTACAATGTTTGTCAGGGAACTGAAAATACTTTATTAGGCAATAACAAACAATAAAATAGCCTGAAACACTTAGAGTTCAATCAACATATTATTCTCTGTGTAATATAATGGCTGGTTTATTTTGAAACATTTCATATTTTTCTCTTGCCTCCAGCAAGTATATAAAAATTTTTACTTATTTCTCTGTTTTCTTCTTTACTGCCTTTGTTTTTTGCAGATATGAGATGATTAATTTTCTTCCAGTTATTGATATTTGTCTGCAGCTGATGTCATATTACTCAAAACTATTCAAAATATATTAGAAACAGACATATTGAAAGTTTGAGAAAATACTCAGAAGTTACTGAGAATGATTTTGTAAATTCTGGGAAGAAAAAGCAGATTAATACCCTGTTTTATAGAATAGTTTTTAAAACAGAAACATATTAAATTATTTCCTTCTGAAGTCTTCAATTTGGCCAATACTATCTACCTAAA
Organism: Callospermophilus lateralis; assembly: GCF_048772815.1. Lineage (NCBI taxonomy): Eukaryota > Metazoa > Chordata > Mammalia > Rodentia > Sciuridae > Callospermophilus > Callospermophilus lateralis. The sequence continues at coordinate 121,690,350 of NC_135306.1, read as the reverse complement.
GGATTAAAAAATACATAGAATTTGTAGCTTTTCTATAGTATGTAGTATTTTTGTCACAATCTAATTTGTAAATACTCTATATGTTAGATACATATGTCATTCTTGTAGTTTTAAACAACCTAAAGGATTATTTGAGATTATTTGAAAGGAAAAAAAAAACTAAATCGACATTGTTAATTTTCTTTTTTATTTCTTATTCATTCCTAGTTTGTTGTGAAATTAAAATGATTATGTTTTTGGTTTTCTTGATTTGCTATTTTACTAGTATAACAAAATACATGATTTTTTTAAAAAAAATCTGCCATTTAGGATTTATTCTATGTCACTCACTGAGGCCTATTTTTATATGAGCTAATTTAATTTTGTTTATAAGAAATTTATCTTCTAGGTAGCACCATGAAGACTCTGAGAGGGCAGTTCAGGCTGAGTCAAGGAGAACTAATAAAGTTGGTCAAATACTATCTCTAGGATGGGAAAAATAGTCACCTGAGCTGATGACAAATGATTGTAGCTATTGTCTCTAAACAGGCAACATACAAATCCACAGTCCTTAGAGCAATTTGATTTGAAAGAGAAATCCCCATATGAGAGATATCTATACTTACATGAAGAATGTTATAAACTATGTATCTTTGTTTTTGTTTTTCCCATTATCATATTTTTTGTTCTTCTTTTTTCCTTTTTTGTTTTCTGGTTTAATGTTGTCAGAATGATAAGGGCTCTCATGTAACAAATCTCACGTAAACACTTTCTCCAACTACCTGGACAGTGTTAAGTCACCAAGTCTGTATATCACCTCTGTAATTGCAAAACTCTACATTTCTCTTCATTTTACCACATTGCCATCAAGTTATATGAGCAAAACAAAGAGTAACATTAAGAGGCTAAGGAGGCAGTACTAAGTGCTCTTTCGTTTATTTTTGAAGATTTTCTTTTTTAAAAAATTGTATTGGTACTTTTTAGTTGTACATAACATTGGGATTCATTTTAACATAATTTAAAATGCACATAATATAATTTGCTCTAATTCAGTCCCTAGTACTTCCCCATTCTCTTCCCTTTTCCTTCCTTGGATCTCTTCCCTCCCCTCTGCTGACCTTTCTGCTATATACTTATAGTTGTTTTTGTTCTTTTGTTTTCTACCAGTGCCTTGTAGATATAAATGATGGTGAGATTCACTGTGGTATATTCATAATATGTACACAGGAAAGTTAGATAAGATTCACTCCACTGTTCTTCCCTTATCCCATCCTTCCCTCCTCTCTCCCAATCAATCCCCTTCCTCTACTCTGCTGATCTTTTTCTGGTTTTGATGGAATTCCTCCTCCCCTTTTATTTTCCCCCTGTTCCTTATTTTGGATTAGCTTCTAGATAGCAAGGAAAAATCCTTAGCATTAGAGGTATTTTATATTCAAGTTAAGGAAAATGTAGCAAGTGACTGAACCTTACCTAATTATAAAATACTGTTTAAAAATCTTTTTTCATTCCCCAGATGGTCTAATCTGTTTTTCTTTTCTTCTTTTTAACTACACACTTTTAGGCAAGACTACCACTATAAGGCTTCAAAAATTGAGATAAACTTTTTAAAATTTTTCAATAATCTGATGAAAATGACTTAGACATCACATTTTATGTGTTGAGAAGAGTATGAAGAAAAAATTCAGTTATTTAAGAAATGTGTACAATCCATTAGATCCCTCATTTCAACAGAAACTGAAATCAAATTTGAAAAGATATCTACAAGCCATCCTTTCTAGAAATGTAATAATTATTAAAAATCATATTTCCAGGAAATATGGGTGAAAATTTCTTTATTTTTTCTTAAAACATGATTTAATTTCCTTCAAATAAAAGCTTTATATCACCATTTCAAAACTCAGTATATAACCAGATTTCTTTTTTAAGCAAGATGAAGTACTAGAATTCAAGAATGGATTTATTCTTCCTCTTGACAAAAACTACAACACACACACACACACACACACACACATACACATACACACACAAATCCAACAACAGTGGTATCCAAGATATTAAACAAAAAGCAATAATTAATATGATCCATACCATGTACTAATAGTAAATTGAATTTCATAAAATTAAACTGTTTCCATAAGAAAAAAACTCCAAGAGAATTAAAAACAAAAATACAGATGCATGCTTGGAAAATGTAGGCATATTTGCAAAGTATATCTTCAAGATAGAATTTTTATTACAAAAAGTATAAAAATTAACATAATTGATAACAAGAAAAATGTTGAGAAAATTGAAAAAGGACAAAGATATTTCACCAGAAAAATTCAGAGAAGACAAATAAGTACTTAAAAATTTCAGCTTCAGAGGCCAAGACTTTAATCTATATTAAAATCAAACTTGATAATTCTATATACCTATGGATTATTTTAGCAAATCAAATCCAGCAATATCTATCTACCTATTTGAAGATATATACATCATGACCAAGTGTCATTTGTCAATTCAAGATTGCTTAAACTTTTGAAAATCAAGTTATGTAATTAACCATATTAACAAAATTACATAGAAAGCATGGTTATCCCAACAGGAACATACAAAATTGACAAAATTCAGTAACTATTACTGATGAAAATTCTTACAAACCAGCAATAACAGAACTTCCTCCACCTGCTAACAGACATTATAGTTCATGAAAATATATGGAATACTCTCTCCCTAAGATCAAGAAAAATGCAAGAATACCTTTTCATCACAGTTATTAAATTTTACTGTATGTCTAGACAGGTAAATACAGAAACAGGAATAGAGAATCCCACTTAGAAAAGATGAAGTGAAATCATACTAATTTGCTCATGGTATGATTATATCTATGAAAAATCCAATGGACTCTTCAGGAAAATTACTAGCACTCTTAAGAAAATTCACCAAGCTTGAAAATATAATGTCAAAATAAAAGCAAAAATCAATGACATTTCCACATGTTAGCATTGAACAATCTGAAAGTAAATTTTCAAAAGTAATACCATTTCTAATAGCATTGAAATATGTAAAATATTCTAGCAAAAATCTGATAAATTGTTAAAGACCTGCACACTGAAATCTAAACTTATTTGCTGAGAAAAATATAATGAGTCCTTAATGGAGATTTATTCATGTTGAAAGGTTAGATTGATAAATGATGTCAATTCTCCCCAAAATGAACTATAATAAAATAAAAAATAATCAAGGTTATCGCATATAAAATCACAGGAGGATGTTTTTAGAAACTGAAAAATATTAAAATTCATCAGGAAATATGAAGGACCTCAAACAGCCAAAACCAATTTGAAAAGTAACAATGTTCAAAGATCAACACTATATTAAGGTATACTAGAAGCTAACATCTTCAAGACAGTGTAGTAGTATTGTCATTAAGGTAGATAAATATTCAAAGTGACAGAATAGAGAGGCTAGAAATAGACCCATACATAAATGGAAAAATTTTCAATAAAAAAAGAAAGAGCAATTCATCAATTAAAGGGTAGTCTTTTGAGCAAAGTGTTCGAAAATTGAATGTTTACATCTATATCTACTGTATTAAAAAACTTTAATCCTATACTTCATGTAACCTAATTAGTCAAATTCCTCAAAAACTTCTATATAAATGTTGATTGAAGATTTATTTCTATCACAAAGTGAAAGCAGCTCTTATGTCTATCATCATGATAAACTTTGTGATGGAGTCTTCCAATAGAATACTACATAAAAATTAAAAAGAATAGAATATTGAAACATGTAAGAACATGGATAAATCTCAAAACAGAGAAACTAAATGGAAGAAGCTGGGCCAAAAAGAAAATGCTCATAGTCTCTAATATATGAAATTCTGGGAAATGCAGCCTAAAATGTAGTGATGACAGGTAAATGATCAGTTAGGTACATATCACTGGAGGCAATTAGGTAGCCAAGCCTACAGGGAAAGTTACAAAGTGACAGGAGAAAATATTTGGGGTGACAGAAATGTTTATCACTTTGATAGTGGAGATGATTTCAAAAGATAATGTATAATACAAAACTTATCAAATTGTGCATGTTAAAATGTGTAGTCAATTGTATGTCTGTTATACATCAATAAACCAGTTGTGCAAATGTCATTAAAATACATGGATATACAAGCTGAGGATAAATATTCTATAGAGAGAAACAATGTAGGGCTGGGGCTGTAGCTTAGTGGTAGAGCACTTCCCTCACATGCATGAGGTACTGGGTTCAATCCTCAGCACCACATTAAAAAGATAAATAAGAAAAACAGTGTGCTAGTCTTTTGCTTATTTTTTTCTAATTTTGTAGGCATTATTTTTAATAAAAATAAGTTCTTAGCCTGTTATTTAAATTCAACAGAAAAAGACATTTTATATGAAAAGGTTAAAAATCCTGCACTCCTTAAACTATCCTGACCCAATGGATAACATTTGGAGGGCAGTCTTATTGTAGAGGCTAAGAATATTATAATTGAATAATAAATAGGATCACTGATCTAAAAATCAAAAGATCTAGTGTCAGATACCAATTCCAACAGAAGGTGTTTGTGATAATTCACAAAATATATTTATATCTTTATCATTTTTCATTTGAAAGAAAAGGGAATGTTACTTAAATAGTGTTACTCAAATGACAAGTTCTAATTAGTAGACTATGAAGCTAATTTATGTGGTTGTGCATAGTGTAAAAGATAGAACAGAATAAATATTAGTTAATTGCTCTTGAAAAATGGACCTGGTATATCACTAAGCTCTAATTTCAAATTTGATGTAAATTCATTCATGTACTAGAATGCAATATAAATTTTTTTACATTATTTTGATTAGTGCATTATAGCTATACATAATAGTAGGGTTCACTTTGACATAACCACACAGGCATTGGATATAATTTCTTAATGTTAATCATATTTGCCAAGTTTGAAAGATAGACACTTAACTATTTCTGAGTCTATTTAGTCCTTTGACATTGCAATATGTAAAAATTATTTAAACAGTAGACCTATAAATTGGGATTCAGACAAGATGATTCATATGAACTTTTCTACCTTATTATTACTCATGCTAGCAAGTGAGCCAAACCCATCTTTTCAAAAATACAACTAATGTTTGCAAAATTATCCTCTACATAAATAATGGTATTTCCTGATATTTGAGCAAATGACTCAGAGACAAATTGAGAAATTCAAAAAGTCCAGAGGATGATAAAGAAACCACAAAGTGCCTTTGTTTTGTAACTAAAAAAACTAAACAAAAAACGGAAAACAAAACAAATAAAAAAAAAAAAAACAGTGAAACTCATCTTAGGGAGATTTTTTAGTATACTTTGATCTAACCCTCTGAGATCCTCAATCTGAAAATAAAAAAAAATCCAGATCAATAAATACAAATGACAAAACTATTCCTAGTCTTGACTATAATTTCTTTCAAAAATAATAAATCTTCCCTACAGATTTTTTTAAATTTAAAATTAATGAAAATGAAATTGGGTCAATGGGTTAATGTTTTAAAAATAATTATTTAAAAGTTTTAAAACAATATTTCTAAAATTAGATATGATAAGTGCAGAAAATCATAAAGAAGAACACTATTAAAAACTATTATACTAGTATTAAGAATATTTCACTGTTATGAATGCATTAGGTCAAGGTGGGAAATCCCTATTCTCCTTCAGGGGGGATTTAAATATATATGTCTATATATGTTCTTGCCTTAGTGTGCTTAACATTTCTCCAGGATGTGACAGCTCAGGGCTATATTTGTTCAATTAGATCAAAACATTATAAATGAAAATGAAGAGTGAGTCAGGGATAAATCAACACTTAAGGCCACTTAGTCACTTTTGTGGACAGAAGGCAGCAGTCCTTGTGTAAGGAAGTTCTGAAGGAGGCAGCCCTAGCTTTCATTTAGGACAATGCTGTAAAGAGTGACTCAAGGATGAGGGTCAGGCTCAGCAGAGCATCAAAGGCACACACAGAAAGCCAGCCCATGCTGATTCTCACGCACCTCCTCATAGGGGTTAGAGCAACACTGTAATGAGAAAGTTGAGATTTGGAGACCATCCAATGGTGGGGGTGGGGGGTGAGTACCCTCACAGAGGGAGACAAGAACAAGGCAAAGAGCAGCTGTATTTGAAGCTGTGGTGACACTGAGTAGTCACATTTTAGGTCATGGGACTTCTCCCATGGGTCAGAACAAGGCTGCCCTCCAAGTGTTATCCATTAGACTCACAGGTTTGCAGACCAAACTGCTGACTGCTGAAGGAGAGTTCACCAGCCTTGAGGGAGTTTGGCAGAGAGGATGGATGGGCCTGTGGGCCCTGGTTTCCCTGAAGTACTTTTCCCACTGCTCTGTACTTTGTAGAGGAATTCTGACCTTCTGTATTTGCCATAATTTAGTGGTTGAGATCTTAAACTGTGCTTAGAATCAAATCATATGTGCACAAAAAGAAAAGTGTCATCTCTCACCAGCTAAACAGAAGAGAAGCTTTATGTGTCCCTTAGTATGAGACATAGCTAAAGATAAACAACATTATAAAAACAGAAATTATCAAGCAGATAGAGAAAGACTCCATCAATCGGGGTTGAAACAATAGTCTATGACATTGATTAATATTATTATATGCTTAGGGGGAATATGGAATATACTTATGTGTGGAATATGGAATATAATTACACTTATACAGAATAACAGGTAAGATAATTGACTTTGGAATCAAAAAGGTCTAGGTTCCAGTTCTAATTTTTCACTTATTAACTTGGTAACCTTTCTAATAGTCTTTAATTATTATCATAAATGGCAAAATACTTCCAGGCACTGTGGCTCATAAATGTAATACAAGTGGTTCAGGAGACTAAGGAAGGAGGATTGTGAGTTCAAAGCCAGCACAAGTAACTTAGCGAGTCCCTAAGCAACTTAGTGAGAACCTGTCTCAAAATAAAATATTTCAAAAAAAGGGCTGGGGATATGGATCAGTGATTAAGCAACTCTGGGTTCAATTCCTGATACCACAGTCTGGGTTTAATCCCTGATACTACACACAGACAAAAAGGCATAATACCAACCTTATAGTGTTGCTTCAAAGATTTCATAAAAAAAGTATGTAACAATAGCTTGTACCAAGCATATATCTGTATATGCATACATACACATTTAATTGCTGCTATTAAAACAATAGAAGTAGAATTTCTGTTTTTGTAGGACAGAATTGAAAACATGATTCAACTAAATATAAATAACATTCAGAGGAAGGCTGATCAAAACTTATGATTATTATGACATTAAATAATAAATTTGATCTAATTATATTTGAAGCCAAAATAAATAGCTTGGTGACAACTTGTCACACACATACCAGTGCTGGTGCAAATGTTATATGTGCCTTTCAATCTGATTTCTCCTGACTTGGTCATTATGCGTTGCATTTAGTATCAAATTATCTTACTGTACTCTATAAATATGTAAGTAAAATAATAATAATAAATAATAGTAATATGTATTAGCATCTAAAAGTTTACTTAATTCAATCTTTCAATTGTCTAAATTCTTACCAGGGTGTAATGTGACATATTCTGCCAGAAATATGGGCTATATCTATCAATTGATTGATATAATTAGTAATTAGTAATCTGATTAGTAGCATTTTGCTGGTCTGCTCTATTCATCAGTGATTGTCCCCAGAATGTTGCATAGGTAACTGTATGATGAATATAACAAAATGATTTTCATGACACCAATATCCCTGCTATGTCCCTCAATTACAAGCTGTTAACACTTTTATATTTATGATAAAATACCTGTACCATAAAATTTACCATTTGACCACTTGAAAATGTAAATTTAAATGGCATTTAGTACATTCAAATGATGTACAATCATCGATATCTACTTTTCGAATACTATCATCACCCCAGAAATAAACAACATGCTCACCAAGTAGTCACTTCCTGTCCCTTTCCTTGGTTCTGGTTTCTATCTCTATAGATTTGTTCATTTTCAACACCTTTAATATAAATGGAATTATACATTATATATCCTTTGAGTCTGGCTTCTTTCATTTATTCTTAATGTTTTCATTCTTCGCCCATGTTTCTATGGTTGAGAAATAGTCCATTATATCTCTGTACTAATCAATTGGTAGATATTCAGGTTGTTCTCATCGCTGGGCTATTGTGAATATCGCTGTCATGGATAGTCATTAGAGAGCTTTTGTTGAACAGGCTGTTAATATAGTAAAGCCTCTTTCTACACTAGCACAGGCTCTTCTCCTTGAGTGGTATTTAGTGGTGTTCAGATTCTGTTGCCTTTCTTCTCTTGCCACTCATTTATTTTTTTTTTTTTGTGCAACAAATTTCACCTCCACAAATTCTTATATGCATCCCAGATGAAGGTTGCCACATACATCTGTGCCTTTTATCATGCTTTTCTACTGCCTAATCACTCCATTAAATACTCACTCACTTCTTGGCTTTCAATAAACAGCTCAGCTCATTTGTGCCTTCCTGCCAGAAGCCTTCCTAGGTCTCCTTTCTTTGTTCCTCTTCATCTGACCAATGACATCATTAAAAATAGGTCAGTTCCACTTTATTGCACCCATTTATGTGAATATAGGTTCCTCTGCTAAACCATGAGATCCAGGAACTAAGAGACCATGTCTGATTGATCTGTGTATCCCAGCAGACAGTTCAGCTACCTATTAGATACTCTGTAACAATTTGACAAGTAAATGCATTAAATGTATAGATAGATGAATGATATTTACATTTTATGAAGCAAAAGGAGAGGAAATTTCTGCATACTTATTTAACCCTAATTTTAATCAGAATTTGCCTTACATCTCTCCTCATGCCTGTCTACCTCAGTCAACTGGTCTTTCAGGGTCATTTCCCCAAAAACAGCCTAGATGAAAATACCAGGTGCTACAGAAGAACAATAACTATGGCTGAGAAGGATAAGGGCAATTTATGGCACTTCAATTCTTATATTCCAAAGTCCACATCGATTCACTTTGAGTACTGAGTCCCTACTAACTAGGGACCAAAATAGACTCAGGTTGTTTAGTGTACATCACTGTGACCAAAATACCTGACAAGAACGACATAGAGGAGGGAAAGTGTATTTAGGGCTCTTGGTTTTAGCAATCTCAGTTTAGAGACAGTTCACTCCATTGCTCTGGGCCCAAGATGAAACAGCATACCACCGGAGAAGAGCCCAGAGGAGGAAAGGTTCTCAGCTCGTGGCAGGAGTTCAGAAGCAGGGGACAAGAAGAGGGCAGGCAGGAAGGTCCACAGGACAGATTCCAGTTACCTCCCTCTGCCAGTCTTGCCATACCTGCCTACAGTTACCATCCAGTCCATGCACCCTAGGATGGACTAGCTGGGCTACACCTCTCCTGATCTAATCATCTTACCTCTGAATATTTCTGCATTAATAGGAGCTACTGGGGGACACCTCATCCAAACCGTAACACAAGTACAATATCAAACGTCTCAGCTTCAGTCCCACTCCAACTCTCAGACAGCTGACCATGGAATCTCCAGCTAAATGTTCATTTTGACTCAATAATTTAAAATATTCAATGGAGAAGGTTATAAAAGATTTTCTTAACACATGGATTCAAATATATTCAAAATGCATTCAACCCATCATCAGCTCTTAATTGGTTATGCTAATAAGGAACAAAATTGCATATTTTATTTCAAGTGGAAAACTCTCACCATGCCCTCATCCAACCAAATTATATGTTTAAGGCATGACAAAGCTCAATCATTACCTCAGAGAAGTTTTGTTGGCTATTCTGGTCTGATTTAAATGTCCCTTCCTCTGCTCTCATCATACCTACCTCTGTCCTGTAAGCTTGGGCAAACCTGTCTCTGTGTCCTGATAAATTCTAAGGTTTATGATGGAGAAGTCATGTTTTATCTACAGTGATTCATACAGTGCCTTGTACATAGCAGGTGCTCAATCAATGATGTTAAAGGAATGTTGTACACATTCAATCAAGTGTGATAGAAGCCTGATATTGGTGGCCAACAAAGAAAGAGGCAAGTAGTAATGAGTAATCAGTTTCAACCACCTTGCTTCATTCAGAAGACCAAAAAAATATTTCACCATTGAAACATAAAGTGAAATAAGTTTGCAATCAGCTTTAGCACAGGTGAAGTGATTGTAAAGGTCTGTGAAGAGGAATTTTGTCCACACTCTCCTTTAGCTTTTGGGAACAGAGCCTGTCATAAAATCACTTCTCATAGTTAAAGAGTGAATTTAATTGGAAGTAACAGGCAGTGTCTTTCTCTTTTCATATTACTGTAGAAGTCTGAAATTAAAGCAATTACTATAACCCAATCCTGACATGATCAAAAGCAAGGACATTTTTCAATCCATGCCTTTCAACTTCAGAAGACCCTCAAGAATAAGAATTAGAAAATAAGACCAACTGTTAAATTATCCTGCTGAACTATTTTAGGAGGGGAAAGAAGGGTGTCAAAAATTATTACATCTAATTTGACAGAATCTTTTGGCTAGTTGTAAATTTTAATTTTGCATCATAATACTTTTTATAATATATTTTTACATTTATTTAATGAACCAAAAAATCACAAGCTCAGAATTACAGTGACTGCATAATTGCCAGTAAATGCAATTTTCAAGTTATTAAGTAAGCTTTTACAAGCCAGCTGCAGTTATAAGATGTCTGCTCACTTTAACAAAGAGCTAAAGGAGAGTTGTTATTTAAGGATTCATAAATACAGGAGCAAAAATATGGGAAGTAATTTTCAAAGTGCCTCCAGTGAGTTGATTGTCAGTGAAACTAAGAAATATGAACTAGCTAGAATAATTTTTTGCAACAAAACACTACTAAAATCTCCATTGGTAGTTTCAGTATATTACACTTTGGGAGGATTTTTCTTGGTCATCTTATCTGCCATCAAACAAAATTTGACAAAGTAATAAAACATCGAGATTTTTTTTTCTGTTGTTTCCTGCTCCATGAAAAGCTCTTATAACCATGATCTTGTTTCATTCTTAGAAATCACTTTCATGAAAATTGACCTTCTAAGTTTGACTCGAGTTAATGAATTTGCATCTTTGCTCTGTTGATAGTTGTTTTCATGAAAAGGAACATCTAAAATTCTATGTATTTCTCAGTCTTCAGAGCATGTATTTAGTTTCATTGAAGCATATCCTATTTACTTATCAACTTCAGAAGAATATGATGCTAATGTCTTTTACTAGATCTCAATGCTCCATAAAAATGTAGCTTTAGCTTTTTCCTTGATACAATATTTTACATTTATATGACATTTCAGTATTATTTATTCCACAATTTTTTCATTTTAGGATTTATGTATACTAATGGAGCAGTTACTAATTTCATATTACTTGGTTTCTAGTGAAAAGCATGACTACCAATTGCATCTAATTCCCTCCTCAATGAAAGAAAAGCCATACAATAAAATTCAAGTTTAAATTTAAATTTAGAGGATATTTACTCACTTTCTCTATATGATAAGGAGTATACATCTTTATTCCTGTTCTTAAGGAATTATAGTTTCACAAAAGCTAATGGTACATGATGATGTGATCACAAGAAATCAAAGAAAGGAGAAATCAGCATCAACATGAAGGCACATAACTATTCCATGGTGTAGAATAGACATCATCAGAGGCAGAAAAGACAGGTAGAATTTGAGGGAACAAATGAATAGAGATAATACTTAAAGTTCTTCACAAACCCAGAAGGTTGCATAGATCCTGCTGTTCTTCTGCACACTGAGGTTCAGCCATGACTTGACCTCAGAGCAAACTGAGATTGGTAATATCCTGATCCTCCTGTCCAGAATGCTGTTCCACATTCTTTTTTTTTATATTTCAGATAGCTTTTATTGTTTTTATTTATTTTTATATGTTATTATTATTATTGTTATTTGCATTACAATTCTTAATACATCTTTATACCACAATTTATCATATCTCTGTATACAAGATATGTTGACACCAAATTCACATCTTCATACATGTATTTTGTACAATGATGAGGGTCTCCTTTCACTATCTATGCAATTCCCCTTCTCCCTACCTTTCCCTCCCACCCATCTTCTCTATCTAGAGGTAGTCTTCTTCCCATGGTCTTCCTCCCTACTCCATTTTGAGTCACCCCCCTTATATCAGAGAAGACATTCAGCATTTGTTTTGGGGGGATTGGCTAACTTTACTTAACATAGTCTGCTCTAATGCCATCCATTTCCCTGCAAATGCCATGATCTTATTATTTTTTAGTGCTGAATAATATTACATTGTGTATAAATGCCACATTTTTTATCCATTCATCCATTGAAGGACATCTAGTTTGTTTGCTGATAATATGATTCTATACCTAGAAGACCCCAAAAAATCTAACAAAAAACTTCTAGAACTAGTAAATGAATTCAGCAAAGTGGCAGGATATAAAATCAACACCCATAAATCAAAGGCATTCCTGTATATCAGTGACAAATCCTCTGAAAAGGAAATGAGGAAAACTACCCCATTCACAATATCCACATTCTTTATCTGTGAACTCATCACATAGGAATTACCTTTAACAGTAAGTCCTTATAAAGCCTTCCCTTGATAATACTGGTTCCAAGTGTAAACAAGGTCCATTTGTGATTTGCTCATCCTCCTCAATAATAGCTAAACAATGTGATAATCACTTATTTATTCATATACATTTGTGTTCTACATATCTTCACTCAAGTGATCAGTCCATGAGATTAGGGATTGTGTTTGTCTTATTCATCTCTATTTTTAATGTTTAATTCCCAGGAATGTGGTTGTTTCATTGGAGAAATTCAACATTTTTTGAGGAAATAAATGGGAGAAAATAATGCAAAGAGTCAAACCATATAGTGTTTGCAATTTATTACAGAATAGAAGAAAAACCAAGGATCTTGGAGCTTAGCTGACTCTGATATAGATAGTTGCCTCTGATACTATTCATCCTGTGACAGTATTAATTTCCTCTAAGCACATTCTTCATGGGCACAAGCCTTTGGTCCACCCAATGCTGAAGGTTTGTAATTAAGATTATATAAAGCAACAGATGCAAAATCCCTAGCACACACTTGCAATTTCTGATATTTATCTACTAGTGTTAACTATATAATGATATGTTTGAAATTCTTATGAGTAATAATACTTTAAATGATTAGGTTTATAATGAAATCAAACCCATTGAAGTGATTTGCTAGACTTTTATTGTCTATGTGAATTTAAGTTTCTCCAAGTTTTTTTTACACTTACTGGAATTTAATTTTTAGTAGACTGTTTTGCTTTTTGCTTAACTGCTCAATTTGGTCACATATTATGATTTTTGATTTTTAAGCCTAGTGGGGAAATGAAGAGTACAGTTTAACCCAGGCCTCACAAAGCCATATTTGCCTCCTTGCCCTTGATGGGGACACAGTGCCAGTAAACAGCAACAGCTTCATCAGCTGTGTCTTCTTTCTTCTCTCTCTCTTTCTCTCTCTGCATGAGAGGGGCAGGGACAGAGACAGAGACAGGGATACAACAGAGTGAGAGTTTGTAAAAGATTAAGTCACAGAAAATTCTTGACAAAGTATAGAAAAGAAGTGTTAGATCAAGCCAACCACCCATGAGATAAAAGTGACTCATGATTTGCAAATAAGAGAAACAAGTATAATATTGGCTATAACAGCTCTTGTCCATTTAAAAATGTCCCTGCATCATAAGTTGGGTAAAGTTTCTAACCACTTTCAGATAGAACAAGATATATACTAGCTGGCATTTTTCTTGAAATTGAATGAGAAAAAATAATGTCCATTTAAATCACCTAATTTTCTTAATTATTTCCAGTCAGAAAATGCATCATGCATTTTGTTCAAAATAAATATATAATGAGACCCTTGCTATTTCTGCAATTTCTCAGAAAATGAAACAAATGTAAAAGAAGTGAAATACATGTTAAATTGACACTTGATAGAAATTGCCTATTCATCAGGAAAATGTTACATGGTTAAAAATGTTTACCCACATATATTTTATGGAGCATATTCATTCAAATCTAGAAGTACTTTGGGATCTTAATTTAGTACTACGATGAAAAATGCTTTTTACCCATTTAAAGTAGTTTATTGCCTAAATGTCTTATCTGGCAATTTCTTGACAGTTATATTAATTCTTTTTTATTTAGAGTAGAGTGACTACTCATGGATAAAAAATATCTTACATTTTAAACCTTACATTTACCTCAAATGTAGCTTTTTGGAAAAGAAAAATAAATGTTTTCACCGCAAAACCTAGTCAAATGCTCAGTTTCTCTGTCACTCACGTAATCCCCCTTTTTAAAACCTGCATTAGCCCCAACTCTGGCTGATCTTGGAATTCTTGCCATTTCATTTTCTTTTTAAATCTAAGAAATAACTGCTATTTTTAAAGGTTCTTCAAAAGTTGATTAAGGATAGAATCTTTGAATGCTATACCAAACAAATAGTAGTCCCACAAAATAAATAAGAATGTAGTTAATGTATATTATAATTAATCATAAATAATGAATGGAACAATGATTCAAGTTAGTAGATTTAGAACTGGAAGCCACAATGCAGTTCTTTTATTCTTGTTATTAATTTACACTAGTAGCCTATTTAACATGAAACTAAGCAAAAATTTCTATATATACATGGTATTATTGATAGTGCTCATGACTGATGCAGTGCAATTAAAAAGCAGAGATTTTTAGAGACAATAAAAGATTGTAAAAAAGATCAAAGATCAAAGTTAGAAAACTCACATTCCTTAATTTTGATATTTATTTAAAAGCATGGTAGCCAAAACAAATGTGATACCAACATAAGGATAAATATACAGATAAATAGAAAAGAAAAGAGAAACAAAAAACAGACCCACGCAGATATTATTAACTGATTTTTTTTTCTCAGTGGTTCCAAAGAAATTTAATAGAAAAGAATTCCCCCTTTTAAAAAAAAAAAAAACATAGTGCCAGAATAATTTGACATACATGTGCCAAAGAATAACAACAACTACTTTAACACTTATACAAGTAAACATGAGATAAAGTCTGTAAAACTTAGACAAAGATTTCTTAGGGAATCAACAGGTGATCCACAATATTTTTAAATGATAAATTGAACTTTAACACAATTAAAGCTCTTGTTCTTAGAATAATACCTTTAGTAAAATGAAAAGGCAAACTAGACACTTTGTGAATTTTTTTCAAAGTCACAATAGAGGTCTTATATCCAGAGAGACTTCATATAGAAGAACTCAATTCTAAGAGTTCTTAGTAATAACTGAATGATAACCAATAATACCTATTATTCAACTTCCTAGTGAAAGACAAAGAATTCACAAAAGTGGACAGAAAATTTTGAACAGATCCAACACACGTACACATAAACTATGGAAAATTACACATGTAAGACATTCAATATCTTAAGTCATGGGGAAATACATTAAGCCACATTGAGATATCTATGCCGCTGTGTTGGCCAAATTGGAAAGACTACAGTGTCAAATGCTAGTGAAGAGCAGAGCACTGGGAACGCCCTGCTCTGTTGAACGCAATGTACTGTGTAACTGTCTGCTAAGTTAAACATGTATAGTGTACTCTAGTTAGAAATTCAACTCCTAAAAACTACAATGGAAAATATAATATAATTAAACAATAGCTATACTTCAATCTTCACATCAGCTTTATTCATATTAACAAAGTATGGAAACAATTCAAGTGTCCTAAATATGTTTCTAGTTTTGACTCCTATCTTATACTTGCTCTCCACAGTTCTGCTAAAGTTCTCCTTGTTTTCTTTTATAGTCCTAAAGTAGCTCTTTACCTAGTTTCTCAGATCTAAACAATTTTCTACATTATTACTACAGTGAGCATTGAAAAACATGGGTCTGATCAGCACTCCCTTTCTTCCCTTACTCCTTTTATTACTGTCTTGTGCTAGACATGAATTGCAAACTCAAAGCATCTTGCTCCTCAGTATCTGATCCTTGCCTTTTTATACAGCTTCCACTCCCAAACCTTATCCCCCATATCCAGTCCTACAGAACCTGTAATTTTCCATGGCGGTATATGTTCATCCCAGAGCTGTCTTTACCTTGAGGTTCTTTCTTTCCCTTCTCTCCTGGGCTAATCATCAGTACCCTTCATTACCAAATATTTTTCTCCTCCAGAAAAGCTATTTGAAGTAAATCTACACTAGCTTGCCCTTCCCCTTCTTGGCTTCTTGTGCACAGTTCTATCATGGAACTTAAGACCTTCTCTTCACAGTGTTTTTCATAGTTATCTACATCCCTGATCAATGGATGCCTTGAGTTCAGAAACAAAGTCATTCTTATGTTTATAACCCCAGCTGCTAGCATAATATGTGAGGTAAACATATATGAAATGAATAAATTAGTTGTAGCCAGGAGCTGTGGTGTACACCTGTAATCCCAGTGGCTCTGAAGGCTGAGGCAGGAGGATCATGAGTTCAAAGCCAGCCTCAGCAAGTGAGGAACTAAACAACTCAGTGAGATCCTGTCTCTAAATAAAATATAAAATAGGGTTGGGGATGGGGCTGAGTGGTTGAGTGTTCCCGAGTTCAATCCCTGGTATCCCCTCCTAACAAAAATTAATTGTAGGTAAAATTCTTTCTACCGCAAGGTTTTTGGACAAACATGAAAATTCTGCATCCAACTTTTTCCCCCATTTTCTATTTCTACCACACCATTGAAAGTTCTATGATATTTTCTTTTCTCTTATTTAACTGAATGCTTTAGCAATATCAAATTTCTAAGAAAGTGTTGAGAATTTAATTTAATGGAAGATCTGTGAATATATAACTAAATCATTTAATACTTCCAATAGCTTCTTCATGTTTCAGTTTCTCATAAACTGAGGGATAGACTCTGATGTTCATCCTAATTTCAAATTGTAGTTTTTACCTCTACAGCTGGAAAGTCTAATAGCTTTATTCTTTAAGAAAGGTTTAAATTTTCATATTCTTTTTTTTAACCTACAAAATCTTTTTTGGCAAAATTTCTACTCACCTAATATTTAGCTCAATAATTCATTCTTTGCTGGCCATCTAGATTTTGCTTTCTTCTCCATCCAAGATTGTAACACACTATTGCTAAACGATTTTCTGTCCCAGTCTCTTGAAGCTGTCATCTATTTCAGTGATTCTCCTATGGCCTCAGATCAAACACCAGCTTCTGAATGCTGCCTTCAAAATGCTGAAGCTAGGCCTATTCTCCCTCCTTTTTTGTGTGTCCTGTTAACCTTATTTCTCACCCTGCTTCTGTTACAGATCCTGAGTCCTGCCTGGCAGCCTTTTGTCCATGTTACCCAGTTCACCCCGTTCCATTTTTTTCCACCCGTTTCAGAAAGAGTTCACTACCTGTCTCCTTCAAACACTTAAGCTCGATTAACCCCATTTCTCCTCTGACCTTTTTGCAGAGCTCCTAAGGAACCTTTACTTCATGTACAAGTAATGAACAATCTGCCTAAGCACTCACATTGTCAAGTTCATGGCACCAAATAAAGTCATTTAAAGAACAGCATTAATTAGATTAAGTACGAAATAAATCCATGAGCACCCAGGTCTTGGTCCCAGCTTAGTCCCAGATTTGTTGCCTCCCTCCCTTAAGCCTTACAGAGAAAAATATGGGGTGCAGCCTCAGCCGGTCAAACTCAGACTCAACTGAGATTCTAGCAGGTAGAATATCTTTTAGTTTATTAGATATATAATAAATGTATTGATTCCACTTGGATGGCCTTTATTTTCTAATTAAAATTTTATCAATTTCCATTCAAAAATACTTTAAGAACCTAAAAAAAAAAATCAGACTATTAAAGCTTTTGTGTAATTTGTCCAAAATATTCCACACAGTGTCAATGGTTGAAACAGACTTTGTGAGCCATCTATTCAAATCAGCTTCATGTTTCACAGATGAGGAAATTAAGACACACCGAAGTGACGACATTTCTTGAAGGTCTCAGTACTTTTAGCAGAAAGTCAATCTTAAGGCATGTTTTCCCAATTCCCAGTCCTACCATACTTCTTCATTTCTGTTTGTTTTGTTTTGTTTATATGCTGTTTTGTTTTGTTTATATGCTGTCAGGACATAGGCAGCATAAGCCTATTGTCCCGCTGTTGTTAACTGATGGATGAATACAGTGCTGCCATATTATTTGTCCCCATGTGTTTGTTGTTGAAAAAGGCAAGACAGTTTTATTATAACTAACCCCTTAGGAGTACAAGGAACATCCCTACACAAGCATAATGAAGCTTTCCTCTTTACAAATGAGATTTCATTAAAGAAAGGACATGATAGGATTTGCTCTAAAAAATGATTTTCTGTTTCTTATAATTGTCGTTTCCCAGCTTACTTCATGAGTAAATTTTGAAAATTGAATTTCAAAGTGAATACTAAAGAACAACATTGTTATTAAAGATATTATAGTACTTATGTATATTTGGAATACATATGTTTTGAATGATTGTAGTTTTTTTTTTTCTTTTCCTTTATTACCAAGAATTGAATCCAGAGGTATTTAACCACAGGGCTAGATCCCAGCCTGTTTTTTTTACTTTTTATTTTGAGACAGGGTCTGGCTAAGTTTCTGAGGATCTCACTGAGGCTGAGGCCCTAAGTTGCTGAGGCTGGCTTTGAACTTAAAATCCTCCCTCCTCAGCCTCCGGAGCTGCTGGGATTATAGGCATGCATCACTGTGTCAGGCTATTATAGTTCTTAATAGCTCTTTCTGTAGGGAAGAAGTAGCCTCATTAAGTGTTAATTTAAAAATTTAGCACAGTAGCTGAAGACATATCGTTATATAATTTTTAATTATAGATATAAAATGGGCACCATAAATAATTGTTTTTATATTTCACACCTGTATATACTCAGAATGGAAATTTTCTGTATTTTTCTCTAAAATACAATCTTGAGTCTAGGTATGTGGTTTTAATTTATAATATTTATAAAAAGATGAAAGCAGAAACTTTGGAACTTGCTACATTTTTCCTAGAGTTAGTCTTTTTAGTAATAATTGTAACTATTATTCTTTGGTTATTATCAGAAAGTATGCTTAAAATTTTATGCATGAAATAACAAAAAATGATTGAAATAACCTAAATTTTCATTTTCTAGATCAAGAAATTACCCCAGATCAAACAGCTGGCATTTTATTTGACTCAGATGTCATTTATGCCAAAAAAGTCCCCATAATCTTAAAAAATAAAAAGGTTATGTTAATTGATTGCCATCTGCGTGCCTGGTAACGGGTGAATGGAATTCATATCGAAGTGAGCTAGAACGTCTGTGTTGTTAACATCTTTGAGGTTACTCCAAAATGGATCATTTTTCCCAAGGAATCTGTTGTTTTCAAAGTGGGAAATGACACCATAATTGGGATTCTTTTAAATCCTAAAAACTTAAGCAGATCTGGCAATGACATTTATATATATGTAAGAATGTTTATTTTAGCATTAAGGTGTCAAAATATTTTTTTGAAATGATAAAACAAGCTATAGTGTATTCACAAAATAAGAAACAACATTTCACTTTTAATGTGTGATATAAAAACATTTTATAATGAGATTATTAATGCATCTATTTAAAAATATTTAGGAACATATATAATGTGCTTGACACAACTCAAGTGGTTAGATGGGCATTGTTTTAGTCAGCTTTTTCACTATTGTGACTAAAGGATCTGACCAGAACAACTGTAGAGAAGTTAAGGGTTATTTGAGGGCTCATTGTTTCAAATGTCTTAGCCTCCATTTCTCAGGGCTCAAGATGAGGCTGAACAACATGGTGGAGGGTGTGGCAGACGGAAGCAGCTCACATCACAGTGACCAGAAAGCAGAGAGAGAGTCCATCCACTCACTAGATACAAATATATACCCAAAGCCACATCCCAATTCCCACCTCCTCCAGCCACACCCTACCACTTCAGTTACCACACAGTTAATCCCCATTAGGGGATTAAATCGTTGATTGGGTTAAATCTCTTACAACCCAATCATTTCTCTTCTGAACCTTCTTGCACTTTCTCCCACATGAGCTTTTTGGGGACACCTCACATCCAAACCATAACCACCATAAAGCAAAATAAACAAACCCAGGAAAGCTTATGTTTTCATGGTGAAAACATTACAGAGACGCAATGCTCATAAATAATAGGGAAAATATTATAAATAATAAAGTGACAGTGCAAGGGGACAGGAAAAAAATGGGATGCAGCAATTTAAGGACAGTAAAGAAAAACAGGTGTGTGAATACCTGGGAGGACCATTCAGACACAGGGAATATTACAGCCCAGGAATTGGAACAAGTTCAACAATAGCATTCAAAATGAACTCCTATGCTAACCACACAATTCACATATGCTTTGAGGT
Organism: Callospermophilus lateralis; assembly: GCF_048772815.1. NCBI lineage: Eukaryota > Metazoa > Chordata > Mammalia > Rodentia > Sciuridae > Callospermophilus > Callospermophilus lateralis. The sequence continues at coordinate 121,669,937 of NC_135306.1, read as the reverse complement.
TCAGAATTGCTAAATTCTCTTGACCATCTACACAGATGTGGCTGTGTTTTCTAGCTATCCCTAGTTTATATTGATTAACTGAGTGCCTATCATATGCCAAGCACTTTACCCAAATTCCTTGAAATTCTTTTCACAAATATGCAAATTAGGTATTCTCTTTATATTGACAAAAGGACTGAAAACTAGAAAGATTTAGATTCTGCCACATTCAAATTCTGATCATATGTTTTTCTGGTTCAAACCTCTTTGTATACCTCAGTTTTCTCTTCATCTATTGAAGGATATCTTGGTTGCTATCAAGTTTTGACAATTGTGAATAAAGCTACTATTAAAAAATTCCCTTTCTATGACATCTTACTGTGTCATGGTTAATGAAGTTGCAAATGTTTGCATAAGTAAGATCTTATTGAATAGAGTAAGATATCAAAATTAAAATATCTCAGATGTCTATTCAATAAGATTTGCACAATCTTTTTCCACAGGCATAAAATAATTTATTGATGTATATAAACTTTATGTTGACTTTACCAGAGATTAACACTTTCAAATATGCCATTCCTCATAGAGAATTCTAAATATATCTTTGTTTCCTACTAAATTTGTAATTCAAAATTACATTCACTGCATATTTTTGCCTAGCAGATAACTTTGTAAAACACTTTAGAGGATTTTTTATTTTAAGACTATAAAAACAGAAATACATAAATTCACATGTAATCATGCATTTTAGAAAATATCTGTACTACATTAGTATGCAAAGAATAATAGTCCATATTGGGACTTAGATTTTTCAATATGTCAGATTTTATAGAATAGTTTGTTCTAGGTATTGTTTATTCAAACAGACTAGGAAATCTAAAAATGTATACACACATTCACAAATACACACACACAGAGTTATATTTTCAGCCTTATCAAAAAGGAAATTGTCATTTTTTTATAAAATGAATGAATATAGACATTATGTTAAGTAAAATAAGCCAGACACAGAAAGAAACATACTGCATGATCTCATTTATATGTGAACTTTGAAAAAGCCAACTCAGTAGAATAGAAATTTGGAGGGTGGTGACCAGGGACTAGCAGGGTAGGGACATGAGGAGATGTTACTTAAAGGGTACAAACTTTCAGCTACAACATACATCAGTTCTGGAGACATGATGAACATCAAGGTGACTATAGTTAATAAGAACATTCACTTGAGATGTTTTAAGAGACTATAGTTTAAGTGTTCTTATCACATAGAAGGTAACTGTATGAGTTGATGGATATATTATTTAGCATAATAGTTCCAGTCAATTCACAATGCACATGGATTTCAACCCTTCACATTTTACACCCTAATTAAACACACCCTTTACTTCTCAATGAAACCTTAACAAAGCTGGGAGTAGAAAAATGGCATGAAGGCATTTTGGTGATAACAAGGCAGCAGAGACTTGGAGAGGTAGAGACCTGAGAAAAGATGGAGTGCAGACAGGAGGCTTGTTGTCAGCTCCACTTTTCTCAACAGTATGGTTGAAGAACTGGATGGTCAAACACAACTTTGGTAATTTCAAGTTGTTTTAGCAAAAAAAAAAAAAAAATGGAACTTGGGGTAATTTCTAGTGCTTTTTCTTTTGATGCATAAACCCATATTTCCATATGCCCTCATTTCTATCCTTTTAGAAAAAAAATTAAAACATCTCTTGTAGTGTATCTCTGGTGTTACTGAATTCTATAAATATTGAGTGGTAGAAAACATTTTTGTTTAACTATGCTTTTGAAAAATATTATAGCAGACCCGTCTTTTCCCCCATTGCTTTAAAGTGAGATTTCATTATCTTTTGTCTTGCATTATTTTCTTCAGGAAATCTATTGCTATCGTATTTTATTCTATATTTAAAATGTCTGTTTATTTCTTTTGGAAACAAAGATTTGCTTCTTTATTGCTGGCTTTGAAAATTAATGATGACACAATTAGATACTATTCTCTTTATATTCCTTTAGGTCCCTTATAAGGGTTTCATTAAGCTTTGGTTTCATTAAGATCTATGGTTTTGGTTTTGGCTATTTAACAGATTTGTAATAATTTTAGCCATTATCGTTTCAAATTTCTGCCCTCCTCTCTGTTTCACAGAGTTCAATTACACATACAGGAGAGTTGACGGCTCTCTTATGGTCTATTATTCTTAGTTTGTTTAGTTTTTTTGTTTGTTTGTTTTTGGTTCTCTTTATGTTTCCTCCTGGACTGATTCCATTTCTATGTCTTCAAGTTTAGGAATCCTTTCTTCAGCAATATCTCACCTGGTATTATCCCATCCTTTGAATTCCTTTAAATTTTTTAAGCGTATGCATTATAGTGTTGACAGAAATCCATTTTAGGCCTTTCTATGTGTTTCATTTCTCTATTTAATTTTTTGAACACTTACAACACAGTCACCAGAACTGTTTTAATGGCTCTGTATCTTAATCTAACATCAATGTGAATTCAGGTCTAGTTTTAATTTATTGATTTTTGTCCTCCTGTGCATTATATCATCCTATTTTTTGGCAAAGCAGATACTTTTACTGTTTTCGGACATTGTGAATATTACCTTACTAGGTTCTGGATATTAAATTTATATTAAAATATTTTTATAACAGAATAGAATTCAAATATCAGGTGTATGTCTGTTTAAATGTGCATGTGTTGTTCATTTTATTTTAAGATTATCCTGAGCTTCATTCTATGAAGAAGTTATTACTCTGTAGATAATTTGGTCTTTTGAGGTCATACTTTCAATATTTGTAAGAAGGAACCATAGCAATGCTCAATATTGGGTAATTATTTCACACTACAGAGAAAAAGACCCTCTGCATACTTGGAGTGGTGCTCTGAATCATGAGGTTTCCAAGAATGACAAGTGGGAACAGGCACTATTCCAGCCTATGTGAGTGCCACATGTTCTCTCTACTACTTTCAGGTGTCTGTTTTCTGAGCATCAGATAGTTTTTCTATATTCACATATGCTGATTATTACATAGTTCAACACTCAAGGGGAACCCTTTATAGATCTCTACAGTTCTGTTTCTGTGATGCTGTCTCCTCTCTGGTGCTCTGTTCTGCAAACTGTAGCAGTCTTTAGTCTTCTTGGACTTCTGGTTCCACATTCTGCACTCAGGAAATTCTCCAAGCTCTGCCTGAAACTTCTCTCCTTGTACCACAGCCTAGAAACTCAATGCAGTAAGCAGGATCTTGCCTCAGTTGTTTCCCATATCTCAAAAACCGTCACCTTTACCATATGATGTCAATATTTTTGAAAACCATTACTTCCTATGCTGTGCTGTTTTTAGTTACCTAAATGGTATGACTGTTACTCTTTTTCCAACTGTGGCCAAAAGCAGACATTCAAGCAATGGGGATTTGAAGCAAGATTTAAATATATCCACCAAAATCCACTGTTTTCCAAATTGGATCCTGATTATTTTTCTATAAGCAAGTCCAACAAAGGAGACTCCACATTCAGTTGCCTGTGTATTCAGAGATGCATTTCTTTGTCTCCTAACTTCTGTTTGGAAGACCTTGAGACCTTGGTGGGGCTTTTTTATCCTTATGCTATGTTCTCTATATTGTAACGATTGTCTTTCTTTCTTTCTTTCTTTCTTTCTTTCTTTCTTTCTTTCTTTCTTTCTTTCTTTCTTTCCTTCTTTCTTTCTTTCTTTCTTTTTTTCTGAAGAGCCCTTTAAATTGCTGAGATTGACTTTGAACTTGCAATCCTCTTGCCTGAATCTCCAAAGTCACTGGAATTAGAACCATGTACTGTGGCATCTGTCTCATTCTTTTTTTATGGGCTTAATTTTTCTGTTCCTTTTAGTTTAGTGAAATGTTAACCATAGTGCATTTTTCCAGGACATAGAAAAAGCTTTGCATTCTAGTTTCAAAAGATTTATCTGACACCCAGAATAATTGGAGAAAAATTCCCTATCTCCCTGATCTGGTAAGTTTTTTCTTTGAGTCTTAAACCTTCCAGGCTTTCTTCAGTTTTCTAATTTATTACTTTTGATTTGCTATCTGAGTATTATTTTTCTTTTTATTTTAAGTCATACATGACAGTAGTAGAATCCATTTTGACATAATTGTAAAATCATGGAATATATCTTGTTCTAATTTGGTCCTCCGTACCTCTCCTTCCCCTTCCTTCCCCTCATCCCCTGTTTTCTTACCTTTATTGGTTTTTCTGCCATTTACCCATAGCTTTTTTTTTAATTAATTTCTTTTGGATGTAAATGATAGTGAGATTCACATATGCACATAAGAAAGTTACCTCTGCCCTTGTGTATATGTTAAAGTGGAAATCACTAGTTTTTAAAACCCTTTCCTATGTATCTAAATACATACTTTCCTCTATAAAATGCATGATCTAAAGTACTAGAATTTCCTGCTTTTTTTCAGATTCCTGACCATTTCAATTTCTTTCTTTCAAAGTTGTCTTAGTGTTGATGTCCACCCTTAAATTCCATTTTGCTAGCATATTTAGGTTTTCATACTTAGAAGGAGTCTGGAATTAACTTCTGTGGTGATATTTTAAAAGTCAGAAATCTTTATTTACAGTGCCATGTATAGATATTTTGTTTAATGTTTACTGAATGTAAAGTGTCAGCACACTTTCGTCATGAGTGAAAGCAAATAATCCCAGAGCAACACAATTTTAAAATACTCCAAAATTATGCTAATGATCCAAAATCTAGTGGTTTAATAGTATAGACGAATAGAACCACATCTGATTGGTTTGGGTGTAATTTATAAAATATGCTTCCTTTAAAATATTAATTCAGAATAGGAAAAAATAAAATTCACTGAGAAATCATAAATGTAAATCAAAAAAGAAAAGGTTTGAACAAATGTTTATAATCTGGAAATAATTTAATTTTTGAAACTCAAATAATCTAAATATGAACACACAAGATTAACTGTTGAAATTAAATTGAATGCCATTTAATACATTAATTAAGTGATGTTCATTACTTCTTGATACAAACTAGAGAAATACAAACTAAAACCCAGAAGCCAAACAGATTCCAAACTTTATAGTCTAATTGATAGTAGATTAGTTATAAGTAGAATCAGTTATTAAATGGAATAGACTAGAGAGAAGTATGTCAGGTAATAAAAGACCAAAAAAAAAAACGGATAAAAGGCTTGATAAATTTTGTCTAGTGATAAAAATCCATGGTATATGTCTGGTAATGAATAATAAACTACTCACATACTTTATTAACTTATAGTTACAGTCCAGTAATTCAATTTTGATAAATAAAAGAATTGGATAAACCAATCAAATTTTTAAATAATTTTTTTAAAAAAAGATATAGATTTCAGTATAACATTTGTAACTTAAAAATATAACTTGAATTCTATGTTTAAAAAGTATTTCAAATTGACATGCTCATTACTCCCACATATATATAGGAGTACTCCTACATATAGACAAATTGTCTTGAAATATCCAAATGTAAATATCTATAGGACTCTAAGCTGTTGTATTTTCACAAAGCAATTTTTATTGAAACTAATTTTTCCACCATCATTTTGAGATTATTATCAATATGATCATCTGTGAATTTCAAAATCTCATTAAAACTGAGTACAAAGCCATTTTGACTAAAACTCAAATGCTCCTATGACCTTGGTTTTCTCCTTTCTATGCAATTTGATAACATACTAGTAGCAGTCATAATTCTAAATAATCAAATGCACATACAAATTCATTGAAAATAAATAGTTCAATATAAACAAGTATAAATAATAAAGGGAAATATTATTTTCTTGAATATCAGTGGAAAAAATTGAAATTATATACAACATGTGAGAATGTTGTTGTAGCAAATCATTTATATAACTCTTATTTACTGAAGTCTTTACAATTCATATTTTGATTTAGAAATTTCATTTCCAAGAATTAACAGTAAAAAATAATTCACTTGTCTACCTGCTGCTGGCATTATTTGGAGAGTAGAAAGCCAGGTAATGTGTTTAACACCTAAGGAAACTATGTTTTCTGATAGCAATGAGTACAGCTTGTACAGCTCAAGAGAACTCAGGTCAGTAAGATGTCTTGCTCTATATCTTTACTACAGTATTCTGGTAAATTAAAAATGACCAGAACAAGAGTGATCATTCATACTTTCAATGCATACTTGGGTAATACTTGCATTCATGGTTACCATAACAAAACTTAGTAACATAGGTTGAGAGTTCATGGAAGCTAATATTCATGAACAACGAGAATGGATAAGGCAGCCTTCAGGAGAAGTAATGTGACCAGCATTAGGTAAGTGTTATTAGGGATCTGCAGAAACAAGATCATTTCTATCATTTCAGTGCAGACAGACTTAGAAGAATCATGACATTGTAAGAAATTTTACCATTGCTCTATTTTTCTGGAAAATAGGAAATTAAACAAGAATGGTACGTTGGACAATAAGGAATAGGGAAATTTGGTTTCTAGACATGAACAGAAAGAGATAATGTCTAAACATCATAAGAATACATAAACACTTATCTGACAATCAATAAATATGTATATGCCTGTACCCAATTTTCTAAAATGCTATTGATATATCTCTGTACCTTCCATAAACTCATTAATTTTTTAAATCATTTTGAATTAAATTATGTGTGTAGACAAAAGTTACACAAAAATATTTTTCTGGAAAACCATGAAACCTACTGGTGAATGAGTTAAGCAAGTGAAAAATCATATTGAGTATTATAGATCCAAGCTTCTTACCTTCAGAGAAGGGAAGAGAAAATATGGAAGAGGCAAATCTAGAATGAACACTGGAATTGGAGTTGTTATCTCATGAGACTGAATGTTTACACAGAGAAATATAAATGCAGATAGAGATGGATGTCAAGATACATAAATTTATTATAACTATACATATAATCTAATTCTGTACATTGTGAATACTTTTAGTCTTTTAGCAATTAGTATAACTAGAACATAGACATTTGACTGCTAATTATATTCTTCACTAAAATAATCAAGAACTACTTGAAACATGCTTATCCAGTTCTGGGGCAAGAAAACTGCAGAGTTAACCCAGAATATTTAATGTCCAGAGTAAGACAACATTCCAAACTAGTTAAGATATGACTAAAAAAATGTGTGTTAGATTGAAGAGGCTCAGACAAACAAATTCAGAGAAATTTGAACAGAAAATATGACAAGAATGAATTATAACTTATTGAGTAAATTAGGGATGAGTAAATAAATAACCAAATAAATGGGTAGGTGAGAATATTTATTTCTGACAGTAAAATGCTAACTAATAAAGGTAGAAAAAAAGTAGTGGCTTCAGACAATCACTTTTTTTGGCAACCATCATAGTAAAACAATAGACAAGAACCAAATGTCAATGAAAAGTGGGATGAGGAGTGGGCTTTTATATAGCTTGAAAGTATCTCCTCATAAAAGATGGAAGTAAGTAATTACTAAGGGAAAATGTGTTGTATTATAGTAAAGAAATATAGCAAAGTTTATCATACTTTTGTGATGAAAATAAGGCTTTTCTGGGGTAAACCAGCATTGTTTAGCACTTGATAAGGTGCAGTGGAAAACCACAGCATCACTCTGAGGTATAAGGGACAAAAGTGATTGGACCTGGTTCCAATTATGAGGAAAAATTGAACAAAGCTTCTCCCTTAGGGAAGATTGTTCTTGAAGCAAGAGTAAAAGTTATACTCAACAATGTTCTCCCTGAACAAAAAAGGAAATAATAGATAACCAACATGCTGCCTTTTGCTATCAGCCCCACTGTTTCTCCTTTTATGCTTTGACTACTTTGGATCTGAAACATATAGCCCTTTTTTTTCTTTTAGAGCTAAGTCCTTTGTTAATATACTAAAGTTTCTTTCCCTGAAATCTATAATCATATTTTATTGTCTTGTGACATGAGATAATAAGTATTCTCCTGTCAAACTAACATACAGATTGATAGGCATGCAATGGTCATTACTCAGAATACCAAAGCAATTTTGATCTGACTCAATGGCATCTGATGAAAACGTTCAGGAGGTTGTCTAAGTCAGGTCCTACTGACAGCAGAAGTTCAAGAAATCTATCTCCTGCTAGAGAGGAAGCAGAGAACCTAGCTGAGTGAATATCATGTAGCTGTCCCCCAAAATAATGAAGATCAAGAAAGTTATCTACATTAGCAAGAACAGAATGGAATCTGCAAGGTAATGAATGCTCTAGTACTCCTTCTGTAATTTAAAGTGGCAAAGTATCATCTGCAGGCCTGATAACAATGTATTCACCAGGTCCTACTTCCCAAGATTTCGATTCAGTAGGTTTGGTGTGAGGCTCAGGGAAATTTCATTATTATCAGACTCTTAAGTGATTCTTTCCCATGTTATTTAAAGAACCAGTGCCATAGCAGTAACTGGCAAAACTCACCCTGCTGTTGTTAGTGTTTCCAACTGCTGCTGTTAATATGAATAACTTTCCCTCTCTTTGTAATTTCTCAGAGGATCTCTGACTCTCTACACAGTTTCCACTCAATTAATTCCTCTACTTCTTCACTAGTACATGAGACAGGGCTGAGTATGCAGCTCATGGCCACACTTTGAAAAGCACTTCAGTATGGGATTAAAGAACATTGTAATGCATTCCAGATCTTGAGACAGAGGCAAAGCTATTGGTTGTATTCAGTTCACAATGACTGTCTGGCTGAATATTGATCAACAGCAAACTCTTTTACTCCACCTCATTTTAGAATGGGCACCTCTTCCTTATTATCTAGTCCTGAGAAAGTAGTCTCGGAGAATATGCAGGCTTACCAAGTCTCCTTCACCCCTCTTTTATCACCTATTTTCCACCATGCCATTTCACGCCAGACTTACTGAATTAACTGTTTCATAAAATGGGATGTCTTTTTCCCCTTTGAGCCAATGCCTAACTGTTATTGTTTGGGTGTGAGGTGTCCCCAAGTTGCTCACAATGCAAGAAATTTTGGAGGAGAAATGATTGGGTTATAGCCTTAACCTAATCAGAGAATTAATTCCTGATGGGATTAACTGAATGGTAACTGGAGGCAGGTGGGATGTGGCTGAAGGAAGTGGTTCCTTGGGGGCACAGCTATGGGGTATATATTTTGAATCAGGAGAGTAAAGTCAGTCTCTCTCTGCTCTCTGATCACTATGTGAGCTGCTTCCCTTTGCCCCACTCTTTGGCCATGGTGTTCTGCCTCACCTCAAGCCCCAGGAATCAGCTTTCTATGGATTAAGACCTCTGAAACTGTGAGCCCTTATATAATAAACCTTTTCTCTTCTGAAGTTGTTCTGGCTGGGTCTTTTAGTCTCACAAATGAAAAAGCTAACTAAGTCAGTAGCAGATACCAAATATCCTGAGATTATATGGCAAATTGAAAGAATCACTCCCATGCCCTAATATTTGCTTTATATTGTTGGGTAACAAAGTAAATAAAGTTATCCTAAAACAACACAAATTCATTATCTCACAGCTTCCATGGATAAAGAATCTTGTATAATTTTGCTGTGGCTTCTACTAAGGATCCCATAATGTTGAAATCATGATGCTGACTGAGTGAGTGCATTCTTATCTAGAAACTCAATTAGAGGGAAATCCTTTTTCTTTTCCTTTAAATTGTTGGAAAAGTTAATTTCTTCTGATTGGATGAATGAGGTCCCTGTATTCTTGCTTTGTGGACCAAGGCTGTTCTAACCTCTCAGAGACTGCTCCCAGGCCCTCATCCCATAACTCCTCCATGAGCTGCTTATGCTTTGAGTCTCTCCAGTCTCTGATTTCTACACCCTGTGTTTTTAAAAAAAGGATGACCTGATTTGATGATTCCTACCTGAACCTAAAGGAAGGAAATTATATAAGACAATCACAAGGAGCAATTATCTCTGATTCTATCTGAGAATTCTGCTTACTACTTACGCTTAAAACGTGAAGATTTCAGATTATTCATTCCCACTGTAAGTTCAATTTTTTTTGAAAGCACTTCATCATCTACCATGTATAGTCATAGTCACAAAAGCTATCAAGCATTGCAATTTGACCAATGAATTCCTTTCTAAATAAATTTTCCTTGCCCACAGCTAGAAAATTTCTAACCACAGAACCATTCCAGACATATAGCATCTACAACAGAAAAAGAAGAGAAAAAAATTGCTAAGATTCGTGTGCCTTATATAAGATAAAGGAGAAATGGATGGCTGACCATAGGCCATCCCTTTTCCTATATGGATAATTAAGTAGCTAACTTACAATGATTTCTTGCTTTCCCCAGGCCCAGTGATAATGCATAAAGTATGTTTTTCAATCCTAAATGGATTATATGAAGTTTACTATTACTGTCACTCTTTGAAATTTTGTGAAGGCTAACATAAAGTAGTGTATTGATACATAAATATTGACATATTTTTCTAAGAAACACCATCTTTTTAAAAAATATATTTATCTAACTGATAATAAATTGAGTTTCTATCCTTTTTTTCTTAACTTGATCTTTGTGGAACTCAAAGATTTGAGTTATATGTTAAAGATATTAAAATAATTTTTATACTGTTCCTTAAATCAATATTTTAAAATGAACAATTTTTAGGGGTGTAGTGGCACATGCCTGCAATCACATAGACTTGGGGGACCAAAGCAGGAGGATTGCAAGTTCAAAACCAACCTCAGCAACTTAATGAGGCCTTGTCTCAAAGTAAAAAGGGCTGGGGATGGAGCTCAGTGGCAAATCTCCCCTGGGTACCAAACAAACAAACAAACAAAAAAGAGCTATTTTGTCAGCTTTAGTAGTATATATTTGAAAGTAAATTTTGTATAAGAATAAAGATATAATTATGTCCTCAACAATAGCTTAACATATTCCTCATGCCACAAAAGAATTAACAGCATGTAACAACTTTTTAATCCTCAGAAATATGTTTTAAACCTGGATCAAAGAGACCAGTTAATAATGTTTCACTATGTTAAGTATTAAATTTTTAGCACATATAATTATGTATAATTTTCAAAATTATAATAGTAGGTTTTCATATGTGAAATTTTTAATATAAGTGTAAAATAAATCTGTTGATAAATATATATATACATATATATATATACATATGTAAAATTAATTTTCCTCAGGCTATATATCAGATTAAATAATAAGTTGATTGGCATTTTATTCTACATATAATAAATTTCAAAATATTTTGCTTCTTTGGACAAAAACAAATTTATGTGAAATTTAGTGGAAAATACTTTGTAATTAATGTATATATAAATACTTTACATGAGCAGGTTCTCAAAACCTAAATAAAAATAGACCGATATGTGAATTGGGATCTCGTTACTACCATGTCATAACACTATTTGTAAAAGTCAGATTTTCATTTCAACATTGCCAATATCCATAGTGAGGAGTATATAAAAAGCTTGTTCCTTTAATGAATCCTACAAAAATGCAAATAGATTCCCAATTCTAGGAATTTCAGTAAAACTTCCTAAAACGAATTTGTGGATTAAAAAAATAACAGATTTATTAAGGGATACAAGACACGATGTTTTTCCTTAGTTTAAAGCTGATTAGTTTTTAGATACCCAGATTATACTTTCCACCTACTAAACTTTACATTTTTTGTTTACTACACATGCATATTAATTTTATAAAGGATGTTAAGAAGCAGACCAATTTTTGCTGATATCTGGTCTTTTCAGAAAATCTTTATTTTTCCAAATTCACTAAGAGTAATTCTCTGATCATATAAGCAAGTTTCAATTGTCTGAAGACAAACAGCCTACGAATGCTGTGAATTTAGTGTGTCATATTCCTTACTACCCTGGGTAATGCTTGTTCTATATTTTCTATTAATTTGGTCATCAAACAAACAAGGACAACTATGTTGCATTATGGGAAGTGCTGGAAACAAAAGACCATAATCAGTTCTTGCCTCAATGAATGTCATGTACACAAGGGAAAAGAGTAAGTAAAGTATTGCCATATAATTGGGTCTAAGTTATAATACAGTGAAGATAGGCTTCTCTGAAATCACTAAAATATTCCCCTTTGCCAGAACAGGGGACAGTAATGGTTTGTTGGTGAAGTTGAGAATCTCATTTCATAACGTTTAGAAGAACATTTTTGAAAAATTTTGACATGAATGGCATTCAAATTCATTGAAAGAAATAGAAACTGACAGTAAAATTCCCTCATCTTTCTGCAGCCAAAACTGAATAATATAAGCCTCCGCCATTGAAGATATTTTCTCTGGTCACCAAGTGAAAAAATACCTATGCCTTGACATAGAGCTAAATCCTTTACTTGAATTTAAGATACCATGTATTCTTTCTTTTGAGGGGGAGTTTACTTCTTCAATTGTTTTCTTTCTTGGTTATCATGTGTTCTGAGTTATCTGTCAAAAATCGAGTGTGTGTGGATCACCAAACCATAAAATTGAAAATGATCAGTCACAATTCATCATCAAATAGAAACAGTGTATATGGCACAAGGTCAAGAAGGTCTTGAAGGCATAAGAAAGTTGCATGAAAAAGTGGCCCAGGTGCTCGTGGCCTCTCTCCTGGTCTTTCATCTTTTGCCCCTTTCTGTTTCCATTTATAGCTCATGAGGCGTTCCCTCTAAGCATTTAAAAGAAGAAGCAAAAATGTGGTCTTGGGCTCATTACAACTTTTATTTAATGCCCAATATGATAACAGAATAGATAAACACTGGACTGCCATAGTGGCACCACTCCCAAGGTGAGACAGCCAGTTAGTTGCCTCATAGCAAGTTGATTATGTAGCCTATTTCCATCAGAAAGGAAGAACACTTTATTCTTACAAGAAAAGACCTCTACTCTGGATATATATATTTAGATCACTGAACTTCAGTGCTTCTGTAAAAATGAAAACCTTGGAAATTCCAAAATTCTTTATTCATTGGCATTGTATTATACACAGCATTACTGTTGATCATGTTTCACAGCGGATGAAGGTGGACCATGATCAGAGAATTTACTGGTCTTGCCATGACTCTGATCATCTTGAAGCACTGGTACCACAGAACTACAGAACTACGACACAGCCATTTGAAGACTCAGGTATAATGACAGATAACATGACAGACACGTGATTCAAGGATGTGGCTACATCCTTCAGGATCAGATATATGTTCTGAATTGTTACTCCCATAGCCAAGATTCCAAAATCTGAGAATCAAAATGTGGAATATTGACTGGTATTTTGTTTCATATTGCTACTATTGATCCATAAGCAAAAATTTTGCTTCTTCTGGAAGTTGATACTGTCATCCAACAACTTTGAGCTCCTCAGGCCTTTAAGCCATCAAACTAAGAAAGGATATTGGTCGTATTAAATTGAGTTTATATTATACAATGTGAATAAGAAAAAATATGTTGCAATGTAGGAGATCTTTTAACATGTTCCTATTTATCTCATTTTCTGTGATTATGATCAATGAAAATCTAAATAATGCAAAATGTAATATACCTAAACAATCCAGGCATGATTGTTAATGGTTTCAGACCTTCAGAAATAAAGGGTTGGGTCACCTTAACAGATAAAGAATCACAATCAAGGGACCTACATAGTGTAAGGGGATATGAAATGTGTTGCAGGAAAATGATTATAAATAGCTACTACTAGGCACAGTGGTGCATACCTATAATCCCAGCAGCTTGGGAGGCTGAGGCTTGAGGATTGTGAGTTCAAAGCTAGCCTCAGCAATCATGAGGCACTAAGCAGCTACTCAGAGAGACCCTATCTCTAAATAAAACAATACAAAATAGGACTAGGGTTGTGGCTCAGTGGTCAAGTGCCCCTGAGTTCAATCCCCAATCCTTAAAAAGAAAAAACAAAACTACTCTCATGTGACCAACTACAGAAATCAATACTATAAATATGATTATGGTTTTAATATTTTGATATAAATATGTATGTATCAAATATTATTTACCTTCATACCTTCATTCTTTACTTTATCATCAGACAAATCATGTTAAGAATACATACATAAATTCATACATACATATATTTACACATATCTATTTCTGTTGAGTATCCAGTGAGTAGACCAACAACAAAGATCAGCACTACACTCCCTACATGATATACAGCTAGGTATCTCAGATAAGTTACAGGATATTAAAAGAATAGAAATCAATTAGAAAGATTGAACTTATCCAAGGATAAAAGGGGACTTTATATACTATTAAAATTAATTTCTATCTTCCCTGTCATCAATCACTATTTTCTTTCACTCTATTATAATGCTTCAAGAACCTGAATATCTGAATACCTCAGTATATTTCATGTCCTTTTATTAGAAGAATTACACCTTATTTATCTTTATTTCTCCCATAGTGTCTGGCATAATCCCATCTAAAGAGAATAATCAACATTAGTTGTACTGAAAATTTAACAATTAAAATGTAAATATCATTATATCTACCATTAATTCAAATGAATATAATCAGTAGATTTTATATTCCAGGAAAACTTTTAAAACTGTTTTTGCCTCAAAAAGATGTCTTCATCTCTTTTTAATTTTTGATCAGATATTATAATGTGAACATAGGCTAAATATGAAGCTTCCATATCATAGAAGAATTAATTTATAATAAATCTTTAGTTTTGCCTATATTTTAAATGGACTTCACTATTGCCTAACAGGAATGGGATTGTAAATCTTAATCTTTGGTGATTAATAATTAATTTTTATTAATTAGATATAGATTCAGAAGAAGCAGTCAAAAAAATTTTGACCATTGAGAAATACTTCTAAAATATAACTATTAAGCTAAAGACACATGATAAAGTTTTTCTTTTTGTTTTGGTTTGTTGCAAGAGCAACAGGAGGGGCAGCTTTTGACATGTTGTGACTCAGTGGTTGACACTAAATGCCTCTTTAGATAGCTTGATGATATCTAATACCAGGACTTCTGGCCATGCAAAATAAAACTTAGTACAATCAATGGATATGTTGATTAACTGAATTCTAAAATATCACTAAATTTGCATATTGTATCACACTAAGCTACTGTAAACTTGACTCTCCATGTCACTCCCTTCTTATGCTTAGAGATTGTAGGTGATCTTTTACTAGTCAGTCTGGTCAATTTTCTTGGCAGTGGTATCTGTTGTCTTCCTTTCTTCTCCTCTGGATGTTTGCATATTTAACAGCATTTAAGAATTACTGTCTCTCAAATTATGCCTGAATTTCTCCTTTCCTTTATCTGGTAGTCTTTTTCAGTGTGCTCTTTCTTTTTTCTTCTGCAATTTCTTTCCCTAAAACATCTTTTCTTTCCTTCAGTTCTGCTCACTGTATGTTGCATTACAGTACTATAACTTTCCAATTTTTTAAAATTCTGATAAGATACACCTAACATAGTATTTATGACTTTAACAATTTTTGAATATACAATTCAGTGGTATCATGTATATCTGCCTTGTGCAATTATCACCACTATTACATCTCCAAAACAATGCTATCATTTTCTTCAAAAAAGTCTGTACCAATCACATATTAATTCCCCATTACTCCTTCATCCCAATCCCTGGCAACAAACATTCTGCAGTTTTTATGAATTTTGCTACTCTAGCTTTCTTATATGAGTAGCTATAGAGTGTTTCTCTCTTTTCACTGCCTTATTTTAGTTAACATAATGTGTTCCATGTTCAAATATGTCAGAATATCTTCTCTTGTTTAGACTGAAGAATATTGTTTATATTTTACTTAGTTTATTTGTCAATGGATACTTGGGTAGATTCCCCCTCTTGGCTATTATGAATAATATGTATCCACATGGATACATAAAAATCATAAGATTCTCTTTCATTTCTTTTGTGCATATATCCAGAAGTGGAAGCTCTCGATTATATGGTAATTCTACTCTTAATTTTTTAAAAAGCTGTTATGCTGTTTTTCATAATGGTTTTAAAACCTGTCTTGAAAATCAAGGTTGGGTCCCTATTACCCTGATGTTGAAGACTGAATGCCGAAAAAACACCAAAGCAAGAGCAAAAAGTTTTATTTAAAGACAGAAGAGAGAGAGAGAGAGAAAGAGAGAGAGAGAGAGAGAGAGAGAGAGAGAGAGAGAGAGGGAGAGAGAGAGAGAACATGAATCCTCCTGAGGAGGGGTCCAGAGCTGGTGTGAAAAGGAGTAGCAGTATCTTGCCCCTTTTGTAGACTTTAGGTTTCCTTTTTTCTCATGTCCCCTCCCATCCAGTCCAAGTGGTGAACAAAAGGGCAGAAGGAGAGCCCTTCATGGGGTCCACATTATCAGCTTCTTGCTGGAAGAATCAATTCCTTGGAGGCAGGTGACCTTGGCAACATTTGAGGAGGGGGCAGTGCTCCCGAGGTATTAGCATTTTATTTCCTTTTTAATCAGCTCCCATCTTCCTGACTCAGTCATTCATTATCTACATCCAATGTCCTTTTGCTCCATCTCAGTTTCATTATTTTGCATTCTCATTAGCAGCGCACATTCTCCACTTTCTTACCAACAAGAACTAGTTTCTGTTTCTTGTTTAATTGCTGTGTTAATGGAGTGAAAGATAGCTGCTTTAAAAGTTGTTATCTAGAAAATCTGATACTTTGTTTCTTCAGGGACAGTTTCAGGATGTTTATTTCATTACTAAGAATGGACTGTGTTTCCCCATTTCTTTGTATACCTTGTGATCTTTTGTTGAAATTCAGGATTTGAAAAAGCAACCATCTTTCCACTGTTTGCAGACTGAATTGAAAAACTTCAATACATACTGAGCCTCTGAGCCTTGATATCAGTCCAGAACAAAGGCTTAAGCCTACCCACTGTTTTTGGTCATGTATTCAATTTGGGCCTATGCAGGCTTTTATGTTGTTTGTTATTTGTTTTTTTAATGTTCTTATATACATAGCTATTTTTAATGTCTTAATTTCTCAAAGTTTCACCCAGGTTCTACTCAGGGTTTTCAGTGTTTTATTTTATTCTGCTTATGATCTCTTTTCTCCAGGTACATACAGGTCTGCAGTTCCCTGCAGTTTTTGTGGATAGTGTCTCCCTGGGCTTTCAAGAGCTTTTGCCAACCTGAGATCCAAAGTATGCTACCATTTCCCATCTGAGCTCCAAGTCAGGGAAGACAAAATTCAGACCCTGGGGAAGTTCACAGATCCAAGGTAGAATGTTGTGCATAAATTCTACTCTGCTGTTTCTGACAAAAGGAAGGGAACTTGGGATTAGACCTCTTCAAATCCATAGCAGCTCCATGCCAGATAGGGTGATAAAAATATCACAAAATTTTCTACTATTTTGAATGCACATGTGTTTTTTGTTTGTTTACTTTTTAAAGAATTTAGACATTAGCACAATTGCTGTAGATCTTTAAATAAAATAAAGAAACTTAATAAGAGCTCTGCAAACCAGTAACTCAACCTGTAGTTATTTTGTATGCCTCTCTATGAGTTAAGTATCCTAGTTCACTATCTTGTGATATTTTTTTTTTATCATAATGTTTCTATTGTGGTATTGATCCTTCTTTTTCCAGACAATTCCCATTATACTGTTTTTAGATTTGGTATGCTCATTTTTCCTCTGGGTTATGTCAAGTTCTGCACTAACTCTGTACCTATGTAGGACCACTACTGTGAATTGGATTAATAAATTTAATAGCTCAATCATTGTCACTCATTCCTTTTCAAGTTAAAAATGTCCCTTACCCAACTGTGGGTAATTCTAAAGTTTAGAATTACCAAATTTAGCAAACTGAACTTTCTAAAAGACTGCCACCAAGAAGTACATTATATACCAAGTAAATGGGCTCAAGATTCATCATTTTATATCTTAACATGATCTGACCTTTTTTTTTTCTTCTATAGGAGTCTATAATTTTTTTTAAAAAGAGAGCATGTTATCTGCTTAAAGGAAGCTGCAGCTGGCCTTAAGTAAGATTCCTTAGCTGTGCCACCAAAGACAGGGTTTTAAATATGTGCACCTTATGGGAGAGTGCTCTCCTAAGGAAGAGAATGAAGATGATTTGACAGTGGGAAAAAGGAATAAGTATGTGGTCTCAGCTTGAATCTAGAGCAACATGTGCACCACTCTAAAAAGTACTGCCATCTGTTAGCCATTAGCTCTACTGTCTCACAGTAGTGGAATAATAGTGTAGTGTGGGGTGGGTAACTGGGTTAGTTCTTGTCCCCCACAGAGCAGACACCAAGACTGGATTACACATGCAAGATAAATACCAGGAAGAAAGCCTAGAAGGAAAATGGGGAAGAAGTCTTGACTTTGTGAAAAAATACCAAAGGAATGACGATTGGGAGTGTGCCTACTAAATATAATATATTCTTAAACATAAAAAAATGCCTTTAGAGTTAAAAATTAAGTATGTGAATTTTCTATGGCTGCTGTAGTAAATTATTTTTACATCTTAAAATAATACACATTTATTTTCTTATAATTCTATAGTTCAAATGTCCAAACTTAGTCTCACCAAGCTAAAATAAAAATGGTAGCAGGGCTGGATTCTTTTGTGGAGGTGCCAAGGCAAAATCCCTTTCCTTGTCCTTTCTAGATTTTAGAGATGGAAAACTCCCCAAGATTTGTGAGCCTCTTTTTATTTTCAAAGCGAGCAATAGTGGATTGAGTTCTCACACTGCATCACCAATTTCTACACATTTAAGAGACTGCATCAATACTTTGCTTTCACTGAGAATTCAGAGGAACCTCTGTATTTTAAGGTCAACCAATTAGCAATCTCAATTCCTTCTGTAATCTGAATTCCCTTTGCCAAATAAGGTAGCATATTTACAAGTTCAAGATATTAATGTGTAGAATTCTTTGGGGGCTGTTATGTACTGAATGTTTTGCCCTATCAAAATAAAATTTGTATGTTGAAACCCCAATTTATAGTGTTGTTTGAAGATGGGAACTCTAGGTAAGCACCTAAATCTAGGTGAGGTCATAAAGATAGGTACGTGATACAATGAGATTAGTATGATTTTTAGGGGGCAAGTACTAGGGATTAAACCCAGGAGTACTTTACCACTGAGCTACATCTCCTGCCATTTATTTTATTTGTATAGTTTATTAATTAATTTATTTATTTTAAATTTTGAGATAGGTTCTTGCTAAATTGCTTAGGGCCTCGCCATGTTGCTTGGTTAGCCTCTAACTTGCAATTCTCATGCCTCAGCTTTCTGAGTTGCTGGGAATATAGTTATGTGCCACCATGCCTGGAAGATTAGTATACTTATAATTAAACTTACAACAGAGAGATCACTCTTGCGCTCTCTCTCTCTCTCTCTCTCTCTCTCTCTCTATATATATATATATATATATATATATATATATACTCATGTTTTTACAGCAAGGAAAGATTAAGGTGGCCATCTCAAGTCAAGAAGTGAGTTCTTTATCGAAGGCAGTTCTCAGCTGACACTATTTTCATGGGTGTCTACCCTTCAGAACCATGAGAAGATTCATTTCTAAACTTTAAGCCACCAGTCTATGGCATTTTGTTATGTACTGAAGAAACAGATATAGGGGTCATTAATCTGCCTACTGCACTAAGAAAACTAAATAAAATGTGAACCTTAATTAATAACTTATCAATAATGATTCTTTAACTGTGACACATGTAACATGTAAATACAAGATATTAACAATGGAGGAATGTAGATGTGGGGTAATAAGAATGGTATAAAATTGAAATATATTTCTGTAACTCTAAAATTATTATTTTAAATTTTTAATTTTTACTGAAGAACATTATAAAGACTAAATTTATTTTTTCTCCTTTTTTTAACTCTTATTTCACCAAATTAGGTGAATTTTTTTGTTTGTTTCACTTGATTGTTGAAAGAATTTTAAGGTTTAGAAGAGATATTTATATCTCTGCCACTACCAAAGTTGTATATATATAAACCAATTGGATTAATCAGAATTTTTTTAGTATGGAAGAAAATAAAAATAAAATGAAATATTCTAATCATTAGAGTTGGTAGATAATTTGGATGGACCACATTAAAAAACTTGAATCTATTTGTAAGATTATTTAGATCAGAAATTCTTGCATTAAATTCATATTTGAGTACACTGCCTTTTATAGTCAAGCAATATTTTCATATCTAAATGTGACAAGATAAAACAACATCAGCTTTGAAGAAAATAAGTTCTTTAAAGATATGTATATAAGCCAATATTATACTTTATTGTAAAATAATAGAGAAATGAACTTCCTGCCTCACCACAATGTGATGCTGTAAATTATACTTAGGTGACATTAACATTTGCCTGTGGTGAAAACAAAGGCTATTATGAGAAGACTCATCTTGCACACACAAAGCATAATATTTAATATTCATTAGAGACATGAACATTTTAAAGTTTTTTTCCTCTCTATTCTCAGAGGGAGTAATTATACAGTAAAGGTTGAATAATTGTTGTTTGCAATTATAAAAATTAGAAGCTGCCACATGTATTCTTATAAGGCTTTGTTTGAAATAAATAATGGTACTATCTCACATTTTTCTTGTATAATGGTTGGGACAGACACATATACACACATCTACACACAATAAATAAAGAGAAGCATAAGAGCATAAGTTCCAAAGAATATTCTTCATGCTTTTACTTCCCCAGATGAACACAATCAATGACAAATTTTAAAAGAGAATCTGGAGGTGAGAATCCCACTAAAAAAAAAAAAACTGAATAGTATTGGAGGAACTGAAGTAAGTCAGTGGAGCAAAGACAACATATTCTGTTCCTCAGAATCCCATATGCCCACCTGAAAGGCCCTAGTTGTTGGGAAAGCAAAAGACAAAGCAAAATAAGACTAGAGGGCCATGCTGCCAGAACTATTGCTTGAACCTTTCAGAATTCTCTACCACAAAACATCATATCTGTCAGGGATCCTGTATAGGTAGGTCACCAAGGAAACAAAATTTGTGGATCAGCAAAACAAGATATTATAATCAGGATCCAAATTACAATTCTGTTTCATTAACAATGTAATCACCAGGGAGTTTAATTTGAGACCAAAGACATAAAAGAGGCCATTCACAAAGTTTAAGACGTGATAAAGACTTCCTTATTAGAAATCTTCATGCTTAGAAAATGTGAAACATCGAAGACACTGGCAGAGAAATCATGCACAAACCTGTATTTCTTGGTGTTAAGTTTTTTCACTTCTTTATATATCCTGGAGATTAGTGCTCTACCTGAAGTGCAGGTGGCAAAGATTTTCTCCCTTTCTGTAGGCTCTTTCTTCATGCTCTTGAATGTTTCCTTCGCTGTGAAGAAGCTTTTTAGTTTGATACCATTCCATTGATTGATTCGTGATTTTACTTCTTGAGCTTTAGAAGTGCTGTTGAGGAGGTCAGTTCCTAAGCTGACATGATGGAGTGTTGGGCCTACATTTTCTTCTAGTAAGTGCAGGATTTCTGGTCTAATTCCTAGGTCTTTGATCCACTTTGGGTTGATTTTTGTGTTGAATGAGAGGTAGGGATTAAATTTCATTCTGCTACATATGGATTTACAGTTTTCCCAGCATAATTTGTTAAAAGAGGCTACCCCTTCTCCAGTGCATGTGGGAGAAAATCTTTACCACCTCAGATAGAGCACTAACCTTTTGGATATATAAAGACCTCAAAAAACTTAACATTAAATAAACAAATAACCCAATCAATAAATGGGCTAAAGAACTTTACAGGCATTTTACAGAAGAAAAAATAGGAATGGTCAACAAATAGATGAAAAAAAATGTTCAACTCTAGCTATTAGAGAAACACTAACTAAAACTACACTGAGATTTCATCTCACTCCAGTCAGAATGGCAATTATGAAGAATACAAGTAACAATAAATGCTGGCAAGAATGTGGGGGAAAATGTTCATTCATACATTGCTGGTGGACCTGCAAATTGGTGCAACCTCCATGAAAAGCAGTATAGAGATTCCTTTGAACACTTGGAATAAAACCACCATTTGACCCAGCTATCCCACTCTTTGGTCTATATCCAAAGGACTTAAAATCAGCATACTACAGTGACACAGCCACATCAATGTTTATAGCAGCTCAATTCACAATAGCTAAGCTATGGAGCCAACCTAGGTGCCCTATAAGGGGTGAATGGATAAAGAAAATGTGGTGTGTATATACAATGGGATATTACTCAGATATAAAAATGAATGACCTTATGACTTTTGCCAGTAAATAGATGGATCTGAAGATTATTATGCTAAGCAAAATAAGCCAGTCCCAAAAAACTAAGGTTCAAATGTTCTCTCTCATATGTGGATGCCAAAACACAACAAGATAGGGGAAGCCAGACATGGTGGTTCATGTCTATAATCCCACTCACCCAGGAGGTTGAGCCAGGGGGATTGTGAGTTCAAAACAAGCCTCAGCAATTTAACAAGGTCCTAAGCAACTCAGTGAGATCCTGTCTCTAAATAAAATATTTAAAAAGGACTGGGGATATAGAGTGATTAAGAGCCCCTGGGTTCAATCCCTGGTATCAAAAAAAAAAAAAAAATAGGAAAAGAAAGACATTAGAATGAATCTGACATAACTTCCCTATGTATGTATATAAACAGATCAGTGAGTCACATCATGTACAATACAAGGCTAGGATCCTAATCCTAATTAGAATAAATATACTCCATTTAGTATGTCAAAATATACTCAATGGATATATATACATATATATATCCAATATTCTTTATATATATAAAGAATATTTAAAAACACTTAAAATCCTATTTCTGATCTATCTTCTATCAGAAGTAAATGTTCTTTATTCAAAAGTACTCTTTGCTTCATGATATCTTGTTGTGCTCTAGAAAAAAGTGTATATTTTATATGTATTTTCCCTATGTTTCAGATCACTTAAAACAATTATTACAGTGACATTTACCATGAAAGAACTTGTGTTTTTTCATGCCAATTAAAAAGAAATGAATAAAAACAGGCACCTGGGTAAAAATATTATTAATGAGAGATATACTTTTCTCTTTATCACTAAAATATTGTTCACTTAAGTGAAATCTGTAAAGTCATACTTATCTGTCATTTATTTTACACACAAACCCATATAAATCTTCAAGAAATTCTTGAATTAGATAATGATTGATGAGGTTTATTTTGCATAAGACTGATATGCCTTATGTGCCTTATGTTATATAATGTTTCTCCTCTACTTACTCTCACTCTTCCTTCTCCTCCTCTTCCTCCTTCTTCTTTGAGAGAGGGACTCACTATATTGCTCAGGCTGGTGTCTACCTCCTGGGCTCAAGCAACCATCCTGCCTCAGCCTCCCAGCAGCTGGGACTATAGGCATGTGCCACCACACCAAGCCATTTACCATTTCATAACAAAATATACATCCCCACCCCCAACCTTGCTGTCTATCAGCCCAAGCTGCAATCTAGGTATGCTAAGAAAAGTGTACAGAAGCTTTCCACATGAGGGAAATTTGTGCTCCTCCAATGTTCTGAAGAAATATTTTCATGTTCCCCTTCTTACTAATGGACATACTAGCTAGTGATAAGGATCAGAATCTCTCAAATTACCATGTTGCTAACATCATGCAACAGTACTTCCCTTAGGCAACTTGAACCCACTATCTCAACCACTCCTCTAAAAGTGCTTAAATTATATCTGACATCTTCTCTTGACACAGCTCAAACTTCTCCTTCATCATGAGGTCTCTGCCTTAACCATTGAATAGCACAATTCAACAAGTTGCCTGACAAACCTCAGTTATACTCTTACTGCACTCATCCTTTTCTCTACATTCCTTCATTTTGTACTGATCTGAGTAACCATATCAATGGTATTGAGTTAGTGACATAGTGTCACTTGTGATAGTGACATAGAAACCTAAAGTGTACTCAATAAATGCTTAAGTAATCTTACTGAATGCTTATACAATATGTAAAGATAATTATAATCAGGAAAAGGGCCTAAATCTTGAGTACAAAAATCAAGAAATATCTCTAGTGTGCTGCATTAAATGGCACTATCAGATGTTAACTCCCATCTAGTCCAGATTTCCACTTAGGAAAGAATATCAACAAAAACCTCTTTGAGAGCTAATCACCATGGCTTTAAGATTTCCAGTATGAGGGAAGCTGTTGTTTCACAATCTTATTTTATTAATCCAATATTATTCACTCTCTCATTTCATTTTCTGGTCCACATTTCATTTGGAAATGAAAACACTGTATGGGCTTTGTACATTCCATAAATAACATAGAAAAAGATGGAGATTAAATTAGTGTAGGAGTAAGACCACTCAATGTGATTAGGACTGATGCTATGAAAGCTTTTTTGGTATAACTGACTCAGGAAAATAAATAAACATTCTTCTCAGTTTTCAACATCACAGTAAGTAGGGAATAGGTAGTCAACTGGTAAATATCAAAAACTTCCTCATGTTTCCTAAAACTATAATGCTCACTTGTCCTGTGGACGGCAGTTTACACAAGGCACCAGGTACCTGTCTCAAGGTCTTTTTCAGTGACCCTTTTACTTTGGATGGAAGCTGTCATGATGGTTCCATTCTGTGCCAAAAAAGAAGACAATTTTTGCATGATCCTCTGTGTGTTGTAGAAGAGTTCCTAGACAAAAACATTCAGCATATATTCATATGCATCTAGTCAGTGGCTCTTATGTTGGCGAGGGATTAGGAAAGTAATCATGCTTGGACTTACTGTTGCTATTGTTGACATATCATTGAATGACTGAACAGAAACTGTCATTAGACAGCTGTTGTGGTGGGGGGGGCTGTAGGAAATCAACTGAAACATACATTTCTCTTGACTTCCTTCCTCACATCTTCTCTTGAAAACAATAGCTGTTATGTTTTGGATGTGAGGTGTTCTCCAAAAGCTCATGTGTGAGAAAATGCAAAAAGGTTTGGAGGAGAAATGATTGGGTTATAGCCTTAACCTAATCAGAGGATTAAACCCTGATGGGATTAACTGAGTGCTGGCTGGCGGCAGGTGGGTGTGGCTGGAGAAAGTGGTTCTGTGGGGGTGTGGCTATGGGGTATATATTTTGTATCTCCAGAGTGGAGACTCACTCTCTGCTTCAGGATCACTGTGATATGAGCTCCTTCCCTCTGCCACACTCTCCTGCCATGATGTTCAGCCTCACATGGAGCCCTTGTGAAATGGAGATGAACTTCCATGCACTAAAACCTCTGAAACTGTGAGCCCTGAAATAAACCTTTCCTCCTCTATAATTGTGCTTGGTCAGGTTCTTTTGTCACAGAAGCAGAAAAAAAAAACAGACTAAAACAATAACAATGCCTTTAATTTTTAATTTTCACATTCGCAATGTCATGCTAGTGATTTTTTTAGTTGAGAAAGCATTATTTTTTCTTTCATAATCAGACAGAAAATCAATCGGCCTTCATTTTTTTTCCTAAAAAAATTAAATAAAGGAAAATATGTTCATTTCCCCCTTTTCTCTCTCCATATTTACTTTCCTCCTTCATGGATTTCTGCTTGAAAGCCTGAGAAAATACATCATTTTAGTGTATAAAAATATTAGTTTTATCATATTTTTTTATTTGTTGGCAGTATAGCAATGACAGAGGCAATGGGAAGTTATTCATAAAATAAATATATGTGTAGTATTTATAAGGTTTGACTCTATTCTGCCTTACTAAGGACTCAGGCTAGAAAATGAAAGGGCATTGTTTGAAAATTCTCAGAGACAAATTAAAATTCCATAGACACGTCAGGCAAAAGATTGGGGTGAAAATTACCATGTATGTCTGAGGACCCCAGAGGAAATGCTGAAAGATCTTTTGATAATTAGGACATTCAGAAACATCCATATCTATGGAGATTTAAAATGCATCTGTGTGCCAATGGCAAGAAGCATGCTAAGCGAAAACTTAAGAGGACACTCAGCAATCACCTAGGTTCATGGCCGACTCATAGTAAGTCTGGAAAAGTATTAAATGAGTGTCCTGACACTGAGGGAATCCATGAAGACTAGTAGAAGTCTCAGTCTCTCTATTTCTCTCTCTCTCTTATGGCCTTTGGAGTTGAAAGAAATCACTGTCTAAACACTAAACAAACTTCAATATCCACACCTAAAAAGAAACACAAATTTTAAAATAAATAGTTTGGGAAAGCCATTTTTAAATAAGTGGATGAACGTAGGCTTCAATAATTTTAAAAAATGCAAACAAATAAACAAACAAAAACAAACAGTAACTCATGGGGAAGGGGTAGAATGTGATATAGAATTGCCATATTAAAATACTCATGTTTCCATTTGTCAACAACAACAATAAAATCACAAGACATACTAAGAAACAGGAACATGAGGCCAAAGTAAAAAAATGAATTGACAAATACCATTTCTGATGAAGTACAGACATCAGACTTTGTAGTCAAAGTCTTGTTTTAAATGATATTTAAAAGCTAAAGGAAACTTGGGCAAAGAACTAAAAGAAATATGCAAAGCAATATATAAAAATGAAAATATCAAATGAGAAATAATTTTAAAAGAGCAAAATAGAAATTCTGAAGTAATGCCTTTTACAAAAAATTCACTAAAGTTGTTCACCAGCAGATTTGAACAATAAGAAGAAAAAATTAGCAAAATTGTAGACATGACAATTCAAGTTATTGAATCTGAAGAGGAAAGCAAAATGGAAGAAAAGTGGATAGAGCTTAAGGGATTTATGAGATACTTTCAAGACGTCATGAACACATTATTGAAAACAAGTGTGCGAAGAGAAAATAACTGAAAATATCCTGGTGTTTATTAAAGACAAGAATCTTTAAATTCAAGAAGTTCAATGAATTCCAAATAAAAAACTCAAGGAGGACCCACAGAAAACTAAATCATAATAAAACTGTAGAGGCCCAAGGCAAAGAATGTAGAAAACAGCAAATGAGAAAAAAAACATGATGTACAAGGGAGCCACAGTATGGTCAACAGTGAATTTCTTGTTAGAAATTTTGAATGTGGGGAGGCAGTAGAATGACCTATTCAAAGTTCTGAATTAAAACCATCAAGCAATAATTCTATGTCCGATAAAACTATCTTTCAAAATTGAGGTATAAATTGAGGCATTCCTAAAGTCTTGGTCCATTTTCTGTTTTTATAATACCAGAGATTGAAAAATTTAAAAAAAATAAAGATTTATTTCTTATGGTTCTGAGGCTGGCAAGTCCAAAGTCTAATAGCTGTGTATGATGGGAACTTTCTTGCTGGTGAAGATTTCTGAAATGGTGCAGGGCATAACACCTTAGACAGAGAGATCATGCCAAGAAACTTTAATTTTATTATAGATAATACCAATAATCCATGCCCTCATGACAGGATCACCTCACAATGGTCCACAACCTATTACATTATCAAGAATTTGGGGGAATTAAGATTCCAACACATGAATTATGGGTGACTCTCAGACCACAGGGCCCAGATAGAAATGCTAAAGAAATTCCTACAAAACAAAATAAAAAGACAATAGGCTATAACTCAAACTTTTATGACTAAATAAATATCTCTAACTATGATAAATATGTGACCAAATATAAAAGCAAGTATAATTATATTTTTAATTTATACTATCACTTTTTATTTCCCATGGGATTTAAATGATACATACATAGAAATATTTATAAATATAAGTTATCAGACACATAATACATAAAAATATAATTTGTGGCAACAATATAATGAGGGATAGATAGAAAGGAGCAGAATTTTTGTATGCCATTGAAGGTTTGAGTATCAATTTGGACCAGATTGTTATAAATTTAGCATGTTAAATACAATTCTAGCAGTAATCACAAAGATTAAAAAATACACAAAATAATAATAGTAAGTATAAATAATAATAATATAATAATAGTACAGTCTCTTCAACACATAATGCTATGGCAACTGAAGTTCTATGTGCAGAGGAGCAAGGTGTATTTCTCAAGTTAAATACAAAAACTATCAGGGCTGGGGTTTGGGCACAGCAGTAGAGCACTCACCTACCACATGCAAGACCCTGGGTTAGATCCTCAGCACCACATAAAAATGAATAAATAAAACAAAGGTATTTGGTCAGACTACAAGTAAAAAATAAATATTAATAAAAAATTTTAAAAATACAAAAAACTATCTGCAAATGAATCCACGACATAAATATTGGAGTTTAAACAATAAAAGTTTTAAAAGAAAACAGGAAGTACATTTTCTCAGTCTTGGATTTGGCAATGAATTCTCAGAAGTGACACAAAAGCATGAAAAAGTAAAAGAAAGATCAATAAATTGGACTTCATTCAAATTAAAAAATTGATGTGAATTCAAAGGGCATCTCCAAGAAAGTCAAAACACAATTATGGAGTTGGAAAAAAATGAAAATCATTTATCTGTTAGAGTTTTATATGCAGAATATATATGAAACACCTGCTAATGAGTAACGAATTTCTCAGGGTTGATGAAAATATTCTGGAGTTTGTAGTTGTTTTTACACAATTTAATGAATATACTAAACTCACTGAATTGTATATTTTAAATTGGTGAGTCTTATGGTACGTGAATTTTATCCAAATTATTTGTCTGATAGATCTTGATCCTTGAATTTTTTTTTTAAGTAAATGTATGCTAGCCTCCCTAAAGTAAATTGGGAAGAAAATAATCAATTTTCTTGAATTAAACTTAATATCATCAAGAAATCATTTAAATGAAGTCTATTTGTGAATTAACTTATTTAATAAATACAGTTCTTATTAGGTTTTTTACTTCTGTTTGGGCCAATTTAATAATTTACCACTCTCCTGAAAATTACCCATTTTAACTCCTTGTGTACAGTTTAAAAAAACATGTGAGTTTATATTTTTTCTTTAGATTTAAGATGTCTAATTTCTTACTCTGACATTTCCATGGCCAATTCCACAGTTCTGACAATGGCACATGTGCCTACTTTTCCTTGATCTACAGTGGAATCTTTCCCACTATTGTTTTCAGAACACTGCTTTTTACTTAAATGACCATTTCTATTCTTTTCATGATTGAATTTTTGTTTGTTCCATAGACAGCATCTAAATTTTTTTCTATTTTTATTGTATTTCATCTTTATTCAACAATTTGGTATATTTTCATTCATTGTTTTTCCTTTCGTTTAGGTGTTTTTTCTTTTAAAATGAATGGATTTGATGCCTTAAATTTCTCACTGTTGACTTAAATTTTTATTTCAACATTGAATTATTTTATAGTCTTATAAAATATTTTATATTATTATATTCTTGGTACATTTTTGCTGTTCGTTTTTGTAAAGAATACATTAAAATATGCCATTATGGTTATGGAATTTCTAATTTCTTATAATCTTCTCAGTTTTTGCTTAATGCATTGTTTTATCCAGACTTCATGATTTTTATATCCTTTTTTTTTCGAGAGAGAGAGAGAATTTTTTTAATATTTATTTTTTAGTTTTCGGTGGACTTAACAGCTTTATTTTATTTTCATGTGGTGCTGAGGATCGAACCCAGCGCCCCACACATGCCAGGTGAGTGCGCTACTGTTTGAGCCATATCCCCAGCCCTTTATATCTTCTTAATGAAGTAGTTCTTTTATATGATATTTAATTTTTCTCTTTATCTTAATGTTTTAAATTTCATATTTATATTTGTGGAATTAAATTTATGATACCAGGTTCACTTGAGCTAATATGTACTCTTTCTTTGTTTTAATTAAGTCTAAAATTCCTCAGTATGTGTATCATACAATAAGATATAATCAGAACTTTAATTACTTTTATTTATATCTCTATCTTACTTGGCATAATTAGCTAACATTGGCTTTATATTTATAGCTTTATTTCTTTAATATAGACTTCCAAAGTTAAGGACTCAGTCCTGTGAGATTGTCCTTACTTTAGATGTCAATTGCAAGTGGTGGGTTCCGAGGTTACTTAAGAGTTTATCCCAGTTGGTTAAAAATGGGGTTTCAATGACCCCCCTCCTCAGATTCCATGACTTTCTGTAATAGCTTACAGAAAACAGGGAAATACTTTCTTTATACTTACTGTTTTATTATTTAAAAATTATGAAGGAAAATTATAAAGGATATAGGCAAACAGCAAGATCAAGAGCTACACAGAGTGAAGTCCAGAAGGATCCTTACTGCAGAGCTTCTGTTCCTTTGAAGTTGGGATGAGCCACTCTGCTGGCATGTGGATGTGTCTACCAACCTGGAACTCCTCCTAACCATTCTTTTTAAAAGGTTTTGATGGAGGCTTCATTATGTAGCTGTGATTGCTTCATTAGCCATTGGTGTTTAACTCAATCTCCAGCCCTTCTTTCCTACCTGGAGGCTAAAAAAATTTGGAATAAATTTATATGATTATGGAATCATGCCTTAATCTTTCTGGTGAAAAATCCTTACTCTTGAGCTTTCTAGGCATGCCTAGATACCCGTCATCTCATTAGCAAAAAAAAGAGAATTCATTCCATTGAAGATTTCAAGGGTCTTCAAAAGAGATCAAATATTTATTTTTAAAAAATTCCCCTATCTCCCTTATTACTCAGGAAATTACAAGGATTTAAGGAGCTTGTGTCAGGAACTGGGAGTTGAGACCAAATATATAATTTTTATCATATTATAAGCTTTCAGT
Source organism: Callospermophilus lateralis (assembly GCF_048772815.1). Taxonomy (NCBI): domain Eukaryota; kingdom Metazoa; phylum Chordata; class Mammalia; order Rodentia; family Sciuridae; genus Callospermophilus; species Callospermophilus lateralis. Next base: position 121,639,314 of record NC_135306.1, on the reverse strand, counting down.
CTATTACTATAGCTAATGATATACCATTACTATTAAGATAATTAACATTGCATTGTGAATAATTTGTAATTTTTAAGCTAGTTATTTTAATTATTTGTGTAGTGGATTATCCCATGGTTTCACTCTGTATTTTCACAAAGTATTTTGGACAGTTTTACTTTTTCTTTTGTTATTTTAAATTAACCCCTTGTATGACAATTCGTTTTGTTGCTTGTTTTAGGAAAGTCCTATCATTTTGAAAGATTTTTTGTCTCTACCATACTTCCTAATTTTTAAATTTTGTTTCTGTAAGTTAATACATTTTCTTTATATATTAAATTCAATGTTTTGAATTTATGCAGCTTGTCAAGCTTCATATATCTATGTGCTAAATTATGGATGAATTCCAAGAATGTCTTGGAATAATTTTTAGAGTTCTCTATGGAAAATCCAAAATTTATCTCATCTTTATTTTTTCCCCTTATTTTAATGTCATTTGTAACTGGTTATATTATTTTCTGTCATTTGTAACTGGTTATATTATTCTCTACACGTTCATCATTTTTTCCTCTTTTTATTTGTAGCATGTTATTCGTTTTATGGATAATAATCTTCCCTCATCCCTAACTATATTCTATTTGTTTTCTAAACTCACTTTTCCATTTACAATAGATTTCTTAATTATGTGAAGATCTAAAATAACAAAATCCTATTTGTTGAATGAATGGGCTTTTTTAAATTTTAGGGGTTTTTTTTTAAATACTTGCACTATTTTGGAATTATAAGAAGATATTTTAGAGAGAACTTTTGGTTCCATCTTCTCCACTTTTATTATATCTTTCCCTCATTCCTCTCTTTCTGATGAGTTTAGATGACATCTCCCTGACCCTTGCAACTCTAGTTCAGCACAACCTCAGATATTAGCAGTTCAAGTGCATTGATGTTTCCATCCAGGTCCTGTTTACTTTGTTATTTCAGATTAATCATGTCTCCTGAGCAATAACTCAGTACAGACTATAGCTGATTCACTTCCATAGCTTGTGTTCTGAATACTCTATAATTTATGAAGTGATCCAGTTCCATTTTCCCTTGAAGATTGAATTGCTGGATGCCTCTTCCATTTCCCTTCCTAGAAATCAGCATTTCATTAACTCTAGATCACTCTTAATGGGAGTTTCCTGTTTTGTATATCTTCTGTAATGATGTTGAGCAGGTATTTTTGTGGTCCAAGAATTTCCAAAACATTTTTTATAATTTCCTGTTTCAGAGATGACTAAAGGTGGAACTAAAATGTAAATTTATGATTTCACTATATAGATTCTTTTCCTTTTTTTTCAGTTGTATATGGCCACAATATCTTTATTTTTATTTGCTTTTATATGGTGCTGAAATCAAACCCAGTACCTCACATGTTTGAGGCAAGCACTCTACCACTGAGCCACAACCCCAGCCCAATACATAGGTTCTTAATGCTATATATTTACTAGACAGTAACAGTATTACAAATGATTTTTTAAAATTCTTAAGAAAATTCACTGTCAATTAAATTATGATGTAAAATTCAATAGCCTTAGAAAGGCAATGTTTAAAAACTATTCTGCCTAAAAAAACAACAACTCCATAATACAAGATTTATTTCAGCTTCATCTTGGAATGGTTGTCAACCTGGGACCATTGGTGTGATACATCTGAATTTGGGTCTAAGAGATTGGATATGTTCATGGTCTATTCTAGTCATATAATGAGTAAAAACACATATTGTTTCAACACTTTCAGCTAAGAAAAAATTATCTTTACCATCTACTTAAATAGATTCAACAATATTAACTTTAACAGGAATAATTAAACAACCACAAGTTTTTGTTAAATAAATAAAGTTATACATATATGGAACAAGGTAGACCAGCTTTAACATAAGAGTAATTTCACACACGTAAAAAGATGCCTGGCATACCATTGGAGCACTCTAGATGACAGAAGTTTAAAGAATTTCTCTTTGTTCTGATTACTAAGAATTATGGATAAAATGTATTTTCAAAACTATTCTTAAATGCTTAGACTTCCCACATGGTGAAGGATCACTAAGGGAAAGAGTCCTGAGAAAAGCAAACATTCACAGTAAGAAGTATTAAAACTACCATTTGCTTTTCAAGAATCTCTCCATTCCTTTTGGCTTGGAGGATGAGTTTTAAGAAGCATATCAAATAGTTGTAATACATTGAAGATTTTCACAGAAAACCAAGACCTCTAAAATGTGACAAACTTGGAGGAGGGAAATTGGACTCCAAAAAAGAAAGAAGGCTATTACTTGTTTATTCCTCTTTTGATTAAAAAGGAAAAAAAAGTCTCAGTTTATAATTCCTAACTAAAAGTTTGATCAAATGTGGACTGAGTTCAGTCAACAATTCAAATTACTTATTTTGGCCAAAGAAATCAAAGGCAAATGTATAGCTTAGGATGGCCATGTGTTATCAGTGCAGATGGTACATGGCAGAGATGTCTAAAAAACCTCTCTGAAGGAACATTCAAAGAATTTTGCACAGATAACTCCAAAGAATATTAGCTCACACAAATACACAAATATTAGGATCACACAATCAAACTCCCAAATAAAATATTTGCTAGAATAAACATATTTTTAATTTTTTTATTCTAATTTGTTATATATGAAAGCAGAATACATTACAATTCAGATTACACATACAGAGCACCATTTTTCATATCTCTAGTTGTATACATAGTATATTCACACCATTCATGTCTTCACACATGTATTTAGTGTAATGATGTCCATCTCATTCCACCATCTTTCCTACCCCCATGCCCCTTCCCTTCACCTCCCACCCCTTTGCCCTATCTAGAGTTTATCTAATCCTCCTATGCTCCCCCTCCCAACCCCACTATAAATAAACATATATAACATGTAACATAATTATATTTAGTAGGTTGAAAGTAATATATGAAGGTACCATCATTGTGACAAAAAAATGAAAGAATATGACTATGAATGCTTCAAACACAAAATAATTTAGAGAAATTATAAAAAAACAACAGGTGGAATTAGAAACTCATGGATGACATAAACAGAAGGCTGACCTAAATGAGTTGAAAGGAGAATTAGCAAACTGGGTGTTTAATCTGAAGTATTAATTGAGAAGATAGCACATAATAATACTGATATGTATTTGCTTTCTTTTAAACATAATAATTTTTTAAGCATCATAAATTTATTGGTTGCTCAAAACACTACATTGATCTTGACATATCATGTATCATACATTTGTTTCAAATGGGGTATGAATTCTTATTATTCCCCCGTGTACAGATTGCAGAATCATGTTGATTATACAGCCATGTTTATACATACTGCCAAACAAGTGTGTGTTGTATTCTTCTGCCCTTCCTATTAAACATCATGATTTTTGATATTCTATATTAAACAAGTAGACAAAGTTTTTAGACTTATGAAATTTAAGGTAATATTAACAATTCGTTGCCAAAGTGAGAGGAAAAAAATATTAGTCAATTAGGACTACTGTAACAAAATACTACAGATTCGGTGGGCTTAAGAAACAGGAATTTATTTTCTCACACTCCTAGAAGCCAGTCATCTGAGATCAAAGTATCAGCTGGTCAATTCCTGGGAAAGCACGTCTTCTTGGTTTATAAACAGCCATCTTCTTGTGGTGCCTTCACCTTGTTTCTAAGAGAAAACTCTCCTACCGCCTCTTCCTTTTTGTACAAGGATACAAGTCCTATTGGATTAGGACCTTAAGACTTCATTTAATCTTATGAGACGTAACTAGCTCCCTAGGTCCTCAAAAGACATATCCCCAAAGATACCCACAATGAAACTCAGAGATTCAACCTATGAATTTAGGGGAACATAATTCAATCTATAACATGAAAATGCTATTCAAACAAGGTTTGGAGAGAATAGTCTTTGTTATTGTTTTTAATTCATGCAGTGCTACAAAACAATAGCAGGGTCAACTTGTAAAAGCAGATGCTATGGATCGCATTGGAATGACAATGTTTTTTAGCAGGATTTTATTTCACTCTCTCTTCCTGCTCTGTCAACCTGTCTGCCTCTGCAGGTATCACACCAAGCTATTAGTTTTCACTGATTAAGGGTTGATTGTTCTACTGTTTTCAATGATGCCCTGAAGTATAAATTGGTCCCACAGTCTGATCCAATTAAATCCAAGCCCCATTTGCAGAGCTAGTGTTTGAGGTGTGTTTGAGGTTTGTTTTGACTACAGTGGCTGTCTTATTAGCTGCCTCATTACTTGGTACTCTGATAAAGTTACTGGCCTACATTTTACCTTACTGCTCTTAATTGCTTATGACCAAAATCTTTGTTTTTGAGCAACTTTCAGCTTGAACTTCCCCACTGTTAGTTTCAAATTAAGTCAGTTCTTTAGGAAGACCTTCCAAGTGCTCTGTTTTTATGATTTGCCTCTCTACCTGGGAAAAGCATTTGAAGATTTTCCAACCTATGAGCTAGCTGGAGAAGAGGTGATCATTTTTAATAGTCAGCCTGCTAACACTATGGTTAAACCTCCACTGTGGAGGCTGAATGGAGGAAAGAAGCCTTCGATTCCTGGACTTCAAATGCTAGAGATTTAGACTCTGAAACTTGGAGCCGAGACGGGGGAAAAGTGTTGGCAAGCTGTCCCACCTGGTAAGATAGCATGTCACTTGACTAGCAACTGAGGGGAGAGGAAGGCTTGTTTCCTTGCTTCATTTTACCCAGATTGGAGGCTGTATAAAAATGTTGGGATAGGAGGAGGAGAATTAAAGAGAAGGCAAGGAGAAAGTTAGTCACGGCTGAGTGGGGGAAGTACCCAGATTCACTGATGGTATTACAATTTGAAGATTTTCTTGAATAGAGTTTCTCTGTTTACTATGGGACAATTTCCAAATACTTTAATAGAGTTCTTTTAAAAAAAATTAAAGCTTTGCTCATTTCTCATCCAGAGGGTTATAGGTCTTGTGCTGCCATTCCAGAAATCAGATCTTCTCTAATTATTTTTTTTAATATCATTCATTCTTTAAGTTTGTTATTCATATGATCAGTAATATCAGTTTAAATTTTCCATCCCACATAGGAATTTTTCCTACTATTAACTTACTTTCATCCTACGTATATATTTGTCCATGATGGGTCAAATTTTAAAACTATATTAGTAAACACAAAAATTGTTATGTTTTTTCAGTATACAATATATTGTTAGAGACTCAACAATGTACACCATCATGTGTGACTTTTTTAATTCTCATGATATAGATTATAATTAAATGTTCATTTAGTGACAACTATGTAAGTCCAAGTATTTAATAAATGTAAGTTCTGAGTCCATCCAAAATAATTTTTTCAATGCCCATGGGTGCCCCATAAATTTTTAACATTTCTGTGGCATGTCATCACTTTAAAGAATCTTTTGTTAAATATAGAACCTTTGGGAGTGCTGTTCAGTTTGGCTTTAAGGGTATAAGCCAGGAGCAACTCTCCTATTGTGCTGCATAAAAGCTCCTTATAAAAACACCACCAGGTATAGAAAGTGACTGTTGTTCCACTGACATTAATTGCTTATGTTTCTGTCTCTAAAAACATGTAATGGGCACTTGGCTATCCCCCCAAAACACAAGAGTCTGTACCATCTTGGTTCATCACTTACTAGCTTTTTATATCTATTTACTTATCTCAACCTTTTTAAAAATTTGTATAAATAGATCTAATCAGTAGAGGCTTGATCACAGATCTGAACTTTAGCCAAAAGGAAAGGTAGAAAAATAAATACCTGGCAAAAACCAAAACAAAACAAAACAAAAATCTATCCCAGAAGGTAAAGGGATGACTCAAACAGGGTGCTTGGATGCGCAAAAGAAAATAGGCTGCTCCCGATTTTTCCAAAAACAGCTCTATTTGAATTCTAAACTATTAGTTAAATATTTTAAGCTATACCCCATTATGTATCTCTAATACAAAATATTTCTGAATAATGCACTACCTTGTGCCCATTAAAATGTATAATCATAATCTTCTCTTTACTGGTTCCTCTGCCTTAGGTACTTTAGTCTTCAGGTGATCTTACATATATTGCAATTTATCAGTCCTATCTGCAAGGCTAACACTGCACTTTCTTTATGCCTATACCCACATCCTATCTCCTTAATAAATCCTGCTCTGACAAGCTATTTAAAATCAGTGTTGGTACTACCTTTTCATGTTCCTGACCCCCCATAAGTTGGTTTCCTTTTTCTTTCCTGTTATCTCTTATCAGCTTCCACTGAACTGTGATATTTACTTAGTATATTTTCTCTTTGTTGTATGTAACTCTTTGAAGAACATAAGTTCCATTAGGTCTAAGATCTGTATCTTTGTTAAGTGATAAACAAGTAGGATTTAAAACACCTTTCCCATAGGATAGACTCAATACATATTTGTTAAATGAATGTTTTATTGAATAAATTCCTAAAGGGAAATGATAAAATTAAGGTGGTGTATGGAAATACTAATATGGTTCTGATATGTTTTTCCAGGACAACACGTGAATTTAAGGAGTATAGAATATATAAATAATTAATACATACACATCTGTGTGTGTGTGTGTGTGTGTGTGTGTGTGTGTGTGTATTCACATATGCACATAGCAGTAGCTTAAAACTGAAACCCAAAAGGTAAATTCTAAACAGAAAACCAGATTGAAGATCAAATTCACTAGGAAAAGACCTATACAAAAGTTTACAACTGGAAACAACATCCAAGAAAACTGGGAGAAACTTACAGTATTCTCTATTAAATATATACATTATCACCATTTTCTTCATCTTTGACATCTTACTTTTCAATAAAAATTATATTTCCTATACTTAAAGACATTTCCTTTCATATTTTCTGCTGCTATTTCATATTCACTAGTAGGAAAAATGCTGAAAAACCAATGGTCATTTTAAAAGATTTAACTTTAATCAATGATGTAAATGAACCAGAAAATCTAGAGCCAATAAAACTGATGTTTGCTTTATAATTTTCTATTTCAATTTTTAAATAAATCCTATCATTTCTTACCGTGTTCTTAAGTGAAGACAAAACTCTACCATCACCATTGTTAATTTATTTACACAATTAGTTACTTATTCCATTATTTAATCAATTAATCATTAAATAAACATTCACACATTATGTCATTAATTTAATGTTGATCAATAACAGAGTACTACAACAATCCAGACACCAAACTTGACACTGGTTTCAGCAAAAAACAAATAGAAACTTTACATTACACTCTATATAGAGAGACAGAAATAAGTGAGTTAAAATTTATAATATAATTTTGGTTCATAAGCTAAAGAAATACAATGTGTTGTGTGTGAGTGCATGTGTGGTGGGTAATATTATTGAAGATGTTCCAATTTTCAGAAAGTACTAAATGTTCCAACCTGTAATTACTTTTTAATCACTATGGAGTCTATTATGCCAAAGGTATTTAGAAAGGGAGAAAGCTTTGTCCAAGACCAAAACAACTGAGACATAAATAAACTTGCTCTTAGCCAAATGGTCCATCATTGCCTAAAAATGGACTGCATTCTCATGTAATCATACAAATTTGAACAACAGAAGAGAGTACTGGGGCAAAATGCCCTACAATGTTTTCCATTTAACAACCTCTGGACAGTGACATTATCTCAGGGTGTGTAAATGTAATCTATTATTTCCTACTGAGAGAGAACCGGTCAGTTTCTGATCTGTGTTTATGAAATGTACCTGACCACTGCAGAGTGCTACAGGTTGGTGAATAATATATTTTGTTCATTACAGTATAACATATTCCTCTAAAGAATGTCTTTTTAAAAATATTTTAGTTTTACATAAGAACTTTATTTAATTTATTTGTTTTTCTTTGTGGTGCTGAGGATTAAACCCAGTGCCTTACACATTCTAAGCAAGTGCTCTACCACTGAGCCACAGCCACAGCCCATCAAGAATGTCTTTTAATCCCACTTATTTTCTTTGGCACCCTATATTTAAAGCTCCAGATAGGGAATTCAAGAATTAATTGTTGTTCCATTTTAATCTGTAATTTGAATTTGTGGTTCTGAGCAGCCCTCACACTTCTACAGCCCTACTACCTGTTAATAAATTCTGAAAAGACAGGTAACTGCATCAAATCTTTTTTTTTTTTGCATAACTAATAGCTAGCTAATCTGAGAGTATGATGTATAAAGATGTAAAGGAAATATATCACAGATTTATCTTTATGTAGAAAAGCAACTTTATGGGCAAAAACAAGTTTTAAAACTAAGAATACAATGACTTGTCTGTAAAATGAAAGTGGTGTAATTTAAAAAAGAATTCTTAGAAAACTGGACTTCAGTAAGCATAGTACATTGGTTTAATTTATTGATGTGCACTGAAGACAGCAAAACAGTGCATATGGGTACATTCATCTTAGAGATTCCACCCAAGAAAAATGAGATATTAAAGAGAATTGAAAAGAGTTAGTTCTTGAAGTACTCACTTAAATCAATGTAAGCCAACTATAACTCAAGGGAGCATTTTAAGGAAGGATAGAATAGGTTGAAAAACATCATATGTCTTAATCAATAAATAATATATCTTTGGGTCAAGAGCTAAAAATGTGTTTTGAGTATTTTCATATATTTAGCTATAAGAAATATATAAAAGCAAAGCAAAGAAAAACCTTGGATCTGGTTCCCTTTCTGTCAGACACATTTAAAATGTACTGCACAGTAAGATTAAGTAGTTAAATTTAATAGAGTATAAATTGCTGCTCCCATAAAATAATTTTTCTTAGCTTGTATTGATTCACTAACACTTCATTGAGTGGGTGCATGTTTTGTGAGGTGTTTTTGGTAGTCTTATTGATTCCCTGAAAGCTGAGAGGGTGGGAAGCATAGAAATGATTTTGACTTTTTTTGTTACAAAGCCGGTTATGATCAAACTTAAAATGAAGAGGTAATCTCTGTTTATAAACCATTTCCCTTTATGAAGACTCCTCTAAGGAGCTAAAAGGATATAATTAGGTTCCAAGCTTCACTAATGAGAAGGAAGAAAGATGATGGTCTCTTTCTTCTCTGCGATAATGAGATGAAAACTACAGAAATGTATTCAAATCTGTGTAATACACTTTAAAAAAGACTACCGATAAATTGCTAATGCAATAAGATAATGTAGCCAAAATCTTAAGGAGGGAGGAATAATCTGTGTATTTTGTTGTTTATTTGTTTTTGCATGATTAGTGTCTTTGTGCTTGGAAGACTGCCATGTGAAAAAGGGATTGGACCTCAAAAGTATGAGTATAACCTATAGGGAAACTGATTTAAATCAATAAAAAAACTAATTTCAGACCTTAAAAGATGGATTAAAAAAAACAGAGAAGATGATTTTCATAATGAGATGTGCTGAGGCAGAAAGTTCATCTGTAAAATAAGACACAATAGGATTATAGGATAAATAAGCATCAGATTGGAATCTAAATTGTATGAATTCACCTAAACCACACTTAATGAAGTCATTAAAGCTTATGTATGTTTCCTTATTTTAAAATTAAGCCAATTTGTTTTTACATAAGAGAAAATATGTATGTCATAAAGAAGTATTTTATTATTTTAAAATTTTACATAAAGCAATTAAAATAGAAAAAAAATCATGTTGATCACTCTACTTTTGCAATGTGCTATATGCTAACATGTTAGTGTGTTTCCCAATTTCATACTCATTTCAAATTATTAAATCCATTTAAAACAGTACATTTTGAGTTATTTTATAAAATAGTTTCATTTCTATATTACTACTTGTTTTAATAATCTCAAATGTTTTATAAATAATTTATTGCTCACTTTCTTATTGCTGCATGTTTGAGGTAAATTGGAAGCTTCATAATACAAGTAATACTGAGATAAGAACATTAATGCACATGTATTCCCTCAAATATTGGATTACTTTTGTACAATGACTTCCCAGAAATAGTTTTAATAAGTTACATGGCACAAAGGGTTTAAGGCTCATTGTACACAGTGCCAATTTGCTTTCCAAAAGTGCTGCATCTTTATATTCAACCTTCAATTTGATTTTAGTTTCAGAAATGCATTGAGTATCTTTCTGATGTGGTTTTTTAAAGTGCTTTTTACACTTGAGATATAAGATATTCTTCTTTCATAATCTTTTCAAATATGACATTCTGTATTCATACCAAAAGAAATATGGCATAATTACTTTTAAATTTACCTATCTGAAACGTAAGCAAAATGTAACTGACTGCCGCAGTCTCTGACTAGGCACAAATCACGAGTCTCCACACAGCTTGTAGATTCAAACAGCAATTCTTTATTCCCGAACTCACACCGGCCGTCTACAAACACGTTCTGGGGGAATCCACGTTCTCTGCCCAAATCCACCGTTCTCTGCCCAAATCCACTACTCCTGGGCTTCTGTCTCCCAAATATACTGTCTGACCCTAAGAATTCAAGAGGAATTCAGCAGCAGGATACGCCCTATTCTAAAGGGGGAACACCCTAATCTCCTATTATGCTAAACCGCCCTATTCTAAAGGGGGAACACCCTAATCTCCTATTATGCTAAACTGGGGACACCCTAAACACGGATCCACCCTGGTCCTTGAGCAAGGTCACCTTTCAAGAGTCCTTCCACTAGACAGCATGGGAGTAGCTGGCAAGGAAATTGTCATACCTACTTGGCTGATGGTTCCCAGCATCTCCCCACTTCTGATTAATTAAACAACAAATAATGTGGCTTAAGGACCGTGCCTGGTAGGTTGTCCAGTTAAACATATGGTTCTTACCTGTCATTGGAAAACTGACCTTTAGGCGTCAGCCTCCTGTCTTAGGTTGATACCACTGCAACTGGATCATACCCGTCACTGACTATCGGTCCAGCATACAGCCATACTTGTGGATAGGTTTATGCACCAGTGGGGGGGGTGAGGTTCTTTGCCTCACCTCTGTTGGCCCCCAAACTTGGCCTTGGTGCCAGTGGGGGAGTGAGGTTAATGTGGCTTAAGGACCGTGCCTGGTAGGTTGTCCAATTCAACATATGGTTCTTACCCGTCATTGGAAAACTGACCTTTAGGCGTCAGCCTCCTGTCTTAGGTTGATACCACTGCAATTGGATCATACCCGTCATGACTACCGGTCCAGCATATAGCCATTGGCCCCCAAATTTAGACCATCACTAGCAGAAGGGAGGAGGATACAGAAATGCCACGACACCAAGCCAATTGACAGTTCCTTTGGAAAAATTGCATCATTGGTGACACCTTCAGCAAAGATATGCCAGCATTACCACAATTAACATGTGGTGCGCTGGCAAGGAAATAAAAATTGCATCACTGGTGACACCATCAGCAAAGATATGCCAGCATTACCACAATTTGCTGCACTAAACGTAGTTACATAGTCCAGGCAAGTTCTGCAAGCGGTTCAAAGTGGAGGAATCTATCAATATGTCCGTCTCCTCCCAAAGTCTGTTGCCTCCCAAAGTAAGTTGACTCCTTGATTGAGCATACTTGTTGAGTTATATTCATTGGGATGAAGATAGGAATTCTGGCAATGATGCTAAAAAGACATTATCCTGAAAAGAATTATTAAATATAATGAAAAGGAAGGTGAAAGTAAACAAACAGATCTGTTAACCTCCTTAAAAAACAATCCTTAACAGCTGTTTACCTGATTTAAACTAGTAAACAAGCAGATCTGTTAACCACCTTTAAAAACAATCCTTAACAGCTGTTTACCTAATTTAAATTAAGCCATTTAAATCATGTGAATAAAAAAAATAATAATTTGGATCCATTTTTCATGAGCGCTCCTCATATATGAAATATGGACATACGCACACACAGACATACAACACAAAACACAAATGTGCAAACAAACGTACAACACATAAGATAATAATAAAGGCCTTGTAGCTTTACCTAGGTGAAATCTCCATTGCAATGTTTAAAAACTCCACAGTCAAAAAATAAAACTGATCAAAAAAAAACATTAACCTAGGTTTGTATGAGCTCAAAAAATAAAAATAGAACCTTATGATGTGGAAAAATGCAATAATAAAATAGATATTGAAAAAAGCATCCTGGTTAATCACTGTCGCAGATGTAAGAATGGCCAAGCTGGAGTTCTGGATATCAGCTATTATGGATTTGAGTCAAATCATCTTCTTTTTGATCTGTAGAAATCGTTTTAGTTAGTCTTTCTGGAATTCAAATCGGCTGCTATTCTCCCTGTGGAAACACACAAACGGAGCCCCGACTCCAGACAATCACTGGGTCAGGACCTTTCCATTGTCCTGTTAGAATATCTTTCCAAAGTACTTTAGGCTTATGTACATTTTTTGGATACATATGCCTTTCCGCAGCACTAAGTCCTGATGAATCCAAATTTAAAAAGTTTAGAGTAAAAAGTGTTATTTTAAGTTTATCTTTGGGGGATATATACCCCTTTCCAATTCCCTCTTTTTGCTTTAATAAGTATGTTTTAATAGTTTGATGAGCTCTTTCAACTATGCCTTGTCCCTGTGGATTGTATGGAATTCCTGTTATATGAGTAATACCAAATGATGAGCAAAATTGTTTAAAAGAGGTAGAGGTATAGCCAGGACCGTTATCAGTTTTTAACTGTTTAGGAACGCCCACAGTGGCAAAATTTTGTAAGCAATGAGCTATAACATCTTTAGTTTTTTCTCCGGCATGAAGGGAGCCCATCAAAAATCTGGAAGAAGTATCAACTGTAACATGTAAATATTTTAATTTTCCAAATTCTGGCAAGTGTGTGACGTCCATCTGCCAAATATGGTTAGGTATCAGTCCTCTAGGATTGACTCCAAGATTAACTTGTGGTAAAAAGGTCACACAATTTTGACATTGTTTTATTATATATCTGGCTTGTTCCTTAGTTATTTTAAAACGCTTTTGTAAAGTATTAGCATTAACATGGAATTTTTTTATGAAAACTCGTAGCTTCTTCTAGTGTAGAGAAAATATGTATGTCATGTGTAGTTTTATCTGCTAAATCATTGCCCAAACTAAGGGCTCCAGGCAATCCTGTATGTGCTCTAATATGTCCTATAAAGAATGGATATTTTCTGTCCCAGATTAGACTTTGTATAGTGGAAAACAAAGAGAAAACAGTAGAAGAAGGGGAAATCCTACCAGCATCTTCAAGAGATACTATAGCATTAACTACATACTGACTATCAGAAAATAAATTAAATACAGAATCTTTAAACATTAAAAAGGCTGTAATACTGCATTAAGCTCTACCTTTTGAGCTGATTGTTTGGGTACTAAAAATGTAAAAGTTTGATCAGGGGTAACTACTGCTGCTATACCATTATTTGACCCATCAGTGAATATATTTGGAGCATTCATGATAGGGGTTTTTCTTGTCATTTTTGGAAAAACTACAGGATGCTTAGACCAAAAAAGACAACAAAGGATTAGATGGTAAGTGATTATCAAATGAAACATTAGATTTACACATGATTATTGCCCAAGTATTTAACTCATTAGCTAACTCATCAATTTGATCCATAGTATATGGAGTAATAATTTTATTGGGAGAAATTCCAAACACTCCCTTCGCTGCTTTTATTCCTTTGAGTATTAATTGTCCTACAGCCTCAGGATACCTAGTAAGAATAGTGTTAGGAGAATAAGATAAATGTATCCACAATAATGGATCTTCTTGCAAAAATACTCCTGTAGGAATATTTTTTGTTGGTAGTACAATAAATAATAAAGGCAAACTTATATCAATTCTATCCAAATGTACATTTTCCATATATGTTTCAATAATTTTCAATGCCTTTCTTGCATCAGGCGTTAACATGCAGGGTGAGTTTGGATCTGATGGACCTTTTCGAATATCAAATAAAGTTCCCAACTCTCCTGTTGGTATGCCTAGATAAGGCCTTATCCAATTTATGTCTCCCAATAACTTTGAAAGTCATTAAGTGATTTGAGTTGATCTACTCGTATTTGAATTTTTGGTGGACGGACCATGGTTAAGGATAATAGAACTCCTAAATAATTAATTGGAAAATTTAATTGTACTTTATCTATTGCTATCTCTAGATTATAATTTTTAAATAAGTTTGTAAGTGTGGCATAACATTCCAGCAATATGTTTTTATCTTTATGTGCCAATAATACATCATCCATATAGTGAAATATTTGTAGTTCAGGATTTTGATTTCTAAGTGGTTGGATTGCTTTATTAACATATATTTGACACATAGTTGGACTGTTAGCCATCCCTTGAGGGAGTACTTTCCATTCATATCTCTGATCAGGACCTTCATGATTTAATGCAGGGATAGTAAATGCAAAACGTGGACTATCCTCGGGATGAATTGGAATTGAAAAAAACAATCTTTAATATCTATGGCTAGAACATGCCAGGTTTTTGGCAAAGCAGACAATTGAGGAATCCCTGATTGAGCAGGTCCCATAATAACCATCTCATTATTAGTGGCTCTTAAATCTTGCAATAATCTCCGTTTACCAGATTTCTTTTTAATGACAAAAATGGGAGTATTATGGGGAGATATGGAAGGTTGTATATGTCCTTCCGCTTATTGTTGTTTGACCAGATCATGGGCTACTTGTATCTTTTCTTTAGTCAGGGGCCACTGAGGAACCCACACTGGTCTTTCTGATTTTCAAGTAATTTTTATTGTCTCAGTGGCCCTTTCTGAAAATCCAACCCATGTCTGTCTGTTCCTTGATCTATTTGAATTGGTGCTGCTATACCTTGTCCTTGTTTTCCTAATCTTTTTTCTTTCCTAAAACCTTGTCTAGCCCTAGTAGTGGGCACATTAGGATTGATGTTATTTGTTAACGTCAAACCTAATTGATCTAGGACATCTCGTCCCCATAAATTTATAGGAAGATGATCCAATACATATGGCTGTATAGTTCCCTCACATCCTTCAGGATCCTTCCAATCTAATACCATTGCACTTCTATGGGGATTAGTAGCCACTCCTAGGCCTCGAAGCGTTTGAGTGGCTTGTTGTAATGGCCAATGTTTTGGCTATTCCTGACTAGATATGATGCTAAGGTCTGCACCTGTGTCCAGTAGCCCATTAAAGTTGTGTCCTTGAATATTTAGTTTTGACATTGGGCGAGAATCTAAATTTAAAGACAACATAGCCCAATCTACAACTGTGGAGCCTAATCCCCTGGAACCTCTTTTTACCCTATGACTAGGAAATTTATTATGTAGGCTGGGTATTATTAACAACTGTGCTATTCTATCTCCAGGTGAAATTACTGATATACCTCTTGGAGAACTAGCTATAATTTTTATTTCACCTACATAATCGGGATCAATTACCCCAGGACTTATCATAAGTCCTTTTAATGTAGATGAACTACGTCCCAATAATATGCCTACTGTCCCTTGGGGAAGAGGTCCTTTTATTCCTGTGGGAATGATTTGAACTCCCATCTCTGGAGTTAGTACTGCTCTGGCAGAGGCGCAGATGTCCAACCCTGCGCACCCTCGGGTTTGTCTGATGAGGGATTTAATGGACAATGTGTCCTGGGCACTACCCTGATGGTGTTGCTGTGTTCCTCCACTGCCCTGTATATTTGTGGTTGTGGGCCCCGGAGCATTGGGCCCCCTTGTCCTTTTTTGGCAATGGAGCCTGATGCCTTTCTCCACGATATCGTGGGTAAATACCTGGTCCTTGTCCGTTTTTTGATAAGGGAGTACCCTCTATGGTAGTTTGAGAACGGCATTCATTAGCCCAATGTCTCCTTCTACGGCATCGTGGGCAAATACCCGGTATTCTATTTCTTTGATACCTAGTTTTGTTAAACCCTCCTCCTATGGGGCAACTCCTTTTAAAATGTCCTGTTTGTTCACAATCATAGCATGTTTTTGGCCTGGCATCTAAAGACTGTTGTACTGCAGCTGCCAAGACTTGCCCTTGTTCATTAATATCTCTACATAATTTAATATATGTGTTTAAATCTTCATGTCTCCATGGTCTAATAACCTCTCTGCAGCAACGATTTGCTTGGTCATAAGCCAGTTGTTTTATTAATGGCATTGCTTGTTCCGTATCCCCAAATATTTTGGCAGCCGTTTGAATTAGCCTATCTACAAAGTCAGCGTAAGGTTCATTAGCTCTCTGTATTACCTTAGATAGTTGACCTTGTAAATCTCCATGTCCTTGTAAAGTCTTCCATGCCCTAATTGCGTCTGCAGCAATTTGTGCATATATAGCAGGATCATATTCAATTTGTTGCCGCTGACCCTCATAAGGTCCTTTCCCTAGCAACATTTCTAGATTTCTTTGAGGGTAACCGGCTGCTGCATTTCGCCTAGCTGTCTCTGCGCAAAATTCCTCATTGGCAACCTTCCATAACAAATATTGTCCTCCATTTAGCACAGATTTACACATGCTAGCCCAATCTGCTGGCGTCATGTCCAAGTTAGTAATGGACTCGACCATGCTTACCGTGAAGGGAGCTTGAGGACCATAGGTTGTTACAGCCTCCCTTAACTGCTTCACTGTTTTAAAATCTAAAGCATGGTGAATTCGCTGCCCTCCTACCTGTTCAAGTACAGGGCATGCTAATCTTTGAGGTCCTGTCTCAGGATCCCAATTATCAACTACAGGGTTTGAGGGCCACTCAGCTGTCTCTATCGGTGGGGCTGTTGGTTGAATTACGCCCTCTTGTGATAAAACGGAGTTAGTAACAGCCTCCTGTTGTGGCCTTTTTCCTAAAAACCCCTTTTCCTTTAAATTTTCTTCCTCTGTCTGACTAGCTCGAGAGACCTTCTCTTTTGCTTGATCTAAAATGTCTTTCTCCATGTTCTGAACCTCTAACAATTTACTTAACATTTTTTCAGTTTGTTTTAATCTACTATAAAGATAACACAACCCAATAAGATAACACAAAACAAAACCAAAACTGAATGAAACAAAAACGGAATAAAAAATCTTTGTATCAATTTTCTCTTCCTCAGGGCCGACAAACTTCAAACCTTTAGTCAACCATTTTTTCCAGTTTGCCTGAGAAATTTCTAGGGATAGGCAGCTTGAAAGAAAAACAAAATAAATCAAAAGAAGAACACATTGTTTTTTGAAATGGTCACCCATTCTCTCGCCTTCCCTCAGGGGCGAGCAATTTCACTTACCCCCAAGCTTCAGGCGTTCCGCGTACGAGCCACCAGATGCCGCAGTCTCTGGCTGGGCACAAATCACGAGTCTCCACACAGCTTGTAGATTCAAACAGCAATTCTTTATTCCCGAACTCACACCAGCGGTCTACAAACACGTTCTGGGGGAATCCACGTTCTCTGCCCAAATCCACCGTTCTCTGCCCAAATCCACTACTCCTGGGCTTCTGTCTCCCAAATATACTGTCTGACCCTAAGAACTCAAAAGGAACTCAGCAGCAGGATATGCCCTATTCTAAAGGGGGAACACCCTAATCTCCTATTATGCTAAACCGGGGACACCCTAAACACGGATCCGCCCTGGTCCTTGAGCAAGGTCACCTTTCAAGAGTCCTTCCACTAGACAGCATGGGAGTAGCTGGCAAGGAAATTGTCATACCTACTTGGCTGATGGCTCCCAGCAACTGACCATTGTAAAGATGAATACAGCAATGGTATTGTATTATTGCTATGGCCTTCTTCAATGCTCTGGGTTTCATACTTACTGTTGGTTCAAAGTTTTCTCACCTCCCCAGGTTAGTTCCCCATTTGTCCCACCATAGAGGCTTAGGCTTTTTCTGTGTCACCCACTGGGGAGTCATCTTAACTCTGTATCACAAGGTACCTTTTTCTTGTTCAATGATGACAGAAATAACCAAGTGTAGAGTTCTTGATTAGCAATGCTAATGATAGTGACATTAGTAATAATAAATAATAATGTACATCTATAATAATAATATATACTTTGATGATTTTTATGTGCCAGACACTATTCCACCAATATGTAAATTATCTCATTTACTCTTAACACAAATCAATATAGTACATTAACCCATCCTCCATTCTAGACACCAAAGTTTAAAAGTGATTTTTCTAAGGTAGCACTGAATATAAATGCAAGAACTAGGATTCAAATGAATGGCTTTTACTATGCCAGAGGTATGTTATTAGTAAAGTTCCATCTGCTTTTTAAAGATCATATGATAATAAAATTAAGCACATACAGGCCTTAATTATTTTGAGGAACTATGAAAGGTTTATCTTTATTACCTATAGAAGTCAAATTTAGGAAAACTCACTCTTTTTCTAGTTCTTTGTCCTTGATCTGAAGTAGTATTGATCCTAAATAAATATTGATTGTGTTTTCATTAGTAATCTCATATCACAGGCTACAATCTTCTTTCTAAATTGCTTAACCTATATACCTTTATACTTATTTTACAGCCTCTACTCTCAACTTAATTACGCTGGCTATTGTAACATAGATAATCCTCAACTTTCATTTGATTTGACCCTCAACACCCACTATGTTTTTCTTTCAACTACAAAATCCATTTCCATTTTATTCTGTTCTTGTAAGGAAAGTGGAACATTGTTTTGTCTTTATTGAAGCAGTTAGAATATAGTTTCTTTCTTTTTTTTTTTTTTCCTTCTATTTCGCTTTGTAATCAATCCTACAGGCTGAGACTATAGCTCAATGATAGAGTGCTTGCCAACCATGCACAAGGCACTAGGTTGAATTCCTAATACTGGAAAAAAAAATTAGCTCTACCATTTGTATTTGTTGAAAACATATGACAATGATCATGAGGTTTCACATTTAAGAAATAGAAGATAAAAACATTTGGCCTTTGGTTTTTTGGTATTGGCTTGCTTCACTTAGCATTATATTCTCCAACTCCATCCATTTACCTGCAAATGTCATGATTTTATTCTCATTTAATGCTGAGTAATATTCCACCAAAATACAATGGCTGAATGTTTTCTTTGATAGGAGGTGCTGACTCATAATGGCGATGGGGGTGTGGGGAGCATGGGAGGAATGGAGGAACTTTAGATAGGGCAAAAGGGAGGGAAGGGAAAGAAGGGAGCAAAGAAATGATAGTGGAATAAGTTAGACATCATTACCCTAGGTACATGTATGAAAACACAAATGGTGTGAAAATATTTTGTTTACAATCAATGACTTGAAAAATTGTGCTCTCTACATGTTATATGAAATGAATTGCATTCTGCCATTGTGTATAACAAATTAGAATAAATAAATAATTTTTAAAAAGAAATAGGAGATGATTATAAAAAAAGATAATGGAAAATTTTTCTGAAATAATTACTTGGAATTGTATAAGTAATAATGCAAATTTGTCAATGAGTTTATATTGACACATTACATTTTCCAAAGGGCTAAATTTATAATGCATTAAACAAATGAACAAATTTGGTCTCAGGGCTGGGAGAGGTGACACATGCCTATAATTCCAGCGGATCAGGAGGCTGAAGCAGGAGGATTGTGAGTTCAAAACTAGCTTCAGCAATTTAGCAAGTTTTAAAAAGCAACTCAGCGAGACTCTGTCTCTAAAAAAATATATATACAAAAGGACTGGGGATGTGGCACCTGGATTCAATCTCTGTTCACCACCAAAAACATTTGGTCTCAGAAATGAAAACATGAGCAGAATATAGTGAGGATCAGAAGTTCAAAGTCAGCCTTAACAATTTAGTGAGTCCCTAAGCAACTCAGTGAGACCCTGTCTCTAATAAAATATAAAAAAGAGCTGGAGATGTAGCTCAGTGGTTAAGTTCAATTCCCTGCACCAAAAAAACAAAAACAACAACAATAACCAAAAAAACAAAAAACAAAAACAAACAAAAACCACACAACCAGGTGTTAATAAATATATTTTCCTAATGACTGGCAAAATTAATCAAAAATTCAAATTTGGCAGACTATTTTCATGCAGAATCAGAAAGTTTAGACCTTCTAAGATGGTGATCTCACATGGTTGATTACATGTCTCTAACTAGTGATCCTGGATATAAAGATATCAGTTTTAATTTTCTATATTCTTCTCCCTTCACATAAATTTAGATGAATGTGCAAGGTAATTGTTTTTTCATCATCGGAATATGATCAATACAAGACAGCTAATTCTTGAAAGAAGGAAGTTTCCAGATGTGAGTCCTAAGACTATTTTAGCATTTGTCTTAGAATTGTCTAGAATATAGTTCAGTGAGATGTATATCAAGCAGAGGATGGGGGTCATGAGAAATTCTAGAGGCAAAGAGGTCAGGGCAGTTGAAACAGAAGTAAACATAAAGTCATTGGAGAGTAGGGGGATTCACTGAGGGGGAAACAGTGATAGCAATCCAAATGAGGAAATGTGCTGAGTCCTTGAATAAGATGACTCAAAGCTTTCAAGAGATCACCTTCCCTGAGGATGAGAGCACAGAAGAACATTAGTACCACAAATTTGGAACTCTGATCCAGTGAAAGATGAAGGTTATCTATATGACACATCATGCAAATACCAAGCATTTAGTACTGCACTAGTGCCTAAGTGGATAATTATAATACTAAAAAAAATCTGAATTAGAAGACAGGTATACAATTATTGAACTCAATTTCCACCTTAACTATGAACTTAAAAGCAAATGAAAACCAAACGAAGTAAAGGGAAGAAACTAAAACTAAAAATGTAGAGTGGAAAGTAATAAATTAGAAATTGGGAAAATAATAAATGGACCCTAAACTAGTTCTTTAACCAAAAATAAAAAAGAATTGAAACCCCTCTCACCAGAAATATTTAAAAAAAAATGATAAAAGGAATAAACTGTCAACATCAGGAACAAGAAAGTTAATATCATTGTAGATATTATGAATATTAAAATGATAAAAAGGGAATATTATAAGAATTTTATACAAATTAATTCAACAACTTAGTTGAAATATAAAAATAACTTAAAAGATAAAAATTATCAAAAGCCATCTTAAAAATCAATAGGTAACCTGAGGAGTTCAATGTCTATCAGGGAAAATTAATTTATACTTAAAAACCTTTTCACATAAAATATTGCTGACAAAATAGCTGTAATAGTGAATCATATATTTAAATTAAAAAACAAACACTACCTTCTGCCTCAGTCAGTTTTTCATTACTATAATGAATACCTGAGATAGTCAACTTAAAAAGGAAAAAGATTTCTTTGGCTTCTGGTTTTAGAAATTCCAATTCATGATCAAGAAGAACCATTGCTTTTATGTCTCTGATGGGGATACCAGATAGCAATTGCAAGAAGCAAATGACGGAGAAAAACTGCATACCTCATGGCCAAATACAAAAGGAAGAAGAATGAGCTGGGGTCCCACTGTCTTTCCTTTAAAGTTATGTCTCTAAGCACCTAAAATCCTTGCACTAGGTCAGGTCACATCTTTTAAAGGTACCTTGCTTTTAAAAGTATTGTATCGCTGAGGACCAAGCCTACAACACATGGGCCTTGGGGGATATTTGAGATCCAATCTATAGCACATACTTACAAAATCTCTCCCAGAAAACTGAAGATCTTTCTCAACTCATTTTATGAGGTCTAAATCACCCTGAAACTAACATCAAATAACCTATCAATCGGACTCATGGAAATTGGTGCAAAATTACTATAAAAAATTTAATAAAAATTTTAATAAAATATTGAATCCACAATATATAAAGATTAATGTATTTTGATCAGTGGTATTTATCTAGGAATGAAGGTTGGTCAAACATCTGAAAATCAGCCAACATAATACACAATATTAAAAAAAAACGAAAAAAAGCAAAAAACATGTATTTGTCTCAAAAGATACAGAGAAAACATTTGACAATATTCAGTATTAATTCATGATAAAGACAACTCCCAGAAAAACTACAAGTGTATGGGGACAATCTCAACCAGACAAAAGGTGTCTGCAGAAACTTCCAACTCATACTATACTCAATTCTAAAATATTGTAGTCCGGCCTCTTAAGATCAGAAACAGGGTTCAGGTTAGGATTCAGGTATATTCTAGCCCTACTTCTATTAAACATCCTTCTAGAACTTCTGGCCGGAACATATCCCAAAGTGAAAACAAAAGGAAAAAAATACAGAAAAGAAATGTGAAAATTATTTTGGAAAAGAAAAATGTTTTCATGCATCGGTAATACATATGTAAGAAACCTGATGAAATATATCTATTTAAAAAATAGATTAGAAAGTTTAACAAAAGTTCAGGATATGACTAATATGCAAAAATCAAACATCAAAAATATGAATTCCTTATAAATAAGTATGACAAATTATGTGCAAGACCTGCACACTGACAATGCAAACTATTGCTAAGAGATATTGAAGAACAACAAACAACTCTGTGTGTTCATGGATCAGAAGACCCAAGATTATTGAGATGTCATTTTACCCTATATTAATAAAAAACATCAGAAAAATCTCAACAAATACATCAGTAGAACATCAAAGAGTCAAGAAATAGGCCCATACACTTAGGAAAAACGGATTTTCAACAAAAATGTGAAGGCAGTTCAGTGGGAAAAGAGTAGTCTTTCCAATAAATTGTCTTACATCAATATGATATCCATATGCAAAGCAAAATAAAATAGTGTCCACCTATACACTTCACCACATATAAAAAATAACTCAACAGATCACAGGTCAAAATTCAAATCCTACAATCTGAAAATATCTGTAAGAATATAGGGAAAACCATTTGTGATGTTGAGATATGGCAATATAGTTACAATTTTTGGAATACCAGTATGTTAGTTGTAATTTCCCTGTAAAAATATGCTGAAGTAAGGATATTTCAGATGAATGGAAGCTGAAGGAATCTTTAATCAGCAAAAATGCAATACCAAATGTGCGAAGAGATATTCTTTAAGTTCAGGAAAATGATGCTAAATAAAAATCTGGACCTACAAGAAAGGGATAAAGAAGTTCAGAAATAATTGAAAACTATGCTTTCTTAATGCAGTTTTTTAAAGAAATAACTGCTTAAGAAAAATAATAACTATGTTAAGTGGAGATTACTACATACATCAAAAGATATGAAAACAAAAGTACTAAACAAGCAGTTAAATATATAAAATAAGCTACTGTGAGGTAATGACATTTGTGAAAAAGGAGTGAAAGAAAGATACAAAGTAAATGTGATGTCAAAGTTTAACAAAGTTGCTTTAAAATTTGCTTTAAAAAATTATTATATAAAATGAAAAGACACATTGCAGACTTATAGAAAACATACCAATATAGTTCTCTGGAAAAGGCTTGAGACTTGAATATAAAAATAACTCATCACTCAGTAATAAGAAACAATCCAATATAAAGCATTCAAGTGAACTTTGCAAAAGAAAATTAGTAGATGGCCAATAAACACAGGAAACAACAATTCATATCATTGATTATTGATTAAATATAATCAGGAATTAGCTATTACTGTACTCCTAACAGAATTCTTAAATTAAAAAAAAAATGAGAGTGCTAAGGACAGGTAAGGATGCAGAGTAATTGGAACTCTAATACATACTTAGTTGAAATGCAAATGTGTAGAGTCACTTTGGAGTTAAATATCTACTTTCAATATGATCCATTAATATCTCCCTTAGGCACTTACCCAAGAGAAATGAAAGCATGTATCCATGAAATGACTGGTACAATAATGCCCACAGCAGCCCTACTACTAATAATCAAGAATTGCAAATAACCACATTCCCCATTAACAGGTGACTGGATAAACAAATCATGGCAAGTTTGTATAAGATAATACTAATAAACCATAAAAATGAGCCAACAACAGACACAAGGAGCAACATGACCGGTTTGGAAAAATACATTGAGCAAAAGAAGCTAGATGCAAATGATAATATACTGTATAATCAATTCATGACAGGTAAAACTAACCTATCATAGTAACAAATCTGATATTTATAGAGGGAGTACAATTAACTTCAAAGGGACAATTTTGCAGAGATGAAATCTTTCCCATGTCTTGATTGTGGTGGTGATTACATAGATAGAGAAATTTATCAAAACTCATAAAAATATAGAATTAATAAAAATCAAGAAAGGAATCTGTGGTAGCTTAAGTGTTCATCAAAAGAAAAAAAAAACCTCTTTATTGTTTGTAGAGTGTATATAATTCCTGAAACTGTGCACCTCTGTGTTGGTCAGCTTTTCTGTTTCTATAATAAAATACCTGGGATAAAGAACTTAAAGGAAGAAAAAGTTTATTTTGACTCTGTTTTAGAGGTTTCACTCCATGGTCGGTTGACTCTGTTGTTTGGGGACCAGTAGGGCAGAACACCATGGCAAGGAGTGTATGGTGGAGCCAATTTGCTCACCTCATCGTGGCCAGGAAGCAAAAAGAAAAGGGCCAGGGTCCCAATGTATCCTTCCAATGACCTACATTTCTTCTACCAACTCACCTTCTAGAGGTTCCCCCACTTCCCTGTAGCACCACAGGCTGACAACCAAACTCTTATCTTATGAACCTCTGGGAGATATTTAAGAATAAACAGTAGCAACACCCTCACAAAATTAGGTTTTCAAAAGGATTCAAAAATCATTGCTTTAGAATAAACACATATAAACAACAATGTAATACTAATTATCTGAACTACCGATATTATTAACATTTGCCCCCATTATTTATGAAGTTCTGATGAGTTCAACTAGCTGCTATAGAATCTGAACCAAAATAGAAATAGATTCTTCCTTTTATCATTGAGAGTCCAGTGGTATGCACATAAATAATTATAATATGAAAAGGTCCTAATCTCTCCTAATAGAAATAATAAATTGTGAAATTTAAAGAGAAATAGTCCATTCCTGAATATATTTGGTTTGTATTTTTCATGTTTCTAGTATGACTTATAGCTAATAATTACAAACAATTCATACATTTTCAAACCTTACAGAAATGCAAAGTGGTTTGTATAAAGCAATATTATTTTATAATTTACCTCTTCTAGGAAAAATGGATAAGTCCAATTTAGGCAGTTGTCTACAATTTCAATTTCATTTTAAAACAACTTCCCCCAACCCCATTTCTTAAAATGGATTTTTGTAGGGAAAAAAACTGTAATTTGTTCAATAGATCAAGCATAATTCTTCAGTTTTAAGTAGTGCTACAAGGTACGTAGCATACAGTCACTCTCTATCACAATGTCATCCTAAGACCATATTTCAAATGTAGACACAGCTCCCTCATAGTTTTGCATGCAACTGCAAATTCCTATACTCAAGGGAACTTTCAAATACGGAGTGTGAATATATGGGAGCAGAAAAGGAGAACTTTAAATATCACCCTGATGTGCTGGGAAGGAAATACCGCATGACAATGTTAATACAGTGTGAGAGTTCAGGACAGCGTGCTGAGTGACTTTGCTTTCTTTACAGAAATCTGTCAGCAGACATTCAGAACACTGTTCATGCGCTCCATGCAGATTTAAGGCTCAAAAAAAGTGGATGAGTAAATCAGGAAAATGCCTTATATATGCTTTCTGAAAACAAAACTGCCTACCAGAAGTCAGTATAGGGAATTACAAGCACTTTCCACTTTTCACTTAGTAACCACCCTCAGAGGACCCTCTCACCAGAGCTTAACTTCGTCACACACCTGCTAAAATTAGAACACCAGTTCAATAAGTCTAAGAGTTCTTTAGAATTCCAACATTAATAGATTTCTCTGTAAATATTAATTGTAAAGTGTTTGTTTCCATTAACTCATCCACACTATATTAAATAGTGTCACTACTTCATCTTTTTCTAAAAAAGAGTGGTTGGCTGAGGATTATACAAATAACATACATTTACAAAGCCAATGCTATTTTCTGCAAACCAACAGCAACTAACTAGGTTTTTATCATTATCATTTATAGGATCTCAATGGTGATTTTTCTAAAGATGAGTGTATCAAATTTGGACAAAAAAACTTCTCATTATAATCTGACATAACAATTGAAAAAAACAATCATTTCATATTTTCAACCATTTTGTTCTGGACAAGAAGTATTTGAAAATAATTTGATTATTAATATGTAAAGAATAAGATTCTCACTTTGGATTTGCAACACAAAAGAATAATGAAATCATGAATCACCTCACTGTCTGAGTTATTTGGCATTAAAGTGGGTGAAGTGAGGACTGAGAAAGGTGGTTGTGTTAAAGTGAGTCTGCAATAGTCTTGCATTTGGGCTTATATTACAAACTGTCACAGAAACTAGAAAGAATATCTGATTCTCAGATATGTAAGACATAGGAAAAATCATTCATAAGGCCAAAATAAAAGACACTGTCTACTAAATACAAGCATTAAGTAATTTTAAAGTTAATTCTATCTACTATCATAAGGTCAATTTTATGATTACATAGATGCAAATATATTAAATGCTAAAATAAAAGTTAAATTTCTGCCAGGTGTGGTAGCGTGTCTGTAATCCCAGTGGCTTAGGAGGCTAAGGCAGGAGAAGTGAGAGTTCAAAGCCAGCCTCAGCAAAAGCAAGCTGCTAAGCAACTCAGTGAGACCCTGTCGATAAATAAAATACAAAATAGAGCTGGGGATGTGGCTCAGGAGTCTAGTGCCCCTGAGTTTAATTCCTGGTACTAAAAAAATAAGTTTCTAAAATTCCTAATCTATCTACATATGTCAATTTATTTTTCCCCTAGTCTGAAAGTGCCAGTATATAAAATTATGATAGTATTTGGTATCTTCATAATCACATTAATTAAGTTAATAGTTTAAATATTTTAATGCAGAGACACATAGAGGAATACACAAAATTAAATGCTAAGGTTCCATATCACCTATTCCCAATGCTACATTCTGGATTCTAGATTTTAAAAGGAAAGGGAAGGAAGGGAGGGAGGGAAGGAGGGAGTGAGGGAGGGAGGAAGGAAGGAAGGAAGGGAGGAAGGAAGGAAGGAAGGAAACGAAGGAAGGAAGGATGGATCAAGGGAGGGAAGAAGGGAAGAAGGAAAGGAGGGGGGAGATGGGGGGAAGAAGAAGGAAATAAGGGAGGGAGAGAGGGGAGGGAGGGGGAGACTAATGCAATCTAGAATGCCTGAATTTCTAGACTAGGGCTTTTCAAATTCACCAGCAGACAAGAAAGAAGACAATGGAGTCATAGAATTGATGCAAGCAATGTGACTTTAAGCCTCTAATATTTTACTCATGTTTGGGCAATCAAAGCAGCAAGAGATATTAAGATACTGTAAAACTGTACATTTTCATGCATTATGAAATCAATCATTGCTGAAGACATGCCCACATTTAAACCATCACAAATTCTGGCCACTGTGCCTTTAGACAATCAATCATTTTCCTCCAACATCAGGATAAAAGTGATGTTCAAGCTGACAAACTAAGTCAACTAGCCAGATGTATTTGGCAAAGTCAGATTACTGTTGATTTTTATATTTTTCTCCTTGTGTTTTTGCACGACTTATAACTAACTGTACAATACATTCTATCTAGCCTATTGCATTTTATTTGTGAGATAGTGGGATCCTAAGCACCCCAGGCACTGTGTGTTAATGGTGCATTTGTTATATTTGGTGAATAAAGAGTTAGAAATAATTACAGTGAAAGTGAAATAAGATGGCTAATGAAACATTTAAAGTATTTTAGAAAATACTTTTTTACTATGTTTAAGTTTCACCTATGGAACAGAAATCTAAATTCTGTGTAAATAATTGATATAATGAGTACAATGTACAATATTAGATGATTATCTTCCTGTGTGCTACATATATCTGTTTATTTTATTTTCCTGTTGGAGAATTTGTCACTGCAAATTGCTTTCACATTAAGCTATGGGAATTCACCTCCAAATCCCAGGGCTTTCTAGGAGAAAACTAATAAATGAAAAATCAGTTCTGCTCCAGTTTATGAAATGGCATGCACGTGTGTGTGTGTGTGTGTGTGTGTGTGTGTGTGTGTGTGTGACAGTTCTCCTTAAGTATGATAATTCACAGGCTACAGGTAAATAAAGATGATCCATTTGCCTCTTTTCATAATGAAAACATTCTTAGATTGACTAAATACTTTGTTTTCCATTTTTATGAACACATTCTTCATCTGTGATATATACCTGCTCATCAGATTTTGAGGATTTCCTTTACATTGAAATCTTAGTTATTGATGTTTTTGTCTTCATTAATTGACATAAAACTTAGAGTGATCAAAATCAAATTTATATTATGGGCAATTAACAATTTTCCCACTGATTCCTTTACATAGAGGCACTTTAAGTGTCAAACGAAAATATGGACTATCATTCTAACGTAGATATTTAAGATAATCTAGACAACCATCAGAAAGTCTCCCACAGAGGTGGAAATGAGACAAATTATGCCTTCATTGAGATGAAAACCAGGGGACTTATCCTGTCTGTAGAAGCCAAATAGAAGCGTGGGAGATTTATGAGGAAATCTGCTCTATTAATACTAGTGAAATACAGTGGGGACTCTTTTTGATCTGGTTTTTAATCATTCCAAATCCTTAGTTGGATTTTTTTTCTACTAATGTAACAAAATATGTCCCTGTCTAATCATAATTCAGGAGTAAATTAGGTTAGACATATCTGTTTCCAGGTTTCATGGTATTGAGGAGAATTAAAGTATTAACCACTTGCTGAGGTTTAAAGATGAGGCATATCCTCTGCTCTCTGCTGCATTCTTCTCTCAGCGTAGGAAAAAGCAATTCACTGCAGTTATGCTATATTTAATGAATCTTTCTGTTCTTCTGTCCAAGGAGGCTGTTTTCTTTCTTTGACAGTGTTTTTCTGTTGTCCTTGAGTTAGACTGATGGAGAGTTCAAGGGAACATTCACACTACCAATCCAATTTCAGGACTACTTTATGAGAATAGAAGAGGGATTAAGAGATCCCTAATCCCATATTTAAGGAATTTTATGAATGTGTATTTATTTATCTATTTATTTATTTATTTATGTGGTGCTAAGGATTGAACCCAGTGCCTCACACATGCTGTGCAAGCACTCTACCACTGAGGCACACCCCCAGACCCTTATGAAGCTAATTTTGTTAGAAATAATTTGAGTTGAAATTACATAGTGTTATGTGACAGTGGAATTTTTTATAGATAAGCAAGAATATTTAAATTCAACCCTGACCCAACTAATACTCTTAATCTCTCAGGTTTTCAGAAGAAATATATCTAGAAAATAACTGAAGACAGAGTCAAGTTAACCTTTATATTACCTGGTGATTTGGCCACAAAATATTTGATATCATTTTTTTCCTTTGTTACTTTTTAAAAATAAACCTCTAAAGCAAAGCTAACAAAAATATCTGCCATGTTTTCTTAATATCCAGGCAGAAATCTCACATTATAATAGATGAACAAGCCAATCAAACATGGGGTAATATAAAAGCATGTTCAACAAATAAAGTAGTAGAATGTCTATTCTTCATATTGGTCACAGATCTGCCCACATGAAAAACTCTCAGCCTTCTCATACTGGAACAACAGATATTACCTGAGAAGCAAAAGGGAAATCAAGATAAAGACAGATATCTGTAAATCAATCTTTTGGCCCATTGTTACCTGTACTTGGCAGTAATTGTTGTGGGAAAAAAAAAGAAAAAAGAAAATTTTGGTTTAAATAGAGCATTTAAGTCTCTCCTCTGATCCCATTTGATCTCTGTTTAATGAATAATTTCCTACTTCCCCAATGGGTTTGGCCCTGGGAAAACTAATACCCCATTGGTTTAAAAGCTAACTAGGTGAGCAGAGTGAACATAATGTCAAGTATCCTTTTAGGAATGCTTAACCATGACTATTGGCAAAGCAAGTGTCAGTGAGCAAGCCTCCTGCAAGTTAATTGATGGTCTTCAGAATGTGAGCGTAAAGAGGCATAGGGCCAGGATGCCAGGACACACGGACAGTCTGACAAGGGAGAGGAAAACTTTTTCTTTCTCTTCACATCTCTTCCTTCATTGTCCCTTCTCTCCCTCCCTACTGCCTTCTTTAATTTCTTTCTTCCTTCCTTGGGGTAGCAGCAGACCCTCTTCCACAGAAAAGGAAAGAATAAATTGCAGATCTACTAATTATTTTCTTCCCATTCAACCACCAACAAGAAGTTGTGACTGGCCATGACTGTGAAATCCCATGTGAGAAAAAGTTCATAATCTGATCGGTTCAAATAGACCAAAAGCAAGTATGCTTGGGCAGTTTGTATCTCCATTCATTTAATAAATTAAATGTTTGTTGAGCATATACTTAGGGTCAACAATTTAACATTTAACAATGCCCTACTGTCTAGTATAGACAAAATCTTCAACAAAATGGAGATTATAATTCCAGTTGTGAAGGATGGGTCCATTACAATTCTGGTGTAAGAAATTCCCTTGTTGCACTTTACTTTTCTTCATTCATTTAATCATTAAGAACACATGCACAGACACATATAAACACACACAGAGGATACTCAAGAGAATGGTTCTAGCATTTGCTCCATTTTAAGAGTCAGGAATGGCAGTGTGCAATCTATAAGTAACTTGCCCAACATCATACAACTGGTAAGTGGTAGAGCTGTTATATGGACAGTCAGCCTCTAGGGTTTATGCATGTAAATATCATACTACACTTGACTGGTGCTTAAGAATTGTTTCCTGAATAGAGTCTAATGATAAAATTTTTAATATTAGATCAAGAGAAAGAAAAAACAAGTGAAGATCCATATAGTTGAATCCCCTTTTAGATGGCATGTCCTGCTTGTCTCTGATCTGCTTGCATAGATATCAGACACCACTTTATGCATGTAGAACTAAGAGTCTAAACAGTTTTAGATTTGTAAGTATAGTCATGACTTCACAGCTTTTCATCTCCAGTGCTTCAACTTTAAATTCCCTTTTAATGAAAACAGTGTAGATATTAGACCCACCAAAGATAAGTATAATCTTACAAAGAGAATTTGGATTTTTTTTTTAAAAAGAGATAATGGTTACTTGACTGTGAAACCATGGTCTCTGCCTCAGTCTAATCAGATAGCAATGTTCTTAGCAATGACACAATGACAGTTTATCTTTGTTCTGAAATCTGGTAGATTCATAAGCCAGACAATTCCTTTGAAAAAGGCCTGGCTCAACAATGCTCATTTCCTCTTGTTTAAAAAAATAATAATGAAATTTTGTTTCTTCCATTTATATGAAGACCTACCATTTTGCCTCAATCTATCCTAATAAGTAAACAAAAAGAAATTCTGAAAACTTATTTTTCTATAAATATAGAGCATTTTAGGTTTTATTGTTATAAAGTAATTTTCAAATCTCAAAATTTAATATCTGCAGGTGTGAGGTTATAAGAGGCATTTTAAATTAAAAATATACCTTATGGAAGCATTTCAATTATAATTTTAAAATTATTTCACTTTTACTTGGAGCAGCATTTGTTATGATCAGAGATATGTCTGGTGACACTCAAAAGATTTCTGCCTTTGGAGCAGCTATTGAAAATCATTCAATTAGAATGGAACCAGAAAAGAGAAACTGCTTTGCTATATATGAGACTTAAAATTCTGCACAAATGGTTGATGTTTCTAAAACAGACTGAGTGAAAACAGCTTTTAAAAAAAATATTGTTTTACAGTGTATTTTAAATGTTTAAATTTTTATATAGTTAACTACTTAATGCATGTTTTAACTTGCAGGGCTGCATATTTGAGTGGCTCCATATCATAGCAATAGTTTAGAGGAAATGAATTAATTGCTAACTAGGGCAAGATGCACTAGGACAAAGTATATTTTTAATTTTTGTTTACCTCAGATTATATTCCAGACTAATATGTTATCATATTTGATCACTGCCTCTTTTCTAACATAAAGTTTTGTATCTCTATGCTGGTATTTCCTCAACTAGGTGTACTGTAGTAGATGCCTGGTACACCTACCCTGAGTCGCTTTTCCAGACGGTGTAGCCATCCTCAGCTGCTGTTAGAAATGTAATTCATGGTTCACACCTGAAACTTTCTCCAGAGAATTGCCTTGATTATTAGGAGATGCCTGGTTATTTTATACTCCAGAGCTCTGAGAGCCAGACTTCATCTGGGACCACATCCCTGAGGAACCTCTTTCCATTTCCTATTCTGTTTCCTTCACTTATGTGCAGTTTTTCCCCACCTGAGGAACAATCCTTCAATAAATTACACAAACCTGAATCCTTTTCTTTCCAGGGAACTTTACCTGATATAACCACAATTCCCACTCTTTTAGACTTTGTAAATTACTACTATTCTCCAAGGACTAGTTCAAAGGGATTTCCGTGGAAATCTTTTAGTACATTCCCTCCACCCTTACATTTCTGGCACAATTGATATTTTTACTATGTTCCAGAATTGAACATCTGACATTTATATTAAGCTCACTCATTGTAAACTTATTCATCCAAAACCATTTATTGAATGCCTACTATATGCCAAACACTGTTGACAATAGAAAACTGAGTAAGACACACAAGTTCCTGTTTTTATGGAGTTCATATTCTAGTGGGGGGAAATGTATTAAATAAAAGCAGATACATAATATACAAGATTCATTTAAAAAGAATAAATGTAATAATGAGAACAAAAGTAGGTGGTGCAATAACTGTGAAAAATTATTTAGATTAGTGTTCAGGGAAGTGCTCTCTGGAAAACTAAGCCATAAATTTATACTAATGGAGAGCTATGAGCTTTTGAAAGCTTGGTACGGATGCTTTACACAATGAAGTGCACAACATCTAGAAAATGACTTGAATTAGAATACACTAGAGTTAATTGATTAGGATTCCTGAATATGGTGTTCTGATTTTTTTTTTCTTTGCAACTTTCTTCTTTGGTTCAATAATGTCTTAACAAAAATACTTTAACAATAGGAGGCACTAAATTACCTTGATGGAATTTTTCAATGAAATAGATGAAGACTGAGGAAAAGAAAACATCTTCCAGTTAAGAAATTGGCAAATTCTAAAACACCTTGTTAAATAATCCATAGAATTGAATAAAGGAATATTTGAGGAAAACAGGCATATCATAAGATGCAAATTAGAGCAATTCTACTATTAAATCATGTCTCAGTGATATAAGATTTATACCAACCAGAAATGGAAGATTTTGTCCCATCAATAGACAGGATTTTTTTCAAAAGGATTCAATTTTCCTTTTTCTATCCCCACTTATCCACAGGTAAAATTCTGACTTATTTGTATCTGAAAAGAAATATAGTCCATTTAATATATAAATGTTAAAAAGTTAGCTCTCTTAGAACCAACAATAACCCATTGAAAGACATTTTTAAAAATGTATACATTCATAGCAGTTGCATAAACATAACAGATATAAGAATAAACCTGCCAGAAGATTAGAAGTATATATTTTAAAAGTCCACAAAAGGGCTGGGGATGTGGCTCAAGCGGTAGCACGCTCGCCTGGCATGTGTGCGGCCCGGGTTTGATCCTCAGCACCACATACAAACAAAGATGTTGTGTTCGCCGAAAACTAAAAAATAAAATATTTAAAAAATTCTCTCTTTCTCTCTCTCTCTCTCCCTCTCTCACTCTCTCTTTAAAAAAAAAGTCCACAAAAATACATTATTAGATAAATATACATACTGAGATTTCTAATTAGGAAATTATCTATTTTAAAGATGTCTTTTTGCTAAATTTATTTAAAGTTTAATGGGAAGTTATTGTCTTTCAAAAAACAAGCAAAATAAAACATATTTATACACAGAATTTAAAGAATTTATCATCAATAAATGTGCACTAAAACAATAAAAAAGAAAGTTTTGGAAAGGAGGAAAATGATAACAGGGAAATTTGCTTTTGCACAAAGAATCTAGAAATGCTGAAAATGGTAAATATTTTTAAAAATCTCTTAAATTGATAATCAATTATTTAACACAAATGTAAAGGCAGTGTATTTCAAAGATTCTTATATGCTACATATTATAGCATACATATGTTATGCCCATATGTAATATAGAACAGTAAGGAAAATTATAGTACATTGGGGTAAGATTCCTGTATTATATATTAAGGGTTACAATATTATTTGACAGTAGGCTGTGGAATGTTAAGGATGAATATAGCAAAAACCTATGAATGTTTCATATCTATAATTATCACTGGAGATTTCAATACTTCTCTCTTAATATTTAAACAAGCATTCAGAGAATCAACAAAGATAGAGAATACTTGAATAATGCTATGAATCAACTTGCACATCATTATAGAACACTACCTTCAAAAAAACACATTAAAGCTGGGCGTGGTGGCACACACCTGTAATCTCAGCTGCTTAAGAGGCTGAGGCAGGAGGACTGTAAGTTCAAAGCCAGCTTCAACAAAAGTGAGGTGCTACACAACTCACTGAGACCCTGTCTCTAAATAAAATACAAAACAGGGTTGGGGATGTGGCTTAGTGGTCAAGTGCCCTGCATTCAATTCCCTGTAACCACACCCAATAACCACATTAAGTATGCATTCTTTTTATGGAATATTTACCAAGATAGGACCTATTTTGAGTCACAAAATGTATCTCAAAAACAGAAATGAATCCAACTTGTACAAAGTATATTCCCTGTTGAAATTAAACTATAAAATACAAAATTGAAAAAAAAATCCACAAATATCTTAAAACTAATCAACACATTTTAAGTAACCCATAGATTAAAGAAGTTATAATCAAAACTAAAAAAAAAATCAGGAATCATGTGAAAGTCAAAACACAACATATTGACAGTTGTTGCATATAGCTAAGCAGTGCTGAGAAGGAAAAATTATATTTTTAAATGCTTGTCTTAGAAAAGAAGAAAGTTCTAATTTTGATGGTCTAATTGCCTATGTTAAGAAACATGAATTAGAGACAAAGCAAACATTGCTACAGGTCCCCAGAGCATCAAAAGGTTAATATGGAATATTATAAACAATTTTATGCCAATAAATTCATAATAAAGGTGAAACTTACAAATCATTTGCAAATTTATATAAAATTATCTAAAATTTATATAAAATAAAAACATAACAAGAACGGGCTTTTATTTTTAAGACAAATTGAATCTAATTTTAAAATATTCTTCCAGTGAAACCTTCAGGCTGAGATGAATTCACTGTGAATTTAAACACACACTTACGGAACAAATTAGAGTTACTTCACAAATTTCTTTAGAATATGGCCTTTCTATTTAATTTTAGGAAGTTGGATATATTCTGATGCAAAAATCTAGACAAAGACATTACACAGAAACAAAACAGGCAACCAAAAGTCCTCAGTAGTATAAATGCAAATATTCTTAACAAATTTTGGAAAATGGAATTTAGCAATATCTACAAAGAATAAGGATCATTGCCAAGTGTGACTTATCTCAGGATGCACTATTGAATAGGCATTTGAAAAGTTAATTACGCAGTCACCATATTAATACACTGAAAAAAGGAAATAACATGTTAGCTTCTCAACACAAGTAAGAAAAAAATTCACAAAAATTTCCCTCATTTATAGCTAATAGGATAAAGAGGAAAAAAG
This sequence comes from Callospermophilus lateralis, assembly GCF_048772815.1. Lineage (NCBI taxonomy): Eukaryota > Metazoa > Chordata > Mammalia > Rodentia > Sciuridae > Callospermophilus > Callospermophilus lateralis. The sequence continues at coordinate 121,603,782 of NC_135306.1, read as the reverse complement.
CCATCAGGAAACTAGAAATAGAAGGGAATTCCAACTAATTTAAGGCATGAATGGAAAGCCTATAGCTAATGACATAATTAGTATTTAAAAACTGAATGCTTTCCCCCAAACAATGAAAACATTTTATTTATGTATAATGTCTTCATTTCAAATTGAAATAGAAGACATAGTCAATGCAATAAGGCAAGCAAAGAAAATCAAAAAGAAACATACAAATCGGAGAAGAAAACAAACTGTTTTTAATTATAAATGACATAATTATTTATGAAGAAAATGTGAACATATACATAAAAGCCACTAGAGTGAAGAAAGAAGTTTAGCAGTGTTACAACACACTAGCTCAATATATAAAATTCAACTGTGTCTCTATATTTGATCAATAAAGAAATGGAAATGGAAATTGAAAAACAAATATCATTTCCCTTAGCAAATGAAAATGAAAAGCACATATGTATTAGTATAATTTTTCATTTTCATTAATGTTTCTTTTACAATTAGATATTCATATGCAACAGAAATTAAGTCTTTACCCATATGTAATGCCATATGCAAAAAAATTTATAAGGATAGTAGGTCTAAGTATAAAACTGTAAAACTTCTCACAGAAGATGAAAGAGAAAATAATTATGAACTTGGCTTAATGATGGTTTCTTAGACTTGAGGAGGAAAAATTATCAAGGAAAAAAATAGATGAATTGCATTTCACTAAAAGTTAAAGCATTTTATTAAAAAATCACCATTAAGAAAATTAAAAATTATGGCATGCACTTTGAGGAAATGTTTGCAAATATGTATCTGATAAAGGACTTGTATCCAGAATACATTGTAAAATCTTAAAATTCTGGATACAAATCCTTTATCAGATACATTGTAAAATCTTAAAACTCAATTGTTGGAAACAAACTCTGATTTCAACAAAACAAGCAGATGTGAACTTTAGAAATGAAGTGCACTACCACATTAATGAACATAAAAAGCATTATGCTGAATGGAAGCAGGTAGTCAGAAAAGATCACATATACAATTTCATTCATATGAAATGTCCAAAATAGACAAACATATAGAGACAGAAAGTAGATTAGTGTTTGCCTAATATTTTGAGAATGATGACAATATTCTAAAATTAGATTATGGTAATAATTACACACAACTGTGTAAAAATACTCAAATCCACTTATTTATATAATGTCAATGGCTGGTTTTTATGGTCTAAAAAATATATATATCAAAAAATATGTTAATAATAAATCTACAAATGACAACTAAGGATGCAAAATATGCTCAATTTTATTGAGGAAAATAAAGTTAAAATCACAATGAGAAATACCTACACCCTAAAATGGCAAAATTTTAATTTTATACAATACAAATGTTAGAGACACTCATATATTGCTGGTTGGTACACAAAGTAGTACATCCTTTTTGGTAAGCTATTTGGAAAATTCTTATAAAGCTTAATAGGAACTTCCCATGTCAGCAATGAATTTCACTCCTAGATGTTTTTTCAATAAAAATAAGAACCTATTTCCACAAAAAAACATGTACTCAAAAATTCAAAGCAACTTTATGAATAATAGCCAAGTTTTGGAAACTTCTTGAATGTCCATGAACTTGTGATTGACTAAATTGAGACACACTTTTATCATGAAATACTATTCAGCAATAAAAAGATACAAATTACTAATGCATACAATGACATAAAAATTCAAAACATTATGACAAGTGAAATGAGTCAGACACAAAGAACTAAATATAGTATAATTCAATTTATATAAAATGATAGAGGAAAAAAACTATATAGAAACACAGTATATCTGTGGGTGCCAGGGGAGAGAAATTATGGGATGGGAGATAATAAAGTGCCAAAAAGATACTAAATTTTTGAGCTAGTATAAATGCACTCTATCTGGTATATAACTATATAACTATAACTATACATAGATAGATAGATATAACTATACTATATATTTATAACTATGTATATATACACACATATATATACACATATAGTTATAATATATATAGTTATATATATATATAGTATAGTTATAATATATATACATATATACACACTCACACACACTCATCAGCTGTTTTACAATTGGTAAGTATCATTGCATTCAAATTAGGCCTCATTACATTTAATTGTTAAAAATTGGTTAAACAATTACCATTATTTGTGATCACTTTTGTTCATAAGATAACCTATTACTATTCTAATTTCAGAATTGATATTTTAGTATATGTGTTGCCGAAGTGAGCACTCAGAATCAATATTTTATTGCTATTAAATGGCATTTTAATTTTTGTTCCTACTGTCTTATGGTTAAGATGACTATTTTCCCGACTCTGGCATCTTAGAGCTAGAGAAAGGGTGAATGTCTTTTCTCCAAAGCAGTGATAATCTATTTCCATATTCCATTACTTCCAAGGCATCACTTTTGTGGTCAAGAAGTTTTGTGTAGTGTTTTGTGAATCAACCCTGAATCAAAAAGTCTCAGTTCAAATACTCCATTTACTCTCTTCGTGGACTGAGCAAGACTCTGAATCTTTTCCTTTGTAAAATAAAGAAAATGATGCCTAAATGAGTTAAACTAGGGCCTGGAAAATGATGAGCAGTTAATTGATGTCGGCCTTTTTAGTATGTTAGTATTAATTGCCTGAACGTCTCTTCCCTGAGAATTATTGTACCTTTCACAGACATGACTTCTGCTCTGGAGATGCTTGACATACAGGTCTCTTTGCCTTAACAGCTTTATGTCTTGTGGCAATGAATTAGATTCTTTCATTTTAAATTGAAAAAGACACAGGAGTTCTTTTTATGTGTTGAGATGAACAAATAGCTGTAATTGCTGGAATGAGGTATAAAGATTCAAACAAACAAAAGAAAGTATTGAAATCTCTAATCAGTAACATTTACTGGTCTTTATCCCACCAATTAAATATTGAAAGAAATTCGAAGATTATATTTTTACAAGTTTCTGAAAAGGCAATTACTTTTAATAAAAAAAAACTTACCAGATTCTCTAATAAGAAAACCATATTTATTTGCATAACTTTCAGTTATTTGCTTATTACAAATAAACTAATGTGTGCCACACCCAGCATGGCCATTAATTCAGAAACCAGAAGGGTAATTGGGAATGAAGAAAAGACAAGGAGACACATAGAGAGAAAAAGGTGAGGCTAGGTGGTTCATCATTCCTTGTTGAGGGATTAATGACCCAGAGCTTGCTCATCATGTTTATTACATAGATTTCATCAAAAGGTTATTTGTGGGAAGGTTTCAGAAAAGCAGGCAATGTGAAGAATGCAGGACTGACAAGACATTAAGGTCATCTTGTTTGGCTCAGAATTCTTTATTCCTAGGGGTTGTTGACTGTCCTCAAAGTTCCCATTGATACAGCTGCACCTTCTCACATAGACTCCTCTGGTCAGACACCATAGCAACTGGGCCATCTTGACTTGCACCTTATCACAGGCAGTTCCCAGCACAAATGCAGCCACGACAGAGTCAGACCATGATTCAAATCATTGCTCTCCACAAATATGTACTACACTAATACTATCTCATTCTTCTCAACTTCATAAAACAATGAAAACACACAAGTGGAAACATTTTCATGAGTATAACAGAAATATCAAAACTCTCAAATACACAAAAAATAGCAGGAAAAATAATAGTATAAAAGTAAGGCCAAATACTTTAAAAATAGACATAGTATTTCTCAAAGTGGAAGAGAAAACAGTCAATGAATCTGTATATTGAATCCCATTTTATTTAAATAGACCAGAAATCAGGAGAAAACACTTAAAATTATTTTTAGATTAACAAAGGATGGAATTGAGTCCTAAGCACACTATACCAGTTTAAGGAACATTTCCCACCACACCTTACTGGCTGGCAAGCAAGATATAAAGATATGCTTACCACACTCTGGGTAGAACTTTCAGTTTTTAGGTAAGTTGGTCTACTTTTGAAATTCCTTTTTGATGTGAGCTAATTTCCAATATATGAATAATAATAATGAAGAAATTACCACCTCTGAGAAGAACATCCAATAAGCACTTCCAATTCTGAGATGACTAAGGCACAGTGATGTAAAATGATATTCACAACCAAAATCACATGGATATTAAGAGATATAGTGAATTAATAATAAGCAGACTGATTCAGACACCAGACCATTGTGTAATCTGACTTCTTAAACTATTTATATTATAATAATGTCTCAGCCTAAAGTTGACCTGAATCTCTTGAACCATAGCAATATACTATCTAAATCTCAGCCTAAATGAATTAATTCTATTTATTGTGGCTAGATGAATGTTCACTAAATATATATCATCATGCTAAATTTCTGGTGAAAAAAAATAGCTCCCCATTTAACAACCCAAAATAAAATTGTATAAGTCCAAGGATCTGGCCATTTCATAGAAATACTACATTCCTGTAACACATTTCTGACATGGCTCATATTGCTTCTTCTACATAGGGTAGAAATCCAAGTATAGATGATACCAAGCTAACTTTCTTCATTTAGTTTCTCCTAAGTTTTTTTTAATTAAAATGTTTATTGGAACATAAAAAAGACAAAATAATATAACAGTAATGAAAATAATTAAGCATTTATAAATATGTGAAGGTGCTCTCCAATAATATTGAGACAGTAACAGCTCCTATTAGTGGCACAAAAGAGCTCTCCAATGCCACCTGTTATGTGCTACAAATGAAAATCATAAGTACTATATGCAATGTGAAGAAAACTTTCTATTTCCTATTATGTCTTTTCTTTTAAATTCTAAATTTTCAATAGATTTAGAAAGACAGGTATTGAGGGTGGTAGGTTAAGGAGGAGGGAAGTTTGGCAGTAATGTTCAATGTTCTGGTTAACCTACCACCCTCAATACCTGTCTTTCTAAATCTATTGAAAAGTTAGAATTTAAAAGAAAAGACATAATAGGAAATAGAAAGTTTTCTTCACATTGCATATAGTACTTATGATTTTCATTTGTAGCACATAACAGGTGGCATTGGAGAGTTCTGTTCATAATCAGAAACCTTGTGTGGGACAGGGGCATGTATGTGAAAAGATACATTTTGCACAGGAAGAGGTAGGTAGATAAATGCCAACTAGGACTTTGAGGCAAGACAAGAAATTGAGCACATTATATTATACTCCAGTTTTAGATGTGAAAGGAAAATTCTAAAAGCACCTGAATGGTCAGTGGAATGGTTAAAAATAAACTCAGTATGCTTTTTATTGTAAACAGGAATGATAAGGAAATGCCATAGCTTAAAAGAGAGAAAATATTTCCTAAAGACTAAAAAAGCAATAGACTTTGAGAAATAAAGAAAAATAAATTTAAAATGTCTACCTTTCTTTAAAAATGTAAGAAAGCATTAGCTATGAGACATTACTTCTGCATTTTATTTTATTATATAACCTCAAGTAATTGAAATTTTTACATAAGAAAACAAATAATAGTCCAGAAACACCAATACATTTTTAAAAATTATTCTTTGTCTAGTGTATACGTAAACAATGTGTGCAAGATAATAGAAAATCTTCAGCATATAGTTTGAGTATGCTTATGTTGTCAGGCAATATAAATAGTAAGCAAACAAACAAAACTTTTACTTGGGCACATTTTGTTATTTTTATTCCTTATCAATTTTCTAAAGCATGGAACTGGGAATATCGCTTAGTGGAAGAGCACTTGCCAAGCATGTTAAAGGCCCTGTATTCAACCCCCAGAATCACACACACAAACACACAGGCGTGCAAGTAGAAAAAAAGAGCATAGCCACAAACTATCCTCAGATTCAGATATTTTTATTAATGCAAGACTGATAAACATACCAATAAACCAATAAGAGAAAATTAATGACATTTTAAAATTAAAATTAAAACATTATTGAGTCATTGATACAAAAGTTTGACAAATGAAATTATTGAAATATCTAAAGTAGTGCATTGAAAATCATTGTTATAAGGGCAGAAAATGTAACTCAGAGGTAAAGTTTGTGCTCAACATGAAGCAGGCCATGGCTTTTGAAGCCCAGTACCATAGAAAACATAAATAAAGGACATAAAAATGTTCTGTCATATTTCTTCTAAACTCACACATCAATAATGATATTCCTGAAAGGATTAGATTGAAAAATGAATCAAAAATTGTATATGAGGCACAGTGGCTATTTATTTATTTATTTATTTATTTATTATTTATTTGTAATGCTGGGGATTAAACCCTGGGCCTTACACAGTGATAAGCACTCTACCACGGAGATACGTCCCCAGCCCTGCAGTGTCAATTTATATAAATAAATACATAAGTAGATAGGTCGATGATAGTCAGAATAAAAAATGTGGATAGATAGGATTTTATTGACTCTATTTCTTTGTATAGTATTGCATATTGTAGATATCAGCTTGGTATATTGAACTAACAACCTAAAGACACACTTATCATGGTTTAGCAGTTTATTTCCCAAAGTTGATATCTGAAAAAATGAAATATATATATTTATATATATATATACACACACACATATACTTGAAAATACATGTATACACATAAAACATATGTATATACACATATTTTACATACATATATAAACATATATGTAAAGAAATTGATATAAGAATGAGCCTAAGTCCTGAATCACACTCTGGCTTCCTGTTTTGCCACCTGATCTGTTCTTGAACATGCTTCCACTATGTGATGACAAGTCACTTTGAGGTCATTACTAGAGTCAAGCCAGTGCCAGTACTTTGCACTTTAACCTACAGAACTGTGAACTAAATAGATACATAAATATACCTCATTTCTTCATAAAATAACATTATATAGATAGATAGGTAGATATGAGAAAGATAAAGAAAACTAATTAAAGGGGAGTAATAAATCAAATTTTAAAAAATGACTTCAAGTATATGGTTCAAATGTGGCCAAAATGTGGAATAAACTATGTATTTTACCTTTCTTTGGGGGGAGTAGGTAAGGCATTAGGTTTGTGATTTCTTGATTCTTAAATTAATAACATAAGCCCAGACTTTTCCATTGTACTATAACTACACATTTCCAAAATAATCCTGAGATCTTTCAGTAGCCCCAACCACACTTTAAATACAACATCTAAAACTAAATTCACTGTGTCATTCTCATCTCCTCTATTTATTCACAAATAATATATCAGCTATCTCCCTGTTATTTAAACTCCAAATTTTATTGACAAGTACTTATGTATTATGAAGTTCTAATTTTATTTACTCTTCATTTATATGTATATATTAATTTATTTACAAGAAAATCTGTTTAGCTTTTTGACCTTATGTATTATATGGCCCTATTTACTTTGTTTTGTGAGTTCCTTTAAATTTCTGAAGTTCTACATCTTCAGTTTTTTTCTTAAATTGACTCCAGACCAATTTTCTGAAAGTGTGCCTCTGATGATGACTACTCTCCAACCATATTAATTGCTCCCAAAATTAGCCACATCTAATCTCTTTATATTAAGCCCCATTTTCATCTCATAATTCTATCTTTCAAAATTTTGCAAAGGTCTCTTTTAGATACATTACTTGTTCCTTTAACTATACTCGGAATTTATCCTCTTAGGGAACCAGGACATATAAATTTTCATTGAATTTAAAGCATACTTTTTTCACAGTATGACATCTTTGAAATCATGATGTATCTTACAATCAGTGGTGGCAACATCTTTTCTTTTAAATTATATTTAAAATAGAATAGCATCTTGACATAGATGGCATTTGAAGTTTGATAAAATAAAGATTTTTTTTGGTCCTCACCATCTATAACCATTATTTTTAAATAACAAGTGCTTGAATATTGCTTCAACACACAAATTTGTGTCAAGAAACATGTCTCATGTCTTGTTAAACAAGGAATGAGAAAAGTCTATTTATTAGTTTTGCTGCAACCCTTCTATAAATACCTTAAAATATAGCAGCTATGAAAAAACAGACTGAGATGGGAAATAAAAACAAATATCATGTTTAGTGAGTTAATTTACCATGTTAATTTGGACAGACAAAAGTTAAAAATTTCATTGACCATAATTAATACCATAAAAAAGTGATAAATTGATCATCAATTCTTCTCACATGTAAGATATAAGATCTCACCTTTTTTTTAAACTGACATTTTCTCTGACATTTATCTTGCTTCAGTCTTCACACTAATTTCAAAGTGTTCTGTTTTTACAGAAATATCTATTTAATAACCAGAGAGATAGCAACAATAGAAACTTGTCTTTCATAGCATGAACTGTGCTACCCAATCTTGCAAATATGAGCAACAGGGTAAATGGAAGTTAATTCCTTACAAGATATTTGCATGATCTCTAAAATCTCAACAAGTAAAAGACTGTAGTAATTCATCTCAGGAACAAAGAGAGACAGCACACCTCTTGTTCTGGAATCTAAGAAACACATATGCAAATTCACCAAGCTGAGTGTATAAGATATACTTAAACTGTGTCCTGTGAATATATGAAAATTTTTAGCAAGTTGTCAATCTTCCAGTTTTTCTTTAAAATACCTAGAGTCAAAGAGAAGATATTCATGTAGAATTGAACATGTAGCATGTATTAAATAATGTGCCTATGCTTCATGCAAGACAGTAACTGAATACACTCAAATGTGTCCTGTTTTGTACACGTTATATGTATTTCCTATGTTAAAATTTCATAGGAATCCCCCCTCTTTTATAAAATGACTTGGCCATTGCTAATATTCATTTTATCATTTCTTAATTTACCATTTTTAATTGACAAATCAAATGTGTAAATGTTTACCATAGGTCTAGCCCTGTATTCTCTTTTTCTTAAAGATGCAACCCTCTTGGTAAGCATGTTTCTGCTCTTCAACAGCTGGATGTAAACTTAGTGTGATGGTCTTGAAAGTAAGGAACTACTGCACATGGGGGGAGAAAAGCAAAAGTGTCCTGAAAGGCCAGCCAATGTAGAAACTAGAGTGGGGAGTTGGTTGGTGCAAGCCAGGTGGGCTCCCCTGGCGTTTGGTTTTCCCCCCAGTTACCCAGGAACCTGTGAAACCACACTCTGTAGCATGATGATTCAAGAAAATAAAGCAAATTTTTCATCCTGGCTTTGTCTTCGAAATACCCTGTGACATTAGGTTTATAAATACTTTATCTCAGCTCCACTTTCTCATATATAAAAGTTGAAACTGGTCTTATATTGTACATCTATCTACATGACAGAATATATGTGTACATTCACTTGTAATTGTATGGCAAATATTTCACTTTTTCTAAGTATTTAGTATTAAAAAACTGCTAACATTTTGGAAATAGCTCCACTACTCTTCCTCTATGCTTGGGAGACATATTAATAAGATAGTACAGTAATGTTTCTGTAATGTCACTCTATGCACAAAATGCACTATTTTATCCCCCCCCCATTTGCCCTTTGCTTTCATTTATTTATTTGCTCTTTTTTAACACTGAAGTTCCACTCCACTGCTTTATTAGCTAAATCCATGTTAAGTGACATAAATAAATGGTTGAAGCATAGAGGTACAAATTATATTGAATATCAGAATGTAGAGTAAAATTTTTCCTTTGATATGTTCACATTTTTTAAATGTGCATGCTAGATCCCTTGGCCTATTAATCATTTTAATAATGGGTGGTTGGAATACAATGAAAGATGCAATTCCCACAGGATCTTAGGCTCTTGTAGAAAGAAGTCAATATGCACAAGTCAAATGATGGAACAAGTAGAAAGTGTGATTAAGAATTTGATAAATATCATTATGGCCATTCAGAGAAAGAGATCAGAAGATGCTTGGCATAAGGGCATGAGGATGGCAGAAGGATTAAAGGAAGCTAGAGTGCTAGAACTATGGGATCTGAAAATGAATAAAAGGAGGAATGAACTGTTTGGAAGGAGGTCTGGAGAAGAGCTACATAAGCAAAAGCTTGATGATATGAAAAAATATAGGGATGATGATGGATTATTTCAGCTAGGATGTAGAGTCCACGAAGTCACAGAATATGACATTGATGCTTTGAAGGCCATGGAAAACCAAGCTTATAGCTCATGTAGTTTATAGCTCAAGTTACTACCTCCATCCTATTGTATAATGGAATGGCAGGTATCTGAGGATTAAATAGGTTGTAAAGTCCCTAACATGTCATTGGCTCACAGGATGTAATATTTCTTCTTAGTAGGAAATGCATGGCCACTAGTTAACAAAGTAGAAAACTGACCTGATCAGAACCATATTCCATATAGCACTACAGAACAGAAAAAGGAAAAAAGAATTTTAAAAAAGGATGTTTTTTATTCTTATTCCATTTATATACACAGTGTATTTTCTCCAGGCTTTGGGCCTGCTTCAAACTATCCTAAAACAGCATTTCACTTAGTTTGTTTCTTTGAAAAATCTGTCAGCATATTACATAAAACCAACAAGTACAAGGTACACAAGAGAAATCTTTAAAAAAATGTGACCTGGTGTGAACTGGGGAACACTTAGTATTTTAATACATAATGAAAAAAAAAAAAATAAAAACAGAAGTGTAAGGATTGCATTTAAAACATCCATATGGACAGGATCAAAACGGCGTTTCATAGGACTTCTTAGCCATGCTAGGAGATAACACTGGCAGAGAGGCCAGTCTTGCTCCTGGCAGGCAATGATGAGATTGCTCTTTTGGAAAAGGATTTAAACAAACAGTGAGGATAAAAGGCAGATCCAGATTGCTGTGAGTAACCTGACAAAAGTGTCTTTTGCACCAACTTGATGCCATAGTATGTCCCTGTAGTTAGGAAAGATTTTTGTCTGAAATCCTCAGACCACTCAGTTTCATTGCATGAGATAGCCGTCTGTCTTCTTTCTCTGTCCCTAGTTTGGCATCCCCTTTCCTTCCTGATCTCTTTTTTAATGGTTAGAGAACCCCTTACCCAAAGAGCTCAGGAAACCACACTCAAAACATTTTTTCAAATATTATCCAGAAAGATAGCAACAATTATTGCTACCTGCAACTACAAGATTGTATATAGCTAGTTCCCTGGTGCCTTTTTTGAGCTTCATTTTACCTCTGGTCCTGCACAGTAAAAAGGAATCTAATCTTCAGGAAAAGTAATTCAGTGTATTTGGAATACAACTTTATACTTTTTGAACAACAATATATTTTTTGAAGATATATTGGCAAGTTCAGGCTAATTTATTTTAGCATAGAAAGTATAGTGACCCGTTAGAGGACTCAGCTAATAAAAATATATAAATATGTTGATTAATGAGCTAAGTAATATGAATATGGATATATGTGTGTATACATATATGGACATAGATGCAGAGGCTTAAGTATATCATATATACAATGCAAGAGTGTGTTAATATATAAATATATGCATAGCTGTCTATCAATTTTACTGGCTTTAAATTCTTCTTAAATTATTCATATTTTCCCCATGCATTTTCCAAAATGATGAAATATATGATTTTTTGGACAAAGTTTAAAGTTAACACAGGTTTTAAATAGATGAATTAAAATGGCAGCCAAAATCTTGGAGCTGAATTGAAGGCTTTGCTCTATTTTCCTTTCTCCTTCTCTGACCTCCTTCTGTTATATTTAGTAGAATGAAGAAGTGATATGAGAAGAGAGTCTGTTGGGAGGCTGATACCCCTGCATACAAATTCCCACCAAAGCTGAAGACTTTGAACATGTTACTTTTTCCCTTTAAACATCAAAATAAGGATGATATTATTTGTCTTAAATAATTTTCTGAGGAGGTAAATAAATGTCTTAAATAAGTGAGGTAATGTAAAACATTAAAGATAACCCCTAATGTTATTTCCCTTCCTTACTTTTTTATGAGAAACTACATGTTGAGATCAGATATTAGACATTTCATAAGCTCAATAAATAAAGTAAATTGCTTCTCTCTTCAGGTTTATTGGATCTGTTCAGAAAAGCATTGACAGCTTTTCCTGTGGAAGTTATACAACAGTCATCAACCCCCAAGAGCAGCTGTGCTTCTAGAAGTAGCAGAAGAAGGCTGGGGAGACATCTCCATGGAGAGAGAGATGAGATGTAGAGTCAGGAAGGACCACTCAAGGTGTGACTGATTAATTTACACATTTGTCCTTCTAAGTCTTATCATGCCAATTCCCAACCAAACTGATTTTATTCTTCAAAACTTCCCTCATTCCTCCCTATTTGTTCTGAATTCCCACTCTTAATACTATTCATGGTGCACAGGTCAAAGGATGGAATGAGTAGAAAGTTATACAACAGTATAACTTTATCCCTATTTATTCACCTATGTTGATGTGTACCACCTCTCTGAGAAATAGACCTTAAATTTTATGAAGATGAAAATTTGTACTTATTAACTAGCAAGTAAGTAAATCTAGAGTCATGTGGAGTAGTGTTCAAGAATACAAACTGAGTCCAAATCACTGTTCTTCCACCTATTGGCAAGTTTTGCTGGTGTGTATTTCCATACTTAATTTCTTTATTGGGAAAAGCTAAAATAATAAGAATAAGTACCTTGCAGAATAGTCAAAGGACAAAGCTCATGATACAGATTAATCTTTTAAAAAGTGTTATGGGTGCTTAATCATTATGCATAATAGTGTAATTGATTGTGACATAATTATAAATGCATTTGGTCAATTTTGTTACCCTGTACCTCCATTTGCCATCCCCCTCTTCCTTCCCCTGTTCTTCCTCTACCCTCCTGGTATCCTTTCTGTTTTCATGAGTTCCCTTTATCTTCCTTTTTTATTCCTTAGCTTCCACATATGAGAGACAGAAAATATGATCCTTGGCTTTCTGAATCTGACTCAAATTAATCACTCAAAAATTATTTTTAAATTATTTTTTAAATACTGTTGGCATTACAATGGTAGCTCCTTTTAGACCTATTGTTGATAAATCACAGGATGGACATTATGTAAATATTAGTTCCAATCTTTAAGTTATATTATTACCACCAACTTACAGAAAAGAACATTGAAGGGGAGAGAGTGATGTTTATGCAAATTGACAAAGTTTGAAATAGCTGAGCAGGATTAGAAAACTTTGTTTCTCATGTATCTGTGCTCCCAGTTTGTCAACTCAGTTATACATCTCCTCCTGTTATGATGTTTTTAATATTTATTGATTATTAACTTTGTGGCAGAAATTCTCTAAATGCTATTGCTATATTTTCCCTTTTAAAATTCTTGTAGAATCTATACAAGATAGGTTTAATTATTCTCACATTGTAGGTACAGGAAAAAGAAGCTAGGACACAGACTTTAGTAAATTGCCCTAGACCTGAACAGAATTACATAGGACAGTCAGGACCTTGTAGCTTTCTTTATATCCCTTATACATCATTGATTGACACATTCTACTGAGCATACATGGTAGCCACACTTTGATCTGTGCACAAGGACTAAAAGTGTGCACAAAGATGATGAAATGGAGGGCTGACAGAAATAAATAAACACATATGTAGCAGGTTAAGTAATTTGAAGAAAAATATTGAATTAAGTAAAGGTGATTGAGAGATGTGGGAGAAGTTTGGGAAATTCCAGTTGTTATTTCCATAGGGTAGATGAGGATGGCCCCATGAATTAAGTGATATTTATGAAGAACACCTGAAGACAACGAGAAAGTGAAGCCTCATGGTATCAGTGGAAAAGCCTTCTAGACATAGGGATATCAATGCAAACCCTGAGGAAGGATGATGCTTGGTATATTTGAAGAAATGCATGGAGATCCATGAAGTAGAGTGAGGGAGATTAGAAAATGGGAAGACTTGAAGTCAAGGGTGGGGGGCAAATTACAAAGTTTCTCTAGGCAAAGGTAACAATCTCTAATTTTGTTATAAGTAAAATGGACAGCCTCTAGGGATTTTTAAATTTTTTAAAATTGATGGACACAATACCTTTGTTTTATTTATTTATTTTTATGTGGTGCTGAGGATGGAACCAGTGCATCACACATACTAGACAAGTGATCTACCACTGAGGTACAACCCCAGACCCCCCCCCCCCCGCCCCGGGGATTTTTGAGCAAAAGAATAAGATGTTCTTTCAGGCAGCAATATAAGGAATAGACTGTAAAGGACCAAAGTAGAGGTAGAGATTAGTTAAGAATCTATTGCTTTTATTGATTTGAGGGAAGATTTGAAGGAGAGAAGTCACATATGTATGGATACAAAAGTAGCATATTTTGAGGCTCACAAAACCTGCTAATATATATGGATATAAATACAGTACATTTTGAAGTTTACAAAACTTGATCATTTAGTAGATAAAAAAGACTGCAGGAGGGAAAAATTTGGAGTGAAATTATGAGGAGTGTATTTGGGACATGTTAAACACTGCATGTTCAGTAGAGCAGGTAAGGAGACTTGGAGAAAAAGGTTTGTTCTTTTTTCAAACTACTTCATTAAGCAGCAGAAACAAATGACTCCAGAATGTTTTTGGCTTACAATAAACACATTTTAATCACCCTCATATTAAATAGACACTTTCTATCTGCTAAGCCCTCTGCTCCAAGTTGCGTCATTCCTGAGACCCAGACCAATAAAGAAGCTGTGGTTAACACTGCCAGCCTCACAGCAGCAGGAAAAGAAAACATAATGAATCTCAGACTGCTCACAACACTTCTTCTAAGTATAGTCAACAGATTTCAAACCATTTTATTGGCCAAAATAAATCACATGATCTTCTCTCTCTCTCCTCTCTCTCTCTCTCTCTCTCTCTCTCTCTCTCTCTCTCTCTCTCTCTCTCTTGAAGATACAGAATTTATATCTAAGAATTGGGAAACACTAATTTCCATGTACCACAGAGACGGAGGATATAAATTTGGCATCATCAGGATAAAGCACTATTTAAAGTCATGTCTGGATAAGATCACCAAGAATCTAACCACAAGAGTGAAAGTCTGATTCCTCAGTCCAGATTTTGGAAATCTGGCTAAATTAGGAAATGAGTCTGCCATGAAATTGTCATTGTGTAAGAGGGGAACAGAGATTGGTGACCTGGAGGCCAAGTAAAATAAATGTTTGAAAAGAAAAAAGTGATGAAGAATGTGTTGATCAATACACTGAGGATGGGAATGGACTTTTGTATTAAGCAAGTGCAGGTTATTTTTTACTTTGACAATAGCAGTTTCTGTAGAGGGAAGGAGACGAAAGCCCGATTCAAGTGGGTTGGAGAGTGAGGAAGGAGGGAAAAATGAGTATAGACACTCTCTCAAGGAGTTTTGTTACATGTAACAAAGCACAATGTCACCAGTAAAAGCTTTCCCCTTTCCATGGGGGAGAAGAAAATGAAATCAGATCAACTCTGGTTCATAAAGAAATAGCAGAAACATCAGTAGCCATTAATTTTGTGAACTCTAGAAGACAGACGAAATAACCAGGACACCACTTGGGAAATAACACGTTTCCTTAAAAATAAAGAATGTTATCTATTAATTTCAATTCATTCATATTGACACCAGATGATCCTGTAGTAAATTATGCCTGAATCTTGCCAAGAAACTGTTTGATTTTTCCTCCAATCATTCTATGAGTCTTTACTTTTCCATCTGAAATATATCATTGTTTGTCTATTTATTAGATTGCAGGTGGGCACTATAACAGAGGAAGAAGTAGGCATTCACTGTCTTGACCACTGTGGTTTGCTTAGAATTACATATATAGCCCATAATAATGATCACATGAAATGTTAATTAAATGAACAAATTAAATCTATTCATCTTCAAAATCTCTTATATATTTTTGTCTATATTGTCTCTTCCTTGAATCTATGATCATATTCCACACTTTTGCTGTGAAAAAAAAGTCTGAGGTCTTTCTCCAAAAATGTACAGCTCACACTCACACCAAGTAACCAAGCTTTGAGCCATTGGCACCTACACACCATCGTACAGTTTACAAGATATTGAAGTACTTAAGAAAGTGTTGGTGTATCACTCACTTAGTTAACAGAAAACCTCCCTTAGTTTTACTCATATGTTTTGATCTTCCTAAATTAGTATGGAGAATCAGTATTAAGTAATAATAATGGTAAGAATAAAATTATGAAAGAAGTGTGGAATAGTACTACTTAAATGATCTCACAGATTTTTTTGTTTTATTTGTACATTATACTTACACATAAGAGTAGGGGTCTTTTTGATAAATTACAATTAAATGTACCATAATTTGCTTTCTCAATCCCCTTCCCATCTCACCTCTCTTCCCCAATCTACTGGTCTTTATTCTATTTAATTATTGTTTTGTAAATTGGTACATTATAGTTACACATAAAAGTGGAATTCGTTGGGATTTTTCATACATGCATATAGAATAAGTAGGTCAATTTCATTCCACATTCTCCTTACACACTCCTCACTTACCTTTTATTCCCTTTCTCTACCCCACTATTTTCCTTTTCATTTTCACTATATAACCCCTTATTTCTCTCTTTAGCTTAAGGAGATGAGTGAAAACATTTGTCCTTTGATTTTCTCAGTCTGGTTTATTTCACTTAGTGTGATATTCTCAAGTTTTACCATTTGCCAACAAGTGGCATTATTTCATTATTCTTTATGGCTGACTAAAACTCCATTGTGCATATATACTACATTTTGATTATCCATTCATCTCTTAAGAGATACTAGGCTGATTCATAGCATGGCTATTGTAAATTGTGCTGTTATATCATTGGTATGCCTGTATCACTCACTATAGCATGCTAATTTTAGTACTTTTGGTTAAATACCAAGGATGGAATAGCTAGGTCATAAAGTGGGTCCATTTCTAAACTTTGATGAATCTCCATAATGCATTCCAAAATGGTTGTCTTATTTGGCCATCTCACCAACAATGTATAATGTATATGTGTAAACTTTTTCCCACATCTTCAAAAGCAGTTATTTTTGCTTTCTTGATGATTGTCATTCTAATTAGAATGAAATGAAATCTCAGTGTAGGTTTGAGTTCTGTTTCCCTGAATATTAAATATTTTGGGGGCCATTTGTATTTCTTATTTTGATAAGACAATGAAAGAACACATTGAAAATGAATTACATAAACAGATAAAAGAAGCAAATAAGCATCTTTATCAGGAGATAGAGATTATAAAAAAATCAAACAATAATTCTAGAAATGAAGGAAACTATAAACCAAATTAAAAATTCAAATGAGAGTATCACTAACAGAGTGGAGCAAGTAGAAGCCAGAACATCAGATAATGAAGACAAATTATATCATCTTGAAAAGAGTCTAGCCAACTCAGAAAGGCTGGTAAAAAATCACGAGAAAAACATCCAAGAGATATGGGATAACATAAAAAAACCAAACTTAAGTGTCATCAGGATAGAAAAAGGTATAGACGTTCAAACCAAGGGATGAGCAAACTGCTAAATGAAATAATTATAGAAAACTTTCCAGAAATAAAAAAGGAAATGGATGTACAAATTGTAGATGCATACAGGACACCGAGCATACAAAATCACAGCAGACCAACGCCAAGACACATTGTTATGAAGATATCCAATATACAGAACAAAGAGAAAATATTAAAAGCTACAAGAGAAAGGAGGCAGATTACATTTAGGGGTAAACCAATAAGGTTAACAACAAAGTTTTCATCACAAACGCTGAAAGCGAGAAGATCATGGAACAGCGTATTTCAAACACTGAAAGACAAAGAATGCCAACCAAGAATTTTGTATCCAGCAAAATTAAGCTTCAGGTACGACAACAAAATAAAAATCTTTCATGATAAACAAAAGTTAAAAGAATTTTCAGCCAGAAAACCAGCATTGCAAAGCATCTTGAGCAAAACACGACACAAGGAAGAAATGAAAAATAATAACCAAAACCAACAGCGGGAAGTACCTCAGTAAAGACAGAGGGTGGGGGGAAAGCTAATCAAGGAGAACAAGGAGAAACAAATCAAATTTAAAAAAAAAAGATAAATAATCAAACATGGCTGGAGGTACAAACCATATATCAATAGTAACTCTAAACGTTAATGGCTTAAACTCACCAATAAAGCGACATAGGCTGGTAACATGGATTAAAAAAACAAATCCAACAATATGCTGCCTCCAGGAGACACATCTGATTGGAAAAGACATACACAGGCTGAAGGTGAAAGGTTGGGAAAAAATGTATCACGCACACGGTCCTCATAAGCAAGCTGGAGTGGCCATCCTCATATCGTATAAAATCAACTTCAAGACTAAGTTAATCAAAAGGGATAAGGAAGGACATTATATACTGTTAAAAGGAACCATTCACCAACAAGACATAACAATTATCAATATTTATGCACCAAATAAGGGTGCTGCGACATTCATAAAACAAACTCTCCTCAAGTTCAAGAATCAAATAGACCACAACACAATAATTATGGGTGACTTCAACACACCTCTCTCACCTTTGGACAGATCCTCCAAACAAAAGTTGAATAAAGAAACTATAGAACTCAATATCACAATCAATAACCTAGACTTAACTGACATATATAGAATATATCAACCATCATCAAGTGGTTATACTTTTTTCTCAGTCGCACATGGATCCTTCTCAAAAATAGACTATATAATATGCCATTGGGCAACCCTCAGTAAATATAAAGGGGTAGAGATAATACCATGCATTTTATCTGATCATAATGGAATGAAACTGGAAATCAACGATAAAAGAAGGAAGGAAAAATCCTACATCACATGGAAAATGAACAATATGTTACTGAATGATCAATGAGTTACAGAAGACATAAAGGAGGAAATCAAAAAATTCTTAGAGATAAATGAAAATACAGACACAACATATCGGAATCTATGGGACACAATGAAAGCAGTTTTAAGAGGGAAATTCATTGCCTGGAGGTCATTCCTCAAAAAAAGAAAAACCAACAAATAACTGAGCTCACACTTCATCTCAAAGCCCTAGAAAAGGAAGAGCAAAACAACAGCAAATGTAGCAGAAGACAAGAAATAATTAAAATCAGAGTGGAAATCAACGAAATTGAAACAAAAGAAACTATTGAAAAAATTGACAAAACTAAAAGTTGGTTCTTCGAAAAAATAAATAAGATCAACAGACCCTTAGTCATGCTAACGAAGAGAAGAAGAGAGAGAACTCAAATTACTAACATATGGGATGAAAAAGGCAACATCACAAAAGATGCTACAGAAATACAGAAGACAATTAGAAATTATTTTGAAACACTATATTCCAATAAAATAGAAGATAGTGAAGACATCGATAAATTTCTTAAGTCATATGATTTGCCCAGACTGAGTCAGGAGGATACACACAATTTGAACAGACCAAAATCAATGGATGAAATAGAAGAAGCAATCAAAAGACTACCAACCAAGAAAAGCCCAGGACCAGATGGGTATACAGCAGAGTTTTACAAAACCTTTAAAGAAGAATTAATACCAATACTTTTAAAGTTATTTTAGGAAATAGAAAAAGAGGGAGCTATTCCAAACTCATATGAGGCCAACATCACCCTGATTCCGAAACCAGACAAAGACTTAATACCAATACTTTTAAAGTTATTTTAGGAAATAGAAAAAGAGGGAGCTATTCCAAACTCATATGAGGCCAACATCACCCTGATTCCGAAACCAGACAAAGACACCTCAAAGAAAGAAAACTACAGACCAATATCTCTGATGAACCTAGATGCAAAAATCCTCAATAAAATTCTGGCGAATCAGATACAAAAACACATCAAAAAAATTGTGCACCATGATCAAGTAGGATTCATCCCTGGGATGCAAGGATGGTTCAATATACGGAAATCAATAAATGTTATTCACCACATCAATAAACTTAAAGATAAGAGCCATATGAGCATCTCGATAGACGCAGAAAAAGCATTCGACAAAGTACAGCATCCCTTTATGTTCAAAACATTAGAAAAACTAGGGATAACAGGAACTTACCTCAACATTGTAAAAGCTATCTATGCTAAGCCTCAGGCTACCATCATTCTGAATAGAGCAAAATTGAAGGAATTCCCCCTAAAATCTGGAACAAGACAGGGATGCCTTCTATCACCACTTCTATTCAATATGGTTCTTGAAACACTGGCCAGAGCAATTAGACAGATGAAAGAAATTAAAGGCATAAAAATAGGAAAAGAAGAACTTAAATTATCACTATTTGCAGACGACATGATTCTATACCTAGAAGACCCAAAAGGGTCTACAAAGAAACTACTAGAACTAATAAATGAATTCAGCAAAGTGGCAGGATATAAAATCAACACGCATAAATCAAAGGCATTTGTGTATATCAGCGACAAAAATTTTGAAATGGAAATGAGGAAAAACGCCCCATTCACATTATCCTCAAAAATAATAAAATACTTGGGAATCAACCTAACAAAAGAGGTGAAAGTCTTATACAATGAAAACTACAAAAACCTAAAGAGAGAAATAGAAGAAGACCTTAGAAGATGAAAAAATATACCCTGTTCATGGATAGGCAGAACTAACATCATCAAAATGGCGATATAACCAAAAGTTCTCTATAGGTTTAATGCAATGCCAATCAAAATCCCAATGGCATTTCTTGTAGAAATAGATAAAGCAATCAAGAAATTCATATGGAAAAATAAAAGACCCAGAATAGCAAAAGCAACTCTAAGCAGGAAGTGTGAATCAGGCGGCATAGCGATATCAGATTTCAAACTATACTACAGAGCAATAGTAACAAAAACAGCATGGTACTGGTACCAAAACAGGCGGGTAGACCAATGGTACAGAATAGATGACACAGAGACTAATCCACAGGTTACAACTATCTTATATTTGATAAAGGGGCTAAAAGCATGCAATGGAGGAAGGATAGCATCTTCAACAAATGGTGCTGGGAAAACTGGAAATCCATATGCAACAAAATGAAACTGAATCCTCTTCTCTCGCCATGCACAAAAGTTAGCTCAAAATGGATCAAGGAGCTTGATATCAAATCAAAGACTCTGCGTCTGATAGAAGAAAAAGTTGGCTCCGATCTACATATTGTGGGGTCGGGGTCCAAATTCCTTAATAGGACACCCATAGCACAAGAGTTAATAACTAGAATCAACAAATGGGACTTACTTAAACTAAAAAGTTTTTTCTCAGCAAAAGAAACAATAAGAGAGGTAAATAGGGACCAAACATCCTGGGAACAAATTTTTACTCCTCACACTTCAGATAGAGCCCTAATATCCAGAGTATACAAAGAACTCAAAAAATTAAACATAAGATAACAAATAACCCAATCAACAAATGGGCCAAGGACCTGAACAGACACTTCTCAGAGGAGGACATACAATCAATCAACAAGTACATGAAAAAATGCTCACCATCTCTAGCAGTCAGAGAAATGCAAATCAAAACCACCCTAAGATACCATCTCACTCCAGTAAGATTGGCAGCCATTATGAAGTCAAACAACAAGTGCTGGCGAGGATGTAGGGAAAAGGATACACTTATACATTGCTAGTGGGGCTGCAAATTGGTGCGGGCAATTTGGAAAGCAGTATGGAGATTCCTTGGAAAGCTGGGAATGGAACCACCATTTGACCCAGCTATTCCCCTTCTTGGACTATTCCCTAAAGACCTTAAAAGAGCATACTATAGGGATACTGCTACAATGATGTTCATAACAGCACATTTCACAATAGCTAGACTGTGGAACCAATCTAGATGCCCTTCAATAGATGAATGGATAAAAAAAAATGTGGCATTTATATACAATGGAGTATTATGCATCACTAAAAAATGACAAAATCATGGAATTTGCAGGGAAATGGATGGCACTAGAGCAGATTATGCTAAGTGAAGCTAGCCAATCCCTAAAAACCAAATGCTAAATGTCATCTTTGATATACTAAGAACAGAATAGGGAGGAATAGCATGAGAAGATCACCATTAAACAGGGTCGGGACGGGGGAGGGAAAGAGAGAGAGAAGGGAAATTGCATGGAAATGGAAGGAGACCCTCATTGTTATACAAAATTACATATAAGAGGAAGTGAGGGGAAAGGGGAAAAAACAAGAAAGAAAAATGAATTACAGTAGATGGGGTAGAGAGAGAAGATGGGAGGGGAGGGGAGGGGGGAGAGTAGAGGATAGGAAGGGCAGCAGATTACAACAGACACTAGTATGGCAGTATGTAAAAAGTGGATGTGTAACCGATGTGAATCTGCAATATGTATATGGGGTAAAAATGAGAGTTCATAATCTGCTTGAATCAAATGTATGAAATATGGGGGATCCAACATGGCGGCCGGCGAGGAAGCTGCACTTTCAATATCTCCACATTAACGGGATCAGAAACACCAATTAAAACAGCTACATTCTACCTACTGAGGATCTTCTAGCAAAATTCCGTTGAAAGGAGACCTGCCGAGAATTAGTAAGTTTATTAGACGTGACAGTTTGCCCCAAACAAGTGAAACTTGACTGGCAGCGCGGGCTCAGAGTCCAATCCCGCGGCCACCCGCCGCTTCTGCAAGCGGCAGGCGGCCCAGAGCAGCGCGGCAGAAGGGTCCCCGCCCAGCCAGCAGACAGCGCCCGCCATCCCGGCTACCCTGGCGGCCCTGCTTTCGCCCGGCGAACAGCCACCCCACCCGGCTGGTTCTTAGCCACGCCGCTGCAGACACCCGGCTTTACAAGCACCCCCGGCGACCCTGCTCGGCGAGAAGGGTCCCCGCCCTGCCGGCAGACAGCTCCCGCCATTCCGCTCTTGTTCTGCAAGCAGCCACCCCGCCCGCTTGGTTCTTAGCCACGAGGCTGCAGCCGCCCGGCTTTACAAGCGCCCCCGGCGACCCTGCTCGGCGAGAAGGGTCCCCGCCCTGCCGGCAGACAGCTCCCGCCATTCCGCTCTTGTTCTGCAAACAGCTAGCCCGCCCGCTTGGTTCTTAGCCACGAGGCTGCAGCCGCCCGGCTTTACAAGCGCCCCCGGCGACCCTGCTCGGCGAGAAGGGTCCCCACCCTGCCGGCAGACAGCTCCCGCCATTCCGCTCTTGTTCTGCAAGCAGCCACCCCGCCCGCTTGGTTCTTAGCCACGAGGCTGCAGCCGCCCGGCTTTACAAGCGCCCCCGGCGACCCTGCTCGGCGAGAAGGGTCCCCGCCCTGCCGGCAGACAGCTCCCGCCATTCCGCTCTTGTTCTGCAAGCAGCCACCCCGCCCGCTTGGTTCTTAGCCACGAGGCTGCAGCCGCCCGGCTTTACAAGCGCCCCCGGCGACCCTGCTCGGCGAGAAGGGTCCCCGCCCTGCCGGCAGACAGCTCCCGCCATTCCGCTCTTGTTCTGCAAACAGCTAGCCCGCCCGCTTGGTTCTTAGCCACGAGGCTGCAGCCGCCCGGCTTTACAAGCGCCCCCGGCGACCCTCCTCGGCGAGAAGGGTCCCCGCCCTGCTGGCAGACAGCTCCCGCCATTCCGCTCTTGTTCTGCAAACAGCCACCCCGCCCGCTTGGTTCTTAGCCACGAGGCTGCAGCCGCCCGGCTTTACAAGCGCCCCCGGCGACCCTGCTTGGCGAGAAGGTTCCCTGCCCGGCCAACAGACAGTTTCCGCCATCCCGGCTACCCTGCCGGTCCCGCTCTTGCCCTGCAAACAGCCACCCCGCCCGCCTGGGTCTTAGACACGCGGCGGCAGCCACCCGGCTTTACAAGCGCCCCCGGCGGCCCTGCTCTGCGAGAAGGGTCCCCGCCCTGCCGGCAGACAGCTCCCGCCATTCCGCTCTTGTTCTGCAAACAGCCAGCCCGCCCGCTTGGTTCTTAGCCACGAGGCTGCAGCCGCCCGGCTTTACAAGCGCCCCCGGCAACCCTGCTTGGCGAGAAGGGTCCCTGCCCGGCCAACAGACAGTTTCCGCCATCCCGGCTACCCTGCCGGTCCCGCTCTTGCCCTGCAAACAGCCACCCCGCCCGCCTGGGTCTTAGACACGCGGCGGCAGCCGCCCGGCTTTACAAGCGCCCCCAGCGGCCCTGCTCGTCGAGAAGGGTCCCTGCCCGGCCGGCAGACAGCTCCCACCATCCCGGCACTCCTGGCGGCCCGCCCGCTCTGCGAAGGGTTACCCCACCCGGCTCTTAGCCACGCGGGCGCCATCTGCCTGGCGCTGAGGGAGCCCCCGGCGGCCCAGCGCAGCCAGAAGGGTCCCCGCCTGGCCCGACAGAAGGCACGTGCCCTTCCGGCTCTGCTAACGGCCCTGCCCACCCAGGAAAGGGCTCCCCACCTTGAGAGGATGGGAAGGAAATCTAACCAAGCCTCTATGAATTAGCGAACTGGGATCTAAAACCAGAGATTATATCAGACCAGAGACAAGCCAGTTCCACCTCTCCCTTCGGTCACTCCTGCAAGGAGCCAGGGGCCCGCCATAGCAGAGAGGGGAAGTCACCAAAGATCGGCCAAAGAGATTCCTTCCCAGCGGACTCTAAATTAGCAGGAGCGGCGAGGGAGCCGGACGGAGCTGGCGGGAACCGCGGCAGCGGCACGGGAACCTGCGGGAGCTGAGGCGGCGCTGACGCAGGAGCCGGCGGGAGCCGCGCGGCGCGGGTCTCCCAGCTACAGCCCCCACCAGTGCTGACAACTGAGGTCTCTTGCACCAGATACGGGGGCGTGGCTACCAGAAGAACGAAACGCGATCAGTATGAAAAGACAAGGAAAGAAAGGACCACAAGCAATGCAGGTCAACTCAACTTTAGAAGAGGTAATATCTGCAGCAGATGGAATGTCAGATAAAGAATTCAGGATATACATGCTTCAGATGATCTGGAGTCTCAAGGAAGACATTAGACAGCAAAATCAGACAATGAAAGACCACTTCGACCACTTCGACAATAAATTACACAAACAAATCCAAGAAGCAAAAGATCAATTATACAGGGAAATAGAGGTTATAAAAAACAAACAAACAGAAATCCTGGAAATGCAGGAAACAATAAACCAACTTAAAAACTCAATTGAGAATACTACCAGCAGAGTAGAACACTTAGAAGATAGAACATCAGACAATGAAGACAAAGTATTTCAACTGGAGAAGAACATAGACAGCTCAGCAAAGCTGTTAAGAAACCATGAGCAGAACATTCAAGAAATATGGGATAACATAAAGAGACCCAACTTAAGGGTCATGGGGATACAGGAAGGTATTGAGGTCCAAACCAAAGGAATGACCAATCTATTCAACGAAATAATACGAGAAAACTTCCCAGACTTGAAGAATGAGACAGAATCCCAAATCCTAGAAGCCTACAGGACGCCGAATGTGCAAAATCATAAGAGAGCCACACCTAGACACATTATAATGAAGATGCCCAACATACAGAATAAGGAGAGAATTTTAAAAGCTACAAGAGAAAGGAAGCAGATTACATTTAGGGGTAAACCAATCAGGATAACAGCTGATCTTTCAACACAGACTCTGAAAGCTAGAAGATCCTGGAATAACATATTTCAAACGTTGAAAGAAAAGGGGTTCCAACCAAGAATTGTGTATCCCGCGAAATTAAGCTTCAGGATGGAAGATGAAATTAAAACCTTCCATGATAAACAAAAGTTAAAAGAATTTGCAGCTAGAAAACCAGCTCTTCAAAACATCCTCGGCAAAATATTACAGGAAGAGGAAATGGAAAATATCAATGAAAACCAACAGCAGGAGGTAGTACAGTAAAGGTGGGGGGGAATAATCAAAGAGGAAAACAAACCATGTTTAGTAACATAAATAAACAAATATGGCTGGAAGAACAAACCATATCTCAATAATAACTCTAAATGTTAATGGCTTAAACTCACCAATTAAGAGACACAGGCTAGCAGAATGGATCACTAAACAAGACCCAACAATATGCTGCCTTCAGGAGACACATCTGATAGGAAAAGACATACATAGACTGAAGGTGAAAGGTTGGGAAAAATCATATCACTCATATGGACTTCGCAAACAAGCAGGAGTGTCCATACTCATTTCAAATAAAATAGATTTCAAGCCAAAGTTAATCAAAAGGGATGAAGAGGGACACTACATACTTCTCAAGGGAACCATACACCAACAAGACATAACAATTATAAATATATATGCCCCAAACAATGGTGCAGCTATGTTCATCAAACAAACTCTTCTCAAGTTCAAGAGTCTAATAGACCACCATACAATAATCATGGGAGACTTCAACACACCTCTCTCACCACTGGACAGATCTTCCAAACAAAAGTTGAATAAGGAAACTATAGAGCTCAATAACACAATTAATAACCTAGACTTAATTGACATATATAGAATATACCACCCAACATCAAGCAGTTACACTTTTTTCTCAGCAGCACATGGATCCTTCTCAAAAATAGATCATATATTATGTCACAGGGCAACTATTAGACAATATAAAGGAGTAGAGATAATACCATGCATATTATCTGATCATAATGGAATGAAATTGAAAATCAACAATAAAAGAAGTAAGGAAAAATCATGCATCACTTGGAGAATGAACAATAGGTTACTGAATGATCAATGGGTTATAGAAGACATCAAGGAGGAAATTAAAAAATTCTTAGAGATAAATGAAAACACAGACACAACATATCGGAATCTATGGGACACATTGAAAGCAGTTCTAAGAGGAAAATTTATTGCTTGGAGTTCATTCCTTAAAAAAAGAAAAAACCAACAAATAAATGATCTAATACTTCAACTCAAAATCCTAGAAAAAGAAGAGCAAAAAAACAGCAAAAGAAGTAGAAGACAAGAAATAATTAAAATCAGAGCTGAAATTAATGAAATCGAAACGAAAGAAACAATTGAAAAAATTGACAAAACTAAAAGTTGGTTCTTTGAAAAAATAAATAAAATCGACAGACCCTTAGCCACGCTAACAAAGAGAAGAAGAGAGAGAACTCAAATTACCAGCATACGGGATGAAAAAGGCAATATCACAACAGACACTTCAGAAATACAGAAGATTATCAGAAATTATTTTGAATCCTTATACTCCAATAAAATAGAAGATAGTGAAGGCATCGATAAATTTCTTAAGTCATATGATTTGCCCAGATTGAGCCAAGAGGATATTGACAACCTAAACAGACCAATATCAATTGAGGAAATAGAAGATACCATCAAAAGACTACCAACTAAGAAAAGCCCAGGACCGGATGGGTATACAGCAGAGTTTTTCAAAACCTTTAAAGAGGAATTAACACCAATACTTTTCAAGCTATTTAAGGAAATAGAAAAAGAGGGAGAACTTCCAAATTCATTCTATGAGGCCAACATCACCCTGATTCCTAAACCAGACAAAGACACTTCAAAGAAAGAAAACTACAGACCAATATCTCTAATGAACCTAGATGCAAAAATCCTCAATAAACTTCTTGCGAACCGGATACAAAAACATATCAAAAAAATTGTGCACCATGATCAGGTAGGATTTATCCCTGGGATGCAAGGTTGGTTCAATATACGGAAATCAATAAATGTTATTCACCACATCAACAGGCTTAAAAATAAGAACCATATGGTCATCTCGATAGATGCGGAAAAAGCATTCGACAAAGTACAGCATCCCTTTATGTTCAAAACTCTAGAAAAACTAGGGATAACAGGAACATACCTCAACATTGTAAAAGCAATCTATGCTAAGCCTCAGGCTAGCATCATTCTGAATGGAGAAAAACTGAAGGCGTTCCCTCTAAAATCTGGAACAAGACAGGGATGCCCTCTCTCCCCACTTCTGTTCAACATAGTTCTCGAATCACTGGCCAGAGCAATTAGACAGACGAAAGAAATTAAAGGCATAAAAATAGGAAAAGAAGAACTCAAATTATCACTATTTGCAGATGACATGATTCTATACCTAGCAGACCCAAAAAGGTCTACAAAGAAACTATTAGAGCTAATAAATGAATTCAGCAAAGTGGCAGGCTATAAGATCAACACGCATAAATCAAAGGCATTCCTGTATATCAGCAACAAATCCTCTGAAATGGAAATGAGGACAACCACCCCATTCACAATATCCTCAAAGAAAATAAAATACTTGGGAATCAACCTAACAAAAGAGGTGAAAGACTTATACAATGAAAACTACAGAACCCTAAAGAGAGAAATAGAAGAAGATCTTAGAAGATGGAAAAATATACCCTGTTCATGGATAGGTAGAAGTAACATCATCAAAATGACGATATTACCAAAAGTTCTCTATAGGTTTAATGCAATGCCAATCAAAATCCCAACGGCATTTCTTGTAGAAATAGAGAAAGCAATCATGAAATTCATATGGAAAAATAAAAGACCCAGAATAGCAAAAACAATTCTAAGCAGGAAATGTGAATCAGGCGGCATAGCTATACCAGACTTCAAACTATACTACAGAGCAATAGTAACAAAAACAGCATGGTACTGGTACCAAAACAGGCAGGTGGACCAATGGTACAGAATAGAGGACACAGAAACCAATCCACAAAACTACAACTATCTTATATTTGATAAAGGGGCTAAAAGCATGAAATGGAAGAAGGATAGCATCTTCAACAAATGGTGTTGGGAAAACTGGAAATCCATATGCAACAAAATGAAACTGAATCCCTTTCTCTCGCCATGCACAAAAGTTAACTCAAAGTGGATCAAGGAACTTGATATCAAATCAGAGACATGGCGTCTGATAGAAGAAAAAGTTGGCTATGATCTACATACTGTGGGGTCGGGCTCCAAATTCCTCAATAGGACACCCATAGCACAACAGTTAATAACTAGAATCAACAAATGGGACTTACTAAAACTAAAAAGTTTTTTCTCAGCAAAAGAAACAATAAGAGAGGTGAATAGGGAGCCTACGTCCTGGGAACAAATCTTTACTCCTCACACTTCAGACAGAGCCCTAATATCCAGAATATACAAAGAACTAAAAAAATTAGACAATGAGATAACGAATAACCCAATCAACAAATGGGCCAAGGACCTGAACAGAAATTTCTCAGAGGAGGACATACAATCAATCAACAAGTATATGAAAAAATGCTCACCATCTCTAGCAGTCAGAGAAATGCAAATCAAAACCACCCTAAGATACCATCTCACTCCAGTAAGATTGGCAGCCATTAGGAAGTCAAACAGCAACAAGTGCTGGCGAGGATGTGGAGAAAAGGGTACTCTTGTACATTGCTGGTGGGACTGCAAATTGGTGCGGCCAATTTGGAAAGCAGTATGGAGATTTCTTGGAAAGCTCGGAATGGAACCACCATTTGATCCAGCTATTCCACTACTCGGTCTATTCCCTAAAGACCTAAAAAGAGCACACTATAGGGACACTGCTACATCCATGTTCATAGCAGCACAATTCACAATAGCAAGACTGTGGAACCAACCTAGATGCCCTTCAATAGATGAATGGATAAAAAAAATGTGGCATTTATACACAATGGAGTATTACTCTGCATTAAGAAATGACAAAATCATAGAATTTGGAGGGAAATGGATGGCATTAGAGCAGATTATGCTAAGTGAAGCTAGCCAATCCCTTAAAAACAAATGCCAAATGTCTTCTTTGATATAAGGAGAGTTACTAAGAACAGAGTAGGGAAGAAGAGCATGAGAAGAAGATTAACATTAAACAGGGATGAGAGGTGGGAGGGAAAGGGAGAGAGAAGGGAAATTGCATGTAAATGGAAGGAGACCCTCAGGGGTATACAAAATTACATACAAGAGGAAGTGAGGGGAAAGGAGGGAAAATATAAGGGGGAGAAATGAATTACAGTAGAGGGGGTAGAGAGAGAAGAGGGGAGGGGAGGGGGGAGGGGGGATAGCGGAGGATGGGAAAGGCAGCAGAATACAACAGACTCCAGAATGGCAATATGTAAATCAATGTGCAACTGATGTGATTCTGCAATCTGTATATGGGGTAAAAATGGGAGTTCATATCCCACTTGAATCAAAGTGTGAATTATGATATATCAAAAACTATGTAATGTTTTGAACAACCTACAATAAAAAAAAAAAAAAAAAAAAAAAAAAACAAATGTATGAAATATGATATGTCATGAGCTTTGTAATGTTTTGAACAACTAATAATAAAAAATATGCACAATTATCAAGGAAATTATTTTTTCACATATTTTTATCAGTGCATTATAGTACATATGATGGAATTT
Organism: Callospermophilus lateralis; assembly: GCF_048772815.1. Taxonomy (NCBI): domain Eukaryota; kingdom Metazoa; phylum Chordata; class Mammalia; order Rodentia; family Sciuridae; genus Callospermophilus; species Callospermophilus lateralis. The sequence continues at coordinate 121,573,630 of NC_135306.1, read as the reverse complement.
ATTGATGCATTTAATTCATGCACACAATATAACAATATAATTCAGTCAGTATCATTCCCTAGAACTTCCCCTTTCCCTCTCCTCCTCATTCTCCCTGGTCCCTTTTCTCTAATACACTGATCTTCCTTTGAATTTCAGGAAATTCCTGCCCCCCCCAACTTTGTTTTCCTTTGTTTTTATTCTTGATAGATGCTATTTTAACTGGAGTGAGAGGAAATCTCAGTGTAGTTTTAATTTGCATTTTCCTAATTGTTAATACTGTAGAACAATCTTCATATATTTGTTGGCCTTTGAATTTCTTCTTTTGAGAAGTGTCTATTTAGTTCATTTGTCTATTTATTTATTGGATTATTTGGTCTTGGACTGTTAAGTTTTTTTTTAAGTTCTTTATATAATCCGGATATTAATCCTCTGTCAGAAGGGCAGCTAGCAAGTATTTTCCCCCATTGTGTAGGTTCTGTCTTCACATTATTGTTTCCTTTGCAGTGAACAATATTTCAGTTTGATGCCATCTAATTAATTAATTTTTGACATTATATCCTAAACTTTAGACATCTTATTGAGAAAGTCATTCCCTGTACCTATATGTTGAAGTGTTTTCTCCTAGGAAAAAACATTTTCCCCTAGGAACTGCAAAATTTCTGATCTAATCTCTACGTGTTTGTTTCATTTTGAGATCAATTTTTGCAGGGTAGAGATAAGGGTCTTGTCTTATTCTTCCACATATGGATAAGCAGTTATCCCAGCACCTTTTGTTAAAAATTCTGTCTTTTTTCCAATGTGTTTTTGGTATCTTTATCAAGAATCAGATGTCTATATCTGAATGAGCTTTTCTCTATGTCTTGTATTCTGTACCATTAGTCTATGAATCTGATTTTTATCCCAATACCATGCAGGTTTTGTTATTAGATCTCTGTAGCATAATTTGAGGTCAGGTATTATAATACTTTCTTGGTTTTAGCTTAGAAGGGCAATTAGGTCCTCACATTCAGAAACATCATAAAATTTGTACACTTAGCACAAAATCAAATTTAAAATGTAATCTCATTGTTATCTATAAATATGCAAAGTTTATCGGAAATCAAGCATTTGGCAGCTATATGTGTATATTAATTAGAAATATCTTTGCAAATCATAGTTCTAAAGTGATAAATAACTAGTCCTTGATAGTATAGAAACAATTAATTTGATAATTAGTCATTTAGTTGCATTAATGAAGTAGTTATTTGCTCAGTTATCAGCAACTGGAGATTGAAGGCTTAAAGAATGAATTAATAATACTTTGGTCTGTTCAGTTATGCTAAAAACCACCATTTGGATATGTTAAACACAACTTTTTCTTGAGGTTGAGTTTTTTTGTTTTGTTTTGTTTTAATTTTTTTTTATTGTAGGTTGTTCAAAACATTACATAGTTCTTGATATATCATATTTCACACTTTGATTCAAGTAGGTTATGAACTCCCATTTTTACCCCGTATACAGATTTCAGAATCACATCAGTTAAACTTCCATTGATTTATATATTGCCATACTAGTGTCTGTTGTATTCTGCTGCCTTTCCTATCCTTTACTATTCCCCCTCCCATCCCCTCCCCTCTTCTCTCTCTACCCCCTCTACTGCAGTTCTTATCTCCCCCTTGTATTATTTTTCCCTTTCCCCTCGCTTCCTCTTGTATGTAATTTTGTATAACCCTGAGGGTCTCCTTCCATTTCCATGCAATTTCCCGTCTTCCTCCCTTTCCCTCCCACCTCTCATCCCTGTTTAATGTTAATCTTCTTCTCATGCTCTTCGTCCCTACTCTGTTCTTAGTTACTCTCCTTATATCAAAGAAGACATTTGGCATTTGTTTTTTAGGGATTGGCTGGCTTCACTTAGCATAATCTGCTCTAATGCCATCCATTTCCCTCCAAATTCTATGATTTTGTCATTTTTTAATGCAGAGTAATACTCCATTGTGTATAAATGCCACATTTTTTTTTTTATCCACTCGTCTATTGAAGGGCATCTAGGTTGGTTCCACAGTCTTGCTATTGTGAATTGTGCTGCTATGAACATGGATGTAGCAGTGTCCCTATAGTGTGCTCTTTTTAGGTCTTTAGGGAATAGAACGAGAAGGGGAATAGCTGAGTCAAATGGTGGTTCCATTCCCATACTGCTTTCCAGATTGGCTGAACCAATTTGCAGTTCCACCATCAATGTACAAGAGTACCCTTTTCCCCACATCCTCGCCAGCACTTGTTGTTGTTTGACTTCATAATGGCTGCCAATCTTACTGGAGTGAGATGGTATCTTAGGGTGGTTTTGATTTGCATTTCTCTGACTGCTAGAGATGGTGAGCATTTTTTCATGTACTTGTTGATTGATTGTATGTCCTCCTCTGAGAAGTGTCTGTTCAGGTCCTTGGCCCATTTGTTGATTGGGTTATTTGTTATCTTGTCTAATTTTTTGAGTTCTTTGTATACTCTGGATATTAGGGCTCTATCTGAAGTGTGAGGAGTAAAGATTTGTTCCCAGGATGTAGGCTCCCTATTTACCTCTCTTATTGTTTCTTTTGCTGAGAAAAAACTTTTTAGTTTGAGTAAGTCCCATTTGTTGATTCTAGTTATTAACTCTTGTGCTATGGGTGTCCTATTGAGGAATTTGGAGCCCGACCCCACAGTATGTAGATCGTAGCCAACTTTTTCTTCTATCAGACGCAGAGTCTTTGATTTGATATCAAGCTCCTTGATCCATTTTGAGTTAACTTTTGTGCATGGCGAGAGAAAGGGATTCAGTTTCATTTTGTTCCATATAGATTTCCAGTTTTCCCAGCACCATTTGTTGAAGATGCTATCCTTCCTCCATTGCATGCTTTTAGCCCCTTTATCAGATAATTGTAGTTTTGTGGATTGGTTTCTGTGTCCTCTACTCTGTACCATTGGTCCACTCGCCTATTTTGGTACCAGTACCATGCTGTTTTTGTTACTATTGCTCTATAGTATAGTTTGAAGTCTGGTATCGCTATACCGCCTGATTCACACTTCCTGCTTAGCATTGGTTTTGCTATTCTGGGTCTTTTATTTTTCCATATGAATTTCATGATTGCTTTCTCTATTTCTATAAGAAATGCCATTGGGATTTTGATTGGCATTGCATTAAACCTATAGAAAACTTTGGGTAATATCGCCATTTTGATGATTTTAGTTCTGCCTATCCATGAACAGGGTATATTTTTCCATCTTCTAAGATCTTCTTCTATTTCTCTCTTTAGGGTTCTGTAGTTTTCATTGTATAATTCTTTCACCTCTTTTGTTAGGTTGATTCCCATGTATTTTATTTTATTTTTTTTTTTTTGAGGATATTGTGAATGGAGTGGTTGTCCTCATTTCCATTTCAGAGGATTTCTCACTGATATACAGGAATGCCTTTGATTTATACGTGTTGATTTTATATCCTGCCACTTTGCTGAATTCATTTATTAGTTCTAATAGTTTCTTTGTAGACCCTTTTGGGTCTGCTAAGTATAGAATCATGTCATCTGCAAATAGTGATAGTTTAAGTTCTTCTTTTCCTATTTTTATGCCTTTAATTTCTTTCGTCTGTCTAATTGCTCTGGCCAGTGTTTCGAGAACTATGTTGAACAGAAGTGGTGAGAGAGGGCATCCCTGTCTTGTTCCAGATTTTAGAGGGAATGCCTTCAATTTTTCTCCATTCAAAATGATGCTAGCCTGAGGTTTAGCATAGATTGCTTTTACAATGTTGAGGTAAGTTCCTGTTATCCCTAGTTTTTCTAGCGTTTTGAACATAAAGGGATGCTGTACTTTGTCGAATGCTTTTTTTGCATCTATCGAGATGATCATATGGTTCTTATTTTTAAGTCTATTGATGTTGTTAATAACATTTATTGATTTCCTTATATTGAACCAGCCTTGCATCCCAGGGATGAATCCTACTTGATAATGGTGCACAATTTTTTTTGAGTTCTATAGTTTCCTTATTCAACTTTTGTTTGGAAGATCTGTCCAGTGGTGAGAGAGGTGTGTTGAAGTCTCCCATGATTATTGTATGGTGGTCTATTAGACTCTTAAACTTGAGAAGAGTTTGCTTGATGAACATAGCTGCACCATTGTTTGGGGCATATATATTTATGATTATTATGTCTTGTTGGTGTATGGTTCCCTTGAGCAGTATGTAGTGTTCCTCTTTATCCCTTTTGATTAACTTTGGCTTGAAATCTATTTTATTTGATATGAGTATGGACACTCCTACTTGTTTCCGAAGTCCATATGAGTGATATGATTTTTCCCAACCTTTCACCTTCAGTCTATGTATGTCTTTTCCTATCAAATGCGTCAACTGTAGGCAGCATATTGTTGGGTCTTGTTTTGTGATCCATTCCACTAGCCTGTGTCTCTTAATTGGTGAGTTTAAGCCATTAACATTTAGGGTTATTATTGAGATATGGGTTGTTCTTCCAGCCATATTTGTTTATTTATGTTACTAAACATGGTTTGTTTTCCTTTTTGATTATTTTTCCCCCCTTTACTGTCCTACCTCCCACTGTTGGTTTTCATTGTTATTTTCCATTTCCTCTTCCTGTAATGTTTTGCCAAGGATGTTTTGAAGAGATGGTTTTCTAGCTGCAAATTCTTTTAACTTTAGTTTATCGTGGAAGGTTTTAAGTTTATCTTCCATCCTGAAGCTTAATTTAGCTGGATACATGATTCTTGGTTGGAACCCATTTTCTTTCAGTGTTTGAAATATGTTATTCCAGGATCTTCTAGCTTTCAGAGTCTGTGTTGAAAGATCAGCTGTTATCCTAATTGGTTTACCCCTAAATGCAATCTGCTTCCTTGCTCTTGTAGCTTTTAAAATTCTCTCCTTATTCTGTATGTTGGGCATCTTCATTATAATGTGTCTAGGTGTGGATCTCTTATGATTTTGCACATTTGGCGTCCTGTAGGCTTCTAGGATTTGGGATTCTGTCTCATTCTTCAAGTCTGGGAAGTTTTCTCGTATTATTTCATTGAATAGATTGCTCATTCCTTTGGTTTGGACCTCTATACCTTCCTGTATCCCAATGACTCTTAAGTTTGGTCTCTTTATATTATCCCATATTTCTTGGATGTTCTGCTCATGGTTTCTTAACAGTCTTGCAGAGCTGTCTATGTTCTTTTCAAGTTGAAATTCTTTGTCTTCATTGTCTGATGTTCTATCTTCTCAGTGTTCTACTCTGCTGGTAGTATTTTCAATTGAGTTTTTAAGTTGGTTTATTGCTTCCTGCATTTCTAGGATTTCTGTTTGTTTGTTTTTTATTACCTCTATTTCCCTGTATATTTGATCTTTTGCTTCTTGGATTTGTTTATGTAATACATTGTCGAAGTGGTCGAAGTGATCTTTCATTGTCTGATTTTGCTGTCTAATATCTTCCTTGAGACTCCAGATCATCTGCAGCATGTATATCCTGAATTCTTTATCTGACATTCCATCTGCTGCAGCTATTACCTCTTCTAAAGTTGAGTTGACCTGCATTGCTTGTGGTCCTTTCTTTCCTTGTCTTTTCATACTGCTCGTGTTTCTTTCTGCTTGGTGAAACTGTTGTGTTTTTGAAATTTTCCCCCTATATATTTATATTGCTCTTGTATAGTTGAAAAGTCTCCCTTGCATGGGCGGACGGCAGCTCTGCTCCTCCTCCAATTGGGGTGATCTGTCTGCCACGCTGGCGGGCCGTTAGGACTGTTCTGCCGGTCAGTAGCAGGTCTGCCTACCTTGGAGGTGCGGGCAGCGGCTCTGCTCTGCCCCTCCTCCAATTGGTGTGACGTTTCTATCACGCCCGTGAACCCCTGGGCCTGTTCTGCCTGTCCGTCGCAGGTCTGCCTACCTTGCAGGTGCGGGCGGCGGCTCTGCTCTGCCCCTACTCCAATTGGGGTGTCGTGACTACCACGCCGGCAAGTCGCTGGGCCTGGTCTGGGCGCGGGCTGTGGCTCTGCTCTGCCCCTACTTTAAATGGGGTGATGTGACTGCCACGTCGGCGGGTCGCTGGACCTGTTCCGGGCACGGGCGGCGGCTCTGTTCGGCCCCCAATCAAGTTGGGGTGACGTGATACCACGCCGGCGGGTCGTTGGGCCTGTTCCGGATGCGGGCGGCGGCTCTGCTCTGCCCCTACTCCAAATGGGGTGACGTGACTCTTGAGGTTGAGTTTTCTATCTGATCTATTTTATAAAGATGAAACATTAAAATTCAAATTATTTAATACCATGTATTAGAGGATTTGCCAATTTTATAATATATAAAATTTGGTTTTATTATGTACATTGCTTAGCTCTTCACAAGTCACACAAGTCAACATTTTATTTTTCTTAAGACTCTTCATCCAAGTTCTATGACCAGTGGCATTCTTCGAGTACCATAAAATTTCCCACTTGAGACTAAATGTCTTCTCTCTTTCACATTCTCTTCTAACTCATCCAAGATACAGTGGATCAATGTTGAGCCAGTCACTTTCCTTTTGAATCCTTAGTAATTTTTTGAAAATGTGTATGCATTAAAGTGACATTAGATTCATGCCACTTTAAAAAAATAATGACATTAAAGAAATATCAGTTATTTAACCAGTCATTAAATAGTCATTAAATGTTTCCTTCCAAGGACAGAAATTAAGAGTCCAACTTTATCAACTCAGAAAGACCAATTTCTCAGGGTAATTCCTTGGCTTTGCTAATATTGGACTTTAACTTATTAAAAAACTTCATAGTCAGTTGCTTCTCACAAGCAAATTTATAGGGCAATAGAAAATATGAATTATTTGGTCTTACCTGTGCAAGTGTATGAAATTTGCAACTATATATAATAAATGAAAAGTAATATAATGTGTCTACAGGCTCAGTGTGGGCATGTGGGTGAGTAATAACACCAATTATGAGGCAAATTTTTTTAAGTATTTGTTTTTCTGAAGTTAAATATATTCATACATTTGGTATCCATTAATTGTTATAGAACAAAATTGATATTGTATCATCTTGATTTTTTTAAGCATCTGAAAATCTAAATAAAAGAAAGTGTTCTCCTCTTACAATGGATGTGGCTTTCCCACTAAAATAGTCAAATGCTTGATTTGTAGATTTTTTTTTTATGCTTGACCAAGTCCTATAAGTGAAAAGGGAAGGTTCAAATTGGAGAGCTAATAGAAATCATACTTTTATTAAATTCAAACCCATAGTCAAATGCATATTCAATAAAATCAAAACATTTCTAATAAGATAATTTGAGCACAAATTATCTTGTTCTCAAATTTTAATATTTATTTCTTTGTATTAACCTACAAATCTAGGGGATAAATTATGTAGCCATTTCAAAATTGCTCCTGTATTGCTCCTATATTAGAAGATCAGTAGGGAAGTCTAGGATAAAATTAATCTCTTTCAAAAGAAGTTGATTGCTAATTCCCAGAAGAAAAATGGCCATTCTTTATTCAATGAGACAAGTACTAGGTGTGACTGGAAAGAGAAAGTCAAGAGGAATTTTTGATGTCAAGAGACTTTGAATTGGGATTAAACATGAGTGAAAATTTAATCGAAATTTTACCAGCTTAATGTACAAAATTGGATTATACTTTTTATAGGAGTGCTGTGCATGAGGAAAAAGATGCAAGAATCATCAATTTATCCCAGCTTATATGCCTAAACTGTGATTACTAGCAGCATCTCTGCAGGACCAATTTGCAAGGAAGTATATAGTTCAGATCATAGACTATAGAATGCATTTTTTTTCAAAATCCACGTTTTTTATTAATTAGCTATATTTCAACAAGTGTCTTAACCTGTCTGAGTCTCATTTCCTTAATTGTAACACCAACCTTCAATATTATCATAAATACTAATTGAGAAAAATGTATAGGAGCATTTAACATAGGATGCCACATATATTAAATCCACAACACAAATGCACATTATTCTTATCACAGGAAGAAAAAAGGGCATCAAGCCCAAAGCAATTTTAGAATAAAGAAGGAAATTAATGTATTCACCAGCTATGTGGTAAAAAGGGCTCAAAAATTCCTCCAGCAATACCTTGGGGCTGGACAGACTAATGACCTTGAGATATACATTAGTCATTTTGGCCTGGAAAATCATCAAACTAACAGGTACCAGGATACTACAGAAATGATAACAACTAGTAAAGAGGGGAATGAAACCTGTCCTATTCTACAATGAAAGGAAAGATGATCTCATTTAATTATAAACTTCACTGCGCATATAGATAAGATAGGATTTATTCTATGGCCAGGATTAAGACTGTACCATACCTAATCAATAAATGGGCTAAGGAACTGGACACTTTACAGAAGAATAAATTCTATTTATCAACAAACATATGGAAAAAAATGTTCATCATCTCTACTAATTAGAGAAATGCATATCAAAACTACTCTAAGATTTCATCTCACTCCAGTCAGACTGGCAATTATCAAGAATACAAGCAATAATAAGTATTGGCGAGGATGTGGGGAAGAAAGTACACTCATATATTGTTGGTGGAACTGCAAATTGGTGCAACCACTATGGAGAGATTATGGAAATGGCTCAGAAAACTTTGAATGTTTACACCATTTGACCCAGCTATCCCACTCTTTGGCCTATACCCAAAGGACTTAAAAATCCACATACAGACTGGGGATGTGGCTCAAGCGGTAGGGCACTCACCTGGCATGCACAGGGCGCTGGGTTCGATCCTCAGCACCACATAAAAATTAAAAATAAAGATGTTGTGTCCACCGAAAACTAAAAAATAAATATTAAAAAAATTCTCTCTCTCTCTCTCTTAAAAAAAAAATCCACATACGTCAGTGACACAGCCACATCAATGTTTGTAGCAGCTCAATTCACAATAGCTGAACCATGGAACCAATCTAGGTGCCCTTCAACAGAGGAATAGATTTTAAAAACATGTAGTATATTTACACAATGCCATATTACTCAGCTTTAATGATAATGAAATTATGGCATTTGCAGGTAAATGGATAGAACTAGAGGATAATTGAAAAAATATAATTGAAAAAAGGATAATTGAAAAAAGCCAAACCCCTAAAACCAAAAGCCAAATGTTTTCTCTGATGAGCAGATGTGAATACATAGTGGGGCAGGGGAATAGGAAAGAATGAAGGAACTTTGGTTTGTGTAGATGAGAGTGAGGGGAAGGGTGTGGTTGTGGAAAAGGGAAGGACAGTAGAAAGAAACAGACATTATTACCCTATATATAAAAATTTAAAAAACTTATTTAAAGTGTATGATAAGAAATACAGATATTTAAAATGTTATTTAAACTTACCATATCAGATTTTAAAAGAATTATTGAGAAAATTCAAAAGATATATGTATATTTTTAAAATGATGTATGAGAATATAGAGATAGGTATATAAATACATTATTTCTCAGCTTAGTAATTTCTATTTGCAAATATACCTTTATAAAATATTAAATTTGAAGTAATGGATACTTATATGGCTGGCATTATGGTAATTATGATGTTCTTCAGGGAAGCATTAAAAACTCAGTCTAACACTTTATAGTACATGTAATGTTCTAAGTCTTCACAAATGCATTCATTAATGCAAATTCAGAAGTTCTGGTTGGGATCTTTTGTACTTTTTTTTTTCTTTTTACAACTAGATAAATTCACAAGTGAAGAGGAAAAGCTAGTAACTGCACTTTGGCTTTAGCTTATGGTCCTTTCTAGTACAAGCTTTGGAAAGGTGGCATTTTAGCTTTTTATGTTTCAAACATTAATTGCTACTTCTATGCACTATAGCACTCTTGACTAGGCTTTGTGATTTATTTTTAAAGAAGAATTTATTTTGGGAAGAGATTTGTAGGTTGCATACTATGTAAATGAGTGTTACTTTTGTCAATTTCTTAAAAGATTAAGTTCTAGACTATTTTATGTTTTAGATGTAAATTATAATTATTGTATAGTAGAGGGAAATAAAAGCCAAATTTCCCCCAAAACTTTATGTTTTCTATTGCCCATGTTTCTTTTTTAGCAATAAAAGAATAGAACAAATACCACTGTGGCTGATGATGTGGAAAGTTCTTTAGTTAAAGATTTTTATACTGTTGAGTTAAACAGCAATGACAGATTTGGACCATGTAATAAACACTGCTCAGGGCTAAAAAGGCAATCATGAGAATGCAAGAAAAAAAGGAATAAGAAGATAGTGTGTAAGGAAAATTGCATCTTCTAATCAAAGTTTGCATTACAATGAAATGGTGTTGCTCTTGTTTTCAAATCAAATATAAGGAAGCAATATTTGGGCAGTATTTCCTCCTGCCTAAGAAATTGCATCTTATTTATAAATTTGAAATCATCAACATAAAATCTGCTTAGGGCTCAGTTGAATGTAAGTCTTAAAACCCTCTGCTCTGAAACACTGGTGTAAATTCAGAATAAAATTAAAAATTGATTTTCTTCAAATCTTATGTTGAACAAGCAAGCGGGATGTAGTAAAGATGTGAGAAAATTAAGCACAAATTATCCAGAAGCATGTATCAAACCACAAACTCTGGCCAAGAGGAATTGTAGTAGCACTTTAAGAATTTACTAGAATTCATTTACAAATCATTTTATTGTATCAAGTACATTTCAAATATTCTTCTTGCTTGGCCGTTTTAAATGCATCTCTTTTTCACTCCTAGAAATACCTATTACAACTTATTGTGCTGAAGAATAATGCTGTTTTTATTTCATGGGATTGTTGCAGGGGTGATGATAGTTTAAGTTGTGACTTTCTCTTAATTCATTACTTGTTTTTTTTAAAAAAAAATATATTTATTTTTTAATTGTAGTTGGACATGATACCTTTATTTCACTTATTTATTTTTATGTGGTGCTGAAGATTGAACCCAGGGTCTTGCACATGGGTGGTGAGCACTCTACCGCTGAGCCACAATCCCAGCCCCATTACTTGTTTTCTAATCACATTGTAGTTGTTATTTTTCCCTCTCCACGCCCCGCCTCCCAGCCACTTACTCTTCTTACACAGTCCACTACTTGTCCCACTGAAGATGCTCATAGTTTGCTAAATAAATGAAAGAATAAAATTTTAAGAAGAGTGAAGTTCCAAAAAGAGAGAAACAATGCAACATATTCAATTTCTCAATTAGTTCATGTTAATACTTTTATCTCTGAGTCTCATGCTATATTTACTGATGGATAAAAATGCATGTTTAACCTCTAAATAATGAGGGCATGAGTTTAAACAGAGAAAGAAACTAGTGCATAGTGACATGGCATTATATCCCATAACAGATTATCCTGATCAAATATCTCACTTACTATCCACTCAGTGAAGGTCACATGTAAAACCGACATGACATTTTAAGAATAGAAAATGTGATCTGACACATCTCAAATAAATTATTGAGGAGTGGTTGTTTTATATTTCTGGATTGTTGCTATGGATACAAACACTTCTGTAGGCAAAATTAAAATATACTCTGTCCTAGTCCATTTCATGTTGCTTAACAGAATACCTGAGGTGGAGCATTTTGTAATGAACACAGACTTATTTCTAATAGTTTGGAAGGCTAGAAGTCCAACATAGAGGGAGGCACCTCTAGCAGGTGGTTTGTTGCTGCATTATCCCATCACAGAAGAAAGAGCCAGAGAGCATGTCTAAGAGAGCAAGTAAGAGGTAGAACTCACAGCCACATGCCCTTTTATAAACTCACAGCCACATGCCCTTTTATAATTGGCATTATTATATTAATAAGAGCAGAGCACTCATTGATACAAACTCCTATGATTAAAACCCATCTCCAACACTAGTACCCTGAGGATTAAGTTTTCAACACCTACTTTCCTGGGGGACACATTCAAATGATAATATGCCCCCACCATTCAAGGGCTGTCATCCTTATGGGGTCCTCATCTCTCACGGGTTTACTTCCTTCCAGAAAGCATCTCACCCATGCTTACAAATTCCAAAGAGATTGCATTGAACCTGTGGTTAACTTTGGGGAGTGTGGAAATTTGAACAATATTAAATTTTACCAATAAATGAACATAAAATGTCTTTTGTATTCAGTTATATCTTCTTTGGTTTTTTTCATAATTCTACAGTTTTCAATGTACAAGTCTTTCATTTGCTCAGATTAATTGATGAGTATTTTCTTTTTTGGTGTATTTAGAAATGAGATTTCTTTCTATATTTTCTTTTCACATAGTTCATTGTTGGTGTAGAGAAACAACTGATTTTTGTATTTTTAATTTTTATGCTGCATATTTGTTGAATTAGTTTATTAGATCCGATAATATTTGGGGAGTCTTTAAAGTTTTCTAGAGATGAGTTCACGTCATCTGCAAACAGAGATAATTTTACTTTTTCTTTTTTTACTTGAATGTATATATTTCTTCTTGTTGTCTAATAGGTCTGATTAGAATTTCCAGAACTTTATTGATTAGACATGGTGAGGATGGGCATCTTGTTTTATTCCAGATTCTGTAGGAAAAATTTTCAGCTTTTTATTGTATTGTTGATGGTGGGTATTTCATATATGTTCTTTAATGTGCTCATGCAAGTTTGTGTGGGCTCTCTCTCGTCCAGCGAGAAGATCCATGGAACAGGATAGAGGAGAGTGTGGCTGTGGAGTCACTAATCAAGACCTCCAGAGACTAAGCAGGAAGCAGGTCTGATTTTATTGCTCAGTTACCAAGTATATATACTCAGGCAGTAGCTAAGCAAATTACAGGCAGCCACCAATGCAATTTCTGGACAACTGTCCCTGCAGCAACTAATCGAGGATCGAGCGGGCAATGGAGCAAGTGCAGGGACTAAAACACAAGGCCGAATTCCCAGGGCCAGTCCTACAGGGTAAGCAGTTTGCCACTCACACGCCTAGCACTAGGGAGTGGTTTGCCACTCAGACGCCCTTAAAGTATGCCATGTATGCAGTAAAGTACTCCATGCACTTGTCCCCACACAAGTTCATTCTAAGTCTAATTTGGTGGGAATGTTTTTTGTTTTTTTTTTTTTATCATGAAAGAATATTAAAACTTATCAATGCTTTTTCTGCACCTGTTAAGATAGTCATGTGATTTTTGCACTTCATTACATTAATATGTTGTATCATATTAATTTGCATAGGTTGACCATCCTTGCATCCCAGGGATAAATTGCTGTGATTATGGTATATGATTTTTTTAATGTGCCATTGAATTATCTTTGATAATATTTCGTTGAACATTTTTGCATCATGTCTATAATGCAAAAATTATTGGCTTGTGGTTTTGTTCGTTGTCAAGTCTTTGTCTGACCTTGGTATCAAGATAATACTGACCTCATAAAATGCATAAACAAAATGACCTAATTCCTTCTTCTTTCATTTTTTTGAAGACCTTAAAAAGTATTAATATTAATCATTTTAAAAATGTTTGGTAACATTCACCTGTGAGGTAAGGTATTATTGAGACTTCCTTTGGGGGGAAAGCTTTTGATTACAGATTCATGCCCTTACTATTGATTTGTTTGAGCTTTCTATTACTTCTTGATTCAGTATTCCTAAATCTCAATACTTTTCCTATTTCTAGGAATTTATCTATATCAAAGTAACCTACTGATTCAATGCAATACTTATAGAATTCTTAAAGTTCTTTTTTTTAACTAAAGTAGAAAAAAAAAACTAGAATTTACATGAAACGAAAGATCTCAAATAGCCAAAGTAATCTTGAGAAAGAAAAAAAAGGGCTGGGGATGTGGCTCAAGCGGTAGCACGCTCATCTGGCATGTGTGCATCCCGGGTTCGACCCTCAGCACCACATACAAAGATGTTGCATCCGCCGAAAACTAAAAAATAAATATTAAAAAATTCTCATTCTCTCTCTCTCTCTCTCTCTCTCTCTCTCTCTCTCTCTCTCTCTCTCTTTCTCTCTTTCTCTTTAAAAAAAGAAAAACAAAACTAAAAGCATTACACATCCTAATTTCTAAGTATATCAAAAATCCAGTGATTAAAAGCAGTACTATAATGACATAAAGCAAATGTACTGAACAATGAGACAGAATAGAAAGCACTATAGAAATAGACCTATGCATATACAGTAAACTTGATATTCACCAAGTTGATAAAAATTCAGGTTGGGGAAAGGATGATATCTTCAATAAATGATCATGGGAAACTTATATCCACATGCCAAAGGATTCAGTTGGACCCTTATCTTTCACCAAAGATAGCGAAAAGGTCAATTCAAAATAGCTTAAACATTTGAATGTAAGATATAAAACAAACAACAACAAAAAAATCTAGATGAAAGCATAGAGAAATAGTTTCCCATTAGTCTCAGCAATGATTTCTTGGATGTGACACCAAGAATACAGACACAAAAAGCAAAAATAGAAAAGTGACTCTTCATCAAATTAAAAAGTTTCTGTGCAACAAAGACAACAATAAATTGAAAAAATAATCTACAGCATGGAAGAGAATATTAGCAAATCATATATCAGACAAGGGGTAAATTTCCAAAATATACAAATTATTCCTAGAACTGAATAGCAAAAACAAAAGCAAAAAACAAAAAAAACCAATAATGTGACTTAAAAAAAATGTGAGAGGACTGATTAGACATTTCTCCAAAGATATATAAATGACCAACACATATATGAAAAGTCAATACCAATAATCATCAGGGAAATGCAGATCAAAACCACATTCACAAATCACTGCACACCTATTAGGATGGATATTATTTCTAAAAAAATAACAATTATTAAATGTTCATAGATGATATGCTGATAGTAGGAAAATGGTGTAGCTGCTATGGGAAACAATATGAAAGCTTTTCAAAATATTGAAAATGAAACTCCTTGATCTAGTAATGCCACTTCTGGGTGGCAAAAGAACAGGAATCCGGATATCAAAGCAACATCTGCACTCCCAGGTTCACTCAAGATTTTTCACACCAGTTCAGACATGAAAACAATCTAAAAGTCCACTAATACAAATTTCCATTGACCCAAGTATCCAGAAAGTAAATGTGGTATTTGCACACAGTTGAATATTACTACCCCTAAATAAAAGAAGAAAATTTGACCATTTGTCACAACATGAATGGGCCTAGAAGACATTATGTTAAGTGAAATAAATCACATTACTGATGAATACTGCATTATTGTTCTTATAGAAGGAATGTAAAATAGTCAAATAATTAGACAGTGGGAGATTCATTATCACAGGACTGTTGTGGGGAGGAATTCAGTGTGTTGTTCAAAAAGTATAAAGTTACAGCGATACAAAGTAAGTTCCAGAAATCTTCTAATCAACATAGTACATGTAGTTAATAATAAAGTATTGTGTACTTCAACATTTAAGAAGACACATGTCATGTTAATTTTTTTTTAATCACAAAACACAACAAAGTGGCCTAAAGAAAATTTAGGAGGTCTTAGAAATATTTTTTACCTAGACTGTGGAGATAGTGATACAAATGTATGCATATGTCCAAGCTCACCCAATCATATTCATCAGTTATGTGCAGATTTTTTTTTATACCAATCATACATCAATAAAACTTGGGGAAAGCTTTTACCTATTGGAGGGGAAAAAAGAAAATTTAAAAGGATAGGGATTCTCTAAATCTTGGAGTAATATAGTCTCTCACGATAATTAGGTGCTGCCTTCTGCTCTTCTAAAACTATCCTATATAATCTTTCAAATTATCTGAGTATTGCCTTTATTCTTAAATCTCAAATCAATTTTAGAAAGACAAATTCTAAATCTCTGTTATTCTAGAAATCCAAATTGTAATGTCTTAAACCCTTTTTTGAAATGTAGATGTTGTGGGGTCCTTTGGTTCTCATTTAAGAAATTCTTTGCCAGTCCTGACAATATAAATATGTGTCTGGATTTGTATTTTTACCATTTTTATCATTATCATTATTATAATTATAATTATTATTGTTTCTTTTTGGTCTAAAATAAGACTGGGATTCATTTTGACATAATTGAAAAAGCATGGAATATAATTTGCTCTAATTCAGTCCCTATTTTCGTTTTCCCTTCCTTCTACTCTTCTGATCTTTCTTTTATTCACTTTTTAAAAATACATATATATATTATTTTATTTGTGCAATATGGTTGTACATATTGATGGGATTTGTTTTACATATTCCTACATGCACACAATATAACATAATTTAGTCAGTATCACTTCTGAACATCCACCTCCCACCTCCACCCTCTAAGACCCTTTCCTCTACTAATCTCTCTTTGACTTTTAGAAGATCCACCCCCACCTTTGTTTTCCTTTTTTTCCCTTTTTCTCTCTAGCTTCCACATATGAGAGGAAACATATGATCCTTAACTTTCTGAGTTTGACTTATTTCACTTAACATGATGGTCTCTAATCCCATCCATTTTCCAGCAAATGCCATAATTTTATTTTTCTTTATGGCTGAATAAAACTCCATTGTGTACATATATCATGTTTTCTTTATCCATTCATTCATAGATAGATATTAAGGCTGGTACACATTTTGGTTACTGTGAATTGTGCTGTTATAAACATGAGTATGCATGTATCACTATAGTTAGATGGATTTACTTCTTCAGGGTAAATGACAAGAAGTGATATAGCTGGATCGCATGGTGGCTCCATGCATGCCTAGTCTTTTGAGGAGACTCCATACTGATTTCCATAGAGTTTGTACTAATTTACAACTCCACCCAGAGTTTAAAAGTGACCCTTTTCTCTACATCCTCTTCAGCACTTATTATTATCTGTATTGATTCTGACTGGTATGAAATGAAAGTTCAGAGTAGTTCTGATTTGGATTTCTCTAATTGCTAATGATGTTGAATGTTGTACTTTTAGATTTTTATTTTGTTTTGTTTTGTTTTTTAGTTACTGTGTTTTGGGTATTTTTGTATATAACTTTAAAATCATGCTTTTCATGTTTAGCTTTTATTACAGTATTTCACATCCAAATCTTGACATCTCTAACAGTGAAAGGGGTGGTATCATAATTATTTTAGGTTACAGATGTAAATGGAGACTTAAAGGAAGAAAGTGAGGAGACCCTCATTGTTATACAAAATTACATATAAGAGGTTGTGAGGGGAATGGGAAAAAAATAAGGAGAGAAATGAATTATAGTAGATGAGGTAGAGAGAGAAGATGGGAGGGGAGGGGAGGGGGGATAGTAGAGGATAGGAAAGGTAGCAGAATACAACAGTTACTATTATGGCATTATGTAAAAATGTGGATGTGTAACCAATGTGATTCTGCAATCTTTGTAATGTTTTGAATAACCAATAATAAAAAAAAGAAACCTCTATATTTTCATGGTTTGCCGTGTGTATAGAGTGGCAAAGAAAACCAAAGAATCTTTTTCACATGGATAGTGAATTCTCCAACATGATTTTTTTTTTAAAGAAAGAGTGAGAGAGAGTGAGAGATTGGGAGAGAGAGAGAGAATTTTAATATTTATTTTTTAGTATTTGGCGGACACAACATCTTTGTCTGTATGTGGTGCTGAGAATCGAATCCGGGCCGCACGCATGCCAGGAGAGCGCGCTACCACTTGAACCACATCCCCATCCCCAACATGATTTTTTGAATAACCTTTTTTTTCTCCAGTGATAAATTGTTCCATCATTATATGTGTGGGCTCTCACATGATTCATTCCTATTTGTTCATCCATATTCTTTTTTGTTGCGTTTGTAAAAAGAGTATTTAGTAGGGGATTTTCTAAACATAATTTTCCAACAATTTTATTAGTTAATCCTAATCATTTTCCATGGGAAATTTAGGCCAGATTGTCAAGTTACATTTGCCTCCCCCCCCCACCCCCGCACACACACATGTCTTTATTGGGATTCTCTTGGTATTGCCTGAATGTGTAATAAATATGAAAGAATTCAATTACATAAAATTGTAAAAATTCTGTGAATGCGATCCATCTTTTCATCTATTTAGATTATTGGATAATTTTCAGTCAGTCTTATTTATTTTTCCATAATGATAATGCACATTTTTGGTACAAAACAACCTAGTTACTGAGAGAATTTATTGATTTTATTCATGTTTTTATCATTTATGTTGGTAAAGTGTACATCATATAAATTAATTTTCTAAATATTAGTTTCTACTATTGAGAGGTAAAATTGAATGTAGCATATTAATCATTATACAGAATACTTGCTAAATTCTTAAAAATATAGATTTGAGTGTTCTTTACATATACTGTGTACAAATCACTTCCAATACACATGGTTAACAATTAGTTCATCCCAGTCTATGACTTTTTCTTTTCATTTTCTTGATGGTATTCTTCAAAATAAATTATATATATTTATGTATATATATGTAAAATACATGCCATGGTATGATATATTTCATGTTATATAATTATATGTATGACACATAATATACAATCTTATATATGTGATAAATAATCATATACCATGTAATATATAGTATTATATAACATAAATTATGATATAAATTACATGACATAATTTACATGATATACTATATCTTACATATTTCTTTATGACTGAAATTTTCTGTCTTTAAGAAATCTTGGACTGGGGATGTGACTCAAGCAGTAGTGCGCTCGCCTGGCATGCATGCGGCCCGGATTCGATTCTCAGCACCACATACGAAGATGTTGCGTCCGCCGAAAAACTAAACAATAAATATTAAAAAAATCTCTCTCTCTCTCTCTCTCTCAAAAAAAAAAAAAAGAAATCTTTGCCTAACTCAAATTTGCATAGACATTCTTTCTAATATTTTTCTAGAACTAGATTCTACAACTAGATTCAGTTGTGGCATTAACATTTTCTACAACTAGATCTAGTTGTAGCATTAACATTTAAGTCTATGATCTATTCTGCTCTTATTATTACTAAAATCATATCACTAAAATGAGATAACTGTATGACCTTGGGAGAATTTCTCAAAACATTCTAAGTTCCAATTTCTTTATTTGTAAAATAAGGATAAAATAGTTCAACTCCTAGGGTAATTATAATGGTGAAATGAGATAACACTTTGAAGATCATTATAAAAAACTCAATAAGCATTCAAAACCTGGTTGGCACATGGTACTTGTGTATGAGTTTATATAACACAATACATATACAAAATATTTTAAATGTCTTAATGTAATTTTATACTGTTGTCTCTTACATGAGACACAACTCATATGGCTAAATTGCTTTCATGATTTATATATTTTACAGTTTAATACAATTTCAATTTAAAGAGTATCTCTGCAATGACATATATTTTTAGAGACATTCTCTGAAAATTAGTTTTTTGAGTCAATATTTTTAATAGACTATTTATTGCTTTGTTAGAGTCAGTGATACAGGATAACAATAAAATTAATAAATATGGTGGGAAAACAAGCCTATGGGGAAATGCACTTCAGAAACACCAAACTGTATTGTTTCATAAAAACTGTGAAATTTCATTCAAGGTTAATAGAAGGCCTATGAGATGTGGGCATTAGGAACTCTGAAGCAGTTAAAAATAAATCATATCAGTGTTGGAGTCTAACTTTTGTGCTTATATGATAGACACTTGAACTATTCAGAATCCATCAGGGAAAACAGCAAAGAAAATGAAAAATTTGGATCACACCTTATTAAAATGAATATTTTATCTATTTCCTAGATATTTATTATAAATAGTAAAAATTCCAAAACAAACTAAATAGCATATTGTTTTTCACACATTCTTCTATCAGTGCAGAAGAGAACCAACACTTCCATGGGTCGATTCGTTTGGAAGGACATTGTCCTGCTTGCCTGAATATTCATCTACCCCCAAGCAGAGAGCACCGGTTTGTGATTCCCTAATCATCCCTACACATTGCTTGCTATCTTCACATCTACTGATGTAGATTTCGAGTCCTGAATTTTGGCCAAGAACCATCAGCAATCTTCACGACCCTGAGATTCTGAAATTATCTCTGCTGGCAGTAGCTTTTGTTAAGGAAATACAGTCCTGAAGTCCTGACAACACTGTAACCCAAAACAATCCCATTTAGTTCCTTTCTGCGCACACTAATCCCATTGCATAAGTTTCTTCTTCATTTCCTAAAAGTTACTTCTCTCTAAAAGTGCCTAATACTCATTATGGCCCTAATTCAAAACCAGAGATGGGTGGTAATTGAGGCACTTAGTAACTCAGTGAGACTCTGTCCCTAAATAAAATACAAAATAGGGCTGGAGATGTGGTTCAGTGGCTGAGTGCCCCTGAGTTCAATCACCAGTACAAAAAAAAAAAAAAAAAAAAGGATAAGGCATGCAATGCATATAATGATTCTCTCAAAGCTGTGCTCTGACATGTGAATTTGGGTAGGTCATTTCAATTCTAAACCTTGGTATTCTGGTGTTATTATGTGCAATATTAGAATAATTACTATCTCATCAAATTATTTCAAAGATTGAATGAGATGAAGTATTTAAAGTGGCCTTCACATGATCAGTGCTTAATCTAAGGATTTCCCAACATACTTAAAAATGGACTGTGCATCTTTCCTAATGCATCAGTAATATCTAGCCTCCTCATGCTCACCGTCTGCTACTTCTGAGAAAATACTGGTTTATCCTTAAGTTGATGTTCATGGTTCTGCATTTACACCTTGTCTCCATTTGGCTTCTTCATATGAATGCATGATGAGATTTCTCTAAATATAATAACCTAATTGATTAAAAAGAATTCTGAAGCTTATCTTGGTATAGCAGCAGGTACAGGACTATATTCACTTTAAAATTGAACTTGGCAAAGGTGTTTATCATTTCTAGACACAAAGAGATAAAGGGGGATATTGGGCTTTTGTTGACAACTCATTTTTTTTTGAAATATTGACACAATTACTTTTAACCCACCCCCAACACTTTCTTCCCACAAAGATGTGTATATTTCTGCGCACATGTATACTAAGGTCTGGCCCTCAGCAATTTAAAGATGCTTTCATGGGAATTCTGGAGTGAACTATACCTTGAAATGACAAAAAAAAAAAAAAAAAAAAAAAAAAAAAAAAAACTCTTTTCTTTTAAATTCCCTAAAGTGGTGAAGAAAAGTGTCCAAAAGGAACAGAAATACAAATTAAATGAAGTTCTGTTGCTAGGACAAAGAGTGATTTTTATGTGGTCTCTGCATATTTAAGCAACATTTTATACCTCTCTCCTTCCATACCACTGTACAAGAAGAAGGTTTCCTTTCACTCCAAGCTGCTATTACTTAAAAATGTTATAGGTGTGCCTGCAGTAAATGAACACAAATTTACTAGAGTATAAATCACCAGTGGCGACGTATTCAAATACACGAGTGAAAACATTTTGAAGACTACAAAGATTACAAGGCAAGTAGAAAGCTCTGAGTGAGATTAATATGCTTCACATTTTCCCTGAATCTTAAAAATTTTGGCAGCAGACTACTTAGAAGAATAGAAATATAAGATCTCCACCCATATCTTCAAAAATAGGATTGAAACTGGGTCTAACTCTTAAAACTATTTTATCTATCAAGCCAGTGAGTTTCTTTGTAATGGAGACTAGCTTCATTCTCCATTTCCACCACTCCACAATGACTTTTTCTCCTTTAAAAAAAATTCACATACTGAAAAGGAACAATGGACCCAGATAAACACATAATTTTTAAAGCCTTATTTTAGAATACTTTTAGCTGTATGAAAAATTACCAAGATAGTACATTCAGTTCCCCCATTATTAACTTCTTAGTATGATACATTTGTCACAACTAATGAACCAATATTGATACAATGTTTTCAGTAAAAGTCCAGCCTTTATTTGCATCTCCCTGGTTTTACTTTATGCCCTTTTTCTGTTTCAGGACTCTGCACAACATTCAGCCATTGTGTCTTCTTAGGCTCCTCTGGGCTGTTAGAGTTTCTTAGGAATTACTTGTTTTTGATGACCTCAAGAGGGTTTTTAAATTTTTTAAAATTTATTATACATGAGAATAGAATGGAACAATATAGTAGAATGTTTTTGATACTTTGTACACAGATGGAGCACAATTTCTCACTGGAACAACAAATGGGATTTATGTATGAACTACATTCAAGTTTCAGCTCTCCACAGAGAAAATTTCTGAATTTATATCCATAATATGGATATACCCATATATCTATATCCTCTGTGGATTTTAGTCACAGAGGTTGAGATTAACCTGTCATATTTGAGGTCAATTCCTTCGTCAATGCTTTTGATTTCATCTATCCTTTTCTGCAATCTTTTTTCAGTAAAATTTCTTCCTTTCTATTTCATCTTTAGCATGTTCGTCTGTATTAACTGCTACATCTTAGACTGTATTTATGGGCAAGCTGTCAATACATAAAGAGATGGGGGAAAAATACACACACACACACACACACACACACACACACACGCACTCAATGGTGTCCTATTTTCCCATTCATAAAAATATTCTCATTACTAAGGACTCTTGGGTGAATGGGTAAAGACAATGTGATATGTACACACAAAGAAGTTGTAGCCATAAGGAGGAATGAAACTGTGGCATTTGTTAGTAAATGGATCGAGCTGGAGAACATCATTCTAAGTGAAATAAGCCAGACTCAGAAAATGAAGATCAAATGTTTTTCCTCATGCAGAAACTAGGTCAAAATAAGAAAGAAAAATTGGAGAGGGACCCTATAAAAATAGAAGGCAGATCAGTAGAGCAGAGGAAGGTGGTTGAGGGAGTGGGAGGAAGAACACATCAAAGGAGGAACTGAAGAATGAAACTGACCAAATTATGCTGAGTACATACATGAATGTAGCACAGTGGATTCCACCTTCATGTATACCTATAAAGCACCAATTAAAAACAAAAATTAACCAATAAAAAATTGTAAAAAAAAAACAATAAAAAGTTGTAAAAAAAAAATAAAATAAAAACAAAAATTAAATAGAGGAAAGACCAGTAGAATAGAGGAAGGAGAATGTGGGAAGGAGAAGAGAAAGTATTGGGTACTGAAATGGATAAAATTAGATTTCATGCATGCGTGATTATGTAAAAGTGAATCAAACTGTTATGTATAACTATAATGCACAAATAAAAACACTTTTAAAAAAACCTTCCTATTCTCAATCAAAGTTCCAATTGTCTTTTTTCTCTTCTTCTCATCTTATTTAAAGAGAAGACCATGGTCAGCAGCTCGAGCTTGGAACCTGCTGTCCTCACTGGACTTGCTTCCCCAATGGTTGTCAGTGGTCTCACCACAGCTCAGCTAATGTATCAGCAATGAGATATCATCTCCCTGCCTTTTCTGCTGCAATAGACAGGGCGGCACATCCTCATGTTTCTCACTCTTAATCACATCTCACGACACTCACAAATCTGTGTTTTTACCCTACCATTTGAGCTTTCAAACCATCTAACGATATGGACAAATTCATAATTGTCTCATAGTTAATTCTTCTAATCTGAACCCATTATCTTTCCTTTACTCTCAAACCGATGCTGTCATCTGTATTACACACTCAATGAAAACTTGGCTCTCTCTGCACCTCAGGAACATCAAAATCAGAAACCTCAGAGAAATCCTGAAATTCTTTCCATGAAACTCTTCATCTGAACATCGAACATTGCCCATTTTATCCTGTAAAACTTTCTGATCTCTCCCCATTTCTTTCTTTTTATAACTTGTCAGGCCTTTGTCATATTTTTATTTCAAATTGTGTTTCCAAATAACCTTTATACATTCTCCACTCTGTGGCATGATTGCCCTCCCTAAACTTCTATATGCAAAAATCCTTCATTGGATCAGCAAGAGGTTCATATTTCTTAAAAATATACCACATAGTATTTTCATTACTGCTAATTTCAAAATGTTATCTAATTTCATTTTTTAGTTTTTCTTTAAATTCCATGACTTGCTTAAAAATGTCCTTCTGGAACTTCCAGGCATATTTGGTATTATTTTAGTTATATATAAGGACTGGATTTAACTTACTTGTACATCTATATATAATTATGTGAGTACATATATTTATCATATATGCTAAATACTCTTAGTTATGTTTTATTATCTATGGATTTTAGCTTCATCACATTTTATTCAGAGAAAAAACTTGGCATCATTTCAATTCTCTGAAAAGTTTTAGAATAATTTCAATTTTAAAATGTGAGCATTTTTTTTTAAATCTATAGTAGCCTTAGAAGACAGTATTTTCTAATTATTGACTTTCACATTCTACTTAGATCCAGAGTACATGGACTCATATCATGTATAAATTTTCTGTCTTTAATAATACATTGTATGATTTATCTCTGAATTGCAAAAAAAAAAAGTCTTCTAAAACCTTCCTCCATAATAATGTCATTGTCAAGGTTTCCTTTCTTTATATGAATTGAAACTATGTGACTGTAATTAGAGGAACACCATTTAGAATTTTATACATATTTTTATAAAATATGTATAGAAGCTCTGCTGAGCTTTTTATTACTTGACATAGCACTACTTTATTTCCGATATTGTTTTTTGTCTTATTGTTAATTTTGTCAGATACTAATATATACATATCTTCTTTCTTTAAGTTGCTGTTATGCCTAATATATGTTTTTCTACTCTTTGATTTTCAACTTGCTTTTTACTTCTATTTTCATATGTAGATGAAAACCATATAGTTATATTTTCTAAATATATTTAGAGTAATAATCTTCTTTGTTATTAGATACTTGAGATTGCATACATTAAGTGCGAATTTGTGCTCATTGTTTTGTGCTTTCTACTTGTCCCTCTTTTCAAACTTTACATTCTTTTTTTGCTAGTTTCTTGCTTTATTTGACAAGCACTTGTAAATTTATTTTCTCATTTTTTGCTTCCTTTAATTGTGGTCAGATATCTAGTCTAGGTCTCTTTTTATGAGGTATAATCACAAACATACATAGCACATACATACATAACTACAAATTGCACAGATCTTATGGTCTGCTTTGAGTATCTTGAAATGTACCTATGTTTATCTACTCGATCAATATATAGAACATTTCCATCAACCCAAAATTATCTCTTCTGCCCCTTTTCAGTCAATCCCCACCCCAACTTCGTTGAAGCAACCATTTATCTGATTTCTACCAGCACAGATTAGTTTTATTTGTTAAAGAACCTCACATAAATCAAGTATTATGCTTTTTTTTGATTAGGCTTCTCTTAGCATAATGTTTTTGGAATGCACCCATCATGTGTATTTCTGCTCTTTTTTTTTTACCTTAAATTGCATGAATATACTCTAGAGGTGATTTAGAGTTTAGTTTTATTAAAATATATCCTCCTATTTGTGGCCACCTAGGCTATTTCAAGTGTGGGATTATTACTAAAAAATCACTAAGACTATTCTTCTTCAAAGATATATTTTTGGACAGAGATTTTTATTTCTTTTAGATAAATACCTAAGTGGAATTCCTGGGTCATAGGACAGATGTATTTTTAACATTTTTTTAAAAATTGCAAATAGACATCCAAAGTGTGTTGAGTTCTCATTTAAAATGCATTCTTAACTTAAAGTCTATAGATAATCAATATCCTCTCCAACCCAAGAATCATAAAACATTTTAACTAAGAACACACTTCACCCAATGTAATATGATTTTGTGGTTTGGCATTTTAAGTTTATTCTTTTCCATCTTACAAATATAGGCATTTTATTATTGTTTTTTACAATGCTTTTTAAAACTTACCCACATTTGCCAATATTTCTGTTTAGCCTTCACTTTGGCATCAACCACAGATCTTTTATCTGGGGCTAGAGCAGGACTTACTCGAGTTCTGCCTTAGAACACCATCATGTGTGTGCTTTCTGGTGATGTGCTCTCTCAGGTTACTTTTACTAGAAGTTTGGAACATATTCCCACTCTTCTAGTTTTCATTGCTATTAAGAAGTGGTCATCAAATTGTGGTAACTGGGGTGGTGATTTCTTTTAGGACATTCTCTTGTCCCATTGTGCTGAACACTTTCACTGTGATGTGTCTAGCTTACATTTCTTTTCATTAATCACTTGAGCTTAGGGGGCTGCACAGGTTTTGGATGATTGTTTTACTCACTTTTCCCAGTGTTGTTTCTCATCATGCTCATTCAGGATCTCAAAAAAACTCATGTTGCAACTTCCCTACTTTATTTTCCCTGACTTGAAAATATTCTTTTATATATTCATTTCTATACATTCTGAATAATTTTTAAAATTATTTCCATCTTCCAGTTCTGTATTGAACTGTTCTTTGATTTATCCTTGACTTTTAACACTCAGTTAGATATTCAATATATTATACATATACCTGTACTACCTTTAACGTTTATTCAAATGTTATTTTACTGTATTTTGTTATTCTTGCAAATTTTTTATTCCTTGCTTTTGTTTTTCTGATGTCCTGCATATCACTGAATGTATTTAACATATCATGTTATATTCCTTTTCTGATAATTCCAATATCTATAATATGTGTATATTTCATTGCATTTTCTAATATTTCTTCTGGGTCTTATCCTGGGACCTTGTTTCCATGTGTGCTATATGACATTTTATTATTAGCTGCATATTCTCATTGGAAACGTGTCTGGGGGAAAAGAGCTTTGTCGATTACATCAATTGATAGGAGGCCCTATCAACCAGGGACCAATTTAAATTAAATTATATGCTTGCTATTTTTTAGAACAAACAACTATTATGAATTCAGACATAAAACAGGAGTTGACTGGTTTCAAAAACTCTCAGGAGAGATTGTCACCCTCCCTCACTCTAGTCTACTCAGTCTACTCAGGTCAGTCTTGCCTACTGTTTCCTTATAAGTAGAAAATTTATTTCTTATTCAGTCACACTAAGATAATAGCCCCTTGGGGTCCCAACTTTCCATGAAGGTTTTTTCCAAGACTCTCCATTATCAGTATGCATTCTGCTTTACCTAGAATGCCCAGAAGCTCACAGTCTCAAGAGTATGGCAGAAATCCCCAATGGAGAGAATTGCTTTACAATGCACAACTAGTAGTATTTTTCCTTTCCCTTTGTTTATAGGCTCTACAAAATTCTTGTTTTCATGTCAGATGAGTGATGCATTTTAAAAGATGTTTTAAATGTCTTATAAGAAACATTTCAGGTGTTTCATTTGAAAGAGTCGTGTTTAGTCTGCCATATTGCTAGAGGTGAAAACCTAGTTTTCATTGTGAGCAAATTCTTTCTCATGTTTCAGGATTCAGTTTAAGCATCATGTCTCTTCCAGGAAATCTTTCCTCTTTTTTTAGATTAAGTGCAGTTATTCTAAAGCTTGAATTTTATACTGAAATATATTCTCTATGTGATTTCAGTTACCATTATATTGTTGACCCTTCTGGGAAGTAACCATGACACATAGCTGTTCCCCCAAGTGCATCAAAGACTATGGTAGGGGCTCATTAATGCTTCTAAACTAAACTGATGGTCTTATTCAAAGATAAGCATAATTCTGACTTATTTCTTCCTTCCTTCAAGTGCCTGTAGTGTTTAACCTGAAATCTTTTTATGAGCTTATCTGAAGTTGAAATTATGAGAACCCATTTTGAAAATGTAAGGGAACTGATGTTTTACATCTAGATAAGACTTAGCTAGGCTTAACCCATGGTCTCCATCTCATTCTTGTTTTGAGTCAGAGTCCTTATTGTTACTCATTACTTCCTATTGGTTTTATTCTCTAAAAGTCCCAAATTTAATTCATAAGCAGCACTGATGCTGTTGCTTGTGGCTCTAACATATTAGAAAATAATGCTTTCAGGGAATATTTGCAAGTTTTGTTACAATATTGGCTGAAGGATTAGAATAGCTAAAAAAATAAAAACACATTTTAGCATCCCTGGTATGTGATGAATTTTCAACACAAAATAGGACTCTTGTCATTTCTGATTCTACTAGGGATATATTAAGCAAACAACTTATGATTAGTACTGCTGATATTTGTATTATTGGGGAAATCTCAAGGCTGAGACACTAGTGGAAACTTTTTATCTTTTTATGAAACAGCATTTATTCTAGTATTTCATTGAAACAAATTAATCTTAAAGACCGCCACTCAGAGACACTATTAAAAAAAAAGTTGAAGTAGGAGAAACCTGCTTCCATTTTCCTGTCTCTTTTCTTCCCTCTCACCAAACATTTAAGCATGCTCCCTTATAAATGCCCCAGGTTTTTACAGTGGATTGGATCCATGCCTTCTGAAATGAAAATAAGTGAGACATTCACTTAAACTACAGTGTAATGCAATTTTATTATTACCCCATATTTTTAAATATTTCCATGCTAAAAGAAACAATCATAAAGATAGTCTTTAATCAGGGTATAAATACTTATAGTTACATTGCAAACATGTAAAAATGTTTGTCTGTGGCACTGGGCAGAACAGATCAGAGTCAACAACTCTTCTAACTACTGAGAGTGTCTTAATCTCTCTGAGCTCCAGAGTGCTCAGGTGAGACCTGGGAGAAATAATGCCTAAATCATAGGGTTAATGCTAAGATTAAAATGGATAAAATAAAATGCATATCAGAACCCCTGGCATAGAACACATGTTTAACATAAATTAGGGTCTGTTATGATTATTGATGTATCACATAATGATCACTGTTCATTAAAATATTATTGCAATTTCAGAGAAATTTTAGAACTTGGGCTGTAGTAGAGCTCCAGGTCTTATACCCCCTCTGCATTATACTGGCCTAGTCCTCGCCTTCCTGAAATCACCACAGGACAGATTCACATCAGAATGGTCCATCATTGTGACAGTCTAATTTTCACTAGTCAGAATTTATGAACGACAATTAATTGGCAAAATATTTTTAAAAATCCAACCCACCAACAAGCTAATGAAACAAACAAAAACACCTAAAAATGTTTGCACTAGAGGAAAATTAATTTAATAAACCAAGTGGATTTGTATTAGAATGGCTCTTCTAGCTATAAACCAAGGTGTGTGTTAAAGTAGAGGAATGTGGAAAAGAAATTTAAAAATTACTGAAGTCAAGATTCCTTAGCTACTCAAATGTCTGCATAAAGACACATAAGCGACCCAGCATATTCCACTGGGCAGTCATACTCTTCATGCACATGTTCTATTACAGCTGATTTTCATTCCATCTGCCTCTCCACCCAGCAGGTTTGAGCATAAGCAAGTTACTACTCTCTGCAGCACCTTTCTAGGGTTCCCCTTAAATCTTCAGAACTAGCTTCCAGCCAATCCTCTTTTACACCTTCCTTCGTTTAACTCAACATCATCTCCCCCTGTCCATGCCTCCTTTTCCTGTCTTATATTAAATGACTGCCTGAAGAAAGACCCTCAGCACTATTTGCTCAGTCATCTACATTTGCATCCACGTCCACTGCCTTCCTTTCAATTATGAAACATCAGCTCTGCTAACCTTCAACTTGTTTCTCCTTCTTTTGTATCTTTTATAAACAATCCCCCAATTCTATGTCAAAATGAACTTTTTTATTGTCTCCCTGAGAAATTCCATTTGAAATCAAATCCTCATCCATAAACTTCCATGCACATAAAGGCCAAATCAACTTTTCCACACCCATCCATTGACACAGACCTTAGTCATTCTGCTCCAGTCATGCATTGGTTTCATGTCAAAACCAATATTACCTTTCAAACCTGATGTTATACTATTTAACTCCAGGTCCATTTCTCTCCAAAACACTATTTCATGATGCAGTGTGCAGAGTTATTATGACACATCCTGGAAAAAAAGGCACTGACATTTATCAACCTTGTCAGCAGATAAGGTCTGATTTACTGTAATTAAGGTTGGACTATACTGAAATGCATTTTTTAAATATAGGGTCTATACTTAACTCCACTATTAATACCAAACATTCAGAGCACTGCTGCATAGTCACTGATGTGAATTTAGGTGTTTTAAGCTACTGTGAATATAAAACTGGAAAAGATTTATGGGCAATAAAAGGAAATGTGCTCGTAATTCACAACTGGCCTGTGAGACCCTGGCTGTGCTTTGGAGCCACCAAGACAGTTCATTAGTTTCACAAGACAGCCTTGGAATTGAAACAGAATGGTCAGGCATCACTAATGTGATTAAGGCTCTTGATTTCATGGCTTAAAAAAATAGATTAGTTGACCCAAATGTGATTTCAGAGCTTTCCTTGTGTATTCATCAGGGGTCAATAACCAGTTGTTGACAAGAGATAGAATAACCTTGAGAGGTTAGCAAGTGACTAAGGTCAGAATCCCAAGGAAATTTTAGTGTGCCTATTGTCTTCCACATTGGAAGTTAAAAAAAAAAAAATAATCCTACTGGTACTTTCAAAACAATTGTTTTGGAGTGATGAAATAATTCTATTTATTTGGTAAAGGCAATCTATGATGTTCATTTTGTCACAACAAGTCACCATATATTCTCACTGCCTTCTGAATGTTTGATGTGGAAACTAAATGCAATTTAGTGAACTTGCCTAAATTAACTTTCTACCATGCATTTTGCAACACTGAAGAGGTGTTTAGCACATGAAAAACAATAATCTTTATTTCACTAAGTATATTAGTTACATTTTAATAAGCTACAGTTTCTTATTTCTATTAATTTTTATTGATCTCTTCCCACTAAAGTTCAATCATCAGATACACAAGAGTCAGGATAACAACAAATATGTTCCTGATGTTTAATAATTGATCACTTTTTAGAACACAACCTAGAATAAATGGATCAGGAGCCTATAATGCTAATTGAAATAAGCCAATCCCAATAAAACCAAAAACCAAACATTTTCTCTGATATGTGGAAGCTAATCCAAAATACAAAGATTAGAAAGAAAGAACAGAAGTTTAGTGGAGTGGACAAAAGGAAATATAAGGAAAAGAGCAGGTATGGGAAAAGGATAGCGTGGAATGAATCTGACATCCCTTTCCTAGGTACATATATGAATAAGCCATAGTGAATCTCCACATCATGTACATACACAAGAAATTAATTTTTAAAAAATGATTGGGAAATGGCAGAAAGATCAGTGGAGTAGAGGGAAAGGAGCAGGAGTAGGTTGGGCAGGGAGGAGAAGGAAAGTTACTGCAGACTAAATTAGAACAAGATATATTCCATGCTTTTATGATTATGTCAAAATGGATTCTACTGCCATGTTTAACTAAAAAGAACCCATAAAAAAGAAAGAATATGTGTTCTGTTGAATAAATGCTTATTAAATGAAGCAAATCCTGTTGGCTCTTGTGTTGGTCAGATTGCCTTTATTCCCTGCTGATTTTCTGGCCAGTAGTCAATCTGTTTGGAGAGAGAGAGATCTTGGACATTCTTAAAGTAGAATGTCTTTCCCTTTTGGTGTTATCAGTTTGTTTCATGCATTTTGAGACATTTTTTCTGTGTGGCATGTTTCTATTATTATGCAATATCCCTCTGTCTATAGTAACTTTCTTTACTCAAAAGTCTATTTGTAGCTGGACATGATGGTGCATACCTGTAATCCCAGGTACTACTCAGGAGGTAGAGGCAGGAGAATTACAAGTTCAAGGCTAGCTTCTACAATTTAGTGAAATCCTTTCTCAATTTTTTTTTCTAAAAACTAAAATATCCCAAGGATACAGCTCAATGATAGAGTGCCGCTGAGTTCAATCCCCAGTACAACAAATATGAAATTAAAATTTAAAAAGTCTATCTCAGCAGATATTAGTATTTTTTTAATTAATATTTCATGGTAAATTTTTAAATCCATTTACTTTCAAACCTTGTTATTGAATGTGAATTGAAGAATATTGAATTATTGTTTGTCCATTCTCTGCTCTTTCTTTGTAATATTTAGACCATTTTCAGTGAAAGAAACTATTGATATATGCCTATTTCCTGTTTCTTTCCCCCTTCACTCCAAATAGAGATTGCAATGGACCTCCCCCCACCCCTGCCAGTACTTGGAAAATACTGTGCCACTTCTTTCCAGCTTCTGTGATTTTAGATAAGAGGTTACTGATGTTCCCTGGAGGTAATGTGCCATTTTTCTCTGACTGCATTTAAGGCTTTTTTTTTCTTTGGCTTTAGTTTTTAGACATTTCATTATGACTGTCTTGGTGTTGATTTGTGGGGCTTATTCTGTTTGGGTTTTATCAGCTTCTTGAATCTGTGGATTTATATCTTTTGGCCATTTTCCCACATTTGTGGGAAATATGCATTATTTCTTCAAATACCATTTTAGCCCCCCCTTTTATCCATTCACTCTAGTATTCTAATGGTATGAATATTGGATCTTTAGTTATTGTCCCTAAGGATCTTTGCATTTATTTTTTTGTTTCAACTTAAATAAATACTTTAGATCTTTTCTCATGTTTACTTATTCTCTCTGTTGTCATTCCACTATTGATATGGAGCCTATCTAGCAACTTTCCTTAATGTATGTTATTATATTTTTCACTTTTATCATTTTTATTAGTTATTCATTAAAAGTTTTACTTTATGGATATTTTCCACTTTTTTTCATTTCAATAATGAGAACTTTAAACTATTTATTGGATAATTTTTGTGACATTCACTTGAAAATACTTTTCACATAATTCCAAGATCCTAATGTCAGTGTCTGGTTGTCTCTTCTCATTTAAGGCATGATTTTGCTGGCTCTTGGTGTAATAGAAATGTATTATAATAATAGACATTTAGGCTACTATGTGAGAACATCTGGTGTTTTTTGTTTGTTGGTTAAGCAGGCAGTCACCCTATTTACCTGTAGCGTATAGGTCTTTGCCTATTTTTATGGGCCATTTTAGGTGATAAGCTACTTTCAGAGTCTTTAGGTTGCTACTTTGGCCTTCTTACTTGATCTTATTCCAATGGGCTTCCCTTGGTCCCTCCTGTTGCTTCCTGAGGAGAAGAAACAGTTTCTCCAGTCTGGGACAGCTGCTGCCTCTAGGTGGGAGAGGAAGTATCCAGTCCATACAAGTACTGTGTCATTGTTCCTTCCAGGCCAGTGGTGGTGCTACAGGCTTCCAGTGTCTGGGTGGACCAGAGGAGTCTCAGGCCCACAGGAACAAAGAGCTTTCCAGGATCAGTGGTTTTGTGGCAGATTCTCTTCTTAACTCTCCCTCCCCCTGGCAGCCAAGTGACTCAGTTGGGGAAGGGAATCTCAGGCCCAGCACTGATGGAGAGCATTTCAGGATATGGTCCCTTATTGTGGCAAGATCCAAACTACAGTCTCCCCAACCACATGGTATCTTTGGGTCAAGAAGGCAAGTTAATTACAACTCTGCAATAATAACCAGTAAAGTTCTGTTTCTTACTTTTTTAGTACATTTACAATTATCATATACAGATATTTTTAATAAAATATCCAAAGTAGTCCAACTTTTAAACAAATCACAAATTTTGATGTCTAGAGCAATAATTACCAATGTTTCTTTTAGGTCAAATGCCCTGGGGCACCCAAGGGAGTCAACTAAATTCTCCTTTCCTAATTAAATCTGTCTTACATTTTTCTATTTTTAGAAGCACATCATTCCCCATTGAGCAACTAATACATACATATATTCATGTTCTTACTAGTATTGTTTGGGGTAAGTTAAAATCTAAAATATGCTTTAAAAATAGCTACCACAGCTGGTATTTTCTGTATATATTAGATAATTTATGTTTGACAACCTTCTGTGCTTCCTGAAACAAACAGATTTTTTCTGTCATTTTTAGGGTCTACCTATACCAAAAGGAGCTGATCATGTGGAACCAATATCCCAGACAGCTCAGTAGCAAAAAGATATAACAGCAACAACGAAAAACACAGCATGCTTCCTGTAGATGTTTCTATAGTTTGTAATGTATCACAATGATTTAAGACCTTGCCAAGACTCATAAAACCTGCACAGCTGAATTACAATTTGTTGGCTTTGCAACATTCTGACTGTAGTTCAGGTTTTAAAACAAAAGTCAGGACTGTGTCTCTAATACATACTTTTCCCGGTAACTATAAGGAAGAAACATATATTGCTATGAGATATTATATTTTGTTACAAAAATAAGATAAGGGTAGAGTTTCTAAATGTATAAGTCAGGTATTGTTATTCTCAAGATATAAAAGAAAAATACTTCACACTTGAAAATATGTACAACAGCCGTTCAAATTTTGAAGCAAGAAAACAACCAGACAACAATATTATGAGAGGAAATTTTAATTTCATGACACTTTGTTTATCTTTCAGTCACAAATGCTGTCATATCTTCAAATTAGTGAAACAGAATATAACATAATATATTTCAAATTTCTAAAGTCTTTTCTAAATATTGATACAATTTAAATGAGCCTTTAAACCATTTATTTTCAGGGATCCTGATTGCTTACTGAAGAATACCAAAATACTTTCAAGATTGTATTTCCAAATATCATAACTTCCCTTTCTATAAACATGTGTCAAGTACTTAATGGGCCTCACATTGAACATATTTTCCCATTCTTATCTTTCAAGGATATGCTTGAAATGATACAATGTATGAGTAAGATAAAGGCGATCTATTATATGTCAAGGTAAAGAAGTACACTGGAGAAAACAATCAGATACTTGCAGAATTCCTTCTCCCCCAAGGTCTGAGTAAAGTCACAAACAGAAGTGTTGTATTATGTTTATATATTCATTAAATAGTTATTGAATGTAATTCTTGTGCCAAACAGTCTTCTAGGTCAACAAAACAGATAAGGTTCCCTTCTTCCACAAAATATGCAGGTTTGCTAGATGTGAAGACGAATGTTAAATAAGCAGTAGGCCATGAAAAATGTTAAAATAAAAATAAATTGGACAATGTCATAGGACAGGCCAGGGAGGGTAAAGTCTTTAAGGAGGTCAAGAAAGGCAGGAACTTTTGAAGAAATAATGTTTTAACAGGTCTAAAGGTCAAAGCTTTAAATAACGTCTTAAACTCCTCTCAGTCTTATTTTTTCCATACACAAGAAGAAGACAGTAGTAACTGCCTTGCTTAATTATTGAAAGAATCAATTAAAACTCAGAGGTTGACTGCTGTCTGAAATTAAGGAACTTTTAGCATTATTGTTAAAATCAGCCCTTTATTTTTGTTCTCTACTCTTCATTTCTAAAATAAAGAGTCTGAAAGGTGACTCTGAATTTGATTTTACTGTCAACAAACTTAGAATCCATATACTTTATTTAAAGTATAATGAAAGTACAATATTTTTGTCTTGACTTTTATGGATTAATGAATAAGAAAAACCAAATGATAATTTATACAGATATTTAGCTTTTCAGCATCCATTAGGTTACGAGATTTTATTGAGTTCCATCTCTTTCCAAAACACTTTACTGGTTGTGATTTACCCATCCCTGAGTTTTTTTGATCAATAAAATTCCTTATGTTTAGGACATCATTTATTAACAGATATTATTTTCAAATAAAAATAGCCCAAGCTTTTGCTGGCAAGTCATATAACCTTTCTCTAAGCCTCTACCTCTGTACAATTGCCAAAGTAATAGGTTCACCTATCAAGCTTGGTCTGTTATGAAGACCAATGAAAAGTGAAGCTCATAGTGACTTTTGAGGAGGAAATAACCTGCAAATGTAGTGTGTGCCTTACTAAAAATAATGGAAGTCACTTGCTTTAGTTCCTTTTCTATAAGAATGAACTGGAAGCAACAGTCATTTTAGTGTCTTGACACATTACTTACATCCAATAGCACCATAATAATTTTTTTTTTTGGTACCAGGGATTGAACTCAGAGGTACTCAACCACTAAGCCACATCCGTGGCCCCTTTTATATTTTATTTAGAGACAGGCTGTCACAAGTTGCTCAGGGTCTTGCTAAATTGCTGAACCTGTCTTTGAACTCATGAATCTCCTGCGTTAGCCTCCTGAGCCACCAGGATGATAGGCGTGCTCCATTGCACTTGGCTAGCCCCATAATAAATTTAATTTTTCCAAAATTAGTGATAATATACCAGTGATTATAATTACACCTGAATGCATTTTTTTTTAATTTAAAACATCAATGCATCTAAAGTCACCATTAAATACTTGTCAATCCAAGCCTATTTCCCTCTTCCAAATTTCCAATAGCTAACTTCTCCTAATAGATTATTTGTATGTATTTCCATTTCTTGCTTTTTCTTTTTTTTGCTGTTTACAAACACACATATATTCCCAAAGAAAGTTGTTAATATTGTTGTTTATTTTGTAAACATTTTCTATATATTATCTTTTAGCTCAATATTTCACAGTGAAAGGGAATACAGATAAATTCAAATAATGACTCCAAAATGAAGTCTCATTAATTTAAATTTTCATATCATATATAACAAAACAAATAATAATAATTATTTGTACATACTAATGTAAAAGAAAAAAAATCCTAGAATAATGGATGTTTTCTTTGGACTCTCTATTGCCTCCTTGTCCAATTTGACATTAAGTCTGAGTCTGGTTTAAAAAAAAAATGGTGTTACCTGCAAATGCCATAATTTTATTCCATTTTGTTGTTGAGTAATATTCCATTGTATATGTATACCACATTTTCTTTATCCATTCATCTATTGAAGGGCATCTAGGTTGGTTCCACAGTTTGGTTATTGTGAATTGTGCTTCTATAAACATTGATGTGGCTGTGTCACTGTAGTATGCTGTTTTTAAGACCTTTGGGTATAGGCCAAGGAGTGGAATAATTTGGGTCAAATGGTAATTCCTTTCCAAGTTTTTAAGAAATCTCAGTATTACTTTCCAAATTGGCTGCATCAATTTGCAATCCCATCAGAATGTATGAGTGTGCCTTTCTCCCCACAGCCTTGTCACAATTATTGTTGCTTATATTCTTGATAACTGCCATTCTGACTGGAGTGAGATGAAATCTTAGAGTAGTTTTGATTTGCATTTTGATTACTAGAGATGTTGACATTTTTTTATGTATTTGTTGATCGATTATATGTCTTCTCTTGGAATATCATACTAATCAAAGTAAATCCATTCCAAAAAGCCAAAGGCTGAATATTTTCTCTGATAAGTACATGCTAGTCCATAATGGGGGGTGTGGCATGGGATGAGGGGAGAATCTTTGGATTGAGCATAGGGGAGGGAGGAGAGAGAGAGGGCCTGGGGGTAGGAAAGATGGTGAAATGAGACTGACATCATTGCGCTAGGTAAATGTATGATTGCATGAATGGCATGATCCTATTTTGTGTACAACCAGAAAAGTGAAAAATTGTGCTCCAATTGTGTACAATGGATTGAAAAGCATTCTGCTGTCATATATACCTAGTTAGAAGAAATAAATTAAAACTAACTAAATAAATAAATTGACGTTAAAACAGTCTCACTAAAGAATGAAACTGGGTGCAGTGGTGCACATCTGTAATTCCAGCTGTTCAGGAGACTGAGGCAGGAGGATCATGAGTCCAAAGCCAGCCTCAGAAAAATTGAGCACTAAGAAACTTAGGGAGACCCTGTCTCTAAGTATAATACAAAATAGGGCTGGGGATTTGGCTTAGTGGTCAAGTGCCCCTGAGTTAAATCCTCCATACAAAAAAAAAAAAAAAAGAAGAAGAAAACCATGTAGTTTCATAGTTTCATTATTATGAATGGAAAGAAAAAGAAATTAGACACTTTATAATACTTGACTTATTTGGCTTACTTATTAATCAACTATCTACTCTTTGAACATATTTTTGAATATTTTAAACAGAGGTTTCGATCTTATAAGACTGTCATCTACATTCAAGTATACTCCCTTACTCTTATTTTGTTGGTTATTATTAATGGACAATAACACATAAACCATTCTTTAACATTTTAAGCTCTCAGAAGACATCTGCTTTGTTGCAAGTCTTAAAGCCAAAGATTATCTCTGAGGTCAAAAAAGCAGTCATTGAAAAGTCAAGTTTTTGCTGGCTGCATTTCATGGATTTTATACTTGAAACAAGATGTTTTAAAAAATGGACATATATTCCTTAAAATATCATACATTTAACTGGTATCAATATTTATTTGTTTATTTATTTATTATAAATCTTATATTGCATGTAAGTTTTAAATACTCTAAAATAAAGACTGCATCAACTGGAGGATCCAAGATGGCTGGCTAGAGGGAGGCAGCATTCTGTGTTGCTCTGTAACCCAGGTCTCAACTAGTGGGAATACTGCTTTGCTGAGAGTGATAGAGGACCCCTCCACAGCTGATCCCCCACAAGAATCATGAGCCATGCTGCGCAGGTCCCTGGTCCTCAGCATTAGAAAAGGACTCCCAACTACTCACCCACACAGGTCTCGCAGGTGCCTTAGCAGGACCACTGGCATCGGCACAAACATTGAATTCCCAGACACCTCTCACACAAAGGAAACACAGCTACTACCCACATGCAGGAACTTCAGTCACCACTCCCTGTGAACCCTCATCTGCCAACATGGGGCTCCCCCAGTGTCCTCCATCTTGGGACTCGGCACCTACTGCCATAGTCGCCTACTCAGGGTAGCCTGCCTGCACCTGGGAACATCACAGGCTCTGAAGAAAGCCAACAGCCACAACACTGCACACCAAAGAGTTCATCTCTGAACACAATGCCATCTCCCGGCTTCCCCCATTCAACCCAACACCCCATTGCTGAAAGCAGCTGCCTCTATCTTGAGTCACCTCCATCACTATCTTTGGTTGGGGCAACTCCCAGTTTGGAACACCAGATAGCCAGGTACTCATAGTTGTCTAATTTCTCCCAATCCCCAGCAGCCGCTAACTCTGCAGAGTGACTGCTCAATACAAAAAGCCCTCTGCTATAGGTGTACAGTCACCAGAGTGCAACACACAAGAAAGGTTCCTGATTAGGAACCATAAACCAACAAGACATAACAATTATAAATATATATGCCCCAAACAATGGAGTATCTATGTTTATCAAACAAACTCTTCTCAAGTTAAAGAGTCAAATTGACCACAACACAATAATTTTGGGTGACTTTAACATACCTCTTTCATCACTAGATAGATCTTCCAAACAAAAGCTGAACAAAGAAACTATAGAACTCAATAATACAATCAATAACTTAGACTTAACTGACATATATAGAATACTTCATCCTTCAACAAGAGAATACACTTTCTACTCAGCAACACATGGATCCTTCTCTAGAATAGACCATATACCACACCACAAAGCAACTCTTAACAAATACAAAAAAGAAGAGATACTACCCTGCATTCTATCAGATCAAGATGGAATAAAATTAGAAATCAATGATAAAATGAAAAATAAAAACTACTACAACACCTGGAGACTAAATAATATGCTACTGAATGAACAATGGGTTGCAAAAGCCATCAAGGAGGAGACTAAAAAAAATCTTAGAGGTAAATGAGAACACTGATACAATATTGAAAATTCTGGGACACTATGAAGGCAATACTAAGAAGAAAGTTCATTGCATGGAGTTCATTCCCTAAAAGAAGAAAAAAAATCAACAAATAAATGACCTAATATTACATCTCAAAGACCTAGAAAAAGAAGAACAAATCAATACTAAAAGTAGTAGAAGACAGGAAATAATTAAAATCAGAGCTGAAATCAATGAAATTGAAACAAAAAAAAATTGAACAAATTGACAAAATAAAAAATTGGTTCTTCAAGAAAAATAAATAAATAAAATTGACAAACACTGAGCCATGCTAACAAAGAGAAAGAGAAAACTCAAATAACTAACATCTGTGATAAAAAGAGAAATTTCATGATAGACACTACAGAAATACAGAAGATTAGAAATTATTTTGAAAATTTGTACTCCAACAAAATAGAAAATATCAAATGCATCGACAAATTTCTAAAGTCTTATGAATTGCTCAAATTGAATCAGGATGATATACACAAGTTAAACACATCAATTTCAAAGCAATGAAATAGAAGATGCCATCAGAAGCCTACCAACCAAGAAAAGACCAGGACCAGAGGGATACACAAGTGAGTTCTACAAGACCTTTGAAGAAGAACTAATACCTATACTCTACAAATTATTTTGTGAAATAGAAAAGGAGGGAGCACTTCCAAACTCATTCTATGAGGCCAATATCACCCTTCAGTACTTCCCCCTCCCTCCTCTCCTCTTAACATCTCCTCCCCCGCATTTAACTTTTCTCTACTGATCTCCCTTTGATTTTTAGACTGCACTTTCACATCCAGCCCCCAGTCCAGCATCAGTGAACATGGGTTCCAGACTGGTCTCTAAGGTTCCAAACTCTTAATCAACACCATTGGCTATAGGTATCAGGCCAGATCCAACCCTTCTAGCCTCCAGACTTATTTTGTGAACTCGGGCTCCAAATTAGCCACAACACCAGGCTAGCCCCTGTGATCACAGAGCTCAAAGAACCACAGGTTCCAGTCCTGTTCCATTAGATCCAGGATATATGCCCTTTTTAGTAAACCCAAATGCCAGGTTGAACCCCATGGACTAAGACGATACCTGAAATGTCAGGCTCCAAGTCAGTTCCCACCGACTCAAGCTCCAAACCAATCCATGTGGTAAAAGGCACCAGATCCATTCCAGTGCCAGTCAAACCCCAATGTACTCAGGCTCCAGGCCCATCCCAGTGCAAGGTCAGGTCCTCTGGTTCCAGGCCCTTCCTAAAGACCCAATCCACAGGCCTGTCCTAAGGATCCTGCATTTAAAACAAATCCCAAAGATCAGGGTATCATGCCTGCCCACTTGTTAAGCAAAGCATAAAGCCAGTCTGCCCAATGAATCAGTCAACAAGTCTACCTTTGGACCACCTTTGGACAGACTGCTCAGTACCTGTGATTTGGCTAAGTGATTAAGGGATTTCCCATAGAAAAATTATGTGCAAAGACTGAAATATTTCCTTATTTCTCCCTATGAGCAGATGTCAAAATAAGAGAACATGAAACATTAAAAAACAAAGAATATATAATACCATCAAAAGAACACAATAATCTCCCAGCAGCAGATTCCAAAGAATAGGAATATACAAACTGCCTCACAAAAAAATTCAAAATAATTATTCTAAGGAAGTTCAGATAATTTTAAGAAAATACTGAGAAACAATTGAATGAAACCAGGATAGAATGAGTGACAAAAATTAGAAAATTAACAGAAAAATTAAAATTATTTTCTTTAAAAATCAATAAATTCTGATGCTACAAAAATACTTTGAATGAAATGCAGAAGCATCAGCCACAGAATCCATAAAGTAGAAGAAGTAATCTATAAACATAATGTCAGGTTATTTAAAAATATATAATCAGAGAAGAAATAATAAAAAAGAATGCAAAGGGATGAAGAAAGATTACAGGATTTATGGGACAACATCAATAGAGCAGACATTCAATATATAGGAATTCATAAGGAGAAAAGAAGGACAAAAGTATAGAGAGCTTATTTGAAGAAATTATAGTAGAAAATTTCCAAATTTGGAGAAAAATATGAATGTCCCAGTATAAGAAGGTCAAAAAATTCAATTAGATAAAATTCAAACAAGACTATACCCAAATATATTAAAATCAAACTGTCAAAAACCAAGGACAAAGAAAAGTTCCTGACAGCAGAATGATTAAAGAAGCAAAAAACATGTACAGGATTTTCAATAAGGCTAGGAGCGGTTTCTTGGCAGAGACCTTACAGGCCAGGAGAGAGTAGTGCAATATATTCAAATTACAAAAGGAAAACAATTTCCAACTAGGAATACTGCACTCAACAAAACTGTGTTATAGAAATGAAGATGAGATAAAGACTTTCCCAGACAAACAAAAGCTGAAGGTATTCATTACCACCAGACTTGTGTTATAAGAAATCCTGAAGGAAGTTCTTCATATTGAAGGAAAGGGATGTGAAACAGTAACATGAAAACATGAAAGTATGAAACTTAATGTTAAAAAATAAGGATGTGGTCAGATTTACAATATTCTATTACTGTAGTGGTTGAGTAAAAATTATGTCTACATTATAATGAATAAGAAAAAAATCAAAAATCATAATGATGCAATACTATGTTAAGGGAGATGCAATATAAGAAGATGTAAATTGTGATGTCAAAATGTGAAAAATGTGACATGAAAATAGAGGAGGAATGCTTTATAATATTTTTCTGAGAAATTATTTTTTTTGATATGACCCCAAAATATGGGCAATAAAAACAAAGAAACAAATGAGATTACATCAAACTCAAAACTTCTGCCCGGTCAAGGAAACAATCAACAGAGTAAACAGACAACCAGTACAGGAGAAAATATTTGCAAACCATGCATCTGATAAGAGTCTTGATTTTAAAAATATAATGGAATCCAGACCCTCATGTACTCTAGGAAAGTACTATACCACTGAACTACACCCCATCCCCTAATGGAGGTATACTATTCAAAATA
Source organism: Callospermophilus lateralis (assembly GCF_048772815.1). Lineage (NCBI taxonomy): Eukaryota > Metazoa > Chordata > Mammalia > Rodentia > Sciuridae > Callospermophilus > Callospermophilus lateralis. The sequence goes on along the minus strand of NC_135306.1, from coordinate 121,531,300 downwards.
CATAAGGTACTCAAATGATTCCATAGTATAAAACACATAATCCATTCAAAAAATTGAGCAAAAGATCTGAATAGAAATTTGTCAAAAAGAATATATACCTATAGAAGGAAGACAAGAAGAATAGAGGAAGAGGATCAGGAGAAGAGGATCAGCGGGAGGGAGAAGAGAAGGAAAAGACAGGTAATGGGGAATGAAATTGAACACATTATGTTATGTGAATGTACAATTATGTAACAAAAAAGTTCACTATTTCAAACAATTATAATGCACCAATTTAAAAAACTAAAAAAAAAAAGAAGATATATTGTGAAAAGTGTCAAACTCAGAGTTAATCAAGAAGTGGGGAACTTCTTAGTAACTTGGCACACTTGAGTTCCCTTAATGGAAAGAAGAGAAAAATATATTAAGGTCCTTTTCAGTGGGTGTATTATTTGAAACCCACACAGCCAGAGTGCAAAGTTAAGGCATGTTGGCAAAGCACATTGTTTTACTGTAGACAGCAGCTTTCCTAACAGCAGCTGCTCCAGACCTGAATGTAAAAGGTAACACCATTGAATATTTTTTTTACTCTAAAAAAAAGAAGACATATAAATGATTGCTAGGTATATGAAAAATTACGAGTCATCAGAGACACACAAATTAAAACTACAAAGATTCAAAACATTACAAAGCTCTTGACATATCATATTTCATACATTTGATTCAAGCAGATTTTGAAATCCCATTTTTACCCCGTATACATATTGCAGATTCACATCGGTTACACATCCACTTTTTTACATACTGCCATACTGGTGTCTGTTGTATTCTGCTGCCCTTCCTATCCTCTACTATCCCCCCGCAACTCTTATTTCTAAAAGGGGAATCTTGAACTGGGAATGGTGGAACATGGCTATAATCCCAGTTACCTAGGAGGGTGAGGCAGGAGAAGCCCAAGTTTAGTTGGGTTCATTTGCCAGCCTGGGCAACTGATCAAAAGTTTATCTCAAAAAACAAAACAAAACAAAATGGTTGGGGAATGTAGCACTAGGGATGCAGCATAGTGGTGGGATAACCCTAGATTCAATTGGTTTGACCCTTGTTAAAAAGTTTTAATGCTTCAATGGGTTATATCCAATTGAAATATAGATTTTAACTCAGTAATAGGTTAAGGACTTGGGGGAGATAAGGGAAATACTTACAGATCAAAATTTAAAAAGGCACTCACTCTCAGGGTCACACAAATATTGGCCCTTTATGTGTATAATCCTAAGAGTGTCTCCTTAAATTTTGCACTAATGGCATCTCATTTGATTTACCTTAGTTCCAGGTCTGCAGCATAGCCAGATATTCTGCAAGTCTAACAAGTTCCCAGGTGATGCTGATGCTACTAGTCCATAAACCATACTTATAGTAGTAGTGTTATAAAGAACATTTTCAAAACACTGGGGAAATTTCATTATGAACTATATTGAATGATGTTGCTGAATTTATGACCTTCTTTAAGGTATAGTGTGACCCCATAACAGAAAGTTCTGCTCATGGAAGATGCATGTTTATGTATTCAGGAAAATTAAAGTATTATGACATGTACAAAAAATAAATAAATAAATAAAACTACAAAGAGATATTACCTCACACACATTAAGATAACTGTTATCAAAAATGATTAAGATATTGTCAAGTATATGGATAAAAGGAATCCTTCACACAGTTTTGATGGAAATGTAAATAAGTACAGCCATGAAGGAAAATAGTATGAATATTTCTCAAAATAGACATCATTATCCAAAGTACATGTATGAAGACACGAATTTGTGTCAACATACTTTATATACAACCAGAGATATGAAAAATTGTGCTGTATATGTTTAATAAGAATTGTAATGCATTCTTCTGTCATTTATTTTTTAAAAAAACAATAAAAAAGATAAAATAAAATAAAAATAGATCTACCACTTGATCTAGCAATCCCCTTACTGTGTTTTTATCCAAGGGAAATTAAAATCAGTATGCCAAAGAGTTATCTACACTCCTGTTTGTTGAAGCATTATTTATGATAGCCATGAAATGAATTGAACCTAGATAGCTGTTGATGGAAGAGTAAAGAAAATATGGTATATATACACAATGGAATACTATTCAGCCATAAAAGGAAGGGAATTCTACCATTTGAGACAATGTGGGTCCCCCTAGAAGACATAAAGTGAAATAAAGCAGACACAGAAAGGAAAATGTTATATGATCTCACTTATTATGGAATCTAACATGTTGAATTTATAGTAGAGAGTAGAATGGTGGTCACCAGGGACTGGAAGAGGAACAGATGATTGAGAGATATTGGTCACAGAATTCTGAAATTGAGCTAGATAGAAGAAAGTTCCAGAAATCTATTATACAAAATGGTAACCATAGTTAATAACAACATACTATATTCCTAAAAACTGCTAACACAATAAATGTTAAGTCTTCTGATAACAAAAAGTGATAAGTACATGAGTTAATGCATGTTAATGGACTGGATTTAGGCATTCCCTTGTGTCTGCATATTTTAAAACAGCATATTATACATGAAATATATATATATATAATATAATGTTTTTCAATTAAAATAAAGAATTCAAATATTTTCAACATAGTTGAGACAGATTTCTCAAGTAGCTAATCCAAAAGTATTATCAGAAACTAGTATACAATGTAATCAGAGTTGTACATTCTTAATACAGTGGAATTCCATGGGTTAGCAGAATTGAGGGAAGGTATTACAAAAGCAAACTACAAAAAGAGCACAAAGGGGGATGTTCCTTAAAACCTAAGTTTATATCAATTAATTAATTGATTGTCAATTCATGCCTAAAAAGATCTTTATTGTGGTAGCTAAATCAGGTATATTATAAAGTCCTTGCTCCTTCTTTAAACATTTGTTTCTGTGACACGACTTTCTCATTGTGTTTGTCCTAGTTTTCTGGCCACAGTTTTTCTGATTTCTCTATATGATAATGCATTCATTGCTGTTGTTCTTTAGAACCCTCTGCTCTTTTTACCTTAAGTGGCCTCCTTGGTTGTCTCATTCACTCCCTCAGGTTCTGCAGGCAGCTATTCACTTTCTCTTCTTCAGGTCTCTTTACAAAGCCCTGAATCCATACCTTTGACTTCTTCCCTAAGGACATCTCCAGTTGAATTCCTTATGTGGGCAGAACTGACACTTTTAAATTTAGCCACTTGCTCCTTTGGTCAGTATGAGCCAGTCCCTGCATACCATCACCTGGGTTCCCCACACAATCTCATCATTATCTTCACTCTTTCACATCTCTCACATGACCCCTAAAGTCAGTGAAAATGATCCTTTAGCATGAAAATCTAACATTGTTTTGCTGTTTGAAATCTCCAAAGTTTTAATAAAATCCACACTCACTGGCGTATCCTTTAAAACGTCAAGAATTGGTCTTCTGTATCCTCCTCTTTCTCAACATTCCTATCCCCTCAGATACATAAGATCACCATGTACCATGACTTCAGGTCCTAGGATGGGTCACACTTGTTTCTTCCTGGATCCCTCAAGGTATCTCATTCCCCAAGCCTGCCTGCACTTTCCAGTTCCCCAATTTTGCTAATCTTTTCTCATTGTTTAGATCTCAGTTTCCCCTGAGAAATTAATTCACATGCAATTTGCCTCTTGTCTACCTCTATTTTGTGTTCTTTTCACAGTCTTCCATGAAAACTTTGGCAAATTTATCATTTGTAATAATTTTTGATGTAATTATCCTATTTCTCAGTTACAAAATTTATTATATTGGACATTGAAGTTATTTATATTTCAATCGCATTCCCAATTCTTAGGATAATGTCTGGCAAATAATAGGCACAGAATAAATTCTGTTGGGATGAGTTAATGAATGAGTTAATGACTGGAGCACTTAAACACTGTAAGATGTCTTAATGATTTCAACAATAACTTTTTTATTAACATCTATTTTACCTGTTCTTAGTGTAACTACTTTAGCTCTTTTATGGTTACGATTAGCATGGTGTGATTTGTACATTCTTTTAATTTAAATTTTTGTGGCTTTTTTTCACTCTAAAGTATGTCTCCTATTAGGCAGTATATATTGGATCCTGTTTTTTTTTTTAATCTAGTCTGATAATCTCTGCTGTTTGATTGCAATGTTTAATCATCTTATATTTAATCAATTAGTGAGATGGTTTGGTTTCCCTGTGTCCCATATTATTTTTGTCCTTCTGTCCTTCCTTCATGATCTTTTTATGTGTTGCATAGACATTTTCCGTGCTGCCATCTTAATTGTTTAATTTTTGTTATTATTTTTTGCAAAACATTTTCTCTTTATATTGATTATTTTAATTTATACATATCAGTAGAATTCATTTTGACATAATTATAAAGGTATGAAATATAATTTGCTCTGATTCAGTCCCTGATATTCCCCCTTCCCTTCCTTTCCTTCATTCTCCTTTTCCTGTATGTCTACTGATCATTCTGCTATTGACTTTTAGGTATTTTTAGGTGTTTTTGTTTTTCAGTTACTGTATGGATATACATAATGGTGAAACTCACTGACATAGGAAAGTTAGGTTAGATTGATTCCACTGTTCTTCCTTTATTATTACATTTTCCTTCCCATCAATCTCCTTCATCTAGTCCAACATTTTCTTCTATTTAGATGATATTTCCTTCCCACCCCCTTATTTTGCGTTAGCTTCCACATATAAAAGAAAACATTTGACCTTTGACTTTCTGAATCTGATTTATTTCACTTAGCATGATAGACTCCAATTCACTCCATTCTTTATAATTGAGTAATATTCCATTGTGTATATTCACATTTTCTTATCCATTCATCTGTGGTAGGACACTAGGTGGGTTCCATAACTTGGCTATTGTGAATTGTGCTGCTATAAACACTGATGTGTCTGCATCACTAAAGTGTGCTGATTTTAGATATTTTGGATATGAACTGAAGAGTGGGAGAGCTAGATCACACATTGGTTCTATTCCTAGTTTTATGAGGAATGTCCCATATTGCTTTCCAGAGGGTCTGCTATAATATGCAATCCTATCAATAATGTATGAGAGTACCTTTTTCCGCACATCCTCAGCAACATTTATTATTTTGTGTATTTTTGATAAATGCCATTCTGAATGGAGTGAGATGAAATCTCAGTGTAGTTTTAATTTGCATTTCCCTAATTGCCAGATATGTTGAACATTTTTTCATATATTTCATGACCATTTCTATTTCTTCTTTTGAGAAGTGTCTTTTTAATTCTTTTGCCCATTTATTAATTGGTGTGTGTGTGTGTGTGTGTGTGTGTGTGTGTGTGTGTGTGTGTGTGAAGTTTTTTGAGTACTTTGCATACTCTGGATATTAATGCCCTGCAGAGCAGGTGAGAAAGATCTTTTCTTTAGACTCTGTCTTCACATTTTTGTTTCCTCTGTTGTGCAGAAGCTTTTTAGTTTGATTCTATTCTACTTATTGATTTTTTAAAATTTTATTTCTATTTCTTTAGTAATCTTGTTAAGGAAGTCAGTTCCTGGACCAACATGTTGGGCTTATATTTTTTTTTCTAGCAATTGGAGAGTTTCTCGTCTAATTTCATGATCTTTGATCCACATTGAGTTTACTTTTGAATAGTGTGAGCAATAGGAGTTAAGTTTCATTCTTCTCTACAGGTTTCCAGTTTTCACCATGCCATTTGTTGCACAGGCTATCTTTTCTCTAACATGTTTTTTGGCATCTTTTTCTAGTATCAGATAACTGTGTTCATGTGGATTTGTTTCTGTGTTTTCTATTCTATTCCATTGATCTTCATGTCTGTTTTAGTGCCAGTACCATGCTGTTTTATTATTATACCTCTGTAGAATAATTTGAGGTCTGGTATTGGGATGTCTCTAGCATCATTCTTTTTGATCAGTATTGTGTTGGCTGTTTGGGTCTCTTATTTTTCCAAATGAATTTTAAAACTGGTATTTCTAGTTTTGTGAAGAATGTCACTGGTATTTCGATGGAGGTTGCATTCAATCTGTATAACACTTTTGGTTTTATGGCCAATTTGATGATATTTATTCTGCCTTCCAAGAAGATGAGAGGTAGCTCCATCTTCTCAGATCCTGTTCATTTTTTTCTTAAGCATTCTATAATTTTCATTGTATAGATCCTTCACATCTTTATTTAGATTTATTTCCAAGATTGTTTTTGAAATTATCATGAATGAAATCGTTTTCTTAATTTTTTTCCAGCATATTCAATATTGGAGTACCAGAAAAGAATTGATTTATGTATGTTGATCTCTATCTTAATACTTAGTTTGTTTATCAGCTCTAGAAATCTTCTGGTGGAGTTTTGGATCTTCTATATATAGAATCATGTTGACAGCAAACAGGAGTTATTTGAACTTTTCTTTTCCTATTTGCATTCTTTTAATTTTCTTCTCTTTCCTAATTGCTCTGGCTAGAGGGTTTTTTTTTTTTTTGAGGGAGAGGGATGGGGGGTGGAAGTGGGGGCTATGTTGAATAGGAGTCATGAAAGTGGGCATTCTTGTCTTATTCCAGTTTTTAGGGGAAATCAGGTTTTTTCCATTCAGTATGATATTAGACTTGTGTTTGTCATATATAAAACGTTGAGGCCAGTTTCTTCTATCCCTAGTTTCTCTAGTGTTTGAAACATGAATGTGTACTCAATTTCGTCAACTACCTATTCTGCATCTACTGAGATAATCATTATTTCTTGTCCTTAACTCTAAGAATGCAGTGAATTACATTTATTGATTTGTGTATATTGAACCAACCTTGCATTCCCCACTTGATCATAGTTTACTATCTTTTTCATGTACATTTGTATGCAGTTTGTCAATATTTTATTAAGGATTTTTGTCATTCAAAAGTGTTCTATTTAATTTCCAGGTATTGCAGAGGTTTTTGTTTTTGCCTTATTGTTGATTTCTACTTTCACTCCATTGTGATCTGAGAGGATGCAAGTAATTATCTGTATTTTGTTTGTATTTGCTATGATTTTCTTTGTGGTATAAAATATGATCTATTTCAGAAAATTTTTCATGTGCTGTTGAGTAGATAAATTCAGTTGTTGATGGATGAAACACTCTATATACATCTGTTAGGATCATTTGGTTAATAGTAGTTTTTAGATTGAAATAATTTTTTAGATCTAAAGAATCTTTACTTAGTTTATGTCTGGATGATCTATCTAGAAGTAAAAGGGTGTGCTGACTCACCCAGGATTATTGTATTTTGCCTGTTTCATTCTTGAAAGTGAGAAGAGTTAGTTTATGTACATAGATGCACCATTGTTTTTTGTTATTTTCTTAGACTCTTAACATTTCTTGGTGTTGCTCTGGAAATTTCTAAATGTGTGCTAACTTAAAACAAACTACTTACAATTAATACCAACCTAATTTAATTAGTGTATAGAAACCATGTTCCAATATGTTCACTTCCCTGCCTCTTTTGTATTATTATAACACAAATTACATTTTAATCTTTTAATTCCCCAGATTAAGTGCTGTAAATATTGTTTCTGAAGTTAATAGAAGGCTATAATGTATGAATGGATATTTACATATTTATCAGTCCTTTATTTCTTCGGGTTGATTTGAGCCAATTCTCATCAGTGTGAACTAACTTGTAAGTTAGAAAAGCTAGAAAAACAAACAAAAGAAAACAAAAATTAACTTTTTCAATATTCGTCTATCTGGAAATATCCTTATTGTGGTTCACTGTCAATTTTCCCAGCACTTTAAATATATAGTCCCATGGCCTTCTGGTCCTCATTTATTCTGATGAGAAGCCAGCTGTCCTGCTTATTGAGATTCCCTTGTACATCACAGAACATTGCCTTTTGCTTAATTCAACATTTTTCTCTTTAATTCCTACAATCTTCTCTTTAACTCCTATAATTTGAATATGATGGGTCTACATATGGGTCTCCTTATATTTATTTTACTTGAATTGTATTGTGCTTCTTAGACATGTATTTTAAGACTTTTTAAAATTGTGATGACTTTGATCAGAGTCTCTTATTTTTATTCCTTTCTTTCACTCCACTCTCTTTGGGATTCCTTCTATGTATATATTAGTAAATTTGATAGTGCTCCAGAGATGTCTCAGGATCTGTTCATTTTTTCTTCAATCATTTTCCATTCTATTCTTTTTGCATTATCACTATTGGCTATCATCACATTCACTGATTCTTCTGACAATTCATATCTGCACTTGTGCATTTCTAGGGAATTTTTTCTTTAGCTGTTCTTTTATAACCTCAAAATTTCAAGTTTCAAAATTTATACTTATTTACTCATATTTTGCATTATTATGCATTTGGTGAACCATTGATGTGATGAGTTCCTTGAACTCTTTAAATGTATTTCCTTTTGTTGTTTGAACATATTTCTAACAATTAACTAAAAGTCAAGGGCAGTTTCTGTTGATTCCTTTTTTCTAATTCACATGGAACACAGTTTCTGTTTTCTCTGTATGTCTCATAAAATTACGTAAATACCAGAATTTTAGGTGAATTATTATAGCAAATGTGTATTCTGAAAATCTCTCATTATTGTTTTGCTCAATTGTTAGTAACTCGCCTAGATTAATTAATACAAACTGTATCCCCTACGGTCTCCAAACACTGAAATCTCTGCTTTATTTTTACAATTAATGGTTATTACAATTATTTTAATGTCCATTTCTTAAGCATATATTAGTTGTCATCCATTGATTGGGCCAAACTTTTCTGTAAATATCATGGGCAAATGAAGCTTCAATCATTTGCTGAGGGAAACAGTGTGAGGCTTGTGATACAAGTTTAGGCAATTTACATGTGTACTTTGACTTTCAATTTCTTTTGGTAAAGTGTCTCATAGCCCATGAGGTATAAGTACCTGTGTTATTTCCTAAATGTGCTACAAGCCTGGTGCATGATTACAGCCCTGAACAAGCACACAGCCTTCCAGATGACCAACAATATGAGGTTTTTCAAAGCCACATACCATTACATTATTACTTAGATATCCCTGTTAAATTTTTGCCATATTTTCTCCTATTCCCAACCAGGATCACCATCTTCCCCAGATGAGACACAAACTTTCTCCAATTATTTGCCACAATTTTTTTTTTCAAAGTCCCTTGAGAAATTCTTCCCGGTGTAGCTTCTGACCAATGAGCCCTTTTAGAATTGTGCAGGAGCAGGTTAAAGCACCACACGTTCCACAGTTTGTACCACGATTCAGTAGTTACTTTTGTGTAATTCTTTTAAGCTTTTTAAAATACTTTTGGCTAATTGAGTTCTGAAATGGTTGGTTTAAGATATTAGGGGGCTTTTACTGTTGCCTTAGGGAGGTCCTCATTCCCCCATTCCAGAAGTTCTATCTTACTCGAGCAGATTTTCAAAACATGAGTAATAGGTTTACAGATACATACAGGAAAATTATCCTACACAATGGGTCAAAGTAATGATGGATCAAATTGCACAGAGGGCTTAGGTAACTACAAATTATTTTTATTGAAAGCAGAGAATAATGTAAGAAAGAACAAGTGTATAAAAGTTTTCCATATCATGTTATGGAAGTAAGGAATCATTCTGTAGGCATCAGAATGTGGATGAACAATTTTGGCAAGCAAATAATAGATAAATTCAGAAAACAAACTGGTATGGAATTCAGATATATTGAATTATGATAGGGTGATTAAAGGGAGAAGAATGCATGGGCTGTCTCAATATTCTGGGTAAGAAGTTAGGATGTCCTGAAGTAGGAATGGGATATGTGAAGGTGCATAAATATGAGGATATTTAAAAACTTAGAGGATCGTATTGGTAGAACTAATTCCCTACAAGTGGAATGGAAAGTGTAGTTTTAAAGTAAATATAGGATTTTTAAATTTTTTTTAATATAGTATTTTACATTGTATATCAGGTTTTTGCAAAAGAAATTGATTAATACAATTATCCTCCTATACAAATCTTAGTAAACATTTTAGAATAAATTAAATGTACATACTAACCTTATGATTGATACACAGCTTTCTATAAATATATGTCATTGATCACACATTCATTTTTCCCCTGAATATCTAGCCTCTTTTGAATTATTTTATAATGAACAAATTTGGCATTAAAATTATCAAAGGGTAAAATATGTTAGTTTTAAATGTAAGTATAATAAATTATGTCAGCCAGTAATTTATTTTTTCATGCAATCAACCAGCAAGTATTTCAATGCACAAAGAATATGTAAAAATTGATAAATGGATGTGTCTGCATTCTCTTCCTCAATAAGTTGTTTTAATATAAAGAGGTAAAAATATATCTCAGAACAGTTATCAAAACATTTTAATATTTTCTATTGTATTAAAATAGTAGGTAGTGAGCTGAGGTTGTGGCTCAGAGATACAGCACTTACCTAGCATGCATGAGACACTGGATTTGATCCTTAGCACCACATACAAATAAAATAAACATTTTGTGTCCACCTACAACCAAAAAAAAATTTAAATAGTAGGTAAAATATTATGAGATAAGTTCCTAAATAAATAAGTCAAGCAAAAATCTATGTTAGAAATAAGCTAAAAATAATCTACTATGTGCAGTTTCAAAATGTGATAAATCTTTAATAATATAATCAAAAAGATTTGGGTATTATAAGCACCAAGTTTAAGTAATGTATCTTTAGCAAAGCTAATGAAGTAAATAACCATGTCTGAAAACTGAGTAATGCAAATTTCACCAAAACTGCTGGAAATAGTTTCCACCAGCATAAATATAAGAAAATTATGAAAATCAGTGAATATCTTGTGGATAATAAAAGCCAGATTATGCAAAATCTTAATGTGTTTACTTTATAAGACTGTGTATGCATTGTCAAAGGAAAAGTCTTGATGATATGTTGTTATTGTAGTTTTCATGTGTATGAAAATTCATTGGTAGTTAGTCATGCCTTGTTTCTTGATATTAAGTTTCTAATAATTTTCAATAACTAAAAATAAAGGCACTATTTTTATGCACACAATATAGTTTACCAATAAAATAATTTAATGTTTTAAGCTTGTCAACTCACCTACAGATAGGCCAGTGCTAACTTTCAACTGAAGAATGAGAGTACAGTTTCCTTTTTTCTAGTTAACAGTGCTAATTCCAAGCATCATTTATACAATGCTTCTAAGTCCCTAAAGATTTACGCAAATTCAGCAGTTAATGGTTGGTTTGCTCATTATGCCTGTGATGAAACTCACAGTAAATTAATAGTTTTAAGACTTAATGCTGATTATGTTAATAATGATTTGGAAGGATTAATATTATTAAAAGTTGTGAATATATTTTTAATGATCAGAATGGCACTTAAGTTACAATTGAATTTTTGATTAGTAGAGGGAGGAATTGAGTGGTTTTCATTTAATTTTGTAGACATACTGCTCTAATTTGAATCTCCATCAGTTTTCCCATCCTTAAAATGTTGGCAGTTGTTCCACAGTATAATGAGTATTGAAACCATTCTGATTTCTTAAAGTCCAGGGAAACTGTTGACCCATATCCATGCAGCACTATACCTAAAAACAAATGCACTCAGCCTGTCATTGTCAGACACTCCAGAAAGCTTTTAAGTATTGTAAAACTTAACCCAGGGTGACATTACGCTAGAATAAATACAGCATGTTTTATTTAGTAGACTTACCAAAGAATATTTTATTTTACAGAAGAAAACACAAACATAATATCAAAGTAGTACTTAGCTTATAAAAATAGATCCATAAATATAGCATAATGAATTATAGACTAGAATAAAATAGCACATAAAAACACACTGGCCAAATTTCACATTTCACTGGGCTTTGAAGGAATATTTTGTCATTGCAGTTTTGTAATTGGTGTTATATTAGAAGAAGGGAAATAACACAAATGCCAATCCCTCTTCTTGGGTGTTGGTTTGCAAATTAATCACAAGTAAAGCTAGATAGTAGCTCTCAATTTCTAATCTAAGTTTCACCCTGACTTGCTATATGTTTCTGAAATCATCTCTTCACTAATGCAGTTTGGTTACATACACACACACACACACACACACACACACACACACACACACACATATGTATATATATATATATATATATATATATAAACTTTTTAAATAAAATACACTAACTTTTCTTCTGTTTTTCCCCTGGTCTATTGTCCAATGGAGAGCCCCAGCATCATAACCTGGTTATTCCAACTTTCATTGAATATTGAAAACCTCAACATTCAGAAGTATCATAATCTTCAATTTGTATATTGCTTTTCTTCAATTTATATGTCTTAGGGTAATAACTGGCATATAAATGCTGAATTACTATAATTGATGCCATATTTCATTCACAGTAGTGAGAATCCCATTTACCACTTAATGTCAGAGTGAACTTAGGCAAGTTATATATCTTCTCTGCACCTAAATTATGAGAACAAATCATATTAAACTAATATTTAAAGAAAGGAATCTTTTTAGATTATAAAAATTAATTTGGATTTATTTTTTAAAAAAGAAATCCTGTATTATTCAATTATTGTACTTTACATGAAAGATTATCATTAAGGAGTTCTGAATTGAAAAGAAAAATAGCTGAAGTAATGCTCATACAACAAATTTACCATAACCCTGACACCTTTATCATATAGATATATATGATTGATTGATAGATAGGAAGATAGATAGCCAGTATTGTGAAGGGTTTCTTTGCAAAAATAGACAACTTCAGAACATGCAGATCAGTAATTCTGACTCTGGAAAAAGATTAAAATTAAAAATAATTCTCTACATCTCACTATGTTTCACCCAACCATCTGTGCACATCTCAATAAGAAAAACACCTAGATAAAAGCCTGGAATTTTAAGATTTCTTAGAAATATTTGTTTCTAAGATATCCATTAAAATTGAAAAATAAAAATAAAAAAGAAACAGTGAAAAAGAAGTTTGAGAGTCATAATTCCTAGTATCCTTTTACCTAAGCAGGCAATCACAGAGAGGTGAAGTGTTAGCATAGTTTAGCAGACATTTATCAGGTAAGATTCGAAGCAGGTGTTCCAGTACTGTTCTTAATGAGCCTGAAAGTTTTATCCCTTCAATAACTTTAACTATTTATTTTGCACTTACTATGTGCCAAGCAATGTTCCCCACTATGGAAATACAGTGTTGACCTCAAAATACAGTCATGCTAATGAAAATTCTGATGCCAATATTATTATGTCTTCCTTCATTCCTTTTCTTCCTCCCTCCCTCCCTCCTTTCTTCCTTCTTTTCTTTCTTTCTTTTATTTTTTCTTATATTTACAAGGTCTCTGTATCATCGGTATTCATATAGTTTACTATAATACATTTAAATGTAGTGGATGTGGGGACACTTGACTGTGTGTGTGTGTGTGTGTGTGTGTGTGTGTGAGCATACACACATGCTTATGTGTGATTTTTCATCCTGCTGGCTCCTCAGTGAATCCTTTCAAGTTCTGGGAATTCTTTTTCATAAATTCGTTAATTGTATTCTCTTCTTCATTTTTCATTTCTTTATTATTGTGGTATATATTGTAGGCTTGGGAATATGTTGTTACATAAGTTTTCCCTCCCTTCCCTCCCTTTCTCTTGCTCTCCTCCTTCTTCTTTAAAATGAAAAGAAAAAGCAAAAAGAAACTCTTATCTTAAGAACCATATAAAAGTACAGTTTAGGCCATTGTTTTTTGACTCCTATTTTTTATCATAGTTCATTTTTTATTGTTGTTGTTTTATTAATTCTGATGAGTAATTCTACCACTCTACATATAATTAGGAATAAACTGTGACAAGACATTTATTTTCTCTGTCTCACTTGTCTCCTGTGTAACAAGCAATAATAATAGTTGTTTAAACTTAAATGAAATCAACTATAAAGGGCAGAGAATGGCACACACAACAGATTTTCTACAAACACTTCTTCCCTTGAGTTTCCTCTCCTAAATGAGGTGGCAGGTTATCTGTTCTTTGAGGATAGCCTAGGCATGTAGTAGGTAGGATGTATATTCTATGTCTAAGTGAAGAGTATGAGAGATTTCAATAGAGGTCAACTCAGGGATGCAATCCCCATCCTGGAAACTGATATCATCTCAAATGGATTATTTAATTTCTTGAACAATATCTCCCTGACTGCATCCTGGAGATTACTCCACTGTGGGTAGGGGATGTGGATAGAAAAGAGTAAGTGTTACTCACACTGCTCTTTAACAGTCTTTGAAACAAATGGGGTTTTTTTTGTGTTTTTTTTTTCCTGGCTCTTGGCTTTCTGTGCCTACCTAATTAGAACACAGAGGCTTCTTAATATTCTTATAACTTCTTTGCTTTTTCCCTTCTGTGCACACTCTGAGCTCTGTTACAGTTTAAATCATCTATATAATTCAGCACCTTTAACAAAATCTACAGTTCTGTTAATCTTTGGCACACTGTTGGCCATACCTCATTCCTCTCTCAACCCACTAATTCCAATATTTTTATGAGTATATTATTTTTCATGCTTCTTTACTATCATTTCAAAGAGACTTGAGAAGGTAAAAGAGTTATATGGAGGCTATTGTAAATGGGGTAGTTTTCCTAGTTTTGCTTTCAGAGGATTTGTCACTAATGTACAGAATTGCCCTTGATTTATGGGTGTTGATTTTTTTATACTGCTACTTTGATGAATTCATTTATTTGTTCTAGAAGTTTTCTGGTGAAATGTTTTTAGATCTTCTAGATATAGAATCATATCATCAGCAAATAGTTTGATTTCTGCTTTTCCTATCCATATTCCTTTAATTTCTTTTATCTGTCTAATTGCTCTGGCTAGGTTTTCAAGAACTATGTTAAATAGAAGTGGTGAAAGAGGGCATTCCTGTCTTGTTTCAGTTTTTAGGGGAAATGCTTTCATTTTTTCTCCATTTAGAATGATGTTGGTCTAGGGCTTAGCATAGAAAGCTTTTACAAGGTTAAAATAAGTTCCTGTAATCCCTAGTCTTTATAATGTTTTGAACATGAAGTGGTGCTGTATTTTGTCAAATGCTTTTTCTGCATCCATTGAGATGATCATATAATTCTTATCTTTAACCCTACTGTTGTGATGAATTACATTTACTGGTTTCTGTATGGTGAACCAACCTTGTATCCCTGGGATAAACCTCATTTGATTGTGGTAAACTATATTTTTGTTATTTTTATATTCGATTTGCCAGAATTTTATTGAGGATTTTTGCATCTACATTTATTAGAGATATTGGTCTGAAATTTTCTTTCTTTGATGTGTCTTTGTCTGGTTTTGGAATCAGGGTGATATTGGCTTCATAAAATGAGTTTGAAAGTGCTCCCTCTTTTTCTATTTCATGGAATAATTTGAGGAGTATTGGTATTAGTTCTTCTTTGAAGGTTTTGTAGAACTCATCTGTGTATCCATCTAGTTCTGGGCTTTTCAGGGTTGGTAGGCTTCTGATGTTGTCTTCTATTTCATTGCTTGAAATTGATCTCTTTACTTGTCTATATCATCCTGATTCAATTTGGGAAAATCATATGACTCTAGAAATTTGTTAATCCCTTTGATATTTTCTATTTTATTGGAGTACAAATTTTCAAAATAATTTCTAATTATCTCTGTATTTCTGTAGTGTCCATCATGATATTTCCTTTTTCATCAGGGATATTAGCATGGCTAAAAGTTTATATTTTATTTATTTATTCAAAGAACCAACTTTTTGTTTAGTCAATTTTATACTTGGGAATCAACTTAATGAAAGAGATGAAAGACCAATGAAAACTATAGAATGCTAAAGAAATTAAAGAAGACCTTAGAAGACAGAAAGATCTCCCTTTTTCTTGGATAGGCAGAATTAATATTATCAAAATGACCATACCACCAAAAGCACTATACAGATTTAATGCAATTCTAATAAAATCCTAATGACATTCCTCATAGAAATAGAAAAATCAGTCATGAAATTCATCTGGAAAATATAAGAGACACAAAATAGCTAAAGAGATCCTTGGCAAGAAAAGTGAAGCAGGTGGCCTCAATATACTTAAACTATACTACAGAGCAATAGTAACAAAAACAGCATGGTATTTGCACCAAAATAGACTTGTAGACCAATGGTACAGAATAGAGGACACAGAGATAAATTCATATAAATACAGTTGTCTCATATTAGACAAAGGTGCCAAAATCATATACTGGAGAAAAGATAGCCTCTTCAACAAATGGTGCTGGGAAAACTGGTAATCCATATGCAGCAAAATGAAATTAAGCCCCTATCTCTCACCATGCACAAAACTCAACTCAAAATGGATCAAGGACCTAGGAATTAAACCATAGATCTTGGACCTAATAGAATAAAAAGTAGACCCAAATCTTCATCATGTCAGATTATGCCCCAACTTCCTTAATAAGACTCCCATAGCACAAGAAATAAAAATAAAGAATCAATAAATGGGATTGTTTTGAACTAAAAAGTTTCTTCTCAGCAAAAGAAACAATCAGTGAGATGAATGGAGAGCCTATAGAATGGAAGCAAATTTTTACCACATGCACATCAGATACAGCAGTAATCTCTAGGGTATATAAAGAACTCAAAAACCTTAACACCAAAATAACAAATAACTCAATCAATAAATGGGCCAAGGAACTGGACAGACACCTCTCAGAAGATGATATACAATCAACAAATATATGAAAAAATGTTCAACACCTCTATAAATTAAAGAAATGCAAATAAAAAATACTCTAAGATTTCATGTCACACCAATCAGAATGGCAATCATCAAGAATACAGGCAACAATAAATGTTGGCAAGGATGTGGTGGAAAAGGCACACACATAAATTGGTGGTGGGACTTCAAATTGGTGCAACCAATATGGAAAGCAGCATGGAGATTCCTTGAAAAACTTGGGATGGAACTACCATTTGACCCAGCTATCCCTCTCCTCAGTCTATACCCAAAGGACTTAAAAACAGCATACTACGATGAAGCAGCCACATCAATGTTCATAGCAGCACAATTCACAATAGCTACATTGTGGAACCAATATAGATACCCTTCAGTAGATGAATGGATAATGACAATGTATATATGTATATATTCACAATGGAACACTACTCAGCATTAAATGAGAATAACATCATGGCATTTGCAGGTAAATGCCATGATGTTATTCTCCAGGAGTTGGAGAACATTATGCTAAGTGAA
This sequence comes from Callospermophilus lateralis, assembly GCF_048772815.1. Taxonomy (NCBI): domain Eukaryota; kingdom Metazoa; phylum Chordata; class Mammalia; order Rodentia; family Sciuridae; genus Callospermophilus; species Callospermophilus lateralis. The sequence goes on along the minus strand of NC_135306.1, from coordinate 121,514,092 downwards.
GTAAGCCAATCCAAAAAAAAAAAAAAATGCCTAATGTTCTTTCTGATATGTGGATGCTGATCCATAATGGTGATGGGGGGAAGCATGGGAGGAATAAAGGATCTTTAAGTAGTTCAAAGGGAAGGAAGGGTTATGGGGGTAAGAAAAATGGTGGAATGGGATGAACATCATTACCCTGAGTACTTGCATAAAGACACCAATGGTGTGACTCTACTTTGTATACAATCAGAGAAATGAAAAAATGTACTCTGTAGGTGTACAATGAATTGAAATGCATTCTGCTGTTATGAATAACAAATTAGAATAAATAAATAAATTTTTTAAAAAGTTACATGGACTCACCCCACTATAGGTTTACAAACACAATTGATAATGTTTAAAATTTTATCTTATTTTATGTAATAAAATCACCTTGCAACATAAATGCCAAATTAGATGTAAAATAATTAGCTTTGAAATTGGTGAGTACAAACACTAGTTAGCTTGGTGCTTAATAAGTCTAGAAAAAAGCATTTGCTGTTTTTGCATTATTTTCAATGCCCTATTTTAGAGCAAAGAAAGAACTGACAATATTATACTGTCAGTCATCCTACATTGAATACTATATTGTTGCAAGAAAATAAACAATCAATGTTTAAAATAATTTCAATGTTCTGACATTGAATACTATATTGTTGCAAGAAAATAAACAATCAATGTTTAAAATAATTTCAATGTTCTGATATTCATATTGGTCAGAAAATATATCTTTATTATAGCAAAATCAATCAAGAATGAATGTGGAAATTTATGCATGAACTCTTCCATAGGCTTTAAAAATACTTTTAAAACAAATATTTAAAAAGAACGAATTCTAAAAAACAAAAAATCTTCCATTTTGTCTTTTGAGGTCACTTTCTTAAAATTAATATATATAAGCCATGCATTGCATCCTATATGGACAGAATTATATGTTTAGCTTATTGCGTTCACCTTGTAATGGTGCTCCTGAGCTAGAACTTGGGTAGTCACTGTGTGTGCTCAGGCCAACCGCCTCCTAAGGGTCTCCTGACTGGTGCCCTATGTATTTTCCTACAGAGAGTTGGTTCTGAGCCCGTTTTTCTGGGGCTTAAGGAAGACAATTATATTTCTCATGCAAACAGAAATGTTCACTTGAAGAATCAAAGAAAAGATTGAATTAGTTTAAACTATTTTCTAAATGACTTCTCACATTCCAAAACCTAAAGACTAGAAGAGGGAAGCTCAGGGTCTTTATTGCCCACCAATGCCTTAGAAATCCCCTCTTTAAACATTCATAAGGTAATATTATACAGAGATTAGTTTCACAAAAGTTATCTTATACCTTAATCCATTTGTTACCATAAAAATGTACCACAGGCTGAGTGGCTTGCACCACAGAAGTTATTTCCTCATAGTTCTGGAAGTTGAAAGCCCAAGATCAAGGAGTCAGTAGCATTGATAATCTAGACTTGATTATCTCCTCAAAGATGCCACCTGCAAATAAACTCACATTCTAAGTACTGGAATAAAGATTTCATATTTGTAGTTACTGCTTCCACAATTTAAAATGTGTATTTTTCCATAGCTTCTAACTATGGGCAAGTTGTCTCAAAAACTAGCTGAGACAGGCCTCTCAGAAGGAGCTCATCCTCTAACACTATTCTTTCTTCACCCTTTTCTGCTGTAACAAAAGGACCCAAACAGAACAACTCTGGAGGAGGAAATGTTTATTTGGGGACTCATGGTTTCAGAAGTCTCAGTCCATAAGAGGCTGGCTCCATTTCTCAGAGCTCAAGGTGAAGCAGAACATCATGGTGGAATAATGTGGCAAAGGGAAGCAGCTCATATAATCATCAGAAAGCAGACAATGAGAGAGAGGTCTCCACTTGCCAGATACAAATATATATCCCAAAGCCATGCCCAATTCTCACCTCCCCCAGCCACATCCTACCATTTCAGTTACCACTTAGTTAATCACTATCAGAGGATTAATTCATTCACTGATTGAGTTAAGGCTATAACATAATTATTTCTCCCCCAAATCTTCTTGCATTGTTACACATGTGAGCTTTGGGGGGACACCACATCTAAACCATAACATTCCATCCCTGGCCCCCAAAATGCTCACACTCGCCTGACAATGCAAAATACATTTAGTCCATCCCCAAAGGTCCCCATGAAATAGCTCAAAGTCCAAATCTCTGAGGCTCAACGCAAATTTTATGTTGTGAGCTCCTATAAAATTAAAAGCAACTCACAGGTATCCAATATATAATGGTACAGAGTAAACCTTTCCATTCACAAAATTAGGGCCATAGAAAGAAGGGATAGAACCAAAGCAAGACCAGAATCCAGCTGGACAAAAAAGTCCAGTACTTCCATATCTGGCATCTGGAGCACATAACATCTGATGTTCTCTTCAAAGGGCTTGTGAGGATCTGCCCCTGTGGCCTTGTTGGTTGCAGCCCAGATGGCCTTCCTGTTGGCTTGTCTCTGCTCAATTCCTGAGCTTTCCTAGGATGATGGCATTTTTTAATCTTGAGAGTCTCTACTGCAACTTTGGCTTCCTCTTCAAATCTCCATATTTAGCATTCTCAGGGGATGCCCAGAGGGATTCTGACTGGGTTGCACTTTGCCTGGCCTTCAAGGCCTTCCTTTCAAATCTTGGTGGAAGCCTCCAGGAACCCCTAATTACAGTATCCTGCATTCCTGCAGAACCAGCACCATGTGGTTGACACCAAAGTCTGTCATCCTCTTGAGCGGTAGCCAAGCCTCCAGATACCCTGGCTGCAGCAGCCCCTGAGTGCCTGGGTATCTGAACATGTTGAAAAAAACTAGTGCCCCACTAGTCTCTTCTCAAGAGAATTTTCACTTTTACTCCCTTGAGATTGAGATGGGTGTGGTCTTGCCACACAGTTCTTAATGTCTCTGGGCAAAGTCTTCAGCATTTCAATAGTGGCTGTAAGGTCTTTAACTGCAACTCCCTTAGCCCCAGTTTTACTCCCAACTTTTTAAGTCCAAATTTTTCAAATCTTTCTGCTCTGCTTTCTGCTCCTGATTATCACAATAAATTTGGCTCAAAACCAATATGCATGCCACCACCTGAATGCTATGCTGCCTAGACATTTCATCCATCAGATTAAGAAGTCCATTGCTTTTAAAATCAGCTTCACAGAAAGTCTCAGGACAAGGGCAAAAGGCAAACAACTTCTTAGCCAGAATATAACAAGATTGGGGTCTACTCCAAAATCCAAATTCCAGAGTTCTCTTTTACTAAACTCTTTTGAGGCCTGTCTTCATAGTCCACTCTCCTTTTGGCATTTTGGTCTTAGGAGCTCCAGCCAGAATTAGCCATTGAGCTTTGCTTACAACAATCTAAGACATTTCCAGCTTGCACTGCTACACATTTCAAAATTCATCCCACCAATTTCAAAAAGTTCCGAAAAAATTTGAACCACATAGTCAGGTTAGTTACAGCAACCACCACACTTCTGGTATCAATTTCTGCCTTAGACAGCTTTTTCACTGATGTGACTAAAAGACCTGACCAGCACAATTATAGAGGAAAAAAAAAAGGTCTTTTTTTTTTTTTCTTTCATTTGAGGGCTCATAGATTCAGAGGTCTTAGTCCATAGAAGGCTGGCTCCATTACTCAGGGCTCAAGGTAAGGCAGAACATCAAGGTAGAAGAGTGTGGCAGAGGAAAGAAGCTCACATGATGATCAGAAAGGAGAGAGAGAGAGAGAGAGGTCTCCACTCTCCAGATACAAATATATATCCCAAAGCCTTCACCTCCCCCATCACACCCTACAACTTCAATTACCACTCAGTTAATCCCTATCATGGGATTAATTCAGTGATTGAGTTAAGACTATAACACAATTATTTCTCCTTTGAACCTTCTTGCATTGTCTCACACATGAGTTTTTTGGGGAAACCACATCTAAACCATAACATCTGCCTTTAGTGACAGACTACCATGATTTAGATACAGGCTTTGACCAGGGCCTGTGATGTAGTCCCACTAGCAGTTTTATGAGCATAGAGCATGGGGAAAACCTGATTTTCCTAAGGAACAATTGGTGTTACAAATGCTATATAGTTTATAAATGTTTCACAAATCAGAGATTCACTCAAAAACCATTTCCCACAGGCTGGGTGGTTCACCTGTTTCTTGAGACAGGGAGAGGCTTGGGGTTCACGTGTCTAGAGCTGTGGGCTAGAAGAAGCCCTGAGAAGACATCTGGGCTCAGTTGTCTAGAGAACAAAACTATTTATCCACAATTAAAAAAAAATAATGACTGACTAGTATAGATTGACTGCAAAGTAATGCAAATACAGGGCATAGAGAGTGAGTCTGGGAGATGAGGGTGGTTTAGGATGTGAATTTTGTCAGAAGCAAAAAAAAATCTAGAAAAAAACATCTGGTCCATTTATTATAACTGTAATCATCATATTATTGTTGTTAGCAGGATATTTCTAATGCTTTTACAGCTGTTGTCCTTGACATTACAGATCAGTTTTCCCTTCTAGATCTTGACATTTAAAAGAACAACTCATTTCAAATACAATTTCCTTGTTTTTGTTCACACACTCAATCTTTCTAGGCTTATTATTCCTCTGAAAATGGGGGATAGTTATTTTATTTACATCATAAAGTTTTCCAGAGAAAATGAGATAATAATAATAAAGAGCTAGGCACTTTGCCACATACTTAGCTCTCAATAAATGCTAACTTGTATGATTTTAAATTGGGATTGGCATTGTTACATGTTTAATTCAGGGTATTTTTTCTCAGTCCATAGGCATATGGCAGAGAACTTAGTATGGAAACCCAGATGGATTGGGAAAATGTGACTGGGGAAAGGAAGGAAGGAACGGGTTAGGTGCCAGCTCTCTGTCACCCTCAGTAGAGCTGAACAGATGCTGGGGAGACATTTAGAATCTATCTATGGAAAGTGGTCGGTGGCCCGGAGCTCATAAGCTAGGCTTACTTTATAAATTGTTGTAGTTTGTCATTATAGGTAGACAATGAGCAGGGTAAGAAGTTTGGCTGTCATCGGGAAGTCTGTTTATAGGCTCTCAGATACTTGATATGAACAAGCCATCTCATCCCAAACAGGAGCTTGCAAGAGCAAATCAATGATATAGGAATAAGAAGCCTGTTTCTGGTAGCTATGGTGTATGACAATGAAAAGACTAATCACTCTAGAATTTGGACCTTTACTTTGAATGGTCACCCCTGAGCCAAACAGATACAGAGGATTGATTCAGTGTCAAACATCTTATTTGGCAATACAGAAATCCCTTGTCACTGTGAAGACTATTTTAAGGATATAGTGAAACCAAGTTTACTGGAGATGAGGGGGATAGTGTCCCAAGAGTGAGTGGCTGGGAAGGTGGCAAGTGTAGACTGTGACTGGATCACCTCTGCTGGCTATGGACACATTCATCCTCTCTGCTGTGCTCAGAACCCATCTCCACATTCCCATTAAAAATGTTTAAGAATAGCATTGTCTTCAACCAGGAGAGTATCCCAAGGATGTTTTAATCTTTATTCTAACATCCTAGACTAGTTACATTTCATCAAGAGTTAAAAGAACATTAGAAGTTTGAGTTCTGCGTTTGGCCCTGCCATTGATCAGCTATATGATACTGGGAAATTGGTTGATCATCTTGGGCCCCAGTTTAATGATTTGCAAAATTAAATCAGATCTGATTCCGTCCCTAATTATGTTCTATTTAGCCATTATGCTTCTGTTAACTACATCTTTTATCTCATGAGTGTGATGACTAAAGAAGCATTCTTATTCTAAAGATCCTGCTCAGTGTTCTCCCCAATGAAGGGCAGTCCTTCATTGAATCAGGCACTGTGTACCTGAGGGTGCAAAAGCAACCAAGATAGGGGAAGTCACTCTTCTCATGGACTATTACATTCCAGTGGGCATAATAAAAATAATATAACAAATACGTGAACATGTAGATAGCAAAAATCAAATATATAGATATCTTGATTTTGGTGGAGATGATCTCTGAAGACAAATAAAGCAGGGTAAAGGTTGAAAATAGGGATGATAGATGAGGCAGAGTGAGTATGGTGATCGAGATAGAGTGGCCAGAGGACACTGCTTGGAAGAGATGATATTTCAGCAAAGATGTCAAAGAAGTCTGAGAAAAGAGAAATCTACAAGAAGGGGAATAAGAGAAGTACCTGAGGCAGGAACAGGTTTATTATGTGTTTTTTTTTTCCTAATGCTGCTATGAGTAGAAAAGAGTGAGCAAGAAGAGTGATGTGTGATGGGCAAGAAATTATCAGTGCCAGATTGTATAGGCATTGAAGATCATGGCAGGGAGTGGGGGCATTGGGTGATTCTGAACAGAGGAGTACTATGGTCTGTTTATACTATATAAATATCATTCCTGATGCTAGGTGATGAGATATGGACGAAGGGTACTTACAGGAAGGAAGAATCACAAAGACTAATCATTAACATTTTAAAGTAGTATTCTAGGTAAAAGAGATAGCTTGGATTTGTGTGGTAGCTTTAGACATAATAATAAACTGTTGAACTTATGGTTGAACAGTTGATCACACTATCTTGGGGTAGATTACTAATGTATTAGATGGAATGGAGGAAGGGATGAGAAATTGAGAATCCATGAGGAAGTCATCTATATTTCAGAAAGGGAATCTATGAACCCATAATATGAAAGGGCTGCTCATGATAAGAAGGGGTTCTACCTGAATTGGCTGCTTTTGCAAACCATTGTGTATTTTGGACTGTTCCATGGCTCATTTAACAACCTTTTGTGTGGTTTGGGGGTACCAGCAATTGAACTCAGGGGCACTCAACCACTGAGCCATAGCCCCAGCCCGATTTTGTATTTTATTTAGAGACAGGGTCTCACTGAGTTGCTTAGTGACTTGCTGTTGCAGAGGCTGACTTTGAACTCACAATCCTTCTATCTCAGTCTCCCCAGTCTCTGTGACTAAAGGTGTGCACCACTGCGACTGGCTTCATTTAACACTTTTGATCATTAAATTCCACATTACTAAGTGAGGAAAGAAAGAGATTTCAACATCTCTCTTGTAGTGGTATCATGGTGGTGTATGGGACTTTGTGTAAGCCTGAATCTAACCACTTACAAGTTGTCTGAACTTGGAAAAGTTATTTAATATCTTTCTAATTGTGGATGCCCAAAATGATAAAAAAAAAAATCTTTTCCTATGATTGTTGTGAGACTTTAAAAATCCCTCACTCAATAACTATTTCTTGCTCACAGAATGCAACTATTTCTTGCATAATAGTGGGATGGAATATTGGTATCAAGTTGTAAAGATTAGGACCACATAATTCTGTTCTTCAAAATACTCTTCCTTGGGGATCAGAATGCCAAATACAAAACCTCACCTGTCTTTTGTTTTTCCCTCCCTTTCTTCAAATTCAAAATTAGGTGATTCTGTAAGGCCACAGAATATACTTTAAAACAAATATTGTGTTTTCAGGGCTGCCATGTGAAAGCATTATCCTGATTCAAATGAATGACTCTAATAATATCAATTAACAAATTAGCAGGTAATAAAGAATACCCATTTGAACAGGCAGTCACTTTGTTGTCCTTCAGATTAAATGTATTTTCCTTCATATTCACTCACAGGAAACATTTCTATAAGAGTACATATTAAGGAATTAGTCAAATTTAAGATTAATTGAGAAAAGTTGAATAAGAAAATTCCAATGTCATATTTTTATCAGAGAAATTATTTTACCCCAAGAATTTTGAATGTGGTGACACAGTTATTTTTTTATTACCTTTAAATTTATCATTTGGCATAACAGGAAATGTATGCCCAATTCACCTGGCAATAGGCACTGCAATATTTTTAATAGCATTTTATAGAAATGTCATATCCAATTAGCAACTTCATTATGCCACCTCAACAATTAGTGAACTAATCCAGGATGTGCCAATAAAAATCACATCAGGTAATAGTTTCCTCAGCCATTTATAAGTTATTAATATGCTGTCAAGTTTGGAACTCAGGCTGAATTCAAAGCAGAGTCCACACTCTTCAGATTTGCTTAGTGGCGTTGTCAACCAGTGGCACTGGGTGAAAGGTGCTATTTTCTTATTCTCTTTTATCTAACTCATAATCTCTCCCCTTCTCTATGTGTCTCCATTGTTCTTCCTACATGACTAGAATCATGAGCTCGGTTAACACTGAACTGTATCTTCTAATAAATTCTGTTTCTGCTTATTTCTCCTGTCCAGTCAGGAGATGATGGATCAGGGTAAACTTTCAAACACAGAATATGCCATTAACATCTTTTTAAATATGTGATAGGGTACTGGTGGTATTTCCTTATTGACATTCTAAGTACATAGGTAAATTATAAAACTGTATTCTTCAGAAGTACTGAAATTACAATATTCATGTTTTTAATATATTAAAACTGTATTTGTGTTATGCTATCTTTTTTCTTTCTTTTTCCTTTTGAACTCTGCTAAATTGCAGAGGTAATCCCTAGTTGTCACTTATCATATGTTTAAATATGGAAATTTAGACACGTTTTTTTCAGGACATTGGTATAGTTGACGTACCCCAGATATAGATAGAGCAATTAGCTAACCAACTAGTATTTAGTAACCAACCAGTGCAGTATTGAAAACCAATTGCTTTTAGAGCCCAAACTGTAAAATGCCCCCTGAGATCTTTTAGTTAAGCGAAGATAGTCTTTAATGAGAGGAGTTGAAGATTAGAAAGGATGGAGTGACAGGGTGAAACTCACATAGCCTCAGGATAGCCATCATTTGTTTCAGAGAGAGACAGAGATAGCAAGGAGGTAAGACCCAAATAAGGGAATCATGCTAGATAGTTACATATAGAAAAACTTTTGAGTGTACTCAAAGTGGTACAGGTTAAGCACACTAATCTGAAAATTCAAAATATGAAATGCTCCAAAATATAAAACTACTTCACTGCCAAAATCATATCACCAGGGAAAATTCCACACCTGACCTCATGTGATATGTGATAGTCAAAATAAATGTTCATTAAAAGTACTGTATGATGTTGGGGTTACCAGCACCATGAGAGCTAATTCCTGCTTGGAGGTATTAACCAGCTGGAAAAATAAAAATTCTGAAAGTAATCAGTAAAGAACAGAAGACAATAGGAAGAACCATAGTATTCAAAGCTGGGATGCAGCAGATTTTCCAGCCCTGTTAGGAACTGGAACTGAACAAGGAAAAAAGCCCAAATCCTTTATTTAAGGGGAAATATATTAAAAGGTTTCAGTATGGCAGGCTTCTTGAGGAAAACAGGATAAAGATGGGAAAAGCAACTTGTTTGGAGCTAGGAAGGTTATGCCTGTATCTAGGGGCTGTGTTTGAACCTAGGGTTGTGAGCTAAGGTAGGGTGTCAGCTTTAATCTGAGCAATCTACATCCGGTGGATTCACAACAGAAGTTCTCAGAAAAGCCAACACCCATGCCTTGTGATGGCTCCAACAAACCCATAATTCATACACAGCCTCCAATAGTATGAAATTACCTTCAGGCTATGTGTATAAGATGTATGAATTCTGTGTTTATGTCCATTTTCGAGATATCTCATTATAAATATTCAAATATACCAGATCTGAAAAATACAAAATCTGAAACACTTCTGACCCCAAACATGTTGGATAAGGGGTATTCTACCTGCATAAACTGAAGTATTATGTTGTTTGGTGCAAGAATTATAATGCCAAACAAACTACAAGCCTGACCTAAAAATACTCCCGTACTTTCACTTATAAGATGGGTACATTCTGCAAGATAGTCATACTCACTAATGACCATTTTAGAGTCACAGAAGAAGATTATCTCCAAAGAGAAGAGTCAAGGGTAACATAAATAATTTTCTCTGTAACCAGAGCAAAATGTCTGCAAAGTCAATCCTGTAGGGATTTCAACATTGCTACAGAATCTCCATCTTTCTCTTCCAAATGACTTTTAGTTCATTTTGCAGATATCCATACTGACTTCATGGAGGCCATTTCACTTGTATTTTGTTTACTGATTATTAGATTAAAATGTCCTGCTCCCCAAAAAAGGATTGTATGCCACTCACAAAACCCTCATGGACTTGGACCTGGGTGTAGCATATAAGGAGGCTTGAGAGGCAAGCCATGCAGGAATTTGTAGATGACTTCAATGAGCTTCATCCCTAAATAGAAAGCAGTGAGCAGCCATGGAAAGGTCTTGTTTTACATGAGATTTGAGCCAAAGCTTGTATTGAGAATGCTTTCCTAGCACCAGTGTGTTGAATGGATTGGAAACGGATCACAGTTAATAAGAGACAATAAATTTAGTTTTAAAGCAATCATCTTGAGAGGTGATGATAGTTCATACTGGCTTGTGGCAAAGGAGATTTAAGAGAGTAGATCAATAGAGAAATATTTAAAAAGTAAAGTCAATTGATAATATTGGAAATAGTTGAGAGATAAAAAGGTAAGGGAGTCTTGAAATTTTGACCTGAAAATTTAGTTGGAAGGCATTTAATTTGATGAGAAAACAGCTAAAGAACAATTGGTAGGGGGTGATAGCTTGAAATTGAGCCACGTGGATATCATATGTTTGAAGTCACTTGAAGACATTTAATATTTTGAATTCAGAAGAGATGCCATCCTGGACAATTCATTTAGAAATAATGTGTATGTAAGTAATGATTGGGGTTCTGGGATTAAACTAGATAGCCTGGAAAGACACTTTAGAACGAAAACAGAAGAAAACCTAGATAAATTGAGCAGGTAGCTCCATGAAATAATTATACCCCATGCCAGATCAAAAGCACTTAGATTAAGTTCAAATTGAATTTCGTGCATGTACCATATTACACAGCTCTGAAAGGAGTATGATGCAGTGCTAAGAATTTTAACTCTTGAGACAAAAATATTACTTTGTCACTTAGTAACTGTTTACCTTGGGCAATTATCTAACAGTTTTGGCTTCAATGGTCCCATGGGGAAAAGGTGCATAAACCTGAATTAAAGAGCACTACAGAGAATTTTATTTTTTTTAATAAAGGTAAAACATTGTACAGTTTTTTTTCCATGAAGAATTAGCTCCCATATTATTAACCCTGTGATCTTAGTAATACAGGGACAAAAATTAAAATTTTAACTATTAAATCTTTTTTTAAATGTACTATAAGTAGAGTTTTAGTAAAACATTTGCCTAGCATGCACAAGACCCTAGGTTTGATCACCAGCACAGGGGAAAAATTAAATTGAATTAAAAAATAAATGTAGTAATTAATGCAAACCTGAATAACTGCAAATTTTTTAAAATAGTATTCCACATTCATGATCCATAATTACCAATGATGCTTTACAGTATACAGACTCCTCAAAAAATTAGAAATGTTACCACCATTTGACCCTGTTATCACACTCCTCAGCATATATCCAAAGAAGTTAAAATCAGCATACTACACTGATGCAGCCACACTGATGTTTATAGCAGCATAATTCACAATAGCTAAGGTATGGAACCAACTTAGGTGTCCAACAACAGATTATTAGACCAATAAAATGTGGTTTATATACACAATGGAATATTATTTGGCCATAAAGAAGAATCACTTTATGAAATTTGTGAGTAAACAGATGGATTTGGAGACTCTCATGATAAGTAAAATAAGTCAATCTCAAAAAACCAAAGGTTGAAAGTTCTTTCTGATATGTGGATGCTAACTCACAACAAGGATGGGGAATAGAAAATTCAGTGGATTAGACAAAGGAGACTGAAGAGGTAAGAAGGAATGTGAAAGACAGTAGAATGAATCTGACATCACTTTCTATGTTCATATATAAATACACCACAGTGAATTTCAAAGACTGGGATCCTAATTAGAATAAAATGTATTCCATGTTTGTATAAATATGTGAAAATATACTCTCTTGTTATGTATAACTAGAGAGAACAAATTTTTTAAAAGGATGCTTTAAATTTTCAATGAAGAAAAGTTTGCTGTTTTTGTAAGGGTGAGGAGATTTTTTTTTAAAATCTCATGACTTTGTTGTTGCACATTGCACAACTATAATATCAAACTGACTTTTTCTTCCAGAGTAATTAATAGCATTATCCTGTTACATTATCTCCATGATAAGAGAAAAGTAGCTCTCTTGGCCCCAGGTACTCTGAATTCTTTCATAAATGTGGCTTCTGTTACTTATACTTTTACTCATCCTCTTTTTCTCCCCTTCTGGAAGGGTGATTAAATTCTTGACTGGGAAAGGACTTCAAGATACTAACTACTCACAAAAAGAGAATGTTTTTGCTTCCTTTGAATATCTTCATTCCATTGCCATGTTAGAAAATAAACTCTCTGACCATGAAAAATCTCTTTCATTTTATTACAAAGTTTTATTCTCTAAAGATATCTTCTGTTCTACAAAGTCCACTACATCAGTTGATAGCTAATAAAGGAACCGATTAAAAAGAGGAAAAATACTTAAATGCACAGTACACTAGGTGTTTGGTCACTTTATTTTCCATTAAATATTTATGCCCTGTCCACATAAATTCTAATATATGAAAATTATTTCTGCAGAATTTCCCAAGGTGGCCTCTGGGATGGAGGTGAGGGAGAATGCCCACAAGAAATTGCAGTGCAGTCTCTCCATCAACCAGGAGCCATACACTGAAAATTAGCAACTGCTACATTACCATCAGTGTGGGGGCTGAGAAGGAGGAAAGCCACCAAGGGCAAAACTTCAGAGAACCTATGAAATCAAAAGGTACTGATTAGTTTCATCGAACCATCACACCGTCATCACATAAACAACCTGAGAAAAAGAAGTGAGGACATTAGTGTTAATCTGTTCACAAAGATTTCACTGGATTGTGAAAAACAGTAACTTCAAGTATGTCTGTGTGCTTAACTCAGAATCATGTCGTATCCCCTTGTCTTTAAATGTCTAAAGATTTTCCAATTGTTTCTTGTACTCATCATGGACTGCATGTTTTGCCAAACCAAAGAAGACAGTTATTTTTTATGAAAATTATATTGTCAAAGGATAGTCACTAAATGAGGATATTTAGAACTCTTTGGGCTGTTAAATGTCCATTTTCTGTTGCTAAAATACCTGTAGCTAGTTACTTCTAAAGGAAAGAGGTTTATTTACCTTATAGGTTTTTGGAGGCTCAAAGTCCAAGATTGGTCTCTGGTGAAGACTGCTCACAACCTGGTGGATGGCATATTGGTGGGAATGCATGTGAGAAGAGATCTCATGGGAACACAGGAGGCTGGAAAGAGGTACAGGTGTGTCTTCTTTTTATGACACCCTACCAGAGTTCCCTGAAAAATTATATTAATCTCTTCTTAGGGCAGTGCCCCCAATGACCTTGCACTAAGCCTGATGTGGGAAGGGTTCCACCACTTCTCACATCACCTCTCCAGAGTCTGAGCTTCCAGTATTTGAACCTTTGTCAAACAAGTCACACACAACAGCACCAAGTAACACACTGTATATATGTTAATGGGCACCTGTGGTCACAAACATTTTCTCAGCTATTTTTCCTCAAAAATTATTTACCAAAATAGGGAATATTCAACTTGTCTGATATTTTTGATATTTATGTTCTTATAGAAAAAGAAGTCAAACAGAATAATTCTAGTTTTTACCTGGTCTTAATAAAGGTATTTTATGGTTTTATTCAATTTGGACTTGCTTACTTTTATCTTACCAATTTTAATATGGCGATTGGAAAGCTTTAGTTTTACTACATCTTTTAGATTTTTACCTTTCAATTATTCTTTTTTGCTTTATTTTCCTCCTTTCAAATTTAAAATTTTTAAAAATCCATTTGGTTGTTTTATTTAGGCCACCATTACTTATTTCCCTTTTTTTTTTTTTTAATTTACCGTCAACCTGCCTTTATAGTTGGTGAAGAGCAGTTAGACCATGGACTCCTACCTTTTCTCCTTGGTAACACCATTGCTATGAAGGAGAACATTTTTTACTTATGAGACCAAAGCCAGCCGTTCCCTTCTTTGTTTTTGATTCCCTGCTCCATCTCACCACAGGAGACTCTTCCAGTGTGCATCAAGGCTGGCTGAACCCAGCTGGCTGTACTGAGCTTTCAGAGTGACTTGGACACTGGGGACAATCTGGCTCATTTACCAGCATCTGATTTTTTGGCCCAAAGAACAAAATCTCATAAACAGCATTTACAAAGGCTCAGTTTTCTAGGGTATCAAGCTTTGTGGCAACCTTCTTCTTGGAAAAGACACAGTGTTTTCGCCTTAGTCCAGCTCATCATTACATTGACAACACTTCCTTTTGTAAGGACTGACTGGAATTTAACTGAAAAATAAGAGCAAAAGGGAAAAAGAAAAAATCTAAGTAATCCAAATGGGGTTGGAGAAAAAAACTAAATAGCAAATCTCTCTAACAAATTCAACAATACCTAACTCCTGAACCTAGTTTTCTAAAACAAACACTTAAGAATCTATGAGTGCTTAATCAATTGAATTCCAGTCCCATTGAAGTCATTAATATATAATAACCACTCAACCTATCCACTGCTTTAAACTTTAACTTCAGATTGGCAAGGGGGTTTTATGTTGGCACAAAGATATTGTAGCTTAAATACCAATAAACTAGCATGAAACAAAGAAATTTCAGATCATGTTGCTCTAAACAAATGATGTTTCTTGATTCCTTATTAAAGGGGAAAAGAATAGAGGAAATGATCTTAATAAAGTAGCATAGTGGTTATATAAAAACATTTCTATAGTAATTTTCATTTACAAGCTCCATGGTGTACACAGCAAGGCAGAAATCAAGAGCACAACAACCCACACTGAACCAGGAGTAAATAAATATAACCATGGCCATGGCAGAGTCAAGAGGCAAAGCTAAGTTTAGCCAGCAGGCGTCAGAAGACAGAAAGTCCAGTGGGTAAGAGGATAAGTGTATAGTTCAAGATAACTAACTGAATCAGGACTCAGAAAGGTAAAAGGAGTGGCTGGAGGTGAGTTCTGCAAGTACTATAGGTTTTGACATTGCAGTGTATTAAAGCTGCCATCTAAATACTATGCTTTTGAAATAAAGACAAGGAGTTGAGAGTTGGAGGTTAAGTAAAGCATTTTCTTGAATTAATTATTCACCATGTTAATTCCTATGCCTGAGTGCCTATATGTATATACTACTGGATAATGCTTGATATTGTTGCACATTTATCATTTTTCTATATTCTGCCAATAGAATAAGAGTGGTATCCTTATCTGTCATGTTCATGACTATACCCATAGCTTATGGCATAAGATCAGCATATATCAGTTGCTTTATAAATATTTGGTGAATTTGCTCAATTGCTATCTTTTTCTGTTGGATTTTTGCTCAACTATAAACTATACATTATGTATCCAAAGATATTTTTCATACAGTTATAATCTCTGTTTTATTACATACGAAAAGTGAACATCTTTACTGTACTTTAACACTGCTCAGCAGCAACAGCTTTTACTGCCAAATACCATCTCTTTATTGGAAAGACATCCAAATTTTTAAGAGCTTTTACAGATTAAAAGTGACATATGGGGTGATTTCATTAAAGTGGGAGGAAATGCAAATTTACAACATTGTCTCTTTTTTAAAAAAACAAGGTAGCAATATTTTGAAAAGCATCCCTATTATAAAATACCATTAATGCAGTAAAAAATATAATACAATACTCTAAATATAATATTTCTTAGTTTGCAATACTGTTTCTAAGATCTAGATCAATCCTAAAAACGTGTCTTTAGTCTACATAATCTATCTCTAGAGGATATACATATAGACAATTCTTTTAATACAATGAGCAAATAATAAATATTGAAAATCTAGGAAAACATTTGACTGCATTTTGATTATGTATGAACCTACTGTTAAGTGAAGGACTTCCTATATGGGTATCCTGTGGTAGTAGAATTCTGCCAATTTCTCCTAGATCCCAAACCTGATACAGTAGAAACAAACCTAGTTCAATTGTGTGTTGTCAAGGAGTTAGATTACATGATGCACAACATGGCAAAGGATTCTGTGCCTCTTCTACAAAGCTTAATGTATCAGTTCACTTATTGCGGCAGAGCATTGGTGGTCTCCAATGACAGGTCTATTATTTAACTGAGAAAATTTGGGTAGAACTCAACTGTTCCCCATAAAACACCCAGGATTTACTTGTGGCTTTGCTGTGGTTTTAATACAGCTTTAATATGTCACTCAGGGGTTCATGTGTTAGAAGCATGATCCTCAGTGCAGTGATGAAGGGAAGTAATGGAATCTTTAAGAGGTGGGACTTATTCGGCGGTAACTGGGGTGCTGTCCTAGGGAGGAATTAATGTAGTTTCGTGGGATCCAGTTAGTTCTCATGAGAGTGCTGCTAAAAAAGCCAGAATGACTTCTGCCTGCTTTTTCACTTCCTGTCTTGCCATATGATCTATTCCTCTTCTGTGCACTCCCACCATTGATATAACACAGCCAAGGGAGTCCTCACCAGAGGCATAATCAAGGGAGCTGCCTGGTCTTGGACTTTTACTCTTTAAAATTATGATCTAAATCAAACACTTTTTTTTTATAAATAAGTGTTAGTCCTCAAGTACTTTGTTATGTCAATGAAAAACAGATTATTATGGAGTTTTAAGAGGTTACTAAGTAGCTTCACGATTTTCTAAACAATACAGAAATCATGAAGTGAGAAAGGGAGAAGTCACCCAAATGAAGATCCAGATGCCTGCATAATAGCAATTAGGACTACTTGAGAAGCTCAGCTTAGATTTATGGCAACAGTGGAGTTTTTAATATTGTACTTCAGAATCATATGTACCCATCTTGTCATAGGCCATGCTGGAAAACTCCAGGTCTTGCCTAAAGGGGCTTTGCCTCCAAAGCTTACAACAGGAAGAAACAATGAAAACACTATAGGAAGGAGCAACAAGAAAGAATTGCTTTTCTAAAATTCACCAGTCCAAAATTCTTTATCTAATAGTGAGGAGCAAAAGGGAATAGGGAAGAGGTAAGAATTACCCTAGAAAATCCTTTCTTGTAGGAATCTAAGGGTTGATGCTAAGTATTACCTTTCCAAGCCATTATTTCTTCAATCTCCCTTGCTAGATTTCTTTTCTGATGGATATAATTAGATATCAATTTAGAGCAATTCTTGCTTCTTTATTTCTCCTTTATTTTTACTTCTATTTACATCTCTCTCATTTTATGTTTTGCTACTCGTACAATATAATTTTTAAATAGCCATATTTAAAAATGGGTTTTTTTATGGAAATACATTAAGATACTTAAGAGAATAAGAAATTCATATAATTAATGCTATGATTGAAATAGAATTAGGAAAAAACAAAATCACCTATAGTGTAGTGAAAGATAAGGGGTTTTATTGCCTATTAATGTGGACTGAATTGTCATAGAGAGCAGAAATATATGAAGAGCCTCAGAAAGGTTACTGGGAAAGCAAAGCTGAGCAAAAATTAAGAGAAAGTTCTTGCCCTAAACACCTGTCTTAGTATAATAGCCAAAAATGTTAAAAATATATGATCAAAGGTAATGAAGGTTTTTTTTCCATGCTAATTATGATGGAATATTATAGAAAATGTAATGCTTTATTATTAAAGCAGCATATCTGTAATTAGTGTAAAACTACAAACATGGGAAAATTGTAGCTTTGCAACCCTTTATTAGCAAAGATTGCAAATAATAAAAAAATAATTTAAGTAGCCTAAAGACATCAACAAATTCTTAAAAACTAGCCTATTTCAAACTAGCACCTCAGCACCTACATGTTTCTTACAAAGTTTGAGTAATGAAAATTTATCCTTTTAGTCCACAGTTTGTGTAAAGAATAAATTTGATTAGAGACCATATAACATGCATGCCTTTGAGGACTCAGTTATTAGAGGACAAAGTCTATGGTATTCCAGCTATGTTATTTCTTAGTACAAATGTTGTGTACTGAAAGGACTTTCCAAGATTCTTCACTCCAGTTGGGAAATACCAAGAATAATCCCTAGTGTTTGGTATGAGCATAAATATCTAAACTCATTTTTATACCAAATGTATAAAGTACAGACAAATAAAGCTAGTTAGCATCAAATAAGCTGTGTGGTAGCTTAGGCTGGTGATAACTAAAGAATAAGTTTAGTAGAAGACAAGATCAGCCAGAGGTCTGAACCACAAGTCTCTGTAATGGAGGTTGTGCAATTTTAGTTTTCATGGAATGGGGGAAGGCTAAAGTATAGAAGAAGGAAGTAGCCTGGAAAGGAAGAAACAAGTCAAAGCAAGCATATGTCAATAGTCATAAAACTCCAGGGCCCATCCAAAGAGGTTGATTCTAGAACTACATGTTTTTGCTTTGAACATTTTAATACATTCTGTCCAACATGGGAGCCCATGACTCATAAGTAATTATAGGAAGTAGTTTTAGTCATAGGAAAAGTCAGAAATCCTACAGAAATTGAGTCCTTGCCTTCAAACAGACAACACACACGTTCACTTGCAGCCTATAGCTTCATATTTGTTTTAAGTTTTCTTTTTAGTGCATTGTAGTTGCACATAATAATGGGGTTATTTTGACATATTAATAAATGCATATAACATAGTCTGCTTCATTTCAATCTCTAGTATGTTTCTCTTGCTTTCACCCTGGTCTGCTTGATCCCCTTCCTCTATTCTATTGGTCTTTCTTTTGTTTATTTATTTTAATTGGCATAGTTATATGTAAATTTGGAATGCATTGTGAAATATCCTTGCATGCACACAGCATAATTTTTTTCAACTTTATTCCTCAGTTTTTTTCCCTTTGCCTACCCTTCTCCCTGCTTCTACTCTACCATTCTTCCTTCTCTGTATCATGTGCCTTTTTATTGAGTTATTAGCTTTTCAGTATTGAGTTTTTTGACTTTTGTATATTTCACATGATTCTCTTTTTTTCAATTCCTTTTTTAATCTCTCTTTAACTTCTACACATGAGAGAAAACATGAGACCCCTGACTTTCTGAGTCTGGCTTATTTCACTTAGCATAATGTCCTCTAGTTCTAACCATTTACCAATAAATGCCATACCTTTATTCTTCCTTGTGTCTGAGTAAAATTCCATTGTATAAGTGTGTGTGTGTGTGTGTGTGTGTGTGTGTGTGTTGTGTATATACATATATATTGTTTTCTTTATCCACTCATCTATTGAAGGGCACCTATGCTGATTCCATAGCTTGGTTATTCTGGATTGTGCTGCTATAAATATTTGGAAGCATATATAGTATGCTGATTTCAGAGCTTTAGAATAAATACCAAGAAATGGGATAAGTTGGTCATATGGTGGTTCCATTCCTAGTCTGGAGGAATCTTCATACTGCTTTCCAATGTGAGTGGTGGTACTAATTTACAGTTCCACCAACAATGTATGAGTATACCTTTCTCCCCACAACCTCACTGCCAGTTATCATGATTTGTAATCTTGGTAATTGCCAGTCTGATCAGGGTGAGGTAAAATCTCAGTGTAGTTTTGATTTGAGCCTCCCTGATTGCTAAAGATGTTGAACTTTTTAAAACGTATTTGTTGGTCATTTGTATTTCTTCTTTTGAAAAATGGCTCTGTATCTTGTTCCCTTTTCTTGAGTGGGTTATTAGCTTTTCAGTGTAGAGTTTGAGTTCTGTATATATGCTGGTTATTAATACCCTGTCTAAGGAGCAGCTGGCAAAGATTTTCTACCATTCTGTAGTCTCTCTCTTCATGTTCTTAATTGTTTCACATGGTGTAAAGAAGCTTTTTAAATTTACTGCTATCTCACTATTGATTCTTGATTTTATTTCTTGAGCTTTAGGAGTCTTATTAAGCAAGTCAGTGCCAACATCAATGTGTTAGTGTTCTTTCCCTGTGTTTCTGGTCTAATCCTGGGCCTTTGATTCACTTTGAGTTGATTTTTGTGCAAGGTAAGAGGTAAAAATCTAGTTTCATTCTTCTATATTTGGCTGTCCAGTTTTCCTAGCACCGTTTCTTAAAGAGGCTATCTTTTCTCCAATTTAAGTTTTTGGGAACTTTGTCAAGGACAAGATGACTGCATTTATGTGGATTGTCTCTGTGTTTTCTAGTCTATTTCATTGGTCTTCATAGTTTTTTGTTTGCTTGTTTGTTTATTTGTTTGTTTTGCCAATACATGCACAGCTTCATATTTTTTCAGTAAAATAAAAAAGAAATGTTAATTCAATGCCTGTTCTTTTTCTTGTTGTGTTCAATGCCTTCATAGTCTCTGGGTCTTCTACCTTTGTGTCATTTTCTTATGTTTAGATTTAAGAACAAATTAGGTTTCTTCAGGTTTAGTCCTTCATGCTGTGGCACTTTCACTGTGAGGGTTCCTGTAACAAAGTACAGGTGGATGAAACAACTGAAGTTCATTGTCTCACAGTTCTGGAAGCTAGAAATCTGAAACCCAAGTATAAGCAGTCCGGCTCCTTTTGAGGGCTCTAATGAGAGCTCTTTGAGGTCTCTCAACTTCTAGTGGTTTGTTGCCAATTTTTGGCATTTCTTAGCTTATAGGACCAACACCCCAATTGTTTCTTCATGTTTTCATGACATTTTCCCCATGTGTGTATCTCCATTCAAACATCCCCTTCTTATAGGGACAATAGCCCTACTCCAGCATCTTAACTAATTACATCTGCAAAGACCAAGTTGCCAAATAAGGCCATGTCTGGGGAGTCAGGACTTGATGTATGAATTTGGGAGGTGGGATGCAATGGAATTCACAATAGTACTTCTGATCAGGCTTGCATACAAACCTTGTTGCATAAATCTTATTTTCAACCAACTCAAAGAACAAATTCTGAAATATGGGGAACATTGAGTATCCTGGATAAGATCTATAAAAGTAATACTTTTATAACCATGTAAAAACCATTTCTTGAAAAATAATACTTTATTTCCTTTTAATTTTACTACCATTTCAATTTTCTTATCTTTTACGGATTCCTTTGCCATTTGAGCAGGATTCATACTTCACATTCTCAAAACAGCCATCACTAGAAGACTTTCCAATCTCCAAATTCAATCTCTGTTTTTGATCTCAGAGTCTTTTAACTTTCACAATAATTCTTGATAATGTCAACTTCAGACTATCTCAGCTCCAGGATTTGTGATATTCAATTCAGCGCCTCTTTCCTTACACTTCTGACAACATAATTTGATTATTTCATCTCTCTCTCCATCTGTCTTCCTTCTATATAAATATTTCTTAAATAATTGAATAGATGAACAAACAGGTAGATATGTGAAACATTGTGGACTTAAGGGCAATAGAAAGATGGATTTATTTAAGGAAATTATCTGACTAGATTAGTCTGTCATATTAATACTCCCCCACTCCTTTTATCTAACTCTAATTTTCCTTAAATTTCTCTGAAAATTATTATTTTAAAAAATTCACTCTCTCAAGAACTTCATGGAGGCTTCATTCCTCCAAGAATGTCACGGGTGACTATTAACTCAAATTCAAGGTCTTTTAATGTTTCCAACACCCCACTTCTCGATATTTCCATACAGGTTCTCTAAGATCTTTGTACTAAGTTTTTTTATTTATATAACTTTGATACTGTTTCATTCTTCCCAGAATATCATTTGCTAATAGTTTATGCTTTAATTAAATTACTCTTATATTTGTCATCAATTATTTTCTGGAAAAATATTTTGCTGATTATATTATAGCTTTGTTTCCTGGAAGTAAAAACATCATCCCTTTTATCTTACAACTTTCATGGATTACGGTAATTCTTACTAATTCTCTATGATAAAAGTTTAGGGGTTATTCATTTCATACTGATAGCTGCACAGACTATTACTTTTAAGGATTATAGAGTCCTATAACAAGAACAACAACAAAAAAGGCCATTTCTATTCCTTGCTGTCCTTTGGCAAAGGAGGACTAATGTATGTTAGACTCAGCAACTTATTAGCAAATTGTTTAAGGATAATAAAAACTTCTAGGTAACAAACATAAAATTATGAGATCCAACATGCAGAAAGACTCTACAAAAATTAATAAAAGGACACTCACATTCATTATAAATCTTTCTCCCTTTTTTGCCCAAATGAAATCTTTTGTCTATTTTTCCTATGATTGAAAATCATTGGATATAAAGTATATTGCTATTTGTGCTTGAAAGAGGGTTTGAAAATATGTAGACACAGATAACATCAAAACTAGATAAAATGTAAAGCCTTTTATTCAAGTTGTTTTTTTAAAAATATTGTATTTTCTCTCACCTCTTCCCTTATTTTGAATTATGCTCTAAGTATAAGATAATCAGCAATTTCATACAAGTTTTTAGAATGCAAACAGAAATTGAGCTTTATAGTAATGGGTATTACTGTGGAATTTACCATAATCAGTAAGTCCATAGAAATATTTTAGATAAATTTTTAAATTTCATTACAACTTTAGATTTATAGAAAATTTGCTTGGATAGTAGAGTTTCCATATGCTCCACACCCAGTTTTCTCTAATTAGCATTCTATGTCAGTATGGCCTATTTATTACAATTAAGAAAACCATTTGATATAGAATTACTAAATGATGGCCAGGATTTATTCAGAGTTCCTTTGTTTGTAACTTAATTTCTTTGTTCCATCTCAATGCCATATATATATATATATATATATATATATATATATATATATATATTTTTTTTTTTTTTTTTTTCTTTTTAAATCATCTTAGGCTCCCCTTGGCTATGAAAGTCTGTCAACTTTCCTTGTTGCTGAAGACCCAGACAGTTTTGAGAGTACTGAAGAAGGGTATTCCATAATGTCTCTCAATCTTGTCCTTCAGTGTGATATTTTCTTCCTTGTTAGACAGCACTGATGAGTTGGAGTGAGGACAGTTACTGAGGTAAAGTGATATTTCATCACTTTATATCAAGGGTGCCTACTACCAACAGGATGTACCACTATTGATATGACCCTCATCACCCAGCTGAGGTAGTTTGTCAGGCTTTTCCACTGTCAAGTTACTGCCCTTTCCACCAGCCTTTCCATACTGAGTTTAAAAACAGTGATATGCAGAGATCACACTTAAGGAATGGGAATTCCATTCTCCCTCCTTTGAAACAGAACATCTATGTAAGCAGAATTTGTTGGCATGGGAGATTTGACTGCTTTCTCTCGTGTATTTATTTACACATGTTATTTCCATCAATATGAACGCAGATGGTTATATTGCATTTTAGGTTATGATCCAATGATACCATGATTATTTTGTTGTTCTTGATATTCCAGCTTTGTAACTGGAAGCTTTTAACTGATTCTTGTATCTTTTTTTTTTTTACTTTCTTTTATTTTTTATTTGTTCTACTTAGTTACACATGACAGTAGAATGCATTTTGACACATGTTATATAAATGGAGTATAACTTCTCATTCTTCTAGTTATACATGATATAGAATCACAGGGATGGTGTAATCATACATGCACATAGGGTAATAAAGCCCAATTTATTCTACAATCCTTCCTAACCTCATGCTGCCTCCTCTCATTTCACTACCCTCCACCTAATCCAAACTACCTCTATTCTTTCCTATCCACCCTGACTCCACGTTTATTGTGAGTTAGTTCCTGCATATCAGTGAAAACATTTGGCCTTTAGTTTTGGAGGATTGGCTTATTTTGCTTAGCATAATATTCTACAGCTCCATCCTTTTATGTCAATTGCCATAATTTCATTCTTCTTGAAGGCTGAGTAATATTCCATTGAGTATATAGACCACCCTTTCTTTTATTACTTTATTTTAATTAGGTATATATGACAGTAAAATGCATTTTGATTTATTGAACACAATTGCAACACAACTTTACAATGTAGCATCACATCATATGTGCAGTCATACATGTACCTAGAGTAATAATGTCCATCTTATTCTACTACCTTCCCTACCCCCATACCGCCTCTACACCCTCCCTCCCCTTTGCCTCATCAAATTTCCTCCATTTTTCCCATTTCCTGCCCCCACCACCAGTATGGATCAGCATCCACTTATCAGACAGAACATTTGACCTTTGGTTTTGGGGGATTGGCTTACTTCAATCAGCATGATATTCTCCAACTCCATCCATTTACCTGCAAATGCTATAATTTTATTCTCTTTTAATGCTGAGTAATATTTCATTGTGTATATATTCCATACTTTCTTTATCCATTCATCTATTGATGAGCACCTAGTTGGGTCCCATAGTTTAGCTATTGTGAGTTGAGCTGCTATAAACACTGATGTGGCTGTGTGACTGTAGTACGCTGATTTTAAGTTCCTTGAGTATAAACCAAGGAGTGGCATAGTTGGGTCAAACTGTGGTTCCATTCTAAGTTTTTTGAGGCACCTCTATACTGCTTTCCATAATGGTTATACCAATTTGAAATACAACCAGCAATGCATAAGTGTATTTTTTTCCATATATTTGCCAACATTTTTTGTTGCTTTATTCTTGATAATTGCCATTCTGACTGGAGTGAGATAAAATCTCAGTGTAGTTTTAATTTGCATTTCTCTGGTTGCTAGAGATGTTGAACATTTTTTCAAATATTTGTTGATCAATTTTATTTCTTATTCTGTGATGTGTGTTAAATTCTTCAGCCAATTTATTGATTGGGTTATTTATTTATTTATTTATTTGGTGTTTTTCTAGTTCTTTATATATCCAGGAAATTGATGCTCTATCTAAGATGCATATGGTAAATATCTTCTCCCATTCTGTAGGCTCTCTCTTCAGTTTATTGATTGTTTTCTTTGCTAAGGAGAAGCTTTTTAGTTTGAATCCATCCCATTTATCAATTCCTGATTTTACTTCTTGAGCTTTTCGAATCTTAAGAAAGTCAGTTGCTAAACCAACCGGATGAAGATTTGGGCCTACTTTTTCTTCTATTAGGTGCAGGGTATCTGTTCTAGTGCCCAACTCTTTAATCCACTTTGTGTTGTTTTCTGCAAGGGGAGAGAAAGATATTTAATATTATTTTGATACATAAGGATTTCCAGTGTTCCCTGCACCATTTGTTGAGGAGGCTGTTTTCTATCTAATCTATGTTTTTGGCTTCTTTGTCTAGTATGAGATAACTGTATTTATGTGGGTTTGTCTCTGTGTCTTCTATTCTGTCCCATTCATCTATATGTCTGTTTTGGTGCCAATACTATGCAGTTTTTTGTTTTGTTTTGTTTGTTTGTTTTTTGGGGGTTTTTTGGTATGGCTCTGTAGTGCAGTTTAAGGTCTGGTATTGTAATGCCTCCTGCTTTATTCCTCTTGCTAAAGATTGTGTTGGCTATTCTGAGTCTCTTATTTTTCCAGTTGAATTTCATGATTTCTTTTTCTAGTTCTATTAAGAATGACATTGAATTTTTAATATAAATTGCATTAAATCAGTATAATGGCTTTGGCAGTATGGCCATTTTGACAATATTAATTCTGCCTATCCAGCAGTATGGGAGATCACTTCATCTTTTAAGGTCTTCTCCAAATTCTTTTTATAGTGTTCTATAGTTTTCATTGTGAAACTTTTTAACCTCTTTTGTTAGATTGATTCCTAAATATTTTATTTTCTTTGAGGCTATTGTGAATGGGGTCATTTTCCTAATTTCTTTTTCAGTGGATTCATCACTGATGTATAGGTACAAATTTGATTTATGAGTGTTAATTTTATATCCTACTACTTTGCTGAATTCATTCATTAGTTCTGGAAGTGTTCTGGTGGGATTTTTTGGGTCTACTAAATATAGAATCATGTCATTGATAAATAGTAATAGCTTGAGTTCCTCTTTTCCTATTCATATCCCTTTAATTTCTTTCTTCTGTCTTATTTCTCTGGTTAGAGTTTCAAGGAAGATGTTGAATAAAAGTGGTGAAAGTGGGCATCCTTGCCTTGGTCCTGTTCTTACAGGGAATGCTTTCAATTTTTCTCCATTTAGAATGATATTGGCCTCAGGTTTAGCATAGATAGCTCTTAAAATGTTGAGGTATGTTCCTGCTATACCTAGTTCTTCTAGATTTTTGAGTATGAAAAGGTGCTGTGTTTTTGTTGTTGTTGTTGTTGTTGTTTGTTTGTTTGTTTGTTTTATTTGTTTTTTTGGTCAAATGTTTTATCTGCATCTATTGAAATAATCATATGATCGTTTTCTTTAAGTTTATTGATGTTATAAATTATGTTCATTGATTTCCATATGTTGAACTATCCTTGCATCCCTGGGATGAACTGCACTTAATCATGGTGCACTGTCTTTTGAGTGTTTTTGTATACAATTTGCCAGAATTTTATTGAGAATTTTTGCATCTATGTTCATCAGGGATATTGGTCTGAAGTTTTCTTTCCTTGATGTGTCTTTGCCTCGCTTTGATATCAGGGTGATACTAGCCTCATACAATGAGTTTGGATGTGTTCCCTCCTTTTCTTTTGAATGTAATAATTTGAGGAATATTAGTGTTAATTCTTCTTTGAAGGTCTTGTAGAACTCGGCTGATAATTTATCTGGGTCTAGGCTTTTCTTGATTGGTAGAATTTTTATGGTGTCTTGTATTTCATTACTTGAGATCAATCTGTTTAAATTGTGTATATCCTCCTGATTCAGTTTGGGTTGATCATAAGTCTCTAGAAATTTCTTGATGACTTTGAGATTTTCTATTTTATTGGAGTATAAATTTTCAAAGTAGTTTCTAATTATCTCCTGTATTCCAGTAGTGTCCATTGTTATATTTTCTTTTTGATCTTGAATTTTAGTAATTTGAGTTTTTTATCTTTCTCTTTGTTAGAATAGCTAAGGATTTATCAATTTTATTTATTTTTTTAAAGAACCAACTTTTATTTTTGTCAGTTTTTCAACTGTTTCTTTTGCTTCAATGCCATTGCTTTCAGCTCTGATTTCAATTATTTTCTGTCTTCTAACTTTGCTGTTGATTTGTTCTTTTTTTTTTTTTTGTAGGGCTTCGAGATGTAATGTCAGGTCATTTATTTATTTAATTTCTATTCTTTTAATGAATGAGCTCAGTGCAATGAACTTTCCTCTTAGCATTGCCTACATAGTGTCCCAGAGATTGTGAAATGTTGTATCACTGTTCTCATTTACCTCTAAGTATTTTTTAAGTTTCATCCCTGATATCTTCTGTGCATTCATCATTTGATAGCATATTATTTAATCTCCAGGTATTAGAGTAACTTCCAATTTTTTTAAATAATTATTTTTTAGTTTTAGTAGGACACAATACCTTTATTTTATTTATTTTTATGTGGTGCTAAGGATCAAACCCAGGGCCCAGCACATGCTAGGTGAGCATTCTACCACTGAGCCACAACCCCAGCCTTAGAGTAGCTTCTATTTTTTTATTTTATTATTGATTTCTAATTGTATTCCATTATTATCTGATAGAAAACAGGTATATTCTTACCGCAGTCTGGCTGGGCACAAGATCACGAGCCACTCAAGCAGGAACAAACTTTATTTTTGAAATAGCCGCCAATACCCCATATGCGCCCGGGAAGATTGCCGGTCCACACACGCGGCCGGTCTCCTCCCGGAACCCCTGAGCAAGTTCCTCCCCCGGAATTCCCTCCTACTGCACTTTCCCAACCAATGGGAACTCTCCAGGAGTCCCGCAGCAGGCCAAGGTGAACAGCAGGAGTTCGGTATCCATATGAATGTAATTTTTAACATAATCATATCATCTCAATGGCTAACTGGCATCACCTTTCAATCAAAAATGCCATGCATCATATTAATTGGCTGTGGCTCTTAGCATATTCTCTATTTTTTTGTATTTTCTAAGAGTTGCTTTGTGGCATATGATATATTTTAGAGAAGGCTTCATGTGTTGCTGAGAAGAAAGTGTATTCATTCATGGATGGACAAAATATTCTATATGTGTCCATTGAGTCTAAATTATTGATTGTATTGTTTAATTCTATAGTTTCTTTGTTTAGTTTTTGTTTGGAAGATCTATCCAGCAGTAAGAGAAATGTGTTAAAGTCACCCAGTACTACTGTGTTGTGGTCTATTTGATTCTTGAAATTAAGAAGGGTTTGTTTGATGTACATTGATGCTCCATTGCTTGGGGCATAAATCTACATGACTGTTATGTCCTTAAGCAGTATGAAATGTTCTTCTTTGTCACTTCTAATTCACTTTGGCTTTATCTGATGGACATCCTTTCACTGTCAGTCTGTGGATGTCTTTGCCTATGAGGTGAGTCTCTTGGAGACCGCATATTGTTGTTGTTGTTGTTTTTAAATCCAATCTGCCAGTCTATGTGTTTTGTTTGGTGAGTTTTAGGCCATTAACATTCAGAGTTATTATTGAAACATCATTTGAATTTCTTTCTTCTTTTTTTTTTTTTTAATTTGATTTACTTTCTCCTTTACTTGACTTTTCCTTGAATGTAGTTCCTCCCTTGCTGATTTTCACCATCTTTTAAAATTTTCTCCTCATGGAATATTTTACTGAGAATGTTCTATAGTACATGTTTTCTCTTTGGGAATTATTTTAATTTGTGTTGATTGTGGAAGGTTTTTATTTCATCTTCAAGTCTGAAGCTTAATTTTGCTTGATATAAAATACTTAGCTAACATTCATTTTCTTTCAGACATTGATATATATTATCAATCTAGACCCTCCTAGCCCTGTGGGTCTGGTTGAGAAATCAACTTAGTTACAAATTATTTTCATCCTATATGTAATTTGACCTTTTTCTCTCTCAGCATTTAAAAGTGTATCCTTGTCTTGTATGTAGTCATTCTCATTATAATGTGCCTTGGTATAGGTCTGTTGTAATTTTGTACATTTGAGATCCTGCAAGCCTCTTGTATTTGATTTTTCACTTCATTCCTTAGGTGTGAGAAATTTTCTGATATTATTTCATTGAAAAGATTGTGCGTTCTTTTGGTTAGTATGTCCACTCCTGCGTCTACCTCAATAAACCTTGAATTTGGTCTTTTAATATCATCCCATAATTCTTGGAAGTTCTATTCATGGTTTTTCATTATCTTCTCGGCATGGTCAAATTTATTTTTAAGACTATATATTTTGTCTTAATTGCCTGAGATTTTGTCTTCCAAGTGGCCTAGTCTCTTGATCCTACTTCCCATTGAATTTTTAATTTGGCTTGATTCCTTCATTTCAAGAATTTCTGCTTGTTTTCTTTTCATAATCTCCATCTCTTTATTGAAGCAATGTTTCACCTCTTGAAATTTATCTCTGATTTCACCCCTTACATTGTCCTTTACCTCACAGGTCAGTTTAACTATTATATTCCTAAACTCTTTCTCTGTTAATTCTTCTACTGTGTTGTCAGTGGATTATTGAAGCATCTTGGTTTGTGTGGGGTGCTTTGTTCCCTTTTTTTTTATGTTGTATGTGTCTCTACCCATATGGCAGTGTGGATCTCAGGCAGTATAATTTCTACCCTGTAGACTTATAGTGTCCCTGAAGGTTTCCAGTACTTTGTCTTTAAAGGGAGACTAATATTAACAGTACCCAATGCAAACAATATACAGCCTTAAACCAAAAAGCACCTATTAAGACATCTACAGTTTTGTAGCAATAAACAGAAATGATGTGTTCAATTATTGTCTACAATATATAAACAGTAAGTTTCTAAAAGAGTTTACAAGTTCAAAGGTACACAAAGAGAGAACAGAAGTGGTGTAGGATGTGATGTGTACGAGGAAGGAGGAGAGAGGATGGAAGTCAAAAATTAAAGAAAGAGAGAAAGAGAAATTAATATAGGTTGGCTGTTAGCAGGAGAAAAGAGAGAAAGAGAATCCAGGCAAACAGTTAAGTGAGAGGAAATATATATACAAAATTACAAAGAAAAAGAAAGTAAAAATAAAAGAGCATACAACATAACTGTAATATACTATTCAGACATTCCTGTCCTCAATAAACTGATGCATAAAAATGCTTGTCTTCAAAAATTGTAGTGATATGAGAGAGAGAGAGAGAGAGAGAGAGAAATTCTTGATGAAAAATTGAACAATTATTTCTGCTGACATTTAAAAGTTTATCAGCCTCTCATCTTAGCAGATGGGGGTGGTTATCTGGAGTTTAATGGTAGCTCTACCCTCAGAATGGTGAGAGTTGGTAGGGTGGGTGGCTTCATCCTGAACAGGAAACTCCTGGAGTGGAGTATGGCGATTTATGTTGGAAGACTGCATCCCAGGAATCTCCTTTGAGTTTTACTTGTGTGATGTAGGAGCCTGATCTTAATTTAGCCCCTTACATCACCTTTGGACCCCATAATTCTTGATCTCTGATTTAGTCTCCAAACTCAATCTCTCCTGTCCTTGACTTTTTAAGTTCCCGGTCAGGCACTTCTATCCCAGGTAGTCCTGAGGGCTGGGCATTGGTACCTGGGTCCCTGTAGTGCAGAACTCTTCTGTATTGGGTGGATCAAGACCAGATGATGAGACCTGATGGCTAACTGCATAGTTGCAAGAGGTTGGGGGGTAGGGAGGGGTTGGGAGACTGGAGATTGGAGAGCCAGAAGGCCATGTGGGTGCTGGACTGTTGGTAGACCTGGCAGGACCAGGGGATCCAGCGGTGGATGCCAGACTGGGGAGGGAGTTGGGGACCAGGCTGCTGCTGGGACCCTCGAGTGTTGGCCCAAGTGGGCCCTGGGAACCCAGTGGTTGCCAGACCAGTTGACTGAGCAAGCCAAAAACAATATTCCTTACCACATTCTTCCAGCCTTCCAACTCACTGTGGCAAGCTCTTTCAGTCCCCATGCATGTTAGAACTAGCACAAACAGCTCTCTCCTCCAGCCTCTCTAACCTGTGCTCACTGGGGTGAAATGCTCCCAGTTTCTGACGCTCCACAGGATTTCTAGGCTCAGACCAGCCCAAATAGTCCTACCTGCAAACTCACAGACCTCGGTTTCAGTTTCTGTAGGCTCAGCCATGCTGGAGTCCCAAGAACTCAATGTTGTTTTAATTTTCAATTAGAGAAACTACCAGGGATGCGCACATACAAAGGAGTGACCACATGAAGAAGCAGCAAGTTGGTGGCTATTAGAACATGTAGCAGGAAGACTTCAGGTGTAACCAAACCTGCAGGCACCTTGATCCTCCTGTATTTTTTATATTCCTCATCATAATGGGATTTGTTTAGCTTTGGATATTTCCTTTTGGATATTTCAGTCCTAGAATGAGTCATTTCTCCAAGAAAGTCTGGTCCCTCTTACTGAAGAATAATATTAGAAACGAAGATAAGGTACTATCTGTGCTTATTGCCTTTGGGGTATTGTTGCTTCTAGAGTTCCTCAGCTAACAAATCAGTTTTATGTGTGTAAATAACCCGTGTATATAAATGTATCTATGAATGACTCCGTATATAAATATCTGTATCTCTATTTAATACACCAAATGTGAAATCATACTGATATCTTCCACCCTAATATACTGCCACATGGATCACTTTAGTCACTTCCTATTGCTATTGTATAACTTTCTAATCAAACTGTGAGTTCTAGCTCCCACTGTTTTCTGTTCACCTCATTATTCAGAAATCATGGAATTTTCAACCTGTACTCCCATGAGAAATGGTTTTATCAACTAGAATACAATGATTATTTAGAATCACTTTTAGTCTTACAGAATTCGAGCATTTTTAAAGTTACTTATGCCAGCAACTTTTTATTTCATCTTCTTTTTTTAACAATGAAAGAGAAGGTTTTAATGTCATTCAGAGAAAAATACCAATAAACTTATTATGTTGTTATTAACAACATTGTAAGCAATTATTGTTGCACTTATAGTCCATCAACTGGAAGATGGTTTACTATTCATAATTGTCAAATTACATGCATATAGACTATATTATAAACAACTCAAAGTTGAGAAACTTACATCTTGATAGTAAAATGAGAAACATAATAATTGCATAAAATAGAATAACAAATAGAAAAAATGCCAAGAAATATGAGAAATTATCAATCTTGTTAATGAAATGGGAAGTACTAATGAAAGCTATGAAATATAGTTGAACTTGGATTCATTGCTCACATACGTAGTGAACATGGATGCACAGTAATTGATCCAGCTTAAAAATTAATTTTACCTGATTAAGTTGTAAATATTCATACATTCCATTCTGCAAAATCATTTAAGAGATAAACTTTACAGGGAGGAAGGTTTCTTGTATATATGCAACATAGAGGACTTTCAGAGAAGAATTTCTTGTGTCCCCCCACCCCGCCACATTCTTCTTTGTATCTCTGTAACATGCAGGTGTCTAAGTCTGTCTGTGCTCCATATTATGAAAACCTCATTTGTCTCATTTGTTTTCATACTGCTGATTTTAGAAAAAAAAAATGTTAGAGATTTTGTCACACCAATTACTGCTTCAGTATGAAGAAAATAAAGTTATATGTAACCATGTTTTTAAAAGTTGGAAAGATAAAAAATTCTCTGTACAGTGTATATTATTCTGTGTTACCCACACTTAAAATCCATTTTAGACTAGAACCAAAAGATAGTTTCTGAATTATTCCATCTTCTTTAGTGAGGTAATTTCATATATTTGTAACAAACAAAGTTAGATTCTGTTGTAGACTTGGCAATCTATCCTTGTATTCTCCAAAATTCCCAAATAATTTTTATAAATTTGCTTATTTTTAAGATCATTTTTTGTGATATAAAAGTCCTGTGGCATTTTACAAATATATGTCATATATTCACATATAATATCATACAGAACAGTGTTTTCACTGAAAAAAATCTGTATTTAAACTATTTAATCTTCTCCTCCCCACAAATTCATAGGGGCTGCAGATTATATATATATATCACATACACACACACACACACACACACACACACACACACAAACATAAAACACATAGGTTTGCGTTTTTAAGAATGTTATACTAGTAGCTGGGTGCAGTGGCACATGCCTGTAATCCCAGCAGCTCAGGAGGCTGAGGTAGAAGAATCACTTGCTCAAAGCCAGCCCCAGCAAAATATGGGGACAAAGCAACTCAGTGAATCTATAAATGAAATACAAAATAGGACTGTGCATATGGCTTAGTGGTCAAGTTCCCCTGAGTTCAAGCCCTAGTACCACCCCCCCCCCAAAAAAAATATGTTAGACTGGCTGGGAGTGTAGGTGGGTGGTAGAGCACTTGTGAGCATGCATAGGTTTAATTCCCAGCAATGCCTAAATGGAATAATGTGTTATAAAGACTCTAGTATAGCTTTCTTCAATTATCAGTATGCATTCAGGTGACCTACATATATGTCTGTGGCTTGATATTGCTAAATATATTCCTTTGTATTCATGTTCCCCAGTTGAGGAACTGTTACTTCCAATTTTGGAAATTTGAATAAAGCTACTATAAACATTCATGTGCAGGTTTTCATATGAACATAAAACTTTAAATCAGCTGGGCAAATATCAAGAAGCACAATTGCTGAATTCAAAGATAAAATTGTGTTGAGCTTTGTAAGAATCTGCCAGTCTGTTTAAAAGTGACTGAATCATTTCAAGTTCCTACTAGTAATGAATGAGAATTCTGATTGTTCCATATCTTTGCCAGTAATTAGATGGTAAGATTTTTGGATTTTATACATGCTAATAAATATAATGGTATCCCATTGTTTTCATTGGTAATTATGTGATGGCAAATAATATTGATCATATTTTCAGATGCTTACTTGATATCTCTCTATCTCCTTTGGTTAAGTGTATGTTCAAACATTTGCCCAGATTTCAGTTGGGCTATTTTCTTATTGTTGAGTTTTAAGTGTTTATCAATTGTTTTCTTTCATGGATCATGCTTTTAGTATGATATTATAAAATTCATCGCCAAACACAAGGTCAAATAGGTTTACTTATTCCTATATCTTCTTCCAGAATATTCATTGTTTTACATCCTACAATTAAGGATATTTTTAAGTCTATCGTTCTCTTGTGTCAAATTTTGTGATAAACATAAGATCTGAAGCCAGGTTCAAGTTTTTGCATATGGACATGCAACAGTTCCAGCTTCACTTGTCTGTCAAACATCATTTATCTGTACTGTGTGTGTCTTTGGAGGCTCTCTGTTCTGTTTCAGTGTTATACTGTCTTGACTGTTGTAACTTCGTAGTGATTCTTGAAAGCTGATAGGTTGACCAAATATTCAATTTTATTTTTCTTTTATTTTATTCATTGTTCTAGGACTTATACTTCTTATGTAAATTTAGAATCACTATTATTATATCTACAAAATGGCTTTCTGGGATTTTTCAAAAAATTACATTGAAACTATAAATAAAGAAGTATTGACATCTTAACAAAATCGAGTCTTCCAATATGCAAACACTGAGTAAGTTGCCATTTATTTTGATCTTCCTAGATTCCATTAATCTGAGTTCTTTAGTTTTCTAACAATATAGTAGGTCTATATTTTGTTCAATTTGTACCTAAGTATATCATCTTTGCTGCTAATATTTTTTAAATTACCAATTCCACCTGCTTATTTCTGGTATATAGGGAAGCAATAGGCTTCTCCAATTAGCTTTACATACTTCATCCTTACTATGGTCACATGCTCTTTTTTTTTCTTTTTGTCAAGGAAAATGCCTTGGGATTCTCTACATAGATAATCATGTTATCCACAATTAAAAACAGTTTTCTTTGTTTCTTTTCAATATGTATACTGTCAATGTATGTGTCTATCTTATATCATATCTCCATTTTTAAAAATCTTATGAACTCTTTATGACTTTCAGAACAATATTAAGTGAATGTAATGTCAATAGGAAGGAATATTCTTGCCTTAATGACATTGCATTGAGAAGGATCCTTTTTCTTACTATAAAGTTTGATGTTCTTTTTTTTTTAAAGTTTGATGTTCTTTACAAGGTTTTTGTAGGTGCTTTTTATCAAAATGTGGCAGTTGCCATCTACTCCAAGTTTGATGAGAGTTTTTAATCATACATGAGTTGCACTTTGTGAAATGCTTTTTTTCGATTTATATAAGTATTCCATCTCTACATATTTAGTACTGGGGATTCAACACAGGTATGCTTAACAACTGAATCATGTCCCCAGACCTACAATTTTTTTATTTTGATACAGAGTCTTCCTAAGTTGCTTAGGGTCCACTAAGTTGCTAAAGCTTACCTCCAACTTGCATTTCTCTTACCTCAGCCTCCTAAGTCACAGGAATATAGGCATGCTCCAACACACCCAGCCATCCACATGTATTTTTAATAATTATTATTTTAAGGCTTATACTTTTGCACTATAAATCTTGACTATTTCAAAATTAAATCTTTACTATTTCAAAATTAAAATTAAATTACAATTTTAAAATTAAAATAAAAATTTAATTAAAACATGTCAGTTTGATGATATCTCACATTTATTGACCTCTTATGGGACAAACACTGGATTATATATTTTATCCTGTATTTAATGTTCCAAATAGCTCTGTAGTTCTCATTTCATTAATGAAAAAATATGAGGAATGGATACAGATGACAAAAAAGGGATTCCCCTCTCTTTCTCCTCTGCTTTATTTATATTCATTCCTTTTTTATCTCATCATAGCCCATCAGTTAATAAGGTTAGTGACTCCCAAATTTGTATTGTAATCTCCAACCTACTCCCCAAATCAGCCTCTATTTTACATCAGTAATCACACTCAGCATTTTTATTTGACACATAAATGCAAAATGCATCTTGAACTGAACAAATGGAAAAGAGGGCTCCAATTTTTTTTTATTTATCCATCTAACTCTGCTTTTTACCATTCTTTTAAAAAGATTCTAATACCTTTCACCTATTTGCACAGAACAATTCAAAATGTTTTCCTTGATTTTTCTCTTTTTTCTCACATTCCACATCCAAACCATCTAAAAATCTGGCCAGCTAATCATTCAGAAAATGTTCCAAGTGTAACTACTTCTCATCATCTTAATAGCTTCTATTGAGAACAAGCTTTTATAATCTCCTGTCTTTGACAACTACAAAATGTTTCACATTTACCCTATATGGTATATTCTCTGCACATAGTTTTAGTCATCTTTTTGAAATATGAATCAGATCACATCATTGCAAATAACCAATTGGTTTTACATCAGCTTAGAATTCATGCTTTGTTAAGATTATTGATCTTTTCTTTGTATCAAAATGCTTCATAACCATTATTTGCAATCTTTGTATTACTATAAACCAAATTGCTGTACTTTCTCATCAGTGGGTGCATGATTCAAACTAGATCAAGTCGACTGTAGCTTGGCCTTTAAAACTCAGGTGGGCCTTTAAGACTTAAAAGAAGTTATTTTTAATAATAGGAAATAAAAGCAATAGGCACATGTTTATCCCAGCAACAAAATTATGGTTGTATTGGCAAATGGTTCTTATTATATGCATTGGAAACTTGATAAGAATCCTAAGTGAGAAATTAAAATGTTTAGGAATTAAGATTCCGTAGCTACCAAGTAATATTGTTAAATTATTTATGTCTTATCTTGTGAATCAAATTATTCTACTGAGGAGTGAACAGAAGTGAATCACTAAGACTAGAAGGGAAATTAAAGTAAGACCAGTCAGAAGACTGAATAACTGAATATTGGAAGTGAAATGAAAAAGATAGGCTTGATAGCTATGGAAACATAATCAACAGAATTTGGTGAAATGATCAGATGAAACAGAGAGAGAAAGAGAGGAAATGAATACTAGCAACACTGAAGGAACATAGGTATTTCTTTCCACATTCAAATTATTTTCTTTTATATACATCAAATTTCTCATCTTATCACATACTTAAATATTCTAGTATGAAAATGGACAACAACCAAAAACAGAAGAGAGAATCACATAATGAATTATTTGAAAAACAAGAAAAAAATAAATGGATCTTTATCTGTGAATGACCCATAATCAAAAACCAAATTCACATGAATTGCATACTTAAATAAAGCTTCCAGTAGGAAACAAAAGAAAATATCCTCTTGACCTTAGTGGGGGCTGGGAGAGGTATAAAGTGTATATGAAAGACATTGGGCTGGGGATGTGGCTCAAGCGGTAGCGTGCTTGCCTGGCATGCATGCGACCCGGGTTCGATCCTCAGCACCACATACAGACAAAGATGTTGTGTCCACCAAATACTAAAAAATAAATATTAAAATTCTCTCTCTCTCCCAATCTCTCACTCTCTCTCACTCTTTCTTTAGAAAAAAAAGAAAGAAAGAAAGACATTAACAGAATGAGCTTGACAGATGAAGGATTTCATTTAAATTTAGAAGTTCCATCCATCAAAAAATGCCATTTAAAAAGAAAGTAACAGAGCAGGTGATAAAATTTACAAAATAAAATTTTAAAGCTGCAAATGGCCAGGTTTGGTGGCACACACCCCAAATTCCAGTTACTTGGGAGGCTAAGGCAGGAGGATTGCAAATTCAAGGCCAATCTTGGCAATTTTTGATGACCATGTCTCAAATTTTTAAAAAGAGCTGGGATTGTAGCTCTGTGGTAAGGTACCCTTGTATCTAATCTGGAGTACAAAAACAAATAAGTAATAAAGCTACAGAGGGTGTGTAGCTGCCTATAGCTCAAGAATTCCAAGTCAATGCTATAGCTACAAGAAAAACATAGTCATGTTTAAGACATGTATAGGGATGTTTGTAGAAGCACTATTTGTAGTGGATAAAAACTGGGGACAAAACCCCAGTGTTTTTCAATGGTAAATGCACAGTTACATTTTGGCATATTCATTCATATAGTCAACTAGTATACAACAACAACAACAAAAAAAAGCCGAGAAACTACTGCACTGCATGACGACACAGGTATTTAAAAAAGAATAATGCTAAACAAAGAACCAAACCCTAAAGAGTACTTACTGAATAACTTCACTTACTTATGGTACAAATAAAAGTAATACGTTCTGCTAAAAGAAATCAGAACAGTGATAGTGGAAGGTGGTAAAATGACCAGGAGAGGGTACAACGGGTGCTTCTGGATTGTTGACAACATTCTCTATTTTGTTCAGGTGATGATCTTATGAATGTGATCATACTCTTATGCCAAATATGTTTCACTGGAATACATATTTACTTATAAATAGAGAACATTCATTGCATTTTTATCTGTTGCTTTCTTAAATTTCTCTGAAATCCCACATAAAAGTAGAGTAAAAACAAAAGTAAACTCCTGACTTTTTTTGTAAAAAGTAGATGAGCTGAATCTGGTGGCACACACCTGTAATCTCAGAGGTTTAGGAAGCTGAGGCAGGAGGATTGCAATTTCAAAGCTGGCCTCAGCAATTTAACCAGGCCCTAAGCACCTTAGTGAGGCCTGGTCTCAAAATAAAAATAAGAAGTTCTGGGGATATGACTCAGTGGTTAAATACTTCTTGATTTAATCCCTGGTACCAGTAAAATAAAATAAAATTCAAAAGTAGATGAGAAGTTATCCATATAGTGGCAAAATATAAATGGGTAGAGAGAACCAACAGGAATAATTCCTGCATGACGATAGTTCGGTGTGGAAGAAAGTGGAAGGAAGCCACAGTGTGTCTTTCTGTTCATTACCAAGTTTCTTACTATGAGTTTGTCTTTGGTCATCTCTGTGTAGAATTTTTGTCTATGACATGCCTCCATAATTTTACAGTGTAGCAAGAATGTTTAAAACCATAAGAAAAGTTACAAACACAGTACTCCTGGTTTCTTTTATTCAAAAGTCTATATCCAGCCAAAGAATGTCTATTCCTAACAGATACCTTCTTGACAGAATTGCTCATGATAGTGACGATTGGATTCCTTTGGTTTAAGGTAATAATTAGCAATTGTTGAGAGAGATAAAGAACACAGGGACGTGCATGCAGATCCTCCTGGCTCTTCCATGCTCAGTTCCAAGGTCAATGTTGGATGTGTGAGGTTCTGTGATGGCAGTACCTGACTTTCAGATACTGATAATTTTCTCTGCCATTTTGCTTATTATCACTGCATTAAAAAAAAAAAAAACTCCTCACACTTATCATATAAAAAGCTATGATTTTGTGTGTTTGTGTGTGTGTCTAGCTCAGAAATTTAGACAAGACAGCAAGAATGACTTCTTTCTCCTTTAAAATATCTGAAACCTCAGCTGGAAGACTCAGCAGCAGCTAGAGGAGGGTGACTCAATGGTTGGGAGTCTGCTTCAGGAGACTTTGGTACTGTTTTTTATCACCTATCTTTGGAAATGCCCAGCTTCACTCCTAGTTCATTTTACTGGCTACAAGAGAATCATCAAGGTCACCACAGAGTCAGAAAAGAAGACAAAGATCCCCACTATTGGAAGGAAGGAGTAGTAAACAATTTGTACACCTGTGCTAAACCTCTATAGCCATTTTAATAGATTTTCGTGAAGTAAAAATGCAAATGCATTCACTGCATCATAGTAATTAGAAATCCTACTTTTTTCTTAAAACAGTTTAATTAGTTTTTATTTTGAAAGTAATGAATACTCAGAACTTAGAGTTCATATGGGAAAATATGAGAGAGAAAATCACTGATTATTATCACCTTGAGTATCCACAAGAAATAGGCTTCTAGAAGTCTTCTCTAGGTTTGAATTTTCAAATTTTGTTTTGTTTGGTTTTCATACTACTGAACAACTGTAATTTTTCTTTAGAACTTTTATTTTGCTTCTGAAACTTAAACCAGCATTCTTTGCAACTCTGCTAGCATTTTTAATACCATAAAGCTTTTCTGCTAAAGCATTGAAGTTGTGTTTAAGGTACATTAAATAAAAACAATTTAATTTATTGAATTATTTTATAATTGGAAATTTAAATTATTTGTATTTCTGATGCACAAATAATGCTATCTTCTCAAATAAATTTTATTAATTTTAAGTGTAGATTCCATTCTTTCTTTCAATATGAAAAAAATCTCAATTTGCTCCTAATCAATGTGATGCCATGCATTTCAACTACTATTAAACTAGAAAACTTCTCATATCAAAGAGTTAACAAATATTCATTCCTATTTTCTTTCTTAACAATTGTTTGATTTTTTTCTACATTGCACTTTTAATACAAATAAAATTTCATTATAAAATGAGTTAAGAAACTCAGTTTTCATCAATTTCCAAGTTTACCTAGAAATATACTTTGTTTTTAATATCTGCAATATAATATTTTAAGTAAATATTTGATATTCTGAGAAGAAACATCATAACTATTTCCTAAGTCAATAAAAATTATGTTACTAAAGAGTACTTTTATATTTTTTTTCCTTTCATTTTAAAAAGAAATCCATATATTACCTTAGCAGTCAATCACTGACTCTGTCATTAAAAAGAAATCCAGGGAAAGTGTCTCCTGTTGTTTCAGTTAATGTAAGTGCTACTTAACATTTGACCCCAAATTAATGAGTTTATGTGACAATTATATATTTCCTGGAATGTCTAACAGAAACACATTCCATTGTTTCTAATCTATTAAAAGTTATTCAAGCTCCTATATTTGTTAATGGAGATAGCAAAAGAAAATTTTTCTTGTGTGGATGTTAAGATGGACTAGAAGTGTACTTCTTGTGGCTTGGATGGGGTAAAAAATTGTGGTAAGTATGCAAGCACTCAAGTACCTTATCCCATCTACATCTGGGTTCTACAAATTAATTTTGCCATATCAAGATATCTATTCCCCTTCAGGAGTTTATGATTTAGGTTAATTTATAAAAGATGGCTTTCATGAAGATTAAAATATGTTTAACTTAAAGCATATGCTGAAATGAACCTTTGTTATTACTGTTACATTTACTTTGTTTCTAAAATTACAGGGTAAGGTATATGAAGAAGTGATTTAATGAATATATTAGACAAATTTTTTTTAATTTTGTTCATGGAGAAGGATCTTATTGTATGTTTCAGAAATTTAAATCATTATACGCATATTAAATCTGTTTTGAGGAGCTATTCTTAATTAAGATATGAATAATGGTAAGATTTCATATCAGTGTTGGCTATTTCTATCTGACACTTTAATCAATTATATTTTTTCCCAAAATCCCCAGGCTGCCATAAATGAAGATATCATTTGGGATAGATATAGAATACAGAGCAATAGCCCTGACCTGATAAGGTTGGGGAGAAAAATGTATTTCAAAAGGGTAATTCGTCATCTTTCTTGAGAAGAACATTTTATTTTTCTTTTAATTAGAGGAAATTGAATTTTGAGATAATTTTTAAAAAATCTGTAATAGATCTTCAAACAGAAGAAGTAATGCTGAATGTGCAAATATATTGGATTTCTAAAAAAAAATTTGGTTCCAAAGAAGTGCTAACTGCATTTTAACACATGGCATAAGCTGGGAAGAGAGTCTATAATAACACTCCTGTGAGAGAAGTCCTGGATATGAGATTAATTTAATTTTATACAATCTTTGTTAAAGATCTCATAACAGATTCAGATCACACATAATTACATCTGTATGCATGCCCACAAGTTTGATCTCTTTGCTTCAGATGCACCCTTAATACTTTCAGAACTTGTGACAATTGTATAAAAGAACTCCACACATCATAGATCAAAATATTTTAAAATTTAAAATCAACTCTTCAAATTACTAAAATATCTGGAAAATTGTTTAAATAGAGGATGT
Organism: Callospermophilus lateralis; assembly: GCF_048772815.1. Classification (NCBI taxonomy): domain Eukaryota; kingdom Metazoa; phylum Chordata; class Mammalia; order Rodentia; family Sciuridae; genus Callospermophilus; species Callospermophilus lateralis. The sequence continues at coordinate 121,472,458 of NC_135306.1, read as the reverse complement.
CATAACTTCCTACCCTGAAAACCGTAACTTGGTAGTGATCATGAATATGCTGTACAGGAGGAAGAACCACACACCAGCATGTGGGCCCTGGCCCCTGCACCACCCTTCATCTTTTCCTGTGTCTGGTCTTCCTTGTCATGAGAGGCCTTGAACCCCATGGGTGGCTTTCCTTCTATAAATTTCATCTATTTCCTTTAAAAGTCAGCCATTTGTTCCCACAAAGGAAACTTTAAAAAGATAAAATAAAGCAGAACTAGGAGAAAATGACTTAAATAATTAAGTTGAAAAGACCTAAATCTTAATCAATGAAAAGGAAATTTGGGTTAATATTATCAAATATACCTAAACAGCAGTTAATTTAAGAAATAATGTAACAAATGCATCTGTTTTGTAAAAACTTATGAATTTGTGTGCTCATAAATTTGAAGAATTTTTTATGAGCATTGTAGAAAGACAAAATTTAGAAAAATAGACAAAAATTTCAGATTTATACTGTTTTATAAAATGTATTATAAGAGAGCACATTAATGTTCAGAGGTATGAATTAAATATTACCAACTAACAAAGAGTTCTGACAGCATGAATTTGATATAATTTGAAAATACAAGAAAAAAAATCTTTAAATTTGTTGTTAAAAACAAATTTTAAAATTACAAAGAATGTGTTTTATTCAATATATTAATTGTTGAATCTCTATTTGAGCCAAGTAGTGTGTTGTTTGATGGGGATACAAAGATTTGTAACCATGTACAGGAAAGATACACACACACACACACACACACATAAGAGAGTAGCATACATTAGAATAGAAACAACACTTCAGCACTTATAGATTCTTAATTCTCATGGTACTTATATACCATATAATATTTTGCCTAAAATGTTAAGTATTTAATGAATGAGCTATAGTGTTTTTAAATAGTTCAAGCTTTAATGAATGTGTAGTGTGTTTAATGTATTTCCAAACTGTTAACAACAAAGTAAATTTAAGATAAAGCAAGTGTATAGTTTTTGTTATAATAATAAACAAGCTTTCCTGAAGTTGTTTTTCAAAATACATTTGAAAAAATTTCCCATATAAATACGCATCACAATGATTATCAGATATTATCTCCCTAAATTTGATACTGGGGGTTCTTATCTTCCTTTTTAACCTTTATCTTTCTGTTAACTAATAATTGTACCATTTATGTAGGGGATAAAATCTTTATGAAGTGACAATTTAGGAAGTTTTAGTTTCATCAAAAGACAGTTATATTCTATTTTATTTATTTCACACAAATCATACAAATGATTTTGCCATGAAATAATTGACTATCAAAACTATGTAACTCACTCTTCACATTGAATTTATGCAAAGTTCAGACTTCTGTTTCTTCTCTGTCACAAGGAAATAATTTCTTTCACTTAATTTGGCAACTTGGAGAGCAGTGCTTGGCCATTAATATGCTAACATTAACAATGCCAGCCCCTTTGCCATTTCTGTTTCACTGATACATACTGTCTTTTAGTACTAATTCTTTCTGCTTTTCCCTGTCTTCAAAGCCAGGGATAATAACCTTTCAAATTCTAAGTCCCAGAACAAAGCATATAAGTTTGGCCCAGCTCAGGCAAAATATACACTCCTGATTAAAACAGATTAATCCAGTCATATAGGCTTATAAAGTAGTACAGATAAATGAAAGATAATTAGGGAGGGAGGTGGGAGGGAGACAGAGAGAGAATAAGGGACCTACAAGGGCCTCTTCGCTGTTGGGATATTTCTTAGGAAAAGGAGCGGCTGTACCACTGAAATAGAGAACCAGTGAGATCAGAACAATTCATTACCTGTGAACCTGTGATTGAATATTCAGTCTCTCAGAACTGGTTTTCTTCACTTTCATGATTGACTGTAATCTCCATGCAATAAATCCTTGACATTTGTTAATATTTAGTTGACACTATTTAAATAAATACTTATTGAACATCTGTTATATATCTAGTATCTTGTAAGAAATTTGGACAGCTATAAAGATCTTTATAATATTTTATTAATCCAAAAAATCCTACTAAAACATTTAATGAAAGCAATAGTGATAACATCAAGAACAGGCTGGTCATGGGATAATTGTCAAACATGACTAAATTCAATCTTTCAGAAAACTATTTGCCTTAGGAGTTATTTATTACTATCCTCCCTGCTCCCCTTCTACATATGAGGAAACTGAGATAGATTAAAAAAAAACTACACTACAAATAGAAAATGATAGAGAAATTTTATCCCATACAATTTTTCAAGAGAGTCTAATCTTTAATACAATTTACAAAAGAAGCATTTAGCAGTATATAAAATTTAAAGTAAATCATCAAAAAATGTTGAGACAGTTTATCAAACTAAAAATGAAAAAAATATTCCAAATACCTTGCACTCATGGCTAAAATAAATCTCAGATGAATTAAAGTTAACTACATGAAAATCAAACCGTAAACATAAATAATGGATATACACATAGATAAATACATTTGATACTGACGAAATTTGTAAATGAGAAAAACTTCTAAGTTTAGAGAAAACAGGAAAGAGTTTTAAAATATTTAACTCCCATAAATCTTCTACAACTCATCATGAAATTTTTTAAATGAACAAAACTAAATAATGAATACATAAAGAATACATTTGCAGTAAATTCAATATCAAAAGTTATCATTATCATATAAGAATTTTTATAAGTTGAATTTGTTAAGAAATTGTTAATATCTTTTTTGGGGAGGTGATACTGGGGGGTGATACTAGGGGCACTTTATCACTGGCTACATCTGTAGACATTTTTTATTTCTTTTTTATTTTGAGGCAGGACCTCACTAAATTGTTGAGGGTCTTGCAAAATTGATCCTCTATTCTTAGCTTCTGGAGTCTCTGGCATTACAAGAATGTGCCACTATGGCAACCCAAAAAGTTAATATCTTCATCTATAGAAGAAGAAGCAGAAAAAGCACACAAACTGCTAAGAGAAATGCTAAGATTCTAATATGTAAATGGATAATGGGAACAATTTCATAATTCATATAGAAATAAATGCAATGACATTATAATTATAGAACATATAGCATTCTCTTTGATAATACCAGAATTATACATTTAAAATATTAATAATATAGTGTTTCAACCATTTACATTAGAAAATACCCAATGCTACTAATAGCAAAGTAAAAAGGATTTTTTATATATTAATAATGCTAGTAAAATCTAATATCAGATATTATTGCTAACTATGTAATATTCACAAACTGATACTGAACGTTTTTTTGGAAAAATATTCTCTGACAACTCATTAAGAATAAAAGCATTTATTCAACATAAATAATTGAAAAGAATTTACATTTGCAATCTTTTGTAGGTTGTCAAAAAATCTAGATGTATCAATTCAGAGAAATATTAGCTACCTTATTCTTTTATATAAAATATGGGTAATGTATTATTATATCAAGTGGAAAACAGAAGATATAATGTCATATGTTTAGAGTAAAAATACTGTTATTTATGTCAGTGACTGACCTATCTAGATCTAGATATAAATATATGATGTGTGTGTTCATGAGCATGTGTCTGAGTTGTGTGTGTTTATATGTATGTGCATACTTATATGGAGAGAGAAAGAAAGGAAGAAACTAAAATGAATTTACCAAAACATCAATTAATTTTGGTGAGTGACTTTTTTTCACTTTGTTTTTTGATTCTCCAAGACAGTTTTATTAGGCATAGATTATTTCTATAGTGAAAGGTGGGAGGAACTTAATAGCACAACAGAAAGATCATATGACTAAGGTAATATAAAGGGCTATCAACCATTGTTCCTGATGAAAAGTATCAGAATTAAAAACATACACTATTATTCTCTATTATAAGTTGTATTTCATGTGAAATATTTCATGGAGACAATGAAAATAGGACATGGGAAAATGCCATGGTAAATCAATGACTTTCTCATCATTTAGAAATATACATGATATCAGTTTATTCAAGGCATACAGGTTTCAGTTTTCTTTTGTGAACAACTGTCTTAAATTGAGACATGATCTGCAGGTTAAAATTCAAAGATAAAAAAGTGAAAATACTCTCTTAAGCTGAAAAATTAATTCCTGGGAGACTCAGGTAAGAAGGTAATGAAATCAACTAGCTGTTCAAGGAATTCCACCCTTTTGCACTCCTGCCCCTAGTGGTCCTTCTATCCACCCCCTGGGGAGAGAAGTGACAGTCCTAATTGCCTTTTACAGGGCTGCAGTTTTCCCAGCGATGAAGAACAATGGAAGGGGATGGGGACAAAACAATGACCCTCTCCAGATACAAGTGAGTACCTATATATTTCTGGGGACAAAAGTTAATAGAGTTCTTTCTAATATATTTTTCAAGTGGACAATTACATCTAAATGGGTTCTTCTTTCACCCTATGCTATACTGAAGGAATAATTCTGGTAAGTAGTACAAAGCAAACATTTTTTTCTACTGCCTGAGAATGTGTAAAGCCAAGAATCTTCTTCATTTAAACCTCACAGTTGGTGCATTTTCTAGTTTTAAGTGATTTTACTAAATCAGTTTTGCTCGAGAATCCAAAGTACATTTATTTCACAAGGCATAAATTAATCTATTAGTATTCTCTATTCTATGTAGAAGTAGAATTCAGTCTATAGTGGCATGTTTGTAGGCACAAGAGCATGTTTAAAAATAAATTTTTAATATAAAAAGCAAAGCAAAAGCCGCCCTTCACTTTTTAGCATACTTAAGAAAATTCCCGTTCAATAAAGGTTTATATGGAATTTTCTGGCTCTCTGAGGTTTTAGTGAACCTTCTTTTTTTGGTCCTTGCCCATTTTTAGTCTGTCTTATCTCTTTATTCCCTTTATTTTTTTAAATTATTTAATTGATCAATAATCTCAATAATCAACATTCACATAGCAATGAATTTCAGTGTCATATGTTGTCACCATTCTGATTGAATTTCAGAAAGTCTGTTTTGCCACATTAATGCCATGGAAACTGCCAATTGTTTCCCTTCATTTTATTTGTCCTTTTGTATTTTTTAGTTATAATTCTATTTAATAGTTTAAGGTCCAAGAAAAACCTGTATGGCTGAAGGTATTTTATACAATACAAAGTACTATAAATATATTTTATTGATGCTAAACAGTAATGAAATTTCACTTTAGTGGCTATTATAATTGGCAATGCATTAGGCGCTAAAACATAAATTAAAGGAATGAATGTTTCCATGTTGATATGACTGACATTTTTTCAGTTGTGAAGCCACTTTGAGCAGTGAACACAATTATTTCTTACAAAAGTTTTCAGCACATTGTCCAAGTAGAAAATTAATGTTTACTTAGCAAAATCTATATCTATTTAACTCTGCTTTCATTAGCTATAAAATAGGAGGAATGAAAATAATCTTATCCCATAACTATTTCCATTTAATGTGTAGGACTGAGATACTTCTAAACATCATAATTTACTGAGATATAAAATACAGGGGAAGAAAGGAGGAGAGAGAAATGTTGACAATATTGAGATCCAATCAGACTCATGAGGTTGATGCTTATGTTGACCATGTGGAGATAACCAGTAGATAGAGGAATGAGTCTGGAGCTCAGAAATAGATTCAGACTAGGCATTTCAGATGAATGGTAATGATTAGATCTAGGAGGTAGATGAGGGCACATAAAATTTATAAAAATTTAAGGGTGAATCTTTGAAAAACCCTACATTATAAAAGAAGATGGAGTGGTCTTTGAGGTGTAAGATGTAGTGATGGTAGATGTTACTACAGTGAAATGAAGGAAATGTTCAAAGGAGAGTCTCAATATGTCAAATATCAAAGGGGCCAAAGTAAAATAAGAATTGAAAGTTTTCCATCGCATTGGATATTAGGAAATCTTCAGCAGCAGTCATCTTAATAATTTAAATTGAATAACAGGGGAAGAAAAAGACTGTAATGGATTGAAGAAGGAATAGAGGTCTAAAAAAAAGACTAGATTGATCATTCAAGCTTTACATAGTATTAGGTAGGAAAAACCCCAGAGATCTGAGGGAAGCATTTCCCTCCACTATTCATATCACATGCTTCATCTTTTCTATGTTCTCAAATAAGAAGCCACAGAAAAGAGGGCAAATGGATATTAGTGGAGAGAACAATATTGCAAGAATTCAGAGCATCCTGGCACTAGAGGATGCGTGTGCAATACAGCCACTACTTACCTAGAAGCTGGAGCCAGGGAAACCCAAGAGTGAATTGTGGTGCTCTCTAGGCACACCATTACACAGTGCTTGTTCCCTACTTTTACAGAAAGAAAAAAAATATATATTAAACATAAGGCATACATTTAAAGTTTTAACAACAGAAAAGATTCTTCTGAAGGCTGTTAGAACATATTGCACACTATTTCTTGTACAGAAATAATTTACAACAAGTATTACTTTAATCAAACTCTATGTCAACCTAGACAATACTAGATAATGTTTAAGACAAAATTTTTTTCTCTTATTTAAGTCTTTACCATATGGCTACAAGCTATGTTACTTATTCCAATGTTTATTCTTTTAATTCCATCAAGTTTTATTTGTCATATATTTTTAGGTTTTTTTTTTTTTTTGCCTCTTGGCATTTTTCAACCCATTGCTAAAGTTCACAATAATGTCCTCGTTCTTCCCTATTATTTTTAATGCTACCATTTATGCTTAAATAATTGCCATTTATGAAAATAAACTAAATGAAAAAATTTAATTTACTCAACAACTCAATGAGGTAGTGCGGTATGTTGAATCGTTGCCTCCATCAATTTCCCTCCTAGTAGGCAAAGCATAGTATAGTACAACCTTGGATGTTCAGTTTGACCATCTGCCTTTCCTTGGTCAATAAAGAGTATATGGATGTCAGTGGACAATATGAAGAGAGGCTGCCAGAAGAAACACCCCAGAGCTTCTCCCACCCAGCAGAAGTAAGTTCTGGTGTGCTAATTGCACAGTAGAGTGACTACAAATAACAATAATCTACTATCCATTTCAAAAAGTGAAGAGGATTTTGAAATTTTTACCATAAAAAAATTGATCAGTGTTTTAAGAGATAGGTATGTCTAACCTGATTTTAATATTTCATAATGTACACATGTATCAAAACATCACATCAGCTGGATGCAATGGCATACTCCTGTAATCCCAGAGGCTGAGGCAGGAGGATTGCAAGTTCAAAGCCAATTTCATCAACTAAGCTAAGCAAGGGCCTAAGTAACTCAGTGAGACCCTGTTTCTGAATAAAATATAAAAAAGGGCTGGGGATGTGGCTCAGTGATTGAGTGCCCCTGGGTTCAATTTTCAGTACCCCCCCCAAAAAAAGAATCATTTTATTCCATGTATATATGTATATGCGATTATTTTGTTTTTATGTCAGTTAAAATAAATTTAAAAACTAAATGCATAATGATATTACAAGCTCAAAACCAAACAAACAAGCAAAAACCTCAGTAAAATCTTGACACCTCCTTCTGCCTAGATTCTAGAAAAGATAGTAATAGCATGGAGCAAAACCTGCCAACCCCAGAGGTACAGACTTCGATAGGAGGAGTGTTTGTGGCCTGAAAAGAAATTACAGTCTAGGGTAAATATGTACCTTAGCAGGAAAAAGCTTCACAGAGTTAAACAGAATTAGTAAACCACCACTTAGTAATATTTGACCAAAACTTAGGCCTACTTATTAGACAAATTCTTTTTACTTAACATCACAGAATTTCCCAAGTAAAGATGCCTTATTCCTTAAAGAAGTTATTTCTAGATATATGGAAATATGGTATGAATTTTCCCTTGAGAATGTTTCCATCTTCCCAAACCCCCAAAACATGATCCTCCTTTGTTCTCCAGCCCACAAATACATTGAACTTTTTGGGTTTAAGCAATGCAAATGCTCTATCTTATTCATATTTTTAATTTATCTGTGCAAAGTACCTCTTATCTCCTCATTTCAGGGTCTTTTTGGCTTAAAGATATATTTTAATATGATCAATATAATTATAGAAAAGGTTTATAAATAGTCAAAAATGTTGGATTTGGTAGTAGCAATATTTCTAGAGTCGGATACTAGTTCTTCCTGAATCAAGCTTGGGAAATACCTCACTAATATAAAATCCAAAATCTTGTTTATATAACCTGGAAGTTAAGGCCATATTGATTAAGAAAACATCCTCAAAAAAAGGGACAAAATATATCATTTATAGACTCCAAGTTACCAAGTCAACCAAGACATCAAAGTGACTTTGAATTGTAAGTTAAATATTATCAATAATCACTCAATTGTTCATTTAATCAATCAAATGTGTATTTTTTCAGTTGGGTTTGTCATAATTTTATGTAATGAGAGGCTTAAACAACAGAAATTTATTTTCTCACAGTTCTTGTGTTTGAAGTCCAAGATCAGAGTGCTAGCACGGTAGAATTCTGGTGAGAGCTCTCTTCCAGACTTGCAGACTGTCAGTGTTTCTGTCTTAATATTGTGGAGAAGAAAAGAGGGAGAGAGGTTTGTTATCTCTTCCTATATGGGTACTAATCCCTTCCTGAGGGCTCTATCCTTTTGAACTCAACTAACTTAATTATCTCTTAAAGGAGATAATTAAACTTTAATTGTTTCCTAAAGACCCTGTCTCCACATATCATCACACTGGGGGCTAAGTCTTCAAAACTTGAATTTTGGGGAGGCACTATTGATTTCAGAGAAATTATGTATTAATCATCTATGTGTATTATATATTTGCTAGGCACTGGGTGTGTCTTGGCAAACTAGAGCAGCAGGTTCTCTGCCTTGTGGAGATTTTGGTCTAGTGAATGGAATCCAGAAAATAAACTGCTTCAGTTGAACAGTGGTATTATAGGGAAAATGTAGAGATCATGAAAACATGTAAGAAAGGCCATCTTATCCAAATATTGAGAGTCAAGGAAGACTTCCCTGAAACAGTGCCAGGAAACTAAAATAAAACCCAGAAAATGTGTACTGATAAGCCAGGCAAGGGGGCAGGTATAAGAGCAAGAGCTACACAGGGGCAGAAGGAACAGCCCATGTAGAATTCTTGAGTTAAGATAGAATAAGGAGCAATAAAGATGTGTAGCACGGAGCAGCTGAAGCATACCTTTGATACAGTTTGATACGACAGTTCAGTGAGAGTTTTTGGAGAGGTTAGTGATGATCAGATTGTGAAGAGCTTATTTACATGTGAATACCACCATAGCAATATTAATTTCCTAGAAATCAATTATACAGAATACCAAGGCAAATGTATTCTCTATTAGGCTGAAAGGGAATATAGTTTTTAAAAATACATTAAGACATTTTAGTTGTAAAATCTGCACTGATATTTTAAGATTACTATTTCCTCTTTAATTAATAATCATACTTGAATCTGGCCTTGTGTGAAAGCAGAACAGTTACCTAAGTGTATGATGGTATAGGCAACAACAAAAACTTCAATACAGTTTCCAGTGTCTCAGGTTCCACAAGTAGACTCTGTCATTCCTTTATTGGTCATTCTTGGAAGTATTTATTGAAAATCTACTATGATCCTGTCCCTTTGAAGTTGTATTACAGCTGTAAATAAAATAAGTCTCTTTACCATTATCCCTTACATTATAGCAGCAGGGAAGAAGCAGATCAATAGCAAATTGATAAGTAAATAAATTCCATAGTATGTTATTAAGTAATGAGTACTTTGGAGGTGTATTAGGGTTCTCTAGCAGAACAGAATGCACAGGAAGTACAATTATAAAAAGGGGACTTATTATGTTGGCTTACATGAACAGAAGCTGAATAGCCTGCAATGGTCATCTGCAGGCTGTAGAGCTGGGAGAACCAGTAGCTGCACAGTCCCAGAGGATGAAGCCCCCAAACAAGAGGGATCAATGGTGCTACCCTAGTTTGAGACCAAAGGCTTCTGGAGAATCACTGTCAGAGTCCACTTTGGGAGAGTGAAGAAATGAGAGTCAGATATCCTTAGATGATCTCAGCAACCATCAAGAACCCATTGAAGAAGAATCAAGCTTGCATCTGCTGCTGCTTCCTTTTTCTTCCAATATTTATTCTATCCAAGCCATTATTCTATTGATGGTGCTACTCATGCTTAGGGAGGGTCTCCATTTTAATTGGCTATCTCAAATGCCACTCATTTCTAGATACATCCTCACTGACACACCCATAAACTCCTTAATCCTTGGCATCTGTTAATCCAATCAAGTTGACCACTCAAATTAACCATTACAGAAGAGTAGAAATAGAAAAGGAAAATAATATTAAGAGTACCTGCTCTAGGAGTACCCGATGATGCCATTTTTACAGAGGCATTCAGGGTAATTTTACTCAGACAATAGCATTTGAACAAAATTGCAGGAAGGAATAAGCTATGAGATATCAAAAGAAAGAACCCACAGGCAGAAGGAAGAATATCCCAGGTAGGGGAAGGGCCAGCAATGAAAATCTAAGTAAGAGAATCTGCCTGATGTCTGCAGGATGCTTCAAGGAGGCAAGAATGGAGTGCGCAAGAAGCAAGTCTAACAGAAGATGAAGCCAGAATGCAGGTAAGTCATCCCTGGAAACTTTGGATTTTACTAGGAATGAGGGTTTTGAACAGAAAAGTAATATTATCTAAGTTTAAAATGAATCTTTTAGTATCACATGTATACTGATTTTCTTGTTCCTCTTTCTCTTTTCCTCCAAAATATCCTTTAAGAGCTACTAGAATGATTTCATCCGTGGCTCCCTATTTCTCTTGAATAATCTTATTCACCGTTAAAATACAGGAGTGGAGAAATCTTTCTATTACAATACCTTCCCTCTACAAATCAGACAAATTTATTGAGCATTTACTCTGGGCTACATACTATGTTAGTTGCACTGAATATATCAATATTTTCAGGAAACTATGATGCATCTTAGAGATAATTACAGAGAATGATTTATATGAATTTATATATAATCTTCAAAATAATGAGATGCAGCTTCAAAAAATTTAATAGTTCACTCCTCAGTATTCCTCTCACAACTTTCTTACTATATCATTAAAAATTATCTATTAATTTAATTATCTATTTTATTAATTCAAATTAATATATAAGGCTATTCAACAACAAGGGTGTATGTGATTTTTAAAAGTTAAAAATCAAGAGATGTAGTTTGAATATGGATTATCTTCTCCAAATGTCATACTGAAATTTCATTTTCCTTAGTGTTGGGCCCTTAAGAGGTGATTAGGTGATTAAGAGAAATAAATGCAGTTTTCCCAGAACTAGATTTGTTATAGCAAGGGCAAGTTTTATAATGTGAGACTGACCCCCGGGGTGTTTAGTCTCATCTGCACTGGCCTATTTGTCCTCTACTTTCTGCCATGAGTTGAAGCAGCATGAAACCCTCCTTATTCTCATGCTCTTGGGCTTCCTATCCTTCAGAATTATGAAGCAAAATAAGCCTCTTTCATTTATAAATAAACTGGTCTCAGGTATCTTGTTACAGCAAAAGACAACCAAGACACAATCCACCCTAAAGGAGAGTTTTCTATAAACATGTTTAAATAGTTGGAAACCAATATGAGAGACAGTTTTACAATATAACTATCAAAGAAATTGCTACATTAAGAACTAGAAACAACAGATTTATATGAAAGAGATGATAGACAAAATATGTTTAAAATGCTGTAAGAGATAGAAGGAAAACCACAATGAATAAAAAATGAACATTCTGGGAAAAGGGTCACCTAATCTGAATAAGTCACAAATAGAAAATTTCCAATATTAAAGTAATTGTAACAACTTATAGCACATTCTCAATTAATGGATTGAACAGAGGATGAGTCAGAATCAAACAAAAACTTTGATGATTATAAGAAACAACTCAGGAAATTGCCTAAATGTGAGAGAAGAGATAAAAAAAATTCCACAACATAAAAGGAAGGTTATGAAACTTTGAAGACAGATTGAGACATTGTAACAATTCAGTGACATAAAGTAGAAAGAGTAAAAGAAAATTAATACTTGGAAAGATAATGGTGGTCTGACTTTGTGGATGGAATGTCCTCATATTCTATCAATAATGGATTAACATAATTTGAACTATTAAAACCCACTGTAGAAAACTAACATAGCAGTCTACATTACTTTAAAAAAAATCAGTTTAAAGGCAGAGTACTTATGACACAGTAAATGAGGTCTGGAAGAAGTTCTGAGATTCTGAGATGATGGTATACTGAATTTAGTGATTTTTTACCTCTCTGTGTTTGGCAACGGGAGAGCTTTTGCCAGTCTCTCAGAACTTGGAAACAACAGTTGCAATATAGGTACAGACAATATGATAGGATATTGAAGTCTTCCAGGGTTAAGGGCTACGTGCTGGGAATAGGATAATGTAAATATATAAACGAACACTTTTTCAACTTTGGGCAAATAAACTCCTTTTTCTCCCAAGAATCCTTACTCTGTGATTTTTGGATTAGGGTGATTCTAGATTGCTAGTGCCATCAAGTGCCTGGATAAGGAAACAAACTTTTGTCTGGAAAAGCTTCATCCTAGAACAGATTATTGTTACTCTTTTTTTTCCAAATACAAATTTTAACATATAACTAAAGACTGAAGGAGATAAGGCAATATAAACAGAACCAGCAAAGATTGGTATATAATTAAGAGGCCCTCAAAGTTGCACAAGATGGCCAGAGATATTAAAAATATAACAGATATTAAAAATATCTTTTTAACGTGTTCAAGCAGATGACAAAAAATTCTAAATTTTGTAAACATCTGAAAGCAATTAAAAATAATATACTATATTTTAATAAACAACTAAATAATTGAACCCAAAATTAGAAAGCTAAGAGCTCAATATATGATTTTATTAGTGTATCTGACACAGTGAAAGAGAGAATTAGTGATACTGAAGATAAATCAAAAAGTATCACTTGGAATGATAATGAAAAACAAAAGCACAAAAATCAGGGTGAAAAGACAGGAATATCTAAATGGTGTCACACAAAAAAGGAGCAAAAGTATAGAGGAAAAAGTATTATTGAAAAAGAGATAGTGGCTTAACTTTTCCTAAAATAAGCCAAAGAATAGAAGAATCCATAAGTCAAATCCTATAAGACCTAAGAATGAAAAACTTTTAAATGAAATTTAGCAGAGAAACATAGGTTAATTTCTGAAACCAAAGAAAATGAAGAAACAACTTTAAAACCATCAAATAAATTAAGCATACTACTTTCAAAGGAAAAAAAACCTAACATTTAACTTCTGAAAGAAAAAAACTAAAAGAAAGATGATAATGACATATTTTCAGCACAAAAATTCATATGCACTGAAAAAATGGAAATGAAATCTGTCAGGAAAACAAGATTGATAATATTATTCACATACAAATGATAAAGGAAATACAAAATAAATTTCCCTTGGGCTAAAGAAAGATGATCCCAGATAGCAGACAGAAAAGTAAAAAAAAATAATAATGATTATAGTGAAGTCTGAATATTTTTCAACAATATTTCTTTGAAAATTGCCTTACTTCCCTGATTGGATTGCATGGGTATTTTGGAAAAAAGGACAAAAAAAATTTCTCCTGCATACTAGCAAGAAACAATTAGAAAAAGAAATTAACAATATAATTTTCAATATGGCTAAAACATAAAATACTTATGAATATCTTCAATGAATTGTAAGACTTTTACAGTAATAATTACCAAAAAGCCTAATATTAAAAGACTTAAAGTATTTCTGAACAAATTAAATGAAATGTGTAAGATCTATATAGTGAAATCCCAAAAATTTCCAAGAGAAATTAGACAGTCTAAAATAAAATACATGCCAAGTATTGAAACATTAAATTCAATGTAAACCCAATAAAAATTTATTCAAGCATATTGCTCTAGGTCAAAACTGACACTACTTGATTAAGTAGAATCCAAAAGACATAGAGCAGTCAAATCATCTTCAGAAAGAAGAACAAAGCTCAAGGTCTTATATAAAGCAACACGAACAAATAAATTGTGATATTGGAATAAAAAGACAATTAGACCAATGTAACTGAATATAATCCAGAAATAGATGGATGTGTACACTACCATTCTTTTTGCCAAAGTGCATATGGAATTCAAAGAGGAAAATAGTGCATTTTTCCAGAAATATTCACTTGACAAAATAGACTCAAGCTTTATTTTCATTCATCCACACAGTTGCCATTGTTATGCCACATGTATGTCATTAATAGGCATAACATTAAATAATAAAATAAATAAGTGAGACAAATGAATAAACATATTTAAATTCAGAGAAGATTTCAAAAGAATTTGTAAAATGTGATGATACTTACACAAATTTCAAAAATCAGCAAAAATACTGTATTTTTGGATACCCTATAAATGTGTAGAAACATGGATAAAATAATAAATCATACAGACCTTTCTGTTTACTAGTGTAATATAACACATCAACCTAAAATTTAATAGCTTATAACAATGATTTATTGATTTTTGGATTTAAATGGTTTATGCCTGGATTTTTCATAAGGTTACTGAAGAATTACAGCTTCTTTGAAGTCACTAGCAAGTTCTGTACCTAAATGCTCCATGGTCTTTCTTTCTTTATGGCCCATCCTTAAGTGCCTATCCATGGAATTTAGGCTTTGTACAATAAGGTAATCTCAATGTTTTCAGGCTTTTTATATGGTGTCTGTTTTTCAAAAGTCAAGACTCAGTAACTGCTAACCAGTTGAAGGTTTTGCCCTGAAATGATATATCTGCCATTGATCAGAGTAGTCATGGAATTAGCTTCATTCAAGGAGAAAGAGCAATAAACCCAAATCATTGTAACAGGCTTTACAAGGCGGTGTGGAGAATCACAAGTGGGTTTTGGATTCTTATTTGAAGTTCTTTTGGGAAATACAATTTGCTAAGACACCTTTTTCAGGCTAATGGTAACCAAAGCGGAGGCAGGGAGGGGCTAAATGAAATAGTGATCTTAAAATAAAAACTTCAACTCCACCTACATTGTTTTATTTTATTTATTTTTATTTTTTATTTTTTTGGAAATGAACTATCTGAAGTAAATGTAAGAGCTCGGCTTTGGACTCACATGGACCTTTATGATATTACTCCTATATTATGCATTTTATACTTTCTTAAAAAACATTTAGTGTTTCAGAAAGAAAGCACTACACTTCCAAAGAATGGTGGAAATCCTTTTCATCTTATGCAGGAAGACATCCGTCAATTACATCAGGGTCTTCTCTCAGTATGATAGCCAGGGAGATTTAGGTTTGGCATTGCAAACTATTTGTGGCTTTCCCTCTGCAATAGATGGCCTAGTACACATGACCTATATCTCAGCTCTGCTAGGAAGATAACCTCATGGTAGCTCCAGAGATGGGCATAACCCGTTGGGAACTGGACAGCCCACCTTTAATCTTTTTTGAAGAAGAATATTCTATGGAAAGCCTTTGATATTTCATGATATAAATAAAGCAGGTTCAGGGCTCCATTTTGGCATAGTATAGAAGCTCCATCTGTCTGATCGGCTTGCCTGTCCTGCCCTCACTTTTGAAATTCTTTTCTGTGTCCTGTGACTTTTTCGCCATTCTATTCTACTTTTTATTTCTTTTATTTCTCAGCCAGCCCATTCCACTGAGGGGAACCCCACTTCCATTACCTGTGCAGGACACAGGCGAGAATCTTACATTTGTCTGTACCTAAGGAATCATAACATGCCAAAAATTTTAGTTTCAAAGTGATTTTTAAATATTTCAGCTTCATAAATTATGTTCTTGAAGCAAACAAATGATAGCCTATTTCAAAATAATTAAAGCTAGAGAAGCAAATCCTCTGTAATACAGTTTTACTTCCTGTAGATGGTTCAATAATTCTTGACTTGAAATTATTTTAATAAAGTTGTATTAGGGCTGGGGATGTGGCTCAAGCGGTAGCGCGCTCGCCTGGCAGCGTGCGGCCCGGGTTCGATTCTCAGCACCACATACAAACAAAGATGTTGTGTCCGCCGATAATAACTGAATAAAATATTAAAATTCTCTCTCTCTCTCTCTCTCTCTCTCTCCCTCTCTCACTCTCTCTTTAAAAAAAAATAAAGTTGTATTAAATCTAATAAGGAATCTCTTGATAAGGTTCATAGGATGAAAAAAAATGCAAGCTTTGTATTCCTTCAATTGTAAAAAAATAGAACTGCAACTTAAATGTGAATTCTAATTTGGAACATTAGTAATTAGCTAATTTTACTGTTTTGTAATTCTTTTATTCATGAATCGCTGTGAGAGCTGAAGAACATTACAACCTAGTAGGAAATGAAAAGAACGATGTCAGCTAAGGTTAGTCATAGAGCGTGGCTTTCATTTTAATCTTGCTTTGGTTTCATAGAAATTTAAATCCATTCAATCAAAAATACTTCCAAATGTCATTTCTTCTAGGAGAAAGATTTAGTCACTTAGTGAGTTACTTTTCTGATCCTCATTGCTATGTTTTATTTGCCACTTAATTGAAAATCAGTTATATGGGCACTGAGTATGATTTCTATGTCAAGGGTGTAGAGTCCTGAGGATACTGGTTAAGAAGGACCCATGTAAGTGACAGTTTTCCTTCTCCTGCTACACCCTTAAAAGATATGTAAAAGGTATTGGTCAAATGCATGTGCAATGTCTTTATTTAATTTCAAAAACCCTGTTTTCACCCCCATGCAGTATACTGATGTATAGTCAAAACTGTGGTAACAGACACATGGAAAATTATTGTCCATTTGTTTTTAGTTACTTCAACTTTCCCAGATCAATATTTGATTTAAGTCAAAATATAGATTATAATTTGGGAAATAATCAATGAGATGGTTTCTATTACAGGACATATTAAAATTTAGTTTTTGAAAATAAAATTAAAATTGTGAAAACTAAATTTTCTTGGAAATTGAAATCATCCACAGTCTTTACAGTTTTCATCCATAAATCCAATATAGCAGGAAATAACAAATATACTTCCATTTTGATGGTTATGCTGCTGGGTATGGAAAATTTAATGCTGGTCACCCCTTTCTTCCATCTCTGGTTAAGACTTGCATTGTTACACAAGACTGAAGTGTTGCAGAAGCTGTCATTTTACTTCCAAGTCATTTATACTTGTAGGTTTCTGTGGAGATGCCTGTCCTTCCATCTGAGCTTGGACAGAATGAGCGATGGTGCTTCTCATTTCCATAGATTTCATTTAAAATTTGGGAGATCTTTTCACATATTTCTCTCTCCTTAGATGACTGGGACCTAGTAGGTGCCTCTGCCCTTTGCCCTGGAGCATGGACACCCCTGAGACTATTTGGTGTCTCCATCTGCCTTACGTCCCCAATCCAAATAATATATATGACTTATTCACAAACAATATATGCAAACCAGAAAAGTAGTCTTGAAAAGGTACTTCAAATGAAGATATTCAAAAACAAAATATGTAAAAATATGATCAATATCATAAATATCATAAAATGACAGTAAAATTCGACTGTGTATTTTGTCTAACACATTTTGAAAAATGACAAAGGTGTTCTGTATCTAAAGCAATTACATCTCTAAAGGATGAAATGTAAGTTGGTTAATATCATTTGTAAACATTTGGACAATATGATTTGTGTAAAATTATATGATAAACCATGACCTTGTAGTTTTTACTTATATATCTATTCATATATCCTCCCCCATATGCACATAAGAGTAATCAAGTTTATATTATTCATAACTTTCCACCAAGTATATGATTGATAATCAAAAGTGGTACATTTATGAAATGGAAGATTATAGATCAATAGTTTTTAAAGCAGTGTCTCTAGGCCATGGGCATCAATGCTGACAGGGAATTTGTTAGAACTGCAAATTCTTATTTAGAGAATCAAATAAGAATTTGTTTAACAAATCTTCAGGGAAGTTTTGATGTATGTTTAGGTTGAGAAGCACTGATTTATATGCAAAAATAAAATAAAACAAAGCAAATATATGAAAAAATGCTGTCCTATGCTAAACCAAGAGTAATACTGTGGTTAGACATTGAGGGAAAGTATAAGGGAACTCCTGCTGTAGTTTTCTATTAGGATGCTGATTACCATGTGTCTACTTTGACAAAATTCATAAACATGTACATAGAATTTGATAATTTATACTTGTATGCATCATTATAATAAAATAGTGTAAAATGTAGTATACACAAATGCTAACTCAGTTCTTTTAATGACATATGTCCAATAATATGTGATTATTTTCTTTCTTAAATTGGGTGCTATCCTTCTACATGCAGAATAAAATTTACTTATTTATTTTTGGGGAAAGTAAGTAGTACTTATTTTAAGAAAATATATCTGTCTCATCCACAGCCCAATTGTTCCAGGGCATGAGGATAGGTTGTAGATCAGCCAAACAAAGTGCCCAGAGAGAGCGTGGGAGATATGGTTTTGTTGGGGAAAGCATAGAAGAAATTAGATAATTCTCCACAAGAGTTCAATAGTGACAGGCTGAACAGATAGCATCTCAGCCCCTCACAGTGCTTTGCCAAGCAGTGCCTCCTCTCCCTCACAGAATTTTGTCTAGTAACAGAGGCTGGATGCATGACACGTATCCTTTCTATACTTTCCTCCCTTTTGATCCTGCTCCACTCAGAGAGGGTTTCATATGTTCAGCTGCAGAAACAGTAACATTGTGAGCATTGGTTTGATAAGTTTGATTGCCTGACAGCATCCCAAGGAGGAACTAACTGTCCTGGCTTATGTGCAAGAAGGTAGCTTTCTACAGACAACACTAACTTGCCTGGTTCCCAACGTGCATAAGAGAAAGCCAGTGTCCTTTAAGATAATATGTATTTGGACTTTCTGGTCCAGAATTGCTCTTATTGTTCCCTTAATTTGACTATGTTTTGGGGAAGAGAAAGAGGGCATTCAAGGACATGCTGTTTTACTTGTCTCTTGATTTTTTTAATGATGATAAAATATACAACCAATCAATTAGACTTTGTACACTTGTTTGCATGTCAGACTTTAATAACTTGAAAAATAATTAAAATTGTCCCTTTCAGTCATTCATGTCAGTACTGTTTATTTGAGCTTTATTTGTTCGACATCAGCATCTGGTAGGCATTTTACATATGTTGCTTTATTAAATTTTGCTATGAAATGGGTAGTATTCCTATTCTGGAGATAAAAGTACTGAGGTCTAGAAAAACTCAAAGTACTAAATGGCAAAACTTGAAATAGGAAATTTTTTCAAATTTCAAGTTCATATTTCTAAAGTAACTTGTGGCCACATTGTAACAGAAAAAAATGATACTTTCCTGTTTTTGCACAAAATTAATTATTAAATCTTTACAGAATGAGATGGTGAGAGAGGCAAAGGAAGTTGATGATGCTATGAATAGCATTATTCACTGTGGACTAGCCCAGATTACAGATATTGTCAGGACTAGGAGGAATTTCTTTGAAATCACCTCCTTGAATTGGCACCTTGGTTTCTAATAAGTGAATCTTTCATTGTTTATGTTTTTTTAATTAGCAAAAGTCTTCTTATATTAAAGGTCAAATACTGTACAATTATATTAAAATTTTTATAAATATGAATATTTTGTGTCTTATACCCAGTAGGTTCATTTCTCCCTTTTGTAGTTCTATAGGATCATTCACATTACATCACACCAACTATTTAAAGAAAGTTATTGTTGTTCTTTATATCTACTCTCATTGTTTCTTCCAAGTTTTTTTTAATATTACTGATATTTGAGTCATATAATCATCCTGATCAGGTCCTTGTGAGTGCTCAGAGGCAATATTTTAACAATTATGATTATAAAATTTGGAAATGAAATTATACTTGGGTATGCAAAGTAGTTGTTATCAGAATTACAGGAGATAATCCAAAATAACCAATACTAGAGTCTTAAAGAGATTTCCTGCAGCTAATGTGTACACACTTCCAAGCTCTGTGAAATAGAGAAACTTATGACCTACTTAATTCATAACTTCCTTCTTCTGCAAATGGGATGTATGGATTTAGTAAGATAATATTCTGAAAATAAGAAAGCTTGCCAGGCCTGGTGGTAAATACCTATAATCCCAGCAATTCCAGAAGCTGAGACATGAGGTTGGCAAGTTTGAAGCCAGGCTCTACAACTTAGAAAAACCTTCAGCAACTCAACAACAATCTGTCTCAAAAAAACAAATACACACACACACACACACACACACACACACACACACATATATATATATACACACACACACAGATATATATATGAGAAATGGACTGGGGCATGTAGCTCAGTGGTAAATGTTCCTGGGTTCCAACCCCAAAATCAGAATAAGCAAACAAAGAAAAAGAAGAAGAAGGAGAAGGTGGAGGAGGAAGAGGAGGAGAGAAAGAGGAGAAGAAGAAAACTGAACACATATTAGCTCCATTTCTTCTTTTCACAGTTTTCAAAAAGAACCCTAAAATGCAGGACAAACTTCTTATTCAAATGGCACACATCAACATCAATATCATCATTATTAACATCATTATCATCATCAAAAGCAGTTGATGGGCACGATATCTTCGCCATCTCTTCTTTGGCACTGCCTACAGAGGTGGCCACTATCCATATACAGCATCATGGCTGCCCTCAGACCTCACATGAAGCCCAAAATCATCAAAAAGAGTACCAAAGAGTTGGGCACCAGTCAGACCAATATGTCAAAATTAAGCTCAACTAGTGGAAACCCAGAGGTATTAACAACAGGGTGCAGAGAATATTCAAGGGCCCAGATTTTGATGCCCAACTTTGGTTATGAAAACAACAAGAAAACAAAGCACATGCTGCCCAGTGGCTTCCGGAATTTTCTGGTCCACAATATCAAGGAGCTGGAAGTGCTGCTCATGTGCAACAAATCTTACTATGCTGGCATTGCTCACAATGTTTCCTCCAATAACTGCAAAGCCATCGTTGAAAGAGCAGCCAAACTAGCCATCAGAGTCACCAATCCCAATGCTAGGCTGAGCAATGAAGAAAATGAGTGAACAGTTCGCACGCACATTTTTTGTGTGCTTAAATAAAAGCACAAAAACTGCAAAAAAAAAATGATGTACCAAGCATAGGGGTGCACACCTATAATCCCAGCTCCTCTGGAGGCTAAAGCAAAAGAATCATAAGTTTAAGGCTAGCTTGGAAATTTAGCCAGACCATATCACAAAATAAAATAAGCAAAAGGGCTAGGCATTTAGCTCAGTGGGAGAGTACTTGCCTAACTTGTGAAGCCCTGAATTCACCCCCTCTGTATTGCAAATAACAAAACAACAACAACAACAAATTAAGTATACTCACTGTGTGCAAGTGTGCAAGACACTTTCTCAGTCCTTCACATTTTATCTCATTTATTTTTTTACATTCATCTCATGGTGAATTATGTTTATTAACCCCATTTTACACATAAGCAATAAGCAAACTAGATAAATCTGTGTTTTGTGTGTGTGTCTGTGTGTGTGTGTATGTGTGTGTGTGACAATTAAAACAACCAAGGATGAGTCCTATCTTGTTAAACTATATCATGATAATGACCTTCATCTTGTTTTCCTCTTAAATATGATGCCCTGTATATATGAGCCACTTTATCCTCCTTTTTCCTGCTTCTACTTTTCACCTCTCAAAGATCAAGCCCTACTCACCCACCCAGAATTTCAACAGTTCTACGATTTTCAGAATAGAGCAAACTAGAGAAAGGAAATGAAGCAACTTACACATGGTAAGGTTAGATTAGGCTTCTTTGCCACATAACTAGACTGCAAGCTGAATGAAACCCCAAGGTCACAGACAAATTGTTTTAACTGGACCGATGCCCCTCCCAACAGGGCAACCAAGGAAATCAGACCCCAGACCATCACTGGGATTCAGGGTATTCAATCTGCTTCCCCTGATCCTGGAGCGAAGTTATGGCTGAGCAATGATATCTAGGTTACACTTTTCATTCTTGTGCTTCTATTTAGATAATGAGGCTTTGTGCAATAATTATCCGTAATATGCCATAATTATCCTTTGAGTTTGTTGTGGGCTCCTTTTCCCACATGCTTCTTCTAGAAATTTGCTTAGTGTGCAAACTTCTCCTATGACCATGGCACTTTTGCCAGGTCCACGCTCCAGGAAATAAACCATGACCATAAATTCTCATTCCCAATTAGGGAGATAGTTACTTATTGTTCATATTTACCCAAAACTACCCCTGGAGTTTGAAAAGTCTTCCAATTGCCTTTTCACAGATTATTGGTCCCCAGATGAAGCTTCTTGGCTACCTGATGTTGTTCACATATATGAGAAACAATCTGGATCTAGACTACTCCAGGAACCCAGTAACATCCACTGTCAGCCACACCTGCCCTACTTACTCAGCCCAAACTGAGTGGTGTCTAGCACAGGCTCCAATCCTGTTCTGTTTCCTCTTTTTTTGTCACTAAGTAGTCATGTTCTATCAATTCATTCTGAGATGTGATAGACATTATCTATAAATTTTCCTTTCCCTGGCATAGAATTTCAGATACATAAAATATCTCTTAATTGTAGAAGATATAAAAGAGCCCAAAATGCAATCCATATGCTTTCATTCTTCAGACTCACCATAAAGGAGACTAATTTTATAAACAGCTATTGTAGAATATTTGCAAAACAGTTTATTTAAAATTTATTTAAATTATCTAAAATTTATTTAAATTTCTCATACGATCTGAAAAATAATTCAGTTTCTTATCTCTTCTACTGAATAGTCTATTGATTAATCAAAAATTACATTATCATGTCAGCAAAGATATGGAAAGATTGGAACCTTAATCCACTGCTGGTTGGAATGTAGAATGATACAGCTAAGTTGAAAAATAGTTTGGTAGTTTACCTCAAAAATTTAAACCTAGGCTTACCATCTGACCCATCTACTCCTAGAAATCCTATGTTTATACGAAAATGTGTAGGTAAATGTTCACAGTAGCATTATTCATAAGAAACAAAATGTGTAAATAATTCTAATGTCTATCAACAGGTGAATGGAGAAATAATAAGCGTGGCACATCCACACAATAAAATATTAAGTCCTAAATAGGAAAAATTCTGATATATGGACAAATCTTGAAAATATCACCAGTATCAAAGATCCCATTGTGTGATTGTGTATGTATGAAATGTTCTGAATAGATACCTGCACACAGACAGAACATAGATCAGTGATTCCCCAGACAGGGTAGTGAGGGAAGATGGCCGATTGCTAAGGGATACAAGTTTTCTTTTTGTCTCGATAAAAATATTCTATGACCACATAGCAGTAAGGATTGACAACCTTGTAAATATAATAAAATTGTGAAATTCATACACTATAAAGGTAAATTTTATAATATGTGAATTATATCTCAAAAGAAAAAATGAAGATCCAGCATGAAATATATAATGAATGAAATATTTGGCAATGTCATGAAAATTTTACCAGATTAGATAATTAGAAAAATTAGATACAAATTGAGTCTCAAAGCTTTAAATCAGATTGTATTAGACTTCTCTAATATTTTTTATCTCTTTAGTCCTCTTATTTCCTAAAGCCTGAAAGTAATTGCAACATCCTACTCACTTTTAGGAAATTCTGAACTCCCAGAGATGATAATTTATTATTTGAAAGAAAATTGTGATTCCATTTATTCCTATTATAATGTATCTTGTTGATTTTGTATTATTGTTTCAATCTATGGGGAAAAGTATCTAAATTTAATTCTCAGGAAAAGATGTATAAAAATGTGACAAATTCTCTTCAAATCATAGATAACTTGACACATGCATATGTAAGTGCTCACTGGCATACATTTAGAGGCACAACAGATTATATCCATAGGAAGGTTTCATGAAATCATAATGAATAGCAATTCAGAGTACAGGGAATCTGTCTATTGCAATGTTAACATTTAATACGCATTTTTTATGAAGTGACTTTATCCTAGCTATTAATTAAAGATGGTGATTAGGCCAAATAACCTGCAATGAGGTGAGGATTCTGGATTCTGACCTTGTCTTTGACCTCCCTACCCCTCAGTTATTCTCTCCAGCCACACACTGACCTTCTGGTTCAACTTGTGGTAACTAAGTATTTACTGACTCGGAAACTTTGCATTTAATCTTTACACACACACAGACACACACACACACACACACACACACACACATTCACACACCTGGAAAATTCTTTGTCTAAAACTATTTTTTGAATGTTTCTTTGTGCCATTAACATGTGTACTCAGAGGCCTTTCTAAACCATCCTAACTAAATCTCAGCTCCTCACCATCCCAACCCCACCTCATCCCTTTGCTATACCCAATTCTGCTATATTTTTTCACTGAACTTGCCATTACCTGAAGTTATTTTTAACTTATTTGTTTCAATATTATCTTCCACTCTTACTAGAATATATGAGTTCCACCAAGAGAAGGGGAAGGGCTTTGCCTCCTCACCTCTCAATCAAGCACTGAGAACAGGGCTGTCACCTCTTAGTCCTCAGTGCACGTGCACTAATTCAAGGAACTCACTTTTTATTCCACAAAATAGGCTAAAGTTGTATATTTTGTTTTTGATTTTCTGTCAATGTGTATTTATTATGTGTTATCAATTGTCAGTTATTTCCACTCTGAAGGGACAAGAAGAAGTAACATATGTAGGATAAGATTCAAAAGATTCGTGACACTTGCACTTCAAAACGATTAACTCCAGCATTGGTTACTGAGAGCCATTGTGTAGTCCTTATCTGAACAGATGTTTATCTGTAGATCAGAAGTGTACCTGTCCTCCTCTCTGTAGCCGAGAAAAGGATGTGTTCCAAATCCTGTGTCATGCTATTAATCAGGCATGTGTATTTTGATTCTCCCATAACTTAATGTGACAGTGGCAATGAAGCTATTAAACACAAAAATAGCATTTGATCATTTCAAATAAGGGTAATTCAAAACAGACTGTATTAAAACATTCTATTATTCTCATGACTTTCCATAATGCATAAATATCAAAATGCTAATTAGAATTCCTGTTTTCATATTGTTTGGTTGCCATAACTCGGCTTATTCCACTGTTTATATGAGAGCAGCAGGCTGTACAATTGTTCTGTCAATTGTTTCTACAATTAGTGACAAATTGAAATTTCTTTGGGTTAGAATTAACTTGTTCCTAGTCTGTTCCACCTGTTCATGTTCTACGTAAATATGATCATGCCAAGTATGTGTTGAAAATAAAATGCTTTGCCCCTGCAAAATGTTCTCTGAAATATTCCATCAAAAATTGAGATACTGACCCAAACCTCAGTATTGACCTTAAATGGAGATTTGAATAGATCGAGGAATATAAGGAAACTTTTTCTCCAAAAAGATATAGTCACTGGCATTGGTAATTTTTAAAATACTGCTTCCCAACTGAACTTCTAAAATGTAACATTTCCTAAAATACGTACCACACAAAATCATTAGATAAATTAGCAGCCCAGAGATTATTTTTCTGAAATAAGAGATGTATGAACCTTTGGACACCTGTGGAAAAGGCTATGGTTTTAAGAGTGGAAACAATGCCACTAATTAATTTGCTAGTATTGGTGTAATCAAATTTCACAAAGTGACAACAGAAATTTCTTTTCTCACACTTTCTTTTCTTACTTCTAGTATTTAGCTGGATGCTAGAAATTCTAAACCCAAGTGTCTGCCGTGTTGGTTCCTTCTGATGGCTTTGAGGGAAAGATGGATTCGTTCTAGGTTTCTCTCTTTGGATTGTAGGTGACTGTCTTCTCTGTCTTGTTACATTTTCTTCTTGATATGTGATTCTATCTGCAGATTTCTCCTTTTTTTATAAAGGCATCAGTCATATTGAATTAAGAGCATAACAAACTTTAGTACAACACTATCTTAACTAATAACATCTTCAACAATCCTACCTCCAAATAAATAACTTCCTCTAGTCATATTTAAATGGAAATATGCATATCAAAATCAATCCCTTGATTTTCATACTTATTCTGAAATGCATTGTCTTGAAGAATTGATAAAACTTTTATTGTAGTAGACATGACAGCAAGCAAAAAGACATTAGCCATGAGGGATGTGTTGAGAAATGCATGCCTTTCGAGCAATTGTTCAGTATGGGACAATGCTGTACCCTGCTGCCAAACAAGCGTCCAACATATGTACTGGCTGCGTTGTTGGCGGGTACCATGTTGCTAGAAAGATGCAGTGTGAGAGAGTGCTTTGCTTCTTAGACACATGCTGTGGAAATGAGAATTATTGAGTTTTAAAAGCCAACTGTTGAGATGATTGCTGAGAAATCAGAGATTTTGAAAGTACAGCAGTTCATTAAGGCAAACATCTCACAGACTGAGAAAACACGTATGCATTATATCTTGAAGATATAATGTAGAGGAGGATTTATTCAGCCATATAGTTAAATATGCACATTAGAATCATTTAGTCCCTTTCAGAGAAATAGAACCCCCAGTGTTCAATGTGGAAGATGTAGCTATTATTCATCTCTCACTGCGCATGGGCTTGTGAGATAGTTCTTCCCTTAGGCCAATTATGTTTCTGTCTGGGTCAAAGACGCTATGTCTCTGCATTAGTAGGATTCTTCATCTTTACATTTGCATCAGCTCTGAAAATAGGTTCCTGTAAAGACTAATAATTTCTATTTAAAAATCTTCAAAATTTTCTCATTGACTTTGCATGATTTCCATCTTTTCTACCACATCTATTTTAACTTTTCCCATTTCCTTCTCCTCACTTTATTTGTAACAGTCACTTAGGTTCTATTTATTTCTTCGAATATCACATGTTTTCCCATTTTCAAGCCTTCACACATCCTAGTATTCTTGCCTAGAAGGCTCTTCATTTCCAGTCTTTACTGGAAATTTTTTTCCTTTAGCCTTTAGACTTAGTCTAGTTAGGAATGCTTTTAGGAAGCTCTCCCTAAACTCCAATAGTGGGTATATTGTTTATATTTGCAATCCTATGGTTCCACTATATTCTTATCATTATTTGCTGATCCTATTTCTTAGTCTACTATGTATTGCTATGACAAAATACTCAAGACTGGGTAATTTTAAAAGAATAAAGTTTTATTCAGTTCATAGCTGTGGAAGCTGAGAGATCCAAGGCCAAAGTACTTCAGATGGTGAGTGTCTTGCTAATGGGAACACCCCGAAGAATATAAAGATGAAACAGGGCATCACATAGAGAGAGGAGCACACGCAAGAGACAGAGCAAAATTTTATAACAGATCCACTCTCCAGATAACCCATTACTCACTGATCCACCACAGCTCTTTAATCTATGGATGGATTAATACATTTATGAAAATATAGTCCACATAATCTAATCACCTTTTAAAGGTTCTACTTGGTCCCGCCTCTTAATACTCACAATAGAGACTAAATTTTAACATGAGTTTTGATGGGGACATTCAAACCATAGCAGGCTGTATTTTTTTGTGTATCTCTCTTACCTTCATGATAGCAGTCTACCCATCATGTTCAAGGCCATATGTCAAAGAGCCAGTCCATTATCTGGTAAGATTGCAGCCATTATACTGTCAAAACAATTGCCTTAAACAGATTAACTGAAATTTATCATCATTTATGTAAAATGAGTGAAATCAAACAGTTATCTTAAAGCCTAGTACTAACATGTAAAACTTCCTCAATAATAAATGTAAAAGTTAAAATACAGAAACTCCCTTGTAATAATTGCACACTGATCTACAAACTCTCTTGTTGGAAAACATAAGTATTATTGTGATATGAACATCTATGTGAGGACAAAATCCCTATTATTTTCTTTCTTGCCCCACAGCACAGTTGTCTTTACCATAAACTAAAATATAGAAAATTAAAAAGTAACAATTGTTTGCAGACATGAATCATTTCATTATAGTAGACAAAGGTGAACCTAAAAGTAGGTTACTAAACGTAATAGCAGTATAAGTTAAGGATTCATTGCAAAAGAGAAAGCTTACAAAGTATCTCTCTTTACTCCCCATTCTTAATCCATAATACCTATAATGAGATGTAAAACCTAGTTCATGATCTTCTGAGGGCTGGGAATGTAGTTCAGTGGCTGAATGCATATAGCATGCATAAAACCTTGGGTTTGATTTCCCAGCACTTCAAAAGAAAAAGACAGAGAAGGAGGGGGTCGGGGGAAGAGGGCAATAGAAGGAAAGGAAATGAAGAAGGCAGCAGTCAGAAAAGCATTTTAATATGGTATGTCAATGGAAATAAATAATATATGAGTATGAAATTCAATGTAAACTGAATATTCTTACAATAGACATTCTTAGATCAGATTTTAAAAAAAAATTTAACTGACCAGGCTCTGGGGAAGTTGCCTATAATCCTAGAAGTTCAAAAGGCTGAGGCAGAAAAAATTGCAAGTTCAAAGCCAGCCTTATCAACTTAGTGATATTCTGTCTCAAAATTTAAAAATAATATAAAAAGGGCTGAGGGTGTGGCTTAGGGATTAAGCATCCCTGGGTTCAATCCCCAGTACCAAAATTAATTAATTAATTAATTAATTAATTTTCACTAATAATGTTTACAAAGTATATACCCTAAACTAAGTATATGAAAAGATTAAACAGAATACTGTAGCGATAACAAGATACACAAAATAATAATCAAAACCAAATTGCATAGGAATATTCATCTCAGAAGTTTTCATAAGATTTTTATTAGATTTATAATAAGTAGATTCAACTTACTAGAAAGGTATAACAATTTTAAATATGTGTACAAATAAAATATCACCACATAATATAAAGCAAAAGTGAAGAAAAGCAGCAGAAAATTGACAGATTTACAATTAGAATTAGAGATTTCAATCTATCTCTTTCCTCTTTTAAATATTGATACATATAATGTGCAAAATTAGGAATTTTTTTAAAAATTAGAGTAATAAAATTGAGCTTAATATAATTGGACATACATATCATTTATACAAGTTAAAGAATGTGTTTTCTTTTCAAACACAGTTGGAGTGATTTTAAAATTAATCACAAATTAGATCTCAAATTCTGGGATGCAGGGAAGAATTTATAGACTACCATGTATAACAAGAACCATCTCCAGTCTCAGGCGTTAGAAAGTCCAGCCTTGCTTTCTTATCTGGAATTTTAATAAAAAAAATATTCTCCTCTGCTCTATGTTTACTTCTATAATTTACCCCATTTTTCATGAAAAACTTTTTAAAAAGATTGAGCTGATTGATGATTTTTGAAGCTGAAAGCCTCATTAAGTTTGAAATTGGTGTTGCACAGGAAAAAAAAATAGGTATTGAGAATCAGTGATGGTATCATGTTGAAGAAGGAGACAGGGTACCTACTGAAGACAAGATTTTGGGTTTTGATATAGTTACTATAAAAATATAAGAAGAGTAATGGTTGAGAGTAGATAGTAGATAATTCCTTGGCATAATTTAGGAGGCTCACTTGGGATATTTCTTGGTCCCTGGCAGTTCTGTTAAGTAAGTTCTTTGTTCCAGTCACACTGGGGGTCTTTTGAAAAATTGTTAGAGTCTGTAAACAAGTCAGGATGGCGCCTGGCAAAATGCCAGAGGGAGTGGTTTGTGAAGTAACTCCAGCGAGCCATTAAGTGTGGAGATTCCTTATTGGTTGACTGATGTATCTAGTTTATGTTAATTAAGATAAGCTGTGTGGAATGTATAAATACCTCTGTTGTCCTACAATAAAGGGCTCCCACTCCTGCTGTATCAACGTACACAAGTTGTTCGTCACCCCCCCCCCTCGGTTATTTTACTGCAGCCGGACTGCGGCAAAAAATCTTCCATATTGTCTGGGGAATATTATTTTTGCGTGTGTTTTTAAAAATTTTTAATTTTTTCTTTTTAGATATACATAATAGTAGAGTGTATTTTGACATAGTATACATACATGGAGTATAAACAGTTCTAATTAGGATCCTTTTCTTGTGGTTGTACATGATGCAGCATTTCACTGGTGGTATATTCATATGTGAACATAGGAAAGTAATGTCCAATTCATTCTACAGTCTTTCCTATTTCCATCTCCCTATTTGTCTAATCCAATAAACTTCTATTCTTCCTTCCTCCACTTGTGTATTAGCATCAACATATCAGAGAATATTCAGCATTTGTTTTCTTCAGATTGGCTTATTTAACTTAGCATGTTAATCTACAAATTCATCCATTTACTGGCAAATGCCACAATCTCATTCTTTATGGTTCAGTAATATTCCATTGTGTATATATACCACATTTTTCTCACTTCATTTTCATTCATTCATGTGTTGAAGGGCACCTAGGTTTCCATATAGCTTAGCTATTGTGAATTGAGCTGCTATAAACATTGGTGTGGCTGTATCACTGATTTTAAGTCCTTTGGGTATAAACCAAGGAATGGGATAACTAGGTCAAATGTGGTTCCCTTCCAAGCTTTCCGAAAAATAGCCATATTGCTTTTCAGAGTGGCTGCACCAATGTGCAGTCCCACCAGCAATGTATGAATTTACCTTTTTCCTCACATTATTGCCAACATTTATTGTTATTTGTATTCTTGATAATTCCCATTCTGACTGGAGTGAGATGGAATCTCGGTGTAGTTTTTTTTTAAGAGAGAGAAAGAGAGAGAGAATTTTTTTAATATTTATTTTTTTAGTTTTCAGTGGACACAACATCTTTATTTTATTTTTATGTGATGCTGAGGATCGAACCCAGCACCCCACGCATGCCAGGCGAGTGTGGTACCGCTTGAGCCACATCCCCAGCCCCTCAGTGTAGTTTTGATTTGCATTTCTCTAATTGCTAGAGATGTTGAACATTTTTTCATGTATTTGTTGAGCATTCATATTTTTTCTTCTGTGAAGTACTTGTTCAGTTCCTTTGCCCATTTATTCATTGGGTTATTTGTTCTTTGATATTCAGTTTTTTGAGTTCTTTGTATATTCTGGACATTAATGTTATATGAAGTGCAGGTGGCAAAGTGGCAAAGATTTTCTCCCATTCTGTAGGTTATCTCTTTATGTTTCTTTTTTCCTTTGCTGTGAAGAAGATTTTTAGTTTGATAACATTCCATTTTTCAATTCTTGATTTTACTTCTTGCACTTTAAGTGTCCTATTGAGGATGTCGGTTCCTAAGCCAAAATGATGGAAAGTTATCCCTGGGATATTCTTGCTCCTTCCTCCTACTTTCTCTTTTAAGTCTCAGCTCAGATGTTACGTTCTATAAGAAAATTTCTTGAGGGCTGAAGTTGTAGATCAGTGGTACAGCACTTGTTGTGAGGCACTGGGATCAATCCTTAGCACCATATAAAAATAATTAAATAAGGGTATAAAAAAAGAGAGAGAGAGAAGAAAACTCCTTGAGAATCCTAGTTAAAACTTCCCCCACTGGGCTGGGGATGTTTCTCAAGTGGTAGCATGCTCTCCTGGCATGCGTGCGGCCCGGGTTCGGTCCTCAGCACCACATACAAACAAAGATGTTGTGTCCGCGGAGAACTAAATAAATATTTTAAAAATTTTTTCTCTCTCTCTCTCTCTCTCTCTCTCTCTCTTTAAAAAAAACAAAAAACAAAACTTCCCCCATTTATTCTCTGTTTTGTTCCTATTATCTATCATTTTTGGCCTTTACATTCATGTCCTTGTTAATGTACTTTATACATTTATGTTTATGTCTGTTTCTCCCACTAGAATGTTTTAGACCAGGGACCATATTGTTTATTCAGCATTATATATTCAGTATTTAACATAGTGCCTGATGCACAAGAGATGTGTAAGAAGTAAAGGCTGATTGACAACTCTCAATACGTTGAAAATACAGAGTTCAAAAACATGGACTGGACTGCAGATAGAGATTTCAATCTGACTTCCATCCCTAGGACCTATGACCATGGGCAAGTTTCTTAACTTCTGAAGGATCAGCCTTTGTAACTCTTAAGAAAGATGAGGGGGAGGGGAGACTACTTTCCTAATACAGAGCAAATGAGGAGACAAACAATACATTTTAAACATCCAGTAGAGAAGAAAAAATATGAATATTAGTTCATTCTGCCCTACACAGAACCTCTCCTCCACCTACCACCATGCAAAATAGGAAGCAGGATTATTCTATAATTAATTCAGACAAGGACATTGTAAGAACACTGATTTGGGTCAATGTTATATGAAGTGCAGGTGGCAAAGTGGCAAAGATTTTCTCCCATTTTCCCCTGTCTCTGTTTAGGAAATGAATGATTGAAAATGTAAAGTTCTTATTTTGAAAATCACATGAGACTGGATAGTAACAAAGGTTATTTCTAGTTTGAAGATTGTGTTGATCTAGTCATCCTGATAGAAGTTATAATTATTATACTGTTAATCATTTCCCTGCTCTTTTAGTTTCATTGCTTCTAAAACTTGGCTCTATGATATATTGAGCAGTTCTAGCTAAAACTATATTTAAGCTTTAAAGTAAGTCAGTGATGTCCTTTATTGGATTTGCTATGAACCAGTGTTTGGCTTAAGGCAGTTTTATCTTGGATCACAGTCAATACTATTTAGATTCTAAATTTCCAAAGGATTTTAGTTTAAGGCAATTTGTCTTCTAAGGTGGTAGCCCAGAATATGTTGTCATCTTTGTTGATATCAGAATCACGGAGAGATCCATTTGTTTTCTCTAATATGTGGATACTAATTCACAATAAGAGGGGGGAACACTAGGGAACAATAGAGTTACTTTAGATGAGGTAGAGGGGAGTGAAGAGAGAGAATACAGGGATAGATAAGATAGTAGAATGAAATTAATAACGAAAATTATTAATTTATGGACTTATATGACTGCATAACCAATGTGATTATACAACAAGTACAATCAGAAAAGTGAGAAATTATACCCC
The DNA here is from genome assembly GCF_048772815.1 of Callospermophilus lateralis. NCBI lineage: Eukaryota > Metazoa > Chordata > Mammalia > Rodentia > Sciuridae > Callospermophilus > Callospermophilus lateralis. The sequence continues at coordinate 121,439,536 of NC_135306.1, read as the reverse complement.
ATCTATGTATGATATATCAAAATGCATGAATGCATTCTACTGTCATGTATAACTAGTTAAAACAAAAAAAATTTTAAAAATAAGCATATTAATTAGTAATCATGTGATATTATCATGATATTTAGTGAATCAGTTTAGTCCTTAATATTAAAAAGTATACTATATAAGATTATAAATAATTTGTGAGTGCTCCAATACGATTTCTCAATACAATTTTTAACATAAAAGGTTTTGGTTTTGTGATAAGAAGTCTTTGCACTAAGGAGAGCATCATGTCAACATACAGAGAAAGTTTCTGATGTTATCACTATCACTGTGATATTTGATATTTTGTAGTATTGAGTCAAATTCTTTATGGCATGCAAAAATTTATCAACCAAATGACAAAAACTAGAAGCTATCAATATCAAAATTACCCTGAGTGGTTAATAAAAACTCAGATATCTCAGTTCTTCTTTAAAACTGTTACACAGGAATATTTGGGGTTGAGCTTAGGAACTTGTCTTTTTACATATAGCCCAGAAGACTCTTATAAACACTGAAGTTTTGGAATTTTCTATTAGCAGAGGACAACATATGGGAACATATGCAAACAGACTGTATTTTAAAACATGATTTACATGGCCTGGTAACTAAGGAAATGTAAAGAACTGAAAACATTATGGATGATTCTGACCTAAAAATACCACTTTGGAGGTATATACTTCTATGGCAGATGCAAGGTGAAGGTTTGTCTCAGCAAGAGGGATTGAATGAAAGTTAATTAGTATGGGGAAACTGAAAAGACAAGACAGCCACAAAGTAGAGCTTGCTGACTCTGAGAGCAATCAAGTTCAACTTGATAATTAGGTTTTATTAAATATTTAGCATGTGGTTATTAAAAACACTATATTAAGAAAAATACAGAATCATAGAACTGGATGAGCCTTTAAAATTCACTGGGATTATACATGTATTGTTATAGAATCAGTCTTACAAATCCTTATAATGTTGAAATCTATTTTTTCAGAATTTGAAAACTTGCCCAACTCAGCTCAATGTCCATATTCAACTGTGTTTTGCACAAACATAACAATACACAAGAAGGAAGGAAGGAAAGGAGATTGTATAGCTAGCCTAATTTTGGAGGGGGGGGTATGATGTATATAAAATTCTCCTTTCTTCTTTAAATGTATATAGAAAATGATGAATATTATAGAAAACCAGGAGTCACATCTGGCAAGCTATTTTTGATTTCCTGAGCTAGGAATAGCTGCAAAAATACTTCCTCTTACAGACTTGCATAATCAATCATTTGTTGCTTTCTCCTGCATATCAGCATTCATTTTACATTACTAAGCTTTTCCCCTACTTTCCAGTATTAAAGCAGGTCATGAAGCAATTTACTTCAATTTTAAATTTGATAAAATTAACAATATTTTTATTGAGCAGTGATTCTCTGTTCATCCTTTTCTAGGTGCTGCAGCAAAGCCAGAATCTTTAACCATCACAGGCTTCTAATTTTATGAGAAGTTCATTCTCCAACACTTAATTAAAGCCTCCAAAATGGCAGAACATCAAAATGGGGCCTTCAAGAATTAGTGGTAAAAAAATTATAGTAAGAATTCAAATCACGAGGACAAGGTCTATGTTAGCAGGAAGAGCTAGAGAGGTTTTGTGGTAGAGATGAACACACACGAGTTAAGATTGTTAGGCACTGAATAATCCTTTACCAATTTTCAGGCAACCAAATATTTGAAGGTTGAAATAAACATGATTGTGCAAATTTCAGTGAAGAGATAGCTTATGCCTCAGAGAAGTTTTTGAATGATAGATTTTTAGATGCTCCATCTGCTTAGCAAGAATTAAAGCATAAGGACAAAGAAAATAAAATATTATAATGAAATGATTATTGATTTTGGAGCCAGAAAATGATCATAATTCTCAATCCTATCTTTATAATAACAAGCAATGTTATCTGGAAAATTTACCTACATTTTCTGAATTGAGTTTCTTTCTTTCTTTCTTTTTTAACCAGTTTTTTTTGTTTGTTGGTTTTTAATTTCTTTAGTCGTAGTTGGACACAATACCTTTATTTTATTTATTTATTTATTTTATTTTTATTTTTTCATGTGGAGCTGAGGATTGAACCCAGTGCCTCGAATGTGCTAGGCCAACACTCTACTGTTGAGCCACAACCCCAGCCCCTGAGACTGAGTTTCTTTATTTATAAAAATAGGAATAATAAACCTTTTCTTGGATGGCTGTAGCAAAAATTTAATGAGATTAATGTAGTATCTAAATAAGTATTCAAAAATATGAACTTTCTTGGTACCAAATATGCACCTTACTGTGGATAATGGGACATTTTCTGTTTTGTTTTCAAGTATGTCAGGTACATAAAACATGAGAACAGATAAAATTGTTCAAGGGGATATGTGGACAGGGAAGTACATGAAGAATTGAAGTAAAGGAACAAACACAATTGCAGAATGTGGCCAAGGGGAGAATCCCACCAAGACAACAGAGAATGAGAGGTCGGAAGCATAGGACAGTAACAGTAGGTCATAGGAATATTGTTGGCAAATGAATGAAAAATGTCAACAATTAAGGTATGCTCATAGAGCCTACTGTGTCCAGGAAACCTGAACGTATAAATTTGGAAAGGTTTCCATTGAATGGAGGCCATTGTTGAGCTTTATGGGAGCAGCTTCACCTGCAAGGTGGGTGAGAGAAATCAAACTGCAGGAAGCTGAGGACTGAATGGAAGTTCCCACTGCTCTTCAAGACCTGGCTAACAATAGAAGAGAGAAAGCAAAGTAATTAGAAGAGAAGCTGTGTTAGAGTTGGAAGAGAGCCAGGAGGAAATGGAGGTGAAGCTTAAAGACAGGTCTCTGAACTGGGCTATGAATGTTCACAGGGATAGGAGTAAAAAGTGAATGGGAATACCTGCAATCTGCAATTAGTGGAGTGGTAGAAAATGCTTAAGATCTTGCCTATCAATCACAGGAAACGTGACAGCATTTTCTTAGGTAAATCACAGAGGAGAAAGGATGGAGGGAAAAGTATCAGGAAAAACACGGATGTAGCTTGTTTTCTTTGTTGAAATAAATATTAACAAAACAACATATTACCCCATGATTAATTACAACTGTAAACTCTATTAAATAAAACCAAGTCCCTGCATAATTTCTACAGGGAATAGGGGTGGGACTTGTGATATAGAAAAGGAGAAATAGAGGTATTTAAGTTTTAAATGGACGCTAAATAAAAAATGTTTTTTTTAATATATGTTTTCTTTTCCACTTACCTTAGGTTATAAAATCACCCACCTTGTCATCCAGAGAAGAATTATGATAGTCTTGCTTTAAGAAAAATAAAAGTTTACTTCCAGTGTCTATCAAGTGCTGTATTATTCAGAAAAAAAAATAGAAAGAGATATGAAAACTAAAATGTTAAAATAAATGTACACACAAATACTCCTAAAGTTAAAAAAAAGGTAAAATGGCATCATATTTCTAACTTCTATTATATAAAATGCAAAACAAAATTTCTGACCATCCTTTTCTGTTAAAGATCCTACTCCCTCTTTTTCATGAGCATCAGGCAGGATTCCACTTTGGTTTATTATAATCTATTTTCCCATTCACTAACTTTTATTCAAATTTATTCACTTCCTGACATATCATGTTTGGCATTATGTTGATGCTCACTTGGAAATAGTTGTTTTCCTAAATTCTAATGATATCTGTGCCAGCAGCTGCAAGCTCACTGAGAACCCAGCAAATGCGTATGCATAGTACAAAATTCTTCCAATTAGGACTGCTGCTTAATTGTCAAGATTGCTGTCAAGTAGCATGACCACTACATTCCTTTTGAATCTGAATTCCATGTAAATGTAAGATATTTAGGAGCTTATTAGAGAATTTGCATGGGAGTTGAATGAGAAAACAGTTCATGTGCTTGAGGGAAACAAATCTAACTCAATTTTAACATTATTTCCTTAAGTTACATGAGGTTTATAGCAAACTATTTAGGTGTCTCAGCTTTGGATATGAACAAAAATCTAGGTATGCATCTTTGGCAACCTGTGTAATCTTAAAGAAGACTTCTAACCCATCTTAGCCTTGGTTTTTCTACATGTAAAATGGAAAGAACTAAAGTATGTATTTCTAAGGATAGTTTAAAGCTTAATGGAATGATACACGTTATTCACTTAGTGTTGGGACTAAGTAAGTTCTCAATGAACTACTATAGTAGCTACTATACTAGTTAAGAACATGAGAGAAGGTATGCAGTTATTGATCTGATAATTAGAATTAATTTTTAAATTCTCTGTTAAAATGTATTCCAAGAGATTCAAAGGATGTTTTAAAATAAAAATACATGCTTTAAACTTATATGTGCATATTCTTTGCCTGAGTTCAGAAGTCTTCTATTCCCTCTGCAGATATAACTTGCAGTTTCTTTTTCTTTCTATACTGATTCCTCCTTGGGCATTTGTGCATGGGATGGTGCTAATGTGTTTAGGGTTTTCAGGAGCAACAGTGTCTATGCCATTTTCTCACACAATGTAACACTGTTTTGTCTCACATATGATGACAGAGGATCACCTGTTGCCACAGACTGTCATGGTCTGATATTATTTTATGAGCGTGTGTGTACAATGATGCTCCCACCCTTCACAGTATTTTAGTCAGAGCTGACCAGCTAATCAGTATATACATAAGTAGTCCATCTTTTCCTTTTTTTTTTTTCTTGAGGTTTTGGGCATCAAAACGAGGGCCTAATGCATGCTACACAAGCACTCCACCACTGAGCTAATCCCCCAGCACCCATTACTCAATCTTGATAACACTTACCAGTTACACTTTTCTCATCCAGCTGTTCATAGTGAGTGAAAAATGTTACCTGGTGGAATTTCTAGTGACTGCTATTCTAATGCTTAGACATTTACTATCTCAGCTACCCTCCATATTTGTCTCTAAACTCTGTTGTAAGTGTAAATTCTAAACAGCCCCTATCTCGCTATCACTACCACTGCTACACACTGAAGCCACCCTCACTGTGGCAAGACACCAAATGTGGAAACTGAAGCTGCCTACATGAAGCCTTGCATTTGTTTCTCCATAAATGAAATGAAAATCCACATTGTTTTCTAATGCAGACCAATTACAAACCATATAACAAGATGAGATCCTACAAGTGAATGCAAACCCACAGAGTTCCAGAGGAGTACTCAGTGTGTCTCATGAGCTGGGGACAGTTCCAATCCACAAAATTGGTGCTGACTTCTAAAGAAATCAGGAAGACTAAATAAGCATCTTCTATGTCTACACACACACACACACACACACACACACAAAGACAGGAACCCACTTGCTGCTACAAAAGAAAAGATGTTCATCATGTGTTTAACTCCAAGATCGTTCTTTTTTTTTTTCTCTAGATATACATTGGGCCTTCGTTTTATGTAAAAAATATAAAGCTATCTAGATAAAGATAAAAGTTCTATATTAATAAAAGAAAGAAGAGATAGTAAGTGAACCTAAGGGTGCATGTTTTCTATGTACAAAGGGGATGAGGGTCACTGAGTGGAATGGTTACAGAGAAACAATGCTCCTTTTAATGTCAACCAGGTGGTCTCCCAAGCTTTTCTGTGGTTGAAGAATGTCTTCTTTACAAAAATGCCAGGGAAGACTGGAGGGGAAAGACTGGGTGCAGAAGGCATATATTAGACTTAAAGCCTAAAAATGCTGTAGTGGGGAGGAGAGGGTTGTGGCTCAGTGGTAAAGCGCTCACCTAGCACATGTTAAGCACTGGGTTCCATCCTCAGCACCACATATAAATAAATAAAAAAAGAAAGAAAGAAAGATAGTGTGTCCAACTACAACTAAAAAAATCATTAAAAAAATACTGTAGTGGATCACAATGGTGAGAAGACTAATACATAGACATAATTATAGATAAATGATAGATAGATAATTATTGCTGACACAACTGGAAGATTTTTGCATGTGATTTTTATAATGCATTATCTTAAAGAGTTTTCAAAACCTAAATTCACAAAGAAGTCACTTACGGTATTGCTCACTGGTCAGGCGTGTCTTCGTCCTCCATTGCTCTTTACTGTTACTTCTTCGTGTTCAGATATGTTTAGGTACACAAATGCTTACCATTGTGTTACAGTTGCCCACAGCATTCCCTACAGTCACATGCTACATGGGTTTGTAGCCTAGGAGCAATAGGCCACACCACATAGCCTATCTGTATAGTAGGCTATACCACCTAGGTTTATGTAAGTGCACTTTACGATGTTCATACAACAAAATCACCTAAAGATGCATTTCTCATAGTCTATCTCTCTATCCCTGTTCTTAAAATTGACACGTGAATGTATCTGGTTTTTGTCATGTTCTTAACCAGAGCTCCTAAAACCTTGGAATTGTTATAGTTTGGATGTGAGTTGTTCCCCAAAAGCTTACATGTGAGACAATTCAAGAAGATTCAGAGGAGAAATGATTGTCTTGTGAGAGTCTTAACTCAATCAGTGAATTAATTCCCTGATAGGAATTAACAATGGTAATTGAAGTGGTAGGGTGTTGCTGGAGAAAGTGGGAATTTGGGGCATGGCTTTAAAGTACATATATTTGTATCTGGCAAGTGGAGACCTCTCTCTCTCTCTCTGCTTTCTGATCACCATGTGAGCAGCTTCCCTCTGCCACACTCTTCCACCATGATCTCCTGCCTCACCTTGAGCCCAGAGGAATGGAACCAGCCTCTTATGGACTGAGACCTATGAAATTATGAGCCCTCAAATAATTTTTTTTCTCCTCTACAGTACCACTGAGCTATATCCCCAGCAATATCAGAATACATCAAAGATGAAAGAAGGAAGAATTTAAGCAATAAGCTCCTAGCATTCAGGAATTCATAATCTTATTGCAGGCATATATAGTATCATTTAACAGTAATAAACAAAATTTCATCAGATAGCAATTACCCAAAGATGTGTCAAGGACTATAAATGCTATGTAAATAGAGGGATGTGATATTAATGAGGGATACAGAAGTCTGTGAAAGTGAGAATATGACTGTAAATTATTACAAATTATAGAAAGTTGATAAAATCAGAACCCTATGAGAGAAAAATATCTCCTGATGAGCAACTGATTCTCACCAGTTTCTACAAATAATTCAATACTTTCCCCAGTCATGTGGAAATTACCCCCAGCCCTCAATTGGTCTAGTGAGTTATGTCACCTCTTCTTCCTTCATCTCTCATGCCTTCCTATTTTTTTCTACTCCACTTCAGAAACCTTCCTACCCAGACCTGTTGCCTCTAGCCTCTAGGGTTTTCTGTTCTTTCTTTGGATCACCCTCAAAATGGTATTTTCAAAATCCTCATGTTAGCTTATTTTTTGCATAATCCAAACCTCCTGAGATTCCCTGTTGTCTGAAGGGAGGGATAGAGATATGACAAACATCATCTCTTCTAGTAAAGACCTTATAATCTGGTAGGAAAATGCCAGCACAAGGGCATTTTATTAGAGCATCTGTGGAAGTTTCTTCCTAGTAGAGGGCAGCTTTCTGATTTACAACTATAAGCTCCCCTTCCGTTCAGGCTTTCTACTCAAAGAACTTTGCACTTCTTCATCACCATTCAATCAGGACCTTCCTCAGGTATGGAAAGTTCACTTTATCTAGATCATGCATTAATTTTAAATATTATTCAAGGCTTGTTGAAAGTTTGGTTCTCTTCTCATTTCATACCCTCTTACAAACATCTCAAAATGGATTAAATGAACCACTATCCATTCATTCCCTGTGTTAGAGAATATTGTACTACACATAGACTGACTTGTTCTATTCAGAAACATTTGAATTATCAAGATTGTCTTTATTTAAATGGAACATAATGTTTCTTCTACCACTTTAGGTCATAATTTATGATTCAACATTACATAGAATAATTGTTTCCCACATATAACAATCATTTAAACATCTGAATACATTATCTCTTCTATACTACTCATCAATAATGAATTCATTTGTTTATCAAATGGCAATTTCCTAGATTTCTGCCATTTTATTGATCTTGCTGTAGGAATATGTTATAGATTTTGTTATGAAATCATTAATTTTTCTCCAAAAATAAAAATAGTGGAGGACATCTGTTTATAATTATGGTAGATGAGCTTGATTGGCACAATGGTTCCAAAAAGGCAAACTAGAAAAATTCAACAAAATATTTTATGTTCCACCATTTTCAAGACTTTTGAGAGCTATGAAGGCAAAGAACTTAAGAGGAAAAATCACAGAAAAAAAGCAAATGTAAAGAGATGAGCCAAAGCTTTCAAGAGCTGTCGCCCATCAAGAAAGCTGTCACTACTGAGACTTAGTCAAGAATTGAAAGCTGAGGGAAAACAAGTGGCTTCCAAAGAACTGGGAAGCTAAGCAAAATATTAATCCATTCTGTGGAGCAAAGGAGAAAAAATGGAGTTTATAACTAGCCAAGGAGAGGTCTTGGTAAAACCCCAGGCTTTCAGCTGGAATCCTTGCAAATTAACAAACAATAATAGGACAAAATTCAAACAGACTAATTCTCACAAACTTGAAATTAATAGCCTCAACCTGATCATGCATTAATGTGATCTGACCTTTGTTCAACTGACTTCCAAAGAGAAAAAATATAACACTCTGAATAAAGATAATATCAACAAGACAAAGTCATGATAAATTGACAGGTTTTCATACTAAACAGATGGCTCCCAATAAAAAATTGCCAAATACAACAGAGGACCAAATGAATAATAATCTAGAAAAAATATATAAAATATAAATCAGATTATAGGTGATAAAAGTCATTTACATATCTAGAAATAGACTTTACAATAATCTGCATCCATTTGTTCAAGAAAGCAAGAAAGTAAATAACAAAAATGAAGAATTTAAGAAGAAAAATTAAATCTATTTAAATAAAGTTCAAAATCAGCCAGGTACAGTGGCACATATCTGTAATCCCAGTGGCTCAAGAGTTTGAGACAGAATGACAGAGAGTTCAAAGCAACTTAGTGAGGCACTAAGCAACTCATTGAGACCCTGTCTCTAAATAACATACAAAAAAAGGCTGGGAATGTGGCTTAGTGGTAAGTGTTCCTGAGTTCATTCCTTGGTACAAAAAAAAAAGAAGAAAAAAAAAACCAAGAAAGAAAAAAATTCAAAACTATGGGGCCATAATACTCGATAGCTGAAATTAATACATCTAAAAGTCTAACAGAATACAGGACATAGAAGTTAAAATAATTAATGGTAAAATAAAATAATAAAAAATACCTATTCTGAAGGTTCAGAGGGGAAAAAACAGAAATATAGTAATGAATAGAGGCTGGCAGTATAGCTTAGTAGGAAGGTGCAGGCTTGACATGCATAAGCTCTGCATTCAACCCTAAGTATTATCAAAAATAAAAAGGAATAACAGAAAAGAAAATAAGAAACTCAATACTAATGAAAAAGTCTAACATATATGTAAAAAAAGTCCCAGAAGCACAAAATAGGAGAGTTCGGTTTAGGCAATTTTTGAAAGCGTTACTGAAATTCTACAAATCCAAAGATAAGTGCATATAAAGAAATGTATATGCTTAGACACATCATAGTCAGACTTCTGAAAATAAAAGGCAAAGAGAAAGTCTTTAAAGCTTCTAGAGCAAAAGGACATGTTACCTTCAAAAAAAATTAAAACAGAATAAAAGTGAATTTTCTTTCTCAATGAAATGATAAAATCCAGAACAAAATTGAAGAGCATTTTAAAGAGTTGAAACAGCAAAAATAGCAAAAATCCTTGTCAACCTAAACTTGTGTCCAGTGCAGAATCATTGAAATTTTTAAAAATTTTATTCATACAAAAGGAAATTTACTACCAACAGACCCACATTCAAGATAGTTCTTAAGCAGTAAGAAAATGATTCAAAACAGAAGACAATAAAACAATCAAATATAAAAAGCAAAGGAAATCATTAACATGAGTAAAATTTAAAAAATATTGGCTGCAAAGACAATGGTCTATATACAGAATTTAAGTTCAGGATAAAAATGACACTAAAGCAGAGGTAAAATGAAGTTCTAATATTTTTCAGTTATCTGAGAAATGATAAGAGTATTAAATTACCTTATTCTTAAATATATTGTACTCTCAAGAATTTACTAAATGAAGAAAAAACAAGGATTTAAAACAAATAAACAAATGTGGAAATGGCATGAAACAAAATATTTTATTAGTGTAAAAAAAGATGATAAAAAAACTCTAAAGATAACTTCTAGAATAGTGAAGTGAGACCATATATACAATTGCTCCTCCTTAAAAGTGAGGAAAACACACTAGAAAATCCATTTTCCAAGCTGTAGAAATTGTCATGGTTTAGATTTGAGGTGCCCCTCCAAAAGTTTATGTGGGAGACAATGCAAGACTTTTAAGAGGTAAACAGATCAGAGTATAAGCTAGAACTTAATCCGTGGATTAATTCTCAGATGGACTAACTGGGTGGTAACTGTAGATAGGTAAGGTGTGAGTGGAAGAAGTAGATCATGGGGGGTGTGCTTTGGAGGTTTATATTTTCTCCCTGGTAAATGGAGCTTACTCTCTGCTTCCTGGTTGCCATCTCTTGAGCTACTTTTCTCCACCATACCCTTCCACCATGGTATCTGCCCCACTTGGCAACAGAGCAATAGAGTTAGCCAACCCTGGGCTGAACCTCTGAATCAGTGAACCAACATAAACTTTTAAGTTTTTATTTCTGTAAGCCGTTCTTGTCAGATCACAGAGACACAAAAGCTAACTATAACAGAAATTAACCAAATACTAGCTACAATTTGAGTATCATAGTTAAAGAAAAACTGCTCAATTTCAGTGAATCCAGCAGGATTGGTGGCATCTTAATTTAATGTACTTTCATCTTCCTCTTTTAGGTCTTTGGTAATCTGAAATCCTACCCCCGTAACTGTGAGAAACAGCAGCAGCCTTACAGCTAAGGGGAGGGCAGACTGGCTTTGGAGATTTTCAAAAGATCCCAACCCTAAATATTGTCACTATTTGATATGTATTTCTTCTCCCTGAGAAAGGTCCATTCACAAGGTTTTGTTTTCATTTGAGCTGACTTAGCTTGTTCCACCAAGGATGTCCTGTTATAAAGCAGCTGTTCAAAAAATATCAACAATTAATATTGCAGCTATGTAATAAGTCTATGATATAAATTCAAACAAAAGAGAACCCTTAAAAGGAAGATTTGAGATTTGTGGAATGAAATGTCCACTAGGGGCTTTAAAAGCTCTGACATGTTCCTCAGGATGTAGAAGATAATGAAACATGTGTAGTGCTTTGTGCATGCCCAGAGACACCAGAATGTTCCCCTTTGTCACCACTGCCTGCAATAGAGACCCTATGCAAGAGGGAAAGAAAAGCTAAAGCAGAGTTTTAAACTGAGTGCTGATGTTGTGCTCCAAAACAATACAAAAACCATTGGATAAAGGGATAAAGTCTTATTGATTACATTTAAGAAAATCTCTTATCATTAGCTGACTATTAAGCTAACCAAACATACACTGAAGAAAATACAGTTCTTATAGAATCAGTCCAAAAAATTTACTTAGCAAACAAGAAATTAGAAAAGTATCTGATTTCTGATTTCTGGAGTTGCCAGGCAAAATCATCCAAAATATTCACTTTTTAACAAAAATAGAAGACACACAAACCGGGAAGTATAATTCGTATATAGAGAAAAAAGACTAAATAAAAACTAACCCTGAGGAAGTTGAGATACTGTACTACCTTAGACAAATTTTAAACCTGCTCTCATGAATATAAACAAAGAACTAAGGGAAGCCATTTAAAAGAATAAAGGTAATTAGATACCCGCATGCAAAGGAATGAATTTGTACTTATACTTCATACCTTATATAAGAACTCAAAATGGATATCAGATATAAACGTAAGGGTCAAAAGTACAGTATTCTTAAAAGAAAACAGGGGGGACTTCTTCATAACCTTAGTTTAAGTAATAGTGTCTTAGCTCTAATGCAAAATGCACAGATGACAAAATAATGAAAAAAAAACAATGTTAAATCAAATTTTAAAACATTTGTTGCTAATAATAAAGTACTAAAAAGACAATGCAAAAAAGTAAGATAAAATATTTGCAAATCATAGATCTCATAAGTGACATATCTAGAATATATAAAAACTCAGAACTCAACTGAAAAAAGCAAAACCAAAAAATTTGAAATGGGTAAAGAATTTAAAAAGATTTCCAGTGAAGCTACAAATGACCAGTAAGCACCAGAAACAATGCCAACATCATTCAACTTTAGGACATGTAAATCAAATCCACAATGACATACTGGAGAGTGGCTGCAATAGAAACCGACAATGAGACAAGTGTTCATGTTGATGTGGAAAAAACTAGAAATCTCATGCAGTGCTGAAAGGAGTGCAAACTGGTATAGCCACTTTGAAAAAGTTTATAGCTCTTCAAAATATTACATACAGAATTACCATGATACTGCAATTCCGCACCTAGATATATACATGAGAGAAATGAAAATAGACACCCAACAAACTTCATAGCAACTTGATAAATAATAGTTGAAAGTTGAAAAAGCTCATGTCTGATCCATTAACTGGAATGGATAAATAAAATGTGTGCTATAATCACACAATGAAATATTATGCAGTCACATGTAGAAAAGAAGTACTGATAATTGTTACAATATAAATGAACTTTAAAAACATGCTAAGTGAAATAAGGTAATCAAAAATGATTACATATTATTTTATTTCACTTATTGGAAATGTTATAGGTAACAGAGACATAAAATATATTAATGGTTGCCTAGGTTTGGGTATGTAGGGATTTAGAGTGAGCTAATTCTTTTGAGAGTAGTGAAAAGTTCTACAATTTCATTGTCATGATCATAACACAATTCTAAATATACCACTCAATCATAGACAATAAAATTGGTGAAATTTAATATTAAATTATATTTCAACAAAGTTGTCAAAACCAAGAAAGGAATGTAGGACAAATTAAAAACAAATAATAAGAGAGAAGATTTACTCCAAATGCTTCAATAATTATATTGACTACAAATTAGGATAATAACCCAATTAATAGTCAAAGGTTGAAGAGTGCATAATGAAGATGAGAAATTATCTTAATGTATTGATGATGTGAAACCATACTATACTAAAATTTGTGAAATGCAGTTGAAACAGTTCATGGAAGTGTATTTTTCTGCCTCAAAACATATATTAGGAAAAACAAACAACAGCAGAAAACCTGAAAAATCAATTATCTAAATATCCATCTTAAGAATTTAGAGAAACAAAGAAAGAACTTATAGAAAGAGTAGCAAATTTAATATGGAGTTATTAATGACATAGAAACCAATGTTAGAGAAAAATAAACAAAGCCAGAATTTGATTCTTTACAAAGATTGATAAAATTGAAAAAATCCTGATAATAGTAACAAAGAAAAAATGAGAAAGACTAATTTGTCAATTTCAGGAAAGGAAAGCAGAACATAAGTACAGATCAAATTTTATGATGTATATAAAAAATATTATAGAACATGCTCATAAAAGATTTGAAAATTTAAATTAAATGGACAATTTGGGGGGAACAAATTACAAAGAATAAGACAGCACTAAAAAATATGAAGTTTTGATTATTTTAAAGAAGCAAATTTTCAATTTAAACTTCATAAAAAAATTTTTAAGTTCCAGATAACATAATCATTAATTCTTTCAAACATTTATAGTAAGAAACACTTATAGGGAAAATATTACCTAAATTCTTTCAAAATATAGAGTCCTCTATTTTTAGAATATCTACAATTTTTTATCAAAATCTGACTAAAACATTATGAAAAAGGGATATCACCAGGCAATCTCTCTCACAAAACCTGTCTAAGGGAATTATCCTGAACAAAGAAAGAGCAATCCATGTTCAGCAAAGCATGAAATGGATACTCAATGTCATACTCAAGGGAGGAAGATTCCAGAAATACAATATATTACATAAATGTCTCAGAGAAATCACCACATTCATAGAATGAAGAAGGAAGATGAGGATGTTTAATAAATGTGGAAAAGAATTAAATAAATTCCAGCACTTTTCATGGTTTTTGAAAAATAGAATTAGGAGAATTCTGTTAAAAGTAAACTACATCAAAATACCTATAGCAATTTTCTTTCTCTCTCTGTATTTCTCTCTTTCTTTCTTTCAATGATAAAATATTGCATTACAGACCAGGAAAATGGGAAGGTCTGTTATCATTGCTTGTACTCAGCATTGTACTAGGTGGTCTGCCCACTGCAGAGATATAAGTGTAAGAACAAAAGAAACAAAATAATCAATATTCACAATTTTCTTGCAAACTTAGAAAATTTAATAATTCTGATTCCAAACATTTAGAAATTCCAAATTTGGAAAATTAAAAATAATCTTCAATTAAAATAAATTGAATAAGCACATTTAACAAATTCATTAGGTATAAGTATAATATTTTCCAAAGTAAATTCTATTTCAATATGCCAGATGTATATATACACACACACACACATATATATATACACACACACATACATATCTTAAATGCATACATAAATATATGTAAACATATATTTAATATATATTAAATATATCATATATTATTATATTTAATATATATAAGGATATAGGAAACTGATATTAACTGTAGCACTAAAAGCAATAAGTATCTAAAAAGTAAAGCAAAAAATGAATTAAGAAATGGTAACATATATAATATTATTTTGTAAAATAGTAATTTTCTGTAGTCCATTTGTTGATTGGAACAAACAGTATCACAAAACTATTTTCCAAATGTATCTGAATTCAATGCAGTCACAGAATCCTAGCCAACTCTGTGTGTGTGTGTGTGTGTGTGTGTGTGTGTGAGAGAGAGAGAGAGAGAGAGAGAGAGAGAGAATAAACTGACAAGCAAATTTTAAAATTTATTTGGAAAATAAATATTAGACTTTGTGTTTCCTTAAGCCACTCAAGTTTTCCACCAAACAATTCCAAATGATATTTTTCCCTTTTAATTCTACATTGGACAGGTTTTCTTTGGTGTTGGCCCAACTGTAATGTATCCCTGTAAATGATTAGTTGGTTAGTTCTATTATTTGAGAATTAACTTCTTCAAATATATTTTAATTTTTGTTTATAATAAAAAAAAGGAAAAAAGCAATCATCATTGGTTTTCTTTTCATTCCAAGCACTATGAATAGGTTAGCTACATCTCTCACAGTTGAAAAACTCTGGAAACTTCATACAAATGCTATTGAAATGTTGAATAAAGTGTGATTAATATGTTTTTGTGCATCTATTGATATATTAAGATATTTATAATTACATGACTTGAATATGTATATGATTGTTTAAAATGATTTGTTGACAAATATTCAATTAGTATGAGAAAAATATTTTTGTTCAAAGATTGCAAGAGAATGACATTATAAAGTGTTTAGATTTAGAGCCAAACTAAATGATTTCAACTCTACATCTGTTACTTCTTTGCTGAAGGACATCAGATGAACTACTTAAATTCTTTGTACCTAGGTTACTTCATCTGCAGAAAAAATAAATACACACAGAGGTCAATGTATTACTTTAAAAATTAAATAATGTGCATAGATCACACAGAATGCAGTTATTCAAGATGATAATTCCACCTTGCATGGGGTAAATGCTCATAAAATGCTAGGTAGTAGTTATTCTGTGGTGGGTGTAGTCAGATAAATACAAAGGAACTGAAGAAAACAGACTGAATAACACAGTGGCAAAAGAACATACGATTTACTTCTCTTTCAAACATCTTTTCCAAGGTGAGTTGTCTCAGCTGGTTGGGACATTCAGGCACTTAGGTTGTTTTCATGCTGTTTTGCTGCTTCTGAGGGCTTTGTTTTTGTCTGTAAAATCAAAGTGGGTCATAGCCATGGCCATCCTCCAGCTGGCCAGAAGACAAGAGTACATGGAGGAGGCATGTTTAATGCCTAAGGCTCAGCATTTGGAGAGGCACTTGCCTTTTCATTCATATTCCATGGACAAGAATGTAATTACATCACCACAAGCACTAAAGGAGCCTGGTAAATGTAGTCTGGGACTCACAGTAGCAGAGGAAAATAGTGCATTTAGGTGGAATAGTAGCCACCTGGACCATACATGGTGCCTTCAACATGAGTCTATTGCCAGGGTGGTTACAATGGGTAGCAACAGCCTAAGAAAATTTCTCTCTGAATGAGGGTTTTCCAGATGACCAAAAATTAAGAAATCTTTCATATAAATAATAGGAATGTACAAGAGATACAGCTCAAAGACAAATGTAATTTAATCAAATCTGTAAACCTTAGGATATTGAAAAAGAAAAAGAAAATTCCTGCTATACAGAAAAATCTTAACAGATACTTAAGTAACAATTTAAGCAAAAATCCCTCAAACTGATGTAACATAAAAGCCTTTCTCCAAAATGTATTAATAAGATCCTGAACTGGGATATGTTGTAGAATATGCTTAGAAAACTACTGTTCTATTTAACTGTTCTATTTAACTTCTCAATCCTTTGCCTTTGCTGCATTCTAGAATTATACCCATGACAACAGGAAACTTTTTAAGTCAATTCCTGCAGATTCTAGAGCCTAGCACTGAATGATTGTGCCTGATTATGTTTCATACCTAATCAGAGAAAGAGAATATTTATTCTGCCATGTTGCTGGAAAAAGTCATTGCTAGCAGGTTTTAAGCCTGATGTAAGCCACTGGCAAATATCTTGAATTTAATTTTAAAAGTGGAATGTTATCATGCCATCACTTTGGTGACCCCAGGCTATACTGGCAATTGAAGGGACTAGGACATCTGCTAGTTTCTTCTGCCAGTGTCCCCTCCTCTCTCTTCTCTTCTCTGCTAATTAAGCTTTCACAAGTGAAAATCGAAAATCAGATCATCCCCAGCATCAAACAAGTGTACTATTCCCTCCAGCCTCTGTACATTGATGAAAGCTTACTTTTTAAAGTGGTCAAGTTTTCTACAGCAACTTAAACCTCAACATAAAATACAGCACCTATTTTCTAATAAGGTTTATAAAAACATACTTCATGTCTGCACCTTTGTTCACAGGCCAACTTAAAATCATCCCATATTAAATCATAAAAACATATTAAAAATAAAATGGTCAAAGACATTTTATTAGCTTTAAATATTTTATTTTTTGAGAATGTCAAAATTGGCAACTTAAATCTTTTTGTAAAATTATCTCCTTATGAAAGCATCTTATTAGATTAAAAGGAAAAACTTGAAAGTTACCCATGAAGGCATGTGTGTGTCAAGATATTTGATATAAAAATATAAAATAACATGGGGCTATCATTATGCTCTACCATGAAAAGATGCAATATTCTATTTCTTCCACAGGAAACATCTGAATATCCACTGTGGAGGTAATTAACTGATAAAATAGTACCTATTTTATTAATTGGTGATTAAAACTATGCTCTCTCTTAATTCAAAATGAATAAATAAAGAAGGACATGAAAAGAAGCCAGTGCAGAGCAGTGCAGGTTGGAATAGAGGAGCTCTCATTTCTAAAATCACTCAAGTTAAATTTGGGGTTGATATAATGGTTTTTCTCCTTCAATGTTAAAATTAATTGAAGGGTAGCAATTGGAAATCATGGACATTATAAAGAAAAAAAAATGACCATGGAAAATACTACAGAACAGGTTATGCATGAGCCCAATTTTAAAGATGCAGCACAGAGGCCTAGTAATTACCTACCAGAAGAGAAGAAGTCCACAAATAGCAGCATTTGCTTTATCTCCAACAACCGTTTCTTTTAAAAGTAACACACTTTCCGGAGTAAAACGACTTTTGAATACAAATGTATATAAGCAGGGACAAGACATGAAATGTTTTCCCTCAAAGACCAACTTTTATGATAAGTCTATTTGTATAACTATCATAAATTTTCCAGTGGGAATATTTAAAAACTTTCATTCGCTTTCCTAAATATAAAATTTATTCATGCTTATGGAAATTCACTGAGTGAAACAGGTGAACTTTTGATAATGGGAAAATAGAATTAATTAATCTATTTGACAAAGAAAGTAATTCATGTTGAACAAACAGGTACAATAGTTATATTTAGAATATCCTGGTGTCAAAACACAAAATCACAACAAATTTAGCTTAAAGGTCTTAATAGGCTTTTATTTGCAACTTTAGAATTTGGTAACATTTTGTTCTATGAATTGAGTGTTCCAACTAACTGAACAATGGAACTTGGCTTTATAGGCAGAAAAGGACTAGAGAAAACAAAAAGGATTGATCATTTCCAGTCTTTCTCCTGGTAAAGACTAAAGCAGAGATGTCCTTAACAACAAAAAATATTGGCCTGTTGAGAATTTGACTTTTCCCTCCCCTTCCCCTGACTTCTTGGAAGGTTAAACAACTTAGGCTCTGCTTGTTGGTGTGGTAATTCAACATGAGTGATTCCATTTTATATTTGAGTTTTGTCTTTGTAGCTTTATTCAGGACCTTGGTCCAAAATCTATGGCCTCCTGTAGATTTTATTTAACTCAGGTAAAGAAGCAGATTTTAATTATGCTTTCACTTGCTTTGGGAATCTCTACATATTCACACCAGATTCCTAGAGAAACTCTAGGTGCAAATCCAATTGCTTCCTTTTCCTTGCACTTTCAGGGTCTCTAACACTTGAGGGACAAGTCAGGTCATCAGCAAAATTTTTCATAAAACAATCTTTCCTTGTAGTTTTGAAAATTACAGGTTGTTCCACGGTCAATGGAAGAACTCTTAGTAGGAAAAAAATGTGAGATTCATTTGCAAGTTCATTTGCATCTGCTTTTGTTTCTCAATACATTTTGGGGTCCATCATTCCTTGAGCCTAGGAGAGAATTTATGAAGAGGAACACATAAGGAGACAAAAAATAACTACTAGAATTACTTACTTTGTATTCTACTAGGACATAAATATCCTAAAATTAGATTTCAGAGATACCTATGTGTGCTTTTGAAATTATGTATTAATCAATCTTTTTGAGTGCTGTTTACTTTTTAAGTGATGTTTACAAAACCTACTAGCCAAATAAATAAATGATTTCCTAAGAGGCAAATCTGCCAACAAAATTAAGTAAGCTAATTATCATACTTAAATATAATGACTAATTCTGCACCCAAAGGCTTTCTCTGAATTTAAAAAGATTGTTGTGGAAAAGTTCATGGGAAAAAAAAAAAGAAGAGAGAAAGAAAAATAAGGTTTTAATGATTTGTTAACTGAAAAAATACACTTGTACATAAAATATAAAATTTTCCATTAGTTTTTAGATAAAATAAGTAATAATACATTCATTTAAACAATTAAAACCTAAAAACAATGATTATTTATTTTATGATTCCATGACATGTCAGTTCTGGAACACTCCTATCATAAAATAGAATGCTATTGAAGACACAAAAATCACAGGTGTATGAATAGAAAATGTATATGCATCTCTTAAAGTGCTTGACCTACAAAAAAAATATATAACTCAGGAGAAAAGCTGAATCATTGATACCTTGCATAATCTGTTTTGGGACACAAAATTACACATAATGCTGCAGCAACAAAATGAATAATTGCTATATCAATCACTTATCTATTCTAAAGAATATACACTTACCTTCTCTGCAGCCATTTATTTGAAGTAATCACTCTAGTCATTGAAGCAGTATTCCCAGGGACACATATAAATCTATGTCTCACAATGCACAGGCATCACTTGATCCTACTTTAAAAGCAATTAAACAACTATGAAATAGATGAGAAAGCAAAAGCTTGGATAGAGGGGCCTGCCTTTGAGCTCTGTGAACTTGGACAGGAATTTCCCTCACCTATAAATACAGAATAACAATATCTTCCTCATTGAGCATCCATGAGGATTAAGTGATATAATATATTTGGACCGAACGTTAAATTTTAAAATCAAATAAAGTAATGTGAATACTTGTTATAATTGCACTTAAAATAACACCAATGGCCTTCAGATCTCAAAGTTCTACATGTGGTGTCAAGAATCATAGTCAACAATGTTCTCAAATGATGTGAACAGTGGCACATAGCCAGTAAGGGAAGGAAATTATCTGGTCAATTCATATTGATTTTAGAGACTTTCTATGGTCATCACTCATTTGTGTAAACATACCTCCAGATCAGATAAAAACTGATTTTAAGATTTGTGGATTGTCATACCAGCTCAGTGCCCCATCCTGCCAGATATCTTTCACTAAATAGAAAATACTAGCTGGAATGATTGGGGCCTCCAAGCTAAGTGGAGGTATTTGTGCACACACAGAAGGCTGAGATCTTCGGGTTCATAAATTCCTTCGACTATCCTTTGCTATTAGAAGAAACTCTTCCGTATCCTTATGGAATTAATATTCTCTTATGTAAAATTTGGAAGCGAATACACTTAGGCATTTTCTTTGTAAGAGAATCTTAATTCAGAATCTTAATTCTTCTCAGGATTCCCCCTTAATGAGAATAAGATCAGATGTAACTCAGGAAGGAAGATCTGAGCTGTGCTCCAGAACAGGATGATGATGATGCATTGTAGGACTTTAGCATATTTGCATGAAATAATTGTCCACATCATCTGTCATTAAGAATGCAAAATGTGCATAGTATGCCCTGAGTTTTAGTTACTTGAAGTATTAACTGTAAGTAAATAGACTCTAAAATAATACAAACCTCTACATTTTTTCATGCTTAAAGTCATATAATATTCTGTCCAATGTTGTATAAAGTTTCAATGCACTTAATAATAAGTTCTTGAGTCTTCTTTTGAGGTTTATTACTTAATATTGAAAGACACATACCATTAGAAAAACATAATTTACATTTTTTCTCTGCTGCAAAAAAATGATAGAAGTAATACGTAGAAAACAATAGAGCAGCAAACATAATGCCTTTCTTTCTCAGCCAATAACATAATAAATCTCACATAAAACATTACTAAAGGCACAGAAAACAAGTATTAGAAAAACCATGCAATGTGCAGTTTTGCTATACAATTGGTTGAAGGCACAGGTGTTTATAATAGCCCTTTACTTATTTTATTTACTATAGTTTGCTTTAACAATGAAATATAATAAGAACAAATGTGTGTGTGTGTGTGTGTGTGTGTGTGTGTGTGTGTGTGTGTGTTCCTGCCAAGAATGTCAGGCTGAATGACACTCACCAGTTTCAGAACAATATTTTGAGATAAAAACATAAAGGCAAGAGAAGTGGCAGGTGCACAGTCCCTTTGTTGCCCATTCAACTCTAGGGTAATGGAATGGGGTCTAGCAAAGCTGGATGTCAGATTTTGAAAGAAGAACCTTTGTGTTCAGACAATTTAATTTATTAAATTCATGTTTGGAGAAGCATCAGGCCCTCCTCTGGCAATGATCGGGGACAAGGGTCCATCATACATTAATTGCAGTATAATAAGGCAGACCAGTGAGACCTCTGTTGAGTGTGCATACATCAACCCTGGGTTAGTAAATAGACAGGGTCCCAAGCCTGTGGATGTAGACATGTTATATAATGAACCAGTGGTTTCAAGCCCTGTTCCCACCACCTCATCATTCTATTAGGAATGATTATCTAAGCACTAGTTAGTGTCTTTTAATGGACACGATTTCAGCTCACTAATGGTCCTGCTGAACAGGAGGTTAACTCCTCAGGGAAGCCAGCATGAAGGGCATCAATCATGGATAAGTTAACTTCACCTCTCTGAGTACAAGAAGAAAGATTTATGGGGAAATATTTAATCAACAACAAATTACTTATTTAATTAAAAAAATTTATGGTGAAAATTTAATTTTCTCCATTGATGGGCCAGCTCTCTAAATGAAATAAAAAAAAAATAGTCAAGGTGAGAAGAGGAACTATAGGCACTTTTCATTTCAATCTCTGATGCAAACACTGGAAAACTCTTTGATTCAATATTTGTATTGTCTATAAAGTCATTCTAACTTATTTTTAATGCAATAAAGTACACAGGAGAATCTTAACAAATATTTCTAAAGAGATAAATACTGATTGTGTATTGTTTTCCACCACACAAAGATTCTCTGGTTGTCTTCTATAAAATACTTACAGGCAGTGATTACCTATTTGTTCAAAAATTTACACTTTTTTTTGTGTGTGTGTGTGATAATTGGTGGTCACCAATAGTACACAATAGGTAGATTCAGAAAATTGAACAAAAAATTATGTAAACATTACTTTTGAATAAATATTACTTTTCTAGTTACATAATTTCTAGTTACATAATTTTGTCACTGAAAAAATATATCCACCTATAAAAATTCTCAAATGTATATTTTCAGACAAACTTTTTAAATTACCATACACTATTCACAAACTGAACTCAAAATGGAACATGCACCTACATCCAAGAGCTTAAATTATAAAAATGTTCAGAAGAAAATATTTGTGATTTTAGATTCAGAAATAATTATTATAACACAAAAAGCACAGTCTGTTAATGACTAAAAAGTCTAATTGAACTTCCAGTAAAATTAAGTTTTTGGTCCTAAAATTCATAATTCAATAAATGAAAAGTGAGTAACAGATGGGGAGAAAACACTTGCAAGTCATATATTTTAAAAATACTTGTATCTAGGATACAAGTCAATAAGAAGAAAACAACACAAATTTTAAAATTTACAAATAATTTAAATATCTATTTTACAAAAAATCCTACATATAAGTAACTAATAGGTAGAGAAATGAACATAACATCATTAGTCATATAGGAAATATAAATAAAAATTGCAATGACTGATATTTAATTGGTACAATAAAAAGGATGATAGTACCAAATACTAGCAAGCACACAGAGAAACTGGAAAACTCTTCCTTTTCAAGAGAAAATGAAGAATGGCACTTCACCTTCGAAAAACAGAGGATATTTAAAACACTCCTAGTTACATAATTTTGTTGCTGAAAAAACTACATCAACCTATAGGCTGGGCACAGTGGTGCATACCTGTAATACCAGTGGCTCAGGAGGCTGAGACAGGAGAATAGCAAGTTCAAAACCAGCCTCAGCAACAGCAAGCCACTAAGCAACTCAGTGAGACCCTGTCTCTAAATAAAATACATAATAGGGCCAGGAATGTGGCTCAGTGGTTGAGTGCCCCTGAGTTCAATCCCTAGTACCACCCACCCCCCAAAAAAAATCTTAAATATACATTTCATAAAAAGTTTAGGGGAGGGAAAGAGAAAGTAATGGGGACTGCAATGGAACACATTATAGTCAACACTTGTATAATTATGTCAAAATTTACCCCAATGTAATGTATAACCAGAATGTTTTTTCAAAATTAAATTTAGTGTTATCCTGCAATTTCCTCCCTATGAACTTGCTCCATAAAGATGAAAACATATGTCTATCTCAAAACTGGCATGCAATATTATTCATGAAATAATATAGCAAATCATTACTGAATGACAAAAATTGTTAATGAGCTAAATGTCTATCAATTGATGAAGGAATAAACTATGATGTATTGGTATATACTATATCATGAAGCCAATAGTCATAATAGCATACTGATTTCATAACTTTCCCAAGAAAAGTAGAAACTATAGAAATCTATCATTTGCCTTGGTTGTCTACTGCTGTGGAAGAAAATTTGGTTTAACTACAATCAGGCAGTAGCCCTTCTGCACTGAGGGATGTGCTCTGTACTGGTTTAAGATGCAGATAGCTCAAATCAAAAACTGCACAACAAATCAGTGAGGTTTTTACTTAGAAATGGTGAATTTTGTGGTAAATTGCATGTCAATGTAAAATGGAAAGCTTAAAATTATTTAAAAAGTAAACAGAAATTAAAATAGAATGATTAAAATATTCAACTTTTCTCAATGAAGGCGAAAAACTAAAGTTTTTTGAGTTTTCAGAGGCAGGAGCTGTAAGAGAAAAACAAAAACATACAGACAAACTGGAAGATTTAAATCCAATAATAACAATAATTATATTAATTATAAAAGGATAAACATTACATTTAAAAGGTACATATTGTCAAAAGAAGAAGAGAGTAAAGACCAATAATATTCTGCCTAGAAGAAATGCACTTCAAATATAACATGGACAATTTAAAGTAAAAGGTGACCACAACACACCTTGTGTATCAATCATAACATAACAGAGCTAATATGGTTGCATCAATATCAGAAAAAGGTAAAAAAGGATAATACAAAATGATTAAATAATCAATTTAATATGAACATATAACCATTATAAATGCATATATCATAAATAATAGAGCCTCAAAATGCATGAAAAAATAACGAAGGGAAATATTTTATGAGATATAAAAAAATCTACAATAATTATTTGTTGGATATTTAACATTGTACTCTCAGTAACTGATAAAATAGTTTTTTTGAAAAATCAAATCAACACTCATGAAAAATATATTGTTATTGACAACTACAGAATAATACACACAACACTTGAGGATTTTAATTATTTTCATTATGAAACAGTCACCAACACAGACTATGTTCCATGCCATCAATAAGACAATAAAGTTCAAAGCATTGAAATCTTAAAGAATATTTCACAACTAACTGAAATGAAACTTTGTGAGCAATAACAAGATACCTAGAAAATGCAAAATATTTGAAAATTAAATAACATACTTCTAAATATTCCTGGAGTCAAATAAGAAACCACAAGGAAAATAAGAAAATATTGCAAATTAAATGACAATAAAAATTCAATGTGTAATTTGTGAAGTCCATCTAAAGCAATACTCAAAGTAAATTTATGTCTTTAAATAAAATAATTACACTAGAAAACAAGAGAGACCAGAAAACTCTTATGTAAATTTCCACCTCAAGAAGTTACAAAGAAAAGAGTAAAATAAACCCAAAGGAAGTGAAATAATGGAAGGGAAAAGGAGAGAACTTTGGAATTCATGAAATAGAAAACAATAGAGGAAAATAGGAAAGCCAATTGTCTATTTGAAAAAAATGAGCAAAATTGCTAAACATCTAGCAAGACAAAAAAGAAATAAAAGGGAAAAAGGAAGGGAGAGAGGGAGAGAAATCAATTACCAACAACAGAAATGAAAAGGAGATATACCACAAATACTGGAAGCAACAGAAGGAAAATAAAAAAAAAATTATGATTAATTTTGTGCTAATGCATACAGCCACTTAGATAAAACGAGAAATGCAACCTACTAAAAATGATAAAAGAGGAAATGGAAAACCTGAATGAACTTACATGTATTTATGAAATTGAATTCCCAATTTATATAGTTTCCAGGGACTAGTCTACATGGTTTCACAAAACAGATTTTGGTCAAATACTAGTAGAAGAAATTATATCAATTTTATAAAAATGGTTTCAGAAAATAGAGGAGAAAGAAAATCTTCCTAACTCATCTTGGGAGATGGTAAAACCCTGAAAAGAAAAACTTCAATAGAAGTTTGTAAGGAGAAAACTGCAAATATACCTCATAAATGTAACACAAATATTGGCAAATATAATCTACAAATATATAAGATGAGAAAAACATCACAAGTGGAATTTAACCCAGAACTTGCAGCAAATTTAAAAATAACTAATCTTTAAAAGAAAATGTTTAGTTGTGACACAGACAAAATATTTACTATAAAAGTTGTATTCAGATAATGTAAAACCATCTTGCAATCAATAACATGACAAAAACAAAACAAAAAAATCTTTTTGTTTGTTTTGTTTATATGTGGTGCTGAGAATCAAAGCCAGGGCCTCACACATGCTAGGCAAGTGCTCTACCACTGAGCCACAACCCCAGCCCCAAAATAAAATTTAATTAGGCAAAATAATATGGGGACCCAGGGGCAGTGGCACATGCCTATAATCCCAGCAGCTCTCAAGGCTGAGGCAGGAGGATCATGAGTTCAAAGCCAGCCTCAGCAAAAACGAGGCGCTAAGCAACTCAGTGAGACTCTGTCTCTAAATAAAATACAAAATAGGACTGAGATTATGGCTTAGTGTTTCAGTGCTCCTAAATTCAATCCCCAGTATCAAACAAACAAACAAACAACATATGGGAAAAGTTTTGAACACTTATTTAAAAATTAGATCTTTAGGTTATTGAGTATTGATTTAAGAGTTTATGATCAACAGGGAAATATTTCCGTGTTCTCCCTTCTTGTCTTACACAGGTTTTAGGTGTATGAAGTTTAAAATGTCAGCAAAATAATTTTTATCAGACTTTGATCATGCTGGCCTTTAATATACAAAACATTTGTCTCTTAATTCTTGTAATGAATATGCTCAATGGCAATGTGTATATGTTTATGAGGTCATATAAAATCTTTAATTATATTTTTAACAAAAAAGTGTGTGTGTGTGTGTGTGTGTGTGTGTGATTGGAAAGTAGGTTTTATTATAGATTATCTTTAATTATTGCACCAAAACTTTGTACCTTAAATATAACTAAAAATCAAATGTTTGGAACATAAAAAAAAATATTTCCTAATGTAAGAATATGATGAATGGTAGTTAGGTTTTCAAATAAGACTAAAAGTAAAGAACTAAAAAGCTAATATTGTTGAAGGCAAAATACAGACCAGATTTTTTTTATAGAGCCAAACATTATTTATATTAACCATATCTGTGGGAAAGCTCACTATGGATAAAACTAGTAACATCTAGAGATGTTACTGGGAATAAATATTATAGTGATCAAGAATTTAGGAAATCCAAACATTCTATGTTCCTGACTTCATGTTTATTCAATAAAATCCTGAACTGGAGAAAATGTCAGCCCCTTTTATTCAATGTAGGTGCAGTGTAGGATGGACTCCCACTCTGATCTCCTTAGAGACAGTTTGTGTTGAGAGGATATTTGCAATTCAAGTATTTTTAAATATTCTGGACTGAATATAGTTGGAATTTTTCTTCACCTCATAGAACCAAAACTCCATTTTCAACTATCCTTTACCATACTTGTGATAATCTTACAAATATTTTGAGAAACCTCTGCCTGTTAACAATAAAATAAAAATAGAAGTTAATAATCTAGAATTGTGGTGTGTCCTGGTAAATGGATACAACTGGAGAATATCACTTTAAATGATATACGTCAGACTCAGAAAGTCAGGCATGGAAAGATTTCTCTCATATGTGGAATCTACAGCAAAAGTAAGGGGGGAAAGTTGGAGGATGTGGTTCCCATGAAAATAGAAGCTAGATGGGTGGAGCAGAGCAATAGGATAGATGGGGAGTAAGGAGGGATAGGAAAAGGGAAGATCTGCAGTAGGAAGTTGACCAAATTAAGCCATGTACATATATAAATATCCCACAGTGAATTCCATCTCTATGTATAACTATAAAGTGCCAATTAAAAAAATAAATAAATAAAAGGAATAACAGTAGACAACAGGAACAGGGAGGCAAGGAAACAGTGGAGGCAAGGAAAGAGGAAGTAATAGGGACTTTGATGGAACAAATAACATTCCATTCTTGTATAATTATGTTCGAATAACTCTCAATATTATGTATATCTGTAATGCATTAATAAAAAATATATATATTTTAAAAGTAACCTGATTTTTCCTTAGAAAAACAGAAATAGTAAAGAAAAAAAATAATGGTTGGGATGAGGGAAGGTAGGTAAGTTTAAAATAAAACTTTAAAATGTTTAACATATTTTGATTTGAATTAATATCAAGAGTAGGGAGTCACAAGGGTTTTTTAAATATTTTGAATAATTTTTTCTTCTCATTTTAACCATATTCTATTAGAAATTCCTGGATGACTAGAGGAGACAATTCCCAAAGTGAGATATAATTAGGGAGCACTTAAGTAAAAAATATATTTTAATCCATGTATATTAAGTGTACTTTTGAACCCAGAAATAATCTCTGTTTACAAATTGGGGCAACATTTCCTTTTCAGCCCAAATACTTTTGAATCTAATTATATTTGAACTTTTTTACAAGACTGAATGATTATTGATTACTATATTTAATACATGTAAATAACATTTATATACATGTATTTTTATTACATTATTATATAACATGATACTTGCTCAGCAATATTTTTAAATTTCTGCTGAGGCTGGCTTTGAACT
The DNA here is from genome assembly GCF_048772815.1 of Callospermophilus lateralis. Taxonomy (NCBI): domain Eukaryota; kingdom Metazoa; phylum Chordata; class Mammalia; order Rodentia; family Sciuridae; genus Callospermophilus; species Callospermophilus lateralis. The sequence continues at coordinate 121,411,361 of NC_135306.1, read as the reverse complement.
CACGATCCTCCTGTCTCAACCTCCCAACTGCTAGGATTACAGACACGCACCACCATGCCTGGCTTTACTAGATTTTAAGATACTTGGGAGCAGGCATTTTGTCTGTCTTACTCACTATTATGCAAATATTATATATCGCAATGCCCGAAACACATTAAATGCTCAAAAATATTTGGTAGTGAGTATGTGTATGAAAATAGATAACTGAAATTGGGTCAGGAAAAAAATGATTTCAGCAAGTGTTGTTATATTAAATTAGTATTTTGCCATAACCATTTTTTTCTCACTGTACTAATCTTTACCTGAAATAGCATAGTATATAAAAATATGTCTAGACAGAGGGATTGATGGATGGATGGATGGATGGATGGAAGAATAGATAGATAGATAGGTAGATAGATAGATAGATACATACATACATACATACACAGACCCAAATATTAATAGAAATGCCTATTGTCTGTCTTTCCATTTGCATGTTTTATGTCTTGAATTAATTTTAAGCAAAGAGAAGCCCATGAGTTTCTAGTAGTTTGAAATGACTCAGGAGTAAAATAATCAATTTTCTTTTTCCATGTAATCAAAAGAAATGTGAAAAGGAAAAATCTCTGTAAGAATAAAAGAAGATCATAAATGAATAAAATATGGCAATTGTTACCTTAGAAAATATATTGAGATATTTTAAACACTGATAAAATAGCTCTTTGATTAAGCCTAGGTTTTTAAAAATTACTATCTGAAATCAATTTAAGGATTGCTATTTAATTTACTGGATACTGCCAGAAGAATAAATATCTAGATAAGTGTATTAAATCTATAGAAATATTTTAAGATATAAAGTTTATACTGTTTTTGAGAAGATATTATATTTATAACAGAATATCACTCAGATCATGAAAAAAAAAAAACTCCAAGGAGGTCTATGGAAACACTGATACAAAATATCCAGACTTAAACCTCAATAAATTTGTTAAAATATTAGTACACTATATTATAGAAACTGTTCATATGTATTTATGTGCTTGTATGTATGTATGTGTATATTATAAAGCCATGACAATTATAATAAAAATATACACATTCATATGACCACAGTTTTCTGAAGAAGTTTTTTTTTCTCATTTCACTATCCATCACCTTTGGACTATAGGTTAAACCATAACAGGAATAATTAAAATCATAATCAAATAGGGAACATTTGGCAAATGATTCCTACATATGCTAGGAACTATTTTAATCCCTTTAAATATATTCCCAATTATAAGATAATTACAGGAGTATTCCTAATATCTTCATGTTATGACAGAGAAAAGAAACCCTATGGGGTTAAGAAATCTGTAATTGGCCCATGATCACACATTAAGGGAGGAAACTGGGATCCCAACCTACACAACCTGCTTCCAGGACTTGCACTCCTGTAAATAAACCCTAAAGAGAAAAGATTTCCATGAGGGGTAAAATATTTGCATATCAATAGAAAAGCTAGTAATAATGTGATTTCCAACGTCTATATTATAATATTTTTCAGATCCTCTAGAATATATACAGATTTTATTTGCACATTAAATTTTCTTTGTCAATGATTCTCTTTTGAATAAATGTGAATTAATGACAGTATAAAAATAAAATCTTTACCACCTAATGCATGGGATAAGGAGAATGTTAATATCTAAACGTTTTTAGTTTTCCTCTTTTTAAAATTGTCTTACTTCTGTTATAAATTCTAAGATAATAGTGATGTGTAACTTGGGATTAGTGTGATATTTAATAGAATAATTTGACTTCTACTTGGTTATATTGTAAGATTCTGAAGTTTTTATTGTGGAAATCATGATATAGAATAAATTATAAATTTACTTTTAATCTAATAAAGAATAACCAAAATTAGCTATTCAGTGTCAATATTTTATTACACATAATTTCTCCTCTAATTGTATATGTACCAGTCCTTTTTTGAAATCCAACATTTGTATTCCTTGTAAGCTATTGGTATCAATTGTAAAAGAAACTTCAGAAATGAAATATAAATGGGAAAATTATTTTCTCCCCTAAGTATATTTTACCCAGCACTAAAAAGTTTTTAAATGTATTTCATAGTAAATTTTATTCTTTTTCCCCAGAAAGAAAATTCTAACCTAAATGTTTGTACTTGAGGCTGGGGATATACTTCAGTTGGTAGAGTTCTTGCCCTGGGTTCGATCCCAGCACCACAACAAAAGAAAATAAAAATGTTTGTACTTGAAATTACACTTTATGCAAGCAATTTTCAGAACTTAATAAAATATACTTCTCTCAGAAAATTTTTTAATGTTATTTAAATACTGAATTAATGTTATATTCCATTCCATATTTTTAGTAACACAAAAAACAAATTTTCCATGCAGAAGAGTGCTTAGTACTTTATGTAGATCTTCTGCCCTCAAGCAGGTGGACTTTAACTCCCCCTGCTTCAGTGTAGATTACAAGTCTTTCTTCCAATGAGGATAATGAGGCAAGCAGAGAAGAGGGGGAAGTAACTTTATGGTGAAGAAACCTGAGCAAGGATACCTCACCAAATGATCAAGGTCAACATCAGCAGTGATAAAATCATATTGTTAGTACACACCCTTGGCATGATATGATTAAAAATAGCACTTTCCCTCTGTGGCCTTCTTCATCCAAACCCATAATGTCTGTTTAACCACAAAAATAAAATCAGACAGTCACAACTGAGAGCATTCTGAAAAATTCCTGACTAATACTGAAAGATTGTCAAGGTCATCAGATCAAGGTGAGTTTGAGAAACTGTCATAGGTATGAGGGACCCAAAGTGACACAAACACTAAAGGTAATATGGTGTCCTGAGTAGGATTCTAGAACAGAAGAAGTATACTAGGTAAATCTAAAGATACCTGAATAATTTACAGACTTAGTTAGTAATGAACCACCAGCATTGGGTCGTTAATTGCAACAAATGAAATACTAACAATAGGAGGAACTGCCAGTGTGACATATGAGGACCTTCTGCACACTTTGCAATTTTTCTGTACCTTTGGAACTGTCCTAAAAGAATAAAGTTATTAAAATATGCACTCAGATTGCCAAATAAACAAACAGATACGATACATTAAGTTTTAAAACCTTAAAGTGTGGATTGCACTTAGTAAAGAAAAAGGTAATCTATTATCTCATTACCAAGAGATAATCACTGGAAATATCCTCATGTGTTTCTTTCACATCCTTTTATATACAAATGAGCATATTAATTTTATCTCATTGGGATCTTGAATCTACTGTTTTGGAATTTTACTTCATTTTACCTTGCATTCTAAGTATTTATTAATATATTAATAAATAATTCATAATTAATAAATATATGCATAGCTTCTAAAACATAATTTAAATAACTATAGTATAGACTTGGGCTCATGTAATATAGTTTATTTTTTTCTAAAATATCATCAGACAAGAGAAAGTTTCCTAAACTTCCTTAGTTTCAAGAAGACAATTATTACTTTAAAATCTAAACCTGCCAGGCAGGGTGGCAGAGTTCAAAGCCAGTCTCAGCAAGGCCCAAAGAAACTCAGTGAGACCCTGTCTCTAAAATACAAAAAAAGGGCTGGGGGCGTGCCTCAGTGGTTAAGTGTCCCTGAGTTCAATCCTCAGTACAAAAACAAAACGAAACAAACAAATAAAAAAATCCTAAACCTTTACCTAAATTTATTTCTTCAGGACAGATTATGAGGATTGGGTTACTACCTTAAAAAGTAATGACATTATTTAGAATTTTAATAGAAAGTTTCTTTCTGGAATGTGTCAAATAAATTGTGATGTTTCCTCTTTTGATGGATAAAGTTTGTCAAGATTTCATGCAGATTCCTTCCAATCTCTTAACAATCTAATATCTCAGAAATTGATTTGTAACTGATACATTTATAGGGGTTTATTTTTGTACTTCCCAAGATTTCTTTCACACAGAACCATTATATGAATTTTAAAACCCTGTTGTCTGGATTAGACAATGAAACACAAACACTTCAGTCTTTAGATTGAATTTGGAAATTACCTTGTTCTTCATGCAGGCTTGTTATCACCAGAATATAAAGTATCTGTTTATATTTTCATTCTTGATTGATAGGATAATATTCATCTTAGAATGTTGGAAAAGACATAAAAATTTAAGGGCTCAGAAAAATATATGCCCATGACCTTATCACATAGTGCCAAACTTTTTAGTGCTTTGTCATCTTTAATTCTGATCTACCTTCTCTTATATTTTAATTTGATTTATCAGAATTGATTTCTTTTTAAAAACTCAACATTATGTAATAAGCATTTTCTCATAACTAAATATTTTTGTAAATGTTATTTCAAAGGCTTTATAATATTTATTTGAATTGGTATACAAGAATTTCCATAACCATTAAGCATTTGACTTTTTTTCTGTATGTTTGTCACTAATAACACTGAAAACCATTTCCATATATAAATTAAATAACTTTCTTATTTTTGTCTACTATAAAGGAGAATAAGAGTTATACAAAGAAACATAACCATTTGCCTGTTTCACAAAGTAATCATAGTTATATGCTCTCTAATGATGGGTTCATCTCATTATGAAATCACCAGTATCAAACACTACATTTAAAATATGTGCTAATTATATGAGGAAGACATTGGAAGTTTGATTTGCATTTCTTTTATTACTGATGTAGTGAAACACTTGAATGTATTTGTATATACTTGTATTAATTATGTATATATTATTGGTATAATATGATCATATTCTCAATAAAAACTTTTTATATATTTCAACTTATTATCTTACAGTTACAGAAATATATCCCAGATAAGTTGTTTCTTAAGAGGGTTGCCTTGAATATGATAAACTGATCTCATCTGTACTATGCTGATGATATGGAACATTTTAATTTTCCATAATTCATATGATGATATTTCCTAAACATGTTTCCAAAGTGAAATAACACTGTCAGAAAATGTATTGTAGAATTTTAAGAACTGATTATAATAGACGCTTAATAAATATTTTGATTGACTTATTGAAACAACAAATTATTCTCTTTTAGATTTAATGAAATCATATTCTATCATTACAATCAGACTCTGTCACACTGTCTTATATATATATATCCCATTACGAAAGTGAAAAATCACTAGCATGTATATTCCTACTAAAAACATTAATTTATTAGTTATATTTTTCAACAAATTGAATTAAATGAAAATCTGTAAGGTAAAAACATCAATAATAGGAGCTAGGTGTTAGCATGACATAAATATACTGTAGTTTCTATTATTGAGTGAAAATTTTAGCACATAGTCCATGAATAGAAAGAGGCTAAATTATGTTTTTTACAATCTCATACATAAATAAACATTTTTAAATGCCATATATAATATATATTTGCATAAGAAGAATGCCATATATAATATAAATTTGCATATTTAAATTAATTACCTTAGAGTTGATTCAGGGCTGTCTTGTGGCCTTATGGGTGAAATCATCTTGTGTGCTTCATTCAGTAAATCTAAATCTTTATCATCTTTGACCTCATTAAGATGCTCACCAAGGAGAAAAGCATGGATGAGAAAAAATAAGATTCTAACCATTAATCTATTTCTACAACTATTTATATAAATGTTTAACTCCTTGAATTTCTTTGTTTTAAAACTTTTGAAAATCAAAATGACAATCAAGAAAGCAGACACTAGTAACTTCACAAACAGTAGGCTGGAAGAAAGCATGTCAAATATCATGAGGCATTTGATCCTAATCCTTTGTAAAATAGTTTTGAAGGAAATCTTTTTTTTTTTTTTTTTTGAAGTAAATAATCTTCTGAAGTAGCCTTAACATTAATGAAATTTTCAAATTGGACCTACTTTTCAGTATTGATTTGTTTTACTTGATTTTATTGATGAACTGAAAATTCAAGGCAGTAAATTTGCAAACAAATCTTTAATGATATATGCAAATAAACATATATCTGGCAATATAATGTGTCCTAGACAGGTATGATCTTTTAATTATGAATGTATTTACTGACCTTGAGATTGTTAAAATTTTAATAAGAACACATAGACAAAATAGAAAAATTTTAAAGATATTATAAAGATTAATGATAAGTAGTCTCATTTTAGGAAGCAAAATGGAGTAATACGAGAACTTTCTTCTAATATTTAAATTCTACTAAACAATGCCAAATAAGCATCAGCCTATTTTTAAGTATCTCAGGTCACTGAAGGATCTGTAGTCCTCAAGGCAGGACACGTTTTCTTTGGATGGCTTTGAAAGTAGAAATGACTTTCCCATAATCAGTGAAAGCTGCCTTCCTAAAGCATTTGACAAACTGATATTTTTCCTAGAATGTAGTGGGGTTGTTCAATAAATATTCACTTTCTTCTGATAGCTAATTTAAATCATCTGTTTCTCCTCTTTGCTAGCCATCATTTTTGTAGACTAAACATCACTCAGTCTATATCTGTTTTACAGTTGTTTCTGTTTCTAGACAAATAATTATCTCAGTTGCTCTCTTCTGAACATATCTAGATTATCTACATGCATCTCAAAACATGGGGTCCAAAACCAAACACAGCATTCATTTAATGTAGCCACAAAGACTATTTTATTTTTATCGTATAAGTTGTATATGATGTTTTGATAGACACATAACTAGTGAAACAATAACTGTAGACAAATTAACATATCCATCAGTTTCTGTAGTTGCCCTTTTGGTGTAGAGAACCTAAAATCTCTTCTCTCAGCAATTTTTCATTAATATATAACATTGTTAACTATAGTCCTCATGTTGTACATTCCACCTCTAAATTTATCCATTCTACCTTTTTGCAAATTTGTATACTTTGCCTATTTCCTTCTCCTGCCTATATTTGGTAACTAACACTATGCTTCTATTTATTTTACTCTTTTTGATATTTAAGATTCCACATAGCCAGACATGGTGGCACATGCCGGTAATCTTAGTGGCTCAGGAGGTTGAGGCAGGAGGATTGCAAGTTCAAGGCCAAACCCAGCAACTTAAAGAGGCTATAAGCAACTTACTAATATATATATATTCTTGTATTCTTGAAGTCTTACAGTATTTTTCTTTCTGAATCTGGCTTATTTTACTTAATATAATGTACTCATATCACAGTGGCTACTTCTGAGTTATATACATAACACCCATATATAGTATTCCAATACACACTCACACACACACACACACACACACACACACCACAAAATTTATCTGTTAAAAAATCTCTTAGGTTGTTTACATGTCTTATTTTCTGTGAAAAAAAGTCTTCAAAGAACATGTGAGCACAGACATCTTTATGGGGTTTCAATTTTGTTTTCTGTGGGTATGTACCCAACAAAAATATTTTTGGCTCATGTGGTAGATCTATTGTTTAATTTTTTGAGGGTCTTCCATACTGTTCTCCACAATGGCCAAACTGAACAATTTGCATTTTGTCTAACAATATATAAGGGTTTCTTTACCTTCACACTCCACAAATACTTACTATCTTTTGTCTTTTGACAATGGTTATCTTAACAAGTATGAGATAATATCTCATTGAAGTTTGGATTTGCACTTCCTTGGGTCACTAATGATATGAACTAAGGTTTTAGCAATTGTGCTTATTTTTAGCCAACTTTACAATTTTTACCAATATATATCATATATTTACATATATATATATATATATATATATATATATATATGTAAAATATATAGCCTTATTTTATTAGTTTTTAAGTTATCAGTGTCAATGAAGCCAATGTCATAGAATAAATGTTTACTAACTGTTTTTTAAATTAAAATAAGCTTTGGACTTTCCTGATAATGCAACAATAGCAATCTAATTGGAAGAGTGTTTTTTAAAATAGACATAAGGTGAGGGTAGTGGTAGTTGTGCTAGTTGCTTCATAAGTATTTTGGTTATCCCCATTATCTACCAATATTCTAATAAATATTCTACTTTATCTGCGACCATCCTGTTGGAAAAAAAATCAACGAATTTATTACAATTTTAAGATTTCATTTGTTTCAATATTTCATGCTTCATTTTGTTTTAAAAATAATTAAGATGTCTTGCAAGAGTACCAACCATTCAGAAAGACATATTTTCCTGAAAACATTTAATAAAAACGAGACAAGTAAAATCAAAATTTGCAAATATGGAGCTAGGCACGGTGGTGGCACATGTCTGCAATCCCACGGGCTCTGGAGGCTGAGGAAAGTGGATGGTGAGTTCAAAGCCAGACTTAACAACTTAGCGAGGCCCTAAGTAACTCAGGGAGATTCTGTCTCTAAATGAAATATTAAAAAGGTCTGGAACTGTGGCTCAATGGTGGAGTGCCCCTAGTTTAAATGCTCCACAGCAAAAAAAAAAAAAAAGAAAAAAAAAAAAGAAAAGAAATTGCAAATACAGATGAACCAGAAATTAGGGCAGTATACAAAATGTTTGCCCTCAAGTGTTACTTATTTGTTGTCACCTACTACAATTTGCCTTTAATGTTGAAACAATCAACAGAAACAGAAAAACAGGATTTCCTATCATTGAGGTTTACGTGTTTTCAATTTCAAGGTTTGGTACCAACCAATTGGACAAGATTGGCACTGAAGCACCTGTGATACCTTGGGTGCAGTCTCTATATGCAATGCAATCAGCCAATGGTTTTTGCCTTCTAAAAATCAGTCAAAAATACTACTCTCTCCTAAAACATCCTTTTTTTCACCTTCACAAATATAATAGCATTGTAATAGTCTCTCTATACCCACATTATCCTCTGCTCTAGTATGCTGTCCATATTGCAGTCAGAGTGACTTTTTATAAATACAAACTAGATTCTATTGAAATTGTGATGAATGCCTTTCAGACATCCTTTATTGACCTAAGGATTAAAGCTTAATATGGAATACGAAGTGCTTTATGATAAGTCTATACCCATGCAGCATCCAAACTTAGATCACTTAGGTCTTTTTTAGGGTGAATTTAGCTAAATGGGCCTTGGTTTAGTTTCATCAAGTTACCTTCCCAACTTGATGAAAGCTTCCTCCCAACTCAGTTTCTTTGCACTTACTGCTTTTACTCTTTATACCATCTTTTTTTTTCCTTCCATTATATAATCAATATTCACTTAGTTCTATATAGGGGCACGTCGTGTAAGCATATGCCACAAAGTTATCCATTCATTTACATATATGAAATATATATATATATATATATATATATATATATATATATATGTAATTCATCAGCAAGTATCCACTCATCTACATATATATATATATAAATATATATATGTATATATATAATTCATCTACATGTATATGTAGATCTATATGTAGATGAATGATATATATATATATATATATATATATATATATAATACATAGCATAAATCAGGAATTTTTTAAAATTTATATGATAATTTTAACAATCTGTAAATGAATTATATTTACTAGGTAGTCTAAATAATGCTAATTTTGCAGAAATATTAGTTTAACTCTACAATATCTAACAGCTTTTCTTTTTTCTTAGATAAAATGCATAATCTGCATTTACTATTTCTTACTTAGCTCAATAAAAATGTCCTGTTTATGTTTCACAAATATAAAACATTGAGCTTTAAAAATAATAATGTAGCCTTAAAAATGTTGAGGATTCAAAAACTGATCTGAGACTTGAAGAAAATAAACCTGACATCCTATAAAAGTAGAATTTATTTAACACTTTTTTCTTTTGCTACTGCTTATACTAGAGTGCTATAATTTAAACTCCCTACTTCACCTCTCCCCCTTGCCTTTATGAAGCAATCTTCTGAAGATGCTTTGAGGGAGACAGACTATAAAGTGTTAGAACTTCCTTTCAAATGATCCTATAAGGATCAGGATCAATATATTTGTTGTTGCCATGGTGAAGGGACATACAGGACATAAAGGTATTAATAACACATAGTGTTTAGAATAGATGGAAGTGTTAACAATAATAAAAATAATAAATTATTTTATAAAAATTTAGTCATAAACTATACTTTTTGTTACCATTGTCAATTAAAAATCCATTATGTTATGATAAAATGGCATTTTAAAAACACTGAAAAGATAAAATATGGACTCAGGAAACATTTTTATTTTTAAGAATGGAAAAAAAGTGACACTCCAATGAAGAGTGAGTGTTAACATAATATTTTTCCTCTGGATTTAAGAGAGTCTTGTGTCATTTTATTCAAGAAGAGAGTTTTTATTTTTTGTTTTTTGAAAACTGGATTCTTAGTGCATTTATACAATCTATATACTCATATCAGGCAATATTAAGCATGACTAATTGAATTTACACTAGAAAATTATTAAAAGTGCGTGCACACACACACACACACACACACATCCTTCCACTACATATCTTTCCTTCATAAAGGTCACTAAATTTAGTAATCACTTATATTCATATGTCTTAATGAATATTATATTGTTTCTATTTTATTTTACATAGTCACTTAATTGATAATTTTTTGTAGCATTAGTTGAAGAAAAGCAATGAGAATAGGCAAAGAAGTTATTCAGGATGGATGGGTGAATATTGATCTCAAGATGTTTAGCTATTTCTTAAGGGAAAAATAGTTCCTTAAATAATTTCATTAGCTATAAAAATGGTCCCATTTTTTCCCATTTACCTACATCAAAAAAGCTAGAGTTCTGAAACTTTAACTGAATAAGAAGGTATGTTCAGGTGTGCAGTGTAGGCTTTCTCTGATTGATTTCTAGATGCTTTGCCACTTTCTTAAGTTCCTCTTTGGAGTCCATTCACGTAACCAATACCAACCCAAAGGAAAATCCAGAGAAATTCAAAATGCTGACAAAATATTTTAAATGATAATGAATAAAGTGATTTTAGTTTCAGAAATATATAGAAAGACTGAAAAATAATATGCAAAAGTGAGAGTATTTATTTATAAGAATAGTCATTGCATTGCCAAGATTAAATATTATTATATCTATGGGTCAGCATGCATAGATAAAATAACCATGCTGATCTGTCATTGCTTAGGTATTCATAGGGGCTTCATTGGTTTAGAGAATTTAGTTTATATATCTCTGGCCTAAAGGAATTGATGAAAGTAATGAACACTTAGCATTGTAGTTGGTGACTTCAAAGTCTCCATGTAGGAATTAGCAGATCTCATTTTAAGTGAGAACGATAACCAGACTGGGGTAAAATGGAAAGGGTCTTAGTGCTTAGCATTTATCAACATGCTGTTATTTTTATCCTTGATGCCTAGTGTTCTGTATTCTGTGCTTTAGATTTATCTATTCCTTAATTGTTCTCTGCTCCATAGGGTCCCCAGTGAATCCTTGAATAATTGAAAAGCATTTATCTCCCCAGTGGTTGAGCTTTGGTCACTGTGGGACTGAAACAGCTCAGTAAACCCATCATCATGTTCATGTAAAGGTGTCAGATTTTAAGATCGAATGGCACAGCACAGACACTGTGGACCCCTATCACTTAGTTAATTACTTTAAATCATTTTTATATTGCAGTGTTTTGTATTCTAGTGCTAGATGAGATAACACAGGCCTTATATTCCAACATAGATCTGATCTGGTGTCATAATAATAATTCTTTCCGATACCCAAATACAGAAACCATCACTTTAAGCCTTTACATAACATTTTTCAACTAAAATAGATGAAGTACCATTGCCAATAGGATTACATTGGAACAAAATTTTAAAGAAAAGAGATAAAATATTAGCAATCAGAATCATGACTGTAGTGACATCATTTGTACATTAGTATAAAACTCTATGCAACATGTTAAAGCAGAGAACTAGAATATGACAAAAAATAAGAATTATTTCCTGTGCAACTTTGAATCCCAAAGATAGTGCTTTTGAAACATTATACTGTCCTGTACTCTGGCTACAGACATCAAAATTTGAAAATGTCTTTTAGCTTATTTTCTCCATGAAATAACAAGAAGTATGATATTGAAATACACTGTAAAAGGCAAGTTAATTTGTCAATGGCAGTGCACCTAAGCTAGAAAAAAACAAAAACAAAAACACTCAATTGGTTTCAATCTTTGAAAAGAATAAATATTTAACTATCTTTTCCATGATTCACAATTTATCTTTTCTGTGATACACAATTATTGAGGGAAAGGTCAGTATGAAGTCTACATTATGGAAATGTCTACTGCATTATGAAAAATGGAAACTGTTTAATAGCAGAAAAAAACATTGTAGAAAGATACAATGTCAGTAAAAGTTCAGAAGAACCCCCCAAAATTTTATTTTATTTTTTTCATTACAAAACATATATTAGCATATAATCAACAAATAATAAAAACCCTGAAAAACAGGCCCTTAAAATTGTAAAGTGAATTTAAATTTATTAATTATTTTTATAACATACAAATTAAATATAATTATCTTTTAAAAATTACAACCACAATATGCTTTTTTGTAAATAATTTTCATAGCATATGAAAGAAAATAGTGGTTAAAATCTTCTAAAATTAGACTATTTTGGAGGTAACAATCAATGTTTTGGTGAATATTTTTTCATAACTCTCCTTATGAATTGCATATAAATATAATATCATATCATTCTATATATTTTTATATTTTGCTCTCTTGCCTTTCTTTCCTTCCCCCCACCTCCTCTATTTTACCTTCACAAATTCCTACTGAAGATAACAAATATAAATAACCCTGTGTACATCCTTCTATACCTCTTTCAAATGTGCTTGCGATCGCATACACACACATATATATGTATGCAACATAAGTGTACATGTACAACATTTGCACATGTGTATAAATGTATGCATAAAAGTTTATAAAAACAGAACTTTTTGAAAGTTTTTGTTATAGAAATAGTAAAATAATGTGTTTCTGCATCTTGCTTTTCTCACTTTACAATATAGACTAGAAAACTTTCAATATTTTTTTCTAGTAATTGTATAATATGTCATGAGTGTGTGTTCCACAGTTTATGAAGCCATTTATTTTTCTCCTTTTCTTCCTTCCATCTTTCTCCCCTCTTGATGGGACCTTCCTTTCTTCCCTCTTTATTTCCATTCTTTCCTCCTTCCTTTCTGCTTCCTTTCTAATACTAAAAGTGCTGCAATGGATATCTTTCTATACACATAATCTGATATATTAATGCATTTTTGCCTATGGGTACTCCTAAAGAACATGGATTGCTATATCATATGTAAACTTTTTATTTTAATCAATGGTCATATTGCTGTTGAAAATGATTGTACCAATACTTATTTTTCATATGTAAGACTGCCACGTCTCAGTACAATGTTAGTACTGTTAATTTTTATCCAACTGCTAAAAGTGTTAAAGTTCATATCTCATTGTTAGTTTAATTTTTTCACCCAATTTCTGGGCACTAGAGCACCATACTGTATGTTTTGGGGTTTACTATTCATATAATTTTTCTAGGGTCACATTAGAATTATCAATTGTAAAAACTTTTTGAATACTATAGTTATCAACTTTTTAAATGATACAAATATTTTCTCAACATTTATGTATCCTCACTTATGTTCATAGTATTTTTGCTATCAAATATGCATAGACATATTTATCACTTATATTTAAGTTTTTAGACTTATTGTCTCAGTCAAAAGTTCTTCCTGAATGCAAAATACAAAATATATCATCATAAATTTTATTCTGATTAATTTAAATACACCAATTACAGGCACAGGTTGTTAGAGTAGATAAATAAAACAAAACTCAACTACATGCTGTCTATAAGACAACACTTTAATTATAAAGACACAGATAATTCAGAAATAAATGAGTGAAGAAGGATATGACATGGTGACAAGTGATCAAAATAAAATTGATGTATTAATATCAGACAAAGCAGACTTCAAGACAAGAAAAGCTATCAAAAACAAAGTGGCATTATATAATGACAAAGTCTCAAAAACAACAACAAAAACACAAAATCATCAAACAAAGGAAAATAAAGCAACATAATACATGAAGCAAGCATTTATGGAAGCTCAAAGAGAATTAGACAAATCCACCAGTGGTTTGATGAACTTGATCTAATTGATATTTTCATAATGCTCTATCCAAAACCAGTAGATACACATTCCTTTCTGGCTTACATGAATATTCACTAAGCTAGAGTACAATGCACTGTACTAATGAAAGAAGTTAATAATGGAGGAAGTTGGGCATAATGTTTATAAAAATTGTACTATGCAATATTTTTATAAAGCTAAAACTACTCTAAAATAAAAATTACATGAAAAATACAGATGAGATTTTTTAGTGTATTTAAAATTTTCAATATTATACATGAAACTTATATAATAATGGATTTTAAATCTCAAAAAATGATTTGAGATTCATTACATATTTAAGAAACAATGAAATTAAGTTACAAAATATATAAAATCTTATTTTTCAATAGTAGCACAGATCTTTAATCATAAAAGCAGATAGTTTGGAACATTTCAAGCATTGTTTATTGTTATGAAATAATTTAAATATTTAATCTAGAGTTGAGGATGTGGTACACTGATAGTGTCCTTGCCTAGCAAGACTGAAATCCTGGGATGGATCCAATAACAACACCAAAAGACCTTTTCCTTCTCAGCATTTATGATTTAATTATAAATTAAATGAGTAATCTGATAAAATATTTTTGTATGATTAACTTACCTTTTATTTCTAATCTTAACAAAAGGTTATAAAGATTAATATTAGTTTCAGAAATAAATCATACTATAAAAGTGTATGAAGAATTTAATGTAAACTATTAAAATGTATTCATCCACAAGAATCACTATATAAAATATTACCTAACATTTCAAATTATTGTTTGTGACAGGTCATTAAGAAGTCTGTTAACACACTCTTTTATATAATAGTAACAGAATTATTCCATGCCCAGCTATAGTGACCTTCTGCTGAAAATGGTGATGTCATTGCAACACTCCTTTAGAGTTGAGTTTAAGAGCATATGTGGTTTGAGTTTTCCTTTACTTAAATATGAAGAGCTTTGAGTAAAGTTCATATTTTTTCATGCAGAGATGACAACTTAGTATAATCCTTCTATGAAAATAACATTTAGTATTGTAGCGAACACTTATTAATATAAGGTAATACATCAATTCTGATACAATGTACATTTTTTTAGAATTCTTCAGAATATCCAAATTATTGAACAATCTTAATCTTTGTATGTTTTTACAAGACAATAAAATAATAATTATTTCATAGTTTAGATGCCTCTTGTTAAATCCAGAGTATAAACAAATTAGTGAATATGATTAAGATACTTTTTCTGAATCAAAAGTATTTTCATTTTCAGGTATTGCTTCTTTAGTCTTTGTCATTTATCTTTCATAACCAAAATTGTTGACTGTTTAAAAATTTACAAATTCTGCTGGGTGCAGTGGTGCATATTATATCTGTAATCCCAGGTACTTGGGAGGCTAAGGCAGGAGGATAGCATGTTCAAGGTCAAACTCAGCAATTTAGTGAGATCCTGTCTCAAAATTTCAAAAGATTTTTAAGAAGGCTGGATATTACAGCTCAGTGGTAAAGTACCCCTAAATTCTATTCCCAGTCCCTCCAAGTTTGCAAACCACTTTGATATTTCTGTGTAAAATATGAAGAAATGATAAAAATTGAAACCATTTTTCATATTATATATTGGCTACATATTTGAGATCCCTTAATTCCTATGGGTCTAGATTAGTCAATCTTAAATTCATAGCACTGAGTTTTAACCTTCATTAGGTTTACTATACTTTATTTTGTATTATAGTTATTGTGACATGTATGTCTTCAAACAAATATTTACATACATTTTGGCATCTTTCCCTAAAACACAGCATCTTGGTATTGTACATGCTCAATAATAATGGAAAACTTTGTACTTCTCAACTGTGATTGACAATGGTTATCACTCCTTAAATTTCTAGTCTCTGCAGAGAAGCTCCCAAGTCCTCCCATGTTCTCTACTTTTCCTTTCCTCACTTCCATACCTTTCCTTCTTCAATAAATAAAATATTGTACTTATTGTTTATAAGTTTATAGTAAATAAATATGTCATGAAATATTAGCTCTAGTCCTTGTGATGAACAGGTGGGAGACAGAGCATCTTTATCCCATTTGTAACTGGATTAAAGTATATTTGTCACTGGTTTCTCTAAGGAAATTTGAGTGATAGGGAGTCATTCTCTTGTAGGTACTGAGCACACTGAAGAAGGATAATGAGTGCTCAATGCTCATATACAAGGTATTGAGATCAACCACAAGGTGATCTAACTCAGCAGCCAGGTAGACAACATACACTATCCATTATAGAGGAGCCTATGGAATTTCCAGTGGGTGCTCATGGAGCGTACCACTCAGCCCAAGGTACTGGGAGTGGGCAAGAAAGTTCAGGTGTGACTCTTCACAGGTGACTCTTCAGATACTTGTTCTAAAATTTGTTCACATACACTGAATACTTTTGTTCCTTTGTGCTTGATGTACCTTGTATGGGCTTCACATTGACTCTGGATAACTGTTCCAACTGTGTATATGGGCTCTATAAACCAAAGGTCATTATTTTTTAAGATTTAACATGAAACACCTTGATTACATCAAAATTCATACCTATTGTTAAAAGTGTTTAATTACAAGTGGTCAACTAAAGAAGACAAATTATTTAATAACTTCAACTCTGAAAAACTGTTAAATGATTATTAAATAAATAGATGACATTTTTATCATCAATTTCTGTGGTCAAAGTTTCTCATTGAAAAGAACTGACAAAAATGAGAAGAGGTCATAACTACAAAGTCATGAAGAACTGCATCTATCCATTCGAAGCATACAACTTAATTTTTAAAAAATATGTAGATTCAGGAAACTCGTTTCTCCTCAAAAACTGGAAAAATATTTTCATATTTGATATAAATTTATCACCTACTATTTCCCTTATTACTTTGAGGTTAATTGTTCTCAACATTATAGAGGTTAGATTTTTCATCAAGCCTAACATAGATGCCTTCAAATCTGTTCCAGTTTACACCCGCCCTTCCACAAAAAGGGAAATGCCCTTCTTCAACAGGACAGGACCAATCACAGACATAACTAGCTCTAAAAGAGCTTCATCTCCCGTGAGTTCAATGAACATAGACTGAAGTGTCTTCAGTAAAGCATTAAACTACTTGAACTATGATGCTATAGAGATTCAGGGCACTGACCAATTGCATTTACCTAGAGAATCATTGAAACAGTGAATATGAGGTGAAATGGGGAAATGAGAAGAAAAATGCCATGTTTTAGGTTGAGAAAATAGTAGATTCAAAAGCAGGAACAAGACATAATGCCCCTCTTTACTGGTTTTCATGCCTTCATTTTTATTCTCCTTCAACCCACTAAAACTGGTTTCTATCACACATTGGTAAACCATGACTGATTTTCAGAGCTTCACCAATAGCTTTTAATGATTAATGACAAATTTTCATCTTACATTTTGTCTGATCCCTGTAGAGTTTGGCACAGCTGTCACCTTTTTCTTCTGAATATTCCCTTTTTGCTTGAAATCCTGGCAACCACTTTCTCAAGGTTGTCCTCTAGTCTGACTTCTCTGTATCCTTCATGGGCTTCTTTTCTTTGCCCAACCCAATTCTCTAGGGTAGGTCCTTGGCCCAACTGAGTTTTGTGTCCTTTCTGTGGTGTGAATAACCACAGTTAGGCTGGCCTTCCCTAGATGTATGTTATCTGGTCCAGAACTCTCAACTGAGACTGGGATCCATTTAGCCTATTGTCCACTGGACATCTCTATTAAGTATGTTCCTCAAGTTAATTTAACAAGTCACAAATTGAATTCATTTTTTACCCCAAATGTTTTCATCCTAGTGCCTACACAATGTCTCGTATTGTACTCCTATTAATGAACCTACTCATGGAAGCTGAGACCTAGCAGCCATTTTTCCTTCTCTTGATCTCTAAATCCTATGCCCTCCCTCAGTCCAGGTTTTCAAGAAGTCCACACCAAAGCTATCTATGAAATCCAACTGTGTCTCTGTGCCACTTCTTTAGTTAAAAATTAGAAGCTACCGTTTTAAAAGTTTTAATATATGGATTTACATTTGTGGGTAAGTACCCTGTCAATACATTAGTCAGCCATTTATCCATCCATAGTATATAGATATTTTTAATACAAAATGCTGGAATTTATACAATTCAAAGGGGTTAATAAGGATGTTTTCTTTTAGTAGCTTACTAACCACAGAATGCTCTCATAGTCAATTTTATAAAAGCAAATATTTAATCCTACAATATTTGTAATTGTTCTTAGTGGGACACTAACTATGAAATCTTTCATTCAGGATGGAGGACTGCTATTTACCTAGGGAAAATTACTGAACAGAGTCAGCAAGCTTATAAAAAATATAGTATTACAAATATGCTGATCTATTAGGTAAAAGGTGTCAGAAAATGAGATATAGCATATTTTTAGTGTGTATTTTTGTAGCAAATACTTAAATACACTTATTTTCCACTTTAAAGTATAGATGGAACTTTATCCATTGAGAAAATAAATGAGTTTTTGGAAAACAATGCATATTATAGGAAAATCATTCTTAAAATGGGTGCTTGAGAGTACTTCTATCATTATGTGGTTTTATTGCTGAGAAATGGCTGGATCTCTTACAACACAAACCCACATAATTGAAAAACTCAAGCAAATAGTATTCAAATAAACAATTCCAGTATATATTTAATCTAGAATTAAAATAAGAGTTTTTGATAAGAATATAATCAAATAAAAGCTGTCAATATACAAACATTGAATACTTAATGTAGAATACTGGAAAATAAAAATGGTGACTGGATGACTACAACACAAAACTTGTTCCATGTGGATCCACATATCTTTATGATGAATTTTTCAGCTTTGATATCCATTAAAACCAGTACCAAAACAAATGCAAATCATAACCATATCTTTAGATATTTGTACGATAAATTATTAAAACAAAATTTCAAAACTAATGAAGCACATTTTATCATGTGGTTTTCATGAAAATATCAATAAATAAAAACATCCAGTATTATAAGGCATGCAATATTATTAGATCAGGTTAACAGATTATAAAACAGTATTTTAGAGAAAATATTTTATTTTTACCAAAATAAAACACACTTAAATATTATTTTCTACTTTCAAATTTACATATTGTTTCATATCCAAATATATTAATATATTGAAATGATCCTGTGTGTGTTTGTGTGTGTGTTTGTGTGTGTGTGTGTGTGTGTGTATGTGTGTGTGTGTATGTGTCTGGATTCTCATTTTTATTTTGCTAAAAGAAGAATGAAATAAAAAATTTAGATAGCATTGTCATCTCTATGTAGTATTAAAGTCCTTCATAAGATTCAGGTATGCACAGGATGCTTTGTATCTTCTTTGTCTATAATCAATTGCTTTGTCTATATCTGCATGCTTTAATACTTGTTCTGGAAGCATTTTGGTTCTTTTGGTTTTGTCCATTTTATTTCCTCCAATTACAAAGTTTCACATCTCAATGGACCTTTACATTTGTTGTGAAAGTAATCTCCTTATTACATACACAATTTTTATTTTCTTAAGGTATATTTTATCCTTATTTATTTGTGGCTTTATAAAAGGATCTCCCAAGTAATGACATTACATTTGTATACGGCATAACATATCTCCGCCGATACAATTCCTATGAGGAATATAGTTGTCAGCTTATTTTATAGCTGCCCCACCTACTATTTCAGAAAAATAATGTGATAGGAAGATATATTAATCTATTTTTTAATAATTACATATAAATTATAAGTAATTTGGTATAATATTCATGTGCAACAGATTAAAATATACTGGCTTTTTAAAAACTCTATATTCATTACTTGTTTGATGATTTTAAAGGCCACATAAAACCAGCACCACCACCATCACCATGGCAACACCACCACCAAACTTTAATTTGAATAGTGTTTGAAATAAAAGCATGCAAAAGAAATAAAATCCACCTATGATCCCATATTCCCCAAATAACCACTAATGTATTTTTACATATGCGTCTGATTTTACAAGTAGAATTCTATCTTCATTCACACCATCTTACACTTTCTTATTAAAATTCTTTTTCATATTCTTCTAGAGTAAAGTAAACATATAGAAATAATGTCCAGATATAAATGGTCTATATGGAGGTACACTGTCATTAACACATTATCTACAAACTCTATATTGGACTAGAGTTGTGCTTAGAAAATACTTTATACAAGACTGTGTAGGAACAGATTTCTGTGGGAAGGACCTTCTTGACAGAAAAGACATTACTGAAGGCTGTAGGATAGTGTGACTAAATACATACAACTCAATCTTAGGTGCTAAAAAGGGAAGGAGAAAAAGAATCAGAAAATAGGCGAGGGAACATTTAGGATAGGACTTAAACCCAACAACCAGGGATGCATATGATTAATAACAGACACTCGGGAATGAAGGAGTGACTCTAGTGTAAATCAATTAAGATGATCACATAACTAGTGTATCTACCTTTATTTTCTTTCTTTATATTTAATCTTTCCTAACAAAACAGATATTTATATTTGTTAAACTAAAATAGGTAAATATTGCTCTAATGTTGTTACCATAGCATTGTGTCATTTGTGTTTCAAAGGTTACTAAAATTTCTTTTAAAATGTAAATGTATATATTTTTTGTTATCTTAAAGTTTTTTTGAACTTCAGCTTAAGTCACAGCCACGGCAAAGATAACTGGTAAAAACAGTTGGTTTTTCTCATAAAGATATATGAGAAATATAGTCTAAAGAACACAGGCTTTAAGTCAGAAAGACATTATTTTGAATCCCACTGTCCTGTTACTAGGTTTAAGACATGGAGCTTCTTTTAGTCTTTTTCTGCTGCTGCAATTAAAGGATCTGTCTGACCAGACAATTTGAGAGGAGGTAAAGTTTATTTGGGGGCTCAAGGTTTCCTCCAGGCTAGAGATGAGGCTGAACATCAGCTCAGAAGAGCGTGGCAGAAAGAAGCAGCTCACATGATGATTAGAAAGCAAAGAGAGAGAGGTCTCCACTTGCCAGATACAAATATGTATCCCAAAGCCATGCCCCGCAATGAACCACTTCCTCCAACCACACCCCACCTGCCTCCAGTTACCAATGAGTAAATCTCATCAGGAATTAATTAACTGATTAGGTTAAGTCTATAACCCAATCATTTCTCCTCCAAACCTTCTTACATTGTCTCACATGTGAGTTTTGCGGGGACATCTCACATCCAAACCATGACACAGCTGGATTTTTAGTCTTTCTAAACCCCAATTTTCTCATCTCTAAAATAAAACTAATGCTACCTAAACCAAAGCACTGTTTTAATAAATAAAAATTACATTCTTACAGCAGTTGCTTCATATAAGACAATTATAGCCATCTGTTTTATTGTTCAAACTAAAATTAAACTTAAAAAGATTGAACATGTATTTTGTGACATTTATAACGTCATCAAGTCTCCATCTACTGACTAACGTGAACCAAGTTAAGAAAAATGGCCTGTGACTTAATAGGAGATATTCTAATAACAAGCCAGGGGGAAGCTCTATTTTAGGAACTAGCACTGGGGTACAAGAAGATCCATGTTAAATTTAACAATCTCCTTGCCTGAAACGAGATCATGTTAGGGTTTTGGTTTGGGTTTTGTTTTTCTATTAACAAGGTTCCCACCATAATTTTCTGTATTCATGTTTATGCATGTTTATATACTTGTATCTATGTTTAGATTCCTTTTATACGTAGGCATCAATGCCATGATGGATAAAACTCTTTTCCATTCATTCTCTCACGATATTGTGATCCATAGGAAATGTTTTAGGAATACATGGTGAAGTCATGAGTGAATGAGGGGAAGACTGCCAAGTTCTACTCAGTGACCCCTTTCAATTACAGTGACTCCAGCAAGGAATGAGGAACATAAAACAAGAAAAGTAATCTTTTGGTGTAATAAGGATTCTGGTGGTCCTGGAAGAGAGATCAGCATTAAAGTCACGCACAATGTCAATCAGTTTCATGGAGAGACCATGTGAGGTAGATAGATGACAAAAGATTAATCAAGCAACTGCTATAGGGCAAGATTAGTGTGCTGATTTCAAGTACGGTTGACAGATAGATAAAAAGGTAAAGCAATGCACTCTGTGAAGCACTAGGGTACTGTTCCTATCATTGGAAAGTGACAGCAGCAAATTATATGAAAATTAAAATGTATCAACTCAAATGGAGGAAAAACAAAACCATATACACATTGAAAAAAAACAGACCCTGCAAAGGATGATTTAGCTAATAAATACATAAATTTATTAAATTGTTGATATCAGTCTGAATATTGCCTTGACTTTTTATAAAACAGAATATCATGAACAAGTTCATCTATTTGTATTAATTTCTATGAAATTCAATGTTTTGGGGGAAGGCAGAAAATTAACAATAATAGACATAGCTTTTTGGTCATTATCAGTGACTGAAAACAAAAATATGGTATCAAAATTTCAATTGCTTTTGGAAAATTTTGGCTTAATATCATAATAAATATATTTTAATTTATTGTGGAACAAGTTTTCTTAATATTGGAGAGTGAAATTGCAGATAAACTAGAAGCAAAACCAGAATGAATGTTGTAATACTGTACTACATATATCCATATAAAATGGATATATGTAGATGAATAAGCTGAAAAATTATGTATGTATACATAGACTGATATATATTCACATACATACATATATGCATCTGTGTATCTTTCTCTCTCTCTCTCTCTCTCTCTCTCTGTGTGTGTGTGTGTGTGTGTGTTTTACCTAGAACTATCTTATGTGAGAAAATCTGAAAGGAATGGCAGCCTAGTACACTGAACAAACCCTTTGTCCACACCTTTTATTTTGTAAAAGGAAACAGGTCTCCTTAGATAAGAGTTCATACTGGATGATTCTGGAACATCGTGTAGAAGCAACAAGCATGAAAATATTCAAAAGAGGAAAGGATTCCGACACATCAATAGCTCCCAGTGTCCAAATTTGGACCAGTATGAGCAACCACATACCCTTGAGATCATTCCGTAATGGTAAATAGAGGTATTTCTTTTTCCCTGTATATAGGAAACTATACTAGGTGGAATCATCTAGGTAGAACATAGGTTAGTAAAATAGCCTCCTACAAAAAGGTATATAGGTTGTTTTATGTTTTGTTGTGATTTAACACTGCTGTAAAATATATTTGAGTATAAAATTTTTGTAATTTTGTGTATGTATTTAGGGAAAAAAACTGAAGGTATGATTTCAAGGTCAAAGAGCAAAATCTTTATGTTCTCAGTTTCGTTCACATGGTCATTTCTCACTGTGACTCTAAAGTTTCCAAATTTCTGTTTTATTATAATTCATTGTATCACTTTTACCACACTTATATAGAGATTTTAAAGTCTAAAGTGAAAAATCTGATCATCTCACTTCTTTGCTCATAATCTTTATCCTCCCCCACCCCAGCATCCCTTCTATGACATGAAAACAGAACTGCTAAGACAGATGGTTCACAACCTTCCCAGCTTTCTGGTCTTACTACCATACAACTTGAAATAACAGTGTCCAGAAAGATATACAATATTTCATGTTCTGCACCTAACTTTTCTCTAACTGATAATCTTTACAAATGCATAAAAATTCAGTTTAAATTTTCTTTTCCTGTAAGTTCTTCCTGAATTCCCTCCAGGTCAGAGAAGATACTGTTTTGCTCACATGACATACTGCACCTTCTTTTATTAAAACTTGATCATGGTTTTTCTGTCAGTCTTTAATAAGAATAACTTATTCTATGTCAGAAGTGGGCAAAAGTTTGCATGTATTCTGTTAGAACAGAAAAGTTAAGTAACATCCATGAGGGATTGTCATTTAAGCCAGATGTTGATAATTACCCTAAAAGCCTGAAGACTTTTGAGTAGATCATATTATCTTTTTCAGTGTTGTGAATTCTTCCAATTTTCTTTTGAGCTCCCAGACCCTTCACTAAACCATAAGTTCATTAATTCAGTAGGATTTTTTTTTTTGACAATGATAGCGCAGTGTCTGAAATTAGAAAATTTGACTTCCATTGCTAGCTTTTGGCTTTATCATTTATTAGCAAATAAGCATAAGGAAGAATTTTAATTTAGATGAGTTTTCTAATCAATACAATGATACCTAAAGTTCTCCCCAGATAACGTGTAAGTGTACATGTGAGACCTGAACACATGTACATTATGGAGCTTTCATAAATATGGAGAATCTTCTAAAAATAGCAGAGATTTTGTTTTGTTCACCTTTTTAATCTCAAGTACCTGGACAGTAAATACATGAGAGGTGCTTAATATATGATATAACTCTTACATGGCAGAGAAGGAGAGGTATTCATATTTATAAAGTAAAATAGAGGTAATAATTGATTGGCCAAAGGTAAATTTTAAAAAGACAGACCACATTATTGAAAAAATAAAGTTGTGTCCTGTGTAGTCATATAAATATAGGTGTCTTCTCTACATCTGGATAAAAAATAAAGCATGTCCTGCATCAATAGCAAAGGTGTTATTAACATTTGAGGGCCTGGACCTTTTAATTTTGAGAATAATAAAAGTTAATAGTTGCATTTGTGAATCAGGCAGAGCTTCACTAGTTACCCAAGCAGGTGATGAGTTGAACAGTTTAGAGGGTTTTGAAATTTTAATTTAATTTAAATTCAACTTGAATTTTATGTGGCCTATTTTATTACCTTCTTATAAGAGGAAACAGAATGCTATTATTTGCAGCTTTGGTTTTCATACTGACAGAAATGATAAGAAGGGAAACATTTCAAATCCCACTTGATGTGCAGGACGAAAACATCATAAACTAAAATGAAAAATGTATGATTTGTGTATTCCAATTACTCACAATTAGGTTGTTTTTGTCAGAACAATCTGTGATGAAGTGTAACAGGAAAATGAATAAATGACACAAAAAGATGTTATTTTAAAAACAAAATCCAGAATTTAGGAAATAGAAAAGCACTCTGGAGTTTTGGCAAGGATTTTTAAGCATCATCTACAAATTATAAATACAGATAATTGGTGACATTTAATAAAAGAAGGCATGGGCTGGAGTTGTGGTTCAGTGGTGAACGCTTGCCTACCACATGTGAGGCCCTGAGTTCCATCCTCAACACCACATTAAAAAAGCAAAGCAAATAAATGAAATAAAGTCATTATGTCCAACTACAAATAAAAATATTTAAAATAAATTAAAAGGAGGTATACATATAGTGTCTCAATGGATATGGGTGGAGGCTTTTCTTCTACATACTGATTTCAAATCTTTTGGGCAGATATCCCAAAGTGGGACTTCTGGATCATACTGCAATCCTACTTTTTGGTATATAGAGGACTCTCCATACAGTTTTCCATAATGGCTATACTGGCACATATTACCACCAATAGTGTAAAGGGTTCCCTTTTATCTACATTCTTGTCAATAAAAAATCCCTGAGAGTAAATTTCAAACATTCTCAATGCAAACAGTGATGAGTATTTGAGCTGATGAATATGCTAATTATGTAGATTTAATTATTCTATATTGTATTCATAAATTATAACATTGCATTTATCAATTTAAAATTAAAAAATAAAAACTCAAAGAAAGGAGGCTTGAAAGAATAAACAAAACTCATATTTCATAATGACTTGGGGGGGGGGTTGAAAAATTCCACATTTACCATTCTATTTTCCTCTTTTCCCAAACATTACATCAGGCAAACATAGGCTCTGGCTATATTCTTTTGAAAAGAATCTGTACATTTAATGGCTGTCAGTTTAATGGCATTAGGCATTAAGGAACCTCAAAACATACAGAGGAAATAAGAAACTTGTTATTTGTTCCTACCACAGTTACCACAGAAACATAGTCACCTTCTCTGGGTGTGGCAGGGCTTCCACCCATGACAGCCAGGTGAAATGACAATCTTAAAGGTGACTCTGGGAGGAGTGTAGACCTAGAAGCGTCTAGGATAATCCATTTTCATTTCCTTCCACACAGTTAAACAATTACTGACAACAATAAAGTATTTAAGAGTTCCTGGAGTGACAGGGAATAGAGTGTGCATTCTAGAGCCCCAGCCACAGAGAGGTGTGCATGAAAAACACTCCATTTTTCCAGGAGACATCTGTGCCTACCTCCCCAAGAACTGGCCTTGTCCATCAGCCTTGCAGGGCAGCAATCCTGCTCCTGAAGTGGGCCACGCATAGAGGGAAAGGTACCTCTTAAAGGAGCCCCTGGAAAGAAAGGAGTAGAGTCTTTTTAATGGCTTCTTCCCCTTTACACTTCACACAGTTCTTATTCATAGTTTTGCCTCACATCTTTCAAAGAACATGTTAGAAACCCCGTCCCGTTTTCATTTCTCAGTCTTTCCCCCATCCTATTCATTAACCTTAACTTTGCGCCTTGAATTAACCTTTTCCTTCCTTCTCTCTTTCCTAGGATATTTAAACTTCTCTGGATCTTCTTCCCCCAAGCCTTAAGTCCTCCAATTCTTTCCTCCTTGGCCTCAGTCTCTTAAACCCGCCCGAGGTTTGACCTCTGCCCCTTTTCTCTTCTCTCTCCCTGAGCCCCTTCACCTCATCCATTCCAGTCACTGACTCTCCAGATTCCCGGGCTGTTTGCTGGTGAGAAATCTTTGCTGCAGAGAGGACCGGAGTCCCCCGCGCGCGCAGCCCAGTGGCAGAAGAGGGCTAGGCTGAGAGGGAAGGCGAGGACTGTAGAGGAGGGAGACAGCCTGCCCTCCCCGCGAGCCTGCAGGATGCGGCAGGGGACCGGGGGCATGGGGAGGTACTAACCCCCCGAGCCCCTGATCCGGGCTTACAGACCGGATTCGCGGGTCAGTTTCCTGCCAAGTGAAGCAAAGAAGCAAAGGCGCCGAGGGTGAACTGGGGGTGCCCATCCCTAGAGTCAGTCCCTCGGCGAACGGGGGTAAAGGAGAGAAGAGAAAGGAGTCAGTGAGCGAAGAGGGGAAGGAAAAACCTTTCTCCAGACTGGCTCCGGAGCGTCGGAGAGACTGGGGCGCTCCGGTGAGCACCCACCTAGTGAAGCCAGCTGAGCGGTGGGCAAGGGGCGTGCAGAGCGAGTGCGCGCTGGGTGAGGGGACACCAGGAGGGCATTGATGCCCGGGGCTGGTGCAGACTTGGGGGGATGTTGGCGGGTGAGAGCTGGGGAGCGCGTGCGGCGCCAGCGGCGCCAGTGTTTGTGTGTATGTGAGAAAGCAAGGGGCGAGCGCGAGTGCAAGTGAGGCAAAGATAGAGCGCATGTCTCATCCCTGCGAGCAGCCACTAGACGCTCCACCACCATCTTTTGCATGTGCAACATTTGCAGTCGGACAGAAAACCTCTCCCAGGGCTATGGAGACTGCGGGAAAAATCTGGCAGCTCGCGATGGATTGCTAAAGGAAAATAGTCGTAATCGTAAACCGCCCACACCTTTCTTCTTTTCTTTCTTTTTGGTTGTTTTTAATTTTAGCGCCATCGTCTTCAATGCCTCTCTGAACACCCTTTAGGAAGAGTGTGAGAGAAAGAGAGCGCGCGCCAGGGAGAGGAGAAAAGAAGATGAGGATTATTTGCAGACAGATTGTCTTGTTATTTTCTGGCTTTTGGGGACTCGCCATGGGAGCCTTTCCGAGCAGCGTGCAAATAGGTAAGCTCTGTTCCGGTGGGGTGTGCATGGAGCTGGCTGTAGCAGATACCTCCGAAAGTGAGTTAAATGAGTTGCTGATAAGCAATTCGGGGAAACCCCCAGCAACTACCTTCCCTTATGCTTTTCTCTTTTTTTCTCCTCCTTTACAAAAAGACTGCCTCTTGGTGCAAGTACCTTTTGAATATGAACACCCATCTTTCCTCAGACCTTCCTTACCCTATTTCCACCTTGGGTTCAAGTCGTTAAATCGGATTGGAATAAGTTGGGGGGGGGGGAAGCCTTAGTGGGGGTTGATTATATTTTGTGTATTTCTTTTCATCCCTTTCTCTAAGCGCATGTAGAGAGGTCGAGTTTGTTTTATTATTATTATTTTTTTTTTCAGAATTACACTTCTTCCTCACATGCTGAACACCACAGCTTTCTAGCTATTACAGAAAGAGACCGGGCAAAAAAAAAAAAAAAAAAGCGTTTCCTTCGCACCCCCTGTCTTTTCTTGCTACCCTTTAGCAGATTCCAAAGTTAGATCCCTTTCCAGGAACCTTCTCTTCTTTTATGTTGTTTTCCTCTCAAAGCTTTTGCTCTAATTCCTCTACCTCCTCTCTATTTCCAGGGACCCCCCCAACCATCCCTACATCCTTGGCTTTTCTTGCTATTCTCTCTTGTCTTTTAATGGGACGCAGCTATTGAATTTCTTCCAGCTAAGCCCAGCCTTAACACTGCATCATTTCTCATGGACTGTGCACAAAACGGAGATTAGGCTGAGTCCATGAGCTGCAGAAAAACAAAGTTCATTTCCCCTTTCTGATTTCCCTCTATCCTACATGTCACCACAGCCCATCATTTTTCTATGTTAATGTAAATCTCTTTTCCCGTTCATCTGCATGTCTCTTAAGAGAGATGCCCTGTGCTGGCTGATGTAGCAGTGTGCTGGGAATCCTGGGGAGGGCAAGAGAGAGAAAGCAAAACACACTAAATGGTCTCAGAGGTCATTGTGAACATGACAAATTGGAACAAGAAAAAGCTGAGCTGTCCTAAAGACTAAAATACTAAGCATGCACTTTAGCGACAAAGGGCAGTCTCCCAAGATGTGGCAAAGATAGCTCCTTGATTGTATGTGCTTTGGAGTGGCAGATTTGACAGTGTTTGGGGTGGGTATAACATTCACAAGAGAAAACAGTGAATGTGCTTTTCCTGCTGTTTTTAATAGGTGGTCTCTTCATCCGAAACACAGATCAGGAATACACCGCTTTTCGATTAGCAATTTTTCTTCATAACACCAGCCCCAATGCGTCGGAAGCTCCTTTTAATTTGGTACCTCATGTGGACAACATTGAGACAGCCAACAGTTTTGCTGTAACAAATGCCTGTAAGTAAAAGATAAGTTATGGATAAATTGGAAGATAATTTAAAGGAATGAATGGACTCCCCTTCCTCTTTATCATTATTAATGTTTGATAGAAAGAAATTCAAGATTCCTACAGTTGCCTTGTTTCAGAGACAATCAGAGTTAAAAACAAGATTTGGTCTTAGGGATATGCAGCTGGTCTGTCTCTTCCTTTCTTCCTTCTTTATTTCTTGTCTGGATATCCAAGGCAAATTCTCCTTTATGTGTTATTCTATAATCTAAATGTGAATTTAATGAAAACTGTACTCCATCTAGTTTTTTATTTATTTCCTTTGGTTTTTCTTATTTGCTTTTTACTTGAGTAAGTGTATGCTTTGCTTTTAAAGAAGACACATGCTCCTTTACACTGGTAAAGCGAATGGAAGGTTGCTAATAGTGAGAAAGAGAGGGGAGTGTGGTGTGGAGGATATATATTTGAGTCGGTTGGTTGACGCTGTCGATGATCTGGTGATGTCACTTGAGGCTGCCCTGCTCTTATATTCTGGGTTGTAAATGTCTCTTACTATCACGTAATGCATATATTCTATGGATAACTTCATGAATCCTACCTTGAGGCCAAACCAAATTAGTCTCTGATCCACCTGAATACAAATCAACCCAGCTGGATATATTATCCCATACATTGAAACTAAATGGGTGATCTCACTTAATGCTACAAGGAAACAGTTTTACAGTGCTCACCCATCAAGATCCTATATGACTAAATGTACAAAAATACCATAAACTATGCATTAATTTAAAATACTCAGAAATGTGATCAGTCGATAGCATTGTATTGCCTTCTCATTCTTGAAGGAAGTGCATATTTAAAATGTTTTCTCAGTTTTATGTTAATTTACCATTGCTTGAATTCTATATACTAAGATCATCACTATAGATTAATACATATAAGAATGGTTTCCATATAAAATTTTGCATACTTTCACAGTAGCCATAAAATGTTTGATCAGAATTCTTGAGCATTTTTATTATAGTAAGTTGGGACATATATTAATTAAAAAAATCCTATCAGTACAAGAAAGTATACTGAACAAAGAAACAAGTGAAATTGAAAACAAAGAGTTTTAAAATGTTTAGAGGAAATCTATTTTATTAACTTAAATATCTTAATTCACATTTATTTTTCATTGGTTCATTTAACAAATATGAGCACTTTTCCTTGATTCTTAAAACTTAGTTTTATAGAGTTTGAAGCATTTGACAGTTTTATAAAATACCACAATTATATTATTTTTTCAGGAATGCTATAGTTCCTATGAGTACTACTTAACTTAAAAGTAATTTGTTTCATTTAGTGATGAAATTAATATTATAGCAAAAGGGAACTGTTTTTAAGCTAAAATGCATACAAATTAGAGCTATATTTGTGAATAGTGAGTTTTATAGAGTTTTCAAGTTATTTGTTTTATATTCCAAGTGTTGAAAAGGGATGTCAACATTTCAACTAGTACTCAGCAAGTACTCTCCTTAACACTTGAAAATTATTTGTCTATTTAGATATCTTTCTCATGTCTCTCCTAAGATTATGTCAATACATGTTACTAGTTTTAAAAATAATTCATATTCCAAATATATGTGATGATACTTTGTCAGCAGTATACTATTTTTTAAATATTGTTATTAAATTTTGAATGATTTTCTTAAAATTGGCAGATCATTTAGTTTCATTTTGTCTCATTTTTCGCAAATTAAGATCTTCAATATACTGAAGTTCACACAATGACTTCCAGCTAGGTAAACTATGAAGTGCTAATTCTTTCCTCCTCCATATTTGTTAACCTAATTTGTGACCATTTTCACTAGTTTCATTTTTTTTGTGTGTAACAGAAATATATATGAAGTAAGATATTATTGTTAAATGGCTTGTAAATATGAGAAAGTGATAGGAAGTTGTATATAGAATTTAAAAAAGGAGGAAAATCATGAAATATAGAGAATGCTATTATTTAATATATTTGCACTGAGAAAATTAAAACAAGTAACTTTAAATTTGTTTTGAATCCAAGTATAGCACAATGTCAGTGAACTCATTGATTTTGTGTAGGATTAACAAACATTTAAAAATGTAAATAATGGTAAAAAAGAAAACATCTTCTAGTGAAGAAAATGTTAATTATTTTAACAAATGAGTACACTATATGTCCTCAAAGCAAATCTAAGCTGAATTTTGGGAAAATCAATGGAGAGTTTGGGTCAGGTGATTGGTGTTTGTTGAATACTTTAAAGCATACACACTCATGATTTTCCAGTCTAATTAAAGGTGAAACATAAGCAGTAAGTGTAAGATAACCTCATGGATCAAGCTCTCTGTCTTTGGATATGAAAGAGTAAAAATAAGTCTTGAAATTTATTATCATGAAGAATTAACATTGAACTTTTCTTCACTGTGATGCAGACTAGATTTTCAGATTTGTCTTGGATTAAACATAAAGATAGAATAAGTGGCCTATTAGATTTATTTTCATGCTGACTTTCCTATAGCTGTTCCTTGTAAAACTTCAGAGTGTAGTCTCCTTGTGAATAAGGGCCAGTATACAGGTTATCTTTAAACATTTTATAGAAAGTACACTCACTCAAGACAGATTGAAGAATAAAGTGTGTTGGTCACCTACTGTACAAATATTGTAATGCTGTTTTTTATACTCAAAGTTAAATTAGTGCTCTGCGAAAAGTGTAGCCAAAAAACTATTTTATATGTAGAGTTTATATAATCAGAAGTCCAAACCTAATTAACTCAAACTTACATTTCAGGTATAAATCCCAAATTGCTGGAGGAATAATTTTAGCTTACTGTTTTATTTCGGTTTCAGTGATATTTTTGTACAATTAAAATATTGTTTTTCTTTCTTAGCTATTCCATTGTTGGAAAGTCACACTTTGCTGATTAAACTGAAATTATAAGACATACATTTAATAAAAATTATGATCTATTTAAATAACAAAAATATAGGTACAATAAATATTCTTTGTAATCAAATTTTAAAATGTATACTTTTTTGTGATTTATACAGAGTGACAAAAAGAATATTTTAAAAGTGAATTCAATATAGGAAATTTATTTTAATGAAAATATTGTACAATTGTACTTCAGATAGATATTAAAGTGACTATCTTTGCAGACAAACAATCCAGTTATAATAATGTCTTTTCCAAAAATACTTGAGACAAAGTAGGCTAACTTAAAAAGTATTTTTCAGTAGTTAATGAATACAGATATTTTGGCTTGAAGGATAATGTATGTTAAATTTGACCAAAAGTGATAACTAAAATATAAAATTATGTCTATCACCAAACTTTGTAAAAGACAAAAATACTTGAGACATTGCTATTATTTGTTTAATCCAGCTACATTAAAAATTTGACAAAAATCAATTCTGTAATAAGGCAGTCTCTATAAAATGAAATCTACACATATTTTGTTTCTATATAATAATAATAATAATAATAAAATAATATATAAATAATATTTTTAAATTTCAGGTGGGTAATTGGAAATATATAATAAATATATCAAGTACTTACATGTTGTCATCTTCATAAAAGAAAAAAATATATAGAATAGTTCCAACTTTTTAAACCTTAACAGAAAGGAACAATATTTTTTTCTCTGATTTTTTTAATGATGTGTTTATCTTATACTCCTTTTCTGTCAAAATCTTTCTTTTCAACTGTTTAATAGATTGAGCATTTGCAACAATCACAAATCCACTAGATATTATATTCTAGAAATGATGAAAAAAAGTCTTATTTTTACAGTTAGGTATTAGTTCTCTTTTTCTGACCAATTTACCTGTCTAAATAATCCAGAAGAGTGATATTTTTCAAAATAGCCTGGTATGTAAAATACAGCTGTTTAGTTAATTTAGGAAAATGTGACACTATACCAAATTGATTTTGCAGGATTTTCCACTTATTTGGTAGGTATGTAATAAAAACTCACTGAACTTAAGTGTACTAAGCAATATAATATTTGAGGTTTAATTCAAGTCTTAATATTGTTGTATGTTCTCCTTCCAGAAACAGGATGTCCAAAAAAGCACACTAACAGTTTACACTATGTTACCATAATACATGCTAAAGATAAAATTCTGTTTCTGCAAAATTGATAGTAAAGGTGTTAGAATTAAATATACTGTTTTGCTTATTTTTAGGGAAATAATGCTGTGAGTCTACTGTGACTCTTATTAGGTTTCCTTAATTTGAATTGAGAGCAACATCCTATGTTGATTTGAAACTGTTCTTTAGTTTTATAATTTTTATCCATTCTCCATAATTTTCCATCCTGAAATTAATGACAAGATGAGTCATATTTCTATGGTTTATCCCTTTCTTAAATGATAAGATGATGATGTATTTCACAGTTGTCACAAGATTAATCTTTCCTAAAACTTCAGAAAAAAAATACTTGTTGTTTTCAGTCTGTATTCTTTCCAGTGTTATTAATTTCCCAAAGAGAAAAATAATTTACTCCCTGGCATTAGAAAATCAATCAACCTATCTATCTACCTATCTGCATAATTTGAAGAGTATTATTATTATTGCTCTGAATTTTTAAATGAAGAATACATATAACACACTTCTTAACCTCACACAACTCTTAGACTGTCTTCATGTACATGATTTCATTTGACCCTAAGTGAATCTCACAGTGAGACAATCTGGGAAGACAGGCTGTGTTTTGTTGTTTGGCATGTTTTGTCTCAAGGAAGTTATTAATTTGCCAAAGCCTATGTAATAATAGTGCAAAGCCAAAGTTCAAACCTGATCTTCTTACTTCCATCCTAGTATCCTACTGAGTGGCCATACTGGTATAAGAAATATTGAGATTGCATGAATTAAGGAAGAAAAAAAAAAGAATTTCCATTTATCTTTTCTCTAATTTAATTGCAACATTTTAAAGAAAATAGGCCAAGACAGTTCTGGGCGATTTATTCATTTAATCACATGATAGTGAATGATATAGCGAAGGCTGAAGTCATATTACACAATGAAGCCATCCATTCATTCTTTAGATAATGCATACAACTATATTCATTAAACATTTATCAAAAACAATTCTATTCAAGATACTATACTAGAAACTGAGAATACAAAACTTATAAAAGTAGTTGCTGCCCTCAATGAGCTCATAACTCAGTGGGAAAAGTAAACAAACCAGTTGTTACTGATTATAGTACAGTAAGATAAAATGCTCTGAAAGAAAAACAGAGTACTATGACAGAGAGGAACACTGGGAGGATTATTACAACAAACTTGATCTGGCACCAGACAGGATGATGCTGTCTGATCTGGGTGTTAAGGCTCTAGTTGAGTTATTGAGGAAGAGGGAGGAAGGAAGTCATGCCTGGCCAAAGGAATGGTACATGAAAAGGCAATAGGAGCCAGGTGGGTGTTGAACTACTGAATATCATTTAAACTGGGTGTGTAGTATTGAGTGTGAGGAGGAGAGGTGTGCTAAGGGATGCAGTTTGTATAGCTACAGAGGATCTATAGCTGTGGCAAGGAGATTATTCGGAATAAAAAAGGGACTCATAAATTATTTGAACAGATAATGACATGATCAGATTTATATTTTGCAAAGAACAAGCTGGATGCAAGAGACAGAATAAATTGGAAGAGGACAAAGCAGAAAGAAAAAGCCCTGTTAGTTGTGTGTGGAAATAATACAATTTAAAATGATGGATGCTTGGATAAAAGTAGAAGCACCGAGAAGAGAGAAAAGCTCATAGATCCAGGAATACAGAACTTTTGACAGAACTTAGTGATTGATTGGATGTCTCTGTGGAAAAGTGGCAAAGAAATGAGGTAAGAATAAATGATGGTTTCTCAGACTTCTGGTCTAGGTGAATATGCTTAACTAGTGGTACTAATCATAGAAAGGGATATCCAGGAGAAGAAGCCGATTTGAGTGTGCAAGATGAGTTTCATGTGACCACACTGGTTTTGCAGTGTTAAAAAGATATTTAGAGGGTGATATTCAGTAGAGATTTGGGCATGAATGTCTGGAGCTCAGGGTTTAGTCTGAACTGAGGGCAGAGGACCGGCAATGGCTAGAGACACGAGAATGAATGAGATCACCCAGACTGAGCAGCAGCAATGAAAGACTGTGGAGGACCAAATGCCAAGAAGTACCAATAGCTAAGGGGCTGGGAGAGGAAAAGGGTAAAACAAAAGCGACTAAAGGAAAATGGGTCAGAGTTCAGAGGAAAATGAGGCAAGAGTGATTATACAAAAGCCCAGAAGGGGGCAGAATTTTAAGTAAATAGTAATCAACCATGGCAGAAACTTCAGAGTTCAAATAATGAATTACAAAGAAATGTGTAGTATCTTGAACATAAATCTTTGTTTTCTCTTTATAGTGTTCTTTTGTATTTTGTCCAGGAAAAAAAGAGTTGCCTTTATTAAGACCATGTAGATTCAATTTATATATAATCCTTTGTATATATATTGGTCCAGAATACTTTCATCTATTATTTACAGGTAGGGTGGGGTAGTCTTCTCCAGACCTTTGAGCCTGATATGTTTAAATTTTCAATCTGAGAGTAGTTGTTTAACATTCTGAGCTTTTTGTTGTTGTTGTTGTTCATCTCAATACAGGAAAACCACACCTACCACATATAAATTTTATGAATAGTAAAAAAGTGAGTAATATTCCACAAACAGATAGAACTCAATTAATTTATTTCTGTTTCATATGGAGTATACTTTTTCCTGAGCAAACTTAAGATTTCAAATTACTTATATTATCTACAGATCTATAGTAACAGAAACAACATGGTATTAACACTAAAACAGTCACGAAGACCAGCAGAATAGAACAGAAGACAGAGAGACAAACCCACATAAATACAGTTATCTCATACTTGACAAAAGTGCCAAAAACATACATTGGAGAAAAGGTAGTCTCTTCAACAAATGGTGCTGGGAAAATCAGAAATCTATACGTAGTAGAATTAAATTTAATCCCTCTCTCTCACCCTGCACAAAAAAATCAACTCAAAGTAGATCAGAGATCTAGGAATTAGACCAGAAACCCTGCACATACTAGAAAAAACAAATGTAGGCCCAACATTCCTACATGTCAGCTCAGGAACTGACTTCTTAATAAGACTCTTAAAGCACAAGAGTAAAATTAAAAATCAATAAATGGGATATTTTCTATTATATTTTGACAAGGCAATTTATGTTTTGAATGAGTATGGTTGATGTTTCATAGAAACTTTTCTGACCTCTCAGTTAACTGTTCATTTCAGTTTACTTAAGTCTGAAGCTGTATTTGTCCAAAGTATTTTGAAGTCTATGAGAAGGTAAATTTACCTGGGATCTATGAACAGTTCATAGAGGATTATTTCACTGGTGGATCAAGGGAGGAATATGAAGTCTTCTAATTTTAGGTACAGTTGTGTGTGCTTGTGTGTAGTGTGTGTTGTATTCATATGTATTTACAGAGAGAGAATTTAAACTCCTGAACAGCTTCTTGGTGAGCTCCAGTCACAGAAAGGGCCCAGGACTACAGTTCCACAAGAGCCACACTTAAGTTAGATTAACAGCTCTTCATTCCCTTTGTCACTTGAGAAACAAAATGGATTTTATTCTTAAAATCAACTAGGAATTTTTCCAGAAAATCCGTGATTTTTATTCCTTCCCTTTCTATCAAAAGTACTACATTGTCTACCTCAGCTCCTTCTATTTTTATCCCTATTTACCTTTGTCACCATCACCACTCTGGGAACACTGTGTTCTTCAAGGTCATGAATGCTTTACAAATTAGTAAATCCAATTGTTGTCTCTTAGTCCTCAGTGCCTTAGAATATTTGCAGGATTTGCTGATGGCACCTTGTTCTTTGAAACTTGTGATTCTTTTATGTCATTTGTAATACAGCACAAAAATTTCAGAGTACTAAATAGCAACACTCCCATTATTGTATATTGCCAAATTCATGTCATAAATACCACCATGTGTAAAAAATGACTAAATGACACTCAACTGTTATACAGTGTTGGATGCTTCATTAGTTGTCCAGCCTATTGGTCAGCTAATTTTTTTTATAGGAACAATATTTGATTTCAGAATAACTATAGATTTCACAACTATTTTCCTGAGCGAAATATTCTAAGATGTGCTCAGCTGTCAGTTGTTTTTTTTTTTTTTAACATGTTTTTGGATTCCACATGAACATGGAGTTGATAATTAAAAAATATTAGCCTAAGTCAAAATTTTTCTAGTCTTTGCAGCATCATCATTTATTTCCAACTTAATAAAAATGCTATATTGTGAATGCAATTTTCAATGTTATATTATAAATAAAAGGCGAAAAATAGTCAAGATTTATAGCATCATTCAATAATCTATTTCTCCAGATAGAGCAAAATTTATGCCAGAAGCTGTTTGCTTCCTTTTATTATATACTTATTCCATAATGTATTCTTCATCAGTAACTTTAAAATTTTTATACTTTGTGCTCTTCTCATTTTTCATATTAAAGCTAACAAATACCTCAGGAAATTTTAAATAATTCACACATCATAAAAAGTGAGAATACTTTTAATCCTACCACTTGGAGACAATCAGAGCAAACAGTTTGTTGTAGATCTTTCTGGATTTCTTTTTGTTTTTCTATAAAGACTTAGAAAGATAAGAGTAGTATAAAACCACCTGTCATGGTGGCACATGCAGCTTGGGAGGCTGAGACAGGAGAATCTCGAATTCAAAGCCAGCCTCAGCAAAGGAGAGGTGCTAAGCAACTCAGTGAGACCCTGTCTCTAAATAAAATACAAAATAGGGCTGGGGGTGTGGCTTAGTGGTTGAGTATGCCTGAGTTTAATACCCAGTACCAAAAAAAAAAAAAAAGTACTATAAAACTAGGTGAATGAGGACACACTTATAATCCCAACTCCCCAGAAACTCTGGAGGTGGAGACAGGAGGATCGCAAAATCCAGGCCAACTTGGACAACTTAGAGAGGTCCTTTTTCAAAATGATAAATAAAAAGATCTGGGGTTCTAACTCAGTGGCAGAGTGCCTCAGGGATCAATCCAGTAAAAAAAAACACACACACATACACACACACACACACAAATAGCAGTATAAATATAAACTGTTTTACATATTTAGAAATGTAAGTATTTGATACAAAAGTATCATTTTATACCTATATTTTACAATGCTATATTTCACTTAATCATAAAATTATTTCAGTTTATAAGAACTATTTCATTTTCTTTTATGGTTACATAAGTTGCAATTGTGAGAAATTCATATGATTAATGTACTCTATCTTCTATCAACATTTAGATTGTTTCCACATTTTTTATATTATAAACAGAACAGCAATAAAACTCTTTGTGAACCTGTGTGAATATTTCTTTAGCATCAACTGCTGAAGGTGAAATTACTATCTCAAATTTCAATTTTTGCTTTTAATAAATAATATAGTCTCCTTTAAAAATGCTATTCAAATTTACAACCACCAGTATGTGAGAATAATTGTTTTTCTATGACCTGCCAACACTAGCCATTAACAGTCTCTTGAATTTTCACTTGTCCTGATGGGTGAAAATGACATCTAATTGCTGCTTTAATTAGCATAGTTTTGATTAATAGTGAGGCTGAGAAAATTTTCCTGTTCATAAGACTTGTGTACCTCCTTCTCTGTGAACTGTCTGTTCTTCCTTCGCCATTGAAAGTGTCTTCATTTGTGGGAGTTTTGCACATACTCCAGAAATTAACTCTTTGCCATGTATTCTTCTACTTTTCCTTTGGCTTCTATTTCTGTTATATTTTTATATAGACAATTTACACTTGTATTTAATCAAATATGTGGATCTTTCTCCTTGCAACCTCTGGGTTTTGTGTTAAGATTATATCAAAGCATTCTATTCTTA
This sequence comes from Callospermophilus lateralis, assembly GCF_048772815.1. Lineage (NCBI taxonomy): Eukaryota > Metazoa > Chordata > Mammalia > Rodentia > Sciuridae > Callospermophilus > Callospermophilus lateralis. The sequence continues at coordinate 121,372,302 of NC_135306.1, read as the reverse complement.
AAGCTATCAATAGATTATCCTACATTTTATGGTATATTTATGATTTTACATTTTATATTTCTAATATTAACTTTTCCAGAATATATTCTCTTATGTATGTTAGAAATCAATCTTCATTTTTTTCTTCACTGTTTATTTATCTTTTCCAATGGCTTTGAACTGCTGCATTTCTGTACAACTGGTGCCTTTTTTTTTGACCGAATTTGAGCTTGTACAAAAATTTTCAGTTTTATCTCTTTGAAAGTTCTGCTATCTGCTGTTCTTTACCTACCCACCTTTTCCTGACAGTTCTATTGCTGGGTTTGATACTTTTATTGCTTGTTTATTACTCCTAAAACTTCTTAGTTTTTTCTTCTCTCTTTTTTTTTTTTTTTTGATTGTCACTCACCATCTGACTAAGTCCTTTTGCTTCTATATCCGAAGTATACCACAAATATTTTCACTTTCTGCATTTCTAACCCTTCCATTCATGTACAAGTCTATGGCACTACTTCAGTGGTTTCATAATTAATCTCCTCATTCTATACTTTACCTTTCTCCAGCTACTTTATATACTTGAGCCAGGATTGCCTTACTGAATTTAAAAGTCAGAGACTGTCTCTTCCTGACATAAAACCTTCTGATTGCTTTTCATTCCTTAATGTGAAATCCCAGCTTTTCTATGTCCTGCATTATTTGACTCTTACCTTGTTCTTACCATAGTGGAGTCTACTCTGGTCTTCTTTTCTTCATGCCTTTCCTCATTCACTTTTACTAGACTCCTCTGATCCAATTACTTACTTCGATCAATTTTTCTGAATCTTCAGGCTAAGGTCAAATATCAGCACCTAAGAAAAACCTTCCTGGCTCACCTTTCTAGCATAAACCCTCCCACAACAAAACCCCATGTATGCTATTTGAGACTACAATCAAATGATTAACTTTACTTTTCTTGCAATCTGTAATTATTATTTTTATCTTTTAACCTATATATCATTTATATTTTCCACTGGAATAAGTGCTTTCAGAATAAAGGGCTTTGTTTGATTTGTTAAATGGTATGTCCTCGTACTGTCACTCAATGCCTGATACAAAGCAGGAATCAGCAAATATCAATACATGCATAATGAGTTTTCCCTTTATTTGTTTTGGGACAGCCTTAAGATATCTAACACTTTTCATGTGTACTCTTAGAGATATCAAGCAAAGGATACAAAGAAAATGAGGAATCACATCCAAAAGAAATGTAACATACTTTATCTTAAGCATTTGTTTTTCTCATTTGTTTCTCTCAGATTCTATTTGTAAGATAAATAAGTAAGAAAGAAGTTGGGACCATTAATGCAGATTGATGTATATGGTGCTAGTCAAATGGCTCTTAGATAAATTCAAGTCTGGTAGAGGAGTGTTCTATGTGCTTATAACATTTGATGTCTGCTGACAAAAAAACTTGAGAATACCAATAGCAAATACTTTGAATGTAAGAGACAGCCCAGTTGGGAAGCCAGGTGAAGTGGTGAACACACTCAGGAGTCCCATCTCACACATTGACTGCTTCCTTAGCACTTAAAGTTCATGGAACTTGAAGACATTTGTACAAAGGGGTTGGAAGTCAAATACATAATGTCATTCCCAGTACTTCAGGATTGTCTTCATTGTACCTTCTCTCACACATTTCATTATTGATTCGCTTTCATGGCCCTTTATCCTTCTCCTGTTTGAAATTAACTTATCTTTTAGATAATTACTTAATGTTTAACCATGTAGACAGTCTACCTGGGCAAATTTGAAAGACATTTTAGATTTTTTTTTTTTTTTGCTCCGAAGAATTAGAATCAAGGGAAAGTGATTATTTTTTTTTCTCTGAAAAAGTTTGCATGCCTCCTCCTTTCTAATATAATAAATATTTTTTATTACTCTTATATCCAGGAAGCTCAATACCATATTTTCAATTTAGTAACAACATTATTAATCACTTTAAATATTTTCTTTGTTTTTACATATTTGACTTTTCTAATATTAAATATAACATAAATACTTTCTATTAATATGCATATATGTATCTTATAAGCAAATAATTTTCAGAAAGCAACGCATAGGTATTATAGTTATAATTAAAACAGTCTAAATGGATCCCATTCATTATAGATATTGGTCAGATTTTACTTGAATGGTCAAATCTCTGTATCCTGTATACTTCTTAGAAAATGGATGGTGGGTAAACACATAGATAATCTACTCCATTAGGCTGTGAGTTCCTTGACTGAAAGGATGATACCTTGTTAGTATTTTCACCATGAGGGTCTGCCAATGTGTTGGGAGCATAAATGCTCCATACTCAATAATTGTTTGCTGAAAAATTGTTGGAGAAAGAAAAGAAAGGAGACAACATATTTCTTGATTGGAAGTTGGTAACAGCTCATTCTTAACCTGAATTTAATAGCACAAAAATAAAACTAGTTTATTTTCTATGTGACGCACACCCTCCACATTTTAAAAAGCAAATATTACATTCCCCCTCACTACTTTCCTAACCTTAATAGATTTCTATAAAACATAGTTTCTAAAATCATTTTCATTTAAAGTTATAGGTATCCTCTAGATTTACCATAATTTCCCTCAATTATACTGACCTAGATTACCCCCATATTCCTGTTATACCTGTCCAGGGTTGCTTAAACTCATGGATATTATCTGATATGAAGTGTCCAGGTGAGAGTATGAATTTCAGTTATTTAGGTATTGCACACATAAGGTTAGCACTCTGTTGTTTCATGTTAAGATTGTGGTCATTAAAACTTCACATTCTGTTCTTTTTCACACATGGATCACTACAAACTACCCTTCCCATGGGGCTTTTTAAAATATATACAATGAAAGACTTTGTATATACATTCTTAATTTTCACCTTGCTTGGAAACATTAAGACCACCCTCAATGTTAATTCAATTAGCTATAAACTACTTAAAATTCTATGTGACTCTTTATTATTATCTATATTGCTGATTAAAATTCAAATAGGTTGGAATATAGGATAGATATTAGATGACACTAGCATTTGAATCAATACTTTTGGATATCTGTTGGCAGTTAAATGTGAATTCTCCTAAGAATAGTTAATTTGATCAAATGTCTTCGTATTATACATAAAGATTACTATTTCACTGCATTTGTACTTTCTGAATATTAAAACAAATGAATATAGAAAATCTTGAAAAAAGTCTCCTTCAGCCATATAGAATAAAGGATGACTCACATATTCTCTCTCTCTCTTACACACACACACACACACACACACACGCACATGCACACACCTTTTAGATTGGAAAGAATGTACAAATGATATAAAACAGATACTTCATACTAGAATAAATAAATAAATCTTACAAATAAACTTCAATAATGAGAAAAAAACTAAAATGAGAGATACAGTTCTATGTAATAAATAAGCTGAAGATGGTAATATGGAAAGCATTTTAAACTCAAGCTAGCTAAGGCATTTAAAATTTTTGAAAATCAGTTTGCCACACACAGAAGCCATCAAATTGTGAATCATCTGATACCATGAACATGGAAAAATCTCTAAGCATGAAATTCTTCATGAAAGCATTACTTAGTAATCTTTGGTTGGGAGATGATTATATTAATTAAGACCCAACCAGACCATTCAGAAAGACTGTCCGTTGTAAAATCTCTCCAACTGACGTGTGTCAACAGTTCTGATTTCAATAGTTCTTTCTATGTAGGCAGAGCCTCTTTGAGTGTGCTTCTTTTTATTATTTTATCTTGGTTTTGCTTTTCTTTCTTTTTCTTTTGTTTTTCACTCCTTACAGAAGTACCAGTGTCATAGTAGGGGAAGAAAATGCTCTTGTCAAATGTGAAAAAGGATGTCCTCAAAGTACCATAATGATTTCTGGAGTTTATAGGTCTAGTTAAGTGATTTCTAAGTATCAATTATCTGGAGGAACACAGATCTTCCACACCTGTCCTGGCTAGTGTCCAGATAAAAGCAGGCACTTTGTCCTGGAGGAAGTGGAACGCCATACCTTGCACAGATGTTTGGCAATCTCGTCAACTAATTATATGAAAAATCACTTTTGTTGATTTTTGTCCCAATATGTTCTCTGTTTCTTTATCCTGACTTCTCATTTTCCCAAACTCATAATGTATTGAGAAGATTCAGAAATTATGTGACTCTACTTGGGCCTTGAAAGATGCATGAAATTTGCCCATGTTGTGAAGAGAAATACAAGTATTCCAGGCAGAAAAAGAGCATAATAGCAAAAAAAGTGTAAATGTGTTTGGATGCCTCTGGGGAGCAGTATGTATCTGGAGAGCATAGTAGGGTGGCAAGGTTTGGCGGGAGGTGCAGAAAGGAAGGGTAGGAGGGGCATATAGCAATGAGAAGGTGGTAGGGAGCCTGGTTAACTGCTCTGTAGGCCAGGATAAGGGTGCTGTCCTTTATTCTGAGGGGGAAGACAGTAAGAATTACTCTAAGCAGTTTATAACATAATTATATTTGTGTCTTAGAAAGACTTCCAGCAGCACTGTTCATCATTCATGTATATAGCAAAGCATGGCTCCTTTCTCATACCAAATCCTACACTAAGAAACTGTTTGCGAGACAAGAAATGCAATTGTGTTACTTCAGCTGCTGCTTGTAAAGCCCATTATTGTATGTGTTCTGCCCACTATTTTTCAGTAAGAACTGTTATATTCAGCAACAAATACTTAGCTTATAATATCAAACATGTATCTTCAGAATTACAAACCAGATCTTTTAAATATTATAAACTGTAGAAGAGCTGGCACTGCTGTGATGAAATAAAAACAACAACAAAAAGGTGAACATTGCCTACAATATATGTAAAGTTAATTAAATCCCCTTACTGATAATGTAGATACTGATAGAATACTATACATTCTATTCCTGACTAAATTTCATACTGTTCCCTTGTTTTTATTTTTCATTCTTTATGGAAGTTAATTATTCAATTTAGTTGGCACAAATAAGAATCTATACCAAAATTACAACTTGCCACTTACATACTGTAGATTAGTAAGAGTAGTTTTAAGTACATGAGTTGAACAATTGTAAAGCTAAAATAATAATTAGTACAGTTACTATCTTTACACTCAGTCTAATGACAGAAAAACTACAGTAAGATAGTATCATATATAATTTGCAAGATATGGTTATTTGTGCCATTCAAAATAATAAACTAAAATTTTATGTGGATACCTTTGTGCAACATTCTTCAAATTTATTTCTTGAAAATAAAAATAGAATATATATATATATGTATATATACTATACACAAACATATAGTTCAGAATAACTCTATAAATAACTATATTCTGTATCATTTATCAAAACTTTATATATATAATATCTGTATATTATATATATATATTATGTGCACACCTGTAGCATTTTATTCTTGTTGTTTTTACAAGTTTTAGTAATGATGACATTTTACAAAACAACTTTGAAAATAACCCTCATTTTAGAGAAGTGATAAAATCACAGATTAGAAACTAAGTGTGAAATTTTTTTATTGAAAGAGAACCATTACTAAAGTGGTATTTCATTTTCAAAATAGCAATGTCTTACACTTTATACTTTTTTCATTTCAAAGGGAAATGTTCTATTTAGGGATAGTAATAGTCTGGTGCTTTAGTTATCAGACTGCAAGTAATGTGCTATTTAACAGAATAGTATATAGTGATCAAACATCATGATTTAGATGTTTATGTTATGATTTATGTTTACAATATGAGAAATATATAACATGTAATGATGAGTGGAAAAGATTGGTTCTCTTTTGATAGCAATTTCATAAGAACCATAATATATAGAATAGAATGAAAAGACTATTTCAAAATGGTGGTAGTGATTATATTTTCTTTAGTGTTTTTTGAAGTATTTCTATTTTTCATTTACATAGTCCTTGATTTTGTTTACCTATTTCCAAAGACAAAAGTATATATTTATACTTTTACTGATTATCAGTAAGTAAATAAAAGAAAATGTAGCTGGGTTGTCATTATGTACTGAAATTGTCTTGATCTTCCCACATGGAAAACATAAATTAGAGAAAACTGAAGATATTTGGCCAGGGTCTGGTCTTGTCAGAAAATTTGGTTCACATTTGATCTGTTTGGTTATAAACTTTATTATTTATTTTTTTATTATTATTTTTTATTATTGTTTTAATTAGTTACACATGACAGTACAATGATCTTGACATATCATACATTTAAATGAGATGGGATATAATTTCTCATTTTTCTGAGTGTACAAGTTGCAGAATCACATTGGAAGGACAGCAGAATAAAATAGACATTATCATTGTTGTGGGTATATACATGACTGCATGTTCAATGTAATTCTGCAAACTTTATTATTTTAAAATGAAAATAACTTTAATATTGTCATTATATTTGTTGACTGAAGCCATTCCAAATTAAAAGGGAAAAGAGAGAGAAAGGAAAGGGGGGTGGAAATCCATCAAAAGACAAGAAAGACCAGACTCATGGACTCCATTAAGAGGATTGAGTGGGAGGGAAGGATGGGATAAGGGAAGAACAGTGGAATGAGTCTGACTAAATTTCCTATGTATATATATGGATATACCACAGTGAATCTCACCATCATGTACATCCACAGGACACTAAAACCAACAATAACAAAAACCTAAAAGTAAATAGCAGAATGTTCAGTAGAGTAGAAGGGAATTGGAGCGAGGAGGGGAAGAAATGTGGAAATACAAGGGACTGGATTAGAGTAAATTATATTCCATGCTTTTTAAATTATGTCAAAATAAATCCTAATATTATGTATAACTAAAAAGAAACAGTAAGAAATGTTACAAAGCAAATTAATAAATAAAATAGCCAAGAAAATTGGTGATTACAAGCTTTTGTCATAGTCAGTGGAAATCTGTTAACTCCCCAATTTTGATTGCACATGTTATTTTAATTCTCTAGGAAGCACAACAGTTGTATGAATGAACTGATGGGTCTTGAATATCTGGTGACTTACTCTGGTTATATCATGTTATTGTTTGATTGTGCATCACCTTCTGGAACATGGGCTTCTGAATGACTGGAATGCCATTGTTTTTAAAGTGATTCTTAATGCTTGGCTCATGGTGCAATGCCTGGCGATAAAGTAGCACTAAATGATTATATTAATTAAGACCCAAGTAGCTATGACTACTTTCAGAAGGAGGCAGCTATTCCTGATTGGTTAGTGCTCATATTTATTACATACCTAAAAGGAATTTGCTCTTTTCTTTTCTCAGAGACTAGAAAGACTCTCTCTTATAAAGTCAAGATAATAGATTAAAGAAAAGACTATCTTGCCCAGAATAACTTGACTAATGAAGTAAGATTGGACTCGTTTATATGTTAGAAATTGTATGGAGAGAAATCCTTCCACATTTCTCTATCAGACTCAACTGTTATGAATCTGAACCCCTCATACCAAATCCCCCTTCACTTCTATATTCTAGATCCCTTATGCATCTATTGCAGTTTGCTACCAAGTTATTCTACCTCAATTAGCGTGCAGCTTTGTAAGCGTTCAGTTGTTACTTTTGCTAATTGAGTGTTCACTTTGTGAAAGTTTGATTTTTTATTGTGCTATATTCTTTATTAAAAAGAATGTTAGGGCTGGGGCTGTAGCTCAGTAGTAGATCCCTTGGCTAGCATGTGTGAAGCACTGGGTTGGATTCTTCAGCATGACATATAAATGAATAAAAGTATTGTGTGCATCTTCAACTAAAGAAAGAAAGAAAGAAAGAAAGAAAGAAAGAAAGAAATGTTAATTGTGATATTGAATTTTTTTAAAATATACCCTGTTCATGGATAGGCAGAACTAACATCACCAAAATGGCGATATTACCAAAAGTTCTCTATAGGTTTAATGCAATGCCAATCAAAATCCCAATGGCATCTCTTGTAGAAATAGATAAAGCAATTATGAAATTCATATGAAAAAATAAAAGACCCAGAATAGCAAAAGCAACTCTAAGCAGGAAGTGTGAATCAGGTGGCATAGTGATACCAGATTTCAAACTATATTACAGAGCAATAGTAACAAAAACAGCATGGTACTGGTACCAAAACAGGTGGGTGGACGAATGGTACAGAATAGAGGACACAGAGACTAATCCACAAAGTTACAACTATCTTATATTTGATAAAGGGGCTAAAAGCATGCAATGGAGGAAGGATAGCATCTTCAACAAATGGTGCTGGGAAAACTGGAAATCCATATGCAACAAAATGAAACTGAATCCCCTTCTCTCGCCATGCACAAAAGGTAGCTCAAAATGGATCAAGGGGCTTGATATCAAATCAGAGACTCTGCGTCTGATAGAAGAAAAAGTTGGCTCCAATCTACATATTGTGGGGTCGGGCTCCAAATTCCTTAATAGGACACCCATAGCACAAGAGTTAATAACAAGAATCAACAAATGGGACTTACTTAAACTAAAAAGTTTTTTCTCAACAAGAGAAACAATAAGAGAGGTAAATAGGGAGCCTACATCATGAGAACAAATTTTTACTCCTCACACTTCAGATAGAGCCCTAATATCCAGAGTATACAAAGAAATAAAAAATTAAACAATAAGATAACAAATAACCCAATCAACAAATGGGCCAAGGACCTGAACAGACACTTCTCAGAGGAGGACATACAATCAATCAACAAGTACATGAAAAAATGCTCACCATCTCTAGCAGTCAGAGAAATGCAAATCAAAACCACCCTAAGATACCATCTCACTCCAGTAAGATTGGAAGCCATTATGAAGTCAAACAACAAGTGCTGGCAAGGATGTGGGGAAAAGGGTACTCTTGTACATTGCTGGTGGGACTGCAAATTGGTGCAGCCAATTTGGAAAGCAGTACGGAGATTCCTGGGAAAGCTGGGAATGGAACCACCATTTGACCCAGCTGTTGCCCTTCTCGGACTATTCCCTGAAGACCTTAAAAGAGCGTGCTACAGGGATACTGCCACATCGATGTTCATAGCAGCACAATTCACAATAGCTAGACTGTGGAACCAACCCAGATGCCCTTCAATAGATGAATGGATAAAAAAAAAAAAAATGTGGCATTTATACACAATGGAGTATTACTCTGCACTAAAAAATGACAAAATCATGGAATTTGCAGGGAAATGGATGGCATTAGAGCAGATTATGCTTAGTGAAGCTAGCCAATCCCTAAAAAACAAATGCCAAATGTCTTCTTTGATATAATGAGAGCAACTAAGAACAGAGCAGGGAGGAAGAGCAGGAGGAAAAGATTAACATTAAACAGAGACATGAGGTGGGAGGGAAAGGGAGAGAAAAGGGAAATTGCATGGAAATGGAAGGAGACCCTCATTGTTATACAAAATTACATATAAGAGGTTGTGAGGGGAATGGGAAAAAAAACAAGGAGAGAAATGAATTATAGTAGATGGGGTAGAGAGAGAAGATGAGAGGGGAGGGGAGGGGGGATAGTAGAGGATAGGAAAGGTAGCAGAATACAACAGTTACTAATAGGGCATTATGTAAAAATGTGGATGTGTAACCGATGTGATTCTGCAATCTGTATTTGGGGTAAAAATGGGAGTTTATAACCCACTTGAATCTAATATATGAAATATGATATGTCAAGAGCTTTGTAATGTTTTCAACAACCAATAAAAAAGATTTGAATAAAAATAAAAATAAAAATAAAATAAAAGTAAGTGTTTAAAAAAAACTTATAATCTGCTAGAGAGACAGAATTGACTTAATAGGCGATAGGAAAATAACTATGTTAAATTAGAAGGTGCTCTATATTGTATAATAATAACAAAGAAATATCAGAGGAGTCAGACTTTATAATCTTAAATCTTAATAAAGTGGGATTCTATAGTGAATGAATGAGGAGGAAAGGGAGGCATATAAAAAGGTGTTGAAGAGAGAAGGCAAACATTCTGGCAAAGAGAAGGGAAAGGCTACACAGGGGATGCCTCATGGGATCAGACTAGACTCAAGTGGGGAAAAACAGGCAGGGCAAAACCAATTATAAATCCAAGACTCTGAAGTCAGCAAAAGGAAAGTTTTAATTTGAAAATCTATGACTACTTTCAGAAGGAGGCAGCTATCCCTGATTGGTTAGTGCTCATATTTATTACATACCTAAAAAGGCATCTGAAGGTTTGGGGAGGGAGATGGCATGGTACAAAGTAAAGTCAGAGGACTGTTATTCTAATATGGGGATGTGGGTTGTTTTAGGCTGCTTTTTTGATGCTGTGACTCAGACCCAACCAGCACAATTATAGAAGAGGAAAAGTTTATTTGATGGCTCACAGTTTCAGAGGTCTTAGTCCAGAGAAGGCAGGCTCCAGCTGAGGCAGAACATCATGGCGGAGTGTGTGGTTGAGGGAAGCAGCTCAAATCATGGGGGTCAAGAAGCAGAGAGAGACTCCACTTGCCAGATACAAATATATACCCCATAGCTATGCCCCCAATTAACCACTTTCTCTAACTACATCCCACCTGCCTCTAGTCACCACTCAGTTAATCCCATAATGGATTAATTCACTGATTGGTTTAAGACTCTCACAATTCAATTATTTCTCCTCTGAACCTTTTGGCATTGTCTCACACATGAGCTTTTGGGGACACTTCACATCCAAACCACAACATGGGTCAACTTAGAGAACAAGGAGGATTGGCTCAAGAAAGTGAAATGAAACAATTGGAAGTCACACCTGTCACTCATTGTTCTGGAGTTTCTACAATCTACAGTTTCTAATTGAAAATCTCATTTCATCTCCACACAAGACCGTCTACCTATAGGTAGCTCTTTATTTACACTTTCACTTTCCAGATTCTGCACTTTTACACTTACACCAGTTTTTATAGCACTGCTGCATTATATCTGTAGAAACACTTCCACCCTTTCTAACCCAGCACTCTAATATAGGAGAAGAACATATATACTGGAGCTAGACCTTGGTTCAGTTCCAAGATTTGCTGCTTACTAGCTATATAAATTACTGGTAAGTTAATCATGCTCTTTGAGTAAAATCAAGGGTTGAGGGATGTGCCTTGTTTTTAATTAGAAACATATAAAGTGATATGTATTGAAATACATTTCAGGCATTGTATAACCACAGTAATTATTGCAACAATCATGTGTGTCACTCAGCCTCATATGTACAAATCAAAATACAGACTTTAATGACTGATGGGAGTGTTAGAAAAGGGATGTCATGTGGAAGATGGTAGAGGATAATTGTATTTGCCATGAAATGCAGATGGAATAGAAGGTCCTGAAGCAAACAATTTATGCATACATAAGCTGAAAATCCAAAATCTAAATGCTCCCAAATCCAAAACTTTTGAGTACCAATATGTTGCCCCAAATGGAAAATTCAACCTGACCTCATGTGACAGGTAATAAGCAGGCACACTAAAAATGCTGTATAAAATTGCCTATGAACTATGTGTATAAGGTTTATATGCAACATAAAATGGATTTCATATTCATATTTTGTTCCCATTCCCAAGATATCTCATTATATAAATGCAAATGCAAATACACCAAAAAAATCTGAAATACTCTGGTTTCAAGCAGTTCTGAGAAGTCATACTCACCTGTTTTATAGATTCATTATAAAGCTGATTGAGTTAGAAATTCTTTGGGGTAGAGCTCTTTTGAATGTGGACAAGTAGTCAAGTAGCTGTGGAAAGACAGATCTTGAAAATATTGTTAGCATTAAAATTACAAAGATTTCTATTTAATATATATATATATCATGAGAAGGAAGATACAAAGTCTACAAGACTTAAAAATCAGTTTATTTTCAACCTAAAATCAGCATATTTTACATGAAAATTTGCATTTGTGACTTTTTCTGGAAAATTTTTATTACAGTACACCAGGATTTTCTATTGGCAACAATTGACTGGACTTTAGTAAGTAGCTCCTACCCGGTAAGATATGGTCTCTTCTCCTTGGTGGAGCCTTAGAAAACATGAGACCTACTTTGCATTTATTTTTCCTATAGGTTTTGATTTTGTGACTCTTGAAAAAAAAAAAAGAGTCACAAATAAGCAGAGGGCAGTTTCTCTGAATCCTTCATAGGATACAAACCCTACTACATACTTCAGATAAGGGTGGAAAGTAAGAACTGAAGTGCCTTTGGTTAGGGGGTACTTTTCACCTTAAAGATATGTGCTCAAGTAATCTTCCTAGAAACTTACAATGTATAAAAAAAATTATAATTTAAACTTAAAAACTCCTTGAAGGCAATTACTCCATAGTGTGCTATATTTCATATTTTATGAGAAATAAAACTTGATCTTAATCGCTGAGGACAATTTAAAGAGATGACGGTTAGTATTCCATTTTTATGGATTTTTGTTTGAAAATGACTTTAATTTCAAAACTTTCCTTTTTAAAAATGCACGTGTTCTATACCTTCCAAATGAAGTGTAAATTTATAATATCTGAAAATTGCAAATCTGCTGAGTAGACTATAAGATTCTTGAGGGCAAAAACTGCTTCTGTTTTTTCTATTAAAGTTTCTGAGAACAGTACATACCACACTAATATATAGTTGTAAACCCGCAGTAAATATTTCAGTAAATATTTCTGAATGTAAATTTGCATTATTATTCATGCTGTGACTTCACAGAACAAGTGTAATTGCACTGGAGTTTAGAGACCATTAAAGAAAAACAAATTTATCTGTCATGACCATGCTTTCTTTCAAGGAGTCTCTAGATATTACTCATTAGGATAATTGAAGACAAGTTTGGAAATCTCTAGCACCACAAAAATCCAGATTCTGCTAGTGGAAAGAGTTTAGCTCAATATCAAAATCAAAATAACAGACCTAGAATAGCATTTTTCAAATTATTTCAATGACAAACACTTGACCATTTGTAAAATCTTTCAAATAACATATGACCCATGCTAAGGCACAGAAAGACGAATACCACATGATTTCACTTATATGTGGAATCTATAAACACAGTTCTGAGACACAGAGAGTGGAATAGTTGTTATAATTCAGAGGAGAAGGAAATCAGAGGGACAGGGAGACAGGGAGCGAGTGGTGGGTCACAGCCAGACAAAAGAAATAAGTTCCTATGTTCTCTTGTACAGAAGAGTAGTTATAGTGAATGATACTGTGTTATATAATTCAAAATAGCTAGAAAAAAGGATTTTGAATGTCCTCATCACAAATGATAAATGTTTGACATGATGAGTAAACTGTTTCCCAAGTTGAAAGTGTATATGTACCAAATAAATGAAATGTACATGTACCAATGTACCAAATGTACCAAAATGTCACATTAGACATGATAGAGATGTATTGTCCGTATCCATCAATAAGCATAATGTAAAAAACTGAGAGATAACTAGAAATAGCAAACTGCAAACTGCCCCTCCTAGAACTTTCCTGATAGGGCTCTGGTTGAAAACAGTATCTGCCACTTCCTGGACTTATGCATCAGTAACTTTATTCAGGTTCTTAAACTTTCTGAGTATCAGTCCTAATCTGCAAAAACAGGACTAATAGTAGTAACCTACAGCCTGCTGTGAGCTTAATGGAGATCGTGCTTGAGAAATGCTTATTATTGTGTCTGTTGTTCCTGGCAGTCTGACTTTTGCTATGACTACCACACGTCTGAGGTCCCTCACCTGGAAAGCAGGCTCTAATCCAGGTCTTCCAACTCCAAAGTCTATAATTGTTCTCCCTCTTTCACAAACAACTACACATTCTTAAAAGTTGTCACTTTTTTATACTTCAGATTCTGACAGTCCACAGATTTCTTAGGTTGCCCATATGGAGCTATTATATAACATATGGGAAATTACATCCTGGACTTGCTGCATGATTGTGAAAGTAAAACATTGCAAGTTAAGGCTGGGGTTGTAGGTCATGGACTGGTATTATAGCTCAGTGGTAGTGTGCTTGCATAGCACGTGTGAGGCACTGGGTTTGATTCTCAGCACCACATGCAAATAAGCAAAATAAAGGTCCATTGACAACTAAAAAATATTTTTTTTTTTAAAAAAATTGCAAGTTACATTCTAAGTATAGGCGAATGTTGAAAAAAAAAAAAAACTTAGCAAAATCCATTGTGAAAAGCATTCATTCTTGAAAGCTTGCAATAATATTTTATTAAAAGAGTTCAGGTGTATAATTTTGGCATGGGATTTGAGGAATCTGCAGCCCCTTGTATATTTATCTATGCAATTAACACACATAGTACCTTACAGTGTTTCAAAAATAAGGCACTAAGAAATTGGGTGATACAAAATGTTTTAGATGAGCATATTGGAAATTAAAACTGTAATCTGTGTCTCCTTTCTTAAATATCTGCAATCAAAAATACATATGCAATAAAATACAGTAGTCTCATACTTAAATATTCTTTAAGGATACTAGAGACTTTTAGATTATCTTTAATTTTCTTTGGAATACAAAATAGAACAGTGGGAATTATCTCTGGTTGAAAAAATATCTTCTTGGACTTACGTATCATTAACTAAAAAAAGTTAGTATTTGAATGACAAGCATGCCAAGAAACTCTAGTTTAAATATACCATTTGCGACTTGGAGGAACAAAAGCCAGTGGTTGAAAGGGGAAGCCAGTATGAGGAAAATCTGTCTTAGTATTGATAAATGACAGCCGCATAGTGTCAAGCATAAGAATCTACATTATATATTTCCTTGGTTTTATTATAGCAGAAATGGCTAAATAAAATTGAAATAGGAATTGTGAAAATTACATTTTTTGACAAGGGAAATACTATGAAGGACACTTTAAATTTTCAGTGGGACTCACAGGGGTGAGTCTTGTCCTGGATTCATGCCATTTCACAGTTCATTAGAGACATGAAAGGAGGCTGCTCCTTCCCGCCTGCTGGGGCTGTGGCATCAGTCCATGCAGAGCCTCCAGCTCTGAGCATCCAGCCAAATGGTCCCCTCCAGTGACCCTCACTATCACGGCCCTGGAAATTGTGTTACAGTTAAGGGCAGACTTTGACCCTTGAATGTGAGATAATACAAACTAATTTTCACACTTAAAATTTAAATATCCCACAGACACTAGTATGGCAATATGTAAATCAATGGATGTGCAACTGATGTGATTCTGCAATCTGTATACAGGGTAAAAATGGGAGTTCATATCCCACTTGAATCAAAGTGTGAAATATGATATATCAAGAACTATGTAATGTTTTGAACAACCAACAATAAAAATTAATTAAAAAAATTAAATATCCCAGAAAGTCTTAACCTTATTTATTTCAACTTTTTTTCCATAAACTCAAATCATGTAAAAAGCAAATATATGAAAGGTAATATAGAAACAAGAAGCTCTAAAAGGTGATCTCTGTATTGCTCAGGTGGAAGTCTGCCAGAAGACCTAGAGAGATGAGTGTTTCATATGAACCCAAAGCCAGCTTTGCTTCACATCTTCTTTTCATGCATATGTGCAGCAAGAATTCAAGACACTGCTTTTAATTATTAAGTGTATTTATAATCTAGGAACTTGAAACTGATAGTTTTGGGATAAAAAATGAACAGCTTCCAGGGCAATGTAAATAATAGACAAATACTGGCTTCATTTTCATAAGTTTGGTTTTTATTAAATGATCTCCCAAATAAGATGTCTAATAGGATAAAATTTTTATGTCTATTAAAGACAAGGTATCGTTAAGGCAATTGCTGACAGAAATTGCAAGAGTGTGGATAGTATAAATTTTTTTGATTTTCCTTAAAATCTCACAATTCTTTCATTTTATCATTTAAAGTACTTTTGACAATTCTTATTTTGTTCAAGTTCAGATTCTTTGAAAGTTAAAAGTGACTATTTATTCGAAGTCTCATTTACTTTCCTTAGCCCACTGGACACACATACCAATCAAAACATCATGTATTTTCATCCTCTTCCTTTCTCCACAGATTTAATAAAACAAGTTACCTGAGCAATAAATACCAGATTAAATGGAAAAGAGGGCCACCCTCCCCCACTTCCCCTAGTGTTCCCAGGTTTCGGAAGTCCATTGTCTAAAGTCTAGCCTCATTTAGTGAGACCATATGGTGATGCTTCCTCACTGGTGTGACAAGGTCATTGTAAACATATGCTTTGGAAAAAGGATGCTTATTTAATCCATGAGTTCTTTGTAAAGAGAAATCCTAAAACAGTGACATGGAGTGACAGTATCCCTCAACAATAAATCATTGCAAATAAAGTACAGAGGCAGAAATGCTTGGTTCTCACTGTGCTTGGCTAGAATGGAATTAGTGTAGTGTCTGTGGCTACCACCAACCCATCCAGTTCCCTTCAGGCCTATGTGTTGAATCTTACCCTCCAATCAGTTTCTTGATTTTCCAGCTGATTTTAATGGAATGTACATCAAAATGAGCAGCAATACAAAATGATAATGTTAATTTTTAAAATCTCAAGTATAAGGAAAGAAAAGGATTGAACATTTATAAGATTAAAACTCCAGAAAGCTAGATAATTTTAATTGTATGATATATGGATACAAGCTGTATTACTCTTAATGCTAGAAAGGGAAGTACAAAATTAGTTTTAATTCATTTCATGATATTAAAAATACAATCCATAGCTGTTAGTTATAAAAAATTCTTTTGCTTACAACAGCATGATAAGAATTTTATTGTAATATCATTGTTATGCTAAAAGTAATTCTTTTAAATTGGACTGAATTTCTCTGAGGAATAGAATATCTGGATTTAGTTCATATTGTTTAATATGAATCATTTCAGAAAAATATTTTTGTTAGCATAATTATTTGTCAATATTTATTATTTTGTTCAAGGTCAGATTCTTTGAAAGTTAAAAGTGACTATTTATTCAAAGTCTCATTTACTTTAATATTAAGTGCCTATCCATATTAAGTACTACAGCAGATTCAAAGAAAAGCTATATAAATGCTCTGCCCTCCTGAAGTTTGAAGCCTAGTAGGAGAAACAAGACACGTAAATAGGTAATTATCATGTAAACTTGATGGTGTTAAGTGTGCTCTGTACCTTCTAAAAACAGAGCATTTCAAGTCAGGAGAATCTGGCACTGCATCTTAAACCTGAACAGATTTTAATAACTCATATTTGAGGATCATTATGACATGTCTTTTAGAAAGTAAGTAAAAGAAAATGCAATTCAAACGTGAAGATTCTTAATAATCATGGAGGAAGATGGTTTATCACCGATATTTAAGATTCTAAGATTTTATTTTTTAAAAAATCAATTATTTTTATATTGGCAAACAAAAATCGCATGCTTTTATGATGTACAACATAATGTTTTCTAAATTCTTATGGAATATTTTTGCTATCAATATATCATGTACATTTGAACTGATTTCACTAAGTCACCTGATAGATGATATAGGTGGCTTTTTTCTGGAAGAACTAGAGTAGTTTTATTCTGGGAACTGCAAGAATGGAATTATGAATAACGTCTCCCAAAGAAATCCTGAAGCTGTGCATTGGAGCACTAATAGAAGCCATGCACAGTGATTGATGTGGAACCAAAGCAGCAGTCAGATCATGCTGATATGAACAGTGAGAGATGTAGTGGAAGAGACAGATCAGGAACATTGTGCTAACTAGAGGATACAAGGCCCAGGGCATTCACCCAAAAGGCGGAGTGTGCATCCAATGCCCTGGATCTGTTGAACACCTGATTTTCCAAATCATATTATATCAGTCCATAAATAATATATCAATAACTTTAACAAAATATAATCAATATAAAGTAGTGATGTGCTCAAATATAGATTTTTCTCATCAGGAATCTGCACCTCAGCCTAGTGCACAGGTACATACCTGTGATCCCAGTGGCTCAGGAGGCCTGAGGCAGGAAGATCACAAGTTCAAAGCCAGTCTCAAAAATTTAGGGAGGCCCTACACAACTTAATGAAACCCTGTCTCTAAATAAAAATATAAAAAAGGCCTGGGGATGTTGCTCAGTGGTTAAGCACCCCGGGGTTCATTTCCTGGTACCAAAACAACAACAATAAAAATAAAACAAAGCAATCTGCACCTCAGGTTTTTCTCTATTCTTTATTAGAACATATTATTGGTCCTGCTTTTTAAATAACATCTTTGATTTTTAGCCTCTATTTTTATTAGAAATCATTATTTTTTATGTACCCTATTTCAAAGTACTTTTATTCATTGCAGTTTCTCACATAGTTGCCTCAACTGGATAACTCAGCTTAGTGCTATTCTTTCACATTATCCCTACTCTTCTGGAGATTCATTCTTTATTCGTTTTTTTCTTGAGTTATCAGAATCCATTCTCCTTTTCTTTAGCTTTCTCAGAATAATATTTAATCTTTCCTCTCCTTTCCTATCCTCATTTACATTTTTATTAAAAATCCATTTCTGTTATCTAATTTCAGCTTTCAAATCAATGCAGTACACATAGTAGACAATCAGCAAATATTTTCTTAAATAGTCAGTATTTTTATAACGTGTCTTCATTTTCTCTTAAAACAATAAACCAACCAAGAAAGCAAATGAATAAAGTAGAAAATTCATCTTATCTCCCTCTGACTTGGAAAGGGAATACTTATTTAATCACATTAGCTCCATAGGGAGGAGGGAATATTTATGCTATGCCAGATCTAATTTACTACTCCTTCTCTTTCCAACTCTGAATTGAGCATTTCTGCATTCATTAAGGCAACAGATTTGCTTTTAGGGAGAGTAAAAAGAAAAAAATTGTTTTAGGGATGGGACAAGTGTCTGAGTAAATGCAAAATATATTTTAAAAATTTTCTTAAGCAGATGGAATTATTTTTATGAATGCAATATATAAATGAAAATATTTGAATAACTGTAAAAAGGACTCAGTTCCTCTTTTTTGATTAAAAAAAAACTCAGCATCACAATAATTCATCTTGTGTATGGCCAGAGTCAACCATTTCTTTACAGTATTTAATTAATTAATTTATTTATAATTAATACTGGAGATTGAACTCAGAGATACTTTGCCACTGAGCTACATGCCTGGCCCTTTTTTACTTTTCATTTTGATACAGAGTCTTGTTAAGTTACATAGGGCCTCACAGAGTTGCTGAGGTTGGCCTTGAATTTATGTCTCTACTACCTCAGCCTCCTGAATCTCTGGGATTACAGGCATGGGCTGTTATGCCTGGTTACTTTACAGTATTATGAAAGTAAAAGAAATAATATTGAATGAAAAAAAAATTTTAAATTAGAATAATATTGAGGTCATCTTAAATATTTATTGTTAATATTTTTACTTTAAGGTTGTGCAATGTAATATTTACTTCAAAATTTTAATTTATAATGATGTTACATTATACCCTTCATATTTAAAATATAACAATTATAAACAGCTAAATTGGAAAGTATCTATTAAATTATGTAGTTCCTTTTACCAAGAAAATTAAATGACATTGTTAAAATGACATGACTCATTTGGACACAGCTGGGACTATTAATCCATGTATATTAGAGTTCCAGGTTCTTCTAGTATTTCATACTAGCCTTATTAATGTAAGGATAGCAAGAATCATAGAGTTTAGAGAGCAATAAAAACTTTGCTTTCCATACCTCCTTTATTTTATAAATTAACTTCAATTTTGACTAAAATATGTTTTTATATTCTTAGACTGCTTACATCTTGGTCAGCAAATGTCATGGTACTAAAATCATTAATTTTTCATAGAGATTTTAAAAGTCACTAGCAGAATTGCAATATTTATATTAGTGAATAATGACATGTAGGTTATATGATATAATGTTACATTTGAAATTTAATGTAGAATATAGGTCTACAACAAACATAATCATTTGAAATATAATCTAGATTTATTTCTAAGGGTCTGGTGTAAATGTTTCCTTGTCATGCAGAGAAGGAAAGTAAAGAGAATACATTTTCTTATTTAAGAAACTGGGTATTTTACAAGAATTTCCAACCCAAGAAAATGAAAAAGCAAAGTCATCCTATCTTTTCTTGTGTTCTCAGAGTTCCTTAGCAATATATTTACACTTAGTGCTTTGTTTTAACAAATACTTTTAACCAGAAAATTAATGTACCTGTGGTAGGCAAGTGAAAAATACAGTTGTAACAAATGAAACAATTAAAATCACAAGTCTACTTGAACTGGAGATGAAGCTTAGTGGGAGAGGGCTGAGAAAGCATGAGACCTTGGGTTTTATTCCCAGAATTTCAAATAATAATAATAATCCTAATTTTAAATAATTTAACTATAAGAATAGTTTTGCTATTTTAAAATCATTTGTAATATGCATTATTCTATTTGAAATAAAGTTTTATTTAAGCATTTTTATTAAATATCTTTTAAATACTCTTTTATGATCAAGTTATAATTTAGTTTATGAATGTTATTAATGCAAATATGTTTAATTTTTTCATTTTTTTCTATATTTACAATTTTAAGAAACAATTTGACCATACTTCTCTTGCATATTTTTGTAGAATAATTAAACAAAGGAGTGCACATATTTTAAAGATTCTTGACACATACTATGAAATTGCTTCCTAAATGGATATATGTGTCCATGAGATTGTGTTATGCTTTTTTTTATCACATTGAGCATTAACTGCTATTTAATTTTTAATTAGGTAGATGACTAATTATAGCAAAATTATTTTTGTTTTATTTGATTATTTTGTAATTAATTTCTTAAAATTCCATTTCCATTCATTTAACAGGTAAAAATAAATTGAACTAAGTTAGCTTTTTGTAGCTGCAAGCAAATGTTTTATAACATTCTTATCTTATTTATCTTTTCATGATAAATGACTATGTTTAAAATCATAGAATGTTGTCCTGTGGCTTTTAATGAACACATGTAATGCTTATGATGGTGATTATTTACCCAATACTTGTCATGATGATATTGAAGAAAGTAAAACAAAATAAAATTTTCATTAATCATTTACATCTAAAACTTAATAACTAATTAAAATAGTTAATTGTTAGCACTTAATGATTAACTAGTTAAAATAATGGTACCCTCATATGTTTAATGAAATTCTGAAATTAGTAGCTATGTTCACTTTTATTCTGAGAATAACAGAAATTAATCCTAGCAGTAGTTAACTTAAATGGTTGTGTTATATTCATCTTTTGCTCCCTACCCGTCATAGCAATTATTCTTTCTCGTGATGTTTCTCATCTCTGGATTAATGATACTCCTTATAGCAGTTACTTGAGCAGAATTTTTACTTGGAAGAACTTTTTTGCTTCAGGAGACTTAGTTAACTGAACTGAGACTAGAATAGAAAGTGTTTTGTTGTTGTTGCTCTGCTATTTTGAAATGCTTGGAATTGAACCCAGGACCTCATGTCTGCTAAGCAAGCACACTACCACTGAACTATGCCCCCAACCCCCATAGAGTGTTAGTTAAATGGAAGCAGATCTACCAGGTGAGACATTTCTCATTGGGTATGATTGTTTTGTTGTTCTTTAATCTATAGAGAAACTCAATATAACAAGAGAGAGCACTTCTTACAAACATGGACAACCCATGTGACACATACTTTGCTACTTCCCATTTTGGGTAAATGAATCCTGAAGTCTCCACAGTGATGTCATTCATCAATTTCACTTCTCACACATAAAATTAGTCACCTCCCCATCCTTCACTATCTTGCATTAGGGAGAATGTTTCTCCAGTCCATATTGTATCACCAATATTACTGGTTGCTTGTTTCTCATAAAATAAAAACTGCCTAGTATTAGTTTACTAGGATGCCATAGAAAAGTGTCACAGATTGGATGGCTTAGACAAAAGAAACTTATTTTCCACAATCCTGGAAGCTAGAAATCTGACATCAGGGGGTCACACAGTTGATTTCTACTCAGCCCTCTATCCTTGGCTTATAGATGGGCATCTTCTCTGTGTCTTCACATGGTCTTCTCTTTGTATGTTTGTGTCCTAATCTCTTTACATAAGGACTCAATCTGTGTCACATCAGGGCCTTCTCTGATGACTTTATTTGGAACTAATCATCTCTTTAAAGGCCCTATATCTAAATACATTGATATCCTGACTACATGGAGTTAGGACTTCAACATATGAATTTTAGGGAGACAGAATTTATTCCATAACATCCTTATAACATTTCTGAATTCTTTCAGAAGAAATCAACATTTAGGGAATAAGGACTGACTGGTTAGTAGCAAGCTGAGAACCCACAGTTAATTACACTGAATCATCCGTGAACCCTGAGGGAAGCTGATTATTCATAAAATTACCTGTTACACATTCTCTCTTAAATATTATGATGAAACTGCATCCATACAGCGGGGGGCACATCCAACACTTTCTGGAAGGTTAAGAGGCAACTTTCTTCCTAAATAGGGTCCTAAATGTTTACATTCATGTAGGAGCATTTCTTAATTAGATAATACCATCAACATTCTCAATTTTTAGGAAAAAAAGATAATTGGGACCAACAATGTCTTCCACTCATCTACTTACCAAGTTCCATAAAACAGCAGGTATGTCAAATTTATCTTGGCCACATGGCCTAAAATTAAAATTTGGGCATTATCTTGGGCTTATATGAGTACCAAATAAGGTTAAATTATATTGATCAATCTCTGTGCAAAATGATCTATATAGAAAGAGCCTGAGCTTGTTATATTAAGAAAAATTAATAGACATACTTTATTGAGTTGGTTGAAATCACGATAAAGAATCTAAGATGTCATAAATGAAGGAGGTTACCTAAATAGAAAACTAAGAAAAAATTCAGGATTGTTTCTGACATATTTTTACCAATATTAACAAAGAAATGCCAATGTGATATTAACTATAGCTACTGAGGGAAAAATATTAACTATGAGTGTTAGCCAAGATTTAATTAAAAGCAGTATAAAGAATATAGTAATTAAGAACATAAGTTACCATTGTGTTTCTAAATATAACAATTTGTATTTCAATAAATAGAAAATTTGGTTATAATGCTTAAACTTATTAATAGGAAACTTACGGTATTAATGATCTAGACATAAATATAATTATTTACATAACTTTAGGGCCTTCCTAATGTTATAAAGCTTTAATCATTATTACTAAAAAAAAAAATGGATCCAGACTAACTTTTTCTGTCTTTTTTATTTATTAACACATATTAATTGTACGTATTAAAGGAGTTCAATGTGATATTTTCATGCATATATATAGCGTGCACTGATATGATCCACCTCCCCTTGATCCATTCCCCTATATAAGTTTTCCAATCTCTATAAATCGCTATTCTAAATGAAGGTTGGTTTTTTTGGTTTTTATTTTCATTTTTAGCTTCCATGCATGAGAAGAATTATGTCCTACTTGTCTTTTTATGTCTTATTTATTTCACTTAATATAATGTCCTCCATTTCCTCCTTTTTGCTGTAAATGACAGGATTTCATTCTTCTTTATGAATGAATAATATTCCCTTGTTTATATGTACCACATTTTCCTGATACATTCATCTGTTGATAACACCTAGACTGATTTCATATCTTAGCTATTGTAAACAGTGCTGCAATAACTGTAAGTATATAGGTATCTCTTTTGTGCTCTGATTTCATTGCCTTTGGTATAAATGCTAAAGCATATGGTGTATGTATTGCATATTTTTGAGGAAATTTCATACTTTTTTATAATGGATAAACTGATTTTTATTCTTGAAATAAAAACAATAAGTTCTAAAGAATATTAAATTGAACACAATTCACTGTTACAGAAAAACAACATTTAAAAAGTAGAAGCTGAGAGGTATGATAACAGAGGTTGTTAACAGCTGAAGTTGATACATTGAGACAAAAGCATAAGTTATAGAGGTAACACTTTTATATTCCCTCCAAATACCCAGTAGCAAAAAAGGGCAAAAAATATGCAAACCATATATCAACAGGTTTCAAATGAAGTACTAATGAAATACAAAAAATAAAATAATAGGCATAAGATGTTTATGTTATAATGATAAATAAAATTTCATTGGCTCAATTTTTAAAAATATTGTTCCTTATGGTTATATAAAAATACTTGGTAACCCAGGGGTTACCTAAGTGACTCAAATGCCTCAGAGGGTTTAAAGATTAAATATTTAAGAAAATATCAAGAAATGCAATGCAAAAAGTAGGAAGGAAAGGAGGGGAAAAGAGAGAGGGAGAAAGAGAAAGTAGACGAGAAATAGGGAAAAGCATAGAAAATCACAATAATAAAAACCAACACAGGTATATTAGTCCTTCAAGCCCTTGGCCTAATAATGAACACAGCCCTTTAATAACACCTTCAGTCAGTACCAATATCATTGCCATTTCTCTCACTGCAGAATAGAGAAGCAAACTGACTAGCCTAGGGTACCACATTTATGAGGGGAAGTCCTGGGGTTCCAGCTCAGCAACCTGGCACACAGCCCACAGCGTTCACTGCCACGCTTCTGCCATTGTGGCTATTAGACAAAGCCGATGTTCGCGCAAACACACAGTCAATCTGACCAGGGAGGTCACTTGCCACGTACAGATCTATAAATTTTCAGTGACAATGGAGTTCTCATAAATCTTTAGACACCAAACATTGAATTATTGATGTACATAAAATAAAAACCATAAAATATATTAGGAAGAAATCAATAGAAATGCATTAGTAGTAATAGACCATAATAAATCAGAGAATTAAAAAGTAAAGCTGTAATATATGTATAAATATCATTAATTCTTTGGTTTACCTCAACTAGAGATCTTTAACAATGTTTCGGCATTTTCATTTATAAGGTCTTTCAATACTTTAGTATAGAATTGGAATTAATTTAGAAAAATAAGTATGGTATTAAAATTATTTTGTCCAAATCTTGGCCTTTGGTTTAATCCTAATAATTTTTTTGATCATTCCACTGGTCTGATAATTCTTATGTTTGACAGACAAGGTTTTAAGATAGGAATCATCGAGGACTCTGGCTTTCTCTTTGTTCTTCATGAGCACTGGCCCATGAATGTGACCCTTTCTCCTGTTATGTAACTGAAAACGACCTATGCAAAGGCAACATGCCCATTCCACAACAAATTAGCAAAAATTTAAAAAGGAAATAAATTAAGCTTGTGTAATTTCTTGCCTGCACATAACTAGTGAGATTTTTAAATTAGCTTAATTATTCCCGAAAGCAAATTTTTTATCATATTTTTCAAGAACTTTAAAATGTTTTTAAGTTTCAACCTGTACATTAATGACTATTTCAGCAACTCAGAAATAGGTTTCAGCACTACTTTTAAAATGGAAAACTATCTTAATTCACAACTTAGATCTTTTAATATAGGGTTGCGATTATTGAAATAATGAATTTCCCACAAAATTTACCCTTTTTAAAACATTACAGAAATTATGCTTATAATTTAAAATATTTAAGAAAATAGCTATGAGAGAATATCTTAAGGTTAAAAAAAAAAATCCAGACCCCAAACCATATGCATATTATATGCTCTTTTCCATATAAATAATTATATGAAAAGTCATTTAGGATAATGATGTGTGAAAATATTCACAGAGTGAGAAAAGAAATGATACATCATTAAACTGTTGTAAACTGTTGTTCAAGATGTCCCAAAATTATAATTTGAAAATGGCAGAAATGTTTCCTTTTGCTTTACAAGAACCCTCTCTCTTTAAGGGCTTGTCCATTTTTCCTCTTCATGAGAGGCTTTGAAGATTATAGATCTCTGAGGAGAAAGTATTTCCCTAAAGGAGAAGGACTGTCAGATAAAATGTGGTAGTGTGTCTTGTTTCCACAGACTGGGAATTCCCAGAACCAACACTGTCCCTCAGGCTTCCTTTTACATAAAGCAATTTCCTGAGAATTTAGAGTCTAATCAGAATTTTAGTGTATATAAGAATATCTGGTCAAGGTGGGGATGCACCTTAAAAATATGAATTCCCGGACCTTAGTCTCTGGTGATCAGATTCATTTGGTCTAGGAGGGCATAGAAGCTACTATTTTTTGTGAACATCCTATGCTGTTTATACAGATGGTCCAATTTTTCCAAATTGCCTTTAATCTCGCAAATAACAAAACTGAATTTTCCTTTAACATCTAGGATAAATATTTTCAATAAAAATAGATAATATGTGAATATTTACAAGTTATCTCTAGCCCCTCTTTTGGAAAGATTATATCTGTCATAGTCTGTTAAAGTAGGTGTTTATTTGAGTGGATATTTTGCAATTAAATCAATTGAATTCAGTAGTTAATAGTTAATTTTAAAAAAATAGTTAATTTTTAAAAATGAAATTCTAGAAAGCCATTATCTCATTGTGGGTATTTCTTATCAATTTTTAAGTGACTGATTCAGTGCTCATAGAAAACAATAATTGTGCTTTACTTTGGTAAATCTAGACATCCACAAAATGTGATTTTCATGCCCAATTGATAAAGTCAATAAAATACAATTATAAATGACAATATAAATATGCTTTTCAAATAATATTTTCTTCAAATGATTCCCCACTTTAATTTGGTGCATGGACTCTTTGCAGTATACAACTACGTTGGATTCACTGAAGGATTTGCGCACTTGAATATTCTGTAATTTCCAATTTCCATCATCAGCACCTGGGATATTGTTGAAGATACTTGGATATGTGGACTTAGAAACTTCAGGTGGAAAGGATACAGGAATCTCAATCTCTCTCTGTGTCTCTCCCCTCCATTCCCCTTTCTCTGGAATAATTTTGAGATCAGTTATGTTGCAGACCACTCTTCTGGGTGTGCCTGCTGGGCTGCACTTTAACTGTTCTTTCCTAATGAAGACCTATCTTTTGGCTTCATTAGATACCAAAGGGTATTTCTCAGATACATTGATAATGCTTCACATTGTCTCTGTATCACTACAGTATTTTCATCTGCACACTTCTCTTTGGGGTTACAAGACTTTGGCTTAATACATAGTAACAACTGTAGTAGCCTGTTGTCATTTATCATTCCCATATCAACTTCACTGTAATGAGATTTGCTTCAATGCCAAAAGAATGAATAATGCCAGTCCCTGAGCTAATTAATGGGACTGTCACTTCATGTCCAACATAGTAATTAAGTATTGTTAATGAAACAGGTCCAAATCTCATGCACAAAGTGAGTTATATTACAGACTTTTAACTTAATTTGGGTCTTTGTGTAATATTGATGCCAGAGTTATAATTTTTGCAAAGAAGGGGGGTACCTTTCTTGATATTTTAGACTTATTAATAAGACAAAAAGAATTTTTCTGTAAAGGGCCCTTAATATAGTTACTGAAAAATCTCATGTTCATAAAAGGGGATTGAAATTTTATATTGTAAGAGAAACACTCTGTGTTCTTATTGTCTTAAGATGAGAACACAATGATTTTTTTCAATCAACACATGAGCATATAAAACGTGATCAGATTTTAAATCATTTTGATTTAAAGTAGAGAAGAATAGAAGAAATGAAAATAGGACAGTAGAAAATTAGTACCCACTGAAATAAGAACACACTGACAACTAGTAAAATCTCACCAAATCCTCCTTAGGTTCTGTAACCTAGCTGACACCAGGTGGACTGGGCTAACAGGATGTTTCTACATTCACATAGGCTTCCAGGTTAACAGGTAAGATGCAGACACATACTCTTGACTCTCAGAGAATTTTTTTAAAACTACATTCCTTTATTGGTTTTTAACATGATTAAGATGGAGAATATTATAGCCACCAGTTTTAGGAAACTTGATTCTTCAGGTGATATGAAACTTACAACTAGAGCTTTCTGCATCATTTCACAGATGTTCTGGTCTTTTCTGCCCCAAGAAAGTGGACTTCTTTATAATAACAGTATTAGATCATGCTCATTCATATATCTACTAATAATGCTAATAAATTATTTAGCTATACTGAACAATCAATTAGGTCATTGTCATTTGAATGGGAGTAAAGGTTTTCCAGAGGCATCTTCCTGGGTGAACACAGCCTCAGTGCTATGATAGAAATGATAATGCTTGGCTGAAGGAAAAAATATATTTTATACTCATGATTATTATTATTAATATTCTAACACAATAGGTTTCTTCTTCTGGTTCTTTGTATATTATCATTTAAGGGAAATAACTATGTAAATGATGTTGTAACAAAGAAATTATTTTTTTGTATTTCTAAGGCTTTGAGCCATTACATCCATTCATTCTTTTTGTATACATCTATCCTTTAGAGATTCTCTAATGCTTTCAGATTTTTTGTTTGACCTATTTCCCTCAAGGTCATGATATTTCTAATTCATGTAGCTTTCGAGAATCCTCATGTCAATTATCAAAATAAGTATATATTTTTTATTTGACTGATATTTTTTTCTTTAAAAAGTAATATCATTATGGGTTTTGTATTTACTAAGTGAGTTTATAGTTATCCTATAAAAAGGCAACTTTGATTTAAAAAGGCAAAAATGATACTAGAATGAATTGTCAGTTGGAAGACTATCAAAAATAAATACTTATTAATTTGATACTGAACTAGAAAGAAAATGTATATTAAAGTTCTGTTGATTTTCATAATGAAATAATTTAAAGTTCTGAATATAAACTGTAAATTTGATCTATACATTTATAAAGACAGGTTCATTACTCTAGGAAACAAAAAGAGTATAAATTAATTAAGTGCATTCTTGATATCCTAAAAGCTAATATAAACCCTAGAAAACATATGAGAATCAAGGAAATAACTTTGATGGCTATCAGTCATTTCAAGCACTTATTTACAGAAGTAACAAGAATATGCTAAGGAAGTAATTGTTGTTAATTGACGGAAGTTTACACTTTTCTTACTTATTTTATTGCAACAACCAAGTTTTATAAAAGCTACTCAATATAATATTCAAAATATTATACAAATATATGAATAAGTTTTTACCCCCTAGTTCACACACAAAAAAATGGTCATCTGTTCATTTTCCCACATCATTCTTGGTTGAGAATTGCTAACTTCATGTTAGGAATGATCACCAAAACTTGAGAATAGATACAAGGATTTCTCTATAAAACTCTCAGTGAAAAGTATTGCTAAGGCATTGTTAGTCTACATTGTCTCTCCAAGTCCTATGGAAAATTAGCTCATAAGTGTTTCTGATTGCTGCACCATCTTTTAGGTTCATCAGCCCCTACTGGTGCTACACAGTAATGTGCCTAATCTTCCTCTGAACATGATAATATAACGCAAACTCTTATGGTCCCTAGCATGCAAACTTCATGATCATAGACTACTCAGAAATTTGCCAAGATGTGGCAATCTGAAATAAAATTAAATGAACAGTGCAAGACTTATTTATGGAGCACTTTGAAGTTTAAGGCCACTGTTGTTCCTCCCAAAGACTAGAATAATATTACCCAAATAACAAGCAATAAATAGATTAAAATTCATAAGGATAAAACCTTAAAAATGGATTGTATTTACTGAGAACCTACTTAGTACACTTTTATTGTGATATTGTCAATCATTTTGACAATATTTTTATTGTGAACTTAGGTGTGACCTTGACAACTTGTTGGAATGATTAAGGTGATACTTCAGAATGAGTGGAATTGTGTTACATTCTTCCCTTCCACTTTTCAAGTATTGTTCATCTTTATAAGCTTGTATTTGCAATAATTCAGGTAGCACTAAGTGGTAATTCAGATATTCTGAAAATCAGTCTGTTGGTTCCACTCAACAGTAGTTTTTTTTCTTTTGTGGGAAAAATAGAGGGTTGCTACCCAAGTAACTAAACAGCCATATAAAATGAAAACCTAGAACTAGGGAAAATATATTTCCTGCTCAAACAGACAAAACAGAACGTTTCTCATCATAAAAGAAAAAAAATTTCTTTTGAGTGTTTTCTTTGCCCCTTTTAACATTGAACACGTCTCTACTGGTTTTATGGTTATGTTTGAAAAGCAATGTAATACCTTTATCTGCTTATGGTTTGTAAATTCTCACATCTTATCACGTAGAATTACTTGATAGTTATTCATTTCTTAAATCTATTGTTAGAAGGTGTGGTAAATTTTGAAGGAGAATATATATCACATCACAATGATAACACTGCAATATGTTCTGGACAGCCATAAAGTAGGTGCTAATAAGAAGTAAGAAGCAATGGATTTTAAGGTGAAGACAAAATGTTCACTTTGTTTTTAGAGATATTAGAATCTATTGGTTGCTTTTATAAAACTCTTATTCCCATAGGGGGAAAATGTACTTTTAAAACTTATAACTAAAGGCAGCAGTTATGGAATAAATGCTTAAATGGTGGCTTTTATGCTATGGGCGTGACCAACAACAGATACAAAAGTGTCCACCTGAATACCTGAACACAAGTATACTTGAGAATGAGGCTTGACATGAGTGTTCCATTTTATTTAGTAACCATATAAACAGCAATTTATTTGAGAATCTCAACCAGGAGGTCTATCTAATAGGAGTGCAATTTGTGCTCTGTATGGAATTACAGGAACATATGAAATATGAAAAGGAAAGTCAAAATTAAAATATTTAAAAGGGCTTGGTGTGGTGGCACATGTCTGTAATCCCAGCACCTCAAGAGGCTGAGACAGGAGGATCATGAGTTCAAAGCCAGCCTCAGCAATGGCGAAGTGCTAAGCAACTCAGCAAGACCCTGTTTCTAAATAAAATACAAAATACAGCTGGGGATGTGGCTCAGTGGCTCAGTGGTTGAGGGCTTCTGAGTTCAATCCCCAGTATGCTTCCCCAAAAAAGAAATATATAAAAGGTACAAATTTATCAAAGGTATCAAAGGAAATATATGATAATGATATTTTTCTTGGAATCTTAAACTCCCCTAAAAATAAAAATGAAGTCTTTTTAAAAATAATGTTAGATTTTATTATGTCTTTTAATTTTCACTGTTTAGAGATGTTTATCAAGAAGAAATTTCTCATTTTAAGTATTATTCTTAGAAAAAATTTAACAGAATGTTTGAAAATAGAGTTGAATATCAAAGGGTTGAGAAATATTAACATAAACACCATGTAGTCTCAAAGAATGTTTCTGTGTCTGGTCTTTCCTCATTCCAATTATTAGTCATATTACTGAAATAGGTATAGAAATTTATGTTTAGTACTAAAATACAAAATATTCTTTTAGATGAATCTGTTATTTTTGGTGAGTTTATATGATAAAGAATATGAAATAACTGATTTTTCATCCTGAATAACTTTTCTTTTTCTTAAACCTATAATCTTTTAATCTTTAAAAACTTTGACTATAAAAATCAGGTTCAGAATAACATGTAAATGAGCTTTAGACAGAGTAGTTAAAATTGACTGAAATGTATAAAATAATCTATTGTATAACAAAGGAAAATCTGGAGTGTGTCTAGAAAAAGAAAACAAAGTTATTATCCTAGATTTAAGAAAAATATATAGATACAGGATTGAAGGAGGTTATTTGTGTGAGGAAATGAACCCAAATATTAGTGATTTCACACATAAAGAAATGAGAATAAGAAGGAAAAATTAGACCTATGTAAAATTTGGCAGGTGAGAGAAATTATTTTGGTAGTGACATTTGACATAATCTGTACAAGAAGAAATTAATAGAAATATAGGACTTAGGTGTGAACAGAGCAAAATCTTCTTGAAGACTTTGATAAAAATTTTCAAGAAATTTCTAAGAAAGACTCGTGAGAAAACAGCCTGTAGATGGGTCTGCAGAGAAGGTAAAGAAGACCTAGTTGTACTCACTGAAGAGAAGGTATAGGTTGTTAACCTTGTCAGAGTAAAAGTAAAAAATCATAGAGCAAAATTAGAAAATGGAGTGAGAAACACTGAAGCAAAAGTTAGAAGCATTGATATTATTTTTCAAAGTGGAATGCTAAGAGATATTTTCTAGAGTGATGTCATGAAAAGTTAATTATATTGTTAAATGATACATAGGTGATCAATCCTTATCTGTAAAAGATAAACACTATATGGTAGGACCTAGGGAGGGGAGGAGTGGGGCGTGGGTAGAGAAAATGAGTCACATTTATGTCTATCACAGGCTGTGCTTTCACTCAGTGTATAGGGCAATAGAAGCACAAGAATGTTACTTAAAGATGGTGAAATACGCCAGAAAGTAGTGTAAAACAGACCTGGACTGGACTGTAAATTGAGAGATTACTGCTGTAGATTGAGAGATTACTGCTGTAGATTGAGAGATTACTCAAAATGAGTAAATGCAATATGTGACCCTTGTTTGAATTCTGATTCAAACAGCATTTAGAGGAATAATAATTTTGACATAAGTAGAAAATATGAGCAATGGCTGTATTAGGAAAAAAATAATTAATTTTATTAGGTAAGATAAAGGCAGCATCTTGCACATGAAAAGATATACTTTTTAAAGAAATGCATGTGGGCTGGGGATGTGGCTCAAGCGGTGGCGCGCTCACCTGGCGTGCGTGTGGCCCGGGTTCGATCCTCAGCACCACATACAAAACAGGGATGTTGTGTCCGCCAATAACTAAAAAATAAATATTAGGATTCTCTCTCTCTCT
The DNA here is from genome assembly GCF_048772815.1 of Callospermophilus lateralis. Classification (NCBI taxonomy): domain Eukaryota; kingdom Metazoa; phylum Chordata; class Mammalia; order Rodentia; family Sciuridae; genus Callospermophilus; species Callospermophilus lateralis. The sequence continues at coordinate 121,339,749 of NC_135306.1, read as the reverse complement.
CTCTCTCACTCACTCTCTCTTTGAAAAAAAAAAGAAATGCATGTTTATTTTTTATAAAAGCTGATATATAAACTGATAAATTAACATTGTATCTGTACTCTGCTTTTAAATATTCTAGCTGAGACAAAGAAAGTGAAGAGAAATATATTTGCAATATGGTAAATTCTTAATAACTATCAGATTGGGGTGGTAGAATATAGGGGTAAAGAAAGTATTTTAAACATTTTCTGACCCTCAAGGAAAAGATTAAGGTTAAGGAGAGAGATTTTCCTTGTCATTATAGGATTTTTCCTTATCATTATTTATTTTTTAACTATTTGATTTAAAAAAATGCTCACATATGTCTATAGGAAAAAAATATTAAATTCAGAAATGCACTGGGCCTTTGGTGGAGTAGAATAGTGTAGGAAGTTAGAAAGCCAAAAGACCAAAGTGGAGAATTACACTGGGGAGAGCAGGGAATCCTTCAGACACTAGGAAGAATCCATAAGGGTAAAAGGTCACTTTAATGTGTATGTAGTAAATTTTTAGGAAGGAAAATGGGTTTTACATACTTTCTTATACTGAAGTATAATTCTCAGAGATGGAAAGTGTTACATAACAAAAAGAGGCCATCCACTGTAAAAAAGATAAATTAAGGAAAATTAATAATGTGGCAGGAAGCTAAACACTTCAGGAAAAGAAAGATAGTTAAAGGCAGATAGAAGGAAGTTCCCAGTCTGTTTCTGAGGTTTTCTCAGTATTGCAGAGGTATTGCAAATTGCCACATCTGGTCTTTAAAATCCAGATATCAACATTCATGCAGCAGCCCTCACACTTTGTCTCACAGCAAATTGCCTGATGCAATACAGCCAGGACACAGAGGTAAATACGTAAAATTTACTATGTAAAAATGAATGAAAATAGTCTTCATAAAAATGTTTACATGGCAAGTAATCCAAATATCCTTTCCCCTTTTAAAGAAATATCATCATTGAATACCAGTAATTACTATAAACTTTAGTCTCTCAGAATGATAACTGAAACTGTCTAAAATTAAAAAAAAAAACTGAATTCTTTATGTCAAGTTCATCTATTCATTCCAGCACTTTTAATATGGAAAAATTTATATATTCAAGATACATAAAATTTCTAATTAAAAATTATTTGGTTAATAAAGTTCATTATATTATAAAACTCACCACAGTACATCAATTCAATAACTAGATTTTATTTTAGTTATCAATAAATAAATGGGATTCCTTAAATTCATCTATCTCTTCAACAAATATTTATTGCAAATTTAAGTTTCTGCTATATAGTTATGCAGGTATATAAGGCACAGTCATTACTATCATGCAACTCATTCTCATTTGGAAAATCAGCATGTGAATATGTTTTAAAGTGATAAATACTGCAACAGAAATATTTATACTATTGTATTTAAGTAAAAACTGAGAGAGAACAAGCTTTGCTAAGGAATTTGGAAAAGGCTTTGCAAAGGAGGTCTAACATTTGAGATGGATCTGTGAGGAACGGTCATTTATGATGGTGGATGGACATCAGGGAGAAAAGCATTCCAGCATTAGGTAGCAGCATTATAAGGACACTGAAAACTTAATAAAAAAAATTAAAAACTGGCATCGAGAGACTTCCAAAGTTCTGTAAGGTCCATTTAAGGAATAAGAATGAAGGCATTGACATTTATGTCATAATAAAATTTTCCTGAACAGAACATTTGAAATATGAAGAGTGGGGTTTGGATTTAGAGTACTCAAGTATGCACTTATATTTTTTAACCCTCTTTAGTAAATTGGTAGAAAAATAAGTTTTGGAGTTAGAAATACCACATGAGTCTGGGCTTGTGTCACTAACGACATAGTCCATCATGTAGTAGGCACGGATTGAAGGCAAGGTATAGATTCTAGTAATGAGGAGGGTTAGGAAAAGTCTTTCACATTGTCACATTTTTAGCCAATATATGAATGCCTGGAAGCCAGGGAAATGAAGATAAGAAGAAAAAGTCCAAATGAAAAGCTCTATGATCACAATGAGCTGTTGAGCTTGAGAACAAAAAGAAAACCTGTGTAGCAAGCAGATGAGAGCAAAGGACAAGAGGAGCTCTGGCGGTGGGGGTGGGGTGGGGGCCTTACAAAGTGGAGTAAGGAGTTTTGAGTTCTATCCCAAGTTAGGATAAAGGGAGAAAAGCAACACATAAATTAAGAAGATAACTTCTTAATTATAAATTAAGTTATTATATATATAATAACTTCTTTATTATAAATTAAGAAGATAACTTCAGCCATACATATAGTAGTCCCCACTTACCTATGCGGGATATGGGCCAAGACCCCTGTGGATGCCTAAGACCATGGAAAGTACCAAATTCTATATATACTATATTTTTCCTATACCTATATAACTATGATACAATTTAATTTATAAATTAAGATCAGTAACAGATTAATAATAATAGTAATAGACTTGAACAGTTATAACATACTATAATAAAAACCATGAGTGTTATGGTCTCTGTCCCTTGAGAGTCAAGACAAGTATCATTTTCAGACTGCAGTTGACCATTGGTAACTGTAATGTGGGAATCAAAGTTGAGAACCAAGGGAGCTACTATACTGTCTGTATTTTGTAGCTTTAATACACATTGCTAGTAACGTCATTTAGCACTTTCTTCTGTGGCAGAACCAGTAGTCATTTTTACATGTAAGATAGCTAGAACAACCTTTTAATCACCTTATTTTATTAAACTAGTATGATTTAATTACACCTCTGAGAAAGACAGCAATAGTCTTGGCAATCTTCAGAAGGTAAATCATTGTTGGCCAAGAGTTAAATCAGATAAGATGTCACAGGGTCTCAAATACAATTAGTTTTGCAGGTTGGGAAATAAGCTTAGTTCTAATATTTTGGGTTTTTGTCTTTTTCTAATAGGCTCACAATAGAATCAATTGGGTTATTTTCATTTCATTTAATGATGCCCCAAGGATCCAAACATTTGATTCTCTTTCAAAAATGATAAGCAATTATCAGAAGCACTTTCAATTAATTTATTCAAACTCAAACTGGCACTATTTGGGAGACGATTTGACAATCTTTGGAAGATAATTCAAAAGAATTAATTTAGGATAATGACAAAGCACCTGCTCGTGATATGATTTACCAAATATTTTAGCTTTAGCAATTTTTTAAAAAGGAAAATATATTCTTCCTTTCATGAGAAGAAATCTTTGTAATTTTTCTCAACATCCTTCTTCAGTTGGTTAGCAGTCAAATACAAGTTTGGTTTTATGAGAGACAATTTATAACACAAATCAATTTGTTTCTCAAACATTATTTCAATATCAAAAAGTACAATTCTTAAGGCATTATTACAAAATTGTGATTTTGTTGCTACTTTAAAATTTTTCTTTATCTGCTCTTTTCATTTTTTCTAAATCATTTTTCCTTTCTTTTCTTTTTATTTTTCTTTTTGGTACTGGTGATTGATCTCAGGGGCACTTTGCCACAGAATTACATCCCTAGCCCAATTTTTATTTTTTATTTTTTCTATTTTCTCTCTATGTTGCTTAGGACCCCCAAAAGTACCTAAAACAGCCTCCCTCTCCTCTCAACTTGCTGGAATTACAAATGTGTCTCACTATGCTTGGCCATCTGTTTTTTTCTAATACATGGATACTGTGAGCGGATGCTTTTCTGAAGTAATGTTGTAACATTAAACAAAGATCAAATTCTAGTAGCATGGGCCTGCCTAGGGAGGGAGTAGGTGGCGACCTCTGTCATGGAATTTGAAGGTATTTAGAAGGAAGGGCTCTGGCCTCAAATAGCTAATAAGTTTACTACTACAAATGTTTAAGGAAAGTGTCATAGACACTCTCTTTTATACATCAAATTGGTAACCTATGCAATTCAAATAAGTGTCTTAATGAGCATTATTTATCAAAACACTTTCACCAGTAATTACTTAGTGGCATGAAAAGAATAAAATATTTAGTTATGGGATAATAATAATGGTTTGGTCCTTCATAACAAACATGCCTTCAAGTATTTGGAGGGTAATAACACTCAAATTATCTTATGAGCTATATATATCTTATTTCTATTTTGCATAAAGAAACCTGTTTTTTTGAAGGCTTTAGGAACTTGTCTCAATTATGCATACATTAAATGACAGAACCAAGATTTGAACACACCCTATCTGGCTTTGATTTCAGGTTTTTAACCACCACTCTGCTCTGATGTTATATTGGCCATGGAGATCCAAGACCAGGGTTATGCTACAGAGTCAGGGCCCAGAATGGGGCACTGGGAGTTAAAGGTGGGAGGAGCCCAGAAAATAGGAAACAGAGTGTAAGATGATTTTGCCCAATTTGATATCAATACATAGCCATTAATTTCTTCTTTCAACAAAGCCAATACATAAAATGTATTAAAGACTGCTAATTTCTCAATCATCACTGGAATTAAAAATTTTTACATTGGGAGAATATTTGTGTTAAATAATCCTATGCAATTCAAATAAGTGAGACATTAATATATCACATCTATTTGTGAGACTCTTTTATAATGAACTTAATGCTTGTTAAATATTTTTACACAAGGAAATTCTGAGCTCCATCTCGTGCTACTATGAAAGGTTTGTTTCTTAAGTCAGGCATATGTGATGGATCAGTGCTGTTGATCAAGAATGATCCCATTCCCACATTTCCCTAGACAGGAAATATCAGTCAAGTAAAATTCAGTTATTCATCAAAAGCAAGAGGTTTCATCTTTTTTCTGAATTTGTATTATTTCAGTGATTTTCTGTGCAGTGGCAAAGTGGTGGCTAAAAATAGATGAGGCTGTATATTGAAATGACTTTGAACATTGGCCTATGAGTTTCTAAATGTACACATTCATGATCGTGCATTAATCACCACTGTCTCTTTCTCAGATGAAAAAGATGAAATAAATTAACTTAGTTGACTATAAAATCAAAGGAGCAATTTATTAATTTATATTGATAGTACCTTATTATCCCCTAATCCATTCAAACAATGTATGTTGGGCATTTTTTAATGTGCCAGGTATTATGTTGATGTTAAAATGTTTATCCATACATGGTATGTCTTTTCTTATCTGTGGAAACCTGAGAAAAATAAATTATATTTTTCCAAAGATTTAGTCATATACATATTAAAATGAATTGATTCCTTCATGGTTCTGAATTGTCTGGTTTTAAGCAAGATATTTTGGTAATTCCATTTCCTTTTTAAAAATATGAGATAGTAAAGTAAATTATGAGACAATGCATCTTATCAACTTGGAGCAATGCTTTGCATAAAGTAAAACCTCAATAAATGTTTGATGTTATTCTTTGTCAGTGTTATTAAAATTATATAATAAAATTACTAAAGAGATTTCATTAATGTATGGCAATAAATTATCTTAATGTGTTTTGAATTAGTCATTCATAAAAGAATAGTTAAGCCAATGTTGTGGTTACCTTACCTGAACTATACTGACTTGCTTTCTTTCTCTCTTTTAAAACTACTTAATGAGATAATCTGTCTGCCTTACATAAAACATTATTAAATTTGTTCCTTTGTTTGCTTTTGTTTCTGACCATCTCCTTTCCCTATTTCTTTTTATTTCTACTTCTTATGGTCATACTTACACTATCAGGTTTAAGCATCTTCCTAAATTAATTACCTGCATCTTCAATGAATGTTGGAGCACATGGTCTGTGCATACTCTCAAGACCATTTGATCTTTTCATTTATTCCTTTGGAAGCATGAATGGATGGCATGAAGTGGTTCTTATAATTAACATTTCTGATTACATGCATAAATATATAAAGTCCTATAACATAACTGTGTGTATTCAGAGCCATTTAAAAGATACATATTGTAGAAAGGTGATTTAATTTAGAGAAAATGATTAAGAAAAGGAATCGTGTACTTTATGTTGGATTTTATTTGTACCTAGCAAAGAAAAACTTTATAGCAAAGTACTATTTATGAAGATACCCTATATATATCAGAAGGCATGATATGTGTGCTGCAATGATAAACAGTTAGGGATGATAATATAAAAAGGCCCTGGATACTGAGAAATCAAAGTGGTGTGAAATGAAGATGAAAATGAACATGTTGAAAGTTGACCCATTCTTATCACTTGGCAAGGCTGTTTTGAAAAACATCTCAGAGAGAAATGGGATTTGATTTCTTTTTTGTATCTTTAATTATGCTAGTAACCTTTGTAGAATCTGAAGATGTTAAGAGAACTAAGTCTTCTTCAGTTTCTACCCTATTCTAGTGATCTCTGTAATTTTCCACTATTTGTATTAATTTTCCAGTAAAGCGTGGTTCAGAACAACCTGAGAATAACTATATTTCTCAGAAAAATGTGTATTAACCAATGGTTTATATCTATCTATCACTTATTCTTTCTTCAGTTTTATTGAAATATACTTGACAAAAAAATATATATGTTTAGGTATACAACTTGATATTTAGATATAAGTATATATCTATTGTGAAACCAATTTGCATCTTAATCACCTCACATAGTTACCTTTGTGTATATGTTAAGACCTCCCCTCACAGAAAATTACAACAATAATTCAGTGTTATTAACTACAGTCACCATGCTGCATATTAAATATTAAGAACTCAATTATTTTGCATAACTAAAACTTTGTACCCTTCAACCAACATCTTCCTATTTCCCCCTCTCCCAACCTCTGGCAACTCCCATTTTATACTCTTTTTCTATGAGTTTGACTATCTTAGATTCCACAAAGAAGTTATACCATGCAGTATGTGTCTTTCTGTACATGGCATAATACACTACAGGTTCATCTTTGCCACTGCAAATGGCAGTATGTCCTTCTGTATGTTGAACAGCGTTCATTGTGTGTACAAGTCACATTTTCTTCATCTGATCATCCATTAGTGGACACTTAGATAGTTTACACAGTTTGACTAGTGTGAATAATGTAGCAACGAACATGGGAGCAATGATATTGCTATGAGGTGCTAGTTTCATTACCTTTGGGCATATACTCAGCAGAGGTAACATAAATTTATTTTTTGAAGAAACTCTACAATGTTTTCCATAATGTCTGAATCAACTTACATTCCCATCAGCAGGTTATAAAGGTTTTCTTTTCTCCACATCCTTACCAATACATTGTGAACCAGACAGCCTAACAAGTATAAGGTGATATTTTATTATGTTTTTGTTTTGAATTTCCTGCATGGTTAGTGAAACTGAGCACCTTTGTATATACCAGTTGGATACTTGTATGTGCTCTTTTGAGTAATATTTATTTAAGTCCTTAGCCACTCTGCTAAGTTATCAATTTACATATTGCTGTTATTAACTTTTGGGTACTGAGTTGAATTCCTAATGTTTTGGATATTAACCTCTTTTCAGACATATGGTTCACATATATTTTCTCCCATTTTGAAGTTTGTCTTTTTATCTAATGCGTAGCTCCTTTGCTGTGCAGAAGATTTTTTTTAGTTTGATGCAATCATATAATTCATTCATTCTTTATTTTTTGCTAGTCATTGTAGTTAAAATGGTGAATAAGACATGAATTTCAAATTTATTGTTCTAAATTTAGTTTATTGTTCTGCACTCCATTGACTGGGTCTAACTTTCTGCTTACTACTGCCACATAGATGTCTCAGATGGTGTTATGTCCAAAATCTTTTACCCCTCAATCTGTTGCTGTTGTTCTTAGAGCTTTTCAGTCAGGTGTGCAGAAAGCTTGAAATCATTTGTTAGTGCCTCCCACACCTGCTACATTTAAACAGTCACCAAATCTTGATCTTTCCTATAGTGATACCCCTACATTTTCTCTCGCATTGTCTCCTCTTTCCACTCTTATAGCTGCTGTCCTAATTTCAACCATTATCTTCTCCTGGGACGATTACAATGGCATTTTAACTCTATTTTTTAAAACTATTTATACTTGTCTCTCTGAATTATCATCTATCCATACAGCTAAAATATATATAGATTAATATATGTGAGATATATATATATATATATATATATATATATATATATATATATATAATTTTATCCTTTTGTTTAAAATAAAATAATACCCTTTCCTTAGTATAATTTCCAATTTTTTTCTTACCATCTTCAAATTCACCCATACAGGAAACACAATCATGTCTTTTTGTCTTTATCCATTTGATTTTTTCTGACCAGAAATATTTCAATCAAAGTCTAAAAGATAATTCTGTCTTCACAAGACCAGTTTCCCTTATATACATGGATTGTAACATGCAATGATCTACATTCTCACAAATCTGTTTAGATCGTCTAATCACAATGTTTCATACTTTGTGTTTCACCTGTTGCTCTTCCCAGTTCTATTCCCAAATGATTCCAAAAACTTGGAGTCATTTTTTAGTGCCTCTCATGCTTGCTACATTGCTCCTAAACAGCAGAGTCTAGCAACATAGAGACCTCAGAGACTTCACATACATGTGTATATTATCCTTTCTATCTCAGATACATGGTAGCCTTCTTGTTCAAATTAGGTAGGTACTAACTTCATGAGTAAATAAACATTCTGTGTTGAAGTGTTTCATTTACCACATGATTCTTTGTCTGTTTTAGTCATTTTTCTTTTAAAGAATTCCCTTAAGTGAGACCAATGATGCAAGTTTTGTAAAGTTGTTTTCTACAGACAGCGGATCCTGAGTAGGTACATCTGTAAAACAGGCATCTATTTTAAGTGGACACCTGTGTTTCTATACCCAGTGGGATGATTCTTCAGAAATAACATGTGGACTCAGAGAATAAAAGATGTGCTTGTAAAATTTAGACTCCCAAACCATTGCAAGTTCTTCCCTTTAGATTAGATGGATATAGTAAATGTGAGATGTAATAAGAATTTAAGACACCTCTAGAATAGATAAGTAATTATAATATACCACTTTGAAGTAAATTTATTTCTAGATTCTGGGAATGTAACCAAAAACTTTTAAGATATATTGTGCTTCTGTATTTCAGTAGAGCATGAACATTGAATCCTTCTGTTGTTTCCTTTGTAGGTTGACATATTTTAATGCAGCTTAATTATCATAGACACTTTACTGTAATATTTTTAAATTAGATGTGTCTGATCTAAGATGGAGTTACATACTTAAACCCCAATGTTTTAAATTTAAAATACCCTGAAATAATGAATATGATATACCTAACTTGCCAAGCATCATAGCTTAGCAATGCAATATATTGAATAATATTGGTTGTTTGTTTTTATGATTGTGTGACTGACAGGGAACTGTGGCTCAGAGCTACCGCCCAGCATCCAGAGAGAGAACTGTATGGAATACTGCTCACTTAAGAAAAGATCAAAATTTGACATTTGATGTATAGGACTAGGGGTGTGACTTAGTGGTAGAGTGTGTACTTAGCATTCAGAAGGCCCTGGGTTCAATCCCTAGAGCCATTAAAAAATTAAAAATTTGAATTAGGGTTTCTACTAAATGTATATAACTTTTGTATCACTGGAAATTTGAGGAATTTTAACTCAAACTATTCTAAGTTAGGACCAGTTGAATCTTACATTTGTAGAACATTTGAATTTTAGCAGCTGTCTTTGCATGCATTGTTTCATTTTAATAGAACAGAAATTTGAGGGGACAAGTCTCCACATCATCTTATTTCCCAGATAAGAAATTATATGTTCAGAAAATTAATGTTTGTCTAAGACTACTATAGCTAAGAAGTCATTGACAATCTAGATCTACTTTAAGATTATTTGTATTTGATTAAATATAATCAAACTGAGCATTCCTTACTGAAAACCAGGTTGATTGGTTCAATTTATCTTCTCCTATTAAAATATTCTAATTCATCCCTATGCTCTTAGAGTAATCTATAAACTTTTCAATATAGATGAAAAATTACATACCATGTGATTCCTACTTACCCCTCTGATCTCACTGCACACCACTTGCCTCTACCCATCTAACTAGTAAAATCCAGTAACTGGAAACCATATGCTCTTTCACTTCTCTAAACCAATAGTCATGTTTTTTTTCCTATGCCACAAACTTTCCACATCTTGTATGGAAATGTACTACTTATTTTTAAGTTTCAAATTTAATTTCTTAAATAAATAGGGTGTATTTCAATATATTACCATTTCAAAGGCAAATATCTAAATAGGAATATTATATCTGTTTGGCCCAGATAAAGGGCCAATCTACCAGCTCTTGTGACCTCAGCATGACCTGTCATCTTACCTATCTGTCTATCACATCTAAGGACAATGTTCCTTACCTTAAATATGTTGTAGAATCCAAGAGAGCAACTGGATAGGTGCTGTCCTAGGTGCTGAAAGTACAGACATGACTGAGATGGTGTGTCTGTTTCCTGCAGCTCACAAAATATTCAAAGAACGAATAACCTGTGAACAAGGATTTGAGGGCTGTGTGGTAAATGCTTAAATCATGGCATTAATAGAAGGCTGTAAATATGTGAAAGAGGGTTTGCAAATCCAGATTATTTACTAACTTTCTCACTGAAGTTGACAAAGTGTAAAACCCAAGTTGAAACCCTGCTTAAATTTATGTCATGAAGACAGGTGTTTTCTTCTCTATGAAAAAAGAAACAGTTTTTCTCATCACTCCTCCTTTTATTGTAGGACTTAAGATAGACTTTTATCTACTTTTTAGAAACTTCATGAATTATAATAAGATATCATCTCATAATTTACCATTTTCATTTTTCCACATTCATCTCACATGCAAAAATTCTCCTACATTTATTTTGAAGTTTCTATTCTACTTTATAATAAAGTTTGAGCATTTAATTAACATTTCTGTAATTAGATAAAAATTAGGAAATATTTAAAATATGTGCAAAATACTTATTACTATACTTAATAATTTTATTACTGTTAAAACTGTTTTTAAATTAGCTATATCAAAGTACACAGTCATGGTTTCAGAGGCAAATATTTAAATAGGAAAATGATATCTGCTATTTTAAAAATGCATTGGATTTTTATGTGTTCCTGTGCTTTTTAAATGTACTGAGATTCAAAATAATTTTTAACAGCCATCTGAATTTACAACCAAATTTATGTTATATTTTGAATTTGAAGTATATAATTTACCTGAAAGATGTGTAAAGGATTATATTGCATATATGTAGAATTGGATAGCAAGCACTCTAAATATTTATTTTTTTCTATTTAATAATGAAACAGCCTACCAATTATTACAATCATACTTATGAAATATATGTAACTTTTATTTTGATGACTTTACTATTTCATGGTATATTAACATTTTGTTGAGCAAATAAATCAAATTCACCAAAAATTTTGGCAATGTTAAATTAAGGATGTCTTTAGCAAAATAGATGATGCATGTGTGTGAGTTTCAGGGAGGTGGTGAATTTAAATTTATTCCAGTAGTCAAGTTAAGTCTTTACAACAATGGATATTGGAAGATTTACAAACCCATCTGTCTAGAATGATTTTTGAAGTGATTTAGTTAAAAGAACAGGATGGAGCAGACAATCTATGAAGATAGCAGGAACATTTGTGATAGCATTTGTGGCCAAATATAAGTTGTATTTCAATACATTTATTGGCAAAAATTCTGAATTTCTATTCAGTCGGACCACAAGGCTCCAATTTGCCAGCAGATTTGAAATTGTCTCTAAGTTCAGTTATTCTAGCATTTCCATTAAGATATGTGTGCCACATAGGATGCCTATGCACATTCTATTACCATAGTTGCTACTACTAGGAATTAAAAGTGTGCATGCTAAGGAAAACCTACTCTCCAAGTTCAAAAAAAGGAGCATTGCAAAAAAAAAAAAAGGAAGATAACTTTAGTATCACTATCTGGCAATATAAAACAAATCTTTTACTCCATGAAAAATAAAACAAATGCTTATTTGAGCAAGAAGCTCAGTTGTAAAATCAAAACCTCAGTAGTGCTAAGCCATCATCTTACAGATGAAGGTATTAACCTTCTCATCTTAATCCTCAGAGACTTGTAAAGAATTGAAGGTATAAGTGCCTATGTAAAAAAGGAAATCCCTGCATGGAGACCATTTTAAAGCAGTAAAAGAGCTCCTCGGGGGATATGTTCTTACAGTAGCTGACAGGCAGAGGGTTCATGTTCTTTTCAAGATTTTTATTATAGCTGAAACTCAGGAAAGGTAGTCAATTAATGGCACATGCTTTGAGTTGATTTTTACTTTCAAGTAATTAGGTATGAATTGATGGCAATGTAGAACAAATTCCTATGAAAAACTGCCTCCCCTTGTACTGGTACTATCTTAGTAAAAAGTTAACTATCATTCATTTATGTGAAAAAAAAAATAGAAAATTGTATGTGATTGTGACCCAATTTAATTCTTAACTGAAATATGCACATTTTAAATTTATTAAAAATTTAATTACTTGAATTATCTGCTTATTGACATGGTCAAAGAATAATTGCTGCAAATATTTAGGACTCAAAGGTTTTTATTGACCAGTGGATTTAAGTCAATTGCCAGTCTTAGAGTCCATTTCTTCCTTAAATTTTAAAAGAAAACTTCAAGGTAACATGACTTAACTATTAAAATTTTCTATCTCAGATGGCATATGATTCCCCAATCATAATTCAATTTAATGTCTTTGGCCTGTTTTCTTAAGAATGAGGTCTATAAGAAAATCAATTAGTAGAGTCATTGCCCAATTAATCTGGGTGTTTCTCTAATCTTGAATTAAAAAACCTGTGTCTTTGTACTGCTTGATTGCCTATAACAGATGGTAGGGATGGCTTACTATTTACTCTACATTCTTTCAGAATTCAAATACCTCTTTTTAAATATAGGGATCATATACTTTTGGCAAATATAATCTATGAATCTATATATTCTGTTTTTTATATTATTTCAATTAACCAAATAAAAATGAGAAATGTAGACACATTCTAGACATACTGAATCATTTTACTTTTTCTGACTATATTGATCCCAACAGTACAATTACATTTTATGCAAAACATTATCAGTGTTCTTTGATCCTTTTATGTTAGTCTTCTAGCATTTTAAATCTATTAATTTATCTGAAAAGTATTTAGTTAGCATCTCTAAACTTTAAAAATATATGCAGGGGATGTGTTAATGAATAAAAGAGTGTTCTTTTTAAAAGGTCATATACAATAAGGAACATAAATGTTGGAAAGAATAAAAAGTAGATCTGTGCATACAGTGCTGACATACATATTATTATAAGTACATAAATATATTTGGTAATACATAATGAGTTACATATGCATACAGATTCCCTAGAAATCAGCATTTGGTATCCTCTTTATAAAATAACCTACACAAGCGCCAGGAGACAGTTTTGGTAGTTTATTTTAAACTCTGTCAGGCAAAATAGAGAAATAAATCAAATATTTCTGTCAGTAATGACTAAATAGATTATTTTCCTACACATTAGTATACTGCAGAACAACTTGAATGAATAAGACAAAAGTTTATTTTTATTTGTAAAACACATTATTTGATAACTTATATGCAAACATTTCAATCAAAAACTGAAAACAAGTGCTGAATATTGCAACTGCCTCTTCTATGTAAATTAGTCTGCAAACTCTAATACTTCTTTCTTTCCTACCTAGTATTCCCTTTGAAATTAAGAATTACTACAATCATGCAGAATTTTAATCTAAACAGAAGATATTTGATTGAGACCTGAATGAAGGAAAAGAACTAGCCATACAAAGGTCTATAGAAAAAAGAATTCTAGGTTTTGGAAACATCTGCAAAATCCAACATGGCTAGTGCAACAAAAAAGAGGACATTCTCCAATGATCAGGTCAAAGTGTAAGAACTTGTAGATTATGAGAAGGAATTTAGAATTATTGCATTGGAATCATCTATTTATTTGTATGCTTCTCACATAAACATGTTTGATGTAGTATGACAGAACATGTCTATCGTACTTTCTAGTATATCACTGATGATCCACAAACTACTTGGCATGGAGTAGGCACTAGGGAAATATTTGTTGCATGAAATGGTATAAGAGCAAGTTGGTTTATTTAATTTGGTGCTTCTGCATACAATGTTTATGGAAATATACATAGTAAATATTATATATTTGAGTAACTCTTATGCAAAATGCTTGGGATCAGAAATGTTTTGGATTTTGAAGCTTTTTCAGATTTTGGAAAATTGCATATAAAATTGGGAATGGGACCTGAGTGTAAATACAAAATTCATTTAAGTCTCCCATCCATTATACACTTAACCTGAAGATAATTTTATAAAATAGTTTTTGTCTAGGTTTTCACTGCAACTCATTTTATGAAGTCAATTGTAGAATTTTCCACTTGTAGAATCATGTGAACACTCACAAAGTTTCAGATTTGGGGGCCTGTCAGATTTCAGATTTGTAGTTTATGGATTACAAAATCATAACTATGTACATTTCATAGCCTGTGAGTAAGCTCCATTTGTGTCACTTGTAGTAACAAGAAAGTAACAATGAATATATGAACGTTCACATGGGGGGGGCAAATTATGCTCATGCCTTAAGTTAAATCATTTCAGCTTTGATTATGATGTTTCTCTTCTCACTTAGGATTGTAATAAGCTTTCTCCATTATCCTGATTGTTAGTAAGCCAGTATTACAGAAGATAAAAGAGAGTAGTAATAGCTGAAAATTATTTTTACTTGTTTTATTCACTCTAATGTTGTATTTAATTAGGGAGGCTAATGCTTCTCTATTTTAGTTTTTTATTCATAATTGTCTCCTTGTGAATGTAATATGGCTTTGGAGACTTCATGTAAGCAACAGTGAATTTGTACTATACACTTGTTTAGGCAACTCTCATAACCTGTTGCTACTTGAATAGGCTCTTTGTGTAGGCTTCAATATTTACTCCTGAGTTTCAGATTTTGAAATTAATTTCAAGTGTTTTTCCACAGAACGCTCTCATTGAAATTGCCATTCATACTGATGTCAGTGGAGCAAATCAAGAAATTATGACTAGATAAAAATCATAATAAATCTTTCCAGGGTAATTTTCTCATATCTTTAAGCTAAGTGCATACATTTACAGAAATAAAAATGAAGATCTTATTTGATCATGGAGGATATTATTTGAGGCTTTTCATGATAGACAGGTTATACTTAAGGGAGGTTGTACTTTTTTCCCCACTTTGAGAGGTTCTAACTATGAATCAAAATGCCTTTCCAGCATGTAAAAATTATTTGGAGGTTCCACTAAGGATATTTTGGTTTATTGGATATATTACGGCTCTTCAGAGAAGCAGAACTAATAGGATGTGAGAGAGAGAAGGAGGGAGATTTAAAGAATTGTTTCACATAGTTATATAGGCTAGAATGTCCAAGATCTTCAGTCAACTGGGGATGCTGAAAACCTAAGTAAGAGGTGCTGTAGTTGAAGTCTAAAGGTAGTATGCTGGCAGAATCCTTTCTTGCTTAGGGAACAGCAGTGTTTATTCTATTAAGGTCTTCAATTGATTTAATGAGAACCATTCACATTATGAAAGACAACATGTTTCATTCATTCCTCTTTTAACCTCACCCCTCCTCCCATATCCTCATCCAAAAGACTGCTCACAGAAGCATCCAGAATACTGATTTACCAAATATTGGGGCACTTTGGCCCAGCCAAGTTGGTACATAAAATTAACCATCATAAGTCCACCCAAGTCAACTTGGCACCCATATACAGTTCCTTAAATTATACCTAATCTCCAAATAGGGACAATAACAAAGCCATATTTTGTCCAACCTGATACAGTTATCCTGCATACAACTGAATCATTCTCCTCATAAGCAGATTCAAAATCTTTGGCTAATTTTCACTCCTCTGGATATACTGTTTACTCCTCTTGATATACTGTGCAATGTAAAAAATTATAATGTAAACCTAGCAATATTTAAATGTTGCTATAAAGTTGTCAATAAATTTTACATTACATAAGAGAAGAAAAGAAGAAAGTACAGATGTTGCACACGCATACCTATACACATATGCAAAAAACATTTATAATAAAATAAAGAAGAAATGTTTCATGACAATTACAGTCAACTGATCATAGCTGGTATATTTAATTACCTTATTACACTATCCATTGCATATTCCCTTTGCTTTTAGAAAGCACTTCAGCCATGTAATTCTTTATCGGATATGGTGACCCAAACCTTCCTGCTTGGACTGTTTTAGTTTTCCATTAATGTTAATTGTAAGGAATGGTAATAGAAAGAGAGTCCCTAAGAGATCACTTGTATTATAGACCTACTTTTTTATTAACTCCACCAAGAAATAGCAATCCAGTTTCCCCTGGGTATTCAGGACCAATAATTCTATCCAGTGCAATAACTCCATTCTTTCCCTTTTGATTTAGAGATGCAGGGAGCTCAAAGTGGCAGGGTGGCAATCTTAACCTATAATTCAGTGAAATTCATTGTGGAATTTTCTGGTGATGGCACTCCTCCTTTTGAAAACAAGTCTTCTAGTGCAACATAGCATAAGAACATAGAGACACAAAATAAAAAAATTAGCTAGTGGGTCACGAAGAATTTTGAGTGGTGCAATTTAATTTCTATCTCTTAATTACTAGCCCCATGAACCTGTTACAGAAGAAATAGTAACATATTTGGGATGCTGTTACAGAGCTTGCACAACTTTGGAAATCCTTGCTCCAGATCTGCAAGGTATTGCTACATAGCTTGTATTTTACCGGAGTCATTCCATTGAAAGGAACATGGGATGAACAGAGAAAACTGTGAACATAGGCTAGTTGCCACATTCATTTATTGTGAAGTGAATTCATTGATCAGGAACCATGCTGTGTAAAAACAAACCATTACAGTAGGTCTCTGATGGGGTCTTGGAACACAATTTTAATAATTTTACCCATGGATGGGGAATATATGTATTTCAGTGGTAGTACATGCTTAGCATGTGCAATGCCCTAGGCTTAATCCCCAGGACCAAATAAGTAAATAAATTAAATCTTCCCAGTAGAGGTTAAAGACTGACTCAAATTCTGTTCTGGATTTAACCTCTTTCCTTCTCTGATGAGCTCTCTCAACTGACTCGTAAGCAGAAAATATTACTTCTCTGTGAGTTTCTGGGAAGTGATTTCTATCTCCTTGTTTTATGTTACAAGTGCCAATCTCAAGAGTGCATAATATACTCCAATTACAAATAATCCTGTTCTTTATAAGTAAATATCCTCTCTAAGGTATCCATGGTCAACCCTGCTATCACACTGCGAATTCTTCCACACAGTTCATTTCAACCACTGTGACCTCTGTGTAAGCCCTCTCTGGAGAAATTTTTAAATCCCTGTATCCAAAAGTTCAACTTTATAATACCATTATTTCTAAAGCCATGTGGCTTAGACTGGAGTCTCCCAAAAGACTTAAAAATGTTTTTCATTATGACGTGAAAAGACAGCATATGATCCTTAGAGAATCATTTGGCTCAATAGTTAGGAATTTAAAACACTAGTTTGTAAAGCAAATAGAAATGCTATGGAGTAAAATGGTAATTTTACATGTACTTGCTGCTAAAATTAAAGATCTCAAAGAAATTTCCTGAGGGACTAGGAGGGAGATAGGAAATGGAATAGTCAGAGTTGTTCACTGTTTTTGACCAGATTTTATTTTAAATATTTGAGAAGCAGTATGTTTTAGTCAGCATTTTTGCTGCTGAAATCAAAAGACTTGACAAGAACAATTTTCAAGGAGGAAAATGTATTTGTTGCTCACAGTTTCAAAGGTCTCAGGCAATAGAAAGCTAGCTTCATTGTTCTAGGCTCTTGTTGAGGCACAATATCATGGTAGAAGAGTACAGTGGAAGAAGAAAACAACTCAGGACATGACACCGGGAACAGAGAAAGAGAGAGCTAGAGAGAGAGAGAGAGAGAGAGAGAGAGAGAGAGAGAGAAAACTCTGCTCAATAAGGACAAAATATAAACCCCAAAACATGCCCACAGTGACCCACCTCCTCCAACCACAACCTACCTGCCTAGAGTTACCACCCAGCTAATCCTTTCCAGTGGATCAATGCACTGACTGCATTAAGACTCTCCTAACCCAAGCATTTCACCTCTAAACTTTTCTTCAGAAACATGAGTTTGGGGGAGACACCTCATATCTAAACCATAATACATTACTTAAGGAGAGTCATGAATAAATTTGGCTTCACTTAAAAGTTCCTAGAAAATGTGAATTTTAAGGTGGGGAAGTAGCTCAGTAGTAGAGTTCTTGCCTGGCATATGCAAGATCTCTGGGCTTAATCCTTTGTACTACAAACAAACAAACAAAAGGAATGTTTGTATTACATTATATTAAAATATCTATATCTCTTAAACATTATCTCTATGAGGCTAAGTACTTTGTCTGGCTTATCATTAAATCTCAAGTGTTTAGCCCTGCACAATCCAAAATGGTAGCTGTAAGCCACATGTGGTTATTGAATACGTGAAATGTGACTAGTCTGAATTGAAATGTGCTGCAGCGTAAAATGAATGCCATGTTTTGAAGATTATAGTATGAAAACATATGTAGAAGATCTTATTTGATTATGTTGAATTGACAATATTTTAGATATATCAGTTTAAATAAATTATTAAATGTAATTTTAAGCCAGGCTCATTCCTATAATCCCAGCAGTTTAGGAGGTTGAGATAGCTTGGGAGATTGTGAGTTCATAGCCAGCCTTGGCAAAAAATGAGGTGCTAAGCAACTCAGCGAGACCCTGTCTCTAAATACAAAATAGGGCTGGGAATGTGACTCAGTGGTTGAATGCCCCTGAGTTCAATCCCTGGTATTTCCTCACCAAAAAATGTAATTTCACCTATTTCTCTTTTTCCCCCTATTTTAATATTGCTATTAGAACATTTTACATTATACATGCAGATCACATTACATTTCTATCTGACGATGCTGGTCTAGCATATTGGTTACATTCAGTAAATATTTGTTGAAGCAGTCTTGAATAAATGCATTTCTTATAGGTCATTGCTCTGTCCTTGCCCCTGAAGAAAAGATGATGGGAGAAACCAGAACTTATTTAAGTTCTGGTAAGACAAGTTTTCAATCTAGATTCCTTTTTTGTTGTTAATAGATAATACTTAGGGTCTAACTATTTAGTAGTGATTTAAGCAGACACCTAACTCACTTCTAGCATTGAGTTAGGGATAGGCCTGTTCTTACTCAGAATTCCAGCTATATTATCCAGCCCTGTGCAAAAAAACAGCCATGCTTATGATTTTGCTGTTTGCATTCTCATTTTAATTCAGGGCCTCCATTGGTTCAGATGATTAATTAAACAACACTTCAATTTAAAGAATAGAACTTGCATCCCTAGTACTAATCTCTAGGAAATGGCATTAGTCTTAACGGTAATGAATGATCTGAACTGGAGATGTAGGTGTCTTAGCAAAAAGCGTATGCTTGAAGTGATAATGCATAGTCTGATGTGAACAATGACAAAGCCTTCACCCATTGTATAAAAATAACCCACAAGTCATTCATTATTTTTGATAGGTCAAATACATTCTACTCAGAGAGGAAAAATGTGTTCTCTATATTAATAGAGACTTTGAAGTCCATAACCTATTTATAATAGTGGTGGATTAGATTTTTCTATTCTTACAACTCTAAGGGCTTAAATCACTAAACTAAGGTTAAAGCAAAGATGTAAGTACAAAAAATCCCCCAAATAATTCATACTTTTTTCTCTGTGTACATTAAAATGTGTGGTAGTTTTCTTCAGATATTTAATTTCAGGATATTTGTAACAATTATACTTTAAATGTGCATGACATTATATAAATTTAAAAGCCTTGTATATGATTCATCTTAAAATAATGTGATATCAATGAATAACTCCCATCCCTATTTTTTGTCTACTTCTACAAAGCTAATCTAAAGCAACAAATAATTTGTATTTTTGGAAATTTAAAAATCTGTATTTTGATTGAAAAATGTATAATAAAGGAGAGTTTACTTAAAGCTGAAGTTAAGCTAAAATCAAAGCTTGTAAAGTCCAAAAAATTCTTATCAGTACAAAATTATATATATATATAGATATAGATATAGATATAGATATAGATAGATATAAAACTTTCTAGTAGACACTTCCTCAAGTTTTAATTTATGAGTCAGCTATGAAAGATTTTCATCAAATTGTATATAAAATATTTCATTTCATTTGTTATTCATGGGAATATTTGCCAAGATTTCCTACTACTAAGGTTGAAATATATATATACATATGTGTGTGTATGTATTTGTGTATATTTGTATAATATATGTATTTATATTTGTGTGTGTGTGTGTGTGTGTCTGTCGTCTGTCTGTATTGCTGGAGATCAAACTCAAGGCCTCATGCATGCTGGATGCTAGGCAGGCATTCTACCACTGAATCATACCCCCCCCCCAACATGTGTTTCTTTTTAAAGTAAAACCTTAAGTGACTACCATCACCTTTAGCAAACAACACTCCATACATTACTTGACTATTTGAGCCTATTTGTGGAACAGGCAAGGTGTGTGTGTGTGTGTGTGTGTGTGTGTGTGTGTGTGTTATAAAATATCTAATTTTTTATTAAAAAAAAAGCAAAGCAGAGAAAAATGAAATCATACAGACTGAATGAAAAAAGAGAAAATGGGGAAAGCACAAAATATATAAGAAATGGTAATCTGTGCTTGACTTTAAAAGCAGGGAAATGTCAAACAAAGCATTTCAGGGGGAGACTCATGTGAGAGGACAGGTTTTGTCTGCAATATGTTGATAGCCTACAAATTTCTCAATGAGATTAAACTTGGGGATCACAGTGATAATATGTGTACACGATATGTGGTCACACCATGTATCAGTAACACCTACATATAATTCTGTTTCAGACATTTGTTTGGATGAATAAATTTGGCTTCATTCTATTGCTAAAAAAAATTATATGAAGATTATATTGATTTAGAGTGACTACACTTGAAAAAAATTTAAGTGTTTTCTTTTCTTAATATAAATAGTGTTAACAATGTCCATACAAACAGTGTTTTTCATTGTTATTTTAGTGGCAAAGAAAAATAATTTGGATTAAATAATTTTGTCTATTCATAAGAAGGGCACTTTGGAAGCAGAATTAACTTTTTCACAATAGCTAATATTGCTTAAATGTATGCATGGGTATTTTTATTTTTTCTTTTTTCTTTTTAGTTATACATGACAGAATACTGTATTTTGACATATCACATATATATAAAATATAACTTCCCACTTTTGTTGTTGTAAATGATATGGAGTTACACCAATTGCATCAGTATTTTTAAGGCAGTACATTTTTAAAGCACTACATTGTCTGATGTTCTTATAAGGAAAGTGGATTTTCAGAAACTCTTCTATTTCACTAACTCTCTTTACAAAGATTACCTAACAATATTCAGTACATGTATTTTTTCATGTCATGTGAAAATTTGAAATTTTGAATAACTGTTTACATTGATTTCTCTTGTGGGTCAAAAGTACTGTAACTGGTCTCTTAGCTAAAAGAGGATAATGCTCCAGGGTTATCTTTGTGATGTATTTATAATTAGGTGATAGATCCTCCTATGGATTATCTGCCACCTGGATTCTTATGATCTGAAGAACAGGAGGAAGAAAGGAAACAGAAAATTAAAAGGGGACTCTCATTCTTCAAGTGCATCCAGAAGGCTGACATACACCCAAAAGCTGCAGCCTGTCTTTCTTCAGAAATTGGATTATGTCTTCCAAGTGAGAGTCTCACCCAAAACTCTAATTTTCAAACTAAAGTTTAAATTTCAAATAATTTTGTATCCAAACTTACCCCACTTTTCCCTTAGCTTGAAATGACTGTCAAATTGACTTTTTTACACTATCAAAATATTGTGTTAAATTACACGGAATTTCTATTTTGAGGGTCAAAATGTTGAATCAGCACTTTCATGTAACTCCAACTAATAGAAGAGTGCTTTCTTAATGATATAAGAAAAGGAAGACACCTGTCAACATTTATGATTTATATGTGATTAGAAATGTTTCAAGGTGGATATATTGGATTGAGAATGAATGTAGGATTAAAGATGTTCTGCAAAAAAAGAGAGAAACATTGGCAAATATATTAAGGTAGAAAATTTCAGGAGAGCCTGGTATAGATAATACATGTGCAAGGAAAGAGAACAAGAGTCAACAGCGGCCCAATTTTAAACATCCTTAAAATTATGTGACTAATGCTGAAATTTAATATATGATAGGAAAATGTCATTAAAAGATTTTTCAAGTCATAAAAGTCACACCAACTTTCACAAATTTAAAAGGAAAGAAAGACAGGCAATTGTGTGGACCTTGGGCAAAGGAATAGAAGACACCAAAACTAAGAAAATAATTGAAACTATTGTAGATAAATGCAGCAAAGACTAGAATAAAGGTGGTTAACATAGAAAAGACATAGGAAAGAGAAAGACAGAGAGGTACATGAGAAAGACTTTAAGGAATTAACACATTTGTTGCTCTGCTTTTATGAGAGCATACACTCTGTAAAGTCCTGTGAAATATAAATTTGTTCTCCAGGGATCTTAGTGGTCAGTGAAGAGGGCAACAAGAGTAATTCCATGTTTATTGTTATCATTATTAAATTGAGTGGTGCTCCTACATGCTGATTCTAGCCAGGTGTGCTCCACATAGAAGGCAGAAGGTGAGGCGGTGCAAGAGAGACGTGGTGCTCTGGGAGCTTCTCCTGGGGGACAGACCAGATAGGCTTTGTAAAGCCTATCATTTCATTTTTTATTTGGATGTTCAAATACTTGTAGACTTTGGATACATCAGGATGACTCAGCAACGAATGAAGTACAAGAAATTTAGTAATTAGAGAAACATTTCCAAACTGAGAATGGCACTGCTCTGTATAGAATGAAAACATCTTGGAGGCAAAGCAACTATTCTCAGAGAGGCAGTGATGAATGACTTCAGGTCATGTGGTCAGGGATGTGAAGTTGGATGCAGGTGTGGGGCTGGGCATACTGGGAGGGCTCAGAGTTAGAAGATGTTTGATACACTAGACCTTCTCAAAACTCCACATGATTAATATCACTGTACTACATGATTTCAAAATACAAGAGAACATAACTGATCCTTAATGTTTCCACATATGTTCATAAAGTCACTTTATCAAGATTTAATTCTCTTCACTTTCTCTTCATTTCCATCACTAGCATCAGTTGATAGGTTATTTTTTTAAAGAAATGAAATTTCAATCAACATCGAAACAAGAACTTCATATTCAGCCCTAAGTAGAGAACAAAATTCTGTAACCCAGCAAGAAACTAACCAGTACTCTAAGGTTTACTTCCATTCAAATTCCCCTCCCACTACATTGCCTACCCCTCAAATATATGATAACTAGCACGTACCACAAATCTTCAGGATCTCTGTAAAAGAGAAAAGAGAAAAAAATGGATAAAAATAAAATGAAACAGGAAAAATCAATACTTTAATCATATTATTAAACTACTGATATGAGATGAGAATGTGTTAAGTGCTAGGACAAAACAGTTAATAAAATAGTCAGGACCCCATGGTGCTTATAATCCATAGTACTTGCACCCTATATTATTTAAAGGAAATTCTGTTACCAGAGTAGTACACAGTAGACATAAAAGACAAATGATAGATCATTAGCAAAAATGGTAGTGCAAGGACGAAAAAGTCTTGGGCTTTGTTGACCTCAGAGGTGTCTGATCTAGTGTAGGTGTCCAAGAGAGGGATTTCTGATGAGGGGAAAATGAGCTTGGGGTGGCTTGTCCAGTATGTGAACTGAAGGAAGAACATTCAATGGAGATAAACAGCAATGCCAAAGAGAAAAAGAAGAAGTTAAGTGTAACAGGTAGAGAATATATGTTTAGATTTCCCCTTTGTTTGATATTAAAAAAAATGTAACATTACTTGCTATTTTAATTTAACAAATGTATTTTATGATGAAGATACTAAGTGGTCTAGCAATCATTCATGACCCTGCTTATTTGAAGGGTATGCCAAGGAAGAGTGGGATTTGGTGAAATTGGAGAAATTTTAATTAGGCAAAAGGAAAAATGCATTAGGATAGGGAACAGTACTTCTGTCATTTAAAAGACAACAAAATGGCTCAAATGGCATTTGTCCAAACCATCCTCTGCCTGCTCTCTGATGCCAAAAATTGAGGCTTTTGTCCTACCAGAAGGCAAATGCTGCAAGAAAGCTTGGTGAGAGGTGTACATCTTTTCTGACCCCTTTGGTGACCCAGAACTTTGAGTCTCAGTTCTGTTGTAAAAACACATGAATATGAATTGAACTGAATTTTGAACAAATTAAATCTAGCAGTGAATTTCTCCTTCTCCTCAAAATTTTTCAGTGTCATAATTATTTTCTTAAAGAGATTACAGATTTTATTTGGCAAGCTATTATCATTTACAGAAGTAAGTCATAATATACACCATATTTAAATGAAGATGTGTCTTTACTATGATTTTATTCTCTCCTTTTCCTTTGTGTCAGCAAACCATGTGCTACAATCTCTACTGTGCAGTCAGAAAAAAAACTTTGTGGTTCAACGTCTGGCCTCTCTAGCAGCTGGCTTTTGCAAAGTAGGACCTTGTCAGGTTGTGACGGGTAGATACTGGGAAACATGATTATTTCTTATTTTGAAGCTTAGTGCATTTCTACTGAAAAGCCATCAAGTTCCTGCCAGCAGCTTCTGGGCCACAAGTTTTTAATTAATGCTTATCCTTACACCTTAGCTAACTTCCTTATCTGGGGTGACCTTCTGCTAGTCCTGGCAGGACCTAAGAATCATTTATTGCATTTGCCCTTAGTGCCTATACTTACATATTTTTCCCTTTAAACTTAGAGAGAAAGATTGAGAGGGAGATAAAGAAGAAATTCTATGCCTTTATCACTCTTGATCCTATAACTTTGTGGCCAATCAAGAAGGCAGAATATCTTAATTTCCATGGGGACCCCCGCATTGCCCCTGTCTAGGCGTTTACCCTACCTTTTCCTTCTGTGTCATAGAGTTTGCATTATTTTTCTTATCCCAGCTTGTATTCACTTCCTTAGAGAAGCAACTATTTTTAAGGCACTGGTGGCACTTGAACAAACAATATTTGAGTGGTCTTCACAGTATATGTGATAAAATTTCCTCTGTTTGACTTAGTATTTTAAGTGGTGACCAGTTACTTATGCCCTAGTGGAAAGTAACCATCTTGGATAGGGTCACTCTCAGTAACCCTAGGAGAACGAGGGTCTGAATGGGGCTCTTGACAAGGAAAGGATATTTCTGAACAAGCATTCCCACAAAACTCGAGTATGAAGATGAGGCTTATTTCACCATGATATCCTGACTTCTGTGATTAAGATGTTTGAATAACAGATGTTCGTAAATCAGTGAGATTAAAGGACAGATACACACACTCTTTTCTCAGAACCTTGAGAAGAGAGTAGTCACCCACCAGCCCTGCATAGCATGTTACCAAGGCTGGAGACTGAACTATGTGACCTCTTCTAGGAATTTTTAAAAAATAGAATAAAATTACATCTCAGATAACACTTTTAATAAAGTCACAGTTTTTATTTATTTATTTATTTTGGAACTGGGGATTGAATTTTGGGGGCACTCGACCACTGAGGCACATCCCCAGCCCTATTTTGTATTTTATTTAGCAACAGGGTTTCACTGAGTTGCTTAGTACCTCGCTTTTCCTGAGGCTGGCTTGAAAATTGAGATCCTCCTGTCTGAGCCTCCCGAACTGCTGGGATTGCAGGCATGCACCACTGTGTCCAGCAAGGCACAGTTATTAAAGTATTATAATGAAGTTCAAGAATAAGTATTTAGGGCTGGGATTGTGGCTCAGAGGTAGAGTTCTTGTCTAGCATGTGCAAGGCCCTGGGTTGGATCATCAGCACCAGATAAAAATGAAATAATGATATTTTTTAAAAAAATAATAAGTATTTAAATTATGGAATAATTTATTAGTCTTTTTCTTCTTTTTCTTTGTGTGAATGTATGTCTGTGACCTCAGTTTTCATTTCCTTATCTTTAGAATGAGAAGGTTGGGCTTGTCACTGGATGCTGAGGTTTGACCATTCTCTTAAAAGGAGATTGGTTGGAACAAGCTTTTTATAATACTCTGTGCAAGGTGGGGGGATGAATCATGTTATCTTTCCCTTATATAAAAATAACTGAAATATAAATAGATGGATACTTTTCCTTGGTGAAGCAAGCCTTCATGATAAATTACTGCACTTGAACAAACAAAAGCAGAGAGAAGGAGACCAAGAAGTGTGGTGGTGGAATCCTGAGGGAACAAGCAAAGTCAGGTGCTTCCTAGATGTCTACACTGACTAGAAGAAGGAATCGGGCACCTATCTGGGGATGAGAGGAAAGTCCTCTATGCCCTGCACTGAAGGGCTTCAGTGTTTCCAATAACCACTTAATTAAACGCTTAGTTCATTAGTTATATAGTTCTCTAAGACTAGGATACTGAGACTTACAGACTGGAATGATGCTGTGTTACTTGCTTCTTTAAATAACAACAGCCTGGTTGGATAGATAGCTGTATTCCTCCTGAGAATGACGAAACCTGAGTTTCTGGTGAAACAACAACAAATTAAGCTTCCAGAAAGTAGCATTTAAACATAGAAGATAAAAGTCAGAAAATGAAAACAATACAAAATAAAACATTGTTTAGAAAAATTGTAGACTGTTTCCTTTATTGTACTTTATTTAGTCAGAAGGCACAATTAAATTTTCTCATGAAAGTAAAATTTGAATTTTATGCAGTCATCTAGATACTTAATAGTTTCTTTGGCATCAATAAAAGTTAGCTGTAGACACCCATGTCTCAGTTTCCTCATCTATAAAAGGACATTATCAGTGTAATTGCCTCAAAGAATAATTCTGAGGATTAAGTTAGTTATTTTTATTAAAATATTTTAAATTAAAGAACATGTTAAATAATAAATACACATTTCTAGATTATAAAACCATACATTAAAGAGAATATCTAAAAATCAACAAGAAGTGAATAAAAGTGAACTCCATGGTGCTGACCTATTTGAATGATGCATGATCTCCAGGATGGAGCAAGATTTAGAGAATGTATAAAATTGATAATGTTTATGGTGATGGCAATGATCTTGATAGATTGGATAATAGTCCTCATTTATTAAGTGCCTGCCATGAGTCAGAACCATGCTGGGCACCTTACATGTACACATCCCCTACCTGAAAAACGAAAAAGAAAGAAAGAAAGAAATATTTGTTCTATTGGGACTGTTCAGAGTGAGGCCACTGGTGCTGTTAGTGACATATCATAGGCACTGGGACAAGTTAAACATCCATTAAACATTTGCTATTGTCCCACACCTCTAGGGCTCCACTCCGATAATGGAGAATAGTACTCTTTTAGAAAGTCGGAGCAGTAAGTAGAAAAAGGAGTCCAGGGGGAGGGAGAGAGAAAGAAAGTGGAAGAAATGCAGAGTGAAATCCACCAGATTTTGCTGGGTGCATATATAAATACATTGCAATGAATCCCACTTTTATATATAAGTATAATGCATCAATTAAAAGAAAGAAAGAAAAAGAGAGAATGAAGACCAGTAGAGAAAAGAAAGGGGATCATGGGGAGGGTGGAAAAGAGGAAAAGTGGGAAAAAATACAAGTCTGTCATAGGAAATCTTCCTGGAAAAAAGTCGATCTTAACATCTTCCCTTTGATACTTAACTCAGAATAGATCAACATACTTGGTTAACGGCTAAGTTCAAAATAGCCATTTGTCCAAATATACTTTTATGTAACTTCTTGGAAATTCATTATTTCAGCTTTTAAATTTGACTACTCCCAAAGATATGAAATTCTGGATGTGGACAATTTGCGTTCATACATCCATGCGTGAATTTCAATCATTTAAAATAGCACAATCTCATTATTAAATAATTTTTCATTTATAAGATAATACAAACAATATAATATAAATTACTAATTTAATTTCTAATATTATTTATGTAAGTTAAATTATGTGGCTCCTATCATTACTGAAATATAAGTGGACATGCAAAGAAAAATTGTGGCATTTTGGTGTATGTGTTGTTTGTCAAAAGCAGTACAAAAACTATATTCTCTAGACTCTGGCTTCATTTTATTATGCTATCAACTTGCATGTTCATTATCTGCCTCAAACTTCATAGAGAGTATGCAATGAAAGGCTTCAGTTACTTCTCTCGACTTTATGTCATTAAAGTATCATTTTTTAAATCAGGTTTTAGATTTTTAAGCAACCAATGATTAAAACGCCTAAACAAATAAAATAAAGGACCACGGTCAAATCATCCTTCAAAACATAAATAAATAAAAACTAGAGTAAAAACATCACTAATAATAAAGTTTGTTAATTATAATATAAAATAATTATACTTAATTTTAAAATAATTTATAATAAGAATTATAAAATAATTCTTATCTGTGACTTCATTCCTTCATCTGTTTAATCAACAGGTTATCAGCAAACTGGCAAATAACATCTGGTCAAGGGAAAAGAGACCACTATTTGAGATTTTGGATTTTTGAAAATAGTCAATTTGGGGGAAAAAAAAAATTCAAGTAGTGGTTTTAACTGAGAAAATACAGCAACTTTCCAAAATGTTTGATTACAGAGTAGCCCATTTTTTATAAAAAAAAAAAAAAAAAAAAGATCAAGGATTTTAAAAGGGATAGTATAAATATTCCCACAGAGATGCATTCCCTGATGACCAGTATTAAAAAAAAAAAAACAACTGGATTTTTTTTCTTGTGTGTTTATATAGGCAGGAAATAATTGTAGAATGTTATTTCATTCTTCTGTAATTTCTGGCTTGTTTTATTAATTGTAAACTCTACTAAAGGGGATAGTAGTATTTTATATTTCCTTTCTATGTATGAATAACAGGCTCCATTTGATAGCACTGTTATAATGATTAGAAATATTGTTTAAAATATGTCTTCAGAAAGATCTAGAACAGAAATCAGCAAACTACAACCCATAGGCCAAATCCAGCCTGCCACCTCTTTTTGCAAGTTAAGTTTTCCTGGAATTCAGCCATGCTCATTCACTGATGCACTTTCCATGGCTATTTCCATATTACAAAGGCTATTGAATGTGACCCTATAGCCCAAAAGCTCAAATTTTTACTCTTGGGTCTTTAAAGAAGTTTGCCAATTCATGGTCTACCGCATAGCAGGGACTTAATAAGTGGTAATTATTTTTAAATCTGAAGCATTGAAGAATTGCTTGTTTTGTACAGGCAAACCAACACAGTCCAATGAAAATTATATATATATTTGGTTTTAAGCAACCAATGATTAAAACGTCTAATATATATATATATATATATATATATATATATATATATATACACACACACACACACACATACATATATATATATATATATATATATATATATATATATATATATATATGAAAACCAACATTGTCAGACAGAAGGACACATTATACATTTTCAAGTAAATGCATTTTAAAAAGAAAACAGATTACATTATTTTAATAATGTTTTCTGTAACTCAATACTGTTATCTCACATGTAAGACATTATTCAACATACAACTGACTTAAACACTATCTATGAAAGATTTTATATTCTTTTTAAAACTAAATATTCAAAATATTGTGTGTAATTTATACTTAGTACACGTCTCAGTTTGAATGTTGAATTCTTACGGGAATTAAATCTCACAAAATTTATACTCCAAAAAGCTAAATCACATATTCATGGTTTTTCAAACATAGTATGTTTTGTAATAGGTTTTCTATATGATTTCTAATATGCCTTCATAAAGCTTTCTAATAACTAATTTTTGTGACTGACAACTTATTTCATCACAAAAATCTAAATAGATATAGAATCTGGGGACTATAGTTAACAAAGTAACTTGTCCAAGGACATAGCTCTTTGAATAGAAGAGTTGAGACCCAGATTTTGCCTTAATTCATAGCTTTTCTTTAACCACTCTGGTTCATCTTTCACATTTTAAGGCACTATTTGTTAAACTAAATTGAAAAAATTTAGAAAAAAAATTAACTACATGTTCTCTACTTGTATATGAGCCTTACAGAGCACTGTATTTGTCCTCTCAGGTTTTGGTGTTTGCTTTATTTATTTGTTTGTTTGTTAGTGTTAGGGTTAGGGTTAGGGTTAGGGTTTTTCAGTCCTATCACAGAGCCTTAAGGTCCATCATTTACTCCCTTCCACTCTCTTTCCTGCTGTGAGGGTGTCTTCCTGTCCCTGCCCCTTGGCTCATATCACTCTTGCTCATCTGCATGGCCTTTGTCCCTCTGAGCTGAGCTCTTTATGCTTTTCAACCCAGGATGGGCGGGTGACAGGGACATTGGCAGGCTTGCCTTCTTGTTTCTCACACTATTCTCAATTGGACTTGAAAAAGTGGCATTTTCTAATCAACGTTAATGAATGTTTCTTTCTTAACCTATGAGGAACTAATCTACGAGTGTTTGGAGCATAATCTTAAAGTCATTTATTCTTTATAGTCACATGTTTTTGTTTATACAATGGCTGTTTCCTTGGTAGAAAAATGAGGACCTCATTTTTTTGTTTTTTCCTACTTTAGAAGCTATTAGTTAAAAGTGAAGATTACAAAAGCCAAGTTTCAGAGGCTTCAGTATTTGAAGTAATTTCACTCGGCTATTGACATCTAAACACTTCAGGTAACATGTGGCATGGCATTCTTGTCTCTCTTGTGTGTCCAATTCACCCCTATGAAGAGTTCCCCACCTCCCTCTGGATAAGGGACAGATTCTTATTGGGCATGAAGGACTCAGTGCTTTAGCATTTCAGCTCTCCCAAGGAAATCTCCAATTTCCTGAAGGCATCACCCTCCCTGTCATATCTGCACTTTTATGTTGATTGACCCTCTACCTGGTTCATTGATCACACACCACATTCTCCCATCCCATCTCCCTCTGGTTTATTTATGCTTAAAACACAGAAGTTTACTTCCTCTCCAAAGCTCCTCCTAAACCTCAAAGGCATGGTGGGCACTTGACCTTTGCTCACAATTGTTTCCCTGAGGGTAAGACCCCTCACCCTGCAGTGTGCACCACTGTCTCCATCACTGGACTATAAACGTGAAGGCAAGATGATGACTTCTTATATGTCAAGTCCTACATACACCATAGAACCTAGAAACAAAGTGTGTGTGTGAGGGGGTCTCAGGAAGTATTGATCAGGTTAAATTAACCATTTGTCTGAAATGTGGAAATAAAATAAAGTTTTGTTGTATATAATTATTTTATCATATTTGTGCATTCCTTAAGTGTGTTCAGTATGTATCAAAGTGACATTTCTCTCTTGAAGGTATTTAAAATTTAATGATATTAAGCATTCTGTATAAGTATTCTATAAGTACTGCTATACAATTTTCTAGATACCACTTCTTGCTAAAATTTTGTTAATTGAAATGTTTAGTCCTGAAAAAATATTTTTGAATTTTATTTTATTCTATACAAAGTACATAACCAAGAAGTGTAAGAATAGACTTTTCCTCTGGGCATGGTAGCACCTACCTGTAATCTCAGTAATTCTGGAGGCTAAGAAAGGAAAATCAGAAGTTCACCTTGGCAACTGAGTGAGACCTTAGCTCAAAAAAAAAAAAAAAAAAATGGCTGGGAATAGGGGCTGGGGTTGTGGTTCAGTGGCAGAGCACTTGCTTCACACAGGTGAGGCAGTGGGTTCAATCCTCAGCACCACAAAAAAAAATAAATAAATAAACAAAATAAAGATATTTTGTCCATGTATAACTAAAAAATATTTTTTAAAAAAATGGCTGGGAATGTAATTCGGAGTTAAATGCCCCTGAGTTCAATCCCTAGTAACTCCCTCCCCCAAAAAACATTCCTACTAGCATATGTTATCTTCTAAAATAGCTATTGTTCATATTTTCTATACTTGTTACTTTTTTTTCTTTAAAAAAAAAAAAAAACCCAAGCATTTAAAAGTAGAGCAGCAAGTGACGGTTCTGAAAATGTGAAAAAGGTACTTAGATGGTTCTTAGCCTGTGTTGGGAAATAGCATGCCTTTGAAAAACTAATAAAAGCTATAGGTGTGCTCTCTTGCTCTTGTGCGCTCTTTCTCTCCTTTCTCTCTCTCCCTCTCTCTCTCTCCCTCCCTCCCTCCCTCCCTCCCTCTCTCTCTCTCTCCAGAAAAATGCCCATGTGCTCATATACTCAGCAGTTTTCCCTGCAATTTAGGACTCTCATATTTCATCCAAGAGAAAGAGGTTTAAAAAAATCCTACAGCAAAGTCAACCTGAAAGGAACATTGGCTTTGCTGAGAGGTGGGACAAAGGTAGAAGGACAAGAGCTAAGAAAGCTGGGAATGTTGCTCGGTGGTATAGCACTTGCCTGTTAGAGCGTTCAATCCCCAACCCTGGAAAAAAAGTGGCCATAACACTTATGTTTCAGAAAAGAATCATGCCCAGTGCTGTACAAGCCTCTGTGGAATCCTGCCCATTTTAGATGCTACCCAACAGGATGATTATATTATTTGAAACCAAAACACTTATGCTCACTCACTCATCCATTCATTTACCCATTCAATTAATATACATTTATTTGCTTCCACTGTGTAGTAATAATTGTACTTGGAACTCAGAGAGAAACAGTTATTATTTTAAACCAGGCAGATCTTCTGTTTCTTACATATACTATATGCTGTGTTAGAGATAATGAAAAGGAATTCATTTGGAAGTTTCTGCTTACTCCCGCACAGATTTTATGCCCACTAGCCATTTTTAATTTATCATTAGTATTGATATTATGTGCAAACAAATGAAGTCCTTAATAACTTCTAGAATCATATAATGTAATTTAATTATATTAATAATAAATGACTGTAATAGAAAAATATTAATGTGACATATAATTAGTATAGTAATTTTGCACAATTACAGTTTTAGGAATCATAGTAGTGCCCAAAGTAGAAGTGATACTTTCACAGAAACTTACTGAAAAAAGGTGACATCTCTTGATTATGTTGAGATTATTTATGTATACAGGGAAGTCTCAAATTAAGATAGTAGTCTTGTAGCTTCAATTGAACCCAGGTTGACATTTTTATTCTCTCAGGCATTCATTGACATTCAGAGTTGGATCTGTTTGCCTAGTAACATGGAAATGCTTCACCTTAAGACACAAGGGGAGATATTGATCAAATCACTGTAGAAACAATGTGGCATCAAGTAGACTGCAACAGAACTGAGGTAAACTTCTTGTATATAATCTATCAGAAAACCAGAGAGAATGTGCATGGTCACCTTGGAAATGAGGATATAAGACTATGTTTACATTGTTATCTGTTATAATTGATGATGACACTAGACACACTAATTATGATCCACATGCAGATGTAGCTCAAAGTCTTATTTATGAACAATGAGCATTTTTACTCTGCACATTGCCATTAAAGATTCCTGAATTTTGCAGCTGCAACTGCTATTCACAGACATACTGCTATTTACTGGGCAGCCATTTAGATTTGAAGTCAGTCTCAAATCTTTACACAAAAGAGCCACCCTGTTCCTGAATGTGTCTGTCAGTCTGGTTGCTTGCACTGAGTTACCCCAACTTCATACCATTATAACACATTTGATAGGTTGCACAGAACTTTCCCCAAGTATACGTCTTCCTTTATGCTCTTTATAAATACCGAAACTGACAAAATCATGTTTTCGCAAATATCATTTAAATACTGGGCATTTCTTTTCTTTTAATTCAGTTATCTATTTATTCAGAAAGGTGTTTTTTTTTTTGTTTTGTTTTGTTTTTTTTTTTTTTTTTTTTTTTTTTTTTTTTTTTTTTTGAGGACTTACTTCTGTGCTACATGCTTAAGGTAGAGGTGAAAGAAGACAAACCCTTCCAGGATCCTGTTTTTCAGATGCTCCAAATGTGACATTTATGTTGGTCAGCCTTTTTTTCCTGTGACTAATACTTAAGAAAAACAACTTAAAGGAAGAAAGATTTATTTTGGTTTGCAGTTTCAGAAGTTTCATTCCATATTTGGCTGGCTACATTGCTTGTGAGCTGAAAGGGCTTGGTGGAGCAAAGCTGCTCATCTCATGGTGGCCAGCAAGCAGAGAGAGGGGAGGGGAGGAAGGTGCCAGGGACCAGATACACCCTTCCAGTACATGCCCACAGTGACCTTCTTCCTCCAATTAGACCCTACCTCATATGGTTCCACCATCTCCAATAATGCCATCTTATTATTAATCCACTGGTGAGGTCAGACCCCTCTGATCCAGTTACTTTCCAAGTAACTGGAAACTCCCAAGTAATTCTGAACATTGCTGTACTGGGGTCCAAGCCTTCAATACACAAGCCCCTGGGGGACCATTTCAGATACAAACTAACTGTATTAATTTTTAAAAATAACCTGTGAATAAAGTTGATAGAATTCCTCAGGAAAGTAGTTGTACTCCTTAGAACAAGTTTGTGTCATATGACCATCTGGAAATTTGAACATTACCATAACTTCAGGAACTGTCAATCTACTTTGTCATTCAAAGAAGGATAAAGGATTTATGGCAGGTTTTGCTCCTGTGCTAAATTTAGACTGTTTACCAGTCCATTGTGCCAGAAGAAATACTTTTTATTCCTACTGACTTTTCACCTTTTTATTTCCTGTATTAAGGTGTAAGTTGCCTGAGGGTAGGATTTTGTTATTACTTATTTTCTTCCCTTACTGCACCTTGCATAAGACATGCCAAGGTCCTATCTTCGCTAGCACCCTGAAACAGTCATCTATGGATATCCCCATGGCCCTCACCCTTCTCCCTTTATTTTTCTCAAACATCACCTTATAAAGAGGCTTACCATTGCAGCTCTACTTAAAATTGTAACTTCCCATCCCACCATCACTCATCCCACCAGTTATTTTTACATTTATTAACATTCTTCATCACATTTATCACCATCTGCCATACTTATTTAGTTATCTTCTGTTTTCCCTAAAAACCCCATGAAAGTATAAACATAGTCTGTTTTATTCACCATTTTATTTCCTGTGCCTAGAATCTAGTGGAACATTCAATAAATATTTGTGGGATGAATGAATGAATATCTGTTGTAAATTCATGCATAATAGATAGTGCCTGGCAAAACAGAGAGATGTGATATTTTATTATATGGCACTGTTAATACATAAAGAGTGCCTCTATTTGTGGCAGATGCTACAGTTAGTACCCCTCTGGGAGGGTGACACAGCTTGCAGTTACAAACATTTCTGGTAACCACTGACTATATGTGATGTACTAATTATATAACTGCAGAAAGAGGGCAATGAGTCACCTCATTTCTGGTGTAATACTTAAACCTCAGATAAGTGAAAATATTTTCAAAAATCTACCACATCATCCTCCTCTTCTTTAATTAGAGAGACAATTGCTTTGGCAATTGAAAGCCGATGCCAGGCACATCTTACTAAACCAGAGTAGATCGTTCCTATTAGTAGTTCCAATCCCATGTGGCCCAATTACTTTCTTCCATATTTAAGCCTCACTGCCAACAAAAGTGCTCAAATCCCATGTGACTATTAGTTAGACAGATGCTGGCAAGCTATCAATGAATTTGTGTAATCCTGCATTGAATCTCTCTTCTCCTTTTCCTTTATTTGTCAGCAGATGTCTATACACTAGTGATGACTTACATTTACCCAGATGCTTAAGCTTGAAATTGGAATTTCATCCTTGGCTCCTCTCTTCTTCAGAGTACATAGCATCAACATGCTAAGTCAGCTCTCTCTTGAAACCACCCTATTCTTTTATATCCCACTGATACACAATTAGTTCAAGCTACCATTAACTTTTGCATGGACTAGTGCACTTCCTCCTCACTGTTTCTTTCCCATGTCTTCACCTCACAGAGCTCAAATGGTCTTACAAAAATGCAAATCTATGTTGGATTACCATTATCTTTGGAATGTAGTGAAATTCTTTAATTTGACTCAAAATACCATTCATGCAGTAGCCTAATTTTCCAGCTTCCCAATTAATCTCCATCTAGCTGAGCTCTGAGTTTCCTGGGAAGTTACTCGTCCTGAATCTGGGCTTCGTCCATCTTATCCCCCATGTTTAAGTAAAGCTTGCCTCCCATTTTGTTGCAATTTATTCCTCCCTCCAATTTCATTCCCAGAAATTTATACCCAGAGAGATTTGTCTTTTGCTCCTGAAACTCAATTAGGGGCTTTTTATCTCTGACCATTTATCATGGTATGATTACTTTCATCATAGTATTTATCACATGGTGCTGAAATTACTTACTTACTTTGCTTGGCACACAGTAAATGTTCAGCTTTGTTGAATAAATCTTTGACTGCAATAAAAGTATACCCACATGGGTGGCAATGGTATGGATAGGATATGACTCCATATCACATCTCCTTATAATCTCCTTGGGAAGTTCACATTTTATGCACAGTTCATAGACTATGAACTGCAGAATTTTAAAGTAAGTGTTACTGTATTTCAAAGCAAAGTGTAGCCATTTCATGATGATCAAGAATTCAATTCTAATATAGAACAGAATGTTTTCATATGAATATGAAACGAAATTTATTTAACATTGGCAGTTAGTTTCAGCAGGTGTGAGTCAAACATAATTTTTAATCTCCTTAAATGCAATTAAATGATATGGGGGATACATTGATTAAGATTACACCTTCACTTAGCCTCTTCCACCTTTAAAGTGCTAATTGTTAGATCTAAGTGACAGCACCAGAAAATGAAGAACAAACTTATAAGCATAAATCATATTTAGACCTGATACTATTTTAAGGTAACTTTCCTTAAAGGTAGATTTGATTTATATTTTTACTAAATATTAAATATATTATCATAGAAACATATGCTATAGCCATTGCACTCTTATAATGATATTTTGTTGAGAAAAAGTTAACATGTCTCCCTTGGGGTCTAAGCCATAGTATACCATGATAAGTTGTAATAAATTAAATATAAATGAAACAAGTCAAAATAGAATTATTTCCCCACATCCTCACCAACACTTATTGTTGTTTGTCTTCATAATAGCTGCCATTCTGACTGGAGTAAGATGAAATCTTAAGAGTGGTTTTAATTTGCATTTCTCTAATTGCTAGTGATGATGAACATTTTTTTATATATTTGTTAATTGACTTTACATCATCTTCTGAGAAGTGTCTCTTCAGGTCTTTGGCCCATTTATTGATTGGGTTATTTGGTTTTTGGGTGTTTAGCTTTTTGAGTTCTTTATATACCCTAGTGATTAGTGCTCTATCTGATGTGTGAGGGGTAAAGATTTGCTCCCAAAATGTAGGCTCTCTTTTCACCTCACAGGTTGTTTCTTTTGCTGAGAAGAAGCTTTTAAGTTTGAGTCCATTCCATTTACTGACTCTTGATTTTAATTTTTGTGTCACAGTAGTCTTATTAAGGAAGTTGGAGCCTAAGCCCACATGATGGAGATTAGGGCTATTTTTTCTTCTTAGACCCAGGGTCTCTGGTTGTATTCCTAACACCTTGATCCTGCAAACTGGTGTAGCCAATATGGAAAGCAGTATGGAGATTTCTTGTAAAATTGGGAATGGAACCACCATTTGACTCAGCTGTCCCCCTCCTTAGTCTATACCTAAAGGACTTAAAAACAGCATACTACAGGGACACAGCCACATCAATGTTTATAGCAGCACAATTCACAATAGCTAAACTGTGGAACCAACCTAGAAGACCTTCAATAGATGAATGGATAAAAATAAATGTGGCATTTATACACAATGGAATATTACTCAGCAATAAAAGAGAATAAAGTCATGGCATTTGCAGGTAAATGGATGGGGTTAGAGAAGATAATGCTAAGTGAAGTTAACCAACCCCCAAAAACCAAATACCAAAAGTTTTCTTTGATATAAGGAGACTGATTCATAGTGGGATAGGGAGCAGGAGCATGGGAGGAATAGACGAACTCTAGATAGGGCAGAGAGGTTGCAGGGGAAAGGAGGGGCATGAGGTAATTAATGATGGTGGAATGTGATGATCATTACTATCCAAAATACATGTATGAAGACACAAATTGACGTGAATATACTATGTATACAACCAGAGATATGAAAATTGTGCTCTATATATGTAATAAGAAGTGTAATGCATTCTGATGTCATGTAAGTAAAAAAAATACATTAAAAAAAGGAATTATATGTCCAAGCCATGAGATGATTATAGAGCAATAAAACAAAATACAAGAGTAATAGTGCATGAAATATTATATATATTATATATATACATATTTATAATATATGTATATATATATATTCATATATTATATATATTAAATATTATATATACAGATATATATATGTACATATATATATGGATATAAAATTAGAAAGCCAATTAAAATTAAATAATATCAGTATGGTAGGAACACAATATTCAAAATACATGAGATCTATTCTTTTAACAAATGTTAAATTAATATACACTATTGTTAACTATAGGTGCAATGAACATATTTATAAAGCTTATTTATCTTATTTAATTAACACTTTATGTCTGTTGATTAATAACTCCCAATTTCTTCCTTCTTCCAGTACCTGGTAACAACCATTAATAAAGTGTTTTTTTAATGATTTTATCTATTTTAAATACATGCTATAAGTGGAATCACACAGTTCTTGCCTTTCTATCTGGTTTATTTCACTTAATATCTTCAAGGTCCATCCACATTGTCTCATATTTCAGAATTTCCTCCTTTTTAAAAGTTGAACTGTATTCCTTTGGTTATATGTACTCACTACATTTTCTTTACCCATTCGTCTTTCAATGGACATTTATGTTGTTTTGACACATTAGCTATAATAGATACTGCTGCAATGAACATGGAAGTGCTAGCCTCTTCATGATTCTGATTTCAATTCTTTAGAATATATACCCCAAAGTGGAGTTGTCAGATCATATGACAGCTCTATTTTTCATTTTTAAAGGAACTTGCATACTGTTTTCCATAGCTGATGTCCCACTTTGCACAAAAAAGTGC
This sequence comes from Callospermophilus lateralis, assembly GCF_048772815.1. Classification (NCBI taxonomy): domain Eukaryota; kingdom Metazoa; phylum Chordata; class Mammalia; order Rodentia; family Sciuridae; genus Callospermophilus; species Callospermophilus lateralis. Next base: position 121,300,608 of record NC_135306.1, on the reverse strand, counting down.
AAAGGTTCCCTTATGGTTTGGATGTGGTTGTCCCTCAAAAGCTCATGTGTGCGACAATGCCAGAAGGTTTTAGAGGAGAGATGATTGGGTTATGAGAGCCTTAAAACAATCACTGAATTAATCCCTTGGTTGGATTAACTTGATGGTATCTGAAGGCCAGTAGGGTGTTGCTAAAGGATGTAGGTCCCTGGGGTACATGACTTTTGGGTATATATTTGTTACCTGGCAAGTGTAGTCTGTCTCTCTCTGCTTTCTGATCACCATCTGTGAGCTGCATCCCTTCAACATTCTCTTCCACCATGATGTCATGCCTCACCTTATGCCCCAAGGAATGAATGTTGCTGTCTATGGCCTGAGACCTCTGAAACTGTAAGCCCCCAAATAAACTTTTCCTTCTCTACAATTTTACTGGTCAGGTCTTTTAGTCAGAGCAGCAAAAAAGCTGATTAAAACAGGTTCTTGTTTTTCATTTGTTTGTTTTTGATAGGACCCAACCTGACAGTTGTGAAGTGATACTGCATTATGGCTTTGGTTATATTTCTCTGACAGTAACAATGAGTGCTTTATCATGTCCCTGTTGGCCATTTGTGTCCCTTCTTTGCTGAAATTTCTGTTCAAGTTCTTAGCACATTTTAAACTTAATTGATTATTAGTGTTTCCATCAGCTTTTTCATCACTGTGACTAAAAGACTTGACAGGAACAATTAGAAGAGGAAAATTTTATTTTGGTTCACAGTTTCATATGTCTCAGTCCATAGATAGCCAACTTCAATTGCTCTGTACCCAAAGTGAGGTACACACAACCTCATGGAGGAAGGGCATGGCAGAGGAAAGCAGTTTGAGGAGGCAGGGAGAGCTCTGCATGTCAGGGACAAAATATAAACCCCAAAGGCACACCTCCAGTGACCTGCTTTATTCAACCCCACCTGCTTATATTTACTACCTGATAAATCCACCAATAGATTAATCCATTGATGGCATTAAGGGTTTTGTAATTTAATCATTTCATCTCTAATATCCTTACATTACCTCATGCATAAGCTTTTGGGGAACACTTGATATCTAAACCATAACAATTAGTTTTCTTATTATTGAGTTATGTGAGTTCTCTGTGTATTTGGGTATTGACTCCATATTAGATACACTTTTTTTTGCATATATATTCTCAATTTCAAAGGTTGCCTCCACTTGGTTAACTCTTCCCTTTGTTGTAGTACTGGCATAAAGACAGACATAGAGATCAATAAACATGAATATCCTGGAAATTCATCCACACACACACAGAGTCAATTAATCTTCAGGAAGAGTGACTAGAATATACAATGGAAAAAGATAATACTTTCAACAAATGCTATTGGGAAAACTGGTTATTCACATGTAAAAGAGTGATATTGTACTTTTCTACTATACATAAACATCAACATCAATTGAAAAGGACTGAACATTTATATTTAAGACCAGAATCTATAAAACTTATAGAAGAAAACAAGAGAAAAGTGTCATGACCTTGTTCTTGCATAGCAAAGAATTCATTGATAGGATATCAAAAGCACAAACAATAAAGGAAAAACAATAAATGGGGCATCAAATTAAAAACCTTTTGTACAATCTAGAACAATACAATATTTCTGACATTAAAGTATAAAAGCATGAGTATACTAAATTATCTACATAAATTCAACAGTAGGTAATTTGTACTAAAATACATCACAAATAAAAAACTACTTTTAAAAGTAGTAAAAGATAAAAATGATTCAGGAAAATCATTTTGAATTTTGAAAAATTAATGAATGATAAAACGTTTAATTTGGGATATGTTTAATGGGTTTACAGGAAATCTTTTCTATTCACCATTTGTATTGATTTTATTTTTATAATAAAAAGAAAGCACAGTAATTGCAAACACACACCACTGCAGAAGATAAACCAGAAGTACAGTTTTAGTTAAAACATTATTATCAGATTCTTTGATATGTGGGCCTATGAAACAATGAGGTAAATAATGAACAAGTCTGTCTGTATTTTACCTAGTAAAATTTACATTTAATCATACATCACTGTACAAGATAATTAAAACTAAACTCATGATGTCAACTTTATTTAGATTACTTTTTATGTACGTATAAGATACTTCAGAGTACCTTTCACATTACACCATACTAAAATATCTGGAATGATAGAATGGTCTTTGGATCTACTAGTCTGGGTTTAAATTTCAAGACTCCTACTTAACCAACAGTATATATACCTGTGAACATTGACACTTGGCACAAATGATTTAAGCTTCGTTTCTCTAGAGTGTAAAATGGAGTTAAAGGCTTCACTCATAAGATTCATGGTGAATTCTTTGAAATAGCTTCAATATCAAGTACAGAACCTCTTCTACATGTTTTTAAAAAGATACAAATGGACAAAATCTAGCTGATATTAAATAGGTAATAGGCATATATTCATTTTGCTTTACCATTGCTTTTATTTGAAAGCAAGAAGTAAAATAAGCATCAGAGATTTAGAATTACTTATAATAAAAATTTAATTATCCAAGTTATTAAACAAAGGACAATTTATTTATTTGAAGATTATAATTCCTAATTTCTAAGATAGTGAGACATTACTAGACATTATTATTGTAAACATACACACAATGTATTTCTCACCTGTATAATTCAAATTTACTTACCAAATTTGGGCCAAACTTAGGTTCCAAAGACAAAACTATGATGAAAAGAAAAAGAATAATTTATCTATATGGTAGAGCATATTTGTATTTTAGTTTGTCTAAACTTCTGATTATTTTCTATGTTGATTATATGGAATATATTATTATTATTATTATTATTATTATTATTATTATTATTATTTTGAATGGGGTAATGCCATATATACAAATATATATATAAGTCTTCTGTTGGTTTACGGTGGAAAAACTTTGAATTAACTATGAATAAATCATTGCAGCTCATATTTTAAAGTACATTTGACCTCAGTCCATTCCTCATAACTCATGAAAGCTCAAAAAGTGTGAGCATCATGTAAGAAAAGAAAAAAAAAATACTTAATAAAGGAAAACCATATATTTCTTTTAAAAATATCTCAGAAAAGTTATATATTGCTCAGTATTTTCTAATATATGATAAGATGCTAAATTTCACAGAAGAAATATAAAAAGGTATACTTATCTTTAGAACCATAAATGGAACTCTTTTACTAAGTAACAGTAGGGTTTTTTTGATACAGAATTTTAAAAGTATACATTTAATTGATTACACATTGGTATATACTCAAAAGGAAATTTATAAAATAAAATAATTTATAAAAATTATAGGATTATGGGTTCTTTCCCATTTTTTTCTCCAGTGCTTTTATAAATAAAAGCAACACTCAATTTGTGTGTTGGAGGAGCCCACTACAATGCATCATACATTGCAATTTTACCTGCAAGTTTTTGTTCTTTCCTGCATAATCTGAGAGGGATAAAAGCTTTTGATCAATTTTCAACTTTGCTACCTTGTACAAGGAGCTTTTAAATTTGAGGTTACTGTTAAATTACTCAGGGAAATAGTTCAGAATTTATTAATTAATATATGCTAATTAAGAACAGTGTATTTTAAAGATGCAAAAACAGAAACAGAATGGAAATTTTAAAAGTAGCTTGAGGCCACTGAAGTAACAAAGGACAATTTAAAAATTATTAACAATAGACCTACAGGACCTATGTAGAGAACAGCTGCAGGGAAAGAATTATGTGTGCACTAGTGGGCTTTGGACCTTGTGTGATCTTTCAGTGAATTGATCTGTTAGAAGCTCATTTTGTTTGTCACCACAGTAATATAGAAACCACTGAACTTAGGCCTTGAGACAGTCTTTAAGATGTAAATTTTGTAAACCATTTGGAGAGTTTCCTATCTATGAGAATTATGCAATTTATGTACAACTTCCAAATTTAATTTTCTGGAATTATTATTTAGAGGCTGCATTGATATATAAAATTAAAGAAGTTTTTGTCTCTCAGTAATTGATGATCTCAAGATTATTTCAGTAATCTTTAAACTAAAAATCACAAAGATTAACCAGAAAATATTTTAAATTTTAAACAGACAAAAAAAAAAAAAAAAACCCTCAAATTAACATATAGTTGAGACCAAAGTTTTGGGTGCAATTTTTCAATGTTTTTACATCAGATAGTCTGATAGAACTTTTTAGTTAACCTAGTAGACTGATTTCCCTACAATAAATAGATGGACAAGTCCCATTATGAAATGGCCATATGGTCATTCTACCACAAATTAGCCATGACCTCAATCAATATTGAATTGTTTCCTAAATATTATTCTAAGACTCTTACAAAATGACATTAATTATCTTACAAAATGTAATTGACTCATATATAATAAACATACATAGTAAGCCCATTTTAGTGGATGTATTTCAAAATAACTACTTTGTTTAGATTTACCAAGAACCTATATTGCTGAAACTAGACAGCCTGATGCAGATATTTTTTGAATTATGATTTGATATCTGATTTAGAAATGTAATACAATTTCACATACATACTCTTTTAGTAAATCAGGTTCCTTAATGTTTATAGAGAAACCATCAGCTTTTCTGGTCACCTATGTAATGGATTCACTTTCAACCAGTAATATAGTACACACTGTCAATGAGGCCAAATCTGAAAGCAATCACAATCACAACTGACTGCAATGCAGTTCTCATTTTTTAAGAAAATATGATAAATAGCTATTATATTTTATGAGAATTTGAGTATATTGTCAAATCAGTGTAAGTCTGATATTTGGATTGTAGTCAATAAATAGCAATTACATGTTTGCTACATGTTACCTTGACCTCTGCAGAATTGCCAACTGTGACAATGGTCATAATTAAAAGGTGCTATGACTTATCATACTATTACATCTGTTAATTACATTTGCTCTAAGAATGTTATTGAAGACATTTTCAAGTATTTGACTACTCTTCCCTGTGTGAAATTTCACATTGGAACTATCTTTTAGAATTTAGCTCTCTTCTACCCAGGTACTGGTGTGACTTATCCACAATGTCTTTACATCAGATAGTCTGATAGAACTGGAAATAGGAATATGTAACTGTCTTTATTTCCCTTTCTGTTTTGAGGAGCAAGAAGCCCTAGATGAATGTTCCCGTCTCATTAGTTGTCAAGAGATTCGTACAAGAAATCAGATCAAAAAGAAATACTCATATTGAGACAAAAGGACCAAGGAAAAGGCTGCAAAGAAACAACTAGATTGAGTAGTTCTTAAAAAATAGAATATACCTTGAACCCATTTATTTTTCAGGGATATATTTCAAAACCCACAGTGGGTGTCTGAACTATAGATAATTCCAAATTCCATATATACTATGTTTTCTCCTATATGATAAACTTTAATTTACAAATTAGGCACAGTGGGATTATTAAACAATAAGTAATAAAGATAAAAAGAGAACAATTAAAATAATGTGGTGTAAAAATTTATGATAAAGGTGGGCACAGTCACTCACATCTGTAATCCCAGTGACTCTGTAGGCTGAGGTAGAAGGAGCACAAATTTGAGGCCAACCTCGGCAACTTAGCAAGATCCTATCTTAAAATAAAATAAAAATGGGCTGGTATTGTAGTTCACTCTTAGAGTAGCCCTGGGTTCAATCCCCAGTACTGCAAAGAAAAGTAAAAATTAAAATAAAAGTTCTATCAATGTTCCCTCTCTCTCTGCCCCCCACAATCCCCACCTCAATATATTAATTCCTCATTGCACTATAGCAGCATTTTCAGACTAATTGTGCAACTGAAACCATGGAAAGCAAAGCAGTGGATGAAGGGAGACGATTATATTTTGGTAGTAAATAGGCATAAAAGATTGAAAAGAACGCTAATTAAGATAAACTCAGACTGTAGTAACAAAAAGACTCAATCATCAATAAAGGAACAGTGGTAACTCTACAGTGGATTTTAAAGTCTATAGAGAAGGGCTTCTCTTCATTTTGCCTTTAGGATCCTAGGAGCTGTCAGAAAAAAATACAAAGTACCTGTGGATCTGCTGCAGGTGAAATATGTCAGGCCTGAGAGTAGCCCACTACACTTCTACCCAGCTCTTATTGTTAGGATTTACTCAGCTGCAACTAACTGCAAGGGAGGCTCCAAAATTCAGCAGAACCAAGTGTCAGGAAGAAGAGGATCATGGATGTTAGAGGTCTCCTTTACAAATATCAAAATAACAAATTAAAATTTAAATGCAGCCAGGCACGGTGGCGCACACCTGTAATCTCAGGACTCCAGAGGCTGAGGCACGAGGATCCGGAGTTCAAAGCCAGCCTGAGGGTCTTAGTGAGGCCCTATGTAACTCAGCGAGACCCTGTCTCTAAATAAAATATATTTTTTAAAGGGGCTAGTGATGTGGCTCAATGGTTAAGAGCCCCTGGGTTCAATTACTGGTATGAAAAAAAAAAAAAAAAAAATATATATATATATATATATATATATATATATATATATATATATATATATATATACAACTAGTCAGGTATAGTAAAAGCTGTATTTTTTTTAATTAGACAGCGACAATAATTTATAAATTTCTTGTCCATTAAAATATCCCTGTTTCCACATAGGCAAGAACTTTAACTGCATATGCAGAGATTTCAGAACCTTTTTAAGGATTGTGATTGACAGGAACCAATCTATCATGCGGAATACATTTCAGCAAAGATTAAATGTTAATTTTGTGAAAGCACAGAATACAATGAAAAAACTCCTATCTACATAATCAAATAAAATAACTTAAAATAACTTATTTAGATTTCATTTGCAATATATATATTTCAAGTGACTTTAGTGGTTTTAATTATAGTTAAATTCTCAATTTCCTGAATTTTAATAATTTTAAATGATGATGGTTAAAATAAAATAGAACATTTGATTATTTAAATTGGAATTTTTCATAGTCATTTTTCACACTCAAAATATCTGCACTGTTACAAAATGTGATATACTGTTTCTAGTTAGAGTAACTGGTAGACACTTTCTCAGAAACCCCTGAATTGTGCATCACCATGGAAGGAGAGCACTATACATCATTATAAGCGTATCAGTGTCCCCAAGTACAATCCCCTGGAGAAGAATACTTGATATTTAACATCAATACCACTTTCTCCAGACATGTACTATTATGAAGTTTCATAACTCAACAGAAATATCTCTGTGTAACAGAGGGCAAAAATTATATATAAATGAAAAATGATTGAAAAATTCACACTCAGATGGACTGTAATTCTGTCCTTAACTAGAGAAGGTACTATATTATAATGTAAATTACTTCCATGCCTTACTTTCAGAGGAGCACATTGTTCTCATTTTTTTGATAGGCACTTGCTTTACTCCATAAAAAAGGAAACTATTTGCATTTCCACTCTCTGTAATCCATATTATTCATTTTTATATAGATGTTTATTTTAGCAAAATACTTAATAGATAATTCATTCTTTAATCTGCTAAATATCCATGACAAGTGAGTACATCTTCCCTTGTTTTGAAAGTGAGGTTAACATTATCTTTCAGAATAGCCACTAAAAGACTGAATTCCTGAAATGCAATATGAACATGTCCAGTCACTTAAGCCACCTTTTAAAATTCATTTTTCCATTGTAGAATACAACATGCTCCCCAACAGATCATTTTTCTGTGACTATAAATAAGACATATTTACCTAACAAAAAATAAAAGGAAAAAAACCTAAATGGGAATTCTCCTCTTACCTGAATCACTCCACCAGTTATCTTCTTAGAGAATTCTTATTGATAATCCTTTAGAGAATGAACAGAAACAAAAATAAACCTCTTTGTCTCTCCTAAAGCAAAATTCCGCTCAAGACTCTCTTTAATTAATCCAATGTCATACATTACATTTCTGAATTCCTAAGAAACCATCATTACAAATTAGCTTCTTTTTCTTGAAAAAGATTCTAATCATTCTAGGAAAGAGAAATACAAATCCCAGTGAAAGTATATTTTCCTTACTTGCAAGCCATTTTGCAAAGATCTACAACAAAGAAGAGATGTAAAATAGTCAACCTGACTCATATTTTCAATTGCAGGCTTTGTTCTCTTGGAAAAGAAATGGGTCATTGGTTAACTGTGCAGTAAAATTAAAACCGAATTTATGTACTATGGTTCACCTCAAACATACACCTGGTATAGAAAAAGAATAAATGTTGTGTCTTAAACTATTTAAGGGCATGCATACCCATAAAACGAATGTATGAAATTCAGTGTCATCACATAAGTGTATAAAATGCATATGTAGCAATGACTGAGGGACAATAGGTTGAGCACTGCCAAGCTTTTACTAGTGTAATTATTTTAAAGGGACATGAGTACAGTACTAGTGTAATTATTTTAAAGGGACATGATATAATTTGCAGGTGGCTGATGCTTGTACTGGAGTATGAGACACCAGGCAGCCATATCAATAATCTAGTACCTTAGGTTTTGTAATGCTTTGCATAAAGCAAATGTCAACTGATTTGGTTGGTTAGATGGATAAATGGATGGATAGACAGATGGATGTTTGAGGCAGATGGAGAAGTTTTCAAAGATCTTGAAGCCAATATAAGTAACAAGAGGAAACTATTGCTATTCCACAATAACATATAGAGAAAAGAATGAATAAACTCTTTTCAGTTTACTGTAGATGGAAAAATTATCTTACACACACAGGGGTCATTTTGTTTGTGTGTTTGTGGTGGTAATGGTTATTTTTTGTACTCACTAATTAATACTATCATTAAAGGGAGCTATGTGGAGCCTGGGTTCACTGCTAGCATGGATCTGGTGAAAGAAGGAATGCACACTTGACTTTCCATTCCATTGCTCCCTTGGCAGCTCATTCCTTTGAGCTACTAGAGTATTGAAATGGAAAAGATGTGTGCTTGCTGAAACACCTTGAGCAAAATTCTTGTCAATTTCAATCAGCTGCCTACTTAGAAGTTTGGAGCCAGCCAAGGAACACAAGGTAGGAAGTTAGGCATGAATGAGTTTACATCAGAGGTATCTCTCCTGGAGCTCTAGAACTGAGGCATTAAAACTGTTGCAGCCCTTATTATTTAAAAAGTTGGGTTTTTTTTTTAATTTAAAGAAAGTTAAAGGATTAAAATTTAACAGTATGTTGGTTGTTTCTAAAATAAGAAAACTGAACTTAATGTTTAAATTGTGAGTTTGGTAATTGGTGCAGAAAGTTCTAGTTATCACCCAAAGGGCAGGAATGACTAAATAGTATCCTCCATTTTCCCTGTCAATCATTGTATATTGAACAAAATTTTGAGTTATGATTATCATTTGGAACCATCAGAAGAATTAGGTAATAATAGAGTCCTTCCATGAGCTGCCATGCTTTGAGAAATTAGAATTTCTGATTATTGGTGGATATTCCTCTCATCAAAATAGTAATCCTTCTTTGTACACATGAATGCTGTTAATTTTCTTAGTATTAGAAACAGCTAATCATTGGAAAATATGAGCTGGAAAAATGAATGTATAATTATGAGCCACGTAAGAGTAGCAGTAGAGTTTATTTAGTCCTCAGGACATGTCTAAGCAGACAACAAGACATAAAAGATCATATTTTTTTTAATAAATTTGTATGCTCAGTCTATTCTGCACACTAATGAGGAAGTCTTCCACATCCATTGGACTTTTTTTTTTTTTTTTTTTTTTTTTCAGATCCCTAAGTAAAAAGGGACACAGGCACAAACCATAAAGGTGGCATTTAGCTTTTTCCTTACAAGTGACTCTGACTCAGATAGGTTTTGGCTCTGTGGAACAGGGAAAGTCACTTAAAAAAAAAAAAAAAAAAAGGAGATTTACTCGGCATGGATAATTTTCCAAACAATGAGAATTGAAATTACAAATGTGGAGAGTTACCTGTACTATTCTGTATTTTTCTCAGCAACTAATATCCTTTAAAATTGCATTTGCTCACATTACTACAAAAAAAGAACCCTGCCAATTAGTCTTTCCCACAACCTCTTACATCCTAGAATCTCTCAGCAGTCCTATTATTGTATTTTTAATTTAAATACTGTCATATGAAATGTATTTACCTGCCATTTGTGGAAACAACCTCTTCCGATTTTGTACACCAAAGAGCAAAATTTTGTCAGTGCATGGCATTCAGACCAATATTTTTTTACAACAATATTTTAAAATTAGGGCCTAGTATGTTTAAATTGTAAGGTTTCTGGTAAAATGCCATTTCTGACTTTCCTCAGAACGTTTAAGAATGCAGCATTTTGCTGAGTCCACATGCCTACATAGCAATCATTGTCAGAATAGCAACAAATGATCTCAGACAGCCACACTCTTTTCAATTTGCCTAGAGTCTCGTGCCACCCTTCATCATAGTAAAAATTGTGTTCTTTCGTATGGTAGACTTAAGAGTGAAATGTTTCTTGTATTTGTGATTATATCCAACCTGAGAAAATAAAAGGCCTATGAAGTTATATGAGTTTTTTTTTAAAAATGAAAAAAGTATATTTCTTACTATTAATGAGGAAGGAGACCCTGTTCATGTGGGAGAAGCTCATATTTTTAACAGAAATAAAGACCAACCACAGTAGGAAATGGGTTGGTTCTTGACTCATTCAAATTGTTTCATTTACACACTTTACTTGCTCAATGCCTTAGGAATTATGTTTTAAATTAATGCTTTAATATATGTCTTGGTTTACTCACTATCAAGTGGCTATCCACATTAATAAGAAGTATCCAAAAGGATTGAGTAGATAAATCTCCAACCTGACATGTCACAGAAAAACTGCAGGATTTTGCAACATCACAGATTTCAGGCTCTCAACCAATTGCTGCTCCTTTGGAATGGTGTCCTGATCCATCTAGGGACATCTGGGATAAAGTGTATTTAGAGATTACCTGGATTTGAGCTATTCCATTTATGAGAGGTTCATCCAGTGTTTTAAATAGAAAGGGATGTTGGTTCCCAGAGGACAAACGGCCGTGGACAGATCTATGTTGTTTGGTTTTTCCTCCTGGGTCAGAGCCTTGTAGCTGGAATTGAGACCTGCTCTTCATTTTTCATCCTGTTGATCACACTGTGATTTGGGCCTATATTTAGGAGCTTTTTACATCTAGGCAATTGTCTCTATTACGTGGCCTCCTTCAATTTCATAACAAGATGCTCACTACTAAAGGTAGGATGGTTTTAAATAAAGACAAAATTCCAGTTTTTCTATTAGTGACTCACATTTATTTCCGAGAAGCACCAAAGAACCAAGAGTACCCCTCCTCCTTCTCCTGTTCTCTGCTTGAATTTGCATTTCCTTCTTGCTCCCCTCTATTCTCACAAAGAAGCAAGGAAAGTAACAGATTCAAAATTCTTACAACTTAATGTCAAGTTTAGCATAAAATCTAGGAACACGTGTTTTGTTATTTACAAAAATAATTTATGTACTTGGACTCAAGTGACACATTAAGGAATACTCTATAATTGGGTATGCTTCATTTGATTCTACAAAAATTTATTAATAGTGCGAAGCACTGTACAAAATTCAGAAGACAGAATTCTATAGAAGGTCCTCCCCTGGCATGGTTTACAACAAAACAGAAGAGAAAAACTACACAAATTAATTCTGCAATTATTACTTTTTTTCTCCTGTCTGGACCATTTTTCCCTGGGGTCATACCACAAGACGCTAATTCTCATCCTCCCAGGTGTTGATAGTGGGTGTGAAAAGCTTATATGGCCCACTGCAGCAGAAATATTGGGAAAGGCTTTAGTCTTCATCCAAAAGATGCTTTACTCTCTTTAGAAACACTCTTTCTACTCTCAAAATAATAATTTTTTCTCAAATATAAAGATAGTGAAGATAAATTTTAGTACTGATGCAAACTGAAAATTTTAAAAGAATATGTAAAATATATATATATTTATCCCTCAGAGGCTTTTCCTTAATATCTTAACTCATGCTCTCTACACTTTTCCCCAATTTGAAATCATGTGGTATATGTATTTTAGTCAGCATTTCTGCTGTTGTGACTGAAAGACCTCACAAAAACAATTTTAGAAGGAAAAGTTGATTTGGTATACCAAGGTTTCAAAGGTCTCAGTTCATAGACAGCCAGCTCCATTGTTCTAGACCCAAGATGTGACATACATTATGGCAGAAAAGGTTGGTAAAGAATAGCAGCTGAGGATATGACCACCAGGCAGCAGAGGGAGTGTTTCACTCACTAGATACTAAATGTAAACCCCAAAGGCACTCCCCCAATGACTTATCTCCTCCACCCACTCCCTACCTGCCTACAGTTACCAGTTAATCCATTCTAGTTTACTGATTAGGTTAAGGCTCTCCTCACTCCATCATTTTACCTTTAAACTTTCTTATATTGTCTCACACATGAGATTTTGAGCTAATATCCAAACTACAACAATATGCAACTATGATACAGCAAAACTTTTCAATACTAGAAAATTACATAGTTTTCAATATTCCTCTACTCTTACATTATTGATATGAGAGTACTTTTGTGTACAAGTTTTTAGAAGGTTAGGACTCCTCATAGGATGTTGTAAATTGTGTTTCTTAAAGTTTGTATGAATTCATGTTTCTATCAATAGTACACAAAATTCCCCTCTCATTACACTCTTGCCAACATTGAATATTATGTCTTTAAAATCTTTTTAATTTCAAAGGTCAAAATGGTCAAATTTAACTTTCATTTCCTTGAAACTATATTTTAAATTAGATATATATGTGTAGGTATATATACATAATATATGTATTTTGTAAAGATATTATAACTATAGTCCATGTCCATTGGAGTCTACAAAAAATAAGTAAAAAAAATTGATAAATATTTAAGATTTAAACTCTTCATTCAAATTTACTTGCAAAGCATTGCTATAATGAAGTCATATTGCCACCAAACCTATATTCACACATTTACAATTTGTCACTTCTGTAAGTCAACTCACTTAAATGAATCTTTTTTTTAAAGAGAGAGAGAGAGAGAGAATTTTTTTAATATTTATTTTTTAGTTTTATTTGTATGTGGTGCTGAGGATCGAACTCGGGCCACACACATGCCAGGCGAGCGCGCTACCACTTGAGCCACATTCCCAACCCTTAAATGAATCTTTTTAAAAAACTTTTACTTAATTAAATATTAACACTTTCAGAACTATTACAGGTTAGTTTTGACCACCCATAATCACTTCCCAGGCAAGAGATCTGGACAACTAGAACCTTTCAATGTATAAAACTGAAGAGAGAAAACTGATCAAAAAGAGAGGGAGAAACCCCTTCTAATTACATACAAACGTCTCAGTAGTGAGCAATCATGAGAAAGGAAATGCTGGAAAAGTACTTGACATTTAAATGTCAATTTAATCAAATTATGCAATTTTAAAATGTAGCTGAGCATAATGGGCTCTTTAAATTGTTTAAACCATGTCTTTTTCCAAAAAGGTACAGAAATTGAGCGTTTTAGTGTCTTAAACTGTCTTTTGAACCAACATCCTTAAAGAATTACTTAATGAATTAGATTATTATACTTTTAAAATAAAAATATAAGTTTTATGGTTTTTCCAGAATAAAAGATATAACTATATCTTTTATACCAAATAATGATTGGTCAGAAATTGGTTCCCAGAGGACAAATGGCCGTGGACAGCTCTAGGTTGTCTCTAATTTATCCTTCAGATAATGTTCTGAAGGATAAATTAGAGAATTTAGGTGCATGATTTCTAGGAAGAAAAATTAAGATTTTGAGGAAGGCAGGATAAAACTTCTTACTTCCTCACTAATTTATTTCCCTTAATTTTAAGTAGGAATTAACCTTAACCCCAAATTCCTCATTCCTGGTCTAGACTGTTCACTACACAGAGAACTAATGAGAACTAATTGTCTTGCTTGGGCTTCCTGATTTATCAGGTTTTTTTGTAGAACTCTGAAAAATAGGCAGTTATCAGAACAAGATAGTCAGGGAAATAGTCGATTTAGTTCTTTCCTAAAGATCAATGAAACTTTAGCTACAGGCACGAATATTAATAATATACAGTATATTCTTCACTTCTAGATTGATAAAAAATATATAATTCCTATGTTGTTGGAGAAAATGAAATACTATTTTTTGATCACCCTTCTATCACAAAAAAAAAAAACAAAGAAGTTGTCTGCATGTGCTATTATGAACATGAGATTTAGAAATCAGCATCTCGATTTTAATCTCAACTCTATTTCTTAGTTCCATGATCTTGGACAAGTCTTTGTGCTTTACAAATGTGGATAATTCATACCATTTATGTTTTCATGAGAATTAATTAGCATTATCCCACTAAACATGATAATGCATATAGAGTAATTAGCATAGTGCCTGAGTTAGTTAAGTCCTCACCATTAGCTGTTTCTAATTCTGTTCTTAGTAACTAGCAACATAGGTCTGGCTCACTTCAGTTAAAAAAAAATTATATATATATATATATATCACTTCAGTTAAAAAAATTATATATATATATATATATATATATATATATATATATATATATATATATATATTATATATATATTTTAACAGTTGCCAGGAAGATTGGATAACTAGATTAGATCTAGGAGAAGGAGACATGAACATTGCCCAAACTCAGAACACGAAAATGAGTGGCCCTTGTGACATTGCTGGGTTTCAGTACTGCACACAGCAGGCAGCCTCTTGCATCTGAACCTGTAAGGCCAAACCTTACTGCAGCCACAGAAGATACTGTGGTCACTGCCTCTCCATACTATCCATATCTGTTTGGATTGGCAAATTCCTTATTTTGACCTATAGTAGTTATCATCTAATCATGAATCAAAAACCACACAATTCACTTGCAGGGTGGAAAAAGCATAATTAACTAGTAGAAGGATGTTATGTGCTAAAAAAGCAAACGAGGACTCTGAAATGTTCAGAATTAGCAAGTGTAAAGGCACAGCTATTACCTGTAGGCTGAGGATGGGTGACCAGCAAATACCCCTCTCAAGGTTGAAATTAAGACTTCCTTGAAGAAGATGTGGCTATCAGGAGTTTTTACCTTTAATTGGCAAGGCTCCTTGTTACAAGGGTATGGAAGGGCCACAGTATATCCATAAAAGTGCTCTCTATGAATGGAGGGTGTGAGCCAGCAGAAGCATAAAAAGTAACAGAAGCAATGGGAGAGGAGTGTGAAAGTTTAGATAAGCAGCCCTGTGCTGCTGGATCACTGTGGGAAGGAGATTCTTAGAAGCAGCCTTGGGTAGGGAGAAGAGTGGTTTGAAGTGCTACTGGAATTCCTCAGTGGGAGCTGCCATATTCTTGAATGGAAAAATAATAACAGAGGACCAAGCTCCAAAGAAAACTCCTTCCTGTGCCCTCTATAGAACCTAGTATTCTACCAGCTGACAAAGGACAATGCTTACTGGCTCCAGTACCAATTGCACAATGAAGGACAAGGGAAAGTAGATTTGAAGCTGAGAGGAAATAAGTTGTAACTGGTATGTAAGTACACAGCTTAGTTTCCAGAGGGGCTGGGGAACAGTATCTGGCACTTTTAGGCTCTCAGACCCATGGGGTGGTGAATTTTCTAAACACAGGCAAGTGTTTCAGATGTCAGGCAGCACGAAAGAAAGACTAACAACATTACCACCCTTGCTGCTATTAATCGAACAGAGCTTTAGAGTTTACACATTACACTCACATTCATTACCTCATTTTATGTGTCTAGATTTCCAAATTGTAGAGCTCATATTTAAGTATTCTATTTAAATCTCACGTTTCATATCATCTTCTTTCCCATGCCTAAATTAACATCTTGGAGTAAATAATAAAGTGCATATGCAAAGAAACTTTGTCAGATATTTCATGATCATTAAAGCATAAAATTTTACCTAACTGCACAAAATTAACAAAATCAGAGAAAATAAATATAAGCAGTGAGATTTTCAGTTCACAGTATTGGATAAAACAACGTGTGGTATCAATATATGTATACAAGTAGAAACCAATAGGACATATATATAATGCAGGCATGAAAATGATGTTAATTTGAAAGTTAGACATTAATAGGATCCCACCTAATATAGAATTTGTATATTCTTTGCATGTTTTTTTCTTTAAGTTATCTTTTTAAATTTTTTATTTAATTAGTTATACATGACAGTATAATGATCTTGACATATCATACATTTGAATCAAAAGGGGTATAATTTCTCATTTTTCTGAGTATACAAGTTGCAGAATCACATTGGTCATACAGTCACGTATATACATACAGCAATAATAGTGTCTATATTATTCTGCTGTCCTTCCTATCCCCCCTCCCTCTCCCCTCCCCTCCCATCACTTCTCTCTACACAATCTAATGTGACACATTTTTTTTTTAATGTTTAATGAATTGTTTTTTTCAGTTTTCATTCTTTGGTTTCTTTAATTTCTTAGGATATCCACTTGTTCCTGGCATGATAAATCTGCCCCAGCAGCTTTTGATACTAATAAGTACACCTCTTTTTTTAATATTTTTTTAGTTGTAGTTGGACACAACATCTTTATTTATTTTTATGTGGTGCTGAGGATCAAACCCAATGCCTACTACTGAGCTACCGCCCCAACCCCCCTCTTTTTTTAAATAATTTTTTTAGTTGGAGATGGACATAATATCCTTATCTATCTATTTGTTTATTTATTTATTTATTTATTTATCAGGGTACTGAAGATCAAACGCAGTGTTGCTACCACTGAGCTGCAACTTCAACCCCAAGCACCCTTCTTTTTGAAACACATTTTTCTGTTGGATTCCATGATATCACATTGGGCTTGTTTTCACTTTACTTCTCATGCCTTGTCTGCTAAGATTCCTTTGATGGACTTTGATGCCCTCTTCTATAAAATTTCGTAGTGTTTGTTTCTGCCCTCAAAAATTCTGTGTTCCTGTGTGTGTGTGTGTGTGGTGTATGTATCTCCAGTAATTTCTATCTTCACCTATAGACAGATATAGGTAGATATCTAGTTGTCATTTCTTTCTTCTTCACTTTCCTCCAAGCGTTGCCAAAAATGGGCTCAATGAAACTCCTACAGTTTACCATACCTATGTGTGGGCAACATAGCAGCATTCAGCCAGTTGTTTTAGCAAGAGACCAAGATGTGAATTTTGCCAAATGCTCACATATGACTGATAACCAAAATCTGTTAATTCTACTTGTTAAGTATTCACCTTAAGTCCAGGTATTTCTTTCCATCTTCTTAGCCTTCAAATTCTAAACTATCAACAGTTTTTTGTTGTTGTTGTTGTTTTTGTGAAATGCTGCAATACTAGCTATCAGGTTTCACAAGAACCATTATTGTACCTGTTTAATCAATTTCCCACATAACAGCTAGCATTCTGAAGACCGCAAAGAGATATTTCACTATTCTGCATCAGAATAGGAAATTGATGTCCCTTTGACACTGGGTCAAATTTCAAATCCAAACTTTCTTAAGTACTTTCTTAACGTTTCTTATGCTTTCCTCTAAGACCTGGCTTTGTACTTTTTCTGCAACCATAGCAATCACTATTTTCCCTCCTGCTTTAGATACCAAACAAAATAATTTAGTTTCTATAAAGCTCTTTGTAGTTTTCTTATATCTAAAAAGTGTTTCACCAACGTGTGACTGGCATACTCCTCGATAAAACTCCAATTAAGTTTGCATCCTGGCAGCACTCCTTAATACCTTTTTTTTTTTTTTTTTTTTTTTTGTCGTACTGGGAATTGAACCCAAGGCTTAACTACATCCCCAGTCCTTTTTTAAATTTTGAATGTTTTTTTAGTTGTCAATAGACCTTTTATTTTATTTATTTATATGTGGTGCTGAGGATCAAACCCAGGTTCTCACACATGCCAGACAAGCACTCTGCCACTGAGCCACAACTCCATTCCTCCCTAGTCCTTTTACTTTCTTCTTACCACCCCATCCCTTCTTTTCTTGACAGAATCTTGCTGAAGCTGGCCTCAAATTTGTGATCCTTCTGTGATAACCTCTGAGTAGCTGGGATTGCAGGCTTGCACCCTTGAACCCAGCTGCCCTCCTCTTTTATAAGCATTAATTGCACTGACAGTATTAGTTCAATGTAAGAGTGAGGATCACAGTTAAATTCTTTTGGGGGTATTTCCCAACACTTATCATGGTATCTAACTTAGAGTAGATGCTCAATATTGCAGAATGAATAGTTATTCTAACCATGATGGAATTAAATTCTATTAAATAGAACATTAATTTTGCATATTTTCAAAATAATAAAATGTGTTTTTCTTGTTTTTATGTATTCAGACATCTCAAAACACCTGAAACATAATATGCAAATCAGTTAAGTATATACTAGATTAGTATATAGCTATGTTATATTAATCAGCTTTTCATTGCTGTGACCAAAACACCTGACGAAACAACTTAAGAGGAAAGATTTATTTTAACTCATTGTTTCAGAAGTTTCATTCCATGGTCAGTTGGCTCCAAGATAGGGATATCACCAAGGCAGAGCAGAGGAAAGCTGTTCACCCTGTGACAACCAAGAAGCAGAGAGAGGAGATAGAGAGAGAGAGAGAGAGAAGGAAATGGGGACAAGATAAACCATTCTAGGTGTGCCACCAGCAAACAATTTTCTTCAAGGAGGTCCTTGAAGACTACTCCCCAATAATCCATTCAATTTATGAATAATCCACTGCTGAGCTTGAGCTCTCATCATTCAATCATTTCCCATGCACCCCCTTCCTGAACATTGCTATATTAGGGAATAAGCCTTCAAAACATGAGGGAATATTCCAGACTCAAACTATAACATACATCAAACACAAAATATTATTCAAAATGATAAGCTTTAAAATTAAATGCTTAGAAACTTCATCCTATAAAGTCTGCACATAATTTCAAGAAAAATCAAGTTAAAAAAGAAAACACACAAAAATCTGCCTATAGGCTCAGTGTAGTGAACCATGATGTTTATATCTGTTTGTCTGTAAGTGAATCAGAGAAATAAGGCATTTCATTTGTCTTAGTCAACAGAAGAAAAAGAATAATTTTTGTAGTATGCAAATATTACCAATTAAAGAATTGAATAATTGGAATGCATTCAGACTCCATAGCAAAAAATCTATAGAAATATTTATTATTCTCTGTGAGAAAACATAAAAATTTATAAAAGATAGTATAACTAATAATAATACATGGATTATTATTATTACATGGATTAGTATACACTTTCCATGTTCACAGGTGTTGCCTCCTTTCAGAAACAAGAAATACACATTTATTTTGCATGTCTGTAAACTTATAAGTAGTTTCTTTCTGTTGAACTGTTCTCCTTGTCTGAATGGAGTTTTCATCTCTGCTTTTTGTGTAAGCTAAGAAAATCTGCTTACTTTGTCAGTGTCCAAAAGCTGGAGACAGGTGACTGTACACCTTAGGGATTCCCATTCCTCCTTTGTGAGAAGTTTCAGTTCATCTAAATAGTCTCTCAAGTCTTCTCCAGCCACAGAGTTCCATAATCCAGGCAAGATCATTTCTCCTGGGCACTAGAAGATACTCACTAACTTACTCATGGATACGTTTTCATTCTGACAAACTTCTCAAAGCAGATTAAAAACAACGCTGTGAAGATCTTCTCCTGTAGTTTGGCAGTAGATTGTCAAACCTCAATGAAGAGAGACAGCAACAGCCCCAGAAAACTACCAGTTCTACGGAATACACCATCCACAAATAAAATATAGCTTGATCCACTTTAAAATCAATAAATATTTTATTTGTGGCCAAAAATTTTTTGATCTCTCTTGTCAATCAACAAGTACCTGGAGATGAGAGCAGTCAGCCCCTGCAAGTGTTCCCTTGGCCTGATCGCCCACTTGGCTCACATGCTTAGCCCCTGGGAGTGCTGAACTTTGCAGCTTTCATTTAGAGGAAGATAACTCTGGATAGATATTTAGGAGGCTGATGAACCATATTAAAAGAATAGTCGATAATTCTTTATCTCTCTAAGGAAACACTGGGATACTTAGAAAGTTGTTGTATTTGAAATATTTGTGGTCATTTGTTCTCAAAACTGTGGATCTTATTTTACAAATCTGAAAGATGCTACTTTTCTAACATAGCATACAAAATAATCAAGTTGTTTAGAAAAAAAATGTTATGGTCTCCTTGTATAATTTTTGGTATAATGTACGTGTCTGCTGATCTCTGCAGCATCTAACATAAATTACTTGGTATACATAATAAAATTTTATATTGTGTAAACTTTAGGGTAGAATGATTAAACTTTCCTTCACTTTTTTAAACTAGGAAATAGAGGTACATATCTTCCATTTTTTAAATGTCTGTGTTCTAATTTAATGTCTGATTTTTTGGATTATGAGTAGTTATAATTATCCTAAGACATAAAATTTATCAAAAATACTGTTGTGTAAGTGGAAGAAAATGTATACTTCAAATTTTGTGATTATAATGATTATTATACTAATCCACATCCTATTATAATTTTCCAAAGCCCCAAAACATTTTCCTTACTTCACATGCAAACACACACAGGTGCAGTCAGATTAAACTTATTAATATTAGTCTTTCAATTATACATTGTGGTTTAATACCATATACAATAAAATAGCATTTTGTTAGATATCATTCTGCTCTGTAACATCCTAATAATTTAGAGATACAAAGAGAAAGACTTTATAAATTAGTATTTATTTAACCACAAAACTCTGTGAAGGTTTTTGAGGATTCAAAACACTATTATCTTAAAAATATATCTTTAACAGAAAAAGGAGCTAAAATGGCTCATTATTTCTTTTTCATGTCTTCCTTCTTAGTGTATGGCCCAAATGTTTGAAAATTGGTCTTGAAATTTGAATTCAGGCAAAATAATATATCTAAATACATTGAGCCAGACATGTTATACTTTTTTAACATCCGACAAATGTTTCTTACATTACATTCTAGAAGGACAAAAACTGTGTAGCCTTTGTTTTTATATGAGGAAATTAATCCATGCAAATGTTTAATATTTCCATCTAGCCATGGTTAGCATCAACTTCTGTACTTGGATTTATGCAGGAGGATTTAGCAAAGCACAATTACACACACAAAAAAAAGAGATCTTGAAACATTGGATTCTGCAGTCTTACTAGTCTGAGTTATATGTGTGTTTGTCCTTTTTAAATTGACAGCTAAAATTCAGTTTGCTTTAAGAAGTGGCTTCTTAACAAGAAACCGATTTTCCATAATCCCTTAAGACCTACTTCTGTTTCCATGAAGTGTAAGTATTCTTACAGTGCCTCTTCCAGTAGCAATAAAGGTATAATGGCCAAAATCCCTTCAGTACAGCAGGATGGAAGACATACTTAGCCGGTGATCTTCTTTTCAAGTGGTGGAATGGAATAAGCATGAACTTTGGAAGCAGACCTACATTAAACATTGCTCTTTCTTCAATTAGCTATATAGAGTTATATTAGTAGCATAAATTCACCAACTTTTATCTTTTTTTAAAAAAATGCACTTTTTAATAATTTTTATTTATTTGTATATGTAGTGCTGAGGATCAAACCCAGTGCCTCACCCACGCTAGGCAACTGCTCTACCACTGAGGCACACAATCCCAGCCCTTCACCAAATTTTATCTTTAAAAATGAAAAGAAAAACCAAGGAAAATGATATCTACCTGTGAGAATGTCATAAATTTTTAATAAGACAATGAACATAAAATGACTATGCAAAAATTACAAAATCTGGAATACAGTAGGTGTATAATGACTGCTAATCTTTTCCATTCCCTGGTTAGCTGCCTGAATGGTTCCCTCTCATGCTAAAGACGTAGCTTTGGAAACTTGGGGTAAATTACAGTGCAGACAGTCCCATGAAAATTGTGCAAACTGTAAATTTAAAATAAGTTGTACAGAAATTAACCTTGATAGCTTACATCATCTCAAATACAATGAGGCATTATTCATTCAGTGAACTAATTAGGTCAAATACCTTCATGAGTCTCAAGTGCTTTTCACACATAACCACTTCTTTGCCTCCATGTTCTCAGTTATTCATTCAGCACATATTTACTTACTATCAACTATGTGCCAAGCCTATGGTGGATGCTCGAGGAGAAAAAGCTGATTAAAGCAATCATAGACCTTGTTACCACTGAGATATATCTAGAGGTACAAATAATTTTAAACAAATGTCACAAAATTCTATATCCACAATAAGTGATGACACTTCAGTTATTCAGGAAGTGTAATATTTATAAGAACAGTTGTTTCCAAAACCCACTCAAATATCTGCCCAAATATTATTCTATTCCATTTTTAATTGATGTTATCTACTTCCAAAATGCATTTAAATGCTTTTTAGGAAGATAACTGTGTCTCCTTTGATGAAGGAAAGCTTTCAACATGTTATTTAGACCCGTGAAAAAGTGTTTTTCTAGCATAAAAAGAATCTTACTGTAATTAGGCAACTCAGTTATAGAGTATAAAATATAGATGATGAATCAAATGTTTCCATTAAGCACCCACTTACAGGTAAAAATATATTCCCAATCATTGAGTGCTAAACAGTAAATCCCTAGGTGCCTTTTTTCTATACTGTACTTTGTTTCTCCATGATTGGAAGTTGACAGTAAAGAAGCAAAAACACCTGTTTTAATATAGGTGCATTTAGAAATTGCTTTTTCCTCTTTTCTCACCTTCTTTCCTTCCAAGGGCTCACTTGTTGGAGCTTTTATGGTTATATATTAGTAGTATAAAAGAATGATGTGATCTTTGCAGCTTTCAAATTACTGCCAAGGAAGCCATCTTTGCACTGAATGGAATCTTGCTTCTCGTGCTGAGCACTGCAAATAGCCTTCTGCTTATTCCTTTATAGGCCTTGGAAGGAAAATGAGCCATGTGTTTCCATTATGATGGCCTGACTCCGGAAAGAAATGTGCAAACAAGCCTGTATATTTTTACTGAGCTCTCAATTAGTTTAATTTAGAATTGCAATGTGCTTTTTAGCTGAGATGTCATAAAGCTGAAGGGAGCATGAGCAGGGCTGTACAAGTGCAGCTCTTGATGGGATCTCATTGTCATCTTCGATGGTGTTGTCCAGGGGCAGCTTTAGAAAAGACATCTGAGAAACTGAAAGTGCTTAATTGTGATATAATTAAAGTGAAATATTTTCGTGTAATTTGCATTTCAACTTGTCATTGATGGTGATTAGCTTCAGTAACTTTATGTACTGTAGCTAACCACCATTTAGAATTCTAAGAAAATTAGCATTTACATATTAATAACCTATGATAATGCCTTAAGGGTATAAATTAATGAATTCTGGCCCCAGCATGCTTTATCCACCGTCTGATTGAGCCTTTTCAAATCTGAACATGAGGAGCTCGTCATTTGAACATCAAATAATCAGAGAGAGGAGGCAAATGCTTAATAGAGCCTGACTTTGTAAAGTTTTCCAATAAAATGTTAGTGTTTTAAGAGAAATTAGTTTTAAAACCCAGGTGGGTAATAAGGTTTCTTTTAAAAGAAATGTAAATAGCAGGATTCTGAAAATCAACAGAGAGCTGTTAGATAAATACAGAGTGGAGAACAGTCCAGGAGGACATCCAAGACCAGGGGATTACAGGGAGAGGGCGGAGAGAGGCTGCAAGACCTGGAATTAAAAGCATTTCAATCTCTGCTCCAATCTCTGTGCTACCAATGCACCGACAACCTCATCAAGTTCCAACCAGGGAAAATTAAGTGTCTGAAAATGGCAATATAATGTTACCCTGGTTAAAAAAATAATAACCCATAAAATATAAAGGCATGTTTTTGTCAACTATGAATAAGATTGTCTCATTACTTGAGTTTAAATTGTTAAACAATTAATACATAGTTATGATTATAATTGGTTTTCTCAGTAGGAATCATTAAATGTCTATGTCATAATAGCTGGCAATGTTCAGAAACTGAGCTTTAATTAAAAACTGCTGGTGAGTTGATGCATGGTCAAATGAGAAGGGAGAATACACATAGGGACCAAGAATGAATTGCTTGAACTCACTGTAAAAACAGAAAATTTTAATTGCCAGAATCAACTCAGGGACCTGAGAGTAGATTTCTGTGGCTTCCAGCCAGTCACTCCACACCCTCCTCGTCTCTCCTCCTTCATTATTCCTTTTAGAAACAATGATTTCATTCATCCAACAAATACTAATAACTTGCCATGTGCCAAGTTTAGGGCCAAGTTTAGAAAACAAGGTAGTCAAGTTACTTCTTCTTGTGAAACATACATTATCCTAGAGATAATAGATCAAGAAGGAAACAAATCAGACAGTTAGGCAAAGGAAATGAAACAAGGTCACATGGTAGAAAGTGACTGAAGGTGTGCGAGCCTGGTTACATGGAGGAGTCATGCAGAATCTCTCTGAATTTGAAAATTTTGCTGAGAGAAGTATGGTGAGAAGTCCAGCCACGTGGAAATCAGGCAGGACAGAGCAGCAGCTCGTGCAAAGGTCCTAAAGTGGGACAAGATGCTGAGCTTAAATAAGAGTGTGTTTTCCTCTATGTTACTCCATGTTACTCTAAATATGATGGAAAAAGCTCTGGAATTATAAGTAGAAAAGCAATCTTATATCCTAAAACTTATATCCTCAACTCAGTGGAGAGCAATTGGGGAGGGAAAAAATTGGAAATGGGAAGGATAGTAAGCAGACTGCTATAGCCACTCAAGCAAGAAAGCAGCTCTGTGGAACTAGAGAGGAGAGAATGGATTTAAAGTTGATTTAGATATTTTGAATATAAATCATTTAAGTTTGCTCATGAGATAAATGTGGGAAGGAAATAAAGGCAAAAATTAAGGGTAATTTGGCAGACAGTCATGCTTTTATTGGAATGGGATAAAACAAAGTAGAGGCTTGGGGAGGGGCAGATGATGCAGAATTCTGCTTTAGCCCATTTGGTTTTATGTGCTGAATAGATAATCAAAGGGAGGAGATGTGATATTTGAGTCTGAAATTCATACGAAAGAAAAAGACAAGACTAAAGGTATTAACCATGGAAACAAAGATTTTTTTATTTAAAAAATGGCTTTTTGTTGTTGTTTGCTTTTTTATTTGTTTGTTTGGCTTCTGGGGATTGAACTCGGGAGCACTCAACCACTGAGCCATATCCCCAGCCCTATTTTGTATTTTATTTAGAGACAGGGTCTCACTGAGTTGTTTAGTGCCTCACTATTGCTGAGGCTGGCTTTGAACTCAAGATCCTCCTGCCTCAGCCTCCTGAGCTAACGGGATTATAGGCATGCACCATTGCACCCAGCTGCTTTTTGTTTTTGAAGTGAGGTCTCATTGCATTGCACAGACTGGTCTCCAGCACATGAGCTTATATAATCCTCCCTCCTCAGCCTTTTTCTTTTTTCAGTACTGGGGATTGAACCCAAGGGCCCTTTTCCACTGAGTTATACTCCCAACCTTTATTAATTTTTATTTTGAGACAAAACTGCTCAAGTTGAACTGGAACTTGCACTCCTCCTGCCTCGGTTTCCCCAGCCACTGGGGTGAGAGGTGTGCACCAATATGCCTGGTTTATGGAGGTCTTTTAAAAATATAAAAATGGATGAGATTACCTAAAGAAAGAGTATAGCAGAGGAAGTCCTATCTCAATATTTAAAGATTGGTTGGACAGGGAGATGCAAGCAAAGGAAACTGGTTATAAGCTGTCAGATAAGAAGAAACTCAGAAAATGTGCTGCTGAGGAAGCCAAGAGATAAGTGTGCTTGAAGAAGGAAAGGGGTGAACTCCTAGACACCAGCTCCTCAGTTATTCCCTTTGGTCACCATCCTTATACTGTGCTGGCAGAAAATCGTGAATTTCTAAGCTGTTGCCACTGTCAGTTCACATCCTCAAATCTTATAACATGTCAATATTCACCCATTCACCTTAGTTTAGTTTTATTTAGTTTTACTGTATATGTTTAAGATGTACATGATTACAGTAGTCAAAAACCAAAAATGATGGTTACTAGGGGCAAGAAAAGGTGACGCAATGTAGAGAAATAAGTCAAAGGGTACAAATTTGCAGTTATGTAGTATGAATAAGTCTAAGTACACATGACGAGTATAGCTGATAATATTGTATTATACATTGAAAATGTGCCAGAAGAGTAAATTTAGGTGCTATTAACACATACACAAACACATACCAAAAAAATGCTTTTTCTTGTTTTGTTATTCACTCAATAATTATTTATAGGACTCTTACCATATGCAAATTATTGTGTGGCATGTGTTATGTTAGATAAAATTCTATATAAAATAGGCCTCATCCTTATGATGGAAAAAGCTGCTTTATGTGCTATTCATCAACTTCCTCTCCTACCTCTTGTAACTATTTGTAATGTGTATTACTTTCAAACATCAAATCTCATTGCTACCACTTTGCCCCTTATGTTGTTACAGCTGTAAAAGTTATAAACCCACACACATCTTACCTAATCTTTTGATTTATGAAGTCTTTAGAATGTGGCATCTCCCATACTCCTGCATATCTCATTCAAGGTCAATCTTATATCTACCTTGCTCATGTGTACTCTGTCCTTTTGGAGCTTGCCTAATTAATATGTCTTCCCTATTCTGTATCCCATCTCCCTATCTATCCCATTCCCTTAATCTAGAAACATGCTCAAATCTCTGTTATCCCTTAGCATCCAATAATTGATTCCCAAATCCCTTGTGGATATGAAAATTTTGGGGTGCTCAAGTTTCTTATATAAAATGCTGGCACACTTACATATAAGTTATACACATCCTCCCATACCCTTTAATTGATCTTTAGATTATTTACTGTACATAGTACAATGTAAAGCTGTGTAAATAGTTATTATATTCTATTTTTATGTGATAATGACAAGAAAAAATAGTCTATAGCTCTTCAGTACAGACACAATCTTTTTCAAATATTTTTGATCAAAAATTAACACCACAGTTGCTTGAGTCTGTGAATGAAGAACCTGCTGATGTGAAATACCAGCAGTGCATCTAATGCACACTCACGCACACACTCACACAAACATACTAACTGGATATTCTGTAAGATTATATTCCTTTGAATCATAATCTTCAATTTGTTGATATCTAATCAAATTGATGGAATAGTGAACCTAAGAATGTATTACAAGAATTTTCTATTACTCATATTGTTAATTATCTCATAAAAGTTGCCTTCTACTATGACAGGACATCTATATACATGTTTGAAAAGTGCATGGCGTATTGACTGCTTTGTGAAAGATTTTTGTCTATTTTGTACCTAAACCAGGTGACCATGTGATGACCCCATCTTCCCCCCACCATATTTTCATTTAAACAATTGTTATAATTTTATTCTTTGATACGTCTAGACACCATGTGTCCCTTAAATTGTTTAAATGTGATTCTAATAAAAAAATGGAAATGCAGGTACTGAAATCCCAAAGTATTTCTCTATTTCAAAGTGGTCATCTATGTGATCCAACATCCCATATGCGTACACTACTTTTAAATACATTATGTTAATGGTAGCTTCATAAGTTTAACAGAGAGTTCATGGATTTTTTATTAAAAATATTATTTATTTTATTAAAAAATAGATCCTTGGATGCAAATTTGCAAAATTTTCCCTATAACATTTGATACTTTTGAGCTTTTACTCTGGAAACTTCTACTTCTTTGATTTCATCTGCCAAGCCTCCTACTCTGCTATAATTTTGAAATTATTTTTTCCCACATTCCCCTCCTCAGATAAGAGTTTCATTGAACATTCTTCCTGAATCTTACACTGAATTTTATAGCCACTTCCTTAAAAATACATATTTAACTCATTTATTTTAGTTCCACTTCATATTATATGCAATTACCTCTTAGACACCTGAAACCTGAAACTCATATCTGAAATGAAATTCATTGTTTTTAAATACCTAGTAACCCGTACTTCTCTCATAATATCCAAGTAAATTTTCTCAAGTTTCCTGGCTATCACCCAATGTGCAGCAACTGCTATCCATTCATTCACCAAAGGTGAAAACCAAACCTTTCATCTCTCTTTTCCTCCTTATTCATTGCCCTCATACATTGCCCTTTTTACTAAATTCTTCTTATTTAATTCCTAAATATTTCCCAGACTCAGCCTCTATACTCTGTGTCTATCACATTTGCTCTAATTTGCCCCTTTATTATCTTGTTCTGGGTTTACTACAGTGTCCTATTTTTTGACTTCTGTCTTTAATCACTGCTCTTCAGCCCCACCTTCATAGACAGGTATGCTTTCCTCCCGCCAGCCTCCCCTTTTGTGAATACTCTTTTTCTGTGCTTCCTAATTTCCTGTCTATCATTAAATATTTACATCTTGGAATATCAGTTCATATCTCAGTCTTTTCCACTAGACTGTGAACTTCTTTTCAGTAGGAATATTATATGAAATGTGTTTTTCTTCCAAATGCTTAGCACAGTGACTGAAATAAACTAGGTAGTATATAAGCATTAGTTGAATAAGAGAATGAATGGAAATGTCAAATCCATATTGCCTTTTTAAAAAAATTGCTGTGTATTTCTTCTACTATGCAAGGAAGAAACACTGCCAAACATACTTTTTATACTGCCTTATGCAGTTTTCCCTCAAATAAGAAACAATTGTTTTTATGTTGAAAGCTCCAAAGGTTTATTGTCTAAATTCAAAATATCTACAGGATCATAAATACCTTTGGTGGCATGGTGATCGTAAAGGGGAAAGGGGGCTGCAGCTTAGGGATAGTAAACACCTCACCTTGAGTGTTCATACCAAAAACAAACAAACAAACAAAAAAACGGGGAGGAACAAGTAAAACTCATCTTCCTCATCTTCTCTAGAGTCAGGGTTTCCAGCTGGTGATCCCTACTGCAGATGCACTGTAAAAACTTGGAACTCCTGCTATCTTAGGTCAGAAAATGACACTTTTTAGATAAATGTTCCCTATATACACTATACAAATTATATAAGGCAAAAAGCAATTTAAAGTGTTTTTAAAAAATTTTTTATTTGTTTTAATTAGTTACATATGACAGTACAATGACCTTGACATATCATACATTTGAATCAGATGGGATATAATTTCTCATTTTTCTGAGTGTACGGGTTGCAGAATCCTGTTGGTCATACAGTCACGTATATACACACAGCAATAATAATGTCTGTTTCATTCTACTATCCTTCCTTCCCTCCTCCCCTCCCTTCCCCTTTTAATACCTTTGCCTTTTGGTGGGGGAGGGGGTGGGGGTACTAGGGACTGAATTCAGAGGTATTCAACCACTGAGCCAAATCCCCACCCCTATTTTGTATTTTATTTAGAGACAGGGTCTCACTAAGTTGCTTAGTGCCTCTCTTTTGCTGAGACTGGCTACGAATTTGTGATCCTCCTGCCTCAGCCTCTGGAGCCCCACTGATTAAGGGTGTGCATCACCGAGCCCGGCACCTTTGTCTTTTTCTAATATTCTTTCTCCTCCTATTTCCCAGGCACAAACTGATCATGTGTCACACAGCTAATTCTGGGTCAACTTTCTCATAGTACTTAGAGTGCTTCTAGTTTTTATTGATTCCATCATCATGACATATTTTCCAGCTGCTGACTCTAGTCATGTTTCTGTTGCTATAGATACAGTGAATTTTTTAAAAAGGGGAATAAATAAGTCATTAAGCCTTTTAATACCAGAATTTTTAAAAAATTTCTATAATCTACCTAAGAAGAGCACAGTAGTTCTAAAATGAGTAATTTGAAATGTTGTATCAATTTCCATAACCTATCTTTTCTTTCACAAATAAATGAAGTTCTTTCTCACAAAATATAAATGATGATGATAACAGAATAATTATCATCATAAGTGGCTATATGTAAAAGTCCTTTGTAAAATATAAACATCTATGTAAAAGAAGTATGTTGTCATTGTTATTTTGTAGCCTTCTGTCCACTTATTCTAACACTTTTAGGTGTCAACAAGGGTTAGGAAGAGTATTCAAGGCATCAGATGGTAACAAATTGAGTCAACCTGCTAAAGCCATCATAGCAGGAGGTGGGTTAATTCTTGGGTTTCTATCCATGTTGTTATGGCCACAAGGCACAGCAAGAGAGGGAGCAGATAAGCAGAGAACAGCCACTCTTCCTACACTGACTAATCCACAGGAGGGAAGAACAGATCTCCAGTACCCAACTAGTATACCAGTGCCAGGCTGTTAATTTACAGTCTTCACAAGATCACCTCTATCTGGTGCAAAAACTTATCTCAAAATCCTCTTTGGTAACTTGAAAATGTAGTTGCTAGTTCATATGCATTAGTAAAACATCATTAATATGAGGAGAACCCTCAGAATTATGACAATCAGGAAGGAAACCTAGGGAGTTCAATCCATGTGGAGATTTGTCCTATTTAACCTAGTTTCAACCTTGTTCTCACCTTACCTCACTGTCATGGTCTCAGGAATGTAAATGTTCTGTAGCCTCCTCTTTCTTAACTTGCCTGTTTCTCCTCAAGGTTTCGCTTGCTAACTCAACACATTCTTCTAGTGGTATCCGAAACTAGTACATTTCTTCCTTACAGTATAATAGACAGGAATTGGTAATAATAATGCCCAACAATTGTTGCTATAGTAAGTTTAAATGTTTATAAATATTTATGAGACATGTAATGGCTAATCATATTAGCATGCATAAACCTGGTATGTAAGAAGGCGAGAAAGTGATTTTTATTACAATATAATGATAGTAATGAAGTAATAGAGTCTCTGAGAAAATGATAATATATGAAATTTATTTTCTTGTACATTCAAAAAAATATATCTCTTGAGAATGTAAGATGAATAAGACTCTCAAGAAACTCATGGTTATTCCTAAAGATGGACAACATCAAAATAATTATGAAAACTATAGTTGAGGAAATTCAGATTTTTAGAAATTCCTGTTCATGGAGCATTATGACACAAGAGGAAGAGCCACTAATGCATTTTTAGGAAATTGGGGGAAGTTTGCTGGAAAATGAAATTTCTTGATCACTAAAATTGATAATTCATATACACAGGTGTTGCCAATATAGAGTTGAATGAAATTCTGACCTTAGATCACAGTACCTTCGAAACATAGGCTGCAAAGATTTTTAGCTCCATAAGTTTCTGATATTGTTACATAAACATATTTAATAAGAGCAATTACAATTGTTTGTTTTAGAAAGTTAACCCAGAAACTTTTTGGATTGCCTTGAGTTCTGCAAGGAAAACACGATAGTTTCCTTTGATAATTTTTATATATTGATCTGCTGTCACATGAGTTTTCTGTTCAAATTTATACTATGTACATTTTCTAGGAACCCATAAACTGAGAAATTCACAGACACATGTGCATGCACAAACACGTATAGCACATACAAACACATCAGAACAATTAGAAGAAGTAAATGAAAAACTATTCTGTAGAATTGTTTCTGAAAAACAGACTTTTTAAAATTCTTTCAGAGCTTTATTAAAAATTGGGTCCTAATTCAAAATTATAAAGCAAATCTTCGCAATCCCCCCTTGAACAAAAATTGGGATATATGCAAAGTAAGATGCAAGAATTTCAGAAATAGAAATATTTGAAAGATGCTGAAAAATGTTTAAAATGATTAAATGTGAAGCTGTAACACTAAAAAACAATAATGTGTAACAAGAGAGTAAAGTCTGAGGTTAAAATATTTACAAGTCCTTTGTTATTTAGATAGTGTGGACACCATTATTAAATTTATAATTTTGTATCAAGTATGAATATAACACTCAAGAGCAATAACTAAAAATGAGTATAGAATATAGAATTTCTTAAAGAGTGGGGGGGAAGAATTTTAAAAACTTGAGCAGTTCAGTAGATAGTGTCCTACTGGGAGAGATATGAATTAGCATAAACTACACATACTTCAAACAACATTCATTAATTTGTCTACAAAATATTTGTTGAATGTATACTATGTCTACACTTATTCCTAAGTACTGTACAAATAGAGTTGTTTTTTTGTATTTTTATATAACAAACCAATCTCAATTTTAGTGGTTTAAAATAATAGCAATGATCTTTCTTTCTTTCTTTTTCTTTCCCTTTCTTTCTTTCTCTCTCTTTCTTTCTTTTTTTCTTTCTCTCTCTCCCTCTTTCTTTCTTTTCTTTCTCTCTCTCCCTCTTTCTTTCTTTTCTTTCTTTCTTTCTTTCTTTCTTTTCTTTTCTTTTCTTTTCTTTTCTTTCTTTCTTGGTACCAAGATTTAAACTCAGGGGCACTTTACCATTGAGCCCAGCCCTTTTTATTTATTTATTTGTTTGCTTACTTTATTTTGAGACAGGTTCTCACTAAATTGCTGAAATCTTCACCAGGTTTCTGAGGCTGGCTTTGAACTTGCAATCCTCCTGCCTCAGCTTCCAGAGCCACTGGGACTGAAGTGTGAGCCTCAATAATTTCTTTTGATCATGACTTTATATATCGGGCAAGGTTTAGTCTTTATTTCATAAAACATTAGCTGGAGCTGCTTAATGGAGGCTGGAGCATCCGTCACTTTAGCATCCGTCTAGCTGTCAGTTGAGAACCTAGCAATGACTGAGGGACAAGGTGTCTTGGTGCCTTTCTACATGTGTCACAGAAGAGTAGGTCACAGCTGAAGCTACAAAGCTCGGTTTTTGTGTCCTGACAAAAGGAAAGTTAAAGTCAAATAAGAAAAGCCAAGGAATATAATTTTATTACTAGAATTAAAGTGAAAGTAACATAAGGCTTAGGCAAAAAGCATTCTCAAATGGAAGAGTGAGTCTTCTCTAAGTAGAGAACCACAGAGGAAACAGTGCTGTTTCCAAATTTATTGCTGTTTTGGGTTACCTTGAGAACCTTCTGCACCCTTTGCCAATCAGGTCTTCAGCTCCTCTTTTACTCTGGCAGTGGAGGTCTTGATTGTAGCTGGTCTTCTCTGGAACTGTCATGGTAACCACCTTATTCAAGGAGGCTTCACTACAAGTCAATCCTATCTTAATGTGTGTAAATTTAATTGGGGTCAGTTGCCTGATAGAATTTACCTTAGTGCACCTGCATGACTAAAGAAATTTCTCTTCTGAAATATATTGAGAAGCCAGTGACAACAAATCCTATCTTTACAATGACCCCAATAGACCCTATCAGAAGTTAGTTCCACTGATCTTTCTTTCTTGACATGTTTCTTAATTGGCTCCTTTTGTTTCTACCTGCTTATACTCAAGGTTTGTGCACCTGTTATCTTTCTATAAGTTATTTGATTATTCATTTTCCTTAAAAGTAGTTTAAAGAAAACCCAGGACCTTGCTATGTTCTTGGTTCCTACTACCTAACACATGTACCTCTTCACATCACCTGTGGTTCTCCTGACAGTATGGCAGCTAGATACAAAGGTCATGTATCCCCAGAGAAGGACAGTCATAGTCTCAGAAGTCACATATAATACTGTTTTGTGTTAATAGAGCAGTCACAAACCATCATGCCCAAGTGGTGAAAGACAATTAGACATACTGATCTGTGTAGTTCAAAGGAAGGATTTGAAGTAGATGGTATAACCTGAGGGATCATGAGCACATACTTGGTAATTAAAGGCAAAAATTTAGATGAGTTCACTGAAGTATGTATTTAGAAAGAAGAGGTGAGTAGAGAAAAGAAAATTATAAGGTTCACAAACCATAAAGGAGCAGAGAGCAAGAAATGCCCAGATATCAGATGAATAGCTGTGGTGCTAGAAACCCAAGGCAAGGAAAAATTTAAAAGAAGTTTCCAAAAATATCAAACACAGCAGAGGATCCCAGAAATATAGGAGCAAAAAATCGAAGATTTAGGATATATTGGGTCATTAACAAAGTTGATGAGAGTGGTTTAGGTGGCTGAGAAGTGTAGGCATCACATGAGTTAAAAAAACTGAATATAAAATTCCTTCAATTAAAGGAACTGCAAAGGCTATAAGAGAGAGGAAGCATAGGGTTAAAAAGTTTTGTGTATTCTTGTAAAAAACATGAAAGAATTTAGTTTAATAAAGAGTTAGAGAAATATATTAAGGGGAGAAAAATTGAAGATAAAGGAGAAGTGGACTGTGTTCTTTCTGACCACTGTGCCACTCTGCAGTGGGCATATTGAATTCAGCACACCTCTGGGATTGTGTGCCCTAGGTGGGGACATACCGAGCTAAGACCGTGCCAATTTATTTGTATGTGATATAGAGCTACAAGTCACAAATTATATAATAATTTGACTTAGTTAAGCATCTGGAATATGGCATATGGAATGAAACTGGGTGATTATCTGATGAGAAGACATAATTAATTGACACCATCAGGTGAAAGATGAATGAATTTTTCCATGTGTTTATATTATGTGTTTATTTACATAATACATGATCCAAGTGATCTCATTAGTGAAGCAGAATATAGAGTAGACACTTAAAATTATGATTGGATTAGTTCATTGAAAGCTTTATCCTGATTAGCATTTGTATCTCAAAATACATATCAATCTAATATTGCATCTACTCAGTGACTAAGCATTAATTCTGCCTTATTTTGTCATTTTATGTGAGAACATTAAAATTCAGTTTTCCTTTCATATATTCTGACCACATTCATATTTATCCTTGTTTATTTTCATTAATTTATGTGTACTTTTGTATAGTCTAATAAATTCCATTGTTTGAACAATTACTTGCATGCTAAGCAACCAGAGATGGCATAAGAGATGTCCAACAAAATTTTGATTTATGAGTGCTTTCAAAGCTACATTACAATAATAAATATGGAAATAATTATACTTTAAAATTTGAAACTATTGGACCAAATAAAATATTGTTCAGGGTATCACATGAAGATAATAACACT
The DNA here is from genome assembly GCF_048772815.1 of Callospermophilus lateralis. Taxonomy (NCBI): domain Eukaryota; kingdom Metazoa; phylum Chordata; class Mammalia; order Rodentia; family Sciuridae; genus Callospermophilus; species Callospermophilus lateralis. The sequence goes on along the minus strand of NC_135306.1, from coordinate 121,265,689 downwards.
GAATGTTTGAATGACAACCTATTCTCAGGCACAGAAAACTCAATAACCCTCACCTGCCAAACCTGGGATTGAGATTAAATAGCAAAAATAAAAGTTTGAAAGAATGATGTTATGACTAGAAATTTGCAGAGGGAAAATAAAATGTGAGTGACAGAATACATTCAAAAGCAATGTTATGTAGTCTGAGACATTAGTGTATTTTCAAAATAAGTATAAAAAATAGTAGCAGAATGGCAGATAGCTATGAAAAAGAGAAAAATAGATATGTATGATGATGCAAATGAAGACAGATAAAAGGTGATTAAATATCAGAAAATATTAAATTTGTTGAGTCCCAGAAGAGTAAACTGCAATAAGTAATATAGTGAGCAGCAGAAAAGTGGGAAGCCATAAAGATTAGATTGAAAACTATAATAGGAATAAGCAGTAGAGGAACTTTTTTGCATAGCATATTAGTTGCTTTTGAACTTTATTTAGTACTTAATACTTTTTATATATAAAATTGTACATAGGCAGTTGCTTAATATTTTTAAAAGATGAAAGCAGAACTGCTGTTAGGTATTTTAGAGGTGAGGGAGGCACCAAGGAAGGGGGTCCAGCATTGGCCATAGATGCTATTATTTTGTCCAACAGGGCCTATGGAGAGCTGTACAGATTCTTTTGGGGGACCTCCTAGGATTCCTAGAAAAACACTGTGTGGAATACAAAGCATGGAACTAGTATGGGTTTAAAGTGCCATAGCAGACAAGATTGTGCAAATGTTTTTTTTATTCATGAGCAAGTTAATGTACATGACTTGTGAATCCTCTTTGCTTACAATTTCTTGAACAAGTGTTAAAGATTGTGTGTACTTTCATTACTAAATGAAAGCCAGAATCTTAGATTTGAATTCTAAAGCTCTTTGACTTTACTTTATTCAGTAGAGTAAAATAAAAACCCTTTGAACCTGGGGCTGGGAGGATAGCTCTGTGATAGAATGCCAGTCTAGCATGCATGAGACTCTGGGTTCAGTGGTTATCACCCCAAAACAAATGAACAAATGAATTAACTGAATCAGATTATTTACCATGTAGAGATTAAAAGTGGACTCACAATTTGCATGAAAATCCAGACAACAAGAAAATATGAAAGAGCTTAGTAACTCCAGGTTACAACTTATATGCACAGCATTTGCATAATACACCCAAAGCCTTGGTGGGGTATTCGTGAAGTTAGAGTTTGATCCTGCCAATGGTTTACTGGATTGCTTATGTTACAAGAATGAATCACACTAAACCTCAAGATGCCTAATGATTAAATTATAATTGATCCTTGTGTCTTGCAAGACACTACAGCCAGTCATACTGTCAGAACAAGCCTTCCTAATTGGTCAATTCACCCATGTGATCAAATTCTAGTTCCTAATTCTAGTTCCAAATTCTAATTCATAGAATTAGACTGGATGTTATGATAGACTTCTTTATAAATTCTACTACAATACCAAAATAAATGACATTTGTTATATAGACTCTGAAATCTCCTTTCTTGACTTTAGATCAACTGTTGTAATTTATCTTCAATTACTTTTACTTTCTTATCAAACAACAGAAATACTTAAACTATAATAATGCATGAAATTTGTGCTAAAATCTGCCATTTACTAATTGCTGCATATGACCTCATGATAGCAAGTTTACATATTCTCATTTAATACTTTCCACATTATGTATTCATAGTTAATGCAAATAAGATAATTTACACCAAATCATCTGGCTTATAAGTGATAATATTAGGATTTGAACTTAGCAAAATTTTCCTCTTCTCCATCTTAAATTCTTCCTTGTCTTGTCCACTTGAATATAGACTTGGGTCCTTTATGTGGGCTTCAGTTTTTCCAAAATATATATAACATTTCTAGTACATGTCATAATTAGAATGCTTAGACTTTTTCTGCAATTTCAAGAGGCATAATAAATAAGAATGAAAGAAAAATCTCTAGGTTTTAGTAAATTATCTACATTTAATTATGCTTCATAATTTCCTAAAACCCAAATACTGCACAAAATAGATTTAAATGCTATTAAGATAATTTTTTCAAGAGCCTGTTTTAACAACAATTTATTTATATCATAATGAACTTCCACTAAAATAAGTACCTTTAGCTTATCCAATTCTCTGGGCTTCATAATAAATTTAACAATTAAAACTAGCAACTAAAGTCCAAACACAAAAATTTTATAGCACTAAATACTTCTTAAGCTAGCTGTATAAACTGAGGAGAAATGTGAGTGTTAGTTAGCCATACAAGGAGAATTGTAAGAATTTGGAATCCATTTTTGCTTTTCTGTGTGAACACAAAAACAGGGATCCCCTATTTTAGATCTATGCCTTTTAAAAATAAACCAGAAAAATTCACCCAAATTTGTTCCTAAAATCAGCCATGTCAAGAGTGAGCGAAATATATTGGACAGGAATAGAGCAGAGTTGTTCTGTGATGTTGCCTCATTGTCCTTGTAACAACCAGAGGGTGCAGGAAGGCAGGGGAAGTCGTGCACTGCTTTGCCTCTGCTTCTCTTCCTCAGGCAGTCTTGGTCTAATGGGTTTTAGAATTGCTTTGTCTTTGCTCTATAGCTATGCAATTCACCCAGATTCACTAAACCACTCAGATATCCTAAGAGTGACTTTCCCAAACATCCAATTTCTGTTTTCAAAAATGATACAAGACAATTCTAAGGTTGTGATAAAAATAAAACTGATTACAAAAGCAGAAAAACATAACAATTTAGTTGTCAACAAATGTTGCCCAATCCAAGAATACAGAAGGTGAGCATATAGCTTAGGAAGAAGATAATTTAAAGGTTTCTTCAATTAATACTCAAAAATTCTAAAAGTTCCTTATATTTTTCAGGCAACAGAAAAAGTATAGAGAAACATTTGGATTTATCACACTTAAAATATCTACCATTGGATCTGCCACATTATCACAGAAGGCTATATATTACCTCATTTTAATCAAATTTCCCTTTAATTCAAAAGGGTTTTTTATTTATTCATTTTTATGTGGTGCTGAGGATTGAACCCATGGTCTCCCATGAGCTAGGCAAGTGCTTTACCGCTGAGTCACAACCCCAGCCCTCAAAAGGGCTTTTTAATAGAGGACTTTTCAATCAGATCAGCTTCATTCAATACATGGTTTTGCGTACAAGAACAAAAAATTAATTAATTGAACACTTTAATTTTACTCTGTATTATATTGCTAACATACCAATGATTCAGTGATTTTTAAATTTTGTAGGATATAGATACAAAGTCAACAATTTTAAAGTATGCTAATATTTTTTGCTTTTGTTTTTGTTTTTCCAGTCTGTTCCCAGTATTCTAGAGGAGTATTTGCCATTTTTGGACTCTATGATAAGAGGTCAGTACATACCTTGACCTCGTTCTGTAGCGCCTTACACATCTCCCTCATCACACCAAGTTTCCCTACTGAGGGGGAGAGCCAGTTTGTGCTGCAGCTAAGACCTTCATTGCGAGGAGCACTCCTGAGTCTGCTGGATCACTATGAATGGAACTGTTTTGTCTTCCTGTATGACACAGACAGGGGTAAGTCCTAATGCCTTACTCTCTCAAGGAAACTCACTTTTATTGTGAAATGGCCTCATATCACTTGTGTGATTTAGCAAAAATGTGTTGATCCTTAACTTTGCTAAAAAGAAAAATATTCTTACAATCCACACAAAAAAAATACTTATAAGGAAACCATGATCTATAAATTTATTAAAATTAAGATAACTATGTGGATAGGAAAAATAAACTAAGGTGCTTTTCCTATAATCACACAATAACCAACACAAGAATACTTTGTGACCTCTGGTCACTAAAATATGCAGAGGTTTTTATGTACACACTAAACAACAATTCTGACTAATTTTCCACCAGACACCAGCTGGGCTTCCTGTAATTCAGTTTGGATCTGATACTATATACCTGGAAATACATCAGATTCAACAGGTTGAGAATTCAGTCCCATCCATTTCAGAAGCCAACCACAAATTTCACATTATTTTACCTGTGCTTCTGACTGACAGCCAGCCACACATCAGGGTGACCCGTGACCCCTTCTTGGGTTGAGTCACTTTGCCAGGAAAACACAGAATTCCACAAATCATTTTTCCTGTGTTTACACACTTACTTTAAAGGATATTACAAAGAATACAAATAAACAATCAAATGGGAGAGGTGCATGGGGCAAGGGGCTTCCATAATCTCTCTGGGCACACCCCTCTCCTGGAATTCCCATATGCTGAGCTATCCAGAAGTTCTCCATACCCTGTTCTTGTAGGTTTTCATGAAAACTTGATTACATAGTCTTGAGTTTGTGTTGGAGAGACAAGGTAAATAACCAACACACTACCCTATTGACAATCCATTCATTTTTGTACAATGTCTGATAGTTGGATTCACCTGCAGGCATAACTTACAGAGTTTATATAAATTTTTTTTTCAGGTTCATTTTTCATTTATTGACTAGAATCATAACAAAATATTATACTTAAAAGTGAACATTAGGAATTGGGTTTTGTATTTAGTCCTTTTCCTGTAGACTTAAAAGTTACGAGAAGATGAGAAGTTTTAATAAAAGTTGAAACAGGCAATATTTTGAGAACATCATTCAATAGAATTCTGTCTATTTAAAGAGTAAAGACAATAAATGCCTTTATTCCCTTGTAAAAAAAAATAAATAAATAAAAAAGCAAAATAAATCTTTTGTGTGTGTTATCCACCTTCAAAGATCCAAAGTATCATTTCTGTTACTCAGAGATGAACTCATTAAATGAATTCATCTTTATCCCTAAAACTTAGGTATTTAATTAGACAGAAGCAATATATCATTTAAGATGTCATACCTATGATATTCCTAGTACATTCCTTATATTAGAATTTTGGGTAATTTTCTCTTTTAGAAACAAGCTCAAAAAACTATCATCATTCTATATGCTTGCAGCCTACTTTTACTTCTCTCTGGATATGAGGGAACCTAGCCATACCACATGCCATTATTTTCTAGTAATTAAAAATCTTAAGGATATTAGCAAACACATTGTACAAGATAGCATATTTCACTATGAGTGAAATTGCCAAATCTCTTCGTGCTTAATATTTTTTCTGTTAGAAAATAACTTAGTGAACATGCAAGTTATATCTTGCATATCTTTTCTTCCCCAAATGTGTGTTTCTTCAATAACTATTATATTGTATAACTCTAGCAGTTATTTTATTGTATTACACTTTTACCTTTTATTTCTGGCATAGTAATGCCCTGATAAGCATGAGATAAACATAAAATGAATTAACTAATTAAACAAGTGAAGTGCTTGACAATAAGTAGGTCCTAATAACAGATTATATAATTCATTTTTATTAATTTGCTATACTTTTGATGAAGTTAATAGAGAGCCAAAATTTTTAAAAAATCATCTAGAAGAATGTTGCATGAATTAAATGTGTTTTCTTACCATGAAAAATGTTGACTATAATGTTGATCAAGATAATATTCTTATTTAAATTTAAACGTAAATGTTTAGAAAATTGGGGGTTTTAAATTGATTTTCTGGTAATGGAAACCTTGAACATTTCTTCAAATTTAATTAATATGATGTCCTTTTTATCAAGCAAAAAAGGACATTTATTTAAATATATATAATATGAAAAGTGGCCATTTTTCTCATATGAAATAGATCTTTTCAAAGGAATATATATTTTTACTTGTTTCTGTTTCTCCAGAATCTTAAATGTTTATGATGTGTTTTTGGCCATTTCTGGCTTCTGGGTACAAGGTAAATTTATTATTAAGGAAGAGATCATGAGGAAAAAAATCCTAAAATTTTTAAATTCTAATGATCACTATTGCTATTTTCCAAACTTGTTATGATGGACAGCAATTTTAATAGAATCTGTGATGGCTAACGATTGCATATTTTGCTTAATCCGGGTTTCCTTTAATGCTTTATTCTCAATGTTCTAGGTGCATTAGTGCTTTTAAGGCTTGTGGTGTTACTTCAGGACTTGCTAAATATTTTTATCCAATATCATATATTGTAACATTATATAAATTTTGTTCATAGCAGAGAGATGTTTGCCAAAGCATACAGTAGAAAATTTCCTTTGACTTGTTTTGGCTTGTTTAGTTTCCTTTATTTTGTTTCTTGTTAGGGTTGCTTTTTTCAAAAATATATTCTATGAATTACATAATATGTTTTCAGAAACCTAGGAAATGATGTTCTGGATGGGATAAAGTCTATATGCTGCTATTCTAGTGGAAAGCCAGTGGAAGAGGTTATGAGGAGATGGACAGTATGCTTGTTTGGAAAGGGAGATGTTTATTTTATTTTTATGTTTTGTGTTTTATGCACACGTTTTTATTTCTATGCTGCCTTAAATTGTTTTGGAATAAGTCAAGATCTAAGTAACTAAAAATGAACAAATGAAGAGGAAGGGCATGAAATACCTTTAAATTAGGTTTATTTTATTCTTCAATAATAAGTCTGTATAAATCACTCCAGAGCCTTCCTGTTTCCTTTTCTTCAGTTCTCTTCTTCTCCAGGTTCTTCTTAGACTGTCAAATTTCCTTTTTCTTTTCCCTCCTCTCCTTCTTCCCTGGGAACATTAAATACTGAGCACATAAGCAACATGATTTCAGGCACACTAAGAATCTGATTCCTTCTCTCTTCTGTTACTAGACAGGGGCGCGGTAATGGTGAATTTCACACATCATCTTAACTGGGCTAAGGAATGCCCTGATAACTAGTAAAATATTATTTCTGGATATGTCTATGAGAGCATGTCCAGAAAAGATTAGCATCTATATTGGTGGACTGAGTAAAGAAGATCACCCTCACTCCTGTGAGTGGGTGTCATCAAATCCATTGAGAGCCCACATACAACTAAAAGGTCCAGGAAGGGCCACCTTCTCTTCCTGCTGGAGCTGAGACTTTGGCACTCCTGGTTCTCAGGCTTTCTGACTGACACCATGACTCACAATTCATTCCCTGATTCTTAGGCCTTAGGACTTGGATGGAAACTTTTGCCATTGGCTCTCGGTTCTTAGGCCTTTAGGCTTGAATGTATACTATACCACTGGGTCTCCAGCTTTCACAGAGTAGATTATGGTACTACTTAGCCTTCATAATCATATGAGCCAATCTCTCATAATAAATGTGTGTGTGTGTGTGTGTGTGTTTCCTAATGGTTCTGTTCTCTATAAAGCCCTGATTAATAAAATGTCTAAGAACCCTCTGAACTTTAATTCATGAGTGATATAGAGGGATAGGATGGCAGAGTTGATAACTCAGAGAAATATAACATACTGAAATCAATTCAGACTAAAGTAAAATTACTGATATCTGCTCCTTTGAAATCTCAGATAGGAGTGAAGAGGGGTAGATCAGGGTAGCCATACTCCTCTTGCCAACTTGCCTTGAGCGTTCAATGTCTGCAGCACATTTTGTAGCCACCATTCTTCCTGTTATTATTTCCATCTCCAATTCCTAATTACAACATTTGCTAATAATCCATCAACAGACATCTATCATTGATCGTGCCACTTAAAATTCCTCTGACCCATTTTCCTTATTAAAAATAAAATTAAAAGTGGTAGTAAAACAATCGACATATAAAGTCAAGACAATTAAGAGTCTTTCAGATTCTCAACTGGTATTATCCAAGAATGGATGAATAATTTAACTTTAATACTTGGTAATATTAAACTTTGTTTTCCTAGTTCAGAAAAAGTAAACTTATTTCTCAACCCAAAGAAAGAAAAATTCTAAAACTCTCACTAAAAAGAGGAGGACTTTCCTTCATCTCCATGAAATCATAGACTGTTATCAGTGCTATAGTGAACCTATCAGGATTTAGTCTAATTTTTATAACTCATCCAGATATATTTGCTTACAAAGTTCTATTAGTTCATAGCCAGTATGACAAATCAAATGTTTACTTGCTGCCAGTTGCCAAGTATGAGGATAATCCATTCCACCAGGAGGGAGAGAACACTGAACTCTATCTTCTGAGCCTGGAGATTCCTGGTAGGCAAGTGGGAGAGCAAAGAAAGATATGAGTGTGGAGATTCTTACTTGTAACTGAGGAAGAAGTAGCTATCAGAAATAGGCCAGGCAGACCTGACTGCCCTCATAGCATCTCCTCTGGATCACTGCATCATTTATTCCCTGGCTTCATCAACCTACCTTCCATAGATTGATTATTCCACTTTGGGTTAGTTAGGGGAACACTGGACTATGGGGTGAGTGAATGGGATGGAGACACAGCAGCTGATGTCCTTATAAAAAGGGTTATGTACAGGGTCCCTTTTCTCTGGTGGGAGGAGGCAAAGGAAAAGCGGGGTGCATGCTTTCCTGCCACCTACCACTGTCCCTGGTTACAGAGCAAAGCATTCTGGCGTAGATACAGCAATTCAACCTGAAGGAGTGCTGAAATTCTAACAAGGACTACCAAACAAGGGGATTGAACAAAGAACAATGTAGTCAAAGGAAGAAAAGTAGTCAAAGGAAGAAAGAGCAACAAAAGTAGCAACAAAATAAGTTGTGTGTGGACAGAATAGAGAAATTCTGGAGATGAAGTAGAGATACAGGAAGCCTTCCACTAGTTCATCAGAAGGGTTGGTATAGAAAATATTTCCTCCATGGATATTTGTGCTGGGTAAATTACAGACCTTCAGAGTGGCTGTTCTTCCTTTCCTATTTCCTTCTCATTGTCAGTATTCAGTCACAAATAAGAAACATGAGAAGATCTGGATAAGGCCAGCGGAGGTCCTACTCACTGGAAAGGTGATTCTGCCCTCACTCATGGAATTTCAAAATTACAACAAGCAAATTTTAAAAATAAATATATAGGATTACAACAAAGTTCTGATTTTTTTCTCATTTAGACTATTTTAATGTTTCATTGAAAATATTATATTTGTATAACTATTTTTCACTTGGCTAGAGCCTGAGCATATACTGAACCTATCACTTAAGTTACTCAGCCATGTCTTAGCGCTAAGGAGTGGGATCATGTTGCTGAAGAATCCGTTAGTCCAGGGAAGTAGGCTATAGAGGCTTGCTCTCCAGTTTTGTGTTTCAAATGACCCATGAATTTCTAAAGTAGTAAGTTTGCAAATGTCTCATGCTTTCCTTACAAGTTTTTCATTTAAAAGATATTTCTGAAGATCTGAAGATATGGAGAAAAAGATCTTCCTTTTAGAGCTGTGATTGAACACATTGCTTCAATATAACTTGGACTGATTGCTTGGGTGAATTTTTCTTTCTATTATAAAGATAAAACAAATGTGTACAATGGTAATGCACAATTAAATTTGAAATACCTACAGAGGAAAGCCTATGTTAGAGATAAGGTTTGCTCAACAATGTGCTTTATAAATTAGTTATTATAACGGGTATGATAGCAGGGCTATGGAAAGCAGTAACTTACTATTTGTTGCAAGGAAACAGAGTTCTTCTATGCAATATATAAATTCCCTGTGATTGAAGCCTTGAAAGATTTGTCAATCTTTTGCATGTCCAAATAGAAGTAGAAATTTTCTATTTTGTGTGTCCAGGGAGAAATTTTTAGTTCTATAGAGGAATGTTGTCAGGGTAGGACAGTCATAAGACTACAAATAAATACATAGATTCAAATACCAAATTTACCATTAATTACATGTTTGAGCTTGGGTAAATTCCCTAACACCACTAGATTTCAGTTTTCTAGTCTAAAAGAATAATATTATTTATCAAGTCTACCGGCCACTATGAATTATATATAAAATATTCATAAAGTTCCTGGCATAGAGTAAACACCATATAAATTAGAACTATTATTCTGTTTTTATTGTTGTCATCATAAGTAGTATACTACTATAATAATTTGTGCTTAAACTCCAGAAATATTTATCATTTTAATATTCTTAATCATGAATTAAAGTCATTTCATTAATATTTTATTGAACATGGACCTTTAAAAAACATGAGCATTGATTATAAATATTAAAATGATAAAGAAACAAATGAAGGCTTAACTTTGCTTACTTATTCTTCTTTGTAGACTTCCCTTCCTCTGACTACTCCTTCTAATTCTGGGTTCTGTCTCACCCACTTTGCCTCCTCTGTAAACTTCTTAAATATAAAATACATATGTCACATTCCTAAGTAGAATCATTTCATGACTCTTCATTATCCTTCACATAAAGTCCACAGTTCTTAAAAGATGTTCCATAATCTGTCTCCTGATTACATTTCCTATCTCATCACATAACCCAGATATCCTGAAACTCCAAGCCCCAGAGAAAATGGACCTTTTAAAGATTCTGAGCACCCTGTGTTCTCTCTCTTCCCTTAACAGCACTGAAAATGCCATTCCTGTAACCTCAAACATTTTTGCACACATTTTTGCTGCGTAACTCCTATTCATCCCATGATCTTCCCTCAAGAAGTCTTTTCCCACATATGTATCCTCACATGAGTGAAACTCCCTCCTGTGTGCTCCCACAGCATTGGTATTTTCTCTATCAAATGCTTTGTTTCATCCTATGCTTTACATAAGATTCTTTAAGGTTTTCAACAGCAGGAACTGTCTTATCACATTTTAATGAATCTGAATATTGCCATTCTCAATCAATATGAAGGAGTAAATCATGCAATCTTAGTCCCATTTGTGCAGCAATGATTTCAAAGTCTGTTTTTGGAACTCAGCCCTCTTCCCTGGGCCAGACTCAGTTAAATAGTAACTACTGGATGTCCCATTTGTATCTCAAAACAATATTCCAAGAGTCAGTCAACCACCTGCCCCCTTAAACTTGCTGCTTTGAGCACATTCTCTATCTTCCAGGGTGGCACTCTGCCATACATGCTAGAAAGGCATGTCTTTATTCCTTTTTTTCTTCCTTGTGCATGCATAATTATATCCAGCCAATCATCAGTCCTGCCAAATGTTTATCTCCTAAAAATAACCTAAATGCTTCCTCTATTCTCTATTCTAATTACTGCTGCCATTGCTCAGGCCCTCTTCAGTGTTCTGCATCAACTGACTGTTCTTCTTGGTTCCCGTACTGTGCTCAGCTCTATCTTGTTTGGACTTGGCAGGATGAGCTACCAGCTAATATGTTGTCTAGGAATGCTTCTCCACAGTGACCTATAGTTTTGATATATCATAATGTGTTTGCAAACTGTGTAGTGAGGATATATTGTCCTTCTAGAGTATATTTCAGAATAAAGCGTATATTCCAGTTTCCTACATGAGTTTATATGAATGTTTAAATGAAGTTTTCCTCAACATTTTAGTAAAACATGACTTAGACATTTGCACTGTATGGGCTTTCTCGCCAGTACTTACATTTCTTTTATGAGTTTAAGGCTATGAATTTTTTTCTTTTCTTTCTATGTTACATTTGTTAAGATACATAAAATGCATTCATGTGAATTTCTGGCCAGAAAATGTGGTCTCTATGACCATAATTCTTTGAAACTTTTGGGGAATTTCTTTATATCCCAGCATATGGTCAAATTTTAAAATATTTCATGCATACTTAAAAAGAATATTTCTTTTCTAATTTTTGGCTACAAAGTTCTATATAATTTATATGTTATATGCATGTTGCAGAGGTTCAGTTTCCAAAATTGTCCTGTGACTGATGAGGTACAGACGCCTAAGTCATGCATGCAGAGAAGAGTTCATTTATATTACTAAGTCTGCACTGCATCCACATGTAGCTAAATAAACTTAACAGAACATAGACCATTAAGTTTCTAAGGTTTCTTTTGTATTTCTGGATTGTTTTAACTATACCTAAGATATATATATAGTGAGTATATATATATATATATATATATATATATATATATATATATATTGTTGAGTAATGTGGTTTTCTGTTTGTCTGGGTTTTTTTGAAATATACTGCATGTATGATGGTCTTTTTTGCTCATCCTTATAACTTAAATATAATTATGCTCAAATTATGATGTGGTAATTATGTTATCCACTATTTTTAAAAAATTATATGTTTGTTCAAATTTCCTACATCTTTATTACATTTCAGACTATTTGGTTGAATTGAGAAAGGTCCAAGGAAATCTTTTCACCTTGGTCATAGATTTGTCAATTTCTTGATGTAGGTCTACAAATCCATTACTGTACATGTGATATATTTTAATGCAAAATACTTTAGAATCTTTAGTATCTTCCTAGTAAACAAATAGTTTTAGACTATGTAATGAGCCCTTCCCTTTGCAATGCCTTTTGTCTCAAGGTCTACATTTTTTTCAATACTAACATAGCTTCTCAAGCTTTCTTTTGGTTCCTATATTCTAAATGTCTCTTTTGCTGTCTTTCCACCTTCAACATTCACGCTACCATTATGCTCTGGGTACTCTGTGGGTTACATATTTATTTCTCCCAAAGCTCTAAAGGTAAATAGAAGTATTATTCTATTGAATTCCCAAGAAAATTAAGATTGAAAGAGTTTAAATAATTTACCCAAAGCCACTTAGTGGTGAGTAATAGAATTGGACTCAAACACCTCTATCAATCAACTATCAATCTTTGCCCAATATTTTCTAATGCATTTCAAGAAGCCTACATCATGTTTGTTGTACCTTAATGAGAGAGAAATGATCTGTTCCAGGGTCCATCAACTTTCTGCAAAGGGTTGTGAAGTAGTTATTTTAGGCCTTGAAGACCATATGGTTTGTGTCACAACTATTGAACTCTGATGTTATAGTTTAAAGCAGGAATATACACAGATGCAAGCTGAGAATAATGGTACATGCCCAAATCCCCAACTAAACGGGAGGCTGAGGCAAGAAAATCACAAGTTTGAGGCCAGCTTCAATTTTTTTTTTTAAAAGGGGAGAGCTAGAAATGTAGCTCTGTGGTATAATGCTTACCTATATAAAGTTCTGGGTTCAACCCCCACAAAAGTAAAAATCAAAAAATTTACACATACATACACATACATTAATATGCCTGTTTTTTGTTTTGTTTTGTTTTTGTTCTTTTTGTACTGGGGATTTAACCCAAGGGTGTTTGATCAATGAGGCACATCCCCAGCCCCTTACATTATTCTTTTTAATATATTTTTAATTTTGAGATAGGGTATCACTAAGTTGTTGAGGCTGGCCTTGAACTTGTGATCCTCCTGCCTCAGCCTCCTGAGTCAGTGGGATTACAGGTGTGCACCATTGTGCACCCCTCTAACTGGGTTTTAAAAAGAAATCTATTTGCAGATGATGAAATTTAAATTTTCAATAATTTTAATGTGCCATGAAACTTTTTTATTCTTTTGCTCCCTCTCCAAACATAATAATGCAAAATCTATTCATACATCACAGGCCATACAAAGATAGGCAGTGGGCCAGATATACTTGGCTCATGGGTAATATTTTCAATATGTATACAGATTTTCATAAAGAAGCTACGCTTTAAATTTTATGTAGTTTAATAAGGTTAATCTGTGTTAAATAGAAAATTATCTTATGTTTTTAGAAGTAATTCCAAAATTATAAGAAAGAAAGAGGTGCTACCCACATGTGTGAGCATGCACATAGATTCCCTTCATATCTCTTACTTGTATTCTTTTGGAAAGCCTTGATATTTAAACCCTGTAAATCGATAAATTCTTGTTTGAAATCAGGGTAATAACTTTTTTTACAATTATTTTTCATGAATTTTGCCTCTGATAAGCTGATAATTAGAATATTTTCCTGATCCATCACAACATTAGCCAAATATCTATCCTATATTGTACTCATTTCCTTTGGAATAGGTACCTGCCACTGATACTGTGAGCATTTGTTACCACACAACTCAACTGTGTACTGCATCCTAACAATTTGTAGAATAGCAAACCAAATGACATAAAGAATATTTTAGATCTACATCAGGGAAGTGGTTGCTGAATCAGATTTAGGGACCCTTCTTCAGTGCTTGGTAGTGTATTAATTTGAGTGAAGGGCACAGATCCAACACAAAAAGAGGGCATAGTAAATATCAGCTTCAAAATAATAGAAGACCAGAGCTGGGATTGTGGCTCAATGGCCAAGTGCTTGCCTAGCATTTGTGAGGCACTGGGTTTGATTCTCAGTACCACATGCAAATAAATAAAATAAAGATCCATCAACAACTAAAGAATATTTTAAAAATAATAATAGAAGACCATAATGATCTTTGTGAGAAAAACTAAGGCATCTAAAGAAATCAAATTTCTAGAAGAAATGGGAGTGAAGAGAGAGCACCCCAATCAGCACAGACTATCGCTTAGAGGTAAACTAGTTCATGGAGTTGTACAAATGGGAAGATCTGATTTGATTAAAATCTGTGGCACACAGGGTTTACAGGAGGGAGAAGCTGAAGCTGGCGATGTGATCATAATGACGTTCCGCTAACATTCCACTGCGCGATGCCTTGCCCCTACGCCACTGAGTTTTTATTTAAGCTTCTTTTGAAAACTCATAAGCAAGTCTATGATGTAGCTAGAATCCTTCAGTCACATCAGAATAGAACAGATCTATTGAACTGATGACAATGTCCAGACAGCTTTTTTGTTTTGTATTTTCCTTTATGTGACAGGTATACTTCCTGTTTTAGTATCTAATGAAAGTGCTCGTCATCATATAAAGTCTTTTTCTCTTACTATTTTCAAAGTTAATTTTAGAGTATGTTTCAGTGGGTATCAGATTAAGATTATAACAAATAAGCATCTTTTAATGGAGAAAAGCAACTTAAATGTTCATCGTTATAGTAGTCTGTCACTTTAATTTAAAAAGTAGATGAGAGAATTTTGTGGAGGTAATTGTTTACTCAGCTTTCTGCATGTCTGCCAGATGCATCAATACCTTGCCTGGAGTATTTTATGGGAGTGCATATTACTTTCTATCTCCCTCAATTTGGAACCATTTAGATTTTTTTAAATGAATTTTAGGGTCTGGGTTGTGGCTTAGTGGTAGAGCACTTGTCTAACACATGTGAAGCACTAGGTTCGATCCTCAGCCCCACATGTTTTTAAAAAATGGATTTTAGAAGAGGATATGTAAGAGTTACATTTCTATCAATTCTCACTTGGAGAAGATTTGAACTATGACTCATTTGAAAAGCTCTTCTATTTGTAAGTATCTTAAAATACCTTAAACACAATCTTAAAAAGGCCAATTCAGAAATAGGCAATAACTATCATCTAAAATTAACACTACTATGTGGGCACTAATATATCCTAAGATATTATATTTTCTGTAATCCATTATTAAACTTGACAAATTACGTTAATTCCTATGAAGATTTTTATCTGAAGAGAATATTATTTGAAACATTTTACTTAACTTGTTTTGTGATTTTTTTACCTTATTGATATTATCTAAGGTTTTACTCAAGTACATGGGGGAAAATGATATAGAGAACCATAGAATCCTTACACCTATTGAGTTTAAAGAATACCCTTTTGAAGTGTATTCATATTAGAAAGAACACTCTGCAAAATAACTGCATTGATTTACACAGGAGCCACCTACATTACATTAAGAAATTACCAGGTTTGACATGGCCAAGATGGCTGTGCCATTAGGATAACAAGTCTCCCATGATTTGTGTCCTTCCATGAGAATTATGTTCTGCTTTTATGTTACTGTAACTGGGGAAAGGCAGGTAGTTTTCTTTCTTTGTTTTTGTTTTCTTGTTTGTTTGTTTGTTTGTTTCTAATTGGGGTGGGGTTGAGAGGTAGGAAGGCAGGTAGTTTTTTGAAGAGATGAACAGAAAAGAGAAAGAAAAACTAAACAGAGGGAACTTTTTTTTCTTAGAAATAGCCCTCTTAATAGCTCCTGGACAGCAAATTGTTGTTTCTTATCTAAAAACATTGAAATAAAGTAGATTTACCCTAAAAGTCATGTAATTATCAGAATGAGGCTAGTACCATCTATTGGGCCAGATGTTACCATAGCCAAGGAGTTCAGCAAACCTAGAAGCATGTGACCAGGGGTACCTTCAGGCACATATTTAAAGGGGGGCTAATAATATCTTCAGAAAGAGAGGAAATCACTGAAGCAGTACAACCTTGAAAGGTGGAGTCAAAGAGCAGCCCAAGAGGCAAAATCATTATGCAACTAACCTCCGTTCAGATTGACCCAGGATGCAAAGTGGAATGGATAATGAAATAGTTAAGGTTTTTCTGATCCAACATAGACATATACTCTTAATCAGCACTATAATTCCATAGTAGATTTTTGAATTAAAAAGACAACAAATAATAATTTAAGAAATTGCAACAGTAAAATTGTATCAACCATTAGCAAGAGATAAAGTATTGAAAAGTCTTGTACATTACACAAATCAAAGAGAGTTTGAAGAATTCCTGAAGCCAACATCTTGCTAAAGAAACCAATGATGAGAAGATGAGTATCTAAATGAAAACCATTATGGATTGGAAGATGCTGAAGTGCATATGCAGGACCAGTGCCCTTGGATAACAACATGATAAGAGAATTTGTGATTTCCACAAATCTTCATAGGTCTGAAACTTTTCCTTCTTAAACCCTAGAATAGCAGTCAGCAAACTGCAGCCTATGAGCTAAATTTGACCAATAGAGATTTTTAAAATAAAGTTTTATTAGAAGACTGCCATGTTCATTCATTTATGTGTCATCTCTGTCTGCTTTCCCACTACTATGGCTGAGCCCAGGAGGTGCAAAAGAGACTACCGCCCACAAAGCCTAAAATATTTACTAACTGGTCCTTTATGCAAACCTACCAATCTTAAACTTAGAATTTTCATTGAAAATTGACTATTTCAATGGAATGATCTTATACAGAAGAGATTCTTAAGTTTGTATTGATTTCTGTACTTGCATTCATTACCACTACCACTAAGAAGACCAAATTTGCATAATGCAAAAATACCCTTTAAAACATTTTTACATAAGCAACAACTCAATAAATATTTGTGAAGTTTATTTCAGGATCTATGCAAAGATATAATTATGGATGCCATGGAAACATTACTGAAAATCCACAATATCACAAACACAGGTGCTTGTACCTGATATATTACATTCCTGCCCTAACAAAGTCTAGGTTTCATCTTTCATAATAATGATGAAATATTCTTTTCTGTAAGTTCATAAATAGAACTTAAGTCTTTCTTTTTAATGCACAATATGTTCCATTCTTCAAGATACCATAGAATTGCAGGTCTGATCAAAGCCTCTATTTTAAAAAATCACAAACTAGGACTAGGCTAAATTCCAAATGTTTGTTTAATTTTCTGTATCTATGTAGAGATGTGTCTATGTTTTTTAAAAAAAGCTATTTCTGAAAGGAATCCTGGGCATTTGTAATTTCTACAATTTATGTATACATGAGAGTTAAAGAAAAATTTTATACAAAATAATGAGTTTTCATTTATCTTAAGTTATATTTAATATTTTTGTTTTGTTCTGCCTTGTATTTTATGGTAAGTTTTCCATATGGACTTTGGAAATTAAGCTTGGAATCACTGTAATGTAGTAACAACACTTTCAACTATAAAATGAATTTAGGATTATTTCTAGTGTCCTAATTGGATCTCTGTGTGTGACTTATTTTATTTGATGACTTACACACTAAAATAAGAAGCAGGCTAAAGGTAGAGGCACCATTAAGTCTGGGCTGGATTGTTATCAAAGTTTCGTAACTGATTTCGGCTTCTGCCCTAACCCTGATGTTTCTTTGCAGCACTGCAGCCAGAGTGAACCTTCTAGAATAGGCAAATCTCCTCACCTTTCCACCCACAGCCACCCAGTGTTGCCACAGCTGCAGTGTGTTCTCTTTCACACTCAGTGTAAAATCAAGGCTCTCGTGACAGATGCCAGGTGCATCACATCCCTGGAGCCTTTGCGCGTGCTCTCTGTTCTGTCTGGAATACTGTTCCTAAAAATGTAACAACACCTTGCTCCCTCTTCTCCTTCAAGCCTTTGCTCCAAATTGCCTTCTCATAATGAGAGACTCTCTGGCTTCTGTTCTCCCTCCTCCTTTCCCTTTTTTTTAATTTTTCTCCTATAGAGAAAAATATATTCCACACATTTTGCTTATTTAACAGAAGTTCCATTACAACACAGCATTTTACATCTTTATCCACTTGCTATATCATCAGGGTCTTGAATTTTACCTGGAACGTAGAAAGGGCTTCACATATATTTGTCAAAATTTGATAAGTGCAATTTTTTACATGGGCAAAAATAATTAACAAGGGTCATGAAGGACTGAGCCTGTACAGTCACTTAATAATTAATAAGATGTTCAGTAGCTCCTAAGGCCCAGGAATGAATGACCAGGAGCACTTGGCACAGAAGACAGGTGTGGAATTCACAGGGTAGCTGGTATCCCTGACCCCTACAAAGTTTTCTTCAAATGAGCAAGGAAAATGTGCAATTTTTTTTAAGCACCTAATAGTTGGTAACCATGTATTACGGCTCACAAATATGTCACAATGAAACCCACTGTTGTGCATAATTAATATGTATCAATAAAAATTTTTAAATGCCTTTAGAAGGATTTCTCAAAGAAAGGGAAAAACTCATAGATATTTTGTTCTAAATTCACCAGGATTAGATATAAAACCAAGATGTACTGATGACCCTTGTACATTTTTTGGATGAACAAGAATCATTCCACAGATTTGCAAATGGAAAAGGAAACCTCTGAAGAAGTAAAAGGGCTTATCATAAATATTGTGAAAATTTGCTTTTAAATCATAAATGAGATTCTTCAAGAATTTATAACCTAATAATAATAAGCACTTATATATAGTATTTACCATGTGTGGCACAATTCTAAAAGTTTTACATACCTGAACTCACTTCATCTTCACAGCATTCCAATGAGGTTGGTGATATTATTTCCATTTCATAGTTGAGAAAACTGAGGCCATAGAGGTTATATGGCCTCTTCCAGATCACACAGGAAGTAAGTAGCAGATCCAGGTTTCAAATGCAGGCAGTTTGGCCTTAAAATCTGTGCTCTTACCCACAACATCATGCTGCCAATATGGTTCAGCTTTAGCAATGTATTTCAGCATGGACATCTGAGCCCTGCAGCTGCCATGGACAGTTCTTTGTGTGGCCACAGGTGTTGGCTGTACAACTAGAGCACATAATGTTGGGTGACAGGCAGCATCATGGGGACTGCCAGCCCCACAAGGTAGTGTCAGGTTTAATACTGAAAGTGAAATATATGCATATGCCAGTTTTCTTGTAAGTGTATTTTTACTGAAGAAAAACAATATTTTCTATAAAACATCACCTATAAATGGATATAGAATGATATTGACATAAAAATAGTGATATTGGCAGGCTTAAACAATTAAAATTTAGCTTAAAGATCAAGAAGATGAAGTGATAAAATCAGACAGTTGTGTCAAGACATCATCTCATGAAGATGACATAAACAACCTTCAGAATCCATGTATTTCAATGTTAGGATGCCAAAGTATTGCTTTGGTTTTCATGTAAATTCTTTTCAAAAGAAAAGAGAAGAAATAAATCACACCCACCACCTTTTAAACACACAGACACACAGACACACACACACACACACACACACACACACACACACACACACCTGGTACTTTCTATGAACAAATGCTTATATGGATCACTATGAATAAGTGTTGCCTAGGTGATAGGCTAGAGTCGTCCTACTCTGAGTCATTTTATTGAATTTAATAAACACCCATGGGTATCTGCTGTGTGTCCCATGCTAGGTACGTATAAACATCTATGTATAAACTTCAGGTTTTACGGAGGCAGTGGGGGGTGGGGGAGTGGAACTGAGCTCAAACCCCTGTAATAAAATGTTTCCTAGGTATACAACCTAAAAGAAGTACAAGGAAAATGTTGAAATTCATAGAAAGATGATCCCATATCAGATTTGGGGCTACAACACATTCTGAGTAGAGGGTAGAATTTGAATTGGTGACGAAGAAGTAAAGGTAGGCTTCCAGAGGAGAAGGAAGGCATCCCAGGGAGGGGAAACTGAAGGAGGAGAGGGGAAGAAAAAGAGAGAAATTAAGGGTCAACATTATGGTGAGCAGCCCACATTTTCTGCAGCACAGGCTCAGTTGAATGAGAAGTGTTAATCTATTAAGAAAACTATGAGCCACAAGACAAGTTCTAGCTCTTGCTCTTGACTCTGCTGACCTGGGTAAGAGGCTAGCATACTAGTTTACCATTGCTGTTGGGTTAATGTTAGGTGAAATGAAATGTCTATTTCCTTTGCAGATAAACATCCTACAATGTAAAACCATATTCTACAAGATGGCACAAAGTTATAGAGAAAGCAGGTCATTTTGTTCACACAAAAGTCAGGGGGAAGTTGTAGAAAGAATAAAGAATTGTAATGCATTCCACTGTCATTTATTTTTTAAAGTCAATAAAAAAATTGAATACAAAAAAAAGAATAGCATTTGAGCTGTGTAGATCTTAAAGATGCACTGAGCCTTCCAGATGAAGTGGAGGAAGATGGGTGTTTTTTAAAGAGAACAGTATGTACAAGAGTATGATGTTATGCAAATAGTAAATAACTCAGTATTGCTTGAGAAGAAAGGGTGTGGGATGGGAGATTCTGGCAGGGAAAATGGAGCTCTGTGGCTGTTGGCTGTTTGGGACAGATGGGAACAGGTAGTGTCAGATTGTAAATGCTTTACCTGAAAATTTGGATTCTGTACCTATTGTAAAAGGATACCAATAATTATTTTAAGATAAAGTAGTGACATGATTAACATTTATACTTCAAACATTAAACCATTATGGAAGGTTTGGTGGGCAAGAAAATCAACAGAAAAGTCACAGTGTGACACATGAACAGTGAAAATGAGCATCATAAAACACATATCCATAAATGCTAAGAAGGTGTCAAGAGCATGAGTCATCAGAGTAGGCTGGCTTTAGTCAAAGTTTATCATTTTGGTTTGGAGACAGATCTTATTTTTACAGATTTTTGCTTCTAATTTAACTGAAAAATAACAGAAATGAGATATAAATCATGAGGTTTCTTTTTTAACTTATGGATTCCTACACCCACTACATATTTCAATAAGTACTATACACATGAGTAAAAATATCAATATGCATATTTTCCTTATGTCATAATACATTGTTTATGTAATTCTTTGGTCTATTTACATGATGCACGTATAGAATACAGATGATAAAGTGCTCTAGTTTGCTACAATTTTATAATACATCTAACCTCCCAATTCAGAGAGAGCTAAATCTACAGCGACCCTTTGCATGTATCATCCTTGTTTTAGTCATCTTTTTCACTGCTGTGACTAAAAGGACCCAACCAGAACAGTTATAGAGGAGGAAAAGTTTATTGGGGGCTCACAGCTTCAGAGATATCAATCCATAGACAGCAGACTCCATTCCTTTTGGCTCAAGATGAGACTGAACATCATGGCAGAAGAGTGTAGCAGAGGAAAACAATTTTTTTCTTTATGAACTTGTAAAATTCATAAAGAATGAATCAGAAAAGCAGAGAGAGAGACTCTGCTCTCCAGATACAAAATATATACCTCAAAGTTAATCCCCCAATGAACCACTTCCTCAAGCCACACCCCACCTGCCTTCAGTTACCAATCAGTCAATCTCATCCGGAATTAATTCACTGATTAAATTAAAGCTAGAACCCAATCATTTCCCCTCCAACCTTCTTTAGTTGTCTCACATGTGAGCTTTTGGGGGACACCACATCTAAATCATGACAATCCTTATGTCCTCTATTTAGAGAGAGACTTTTAAGTGTAGCAGGAGTTTTGTGATTTGGTTGTTTAACTCTATAGAATTTTACAAGTTCATAAAGAAAAAATCATTTCCTTCTTTAAACCATTTGTTTAATATATGAAATGGGCCAATCAATATCTTTTTCCACTAACTGATCATATTTTGTCAAATTTTATATTTTTCTCTTAGTTTGCTTACATTCATATGAGTAATTTAAATAAGTTTGGGTAATTGGTCAAATTTTATCAGCCTTCCCTACACTCACTTAAAATAACTCCCAAATTTACTTCAAGCATGTGTGATAATTTGGACCTGGAAAGTTTCCCAAAGCCTAGGCATTAGAGAATTGGTTCCCAGTTTAGCATTGCTGAGAGGTAGTGTAAAATTTCAGAGGTAGGATCAGATAGGAGGTTTGACATCATAGGCAGCATGTCCTTGAAAGGGATTGTGGAAGCCTGATCTCTTCCCCCTCCCTCTTTTTTACTTTCTGGCCATGAGGTGATCTCCTCTGCTCTTCCATAGGCTCTTACCATGATATGCTGCCACAGGCACAAAGCAGTAGGTCAACTCAGTGGACTGAGATCTTTAAAGCTGCTAATGAAAATGAACTTTTCCTCCTTAGAAGGTGATGTACGTTGGGTATTTGTCATAGTGATGGGGAGCTGACTAACACAGCACTTGTTTTAAAATATCCTTAAATTTAACATTTGTTTTTAAATAAACCTAGTCATCCAATTTCCTCTTGTTTCCAGAATGTCAAGCAGTTCTGAAGAAAGACATAAAATATTATCACTTTATTCTATTACAAATAGACTAAGACCCTCACTCCTGCTGAGCCATTCCTCTGTTAATCCTGAGTTGAATCCTTACTTCTTTTCTCAAAAACACTTAATTCTCTTGTTTGTTTTTGTGTTTTACAGTTTTCACAAATATCAAAGTGGACTTTTTCTACAGTCTTAATTCTTTACAGATCAGACAACTTTGAGAACCTGAACATGAACCATTCTATCTTCTGCAACATAGAAAAGCTCGGCAGGCTCATCTATTCCCTCCTATATTTTTTTTTCTTCCATCAGGAAATCATTCTTCACTTCATCTAAGGCTGAGCCTCCAAGTGAGCCCATGTTTTCCCTCATAAGCAAAGTTGTTTCTCTTCAATTATATATACTCCCTTTCCAAGCTTCAGTCTCTCCCCAGCTCTGACTCTCTACATTGCCAAACGTCCCTGGCTTATGAATCACGTATCCTTTAAAACCTGTGCTCTTGTAAGCCTGTCATCACATTTGCTGATCATTCCACATTCTCTCATCACATTCATTGAGCACTTGTTCTACCAACCCTTTTCCTGCACGTTCAATCTTCATTTTCTTGCTATTTGAATTCTTTCCACTCTCACCGGGCAGAATGCATCCTCTTCAAAAATGAACCCTCAACTATCCAAATCCAAAGATAATTTTGAAACATCACACTCTTAAATGCCTCTTGCTCTTCACCCTATTAAATTCCTCTTTGGTATCTGACACCATTCTGCACTTTTAAATGTCTTACTCCCATGATCATTTTCAATACCATGTTCTCTGCCTGGTGTTTCTGATCCCAAGTGTAAGTAACACTCTTCTGCTCTCTCAGTGTTCTCTCTAGGGTCAGTGCTTTCTTGGATCACTCTCACTATGATTTTGATGTTACTGACTCCTAAACCCTCATGTCTGTGTGAGCTCATGCTGATGCTTCAGTCCCTTTTCCAAAAAGTTCCTCTAAATAGGCATAATTAATGTTTTAAATAAAACAGATAATGAGTTGGCTCAAACCTAGGAACTATGACTTGAAATAATTAAGAGTGAAGAACCATGGCATACACATATTTATTCAGAGAAAATATATCTAGTATCCATGGAATGTGTTGCATGTATGTAAAAGGTTAACCCTGATTAAACTTGTACAAAGGGTATATACACAGGTCTTTCTCTTGTTATTTTTATTTTTCAATTTCTGTAAAGTCACATTTATTTCCAAGCAAAAATTATAAAACTGTGTGGGATGTAACCAGAGTTTTACTGAGGTAGAATTTTTATAGCTTTGAAGACATTTATTATAAAACAAGAAAATAACAAATAAGCTAAGCTTTCAACCAAGAAACTAAATACTAAGGGAGAGAAACATCATAAATCTTAGCATGTGAAAAGGAATTAAATAATGCAAACAAGGGCAGGAATTGAACACACATGATTTTAAAAGCCACAGAGAATTTTAAGTTATCCATTTATTGCTAAGTAGTCCCCTTTTCTCTCCTTCATCTCCTCTACTTCTCCTTTTCCTCATTCTACTTTTAAATTCAGTGACTGGATACATTAAATGTGCTGTCCTCTATGTTCATCTGCTGAAATTGGACATTCTCACAGGTAGAAACTACAAAGTAGAGCAGAAAGAGAAGAAGAGAAAAATCTAAAAGAAAATTGGTAATGGTTCAAAAAAGGGATAGAACAACTATTTAGGAAACCAACAAAAAATAACAGGGGTATTTTAATTTCACATAAAGCATGAAATCACATGTTTAAAATAAATGAACCAGCTTTATAATAATTAAAATCATAATTAATATCAAAAGCCATGATGATTACCCATAAACTTACATAATATCTAATAAACATCATCAGAAAGCTAAGAATGCAAAAAGGTTTTAACTGTTTTAACAGAATACAATAATTAATAATAAGGATATAGGGGATATAATATATTTAATATGGTCTGTTTAAGATACAAAATGAATTGCTCTATAAAGGAAGACTATAAATTCTTTATTAAGTAAATTCTTTATGATACAGTTTGAATAGACTATCTTTAAAAACTATTAGAATCAAAAAATAAATAATAAGGAAGCCACATCTTTTAGTCAGCTTTTTTGCTGCTGTGACCAAAAGACTTGAGGAGAACAATTTTAGAGAGGGAAAAGTTTATTTAGAGCTCTGCGTTTAAGAGCTCAGTCCATAGATGGCCAACTCCATTGCTCTCTGTTAGAGGTGAAGCAGAACATCATGGTGGAAAGTTGTAAAATACAGCTCAGGACACGACAATAAGGAAGCACAGAGAGACTCACCAGGGTCTCCAAAAGCATGCCCTTAGGGACCTACCTTTTCCAACCATACCTTACCTCCCATAGTTAACCACACAGTTAATACATTCAAGTGGATTAATGCACTGATAAGGTTAAGGCTCTCATAACCCAATCACTTTACCTCTAAACTTTCTTGCATTGTCTCTCACATGAACATTAGGGGGACACTTCTTATCTAAATCATAACACCATATTTTCTCATATACTGGGTAAATAAGTATAGGCTAATAACAGAAACAGAATAGAAATGAAAGTTCATGTAAATTTACAAAAGAAAATAATGAAAAAGTAACTTAAAGGAAAGAAGAAATAAAAATTCAATGTAAAACTATTTAAAAATAATGAATAGAAAGCCAAATCAAAATAATAAAAACTTAAACAGTGAATCACAGCAATACTGAGATGCAAATTTGGACTAAATACTATATTAAACAGCAGAAGATAAAAGTAGAACTACTTATATGCACAATAAAAACAGCACAAAAGAATTCTTTTAAAAAGTTAGAAACATGAAGGAATAAAGACATAAGCTTAAATAGAAGGACTAGGGAAATGTGTATCTTAATTTCAAGAACTTGTTTCTTCAAAAAGGTGAATATGGTTTGACATTCATCTGGATGTAGTATTAATTTTTGAGGCAAATGAAAAATGTAAACAAGTATGGGCTGGTAGAACAAGGGTTAGCAGGGAGCAGGTGCTTCTTTACCAGATGTTAATGTTTATAAGGTTAAAACATTCAAATAAATGCCTCCCTGATCCAGAAATACGGACATATCAATAAAAGATAACATTAATTTTAAAAGATGAATTGTTTTTTAAGAATTTATTAAATAAAAGAGGAGATTTGCAATTCAGGTCAGTTGGAAACTTCTGGGCTACACAATAGATGGTGTTTGGTCATTTGGCTATTTGAAAAATAAAATAAAATTAGGTCCTTGCATTGTATCTCCTATCAAAACACATTACCAATAAATATTAGTTTTCCATGGCTGCTATAATAAATTGCCCAAGTGCAGTTTTCCACGACCGCTATAATAAATTACCACAAACACAGTGCTTAACAGTACACATTTATTCTCTCACAGTTCTGTACATCTTCTGTATGTCAGAAAGAGAAATGAGTTTCACTGGGCCAAAACTTGGACCTGTTAGCAGGGCCAAGCTTCCTCTGGAGGCTGTAGGGAAGAATTCATTTTTTTTGTACTCCCTGCTTCTAGAGCCACAGTCTTTGCATCCTTTAGCTACCTTCAAGGCCACTGGCATTAAATTTTTAAATTTCTGTACTCCACCTTCATGTTGCCTTCTCCTGTCTGTGTATCTTTTTCCCTGCACCCCTTTCACTAGGATATTTATGATTACAGTTAGAGTCACTCAGATAATCCAGGATAATCTCAGCATCTCAAAATCCTTAATTTAATCAGGGCAGCAAAAAATGTTTTTCCATGTAAAGTAATATTTACAGGTTCCAGGAATTAGTATCTGGATATCTTTGGGGGCCATTATTTAACCTGTTATACAAAACAGTAAATATGTAAGTGTAAAATTTGAAGGCATGAGAAACTATATACCCAATTGGCTCAGCAGCACACGCCTGTAATCCCAGGTACTCAGGGGACTGAGGCAGGTGGATTGCAAGTTCAAGGCCAGCCTCAGCAATTTAATGAGGTCCTAAACAATTTAGTGATAATGGTGATATGGCTCAGTGATAAATTATCCCTGGGTTTAATCTTAAATACCAAATTTTTTTAAAAAAAGGAGAGAAAAACCCTATGCTCTTTTCTTTTTTCCTGAAGGAGACATAAAAAATAAGTAAATATTTAAGAAAACAAAGTGACAATATTGGGGATGGGGTTGTGGCTCAGTGGTAGAGCTTTTGCCTAGCATGTGTGGGGCACTGGGTTCAATTGTCAGCACCACATATAATAAATAAAGTAAAGGTCCATTGACAATTTTTAAAATATATATATTTTTCAAAGTGAGAATTTTAAAATATTTCTATATGAAAACAAAATTGGCAAATAGTCCAGAAAAACTATTTTATAATATATGACTGGAAATTAATATAAATTGTAATTACAAATCAATATGAAATAAATTCAATTATAAAATGAGACAAAAAGCATAAATAGTCATTTCAAAATATACAAAGCATATAAAGAGCCAATAGATATAAGGAATATTTCCAACCTCATATTAACCAATTACGATGAACTACTACACACTTATCAAGTCAGAAAACACCTTTCCTAATAATGATACTGGGCTTTAAAAAGAGTTTAGGAAATAAAACTTCTCAACTACTGTTCATTAATTTGTACAAATTTCATCATACAAATTTTATTTACAAAATAAGAATTTAAGATTCAAACATATACTTAGGATTTCACTTGATAGAACTTTCCTAAGAAGACAATCTGAAATCATACAGGCAAATATTACAAATTTAATGTAAAATATGTTCAAAATTATTTAATAAGAAAATAAATATTATTTATTTTTATACCATATGCCATTTCTGCATTTAGTGAATAGTACTTAACAATGTTCTCATAAAATTTTTATTTTTAAAGAAGAAGACACAAAGAGGCTAAGAAAGTTGGCCTAAATCATATGACTATTAAAACTGAATCATTGATTCAAGACTTGTATAGTTTGACAATAAAAGCTGCTCACTTAATACAATATTAGGATATTCGTTACATTATTATTTGTAAGAGGAAAAATACTTAAATGCACATAACCAGGATTTAAAAGTCATATTGCACTTACTTACGAACAATTTAAAAATGAATAATTATATTTTCAAAAAGTTTTAAAATATCAAACTTGTATTAACATTAATAATAAGAGAAAATTAGTTGCCAATACAGTAGTTTCTTTGAGATTCATATGGCTAGATAGATAATAGTGAGGAGAGACAGTGACTCATAAACCTGATAGCCTACATTTGAATATCTGGTCTACCATTAACCACCTAGGATTTTTACAGAAATTAAGTGATGTAATTCTTGAAAACTGTTTAACCAAGTGTCAGGGCCATGGTGATGCTCAAGGAAGACAGGAATGTGAGATGCCAAGTTGAGCCTCCTGGATCCCTGAGACCTAGATAAAAGTACCTTGAACTACCATTTCCATAGTTTGAAAAGACCCAAGGATCAAGGTTTTTGTTTGTTTGTTGTTCTTTTTAGAATAGCCATATAGTTTTCCTGGTTCTGGCATTCAACTTACCATCTCTTCCCATTTGGCAGAGAACCCATGTGAAACATGACCCTCATCAAATATTTGTGTGTAGCCCTTACTGCTGATGAGAGGTGACATAAAGCACCACTCGTTTAAAAAAAAAAAATGTGGCATTTATACACAATGGAATATTACTCAGCACTAAAAAATAACAAGATCATGGCATTTGCAGGGAAATGGATGTCATTAGAGCAGTTTATTATTATTAAGTGAAGTTAGCCAATCCTTAAAAAACAAATGCCGAATGTCTTCTCTGATATAAGGTGGGGGGGGTGACTCAAAATGGGATAGAGAGGGAGAGCATGAGAAGAAGATTACCACTAATAGGGAACAGAGGTGGGAGGGAAAAGGAGGGAGAAGAAGAATTGCACGAAAGATGGAAGGAGACCCTCATCGTTACGCAGAATACATGTATGACGATGTGAGGGGGAAAAAAGTGTGTCACATTAGATTGGGTAGAGAGGAGTGATGGGAGGGGAGGGAAGGGGAGCAGGGGAAAGGAAGGACAGCAGAATAAAATAGACACTAGTATTACTGTGTGTATATATGTGACTGCATGACCAATGTGATTCTGCAACCTGTACACTCAGAAAAATGAGAAATTATACCCCATCTGATTCAAATGTATGATATGTCAAGATTATTGTACTGTAATGTGTAACTAACTAAAACAAATAAAAAAATTAAATTTAAAAAACTTTAAAAAATTAAAAAATAAAATTCCATTTGCAACCGAAAAAAAAAATTATTTGAGGCAATTGTTTCTCTAAAATGAAATTAAAATATTTACAATTGCCACAAATAGTTAAGGCTTTAAGTCCATTTTTTGTAAGTATAAACAGGCAAATTTACTTAAAAAAATATGTAAACAAAAAATAATACAAATGCCAAAGTTGCAAAGAAAAAAAATAAAAATAAGATAAAATAAGTCCTGCACCTCCTCCTCAAAAGTATTTGGTCTCAAATTGCATTTTACACAAACATACAATAAAATTTTCTACCACCACACACTTCAGAGGGTTCTCTTAGCTCTACAGCCACATAGAACCCAGTTTCATCTATGCAGAGCACTGAGACCCCATCTTGGAGGTTTTAGTGACAAATAATACCTAGCTTGTAATCTCTCTCTCTCTCTCTCTCTCTCTCTCTCTCTCTCTCTCTCTCTCTCTCTCTCTCTCTCTCTCTCCTTTTGCTCTCTCTCCCCTCACTATATCTCTCCGTCTTTCTCTCATGTACACACACAGAGAATGTTACAATGGAAATCCATGCTCCAATCATTATTAATGGTACTGATTTCTAGAATTGAGATTATAGGTGACTTCAACATTTTCTTCATATTTATTGTACATTTTTTTCTTCAGTGCACAGATATTACTTTTATTTAAAAAAAGTAATGTTTTAATAGGAAGCAAGGGGATATGTGATACATTTAAGAAAATACTCCTTCAAAATATGCTTTTTTAATTTAGGTTTTTGCTTCAGTAAGCTAGAAAATTTTATTTAAATGGGATGATTTGTGAAATTACCCAATAATTACAATATTAGAAGATATCATTCCCAGAAGAGGTCTGACATTCTGTTCAATATCCATGTGTCATGCCTTCCTTACATTGTCATAGTCTATTTAAATAAAAGCTTTAATCACCTGATTAAAATACATATTATATATGTTAATACATGACTATTCAGGAAAGTCTTTGAAGTTGTTTTAATATGTCAAAAATAATAGATTTTTCAAAGAGTATACCTTTTTTCTTTAATTTTGTAGCATCAAATGCCATAAAAAATGAAACCTGCATTCATAAAAACAGGGCAGAGGGCCTGAGAAAGTTCAACATTATAATTCCATCTGAATCCATTCCCTCACAGAAGTGATGACCATGTATCTTAATCATTTTAACTATAGAAGTAATAAATATACAGTAATCATTTTTAAAATGATACTTTTTCGAACTCTTCAGTTGAAAGCAACACAAACTGCCTACAGTTCCTGTGGAGTATCTCACAGAGCTTAAGCTTAAGTTCAAGGACTCCCAAGAAGTCTCAGGGAGGGAAACAGCAAGAACTGAAAGGACCAGCAGGACCCTCTTCTGCTTCATTTTTCTCTCCCCTATATTTAAGCTGAAAGATAGTCACTCTAAAAATATAATTTAAATGCTGTAATTAAACCAAACTGAACTAGATTAGGATCTTTTATTTTTTATCCTAAATTTCTAGAAAAGAGACTTCAATTAGCATGGATTTGGTAAGGAATTCCTCTTGCCCAAACAACTTGAGACATAAATTATGCACATGTAATCTTCACCCACACTTTTAAAGTTCTCGTGGCCTATGTTACGCTGCATTTATCATTATAAATTCAGGAATTCAGTTTTGTAAATGGAACATCACATCACGAAAGGGGACCATTGTATGCTATGCACAATCCATAAAGATATATTGGATAATTGCCTTTCCATTTTAATTAAATGAGTATAAATAAAACATGAAGAACACAAAGTAAAAGAGGAGCTATTTAACACCAATTAAACATAAGAAGTCACTATTTAAAATCCCATCCTAGCAGAGTATAGCTCTTAGCTCATGCTTCATTTATATGATCGTGGTAAACTAACCATAGAAGGGTGAAATGTTCACATTTATATGTATTATCCCTCCTTTGTGGGTTAGGAAACATTAGTCATTACCATTCAGTAGTAGTTATCTGAAAGTTGTGGAATGGCTACGTTTAGTGGGGCCTATTATACTGGCTACAAGGATCACTTTAAAGAGTCAAAATATCAGGAGAGTGGAATTACAAAGGTTTGACCATTCTTAGGAAGATAAGTTGCAACACACTGAGCCACAGGTACACCCCCTGGTCTCCTTGTAATTAGTCTTCCCCCCGTAACTATTAAGAATTCATAGTTTACCACTTACCAAGAACAGGGGCAAAAAAAGCCAAGTAACAGACTGTTGGTAAAACTGATGTATGGCTTAGGCACTGGTGTCAGCAAAAAAGACCGAAAAGTAGCAGATGTGAACAAGCATGAACTATTCCAGGGACCAAGGAATGGAAATATTATTCAACGTTCCAACTACAGGATACCTGTCATCAATGAATAAGATCTGTGCTCATGCAGATATATTCCATGGTTCTCTACTACTGCAAGAGAAATTTAGCTCACACTTCAAATTGAGCTTTAAATATTGCTCATAAATATGTTTAAAGTTTATTTCAATTTTAGGGATTGTGTAAAAAGAAAAGTAAGAGGTTTCAAGGTTAAGATTTTTTAATTTGTGGATATAAACTAGAGTAAAAATATTGTTACTGTTGAAAGCCAAAGCCTTGCTAGAAGTAATGGTTCTTCTCCTTTCTTATTGCTTCCATACTGATGTGTGGGTGTGCATTACAAGGCTTAGAAGATAAAATGAAAGAAAAGTAAGCATAAGCATAAATCAACAATGAAAATTTATGCATGTTAGTTTTCAGGAGCTTGGCACACTCAAAATACTAGCATTTTTTTTTTTTTTTTGCTTGTCTTCCAAAATAACCATCTTATTTTACAGATATGAACAGTTTAAAGTGACAAAACAAAAATAGCAGGAAATTACTTTGTCAAACCTTTGTTTTATATACACTTACATATCACAATTGAAGGTATTCAACCGCTTAGTTCATGTCAACATTGTCTAATTCATCTCATTAGTTGCTATTAAGATTTGACTCATGTTCGAGCAGTGGAAGAAAAAGGACATGATTTGATTTGTTATGATTTTATTAGTGTATCGTTATATATAATATTGGGGTTCATTTAGACATAATCATACATGCATGGAATATAGTTTGTTCCACTTCACTCCCCAGTGTTTCCTTTTCTTCCCCTCCTAATCCCTGGCTCCCCTTCCTCTCTGCTACTACACTTCCTTCTATTTATTCATCATAGGATTTTCTTCTTTTAATTAGTGATTTTTAGATATACACAGAGGAGAAATTCACTATGGTATATTTATTTATGTACATAGCATGATTTGGTCAATTTCATTCCACCAAAAGGGAGAAAATGATTTGATTTTTTAAGTCAATTTCAAGATTGATCCCTATACATTCAAATTGCTAACAACTGCTGAACTTTATTTGTACTGATTTAATAATAGGAACTTGAAGAATTGTGTTTGTGTCTCCCCATTTAACATTTACCTCAACCCGTCTGGAAACATCGGCATTAGTCAAACATCAAGCACATATTCCCCTGGGATCCCCTTTTGCCACTTCTTCATTTGCCTGGAGTTTCCATGGGACCTTGCCCCAACCTGAAATTGCCTCCCAGGACCCCCTCA
The DNA here is from genome assembly GCF_048772815.1 of Callospermophilus lateralis. Lineage (NCBI taxonomy): Eukaryota > Metazoa > Chordata > Mammalia > Rodentia > Sciuridae > Callospermophilus > Callospermophilus lateralis. Next base: position 121,233,238 of record NC_135306.1, on the reverse strand, counting down.
ACCCCACCACCTCCATTCTTGTGTATAGGGACTCCAACAGAGATATTGTCTCTGAATCTCCTGGGTACCCACTGCCTTTATCATAGTGGGCTCCTCTGGTTGTCTTCCTGTGGTTTGGAACCTAAATTTCATTTTTACCACAAATGAAGTTTCTAGATAAATAAATTGCTTACCTATTTCCTTTTCCTGATTCACTCTTTCCAGGGTACATTTCATTTTGTAATGTTAATAATTTTGCTTCTATGGAAAGCCAAAGTTACTATTTTCATGTAGAATTAATTTTAGTTCTTAGAGGGGGAAAAATGTTATCTTATTGATATTCTTCTAATTTATAGGTAGGTAGGATTTTGAGTCATCCTTCTTTTAAAAATCACTTCTAAACCTCACAGGAATTAGATAGGCTAGAATGTGCACTGTAATTTGTACTTACTTTTAAAGTCCTGGTGAACTCAAGAGTAAATCATACCCAGCTGGCCTAGAAAGAGCAGTTAAAATAAGAACACTCGCCCACTCAAAAAAAAAAGGAGGCATTTATTTCTTCACTGCAGATTTGTTTATTTTACAAATTAACAAAAGTTAATTGAGGAACTTTTGCTTAAGGATTCAGAGGAGACAGAACCCCTTTGTTGACTATGAAATAAACAAATCTGAAACAGAAAATGATGCCCAGAAAAATTCATCTTTTCCAAAGCATAGATGAAAGCTCACAACCTGTTTCCCTAGCTGAATCTGAGACCTGTATGATCAGTTCAAGGGTGATAAAGGTGTCCTGAGTTTGAGTTTTCTGATCTATTTCCTTATCAAGATCCATTGCTAAGTAGAGATTTCACTCATATCTGTCCTTTGCCTCATTCTTTCAGGATTGTGCTAGACATTTACTAAGTTATCTCACAAATTAATCAGTGTCAAATAGATGATTCTTAATAAATGTATTACCTGCCATGATAACTGTTTGATGTTTACAGTTTCTTAGAAACAAAATTACATTTGTTTGTCTTCCTGTGGTTTGGAACCTAAGTTTTCCCAAGTTTTCGTATCAGAAATTATAAACTTTTTTGAGACTTTTAAAATGTATGCTTTCATTCCAATCAAACAATAGAAAATTAGTAAAGGCTTATTATGGATCCCTTTGTAAACAAGTAGTGTATAGTTTCAGTGTTTCTGTCAATTAATAGATTTTATTCTCCTTAAAACAGAAAGCAAAGTTAAAGCATTCAGCTTTTTAAGATGATGTTTCTGAACATTAGTATCCATAGACTCCTGGAAGTCTAAAGATCTTCTTTGGGGTCTGTGATTTCTCAAGTTCAGGAAGCACTACCTTAACTTGGCAACTTAACTAAGCAGGAGTGGGTAGGGATTGGATCTCTTATAGGTAGATCTTGGAAACTCCCCACTTCTCCTCCTCTGATTAAGCCCAGCATAATTGTTTGTGAACAGGATGGGCAATTGTAGTGTGTTATTGGAAGTTCAAGGGCTTTGGGTTTGAACAGACATGACTCAGGTTTGGGTTCTGACTTCAGCACTTTGTAGATGTTTACTCAACTTCCTAAATATCAGGAGGAGCTGAGGATTAAGTAAAAAAAAAGAATGTAAACTTTTATCAACATGCAATCAACTGCCCGACTCCCAAGAGCTGTTTAATAAAGGTTATGCCCACTTTACTAAAAGATTAATATAAAATTGAGATCTTCCAACACCAAATATATTCTTTAAATTATTAATATATGCTTATACATATATTAATAATTCTATGCTGCCCTGGAATATTATCAAGAGTAAAATAATCCAGGGAGAAAAATCTTGTACTATGTTTTTTTGTCCCTACATATGTAACTGTCAATGAAGAAAAGAAAATATACATATTAGCTTTACCACTGAAGTGAACTAAAAGGTATTCTGAACTCAACTTGTAGGAACAATTTAATGTATGCAATTCCCAAACACTTAGGAAAGTTGAAATGCAAAATGAAGGAAACACAAAGTCACATAATCTCATTTCCAGAGTCACTTTCAGTCTTAGCCCCACACAGCTGTTACACTGGGAATTATCCAATTGCACACAGATAGATCTCTTTCCATTCATTCGGATAATTCTGAATTCCTTTCAGAGCAGCATAATGCCAGTGCAGAAGTATAAAGACTCAATAACGGTCATCCTAAGGAAGGATGCAACCAACCAGAGCAGCTGCTCATCAGAAATGCTGCAAAGTTCCTCTTTATTATCCATATGTTTCTTCCTGACATAGTTGAAATTTCAAATTATATTGGAAATTTTTTACGTATAGTATTAAAACATTTTATGAATTGTGCTATTCAAAAAAAATGACAGCTTGAAATAATAAAAAATAAAACAGCTTCTAGTTATATATGAGGGTGTACACATGTGTGAGGGTGTATGTACAAATCTTACCAGTCTATTTCATGACTGAAACTCTAAGATCACCAGAAAGAATTAATGTGAGAAAACACACAATCATATACTTGCACATTATTTGACTACGTAAAGATGCATTGGAACAGATTAATCACTTAAGTGTGCATTTAAATGTAACAGGATTGTTGGAGAGTAGGGACTTGGGTCCACGCCTGCCTGCAGTTTCCTCCTGACTTTGTCTTTTATACCTGTGCAGCTTTGGATTCCTTCATCTCTTGGTCCCTCAGCTTCACAGGTCAAATACAGACAAGAATACTCCCTTCTTCACATGGTTATTTTGGAAGATTGAGTACATCTGTGAAAAAAAAAAAAAAAGTGCTTAGAATAGTACTTGGGTCATTATAAGCACTGTGAAAGTTATGGTAGTTGTTATTAGTCTTATTAACTTTCCCAGAAATGCATTCCTATAATGTTTAAGAAAATTAACTACAATGTAAGCTGCTGATCTCAGAATTAAAGACTTTTAAAAGCATTTCCTGTAGACACCTCAATATTTCTATAATTTATATATGTCTACAATCTATAGCTTTGATCAATAGCTATTCAAAATACATATTTGTTAAAATATTCAAGGCAATATATGCTTTCAAATCTGAGCATTAAACTGTTAAAATGTTGTGAGTGCAGGAGTGCAGGAGTCTTCTTTGTCACTCTGGTGATTAGCCCAGTGCTAGGCCTTAGAAGCTAGGTGGTTAGCATGTGTCGAATGGATAAGAGTTATTTAATGATTAGTGAATATTTAGTAAATGGTGGATTGGGTTGGGCTACTTGAAACTTCATATGTTTTTTGTACAAATCACCTTTTCTCCTATTCTTCAGTATAGTTTATTTTTAAAATTTTAAGCATACTATGCTTCTTATTAAACATTTGCTAGCATAAATAAGACCTGTGTCATAGGGAAAAAATTGTTAAATGGAACCTATCATCTTTTGCAAAGAAAAAATAATTTTTTTAAAAGATCAATATCGGTTACTAGGAAGAATACTGTCATGATTCTTAAATTAGAGATTCTGATTCAGTGACTATGAGGAATCCCCAGTCTTGGGCATTTGGGTTGATTCTGGATACTGGGTTTGAAAAACGTGAAGTAATAATAATAAAATCAACATATATTAGACCCAATTAATATTATATCTACTGTTTAAAGGTTCTATATAAATTAACTAATTCATCCCCCAACTCATCCTGTACCAAAATTCAAACCCAGGAATCCTGCTTCCAAGCCCAGGTTCTTGCTGGTGCATACTATAGATATGGGGATTCAGATATCAGAGAAAGCAAGTAATCTTCATTAACTTCAGTTTTCTTATTTGAAAATTCAAAACTTATTCATTTGAAGTGAGAAATAAATGAGGTGAAATTCACCAATACATACTGAAAGTATTTTAAATCTGGAAATAAATATGCATAAACTGGTTATTGCTATTAGGTTGATTGATTATATCAGTTTGAAAGGCAATACAGTTTATTTTATCCATTATTAAATGAAGAATAAGCAAGACATTATAAAAAGGTGGAGTGAAAAATGATAAATAATAGGACACAATTTAGGATTGATTTCAATGATTGCTATAAAATGTCAGAAGGACCCAAAGTGTTTCTTTGGGAGTCATGACTAATAATCACCATCACACATACCTAACACATGAATTAGACATGTTTTGATGTATCTTGAACTTCTAATATTTTTTAAATCATAGTCTCTCCCATAGGAAATGTACATATGGATCAAGGCATCTCATATCTTCAGGGTTATATGATAGCATAATGTTATTTGTATAATATTTTATAACCCCTCTTAATTGGTATTATCCATATTTTATGTTGGTACTAAAATAAAATAATTAAAACAAAGGAAAATGGAACACTCCTGCTTTAATCTTTATAAATTGCAATGTATTGATTAGTATAAGAGTATCCATTCCTAGAAGGAAATATTTGCTATTGAACAGCAATTTATGACAATGTTGTATAAAATATCTAAGCCCCATTATGATTCTCAAGAATATATTATTAAGTTGAATTCTTTATTACAGAGAATTTTCTCAAGTCATGATGGAGTTGAGGCAGTAAGTTGTTTCTTCTTAGGTTCATTCATTATAGCAAATTTCCATACTGAATCTACTGAGAAATATAGATTTTTATGTCTCAATATATCATTAATTTGTGAAACATTTAGCTTTATTATTCGTAGTTACCCTTTTGTAATTTTTAAGATAAAAGTAATAAATTAACTGGGCATAGTGGCATATGCCCGTAATCTCAGTGGCTCAGAAGGCTGAGGCAAGAGGATCACAAGTTCAAAACCAGCCTCAGAAACTTGAGTCTCAAAGCAACTTAGCAAGACCCTGTTTGAAAACAAAATAAATTTTAAAAGGCTGGGGATGTTTCTCAGTGGTTAAGTGCCTCATTAAATTGAATTTAAGACTGACAAATCAATCATTCCTTCATTTAACCAAAACAAAATAGTTGTATAAGGGTTCTGTACTATGTGTGTACTAGATTCAGGAGGTTGAAAGACAAATACAATAAAGTATATACTCTACTCTTTCTCTTCTGATTTAGTACAGAGAGGGGAATATTTTTCCCCAGGCAAAGTATTCTATTAAAATGGGATTTGGGGGTTCTGTTTTGGTTTAGTTTGGTTTGGTTTTGGTTTTTGTAGGTAAGCTTAAAAGTAATGTTGCCCTTACTCTGCAGGGAAAGCCATGTTAGGATTTTTAATCTACAAAACAGCGGTTTTAATTGAACCACTCTAGCTATTCCACTGTGAATTAGACTGCAAACATGCTGTTATGGCGCATCTTGAGCTTTCAGAAAGAGAAATGGCCTTCCACAGCAAAGAGAGAAATCTCCTTCAGCACAAACGTAAATGGCCCTCAAACCAGCACGCACCCCAGGAGGACAGAGCATTGCTCTCCCTCTTCAGGACAGAGCTGACAGCACCCTCTTCCTTCACTCACCTTTCAGGCTTCATGGTGCTGGTCATTCTGTCTTTCTGTTGAAAAGATTAGACAGACTCCACCTAACATGATAGAGCAAGAAATAGACTTTTATTTAAGTTTCAAATATTTATTTATTAGTATAAGATACTCCAACAAATCAGTATAATTTCCTTTTAAAGGAGAAATATTCCTGAGTTAGTGAAAAAAAGTGTGGAAGGCTTCTGGGAGGCTTTCGTTCTATGCAGTCTTACAGGAAACCTTTCATTTAGAAGTCTTGCCCTGCTTTTTTTCAGTTTGCTATAATCCACACTGACCAAGTATTGATCACCGGGACCCAGTTTGTTCCAGGAATTGGGTGATTCTTTCTGTCTGAGCTGACATCTGGGTTGAAGGATGCCAACACCACATGCAGCACCACTTCAGCGCCTCACACTGGATCAATGCTTCTTGGCCTCATTGGGGACTTGGTGACGCATGTGTGTGGCAGAGGACTCTGGTCTGAAAATAAAACAAAACTTCCAGGCTGGGGACTAAGTAGTCTCTGTAAACTGAAGGTAGTTAATTAAACACTGATCTCAGTTTGGCTCCAGAACTGTTCACAATCTGTTTTGCTGGAGGTCTAAAGGCATTTGACTCTATGATAAATTCACACTCAGAGTAAATAATAACTTACTATGTGAATTTTTATAATGCAAATTTGGATAGACTCAGTAAATGAGAAATGGTGATTATTTTTCCCCAATCAATTAAAATTTTATAAAGCTGCATTGTTTGGGTAGAGCTACCGTAGACTCTCTGAAGCATAGAGAAAACATCAGATATTGTCCCTGTAGTCGGAAAGTTTAGAGAAATCTAAGACAAGGGGAGCTTTCTATAAACAGCACAAAAAAGTCTGTATGTGGTGAAGAGTTCTTTGTAATAGATCTGTGCTACAAGTTCAGAAACAAGAGAACTGAAGGCCAGCAGCATCATTTCAGATTATTGATACATACAAGTTTAATATTAAAACAATGTTGCTTGGATATTTTTGTTTCCTCAATAAAAAAGATGGATTTGACAGTGTTCTCAGCTTTGGGTAGTTGGTTGGTTGGTTTCAGTATTAATTTTATTAATATTAGCACTAAAATAAGTCTTCATGATAATCTGCTCCTATTTTATGAACAGCTATGGATTTACTATCCATTACAAGCAAGCATTCCCCCTCACAGTAAAGAAAGGAAGGCATGGAATTAGCCCAGGCTTCATTCATAAACTAAAACCAAATAGAACTGTTGACAATAAGATAATGTTCAGCACAAGGTTTTAAGTTGAATAGCCACATCCCCATTAAATTCATTTTTTTTGTAACATGCTATATACAAAATGGCTTTCATGTGTTTTAATCCAATCCCCAAAAATGTAACCCAACCTAAAAAAAAAAAAAATGTACCTGATGGTTCTAAACTTAAGACATTCATTAGATGAAAAAAAAAAAAAAAAACACAAACTGGTAGTGAAATAAGGAAAAATCTTTGAGAGTTGATAAAATATATGCATATGAAGTCTAGACAGTGACATGAAGATCACATTAAGTGAATTGAATAGTTAAAAGTAGAATTCGCCAGCCAAAGAGAATTAGGATTTAGGACTAAGATGTCTATAACCAAAAGTAGAAGTTAGATATTTGGTGACACATAGTTATATGAAACTATCTAATGAATCTCACCCTCATTCTGAAGACAAAATGTAACTAAAGAGTAAATATTTTAAAAACTCAGATTCTAAACTTTGTTGCCTTACAGGTAGAACTGATAATGACTAAAAGACATAAAAGGTATGAAAAACAAACTAAGAAGTAAATTCCTTGATATGATGTGGAATTGCAACTATAAAGGCCCTGAAAAAGACTCTTTCGGTGGTTTCGAGGTTTGTGTTAGATATTAGACTGATGAGGAAGCTTCCCATGACTCGGGTTCCCATTTCTTTTATCTTTTCTGAATTCATCTAGGACATGAAAAAAAACCTAATACGAATCTAACACTTATGTCCGCCAACCAAAATGCATATTTAAACAGATGTTCAAAGTGTTCAGAGGCAGGCTGTGGGTCCTCCTGTTTCTGCTTTGTTCTTTCAACATAATCTGCTTTCTCTGTGTTGGATCCAAGAGGCCATTAATGAACTTTCCCTCTGACCAAGAGCAGTTCTACCTCTTCAGACATCAGGTTTTTGTTGTTTTTTTTTGTTGTTGTTGTTTTGTTTTTTTTTTTTCAGCTGGAAATTACAGCCTTATTTCTGTTGACATTACTTAAAAGAAAATCACAAAAGATAATATCCTGACCTGTTGAAGCTAAATTTAAGCTTACATAAGCAGATTCTCTAAATGAATGTCTTTAATTTCATTGTTGCTCAGGGTGACTTTACTGATCAAAAGAGGCAGCACAAAAAAATTGCTAAGTGAAGTCATTGTGGTATTCTTAACAGTCCTAAATGTCAATTTGAAGAATAGGCCGCTTCTTCTGAAGCACTCCTATTTAAAACAGAGTGGACAGCAACATTGATGGATGATCAAGGCAGTCTGAGTCACACAAGGGGACTTTATGCCTCTGCAAGTGAAGAAACAAATGCAGAATTTTTTTCTATCATTCTCACACAGCTATGAAATGCCTTTATCTATTCCAAATGCAAAACTGCCTACCAAAATCAGAGAGAAGATAATTCATTCTTTCCTTCCACCTGCATTGGTAAGAACCACAAGCAGGGTGGGAACTTCTCCAGATTTCTTTATTTTGTTCCCCTTTTTGCATCCGTTTACTATACAAACTGTTTTCTCTAGCTAACCTATCAGAAAGACATCTGTTACCTTTACAGAAGCCAACGCACATTGGTGTATGTCACGCTTCAGTTATTCAGTGCCAACACTGTGAAGCAAATCTTTTTATCAAGCTTTGTCTGAAAGTCTCTTTTGCTCTGTCAATCACTAAGGAGAGATACATGTGTTGCCCAATCCTGAACTTCAGACCCCAGTAGCAAATGATCTATGAGCTTACTTATTTTCTCCCAGGCTACTAACATGACATGCTACCTCTATAGCTCACTTTCCAGTTTTGAAACTACCCTGTCAAGCACAATGCATTAATAACAAAACATGAAGCATTCCTAATATAACCCTGTGCCCTTGTGCACCATTCTTCCATTACTTTCCACCTTTCTGTCTCAAGACAGAAAACTAAAAGGATAAGATACAATGCTATAAATAGAAAAATATGGCAGTTCATGGAGCCCTTATAAAGGTATGCAAGATGTAGGAGAATTATCATGTAAATATTGACACTTTAAATTTTATGCTTTGGTGTACCCAAAAAAAAAAAAAAAAAAGTTTTTTGAGATCTGAAGATGATGATGAGAAGAGCAAAGTTTTGGACAAGCAAGTTTAAATAACAGATCATTGCATGAGGAACCATATATACCTCCATTTACATTTTCTCTGGCTTGATCATTTGTTTGCTTTTCTGCCCTGAAGAACCTTGGCTGTCCATTGCAAAACCTTCTTCATATTGGCAGCATTCCACTCTATTTATCATCATATAGAGTCTATGTCAGCAGATCCAGTGGCCGCTCTGAGTGTTGCCCTCCCACTGGGTGGATGATGAGCTCAACTGATCCATCCCTGAAAGTGCTGAGGGAGCTTCTAGCCCAGATGGCCTTCTTGCTGATCATGTCTGAGGATTGTTTTATTTTGTTTTTCTTTCCCCTAAGCTGGCTCATTTAATGTAGGAGATATCAGAAGCTGTTTGGTCAGAGCTTAAAATAGCAAAAAAAAAAAAAAAAAAAAAAAAAGATTTATGAATTAAAGTGCAGCTTTAAAAGATTCAAAGATAATCACCAAAGTTATTTCCTTAGTGATAAAGAGAAGTAATTTTGATATGTGTTTGAATATCTATCACTATTAACAGATTCAAATGCAGTCTGCATTGTGCATTGTTCTCAAAACAATGATTTTGCATTTAATATATACTTTGCTGCATATTTCAGTGTGTCCTCATGTAGAATACATGGAAATTATTTCAAATATAATTTTAAAGGTTAAAATATCTAGACATATGCATGTGGGTCTTCCATATTCACTGTAGAGAAGACTACCTCCATTCCACTCCTGAATTCTCCTTGATTGTTTCTCTTCACCAATTACTGAATATGCCCCAAAGGGCCAAGATTTAGTCACATGTAGTCTTCTTAACTACTTGGAGCATATATCTGCACAAAAAAAAAATGTGTTCAGCACAATATTAATCACTCAGTGGCCCTTTCAACTATTCAAATGTAATGACCTGGCTCAGCTCACAGAAGATTCTGTCATCATAGACAGTACTGGAAGATGATACATCCAGGTGTCCAAAGACATATAATAGTATGAATTTTGCTGTCAGTTAAATATTCATTTGAATTTAATATTAGAAACTTAATGGCAAAGTGATTTGCATTTGGGTAATGTCATCAGTTCTAAAACATTAAAACTTAATAATTAAGTATTTATCCCAGAATGACCAATAGGAGCTGGAGAGAGCTGGAGAGATTCTGAGGTTACATAAGACATGACAGGAGTTCAGACAGAACTGATTTAATGTTGGCTGAAATGAAGATATAAACAGTAACATCACTTTCCCTTAGGTAACAACACTTTTTAAATATTACTTATAAATTTTGCATGTTAAAAACATTTGGAAAACATTTCAGGAATGTGAAAGAGTGCAATTATACTTGGATAGTCTCATGTGAAAAGCAGAAATAAACTAATTCTGAACTGCATATGACTATTAAGTTTGTAGGATAGAAGTCAACCCCAGGCTGTAGAGTATGATAAAGTAGACATAAAATGCAACAAGAAATAAACCAACATCAAGAGCTAAGACTTAAATTATTTAGGAAATATTTTAAGTATGCTCAAATATAAAAAGTAATTTGCAAGAGGTGTGGCTTTAGTCAGATATGCAATTTATTTTGCATAAATTTATGCAAGAAAGTTCCTGGGAGAGAATAAGTTTTAGACATTAAAAGTGGTAACAAAATCTTCCCACCTTACAATTACAATTTGGGGGTGTGTATGTCATAAAAAGCATCATTCCTTCTAGAAAGTTCTTGACAAGAGTAAATTAGATCCTTTTCATATGGAAAGTGCTTAATCATAACCCTAATACATGTTCAATCTCCCCAACAAGTTTTGCATGCATTATCTCTACATTGGAGATGTGAGTTTTTCAAATTAGTAACATATATTTATAAAATATCTGAAAATATTTTCTTATTTCTTCCAATAATTACCATATAAAAGGAAAGGCACTTAGTCACTATACATAACCATTATTCTTGCATCTACTGGCTTAATTTTAAATTTTAACTGAGATTTTTATCTAAAGTTTTCAGATCAATAAATGTCATTTAATGAGTTTAGACCTGCTCTTCAACTGGTTTATAGTCTAAATCAGGAGATGGACACTAAATTGATATTTAATACTCAATCTGGGCCTTTGTCTGGTCTATAAAAGTTTGCCAACCAGAGTTTGTTCAACATACAGATACGTTGTTTATTAGCCCTCTTGTTGACTCAGAAACTGAATTATTGAAACTTAAAGCAATACATGTAAAGTCATATCATATACTCAAAGTTTTCTTTATTCTCATATTTAGGAAAAGCACACATTTTACCAGAAAAACAGATTCTTCTGCTAGCAAGCTAATAAATTTCATTATCCTATTAAAAAACACCTTGGTTCTGTGGAGGAGACATTTATAGAGAACCACCTTGTGCTGGGTACTATACTATTTCCCAGGGATGGTAAGAGTACTGGGCAACCAGTCCTTGGAGTCCTGGATCAGACAAAACATTGTGGATGGTCTGTCTCCTATTCTATCAAAGAGACAGTCCCATAGAATCCCACATCAGGATGTTCAAAATGTACACATTTTGTCAATTTTAAAAGGTTTTGAGATCATTAAATGCAGGACTCTTCTACCCCTCTGAAAATGGACTTTTAAACCTTTCTTAATAAAGCAAGAAAGAATGTTCTCAAATTAGAAAGCCTCCTGTGAAATTGTTCTCCATGTAAAATTTTGGTTGCAGTTTTTCAGAGGGTGGAGCAATCGCTCTGCTTTGTCAAGAGCCTTGTAGCTTTAGCAGACACAGGATCATGAAGTCTGGGGGAAGCAAAATGGGGACATGAATACATAGGCAGATAACTCCTGTCTGTAAAGTGTTCAAAAATAGACATTTGGCCAGGCGCAGTGGCACACCGCTTGGGAGGCTGAGACAGGAGGATTGCGAGTTCAAAGCCAACCTCAGCAACGGCGAGGCACTAAGCAACTCAATGAGACCATGTCTCTAAATAAAAAAACTACAAAATAGGACTGGGGATGTGGCTCAGTAGTCGAGTGTCCCTGATATTTGATCAACCTGCTGTTTGAACACCAGAAAAGGATACTAATCAGAATGGTGAAGATATGTGGAAAGAATCAAAAGAACTCTCCCCAGAGTAAATGATACGTGAAGCTAGAAAAGGTAGTAGGTAACCAGAGCAGGGGCACTTAAAATAGGGAGAATCATGTGAATCAGAGCACAGAGATGTAGGACTTAAACTCTTTATGTCCAGGATCCCTAAATGTAGCCAACAGTTATGACAGTGTGCATTTTTTCAAATGCTCTGTTAGCCAATTAATTCAGAAATTCCGTACCGTAGTTGATTAAAAACTATGACAGTATGTATTTATAGGCACTTACTGATCTTAGAAGACAAAGCAGAAGAGAAGCACTCAAGTTCATAAACAGTATGGGTGTCTTTGATATGCTAAGGAAAACTTTCCTTTCCCAGGAGAATCAAAGCCCCATGATATGGGGTTTTGCCCTATGCATAGCTCTACCTCCAGCATCTAGAATAAGCTGATGCAGGTGTTTGTTTAGTATGGCTATTTAGTAACAAATAGGGACTCAAAGATAAACAAGACAGATCTGGTACCTCTCCTTATAGTGTAAATGTTCTAGTACCAAGGTTTTAACCGAAAATAGGTGAGGGGAGTTGTAACTCATATAGGAAAAACAATTACCTTTTAATTACCTCTTTTATATTTCTTAACATGTAACTAGAATTTAGCATTAATTTCAATTGTGAATATAGGTCACAAACCACAGAAATTTTAGCAATACCTGTAACCTCATCAAACATTAAAAAAAATCACAGATAATTTCATGTGTCATTGTAGGGTTGCACATATCTAAAAATACCATTTTTGTTCATGTTGATTTTTAAGTTTCTTGTTATTGATATGCCATTAGATTTTATTATTTAATGCATGAATAAAAAGCAAATAGTTTGTGATATCATAAATTTAGTTTTTAATACTTTGAATCACTTTTTTTGTAATCCTATGAAGCTCATCTTATGCACTTAAAAGCATTGTTCTGAATAAGGGAACTAAAGACCTCATCAGAATGCTAAATAGGCTAAATAGGTCTGTGATACCAGAAATTGTTAAGAACTGCAGGCTAGAGAGAGAAAAGAAATTAATTAAACCAGTGATTCTTATTTAATGTATGATGTGATGAATGCATGATAGGGGAAAAATACTTATTTACCTTAGGTGCAGGTATGTGTGACCTGGTAAATTCGGGTGGTCTTATAAAGACTTCCAGAGAAGTTATGCTGTGGCTCCCCTTGAAAATCAGTAGGAAAGCATCACCCGTTCGAGGAACTAAAGGAAGTGTGTTAGGAAAGGAACTAGAGTGTGAGGTTGTGAGTGGGTAGACAGATGCTTGGGGGCAAGAGATGAAGCTGAAAAGATCACATTAGATCCTTTGGTTCATGAGCGTGATGATTGGGTGTTCATGCTCTAGCGTGAGATGTGCCTCCCTCTAAACCTTGTTATGACATCAGCACATTACCCATCTGACATGAACTTTGAGGATCCTATGACTATTTTTCATTAAAAAAAAAGAAGAAAAAAAAAGATCACATTAGAACAAGTAAGGTAAGACTCAAAAGATTTTGCACTTTATTCTAAGGATTATGAGAAGTTCCTGGTGCATTTTTTAAAACAAAGTAAACAAAATCACTTTGAAAAGAATTTGAGGAGGGGTAAACATTAAGCCAGGGGAAATATGGTTGCATTAATTCAAGAAGATTGTGTGAAACCTGCATTGTCTTCAGAAAAATATGGAAATAAAGAAAATGGACATGATTCTAGAACACATTATGCACTTATACTCAACTTTATTACTACTACCATTGTTATTAATATTGATTATAATTAACCAATAAACTTTATAGCTGTTGCTTAATAATACAGACCATTTAAGTAACTTTGGGTGGCTTAAGTAATTGAAGTTCAGTGAGGAAATAAGTAGGAGTTTCAGCAAATGACACATGGCATTTTAACTGACAGTCCATGCAGGAAGACTTGCCAGCCACATGCTGCCTGTAGTGATGTCCATTTCCTAACATTATCCTAAGCCTTCAAGAACCTGCATCATTTTGCATGAAATTTTTTATTATCTTCTTCTATTTCAACTTTACCATCAGCCAACTCCTCTTTTGTCCATACATCCTCTTCCCCAGGATGCAACTCAATAGTTTCATTCATTCTATCCAACTTATCCATTATCCTATAATCAAATGCAGAATTTTTGGAAAGATTGCTTTATTTTTTCCTAACATGTATTTATTTATTTTTATATTTTCAATTGATCGCATCTTAAATCTTTTTTCTCTTTCCAGACCCATTGAAACATGAAAACTATGACATTTATTGTATATATTGGCAGTAATGCATGAGACTTGGAAATCATGTGAGCTGACCTCTTGAAGCACTTAGCTTTTGTTGTAAATAGTCTTATGTATATCGATATTAATTTTAGTCACATTTCCAGAATTCAATAAGCATGGTATCAGTACTGCTGTTACTTTCCCCTTGAGTGTGATATGACTGCCGTCAGTGTTCTGTCCCTCCATTATTCTTTGAGACCAAAGAGAAGACAAGTCAATAGTAGGTAATAGGTGGTTATCTAGTATGAACACATGGAAAACTAAGCAAATAACATTAAGAAATAAAAGTTCTTTTTACTATAAAGTAAAGTAACATCTTCTGTAAGTGAGTGAGCATCCATTTTCTTCAAATGTTTTTGATATGATTTTGACTTAACTTTCAGATTAATACTCCGAAAGCTACTGATAATTTTGTCTTAGAAAGAACACAAAGAAGTTTTTATCATCGCCCTTTTTTTTACAATGAAGTCTTCATCTTATCTTGATAATAAGAAGAAGCCTGAAATAAATCCAAGAGATGATACAAAAGGCACTCTATTAGAAGAACTAACACATAAGAAATGCCAAAGAAGTTGTGTCTAGGTAAGGAACAATGCACAAATCAAGCTTACTAACAATATAAAGTTATAGCCTAAAGGTCCAATTAGTGATGCACTTCTTTTAAAAAAGAATCATGGTATATGTATAACTTTAAAAAAAAAATCTTTGTCATCTGCACCTAAGATAGAGCATTACTATCCAGGGTATACAAAGAACTCAAAAAACTTAATAACAAAAAAATAAATAACCCAATCAATAAATGAGCAAAGGAACTGGACATATACTTCTTAGAAGAAGAAATACGAATGGTCAAAAATATATAAAAAAAAGTTCACATCTTTAGCAATTAGAGAAATGCAAATTAAAACTACACCAAGATTTTATATTACTCCAATCAGAATAGCAATTATCAAGAATACAAGTAACAATAAATGTTGGAAAGGATGTGGGGAAAAGGCACACTCCCACATTGTTTGTGGGACTGCAAATTGCTGCAACCACTCTGGAAAGCAGCATGAACACTCCTCAGAAAACATGGAATGGAACCACCATTTGACCCAGTTATCCCACTCCTTGGTATATACCCAAAAGACTTAAAATCAGAATACTACAATGACAAAGCCACATCAATGTTTATAGCAGCTCAATTCACAATAGCTAAGCTATGGGAAAAAAACGTAGGTGCCCTTCAAAAGATGAATGGATAAAGAAAATGTGGTATATATGCAATGAAATATTATTCACTCATAAAGAAGAATGAAACTGGCATTTGCCAGTAAACAGAACTGGAGTTTATCATGCTAAGTAAAATAAGCCAATCCCCCCAAAACAAAGGTTGAGTGTTTTCTTTGGTAGATGGATACTAACACACAATAGGGGGAGGAGGAGAATAGAAGTTCATTGGACTACACAAAGGTAAATGATGGAAAGGGAAGGAATGAGCATAGGAAAGACTGTAAAATGAAAAAGACATAACTTTCCTGTGCTCATATATGAATACACAACCAGTGAAATGCCATATCATGTACAACCACAAGAATGAAATCTTAATTAGAGTAAGTTATACTGCATGTATGTATATCAAAATATAGTCTACTGTGGTGTATATCTAAAAACAACAAATATTTTTAAAAATGGGAAAACATCAAAGTGTTTGATTCTACCAATGTAAATAGTCAGGTAGCCTGATTACATAGTGAGCTTTTGGGTCTGTGAGGACATTCTGACTCTCTATTTACCACTACATAAAGTCTAAATTCCCTTGCAATTTTCTTGGAACATCATCTGCAATATTAAAATTTGTTCCCTAATTCCAACCCTAATTCATTCTCAGTAGTTAGGACTCCAGTTTTCTTCCAATCTAAGTAATGCTTTGTTTCCATAATCTGGCTAAATGTCACCTCTCACTTAAATCAGTTAATAACCCTACCACTTTGAAACTGTAGTGGGTTCCTTTATATCTTGTCCATTTTCCCCTTCGTATGACTTGGAATCAGTGTGACACCATTGAAATTAATTGTCTGCTAACGTCTACTATTTACTCTTGATGTTATCTACTTTCTGGCAAGAACACAAACTCTGTCTGCTTGCCTTCGGGTGTCTACCACAGAACTGAATGCATTTATTTAGTTGATTGCTGATTAATATTTAAATAACAAAAATTGTTTGAAATTCTGGAACAGGATAGTTCCAAATTAGAATTCTACCTCATCTGTGCATTGACTTATTCAGCAAATATTTATTGGGTACTCACTATGTTCCAGAAACTGTTCTAGATTCAACAATAAAAATAAGAAAAAGTCAATAACAGCACATGTACACACAACCAACACCACCACCCCACACACACATATGCACAAAACAATACTTTTCTATACCCATGAAGCTGGCATTCAAGCAAAGAGGATAATAAAAAAGATAAATTCGTTTTTAGATCAACAAAGAAAAGAATAAAGTAGATGACAACAATGTTGAGAAAGGAAAGATTGAACCGCATGAAAAGGTAACTTTCAGTGAAGACTTGAAGAAAATGGGGGAATTTGTCCTCAGTACTTATCTGGGGAAGTTTGTCAGGCAGGAGTAATATTCAATGAGAAACACTTGATTGAGAAACACTCAGCTTCCTTAGAGTGTGTGAGGAGAAGTGAAAAGACAAAATTGGTTAGAAATAGAAAACAAAGGACAGAGACAAAGTATCTCAGAGAGGTAATGTATGTTGTATCTCATGGGACTTTGCATATGATAAGAATTTCACTTGACTGAGAAGAGGAATGATATAATCTGACTTACATTTTGCATCATCTCTCTGGATACTGATTAAAAAGGGGTACTGGATACTGATTATTAGTTGGGCAATTGTAGAATGCTTGGACCAGCACTAGGAGTAATGAGAGGTGGCTGAGTTCAGGATATAGAAAGCTAGTAAATTTACTCAAAAGTTGAGCCATCAGGGTTTGCTATTGTGGAGTGGGACAGGAAGGGAGGCATTCGGGATGATGCTGAGATATTGAGCTCTAGAACCTGAAAAGAGAATTGTCATTAAGGAGATGAGGACAAAGAATAGAGTACTTGTGGGAAACCAGGTAGAGGTTAGGTTTTAACATTAATTTTGAAATGCTTATCCTTAGAATTCCAAGTAGACATAGTTCCAAGCCTAATTTTGTTCCAGAACAAATTCCAAGTTAGCAGTTAGATACGTTGTTCTCAATTCAAAAGAGAGGATCAGAATAAAGATATAAATTTGAGAGCTATTAGTAGTAAGATGATGCTGAAAGCCATCTCTAGAGATCATCAGCTGATAGAAAGTTGGAACAGGAAAAAAATAGATCCAAATAATAATAAACTGTGCCTTGAGCCACTCTAAGCTTTAGAAATGATTGAGTAAAAAGGGAATCAGTGAAAAGACTAGGGAAAGAGTGACTGGGAAGGGGGGGGAGTAAAAAAAGAACTAGGTGATGTGATAGTTTACATGCCAAGTATAAAATGGTTTCTAGGGAAGAGTGACTGATTTGGTCAAATGCTCTTTGTAAATCAAGTGAGATGAGTTCTGAGAAATGCCTGCTGGGGAAAAACATGGAGGTCACTGGTGTTTTCCACAAGAGCAACTGCATTGAACAGGGCAAACACCTAATTAGAAGCTGTTCAAGAAAGAAAGAAAGAAAATGAAGACAACAAGAAAAGGGACTCTTCCAAGACATTTTTCTGTAAAGAAAAGGATAAAAATGAGGCAGCAGCTGCAGGAAAAATGGGTTCAGTTCCAACTTTTATAAGCAAGCTAATGAAATGATCACCAGAGAAATAAAAAATAATAATGATAATGGAGATAGTCGGGAGAATTACTGGAGATGTCCCTGAATAGGTGACAGAAGTTGGGACCTACGCTACACATAAAGGTCTTGGTTCTACCTTAGAGCACAGAATGTTCACCCTAGTAACAGCAGACTATGTGGAATGTTCACCCACCAAGATAAATACATGGGCAGATAGAATGGTAGAAGTTCTTAGGGGTTCTGTTCTGAGGGCTTTAATATTTAGATAAAGCAGAAGTCAAGATGACGTGCTGAAGTTGAATATGTAGAGAAGTTAAGGAAAGAGAAGAAAAATATTTTAAATAGTACTTGGGCAAGTAAGAATGATAATGAAAAACAAACACTAAATATGATCACCAGAAACCATTTAGAATTTAAAAGGAGACAAGTTACTAAGACTGTGGTTTTTCTGGGTTTTGTTTGTTTGTTTGTTTTTCACCAGCCACATTCACCTATAAGGATACAGGTTCAGAGTGATGAAAATTGGACTTAATCTGGGTTAAATTTGCCAAATAAATAAGGCAGATCAGAGAGGAAAAGGGAGTTGTATGTAAGCACTACTCTGATTACCCATAAATCTTGAGTAAGAAAACACTTAAGGACAATGAGGGAAAGAACAAAAATAGTAGAACCAATGAACCACTGAGTTCTAGCAGGGTCCAGGTTCTGCTGGTGAATGACTGTGGAGAGAATTAGTCAGAGGGACAGGCAATGGGATTCACAAAGCTAGTGACTGAAATTGAGATTAGACAGCGGTCACAGTTTCTGCCATTGTCAAGGGCAAATGGAAGTAAGTGCTTCCAATGTGAAAGGATGAAATCAAGATCAGAAAAGAGGAAGCTACAAAACTGAGATAATCTGTGTGGATTTTCATCACCACCATTTTTTAACCGTGACTTTTGCCAAATTACTTACACTTTTTGAGTTTTAGCTTCTTTGAGAGCTTTGTAATGTTTTGAACAACCAATTTAAAAAAATAATAATTATTATAATGAAGAAGATAATACCGAGTTCCAAATGTAGCTGTGAGGAGTTTTGAAACTAACAAGATGAGGTGCATATGCCCTAAAACACTGAATTTGGATGCTTCAAATTACCTAAAATCTGAATTAGGGGGAAAGGCTGTAAATCAGAGAATATAAATATTAATTTAGTCTAAATATTAAAAAATCAATCCTTTTAGCATATTTAAGTTTAGACATGGTCAATTAGCTAAAATAATTAATACATCCTGAATTAATAAGAACTTATATACTATGAAATCTCATTCTTGTAATGGAACCACCATTTGACCCAGTTATCTCACTCCTTGGTTTAAACTCAAAGTACTTAAAATCAGCATACTACAGGGACACAGCCACATCAATGTTTATAGCAGTACAATTCACAACAGCCAAACTATAGAACCAACCTATATGTCCTTCAATAAGTGACCGGATAAAGAAAATGTGGTACATATACACAATGGAATATTACTCAGCTTGAACAAGAATAAAATTATGGCATTTGCAGTAAATGGATGGTAAATGAATGAATCAGACATTATTACCCAATGTGCATATATGATTACATGACTTGTGTGATTCTACATCATGTACAACCAGAAGAGTGAAAATTATGCTCCATTTATGTATGATGTGTCAAAATGCATTCTATTGTCATGTATAACTAATTGGGAAAAGATATTTTAATTAAAAAAAATATAGCTGAAAATAAATCTCATTCTTTATTTCCATGGCAAGCAAACTGTCCAAAGTTCTTTTAACTTTGTATTTCATAAGCCTCATCTAAGACATTATTATTTGTGGCACATTAAAATGCCTTACTTTTAAAAATGAATTCCAAAATATAGATGAATAAACCAACAAAGTTTGCTTTCATAAATGAGCTTCTTGATTTTAGTCTAGAATCATGAAACATACTGAAACATAGGCTGTACATCTATTAATAGGCAGGTGTTATACATGAATTCAATCCAGAATCTAAATCAGCTAACATCAAGTATTAACTAAGTGTAGCATGGTACAGACAGTAATATATATCTGTTTTTCCCAGTAATTTATTTACAATAGATATACTAAATCTTAATAAAATTTAGCTATTTAATCAATAAAATGCCAAAAATAAAATTCTTGGAAGATGAAATTAAGAATAAAATAAAGATTGTGAAAAACCAAAATCATATCTCTTAAAAACCAAAAGGGGAAAAAGAGTAAGAAACTTTATTAAAATGCATCCAGCTGTTGAAATATATAAATCTTTAACATTTAAAATGAATAGAATTTAGGGATGTGTGATTCATATGAGTATAGTGTGAAATATTAAGTCAGAGCAAACTCCAGGTGAATAAAATTTAAAATAAACTTGCAGGAACTGGATTAAATGCATATGGGTTTTACTTCAATAATAAACAGAGAATGGAAAAAAATCATTTTAACAGGAAAAATTAAAAAGCATTGTGTTTTACTGCAATAACTGTTATTTTTTGAATGAAAAAAAAATACCAAATGCACTTTAAAGCAAAAAATGAGGGAATTTTAACTTTAGAGCATAATGAGTTTCATTAAAGTTGGAGACAATTTTTTTAACTTTCTACTATTATATTATACATGAGGAGAAAACTTTGTGAATTGAAAACTTTGAGGAATAAATATAGCTACCAGTACCATAAATTACCATTTATAGTCTACAATGTACTAATAACATTATGTTCATTTTCAGTGAGACCAAAATAGAAAAAAAATGAGTAAGCTAATTTAAACTCAAAATAAGAAAAGACATTTTAATAATAAGTGTAACAAAAATGAAATTGAGTTCCATGGTGGATATTGTGCTTCTTATCACCAGAAGTTTGATAACTAAAATGCTCTATAATACTATGAGAGTGACAACTAGAAACATCACAAAGAAAAAGACATGCACAATGTAGTATCATAAGGCAAAGTTGAAGCAAAGGCCAGTATCTGGGATGACAATGCAAGCAAGACAAGGCAGGCAAATTGGTGAGTGAACAAAATCCCAGGTGGACAGGCGAGCAGGTGCATCCACATCAAGGAGATTCATCAGTTTAGTTAGTGACCTAGAACAAACTCACAAACCCAGAGTAATTGTATTCCTAAAACAGACAGTGGTAGAAGGAGCACAGAAACACAAATTAGCCAAAGGGAATCTAGAAACCATACAGCAAGAACCCATATGCTAGTAGATCACCAAAACCAGAGCCAGAATGACCGCAGTAGGCAAGATGATGTTGAAATGCAGCTTCTGCTGTGCATTCCTATTTAAGAGCTGAGTCAGTGTCTCCTAGATGGAAAACCACCTGAGATAACTAGATACTTACAAAATGAAGATGAGAAAGCACAACTTAAAAACAAATAAAATCCAAACACTTGGATTCAGTGACCTCTTCAGCGACCTCAGCCATCAAAACGTGGAAAAAAATAGCTAATTGAACTCTGCACAAATAAGGAAAATAATTAGGTATAAAACCGAGCACATATAAAAGGTAATTTCTAGCTATTAATATTTCTCAATCTATTCAACAATTCAGTGAATCTGTTAAAAGGTTTCCTAGATATTGTTTGTTAATTCGATCAGATATTCCTACAAATAAAAATATTTCATATCACTTTATTGTTTACCATAATTCTTTTTCTTTATAAGAATATTGAATGCATTTCTTACTAAAAAAATATCTTAAAGACTGATTAATTATCAAATGTACATTATGAAGTCATCAACATTTATTTTTATTTGCTTCTTTCAAAGTATATTATTAATCAAGAGCTGTGTTTTATTAACTTATATCAGGTTTATTATATTTATGCTAAGAATATTAACATAGCTATTGTGTAACATTGTATATACCACACACTTATACACACATGCATGCTAGAACCTCATAGTATTAGTATTCAATTTAGAATTTAACTAAGGATATTTTAAACCTATCTCTAACCTTACATCACAGTGAGTAACATTTGAAATTTTCAATGATGACTTTTCAGTGAAAGATCACTGGAAAATAAAAAGTTACAAAACAGAGATAATCTATGTGAATTTCTATGACCACCATTTTCTAACTGTAGCTTTTGTCAGGTCACAGGAAAAATAGATATGCCTATTTGTATTTTAATATATTAATGTCTATGTGTTTAAATGTATCTTTTGCATAGTACATTATTTGAGTGAAAATTGTTTATTTTTATACATTTAATGAGATTGTTTCCTGAAACATTTTGATTTTATTCATCCTCAGACCATTATTATTTACAGAATTTCTGTTGAAGATTAACAGTTTCTTACAATAGGCAAGGCAGATGTTACTCATTCCATACTACAAATTTTCCATTAATCCATACTGCAAGACTTTAGGTTATTTGCCATTGTGAAGTCTAGATATTTCCTTAGGTAATCATATATTTATGCCAACCTATCTAAATAAAGCTATGTTCAATGTACATGTATACAGATGTAAACATACAATATTTTATACATATGAGAGTCTTATAGGTTATGTACTTTATGCTTCACAAATTGAAACAAAGGTCATTTATTATACATGTGAATGTGAAAATTTAATTATGCTAAAAAGTTAATTATCTGTTTTAACTGCATTAAGGCATAATTGAAGTGATTAAATCAATAGCCTCTTCTGAGTAGTATTTTAGATCAATGTTCATGAACAGTTAAATAAATTGAAATGCTATTTTCATCATAATTCCATTTTTCACTAGTTAAGTAACACACATTGTGTATCTTCCAGATAAGGAATACTTCATGAACCCCTAATGAGCTTTTTCTGGGGCTTCAAAGGTATAGAAAACGTGGCCCCAGTTCCAAAGTATGCTTACAACATGGTTGGTAGGTTAGATAGACAGGTAATTCTCATTGATGCCAAACCAGAAGAAGTAAAGAGCAATGGCTATTAATATCTTGAAGGTTGCAATTGAGAACAGCTCTCTCTCTCTCTCATATGTTTAACCTTTCTTAGATTTGAAAAAGCCAAAAGGAGTTGTGAAAATGGAAAGAATAAGGAATGTGGGCACAGAAAATTAACAAAATAGAAAGAGTGAAGAGGTCATTCATGTTCATTTATAACATATGATTGAAACTTTTTTGAACCCTGCATTGTTATCTAATTGGACTTGAAGTTATGTTTATTTAAAGGGCAGATTGGTGATCTATAGGCTCACACATTACACTCATAGGAAACATTAATTAAACATTCTTACTAATAGATTCACATGGTATAAGCTCTTATAATGATTTTGCTTAATCTGTGAAGCATACAAACTTGATTATTAGAGGCATATTGTGATTTAAAGCTGTGTTCAGTTTGCCTTAATAAATAAACATAACTTTATGAACATCAAATGTTCTTGCTTCCATTTAAGTAAATCATACCTGTGTATACAATGAACTTAGACACACACACACATACACACAGCCATTTAAAGGAAAGAAAACAGAATCCTCTTCTTAACTGATTTAAGAAACTGAATTATATTGAAAAAGAGAGAGAAAAAAACAAATCTGGTTGTGTACTTTTGCACAGAAAAATGATAGTAGACATAGGGAGCTTTTGATAAGAATTGTGAAGGATGTCAAGAGGTTAAATAAGATAATTAATAATAGTTCATTGGAATGAGGAAGAAAGTATTGTAAAGATGAATAAAATTTTATGGATGAATGCATAATTTTAAGTCTGAAAACATGGTGATAGCTGGTGTTTTAAAAAATGCCCTTTGTTTTTCAACTGTTTTCATTGTTGAATGGTTAAAAATGTGCTTTACTTGAAACCTATTCCTATGTGAAAATCACTGAAAAAATGCATTAGATATGAAGATCATTGCAAAAAATTTTTCCATTGAACTAAATGACCAAAACATAGCAGTTCACCTTTTTCCAAAGAGAACAAAAAATGACTGCTGGGGGCGGGGGAGAACTGGTTTGATTTGTGCAAGTACCTAATAGGAAATAACACATTAGAGACTCCATATCCTCATAAGCCAAAGCAACTGATCTCAGGGCCACCTCCTCAGACAGAGTTTTATAGTTTGAAACAGTTCTATAATGAATTGAGATTGGTTGCTAATAATATTTTAAAGTAATACTGTTACATCAATTATTTCAAGCTGGCCTTTTCTTTTTCCATTTCTGTTACATTTACCTTGTAACATGATATTTTTTAGTAATGAGTAGGCTAACATAGAATTCAGAGTACTGTTTCTGCAAACAATGTGTATTAATCAATTAATGTGACTCATCAGTGAAAAGATTGATCAGGGAATGGAAAATAAAAAGAGTGAAGAGGTCATCCATGATCTAATAAGACAACCCACTCACCAGTAACTGCTTATTAAGAGGGAAAACATGAACAATTAAGAGTCTAAAATAGCCCTTGCGTCAATCAAATCTCCAAAATGCCCAAGAAGTGTAAAATTCAAATGGAGAGGAAGAAATAACAAAAAGAAAGAAAAACAACTACAAAAAGATGAAGCCATATCAGAAACCAAATTTGGCATGATTGAAGCAAAAAGCATTAACCAAAGTCAAAGAACTGCATAAAATAAATGACTAAATTAAAGCAATACAACAGAAAGGGCAAACACACACCAAAAAAAAAAATTCTGGAATGCTAAAGGTCAGTATACATGATCAGCTGCACTTCCCTTGGGCAGTGGACTTTCTTGACCACAATAATTGCTAATAGCTTAGGAGGTTATCCCATCCATAGACATTTACATTTTAATAAGGATTTGTGAAACTTTAAAAGCCTTCTAGACACAAAGTGTATATTCCATTATTAAATGGCAGAATGTCAAATTCTGTTAAAGTTATTTTGTGGCAGAGCGCCTTTCTTAGGAACCCATAAATGTGGCTTAACTGGAAACCAAGGGCCTGACCGAAGAGTTCTATTTAATCTAGAAATTTAGGGGAAAGTTGACATTATCTAAGCAGTAAAGGTGAGAAGTGAAGGATTAGAGAGAGGCCTTAAAACAGCACCGAATCAAAGCAATTTGTAATTGCGGAAGAGAAATTCAAAGCTAGCCTGATATTTTACTCAAATAGAAGTAATCTGTATTTCTTTTTTCCTTGCTTCTTTTAGACCAAAGAATTTTAGGCTTCTTTATTTTTAGTTTAAATAGTTAGATTTCTATTTAAATTAGATAAATTGAATTTTTTTCCTTGCCACCCTATCCTCCATCATTCTACTGACAGTGAAGAGATGAGTAAGTGGAGGAGTGTGGACACATCCCCAGGTGAACAAGAGGAATAGGAAAACAAAACTGGAAACCACAGAGCAGACAGTCCAAGTACCTGGCTTGACAAAGCACCATAAGCGGACATCAGAAGGAAGGTAGAACAAACCAAGGAACGTTACATCACAGAAACCACCAGAAAGGTTCAAGAATGGAGGCATCGATGTTCTTGGGGTGGGGGACACAGAACACCTCTGGGGCTGGAAACAGGTATAATGGTTTAAACCTGTTTTGAAAACTTTAAACTCTCCACCATTTCCTAAATCAGGTACCTGGCATTTTACCCATCTCACATCCCACACAAATCTGGATGTGACTTTTAAAAGAATAAATCAAGAATATTCTACTCTGGGGACATGAGGAATTTAGGGAAGATGTGCCATTATGAAAACAAGCTATGAAAGGAAATTGTTGGTGTCGAATTTTCCTCCTTGTGAATGTCTTTAGTGCCTTACTTCTAAATATTAGCACACACTCTATGACAAATTTGAGAAAAGCCCCTAATTGGAAAATTTTCACCCAAGCAAAATAAAACAGCTTAAATAATTTTGAAGTGAAAAGATTTTAGTGAAGGAAAATGTTGAAATTAAAATGTTGAAATGCTTTTGTTCAGAGAGACAAAGAGAGCAGGCTATATATGTATGAAATAAGAACAAAGGGCTACAAAATGAATATTCATAAACCAATCAAAAAAGAACCCTTGAAAATTAAAAATAAGACAACAAAAATAAAATGAAATGTAAAAAAGAAGTGTAGCATCAACAAATGTCAAAAAAGGAAAAATATAAGAAAAAATGAGGAAAATTGAGAACCAATTCATGACACTGAATGTCCAACTGATAGGAATTCCTAAAAGAAAACAGAGCAAAGCTAAAAAAAAAAAAATCTATAGACCCTAAGGATAAGAATTTTCAAATTGAACAGATTCACAGATGGTTCAATACATGGGGTGGGGGATTCTTATTCATGTTATTATATAATTTAAAAACAGCATGAAAAGAGCAGACTCTAATTGCTTATAGATAAAGCAATAAAATAGTACAGTAAATAGGATTCTGAATTGGGAATACAAGGATAACATATATTGCTGTAAGTCAAAGTTGTAACAACTTCTTAGAAGGATTAGAATGGAAGAGGGTAAGAGGTGATCACGCTGAAGAGAATCAAGACAGCTAGATCCTTCTTTCATACAGGAAGTCAATAGATAATATTTAATACTAAAAATAGTCTAGTAATAGCAATATGACACTTAGATCTTATATATTTAGAAATTTATAATCAAGTAAAAAGCCATCAAAAACTTCTAAGGATTTCAAGTGACTACCTCCAAGGGATGAAAATTGAAGTTAGAGCAGAAAGATATTTTTCTTTCTATCCTTGTAAGACTAATTGTCTTGTTAGCCTAACTTCATGTAAAACCTTGACTTGTTTTTATTAGCAGCATGTTTTGATATTAATTTCTACTTATTTGGTTTTTAAATGTTCAGTGGGTCCTATAAATATCCAGTTTTAGTCTCTTTCCACTTCCAAAACATGATTAGCCTATATTTTTCATCCTACTGCATGACTAATTATTGAGTCCACAATGTTTATTATTCTTCAGTGACTCTGGTTATTCATAAAGTAGGTCTGTCTCCTCCTTCTTTGCTCCACTCTGATAACTTTGTTTTATTTTTTTCCCCTGAATTCTTGTCTTTCTTCATGTTCTGGATCTTTCGCAGATTTCTCTTCTGCTTAGCTTCAAGTAATCTCTGTTGTCTATTACGTTTTACTGTTTTCAATATTAATTTGTCTAGTCTACAATCATGCATTGCTGAAAGACAGGAGATACCATTAGAGAAATGAGTCATTAAGTGATTAAATTATGTAAACATCAGAGTCTTAACACTAACCCAACTGCCACAGCCTGTCATATACCATGGCTACATGGTCTAGCACATTGCTCCTGGGTTGCAAGCTGTATAGCATGTGAGTGTAATATAGTGAACACTGTGGGAAATTTTAACACAATGGTAAGAATTCGTGCATATAAGCATACCTAATTATAGATAAGGTACACTAGTATACAATATAAAACATAAGAATGGAACACTCATCCAGGCACTAACCAGAATTGGAGATGGTAGGACTAGAAGTCAGTGCATGAGGGCTGAGTGAAGGGAAAGACATAGGCTCTTGGACACTACTGTAGACTTTATAAACACTGCATACCTAGGCTACGTGAAATTTATTAAAATTTTTTTTCTTTCTTCAAAATAAATTAAAATTACCTTACTGTGACATTTTTTACTTTATAAATTGTTAAGTTTATGAACTTGTTGACTCCTGTAATAACACAACTTAAAATATAAATACCACGCACAGTTGTACAATTTTCATTTTATCCTTATTCTATAAGTTTTTTTTCTATTTTTAATTTTTTAAAAAACATTTGGTTAAAAACTAAGACACAAACATGCACAAAAGCCTAGGCCACACAGGATTAGAATCATTGATATCACTGTCCTCCTCGTCCACATTTTGGGCCACTGGAAGGTCTTCAGAGGAAGAGACATATATGTGATGTCACCTCCTATGTTAACAGTGCTTCTTCTAGAAAACTTCTAGATGACCTACCCAAGGCTGTTTTATAGTTAACTTTTACATATGTCTATATAGATTGCACTCTAAAATATTGATTAAATATAGTAAATCTATGAACCAGTAACAGTCGTTTATTATCATTACCCAGAAGTGTATACAGTCCGTCTGCTTACAACAACATAACCACAAACAGTCTACAGTGTTAACAATGACTACGATGCCACTATACGACAGCAACTCTTCAACTCCATTATAATCCTCTATGACCTCCAATATATATGCCATCCTTCATTGACCAAAGCATCATTATTCAATGTGTGCCTGCATTTCAATTTCATCTCATCATTCTCCTCTTTTATCAAATCTTGTTTCTATTTAATACAAAATAGCCATTTCTGAAATCTTTTTCTTTATAATATATTAAATCTAATTAAGAATATAGATCCTCCACTACCTTTTACAGAATAGTTTATCTTTTGTGTGCATGAACTAAATATCTTTTCCATGGATACAGTGTGATTGTTTTGTATTTATTCATTTAAGATTTTGATTTGTTGATCTTCATTGTTAATTTCAATCAAATTTGGAGGACTAAAACTCACCATCAGAATACTAACTGAAACAGGAAATCCTACTCTATCTAGGACCATACCAAAAAAAAGAAAACATTTAAAAAATGTTTGGGGCAACTTTTAAACTCTGCCTTATGGTTATATAAAATCGTGGGGTTCATTTTTTACATAATCACACATTCCTGGAATATAATTTGCTCCATTTCAATCCTCAGGGGCAACATTTAATTACTTTTCCCTTAGGGCACAAGCTATTAGAGTCCTTTCTCCCCAAGTACAAGGTTGAAAAGCAAACTGAGAGAAAAATGCAAGTAAATAATCCGTTACAAATCCTTTTAGGACTTGTAATGATCCTTATCATTTTTCCTTTACTGTTATTTGATCTAAAACATTTTCCTAGTAATAAAAGAAACGAAGAAATGGTAAGGTCTTTGAGCATATAATTCACTTCTTTGTCACAGAAGTTACATGGCAAATCAACAGACAAATTTGAACAAAGTTTATTTTCTCTCTAAATATGAATGAATGCCAATGTCTATGCTGTCTTAAGAGTAGTAAAATGTAGGCTCAGCCTATAAATTTAAAATAAGTACTTATTTAAAAGTCTAATATCTAATAAAAATAAAACATTAATACAAATAAGTAACAAAAATAGATGTGACTAAATTCAAGACATATAAACAAGTATAACATTTAATGAACTTCTGGGGTAAATATCTATACACAACAAAAATATTTAAAATTTTTTATTTTGATTACAAAATGAAAGTGAGGCTACATCAATTAGTAATCATTTCTAACAGTGTTTAAAGCAGTTGCATGGATAAAAGGGTGAGATTTATTATTGGTTAAATACAGTATTTCTGCTTTTTCCCAGTTTCTGTTCCACAATCCATCCCTCTTGGCCTCTAAGCAGAGGGATTGCCCTCAATTTAGTGTGCCTCCTGTTTTCCTATGCCCAGTGTGGAATTTAGCTTGAGGCCTCTGAGACAGAACTATCCTTCTTTGAACCTAAACAAATAGCATCCATGTTTTTATTTTTTTACCTACAATAGGATTGTTAACAATAATCATGACTATTGCAGGATAAAAGATTCCTTCCTAAAAGAATCTTTATTTAAATGATCAATGTGAAGCACTGTGTCATTGGTCACTAATACAGTCCTAAAAACTTAAACATTCAAGAGAGACACTTGTTCTACATAAAAGAACAAATTTTGTTTGTTACTACACTGTTGGCTGATGAATTAATGTTGTAACAGCCTGGTTGTGGGTGGCAGTTGCAGTCATTTAATTTAGTTTTGGCTCTGGAAGACAGCTTGCCAATCGTTACTATCATTCTTTCCTCTGGGGGAAAAGGCAGAGTGGGAGAAATAGATTTCAACCTGACCAAGAACAAAGGTCAGAGCTGCTCTCTCTAGCCATCTGTCCACTGTTAGAGATGACCTATCCAAGTAGCTCCTGGAGGATGGGTAGTAGGGCCAGAAGGAAAAGAAACTCTGAGGAACTTATCCAGAATATTCCTGACTTCCATCTTCTTCCGAAGGCAAAGCAATTTCCTGTGAAGAAGAAATTTTATATACATATTTGATTTTTCCTGGATAGTCAAAGAATATTTCCCTCCCAGAACCTTCTAGAATTTAACCTAACGTGTGAAGACAGAAAGTAGTACACAGGTGTTTTTGAATTAACCCTCAAAAAGAAAAATTAAATATTTGTAAGCTGCTTTTTTACAGAATTATTTTTATGAGAAAATGAAATATCTGCTACTATGTATAAACATTTCTTAAATTATTACTGATTATTGTTTACTTTCTTATATGGGTACCATTTTGGAGTTCTCTAGCATGCACTGTAATACTGATTCCAGTGCTACAATTTTTACCAAATTATATGCAAGATGAACTCTTGTAGATTTAGGAAGGAGAGAAAAAAGCCTGAGTTATTTGAGAGAGAGAGTTGTCTTTTGACTGGAGTATAATCCTCTTTTTCCAAAATTATAAAATTAACCATGCAGGAATTCTTTAGGTGGTCAAAGGAGCAAGGGGGCTACCACAACAGTCAGTGGGCGGGAATGCTGCAGGGAATCAACAGCACAACCCAGAGCCAAGGGTGAGGGAAGAGTAATCAACACATGTGACTTTCAAATTTCCTTCCCCAGTCTTAGACTATGAAAGGCACAGAAATGAAAATTCTTCCCGCAGTCTATCTGGAAGGCAAAGGAGAGAGAGACATTTCAGCCACTTCTTCGGGTCTTTTTTCTCTCACCAGTTCTGCCTCACTCTTTTGGTGTGCCAAGTCCCAAATGTCAGGTCCCCAGAGGCAGCTTGTGGTTGCCAGAGCTTCAGAGCACCAGGCCAGGCAGTGAACAAAAGGTGGATGAATTGCTCAGTCCAGAAAGACTTTTCTTAATACCCACCTATGAATAAGAGAGTGACATTACCAGAATGTTTTATCATTTCTAAAAAGTGACTTAGATTGGGCTTCCTGAAAATCATACAAGATTCTCAGTTAAATTTGAATTTCAAATAAACAAGGAATAATTTTTATGGAAAATTATGTTACAAGTGTTGCATGGGGTATTCTAAAAATTATTTCACATTTATCTGAAATTCAAATGAGCACATTACATTTTTACTCACTGTATCTGGCAACCCTAGATGGAGACGGTATCACAAAGCTCAACCACAAAGAGGCAAATGACATTCGGGGCTTATACTTGCTTTCTCTGCTAATTGTTTCCTGTGGGCTCAGATTCACAGAGACCCAGCAATCATTTGTTCCCTCCCCATCCTCTGCCCTCCCATGCTTATCAGGAAGGGAACTTGTGAACTGCTTACAGAGTCAGATGCCCCTTTGTGCCCAGAGAGGGCATGTGCAAGGCCAGGAGAATGGTGAGAATGAAACAGTCCAACGAAACTTCTTTTAGCTTACTTTTTTGCCAAGAACCAGTTCTGTTTAGTGAGAATTTGTTCACTTATTCCCCCAAACTTTTGAGTTTGTACAGGGAGCTGGCTTTCCTGTTTGCTCTGCATCATTGCCCACTTGCTGGTGCAGTACCTTCTGGGCCTGCCTATTCTTCTCCTTTTTTCCCCATGTCACATTCGGAGTTTCTTCAGATTCATTTCATAAGCATTTATGGATAAAATGGGCTTTGTTAATAAGTTATGAATAATTGGAAACAGAGAATTTTTCTAAGTTTGTTTAAATGGGACCCTTAGAAACTCTTTCCCAGCCATCTCATGTTCCAGACTAGAGAACTGAGACCCAGACCAATTTTGATCTGCCCTTTTCCCCCACCTGGAGTCATCTTCTAGTGTGATGTGGAGATTTTTGTCAGACTGGAAACTCAGTGACACCGACCTGTGAATCCTGTGTCTATCACCTAGCACTGCCTTTTCCTTTTAGAAAATAATTCACAAACCTTTTTTCTCATCTTTGAAATAGTGATAATAGTGCCCTAATTGGGTTTGGGAGTAAATTTAAAAAGAATAAAAATATCAAGTGACTCACACAGAATGGGGACTTAGTGTTCCTTTGTTTCCCCTTCTTCTCTCTTACACGGCTAAATCACAACCAAATAATGTTATAACCCAACTAAAATTCTGGGTTTCTTATTTTACCCTTCTCTCCAAATTATTCTGCTCTTCATGGAGATAATTCCATAGATTTTGAAGAGGAAGGCCAGATATAAATGCAGTAGTTCCCACTTAAAAGATGATTATAAAAAAAAATTAGAAATAACTATCTGGTCACTTATCTAGGCTAGCAAATAAATACAGAGTTAGTCTGAATAATGACATTTTTAAGGCTAGAGGGGAAGGAGAAAAGAAGAAGGGCTCATAAAGGTATATCTGGTCTGCCCATAGTTAAATGATGGCATAACGGAAGATCTTCAATAAGGATGATTGCATCCACAGTGTAATTTATTTCATATTCAACAATGCTATGTGAAGCCTGAAATGGTTTCAGGAATTGAACAGTTGTAAGAAAATCCATGTTGTTGATAATGAGTCATTAATGTGTCAAGAATAGTTCTGAAATGTGAAAAAAAATTTCTAGAAGGAGTTAAAAGACAGACACATCCCTGCCTTATACCTTATAAATGACTAGTATTGCTCCCTAGAGGGAAAATGGTATTAGCATACAGTTATGCTATTTAGTTCCAGTTCTAACTAAGATCTAGGAAAGCCCCAAGCCAATAAGGACAGGAAATGAGCTTTGAATGTAGGCTCCACAGCTTACTAGCTGTGTAAAATTTTGACACTTTATCTGAGGCCCTTTAACGCACACACCCCTGCCCCCATCTCATTATTAGTTAAGTAAGATTACAATAATGTCCAACTCATAGGGTGCTATAAATAATCTTTTCCCCAAAAAGCACTGGATACCTTTTATGTGCCTGGCTCTGTGCTCACAGTGCTAAGGACACATGAGCAGCCCCAGGTAGACAATAAGAGACTATAAACAGCACGAAGGAAATAACTAAAAGGATGTGTGAGAGAGAGACTGGCTTTAATAGATGGCCCTGGAAAGCTTTTCCTTCAGGTGGCATTTCAGTTGAAATCTGATGTGAGAGGGAACCAGTCCTGCAAAGAACAATAACAAAAGCAGCACACAAAAAGGGCAAAAACTTGCCAGAGGATGAAAACGGCAAGTGCAAATGTGTTGAACTGAAAAAGAACTTGATGTGTTGCAAAATGAGCATGGAGGGGAGGGGTGTGAGTTGAGTGTAGTGAGGGAAGCAGAGCCTTTTATCCCATGATAAGAAGGTTGGGTTTCATTTTATCTGCAAAGTGAGTCAATGGAGACTTTTAAACAGGGGCTGACCTGATTTGATTCATAGTTTTGAAAAATTCCTGTGGCTGCTACAGAGAAAATGGCCATTTGTATCTGGCATATAAGGTCAAATGTTAGTAATTAGTCTGTTACTATTTTGTTTGTTTAATGATACCTTTACTATTCTTTATTTTTTATATTACTATTGATGCACACCCAGGGTATTAATGATGGCGTCGTATCATGATGACCATTTGCAAAATTAAAATGACATGGTAACTACCATCCAGTAGGATAAATTATTTTGCAGCAAATGTTGTTTTCTGTGTAGCCTTGAGCAAGTTAACCTCTCTGAACTTCAATCTCTGGATTTGCAAAATGGTAATAATGATAAGGCTATTGTAGGATTTAAATGAGAAAACATATAAGATGCCTAGTGTAGCGGCAGATAGTAGCAAATAACAAATGTTACCCATTATTACCATTTTAAGTGGATACACAAAGGGAAAACATAATTGGGTACATTTTTCAGCTTCAGACTCTTAGGAACATGAAACATACAGAAATAAATGCGAAGCTTTTAGCATAAACATCCTTTGTCTTATATTCTTGCATAGTTCTTCCTCTTATTCCTTTCTTATGGGGAATCTCCACCAATTAGTATATAAAGAGCCATTACCAAGGGTAAAGTAGACCTTGCTTCCCCTTAACAAGTGGACAAACTACATCTCTTTCATAAGCCATGACGATTGGTGCAAAGAAGGCATGTTACCCAAGCAAAAGAGTTCATCCAGGAACATTTATAGCACAGCAATAAGAAAAGACTGACTTTTCTAGAGTGGATGAATATATAAATTGACTCAGGGGCTACTACTAGTCCTTTTTGCTAAGTGACAGATAGAGATACAGAGTCCTGGTGACAATGTTTAAGGCCCCAAAGCAATATATAAAGCTAGCCTTTCCACTGAACATTTCCACTTTCATAAACCAGTATGAAAAGTCAAAGAGTTCTCCTTAATAGACTAATGCAATTTATAGTCAGTTCTAGAAGTACATTCATCTATTTTGATCACAAATTTTATTTCATAAACTATATCTTTTACCTGCTTTAGATAAAGGGACTTGAAATACTATCAAGTGCCATGAACAGGGTTGCTATTAAAATACTTCCTTTTTACAGAAAAGTAAATGGGAATGGATTTCCCCTCCCAGAGCCTTGCTATTCTTCCTTCTCCCATCTATCTTTCCTCTCACCCTACTCCTGATCTCGCTTACATGCCAGGTCACCCCCAATTTAAAAAGTTCTCTAGGCTCTTTTCTGCTTCCTGCTCCATCTGCTGTTGACACTGCTCCAGCTGTTACTGCTAAAAACTCAGTACAAAACTTTTAGATACAGTGTTAGTTATGTTTAAAGCATTTATATGAATAAGAAATGACCAAAAAAAGAAGACCAAAGAAGAAATGTGTGGATAAGTCCTGAGAGGAGTATACCTTCTTCATTACTTCTAAAATAGAGCAGAGTTTGGAAATAATTTTTGTTGTATCTAAATTTTCAGTAGATATTATAGAAAGACAAATAGCTTCAAAGCATATGATTTTAAGATCTTATTGTCTCACAAAATCTCCATCACTTTGAAGTTGGTTTGGTTTAATAGTGAGCCAGGATATTTATGCAGGCAGTAAATCTATGAGTTTCCAGGAATGGACCAAGGCATCACCTCTCCTTGCTGCCCAGTATCCACTCCCTCCCACCATGTGATACATACCATGCTTTTGACTCCAACTTGCACTCTGGGTATGTGAGAGAGCACCAAGTGGCAAGAAGCATCACAGTGTGATATAGAACATATGGGCTTTGAGTTATTAATGCCCAGGTCCCTGCCCACTCACCCTAGGTCTGTGATATTGGGCCAAACACTTTACTTATTTAAGCATTGGTTTCCTTGTCAAGAAAATAATACTTGCCCTGTAAGATTACTCATATTTAGAACTAGTGCATGTTTCATGTCTAATAGGATCTTACATACTGTACTAGATTCTATCAGCAGAGTGTAGTGGTTAAAAAGCTCAGGCTCTGAAACCCAGTGGCCTGGGTTTGAATCCCAGCTCCTATGTTTACAAGATTTACTCTGTTAGACAAGTTATTTATCCTTCCAAAGCTGAGATATTCTCATCTGTAATGAAAGAATGTTGACTCCTTCTATCTCATTAATTGGCCCTGGCAGTGAAGTGAAATACTGATGAATCATCATTTTCCTAAAACTTACATAATGAAATAATAGAGAATTATCATAAAAGCAATACTATTGCTTCCTTCTCACACAGGAACATTCTTAAAGAATGACCTGAGAGGGAATCCAGGAATTATCAGGCATCTACTGTGTCCCACGCCTGTTATGGGTATATGTCATAGAATAGTGACAAAGACTTTTACCCTCATGGTATTTATGTATTTCTAGTTATATATTGCTGATTAACACTGTATTCTATAGTAATTTGAACAGAATTTATGTATTGTGTCTAGAGTAAAACACTGAAATCTTTTAAAATATTTTTTTCTATTCTTTTCTTTTATAACTATAAATGTCAGTCAGATATTAGGTATATTAGGTATATCATCCATTTCCAAGAATTGCCATGTAAAGAGGATACTTTGAAATTTTTAGAAACAAAAATATCTCATAATGATGTTTTTAAATAATAGAATAAACACTATTTTTAAAATAATTACAATACTTCATGAAAATACAATTTATTCTTAGAAAATTTGTATTTTAAATATATTGCAGAAAATTATTATTAAGTTACATTTATGGTATATTTTTTACCTATTTGTGACTTCTAATTAATTTGCAGATTACCAAAATAAAAAAAAAATTCTGATAGTGAAGACAAGTTTAAGTGATAGACATATTATTATGACATGGAAATATATAAGCATAAAGTAAATGCTCAATAAATATGTATTGATTGAATGATTAATTCACATATCAGATGTCACAAGGTGCAAAATTTATTTCACTGGAAGTATTTATTTCATTTTATTTTTTTACCTAGAAAACACAAGAAACTTAACAATCTCATAAGCAAAACTTCATCTCTCTTTTTAAAATTTATTTATTCTAATTTGTTACACATAACAGCAGAAAGCATTTCAATTCATAATTTTAATTTCATCATGTAAACAACTATTTGAAGCAAGGTCACAAATCAGATATACAAATGCTCTAGAATAGAACTCAAGAAGGTAATGAAAGAAAAAAATTAAACCCCCAAAATAAAGATAAAATTAAAAGGACAAGAGAGAATCATCATTGTCAAAAATATACTTTGGATCACAAAAAGTGACCCAAAATTAAAATAGCTAAACATTTTTAAAGGATTAGATAGCATCTTGCAGGTATTGAAGACAATCCAAGGAGATCCCTCAAATGCATAGTCTCAGTACCACATGTTGGCT
This sequence comes from Callospermophilus lateralis, assembly GCF_048772815.1. Classification (NCBI taxonomy): domain Eukaryota; kingdom Metazoa; phylum Chordata; class Mammalia; order Rodentia; family Sciuridae; genus Callospermophilus; species Callospermophilus lateralis. The sequence goes on along the minus strand of NC_135306.1, from coordinate 121,196,562 downwards.
AAGAAAAGATGATGCTTGGTTTGGAACCTAAGGAGTTAGAACTGCCTGTTGCTGTACTTATGTGGGAACATCTCTTGCAGAACTAGAAGCACAGGTCTGTTACTTAGCGGACAGTCAAATTCAACTCCATGGTTACATTTCCTTCATGTTCAGAGAGTGGCAATAACATACATGTGGGTTGGTGAAAATTTCTTTCATTTTAACAACTAATACTTACACGTGAAAAACTAGTTTCCTTCCTTGCTTGCTATGTAATTTTTTTCCAAATATTTAATTAATATTTTATTTTACCTAGTAACTGTGACAGAGATAGTTTAGGTTGATGTCAATCTCAGAATGTTCACAAACATATCCTCTGAATGAAGCTTTAATTGCCTAGAGCATAAAATGCTTGCCTAGAGTAATTGCATGACAAACACAACTTTCATATACTGATATCTTTTCTTCATGCGCACTGGCAAGGGCATAATGGGAACAAAATGGCCAAAGGACAAGCAGCAGGACAGAAAAGGCAGGCAAAGGAGGGCTTGAGCTAATAGCCCTGCATAAGTAACCTTTACTCTGTGCTGCTGACATGCATTTAATATAGGTCTTTGAAAATTGCTACAAGTTTGATATGGGGATTTTAGAAGTCACATTTTAAACCTAAACTCTTACCCTGTTTTTAATTTACTTTTTATAATTGTATAGTGAAGTCCAGCTATGTGAATTAGGTTAAATTTTATGACCATGCATTTTAGATAAAGAAATCAGGACAATGGAAGAAATTGTTCCCTTCATCTTTCCAAAGAACATGGATTAAGGACGGAAAAAGCAGCCATTTGAGTTGAGACACTGTCAGTTTATTTTAGTATATAATTTGTCCCTGGAGGCATGGTGAAACATCCTATGATTTCAGGAAAAACTAGGGCAACTAAGGGGGAAAAAATGGAAATGGTTCTTTCCTTTATTTATTGATGTGTTTGCTCTCTATGAGACAGAGAGGGTAGAATCTTAGAACCTGTGATGTAAATCCATACCATTGGATTTTGGATTCTACTATTTTTGTGAACTTGTGCAAGGCAATTAACATCTCTGTACCTCACTTTCCTCATTTGTTAAAATGAGAATGCTCCTGTAACTATTTGGGTGACAGTTAATTTTCATAAATCATTCATAGCCTTGCTCAGCACATAGCATGCACTCAATTAATTTCAACTCTTCTTAATTACATTTTTATAAGCAATCAGGAAATCATAATCCATTACAAAAATATATCAAATTAGGTATCATTGATGATTTCCCACAAATTCAGTTGAGGAACAACTGTACTTCATATTAGTGTTTCAAACATAACATTTGTGGAGGCTCTCTTATTTCTGAGGGGGCATATGAGGCAGGTAGGTTAAGGGGGTGATGGCTGCATGAAACTCTCTTAGGTAAAGTTAAATGTAGATGAATTACCTGATAAGTTGTATGGTATAACATATATACATCATCATCATTGTCATATTTAAGCCTCCCATTAACATAATGAAATTAGAAGGTATTACTACTCCTGCTGTGAGTTGAATTTTATTTCTATATTAGTCAACTTTTTATCTCTGTGACCAAAAAAAAAAAAAAAACTGACAAGAACAATTTAGAAGAGGAAATTTCATTTGGGGTTTATAGTCTCAGTAAATGATCAGGGGACTGTCTTGCTCTGGGCCTGAGAGGAAGCAGAACATCATGGAAGAAACAAGTGGCAGAGGAAAGTTTGGCTCATGGCAGCCAGGAGGCAGAGAAAGAGGAGCTACATTGCCCAGTAGCCCATACAAATTATTAATCCATCAAATGGTCTAATCCCCTTGTGAGCTCTGAAAATCCAATATTTTCACCTCTAAACATTACTGCATTGCCTAACACATGAGATTTTGGTGGGACACTCCAGATCCAAACCATAAGAATCACTGTTCCCAAAAAGGAAATATTAAAATCCTAACACTCAAGTACTTCAAAACTTGACTTTATTGGAGATAGGGTCACTGCAGATATAATTAGCTAAGATGAGGCCATATTAGAGTTAAGTAGACCCCTAATCGAATGTGACTGATGTCTTTATAAGAAGATGGTCATGAAAACAGAGACTAATAAAGATAAAGCCTTGTGACAATGAAGGCAGAGATAAGAGTTATAAACCTCGAGGCAAAAATGAAGCATCAGAGATCTGCAACAAACACCGGAAGTTATGAAGAGCCAAGAAAGGATTCTCCTACAGCCTTCAGAGGGAGCATAGCCCTACTAACACCTTAGATTCAGACTTGTGGCCTCCAGAATTGTGAGACAGTGTATTTATTTTGTATTAAATGACTCAGGTTGTGGCACTTTGTTACCATAGCCCCTAAGAAACAAAATAATCTCTATGTCTCAAATGAGGAAATTCAGGCCTGCAAGGAAGAAATTTATGCAAGATTATACAAATAGTAGGTAATGAAACCTATTTCTGGCTTCAAAGACTCCACTCCTTCGATTCCAGCATCTTCTCTCTTTTCATGGGTCCTTCACACACTGTCACTCCAGCTATGATCTTCAGCTTATCCTTCTTCAAACATTCAGGCATTGCCATGCTTTGTTTATTGATCACAGGAAGGAAAATCTATTTATTAACTAGCTCCTCCATAGCAGGCATCACTCAGGCAATCTTCATATGTTCTCTCAACGTGAAATGAGTTTTCTACCAATTTTCTCAAATGAAAATCCTCATCCTTTAATTGCCAACACCAGTGCTCCAAACTCATGATTTTTTTTATCTACATAGTCAAAATTACTCTTTTTTTCTGATTTGTTTCTGTATCTCATCCCTCCTTATTCCATTTATTTCTAATTTCTTTTCATTGTGTTTGTACACAATTAGTAGTCTACAGCAGTCTGTCTTTAGACAGAAGATGAAAAAGGTAATAGTCCTTTAAGGAACAATAAACTAAGATTCTGAAAATGTTGTGTGACTCAACAATTTTGAAATGTAGTTTTTGATGATTTGAATATCCTGCATGCAATCTTCGTCTTATTCTCCAACCCAGAAATTGATCAGTAGTGTGTTAGGGACAGAGGAAGGAGGGGAAGACTTCAGGATAGTATATGAGGCCTGGTCTTACAGTATTTTGTTTTGTTGTTGTTGTTGTCATTGTTTTCTCCTTATATCATGGTTGACCCTTTTTCTTTAATCACGAAACTTCTGCTAAATTTAAAATTTTACTGAATATTTAGCTGAAAGCTCACTTAGTCTCAATACAAGGGTGAGATGAAAACTTATAACTCAAAGTCATATTTTTTAAAAAAATTTCATAAAAATGCTTGAAAATCAAAGAAAAAAGTCCAATTTTTTTTTTTTTTAGTTGTAGATGGACACAATACCCTTTGTTTTATTTATTTATTTTTATTGTGGTGCTGATTTTACTAAATTGTATTGAAGCAATTTAATTTTTGTAAGATTGCTCCTTCTGAAGAAATTGTACCAGGGTCTTAATAATTTGAATTTATATATTTTGTTTCTTATTCACAATTTCTCCATAAAATTTATGCTGAAAAGATATTCTACACACACACACACCCCACGTTAGGCCAGTGGCTGGCCTGAGCCATGACTTATCCTATTAAACAGAGTCAGGCTGATTTCACTGCTGCTCTGAGGTATCCACATTATGCAGCAGAACGGTTGCAGATTGCAGATGAGCTAGTTTCAGCTTTGCTCCCCATGATGGTTCCCAGAACCAAGAAAATCCTTGTGCTGTAGAACAATTTGCATCACAAAGAGAGAGTAATACCTAAAGCTTAAGTGGAACTGAAATGCTTAGCTTTAATCCAGGCCATCCCTTTGTAGACATAATGTTATTTTAACTCCTGTAGCATCTCTCATTCTTCAAGAGTAATAAGGCTTGACAAATAATATAAATATACTTTCATGACTGGTAAGCAATAATAACCAAGATAAAGTTTAAATGCCAGCCAGAAGGCATTGCTAGAAGAGTTGCCAGAGGCTTCCTCCAGAGGAAGGCAGGGTGGGTCTCTGAGTAAAGGAATCTGGAGTCCATTGACCTTTCTCTTTTCTTTTGTTTGATTTTAGAGAATTATGTGCAAGCGAGGAAAAGTTAAATACTCACTATAAGTGTTTGTTTATGCAGATCGATGTCATCAAGTAGATTGTCAACTCTTGGGAAGGAAATACATTTTGAATACTTTCCCTGTCTATAATATTTAACATACTTTCTGGCAAATTGTAGAGTGCTCAGGGAAAGCACTGACTTTTCTACTTGAATTTGCATATGTGCTTTTTTACATTCTTATAAGTTTACTAAAATTTTATGTGTTTTGGTAATTAGTTACAAAAAAAAAAAACTATGGTGAAGTTGATTTGTTAGCCTTTTGATATATCAACACCTACAGTTCCCAATACAGTTTTTCTTTCTTTCTTTCCCCCCCCCCCCCCGGGAATGTATAAAATTTGGAAATTATTTGCAAAGTCCAAATACAATGTAAATGTCAAATAAATATATTTTTGCTGACCATTTCCTTTCTGCTATCTCTAATGCAAATAATACTTTTGAATGTTTCTTCTGTAGTTTCTAAGCATTCATTTCTTTTCAGTATTTATAGACTCTTCCGAATGTTTTTTGGTTATTTTAGAATGACAGTACTGCTAGGCAATATATTAACTTTCCCTCAGTTCAATCCCATTTCATATTTTCTCATTAATCTTCTTCAGGATTTCTGTCAGGATCTTCTCAAATGCATTGTGATAAAGCAGAATTCTTATCATTACTTACGAAACTTCATTTTGAATTGCAATGCTTGTTGGCAGATTCACATATATCTCCCCATGGATTTAACCATAGCTAGTTTTGACTTATTAGACAGCACAGCTTGAATTATAGAAGTAACTAGTTACAGACCTGAAAGGCAGATTTCTGTTTTTCTTTTGTCATTAACACCCAATTTCTTCTACATGAAAAGCAAAAATTCTGCAGTTAGGTTCTTGTGGAAAAAAATTAGGTCCTAAGCCAGAGAGGAGGTTTAAAAACAATAGCAGAGAAGCATGAATAAGAAGCTCGGAGAACTGATGTGAACTCAAAAAAGCAGCTGTTTTCCAGGACTGAGAGGAAAGGACTGCTAGAATTAGTGGGTGTGGCATTGTGGTTACTGCTGTTTTCCTTGAAATGTGATAAATAAATCTAAAAAAAAAAAGTTACTTTCCAAGTCATGGTATAATGTGCAAAGTATAATAATATCTACAGACATTGCAATTAGATTGAACCCAGGGCGCTCTTCCACTGACCTACACCCTCAACCCTTTTAACTTTTCATTTTGAGACAGGGTCTTACAAAGTTGTCCTGGCTGGCCTTGAATTTATAATCCTCTTGCCTCAGCATCCCAAGTTGCTTGGATTATAGGCATGCAACATCATACCTGGTTTCTGAAGTATGTTTTAGAGATAGAAATTTTAAAATTTTAATTAAAGCTTGTGTTCTGAGTTGAAATTCATCTCCCCAGTCATATGTGGATACCCTAAACTTCAGTTCTTCAGAACATAATTTGAGATTAGCCTTTGAATAAGGCATTAAGTTAAAATGAAAGCATTAGGGTAGACCCTAATCCTTTTTGACTGCTGTCCTTAATAGAAGAAACTTGGACACAAGGAGACACTAGTGGTGCATGAACACAGACAGTAGACTGTGTGAGGACACCTGCTGGGAGAAAGACCTCAGAAGAGATGAAACTTTCCTACACCTTGACCTTTTACTTCTAGTCTCCAGAACTATGAGACAATATATTTCTGTTATTTAAGCCTTTCATTATGTGATAATTTGTTGTGGCAGCTCAAGCACACAAATATAGAGGGAATATGATTTTAAAAGTCAGTTTAGTTAAGCTTAGAAATAACTCAAAGTTTCTTGTTCTACCCCTATTCACCCCAATTCCATTTCCCCAAAGACAATCACTTTTAGCTCTTTAAGTTGTTTCTTCTGGCTATATTTTCTTATTCTTAAATAGCATTTTATACCATTTCTCAAATTTTAAATTAGATAGTGTCTTGATTTCCTACAGTGGAAGATGGGGATTTAGCTCTTCAAAAACTTATTCTACTACAAAACACACCCATATGCAAATTTCTCTTGTCTCACAATGCACTTGATCAAAATATTTGGTGTTTTCATTTCTATGTCTATTTCAATATTATTGATAGTCAAGCCATATAGAACATGATTATATCTGTTCCATATTTTGTTTTCTCTGAAGTTATAATTGCCTCACAAGTGTGCATAAATAAGAAGTCAAGGACGGTTTCCCAGGCTGGGGATGTGGCTCAAGCGGTAGCGCGCTCGCCTGGCATGCGTGTGGCCCTGGTTCGATCCTCAGCACCACATACAAACAAAGATGTTGTGTCCGCCGAAAACTAAAAAATAAATATTAAAAAATTCTCTCTTTCTCTCTCTCTTTTAAAAAAAAAAAAAAAAAAGGACGGTTTCCCAAGAAACCAAGGTTATTCTCATTTTGGAGAGATGTCATTTGTAGGCTCTCTTAGCTACAGCTGAAGATTGTCTCAATAGTTAAAGTTCTTCATTTTGTGTTGCCATGGCCCATGTGATGATTCATCAGAGAGGATGGTAGCAATCCAGGTGATACAGGCTGGATCAGCTCTAGATTCTAAGAACAGAGAGAATGGGCTTCAAGCACAGTCTCTGAAAACCATCCCTTCCCTATCATTAGTCACTGAGTCCAGTGAGCAACGGCAGTGTTCAATCAGCAGTCACAATTTGTTTACACAATTCATGGTCTGAAAAGGGGTTTCACAAATTGTCAGTGTATAATTTTTCAAGCGTCAGACAAAAAAAAGCTGGGACATTATGTCAGTAAAAACATAACAAGGTTCATCAAGGAGAATATTGGCCAGACCTCTGAGAGCAGCCCTGAGTTCTGCCCACTGAGCAAAGTGACTATGTCTATTTTCAATTTTGCATAGCTGGCAAAGCACATACAGCTGTGGCCATTTGAAGAACATCATTGGATTTCAGCTTAGCTGAGCCATCAGTGAACTAGGCTGAGACATTTAGGGGAAATACTGTGAACTGGAGGTTTCATGCAGTGAAATGCCATCTTTCACTGAAAGCTAAAATGCTACTCGTTCCAAGCCATCTATAGTCTTGAATACACCACGTCCATCTAACAATCAAGGTGGTCCTGTTCACCTTGTTAGGCAGAGTAGAAGCTGGCCTATTCCAAAACAGAAATATCAGGTCAAAGAGTCACAAGGCTTAAACACATCAGACATTCAGTTTCAATAAAAATTCAGTAGCACGTTAATAGCTGCTTTACAAAAGCAGATACCTATCTTGTAGCTGTGTCAAAGAGAAAGAGTCCCAAACCCCAGGGAGGAACTGATGACTCCAATTGGAAAAGTTATCAGTCACAGAGGCAATTAGCTCAAAAGGTCATGAGGATGGTGAGGCATCAAAGATGCTATTTTGTGGCTCTTCCCAATTGAGAAAATTCCTTCTGGCATTTATGAACAATCACAATAGAGACATACATTAGCAATTAATATACACCACAGTGGAAGCCACAAGAATAGTATATTGAATTCTCCCAAAGGGTTTGACTCACAAGGTCACTTCACCTTCCCTTCCCACAGTGAACTCCATCCAAACCCCATCAGGTGAATTTGAGTGTGTGTTCTCCCAAGCAGGATAGATGGGATGGTGGATATGTGAACACAACAGAACCATAGAAGTTTGAGTTCTTTCCCTCCCCAAAATATTCAAACGAATGTATATAGTCTTCAGTTCCCTTTAAGGACAGAGGCCTCAGTGCCACCACTAAACATCTCTCTCCTTATAGCAACTGCAGTTGGGGGAGGATGGGAGAGATGTGGATAAAGAAGAGAGGGCTCGGAGAGAAAGACTGAGCCAATAACAAGGCTTTGCTTTCAATTTCCATTTCAAGCTGTGCTGCTGCTAGAATTCTAGACTTCTTTATGTCATCTTCTCATTTTCCAGGAGGACACCTGTGTCAGCATTGTAAGCCAAACCCAGGGCATTAAGAGTTTGACAGTTAATCAATGCCTCATTTCTGATTTCCTACTGGAGTTCTAAAAGAGCAAAAGTTCCCCCCTTATAACAGCCAACACCCACTGCAAAAACAAATAAACTCTTAGATCTTTTATTGTTTTTAAATGAATTTAGGCCTATCATGATAGACTGCTATCTCTACAAGAGGGTCTGAGCCCCTAGAAGCTCTTGCTGTTGATAATCTTCCTTAATAAGCATAACCTGCATTTCTCATCTTTAAAGCAAATTACACAAAGTCCCAACAACTAATTTAGTTTCTGATCATAACAGTTAGGCATATTTCTCTCCTTTCTCACTCAGCAAGCATACCTTTGTATTATTTTCTAAAAGGAAGAAATCACTATAATTCATTCTATACTTGGTACATGAGGGCAGACTTGAGACTTAACACCAAATTAGCAATAGTTCCCGTCCAGAGTAGAGTAAAGAACAATAGAGCACTATTGGGGTAGCTGTCTTTGAATCTACCTCCTGCTACTTGGTCAGCTATTACCATGCCAATTCCTTCTTATTAATAGACAATCTACTGGAGGGTAATTTATTGTTTTGTTAACCATACAGTTTAGTCAACATCTTTGCTACTGATTCTTATGGATTTCTTAAAATCACCTGTAAGATCTCCACCCTTCCTCTTCTTGAAAACAATGTCTCTATGTATTTCATCATTATTGCCAAAATTGTCAACAACTGTGATGGGTCTGAGGTTTGACCCAAACTTCAAGCAGACAAATTACCTTTCCATAGTTCCATGATTGCTGGCAGATGTCATAAGACTCCTGGTTTAAAGACAGAGGACTACTTATTATTCTCAACAACTGTCATAACTAGATATCATCTGTTCTATAGTACTAGTTCCCCAAGTTCCAAGTGTGAAACCTTCCAGAGTGTGAAACTAAGAAGATCATATGACACCTGTATACTCAGAAGATTGCATCAAAAGAAAGGAACCCTAAGCTTAGGGATCCTGAATCTTTTATCATGGGTAGTAAGCACACTTGCCCTGCAACCATATGGAGGTACACGAACTTTCAAAACTATAAAGGAAAAAAGAAAAAAAAAAGAAAGAAAGAAAAAACAACAAAAACAAAACAAAACAAAAAACTACCTTTGCTCCAGGGGAAGTTACTTTATCTATTTTCCAAAGCTTCTTGCTCTCCAAGTATCCTTGAAAAGGCAATCTGGAATAAAAGCAGTCAAATCTCACAAGACATTCAAAACTTGAGAAATCCTTGGAGAACTGCCTCTCAATGGAAGTTGTGAGATAAATATTTGTTCTTGAATTAATTGCTGAGTAAATTATTTCAATGTGAAAATTTATATCCTTCATTTCTGGGAATCTTTTATTGTTTCTTTTGTAATTTTTTCTCTATCTATCTCCCTCCCTCCAACCCAACCCCCATTTTCCATTTCTGAAACTTCTATTATTTAAGTGTAGGGTATTCTGGAGTTATTTTCTAATTTTTTGTGTATCTTCTCTTTTTTCTCTTCTTTTCTTTTTGTTCTGCCTTCTTAGATGTTTCCTCAATGATCTCTTCCTCAAGTTTCAGTTATTAAATTTTTAATGGCCACTATCTTTAATTCTGAAAATCTTTGTTTTTTAATAAAAATTTCTAAAAGATTCTTTTCAAAATTTTATTATCTTTTGTTTTATGGATATAGTGTTTTCTCTTAATTCTCTAATAATAAGAATTTTTTTTTAATGTGGGTTTTTCTCCTAAGTCGTATTTTGTTCCCTACATTTTCATGTTACCTTCAAGTTCCTTTTTGGTTTGTTTTGATGTCAGTCTTTTATCATACAGTCTTTTTTGAAATGTGTGGTACTCCTAACATATTTAGTATCAGGTAAGACTGAGGCACCATGAGCTGACTAGAAACACTGTAGGAAGGTAGAGCTTGTCAAGAGGTTGGCCCCACTCACTGTGGACGATTGGACAAGAACCCAGCCTTTCTTCATGGGTAGATAATATGCCCATAGAGGAATTCTCAGTCTCTTACTTGTTGTATGCTACCCTGATTTCCAGAATTCTCAAAAAGGACCTAGAGGAAAGGACTAGCTTCTTCACCTTTTCACTTATACACATTCACTTTACCTCCTCTATCCAGTGCAGCACCTGAACTGCTACTTGTCTCCTGACAAAATTCAGAAGAAAGGGGATTAACCCATTATGTTAATGGGTTTAGCCTTCAGAAGCATCTGACTCCTCCAGTTCCTATGTTTTGGTGTTTTGCAGGATTTTTGTCTTGATTCTAGCTTTCTAAACAAATAGCACATGGCTTTCAGTTTCCCCTTATTGGCTAAATATGTCATCACTCATCCATCTGCTTTCCAGCTTTCAATATTTTGTTGACATCTCTTATGTGCTGTTGTATTTCCTCCACTTGTAGATTTCTACCTCAGTTTTATCTCTTTACAATGTCATCCTAGTTGGATTCCAGGAGGAAGAAAAAAATGCATGTTTGAATATTCAGTCTGCCATGTTTAAATAGAATGACAGCCTTTTGAGGAAACAAAGAGCCTATTGAGGTGTGGAAAAGCAAAACAGTAAGGACTCTAACTTCTCATAGGAGAAATGGGGCATAGAGTATCATTTAGCATCATTGCTTTTAAGAGCTCCACAGATAACACACATAGAACCTTAAGATCAGCTATTATTTTCTAATGACCTTGCAGAATATTTAGTTCTTGCTTTAAAACAGGATGTGAAAATAGTTTTCAGACATGTATAATTCCCAAGTATATACCTAGAATCTGAACAAATTCTAAAACTATTCATTCAAACTAAAAATTCAGAAAATATTTCCACAGTAAAATAATGATTATGTGTTATATATGACCAGTTACTAATATCAGTGATATTAGTATAGTGGTGATTGTTATTGTATTACGGATAGATTACTGTTTAACTGCATAAAAAAAAAATATTTGGAAGAAACCAACAGAACATCAAACTGGAAAAAATAACCCAATGTTGAATTTCTACTTCAAAATATTTCTCATGTTGAAGCAACTTATCTTAAAATAAATCTTCATTTCAGAGGTTTATTGAAATGTCCTCCAGTTATATTTTATGGTTAGAGAATGATAGAGAAGAGAATGGCTTGGCTATTCTGGTACCACCACCTTCATAAAAGGAAAAGACAATGAGAGCTTTAAAAAAAACAAAAAACTATTGAAATCTTCTTCCATTTCTCAGCACTATGGGCAGAGATAGAGATTAAGCTATCAATTAATTGGAAATTATTTGAGTTACCAACAAGGAAAATATGTATTTATTAAATCTCCTTATATTTTATTATACTTTATAAATTTTTTTAAATCAATAATTGTTAGTTAAATCAATAGGCTATTAACTAAATTTGCTTTCTTATGTGCACAAGGCTAAAATAAGGAATCATATTCTACCAGACACTTTGTTATGTTTCTATTACAAGGAAGGTTTTTAGTGCACAATAGAAAAGACCATGTGGCAAGCATGTTTTATATAGCATGCTTTGTAAAGGTACTATCAGAGGAACAAGGCAGATTTTTCAGCTGAACTGCGATTTCCACTCTATTTTTACTCATTAAAGAGAGGCCCACAAGATCTTATTCCAGTATCACAACTGACATCACAAACATGAACTAAATCAGTTTGGCCATTTTTAAATACAAGTGAAGGGGAACATCTCTGGATATTTCAAATATATTAGTTTCTCCTCCACAAAATTTAATTTGCTTTTTAACTGAACTAGAGCCTCAGGGCTTTTGTAGAGGGAAAATAAAATCTCCCAAGCCACTTTGTTCTGTTTAAGAGCCACTGTACTCATGCTGAACCTAGAGGATTTCTAAAGGTGGACAAATGACATAGCCCAGGATACATTTCTTATGCATGAGAAATGGTGGTTGGCACAGTAGCCACCACTGAGCCTGTGTGTGGTATGTACCCAGATAATTCCATATGTTAGAAATGCTACCTAAGCATATTGGCAGTTTCTACTTAAGACTACTAATGTGGGATATTACTGAGCCTACCAAAATGGATGAAAACCACATTTAGGAAAGCTAGCATTTCCCAGTCAAAATGCATAATGAGAACAGATTTAAACATGACATTTTGCCAGTCAGCAGACGTTCTAAAAGATGAAAGACTGGTGAAACAAATCCCAGTGTTTTTTATAAAAAGAGTCTACAGCTTTCAGACTTTCAATTTTTATGTGCCCCATGACCTGATTTTCAATATATGGTGTAACAAAATTCTCAAACAATGAGAACAATACTTGAAGAATGATTTATCAGAAAGCATCATAGACTCATGTCTTTGGGGACTATCTTTTACATCATGTGATGTACCAAGACATGATTTTGACATAAAATTCCTTATAGTTAGCTACTTAAAGCACCCCAAATGTTCAGAGAAAAATTGTAATCTTACCCACAGAGAATGACTTGCTGATGTTAGAAATTAGAGACTTTGAAATGGGGAGGAGAGATAGTTTCCAGTATTCTGAGACAGACCTGAAACAGGTGAAAAAGTAAGAATCACCTAATAGCAATAGCTACTATTTATTGCATATTACATTAAGCAGTGCACACACAGAGAGAGATAATCTCTAATTCTTAGCACATGACATAGTAACTCTTTTATAGGTGAGAAAAATGAGACTTGTTAAGATAGTAAATCACAGCAGACCATCTAATCAGTAGGATGAAGAGATACAGACATGCCTAAAAGGAGGAACTGAAACATCAAGCCCCTTCTGAGCTGACATCTATCTCAACTTCTGGCAACACAAGAAGAATGACTAGCTCTTTAGCAGGAGTTATATAAAGATTCAGGAAAAGAAATGCCTCCTAATGTTTAATCTTCTTACTCAGTCAATCTGCCACAAACTGAGCAGACTTCAGCGGATGGCTATGGAACGATTTTAATTACCACTGCTATCTGCCAGTGACAAAACCAGCCAGGATTGCTAGCTTCCAGGAACAGCCAGCACAATCGAGTTTGTGGAAAGTGAAAGGACTTTGCCAGGCAGTTTAAATGGAAACACGATCAACAACACAGAGAGAGTTTGTGCCAGTACCAGAGGGAACAGCCTTAGAGTGGCCCAGCTATAAGACATGTTCCTTACATCATGTTAACATATAATAACAGAGGTGCTGATATTTGTTTGGGGAGAGGCTTAAAAGAAAGGGAGAGTTTCAGATCACCCACCAGAAATGGCTCCACTTTTTGGCATATGATAGAAATTTGTATAAGATAGAAATTACCAGAAGATATTTTATCCATATGTAACTATATGAAATATATGCTTAAAGTTATGGACTCAAAGAGAGATAGGCAGAGCTGGAGTTTGAGAAGCATATGAATATGATATTAATTAGAGCATGAGAAAATGTGCAGTTGAAAGTTGGAAAAATATAAAAAAGAAGCCAGCAAAACATAATTTTGTTATAAGCTGAACCACATAGTTGGGTAAGCCTTGTCAAAATAAATAGTAATTAATGAATCTGAAATTGAGAGGATAGAAAGGATATTTGCAAAATACTGATTTTTTTTCATTCTCCACCACAAAAAATCATTATCAGCTCCCTATTGCCTGCTGCAGAAAGCCCAACTCTTTAGCCTGACATCCACTGTCTAGTGCTGTTCTTGACAATTATACCATTTTGTATGTTGAGGATTTCAGTTGCAAATTTTCTAACTGAGCAGTGAGGTCACAGATTTGTCTTTTTAAAATAACACTGGTAATAGTGTGAAACATTGGTAAAAGGACATAGAACTATATATAAACAGGGTGACTGGTATGTAGAAAATTAGTGTTTCAGGTTAGTCTCAAAGGTGACAAGGATATGAACTACAATAATGAAAATGAAAATGGGAATTTTGCTGGGTTTGGGTTTCCAAATTCTACCTAATATTTATCAGGTTTATTCAAATACAAAATATTTTGTATGAGGCTATTCATATGAAATCTGGAGGCTCCACACAAAATCAGGACTTAATAGGAAAAAGGCAGATTCTTCTGCTGGCTGGATCATAGCTCCCTTAGACAAGATGATGGTACTAGATTTCAGCAGGTTGTCAGGTCTGGTAAGTGAGAAGATGATAAGGGCTCTAATTATGGAATTTCATAGTAGAAAAAGTGTTTCAAGCTCCTCAGCCACAGATTATATTCAGTTGCTTTAAGTCCTATGTACTCAATTGGACATAGGCGTAATATATTACAGGGTTGCCAGAAAGTCCTTTAGGAGACCCGCCACCCACATTTTCTACTCAGGTCAGTGCCTCATTTACCTCATCTCTGGAGCCTTCCCCTCTTCATTCCTGTTATTGATCCCACTGCCTTTACAAATAGTTTCACTGAATATTGCAGAAAATTATTTTGAAAACGATTCTAATCAAAACTATACGTATCATTTTTAGCTCATGATCTTCTCTATCTTAGATTCATAAAAGACATGAGTTTTATAAACACACACACACACACACACACACACATACACACACACACACAACATACAAGGTTTATCATCCACCCCAAATTCAGTGATTTTTAAAAAGCATTTATTATTTCCAGTGACTTTCTGTGATTGACTTAGTGAGGCAATTCTGCTCACTATGATAATGGCTAGGGCCATATTTATTCAGGGACTTGATGGTACTGGACCATCCCAGATGACTTATACGCATGCCTGGTAGGTTGGTACAATCAGTTGAAATCTCAACTGGTTCTATTTGTCAACATGCATTTTTTGCTTTTTGTTTTAATCCCTCCTCTTTGCAGCTTTCTCAAAACATGACATCCAAGTGCCAAAAAAGGAGTGATTCAAAGGGCAAGTTGCAGTGTGCAAGTGCTCGGCAAACGTTCAGCCGCAACTCTCTTGATAACATCTCCTTGGCCAAGGCTAGGCATGTAGCTACCATAGATAGATCAAAGGGAAGAACAATTGGCTCTACTTCTTCATGTCTGCTTCATGGAGCAGAATGAACATGTACAGAAAGGAAATTGTTGGGGGCTACCTTTGGAGACTCTATTAAATACACACACACACACACACCTGTATATACTGTTAAAGTGTGCATTTTAAATGAATATTAAAAACCTTCCTGGCTGGGCGCAGTGATGCACGCTTGTAATCCAGCTGCTAAGGAGGCTGAGGCAGGAGGATCTCAAATTCAAAGCCAGCCTCTGCAAAAGCAAGGTGCTAAGCAACTCAGTGAGACCTTGTCTCTAAACAAAATACAAAATAAGGCTGAGGATGTGGCTCAGTGGTCGAGTGCCCCTAAATTCAATCCCCAGAACCAAGTAAATAAATAAATAACTTTCCTGCACTGGAATTTTCACACACAACAACCCATACTCAGGATATTTCCCCTGCACTGATCAACTAAAAATAGAACCCATTGTGAAATACCATTAGTGTTTAAGTGAACACCTCTGATAAATTGATAATAATTGTCTGTAGACTTTTCTCTGTTGAATAAAATCAAGGAATTAGTAACCACTGAGTAAAGAAGCAAATGGCTGTGGTATTGTGAGGGTGTGCATGCTCAGTACACAGATTGTACACTGCATAGCTTTGGCTCCATTCAGAGACTCTTCTGCATAAGTGCTACCTCTTAAAATTTTGCAGTACAAAACCATCCACCATATCCCTTGTTCTATAGTTTCCAAATTGAAATGCAGAGTAACTGTTTATGCAAAACCTGGGGGAAGTGTAGTAGAAAAGATAAGTTCCATTTTGAATGGGCTCTATTTGAGAGGCCTGTGCAACATCCTTTTCTAGGTATGTGATGGACCAGGAATGTTAATATAGAACTGAATAAGGCAGAAGATATACAGGGTCACTAAAGGAAAAGAAATTGGGGAAGAAGAGGAAGAGCCTGAAACAATAGCTCTGGAATGATGAGATAGAAAGGTGGGATGGAAAGGTGGGAGCTGAAGAAGCATCCTGAGAAAGAACAATCAGAAAGCTGCAGCAACTTGACCTCTGTCTGCTAAAATGACGGATCAGTAAAAGCCATTTCCTTAGAATGAACATAAAGATCTTTACTTAGGGACAATTAGCTTTCTTTCACTGTCTTTACACAATCTCCCTGAGGGGCTCCCAGAGACAAGGTGTTAATTGACAGGAAAGCTGATTTTTCTTTCCTCTCTTTCTTCCTGCCGTAGAGCATCAAGGATGACCTCAAATAATAAATTTGCCATATGTAGTGCCTTACAGTTTACAAGCCAGGTTCTTTTCCCTTATCTAATTATTTCTCTACCACAACCCCCTGAAGTACGAAGGGCAAGTATTAGTATCTTCATTTTACAGATGAGCAAACTGAAGTTGAGAGAAGTGATTATTCCAAAATGGAACTGTTCTCTGACTCCCAATTCAATTCTGTTTCCGCCAAACCACTAGATTACATTAAGGATCAAGTCCTTGCTTTTCATTTGGCCATGAAGATACCTGGGTTATCTAAATTGGGAGTTTTCTGTCTTACCGTTATCAGTCTGGGCAGAGAAGGTGTCACAGGAGCTGGGATCTGAGGATGGCTGACACCTGCCCTGAGCTTTTGTGGTTGTGCATTCAACTCCCTCTCTTTCTGGGGCATTAATTTCAGAGTATGACATGAAGAAGGTTAATTGGTTATCTCTGCTTTTAGTGGTGCTACTGAAAAAAGCTTGCAACTAGAAAAAGGAACATGCTGCTTTTATTGATAGAAGCATCTCTCATCTTCTCAGCCCCAAACGTATACAATTAAAACATATTATTATGAATTTTTGCAATCTAACAATACTATTTCCTTCAAGTCTCCACATCTTTCAGCAGTCCCTTCTTTCAGTGTTCCCCTACAGAGGTTTCACCCTATATATCTGAGCAGAACTTGTCCTTTCTCATCATTCATGCAACAAATATATACAGGATGCTGAACCGACATTAGACATTTTGCAAGAGTCTTAGGTAACAATAGGGTATTTTCCAAAAGTAACCAGTGTTAGCATTTAGTGAACATTATTTCAGCTATCATTCTTTCTCTTATACACACACACACACATACACACACACGCACACACACACACATTCTCTATCTCAATTCTTCCATCTTTAATGACATTTAAATTATCCAATATAATAATTATTAACTTGGCAAATCAAACTGTGTGAATATAATGAAAAAATATAGATAGAAAGAAAGATAAACTTGGTAGGATAGAAATAATTTTACAAAGTTGAGTTCAAACACTAATGCTGTTTTTATACATAAAATAATCACTGCCCAAGGATCTGGCTCAGTGGTACAGCACTTGCCTACCATGCACAATGCCCCTTCTCATGGGGTGCTGAGAAGAGAATGGCAGACGCGTCTATCAACAAAAGCAGCATGTTCATTTTCCTAGTTGTAAGCTTTGTTCAGCAGCACCACTAAACACAGACATAACCAATCAACCTTCTTCATGCCATACTCTGAAATTAATGCCCCAGAAAGAGAGGGAGTTGAATGTACAACTACAAAATACACAATGCTGGATTCAATCTCCACCACTACTAAATAAATAGATAAATAGAAACAGACCAAGGGGAAAAGCTTAAGCAATCAATGAACTTCAAGTAAATTTTTAAAAAGATGTTGCTTCCCATGAAATTCTTTTAAAATTAAGAATAAGACCATAAACAATATTAAGAGGCTGAAGTCAGTATAATTGTTCTTAGCTATGTTTCTATTTTAAGAAACAAGATTGGCTCTGGGTACAGAATAGAGAGGCATTACATATTCTCTCACCCGTCCAAGCCATCTTCCAATGTTATTACATTATTATCTCACATGGTTAATATTTATTACTTTCATATTGCTTTCCTGTAGCCATAATTCCTGGTTAAATCTCAATTGTTTATTTAATGGAATCAATATCCATCAACAATCATTTTACTGTGCCTTTCCATTCTAGAATACTTTCTTTTAATTCTCATGTTGATTATTTGGATTGTGTCAAGGAAGTCAATGTAAATGACAGTTATAATTAGGTGTGTTAATTACCATGATTTTGGAATGATACCATATTATCATTATGGTCTACCAATAAGAATAGCCAAGAATAAGTCATAATTAGATAAAATAAAATGTACATTCTCTACACAGAAGCGGACATTGTTCCAGAAGTTTCTGTTTTTATGTCTCCACACTAAAAAAAAAATGTGTATAATGTAAATATATGTAAATGTATTTTCTTCTCCATATATCAATCTTTAATCTCTTCCAAGAGATTAAATTACTATTTTATTCAAGATAGTAATTATTAGTATGGAAAAATTTATCTGTACAAGTATAATAGAAGATCAGTGGAAAAGTAAGTGAGGACAGATAGGGATGGAGCCCTTACATCTGCCCCATGCATTGCAGAGCTCTGACCACTTTAAAATATTCCCAGACACTATGTGACTATGATGACACGAACAGGTGTGACATGGTGGCACGCAGCTATGCTTGGACTCCACTAATGAAGTGTGTTTTGAGAGAACAATGCTCATATTCTCTGTGGGGAGTGTACTGGCATTTTAAGGATAAGAGGATAGAAAAGGTCTTAAGTGAATCAAAGAAGCTATGGAAAATGTGGCCTTTACCTAGAAATAAGCAATGGAACATAAAGAGTTATTTAAAGAAACTTTCAGATGTAAGTATTGCCACCCTGCTACCTAAAGACCATTTTTAGATACTGCTGTGTGGTGGAGCCTATAAGTTCAGTTCCCTCTGGGTTGGAGCAGACATCCAGGCCTTGAGCATGCTGGCAGCAAGTTGATGTCCTGACAAAGAGAGAACCTATTCAGGCTGGCTGTTTAAATGTCACCCGCTGCAAATAGTCTTCCACAAATTTTAACATCATCCTAGTAATTATAGTTCATTAGTACAGTGTATTTGGTTTAAGAGTTTCTGATCAATGTACATGTAAGTTATCAGAGGATAGTTAAGATTTCCAATTACTTATATTTTGTCATAATATATGAAGGGAATGATAATATTAAGTAGAAAATCCAAAAGAGCTGAGATGTATTATTCTTTTTTTCCCTCTTTTTTATGGTTTATTTAACAATTTCTCTTAATATTTTATGTAATTTTACTATTACATTTTCTACTTACTTATTTAAAATTGGAGTAAAACAAAGCAAAAATTTTCATTACATTGCCAATGTTTTAGTAGAGAATTTTCCTGTGACCAGATATGTAAAATTTGATTGATGCATGAGTGATACATGTTTCCTGGCATGGTGAATAATACATTTGTAGTGTACCATATGATAAATTAGACAAGGGTCCAAATCTATAAAAATATTGCTGTATGTGATGTGACATATTTAATTCATATCACGCTATGATTTTCCTTTCTCATCCTCTGCCTGAAATAATAAATAAATTAAGTTCTAAATGCAACAGTGAGCATATGTTGATGAAATGCAATCACATATATCCATGTATATCCAAGTAAAGATCTGCAAATCCATAGGCATTTATGAAATGATTATTATACTAAGACTCATAATTAATTAGCAGTTTGGTTGGAGAATTCCCAGCTGATACACATTGAACTCCATTGTTCTTTACGGTTTTTAATTAATATGAAAAAGAGTAAAAGTTACTAGATTTGGGAAAGTAGAGACACTGTGATATTTGAGAGAGCAGCCTCATTAAAGTGAAGGACTAAAAATAAAGTAAATTATAAGAAAATGAACCTGAAGATATATGCTAATCATTTGAGAAAGCTGGTAAAGAAAGAAGGGATAAAAATAAGAAAACAATTGATGGGGTGAAAAGGGACAGGATAAAACAAAGTTTATCAAGATGGAAGCATTCCAATGTACTTGGGAGTAGAAGCTAAGAGGCAATAAAAGAAGGAGTTTCAGAACATCATGGAGGAGATAAAAGTGATAACAAAGATGTATTGTGAATCAATGGCTTCTTTGGCCTTTCTCAGTGGTAAAGAGTTTAAGCCCCTCGGCTAGTAAATAAGCTCCTCAAAAGGAAAGTAAATAGTCATCGAAGCATGGAGCCCTTTTAGGAGCAATTTTATTGCATTCCTCTTTCTTTTCTCCCCTCAGACCCAGAGAAAGCAAAGGTTGCTGACTTGCTCTATTTGACCAGCTTATTTTGCTGGAATAAGGCAGGAAGGGGGAGTAGGTGGTAGAGTGACAGGGAGTGTATATTGGGCTGACTTAATTTTAATGTGAATGCTGTCCATTGAGATGTTTTATTTGGGGGTGACTTAATTGAATGGTTTTAACCTTTCAACTAGGAGTAATTGGGAGGCAATATGGAGACATGAAGAGCACAGACTAGCTGAAGATGGAGTACCTGTCCTCTCTGTTAGGCCATCTGCACACTCAACTCTGGTTCCCTGCCTGGCAGATCTTCATTACTCATGCTTTTTTCTTTACCTTAAACTTTACATTCAGAGCACTCAGAGATGATACTATCTTTGTCATCATATTAAGTCAATAATTCACAAACTTTATTTTCCATAATGATCAGATGTGAAGCTTCTAAGTCCCACACTGAGAGGTTCTGATGCAGTAGGTCTAATGTACAGCCCAAGATGTTCTTTTCAAAAAGCAGAGTAGTGATTCTGATGTATATGACCTAAACATCACACATTGAGAAGTAGTCTTAAATAATATGCAAGGATGGCTTTACTATAATATATACTTTACTTCTACTAATGGTAGCTTTGAATTTATATTTTATGTGTATGATAATCCATATTGCAATCAACATTTTCTTTTTTAATTTTTTCCTAATTAGTTATATATGACAGCAGAAATGCACTTCAATTCATTGTACACAACTGCAGCACAACTTTTCATTTCTCTGGTTGTACACGATGTAGAGTTGCACCAAATGAGCAGTCATACATGTACCTAGGATAATGATGTTTATCTCGTTCCACCATCTTTCCTGCCCTCAACCCTCTCCCCTTTGCCCAGAGTTCCTCCATTCTCCCCATGCCACCACTACTCATTATGGATCAGCATCCACTTATCAGAGAGACCATTTAGCCTTTGGTTTGGGGGACTGACTTACTTCGCTTACCATGATATTCTCCAACTCCATCCATTTGCCTTCAAATGCCATAGTTTTATTCTCTTTTACAGCTGAGTAATATTCCATTGTGTGTATGTACCACAGTATTTTTACCCATTCATCTATTGAAGGACATCTAGGTTGGTTCCACAATTTAGCTACTATGAATTGAGCTGCTATGTACATTGATGTGGCTGTGTCACTATAGACTACTGATTTTAAGTCCTTTGGGTATAGATGGAGGAGAGAGATAGCTGGGTCAAATGGTGGTTCTATTACAACTTTTCTAAGGAATCTTCATACTGCTTTCCATAGTGTTTGCATCAATTTTCAGTGCCACCAGCATTGTATGAGTGTACCTTTTTCTCTACATCCTTGCCAATACTTATTTATTGCTTGTATTCTTGAAAATTGCCATTACAACTGGAGTGAGATGAAATCTTAGTTTTTTTAAGCATTTTTTTAATTATAGGTGGACACAATACCTTTATTTTATTTTAATATGTGGTGCTGAGGATCGAACCCAGTGCCCCACATATGTTAGGCGAGCTCTCTACCACTGAGCCACAACCCCAGCTCCTTAGAATAGTTTTGATTTGCATTTCTCTAATTACTAGAGAAACTGAACATTTTTTCATATATTTTTTGATCAATTTTATAGTACTCTTGAATTAGCAATAGAATAATTCAAGTAACATACTTAAAATTAATGTTTCCCAGGACTGAAGATATTCTCATAAATACCTCAAGACACTGCATCTTCACATGCTGGAACCAAGACCACCAGAGAGTCATTGGCATTAGGAATAGGAAGTACACCCAGTCCCTTCATTATTAAAGGAAGGATAATAGCACAGTGTGGATTCAAATGTTCATTTGTGCTAAAGGTAACAGAAGGAAATGGATCCAGATGCCCTTCATCTTTTCAGTAAGGATGAAAGCAAGGACAAGCACGAAAGGGGAGATTAGTACAGACAGAAGGAGAGTAGATTTTGAAATCACAAGGGAAAAGAAAACCACCAGGTGGAACAATCAGAAATCATTGAGGTCATTTCATACCATGAAGTAGGTTCTTAAAGTGTGAAGTTTTTTTGAATCAGAAACCCCTGAATGTCATTTTCCTTGAGTTCTAATATAATACTTACTGTCCTTATCTTTTAATTTTATCAACAATATTGAAAATTTGAGTGTTGGCACATTATAATTATGAAGTAAGAACTATTATTGTGATTTGCAATGCTAGGTGAAAAAAACATGACAGAATGATTAATTCTTTTTCTATTACAATCAGTTATAATGAGATGGGAGAGATAAAACCCATTCAGCCCCTCTCATCTGAAGACACTTTACTTGGATTGTTTCAATATTATTGACCTATTTCTAGTAATTTTCAAATCTGTGCTAAGGTTTCGATCATTAAAATAAATTACAGTTTGATAAAAAGCTGATTACCATGCTCAGTAATAGAAGATAAAGTTTTCAGGAATGATCTAACATTAGCATTGTTTTCTAATCTAATCAAATAATTATGGTTCTTTTTATGAGTTAAAATGTTTAAGTTTTAAGTTAAAACTTGGAAGTCCGATTCCTACAAATTAAGCAACATATTAGCCTTTTTCTGCGTGATAATATAGCCTGTGTGCCTACATAGGACCAAGGCCCATCTCCTTCTGTATAAAGTTACGGGATTTCTTCCACTGGGGGATGCACAGACCCAGTCCACTGCCTTATAGTTACATACCTTAAACTCTCAAGGACCCCAGACAAATGTCTGAATACAGAGTTCATCCCACCCTGGAAAATAACCTAAAGAAATTGTATGCTTTAAAACAATTTGACTAATATTTGACAGATAATATTATAACATTTCAAATTGTTTTCCTGTTTTATATTATTTTCTTTGTGATAAAATATACTTATCATAAAATTTACCATTTCAAGTGTTTTTAAGCATATAGTTTATTGGCATTAAATATATTCTTTGTAGGACAACTATTACCACCATCCATCTCCAAAATATGTTCATTCTCCCCAGGTAAAACTGCTCCCATCAAGCAGTGACCTGCATTCTCTCTTCCTTCCAGCCCTTGACAACCACAATTCTCCTTTCTGTCTCTGAATTTTTCAAAATATTTTTTTAGTTAATTAATTTATTTTATTGTAGAATGCATTTTGACATATTGTACACAAATGGAGTGCAACTTCTCATTCCTCTAGTTGTACATGGTGCAAAATCTCTCCAATAATGTAATCATACATGTATATAGGATAATAATGTCTGTCTCTTTCTACTGTCCTTCCCATCCCCACAACCCCGCCCCTCCACTCACTCCCCACTACACAAACCAAAGTTTCCTTTTTAAAATAGTATATTAAAATCCCTGAGGACTTTCATTCAAATTTTAGGCAATAAACTTTTCTTTGGAGAAATTACCCTAAAATTCTCCACCATTATAAATTTTGGAGAGAAGATTTTCTCTCTGATGCTATCCAAAATTTTTAATATCCAATTTTCTGTCCACATCAAAGTGGGTCATATTGGTACCAAAACATATTTATTCTTTTGCACTAGATGAACCATAGATAAATGTTCTCTAAGTACATTATTTTGCTTGGAACTCTAAGACTGCCTCAAAATTGACAGTACAACTCATGGAATTTAATAAATATAATATGGTAGCAGGACCCCCAAATGATTTATTTTGACAGAAACATCCAAATATACTTGCAGTCTATGCGTGTGTGCAGCATTTAAGAATATACCCATGGTGTTGTATATTATTATTGTTTGGATGCCATGCACTTATGTACTTAGAAGGTTTGAATAATGTAGTTTCTTTACTATATTACAAAATCTGCCAAAACTGCTTCAAAGAGGCCCTTGAACAATTTTGGAAGGTTTTTTCCTTAAGTTTGATTTTTATTAAACCTAAAATACTACAAACAACTCACGAACTCAAATGATTAAAAATTGTGCACTGAGCAACAAACTTACGATCTCATATAGAAGCTAGAGTCAGAAGTGTTCCTCCATTTGAATATGCCTGTGGTTTCATAAATTTTCCCTTTTCATCTATTATTAACCACAAGGTTTTGACCTTTCCTTACCTTTGTAGACCTTTTCATAATCAACCATCCTAAATCCTCAGAAAATATGCTCCTGCCCTCCATGACTTATGGAAAGCTGCAAATGCAAGAAAACAAGTTGGCCTGTGTAGAAATAGTACTTGTTTATTAAAGAGCCTTACAGGTTTGATTCTATTTCATATGTTTTTAAGCATCCAATTTGCTCCATGACAAAATTCAGATGATTAACATTCTTCTGTATACTTCAATGATATCTCTTTTGCCCTCATTTCTCTCTGATGTGATTTTTCACTGGAAAAGTCAAATAAGTCAACATTCAGACACTTGAACTGAAAATGGGATGAACAGTAGATTTTCCCAAGAAAAGTTGTAAAATCTTTGTACTACACCCTTATTTCTACTGGTTGGGACTCAGTTAAGGCAGGATTGTGGGCCTGAAGTCCAATGCCCAGCTTTCCTATGTACCTACCTTCAGAGTTGGTGGGAAGAAAATAGGAATTGCAGTTAGAGTTTTCTTTGAAGCTAATTTTTTCATTTTGAAAAAAAAAAATTCTTTATTTTAATATTACCTTTCCTTTAAGATATTTTCTTTTGTAAACCATGCAGATATGGAGGGTAGCTGTAAGTTTTTGCATTTTTAAAACTCATCCTAACTTGTTAAGATAAAAAATTTGGCAAATCCAAGTGGATGCCTCCATTTTTGTTGTTGTTGTTGTTGTTGTTGCTATTCTAAAGACTGCAGAGCCCTTGGATCCAATGTCACAGGAAGACCTAATTCCAGTTCTGGGTTTGCAGTCCTCAAATCTAAACAAGTTTGAGGAGCCAGACATATTTTAGAAGAAATGCCCTAGTGCTGGTAACTGTGAATGGCACAGCTTATAAAAACAGCTGTCCTTCTTTCATTGAATGAGCCTTTATTGAATGGCTACTATGTCCTAAGCATGAGGGACATAGGAATTCTGAAAAATTTTTAAACTTGATTTTTAAAAATAGATAAGATCTATCGAGAAGGAACTATATGCATGAAATCTGAAAGAGATGACAGGGCCAAGTGGCTTTCTGGAAGAGGGGAGAGCATGTGTGAAGACCTGTGAAGGGAATGTGCCTTGGCTGACTGAGGCTCAGCAACGAAGCCAGTTTACTTAGGACATGAGACATCAAGGAGCAAGGAGAAGAGAAGCAGCCCAAGATGTAAAAGTACAGAGGGAAAATGACATTGTGAGAATGTTTTCTTTTGACCTAAGTAATGTGGAGAGCTATTGGAAGATTTTGAGCAAGGCACAGCATACATAATATGACTCAATCTAAAAGCATCAGTCTGTCTTCCACGTTGAGGACAGAGTGAAAGGGGTCCAAGGCCAAAAGAGAAATAGCTCTCTGGGGGCCATTGCAGTAACTGAGAGGAGAGGTGATAAGGATTGGACCCAGACAGTAGTTGCTGAGCTGTTGATAAGCTTCCAGATATATTTTGAAGACAGATCCAGAAGGATTTACTGACAAGTTTATTTTCCTGGCATGAACGGGTAACTGGCCACTTTCTAGGTCACCTTCTAGCAGATACTTGAGCTGTTAATTTTCCGGAGCAGGCCATCAGACGATCATGTAATAATTCTTAGACAGCATCCTCTTGATCTCTTCCAATGATGAGGCAACCACTAATTTTAAAGATGAAATGAAAGGGTTAAATTCAAATGAGATGTGAGACAGCTGACTACTTCCCCAAAACACACAGGACAGTAGGCTTTCTAGTCTGCTGAGACTGGAACCAGCCAATCACTGAATGATTCAAGAATTTCTAAATGCACCTCTATTTCTGGAAGAATATACTGCTAAGCGAAAGAAAACCAAAGTTTAAGATCATATTAAAGTGTCTTTTAAATATATGCATATATTTATATATATTTTTAAGATGTTGATGGGCTTTTATTTTATTCATTTATTCACGTGTTGCTGAGAATTGAATCCAGTGCCTCAAACATGCTAAGCAAGAACTTTACCACTGAGCCACAACCCCAGACCCTTAAAGTGCCTTTTTAAAGGATTTATTGTAATGGAAATTCCATAGGCATATTCTTATTTTGCTCTTTTTACTTGTTTCACTCTCTTTTGCCCAGAGATAACAAGAGTTCATATCAACTATGGCAAATGGCTCAAATTCTCTTGAAGACACAACTTTCTCTAAATTTCTCCCTACCCTGATTTCACCAAGGATAAGGACACTGCTGTCTTCAGAACCATAATAAAGGAATATGTTTTAAGATTCTTATCTGCCAACAACTATCTTTTCCCATAACTAACTCTGCCTTGGGCAAGGCATGTGGCAACTCTTGCTCATCCTTTGTGTCCATGTCAGGAGTTTGATTAAATTTTCACTAGGATTCTTCTCATCTGGAAGATGCCTTGATTCCACATGGATAGAACTAGAAGTAGAATTTGCTTGTGTAATAGGGTCATTTGATCTTCCAATCTACTAGAATATGTTGTTTTGTAAAAGTTACTATTACATTTATTTGTCAACACTTTTACACTGATTTGAAAACATAGAGTACATAATACAATCAACAAAATTCAATATATAAATTGTTGGAGCCTATGTTTGGACATTCTCATATCTCTAAATATCAATTAAGCTTTGGGGGAATAAAATCCATGAAATTCTTCAACCCAAACACATTAAAGATGAAATGAAGGCACTGAAAAGTCCTTGCCTTCCCAAGTTAAGAAAACCTTCATTGCTATTGAATTGCAACGCAATCCCAATAATCTTGGTCTCAACATCCTGCAAACATTGGAGATCTAGAATTATCTGTTCTCAAACACTAGATATCCTCCCTCCAGCTCTAGCTAGCTGAAAGGCTGATGGTCATAACTTTCTGAGATAACAAAATACAAATGTTGAGAGATCACATGTAATTCTTCTAAATCCACATAATGAGAAATTAATTAAAAAAAAAAAAAAGCACAGCGTTGTCTGGACACCTACAGTATCTTCACAGATAAGACCTCTGGATTTTCACATGTCCTTTTACATTGGTCATCTTTTTTTCTGTCAATGTTTTTGCTAGCTCTCAGTGAAAACAAAGAGACAATTTGAAGATTATGAACTCCTTTCAGTGTCTTTGTCTATTCTCCTCTGCAATTCAGCCTTGTAACTGGTTCATGCATAGAGGTTTACCTACACAGTCCTGGTTTGTCCAGAATATCCTGCTTCAATATTAAAAGGGCCGGGCTGGGGATGTGGCTCAAGTGGTAGCGCACTCGCCTGGCATGCGTGCGGCCTGGGTTTGATCCTCAGCACCACATACAAACAAAGATGTTGTGCCTGCCGAGAACTAAAAAATAAATATTAAAAAAAAATTCTCTCTAACTCTCTCTCTCTGTCTCTCACTCTCTCTTTAAAAAAAAAAAAAAAAAGGCCTACTTTCTCTCTTGAAAATGTCTCTGACTGTATGATAAATTGTAGAGTCACCCACTTATTAAAAGCCACCAAAGTTAATATCATTGAGCTAAATTTTAATTAAATGTATATAACCTCCTCTTCCAATTCCTATAAATTGACGGATCTGAATGAATTGGAGATACAAGTCACCTTCAGTCATGCTTGAGAACATTTCAGATTATTCTGTGGACAAATAGTCTATTATTAGATATGGGAAATGGTTTTCTTTTTTAATTCTCCTCTGACCTCATCATGTTCCAAGAACCCCTTCAAATGGAGTATTAAGAGCTAGTAAATTATAATTCTAGTGAGAGCTATATTTTACAAATGTATAACCCAGACTCTAAATGTCCTTGTAGGGAATAAAATGAAAATTAACGAATTGCAGAGCAATTGTAAAACAAGACCTTTCGTATTAAGAACAAACTATTTGGTAACAGCTTTTAAAGTAACTATCCATCCAGGGTATAATGTAGTCTGTGTATGTTTATAGGATTTATATTACTGGGAATATATTTTTAGAATATAGACATTTCTCTAAAGATTCTAAAAGTCAAATTATTCCGTGAAATGATTTCCTTTATTTAGCATTTTAAAAGAATATACACTGATGCTGTCCTGAGACTACTATTATTTCTACTGCCAGAGCCATCCAGACTCTATTACTGCTGCTGCAGCTGCTGCTAATACAGCTACTTCTAGTGCACACACACCCATGTGCACAAACACACACACAATGCTCCATGCATCCATATACAGAAACCTGAGTTTCTCAACAGTTTATAAATGATGGTAAATAAGATGAAGAGTGATGTATTAGAAAGTATAGATGATGAAGTAGGACTGGCAAGGTCCATGTCCAAGATCTGCTTCCCAGTTTGTGAAGTTTGTCAGTCTTTTGGTAATCTATTGCTGTAGGACAATCTGCTTTCCAATTTAATGATTTGAAACAACAATCAGCATTTTATTAGTAACTCACATGGTTGTAGAGGTGACTGGGCTTAACCAGGTGATTCTCACTCAGGAATCTCTCATGAAATTTCAGTCAGATGGTCATTGGAACTGGGTGGCCTCAAAGATCTCGCACTCTTGTATGGTGGTTGATCATGGCTGTCACTTGTCACCTGAAGCTTCATCTGGGATTGTTAGCTGTTAAGACACAAAGATAGCCTTTTCTCTGACTGTTTGGCACTCCAAAAGTAGCCTTCTCAAGAGAACCAGGCAGAAACAATACTGGCTTCTCATGATCAATCTGGGAAGCCATGTATCATCACCTCCTTGATGGTCAGTGGCCTGCCTTGATTCAAAAGGAGGTGAATCTTGACTCTCACATTTTGGAGGGTCAGGGTTGCAGGGTAGGAGAAGCATGTCAGAAAGGAGATTTTGCTGTAGCTATCTTGGAAAATACAATCTGCCATTAGATTTGCTAGTCCAGTTTCTTCATCTGAAATTAAATGTGGATAAAAATACCTATACTATACAGTTATTTTCAGAAAATTAAGAAAATCAAACTCTTATCACAATACATAGTAACCTCTCAGTAATGTTAACTATAGTTCATGAAGAACTATAGATAAACACATTTTGTCAAGCAAAAATGACAAATAATTGATCAAGAACTATTTATGTTGTTTACCTGTAAATTAATGGTAAGAATAGGCTTCTGACTCAACATTTAAACATTGGAAATCTAAATATACTATTTTCTTTGGTACATATATAATATTTCTTTATTCTAAAAATTAAAAGACTTGGATTTAGATTTTTGAAAAGAAAGTCCACTTTTAAATTACTGATTTTCTAATTTCCATCATATATAAGTTATTTTGACAATTACCTATAATTTGGAAGATGTGAAGTATTGACTATAATAACTTTAGAAAGTATTTTCATATGTATTTATATCTTGTTTCTACAAAAAAGGTGGGTGCTGGTTTTATAATGTAAAGAATGCATATATACACAATATATATTATGTAATGTACATATATGCTTTTATAAGTGCGCAATAGACATATGTAAATATACAATATGTATATATATGACTATCACACACATACACATTTTCACATGTGCCTAGTATTTATAAATAATTAGGAGCCAATGTCATGAAGAATGAAAAACTTACTTGCAAACATAAAGGCAAAAACAATTGTTATGATTAAACATAACATTTGCTCTGAACTTCTTGATAACCAGTAGGGAAAGTGGAAAATTACTGATTGTTTAATTCATATTAACACACACACACACACACACACACACACACACACGTTGAGTATGCCAATTTTCCAAGGATCACCCTGATGATGAAGTCCTAAAATAAGATTAAATATGAAATCTTTCTTTAAGGACATTGAGCACAAATATTTTCTTTAAAGAGGTTTACAACAAATGCAGAAATTATCTAAATACTGCCACTAACTGCCAAGACCTTCAATAAAAATTGAAGGTATAACATTACTGTTTACCTTGTTGACCCATGTGTGTGGTGGGGGCTGACCAGATACCATCCAATAACTCACTTGGATATAGGCTGTATGTAAAATAAAAAAGCAACTGAAGGGGGAACAGTCCATAACTAATCTTTTTTTTTCCTCTATCAGCATTTGATACCAAAATAACAGATAATTCAAGAGTATGCTTAATGAGAGCCTAAAACACTACTGAGTCAGCATCAAATGTTTTGGGAAAAAGATGATGAGGTAGCAAGGTAGGATGTTTTATGTTGCAGGCTTAAAAGCATACAGAAAAGGAATGTCCATCCCCAGTGGAAAGCTACTTGTCAACAAAGCTAGCATTTTCCCCACAAGGAAATTTTGGATCTGGCACATCAAACATTTATATATTTTTTTGATTGTGACCCTATAATTTCATATCATAATGAAGAGATATTTAGATTTGGAAAACTGTACTAAATAGATATTAAAATTGATCCTTGAACCACTGACAATCCCCTATAAATGCCTCTATTAAATATCTCACCTCATTAGAGACCTTGTAAAGATCTGAGGTGTCTGCCAGCTGAGTAAACTGGACTATATACTCCATGTAATTTAATTAGTAGACTTGCTGATTAGGGTTTTGTAGAATTAACCAATTTAATTTTGAATAATGTCTACCAAAAATAGTAATTTTAATTTTGACATGTTTGTGTCATAAAAGCTATCATTTGTAGCAGCAATTGGATAGCAGAAGCCTTTTTTTTCCTAACACATCTAGTTCATAAAAATAATATATAACGATCACAATGGAAAACATTTTCTTTCCTTTGTCTAAATTTTAAGGGAATGCAAGATCATTAAGGTATAGCCCCAAAATAAAGGGGGTTGAAATGTAGCTTTTTAAAAACCTCTGTAATTAAAAACTATTGTTTTCCTTATTTTTTTAATATATTTTTTAGCTGTAGGTGAACACATACCTTTATTTTATTTTTATGTGGTGCTGAGTATCGAACCCAGTGCCTCATGCATGCTAGGCAAGTGCTCTACCTCTGAGCCACAAACCCAGCCCGCCTTATTTAAAATATATATATATTTTTTATTGAAGATTGTATATATTCAATGTATACATATATATTGTTTTATATATATGTATATGTAATATGACTCAATATGTGCATGCATTCTTAATGCTTGACACAGTATTAAAATGTAGTTTATTTGAAAAAGTGATATCTCAGAATATAAGGCTTGAGCATTGTCCTTTTTTATCTCCTGAAAGATGTGAAAACATAATAAAGTTACAAACTGTCTCATACAATTCTTGGAAATTACATTAAAGCAAGAAGAGATAGATGGAAAAATCATACCTATATATTCCTTCTACCAAATTTACTGCTTTACACTAAAGTTAATTCAATTAGTTGCTATGCTGTTGGGAAACCAATGGTGTGCACTAATGGGGTGATAAGGAAATGCTAAATAATGGAACTACTTAAGGTGCAGACAGGGTTTAGGAACACCAATAAGGAAAGGGGTGGTTCCCCTATCCCAGAGGGAGCAACAGCACAGAGCCTTTACCACCATAAGTCTGAATGGACGAGGCAGGGGAGGACTGGTTTTATAGAGAACACTGAATAACAAAGAGGATGGCCAGTATTTATGTGATATACTAGGTCCCACATGAACCTGGTAGGAAAGGGATCATGGGGAAAAATACACTGACTTCACTCTTTCCTAAAATGTTATATTTAATCATTACAGCCCTTTAAGGTGGTCCTACCTTCCCACCACTTGTTTTAGTTCACTCAAGTGAAAGTTAAAGAGCACAGACCCAGGCCATATGGATCAGCCTTCTCCATCAGCAACAGAGGACAGGATGGGGTAAATGAAAAGCAGATCTAAATGGATCTGTGCTGGATACCTAGCACAGTTCCTAAGAAGACACTGAGGTGTGAAGTATGGGTGGAGAGAACTAGCTTAAAGATAAATTTCCAGATTTTGAATATGCCCAAGTTCACCTTTTGTGAAATGAATAGCTAATGGAGGCATCTCTTGAAGTAGTTAATTTGGCAGTGCTGCTAGACTACCTGTTTAAGCAGATTGGCAGCAACAGAACAGCCAAAGCAGACTTCACTGACAGGCAGTGGATGGAATGTCAGAGCCAGCATACGAGCCCCACATGAGACAAGCTATATAAACTTAGAAGCATAGAACTTCATACAGCAATGTCGATCCCTTCCCTCCTGCAAACTTGGTAACCAAAGATCTATCATAGGCACTGAAATATCAAACTCTATAATTAGCCCTAAAAAACCAACCCTAAAATGTCCCACTCAAATTTATGGTTCTCAGGATTTTTTAAAACAAAATTTCTACAAAGAACCAAGCCTAATAAATTGCTTAATATTTTCTATATGTTCTGTATATCATATTGCTTTCCTAAATTCTCCAGTTTTAGAAAAAAATCCAGCAATGTTTTCCCAAATCTATATAAAATCAAACTCAATAGCACAACTAATTCAATAGGGTCTCCTTTTTTCATCAGAATGAGCCGTGACAACCTTATTAAGTTTCAACCAAGATGTCAGTGGTAACAGTACAGATCAATTCAGAAAGCAAAAGAGGGAGTGACATCATGATTAACTGACATTAAATAATTGATGAAAAATAGTTTGATCTCATATTTCATGTTGATAATACCAACTTGACTCCAAATTTGTTAAAATTATAAATTATAGACAAACATTTCTATATCCATTATAATATATAATACAACTTTCAGGAAAACTTTATCCTAATTAGAAATACATTTTTGATTTTCTGTATTAATACCAATTCAGAAAACTTGCCTACATTAATCCTGGCATCAACAAGTCATTTCACACTGTGATTCAGATTTAACTTGTGAAATACTCCCATGGGGTCTTAGTGACTGTTTCTAGAAGGGAAGAACTTGGGCAACTAAATAATGATTCAAAAGCTTTTGACTAAAGTTGACTTAATTCTAGATTTATGTTTGATGCCCTGCAGAGTGAGGGCAGTTGCTGTTGTGTCCTTAGCAGTGCCAGGGGCCACATCATTAACCAAACTGGACCACAGGTCTGCATCAACTATCTACTCTGAAAAAGAAACTTCTGTTTGTTACTATAATCTTGGCAGCAGTTGTAACACTGAGGCCAGATCTGGCAGAGGCTGTCAGGAGGGGCTATCAGTTCCCTGGGAGCTTGGAGGAAAAAAGCAAGCACATTCCCAATGTGAGAAGCAGAAGCCACAGCACTCCTTGAAAATACCCACAGAACCTAGGAGTGCTTTGTGGTCAGGGATATTTCTTGGCCAAAAATGAATTCTTAATAGGAGAATAAAATTAACCCAAATGGAATGGAATTAAGTTTTCATTGTATTACAGAGCATATCTCAGAGAAGAATAAAAAGCAGGCCCTAATGTCAGACAGAATGAGTCTCTACCAATTAAGCTAAGTGATCTTGGCCAAAAACTTAAGTTCTCTATCACCAGTTTCTTTTAGATAAAATGAAGATAATAAAACTAACACTATGCCCACAAAGCACTTAATTCAATATTCTTGGATTAGGCAGGCCCTTCATAAGTGTTATTTTATTATCTTTATAATTATTAGACTTGATCAAATGGGGGGGCGTTTTTTAAAGGCAGGAGTTTTACTTGTCTCCTTTGATTAACTCTTCTTGATACATTCTTCATATTTAGAAAAAAAACTAGGAAAACAAAAATGAATAAAGCAGTCTTAGACTTTAAGGGAGCTAAATAGGCAAACCAGCAATTAACACTTTGTGTAATTGAACATCCTTGAGATCAGTGACTGGCTCAGGTACTGTCTTTAGTATTTTCAAAAATACCATATAGGATTTACTTATTTAATAAATAAATAAATAAATATTTTCAAGATAGCATGAACTGTGATTACCATTCAGACAGTTAGCTAGGGAACTATAAAGAAAAAGGCCTCTACATAGAACACGTCAAGGGAGTCTTCTAAAATGGTCTGAAGCTGAAGCTGAAGGAAAGGTTGGAAGTTGCCAGAGAGTGTAGGGAAAGCAGGCATTTTAGCACAGGTAGCAGCCCTCACAAAGCATTGAGGCAGCAGTGAATCTGGTTTATTCAGAGAACTATACTTTTTGGTATGAGAGAACTTGGTTTGGGAAGATAAGCATCTCTCCTACGACCAACTCCAATAGTTTGATCCCTTTCTTCATAGCACTTATCACCTCTTGTCATTATATTATAAATGCATTTATGTATTTAGTATTTTTTTATTGTGTGTTTCAGCACTAGAGTGTAGACTTTGTAAAGAGGATTCCTCTTACTACTTTGCTTATTTCTGTATCTACAACATCTGGAGCAGTGGACTTGCATACAGTCAGCACTTGGTAAACAAGCAGTGAATGAAAATGAAAGAATAAACAAGTAGGTAATTGTCACAAAATGTCTTAAATATCAAGTTTAGGAAGAAAGAGCAGGACTGGTTTCCATAAAGGTGAGAAGAGGGACAAGTCTGAGACTATCTCTTGTGTTTCTGAATAAAGTGTCTGAGTATCTAATAACCAAATAAGGAACCAAGAGTAAGAGATAGGTTTCTGTCTTTCTTTTTGAGGGAAGTGTGGGATATTGAGTATACACCGTGATTGTCCAGAATTATAAATATGAAAAACATCATGACTGATAAAAACCCAACATTAATCATCTTTGTTATATAGAAAGCAACAGTAGAAAGTTAAGGAATTCAAATAACCTGCCTTGGAACCAGAGTGAAAATAAGAAGCTCAGCTTTCATGGTTGAAGGTAACTAAGTCTGCCAAGGAGCCCACCATTTGTTGCCTGGCATGCCGTTCAAGAAGTCACTCTGAGTTTAGATGATCAGCTCAGGGCCATTTCCCCACTAAAGACATTTAATAGTGAGTAATCAAATGTATTCACTCTCAGTCACTGACACGAGCTTACAATTACTTCTTGGAATTGAGCTAGCCTCAGTGGGATATGAAAATTAGGCTAATCATATTGTGAATACTTACTTCATCCCGTGTTTGTTCCTGCTAGGAGCAGAAATTGTCTCGATAATTGTATGCAAATCCTTTCACCAGAATCTTCACAAGAAAATTATGTACTGCTACTCCTGTGCTGAAGAAAAGACAAAAGTAACATTTTAAAACATCACTTTCAAATCAACCAAAATGAATGGTTTTGGCTCTGTGTATAAAAGCCAGATGCAAATTAATATTATTTACAGTACACAGCTTGGCATGTGAATATAACAAACTGATATTTAATATGTTGTGTAACATGTCTGTGTTTTGTTGCTAGTGATCGTTTTCATGATTAATTAATGAGATCTATTGGACTCAAACTTCAAAATAGATAGAATAAATTAATTGGTCTTTTAAAAACCAGAATTCAGCACTGGTTATCTTGCTCAACCAATGAGCCGATATTTCAGAGTTAATCATTTTGTTTTGTTTTTAGTTTTGTATTTTGGAGCAGTGGAGATTGAATCCAGGAGTGCTTTACCACTGAGATACATCTCAGTATCTATCTATCTATTTATTTATTTATTTATTCATTTATTTATTTTTGAGACAGTTTCACTGAGTGGCCAAGGCCGGCCTAGAACTTGCCATCCCTCTGACTTAGCCTCCCAAGTCACTAGGAATACAGGCTTGTGCCACCATGCCGGATTGTTTCCATTTTTGTTTTTATATGCCAAAAGTATTTCTGTTTTTAATCATTTAGAATGGAGCTCTTTTTTTTTCTTTTTTTATTCTAATTTGTTATATATGACAGCAGAATGCATTAAAATTCATATTACACATATACAGCACAATTTTTCATGTGTCTGGTTTTATACAAAGTATATTTGCACCATTCGTGTCTTCATACATGTTTATAGATTAATGATATCGACCTCATGCCACCATCTTTTTTACCCCCATTCCCGCTCCCAACTCTTTGCCCTACCTAGTGTTCATCTAATCCTCCAATGCTCCCTGAGCCAACCCCATCATGAATCAGCATCCTTATATCAAAGAAAACATTCGACATTTGGTTTTTTATGATTGGCTAACCTCACTTTGCATTATATTCTCCAACTCCACCTATTTAACTGCAAATGCCATGATTTTATTATCTTTTATTGCTGACTAATATTCCATTGTGTTTATATACCACATTTTCTTTATCCATTCATCTACTGAGGGACATCTAGGTTGGTTCCACAGTTTAGCTATTGTGAATTGTGCTGCTATAAACATTAATGTGGCTGTGTCACTGTATATGCTGCTTTTAAGTCCTTTGAGTATAGACGGAGGAGAGGGATAGCTGGGTCAAATAGTGGTGCCATTTCAAGCTTTCCAAGGAATCAAGAATGGAGCTCTTTAAAATGTATTTCATACTTACTTTAATTCTGAAATTTTTGAAGTTTATTTTAACTTTCATTAATGACTCAGGATGTTTGTTATAAATATTTAATAATAAATACTGGAATAATATTTGGGAAAAACTTGAGATATCCCATATAGTACTCCTGGGTCCTACAACTCATGACCTCCCTATTCCTAGGTTTGGGAATTTTTATATTTTCCTACTTCTTTTAGGATTTAATGTGTAAACTGAAAATTAAGTAGTTTTTAGGTCATTTTAACAACACTGAGTATTATTTATTATTAATTCAAAAGATATCTCTAGGTCAAACAATAAGTTATTGCTGATATTTCACTATTTTTGATCAGGAGAAATGGCAATTTCATATGGCTTCAGTTGATGTAAGAAAAATTGGCCTCATCATATATGGATAAGTACAGAATGAGAGAACAAGAATATAATTTAGAATAAAACAAGCAACTGACAGTCTCCTTTTTTCCCATTCCATGCCCCCCAGAATCAGGCTAGATGAGAGGAGTCATTGAATTATACCTGTGTTAATTTTAGTCAACTCCCATTTGGATTCCTTTTCTTCCTTCTTTCCACTCATCCATCATTTTCACTATATCTAGCTAACATGATAAAAGCAGATTTAAAAATCTGTCTCTTCCTTCCTCCAAAGCTTCAATATTTTATTACTATCAATGGAAGAATTTCTAAACTTACAGTATTCAATTATTTTTTAAAACTGTTTATTGTATGCCTTTTAGATGCCAGGCACTAAAAGGCAAAATGAACAAAACAAAAGTTTTGACTTCATAAGCTTACATTCTGTGGAAGAAACAGAAAGTAAACAAGATGAGTGAAGAAAATGGAGAGTACACTAGATAGCAGAAAATGCTTTGGAGAAAGTAAAGCAGAGAAGCAGGATAGGAGATCCAGGATGAGGGAGCTGAAATTTTAGATCAAGTAACCTGGGATGGCCTCACTCAAAAGACAGCATTTGGATAAGAA
Organism: Callospermophilus lateralis; assembly: GCF_048772815.1. Lineage (NCBI taxonomy): Eukaryota > Metazoa > Chordata > Mammalia > Rodentia > Sciuridae > Callospermophilus > Callospermophilus lateralis. Next base: position 121,159,065 of record NC_135306.1, on the reverse strand, counting down.
CCTAAAGGAAGTGAAATAGTGAACCCCCACCTTTGGGGACAACGCTCCAAGGCAAAACTTGGGGCCAGTTTGAGCATGATGTTTGAGCATGAGATAGCCCTACAGGAGGCAAGAGCTCTGGAGTCTTGCAGGCTGGTGCACAGAAGCAGTTGGAGGGTTTTGACCTTTAGTAGTATGAATTGGCTTACTTAAAAAGTTTGATTCTCAAAGCTGGCTTCTGCACTGACAGAACAGAACAAAGTCTGAGCCAGAAACTCATGCAGCTACTTAGAAATAATCCTGTCCAAAAACTTGGGCTAAAGTGGAGGTGGCTGAGGTAAGGAGAAATTCTTGATATATTTTTAAGGTAGCACTGACAGCATATGATATGATATGGGCTGGGACTGTGAGAGAAAGAAGAATTGATGTTGTCTGCTATTTAATGGCCTTCACAAAATGGCCTCACCCTTCCTTGTTAATTTCATCATCCGCAGGAGAAAGTGTGATGAAAACTCCTTCAACATGAGAATTGAAGTCTTGAGTTCAGTTTACAGCTTGGCCACTTAGTGGGGTTATGATTTCATAGAAATCAGGTAAACCTTTTCATAGGGCAGGATGATTCTTACTTCATAGGGCTGTGATAAGATCTTCTGATTATATTATTAAACACTACTAGGTCAGAATGTCATTTGTGAATCCTCTACTCAGGCAAGCTAATCTAGTAACTAGCCACTGTTCATGTGCACTATGGGCTCCCCAAGCCTCCTGCATCTGTGTCTGGGCCTTATGGTACAGTGGTTCTTTCTTCCTCACCATCTCCATTCAGTAGACCCTCCTCATTCTCTAAGGACCACTTGGTGGTCCAGAGCATTCTTCCTCTGTGAAGTCACTTCTGACCCTCTTTTTCCTCTTCACGCTTCTTTTCCCCCCCTCAACACTGGATATTGAATAGGTTAAACATTGAAGATTTTTGTCTTAAGGGTTTTAAATGCTTAACAGAAGACAAAGGCACCAGATTCTTAACAATTCACAAATGTATGTTTTACTTCCCTTTTGAGAATACAATGGCTGTGTTTTTATGAAAGTTTCAGTTGTAAATTTTGTATAGTGTAATATAAAAATTAATAAAATTAGAATTGTGAATTTACATTCTGTGATATGAAAACAGATAAAAATCTCACTTTTTATGGGTGTATTACTGGGGATTGAACCCAGGGCTTCATATATTTTAGCCAAGTGCTCTACAACTAAGCTACAACCTCAGACCTCTTTTGTTTTTACATGAGACAAGTTCTCACTAAGTTGTCCAGGCTGACTTGAGATCCCTCTGCCTCAGTCCCCAGAGTAGTTGCAATTATAGGCATGCCACTATACCCAGCTAAAATCTCACTTTATAAGCAAAACAGTAACTATATAGAAATTATGTTTAATATTTATTGTAAGTAGAAAATCAGTCTTCAAGAATGGCTTATTTTTAAAACTTTGGCTTATATTACAAAAAGATTTTGGTAAAGGCCCACAGGAAATGAGACAAAATTTTTTAAAAAAATGTGTTGGAGGCAAACTTGAAGAGATTTAATGCATTTGTAGAGAATACTCAAAACCTCTGGAATAATTGATTCCTGTAGCAAGAGAGAAAAATTAGTGTCTCCAACTTGTATCAAAATTTATCATACTGCTTTGGGTGATAAGAGAGGCGGCTATAAATTTTTTTCATCAGAAGTTAATTGACACTTGAAATTCATATAGAAAAATAGGCGTTCCTTCTGGAGATCCAAAAAGATCTGAATTCCATCTCTTTCTTTTCTTTTTTTTTATTTCCTGTATATGAGGCAAGTGCTCTAATACTAAGCTATACCCCCTGAAAGACCTGACTTTCCTCTGAAAATAAAAAGTAGAATGTAGAATGAACACCAGAACATAGTGTGGCATTCAAAATCCTTTTCTTTTTGTCTTATGTTTCATTTATCACCAGGTTGATTTATTCTTCCCTTTTAATCCAGAATCTATCTCTACATGATCCCAAATCTCACTCCGATTACTTTCCATCTCTCTTATTGCAGTAAGGTCTTTTAAGTGACTTTTTTTTTTCTGCGTCACCCACATATATCACATTTTCCTCACTTCAGCTATAAGTATCCCTCTAAGACACATTCTGTACTGTGTATCTCTTCTTAAGTCCTTGAGAATCAAAGACCAAATTCCTTAAGATTATACAAAAGGGTTTTCTGATTTGTCACTTGTCTGTTTATCTCTCCAGCCTTAGAAGTTTTTTCACATGCCACATACACTCCTTGTCCTGTTAAACACAGAAGATAAAATGAAGTAGTTAGGTCCTGCATGTGACCTGCCATGCTCCCTCTCAGCTCTGAGCCTTTTGATACCCTGATTCTGTTTGTGAACTGGCTGCTACGTTTTTTTTTTTTTTGGGGGGGGGGAGTGTACTGGGGATTGAACCCAGGGGTGCTAAACCACTGAGCTACATCCCCTGTCCCTACCCTTTTTTTTTTTTTTTTTGAATTTTTTATTTTGAGACAGGGTCTTGCTAAGTTGCTGAGGCTGGCTTTGAACTTGAGATCCTTGTGCCTCAGCTTCCAGAGCCACTGGGATTACAGGTATGCCCACCATGCCAGGCTGGCCATTACTTTACTCATACATCCAAACATCACTTTGCTGAGTAGCTATCAGGAAAAGTACTGGACAGAAATAGTTTCTACTTTCATGGAAACTATAGCATAGTAGAAGAAACAAGACTCCCATCTGATCATCATTTAAATGTATAATTAGAAACTATAATAAAAATCTTTGAAAATGTGCAGAAAGCTATGAGAGTTTATTTCAGTGGAAAGTGTTTTAGTCTGGGAGTATGTGATGTTTTAGATGATATCTTAAGGATAAATAGAAGGCAAAAGAGGAAGGAAGTAGTCCTTCAAAGGGAGCACTAGTATATGTAAAGACCCTGGGTTGAGACTGTGTGGAGCCTTCTGGTTCCTCTAGAAGGCCAGTGGTGTAGAGAGAAAGGAGGATAGTGACCCAGTATGAGCATGGAGAGAGAGATAGGGGATAAGCATGACCAGTTGTTGGTATGGATCATAAAAATAATATGAAAACATTGAAGGATTTATATAAATAAATGCCATAATTAGAGTTTCTGTTCACAGAAGTCAATACAGTTGCTATGCAAATGAGTGGACATATGAGTCAAGGGAATCAAACATTTGTAATATTGAAATAAGAGTTTCCCAGTGGCCCAGTTTTGGAACATATCAAGATAAACAAGAGAAAATTGGGCATTCTTTGGAGGAGATGATTAGTGCTTTGAGTCTGTGGCAAATAGATGAGAATACTAGCTACATGATTGTATTAATCAAGATTAGGTTTAATTGTAACTGCCAGAAAACTTTGCTTAAGCCATATTAACAGATAAAACAAGATAATATATTTATTTCCATCATATGAAAATATGGATGGGTGACCAGGAAGGAGTAGTCCACCAGAGACCCAGGGTCCTTCTGTGTGGTCATTCTCTCATTCACAGTCCATGACCAAGTGGCAGAAATTCCCATTTAGGCAGCAAGGTGAAGGAAGGGTCAAATAGACAAGATATAAAGCATACTTATATGGTCTTTGGAGGAGAATTTCCTGAAGCTTCTATACAAAACTGTTGGCCAAAGCTCAGTCACAGAGCCATATCCATCTGAACGAGAGTTAAGAAAATGCATTTATTGTGACTGTTTACATGGTGAAGGATGAAATCTCATTGTCTTGGATAAAGAGAGATTTGATAGTTTTAAAAAAAGATAAGCACTACTATAATGCTTTAAAATTTTAATCTGTCAAATTCCTTCATAAGGTGTCATCTGAACTAGGTATGAGCACTGTAATATAAGGGTCACAAGACAATAAATATTTTTGTCAAAAAATACAAGAGGGACTAGGCTTGTAGCTCAGTGATAGAGCGCTTGCCTAGCACATGTGAGGCACTAGATTCAATTCTCTGCACCACATAAAAATAAAGAAATTAAATAAAGGTTTTGTGTCCATCTACAACTAAAAAATATTTTTAAAAATACTTGGGGAAAATATAGGACTTAAAATGACCATGTTTGAAAATAGTCATTTTCTATCCATCTCTGAAGATAGATTTATTCTTTTTACCATTTTTGCATTTGCAGAAAAAAAATTCCATCTTATCTCATGTTTACATAGATAGCTTCTAGGTGTGTAAGTAAGAAAATCATTGCTTATTTCATTATGCCCTTCTTGAACTGTGGCATAAGTAAATGCCATAGTCACAGCTGCAGATAATTTTAACCAAGCTACAATGTTGGTTACTCCTTCTGTGTACTGAGAACTTGAGGTTCAGACTGTGGCCTTTGAACACATTATTTCAGGACTAAGTTGCTTTGGCTGGAGTCCAAACTAAATGGTCTCTAAATCTGCTCTGTAATTCCAGTCTGGTGACATTAAATGCACTGAGGATTGAAGAATTTTATTCCTCTCCTATGCTCAAGTCAATATGCAACATGAAGTAGATTTCCAAACATACACACCCCTTGCTCCTGAAGTCCACTAGCCTGTGTCAGACCAGATAAAGTGATGATGAAGTAGCAGGTACCTGTAGAGCAACTGGTAAGACCAATGAGGGCGGCTCTAATGTGAGTAGGTACAAACTGCTGCTGTCTCCCTTTATTACTTCTCCTTTTCAGATTAAGTGACACCCAATGGCACAGTTGGGCCTCTCCTTCCCAAACTAGTTCCCATAAGCTAGATGTTTCTCTATCTCATGTTCATCAAAATGACATATGCTTCATCTAATGACTTTGTTATCCTGACTATATTCCTTGAAAATTTCTATATTATCAGCTCTTCCCGTTTTCTCCTCAATGCTCACCCATCTGAAATATGACTTCTATATCCAGCATTCCATTGCCTGATCATGTTGAATATGTCAATGTCCTTCTCACTGAAAATACAACAGCCACTTTTCTGTCCTCTCCAAAGTGAAAATTTTTATGGCATATGGACAATTCCTGTCCTTTAAAAATTATTTCCTCCCTGGCATATATATCTCCGGCTTCTCTTCCTGCTGCTCTGTGTACAGACAATTGCATCAAATAACTCTTGCAAAAGAATATCAAATAAATGAACTGAATTTGTGTGGTTAGCAGCAACACTGAGATACTACTCATCCAAAATAGGTCATTATCTGTAGATGATATAAAAATTGTTGATGTGTAAGAATGTAGTAGCTTAGGACTTCTTATCCCACTGTCATTTTATTTCAAAAAAAATTGTGCATATAATTATATGTATGATAACATATTTTAGAATATTTTATGTGCAGTTGATAGTATTCTCTGATGTCTATGCAAAAGGCTTTGGTTACTTATTGTAATCTGATAATGTGATCATGTCTATGGCATGCTCTCCCTATTATTCTAAATTTTTTTTTATTCCTTTGAAGTTATTTATATAATGCTGTATATTTTGCTTATTGGTTAGTTACCTAACTATCAGTTTTGCTAGACAAGAATCACATCTTTGTTTATCTAGATATACCTTATAAAATTGTGGATGGTTTAGGTCTTCAGTAAATAGTACACATTAAAGTGTTAAAACAGCTTTTTAAGGAGAAGCAAGATTTAAAATATTCTTTACAGCAGAAAATCTCCTTTCAACCATTTGAAATTCACCTAAATCTGCAGCCTTCATATTTTGACCACAGTATATTATATTACACATTTTTAATAGCTAGAAGGTATAAATTATAGCCAGATGTAGAAATAGTATGACCTGACATGTGACTTTCTAGTTTATATAACAACTAAGTTACATAATCATAGATTCAACAGCAGTATTTTCTCCTAGTTACAATTTATTCCCAGCTATCTTGGCAAATAAATAAGACACACACACATCTGAGCAGCAATGAATAATATGAGAGCATATTAAAATCAAACATAGCTTACAAAAGAATGTAAGTTTTCAGCTAGGGCTCTGAAACTGTAGCTGTGTGTCCTTTGCACCACATTGAAAAGATGCCATTCATTTCTGACTTCGATTAATGGGGCTTTTTAGGTGGCCAACTTTCTTTGACATTTAACAAAGATTGTGTCCGAGGGTTTTTTCCTTATTTCAAGTCTAGCATCATTTCTAAATCCAATCAATTAGATAATAAAATGCTGAACTTGAATTATGGATTTATTATTGTAAATCTTTTCATTATTCTATGTAGAAACATGTAAATTTTGTTCTGAAGGTGTGTGTCTCTGCATCCTGTACAAGTCACATCAGCAGTAGAATAACAACAAGGATGCCTAGTACCGACATGAGTCCTGACAGCCACACGAGGCCGAAAAATAGCAGCAATGTCTGGAGAACTAAGCTAAGATGTGGATTGATCACAGGGAGTAGAAAAACTATTTCTCTGTGTGTGGCCCATCTTTATCATTTCTAAAACAATCAAGCAAACAAAAAAAATCTTAGAATTATTTTTGTATGACAATAAGTCAAAGGAGAAAAGGGGGAAAATGTCAATAGGCATTTTTTTAAAGTATTACTTTGAAGTACAAGAACACATTCATAGGTGTCAAAATGTTAGTAGAAAGAAGAAATGTTGCCTTCATTTCCATCAGAGAGCAATTCCCAGCAACAGAAGAAATGAGGTTTGAAAATGTGCATTAAGAAAGGCTGCATACCATCATGTTACATATGTATTGAATAGGAATTTTGATAAAGAGTCCCAAGTTTCCAGGAAGGTACAGAGGTGGGGAGGGCTAGGGAAGATTTCAAAAGGTAATTACTGGCCTGCATTACAAAAGGAAAGACTAAGCAAAGCAACAGATACACCAGAATAATTACAGAGTAATTAATATGCCCTCTTTTATCTTCTTTGGGGATTTTTTTTTTCATTTAGATAAAAATGAATCCTGACTGCTGCAGTATTTCATTTGGCAGGATATCAGGTAATTTATATTTCAAATATGATCTCATCATCAGTTCCATCTGTTGATATTACCTGAGCATCGTAATGTTTGAAACTCTGACATGTGGAAAACATAACTCAAAATCGAAGTCCCTGAATCTGACTCACATATAATCAGAAAACCAAAAAAAAAAAAAAAAAAATGTGCTCTTGTCCTGCAAGCACTGTGTATTCATTTCAAATCTTCACTTTTACCACCACCAGCTCCCTATCCTAACTCCAGAATTTAGGGAGGGAGAAATTATAGGCAACTGATATAGCATGAGCTCAAATAAGTGTTGGATTTTCTTAAAGAGGATTAGAATGTTTTGTTTATGCTAAGCTGTAAAGTGAAAAAATTACTAAAGTCTGTGATCCTAACCAATCCGTGTTTAAGGTATTTATAGGTTTGAAGGATCTTTTCTCTTCCCTAATATTACAGTTCAAAACTGAGAGCTAGAGAAAGCAGTATGAAGATATAACTCCAGTACTATGATTATAAATTTATAATTCCTCCCTTAACCAGATGCTTGGACTAGGTGTTTTTCCTTCCCCACAGGTAGATCTGTGTGGTGGTTCTACCACAGGGTAGAACCATTCCTTCCTGTCTTCACATAAAAAATAACTTCACCTCCAGCACTTTTCAGCCCTCAAAACCAATGCAAGTGGTTTCTCCTTTGTGGGTTTTTATTTGTTTGTTTGTTTTTGTCCCAGGCAGACATGGCCTAGCCTTCCCTTTGGTCAACACTTTATCCTGAGTACTCCATCACTGCACTTTTAAAAACTACATTGCATTTGTTTATTTGAATGCCTGTCTCTTCTGTTGTCTTATGAGTACTCAGTCTCTTACCAAGTGATTATTCAACTCACTCCCAATCCACATCACTCCTGTAAAGAGAGGACAAGCTTAATACATAAAGCCTTTGCAGTATAAATCTGTCCATATCATCAAACGAGGCTCCGAAGGTAATGGCTCTCCTATGAATACCATTGTACTGTTTCTTTTACGTCTTCTCTTCCATGGTGGAACCAAAGCTGTTACTACTTTGCTCCAATGGGAAGTCAAAACATTTCTTCAAAATGAATTCTGTCTAGTGAGCAAAAAAAAACAAAAAGCATTCATAAAATTGATATTGACTACAAGTGATGGTCGACTTGGTTTTTAGTTTTCTCATCGAAAATGTGTCTAGACCAATGGATATTCTCCAATAGAGCAATTTTGTGAGCTTTTACAAGAAACGGTGTTGCTACTTCATTCAATCAATAGCTTCTGAGATTTTTTTGCCCTGAAAACAGAAAGTAAGATCAAAAGATTCTGAAACAGCCACTCAGATTTTTAAGTTTCTAAGCAATCAGTGTATATTTTGGAGCTTAAAAATATTGATGGAGACTCACTGCCTGCATATGTCATTAAAAAAGAGTATAAGCAGGTTTTTAGTAACTCTTTTTCCCGCCCAATAGGATACTCAATACTTCAAGCTATAATGGAAAAAGCAGGACAAAATGGTTGGCATGTCAGCGCTATATGTGTGGAAAATTTTAATGACGTCAGCTACAGACAACTTCTAGAAGAACTTGACAGAAGACAAGAGAAGAAATTTGTGATAGACTGTGAGATAGAGAGACTTCAAAATATATTAGAACAGGTAAGTCCTATTATCTTATTATTCTTGTAATGGCAACCTTTGCCCAATTTGTCTCAAATAATATCTTCTCCCAACCATCGAGTTTAGAGTGTGAGTTTTGCATGATTTTTCCCTGGGACCAAGTCATAGTCCTTGATCACCAAAGTCCATTTTGGTTCTTAGGTCTCATGAACTTAGGATCACTATTTCTACTCAGTTTTTAACTCTTAATAATAGAAGTACCCTCAGTGAACCATCATGAGCTCCTTCTTGGCTTTCTGTTTTAAGAAATAATAATTTTGAAGATTACAGCTATGAAAATATTAGAAAATTTTAAAATGTGGGCCCTTTATCCTTTAGAGAATCAGCTGCATGAAAAACAGCAACACAAATTGGCAAAGCAATGATATAAAAAATTAAAGTAAATACTGTGTGTGGTAAATTTTTCTACTAGATGTTATAAGTAAATACATTATCTACTATGGTAAAGATGATCTTTAACTCTCCTTTGCAAAGGAAGAATCCTTTAATCAAGCTTTCAATAAATATTTTTATTTGCTTTAAAGGAGGCAGGAAAAGATAAAACTGAGCTTTGCCATTACATTAAGTGATAGAAAAATATTGTCCGATAATAGATAATATTTGCTTTCCCCCAATTCTGCATATCATGATAAAGCTTTGTGGAAGTCTTCAGCAAAAATGCAGTGACTGTATGCCCTCTAGTGGTTTTACAAATGCATACTCATTTATCTACAATGGCTAGGCAACATGATTTGGAGTTGATGACTTTGTTTTACTGCATCATTATGTGATTTGATTTGTAATAGTAAACTTAGCAATTGGGAGGCTGATTTCTAAGAATAATTTTAGTACTCAATTATAAAACATCAAAACCAAAATTGTTTCAGAGGTTCCTCCTTAATACTTAAAGGCACTGAACTAGATGTCTTATTCCTCAACTATATGCTAGCATTTGTAAAAATAATAATGGTAAAAAAGTGTGTTGCTTTTCCAAGACTTGAATCCAGAACATATTGTAAGAGGAGTTGACAAAGTATTTACCTCCTATTATCCCTTTATAGAAGAAAAAGCACCAACTAAATACAAAAACACTTCACTGAAGAAAGGTATATACAATTGTATATTTGTTTTTCTAGGAAATATTAGTTATAAGCTTATATATATATCACTGAGGTTTATTCCTGAGGGATTCCAAAAAAATTATTAAGCTTGCAGCTATTCAAGACAAGTGAACATTTTTAAGTAGTATTTATAGAATCCAAGAAAAACTTTCTCCCCTACTTTCTTAAGCAATGTAGTCACTTGAGCTCCAACTCCCCTTCTCTTTCCCTCTCACTCCCGACCCTGTATTGAGAGTTTGAGTTGTTTGACCTGAACAACTGAAGCTTTGTAAATAACTCATGATGACTCCCATAGAACAGCCAATTCTAAGAACTGCCTGCATTGCCAAGTTCCTGTCAGAGGGTGAGTAAGGCTCAGAAAGACCCTCCACTTAGCACCTGTGTTTAAAAGATGCAGTCTGGAGGAGGCAACTGAGTGCCCAAAGCACACTGACCCGTTTCAGAGGCTTAGCTGGTTTCTAAGAAGAAAATCAGCACACTCGGATAAACTCTGAATAAGCCTTAAAGAAGCTCCTGCTAAGAGAACTGGACTTTCTTTCTTTTTTTTTTTTTTTTCCTGAAGAAATGTAAAAATTTGAGTGCCTACCTTGCCTATTCTTTTTGCTGAATTCTAAAAGGTTTTGTTTCTATCAAGACTATATAGGAAAAATGAGAATGGTAATAGTCTCTTGTCCCTTTAACTGCCTCTCAGGTACACAGCTCATAAATTAGAACAAACCTATTCTATTGTGAGAAAGTAATGCACTCTTAATTTTCCCATAACTTTCCCTCCTCCCCCCCAAATAAACTTTAAAAATAATTCTGAACATAATTTTTTATTATACGTAATTTAATTCCTCATTGTTTTAGGCAAAATGACTTCTAGTATTTCTTGGTTTTACTCTTGACTTATTCAAACAGAACTAATCGAAATTTTGTCAGAAATTTGTACATAACCCTGAGTTTCAACAATACATCTGTATTTTAAAATTCTTTCATAAATTAAGATAACATAGAAAATAATTTTAGAGAATCAACCATTAAATAATTTTAGAGAATCATCCATTTTTCAAATAGTGGTTACCAGAAACTGGGGAGGGAAGCAAGGGGGGAGGAGATTAGTCAAGGAATATGAGCTCACAACCAGACAGGAGAAATAAGTTCTGATGTCCTATTATACAGTTGGGTGATTACAGTTAACAAGGTTGTATTGTACATTTAAAAATATCCAAAGAGAATTTTACTTGTCCTGAACACAAAGAAAAAAATAAATGTTTGAAGCCTGGCCCAGTGGGGCACGCCCATAATGCAAATGGCTCAGGAGGCTAAGACAGGAGGATCAAAGTCAGCCTCAGCAAATTAGTGAACCCTAAGCAACTCAGTGAGTCCCTGTCTCAAAAAAAAAAAAAAGGGTTGGGGATGTGGTTCAGTGGTTAAGTAGTCCTGGTTTTAATCCCTGGTGTGTGTGTATGTGTGTGTGTGTGTATATATATATATATATTTGATATGATGGATAAACTAACTATCCTGGGTTGATCAGTATACAACGTACATGTACCAAAACATCAGACTTTTACCCATAAAGATGTACAATTACTACAGCAATAAAAAATTGTTTTAATAAAATTTTAAAAATAAAAGGTGAAATGCTAAATAAATGTAGCCAATTGCTTTTGAAAAAGTAGCCCTTCTCTCAGAAGATGATGAAATTAATCCAAATAAAGATAAGAGGATATATTATTAAATTTCTAGAAGGACAAGCACATTTTACATTATGTGGCATGCTGTCAGTAATCAATTCCCTGACACTTTAATTTGTATCAATTTGCAAAAACATAACAGAAATATCCCACATGATATTCTTTCAACATATATTAATGGACAACAACCATATGTTAATGGATAGAGAAGCGTTTCATCTTCTGTAAATGTTTTTTAACTTATTTTTATGCCATGAACTAATTAGTTCTTATAAATGTGCTTCTGTTTAAAATTGCAGTTAGTTAGCCATATACCCATTCAAACATTTCAAAAAATAAGCATCAGAATATTAAATTAAGTTTAGCCCTGAGGCTATCTCCTTGAATCCTTGAGTGATGTGTGATGTGCAACCTAACCTATTGCAGGTAGCTGAGGCTTAATCCACCACAGCTGCTGAGCTGCACAGTCAACGGCAGCCAGCTTTTTCAAAATTAGGCAAAACACTGAAATGTAACCAATTAAGCTGTCATTTATGTCACTTCTGTTTTCTGTCCATAAATGTTGTCTGACTCTTTACAACCCTGGAAATCTTTGAACCTGCTCTAGTTCTGAGGGCCTGTCCAATTCTAGAATCTTAAGTAAAGTCAATTAAGATGTTTAAAGTTGTATGTTGATCTTTTGACAAGAATAAATATTTGAAAGTGTAGTTTAAGATATTTTTTCCTTTCATAAAATGACATAAGAAAATGGAAGAATTTATGTAAATAACACCACTGGGCCATTTAAGGCAATAGAAATATAATGAAACTACAAAGTTAGGTTCACTGTGACTTTCTTTGTATCAAATTTAATCAAACAAATTGTATTTTTGGCTCTCTAAATTCAATGGACCATTCAGTCAGTCCACCATCTCCAGGGGGAAAATTTTTTTTAAAGAAATTTACAATATTTTTCAAATGTTGGATGTATTTGTGATTAATTTTTGATAAAAGGCTCTAGTTGTGCTTGAATTAATACTACTAGCTGAACTAGAAGTTAGTACAGCCAGTACAATAGCAGCACATGCCTATAATCCCAGCAACTTGGAAGGCTGAGGCCGGAAGATCACAAGTTCAAAGACATCTTCAACAATTTAGCGAGGCCCTAAGCAACTTAGCAAGACTCTGTCTGAAAATAAAAAATAAAAAAAGCGCTGGGAAGATGGCTCATGGGTAAATGCCCCAGGGTTCAATCCTCAGTACTATTATAAAGTACCACTAGTTTTATTCATCTTACCTAATTTTCTTGAGTAATTTTGCATCAGTGGTTTTAGAATAGCTCTCAATAGCTTAAACTTGTTAAGTCCCATCATCTTTGAGGTGGGACACATGACAATTTAAATTGAGCAACATATAAAGCACTTATGGTAACTTTATAAAAAAATGTTTTAGAGTTCTATTCATTTAAGAAAATAGGTGAATGATTAAAGTCTTTGAAAAAATATAAACATATTTCTCCTATACATGAAAATATACATAAAATATATATAATTTCTAGATTAAGATTTCCAACCAACTTAAAAGCACATGTGTTGATTTTGTTAAAATATTCACAGAAATAAAAACATCAAACAATGAGTTAATATAACTGAAATTGAATAAACTGCTTTTATGTCAAAATAAGCAGATTATAATAAGAGCCTTCTACCTATTATTTTCACACATTTCTATTACTTTTAAATCCCCAATTTCATACTAGGGTTTCTACATTATACCTTATCAATTGAACATTTAAATATATTAGATTTTGATGTACATTTTTAACCCAGTAGCAAAAAAACAACAAACTAGACCTTAATTATCTTTTTGGCATCAAAATACATTTTGGCAAAATATCACTTAAGGCTAGTGACTGCTCAGACCTTTCACTTCATTGTGAAAACATCCTGGGGTCCTGCAGTTAGATGTTTGGTTTTCTTTTGTTACTGAGCCTCCAACTCTGATACTGTGGAACAGATAAACTGAACTATGGTGTTTTAAAAACAGAGGTATTTTCACTCTTTGAGAGATAGATAAAAAATCTTCAATTGCTTATTTTTTTTAAAAAAAGTACATTGAATTACTTTATTCTTGAATCACTTATGTTTTGTCTTCTCACTTTAAATAAGAAAAATTTATCTGAGATTGTCTTGAAAAACCTTGCTTGCTCTAAAAATCAATAATGCTCTTTCCAATGAAGTCTTTCTGTATTGTGTTTGATCATGAAGAAATATATAACTTTATACATGGAATATGTTTTGAAAAGAAGTATGATGTAAAACCTGGCCTTTTCTGTACAGTTATTAATTCTTCAGATATTTCTCAGGTATCTACTCTACACATCCACATAAATGCAGGTACTACATTCTGCTAAATTACAAACTAAACAGATAATTTTTATGTTTGGTTAGTAATTCCTATCTACTTAACTAAAGTTTAAACCAAAGCTGTTTGCCAAAATCCCATTAAAATATATTCTGTCTTTTAGAAATATATTTCATAGAAAGAGAACAAGAATTTCACACTGCCTCAGGGATCTGCTATGAATGCCAGTTTTCATGAATAGATGATGACATAAAAGGCATTAGGAAGAGAATAGGAACTCTATCAACCCCAGGACATACCATGGCTGGATAAGAATTCTTAGTATTTAACAGGAAAAGACAGTAAAGGCTGGCCTTACAGTATGAAACTGATATTTAATAAAAGAATAGGGGAAAAAAAAAACAGCTCTACATTTGGCTCATGCGTACTCAAACTGTCTCTTTATGACATATCTCAGATTTAATTGGCACTCCTTTCAGCAGTATTGCCAGTTTCACTATATGAGAGGGAAAGTCAGTGTCCCAAGAGATACAACATGAACCTCAGATAATTGGCAAACCCAGTGACCTCCCCATTCTGTTTACAAATTAATCAAAAATTCCTATAGGCTATGATTGACCTTTGAGAAGCTTATTGCATCACCAAAGAAAACCAATAATCCTACCTCAGGGCAAGATCAATTAGAAAGAAGAAAATTTTCCCCCCCACGAACATAAATGTGACCATTTTGCATAAGGGTGAAATATGAGCTTAGCTCCTATTAACTTATTCTAAGCTCAGAGATATCTACATGTCTAGCACCACCAAAGTGAGATCTCAGGTCCCAGGCAGAATCTAGGGCAAATTGGCAAATACATGACAACACTGACTGAAAGATCAAGATTGTACATCCACAGTCTGCATTTACAAATTTTTACAATTCTCAAACATTAGGAATTATACCAAATCTGAAACTCTGTATGTTCCACCTATACTTCCCAAAAAAGACATTAAATAAAGGATTTTTTTTTTTTAAGCTAGAGATTTAAAGCCACTGTACCCCATAGTTGGTTGAGGAATTTTAGCTACTGGCTAATGGCTATAAAATCTTTTTTCTTTTTTCATACCAAAATTAATTTTTAAAAAAACTCAGAACCAAACTTGAAGAGACAGAAGAGACAAAAAGAAGAAAAAAGAAGAAAAGAAAGATCCTTAGTTAGGAGGAGAAGGAGTCACTCCAGAAGCTGTCTGATAATTAGAGATCATGGCTTTGGTCATTCAAGTCATTTATACAAGGATGAGGTAGCAAACATCTGGATAGCAGTGGGAAGAACAACTCTGTGCTCCACACCTTGTAGGTTCATACAACATCTACATGCCAGATGTTGTTCCAGGCAGGATCTGCAGTGTCATAGAAGATCCCTGCAAGCAATACTTGCACTCAAGCTGGGAGCTAAAAAGCATGAATGAATTATTACTTACAAGACCATTTGATGGCTTCAGGAACAGAAATATTATGAAATGTATCCAGAAGTCAGCAGATGGGATGACAAGTAAAGTCCACTGCAATCAGGAATGTTTCAGAGAGAAAACAGGTATTTCAATTAAAATTGCATTGTGTTTTCCCAAGTACAGAAAAGGGGCAAGAATAGACCAGGGCAGAAAAAAAATATAAATAAAAGTGCAGAAGATGAAGAGTATTCTATATGATAAAAGCTGAGTAAAGGGAAAAGGTAGAAATTGAAATGAAACATTATTGAGGATGAAGTTGTAAAGATTGGAGGGAGAAAAGGGGTAGGTCCCTTATACTGCATCAGTTTAGCTAATTGTCTTTCCTGATTAAATGCATTTTCCATCAGAGCAGAGTCTATCATTTACAAATATATCACTCAAAAACTAATTGTCGAATAATTGAAAATCTGAATATGCCTTACTTGAAAACATGGCAGGAGACATTGCTGCTATGTGTTTAAGGAAACAGCACCCAGCAGTTCTGGAGCTCCTGAAGGTGAGCTTTCAATTACCTGGAAAGCTTTCTTATTCAGACTCTCACCCAACAAAAATGAAAGAAAACCTATGCATTCTAGAATTTGTTGTGTAGGCTAAAAAACCCACTAGAGTTTCATTTCCATATATTAAAGTAACAATGAATGAGATGCAGCAGGAACAAATCAAGCACCCAAAGAAATTACTACAGCAAAAAAAATTATATCAGCATTTTCCCGCACTGCAGCATTGGCAGAGCTGGCTGCTTTTGCTTCATTATAAAATTCCTTTTGCGTATCAAGCTTTGCTCAATCAGGATCTGCAACAAAACAAGAAGTTCAAAAGATTTAAAATTATTCTAAGAAAGTGAATTTTACTTCTTTAATCTTACTTTTTGTCTGAATTGGTTTGAATGGACAAATCCCATTAGAATACACTGAGTTGATTGTTCTCAGAGAAAACAGAAACACCTTTACAGATGTCAGCCAGACTAGTGCAAATGGAAACAGGGTGTGTTTCATTGTCTCCTAGCAACTGTTACAATGTTGCAGCTATACCTCATTTATAAAGTTTTTAAAATGATGAAAATAAAGGATATAAGTTTTTCTAGAAAGAAGAAAAGTATGATTGTCAGAATGCAAATTTTTTTTTTTGTCTTGGGAGAATTGAGAATTCTAGGATTAGGTTAGGTTCAACTAAATTGTTTTAGTTACAAGAACAGTTTTTAGAATAATTTCCTCTGTTGTTTGGATGTGAAGATTCAAAAGTTCAGTCTTTTTTAAAAGATTAAGCAAAATCTCCTTGATAATTTAGAGGTTTAAAATGAATTAGTTTCTCCAGCCTTAAATCAGACTAAGCTACACCCAAGTATTTAACTATGTTTTTTTTTAAAAAAAAAAAAAAGGATGTAATACTCCTTATTAATTAGAAAAGAGAAGAAAAATTCATAATTCATTTACATAGAATTTTACATCTACTCTCTAAATGTTAAAAAGATGGTGAGGATAACAAAAAGGAAGCAAAACATTCAATAGCACCTTTGAAGACATTGTCCTGAGTCTTTCAAGCATCTAAAATATAACTACACTTTTGTAATTCATAGAGTACTTATACAGTCTTGCAACAAAGCATAATAGCCACCAGTAAATGAAATGATGCATTTTTAATCATTTTGATTCCATCAGAAAGGTAATGAAACAAATTCATTCTTAACTCTCCCCTTAAAATAAATCACATAACTGAACATGACTTTTCTACTGATGTAGGTTTTCTCCAAGCTTGCATATAATTCATTGCAAGTTTAAGATTATGGAAGGAAATCAAACTAGTATTGCTTATACCAAAAAAAAAAAAAGAAGAAGAAGAAGAAGAATGAAAAATAGAAGACTAACATGGTACATAATATATTTATTTTCTGTTTTTCTAAGGTTTTTCTGAGAGCAATTATAACAAACAATTGTTATATTCTAACGTCTAATCCTCAATTACCTCTGTACTCGCCATTTGTCCTCCCCTTTAAAAGCACAGAACCTGAACCGATGTTTCACTTTTATAATGTTGTGCTTATGATACAATGACATAACAATATAAACATATTGCAGGCAACACATGATAAACAGATTTTCTGTGTCTGCCCATCTCATCCAATAATTTTCCTGAATTATACATGAATGCAATGCTTATCCTTTTGGTCACTATTTTACCCAAATTTACTAATACATACAAGTTTCCAAGTCTTTTGTGTAAGTTCATTTCATCTCTTGAAGAATCTCCAAATAGAAAAAAGAGGAACACAAATAATTTACCACAATCTGTAAAAGTGAAGAAAAAATGAAATACAATTGTTGAAAGATAAATTAGAATTCCCCAGAAAGAAAAGCAGGGAATGGGAATTTGAGGCAGATGACCTGCGAATACAGAGCAACAGAAAGCTGTAAATCCAGGTCAAGCTTGTAAGTGTGACTGAGCATCAAATACAGGGGAAAGAGGAGATGAGCAAGGCAAACAAGCAAACTGATCATGCCAAAAGCTGAAAATGAAAAGTCATTTACTGTTTTAGTCAGCTTTATCACTAAAAGCTGGGACTAAAAGACCCAACCAGGACAATTTCAAAGGAGGAAAAGTTTATTTGAGGGCTCACAGTTTCAGAGGTCTTAGTCCATAGAAGACCAGTTCCATTTCTTGGGACTCAAGGTGAGGCTGACACCATGGTGGAGGAGTATGGTGGAGGGAAGCAGTTCTCATGGTGATCAGAAAGTGAAAGATTCCACTCTCCAAATACAAAAAAATTATGTACCTAAAAGCCACACCCCCAGTGAACCACTTTCTCCAGCCATACCCCACCTGTCTCCAGTCACCACTAGTTAATCACATCAGGGATTAATTTACTGATTAGGTTAAGGTTACAACACACTCATTTCCCCTCCAAACCTTCTTGCATTGTCTCACACATGAGCTTTGGGACACCTCACATTCAAATCATAACATTTACTAAACTCGTTTACTAAATGTCTACTTTGCCAAGAACCATGATACACACTAAATTTAGGGATTAATAGTTTTCATTACTTTGTTAAGCTTTTAAGAAATACAACTGATCTGACCTAACTAGTTTTGTTTTGTTTTGTTTAAAAAAAAAAAAAAAAGAAAGAAAGAAAGAAAAGAAAATCCCTTTGGCAGTTTTAACAATATCATTAGTCAATATAGATAATAGCCTTTAAATTTTGACTGACACATATAAAATGCTGGCAAAATGCCTATTACAGAGTTTTCGGTGTAAATATTACATACCTATACTACATAGGTCAATCTGATTTATGAGAGGTATTTTTTTCCTGGCTTTTATCTCTGTAGTCATGACTTTTTTTTCTTTAAAATAATATTAGGGTTAATCATTCAAAAAAAATGTGAAGGGTTTATGTAAAACTTTTATACTCATTTATCTGCTTCTTCTCTGAATTTACCATATAGGGATCTGATTCTCTACTACCTGACTTTTTTGATGAGTACCATTAAAAAGCCCAAAATAAACTCAAATGCAAAGGAACTATCCTACTGAAATAAATGCAAGTAGAATAACTTCAGGATCATATGTCTTATATATTTAATTGATCACATTTTCATCCATTGAATATAACTACATATGCAAATTTTAAAACTTGTGATCAAAAAGTTATTAACTGAAGTTATTAAAGAGTGAGGAAGGTGCTTTACCAAAAGTTATGGACAGAACTTACTTTAAATATGCTTCAAATGATCTGGTTGAGTTAATGTGGATAAAAAGTAATCAACACTGAAAGAAAATGTTTAAATGTTTCTACAGCAACATTTATGTTTGTGCTAAAGTAACAAAGTGTGACTTGCATGTGAAAGTTAAGGAAGGAAGGAAGGAAGGAAGGAAGTAAAAGTCAATGCTGGAGGAAGGATGTCCTTAAACCACCTTTTAAAACTTCAACACAACTGAACACTATCTGGCTCTTGAGATTTCAGTGTACATTAACATATTAAAGTCTCTAAAAATTCCTACAGAGAAGAAACCTCTCAAGCCTTATTTAACCTACTGTTCCATGCAAAATTGGCAACAGAACAATTTTTTCACAGCCATCTCTTTACATTTTATTTGCCTAGTATTCATCCAAGAAGATTACAGAAATCTTGCATTAAAATGAGAGAGGAAAGAATGTTCAGATGATAATAGTGCAAATGTGATGAAGAAAGAAATATAAAATCAAGGGGATAGAGTGGAAGTCTGCTATATTAATAGAAGCCTCCCAGAACTAGTGGCTCACACAGTCCTCTATACCAGTGACAGAATCAGACTCTCAGGGAGACTGGGTCTCAGAAGTCATCCATCCACCACCATGTTCACAGGGAGCCTATGCAGCCATGTTTGAACAAATGGTTTCATCTTGAGCATATTTGGTCTTAAAATTCAGCAAATATTTTATCATAAATATATATTTGTTTGGGTTATATATGACATTGAAAAATAACTTATGACCTGGCCCGGGGGCACGTGCCTCTCATCCTAGCGGCTCTAGAGGCTGAGACAGAAGGATTTCAAGTTCAAAGCCAACTTCAGCAACAGCCAGTCGCTAAACAACTCAGTGAGACTCTGTCTCTAAATAAAATACAAAATGGGGCTGGGAATGTGGCTAAGTGATTGAGTGCCCGGGAGTTCAATCCCTGGTACCAAAAAAGAAAAAATAAATAAATAAAAATAACTGGTATTTCCATCATCAACAGTCCCCTCAAGTTTTCTTAATAACACAGGGATGGATTTTGATTTGTTGATGATATATCCAATAAGGGACAGCTCAAGAGATGAAATAGTCTTATTATTATTGATTAATAAAAGTTAACTATGTACTTCTGTTTATGGAATTGCCATTTTTCAAAGAAAGCACCATAAAAGGTATTTAATACCAAATTATAGTGTACATGGCTTAACTTGTAATTGATAAATCATTTATTGGATTTAGTTGAGTATTAAATTTAGGGAGTATACTCAAACTGTTATTTTAAATATAGATCTAGTAAAGTACAAGCCATATAAAATTAAATCTAAGTTATTTAAGCTTTTCTGCTAATTAGCTTTCTTAGAGATGTATGATGAAGCTGCAAATCTACACTTGGATGCATTAAGCCTATCTGGTAGCTCTCCATCCATGTGTCTCTATCCCTATCTCACACAAAATAGAACAAAGAACATTGTTCAAATAAGAAGTATATTATTCAAATATATATTTATATATATTATTCAAATAAGAAGTATGTTCAAACAAGAGATATTTACAAGAAAAGGATTGTGTCATTTGCTTCATTATGAGAAAGCTGATTTTTCTCATCCACCAGTATGATATTTATCAAATATCAAATGTGATAAAGCATGTCACCCTTTTAAGTATGTTTTATTCATTCTCCTCTCATGAAAAATATATTATCATTGCTCCAAAATTAGTCATTTTTGTGAATGGCTATGGTCTAAAGGGAAAGACTGTAGTAAAAGAAATACAAAAACTATATTCAAAATACCTGAACTGGAGACCCAGTTTCATCATTTACTGATCTTTAAAAAAATACGTTTGTTTACCCCCTTCAAGAGTTTACCCCCTTCCATTTATATCTCATACAAATTACTTTTATATTGCTTCTTACGAAATGTGTCTTTAATTAAAAAATAGCATGTTTCTAACTGGTTCTTTCAAGCTATTATATGTGCTTCAAATGTATAATCACATATGCTATAGAATCTTTGGTGCTTCTTTGAAAATAATCTAAGTCACTAAATTAAAATGCTGTTAAATCAAAATGAAGATCTGCTAAGGGATGTTCATAGTTAACATTATGAGAATCATATTATTCAAGCTTTATGGATGTAGAATTTTAGAACCATCATAATAGGCAGAGGGAAGGATATACACAGTCTTTAATATGCTTTCTGTAGTCAGTTATGGATACCACAGAGGGATGAATGGATGTCACACAAAAGCAGGAATTAAACATCGGAATTTCAGCAGTAGCTTTTTACCCTGTAGCTCTAAGACCCTCTTTGTGCAGTATACCTTATAGGGCGTTCAATTTGCTAATTAGTAAAATTGGTAAAGACTGATACAAATTCTATTACAGGAAAAGATAACAACTAAAGAATGTGTTGAGACATTCTGGATAAAGGCAAAGAAGAAACAGTAACAAATAAGTGCTTAAAATGGGTATATAAGACAATATGGGGGCGGGGGGAGATCCTGTGTTAGGAATACAAAGAAATTATCAAACAATGACACTAAATCATTCCTGTTTATATATGTGAGAGAATAAATAGTTTTCACTAATTTTAGATATCCAAATAACAGTCTGGCAGTTTGTGCAATTTGAGTCCTGGGTTATGCATACAGATTAGGGACTTAGATATAACACAGAGGTGTTACACTTGAGATGAAAGTATGGCACAGTAAGCCAACAAAGGTAAGCTTCCCCCACCCCTTACATTGCTGATTCTGTTCCCATATCACTGAGATTTTTACTTGGAGACTGGCATAGCTTGATTTTCCTCAGAAGCCAGCCTTAAGACAAGAATTTTTGTGCAAACTGTGTGGGAGATGAAAAATAGACTGGAAAGGGAGTAGAGAAATGTAGTGGATCAAAGGTGTATTCATCAAGCAAATTAGCATGTGGGTGACAAAGGTTTAATCCAGTTTGGAATGAGTGTAAACTAATTACTGGAGGAAGCTAGTGCAGGACACATAGGTAGGGATCATTTCTCTTGTGAGGGAGAAAGATTTGGAGGATTTACACAGCAACCTGTCAGGCACTGGATGAAGAGCAGAAGAGGGCTTTAACACACTGTCACTTCTGACCACTTCCCACTTCCTAAGGCAGAATGGGATCTAAAGACCAGAGGAAACTCTGAGGCAAGAAAACTTAAGTGCTAATTTGGGCATGTAAGTGTGTATGCATTGAAATGATAAGGTGGGTAAGTAGAGTCTATTATAGTCCCTGATGAAGACACAAATATACATAGGACTCTATACCCAAAGAAGAACCTTATCCCAACATCCTTTACTGGGAGTGAATCACTGAACTTCAGTGAGAGAAAGGCCACTACATTAAGAAGCAGCCAATCTTTTATGTGCAATTCTCGCACCCTTCTCTTTCACTAAAAAAGGATTTTTCCTAATTAGAAACTTTTATAATCTCTAACCTCTCCAAGTATAAAAGAATATAAAAACTATATGCACATACACATATACATGCAGGCATATGCAATACTCATAGACATACATATCTTTATCTTCAAATATCAGATGAGAACTCACATTTCTATTCTTTCCCTAAATTCTGGTTACTTAACAGCCTTAGTTCTTGGTCTGGGGTCCTTTATTTTCCTCACTTCATTTATATATCTTTCCTTGAAACTAAAGTTATGAGATTATTTTTCAAGATTGTAGTTTCAGTCTGCAACCTTTTTACTAAAGCACCTTGCCTTACCTTTTTCTTCAGTGAAAACCAAAGTTTAGTTTTGTTTCCGAAGTATATTGTGAAGCATCCCAGCAGGAGGATCCCAAGTGAAAGCCACTGGGGCTGGGGCTCAGTAGGAGAGTTCTTGTCTCACACGTGTGAGGGCCTGGGTTTGATCCTCAGCACCACACATAAATAAGTAAAAAATAAATAAATAAATAAACGTTCATTAACAACTAAAAGGTGTTTTTTTGTTTTGTTTTGTTTTTGTTTTTAAAAGCCAGCCTCAGCATCTTAGTGAGGCCCTAAGCAATTTGGACAGACCCTGTCTCAAAATAAAAAATCTAAAGAGCTAGGAATATGGCTCAGAGGTTCAAGGTTCAATGTGCCAAGGAAGGAAGGAAGGGAGGAAAGGAGGAAGGAAGGAAGGAAAGAAGGAAGGAAGGAAGGAAGGAAGGAAGGAAGGAAGGAAGGAAGGAAGGGTGTGTGTAGTGAAGCACTTTAAAAACCAACATTGGGGGGATATGTGGGAGTTAGGAACTCTATCTAAAGGAGGATTAACTTTTGTATAACAATGAGGGTCTCATTGTTATACAAAATTACATATAAGAGGAAGTGAGGGGAAAGGGAAAAAAACAAGGGAGAAAAATGAATTACAGTAGATGGGGTAGAGAAAGAAGATGGGAGGGGAGGGGAGGGGGGATCGTAGAGGATAGGAAAGGCAACAGAATACAACAGACACTAGCATGGCAATATGTAAAAACGTGGATGTGTAACCGATGTGATTCTGCAATCTGTATACGGGGTAAAAATGGGAGTTCATAACCCACTTGAATCAAATGTATGAAATATGATATGTCAAGAGCTTTGTAATGTTTTGAACAACTAATAATTAAAAAAATAAAAAATAAAGGAGGATTAACGAGAGTAAGCTTCCAGCATTTACCAGGTAGTGACCTGAACACAACCATACACATTGTACTCTTTTCTTGATGTCAGTGAATTCTCTGGAACATGATGGGACATCTGAGAGAAGTTCCAGATGACTCATAAGATCACACTCAAAGGAAAAACAGAACCATTCATACTTGAATGTGCCACTGCATGTCTTTAGCAAAAGGTATTCCTTGATATAGAATCAGTTTCATAATGCTTTCAGGTATTATGTGCTATCCCTTATAGAAGGACTCCTGAGTGCTTTATAAACCATTGATCCACAAAGAATTACCACAAGATCTGTCTATGTATTGAAGGCCAAACTTATTTTTCTGCATGTTTCAAGTTAACCTCACTATTTTAATATTTGTGGCATTTGTATTCTCTTAAACTTAAGATTCAACCATTCAGTCAATATTTATTTAGTGTCTATTGTCTTAAAATCTATCTTGTTGACAGGGTGGGAGTTGGGGAAGAAGGGTGAAGTGCTGGGGAGTGATATTGGCAAAACTATATTTTAATATTGTGCACATGTGCATATATGTAACACAAATCTCATCAATATATGTAACTACAATACACCAAAAAAATGTGGAAAGAAGGGAAAAAAATCTGCCATGTTCTCCCAAGCAAATAATATAGCTTTCTTTTTGAAAGCCATAGTTCTCTCCTCACTTTTCCTTCTATTTATGATTTTTCTCTTTGGGTCTTATCCCCTTATGAATAATAAACATTCTTGTGACAGTAACACTGACTGATTTACCATCCTGCTCCTTGAATCTCCTACCCCCAAAACTGAAACATAGAAGGCACTTCACTGAATTAAACTGAATTGACAGGTGAACTCAAGAAGAAATGGTGCTTTGGATATTTTTTTTTTCTAACTTTAATTAAAGAAAAAAGATTTAGAAGTTACACTCACAAAGACTGATGAAGCCATAATTTGTTAATAAAACAATTATAGTGTTTATATCTGGTATTTAACTTATAAATATATATAACCCTGAGTTTAAAACTAAATTATTCAGCCAACACCATTGATGTTTCTAAAGAATTATTTATTTACTGAAAATAAACACAAAAAGTAATTAAAGGATTCAATTAATCAATAATGTGTTTAATTCTTGTGAAGATGGGCCTTTTGAAAGCAGAGATCAATATAACGTGTATCCTTCCTCATCTAATCTTCAGAACTCTAAACAGACCCTGGATTGTTATTCTTTGTCTAGATGCATCATCTGTTTCTATTAAAAAGATGCAGCCTCTTCACCTCTACGTTCTCCTGTCTTGAGGTATATGGAGTTCTGAGAGAATTTTTCTGCCAGGATTTTTGTCCCTTTCAGTTATTTGTGGCTTTAATTGATTAAAGTTCTTTGCTGGACAGTAATGATTTTTATGGAAATACCCAGTACCAATTTTCCAGTGGTTCCACATATTTTAACATTTACAACTGTATTATACCTTAAAGTGAATATTTTATAAAACTGGCATAAGTGTTTGACTGTAGTCACGCAAAGACCATAAGTTGAAGTGTTATAAAAAGAAGCAGGGTGGGTATGGGGGCTTGAAAAGAGTGCAGAGAAGCCTTAAATAATCATACAAGACAAAGTTGTAGTGAATCAGAAAGAAAAAAATAATGTAACAATCCCTGCTGAGGCCAAAGTGCAGGAATCTATATTCAGTTTCCTAACTAAGTACCAATTATCAAGTTTACCCTTCCCCTTTTACACAAGCTATATCTGAGAATCCCAAACCATAAAATGGCTCCAACCTGCTACACTCATGCTAAATCTCGCAGGTTTGGATCATCCAATACAACTCATTAAAATGCTTCTTTATTCAACTCTCTTTATAATTTTATCTTTTTATTGCTTGTCCTTTTCTTGATGGCATATCTGGCAATTTTAAAAATGTAGAACAGCTCTATAAAGTTACAAATGTAAAGCTGAATTTCAAGAAAGTAAAGGAAATCTTCAGGGGCCAAGAGCTAAAGGCTGCTGCCATTGAGAACTCAATGGATTAGGTAACCAATTTGGGATTCAGTGCTCATCCAAGAACAAGAGCTTTGGGGTCAGTCAAGGCAACAAATTAGATCTTAGACACCTTATAAAGTGTAATCATTGAAAGGCAACAATCTAATAAAGCTGGAGGAGAAAAATATCCACCATGTATACCTGAAGTCAATTATGTCTTTTCTGTCCTCAATTGGGCTGAGTGAGGCGAGGGAAATATTTCGCCAAAAATTATCAGAGCCTTTTTCTTCAGGCAGATTATATTTTGAATACACACACACACACACACACACACACACACACACACACACACTGATCTATAATCTGAGAAATTATCAAAAAGTAGCCACAGTTTGTTGATTCTAATATCATATTAGAACCAAATTCAAAACACTTTGTGGTAATAATTTAAGGGATTTGGGCTGATAATTTTCCAGAATTGAAAGGCAATCCTCATAGGCAGTAGAACAAACTCTGAATAATGAAAAGATAGAAATTCAAACTAGTCATAGTGAAAATGTAGAAATTTGAAGTCAACGAGTATCTATGATGCTATTGAAATGAAAAGATGGGCAGAAGTTTCATTTCACCCATGAAACATAATTGAGTTCTGGTATTACAGGGGTTTTTCTTTATTTCATACTCAAGTCATTCAAATACAAAAAGAATTTCTGAGGATATCAAAATGCTTTAAAAAAGTGAATTTTTTCCTTGATAATGAAAAAGTATGAAAATCTTGTTTTATTTTTTAAGCTATCAGAGGTTGCAAAGCTGCTGATTAGCAACTACAATTAGATTTTCTCTTACTCAAAGAATTTTCAGTTTTATAAAAAATAAGAGTTTTTTAATCTCCAAAGGAAAAATAAAGTTGTTATCAATAAATAAACTACATCTAAATTCTTCAGGTCAAAATTATTTTTAAGTTTCTATGTTAGTGAAGTCTCTTTAGAAATAGATACATTTAGAAATATATTCTCTTTAGAAATAGTTTATTTCTCTTTAGAAATAAATTGTTGGTTCTTAGATTTTTCATTTTCTCTAAGGAAATTAAACTATTTTTGAAACAAGTACAATAAAATAATTGGGGTTAGTTATAAATGAAGCAAAAGTGAATGAATGAAATAAAATGATGTTTGTTTTTATTTTAACCACTTGTATTTAGTGTGGCTTATAAAGTTCTTCTAATTAGAATGACTTTTATAAGGAAAACTATATTATTTTCCCCATCATAATTCCACATGAAATTATGTTACAATAGTTTATTTTATTTCCTTATATCTCCACAGATTGTGAGTGTTGGAAAGCATGTTAAAGGCTACCATTATATCATTGCAAATTTGGTAAGAACTCTTTCTTTTCTACTTTTCATATGAATCACTCAAGCATTCAAAACTATTTTAACCATGCCTTAAAATAATGCTACAATAAATGGTCAAACAACATTACCTACTAAGTTTTTCTAACTCATAGACTATTTTACTACAATGATCATCACATTTCTAATGTAGAATTCAATATTTTTTATGCAGATGAGCTGGGTATCTGCCAAAGAGACCTTTAAAAATAATTGCAGTGTTTATTACTTTCAATTTAAATACTGGTTTGTCTGTCTAAATGATAAATGCTTCTCTATGGATGAAGATTGCCAATACTTGGGTATTTCATGAATCATCTAAACTAATAACCTATGTCCTCCAATTAAAGAAAAATATACTAATTATAACTGAATCTTTTGACTGGAAGTAATACATTTTTTAAAAACTACATCAAATTCACATATTACACAGAGATGGCTAATGAACAGGATACATGCACATTAATGAAGTTCTTAGAGGGCTAAGACAAGGATTCATAGATCTCTTGACAAGGCCCACTACATACTTCTTGCTAGCCCTTCAATGTCTGTGTGGGTTGGGGTGTGCACAGGAATTGTCTCTAGAGGTTCATTCTCTCTTGCTTTATTAAAGTACCACCTGCCCTGAGGGCTTGATCCCCAAAGTGGTTTATCCTGGAAAAAGTCAGGAATGCTTTCTCCTTTTTAATCTACCCCCATGACACATTTCTTTGGTGAGTATCTTTTGAGTGAAGCAGGAAAGAAACTAAAGGATACAAAAGAGATTCAGCTTTGTCCCTCATTTCACGTAGTGAGCGGAACATCACATGTTAAGATAGAAATTTTTAGTCTTTAATGAATAGGATTTCAGTGTGGAGCTAAGGTAATGAAATGAAGCAATAGATTGTGAGTCATTACTGTATTGCATTTCTTGAATAAACCATAATTTTGCAATTTAATGGATTATCATATAAATACTGGAAACTTTTGACTTGTCTTTTCCATTACTTTTAATAATCCAATAGATGTGTTTTATTATTTTTATAAAGACTCAAATCTTAAAGAAAATATATTCTGTCATTAATCACTATAAAAGATCCTATGATTATGGGATGTCTGTATCTACAGTGACATTATATAATGAGATTCTAATTAATTACTTTACTGCAAATAGAGGGGTTTGATATTTATTCTTTCCAAACAACAGAGTGCAGGGGAAAAAAAATCAATGTTATAAACTATCTTTCCAGAAATGAGTTGCTGACATTGGCAACAAAAATAAATAAACCAGCACAAAATGGAAAGAATTAATATTTATAGCACTCTAATGGATAGCATAACCTGTCATAAACAGCCCTAGTAGATGGCAGCATATTTAAGCTATCCAAAATACCAACATATGAAGCAGGAAAACTCTTTTGCTTGTGGTAGCAATAGAACCATCACTTTCACTAAAAATAAGTTTTTGTCATATGCAGTTGATATCTTTGTATCACATGATTAGATCACTGACATGAACATGTCTGTATAATATAGTGTACTCAGATAGATTCTGTTGACATTCATTTATCCCTAAAGGACTCTTAATTACAAGACCAGAGTGATTTTTGTTTCATTTGGTCAATCAATAACTATTTTTTGAGAATTATGTGCATAAGAGTCTTAAATGTGAAGCCAATCAAGAATCAAAATAAAAAACTACATTAACATTACACTTAATGTTGAAAGACTGAATGATTTCCCTAAGATCTGAAAAGAAGATAAGGAGGTATCTTCTCACCACTTCTATTGAATATCATACCAAGGATCCCATCAAGGTCAATAAAGTGAGAAAATAAATAAAAGGAATCTAGATTAAAAAGGAACAAGATTTTGTTATAAAAAAAAAATCTAAGAAATCAAAACATTATCATAAAACCAATAAGTGAGTTTAGCAGGGTTGCAGGATACAAGGTTAATAGTCAAAAATCTATTGTAAATATACATAATAGCAGCATTCTATAATAAATGAAGAAAATAATTTCATATAAAATTTACAATTCAGGTTTCATAATTTAAATAATATGCTAATTAACCAACTCTTCAAGACTGATTTAATATGTAAGAACTGATTTTTCAAAGAGCAATTCTTACTGGTTGCCTTTGGCTATAAATATTCCAGAAGATTTAAAATATTCTTTTGAAATATTCTAACAAATATTTTAAGTACAATGTTGAAAATCAAAGCAGAAAGTGTAAAGTCCAACCTATATCTATCAAAAAGGGAAGAATGAAACTAGCAGACATCAATATGAGAGCAATTGTATCATCAATTTATAAACACGAATTTTGTAAAAGCCAAGAACATCCCTTATTTACACAAGTTAAACTCCCTGGAGAAACAATTTAAATCTAAGTACCCTTTAGAGTCTTTTAAGGTGATAATCCTCTCAGCCAAGAATCAATGTAAAGAAGGTCACAGAAATATTGACTTCCCAAGGGTCATTAAACTCTTTGGCTGAAAAAAAGAAGACAGATTCCAAGTATTTAAATAAAATAATATTCAGTTTATTTATGACTAAGGCTGCAAGTAAGTTGGAAATTCTGTTTCGAATTGCTTTAGTCTGCCTTGTCATTATCTGAGTTGAAGTTATCTTCCTCAATTAACTATCATCCTCATCCAGCTCATAGAGCAGTCTGTCCTGACAAAAAGGAAATCATTTTTTACATGCAGTGATCTCCCTAGCCTTTGCAACTATCAGCAGTGTGCTATTATCTCATTTCTAGCCAGATTAAAAGAAATGATAATCCCTTCTCATATTACTCAGGCCACACACAGCCTGTAGTGGGTCTAAGAAGCTCCACAGGAAGTTGACATCATCTGATGGGCTTGAACTATGCTGATAGCTAAAGGAAGCAGTACAGCTCTTCCTGATTCTTGAAATTTCTTGATGACCTTCACTGCCACTGTCATTAACTGTAGCATATTAAGAATAAGTAACACAAGGAAAGGGAGATTGCTAGAATCTCTTTATCTTTTCTGTGTCCTGTATATGATTTGTATGTGGTCATATGTATGCTTTATTTCAATATACCAACCATCTAGAGGTACTAGAAAAGAATATTGTTTCTCAATAGATTGTGTTCTCTTCCAGGATATAGAAGTAGGAATATGTTATCTGTTAGTTCATGTAGTCTGTTTTTTGTTGTGGTGGTGGTCGTTGTTGTTTTGTTGTTGTTGTTGTTTTTCAGAGACCGAAGTAAGGAAATCAATTTCTTAGTCCTTAGAGTTTCTCTTTTCTAGTTCTTTCACTGATCTGCCAGTTATTTTTTTAAACACAGGCATGATTGTATCATTTCCCTGCTTAATTTTTTTCCATGGTCCCAGACTGCAAATATAGTAAAAGACATCAGCCCCTTTATGATATGCTGTCCTGTGGACTTGCAGCCCTACCTGCTAATAATTGTCTCACCTCTCCATAGGACTTTCATTTCTCTAAAGTGACATACTGTCTAACTCTGAGTCATTGCCCCAGTTTTCACAATCTTCTACCAGAATAAGCATTCTAAAGTGAAGCATTGCTCTACTTAAATTCTTTAGGATCAACTCTTTGTACTACTTAATGCAAATAGCCCTTTAAGATTTTTGTCACCCGTATCAAGTGTGGTGGTGCATACCCGTAATCCCAGTGACTGGAAAGTCTGAAGCAAGAGGAACACATGTTGGAAGTCAACCTCAGCAATTTAGCAAAACCCTGTCTCAAAATAAAAAATAAGGAGGGCTGGGGATATAGCTCAGTGTTAAAACACCCTTAGTGCTTCAATATGCACACACACACACACTCCCCAGTACCACAGGGAAAACAAGAAATGACTTTATTTCTACTCAATGCAGAGCCCACCCCACGTGTATCTGTTCTCCTAATCAAACTGACTCCCAGACACCTGCTTTTCTTGGAAGCTTTATCTTGGCCACTGTCTCTACCTCAAAGCATTTGTCCCAACCAATCTTAATTAATTGTTACAGCTATTTCTTTTTGAAAGCAGTCCTTAAATACCAGTATGATAACCCCTTTTCTGTGTTCATCATCACCTTGTGCCTTTGATAGTATGTCATTGGTGTTGATGAAGGCTTCTTTCTCCTTCTTCAAAACTGCCTTTGAAGCAAGTACTGTCCAACAGCCTGTAGCACAACTGTGAATAAGGCATTAGCACACCACAGGCTCTTTGAGATGTTGTTCCTACAACGTCTATGAAACAGGTCTTTTTTCCTCCTCTTTATCTGTTCAACTTCTGCTTTTCCTGCAGTACCCAGCTATGGTCATTGTGTTTGTTTTGTTACTATAATTATTTTAATTAGTCCTTAAAAATAGATGTTTATTTTATAGACTGGAAAATGAGGGTCAGTATAATTTACCCAATATCACACAGACCATTAAGTCTCAAAGGCAAATTTGAAGCTCTGGCCTGTCTGCCTGCAACAATTAAATAAATTCACTAATTAATAAATAACATATGAGTTATTTAAACTCCCAGGGAAATGCCACACAGTGACAATAATGCCACAAAGTGACCATTCATTTAAGCATCCCCCACATCACCCTGAGGGGGATCTGGCTTTGGACATTGCTCTGTATTGATATTCCCTCCTCCTTCACAGTTATGTGACCATCCACAGCAACAAGGAGCTCTTGACATTTGTTCCACCTGCAAGGCAAAGTCAGAATCTTGCAATCACTTGAATTTTTAATTTTTAAAAAGTATATTCATTTCATATATAGGAAAACACCTGGTTCTGACATAAAGAAATTCAAAAGTATAACATGTTTAGGGTATATAATTAAAGACTAACTGAATCTATGCTTCACCTCTCCCTTATCACATCACACACACACATATGCATACACACACACACACACACACACACACACACACACATACCCACACAACCTGCCACATACATGTAATATACTACTCATGTCTCACCTACAAAGCAAACAAATATACAGAGAGCAAAGTGACTTGTCTGCATTATATGTATGGTTTATTTCAGAATGGGGCCTAGAAACAGTGCCCCAGATTCCCAATCTAACACATTTTTATTCAGGCAATTCAAGTCCAGTGACTCCAGTTAAAGATTTTACCAACTTGGCAATATTGTTTTACATTTTTCTTTCTGCTTCGTATGTTTCAACTTTTCTGCATGGAGCAGGTCTCACTCCACCATCTACATGTACATCAAAAGCACATACTTTAAGGCCATTCCTTCAAACTAATTTTTAAAAGATGAGGAGAGAGAATTTCCCCATTCTGTTTGATGTCCCTTCTGCAAACTGCACCGGAACTTTCTTGATGTGATTTAGTCAACCTGTGAACCTGAAATTCAAAGATGCAGAAAATTTGCATGAATTAGATAAAACTTAAAGGATGAGCATTTAGTAAATATCGGTGATGTGATTGGACCTACAGATTTACATGGTCAGCAGGATAACTGATGCTAATAATTTTAAACATCACCCCCTCTCCCCCTAGAGAATGTGTGAATTGCAAATGGAAGTTTAAGGAAAACTAAGATGGGAATTAATCTGGAAAGGTCATTAGCCATGGTGAAATACAAGCAACTTAGTAGCCAGTTTCCACAGGTAGAGAGCCTTTCTTCTGATCACCCAGCCCTAAGCATAATTTGCTTAAGACACTCACCCACTGATTTCCCCCTAACTACAGAGTAAATGATTTTATTACATTGTTGCCCTAGAACTTTCAGTTCCACAATATTGTATGGATACAAACTGAAACTAAATGGCCACTAAAGTAACTGTTTCCAAGGAAACTGCTTTTCTGTCTAGATCCTATCCATTTTCTATATAAAATTTTAAGAAAATATATGAAAGAGGAAATATTTCCTGTACTAGAACAGACATAGCAAAAATTAACTAAGCCACCCACCGTTCATTCAAATCATAAGTAAAATGAGTTTATCATGACAAGGTAATTCTTCCCTTATCTTCAGTGTAGCAACAGGATGGAATGAGAGAAATGTAGGCTGTTGTTTATTAGGCAGCCTTTACATCAGATGCTTTCTTCTGAAGGATGCAGCTTTGCCTGAGTGTCTTGCAGCTGTGGATAATGCTATAAAAGGCTTGACAGACCTTCCATTTCAGCCACGGCTGAAAGAAAATAATATTGTCATCAATTAGCAACCGATGCAACAGTTGAATTACTGTGGCTTTTTAGAAAATATTGAAATTATTTGCCTGCCTGTGGGTTTGCACTATACTCTGGTAAAAGCAAACAAATGTTCAACTGACATTTTAGTAGCTAAAGATTGATGGTCAGTGTTTTTCCCATTTCCAAAACATAGATTTGCTTTCTGCTCTCTACTTTATTTCTCAATGAAATCAGAATGTTACTGATTATCTGTCAAAGTAGCTGGCATATAAAAAGGCATGAAATAAATATTTGTTGAGTGAATGAATTAATAATTGCTATCAATTACTGAATTCAAATCAGATGTGCTAGTTACTTTTGAATTATCCTTCTCACTTTGCAGCCTAGGTTAGAAAGTAACAAAGGTGGGATTCAAAGGCAGGGCTCTTATTTTATTTTATTTTTGATGGTACTATGGTGCCTCTGCCAGGGCTTTGATAATTAATAAAATTAAAACACATCTTTGTGCACAGAAGCATAAGAGCTGGGCAAAACCACATATGCCTGTAATCCCAGTGACTTAGGAGGCTGAAGCAAAAGAATCACAAGTTCAAAACCAGCCTTGGCACCTCAGAGACACCTTGTCAAAAAATAAAAAATAAAAGGCCTGGGGATGTAACTTAGTGGTTAAGTACCCCTGGATTCAATCTCCCAAACCAAAAAGAAAAAGAATTATGAGGATAGGAAAGATGGTGGAATGAGATGGACATCATTACCCTAGGTACATGTGTGACTGCATGAATGGTGCGTCTCTATACCATGTACAACCAGAGAATTGAAATGTTGCACTCCATTTGTGTACGATAAATTGAAATGCATTCTGCTACCATATACAACTAAGTAGGAAAAATAAAAAAATTAAAAAGAAAAGGAAAGAAGGAAGGAAGGAAGGAATAAAGCAAGAAGAAAAGAAAGAAAATACACAGGGGCATAAGATGAAAACTGAAAAGTCGGTATTTCAATGGCTTAGACAAAAGGGACTAAATGGAAGGGAAGAGAGGGGAGATGGGAATAGGAAAGATAGAATGAATCAGACATACTTTCCTATGTTCATATATAAATAAACAACCAGTGTAAGTCCACATCATGTACAACCACAGAATATATTTGGGCATATTATACATGTTTAATACTTCATGTATGTATAATATGTCCAAATATACTCTACTGTCATCTAAAAACAAAAATAAATTAAACAAATAAAAAAAGTATCAACATGGTGATTTTAGTTAATTATTCTCCTATTGAGAACACCCAGATTGTTTCTAGGTCTTGGCCATTCCAAATTATCCTGTAATAAATTTCCTTGTATATATTTTTTAAAAATCCTTTACAAAACACTAAAAGAAAATAAAGCAAAAAGCAATGACAGATGCTCCAAGCCTGTTTATGTGTGCACGTGTGTGCACGTGTATGTGTGTGTGTGTGTGTGTGTGTAGTTCACTTTCCCTGAGCTAATAATGCTTTGGGCTTCATCAATTTACTTCCTTAATATGCATTTTCCCTCTTCCTGCTTTGAGTGAATATTTTTGTAAGACACTTTAAATTCTTAATGGAGAAAAGGGGCTAGGTATAACAGAAAGGAAGAAAGGAAAGCAGGAAGAAAGGAAGAGAGGGAAGATGGGAAGGAGGAGATATAATTGATACACAACAGAAAACAACTGATCAATCAATAGAAAATTAATAGCTTTCTAGAATTTTTGAAACCCAGGTTACTATTTCTATGCCAAAAAGATAACACCCCTTTTCCTCCAGGCTTCTTCATTCCACCCAGTGGAAACCATCTTTTTTCCCACAACACAGGAACCCATGCATGGCCTTGCTTGCTCTCCTCTCTTGCAGTAATGTATCCCAGGATTCTTAGGATGGTAGAAGTTTTTTATATCCTCTGGTTCAAATTCCCAGCTCTCTCTCTCTGCTTTTAGACCACTTTACAATTAAACCAAAAACCCTTAAAATGACCTCACCCATCAGCGACTCAGAATGTCATTATACCTTGATATTGCCTTTATATAATACACATTTGCACACATCTGTATCAGAGGACAATTACGTCCTCAACAGGAGACTTTTTGATGTTGTTTTATTTGTCTCCCATACCCTCATGCATTCATAGAGGCATTCAAGAAATATTTGTGTTGAGCTAAACTGAAAATATTTATATGCTTTTTCATGTATTGGATTTTGACTGACAGATTAATGCCTACAGTGGCATAATTCAATAGCTGACAACTAGCCATTGCTCTATTAGAAATCTGTTAAAATATATCTTGGTCATTAATTTGTGCTACTATTGAAGAATTGAAATGTATCATAATGAAGTAAATTTAACAACTTTTTCTATGGATTTTATAGGGATTCAAGGACATTTCACTTGAGAGGTTTATACATGGTGGAGCCAATGTGACGGGATTCCAGTTGGTAGATTTTAATACACCTATGGTAACCAAATTAATGGATCGCTGGAAGAAACTAGATCAGAGAGAGTATCCAGGATCTGAGACTCCCCCAAAGGTATTTGTTTGTTTTTATTTCATGTACTGTTAGTATTTTTAAAATTTATGATAAAAAGTTCATTATACAGTTTCTCCAACATTTCATCAGATATGGCATGGCTCAGGAAAGCAACTCTTTGATATTATACTGCACTGCCCAAGCAAAATTTCTAAATTTCTGTATTTAAGGGTTTTTAGACATTAACTCAAGCAGTTTACTATTATTATAACTTTATTTTTGAGCATCCAATTTACTGATAGATCATTGTTTTCTAACTATTTCAAATGTGAATGGCCACTATTAATTTTCTACCTTGATAATAACTATATCTGCAAAATGATTATTTATAAAAGAGTAGAAATATTGGGAAATTGGTAGAAATGCAAAATGTAGAACTTTTGCAAAATTTATTTTTAAAAATAACTGTAAAAGTCATATTCATTGACTCTTTCTCTGACAAACACTACATGTTGTATTTGTTAATATTTTCAAAGGAAGCTGGTAAATTTCTGGTAATGAGTACATTTTTTCTCATCTAAAATGACAGCTGATTTTCTAAGACATCATTAAATAACAGCATAACATATCAACTCCAGTTTTGTAAGCTCCCACATAATAAGACATCATCACCATCAATATTTACTAATCTCTCACTGACAGTGTTTTTCAGTAGAGACAATTTGGTCATTCAAGCACAGACTAAGATCTACTGGCAGAGAGTCTCAGCTATTCCATTTCTTAATTATAAAATTTTTCATACTGCTACTGTCAACTTCCCCACTATCATATTGGGATCTGGATGGTTAGCCTATAAAAATCATGGAGGGCTGGGGATGTAGCTCAAGCGGTAGCCTGGCAAACGCAGGGCGCTGGGTTCAATCCTCAGAACCACATAAAAATAAAATAAAGATGTTGTGTCCACCGAAAACTAAAAAATGAATATTCAAAAAATTCTCTCTCTCTCTTTAAAAAAAAAATAATCATGGAATTTCAAAACAAAGCATTTACTGGGAATTCACTCTGCCAAGCACTGCATTCCTACTTTCTGATATTGCAGATTAATACATGCAAGAAGTTAAATGGATATGTTAAATGGCTATCCTCAAATTGAGGACCAAATTCATGAAATACTAGCATAGAATCGTTTTTAATGTCTCCTGTTTGACAATCTCCAACTAGACTTGTCTGGGCCACAGCTTGGTTTATGGCATTTGTTTGTGATAATCTACTTTGTTGACATCTGTTTAAATTTAAGCCAATTTTCAATATTTTCACAAACATAGCTTTTATGACACAATATAATAGATATCAGATATATATGTATATAAATATATATAATTTTTCATAGCTCTTGCCATGATTCTATGCATTCAGAAGCCAATTATCAATTTTCAGTATTTATGATAGTTATATAAAGTCTCTACAAATAATGAATCTGCAAATATGAAGCCATTGCACTTAGGGGAATATAGAGTTACCTTTTGTGAGCCTCTGGATATAACCTTTTCATCAACCAGTCAATGCATAACCTTGGTTTATGTGTTTCTGTTTAATGTGTCCTTGACTCGTTATCACTAAAGGTCAGCAACTCTATAACTTGTGCCTTAATAAAGCTTGTTTAACATTCATATTTTCTTCATAAACACATCACAACCTTCTTGTACTTAGAAATATTAGACAGCACTCAACACTATGCTTTAGGTCCATTTTAAACAGTAAAATTATCAACAAAAAGCACAAAATTGGCAAAAACATCACTAAATAGACCACAGAAAGGCTATTTGCTTCCAATATGTGAGCAGAAACAAGGAAAGGAAGTGCTTCATTGTTTAATCACAACTGGAAATTTGCAATGTTTGGTGAATTCAGATTTTTACTACCCCATACATGACCACAAATAATCAAAAAAGGATTGCCAGTATTGATTTGAGGATCACAAAACAAATATTAGCAAGTAGGCAAGTTTAAACACACAGAATCTGCAAATAATGAGGATTAATTGTAATTAATTGTTTAGTTTTTCAGCCAAGATTAACAACATGACTTCTGATATTAAAACATATCTGCTTTAAACAATCTTCTGGAATAAATATCTTCCACCAATGCAGGCTAAACAATTCCAATTTCATGACCCTCTTCTCTCTTTCCAATGCTCCAATCAGAACTGCCCCTATGCTTGTCTCACTCCAGTACTGGGATTCCGTTTCCATTGTCCTCCACCTTCATTTCTGCCTGTCCAGATCCAACCATCTTCCAAAGCTTTATCTCAATTTCACTTTCTCTTTGAAACTTTTTCTTATTTCTCCAGTAAATATCTATTTCTTTCTCCTTTGTACTCTCCATAATATTTGAGTGTGTAATTCTCACCAAGGATTTAACATTATTTCTTTGCATACTTACTGCTTCACAACTATTAACTCCTTTGGGGCAATAACCATCTATCACTCTCCTTTGTCGTTCTTCCAGTTCCTACCCACTGTTTCAGTACATCTTTTTTAGAGTTCTCAAATATGATACAAAATTTCATGCTGGAAAAGACCATGGCATATAGTTGTTATCTTTTTTTTTATTTAACTCCTCTGTTTAATGTTTCATAATTGGAAAAAAAAAATGTGTTTCACATTTTCTTCCATCCATCCATGAGTATCAGAATGAGCATTCATTTCATTTCTTTCTTTTCAAAGCCCACATTCTTTCCACTTAGTATGATTCTGCTCATCTCTGTCTTTACCCTGGAAAACAGCACTCCTCCCACCATTCTGATCATTGGTTAGAGCTGTAAATAACTCTAAGCCAAGATCAAGTTTTTCCAAATATTTATTTAACGGGGATTTTCTAGGTGCCATCTAGAAGTTGTGTGCCCATAATTGTGGTTTCCTGGGTTGTAATTCAATAAGGCACATGGAAAAGGGCTACCTCCCTTGAAAAGGGAAAACTTATTTGAACTACAGCTTCTATCTATCTACCAGTTCTATGACTGTCAAAGCCCAGGTCTTTGCTGCTCTAACTGCCTCCTTTGCTAATGCTCCACACTGTGTGATACCCGTTCCTTTTTCTAGTGTACTTGTTTCACAAAAATGGATAAACTTTTTAAAACCACAGCAAGCGCGTTTGATTTTTGATGTCATCTCTTCTTAGTTTCTTTCTTCCTACTGAAAAAGCAACAGTGTATTTCTCTTTTTCTCTCTGTAGATCATGAAATAGTAGTAATTCATTTTTCTCTTGACCTTCATGCCTTTGGCAAGTTTCACTTTATTTCTTTTTTATTTTCTTGTGCTATAGAAAGATGATTTGATGACTTTCTCTACTCAAAGATGCATTGGTTTGGACAGTCGTGCCATATTTATGTTGATATATCACCTTGCTGATCACCTGAATGTCCTTCAGCTATCCTACCCCAGTTTTGAGGGGGAGTACATATTCTTAAGTTTCTTTTTCTTTTCTTTTTTATCATGTCCTTGAGATATATACAGCAAGTCTTTTAATTTACATGAATCTTAATAAATCCTAATACAAGCCTAATGGTTAGGTCCTCTACTATTGAAAGGTTCTGTATTAGAACTTATTTTTATATGTAATTTAGATTTTCTCTTCCCTGGAATAGTGATTGCTCTGTCATAGTGCCTGTGTTTACTTTCTACAATTGAAATTTCTTCATTTGCAAGTAAAAAATCAAAATCATCCTCCACTTTCCACAGCATAAATCTACTCTCATACAGGTGGAGGTGGTATTCATCATATGGAAATGGCCATATGGAATTTCTGAAAGAGATGACAGTTTTTGTCATGCTTAGTCATTGATGCTAAGCCATGCACCAAGAAAAATGTGTCCTGCTTCCCATGTGTTTGGTAACTCTCCAATCAAATTCTTCCAAATGTAACCCCCTATTGTTTTCATTTTCAGCTTAAACAAATTACTGAGTCTTTTGTCATGTCTTCTCTTACCTTAATAATTTTTCCTGGGGAATTCACTGTTTTTTGCAAAGAAGCAGGGGTGGTCATTGGAAAGCAGATGGTCTATGCTTTGTCTCTGCACTTTGATCCAAGATTATAATGGAAACTTATAAGAAATTATTTAACCCTTCTGAACGATCCTCGTTCATATTTAGTGTAGTAACTGGTGAATACACATTTGTTGAGCAAGGAGATGTAATTTCTGGCATCATATTTTTGAATAACAACAAACAATCCCATTAATTCTTCTGGAAGACTGAACAAAGATACACACTTCAAGTCATTATAGATAAATTAAATCTCAGAGAATCCCTGTAGACGTTTTGGGGAAGGAATAGCATAAGACAGCCCAGCACTCCTGGGGCTTACCAACTCCAACAGACAAGGAAGATTCCAAGAATGCTGAACCTAGGATTTTGTTATTCCACTGCTGTTGTTTCTCCCATCTGATGGGGTCTTTTTAATACCCTCCATTTTTCAGAATGTGTTTTTGCCTTTTTAATTAGGGTGATTAGATTTGGCATACAGTCTTTGTATTTAAGTGACAGTACAAATTTTTGAGGCTAGAGTGAATCAGTCATCATTAATCTCATCATCCTCCAGACACTGGGCTTTGTCATTGAGCCCACAGAGCCCACAGACCATTTCTAGAGTTAAATAACCTTTTTAACATTTGCCATTATAATCACTTCCATTCAATTAGTACACTTCTGCCCTGACTTATGACGGAGTCCTGGTGATGGCTGAAACATTCCGAAGCCTTAGAAGGCAGAAAATCGATATCTCAAGGAGAGGAAATGCTGGAGATTGTCTGGCAAACCCTGCTGCCCCATGGGGCCAGGGAATTGACATGGAGAGGACACTCAAACAGGTAACTCGCACTTTTATTAAGCTTAATTCATGTGACGATCTTGTTTAAGTGAAATGTTCAAGTAAGCTGACTAATTTTTCTGAGCATTAATGCATATTTACGATTGCCAATTTAATAAGTCAAGGGATCATTATCTTTTTCTAAATGCAGAGTAAAAATTTTGATGTTTTAATCTTAACATACCAGCATAGTCAGAGCAAGCAGGGTTGTGATATAGTAATCCCCCCCCCTCCCTGTGGCTCAAAACATCAAAGGAGCTTTGCTCACTAGCCACACTCTACATTAGCAAGGGCCCTCTGCCCACTATAGTCACTCAGGGGCTCAGGCTGGCAAAACAGCTGTCATCTTGATTGCTGCAAAGGAAAAAAGATTCTTACAGGCAGGTTTTGAATTGGCAGGTAAATGCTGTACGTGGCTCATCACATCTGTTTACAAGTTATATATCAGAAAGAATTACATAATGCTAGCTAACCAGAAGGTACTCAGGAAGTACAAGCCTACCTTGGGCCCAGAATGTAGAAGAACAAGAAATATTTGGCAAACACAGCTAATGACTACTTCAGAAGATCTTTAAATTGTCACTTTGTATTTAGTAATCAATTTATTTTGTTCTTTTATAATTATATGGATACCATTTTTCAAATAATGCTATGTATTATATCAGAATGTTACATATATAAATATTATAATTTAAAAGTTTTTAAATGCCATGGTAAAGCATAAGTAAAAGTGAATGAAAAGGAAATTTGGGATCAAATGTACTTGAATTTTTTCAAAAGTACATTCAACTTTTTAGTTTCTTATATCTTGGTATAATCAAGGAGAAAATATGATCTGACATGGGAATAAGGGTATCTAATATATTATGTAGATATGTAGATAAAATTGAAAACTAGCTGTAAACAAATGACATTTCTATTCTATAAAGAATACTTCAATATTGAGGAAGAATCTTGTTGTTAAAAGGGAAACTTTACAATATAAAAAGAAATGAAGTGTATTCATCTTCTAGGTATAAAGGAGAATCACTTTTACCTCAATGTGATATCCCTCTTTCAGGTTCTATCTCCAAAACTCAAA
Organism: Callospermophilus lateralis; assembly: GCF_048772815.1. NCBI lineage: Eukaryota > Metazoa > Chordata > Mammalia > Rodentia > Sciuridae > Callospermophilus > Callospermophilus lateralis. The sequence goes on along the minus strand of NC_135306.1, from coordinate 121,117,540 downwards.
TGCTCAATGGCATTCCAGTGAGTGGTTTTAGCTTATAGTTCCACACAGTGTGTGGTCATAAGCCCAGCAACTAAAGTTGAGATGTCTAGTAGTGAAGTGGCAAACAAATACATGCATAGGTTTTCTCTTTTTCTCATAGGTTCGGATTCAAGGGCTGACTGGGAATGTTCAGTTTGACCACTATGGACGTAGAGTAAATTACACAATGGATGTGTTTGAGCTAAAGAGCACAGGACCTCGAAAGGTAAGCCACTATCAAACTGCAAAAAAAGGAAATCTTGTTTCTTAGTTTGCACCTGACATTTTTAAAGCCTAATTAGGAGAAAGCCAGCTGGATATTCTACCTTTTCTTTCTTTCTTTCTTTTTTTAATGTGAATACTTATAAATAGTACTATCTTGATAATCTGTGCTGTGGTAAATTCTGGTATCGTATGTTCAATGGTGTGGCAAAGCTAAAACTACTAATTTATTATGCACTATTTATGTGATTTTTTTCCACAAGGGAAGCAATATTGGGGAAAGGGCTTCAGAAAAAAAATTCCACAAAACATAACTCTACTGTGCAGGAAAGAACACAATTCGATAAAGAGACATAGCACCTCTGTATACCTTGTATGAAGTCACTAGAGTACAAAGTTTTAAAAACTATTCTAATGGGTGGTTGTATTTAGAACAGGCTAGATGTTGAAATAAGCAAGTAGACAAATGAAAAAGAGCAAAGGAGAAAGCAAGTGGAAGATAAGATTATGAGGATTATTATTGGGCTGAGTAGGAGAGAAAATCCCCAGTTGAGTTCAGGAAGGTACTGGTTTCAGGGTCTTGGATTTTAGAAGATAACTGCAGGTCCTAAGATGTAACTGGATATCTTAAGATACATCAGTAGTTTTCCCAATATCCAAAAAGTACTTTCTACAATGGAACCATACAATCGTACCCAGTAATTAGTTGTAAGCATTTTATAGCTAACACATGTGATTTCTACTATTCCTTTTCTCTAGGCTTGGCTAGGATTTCACGGGAAGAGATATTCAGTTGAACTTATCTAAAAACCCTGTGTCTAAAAATAAGTAAATATTTAGTAAAAATATTTACTAAAATAAGTAAATAAATAAATACTCTGGGTCAATACTTGGCTGTTTAAAATCTTTCCAAATAATATTTTCCTGCTTTAATAAAATAATAATAATACCTGTAATTTTTGAAATTCCTTTTAATTCTCAAGGACTTGACCTGGTACTTTCAGAATTTACAAGAACAAGAACAAAACAACAAGAAGAACAAAAAATTGAGTATTATTATCTCCCTTTTTCTACACAAGAAAATTATGTCCAAAAACATTATGGTTGCTGATGTAAAGCCTGTAAGAGAAAACAGAGAGTTTTAATTCTCATGAGTCTGGTTCCAGAACCTTCTCACACCTTGTCTTGTGTGGACCCTCATTTCCAGAAGTTTATCTTCTACTGAGATGGATATATGCTCCATGTGACAAAGAAACAAGGCATGTAGAATTTCTAAAAGGAAGAGCCACTTCCAGTTGGAGGGAAAGAGATGAAGGAAGGCTGAGTGGAGGAGGAGAATTTCAAGTTACCCATGAAGCTAGGGTTCAGGTAGGCAGACAGGACAGAGGCAACAACCCGAGGAATGGCTTAGAGACAGGGCAGTTGTGGTCATTCATAGAAACTGGCCAAGGCTTTCCAAGTTGTGTTTTGCTCCAGTGCATGGTGTTCAGTTGCATCTGTATCCATGTGAGGAGACACCTGGCATGGAAACCCCTCCAGCTTGTGGGCCTCTCGATGCATCTTCTTCTGTGCAGGTTGCCGCTGACACACATTGGGCTGGAGCTATAGGTCAGATAGAGTGGAAGCTGGATGACAGGTGAGGAGCCTAGCTGTACCACCTCTAAGCTCCACAAGAAACTGCCCAAAGCAAAGGAAAAAGAAAGTCATGGGTTCCCACATCAATACCACTTTACCCACTCTGCCACAACACCACCAGCAACAAGAAAGGAAAAGGCTCATTTTCAGCAAAGTGTGAAAGTTCCACTAGCTGTGGAGCAGACAGAGCACTCCAGAGGCCCCTAAAACCCTTGACCAAGGAATGGGAGAGGTAAGGTAGGCCACCTTCCCATCATGCACCAGATCTTGCAAAATTCACATAAAGCAGAAGCTTTTCAAAAGGCAAAAGACAACTCTATGCTTTTGTAAAGTAAGTACAGAAATTCAAATCATTCTCCATAAGAGATACAATCATGGGGAAAGGAAGCAGGAAGTAGAGCAATAATATCAAGTGGTCTATATATTACTGAATCTTTTTTATGGTTTATTGAACCATGATGGTAACAAGCATTAGGGTTTTTTTGAGGAGAAAGTTAGAGTAAGTCAGGAGAGTAATGAACAGTACATCTTCACACCCAGCTGACATTCATCTAAGACTCTTTAAAGAACTGTGAAGTGTAAAATGGTGCAGATTCATCTGTCTTCCTTTACCTGTGGCAATGATCAACTTGGGCATTCTGTCAAGAATATTAAACTTAAAAATGAGCCACAGTGAGAAACACCATGCTGCCGAGACCAGGCAATCTGTCTGCAAAGTGAGTGATCGTTCTTGTAAATTGAACACTTGCCAACCAGGGAGCAATCTTTGAAAATAGATCAGAGAGTCAACCCATCAGTTTGTCTGACTTCAGTAACAGAAAAACAGATTGAGAGTCTCATTAAGCTGAAGCCACAAAGCTCTTTCTGAAGTCCAGGCCCCTACATGCGGTGGAATCTTCTTAACATTACAGTGAAAGCCAGGGCTCCAGAGACAGTGTTCCAAGACCAGATTTAATTGTGAAACTTTCACTTATTGAGAGTAGGTTATATACCAGGCACTGTCATGGGAAATTGATGTGCATTCTTACATTTAAGCCTCATGATGACATGGAAATAAGATATATTTTTCTCATTTTACTAAAAAGTAAGACTCAGAGAAACTAACCTACCCATGGATAGTCAGCTAGAAACAAGGGGAGCCAGAACAAAATTGCTATACCTCCTGAGACTACTCTCTTGACTGCTATGAAACATCAGTGCCAGTGCTAATAAGATTCTTTTTAGGGTTGGTGGGAGAATAAGCCAGATTTTTCAGGACAGCTCCAAGTTGCTCTCAAAGTAACCACCTTTAAATAGAACAGGGGTTCCTTACAGGAGGAACAGGGGCTTCCTCGATACAAACAAATCCCTCAGCTTTGGCTCCAATGACCCTCCAACAAATTCTCTCTCTCTCTCTCTCAATAAATAAATAAATAAATAAATAATCTTAAATATAAGCTTTGAAACTGTAAACATTATTCATTAATATTCATTTGTGATATAGTTAGCATTTCAAAATGATATTATTATTATCTAGTGGTTAGATTGTAGCAAGACAAAGTCCATTTCTATGTTGTTGTTTTTTTTAAATGAACAAGTTTCTGCTGAGCATAGTAGCACATACTTTGTAATTGGGAGGCTGAGTCAGGAGGTTCTCACATTCAAGGACAGTTCCAACAACTTATCAAGACCTTCAGCAACTTAGTGAGAACCTATCTCAAAATTTAAAAAGGAAGGGAGGGAGGGAGGGAGGGAGGAAGGAAGGAAGGAAGGGAGGAAGGAAGGAAGGAAGGAAGGAAGGAAGGAAGGAAGGAAGGAAGGAAGGAAGGAAGGAAGGAAGGAAAGAGATGGGATGTAGCTCAGTGATAAAACATCCCTGGGTTCAATCCCCAGTACCAAATAAATGAATACACAAATAAACAAATATGAAATTTTCTTTTGCTTAAAAGGCTGGCTATTTCCTTTACTATACAACTTGTAGCTTTAATTTTAAGATCATATAAATCAATTTTAGGCTATGCCAGTCTATACCACTAGAAGAGAGAATCACCATAAACGGTGTTCCATCTAACTCATATGCCCTTTGGAACCAGCCCTTCCCAATATCTTGGCTACACCATGATAATAAGTTGTAAATATGTAATAAGGCAGTATCTTTAAAACCAAGAAAACCGGCTCATTATCAATTAACAAAACTTGCAAGCACTCTTTTTTATTTGCATTTTAAATTTGTTTGGGTTGCTTAGTTATTTATAGCACTCACTATCCCAAAGAAAGCTAGAGCCAACACTTCTCCATGTTTTCAAGTATTTTTTCTGTTTGGCAGGTTGGTTACTGGAATGATATGGACAAATTAGTTTTGATTCAAGATGTTCCTACTCTTGGCAATGACACAGCAGCCATTGAGAACAGAACAGTGGTTGTGACCACAATCATGGTAAGTTTTGGTGTATGCTTTGTGGTGTTCCGTTTTGTCCACAGGCAATATTAACTCCCCAACTAAAGTGAACAGGGAGGGCAGAAATTGAATCTTAGTGATGATGGGAGTGTTCTGACCCACCAAAATCTGTTGAATAGGTTTGTCCTGAGCTTTGAGTCTTTTCTGTACTGTTATTTGTGTTATCTTTTGTTGCATTTATTGTTTTTGCAAAAGTGCTCGGATGTTAAAAAAAAATACAAATGAGACTGTCAAAATCTAGTTGGAAATGTATGAAGTGTTGAGACCCAAACACCAAACAGTGAACATGCAAAAGGCCAACTTCCAATCATAAAGATATCTGGGAGTAAACACCATATTTTTATCATCATTATGTTTCTTTAACAACAATGTAATAATAGTTAATAGTGTTTAAAATTATAATTTTTCAGGTAGTTTAATCATTGGATAATGATTTACATTGTCTGTTTATAACAGTAAAGATGTAAATGTAGAGATTTTAATGGGCATGTTTTATACAACGAATGTTTTAGTAATTGATTTTGTTTTGCATTTATTCTTAATGTGAAAAGAGTTTTTTGCACTGATTATTTTTCTCATTGTCTAGTGAGAAATACACATATGAACTATTGGACTTCTAGGAATTAAGAAAAATGTGATTGCTTCATTTGCTCACGTCATGAAATGAAAAAATACTCTAAATTTTAAGGCTATACTTTCCAAGAGATTCTTATGAAATTATCTTTTAAATAATAGAATATGTTATGTACTTTTCTTTTCTAAAGTCAAACATGCTCATTAGAATCGATAGTGGTGAAAGGAGATCAACAATCAGTGACCTTTCCTATCTAAAGCTATAACGTCTTCAGCTTACTGTCTCTTCAGGAAAAATATATCATTAATTATTTATGGAAGCCCTACTCTAATAAAATGGAAGTATTTTATATGATTTAGTTTATAGCTTACAGAATTTTAATTTTTAGCTTTAGGTTTTTAGTAATGTCACGCTTTTTCTAAAACTGACATTGAGGTCAAAGCATGAAAATTCCATAGAGAAGCGTTTACATGTTTCAATTAGCTACATCTGTGTTGGATCACCAGTTAGCAATTTAATGTAATCTGACAAACCCTGATTGGAAATTTATGATTTTAGAATACAAACCAACCAACTGCAGTGTTTATGTAAACCTTCTAATTTAATTGTGTAATATTTGCATGGGACTTGAAAAGCAATATATATTTATATTTCTTTTCCAAAAAAAAAGACACAGTAATGGAAAGTCATACTTCAGTACAGTCCTCCTCTTTTCAGCCTCTGATGAAGAATCCTATTTTAAGAAATTGATCAAGAAAGAAAAGAGTTCCACGCTGTTCGACCATTCCTAACTAAGGCTCGAGTCTTGTTCTCCTGTGTAATAATTTAAGCTTATTTTTCATGTGGGAATCTTCTTGGATGACCAACTCTGGACTACCAGAAAACAATTTAAAAAAAAATTGTCTGTGACTTTTCTGAAAAAGAAAAGAAGAATAAATCCTCATCTTTCCCAAGAAAATATATGTCAAAAAAGAAATTACTTAGTGATATGACATATCAGTTCCCATCTCATGAAATGAGGTCCTTGTATACAAATGATGGAACTATACCACTCCTATTTCCAAGGGTAGATTTTCTAAAAGTAAAAATCTCTGAATTCCTGTGCTTGTTTTCTGAATATATGCAATTGTTTTCTTTACAGATTTTTGAAAATTTTGCTTGTTTTTTTGTGAAATGAAATGTATTATTGTGCATTATAGATACAATGTAGAGAATCTCCTTTCCATCCCTTTTATTAAAAGGGTTGGATATAAAATTCTTAAAAACAAAATATTGGATTAATTTTGCAAGCATGGCTAGTTTTCAGGAAGCATGCTCTCAAAAAAATTAGTAAAAGTCACTGAAAATCCAGTTGTTTTCTCTCTATATGAAGAATATTCTGTAAAATTATCTGTGGTTTGACAATGATGCCATCATTATTTTTGCTATCGAATAGTGTAATACTAGTATCTATCTTTTTTGTATGAATTGTAATCTTCCTATAAATAATACCTCTGGTATTTGCAACTGAATAATCTTTCAGTAATTCAAAAATATATACTAGAATTCTTTCCCTGGAAGTGTTCTTTTTATTTGCTTTTGTTGAAAATGGTAGCCCAGTACTTACGACAACTCTATCACCTCATTCATTTTGAAAGAAATATGATTCCATGTAGATTAATGTTTATAACTGCATGTAATACTTCCCCAAGTTCAACTGAAAATACCCAATACAGATGAGTTGGCTGGTCATTGTAATATGTACAGTACAGATCTCTAGATACAGAAGTCTGAGAATGAGCACTGGAAATCATCCATTTTGATCAAAATTGATATGATATTGCTGTTTTTACATTTGTCTTTTCTTCGTGTATGCTGTTATTTATATGTTGATACACTGTAATGATATATGCTATTGTAAATAAAACTGATTGAGAAATTCCCATTATTCATTTACAAATATTTATTGAGCGTCTGCTGTGTGCTAGGCACAGTTATAGACCCCGGGGATATGTCAGAAAACAAACGGATAAAAATCTTGCACTCGGTGGAATTTATATCCTAGTAAGAAAAAGCAGATAAGAAACATAATCCATGATTATTATATCTCTCATTCCTAAACAAAATGTGGTGTCACTTTTTATACTGCTGAAATTTTATTTTTCTTACAATAGTGTTATATATCTATAATGTGATCTTCATTTTAATGATGAGTTTATTTTACTTGAATATAACCATACTGAATATAGTATAGCTAAATCTAAATAGAAAATAAAACTGACACTATCATAATTTTTTATCTTTAAGTCTCATTAACTAGAAGTTTTATAAAATCTGTAGTATTATTGAACTGATGATGATACTGATTTAACTTTTTGCCTTCAAAGTAATCATTTATATAACAACCTAAGGAGGTCAAATCCAAATCTATGCCACATTAAAAAAAAAAGAAAAGAAAAGGAAAGGAAACAAGGAAATGTAGAATATCCAACTGTGTTTCTCCTAATTAAGCTTTAAAAATGTCAAGTGCAAACTAAGATAAATACCAACATTTATTATGGAAATTGTTTTAATAAACTGACAATCACTAACAGGTAATTCATATAAAATAATTTCTAAGAAATTATTGTTCCATAGAGCACAGTACTTGATAATAAAGAAGGAAGGTTACACTGTTTGGAAGGAAGAAGTTACATTTCACTCTCTGATCCTTCCATTGTGATTCAAAATTGAACACTTGGGACTCTATAGGATTGATTTGCAGAGATACTTCACAAGTTCCTCTTAAGGGTTTTCTAGAATTCATTTTTGTTGTTGTTGTTGTTGTTATTATATTGAAAAGATTTGGTATTTTGTTCACCCGTAGTAACCCTAAAACATTGTAATAAATTTCCTCAGGATAGAGTGTTCTGAGAGAAACATGCAGACAACTCGTCATATTAGTGATAAGACGAATAGGGTTGGGAATGTTGAGGATTTGCTTGCTACTCATATGGATTTGTCATGCAGGGAAAGCAAAATGAGCCACACTCAAAGAAACTGGGTAGAGTTGAGCAACATGGTAGACTTTGTGCAAGAAGCTTTTCTCTCTTTGTTCTTCCCACCTCCTGGAGAGTGCTCATCTTGTTTCTTTTAAGCTATATGCATCATTCATTCTGAATCCCAGTCATTATTTATGGTCCTAGTTATGCAAAACATCTAGCTCAATTCACAATCGACATCTTCAGTAAGCTGAAGGTTTTTCTAGCCTTGGCTGGTGTGTTTGGCAGGAAAACAAAGACCTGCAGCACTTCCACCCCCTTCAAAAATAAAATTTAAAAAAAAAATAAAAGAAGATACTAAGTATTTCACTGATATGTACATATGCCTACTTCAAAAGGCACAACCTAGCACTTGTCAGTTTTTACCTCCCCTTTGAAGAACTAAATCAGAAGTTCTACTATAATTACTTTGCAATGAAATTCTTATTTAGGAAGTACTGATTTATCGAGTGTGTTCTATATGGCAGACACCATGAGGAGAAATGAAAGGTTTATCTACATAGTTTTCTCAAAAGACAATATAAAATAAACAACTTCATTTGCTAAAAATACAGAAATAGTTTTCTTTAGTCTTGTTGCCTCTCTTGTTAAATCATATGAAATCTTAGTTGCACATCTTTTAATGGGTATGATAATAAATTTAAAATTTTCCAGATATTTCAAAATGTATGCCTAACTCCCACATTGGTTACTTGTTAGTTCTATTTCAGAACAATGCTTAACTTCCCTCAGTCTTTTAACTTTTCCATCTGCAAAAGAGAAATGCCTACTTTAAAATGTCAATGTAAAATGTTGATGAAAGAGCATAATTAACCCGATCATATATGATACAGAGTAAGCACTAAATAAGCAAGAACTATTATCATTTTTAGTACTAAATTTCATTATTGCTCCTCACCCATTTACACTCCTTTACCCTTATTACAAAGAATTTAGAGTAATTTGATTAGAAGAGGGGGATATTTTTATTATTTTATTTATTTTTATATTCCTAGGTCCCAGCAAATTGTCTGGCATACAATGGGTGTCTAATAAATGTCTGATTAAATAATAAATGTGCTGTTTTAATTAAGCAAAATTTTCACTATGTAATAAAAAGACACTTTAGTAAAGTTGATTATTTGCTAGCCAGGAAAACTTCTATACAGTATATGTATTTGAATATACTTGAATGTAAAATATTTTACAAATATGTGCTCTTGCTTTTTTCTGCATTATCTTTCATATTTTGATTAGGTCATAAAAAGAGAAAACAAAAGAGTAGGCTTATAATAACTAAGATTTTATACCATATTTTAGAAATTAGAATGCTTTGTAGCAATTCACCAATCTCTATAATCATACTCATAATTTAGAAAATGCTTTAAATTTCAGAATATTTTCTGTAAGCTAATAATTTTCATTTTGAAGAAGAGAGAGTGCTTTAATTTTATAGGTGGATAAACTTTCTTTACCCAATTCCAGTTAGAATATTCATCAAATTCAACGAATTAGGAGACCTCTGGGTCACTTGATAATGCCTATCAAGGGTAGTATTTAATAAAATAGTATGAACAATTTCCCACTGTGTAATTATTTAGGGCATCTCTATGAGAAAATATCATGTAATTCACACATTTTATTATTTTTAAAATGGGTTTCAACATTTGCAAAGTACTTATAAGCAAATTCAGAATTAGTGTAGGACTACTATTTTATATAAAATAAATTGCCTTCTAATCCAGAGCTCAGCTTCCTTGACTGTGAATTTTCTAGGGAAAAAGAAAAGATTCTTAGGAACAATTAAAGTTATAATAAAATTTTATAAAAAACAAATGCATTATATCAATAAATCTGTGGCCAAAAGTGGTCAGTCCTTATCTGCATATGATTAAAAAAGCTGAAGTGTGGGCTGAGGCTGGGGGTCAGCAGTAGCGCACTTGCCTGGCATGTGTGAGGCACTGGGTTCGATTCTCAGCACCACATATAAATAAATAAAATAAAGGTATATCAACAACTAAAAAAATATTAAAAAAAAAAAAAAAAAGCTGAAGTGTGACCAGGACAGATCCCTATCTCATGTTCACCAGGCCTTAGGTGGCATTTGCAAAAACAAAATGCCTTTTGCTAACATGTCTCTTTAGATAGGGCCTTTAAATGCTTCAGTTTAGGAGTATGCGTTTTAACTGAAAACTGTCCCATAATTATTAGACACTGGTAAACTTCCACATTGTAAGGATGCTCCTATTTTCTAACTCACTCATAAAACTAAATAGAAATACCACTTGAAGTGTGTGTTCATCACAACTGAAGGAAAATTATTAACTTTTAATAGGAACATATTTCATAATAGACTTAAAATGCATGGAGCACATGCATTTAAAGCCAAAATACTGGACAACTTTAGGAAAGTAAATTTAATGCAAATAACTATGTAAAATTTTTTAAATTACTGATTTATTTCTACTTTGTGTATGACAAATGCCTGCTCTAAGAAAGATTATCTTACTAATTATTAGAAATCAAAGACAAATTATATAGGCCTCTTTCTAAAGGAAGTCACAGCTAAATATAGCTTAAAAAAGCACAGAAGAATATTAAGACACATGACTTTGAATGAAGCTGACTACTCAATAGTCTCTAATTTCATGAGATATTTTGGGAATATAATTTCATTGCCAAAGAAGATAACTTAAGCTGCTCTATAGAGAATTAATAATGGACATTTTTTCTATTAAAGTCACAGTATTGGATATGTAATAATAATTCTGTGGGAAACTATTTTAAAGATTTACTTTTGTTATCCAATGTAAAGCAATTTAATATAATCCTAAGCATATTTATGTATTCATCTGTTTTATTTATTTATTTCTGACCACTCAAAATCACATGTGTAACAGTGCTGAATATACTATTTATGTCAAATTCTGAAAATTATGTAAAGGCAAATTACATAAAGGTTTTCAAATGTTTTTATAATTTCTCCTTTACAGTTTCGCTTCTCTCATTATAGGAATCCCCCTATGTTATGTACAAGAAAAATCACGAAATGTTTGAAGGAAATGACAAGTATGAAGGATACTGTGTAGATTTGGCATCTGAAATTGCAAAACATATTGGTATCAAGTATAAAATTGCCATTGTCCCTGATGGAAAATATGGAGCAAGGGATGCAGACACAAAAATCTGGAATGGGATGGTAGGAGAACTTGTTTACGGGGTAAGCAAATCAATTTATTGAAGAATTTACTTACATGGCCTGAAATTACTTTTCACTTGGGCACATATCAATTTTTAAACGTCTATTACTATTTTATAAGGTTAGAGTGATGTTTCAAGAGGCATAATGTTATTCAATGATTTCCCCATTTCAGTAAAAATGTGATTTCCAAATAATTAAACTGATGTTTGATAGCTTCAAAGTCAGAAAAAAAGGGGGGTGGGAATTCAGGGAAAAAAACAAAAGCATTTGCTTCAGGATCTGTCCTGAAGATACCCTTAAGCTTGAGTCTGGTATACCAGAGAACCTTAGACCTACAAAGCAAATCCATTCAAAGTCTGTCATTTGATAATTACAGGAGCAGACTTTCTTCAATGATATAAAGTTGGTCATTATTTTACCTAGTTATTTGTATCCTTGTTGTTTGTAATTACTCATTAGTAGCTTTAAAGTAACTGATGAAGCAATCACTACACTGCTTTAGTTTTCTATAAAGTATTCATCAACCATGCAAGATTCTCCCAATTTTGCAGAAACACCGTATATTTAAACTTTACATAATGCCATCTTTTTTTTGACACTAGTATACAGAGCAAAATACAAAAGCTAGAATTTTTCCTGAAGTGAGCTTCCCACAAAGTGCACCATTCCTTTCCCCGGAGAGTGTCAGACATCTAGTGTACATTGATAGCTGAGGGCAAACTCAGCGCTGACATTCGTGCCTGAATGAACAAGATCAGGATCACTCTCTTTGGCTACCACTGCAGTGTCAAAATCAAACTGGCAGTTATCAAATGCTAGTGGTGCTATGATATTTCAAAAGTCCAGAATTCAAAACTGTAGCTTACAGTCCGCTCTATTCATTCAGTAATCAATAAAAGTAACATACACTTGAAATATATTCTGAAACTTTATAAGAGCCAATTCGTAATTCACAGATCTCATTTTCAAAGTATACTCTATCTGATTAATCCTCATAAGACTCCTTTGAAATGAAGGATGACACAGAGTGTAAAAAGAGTGAAGATAGAAAGATTTAGAACATTACTGAAGTCCACAGAGGGACTCACTTTTCCAACCAGAACTGCAATTCAATAGTTTCATGATTCTGTATCCTGCTTTTCAGACCATGGAGCAATGACCATTTTCTGTACAGCACAGTACAGTAGGTACAACCTCAGCAGAAAGAGGAAATTGTTTGACATTATAAAGCAATCAGTTTTATATCCATGAGAAAAGAACTGCTGACTGCTTAAGTGGTCCTAAATGAGGGAGAAAATGCAGTTTACAAAAAGCAAGACACATTTTACCACAGGATTCCTGGACAGTTCATACTGAGTTTTAAGTTCCAGGGAAAATGGATTCCTAACATAAATATTCTTTGGTTAATATTTTAAACTTTTGTTACAGTAAGCAACTTTTAGACAAGGACCTTATCCAAGTTGCCAAAACTACAGTGTGGTATCCTTTATCTGAATTACTTGTGATTAGAAGGCTTTTAAAATTTTGATTTCTTTCAGATTTAGGGATATTCACATACACATAATGAGTGAGATACCTGGAGACCCAAATCTGAAACACAAAATTAATTTATGGTTTATATAAACCTATACACATAGCTTGAGGGTAATTTCATGAAATATTTTTAAATAATGTTATGCATGAAACAGAGTTTCTATATGTGAAACCATATGTTGACTCTAACCTATCACATGAGGTCAGATATAGAATTTTCCATTTGTGGTATTATGTTGGCAATCAAAAAAATTTTGGATTTTAGAGCATTTCAGACTATAGATTTTCAAATTAGAGATGTTCAACATGGGCAGTAAATCAATTCCTTCAGAAAACACTACTGAGTATTTTATCTAAAAAAAAAATCATACTTGGATTACTAATTAACTGTGGATCCACCAGCTAACTGACTTACTTTCTAGGGCATTTGTTACACGTCTATCCTGTAATGTCCCCCCAGCCACTGAGCATCACAGGACCACCTCTTGGCAAGTGTTTTGACCAAATTTTATTCGGGGACAATTGTTTAAATAATGAAAACAAATAATATGAAGATAATAGCATAATTAACAACAAAAAAACCATCAATAATACACGCTACATTAACAAAAAGTTCCAAAGTCATGCGGTTCTCAGAGAGAGAAAAGTTTAACATAATAGGTATTAATAATGTCATCCTATTTTTTCAGCTAACCTGTGTTTGAAGACCTCAATCTTTGCCACTTGAGTTGCCCGCAGTTGTCCCAAAAGGAATCTTTTTTCCATGTCTCTTCAACTTTCCACAGGTGTTATACTTTCTTTTCTGGTGTCTACAAAATCCTTCCTTGCTTCTCAGATTTCTTTTTTCTTTTTTACTGCTAACACAAACATGATTATCCACTTTACAGAGTTCCAGGTAAAACTCAATCTTTTCTCTTTTTCTAGACAAAGCCTGTTAGACTGCTGAATTATTTACTTTAAACCAATTTTTTTTCACTTGCTCTTTTCCAACTTTGCTACTATAACTGTATGAACAGATTTCTTGCTTGTGAACACACATCTGAGACACAACACCCCACCACACAGAGGCCCAGGAGCTCAGAGCCTCTCTTACATTTTTAGGTCCTGCCTGTATATCAAGTTCACTCAGATTTCCTGTGATGTGCTGCTGCCCTAGGGTGCCTTCTACTGGGCCCTGCCATACTGTGTGTGTGTGTGAATATGTGTGTGTGTGTGTGTGTGTGTGTGTGTGTGTGTGTGTTTAATCTAAGGAAATATTTCTCAAAACACAAACCATGGCCCACTAGCATCACAATTACCCATGGCATGTAAATGTTCACTACTATTTTACTACTGCATGAAAATGTTGATTCATGAGCCTCACCCCTCTCTCATCCAGAGATGTTCAAGAATGCAAATCTTCCCAACTACTAAAAGAGACATATTACAGACTACCTTTGGGGCATCACTGAGAGGTCATAGGACAAGGCAGACACACATCCCCAATGTTATTAGAGAAAGCCCATTTATGTCTTCTTAACTGATCTTTTTCAGAACTCTCATAAATCTCAGGCTTCAAAAATATGTCCTTTATTCGAATTTGTTCTCACCACCTTCATCCAATATTCACCTTCAGTTGCATCTATTTTTGTATGCTGAAAACACCTTGATTTCTGTTTACATTTCTTTTGTTTTAAGGTTTCTTGTGCCGCCAGTAATAATGTGTAAATTAAAACATTCTAGAAGATGCTACATTGAACAAAGTATGTTTAAAGTGACATTTCACATCAGTGAATGGATGCAAACATTATTCTTTCATTCCTTTTGGGACAGCAGAACAATCAATTGGAAAATTAGAAATTCTGTAACACTTCATCATGGAATATACCAAAATAAATTATAAACTTACTATAAATACTAGAAAAAATAATATTGATATGAGAAGGATTTTTCTAAAGTATGACACAAAGGCTGCTAACCCAAAAAGATAATTTTATGTAGCTACAACGAATTTAAAACATATATATTGTGGAAAAACACCATTAACTAAGTTGTGAAAACAAAACAATATATAGAAACATATATTGAAAATAAAAGTTAACATTTTATCAATTTGAAACCACTTATAGCTGGGTGTGGTGACACACACAGGCCTATAATCCCAGCAACTTGAGAGGCTAAGGCAGGAGGATCACAAGTTCAAAGCCAGCCTCAGCAACTTAGTGATACCTTGTCTCAAAATAAAAAATAAAAAGGACTGGTACTGGGGCTGGGGTTGTGGCTCAGCGGTAGAGCACTCGACTAGCATCACAAAAATAAATAAATAAATAAAATAAAGGTATTGTGTCCAACTACAATGAAGAGAAATAGTTTTAAAAAAGGACTGGTGCTGTGCCTCCGTGGTTATGCACCCCTGGCTCAATCATCATTACTACAAAAACAAAGAATAAAACCACTTTTAAATTGGAAAGTAAAAATCAATAGTCTATATGAAAAAAATGGGGTCAGATTCTGATAGTTAATGAATAAAAGAGGTGAAAGTAGCCATTTTTTATTAAAAAAATCCAAATCAGAACAATGAAATTTAATTTTTCACAAAGAAAACAGATAATGATAAATAAGATTAAAGACCAACAAGAGATGTTCAAGGCTATATGTGCTTTTCACATAGTGCTGGTGCCAGTAGAAATCTGCATTGTTTTTCTGAAGAAAAGTAAAGTAAAATATATCATGAGCATTAAAAAGGTCATTGTTGTTTGGATTAACAATTTCCTATGGAAACTGGATTGGTTTTTTGTTCATTTGTTTACTTTTGGGTTTTGCAGTACTGGGAACTGAATTCAGGGCTTGGCAAGTGCTTTACTGCTGTGCTACCCCTCAAACCATAGAAATTTATTTTAAATAGTAAGATGTATGTGAGGATTTGCCTTTAAACATATCTGCAGTCACTGTTTTAAATTACATAAAAGTAAAAAATAAATAAATAAATTCCATGATATGAGTGTTTGAATAAAATTTTATATTTTCATTTAATAAAATATTTTCAAGCATTAAAACTTATTTATAATTTGGATGCTGAAGTGGAAAAGTGTTAGTCATATTCTTTGGAAAGAGAAAAGAAATTATAAAGCATAATGTTCTGTAGTATCAAATATTTTAAAAAAGAAAAAAATATTTATAGAGCAAAGTCTAATAAGGTACATTGTAAGATAAAAAAAAAGAGTGATAGGAATAAGATAATTTTCTAATTTTCTATCTGTTTTTATATACTAATTTTTATAGCCAGTTCATATGTTAATTGTTTAAGAAAAATTACATTTATCTTACTATAGAAAAAATGATAGCTTCCTTTAATATTCTGGCTCTTGCAAGTTGTGAGCATTTGTGATGAGACTGAAGTTCAATCCCACATGAAGATATATATGGCCAGTTCCTGGTCTCCCAGCAGAGTGCATCACTATAAGTCCCTTACCCAGCCTCATATTCCACCGGTTTTTGTATGAACTGAGGTCACTGCATCAAACCAGGAGCCTGGAATGTACAGGAGTTAATGTAAGAGTGGCAGCTTATAAGTAGCAGCTTGTGTCTGGCTGTTCCTGACTCCATTTTTACGTCAGATATTTTCTTTTTAAAAGAAGTAATCAAAATCGCTTTTTGGCTAGATCATGTAACAACTTGGTTTTTACACCATATTTCACATAGTTTGATCTTAGAGGGGGCAGGATTTAATTTTGTTTGATCATTTTATTTTATTGATTTTAGAGGTAGCTTGGGCCCCAGAGCTGCCATAATGTGTGAAACCCTCAGGCTGAGTCTTAGTCCCATCATCTACAAGAAACAATAAACACAAGATTGTTGGGAAGTCTAAATGAGCAGTTTAAAACATTTAAATGAGCATCAGATACACAATCTCTTAATAAATGCCATTTTTTTTTAAAGAGAGAGAGGTAGAGAGAGAGAATTTTTTAATATTTATTTTTTACTTATCGGCGGGCACAACATCTTTGTTTGTATGTGGTGCTGAGGATCGAACCCGGGCCGCACGCATGCCAGGCAAGTGCGCTACCACTTGAGCCACATCCCCAGCCCTAAATGCCATTATTAATGGTTTTAATATATAATACAATAAACCCAATAAGGTAAACAGGCAAAAAAAAAATGTCCTCATTTTAGAGACACAGAAACAGGCTCAAAAATTTGTTCAGAATCACAGAACTCTGAAAAGGAAGTTAGTGTCTTATGATCATGATATCTGAGAATTGAAACTTTGTTCCAAAATTATTTTTTTAATTGGCAGTAGAAAATAAAGTATGTGAATAGCAAGAAATAAATGCCAGTTTCCAGATTTTTGTGCATGCTCTTAATTGGAAAATATTGTCAAACAATGGGTTTTCTTTTTATCATACAAACACAGACTTTATGACTGGTTTTCTCAGAGTTGGTAAGAAATAAGAACAGACTATTTGAAATTTGCAATTCATAAACTTAAGGGCTGGCCAAGGAATGAATCAGTGGCAACATTCCAAGTGCAACAGAAAAGGCAGCAGCATAGCACATTCCTGGCCAAGAATTCCGAAATTCAGCCATACGGAAAGACTATTACTTCTCTAATGCTGCACTGTCCCAGATCTTTAAAGACTAATAGCAGTAACTGGTGTTCAAGTTACTTTTGCTTATTTACTCTTTCTGTTTCACATCCTTTTATCTAACTGCCAGCACCAATTAAAATGTTTTATGAAATTTAAGTAATATCTTATGGAAACAAATTACTATTGATGTTTATTTCTATATCTAGGATCATTTGTTGTTGATACTAAAAAAAAAAATTAAAAAAAAAAAGAAGAAAGAAATTAGAATGAGTGCATGACTAGTTACCTTTGAATGAACCACCCCAGAGCTGATTGCTTTATGAAATTCATTAACCTGTGTGTTTCCATGTGTCTTTTCTCTTATAGAAAGCAGAGATTGCTATTGCCCCTCTGACAATCACTTTGGTACGAGAAGAGGTCATTGACTTCTCTAAGCCCTTCATGAGTTTGGGTATATCTATCATGATCAAAAAGCCTCAGAAATCTAAACCAGGAGTGTTTTCCTTCTTGGATCCTCTGGCCTATGAGATTTGGATGTGCATAGTCTTTGCCTACATTGGTGTCAGCGTGGTCTTGTTCCTAGTTAGTAGATTTAGTCCGTATGAGTGGCACACAGAAGAGCCAGAGGATGGAAAAGAAGGACCCAGCGACCAGCCTCCCAATGAGTTTGGCATCTTTAACAGCCTCTGGTTTTCCCTGGGTGCTTTCATGCAGCAAGGATGTGACATCTCACCCAGGTTAGTTTCAAAACTCACATTCTCCACTAATTTCCAAGTAATTCCAAATGTTGTACAGAGTATCTCTCTGAGTTCTTTTCCTGGCTGCACAGCATTATTTGAAATTCAGGGAAAAAAAATCAATTCCCAAATTAATATAAATATATTCATAGATCAAGTTTACCAATAGAAAAGTAACTATGAAACGTGTAGGAACTCTTGAAAATCATTTGTATCAATATTTCACTCACTCTTTTGACAGAAGGAAACTGAAATATAACTCCTTTTCATTGTGTATCCTTTTCAAAAACAAATGTTGCTTTTACTGTTCATCATTAAAAAATTAATGTTGCACTTGATATTCAACCCCACTAGTTTAATGGAAATTTCTGCCATAGAGTTTCCTAAAATTTCAGTCAATATAGTTTGTACCAGAGATTGTTTCACATAACAACACATAAATAAGCTCAGCAGTAGGAGAAAAAAAACAACCATTTAGGCACAGGACTATGGTACCCTTCCTTTTTCTAACATTTAGACATTTCTCAGTTACTATGTTCACCAAAAACAAATCTTATGAATTTAATTGACTGTTTACTAGCACTATACACATACACACACAGAGAAACAGA
Source organism: Callospermophilus lateralis (assembly GCF_048772815.1). Taxonomy (NCBI): domain Eukaryota; kingdom Metazoa; phylum Chordata; class Mammalia; order Rodentia; family Sciuridae; genus Callospermophilus; species Callospermophilus lateralis. The sequence continues at coordinate 121,099,004 of NC_135306.1, read as the reverse complement.
AAGAAATAGGGAAATACATACTTTTATATAAATTTCTCAAAAAGGCATTTTAACCACAATGTAATTGGTATTCCTAAGACCCAGGAAAACTATAAATGCTTAATTTCCAGTAACATAGAAATCTAAATTAGTAACTTTCAATGAATTAAAAGAGAAAGAATTAAAGCAAATCAAATAATGTGTTTTTAAAAAGACAAGGTAAAGGAAACATTAAGTTAAAAACCAGTAAAAAAAAAATATATATATATATATATATATATATATATATATATATACACACACACACATACATATACATACATATACACACATACATACATACATACACACACACACAGACACACACACATAGTGAAGTCAACCTAAGGGTGTTTTACTATTGAGTTACATCCCCCGTCCCTTTTATTTTTAATTTTGAGACAGGGTCTCTCTAAGTCACCTAGGATGACTTCAAACTTACAATCCTCATGCCTCAGCCTCCCAGTTGCTGGGATGACAGGCATGCACAGTTGGTGCCCAGCAACATTTTTATAATCATGAGTAATAAGGGAGCACTTTAAAGTTACCAATTCCATGGAAAATATGAAACGGTACTTCACATTTCATGTTTAACATGAAACATGTTTAAAAACTGTTTTCCACAAGAATTTTAAATAGTTTAATGATCCCCATGAGTGAAATCAGTTGTGTATATTCCCTGGATTTCTGGTTCATCCCATTTTAACTTTTCCTCTGCATTCACACTCACCTATACATCCTTAATAACCAGAGAAAAGGTGAAGGGAGAAAATGTTCATACCAGTATGGAAAGATATTTTAGGACATGGCTTATCCTCCACTTGGCTCAGAATTGGAATGCCAAATGAAAAGCTATCCTCAACTATGATCATCAATTTGAGACCAATTCTAGGCTCTCCTCTGGTCTAGCCTCACCTTAGCCTGTGTTCCATCCGTCCTTGCCAGGCTCTGATGGAAGGTAAACACAAGGTCTGTATCTACGAATTTATCAAATCTAAGATCCCATCATTGTACAGATGTATTGCTGTTCTATGTACCATTAAGAGAGTAACAACATTACCACATAAACTATGATACTATATTTTATCTCATCAACCTTAGCCTAATTTCAGAGGTGATAAAATTTAAGGGACATAGGATATTTGTGGGTTTGTGCATGTATTTCTCTTCTTTATTTAAAGGAACTACATTAATTCTACTTTTCTGTCAATGAAATGACAAATAGAAAATTTTTTCCATATTTCCAGTGGCACTTGTATATTACGATACAAAATATAAGATTATACAGAAACACTAGAATCATTCTTGAATAGACTATCAGAAAATAAAATGATACTTGCAATTGTTATTTGTAAATATGCTCAGTGACTTGAGGGTGTTTCTTCTATGTTGGTTGGAGAAAGAAAAACATGAATTACTTTATCCATGTTTAGATCCCTCTCAGGTCGAATCGTTGGAGGTGTTTGGTGGTTCTTTACACTCATCATTATATCATCTTATACTGCTAACCTGGCTGCTTTTCTGACTGTTGAGCGAATGGTCTCCCCAATAGAAAGTGCAGAAGACCTGGCCAAACAAACAGAAATTGCCTATGGAACTCTGGATTCAGGGTCAACAAAAGAATTCTTCAGAGTAAGTTAAGAAAAAAAAATAAAAATAAAAACCAACAATGACAAATCACATGTTCCTCATTTTGAAATTCAGGCATTCCCTTAATAATTATATTATTGATTTAGTTATTATAGAGTCTGCACACACAATGGTAACAACTGTGTTTAATGCTAATACTTCTTGAATTTTTAATTAATTTAATTTGCAAAACCAAATTGATTTTTTCACATTGCAAGAGGAACCCTAAGACATATCAGTAAAAAGGTAACTAAAGCAACTTTATAGAATAATTTATTCAAAACTTTCCAATGTTGGTAATGCTGTGATAATGTGTTGGATTGGAAAAGATTGGATTTCTGTACATTTTTGCACTAAGAGCCTAAAAATGAAAGCAAATTTACTTTCAAAGGAAACATTTAACTTGCTGCATTTGAACCTGAAAACCTTATTTGCAGATTATACAACTTTTATGAGTTTCATTATTCTGTAATATATTCTGTAACAATGGGTTTCAAAGTAATGTATATTTTCTCACAAAATATTAATAGCAAGATCTTATTAAGTTCAAGGTCCTTCTGTAAGACATTGTATGATGTTTAGTTTGTGCAGATTTCTCTGCTTGCAGATAACATTTTTCAAACTTATACAATTGTTTTACATGTATAGATATGATTCCTTGAGTTTTCTATCAGTATAACCAAGTTTTATTATTGTTGCTGTTTGTAGATATTTGGTCCATTATGTGGTTCAATTTTTTGATCAGTGTTTCCTCTTTTTATTCTGGTTCCACTTAAGTCCAGAGATATACTTGATAATGTCTGATCACTAAGAAGAGTTTTTGTGTGACTTCAGAACAAAAAAATAAATAAATAATAGCCAGACTGAAATTTTCACAAATATTGAACTAGGTAATATAGAACACATTTTGTATTTAATATCAATTGTTCAAAGACTAGAATTTTAATAATATTTAATAGTTTGGAAGACATATATTTCATTATTTTTAAGTTTTAATGATAGCTCATTATTCATGCTTATATACAACATTTGACATATTACATTTCATTTCATATATTAATATTTAAAATATTCTCACTCAGCTTGTAAAATTAAAATGAAATGAACTATTCTTTAAGACAGTTTTAAGTTTCATGTACTTGAATTTCAGTTAAGTGCCCTTTTCAAAAAAGATTTGATAATGATATCCAAAGATACTACGAATGTTTACATAAAATTAAATCAGGAACAAATCACTCAAAAACTCAGTCAAACACATCTTTGGGCATCTTTTTAAAGAAACCAATGAACAACATGATTTTCAATGATTTAAAGCATTGTTAATAGATATAACTTAAAAAGTAGTGGAAAAGTATTTGTAGATTTTTCTAAAACTCAAGTAATTGTCAGAAAGTCTGTCAGTTTAAAACTGCTTCTACAGAAAAGTAAGTGGGTAAAATTTACTGGCTTTGCCTAGAACCAATTCTGTGTATATATCAAAATAGAATGCAAGTTTTTGCTATCACTTGCATTTTACTGAAAAGTGATGGCTGATTGTCATTTAAATAAAGAAAATATTTGTGGGTTCATCATTCTGCCTTGAGTGATAATGTAAAAATAATTTTCACATTGATTTCCTGAAAATTTCTCACAAATAACACATTATAAAGCTCTTTAACAACAAGCCCAGTTAAAATATGTATTTATAACCTTCATAAAATTTAAAAGCATTGCTCAAATTCTCAAGAGTGGGGAAGTGGACAAGAGAATATATTGATCAGAAGTGTGGGGCTACAGAACATGTCTTCCAAGTTCAGAGTCTTTCCATGCAAGCTGGGCAAGCACTATGCCTTGTTTCCTTTCTCTCTCCACAACTTGAGTTTTAAAATTGGGGAAAAAAAATTTATAAGCATAGGTATTTATTGCTGTAGAGCACTCTGAATCCCAATGGAACAAAAAAATATTTTCCCTGGGTAGCACACTTTCAAGAATGCATAAATTGGAGTTTTCTTGTAAAATTGTCATTCATTTCCTACCTTGTTTGCCTCCTTCCTTTCTTTTTTGTAATGACCTGGTTTCAATAAATGATTTGTCTGATGGGTGGAAGAAACGGAATGTGAAGGGTATTTTTGTACCTGTCAAAAATATCTTCACCTAGGAACCCAGTAATGACATATCTATCAGCCCCACTAAGCTGCCTTGGGCAGTGACCTATACTAAGCACTTCAAAGAAAGTTGCAGTTATAATCAACTGAAAAAGAATTAGGCCATGTCAAGATGACATTGAATTAATATGTTATCTTATCTTGGTTTTGCCCCATTATGACACTTAATATGTTTCATGTTCTCTGCACCTTTTTAAGCACAAATACAGAGACGTTAGAAGAACATCTGTACTTGTCGCTTACTGGCGATTTTGCTGTTTAGACGCTTGCATATTACACACCTGATTCAAGCATACTGGTTTTCATTTCAATTCAGATATTGTCTTCTGCAATCATGAATGCATAAGTGGGGTAGATTACTATCTCAAGGTTTATAATGTTATCAAATTCCTACTGATGAGCTATCACTAGAATACCAGTCTTGCTGCATAAGCTACAAGAAGGGGAAAGCAATCCACCTGATAGAAACATGACCATTAACTGTAATGCATTATATTTATACATATTTTCTATTAAAATAAGGTATGGAAAAATATTTTTATTTATCTATTTTTGTGCCAGGGATTTAAACCAGAGGCTCTCAATCCCTGAGCCATATCTCCAGCACTTTTTATTTTTTTATTTTGAGACAGGGTCTCTCTCAGTTGCTAGGGCCTTGATAAGTTGCTGAGACTGGCTTTGAACTTTCAATCCTTCTGCCTCAGTCTCCCAAGCCACTGAGATTACAAATGTACCAAACAAAAAACACTTAATTTTTGAGAAATTAAAAGGATAGCACATTTTTTTAAACTCCAAGAATTGTTTTAAACAATAAAATAATGCTTTAAATCAGAGAGCTTCCCAAGTATTTTTTACAATAGTGATGAGACAAATAGACCCAAGCTTAATTTCCTAATTACAAAAAAAAAAAACTCTCATATTATCTTTGCTTATTACCTAACAGCATATTTACTCCCCATGCCTGACCTTAAAGTACATGCTACAGTGGAAAATTTAAGTAAATTAAGAGTTCCATTTTCATTGTATTTATGAGCTTACTGAGTCTGCAAAAATTTCCTCATCTTAGCCTTTCTCATCAAATTTATAAATATTTGCTTGCTTTAACCCTGCAACAAACATTCTCTTTCAGTCACAAAAAAAGCAGTGATGCATGCCATTTCCAGTCCTTTGCCTCTTGATTTCCCCTCATTCTTTTACCATGTACCTGGTCTTATCTGCATCATGTCCCTTTAAATCAGAATCAGAATTCCTGAATATTAACATGGTGACAAATGGGCTGTTCCCCCCACCCAAAGAAAGTTGCTTGCAGCTTCCTATTTTTTTTCACTGACAGTCTGTATTTTACAGTTTCTATTGTACCTGAAACCTCCCAAATTTAGCACAACTGTTCTACAGATTCTTCCTTTTCTTGATTTTAAAGAGATCTAATCAAGCCAGGCATGGTATTGCATGCCTGTGATGTTAGTAACTCCAGAGGCTGAGGCAGTAGGATCTGAAGTTTGAAGCCAGCCTGGGAAACTTGGCAAGACACTGTCTCAAAATTTGAAATATATAAAGGACTTGGGGATGTGGCTCAATGGTAAAACACCACTGGGTTCAATCCCCAGTACCACAAAGAAAAAAAAAAGTTTGAGTTCAAATCTTTCTCATTTAAGTATACATAATTCAATGTACTTAAACAAAAGCAGCAGTAATTTTATTCACATTGGCATTATAAGAATGGACTATCAAAAATTATCAGTGATCTAAAAGTCCTAAGCCCTAAGAATATTTTTTCCCATTTTGCTATGCTAGTTTAATTTAACTATCCTGTTCCTTTAATGTGCTACTTAACTGTAACTGGAACACTACCAAATAAATGGCAGGTTTCTGATTTCTTAAAATGTTCAAAAAATATTTCAATTAAAACAATTCACTGATTTTATTTCTTCTGTTTTTAATGTATTATACATAGTAGGGTTTACAGTATATGTGGAGACTTATACCTTTTGAGGTGAAACTCTGAAGTTATATTTAAAAAAGTGATTATATGTCTAAAGGATGTTGTTTACCAACATTTGTCTGATTTTGAAATCATCAGAGTAAATATATGAGGACAATCTCTATTATGTGATCCATGGAGTTTATATTTTTCAGAATTAATTACAAAATGAAAGAGATTATTCTCTGGAGCAGAACTCTAGTTTTAAAAAAGGGCTGAATGAGGCCTACCAATGTGGCTTAATGGATCCTATGGCTGGGTTTGAACCCCAGAACTCCTCTATCTGGAATACACATAGAATATTTACAACTGAATTAACATGTTGACATAGAATTTCCTATCATGAGAATTTCCCACCAGAATTAACCTGTCAAACACCTAAACATACACACACACATACACACACACACACGTACACACACACACACACACACACACACACACACACACATACACACCCCACAACCATACTATGGGATATTTTCAAGTGTTTGTAGTATAAAACTATTTCACAGAACAACACAGCATGTCTATTTTCCATTTGACATTTATCAATGTTTGAATATACTTTGCTTTGGTTCACATATTTGAGTCAATCTTGTTTGGTTTATTATTTAGGTTTATTGACTACTAGTTTCCCATCTTAGAAAGTCAAAAATTTGAATCCACTTTTATCAGTCTTTTCTTTGTCCACCTGAATAATTTGCTTTTGCCCAAATACATGTATCCCTAAATTTGGTATTTAGGACAAGAAGAACTGCTTCTTATCGGATTCTATATTTGGTAAACAAAGGAATATTAATATAAATAAATGTGTTTATTATTTAGAATTATGCGTCACACATGAAATCTAAATGAAGCCTCAATTACTTTTTTATTTAGATCCAGATACAAAATGTTTGCACTTGTTATTGAAAAAAATGTAATCATAAAAGTTTATGTGCATTATCCTATTATCAAACATCAAATGGAGTTAGACCTTTCTATCTTACTAAATGTATGTTTGAAACACATTTGAGTTCATTTGGGTATAATTTCACATTAAAAATGTATGTGTGAATGGAAAAAAATATAATGTCAATGCAGATGCTAATAAAAGGACCTGGGTAAATTAAGTAGCCGGAGCTCAGGTAGACAGAAGTAATTTATAGAAATAAATGTTTCTTGGCTGGAGTCAGGATATGAGAATGACTCATCAAAACACAAAGTAGGAAAACAGGAATCACTTCTCCTTAAAGTTTGATGTATATTCTATCTGGAGATTTTTGTCAGACAATGTCTAAAAAAATATTTTGACAAAACTAGAATTTGATTCATATGTTGTGGATATTTGCTTTTTATACTATAGAAGATTTCTCTTCTTTCTTTGATGTTCAATTACTGACTTGATATGACCCATACATTTATGTATGTCTTCCTTTAGGTATGAAGAAAGATAAAAATAAAATAACTATCCTTATTGGTTTTAATTCAGATATAATATTAAAAGGAGTTCTGTCAAGATAAAAGGACTAGATCAGTCTGGTCTTTTTCGAGTTTATCATGACTGTGATATAAAACATGATTTTAAATGTTCATTGCTGTTCATGGCCTTGTATGTTTAAGACGAATAATAAGTTGGTATTTAAAAATAATTGAGTATAGTAATTTTTTTATTATGGCAGGAGGTACAGGCCTCTTAAAATATCACTTTTGAATGTCATTTCAGTGATTTCCTTAAATAGTTTCAAAGGATATTTTTCCAATAGTGAAAGAATAACCTTACTATTATGTTACTGGTATAGCAAATTAGAGGGCAATGGGAAGATACTAAAGGGCTTTATCATTCTTTTTCCTTCGATCAATTTTAACTTGTTGTTCCCTTCTTTCCTGTATTTAATTTTATTTCAATTTCCTCCAGAGATCAAAAATAGCAGTGTATGAAAAGATGTGGACCTACATGCGATCAGCAGAGCCATCAGTGTTCACTAGGACTACAGCTGAGGGAGTGGCTCGTGTCCGCAAATCCAAGGGCAAATTTGCCTTTCTCCTGGAGTCCACTATGAATGAATACATTGAGCAGCGAAAGCCATGTGACACGATGAAAGTGGGAGGAAATCTGGATTCGAAAGGCTATGGAGTAGCAACGCCCAAGGGTTCCTCATTAAGGTGGGTGGAATAGTATAACAATATAACATGTGTTGTTATAGTATTCCACCTTCCCTGATGTCCCTGAAAGAATTATTTTGTTTTGTGTGTAAACATGGTATGTTTGTTTGTTTTATTTTCTTTTTCTCCATTTCATATTTTTTGGTCAACAATCAGGTAAATTTTTTTTCTTAATTTTAGAATAATCTAGTTGATATAAACCTTTGAAGGCCATATAAAAACCAAACTGGTTGAACACTAGCTGTTTCCAGTGGGCCTAAAACAGGGGTAGCATATACTTCTAAATCTCATCAACATTTTTTTGGCCACCCAAATCTACACTGTCATTGTGTCAGTAATAACTCTACATTTTATCATTTTTTTTTTTTAAACACATTGCCTGGCCTCTAGTTTCTGACTAAGAAGAAATTGGCTTCTTGCCAGCCAACCATATTTTTTTTTCCATTTTGATGTTTCATTTATTATGGTGTCATTCTATTTTATATTATCTTGAGATTATGTTGGTGCCAAGTTTAAAACCACATCTATTTATAAAAGCAACCAAGATCAGGGAAAAACAGGCTCTGGTTTTATGGTGCTTACTCAAGTCACACTCCCACCTATTTTAAAGGGAGTGTGGTGTAAGTAAGATCTGTGAAATTAGATCCAATGACAATACAAAAAATGTTTATAGAGAAGCCCCTTAAATGTGCTTCGTGAGTCAAGTGTTACACATGTGGGGTAAAAGTGAGACTTTCATTCTTATGGAAATATTGGTTAAATCTGCCCTTTTTATCCTCTTGGTCCTGGACATAGAAAATTCACATGTTTATGTCCAGGAGGCAGAATTTCCTATTTTCCTTAAGCAATAAAGGCTGCTGTTGAATTGATGGGGCTAGAGCCCATCACAAGTGATGACTGACAGATTACTCTGGTCTCAGTGCTGCTTAGGAGGGATGCACACAAAGCACAGATTCAAGAGGAAATCAGAATGTTTGCTAAAGGACTTAACCAAGAACCTGGTCTTGAAAAATGATGTCTCTGGTAAGCCATTCAAAAATGAAGGTAATAAGACTTATACTATTGCCCAGCACAAATGAAAGCAATATAAACATCATATGATTGTTTTCATTGATTTCAAAAGGGGAACTACAGAATACTTTAAAATGTGCATTGGGTGGGGGAAGGGTTGAGAGATATAAGAAACAAATACCAGTACTGAAAAGGGTTGCATTAAACCAATATTGTGTATTTGCAAGCAACACTGTAATCACTAATAGGGGTTTTAGGGTGTATTATGAAAGGAATGGTTTTCAAAAGAATATCGATAAAAGTTAGTAAAGACAAATTTGGGTGTGAACTTTGGCAATTCTGAAGTCTGGTTTATTTGAACATACATCCCATACAAAACTGGAAAAATGTGCAGGGAGAAAACCAAACTAATAAATTATCCACAATAGAATTCTACCCAAAAAAGGTTTCAATCATTCAGAAACCTAAACTGGCATCAGGGTAGTTGGCCTTTGATGATATATTTTGTATGATGCAGTATGAAAAATATGTAATTTCAATGAGGTCGAGTAAGCTAATAAATTTCTGTTGTAATAGTAGTCACAAGAGCACCTTAACATAAATATTTTTTAAAAATAGAAGGGGTGAAAGAGACAGTGGTTGATATGTAGATCAGTGTTCAGACTATTGATTACATTCACTGGATGTCTCTTTTGCTCTTAATTAATTCTCTGTGGATGTAGCTGCCTTGTCCTCTGTCTTGTGTGTACTGATAAAGTCAAGCTCCAGGGACTAAAATTGGCCCTAAGATACCGGAGCGTCTGACTGCCATTGATGGCAAGAGAGTTCCCTCTTAAATGTGCCACTTTGTCAAATCCACACTACAGGGATTGTTTGGGAAGATGCTGAAGGGCTTCATCTGTCTAGAACTGTTTAATAATCAGCCATTGGCTTCCCCCTCTTTTCCTGTCCTTGCCTGGATCTTGTTAATGAGGCAATTGTTAAACTCGGCTTCCTGGATGGAGAGTTTGTTTATGCACTTTGTTTTATATATGCCACAGTTTCCTGAGCAAGCTGGCCCCTGCATGCCAATACTACAGTTATTTTGCCCTATTTTTGAGAATATTAGAAGGACACTGAAGGCTAACCAGCGTTCACCTTGCCCCCTACCTTCCCACTCCCCCATCCCCAACCATCTAAGCAGAAGGCTTGCTAGATTTAAATCTCATTCTTATTCCACTAGGATTGTTTTGTTTCAAAGAGACAAACTAATATAGAGATGAACTAACAGGCATCTGCATAAATTATTTAGTTTGTAGAAGCAAGTTCAAATTAATTGTATTCATCAGAACAAGTTCCAGAGGGCATAGCTGTATCAAGTGTCTTTGAAGCATTCTGTCTTATTCAGTTCAGTAGAGACTTAGGTCTTTTCTCCTATAGGATCTATCTTTTCTTAATCAGGTCTTTAGGTTAATTGCTCTGGATATGGTCAGACATGTGTATCTCAGTGTCATTAATGATGGCTTTTTCACAGACTGCTGTTTTGATTCATTAGACAACATAAGGCTTTAAGAAAAAATAGTAATTGTTTCTTCTATGTAAGCTTAACCAGAAAATGCCAACAAATGACTAGCAAGTTCCGTTGGTCTAGGGAGTTTTAAGTTTTCAATCCCTGCTTTCTGTTCAAAATGCTTAAAAATAAATGTCACAGAAAAAGGAAGCATGTGATACTCAATCAAGATGGAAAATCAGGACTTGGGTCTTAACTGTAGACTTTAAAACAAATTCAGTCAGGATCATTACAGCATATTTGTGACTAGACTGAAAAAATATCACAACAGTGATGACTATCACACATCTTTATGGTGAAGAATGATATACAGAGCTCTTTAGAGTTCAGATAGACTATTTCAGACGAGCATTACCTGGCCATGTACCTGAGAATTAAGTCAATCGACCTATCCATTAGATGGTCAATGACAATTCCCAGAAATTATTGGTTTATTGTACTTTGATGTAAATTCTGCCATTTTTAGATGACAGAACAATGTCAGGTATATCGATCTTTTTATTTCTCCTGAATCTTTTTTTTTCAATACTATTTATACTTTAATCAATACTCTGGCTTCCTCCTCTTCCCTATTCCAGTACCCTTGACAACCCAAAAGAATAGTGAAAGACTTCTTCTGGCTGAGAAATTGGGAAAGGTTGTTTTAAAATATACATTTCAGATGATATTATAAAGAAACATAAAATTTAAGTGAAAGAAGAATCGTATTTATTTTTACTTTATTAATAATTCTATCAACACTATCAACTTTATTATATAAATTGACTATAGTACAGATACATGCTATAATAAATATATACTTTATTATCAAAATACTATCAACTTTACTATATTTTAACCACACTACACTAGTTACTATACTATTGATTTTACTATGCAATAAACAAACCTACAAAAGTAGTTAAGAGTGAATCATAATTTGACTAATACAGATTTACTGACTAAGCAGTTATTAGATGAGAATACTCCTTTTAAAGAGATTCACGATATTTAGAATCAGAAGTGTCTCCATTGAACAAGGCAGTGGATCTTCTCTGAAGACTTCTGCTAGCTCTTATAAGAATTCATATACTTGACCCTTATATTTGAAAGCAAATTTAAATACTGTAGTCTTCTATAGTTTTACCATTTAATAGAGATAATTCCCATACAAATTTGCTTGCTAAAAAGATGTTTGTAGGACTGGGTCTAAAATAAGACAAATATCCTGTCAGCAAAAAAAAAAAAAAAAAGAGGGAGGAAAAAGAAAAAAAAATAGATGCTTCAATAGAAAATAGCTAGAATGAAACTTGCATCACTGGGTGAGCTCTGGAGAATATGATGCCCAGTTGGACTTGGCGATGCCCAGTTGCAGGCACCCATGGCAACAAGAGCTAAGCTTTTGAAAGCAGGCCATCACAGTTCCTATGCAACAGGCAGCTCCCTGCCTCACAGAATACCACAGCAGGGGGGAGGAAGTACTAAGAAAGGGAAGTCTAATACCACCTCTCTCAGTATTTAACAAAATCACTGACCTCACAGATACTTGGCCCAAGTCTAGATCTGCTTCACAATGAGTAGAATTCTCAGTAGGACAAATTGTATTTCCTCCACTTTGGAGCATTTTATGGAGTAGATGTATTAAAATTAATATTCCAATTCATGTATGAAAAGTGTATTATCCTAAGAAACCACTTTCTTATATAAAACCTGTAACACATACCAAGTCACAAGTTCAGAAGTACTTAGAAGGTTTAGAAAAAAGAAATTCGCTAGACAGTGTATGTGAGAAGAGTATTCTTTTTTCATTGTTATTAAAAATGAATCAACTATTAGTATGTACCATAACAATGGAAAAAGCTTAAAATTATAGAAATGTGAGGCTGAGTATTTAATATTACTAGACATCTCTTGACCTCAAATGAATAAACTTATATATGTTTTCTGGGAAGGAATTGCAGTAGGTTAGTACACAATTTTTTATATTAACATTAAGGAAAGAAATGCCATTTTTCTTAGTGCCACATTAAAAGTTGCTACAGATAACTTTGTTTTTGTGATTTCATTATGTTTTGAATATAGGCTCTCAGGCTAAGGATTAGACAAACAGAAAAAAAGTCAATTGCGCCTCTCAACATACACACAAATGTACACAAAACTCCCTGTGGTACTGTGTTAAATAACTATTCAGTTTGCTGTTACTGATGCTGATATTTATTGTGGACACCAAGTATTTTGCATTCACAAACTGAGATGTCACATGGTAAAAGTATTGATAGGACATGTGTCCCAGGAGAAAATAATTGCACAGTAAGATCTGTATACTTCAACCTTCCCTTTCTGAATCTGAACACAATAGGGAACATAAAACTTTCTATTACCATTTAAAATTCCAAGTTTTTTCATTTCATTTTCTTTCCTATAATTAAAAAATGACTAAAATCATAACTCCTCATAAAGAGGAAACAAACTTTTTTTCCACATTGTGTTAGACTAACCAGGCATTGTACATTTGTGCCTTCCTTCTCATTAGATTTTTTAAAATTCTGAAATGATATCCACTCTGTCTTTTGACAAATAATTCAGTATTTGGTTGCTAGTTTCCAGCTGATAATTTATCATGTAGTTTTTAAATTGTTCACTTTGGGGATGTTTTGCAACAATAGGTGGAAAATTTTTTAAACTTGTTATGGTTTTTTTTTTTTTAACACTTGTTCTTTTCACCACTGTACTTAGAATTCTACTTTAGCAATGTTCCTGAGAAAATGGAAAGTTTGTCACCATTTTAGTTGCTACCACTTGAACAATGATAAATTTAATAAGATTAAACTGCTATAAAAGAAAGTTAGCAGCTTATTTAAATATTGACAACTTGATTTGATGAGCCATCTCAGACTAGATCTTAATTCTGATGGTTCTACGAAAAGTCAGAGTTTCAAACTAGTGTTCTTTTGATCCATGCAGTTGCCTCATAGACAAATATTGTAAAGAATCTCCACAAAGAATATCTGTATCCCATACAATTGAACATGGCAGCATACACCTGACATGAGTGCAGAACCTGTAGCCACCAGGTTAAGTGGCCTGGACCTCCACATGCCAACTGTATTTTGGAAACAAAATCATTCTAAAATCAAAACTCATAATATGATTAATAATAATAAGTGTGCTGAACACTCTCTGGGTGAATTTACCCATACATTAATATTACATTTAAGTATTTTCTTGGTATATGACAAGCAGCCATACAGGTTTCATATTATGTCACTGATCTTCACAGATCACAGATCATCTCCACATAAGGAATAATCTCCAGATACAATTCACACTCCCCTCTCCACCGCGCGCGCGCGCACACACACACACACACACACACACACACACAGTAGTCAGGTTAAGAAGAGGCATGGGAACAGAACAAGTGTGTGAAACGTTCAGTGAATTTGGATCCCCTTTCTCTACTGATGGGTGGAAGCCCAGATATGAGTTCTCTGGAACTAAAGCTATAAAGCAATGGAGGAAAAACAGTCCCCCTGAGGTTTCCGGCAATGCTAAGATCTAGAAAGAAGCACAACTAAGACATCCTAATGAGGAAAAGAAAGAAAGAAAGGAATCCAGTCAGTCAAAGCAAAGCATCTGAAAGGATTGTCTAACAAAAATTGGGAGGTAGGAGAAAGAAATGGAAGGGAAATTTATGGAACCAGGAATCCTAAAGCTTGAAGAAAGGAAGAGCAGCAGATATCAGTATGTGGGAGCTACTGTTTCTGCTTTTATATTGTATGGGTATGTTGTTGTTCACATTTAAGTCTTAGCTGGAGGACAAAAGCCCTGTGCCAGAGAAATTATCTATCTGAGGCTTTCAGTATCCCCAGATTCAACTGGCAAGGAATTGGCAAAGTGTGCACGTACTCCCATGACAGGAAAGGACACTAAGGCATGCCATGTCATCATGAGCAGGCATTCAGATTAAAGGTAAGGAGTTAAGAAATGCAGGAGATCCATGTATGGAGGGCAGTTCCTGTTTGCCTTTAGAAGTGGTCAAAGTAGATTTGAATATGTCAAATTTCAATAGTATTCCCTTTCTATTGAATTTCTTTTCATTTCCTCATTCTTGGAATTCTCCAGAACAAGATTTAAATCCTCCAAGAAAGAAGGTGTTTTATTTTTTTCTCTGCATAGTATGACGTTTGATAACTACTACAAAGCCACTCATGAACCACTTTAATAATAATTCAATTATTAAAGAAAATAAGTGTGGGGAAGTAGCTCAGTGGTACAGAGCTTTCCCTGCATGTACAAAGGCCTGGGTTCAATCCCCAACACAACAAAAATAAACAGACAAAACTAAAGAAAATGTCTGAGGTTAATTTTCTTCACTATAGGATCTCAGGGTATGGGACCATGATTTCTATAGCTAGGAAACACTCACAATTACACCATTATCTGTATTTATTTTATGAGTAGTTCTTCATTTATCCTCAGAACATGAGCAAAGGTGCAGGGACAAGTTCTGTGTTGCTCTTGTTTGCACATCCCTTCTATAGGATTCTATTCTTCAAGACCACCTTCCTAAACATAAGTATGCCAGGAAGATGACAGCACAGGATGCTCAGAGAGATTGTAACTCTTTGATAACTCTTACAACTCTGAATAGTTTCATGGGGACTAAAAGAGAAGTATTCAAATCATGCTGAAGTAAATTCCCACCTCTCAGCTGAGAATGTGGAGGTAAAGTGGGGAGAAACTGAAGAATAGTAGAAGGGGCTCTTGATGCTTTCATTAATTAGATACATAGACAATGTTTTATGTACACACACACACACACACACACACACACACACACACTAAACTAAAACAGGGCTTTGGAGGGAGTGACAATCAAGTTTACCATAAAACTCCAAAATGCCGATTATAAAATACTATAAAGTCCACTTTGTTATGGAGATACAATCTACTCTTTAGTGTAGAATTCTATACTGTGCTGCTGTAAAGAAGTTTTATGCTAATAATCAACATCCACTTAAAAGAATGGATTAGAATATGGTCATAATTCTCTTCATGATGTCTTTTCAAGTTTAATTTAGCTGAGAATAAGAAACCATAGATCATTTATTTTAAAGATTGTTCTACCCACAAATCAGTCTTATAGCTCTGTTTTCACAGTGAAATAACATATATCTGATTAACTTTGCCACAAATATATAGCAGCATACCCCCCAGCAACACCTTAGAAAATCACTATTCAGTCTGGGTCCTGAACCTGCTCAGAAAAAGAATTATTTTAATTGTCTGAATATTCTATAAACAATAATTACACTAACAAAATTCATATATACCATGAACTAATGCATTATTTGTCCTCCTTAATATAAAATCTTTTTCATAATTGAAAATATTTTCTTTTAAATGGACAGATTTCATACTTTCTAAAAATATAAAGTTCACTTTTAAGATATATATATATATATATATATATAATGAAATATACTTTCAAGATGCTTGTGAAACTCTTTAAATGCATCCTTTAATGTCACCCAACTCAACAATAAAGAAAAATTAAAGATACACAAACATTAAGTGTATGTACAATGCTGAAATGTTGGAGAGATCTGTGATTTTAAAATACCATTGACAATACTAAGTCTTATTCTTATCATGCTGAAATAAATTAGATTTTATTTGGCTTTCATTTCTTCTTAATTCTGAGTGCTCAAAGAAGAAACTGACCCATGAATACATTCTTACAGAAATGTTAAAAATTCAATCTTTTCTCTAAGCACTAAATATGTGGGAGTTAACTGCAATAAGAATTAAATTCAAGTTAAACAAACAAATGTGACAAAAACAGTTCTGTGATTTTAAAGCAAATAAAAGAATATACAGATTCTCTTCCTTGTTGCTTCACCTCACAGAAGATATAAAAATTGTCAGGAGCCACCTATAGGATTTCTGCTGCTATAAAATCCTGATTATTTCATATGTGGTGCTGAAAGATCTGCAGTTTCTGAATCGTGGTAATAGGCAAAAGTTCCAATAGTAACCAAGAAAAGCATCTTCAGCTCCCGAGTCCACAGTGTCTCCTCTTTCCAGGAATTTACAACTAGAACCACAAAAAAATACTCATAAAGCATTATCAGCAAGTACAGCTCCTTTATGTTGCTAATGTTTTTAGCAGAAAAACACAGAGAAATTTAAAATGTAAGCAGGTTTCAGAGTCCTAAGATAGTACCCTAACCTTTCTTAAATTTGAAGCTAGTGAAGGTAAACAAAAATAGGATCCAAGTACAGTTGACCTCAGATTGTCTCCCCACGTAAAAAGCAAATAATATAGACTGAAAAAAAAGAAAAAAGTTACTTTTTACTAAATGATACAACGAGAATATCATATATAGAAAACTAAAAATTATAGCACTATATTTCTTAAATATAACATTAACAATAATAGTATAATGTTATACTTTTCAAACAAATTCCACATATATTTTATAACTTGTTCCATTTAACTCTTTTATCATGTCATTTTATCATAGAGACACTGTAAATTAAACGTTAAGTGACTTGCCCACTGTCAGCTGAGGTTAGAACTAAGATCTTCTGACTTTCTCCAGTGCTCTTATAGGAAAAAGAACAACAACAACAACAACAAAAGTATTTCTTATATAAAATACAGTTTACTCTTAAAACTTACTAAACACTATCTGTGATTCTTCCCTCCTATAGTTTTGACAACACTGGCAATTTCAAGGCATATTGGAAATACCACATAGAGGTTGATTTTCCCAATTTCAAATTTATGTTAAAAATTGGATGTTTTTGTTGAGTTGAAGAACTTTCACAAAGATAGATTTCAGGTTAGCACAAAGAAAGATTTTACAACAATTAAAACTGGTTCCAATAAATGTGGAGAAAATTGGCTTAGGATCCCCCAAAATCAGACTTGTCCAAGTGAAAGCAGAAAAGATTCTCACATCTCAGAGAAAGGAGATAGTGATAGTGACCACTGTATTCTCTTCCTATTTTGAGACTATTGCAATTCTGAAGTATACCCTGGGCTACATTTATCAGAACAAACTAAGAATTCTCTTATACGTCTTTGGAGTGTGGACACTTAATCAGACTGTGAGAAAATTCAATCTCAGAACCTTGATAGAAGCTTATCTGATTTTGGAATTAAATAAATCACTTTGTTATTGAGTAGCTACTTTCATTGCAGACTACATTGTGAAATGGAAAGATATTTAAGGAGAGCACTTCTCTGTGAAAACCAACAGAGCTGCAAATAGATATAGGTTTTGTGCTCCTATATAGCAGACATTTAAAATTATATGTTGACAAGGTTCAAACCTGACAAAATTCATTGGATTATTTAAGAGGGGGGATAAAACAGCAAAAGTAAGGCACATGAGAATATAAGGAATTGTTTTGATTTTTTTCAAAACAAAGCTTATATTTCTACATCTAGATATAATAAGAACTGATATTGATGTAAGGTTGTATCCTGTGGCGTTTCAATGTAAAATGCTTGGGAAGGTGATTTTTAAGTACATCATAATAACCCTAACAACTTCAGTACTATTTAATCCTTTTTCCATTTTTCTCTTCATCAAGAATAGCAATCAATTTATGTCCTGAAGCATGAATATTGCACAGCCACTGTAATTTTACTCAATCTATGCAGTATACCTATAGTTGTTCTTATTCATAGATTCCCAGCTTATTTCTAAATAAAAGGATATTTCCTTTAAAACTGTCATATAATTGACTTTCGTAGATGAAGTAGGTGTTCCATAAACACAATTTAATTCTTTTGCCCATTGTAAGCATAACTTTACAATTTCTGGTTGTATTTATTTCAGAAAAAAAGGAAATTCTCTTTATATATACATTTTTTTTTTATTTTATAGCATTTTGTGGGTAAAAGATTGGTTTGTCAGAGTAGCCAATTTTAGTACATTCATTAAAGATAATGAATGAAATTAAAGTTCCCAGATAAGAACACAGGGAATATATGTATATTATAGTTATAGGAATTTTATTATACCATATTATATCATGAAACTTTAAGGTGACTAAAGATCATAGTATTAATCTAATGCAAAACAAATGGCGACAGTAACATATGGATACAAGATGTCATTGTGTAACATAGAACCTGTCATGTAGTGTTTTTTCCCTGCACATTTTCATGATGGCCATTAGAATAATGATGACAACATCCCTCATTTTAATGTCTCTGGAATACACTGGGACATACCGAGGTTCCAAAGCACATCCATCTTCTCACCTACTGTCATTTTACTTGATGAAGAATTTTAATAAGTTACCCAAAGTTAAATAACAATAGCACATGATCTTGTATGGGTTCAGGTTCACTCTCGGTCTCCACTCTCCTTCACGTCTCACAGAATTCAATCGATTGTCTGGTATTTTATTTTATATGGGAGCCAATCACCCACCTTCTCTGAAATTATGCCAAAGGGTAACTAAGAACTGACTCTAAGCCCAGTTAATTGGGGCTTAATCTCAAAAAAAGATAAGATAATTCAAATAAAACCATGTCAGAGACTACATAAATGAAAGAAAGTCAAGATTTAATAACTAAATACTGTATACCAAGCATATGTATATGAATGTATTTCTAACTCAACTTCCAAAAATCCTTGAAGTTGGTGCCGTTATCTTTATCTGGCCAAATGCTGCTACTGAATCTCAGGTCAGATAGCTGATGAGTGACAGAAATAGTATTGGGGCCATTAGTGTTGAATTCCCAAATCCATACTTCCTTCTCTGTGCTTCCTGTTTCTCTCCAATGACACCTGGAGTCCCAGTTAGCCAGAGACACATTAAGGGGAAAAGAAATCATCTAATAATGGCCATACTGCCCTGAACTTGCCTGATCTTGGAAGCTAAGCAGTGCTGGGCCTGGTTAATACTTGGATGGGAGGGGGGGATATCTTATGTTTATTTAATATGTAATTCCCTGTTTTGAAAAAATTAAAAAGCACTTAGTATCTAATAATACCCATTTCTCAGACTTTTTTCTAATATTTACATCTAATAAGACTTTATTTCTTAGATTTTTACAATCATTATTGTTCATATGAGATTAAGTGCCATTATACACAGGGTGTTGCTTGTAGCACCATCATTTTATTATCAGCAGACAAGGAGCATATCAGGGAGGTTGGCAGAGAACACCACAGCACACCTCCTGCTCCCGAGGAAACTCTTGGTGCTCCCCGTGGTACAGCCTCCATTATTCACTGCAGCTGATGAAAATTAACCCAGCAATGCCCTTCCCTGAATTCCATGCTCTTAGTCAATCTTTGATTTACAAGAGCTCTCTGACAAGACAAAATGACTGAAAAGCAGACACATTTTTCCCCCTTTACAAAGCTAATGTTCATTCCCCTTTGGCTTAATCCTTAAAATGGGTTTTAAATTCAATTCTGTGAAAGCCCCAAGTATATCAGACAGTTGGTAGGATCTTGTGAGACCTGAGGAAAGGGTTGGCCAGAACTGAACTTGACTTTAATACAAGACCATGTTCTATTATTGTTTAACTTTGGGTATTTCTCCCCTAGGAGGAGGACAGAGGAGAACTAACCAGCTCCAGGACCAAGGTAAGAGGGGAGTTTTCTTTCAAAAGAATGGGTTCCATCCATTTGAAGGAAACCCCTCCCCCACCTATTTTTTAATCCCTTTTTATTTATACATTTATATTTTTTAACCCACCAGCATTAGGAAACCAGCTTGCCACCTGTGCATAATAGTTACCTGAACATCCACCTACAAATGTTATAGCAAGCAAAAAGAAAAATCTTCACACAAATCATACCAGTTATATGCTACTACTTTTGTGTTTTCCATCATCATTAAATATTAGCACCAGTCTTCCATTAAGGCTTATATTCTTCAGCTGTTAATTTCTCTATATGTAGAATTATGCATAGTTACTGGCAATCAAACCATAATGAGTAATAAGAAGGCACTAAAATATTAAAACTAAAATTCAATGAAATATATCACTATTAAAATTGTTTTTAATAAAAGAAGCCACTGATATAATTTAAACAATTTTGAAATATAATCAAACAAAACTTTTGATCTGAAGTAATATAGACTTAATGAGATTTTTAATGAAATGATTCAAATGATTAGAAAAATAAGAGGAAAGGGAGGAAGTATTATCTTGAGCATTATTTCCCAGTGCTGATACACCCTCTTCCAAGACCTCTTTAATATTGCTTTTAGTGATTTTCACTGTACTCTCTACCTTTGTGTTGTCTTTGGAAATCATCGGTAATCACTGACTTCAGCATCTTTTTTCAAATTGTCCTTCCGTAGGGGAGAACCCCAGGGGAGATACAAGTGAGAGATCTAAAAAGCCACTAGAATTTGAGATTGTCCAAGTATGGATCACATGGAATTTACAAAAGACGCCAGCTTCTAGATGCTATTCAGCAAGAATTCTTTGTTCCCATTGTCCTTCAAAGAGGCTAGATCTCATATTATTAAAGCAGATTTTAGAAATATTTTAGGATCAGTTAAATAAAGCACTTGAACCTCAAGAAGAAGGGATTCTTTGTAAGAAAGAAACATACCCAAAGAACAAGAATTTTATCAATTTATTGCACGAAAATTGAGTCATCTTTCAGAAATGCAATTATACCATTTTGTTACAAATGTGTTTAAAAGCCTGATATAAGAGACTTGGAGATTTTTAATGAAAGAAAAGTATTTCAGAAGTTGTATTTTTATTACAGACTGTTGTCTTCTGATCAGGAACAATAGTAGTCATGTGATTGAGAACATAAATGAAAGGACATATATAAAACAAGAAGATGATTTTAATATCAATGCATGCTGTTCATGCAGATGATTATACTGTAATGGCTGCCAAATCCAGAAACCTAAGCATTGGACTTTTAGCACATGGTGCATTTTATTGTCAGATCATCACACAAAACCTAGGTTAGACTATCTCACACATTGTCCCCTTTAGGAAAGAGTACAGGATGTATCTGAGTCACATTATTCATTCCTGATTCCATATGCCAGATATATGGGATATCTGCTTAAGAAATTGTACCCCCAAAATACAAGGAAATTGTCACAATACTTTTAGTAAACTGTTTATGTGTTGAATTTGATGTCTGCAAGGACAATAGTTATGTCAGGAAGCTTTGTTGTGTGCTTTGAATTCTTATGAAATATTTTATGGTAATATTCAAGGAGAGAATGGGTGGTGACATTCTTTAGGACAACCTGAAATTGAGATGAAAACACCGTTTCTTTGGCTTTGTTGTTTAGTGTAGTGCAAACCTGATTTTATGTTAATTGCTATAGTTCTGAACTTTTAATGGGAAGTGCAGACAGCTTCCTTTCATTGATTTGTAAGGCCTCTTTCTATACAAAGCTATATATTTATCACCCAAGCTTCTTTTTCTATTTGTGCTGTCATCCCACCAAGACAAAAGCAAAGACAAAACATAAAGTAGGTGAAACAAGAGCAATTAAAACATATTTGAAGTGATGAGTTATACCCAAGTACTTGCCTTCTGCTGAGGAACCTGAAACCCTAAATGAGAGAAAAAAGTTCAAATTGAATTTTTGTTTACTTTCAAGAATCAGACAGAAAATGTAAAATCTTGGAATCCAAAGATTAGCTAGACATATTTAGTGAGTTATTTAGTGAAGTAAATCTTAATCAAGTTAACCCAAATATACAGCTGGCATTAAGTATCTGTTAATGATAAATACTTTTAATTTCTAAAATAGGCTAAAATATTCTAATTGGTAAGGTGAGAAGAATTTTACAAAGGTGATATGTTTTATTAAACATAAATATATTGAAATTTATTTATAAAAATACCATTACTTGGGACTTTCATTTTAATTAAATTATATGGGAGTATCATATTTCCCTAGATAATGCTGCCAAAATTGTAATAGGTTTAACCATTTAGTGTTCTTATTTTGCCATACGAAGTGAACTTGTGACCCCTTTATTTTAACCACCTATAATCTCACTGAAGAACCTTCCTAGATTATTTTGTTTACACAATGTACCGAATTATCTGCTATAATAGTATCTAGTGTCAATAATATTTTGATGCTCCTCTTGCCAACATTTTACAAGTAGTTTTAAAGAATCTTGTTAAACTTAATTTTGAAATACATTTTATATCAGGTCTTCCCCAAATCTGTTTGGTTTCACAGTTGAAGGAGTGCCTGTCACCACCCAGCACACTATCCTTTTGCTATAATGAGCAACTTGCAAAATAGCAGCTCAAGTTAATTCAATGTTATATCAATTCCATATGTTGTCATTTGCATATCATCTGCATTTCTTGCTCTACACTGGAGCTGAGAATGGTATAATGTACCATAAGACACAGTTGCTACCCTCCAAGAGGGAAAAAATATATGCACATGTATCATCACAAAGTAATGTATAACTTCAAGTAAGTTTCAGACATATTAGCTGATAAATATTAATTAAATAAATAAGTCTGTGAGTGATTACTGAAAATGATAAGAAATTCAGAAACAACAAGGGGAAGGAAAAAAGGAATTCCTGGTGAAAGTTCTTTTTTGACTGTGGAATCAATTCTAAACAAAATACCTTTGGGACTAGAAAAAAACTACATGACTGGAGGCAGAGAGCCTGCAGGGGGTTTAGTGTGTCATAGAATAGACTCCCATGTTAGACAGACACAGGTTCTAATCCCACCTTTGCCATTTACTAGCTGTGCAATTTTTAGGCTTTACTTTGCTCATTTATAAAATATAGAAATAAACCTATCATATTCAATTACTAGAATTCAATGAAAACTTGATCTGGCTCAATAAAATGTAACAAATTTATACTTTAAAAGCTTATATAAGTGAATTGTTGAGAAACCTCATCTGTCAGAAAAAGGTAATCATGAGTTGCTGAAGGCTTTTAACAAAGCACTATAAACAAGCAGAAGAGCAAGGTTGTTCTGACTGTGGGTGGCAGAGTATGGATCGAAACAACCATTGGTCTTGGGTTAGAAGGGCTTCAACTGCATGATGCCAGTCTAGTAGAAATGAGAGTATGAATTTGGGAGGCACTTTTCAGAAAAACAGTTCTTACTGGATAAATGGCTTTAGGAAAAGAAGGGAAATGAAAATTTAAGTAGCCAATTGAATTTTTATGGCTGTTATTTTATTATTTATTTTTACAGTTCTATTTCTTCTGGGGGAAAAATGTTCTAATCTGTTATATTGGATTAGAAAATTTCTTTGTGATATTGTGCTTGGAGATACAAAAGTATATGTACTGAAAGATTAGAATTTAGAACATTAAGAATTTTGTGTGTATTTAAATAGACACCCCATTTTAACCTTGGGAGAAAATAAATGTTACCATCTAATTAAATCAAGTCAGCATATAATTAATTGGTATGCTTTTTAAAGAAAATTATCTGCTCCTCTTCCTTCTTGGGTATTTAGGAAAGATCAATTTAGTTAACAAGACTAACTGCCTTTCAGGTTTTATCTCAACTCAAGGAGGATTTAGCCAGAGATATCAGAAGTTGCCAACTTACTAGTAAAGGGGATATGAAAGTCTGATTCTAAAGCTTAATTAGGGAAAATTCTTTGACACCTAGGAAACTTCTCAGGAAAAAAGAGAAATAGCAAGACAGAGAAGGACTGAATAAATAGCATAACTATATAGGAAAGGGCACCAACAGGAAGCAAAAGAGCATCACAGTACTTAGGAAAGAGCACTGGACCAGAAGGCAGAAGACCTGCGTCCAGCTGGGCTTTGATGGACAAGTCACCTAACTTTCTTTAGGCCCCAGTGACCATCAGTAAAATGAAAAGGTTGAAGATAACCTCTAACCTACATTTTGACTCAAAAATTCTAGGATTCTAAGTCTTTAAAGCAGTTGATGAAATTTTTTAGCCTCAGCACAGAATAGAAAAAGAAACATGACCTGTGGTTCATAGAATGGTTTTGTATTTTGGTTATCATTGAAAGAGAGAAAGGAACATGGTTTAGAGGATGAAGCATCCAAGTCAGCCACAGGGGCAAGTCCACACAGCGCATCTTGGTCCAGGGAAGGCATCTGCATGAAAGGCCCAGAACTGATGAACCACCCACATGCTGTGAATGTGAGTGACCAGCACTCGCATTTTTGAAATTGTACTTTAGACTAATAATAACCACAACTTGAAACGCGAATAATATTCAGAGGATACATGAAGTGCTTCACAATCTAGGCAGGCATGATTTGACCTGGAAACAAAGCTCCCTTTTATATGATTCGAACACAGATAATAATAACAACAGTGTGAGTTGGATGAAAGTCTTTACCCTCATAATCTCAAAAGTACCCCAAGGATACCATAAATCAAATTTACACTATATAAAATGAATATTTGATATTCTATCAATTTATTTAACTATAACTAAAAGTATCCTTCCACAGTTTTGTTTTATATTTTGTCAATTTAATATGCAGTCTTGTGAAGAGTCTCACACATGATATGTTTGCAGAATAATAATAGATTGAGGCCACTAGCTTAGAAGTCCCTTCCTGAAAAATGACAGTCTTAAAACTCCTTCTCTATTGAAAGGAGACATCGTTGCGATAAAAATGTCATTTAATTTCTTCTACATAAAAGGAATTATTAGTTAATTTTAAAATAGTGTACTAAAATCTAGAACAGATTTTTTAAATCCATATTCATTATTTTCTTTCCAAAGTCTGTGAATGTCAGAATTGTATGCCAGTCAATTCTTATATGTTTATGTATATTTTTCTGAGAATGTATCCAGCTTTCATTAAATTCTTAAAGAAATCCATAACCCATAGTAGGTTAGAGAATTTACTCTGTGATCTCACATTGATGAAATCATGAAACCAAACTGCATAAAATATATGTAAGGGTTACCATTGAAAACACTCAACATAAAATACACAATTAAAATTATCACAATCCTTAGCTAATGCTCTGGCTATAACTGCTGACAGACAATCTCCTAAAAATCACCATGCTCCTTCAAAAATTCACATCCTTCAGGCTCAGTTCTCCAATAAGAATTAGTCATGCAAATTCCAAAGAATAAGAAATTTAGAGACAACTTTTGGAAGCTAAGCCAGTACCTACTTCATTTGTTTAGGAATCAATATGAATACAAAGGTCTGTATACTAACTTGCTTATATAAAATCCAATGCAAAGACATAAATTCATCTTGATTTATCAAATTGTTTTTCAAATACTCATAAATTATGCTGGATATGAGTTGTCTTTTCACCTACAAAACTTTAGCAAACCTTATTTGTCATTGAAAAGGCAAACTGAAGTGAAAACATATTATCATTTTTTTTGTAAATTTTTGCATATATGTGTGGAGCAATTTGGCCCAAAGTCTGCTTTTGGAAATGAGTGCACAAATCCAATGAAGCAAAAAGTGCCTTGTGCTTGTCTATCAAAAGGAATAATTTGCCAAGAAAAGTAATAGCACAGCTACAAGTGAAATTGAAAACTAAGTGGAGCATTGATAATGCTTAGGACTGGTTACTCTTCCAGGCCTAAATAGCCAATAAAGTTTAGAAATGTGAATACAAATGCCTTTCTTTAAGTTCAGACATATTTAGCTCTTGACTTCTTATCATATGCCATTCTATTGATTTTTATTTATTTTTTTATATTTTCCTGATTGATAAGTTATTTTTTGCAGTTGGTTTTTAATAGACAATATAAAGTTGTGATGTTTAGTTATAAACTCTGTTCTTCTGCTAACTTGCTTCATCCACCTTTATTTGGGAAAGCATCGTTAATGAAATTACAGAAGTAGATCCTAGTTGATATTTGCTCTTCTACCTAGATATTGCTCTTCTACCTAACTCATATTGTTATATGGAACAGGCTTTCATGCATGCAACTCTTGTAACAATATTTACACTGCAGCCATCATTTAATAACAAAATGAATAGTCTATATACAGTTAATTTGTATTCATTTTACATAAAATTATTATTTTCTTATTAAAATAGTTCCCCCCAAAATTTAGCATGTATGGGTGAATGTGTTTGTGTGTGTGTATCTGCAATACAATGAATTTTAAATCAGATGAGTTTTCCAATTCAGAATTTAAATTTGGTTTCAAGGAAGGGATATAGTCAATATATAGTATGATGGAAAACAAATTGTGTTTTATAAAATTCCTACAAAAAAAAAAAGATTATTTTTCTGAAGATCCCTAACACTTAATGGGGAAAGAACAGAGTTGTTAGCCATGAAACCTCTTTTTCTAGAAATAGATCTATATACATTTTTTTCTAATATAAATGGCCCACTTACCAGGACTCAAGTCTATTTCAGTCACTTTCATTTAATGGAGCCTGAGGGAGAAGACTCACCTTGTCTATCTAAATAAGTATGAAAGGGCAAGCCTTCTCTCTGGGCCATTGAAAGTTCTATTAAGCTCCTGCAGATTCTACCTGATGGGGCAGACCTGAAACTCCTATAGTGTTCATACTTCTCTGCCTGACCCATGCCCCACAAATAAAATAGAACCTTGATAGAAGTCAAGTACTGCACATGTTCTCCATCCTATGATCAGAGGCACAAAACCAAGTGCACCAAAGCAAATCATATAATTAAGAACAATTAATGTTTTTCTGAGATCCTGAAGAATAACCCCTATATTTTACTTCTTTCTCAAATTATATTTGATACAAAGTAGAGTATAAATTTTGGCTTGAAGAGAACAATTCTATAAGGCATTGTATTTATAAAATAAATGAGAATAGTCATTTGGTTTGCTTTTTCCCAATTACTAAAGTATCACTGCCCATTGTAAAAAATTTTGAATGAGTGGGGAAGCATAAAAAACAAAATGGAATCCAAATTAATCACAAACCCTCTACCCAGAAAAAAAAATTGTTGTATCTTTAGCCAATATTTTTATTAGTATTAAATATATGTATAGTTTATTGTCAGACTAATATCACAAAGAATATACAAATTCATTTTTTTTTGCACTTAACATCATACTGTCAGTATTTTCCCTAGTCATTAAATTTTAATGGTTATGAAACATGTCATAGGAATAAATGGTACTTGTCACTACTACCTCAAAAGTTTTATAAAAACGTACATACATTTACATGTAATCCAGAAGAATCTGATGGAATAGGCTTAGGTCTGAGCATCTGTATTTGTAAGTTTTGAGGCTTAAATCAAGCTTCTAGATAGTGGTCTGAACAGAAAATTATTTAATTCTCCCTTTCTTTGGGACATTCACATTGTCTTCTATGTTTTGAGACCAAAAAAATGTATACCATTAGATTTATTACAAGTTACTTTGCCAACATCTTTGACTAATTTCTTAGAATTGATTCCTAAAAGAGGAATTATTGGATCAAGGATAAGGATTGGGTTAAAGCTTCAGTTTTATCAAGGCAATTTTTTTTTCTGTTTTTTAACACTTTCATCAATCTATGAGATTGCCCACAATATTAAATTCTTGACAATATTGAACATCATGTTTACTTTTATTTTTCTAATATGAATGAAGAAAAATGAATTCACAGTACTTTAACTCACTAATTCCAACTAAGATTGAATTACTTGTATATGATTTGTATTTCTTCCTGCATAAATTATCTACCAAAGCCCTTTGATGATTCAAAAGGAATTTCCTTATTTCATTACACAATTTCTTGTTAATTCACATCATTTTTAAGTTGTTTTAAACTACATTAGGATGTGCTGGATGGAAACTATGAAAAAATCTCAGTCTTGTTTTGGTAAATATTTAGACATCATAACACCTGGTATTTAAATTTTATAAAGAACATAGTACAAAGATAGCATGTCAGTGAAAACAGCCGTCTTAAAATCAGTGAGATGTTTTCATATGTATAAAACTAAGGAATCCTTTTTTAACAGGATAATAAAGCATTAACACCACACAATGGTTAGAGAAATAAATTGTAGTGGGGCCACATACTATGGGCATCCAACATTAAAGTATTTGTCCAAGTAAGTGAAAAAGAATTGAATTTGTTTTAGCCAGGCTAAACCTGTTATTGCAAATTATTTATTCTACAAACTACACATGCCCTGAATATCCCGTGGTCGGTCAGAAACTAATTCTAAGTGTTTATATCATCAGTTATTCACAATAATACAGGAAATCATAAAAACACTTTACTAAACTTAAGCTTTATAAATTTGTCCCATTAATTTATATACATGTTTTAGCAAATGTACACTTTAATACCTCACCAACAGGAAATTACACTATAAGACACATAGTTTAGAAGTAAATATAATGCATAAGGCATAAAGTAATCCCGAGCATATTCAACTCTACAGAATTTGGTGATAAGTCATTACGGAAGAGTCAAGGGAGTGGCAAATGTGTTAGCCTGTGTTAAGCATGCTTTTTACCAGAAAAGTCTTACTTCTAACTTTTTAAATTTACCCAAAATTAATAAATGAAAAAAGTAAATCTGTTAGTTCCCTGCTTTAAAAGTTTTGTTTTAGGTAACATTTCAACTACATCCTTAACAAAATTAAGTCCCAAATCAGGCAGTAAGGTAAAATTTTATAATCTCAAGCTCAACTGAAGGAAATTCCAGGAATAAAACCTTTGGAGGTTTTCCAGAGGTCCTAGAATTTGATCAAGTGAGCATTTTCATCCCATAGTCAAATTCCATATCATTTCACCACTAGGAAAAAAACTAATTGGAGACTTTTTCTTACGTAGACTTCACATGATGCATAAAAGGCAAAGGCAAATAAGAAAATTTCCTGGGTTCTATTGCACTCTGTAAAAGGCCATTGTCAACACTCCAGGGTTTTCCAGTGTGGTTTATATATCCAGCAAGAATGTGTTCAGCTACTATTTCTTCCTTCCCTCCCATTTTTAAATGGGAAAAAAAAAATCATTTTAATGGACTTTATTCTGTAAAAGTTGCATTTAATACAATAAAAGGTATAATTAATGTAAGAAATAACCCACAATATTTTTCTTCTCTCTTTTGCTTAGCAGAGCACTATTACACCTTCTTTAATAATTAACTAAAGTTCAAATATCCTTAAAATCCAGAAATCAAGTTCTCAGATGTATCAAGGAGATTCCAAAGCAGTAGTTAAATGTGCTTCAGTAAGGAATTCTTCCTATGTCCCTCCTTTACCTGACTGCTTAGGGTGCCCTGACCTTGTTTACTACAATTTTTTCAGGATTCCCTTTTCACTTTTGCTGAATAAAAAATACTTTTTAACCTAGTGTAGTAAAGTGACAGAAACAACTTTATACTTTTTTTAGCTATTTAATGATTCTTAATATTAACAACATGAAAAAAGTAATCATTCATAAAATAGAACAGATGTCCAAATGGTCCTGATATATGTGGTTTATGTTACAGTATAAATAGCAATCCAAGGAGGCCTTTAGACCTAAATTGATTATGTAAGGAAATGACATACTTAATTTGACAATTACAGAAAATAACAGGCTCTATCAAGAAATTATGAAATGCTGAAAATATTAATTATAAGTGCCTTCCACTATATATCATTAAAGAAAAGAAAATTTTATATCTGATGATATTAAGTGGACTTTACT
This sequence comes from Callospermophilus lateralis, assembly GCF_048772815.1. NCBI lineage: Eukaryota > Metazoa > Chordata > Mammalia > Rodentia > Sciuridae > Callospermophilus > Callospermophilus lateralis. Next base: position 121,068,923 of record NC_135306.1, on the reverse strand, counting down.
GAGGAAGCACATGTTTCTGGAAGGAAAATGTGGATTACCTGTGAACTGGGCAATGACTTATTTATTAATCAAATGTAAAATCAAATATGGATATGTACACACATATGGATAGCAGTGTGAAACTAATCTGTTTTTACATGGCCTATTATATGGTATTAGAAAGACAATGTTTTAGAATAATTTTTGTAGATAGCTTGATTCCAAACAATTTTATCAACACAAAGCTTTTTTTCCTTATCCATTCCTTTATTTTGCTTTTTTGTTTTTTATTGTGCTGTGAAACTGTCTTTGGATATGGCTAATAACCCTGTTAAATAACCCTCTCATGAAATGGTTTTAATTTTATCAAAGGAATGGTCTAAACCAACATATAAAATAATTTGGATACTGCTTCACTAAAAAAAAAAAAAAAAAAAAAAAAAAAAACCTAAAATGAATATTTAAAGCTAAAATAACATGAATTATAAGAATCATTTTCTCCAAAATAGGAAAACTTTAGTAGTTTCAATTCATTGAAAGACAAGTGTAGTTTCTTATAAATACAAAATAAATTAAAACAATTCCTTTTTCCCAACAGAATTTTTTAAAAAATAGATGTTTCTAGCTTCACTGAATATTTATTTATTTTTACATTTTAATTTGGTCCTTTTGGTGATTAAACTGATCACCTGATATTGTTCATTTTGAAATATATTAATTATTATATGCCACTAACATGACACTTGGGAATGTGGGAACACCTAATCATTTAATTATCTATGTAGTAAATGGCAGTCTTAAAGAGAGTTAATGCTCCTAAAGTGTATGGTTTGCTCATGGGAAATGTCCACTCTTCAAGTGGATCAACACATCACAACAGTGAAAAAGTACATTATTCACCTGAAATACCATGAAAACATTTTACACTTTAACAGGCTATTTAGTTGTAAAATAGTCAACACTTTTTAGTCAGCTAAATGACATTTTACTTGCAAATCATGCTATTCATCACTACAGTTGTAGTTGTTTCATCTGCTCGGTAATTCATTTGGCATTAGGTAATCACCAAATTCAGTGTTTCTCAAATAGCACAGACTGTAGCCAGAATTCCTCCGTGTATAAACCACTCCTTAGATAAAACAGAAATTTCACTAAATTCTGGAGAAACCTCTTGGAAAAGTTAATGGTTCATTAAAAACTGTAACTTGAAAGCAGGAAAGAAACCAAATGCATGGGAAACAAAAGCCCATAACATTTTTTTTTTTTTCAATCCTCTTAGAATAATTAGAATATGCTGTCCCTATTCCCCCATAAACATAGAGAAAATCTAATCTAAAGTGTTTGTTTATAAAGTCCATATCACATGCAGCATTGCTTCCTGGGTTTAATTGCTTAATTTAAACAGTCAAATTGGATATGTGATCCTAATTTCTAAATAGAATCTAATGCCTTCAAGAAGCAACAAGAACTTTATATGTAAGAACTTATCCCTAAGAGCTGCTACTACTGTCTCTTGACTAGCCTGTCCTTTTCAGCCCATGAAACTGAGCTAACCTGGATTCTGAGACCAACTAAATCAAGCAAACTAAACCCACATAAATAAAGGGAATAGTAATTAAGCCATAATCTTTGCTGTCAGAAAATCAGTATACAAAATTAATGACTGCTTTGTTGGTTTGTTTATGCCATTTTATTTTACCTTCTGAGAATGAATTTTCATTCCAGTCTCTCTTAGGTCATTGACATTCTTAGAGGTAAAGGAATTAGAGACACAATTTTTTCTCAATTAAGAGTAAATACAAGTTTATTACTGTTCTGCAAAAAAAAAAAAAAAAAGATCATATATTTGTTTGATGAGATCAGTTATTTGACAATAAAAGAACCGTGAAAATGAACAGCACCAAATACTGCATGTTTAATACATTTGAAATTGGTTACAATTGCCTTTGGTTTGGACTCTGGTGGAAGGGACTGCAGGATGGCAAAATGAGAGGTTTATTTAGCGTCTGGGAGAAGCTTATAAAAGAGCTTAAGTCCTCATTCCTTCTAACATCTTAACAGCTGTGCAGTTTCTTACAAAATATGTTTTATCGTTTCAAGAAATGCTGTTAACCTCGCAGTTTTAAAACTGAATGAACAAGGCCTCTTGGACAAATTGAAAAACAAATGGTGGTACGACAAAGGAGAATGTGGCAGCGGGGGAGGTGACTCCAAGGTTAGCCTCAATGTCACCAAAAGCGGGTAAACAGTATGTAAAGTAATAGGTGCATCTGCTGGGAGACATATGGTTTGGACCTACTAATACCAGTTGAATTGCTTGTCAAATCCCTTCACAAACTAAGTATGCAATTACTGTCAAAGCAAAAATATTTGCAACTATTATCAATTTGTTGACACAATAAAAAATCTGATGAAAATACTCACTGAAAAACTGTAGTTAGAAAAGGCTGTGGATCAGACATTTTTTTGATAGTCCTCAGAGCCATGTTTTCGAAAAACAGGAAGAGATGCAAGTTTCTATAAGAGCAGAGCAATTTAGTGAACAGACGACAAAGAACAGAGAAGGTAAATCTGCTTTATTTTCTTCACCATTACTTGGCCAGAAATTTTACCAATTATTTGTGAATAATAACAGCAATGATGTGGCTCCACCTTGAACTAAGAAATCCTACTAGAAATTTTTTTTCCACATAAAACCCTCAGGCTTCTATTGAAGAAAAAATAAGAACTCAAAGATAGTTATGTAAAGTACACATTTTTTTTTTTTGCCTTCCATTAATGGATCAATTACAAAATTATCAGGCCAGAAAAATAAGAACAAATATATCATTACTTCATCCATGTCATATTTTCATCTTCATAAAATAATGTGGCAATAAAAATACAATTAGCAGAACATACTACATAGTGTCCCCTATATATCAATGTTTATAGACTTAAAGAAACCAATTCACAGATGGAAAAATTCTGACTGAATAACTACCTCCAACTGATAAGTAAAAATATTGAAAATACTTATCTATTTAAGAGTATAGATTTTTTTTTAATCTAGAAATTTGTCCAAATCTGCTTATCTGCAGCTTCATTGGATTATATGTTATCTCACTTAGCCATCTAATTCACACAACAATACTGTTTTCAGGGAGTATCTTTTGGGGTAGCTGCAATTAATCCTTCCCAAACCCATTCTCAAAAGCCTTTCAAATTGTCATTAGGAGTCTATCTACTTCAGAAAGAGGAAGTAAAAAGTTTGCCTCTATCCTAGGCACCATCTGTCTTAATCCATTCTGCAATGCTCCAACAAAATACCCAACTCTGGGTAATATGTAAAGAAAAGACGTTTATTTGGCTCATCATTATTGTGGATAGAAAGTCCAAACAGAGTGGATTAGGATACCTGGACACACCTTAAAATTCCATATGGCATCTCATGGTGAAGGAGCAGGAAAGAGAGAAAGAGAAGAAAGAATGAGGTCTTGTGTAAGAGAGGAAGCAAGAGACCCAGAGGCCCAGTCCCATGAAACCTAATCTAGAGGAAACACCCTGTCTCAAAAAAAAAAAAGCATTAATCCATTTGTGAGGACAGAGCTCTCTCATCACCAAAGGCGTCTTAAAGATTCTCACCACAATACTGTTACATTGAGAGTTTAAGCCTCAATCTGAGTCTTGAGGGAGAAGAATCACATTTGCATGATAATATCATTTTAAGGAGTATTAATTGGTTGTATATTTTGGAGCCCCAAATTACCTAGAATTTTTCTGATAGTTTCTATAAGTATATATATATATATATATATATATATATATAGAGAGAGAGAGAGAGAGAGAGAGAGAGAGAATTATTCAAGTTTATACTAATATTCTAGCATTCCTCTTTGTAAAGAAAGATCAAAAAGTCCTATAGTAACACCAGAAAGAATAAAAACAGATATATTATTCCACTAGAAAATTTTTGTTTGCAAATTTTACTTTATTTTTATCTCAAATATAAGAAGTATAGCAAAGCTATAACAGATAAAATTTTCTAAAAATATATTGAAGTCCCATTTTAGTGGATACTTAAGACCTTCTAGAAATAAACAGAAAAATATAGCAGAAATGTACATATATTGGGGAAAAAAAATCTATGTAACAAAATAATTGTAATTGATTTAAATGAATGATTAAACAATTTAGATCTAATCAGTTTCAACACACTGTTGAACACATTGTTTGTTATATACTAGACACTCAGTAAATATTTGTTGTCCAAAAGAATAAATGTGAATCTAACCTTATCATTTCCAAAATTAAACTGATTCTTCTTTCAGTGTGTAGTCATTGCTTTCACAAATATGAATCAGAAAAGTTTATTTTAAAAAGTTATTTCAAATCTTAACAAGTAGCTTTCCAAAATGTTATAAAAATTAACATAAAATGTTCACCTAAAATGAAATTTATAGTATGTTCTATTTTCCCTCAGGAATTTTGTTTGCATAAAAAACAAAACAAAAAAACCTAGTAGGTTGTACATTGACCTAAAGTTTGTCACCAACAGAGTAGGTTGTTGCAATCTAAATGGTAATAATAATGCCCTACTTTGAATTTGTAATGAAAGGTGCTATTTTAAATGGCCTGACCTACCTTAGATCAAACTAAATTATCAGACATCATTTGTTGTTTTTTTCATTTTCATTTTGTACTTCTTCAGGTGACTGATTTTCTTTTTAAACTTACTTCACCCCTTTGACCTGATCTCCCTCAAAAGAGGTAAAATATGAAGCAAAATTACAGAATTAAGGAATGCAGCTGATTCTAAAGCCTTTGTTGATTGGGAAGCTGAAGCAGGAGAGACAATTGCTGCCAACTGAGTGTAGGGGGAGCATACTAAGAGATCTTAGCACAAGACGGCTAAAGTCCTGGCTGATCTGATTTTGAAATATAGAATCTTGGTAGGAGAACATTAACTTTCCTAAGTGTTTCAGCTCGTGAAAAGAGAAAACACAGAAACAAGTGCCACACATGGAAAGGTTTCTATGCAAAGAAAATTGATCCCCCCCTACCATTCACAGGATTGTAATGGATGGAGTTGAGGGAATGGAACATATCTCCAGCCTTCCATTCAACACCAAATTATCTAACTTCTGTTTTGATTGTGGGGGCGATGGTAGAACCTGTGGAGAAAAAGAAAACCACTTTCCTTCAAGGGATTTATTACTTAATATGACCAACAACTGAACTATTCAGCTTCCGTGTCACACTCCACAATCTGAGATAATCAGCATCCTTACTCACCTGGTAGTCATTCCCAGTACTAGGAAATTCTGAGTGAAGGAATCTTTGACCATAAAAATTTAACAAAAGGTATGAAGAAGGGGTCCTACATCTTTCAAAAAGGACAAGTGAAAAGGTATAATTTTAGAGGTGTAAGTTTTTTTTTTTTAATTCATTTCTTCCCAATTTATTATCAACTCATGTGCTGACTTTTTAACAATCATTTCATAAATGGAGGTAGGGCTGAAGTATGTATGGAAGAGGCACTGTATAGTTAGTAAAACCTAGATTAACTGGGTTCATCTTAAGTACTTCAATTAACTACCCCATCTCCAAAGAGCATTTAGTGTTAAATCATGCTTATGTCAGATATCAGCCCCCAAAAAACAACCTATACTCTGGGATCATGGCAAATGCATATTACTTCTTCAATGGATTAGTGAACATAAGCCATAGTAAGATCTTATAACACTGATACAAAATTTAAGTTGTACTTAAAAAACATATAAACAAAATGAAAAAGTAGCATTTAGAAATATTTTTCAAAACTAAATTATGAAAGTAATAGATTTTAGTTTAACTTTAAAAAAAAAAATTTAATTACACCCAGAAAACCCATTTTTTTAATTGCATATGCTATGAAGTCAGACTACGACAAATCCCGATTCAGCTATCGCTCAGCCATGTAACTAGTTGAGTTAAGCTCTCTGTGTCTTGTTTTTCTCATTTGCAAATCTGAGTGACAGTATTAAAGAGGTAAAATATTTTTTAAATTGTCTGGTACACAGTCAGTGCATAGTAAGCATTAATCATTATCACTGTCATTATTAATGCATCATCTAGTTATGTAGCTGGGTTTATGGATTTAATCTTCTGGTAACCAAATAAATGCATGCTGTGTTTCACCAAATGCACTCAATCAGATGTAAGGTTCTGAATCATAAGCAAAATGACTGTGGCAGCCTAAAAAATATCCATAGGAATGTAGCCAACCTCCAGCAGAAAGAAACCAAAAGCAACCAACCATAAAGACAGTAACAACAAATGATCCTAGTAGATAGTGCTTCCTATTCATCTTCTTGACTTTCATATTGTTACATAGAAAATGAAAGGCTGGGTTAATTTTTATATTACTCAGGATATTGATACTAGATGATAGCTGACATCTCACTCAGACTCATTATACAGTATTGGTATTGAAAGAATCAAAGATGGAAGAGCATATTTCAAATGACTTTATAGTAAGAAGCATTTTCTAGTCAGAAAAATTTTAATAACCCCTAACCTATCATTACTAATTTAAAAACACTTCACCTGTACTTTGAGTATATTAACATAGTAAACTCAAGATAAGATAGATAAAAATGGCTTTGGTGATACTATTTAGGGTAAATACTGCAATTCAGAAGCAAAATATCAGCATGGGCTATGATTTTTAAATAATAATTCACATATTAGACTTATGAGGATCTTTGCATGAATTATGAGATGCTCTTGGTCTGTGATGCTAGAGTCACTCTCTTCTTTCAATGAGGTCTTAGAATACAGTGGGTAAGGAGTCAATCTATTGATGGATACTGTGGACATAATTTTAGAGCATAAAGCAAAGTCCTAGTAGCTGAATCATAATGCATGTAAGAAGTGAAAGCAGTCTTGTCTACCTGCTGCTTATGTCTGTCTGTCAACTTGCAGACACTTTCATTAAGTCTTAAAGGGGAAAGAAGGAAGCTTCTGGATTTTGAAAGACTCACATTTATGTGGGGAAATTATAAATGCTCAAGAAACCTAACCCAGGCCAATAGTTTTGGATTCACAGTAATTGCATACATTTTATTTAAAGATCCTCCCTAGCAGTATGTGCCTGTTACCTAAAGCGATGGAGCAGGCCCCAGTTTTATGTCTGATCCTAAACCTGGGCCTATAGTACAAGACATAACACCTACTGTGGCCTCTGCTCTGTCACTTTGCCATGCGATTCTAATGTAGTTTTACTTGAATAACATAAAATAACATATATAATGTTATTTATGTTATTTTCCACGTGAAGAACTCCTGTAAACCTTGCCGTTTTGAAACTCAGTGAGGCAGGCGTCTTAGACAAGCTGAAAAACAAATGGTGGTACGATAAAGGTGAATGTGGACCCAAGGACTCGGGAAGCAAGGTCAGTCGCTGCAGTTCGGGCCTCCTCTTGTGTTCACAAAACAATAAACGGGAGCAATTGTCAAAATCATATGGAAACCTTAAAAACTGAACATTTCTCTATGCACTGAGCCACAGCCTAAATCAGAAGCTAATATCATAAATTCCAACCACAGGGATTAACTTTCCAGGGAATCACAACGTGCTCCCCAATATTAAGGTTTTTAAATAATTTAAATTAACTGCAAATATATATAAAATAACAAAATTCCTTGTTATTCTCAAAGTACGTACCACTAATAAAAGTAGTGGCTTTTTTTGGTTTAGGTTTTCCTTATGGAGCTAAAGATTATGAAATCAATTATTTCAAGAACTGATACATTCTCAGAATGGGAAATTAATCCATAGTCATCCAGAAAAAAAGATGCTAAATATTAAATAAATGTTTATTCCACAGTTCAATCTTTTGTTATCATATTGCCACACACTCCATTTTGATTTGAAGAGGCCCTTTGATACTTCTGTGCTAACAGATAAACAGAATGAACTTTCCAATTCTATTCTCCAATCAAAGTTATTTTAGTAATCAATGTTTACAAATAATATCCTCAAGTTCTAAGACCTTTAATTTATTAATTCTTTTCAGAACAATGCAGAAACCTATAGGCCAAATTCTGTGAAATACAGTTATATTTTTATTCTGAAGAAAACAATATATAATGTATATCTTTGAATAAAGTACTTAAACATGTTAACAGAAAGTAGTTAACAGTGCCTGAAAGTCATAGTTGAAGGTTCTTTGAATACCCTTTCATTTTTTTCTGTATCTTCTCCTAAAAAATAAATGAATTATTGGTCATTCTAAGACATTAAACAAGTAGCTGGCTTAAATTGGAAAACTTCAGTTAATTTAAGAAGGAACGAAAGTCAGGTTAATTGATTCTTCTGCAGATCTGATCTCTATATTAACCACTTTCATCTGCATTTGAACCAGAAGATTGGCCAGAAAAGGAACCAATCTCAAATTCTGATGTAAAGTTTGAGAGACACAAACAATTAATGAAAGATTATTTTAAAACTGAAATTACCCTAAATTTTTGGCCTAGTTAGTTGATATCATGACTAAGTAAACAACATATAAAATACATCTTTTGAAATGAACACTTTCCTAATAAAACTATTTAAGGATCTGATTCACATTTTGAACAAAACATACTGCTGAGAAAATGATGACCAGAAAGCATCTTCCAGGTTGTCTAAAAAATACCTTTAGGAATAATGTTATATAATAAAACTATTTTTAATTTATTAAGGAAATTCTGAATTTTTCTTAAAATTTAATATTTTCTAATCATATATTTGACTATTAATTATGAGACAGTAATATAGTAAAACTAAAGAATAATGTCTAAAATATTAATCAATCTCTAATATATTTAAGTGGGAATGGAATTGTATTTTTAAAGCATTAAAAATAATTACAAATTTGTCCATATATAAATAAATTATTTCTCAATTGACCATGATAACTTATGTATTTTTAAAAATTATCTTAAAAAGACTACCCAAGTATTATGCCTATATAATTATTCCTAAATAATATTCAATATGCAAAAGTGATGTTTTTCATGAGATTTCCCATATAGACATAACAGAAAGAATAAATTATATGTACCATAGTATATTGTTTTTATATAGTTTGTAAAGTAATGATAAACAAAATGTGAAACTATCAGCTTAGAAGATCCTCGTTCCTTCAGTAGGAGATTTATGGAGTTAGATTTATTCAAGAGGAATTTCAAACATTAAAACTGAGTTTTAAAGGAAGCAAAGCCAAAAAGAAGTCCCCTTTCCCACACAATTGGATTTTAAATATGTCATTTTCAAACTCTATAATAAACCCACTTCTGGCACCCTATGTGTAAATATATAAATGCTTATATATGTCTAAGTATAGTGGTTTTCATTGCATATTTCATAATGGTAAAATGATACAGATTTTAATGAATGCAATTATATACAATATATTGATAATTTTCATAATTTCACTTCTCCTGAGAGTTATAAGCTTTATAGTTAAATTTATAAACCTACATCAGTGACTTATAGATAATTTCAGGTTAAATTAAGCATTTACTTTAATTGGCTATTTGGATTTCATGTATTTCTTTTACCTTTTGGAGGTGACATTTCCACAGTTAACTGAAGTGTCTTTATCCCCCCAGGACAAGACGAGTGCCTTGAGCCTGAGCAACGTAGCAGGCGTCTTCTACATTCTGGTTGGCGGCTTGGGCTTGGCAATGCTGGTGGCTTTGATAGAGTTCTGTTACAAGTCCAGGGCAGAAGCGAAGAGAATGAAGGTGGCAAAGAGTGCACAGACTTTTAACCCAACTTCCTCGCAGAATACCCAGAATTTAGCAACCTATAGAGAAGGTTACAACGTATATGGAACCGAAAGTATTAAAATTTAGGGGTAGGACTTAGGGCCTACTCCAGTGAGTGGGGGATGCATCCTGTGAACGCAGTGTTGTGACCTGTCTGTCCAGTGGTGGTATTGCTTGCTTCTAATTAGAGCTTTATATTTTTGAAAACTTCAGTGCAAAGTGGTTCGGTTTTCTTTGGCTGCAGATGTACTGTTTGAAATTTTGTGTTGTCAATAGATATCTGCATTGCAAGGTTCAGAAAGACAAAAACGCACCAGAATTGCTCTGCAAAATGATTTAAACAGTATTATTTTCCTGAAATTTGGGGAAAATTGGAAATTAGATCTGGGCCTCCTTGCACACAGACCAGGCAAATCTTCTCTGTAATAGCCCATGTTTAGGATAAGTGCTGAAAAAATGAAAACAAAATCTGTTTTGAATGATGGAAACCTAGGCAGTCACTTATTTTGATAAGGTCATATTGTTTTCTGAGAAACAATACATGTAAAAACTCCAAGGCACATAGTATGTACTCAATGAATTTCAGTTCCTATTCTAATTTGCTGACCATTAGTCGTTTTTCTATATTTTCAAAGCATAAATCCTCATTTTTGTTCGTATGACAGGAGTCCTTGAGTCAATCCTTTAGGGAGGAGAATTTGTCAGAATTCTGACTACAATACACAGTTGCACTAAAATAAACAGGCATTTTAGACAATTGAGCAGTTTTTCCATCAAAGATGTCAGCAATATATGTGTTCTATAGGAGTGATACAGTAAATGATAAAAAACTGCAGTGAGTTATTACATACTTTTTTATTTCAATTGCTTTTATACAAGCCAGGTCAGCCTTATTCACATTCTCTTATCCTGTCACAATAAAAAATTGTACACATTCAGTAAAATACAGGAGATAGAGATTTTTTTTTATAAGAATCTAAATGTCCACTTCTTCTTTCCTCTAATGATAGGAAGTGATTTTAAAGTAAGACCTGAATGGATTTTTTATTGTTCTTCCTAAAACCAGGACTTTAAAAACTATTTTCTAAAATGACATATAATAGCCTAGTGAATAGGCTTCTCATTCTGATTACATGATAAATAAGTCTTTGAACCTTCAAGAGACGTTCAGTTCTTGATGTACCCTAATTCAAAATCAAAATAAATTTAATAAGACATACATCTGAAGTTATACCAAATAAATGTGCCCGATTTTGATATTTATTCATATAGAAATTATTCAAGTACTTGTTGGCATGTTAAAGAACAAAGTCATCCCTGTTTACCCAGATCTAATTGCTTTTATCCACAATCTAGAAATTAACGGCTGAGAACAACTGCACACAGATAATTCCAAGGTGGTTCTTTCAAGTTTTGTGTAAAAGAATTAAGAACTAAACCTCAGTTCCCTCAGATCAAGACATGCTGACCATGTCTTCTAAACAACAAAAGAGCAAACTGAGATGGTGTCAAGGAACCTTGTCCATCAGGAGAATGCTGTCATCTTAACCTTTACAGAGCTAAGGAGAAACTCTCCAAAACTAAGAAAGCAGTATCTGACAAGTTTGCTGAGCCAATTACTTGGACTGCATTCTGAGACGAATTTTACAAGACGCCTAAAATTTGTTGCTATTAGTTCATTAAAACTGATGTTTCTTTGGCATGCTAGCCATTAGCAAGGTCCAAGGGTTGGAAAGCAAAGAAAAAGAAAGAGAATATTTAAAACCTTTAGAAAGAAATACTCAAGGATAACAGTTTACTACAAAGTTCTGGGAAATTACTAAAAAGTGATATGAATTCCCACGTTATGCATATATGATTTACACTAAATAATATTTTTGAGTCAGAACCTGGCATTGAAGTTCATCATATGAATTACCTTTAAAGCTAAATTTTAACTTTTAAGTCAATACATTTTAAATAAAAGGAAGGTACTCAGATCTGAAATTTTAAGACACTGGCATTTAGGGTGAATGAAATGATCTGCACCTGTAGAGAAGCCTTGAGCATAAGCAGCTTTTACTTTACTGTCAAATTAAAAGACTTTTTCCTTTCAAAATTCTATTGACTTAATTATATAAATGATTTATAAGTTAGATAATATTGTCATAGAATCAAAACCAAAATAAAAACAAACAAAAAACCTTGCAAATTTCTAGAAATATTGGAAGATCTACTTAAAAGTCACCATCCCTTAAGGGGAACATGCACAATAATGGTGACAGCCATGATAATGCAACAGAATTCACACCATAGATAAACTTGTAGGACATCTTTCCAGTCTGAGGAGGCTCCATAGGGTCAATCAAAAGAAATAGAAAAGACATTTTATGGAAGAAGTGGGTGATGTAAGTATAGAATGTAAAAATGGCAGAGCATATTTAAAGAGATAATAGAAAGTTGTTAAAAATTCATTAACTAATATACTCATTTGCATTAATCTAAAAGAGGAGAGGTTATTTTGAGAGTATATGAAATTTTCAGAGCTTTGAAGGTTTTCTTTTCCTCACAAACCTGATCAAGAAAAGAAAGAAAACAAAAACAGATTCATGGCAAAAGCCTCTGTAAATGCTTTAAAAAATTATACTGTTTTTATTAATTATATTCTAGTGTTTCATAAAAATTAAAACAAAGCTAAACTTTTTAATAATTATCTATTTTATTGAAATGGAATCTAAAGAAACATATTGAGACTTTGGCCTCAGTTTTATTTAAGTGTAGTATCAGCAGAAAACTTGAATTATCTGGAACCACTTACCAAGTCCTCTATAAACAAGCCTGAGTGGTCTTAGGATTCCAAAGCTTCCTAATGTTGAAGATGAGCTAATACATTGGCTAGGAATAAACACATAGATATTCATTTTTCTTGTTTTTCTTTATTTAACCTAAGCTGTCCAAAACTGCCCCCAAAATTATTTTTTTCTAGAAGCTCATAGAAAAAGCACTGGAGTATTCCAAACATCTAGGAACCCTAGCTCTGACCCCTAAACTATTCATCTAACACAACAGTGAAAAACAGGATAACGTGGGAAAGTTATCCAGAAACCATGATAGCAATCCCTGTCTGTTTCATAAATGTAAGATTCCATTGTTATGTTTTCTTGATACAACGGTACTATTTTGATAATACTCTTTTTTTACAAATATCCCAAAGCATTTTCACTCTAATATTGAGTAGGAAAATATTTATCTCTAATAACTTAACCTCCCAAGAGTCTTACTCCAAAGAACAAGATTATTACAGCCATGTTTGTTATCTGGTGAGATTCTCTAGTCCTCAGGTAAGAGTCTGCCATATGAGTGAGGTCCTTGATTAAGGAATCCAATCAGTATATGAATTGGATGGAATCATTTCATTTCTAATTTCCTCATTTGCATACTAAAATTCACCTTCTGTTCAATTTAAATCAATATGCAATCCCAGGAACTCAGGCTAAGGCAGGGGGAACATTGCGGTTTTCCCCTAAAATCTTCATTGTATTTCCATAATTTCTAAATATAAAAACCATTAATGTTTCTGTAAAGGATGTATCCCAAGTCCTGATTATGAAAATAAGTATTAATTTTTTAAACTGTTCACTAAAACGGAACTATGAAGTTTACCTTGGATTTTACCATAGATATATGATTACCAACAATTTGATTTCAACTTTTTGAAGTTATCAGGACAAATTACTTTCAAACACTGTTTACTCGAACAGTTTTTAACCTACTTATTAACTTACTTGTTTTAATGTATAATTATTCTGATATTAGAGTCCAGAGCAGAATAAATACAGGGATAGAATTTCATAAAAAATTAGATAAACTTAAATTCACAACAGGAAATTTACTACATTATGAATTGTGAGAGAATTATGATCTAAGTCATTAAAAAACTTGAGGAACATCTTGAGTTAACATTATAAGTCAGTTACTAGAAAGAATTCAGAGGCTGTGAATGGATAATAATTAGATTTACATACCATTGTCTGCTTCTCCTCTGAGTACTGTTATCTGCTACCTAATAATTCGGGAATAGGAATGGAATGAGGAGTTGAGAGACCTGACCCCTTAGCCTTAACCTGGGAAGTTTCCTATTGATGGCCATTTAGCAGGCCCCTTTTTGCTGTCCCCTCTTGAAGCTTAGTTTTGAAATATGACCCTTGCCTCCATAATAGGCATAGAATGAACCAGCTGTCAGTAACTGTGCTGTTCTGAGTCATGTCTATAATGAGTGTGAATGAATGAAAGTGTCTGTGCATAGGTTTGTGTTATAGAAAGAGGAATATCTGTCATCAGTATTTATACATATAGTAATTTAGGCAATTTATTATAATTTGAAGAGTCTAATCCATGCACTCTGAAGAAGACAGTCTCTAACAAAACAATAATATGATTTAAAAAATACTGTAAAAACTAAAAACCTAAAAGAACTTCTGAGTTTCACTAGAAGTTCTAGGGTATGGAGCAGAGCAAGTTAAAAGATGTTTCCTGCCCAAAATTTGCTAAATGGAACCTAATTTTATGGTTTTAGAATTGGTTTTCTAAATAGGTAGGACCACAAGCTCTAGACTGCAGAGTAAAACCTCAGTGTAGTCGAAGCTTTGCTTCTTTCGGGGTAGTTCAGCTTTTCTTTCCCTCATAAACAGTTTGCATATGACCAAAAAATATGGAAAAAAAATGCAGATGTCTAATTATTGATATTTCGGTGTTTGTTGTGTCATATTTTGTTGAACAAACAGTAATATCATAACACACCACATTCTCTGTTTCCTTTCCATGCAACCCAGCTGACCTTTTCTGAAGCCATAAGAAACAAAGCCAGGTTATCCATCACTGGGAGCGTGGGAGAAAACGGCCGCGTCTTGACACCCGACTGCCCAAAGGCTGTACACACGGGAACTGCAATTAGACAAAGTTCAGGATTGGCTGTCATTGCATCGGACCTACCATAAAAACCAAAAAAATAATTGAGTGCCTTAATTAAACTGTGTTGGTGACTGATGGAAACACAGCCCTGAGGGACGCCGCAAGCGCGGGTCTTTGCTAAACCAATCTTTTGGCTGAGAGCGGGAAGTGCGTCCTAAAGCGCGGGACATCAGCCGCAGCAACGTGTGCATGAGCTCAGCTCGGAAACCCAAACTCAGATTTTATATCAGGAAAACTCACAATTTAGGTTTTTTCGGGGAGTGGGTGGGGGGGAGCCGGGACGGGTGTATTAACAACAACAAATTTCACTGAGTGGACTTAAAAACTAATCAGACTTGCCTGTTAGCGCATTACACTGAAGTTCTTGCTCAGAAAGGCCTTTGTCTTCACCGAAAGGGATAAAATAGATAATAGAAGTCAAAGAACATGCTAACCTGCGTCTCCAGAACACCCATATATTCAATGGAAGAATATCCAGCTGAGGAAACAAATCACTAAACTGTGATAAGAAAATAATAAACAAACATGTAAATCCTGTGAAAAAAAAAAATTAAAGGAAGTATTTACACTTACTTTGGAGAAAAACAAATACTGAAACATGCTTGCTTTTTAACTGACGTAAATTCAGTAGAGGACAACACGATTCTTTTTTCTAACCATCTTAGGGAACAATACATTGCAATAATTGATATAAATGCCATCACTGTAATAAACTTTAGAGACTTTTTCTATAAAAGTTGTTGGTCATCTTCTTGTTTGCTGTAACCTTCACTCTGTCACATGAGCCGGTTCACAGATTGCATCCATCTCCACTACCAGGAACAAAAACAAAATGAAGAAAATGTTGACGTTAAATCATCAGTCTACAATGTAGAATCAACAGAGACTACGGGTCACTCATGTTATCGATCTTATTTATAATCTTGTTCTGTGTACAAAATTGTGGTTTTTGTACCCACCAAAAAGAATAAAACAACAGATGTTCTTACAATATCTACAAAGCTTAAAAGGTTTTTTTTTTAATCATTATAAACATTATTTGAGAAATTACAAGAGTATACAAAGGATTGTAGAAGTTAAATGGTGGGCCATATTGGAAAATGTAGCTAGCCCTTATTCTTTTTGCATACTAAACTGTCCTTCTGTTGCAGATCTTTGACTCGTTAGCAGGTTAAATTGTTAAAGATGGAGTCTTTGAGTCTGGAATGAATCATTGTCCTACAGCAACATACCCTGTACCTGTGCTGAAATTTTACTTGATTATATTTTGCTGCATAAAATTATGTGTTTGGTGGGCTTCTTCCCCCATTCCTATTGTTCTATTTAAATCCTTTGAAGGCACTAGTAATAGTTTGGGGTGGACCACAAATGAATAATTAGTCCTTGTTTTCACCTGGAAATTACAATGAAAATTATATCTATATTCACTAATAAAAATTAATTTGTTATACATGTAGTAAATTAACAAGGTTCAAAGGAAGATTTGGCTCGTTTGAAATAATAAATAAGTACTCTAGTACAGATAAAGATCACATACTTTAGGGATCTTGGCAGAAAGCACAAGTTAGGATGATTTCAAACTCTGTCCTTGAAGGATGAGTCAAGTTTTAAAAGGAGGAGAAGGTGTCCAGAGCCTTATGGATGAGCAGTGTCCAACACCATGCATGTCAATGGCTTGCTTGAGGAATGTATGCATCTAGGTGAGCTGGCAAGAGCACTGGTGTGATAATCATGCAAAATAATATGGAGAAGGTGAAGGGTTAATTTCCTTCCCTTACCTCTTGAGATTACCATCCCTCATTCAATCTCTGCCACAGGAAGAGCAATCTTTAAAAGTATAAATCTGATAATGCACATGTGCGCTGTTCCTTCAAGAAATATTCCAAGTTCTTGAGCAAATGAATCCCTTTGTGATCAGGCCCTTGCTGTGTATCTTCAAGGACTTCTCTCAGTTCTATCTAACTCCTCTGACAGAAAATGAACCTCCCAAGCAGCACATGGAGCACTGCGTGTATTATTTCCTCAGTCTATAACTCTTCCCTGTCTCCTCCTTACCGGACTAACACTCATCCTTCAGTACTCAAATTGAATTGTACTTGTCCTGGGAGGACTTTCATGACTGCCCACCACCCCTGCCTATGAGTTAGGTGCCACTCTTAATGTTTCTCCCCCATCACGGCACTTGCCATACTGCATTGTAATTGCCTGTGTATTTGTCTGTAAACTACTAGACTGTAAGCTCCTTGAGGGCAGGGACTGTGTCTATCTTGTTCACAGTTGTATCCCCAGCACCCAGCACAGTGCCTGGCATATTGTAGGTGCTTAATAAATATTTGTTGAACGAAAAAATAAAATGAATTGAATTAATTTAATTAAGGGAAAGCAGAAAGACAACTGTTTCCTCACTGAAGTTCCCTGGAGTGTTCACTAAGTATACAGTGGGTCAAAATAAAGGCTGAAGTTTGGCTTATTTTATGGCATTTCCTTATGTCACTGAAAAAGATGGCTTAAAAGGAACTAAAAGAATATGTTTGGTTAATTTTCTGATCCGATGAGAAGTTTCTGTATATAATCATACAAAAATGTGGTACAATTTGTTTAGCAAGAGAAATTGTCACAAGAAAACTAATTCAGAACAAGAATTTTGGTTTGTTTTTTAGATATATTACTAAGGATAGCTTTCATTGAAGCCTTGGAGTAGATTTATGTTGTAGTTGGAGAGTTGTATTTCTTACAGTAAAGAATAATAGAATAATTTTACTGAAAAGTCCGAGGTTTTTTTGTTTGTTTGTTTTACATTGGTGAAAAGGGATACCTCTCTGAATTTTAGTTTGACCAAATGCTCTAAAACATGGAAATGTGTTTTTAAAACATGTTTAAGTTGAAAACATTTAAGTAAAAATTTTTGATTCTACAAAGATAAAGAAACTCATTTACCAAAAAGAAAAGATCACAACTTAGTGATTCTGAACATACCAGACAAAGCCAAATACGTAGCTCTAACAGCTGGATATACATACGCAATGACCACAGTTGAAAGATCTAAAGAGAACCACTTGGTTCAATTCAATCACAGCTCATTGAAATGCCCGTCTCACCAAGGATGCACTTGCTTCAGGTTGCTGCATATTTTCAGGTTATTAGTTCCCTGGTTTACCCACCTGAGGGTGATCAATTAATTCTTTTTCCCCAAGGCATAGTACATGATAACTGTGTCACATTTATTTGTCTATGCACGAACACAACTTTATATATGAAGTCAGTATCAGCGGAGGGGAAAAATGTTCAAATAATTTTGTAAGAAAACCTCTTATCCCAATTTGCAACACCAATGTGGTGGTAATAGCCGTAAGAAATAAATGAAAAGTGGTATCCTGGAGAGTTGGTGAAAAGACAAATTTGATAAAGTCATCTGTCTTAAATTTATTAATAGATGCTGTGTGAAAGTATGTCTTTTCATATATGTTCACAAAGTAGTTTTAGTTTCACACAGTCCAGCAGGTTAGAGTCTTAGTATTTGTAAAACCAATTGCAAATATAATAGGGGGCTTAATTATACATTTTCCCAAGCAGCTGATATGAGTAGTCTTTTCAAAAAAGAACTATTTAAGATTTTGGTAAATTATTATGGGAAAAAGTTGAGAGCTGGATAATTATCTCAGATAACAAGAATTAAATTGCTTCCTTTGAAATAAGAAAGTACTATTTGTTTGCTTTATACTGATTTTATTTTCCTTGGGGTGAGTGAGGGAAGTTGGCAAAAGAATCTGGAATAACGAAACATAAAGAGAATGGAAACCATAAGAAAGTAAAAGCCTGTGTAAAAAGCCAGTAAGACTCCCCTGGCGGTCAAAAGGACTTGGGAGACAGAAAGGTTTGGCATATGGCTTTTACACCTCCAGGTGTGTGATTTTGATGTGTTTCTCTTCCTAAGATCTGCATACCTCGTTTAAGTTTTCTTACATGGCACAGATTGATGTCATGGTTATCTTGAAGGAAGGAGTCAAGTAGAAAATTCTAAGTCCTCTGTTCTGGTTAATGATAAAAAAGTTAGTGATTATTGCCTGTATAGAAATGTCTGCCAGTTTTTTGGAGTTAATTTCTTGACATAAATATGAATGTTTTCAACATTTTTCAACAAAGAAGGGATTGGGAAATTTTTAGTTCATTGATGGCTTCATCTAGAGATTCAGTGAATCCTTTGGTTACCTTCAAACTTCTAACACATGGAATTTCTCTAGAGTCATATTTCCCATCAATAGTCTATTTTTAAATCTAAGCACAAAGTCTGCCAGAGTCATTAAGTTTCTAAGATCACCATTAGAGTAGGTAGCTTCAGGATCATTGGGACTCAGACTTGCACAGGACTATAACATATTAACTTGAGTTTTGCTCAAAATCCTATGGCTCAACTCAATAGATCTGTATCCACACCACTCTTGTTCACAACCTCATAGCAAACTCATCCCAATAATCCCTCTGTGTCTTGTTCACATTTTCTCCCAATATTCTTCTGCATTTTTTTCTCCACATTCATTTTCCACTTTTAACCTCTTCCCCTGATGTTGCCACCATTCTTCTTATTGCCCTTGTTACAAAGTAAGGAAACTCCAAACATCCTCAACTTCTCCCTAGAGCACTATCCCATTTTCTTACAGCATCACTCCATGTACTACAAACCCAGAAGGAAAAGAAATGGCAACCCTTAAAAATGACACCTCTGCCAGTGTATTGTCTAACCCTGCTACTAATATGAACTATCTATTTGTCTACTGACTTCTCTGTCATTGCTGCACATTCATCAAAGACTTTGGAATCTTACTTCTTCTTTCAGTGCACCCTAAGTTCTATTACCATCCTGAACAACTTAAAGGTTAATACAGATGCTTCATTTGACCACTGAGCCTACAATTCCTTGACTCCCCATTGATCTTTTCTAATATGTTATTTATTTCTTTTTAATTATTTTTAATTTTATGTATTTATTTTTATATTGTGCTGAGGATTGAGCACAGGGCCTCACACATGCCAGGCAGGTATTCCACCACTGAGCTACAACTCCAACCCAACCTGTATGCTATTTAAATCATTCGTGCCAAAGGACAAGAGCTAACTTTATGATCACTAATATAATTCTGCTACCATGTAGTTAGATAATTTGGTGTCCATTATATGAAGGCTTTCCACATCTTCAACATCTTCTCTCAACTACTTTCTACAACACCAACACCAAATTATTCACCATTCCAGTTTCCAGAATGCTTCATGTTCTTTCCCTTCAAAAATTTTCCAATTATTTCCTCTAATTGGGTTGTCTATTTCAGATAGAGTTCTTAACTATAATCAACAGAATCCATTCTAAGTTGGTTAAGCAAAAAGTAAATTTATTAATGAAAGTTCAAAGTTCACAGAATGGGTATTAGATAGTTTCCCCAGGGCAAAGACAGAGAACCAGGTCTGTAGGCAAAGACGCCAAGAACAAGGGACAAATTATGTCACCAATCTATCCCAACTATTAGTGGACACATATATCAGAGTTTGCAGCAAAAACATTGAATAAGGGATACTACTGCTGGGATTTCTGTTTGGACTGCATCAGAAGTAGGAGGATCCCTCTTAACATGTTCCATCACCTTCTCAAGAAAGGGATTCCCTGAATCACTTCTTACCAATTTGAACCTTTGGAAAGCGTCTAATGAGGCTACGAGCTAGAAAAAGACAAGGCAGGGAAACCGAGTACTGGTTTTCATTTTAGGGAGGCATATTGTGAGAAATAAACATAGAAATATGTTCAAAGGAGCCGAATAAACACAAACCCTTTGTGCCTAATTCCTACTTTGCCATCAAGAAGTTTTCTAGAAATTATATCCTCAGGTAGACATTCAGTTTGGAGGTCCCTCCTTTTCATCTCTTTATGCCCTAATTACCTTTAAACAGCACATATCATTCTGCTGCCATGTATTTAAAAAATAAAAGCAATTTTTAAAAAATAAAAAAGCAGCACATATACCATTGTTATACAATCACTTTTATAAACTTCTTTACTTTCTCTAGGTTCTCTAGTTGTAGAGGGAACAATGAGTAAGGGACAGAAGCAATTTTGAGCATTAGAGGCAAACAAAACTAAGCATGAATCTTTGTTCTGGCCTTAGAAAAAGCTATGTAAAGTGGGAACAATAATACTGATAATTTGATACTGTTATGAGATTGAGAATGAATGTTTATAAATTACTTATCACAGCATCTGGTCATGAATTTCAATAAATAAAACTGTATTTCCTCTTTATAGCCTTGGGCTTCTGCTTCTACCTAGGAAATAAAAAGCTTTTAAAAAAATGTCACTTTCTTCATAAGGAGGGGAAACACCAAATAATTTACAAAATCATAACTTTTTGTGTGCAAATCAGAGAACTGTTCAGGGCAGCCAAGCAAACCGAATTCCGAAGAAGTACAAACCCCTTCAAGAAGAGAAGGGAAGATTGGACAAGCATGAGAGTAAATCTTGCTTGCTTCTTCCACAAGTCTTGTACTTATTAGCCAACAACCCCTGTCTTCTGCTAGGAGGGATAAGGAGGCCTCCATCATGGCAAATGTAGGCTTAATTACTGAAATCAGGATAGGCAGAAACTAAGAAAAACTTTCTGACACCTCGGTGTCTTCATTAAGCACAGAGCAAGAAGAGCATATTATTAGATAGGTCAGTGCGCTGAAGATGGTGATACCAACTACAAAACCCAAATATAGGTGAATTCTGAAATAGATTTACTCAGCCCCCCTCCAAAAAATATATATCCTGGCAGATAAAGGGAGGTGCCATTTTCATATGTAAATGCCACGCACTTCAGTTTCTACAATTCTTCTACCTACAATGTTCAGTATTTCACAAAAAGATTATAAGATAGATACACAAAGCAAAGAAAAAAATATTCCATTATCAGGAAATAAAACAATAACCAGAACCATATTCAGGTGTTGGAACACCTCACATATTCGGGTATTGGAACTATAAAACAGAGGCTTTAAACTTTAGCCTTGGCAAAATGCCAAGATGACCCATAATGATGAGAGTCCTTTTGTCATATTGTCTTGTTGGGTATGGGGGAGATTTGTAGATATGAGAGCACAATAGATGCACAACTAGAAAACAGAATATGAAAAGTGATTTTTTTTCTCAGATTGTCATTAAGGATCCTTATCAGTCGAATTCAAAAGGAAGATTATCCTTTAGAATTCGACTGATTAGGACATCCAGAAGTTGGAACAGAAGCTGGAGAGATGTGTGGCTGTTGGCCTAAAAGAAAATCAATCAATTATGAACTGCCACGTGGCAAGAAACTAGGATTTAAACCATATGCAAAAGTGAAATGGGTCACAAGAATAGTGTAAAGGATGAGAGGAAAAAACTGAAGATACATTATTTGAAGATTTTTATACTATACATGCAATAGTATTTTTTATTTGAGTGTAGATTTGATAAGTAGGAGATGTATATTGTAAACCCTTGGAGAAGTACTACAAAATTTTATAAAAATAATTATAACCAGTAAGTCATTACTGGAATTCAAATAGAATCATAAAGTGAAACCCAAGAGAAAACATTAAAAAAGGAACAAAAAAATCAGTGCAAATATAAAGCAACTCGCAAGATGAGCAGATTTAAATACAATCATATCAACAATATTAAATGTTAATGATCTAAATATACCTATTAAATGAAGGATTTGCAGAGTAGAGAAAAAAATGAAACCCAACCAATATGCTACCTGTGAGAAATCCACTTAAAATATAACCATAGTCACAAATACAATAATAGACATATATTAAAATGCTTGATTCAAATCATTAAGTAAATTCATGGAATTTGTAAATATAGAAAAATATAATTGTTGAGGAAAAATTTAAATGACTAATGGGTTCTGAATCAGAAAAAAATCATGGATACATATATACTTTTTTCAAAACTTAGCCTAAAATTTCAAATATTTATTTTATTTTCATGCAAGTTCTAAGTTATAATGAATGAAGTAAAAAAACAAGGCTTGTAAAATATTAATACAGTTTACAGTATATTATGCTAATGTTTAAAAATTCTAAAATTCTGTGATCCCCTGCTATACAATAGGTTGTAGAAGAATAAATAATTCTTAATTATGCTTAAATAAGCCTGGTCATTATGTAATGTTTATATTACTAGTATCAGGATGAGGCTAGATTTAGTTAATTATTATCATGTTAAACCATTCATAAAATTAATTAGTAGTGGCTATGAACATTGGGAATATGGTATTTTTTTAAATTAACCTAACTCCTTTTCCAGGGCCAGGATTTGGGTGAGGCAAATGAGGCATTTGCTTCAAAAGCAAAATTTTAAAGGAAGACAAAAGCTTAATAATTAGGTAAATACAATTTTAATGAAATTGTTTTTTCATAGAATTAATGATGAACTAACAAAACTTTAAATCAAGGGAAGATTAGACAGTGCTGTGCCAAACCATATGGAACCCTAGTGGAAAAAAAAATATGACCCTAATTACAGGAATGGATGGATGGATGATGCTACTGGGGACTGAACCCAGGAGGATTCTACCTTTGATCTATATCTGAAGCTAATTTTAAAAAATTTTTACTTTGAAACAGGGTCTCACTAAATTGTCCAGACTGACATGAAACTTGAGATCCTCTTGTCTCAGCCTTCCAACTAGCTGGGATAGGAAGGTGTGTGCCACCATGCTTGTATGTTTAATGGTTAAAAAGAATATTAAAGAGGTTGAAAAATAAGGAAAATTTGAAAGAGAGATCTATTAAAACTCAACATTATTTTAATTTTAAATATTTATATCAAAACCAAAATTTATTATAATTTTATTTTCTTAGCTTTAGAAGAAGAAAGTTTAAATTTGTTGATGATATTTTTTTAATTAATTTTTATTGTAGGTTGTTCAAAACATTACATAGTTCTTGATATATCATATTTCACACTTTGATTCAAGTGGGATGTGAGCTCCCATTTTTACCCCATATACAGATTGCAGAATCACATCAGTTGCACAACCATTGATTTACATATTGCCATTCTGGTGACTGTTGTATTCTGCTGCCTTTCCTATCCTCTACTATCCCCCCTCCCCCCTCCCCTCTCCTCTTCTCTCTCTACCCCCTCTACTGTAATTCATTTCTCCCCCTTATATTTTTCCTCCTTTCCCTTCACTTCCTCTTGTATGTAATTTTGTATACCCCTGAGGGTCTCCTTCCATTTACATGCAATTTCCCTTCTCTCTCCCTTTCCCTCCCACCTCTCATCCCTGTTTAATGTTAATCTTCTTCTCATGCTCTTCGTCCCTACTCTGTTCTTAGTTACTCTCCTTATATGTTGATGATATTTTTGAAATCTACTCTTTGCATATCTTTCAACTAAGAGTATTGATGTATTTGTGTTAAGTTTTTTGAGTTCTTTATATATTCTGGATATTAATCAGCAATTTCTCTTAAGCAAAGATCTTAAATAACTTTCATTGAAACTGTTGCAGATTTCTAAATATTAATAAGTATAGTTTTTATTTTTCATATATTATTTTATTTGTCAAAGAGTTTTTATGTTTGTTTTTATTTTAGGTACATGAATAGTCCAGTGGTAGAATTCTCTCTCCTTCCATGAGGGAGGCCTGGGTTTAGTTTTAGCCCTGGCTTTGGTTCCAGGCACATGTGTGGCAATTGGTCTCCTTTACTATTTCTAAAAAATAGCTAGGCCTGAACAGTCTGTCTGGAGTCAGAAAGATCATCAAGGCCAAAGCATCAATAATAATGTACATAAAATAAGAAAATACATAGTTAATATAATTGACACTATGATGAATGGATGCCAAATAAACAAATATATATTTAAAAGTACAGATCAGGAAGAAATTTACTAATAAGCAAAACTGAAAATTCAGAATCAGTTCCAATATCAAGTGAGATTGATCCAGCAGTTCACATTATGTCATCAAAGACTCAACTTCTTTCTACTCTTCCTGCCTTTCCTGACAGGACTCCCTTACAGATGCTTCTTTTGAGAAATATCTGTTGAGTTCTTTTACCCATTTATTGATTGGGTTATTTGATTTTGGGGTGCTAAGTTTTTTGAGTTCTTTATATATTCTGGATACTAATCAGCTATGACAGAAGCAGCTGGCAAAGATTTTCTTCCATTTAGTAGGCTCTCTCATCATGCTTTTAATTATTTCCTTTGCTGTGCAGAAGATTTTTAATTTGATAGCATCTCACTTATTTATTCTTGGTTTTATTTCTTGAGTTTTAGGTATCTTGTTTAGGAAGCACCAATTTGATAGAGTGTTGATCCTCTATTTTCTTCTAGCAGTTGCAAGGTTTCTGGTCCACTTTGTGCAGGGTGAGAGAAAGGGATCTAGTTTCATTCTTCTACATGTGGCTACCCAGTTTTCTCAGCACCATTTGTTAAAAAGCCTATGT
The DNA here is from genome assembly GCF_048772815.1 of Callospermophilus lateralis. NCBI lineage: Eukaryota > Metazoa > Chordata > Mammalia > Rodentia > Sciuridae > Callospermophilus > Callospermophilus lateralis. Next base: position 121,043,750 of record NC_135306.1, on the reverse strand, counting down.
TTCTCCAACAAAAATATTAGCACCTTTTCCACTATCAGATGGCTGTATGTGGATTTATCTTTGTTTCTTCTATCCCACTAGTCTTCATGCCTATTTAGATGCAAATATCAGGCTGTTTTTCATAATATACCTATGTAGTATAATTTCAGATCAGATATTGTGGTGCCTCCTGCATATATTTTCTTGTTCAGTATTGCTTTGACTCTTCTGGGTCTCTTATTCTTTTAAATGATTTTAAGAACATTTTCATCTTTCTGTGAAGAATGTTTTTGGTATTTAGATAGGAGATTGCATTGAATCTGTATACTGTTTTTGATAGTATGGTCATTTTGACAATATTAATTCTGCCTATGCAAGAACATGGGAGGTCTTTCCATCTTCTAAGGCCTTCTTCAATTTCTCTTTTCAGTATTCTAGTGTTCTATAATTTTAATTGTAGAGATCTCTTACCTCCTTGGTTAGATTAATTCCCAAGGGTTTTGTTTTGTTTTGTTTTGTTTTGTTTTGTTTTGTTTTTGTGTGTGTGTTTGTGTGTGTTTTGAAGTTATTGTGAATGTGATGGTTTTTCTGATTTCTTTCTCAACTGAATCACTGTTTGATTATAGGAAAGTTATTGATTTGTGGGTGTTGATCATGTATTCTGCTATTTTCCTATATTCATTTATCAGCTATAGAAGTGGAGTTTTTAGTGTTCTAGATATAGAATCATGTCATCAGCAAACAGAGAGGGTTTGACTTCCTTTCCTGTTGGTGTTCCTTAAAATTCCTTCTATTGCCTGATTGCTCTAGCTACAGTTTCAAGAACTATGTTGAATAGAGATGGGGTGAGTGGACATCCTTGTCTTCTTTCTGATTTTAGAGAAAATACTTTAGTGCTTCTCCAATATTATGTTGGCTTAGGGTTTGTCATAAATATTCTTTACAATGTTTAAGTAAGTTCCTTTGATCCCTACCTTCTCCAGCCTTTTTAATGCGAATGAGTGTTGGATTTTATCACAGACCTTTCTGCATCTATTGAGATGATTATGTGATTCTTGTCCTTAATTCTATATAAGTGATGAATTGCATATATTGATTTGCTTATATTAGACCAATCTTGCATCCCTAGGATAAAATCCACTTAATCTTGGTGTACTATTTTCTTAATATGTTTTTGAAGGTGGTTTTTCAATGTCTTCTTAAAGATTTTTACATCTATATTCATCAGGGATATTGTTATATAGTTTTCTTTTTTGGGGGGTGTGTGTCTTTGTCTGGTTTTGGTATCAGGGTTACTAGCTTCATAGAATGTGTTTGGGAGTGTTCCTACCCTTTCAATTACATGGAATAATTTGAGAAAGACTGGTGTTAGTTCTTCTTTAAAGTTCTGCTAAAACTCAGTTGAGAGTCCATGTGGTCTTGGGTTTTTCATTTTTGGAATGATTTTCATTGCTGTTTAATTTTATTACTTGATATTGTCTGCTTAGGTTTTTTTAAAATATTTTCCTGGTGGTTGAATTTATAGACACATAGGTCATATGTGTCTATAAATTGGTCCATGTGCTCCAGGTTTTCAAGTTTTTCGGAGGATAAATTTTCAAAATGTTTCTAATGATGACCAGAAGTGTCTGTGGTGGTATCCCCTTTTTCATCTCTAATTTTGTTTATTTGGGTCCTTTATATCTTAGTTTTGGTTAGTTTGGCTAAGGATTTGTCAATCTTACTTATCTTTTGAAAAAAACAACTTTTCATTGAGTTAATCCTGTGTATCATTTTTTTTTAAATTCTCAATTTCATTAATTTTGGTTCTGAACTTAATTATCTCCTGTCTTCTACTAACTTTGGAATTAGTTTGTTTTTAATTTTCTAGAATATTAAGGTGAAGCATAAGCTTATTTATTTATTTACTCTTTTAATATAGGCATTTAATGCTATAAAATTTCTTCTTAGATCTGTTTTCATACTGTCCCAGAGATTTTGATATGTTGTATCTTTCTTATTTGTTTGTTTCTAAGAATTTCTTCTCTCATTTCTTCTTTAATACATTATTCATTTGAAAGAGTATTGGTCTATCAAAAACATACATATACACGTGTGTGTGTGTGTGTGTGTGTATTTATACATAAAAGAGTATTGTTCAAAACAAATCACAGAATAAATATGGTCAAAAATATATGAAAAATGTTAAACATCACTAGCAATTAGAGAAATGCAAATTAAAACTACTCTAAATTTCAGTTCACTCCAGTCAGAATGGCAATTATCAAAAATACAAGTAACAATAAATGTTGGCAAGGATGTGGGGAAAATATACTCTCATATGTTGCTGGTGGGACTGCAAATTGGTGCAACCACTCTGGAAGGCAGTATGGATATTCTTTAGAAAACTTGGAATGGAACCACCATTTGACCCAGTTATCCCACTCCTTCACCTATACCCAAAGGACTTAAAATCAGCATACTATAGTGATGTGGCCATATCAATGTTCAGAGCAGCTCAATTCACAATAGCTAAGTTATGGAATCAATTTAGGTGCCCCTCAACCAATGAGTGGATAAGGAAAATGTGGTACATATACACAATTGAATATTAGCGATAAAGAAGAATGAAATTTGGCATTTGCGGTAAATAAAATGGAATGGAATCCATCATGTTAAGTAAAATAAGCCAATCTCCAAAACTCAATAGCCAAATGTTCTCTCTGATATGCAGATGCTGACTCTCAATAGGTTTTGGCTGGGGGGAGAGAGAAGCGGAGTTTCACCAAATTGGACAGGGGGAATGGAGGAAAAAGAGGGGGTTGGGAATGGGAAAGACTAGAATGAATCAGACATAACTTTTCTATATTCATAAGTGAATACACAACCAGTGTATCTCCACATCAAGTACAACCACAAGAATGGAAAGTTATACTCCATGTATGGAAGATATGTCAAAATACATTCTACTGTAATATATAACTAAAAAGAACAAATAAAAAAATCATTTCTAAAAAACCTCATCTGAAAAAGAACAAAGAATATTATTGTTCATTCTTCATGTGTTTATGTGGTTTCTATTATTTTTTATTATTGATTTCTAGTTTTATTTAATTCTGATCCAATGAGATACATTGGATTAAATTTAAATTTTTGTATTTGCTAACACTTACACTATGACACAGAATATAGTTTATTTTGTAAAAGGTTCTATGAGCTGCTGAGAAGGTAGATTCAGGCAGTTTTGGGGTGAAATATTCTTTAGATGTCTATTAGGTCCATTTGATTTATACTATTTCTAAGTTGGAAATTTTTTATTGATTTTATGTTTTGATGACCTGTCTATTGATAATAAGGATATGTTAAAATCTCCCAGTATTATTGTATTGGGGTGTATTTGAGATTAATAGCAAGGAGTACTTTTTTTGTATGTAATTGGGTGCACTGATATTTGGCACATATATACTTACTATTGTTATACTGCTTGGATTATTCCCTTTACCATTATGCAGTGGCTTTCCTTGTCTCTTCTGATTAATTTTTGAAATCTGCTTTGTCACATATGAGTATAAAAAGTTCTACATGTTTTTGGACTCCATTTGCATGAAATATTTTTTTTCTATCCTTTTACCTCCAGCCTGTGCCTTTGCCTGTGAAATGAGTTTCTTGCAAACAGCATATAGTTGGATCTTATTTTTGATCCATTTTGATAATTTATGTCTTTTAATTGGGGAGTTGAGACCATGTACATTCAGTGTTGATATGGATATATGGTTGTGGTTTCCTGCCATTTTGATTTTTTTGCTGAATCTAAATCTGCCTTGATTTTCATTTAGTAGATTACTCTCCTATCGATCTTCTATACAGGAATTTTAAGATTTGTTTTTGGGTTCCTCTGTATGTAGTTTGAATATTCTTTATAATGATAGCTTAGTGCGCATGATTTTTTTAGTTTATCCTTGTCATGGAAAGTTTTTATTTCCTCCTCAAATTTGAGAGAGCTTTTCCTGGTTGGCAAAAGTTCTATTTTATAGACAATCAACTCTTTTCATGATGATTTCAAGTGATTTTTTTGGTTTGATTGTGTCTTTCATTTCCATGAATTCAGATTGGTATATTTTCAATATCTTTATTTCTTTGTTGAAATAGTCTTTCATCTCCTGTATTTGCTTACTTAATTACTTAGGTCTTCTTTGAATATATCAATAATCAGGTTTTTAAAATAATCTTTTTCTGGAATTCCATGTCCTTCCATATCTATGGGATTTTTTGATAGGGGACTGTGAATTTGGGGAGATTTGTTTTCCTTATGTTTTTAGAGGTCTTGGATTTACACATCTATCAACTGAGATGGATTCCTCTTGCCTTTTATACATATGTCCTTTAGTGTGTAGTTATCTTTTTTGTTATGGGACTTCAGTTTTTGATATGTGAGTAGATTTTAAGGGTAGAACCCGAGGTCTCGCTCTGGTTGTTCTTCCTTGGGACCTGGTTGTTTTGAGGTTTTTGCCTCCCCATTTCTAAGAGTTGAAGCAATGGTAAGGTTTAGGTGGAGCTAGATCATGTGTGGGGTGAAACACACAATTGTTTTGCTGAGTTGTATTTCTCAATAGCACGAGCTCTACTCTGTGATCTTGAAGTATTCCAATCATTTTCCATCCCCTCTTAGAGGGAGAACCAAGGATAGCATTAATGTGAGCAACAGATGTACAACCTTAATATACACATCCATATATATATATATACATGTCTACTTTAACACTAATTGTCATTTATATAGGAATGGTAAGGTTAGCATTCAGCATCAACACCAAGAATAAAAAACTGTGAACCAAATCAGGTGTCTACTAGGTCATCCACTGTATCCATAATTACAACACAATGAATGGGGTAGTAATTGCATAAACTATTTGGTCCTGTTATTTAGTGGGATTACTATTTTTTAAGCAAGAGAAAATGAGGTAGGAAGGTGAGAGTTTGAAATATTTTGGAAAATTATCAGAGGAGAGATAGGAGTTAAGTAGCAGATGTTGAATGTAAAGAAGAAATAATTAACTGAAAGTAATGAATAAAAGAGGAGAGGGAACAGAAAAATGTGGCTGTTAGTGGTGAAAGAGAATAAAAAATAGGAGATAGGTGGAACAGGAACCAAGGTATAAACAAACCCACAAATGCGAGATTAAAACTACTTGAACTCCCATATAATTATATGCAACTGAAGTCAAATCCAAACTATTAATGTGAAGGTCAATTTATATAAATGTATATGTATTTTTCCAAGCCTGTTGGTGCATCTAGAGCACACACACACACACACTTGAGTCAAGTATAATTTTTTTTTTTTTTTGTGACTATTTCAATCAGGTTCAGGTGTACTTCATAGGTCATAAACTGTGACTGCTGGCTTTATGTGATCCTGATTTATCTCTGCTGACTGCCATGACTGTGGTCAATTTCCACATCAGGATCTGTTCCCACTGAATCCTGTGCCCCAGGCATTTTTGGTTAGTTTAACTGAACCCCTCCCACTACCAATTCTGTGCTTATTCAAATCAGCTTCCCTCTCTAATACAGAGGTTCCCCCAAGCCAAAATGATCATTTTTAAATTCTGTGCCTACATTCCCCTTTTCCTCAGTGGCCACCAGCCAGGCTGTCATGTTTCTAATGTATTATTTCTTATGTTCGGTTCCAAGTTTGAGTATCTATGCCTCTACAGTTCCTTTTACAGATTTTACATTTTATGCCCAATGGAATGAGAGAGATTTTTTAGGGGTGATAAATTTGTAATACCTCCAAGCTGCTTAATTAATTAATTAGGCTTTTCAATAATGTATTTGTAAGGATTTGTTGTTGTTGTAACCAAAAGACTCAACAAGAACAACTTACAGGAAATGTTTATTTTTGATCAGTTTCAGAGGTTCAGTTTGGTTAGCTGACTCCATTGCTCTGGCCCGAAGATGAGGTGAGCATCTTGGTGGAGGAAAAACTCAGGCCATGACAGTAAGGAAGTTGAGAAAGCTCCACTTACAAGGGACAACATATAAACCCCACAATATTCTTTAGTCACTTCCTTCAGCCACACCCTACACCTGCCTATAGTGACCAACCATCAATCCATTCAAATTATTAACCCATAAAATGGGTTAATCTACTGATTAGGTTAGTTTTCATAATCTAATCATATCACCTCTAAACAATCCTACATTGTCTCACATGTGAGTTTGGGGAGAAGGTTGGTCATCCCATTTCCAAACCATAACAATGTTAAAACAAATATCTGGTGAAAATAGAGAGCGTGTTTGAGGCTTTGTATTAGAAAATTACACACAGAAAACCTATGAGTTAATATATGGAGTAAATTTTCCTCTGTATGCTTCCACACCTATGATAGTGGAGGGTATAAAAACAGTATTTATTTCTATATGTATTTTATACTGATGTGATCTACCTCTCTTAATTATAGTCAACTATATTCTAAGTTGCTTATTAATTTTAAACTATATTCTTGTGTATCGTCATCCCAAACATGGTGAGAGTTGGGTAAGGAACTAATACATATGTAACAGACAAGAACAGTGAGGCTCAGAGACTTGATTGCCTAATATCACCCAGAAGATGAAGCAGAGCTGGGACTAGCCTAAGGTATTTCCTGAGCTCTTCTTCTCTTCCACCACTTTATATCCTGTCAAGTCTCAGGACATCAAAGAAACATATTCTGGGAAATCTGTTCTGAAAGTGTCATGCAAGAGGATTCATCAGAAAAAACTGAGGAGGCTACTGGAATACAGGCTGAAGATGCCTCCACACTAAAAACATGTGAGCTTGGAGGAGGCTTATCTGAGCAATTACTTGAAGGAAAGAAAGAATTTGAGCAACAATTTGGGAAGAAGGAGGAAGCAAGGGATTTGAAGAAACCTTTAAAATTTCCAAACAAACAGGTACAAATAAATAGCACCACTGCAGAGCAAAAAGGATTCATTAGAGAAAGAAGCTAATGAATTCAGTTCTGACATCCATAATATATTTGGAAAAACAGCAAAATATAGGGTGAAGTGCTTGTAAAAATTGGATATACAGGTTTATAGTTCAGTTCAAATGTTGGAAATGGAGATTTAAACCTGAATTGATTTTAGAGGACTTCATATTCCAACTTATTTTTAAAAAGAATTTACAGCAGAAAAATAAGTGGTAAATAATAAAGGGTATTTTACTGATGAAAATCATTGAGATTTTCAAAATTTCTCAAAATATTTCACAATTTAAAATTCTATAATCATTGTCATTTCTTAATTTCATCCTAAAGTCATTAACGTATAGTCTCAATGCTTCTATCTGCAGTGGTAAATTAATCTGAGGTTTAAGCAACCAATTTGCCTATTTTTTTCCCAAGAGGATATGTTCTTCTCCAGCTGTCTTCCAGCTATACATAGGCTAAATCCCTTTTGAAATGCATTAAGGGAGATTTTCAGAGATACTGTTGACAGATAATCCTCAACTGGATTTTAATTAAGGCACTATGCAAAACACTGCCTGGTGTGTATATAAAAGCATGAACACATGTGAAAGAGAAGTTAAAGGCTGAAAAAGAAAACAGGTTGTTAGGATTCTGAGAGCTTTAGAAGTTAAAACTTCAGATGTGAAATAAGAAGAAGCCCTGAAAAATAAAAAAAATTAAAAATAAGATTATTATTGAAAAAGTGTGTTGTTAAAGCAAATGCAGAATAACATAGTAAGAATCATTTTGCATTCAAAACAAAATATGTTAAGGGCAAAGAAGTAGGAAAAGGTAATTATTAACTCACAATAAAATATTCTGGAAGCAGTGTGATATGCTTTTATACACAGGATAGAAGTGGCAAAGCATGAACAGGTACAAAAGTGAGAGACAACCAAAATAATATAAAATGGACAAATCTGAAAATGGAAGAAGTGAAGCAGTTCTCTTCAATTACAGAGACTACAGTGTTTAATTGAGAGGAAAAGCCTAAGAGAATGCTCTTTTTCTGCAAATTTATTGCCCCTTCTTTCTTCTAAATCAGCATGTTCACAAAAAGGATGGGAAGAAGTTCCTTGTGACCAGGATGGTAATTCAGAGTACCTACCAGGACATTTTTGTCTAGGACAAATGCTAAATGAGACCCAGGGGTCACTGATACAATCAGGAGTATCCCAGGTCAGCCAGAATGGAGGTATGGCAGACTGATTGCAAAAGTGGTCACAATATCTCATCCAGCTCTGTATCCCTATCTTTCAAGGAACTTCACATTTCCTCAATTCAAGAGGTAAACTCCATTCCTACTTCTTAATTCTGGACTATAATTAATTTGGCCAAAAGAACACAACAGGAGTAGTACTACCCACAATGGAGCAAGGCCAAGATAGCCTGTCTAGAGGGGATCAAGTACCATGAGGTGAGCTCAGTCCCAACAAACCTCGGTTCCAATATCCAGTTAACTCCCAGAAACTGAACTCTCAGTTCACTTGCAGCTGACAGGGGAACCCAGTGAAGATCAAATGGCCCAGCTACATTCACTCCAGTTTTCTCTAAAATCATAAGCAAAATAGTTATTGTTTCTAGCCACCCAATTTTGGTTTCTTGCACAGCAATAGTTAACAAACACTACTTACACAAGTGTGCTGACCACCTCATAAATGTGGGAATAACATTTCTACTGGATTGACCCAGCCCATTTGCACTGGGCAGAGTTAGGAAACTTTTAGGATGTTACATCCAAAATAAATAACTGCCTATATTCATATTCTCCCTAGGAAATTAAAATCTTCTGATCTCAAATCCAATACTAATATAATCTCACACTTAGTTACAATTTTATGGTTTATATACTTGCACACACCATTTTCTTTAAATAAAACAAACTATGGAGCTCTAGCAGATAAGGTAGCACTATACTCATTTTACAAAGCAAACAAATCAAGTGGAAGGGCAAGTTAAATAACATTCACAATAGCAAATGGCAAAGCTACAGTATGATTTCACTATTTCTCCTGGGAGATCTTATGCTAAAATTTTGGGACAGTATTGGTATATAATTTTTTAGGCATTTAGTTAATTGAATCTAGGAAGTTTACTTCTTTTCTTATAAAAATGAAGATAACATGACTTAGCTTAAGGGTTGTTTCGAGGGGCAAAGAGATAATTATGTGACATAGCTCCAAGCCTAGCATGAATGTTAGGCTCTTGCCCCCATTCACCATAATAGGGATCTCTCCCAAGCTTGTTAACCACTACCCATGAGCACTGAAATGATAAACTTTCAGACAAATAGATAGGCAAATTTATTTCTATGGTAGAAGCATTTATTATAGTTATAGAAAAATAACACTATTTCAAATCAGGGTAAGTAAGCAGAAGTATATTTTTCTCTTGCATACCCATACTCAATGTCAACATGATTTCAAGCTGTTCTTAATAAGAAACAAACACACAATCAAGGTAGTATGCCAATAGAAGAGTATGTATTAAAGCTACATATCAGCCCTGGAAATTAGAAAACACAAAGTGAACTTGTGCAGCCATTTTCAACTTCAGTGTGTATCAGCCTCATCTTGACTGTGGAAAAAGCACCTTCAGGAAACTGAAGGCAAATTACCAGGTTAAGCAAGCTCTTGGCCTCAGAGCAGCAAAGACACTGAGGGTACAAACTTTGCTTCTCGCAGAGGGGCAAAGACAAAATATACTACAATGAAAACAACAACAACAACAAAAAAAAACCCAGTCATTTACTCACTGTGACTTCTATGAGCCTCAGATTCAGGAATAACAGCACTATTCTCACGAACGTTGTACAGGTTAGGTCAAATTTTGTGTTAGTGCTTTCCCCACCAATAACACTCAGCTATTATCATTATTTCATTATTTTAACATCATCATCATTATTTGATACACATGAAATTCTCCCCACTTCCTACTCCCAAACAGTCTTTGTCAAGCAACCATGTTCTGGGTCCAAGCTCTCAGATTGTTTGGTACCACTTTTACACTGGTAACATTTTTACTAGCTTCTATCATTCTCTTACATAACACTTCAGTACATTATTAAAATGACAATTTTTATATTCAAACTGAGACAACAGATTCAAAGAGGAAAGGGAACCAAAGTTTTCAAGTTGTATGTTGCTTCTAAAGCATCAATAGACGAATGAACTTTGTTTCAAAGTGGCCAATTTTAGTCCATCTCTGAGTTCCCTGTGGTTTTCTGAATATCAGGCTATTATAGATGAAAACATGGAGATAAAATACCTATAATCTTCATCACTTCCTATATTCAATACACTACAGTCATGTTTCATAGTTCAAAGTTTTTGGCAATTTAAGTATCTACCTACATAATTTGAGGTTTTTAATATTCTAAAAACATTATAGAGGGGTTTAGTTGGGCTAGGATATGGTTTTTTAAACCTGGCATGAATGACATTTTGGGTTTGCAAATTCTTAACTGTGCATCTTATGCATTATAGATGTTCAGCAGGATCCCTGGGCTTTACATATTAGCCAGTGTAGCAACTTGCCATCCCATACCGGTTTTGACAAAAATGTCTCCAGACATTGTCAAATGTCTTCTGGGGGCCAAAATCAGCCCTAGTTTAGAACTACTGGATTAGAATTTAACAGACATAATTGTAAACTCTGAGTGCACAGATAATACAAGACTCTACATAATATTACTAATGTGAAGAGTCTAGCACAATAATTTTTGCTATTGTGTTTATACTAGGGCACAGAGATTTTTATATAATATACTATTCAAGCATATGATCACTCACATCTATCTTTTTCCTACTGAAAACACTGACATTAGATAAGAAAATTAAAAAAAAAAAAAAAAAAAGCTAATCCAGAAATCACCTTTATATCACCTGGTATGAGAAAAACTTAGTCTACTAACAGTCACTAAATGGTCACCTAAAGAAATCACTGCAAGTGTCCTTCCTTCTGAATTCTAAGTCTCTCTTTCTCCACCTGTAGGCGTTCCTTTTCAATCTGTAGCTTCTCAGATTCAAACTTCAAAAACTGCAGCCTATCTTTTTCCAGCTGCAAGCGTTCTCGCTCAAGTTTTAACTTCTCTGTTTCTATGTCCTGTGGCTGAAGCATGGACTTTTCTCCTTGGCCAAGTTCATTTTCCAGAGATGGTTTCTCAGAATTGACTATCTGTAACCTCAATTTCTCTCTCTCAATCTGCAGTCGCTCCTTCTCCAGCTGCAGCCGCTCATGCTCCATGTCTAAATGGCGCAATCTCTCCTTCTCTATCTGTAGGCGCTCCTTTTCCACCTGCAGCCTTTCCGCCTCAATATCTAGGCGCCGCTTTTCCAACTCTAGTTTCTGTTTCTCTATGTTTACAAGCAAGTGGGGCTCATCATATGCAGACCTGGATGGTGTTGAGTTAAGGGTGAAGAACTCATCAATGTGGGGGAAGTCAGGAAGTTCATTTTCCCTCCTGGAATCTGGTATGACAGATGACAGCATTTCCTCCTCCTCCTCAATCTCAAACTGAGAAAAGAGAAAATGATTTTCAATGTTATTTCTACTTCACAGTTGCCAATTTGTTCAAATTGCTCTTAAAAGACCTTCTGTATTGTTTAAACATATAAAACCATTTAATTTGAATTGTGAAAACCCTTTACATTGAATTGCTAGATATCACTGAAACAATCAAAAATTATATATTTATATATACATACACATACACATACACACAGTGGCATAAAATGTCACAGGCTAAAACTTACTTCAGGACTCTGGGGGTCCCTTTCTTCTTCTTCCACTTTGACCTCAGTTAAGGATCCACCTGCATCCCTGAAATCTGCCACATTTTGCCAATCAAAATTTGGATCATTTCGGAATCCAATCTTTTCATCTATCTCTTCAGTAAGAGAGTCATCTAAATCAGATGTGGGAAGTGGAAACCCCGATCCAACCAGCTTAATGTTTGCTTTCATCCTCTTCCTCTTCATAAGTGCTCGCCAGTCAAGGTACCTTCTTTTCACTTCTGTCCCTGTCCTCTGTTCTCCTTCTCCTACAGCATTCACACACTGTGCTATCTCCTCCCAAGCCATTCGTTTCATCACGTTTATTGTTGTATTGAGCTGCTTGGAAAAGATGACTTCTTTCCTTTTGGTAATTTCTTTCAAAAGGGTCTGAGTTTCTTGAACACTAAAATTGCTTTTCCTTTTTCTTTTTAACTGCTTCATTTTTTTTTTCTAATTAAATGGAGTTTTTACAGAAGATGTGAAAAGAACTTGAAGAGTGCTGCAAAGCACATGAATCAAGGACAAACCCTTGTTGGCAACTTAGTTTAAATCACTCAATTTTCTACTCATCTAGTAGTAGAGGCAGGCTGGATAATAATTCCTAAAGGGAAAAAGAAAAGTAAAATCAATCGATCAAACTTCAACTTCTGTTAACCCCAATAAGCCACATTAATTTAAAAAGAAACAAAAACCTACAACACTCTATGGCTTAAAATTGCCTACTTCTCTATCTTTGCCAATACTACCATGATCCCAGCTGCCATCTTCTCACCTGGAATGCTGCAATGGTTGCTCACCAGCTGCATTCTTGACTCACTTCCCACTGTTCTAGCTCCTTCTCTCTTTAAATCAACCTGTAGTCTCCAACTATACAGGACTTCTCTCAGTCATCTATTCCTTTCAAGTTTTTTCCCTGCTTCAAAGCCTTTGTCAACACACTGTTCCCTCTGCCTAGAAAATGGACTGCTTCCTTCTTGGCCTACTCAATTCCTCATGCTTCAGCCCCCAAATTAAACATGTTTTCATTGAAGCTTTTCTTGGTAAGTCAAACAGCATAAAGTCTATTCTACTTTTGTTTAACTTTTGTACTATTGCTAAAATATGGCTTAGAGACTCTCTTTCCCACTTCAAAAGTTTGAGGACAAGGATATTTTTGCTCACCATCACTTTCTCAGGCCTTAGTTTCTGGCATGTGGCAAGCACAACACAAATATACACTGAATGAATAAGGTGATCTGTTAAAAGGGCCATTTGGAATACTGAAAATAGGAAAACTGAAAGTCTAAGCTATAAAATGAATAAAACTCAGAAACTGGTTTGAGACAATGTCTGTTCAAAAAAATAAGAATTATCCACATTTTACCACTTCAAAAATTAAAACTCACTTTTAGAATCTGTAAACTGAGAATAAAATTTCCTTAATGAAAACATAAGGATACAACAAATTAAAGGGGTAATGTAAAAATGGTAAAGATTTTTCCTCAGCCATCCCATCTATTAATCAAAAAAGAACAACATTGCTGATTAAAAGAAAAAACAAAAATTTAAATTTCTAAATCTTTGGGGATCTAGGGTACAATTCTTAGTTTACCACTCTAATTCTGTCCCTCAATGCATACTATGACCTCCCCATTCCCTCAACCCACCTCCAATATCTAACATGAAATAAAACCAGGTTGAATGGTATATTTATTTCTAATTAATGCTTTTAATTATTTGATTTTCTCTGGAGAATTTCTCAGCAATACTTTATAACATTCTGGCCACTTTTTATTGTAGAGTTAAACATTGTGATTTAGCAAGTAACTAGGTATACTTTTAGTCTCTGTGAAATAATTTTTAAAATAGTCATGTGGCAAAATTTCAATATAAATTCTGAAGGAAAAAGAATCCTCATTCAAGCACTTAAGATCTAAAACAGAATGTTTCTCCAATTTCCAGATGACGTTTATGCTATAGTATCATCCAAGAGAGTATCTGAAACTTCTGAAAAAGGTCAACTTTTCTAGCCCCACATTAGACTAACTGAATGTGGAATGCTAGGGGTAGGATCCAGCAAATGTGTTTCAATAAGCCCTCTAGAAAACTGCAATACATGCTGAAGTTTGAGAATCTCTGAACAAGACCTATATATCAATCAGTAAAATGGGTGTTTCACACATCTGGCTCTCTTGCCTACCTTGATTCCAAGACTGATATAAGAGTAATTGGTTGGTGGAATGAATATAAAGTAAATCAAAATCCTCATTGTAATGGACCTAGGAAATGTTTTTGTGCTATCCAGACTTTGCATTGTGGGAAGGTACATTAAGAAGGTTGGGACAGATATTCAGACTTGAGTCAGGAATTCACTTTTTTTCCTAGAGGCAGAAAATGAAACCATCTATTAAAAAGGTTCAAGTGCCTTGTATAATGCAGCACATACTGCTTTATACATATTGGTTTAACTGAAAAAAAAAGAGGAACAAAGGTTAGAAAATCTCTTATTTGATTTTTAAAAGTATGTAAAGGAAAACAATATGTAAAGAACAAGCAATACTTATAAAACTGTATTTCTGACTTCAAATTCACTCAACGAATACTACCATAGAATACAGCCTACATAATGAGAGGATGGAATGAGATTGCTAAAGACCTTTCCAATTCTCTCACTGCCTGACTATAAACTTTTCCTGACATTATGAAGAAAAAATACCAAATACTCATAAAGTTCCAAATCCTGTCATTTAGTCCCCACCACAGCACTGTATTAAAGATACCAGTTATTTCTATTTTTAAAACAAAATTGAAAGGTTAATTTGCACACAGCTACTCAAATGACAGGATTTATATTTGGGTTCTCTGTGTCACATCTACTTCAACTTAATTATCAGCTTGTGACAGCTAAATCAGAAATGTGTTGCTGATGAATTTTGAGATACCACTTAGCAGATTTTCAAAAGGAACAGATTCCTATCTATGTGGAATGTCCAGATAAATTCCATATATAAGCAGAAAAACTCCAAACTTCAATCAGTTAAGTTTTCCCTGTCATGTATTAAAGTAAATAAAAATGGAGAGAAGGCCTGAAGAATCCCTGAACAAAGTAATCAGTTAGATCTCCTAAGTGACCTTCCTTTGATTTGCAAATATAAGTGAAATACTTGGGCTACTTCTTATAAATGCCACATTTAAAAAAAAAAAAAAAAACTAAGGCCAACCAATCAGAAGCAGCCAACTTATGGTTATAGAATGATGGAGGCAACCATATAAATGTAATGAATCAAATATTTTCATTGCTTTACTTCCATATTCATTCTATAAAAGCCTTCTCCTGGCACTTCCTCTGCAGAATCACTGAAACACTCCTCGTTTGGAGCTGCCCAATTTATAAATCACTGTTTCCTCAAATAAACTTTTAAAAATTTTATTATATCTCAGTTTACCTTTTAACCTGGTTTTTCTCAAACACTTTCATGACTACCAGTTTTAAATTTTTATTGATGTGAAAAATATTTCTCTACCAATTCATGATGGAAACAGTACCTTCTACTAAAGCAAAAATAAACAAATAAGGTTAAATTTTAAAAATACACAAAAATCTTTTCTTTACTGTTTGAATCCTCTTTTACAGTTAAAAGTGGTTGCTAACTCCTCATTCTTAAACTTTACCAAAACAGCATTTATTTCCATTTCATCAAACTTTTATTCATTTTTTATCTTTTCTAGTTTCTGGTAATCTTTGTTCCACAGGCTTTGTGTGTATCTAGAAAAATCACCAAATATATGCCAAACACCCCATCTTTTTGTTTCTACTCACTCATGTGAAATAACCATTTCCTGAATGGCCACTTGCTGTTGAAATAGAGGTCAGAGAGAATGAAAAATTCTGAACAGCAGAAAGTGTACTCTCAAAAAAATCAACTGTCAATTCCACAAACACATACAAAAAAGAGCAAAGTATATAAAAACAAAAACAGGACTGCAAGCAAACTATGTCTGAAATAGAATTTCTCAAAGACATTTACTGATAAATTGAAATCCATTAAATTGGAATATAATCAGTAACAGCATGCTTAATATTATTCTACGTATATGCTTGCCTTTCAGTCAAATCTAAGCCTTTTGTCAAAAGAATATAAGAAAATATATTAATAAATTAAAACATCATTAAAAAAGACAGTATGTATAGTTGTTATAAACACAAATTCTGGAGTCAGAATCCAGGGATTAGATTTAGATCTACCACTTCCTAGGTGGGGGGCCTTTAAGCTCTTTGCATGCAATTTTATTTGGAAAATAATGATGATAATGTTGTTTCAGAGACAATACAAGAAAAAAAAAAAGATTTAGTAAAATATGGAGAACAGTTACTGGCATATATTAAGCACTATTAAAAGCTTTTAAACTTTATTACATCAAAGACAAAATGAAACAGAGGTCACAATATTGGTATTGTTCCAGGTAAGCTGAATGGGAGGTCTATGGTTCTTTATTACTATGCTTTATAATATATATATGTGATATTATGGAGCCTACTCATGAAAGCTCACAAATGCCAAATGTGTACATCTCAACTCTACTTTCACAGATGTCATGCTGGGAGCTAAAAATCAGCCAAAACATCAGTTTTAGAACACTATGGCTACAATATTTGCACATATCAAATAATATCCACTAATAAGATGAAAGAAATGGAAATGGTATGTTTTAACATTAGATCCCAAGCAAATTTAGTGAACATTTTAGAAAATAGTTTTAGAGAATCATATTTAACTAGCACTCAGGCCTAGCAAGCCTAACATTCCTTTTTCAATTTAAGCTATCCAATAGGATGGGTAAGTATTCAGCTTTCCTCTAGAGGAGACTAAAAATGATCATGAGGTACCATGTTTATAGTGCACAATAAAAGAAATGAAGCAAACTGACATACATCACTAATCCAGCCTCAGTTTGCTGCTTCTTGGTACACTAAGTTGAAAGATAACTCAAAGGAATTACTGAAATCAAACTTGGCTTTTTTCTTTTTTCATCATTTGTCCCACCACTGAGGACCTGGAAGAGGGTAGTCTACCTGCTCCAAAGACAGTATCTTCAATACCTGATAGTATGCCTAACAATTAGGAAGATGTAAAAAATATAAAATTAAAAGAACGTGCTCAGCAGATGGGAAAAGAAAAAGAAACAAAATAAATGAAGGAAGGTAAGAAAGAAAAACTGAAATTTCCACGGGTACAAAAAGCATAATATTAAGGGAAGAAGGTAATTGAAGTCAATATAGGCAAGAATCAGTTAGTGAAGACATTAGGTACTAAACTACTCACCTCATAACCATGCCAAAGAATTTAACAATTAATAGGCTAAAAAAATTCTGAATTTTTTTTTTTTCAGCTAACAGACTACCTTGCTTCTTAGGGGTATCTACTGAGTATAAGCAGGTTATAAAAGACATTTTGAAAAATGGGATCAGAGGTTAGATGTCCTAAAAATAGAACAGAGAGCTAAAGTGACATCCAATTCCATATTAAATTATCTAAAATGTGGTAAGAAAAATGACTTTTTGTTTCTAAAAGATACAGACTGTTTCAGAGCATTTAAATAGTTTCTTGAACTATTATATTTTTAAGGTAAAAGCATGGTAAAAGTACAAACATTCATCAGTAGGGTACTGCATGAATAAACCAAATACTATGTTGCATGATGAAATATATGTACCATGTCAGATTATTATAGACACAGCGTTAGCATATCGTCATCCCTGTATGGATACTATAGTTCATACAAGTCAACAAAAGTGGGAAAGGAAATGTATATATACATGTTCATTTGTGCACATATTCACAAAGGCAAAACATGCTGTGCTAGACACAGAACATGCTGTGCTAGACAGCAAGCTCACCAACTCTGTCCACCACCATTACTGGCTCTAAGGATCATGTATAAGTCACCACTGCTTTAACCATGTGACTGTTTGTTAGCCCATGGCATATTTTACTATGAGGAGATTAAAATTATGTTAAAAATCTACTTATGAGGGATTTTTATTATAGAAAATTAGATATTTTAAGTCTCACAAATATGTACCTTACAAATTTATTGATATAAAAAGTAAAAATATGCATATATGTTTAAAAAGTCTAAGTAATGGTACAAAATGAAGTTAAAGTCTCCCTACCAGCAATGTAACTAATAATTTCTTAAGATTCTTTCCAGAAAAATCATATATGTTTATAATAGCATGTGATACTGTTGGTTCTAGGACTACAACTTAAATAACTAAGTTAAGAGCTAAGTTTGCACTTAAGAGCTAAGTTTGCTTACCTTGCTCCTCCTCTCTTTATAGTAACCAATAAAAATATGTGAGCCATGCATATACTTTAAAATTTCCTAGTAGCTACAGTAAAAATAAAACAAAGAGGTACAATTGATTTTAACAAATTTTATTTAACACCATATATTCAA
The DNA here is from genome assembly GCF_048772815.1 of Callospermophilus lateralis. Taxonomy (NCBI): domain Eukaryota; kingdom Metazoa; phylum Chordata; class Mammalia; order Rodentia; family Sciuridae; genus Callospermophilus; species Callospermophilus lateralis. The sequence goes on along the minus strand of NC_135306.1, from coordinate 121,025,581 downwards.
TATATTATCATTGTATTATGTAATCAATACAAAATTACTGAGTAATATTTCCATTTCCATTCTTGTTTTTTCACTGTTTTAAAAATCCAGTATGAATTTTATAGTTACAGGTACATCTTACTTTGTACTAGCCACAACCATTTACCTAGTAGCAAATCGGCACATGCCCACGCACACGCGCGCACACACACACACACACACACACACAATCACCTAAGGAGTTTTTCAAAGTATCTATGACCAATCCCTATCTCTGACCATATAAAACAATTTTTTACAATAGAGGCAGGCATTAAGAATTTAAAGAGATCTCTAGGTAATATTCATTGGCAGACAAAACTGAGAACAATCCTGCTTAGAGAATCAGTGTTAAAAACTTACTTGTTCAAACATATACAGAAAAGCAAGGAGTACAAATGCTATTACTGCTAAGAAATTTCAGAGATCATTGAGGAAAAACTCACCTACTCAAAAGACTTACAAGGTAGAAAAAGTCAGTTTATTTGAGGGGTGGGGGGAATGCCTGACATAATGTTATGTCAGAAGCCAGAAGAATGTCTCCGAATCATAAGAACCAACTCACACCTCTATTTATTGGAAACACATCAACCAATACAGGTAAGTCAATTTAGACTTAAGAAACAGACTACTCTTCTGAGAATAAAGCATTCTTATAAGCAGTGTCTTTAGACACCCATATCTTTATTAGAAAATATTATGATTAACTTAAGAATATAAATCTGAAATATCCATTATCAGACTGAATAATTAAGAAATACTGCTTCATTTATCAAATACGTAGAGTCCCTAAAAGCCTTTCAAAGGCTTTCTACTGCACTTAAGAGCTAAGTTTGCTTACCTTGCTCCTCCTCTCTTCCTGTTATAAACTCGTTATGGAGTCTTACCAACATACCATCATATTTACCTTTTCCAGTTTTAACCATCACCCTAATACCAACCCCCAACCCACTTTCTCCAACAAACGTGTAGGCACAGTGCACATGAAATCAGTGCCAGTTATAACATTCCTCTAAATTCTAGAACTGTGTTGTCCAATAGAAATTATAAGAGCTATATATAAATTTAACTCTTCTAGTAACCACATTAAAAAAGTAAAGAGAAACATGTAAAAATGAATTCTATTTTAGTTAATGCAATATATCCTAAATGTTATCCTTTCAACATGTAATCAACTTAAAAAATTACTGAGGTATTTTACATACTTTTCAAATGCCAGTCAGTATTTTATACTTCACTTTTTAAATCTAGCCATATTTCAAGTGCTCAACAGCAACGTGTGGATACTGACTACTACATTGGACACCACAGCTCTGTCATGATCCCTATTTATTTGAGGACTATCACAGTTGTGTTCTCTATAGCCCATCTCCCCAACTCCCATGGTGTCCGCCCTTTTGTCTAGCAAATGTCTACTCATCCTTTAGAATTCAATTTAAATGTCTTTTCTGTTCTCATTCACATAAGTCCAATGTCCTTGCCATATACTTCTACTATCAGACCATACTATAGTCACTTATTTTACATTAAAAGCAACAGGAAATCAAAGCTAAATATATTACTCCTGTTGTCAAATAATTTACAATCTAGTGAAATTAGTAAAACATAGATGCATAATGAAATGCACATAAAAAAATTATACTGAATCTGCAAAGTGAAGGTCATGAATACAGACTACATAGGCTGATATGCCAATTCCACCATTTAATAGCTCTGTGACAAGCAAAGTAACCTTTTGTACTTGTTTCCTCATCTATAAATGGTCTTATTATAAATAATAATAGGACTCATGATGTTTTAAGATTTAAAAGAGAAAATGCAATTAAGAAGTTTATAATGACAAAGATAGTAAGCCCACAAGAAATATGTACTATCATTACCTCTTAGTACAGTAACTGGACATAGTAAGCAACTGTTTCTTTACTGAAGATTAATGCTAATATATGAAGAGTACAATAAAGAAGTACTAACAAAATACCCTGAATATCCAGAAGGAGAAATCGTCCATGGGATCAAAAAGGGTTTTGAGAAGGAATTAGCTTTTGATGTGGGTCTTATACATGAATAGACTAATGAGGGACACGAAAAAAGGTGAAGGTATCAGGAATTAAAGCTAAGAAACTAGGTCGGGGCCAAATATCAGCTAATCTTTAATGTTGGTTTAATAACACCCTGAACTTTGATCAGAAAATGTACTGAACAAGACAAATATAACTATGGAAGTTCACATTTTTTTGAAATTCAGGGTTACCTTTTATATGGAGGCACTATTACTATAATACTATACAAACTATAAGAACAAATATATGATAAACAATGACTGAAATTGTCAAGAGAATCCTAATTTATGCAGATAACCACCATCAGGTTTTATTGCTCTTAGAATCTGAGATCATTTCATCAATTTGGTGTAAATTTATTGGAACAGCAGAAATAGCAGTGCTTTTACCACCAAGTCAATATATTTTTTGACAACAGTCATTGTCAAAATTTGACAATAGTTGTTGCCATTTTCATATTTTTCCCAAGAATTTCTATCTCCATACTTCTAGCTTCTAATGTGGTGCCCCTTCAGGGACAGCTGCGCTAGGTACTTCTTTCAAATGTTGTAGTCCCGCTAACGCTGCAAAGCCATGAGTGATCTATGCTGAGCTAATGAACTATTTCATCAAAACCAATATTGGAACACATCTTAGACTTCCTGACAGTCTTGGCTTATTGTGTGAAAAAAAACTTTGCATGAAAGCTTGACATTTTCTAAGTTAAAAAAAAAAAAAAAGTGCCAGCCTCAGTGCATATTGTGTTGTTAAAATTTGCTAACACACATAAAGGCTATGTTTTCAGGAATGCATATGTTTCTGTCTTCTTTATATTTTGGAAGCTTGGGTTTTCTGCCATCAAAAAATATATATATATATTTATTAAGTTCCTACTATGTGTTAGACACAGAATATAACATCCCATAAAATGCCATCCCATTTTTAATTGATTGCCATCACCCATCTTCAGAGGAGGGAATTCAATAGTTGCAATCTTTAAAACTTATAGACCTGTAATGTACAATCACAGAGAACAATCATTTTCCTGAAATCCCATCTCACAATCATTCTTTACTGTCAGGAAATAGGAATAATATGAAGTTCACTTACGTAATCCTCATGCAGATGACGCACCACCAAAACAATATTATAACAGGCAATTTTTAACAAGAACTAACAACTGAGAATGAAGTTCCGTTCCTATATTGCATGATAAAACAGAATTAAGAGGTCTGAGAAAAATCAGGCAGTAAAATCTGCGTTAAAAAAAAAATGAAAGGGTAAATTCATTAAGCAATTGGAGAAGAAAAGTATCATACACCTACAAAACTTCCCTCAATGTCCACCCCAATCCTCTTTAAAGTATGATTCCTGCCCCCCAATGTTCTCATAGGAAATTAACTTCCCTGCCGAATAGTACGTTCTTCTTTAAAACTTGTAGGTAAACGAGTTTAGAAATGTGTCGCCAGTCACCAAAGTATCATTCACCTGCTCCAAGCTGCCGCCTCCTGCGGGACTGCTCAGTAAACACCCCCTACGAAGAAACCGGAGGACAGGATTCCCGCGAGGCCACCCAGGAACAGGGGGCGCGCACCTGAATCAGCCACATGATGCAGCTGCACCTGGTGAGAGCCGGGGCAACTTGGAAAAGGATTCCTTTCTCCGAATATTTAATGGGAGTCCCGATTTGGGTGTTCAGAAACTTCCGCAGCCTTGTTTCAGGGGTTTGGGCCCTTCTAACCCTCTCCCATCAGGGACAGCCGCGCTAGGTACTTCTTTCAAATGTTGTAGTCCCGCTAATGCTGCAAAGCCAGGGTCAGAGGCTGGTAGCGGCGAGACACTACCTGCCGCTGACCCCGCCGGGACCCTCCCCCCATGCGAGGACACCCACTGTCTGTGGAGCCTGTCACCCTCGCTGTCTCCTCCCGCACCGTACTTCTCACCTGCGACCCTGGCAGCACCTCCACAAGATCGCCTCTAAGGGTGGTAAAAAAGGGACGCTTCATTAATTCCCCGCCCACCAACTTCTCACTCCCTCCATTGGCTGGAGTACATGCCGCTCATTAGATGCGGTTCATCCATTGGTCCGAAGGGCACTACCATTCTGGGCGAGAGCCCGCCTCAGGCCAAGCCTCACAATGGGAATCGAATCCCAAACCGGTTCCGGGTTAGTGCCCTGGAATCCGCCCCTTTGTGAGTCGCCTCGCGTTCTACGCTCAGTCTTTGGTGCTTGTCTCTGTCAGTCAAGTGGCCTCTAGGAAAGGATTGGTCCCTAGCGATCAGCTTGCCGCGCTGTTCCACCTGATTGGAGAATTGGCCGCTCCATCTCCAAACTCTACTCCTGTCCTTCACCCTCGACCGACTGTTAAAAGGGCAAAGAACTGACATTCTTGAATCTAGCGGGCTTCCCAGGCCGGCATCATGTACTGAAACAATTGCGACTTCCTTTGGTGTCAACCATTCCCCTGATACTGACTTTGCCAAAGGTCAGTGGTCACCGGTGACTTCCTTTTGGCAAAATCCATTAGTCACTTCTTTTTCTTGACTACTCAAAAATAAATAAATAAATACATAAGTAAAACTGACTTGTCGACTCTTTTTTCAGTGTTTTCCCTAATACGTGCTGCTTCTGGTTTTCTTCCGTTTCAACCCTCTTCTCTATTCCTCTTTGTAGTTGTCTCCTTCTCTGCAGTCTCCAGTTGAGGTGTGAGCTAGTGAACCTGTCTTCCCACTGCCTCTGTTCAGGCCCCTAATTCACTCTCACCAAAATTATCTCAGTAGCTTCCTAACTGGTACCATTCAAACGGTAGCCAAAATGAGTTGCTTAGAGTTCGTTAGTATATGTAATCTCACTAATCTTACCTTGAAGTGCTAACTCCTTAAAAGGCTTACAAAATCCTGAAAGGTAAGGCTCCTCCTATTTTTCCCTCAGGCATCAAATTCTCAGCATTCCTCACCCCAGTTTTTACTTCTTTCAGTTCCTTCACTACAGTGGCCTTGGGGCTTAGTTTGCATTTCTGTATTTCTATCCAAAAGGTTCTTCCCTGCCTCTTCTCTACTATGCCCAGTTTTCACTTTAGAAATTACTTCCTGAAGGAAGCCTTCCTTTCTTCTCCAACCACTGTACCTCCACTTCCAAGTTGTTCATCTAATGTAGGTTTGCCACGTGAGACAGGATGCTAAGTTAAATTTGAAGTTTACATAAATATCAACTAAGTTTTAATATAAGTATGTCCCATGCAAGATTTGGAATTACTTTTATTTACTAAATCTAGCAACCCTACTCAAGAGAGCTCTCATCACAACCAGTACCTTTCTTCATACAACTCTTTCTTTGCCTAGCAAATTGCCTAGAAAATAATTACTGAAAGAAGATTTGATAAATAAATGATGGAATATTCTTGATCAATGGAGAATCCTTTCTGGATATTGCAAGAGCAGTTCTAGGTCATAAAATAGGAAGCACTTGTGAAATATGCTCTTCAAAATGTAGTGAATAATCTTACAGATTTTTACTTATGACTTTATCAAAGAAACATGTTTATACATTTGCCTAAGTAGAACAAAAGACAGTTTTGTTGTTTTCAGCAAATACAGAAACATTTACTTTATAATTTTGGGTTTTGTTGTGGTGGATGCTTTTTGGCTGAACGTGATGAAAAAGTAACAGAACTATCCACTCCCATAATGACCAGGCGCCTTCTCTCTGTCCTCTTCCAAAATCTATCCACCATTTGAATCTATTTCCTTCAGTATTAGGGATAAAGTCTAGAAGGAGTTAAGTATTGAGAAATTTTTTCTTTCATATCATGAAGTCTAATCTTCCTCCAGTTAACCTCAGTCTCCTTGCTATTTACAGGATCTTTTCTAGATAACCTCACTATTTCTTCTAGCTTTATCTACTCTTGAGTGGGTATGAACCAACAGAAAGAGATTAAAGGTAATCTATAATATCCAATATTAGTACGCCATTACCAACTTGATATTTTGTTCAAGCTAGAGATTTTACCTAAACTTACACACTTATTCTAGAACTGCACTACCCAACTGTAATGACCAAACAAGTCTTTGATACATGGCTAGTCCAACTGAATAAGTAAATTGTAATTGTATTTAACTTTAATTTAAAAACAATTAAATTCAGTTATTAGGGATTTCCAAGTATGTTTGGTAAATGTGAGTTTTATGAATTTACTTTTCAAATATAATTTTTTAAAAATCAAATACAGACCAAATAAAAGAAATAGTATCTGAATTGAGATGTGCTGTGAGCATAAGATATATAGAGGATATCAAGACTTAGCATGATGTAGAATATTTTACAATGTGAAATATCTCATTGGTAATATTGTTTAAGATATTATGAGTTGAAATTATAATGTCTTGCACAGTTGGAAAGAAAAGTATTTTTAAATTAATTTTAGTATTTTCCAATTTTATTGAGGTATAATTGACAAAAATTTATGTATTCAAAGTCTACACTATGATTATTTGATATACATATACATTGTGAACTGGTTGCAACAATCAGCTAATTAACACATTCATCACCACACAGTCACATTAGCATTTATGTGTATAGTAAGAAGGTATACTCTGTTAGCAAATTTCAAGTAAACAATATAATACTAACTATAGTCACGAACATTTCCCTATTTCTGCCACCCAACCTCCAGCTACTGTTCTACCCTCTGCTTCTATGAGTTCAACATTTTTTAGATTCCACTTATAGGTGAGATTCTATAGTATTTGTCTTTCATTGTCTGGCTTGTTTTACTTAGTCCTCCAGATTTATCCATGTTATTGCAAATTGCAGAATTTTCTTCATTTTTATGACTGAATAATATTCTACTGTACGGGTATCACAGTTTGTTTATTTATTTATTTATTCATCCATAAATACTAAGATTTTTTCCCCATATGCTGGCAATTGTGAACAGTGCTACAGTAAACATGGGGATGCAAATATTCTCCTGATTCTTGAGACTGTGATTTCAATATTTTTTGGCTATATATTGAGAGGAAGGATTGCTTAATTGCTGATTCTATGATAGTTCTATTTTGAATTTTTGGAGGAAACGCCATATTGTTTTCCATAATGGCTATACCAATTTATATTTCTATAATAGTGTACAAGATTTCCCTTTATTCTACATCTTTTATCAACACTTACTTTAAAAAAAAAACAATAGCTAAACCTAGCAGGCATAAAGTGATATATTGTGATTTTGATTTGCATTTCCCTCATAATTAATAATGTGTAGCATCTCTTCATATGTCTATGGACCATTGGTGTATTTCCTTTGAAGAAATATTTACTAAAGTCATTTGGCCATTTTAAATAACCATTAGGTTATTTGGTGCTTTTTTTTCTTTTTTTCTGCTATCCAGTTGTATAAATTCCTTATTAATTACATATATATTTTGAATATATTTTCTCCTAGTCTGCAGATACCTTTTTGGGTTTTTGCTTGTTTGTTTGCTTTTCGGTACCATGGAATGAACCCAGGGTGCTTTACCACTGAGCTACACTCTCCTGTTCATGATGCTAACTCTCATGCAGGGGCTGTAGCCCAGGAAACAAGATCTGGAGCCTGGCAGGTGGAAGAAGATGCAAGATGCAGTTAGGATAGTAGACATACTTTATTCAGTGGTGATCTTAGGCTGCAGCCTCCAACTTCTAGCTTTACCATCCAGCCAGTTTTATTTTGCCCCCATTTCACCATTAGTCCCTAAGTCTTTTCCATCAAAACTTTTTATGTACAGGCCAAACAAAGGGGGCACAAAGCCAACAGTGACATCATTGGAGGCATGACCTTGAGTATATCCAGTGAATCAGAGTATTTCTGGCCTTGACTAACAATAACAAGCGATTTCTGGTTATATACTTAAAACATAAAATAGCCCACAGGAAGTCTTGGTGAAGGAACCTAACTGTAGCCTTTTGGGGCCTACCCTAATACTAATATTAAATAATTTATGAAGAAAAAATTTATTTTATACAATTATGGAAGGAGAATTCAAGGTGAGGCCTTGAATGATGAAGGCCTTCTTGCTAGAGGGTACTCTTCAAAGTCCTAAGGTGACATAAAGCATCATACTGCAAAGGGTACATCCAAGACACAGAAACAAACTGGTTTTTATAACAAACCCATTCTTAAGATAGCCAATTAACCCATGAATCCATTAATCCATGAATTACTCCTAATTACTTGAAGGTCACACCTGGTCTCACCTCTTTATCTTCACAATGGGAATTAAATTTCAATATTTGGTGGGGACTTTCAAACCATAACAAATTATAAAAAGGATGTTGAAAGCTTTTAAACAGAAATTTTTATGATTCTAAGAAGTTTTCTTTGAATGAAAAAACAATATGTTTTCCACAGAAATTCTTCCAATTATTTTCCTTTAGATTTTGTTGAGATACTAGCTACTTACAGCTGGCAGAGTTTGTTTTTTTTTTTTTTAAAGTTTCAAAGACAGTCTGGCATCAATTGTTTTTCTCCACTATATCACATTCTACTTCTACAGCTTATTCTGTCATTCAAAAAGCTTATTCTTCTCCATCAAATAATTCAGTTTATTAAAAATTTCTGACTTCAGAAGCAAAAGACCAAAAGTATACAGCCAAATGGGCCCCAGTTTGCAGTTTACTAATTCCTTTCATCTTATAATTTCTAGCCACCTTTAAGTACTTTGCACACATATCTTTTCTAAGAGATTTATAGTTAGGGAAACTGAGGCAGAGTTTAATGCATGTCACTATTTATGAAAAAAGAAACTGAGGATCAGACATTAGGAGGATTACTTAAAATCAAATAGCAAGGAAGTGGTGGAACTAAAAGAGAACTGCCTGATTCCAGGTCCTATGCTTTATTTAATCATTATGTATCTATTCTCCTCAGCAAGAAGCAGTTTTTCTTCAAAGTTACTATAGAGCTGAATGAACTTCACAAGTCTTTGACAACTTACATAGCTCTTGATAACCCAAATACTTTGATCTTATGCCCACAAACCATACAACTTAACCACTGATCTTACAAAACATCCTTCTCAGGATGTTTGGCTTTGTTTCCTTTAGGATCTTTCTGCTTATCATTTCATGTGTTTTTGTTCTTTCTTCTATACTACCCCAACTCTATTACACTAACAATAAATTTCCTTTGTAATATCTCTAGTCCTACATTGCATTCTTACTACTCTCTCCCTAGGTTTACTTTCTAATCTCTATTTTCTCCATTGTTAAAACATGTAGCCAAAGTATGTTTACACGATTACATATAATAATTTTAAAATAATGTAAGAATATCCTGGTTATCAGTCATAAGTGAGAAAGTGACTGAGTAGATCTTAAAATATTTTCCTAAACACAAAAACCCATCTAAACTTCAAGTAATTACATTACCACTTTTGGGCTCTCTTTTGACTTATTCCACCATATTAAAAAAAAAAAAAGCTTCTCCTTTCTTTATGCATTAATATTGGATTTTAAATTTCAATAAATTTAATTTCATAAGTTAAAGTTTTTCTATATATTTAAGACAAAAGAATGAGTTCTAATAATAACAATTACTTTTATTCTACTTTCTGGGGTTTTGTCCTCCATTTTTTTACTTTTTTAGCTTTTTTTTCTTTTCAGTTTGATTAAAGTGTAGCAAAGTGTGTCTCATCTCATTTGTATCTTAGAGCTAGAAACCATTCTAATGCATCCTATACACTAATAGTATTGGACCTTCCTCCTGCTTGAGGGATGAGAAGGGCTGTATCTTAATAGAATTTGGAAATGGTGTCAGAATCTGAGGTTTTATTTCTATAGCAACAGAGAATAATGGAAAGACTAAATGTCAAACACAGTCAATGTTGCCATAGTAACAATCAGTTGCTTTACAAAATATGTTTACTATTCCATTCAGGTTACTTTTTCAAATATGCTCATCTATATGAATACTCAAAAGGGAGGAAAAAGTTCAAAATTATTTAAGAAAAAAGAAGGCTTTCAAGAGATGAAAGCAATTTATTTTACCGTCCATTATTTAATAAAAAAAACCTCAAAGTCCACCCAAAAAAAAAAAAAAACAAAGGCTATAAGGGAAATAGAAATTCTCATTTCTGTTCCAATAAGTATTCTTCCTATTTGCAGTCAGAGAAATTGAAACATGGAATTTAAAGCATGTCTGTATTGTCATTTCACGATATTTCAAACCATTTTCTTGGAGCTTTTGAAAACAGGGAATTCTGCCATATTAAAATGAAAAAAAAAAAAAAACAACTTTTACTTTTTAAAGCAGTAACACTTAAGGGTACATGCTTGCCAGGCAAGTGTGATGGTCCTAGATCAAATTAGTTGAACAGGCAATAGTTCATTCTGGCCCTTCCAATTGTCTTCCTTTTCCTTATAGCACCCTCCTTCCCTTTCTAATAAAACATTCTCATTAAAGTAACACATCAAGACCTTCCCAGCTTCACAGTTTATTAGCAGTATGATTTTTGTACCTGTCTCTCTCTTTCCTGTAATTATTTCCATTAGACTAAACCCAAGGAGGACAGGGGACATGATCACAGTTAAAAATGAAGTTTCTAACACAAGGTCTGGTACATGATAGGATATAATAAATATTAGTCGAATAAGCTTCCACAAAAAAATATCCTTTGTTTTACTCTCTCTGAGTTCTACCGCATGATTAAAGCACCAAATTGAAAGTAAAGTGTAGACAGCAACAGCCTAATGGATTCCTAAAATACAGCATGATTTAGAAATGACTGGCATTGTCAGTTTCATTTGGGGTAGTGATTTGGGGGTACTCATGATAGGTTTATTCTACAGAAGCAATGTACTGAATGGCAGGTACATTTCTGACTTATCTATCAGATGTAATGCAAGCAGTGTGTGGGCTATAAAAATAATAGTACGTCTACTAGACTAAGAAAAAGTAGGCCCTAATCTCCATCATGTGGGATTAGGCCCCAACATCCTTAATAAGACTCCTGTGTTGCAAGAATTAAAATAAAGAGTCAATAAATGGGATGGACTCAAACTAAAAAGCTTCTTCTCATCAAAAGAAACAATCTGTGAGGTGAATAGAGAGCCTACATCTTGGGAGCAAATATTTACCCCTGACACATCAAATAGAGCACTAATCTCTAGGGTATATAAAGAAAAAAGCTAAACACCAATAAATAAATAAATAAATAAATAGCCCAATCAATAAATGGGCCAAGGACCTGAAGAGACACTTCTCAGAAGATGATATACAATCAATCAACAAGTACATGAAAAAATGTTCACCATCACAAGCAATTAGAGAAATGCAAATCAAAAACACTCTAAGATTTCATCTCACTCCAGACAGAATGACAGCTATTATATATACAAACAACAATAAGTGTTGGCAAGGATGTGGGGAAAAGGTACACTCTACTGCTGGTGGGACTGCAAATTGGTTCAGCCAATATGGAAAGCAGGATGAAGTTTCTTGGAAAATTGGGAATGGAACCATCATTTGACCCAGCTATCCCTCTCCTTGGACTATACTTAAAGGACTTAAAAACAGCACACTACAGGGACACAGCTACATGAATGTTTGTACCAGCACAATTCACAATATCTAAACTGTGGAACCAACCTAGATGCCCTTCAATGGATGAATGGATAAAAAACATGTGGCACATATACACAATGGAATATTACTCAGCAATAAAAGAGAATAAAATCATGGTATTTGCAGGTAAATGGATGAAGTTAGAAAAGATAATGCTAAATGAAGTTAGTCAATTCCAAAAAACCAAATGCCAAACGTTTTCTTTGATATAAGGAGGCTGATTCAGAGTGGGATAGGAAATGGGAGCATGGGGGGAATAGACGAATTCTAGATAGGGAAGAGGGGTTGGAGGGGAAGGAAGGGGGCATGTGGTTATTAATGATGGTAGTGGAATGCGATGATCCTTATTATCCAAAGTACAGGTATGAAGACACGAATTGGTGTGAATATACTGTGTATACAACCAGAGATATGAAAAATTGTGCTTTATATGTGTAATAAGAATTATAATGCATTCTGCTGTCATTGATGAATAATAAATAAAAAATAAATAATAATACTTCTTCCATAACTTCCAATCCATTTACTGAAATTATTTCAATTGTTCAAAATTAATTTGTTTCAGGATTGCATGAGCTTATCACCATCAGCCAATAGTGGTAATGCTGGCAACAGGAAATATTTCTAGGTGCCAGTAATGTGTAAACCAATTATACTTTTATAAGAGGAGTGATAATACTCCCTTCAAAGATCTCCATGTCCCAGTTCTCCAAATGTGCAGATGTTATTTTACATGGCAGAATAGATTTTACACATGTGAATACGAACATTGAGACAGAAAATTTTTCCTGGATTGTTTTGGTGGGCCCAATTTAATTGTAAGGGTCCTTAGAAATAAAAGAGAGATGATAGGAGTGAGTGTCAGAATGATGGCAGTGTGAAAACATGACCCAGCCATTCCTGCCTTTGAAAAGGCATTGAGAAGACCATGAACTAAAGATTGAGAATAGCCTCTAGAAACTGAAAAAAGTAAGAAATTAATTTTAAACCAGGGTCTCCCATGGTGGAATTCTGACCTCCAGAAATGCAAAGTAGTAAATTTGTGTTGTTCTAAGCCAACAAGTTTGTGTTCATTTCTGATAGCAGCAGTAGGAAAATGAACTTTCAAAGAGCAGTGATTCTGAAATGATTTTGTTTTGGCCCACTTAACTTTGAGTTAATAACCCCTAGCTCACCCACTATAGCTGTTCTGACTTCCTTGTGAGCAAAAGAACTCCAGTCATATTGAAGAGGAACAAAATAATAGTAATAATGAAAAATAGCAAATAATTTTTAAATGAAAAAATTGGCAGTAATAAAATTTTACAAACATATGAATAAATTAATAGTAATAAAACTACAACCAAATCAAACAAACAAAGATAATTGAAAAATAACAGTTTTTCCTCTAGAACATTTGGAGATTTCAATTACCTGCATATGAATGTACACAGAGGAAGTTTGCAGTATTGTCAAGCATTTTGTGAAATTGGACTCTTAGTGAACTCATGTTACTTTTATTGAGCATCAAGTTTTATTAACTCTTAACAACTAACTTGGTAGGTTACTTGAAATTACTCTTATTCATTTGAAAAACTAGAGTCTTTGAAACAAACTTTTATGAACCAAAAGACAACCCTTAGTTTTCAAACACCTCTAAGGTGAACAGCAGGAGACCAAACTGAGAAACAGTACATAATTATTCTCCCTGTAAGTCTTAGATAACAAACCAGAGAGGAAACTGGATAAGGAATGTCCCCTCATGCTTAAGATGAAGAGCCATGAGGAAGGCTTAAATGGTGAGATGAAATAGAATTTCAAATTTTGATTCTCTAGAGATAATCCCAGTCACCATGTAGACCATTGTAAATTAATTTGTTTACTTGGGGACACCTTGGTTTGAACTTTTAGTTTTTCATTTTATCTACAAATATTTTTAAATGTATCTCTAGAAAAGAAGGAACTATATATTATTATAATACCCTACACAATTAACAATTGTCGCAACCTAATCTAGGTATTAGAGTTACCCCGCCAGAGAAATTAAATGTGGTCATGATGTGATTTACATGCTGTGTTTTCTGAAAGTTCCCTAGAAATATGACAACAAATGTTCCAAAGAATAATATGGGAACTGCTGACTCACAGGAATATAAAGTCTTCATAGGTGATCTATTCAAATAATTGAATATTTCAATCCCATCTTTTCAATACCATCTAGAATTTTCTAGTCAAATTTCCCCAATTCTTTCATTAGTTCTCATAATAGAATTTTTAGCTTCTTTACACTTTAGTCCTTCAGAATATTTCTCTTCTATTTTAAAATATGACGTCCATATTATAAATACAAAAGCAATATTCTGAATGGAATCTCCCATGGCAGAATAATCAAACCAATATTTTCCTTATTCTCAATATTATGCTTTGATTAAGATAGACACTATTATATTATTAATATTATATATCAATCTATTGTTTGTTTCAATTGCCACATTTATTCATTCAACAAAAATTGGTTAAAGGCCTGATTCAAGAACAAATAAAATTCTCTGTTCTCATGGAGTTTATTCTCTATGACCTGTACTGTTGACTTATTCATGTATATATCCCAAATTTATTTTGAACTCAGTTTTAAATCTACTTCTCAGCCAGGTTCTGCCAGCTTTATACCACCCATGAGCTCTTGTCTGTATGGTACCTACTTCTGCTCTGTTCTTAAGGCATTTTAAAATATTTTGTTTATTATGTGTAAGAGTTGCCATTATTTTAAAATACACAAATCTTTAATGGAAATACTTTTATGCAGTTTTATATTGGTTATCATTTAACTCAAAACTATTTCCTGTCCTTACAGAAAACCACAACAACAAATAAAAATAAGCAGGTTTATATGCCCTACAAAACAATAATAAAAAACAAGCCTAAACAAAGACATAACTTCAGCACTTTATGAATAATGAAAGGAAGATGGAATTATGTACAAGTGAAGGAATACCAGTATTGCTTTATAATTAATTGCTCAACGACAGTAGAACACCACTGAGATATTTATTAAGAAGATATTTATTAAGAAGCACATCACTCTGACTTCTCTGTTGGCTATTTGATTACACTTGTTTCCATTCATGCGTGGGACATTATAAATTATGCCATAAAGAAAGCTGAACATATTTTTGTTTTATGTGGAGAACAAATGATTTTGCAGCATTACCGTCTAAAGTAATAACTGTAATTTTAAGCCACTTTTCATGAGACACTACTTTTGCAAGGATAGGTACACCTGAGGTCATTCAATTCAACATATATTAGTCCATAGGAAGTTTCTCCCAGTTTGACAAAAGCAAGGGCCTATTCAAAGTTCTGATATGACTGGTTATATTTCTCCCTCACCCCAAATCTACCCAATCTTTTTGATTTTCTTTCTTCAGTGTTTTTTAAAACTGTTCAACCCCATCTCTTCTGTGTTCAGGTTCTCATCTTTGCCTATAGGAAAGAGCAATTCCCCCAAATAATCTCATTGCTCCAATATGTCTTGATTTCTGTTGCCAAGATTTCGTAGTTTGAAGCTAGATCCACCTTGTCATGCTCTTCCTCAAGCATTTCTTATACCGATTCCTGTTCTCTTCCATACCCTACGTAGAATCTCAGAACTGCTGAGTCTTCACAAGATAATTTCCAAATTTTCTTGCCACCAACTAAGCTCTTACCTATACCTTTTATGAAGGTTTTAATTCTTGTGGGATTTTCGTCTCTTTGTATTATTTACTTAGGAAAGAACCCAGAGGAGATCTTAGGCTGTGACACATTCTAATGAATGGGTTGGCTCCAGTTTCTTTGGCAGAAAGAGGTGGTACAGTATCTGGGACAAAGTATTGGACATTGGTGAGAACAATGGAAAGAACAGTGGAGACACTGCCTAACTGGCAAAACAAATAAACTTCAGGATATCACAGGAAGGGGTTTATGTGGGAAATAGTGAAGGAAGAACAGGCAGAGATGGAGATCTGGTGGGTAGTAAGTTGGGCTAGTTAGTTATACAAAGGTATCAGAATTGCAGCAACACAGGAATTTTTAAGAGGCTGTGTTAAGGAAATATGCTATGGGCTGGGACTGTAGCTCAGTGGTAGAGCACTTGTCTAGCCCATGTGAGGTACTGGGTTAGATCCTCAGCACCACTTAAAAATAAACAAATACAATAAATGCGTGCTATCCATCTATAACTACAAAAAATCTTAAAAAAAAAAGAGGTGTACTATGTTGGACAATTTCTCTAAGCATACTTAATTCAGCTGGTTTAGGAAAAGCAGTCAAGATCTATCTAATCATTGTGTTCTAGAATTTAATCAGAGGGATATATTTTAACCATTAATATTCATGTTTAAAATCATATGCACTGATTGATTAATTTGTGGTGTAGTTCTTAGAGCAGTTCATTATAGTCTAAACATCACTGAATATAGATTAAAGGAGATTTGAGTTTGTTTCAGATTATATTCTGCAAAGATGACTGCAAGAGTTTCTCCCAACCTCCCTAGGGTTCTTCTTCACCGTGACCTTACCACCTCTGGATTAAGAGAAGTCTATTTCTCTTTCTTGTAGCTGGACAGGTCTTGTGACTATCCTGACCAAATCAAAAGAAAAGCAAACAAACAACTAAAATCAACCCAGTTACAATAATAACAAACTAGCAGAAGTGATGTTATGCCAGTTCTAGACATAGCCCTAACCTGGAAATGACAGCTTTCTTTTCAGCCTCCATAACAGAAGTGTGACCACCTGAATACTACCAAGCTGTGAGAAGCCCACATTCTATGGAGAGGTCCTAAAGGAAAAGACTTAACATGGAGAAGAAAAGATTCCAAGAAGCACTTGAAAGAGTTGGCAGACAAGTAAGTGAAGAAACCATCTTGGGAGATGAATCCTCAAGATCTGCCCCAACTGAAGCTTCATTAATCAGAAACAAACCACATAGCCAAAGCCTTCTGGAACTTCTGGAATCCCTTTTTTTTGGGGGGGGGGGGGAGCAGGGTCCAGGGATTGAACTCCGGGCACTGTACACTGAGCCACATCCCCAGCCCTATTTTGTATTTTATTTAGAGACAGGGTCTCACTGAGTTGCTTAGTGCCTCACTTTTGCTGAGGCTGGCTTTGAACTCACTGATCCTCCTGCCTCAGCTTCCCAATCACTGGGGTTAAAGGCATGTGCCACCATGTTCAACTCCTTCTGGAATTCTTGATCCACAAAATGAAGAGGGGGAGATAGAGTATTGATTTTAAACAACTAAATTTTAGGGTACTTTGTTAAATAGTAATAGATAAACAAAATAAGGGTTTTTTTTTCAGTTTCTATTGCATGATAATTTGGTGACTAAAAACATCCTACATCCACCTCTATAAACCATGTTTGCTGTTCCTTGCCTATCTACCTCCTATACTTGCAATATTAAAAAATGATAAATAGGAGAAACTGTGATGGAGGCAAGATGCTATTATTGCTCCTTGAAAAAATGTGTCCTGTTTGTAATACTGATTTGTATATGCCCATTATATATGTTTTCATTACCTTATGATTGTTCTTTCCCATATAAGTATGGATATTTGAGATGAGGTCATTATGTTTCTTTTGTAGACTCTGAGGAAGCTTTCAATTTAGGTTGAATGCCTTTTATTAAAATGAGAAATGACCCTGTTGTGTTATTCTAATTATAATCTTTTAAGCAATTTCTAGTATTTTTCTTTCCAAATATATTTTACATTTTATTCCAATGTGATGAGGAAGCTTTCCTATATTTTTTAAATTATCAAAATGATTTTTTCAATCATTTGGATAAATCACAAAGCCTTAAAGGATTTCTATGGCTCATTGTTTCTTGACTAAAGTAATTTGAAAGAGGAAATAAAAATCAATTCTATTTCTCTAAATAATAGGAGAGTGAAGGAGAAATCAAAAAAGCAGTAAAATTATATAGGCTGTTTGTTTTTATTTCTGTAGAGCAAGCATATTTTCATTTATAGTCAGCTGAGATATTCAATCTGTAGAAATGGTGAATAGTGCAGTTCAATCATTCTCAAACTTTAAAACATTCTAATTAATGAAGGAGAACTCACTTTTCAATAATAATTCCCATGAATAATTGCTTTATGATGTTGAACAAAGGCTAAATGTGTATTTCTTCTAATAATAAAATAGAAAACATGGACCAAATAAACTTTCCAAATTGCTACTTCTAAATATGGTTTCTGGGAATTGAGTGTTCTAGTCAGTTCAATACTCTAGTTAACAAACTTTTCATCGAGAGTCAGTATGGTTTCAAGACAATAGTACAAGGTTCTTCTCCAACTTTATCCTCTTAAGTAGTTGTGTGTCCTTGGCCAAAGTATATAACCATAAAGCAACAATTTACTTATTTGTAAACTGATAAAATAGAGATTTTACTATTATTATGATTAAATGATTAATGTAAAAAATACCTATCATTTTGCTTTATATTTCAGAATTTTAATGGAGTTTGTTGCTTCAGTATCTATCTTGGAGGCAGGACTGGCCATCTTGCTACCTGAGTCTCTGACATCAACCTTGTTACTTGTAAAATTACCTTTATCATTGATACTCCCCCACTATTTACTATTGCTCCTGTTAGGTCAGAGACAGACCTTCTCTTCACTTAAGGTTGCTGAAAGTATAACCTCACATTTTAGATTTTCAAATAGCTTCCTCTTCTAGATAAGCCTCCTTGAAGCTTAGTATGTGGAAACTGGAATCCTAACCCCAATCTACCTCTACCACCCACCTGTTAGCACAGATCCCAGTACTAGAAGTTAGATCAGTAATGTTCTTTCCTCTACCCCATGTGACAAACACACAATACACAAGACACTTCTTTGAGACTCTTAATTTTAGTATCTCTTACTTGAGAGTTTCCACATCTGTAGCTGGATTTGACCAGGATTCCTAATGACCTAGACCTCCTCATATTGGACTTTCCAGTAGGCGTGAGCTCCCTTTTGAAGCTTTTTTTTTTTTTTTGGGACATCACATCTAAAGATTCTAATTGCTTGGAGACATTTTCTACGAAACTGTCTTTTTGAACCTGCTGGTATCTATGAAGTTGTCTACTGCATCAAGATCTTTGGCTAGGCTTGCCTTGAGAATATCACACAGCTATTCAGTCTCGGCCTAGGTATAAAATGTTTAACTTTTGATTTGCATTTATAATGTGGTTAAATAAGCCAGGACAAAAAAGGGGGGGTGTCCTAAATTATATTCCTTTTACTAAAATACATTTTAGCAACTAGGTCACACATATTTGCATGTTTAAAAATTAAATCAATACAGTAATCAAACAAAATTCCATTAAGCTATGAAAGAGCAGAGCTAGAACTCTATGTTGTTTTTAATGCATACATTTAATTATCAAGGGATAAAATATTCAGAGGAAAGGCTGAATGAGCCCTTGGTTTTAAATAGATTTAACCTTGCAAATACTATGTGTATATCCAGCCTCTACTGCCAAAAATAAATAGTAAAAAATGCAATTTACCAAATATTCAAGAACAAAATATTAACTAGTGTTTCAGTAATGCTGAAATATTACCATTTAACATTCATTGAGCAGCTACAGAATGGAACACACTTTATTAGGTAGTTTGGGACTCCAGTAATTTTAGTTAGAGCAGATCTGGTCCTCAGGAAGTTCAAAATGAAATAAAGAAACAAGGAGGTAAATAATAGATATAGTATAAATATTAATTTATTTAATATTAAGTATAAAATTTGTTAGATCATTGAGCAAAACTACTATGTAAAAATTGTTATTTCAAACTGTTCTCTGTATCTACAGATATGAATCCTAAGTTGAAAAGCCATGTAATTATATTTGAAAAGAAAATTTTAAATGTCAAAATTAGAACAAAATCAATAATAAAAACCTCACCTTTGTGTGGTTCCATTATGAGCCTGGCACTGTTGGAGAGGTTCTTTTTATGCTAACACAATGGATTCTCACAGTGATCCTATAACAAATATGCTAGGATTATTTTCATTTTTCAGAGAAAGAAACTTGAGTCACTAATGTGGTAAACAATGTAGTGTAGAGCTGTCTGGCTTCCTATACCAAATTACTACTAAAGGGAATGAATAGCAAAAGAGTAATGACTTGTTCAAATAAAAATAATTTTACATTGTAAAATTGATTTTTAAATTTCTCAAATATTCACAAAGGACAGTATAGTACAGAAAACATTAGTTTCAAGAACAGTTTTGAAAATAGTCTTTTTCTTATAGGCATTTTCCTGATGAAGTACCTACTATGTTATTATGGACTAATATGTTAAAAGGAATTAGTTTATGTATTAGATTTCTTTAGAGAAGTAATGTTGGTCAGAAAAATGAGAAGGAAAGATTAGCAGAGGGGAAAAAAGAGTAATTGATGAAATCTACAAAGGCCCACTTCATTTTCTTGAAAATTTGTCCTGAAACATCTTAAAATTTGATTTACTTTTAAGGTTACTAGACAGAAGAAAACTTCATCACCTGGAACAATTAATGTTGGCTGTCAAACTACTTCATATTGTATTTAAATTAGTTTTGTCATTGGTCCTGATGTTGGGAAAGATAAAATATGCAAGTATCTAAAGCCTCAGTCATTCAACAAATATTTATTGAATATTAGATTATATAATATTTATTATATTAGTACCTAAGACATACTGGGTAAACTAGAGGCTGGAGATGTATCTGTGAAACAAAACTGACAAAAATTTCTGACTTAGCCAAACTTAAAGTCTATCAGATGTAGCCATGAATAAGGGATGGATCGCATAGTATCGTGGAAGATGAGCAGTGCCCTGAGATAACTAAAGGAAGAGCAGAGTGTGATGGGCTACAGGAAGGGGATAGTTGTAGCTTTAAGTAGAATGATCCTGAGTTAAGTATCACTGAAAGGTGATATTTGAGATTAGCTTTGAATAGGGGGATGGATTTAGCCACGCAAATAGCTGGGGAAATATTATTTCAAACAGAATAGCTAGTGCCAAAGCCCTTGGGAAGAAATGCTTATGCTGAATGAGGGTGAGAGTCAAAGAAAGAAAGTCAGAAAGAAAAAAGGGAATGGGTACACTTCATTGATGGTTTTCTTAGAAAAATTTGAAGACATGAGAAGGCTTTGAGCCAACAAGAGGCATGATCTGATCTACATATATCTTACTGGTGTTACTTGTGTAGGAGTGTAAGTGTAGTAATGAGACTAGGTAAGAGGCTAATAGAACAAGTCTTCTGTAAAAGAGAAGATGTTCTGTATAAGATTGAGGAAAAGGACATGGTGATTGTGGTTATTCTACAAAGGGGAAATCTACAGATTTTCTTAAAGGATGGACATAGTAGGGTATGAGCAAACAATGTCTACAAAACCTTTGGCCTGAGAAATTGGCAATATGGTGAACTCATTACTGAATATCTTGGTCGTCAAAGCGTAAGTTTAGTTTTGGAAATCTTGCTTTATTTCCTCTCTTTCCACATTTTTCTTAGAGTTGTAAGTAATGATGGGATTTGTTGTTACATACTCGAATATGCGCATAATATATCAATACAATTCGACCAGTATCACTCCTGAGTGCTCCCCACTTCATCCTCACCTTCGACACCCTGGTTCCTTCCCTCTAGTGATCTCCCTTTGATTTTCATAAGATGCCTGCCCACCATGTTCCCCCCTTTTCTCTCTCTAGTTTCCACATATGAGAAAAAACATATGATACTTTGTCGAGAGCCATCCATGGACTATGTGTGGAACAAATTGGCATGGAAGCCCAGTGAATAGGAAAATCTGGTATCTGGGAACTTCCAGTGGAAATCCTACTGTTTAAGACCTCCTATACTCATGTGATCTCCCATTCAGTTCTGCCAAAAAGGTCCCACACAGCACCGGAGAGGGGGTGACCCACTGCAGCCACCTAGCCATACAGTCTCTCAGAGATGGGTGTAGCCTAACAAGATGCCAATCAACTTATTGTGCAAGACACCATAAATCAAGACTCCACCCCTGAAACCTTATCCCTGACTTTGACGTACCCCCTTAAATAAAACCACTGGAGTCATTTTCTAATTGTTCAGTTCTAGCTCCTGTGTGAGCTGGACCTATCAGGTGCTCTGCTTTTAAACCTATTCTTTGACTCTGTCTTTTATTTCTTTACTAATTATTTCAGACTCTATTTTCTCCGGTGGCTTATCCCCTCCTGAACAGTAAAAATTACCCTGGCAAGGTGCTGGCTGCCTTGCGATAACCCTTGATCTTTAGAGTTTGGCTTATTTTGCTTAACATAATGGTCTCTAGTTCTATCCATTTTCCTGCAAATGACTTAATTCCATTTTTACTTATGAGTAAATAAAAATTCCATTGTGTATCTATACCACATTTTTAATCCATTCACTCATTGACGAATACCTAGGCTGATTCCATAGTTATTGTGAATTGTGCTGCTATGGACATGGGCATGCATGTAGTGCTATAGTATGATGACTTCAGTTCTCTAGGAAAATACTGAGGAGTGGTGTAGTTGTGTCATATGGTGGTTTCATGCCTGTGGAAATCTTATGTTTTTAAATAGCAAACATTTAACAGGAGATATTGTGTAGGGTTTTTGGTATATGAATTCAGAAGAAGTGTGGATTAGAATCATACACGTGTGAGCCACCAACAAATAGATGACATCTAAGCCCTTGAGTCTGGATATCAACCAAGGAATAATTATAGATGAAGAAGATGATACGCCCAAGGCTGATGCCTGGGTTACTGTAACATGAGTTCAGAGAAAAGAGAAAGAATCAGAATAAGGGATTGAGATAGTGTGAGGCAGATAGCAAACCAGAAGAGGGTGAATTTCTGAAGTTACTTAGAAACATATATCCAGGTAAAGTCAATCATAAACTGAGTAAAAGCTACTGATAGCAAAGAGAAATGCTAACAGGGTATTGATGGTATTGAAAAAATATTTTTTTGGTGGGAAAAAATGTATACAAATGAGAAACATCAGTTTCTGAATGAGATATGACATCATCTTGTTTGTAAAATAATTGATGAAAATAATCTATGAAAGTGGAGAAATGAATGCTAAAGATAGAGGAGGGAATCAGAAGGAATGTGATCCACTTATAAGTGGGAGGTAGAGGGGAAGACAGAGTATGTGGATAAAGATGCTGGTAGGGAGGTAGATGTGGTTGGTGGTGGGCATGTATAGAAGTTCCAATCAGAACAATTTTAATTGATAAGTAAGTATGCAACAAAGAGACAATGGATTTGAGTGTGTAAGCATGGGAGTGATCACAAAGTTTGACAAGGGAATTTAGCTTTGAAAGAAATGAAGAGAGGATATAAAGAAAGAGGTCATAAGGGAATGGGGCTGCCAAACAAGGATAACGCAAGATCATGAAAAGACAGAAAGAAACCAGATTCTAAAGTGTGAGTGTGTCCCCCAGAGTTTTACTCCCTATAGAGAATACAATTGAACTTGATGTGTTGGTAGGTTGTTAAAAAATGGCTCAATAAAGCATATTTCTCTTTCCTCTGCACCCTTTAAAATATGTGTTTGCTATTTTCTAGAGTCTATTTTCCCTCCCCTTGAAGTCTATGCTGTTTTGTGAACTGCTTTGAGCAATAGAATGAATAGCAGTGGTATAAGACTTCAAGCCCTGGCCTTGAGGCCCTGTAATTCTCCTTTTGCTCAGAAGGAAGTCAACCACTATGGAATGAAGTCCACACTGTTCTGCTTAGGAGAAAGGATCTTGAACAGTGCTTTCCAACAAAAATTTCTGCTATGATGGAAATACTCTGTTTTCCATGTGTGGCTATTGATCACTTGAAATGTGACTTGTGACTGAGAAACTAAATTTTAAACTTTAATTCTGATTAATTAATTCAATCAATTGTGACTATTAGCCATAAGCTAGTACTTACCATATTGATGAGGGCATCCCTATAGAAAGAGATTTGCATGAAGAGAGAGGCCACATGGATGAAGACTAAAGTGTCCCACAAAACTCCCAGATATCTAGGGAGTTATTGGATATCTGAGTTATTAGATATCTGAGCCTTCCGGCCATGGTTGAATCCATCTAGCCAACACCAAGTTGAGCAAAGATAATTGTCCTTGCTGATTCATGCTGAAATCCCTGACCTATAGAATCATGAACAATGAGATTGTTTTAAGCCATTAAATTTGAGGTAGTTATGTGGCCATAGGTAATGGACATAGACTTGGTGATACAAGAATGTCCTTCCATCTTATGGAAAACTATCTTGGGTAGCTAACTGGTCTGTTCCAAAGGACACCTAGCTGCCAGGTGTCCATTCAAACTGTGATACTATTATTCTACAGAAATGTAGACTGCATCTAGACCCCAGCTTAGGAAACTAACTCATTAAGTCTCATTGTCCCAGATGTGGGACACCTATAAAAACTTATATCAAGTAATATTTGTACCACTTATTGTAACTTTTGAAATAAATATTGTTTTTAGAGTTCTATTCTTCTGAGAAAACAAGTGAATAATTAAAGTGTTTGCAAATATACATATACATTTTATATATATATATATATATATATATATATATATATATATATATATATGATGTGTAAGTTCTAGATTAAAATTTTCAACGAATTTTAATGTATCCATGTCAATTTCATTGATATTTGCAGAATTGAAAATTTGGGACTTAATGGTTTAAAGTGCTTGAAGTAGAAGATGCAAGAAATAAAACCCATTTTCACTTTTTAAACCTCAGGGCCTTCATATGTAGCCTTCTCACATTTTTCAAAAAGAGATCAACATAATGAGAATGGAAGTTTATAACAGGAAGTTTGAGACCTAGCCACTGAATTTGAGTGTCTCTTCTTTCTACTTCCTTTAATATAGCTCCCTGCCTTTTGCTTTTAAAAGACATAGATGGTTGTAACTCATGGCCTTATGTAAGACTAGAGATGTTGGCAGAGAAGAACAGGGCTGAGTCTACTGCAGTTATTGATGTAACTTCTCTGTGAGTTTGATCCTTCAACTGCCTTGTTTTAACTAAGGTTCTGACTTTGCATCGTATAAATTTCCTCAATATTCTCTTTTATTTAATTTTTTTTAGTTGTAGATGGACCCAATACCTTTGTTTATTTATTTATTTGTTTATAAACTTTTTAAATTGATTTTTTAAAAATAAATGACAGAGGAATGCATTACAATTCTTATTACACATATACATCACAATTTTTCATATCTCTGGTTGTATATAAAATATGTTCACACCAATTCGTGTCTTCATACATGTACTTTAGATAATGATGTCCATCACATTCCACCATCCTTGCTAACCCCCTGCCCCCTCCCTTCCCCTCCCACCCCTCTGCCCTAGAAGATACTGCTAAGTGAAATTAGCCAATCCCCCCCAAAAAACAAATGCCAAATGTTTTCTCTGATATAAGGAGGCATATATCCATAACTATAATCCATATCTGATATAAGGATTCATAGTGGGGAAGGGAGGGGAGTATGGGAGGGATGGACAAACTCTATGTATTATTATGTGGTGCTAAGGATGGAACTCAGTGCCTCACACATGCTAAGCATGTGCTCTGCCACTGAGCCACAATCCCAGCCCTAAATTTCCTCAATATTCTTGATGACATGGAAGGTATATTACTTGCTTTTACTCCTTTGATGTTGCATTAATTACCTGTGCAAGAGTAAGGAGGACTCTTATTAATGGAAGGGCTCATTGTATGTAAATAGGCTTTTTCATGACTTGCCATCCTCATTTGGTGTTTTTAAATATCAGTGAGCTGACCCCTCTACACATTTTTCAAATCTGCATTATTTTGGTGAGGATATATGATGGGAGAACTTATAAAAAAAATAGTATTCTCATTAAATTAAAAATGTTAAGAGAGTACTCTCATGACATTTAAGACTTGCCAACAAAACATATTATAAAGGGCCAAATACCAGGGTAGGAGATTAGTAAGAAAAAAATGAATTTGGTTCCATCAAAACTTATACATTCTTCTGCATTTGAGTTTGTAAAGTTAAATTATCCAATAGACTAAAAATTCCTCATAGGCTGCTAAAATCCCTGCCCCTTTTTAGACTGTTTTAGAGCTCTGCCTGGCCGAGTCTTTTGGACATGGGTGAGTAGGCAAGCTGGGCTCTGTTAATCTGGCATCATTCACAGGAGTCTTTGTTGAACTTGAGAACTGTGGATAAAGGTGCAAATTAGAGAACCCATCTGAACAGAGAAGATGTGAAAGCTTAGGACTTTCTAGACTCAAGAACCCAAGGAAACATGGAAAACAAAAATGGGACCGAATTGCAAGTGTCAGTAATAGAAGATAACAGGCAAAATAAACAGATTCACCAAAGCAGCAAGGTTCTCAATGATTCAAGGAGAACAGGAAACAGAGTTGGTGTTCTTGCCATTATATCCTCAAGTGTAGTATAGTGATAACACTCTGAAAGAGTTAAAAAAAATGGATGTTCAATGAATAATAAATAAGAAACTCATGGTTGATCATAAGAGGGAATGTTTAGGGCAAGTCAAAACTCAACTGTACATTAGTCAAAGTTTAGCTTTTTCATGTGAATTCCCTTTGCTAAGGTAGCCTTGGGTATTTTCAGACTTAATATTTTATGTCTAATTGACAGACTGTGGTAGCATTTTAGAGTTAGAGGAAAGCTGGTATCTGATGAAATCAAACAAAGAAAAAGAAAAGGAGGAGGCAGAGACATTTATTGAAGATTTCCTGGTATCTAAACACTGTGTCAAGCATGTCACTTGCATGATTTAATTCTCACAGCAACTTTTTGTGGGAGATATAACAATTATACCAATTTTACTGATAAGAAAACTGGGCCACAGAATGTTTAAGGACCTTGTTCAAGCTTCTATAGCATATACATCATTCTCTACAATAGAAACAAGATTCAAACCCAGGCGTGTCTGATTTCATATATGGATTCTCAAACTCTATTTCCATTTGTTTCCCAACTTGCTCACCAATAATAATTATTTGCTGTGCTTGTAAAAATGTGGGTTCCCAGAACCTGAATCTAGAATTTACTCAATAGAAATCTCCAAAATCAAGGTCCTGGATATGGCTTTAATAGGCATTCCTCAGATGATTATTTAATTTTTTAAAGCAAATTTGAGGAACACTCAAATTTTGGAACATTGTATGACACTGTACATTAATGGCAGAAATTCCATTGCACTTAGCAGAGAAAGAAAT
Source organism: Callospermophilus lateralis (assembly GCF_048772815.1). Lineage (NCBI taxonomy): Eukaryota > Metazoa > Chordata > Mammalia > Rodentia > Sciuridae > Callospermophilus > Callospermophilus lateralis. The sequence goes on along the minus strand of NC_135306.1, from coordinate 120,998,679 downwards.
GTAGATGCTTTATTTTAAACTATTGAAGAATTTTCTTTGCAAAAATTCTTAGAAGCAGGAGTGCACATTAATATGGGCTTGCAAAACAATTGTGAACTATATTTAAATAGAAGAATATTATGGAGTAGATATGAGATGAATACTATTTGTGAAAGAAATGAAAAATTTACGGAGTTGTTAAAAGGTTGTTTAAAAAAGATCTATAAATAGTTTGAATTCCAATCAATGTTTCATAGTAGAAAAGGCTGGTTAATCTCTAAAAGGAAAAATGTTAAAGCTAATTGGATTTTTTAAATCTGAAAAACCCACAGGGACAGGCTTTTCTTGATTAAAAAATTTAAATTCATTTTACAGCACACATTTTGGTCAGGGTTATGGAAGGGTAATTAACTTCCCATGGAAGATTCACTAATTACCGGTGGAGCAATATCAGGTTAAGCAAGCCCTGACCTTGGAAGAAATGCAAAAATATTTATCAGGTACTGTGGAACTTAACACTATAGATACTAGTATGATCTGTTTAATATTTATGTCTAAAATCTATTTTAAGATAGCTCCCACAGCTATTTTAAGATTTTTATAAATATTATTTAGTTCACTGTCTTAGGTTAGGGCTTATTAAGTTAAAAGTTTAAAACCACAACATTTATATCTACAGAATGATTTTATCCTGGAAACATGGATTTTCTAAGAAGTATTTAATAACAATGTCTGCAGTTTTAAATAGTTGATGTTCCTTATGTAGGCTGGTCAAGTGCCACATTGCCTCAAAATCCAGTAATTTTTATGTTAGTTCTGAAAACCTCAAACACTAAACATTTAAAAAAAATTTTTAATTGTAGATGGATATACCATACCTTTATTTTATTTATTTATTTTTATGTGGTGCTGAGGACTAAACACAGTGCTAGGCAAGCGCTCTATCACTGAGCTACAACCCCAGCCCCCAACACCAAACATTTTGGGATTTTTTTGGGTCCCTAGTGAAAAGTGAAACTTATATTTGTTGCTTTCTCTAGAAAATATACATGTAAACAAATTAAAATCAGTAGAATGACTAAATTGCTACAAATAGTTTTTTTAGCAAAAATTTTATAATTTATATTACAAATGCATAAAATCTCGTAGTTTCATATTATGTGATTCTTAGTGATTGGAAAGCTGACAAACTGATATTATATATGATTTTTACAATTCATTTTCTGTAAGAAAGGAGATTTTTGAAATTTGGCACTGAAGCACTTCTGTCTTTAATTAGAGAAAAGGGGGGATAATTCAGCCTGGTTTAGAACTTAGGAAAAGAAGTCCAAAAGCCAACATCAGACTGTAATAATTAACTAGTATGTTTAATGACTTAAGATGAAAGCTTCACTTGCTTGGGGATTGCAAGTATTCAAATGTTGACTAAAAGAGACCTCTGGTTTAAGGGGAGCATCCATAACAACCTAGTGGTAGGCCAATTACCTACATAGTCTTACATTTTGAATAAACTGTGTTAGAGGCTTCTATTTTAAAAAGAGGGCATTGAGTCAATGTTTGAAGGCAAAGAGAACTACAGAAAACTGGGGGCATATGAAGGAATTAGAGGAAATAAGGGGAAAAGTCCAGAGCAATAAGCTGGGATCACGCTTTAGTAATAGCATCAGAGAGCTTCAGAGAAGACTCATTTTTTTTAAGAGTTGGATTTCCAAGGAGGAACTGTTTCCATTTGGGCCACAGTTTGGTAAAAGGACCTGGGAGATAAGGTCAGTTAGTAAACTTCTAGTTTAGTTCATCATGTAGGAAAAACAAAAACAGATTAGAAAATGGCCCTGTCCAGAATGGAGGAAAATTACAGGACATGAATTACCATGGTGAATTCTACCTTTATGACCTATAAAGCACCAATCAAAACCAATCAATCAATAAACAAGTGAAAGGAAACATCAAAACAAAACAATAAAGTAAAAGGGAAGAATAAATTTAAAAGAGAGTTTCTGTCTAATGCAAATACTTAGAAATCTCTTCACAATATCACTTACACTTCAGACTTTGGCCCCTTCTGTAACTCCTTGCCATGAATATCTGGGTGTATGAGGTAGAAAGGCTTGCACCCTGGCAGCTGACCTATTCTTGTATGCCTAGCATCCAGTGAGTCAGGGTTAACCATTTCCAGACCATGAGCATTTGATTAGCTTTTGTGGTTGTTACCTGTGGTTCATGGACATTTAATCTGTTCTCTCTTAACTCTGTCAGGGTCTGAGGTTTATGACTCACCTGGAGACTATTACTCTGTTCATGTCAGACTAGGTCGTCCATCTTGAAGTCTACATGGTTGCACATATCCCAACTATGAAGCCCCTTCTGACAATACCTCCCATCCCAGATAGTTCTCAGTAATTCTGAGACCCGTAAGAGTCATTCAGGAATTTAGGACACTGGAGAGAGGCAAGAAAATGAGAGCCCTTGCATTGCCTTTCTCTACCTCTTTTATTTCTAGTAATAATACATACAGACAATATATTTTTTCTGAGATACATTTTAATAAACTAATAATTACTTTATAGAATTGAAAAGTTTTACTATATGTTAGTATGTTCAATATGGACCTGCAAAAATGCTGATTTTATTTCTCATAGCATATCCAAAAGCCCACATTCCACTAATAAAGAAATGTAGTAAGTTACCCGTGTATGCAGTGCAAGTAGCTTTGAGCACTATCCTCCCCCAACCCAAGTGGGAGAAAGATCACTGAAGCTATCATGCTCTTATAGGAAAAATGGGGCTTGCATATGTATTAAAGAAACTTGCAGTCATTGACTTATCCATTATTGCCTTTGAGTGAAGGTATTATAGTTAAAATTCATGAAAACAAAACAATCTACAAGCACTAAAGAATTAGGTGAATAAATGACTTTAAATCTGTAATCTCACCTTCAAGAACTAATTATACATACACAACTATACAATCAGCTATACATGCTCTTCAAAGGTCGGCAGTATAGTGAATAATGTGATTTTACTCTCAAAAAATGCTTCTGATTAACCTTTCTGTGTAGTAAACAAAGTAAACAGAAGTTGAAGTCATAGAAACTGACCTAAACCAATTTTCTCATACTTTAAACATAAGCAATCATTAGGCATTATAAAAAGAATTAACACATACATCGATAGATAACTGAAGTACAATGTGGTACCATTCTAAAATGTAAACTCTAAACATAAAATAATTTCCTTTGTACATGAAAACAGACTACAGATATATCAGCTCCATTCAATTACACTATACCTATGATAAATATATTTTGCTTCACCTATTGCTCAATAAAATATCAGTTTCTTGGATGCCTTATTAGGATGGGCAGTGTGCTAGTTGCTGGATTCTGAAATGATGAAGCTATGTCCCTATCCGTAAGAGCTTCTAGTTATTTGAGGAAGACAGACATTTATAAAATATTTATACAATGGGATGCTCACTACCAGAAGACTGTACTCTGAGTTATTTTCAGTAACCTTGTTACATTTGAACCCAATAGCTTAATTTGTTGAGCTAGTTAGATATTATGGTTGGAAATGTTGTCAATGGTAATGAGATGAAAAAAGCTCCCTGCTCATAAGCTATTTATGACCCTGTTTCATGAAAATATCATTCTCTATTCAACTAACACCACAAATGCATCTCCAGATTTAAATAGTTACCATCATAGGTTGGTCTCTATTAATTGCTAAGAAAATTGTCCTCTTATTAACTATTTCTTATTATATAACTGCTTTGGTTACTAGTTTTGGTTTACGTTTTAAAATCTTTTGTAGAGTATTTTTAAAAATTTGAAAACTACATAAAATAACAAAAGATTGACATTAAAGTTTGCTTTAGAATTCCTCACTCAGAAAATGTTTATGATTATGTGAGAAAGCAAGACTCTAGCATTGGTGGGATTTACAAAAGCTAAAGAGATAGATGAGAGAATGAGAGGTCTTAATTTTTAAGTACACTGGGAATAGACAGTGAGGCACTATCCAAATGTGAAATAGATTCTGCAATGCTAGTCAGGCTCAATCCACCAAAAAAAAAAAAAAAAAAGAAAAGAAAAGAAAAAAGCAAGGGATAGATTCTCTGAGGCAACTGTATAAGGAACAGGTATGTAATCCAGCCTTTGTGGGAGATGAAAATGAGAGCCTGTTTTGGAAGGATGAGAGACATGGTACTGTTTCAAACACTTGAATGACTTGCAGACAGAGTCAGAAACCTCTGATCAACCGCTGGAAGTTTTATAGCAATTCAGAGCTTTTTCCAATGTTTCTAATAGAACAATTCAAAAATGAAGATAGTGATTCTTTACCTCTTAAAGCACTGAGAAAATGAAAAAAAAAATCACATGTCCAGGTTTTCAAATTTAGAGGGAATTTCTACTCCAGATTGGAAACTGTATTAGATTTCAAGGTTATTTTCAAATTTGAAGTCTATGATTTAGAAGACTTATCTTTTGATAAATGTATAATAGTATCTAATGATTAAATTTCTTATTTTGTTATTAAATTTTACTTAAGCATCAGTCATCAAATATAATTTATAAACATAATTTTTTAGAGTTCAAAATTAAATAATATCAATGGAAATCACTACCTTTGGTTGTATAAATACATTTCCATGAAAATAAGAACAAAGCTCAGAGAAATTGGCTTTTAGTTTTTATTCACTATAAGACAAACATGCATCTATGGTAAGTATAAGGGAAAATCCCAGGCAACATTTCACTATAAATGTCAGCACCACTTACTGACTTTTCCTGAGTGACTAAAAGAAAAAAAAAATCCCCTTTAACCAAAATGCTCCTCAAATGAAACAGTTTAAAGTCTCAGGTCCTATTGAAAAATCTTGAGTATGCACAACCATTGAAATCAAGATATCTAAATTGCTAACTAAATTGGAGGAAGAAGCAATTAGTCCATATAAGGAAAATGATTGAAATCAAAATGTATAAATAGAATGCAAAAATCTTTGGTCATGCGCTCCTGTGCAGGAAATCACTGAGCTAACAATTTGTCAAACATTAGAGTCCTTTGTAAATAGTCGCATTCTAAAGTAGGACTTCATAAAGAGAACTTCATGGAGTAAAGTTGTTTCTTAGACATAAATATGGTTTCCTATAAATTTCAGCCCTTGTGTTTAGGAGTTCTTCCAGAGCTGCCTTCTGGAAAAACATTTTGGGATATTATACTTCAATTCTAAATATAGATAATTTCCAGAGTACTAGCTCCAATTAAAATCTCAAAGTAATATTATACATTTAACTATTTATTCATTACATCACAGTATTTTTTGCTTTCAAATATCAAAATATAAACAAATGCATTTCTCTGTGTAATTCTGATTTTCAAGTGATGTACCTTGAGCTAAGCACACTCAATACATACTCAGTTGTTCCTCTGAGAAAATGGAATCATATTGCAGTATAAAGTCACTCTCAAATAATCTAACTTCCAATGTAAGAACTCTTTCTTTTCCAGTATCAGAGTTGAATATTATGGAAATTCAGTTAATTTTGATTGTGCAAATATTCTTCATATTATTTATCTCAAAGTGTGCAGATGAACAAAAGTTACATTAGATTTTAGCCCAAATCCAGAGGTCACTCTAGGAATATTTATTTTTATGTCATACGTTAATCTTTTTATACTTATTGACATATACCTTTAAATTTTAAAGATAGCACAATATTCAAATAATTTTTCATGCATAATATAAATGGAGTCTAACAGACAAACAATAATGAATTTAGAAATGTTAAGCAGAATTTCTCCACAGGAATGACAACAATCTGGAAAATGAGCACAATTGTCTCTTATGCTGTAGCACTGGCTGAAAGATAAAATGAAAGGAAGACAGATTTTGAAAATAATGACTAAGGGAAGAGTTCATAAAAGAATGTTATTTTTTCTTACCTAAATTTACAAACAGAAAAGATGGCCCCTTCTGGAGGTACTGTTAATAGACTTGAGAAATTGCTGAGATTTGCATGTCAGAAATCCAGAATGATGAGATCAGAATGATACATTTTGTTCTTAGACAGTGAAGCCATGATTGGCAAGACTACAGCATATACCCAGCACTGAACCTGTGTAGATGGATTCCTTGAGGAATCTAAAGACAGAATCATTTTTAAGGAATATAGATCAAATGAAAGGACAATGACAACGAGATTCCATTAGATCAGTTAGTAGTGCAAAGCCCACAGGCAATGAGAAAAAATAGTGAATACAGGAAGAGTTTGGGGTCTTATAACTAGACATAGTATTTTCTTCACAGTGATAACTGAAGAAGAGCTGAAAGGTGTGCTATAAAGGAATGGCAATGCATGAAAATGATCAAGAAATAACCCACAGCCCCTATAGCAACTAAGGCAGAAAATCTGCATTAGAAAAAGGTAAAAAAACAAAATTCATGGGGAACCACCTACATCTTGATAAGAAGGATATTTCTAGAAACATTACCATAAAGCAATGGCCAATGAGAAGAATGATAGAAATCAAGATGATAAAATAATGAAACAGAAAAGGATTTGGTTTTGCTTTAGTTCTCCTTTCTGGAAGCGATGAACAATTCCTAAAGTCAGTGATAACAACAATATTTAAACATACTCTATTAATATATGCTTAAATTAATGGTTCAGTAAATCCAAATATAGGTCATTTACTGTTATAGTCTTTCTCAAATAATGTGTTTTCAAAGGCACACAAATATAGAGAAGCCTCCATTAAATTTTCTTTCTTAAACACACACCTAGAGGAAAGGGCAGAGCCAACTAATCATGTGCTTAGATAGGAAGGCCACCAATTCTACAGAATTTTCTTTATGTAACTGTTACCTCATTGGAGACAGTCCCTGTTTGTACTCTAAATTCTCTTTGATATTGAAAAATATATTTGAAACTTATTTTCGTAATTTTATGTGGTAGAATAAAAGAAACTTCATTTAAATGCATTTCCACTTTATATTTACTACAGATTAAAAGTTACTACTAAGTATATGAAACTACATGTGATTCCAGAGAAATATAATCTACACATTACCTGAGATATAAACCAGGAATCTTAAAATGTAAAATGTCTTTTATACTGAGTAAAGAAACATTTCCTTGCAAGGCAGAACCATCTATTGAAAACAAGACCAATATTCTTTTTACTTGAGTTGAAAATTAAACACTTAAACAGGTAGTGAATACTATTATCAATACCAAAAAGCCTAGTCATCTTTTTAAATTAGAAATTAATTTACTATGAGTAATTTACTGTAGGAGTAAACCAGAATGGTGCTTTAAAGGTTGTATATGTTATTGCAGAAAACTGATGTGGTGACAAATAAAACCTAAAATTTCTTACTGTAGCTGAAATTTGAATAAAGTTTAAGAAATGGAATAAGATCCACTTATCTAGAGGTCAAATTTTCTATATCCTCAATTATGTTGGAACCTGACATTGATACAGAAAAAAAATATTTTAAGACTACCATCCTAGAATCTAAGAATATCACTACATGTGTTACATGTTAAGATAAACTCAGTCTAGGTATAACTTAGAACCACTAATAAGGAGTGTTAATTTACTAATGAGCCAAAAAATATGATGAAAGGTATACTGTTAAAGAATTTAAACTAACAACAAAAATAATCAGTTTTAAAAGATTTAAGTAACTGTCAATAGCATGGTATTCTATATTGGTACAACATGCTTTTATTAAGCTGAATTACTAAAAAAACTAATGTAGGTTTACTGTTTAGAATGATGGGGAAATATGTTTCATTTTAGAAAAATTCTGGCAAAAAAAAACAGTAAAAGAAAGAAATATTTAAAAAAGTTAACCTAAGATCAGAAAGAACAGGAATTCAATAACTCTTAGGCTGACAGTATCAAGCTAGGATTCTCACCTATTTATAATTTCTTTCATGTCCCATAATGTAGTGTGTATAATTCATTTTTACTATCTCAAGAGATTTACCCATCTACATAGTACAAATCTGTGAACTTTCTTTTAACTAATCTTTCATAGGAGAAGTACTTAAAAAAATCAAAGCATCAAAGCCTATGACTTTTAATGAAAATATTAATTATTCTGTATTCTCCAAGATTAAATTACATTCAACATAATTTTTGGTAAGTGTATTGTGTATTATAAATTTCTGGGAACTGTATATTCATAGCTAGCATACATACATAGTAGTCCTATAATAGAAGGAACATTTTATTTTAGTAAGATGTAAAGACCTTTCTACCAATCATTATGGCAAACAGATTTACCATGTTACAAGAATGGAGTAGTTTTAGAATGTCCAAGCACATACTTCTTTTAGAAATGATTAGAAAACCATGGGTCCCTGTATTTATTGAACTGAATCACCTGGCAGTAAAATTCAGTTAAGGCTCTTGGCATTGGTGAAACTTCTTCCCACTCTGACTTGCTGCTGTGGTAGACTTGTACTTCATCTGTGATTTCATCTGGTGCATAATCACCACCTAATATATAAATCTTATCTTCAATTCCAATTGCACCTGCATTAAAACCTGCACATTCAAAAGACCCTTCACCCTTCCAAACACAAGTATCTGGACAAAAACTATAAACCTTATAGGTGGAAAGGTCACATATATACAGTGTGCAATTTACAGGGACAGCTTTAATTAGTGTAGCATGAAAAAATTGCCCAAACTCTGCTACTAGTTCAGACCACTGATCAGTTGTAGCATTATATTTAAAAAAGCAATCAAGTGATGGGTTAAAGGCATCTGTAATTTCTACCTCTGATCCAAGAACATAAATTACATTCTGGCATGCACTTGCTTCTGGATAATATATGCCTCTAGGTAATGGGCTAACAGATATCCATTCTTTAGAAAGAGGATCATATGACTCAACATCCAGGAGACTTTTAATGTCCTGAGATCCCCTAGTCTTTCCACCTATAACAAATAATCTGTTGAGAGCCATAACTGATGTATGCATGGTTCTTGGTGTTTTCATATTTGATACCAAGAAGAAATCATTTTTGACTGGGCAGTAGCACCAGGTTTGATCGGTGGCATCATGGTAAGACTCAGCAATATGAAGTCGAACCTTTCTACAACACTTCCCTTTGCAACCACCAGTCAAGAATATTTTCTCTCCATAGCTAGACAGACTAGACCCTGGCAAATCAATCAGGTGTGATTGTGGTAATATTTTCCATGAGTCAGTTTTAATATTATAGCAAAATGTATATTGATTTTCTCCATTTTCCTCAGTTTTATGAATAAATATATATTTTTCAGTTGTGGATGGTCGAGCATCAGGAAAAAGTCCACTAGAACCTTGTACACATTTAATTGCATCCACGATTATGTCAAAACAGTTTGTGCTTTTGAGTAAACACTCTTCATTGAGAAGACAGTCTTGAAGTGTGTCCTCGGATAACTGATGTAATCTTACTTTCTTAATCAAATGAGGCAGATGCTTTTGCCTTGATTCTAAGTTATGTTTTGTCCAATTAAGGACGACCTTCAGTACTGTTTCTTCTTCAGGAACATTTAATTCATCTGATTCCAGACATTTTTGCAGTATTCCAAAATTCATCTCTAAGAAATCATTGGATTTAAATAACAGAGAAAAGTGATGTTGTACAAAGTATAATGCATGATCAAACAAACGGGTTGAACCATAGCTATCTGATATAGATAATAAATGTAAACAATTGACGAGATTAATGCTTTTTATTAAAAAGTCACTGCAAGCTTTGGATAGGAAGGAAACTTGAAGAAATGATGACAACTGGAAGAACATTTCCACATTATCATCTGTAATTTTTGTCTTTCCAGTATAGGCATAATCAAGAAATGCTTTTACTGCTTTGGAGGACAAATTAGTAATGGTAACACTTCCATCATCTCTTTCTTTCATGTTTACTTCAAACATAGCCCTGCAAAAATAAAGAACACAAAAGAACAAGTAAACAGGAATATTTTGCTCTGTAATTTTCAATATACCCGAAGGAGGTTTCCTTTATACTTACGGTGATTTAAAATACATTTACTTGATAGAATTCTAATGAATGCTAAAAACTAAGAATACAACTTAGGAAAAAGGAGAATGATAAAGCTACTTCCTACATCAATACTTTTTAATATGAATCTACTAGCTACTCAATACTTCTTAATATGAAACCAAATGAAAATAGTGATAAAAGTTAGTATATCCATATTACATATTATGTAAGAGTTTTAAATAATGTATATCAATTAAGAGATATTAATCTATAATGATAATTATATTAATTATTAAAATCTCTATAGTTACTTTAGGGTAAAATTAAGAGCATGGCCTCTAGAGCCAGCTGCCTGAGTAGGTTTTCTAGCCTCTGCCACTTATTAGTTGTATGACCCTGGGGAGGTGACAACGTTCCTCTGCTTCAAATTCTTCATCTGAAGATGGGGATACTGATACTATCTACTTCATTGGGTTTTTGAGAGGAATAAGTTAATCAATTCAAACTATTAGCTATTAGTGTTATCATTTAAAGAAAGCAAATGCTTTTTCTATAAGATTGAATGTGTTTTTGATTTATTATCAGTTTCCACATTTCTTTTCATAAGACAGAAGTAAGATCATATTTCTATACTTTATTTACTCATATTTAAAGTACTGGACAATATTTATCTTATATTTATCCTGTTTTCATAAAGTGGTTACTATAAAATATGTGATTTCTTTTCAATTTCTTATTCCAAATGACTTTACATGTTAATCATAATTTCCATTGTCCAAAAAACATTATAAAGGGTATTTATCATGCATTATGCACATTTTTTGACATTTTAATATTATATTTTCCTTCCAACATTGCAGTGAGTACATTTAATCATAATACACACATTATGAATTGGTAGCTTTTTTGTACAAGAGTGTAAATGATCAAATTTCTATCTATATTTTTTAATGAGAACTATATTAAATATTCATTTAATAAAAGGATCTGTCATTTGTGTTATTTAAAACAGGCAGAAAATTAGAAACCTATATTAGTCTAATAGTAATTTTAAAAATGAAAAGCAGTCCTATAAAAAATAAGGTGTAAGCTAAAAAAAGTACTATGGACATAAACATTTAATTGAAAAATAATGTCAACAAGAAGAGTAGAGGACTGAAATTCAAATGCTTACATAAACCTCTTACTTTATTTGGATGAAAATATAGGGAAATCAAGCTGTATGTCCAAATCAGATTATTTCCATTTTTGCTAGGTTTAGAAATAATAATCATATCAGCTAATATTAGTTAAATATAGTGGGCACTCTGCTGATTATTATACATTATTTCAGTTAACCCTTATAATGATCCTATGAGTTAGGTCCTATTTTTATGATCCTAATTTCTGACAAATGAGGAAACTTACAACTGAAGAGATTACCTAATTTGCCTAAGGTCACATGTCTAACAAACAGCAGTACTGGGGTTTATATTAGGGCATATGTATTAAGAGACCAAGTATTTAATCATTATACTATACAGTTTCCTTTAAATAAGAGGTGATATGAAGGATAAAGGAGCACAAGAGTTACATGGAAGAAAAGCTGTATTAGAAGAGAGGAGGGAAGACATTGGTGGAACCCGAGAGTGGCAGGATATAAGAACACTTAAAGCCACAATGGAGTTCAAGGAATAACTCAGAATACCGAAAGTGAGAAATGAGAGAAATAGATGAAGACTTATAATTAGGCAAACAGCTAGTTCAATAACTGTAGCTTCCTGGTCCCCAGTAAACAGTGCAGTACTAAGCCACAGTTCCCAAATTCAAAGTAAAAACCCCTACAGAGTGTTTATCAAGTAGCAGACATCAAAAAATGTTTGCTAAATGTCCACCTAAGATTTACTCTGAAGAAAATAAGGGTGAGATCTTATTAGAAAATAGGGGTTAAATTAAGATTCAAATAGTATAAATTCCATGCTGTTTTGGTATTTTAAATTTTATTTTGTTTTTATCAAATGTGTTTATTAGGGATTTAAACACTATGTACTTAGCTTCCAAAATTGAGCATAATGAACAACACTGTAATTAGGATTTTAAGTTATTGCAGTGTAACTAGGAAGGCTGAAGGTTATGTTATTACCAAAACAGACTTGTCCATGAAGGCTCCACAGGACAATATTACCTTGAGACAACTATCAGATAAGAGGGCAATGTGTCTGATCCTTAACCTTGTAGAATCAGCAACCCACTGTCATCACAGGATTCTTGTAATGTCATGGCTAGGAGAATCCCTGTAGGGTGACCTCACGGGAAACCAAATTACATTTATATTATATTTATAATCAGAACAATTTATGTACTACAGAGAAATGCTTTGCTAAGAATTACTTTTCCCTCCTACAGGAATATCTTTGCCAAAGAGGGGAGAAATTTTTAAGTTCTCTGAGTTAGTGCCCCTACCCGATCAAATACACAACCAAAGTTTATTTTCCTAACTCATATTCTTTGAATTGTTTTCATGTTTGTTCAACTTATCATTTCATCTTTTTATAAAATAATATAGTGCAGGGATCTCCTAAATAAAACTGATTTTATATGAAAAAAAAATTTACTTCCCAGAACATTTCAAGAGACTAAGATTCCCTAGAACTTTGGGAAATATAGACTTGGGAAGGCCCAAGTTTTGAAAAGGTAGTTTTAAGTTCTCCTGTTCAAAAATCACTTGTTAATCTTAGTTTTATCTAGTTTTTCTTTAAGAACTAAAAATTATTTTGCATATTCCTGTGCAAATAACTGAGGGGGGAAAACTGAGCTAATCATATCCTAAACTTCATTATCCATATCATAAAATTTGAGACATAGACAAGGTAAAGTACCTGAAAAAGTCACTACATGCTGCTAACACACAACGATGACATGGGATTATCTCATCTTTCATAATTATTTTGAAATCATAAAAGACATTTTGCTCTCTAAAATTCTGCAGTATACTTAAGATTTTTTGTCCATGATCTTCAGACACAAGGAAGTTGTTTTTCTTCTCAGATGGAATTCCATTACATGAGCTTCGTATGTTGAAATCGTATGAATTATCCATAGCCAATTCCATCTGTATTTGGAACTAGAATGAAAAAAAAAAATCACCAATTAAGTAGAGATCTAATGAAAATTTCAGACCTCAAAATCTACCTTCTTAATGTCAGTTTTACAAACATGCTAACAGCAATCACACGGCAATAAATCTTGTTCTAAATATTTGCTTTAATAACATTTAATAATAAATTCCTGTTGAATTTTCATAAATGTTGAGCTCACTGGAATTAAACAATATATTATGAGGCATAACATTCATGCTATACAATTGTGTTAAATACCAAACTTACACCTTGTAAAAATACATAGCTTATCTAGGATCTCACTTCATGACTAACCTTATTGTTACAATAAGCAGCATTCTTTCTGTAGTAATAATAATTTGAGTATGTACCTAGCACATCCCTCTTCCCTCCCATCCATTTTCTTATGGTTGCAAAGTAGGCATTAAAATGTTAACATTGGAGCATTCAAGGTTACTTTTACAAGATAATTAGTTTAAAAGATCAGAGTGGTTGATTGCACTAAACTAGTTATGACCTTTACTGAGGAAGACAAAGGCAAATATTGATCCAAGTTTACTTATTTGAAAGAAGGAAGGAAAAGAACATGTAACTTTATTTTAAAAAGACTTTCTAAACATGAGGTCAGCTATCCAAGAGAGTTGAAGGCCAGAAAATCATGAATTACCCAAACTGTTATTTCAGCTCCCAGCATAAAATTTTTACCACCAAAAGCAAGGGATTGTGAAACAAAGTGTTGTTTTGTTTTAGATAGAAGAAATTTGATCATGTTAATACACTGAGGACAAAGGTTAGGTATAGAGGGAAATTTTGACAATCACAACCATCTAAATTCAGCATCTATATCCATATAATGAAGCAGAATATTTGGACCTTTAAACCCAAAAGCTGGAGAATAATACTACATGTAAAACATCTATTTCTGTTAACAATAAACATTGATAGGCAACTGTATAGTTAGAGACTCTGAACTTTCATAATTTATAGTGATATAACAAGACTGAAGGTACCAGGATTTATAGTAATTTATATAATTATTATAGTCAATGTTCATAATAATCTCCTTAGGTTGGTATTGGTAATGCCTTTTTCGAACAGATTGAGGCTCAGATTAAATAATATGCCTAAGAACACAAAATTCATAGAAACATGTTTGTTTCACTCAAAGCCCATACTCTTCATGACCCTCAATTTCAACATCAAGTGGAAATCTAGAAAGAAAATGTAGCATTCTTAAGATCCCATCATAATGAACTGGTTAAAAGTTACATCAGTTTAAGATCAGTCTTGATAACGAGGACATATATGATAACAACAGATAATATCTGCTGAGCCAGTAAGTTGTGCCAGGCACTGGCCCACGGGTTTTACATGGTATTTAATTCTTATAATTATATTCCCTATAAAAAAGAAACTTCTGCTCCCCCTGTTTTTCCTGCTAAGTACAACAACCTCCCCTGAACACACACATATACACTCAGAATTTCAAACATATGAAGACTGTGAAAAAAGTGGAGAGAAGAAAACAGAGTGCCTAGTGAACTTGGGACCTAAGGAGCAAGATGGTGGTGAGTTCCTTGTGTTTTTTTTTTTTCCCTAATATAATCTGGATACTGAAGAAGAATCTTGGCGTGCACGCACGCGCACGCACATACACACACACACACACACACACACACACACACACAGAAAGAGCCTCAAGAAAAACTTGTTATGTTTAGTCTCGGGACTAAGAAAGGAGCAACCTGGCAAACCAAAAAGGTTTTAGACAATGACCCTAGCTGAATATAATAGAAGAATTGTGGTTCTTCACCTACCCACATTTATAAAAGAGCAATGAGAAGCCTAGAATTCTGCACATGCTAGGTTGCCATCAGAGACTCAACCTTTCTCCTCCTGTTTCCCTACTAGAATGATGTCAGAGAAGGCTGAACAACAACAAAAAATGTATGCAAAGAGATAATACTTATGGTCATTATAACTAAATTAAAATGGAATTCTAAAAAGTCTCAAATAATCCACAGAAAGACATAGAAAATGAAATAGAGGAATGAAAATTAGGGAGAATAAACAAAAGATAAATAGACTAAGTACTAACATAATCATTGTACTAAATAAAAATGGTTTATACAAGCCAATTAAAACACAGAAATTACCAGAGTAGATAAAGAGTTACCTTCCTATAACTTCCATAACTATAATTTCTTATAAATAACTCACTTCAAGTATGATGGTGTAAGTAGATAAAAATAAAAGGAGAGAAAAAATATGATATACAAGCCTTAATTAAATGAAAGTAGGTATGGAAATACTAATACAAGATAAAGTAAACTTTGGAGATAAAAATTTCCAGGGATAGAGAGAAATATTACATAATGTCAATCCACCATGAAGACTAGCAATCCTAAATGTATATGCATAAACAAAAGAGTTCTAGAATATATGAAGTGGAAACTGATGCAAGAGGAAAGTAAAATAACAAGTCCACTGTTATAGATGGAGATCTAAATACTCACCTCTCTAAAACTACTCAAAAAATCATCAAGGTTATATAAAAGAATTAAACACCACCATCAATCAACAGAATCTAATCAACCTCTACAGAAGACTTTAAGTGTTCTTTTTAAGTGCCCATGGAACATATGCCTACATTGACCATACCCTGCTCCACAATGCAAACCTCAAATGATTTAAAAAGAGTTGAAATTATACATATCATCCTATATGACCACAATGAAATCGAACTAAAAATTAATTTTACAAAAGATGTGAAAATACACAAGGACATAGAATATAAATAACACACTTCTAAATAATCCATAGATCAGGGTTATGGTTTGGATCTGAATGTCCCTCAAAGGCTCACGTGTTGAGGGCTAGTTCCCCAACATTCAGAGGTGGAACTTTTGGGACATGATTGTATCATAAGGGTGCTAATCTCATCAGTGCATTAGTTCCACTGATGAATTCACAGGTTATAGTCCACAGAAGGCAGAAGTAGATCACTGGGGATGTACCTGTGAAAGATATATCCTGCCCCTGCCACCTTCTCTTCTCTGTCTCTGCTTCCTGGCTGCCATGAAGGTCAGCAGGCTTTGCTTTGCCACACCCTCCCTGTATGATGCTCTGCTTCACCTTAGGCCCAATGGATGGAGCCACAACTGATCTTGAACTGAACCAGCATTGCTGCTGTTCTCTAGACAAAGACAATACACACACACACACACACAAACAAACACACACACTTACTTCATAACCACAGACCCATATCCCTCACAAATCCAGATGCAAAAATTCTTAACAAAATATTAGTAAAAAGAATTCATCAAACTATAAAAGGAATTATATAATGACTAAGCAAGTTTATTCAGGGATTTAAGACTGATTAAATATCTGAATATCAATCAATGTAATCCACCATATTAACAAGCTACATAAGGAAAAATTACATAATCATATCAATTCATACAAAAAACATTTGACACAACCCAAAACCCATTACTTAGAAAAACTCAGGAGAAAGTTCCCCCCTCAACTTGCTAGAGAATATCTACTGAAAACAATAGTTATAGCTAACATTATACTAAATAGTATTATTAATATAGAGACCAAATCTCTTCCTTATGAGGAAAACAGCAAGGATGTCTACTCTTACCACTGCTATTCATCATAGCACTAGAAGCTCTAGCCAGCACACTAAAGCAAGGAAATTCAATAAAAGGCATATATATTTGCAAAAAATCCCCACAATATTGTCTCTATTTGCATATACCAAGATAGTGTACACAAAAAATCCCAAGGAATCTAACCTCCCTAAAAAACAAATAAAATTAATAAGTGAGCTCAGCAACAACACAAAATACAAGATCAACACACAGAAATCATTTATATTTCTATATATTAGTAACAAGTATATGACTACCAAAATTAAAAATATAATAGCTGAAAAAAGAAGGGAAATAAATACCCAAATATAAATATAATAAAATACATACATATTTGCTGAAAACTCTAAAATACTAACAAAAGAAATCAAAGAGGAAAAACATGTCATATCTGTGAATTGAAAAATTCAACATACTCACAAAATTAATCGCTACCCCCCAAAAAACCCTGATATACAGGTTTAACCAAACCTATATATCAAAATCTAAGCAAGATATGTTTTATAGATACTATTGAGATTATTATAAAAGTTATATGAAATGATAAAAAAACTAGACTAATACAATTTTGAAAAAGTAATAATATGACAACGATCATTCTAATTTCAAGACATTATAGATGCAGTAATCAAGACCTTGTGACATTGGTGAAAGGATAGACACACAGATCAGTGAACAAAATATAGACTAGAGGAACAGCCTCACAGAAGTATAGTCTTTTTTTTGGGTGGGGGGGGACAGGGTATGGCTTTGTTGCCTAGACTGGCCTCCAACTCCTCATGCTCCTGCTTCAGTTTACCAAAGTAGCAGGGATTACAGGCATGTGTCGCCATGCCCTGGCCCCCAGCCAGTCAAGTCATTTTTGACAAAAGTTCAAAAGCAATCCAATGGAAGAAAAATAGTCTTTTCAACAAATAGTGCTTAAGAGGATAGATATTCACAAGTTGATAAATAAACCTTGACTTAAACACCATACTTTACATAAAATTTAACTCAAAGTGTGTTTAGTCAGCTTTTTCAGTCCTGTAACTAAAAGATTTGACCAGAATAATTTTAGGGAAGAAAGTTTACATGAGGGCTCATGGTTTCTGAGGTCTCAGTCCACAGACAGCTGGCTCCATTTCTCACAGTTTGAGGTGAAGCAGAACATCATGGTGGAAGTGTGGTAGAGGGAACCAGTTCATATGATGATCAGGTAGCAGAGAGAGAGCCTCCACTTGACAGATTCAAATATATATCCATAGCCACACCCCCAACAAACCTACAACATCCTCAAGCCACACCCCACGTCTTCAGTTATTACTGCTCAATTAATCCCATTACAGATTAATTCACTTGAGAGAAAATTTTAGGAGAAAATATGGGATAAAGTCTTTGTGACTAGGGGTTAGTCAATGAATTCTTAGACATGACTTCAAAAGCATAATCTGTAAATGAAAAAATATTTTAATAAATTGGATTTCATCAAAATTAATTTTTTTTCTCGTGAAATACCTTGTTAAGATGATGAGCAGCCAGTGAAGTGGTGCACACCTTTAATCCCAGCAGCTGGGAGGCTGAGACAGGGGATCATAAGTTCAAAGCCAGCCTCAGCAAAAGCAGGGCACTAAGCAACTCAGTGAGATCCTGTCTCTAAATAAAATATAAAATAGGGCTGAGATGTGGCTTAGTGGGCAAGTGCCCCTTGGTTGTTCAATTCCCGGTACCAAAAAAAAAAAAAAAAAAAAAAAGATGAATGTGATAAATGGACAAGCTTTGAACCAGAAGACTATATCTGCAAAATCAAATCTATTAAAGAACACATGAGGAACTCTCAAAATTCACCAGCAAAAAATCCAAATCAATCTAATTAAAAAATGGGCAAAAGGTATGAAGAAATGTTTCACTAAAATGAATATACAGATGGTAAATAAACACATGACAAGATGTTCAACATCATTAGTCTTTATGGAGATACAAATTAAGACCATGATGAAAAGTCACTACCCATTTATTTGAGTGGCTAAAATAAAAAAAACTTAGTGACAATATCAAAGGCATAAGAGGATATAGAGACACTGGATCACACACACATATTTGGTAGAAATAGTTTGCCAGTTTCTTAAAAAAACTAAACATATGGTAGTGTAGCTGGCAGGTGAGTGGAGGCCCTCCTTCTGTGGTGGTGTTGCCTCTGACCTTCGCCAGTACCCCAGGGGTTGGGAAAACCATACTAGGCAAGAAACTTACATCAAGATAATAACTGAAATACATTAAGGTGGGTGGGTGATTAGCTCTAGAAGGCCAGTTACATGATGGTATAATATCCCATTTTAGGTAGAATAGTTGATAGATCAGAAAAACAAATGAGAAAAGGTGGGGTTCACTGTTGATCACCACAGTTTTTATTTCCTCCCTGAATGCTGGTTTCATATAGTTTTTGTGTTGAGAACATATAACAGTGTATTGTGGAAAAGACCTGAAACAAGAGATTATAGAGAGAAGAAATTAAAAGATAATACTCAATCTGATATTTTTCAAGTTCTTTATGAAGAAGCTGTAGCATCCTACAAAGGAGTAATTGTGCATCAGCTGCCAAGCAAAGAACCAGAAGAATTAGAACATAATGTAAATGAGACCTTGAAATGGATTGAGTAATGGATCCAAGATCATAACTCTTTACTGGCCACTTTACAATCATTCTCTTTTTTAAATTTATTTATTTGTTCTAGTCAGTTATACATGACTGCAGAATGTTCTTTGAATCATTATACACAAATGGAACATAATTTTTGACTTCTCTAGTTTTGTACCCAAAGTAGGGTCACACCATTCATGCAATCATACATGTACCTAGGGTAATGATGTCTCATTTAAATCATTCTTGTTGATATCTGCCTACTTTATAGAAATTTCCCACGTCTCAGTTAAAAATATTAGTTAAAACTGTGTTGCAGGCCCAGAAAGTGCATAATGTGAAGGTTTATGCCTGAGTTTCTTTTTCTCCATGAGAAAGCTAAACAATCTCAAATATAATGAATACAATATTATTAAAGATTGAGAGTAAAAACTATCATTTAATGCTTTAGTTGCTAAATAATAAGTAAATCTGACCAAAGAGGTACCTTTTATGGTCATTATTGAAGAAAATGCAGATGATCTATTAAAATAACAAGTAAAAAAAATCAGAAAAAAACTACATATATACCTACCATGTTATTCAACAATGATACTCATGGGCATTTTATCTCAGAGAAATAAAAACTTAAATGTGCACAAAAATTTGTATTTGCTGCTTTACAAAGATTTTGTTAGTATACTCAAACAGAGAAAACAACCAAAATGCTGCTAAATAGGTGAATGAATAAACAATCTGGCATATTCATACCATGGAATACTACTCACCATTAAAAATGAATAAACTATTGATATGCATAACAACATAGATGGATTTCAAGGGCATTATGATGAGTTACTAAGAAGCCAATCTCAAAAGGTCACACATAGTATAATTCCATTTATATATAGGTCTTGAAATGGCATAATTACAGACCTGGAAAAGAGACTAGGGGTTGCCAGCAGTGGATGATGGTGGAGAGTGGTTGAAAGGGTAGTTTTGCACACAAGAGAGACATTTGTAGTGATCTATAGTAAGCTCTTGCTCACATTTGTGCCTGTGTGTGTGTTGCTGGGAACCTAGGGCTTTGAGCATGCCGGATAAACACTTTACCACTGAGCTACCTCTGCAGCCCTATAATCTGTATAGAGATTGTTGTGAAAGTTATAATAACATATGACATATATGAGAAATGACATGGAACTAAATCACACATTATACTGTTAAATCTGTGGTTTCAATTTTGTGTTACATATTAACCACTAGCAAAAACTGGGTGAGGGGTACAGGAGAACTCTCTCCACTATCCTTATAACTAAATATCTACATGTAATTAGTTCAAAATAAAAAAAAAATATATCAATTCAAGAAACTACTTTGCAATTCCAGTTTTAGTCTTATTCAAAACACTTAGGAAATACAAAGAAAACATCATTTTGAGTACAAAGTGGTTTTTCAATATTTTTAAAAATAACTAAAAAATGAAACTGCAAAAATGTATCAAATTCAGAAACCTTCAAAAAGATAAAACTATGTGCATATTGGCATAGGTATTAAGAATATCAATTTTTTAAAAATCCAACCAAAATACTTCTTAATCAATTTCATTATCATTAGAAATATGCAATTTAGGTCTTATGTTGGATTGAGGTAATTATTTAGGATTGTAGTTCATGAATAAGAATAGAACCCAATGACATAACATAAAGGAATTTTTATTTCTATGAACAGGAACAAAGCAGAGTTTACTAGAAAATTTTAAGTGTACTAAAATAAAACTTTAAGATCAATCACATTTATTTGGTTTTATAAAGTAAAAAAATAAATCCCCCTGCCATGTATATTCTACATAGAATAACAAATCCAAGCAGTGAAAAGTTTCCATTTCTTAAATTTGGTTTGAATAAATCTCTATTTGTATATTTTGCAAATAACAAAGAAAATGGGATTTGGAGCAAGAGGAAGATAGTTCCAAATAGTCCATCATTTACTGGTGACTACAGCTCAGGATTGGTGAAGCTTTTGTTTCCTTATCTGCAAAGTAGACACACCAACTCACTGGAGTGTTGTAATACTTTAATGATATCATAAATGATGAATTAATATTGTCAAGTGTATATAAGTATTAATAATTAAAATATGTAATATTGTTAATTGTTAAACTATTCTTAATTCTTGGCAGAAGATTTGTAAGTTAATTATTTTTTCCAAATATTTTTCAAATTCAATTATGGTAGTTTATTAAGGCAATTTTTTCACAATAGTATTTGAAGTGAACAGGCATCTTATAACCACATTGCTTGCACAGCAGTCACATTAGTCAATGCATGAATTTTAAATATGAAAAATGGATATTATCAACTTGGAAGAAAACCCTGGCGATAATAACAGATGCTTCTATAAGAGATGATGAATCACTAATGCTATAAACAAATAATGATATTATATGGATATAACACAGACATTGAGCATGAATTGAAAGTGAGCCTAAATAGAGATTGAATGTTAAGTTGTTTTAGGAGCAACTCAGCCAATTTTTCTTTCAATGTATGTATAAGGGATATCTGTTTGTGTGTGTGTATATATATATACATATATACACAGGAGCACATGCACATATGGCTCATTTTTTCAGAATGAAAAATTCCAAATGATAAAAAATTGTACAATAATTAAACTGGCATATCTTTTTTCTTAGTAGCACATAAAATAATAGTGTATTTCATCAATTGCATCTCAGCTTCAATGAAACACTTTTCTGTTTAATAAAGACTGAATCAATTTTCAAAACAAATTATTCTTTCTTTTAATGTCCTCCATTAAAAGGTGATTTACATAATTGAATCAATAAAAGTACAAGGGTCAAACCTAAGAACCAAGTCTTTGATGCAAAGTAGTGATGGAAAGGCATATGCAAATTGATAAAATTTGAAATTAAAGCTGTGTCCTAATTGACCTGGGCTTTGATTTCATTGAGTCATTCACTTATTAGTTTGATACTGATGTTCCAAAATGGAGCATGATTTCTGGCTTATACTATTCAATATTTATTGCATATGTTAACTATATATGAATTAGGAACTAAATATCTTGGAGCATATGGCTGACATGGTTCCTGCTGATGATAATAAATTACACACAAAAAAAAAAAAAAGAAAAAAGAAAAGCAGGAACAGTCTACTTCAGATAATAAAATGGTTACAGTTAACACAGTGCTCACTCTGTGCCTGGCTCTGTACTTCATGCTTTATACATGCTCTTAATCTTCAAACCAATTATACAAAGCAGATTAACAGTATCATCTCCATTTTCTAGACAGAAAAACATGAGATTTTTGAGTAATTTTCCCAAGGTCAAATAGTAAGTAAGTGGGGACATGGGGTGTGACTCAGATCCCTTTCTAAGAAGGTGTAATTTGAAACTTGACTGGTGAGAAGGTAAGGTATTGGTGGGAGAATTACTAGATAAAGTCCTAAAATGAGAAAGTAGTCCTTCAGTTTTTAAGAAATTTAAAGGCAGCTGGTGTACCTGCAGTACAGTTAGTGGGAGCAATAATGTCAGGAAACAGGACTGCAGAAAGCAGGTGCAAGGAGCTACAATTCGATTTGAAGTACAATAGGAACAACTAATTTTAAACTAGGTACTTAATCTGATTTGTGTTTTAAAAATATCTTTCCAGAAAACATGTGAAAAATAAATTGAAAAAAGAGTAAAAGAAGCAGAGTCCATGTCATTCAGCAATTGTTAAAAAGTTAGAGGAATAGTTATTATTATAGCAGGCTCTGTTCTAAATACAGAAGATATAGCTAAAAACAATACAGACAAGGTCCTCTACTCCGGAGTACACATTAAAGTGGTGAAAACACACACACACACACACACACACACACACACAACTAACCTCCCTTGCAATAGTAAAAATTTCTCTTTCTCTACTATACATTTTCCACAGAATACAAATTTTTAGTATCTCCATCTGTAAACAAATACCAAACAAAAAATATCTTTTGACTTCTTATTCTCCTCTAGCTACCATCCTATTTTTATATTTTTTCAAGTAGAAAAACTTCTTTAAGGACTAACTTTGTGGTAGCATAGCCTCAAGTTACCTTCTCATTCCACTACAATCAAGTTCCTTCCTTTTACCCTACTTAAACTGCCCTTCTCAATGTCACCACACTATCATCTCAAAGTTGAATTCTCATGTCTCTCCGCATCTAACCTTTCAGGAATATTAGTTTTGTGCCACAACACTCTGTCCTTGTCAATCTAATTAGGAAGCAATGTTGCACAGTGATTAAGAGCATAGATTTCTAGATTTAGCTTTGAAGACAAGTTGTACAATGATGGGAAAAGAAATAGATGGATTTAGCTTTACTTTAGAGTAGAACTAAAATAGAGCTTTGGGATGAACATGGAGAATGAGGAAAAGGGAGAATAATGGTTTGTTCCTTGAGAAACTGGCAGAATTATAGAGCTAGTCAATAAAGTCTTGGGTGGAAAAAAAGAAAAAGGTTTGAGAGAGAATAAAGTTTGTAACTCAATAAAAAGCTAGTGATCTCAAATATCTTAGCTAAATCTCATCTGATGCCTTTCCATTGAAATTAGTACCTGGGAGAATGATTTACCAAAGTCATACAGACAATTGGTGGTAGAACTGGAAAGAGAACATCATGTCTCCCAGAATCCCTGTAAGAAGCTATGAATCAGGATCGGGCAAAATGACCATTACTCATAAACTGGCAAAGCCTCTATTATGTTCATCCTCCTCTTCTCCTGACCAATGCAATAAACAATTTTTAATATAATTTTGGGTTTATGGAACCTAGTTAGGCAAGTTACTAACTGGTGCATTTATATTTCCTTTTAAAAAAGTGAAGGAGATAAAGACAGACTATATAAAAACAGTATTACCCCAGTGAGAATAATAAAATCTATTGTAAAAGTCAATTACTAGGCTGGGGGCAGTGATGAATACCTGTAATATCAACCATAAAAGAGATGTTATAAAGCAATATTTGAATATTTGGCAAATGAATTCTATAAACAATATCTTTATTTTTTTAATACTCTGGAGAAAGCCTTAAGAAAAGGTAAGGCTTAAGCTAAGCCTTGAAGGACAAATTTAAAAAGCAAATAAGGAGGGTGATTAAATTAAATAAACCTACAAAGGGTATTCACTAGAGTAGTAGGCTTGGGGCTGGGATTGAGGGTAAGGAGAATGAGCTATTCTAGACATTATCTTTGTATGACATTTGAGCCTAAATCATACAGAGGAACAAGGAATGTGATGTTGGTAAGAGAGAATTATATTATGGGTAGAAAAAAACTGTAAAAATAACCACTACATCACTTGTCCGTATATTGCACTAAATAAATCTTGTACAATTAGTTTAGTGGTAAAAGAAGGGAATATGAATTCCTAAACCTGAACTTAAATTATTTTGCAAATTCCTTTTGAGCTGTTTCTCCATCGTTAATAATTATTAACAGAACATATAAGGTAATGTACATAGATGTATTTTAGAAAGAGAAAACATACCAAAATTATAAAAATCAGTTCAAAAGATAGGAAAGGAAATGATGCTTCATTTATGATGTATGATGCTTAGATACAAAAAGTGAAAATGAAAAACTGTATTATAATCGTTGCTGATGTAGATTTTAGTAGAGTACTTTTTTACTTTTCATATCTTCTTATTGAAGCTTTTTATGTGTGTCCTTCATCTGCCTTACTAGACAAAGCTCCCTGCAAGTGGTAAGCAGATCTTAAGCATAGCACCTGACAAAATCTCTTAGTATTAGCTAAATTGATATTTCAAGCCAATAATTCATCTTACTGTGCTCTGAGGCGCTCTCTCTCTCTCTCTGTGTGTGTGTGTGTGTGTGTTTTCAAAATCCCATTGCCTTGCACAGGATTCGAGGGGACTCATGATATTACAAAAACTTAATGGGGAAAAAGTACAGATGAAAAAAGGAATAAAATTCTGTTTAAAGAAACAGAAGTAACAGGCAGGTAACTGTGGTAATCAATACTGCGGGACATAGATGATATTTCCTGGCAGCCATAGGAAGAAGCGAATAGGTTGAATCCATGGTATGGCACTTAATTTACCATCAAGCGGGGTATTTACATTCATCTGCAGATACAACTTTTCCCTGTACAAAAATCCACAAGAACTTTGAGCAGGTGGGCTTTTTCTGTGTTACCAACAGCTTAAAGTCTTGGCCTATGCCTGTAATCTCAGTGACTGGAGAGGCTGAAGCAGGAGGATCACAATTCACAGCCAGACTGGGTAATTTAGCAAGACCTTGTCACAAAATAAAAATTTTAAATGACTGGAGATGTAGTTTGCGTTCAATCCCCAGTACTGACCGAAAAAAAAAAGTCATAAACAGTCTACATGGAATAACTATGGAAACAGACTATATCAATGTGACTCTTTATAAAGCCTGAGGGTAAAAAGTGAGCAAAGGCACAGAGTAAACCTGAAGGGCCGCTGAAGTTATTTACTTGATTTTTGTGGCTGTTAGAGAGATCAAGGACCTCTGTCAAGATGAAACCACTGATGATTCAACATCGGAATCCCGTTTTCTCCCTATAATACTAGCTCAGGCGTGGCAATCGCAAAATAGCACCTGGGCGCTAAGCGCCGCAATGAAGGGTCAGCATTAGCCCAGCAGCTGGCTGACAGCCTCGGATTCAGGTGGGGCCCGCGCTCGCGCCAGCGCTGAGGACAGTGTCTTAGCCCGGCTTTCGATGGCAGCTTTCAGGTGGGCGGCTGTTAGGGGTACGGAATGCCTGGGTGAGGATAGGTTTTCCACTGATAGATGAGGCTGGGGGGCAAGAGAAGGAGGAAACTCAGGGCCACCGCGTTGCACAACTCCAGGGATATCTAGGTAATCCCTCCTAGCCAGAAAACCCTCTCCCTCCCCAAAATATAAAGGGGCGACAGAAGCCGCTGAAGGTAAGGAAAGCCTCTTCTCTGTGGGTCGTACGAGGTAACCCCGACCCCAGGAATGAGGAACTGACATCCCACTCCTCCCTCAGACCCAGGAGCTCACCCACCTGCAACTGCAGTCTCTGAAGTCTCCACCCAAGTCTCCCTGCTTCCAGAGCGCTGATTGCGATTGGCTTGCACCGCTGTCTGGTTAGTATTTCCCTACGCGTGAATGGCGTAACTGTAGGGCTCTTGGCCTTGGTCCCTCCCTTCGCTCGCCTGCGGGGTCACGCCTACGTGACGTCACACGATGCCGCAAAGCGCAGAGGTCGTTGGTGTAACCGCCCCCGACCGCTATCTCCAAGTAGAGACCGCCGAATTTGGGGCGGGGCAGGGAGCGCTCTGGGAGAGCTACGTGCGTGTTGACGCCCCACGGCGCCCCGCCTTCTACGCACAGACGCCGAGAAGAAGGGGGTGTGGCCACGCTAGCGTCCGCGCCATCAGGCCCGAGGTGGCGGTGAAACCCGTGTTTAGTGTATGGTTTTCCCAGCCAAACGGTTCTGCTTGGTGCCATCCATGGAGGGCGTGCGTTGGGCCTTTTCCTGTGGCACTTGGCTGCCGAGCCGTGCAGAATGGCTGCTGGCGGTGCGATCGATCCAGCCCGAGGAGAAGGAGCGCATTGGCCAGTTCGTCTTTGCCCGGGACGCTAAGGCAGCCATGGTAGTACAGGTCTTTGGTATTTAAAGCCGAGAAAGCAGATGTTGGGGGAGGTGGGTTGGCTTGGGCTTTGGAGACCATCCTCCCTCCGTAACGTGGATCTTTGAGTTCTAGAACACTTGTGGACCGCCCCGGGTAAGAGTGGTCGGCGCTGCGGGGTCTCGGTCAGGCTCTTGGCCTGGTCTCTAAAGTCTTTGTAACCTCCTGGGAGGCCTGGATCGCAGTAAAAATTAGCTCCTCCCCCATGCAATTGAAAATAGAGACCCCCACCAAATCATAAAATAAGTGTAGGGAAAACCTATAGAGTAATTGTGTTTTTTTTTTTTTAACTGTAGTGAATTGTTTTTGTATGTATCTTTTACGTGGTAGCAAATTGTATTTTTTTTTTTCTTTGCTGGATTCATAGGCCATGCTAATCTGCCTTTTACATAGCCCACCAGTGTTCCAAGGGCATCTTGCACATGCTCAGAAAGTATTGACAATACGACTTAGCTTGCTTGTATCCTTGCATACCATGGAACTGTAAGAGGCCTAGGCCAGTCGTCCGTTAATTATGTTTGTATTTTTATAGCAAAATATGGCAAATTAGATTTCAAAATAAATTACTGTGTAGCATAGTTTAAGCAACCTTTAATTACCATCACTTCATAGACATTCATTTCTTGAAAATGTCTCAATATTTAAACACTGAAATATGGGCCAGTTAGTTGATACTTTTATGAGGGAAAATTGGTGAATATTTTTTAATAATTTGTAAGAAACTGAAAACAGTGAATTTGAAAGTCCTGCAGTCAGTGTTGAAATTGATGAAGGAAAAAGTCCTGAAGGAGTTTTAAGAAATATTTTAAACCTTGTCATACTCGTGTGTGTGTATTTTTTTTTTTTTCCTTAATAAAGGAAGTGTGAGACTGGAACAAGATAGGTTATGCCTTACTAATTTTTGAAGCTGAATGATTAATGCATAGAATCTGGAAATACTTGCATATATGTAAGAATGTAGATAGAGGAGGGTTGCTTGGTTTGGAATTTTATAACAGCAAATCTACAATATTCATAATAACCTAACATGTTCAGTAATAGGGGAATGGCCAATACTCTATAGAACCTCAATACTATGAAGTATGCTACATACTGGACTGATATGGATAGACATGAAATAATCCATAGTACTTAAAAAGTTAGTAAGTTGTAGAATACTGCATAGTATGATTTCATATGTTTATATAGCAAGAGTTAGCAAAAACATGTAGAAGTACATATATTTAAATACTTAAAGAGAAGTCTGGATTGATACCTGCTGTTAATGTTGCTTGTGGGGTAAGGGAAGAAATTGCTAAGCAAAATGGTATTCTTCTATCTACGTAATAATTACTTGATAGCAGTGCATCATATTTTAATATTTATATACTTCCAAAACTTGAAAATTTCAGAAGCCACAAAAATGTATATTTTATACCTAATGTTTAGAAGACATCAATACATATCAAATGTTTTATGTACTTAACAGGCTGGTCGTCTGATGATAAGGAAATTAGTTGCAGAGAAATTGAATATCCCTTGGAATCATATCCGTTTGCAAAGAACTGCAAAAGGAAAACCAGTCCTTGCAAAGGACTCATTGAATCCTTACCCTAATTTCAACTTTAACATCTCTCATCAAGGGGACTATGCAGTGCTTGCTGCTGAACCTGAGCTACAAGTTGGAATTGATATAATGAAGACTAGTTTTCCAGGTAATGTTGCATTTTTGTGGTATAGAAGTGAAGTATTTTGATGTCTCAGCTCTTAATTGTTGAGTAATCCAGCAGTCCGGGAAATGTATCAGATATTTAAGTTTAGGGAAAAAATGGATCTAATACATGAAGAGAGAGTATATACATGGAAAGGATGTATTTCCTTTTATGTTAACAAACTTCTACTAAAAGAATACATTCTCCATTACTGGGGATCCATGTAATACTTTGCTTAGAAGCAAAGTGAAATTATTTTCTTTTTGAATTATACATCAACTGTTTCACCTAAGCATTTTCCAGAGTTCATCAGTAAAATTGTTAGTTTATTTAAAAGAATAGTCTCAGTGGTAAAATATTGTAGTTCTTAGGTAGAGATGACATATTTGTGTTATATATATACAGTTCTTTGTTTAGCACATTTATATAAGTAAAAATGATGAGTAGGCCCTATTGAAATATTTGTTTCTTGTATATTGCCTTAGAAAGTTGTTATCAGTAGCTTCAGGAGCTGCTGAGTAAACTGGGGTTGAGTAAACTCAGGCACTTTAGAGACAGGGTTTCACTGAGTTGCTTAGGGCCTTGCTAAATTGCTGAGGCTGACTTTGAACTCATAATCCTCCTGGCAGCCTCTTGAGCAGCTGGCATTAAGGCATGCTCAGCCTCAGGCACTTTTAATATGTACTGTGTGCAAGTTCTCAGCTACTACTCTATAATCATTAGCATCATTGATATTAAGTGAGTAGTTACTATGTGAGGCAGCATTTCACTAAGTTCTTTACATATATTCTCTGAATTCTCTCAACTGTCCTATGGTAAACATACCATTATTTTCATTAGAAGATAATAGGTTAAGAAGAAAATTACTGATAGGAGAACTCACAACTTCCTAATTTCATATTTGTACAATTGCCTAATCTATGTACTATCTCCACTTTAGGATCTTTGTTTATGTGGTTCTCTTGATCTAGAAGGCTTATATCAACCTTATTCCTTACCCCCATTTCTGCATAGATTACTCTTATTTACTGGTTAGATTTAACCTTACCTTTAAGGAAATATTTATGAACTTTCACTCTCAAATAGGTTCTTTTGTTATAGGCAATCATAAAATATGTTTTCTTTGTCCTATTATAATTATTCATCAGGATGATAGAGTTTCTTTCCTTTGGTGCTTTTAAGCTACATGAGAGCTGAAACCTTATTAACTACAACAGAGTTTGATCACTATCATATCTTCTTAATACCTTGCCTAGTACATAATAGTGCTCAATAAATATTTGTGATATGAATAAGTAAGCACTGTGGTGCTGTAATTTCGGCTTCAGAGTATGGTTGTGAATTTCATCTCAATTTTGCTTTGATTATCTTTATCTTGGAATTGCCCAACAGGACTCTCTCCTGCTTATTAATCTCAGGTGGCTCTGCTAGTGATTATGAAACAGGATCTTGACATAGATTCCATGATGAAACATAAGGGATAAACCTTCTCAAATTGGTAGTTACATTTTGTCTGAATGTGGACATGTCTGTTTTTCTCAGTGTCTTAGTTTGATTTCTGTTGCTCTTACAGAATACCCGAGACCAGATGGTTTATTTAAAAAGAGGTTTATTTTGACTCATGGTTCTAAAGCTTGGGAAACCCAAGAATAAGAGAAGCCACTGGCAAGGGCCTTGTGCTGGTGCGATTTGAATTCGTGGTGGAAAGTGGAAGGGTGCATGTGAAAAGAAGAAAACACAAGCACCCTTACTTCAAAACATCCTGCTCTTGACATAACCAATCCAGTCCCACAAGAGCAAAAATCCACTTCCATAGTTCTGAGGTATTCAGAGGCATAGAAAGTTCATTATTAAGGGACCACTGCTGTAGAGGATTCAGAGTAATAATGGGGATAAGACCATATGTTTTTATAGCTTTGAACTGTCCTTACATGAGCTTTTCTTAAAATCAGAAATTAGTGGAGAGGCCCTTAATCTTTAGAATGCGATTTGCAAAATACACAGTGGTGATTGGCCCATCGAGATGATATATCTGCCAGGAAATGATGCCTATAAGAAACAGATTTTTATTACTAATTGACTTGATATGCAGGATTGGCTTATGGTCAATACTAGGTAAATAAAGAATTACTAATTCAAGCTTTTAATAGATGATTGGAAGATAGTTGAACAGAAATTGGAGATTCAGTTTCCAATTATTATTTATTATTTTATTTGTTTTTCTTAAGATTATTTCATTGTCAAAAAGCTGCTATGTCCAGAGACACAAAGGGGAAGAGAGATTTTCCAGTTGTCACTAATGTTACTACTATGCCACTAGTTTCTGAAGTAGAAATGGATTCAGCATGATTTCTTAAAGAGGGACGGAAGTAGATAGGGGTTTGCTTCAGTGGAGATTCATTTCAATTGCTCTATTTATCAGAATGAGGGAATTGATCAAGAGATGTTCCTAAGAGTCTTGATAAGTGATGAAAGAAAAACTTAGGATAGCAACAAGGGAAGTACTGTACTTTGTACTGGACATTGTTACTAGTCTGTCAACTATCAAGAAGAGACAGTCAGTTTTTGGCAGGGGAAGCATTATTAGTATATTGAAAGTTCCAGTTCTGTTAACACCCTTCTGTGTCTGAAGGTAAGCCTCCTAAAGGAATTTAGGAGTCTTTTTCCTTATCCCAGTAAACATTTCTGCTATGTGTGGCTCTTTCCCATCCATCTCCTAATTCTGCCATTGCTGCCCTGGTAGAGCTGGAAAGGATATAATGACAGATCTAGGAAATTCTGAGTTTCTTCCTTCTAGGTATGCACACTATTAAGGAGGTTACTGTAACCAACTTTATTCTCTCCTTAATGAAGAAGGTAACAAGGCAGCTTGATAACAAAGGTAACTAGTACTCACTGAACACTCAGTAAATATCCATTCAGTAAATAAATGTCCAGAGATGATGGTTTATAGGAGATCAGGCACCCTAGCATATATAGTTGCCAGTGAGGTACATTTTTTTTAATACTTTTTTGTAGTTGTAGATGGATGTAATACCTTTATTTATTTACCTTTATGTGGTGCTGTGGATTGAACCCAGTGCCTCACACATGCTAGGTGAGTGCTCTGCCACTGAGCCACAACCCCAGCCCCTCAATACATTTTTAACTCTGAGAAGAATGATATCTTCCTTGTCAGGTTTTTCCTTTGTTTTGTAACTTAACCCTACCATTAAAGGCATTAGTAATTTAAGTTTAAAGTAAGTAGACTTTTATGATTTGTGTAGTTTTATTACCATATTTACAAAGTAAGGCAAGATTACAGTATAAAATTTATTATTTAAATTTGTAAAACAAACTAGAATTATTTTCCCTGTGTTTGTATGTTCATGTTTTTGTTTTTTAATAAACTTTGCAGATTACTAGTTGACTGGACAAAATAACAAAAATATTTTGGGATACGGTACTAATTTTAACTTCAGTAATTTGAAATGATGGTCCTGTGGGAGGATAGGGATATAGCTCAGTTGGTAGAGTGTTTGCCTCACATGCACAAGGCCCAGGGTTCAGTCCCCTGAGCCAAAAAAAAAAAAAAAAAAAAGTGAAGTTGAGGTGATGGTCCTATGGAATTATGTCTAGAGCAGCTGTTAAATAATAAGTATAAATTTAATTACAGAAGGAATAATTAAGTATTATATGATAACTGGGAAGGTGATAGAGCCTATTTCTTGTCTCTTTCTATGATACCCTGTCTACTGCTCTATTTAAATAATTTCCTAATTGGTTTCTCCCTTTTCACTTTCATCCTCACCCAGTCACTACAGTCTTGCTGTGGGATAAAACAGACATTTGAAATACGTTCATCAATTTTCTTAAAATTCTTTGAAGTTGGTGCTCATTGCATATAGGATAAAATCCAAGCTCTTTAACATGACTCTCTTTTCTTGTTTTCATCTGTCTCTTCATTTGCAGACCTTTCTATAGTTTTCATCTGCTCTTTTTGATGACATTTTTCTGATAACACCGGTCTCTTTTTTTACTTTCAATGTTATAAATTTTTTCCTATGTTGGGGTCATTGCAAAAGAACTGGTCCCTCTGCCTGTGTTCTCCCTACTCTTTTCTACTATAACATATTCCATCATCATTTTTTTTTCTAGGATGATGTACAGTCTTCCAAACTTGCATTTTACAGGATATGTTTAGTTAAAACTTTTTTTTTTTTTAAAGGTTAGACTTAGGATTTGTAAAGAGTCACATTCTCTTTGTATTCTGAATTCCTTATTGGAAAACCAAGTTTCTACTTGCATGTTTTGCCCACCCTAGGTTACGGGGGTGAATCTTTTCTACTGTCCATAGGAATTGTGTGTGGAACTAGTATTTATTGAGTATGATACTTGTTAAATGCCTTATATGTATTATTTCTTTACCTTAAGTCTAGGGCATAATACTGTTATTATTATTTTATAAAAAAGATTCAGACACTTAATTATTTCATTATTATCTTGCTCATTAGATGACTTCAGAAATCCTGCTTGTTTTGTCATTTTCAGTACAGTATACTTATTGCCTGGCATAGTGTCTAGTACATAGCACACATTCAGAATATCAAATCTACAGATTTAACATTAAATAATATTAAAGTTTACAGGGCTGGGAGTGTGGCTTAGAGGTAGACTTAGGTGACTTAGCTAAAAAGTAGAAGTCCATATGTTCAACCTGCATTCTATAGTACATGACCTCTCAATCTGAGTTTTAATGATACCTATTTAAGGATTTGCAAATATGAAATTATGAAAAATTCTGTGGAACTGAATTTAAATAAATATAAAGTTCTTGCAAAAGATCTAATGTCTAACAATACGAGAAATACAATGATAGGGACCTTGCCTTACCATTTTTTACAAATCTTATAGTAGGCCTTGTAAACAAAAGAGTAGGGTATTAGCAAAATAATAGACAACTAGGAGAGTTAAGGAAAAGAGCCTGTTATATATGCATAATATTTTAATTTAGTGGATAAAGGATTATTAAATGATGCTGGTAAAATTGGTTAAAATCCAAATATAATACTGTGTACACAAATTTTGGAGGAATTAAAGATTAAATGTTAATAAAGTTACAATTTTAGGACAAAATAAAGTAATGAAGAGTAAGAATAAGGTACTAATAAGATTTGCAAACTATAGAGAAAACACCTGGTACAATGGAGGATGTTGGTAAAGAATAGTCATATATATATGGAAGAAATTGGTACAGCTTTTTTGGAAAAATATTAGTTAAAAATGCAAGGCTGGAGTTGTGGCTCAGAGGTAGAGCACCTGCCTAGCATGCGTGAGGCCCTGGGTTTTATCCTCAGCAACACATAAAATAAAATAAAGATATTGTGTCCACCTATCACTAAAAAATAAATATAAAAAAATACATAAGCCTTTTGATTTAGTATTTGTTTCTGATACTCTATCCAAAAAAAACAGAAAAATACATCAGGCTATATACATAATGATATTTGTATATGAGAATAATATCTGAAGGCTATTAATAGAAATTGGTTAAGCAAATCGTGCGACATGAATTTCACGACTATTATGTAAAATAATGAATTAGGCTAGTATGTTGATACACACTTGTAACCCCAGTTACTCAGGAAACTGAGGTAGGAGAATTACAAGTAAGTTTGAGGCTGGCCTCAGCAACTTAGCAAGACCCTATATGACGTAAGCAAGACGCTGTCTGAAAATAAAAAATAAAAGGGGCTGATGATGTAGCTAAGTGGTAAAGAGCCCCTGAGTTAAGTATCCAGTTTGTGAAGGGGGGGAAGGTCTGTTAATCTGAAGGGAATTATAATATGTATTGTTAATTTACAAAATCTTATCACAAAAAATATAGTAATATCCTATTTCTTAAAAACACATGCCCTAAAATAATTTTTTAAAGCTCAGAAAGTTAGAAGAAATTTCAGAGACCAAAGTACTTTAAAAGAAATATTTCTGTCTCCCATAAAAGCTCCATGAACTTTTTTTTTTTTAAATTTTAGAAGGAAATTGGTCTTCATTACTAAATTCAAGCAAAAACTACAACCTTTCCTCTGCAAAATCTTTTATCTTCCAATAAAAAGTTATTGGTGAAAATAGAATCTGTTTAGATATGATAGACCTGGGAAACATTTCCAGAATTAAAAGGAAATGAATTAGGAAATAAAGAGGGTTAAACACAGAGATTTCAGCATATGAAAATGCATATTTTTGAAGAAGATAACAGATTAAATGGATAAGAAGTGAAAATGAAATATATTTTATTGAAAACTGGAAAAAATTTGAGATTAGGTGAAGTTTCAGATCAAAGAATAAAAAGTTCTGGAGATAAGTGGTGTTAATTAT
This sequence comes from Callospermophilus lateralis, assembly GCF_048772815.1. Classification (NCBI taxonomy): domain Eukaryota; kingdom Metazoa; phylum Chordata; class Mammalia; order Rodentia; family Sciuridae; genus Callospermophilus; species Callospermophilus lateralis. The sequence goes on along the minus strand of NC_135306.1, from coordinate 120,963,580 downwards.
TCCACAGCATTGTCAAAGCACTAAATGCTACTGAACTATATACTTAAAAAATGGGCAGAATTATGTATATTTTACACCTCCCCCTCCGAAAAAAAGAAGAAATAGCATAGAGAACAGTATCAGGATTAAGTTGTGGAGGCAGGGTTGGAATAGCCCTACCAGTCTCCAAATAATAAAATAATAGTCTCAGATTTCTCTTCCATAATTGTTGGTATATCAAAATCAGGTAAGATGTGTATTGAAAATGCAGCTTCCTTGAAAGTGCCCTAGATCTACCTAGCCAGAATTTTAGAGTACAAGTAAGAACTCTATACCTAAACGATTTTTCCAGTTGATTGTTAGGCATAATAATGTTGGGAAACATCATCGTATTGGTTGTAATTTACAAAGCCAACAAAAAGAAAAATTGTGGTTCATCTGCTTGTATTGATGGCTCAGATGATCAGGAAGCCATTAATAGATGCCTGCCTCACACACTTTACAACAAAATTAATTGAAGTTATGTTCTAATAACAATTATAAGAACACAGAAGAATTGTATATTTGATCACACTTCTGAAAAAAGGATGACTTTTTAGCTTAGAAGAATAAGAAAAAAACCACAAGTCAACTGATGTGATTTCATAATAAATCACACTTTACAAACCCAGGGATCTATTTGTGGCAAATATAACAGACAAAGGTTGATATTAATATTTAATATGCTTTTAAGTTTTGATGAGAAAACCAAATAAGTCTTATTTGGTGAATGCACGAAGGACTTGATAAAACAGTTGACAAAAGGGAATATGTTTGTGTGTGCACACACATTTATATACATTTAGCAATAACAGCTACCACAAGAACCTTAAAACTTATCTTTATTAAGTACTTGGCATTTCCAGGTAGTTTATATGTTTATTCTTTAATCTATTCAACTCTTTGTCCCTAGACACAATAAATAAATATGACAAAGAAATGATGGAAAATATTTGAACATTTGACTCCAGAGAGATAACACTTAAACTCATAGGACTGTTTACTTAATCCTTGAAATTGTATACATGTGTATACTGGTTTCCTAGAGCTACCTAGCACAGTACCACAAACTCAGTGATTTAAAACAATAAGAAATTATTAACAATTCTGAAAGGCTTTAGATCAGTCAGGTTGTCAACAGAGCCATGCTCCCTCTATAGGTTCCAGGAAAGAATCCTTCCTTGTCTCTTCCTAGTTTTTAGTGCTTCATTCCATTTTCTGTCTCCACCTTCATGTAGCCTTCTTCCTTCTCTTCTTTGTATAATCAGTTTGTCTTCCTTTAAGGTAACCTGCCATTGGATTCAGGTCTCATCTTAGTCAAGTATGACCTCATCTTGTTTTGATTACATTTGCAGAAATTTTTTGCAAATCTATTCACATTCTGTAGTTTTGAGTGGATGTAAGTTTTGGAAATGCTTGTCAACCCAGTAAAGTTCATCCTGTGCGTATTCCACCCCAAGTTTATATCTGTTCTACATACAAAATCAATTCACCCCCTCCCAGCATCCCTTAGGTTTAACTCAAACCCATATTAGCTCTACATCCCAAATCTCATCTAACTTATCAACTCAAAAAGTTGAAGATCTCATAATCTGAATCATACAAATTAGATATGATCCATCATGGGTAAGAATTCATCTCCATCTGTGAGCCTGTGAAACTAGAAAACAAGTCATCTAAAATACAATGGTGGGAGAAGCATAAGAGAAAGTTTCCATTTCAAAATGGAGAAGTTGAGAAAAGGGGGATGGATCATGGTTTGCAAGCAAGTTTGAAATTCAGGAGGGAAAATAAATTCCATTATGTTTCAAGAACTGAAAATAACAGCTGCTTACTTTGTATGTAGGCTCCTAGGGTGGTCCCACCTGCTTTTCCTGGGCCCTCTTCCTTGCTTATGAAAGACCTTTGTTGAAGGATAATATTCCCAGCCTCAAAGTTCTAGCTTTGTTGGCCTGTTTCTTGCCAACCAGTATATATTAATATATATACACATTCAAATAAATACACAGAAGAGCAACTGAAGTTTGCTACTTAGTGTTAGTCTTAAGTCAAGGATATCATATTGCACTGTCTCAAGTCAAGGGTATCATATTGCAGTCCAGTCTTTTTTCTGCTGTACTTTACATAATGAGAACTTAGAGATCCTTTGTCAATAACATACAAGAGGCTTTTTTTATAGAATTTATGAAAGTATAATCACATCTCACATTTTTTGTTTTTGGTTTTGTATCTCAATAAACTTGATAAGGTGAGCTAGTAAGTGAAGCATTAGTGTATACATATTAGAACACTTGACACTTCTCATAGAAGCAAGACTATATGTAATCATATTTTTAAATATTTTTTCTAGTTGTAGATGGATAATAATTTTATTTATTTTTATGTGGTGCTGAGAATCGAACCCAGTGCCTCATATGTGCTAAACAAGCGCTCTACCACTGATCCACAATCCCAGTCCTATGTAATCATACTTTAAAAAATGAAACTCATTAGAATTTCTCATATGTAGTCTATAACAAAATTTTGCTATAAGGAAACACACAAGTGGATATCACTCATCTTGCTGGTCTGTTTAAGAAGAATGGTGAGCTTTAACTGAGGTGCTGTTTATACATACATATTGATGAGTTAATTTTTGAGAAAATGATGTAGGGGAGATTCGAGATTCTGGTACTATCAGGAATTTTTGTCATAGGCTTGCAATAGTAGCCAAGAGTATTGACTGACTGATTTGTTGTAGGTTATTACTATGTTTAAAATAAACTTTTTAGAGCTGGGCATGGTGGCGTATGCCTATAATCTTGGTGGCTCTGGAGACTGAGGCAGGAGGATCATGAGTTCAAAGCCAGCCTCAGCAAAAGCGAGGTTCTAAGCAACTCAGCGAAACCCTGTGTCTAAATAAAATACAAAATAGGGCTGGGGATGTGGCTCAGTGTTTGAACACCCCTGAGTTCAATCCCTGGGACACCCCCCACAAAAAAAAAAGAAAACAAAAAAGACTTTTAGTTGCTTAACGTTGCAGAACATTTTAGTTAATATCTAGTACTGTCTGCTTAATATTAAGGTCTAAGATGGAAGATCAAGGTTTTCTAAACATAATTGGTAGTAGTACCTCTATGGTTTCCACTTGTTCGTCTTTCTTACATATGTATGTCCTTTCTGAATTCTTAAATATTGAATAGGATGATTAAGTAGAAAATTGTAATAGCCATGAATGTGTGATAGTATTATTAGGACGATTTGTCAGCTTTTGTCCAATAATTTTGCTAATAGATTAAGGAACAAATTTACTTTTCTAGTGGTATTTCCTAATGATTGTTTTTAATTCCAATTTCTTAAGTAAGCTATGGGATTAACAGACTTCACCAATTACATATTTCCCCCGTAATACCACAGTGTGGCGCTGTTGTGCTTTGGCTGAATATTCACAAAATGACCTTTTCCTGTTGCTGTCAAATTTCTTGTGGATTAGATAAGATGCTCTCAAAAGTATATGAAAATGCAGTCGTTGGTTACTTTTTTAGCCTTAAGTAATGAGTTCTGTGATTGCTTCCTAGTGATTGTGCTAGATTGCCTTTTATGTTAATTGTTTTTTATAAGCATACATATTTAAATTTGTCCTTCATTGCCTTATCACAGTTAGAAATCAGTTTCTTAGAGGTTATAAAATGAAAACTTGGAGAAACCAACAAACAAAATGACACTATAGATGACAATGGACACATCTTTTTAAATTATGGAGTTTTGGATCGTATTAAAACTATAGTTTTATATTAAAACTACTATATTATATTAAAACTATAGTTCCACTCAAAATACATAAATGTTATTTTCCAAATTCAAGTTAAGCTATTTCTCCTATTGTTATTACTTATACTAGAAACCATTCAAAGGAAACAATTTATCATTTATGTGCTCCCAGTATTTAAAAATCAGATTTACTTCAGTTATTTTGAAGGCTTGCTTTCTTTTCTTTAAGGTAGTCTTTAGTATGTTATTTGTTGATCCAGCATGTGCCAGTGATGTGGCCCTGATCAAAACAGTTTTTATTGAGGAGCTTCTAGTTGTCTCCATAAGGTGTTGAAAAGTAATCATCAGACTATAAGAATGATCCAAGGCCCTAAAAGGGTAGAATCCCTTGTGTTAGAACTGTTAAACTCACAGTTTAATATTTCAGTGCTTGAAAAAAGAACAAGGATCTTTGTCTTATTTAAGTACTACTTATCATTTTAGGATAATCAGAAACACTTCCTGGCTAAATGAGCAAATTATTTTGACTCTTTAATTGAGAGCAGTGTGGGAATTAGAGTTTTGTGAGAGAACTGGCTTTTAATATTTTTCTGCCCTTGAGTTAACTATGGGAAAGGTATGTTATTCTCAGCATCTAGAACTCATATGTTTTCAGTGAATAATAATAATGAATTTAATTGTTGGATTCTCAAAGGATGCATTAGTGATATATATGCCAGGAATGCATTAATAGGGGGAGTCAACATCTTTTTTCCAGACATAATTCTTTCCATAAGAGATGCTCATGGAGAATATAGTAGCAGCTATCACTTAAAGAGTGGTAGTTAACAGGAACAGAAATATCACATTTTGGAGACATTTCTATTTTGAAAGAATTTGTGGAGGGACTTCCTTCAAAGAGTTTTTACCTTAGCCCTTAGTTGTAGGAAGCAAGCCCTTTGAATTGTGTTCTTTAATTATCACTGATTTTTAGAATGCTATGGAGTATATTGTCTTTGGAATGTGGGCGCTAAAGATATGTTTCAGATTTTAATATGAACTTATTTTACCATTATATCTATAAAAGAAAAGAAAATCTGCTGGGTGTGGTGGTACCCACCTCCCCAGCAGCTTAGGAGGCTGAGGTAGGGGGATTGCTAGTTCAAAGTCAGCATTAACAATTTAACGAGGTCCTCAGCAACTTAGCGAGACCCTGTCTCCCAATAAAAAAATAAAAAGGGCTGGGGATATGACTCAGAGGTTAAGCACCCCTGGGTTCAATCCCCAGTACCAAAAAGACAAGAAAATCTGTTTTTATTTGAAGAAGTCATATTAGAAAACATTTTGAGAAAACAGTTATTTTGAAGGAAATAAGGGTGTATTAATTTTCTAGTCACAGTAATGACTTAAAAGAACAATGTTTAGTTTTTTGTTTTTTTTTTTCTGATTTACAGCAAATTACAAGAAAATAATTGATTCCTTTTTTTCTCCTGTTTAGCTAGATGCTAAAATTCTGAGTTTTTGGAACATCTGTTGGTACAGCCATGTAGTTTTTATTCTTAATTATTTAATAATTTCCAATTTCACTGATTCCTGCTTAACTGCACCTCAGTTTCTAGGCTATGCTCTGCTTGACATGGCATGTTATTCTCTTAATTCCCAGCTCAATTTGATTGACTGATACTTAGTTTAAGATTACTATGACTGGATGGGTTGCCTTGTAGTGTTCTTTTTCTATGCTGACTTTAACAGATTTTAGCTGCTCTACTGAGCAGCTTTTTTTTTTTTTTTTTTTTTTTAATAGAACAGCTAATTTTTTAATTCTGTATTTTCTTACTTCACAGGCCGAGGTTCAATTCCGGAGTTCTTTCATATTATGAAAAGAAAGTTTACCAACAAAGAATGGGAAACAATCAGAAGCTTTAAGGATGAATGGACTCAGCTGGATATGTTTTATAGGAATTGGGTATAAATTTTTTCTAACTTTGAAAAGAGAAATCTGTAATGATTCTATTATCACTAAAAATGGGAGTAAAAGTCCTTTGGAAGTAAATATGTGATTGCTTGAGAACTTTGGATTTTAACACGTATAGTATTACATGATGATCTATGTTGAGAAAATTTAACACTAATTTAGAAGTACTTTTAAAACAAAAATTCATTGTATTCCATTACCATTTAAAATGTTTTCTGTCTTGAAGAAATTCATATGCATGACTATTGTTTAACAAATCCATAATATTTACTACATGCTGGAAGATACCATTTCAAGCTCTTAATAAGTTAATTCTTGTAACAAACCAGTGAAAGTGTTGTTGTCACAGTTCACGCAAGAGGGAATGGATGCAGAGTTTAAGTGATTTAGCTTAAGTTTATAGGAATGATTTATTTCCATGCTACTAGAAAGGAAATTTTCTTAAAAATCGCATACAATAACATGGTATAGAAGTAGAAATTCGTATGGTACTGGTCCTATACATTTTATGGAAAGTTTTATATTCTGAATACTCTTTTAAGAAATGGATGCCTGTTTGTATCTTAGGCGCTGAAGGAAAGCTTCATAAAAGCTATTGGTGTTGGACTGGGATTTGAATTGCAGCGGCTTGAATTTGATATATCTCCATTAAACTTGGATATAGGCGAAGTTTATAAAGAAACACGTTTGTTCCTGGATGGAGAGGAAGAAAAAGAATGGGCATTTGAGGTAAGAAATTTACATACAGAGGGTAGTTCCCAGGGTTTGGTGATGAATGGATAAGATAGGAGGTGTTTTTGAATTTTCTCAAGAGAATTTGATAGGTGTTGTATGGAGTGGTAACATCAGATTGATGTATGTAGTGGTTAAGGAAGGGAGGTATCAAAGATGATGTGAGCAGTGCTTTGACTTCAGAGGACTACCTATTGAGATATAGAATGTTATAAAAACAAATTAAATGTTAAGTTTGAGATGCCACTGAGACATCCAAGTGAAATGTCAAGTGGGCAAATAGAATGAAGGGCTGGGACCAGAAAAAACAAACAAACAATAATCATTAATATATGGGTATTTGAAGCCATGGGATGAAGTTGAAGTTATGACATTACGTAAGTAGTAGCTATAAATTGAATCTAGGAAGAGAAACTCAAGTTGAAGCAATGAAATATATCTAAGTTAGAAAAGAGAAAAACCTGGGACAGAACTCTGAGAATACTAATATTTAAAAGTGGAATGTGGCATAGACTAGGAAAAAATGGCCAAAATGGTAGGATATAAAAAAAAGTAGTATCAGAATTCCAAGGGCAAAAGTATTTTGAGAAAGAGATCTATATCAAAAACTGCTTCAGTAGATAGGGATTCTGTCAGTTAAAGAGTAAATTTTACTTTGGATCCTGTATTTTAAAAGATAATACACTTTTGCTTTGTCTACCTTCTTTAGTCATCACAGCTAAATCACAACCTGGTATTCCTTGAATGTCCCCTCCCCTTTTCTTTTCTGATTGCTAATACCAATTCCATGACTCCCCTGACCTTAATGCCTTCTTTAACAAAATTAAGTCTTCTTTAAGACTATACATTTTATATTTGTTAACTATAATATACCACATTTTACCTCATAATCTATAGCTATGTAATTGTTTTAATTTCTTAATGCTCTCTGAAGGCACGTCACTTATTCAAATATATTGAATCTTCATACCTGGAAAAATCAAACATTCTACAGGAAAATGAACAACAAAATGTTTGAAATGATGAGGTTATATTCTTTTGCAAAGGAAGGACTTATCAAGTAGAAATGTGTCAGAATTTATCGATACGTTTTTCAACCTTTTACCTTTGGGAATAAAGGTAAAATGAAAATGTTTTAAGTTGTAGCTAAATTTTTTTTTTAACTTTGTAAGAGAACGCACATGAAGAAAATGACCTATCATTTTACTGAAGCAGATTAATCTTTTAAACCAATGTTAAAGTATTTCCTGAAAAGATTTCTTTTGGTGGAAATTTTAGGGGGATTTTGGTGTTCACAGTAAATTTAGTAAATTTGAGATTTAGAATGCTATATCTATATAAAGATATAAAAAGATATAGAATGCTATATCAAATGACAAGAGAATTCTTGAAATTTAGAAAGTCTTAAAAATTAAACTTAAGTCTTATGGTCTATAGCATTGAATGTACTGGCTAGGGTAACTTGCTGCTTTAAATTTTTTTTTTTCTTTTTTCATCTTACATTTATTAAAGGCACTTTCTCAACCAGAAAGGATTTCATATAAATTTCCTAACCTCATAGAAATTTCGTTCTAATATTTATTGTATATAAATAGCTAACATTATTAGAACTCCACATGTAACAATGAGGTACATGACAGTTTGATAACTGGGGCATCAGTTATAATACAGCTGTTCTACTTTTGATATGTCATATTTTATATTTATATTGCACTGATAAGGTCTGAGTAGACAGGGTGAAGCCTCATTTTGAAATTAATCTCACTGAATTTTGGCTTGTAACAACTTATGTAGATAAAATGAGCAGGGTATCTTGGTATTTTGGCTAATAGGTGGAATAAGAACTGCTTATTGCCCACAGTTATCTCTGGTACTTGCCTTACATACAGGAAGTACAGTTGCTGACCAGAGTGTTTTTCCGAAGTAATTCTAGCCAAAACATTTCTGTATATTATAATGTGCTATTATTGATATATAGAGTAATTTTTTAATAGTACTTAAGTAAATATTGTGAGCTTAAAATTTCTTAGTTTAATGGAAAATATTTTTCCTTGGGATCATGATAGAATGATATTTTCTGTTAGTATCTCATACTGTTAGAAATAATACATCAATTAGTAACAGTCTTTAGTGCCCAACTTTCATACATATATGTTAAGCGTGATGTTTATTTATTAAAATATTCCATCTGTATAAGAACTGTGTCATTTGCTAAATTTCTGAAAGTTAATCTTAGGTATTTTTAAATCTATACATTCAAGTTAGTTTTTTTGTAAAGAAAAAGCAGGCTTTGTAACCAGCATATTTTTTGATGTTTGATTTACTGAATCTTCTCATTCTTAGTCTTATTTATTTTTCCTCTTTAATTATATTGTCTTAATTTCATTCTTGTTGAATTTTTATTTTTTGCTAATTTGGATTTTTAAGGTGTGAAAATATGAAGGAGGATGAAAGGTGAAAGGTCTCCAAGTATTGCTTCTGATGATAGTTTCCTATTTCTTAAATCTTACCTATAAATTCCACATTGGTTTTCCATAGGCTCTATTATATAAGTAACTAACTGCTTACAAACCAGCATTGCAACTTGATTTCTTTTTTTATTATTATTTATTTTTTAAAAAATTGGTGGTTATAGATGGATAGAATGCCTGTATTATATTTGTTTATTTTTATGTGGTGCTAAGGATTGAACACAGTGCCTCACACATGGTAGGCTAGCACTTTGCCAATAAGCTACAGCCCCAGCCCATACTAAAGGGCAGATAACTAGTGTGTACTTGATCTAAATCTAATTAAGAAACATAAAACCAAAAATTTGCAACATTCTTTTAAAGTGGGAAGCCATGGGGTTTGTATTTAAAATGTTATTATTATAAAAGACAAAGGCTAAGAGGACATGAATGAATGCAACACTTGGTCTCATTTGCCTATAAGTTCGTTCCTAGAGGAATACATGTGTGTTTGTGTATCTATGTATATAAAAAGAATGGGATACTTAAAATGTAAACAAAACTATATCTAGATTTACATATGTTATAATCCGTGTCTCTTTCCCTTTTATTTTTCAGGAAAGCAAAATAGATGAACACCATTTTGTTGCAGTAGCTCTTAGGAAACCCAATGGATCTAGACACGAGGATGTAAGATTTTTTTTTTCTTCAAAGTATGAATTAATGTTTAATCTGTCCTCCCACCTTTTTAATGGAAATAGTTAATATGCCTTACATCAGGTTTGAGATTATGTGTAAGTCTGTGTCACAGAAACTTTTTGAAAGCGTGTGTTACCTGCTTCTTCATTTTCAAATATATTTAAATATTATGGGAAAAAATGTTGGTAGTATTATCATAGCATTCATATTTTTTGTAGAAATCCACTATAATCATTATTTTGGTCATATAAATAGAAATTTATTTCCTTATGAATTGGCTGTGTTGAATAAAAAGGGTACTGAATTGAAGGTTGGTAAGTAATAGGATTATCCATTGAACCTCCTCCCCTTTTAAAGTAATATCCTAAATTATTCCAAAGTTACAGTGTCAAACATGTGAGACATATATTTCTGAGGCTGTTACCTAGTAAGTGAGAGAGGGAAAAAATTAGGATTAAAAACTGCAGCTTAGTTGTGGTTCTGCCAAAGTAATTTGTTTAAGATAATGTTATAATCAAAGCTTTATGCATTCCATTATTTTTAATGAATCTGGGTAAGAAAATGTAGAACAACCAATTTTCTGTATAGCATCTCTTCTAGAAAAATAACTCAGAACACAGACCATGCCTTTGATAGATTAATCAAAGTGTTAAAATTCTACATAGGTTTTTTTAAGGATAGCATGTTAAAATTAATACCTGTTATTGACCTGGGCTAACTGTCCTAATGATCTCAAGTCTCAACTTCATAACTCCCTGTGGGTATCGTGTTTTTATACAGCCTTATCATTTTTATAGTATCTACATATTCAGTACTACTTTTCCTTATTTCCCTGGTTAGAGCCTGTCCAGCAGTGGCATAATGGAAAGTCTAGGTTCTACACAAGTCTACTATTTTAACCTTGTGGTAAGCTTGAGAAAATTGTTTGATCTTTAGGAGCTTCAATTTCCCTATCTATAAAGTTGAAAATCAAAACCATATTACAGCACAGCTATACATAATTATACTATACTTTACAAAACCCAAATGCTATTTATACAGATTAAGTAGCCCTTATCTGAAAGGCTTGAGATCAGAAGTGTTTGGGATTTTTTTTTAAATTTTGGAATATTTACTTAGACATATTAAAATAATAAATAATAATAAATAATGATTCAATTTGTTTCATATACACCTCATAGCCTATAGGTAATTTTATATATATAATATTTTTAATGTACCTCTAATTGCTGTGACCTGTCACATGAGAGTCAGATGTGAAATTTTCCATTTGTGGTATCATAATGGCACTGTTTTAGATTTTGTAACATGTTGGCTTTTTAAAAATTTTTTGAATTAAGAATAAAAATGCTCAACCTGTACTAGAATGTATAGAACATCAAAGATCTATATTGGGTTGTGTCCTGAACAAAGTCGGTATTGCAGAATAGTAATTTCCTAAAGTAGCATTACATCTGTATACTTAGTAACAGTTTTATCAGATCCCAGATCCTCACTCTAGAGTAGTAGCTTTCAAAAGTTTGCCTTGGGCCTAACTCTGCTTGCTAAAATTGCAGATTTTGAGATTCTTTTAAATTCCTGTCTACTGAATCAGTCTTTCTGGATGCGGGGCTCAAGAAATTTTAAACAGCCAGGTTATCATTAAATACAAAAAAGTTTTCTCTTTTTTAAGTTTGGTACATTTTCAGTACTAATACAAGGAGTAAAAATATTCTAAAAATTTTACAGTCATACTGTAATCTACTGAAGATATAATTTGGCCTTATTTTTATAATTATAAAATTGTTTATAAGATTACTATACAGTAACGATTACTTAGACAGTAGGTAATCTAATTATTTTAAAATATTAAATATTAAAAACATTAAATATTTTAAAATCTAATTTTTTTCCTTTTAGATTTCATCCCAAGATGATTCTATACCAACCCAGAGGCAGTTTACTATTCTTACCTTTAATGATTTAATATCATCTGCTGTTCCCATGACACCTGAAGATCCTTCATTTTGGGACTGTTTTTGCTTCACAGAAGAAATTCCAATTCGAAATGGTACAAAGTCATGATATGTTTCCCTACGTAATAAAGGGAAATGAAAATTGTAATCTTCCATATTCGCAGAAAAAAAAATCAATGCCTGATCAAGTTTTATTTCACAAAAACTTTTTTTTTTTTTAACTGAAAACTTTTACTATTCAAAAAGCAGACTTCTGGTACAATATGTTTACCTCTTCCTGTCTGAAATTGCATTGAATTGATAGAAAAAGGCTGGAAGAATTTTACATGTTCATTGTAGAAAAAAATATGGAAAAAGGAAACAGTAGGATCCCATCTTTCATAGATAAACTACTCTTTAAACCCTGAGTTCTCTTTCCAGACTTTTCTTGGCCATTGAATCCATGTTAACTTTTTTTTAAAATGGGAACACACTGTTTTGTAAGTTTTTTAAACTGTTTACAATACCTCTGTTACATAAACTTTTAGTGGTTCTAAAGTACTCTCTTCTATGACTAATATCAGTTTAGATGCTTTTGACTAGAGGTAACATTGTCCAAATGGCTTAAGTAACAAAGGATATTTATTATATAACATATAATAAATGTCAGAGGTTTCATTAAGAATTTTTTTTTTCCCGTCAATTTATTGGTTTTGCCTTAGGCTCATCTCATTCCCCAGCATAATGCTATAACTTTTAGTTTTATATCTTCCTAAAATTGCATCTACCAGGCAGGAAAGACCATTTTTCCTGTAACATTTATTTTATGGTGCGGAATATTTCTCCTAATAGTCTCCAAATTATTTCCTCTCATTTTCCATCAACTCAGATTTGGTCATAGAGAAAGCTAGCATCTGACATTTTTTGCCTCTGTTAGAAGTAGATTCTGTTGGGAAAGAAAAAGCTAAAGGAGGTTTGGGATTATGGCATTGAGATGAAGCCCCACTGTCTGGCGTAAGAAATATGTGCCATAATGTACTTATTTTCTTTTGTGTTAGGCATTTTGATTGTCTGCATTATGTTACTGTAAGTGGTGCAGTGAATACCCTAGTACATTTTGAGGCACATGATTAATTATGTCTTTTAAGAAAGTTTTTAGAAGTGGAGTGACTGACTGAAAGGGCTTAAATATTTTTAGAGGTTTGGTAAGTATTAGCATATTGTTCTTCAGAAAAGCTATCCAATTTACATTTCCATTTAGTAGTGTATGTGTGACCATGCCTATCTGTATACTCCCTAGTCAACTGTAGATATTTATCCCCCCCCACCCATTTAATCTTTGTCAGTATACCTGAAGAATGTTGTGTCATTTTTTAAAATTTGTATTTCTTTCATTACAAATGAGGTTGATAAACATTCCTGGTTATTTGTATTCCTTTTTTTTTAATGATCATCTTGTTCATTGTCTTCAATCTGTTTTTATTTTAGTTAATAGGACTTAATTTAAAATGTGAACATAATATATTAAAATGCCAAGACCATCATATTGATGACAGAATCTATTATATGGTTGTAGTGCATGTCTTGGGAAGTTAGTCTTATTGTTAAATATCAAATAATTTCATTGTTTCTATTACTAACATTGAAAGTGGTATGTAAACTGTATAAAAATAGGTACTTTTGTTAATTAAAAATCTTGGAATGTTTTATAATATTTTTTATTTTATTAAGCATGCTCATTTATTCCAAGCATAATAAGTAATGTGTTTAAAAAAGATCAAGTAGCATTTATAATACAGAAAGTATTGTTATCCCTAGCATGAGTGTAATGGTGATATGAAAAACCATTTGTCTTGTCATTATGATAATAAAATAATTAATACTCGTTATGGAGTTTTTATGAGCCTGACAGTGCTAGATTCTGTGTTTTTCAGATTTGATTTTCCTATTATTTTTTAAATCAAAGTTGTACATGTACAACTTGAAAAAATCTGTAAGTTTTTTCCTAAAGTACTACAACTTTTGACTTTTTTGTAACTTACAACTATATCTCCAGATAATGTGCTTATATTACTTTTACTTGATTTTTCAGTTTTAGGGCATTGTTTCTTGGCTTCCTAATATAACCCTTCTCTCTTCTCAACATTATGCATTCTCTACTTATCCCCCTTTCTGCTCTCAACATAATTGTATTCCAGAGTTTCCTTTTTGACTATGGTTACACTTAGAATATATTTACATTTATTTAGGTTACGTAACCTCTGATTACTAAGTGATAATATACTACATTACTATGTTTTCATTTCCTTGAATTAATAATTGGCTTTGCTTGGCTTTCAACCAGCTAAATGAATAACTTCTGTATTATATTCAGACCTAATAACATTCTTTCAGGTCCATTCATTTTGTAAAATCACTCCTGAAGCAGTCTGCAGTGTCCAGTCTGAACTGTCTGCCTTCTATGGCTGGTGTACAGCTGTCTTCTAAAATCTTCTCTACTGTCAACTTGGGAATTATTTCTTCTGTTTTGGATTCTGTTTCCTATTTCCTAGATCTTGTATCAGATGTCCTCCCTTTCTGGCTAGGGCGTATCTTCAAGTAGCTTCTTAAGAACAGATGGGACATGGGAGATATATATTTTTTAAGGTTGGGAGGAAGGGCAGTCCACTTCTGCAAAATGGTGTAGAGGTTGGGGAAACTCAAAATCTTTTTTTCTTTCTTTCTTTCTTTCTTTTTTTTTTTTTTTTTTTTTTGGTATGTGGTATTGAGGGATAAAACCCAGAGGTGCTTTACCCCTGAGCTACATTTTTAGCCATTTCCCCGCTGTCCCCCTTCCAGTGCCTTTTTTTTTTTTTCTGTTTGAGATAGGATCTAAGTTGAAGAGACTGACCTTGAACTTGGGATCCTTCTGCCTCACCCTAATTTGCAGGGATTATAAGTGTATGCCACCATGCCCAGCTTCTACCTAAACTTGAGAACCAAATAGGTTTAGACATACACGTAAGAACCTATATCTCTGATCACAGATATTTCCAATTATTAAAGACTTAAAGAGAACATGAAGAATGCTAATGATGAACTTCGTCTTTAGGAGGAAAATAATGCCATCATAGTACGTGTGAATTTGGGATTGGCTAAGGTCTTTGGATAAAATTCTGGTTTATCAGATAATGTCAAATGACTTCCTTAAGTGTCTTGTCCAAGTTAATTATATTAAATAGTTGTCTTCCACACGAACTGTTTCATACTTAGGTTGTTTAATCATCTTATGGGATTGGTTCATTTTGCTGATGGGAAAACTAAAGTGCTGAAATATTGAGCAATTTAGTAAAGATCATGTTGTCCTTTGCATAGTGGAGCACTTTTTTTTTTTTTTTTTAACTAGGTTGCACAGCCACTGAACCACTTTCCAAGTCATTTTTTATTTTTTAATTTGAGAGAGGGCCTCAGTAAATTGTTAAGTACTGAGGCTGGCTTTGAACTTGCAATCTTTCTGCCTCAGTCTCCCAAGTCACTGTAAGAGATGTGCACACCACCACTCCAGGTTCAATCACTGTATTAACCTTAGGGGTGCTGGAAATTATTTAACAACCAGCAATAGTGGAACAGTGATAGTGGAATCTGGGGACCTCTGTAGCTTTTGCCACAAAAACAGTGAAATATATACCCTTAGGAGACACAAGACAGCAAGTGGGTACCTGATTTATCTAAATCTGTTGAAAGAAACTTTGGAGTTAAAGCAATACAGATAGTAAGGAGAATGCAAACTTGGCTACATTTTAAGTGAAAATGGCTTAAGATAATTTTTTTTTCCCCTAAAAGTTAAGTCACCATTCTTTGCTTTTAGAATCATTTGTTCAGTGGAAAAACTTAAAAGGAACCATCATTAGAAGGAAAAAGCAACCTAAGCAGTAGCATCTGATGCTTGGCCTAATGCACTCCTTAAAGATCATCTTCAGGACTGTCCCTGTGCTATGTGTATGACCACTCCTGCTGGCCTAGAAGCCCTCAGCAGAAGAAGAGTAGGAGCCTATAACTTTTGGTGGTCCTGAAAATACCCTGTTTTCTATCAAGAGTGAGTGTATTTTAAAGCCCTTTCTATGCTTTTGTAGTATTGCATGAGCAGGAAGCCTACTTAACTGGTGGTTCTTTTCCCCTTTAAGTCTAGAGATTTTCACCTTGCTTGGTACCCAAGAAGGCTGATGTCCAGTGCCCTGTATTAACCAGGCTCCCTTTTCCATGATTGGGTTCTGCAAATGGAAGGGACCATTAGAGGAAGGGTGGTAAGGGAAAGAGGTCAGGATGATGATTCTTTTGCCTTCTCCCTTCTTTTTTAGCTGCTTTCCTTAGCAAAACCGCTTCTGACATAGCCCTCTTTCTTCCACATACAGGTTTCACAAGTTCTGAAGCCACTTCTCCTTGCCCTTTCATTTTAGGAGTAGAAACATCTTGTTCCTGTTTAGCCCAGACTGCTTCCCTATCTCTTGTAGGTCTCTTTTTTCTTGCCTACTCTTTCTTCAGTCATTCCTTCTGGGTGTACTGTTTCCCACCCAGTCTCTCAGCAACATCACATTTGCCTACCTCCCAATATCTGTACCCACAACTCTGGCTTTCCTGTTCTATGGAGGGTCCATTCCTCAGTAAGACACTTGGAACCACTCATTCTATCTCACTACTCAAAAATGCCACTTAAGGAGCTCTTTCTTCTGCTTCACCATTTGTTTCTTCTCAACTGAATCATTCTCTTCAGCTTCAAAACTTGAGTTGTTCTCTTGAAAAAAAAAAAAAAAAGGAGTAATTAATCCCCATCTGCTGCCTCCATCCCTCATTTCTTTTGATACAAAAGCATGATACATTCTCAATGACTCCAAACTCTTTCCTCTCATTTTTTTTCCCTTTAAAAACCTAATTTTCTTTAGGGCTTAACTACTACCAGTCTTATGAAAATGGTTCTTATCTCATTAATGAATGGCATTCACATTTAAGAAGCTACTAGACAATTTTCATTGTCCAATTTCTTGGCTAATTTGAGTACATCTTATAAACAGTTACTCTTTCCTTCTTTATTTCTTCCAAATACTTTGTTCTAACTTACTTCAAAGGCCCTGTAGTTTACTTGGTTCCTTGTCCCACCCACTGGGCACTGCTTACCAGTTGGCTTCTCCTCATCTTCCAAAACTGGCACACCTCAAATCATGGTCCTCATACCTCCTCACTTTATTGCCCATACTTAACATTTGGTGATCTCATTCAGACCTGGGCATCAAATACTATCCAAATATTTAACAGACCTCTCCAGACTCATAATTTCAACTGCCGACTCAACATGCCTATGTCTACCTACTGATATCTCATACATAATATGTTTAAAGCTGACTCCTTAATATTCATTCCCCAAATCCTAACTACCCAGTTACCACTAACCACTCCACCACTGGGATTGTTCATTCCTTGTTCTCTCTGTTGTCTTTACTCAGTATTAAGGCCAGAGATGATACTGATGTTGAAGAATCATGATCCAGGTCCATTCCCCCGATTTTGAAGATTGAACACCGAGAAATGCTGAGGCAAGAACAAAAAGTTTTATTTAAAGACTAGACTAAATAAATAGAGAAAGTTCTCTGTAGAGGAGGGGTCCAATGCTGGTACCTGTGGAAGTAGAGGTATCCTGCCCCTTTTATACTTTCTTCTCATGCCCCCTTCTCTTATCTTGCCCATGTAGCCAAAAAGTGGGAAAGGAGCCCTTTCTAGGGTGCCTTTCCTTATCTCAACAGAAAGGCAGGAAGAGAACTGCCCAGGAGGTACTGCATTAAAACTCCTTGTTGGGAGGAACAATTCCCTGGAGGCAGGTAACCTTGGCAATAGGTTGGAGGGGGTGGAAGAGCTCTGCAGGTATTAGCATTCTATTTCCTTTCAAATAGACCCCCCATCTTCCTGACCCAATCATTCATTACCTCTACTGACTGTCCCTTTGTCCCCTGACTTCAATCCCCCCTCTGAGAAGGGAACCCTTACTACTATAAGGGGAAATGGACTATGACAACTTTGGCTACTTAAGAATGAGAGGGGTCAACATGGGAAAAGCAGTTGGGGTTTACCTTTTAGGAATGTTTGGGGTCAGTTTAGGGCTCCATGGTAAAAGTCTAGTTTTGAAGAAGCACATTGTAAGGTCATTTGAGAAGCAGATGCTCTATGGAGAAACAAGAAGATATGAGTATTGGAATAAGATTAATACAACAATAAATGTCAAAGCATCTGGAACATATCAATGAATATCGTGATGATAGTAGAATTTTTACCAGGGGTGCAAGAGCTAAGAAGTTGTTCCCATGGCAAGGCCAGTGGACGGACATGTCCTCTATTTGAGAATGTAAATCTTTAAGGATATTAGTTACATTGCCAGAATTGTCAGGAATGTAAATACAACACTTAGTTTTTATAATGTCAAGATACTACCAATAAGATACAATGAAAATATCTTTTGTTATCTGGTTTTTATAAAATACCTTTTTTATTGGCATAATCTCTGGATTTAGTAGAGATACTTTTATTTCTGTTACTTAGAGTTAGATAATCATACTAGCAAACAGATTAAGTCTGTCTATGTGGGAGGTTAGGAAGATTTGTAGACCTACAAGTAACTAAAAACACTTGTGACTCTGATAGTCTTTTTTGATAGTTATCAGGCACTACTGTCTAAGAATTTTTCTTTTATAGCCTCTAGTCTTATTTTTGGTGGGGCTGACAAAAGTGTATGTCTCAAGTTCCATTAAGAGAACTATTGTCTTTTCTTTTGAATGTTCAGGTATGGTTGTACTTTGGTTATAACTCTTTTTGCTAGGTATTTAAGAACATGCTGGTCAATTTGACTTTGTTCCTATCTTTTGTTGAGAGTCAGCTGAGTTCCCTCCGGGAGTCATTCTTGGGAACTAGAGAGTAGTTTCTTAGCTCCTTTAGTGCCATCTGCCAGAATGTGTCAAGGTTTCCTTAACCCTCTGGCTTCCCTTGGAAGCATCAGGAACATTTTCCTTTCCAACGACCCTCCTCTTTTCAGCATGTACACTAGTCAGCTTTCTGTTCTCCAGGGTCTCATTGATACCCCTGGTTGGGAGGTCATGTGGCCCAGAGTCCCAAAGCCTTTAGAAAAGTCCCATTGTTGCCTGTGTTCAAACTGACCTCAGAGGGCAAGAGCCAAATATTGGCTATTTTCTTTTTTGGCCCTTTTACTTCCTCAACTTTAGTCTCCAAGTTTGGGTCTTAAAAATCCAGCAAGCCAATTTTACCAGTCTTAAAGTAAGAGGATTGGGTTCCACCTTTAATATCTATAATTTTACCCTTTCATTTGATTAGGGATCAGTATTAGTACTGGAAGTTGGACTTACATCCTGTCTGTCCTATAGATGGTGGCCTATTATCTCAAATTAACTCAAGATGTTACATTAGAAGTTATAATTCTGTAAGGCACAAATAGATAACAGTTACAAAGCTTATAAGAATACAAAATGAAATTAACAAGAATAAGAACTTATTTAGTTTGCATAATAGCTTTGAACCAAGAAACATAATTTTTACAATTCCAAACCTTTACTTTAAACTTCAGTTAGAAGAACACCAACTTGGTAAAATTCTCTTCTAAATCTTATATTTTGAAGACTTTCATACTTGAAGATACTAATACATCTAGTATACAAAGAAGCCAGTAACAGTACCACAATTACACTGATGTTATTATATTAACCAAGTTTAGCTTTCAAAGAAAAATTCAGAATCTGTATGTAGTGTGATAAGTTATTATAAAATAACATTTGTGGTTTAATCAAAGTTGTACAAACCCTAATTCCTTTAAGACTAGTTTCTCTAAATAGTAAAGCTTAACAGACATAAGAAATTATCCCAACAGATAAGAGCAGATTAATGCTTTAAGAAATCTTTGTTACTTCAACCCATAGAGGACTAAACTTCGGTTTACATCAATCCATTAATATTTGACCTTAGGGAAAAACCTTAAATAACTTTAACTGATTGTGCTAATTATATATAACCAATTTAGTTACACATAAACTTTTCAAAGTTTACCCTCCACAAACATTCTGCAACTTCTTTACACATTCTGCAACTTTTTATTTTACCACACAAAGACTTTCTCATCCAGAAACACTTTTCC
Source organism: Callospermophilus lateralis (assembly GCF_048772815.1). Classification (NCBI taxonomy): domain Eukaryota; kingdom Metazoa; phylum Chordata; class Mammalia; order Rodentia; family Sciuridae; genus Callospermophilus; species Callospermophilus lateralis. The sequence goes on along the minus strand of NC_135306.1, from coordinate 120,943,879 downwards.
TTCTACTTTTCATCTTTAAATATATTTTCATGTCTAGAACTTTCTTGTATCTCTTTCCTAGCTTTTAACCCTTTTTATATTCACATTCTGAATATAAAATCCTTATGAAATACTCCACTTTAATATGATGAAATTCTTTGTTTTTATAGTACTCTGATTGAAACCCAATTGAAACTCTTGTATTCTTTGTATATAAAATTATACAGGATAAAATCTTAACTCTTAGCAACCTTGTTTTTAGTGAAGACGCAGAAACAAAACAATCTTGAAACCTTTTTCCATTTACCAACTTATGAAAACACATAATGTTTAAATATCTTATGAAATATAAGAAGTTAAGAGTACTTGAGTTTATATTTAGCAGTTGATGTGCACATTAGCTTTGCAATATCTCCTTTAACAAACACATTTATGAAGATTAATCCCATTGATGTTAAATCTAATTTATTCATTTTGGGCTGTAAAACCAGGATACCAGACAAGTGTAGTTAACAGTACTAGCTATCTATTCCTTGTTGAAGAAAAATCCTAGAAGCAATGGATATTACGTTCTAGACATTTTATAGACACCAACACTCTGTTAATTGACCACAAAACTTGTGAGTTAGTAATTTTAAAGACATCTTTACTCTCATCTTTTTACCTAATTTAAATTGAACCTTTCTCTTTAAGTCACATGAACTAAAAGGTATTTGTATCCATTTCTCAACTAAATTTTAATTCATGCATGTTCATTTATTTATATGCCAATTTGAATACCATGTACATGATATATGGACAGAAGCACATAAGTAGACACAACAATATAATACACAGGTGTACACACATACCTAAAACATACAGGAAAAAAAATAGAGCTTGTTGCTTTTTGTAAATAGATCTCCACTGCCATGCTACAGATGTTTATTAATAGAGCCTTTCAGAATTTTACATTATGACTTAAAGACCTGTACAGTTGGAAATGCTAGGTATAAAGTCTGACAGCCTTGGTGGACACTGAAATCAAAGTTCAGGTGGACACTTGTCCCCGAAGGCTATCAGATTTATTCTCAACATCATCATATCTATGTCCTTAGGATTATGTAAAAGAACATTTTCCAATGTATTTGAGAACTAACCCTTGAAAAATTGACCTCTGAAGAAAAACAGAGTGTAAAAACCTCTGTAGTTAGATAAAAGACTGGTCAGAAAAAAATGTTTTAATTTAAGCATGCAGGGTCAAATGTGAATTCACCAAAAAACCATGAGCTCAATTTTATAAAAACAGGAGTCATAAAAAATGACAGGTTATAATTAATCTAGTAAAGGAGCATGGAGAACATATTTTTCAGATCAGAGTTCACTTTTTGACTCAGATTAGAGTCAGTTCAGATATCTAAAGAATGTGAGAGTCCTGAAACCCTCAGATAAAGATTCTCAAGGTAAAGAAGACTTGTATGTATGAGATCATTCCATTTTCCCTTTCCTGTGCTGTAAGCATTTAGGGAGAAACTTGTTAGGAAAAGCAGGGTGGTAGAGTACCAGAGCAGATAAGATAGCCAGACATTTTTTCACAGCTGCTTGAATTTAAAAGAGATACTTTTTTGTTTCTTCTTTTGGTCTCAAAGTGGTTCTCTGCAAGTCTTGCTAGTTCTGCAAACCTCTGCAATTTGCATTTCAAATGCAAACCTTTCAGAGAGATCTGGCAGAAGCCAAGTAAAGGAAGCTTTGGTTTGAGCAAAACTTCATGCTTAGGCCTTTTTAACCATTGTTTTTTCATTTCTCAGTTGGTAATCAGGCCAGGTTGAATGCGAAAATTATGAGACATCATCTCCCCATTACTTTTGAGGATGAGACTGAAAGAAAGTGAAAGAGAACATCATCATCATCATCATCATCATCATCATCATCATCAAGACTTCCATGGATCAGTGATGCTTTATCAAGCAGCAGAGGGGCATATTTTCAAGAGGAAAATGGTGGATGGCTACAACAAGAGTCTGAGTTTTATAGGGCTAAGCAGGGCCACATCTTGGGAGGAGTTTATCAGTTACTTTTGGTGGGCTTATATTTGGCAGGTAGGGGAACTTTGGCAGACAAGGGAAATTGTGAAAGGTCAGAGTCTTCAGTTTCCTTTTTTCCCCCAAGAAGTTGTAAGTTTCCACCTCCTTCAGAGGCTCCCCTCTGAATAAAAACATAAAGCAAATGAATGAAAGAGAACCCATAGGTACCTGTACCAAGGGTTGTCTCTTGGGTTAGGGAATGTCTCACCAATGCTAGAGCCTCTAGCTCCTGGAGCCTCTAGCAGCCAGCCGTTTTCACCCCTTCTTCCATGCATGACCTCTGGATTTAACTGCTGCCTTACCAGTGTAACATAACCCATGTGCTTTCATGAAAAAGATGCAAGCCTCCAGATTATCCGAACTCACCATGTGACTTGTAATCCCTGGAAGAACATGGAAGCCCTTTTTGAAATGAATCTTGATCTGTGTTGAGCCTCCCATTACTTAATGAACTTTTGGGGAGGAATTGGACCTCACTTAGAATGGAGGATCATAACTGAGTCTAATTTACATTTTTGGTGCAATTTGGGTTTTTTTTTTAGCAAGGTTTGAGAAGTCCTTAGGCTCGCACATAGACCTCAGACTACTGCCTTCCTTTTTACAGGACAGGTTAAGCTGTAGAATGGTATTAAAATTTATATTTCCCTCTGATGGCCATAATTCTCTATCAGAAAGTTGGTATTGAGATCATGTTTGGCAGCAGAAGAACAGTAGAGTTAAAGGCCAGAATAAAGAGTTTACACTTGCTGTGGGCCAAGGAATCTTCAGAGGGCTTTGGTATAAATCTCCCTTTTTGCAGTCAAAGAAACTTGTGGAGCACACACGAGACAGCAATGGGAATCCCTATAAGCTTGTAAAGGCTTAGTATTCCAATAAAGGGAACTTAGGCATTTGCTTACAAACCACTCCATGTAAAATGTCTCTCTCTCTCAAGAGCTAGGGTCTGATCTGGGTGGGGAGGGGAGTGCCCAGGAGGAGTGAGCATGGGAAAGTACAGTGTGGCTCATTTGGAGGTGCATGTGTTACTGGGACTTTCACTCAGTGCTGCTTGATCAACTAGTCACTGCAGGATACCCCACAGGGCATTTAGGGAAGGAGTTGGGGAAGAAACATTGAAGATTCCCTGGAAAGTGGCCAGAGTCAGAATCTAGCAGTTGTTCCAATTCTCTGTCCATCTCCACACATCCAAAGGCAGACCAGGATTAGAGACACTGCAAGAACTGCTTCAAGCCTGGATAGCATAGTGAGAAATGGCTTTGGCAGAATCTAACATGCCTGACCTGTAGGACATGTGATTATTAGCCACCTAGACTATGAATCCTGTCACCTGAGTCTTGTAGAATGGTGACTTGCACTAACTACATTTAATTAGCTGACAGGTACCCATTATTGTCCTCTAGAAAGAAAGAGATCAAAAGACACCTCAGAAATATTTGGGGTGTGTGTGAAGGAGCTTACCGCAGTGATGATCCAGGACAAGCCCCTATCTGAGACCAGAGAGGCTACTGATGTAGAGAATCAGGATCCAGGTCTGTTACCCCAGTGTTGAAGATAAACACCTGAGAAACACCAAGGCCAGAACAAAAGGTTTTATTAAAGAAGAGAGAGAGAGAGACAGAGAAACTGACTCCTCTGTAGAGAAGGGGGTTCAATGGGCTGGTATCCAAGGGAGTAGGGGTGCCCCTTTTATCATTTCTTCTCATGCCTCCTCCTCTTATCTTGCTCACTAGTGGCCAAAGAGTGGTAAAGGAGCCTTCCCAGGGTGCCTTTCCTTATCTCTCCAGAAAGGCAGGAAGCGAGCTGCCCAGGAGGTATTTCATTACTAATTCCTTGTTGGGAGGAAAATTCCCTGGAGGCAGGTAACCTTGGCAACAGACTGGAGGAGGGGCAAGTGCTCTGGAGGTATTAGCATTTTATTTCCTTTCGAATCCGTCCATCTTCCTGACCCAATCATTCATGACCTACATTGATTGTCCTTTTGCCTCCTGCCCTCAGTATAAGGGATATTTAAGCTTCCAGTTGCTTGCCCCTGAATCCTTGGAATCCTCTTTTGTCTCATACTCCACATACTTTTTTCTTATACACATTTCAGCAAACAGTACTCAAGCAAATCAGTCAGGCCTATCTTTGAACCACATCCAGAATCTGACCATGTCTCACCACATCTATTGCTGCCAAACTAGTCTAAGCCACCACTTTCCCACAGGAAGAATGCCGGGGTCTCTTCCCTGCACGCCCTACTTCCACTCCTTCTCCTTCTCAAATGGTTCTCAACATAGTGGCCACTTCACTCACAATAAAAACCAGAGTCTTCCAAATAAGCACAAAACCCTGTATGGTCTGGTGTCTGGTCCCAGACCTCCTTTCCTTCTGTTCTCCCCATTCACTCTCAGCAGACCCACTGGCCTCTTCCCTGTGCTTTGACCATGCCAGGTACACTCCATTGACTTTCCTTCTCTGGAATGTTCTTTTCCCAGATGTCCACACAGCTTACTCCCTCACTCCCATCAGATTTTAATTCAAATGTCATCTCTTTTGGGGGGGCATAATCTATCTAAAATTTCACATCACCCCTTTTTTTACTCTCCCAACCATGTTGGGGGAAGAGGCTAGGCCATACCCTTCACTGCTCCAGACATATCCCGAGTTAGATTGGTGAGAAGACATCTTTTATTAAGAGCCAGCTTTGAAGAAAGATAAAAGAAACTTAAAAATTTCATCTTCAGAATCTCTTAGGGCAAGGAGAGATTTTAATAAGATAAGAAGCAGTAAAGGGAGATCAAGACAGATTTAGTTAGCCAGTGCTAGGCCTGGGAAGGGGGGATCTTCACTCTCAGCTTCTTTGGTATCTCTCAGGTCAGGGCTAGGGCAGCCCCTCAGCCTTTCCCCTCAGCTTGAGGAAGTTGCTCTAAATTTTAGAGAGGGGCCTCAAATACATTTTCCTTTCTTCATTATTATCTGCCCTGCTCCAGTTCTTGTCAGACTATAAGCTCCAGGGGAACATGGATCTAAACTACATCTATTTACTGCCATTTCTCCAGGGTCCAAACACTGCCTACCTCTTATAAAGGCTCAACGACAATTTGTTAAATGAGTAATTGTTGGGGTTTCGTATCAGCTTGCTGGAGCTGTTATAATGAAATAGTACAGACTGAGTGACTTAAAAAACAGAAATTTATTCCCATATAGTTCTAAAGAATAGAAATCTGAGCCCAACATGTCAGTAGGACCTGTTCTTCTGAGGCTTCTTTCCTGGGCTTGTAGATAAGACACTTTCTCTCTGTGCCCCTATGTCATCTCTCCTTTTTGTCTAGCTTTGTCTTAATCCCTTTTAGGGACACAAGTCATATTTCTTAGGTTCTATTCTAATGATATCATTTAACTTCCTCTTAATTATCCTATCTCCAAATAAAATCCAGGTACTAAGAGCTAAGAAATCAACATGTGAATTTGGGGCATGTAATTTGTCATATAACATGTCTCTACCATATTGCCTATTAAATCACTTCCTTGGGTTATTCCTGTACCCTCCCCTATTATTTGCTCATGTAATACTAGTAATCTTTTCTTTACCCTTATCTCAATTTATAACTGTATATATTTATTTGTATAGTAGCTACCTCTTTTTTCCACTTCCAGACTCTTAAGTTTCAGGCATAACATTAATACTTGACTTACAGTCTTAATTTAAACATTATAGCCACCCTACAAGGTAAGTATGATTACTTCTATTTCAAGAATGTACAATCTGAGATTCAAAGAAATTAGGTAATTTTTCTGAGGTCATGGTACTAGTAAATGGTGTCATTCTGATTTTCATTTAGCTCTCACAGACTCAAAAGCTCATTCTCCTTCTATACCCTACTGTCATCAAGATGAATGTTGAAAACCATACTTCTGCTTTCCATGTTGTAAGCAAAGCTGCCCTTGAAGCAGTTTTCACATTTCAGGAAAAAAGATTAAGTTTAGAATCTGAGTAAATTATATCCACTGATTGACCTTGAACCTCATATATTTTTTTTTAACTGCTACAACTCTGTTGTCCTTAATGATCATCTAAATTTATTCTTCTTTTTGCAAAATTTAGCAACTAAAAATATTAAAAGTTTGTTTTCTTATTAAAGTGTCAGAATTATATAATGAATTCATAATGTCAGGGCTATGGCTATAATTTTATTCTAAAATAAAAAGGAAAAGGTCATTGCTTTTATTAGCAGAGTTTAGCATACATTCTTAATGAATTGCCAGAGCCCATTGATGAAAATTATGTTAACTTTGAAAGCCAGTTATTTATAGTCAGGTGAATGTCATTCTTTCTATAGATGTAGCTGATTTTTAAAAATAGAAATATTTTTTTTCTTCATAGGTTTTATAATTGAGGATGAGCTTCAAAATACATATCATGTTTGCATTGAAAAGATTATTCTACTGCATATCAGTTGTGAAACCATTAACTTGACAGGAAAATAGCTGTCAATACTTTTCATTTTAAAATGTAGATGGAAATATTATAGGTCATGGTGTAATTACTTATAACAGTTGAACTCTGGTTTTCACTTGGCATTTCCAAACTACTTCCCTGAGATTGTGGATGATAATCAGGTGACCATTTAATGGTACTTTTAAAATTGGTGTCAGGAGGTGGAAGTGCAAAGATGGTGCTTTCATTGACTCATAATCTGCATGTTTGGAAATCATATATTGGTTTTTCCATTTTTCTGTATATGTGGCTTCTAAAAATAAAGACTAGACAATTTTATCCAGATAAATTTAATTTTGCTTGAAGCAAATGCATACTGTGAATGAGGTGACTTAGATAATAAACAATATATTTGAACTCTGATATTAATTCAGCAATTTAAAGGATATAGAATAGACCTGCAAATGGTAAATAAAACACAGAAACAGCCTTAATCTTCAAGCATAAATTCCTGTTGTTTCCCTAGGCATTCTTCATTTATAAGTAAGTGCTGCTGACTAATAAGTTGCAAGCAAGTGTAAATCTTGTAGTAACTTGAAAGAGATAAGTACGTTGTCTAGCACAATCTGGTTTGTTTTATTGTTTGGAGGCTTATTTTCTTTAATGACCAAAGGCTTAATTTGAGGTTTAACTCTTTTATTTTGGTATTCAGGATTAAGCTAAATAAACTTGAAGCATTTGAATTAAAACTATTTTCTGCAGTTAAGCTAAAATAGAAAAGCCAGATTCTGGAGACTTAATTAAAGTAGTTTGAGTATTTATTTTCATTAACAAAAAAGGTAGAGATAAATACAATCCTTTGAGGTCAATGTTCATGTGAAAAAAGATTTCTTGGGTTCAGAAAAATAATGGCAAGTGATTTGGGGTTAAGGATACAACTTACTGCACTTGGCTTTCACAGGGAATGTGGTTCAAATATAAAATACATCATTTGCTGAAACAGCCTATTGCAAAATTGACATCCTTTTAACTTTAATCAGATTAATTTGCTAACGGAAAAATTATTTATCTCTTCCTAGACTTTCAATCACATTTGTATTTAGAATTATTATTTAAAATGGTGTTTCTCAAAATAGTTGAGAAATTATAAGTCAAGATAAATTTACTTGTGTACTTATCAAATTGAAAAATGCTCTCAAGGCAATTACTTCACATTTTGCTGGAAAATGAATCTTTTATGTCCTCAGTTCATCGTGTTATAGTCTAATAACTTTGATTTCATTCTATTTTTAGTGTGTGTAAAAAAATGTGAAGTATTTGATCACTTAAAAGTCTAACTAATTTAGGAGTCAGTGGGAAACAAGTACAATATATTGTGTCCCAAGTAATCATGCAGATTTTTCATCATGAGAAATAGTTGGTTTGTTTCAAATGAATCTTCTTTCCTCTTTCTGTTTCTTTTTAACATACCAAATCATAGGAGAATATAATTGTCTTTTTGTTGGCCTTGAGACATACAAAAACAAATGAGTTTTTCAAAATACAGAATTGATATTTATGAGATACTGAGGAAAGTCATGTAGATAAGAAGCTTAATGGGGACTCAAAATTTGTTCAGATTTTTCAATAGCACACTTTAAGGAAGACTTCTTTACCAGTTTAGTCTTGTAGAGCAAACTATAGTTTTTAGTTTTAAGAAGGGGTTTTATGTACCACAAAATCCATATATTCACTAATAAACTTTCAGTCCATCCTATTCCAACTTTTCAGAACTGACTTTCTGGAAGAGCAAATTAAATTATGCCATTGTCTTGTTGGAAAAACAGGGTTAGTTCCCTTTCTCCTGTAGGTTCAAGTTTATAAGATCTTTAATATGCCTTACAACGTTGTTGGCACAAAAATCCTCCAAATCTTTATTTCTCAACTTCATTCCACTTTTTAGCTGAACCTGTTCCTCACTGATCCCAAACCCCAAATCCATTCACTCTGACTTTTCTGCACCTGCCCTTCCTTCCCAAATGATTGTTCTTATTTAAATTCATGACAACAGACATCACATAGCTTGTAATCACACTGCATTTACTTGATCCACCCATCCAGAGGACTTCCAGAGTTCTCTAGCCTCTAATACATTCTGAATTTTTTTGCTCTCAGCTGATGACTTTGCTCACTATTCCACTGAAAATGCACATTTTTTCAGAGAATTTTCCCACTCTCTCTGTACCACATCCACCCACTTTCTGCATCTGTGCCCCTGCACTCTGTGTTTTGTCCTGCTTCTAAAGAAGAGAAGAGTAGATCATACTCCTCTCTAAAGCCAGTCCCTCTACCTATGCAATGCATCCATTTCCTCTTCCCTACTCAGTGTGCTATTTGGTGAATCACACCTCTTGGACACATGAATTCATCAATTTCCCTGTTTTTACTTTATCATTCCCAGAAACATAAAAGGCTTACTTTCCCCATCAAGAAAGAAAGAAAGGAAGGAAGGAAGATCCTCTCTTGACCCCATCTTTTCCTCTTGGACAGTATCCCATTTTTCTGTTTCCCTTTTCTAAAAAAACTGAAGATAACATCATTATCCACAGTTCCTCTTATTTGCTAACTCCAGAGCCTACTTAAATAAGACTTTTGTCTTGCTTTGCCACTGAAGCTTCTTTTTTCAAGGTCAGCAAAGATCTTGATGTTGCTAGCTCCTTTAGGCAATTTTAATCTTCCTTGAGCTATCAGCAGTATTTAGCTTATTACAGATGCCCTTCTCCTTGTTTTAGTTTCTTCCCTTGGCTTGCAGGATATACATCAAGTTTTCTTCCTCTTCTTCCTTAGTTTTTCTCAGTCAGTCTTGACTTAAATGTCCAAGATTCAGTTCTCAGATCTCTTTTTTCTTAGTAGGCTCACATTCTCTAAATTAAAACTAATTAGTCTCAATTCCATGTCTGCTGCCCAAATGTCTCCTCTGAACTCCAAACTCATGTATCTTTCTACTTGTCATCTTTACTTGGATGTCTAACAAGCATCTCCAATATATTATGACCTGAACCAAAAATCTTTGTTTTTCTAAAATCCGTTCACTCTACAATCTTCTCTCCATAGTAAATCCAAATTAAATTTCTTCAGATGCTTTGGCTAAAATTTGTGGAGCTCCCTTGACTCCTCTTTCTTATGTGAGCCTGTCATCCAGTCATCAGCAAGTACTATTGGTGCTTTTTTTCTGGCTAAATTCTGAGCCACTATTTCAGTATGCATCTGTCTCCACCATAATCTGTATATTTTAATTTATTGGTTGATACCTTTGTGTATCCATGCTAGACCATAAATTCCTCAATGGCAGATACCTTTCTTGTTGGTCTATGATGGGATTTTCAATATATGTTTGATAATTTCATAGATAAATGTGGAAATTTATAAATGGAATGTGTTAGTCAACTTTACATCACTGTGACAAAATACCTCACAAAAACAACTTAATAGGAGAAAAGATTTATTTTGGTTCATGGTTTTAGAAGTGTCAATCTATGGTTGGCTGGCTCCATTGTTTCTGGGCCTTTGGTGAGGCAGAACATCATGGCAGAGTAAAGCTGCTCACCACATGGCAGCCGGAAAATAGAGCAGAAAAAGAAAGAGAAAGGGCCAGGGCACAATATAGCCTTCAAGGGAAAGCCCCCAAGGACTTACTTCCTCCAACTAGGTTGCACCTCCATCTTCCAATAGCAGCACCAGCTAGGGACTTCAACACATGAACCTACGGTGGGTGGGTGGGGGGACATTCTAGGTCAAAACAATAACATAAACTAAGAATAATTTCTTTGTTTTTAGATTAATATGTTATTGCAACTTGTTATACATTTTGGTTTAACAAAAACTTTATCAAGAAATGGTGTCATAGTGGAGGCGGGTTTGTGGCAGATATTATGGATAATCATTTTTTTAAAATCTTTATATGTTTAAAAAGTTCTTTCATTTATTCAAAGTAGGTGTCTAACATGTGTATGTTAAATCAATTGAGTTGAAGTAATGGAACAGTAGAAAGACTCACTAGTAGAAAGAGTAGATTGTTCCTGATCCCATGTTTTCCACTGACCTTACTTTGAACAAGGAAGTTAACCTCTGGAGTCTTCTGGCTTTCATGTTCTACAGTTTTAAGAATTTACAAGTAGAAGTAAATTATGTATCTAGTCCCTTATGAATCTAGTGAAAGGGGAAACAAAAACATCCAGCTCCCTTAAAACAGTCCATTTCGCAAAGAAATGTGAGAAACATTCTCCATCTGACTACACTGGAAGTGGTGTATTTTGCATGTGTGGCATTAACTTAAGAAAAATCTATTGCTTGAAGCTAGATGTCATGGATAATTGAGACTGAGGCAAGAGGATAGCAAGTGCAAAGCCAGCCTCCGCAACTTAGCAATACCTTGTCTCAAAATAAAAAATAAAAAAGGGCTGGGGATATGGTTCAGAGGAACACTGAGCTTGAACATTTGGCTCATTCTAAATAGACATAGAAACAGAAACTCAGAAACTCATGTACTTTCTATAGTTCAAATGTATCTAATTCTAACACCTTCAGAAAACTTCATCCATTGTCTGAAGAGTTCCATGAGACACCCAACAAAATCATAATATAATTGTTGCCTAATCTGGAGATCTGTAGGGCTCTTAAAGCTGAGAGAAAAAATATCTTAGCAAATTGGAAATATATTAGGGCTATTCATCCTACATTTGTATAAGTTTGCTGAAATCATTATTATGAATGATGTCACTTCATTAGGAGAAATTCTTTTTTGGGGGTGAGGGAAGAGATTGAGCTCAGGGGCACTCTACCACTGAGCCGCTCTCCAGCCTTATTTTGTATTTTATTTAGAGACAGAATCTTACTAAGTTGCTTAGTGTTTCGCTTTTGCTGAGGCTGGCTTTGAACTCACAATCCTGCCTCAGCCTCCTGAGCTGCTGGGATCACAAGCATGCACCACCACACCTGGTGAGAAATTCTTTTTTTTACAACATATTTCTTCTAATAGTTATCACATATAATATACCACCACAAAATATTATATTGGTTTACTTACTGGTATTAATTATATGTAAATGTCACAATTATATTTAAATTGAATTATATATAATTATATATTATATATTTCATATTTTATATATGAATGTATATAGAAAATGAAATATGTATATATGTATGTATGTATGTGTGTGTGTGTGTGTGTATATATATATATATATATATATATATATATATATATATATATATATATATATAAAGCCCATTGTCATGATTGCTGAGATTCAAGCCCCTAGACTTGTGCCCTGTAGCAAATTAGATGCTGCTAGTGTAGAATAGAGTGCAGGTGTGTTTTGCTCAGTAGGGCTTAGAGTTTTAATCAGATAACCAGAAAATATTTGGATTATCTGGTGCTTTGAAGTATTTTTCAAAGTAAAGTGAGCCTCAGAAACTGTGCCTTGCAGTAAGATGCTTTGGGGGTCAGAAAGTCACATATAATTGGGTTGGTAGCTCTGCATCAGAGAAGAAATGCTCCAGGTCTAAGAACAGTCAGGAAGGGGAAAAAACAATCCCAGCCTGTAGGAGTACCTGGGACTTAGCATAAACTGATGTCTGCCAATGTCCAGCAGCTATAGAGAGTGGTTGTCAAAGCTTAGGAAACAATGGGAAGCTTGAAAAATTATAACCCCATTGCCCAGAGATTTGATTCTTTCACAATGATATGGGGTGAGATAAAATCTGCATTTTAAACAAGCACATTATTAAATAGAAATTTCTTTAAAATTAGTTTATTTCAATTTTAAAATAAATTAATTATTTAAATAATTTATTTTTACAAAAGAATAAACAGTTTTTTTGTGTATCACCTCATGGTGACCTCATGATATATTACAGATTTCTTGTTATCAACAGAAAGACAGCTTGACTTTTAAAATCAAGAGCTAGGGATGTAGCTCAGTGGTAGAGTGCTTGCTTGGCATGCATGAGGTCCTGGGTTCAATTCTAAGAATCATAAAAATAAATAAATTATGTCATGTCTGCTCAAATTTTTTTTTTTTTTTTTGGTGGTGGTGGTGCTGGGTGGAACCCAGGGCCTGGCACATACTGTGTGAGTCTTCCTCTATTGAGCAACCTTCCAAGCCCTCAAGATTAATTGAGAAATATCTGTTGCATTTCTTAGTTCAACTTTCCTTCCAGTTTGTAATTTTGATAAATAAATTTTATTTATTTATATTCTTGTTTATTCATCCATGAATTATTTTCTAATGTTTCAATCATCATGAGTATACAATAGTTCCTGACCTCAAGGAGTTACATTTTTTTTTCAGTGAGTGACAGACATATAAATAAATAAGGGTAATGAAATGTTACCAGTACTGTTATAAGAACCTATACAGAGTTTGGCCAGAAACAAAGTGTTACCTAGTATAATATTCATACAACCTGAATGAACTTGCACTAGCACCCTAACCCTGTTTATCTTTAAGGACATTTACGGGTGAATAGCCATCTGTGACCCTACCACTAGACCTACTAGATCCAAGATTGCCGGGGTCCAGCCCCAGCGGGGTCCAGGGAGTCCTGAAGGAGGAGTGGCGTCGGCGAAATGATGAGACAGGAGTCGTTCCGTTTGAGCAATCTTCAGAGAGAGAGCTAAAGCTGCTTTCTCTGGGTCCCCTTTTTATTACAATTTTTCTCATCATTATAGATTCACAATACGTCATTGATTATATAATTTAAAACTTTGCCAAGACATGACATTTCCTTAACCATGATTGAGAGCACACCGATCTACATTCTTCCAGGATATGACCCCCAGACATACAATCATCAAAGTACAGAATCATCAATAAAACATGTCACCAATTTACATCCTTCAGATTTTCCCAAGATTTACTATTTTTCCCAAGATATGTTATTTCCTTATTAACTAATGCCAAACTACGTAACCAGACTCTAAATAAGTCTCCTAGCCAATCATTAACCTAAGTACACTTGTACTTTATTTTTAATCTAAAATTCCCATCTAAAAAAGCCCCTTTAAATCTTATATTTAAAATATCCTAAAGTTTATGAATCATCCTTAAAACATATCAGAAACCTATACAACTTAAAGACTTAATAATTTCTAAACTTAAGAATCTAAATAAAATAATATTTTTAACATTATTCTAAAACTGTGTCTTATAAACCTATTTTAATTGATTCCTAAATTTATTCTCATAAAACTGGTTGAGCTGATTTCTCAAAGAGTTTCTTTGTTTCTCAGTCAAGGTACACTAGTTCTCAAAGAATTTGTTTTTCAGTCAAGGTGCACTAGTTCTCAAAGAGTTTGTTTTTCAGAGGATGATTGTTGTCCGTTATTAGGTTTGTCCACAATGTATTAAGATAGAAGAATAGCCTTTTACTTTGTCCTAGATATGCTGAGGGGTGGTAGAACAGCCTCCAAGGCATGAACTACCTGTTATGTTCTAGCCATCTGAAATTTAATTTGTTTGGCATTTAACATACTCATGCCTCCTGTGAGAAACATAAGCATGAAAATGCAAAGTCCCAATTACATAAAAAAGGGTCTCATGGTTTTGGTTACCCACCAACCAGCGTGGCTTTGCCAGCATTCATCCTCACTGTGGCCCTGTCAAGACAGTGGGAGAGCGGCTTTGCCAACACTTTTTCTCACTGTGACCCTGTCAAGACAGTGAGTGGGGGATCGCCTCCACCACAAGATGGCCATTTAAACGATCTCTAATAGACAACAAGCTCCATTATAATCCTGTATGCATTCTATGTGATATATCCCCAGCACCATAACAGTTGTTAGCTGCCATGATGATGGCTGGGAAGAAGAGAGAAGAAGTGGTACCTGTTAGGTGCAGGACAGGCTGAACTAAGTTGTCTGCAGGGCAGGCTGAGCAAACGTTAGATGCAGGATAACCCACACATCCAAATCCCCCTCTCTCTGGTCCTTTATTACCTCTTTGCGTCAAGTATGAATATTCAACCCCACTCAAGGCTGACCGCTTAACCCCACTCAAGGCTGAACACTCGACCCACACCTGTCTTGTGCAATGGAAACCTACCTCTGACCCCTGCCCCAAGGCAGAAGATAACACCCTTAGCAACTACTGTATGATCCAATCACTGTACTCCAACAAGGCAGCTTGCAGACCTAAAGACCCCATTAGATTTTGGTTTAAAATCTCCCTCCTGCCGGGCCCCCTCTCTTGCTCTCTGTCTCCCTATCTTGCTTTTCGTTCTCCCTTGCTCTCTTTCTTCTCTAGCTCTCTCTCTCTCTTTCTTTCTCTCTCTTTCTCCTCTTTTGCACTGCTGCCATAAAGCAGTGGTCGCTCCAAGTGTTGTGATCACTTTCCTTTCAGGACCCAGGATTCTGGGGAAGGCTCCACCTATTCCAAGAAAAGATGTGTAGGGCAGGCCCCGAAGGGCTGTAGTTAGGCTCCCTTGCTGAGGCTTCTGATTGGCTATGTTTTGAATGTGAAGCCAAGGTCATGAACACCCTGATTCAGAGTATGTACTCAAGGTCATAAACATTTGCTTGTGGGTATGCACCCATTTATGTATCCTACTGGCAATGGGTCTTCTTTGGCCTGTATATATGAAAGACCTATAGAAGTGGTTCAGGTTACTAAATGAAACTGGCTGGGGCTAAATGGAGCAAAAGCTAGAGGTCAGATGCTGCCGCTACCTCTGAATGATGAATGTCTACTATCCCAACTGCACCCTGATCTTCTTCCACCTGCTGGGATCCTGAATTTGTTTTACAGGGTTTGAATTTCTTACAACATAATATTCCTCCCCTGTATTAGCTTACCCATTCTACTTCTTTTACTCTATATCTATTATTTCCACAAGTCTAACAGGTGGAAAAGTTAATATGTGAGCTAAACTCTTACTTCTCCATTCTTTGGCAACTGAATAAACTGGCTAAACTGGCACTTTTTTTATTTTTTATTTTTTTAGGCAAGGGCTTCACCACTGAGCTATAACCCCAGTCCTCAGCCTTGGTTTTGCATTTGGCTTCATGACACCAAATGGGAAACCACATGCCTTTTTGGGGGGAGGGGTGTCTCTCTTCTAGGAGAAGAAAGAGCAGGTCAACTCTCGCTTGGTGGAAAGAGTTGTAGAAAGACTTCTTGAAGGAGTTGATACTTAACCTTATTCTTGAAGGTAGTTGCCTGGCTAGTAGGAGAGAAGGATCTAGGAAGAGTGAAGCAGCAGCATAGGTATAGAGGCAGAAAAGCTTGGAACATCCACTGCTTTAGGGGTTGGGGGATTAGATGGAAGAACGGCTGGCTTCAAAGGTTTATAATATACCTGCAAGAAGGGCTATAGGGAGATGCAAAGGCTAGGGAGAGTTAGTTATTGATAATTTATTAAGCTAAGGGATTTGAACTGTATTCTGTAGATGACGGGAAGCCATTGGGAGGATTTTAAGCAGTGGATTACTTTGATGATTAATAAAGCTGTTGTTATTACTCACAAATCTTCCCCCTCAAGCTTTGCCTGAATTTCCTGAGTCAAAAAAAGGAGATTTAATGGAACTGTTAATACTGAGGCTTCATCCTTCTGATGTGTGTGCTTGTCATTTGCAGATAGGTACACTAAAAAATACCTTGGTTCAAAAAGAAAATGAACTTGTCCATTGGTAGATCAAATCCTTTCATCATTGGGTCACTTGGAAGTGGTCAAGTTATCTGTTTATCATTTTCCCCAAACCTAGGATCTGATGTTTCAAAGGACAACTCCCTGTCAATAAAAATCTTTAGAACTATTTACAAAACTCATATATCTTAATGAGACTGCCTTTGGAAGTGAAAAAAAATTCAAAGAAATTGTATGAAAATAAAAAAGTCATCTGCCTGCCCAAAGACTAATTCTAACCCAAACAATGTATCCAGTTGAGTTTTATGCATTCTCTACCCATAACAGCAAAGAATATAGGAGGATGCTGGTAATACATCAATGCTCAACCTTCAGGCTATTTATTTGGACTTCAGCAATGAAGACCTAATGCAAATTCTTAAGACCATGTAAAATTATTTGCAGTCAAATATATTGTATCATCTGATTTTTATTATACTCATTTAATTGGTTGTCTTTTATACAACATTTGTAAAGTTGGCCTAGCATTTATCATCTCTATATGCAGAAACTCTACCAATTTAAAACTCCTGTGCTGAATTCTTTGCATACAATGCCAAGCAAAGCTGAAGCTACTTAACTTAAATTGCATACTTCAAAAAAAACTTCCATGTGTGCAATGCAAAGCCTCAGGATACAAAGATAAAGCTAAACCTGAGCAGTTTAAATGATGGTTCCCAGACTAAGTCCTGCCGCAGAAAAGACAAGCTGTGAATGCTCCTGGGATTACAAATTTGAGTTCATTCTGTGGCTGGGGAGGGACTTAGGAAGCAAAAGTACAGACTTGGCTTTAGGGTGGTAAGAAGTTTTAAGAGACAAAGCTCTTTTTGAATGAAGTACTTATTTAATAATACAAAATAGCCATGTCTCTGATTAGCAACCCTTTGGCAAATGTCAGAAACCTAACTCTGCCTAGTTTATACAACCCTTATTGAGATGGCAGTGTTTTTTTTGTTTTGTTTTGTTTTGTTTTTTAACCTTTCTATGTTGGCTTCTGATCAGAGAAAACTGGTTTTGAGTAGATTAATTTGGAGAAGTATTATAAAATCAGAAGATAGGACTAGGACTATACAGAGGGAAAGCAGCCCCTTAGGAGGCCACAGAATCCATCTAAGAAATTACAAGGGTTTGGGTTTGAATAGTAAAAGCTGGAATACGTAGGACAGGATGGATTTGAGAGAGTAATAAGACACAATTGTCAGAACTCAGCAATCAATGGAATGATACAGGAAAAAGGAGTTGAAAGGTGACTGCGGGCAAGAATGTGTGGCCAGAGGTCAACATAGTGCATGTGTCATCAGAAAGCAGGTAGGGGAAGCAGGATTCTTCCTCCCTTCCAAGCTAGGGCTCCATTTTGTCATTTGTCCTTGTCCAAATGCTGTGCTTTATATAACATTGAGACAGGAAAGATAGGATGTTCATGGGAAAGCATGAAATAGCAGCGTTAGGGTGTTGAGTTAGTGTTTTATTTTCTTTTCAGCAAATGAATGAGTAACAGACTTGGATTATGAGTGTCAGGAAGCACAGTCTTGTAGAAAAATTTAGAAGAATGAGCAGGTTTGGGAAGGACGGTAGTGAGTTTGATTTTGGGTGCGCTCATTTAGGGAGACCAGAAAATAGCTAGCAGACAGTTGGAATGAAGAGGCTGGAGCTTAAGCAAGCTTCTGAAACTAGAGGTAGAGATTTAGGAAGCATCTGGTGAATGTGAATACTGAAGCTGTGTGAAGAAATACTCACGAGAGACAAAGGCAGATCAAGTGGGAAAGATGGAAGGGAGGAAGAAGAATTCGAGGTATGGGCTGCACAGGGACTGCTAGAGAGAGTGGAGGGAACCAGACGAAAGCCAGAAGACCAAGGAGCAAGAGGCCCAGAAGCCACTGCAGAGAGCCAAGCAGCATGAGGTGGAGACACTGTGAATCAAGAAGAGTGGATGATAAAGAGACCTAGAGTTTACCAACAAAGCAAGAAGTACTAAGGAATCTTTATTAAGATGGAGAATATTAGCATATCTATAAATCGTGTGGAGGGACAAAGAAGGAAAGATGATAAAGTAGGGTAGATGGAAGGATTTTCAATTTCCAGATGATGCTCATGGCTGTTAGATCCATTATAGCGTGGAATGATGGTCTGTGGTTCAGGGAAGAGGGCAACAATAATACCCATTCGATTGCCAATCCTGTGTTCCTCCCTCCCTCATCAGCACCTGCTGGCCACATACCCAACTCCCTTTGGTCGCCATGACCTCACTCCAGACACTTGATACTCTTACTGAGACTATTCCAGAACTGATCCCCTTCCTAGCAGTTCTCTCCCCCTTGATCTTCTACATACTGCTCTCAAATTAACCTTTTGGAAACTCAGCTCCGAGCATATTGCTTCCCATATCAGTAGCTCTGAAGTACTGTTAATAAGGATTAAAAAGCCCAAATATCCCACAAAACAAAAATCTTTTCTAATTTCATGGGACTTTCCCTGCTGGTACCTGCTAAACCTTTATACAATGATAAAGGCCTAAAGACTGAGATCCTAATTAGAATAAGATATACTCCATGTTTGTGTGGATATTTCAAAATATACATAGATATGCATGGAAGCATCTTTCTTTCCTTTAGTTCTAGTGGAAACATTTTTTTTTCCTTATGTTTAAAAAAATTCATTGCTATACATGAGGGCATTTTACTCAGTAGAATGTTATTGAGGGCATACATAATGCATTTTCATTTTTGTGGAGATGCTTACATTTCTATGCATTACAATTCAGTGTAACAGCACCAGAAAGAAAGAAAGAAAGAAAGAAAGAATAACTCAACATCCTTAATACTATTTTAACTAAATGCTTTAAATTATGTTTCTTTCAGTTAATGCATTAGAGAAAAATACATGCATTTTACCAGAGTGAGCCATCATAGATCTAAGTAAATGGACCAAATGAGTTTGTTTGAATGTTCCTATTCACAGAGGATTACACATTCCAATAAAACTGTGTACATTTATTTGAATATGTAATCAAGGAGCTGAACATAATTGGTACTTATTTCCAAGTGTAGCTTCCCTGGTTTACAATGTGGGTACCTCAATATGTTGTTAAAAAGCAGCAAATAGTTCTTTCTACATACATTTTATGCAAATGTCAGAGCTATTGCTATTGTTCGTCAGCTTCATTGCTTCTCTTGCACAAGGCACCTGCGTGTGTTAGCAGTGATGCTACTGCCAAAAGAAAGGCTGTCTTCAATTTCTCAAGTTGTCTGAGGCTTTGGGAAGGTTTTAGTTCTTTCATTCTTTCCTTTTTTAAATTTTTGATAGCTATTTCACATCACTGGGCTAGGTGCTGAGTTACAGAGATCTTTTAATTATCTGGGCATTTTAAAGTTCCTATCCTTACTATATTCAGTACTGTTAGATGGGACAACCTGTTCTGGTTCATGATCAAATCCTTATAGACACTGGTCTTTTGATGCTACACTTGGGTATTAAGAAATGGAGAATGTAGAGGATGCTCTTGGCAAATATGCATGCTAAGATGATAAAGCACAAGAGCACAAATGGAGACACACAACATAAATATTTTAAAAAGTCATTAACCAAACAAGCAAGATATTAAATAAAATATGTTTTAGACTCCTACCTTGTTCATATTTACACAATAGCTGAAGTTGTGAATTTAGAAATCTTGAGTTTCTTAGCTTTTTATGCTTGAATGTGGAAGCATGGAGATGGGTATCACTGAGCTCTGGCCAAGGCCTATAGAGCCTGTTTCATTCTTTGTATAACTTTGACTGTCATGCACTACAAAGGGCTTTAGATTCACATGGGTGGACACCCTCGGCAATAAGTCCAGGCTCTGTCTACAGTGCATAAGTCATTGTTCCAGCTTAAAGAAAGAGATGTGAACAGGCCTTGAAGCAGTTATGGAGTACTTGGGAAGGGAATTTTGGGGTCCCACATATCTGAAAGGCAGATTAGAAAAGGGATGTGTGAGGTCTGAGTAGTCCTGTTCCCTTGGCCTTGCCCACAGTGGAAGGTGAGAGCCTTTTCCCTCTATCACTAAGTGGATCTCCCCTCTGGAGGCATTGGCTGGACGACTTGTGAGTATCAGGACTTCTCTCTTTAGTCACATGTGTATTTGTGCCATTCCTATGGTGCTTCTCTGGTCTTGCCTGGCCTTTATGACCTCACCATAATTTCAAGTGGAGGAGAAAGATAAAATTGTAAAGAGAAGGCAGACACTAACCTTCTATCTTCCTTCTATCCAACTCCACCTCCATTATGGTGACACAGATCTAGCATGGATTTGGAGGGAAGTTAACAGTTTTTGGAGGGAAGCAGTCAGGTTGGCCTGAATACTGTAGGTGTGTTTGTAGTCCTGAGCAATCGCTGTGTACTGGAACACGGCTCTTTGGAACACTCAGGGATTTTGATGACTGCTGCCTTATCTGTCCCACTAATTCTGAAAACCGTGTGGGAGGCAGGGTGAAAGGACAGAAGGGAGCAGCAGAGGGAAAGATGATGTTAGAGAACGACAACTACTAAGGGATTATCAACATTAAAAATTAGATTTTCATCTGGATATTGTTATAATTTGAATCTTAACTGCCTCCCAAAGGCCATGTGCTGATGGCTTGATCCTCAGCCTGTGGCACTATTGGGAGATGGTGGAAACTGTAGGAGGTGAGCTTAATGAAAAGAAGTTAGATCACTGGGGCAGTGTGTCCCTGAAGGAGATATTGGGACCTTGGCCCCTCCTCTTCTCCATTTGCTTGCCACAAAGTAAACAAAGCTCCTTTGCTAACATGTTCCCTGCCATGATGTTCTGCCTTGCAACAGGCCCAAAGCAAAGAGACCACAGAAGCAAAGTTCTGAAATTGTGAGTCAAAATAAACCTTTCTTCCTTTAAGTTGTTTATCTCAGGTACTTCTGTCACAGGAACTGAAAACTAACACAGATATTGTTTTAAAATAATCGGAGTTACTAAGAATAAATACATAATTGACTAAAACATTAATATTGAATAACTGAATAAAAGCTGCAAATATTTGTAAGCTATGCAAATATGTCTACATAACAAAAATTTGTGAGAATAAGTGATATGAATTGGCAAGATGATGATGATGATGATAATGTGATGATGATGATTAGAATTTATTGGATGGTTACTTTGTACCAGGTACTGTTGTAAAGGCTTTGGGTATATTAACTCTTTTAATCTTGGAAATACCTTGAGGCTGGTACAATTAGTGACCCCATAATAAAAAATTAGGTTGAGGTCTGTCCAATAACTTAGACAAATAATACAGGTCATAAACAACAGTGCTAGAATTTGACTCTGGAGCCTGTATTTGTACCCACATAGAGATAGAGGTGCCATCTCACAGAGTTTGGCTAGAGTGTTTTTTGTTTTGTTTTATGTTGGTCTATTTTTATTTTTTATTATTATATAAATCATGGAATCACGACTTTTATTAGCAAATAGTTGATTTCCTTTTTAATTGTATCTCTAACAATAATTTTTTTCTTTGAGAAATTTAGAGGTACCAAGGTGCTGATTTTGTCTCTACTGGGTGCCCTTCAAGTTTCCCTTTTGTACTTGGCTCTTGTTAGGTCTTGGGCTAGAGGGAATGACTATGATCTTTGAGCTCTCCGGATGATTAAGTGTATGATCAGACTAATCACTGGAAGATGTTAGAATGAAGACAATATCTACTTGAGGGAAGATTAAAATTCAGTACTGAAATACAAAGGAGAGAAAAGAGATTAGTTAATAAAAAACCACGACATCATATATTTGGTATAATGTGTGTGACAGACATTGTTGTGATATTTCTTCCTCATAAAAAAGCAGATGACAATGGTTTGGGAATCTAGACTTCCTTCTTCTAATCTAGGATAGTATTCCTGAAATAAAGCTTCCTGTACATCATTCTCTGACATACATTACTTTAGTAGGTCCCTTATGTGTACTGAATTAATTCTAAGTATTTGATCTCAGTGAAATATTACTCAAGCTTCTTTTGTTACAGAAAGTCTTTCCGTTCTCCTTTATGACTTTTATATTTCAACCACATGAGGCTTGTTTCTTCTTACTCATCTGTTTCCTTTGTTTCCTCATCTTGTAGTACCTCTCTTGATCCCACTCTTATTTTCACAACAAGAGATGCCTGGAGGAAATTTTGCTCATTTTCAAGGCCCAGCTCAAGTGCTGTCATTTCCAAGGAAGTGTTACTAATTTCTAAGGTAGAAGTAAAACCTCCCTCTTCTGAATTCCTGGGTCATTGTTTATGCCTCTTATTACAAGTGTCATTTTCAGCCTTGCATAATAATTAGGTAAGTTGTTACCTCCATCTTGTCTCTTTGAGAGCTGAGTATCTAAAGCATCTTTATGTTTCTTATGGTGCTCTGTACAGTACCTTGTATGCATTAGATACTCAAATATGTACCACATTTTGAGTGACTCTGAATAGATGTTCTTGGATCATATTTGAAGTTGAATTAAGCCCTTTTGGTAATTGTTTTAAACTTTTTTATTGATTCTTTTTAGTTACACATGATAGTAGAATCCATTTTGATATAATTATACAAGCATGGAATATCTTATTTTAACCAGGACCCCATTCTTGTGGATATATATGTTTGTGGGATTCACTGTGGTGTGTGAATATATTGCAGTGAAGGCCTTAGCACCACTAGCAGTCCCTGCAAAACCAAGATACTAATTTCTCCATTTGGGAGTGTTGGTTAGGTGGTGGATCATGGGTTGAACCTCTTCCCAGGAACCACCTCACTTTTACTGGGGACAATCAGCATCCAATGACTGGTTGAAGTGGGATTCAAAGGACTTGTTCTCCTCCTTCATTTTGAGACATATACGAAGGATCCTTCAGCTTTGAAGCATCCTATGGGAATTATTGAGTTCTGTGTTACAACTGAATCACAGTTCAACTTCTCTCTCTTTGCCCAGTCCTAATGGATATGATTCCTAAGAGAATTTCCTGATAAGTTTCTTCTATTCAAACTTCCAACTTCCATATTGGAGTCCTAGAGAACCACGTTGATGATGCCACATGTTTATCTGCACTAGATATTTTTTTCTGTATGATACCTACATCATTTGGAACATGTTGAATCTTGGCTTTATCATTTTCTAGATCAGTTGACTTGGAATGTGAGTTATGTTCTTATACCAGTTAGAATTAGGTTCATTTGCATGTAATGAAAACTACAAATCAATGCTGATTAAATTACATATTTAAAAGAATCTGTATCATGTAGGAGAATACAAGAGGTCAGGCATAAAATCCTTATGATATGGGCGGAAGCCAGTTCTGTGATCCTCTATCCTAGGTGTGGTCTTTGTCTTTATGATTCAAAATGGCTTCTGGAATTCTAGCCATCACTTGCACAGGCATAATGGAGGAATCAAAGAATGGAATGAGCCCTCTCTTTTAAGGAGACTTCTCAGAAGTATTTTTACAATCATTCTGAGTTCATATTATCAACTATAACTTAGTCTCATGACCACAACCAGACCTGAAAATTTGTCTGGAAAATGTCATCTTTCAACCACATACACAAATGAGTTTTGGTCTCTAGAAAGTAGTTTTCTGAGGATTAAAAATAACATATATGAGTTATTTAGCGCAGATGATGTTCAATAAATGGCCCAAATTCTTTAATATCATAGTTATTCTGTCTAATGGACACTCAATATTTTAACAAGGCAGCATTATTGATAAAGAATACTAGAAGCTAAAAGTCAGTGGATACTGCTTGTCAAAAACCAAGTTAAGTCTGTGTGACTTTGAGGTCCTTCAGCTCTCTCTCCCTATGCCATTGGCACAATGAGATTTTGTTATAATTAATGAAAAGATGGCAATAAATATTGGTATAAAATCAAGTTCTCTCAATGTAAAGGATCTAACTCAGATCTACACAGAGCAGTAGATCCAGCAGCAGTTCTGTCCATAGAGGAAACTGGTGCTGGTATTCAGGTCACCACTGAAGTGCTGCCAATGACATGATCAGTTGGGAGAGGAATTTGAAGTAGTCTCTTGAACAGTGCCCTCTCCCTTCCTTATTCATTCATTCATTCCTTTCTTTCTTTTTTTGTTTGTTTAAAAAAATCTTGCCTCTCTTTACTCTTTTATAGATTCCCACCTACTTTCCTGCCTGCCAATAAAATGTGTACAGCTAGTCACAATCCCAGAACATTCCCAACTACTTGCACAGAAGACAAATCAAAAGTCATTTTCCCCAGGGTCAGTTTTCAGGTGAATTTATCTCCAGCATCTTCCTTCTCTCCTCTCCAGACCAACTCTGCTAGTTTTGGCAATCTGAGCTTGGAAGCTTAAATACAACAAGAGTTTCTGGCACATTTCTATAGTTTTTTCTCTTGAGGTTCTAACTTTGGTGGCCACCTAGTCCCATTTAACATAATGCCAGGAAAATTACATCTCTTACTCTTCTGCACTAGATAGAGATTGAAATTTGTAATATTAGTTAAATAGTGATCAGTACACAAGTTGTTCTTCTGTAAACTGCAGAGAATTTTATGGCTGTTTATAAGTAACTATATCTTTACTGAATCAGTGCATTACATCTAAGAATGCTCTTTGTCACATTGAATTTGTGAATCTTTGTTTCTGCAGAATCCAGATCTGCTCTACCATATTCAGGGCTACTATGATCAGATTTAGTATTTTGTTGTTGTTGCCTTCAAAATTATTTTTTGGATGAAGACTGTTTGCGTCTGGGAACATGTATAGTTCTTCCAATTCAAAATAAAAACACAGAATTAAGATAATCATGGCAAACATTCCTACTCAAGGCAAAAAAGCTACATTACAAAGAAAGTATCATGTTGATGATACATCTTGATGGCATGTTGATGAAAATTAGTACAGTTTGTTTTGTTTTTGTATCATAGCCAGTGTGGAGTATGCAAATACCACATGGCTTTGTCTTTGAACAGACCTGGTTCTGAATTTATCCCTTGCCTCCATTTAGCTCTGTGATCTCTGGCAAGTAAATTAATGTCTTTAAAGGTACTCCTTATATTCATAGCAATGCAATAAGAATATAAGTAAATATAAAGCCCAGTGCTATCTAAGATTGACTTTTATAAGATTCTTCATTACCTATGAAAAGGATCTTACTGTTAATTTCTACAAATATATATAAATAAATATATATATATATATATATTTATATATATTACAATTCCTTTGTTTAAATCAATATTAAAAATGTTCTACCCACTATAATTTGTTGACACATCTTTTCAATTTTTTTAATCAAAATTTTCTTGTTGCATAGTTATTGAAGAATTTTTTTTCTTCTGGTTTGTCATATCTTATATATTGTTCATTTGTTTTATTCTTGATTTAACATTTTAAAGTATAGTTTTATAAAAATTGATTTTGCAAACTAATAGTTGCAAAGTCAATTCTACAAAACAAGATATATTAAGGTAAGTTCAGCTTCTCTCACCCTTTCTCCATTTTATTAGTTTTATTTTCCTTATAGGTGCACGTTTCGAAAATGTTCTCATTTTATTCTTTCATTAAAAAAAAACAAAAACGCATAAGCACTTTCTGGCCTAGCTGATTGCATCCCTGTGGTGGTGTTTAATTTATCTCTGTGTGCTCTACAATTTCTGTAAATTGGGAGATAGATCTAGGGCATGCATTCTCATCAGGGGTGATATCACTCTCAAAAGGGTGAAAATGGGTTCCTTGGGGGTGAAAAATCTTACTCTTTTTAACCATATCTCCAAAAATTTGACATATATTGTTTTCATAATCACCAACATCAAAATATTGAATTTCCTATGTGGTTTTCTTTTTAAGAAACATTCACTTTGTTTTTTTCTAATGTATAAAATTTTAAGCTCTATTTTTTTGTTTTAAAAATATTATACATACATTCATTATGACCAGTTTATAGTCTGCAGCATGTTCACATTTTGACTTTCTTTAGTGTTACCTGTTGGCCTTAACTTGTTGTCTACACACTTAAATGTTCCCTGAGTGCCTTACTTCTTTTTTGAGAATGGTTTTCTTTCTCTCCTAGCGTATGTGTGTATTAGTACTACTGTATATAATAATGATGTTCAAATTTCTTAATATGTGTTTTTTTTCTGTCTCTTTTATCTATCAATTTCTGAGATAGGTGTGCTGAAATCTCCATATTTCTTTCTGTAGTTATGTCAGTAACTGCTTGAATTCTTTGAATTACCCTGCTTAGGTGCAATTGAAACTAGAGTTTTGAGATGAGACTAGAATCCCCGCTTTGCCAATTTGCTTGTGTATTCTTAGCTTGCAAATTTGAAGAATAAAATCCACAGACAATAACAAAAGGGAAGAGTAAACTTATTTTATTAATATTATTATTATTATTTTGGTACTGGGGATTGAACTCAGAGGCACTCGACCACTAAGCCACATCCCCAGACATATTTTGTATTTTATTTACAGACAGGTCTCACTGAGTTGCTTAGCGCCTCGCTTTTGCCGAGGCTGGCTTTGAATTTGGGATCCTCTTGCCTCAGCCTCCTGAGCTACTGGGATTACAGGCATGTGCTGCCACACCCAGTAAGAGTAAACTTATTTAAGTGAGAAGAGATAAAACTCCCATGATGCAGGAAGAGGCCTGATAGCAGGAAAACCCACTTTAGTGTGGTAGTTTAGAGGATTATATGGTTTTGGGGTATGAGCTTGCATTGAAATCTGTTAAACAGGCATTGAAAAAGTAGGAATTCTATTGGTTGTATCCTTTAGCCTGAGTTTTAATCCTTCCTGAGTTCACTACTACCTTCCAGTTCTGCCCCACCCTAGGAAAAAGAAGTTGGATGGAGTGTTCCCATAGATAAGTAAGCCTTGGGGTCTTTTACATTTGAAACAGGCCTTCATGGTTCCCATTAATATTTCTGCCAGTTAGCCTTCTGCTGTGGTCTCTGCATTTGAGCAAACCTCACTTCTTGTTGCAGACCAGTAACTATTCTTATTTATAATGTTAATTGGGCAAAGTATCTTGTACTATTGTTTCCTTTAACCAGTATAAAATATTTCTTTGTGCTATTTTTGGCTTTTGTTATATTCTGTGGGATATTCATATTGTTTTCTTCAGTTTCTACTTCCTTCATAATTTTAAGAAATCTTCTTTATTCCATCTTTAAAACCTTTTGAAGGCATTTTACCTCAAGAGAGTTTTTTTTGTATATAGTGTATTCTTTTGACAATCTGAAACTATCTATTAATTGATAAATTCAACCCATTTACATTTATTGTTGTGGCTGATATAGCAGCACTTATTCCTGACATCTTAGTTTGTGTTTTATGTTTGCAATACTTTCTCTTTCCTTTTTCTTTTCTACTCCTTTCTATTGAAAGTACTTATTTTTGTTGATATAAAAGTTTTTATTGCTATTTTAGTTGTCATTAATCCCATGCAATCTATTCTCAATGTAACAACAAATGGAATTCTTTTAAAACTTAAGTACGATCATGACAGTTTTCTTTTCCAAAGCCTCAAATGTCTTTGGATTTACTCAAGTAAAAACTAAAGCCAAGAATTTGCTCTATCAGGTATTGTATAATCTTGTCCAGTTTTACTTCTCTGACCTCCTCTCCTGTACCTCTCTTCAAGCCCTTGCCTTGCTGCTATTCCTCCAATGCATTAGGCATCTTCTTGCTTTGGAATCTTCATCTTTGCTCTTTTCTCTGCCTGGAATGTTTCTTGTTTAGGTACATGGCATGCTCCCTCACCTCTTCCAGGTCTTTACTCAAATGATATCACTTAAGAGAGGTCTCTGTCATTATGTTTTTTAAATTGCAACTTTTTTTTTAAACATAGCATACATTATATTTTTTCTCTTATTGTTTTTCCTTCATTGCATTTCTCACCACTGGATATTTTTTTCACTTACTCTCCCAGTAGAAAGTCAATCTCAGTACAGTCAAGGACTTTGTTTTCTGTTGCCTCCTCAGAGACTAGAGCAGTGTCTGAAACATGGAAGACATCCAATGAATACATGTTGAACAAACAAATAAATAAATGAGTTTGAAGCTGCACATGTCAGACTCTTTAGGTCTTTAGAACTTACAACTGGGAGAGTGAGGAATAAAGGAACTGACAAGTAATCCAAAATCTGGGTCAGGAGTTAGATCTAAGAGAAAATCTGATTTGGGGCATCAATCATGCCCTAGAGTAGTCTGCAGTATCCACGATCTTATATGACAAGATGCATTGTACATTTCTTCTTGCTTAACAGAATTTTGACAGCTCGGTTTTCTGAACATATTTATATGTCAAACTGTAATTACTCTAAAAACGTATTCTTGATTACTAAAGAAGAACAAGATCAATGTGGAGAAAAGAAGAGCAAATCAATTTTCAGCTTCAAGAAAGTTAATTAGGACGTGAGCTAATTCGGTCTATTTTAAATAGAAGGGCAAGTCTTATTAAGCCATGTTATAAAAGCACCAGTTGGGTTTGTTTTTGAAAGCATATATAATGGTTAATTTTATGTCAACATGACTGGGTGCCCACACATTTGGCCAAACATTATTCTGGTAGTGTCTGTGACAGTGTTTCCGGAGAAGACTTAAGATTGAATGGGCAGACTAAATAAAGGAGATTGTCTTCACTAAAATGGATGGGTCTCATCCAATCAAATCGAACGCCTGAATACCACAAAAAGTCAGACCCTCCTGTCCATGGTAACTCCCCCAGCTTGACTGCTTAAGATGAAACATTGTTTTTTTCCTCTTCTTTGGAATTTTGACTCCTCTTAAGTCAAAAACCTGATGCCTTTTGAATTCGAATTTAGACCATTAGCTTTCCTGGTCCTTAGGTCTTCAGAATTGAACTGGAACTAAACATTGGCCTACTTGGGTCACCAGCTTGGGACTTTTCAACCTCCATAATTGCATGAGCCAATTCCTTATAATGTTTCTCTTTTTGAATTCAGAGAAGCCAGATTGATACATTATGGAAACATTGGTTTCTGTAGCCTTTTTAAAAATTATTAAAGCTAATAAAATGCTTTATAGTTATTTGTAAGTTGTATAGGCACATGTAATGGAAAAAATACAAGCTTTGCAATTTGATCTGAGTTCCAATTTAACTCCACCCCTTACTAGTTACCATTTGTAAATCCACTTGAAATGTTTGCCTTTCAATTTTCTCATCTGCATAATAAGGCAACTACCTGATGTGAAGGTCGAAAGTGAATTCATAGAAAAGTACTTGATGTACTTGATATGGTACTAAACATGTGGCATCTAGTGATAGCAATTATATTCATTGAAGGCTTACTTTATGTGTTTCCTTGTATATTTCTTTTATTAACACTGGGGGATGAATAGTCCTATTATTACCCAATTCTACAAGTAA
Organism: Callospermophilus lateralis; assembly: GCF_048772815.1. Lineage (NCBI taxonomy): Eukaryota > Metazoa > Chordata > Mammalia > Rodentia > Sciuridae > Callospermophilus > Callospermophilus lateralis. Next base: position 120,914,362 of record NC_135306.1, on the reverse strand, counting down.
GAAAATAGTAAATTACTCAAGATCACAGAGCTAGAAAGTGACAATGCTGGGATTTGAACCCAGAATAGTTTGGATCTGGAGTCCATGTTCTTACCTATGACATACTTCTTAGTGCTAGAGATAAATGCTAGTTTCCTTTCTTTCCTCTTTTCCTTCAACTACGTGCTGTCAAATTCATGAAGACATACTAGAAATCATATCTGTTTCCTTTTATGTTGTTGTAGTGCCTGGGATAGTGATTGCTTTCTGTCTAACATATACCAGTGAACTGAGGGACAGAGCCTTAAGGAAACAGTGAGGTCAGGAGAGAGGACGGGCCTGTAGTTTCCTTTTCTTTCTTGTTGTGGTCCTAGGGTTTAAGATATGAATTTTGATAGTCACTATCCTTAAAAACATATAACTCAGCTAACATGACATCTTGGCATATTTTTAAATAGTGAAAGAAATAGCTTCTTTTTTTATCTAGTTAGATAAAAAGGACTTAATTATCTACCCTCCAATTACACTGACCACAGTATTTGATTCACAGAAATATGGGATGACCCATTTGTAATTAGTTCTCTCTGGCTAGAGAACTGTTAAGAAAGTGGTTAACATTTGCTATTTTTCCTTGATCCTTTGGCAACATTCCTCTTGGATCAGTTGCTAACACTTGTTGGAAATTTTAGAACCAATGTTTTTATTTTATTACTTTCTTTTCCAGAGCACATTTTCTAATTTCTTCCAGAATGATGTTTTCATTTAAAAAGTTTGAGTTAGTTTAATAAGAACTCAAGTTAAATTGCACTTTCATATGAACTGCAGAGTTTTAACCTGGGTGATTGGGGCAATGTGTCAAGTTAAAATAAAATGTGAGGCCTTTCTTAGAGCCCACGTTGATGACATCAATCATCTAGAGAGATTCGATTTCCTCAGCTGATACATTTGTGCTTGGCATTGGGGAACTGGGTTGGAAGTGAATCTTTTCTTATAATGTCTATTGCCAAGTTATCTTTCAGGTTCAGATCTGATTTTATTGACATTATGTAAGTTCCCCTGAAGGGCAAAATATACAATGAAAATTTTATTTACTTGGTTATTACTCAGATGATCAAGGCTTGGAAGACTTAAATAAAGATAAGGAAAGATTCTAAAATATCAATTCTATTAGTTCATGACTACGAAAAAATGAGAGTTTGGGAGTTTATATAATAGTGTGTTTTTTTTAAATACAAACCTTCCAGGTAAATTGTCCAGAAGAAAAGAAATGAAATCCCTTAGGTCCGTGCATTCAATCCATTCAACTAGCACTGTGAACAAAACAAACAAATTCAAAGACTCTGGCTTTTCTGAACCAAGAATTGCAGCTCAATTCTGCTCTTGAGTTCCAAGAATGGAGCATCGATAGTGTTTTTTTTTGTGTGCCTCCTCTGTATGTCTGTGTGTGTGTGTGTGTGTGTGTGTGTGTTAGAAAATCTTGAATTACTGAGAACTGTTTGCCTATGGAATAAGCTAATGAACTGATTACTTAGTGAATGGAAGGAAGAAGAAGATAGAGCAGAGATTTCAGGAGATCATAAGACACTGGTGAATGTTTTTATGGGACTCAGGAAACCGTATCGTTCGAATTTGTTCAGATAATGAGCGGAAGTTGTGGGTTCAGTAAAGTCAGTAATAGTTCATACTAAAGCAAGTGAGTAGCTAGGAACACATGATTTTCTTTTTTTTTCTTTTTTCTTTTTATTTTATTTTATTTTTTTCATCTTTCATACATTTGATTCAAGTGAGTTATGAACTTCCATTTTTACCCCAAATACAAATTGCAGAATCACATCAGTTACACATTCACAATGTTTACATAATGCCATATTAGTGACTGTTGTATTCTGCTGCCTTTCCTATCCCTTACTATCCCCCCTCCCCTCCCATCTTCCCTCTCTACCTCATCTGTTGTTGTTCAGTTCTCTCCCTTCCCTGCCCCTTTCCCCTCACAACCTCATATATGTGATTTCGTATAACAATGAGGGTTTCCTTCCGTTTCCATGCAATTTCCCTTCTCTCTCCCTTTCCCTCCAATTACTCATCTCAGTTTAATGTTAATCTTTTCCTCATGCTCTTCCCCCCTGCTCAGTTCTTAGTTGCTCTCCTTAAATCAAAGAAGACATTTGGCATTTGTTTTTTAAGGATTGGCTAGCTTCACTTAGCATAATCTGCTCTAATGCCATCCATTTCCCTGCAAATTCCATGATTTTGTCATTTTTTAGTGCTGCATAATACTCCATTGTGTATAGATGCCACATTTTTTTTATCCATTCATCTATTGAAGGGCATCTAGGTTGGTTCCACAGTCTAGCTATTGTGAATTGTGCTGCTATGATCATTGATGTGGCAGTATCCTTATAGTATACTCTTTTAAGGTCCTCAGGGAATAGTCCGAGGAGGGCGATAGCTGGGTCAAATGGTGGTTCCATTCCCAGCTTTCCCAGGAATCTCCATACTGCTTTCCATATTGGCCACACCAATTTGCAGTCCCACCAGCAATGTACAAGTGTACCCTTTTCCCCACAGCCTCGCCAGCACTTATTGTTGTTTGACTTCCTAATGGCTGCCAATCTTACTGGAGTGAGATGGTATCTTAGGGTGGTTTTGATTTGCATTTCTCTGACTGCTAGAGATGGTGAGCATTTTTTCATGTACTTATTGATTGATTGTATGTCCTCTTCTGAGAAGTGTCTGTTCAGGTCCTTGGCCCATTTGTTGATTGGGTTATTTGTTATCTTATTGTTTAATTTTTTGAGTTCTTTGTATATTCTGGAAATTAGGGCTCTATCTGAAGTGTGAGGAGTAAAGATTTGTTCCCAGGATGTAGGCTCCCTATTTACTTCTCTTATTGTTTCTCTTGCTGAGAAAAAACTTTTTAGTTTAAGTAAGTCCCATTTGTTTATTCTTGTTATTAACTCTTGGGCTATGGGTGTCCTATTAAGGAATTTGGAGCCCGACCCCACAATATGTAGATCGGAGCCAACTTTTTCTTCTATCAGATGCAGTGTCTCTGATTTGATATCAAGCTTCTTGATCCACTTTGAGTTAACTTTTGTGCATGGCGAGAGAAAGGGATTCAGTTTCATTTTGTTGCATATGGATTTCCAGTTTTCCCAGAACCATTTGTTGAAGATGCTATCCTTCCCCCATTGCATGTTTTTAACCCCTTTATCAAATATAAGAAAGTTGTAATTTTGTGGATTGGTTTCTGTGGAACACATGATTTTCATTGATGAAATCAAAATACATAATAAGACTGATTGAAATAAAGACAGTGTCTTTCATTACACAGATAAAATCACCTAAAATACAAATAAAAGCATGAGATGCATATTAACTCACTAATTTATAAAATGCAATAATAGAAATGAAAAATAAGTATTAGTTTTGGACACTGAATTAATAGTAATGTACAGCTACAATGCTTAAAAAAGGAAGCAGTGGTGATAGTGTGGAAAAAACATAAGATTTTATATCTATTAAATCTGGGTTCAACTCCAATTCTTTCACTTATTTCTGTAATTTTTGGGAGAAATCCTGAATGTATCTATCTTTTATCATATTTAATAAATAAAATTATAATACATTTCCATAGTTCTACCTTATATATATTAGTAATATATAAGAAAATTCCTATATTATTGATATTCAACCCTTTTTCCTTCCTACTAGTTAGGATGTATAACATTAGGCAGTGGAGAGATTTATTTTAATGTAAATGGTATATTGATAAGGGTAGAACCTCAATCATGATCCTGAACTACATTATAATTAGAAATCTCATCTGAGAAAAAACAATAACTTGTGATGAATCATCTTGGTGGTATCATTGGTTTTAGTGTAATTGTTCATTAAGCCTTTGAAATTATTAGACCTTGTAAATTAAAAAGCTTTCCTGAAGTGTGATGAGATGGTTATTCATGTCAAATGATTTACAATGAGATCCCTTCTAATTGCAGATGCTACAGCTTCATTTGAATAGTCAGAATAGTTAGCTGCAATATGTAATCAGTGTTCATTATATCATAAAACTGTTCCAACACTCCACTGTATATTAAAATGTGCTTTTGGAACTGTCAGTATTGGTAAACAGAAAAATTGGGGGATAATTTTTTTTTATTAATCTTGGCCACATGCAAGATTAAAGTTAGAAAAGAGGAATACCGGTATCAGAATCATGTTTTTGATTTTGCAACTGGTTGTGTTGTGACATCTTCTTGACCAGAGAAGACAGCAAAGAACAAAATTCAGTTAAGATGTGTGTTATGCTAAGAATTGTATTAAATGATTTGCTGATTTTTTAGTATAAAAACTATAGCATTGAACTCTCAGCAATTTATCTGATTCTATAATTCAATGATGCCTTTAAGAAACTTTATATCCTCATTTATAACTTTTAATGCAAAATGCCACAGTAAATGGAGCAATGCATGCACTAACTATTGAAAGCTTCATATCTATCAAAGGCTATGAACTACAGAGGGAGAAAGAAAACAAACTTGGTTTAAATAAAAATACAAAACCATGCATTTTAGTTTTATATAAGGAAAATATAAAAAGCCCAAATCATTTCCTATTGGAATAAATATTAATATAACCACACTATTTATCATACCATACAAAATGATATTTTCAGAACAAGATTGTATATAGAAGTATATTAATTCCTATTTATTCTAAGCAATATGCGTATGTCTCAAAGGTAAACATGTATATTTCCTTTGTTGTATGAATAGAGATTAGTAGACAGCAGGAAAAAGCTAAACATTTTAGAAAAATTGTGAAATTGTATTAAGAAAAACAAGATCTGACCTGAACCTGATGGGATGCACAATTCTGAGGTATAAGCAGAAGCTAAATAAATAGTCCCGTGCCACATAATGACATTATGGCAACAGATCAAATATATGATAGTAGTTGCATAAGATTAAAATGGAGCTGAAATTTTTCTATTGCCTAGTAAATGCATAGTGCAAGAGGAGTTCAGGGAAAAAGAAACTGCTAAAGAAGAAAAAGAAAACCTCCCATGAAATTCACAGTGAAGTGTTTACTATTAGAAGTTTTTAAAGACCTCAACAAGCTACTTACAAAGTTTGAGAAAACATGGACCGCAATATCAAAAGGTGAAGAAAATAAAACAGAGCAAACAATCCAAGCAAATCAGCATGGATGTATTTTTGAAAAGGAATGACATCTTTTCAAGAAGAGCCTGGTCCTTCAGGAAGCATTCTATAAGAAATAATACTGCCACAGGAGATGAGCTCTGGGGGTTCCCTGCAAGACCTTCCGGTGGGACTCAATGTGGAGGCAGAAGACAGTGGCGATGTGATCCTGACCCTATGCAGGCCTAGACTAATAAGACTTTCTGTCTTAGTTGCTAACAAAATACTTCAAAAGTAAAAAAATATGGTAATAATAGAAAAAATCTTACAGAATAAGGATACAAAAAAAAAAAAAAACCCAGAAAATATTTTCTGACACCTGTATACCGTATTTGTGTTTCAAGCTAGGTATTACTATAAGAGTCAAAAATGAAAATTAAAAATTTATAAAGTATAAAAGTTACAAAGAGTTAAGGTTAATTTATTATTAAAGAATTTAAAGATAAATTTAGTGTAGCTAAAGCATACAGTGTTTATAAAGTCTATAAAAATGTATAGTAACGACTGAGGCCTTCACCACTTCCCATTCACTTCACCACTCAGTTACTAAACCTCCCAGAGCAATTTTTCATGCAAGCTCCACTCGTAGTAAGTACTTTATATACATGTGCCATTTTTGTCTTTATTTTTAATGTTTTTTTAGTTGTTAGCAGACCTTTGTTTATTTTTTTATTTATATGTGGTGCTGAGAATCAAACCCAGTGCCTCATACATGCTAGGCAAATGCTCTACCATGAACTATTTTTGTCTTTTATACCATAATTTTTACTGCATTCTAGATACATTTAGATGCACAAATACTTGTTACAGTTGCCTATAGTATTCTGTACAGGTTTGTACATGCTGTACAGGTTTGTAGCCTAGAAACAATAAACTATACCATATAGTAAAGGTGTATAGGAGGTTATATCATCTGGTTTCTGTAAGTACAATGTATTATGATAAAATCACCTAATGATTCATTTCTCAGAACATATATTCTCAGAACTGTGTATTACAAGATGATGCATCAATTCACGATGTGCCTTCTGATGTAAGTGCTGAGAAATCACAGAATTATTTTGTAGTATTCCTGAAAAAAATGCACACTCTGCATCTAGTAACAGGAAAATAATTTTTAAAACAAATTGAGCAACAGCATAAAAGTAACTTGCCTGCACACTTCAAAAACAACAGCATCATGGAAAACAAAAAGACTGAGAAATATTCTAGTTTAAAACATGATATGAGAGTTTCCATTTCTGTCCATAATGGATAAAAGGGACTGGATTTAATTTACTATCTTGAACAACTAGAAAACTTTAACAAAATGTATGAAAAAACTATTTGCATATATTATATAACAGGAAGCAAAGGACCATGATTCCCAAGAGGAAGCAAAAACCAAGAGGTGAGTCAGATGACTACACTGGCTTTCATTCTTGAAAGCATAGAAAGCAGGTGTGTGGTGATGGACACCAAAGTTCAGGAGTTTGAAGCAACTGGAACTTTCAGAGCAGAGTTCTGGAGAAGAGGAAACAGCACTAGAAAAAAGCTTCATAAATATGCAAAGGAGTTTCTATGAAACTGCTTAGTATGCATGCATAAGATGAAACTCGATGGAACTGGAAAATAGACTGAATGGTAAATTATAAGCTGAATGGTACTCGGAACTCATGCAAAAATGGAAATCATTTAATTATACACCAGTCAGAGGTGAAGAATCCTTGCTGGATTCTTGCAGGTATTCAGTAAAGACCCCATAAGAGATTTGTTTCAGTCTTGGGAATGAACTATCCCTAAAGCAAAGGATACTCCAGAACCACCCTAACAACGTTTCTAAAAATTCCTTGAACACATTAGATAAAATTAGAAATAATTTTACTACCCATCTACAAAGACCCAAACTTGCTAAATGAAAACAATATAATCCATATAATAATAACATAAAAATTGTTGTGTCCAGAACCTAATAAAAATATCAATGAACATACAAAGAAGCAGTGTAACAAGACCCTAATCAGAGAAGAATTATTAAGAACAGATTCAGAAATGATCAAAGGCATTGAAACAATAATCATATATATTTTCAATAACTTAAAGGATAGTTTGCATATAGTGTGATAGTAAAGGCACATATACACCAAATAACATGAAAAAGTAAACAGCAGATTAGGCATTCAGGACCAAGCATCAGTGAATTTAAAGACAGCAATAAAAACTTTCCAAAATGAAATACACAGAGAGAAAAATAATCTAAGAGATGAACAGAGTCTTAGTGATCTGTGAAATAAGCCATCTAAACTATATGTAATTGAATCCATAAATGATATGAGAGTTAAAAATGTTTGAAGAAATAATAATAAATTTTTACAAATTTGATGAAAACTGTAAATTAACAGATAAAAGAAGATCAACAAACTTCAAGCAGGATAAACGAAAACCTATAACTAGACAAGTCATAATCAAATTTCCAAAAGACATTGATAAAGAATAACCAGAGGGAGAAAAGACATATTACTTAGCAAGAAACAAAGATAAAAAATGATCTTTGTTTGAATATTGTTACAGTGTACACATACAATGTAAACATTGTATAACAAACTATGTAAACCTGAAGTCAACAGAGCAAGATTTTTCAAGTTCTGAAAGACATAATCTAGAACTGTAAACATTTTCAAAGTAATAGCAAAGGAAATTTTATTTTCTGAATGAAAGAATTAATTCTCAGAAAATCACAATGAAAATTGTTAAAGATTTTTTAACATGGTAAATGTTGTAACAAATAAAATATTGAATCTGCTCAAAGGAATGAAAAGAATCAGAAATAATGAGTCTGTTGCTAAATATGTTTCTCTAGTTTTTACACTAAATATTAATATAATACCTATGGATAGTTAGCTTTATAGCACATGTGAAAATAAAGTTCATGAAAAGAATAACAAAGAATAGGAGGAAAGAAATGAAAGTGTGTTAATGTTGACACATTGTATATACATAGGTATAATGTCATTTGAATTCAGACTATGATTAGTTAAAGATATGTATTTTAAATCCAAAAGAAATTACTAAAAATTAAAAGAAAGTGTTAATGCTAAGTTAATGTTAGATTTAATTAGAATCATAAAAATGATCAATCTAGTCAAAAGCAAGAAAAGAGAAACAGGAATTAAAACAAGTAGGATAAATAGAAAACAAATAGTAGAATGATAGATTTCAACTCAATCTAGTGTTAAATGTGAATGTCTGTAAACTCCAATTAAAAGGCAGACACTGTCAGATATCATAAAAAGCAAACCCCAGTTTCAAATAGAAGACATATGTATGTTAAAAATAAAAAAGATTTTAAAAAGACATATTATACAAATAATAAGTACAAAAAAGGTGAAGTGACTATATTAAATTAATCTATAAAAGACATATTAGCAAGGATAAAGAGTTATTTTATAATTATAAAAGTTTAATTGATATAAAAATTACATAATAACATTATTTGGTATGTGCCTAATAACAGATTTCAAACATATGAAGTGAAACTGATAAAAATCATAGAAATAGACAAATTCATGATTATGGTTGGGAAATTCAATAATACTTTCTAGTAAAGAATAAAACAAATAGATGGACAATCAATAGTAATATAGAAGATAGACAATACAATTAGCCAACTGAACCTAAGGGACATTTGTACAGAATGCCATCACTAACAGTTATGTGTCATATATCTGTTTTCAAGTAGACAGGAAGCATTTGCCAGTTGATAAAGACAAGTTTCAGAGTCCAAAATCCATGATTTAGACTTTCACCATAGGGAATTTATAAAACAGTTCAATTAATATAATCCATGATATTAGTTATCTAAAGAAAAAGCCATATGATTATATCAATTGATGAAGTACTATAGCTAGAAAAAAATTCAACATTGCTCTATGATAGTAACTCTCAGCAGACTAGGAGTAGAAGGGAGTCTCCTTGGCTTTCAAAGGGCACCTAATATCATGCTGTAGTTGTCATCATGCTTAATGGTAACAGACTGGAGTTTTCCCCCTAAGACTGGGAACAGAGTAGGGATACCCATCCTCATTTCCCTTTTTCAGGAAGGTACTAAAATCTTAACCAGCAAAGTATGGGAAAGCAAACCAACAGAGAAGCAAACAAACAAAACCCCCTATCTAGATTGGGAAATAAGTAAGTAATATTGTCCCTGTTCACAAATAACATTATTGTTTATTATATTTCCAATCATTTTTGAAAATATTCCTTGAATAAATGTGAGTTTAGTAATATTGCAGGATATCAGGCCATTAAGCAAAAGCAAATTATGTCTTTTTTTAAAAAACTTTGAAGACATTGCAATTAAAATTTATAAACATCAGAATACAGCCCCGATCAAGGAATATTCCTTACCCCAAGATAAAATTTTATTGCATTATTTATCCAGTGAGCCTTCAGCTTTGCTATTCACCAAAGATTGCTATGCCTCCTGTCCGATCTCTTTGTTAAACAAGAACGTGTATCATCATTTTCCTTTTCCTATTCTACTATTATATGTTGGATGTGTGAGGGGTAGTGGCAGATAATCTTTTTTTTTTTTCTGTCATTCACAGTTTCAGAATCAGGAGAACTTTAATATGATGCAGAGACTATCTCCAGGATTTCCAGCTTGGTGTTATAGTTAGGTAAGACATTTACAGTCCCACTCATTTTGTGTGAGTAAAAGAGGGAATCAAATATTTGTGAATAGGAAGGAAGATTGAGATAGACTGAATTAAGACAATATTTGTTGTCATTTTATATGACACTGGGCTTGGCCATGAGGTTTGATTTGGTCAACAGCATGTGAACTAATGTTACTTAGGTAATAGTTGTTTCTTGGACTTTTCTTGTTTTTTTTTCTCGACTCCAAGAGTAGCATGTCCTAGGCTGTTACAGTCAGCTTTTTCACTGCTGTGACGAGAGACCTGACAAGAACAATTTTAGAGAAGGAAAAATTTGGGGGGGCTTACAGTTTCAGAGGTGTCAGTCCATAGACAGCAGGCTCCATTTCTCAGGCTCGAGGTGAGGCAGAATATAATGGTGGAAGAGTGTGGTAGAGGGAAGCAGCTCACATGGTGATCAGAAGCAGAGAAGAGATCTCCACTCACCAGATCAAACTATATACCCCAAAGGCAAGCCTTCAATACCCACTTTCTCCAGCCACACCCCACGCTCCTCTAGTTACCAGTTAATCCCATCAGGACATTAATTCACTGATTGGGTTAAGGCTCTTATAACCCAATCATTTCTCCTCTGAACCATCTTGCATTGTCTCACATGTGAGCTTTAGGAAAACACCTCACATTCCAACCATAACTCAGGTCCTCCTTCTTCAGGTTGGAGTTTGGAATGAGAAGACTGGGGAACAGAGCTGTGGTCGGCCTGCATAAAATTACATGCAGTGCAAACCAGGAGCATCCTCTTGTTCCTATAAGACACAAGGTTATCTGTTACCACAAGACAGCCTGATGAAAACTAATGTTCTGTGTTAATAATACCATCATACGATTGATTTCCTAAGCCACGATTCTGGTTATGTCACTTAACTCCTTTTTCTTCCTAACAATTTCCCACCTATGCTTCTATTCTACTCAGTCCCGGCTTATTTATTCCCTTCTAATATTAAGGATGAAATCCATTCTCCATTCTAGTGATAGTAATCAAATTTGTCCTGGTTACAGTATAGAGGTGACCTTCCATCCCCTGAATAAGTACAACCCTTGGCTAGACTGACATACAAGGCTTCTTTCTCTTTTATTCTTATCTCTCTCATTTTAACTGTTTCCATTTGCCTCTTCCTCCTTCATATCTGAAATCCCATCATATTTTATCAAAAACATCTGCTTTTTTTAATGCCCTCTGCTTTGAACACCTTATCCGTGGCTTCCACATGTTACTCCATTCCTCTTTAGTTGACCCATCTATTCGTTCCCCTCTAGGGGTTTCTTTTTCTGGGACCCCTTCCTATTAAAGCCTGGCTTCCATCCAGCCTCTGATGTGTATGCTTACTTTACCCTGATGATAACTCTCATGATAATGAAGTATAATTTTGAATTTTCTGTCTCTATTCCTTGATTTCAAGGATTTTTTTCAGGATTTTATTTGCCAACCTAATAGTAATGTGTCTTCATAAATATTTGTAGAATGAACAAGTTTCAGACAGCATTCTGATAGAGAAAGATATACCTGTGTTAGGAAGCATCAAACCTTTGCCTTCTTTTGATATATAAGAATTTTAGTTTTTTTATTAGAGCTTTATACATAGTAGTTGGGTTCATCCTGACAACTCATACATGTATGAAAATTGACTTCAGTTTTTCAAAATTTTTTTTAGTTGTATATGTTTATTTTTATGTGGTGCTGAGGATTGAACCCAGTACCTCACGCATGCAAGGCAAGTGCTCCACCACTGAGCTACAACCCCAGCCCTAATTTCAGTTTTTGATACCCCTTTCTTTTTTCCTTCTTCACTGCTTCCTCTTCTAGACTTCTTTTTGCTCCTTTGTTAGTTTGTATTTGATTGGCTCTTTATGTTATCCTACCCTTTCCTCCCCCTTTTCTCTGTTTTACTATAGCTTCTATATATGAGAGAAAACATTTGACCTTTGAGCTAATTTCACTTAGCAGAATATTCTCCATTTCCAACCATTTACCAGCACAGAATTTTAATTTTATTATCCACATCTGAATGACTCACTATATGAGTCCTCTGCAATAGAAATGTAAATCTAGGCTAATTTCATACCATCACTTTGCATGTTTGGATACTATCTCTGATTATCACTGTGCATTCAAATATCTAGAGCTGGCAGAAAACTTGGAGAGACCATTGAATAAAATACTCCCATTTTTTAGATGAGAAAACTGCTAAACTAGGTTACAGCTAAACTATAGTTTAACTGATTAGGTTACAGCTCTCAAAATCTAATCATTCCACCTCTGAACATTCCTGCATTAACAGGAGCTTTTGGGGGATGCCTCATATCTAAACTATAACACTTATCAAGTTTGGGTTATATGAACCATATTTCTTTCTATTTTTTTAGAAAATTAATGATAATGTGGTATGTTATATTTGTAAAAAATTTACAGTTTATGAGTAAATTGTATGTGCACATTAGCTCACATAATTATGGTGTACAATAGGAAAGAACCGTTACACATAGGAAAATTTAGGCTCACAGAAAAAGAATCACTTATCCAAAATAGAACATTAGTGGACAATGACAAAGGGAAAATACCTTGAATTGTCTTATACTAGGCTCCTGTTACTAAACTCCTAAGCATCTCTAGTATAAGGAGCTGATTCTTTAATAAAATTGTATAAGAAAATATACCAAAGTCTGCTGTTTAAATGGTTCATAAAAATCTTGAGATCTCTGTTTCATGGTATAGCTTATATAAAAAAAAAAGATATTGAGTTAGAAGTTTCAATGTGTTTAACAGTACCCAAACTAATCGTGTAGTGATAATTTAGGGATCCATGTTTGCCCACTTATATAGGGAGAAACTAAGACTTACTAATAAATAAGATCCTGTGATTAGATGACTTATATTATTTGGTGCCACTGTGTTCTGCTTTATACTTTTAAAATATGATTGAAATATCCATTCTTAAAACTCTGAATTTTTAGCCTAAATAATTACTCATTTGGAAAAAAAAGGTGATTTGAATGTTCCTAACACTTTTTCTTTTTTCTTTTTTTTTTTGTACCAGGGATTGCTTAACCATTGAGACATATCCCAGACCCATCTTTTTTTCTTTTCTTTTTCTTTTTTGGTGCTGAGGATTGAGCCCAGGGTGTTGCACATGTGAGTCAAGCACTCTACCAACTGAGCTATATTCCCAGCACCCTGCCACTCTTTTAAAAAATTTTATTTAAAGTCAGGGTCATGATAAGTTGCTTAGGGCCTCATTAGCTCTGAACTTGCAATCATCCTGCCTCAGCCTCCTGAGATGCTGGGATTCCAGGCATCAGCCGCTGTTCCCAGCCACTCTTACCAATGCTGATAATGTTTATGGTATGGTGCTAGAAATCAACATTTTATTCTAGATTGGAGTAATCCTTAAAACTATTTAGAGAAAACAGTAAACAGTGCGTGCGCATGTGCGTGCACACACACACACACACAGACATTTGGTGATCATACTGGTTTTCATTTAATGAAGAACTAATAAAGGGGGACTATATGAAACATTTCAAATTTGCTAAATTAGTTATTTTATATTATCAATAGGGATCCTATAAGGATTTCTTGGAGAAGAGAAGAACAAAACATAGCGAAACTCCTCTATGAGTTGACTATTATAAGGATTAAGTAAATTATGTATTCAAAAAGCTTAGCATGGTGCCTGGTATATGTAGGGTTGCTAGATTTAACACAAAGAAAGATTTGTCTATTGAATTTAAATTCCAGATTATTTAATTATAGGCTTACTTGTGGACATACTTATACTAAAATTATTCACTGTTTGAAATAGATATATGCTAACAAACACTTATGTTTACTGAAATTCAAATTTAAATAAATACTTCATCTGGAAACCCTGGGAGTCTGTCAAGTGCTAGATAAATGTCAGACAATGCTTCTAATCCTGCTACTACCATCTTGCAACCCAAGTTCTCTTCCAACACGCTACACGCCTGAAGTATTAAGAATATAATGCCTTTTGCATAGCTTTTGTGGCAATGACCCTTGACTTCCCTTGAGACTCTGATATTCCTGGCCATTCTCACTTGAGTTCCTCTCTCACTGTGCCTTTTATGGCAGCACACTGCTTGGATTCTCTTTTGATTTTCTTCCCGTCTCTACAATGCTTAGGCTCCTTCTGTGTCATTGAGCTTTCTCTTTCTCCTACCAGCTGCTCACCATGGGCATTGCCTACAGCTCAGTCTTTGCTCCTTTCACATTGAAGAGCACAACTTTTCTCATACTTTTAGTTAGCACTTTATGTTGATCCCTATGTCAACCTAAGCTCCAATCCTGACCTCTTCCTTCTGCTCTGAGCCTGGTTGTCCAGCTCGCTACTGAAAATATCTGTGTAGTCAACCCAGGGGCTCAGACTCTGTTGACCAAACTAAACATTTTATCATGCTTCCCAACTGCCTTGCCTTCCAATTTCCTGTTCTGACATGTCATTATTGTATTTTGGGATTGAACCCAGGGGCAATCTACCACTGAGAGTATTATTGTTGACTTCTCTTTCTTCTTTAAACTTGATAGGTAATCCATCCCAATCTTTATTGTTTCTTTGAATAGTAGGATTAAAAAATGCAATTTAAAGTAAAAATGAACTGTAACTACTTTTGCCTTCCTGGCTTATGTGTGAGTATAGGAAGGAACTATGGGGAGAATTGGCATTATTTATTTCAAGGGGAATGTCACTATCTGTATGGCTCCCTTTTATTTACAGAGTCTTTGGGGTAGAGGAAAGAGAAAGAACTGAAACTTTAATCTCTGAAAGGTTAATCTAATTACAGAATGGTTAGATACAGAATGGATGGAATTTGATTCCAATGGGCTTTATTAATGAATGTTTGCTGACGCAAATGCAAATCCATGGCTGAAGAGGAGGTAGAAAAATGATATTTCCTATAAAGTGAAGAGAATTGAGAGATAATAGAGACTCAAGGGAGAAAGAGGTCTAAACAACATAGGAGGAAGCTGGAGTTTCCATAGAAAGCTTCTAATGAAGAACTGCTGATATTAGGCTGCTGGTGAACTTGTCAGAGCATAGATGTCTAATATTTAATTTAAATGACATGCTTAGCAGCACTGCATAACATCATTACTTCAAACCTTCACCATTTTTTTCTACATATAACATTCAGTGCTGAGCTGTCTACATCTGGGTTGGTATCCTGCAGAGAGAGACTGAAGCTATGGGTTCTAATGTGAGAAACCGATTTCCTGTAACATGTAAGTGAAGCAAAAAGTGGAAGTTTCCAGGAACTTTAGGAAAGAATTGAGTTTCCTACATGTTGAGGGCTTGGACCAACTTTATGTAAATCTCAAAGAACAAGGTGACTTGAGGTGCTTTTTGGGCTACATTCTCTTAATAAGATCTTAGAATCCGTCTCTTCCCACTACGATTACCCCTGAAAATTCACACCCAGGTGACCATCACTGCCTCCTGAGGGGTCTCCTGGTCTCTGTAACTTCCATGGATACATATCTATTAAGTTTACCAGTCTTCTATTTGGTATTGTGGGTTCCAAGTCAGAAGTTCTGTTACCAGTTAGCTGTATGACTCAGAGTTGGGTCCCTTAGTGTCCTTTACCATAACAGATGTAAATTAATATTAATTCCTGCTTTTCATTATTATGGATTTGTGATGTTGGACCACAGAACAGTTACATTTTGAAAAGCTCTCTAGTTTGCATAATTATAAACATGACTTTACTCTTTATTTCCAGCAGATGGGGCTAGGGTAAGGATTTTGTGTAAGGTTCCAAATGCTTAGGGAGGTTTCTTAGAGGCAATTGCTTTATCCCAGATTCTTATAAGATCCTTATAGCACCTCTATTAAGGAGAAATTACGATCCCTATTTTACAGATGGAAGAAATAGAGGCTTAGAGTGTTAAGTAGTTTGACCAAGACTGCATGAATTAGTAAGTGGCAGAGCCAAGATTAGATCAGGAGTGAGTCTGGCTCCAAATCCCATGCTCTTTCTATACTGTCTTCCTCCCAGGAGAAGAAAAATGCTTACTTCAGCTATGTTCCCTAGATAGCAAATCACTGAGCTTTTTTGGATACTGTAGGTGAACTGATGATTAAACAAATTAATCAGGGAAAATGAAGTGTAAGGATTCTAGCAGAGTTGTATGATCAGATCAGTGAAGTGCAAACTGGCAAAACTCAGGGACTCGTTGTACTTGACTCTCAATTCATGGAAAATTAAGGATTGTGAGAATGGAGAGAAAGTGAGACGTGGGGTGGGGAGGACAGCACCATAAGAAATGTAAAGTAATCTACAAGTAGGAAGTTTAATAACTTGGAGTATTATTGTTTTTGAAGTTATCCTTTGGATTCCTATTTGTGCAGTAGGTTTCTTTAATAGTTAATTTTTGTAATGGCATGCCAGCTTTCCCTAGGGACATATTTACTAAAGAACTTCATAAACCTGACAGCTATAGGCAGGTGCAATGCACAGCAGCAACAGCAGCTTTGCACTGATGAGACCAGCTCGATATCTTGGGGGAGGTTCCAGCAGATAGGTGTCAAGGAAAAGCAGATAAAGAGAAGTTGAGAAGCCCTGAGTGGAAGGCACATGCATTTTTGTCTGAATCTTAGGCAACATTTTTTGACAGAATGACCTAGTATGGTATTAGATGGGGAAGCATTGATCCTTGTCAAAATCAAGCAGTGCTATCAATAATTGGTAAAATAAAGATTGGGCAGCATTGAGGATGATTGGACATTGTGCAAATAGAAGCACCTGGAAAGTATTAATTTTTCTTTGTAAACTAGTACATATTTATTTTTAAAAAGCAAGAAAATCCATTTCTATCAAGTGAATGTCCCATTTCTCCACTTCTCCCTTTCCCCACAATCCCTCTGTTAAATATTTACTATGTATTTTTCTATCATTTTAATCTATTTGCACTATCTCTGAATATGTATTTGCTCTTTATCTCTCCAAATACACATATGGATATATATTACATACACATTATACATTCATGTATTATAATTTACTTACTGCATATTATTTGTTTGTACTTGAAAACTAGACCCCTGCTATAACTGTTCTGATTTCTTTTCCTCCTCACCTCACTGACTCTATTGTGAATGTTTTTCTCTTAGTATGCTCAGCTCTTCCTCAGGGTAAAAGCCATTTGGAAAGCTAATTTAGAAATAGTGACAAGGAGGATATAAAGTAATACTTTTCAAAGAATGAGGAACCAAAGAAGGGAAAGACAATGAATGGGAGAAATGGCAATAAACAGAAGGAGTTGAACAATTGTTTCTATTTCTTTTTCTATTTCTGCTCATGTATTATGTGGTCAGATAGCTTTTATTTACAATGCAAAGTGCCTGAAGGAAGAGATGATTTTTAAAAAAATTATAAATGTTTAAATGTAGTTGTTTTATAGTTAAAAAAATCTTCTTATAAATGTTCTTACAAGTAAAAAGGACAGGCTGGATACCAAAAGACAACAATTTATTTTGCTGTCTATAACCTCTTGCTAGAGTCAACTGATCCGTGCAGATATCACTTTAAAAATGGGATTTACTCATATCATTGCTATTGTTTTGCTCACAGTTCAAAGGAAAAGCATACCCTGAATTTTACTAGATAAAAACAAACAACACAGCTGGAAAATAATTGACATATAGTGGTTCTGCAAAAGAAAATACAATTTTACAAGAGGGAGGGCTACATTTTTCAGAGTTGTTCTTGATGTCATTGAATTTGGAATCTCTAAATGGTCTGAGAACTAAGATAATGTTAAAACAGTTCTTAAAGGAGGTTTCTGCACTGGCTACTTGAAACAGTAAATTTAAATGCTTTTTCATTGTCTTCTCCTGAAAATGACTCTAGTGATAAGATTAACGAGGTGTTGGAATTAGTAGTGTGAGATAAGCAATGCCATTGGCCCTTCTGAAAATAGCCTCTTTGATTTGAAGTACATGGTCACCTTTCTTCCACATATCTGTTTTCCAGATTTCTTTCCAAGGCAATTCTTTAATACTTAACATAGCACTCAAATGCAGGTAGGGATAATGAAGAAATGCACCCAGCTAGGAGTTTAAAGATACTTTAGTGAACTGGTAGGGGTAGAATGAAAATGTGGTGTGGATTACAAACAAAAGACTCAGTTGACCAAGCAATGGGCAAACAATCACTGTCCAGGGAGCACTTATAATCCAGCTGTAGAGAGTGAGAATATTTAAATAGAGAAGTCAAACAACCACTTGAAGATCAATGTTAATATTTGAGATTGGAGGATATTAAGTCTTTATTTTGTCTAGTGTGGTGGACAGATTCTAAAGTAGACTCTCTGAACTCACCTCCTGGTATTCACATCTTTATGCAGTCCAATTCCCGATGCTCTTACCTGTTGGCCCACAAGCATGGAGAAAACTATGACTTGCTTTGAACTAAAACAACCATGCAAAAGGGGCAGAATCGATGGGGTATGCATATGCAGTTAACATCAAATGGGCTCATAATTTTCAATTTGTAAGGATTCGTCTCCATGGTCCCTTTGAAGAAGCAAGCTTCTACGCTGTTTACTTGCTTATGAAGAGGGCCATGCAGTAAGGAACTAAGAGCAGCCTCTGGCGGAACCAATAAACCTTTGGCAGCTTGTAAAGAACTAAATACTTCCAATAATGATGTAAACTTGAAAGTGTATTGCTCCACAATGGAGCCTCACAGGAGAATGCTGTCCTGGCTGGTGCTTTCCTCAGAGAGGGCTCACGGAGAAATACGTGGAATCTTGACCCATTGAAACTGTGAGATAATAAATGTGTGTGGCTTTAGGGGGCTACATTTATGATAATATTGCTACAGAGAAAGAGATAAATATATTGAGACACAAAACTACTAGTTTGATGACTAGTATCATCTAATTGTATTGTAAAAATCTTGGACCAACTCTAAAGGAGAAAAATAACTCTAGGACATGTGCTAAATCCTCCCACTGCTAGCTTAATCTGTTTTTATCCTTCATACTTACAGACTTAGAGATACCCACGAGTTTTCCCTCACCTGAGATGACAGCCCTATCCCTAGAACTGATGGATGCTCTGTGCAGCCACTGATAGCTATGATACCTCTCCTCATCCATCCTAGGGGTCCTGGGTGACACTATGTTAAAATATATGTTTTCATATGTATATATGAAAAGTATAACAAATACATTTAGTTGGAGTTTTATGTGGTGCTAGAACCTTTGGAACTAAAGATCCAAAGACCCAGATTATGCTTCATGAAGAAGAGATGGCATATCAAAATATGATTAAACAAACTGGTATGACCTAATGGAAATAAAGTAAGAGGGGAAGCCTATCTGGGCCTATCCATGTTCTTCTTGGCTTCTCTGTATGACATTGTTTCCTCTCAGGTAATGAGGCTTTCAAGAGAAAAAGGGGGAATGTTTTTATGGCTTGCTTTGAGGAGAGGAGTTTTAATTTCTATGATCTCCCTTGGGAAGAGGAATTCTAGTTCCTGTGAATTGTTTCCTAGGCAGAATGAGTAGAAAGGAACAGAAGGATGTTAAAAGGTCAGTAAGACCTTGATTCTGAGACTCTTTCAATATTCTTTATTTCAATGTACTGAGCATGCCAAGATGTTATACTTTAATGTATTGTGTTCTGAACTCCAGCACACACACCCGAGACTTATTGGGTCAAAGGAAATGTTTTTCAAGTCGGTTAGGTATTCTGTCCTTGGCATTTGAATTCAGGGATAAAGGCAGAGTTCACAAGGGAGGCTGAGGCATGAGGATTGCAAGTTCAAGACCAGCCTCAGCAACTTAGTGAGGTCCTAAGCAAGACCCTGTCTCAAAACAAAAATAAAAATAAAATAAAATGAAAAGGGCTGGGGATGTAGGTCAGTGGCCCTGAGTTTAATCCCAGTACCAAGAAGGCGGGGTGTGGGGGGGCAAATTATTAATTAAAAAATATGGCAAGAATCTGAATTTGGCAGGCATTATAGAATTGAGACCAGAATTAGAGCCTTTTTGATAAATAGTCCAAAGTGAACATGATCATGGGAGCCATTTAGAAGCAGCTGGACTTTAGAGAGGAGATTGGAGCAAGTCACAGGAAGAACTGGAGGTGAGAAACTCACTGGGAGAGAAAGGGAGACAGAGTGGGACTTAATGATATTCCAGTTTCCATGAAATCTGGTTTTCTGAAAAGTGGAAAGAAAAAGGTAAAGGAGAGACTCCTTTTCTTTGTAAAAACTCTTTCTTTCCTTAACCAAATTATACATAATCAAATGATATTCTGTTTGTTTTTAAATTGTTCTGTTCAAATATAAATGACAATATAGTGTATTCTGACATATTATATACATGGAGTATAACTTAGGATCCCATTTTTGTGGTATTACATGATCAAATGATATTCTGTATGTATACTTTTACATTTATATTTTGCTAGTATTTGCATAACATTTACATATGGTTTAAGTAGGTAATCCACAGTTATTGGCTTAAAAATCAAAAAGTTCAAAAGTCTCAGAATAGTGTTACCCCTCTGTAGACCATACTTTTTGCACCCTGTGCAAACTATCAGTGTTACAAGTTGTTATGGTTTGGATGTGAGGTGTCCCCCAAAAGCTCATGTGTGAGGCATGCAAGAAGATTCAGAGGAGAAAAGATTGGGTTATGAGAGCCTTAAGCCAATTAGTGAATTAATCCCTTGATAGGGATTAATTAACTGGAGGCAGGTGGGAAGTGGTTCATTGGAGGTGTGGCTATGGGGTATACATTTTGTACCTGGAGAGTGGAGTCTCTCTTTCCCTCTGCTTTCTGATCGTCATGTGAGCTGCTTCCTTCTGCCACACTCTTCTGCTATGACATTCAGCCTCACCTAGAGCCCAAGAAATGGAGCCCACTGTTTATGTCCTGACACCTCTAGAACTGTGAGTTCTCAAATAAACTGTTCCTTCTCCACAATTGTTCTGGTCAGGTCTTTTAGTCACAGCAGCGAAAAAGCTGACTAAAACACAGTGTGGTGCTGATCCTTCCAGATATTGTGCAGATTCAAGCAAAAATATATTTTTTTTCTTTTTCTGAATGTGGTCCAGCTGTACACACTGTTATTCACCTTAGCTTTTTTCACTTAACATATCTCATTGTTAAGGACTTTTCGCATCAGTACATAAAGTGCTTCCCCATGCCTTTGTATAGTGTTTCATGTGAATATACCATATTTTACATAGCTTGTCCCTTATCATTTTTCTCTGATTGCTAATAAGATTTTCTTGTTACTTTTAATTTTCAGTATGATGGGTCTAGGAGTGGGTTTCCTTATTTATTCTGTTTAAGATTAGCTAATCTTGAAAGTGCAGATAACATCTCATTCATTTTTGGAAATTCTCCACTATTATTTATTTGTATTTCTTTTTAATCTAAGCATTACAAGTATAAAACATCTCTGTCATCTCTTCCAGACCAGTTCTCATGCCACCGCATACTCAGCAAAAGTCTTGTGGTGAAAAATTTGTATACAGGAAAAACTATCTTTGACATTCCTTCAGATTCTAATCCACAGCATCCAACAACAGCAGCCATAAAGTTCAGCTGCCTGTTTAAGGCTGTCCTTCATCTGTCCTGCTTTCAGATTGGGCAATTGTGCCCACAGAGAGATCAAAGTGACTGTAGACTTCTGCTTTCCTGCAACACCTATCCTTTTTTTTAAAATAATTTAATTTATTCTTTATTTTCACAAATTTCCAATGACTTAAATTTTTTTTTATCCCATTTATCTGGAGTTTCTTCATTGTTATCACAGGGATGGGACCATTTGCAACCGTTTATACCCTAAGTAGACATGGATCTCCTAATTATTTTCATTATATTTTTAATTTACATTTAATTTTGCTGCTTTTAGCTCTCTATGATCCATACCTCTACTTTGCTTTAATTACTAATATGCTTCATTGTTTCTATCCCAGTTGTTTCTTCATTTCTGTGATTTTAGTTTTTTCCCCCATATTTTACTGAACTTTGTCAGCTCATGTTTTATTTCCAGTTGTTTAACCTTCTGTACTTTCCCTCTACCTTTTCTCTTATTCCTCTTATCTCTTGAATCTTGGGTTTTTACTTCTTTTTTTTTAAAGAGATAACTTTGTTAACTTATATTTTGAGAGATATGACCACATTTCAACTACTTTACAATGATACATTTTTTTACCCTGCTCTGTTCCCTCTATGTGACTCTTGTTCATTCTTGTACTTCTGACCTCTTTTATGGTGGGTTTGTATAGATTCTGTGCTAGTTGCTTTTCGATTATGAATTTTTGGAAACAAGTGAATTTTTTATTTTTGATTTGGACCTAGAGATTGAACCAGAGATTTTTACTATGTTCCAAGTTAGCAGAAATAATTTTTTTATCTATTTTTAATTTGTTCTAATTAGTTTTACATGACAATAGAATGCATTTTGACCCATCATACATAAATAGAGTATAACTTCTCTGGTTGTACATGATGTAGAGTTACACATGTCATGTAATCATATATGCACATAGGGTAATAATGTCTCATTCTACTATCATTCCTACCCCATGCCTCCTCTCCTCCCTTCACTCCCCCTCTCTAGTCCAAAATACCTCTGTTCTCCCTCCTACACATCCACCCTATTGGGAATTATCATTTGCATATCCGAGAAAACATTCGGCCTTTGGTTCTTTGGACCTGGCTTATTAGCAGAAATAATTTTTAAAGATGATTTTCCATGTGAGTTCACTTGTCTTTTACTTCTTCCCAGTCAACAGATGCAAGGTCTGTGATTGATATTTTTTTTGCACAATAAGAAGTCTTTTCTTCCCTTCTGTGTCTGAAGCAGTCATATGAGTTCCTGCAAAGTTAGTTGCTTACCTGTGAATCTTCCTGTGGTCTCATTCCTCTGCTTCTTGGAACTACATGGGTCCAAAGAAGGTCCTGCTGTCAGCTCTTTATCTTGTTTTCCTCACCTATCACACAGGTCAGGTTTTTGCTTCAGGAGAAGTTCCGCTTCTTCCTCTCCTTATCTTTTGAGAAGCTTATTTTACTTGTCCTTTCTCTACTTCTATAGCTTTCTCTGTTTTTGACTGCTCAAATTTGTGCCCTATTTTTACTTTTTTGACAGCTTGTTCTTTCTTTTTATATTTTGAGGTTTCAACTTTTTTCTTGTTTTCACAAAAATTGGGCTAGTGATATTATTTTCCTTGTTGGTGTTGAATGATTTCCAAGAAAGAAGAGGGAAAATGCAGATTTTAAGTTACCACCTTTAAACTTGTAGTGATTTTATAGTTTATTGAATGTCACCTATGTGTCAGGTTCTATTAGAATGACTATTGCAATACAAGTTAAGAGTTATTTGTAATCTGGAAGAATCAGATCATGAAAGACTTTTTTTATAGAGGGCAGCAATTTAAATAAGATCAAATTTTAGTTTACAGTAATGTAGTTTATCTTTTGCATAGATTTTAATTAACATTGAAAAATCTCTAGATTTGGTTTTATAACTTACATCGTAACCCTTTCATGATACCTCATATCTTAGGATGATAATCACATTTAATTACTTAAGATATTCTGTATAAAATCTTTTGCATAAATCCAGATGAGTAGTTGTTCTCTGTTCTTGTCATCCACTGACTCTTCACAATAGCCTGTTGTTATCCCTGTTAACATCAGATGAGGACACTGAGGATCAGAGAAGTTAAATAACTCACCCAGAGTGAGTGACAGAAACAGCTATGACACCAGACTGTTGCTTCCCTAGCCTGGGACCATCATCTTTTTTTCTTAGTGTCCACATCCTGCTGCTTGCCTTGAGAATCGCTAGGAAGCTGCCTTCCATTTTTCTTCTAAAATGAAAACCCTTGCTCGTTAGTGTTTTTGTTGATTTTCTTTTTCCCTGGTCTTTTAAAACAAGTTTTTGGTAGAATGCATCACATAGTAAGGGCCAGATTAGCGTTTGTGTCAATGGAAAGATTGCTTTTCATTTTCTAAGACTGGGTCCCCACTTATACAACTACACTTAAGACCTACATTTCTTACGGAAACAAGATTTGGTAAATTCCTGTCTAGCCTCCCTTTCCAAGCCCCTCTCCTTTTTTTTCAAAACCTCTGATCCCCTTCAGTCTTCCAAACGCTCGAAGAGGCAATATATTGTTTTTTTATTAATCTAAAAAAAATTTATTTTATTTATTTAATTTTTTATTAGTTGCTCAAAACATTACAATGATCTTGACATATCATACATTTGATTCAAATGGAGTACATAATCTTATTTTTCCACGTGTACAGATTGCAGGATCACATTGGTTATATAGCCACGTTTATACATAGGACCATACTAGTGTCTATTGTATTGTGCTGCCCTTCTTATCCCTCGTCCTCTCCCCTCCCCTCCCATCACCTCTTTCTACCCAATCTACTGTGACACGTTTCTCTCTCTTTTTTCTTCCCCCTCATACCATCTTATATGTAATTTTGCATAACCATGAGGGTCTCCTACCATCTTCTGTGCAATTCCCCTTCTCTTTCCCATTCCCACGCACCTCTCATACCTCAACATTGTAGAGGCAATATATTCTTAAGTTATATGTGATATATCATTCTTATGTCCTTTTACAGTCTTCAAAAGAAAATATTTCCATGGCTTGCCCTCATCAGAATATAATATTGGTGGGTTATGATGCTAACAAATTCACTTTTTATTCACATCTTTTAGAAAAGCCTATGACTAGATAACACTGCATAGACAGGAGATTTACTGGGGAAATTTCTTTGAATAATGAGGAGGGAAGAAGTAAAAGTAGGCAGAGAGCCTTCAGGCTATGATCTGGGTTGGAAAACTGTGATGAAAGAGAAATGGGTAGGAAAAGTCTTGATTTGTGGGGCCTTTCTGAGAAAGTTTCAGCTAGGCTGATGGAGAACCCTGGAGTCAAAGCTGCTGAGGTAGAGTCCCATATTGGGCAGGAATGGGACAGAATTAGTTACTCTGCCATGCTCAGTCTGACTGCAGACGCCCTGGAAGCAATGCAGCTTCAGAGCTCAAAGGCAGCCGACACGGGCAGTCAGCCAACTAGGCTCGGTTCAACAGTCTTTTCTGAAGACAGTCTGACTGGTATATCTATCTCCATAGCTGTTACAGCACCTGACTTCTTGGCCACCGTGCACTTGTAGCAGTAGACAAAGGGAGCAATAAGATAAAAGAATAAAAGAACTTTGTCTTGTCCCATTTGTTTAATTGAAATTAACTCATTTTCAAAGTGGACAGTTAGACTTAAATTCAGAAACTTTGGCCAAAATGCCTGGACCGTGTGTGTCTAGGACAGGAGGTCTATGATTCAGTTTAGTTTTAGGAGGCATTGGCTCAGCTCCTCAGTCTAGAGAAGAGATGGAAGGCAAGAGGCCCCAATCCCTCTGCTATTTGAGAGAGGAAGCACCTGTAAATTGTAAGGCTTTGACTCTGGCTTCTTTTTCTGAACTCAGTTGCTTTGTATATCTTGGGAAGCTGAGACAATAAAGAGGTTTGCATAGATGGGTGTTTCTCATTATAGAATTTTTAAGATGAGAATTCATAGTTTGGGAAAGTTTAGCTTTTAAAATAGGAAGAATCTTACTGGATTTTTAGAGACAACTTTTTTTTTTCTATTTTTAAAGTGTAAAATGATAGATACTTGAAGGTATCTTAAAAACATGATTGTCTCAGGAAAGAAATCTTTTGCAGTGGCAGGAATTCCTTCACAGCTGCCACTGGGTTTCAAACAAGGTAGACTTCAGGCCTTCATTATTCTTTGCATTTTAGTTGGGAATGTTAGGAAGCAAGACAGCAAATACAGAAGAATCTGAGTCACTTTAAAGTTTCTTCCTTCTTGCCGTATGTACTTCACCATGAAGTTTGTGGAAAAGTCATAGAATTCATTTGATTAATTTAGATAGATAAATGGAGACCAACTATGAGCCCTCTGGGCTTCAGTGACATAACAGAAATAAGGCAGGCAATGGACTTGGCCAAAAAGGAGCAAGGACAAATTATTACACTTAGAATTGGCATGCGTTTTTTTTTTTTTTTTTTTTTTTAAGAGAAAGAGAATTTTTAAATATTTATTTATTTATTTAGTTTTTGGTGGATACAACATCTTTATTTTATTTTTATGTGGTGCTGAGGATCGAACCCAGCACCCCATGCATATCAGGCGAGCATGCTACTGCTTGAGCCACATCCCCAGCCCTGGTGTGAGCTTTTATTTTCAAACTTTATCTCTTAGTTACCCTTGTTGATAACCATGACATAGATTACATAATTTGTTATCTCTCCCACCTAGTGATAAAAAGCTATCCATTTGTGGAAAGGACAAAACCCAAACACTTTGAAATCTTTATTTTTACCAAAGAAGTTATTTCTTGGTATACTAGTCTATTTTAATAATGAGAATTGAGTTATTAAATTAATAGAAATTAACAAAAAGGCATATTTGACCTGTTGAACATAAAGGGTAATAAAATGGCCCTGGTGGCTTGTGGAATTAGTAGTAAAATGTGTTGTTAAGGTATTGCCATGAAAAATCTTCAGATTGTTCTTAGCTAGGCAAATCATGTTAACACTTAAGCATACATTTTCCTACTATGAAGATAATTACTCTGATTTAATCTTATTTATCAAACAGCAGGAGTTCTCCTCCTATGACTGTCTGTTTTATTGATATACTTAATTACTTAAGAATGATTTCACTAGCTTCCCAATATTTTTTTCCATTCTCCTTGTTTTGATTCTATAGGATGTTACTTGTTGTTTTTTGTTTTGATTCTCATCATGCTTGACTTTTTTGAACCCTCTTGAATTTTATAGCCTACCACCCACTGGATAAAATCCAGCATCTTTAATGGTCTACAAGGCTGTCCGTGACAATGAGTTCTGCCTACTTCTTTGGTCTCATTTCCAGCTATTTCCTGCTGAGAACTTTATGCTTTGATACTACAGAGTTACTCACAGAATCTCTCACATCCACTTCCCTGTCTTTTGTCTTAAAAGACATTAGCTCCATAGAATCCCCTTCCAGCCCTTTCCCCCTCCTTACCTCCATTCCATTTTCTTCAGCTGACCAACTCCAAATCATTTTGAAAATCTTAGGACAGTGGTTCCCTCCGTCCTTAAGCCTTTCTGATTCCCTCTCTCTGGGTTGGGGTTCTGCCTCTGTGTTCTCATGGTAACCTGTTCACTTCCCTCTGACTTTCCACAAAGAGTGAAATCATCTTTTATGTGTCTGTCTCCCTCCAGCACAAGCAAACCTCCTGGGGACAGGAAGCATTTTATCATTCATCTTGCACCACCCTCCTAGCAAAGTGCCAGACACTTTATGCTTTGTAATAAATGCCTGTGGAGTAGAATTCCAATTTCCTCTACTTTGAATTTACATATCCTTGTCCCTGATATTCCAGGCATTTGCATCTCTCTTAGAAATTTTGGCTAGCTTGAGCATGTTGTTATTTTAACTCTGGATAGTGGTTCATGTTGTCGTTTCAGTTACTGTTTTAGTGTTCTAAGTCAAATAGAGAGACCTTTAGACTTGGGAATTATTAAACATCTTGTAGAAAGCTCTGCATATTAAAGAAGATCTGACAGCACAGTAATGAAAAAGGAACATGGTTTAGTGACTAACATGAGGCAGCTTTTAATTTGAATCCTTTTCCTGCTGATGACCACAGTGCAGCTACATGGGAATCGTGAATCGCAGGGTCCTCCCCTTCCTTTGATATAAATTGAAGATCCCAGCAACGCAATTCATTGTATTGTGAAAACCAGCTCAACCAAGTGACGCAAATGCCTCCAGCAAGTATGATCTTCTTCAAAAATTCTTGGTCAAAATGTAATACAAGTTTTTTTTTTTTTTTTTCATTTCTATTTATATTCACTGAGTCCGAGACAGAGCAGTATTACTACTGTCTGGGTATTTGGTGAACATTATGCTAGATGGATCTAAGTTAAAATAATTAGCTCTGAAGCATTAGCCCTAGAAATAATTTTCACTTGTGTAGATTTCTTTTGCAGCTTTGCTAAGAGTGGATGCATAAAGTATGGAGATGAGGCCACTGCCATGTATCCTTGTTGAAAGTGAAAAGGGAAGTTAATATGCTTCTCCAAAAAAGAATATTCTGTCATCCCTTCCTAAAGACTTTGCAGTTCTGTAGTTAGTGGGGAATCTGTAGCTGTCAGTCCTAGGTGTGGAATTTGGGCTAGTCATATTCTTGCTGGATTTGGGTGGCCTCATGTCTGCAATGCCTTCTCCCTCATCATTCAGGGAGAAGAAGTTGATGGTTTTAAGTATTAACACTTAATCATCCTTGAAGTAGCAGCTACAGCTGGGCTCCACAGGGAGCTGGCAACATAGAGGGCTGTCTGGGAAGGTGAGGCACAGAATCCATACAGGCACCTCCCAAGCCATTGCTCTGTACACAGGGCTGGGCACATAGCCAGCTTCAGATAGAAACTGCCAACCTCCAGGTTGACAGAAGGCAACCACAGGTGTCTTTTGAAAAGCCCATGCAAAATTCTCTCCCAGTGGCTTGCCAAAGTTTTCAGAAGCTATTCGACCCTTTTAAGGCTTTAGTGGGCAAGAATAAAATAAACATGAATAATAGACAGCTGAAGGCACACACAGCAGATTCTATCCATAGCTTGTTCTTATTATCTGAGTTTCTGTCGGGTTTCCTGTCTCATACTTCTGTAAGAATTCCTGGCAATAACACTAATGACAGTAACTACTAAAACTATGAAATAAGAACCAGGTGTGCCACGTATTCTTCTGAGTGCCTTATAGGTATGATCTCAGTGAATTCTCACAATAGTCTCATATAATAGGTGTTTTAGGCCTGGTTTAGAGATTAAGGGAATTGAGAGACAGAGGTTTCATGATTTGCCTCAAGTAAAGCTCCTAGTAAGTAAGATTTAGACCTAAGACATGTACATCTAGAACCTATTCATGCTATACTGTCTCCCTGAATGGTGCTAGCCTTTTGGATTGCTATCATTTTTTTTTCTTGGTTTCTGTGGTTAGATTTGACTCTATTACAAGATTTTGTTGTCATTGGCAGCATGTTATTTCCCCTTTGTCTAAGCCCTGTCCTTTTGGTTAGCTTACCTGTGAATTGCCATTTGGGGCACATGCCAGTCCTGGTTGCCTGCCATCCTCTTCGGCTCTCTGGCCTCAGTTAGTAGGTAGCTTCAGTTCCATCTTTAAGGGGCAGAGATACGGCTTACGTACAAAGAAACCCATAGAGAGCCAACAGCTCACCTTATCAGTGAGTTATAGTGCCTGGGCAAGTCCCTGCTCTTTTTAACTCGACAGAACCTGAATTATACAGATGATAGCGGTGGAATCTATTAATTGTTGTGGATGCTGCAATAAATTACCACACAATAGGATGGCTTAAAACAACAGAAATTTGTTCTCTCACTTAGGGAAACCAGAAATCTGAAATCAAGATGTTGGCAGAGGGGCATTCCACCGGAGGCCCCAGGAGTAAATCTGTTCTTGGCCTCCTCGAGTAGTGCCACCGCACTCCAGTCTCTGCTTCTGTGCTCATATTTTCTACTCCTATTCTGTTGAATCTCCCTCTGCCTCAGTCTTATAAGGACATCAGCTAATGGGTGTAGAAGCCCTCAAAATCTTTAATTTTTACACAACTATTTCCATATTAAGTACTTTTCACTTTCACCATGTAAGGTTATATTCACTGGTTCTGGTTTAGGATATGGATAAGTCTTTCTGGGGGCCACCATTCAATTCATGACCCATGTCCAGACTACAGTCATTCTACATGGTCCCATGCAAGACATTGCTATTTACAGAGCTCCAACAAGACCCAGACTTATCAGTACAGCTAGCTTCTAGGCAGCCACTATCCACTGGCTTTGGAGACACCATCAATTTTTCTATACAGGATGATCTACAGGTACCTTTTACCTTTTAGTCCTTACATTTGGTGTCTGCTACTCTTGGCAAACACCAGCCAAGGTGAAGATTATGTGTAAATCCCAAAGAGGAGTTGAAGTGCTTTACTCTTTATAGATTGGTGGGAAAGTAAAGTGAAGATTTAATCATCACTGAGGAAAAAATATTTTTGTATGTATTAGAAAGCTACTTTTCTGAATATGCTTAAAGAATGATGCTGTCTTGAATGGGAGAAAATCCTTGCCACTGTTCCTCAGATAGGACACAAGTATCTAGGCTATACAAAGAACTCAAAAAACTTAATACCAAAAGCAAGCAAACAAACAAAAAACCAAATAACCCATTCAATAAATGGGCAAAGGAGTGAAACAGATACTTTTCAAAAGAAAAAATACAAATGGTCCACAAACATGTGGAAAAAAATGTTCAACATCTCTAGCAATTAGAGAAGTGCAAATTAAAACAACATTGAAATTTCATCTTATTCCAATCATACTGGCAATTATCAAGATAAGGAACAATAAATGTTAGTGAGGATGTAGGGGAAAGGGTACGCTCATATATTGTTGGTGGAACTGCAAATTAGTGCAACCACTCTAGAAAGCATCATGGAGATTCCTCAAAAAACTAGGAATGGAGCCACCATATGTCACAGGTATCCCATTCTTTGGTATATATCCCAAAGATCTAAAACCAACATACTACAGGGACGCAGCCACATCGATGTTTATAGCAACACAATTCACAATAGCCAAGCTATGGAAACAATATAGGTGCCCTTCAACAGATGAACTGATAAAGAAAATGTAGTATTTATGTGCAATGGAATATTACTCAGGCATAAACAATAATGACTTTATGGCATTTGCTGGTGAATGGATGGATCTGAAGGATCTTGCTAAGTGAAATAAACCAGTCCCCAAAAGTCAAAGGTCAAATGTTTTCTCTGATATGTGGAAGCTACTCCAAAATAAGGGAGGGCATAAAAAAAGAATAGAAGAAATCCCAGTGGGGTAGAAAGGGCAATAAAGAAAAGGGAGAAAGGATGGGATAGAGAAAAACAGTGGAATGAATCTGACCTAACATTCCTATGTATATATGAATATACTATAGTGAATCTCATAATCATGTACTTTCACAAGATACTAAATAAAAAGTCTATAAATAAATAGAAGAAATATCAATAGAGTAGAAGGGAGAGAAGAGAGGAATAATAGAAGAGAGGAAAAGGGATAATACTGGAAATTGAATTTGAGGAAATTATATTCCATGCTTTTATAATTATGTCAAAATGAATCTTAATGCTATGAATAGTTAAAAAGAACAAATAAAAATAAAAAAATAATTATTCTGTCTTCTTCTAGCTCATTCCTTCCTATTGTTTGGTCATTAGGATATCAGAATCTTAAAATCTGCCCAGGATTATATTGACTGTGCTTGTCATCTAGGCATTTCCATAAAAACAAGAAACTGTTGGAAAATAGAGACTACAATTTTAAAAAATTATTTTGTACAATTTATTTTGATCCTGCATTTGAATCTGTCTTAATCTCTTCATTTACTGATTTGGCATTGCTTTTAGTTTCTTGTTTCCAGTTTAAAAATTCCTGTACATTATCTTTTGATATTAGATCAGTTGTGGGGGAGGAATATGTAGTGTGATAGTTTGGTATTCAGACAAATTTGATTCAAATCTTGACCATGCCAATTAGAGACTGTGTGACTTTGGGCAAATGAAAATGATCATAATAGCTACTAGATTTGGTGAGATCCAGAAATGACATAAATAAAATAGTGCCCCCCTCATAGTCATTGCATGAATAAGGTGCTTTGGAGGTAGAAGAAAGATAAACATTTTCTTTGATTTAACAAAACCATTCTGAAAATAGTAACAACTACATTTCAATTCAGTGATAGAGAATTAATACAGACTAGAGCCTGATTATCAGCCAAATACTTTTTGAGCACAGCAGATCCCACTTTAGCTTGGCTATGATTAAACAGTGACATCACTGGGGAAGAACAATTTTGAGGGTAATCGTATTCTGTGTTGAAATATTTTTGGAAACAGAAATGGTAGGAAACCCATCCAGTTAAAAGGACTTTATTTCTATTGTAATTTCATTGAAGATAAAACAATTCTGCTCTGTGAGTAAATGGTTGGCATGCTGATTTTTGCTAAAGCATTATTACTCACATGCTGATTGGCTTAGAATTCTAATACTTCCATATTAAAGGTTATTGGAAAAAAACTTTAATATGTATGTACAGATCTGTGTACCTTGAAAAGACTAACATGATCTTGGAACTCAATTGCTTTCCTTCTGAACTCCACTCATGGCCTTATATTTCTTCATTCTTTAGTTTTGCACTGTATCATATTAATTCTGTTCCTGTTTTTGTATATACTTGTTATGGTATTAATGTGTTGTTAGCAAGGAAGCTCACAGGAAGCGCAGAGATGGATATCTATTTCAGTAAGGCTTTGCCCAGTACTATTTGAACTCCAGGGGGGCACTTAGGAGACACCAAGTGCTAATACTGAACATGTTGATGTTATCCTCAAATGGGAGATGAAAAGTGGCTGGGCCTGAGAGAAGTGCAGAGCAGTGTCAAGAAAGAACACAGACTTTGATGGCCATAGACCTGGATTCAAACCTCAGCTCCACGACTTGAGCAGCTTTCCAACTTGGAGCAAATCTCTTGCCATCGGAGTCTCATTTTTTCTTGATTTTTAAAATGTATTACAATAATACAGATCAACAGAGTTGCTTTGGAGAGAGCCAACTGGCACTGTGTTTGGCTCATAGCAGATGCATGCTATCTGAACTCCTGTCTTCTCTTTCCTTTTGGATGGAAAACAAACAAAACCAAAACAATAGCACACATATTCCTAAAACAAAAAACCAAACCAAACCAAATGACCCCATGTTAATATTCAGATCTTCTTATTTCTCAGTGATTCATAGAAATTTTTTGAACCAAGATTGTGTTTCCTTTCACAGTAGAAAAAAATCAGCACAAGAATTAATTATTTGATTAATCAAGATTCCTTGGTATTATTCTTTAGTGGAGCATTATGCTTTTTAAAAGCCTGCTATGCTTGTAGCTTCTTAGTTCAGTTTGCTTTATAGGAGTTATTTGAATAATCTTATATGCAAGTGACTATATATTAATTATAAGATATAATCATTCATTCACCACATAGTCAAAATATTTATTGAATGAATACAATGTTGAAACAGAACTTAGGTATTTCTTTCTTCTATTTCCACATTCTGTTCTTTCATTTATTTGGGCTAATTTTTTTTCAACTGACTCATTTACTTCATAAATATCTCTTGTGCTAATCACTAGCTATATTGGTAAATAATACTCTTTTCCTGCCCTCAAAATGCTTATAGATATTGAGAAAATTGGAGGAGAAAATAGAAAATTTGATATACATATATGTACACACATATATATATCTTCTGTGATATATATATGTCATATATATATATATGTATATATATATATATATAAGTGTGTGTGCACGTATGTATATATGTTATGTAAATGTGTGTGTGGAGATTATATATATGTGTGTGTGTGTGTGTGTGTGTGTGTGTGTGTAAGTTTTTCAAATGTTCTACTTATTTTGAGGAGGATGGATTGGATTTAGCTTGGACTAAAATGCAAGCAGTGGAAGAATCTACTAGAACAGCAGTGAAGAGGTATTCTTCAGAATCAATCAGGTCTAGGTTTTTGATTCCTAGCTTGGTCAACTTTGACAAAAGTAGGAAATCTATCTATAGTCTTAGTCAAACTATATGGAGCATGCACATGCTTGAATATGTCTATGCATGTGTGAATGAGTTTGTGCATGTACTTATATTTATAAGTTGGATCTCCTGGCTGTCTTTATTGGGGAAAGCACTGGGTAGTAATGGGATTGTGCTTATTGGAGCACTGAGGAGCACAGATGGGAAAGGAACCATGCTATGTGTGGTAGTTAGCTTAGATAATAAAATACCTAAGATAAGTAACTTATGAAGAGGAAATTTTTATTTTGACTTATGGTTCTGGAAGTTCCAGTCCATGATCAGATTACCCATTGCTTTGGGCCTCTAGTTGGGGCACTAGATGCCAATGGTCAGCCACACATGGCAAAGAAAACTATTTACATCATTAACCAGGCAACAAAGCAAGAGGGGAGAAGAAAAAGACTAGGGTCCCACAATCTATTTGAGGACATGGCCCCAGTAATCTAAGGACCTCCTTACCAATTCACTCTCTCCCAAGAGTACAACCCTGGAGAACAAAACTTTAACATTTGGACATTTGAGGGACACTCATCAAAACAATAGCACACAATTTTATAAGAATATAAGAACTGAAATCTTAGAGGATATGAAAGTGTATTAACAATAGTTCTCCAGAGAAACAGAATCCATATGTATAATGAAATAATAAGTTCTAAACAGAATAAAATCAGGCAGAGAAGGATACTATTATGAGTCAACCTATATACCAAAAGTAAAAATCCTACGTTGATTATCAATGAAACAAAAGACTTATATTCATCCATCAGTAAGCAAAAGTCCAGCTTGTTCATCTCAGTGAAGACAGACATATCTCAAGTCTGGCCAACTTTCTCCTAGAATGTAGTGGATTTACACAAATGGCTACCTTAACTTATTCAGGTGCATACTCAGTTCTGCAGCAAGGTGTGAGCGGTCTATACCTGCGGGAGCTCCCCATGAAACCATAGGTGTGGATTGATAGAGGGCTAGCAGTTCTGTGAAATAGGTCACTGGGGGGTATAAACCATCTGCTCATGCAATTTAGTTTTACCTTCAGAATCTTATAAGGTAGCAATTTCCCTTGGTCATGGAGTGCTGCTGAGGTTGGTGTGCTCACTTAGACTCTGTTCTACCATCCTTCAACAGTAACTTCCTGACCTGCAAAAAGGTAAAAATCCACTTAACCCAGATTACTTTACCATAAGCTTTTAGATACAGTCACACAAGAGTTGGGAAGAAGACAGACAAAGGCCATTTTCAGTCCCCTTTTGCTGTTTTCTGCTAGGAATCAACTTGGTAGAGACATAAATTCTTCTACCAGGAATTCTGTAGTATTTTATCTTCAGTCTCTAGGTGTTACAAGGAGTTTGTGGTGGTGGTTGCTGCAATTTGGTTCTCTGTGGCCTGAACTGTAGTTACTATAGTTTTCTTTAAGACTATTTTTTAACATTAATACTTTAAAAGCTTTTATTTTACTTATTTTTAATTTATTCTAATGTTCTATATGACAGCAGAATGATTTCCAATCCATATTACACATATATAGCCCAATTTTTCATATCTCTGGTTGTATACAATATAGTCACACCATTCATGTCTTCGTACATGTAGAGTAATGATGTTCATCTCATTCCACTGCCTTTCTTATCCCCCTACCCCCTTCTTTCCCCTCCCTCCCCTTTGCCCTCTCTAGAATTTGTCTATTCCTTCCCTGCTTCCCCACCCCATCCCCATTATGAATCAGCATCCTTATATCAGAGAAAACATTTGGCATTTGGGTTTTGGGGATTGGCTTGCTTCACTTAGCATAATATTCTCCAATTCCATTCATTTACCAGCAAATGCCATGATTTTATTCTCCTTTAATCCTGAGTAATATTCCATTGTGTATATATACCACATTTTATTTATCCATTCATCTACTGAAGGGCATCTAGGTCGATTCCACAGTTTAGCTATTGTAAATTGTGTTGTTATAAACACTGATGTGGCTATGTCCCTGTAGTATGCTGTTTTTAAGTCCTTTGGGTTTAGACCAAGGAGTAGGATAGCTGGGTCAAATGGTTCCATTCCCAGTTTTCTAAGGAATCTCCATACTGCTTTCCATATTGGCTGCACCAATTTACAGTCCCACCAGCAATGTATGAGTGTGCCTTTCCCCCTACATCATCACCAACACTTATTGTTGTATGTATTATTTTTTTAAAAATATTTTTTTTTAGTTGTAGATGGCCACAATATCTTTCTTTGTTTATTTTTTATGCAGTACTGAGGATCAAATCCAGTGCCTCACAGGTGGGAGGCAGTTGCTCTACCACAGAGCTACAGCCCCAGTCCCAGCCTCTGTTGTATGTATTCTTAATAGTTGCCATTCTGACTGGAGTGAGATTGGGCATGGATTAAAACTAAAAAGCTTCTTCTCAGCAAAAGAAACAATCAGTGAGGTGAATAGAGAGCATAAAGAATAGGAGCAAATTTTTATCACACGCACATCAGATAGAGCACTGATCTCTAGGATATATAAAGAACTCAAAAATCTTAACACTAAAAAAAAAAAAAAACCCAATAAATAAATGGGCCAAAGAACTGAACAGATACTTCTCAGAAGATGATATACCATCCGTCAACAAATATATGAAAAAATGTTCAACATTTCTAGCAATTAGAGAAATGCAAATCAAAACTACTCTAAGACTACCTTTTAAAGAGCAGTTTTATGTTCACAGAAAAATCCAAAGGAAGGTACAGAGATTTCCCATATATTCTCTGTCTCCCACATGCCCAGCCCTCTTTCAAAAACATGTTCATGATCTCATTGTGGAGTGGTAGTCTCGGAGGAAATTGCTCTTGGTGATTAATTTTATGATGTTCTACCAATTATTTTGGAGGTGTAACTTAGAACTCTTTCTTCCAATATTTCTAATAATTTCAGAACGAGTCATTTCCTGTGGTAGATTCCATCCTGAATAATTACCTAGAAGGAGTTTATGTGCATTGAAACTTGACGGGTACAGAACAACCTATTTTAAGGGTTGGCATATCATCCAACATTCATTTCATGAATCAATTCATGGTGTCAATTGATGTGTTATGGTCAACTATTTTGTCTCTAACTGGATCTGATACCAAAATTAAAGCCTTATTTATTTCAGAACACTGGGAATTTCCACTGTGATTCTGTCAATGGGGCCTGTCACAGTCTCCAGTTGATCATGATCCACTGCAGACTCTTTTTAGCTGTCTTTGTGTCTCCTGGGTCCTAGGGGCCAAGTCGCAAAACTGCTTCTACTACAGTCTCTGCCATCTCTTGCTCTTGGCCTTACTCCAAGCTGGCATTGGCTTGGATTGCTTGTTAGATTTGTTTTTTCATATTATAAACAAATATGGATGTCCTTTTTATTTAGAATGGATGAATGTTAACATTTGCCATGTTCCTTCAAATTGTTTTTTAGAGAAGTAAAATATCCCTGATACAGTTAAAGACCCTTTGCAGTTCAGTGCAATTTCATCTTCCTCTTTCCCTCCCCAGAGGCAGCCCAATCCTTGTGGCATTTGCCAATAAATAGATGGAATTGGAGAACATCACTCTAATCGAAGTAAGCCAATTCAAAAAACAAAAACAACAATAACAACATCAAAAACAAACGCTGAATGTTTTCTCTAATATGTGGATACTAATCCTAATAAGGCAGGGAAGAATAGCTTGTTAGATTTTGAGCAGCAAATCCACTTGGGTATCTTTCCTTCCAAATTCACAAGGGTTTAAAGGTGCTATGTGATGTTGTTAGTGGGAATGTCTTCTTTAGCAGGGATATCATGTCATACTCTAAATCCTAGAAGTCCAGGAACAGGTTGTATCTCTTTCTTAATGGCACTGAGTACTTGAATGAGTATCCTAACATATCTAGGCTCTTGATACTATGAATTTTTATGGAACTTTCTTATGATTTCTGGAATGCTAGTATCATATCAGGGTTCCTAGGGGACCTGATACTTCCTCTTCACCAGCTTCTTTCTTCATGATATGCTCAACGTTGTGGACTAGCATGGTACCCTGTGTGTTGGTGGGAACTGTACTCCTTATGCTAACAAGTGAAAAGGATATAAAAATGATATCTGTTTTTGATAGCATTTTGATTTTTGGGATAGAGAAAAAGCATGTAATAGAATGCTAGCACATTGCAGGGGCTGGGAAATGTATTAGTTTGTTCAAGGTGAGAGACCACATCTGGAATATCTGATGGTGTATGGAAATCTAGTGTCATTCTGAAATGCCCATCCTGCTCTTCATAACCCAGACAGGCAAGTAAAATGGGGATGTGATAGATCTCAGCATCTCATCTTTCAAATCTTAGATGGTGGCTCTAATCTCATTGAGTCTGTGGATGAGATGTTACCTTTGGTTTATCATTGTGGTAAGGAGGAAAGATTCCAGGGTGTCCACTGTCTCTTCTAATATAAACATCATTCTCTGGGGTTAGAGACCATCTGTGAAAATTTTGCCAGTAAGCCAATATTAATACAACTGTGCACTCATGAAATGAGCAATAACCACGAAACATGTTTATGGCAGTCACTGTGCCTACTGTTTAACAGTTTGGGACCCAAAATCTCTCACTCAATACCTATAGCTCCCATTCTGACCAGTGGACCATCATGGCACTAGAATCCCTTAGGGATAATCATCCCTCTTCCCAGGAACCAACCATTAACTCTCAAACTTGCCAGTTTTCTTAGCCTTTATTTAAGTTGCTTGGGTCTAGTTTTGTCTCTGTTAAAGTTCAATCTCTGCCAACTAAAGAATGATCAATCTGTTTTTGCGAGATCACTATCTAGTGCAAAGAATTCTCCAGGACTAGTAAACAGGGAGTGGTATTTATAGATGAAAATGGAAAAATGACTTTAAATTGTAATTCCCAAAGACATACCATTGCCTGTCCTATCTGTCAATCTAGCCATCCATCATCTATCTAATATTACCTCTTGAGCTTTCCTTCTTGCTAAGAGTTGAGAACTTCCCTAAAGACTAGAAATAAATGTAGTAGTTGGAGAGATTCAAGAGCCTGCAGCCTGGTGCTGCAGCAGCCATTTCAGAAGATTGGGCAGCCCTCTTAGCTCCACCATTAAGTAAGTCCAGATTTCAGGAATGGGGCAAAATGGAGATTAGAAAAACAATAATCACCTTGTTCTCCATAGAAATTCCTTATTTTCTAATTGTGGTTGACTTAGAACTTTGCAGGTGTGCTCTATCTTTGTCTCTGTCTCTCTCATTACTCTATATAATATTGCTTCATATGTATATTAAATGTATGTATATGCATGTGTTATGATCAAATTCAGGACCCCCAAAAGACCACCAGAGACCAAGATCGATGTAAGCAGCAAAGAGGTGTTTATTGTGAGCTAGCTCGGTCCTCCGCGCACACACACAGCAACTGGTGACGCTGAGAGGCCCCGAGCCCAGGGTTTGCAGCAGTTTTATACACTCTTTGGGGAAGGCAGGGACTTCACATACATCATAGCATCTCTTAGCAAATCATCACACACCGCAGGAAAATCATAAAACAACTCTAAAACATGATTAGCACATTCACTGGCAGGAACAAATTGGGTAAGGATGATTGGCTAGTATAAGAGGGGGATTCGTTTGAACTGATTGGTTTAAGCCAT
Organism: Callospermophilus lateralis; assembly: GCF_048772815.1. Taxonomy (NCBI): domain Eukaryota; kingdom Metazoa; phylum Chordata; class Mammalia; order Rodentia; family Sciuridae; genus Callospermophilus; species Callospermophilus lateralis. The sequence goes on along the minus strand of NC_135306.1, from coordinate 120,875,077 downwards.
GAGGGGTGTACATGCTGAACTACATGGTTTCCCAACATGTTGTCAACCACCATAAACTACTGGGAGGGTCATCTGGCATCCCAGGTATTTCCCTGTCTCATGCTGATTGGTGACTGCTAGGGGGTTGCTATGGGTCCCTACCTAGCCTGACTGAGTCAGGGACACCTGGTGCATCAGATCTCTCCTGTTATTTATAGATAAACAACTCAGCAGGGCCGTATGTGCCTAGGAGTGCTCTGTGGGTCTTTCCAAGGACAAAGGTCATGCCCCTTCCTTGGATAGGCTTTGCTCTGAGGTAGAGGCTGGTTTTTCACATGTATATATACAATGTGTGTATGTATATATGTGTATATATATGAATGTACTTAAAAATAGATATTCTTTCCTTCTTGTGCCTGAGTTTGGAGCCAGCAGTAATTCCTCTTTAAGAACCAGAATCCTATAGAAGAATAATTAAGCATTCAAAGCCTATTCTTTGTTGGACTCCTATTTAGTGAAATCCAGAAGAATTGATAAGTAAAGGAGATGATTTTGCTTAATGAAATCTATTTTTTTTCAGGAGACTGATATTATAGCCCCTTTGGAGCATGCCTCTGACTGTCTAAAAATTTTACTGAGTCTTTATCTTGCTACATACAATCAAATGTGTATACAAATGCACGATTTCTCTCTTTTCTTTTCTTTTTCTTTCTTTTTTTTTGTCCTTGGAGCCAATGCTTAAGGAGAAACTGGGTCTCAGGCAAGACAGGACATGCCCACCCCTTCTTGGTCTCCCCTGGGAGCATGATCTTGTTCTTTCATCCAGAGTGGTATCCTCCTGAGAAGCTGTGGTGAATGGGGTCCCAACTGCATCTTGTGATTTAAAAAGCTCCTTCAGTGTGATCAACAGCTCCTTGAGAGTCTTACAAGAGGTAGGAACATAAACTTTTTTTGTTGTTGTTATTAGTCACCTTAAGTAATGATGCAGCTAGCTCAGCCCAAGGGTTTGGGAAAAGATCAAATGCCAACCTCCCCCAGGGTAGATCCAAGTAAGACAGCAGCACAGCCATGCCTGCTGTTTACAAAGGTCTCCTGTCAAGAACTTATAGGCTCATTTATCTTTCACAGTCCTCCCCAGAGATAGGAACTTCCTCTCTTCTCAAAGTACCGCAAATCAGTAAAACATCAGAGGCAGCTCCTTCAGTGATGGCCCGTGATGGGGTCAGAGAGCCCTCCCTTGCTCTCGGGTATGCACTTCTCCCTTCTGTCCACTCAGGCTCGCAGGTCTTAACGCTGTCTAAGGCCTGTCTAGTGGGTACACAGGTGGGCAGTATGACCCCCTTCCCCAGACATCTGGGTGCCAGTGATGTCCAAAGTTAGTTCGAATAGCATGGTGCTACCACTTGGCCAGGCTAATGAGGCACGCGGTGAGAACAGGAAAAATATAGAGCATAAGAGAGTTCAGAGCCATGCATGCCCAGCTGATTCAGAGGCACTATAAGATGGAGTCCCAACCCACCTGAAGTTGTTCAGGATCCCTTTGCCAACTGATTGTGCTTCTGATGTATTATTGTATCATAATATCTTATTTTATAATCTTATTTCCTGATCACCGAAATCTCATTCTTATCACCAATTGTAGGAAATTAGTTTGAAAAATCTACAGGCTGATTCTTTATTATGACCATGAGGTGGCAGCAGTACCTGTAAGCTCCAGTGGATAAGCTGGAAAAGGGCTTGCTTGCACCAGGCGATCTCTCACAGCTGGAGATGGAGGCTACAGCTGGGGTTGAACCACAGAAGAGAAGAGGGCAAGGGAACTCAGGGGTCAGAGAGGGAGTTTATGTGTGAGGTAATGAAGGCGATGTCATTCAGGTGATGTAGGTAATATCCCTCAGCAGCACGCAGCATGGCAAGTCCCTTCCTGGGACAGAGAGCTCTCCACGGCAGCAGCAGGATAAGGTTTGGCTTGGATTTTATCATCTCTGTTGGTGTTAGGCGCTGGGTGAAGTTTCACAGGCTACGTAAGACAGGCAGTCTCTAAATGGTTAACGCCTGTATGAGAGATGGTTTTGAAAATAGTTGGGTGTGTAAACATTTTGGTGTGGTGCCAATAGGCCTTTGAACTAACTAGCATCACTTTGGAATAAAAAAAATAATTAAAAAAAACTTAGGAGTCAATATAAAAATCATATTTGGATCACACATAACAGTGCCTAGTTTATAGAATGTTTATTGTAATCAAATATGAAGACACTTGCTCTGACAGTAACTGAGGGATAGTAAGGATGTAATAAAAACTCCTTTTTTTTTTTTTGATACTAATGTTTGAACCCAGAGGCACTTTACCATTGAGCTATATCCCCAGCCCTTTTAAAAATTCTTAAAGTTTTATTTTACTAAGTTGCCTCTGGCCTTGCAACTTACTGAGGCTGTCCTTGAACTTGTGATCCTCCTGCCTCAGTCTCTTGAGTCACTGGGATTACAAGACTGTACCACCACACACAGCTAATAAACATTACCATTCTTCCTATGATACAATACTCTGCCCATATGGAGTCTATAAAAGGGAGAGGGAAAGAGGGTACACACTACAACTGGATAAAAAGTAATCAGTTGTTCTTAATTATTCAAGGCTACTAAGAAAGACACAAAAAATGCATGCTGTTTAATGTTAGGCTATCTGTTTTTTTCTGCCTAGAAGCAATGTGGTTCTGGGTGAATATGTGCATTTTCTACAGTGAAGCAAATTCAAAGAGATAGGAATTTTCTCTAGAAAATTAATTTAGTATTTCCTATGGGTTTTAGACCTGCTGAAAGATGGGTTTCTATTCATTTGCTTTCAATCCTTTGTTAGTAAAAGTTGCTCAGAAAGGCCACATAGCCCTATTTTGGTGGTTTCTCTATGAAGTATCAACTAAGCAGAATATTTGGCATTATATTATAAAATAAGCAGACTTTATGACACCAAGCAAGTTTTGAACATAAAAGTAAAATTTCATGACAAAAATGAATCTTAAGTATCAACAGTGTCCTGATGCGGCAGGAATATATGGTTGAGTTTACATTGACTGCTCTATGCTTAAGATGAACGGCAGGAAAACCTTCCCCAACCACATTCATTGTTCAAAACAAGCACCAGGAGAAGATGGAACTAGTGCAGGAACATCTGACCACAGCGTTTGTGCTAAGAGCAAGAGGGACACCCTATTTAGATTCATTTACATGATAAAGACATATGCAGCTGGGAGACCTAACACAATTTTAGGCAAATTTTGGACCCTTACAAATTGGCACAGGACCACTGAGACATTGCAATGTAGCTTATTAATATGTTGCTTTCTAGCTCCCAAATGTATAAATTGTTGACCCCTTGGTTTTCTTGCTATTTTGACTATGGAGCAGCCATCTTGTATATCAATACAATACATGTGTATTAATACAATAAATAATTCTTATTAACCCTCTCTTTGTTAGTCATATTTAATTTCTAGCCTGTGTGAACACACTGATCTGGTGACACTGTTGCTTAAGAAGTTTGCTGTCTGGAGTTTTAAAACTTACACTCAGAAAGAGATTTTGTGGGAATTCAAACAAAGTTATTTCTAATCCTTTGAATCTCTGTGATTCTATACTAATCACTGGACCACCCAAGTATTTGTTTTTTGTAAGTTATCAGATAGCAATGTGTGACACTTGTCCTAGCCCCTAACATACAAATGTTTCTAGTCTTCTTACAGACATTACTATAATCTTTTTTGATGACTCCCTTTAATACTCATATCCAATCTGCATTTTCCAACTTACTTCAATCAGACTTTCTGTCCTTCTGCTATAACCTGGTTCTGTGACCACCTTGGAAATGAACAAAATTCCCAGTAAAGTTTTGGACTTGATAGTTTCCCTGGAAGGCCACATGGTATCTAAGACCAACACACACCTGCAAGAGTCTTTTCCCCTGGAAAGAGGTCAAATTTAAAGACATGGGACATGGTTTAAATTAAGGTCACCATCATTTAACCTTTCTAAGCCTTGGTTTCCTTATCTGTAAGATTAAAATAATAATGATAGAACAGTATCTTGAACATAGTATAATATATGCTAGCTTCTGTGTCTCCATAAGTGCTGTTTGTTGCAAACAAAGAATATATTCTGTCTCCACAAATTAAAAAAAAAAAGGATTTTAAAGATATTCGGTAGTTATGGAATAAAATGGAAGTTTAAAGAAATAGGTTGAAGCTAAGCTGAGCTTTCATAATTTATGCCCAGTACTACATCCCTGAACACTTATGATAATGAAATTGCCCTGCATTGCTGCTAGTACCTGTTCCCTGCATGTGAGAGCTTGATTTTGCTGCAACTGTAGACTCATCAACTTTACTGCTCCTCAAAGCATTTTTCTTGGGCTGCCACCAGTGTCAGCAAAATGATGTCTGAAGCAGAGTCTCTTTCTTTCTTTAGGTTACTCATTTCCAAATTGAGGTTCTGTATAGATATTTATGATAGGCAGGAAATAAGCCCCATGACCTCATTCTGCAAGGGTATTAAGGATAAAAATGTTTTGGATTCTATTTTAAGAAGGTAGGTATTTCAGGGTGGCTATTATCAAAATGTATGAAGGGTAGACAAAAGATACTAGATTCTTTCATACTGTGTTTCCTTAGGTCCAATAATAGCAACATGGTCTCTTTTAAAAGCTACTAAATACCGAGCAATGGATTAAGTGAAACTACAATTATTCCTTCTATGCAGATGAACAAATAGAGTCATAATGGGATTAAATAGTTTGCCTTTGGTTGGTAAGTGGCAGAGCTAGGATTTGGATTTCTAATATCTGACTCCAAACTCTAGGTGAGAGATATCATTATATAATACCACCTCAAAAATCTAAACTCTTGCCAGATGTGGTGGTGCACTCCTGTAATCCCAGTGGCTTGGGAAACTGAGGCAAGAGGATAGAAAGTTCAAAGGCAGCCTCCACAACTTAGCAGGGCCCTGAGCAACTTAGCAAGACTTTGTCTCAAAAAGGGCTGGGGATGTGGCACAGTGGTTAAGCATCCCTAGGTTCAATTCCTGGTACAAAATAAACAAATAAACCAGCCAACAACAACCAAAATGATCTCTTCCATGATGTGTAAACCATGTTTCCTTTCTTAAATTTTCTCTAAGAGCTGCTAAGTGTCATGCCTTATCAACCTTCTGCTAATGCTTTTAAGTCAAATTCAAGCCCACCCAGCAGCTCTGCCAGCCCTGTTACTCTGCAGAAGAGAAGATAAAAAATGGGTGGGTTTGGGAAATGGGTCAGATAAGCACCCAGACTTATCTGGGGCCCTAGTAGCTAAAGGTGTGAAGAAAACCACTTTGGTGTCAAGAGAATTCAATTTGAGATGCTTTACCAGAGAAGAATACAGACAGCCTTTTTATATTTCTGCATTTTTTTTTTTCATGGAGCTGTGCAGTGTGGAGCATGCGCAATGGATGAAGTGCAGGGAGAGGAAGGCGAGCTACAGTCATTCTGCTTTGATTCCTAATTCTGGCTCCATTACTTGCTTTCTCTCTTCTGAGCCTCAGTTTTCTGGTATGTAGAAAGGACCTAATTTTAGCAGTTATGGTGATGTGGTACACAGTGTATTATTTTGATCTCCTCACTCCCCCACGTTGGCCTGTTCCCTGGAAGAGCTGACCTGCTGCTATGATCTGAATGATCATAGGTTGAAAGCTGACCCCCCAGGTGATGGCGTTAGGAAGAGGGGTCTGTGAAGGGATAATGGGATCAATGCCCTTATAAAATAGATCCAAGGGAGCTCATTCATCTCTTCCACCATGTGAAGACTCAACAAAGTCACCATCTGTGAACCAGAAAGTGCACCCTCACCAGACACTGATTCTACTGTTGCTTGATCTTGAATGTTCCAGAATCTAGAACTGTGAGAAATGAATTTATGTTGGGTATAAGCCACCTAGTCTATAGTGCTTTTTTACAACAGCACTGAGACACCTGTCAACACTACTGAAAACTTAGGAATGCAGGAGTGAGAATGAAGGGGAGTGAGGGGAGGAGGGAAATAAAAAAAAAAAAAAAAAGAAGAAGGTATTTTGTGAAACTTGCAAGCTCCTTGCTGGGTAGGTTCAGCCTGGAGAACATTTCTAGACGGACCCTGTGGAATCTGAACTTCAGAGCTGTTCATCCAGGAGAAGGATGGCAAACAGTTTACCACCTGATTTCTCTACTACTGTCACTTACTGGTTAAAGTTGGCCCCAGGAGTCTGCCCCATATGGCGAGAATGTGTTACATTGTCCTTCTAGTTAGCCCCTGGAGAAGACCAGGTGGAACCTGCACATTAAAAATCCTGGGTTTTCTGTAATGATTGTACAACTCTGTTGAATATATTAAAATCCACTGAATTATGAGCTTTCGGTAATTGAATTATAGAATATGAATTATATCACAATAAAGCTGATCTTTTTTTTTAAATAAAAGAAGAAGAAGAAAGAAAATTCTGGGTTTTCTCCCTTGATGGACATTTGAGAGATAATGCCAAAGTACAGCCCCCACCTCTGAAGTGAGGCTGGTGTGTAGAGACAGTGATGGTGGGAGGTGGGGTGACATTCACATTGATGGGCTTAATAATCACAGTAAACATTTGAAACATTATTGGGATACTCTGAAAGGAAAGTGGGGTGCATGGCTAGGGCCTGAAAGTCAGGCTACGCGTGTGGTGCACACTGGGTCAAATACACTGTATCTCGGCGGGGGGTGTGTGTGTGGAATTATCCATTGTAGGAGTCCTGGTGGAAAGTGGTACTGACTTCTACCATTGAAGGAGAAAACCCTTCATTAGACTTTCCTGCTGTTAGGACAGCAAAGCTATATTCTAGGCTGTGCCATACTTAATCAGATAATTCCACTCTGGATTTTGACCCAGGAACTAGTGGGGACAAGAAGCAGGGACCATTCAAAATCTCTTCTAGTGAGGAAGAGGCAACAGGAAAAGCTACATCAGTATCTGGAGATTTTAACACCAAATATGCAGTATCAGTAATATTAAGACGCACTTGCCCATCTGTGCCCGGGGGTGGAAGGATCTTCATGGCATAAACAAATTTTGCTTTGCAATTTTAGATGCTATTCCTAACTTAGTTCTATATTATATGTCTAGTTTTTCCAGCCTTCCAGGAGATCTTGTTAGCCTCCTGTATCATCTAAAATAATGTAAAATTTAAGTTTAAGTTAGCCACGATTCTTCTATCAAAGAACTCTGACTGACTGACATATATGACATATATATGATAGAGTATTAATTTTTAAAATATTAGACATTTTCTCCCATTTGCTCTATTCCACATTCAGGCATCTATTTATTGTATACCTCTCTTCTGAGGAAAAATATGATAGGATCAAAACAAAGAAGGACATAAAAAGGACAATTTCTGGCCTCCAAAGGCTGGTGACCTTTTGGAAGGTAACTACAAAATTCCAGCAGACAAAATATTTGGAAGAAGTTTCTTGAGAATGAGAGAGTTGAGTTTATCTTTCTTTCATGCTGCTAGACAGGAAAATTATTTCCCCAGGGTAGGGAAAGGAAGGAAAACCTCAAATCACCTGACACTATGATTCTGTCATTCCCCGAGAATAGGGTCTCAATGCAGATATTAACTTGAGATATACAGGAAAAATAAAGACTTATATGTACTGGAGTTTGTGGCCTGAAATTTATTTATGTTACTTGTATAACAACAAAATGAATCACAAAAATTTCCATCAAACCTAGGATGAAGTTAGCAAAAAAAAAAAAGTGTGCTCAGTGAATATGCATATTTATTTTACCCACCTCTACTTAAAAATGTAAAAAATGGATGCTCTTCTCTGGCTAGGTAGCAAAAGTAAAGCTAGGAACAGTGGGCAGCCCTGTGTTCTGTTTAGGGAGAAGAGCCTCTGCCCAGCTCAAGAATCTCATGCAGTCTCTCAATCTCACTAAGTACATTCAATCAATAATGTGCTTGGTTGAGGGAGAAAAACAACAGCACTCTGATGAACACCCCATCCTTGTTGTCTCACAAATTCATGCTAGATAATCACAACAGGCATCTGCTGCTGCAGCCAGTTTCACATTCATGCTAATCTGGAGTTAAGTGTTAATGAAGCCCTTGGAGTAAAGCTTATAAAATCGTCCTGGGGATTCATTCGTTCTCTGAGGAGATGCTCAGTCTGACCCTCAACACATGTGGTTCGGGAAAATATGTGTTTCTGAGTGGGGGAGGAGAAGTTCTGTTTACCTCCTTATTGATGGCTTGATTTTATACTCAAATACTAATTTAGAGAAACCTGTCATGGTATTGTTTATAATTACAAAGTTCATATATTTCATATTTTCAAATGTTTCGTTGAGCAAAAATGCATAGGAATAGATAAAATGATAAACTAAATATGTCAAATGATAGTTTTTGATGTTAAGTAGAAGACATATGGACATTTGTTATACTATCTATTCAAATTTGAAATGATTACTATATTTAAGACTTTTTTAGGAGTATTTATTTAAAGTAAGAGTTTGTGTGAAACTGAACAGAATTATCTTGAAATTTAGCATTACAAGCTTTCTGATACTTTTTATTTTTCTGATATCATTAGGAGATTTAACTTTTTACCAGATATGGATCAATAGTATTATCAATGTCTTGATATTTGCAACATGTTAGACACTGTGCTAGGAACTCCTACACATGTTTTATTTCCTCAGGTACCAAAAACATACCAATCAGAACCTCTATGGAGTCCAAGAGATGTGTAGTACTAGCCCATTTTAAACGGAAGTTCATATCCAATGTATTCCAAGTAAAATGGCAGAGCCAACAACAGGGCTTTGGACTCCAAAGCTAGTATGTTATGCAGCCTAGTGGTCATTATATATCATGTTAGCAGAACAAGAATATCTTAGTACATGTCTTACTACAAATATAATACCCAACAGAACTACACAATGACTATAATAGGCTCTAAAAGTGTTGGTGGAAGGGCTGTTAGAGGGGCAGCAAGATAGAAATATATGTATTTCTATATGCACAAACATATGTATTTCTCATACACACACACACACACACACACACACACACACACACACACGTCATCAGCTTTCTGCTTCTCTAATTTGGTCCCGATTACTTTATACATGTTGTTGTTCCTATCAGTTCTTGAAGAAAAATGAGAAAGACAAACATAAATATATTGAAATCATGTGCCTGGTTTCTAGATGAATGAAATTCTCAATATTTCAAATGGCCTCATAAGGTGCTTTCTTGGAGATGAAAGGTCCAGACAAACTTAGCACAGAAGTGATATATTGTCACATTTTTATCTTTGGAACATCACTAATGACTCTGAAAAACATATTAGCTGTCTTCTTTAACTTAGAGCTTCTTGATTTTGGCATTGAGTGAAGGAATTGTTTCTCACTTTACCTAACGCAGTGTAACAGGGAGGATCAATAGTCATCAAAAATGTTATGTTTGTCTTTTAGTTTAATTCAATTTTGCAATTTTAACAAATGGTGCTGGGAAAACTTGAAATTCATATAAAGAAAAATGAAGGTAGATACCTCTCATCTTGCATGAAAATTAACTCACAGTAGATCAAAGACTTAGGAATTAGAACAAAAACATTGCAACTGTTAGAAGAAAACACAGGTTCAATACTCCAACATATTGGTATAGGCATAGATTTCCTTAATAAGACTCTTCAAGATCAACAAATAAAATCAAGAATCAATAAGTGGTATGGTTTCAAATTAAAAAGCTTCTGCACAAAAAAGGAAACAAACATGTGAAGAGAGAGCCTACAGAATGGGAGAAACATCTTTGTCAATTACTCTTCTAACAGGAGATTAATATCCAAGCTATACATAGAAGTAAAAAAAAACATAACACCCCCCAAACCAAATAACCCAATCAATAAGCAGGCAAATGAACTAAACAGACATTTCTCAAAAGAATAAATGCAAACAGTCAAATGTTCAACATTCTTAGCAATAAGAGAAACACAAAACAAAAACTACGCTGAGAGTTCATCCCCCTGGAGTTCAATGGAAATCATCAAGAACACAATAACAGGGGCTGGAGTTGTGGCTCAGTGGTGGACCACTTGCCTGGTATGTGAGAGGCACTGGGTTCGATTCTCAGCATCACATATAAATAAATGAATAAAATAAAGGTCCATAAACATCTAAAAATTTTTTTAAAAAAGAACACAATAACAAATGCTGGTGAGGATGTGGAGGACAAGGTACACTCATACATTGTTGGTGGAACTGCAAATTAGTACAAACACTCTGAAAATCAGTATGGGGATTCCTTAAAAGACTAGGAATGAAAACACCATATAACCCAGCTATTCCACTCCTCAGTGTTTATTTAGAAGAACTAAAATCAGCATACTACAGTGGTATATGCATATTGATGAAATGCTATTTGGGATGACAAGTCAGTGGATTAAGCATTTTATAAGCTTTAGGACTGTGGCACTGACTGGTCCAGAGGGAAGAAAAGAAATCCATATCTAACAAAAGGCTCATTCTTCTCCTGTGAGGATGAACTACTAGCATTTCTAAGCATGGAATGGGCAATGAAGTGACTAATTGGCATCTTTAAGGAATGGAGCCATACTGAGGACTCATGGTTGATGTCTCTTGCTTACAGGTTGAACCTTAGGCAGCTACAGAAAGCAGATTAGATTGGGTTAGCAGAAGTTCATGCTGTTGAGTCCATATGTGATACCCATCTTGGTTGCCACGGCCACTTCATTCTTGTGTTTGTTGTGCCAGCTGTAGGGTGGCCAATGATAGAGGCTGTTTGACATCAGCTGGCTAAAACTGATTGTCTACTTAGTTATTATGTGACTCTTCCATTGTCAATACTCAACAGATATTAATGTAGGGTATAAAGACCTTCATACTTTCTAGTATGTCTAGTCCCATTTGTCCATTCACATGTGTCTACCTCAGACCTTCATGTCCCATATCTAGATTCTGTTTCCTTTTCAATCCCTTACCATCAGGAAGATATTTGCTGGTGTTAATGAATACATATTCTAGCTGTGAACCATTTTTGTTTCTACACAAAGTAGATGACCAGATACACCACTGAAGGCTTTACCCAGTAGGAGAATTTTCTTCACCACTGCCTTTTGAATCCACTTGAGTGAAGCTCTAATCTGAATCTGTGTATCCATATATCTGTAAGCCAATTTTATACATTTTTCTCTTTTATCTATTGCTTATCTGGGATGCCCCACATATTCATAGGAATGAGCTGAGAGAGGAGTGCTGAAGTAGTGATGGATGTTATGGGGGTATGCACCACTGCTGGTGTTCTTGCTCAATCTTAGATAGATCTTTTCCACATTAAGGTTGATTTAGAGTTTGCTCAACATTTGTACATTGGACAGTGTGGCAGGATCCAGTTCAGGGTAGTCAATTTTAGCCACATGGTCACCTGGTCTCCCATAGTCAGGTGTTCTACTACTACCAGGCCACTGGAAGTACTGGGCTTCAAGGATATTTTTGGTTTCTTGGATATTTCTGGTTTCTAGAGGCAGCCTGGTATTGAAAAATTGGTGGGAAATCCCACAGAAGGGTCACAGAATAGACATCTGGAGCTTTGGAGCAAACCTGTGACACTCATAGAAAAGACTTATAAACATTTTGTGAAATAGCTTGTGTGCTTAGGAGCTCCAGGACATTTTGAATAACAGACGCAATAAGGAACATTCTTGACTTATTATTGATCTCAAAAGGAAAATGTTCAGTGTTTCACCATTACTCATGTGTCTTTCAGGTTTGTGAAAAAAAAAAAAAGAAAAAAGAAAAAAAATATATATGTCAAAATTGGATTGAACTCAGGGACACTCAACCACTGAGCCACATCCCCAGCCCTATTTTGTACTTTATTTAGAGACAGTGTCTCACTGAGTTGCTTAGTGCCTTGCTTTTGCAGAGGCTTCCTGTGAACTTGCAATCTTCCTGCCTCAGCCTCCCAAGCTGCTGGGATTATAAGTGTGTGCCACCACACTGGGCTCTTTATCATTTAAAAGTAGTTCCTCTGGTTCTTCATTTCTAAGAGATTAAAAAAAATCATTAATCAGCCCTGCTGCTCTGTGTTATCATCTTTCTGCTCTGCTATTGCTGTGTTGCCGTGCTGATATCTTCTTAAACCTGCAGTCTCAAAAATGTGAAGATTATGCTTGGAACAGGAAACAATAAAGTGCAAAATCATATAAGATAGAGGAAGAAAAGGCTGAAAGGAAAAGAGAGAATGGCACTGAAGACATAAAAGAGGGGAATGAATCTATGAGAATGATTGGTATTTGCTTCAAAAGGTAAAAAAGCAGCTAGGAAATAGGAGGAAAAATGAAATGGGTATGTATGGAAGTTTATCTATCATAGGAAAATAGACAAGGCCTATCAATCAGATTCTTTTGTCCATTTCCTTATGTAACTGTGACGCATGGCTCCCCCCATAGATACATCATCTCACTGAGGGAGGCATTTTTCACAGCACTTGAGAAAAACAGTGAAAACTTGGAGGGAGATCACTCTTCAGTTCCTGTGAAGGGAGTGGGAGCTACTCTCTGTCTAGTTGTCACTTGTGCTTTTCACCTGAAATATAAAGAACAGGTCAAATAAAAAAATAAACAACTTTGAATGTTAACTCCTCCCATCGAAATACTATGAGAAAGGAATGCCTTTCTCTGAGAGTCTCCAGGGGAACCTGGGAGCCCTACCTACACCCAGATACCCAGACTCTCAGGGAAAATCCCTTTCCTTTTTTCCGCTTCTAGAGACAGCCTGCATTTCTCAGCCCTTGGCCCCTTTTCCTCCTCAAAGGGGAGGGAAATCAAAAAGGAAAACTTATAGAAGGCTGTAGAGAAAGTGGGAGAATACAGGGGTGAGGTTCAGGCCAATGATAGGTCAAATAGAAAGATACTACCAAAGAAACACACTTAGGAGAAGACAAATGGTAGCCCTGGGAAGAAGAAAGATCTTTAAGGAATTGTCCGGGAATCGATCTAGGAGAAAGGAGTGCCACATAGAAGGTCTAATACAAATGCACTTAATAAAGGTCAAGGCCAAAATCCAGGGCAGGAGAGAGACAGTGCTTCACAAGAGAATATCTTAGGCCAGAGGGAACAGCAAGGCATACTCTCTGCATGAGCCCAAATGAAAAGGCACCGAACTAGCTGAACAGGCTTATGTAGGACAGAGATGGAACAGATAAAGTAAAGTAGAAAGACTATGGACCAAAGAATAAGGACAGAATGTGGATCAGCAATATTCAATTTTGGAAATCTGGACTCTCTGGAAGAGGAGAAACACAACATTCTACAAATATAACAAAAAAAAAATCACACAGATCAAAAATATAAAATACATAAAAATTATGGCAAATTGAAGTGACAACAGTAACAATTTGCTAGTAAGAAACAGATTTTCAATTATTTATGAAAATTTAGTTGATATCAAATCCTTAAGAAATTCTGAAAGGGGGGGCCTCTGTAACAGGGTTTGTAATTTAGCAAACATTTACAGAGGTTCTACAGTATGTCTGACTCTGTCGTGAGTATGTGGCAATGAGCATGACTGCGTCCCTGAGAGGGAAGTCAGGGACAGAAGCGCTTCAGGACAATACAATCTCTCATACTCTGTGAGGAGGTGTAGAGCTTTCTATTGCTGTTTTAACAAATTACTAGAAATGTAGTGGCTTAAAACAGCACAAATCAATTGTGTTACTGTTCAGAAGTCTGGAATGGGTATCTGAGTGTAGGTAGGGCTCCCAGGTTCCCATGGAGGCTCTCAGGGAGAATCCCTTTCCTCATCTTTTCCCGATTCGAGAGACAACCTGCATTTCTCAGCCCTTGGCCCCCTTTCCTCCTCAAAGCCAGCAATGGCTTGTTGACTCTTTCTCATGCTGCATTACCCTGACAGTGGCTGTCCTGCCTTCCAGTTCCATGAATAAGGACCTCTGGGCCCACCTCTTGCCTTGCTCTTTCATTTGTGAGGATTCGTCAGTGGCCCTTAGTCTCTAATCCAGGACAGTAGCTTTGTCATATGGTCAGTCTGTACCCCTAATTTATACTTGACATGTAAAAGGACATATTCCATGGGTCTGGGGATTAGACAAAGACATCTTTGGGGGCCATTACTCTACCTACTTTCCTCTAATCTATTTACAGGACACAATGAAGGGTGTTATTTATTTATTCACCCAAGTTATCGAACATCTACTCAACACCTGACATATTCCATCACTTCAGTCTATACACATTGAGAGTTTAAAAGAAGATTTTTTATATAAGGAAAGGATACAGTCAGTTGTGCATTGCAGAAATAAATTTTGGCTTCAATGTATAGAATAGATTAATGGCAAAGACTGGTGACACATGCCGCAGTCTCTGGCTGGGCACAAATCACTAGCCTCCACACAGCTTGTAGATTCAAACAGCAATTCTTTATTCCCGATCTCACACCGGTGGTCTACAAACACGTTCTGGGGAAATCCACGTTCTCTGCCCAAATTCACCACTCCTGGGCTTCTGTCTCCCAAATATATTGTCTGACCCTAAGAACTCAAGAGGAACTCAGGCAGCAGGATACGCCCTATTCTAAAGGGGGAACACCCTAATCTCCTATTATGCTAAACCGCCCTATTCTAAAGGGGGGAACACCCTAATCTCCTATTATGCTAAACCGGGGACACCCTAAACACCAATCCGCCCTGGTCCTTGAGCAAGGTCACCTTTCAGGAGTCCTTCCACTAGACAGCATGGGAATAGCTGGCAAGGAAATTGTCATACCTACTTGGCTGATGGCTCCCAGCAGACACAGCAGCCAGTTATGAAGCTATTACAGTCTCACAGGCAAAAGATGAAGACACCAAGCTAAAACAAGAACAATCTAAAATATGGAAAGAAAGTAAAATTAAGTTCAGTTTTGCACATCTGAAGGCCTGTGGGGTTTGACATATATATGGAATATCTAGTCAACAGATACTTTATTCATGCATTTGGACTAGAAATGTCATTTTGCTTTACATTGATTTCTAACAGAGATGAAAGATGGAGAGTACAACTGGGTACACTTCTTAGGTTTCCCAAGGGCACAGTAGGGAGAAAACTTCCCCCTATCATATGCAAAGTTACCATATTGTATCCAAATATGTTTTCATGCATGTGTCTTCCCCTGGGTTTTGAGCTTTTTTGAACCACCTATTATGTTGTATTTATCTTGGCATTTCCATTATATAGCATATCTTACAACCCAGAGTAGTTTTCTAGAAAACATTTTGAATAAGAGAATAAATATAATGTAGTAGGCTCTGCCCAGTTTACCCCCACTTTCAAGAAGAGATTGACAATTTGGCATACAATTAAAATTTAAAAAGTGATAATACATCCTGAGACAGGAAATATTACAGAAAAGTTGGGATCAAGTACCTTCATTATTAGCTTCTTTTGGAGCTTCTTCAAAAAGAAAGGAGAAACATCTTTTATTTGTTTCATGAAAATGCCTTGAGTATTTTCTCATTGGGTGTCTCATTGGGTCAAAACTCAAATTCTGTCTGTGTTCTAATGTTTACCTGGAAATTAGAGAAGATTAGAGGTTTGTAAGTCAGTGCAGAATTTGGACTCTTTGGAGAAATCAATATTTGGAATATAAGATGGTCCTGTAAGTAGGTTAAGTGGATTAAACAGCTGTTTGTGGAATAAGAGGAATATAATCATTGAATTAAATTCATCTGGCATGTAGTTATTTCCTCAAATATATTAAAAGCAGGTCAGGACGAGATGATGGGAAGTTAGAGTTTTTTGAATTTATATTTTCTGAAATAGCTATAGAGAAATTGTTATTTCAAGATAAAAGTTACAGAGTTTCTGTGTATCCTGTGGGACTCTCCCACTAGTTTAGCTGTGGCAGAATTTTTCTGAGAAATATAAAATCACCTCTGAGACCATGTTTCCTTTGACCCTTGGTGTGTGTGAGACAAGGCAGTTTCCTGACCTTCTGAATGTCATTTCATAAGTAGCAGATGCTACTTGTCTCAGGACATTTCTCAAAGAGGCCAATGGATGGTCGCTGATATGCAGACTGACTCTGAAGGAGCCCCCTCCTTAGATGGAAAGCTCTCCACCTACTTGGTTTGTCAGGAGAATAATGATCATGGCTCAAAGTGTCACCATTACTGACTGCTACCTCTCCAGGAGAATCAATCTGATCAGTCATGCAAGTCAACTTATTTATCCAAAAAGTCAGTTTATTAGACTGGTGATATGATTGATCTATCAACCCAGGTAGGCCCAGCTAGATTGCTGAATGAGTCTCCATACCTTTCATTTATTTACTTCACCTATACAAATATAGTCCTAGTTTTACTCCAGTGATAAGAAAGCAAAGAGAATGCTTATTATGGTATTTTCAACCTTTTAATTTCTGTTTCTAAAATAAAATCAAATCTAGAATGTTCTGAAGATACACTTTAACTCTTCTTTTTCAATCTTCTACCAATCAGCAGAGGGGCCTAAATAATTCAGTCTACATTGGGAAGATGTGAGGAATCATTATCTTTTTATTTATTTATTTATTTTTATTTTTTTTTGCATAGAAATCCATGCCCCTTCTGGTCTTCTGTGTCTTCTACAGAATAGTCTTCACGGTATTTCAATTTCTACAGAAGACTCTGGACCCTATGCCATTTGGGAAGGTTATGTGGAAGAAAGTTATGTGTAATTCAGAATAAGAATAGTTATGTGTGCATCAATTCAATTTAAGTTAATTTAGAAAACATTTACTAAGTGGTAACCGTATGTCAGGTGTTCTGCTGTACCTGGAGATACATAGATGAATATGATTCCAACTTCTAAGATTTTAAAGTTTGGTAGGAAAGTCAAGCAAATAAAATAGCAATGCAATGATAGATAAACTATTCAGAAATACCATACATAGCTCCATAGATGTTTTAGTCAGCTTTTTGCCACTGTGACTAAAGAACCCAACCAGAACAATTAAAAAGGAGGAAAAGTTTATTTGAGGGCTTATAGTTTCAGAGGTCTCAGTCCGTAGAACTCCAGCTCCATTCATCAGGGCTCCAGGTGAGGCTGAACATCATGGAGGAAGAGTGTGGCTGAGAAAAGCAGCTCATACGATAATCAGTCAGCAGAGAGAGAGGTTCTCACTTGCCAGATATAAATACATACCCCAAAGCCACGCCCCCAATTTCTACATCCTCCAGCCACACCCTATCAATTCAGTTACCACCCATTTAATCCATATCAGGGGATTCATTCACTGATTGGGTTAAGACTCTCACAACCCAATCATTTCGCCACTGAACCTTCTTGCATTGTCTCACATTTGAGCTTTTGGGGAACATCTCACATCCAAACCATAACAATAGGAGTGTGACCTACTAAAAAGTAATGCCAGAAATCCAATTAGATCTGACCAATGATGGAATGTTTTTCTCTGTAAGAAACTTGACTTCCTAATATTAGTGATCTACAAATTGAGATTAAATTAGAGTTGTTTAAAACTAGTGTGTGGGTTATGGTATTTGAAAATATGAAATCCAAGGATTATTTCATTGCCAGTGTAGGGCTTAAGTATTATGCAGTAAATCTCTGTATAAATTCAATGGCACCTTTTGTGAAGTTGAATTCCTCACCAATGATAGATACTCCCAGTCTCATTCCCCACTCTGAGTTAGAATACAGCTGTGGTGGTTCTCACTGAAGAGAGCATTAATGCCTGACCATTCTACTGCTGTTATCTCAGCTCTCCTTCCACTGCAAGGGAGCCTCAGTGACTCAAGTTCATCACAAGCACTCTCTTCTATAAATAGCTTCCATTGACATCTTTAAAATGATTCTCCCACACTATGTTCAGGATTTTCATTCTATTCTAGCTGATCTGCATCTGAACCATCAGGAATGTTCCATGTGAGCCTTAAAATTCAAACCAGACCTCTAGATGTTTTATTTATTTATTTTTTCAAATATAGGATATTGCTTTGAGATAGAAGTGTCTGCAAAGAGCAGTTACATGTATTGGTCAAAGAGCTCATAAATAGGTCTCTAAGTTTTCTGTGGATGATAAGAAGGTACAAATCTTTCTTCATATCTGTTTGCTCCCAAGTCTCTTGCTGATTTTAACTCAGGTTGGCAAAGGAGAGACACAAATTAGATTTTCTTCCAAGGACTCTTGCAATAGTCCTAAGATGCAGCAGAACAGGAAAGGCATTGGCACAGCAGTTTCTCTGAGG
Organism: Callospermophilus lateralis; assembly: GCF_048772815.1. NCBI lineage: Eukaryota > Metazoa > Chordata > Mammalia > Rodentia > Sciuridae > Callospermophilus > Callospermophilus lateralis. The sequence continues at coordinate 120,856,791 of NC_135306.1, read as the reverse complement.
CAGGCTTTGGGAGGATGGTAGTCTGCATTCATGCCTCCATCAAACATTGATAGAAATCTCTATGCACCACACTCTACTAATCCCCAGTCAGATGAAGGTAAATAAAACATAGTTCCTGGTGCCTAATATTTTAGTCTATGGAGAGTCAGACTCCTCTATTTCCTAGAGACTGAAAAATAGAAACAGGCTGGTGCATTTCAGTGCCAGGTATAGTTAGACACAAAATGATGATGCAACTCAGGATGGGAAGGGGAAAATTAGCACAGTAAAATCAGAACATTATTTCATGAGAAATATAAAGATTTTTAAATAGAAAGAATGTTACTCCTTATGCAGAGGTATGGTTTCCTTTTATAGAATGTAAAATCACTTCATGTAAGACATTCTGTTTTAAGTTAATCAAACTTGTTACAGCATTTTTAAGGATTTGTAAAAGTTGTACTTCACCTGTAGTTATTTTTAGTTTTCCTATTTCTAATGTTGCTTACTTATTTGCATCTTTTTTCCTTGATTTATTTTTTAATATTTATTTTTTAGTTGTAGCTGGATACAATACCTTTATTTTATTTATTTATATGTGGTGCTGAGGATTGAACCCAGAGCCTCACACGTGCTAGGTGAGTGCTCTACCACTGAGCCACAACCCCAGCCACCCCCTTGATCCATTTTACCAGAGATTTACATACGTTATTTGGCTTCTTAAAGAGCTAGTTTTCGATTTTGTTAACCATTTCTATTGTTTTTTTTTTAATTTTTAATTCTTTATTTTTCCTCTTTGAATTTTATCCTTGTTACATTCTTTGATCTTCTTGCATGTATGTCAATATTTCCCTTCATATTGAATGAAAACCTAGATTGTTTATTTTCAATCTTTTTGCTTTCTAATAAATATCTTTATGGCTATAAGTACCATTTTAGTTGCCTCTCACAGCATTGACACATAGTAATTTTATTGTCATTCTCATCTAAGTCTTTTGCAATTTTCTATTTTGATTTCCTTTATAAATATATGACTTATATAGCAGTATTTTTGTGGTTTGTAAATGTATCTAGAATTTGGAGGAGTCATGACTTCAGTGGGAGCCGGCTGGGTTTCTGACTTGTAATTTCGTATTCTTTTTTTTTTTGGTTCTGGGGATTGAACTCAGGGGCACTCAACTACTAAGCCACATCCCCAGTCCTATTTTGCATTTTATTTAGAGATAGGGTCTCACGGAGTAGCTTAGTGCCTTGCTATTGCTGAGGCTGGCTTTGAACTCACAATCCTCCTGCCTCAGCCTCCTGATCTGCTGAGATTATAGCAGTACGCCACAGCGCCTGGCTCTGTAATTTCTGATTATTGAAGAAGAAGGTTTTTTCCGAAGGCAAGCGATTCCATTCAACTTGGCTCACATTCATTCACTACTGGGTGGTTGCTCCTCTCCCTGGCTTCACCCATTCAGTGCTGGTACCATTTCATCTGAGTACAGGCTGGGAGGCCTCAGCTTTACCCCAGGCATTTGGTCTAGCTTTATGAGTTAGTAAGAATTCATTGCTAGCCTAGCCTCAGTGGTTTTTAGAATAACTGCTCCATTTTTGAAATAATGATTCTATGCTTTCTTTTTATAAGAGGGCTTAAGTGTTGTAAATTATCACTGACACCTTAAATTGGAAATATTTTTGACATTTACCTTTAAATCTATGGTTAACTAGGACATGTTTTTATATGCAGTATAGAAATTCTGGGGGGTCCCCCATAGAATGGTACACTATTAGCCAAAAGTCATTCGTTGATTTATCTCCGCTCTCCCATATCCATGCCAACCTTATTATGCATTCTTTTCTCATAAACATTTTGGTATAATTAGGGAATTTTTTCTGTGTAAATTATATGTCCATTTCTGTGCTCTTACCATACTCTTTGAACTGTAACTTTAAAATCTGTTTTAACATGGAGTAGGAAATGCCTTCCTTTTTCTTTTTTAAAAATTTATTCATACATTTTAACGTTTATTCTTTCACTTAATCTTTAGAATAATTTTATCATTTAAAAATTTCTATTGGGGATCCAACATGGCGGCCGGAGAGGAAGCAGCACTTTCAATATCTCCACATTAACGGGATCAGAAACACCCATTAAAACAGCTACATTCTACCTACTGAGGATCTTCTAGCAAAATTCCGTTGAAAGGAGACCTGCCGAGAATTAGTAAGTTTATTAGACGTGACAGTTTGCCCCAGACAAGTGAAACTTGACCGGCAGCGCAGGCTCAGAGTCCAATCCCGCGGCCACCCGCCGCTTCTGCAAGCGGCAGGCGGCCCAGAGCAGCGCGGCAGAAGGGTCCCCGCCCGGCCAGCAGACAGCTCCCGCCATCCCGGCTACCCTGGCGGCCCTGCTCTCGCTCGGCGAACAGCCACCCCACCCGCCTGGTTCTTAGCCACGCGGCTGCAGTCACCCGGCTTTACAAGCGGCCCCCGGCGGCCCTGCTCGGAGAGAAGGGTCCCCGCCCGGTCGGCAGACAGCTCCCGCCATTCCACTCTTGTTCTGCAAACAGCCACCCCGCCCGCCTGGTTCTTAGCCACGCGGCTGCAGCCACCCGGCTTTACAAGCGCCCCCGGCGGCCCTGCTCGGCGAGAAGGGTCCCCGCCAGGCCGGCAGACAGCTCCCGCCATTCCGCTCTTGCTCTGCAAACAGCCACCCCGCCCGCCTGGTTCTTAGCCACGAGGCTGCAGCCGCCCGGCTTTACAAGCGCCCCCGGCGGCCCTGCTCGGCGAGAAGGGTCCCTGCCCGGCCCACAGACAGCTTCCGCCATCCCGGCTACCCTGGCGGCCCCGCTCTTGCCCTGCAAACAGCCACCCCGCCCGCCTGGGTCTTAGCCACGCGGCTGCAGCCACCCGGCTTTACAAGCGCCCCCGGCGGCCCTGCTCGGCGAGAAGGGTCCCCGCCAGGCCGGCAGACAGCTCCCGCCATTCCGCTCTTGCTCTGCAAACAGCCACCCCGCCCGCCTGGTTCTTAGCCACAAGGCTGCAGCCGCCCGGCTTTACAAGCGCCCCCGGCGGCCCTGCTCGGCGAGAAGGGTCCCTGCCCGGCCGACAGACAGCTTCCGCCATCCCGGCTACCCTGGCGGCCCCGCTCTTGCCCTGCAAACAGCCACCCCGCCCGCCTGGGTCTTAGCCACGCGGCTGCAGCCACCCGGCTTTACAAGCGCCCCCGGCGGCCCTGCTCGGCGAGAAGGGTCCCCGCCAGGCCGGCAGACAGCTCCAGCCATCCCGCTCTTGCTCTGCAAACAGCCACCCCGCCCGCCTGGTTCTTAGACACGAGGCTGCAGCCGCCCGGCTTTACAAGCGCCCCCAGCGGCCCTGCTCGTCGAGAAGGGTCCCTGCCTGGCCGACAGACAGTTTCCACCATCCCGGCTACCTTGGCGGCCCCGCTCTTGCCCTGCAAACAGCCACCCCGCCCGCCTGGGTCTTAGCCACGCGGCTGCAGCCACCCGGCTTTACAAGCGCCCCCGGCGGCCCTGCTCGGCGAGAAGGGTCCCCGCCCTGCCGGCAGACAGCTCCCGCCATTCCGCTCTTGCTCTGCAAACAGCCACCCCGCCCGCCTGGTTCTTAGCCACGAGGCTGCAGCCGCCCGGCTTTACAAGCGCCCCTGGCGGCCCTGCTCAGTGAGAAGGGTCCCTGCCCGGCCGACAGACAGATTCCGCCATCCCAGCTACCCTGGCGGCCCCGCTCTTGCCCTGCAAACAGCCACCCCACCCGCCTGGGTCTTAGCCACGCGGCTGCAGCCACCCGGCTTTACAAGCGCCCCCGGCGGCCCTGCTCGGCGAGAAGGGTCCCCGCCCTGCCGGCAGACAGCTCCCGCCATTCCGCTCTTGCTCTGCAAACAGCCACCCCGCCCGCCTGGTTCTTAGCCACGAGGCTGCAGCCGCCCGGCTTTACAAGCGCCCCCAGCGGCCCTGCTCGTCGAGAAGGGTCCCTGCCCGGCCGGCAGACAGCTCCCACCATCCCGGCACTCCTGGCGGCCCGCCCGCTCTGCGAAGGGTCACCCCGCCCGGCTCTTAGCCACGCGGGCGCCATCTGCCTGGCTCTGTGGGCGCCCCTGGCGGCCCAGCGCAGCCAGAAGGGTCCCCGCCTGGCCCGACAGAAGGCCCGTGCCCTTCCGGCTCTGCTAACGGCCCTGCCCACCCGGGAAAGGGCTCCCCCCCTTGAGAGGATGGGAAGGAAATCTAACCAAGCCTCTATGAATTAGCGAACTGGGATCTAAAACCAGAGATTGTGTCAGACCAGAGACAAGCCAGTTCCACCTCTCCCTTCGGTCACTCCTGCAAGGAGCCAGGGGCCCGCCATAGCAGAGAGGGGAAGTCACCAAAGATTGGCCAAAGAGATTCCTTCCCAGCGGATTCTAAATTAGCAGGAGCGGCGCGGGAGCCGGCCGGAGCTGGCGGGAACCGCGGCAGCGGCACGGGAACCGGCGGGAGCCGAGGCTGCGCTGACGCAGGAGCCGGCGGGAGCCGCGTGGCGTGGGTCTCCCAGCTACCGCTCCCACCAGTGCTGACAACTGAGGTCTCTTGCACCAGATACGGGGGCGTGGCTACCAGAAGGTAAGCAAATTTGCTGGGGGTTCTCAGCCCCAAGCTCTACAAACTTAGGGCCTGAGGGAGGCAAACAAGGAGAGTGTGCCCAGGCACTAATGAAACAGCTGCTCCACGCGTGTGCAAGGTAGGCGGAACCGTGACCACCGACAAAACAGGCCCAGTGGCCCGCCAGATACATCGCCCCGGTTGGGGGAGGGGCAGAGCCGCCACCAGCGCCTTTTAGGTAGACAGATCTGCAACCGACAGACAGAACAGGCCTAGTGGCCAGCGGAGGGGCAAAGCCGCTGCTCACGCCTGCAAGGTAGGCGGACCTGTGACCACCGAAAGAACAGGCCCATCGAAAGTACAGGTACAGCGGCCTCCTGGCGTGGAAGGCACATTGCCTCAATTGGAGGAGGGGCAGAGCCACCGCCAAAGCCTGCGAGGGAGACTTTGCAGCTATACAAGAGCAATATAAATATATAGGGGGAAAAATCAATAACACAACAGTTTGACCAAGCAGAAAGAAACGCGATCAGTATGAAAAGACAAGGAAAGAAAGGACCACAATCAATGCAGGTCAACTCAACTTTAGAAGAGGTAATATCTGCAGCAGATGGAATGTCAGATAAAGAATTCAGGATATACATGCTTCAGATGATCTGGAGTCTCAAGGAAGACATTAGACAGCAGAATCAGACAATGAAAGACCACTTCGACCACTTCGACAATGAATTACATAAACAAATCCAAGAAGCAAAAGATCAATTATACAGGGAGATAGAGGTTATAAAAAACAAACAAACAGAAATCCTGGAAATGCAGGAAACAATAAACCAACTTAAAAACTCAATTGAGAATACTACCAGCAGAGTAGAACACTTAGAAGATAGAACATCAGACAATGAAGACAAAGTATTTCAACTGGAGAAGAACATAGACAGCTCAGCAAAGCTGTTAAGAAACCATGAGCAGAACATTCAAGAAATATGGGATAACATAAAGAGACCCAACTTAAGAGTCATGGGGATACAGGAAGGTATTGAGGTCCAAACCAAAGGAATGAGCAATCTATTCAACGAAATAATACGAGAAAACTTCCCAGACTTGAAGAATGAGACAGAATCCCAAATCCTAGAAGCCTATAGGACGCTGAATGTGCAAAATCATAAGAGATCCACACCTAGACACATTATAATGAAGATGCCCAACATACAGAATAAGGAGAGAATTTTAAAAGCTACAAGAGAAAGGAAGCAGATTACATTTAGGGGTAAACCAATCAGGATAACAGCTGATCTTTCAACACAGACTCTGAAAGCTAGAAGATCCTGGAATAACATATTTCAAACACTGAAAGAAAAGGGGTTCCAACCAAGAATTGTGTATCCAGCGAAATTAAGCTTCAGGATGGAAGATGAAATTAAAACCTTCCATGATAAACAAAAGTTAAAAGAATTTGCAGCTAGAAAACCATCTCTTCAAAACATCCTCGGCAAAATATTACAGGAAGAGGAAATGGAAAATATCAATGAAAACCAACAGCGGGAGGTAGTACAGTAAAGGTGGTGGGGAATAATCAAAGAGGAAAACAAACCATGTTTAGTAACATAAATAAACAAATATGGCTGGAAGAACAACCCATATCTCAATAATAACTCTAAATGTTAATGGCTTAAACTCACCAATTAAGAGACACAGGCTAGCAGAATGGATCACTAAACAAGACCCAACAATATGCTGCCTTCAGGAGACGCATTTGATAGGAAAAGACATACATAGACTGAAGGTGAAAGGTTGGGAAAAATCATATCACTCATATGGACTTCGGAAACAAGCAGGAGTGTCCATACTCATATCAAATAAAATAGATTTCAAGCCAAAGTTAATCAAAAGGGATGAAGAGGGACACTACATACTTCTCAAGGGAACCATACACCAACAAGACATAACAATCATAAATATATATGCCCCAAACAATGGTGCAGCTATGTTCATCAAACAAACTCTTCTCAAGTTCAAGAGTCTAATAGACCACCATACAATAATCATGGGAGACTTCAACACACCTCTCTCACCACTGGACAGATCTTCCAAACAAAAGTTGAATAAGGAAACTATAGAGCTCAATAACACAATTAATAACCTAGACTTAATTGACATATATAGAATATACCACCCAACATCAAGCAGTTACACTTTTTTCTCAGCAGCACATGGATCCTTCTCAAAAATAGATCACATATTATGTCACAGGGCAACTCTTAGACAATATAAAGGAGTAGAGATAATACCATGCATATTATCTGATCATAATGGAATGAAATTGAAAATTAACGATAAAAGAAGTAAGGAAAAATCATGCATCACTTGGAGAATGAACAATAGGTTACTGAATGATCAATGGGTTATAGAAGACATCAAGGAGGAAATTAAAAAATTCTTAGAGATAAATGAAAACACAGACACAACATATCGGAATCTATGGGACACATTGAAAGCAGTTCTAAGAGGAAAATTTATTGCTTGGAGTTCATTCCTTAAAAAAAGAAAAAACCAACAAATAAATGATCTAATACTTCAACTCAAAATCCTAGAAAAAGAAGAGCAAAACAACAGCAAAAGAAGTAGAAGACAAGAAATAATTAAAATCAGAGCTGAAATTAATGAAATCGAAACGAAAGAAACAATTGAAAAAATTGACAAAACTAAAAGTTGGTTCTTTGAAAAAATAAATAAAATCGACAGACCCTTAGCCACGCTAACAAAGAGAAGAAGAGAGAGAACTCAAATTACCAGCATACGGGAGGAAAAAGGCAATATCACAACAGTCACTTCAGAAATACAGAAGATTATCAGAAATTATTTTGAATCCTTATACTCCAATAAAATAGAAGATAGTGAAGGCATCGATAAATTTCTTAAGTCATATGATTTGCCCAGATTGAGTCAGGAGGATATTGACAACCTAAACAGACCAATATCAATTGAGGAAATAGAAGATACCATCAAAAGACTACCAACTAAGAAAAGCCCAGGACCGGATGGGTATACAGCAGAGTTTTTCAAAACCTTTAAAGAGGAACTAATACCAATACTTTTCAAGCTATTTCAGGAAATAGAAAAAGAGGGAGAACTTCCAAATTCATTCTATGAGGCCAACATCACCCTGATTCCTAAACCAGACAAAGACACTTCAAAGAAAGAAAACTACAGACCAATATCTCTAATGAACCTAGATGCAAAAATCCTCAATAAACTTCTGGCGAACCGGATACAAAAACATATCAAAAAAATTGTGCACCATGATCAGGTAGGATTTATCCCTGGGATGCAAGGTTGGTTCAATATACGGAAATCAATAAATGTTATTCACCACATCAACAGGCTTAAAAATAAGAACCATATGGTCATCTCGATAGATGCGGAAAAAGCATTCGACAAAGTACAGCATCCCTTTATGTTCAAAACTCTAGAAAAACTAGGGATAACAGGAACATACCTCAACATTGTAAAAGTAATCTATGCTAAGCCTCAGGCTAGCATCATTCTGAATGGAGAAAAACTGAAGGCATTCCCTCTAAAATCTGGAACAAGACAGGGATGCCCTCTCTCACCACTTCTGTTCAACATAGTTCTCGAATCACTGGCCAGAGCAATTAGACAGACTAAAGAAATTAAAGGCATAAAAATAGGAAAAGAAGAACTCAAATTATCACTATTTGCAGATGACATGATTCTATACCTAGCAGACCCAAAAGGGTCTACAAAGAAACTATTAGAGCTAATAAATGAATTCAGCAAAGTGGCAGGCTATAAAATCAACACGCATAAATCAAAGGCATTCCTGTATATCAGCAACAAATCCTCTGAAATGGAAATGAGGACAACCACCCCATTCACAATATCCTCAAAGAAAATAAAATACTTGGGAATCAACCTAACAAAAGAGGTGAAAGACTTATACAATGAAAACTACAGAACCCTGAAGAGAGAAATAGAAGAAGATCTTAGAAGATGGAAAAATATACCCTGTTCATGGATAGGTAGAAGTAACATCATCAAAATGGCGATATTACCAAAAGTTCTCTATAGGTTTAATGCAATGCCAATCAAAATCCCAACGGCATTTCTTGTAGAAATAGAGAAAGCAATCATGAAATTCATATGGAAAAATAAAAGACCCAGAATAGCAAAAACAATTCTAAGCAGGAAATGTGAATCAGGCGGTTTAGCTATACCAGACTTCAAACTATACTACAGAGCAATAGTAACAAAAACAGCATGGTACTGGTACCAAAACAGGCAGGTGGACCAATGGTACAGAATAGAGGACACAGAAACCAATCCACAAAACTACAACTATCTTATATTTGATAAAGGGGCTAAAAGCATGCAATGGAAGAAGGATAGCATCTTCAACAAATGGTGTTGGGAAAACTGGAAATCCATATGCAACAAAATGAAACTGAATCCCTTTCTCTCGCCATGCACAAAAGTTAACTCAAAGTGGATCAAGGAACTTGATATCAAATCAGAGACATGGCGTCTGATAGAAGAAAAAGTTGGCTATGATCTACATACTGTGGGGTCAGGCTCCAAATTCCTCAATAGGACACCCATAGCACAACAGTTAATAACTAGAATCAACAAATGGGACTTACTCAAACTAAAAAGTTTTTTCTCAGCAAAAGAAACAATAAGAGAGGTAAATAGGGAGCCTACATCCTGGGAACAAATCTTTACTCCTCACACTTCAGACAGAGCCCTAATATCCAGAATATACAAAGAACTAAAAAAATTAGACAATGAGATAATGAATAACCCAATCAACAAATGGGCCAAGGACCTGAACAGAAATTTCTCAGAGGAGGACATACAATCAATCAACAAGTATATGAAAAAATGCTCACCATCTCTAGCAGTCAGAGAAATGCAAATCAAAACCACCCTAAGATACCATCTCACTCCAGTAAGATTGGCAGCCATTAGGAAGTCAAACAGCAACAAGTGCTGGCGAGGATGTGGGGAAAAGGGTACTCTTGTACATTGCTGGTGGGACTGCAAATTGGTGCGGCCAATTTGGAAAGCAGTATGGAGATTTCTTGGAAAGCTCGGAATGGAACCACCATTTGATCCAGCTATTCCACTACTCGGTCTATTCCCTAAAGACCTAAAAAGAGCACACCATAGGGACACTGCTACATCCATGTTCATAGCAGCACAATTCACAATAGCAAGACTGTGGAACCAACCTAGATGCCCTTCAATAGACGAATGGATAAAAAAAATGTGGCATTTATACACAATGGAGTATTACTCTGCATTAAGAAATGACAAAATCATAGAATTTGGAGGGAAATGGATGGCATTAGAGCAGATTATGCTAAGTGAAGCTAGCCAATCCCTTAAAAACAAATGCCAAATGTCTTCTCTGATATAAGGAGAGTAACTAAGAACAGAGTAGGGAAGAAGAGCATGAGAAGAAGATTAACATTAAACAGGGATGAGAGGTGGGAGGGAAAGGGAGAGAGAAGGGAAATTGCATGTAAATGGAAGGAGACCCTCAGGGGTATACAAAATTACATACAAGAGGAAGTGAGGGGAAAGGAGGGAAAATATAAGGGGGAGAAATGAATTACAGTAGAGGGGGTAGAGAGAGAAGAGGGGAGGGGAGGGGGGAGGGGGGATAGTAGAGGATAGGAAAGGCAGCAGAATACAACAAACTCCAGAATGGCAATATGTAAATCAATGGTTGTGCAACTGAAGTGATTCTGCAATCTGTATATGGGGTAAAAATGGGAGTTCATATCCCACTTGAATCAAAGTGTGAAATATGATATATCAAGAACTATGTAATGTTTTGAACAACCTACAATAAAAATTAATTAAAAAAAAATTTCTATTGGTGTTTTGATGGGGATTATCTAACATTCATGAAACTGAACTTCCAAATTAAGAACAAGAAGTATACATATCCCTTTATTTAAATCTCCTATTGTGACTTGTATTGCAAGTTGATAGTTTTCTACATATAGGAAAAAACAGGATCTTGTCTTAAATAATCTTCAAATTATTTATTATATGTGTACATTTTTATTTAACTAAATATATTAACACTCACTTTTCCCCAACAGTTTCATAGTCCAGCATTTTGAATATTTCAGTTGTCCACTTATTTCCCGTAATAATGATTTTCTATTTCCTTTGGCTAGTTCTTTCAAAATAATGTTAAATACTATTAAGTAACAGCTATCTTTTCTTGCCTCCAAATTTAATGGGAATGCTCTTAGTGTTTGGAATTTTGGATTCATGTTTTTACTTCACTATTTTAAGAGAATGTGTCAGTTGTGGCAGTGACCAGAAAGAGCAAAAGTTCAACTAAAAGTAGCTTTAAAATGAGAAGAAGCTATCATCTCACATAACACCTGAGAGGCAGAATTCCAGAGTTAATTTGGTGATTCAACTTTATCATAAAATACCTAAGTACCATCTATCTTTTTGTTCTGCCATCCTCAGATAATCATGCTTTATGGTGACGGTGGTTTTTACATTTTCTAGTCTCACATATAGGTTCAGGCACATCTGGTAATAAGCAAAGATGTGTTTTCTTCTGTGCATTATTTTTGTAATGAGTAAGAAAAAATCTTTCTCTAAATCCCTCTAGAAGCTTTTCCTTTGCTTTCTGTTGGCCTGGTTATTGTTATAAGGCTGCATAAAAATTCATTCAGGAAAAGGAAAACTACCACTGTGACAGACAGAAAGCAGTCCTGATTCATCTCAGGCAAGGGAAGGTGTGAAGGTCTTGAGTCTGGGAAAGGGTGAAGAGCTGAACCATTTGTGCCCATTAGAAAGTAGGGGTTGGGGTTGGCAAACTCTGCCACAGGGAGTTTCCATCTCTGTTATCCCCCAGAGTTTATCAGTGGTCATTGTTTGTGTTTTCCGATGCACTTTGCCAACAATCCAGCTGATCATATCATTTTGCTCTATTGACCTCTTATAGGGAAAAGGTTTTCTAGAAAACCTCTTGTTGTATTGTCTTTTCACTTCTTGACTAATTTAATTTGGTAATTACAGGTAGCTTAAAAACCTTATTTCTGGATTATATTTGCAAACATTTTAGTTTTTTAAAAATAATATTTATAATTTTCAAGAAAGTATAAATATATAAATTAAATATTTAATTAATACCTAAAATAAAGATGTTATAGTTGTGGGGTGCATGTATGTGTGTGTGTGTATGCACGTATGCATTGGCAGGTTTTAGAATCAGAGTTATTATGTAGGCTGTGTAAAGAGGATTAGAAATATTTCTACTTTTCTCCCTATACTGTTGGAGTATAAAAGCTTTGGAATTATCTTTTTCCAGAAGGTTTAGAATAATTCAACTGTGAAATAATCTGGGTTTAGTATTTTTTTGGATGGCTAGGTTTTTGACAACTTTCTCAATTTCTTCCATGGTTATTGGTCTACCCAGTTTTCTCTGTGTGTGATAATATGTGTTTTCCTAAAAGATAATTTCTTTTGCTTAAGCATTAAAACTTCCAAGCAAGGAAATTATATTTCAAGCAAGAAGTATGCCCTTTTAGTGATTTACTTCATTTTTTATCCATGTTTATTTACTTTTACTGCACTCTAATTTTCAGTATTTGAGTTTTTCAATTTCTAGATTTTCTAGAAAGTATTTTTAAAAAAATCTTTGGAGTTCATTTATTAATTCTATTATTTTTTCTGTCTTAAAATTTCAATTTTTGCATGTGACAATGTCCTCTGTGTGTAATTTGGGGTTAATTTTTAAAATTTTAGTTTGGAAGCTTAATTTATTTAATTAGTTATTATCCAGAAATCTAGTATTAAACAAAATTAACAGGAGGCCATTGTTGTGGATGAGTCTTCTTCACTAGGCCCCAGCAGATGAGACCAGCTGGAATGGGGTCATTGTGCTGAGTATTATATAATTAAATCAAGACAGTTTCCTAAAAAATAAAAAACCAAGTTAGTACAGTCAACTTGAATCAGATTAATAAGGAAGTTCCCACTAAAAAAACAACTTTAACAGCTCCCCCACTTTTTTTTCTATTCCTACTTTTCTCAGCCTTTTCTTGCCTTTGAAGCCAATCTTTTCTGTTGAGCTCATCAAAACATTCATTGTGTTTTATACAATGAGACATTTTCTGATTTCAGAATTGCAAATAAAAGCCAATTGGATCTTAAAGTTGTAATTTTGTTTAGAAAGTAGTAAAAAACTAATCCTCTTCTGAGACTTTCTTTATCTTTGACCCATGGGTTTTGATATATTAAAATTTAATTTTAACAATTTTTGTGATTTATTTCCTTTCAGTTTCGATTCTTATTTTGTTCTTGAGCCAAGAGTTAACAGTTAGATTTATATTTTCCAATGTAATTTAGGTTTCTAATTTTGTAATTACTTGATAGTTTATTGCATTGTTATAAGATAATATATTCTGTTCTAGTTCTATTTTCAGCAACTTAATCTCTTTGTCAATAGATAGTACACATATTTTCAGAGCATGTAGAAAGAAAATATCTTTCAAGGGCATATAACTTAATGTAAATCACTATTTTAGTTTAGCCATTGCTATGATTTCAGTATTGTTTGTCCTCCACAAGGCTTGGTCCCCAGCATGGAGAGCTGAGGTAGTGGGACCTATAAGGGGTAGGGCTTCCTGGAAGGCAATTAGGTCATGAGGCTCCCCACTCATGGGTGAATTCATGCTGTCTCATGGAAGTGTGTCAGGTCTTGTGTAACTGGATCAATCCTCTTGATGATATAAGCAAGGCTGGTACCTCCTCTGAATTCTTCTGCCACATGTGCTCCTAACATTGTGAAGCCATCTCCTGTGAGACCCTCACCAGAAGTATAAGAAGATTCCAGTACCATGCTTTTGAATATCCAGAATTAGGAGCTAAGTAAAACTCTTTTCTTTGTAAGTACTAAACCATATATATTTTGGTGTAGCAACAGAAAACAGACTAAGACAGCCATGTTAATTAAATAATGCATAAGTGTTACCAGTGGCTGGGCTGACAACTAAAAATCCACACAAACACAGAAATTCTTTTTGGGGGGGTCAGGGATGACTCTGAGACTTCACGTGTCAGCTCTCACATTGGAGGGCAAGGAGAACAAGGGAGGCAAGAGGCAAGAGAGAGAGCACACCCTGAACCCTTCTATTTATTTAGGGGAAAGACATTCGATAGAAAGTTCCACCCAAATAAGTCAAGGGATTGGGTTTCGAAGGGTGGAGTCTTGCTTGGTGATGTCTTGTGGTTAGCAGATTGACTGACATCTTGGCAAGTCATGTCCATTTCAGGTGCTGTGTGGGATTACAGGTAGAGCAAGAGAAAATACACACATGTGTCCCACAGCCCAAAAAGCACGTAATGCCAGACCATTCCCCTCATATGCTCAAATGCGTACAGCTCACATACACAGCCCGGGATGGTTCGTGATACATAAGTAGATGTTTCTTAATTTTTATTAATTTTATGGGCTGGAATTTATATCCTTTACTACACATATATTTCTACCAGGATTTCCTTGTATTTCTTATAACTTTTACCTTGTATATTTTTCAATATAAAAATGTTCATAGATGCTCACAGATGTGGCTCAGTGACTGAGTGACTGGTACTCCCCATCCCATGTCGGGGTTTTTAGTGCCCTCCCCTCTCCTCCTGACTGGCGGGAGAAGCAGGGAAAGCACGCCCTGACCAAGAGGAGCCAAGAGAGGTAAAGGTCGACTGGCTGCCCGCCCCAGCCCTCCCTCCTGGGAGGACAATCAGACATGCCAGGGAGAACAGTCAAAGCAGCATCTCCTTTAATAAGGAAGTACACACAGTTTATATACTGCACAGAACCAATCAGAATAAAGGTCAGAGGGGTGGAGCAAGTTCACGTGTACACCCACCCCATAGTCTGTAAGGGAAGGCTCGAGCTGTCCACAAGGGTGAAGAGTACTGGACCTATCCTGGAGGTGGTCTGCCTCCTCCGTCACCGCCCACAGCACCGCCTCCTGGCTGATTGTCAGGAGCCATCCCAGCCACATGTGCGGCCCCAAGACCGGGAAGCAGGCAGCCATGCCCTACATCCCAGGAAAAAAAGAAGACCAAAAAATTACTCAAAATTCATGATCCCTAGGCAGTCATCTGCATTCTCAATATTATGTAAATATAATATTAGATACCATTATTTATATCTAGGCATCTGCCCATTTACCTCTGAAACTAAAAAAATTAAACAAATTTTCATAACTAAAAGTTTTGCTTGAATTTCATAAGAAAGGAAACTATTCTGAGAATGAAGTAAGTCTTCCTTCTCTTCTGATGCTGAATATCCTTTCATCTTGATACCATTATTTCTCCACTCAGTGTTTTAGTTGAAGAGGTTTCATCATGAAATGGTGAAACCTCAAAGAATCAAAAAAAGATTCTTGTACATTTTGATACCTGACTTTTTAAGTTTGAAAATGTATGTCTGTTGCCTTAATGCATAAACAAAAATTTGTTTATTTATAATAAACATGAATCATATTTTATTTCTCTTAAATTGTGGACACCCTTTGTGTTAGTCAGTTTTCCAGTACTCTAATGAATATTTGAGATAATCACAACTTTGTAGGTTCAGATCATAATTGGTTGGTCTTATTGAACAGGTGAGGCAGCACATCATGGAGGGAGAATGTGGCAGAGCAAAACTCCTCATCACATGCCAGGTAGGAAAGAAAGGAAAATGAAGGGATGAAGCCCTACAACCCCTCTGAGGGTATGTACTCAATGACCTAAGCCCTCCCTACAGGTACCTCTCACAGGTTCCACCATCTCCCAATAGTGCTACCCTGGGGATCCAACCTTTAACCTGTGGGTCTTTGGGGGATATTCAAGATCCAAACTATAGCAGCCTTCCATCAATTTATGGCACTGCCTGATCACCACACAGTAATTTGTTTTTAGCCTGGTTTTACTCCTTTTGTTTTTCTTCTGATTACTTTAAGAACTGCTTCCAAATTTGATATCTTATTAGGACATATCTTCTTATCAGTTGTATATATCTTTTTAAATTAGAGCGTCTTTTTTACCTCTTATTATTTCTTTTTTCTATATTATTTATTTATTTATTTTTGAATCTTTTTATTGGGTTCTGTACTTCAGGAACAACATATCTCCATGTCTGTTACTGTGGCAGACAGAGTGCCCCCTCCACAGATGTCCATACCCAATCACTAGAAACTCTGAATAGGTTACTCTGCGTGGCAAAAGGGAATCCCCAGGTATAATTAAAATTAGAGACCTTAAACAAGTATACTATCCAGGATAATCCTAATCAAACTTATCTTCAAAAGCAGCAAACTTCTTGCATTAGAAGTCAGACTAAATCAAAGCACAAGATGGAATCAATGTGCTGCTGCTGGCTGGATGAGGAAGAGGTCCCGTAGCAGGTAGATGGAAACCTGAGTCTTACGTGCACAAGAAACAGACCTCTGCTAACAGCCTGAGGGAACTGCCCCAGATTCTTCCTTCCAGCCTCCGCATAAGAGCTCTTCGTGGCAGGCACTTTGAGGACACTGAGTAGAGGAGTCAGCCATGGAGTGCAGACTTTCTGATTTACAGAAACTGACATAATAAAGTTGTGTTGTCTTAAGCATGTAAGTTGGAGGTAATTTGTAATACAATTGTCTTCTTTCTAATTTTTTTTTAATTTTTTCTACATTTTATTCACTGTGATTAACTCAAGCCTCTTTCAATGTGATCTTTTTAGCTACCTCTCATATATTCTTTGAGATATATTATTTATTTTCTAGTTATCTTGTAGAAATTTTGGTTCTTAATTGACTTCCTTGGCCATACAATCTCTGTGTTCATCCCTTTCAGTTGCTTTACAGCCTTGTCTTAGAACTCTTTCTTACCTTACTCTATTCATTGTCTTTAGTAAGTTCTTCAATAATGGGAGCTGCTCTATTATACAACTGAAATCAAACTGGCATTCCTGCTTTTCCTCCCCTACTTATCATGAACCATCTCTATACCAAACAAATCAAATCTTATCTCTAAGAAATTGTGCATTCTTTCTTCCTTTGGTCAAAAGTGTCACAATGCAATGTCTGCTATTAGAGAGCTGCCAAGAAGCTCAGTTATATTCAGTGCTCACCTACAGCATCCCAAAGCTGCTAAGTTGAGGTATTTTTTTTTTTTTTGGTCATTGATAGACAATGAATGCATTGGGAAAGATAGTTGGAAGATGTATCCTTTGAAGTTTTCTGAAATAAGGCTTTGTTTGAAGTGGAGAGTCAGTGATATGAAATACTGAGCACTTCAAGCCTATGGTGTGTGTTGTGCAGGAAAAAGAGTCAAGATAGGAAGTAAAGGTACATTCTTAAAGATTCAGATGTGGACACTCACAAAATTTCACTGCTCCTAAGAAAATACTAAAAAGAAGGGGAAAGTAACATTCTAGAGAAATTTGAAAGAATATAGGAGTTCAGCCTACTGTCCACACTTAAAAAGGGTATGGTTTATAAGAAAACCAATTAGGATCAAACTGAGATAATTTTCAGCAATCAATTCATGATTCTGTCTAACTCCTTTCTCCTAAGAAAAGGCCTCACTGATACCTCTAACTTGGTGAATAAGGAGAAGTGAATTTCTGTCAGTGAGGAGAAAAAGTATTAGAATATCATTTTAACTCCCTCTTCCCCAATAAACATTGACTGCAAAACTAGAAGTGCTAAAACTCTTCGTGGTTGGGTTTTGTTTTTTATTTTCCCTGATTCAGAAGAGAAAAGAAGCATATCAGAGAAAGTGATCCTCAGTTATCCCAGAAAACATATTAGCTTGGCACAATTGAAGCAAAAACAATACCTCTGAAGGCCAAGTGGAAGCACAGCCTCTTAGTATTCCATTTGAAGCTCATATCCTCCCAGAGCCAAAAGAGCTGCTGACAAATCCAAAAATTAACTGTATTAGTTTCCTAGGGCTGCTGTATCAAATTACCGTAAACTTGGTGACACAAAACAACAGAAATTTATTCTCACCGCTCTGGAGGCCAGATATCTGAAGTCAAGGTATTGGTGGGGCCATGCTCTGTCTGCTGTTGGAAAGAACCATTCCTCACCTGTTCCAACTACTGTTGACTCCCGTCATTCCTTGGATGTTGAGAGTTACAGCCGAAAGGGCCCCAGCAAACGGGCCACCAAATGCTGCAGTCTGGCTGGGCACAATTCAGGAGCCACTTGTCAAAAGAAACGAACTTTATTTTTAGAACCACACACGCCAAACAAAACAGCTCCTCAGGAAAAACCTTCAGAGCCCAACTGCCACCACCGGCTTCCCACAAGCCTCTCAACCTCCCACACTCCTCCTCCTCTTGAGGCTGATTGGCTGGGTCGTGTGGGCGGAGCCAAAAAAGTCCCCCAATGAGCAGCTCCATGGTCTAAAAGGGCAAGGAAAGAGCCCAATGAGCATCACTGCAGAGGAGCCAATCAGTTGGCAGCTAGAAGTTTGCCCCTTTGTAAAGGCCCTGTTTACATTTGCAAAATCCCTTTTGGCATGTGATGTAACATATTCACATGATCTTGGAATTAGGATGTGAACATCTTTGGGGAGAGGATAGCATTGTTAGCCCACCACAACTAGTTAGACTATTTTATGGTTCTTTGTTATCATCCTTAATTATACCTATTTCTAAACTTCATATGAGTGACTAGGCTTTTGGCCATGCCCCACCCTCCCAACCTCCAGTGTCTTTAAACTGAAAGCATTTTAAGGACATTGATAGTTTTTTGTTTTTTTAGATTTTCCTTTTGTTCTTTTTTTTCCTTCCCTTTGCCTTTATTGGGTATTTGTGACTGGAACCTAAAGAAGAATGTTAGTAACCTTCACTCACCTCTCTAAAAAATACTAAATTAAAATTTTAATTAAAGTACATATATGAATTAATGAGATAGGGGATCAGATTCCTAATTTAGCTAATTCACCAGATTTATTTTTTTTTCAAAACTAGATCAGTCACCTTTTTCTTGAGAAGATGCCACAATATAAAAAATTTCTTACAGTCTTACTTTTAAATATGCATTGAGCAACTTATATGAAAATACTAAATAAATATTCTGAATTATTAATATCATCATTTCACTTTATGTATCTTAATATGTAGAATAGAATAAGAAATTAAAACATGTACAATGTAAGTTTATATTTATCTTTGCTTATTTTTCAAGAGCTTTGCCCCCTGTTTCCATGGGGATACCAATTGAAGGAGAGCATTAAATCATACCCGACTCACCTACAATTGTTGATGTACAGATATACTTGTTCAGAATTTCAGGTCTTACTTTACTTTTGGATTCTATTATGTCTACTTCTAAAACTTATTCAAGCAGTATGTATAATTAAAACCATTGTAAGATTAAACATTTAAAATAAAAATTGGATGCAAATATAGGATGAATAATTATTATATTTTTAAAACCAAATTTCCCATTTCAATTTGAAAAAATTTCACATATAAAAATAGGAGCTGGAACATTGCCGTAATTTACATCTCCCTTTTTAACCCTCTCCAGTTTTTAATAAAACCTATCAAATGCATAGAAATTGGAAAATGGGCTGCAGTTACTGTCTGACCTTTTTGGAGCACCTTCACTGTCCTTGCTTCAGACCTTCAGGAGGGCACATTTCAGTTAGAATCATGCTCTGACTCTCCCCAAGAGAGGGAGTCTGACTTATGTAATTGATGAGATGGGGAGCAGAAATGAATTTAGAGTTGTCTGGGTGAGACTAAATTGAGAAAGACTATGAAATCAGTAGAGAAATTAGCATTACTAGATACAGAACATTATTTGATGTAGGTGAACACTGAATGCAATCTTGTGGCAACATGGAGAACTGGTCAAGTTTGGACTGTGTAGTTGTCATCAAAGGAAGACAATAGTTGTCTTCTAATGATAACATTTGGTTTCTTTGACACAGTCTATTCTGGCTAAAAATCTTAGTCATGTTTTATCTGGTGAGAAACTTAGGAAGAGGAGGATGATCCCAGAGATCTAATAGAACTGTGGAACACGTTACTTTGAAGATACCTTTGAACACTACAGCTATAGAGGTGGACTAGAGGCATAGTTTCTAGAAAAAGCATGTTCATGTTTCAGGATGGAGTGTTATAGTTAAAGCTTCGTCCCAGGGTTTCATAAACTGACTTCCAGACCACTCACGTATAATTGAATCAAGCCTTTATTGAAGCACACCGGTGGCGGCTGACCAGAACATAAAGCTGTTCCCCTGATCAGCCCCGAACAATTGCATGGGCACTCCTTATAAGCCTGAAAACCTCAAAAGGGATGTTCGGGAGTCTAGCCAATGCAAGCAAGCCAGGTTACAGAAGCGGGACAGTGCAGTCAAGCGGAGGGAAGCCTAACCAATAACAGTTACCCAGTCACCCCAGTTACAGAAACAGAGCCCCGTTACCCTAGTTACAGAAACAATACCCCATTAGGTAGTTTTGTGTTCTTAAAGGTTTCTACAGCAAAAGGAAAAGAACATCTTGCCCCAGTCATGACTCTTCTACTTGACATGGTTGTTTTACAGGATGAAGTCATAAAACAAAATGGAGTCACATTTGCTCCTACTATTACAGGAGGAAGGGGGTATAAATGTAATAGAAGAACAATAATATTGGCAGCTAGAAGATTTAGTAAAATAGAGCAAGATGCAGACCAGATATGCTTAGACTCTTCAGAAACAAAATCCAAACCTTGGGCCTAAGGTACAATGTTTTCTTTATGCAGAACTTAAAAATATTTGCTAGAGTGGCCCCAAGTCCTTGAAAAAATAACATGAGTCTTCCCAAGAGCAAGATAGCTTCTCTATGTTCTGTGTCTCTTATTTTGTTAAGATAAATATTCATTCATCTCTCACAATGTGTTCAGTACTGCTTAATTCTGAGAGGGACAGAATACATGTGTACTAACCTCCAAGTCGTTTCTAGACTATACAATGGAGACACTATTTGTTCAAGCCTACATTTTGTGAAGATCACAATACTGAATTATGTTCTCTGAAAAAATACAAGTAAAATAATTTGTTTCCAATATCTTTGGGGAGGAAAGCATTTAGAAAATCAAAACAGGCATTAATTTGGCTATATAAATGGTAAAATCAAATTGTTTTATAATATTTACAAGAGGAGGATCATTTAATTCTCAAAAGAGTTTTAAAAATCATGTATCATTTGTGTTAGTCTGCTTTTTATTACTGTGATAAAATACCTGAAGATAAACAACTTAGAGGAGAAAAGATTTATTTTGGCTCATAGTTTCAGAGGTTTTATTCCAAGGTTGATCAATTGCATTGCTTGGGCCTGAGGTAAGGCAGAATATCATGGTGGAAGGTCATGGAAAAAAAAGCAAAGCTACTCACCTCATAGCAGCCAGAAAGCAGAGAGAGAAAGAGCCATGGACAAGATATAATGTCCAAGGTCATGCCTCCAAGGACTTACTCCTTCAACTAGGTACCACCTCCTACAGTTCCCCCTACTTTCCAATAGTCTATTTAGCTGTGAATCCTTCAATCAATTAGTTCATTGATAAGGTCAGAGTTCATATGATACAATCACTTACCAAATCCAAGCCTTCAACACAAGAGCCTTTGGGGGAATCCTTTATATCCAAAACATAACACCATTGTGTTAAATATTAAATGCAAATGCTACCTTGAAGAATGTTCCTTAAGGTTGATTTTCCCATGTAAAGGTGGTTCTGTGCTGCTTCTATCACCTAGGAAGAATGATCTTAATTTGAGGTTCTATTTTAAAGGCTTCCAATTATCTAAAGAAGCTGAAGATGAGGCTCTGCATATAGTAAAAAATGTTATGTGCTTCCTGTTCTTATTTCCATGAGGGACTTCCACTCTACTTTCTAGGTATGAGCAATGACATTTTGTCTCTCACTTGTTTTTCCCCTTTGGAGGAGTGACTGGCACCCATTGGGTCATGTAAGCCAGAGGTGGTTGGACTATTTTATTAGGTTGTAGGCAACATGGGCCAGTGTTCTTTGGGTCTGACCTTTCCTCAGGGGCAATGTGTGCTCTTGCTTTCTCCTTGAGATGGTAGTTGAATCAGGCTCTATTTCTGGTAGATAAATCAAGTCTCTGCTCTTTTTGAGTTTCCCCTTGCAACTGATTAGAGACTTCTGTCACATACTTTTCAAGGTCTTAAGTTTTTGGTGGGAGGTAGAAGGCCCCACTGTGATTTCCAGTTTAACTTTGCTCGAAAAAAAATACTCATAATTTATTTTTTATTTTACTTTTCAAAAAAATTCATTGGTGCATTAAGATCACATAAAAGAGTGGCATTTGTTGTTACCTATTTGTACATTCAGTATAATTTCTTAATGTCATTCCCCTGTACCTCCCCTTTCCTTTCCCTCCTCCTTCATCCTGGTTTCCTTCCTCTACTGGTCTCCCTTCTATTTTTAGGAACAACTCTCCTCCCCACAGCCTTTTATCCCCTTTCCTCTCTCTTGATTTCACATATGAGGAAAACACGTGACCCTTGACTATGTGAGATTGGCTTATTCCACCTGGCATGATGCTCTTGAGTTCCATCCATTTTTCTACAAATGTTATAATTTCACTCTTCTTTGTAAAGCTATCATATTTGAGTTTCATTTGGTTTCTTGGGTTTATTTTCTCTCGGTTAACTTCTAGATGGAAGGAGGCAGCTAGGGATTAATAAGTGACCCACAAATCTCCAACAAAAATTGCAAAACAGCTTTTAATCCTGGTTCTCTTCATGCTCCCTGTGAGATTTTGGACAAGTTCCCTGACCTGTTTAGGCCATGTTTTCTCACTGAGTAAATGGCATTATGCAGGTGAAAAGGCTTGGCCCCATTAGCTGCTTTGGTGTTCATGGAGCATTGGCCTGCCTTTGGCCTTTACGCCCTTCAGCTCTTGTGAATTTGTTCACCCAGCCTTCTGCTGAGGACATCTGTTTGTTAGCTTTTTCTTTGCATTTCAGAGGGAACAGCTAGAAAAAGTGATTTCAAGCCTGCACATGAGAGGAAAAATAATTTGGGAAACTAGTGAGCAGCCCCAGACTCCTTCCTAAAATGGAACTGAGCTTAATTCTAAGATTTTGACATCTTCAAACATTCGTCAGGCTTAAATTCTCACAATAGATTAAATATGATGATATATTGGCAAAAATTTCTCCTCACTGAAAAATTGAAAAGTGATATAATAGCTGATACATGGTAAGCATCAAATCTTTTTGCTCTCTATCTAGAAATGAACAGTTTAGAAGTCATTCTTTGCAATATAAATATTATCATTCCTTTTACAACCTCAGTTGCATTTATATTTCTAACTGCAAAATTGAAAACATGCAATTTAAAATCAGAAATTAATTTCATTGACAGAGGCAAGGTTTAAGTTATGTTTTTCAAAAAATGAATACGAAAATATCACGGGTGTTCTCACAACCCATGAATTTATATGGGGGTTGTTTTATTGGTGCTAGTCTTCATTGCCTAAAAGATTCTGCCTTTAATTTTTTTGGGGGGTAGCGCGGTTACTGGGGATTGAACCCAGGGGTTCTTAACCACTTAGCCACATCGCCAGCCCTTTTTAATATTTTATTTAGAGACAGGGTCTTGCTGAGTTGCTGAGTGCCTCACTAAGTTTCTGAGGCTGGTTTGAACTCATGATTCTCCTGCCTCAGCCTCCCAAGTTGCAGGGATTACAGGCATGTGCCACTTCACCCAGCTTCTGCCTTCAAATTTTAGTTTATCCAAAATCTAACCAATTTTATAGTCCCAGCTAAGGACTTGCTTCTTACATAGAACTTTTCCTGATGATTCTAGGCCAGCTTATCCTTTTATACCTGGATGCCTTTTGAACCTATGAGCAGTTGTATGAAGAATAGTCTCAAAAAGAAAATCAACTTTTACAGTCACATTGATGTTCAAACTTGGCTTTCATCTTACTCACTGTGGATCTTAACTCCTCTGAGATCAGATCCTCAAGTACAATATAGGGTAAAAATAACTTCTTTGCTGTATGAACTAAATTAAATGAGTAAACAAAATGTTTGAAGTAGTCAAGAATTGCTGACCCACAAGGATATATCCCATCTACTTTTACACTCATTTATTCTCTTACAAATATTCACTAGGCAGGTATAATGTATTAGGCAGGTGCTATCCTAGGAGTAGGTGATACAAAATTATAACAAAAGTAATTACCTTCAGGAACTCATCATTTGGTGGAAGAGAAATTGGTGAATGAGAAAGTTAAGAATATGTTAGAATGCAATCTATGATAGATAGACATGTAGGGTAATTAGGAGCAAGTTGAGGGAGTAGCTAAGGCCAGTACGGGAAGAAGTCAGCAAGGAAAGGAAGAGAGATCTTTGCATGTAGAGGAAGCACTTGTACACAGTCAAGACAGTGAGAAGGAGCCTGCCTTATTTAGAGAAGACTGCACACATTTCAGCATGATCAGAGCATAAGAAAAATGGTAATGCATGAGATTGGGGAGGTGAGCAGGGGAAATTTCATGAAGGAGCTTTGAATTTCATCCTGAAAGATTAATGCTTATGAATTCTCGATTGGAAAAATCATGCAATTGTGCAAGGCATTTTTGGAAAAATGATTGTCAAATTCGTGGAGAATTTATTTAAGTGGAATGAAAGTGTAGGTAAAGATATAGTTAAGAAATTGTTAACGGCAATGATGAGAATCTGAATGAAGACACTAATAATTGAGGATGGACAGGAAAATGATGATTCAAGAAAGGGTAAGGTATTGGTGAAACACAGAAGAAGAATGAAGGGCAGTTCTCATGCTGATGATGTTAGATTGTGCAATTTGGGTTACTGGAGGTCAGTATCACTAAATATTCGACTCCCATAATAAATTAATAGGCGCTCCTTGTTTTGATTCCAGACACATCTTTTGATTTAATTCTGATTAGTTGAAGTACTCCTGAAGAAATGCTTGGCAGTTATAATACTCAGTGTAAATTAAAACATCTTTATTCTGGCTTAATAAATCTCATAAATGGGTCTAATATATCTCTTCCCTTGAGAAGCTTTGCCATTTTTGTTATGCTGTCAATATCAGATCTTGAACTACCAAGATTGGTCCAGGACAGGTAAATTCACCTAAGCAACAGCATTCTGTGAGGTGAAGTGCAGGAGGCTCCAGAGATGATCTCACCATTTTATTCACCTAAAGAGGTTTTTAATGCCAAAGAAAAGCTTATTTAAGTACTGTGAGGAAGACTTTTTGAGGTACCAAAAGGATAGGACCACAACAGTGAGATTTTGCAGTAAGGGAGAGATCGGGCTCAGTTCTGAATGAAGCATGGAAAAGTGGGAATTTATAGCCAAGGAGCAAGGGTGAGTATGGTCAGTGGATGGAAAATTACTAAGAAGAAACACTGAGGATAAAGAAGCTTCTGGCTAATAAGACCTAATAGGATTCTTGATGAAGACGGGTCAAGGTGGTCACAAATCAGCTGGAGGATAAAGAATGCAATCAGATATGGAGGGTAATCAGGTATCAAGTGTGAGAGATGAGAGATTCTTGCTAAACTGACAGAAAACTGTGTGAACAAGGAAAAAAAAAGTGTTTTTCCTACTTTCGCAAACCACTCCACAAAAGGCATATTATACTAGATGCATTTTTTTTAACCTACATGTCCAATTGTTGAATACCCACTGGGTGTCCTGTCATTGAATTTATTTCTGACACTGTCTATCTGGTGTTAGTCAATATACACAGATTAAGGGCTAAGTCCTACAGATTGCTTCTCTCTTCAGATGCCAGTTATAGGTAGAAGGTTGTCACCCACACTTCTGAGTGACCAGCTTTTAATCAAGGTTCCCATGATTATGGGGAGGCTGCCAGTGCCTCGCTAGGGGTTCCCTTTTCCTGCCCAGGAGGGTATAAGCCATTAGAGAAAGTAAGTCAGAAATAATTAGTGAAGATCAAAAGACACAGAGTCAGAAAAATAGTTTTAAAGGAGAACGCCTGATAGGCCCAGCCCACATAGGAGCTAAGGATGGACAATTACAAAATGGCTCCCGTGGCTTATTTAAGGGGATAATCAAAGGCAGGGATAAGGTTTAAGGGGTGGAGTCTTGCTTTGTGTGTCTTGCAGTCAGCAGGTTGATTGGCATCGCAGGTCACACCCATCTCTGAGAGGCTGTGTGGCTGTAGCAGGTCATCCCATCTCCAGTGCTGCATGGAACCTGAGGCAGAGATTGAATAGGGTCACATGTATCTGGGCATCTTGGCTGGAGGAAGTTTCCACTGGAAGTGCCCAGACACTGGATTCTCCTATTCTCTAGGTTGCAATGCCGATGTAGTTCACAGAGTCCATGGATACCTTTCAACATAAGCTTCCTCCCAGAGGTTAACTAGCTTGATAGAGTGGCTCATGGGACTTAGGAAGCACATTTATTGATTTATTACAAAAGCTATGTCAAAAAATGTAAGTGAAGAGCCAGATGGAAGAGACAGATGGGGCAAGGAATATGGGAAGGGGCCTGGAGTTCTTTCATGCCTGCTTCAGGATACATGATCCTTGATGGACCTCCACATTTTCAGCAAGGATTTTTATGGAGATTCATTAGATAGACATGATTGATTACATCACTGGCCACTGGTGATCAACTCAATTGTCAGCCTCTCTTCTGTCCCCTGAGGTTGGAGGATACAACTAAAGGTTCCAAGCCTCCAATTACACCCTTGGTTACCCTGGCAACTGGCCCCTATCCTGAGGTTATCAGGAGTCCACGGAGTAGCAGGATTAGAATAGAAGATGCTCCCATCACCCAGAAAACTCCCAGGGTTTGGGGAGTTCTGTGTCAGATGATCTGAACACTGGAAATTACAAAGGTCTTAGGAGATTTGAATCTGGAATCTGGGGCAAAGACCAAATAGAACAAAAGATCCACCCAGAGCCCTTATTTACAAGAGTTTTAGAATCTCCACACCAGGAACTGGGGGCAGAAACCAGAACATAGAAATTTCTTATTATTTCACAGTACCATACAAGTTAGTAGGACTCTTTGTGAAAGCTGGATTTTATTAGGAAGAACATGGATTAAGTTAGGAGAAGATACATAAGCCTGAACAAATTTTGGTCAAGCAAAGAATTCCCATCAG
Organism: Callospermophilus lateralis; assembly: GCF_048772815.1. Lineage (NCBI taxonomy): Eukaryota > Metazoa > Chordata > Mammalia > Rodentia > Sciuridae > Callospermophilus > Callospermophilus lateralis. The sequence goes on along the minus strand of NC_135306.1, from coordinate 120,830,051 downwards.
TAAAAATGTCAGCAATTGTAAACTCAAATGTTAGATACTCTGAGTTTGATTTGTAGAGAGTACAGCTAAGTGAAAGTTCTACTAGGCTGCTAGATAAAGGGCTTGTGTTAGAGTTACACAAGCATCCTACTAAATCTCAACATATTAATCCAGGAAATGTTTGTTCCTTGCTTGTGCCAAGATCAATACAGATGTTCCTGGTTAGCAGGGAGCCTTTCCCATGGTCATTTAGGAACGCTGAAAGACACAATCTTGAGTACCATAATCCCCAAAGATCAAAATACCCAATGTCTAAAATTCCTGAAGTTTAATCTCTCAAAAAAAAAAAAATCACAATCCCAAAATATAAAACTCTGAAGTTTGAAATCCTGCATGCTAAAATGTCCAAAATTGCAATTCCTGTTGAAAAACAAGGCTACGTAAGAGGAGTAGAAAGCCACATTCTGGGGGAGGGGATCAGTGTGTTTTAAGCTGTATGCAGGATGGTTCTGTCATGTTAAGCAGAATGAACACTCATTCTGGAAAGTATACTCTGAATGCGTCGGTGAGGCTCAAACTTGGAAAATTTAACAGAGAATGCTCACTCAGTGCACATTGAATTGTAGAAGAGTCAAAAATAGTAGCACCATGTGCAAAATGTATGTGATTCTGAGGAGAGCCCACCCCTAAGAGAAAGCAAGCTGCTATTCATCATCATGCAAGACTTTAGACTATGGTTAAAGATTCTGAAAGTCAGCCAGTTCTTGTGGACTACTTCCATGCAATTGCCCACAATCTATCTCTGCAATACACATTTTTGTGTTAAATTTTCTTTTAAAGGATTTTTCTCATTATTTTAAATAATCAGCATTTTTTTTTTTTTTTTACAATCTACTATGCTATGTGTTTCATTTTCACATCATTTCCAGTCCTGAAGGTACAAATTGCATAAAACTTTTAGGGAGCTCTAATTCATTTAAAGCATTTTTAGCTAAATTTGGCTCCACAAAAGAGCATTAGCATAACACTATCTGTGTAGAAGTGTTGTGTGAGTGCATAAAAACATTGAAACTTCATCAGCAAAAGAAGAGCTGTCAAATTTTTTTTTTTTTAACATAGGTATTTGTAAAGTATAGAATTTCTTAAGATTTCAGCGTTTTGGGCAACTGGATGGATGTTCCATAGTGATTCACTGAAGTTTTTCATCAGTCTTGTCATAAGACATTAAAAGTTTTGTGCATACAATTACCAACCATTATAATATTCATCTATACATTTAGCCTTTTAGTTTATTTCTTTTATAAATAGTTTGCCTGCTTATTGTTTTTCTTCTCATAGCTATTTTACACATGCAACTACTATTGTTAGTATACGAGTGTTTATGCTTATAAAAATTATGTGTTATTATCAACTGTTTTATTTGTATAAAGTGGTCTATGAAGTATTCCGTTATGTTTTTATATTTTTCAAATGAAACCTCTTTTAAAAATGTAAATAAATGTCCTTTAAAGAATTTTAAAAAAAATTTTTTTCCAGCATTACACTTTTGGGATTTGGGGATTTAGACGTTATTTCGATTTGATCTCTTACAATTTCAATATTAGAGACTGTGGAGTTCAAGATTGTGCGTTTTGGGATAATGGCCCAAACTGGCTTATTCAACATTATGGCCATACTATTCCTTAAGGCTTCCTGGTCTCCTAGATCTTCTGCATCAACTGGAAGAGGAGGGAAAGTGTGGAGAACCACATGGATAATGTCTGCAGGGCCAGCGTTAGAGGTAAACCATTCCATTTGCACAATATTCCATTCATAGAGTTTACTCATACACCATGCAAAATTATAAGAAAGGTGAGGTCTCACAGTGTACTCAAGAGGTAGAGTAAAAGAGTGGGGAAACGCCTGGTTATATCTGCAATCCAGGAGTTTATGATTCATAAATGAGACTTAAGAATTAAGGGGTATATCATGAAGATATAATGGGTAATGGACATTATAGAATGGATGAGAATTCATAAGAAGGATGAAACTCTCATTAGTACTTAAATGACATGTGAATGAGAATGAGCATAGGATAGAGCAACCAAATGGGTTTAATGTATTCATTATGTCTAGTGTTTATTGACAGTTTACTATGTATGTGGCATTGTGTGGCATTAGTATTGATGAGGCAGCTTCTTCAGAGCCTCACTCACATTTTTCATGAGAAAGCATGATCGGAGAGTTCAGTCACACAACTCCGAAGTAGAGGATCTTAACCTTGTCCATTTGATTCCAGAGTCCAATCCCTTTGTCAGTGTGCATCCTCCTTCCATTCATCTCTACCCAAAGAGAGTGTGGAGCACAGACATCAAAGGAAAGGTGTTTCAAAAAAAAAAGGAAACAATGAACAAATGTTCCAAAGATGGCAAATAAATAAGAATGAAATAATGCTGACTTGAAGATCATTTTTCCACAAAATTTTTCTTCAACAAATCCTTGTTTAGCACAGTGTGTCTGTGTCAATACCAGTTCTAGATGCTGGGGACACAGGTGAGCAATATTTCTTCTACCTTAGAGGCTTACAGTTCAGTGACCACACTAAGGGTGGCAGCAGGAGAAGATTGCAGAGAATCCAGTGAAACAGAAAAGAGACAACAGAGTGTGAAATCATGCATTTAACCTCACTCTCCAACAGAGGTGGGCTGCAGAAAGACAGAGACGCCCCTTAGTTCTGGATCTTAAATACATACTTATGCTTTGAGGTTTCCCTCTCTGGTCTTACTTATTAAAAACATCCATTATGCAGAGGATCTGATACACTCAGGCTCAGTACGATGTTAATGACCGATAAAGTTTATCTACTAGTTTCCCAGAACTTTTTGAATTGTGGTATATGTGAGAAGTCACAGTTTAAATGAATAAATCTCTGAATTTTTAGATACCATTGAACTGAAGGAGACAAAATTTTATGAGGGTCAGAGATGCCTTCTCATTGACCCTTAAATTACATCACAAAAGCAGCTGCTGAGACTCCCTGCTGTTGACAGAGTCTGCATTAAAGAGAGTCTAGTCAAGAGAGGGCTGAGCTGCAGGACTATAAAACCTTTGAAAAATCTTTATTGTTTGAACAATAAAGCCTCTCACCAAAATAGCTCAGAAATCTGTGTAATGCAGATGAATACCCAAAGGCTTCATGTATAAATCACAACAGCCTCCTGAGAACAAAGGGAAGACGAAGAGAGATGGAGGCTGTGGACTTAGAAGGGATTTAGAAGACAGAAAGGAAGGAAGGGAGGAAGAAAGGAAGGAAGGAAGGAAAGAAGGAAGGGAGGGAGGGAGGGAGGGAGGGAAGTCAGGACGTTGGAGTCTGCTGGCTATCCAGCCACCTACTCCCCAGGATGGCAACATTTTTGTGGTTAGACATGTTTCTGAGCCTGTTCTTAACTTTGCTACCCCTAAAATTTACATAATTGATGGATCAGGTCTGGGGCAGTGAATATGGTGTATCATGCTTCCCCAATTCCCAAGGGACCATTTTACAACTAGATACAATGGTTTATTTTGCAGAGAACTATGGTTGGCAAGAGGACCTGGATATTGAAAGTCAGTTGGCTGATGTATTCTTTCTCTGGAAGGAAATTCTTTGTGCGAGGCAGGATAATGTAAACTGCCATTCAAGAATCTGCACATAATATTAAAGAGCCAGAGAATCCTGGCTCTGCTGACTACTGGCTCTGGGACCTGGGAAATACCACTTACTCTTCATGAGATTTAGCATTTTCATCCATGAGATGAATTTAGAAGAGTGAATTTATATGGGTAAAAAACTCACTGTGTCTTTGGCTGCTTGATAAATATTTTAAAAAATCTATGATGAATCTAGAAACAGACCCAAGGCAATTAAGTAGAGCATCTTCCAGGTAAATGTCATTGTTCTATAACCTCTGGAATCACACCATCTGAGAAAAGCTAATAGTCACATCTGCTGGTCAGGTCTCCACCTCCTCCAGGATGCCAAAGACACACTGACCTGTTTCTTCTCATTGATTTCCTTCTTTCTAGACCTCAAAAGACCACAACAACTACTCAAATGTGATGGATTGAATCGTCTTCTTTGCTTTATGCCAGTGCTAAGCATGTATCAGAGCCACATTGAATAGTCTTGGGTGACTCCAAATTATTGAAAAACAACATATTTACAGATCATTTAAAGCAGAATAATGTATGTAGTTGATTAAGTATGGCCATTCTGTGCCCATTCCTACTATTTTCACACTTAATTAGTGGCCTATGTCGCAGTGCTTCTTTATGTACTCACTATGGAGCATAGTATCTATTTCTGAAAAATTCATTTTTACTTAAAAGGCTGCAATAACGATAGATTGCAGATAGTAGAGACAGTTCCAGCTGGTTTGAGCAGAAAAGGACTTATTAGGGAGAATTAATTTGCTACAGCATTATCCAAAGTGCTGGAGAAGCACTTAGGCTGGTCCTCTGAGAATGACTGCAGAAATAGGCAACACTTAACAGAACTGTCCCATCAAGAGAATTGTCACTCTGTCACAGTTTGAAAAGCAAGGAATGAGGAAACCAGTATTTAAACTTCTGGCCTCAGGTTCATACCACCTTGACTGTAATCCAGGGAGTCAGTGTTAAAGGGGTTGGCTCCAGCCCAATGTGCCTGCTGCAATCTGCATCAATAATGGATGTGTTCATGTACCACTTTTGTTTCTATTTTACTCATTTCCAAAACAAATCTTGTGTGATCCTGTCTAACTGGCATAATCCAAGTCACATCCATAACAAGATATACAAGGGAGCCTGAGAAATAGTGTTTTTCACTTTCTAGCCTTGTATGATAGTACAAAGAGGTTGGGATAGATGTTAAATGAACAAAGCCAATCAGCTGGATATACTCCAGGCAATTACCTCTGGGAAGTCATATTTCAGATATTACAGAGAATGCAAAGGCAAATAAGCCGGATTCCATCAAGGGAATCTGGGTACTATTTAACAGGGCAGAAGAGTGTTTTTATATGATAGGATTGTTTTCTTGTGAGTGTGGATATATTCCCTTCCTCTTTACTCATTAAGCATACTTTTCCTATCATAGCTTTTAACACATAGTATTATAATTGCTGGTTATCTTATCTATGTACTCTGTGGGCCATTAGTGCTTGAAGGCAGGGACCACATGTATCTTGCTCATGTTAAATAGCCAATGTTCAATCCAGATCCCCAAAAATACTTGTTGAATGGCTGGATACATTAAAGCTATATTCCAAATAGAATTCAAAATTACAATCTCTAAGGATAGAGGTGTTCATTTAACATAGAATAGAATATTTTCTTCCTGTCAAATTTCTGCCTCTAAACTAGATTAGAAGACTAAGCAATAAATTAAACACTGATACTAAGGAAATATATTTCCTCACTATGGCCCACCAGTTCCCCATGCTCCCTAAATGACAACTGCAGATCTATGGCTGGAAAAGCTACATTTAATTTCCTTTTGCTAATTATGTAAGATGTTAGCAAAGAGGAAACTGATATGCCCCATGAATGAAGCATAATGCTAGCTAGCATGAATACTAGATTCATGCTCAAGGTTTCCCATTCTGCGTTGCTTCTTGGGACAGACAATCCAAGATGTTACTGAATCTAGAATGACTCTTTGCTTATAAATAATATTTGAAATGCCACTTGATGCATCTCCTATACTTTTAAGGAACACTTAAAGTATTTAATAATATGAATTATAAGGTTTCATGCTTTATAATCATGCCCTTATGTAATTTAGCATGAAATCATAATAGTTTATGAGGTACATTGCTATTTTAGCCTATTGCTGTTATAAAACTGAGGCTTGGAGTATTTAAATAACTCATTCAATATTATGGAGTTAGTGATCTAATAAGTGATCTCTCAGAGTTAGACCTATCTGATTCCAAAGTCAGCTTTTTAAATTGCTCTTGTGAATTTCACCAGTTTTCTTTATTCAGTAAGAAAACTTTCCTTATCACAAACATTAAGTTTATGGTGCTATCCAGTTTATTTGATGTTTTTCCACATGGTAACTCTTCTTAAATAAAAAAATCCTCACAGTAACCATTAAGAAATATTCCTACATCTACTTTAAAGATTCTCTAATAGAAACTTGAATGCATGGAGCCAAGCCTTCAATGATGCATTCTGACTGTAAATGCTAATCTTGTATTTGCCCAACACCCCCTCTCACAATGTGAAATCAAGCTCTGCAGGCAGCAGCCTGTCCCAGGTGGCTCCCAGGGATTCTGTGGCCACCAGAACGGATAAACTGACCCTTGGTCACCATCAGTGCAACCACTATAGTATGTGAACCCTGGAGAGGAACTTGTATGCTGAATTCCAGTTTTAAAAAAAAAAAAGTATGTTTCTCTAAAATGACTTTCTATCTATTTCATCTGGAGGAGACTCATTATGTAATTTTTCCAGCATAAAATATACATTACTTTTACAGAAAATCAGATCCAAATTTTCCAACTATCTTTGAAGTCCTTTTTCCTTTTGCTCATTTTTTTTTTCCACAGAAAATATAGAACAACCAGTCACTGCCATTACATCTTCCTGTATGCTCTTGACAAAAACTACCAGTTGAAAAGAGCTCTCTCTGGGAATGGTTTTTGAAATAAAAATTCTATTGTCTCAGTACTTTTGAGGATGTCTGATGTGTGACCTTTCTTAAAAGATGTATGATTTCTTGTTCCACTTTCAATGAAATTGAGACTAACTCAAATTTTCTCAAGCAGTGGGGATTTGTTATAGGAAGACAAAGTCATGCAGTAGCAGAAAGAGCCCCATACTCTTGTGGACAGCAGAAACCACAACATAACTCTGAGTGTGACTTCAGTGACCTGTGCAGCTTGATGAGATGTATGGCTCTTCACCAAAGACTTTAACTTCAAGCTATTCACCTTGTGGCTTGGGTTACTCATACTTTTAGATTGTATTCAACTCTTTACCTTATTCTCCTTGTAGTTCTTGATTAATCCACATGGAAGACAATATGAATTTATTTACATTGGATAATAATATCCTGGATATAATCCAGCTTTGGGGCAAATACATAAATACCTCTTCTTCAGTCATCTGGACCTGTGAGTGATGGTACCTTGTGGTGCAAATTAGGCTGTCTCTTTAGCAGAGGCCATGGGCAAAGTCGTCCTCCTGTCTACTAAGAAGGCATGAAAGAAAATGTTCATAGACGAAGGCAGTTTACATAAAACAAAGCCCATTTATTCTACCTTCTAGACATAACATGAGTCCATCTGCCTCTTTCTATCCCTGATGTGACTGCTTCAGTTTAGATCACCATCACCTCTTGAGTGTAATAGAAACTTCTTTATATATGGTTCTTCTTTCTGAGGTGTCCAGTTCAATCCATTTTCAATTCCATAGTCAGAGACTTTGGATAAATTGCTATTTCTCTAACATGACTTATTAGACCTGTGTTGGTCCCAACCTAAGTATTCAACCTCATCTCTGAACCTCTTTCCTTCTACTTTAAGTTTTAGTAATCTTCCCTTTCACCTGTGGATCTTCAAATTTATTGCCTTGAGTTGATTCTTTTCTGACATCCCTGTCTGGTTTGGTGTATCTCCTCCAAATACTTCTAGCATCTTCATTCCTTTTATCATAGGATTGAATCTTAATTACCTGTTTCATGGATTCTGGACATGACTCTAATTCTCTGAGTTCTGAGGCCATCATCTCTCATCACTGGCTCCTCAGTGCATGGTCTATTATGGGTACTCTATTAATATATGTTAAAGTAATGTAACCTTGCCACTGACATGATTCTATATTTAGAGGATCCAAAAATTCCACTAGAAAACTTCTAGAACTAATAAATTAATTCAGCAAAGCAGCAGGATATAAAATCAAAATAACAATACTACCAAAAGTGTTATACAGATATAATGTAATTCCAATCAAAATCCCAATGACATTACTCATAGAAATAGAAAAAGCAATCATGAAATTCATTTGGAAAAATAAGAGACCCAGAATAGACAAAATAATCCTTAGTGAGAAGTGTGAAGCAGGAGGCATCACAATACCAGACCACAGATCCATAGTAACAAAAATGGCATGGTATTGGCACCAAAATAGACATGTAGACCAATGGTACAAAATAGAAGACACAGAGACTAACCCACATAAATACAGTTATCTCACACTAGACAAAAGCGCCAAAAATACATTAGAGAAAAGATAAGCCTCTTCAACAAATGGTGCTTGGAAAACTGGAAATCCATATGCAACAAGATAAACTTAAACTCCTGTCTCTCACCATGCACAAAATTCAACTCAAAATGGATCAAGGACCCAGGAATTAGACCAGTGACCCTGCGCCTAATAGAAGAAAAAGTAGGCCCAAATCTCCATCATGTTAGCTTAGGACCTGACTTCCTTAACAAGACTCTGAAAGTGCAAGAAATAAAATCAAGTATTAATAAACGGGATGGATTCAAACTAAAAATCTTCTTCTCAGAAAATGAAACAATAACATGAAGAAAGAGCCTACAAAATAAAAGAAAATCTTTACCACACACACATCAGATAGAGCACTAATTGCTAGGATATATAAAGAACTACACACACCCACACACACAAAAAACCCCTAAATAACCCAATTAATAAATGGGCTAAGGAACCGAACAGACACATCATAGAAGAAAATATACAATTGATCAACAAATATATGAAAAAATGTTCAACATCTCTAGCAATTAAAGAAATGTAAATCAAAACTCCTCTAAGATTTCATCTCACTTCAGTCAGAATGTCAATTATTAAGAATACTAGCAACAATAAGTGTTGGTGAGGATGTGGAGGAAAAGGAATACTCATACACTGGGGGTGGGACTGCAAATTGGTGCAACCACTCTGGAAAGCAGCATGGATACCACTCATAAAACTTGGAATAGAACCACCATTTGATCCCGTTATCCCACTCCTCAGTTTATACCCCAAGGACTTAAAATCAGCATACTACAGTGAAAGAGCCACATCAATGTTTATAACAGTTCAATTCATAGTAACTAAGTTATGGAACCAAACTAGGTGCCCTTCAACAGATGAATGGATAAAGAAAATGTGGTACATATACACAATGGACTATTTCTCAGCCATAAAGAATGAAATTATGGCATTTTCAGGTAAATGGATGGAGTTGGAGAATATCATGCTAAACTAAATAAGCCAATCTCAAAAAACCAAAGACCAAATGTTTCCTCTGATAAGTGGATGCTGGGGAGGGGGGCAAATGAGGAATGGAGGAACTTTGGATTCTGCAGAGGGGAATAAGGGGAGAGGAGGGGGTATGGGGATAGGAAAGATGATTGAGTGAGCTGGACATTATTACCCTATGTACATGTATGATTGCACAAAAGGTGTGACTCTGCATTGTGTATAGCCAGAGAAATGAAAAGTTGTGGTCCATTTATGTACAATGAGTCTGAATCAAAATGCATTCTATTGTCAAGTATAAATAATTGGCGCAAATAACATATATTTGTTAAAGTTAGAAGGAAAAAAATATTTTTTATAGTATAGTGATGAAAATCCACATGGTTACAACACTAAGAGTGAGTCCTGATATAAACTATGGACTTCAGGTGATATTGATGTGTCAGGGTAGATTCATCAGTTGTTCCAAAGGTACCAAAGTGGTGGGAAATGTTGACAATGGGGGACACTGTGCATGTGTTGGGGCACAGTATATATTGGATATTTCTGTACTTTCTACTCAAACTTGCTGTGTCCCTAAATCTGCTCTTAATAGTCTTTTAAAAATGCATCCATATTATGGGTTGTCTTTATTTCACACTTTTCCTACCTCCACACACCCCGCTTGCTTTCTGTTCTGGCTTCCCAGGTTTTCTTGCAGTTTTTGTGACATGCTTCCTTTCCATCATCCTTTCTGCATGCATTTCCTTTCCCTGAAATACTCCTCTACTTTTATATGGTTTGTTTCCACTGAGCTTTCAGATTGGAGTTTAATTGTCTCTTCTTCAAGAAACCTTTCCTTACCCTCACACTATATGAAATGCCCCAATCAAATGTGAGCAGCATCATAGATTTCTTTAAGACACTAATCAAAGTTCTAATTTTATGTTAGTTTTGCAATTATATCTGCTTATGGCTATCATTACATTCCCAATCCTTATATGGTAACTAATAAGAGAGGAGAAATTTATATTTGATGAATGAATAATTTTAAAGGCAGGCATGGTAGAGTGAGGTGGTGGGAACATCAATAGTCTTCAGCAGCTAGTCATCAGATATAGGATTTGGATCTGAGATGTTCCCCAAAAGCTCAAGTGTGAGACAATGAAGGAATGTTTCAGGTAAAATTATTAGATTATGAGAACTGTAACCTACTCAGTGAGTTAATCTATTTGATGGGTTAATAATTTGAGTGGATGACTGAGTGGGAACTGTAAGTAAATGGAGCATGCTTGGAGGAAGCAGGTCCCAGGGGGCATGCCCTTGGGGGTTGCATATGCTGTCCCTGGCTCTTTAGGCTCTCACTCTCTGCTTCCAGGCTACCCTGAGGTGAGCAGCGTTCTCCTGTAGTGCCTTTCTGCCCTGGTGTTCTTTCTTGCCTTGGGCCCAGAACAATGCATTCAGCCTACCAAGGATTAAACTTCTGAAACTGTGTGCCCCAGATAAGCTTTTCCTCTTCTATGTGTTTCTTTTCAGGTATTTTGGTTACAGTGATGAAAAGCTAATACAAATGTCGTACAAAAAGAACTAGCCATAGACTTCAATGTCAAGGGTTTGAATCTCTGCTTCACAATAAGGCGGTTGTGTGATTTAAAAAAAAAAAAATTCTTGTTGTGTGATTTTGTTGGGCAAACCTAGGCTTTGTATATCTTTCTTGAAAATGTTGTATAGCTCTTGAGGATCAGTGATAGTTCTTATTTTAATTAAATATTGGGCTCTCAAGCTTCTGTGATATGTTGAGTAATTGTTATGCATACAAATAGCATTTTTGAAGGCGTCATAAACGTACATTTATCAGTGTTCACAGGCTAATTAATTACAGAGTAAAATTGTGTCCCTGTTGCATATAAACATGTCAATCCATTTCAACACTTGCGCTCTCCACTCGAGGAAATCTTAAAACTATTTTCCTTTAGGGGAAGAGAAGTGAATCTCAGATTCAGTTCCCCTTCTGCAATTGCTATCTAGTAAGACACACATGGGATGGGATGGATGGTGAAGCAGGCGGACTATAGAGGAAGACCTCAGGTCCACTGTCAGCCAGAGCTCAGTTCAAATCTCCAGAGCAATTTATTTATCCATAGGGAACCTCAGTACCATCATTTCGAAGATTGGTATTTCTCTCATTGGTACTGTGAGGGTTAAAATAGCAAGTGCTGTTAAAATCTCGTTTATTGAGTTCCTGCTAAGGAAAACCACAATTCCTACAGAAGGAAGATAGGGCTGGTACAATTTGGTGTGAGGTCTGGGGTACTGAGGCATCAGATCTCTGATTGCTTTCTTTCTTGCAACCAGACAGGATTGGACTAGCTCAATAGTTTTTTTCCCCTCAAATTTCTTGTATTACCTAGGATTCACAACTAGTGAATAGTTCTCCGTGCAGTGGCAGGTGCCGGGAGCCATCTGTGAACTGTGTGTGAACCAAAGCAACGTGGAAGCCATTAGGCAGGAAAACCTGGGATCAGGAACTCCCAGCAGGAACCTTGCTGGTTTAAGAATGCTTGGTTCATGTGGATTCCTATGTAGCTCCATCAAAAGGGTTGTGGTTCAGTAGTAGAGCGCTTGCCTGGCAGGTGTGAGGCTCTGGGTTTGATTCTCAGCAATGCATATAAGTAAATAAAATAAAGGTCCATCAACAAATAAAAATATATTTAAAAAAATATTTAGCACAGCATTGAAGATGGGTTGACATGCTGGAGCCACACATCTCTGAGAGATGGGTGAGGCTTGCCAAAATGCCAATCAACTTATACCCCTGCCACACAGAGAAGTAAGCACCCAGACTCCTCCCGCTGAAACTTTGATGTACTCCTCTTAAATAAAGAACAGGAGCCATTTTTAGTTGTTTAGTTCTAGCTCCTATTAGGACTGGAAGACCTATCAGGAACTCGACTTATCTAATTTCTGGCTCTGTCTCTATTTCTTACTAATTATTTCGGACTTTGTATTTCTCAAGCTGCTCACACCTCCTGAGCAGGAATCTACTCTGGCAGAGTGCTAGAAACCCCACAATAGGCAGGAAAATGCATGCTCACCCTTGTAATTCTGAGAAGCATGAGGACTCCCAGCCCTGACCACCCCAAATCACATTGAGATTTCTCCTGAACAAGCTTTCCTTTCTCCTTCATTGCAGGGGACAAAATAAGAATTATTTCTCTCTCACCCAAAATCAATTATTCCCTCCCTACTGAATAATATCTATCCAAAAACTAACATGCAGCTGTTTTCCCCACATTCACTCTCCCTTTTTCACTGCAACACTACTCACAATAGCTGAGAAATAGAAACAAACTAAGAGGGCATCAGCTGATGAATGAATGAAAGGTGGTACATACACACAATGGAACACTATTCAGCCAGAAAAGGATGAGTTTAGTTCGCAGCCAGCGCAGACAATATTATGGTTTGACTATGTGGGAAAATCCTAAGGGAGTTTAAATTCAAGACACAGACTCCAATTATCTTTAAACCAGCTCCAGGATGGCTCCTCGAACTCCCAGTCTCAAGCTACCCAAGAAGTAGCAAGGTTTACTGACGAGGCTACCAAGAGAGAGCGCGAGCATGCCAGGGAGGGGACTTTTACTGGGGAACAAAATATTCTGGGGAAAATCCCATCCAATGAAGGTTAAGGGGGGCAGTGTTCCAAGGTCAGGTGAGATGATTGGATATTGGAGGGCTGTGGTCAGGCAGGCCTCCACACAGACAAGCTCTGGGACCCAAGAAGGGTGGGGAAAGCTCTAAGACAAAGAGAAAGTGTCTGAGCGCCTCTCACCCAGCTGGGGAGGTAACTCAATCACGTGCAAGGATGGCCTCCCACAGATGAGATCCTGTCACATGCAACAACATGGATAGAACTGTTAAGTGAAATAACTCAGGCATAGCCAAATAAATACCACATTATCTCACTCATACATGGAATCTAAAAAAGTTGATCTCCTCCGAGTTGAAAAGTGGAATAGTGGTTAGCAGAGACTGAGGAGAGTTAAGTGGAAAGAATGGGGACAGGTTGATCTAAAGGTACTAAGTAATAGTTAGATAGAAGAAATAAGTACTGATATTCTGTTGTACAGCAGGGTGACTCCAAACAAAGGTAATGTACCATGTCTTTAAAAGAGCTAGGAGAAACGAGTTTAAATGTTGTCACCACAAACAAAGGGATAGATGTTTGAGGAGATAGATACATTTACCCTGATCTGAACATCATAAAATGTAAGCATCTATTGAAACCTCACATGGTACTCTATAAATACATACAATTTTTAAGTATCAGTTTAAAGATATAAAGAATCTAGAGAAGAGAGGACAAAGACCTACTCTGAGCTAAATTGCTGGTTAGACTGAAGTAGTTTAATTAGGGACAGGCTTCCCATTCCTGTCACTTTCTAAAGTTAACACAAGAGATTCCCATGCAGTAACAAAACAAACAAAAACCTTTTAAACATTAGGCATTCTGAGGTCTACCTGTGTAAAAATTCTCTTTCATATTTGTCCATGCATTTTCTCTGTGTTTGTGGTTAAAAATAGCCAGCTCCTCACCGTTAGGGAGGCCATCAGCTTCATAGTCGAATGCAACTGAAAGCCCAATTAGTCCTAATCTGCAAAAGGGTTACTGTTCCAGGTCATGTAACACCTTATATTAAATGATCTGTTGAAATATATTCTAGAAAAAGAGTGAGAGACAGCACACGAGGTTTATAGTCCTGCAATCTGTACTTCAAATGAACTAAATACAGAACTCTCCCAGGTCTGAGGCTTGATTTTTATCCTAGTCTCTGAATTCAACTGCTTCATTAGCTTTAGATATTAGGATTTTAAAGTCTAGAGCAAGAAGAAAGCTGAGCCTTTATCACTCCCAGGGCATGCTTTTGGGGGCTCATTAAGGTTTTGGGATATATTTTAGGAAACTAACATTTTTATGGGTCAAGGTTGCCCCAAGTTTGAGCAGCCTGATGCCACAGCCAGGACTATCTTCCTCCGATATTTATTTTGATTTGGATCTCAATAGATTTGCAAACCTTTTCTGAGTTTTCATATAGTTTCATAATTTAGGTAGTAAGCCCATTTTATGTTTTTTTCCACATAAAACACCACAGAACAGCACCTTACATGTATTATTCCAAGTTGAGCTCCTTTGATAATTGTTCATTCCTTAAGCTTGACGTTCAATCCAGTACTTATTACATTGTTGTTTACTGGTGTTTAGTATTTTTCTTTTTTGGTGTTATGGGCACATATGTAGCTATGAGGCAAACTATGCTTACTTCCTCTAAAAGATGCAATTAGAGTTGTAAATGATTGTGAGCTGAGGGGGTTGGTTCTGAGTCCAGTACTTGTTTGTGGCATCAGTCTGTTTTTGAGAAGTGTTTTGCCACAGACTAGGCTGGAGTATTGTTATGGTTTAGATATTAGGGTGTCCCCTAAAAGCTCATGTGTGAGACAATGTAAGAAGTTTTAGAGGTGAAATGATTGGGTTATGTAAGTCTTAACCTAATCAGTGTGTTAATCCCCGAATACTGGATGGTAACTGTAAGCACGTAGGGTGTGACTGAAATGGGTGGGTCCCTGGGGGTAGACCTTGGGGGTTTATATGTTGTCCTTGTTGAGCAGAGCTCTCTCTCTGCTTCCTGGCGCCATGTTCTCTTCTGCTTTCCTCTGCTACACTGTTCTGCCTCATTCCAGGTCCTGGGGAATGGAATTGGCCATCTGTGAACTGAGACCTCTGAAACTGTGAACCCCCCAAATAACATTTCCTCCTTTAAAATTGTACTTGTCAGGTCTTTGGGTCACAGCAGTGAAAAAATTGGCTAAAATAAATATTCAGTTCATAGAATTCAGGGAAGTTATACAAGAACATCATCAATAATATAAGAAAAAAAAATCAATGGGGTCTGTATTCTAATTCTCACTGTGTCCTGAAAGTTATATTTCAGATTTAAATAATCTACTTGCCAATTATTAAGATTAATGCTAACTAATAAACATAATTATCTCATCTAGTTCATATAGAAATCAAGTGAACAGGTATTTATTTTCCTCTCAGATTATTAGGCAACAAAGCCAGAGAGTAGTTGATCACTCAGGGCCACACATCTAGTAAGTGACAACCAGGCTTCAGAGCCAACTCAGCTATGGCTCTAAATGCTCAGATCTTCTCTGCTATAAGGCTCTGTCTCTTTGTGTCCATACTAGGTGTTATGGTTTGGATATGGTGACCCCCAAAAGCTCACGTGTGAGACAATGCAGGAAGATTTGGAGAAGAAATGATTGGGTTACAAGAACCTTAACCAAATCAGTGAATTAATCACCTGATGGGATTAATTGAGTGGTAACTGAAGGCAGGTGGGGTATGGCTGGAGAAGGTGGGGTATCGGGGCTGTGACTTCGGGGTATTTATTTGTGTCAAGGATCTCTCTCTCTCCCCTGTCTCTCTCTCTCTCTCTCTCTCTCTCTCTCTCTCTCTCTCTCCTTCCTGACCATCCTGTGAGCTGCTTCCCTCTGCCACACTCTTCCACCATGATGTTCAGCCTCACCTGATGCCCTGGTGGCTGGCTCTCCAAGCACTGAGACTTCTGAATCATGAGCCCTCCAATAAACTTTCCTCCTCTACCGTTGTTCTTGTCAGGTCTTTTTGTCACAGCAGTGAAAGCTGACTAAAACACTTGGCACTTGAGTGAGTGGAATGACCCTTTTTTTCTCTGTGTCACTCAAACACATTTTATAAAATTGATTTGATTGTGATAATTAGTAGATTGTGTTATCACTATTTACTGACCAAGTCCATACTTCAATAGGGATTTTCCTGGAAGTAAAGGGTGGTGACTTGTTCCTATTTATAACACAAGTATGAACCAATTAGGAGCTATTATTTGGAAACTAAATTGGTGACTAAGAGATTATGGTGTTGAAATAGTGTACTGAATACTTTTCTTATGGAAACTCTGAGAAGTGATAGCTAATTCACATCCATGTTATAGTGTAGTTCTCTCTATGGAGTTGAAATTATCTCATGTTTAACATTTTCTGAATTCCATCTGCAGAAGAGTTCAGGGTTATCAGCATGGTATTTCTCAAAATAGACCCAAGCTGTTTTCCAAGGTTCCAAAATATAGAAGTCTGGGGATATTTTGCTGTCAGTTTTTTAAAACATCCATTTACACACATACATGGACACATGCATATGGGAACACATACATACATACACACACACACACACACACACGCATGCACGCACATACAATTTGGAATTGGATTGAATTGTGATTCCATCTGGGAGAGATAAAATCATGATTTCTCTAATCTAAATGCAAAACAGTTCTTTGTATATAACCATAGAGGGTCTTTTCACATGCTTCTCACTTTTACTCTTCTGGGAAAGTTTATTGGGTTATTGTGCTTCTGAAAGTGATAATTATTTTTTAATTTCCACGTGAACACTGCATATTATACTTTAGAAGTCCCTGTTTTCATTTCGTCATGGCTATGGCAGTGCCATCAGTAAACAATCTCTAGTTTAGTTGATTGGCTTTAAGTCAATTTTTAAAAAATCACATTTCTGTGAGTATGGTATAAGCTAAGCACACTGCTAGGCATAGGAAAGATTATAGAGATGGGTTAGTTTCAGCCCCTTCTGCCACCCTTCTGAAATTATCCTGCAGAACACCCACCTTTAGAACATATATTCTAGCAGGTTCTGTTTTAGAAGAGGTTCTACTTCTTCAGATATTTTTCTCCTCTGCCTGCTTCGGACCTGCCACTATCTCTTGTTATGACCTTGAATATGTCTGGCAGAATCAATCACTGTGGTTCATCCCCAAGGTGTCAGAGTAAAAACCACCAAATTATGTTGTCATATAGTTGGATCCCATTGGATTGTTTGAGAATTATATTGAAGTCCTTGGTGTAAAAATTGTGTTGTCAAGAATGAAAAGAGAAGATAAGGACAAATAGTTCAATAGTGCCCTGAAGTACTCTCTGATTTTCTAAAGCAAACTGAGTTTGTGTCCCTTTCAACATTTCCCGTTTTTTAAAAAATACAAATATATTGGTGAGCCTCTGTTCAATAGGCAGTTAGAACTTTGTCTCCTTCATTTTCTAACTCTTAGCTTTTGACTTCTCTGGGAAGTTTTGCAATCTGTTGATCTCTTACTCTATGATGTAGTGGCAGAAGATGTCAGAAAACGTGTGCATGTGCCAACTACCCTCAACTAGCTATTTTACTACTCTGAACTTCTTTAGTCTGAATTGTAAAAAGAGGAATAAAATACTTAACCAAAACAAGATTTAGAATCAGGTGACTTGGAGGGCTGGGGATATAGCTCAGTTGGTAGAGTGCTTGCCTTGCGTGCACAAGGTCCTGGGTTCAATCCCAGCACCACACACACACACACACACACACACACACACACACACAAAGAATCAAGTGACTTGGGATGTTTTCCCATCAAGATTTTTGATAGAAGTACCATCTTTGATGCAAAACTCAAGAACTTTTGATTTTTTTCCTATTATAGTCTTGAAATCACAAAGCATTCATGAGGATTTATTTAAGTTTGCTAGGTCTCAGTTTGCACCATGTATTTATATACAAGTAGAGTGAACAGTGGCTTCTAATTGCCCCCTAGCTCTCTGACTTATCTCTCCACTTTAACAGAATGTACTTTGTGTCCCCTAAAAGTTCCCAAACCACTGCTTTCACTCAGTCATACAAAATACATAGCAAGAGAGGTAGTGACACAATTCTGGTTAGTTGTACCTTTTTTGTGGACTCCTGTAGGCCTATAGGGCTTAATTTCTAAAACTGAAAGGAATATGCATTCACATTCTCCATTCATTGTCATAGAAGAGGCAGCTGTTCTAGGTGCCTGGAGAGAAGAACTGACAAACTGCTTCCCCACCAACACCTTGCTCAAGAGAAGAAGGAACAGAACTTCTAAGTGCACCCCCGCCCCCGCAGTGTTCGCTCAGGGTTCACTGATGTCCTAGAACCAAACATTTCCACTGTCACTATACCTCTTGCTCCCTTGTCCCTATGTTTTCCTTTCCTTGGCACCATAATGACTGTCTTGCTGCTCATTTTTTTATCTTAATTGGTTGTCAAATAAGTTCTCCAAAGGCATTAACTAATGAAGGGCTTCTATAAGCATCGTTTTTGTGTAATTATTTTTATTTTTTCAAAGAATATCTAATCTATCTAATTCATCCTTTGCAACAATCCTACAAAGTAATCTCCACTCCAAGGACAGGGAGACTAATGCTCAGATGTTATTTACCCAAAGTTCAACTGTCAAATGTGATCCAGGTCTTTCAACTCTTATCCATCCTGCATGGCCTCCTTCTTTGGACCGCTTTTAGAGTAGCTTTCATTGCAGAGGAGACATTATACCTTGGAACAAGAAGGTGGGTGTGGATCAGCATGGGAGAGCAAGATTCTGCTCAAGATTCTTCAAATCTCCTCAGGTCTCTGTTGACTGCATCTGTCTTTTCTCCACCTCCTGTGGCTGACTCCAGTCCTATCCTCTCTACAGGAATCCTATCAGTTATTGGGGTAGAATCAAATTTTTGTTTTGGAGCCACTGTCATCATTCGTGACTCTTTGAGATATTTTAAGAATTTTAATCCATACATCCATGATAGAAAATGGATTTTGACTCCTGGCTAACTCTGATATTATCAGTGGTTATCTACTTACAAAGGACGCCAAGGCCGTATCTGAGCTCAGCAGAAAAGCATCATGACTGGTGGCTGACGTCTGCCAGGCCTCTTTGAGGAGGAAGTCAGCCCACACTTGCAGTGCTTTTGTCTTTCCTGACAGCATAGGAGACGTATAGTGGGTCCCCCCGAGATCAACCACTCCAGTCTTCTCATTTTACAAATTAGAGAAGCAAGATTCAGAGAAGGGAAGATCCTTATCCAAATCACGTTGCACTAGCATTATGCCACTGAAGGGCAAGGGATAATTTTGATCTGGTGTTACAGTCTGGTTCCTTGACCATGGACAAAGTGCTGCCACTGTATAAGAAGTAGGTATTACGTCCCCTTCCCACTTGCATTGGAGAGACCCTTCTCAGCTTTCCACAGTTCTCGTACTCCAGCTATCAAGAACTCTTCGGCAGCTTTTCCCTGTCACCTGCTTGTATTGCCCTCTCCCTAGGTTACCCCAGAGCCTGCCATTGTGCCCCATGCCTCAGTCTTCTGAAATACCCTTCCATCCATCTCACCTCTCTTGCCATGGATCTATCTTTTGTCTCTCATTGTTCTGTTTATACACATGGATTTTTTTTTAAAAAGCTTTCTTCATATCTTATCCCTCCTGTGGGTTATCTGGGTGATAAAAATAAAATTATGAGAGACACAATGTTTTAATTCTAAGAGAAAAATCCCAACTGATTGGAATTTGGGAGTACCAAGGGAAGCTAATCCTCATGAGATGTATTTTGGCAGGAAGCTCACAAGCAGCAACCATCAAATCAGGAACAGTCTTGATTTTAAAAATCCATCATTATGTTTTTTCTCATCACCTCGCATTCATTGAACTTCCCAACCCTTTGATTCTCTTTTTCTTTTTTGTTAAATTTGTTCTAATTAGTTATAAATGGCAGCAGAATGCATTTTGACTCATTATACACAAATGGAAAAAACTTTTTATTTCTTTGGTAACATGATGAACATGAGCATGTTCATCACGATGCAGAGTCACACCATTTGTGCAATCATACATGTATACAGGGTAATAATTTCCATCTCATTCCACCATCTTTCCCATCCCCTCCCCTCCCCTCCTTCTACACAATCCAAAGTTCCTCCATTCTTCCCATTGCCCCCCAACCCATTATGGACCAGCATCCACTTATCAGAGAAAACATTCATTTTTTTTTTTTTTTTGGTTTTTTGGAATTGGCTTATTTCGCTTAGCATGATATCCTCCACTTCCATCCATTTACCTGCAAATGCCATAATTTTGTTATGCTTTAAGGCTGAGTAATATTCCATTGTGAATATATACCACAGTTTCTTTATCCATTCATCTATCAAAGAGCATCTAGATTGGTTCCACAATTTAGCTATTGTGAATTAAGCTGCTATAAACATTAGTGTGGCTATGTCACTATATTATGTTGATTTTAAGTCCTTTGGGTATAGACCCCAAGGAGTGGAATAACTGGGTCAAATAATGGTTCCATTCCAAGTTTTCTAAGGAATCTTCATAATGCTTTCCAGAGTGGTTGCTATTGAAATGCAGAAGATGATTAGAAACTATTTTGAAAATTTATACTCAAAATAAAAAATCTCAAAGAAACCGACAAATTTCTACAGTTATATGATCTATCCAAACAGAATCAGGTGGACATACATAATTTAAACAGATCAATTTCAAGCAATGAAATAGAAGACACATCAAAAATCTACTAACCAAGAAAGCCAAAGACCAGACAGATTCTTAGTTGAGTTCTACAAGACCGTCAAAGAAGAACTAATACCAATACTCCTCAAATTATTCCATAAAATGGAAAAGGAGGGAACACTTCCAAACTCATTCTATAAGACTAGTATCACCCTGATGCCAAAACCAGACAAAGACATATCAAGGAAAGAAAACTTCAGACCCATATCCCTGATGAACATAGACACAAACATTTTCAATGAAATTGTGGCAAATCACATACAAAAAAAAACATATTAAAAGATAGTGCACCATAATAAAGTGGCATTCATTCCAGGGATTCAAGATTGTTTCAATATATGGAAATCAATAAACATAACTCATCACATCCATGGAGTTAAAGGTAAGAACCATATGATCATCACAATAGATTCAGAAAAAGCATTTGACAAAAAACAGCACCCTTTCATGTTCAAAACACTAGAAAAACTAGAGATGGTAGGAACATTATAAAAGCTATCTATGCTAAACCCAAGGCCAACATCATTCTAAATGAAGAAAAATTGGAAGCATTCCCTCTAAAAACTAAAACAAGACAGGGATGTGTTCTTTCACCACTTCTAGTCAACATAGTCCTTGAAACTCTAGCCAGAGCAATTAGATGAAAGAAATTAAAAGGATACAAACAGGAAAAGAAAAACTCAAACTACCATTATTTGCTGATGGCATGATTCTATACTTAGAGGATCCAAAAACCTCCACCAGAAAACTTCTAGAACTAATAAATAAATTCAGCAAAGTAGCACGATATAAAATCAACACCCATAAATAAAATACATGCATTTCAGTGATGAATCCTCCAAAAGAAAAATTAGGAAAACCACCCCATTAACAATAGCCTCAAAAACAATAATAAAATAAAATACTTGGGAATCAACCTAACAAAAGAGGTAAAAGACTTCTACAGTGATTCTCTTTTATGTGGCTTGTAATAACTCTTAGTAGTTGCCCACGGTTTACATCTACTCAAATCAAAGATGTTTAGGAGCAGTAATTTTTCCCGAGTCTCTTGACAAGTTACAGGCATGGCTGGGATAGAGTTGCTGTCTGCAGCTCCATGGTTGCCCCTCTCTGACCTTTTGCTCGCAGAACTTCCTAGCTATTATCTACACTTGGGTCAAAAGGCAATTTTTCTAATCACCCTGATTTACTGAGTGTCAGCACGCTTTATTAGGATCTGAAGGTACTGAGTTCTCATTAGTGATATTCGCTTTTTAAATGTACAGTGATACTTTTAGTGGATAAATATTGTATTCAGTCTGAGCTCCCACATTTTATTTAGTCTCAAAAAAAGCTTCCCTCTAGCACCAAGATGTGGGATTAAAACATATCCAGTTATCTGGTGGTTTTGGAACAGAGAACAAGAACAGGAAGTGTATTACTCCATCAGCTATTTGAGCTCTGTTTATATCCAGATGGTGATCCCAAGAAGCATTCCATTCCATTCCTTTATTTGTGGCTGTGGCAGGACATGTGCTTTGTTTGTGCTTAATGCCAGAGATTATAGCCATGGTTCTACATACCACAAAACTTTCTTTCCACAGAAGAGTTTATAGGAATGGGGTAAGATCTGCTGATGTTAAATATTTACAAGTTTTATAAGGAGTACATCTGGAACCAACAGGCAGGATTTAAAATTTTCAAGATGGATGAACAAATAAGCAACAATTTGGTATTTTGAATTGGCTTTGGAAATCCCTGAAGTATTAATATTTAGCATAATTATCTTCCCTTCTGTGACACAAAGTGCTTATACACATTATTTCTAATTCACACAACACATCACAGATGAGTTACATTACATCCATTTCAAAGATACAAAGCTCATCGAGAACTGAATCAGGATGTAAACTTGACTCTCTTTGACACAAAGTCTTTGCTTTTTTTAAAGTTAAGTGACTCTGACTCATAATCTGTATGCAATCTGTTTAATCACAACCTAATCAGAGACTAAAAGAAGTGTTAGTATCATGTATCACATTTTAAAGAATCCATTAATATTCCTCAGCACTGTATGTGCCAGGTTGAGCTTTGAATGATAAATGATGATTATCAGGGCTGAGTTAAGAAATAAAGGGAAAGTCTATGAGATGACACTGACATAGCAATGGAAAAGTCCCACTCTCAGCCCGGTGTGGTGGTGCATGCCTGTAATCCCACTGGTCAAAAGGCAGAGACAGGAAGATTGTGAGTTCAAAGCCAGCCTCAACAGAAGTGAGGCACTAAGCAACTTATGAGACCCTGTCTCTAAATAAAATACAAAATAATGCCGGGGATGTGGCTCAGTGGTTGAGTGCCCCTGAGTTCAATCCCTGATACGTCACCCTCATAAAAAGTCACATTTGCTTCAAAATAGCTCATCCTGTCACCATGCATGGAGTTTCATAAAATTTTTTGACTATTGAACTGAAAGAAACTTTGTAGACTGTCCATTTTCTAAGTGAGGTATTATGATTTAGTTATAAAGTGTCCCCCAAAAGCTCATGTGAGAGAAAATACAAGAATTTTCAGAGGTTAAATGATTAGATTATAAAAGAGCATAACCTGATCAGTGATTAATCTACTTGAACAGATTAAATGGGTGGTAATTGTAGGCATGTATGGTGTGGCTGGAGGAAATAGGTCATTGTGAGTGTGCATTTGGGTTTCTGTTTTGTCCCTGGTGAGTGGAACTCTCTCCTTCTCTACTTCCTGGTTGCCATGTCCTGACCTTCTTTCCTTTGCTATGCCCTTGCACCATGATATTCTGTCTTACCTTGGACCCAGAGCAATAGATTTGGCTGTCTGTGAACTAAAACTTTGAAACTTTCCATTCTTTAAAATTATTCTTGTCAGGTCTTTTGGTCACAGCAATGCAAACACTGACTAAAACCTGAGAAAACTAAGCTCAGGTTTGTAAAGAGACATTTTAAGATCTCATAATTCCTTAGCAGACAAACAGTCATGACTTAATGCATCTAAAGCTTATATGTCTTTTAGAGACTTGGTTAAAAATACAAGTACCTGGGATAAGCATCAAAAGTAGATTTCATCAAATGCAATTCAGATTCACAGACAATAATTACCAAAAGCAGTATGTTGACAAGGATTTGGAGGCTGCATCTTGAATCAGTGACAAGTATGCCATGATTCATTATTGATATCTGCTTTACCTAGCAGAAGTAGAGTTCAATAACACATGTGAAGAATATTATTTTCTTCTAATTTATGGGGTGAAATACTCCCTTAGTCTTTATCACCAAAGGGGAAAAGTCTGGTCCTATCATTGTAAGACCTGCTTTCGTGTCCAAACTGGGCTGTGTTCCTAAACCTTACTTTCTTCCTCTACAAGGGCACTACTTATAGCTGTACTGGATGCAGCATATCTGTGATGATATAAAAGGGGCAACACTTGAGAATATACCCTGTCAGTGTTGGTACTGCCTTTTTGGTTGAAAACCAAGAAGTTGCCGGGCTCAACAGGAGGGAAAAGAACCTCAAATTGCACACAGAAAGATAGTACCTTCAATTCTTTTTTTTTTTTTTTCCTGAAGCTAGTCATAGTGAAAAAAAAAAAAAAAATTGAACTAAAATCTGGGTTTCTCCAAGAAGAATCATGATTGGGTGTTAGATGAAGAATGTGACACTATTGAGAATGTTCTGAGTTTGATCTGATCAAACTTTGAGGATAAAAATGACAACTTTTTGACAGGCAATATTATCCATTTTGGGTTCTTGGAGTTCTTTACAATAATTTCTTTAGGAACATATTTCACTTCTTTTTCAAACTGAGGGCAGAATGGCTCACATGTTTGGAGCTGAGTGGATATGTCCTCTACACTGGCATGGATTTCCAGGCCTCAAATAGGCTCTGATATTTTCATACCTCTCTCCTTCAGCTCTTTTCCTTCCAACAGGACTCTTCTAAAGAGAGATCCCTCTCTTCCACGCCTTCATTTCTTTTCTGATCCCCTTCTAATGCCCTCCCTGTAAACCCACATCACTGGAATGTTTTGAACAAGTCTCAAAACTAGGCATATTCAAAACAAAATCCACCATGGCTCTCTTCTGCTATAAACTGTGAGTATAAATCCAAAATTTGTATCATAAAATCTAATCTCCAGTTTAGAGGAGGTATTTGGAAGCAGGGCCTTTGGGAAGTAACTGAGTGGATTCCTCATGAATGAAATAAAGAAGCCCCAGAGAGATCATTTTTTCCTTCCCATCATAGGAAAACACAGTGAAAAGGTGTCATTTATGAACCAGGGAGTGGGCTCCTGATAGACAATCTACAGACACCTTTGTCTTGGACTTTCCCGTCTCCAGAACTGTGAGAAATAAATTTCTTCTGTTTAAGCCATCCAGCAAAGAGATAAAGACAGTCTGTTGAGTTTGTTTTTTCTATAATAATAATGTGTCTGAGATTGAGTGATTTATAAAGAAAAGAGACTGTGCCTTTTTGTTCCCCTAAGAAAAACATGGTGCTGCATTTGGTTGGCATTTTTTTGAGGGCCTCATGCTGCATCACAACATGGTGGAGAAGGAGAAGGAAAGTAGTACTATGCAAAGAGGCTCAAACATAAGGTACAGTACTGTTTCATAACAAACTGCCCTCACAGTAACCAACCCACTCCCAGAAGACCTAAGCCACTCTCTGGGGATGAGCAGGGCATTAATCCCTTCTGATGGTGGTGTTCCCTATCGAATTACCTTTTAGCAGCCTCTCTCCTGTCAACATCACATTGTGAATCAAATTTCAAGAAGAGTTTTGGTGAGGCCCAACCATATGCAAGCCGTAGCAACCTCCGTTTTTGTGTTTCTCCCAGTCTTACTCATCTCTGACAGTAATGTGACACTCCCCTAATTCTATTAATTACCATGTCTATTTATTTACTATTAAATATTTTTAAATACAATTTGCTATCACACCACTGCTATCATTCTAGTCCTGGGTACTGTTATTTGTCATGTAGACTCTAAGATTATTCCATAAACCTCCTGTCTGGTCTCTTTGCTTTCTAGAACTGGAATGCTCTCTCCAAAACATATGGTCATCTTACACCTGTATTGTATTCTTTCAGTGACTCTATTGCCCTCTAGAAACAGAATTTGCAAGTCCATCCATAGTCAAGATTGGGCCACATCTCTTGGTCTTCTTCATGTTCTTGAACTAACTACCCTGTTTAAGTGGTTTCAAGAAGTCACATGCTTTCTTTCACTTCTGGATGTTTGTACATTGTTTCTTCTGTCTGAAACACTTTGCTTGGCTCTTTTCACCTGGGTAACGTCTACTTAATCTTCACATTTTAGATTGATTGTTAGATACCTAAGTAGGTCTTGCCTGATGCTCTAAAATAGATTGTTCTTCCTCCTTCCATGTTATTGAAGTTCTATGTAGTTCACAATCACCATATTTTATCATCATTGCAAATTTATTATCTTTTTCACTAGTTCTTTTAGAGCAAGGAGTTCTGTATGTTTTGTCCATGTCTGTATCCATAATTTTGAGCTACATGTTACTGTTTAATGGGCACTTATTGAATAAATGGATGGATTCTTTACTAGTTCAGTGGGCTGAAATCCTCACTTTTCAAAATCCACATTGAAAATTTATTTTACAAATACTTTCTACAATTCTGTACTCTTATGAGAGATGTACTTAGAAATCTTAAGCATATTCTTGATATCACTGATATTAGATTCCACTCTTCTTCCTGATTTGAATTGTAGTTATTGTCATCTCCTTTAGCCTCTGGAGAGAAAGATTCTATTTTATTTACTTTCCTATATCCTCCCAGTGCCTAGCTCAGAGCCTTGTATATAAGGTATTTTAAGAAATAGAGGATTATTTAAATCAACCTAAAGAACTCATCAAGTAGGTCTAATTAATACACTTCAAGTATTTTACAAAAAGTAAACACTTTAAAACAATCACTTTTTAGCTAGAATTAAGATGATATATCTAGAGCAATTCTGGTTTGGGCATTTTCATACTATCTTAGATGATACAAAAAAGAGATATTTACACTTTGAAAATATACTTTCTAGTGTATAATAATTCCCCAACTCTCAGACATAATGATAAGAATCAATAAGTACTATTTATATATTTTGCAATATGCAGGTTTATTTTAAAGTTTGCCATTGCTGGTCATTTTTTAAAATCTGTGGACCTCTGTGTATACATCAAATAACATAGAATATTTTACTAACTATACTAATGTATAACTGGAAGGCAGGAAAAACTCTAACATCCTTATGCTTTTAAGAAACTGTGATTCTACAAGTAGCAATAAATGTTGGCAAAGATGTGGGGGGGGGAAGTTACATATATTGTTGGTAGTGTTGAAAATTGGTGCACTCTGGAAAGCAGTATGGAGAATCCTTAGAAAACTTAGAATGGAACCACCATTTGACCCAGCTATCACACTCCTTGGTCTATACCCAAAGGTATAAAATCAGCATAATACTATAGTGGCACTCACATCAATGTTTATAGCAGCTCGATTCACAATAGAATAGAACCATAGAACCAGCCTCACTGACCTTCAACAGATTACTGGATAAAGAAAATGTGGTATATATACATAATGGAATATTATTATTAAAAGAGAATAAAATCATGGAATTTGCTAGTAAATGGATAGAACTGGAGACTATCATGCTAAGTGAAATAAGCGAATCCCAAAAAACCAAAGGCTGAATGTTCTCTCTGACATGTGGATGATAACTCACAATAAGGGGGGCTGGGTGTAGGGAAGAATAGAAGTACTTTAGATTAGAAAAAGGAGAATGAAGGGAAGGGAGGGGAAATGGACATAGGAAAGATAGTAGAATGAATTGAACATTACTTTCCTATGTTCATATATGAATACATGACCAATGTAATTCCACATCATGTACAAGCACAAGAATGGGAAGTTATACTCCATATATGTATAATATGACAAAAATACATTCCACTGTCATGTATAACTAAAAAGAACAATCAAAAAATTAAAGAAACTATGATTCAATATACTGATTTATCTGAGCAGAAAGCTACCTTGAAGTTTGCAATGTTAGCCAAATCGAGAGACATGAGTTCAATGCCTAAATTCAACATTTTACCCTATTAATCTTAGCTAACTCCATACACTTGAATTTTTTACCCTGTGTAGATTTCTTTCTGGATTTATAGATTCCATGGTGTATAGATAAAGTCTATTGACCAAAGAACCCAGCCTCTCTGAACCTTAGTTTTCTCACCCATAAAACAGAGTTAAAATGAGATTTGTGAGTTGCTCTGTCAGAGAGGTGATCAATAGAAGACCTTTAGCATGGGTTTATACCTATATGGGAATTAAAACATATAGCTGTTTAAGAATTAAAATAGGGGCTTGTGAAGTTATAAAATACTGGGCTTGAGTCTACTAGTGCTTGAGGGACCAGTAATTCTGTAAGTTATCAAGCTTTTAAACTTTTTTTTTTCATTTAAAAAAATCATTGTCCTCTCAATCACATGTGCGGATTTTTTTTTTTTTTTCCTGATTTAGCCGATAACTCTGCTTATAGTAAGCATCTAGTACTTGCTGGGCAAGAAAAAAGTTCAGTTTAAGTATTCACAGGGAGTCAGTGCAGATGACTCATCTCCCATTCTGCTGAGGGCCTGACTGCAAAAATATCAGAAAGACTAAATCTCCCCAAAGGGACTGCATTGCTTCCATGTTCTTTTACCTCTTATTTTTTCAAAAAGCAGCATTTGGGGTAATAGCTACTCTGTCTCCTAACTGTAAAACAACACATATTGAAAATATTTTTAATCTACAGAGTCCTGGCCAGGGGACCCTCTTCTAGGTAGACAACATGGGGAGTGGTTCCTATGCCTTCAAAAAGGGACCTTAGGGAATGATGCTGCCTGTGACCAGTGCTGGAAGGAAACTTTGGCCTGCTGGGAGCCACAGCCAATTAATATGATGCTATGATGCATGGCATTTTTGATTGAAAGGTGATGCCAGCTAGCCATTGAGATGATATGATTATGTTAAAAATTACATTCATATGGATACCGGACTCCTGCTGCGGGACTCCTGGAGAGTTCTCATTGGTTGGGAAAGTGCAGTAGGAGGGAATTCCGGGGAGGCGCTTGCGCTGGAATGCCGGGAAGGGACCGGCAGAACGCCGCGTGGGTGGATCGGGAAGCTTCCCGGGCGGACGTGTTATTGGCGGTTCTTTCAAATAAAGTTTGTTCCTGTTTGAGTGGCTCGTGATCTTGTGCCCAGCCAGAGACTGCGGCAACTGGTGGCCCTGTACGGGGAGCGCCTGAAGCTTGGAGGTGAGTAAAATTGCTCGCCCCTGAGGGAAGGCGACAGAATGGGTGACCATTTCAAAAAACAATGTGTTCTTCTTTTGATTTATTTTGTTTTTGTTTCAAGCTGCCTATCCCTAGAATTTTCTCAGGCAAACTGGGAAAAATGGTTGGCTCAAGGCTTGAAGTTGTTTGGCCCGGAGAAAGAGAAAATTGATACAACTATTCTTTGCTCCGTTTTTGTTTCATTCTGTTTCGGCTTTGTTTTATGCTACCTTACTGGGTTGCGTTACCTTTATAGTAGATTAGAAACTAGTAAAAAACAAACCGAAAAACTGTTAAGTAAATTGTTAGAGGTCCAAACTGTGGTAGAAAACATGTCAGGTCAAGCAAAACAGAAGGTCTCTCCAGCTAGTCAGACAGAGGAAAATTTGAAGAAAGAAAGCTTAGAGGAAAAACAACCATCAGTTGGGGAGTTACAACAGGAGGCTGCTACTAACTCCGTTCTATCACCAGAGGGCGTAACAGCTGAGCGGCCCTCAACTCCCGTAGTTGATGCACAAAATCCTAAGGCAAGATCCCAAAGACTAGCATGCCCTGTACTTGAGCAGGCAGGAGGGCAACGAATTCACCGCGCTCTAGATTTCAAAACAGTAAAGCAATTAAAGGAGGCTGTAACAACCTATGGCCCGCAAGCACCCTTCACCATAAGCATGGTCGAATCTATTACCAACTTAGACATGACACCAGCAGATTGGGCTAACATGTGTCGATCTGTGCTAAATGGAGGACAATATTTGTTATGGAAGGTTGCCAATGAAGAATTCTGCATGGAGACAGCTAGGCGAAATACAGCAGCCGGTTACCCTCAAAGAAATCTGGAGATGTTGTTAGGAAAGGGACCTTATGAGGGTCAACGGCAACAAATTGAATATGATCCTGGTGTATACGCACAAATTGCTGCAGATGCAGTTAGGGCATGGAAAACTTTACAGGGGCATGGAGATTTACAAGGACAGTTATCTAAGGTAATACAAGGAACTAACGAACCTTACCCTGAATTTGTAGATAGGCTTATTCAGACAGCTTCTAGAATATTTGGAGATGTAGAACAAGCAATGCCATTTATAAAACAACTGGCTTATGACCAAGCAAATCGTTGCTGCAGAGAGGTCATTAGACCATGGAAACATGAAGATTTAAACACATATATTAAATTATGTAGAGACATTAATGAACAAGGACAAGTCTTAGCAGCAGTACAACAGGCTTTAGATGCCAGGCCAAAAACATGCTACAATTGTTATCAGACAGGACATTTTAAAAGGAATTGCCCCATAGGAGGAGGGTTTAACAAAGCTAGGTATCAAAGGAATAGAATACCAGGTATTTGCCCACGATGCCGTAGAGGGAGACATTGGGCTAATGAATGCCGTTCTCAAACCACCATAGAGGGCACTCCGTTATCAAAAAACGGACAAGGATCAAGTGTTTACCCACGATATCGTGGAGAAAGGCATCAGGCTCCATTGCCAAAAAACGGACTGGAGGGCCCAATGCTCCGGGGCCCAAAACCACAAATATACGGGGCAATGGAGGAACCCAGCAGCACCATCAAGGTAGTGCCCAGGACACATTATCCATTAAATCCCTCATCAGACAAACTAGAGGGAGCGCAGGGCTGGACATCTGTGCCTCCGCAAGAGCAGTACTAACTCCAGAGATGGGAATTCAAATCATTCCCACAGGAGTAAAAGGACCTCTTCCCCAAGGAACGGTAGGCTTATTATTAGGACGTAGTTCTTCCACACTAAAAGGACTTATGATAAGTCCCGGGGTAATTGATCCCGATTATGAAGGTGAAATAAAAATTATAGCTAGTTCTCCAAGAGGCATATCAGTTATCTCACCAGGGGATAGAATAGCACAGTTACTAATAATACCCAGCCTACATGATAAATTTTCCAGTCGTACTGTAGAAAGAGGTACCAGGGGATTGGGCTCCACAGGTGTAGATTGGGCTATGCTGTCTTTAAATTTAGATTCTCGCCCCATGCTAAAACTAAATATTCAAGGACACGACTTTAATAGGCTACTGGACACAGGTGCAGACCTTAGCATCATATCTAGTCAGGAATGGCCAAAACATTGGCCATTACAACAAGCCACTCAAACGCTTCGAGGCCTAGGAGTGGCTACTAATCCCCATAGAAGTGCAATGGTATTAGATTGGAAGGATCCTGAAGGATGTGAGGGAACTATACAGCCATATGTATTGGATCATCTTCCTGTAAATTTATGGGGACGAGATGTCCTAGATCAATTAGGTTTGACGTTAACAAATAACATCAATCCTAATGCGCCCACTACTAGGGCTAGACAAGGTTTTAAAAAAGAAAAAAGATTAGGAAAACAAGGACAAAATATAGCAGCACCAATTCAAATAGATCAAGGAACAGACAGACATGGGTTGGATTTTCAGAAAGGGCCACTGAGACAATAAAAATTACTTGGAAATCAGAAAGACCAGTGTGGGTTCCTCAGTGGCCCCTGACTAAAGAAAAGATACAAGTAGCCCATGATCTGGTTAAACAACAATTAGCGAAAGGACATATACAACCTTCCATATCTCCCCATAATACTCCCATTTTTGTTATTAAAAAGAAATCTGGTAAATGGAGATTATTACAAGATTTAAGAGCCATTAATAATGAGATGGTTATTATGGGACCTGCTCAATCAGGGATTCCCCAATTGTCTGCTTTACCAAAAACCTGGTATGTTTTAGCTATAGATATTAAAGATTGTTTTTTTTCAATTCCAATTCATCCTGAGGATAGTCCACATTTTGCATTTACTATCCCTGCACTAAATCATGAAGGTCCTGATCAGAGATATGAGTGGAAAGTACTCCCTCAGGGGATGGCTAATAGTCCAACTATGTGTCAAATTTATGTTAACAAAGCAATCCAACCACTTAGAAATCAAAATCCTGAACTACAAATATTTCACTATATGGATGATATGTTATTGGCACATAAAGATAAAAACACACTGCTAGAATGTTATGCCACACTTACAAATTTATTAAAAGGTTATAATCTAGAGATAGCAATAGATAAAGTACAATTAAATCTTCCAATTAATTATCTAGGAGTCCTGTTATCCTCAACCATGGTCCGTCCACCAAAAATTCAAATACGAGTAGATCAACTCAAATCACTTAATGACTTTCAAAAGTTATTGGGAGACATAAATTGGATAAGGCCTTATCTAGGCATACCAACAGGAGAGCTAGGACCTTTATTTGATATCCTAAAAGGTCCATCAGATCCAAATTCACCCCGCATGTTAACGCCTGAAGCAAGAAAGGCATTAAAAATCATTGAAACATATATGGAAAATATGCACTTGGATAGAATTGATATAAGTTTGCCTTTATTATTTATTGTACTACCAACAAAAAATATTCCTACAGGAGTATTTTGGCAAGAAGGTCCATTATTGTGGATACATTTATCTTATTCTCCTAATACTATTCTTACTAGATATCCTGAGGCTGTAGGACAATTAATACTCAAAGGAATAAAAGCAGCAAAGGGAGTGTTTGGGATTTCTCCCAATAAAATTATTACTCCATATACTATGGATCAAATTGATGAGTTAGCCAATGAGTTAAATACTTGGGCAATAATCATGTGTAAATCTAATGTTTCATTTGATAATCACTTGCCATCTAATCCTTTGTTGTCTTTTTGGTCTAAGCATCCTGTAGTTTTTCCAAAAATGACAAGAAAGACCCCTATCATGAATGCTCCAAATATATTCACTGATGGGTCAAATAATGGTACAGCAGCAGTAGTTACCCCTGATCAAACTTTTACATTTTTAGTACCCAAACAATCAGCTCAAAAGGTAGAGCTTAATGCAGTATTACAAGCTTTTATGATGTTTAAAGATTCTGTATTTAATTTATTTTCTGATAGTCAATATGTAGTTAATGCTATAGTATCCCTTGAAGATACAGGTAGGATTTCCCCTTCTTCTACTGTTTTCTCTTTGTTTTCCACTATACAAAGTCTAATCTGGGACAGAAAAGATCCATTCTTTATAGGACATATCAGGGCACATACAGGATTGCCTGGAGCCCTTAGTTTGGGCAATGAATTAGCAGATAAATCTACACATGACATACATATTTTCTCCACAATAGAAGAAGCTATAAATTTTCATAAAAGGTTCCATGTCAATGCTAATACTTTACAAAAACGTTTTAAAATAACTAAAGAACAAGCCAGACATATAATAAAACAATGTCAAAATTGTGTGACATTTTTACCACAAGTTAATCTTGGAGTCAATCCTAGAGGACTGATACCTAACCATATTTGGCAGATGGACGTCACACACTTGCCAGAATTTGGAAAATTAAAATATTTGCATGTTACAGTTGATACTTCTTCTGGATTTTTGATGGGCTCCCTTCATGCCGGAGAAAAAACTAAAGATGTTATAGCTCATTGCTTACAAAATTTTGCCACTGTGGGCGTTCCAAAACAGTTAAAAACAGATAACGGTCCCGGTTATGCTTCTACCTCTTTTAAACAATTCTGCTCATCATTTGGCATTACTCACATAACAGGAATTCCATACAATCCACAGGGACAAGGCATAGTTGAAAGAGCTCATCAAACTATTAAAATGTACTTATTAAAACAAAAGGAGGGAATTGGAAAGGGGTATATATCCCCCAAAGATAAACTTAAAATAACCCTCTTTACTCTAAACTTTTTAAATTTGGATTCATCAGGACTTAGTGCTGCGGAAAGGCATATGTATCCAAAAAATGTGCATAAGCCTAAAGTTCTTTGGAAAGATATTCTAACAGGACAATGGAAAGGTCCTGACCCAGTAATTGTCTGGAGTCGGGGCTCTGTTTGCGTGTTTCCACAGGGAGAACAGCAGCCGATTTGGATTCCAGAAAGACTAACTAAAACGATTTCTACAGATCAAAAAGAAGATGATTTGACTCAAATCCATAAGAGCTGATATCCAGAACTCCAGCTTGGCCATTCTTACATCTGCGACTGATTAACCAGGATGCTTTTCTCAATATCTATTTTATTATTGCATTTTTCCATATCATAAGGTTCTATTTTATTTTTGAGCTCATACAGACCTAGGTTGATGTTTTTCTGATCAGTTTTATTTTTTAACTGTGGAGTTTTTAACATTGCAATGGAGATTTCACCTAGGTGAAACTACAAGGCCTTTACTATTGTCTTATGTGTTGTATGTTATATGTGCACACTTCTGTTTTGTGTTATATGTCTATATGTGCATATGTCCATAGATCATATATGAGGAGTGCTCATAAAAAAATGGATCCAAGTACTTTTTATTATTCACGTAATTTTAATGGTTTAATTTAAATTGGGTAAACAGCTGTTAAAAAT
The DNA here is from genome assembly GCF_048772815.1 of Callospermophilus lateralis. Classification (NCBI taxonomy): domain Eukaryota; kingdom Metazoa; phylum Chordata; class Mammalia; order Rodentia; family Sciuridae; genus Callospermophilus; species Callospermophilus lateralis. The sequence continues at coordinate 120,795,658 of NC_135306.1, read as the reverse complement.
TATTTTAATATGTGTACAAATAAGCAGGTTAACAAATCTGTTTGTTTATTTTCATCTTTCCTTTTCATTATATTTAATAATTCTGTTCAAGATAATGTAAATTGTTCTAAAAAAAAAAAATGTTTTCTTAGTACCTGTTAAAATGTTACATTTTTTTTTCTTTCTCTCTTTAACATCATTGTCAGAATTCCTATTTTTCATCCCAGTGCCGGTGAAGACAAAGATGAAACCAAACTACAACTTCTTCGATAATTATCACAACAAACTGTATAAACTGATACATCAATGATCTTGGGAGGAAATGGACATATTGATAGATTCCTCCACTTTCAACTGCTTACAAAACTTGCCTGGACTATGTATCACTTGTATGCACTGTGATCTATCTGTTGATACAACAAATTATGGTAATGCTGGCGTATCTTTGCTGATGTGTCACCAGTGATGCAATTTTCCCTAGGAGTCGTCAATTGATGTGGTGTTGTGGCATTTCTGTATCCTCCTCCCTTCTACTAGTGATGGTCTAATTTTGGGGGCCAACAGAGGTGAGGCAAAGAACCTCACCCCCCCACTGGCACCAAGGTCAAATCTGGGGGCCAACAGAGGTGAGGCAAAGAACCTCACCCCCCCACTGGTGCATAGGCCTATCCACAAGTATGGCTATATGCTGGACCGGTAGTCAGTGACGGGTATGATCCAATTGCAGTGGTATCAACCTAAGACAGGAGGCTGACGCCTAAAGGTCAGTTTTCCAATGACGGGTAAGAACCATATGTTGAATTGGACAAACCTAACAGGCACGGTCCCTAGCCACATTACTTGTTGCTTAATTAAACAGAAGGGGGGAGATGCTGGGAGCCACAGCCAATTAATATGATGCTATGATGCATGGCATTTTTGATTGAAAGGTGATGCCAGCTAGCCATTGAGATGATATGATTATGTTAAAAATTACATTCATATGGATACCGGACTCCTGCTGCGGGACTCCTGGAGAGTTCTCATTGGTTGGGAAAGTGCAGTAGGAGGGAATTCCGGGGAGGCGCTTGCGCTGGAATGCCGGGAAGGGACCGGCAGAACGCCGCGTGGGTGGATCGGGAAGCTTCCCGGGCGGACGTGTTATTGGCGGTTCTTTCAAATAAAGTTTGTTCCTGTTTGAGTGGCTCGTGATCTTGTGCCCAGCCAGAGACTGCGGCATTGGCCAAATGCCTGCTTTGGATATGATATGTATGCCTAGGTCAGTATGTAGAAATCAGTTACTGTTGGCCAGTGTATTGCATGCTGAGATTGCCCATAAAAATTATTTGGGACCCTTAGACAAAAGGGGGTGTGATCCATAGAGGGGGACAAGTTGGACTCTAGGCATCTAATCAGTGTTCTGGAGGCTTCAGAATTTGTGAGGTTCAGGATCAAATGGGCACATTTTTTTTTTATTTTTTGCACGTAGCACTATATAAAATGACTCCCAAGGGTGAATAGAATGTGTTACAGAAGTCATATTGTGACTTACAAATGTAGTTTAGTGTTGCAATCCACTTAATAGTGACACTGGGTTGGTAATAGTTCTGCTGTGCTGTGATAGCCTGATCCTGTGCCTATCTATGTCTTTCCCTCCTTAGGGCATAACTGCTATGATGGGCAAACAGGAAATATGGAATCAATTGGGTGAAGAATGAAACCGTTTTTTATTTTTTTGTGTGTGTGTGTTATTCTTTTAGCTCATGTCTTTGTTTCTAAGAGCCCACAAAACTTTGTTGGTTCTGAATTTTTGGCTATTCTTAAGGGTTTAACTTCTACATGGTTTTAATTAGTTTCAATTGACTCTAGCTGTAAGGGAACATTTTGACCCATTTCTATTTCAGTGGTCAACTGAAAGGAGGATATGGGAAATCCAATATTGTGAAGTCAAATTTATATTTTTCCTGTATCTATTTCCATTTACATATATTTGCATTCATTACCCTGTATAATTATCACAGCAACCCTGCCTCATAGGTATTTCTATATTTATTTCACAAGTACTTGAGCTGAGAATCTCTGAAAGGGGTGCTAACTTGCTCATGATTGTACTCACACTAAAGAACAGACCCGAGATGTGCACACAGTCCCTGTAACGGAGTCCAGGGCTCTTTCAGAAACACAGCTGTCTTCTGGTTTATTTCAATTGTTCATCATACATTCACCTCAGCCAGAGGGAAACTGTCCATCCGCCCTTTACTTAGGCTGTCAGTCTCCCAGGGCATGACCTTGGCCACAAAGAAAGAGAAAGGAGAAATACTGCCAGCTACTGACCCCCCATTGACCTGATATTCTAGAGAGAAAAGTCAGAGGCAAAATATTTAGTGTAGTTGGCTGTCAGCTGCCTGGAAAAGGAAATTTAGGTGCCAGGATCTCACACAAATAAGAGAATCAGCAAGTTTGTACAAGTTCAGCAGGGGTGTTGAGGCTGTAGGCATGTGACATTCTGTGACAGAGAGAGTGTCACTCAATTTCTCTGAGGAGCTTATAAGAGATTAGAGACTTGTCAGAAAATGGGAATGTTTTAAGTCAAATAAAAGGACTCAGAAAATAGATGGACATGTATAATTAAAAGAAACAAAGATACTTTGAAATCAATTTAATGAGAATTGGGCCACATTTTGAAAGGATGGCTGTGTCCTCAAGTTCGATAATAAGAATGGTAAAATGGGTCTTCTGCTTCAGAATCATTTGAGTTGTTATTCTTTTGAGTATGCTATTAAATGAATTTAGGCACAAAAACAAAATGATATTTTATTTCCTTTTAGTCTACTTCATTTGAAACAATTTCATGTATCATGAAAAGAAGAGATAGTATCTTTTAAACAGTTTGGGAATTTATAGAAAATTTTCATTATTGTCAACTAATAGATCTAAGTTCTATTCGCAAACTCGGCAGAAACATCCAGAAGCCTTGTATGCCAAACTTTGTGGATGATAAAATGAAATATATGATACAATTCTCTGCCATTAGACATTTTATAGTCTTTTGACATACATGTTAAAATGAGGATAAAAGTAATACCTGTTGGAATTTGAGCATTTCATGAACCTGTTTACAGTGGTCACACTGAAGAAGTGTCTTGGCACTGAGGCAAAGAAGTAAGTTATCATGGAGGGAGGGTTTCCAGTGGAATCTTGAAGAAAAGATAAGACTCCATCTTATCTTTGTCTCCACAAAGAGAAAGAAATAATTTCCAGGCGGGAAGGTATAGGATCAGTGAAGAGAATGACATAAAATAGGCAGTAGATCAGTTTGACTGAAATTTAAGATTGATCCAGCCATGGGTAGCATAGGATAAGCTTATATAAGAGGGAAACAGTAAGTACTCATGTACTTGTTGAACACATGTGTGCATTTTACACATACTTTTTACCACTTATAGTGATCCTGGAAAATTTATCAAGTTCTCCACTTCTTTGATTCCTCATTTTAAAATGAGAATCACAATATGATTGACCTCATAGAGCTAACGTCATTATGAATTCGTGGAAAGTACTCAGTACAATGCTCTCCTACAAAATAAGTACTCAACAAATGTCTTGTTGCCTATTATAATTATGGCTCCATCATACTGCTTGACACTTGCTTAATTTTTTTTTGTTAAATTAATCAAAAAATGTAAGCAAAGGCAGGGGAATGAAAGGCTCATTTTAGGCATAATAAATAACATAGTCTAGTGTGTTAAGAGGGCTTAAAGGGGAGCAAAGGTGGTGGGGAGACTTTAGAGGTTTGATTTAGAAGGCCCAGGCCTTGGATTGTCATTGAAGATTGCTAGCAAGGATATGACATCAATGAAGAAGAATTAACCAAAGGAAATGTAAAATAAAAAATCTAATGGCATCTCAGAAGCAGTATCGTTGCTTGGGAATGTGCAAAGAGCAGAGAGAGAATGATTTTATTGCAGGGTAGTTTTGATTTTAAATTATCCTAAATCTCTGCTTGGTCCCCATACTTTTAGAGGCCAGCTGCATTCCTTCTAGCTCAGGAGGAATAATACAGGCATCTGAACTTTCCTTCAACAATGAAGTTTTATTGGAACCTGAGGCAGGAGTTCAAAGCCAGCCTCAGCAAAAGTGAGGCACTAAGCAATTCAGTGAGACCCTGTCTCTAAATAAAATACAAAATAGGGCTGGGGATGTGGTTCAGTGCTCAAGTGCCCCCGAGTTTAATCCCCGGTACCCACTCCATCCCCCACAAAATAATGAAGCTTTATTATTCCTTACCCATGCCTGCTCCCCACAATGAGATATTCTCAAATCCCTTATTCTGGCCCACCACACTGTTTTATGACAACCTCAATCACACAGACTTCAATGATCATTTGTATCAGTCTCCACTCCTGAATAAAGAAATTCCTTTAGTGGATGTCACAACTTTCCTGTGCTCTTCTCTGTCTCATAATGCTGGATAGTGTATTTATTCAGCCTTGTTCCATATGATCATCTTTTTACTGAGATCCCTCTTCCACACCTAACAGGACGGAGGTATTTGTTACCTTTCTGTCAGTTTACCCAACTTTCAGCCTTTGAGGTTTTGCACAAAATGGGATAAAAGTTTGTAATTCATTCATCCATTTATTTGCTAATTTAAACTAACATTTATTAAGCAAATACTGAGTCAGATACATATGATAGCTATTGGAGATACAAAGGGAAACAAAAATTAGAACTTTTCTGCCATTTGTGAAACTCACAGTCTTCATGAGATCATAGACATCAGCTGAATACATAGCAGTGAATGTAAAGTGCAACTATGATAAGTATTTATTATACATTGTAATGTTCTTTTTGTAATTGGGCTATTTCCAGTCAAATGCATGTGAAATTATAACTTCCTGGTACACTAAAATTGATCTTTGTGTAATTTTAAAAGGCATATATTTTGAGTTTGAAGGGAAATGTCCATGATGAATGATTGGATTCATTAATCTAAAATATATTTATTTGCTATTTACTACATTCCAGGTTGTATAGAAGCATTACGATATAGAATGAGAAGAGAAAAGAACCTAAAAGAGAATCTTGGAGACTGAAAATGCTTGAAGAGTATCTGGAATAGGCAGAGAACTACATTGGCATTGGAAATGACAAAGGAGAATTTGTCTGGAAATGAAGAGATTGTATTAAATACTGTGGAATAAAGAAGGAGGTCACAAACTGAAAAGCATCAGCAACATGAGCAACTTGAAGTTCTTTGGTAAAAAATTGAGTCTTAACCAGTGAAGTATAGTTGTTCCTTCATATGCACAGGTTCTGCATCCACAGATTCTATTAAGGGGCAGGTGGGAAATATTTGGGGAAAAATATTTGTGCTCTGCACAAATACTGTACCATTTTATATTCAGGACTTGAGCATCTGAGGATTTTGGTACTCACTCAGTATTCTGGAACCAGTCTCCTATGGATACTGAAGGATGACTACATTAACCAAATTGAATGCTTTTGTCTCATCAGATAAAATAGTGTATTGGTGACTATTAGATGATCAGTTCTTACTGGGTAAGGCAAGTAATGAAACACCAATACCAAACTTAGAGCAGAATTATGTCTTATACCATTTTTTCCCAACATTGATCATAATAATCCACCTGTTTCTCCCTTGCTAATAGTCCTGTCTTCTGCATGACCAGTGGTTCCCATAGGAAAGTGGTTGGTCTACATATTGAGGAAATAATGAGCAAGTAGTGAATTCACCACCTTTAAAAGAATCAAGATGAGCAGGAGAGCATGGAACATTAGTAAATCAATGAAAGCTTACATATTTACTGTCATATTCTTTCTCCAGAATCATCATTATTTTTCCAAACATGATTTAGAATCTTGACCTGTTTGTCTCCATGCTTTTCAGTCCAATGTGTAAATGACAGAATAATCCAAAACCAGTCCTAAATCAATTTTCCCAATTTTATCCAACCCGCCATCAGGGTTTCAAATACATGTATAAATAATTCCTAGATTTTTTCTCATGTAGTTATTCTTCTATTTGACATCTCCTCTGGATTGTTTAATTGCTCTACACTAGCAACTTCTCCTTTCTGAAAATGAATATAATTACACCATGTTCTTGCTTATAACTCTTTTTTGGGGGGGAGGGGGTATGGAGGACTGAACTCAGGGGCACTTGATCACTGAGCCACATCCCCAGTCCCATTTTGTATTTTATTTAGAGACAGAGTCTCACTGAGTTGCTTAGGGCCTCGTTTTTGCTGAGGCTGGCTCTGAACTCATGATCCTCCTGCCTCAGCCTTCCCAAGCCGCTGGGATTACAAGCATTTGCTACTGCAACCAGCTCTTGCTTGTAACTCTTAATGACCACTATAAATTCAAGATATCCAGCCAAAACTAGGCCTTCAAGTTGTTCCTGTTATCTTTCTATTTAAGAGAAAATAGAACTTTTAGGTGGAGGCTGCCTTCACTGTCTCCTACCAACCTACCATGTTGTGGCATTTGTATCCATCCTCTTTTCTCTTTCTTCCTTTCTTCTCCCTACAAAGGAAGACTTGTCCTTCTTAATCTCTCTCTCTCTCTCTCTCCCTTTCTCTCTCTCTCTCTCCCTTTCTCTCTCTCTCTCTCTCTCTGTATTGTATCTCATCCATATGCATTTTCAGAAGAAATCAGTATTTGTCAGACAGTGTTAAATTTGAAGTGCAATTATCCAGTCCAGAGGAGATGTCAAAAAGGAAGAATAATTACACAAGGAAAACATCGAGGAATTATTTATACATGTGTTTGAAGCCATGGTGGGTTGGATGAATTTGGGTGGAAAACAGAAGGTCTAGGACTAGTTTGGGGTTATTCTGTCATTCCAAGCTTTCAAAAGAGGATAAAATATACCAGGCCTGAGAAGGATCAGCCGGTAAAATCAGGAGTGTGGTATTACACAATTCAAGCAAAGAGAATATTAGAGCATATCAAGACACCCCTAAGTGTTCAAGATAAGAACAAAGATGAAATTTTACATTGATTTTTATACATGAAGGTGTCATAATAAAGTGGTTTCGCAGGAGTGGTGGGGAGAATTGGAGTTAAGGAGTGAACATTAGCAGACGTGGAAGCAATGGTTAGCCTCCTTTGAGAAGTTTTGTTGTGCAAGGGAACAAATAAGGCAATAGAGACATGGGAAGAGTCAAATAATTTTTTTTTCCATACTTGGGAGATCTTAGAACACTTTACTGATAACTGGAGAGGCAGGGGGAGTTCATGCAGAGATCTTCTGTTTTCTTCCTAATCTATCTTTAATCTCTTTTTCTTTTCCGGAAACTTTCCAATGATTCGTCCCTCTTTTCTGTGAAAAGAAGATAGCAAACTTCTCAAAAGAATAGTTTCTACTGCAGTCTCCATCTCCTCACGGCCTTATTTACTTGCTCAATCTGCCATCCAGGTTCAGCCCCTGAAGCAGTGCTGGAATTAATTGCTAAATCTAATAGAAACTTACTTAAAATATTGATATTGGGATCTTTCTCCCTCAAGAAAACCCTCTTTGCCTTTGTTTCCTTATTACCCTACCTCTCTGATTCTCTTGCTCAGCCTTCTTTGTCTGGTTTCTTCTTTAAATCTGGAGCTCTTTAGACTCTGCTTTCTTACTTTATATGTTCTCCCTGGGCAGACCAGGGCTGTGAGGACCACCCATCAGCTGGAGGATCCTAATCTATATATAGTATTTTAAGCCAAGATTTTTCCTATTATCTTAATCTGTCAAGATTCTATAACAGAATATCATAAACTTGTTGGCTACAAACAACAAATGTATTCCTCACATTTCTGAAAGCTGAAAAGTCCAAGATGGAGCTGTTGACAGATTTGGTGTCTGATGAGGGCCCTCTTCCTGGTTCACAAGTGATGTCTTCTCTCTGTTTTCACATGGTCAAGGTGAAAAAGAGCTCTCTGGGGTCTCTTTTATAAGGGCATTATTTCCACTCATGAGGGCTTCCCCCTCATGACCTAATTGCTTTCCAAAGATCCCACATCCTAGTACTATCACATGGGGATTAGGTTTTTAACATATAAATTTGGGGGGACACAAACACTGAGTCTGTAGCATATATACATTGTATTCATTTACTACTTGGTGTCTCAATTTCCCACAAGTACTTCAAACTTACTACATGTAGGGAAGCTCATCTTTCCCTTTATTCTATGATTTCTCCTCTATTTATTATTTCAGAGAATGACACTACAATCAAAATAGTTTTTCTAATCCAAAATCAATGCACTTTCATTGGCTCTATTCTTTATCCTACACATCCAAGCAGACACAAGTCTTACAGAGTTACTTCCTACATATTTTTTTAAAAGGGGGGGGGGACAGAGAGAGAGAGAGAGAAAGAGAGAGAGAGAATTTTTAAATATTTATTTATTTATTTTTAGTTTTTGGCGGACACAACATCTTTGTTTGTATGTGGTGCTGAGGATCAAACCCGGGCCGCATGCATGCCAGGCGAGCACGCTACCGCTTGAGCCACATCCTCAGCCCTCTACATATTTTTTGAATATGTCTATTCCTTTCTACTCTTAAGCAAAAGGAAGAAGAGACAAGGGTGATGACTTACTTTTCTCAGGTATTCCCTTTTCTTCAGGAATATTAAATTACTGTGTAAGTATTGACTGGGCAATTTCCATCTATGTGTCTTCCAATTTGAAGAAAGATAACAATATAGAAATAGGAGAGTAGACTTTTATATCTAAACTGTAGTATATTTGGGAGTGAGTGGTGTAGTACAGCTTAATTCTAAAAGTGTTAGTGGGCACATTCCTATAATCCCAGTGACTCAGGAGACTAAGGCAGGAGGATCACAAGTTCAAGGCCAGCATTAGCAACTTTGTGAGGCACTAAGCAACTTAGGGAGATCCTGTCTCAATATCAATAAATAAGACTGGGGACATCTCTAAGTGTCTGTGTCCCTGGATTAATCCTTAAGACAACAACAACAAAAAGTTTCAGTGGAACCAAAGAAAATTTAAAATATGGTATAACTTATTTGTATTTGGATAATAAGGATGTTACTGTGTAAAGAATAGGATGCTGGTGGAATGTGGATTTAGGAAAAATATGGGAGGAATATAAGTTATTTTAGCAAGTAAGCAAGAGATTGAGAGCCTGAGTTAGGGGCTAGGCAAGAGGATCTTTGAATGTATACAAAAGAAACTTCCCCCTGTTTTATATACATATACTTACTAAGTGATATAGAGCCTTTGACATCTACCTTTCATTTCTGATAATTTATCTCCTTTTTATTAGTTTCCTAAGAGATGTCCAGATCATAATTTTTTTATCTGTTCAGCTAGATTCCTTCCCTGTCCCCACCATTATAACCTCAGGGTAACTGTACAGTGAACATATTTTCATTTTCTCAAGAAAGCCAGAAAACATAATTTGAAAATCATAGCCAGTGCAGACTTTCAGTACTGCTTCAAAGATATCTCAAGTAAATTATCAGAAAACATAAATATGCTTTCTTCTGAAGTGAAACTAAAATGTAGAATTTTACAAGTATTGTGTTCCTCCCAGTTGTTAGGATAAAAAGCCCTTCTCATTATCAAAAAGAATTTAGCTTCAAAAAGTACAGACTTTTTTTTTTTTTTTTTTAGCTGAGTTCTGACATAGCACTGAGGACAATCGTGCCCAGTTGTTTAAAGATATTAAATAAATCTTGAGAAAAAAGCACAATGGGATGGAAATTACTCCAACATACAATAATACAAGAGCTACAGATTCTAAGTATTGAAGGGAACTGTAAGAGTCTGAAAGGTGGGGGGAGTATTCAACCTCTCTGAATTTAGAGCATGGGTCATATGCAGAAATGACACTATATGGGGACATTCAGCAGAGTTAAATTACTTAACAAGCTCAAAATTATTTATTTATACACACACACACACACACACACACACACACACACACAGAACCAGAGAATGTGATCTTGTTAGTTACTACTGAGGCCCTATTAAACAGTCAGGAGTTCAAATATGAATATTTACAGAGGAGTATAATTCCTCTGTAAATTCAGGTTAATTCAGAATAGTTGGGGGTTGGCCCACATTAGGTTTTAGTACACAGGAAATTGTCCTTCCCCACCTCCCTGGAGTACATGAGTTCAAGGAGGCTATGGGCTATATATGTGAGCAGGACAGAAGGTTTAGGCAGTATAATCTTGAGAAACTGATACTAGAAAAAAGTGGGCTAGACCTTGGATGATATCAGAAGCAGAAATGACAGTTGAAAATGTCAGAGCTTAGTTTACATAAAGAGATCTGGCCATGTAAATAACAAGAAACTAATAGTATAGTACATTTATATATTACTTTATACTTTTCAATAAATTGTATTATTAGATTTTACTTGTATATATAAATTGTATAAATCATTGGCTTTAAACCAGGAACAGTCATCCCTGGACAGACATATTCAATTGTTGCATGAACAAATCAGGTATAAACAAAAGTACAATTAAGGCATCTAATTTTGATTTTTTCACTTTGAATACATTAGATTGATCAGTGGCTGTTTCCTGTATGGGGCATGATCCACCCAGGAAGAAAAATAAATGCTGAGCATTTCAAACAGGGGGACTTACTTTAGGGAATTAGTACAAAGGCCTTGGAAGACTTGGGAGAGAAAAAGGGAGCACTGCGGTATTGCAGAGATAATCAGTGAAGGAAGAAGCTGCCACTCCCAGAAGGAAGGGGAAATGGGCCACGAGGTGAAGCTATCAGAACCTAGGTACTCAGCTCTCTGAGGAAGGGGCAACTCTGGCTGTTGCTAGATCTCTGGGGGTGACATGGGGCTGGATCTGGGAATGCCTAAGGAAATCTGAAGGCTGGAACAATAGGAACAGAAACATCCAAGAAGGACGTCCTTTCTCTCTACTTGCTCCATTCAATTCTCTTTGCCCTTCCAAAAAGATTACCTTCTTTTCTACTGATCAACAGATAACTCTCCTTCTCAAACTGTTTCCCTGCAAATGTCTACTTCTCTTGATTTTCCAATATTCCTTGGCCAACAAGGTCTGATGCTGCCCCTCTGGACCCAGCCTCACCTGCTGCAGCCCACTCCTGTGACTTAAATATAGCTGCTTTCTAGCAGTTCCATAGCTCTGATTCAAAGAGGCACACATCGAAACATATGAGCTTAATACAAATGGAGATTATTTCACCCTTCAGAATCTCCAAATCATTTTGTATTGTTATTTCTTGGCTTTCCAAATACCATCCTGCCTTGAGTAACTAAACCAAAGCATTTCCTTCATAAGAATGACTGCTTTGTTAACTAAGCCTAAGTTCTGTCAATTGTCCAGCTTCATGCTAGCAGAGACAGACAGGCAGGATAGATAACATGCACAGAGAATCTTCAGTCCCCTAATATGTAAGTTCATCCCATACAGAGTACTTCTGGAAATTGTATCAAGTTAGTTAATCCTTGGCAAAATGGTCCATTGGTCTTAATGCATAAATTGATTACCTGAATATAATAAGTAAGGATCTAATACTTTCAGGATTTCTTTGTGCTAATCTTCTGAAAAGAATTACTTTCCTAAGCCTGTCTGATCCTCAAAATTAAAACCAATGATTTTAAATATTGACCCAGCATCAGAATCATACCTGAAGTTTATTAAAAATATGGTGCACAGTCTTCATTCCAGACTTATTAAAGAGATTATGTGAATGTTTGGGCCCGATTTAAATGCTCTATAGATTGTTTTGATGTATAGTCAGCATTGAGACTTGCAGCTTTCTTTCCCCTGGGACATTGTAAGCTTTATTTAACCAGTATTGGCTGCTTTGTATTGTTGGCTTCAAAACACTGGTTCGATAAATGTTAGTCTAAGAGTCTTAACACCGTTTAGCCAATTTTAAGTACTAAAGACCATTTTACCTTATTGGTGTTTTTCCTTGTGGCACTGCTGTTTGCTTTCACTCTCAAATGGCTGAGAGTAGTTCCATCATGCTGTAGTGTTTGTTCTGCTTGGTTCCCTTGAGTGTGAGAGCTTTTCTCGGGAGGATAGGATGGATGGTAGTGTATTTAAAGAGAATGAGGAAAAATATGTAGCACTAAGACCAGGAAACAAAGAGATCTATGAAAGGACTGGGTTCTGGAGAAAGAGCAGTTGGGATTCTGGTATCAAGGCCCCGCTAGCCATCACTGGCTACCCACTCTGGGGCCAATCTCACCAGATGCAGTCAGAATCGCACATTCTAGTCAGGTTATATAGAGATGGTTTAAAATAAGGAAATCACTATATACAATATACTACTATATTGATAGGTAAAACTGTTCTTGTAAGATCTTAATAGATGCCAACAAACATTTGCTAAAAGACATTTACTAAATTTAAAACAAATCTAAGACTAATAAAAGAGTCTGGTGAAACATGGACTTTCATTCATTGTTTAAGGCGATATTAACTGGTTCAACAACTTTGGGAAATAATTGAATACACAGATTTTGTGAGAAACATGTTAAACCTTGACATACTACTCTATATTATATCATTATCTCCTAAAGAAAAAAAAATCTCCAAAATGAGGATAAATGCTTTAAGAACAGAGATGTAAATTTGAGAAGTACTTATTATAATAAAGAGAAATTGGAAGCAACTACAATGGCATCCAAAGTATTTGAATGTGAATGCTTTAAGGTGAAATAATTCTTTTCCTTCATAAATCTAGTTAAGTAAGTATGAATTATACACATGTACTTGTGAATTAGTACATTATATATAATATAAGTGTATCCATGTAAGAGAAATTTAAAAAGATTGAATTAAAAGTTTTGCCAGTAGTATTGCCTTTTAATTAGATCACTGTCATTGATGTAGCTTTTATTTTTACAAGTATTATTTTAACTTTTTTTTCAGAAATTCCTTGATCTGATATTAGGAACACTATTTTTGATATTTTGTTAAAAGGCTGAGATAAAAATTTTCACACAGTAAAATTCATCCTTTTTTAAGAATGTCATTTAATGATTTTGACAAACGTATACAGTTCTGTAACCACTAACATGATCAAGACATAGACTAATTCTTTACCCTCAGAAAGGTCCCCTCTGCCCCTTTATAATCAATTCCTGCCCTCCATCCCAGCCCCTGGCAATCACTGATCCAATTTATATCTTTATACTTTTCCTTTTTCTAGAGTCATATAATTTATATTATTTTTGCATCTGGCTCCTTTTACTTTGCATAATATTTTTAATATTTATCCATGTGTTTAATTATTTATATTTTTTAATTACTTTTTATTTATGAGTAGCATTCCTTACATAGATATACAAAATTTTCTTTATTCATTCACCAGTTGAGGAACATTTCTGTTATTTTCAATTCCAGACTCTTATGAATAAAGCTGTTGTAAACATGTACATATAGATTCTGTGGGAACTCAAGGTTTAGATGCTCTTGGGTAAATCCCCTAGGAGTGGTATTTCTGCCTTATGTGGTATGTGTGTATTTTTCAAAGTAGGCATATCATTATGTAACCCACCAGTGATGAATGAGAGGTTCAGTCCTCCTCACCCTCAATAGCACTTTATGTATCAATTTTAATTTTTTTATTCTTATCGGTTGTGTGTTGTGAGCTGAATTGTACACTCTAATACTTATGCTACAATCCTAGCCCCTAGTACCTTATGACTTTATAAGGAGTATGACCTTATTTGGAGATAGGGCCTTTATAGAAGTAATTAAGTTAAAATGAGGTTGTTGGGGTAGGCTCTAACTCAGTATGACTAGTGAGGAAATTAAGACATAAACAGTTATGTAGGAAAGACATTGCAAATACATAAGGAAAAAATAGCTATTAAAAAAAAAACAAGGAAAGAAACCTCAGAAGGAAGCCAGACCTATCAACACGTTGGAATTCCAACTTCTTGGTTGTGAGAAAATAAATTTCTGTTAGTTAAACCAGCAGTCTGTGGTCCCTTTTAATGGCAGCCTGGATAAGCTAATGTAGTATGTAGAAGTATCTTCTTGCAATTTTTATTTAAATATTCTTAATTGTTAATTAAAGGCATACAAATAGGAAAAGAAAAAGTCAAATTATCTCTGTTTGCTAATGATATAATCCTACAGATTTAAAAAAAAAATCCAAACCTACCACAAGGCTTCTAGATCTGATGAACACAAATTCAGCAAAGTAGTGGGATACAAGATCAACATATAAAAATCAATAGCTTTCCTAAACTCCAAGAATGAGATTGCTGAGAAGGCAATCAGGAAAACAATTTCATTCAGAATAGCTTAAAAAATACTTGGGAATAAATTTAACCATGGAGGTGAAAGACCTCTGTAATAAAAATTATAGAGCATTGAAGAAGAAATTGAAGAAGGCCTCAGAAGGTGGAAAGACCTCCCGTGTTCTTAGGATAAGCAGAATTAATATTGTCAAAAAGGCCACACTATCAAAAATGTTCTAAAGATTCAATGCAATTCCTATCAAAATATGAATGGTCTTCTTCACAAAACTAGAAAAAAAGAGTCCTAAATTCATATGGAAGAATACAAGACTCAGAACAGCCCAAACAATCCTGAGCCATAAGAGTGATGGAGGAGGCATCACAATACCTGATTTCAAATTATACTACAAAGCTATAGCAACAAAAACAGCATGGTATTGTCATCAAGTAGACATAATGACCAGTGGATAGAACAGAAGACACAGAGACAAACCTATACACCTATAGTCATCTGATCCTTGATAGAGGTGTCCAAAACATACACTGGGAAAAAAACCAGTTTTTTTTTTTAATGAAGGTGCCAGGAAAACTGAATATCCCATATTTAGAAGAATGAAATTAGATCCCTCTGTCTCACTGAGCACAAAAGTTAACTCAAATTGCACCAAAGACCTAGAAAATATTCAAAACCACCCTAAGATACCATCTCACTCCATTAAGATTGGCAGCCATTATGAAGTCAAACAACAACAAGTGTTGGCAAGGATGTGGGGAAAAGGGTACTCTTGTACATTGCTGGTGGGACTGCAAATTGGTGCGGCCAATTTGGAAAGCAGTATGGAGATTCCTGGGAAAGCTGGGAATGGAACCACCATTTGACCTTGCCCTCCTCAGACTATTCCCTGAAGACCTTAAAAGAGCGTACTACAGGGATACCGCCACATCGATGTTCATAGCAGCACAATTCACAATTGCTAGACTGTGGAACCAACCCAGATGCCCTTCAATAGATGAATGGATAAAAAAAATGTGGCATTTATACACAATGGAGTATTACGCAGCACTAAAAAATGACAAAATCATGGAATTTGCAGGGAAATGGATGGCATTAGAGCAGATTATGCTAAGTGAAGCTAGCCAATCTCTAAAAAACAAAAACCAAATGTCTTCTTTGATATAATGAGAGCAACTAAGAACAGAGCAGGGAGGAAGAGCAGGAAGAAAAGATTAACATTAAACAGAGACATGAGAGAAAATGGAAATTGCATGGAAAGGGAAGGAGACCCTCATTGTTATACAAAATTACATATAAGAGGTTGTGAGGGGAATGGGAAAAAAACAAGGAGAGAAATGAATTACAATAGATGGGGTAGAGAGAGAAGATGGGAGGGGAGGGGAGGGGGGATAGTAGAGGATAGGAAAGGTAGCAGAATACAACAGTTACTAATATGGCATTATGTAAAAACGTGGATGTGTAACCGATGTGATTCTGCAATCTGTATTTGGGGTAAAAGTGGGAGTTTATAACCCAGTTGAATCTAATGTATGAAATATGATAAGTCAAGAGCTTTGTAATGTTTTGAACAACCAATAAAATAAATAAAATAAATAAATAAAAGACCTAGAAAATAGACCCAAAATACTGCTTCTAGAAGTTTTTCTGGTCTAACACTGCTAGAAGGAAACACAGGGTCAATACTCTAACACACCAGCACAGGCATAGACTTCCTTAATAAGATTCCTAAAGCTCTGGAAATAAATCCAGTAATCAATAAGTGAGATGGCCCAAAGTAAAAATTTCACACAAAGGAAACAAGGGCATGAAGAAAAAGCCTACAGAATGGGAGAAGATCTTTGCCCAGCTGTTCTTCCAACAGGGTTAATATCCACAATATACAAAGAAAATTTAAAAACCTAGCACCAAAACACAATCAATAAATGGGTAAATGATTTAAATAGATATTTCTCACAGTTTATGAAAGTCTGGTTTCAATTTGTGTGCTGAAAAGTCTGAATAATGATACAATAGATCAATTTCAAATATGCTGCTAGGCCTGTAGTTTTATCCGTATTTCTTAAAAAGAAAAATGTTACTTAAATTATTTGTATTGATAATGATTGCACTTATACAGTTTTTCTTTAATGTGTTTTTTATGTTGATAATATATCTTTTCCAGTACATCTTTCCTTTAAAAGCCCAGAAAAAGCTGTTGAATTCTTAAAGTAGAATCTAACAAATAACATAAGTTGAGACATTATTTTTAATTTTTAGCCAACACTACAGCAATCCTCCCACACTGTATAAATGTTCTAATATTCATTTGTTCCAATTTTTAGCATTTTTTCTATGAATCTCCCAACACTAATTAACTACAAAAGAAATGTTACACTATATTATTTTCTGCTTATTTCAGTCATTTAAAAAAAATCATGACATGACAGTTAAAGATGTGCTTTCCCAATGGTATGTAAATTTTGTCTTTGTTATAAGACGAATGCAAAAAAAGTTTCTAAATTTATTTTTAAATCTAGTGTAACTTTTTAACTCCTGAATTGGGTTTTGTATAACCATAATCACTGATGGAAAAATTCAGAAGTATGTCTTTTGTCTTCATATTATAGATGTTTTTTATTTTATTTTTCATTTTTTCTCCACATACTTTTATTGGTGCATTACAGTTGTACATAATGGTGGGATTCGTTGCTGCATATTAGTGTAAGTACATGATTCAACAATATAATCTGTCCACTATCCCTCCCCAGCACTTCCCCCCTCCCTTCCTTTATCCCACTTCCTAGTCCCATTTCTCTATTCTACTGACCTCCCTTTGCTTCTCAGGTGATCACCCCCATCTTTCTTTCCCTTTTTCCTCTCCAGCTTCCTTACCTAAGAAAAAACATATAATCTTTGACATTCTGAGTCTCTAGTTCCCTCCATTTTCTTGCAAGTGACATAATTTCATTTTTCTTTATGACAGAATAAAACACAATTTTATATATATATATATATATATATATATATATATATATATATATAAATACACACACACACACACACACACACACACAGCACATTTTCTTTATCCATTCATCTGTTGATGGTCATCTACACGGATTCCACAGTTTAGCTATTGTGAATTGTTCTGCTATAAACATGGGTATGCACATAGGCTGACTTTAATTCTTTAGGATTAATACTGAGGAGTGGTATAGTTGGGTCATATGGTGGGTCCAGGACTAGTCTTTTGAGGAACCTTTTGAAAAAAATATTGACTATTTGTGATGACTCTATTCTAACAGTACTTTGAAGTACAATATGCACACAATATACACAAAAGTTTATAGTAATAATAAGATATAAATTCATTTTTCAAATAGTGTTCTTGAAAAGCCTATTTTTCAGTTAAAAAATTAGCTTTTATTAGCTCCTCATTGACCATTATGGAATGTGGCTAGTGAAGAGCTCCTAGGAGGAATGGAACTGCCAGTCTTGCCATTAGCAGTGATCACAGGTCTAGAAATTTGACAGGGGGAATGGTATCTATTCCCTGGTATCTTACTTAGTCAATCAAACAATAAATATATTATCATATCAAAAACATGTAAAATGAAGTCATAGGTCAAAAAACTATTCTATAAAATTAGAAGCCCCATAATAACAATGGTCAAAATGAAGACTGGAATAAAATATAGAAAAGTAAAAAGAACTCTCCAGTATTAGGAGTATGGCTTATTTGCTCTTTTATTTAGTTGCTCAAATTTCCATATTTTTCATTTTATTACTTAGAGCTTTAAGAAACCAAGTTTGTATCCTATTTGCTTTATTTTTTCTTATAGCAATTTTTGAGGTTGTTTGAAATAAGTTAATTTACTTTTCATATACAAATACTAACTTCCTTTCCCTCTGGCACATATTAGATTTTATAATTCCTTGCAATCATTACTAATTTTATGGAAAAGAAATTAAACTGTAATTTTTTTAATTTTTGCATTTCTTTCAGTTTCTATGAAGTGTCTGTAAATTGGTCATTTAATTTCATCTTTCATTAATTACTGTATTCTAAGAGGCCTTCTTTGACTACTTTGTACAACATAACTACTTCTCATTTCATGCCAATGCCTAACTTAAGTTTTTATTTCCCTTAATACTTACCTGATTTTATTATGTGTCTGTTTTTTATTATGCTTCTATTTTATTTGGTGCTGTCAGCCTTGGATAACAGCTAACATATATGATTAATAAGTAATTATTGAATGAATGAATGAATGAATGAATGTCCTTTTCTCATTTTTCTCATGGAAGACTCAGATTTTGTTTATTAATCTGTAAGAGCTTTCATTTGTTTTTATTGGTTCATTCTAGTTGTACGTGACAGTAGAATCCATTATGATATAATTATATGCAAGAGCTTTCTCTACATTAAAGAGATAAACTCTTCACACAGACATTGTAAATCTTTTTATAATTTGTCATTTGACTTATTTTGTAGGATTTATTTACATTAACTGAGAAGTGAACAAGTTTAATATAGTTATCTATTGAAGTGCTTTGTTAACTGTTTCTGTATTTGATATTTTGTCTATAAATTCTTGCCCTTCTTCCCTCCTAGTATCTGTTTTACCCACCCTTTCCTTGCACATGTGTGTGTGCACATGCATGGGTGTACATTCATGTGAAAACTAGTGGGGCACATGTAAGATATAAGGATATAGTTTTTCTCTATCACAGACACTATACCAACACCACCTTCTTTTTTAAATTGATTTTTTAAAAAACATAAATGACAGCAGAATGCATTGCAATTTTTATTACACATATACTGCACATTTTTTTATATCTTTAGTTGTATATAAAGTATGTTCACACCAATTTGTGTCTTCATACATGTACTTTGGGTAATGATGTCCATCACATTCCACCATCCTTGCTAACTCCTGCCCCCTTCCATTTCCTCCCACCCCTCTGCCCTATCTAGAATTCATCTATTCCTCCCATACTCCCTCTCCCTCCCCCACTATGAATCAGCCTGCTTATATCAGAAAAAACATTCAGCATTTGTTTTGGGGGGGGATTGGCTAACTTCACTTAGTATTATCTTCTCCAATACCATCCACTTACCTGCAAGTTCCATGATTTTATTCTCTTTTATTGATGAGTAAAATTATGTATATATGCCACATTTTTTTAATCCATTCATTTACTGAAGTGCATCTAGGTTGGCTCCACAGTTTAGCTATTGTGAATTGTGCTGTTATAAACATTGATGTGGCCGTGTCCCTGTAGTATGCTGATTTTGAGTCCTTTGGATATAGAGTGAGGAGAGGAATAGCTGGGTCAAATGGTGGTTCCATTCCCAGATTTCCAAGGAATCTTCATACTGCTTTCCATATTGGCTGCACCAACTTTCAATCCCACCAGCGGTGCTGGGAAAACTGAAAATCCATATACAACAAAATGAAATTAAATCCCTATCTTTCAACATGCACAAAACTCAACTCAAAGTGGATCAAGGACCTAGGAATTAAACCAGAGACTCTGCATCTAATAGAAGAAAAAGTAGACCCCAATCTTCATCTTGTGGGATTAGGCCTCAACTTCCTTAATAAGACTCCTATGGTGCAAGAATTAAAACCGAGAATCAATAAATGGGATGGAATCAAACTAAAAAGTTTCTTCTCAGCAAAAGAAACAATTTTTGTGTGTTTCTTTGTCTTGCACAGAATCACTAATTGTAGCAGCAGCTTCACTCTTCTTTGGCATAGTTTTGATATACTTATGTACACTTTTTTTAAAAAAAATATAGCATTTTGGATTATTCTTTGTTACTTTGATTCTTTCTAATAAGTTTTAAAAACTTTTTTTTTTCCATGAAAATACTCATATAAATGGAAATAAATTGTGTATCACCTGAAATATATATGTTAGAGCTTTTGGCAGAGATTGTGTCCTTAGCCCATGAATTTTTAGACTAGGGACTGTCACTAGTGCCACCCTTAAGAAGTATGTACAGAATCACAGCAAGCTCATCTTAGAATACATAACATATTCTATGGCCTTTCAGTTTTTGTCTCCCCCCCTCCCTCCCTCTCCACCCCCTTCTCTTTTCTTTATTTGGAATTGAATACAGCAGTACTTTACCCCTGAGCTAAATCCCCAGTTCTTTCTATTTTTTATTGTAAGACAGGATCTCTCTAAGTTGCCGAGGCTGCTCTTGAACTTGCAATCCTCCTGCCTCAACCTCCTATGTCCTTGAGATTACAAATGTGCACCACTGTACCTGTCCTGTATGTTTTTCTTTTAAACTGGTAAACTTTCAGTGTTCTCTGAGCGATTTTTGAATTGAGATTTAATTACATTTTCAATAGATATTTTTTCTCAGATTTTATGTAGGATTGTAAAAACTCATTTCCTTTTGCTCTATCTTAAAGAAACTATAGATAATGACTGAGCAAAAGGTACCGTTTTGAGAATGGTGTGTGCTTATGGGAGAGATGCCTGGTCTTCTGTCTCTGTAACTGAATGATTCTTACACCCCAAAGAATGTCTTAAGACCAAGTCTTTATTGCTAAAATGCATTCAGTTAAGAATGGTTAAAAAGGGTATAGTAAAGCCACTAACTGGGCCTCTGCTCTGGGCATGCAAGGCAACTAATTCTAAGGTGCTTGGGGGAAATTCCTTCCCCAGCATGCTAGCTTGCTTCTATTATTAAGGTTCAGTCTTAAAGGTAGAAAAGCAGACAGTTGAAATATGTTCTCAATTTCTGGAATCAACTGACCAAGACAAAGTGGCATAACTGCATGTCTATCAGTAGTCCAAGGGACTTTTATTCAAAATCTTAAAATACTGGGATCTTTCAAAAGAGGGGAAAGACTTGCCATTGGTCAGTACATTTTTGGCAACAGATCCCATCAAATACAACACAAAGATTCTTTATGTATGATCTCAATCTGAGACAGATTCAGAAGTATGATGACATAAATCTCAAAGATGTGTCCACAATTTTGTCTTATGTTGAGTTACAAGCCCTCTGGGGCTCTAAATGACATACTGGAGTTTCCAAATCAAATGGGCCTGTTGTTTGTGGCTATGATTTTTCACACTGAGTGAGTGACCTAAGCATTTTGTCATAAAGGAGTTTTAAAAAGTCTTAAATAAGCGTCCTTCCTGGCTTTCCAAAGTCATGAGAGACATAGTAATCACAATACACATAAATGAATTTTAATACACTGCTTCAGTAGGAACAACAGTTCTTTTGAAAATTAATCACACTGGACTGATGGATTGGATTTTAGTAGGTTCCCATTTTGTTGCTTCAAGCTTTTGGCACTTCTTTCACTCTTCCTGGTTCTTACTCTGTTCTTGCAGGCCTCAGCAGGAGTCTCCTGGGTTAGTGGGATTATGACTCAGAGGCCTTGTGGAAAAATTAAGTTCTAAAACAAATTAGAGTAAGTCCTTGACTGTTTTTTATTGTTTTTCTTTCAATCATCCCTAGAGATGATTAGATTTAAGTAACTAAAAGTAAGCTGACTTAACTTCTGTTTAGGGTTCACCTTGGTTTGAATTACCTTTATTAGTCTTTTGAATGGGGACAGGGGGTGGGGGGTGGGGGGGAGCTACTAAACCCAGAAGTGCTTTACCGCTGAGCTACATTGCCAGCCCTTTATTTATTTGTTTGTTTTGAATTTTGAGACAGGTCTCAAAATTTTAGGGTCTTGCTAAATTGCTGAAGGCCTTGCTAAATTGCTGAGGCTGGCCCTAAACATGTGATCCTCCTATCTCAGCCTCCTGAGCCACTTGGGATTATAGTTTTCTGGGCTGCACACCTAGAAAACTACCTTTATTAATTTAACTTAATTTGTGGTTTATTACAAAGTCTTGGTTCTGTTACAGTAGACAGCACACCCAATTCAGGAAATAAAAGGTGTGGTGTCCTTAGTTCAGTGGACAAATACATGAGGGAGTTTCCAGAAACAAAAAATAATAACAAAAAAGAATTATTAATTCAAAAAGTCAACTAATATTGTTTGTTTTTAAAAATTCATATGTTGAACAGCTTAGGCAGTACAGACAAGAGTATTTATGGAGTGTCCATTATTTTTCAGGCATGATTTTAAAAATCAAAGTGCAGGAAGAGATATTGAGCAACTTCATTCATCCTTCTATCTTCAGTCAGTTCTATAATTTACATCCTACAGCATGGAAGAAGTCCTTGGTATTATTTATTACAAATTACCTCAATTTCTTCATGAAGGTTAGGTGGAGAGAAAAATATTCTATACACATAATATTTGGTGTTTAATTAACTCCTTTCAAATATGTTGCATCAAATCACCTTCAGGGAATTTCATCTCACTTAGACGGAAAGCAAACAGCCTTACCTTACCCTCCAGGGACAGGTGATCCCTACACCCCTCTGATCCATCCCTTCTCTGATCTCAGGTCTTCTACTCTTCTTTCTATTTATTTATTTATTTTGGTGATGCTTAGTTTTACAGGACAGTAGAATCCATTTTTTAAAAATTATATAAACACAGAATATATCCTATTCTAATTAGGACCCCATTCTTGTGGATGGGCATGATGGTGGGATTCACTTAGGTGTTTTCATATGTGTACATAGAATATTATGTTAGATTTGTTCTACTATCTTTCTTATTCCCATTCCCCCCTTCCTTTCATTTCCCTTTGTCTAATCTACTGAACTTCTCTTTTTCCCCTCCTCCCTTTATTGTGGTTTAGCTTTTCTTTATCCTACATTCAGTTTAACCACCTTGCCCCCTACCTTTTCCTGGAACCCACCCAAGTATGCTCCCATCTCAAGGTATTTGCACTTATCCCTGTGTCTAGAAAATTCTTCCTTCAAATATCTCACATTATTTGCTTTTTCCCTTTCATTTGATCTGGAGTCAATGATGATCCTTTTCCCATCGAGGCCTTCCATGATCAAACCATTTAAAATTGCCATCCTGGGGTCCAGCTCTGCCTCCAACACACGCTGCCTGATACTTTCCTGCTTTACTTTTTATGATGACATTGATCACTTCTGGGCATGAGTTAGCATTTACTTCATTATTTCTTTACTTAGATTGACATGAATTAGAATGTAAACCTGGGAGGGCAAGATTTTGTTTTTCTTCCCTGTTGTATCTCCAGTGCCTAAAACAGTGTCTGGCCATGGTTAGCATTAAGTAAGTACTTGTTGAAGGCTTTGTGAGGCACAGACAGACAAATATGGTATGGTCTCACTTTTATGTGGACTCCAAAATTGTTGAACTCATAGAAATGGAGAAGAGGGCTGGGGATGTGGCTCATACGGTAGCGTGCTCGCCTGGCATGCTTGTGGCCTGGGTTCGAACCTCAGCACCACATACCAACAAAGATGTTGTGTCCGCCGAGAACTAAAAAATAAATAATAAAATTCTCTCTCTCTCTCTCTCTCTCTCTCTCTCTCTCTCTCTGTGTCTGTCTCTCTTTAAAAAAAAAAAAGGAAATGGAGAAGAATTGTGATTACCAAGGATGGGGATAAGGAAAATGTAAAGATATTGGTAGAAGGATATAAACATTCAATTATAAAATGATTAAGTTCTGGGGGTCATATACACAGTATGGTGACTATACTTAACAATACTGTGTTGTACACTTGAAAGTTGCAAAGATAATAGATCTTAAGTGTTTGCATCATAAAAATAAAATATATTTGTTACATGTGAGATGATATATGTGTTAACTAACTTGATTATTATAATAGTTTCAAAATGTAAATATATAACAAACTTCATACTGTATACCTTAGATATGTACAATTTTATTTGTCAATTACACTTCAATAAAGCTGTGGGGGAAAATTCATCCTCTAATATATGGCTAGTATTAATAGTTGTAGGCCCATAGTAGTCCCTTTATTAGTATCAAATGAATAAATTAATTAATGGATAAAAAAAATTCTCATCCTTCCCCCCCCAAAACCCCACAACTTTGTGGAATAGCTCACATCTGACTATTGTTCAAAAAATCTTTATTTTGCTCTCTATGCTTATGATTGTTTATGATTTTAATAATAAAATAATTTGAAAATTAAAAAAATATGTTTCTGGGTAGATCTGTGTGATTGGGGACAGCAGGTTGAATTCATTCTATCTCTGTTCATGGTTTCATGGCCTCAGATAAAACATCAACATTGTTAGCAGCAATGTTACTCTCCAAGTAACAGAAAATTATGACGTATGTGACAAAAGCCAAGGTAATGGCAAACTATCTTGGATATTTTTCATGTTGAACTGATCTCTATAAGTAGAAAGGGGAAATTGACAGAACAAGAATGAAGATAGCATGCATATGTCTTATTAATTAGTTAATTATTAATACAAGCCCTGCCTAAATCTTAAAACTGATTTGAAAAATGTGGAATAATTATTTTAATAATACTAGAAATGGGAGGTCAAAAATTTTTAAACATATTATTCGGAAACTTTTTTATATACTCATGCCTTTGATGATGAAGGCTTTGGTTCCTCTGTTCAGATGAATACACATAACCACATAATTACACAAAAATCAAACTATGTTAGGCATTTCATGGGCCCCTACAAGTTCATTCATGCATCCCAGTGTAAAACATTTCTGACATAGGAGGATGCAAAAATATAACCCAAATAAAAGCTAGTTTAATTATTGTGATTCAGCATTGAATTCTACCTGAAACAACCAACAAATAAAGAAAAAAAAAGAAAGAAAGAAAAAAAGGGGGGGGGGGGCTGGATACAATGGTACTTCCCTATAGTCCCAGCTACTCAGGAGGCTGAGCCAGGAATTCAACTCAGCTTGGGCAACATAATGAGATACAGCCTATTATAAAAAGTAAAGAAAAGAAGGACAATGAATGATAGAAAAAATGAAAGCAATCATGTAAAAGTGACAGTTATGCACCTGGGCTATGCCTCAGGCTGTGTGAGGTCTTTAGAATTTATGTTACTGAATTTCCTTAACACTATTCTTTTTTCCCCATAATCAAAACCTGGGTGAGAAATTGAGACTCAAATAGGAGATTATTATTATATGCCTTATCAAATCAAACATAATTATATTATTTTGGTGGATTAATGGGAATGACTGAATTGATGGTCAAGCTTCCCACAAGGAAACAACTTCACTGTGTGGATCATCAGCGTCACTTTCTGCTCAGCGAGCAACCTCCTGCAAGCTGCCCTTTCCTTGGCAGGCTGCCCCACGCTTCTAAACAAGCGACACAAAGATACACTGTCTGAGCAGAGCTGAAAGCTGCAGTAACCTCGTACCAACCTGGATATTTTGCATCCACAAAAATATGAATTTGGACTTTGAACTAATCATTTCTTTCTTCTCCTTCTTTTTTAATTTTCCTATTTCAAGGATGGATGTAGCAAATCTACAGACAAGGGCATGTTGATCCTTTCAAGCCCGGGTCTAGCTTATTGGTACCACCCTGAGCTGGGAGCAGGACAAGATGCAGGGGCTCACATCAGCATCAACCCAGGATGCTCCTTAGACCAGGTTATTGTTGTACACATTTCACATATGAAGGAACAAAGAGCAGAAATGGAATTTAAATCCAGGTCTCCACACTTTCAAAAGGCTAAGATATTTTTCACCTTATTATTATGAAACTACATTTGTCAATGAGGAAATCCACATTTAAGTGTTTTGTTTTGTTTTTTGATACCAAACTGTAAGAACAGAAAGACGGAACTTTCAAGTCTTATGAAACAAGGGATTTCAGGTTTCATGAGTCTTCCTTTTGCTAGGCAGATTACAGCTATAATACTTGGGAACCTTGTTAAGGGTTTAATAAATATTTCCATCTGGGAAGTCTCATTGGGCAGTTAATTTGTGTGTGATTTAATGATAGATGCTGTGTTTTTATTTTTGATAGGTTTTCTCCCATATCAAACTGTCCTCCTTGTGTACACAGGGCACTCAGAAAAGAGTTACTGACTAGCTATGTTTAGGTCATTTTAGATGACTCAGAATCCAACCTATTTTTAAATAACCTAGAAATTTTACTTCTGTTTGGAAAAGGCCTTGAGAAATTCAGACACTTAACTATAAATCCATAACACACAACATGCATATTAATAGCTAATATTAATTGAGCACTTACTGAGCTTCAGGCTGTGTTGTAAGTACTCTTCATGAATTTCTTTAATCTTCTTAACAAATATTTAAATTAAGAGCCATTATAGTCTCCATGAGAAAAATGAGGCACAGAAACTTCTTTCCAAACCATCTGTTAAGTTAGCCAAAACACGAGTCAGTTCTGTTAAATTTTTCTCTAATCACCTCAGTCAAAACCATCCAAT
Source organism: Callospermophilus lateralis (assembly GCF_048772815.1). NCBI lineage: Eukaryota > Metazoa > Chordata > Mammalia > Rodentia > Sciuridae > Callospermophilus > Callospermophilus lateralis. The sequence continues at coordinate 120,769,128 of NC_135306.1, read as the reverse complement.
CAAACTGGAAAAGAGAAACAATCTGAAATCTATTTCCAAAAGGCCAGAGTAGAACCTTTTGATATAGTTTAATTTCAGCTTTTTTTGCTAAGACCCCAGTTTCAGATTCGATAATGACGAGACTGTGTAGAACTCATTCACCCTACCAAACTGGCCTGTCAACATTTTTCTTCCCATGTGTTTGATCTCTTTCTAAGTGGACTTCCAAAGTTCAATCAAAAGTAAAGAAACTGAAGGATAAATCTTTCAGGGGACTTTGAGATAACAGCATTCATGGTTATGTACCCTTACATTATTGTGACAAAATATGTGAGAAAAACAACTTATAAGGAGGAAAAGTTTATTTTGACTCATGATTTCAGAGGTTTTGGTGCATGGTCAAACCCATTGCTTTTGGGCCTTTGATGAGGCTGAACATCATGATGGAGTAAAGTTGTTCAATTCAGGGCATCCAGGAGATAGAAAGAGGCCAGGGTCAAGGGCATGCCCTTGAAATGACATAACTTCCTCCCATTAAGCCCTACCTCCTTTCCACCACTTGCCAAAAGCACCACGGGCTGGGTACCAAATTTGAAACACATGGATCTTTAGGGGACACTCCAGAACCAAACTTCAGCACTGACAGGTGATGTGTATCCTCTGGAGGATCAGAATCAGGAGCTCTACACAAAAAGGGCAATTGTAATGTTACACGCTTGATTTCAAAGGATTTGGCATTTTGTTATATTAAGAAGAAATCATTAGTGAGCGCAACCTTTTGATATTAGCATATCTTACAAAACTAATTAGTGCTTAAATTCAGCACTCTTACACTGTAAAGACATCATCTTCATTTTTTGCTTAAAAAAATGTAAAGAAGAGAGCAAGAGTTCAATCATGACTGTATTTGGCTTCATGTGAGACAAGCTTGAGTGCTCTGTCCACCCATTGGTGTTCCATTTACATACACAGAAACAATTTAGGACATGTGATATCTTTTCAGTTTTACTGACTTCTAAGAGAATTGTTGGGCATACTCAGGACTGATGTTGCAGAGTGTTAGTTTTAACAATTTCTGAAATTATTTGGGGTGATTTTTGGCTATGTCTAATTTATTTAGCAATTTATATATTAATCCATGCACTGCAGGGACAGCTTTGTCCCAAGAGACAGGAGCAGCAGACCCTCAGCTGCCTCCTCACAACAATCATAAGTGGAACTGTAGGGGACGCCCTGGGGTTGGGCTGAGGGTGGGAATGGGAGCTTGGGAGAAGTGGGGAGGGCTGAACTCTGGAGTGGAGCTAAATAGAGATTGATCTGCTAGTGACAGAAAGAGCAAAGATTAAGTGAAGAAAGAGGTGACAGAAAAGTCACTGGGTAGAGAGACACTGGCACAACCGCTGAGCAGATTCATGGGTAAAATAATCGAGCATTTGGTGAGGCAAGTTCAAAAGAGCATTGTCAAGCTTTGAAATTGTGTCAGCTTGAAGCATTGCTAGGATGAGTTTTGTAATAGTTTGTGATTGCTTCTCTATAGCCAATTCAATATTAGGAGAAAATGGTTTCGCGTTTCGAGAAAGACATGTATCAAATTATAATTGTAAGATGTCTGGTAATTTAGTTTTTAAGCATAAGAAGAGTAAATTACTTTAAAATGGACCCAGGATTTTGCTTTTATTCAGGTATTATGAGACCAACGGATCAGGAGACAATTGTCATGAAAAAGATCATTACTCACAGTTGAATTTGAGAGGAGGGAAATGCCATGTCACACAAGATCACAGCAGAGGATACTGAGGTTAGTTGCAGGCAATGAGATTGGAGTACTGCAAAAAAAAAAAAAAGTAGGGGTTTTCAGGGGAGGGAACCGGCAAGGCAGGCTAAGCAGACCAAGTGGGTTTAGGATGGGGTAGTTTAAATAATTCCAGAGGGCTGAAGGTGTGGGGGCTGCCCCTCTATGTCTGATGTCTAATTATGGGATGATTGGTAGAGGAATAGTGTCCTTATAGTATGAAGAGGCAGGTGAGTATGGGCTCCCGGTTTATTAGTTTGCATACAAAGGTGACATGGAGAAAAGTCATGTTGTTATCTCTAAGAAGCTGTTAACCCTGGGAAGAATAGTCACTCCCTAGTCAGCAAAGGCTCAGATGTCAAAACATCAGATACAGAAACTAGAACATGTAGTTAATACAGTTAAGTGCAGGGCTCCCATGTTCGCTTTCTTAACATATGGAAAAATAGTTCATACTAGCAATAAAAATTGCTATCCTCATACTAAAATCCTCTTGGGGGGATTGGGAGAAGAAAGCCAACATTGCATGGTTGCATGAAGGAAGCATAACAGATTCAGTAGGACTTACCCAAATTTGGAGCAACCTTGACCTGGAGAGAACCTGAGTCTCTCTCTTGGTGGTTCTGCTGGGTGACCATTGCTGTTGGGTGGATTCTGTCGTGCTGCAGGACGGTGTGTCTTAATACAAGAGGCTTCAGTAGTGACATGTTGATTTGGTATGAGCTCTGTTTTTTCAATTGTTTTTCTTCCCCAGGGAATTTTTCATGAGGCAAACAAAGCAAACCTTGTGTTTTCATTATTATAAAAATTATCAAGAAGAGGTTGAATGACTACAGAGTTTTATAACTAAGGTCTGTCACTTCTTCACTTATCATCTCTCACACCCCAGTATCCCATATTTAAATCATTTGTACAGTGTTCATGTTTATATATTTCAAGTGGTACATATATATATATATACACATGGACAGGTAATGCACTCCATTACTATCTAAATTATACTTGTCTTTTCATATACAGCTGGAAGTTTCACTCCTTTTGAAGTGTTCACTCATTTGCCTCATGTTAATTGAGTGCCTGCTCTGTGCCAGGATTATTTTAGCAGGAAGCCAGGCACAAAACAGTTTCTTACATGGTGCTGAAAATCTAAGGATGGAGTCATATAATTTAAAAAGTAAACAAATTCAGAGTGTTCCAGACAGTGCCATAGAGAAACAAAATAAGGTGGGAGGAATAGAGTGTCAAATAGAAGAGAACTATGGCTATTTTATGTAGATTGGTAGGGCAGGCCTTGCTAATAAGGTGAACAGTCTTCCTTGTTGTAAGCTTCCCAACCAGAGGGGGTATGCCTTGAGATGATAACCCACTTGGGGCATTCAGAAAAATCAAGGTTGGTATGACTAAAATAAAGTGACAGAAAAAGAGAAAAAGGTGAGATAAAATCAGAGAGTGACGTGTGGCACTTTGTCCATTTGGTGTTTCTATAACAGAATATCACATACTAAGTAATTCATAAAGGAAAGTCCTACAGTCATCCAACATCAGTGTGCCAACATGTGTCAAGGGCCTGTGTTGGTCAGTCTTTCATTACTGAGACAAACACCTAAGGTATTCTGCTAAAAAAGGAGAACAGTGGATTTTGGCTCAGAGTTTTGGAGGTTTCAGTTCATGGTCAATTGACTTGTTACTCTTGAGCCAGTGGCAAGGCAGTATGTGGTGTTGGGAGTATGTGTGGCAGAAGAAGCTGCTCATCTCATGGAGTGCTGGGAGCCACAGCCAATTAATATGATGCATGGCATTTTTGATTGAAAGGTGATGCCAGCTAGCCATTGAGATGATATGATTATGTTAAAAATTACATTCATATGGATACCGGACTCCTGCTGCGGGACTCCTGGAGAGTTCCCATTGGTTGGGAAAGTGCAGTAGGAGGGAATTCCGGAGGAGGCGCTTGCGCTGGAGTTCCAGGAAGGAACCGGCAGAACGCCGCGTGGGTGGATTGGGAAGCTTCCCGGGCAAGGACGTGGTGTTGGCGGTTTTTTCAAATAAAGTTTGTTCCTGTTTGAGTGGCTCGTGATCTTGTGCCCAGCCAGACAGCGGCAACTGGTGGCCCGTACGGGGAGCGCCTGAAGCTTGGAGGTGAGTAAAATTGCTCGCCCCTGAGGGAAGGCGACAGAATGGGTGACCATTTCAAAAAACAATGTGTTCTTCTTTTGATTTATTTTGTTTTTGTTTCAAGCTGCCTATCCCTAGAATTTTCTCAGGCAAACTGGGAAAAATGGTTGGCTCAAGGCTTGAAGTTGTTTGGCCCTGAGAAAGAGAAAATTGATACAACTATTCTTTGCTCCGTTTTTGTTTCATTCTGTTTCGGTTTTGTTTTATGCTACCTTATTGGGTTGCGTTACCTTTATAGTAGATTAGAAACTAGTAAAAAACAAACCGAAAAACTGTTAAGTAAATTGTTAGAGGTCCAAACTGTGGTAGAAAACATGTCAGGTCAAGCAAAAGAGAAGGTCTCTCCAGCTAGTCAGACAAAGGAAAATTTGAAGAAAGAAAGCTTAGAGGAAAAACGACCATCAGTTGGGGAGTTACAACAGGAGGCTGCTACTAACTCCCTTCTATCACCAGAGGGCGTAATTCAACCAACAACTCCACCTACAGCTGAGCGGCCCTCAACTCTCGTAGTTGATGCACAAAATCCTAAGGCAAGATCCCAAAGACTAGCATGCCCTGTACTTGAGCAGGCAGGAGGGCAACGAATTCACCGTGCTTTAGATTTCAAAACAGTAAAGCAATTAAAGGAGGCTGTAACAACCTATGGCCCGCAAGCACCCTTCACCATAAGCATGGTCGAATCTATTACCAACTTAGACATGACACCAGCAGATTGGGCTAACATGTGTCGATCTGTGCTAAATGGAGGACAATATTTGTTATGGAAGGTTGCCAATGAGGAATTCTGCATGGAGACAGCTAGGCGAAATACAGCAGCCGGTTACCCTCAAAGAAATCTGGAGATGTTGTTAGGAAAGGGACCTTATGAGGGTCAACGGCAACAAATTGAATATGATCCTGGTGTATATGCACAAATTGCTGCAGATGCAGTTAGGGCATGGAAAACTTTACAGGGGCATGGAGATTTACAAGGACAGTTATCTAAGGTAATACAAGGAACTAACGAACCTTACGCTGAATTTGTAGATAGGCTTATTCAGACAGCTTCTAGAATATTTGGAGATGTAGAACAGGCAATGCCATTTATAAAACAACTGGCTTATGACCAAGCAAATCGTTGCTGCAGAGAGGTCATTAGACCATGGAAACATGAAGATTTAAACACATATATTAAATTATGTAGAGACATTAATGAACAAGGACAAGTCTTAGCAGCAGTACAACAGGCTTTAGATGCCAGGCCAAAAACATGCTACAATTGTGATCAGACAGGACATTTTAAAAGGAATTGCCCCATAGGAGGAGGGTTTAACAAAGCTAGGTATCAAAGGAATAGAATACCAGGTATTTGCCCACGATGCCGTAGAGGGAGACATTGGGCTAATGAATGCCGTTCTCAAACCACCATAGAGGGCACTCCGTTATCAAAAAACGGACAAGGATCAAGTGTTTACCCACGATATCGTGGAGAAAGGCATCAGGCTCCATTGCCAAAAAACGGACTGGAGGGCCCAATGCTCCGGGGCCCAAAACCACAAATATACGGGGCAATGGAGGAACCCAACAGCACCATCAAGGTAGTGCCCAGGACACATTATCCATTAAATCCCTCATCAGACAAACTAGAGGGAGCGCAGGGCTGGACATCTGCGCCTCTGCAAGAGCAGTACTAACTCCAGAGATGGGAATTCAAATCATTCCCACAGGAGTAAAAGGACCTCTTCCCCAAGGAACGGTAGGCTTATTATTGGGACGCAGTTCTTCTACACTAAAAGGACTTATGATAAGTCCCAGGGTAATTGATCCCGATTATGAAGGTGAAATAAAAATTATAGCTAGTTCTCCAAGAGGCATATCAGTTATCTCACCAGGGGATAGAATAGCACAGTTACTAATAATACCCAGCCTACATGATAAATTTTCCAGTCGTACTGTAGAAAGAGGTACCAGGGGATTGGGCTCCACAGGTGTAGATTGGGCTATGCTGTCTTTAAATTTAGATTCTCGCCCCATGCTAAAACTAAATATTCAAGGACACGACTTTAATGGGCTACTGGACACAGGTGCAGACCTTAGCATCATATCTAGTCAGGAATGGCCAAAACATTGGCCATTACAACAAGCCACTCAAACGCTTCGAGGCCTAGGAGTGGCTACTAATCCCCATAGAAGTGCAATGGTATTAGATTGGAAGGATCCTGAAGGATGTGAGGGAACTATACAGCCATATGTATTGGATCATCTTCCTATAAATTTATAGGGACGAGATGTCCTAGATCAATTAGGTTTGACGTTAACAAATAACATCAATCCTAATGCGCCCACTACTAGGGCTAGACAAGGTTTTAAAAAAGAAAAAAGATTAGGAAAACAAGGACAAAATATAGCAGCACCAATTCATATAGATCAAGGAACAGACAGACATGGGTTGGATTTTCAGAAAGGGCCACTGAGACAATAAAAATTACTTGGAAATCAGAAAGACCAGTGTGGGTTCCTCAGTGGCCCCTAACTAAAGAAAAGATACAAGTAGCCCATGATCTGGTCAAACAACAATTAGCGAAAGGACATATACAACCTTCCATATCTCCCCATAATACTCCCATTTTTGTCATTAAAAAAAAATCTGGTAAATGGAGATTATTACAAGATTTAAGAGCCATTAATAATGAGATGGTTATTATGGGACCTGCTCAATCAGGGATTCCCCAATTGTCTGCTTTACCAAAAGCCTGGTATGTTTTAGCTATAGACATTAAAGATTGTTTTTTTTCAATTCCAATTCATCCTGAGGATAGTCCACATTTTGCATTTACTATCCCTGCACTAAATCATGAAGGTCCTGATCAGAGATATGAATGGAAAGTACTCCCTCAGGGGATGGCTAATAGTCCAACTATGTGTCAAATTTATGTTAACAAAGCAATCCAACCACTTAGAAATCAAAATCCTGAACTACAAATATTTCACTATATGGATGATGTATTATTAGCACACAAAGCTAAAAACACACTGCTAGAATGTTATGCCACACTTACAAATTTATTAAAAGGTTATAATCTAGAGATAGCAATAGATAAAGTACAATTAAATCTTCCAATTAATTATCTAGGAGTCCTGTTATCCTCAACCATGGTCCGTCCACCAAAAATTCAAATACGAGTAGATCAACTCAAATCACTTAATGACTTTCAAAAGTTATTGGGAGACATAAATTGGATAAGGCCTTATCTAGGCATACCAACAGGAGAGCTAGGACCTTTATTTGATATCCTAAAAGGTCCATCAGATCCAAATTCACCCCGCATGTTAACGCCTGAAGCAAGAAAGGCATTAAAAATCATTGAAACATATATGGAAAATATGCACTTGGATAGAATTGATATAAGTTTGCCTTTATTATTTATTGTACTACCAACAAAAAATATTCCTACAGGAGTATTTTGGCAAGAAGGTCCATTATTGTGGATACATTTATCTTATTCTCCTAATACTATTCTTACTAGATATCCTGAGGCTGTAGGACAATTAATACTCAAAGGAATAAAAGCAGCAAAGGGAGTGTTTGGGATTTCTCCCAATAAAATTATTACTCCATATACTATGGATCAAATTGATGAGTTAGCCAATGAGTTAAATACTTGGGCAATAATCATGTGTAAATCTAATGTTTCATTTGATAATCACTTGCCATCTAATCCTTTGTTGTCTTTTTGGTCTAAGCATCCTGTAGTTTTTCCAAAAATGACAAAAAAGACCCCTATCATGAATGCTCCAAATATATTCACTGATGGGTCAAATAATGGTACAGCAGCAGTAGTTACCCCTGATCAAACTTTTACATTTTTAGTACCCAAACAATCAGCTCAAAAGGTAGAGCTTAATGCAGTATTACAAGCTTTTATGATGTTTAAAGATTCTGTATTTAATTTATTTTCTGATAGTCAATATGTAGTTAATGCTATAGTATCCCTTGAAGATGCTGGTAGGATTTCCCCTTCTTCTACTGTTTTCTCTTTGTTTTCCACTATACAAAGTCTAATCTGGGACAGAAAAGATCCATTCTTTATAGGACATATCAGGGCACATACAGGATTGCCTGGAGCCCTTAGTTTGGGCAAAGAATTAGCAGATAAATCTACACATGACATACATATTTTCTCCACAATAGAAGAAGCTATAAATTTTCATAAAAGGTTCCATGTCAATGCTAATACTTTACAAAAAACGTTTTAAAATAACTAAACAACAAGCCAGACATATAATAAAACAATGTCAAAATTGTGTGACATTTTTACCACAAGTTAATCTTGGAGTCAATCCTAGAGGACTGATACCTAACCATATTTGGCAGATGGACGTCACACACTTGCCAGAATTTGGAAAATTAAAATATTTACATGTTACAGTTGATACTTCTTCTGGATTTTTGATGGGCTCCCTTCATGCCGGAGAAAAAACTAAAGATGTTATAGCTCATTGCTTACAAAATTTTGCCACTGTGGGCGTTCCAAAACAGTTAAAAACAGATAACGGTCCTGGTTATGCTTCTACCTCTTTTAAACAATTCTGCTCATCATTTGGCATTACTCACATAACAGGAATTCCATACAATCCACAGGGACAAGGCATAGTTGAAAGAGCTCATCAAACTATTAAAATGTACTTATTAAAACAAAAGGAGGGAATTGGAAAGGGGTATATATCCCCCAAAGATAAACTTAAAATAACCCTCTTTACTCTAAACTTTTTAAATTTGGATTCATCAGGACTTAGTGCTGCGGAAAGGCATATGTATCCGAAAAATGTGCATAAGCCTAAAGTTCTTTGGAAAGACATTCTAACAGGACAATGGAAAGGTCCTGACCCAGTAATTGTCTGGAGTCGGGGCTCTGTTTGCGTGTTTCCACAGGGAGAACAGCAGCCGATTTGGATTCCAGAAAGACTAACCAAAACGATTTCTACAGATCAAAAAGAAGATGATTTGACTCAAATCCATAACAGCTGATATCCAGAACTCCAGCTTGGCCATTCTTATATCTGCGACAGTGATTAACCAGGATGCTTTTTTCAATATCTATTTTATTATTGCTTTTTCCCACATCATAAAGTTCTATTTTATTTTTGAGCTCATACAGACCTAGGTTGATGTTTTTCTAATCAGTTTTATTTTTTGACTGTGGAGTTTTTAACATTGCAATGGAGATTTCACCTAGGTGAAACTACAAGGCCTTTACTATTGTCTTATGTGTTGTATGTTATATGTGCACACTTCTGTTTTGTGTTATATGTCTATATGCGCGTATGTCCATAGATCATATATGAGGAGTGCTCATAAAAAAATGGATCCAAGTACTTTTTATTATTCACGTAATTTTAATGGTTTAATTTAAATTGGGTAAACAGCTGTTAAAAATTATTTTAATATGTGTACAAATAAGCAGGTTAACGAATCTGTTTGTTTATTTTCATCTTTCCTTTTCATTATATTTAATAATTCTGTTCAAGATAATGTAAATTGTTCTAAAAAAAAGAATGTTTTCTTAGTACCTGTTAAAATGTTACATTTTTTTTTCTTTTCTTTCTCTCTTTAACATCATTGTCAGAATTCCTATTTTTCATCCCAGTGCCGATGAAGACAAAGATGAAACCAAACTACAACTTCTTCGATAATTATCACAACAAACTGTATAAACTGATACATCAATGATCTTGGGAGGAAATGGACATATTGATAGATTCCTCCACTTTGAACTGCTTACAAAACTTGCCTGGACTATGTATCACTTGTATGCACTGTGATCTATCTGTTGATACAACAAATTATGGTAATGCTGGCGTATCTTTGCTGATGTGTCACCAGTGATGCAATTTTTCCTAGGAGTCGTCAATTGATTTGGTGTCGTGGCATTTCTGTATCCTCCTCCCTTCTACTAGTGATGGTCTAATTTTGGGGGCCAACAGAGGTGAGGCAAAGAACCTCACCCCCCCACTGGCACCAAGGCCAAATCTGGGGGCCAACAGAGGTGAGGCAAAGAACCTCACCCCCCCACTGGTGCATAGGCCTATCCACAAGTATGGCTATATGCTAGACCGGTAGTCAGTGACGGGTATGATCCAATTGCAGTGGTATCAACCTAAGACAGGAGGCTGACGCCTAAAGGTCAGTTTTCCAATGACGGGTAAGAACCATATGTTGAATTGGACAAACCTAACAGGCACGGTCCCTAGCCACATTACTTGTTGCTTAATTAAACAGAAGGGGGGAGATGCTGGGAGCCACAGCCAATTAATATGATGCATGGCATTTTTGATTGAAAGGTGATGCCAGCTAGCCATTGAGATGATATGATTATGTTAAAAATTACATTCATATGGATACCGGACTCCTGCTGCGGGACTCCTGGAGAGTTCCCATTGGTTGGGAAAGTGCAGTAGGAGGGAATTCCGGAGGAGGCGCTTGCGCTGGAGTTCCAGGAAGGAACCGGCAGAACGCCGCGTGGGTGGATTGGGAAGCTTCCCGGGCAAGGACGTGGTGTTGGCGGTTTTTTCAAATAAAGTTTGTTCCTGTTTGAGTGGCTCGTGATCTTGTGCCCAGCTAGACAGCGGCAATGGAGGCCAAGAAACAGAGAGACAGGAAATGACCAAGATCCCAATATCCTTTCTAAGGCCATTTTTCTCAATGATCTACCTCCCTCCTTCTAGGCTTTACCTCCTAAAGGTTCAACCACCTCCCAATAACACTGCAGACTGGCAAGAAAACCTTTTAACACATGGGCCTTTGGCAGACATTCAAGATTCAAACAGCAGCAGGCCTTTCTGTGTCCTCCCATGTTGGAAAGCAGAAGGTCAAGAGAGTTCACATGTGACAGAGAGAGTAAAAGAAGAAGAGAGCGTTCAACTTGCTCACATCACAAATCTACAATTTGACAACTGACCCAGAGCCCTCATGACTTAGTCACTCTTAAAGGTCTCATCTCTCAACACTGTTGCACTGGAGAGTCAGCTTCCAACACATAGGCTTTGGGGAACATTCAAACCGTAGTAACTGGGAACTGGGGAAGGAAAATGTTGGGATTTGTAAACTCTTCTTGAGTGAATATGGAAAGCTATAGGCAGGCTTTGAACAGAGGAGGAGCAAGGAGAAACTGATATTCTCACAGAATTGTGCTGCTTCTGAAAACAGGTTAAGAGCAGAAATTAGAGGAATTTTGCAGTATTTTAGGTGAAGGATGATGGAGGATTGGATCAATGATAAAAGTGGAAGTAAGGAGAAGTGTAAGAGTCTATATTTTGCATACTGAGTGAGTTGAGTTTTCTGTTAGATCAGAAAAAGAATGATGATTCTAAAATACCAAGTTATTAACTAAGAAAATGCAAGAATGAAATTTTCACTGCATTGGGAAGACTTTAGGAGGAGTAGTTATGGTACAGGAGGTAAGTGAGGTGTTGAGAAGACTAAGGAGATCAATCTTGGAACGATTAAATCTGACATGCACATGGAAATGCTGAGTAGGCAGTTAGATCTTCAAGTCTGGAATTCAGATGAAATTGGAAACCACCTCTGAAAACTTGGAATGGAACCACCATTTGACCCAGTTATCCCATTCCTCGGTATACACTCAAAGGACTTAAAATCAGCACACTTCAGTGACACAGCCATATCAATGTTTATAGCACCTCAATTCAAAATAGCTAAGCTATGGAACCAAGCCAGGTGCCCTTCAACAGATGAATAGATAAAGAAAATGTGGTATATATACATAATGGAATATTCCTCAACCATAAAAAGAATGACTTTATGAATTCTGTAGGTAATTGGATGAATCTGGAGACTATCATGCTAAGTAAAATAAGCTAATCCCCCCAAAAACAAGGTCAAATGTTCTTTTTGATAAGCAGATGCTACCACACAATAAGAGGGAGGGGACAGGAAGAACAGAAGTTCAGTGGATTAGACAAAGGGAAATAAAGGGAAGAGAGGGGATAGGAATAGGAAAGACAGTAGAATGAACATGGTATGACTTTACTTATGTTCTTATATGAATACTCCACAGTGAATCTCCACATCATGTACAATCACAAGACTAGGATCCTAATTAGAACAAGATACACTCCATGTATGTATAATATGTCAAAATATACAAGAAAGCAAATAAAATTTTTTTAAATAAATAAAAATGAAAGAAATTGGAAATCATATAGGTACTATTTATAGTTATGGGACTGAAGAGCATCACATAGGTATTGAGCACTATTCACAATAGCCCATTGACACAGAGGAGGGCCAAAACCAAGGACCAAGAACGTGGAAACAGCATTAGATGGAGTAGAGTAGATGGAAAGAAACTAGGAAAAGAGATGGAAAAGGATTGGTCAGCTACTTGACCAGAGCCAATTTAGGAAAGTATTTACAAAAGGAGGGAACAATGGAAAATGTTGCACTTAAGACAATTTAGATAAGGAAAATGAATTGACCATAGGATTTAGCAAAGTGGAGATTTAGGGGAACCTTGAGAACAGATATTTTCAGTGGGTGTAGGATTTAATGTCTGTTTGGAGAGTTCAAGAGAAAATTAGGGAAGAAATATAGAACACAGTCTTATACTTTTGGGTTGAATTTTGCTGTAAAAGCAGAGATATAGGATGGTAGATGAATTGCAACATGGAATAAAGAGGAACTGTCCAAAATCTTCCTTTACTGTTTTGAACCATGTTTCTCTTTCTCTATAACTGGCCCAGCGGAGTTGCTCAGTACCCATTGGGAAAAAATATGGATATGTTTTGACATATGCTACATTATACTGCTTTGACATTATATCATGGATGTTTTTATTGGTTAATCAATTCCAGATTGAGAACTACTACTCTGACATCTTACATTTGTAGCATTAACAAAGTGCAGACTAAAACTCTACATGGTATACATATTTTGCATATAATCCTCTTAGCCAGTCCTGGAACAAATGAAGATGGATTTGTTTACCTGCCTATCTTCCTCCATAGTTTGTGATTTCACATTGCCAAGATCCATGTCTTGATGGTCTCTATATTTTCAGTACACAAACACTACCTAAAGATTTGAGACTTTTGATGTTAATTGGCAAACATGAATTAACAATAGCAAGTAGTACAGAGGTCTCTGCTGAACATTATCACCATTTAAAAACATACAAACTTCATAAAGAACAATTCCTTGAACTATCAGGGACTTATTGCTAATGGTAATACAGGTGGGAGAAAATCTGGTAAAAAGCCATTCATGGAACTCAAATAGATCTTACAGACTTGAACTGGTTGTGAATATCAAAAATTAGGAAAAGTGATTTTTAGCCTCTTAACTCTAAGAGATTATTTTATTTAAATTTATCATACTTTGAAAATGTGGCTAATCTATTAAGTACTTAATTATTATAATTCACTTGTTCTTCACATTTCACTGACCATAATGATTTAATTTATTATTAAGAAGAACATCACTCACTGTGGTTAGAATTTCATTATGGTCCAACACTAATAAATCATGTGCTATTAAAGTTTAATACCACCAAATCTTCAAATTAAACAAAATCAGCACTTGTATCCAGTGTTGGTTCCATGGTGACAGTTTTGTTGTGAAGTCTGCCTTGTGGCTTTGTGGCCAACTGACACTCAATTCAAGAGAATGAGTTCAAAATGCTAATTCAGTGTTGAGCTTAAGGCTAGATATTCAAACTCCACAGAAACCTAATACTAAGTCAGGAATTCTTTTTCAAAGTAGAAGAATGATTTTCCAGCGAGGGTATAACTTTGCTGTAAAATCTTACAAAATACTGAGATTCCTTTAATGATACTTGTTCCCTATAACATTCAATTTGCTCCAGACACTTCTGCCTAACAGGTCTGCAGGTTCTTAAGTCCCAGTATGGGGCTGATAACATACACTACAGCCTGAAACTGGAAGAGTGGTCCTTTTACATGGGGCCCAATGCCATGCTCTTCCCCTTGGCTTAACTAAATTTTAGACAGGTTTCTTCTTGACGAAGGAATCCTGACTTACCTTTTCTTAGAACATATACTTTCAAAAACTTGCATGGTAAATTCTTTCTCTGACCCTCTGAGATGTTAACCTCTCCAGCCTTCTGCCAGCTTTACAACCCAGGAAGGGTTTTCTCAAGGATCTTGGAACGATCCCTTCTAAATGTAACCATTGATAGAGATAGCACCCCTATCTTTCAGTCCCTGTGGAAAGAGCCAATGTGTGATGATAAAGCAACTATTAGCAGACAGCCTACTCACACTGAACAATGTCTTCCCTGTGCTTCCTCCAGTCTTCCAGTACTTTTTCAATAGCTCATCCAACTTCTTTTTATTATTTGTTATTTTTAATGATACATGATGATAGAATGTATTTTGATATATCATACATATATGGAGCATGACTTCCTATTCATATGTGGAGTTACACTGGTTGTGTATTTATATATGAACATAGAAAAGTTACATCCAATTTATTCTACTGTCTTTCCCATTCCCATCCCCCCTCCCTACCCTCATCCCCACTGCCACGCACAATCCAGTGAACCTCTACTCTCCCCCAGTCCCCACCACCTATTGTGAGTCAGCATCCATATATTAAAGAGAATATTCAGTCTTTGGTTTGGGGGGATTGGCTTATTTCACTTAGAATGATAGTCTCCAGTTTCACCCATTTACCAGCAAATGCCATCATTTCATTCTTCTTTATGGGCAAGTAACATTTCATCATGTATATATACCACATTTTCTTTATCCATTCATTGGTTGAAGGGCACCTAGTTTGGTTTTATAGCTTAGCTTTTGTGAATTGAGCTGCTATGAAAATTGATGTGGCCGCATCACTGTATTATGCTGATTTTAAGTCCTTTGGGTATAAACCGAGGAGTGTATAAACAAATGGTGGTTCCACTCCAAGTTTTTCTAAGAAATCTCCATACTGCTTTCCAGAGTGGTTGCACCAATTTGCAGTCCCATCAGCAATGTATGTGTACCTTTTCCCCACATCCTTGCCAACACTTATTGTGACTTGTATTTTTGATAATTGCCATTCTGGCTAGGAAGAGGTGAAATCTCAGTATAGTTTTAATCCGCATTTCTCTAATTGCTAATGATGTTGAACACTTTTTCATATATTTGTTGACCATTCATATTTCTTCTTCTGTAAAGTGTCTGTTTCTTTGCCCATTTATTAATTGTCACCCAACTTTTAAACATTCCTTCTGTGTCAATGGGGGTTCAGTTTAATTTTTCTCCTCTATTGCAATAGTCTTGAATAAAGTAATCTTTGAGTTCAATCTTTCTCTCATGTTGAAGTAGACTTGAATAAAATCTCCCTTGTATGTAAAATACTTGTATGTAAAATACTCCATCTGATGCAAATTTTCTTTAATACCACATTGAGCTTATGGGTTATTTGATAAATGGTCCAAAGCAGCACCACCAAATGTGAATGTCACTTAAAAAAAATATGTAGTGTAAATTTTTTTTGCTCCTTGTGAGAGCATATTAAACTCAGAATCTTTGGAAAGTTCATATATATTGATAAATTCTGCTCAAGGTAAAATTATGCCCCTTCCTCCTTTGTCTAAAATCCTCAGGGTTCATTCCTATATATTTCCTAAATTTCTACTGATATAAATTAATCAAATTATTCAGTTCTTTGGTTGAGTAAATATTCTCTGTATAGAAGGACTAGACACTTACTTGCTCCTCTAGATACATTTGCTCTGACTCTGGATAGAAGATGATGAAGAAGATGAAGATGACTGTCCTTCTTATACACAAAGACAGTTGACATCCTTGGGCATGACACTTATCAAAGGTGAATTTTTTAAAGAGTTTTCAATCAAGAAAAACATCATAACAATCATACAGAGGACAAAGGTGTGGCAAGCCAGCCATGGGCAGTGTGTGTGTGAACTGTGCGCATGAGTACATGAGTGGACTGGACTGACGTGGCCTCTCTGCTTGGGCTGGCGATGTATGTGTCCTTTTCACTCCCTCGGCCTATGATCCCCTCACAGCACATGAGATGGGAGTGGCCTTCCAAGATGTCAGTCGATGTGCTGACTGCTAGACATCAGGAAGCTAGACTCCACCCCCTGAAACCTGACCCCTTGCCTCATGTGGGGTGGAACTTTCTTGTGTCTTCCCCTCAAAAAAAGGGCTTCAGGACATGCTGCTCCCTCTCTTTCTTGCCTGCCTTGCCCCCCCCCCCCCCGTGGAAGCTGTGGTGAGGAACCATCACTAAACCCAAAGAGAAAGGTATATTGTCTATCTGTGTGATTATTTCATGCCAGCCCAGTTCACCTGGAGTGACCCTGACTGATTTAGTCATGTGTGGAGGCACAAAGGGTTGTTTCTGCTGACAAAAGTGTTCCTTTGGGGGGATTTCAGGGTATTTAGATTTATCTGAATTTATCCAAATCACAGGCCCCTACTCTTTCACAATGAAGGTTCTACTTTTCACATTTGATTCATAGGAAACAAAGATTCATCACTAAATAATAGAAAATAGTATCCAAATCTGTAAAGGAAACAAAAATATGAAGAAGCCTAGAAAGCCTGTAAATTCTACTTATTTTGTAGTTAAGCAACTCTTTTTCAAGTTGCTATCTAATTTTAAAATTGCATCAGCTCTTTTTTTAAAGTGTAGGATAGTCATAAAGTATCCTACTTTCGACCATGTCTTGAAGCAAGAATTCTAAACCAAAGTTTGGTATTTTCTTAGATTTCAGTACAGTGTGAAGCAGCTATCCTACTCCACAGTATTAATATTCTTATTTATATGGTAATTTTCTGACTGCTGTCTCATTTAAAGGACACATTTGATTCATAGGAAACACAGGTCATAATTTTAAGAATCATTTTGTCACCTTAGGGCTGAGACTACTTGTGATCTTTTCACTTTCTATTGTGGTTTGGATGTGAGGTGTCCCCCAAAAGCTCATGTGTGAGACAATGCAAGAAGGTTTACAGGAGAAATGATTGGTTTGTGAGAGCCTTAACCCAAAGAGAGAATTAATTCCTTGATGGGTATTAACTAAGTGGCAACTGAAGGCAGGTAGGGTGCAGCTGGATGAGGTGAGCATTGGGGACATGGCTTTGGGATCTATATATTTTTTATCTGGTTAGTGCAGTCTCTGTCTCTCTGCTGTCTGACCATCAAGTGAGCTGCTTCCCTCCCTACCACTCTTTTGTCATGATATTCTGCTTCACCTCAAGCCCCAAGGAAAGGAGCCAGCTGTCCATGGACTGAGACCTCTGAAACCGGGAGCCCCCAAATAAATTTTTCCTCCTCTTCAGTTGTTCTGGTTGAATCTTTTAGTCACAGCACCAGAAAAACCTGACTAAAACACTATCAATACCTGGATTCTCATTGCCTTCAGACCCAAGCAAGTGAGGTAATGAAACAAAAACTGAGAATGCTCACAGAAAATTCACAAATGATTAAGGCAGTTTGGCAAGGCTAACCATAAGTGCTGAGTATGTGGTTTCACCCCATCCTGCAGGTGCTCTTGTCAGGTCTGAAGGAAGGTGGATATTTCAAGCACTTCTAAGCTGCTTGTAGTTGCTAGCTGCGACTGAAAGTTATTCCAACACTAAAATAGCTCACAGAACTCTGGGAAGTATTATACTTACATTCATCAGTTTATTGTAAAGAATGCAACTCAGTGACACCAGATGAGAGTTACACATGGGGTAAGATATGGGTGGATGTGTGGAGCTTCCACGTTCTTTCAGAACCAACCCAGAAGCTCATGGCATCATTGCAAAGACTTAGTCTCTGCTTCCACGAGTATATAGGTCCAAAAGTTCCAACCCTCTAATCACTTGGTCTTTCTATTGGGCAGCCCCATCTCGGGGCTATGCCAGAGCCCCATCCTAAGTCACCTAGTAAGTATAAATTCTGTGTTCTAGAAAGGTTTCATCAACGATAACACATGCTACTCTTATCATTCAGGACATTCAAGGGTTTTGAGTTCTGCACCAGAAAACAGAACAAAGACTAAATATGTTTGTTTGTTTGTGTATATTAGACCACAAAGATTCATCACTAAATAATAGAAATAGTATCCAAATCTGTAAAGGAAACAAAAATGTGAAGTGAAGGGAAGGGTACTGTTTTTCCTCAATCCTCACAAAATCATAGTCTGGAAAAAAAAATCTATAACAAAAGATAGATTAGCAAGAGAAAAAACAAGTAAGTGTATTAATGCAAGCAGTGCATATCATGTGGGAGAAACCTCAGTTCAAAGGTGACATGGTGTCCGGGCTTTTGTAAGATCTTCAGCCAAGAGCAGTAAGCTTTAGAGAAGTGACAGAATAAAGAAGAGAGCTGCCCCAGGCTTCTCAAGGTGGAAAACCACAGGAAGGAGTAAAACCCTGTGCCATCATCCCTGAGCACTAAGGACAGCATTGCAGGGGAGATCGTATATCCTGCTTATAGGCAAGAAAGTGGGGACAGCGGGCAGGAGGACCTTCATCTTTCTGAATCTCTGCATTGCTTTTAGCCAAGTGGAGGAGAGCAGAGAGCTCCCTGGCCTTTTCAGTGTTCACAGCTCAACAATCCTTTATAATTTGGCGAGGGGGGGGGTGGATATTTTGGTTTCCTTCAGAATCAGACACACATGCTTCAATCAATCCAGTAAGGCAAGAAAAGGAGGAAGAGACATGTAAACAATAAGGAAAATAGTGCTGTTTTAGATAGTAGAAATACATCCAAATACGTCACTAATTACAGTAAACATAAGAAAACTAAGCTCGCTAATTAAAACAGAAAGATTATCATATGGATTGGTAAAATAAGCAGCCATGCTCTGTTTAAGGAACACACAAATGTAAAGACTCAGAAAACTTGGAAGCAAAAGGATGAAAACAAATTATGACAAATACTACGTAAAGAAAGATTCAGTTGCTTTATTCAGATCAGATAAAACAGACTTAAAGGAAAAAGCAAGCATTAAAGGACATTGCTGCATAATTATAAAAAGGTTTCAACTGAATGGCAAGATACAACAATTCTAAGCATATGATTTTAAAATAAGATAGTCTCAAAATATATAAGAAACGTTGGTGGATTACAGGAAAACCAGGCACGTTGGCTATGCTGGGATATGTCAGTGCAGGCACCACAGCTCCACTTAGCACAGCTCTCAGATTCAGTTCCATGACCTGGGATGGGCCTGGGCTTAGCAGCTAGATCCCAGAGCCAGTGTCAGCCTTTGCTTTCAGAGAGCTCCCTGGCCAGATTCTATTCAGTTTGCTGTTTTGTTTTATTTTCTTTTTTCCCCTCTCTTTCATTTGGATTACCTTCTGACAATTTTCCTTACTATCCTGTTATGCTAGTAATTTATTTGAATATAAATGCTCTAATTTATCCAGTTTCTAGTTGTGCTGCAACAGAAAGTTTTCAGAGCTTCCCATCAGCCAGGCCGCTAGAAACCGATGTCATCCAGGGTTTCTTCACTGTGGCCCTTTGTTCAATCCTCTCCCTTCACTAACGTCATTCGCATTCTGAAACCAAAATGATCTTTCTAAAATATCACTCAAATCGTGTCTCTTCCCTGCAGGAAAGTATTCTGTGTCTTCCGGCCACACTGAAAATAAATTAATCTCTTAGTCTGAAGAACATAATTCTTCAGGAACTGGCCTCTGCCTCTCTGGCCAGCATTGTCCAGACTCAGTAGGGCAGGTATCAGTTTAGGACAGTTAAGTCTCTTTATGGTCTCAGCCCTCTGTGTTCTTGGGTATGTGGTTTTCCTGTCTCTAAGCTTCTCCCAACTCAGGGTTGATATTTAATGAATATACACAAGTATGGGCACACTGGTTTTTAGTATATCAAAATTCTCATCTAGGAAATGTAAATTATCACTATACTGTCCCCCCCCCTTTTTTTTTTACAAGTTTCTTTGTTGCTTTGCACAAAGTGGAGTGGGAGTAGAGTTTACGACCTTCTCCAGAGCCAAGTCCTGGGCTATACTGGCTACTAAATATGTTGAATGTTATCCTTGCTCCCATTCCTTTTTTTCTGGCAAGATTCTAGTAAAACATTGTTGTTGTTTTAAAGGACATATTGCATATCCCTCTTTCCTTACTCCTTCTTCTTTGTTTTAGCATTCTGTGCATTCCTCTGCTTGTCCTTCATTGCATCATCAACATCTCTCCTGCACAGTGAAGATAGAACCATGTCTTTTATTGGGGGATGGGGTGGGGAGATACTGGGGATTGAATTCAGTGGGCACTCAACCACCTCGCTTTTCCTGGGGCTGGTTTTGAACTTGAGATCTTCCTCTCAGCCTCCTGAGCTGCTGGAATTACAAGCATGTGCCACTGCGCCTGGCAGAGCCATTTCTTAATGATCATAGTATTTAGTCTTCTTAGCATCGTAGTCAGCCCATTATCAAGCCTCA
This sequence comes from Callospermophilus lateralis, assembly GCF_048772815.1. Lineage (NCBI taxonomy): Eukaryota > Metazoa > Chordata > Mammalia > Rodentia > Sciuridae > Callospermophilus > Callospermophilus lateralis. The sequence goes on along the minus strand of NC_135306.1, from coordinate 120,748,752 downwards.
TTAAAGCCTGGGATTTTGCACTCTTTATTTATATGGGTCTCCCCTCCCCTTTCTCTAATAATAGGAAAGAATAGAGGGAATGAAAACACATATAACTTAGACCATTTCTTGCTTTGAGCATGAGTTCAGCAGCAACTAAGCCTCAATTCTCCTGAAACAGAGAGTATCTATTACCAGCTGGCTGGGCTGGCAACTAAAAATTCACACACCTTTTTTGGGGTCAGGGACAGCTCTGAGACCTCAGCTCCCATGCTGGAGGGCAAGGGGAGCAAGGGAGGCAAGAGGCAGGAGAGAGAGCACACCTGAAACGCCTCTATTTATTGGGGAAAAACCATCATAGAATATTCCACCCAAATAAGGCAAGGGATTGGGTTTCCAAGGGTGGAGTCTTGCTTGGTGATGTCTTGTGGTCAGTAGGTTGATTGACATCTTGGATAGCCACACCCAACTCAAGTGCTGTGTGGGATCCCAGACCCAGCTAGAGAAAAGGCACACAGGCCTCACACAGCCTCAAAAGCACCTAATGCCAGACCAGTCCTCTCACACGCGCATATCTCACACACACAGCCCATGGATGGCTGGCGACAAGTATCAGTACAGGGAGTGATCTCTGCCTGGGCAGGAAACTTTCTCATCCCAATTTGAGAAGAAGGGGTTCTTACAGACCTACTTTGTTTATGTATCATATGTAAGATAAGTTTGATTGCTTTCTGGTTATTTACTGGTATTCGGGTTGTCAATAGTGAAAATGAAAAAGGTAGACTGTGGTCAAAATAGTATACTAGAGAGTTTGATTCCATATTGGGAATATTTATAATTTTGAATAAAATTCTTCTTAGTTTTCATTCTTTACTCAAAACAAAGGTAGTATCACATGGTTTTACATTGCTTTTATTTCTGGTTATTGCCATGGTAACACGGACTTAGCCAAACATATATGCATTTTGAACTAATCTTTTACTTAAAAAGAAAATACCAAGGAAAATAAAAAGTAAGGAAAAGAAGTAAATGGCTTATGTAGAATAGGTTTTATGATGTTCAGTCATTAACTTTATACCTAATTTAAAAAAAAAAGCAAGCAATTTCTCCTTTGGTTAATTAAAAGAAGGGCAAAAAATGTATCCAATTTAAAAGACTTGTAAAATTTACAAGAGTAAAAGCAAGGTAGTTGCTAAAATGATAGAAGAAAAACAGTAAATATGAATAAACTGAGACTGAGGCATGACTAGCTTTATAGTCTACTAGGAATAGAAGAGCTCAGTTGAGCATATTTCCTCATGGATGGTAAGGAAATATACTCAAGGAAGCATGGCTGATTTTTTTTTTTTTTTTTTTTTGCACAAGGGATTGAACTGAGGATATTCACTCAATCACTGAGCCACATCTCCAGTCCTATTTTGTATTTTATTTAGAGACAGGGTCTCACTGAGTTGCTTAGTGCCTTGCAGTTGCTGAGGCTGGCTTTGAACTCGAGATTCTCCTGTCTCAGCCTCCCAAGCCGCTGGGATTACAGGCATGTGCCACCGCATCCAGCAGCTGAACTTTAATATAAAGAGTATGCTGATTTATTTGCATTTTGGTTCATTTATACTGAATGCTCACTGCTGACAGCCATTGCCGAGCAGGAATGACGCATGGCAATTTCTTTGTCAGCCTACCCAATGTTGCTTAGAGGGGGGACTCTCCATTGTGGAAATGGGCTTGCCTTGGACCCAGGTCATTTGCAGTGACATTGCATGAATGTTTGAGAAAGATGACCCTGCTCAAGGACCAGGGTGGATCTGGGTTTAAGGAGGATCCAATCTGCTGGATTAGGGTGGATCCAGGATTAAGGTGGACCCTGCTGGGAATAGGGCGTATCCTGCTGCCTCAGGCGCCCGCCCACTCCTTGAGTTCCTGTTGAGTTCTTGCGGGATTCAGAGAGTATTTTGGGATGCAGAGCCGAGTGGAGGTGTGGATTTTCCCCAGAACATGCGTGTAGAGTGCCAATGACAGTTCGGGAATAAAGAATTGCTGTTTGAATCCACAAGGCTGTGAGTGGCTCGTGATTTTGTGCCCAGCGAGACTGCGGCATTTGGTGGTCCGTGCGGGGAACGTCTAAAGCTTGGAGGTAAGTGAAATTGCTCGCCCCGGAAGAAGGCGAGAGAATGGGTGACCATTTCAAAAAAAAATGTGTTCTTGTTTTGATTTATTTTGCTTTTGTTTCAAGCTGCCTATCCCTAGAAATTTCTCAGGCAAACTGGGAGAAATGGTTGGCTCAAGGTCTGAAGTTTGTCAGCCCTGAGGAAGAGAAAATTGATACAACGATTTTTATTCTGTTTTTGTTTCATTCAGTTTCGGTTTTGTTTTGTGTTATCTTATTGGGTTGCGTTATCTTTATTATAGATTAGAAATTAGTAAAAAACAAACCGAAAGAGTGTTAAGTAAATTGTTGGAGGTTCAGACCATGGAGAAAGACATTTTAGATCAAGCAAAAGAGAAGGTCTCTCAAGCTAGTCAGACAGAGGAAGAAAATTTAAAGGAAACGGGGCAATTAGGAAAAAGGCTACAACAGGAGGCTGCTACTAACTCTGTTCTATCACCAGAGGGCGTAATTCAACCAACAGCTCCACCTATGGAGATAGCTGAGTGGCCCTCAAGCCCCGTAGTTGATAAATGGGATCCTGAGACAGGACCTCAAAGATTAGCATGCCCTGTATTTGAGAAAATTCACCGTGCTTTAGATTTCAAAACAGTGAAACAGTTAAAGGAGGCTGTAACAACCTATGATCCCCAAGCACCCTTCATGGTAAGCATGGTCGAATCCATTACCACCTTGGACATGACGCCAGCAGATTGGGCTAACATGTGTAAATCTGTGCTAAATGGAGGACAATATTTGTTATGGAAGGTTGCCAATGAGGAATTTTGCACAGAGACAGCTAGGCGAAATGCAGCAGCTGGTTACCCTCAAAGAAATCTAGATATGTTGTTAGGAAAAGGACCTTATGAGGGTCAACGGCAACAAATTGAATATGATCCTGCTATATATGCACAAATTGCTGCAGACGCAGTTAGGGCATGGAAGACTTTACAAGGACATGGAGATTTACAAGGTCAATTATCTAAGGTAATACAGAGAGCTAATGAACCTTACGCTGAATTTGTAGATAGGCTTATTCAAACAGCTGCCAGAATTTTGGGGGATACAGAACAGGCAATGCCATTAATAAAACAACTGGCTTGTGACCAAGCAAATCGTTACTGCACAGGGGTTATTAGACCATGGAAACATGAAGATTTAAACACATATATTAAATTATGTAGAGACATTAATGAACAAGGGCAAGTCTTGGCAGCTGCAGTACAACAGGCTTTAGATGCCAGGCCAAAAACATGCTACAATTGTGAACAAACAGGACATTTTAAAAGGAATTGCCCCATAGGAAAAGGGTTTAACAAACCTAGGTATCAAAGGAATAGAATACCGGGTATTTGCCCACAATGCTGTACAGGGAGACATTGGGCTAATGAATGCCGTTCTCAAACCACCATAGAGGGTATTCCCTTATCAAAAAACGGACAAGGACCAGGTATTTACCCACGATATCATGGAGAAAGGTATCAGGCTCCATTGCCAAAAAACCGATTGGGGGGCCCAATGCTCCAGGGCCCACAACCACAAATATACGGGACAGTGGAGGAACCCAGCAACACCATCAGGGTAGTGCCCAGGACACATTGTCCATTAAATACCTCATCAGACAAACCAGAGGGAGCGCAGGGTTGGACATCTGCACCTCTGCCAGAGCAGTACTAACTACAGAGATGGGAGTTCAAATCATTCCCACAGAAGTAAAAGAACCTCTTCCCCAAGGAACAGTAGGCTTATTATTGGGACGTAGTTCTTCTACACTAAAAGAACTTATGATAAGTCCTGGGGTAATTGATTCTGATTGTGTAGGTGAAATAAAAATTATACCTAGTTCTCCAAGAGGTATATCAGTAATTTCACCAGGAGATAGAATAGCACAGTTGTTAATAATACCCTTCCTACATAATAAATTTTCTAGTCGTAGTGTAGAAAGAGGTTCCAGGGGATTAGTCTCCACAGGTGTAGATTGGGCTATGCTGTCTTTAAATTTAGATTCTCGCACAATGCTAAAACTAAATATTCAAGGACATGAGTTTAATGGGCTACTGGACACAGGTGCTGACCTTAGCATCATATCTCATCAAGAATGGCCAAAACATTGGCCATTACAACAATCCACTCAAACACTTCGAGGCCTAGGAGTAGCGACTAATCCCCATAGAAGTGCAATGGTATTAGATTGGAAGGATCCTGAAGAATGTGAAGGAACTATACAGCCATATGTTTTGGATCATCTTCCTATAAATTTATGGGGACGAAATGTCCTAGATCAATTAGGTTTGACGTTAACAAATAACATCAATCCTAATGCGCCCACTACTAGGGCTAGACAAGGTTTTAGGAAAGAAAAAAGATTAGGAGAACAAGAACAAGGTATAGCAGCACCAATTCAAATAGATCAAGGAATAAATAGACATGGATTGGATTTTCAGAAAGGGCCACTGAGAATCAAAATTACTTGGAAATCAGAAAGACCAGTGTGGGTTCCTCAGTGGTCCCTGATGAAAGAAAAGATACAAGTAGCCCATGATCTGGTCAAACAACAATAAGCGGAAGGACATATACAACCTTCCATATCTCCCCATAATACTCCCATTTTTGTCATCAAAAAGAAATCTGGTAAATGGAGATTATTTCAAGATTTAAGAGCCATTAATAATGAGATGGTTGTTATGGGACCTGCTCAATCAGGGATTCTTCAATTGTCTGCTTTGCCAAAAACCTGGCATGTTTTAGCTATAGATATTAAAGATTGTTTTTTTTTTTCAATTCCAATTCATCCCGAGGATAGTCCATGTTTTGCATTTACTATCCCTGCACTAAATCATGAAGGTCCTGATCAGAGATATGAATAGAAAGTACTCCCTCAAGGGATGGCTAACAGTCCAACTATGTGTCAAATCTATGTTAACAAAGTAATCCAGTCACTTAGAAATCAAAATCCTGAACTACAAATATTTCACTATATGGATGATGTATTATTAGCACATAAAGTTAAAAACACATTGCTGGAATGTTATGCCACACTTACAAACTTATTAAAAATTTATAATCTAGAGATAGCAATAGATAAAGTACAATTAAATCTTCCAATTAATTATTTAGGAGTTCTATTATCCTCAACCATGGTCCATCCACCAAAAATTCAAATACGAGTAGATCAACTCAAATCACTTAACGACTTTCAAAAGTTATTGGGAGACATAAATTGGATAAGGCCTTATCTAGGCATACCAACAGGAGAGTTGGGACCTTTATTTGATATTCTAAAAGGTCCATCAGATCCAAATTCACCCCGCATGTTAAGTCCTAAAGCAAGAAAGGCATTAAAAATCATTGAAACATATATGGAAAATATGCACTTGGATAGAATTGATATAAGTTTGCCTTTATTATTTATTGTACTACCAACAAAAAATATTCCTACAGGAGTATTTTGGCAAGAAGGTCCATTATTATGAATACATTTATCTTATTCTCCTAACACTATTCTTACTAGGTATCCTGAGGCTGTAGGACAATTAGTACTCAAAGGAATAAAAGCAGCAAAGGGAGTGTTTGGAATTTCTCCCAATAAAATTATTACTCCATATACTATGGATCAAATTGATGAGTTAGCTAATGAGTTAAATACTTGGTCAATAATCATGTGTAAATCTAAAGTTACATTTGATAATCACTTACCATCTAATCCTTTGTTGTCTTTTTGGTCTAAGCATCCTGTAGTTTTTCCAAAAATGACAAGAAAAACACCTATCATGAATGCTCCAAATATATTCACTGATGGGTCAATAATGCTACAGCAGCAGTAGTTACTCCTGATCAAACTTTTACATTTTTAGTACCCAAACAATCAGCTCAAAAGGTAGAGCTTAATGCAGTATTACAAGCTTTTGTGATGTTTAAAGATTCTGTATTTATTCTCTGATAGTCAGTATATAGTTAATGCTATAGTATCCCTTGAAGATGCTGGTAGGATTTCTCCTTCCTCTACTGTTTTCTCTTTGTTTTCCACTATACAAAGTCTAATCTGGGACAGAAAAGATCCATTCTTTATAGGACATATCAGGGCACATACAGGATTGCCTGGAGCCCTTAATTTAGGTAATTATTTAGCAGATAAAACTACACATGACATACATATTTTCTCTACACTAGAAGAAGCTACAAATTTTCATAAAAGGTTCCATGTTAATGCTAATACTTTACAAAAGTGTTTTAAAATAACTAAGGAACAAGCCAGACATATAATAAAACAATGTCAAAATTGTGTGACCTTTTTACCACAAGTTAATCTTGGAGTCAATCCTAGAGGACTGACACCTAACCATATTTGGCAGATGGACATCACACACTTGCCAGAATTTGGAAAATTAAAATATTTGCATGTTACAGTTGATACTTCTTCTGGATTTTTGATGGGCTCCCTTCATGCCGGAGAAAAATCTAAAGATGTTATAGCTCATTGCTTACAAAATTTTGCCATTGTGGGCGTTCCAAAACAGTTAAAAACAGATAATGCTCCTGGCTATACCTCTACCTCTTTTAAACAATTTTGCTCATCATTTGGTATTACTCATATAACAGAAATCCCATACAATCCACAGGGACAAGGCATAGTTGAAAGAGCTCATCAAACTATTAAAACGTACTTATTAAAGCAAAAAGAGGAAATTGAAAAGGGGTATATATCCCCCAAAGATAAACTTAAAATAACCCTTTTTACTCTAAACTTTTTAAATTTGGATTCATCAGGACTTAGCGCTGCGGAAAGACATATGTATCCAAAAAATGTACATAAGCCTAAGGTACTTTGGAAAGATATTCTAACAGGACAATGGAAAGGTCCTGACCCAGTGATTGTCTGGAGTCGGGGTTCTGTTTGTATGTTTCCATAGGGAGAACAGCAGCCGATTTGGATTCCAGAGAGACTAACCAAAGCAATTTCTACAGACCAAAAAGAAGATGATTTGATTCAAATCCATAACAGCTGATATCCAGAGCTCCAGCTAGCCTATTCTTATATCTGTGACAGTGATTAACCAGGATGCTTTTTTCAATATCTATTTTATTATTGCATTTTTCCACATCATAAAGTTCTATTTGATTTTTTGAGCTCATACAAACCTAAGTTAATCTTTTTCTGATCAGTTTTATTTTTTGACTGTGGAGTTTTTAAACATTGCAATGGAGATTTCACCTAGGTAAAGCTACAAGGCCTTTACTATTGTCTTATGTGTTGTATGTTATGTGTGCACACCTCTGTTTTGTGTTGTATGTCTGTATATATATTTCATATATGAGGAGCGCTCATGAAAAAATGGATCTGAATTTTTTTTTAATGATTTAAATGGTTTAATTTAAATTAGGTAAACAGCTGTTAAGGATTGTTTTTAAAGGAGGTTAACAGATCTGTTTGTTTACTTTCACCTTTCCTTTTCATTATATTTAATAATTCTGTTCAGGATAATGTCTCTTTAGCATCATTGCCAGAATTCCTATCTTGATCGCAGTGCTGGTGAAGACAAAGATAAAACCAAACTACAGCTTCTATGATAGCTATCACAGTAAACTGTATAAACTGATGCATCAATGAATAAAAACTCAACAAGAAATGCTCAATCAAGGAGTCGATTTACTTTGGGAGGAAGTGGACATATTGATAGACTCCTCCACTTTGAACTGTTTGTAGAACTTACCTGGACTATGTATCACATGTATACATTGTGAACTATCGTTTGGTGCAGCGAATTGTGGTAGTGCTGGCATATCTTTGCTGATGGTGTCCCCAGTGATGCAATTTTTCCAAAGGAGCCGTCAATTGGCTTGGTATTGTGGCATTTCTGTATCCTCCTCCCTTCTGCTAGTGATGGTCTAAAATTTGGGGGCCAACAGAGGCGAGGCAAAGAACCTCACCCCCCCACTGGCACCAAGGCGAAATTTGGGGGCCAACAGAGGTGAGGCAAAAAACCTCACCCCCCCAACTGGTGCATAGGCCTATCCACAAGTATGGCTGTATGCTGGACCGGTAGTCAGTGACGGGTATGATCCAATTGCAGTGGTATCAACCTAAGACAGGAGGCTGACACCTAGAGGTCAGTTCATTTGATGACGGGTAAGAACCATATGTTGAATTGGACAACCTAACAGGCATGGTCCCTAGCCACATTGCTTGTTGTTTTATTAATCAGAAGGGGGGAGATGCTGAGAGCCATTGCCAAGCAGGAATAACGCATGGCAATTTCCTTGTCAGCCTACCCAATGTTGCTTAGAGGGGGGACTCTCCATTGTGAAAATGGGCTTGCCTTGGACCCAGGTCATTTGCAGTGACATTGCATGAATGTTTGAGAAAGGTGACCCTGCTCAAGGACCAGGGTGGATCAGGGTTTAGGGAGGATCCTGCTGGATTAGGGTGGATCCAGGTTTAGCTTGTATCCTGCTGGGAATAGGGAGTATCCTGCTGCCTCAAGCACCTGCTCCTTGGGTTTAGGGCGGTTCCAGGTTTAAGGTGGACCCTGCTGGAAATAGGGCGTATTCTGCTGCCTCAGGTGCCCGCCTGCTCCTTGAGTTCCTGTTGAGTTCTCGCGGGATTCAGAGAGTATTTTGGGATGCAGAGCCGAGTGGAGGTGTGGATTTTCCCCAGAACGTGTGTGTAGAGTGCCGGTGACAGTCCGGGAATAAAGAATTGCTGTTTGAATCTACAAGGCTGTGAGTGGCTCATGATTTTGTGCCCAGCCAGTCTGCGGCAGCTCACTATGTTTCAGGCACTGTGCTAGCTTCTAGGATTAAATGAAGAATCAAGTAACTATGGTTGGTCCCTTCCTTCTTGGAGTTTACAGTCAAGTGTGTGTGAGAGAGAGATGGATATTAATTTCTAATTACACAAACAAATACATAATTATTTGTTGTGAAATGGATGTGAAGGCAAACTATCTAGTGCTATAAAAACTGGTGACATGTGAGCTTAATGCAGCCCAAAGGATAAGAGAAAGTCTCCTTTGTAAAGTTACAATGTCTTGAATCCAGAAAAATTACTTGCTAATAGCAGAGCAGGCAGAACTACTAGGCTGAGGATCCTAACATATAGTCCTTAGAGAGGAGAGATGGTACATCTGTGAAGGAGACAGAAATTCTGATCTGTGTGCATGTGAGGGAATGGAGTGGTGGAAATGATGTTGGTTGACATGCACCTGAAGTAAACAAGGACAGATAACATGGCATCCATTATGTCAGATTAAGGATTCTGAGTTCCATTTTGACCTCACTGGGAAGCCACTGGAGAATTTTAAGTAGGAGGCCACTATAACAAGCTGGGGAGGGTAGGAATAGAAGTAACCACCAGTTAGGATATCCCTTCAATATTCCTCATGGTTGCTGACATTGACTTTCCTTAAGGAGGTAACATTGGAGATTAAGATACATGGATTAAAAACGCCTTCTAAAAGTAAAATAAATAAGATTGTGGGGAACAAGTGGAAAGATACGTGTCAAGATGAAATCAATAGAATCATTTTCATAATCAAACCACACAATCAGACCAAAGCTATTTTCAGCACTTCAGGGCTTTCTTGACTTATCAAGAGAATCTCTTAAGACTTCCTGGAATTGCTATTCAGAATTTGAGTTGGTGGTGTTGACACATGATGGGGAAGATTTGGCAATAAACATTTACAATACTGTTTAGGTAATAGAGTTGTTAGCAACAACGTTACTGTTGCATGGACAAACATGTTATGAACTCACTCACAAAGTTCTTTTCAGGAGCCTTCATATAAATTCTAAACCATAACACAAGTTTGGGTTCTTTCTCATCTTCCTTCTGATGAAAGTTAAAATTTATTAAAAGTAACAATTGTGCTTCCTTTCTGTATAAGACTTTTGACTACCCAGTCCCTATAAGTTTAAAACCAAATTTTGAATAAAATTGTTATAATTTTGAATAAAATTGTTCTTAGTTTTCATTCATTAAACAAAGGCAGTATCACATGTTTAAAGAACACATCATGACCTGGTTCTTGATTATATTTTCTATCCTTAGGATAGTTTTAGTCACATAAATCAGAAACTTCAGCTCACACTGACTTAATACAGGGACTCACAATATCTGAAAATCCAGAGGTTTGATCCTGTTTCTCTGTGATTCCCCTGGCTTCCTGCCTCCTCCTCAGGTCTGCTCTCTTGATGGTTGCAGGATGGTGGCTAGAAGAAGATGATGATATTCTTTATTACTCATATCTAGAGGACAAAAGGGCATGAATTTACAAAGGCCTCAATCAGGAAAAAAAGGCCTCAATCTCTGCTTTGCCCAGATTAACCTGAACAAATTGCATTGAGTAGGATAATTAGTTTGTTTTGATTGACATGAGACAACGTAGACCCAATTGTGGTGTTGGTGACTTCTGACTCCAACACAATTCATAACTGCCACAAAATGAGGAAAGATTTCCCCCTCCTCTTCTTTTGTGGTACTAGGGATTGAGCCTAGGGTTTAGCATATGCTAGGCAACTGCTGTACCACTGAAGATCCTCAGCCTAGAAGGATGGTTCTTTAGAAACAAATGTCATAACTGGTAAGATTTCTGAAAGAAGAGTTGTTGGCAGGGGCAATGAAAATAAGCTTTTTGGAGTATGAGTTTGAGATACCCACAGATCATCCAGGTTGAGAGAAAGCAGTGGTACAGGTTAGCATCTCTAACTGGAACACAAAATGCACCAGCATTTAAAACTTTTTGAGCACATCTATGATGCTTCAAGTGGAAAATTTTGCACTTGAGCTTATGCAATGGGTCACAGCCAAAGCACAAGTACACTGAAAATATTGGATTACATTATCCTTGGGCTATGTGTTTATGAAATGTAAATGAATTTCATGTTTAGACTTGAATCCAGTCTTGAAGCCATCTCATTAAATATATGCAAATATTCCCAAATTTGACAAAGTCCAAAATCGGAAACCCTTCTGGGCCCAAGCATTTCAAATAAAGTATACTCAACCTGTGTAACCTCAAGTCAGAAATCAAACTAAAAGTATTGAGATATCTAACTCCAAAATTTATCTAACCTTTATTTTTAGTGTATATTGCTTTTTGATTTGTGTCTGGATTTATCAAAAAATGTCTTTGCTCATAAAATTTTAAAAAGGAATATCCTCTTGAAAAGTAAGGGAGTGGGGGGTGACTGGGAGGAGGGATGTCATACAGTCAGGGTCTCCACATACTTCTCCATGGTTTTCTCACTAACTCTAACCCTGCAGTGTATGTTCTGGAAATCATGAAGTTCTAGATCTTCAAAAAAAACCCATGAACTCTTTTCTCTGTGCTTGCCTTCAAGGAGTCTCCTTTGCTTGCAGTCCTTCCCCTCAACCCTAGGAGAGTGCATAGCTTTCTTCCATTTTTCCTTCTGGTCTCTTCTCAAATGCCATTACATCAGAGTCAACTTCCTTTAACCATTCTACCTAAAAAGAGAAGCTGCTCATTGCTCTCCTTCTTTTAGTCTTTTTTGATCTTCTAAATATCATGTTATACGTATGTTCATCTACTGTTTGTCTTTTCTCCTCTGGAATGTACAAGCCACGAGGGCAAGGATTTTACCCATTTATAAAAGAAATCTACCTGCCAAATAGTAGCTATTCAGTAAATATAGTTGAATGAATGAATAAATTCTCCAACTCTCACCTTAGGCTATTTTTTTTCTTCTTGGAAAATCTCTTGTGATTTTTTTTTTTTTTTTAATTAGGTGCAGCTCCCCTCCTGGATGATCTCATAGTATTTTATACCTTCCCCACTAAAGCACATATTATAACTTATAACTGCTACTCAATTTTCATCTTTTCCCACTGGACTTGTAATTTTGTGATGACAAATATCATGCATACTTTGCTCACAGTTGAGTCACTTTAAGAAATATTTATTTAGTTAATGAATGACATGCTTGGAGTTTAATGTAATTCACATAGTGTACACATCCAGAAACTTGCAGGAAAAGATAGCTTCAAAGTTATATGGATGCTGGCTTTATGTTTTCAGCTTGTCAAGCCTTAAATCCTGGAAAGCAATTTTCTATTTAGCCTCTAGCCTTATGTCTTTTGATTTTGACCTGACCTGGTTTTTATGTTTGGTGTCTATTGTGAAGTTATTTGAGCATCAGTCTCTCAAATGTCCTATGTCTGATTGAATAAAAGGGCTAGGCTACAGGAAGATCAATGCACCTCACTCTATGCAATCTGCATGTAAGAGACTTGCTAAATATTGTATTATTCTATATTAATCATAACTTCGGATATGCTATGGTAAATCTACAAACAAAATACATAATTTTTATTTTGTTTTATGAATTGCAGATAATTGTTCTCTATCTTATCTGTCATGCAAATCTTGGTATTTACAATAAACAATGACAAGAGTACCCATACTCTCATTCACTCCATGAAATCATACCAGTGACAATACATCTAGTAATTTCTATTATGTCTTTCTTTTGTGTAAATCACCAGATTTACAAGTATCATTAGGCTGTAAGTACTTCAGAGTACTAATTCATTATTTATACAGCTCATAACCTTTTATTAAGCTCTCATTGCATATTTGTAAATTGAAATTTTATTTATTTCCCATACATCTACTAATTTCCTGCTATGTGTCAGGTACTAGGTGAGGTGTTGAAGATTCAGAGATCAAAATAACATTTCCTTTTTAGGGATCTTCGTTTAAAAGTGAGGCAAACACTGAAGTATGCAATTTGCAAATTCAGTGGGATTTGTTTCTCAACAGGGCATGTACTCCAAACCAAGGATGCTTAATCACTGAACCACATCCCTAGCTCTTTTTTTTTTTTTTGAGGGTCTTGCTAAGTTGGTAAGGGCCTTGAAAAATTGTTGAGGCTGGCTTTAAACCTGCAATCCTCCTGCCTCAGTCTCCTAAACTACTGGGATTACAGGTGTGCACCACTGTGCCCAGCCATGAGAAGGATTTTTATGATGTAAAAAAGAGAAGTGGGGACTAATGTCAAATAAAATTGAGGCAAAGACATAAAGCCATGCAGTAAAATGGTGTGTTCCCCAAACTTTCCATGTTTTAAATGATAATAAAGAGAAAGCAGGTGCTTAATGGGATTGGAGAGGTAACCAGAAGCCATATCATAGAGAGACAAAGCAACTGTGCTACTCTAGTCTTTAAGGAAAGAAAACATTTTAAGTTGGGAGATAATATTAGGAAACATCCTTTGGCATTGGTGTGGAAGATAAATTGGAGCATGGAAAGAATGAAGCCAGAGCATCATTAGGAAGTTCCACAGCCCAACCAAGTGGTCATTATGGCCTGATGTAATATATTTGGGGGAAAGCAGACTTGAAAAAATTTAATGATCAGTGTGGTACAAAAGAGAAAGAAATAAAGAATGACATCTGGATTTCAGACTGAAGTGACTGACAGGTGGTAATGTCATTACCCATCACAGACACCAACAGAGGAGAGGTAGATTTAAGTTAAGTCCTATCAATATTGAGACAACATGTATGTTCAGTTGTATATATCTTCTAAACATTGAAAAAAGAGATCTGTCATGAAGATATGTATATGATCTGAAAGTTATCAGGGTAGAGATAATAGATAAAATAAAAGTAAGAATGAAATTGAGTTCATATTAATTAGCAACATAATCTGAATGAGTAAAATGAATTATTATCCTCAATAAGAGGGAGACTTCAGTGGTGGGTTGGGTTAATAAATACGAAATAGATGGTATGAAGTGAAGATTATAAAAATTTGTTTTTCCAAATGGCTTGGCCCTTATGGGAAGAAAAGTGATGAAGGAACAATAGAAAAGTCTGTCTCAGAGCAACCAAATATATTTATGTGCATCTTTCTTTCTTTATAATGTAAGAGAAGATTTTATCTGGTTTATAGAAGTAACCAGAAGTCTATTGAAAAATTAAGAGAGTCATGAAAGAGAGGGAGAGGAAGAAGGAAGGGGAGAGAGCTAGGAAGGAACCCGGGGAGAAGGAGCAAGATAAAAATATAGACGGAGGAACTCTGATAGAAGAATGACGAAATGGGATCAAGGATCGAGGTGCAGAAATTAGCTTAGAAAAATGCTAGGGGCATTTTTTTTTCATTCAAAATCAAAGTGGAAGTGTTGATGTAGAAACTGATATGAATAAATTTATAGCCATTTAGCTCTATTTAATTTCCTTTAAATTGAAATGCCCTGTATTTCACTTGCTATCTTTTGGAGGAAGTTTAAACAAGTTAGATACAGACTCCCTTTTCACTTTTCTTTTTCTAAGATACAGTCAGGTTGATTAATTTCTTCCATGGCAGCAAGTCAAGTGCTATTTCTTTGACAACTCCTACTTGTTTTCTCATTGTTACACAATCTGAAGAGGTGGGTTGTATCTTTGTTGATGTCAATCAGCAAAGATTAAAGTTTATTGCAAACCTCGAGCTCAGCTGGATTCTGCCCTCCAAACTCAGGATTTTGAGTTAAATTTGCTCTCTTCAGGTTTCCAAAGGAATGACTCACAGCCAATAAATGCATAGCCTTTCATCCTCAAATTTTCCAAGGACAGAGTGTGGGGATGTGTCCAGGAGATGTTTAATAGCCCCTATTATATTGTTCAGCCTTAATTATCCATCTGGTTTCTCAGACAATTTATTATACTTTGAAAAATCTGAACAGATGGGTTATAGCAATTGAAATGGGGATAGGCAAGGGGGAGGTTCAGCAACGGCAAAAACCATTGAGAGGCAGAACCGAAACATATGATTTCTTTTCATTCTCACCACATCTCTGAGAAGTGCATATTATTATCATTGCTGGAGCAAAGCAACAACTGCTGGGATGAGGCCGGTGTAGGTACAGGTCAACCACTGGGGGCAGGCATGCATTTAGCACATGTTGGTTCACATGCAAGAATGATTCCCATTGGAGAAGGGGATGTTTACAGTAGAGGAGGACATGACAGAATGTATGAGTACCTATAGGTTAAGGCCAGTAGTCATGTTTAGTAGTTGGGTATTTAAAATGTGGTCCTTTGGACTCATCAGCCAAAGAATGAAAAGGTAATTTCTTATTTTCCCTTACAAAGGAAGGGACAGCCAGGCCCACATTCTGGATTTCTAAGTGCTCTGTCCCAGAGGAATATTGTGATGGTCTATTCAGGTTTTTGTAACAAATAACACACAGAGTAACATGAAAAGAGCAGAAAATGACTTCTTATAGTTCTGAAGGCTGGGAAGCCCAAGATAAGGTCCTGGGAGACTCAGTATCTGGTGAGAGCTAACTTTCTTGTTTGTAGGTTGTGACTTCATGCTGTGTTCTCATATTATAGAAGGAGTGTCCCAGCTTTCTGGCATTTCCTTAGTAAAGGCAGAGCCTCCAAATCCTACCTCCTAATACCATTGTCCTTGGGACTAGGTATCAACATATGAATCTGAGGGAGGGGAGACATAAGCATTTAGAACATAACAAGCATTCAAAAATTTTCATGTTTCAGAACTGAAAGTTGTAGTGACACCAACAAGAAATTCTTGCTGTATAGAAACAGAAGACAAAGGAAGGACTGCAGAGCTCTTTGACTGGGAAGGAAGCATAGTGACAGTTTTTGCAAAAGGCCAAACCCCACCTCCCTCTCTTCTCCAAGGGAGCCCTCATTGATTTAAATACAAAACTCTGTTGAATCACAAATGTCAGTAAAGATTTTCCAAGCAGTGGCTGCCTTAGCAGGAATGGAGCTACTACAAGGAGGCAGGTAGCTTCCTTCATGTTGATCTGAGGGTGCAAACAAGCCAGATTAAATTGTGATAATTATGGATTGAAACCCAAGTTTTTCCCTTGTGTCTTCTGAAGTTTTGAAGCATCTGGATTCTTAAGAAATTTGAAGGAGAGGAGGCCATAAAAATGACTGACCCAAATTTCTTAGTAGCTTTGAGCAATGGTAGTGTTTGGAGACAATGTACTATAATTAAGGGAAATCGAAAAGTATGGCTCTCAGTGCACTTCAAAGTTAGAGAAAAGACAGCAAAGGATTGTAGCAACCTCTGGGTCATCCATCCCCCAAAGAGTTCTGTGAGTCCTATGGAAGAAGGTTATGGCAGAAGCTGAAGGGGTCATTTATTTTGGAGTCTGTCAAATACCTAACAATATTGCAGTGACCCGAGTGATAACAGTTATGTAGAAAGGAATTTGTTGTGGTCTGGATGTGTATGTTCCCCCAAATTCCTATCTCAAAATTCTAACCTCCCCAAGATTTGGGGGATATTTTCTAAGAAAATGAAAGCAAATTCAGTGAAACTTTAGAATTTGATAAAATCACTTAGACACATATGCACACAACACATACACACACTAGTGACAACAGAGGACACGTTCAATAAATTTTCATGTTATGGTTGAGGAAACATACTGTTATGCTCGAATTCGGGACCCCCAAAGACCACCAGAGACCCAAGATCCATGTAAGCAGCAAAGAGGTGTTTATTGCGAGCTAGCTCGGTCATCCACGCACACACACAGCAACTGCTGACGCTGAGAGGCCCCCAGCCCAGGGTTTGCAGCAGTTTTATACATTCTTTGGAGAGGGCAGGGACTTCACGTGCATCATAGTAAATCATCACACACCACGGGAAAATCAAATAACAACTCTAAAACATGATTAGCACATTCACTAGCAGGAACAAGTTGGGTAGGGGTGATTGGTCAGTGCAAAAGGGGTATTCGTTTGAACTGATTGGTTTAAGCCAAGAGGGGTGTACGTGCTGAACTACATGGTTTCCCAGTATGTTATCAACCACTATAAAATACTGGGAGGGTCATCTGGCATCCCAGGTATTTCCCTGACTCATGCTGATTGGTGGCTGCTAGGGGGTTGCTATGGATCACCACTTAGCCTGACTGAGTCAGGGACACCTGGGGCAGCAGATCTCTCTTGTTATTTGTAGATAAACAACTTAGCAGGGTGGGAATGTGCTTAGGAGTGCTCTGTGGGTTTTTCCAAGGACAAAGGTATGTCCCTTTCTTGGACAGGCTTTGCTCTGAGATAGAGGCTGGTTTTTCAATACTCATTAAAGTTAAGGGGTTTGCTTAAGCTCACCCCAATTTCCTGTGATGGAACTAAAATTTAAAATCTAGACTCTAGGGCTGGGGATGTGGCTCAAGTGGTAGCGCGCTCGCCTGGCATGCGTGCGGCCAGGGTTCGATCCTCAGCACCACATACAAACAAAGATGTTGTATCCGCTAAAAACTAAAAAAAAAAATAAATATTAAAATCCTCTCTCTCTCTCTCTCTTTAAAAAAAAAAAAAATAAATAAAATAAAATCTAGACTCTAGACTTAAAGTTCACCACTCACTTTGATACAACCGGTTATTCGTGAGGAGTTCTGCACCCTCACGTGTTGAAGTATAACATGAAAGAAGCACACCAAGGCAAACGTATAAAACAGGGTTTATTTAACAAGGGGCAACACAGAGGCCAGGGTTGTGGCTCAGTGGTAGAGCTCTTGCCTAGCATGTGTGAGGTGCTGGGTTCAATCCTCAGCACCACATAAAAATAGATAGATAGATAGATAGATAGATAGATAGATAGATAGATAGATAAATGGTATTGTATCCAACTACAATGAAAAAAAAATCTTTTAAAAAAAATGGGGCAACATAGACTACTCCCAGGAGGGAGAAGTGGGCCATAGCTGGTATCCCAAAAAGGTGTTTTGCCTTTTTTATGTGTCCTAGGCTTCCTTTGTTCTCCTGCTCTGTCTTCCCTTATCTCTCTACTTCAAACATAAGTGAGTAGGCCCAGGAGATCCTTGGTGGGAAGCCAAAAGGTGAGAAACAGATAGTCTAGAGGGGCCAAGTTGGAGTGATCTGGGCAGGAAGGGCACGTAATTAACAACTCCCTGTAGGGAGGGACAATCCCAGAAACTGGTTACCTTGGCAACAGGTTGGAGCTGGGGCAGGTTGTCTTGATAAGGGTAAAGGAAGAGCTCTGAAGGAATTAACATTTCAATTCCTTTATTCTTAGGATCAGACCCTTGCCTATCTGCCTAATTCTGGCTTCAACTTCATTCTACCTTCACTACCTTTCCCCCCCATTTTTAAATTTTTAAAATCTTAAATATAATACTCCTTAAGAAATGTCTCATAAGGAGAAGTATGATCATAAGTTCTTTAAGATCACTGGAAAATCCCATTGTCTGTACCTATTGCTACACATATTCAGATAGTTTGAGCACTTTCAACAAAATGGTTTATTTACACTCTAACAAAGAAACAGAAACTAAATGGAGTGTCAAAAGATGAAGGCCCTGTTTCCACACAAATAATTGTAATAATCCTGAAATGTCACATTAGCATAAAGTGGAAATCAGGAAGAATAGAGTCTCAAACATTTTAAAAGGTGAGCCACGGTAATGAGTATGCAAACTCAGGTTTGTTTCCTGGCCAGAAAATGAGTCTCTGCAATGCCTGTCTCCTAAGGTGTCCAGGTGTGGCTTGGGTATTGACAGCATTCAGGGAATAAATTCCATCTCTTGCTGGGGATATAACTCAGTTGGTAGAGTGCTTGCCTTCCATGCACAATTAAAAATGTCTAATTTTTCTTAGAAATTCACTCAGTCTCTACATTTTTCTCACCTAACACTCTCCAGTCTCAATAGCCCTGCTTTCCATTAGTCCCCAGTGAACACTCTTGCAGTTGATAATGTCCTGCTGGCCAATTGTGACTTTTCTTTTCCTCATTACTCCTAGATCAGGGAGCTTGGTCATCCATAATACATTAGAGCATGGGACTCCTTATCACCCAGAACTGCCTTAACATTTGTTCTGCACCTTCAAGCACAACTCCAGGGACAAAACATTCAGGAAGTGTCTTTATTTTTATTTTTTTCAGGAAGTGCTTTTCATGGTTGTTTTATTCCTTAAATTTACAGCATTAATTAGCTTCCTGAAAGGAAGGTGTTCAGAAGAAATCAAGCAACTTGAAGTTGTGCAAGAGGGAGCTGTTTTTTGTATTTCAGGAGATTGTCACCAAAACACATTCTATCTGTACACATTCACAAACACACTCAGCCCCACATTGTGTATAACAAGACCGGGAATCACCATTTGTATGCACATTCAATCTACCGCTCCTAATTACTAAGGACTGCAATTATTCAAACTGATGAATTATAAAGCATTGTGTTGTCCTCCTAGACAGTGATAATACAGATGCCTGAATAATTAAGTTGCCTTACTCTGGATTGAATATAGATAATCAACATAGAATATTATGAGAAACATAAACAACAGTAATAATGGAAATAAAAATCTCATGAGAAGACAACTTCTCTGGATCTTAGTCTCTGTATCCACTGAAGTATAATGACAAACACATGTAGGCACTTGGTAGATGTTTGTTGAATGAGTGAATGAATGCATTGGTAGGTGAATGACTGAAAGCAACAATAATTGCTCTGCTTAATTCTAGGATTGTTAAGGATAAATTGAGAATTTGGCACATGTTGAAATGTATACATACATATCTACATCTATATCTATAACTATATCTATATCTATATCAGTTTTTTCAGTACTGGGGATTAAACCCATAAACACTCAACCATTGAGCCACATCCCCAGCTCTTTTTTGTATTTTATTTAAAGACAGGGTCTCACTAAGTTGCTTAGTGCCTTGCTGTTCCTGAGGCTGGCTTTGAACTTGCAATCCTCCTGTCTCAGGCTCCTGATGATACCACCAGTTATCCGAGAGGAGTCCTGCTTCCTCACATTTTGAAGTTTGAACATTAGAGAAGCATGCCGAAGCAAGCATATAAAGCAGGGTTTATTTCAAAAGACTTCTCCCTGGAGGGAGAAGGGGACCATAGCTGGTATCCTGGTATCCCAAGAAGCGAGGTGTTCTGCTCTTTTTAGGTGTCCTAGGCTTCCTTTGTTCTCCTGCCCTCTTCCCCTTATCTTCCTGTTTATGTGAGGAGGCCCAAAAATGCTCAGTGGGATGGCCAAAGGTAGGAAACAGGTGGGCTAAAGCGGGAAGGCAGGATGGAGCAGCCCTGGACACCTTAATTAGCAACCTTATAGCTCACTGTAGGGAGGGGCAATTCGTGGGAAGGTCACCTTAGCAATAGGTGAGAGCCTTGGGAGGTTCTTGTTAAGGGTGGAGCAAGGGCTCTGAAGGAATTTACATTTCAATCTCTCAGGGGACAGTCTCCAACTTCCCAGGACTCATTCAAAATTGGCCTCCTTGATCTGACCTGACTTTACTTATCTATACTGACTGACTGTCTAATTCTGGCTTCACCAAGCCAGTGGGATTGCAGGCATGTGCCACCACACCCAGCTGAGAAATATATTTATTATGAGGTAGATCCTGCCTCTGGCATTGGCAACTATGCCATTTTGACAAGGTCACTTAACCTTTACACAGGAACTGAAACACAGCCCAGTAATACATTTTCTACATTACCTTTGTCAAGTAACAGAGAAATGCAATTTGACGATATAAACAGTGCTCCCTTCCCCAAGCTCAGAAGTGAAACATTCCAAAACTTCAAAATGACGAGAATATGCAAACCACTGCTGACCCCGGTGTTATTTGCTGGCCATTTGGGGTTAGTAAATGACTCTTCATGAAGCTGATTTTGAGCAGGAGACTGCCAGTCATCTTCACAGCTCAAGTCTTTACTGAGCTGTCCTGTGATTTAGCACTGGGCATTCAGTATAGGGCCTGGCTCTGTGCCTGTGCACAGTCACAAGGCCATAAATATCCAATATCCATTATAAAGTGCCATTGAGTAGTTGAGTGGAATGTCATTCACATGAACTCACTTGTCATGTTAAGCATTTTTTAAGACAGGAATAAAGCTTCTACCTATCCTACAGGTTTATTTGCTTCCAGGCCCAAAGGACACTTTAAAGGAAATGGAGCAGCTGGTATACCTTTATGGCTCTAAATACTATTCCTTTCTGTCCCTCTCTGATGACCCACGAATTCTTTATTTCTTGCTGAGGTCTTTTTAATCTTACAGGTATTCTGCCTCATGGTTACAGTTATCTGGAGAACTCAGCAGCTAGACTGCTTTATAAATAACGTGTCCCACCTATCTAAAGTGAAGTCTTTGGGGTGACCAAATTTCAGAGGGGAAAAATAGTTAACCCATGTTAATGTCAATTTTCCATATGCCACTGGAAATCCTTTTCCCACATTCTGAGCATAATGTTTGGTGGGGACATTTGAGATGTGTTCAATCATTTCCCCCTAAACTAAAATGATCCAACAAAACTCTCAAACAATTTAAATGCTTTAGAATTATTATTTTTACCTTCTCTATTCTTTCTGACTGCTATCTTAATGTGTAGCTGGAAATGACGAGCTTTTTGTTTCTACTAGTTAGTGTCTTTTTCTCTAGTCTTAACTGCCTTCCTTTTTATAATTATTCTTTTTTTTTCCCCTTTCCTCCTCTTCTCCCTCACGTTTTCCTTTTTCAGCAAATTCAAGTGCAGACTGCAGTGGTGGACTGTGCACAGGGATGAGGGTGTAGTGATGCTGTAAGTGATATTTCTCCTCCTGGCACTTAGTCTAGAGGAGCAGACTTAGATGGAGAAGTAACATCTGAGGTGCTAATTGATTCTGCAGTCAGTTTAGTGTAGGAGCAAGACCATAATAAGATATTAAAATACCATAAATTACTTGATTCGAGAAGTGTATATAGAGTAATAAGGCTATGAAAGAGAATATACTTGGGTAATAAACCATTAGAAAAACAGATTTCCGTAAAAAAACTGAAATCCTTTTCAGATTAAAATGTATAATGTTTAGCAAATAGATATTGTGACATCTATTTTATTTGCTTCATCATCTTTGTTTTGCTACTTTATGGAGATTGCTAGGTTTCTGTGGTTTGGCAATTGTACTGTGATATTACACTATTTGTTTACAATAGAGTTGGAATCTAGTCCTCTTCTTTCCTTTTGCGTACTGGAAATCCCAAGCTGCCTGCCTGCCTCAAGGGATGGTGTGTTTTGAAGATAGAAAGTCTTAGTCTAGTGTCTTTTTTTTCACTTATCTAGGACAGAAAATAGAGAGTAACTGAGAATCCTGATAATTCTACACAAGTTCTCAAAAGTATAAAATGTCTGATGTAAATTTCATTTCCTTCCATGTATTTTACATTTCAGATGTGGTCTGAAAGGTTATTTTAATTTTATATCTCTCTAGATAGTTTTACATTTTTTGAAGTATAGTTATAATTGGCTCTTTAAGGAAAACCAGTATGGAACACCATCCTGATAAGAAAAGCATTTAATTATGCTGTTCAAGTTAAATGCCTGAGGTTTCTCTCCCAAATTACACTAAAATAGGTGTCTTCAAAAATCTTCCAAGAGAATCTCACACTTTATATTGTTGGACTTGGTTTTTATTCCTAATATTTCAGTCCCCTAACAAAGAAATGGGTAGAATGTCTACTTATTATTTTCTGCCTTTTGTTTTTTATTTTAATTTTTTATTCATATTCTGACTAGCTAACTGCTTTCCAGTAATTTTAACTTTCCACTATGTAAGACAATATTTTCCTTTACTACTTTAAGTGCATTCTCTTAAGTTTTGATGTTCAAGAGTATCATCATCAATTAATTCTGAAAGTTAACTTCAAATCTGATTTCTGTGATACAACATTTTCCCAAAGATATGTTCTTAGATTTTTATTTGGAGGTTATCTTTTTGTTTTCTATTTCAAATTGGATTGCATTTTGTTCAAACCACATGATTTCATGTTCTTTAGTATTTCTTGAGAACTTTTTTGTGTGTTTGAGTATACAATTAAAAAAAAAAAAGTCCCACATGTGTAAAATGAATGTGTATCTTCTACAAGGTGTCATATAATCTAGTGTGTTCAAATATTCTATAATGTTACTACTATAAAGAACTTTAACGCCCCAGCCCCTGGCAGCCACCATTCTTCTGTTTCTATGAGTTTGATTATTTTAGCTTTCACATATATGTATGATCATACAAAACCTTCCTTTATTTGGCTTATCTTATTTGGCATGATTAAGGAAGGATGGAATTTCCCTTAGAGATTTTGGAGGTAGTGCAGCCCTGCTTACACATTTTAATTTTTTTGGTACTGGGGATTAAATCCAGGGGTGCTTAACCACTAAGCCACATCTCCAGTCCTATTTTGTATTTTACTTAGAGACAGGGTCTCACTGAGTTGCTTGGTGCCTCACTTTTGCTGAAGCTGACAAAACTAATTCTTTAATTTACAATCCTCCTGCCTCAGGCTTCAGAGCCTCTGGGATTATAGGTGTGAGCCATCCCCCCCCCCCCCCCCCGCCTTGTTTACACTTAGATTCAAATGTCTAGTCTCTAGAACTATGAGAGAATAAATATCTGTTGCTTTAAGCCACCAAGTTTTGTGGTAATTTGTTATGGCAGCCCTAGGAATCTAATACACCAACGACCTGCTTCCACCATCCCCTCTTCTCTCTCAAGTCTCTTCTTCAGCAAACTAATTCTTTCTTATTCATTCTCATTCGACCTCCATTATGTAGTTAACTTCCAAACTATGTCATGTATCTATTGAACTATTCTAACTCTGTTCTCAACATCATCATCTAGATTTCCTACAGGAATATCACATTCAGTGTTTAGAATTCATCATCCTCCTGCCAAACTCACACCTGAGTTACCACATTCTATTAGTGGTTTCAGCATGTTCCTGCCCTTCCCCACCCCCACTAAGCTCAATGGATTATCCTTGTCTTTTCTGTCATCTTTTGCGTATGCTGTCCACCCCATCCTACTGGTGGAATCAGTTTCTATGTCCTTATGGATCATGATACACTCCAGTCCATCCTCTGATTTTTATTACCACCTTCATCAGGATAGACTAATGATATGGATAGACCTCTGACAGTTACATTTGTTAGTCTCTTGTAATTTTATTTACCTCATACATATAGGAAAATTATGCTGTGTGAGTCTCTGGTTTCTTTACTCCCTTGGCAAAATAACTTTAAGACTTCATCATGATATTTGAATAAAATCAAACTGACATTAAAGTCCTCCCCAATCTGTCCCCAGTTCCTTTCAAGCCTTTTTCTTCTCTAATTCCTGTTAGGTATATTAGTTAGCTAAATCAACACTATTTTTCTTATTTGTCCAATTTCCTACACATTGATGTTTTTGTTCTATTTCTCTTTACTTGGTTTACTCTTTTCTTCATTATACAATAATTAAAGTCTGACTATTTAAGTTCAAAGATCGTCTCCTCTGTTCTTACAAACAGTATTTCTACTTTATGTTCTATGCACATATCATGTGCACTCTTCCAGAGTACAATCTTACTGAGAAGAAGAATGAAATATCTAATATAGTGCCAAACTCAATGTTGTGTACACAACAGCCTTTTAAGCATCTTAGAATAAACCCATGCCTATTCCAAATAAAAGGGTCATTCGTTAAAAAGGTCATACCTCTGATTACTTAACTCTGATTATTTCCTTTGTACTCTACTGAGTTTCAACAGTTTTTTTTTTTTTCCCAATCTGCATATCTTTGGCAGCACCCCTGTCTCCAATTCTTGAGATCATTTTATCTTCTTGTCCTCAATTATCATCATAAAGCAATTAAGGAAAGTCTCTCTTTCCTTTCCTTTCTGAGACACTATGCATTCATCATGTTTACTTAATGTTCTTGGGAAATTTTGTGTTTATCTTAAATTGTTTGGATAACACTTGAATGTGTTCAGTGGTGTGTGAAACATTCCTGGAGACTAATGTGTTGACTCTTTCAGAAGGGGGTGCTGGTGCTCTGTTCACAACTACAGAGAACAGGAAGAGTTTCTTTGCACCTTTCAGATTCAGAGGAGCCTCTCTGCACCTTCACCAGCCTTCTGCCCCTCTACACTGGAGCACACACTGGGAGTAGCTGAGCATAGGGATTGCCAGGTGTCCCTGGGGAACTGCCTAAAGGAGAGTGTCCTCATTCCTGAAACTTTCCCCAAAACCCCTGGGTTATTCAGCACTGGTAAGGGTACCTGAAACCTAGAGTTGGTAGCCTCAAACCTGAATACTATGAATGCCTGACTCAGAAATTCAAAGGCCAGGTCATCTGACTTCAACATGATGTCCTGCTTAATGCAAGGAACCGACAGGCTTTTAAAGGAACATGTATTGATGTTGTAGATTATTTCATGTTACTTCTTTTTGTTGTACATCTGACCTTCCTTACCAGGGAAAGAGACATTTCTTCTAAAGCTAATGAATATTCATTAAAGGAAACCTGAAACTGAGTAAAAGGACATTTTTTATGATCCTCCTTCAGAGGAATGGAATATATTACAAAAGCCCAAATTAAAAAATTGAAATTATTTTGACATGGACAATGTTTGCAGAGAAAACTCAGGTTTATCAGAGGAAGAAGAAGAAGAAGAAGAAGAGGAGGAGGAGGAGGAGGAGGGGAGGAAGAGGAGGAGGAGGAGGGGAGGAGGAGGAGGAGGAGGAGGAGGAGGAGGAGGAGGGGAGAAGGAGGGGAGGAGGAGGAGGGGAGGAGGAGGAGGAGGAGATTTGGGATTTTTTGTTACATTAGCTTTCACACAAAACTTTTGAAAATATGTAGCATACTTTGGTGATTGATTGTGGCTTAATGGGAAAAGAACAAATGCTGGACTTGATGTGCTCACAGTTCTCTTTGGTAGGTGGGTCTTGGTTTCCTCACCTGTCTCTGGGGCTGGTTGCAGATTTCAGAGTCTAAGATGCAGACTGAAGGGCAACAGTAGCCCCTCTCTTGCTGACTGCTCAGAAAGGGCCAAAACATGAGCAAAGCACTTCATATACATTAGAACATTTGATCTTCCCAGAAGTCTTTTGATTTAAATGACCTAGCAACCTGCTGTAGTACCCAGCTGGTAAGTGACAGAATAGAGATTTGAAGAACTATCTTACTGTGATACAAAGACATGAAAGAAAGTGTGGAACTGAAGGATTGAAAAATCGAAAGGAAACACCAAAACTCTTTCCCTTTCTTTTTTTTTTTCATTAAAATAAAATATTTTAAAATATATGGTATCCATAAAATTATTTCTCTTGAGGAATTGAAAAGAATGAATATCTGTAGAAGACTCAATAGCAGAAAAACAGACTAGAGAGGGATTTGCAACTCCCGATGTCTATTTCTCAATCTGATATTAACAAATGTTGGTACAAGTCACCTGTCAAATTTGTGCCTAAGTTTCTCCATTAGCAAAATTAAAATGATAATACTGTCCTATTGAACTAACTGAAACACTATGCAGAAAATAAAAAAGTATAAAATACAAGAAATCAACAAGGTAAATTTTTCGATATAAATTCCCTCAACTGCAAACCCCAAACTCTACCCTCTTCTCTTAGTATTTTGAGGAGGATGGAGAATTTTCATCAGTAATCCAGGCTGGTGGTGTAAGTATCTGAAAGATTAACACTAACTTTATCTATGCCTTTGATAGATCTATCTCAATAGGACAGGAGTTTCTGCAGAGTTTTGAGCTTGGATCATAGTGCTTTGATAAAATTAGATGTCTAGTGACAGGATAACCAATCTTTGGATGGGGTAACATTGCTGAATCTGAACTGGAATGGCTGAAAATGTGGGGAAGAAAGGAGCAGGAAGTGATGTCATCATTATTTTGCAAACATTTGTGTTCTGTCTCTATTTCTCTTCTCTCTTTGTGGATAATTTATCAGCATATGTAACAGGCAGGTCTATAGTGATATGTAAAATCTCCTTTAAAAATTCCTCAATACAAATGAATTTTTTCTTTAAGTAGACTTGGTTTATATATAATAAATACACAATATCATCCTATTCTTCCTCTGTGAGAGCTAAAGTTCACCTTAATCAAATAATGTAACCAGTGAAAAGTGGAGCTCAGCTCCAACAAGGGAAAGGGACATTCATAGGCACATGCCATTCCCATTGTTCTCTTCCTTAGGGTTGGTATTCATTTGTATGACTCTCCTAAGACTAATACAAATTACCACATATTTGGTGGTTTAAATAAACGTAAATTCATTTTCTCACCATTGTAAAGTCTAGAAGTCCTAAATCAAGGTGTTGGAGGTAGGGGACACACATTGTAAATCCTCCAGGGGAGGATCCTTATTTGTCTTTTCCTCTAGTAGCCTCACACTGTCCTTGGTTTGCTAAGCATAACTTTAACTTTTGCCTCCATCTTCACATGATTATCTGCTCAGTGCCTGAGTCTTCACATAGAGTTCTCTGTGCAAATTTCCCTAAACGTACAAGGACACTATTCATATTGGATTAATGTCTACTCTTATAACCTTGTCTTTATTTGATTTGCATCTGCAAATATCTGATTTGATTTGTGAATAACAGTGTACTCACTCCTTTCACTGGGGCTGAGGGTTAGCACTTCATTGTATCCATTTTGGAGACACAATTCAATCAATAACAGAACTTTCTGGAGTTTTTTTTTCCCCCCTTTTTCTTCTTTCTTGTCTTTTTCTTTTATCTTTTTTTAAAGAAGATGTGGGAGAGCTTAGGCCAATTAATGGGGGAAAAAGAGATATTGGGATTTCAAGGTAAAATTGTCTTTTGGCAAGATAGATATATATTGTGAGGCAGCCACCACCCTGTCAGGGTAGTTTCCTTTCAGAAGGTGATGAGCCACCTGAGAAAAAGGAAGTCTGAAATAATTAGTAATTAGAATAAGAGCCAGAGCCAGAAAGTAGATTTAAAAAGGGAGGCTCCTGACAGGTCCTCCAGTCCGTATGGGAGCTGGAACCAAACAACTAGAAAATGGTTCCAGTTCTTTATTTAATGGAGAATACACCAAAGATGTGGATAAGGTTTCAGTTGGAGGAGTCTTGCTGCAAACAAGTTGATTGGCATCTTGGCGAGTCATATCCATCTCTGAGAGACTGTGTGGCTGTGTCGCTTCAGCCCCCATCTCCAGTGCAGTGCTGAACCTGTGGTGGAGCAGAATAGGAAGCCACATGTACCTTGCAGTCTCAAACCAGCAGAATGAGAGTTTCCAGACACCAGACTGTCCTACCCAATGACTTCCAGGAGGATTTGGTTCACAGACATTTCACGGGTAGCTTTGGGCAGACATATATTTTTTATCTATTATTTGATTCTACTCATTTTTTTTCCCCTACAAAGCAGCAGCAATAACGGCCCTTCGATTCTGCTCAAAACACAGAGATAATTTTTGAAAGTAAAGAATTTGCTATAAGCAGATCTTCAGAATAGTCTGGGAAAGGATTAAGAGCAGGGCTCTTGCAGCCAGAGAGATCTGGAGTTCCCAGCTGCCGTTTTCTAAACAGTGTGACTTTGGCCAGGGTAAACAATTTCTCCAAGTGTCAGTTTCCTCATTTGTAAAAAGGGATAATAACAATTTGTACCCTTGGGAGACATTTTTAAAGATTAGTTGAGATAAGTCATGAAAAATGCTATGATAAGGCAACAATTTAAGCACTAGAAATGTTATATGTGATTATTTTTCTGGATCCTTTAAACAGACCTCCATGTAAGCATGATTGGGCATACATTAAAATAATATTTTAAGTGTAAATATAAACAATAATTTTAAAGTACTTCAAAATATAAATGTACTTTTAAAATTCCTAGGATAATAACTTTATTAGAGTATTGGTGTTAAAAATGAGCATTTTATTAGTTATATGTGAATTTAATAAGTAAATGAGATAAACAACTTTTAAAGCCCCCCCCACCCTGTAATCCTTAAAACAACAGTAGCAAAAAAACAAACAAACAAAAAAAAAAAACAACACCTAATTTATCATGGAACAACCATTTCTCTAGAGGTATTATGTCAGTTTCTTTTTTCCTATAATTTTGAGAACCAGTGTTATGATTTTTTTCAGTTTTCATTTTCTTGAGTTGTACTATATGAATGACAAATACCATTTTATTGTGATCTTTATTCTGTCAAATAATAAAGACAAGTTTTGCAAAATTCCTTTGAAATAAATGATTCCAGAGGGGGAAAGATAAGTGAATTTTAAAATTATAAATTATTTCCCTACATTGAAAGGCTAATCTAGTCTAAAGCATAAAATATATTCCTTCATAATGTTTTAAAATGATGCTTATTAGAGAAGATATATTCTGACTATATTTTGGCCTAGGGATAATTAAATTTGTGAGAAGAAGAATATGTTATTATAGATAAATAATTAATAAAGAGAAATGCTTTGTGAAAGTATAAGGGACTATAGAGAGGAATTTTAGAGGACAGAAAAATCTAGCAACTCATATTACCTAATTCTGTTTGACTGAGCACATTAAGATGTCATTGGTATTCTCTGCATTCACAGAAGCCAAAATTGCTTCGAGCTGAGACACAGTCGTCTTTCCCACAGTGATGCGTTCTACCAGTTTTCTTGTTTTCGCCATCTTTTCACTATGAATACAGAGATATTCATGATGAAAAGAAAAAAGGAAAAATCATTTCTTTTAGGAAAAATACTTTACAAGCTCATTAGTTCCACTCACATGCCAAGTAAGTTGCATTCTTGATGAAATAAAATATGCATTGTTGTTTATTTTCTTTTTTAAAAAACAATTCTTATCATTTAAGATTTAAGGCTAATGATTTAAGGCTAATGAAAAGATTCTTCCTACCAAAAATGAATCTACTGTTGTTTTTTTTGCCAAAAAATACAATTTCAAGTAAGACCACTGTACCTTTACAAAAGGCTATTATGTGGAACACATGTTGCCCCAACTTCATTTTGTGCTTAGAGAAATGTGCCATATGTTCCTCTGGGTTCCAAGGTTTGTAGTTTCTCCCTTAATCCCTTATCTAAATTATCCTTTTCATGATCACTAGACTACATGCTTCATAATGCAGGAAGCATGTCTATATTGTTTACTAGCACGCTGCCTCATCCAAAGCAACATCTGAAAATACATATGTGATAAATTACATCTGTTCTTCATTCAAGGAAAGAATGCCTGAGCACAGGTTGACCGGCTTCCAAAGGATTTTTGTAAGGAGACCTTACAGTTGGTGCTGCCCAGGAAAACAATTGCAACAACAATATCAGATTACTTAATTACCTACAGTTTATCTGACTTTTTAATCCATGTAGATGTTGATATTCAATTACTTAACACCATTAGACAATAGCTGAGGATAGGAGCCAGTATGTGAAGGACTATTCCCAATAGTCAACAAGAAAGAAGTGAAAAAGAGCCCATGTACTTACATATTAGTTTCTGGAGAGGCCATGGCTGTCATCAGCTTCATAATAGCAGCTAAATTCCCTATTTCTTACTCACTAGTTGATAAAACTGGATAGGGGACATCCATTCCATATAGAGGACCAAGGTCCCAAGGTAGGCAATGACTTCTTAAGCAACTCTTCATTAGGCTCTGCAGATGGAATACAGAAATAAACTTTGGATAACTGACATAAATCCATTGTGATATACAGTTCCATAATTTTCTGTTTCATTAAGTCCTTTCTCACCTGAGAAATGCTGACATGACACTGTGTCATGGCATAGTTTTTGCAATGCAAAGTTGTGACTATTTGGACATTTTGATTGAGGCAGCTGGGGTTCGTATATTTGAGCCTCTTTTGGTTGTGCTCATTAATATTCTCAGAGACATGAATCTTATTTTCTCTTTCCCAGCATAGCCTCTTTCAGAGTTTGGAGTTGAGGAATACAGAGAACTGAGCCAAATGAACAGTAAACATAATGTAACACATGTAGACACAAAATCACAAATTTTTGTTTCCATGTCCCTTTTTATTGCCCTTTAGACACTTCTAGAAGTCAAGCATCAGGTACACCAATAAAGGAATGCTTCATGCAGCTACCAGGAGAGATAAAGGAATGCTTCATGCAGCTACCAGGTAACACTACTGTTATCTTTTTTTTCTTATTTTTTAATTGATTTTTTTTAAATAAATGACAGTGGAATGCATTACAATTCTTATTACACATATAGAGCACTTTTTATGTCTCTGGTTGTATGTAAAGTCTATTCACACCAATTCATGTCTTCATACATGTACTTTGGATAATGATGTCTATCACATTCCACCATCCTTGCTAACCCCCTATCCCCTCCCTTTCTCTTTCACCTGTCTTCCCTACCTAGAGTTTGCTATTGTGAATTGTGCTGCTATAAACATTGATGTGGCTGTGTCCCTGTAGTATGCTGTTTTAAATTTCTTTGGGTATAGACCAAGGAGTAGGACAGCTGGGTCAAATGGTTGTTCCATTCCCAATTTTCCAAGGAATCTCCATACTGCTTTCCATATTGGCTGCACCAATTTGCAGTTCCACAAGTAATGTATGAGTGTGCCTTTTCCCCACATCCTCTCCAACACTTAGTGTTGTTTGTCTTCATAATAGCTGCCATTCTGACTGGAGTGAGATGAAATCTTAAAGTGGTTTGGATTTGCATTTCTCTAATTGCTAGTGATGATAAACATTTTTTCATATATTTGTTGATTGATGGTATATCCTCTTCTGAGAAATGTCTGTTCAGGTCCTTGGTCCATTTGTTGATTGGGTTATTTGTGTGTTTTTTTTTTATTTTAAAAAAATTATTGAGTTCTTTATATACCCTAGAGATTAGTGCTCTATCTGATGTGTGTGGGGTAAAAATTTTCTCCCAAGCTGTAGGCTCTCTATTCACCTCACAGATTGTTTCTTTTGCTGAGAGGAAACTTTTTAGTTTGAATCCATCTCATTTATTGATTCTGGGTTTCAATTCTTATGCTATAGGAGTCTTATTAAGGAAGCTGGGGCATAATCCCACATGATGAAGATTAGGGCCTACTTTTTATTCTATTAGATGCAGAGTCTCTGGTTTAATCCTAAGTCCTTGATACACTTTGAACTGAGTTTTGTGCATGGTGAGGGATAGGGATTTAATTTCATTTCGTTGCATATGGATTTCCAGTTTTCCCAGCACCATTTTTTAAAGAGGCTATCTTTTCTCCAATGCATGTTTTGGCACCTTTGTCTAATATAAGATAATTTAATTTTGTGGGTTATTTCTGTGTCCTCTATTCTGTATCATTGGTCTGCCAGTGCCAATACCATGCTTTTTATTTGTTACTATTACTCTGTAGTATACTTTAAGGTGTGGTATAGTGATGCCACCTGCTTCACTCTTCCTGCTAAGGATTGCTTTAGCTATTCTAGGTCTCTTATTTTTCCAGATAAATTTCATGATTGCTTTTTCTATTTCCATGAAGAATGCCATTGGGTTTTGATCAGAATTTCATTAAATCTGTATAGTGCTTTTGGTAGTATGTTCCTTTTGATAATATTAATTCTGTCTTTCCAAGAGCAAGGTAGATCTTTCTAACCTCTAAGGTCTTCTTTGATTTCTTTCTTTAGGGTTCTGTGGTTTTCATTGTGTAGATCTTTCACTTCTTTCATTAAGTTGATTCCCAAGTGTTTTTTTTTTTTTGTTTTGTTTTGTTTTTGAGGTTATTGTAAATGGGGTAGTTTTCTTCATTTCCCTCTTAGAAGATTTGTCATTGATATACAAAAATGCCTTTGATTTATGGGTGTTGATTTTATATCCTGCTACTCTGCTGAATTCATTTATTAGTTCTAGAAGTTTTCTGGTGGAGCTTTTTTGGGTCTTCTAGGTATAGAATCATGTCATCAACAAATGTGCTATTTTTTTCCTATGTGTATCCCTTTAATTTCTTTTGTCTGTCTAATTGCTCTGGCCAGTGTTTCAAGAACTATGCTAAATAGAAGTGGTGAAAGAGGGCATTCCTGTCTTGTTCCAGTTTTTAGAGGGAATGCATTCAATTTTTTTCCATTTAGAATTATGTTGGCCTGGGGCTTAGAATAGATAGCCTTTACAATGTTATGATATGTTCCTGTTATCCCTAATTTTTCTAGTGTTTTGAACATGAAGGGGTGCTGTATTTTGTCAAATGCTTTTTCTGCATCTATTCTGATTATCATATGATTCTTATCTTTGAGTTTATTGAATGTGATGAATTACATTTATTGATTTCCATATGTTGGACCAACCTTGCATCCCTGGGATGAATACCACTTGATCGTGTTGCATGATCTTTTTGATATGTTTTTGTATTCGATTTGCCAGAATTTTATTGAGGATTTTTGCATCTATGTTCATTAGATATATTGATCTGAAGTTTTCTTTCTTTGGTGTGTATTTGCCTGGTTTTGGAATTAAGGTGATAATGGCCTCATAGAATGAGTTGGGAGGTTCTGCTTCTTTTTCTATTTCCTGAAATAAATTGAAGAGTATTGGTATTAGTTCTTTTTAAAAGGTCTTGTAGAACTTGGCTGTGTATCCATCTGGTTCTGGGCTTTTCTTGGTTGGTAGGCTTCTGATGGCATTTTCTATTTCATTGTTTGATATTGGCCTGTTTAAATTGTGTATATAATCTTGATTCAATCTGGGCAAATCATATGATTTAAGAAATTTGTCGATGCCTTCAATATCTTCTATTTTATTGGAGTATAAGTTTTCATTTCTAATTATCCTCTGTATTTCTGTAGTGTCTGTTGTGATATTACCTTTTTCTTCACATATGTTGGTAATTTGAGTTTTCTCTCTCCTTCTCTTTGTTAGCATAGCTAAAGGTCTGTCAATTTTTATGTTTTTTTAAAGAACCAACTTTTTGATTTGTCATTTTTTCAATTATTTTTTTTATTTTGATTCATTGATTTTAGCTCTAATTTTAATTATTTCCTGTCTTCTGTTGCTTTTGCTGTTGATTTGTAGTTCTTTTTCTAGGGCTTTGAGATGTAATGTTAGGTCATTTATTTGTTGACTTTTTCTTCTTTTAAGGAATGAACTCCATGCAATGAACTTTCCTCTTAGTACTGCTTTCATAGTGTCCCAGAGATTTTGATATGTTGTATGTTCTCATTAACCTCTAAGAATTTTTTAATCTCCTCCTTGATGTCTTCTGCAACCTATTGTTCATTCAGTAGCATATGGTTTAGTTTCCAGGTGTTGGAGTAATTTTTATTTTTATTTTGTCATCCCATTATGATCTGACAAAATGCATGGTAGTACCTCTACTTTTTTGTATTTGCTAAGAGTTGCTAAGTGGCATATTATATGATCTATTTCAGAGAAGGATCCATGTGCTGCTGAGAAGAAAGTGTATCCACTTCATACAGGTTGAGATCTATAGTTTCTTTATTAAACTTTTGTTTGAAAGATCTATCTAGTGATGAGAGAGGTGTGTTAAAGTCACACAAGATTATTGTGTTGTGGTCAATTTGATTCTTGAACTTGAGAAGAGTTTGTTTGATGAATATAGCTGCACCATTGTTTGGGGCATATATACTTATGATTGTTATGTCTTATTGGTGTATGATTCCCCTGAGCAGTATGTAATGTCCATCTTTATCCCTTTTGATTAACTTTGGCTTGAAGTCTACTTTATTTGATACAAGGATGGAAACCCCTGCTTGCTTCCATAATCCTTGTTAGTGGTATGATTTTTCCCAACCTTTCACCTTCAGCTTGTGTATATCTTTTCCTACAGATGAGTCTCCTGGAGGTAGCACATTGTTTGATCTTTTTTTGTTTAATTCAATCTGCTAGCCTATGTTGTTTGATTGATGAGTTTAAATCATTAACTTTCAGGGTATTATTGAGGCATGATTTGTATTCCCAGCCATATTTGTTTATTTTTGTTATTTAACTTGACTTGATTTTCTTCTTTGATTAGTTTTTCCTTTAGGTTACCACCTCCTGCTGATTTTCATTGTTTTTGTTTGTTTGTTTGTTTTTGTTTTTTGTTTTCATTTGTTTCTTCTTCATGGAATATTTTTCCAAGGATGTTTTTTAGTGCCAGTTTTCTAGCTGTAAATTCTTTTAACTTTTGTTTATCATCATCAAATCTAAAGCTTAATTTTGCTAGATACAAGATTCTTGGGTGTCACCCATTATCTTTCAGAGTTTGATATATGTTGTTCCAGGATCTTTTAGCTTTCAGGGTCTGAGTTGAAAAATCTGCCATTATCCTAATTGGTTTCCCCGTACATGTTATCTGATTCCTTTCTCTCATGGCTTTTAAAATTCTCTCCTTATTCTGTATGTTGGACATTTTATTATAATGTGCCTTGGTGTGAATCTGTTGTAATTTTTATACATTTGGCATCCTGTAGGCTTCTTGAATTTCGAATTTCCAATTTGTTCTTCATGTTTGGAAAGTTTTCTGATATTATTTCATTGAATAGATTGTTTATTTCTTTGATTTGGACCTCTATGCCTTCCTCTATCCTAATAACTCTTAAATTTGGTCTTTTTATGCTATTCCATATTTCTTGAATGTTCTGCTTGTGGTTTCTTTCTGTTACCACTGTGTGGTCTATGTTCTTTTCAAGATTATGTATTTTGTCTTCATTGTCTGATGTCCTATCTACCAAGTGGTCTACTCTGTTGGTGATGCTTTCATTTGAGCTTTTAATTTGATTTATTGTTTCTTTCATTTCAAGGATTTCTATTTTTTTTTTAGAACCTCTATTTCCCTCTTGAGGTGATCTTTTGCTTCCTGTATTTGCTTATGTAGCTCCTTGTCACAGTGATTTTTCACTGCCTGTATTTGCTATCTTATACCTTCCTTGAGTTCACAGAACATTTTAACCATGTACATCCTTAACTCCTTCTCTGTAATTTCTTCTGCTGTGGCTGCCAATGATTCTAATGATGTGGTGCCTTGATTTGTTTGGGGCACTTTCTTCCCTTGTCTTTTCATGTTGCTCATGTGTCTTCCTTTCAAGCTCTGTGGGTCTGGGGTGTTATTGTTTTTACCCTATAGGTTTATAGTGCTCTTGTGGGGTTCCAGTACCTCTCCTTTGTGGGGAAGGACAATGTTAACAGATCCCAGTATCAACAATATACCACCTATGTATAATTTGCTGTTATTAAGATATTTACAGTTTACTCTCAATGCACAGAAATGTTGAATTCAATTATTATCTAAAATATAAATATTACATAAAATATAGTTTTGTAAAATGGTTTACAGTTTCTGATGGGGGACAGTGAATTGGGGGTGGGACATAGGGCCACATGCTGAGGCGGTAGGATGTGAGTATATAGAGTTAATATGTCTTAGGAAGTGTGAAAGAGAAATCTAATAAAGAAAGTTAGTATCAAGAGAATAGATAGGAAGTAATTTAGTGTAGACAAGTATGTGGGAAGATAGTAGAGTACATAAAACAAACACACATATGTATTTAGAAAAATATAAAATGTTAAAATAGTAAAATTCAGAGGGGGGAAGAAAAATGAAGGGTGAAAAAAAAAGGAAAAATAAAGGGCATATACAAAACCTCTATATTATATTATTTAGATGACTCAGTCCTCAAAATCCTATTTCATGCAAAGTTCTTGGTTTCACATATATTGGGGATGTGAGGGCCAGGGGATAGAGGGATAGAAGAAAAAGATTAAAAAAAAATACTCAAAGGAAGAAACCAGGATTGTTGCTAGTTTTAGAGATCCATATCTTTCCTGTTTCTCTTCTCATCCAATAGGTGGGGTTGTCTGTTGTAAGCTGGTGTCTCTGCTCTCAGGATGGTGGAGGTAACCAGGGCAGAAAGACTGGCCCTGATGCAGGGCTCCTGGAAGTGGGGAGTGGTACCTGCCATTTCCTGAAAGGAGACTGTACCTCAGGGGTTTCTTTTTGGGATTGCTCATATGACTTGAGTCATATCTATCTGCCTGGAGTTTTCCCAATTCCTGGTTTCTCTGTTTGGCTTCAAATTTTAGCCCTATCTCTCTCCCTTAGCACTTCCCAACTGAAGGACCTCTCACACCAGGACTCCTGTGGGCTGCACCCTGGTCGCAATGCACACCTGTCCAACTGAGAGTTGTTTTGTGTTGGGCAGCTACTGTGTTGGATTACCACCACTGGGGAGAGGGGGAAGTTAGAAACCTGGTACCTGGCCAGCTGGAGATCTGATCTGGGTGCTGCCCCCATCAAACATGGCGGGGAAGGTGAACCAAGATGGAGGCAGTCTGCTTCCAGCACTGGGGTGCCTGGTGGGGTTGGGAAAATGGGTGATGGTGTTATGCTATGGGTAGGTAGCAGCTGAATGACCTGCATGGGAGTGGAGCACAGTCTGGAGTTCTGCAGAGGTGCTGATAGGTGAATTTGCTAAGGTGCTTACGAGCTCTGTATTGGCTAGAACTTTGGGCTTTGGGTTTGGGGAGCTAGGAGTCTGGAGCCCTACTTGAATGCTGAGGATTGGAGCCCTGCATGGGTGTCACAGCACTGGTGAATCTGTAAAAAGCAGCTGTATAGGGGCCCTCTTATATCTCTGAGATGCAGTATTCTGAGTAGGTGAGATTTGGATCATGGAGTGACGCAGAATGCTGCCCCCTTTGACCCACCATCTTTGTTCTTCTCCATCACTATTATTTTTAATAGATAAAATTATGTTAAATAATAAAGTTTTAACAAATAGAAATTCATTTTTAAAATGAAGAAGCATTGCTGAAAAATCAACCCTCTGGAGAAAACCATTTATTTATAGCTCCCTGTAACTTTCTTATGTGTGTTACTAGATTGAAAACTTTTGTCAAGGAAGGGAAAAGCTGTGATGTACCATACAAATTGATATTTTATAACAAAAAAAAATCTGATTCAGAAACTAGACTGTTTTATGTATCTGGATTTTCTGTATCTACCATTTTAACCTTGGTACTCAAATTTAATTGGAAAACAGAAAACTACCTCTTGATTATCTTCTCTGTTACACAGTTGTGAGAGAAAGAAACACATTTGGACATTGTCTCCAGATATCTAATGCTTTATGGAATATTCTCCCAGGTAGCAGTGTTTTAAATTTCTTTTTCTTGTTCCATATGCTGTTTCTTTGGGTTGTATCCATTGAGCAATGGGATTTTCCAATTTCCATATTAGATTATAATTCATTGACCTTTGAAGGCTGCTTTCTACATTGAAAAAATGGAGACATTTTAAAGGCCTGTTGAGTCTTTTAGAGTTCTTACGGCTGTTTCTGTATTTCTGGAGGATTTTGTGGAGCCTCTGGAAAGGTCACTAGGGGGATTAATATTGAACATGAGGCCAACTCCTCCTCAAATCTATTAAAAAAAAAATTGGCCAAATTGTTCTCTGATGTGGTTGTACCAATTTATGCTCTCACAAACTAATCTTTAGTATGTGTTCATTATGTGCCAAACAATAGACTATTTTATGCATATCAGCTCACTTTGTTTCTATATAGACTTACACATTTGGGTGCTATTATTATTATCCTTATTCTAAAGATATGAAGAATGAGGCACAAGGGAGACCAAGTAACTTGTCCAAGCTTATGCAGCTGAGTAAGTGGCAGAGTTGGGATTTGGACTGAGTCTGAATCTGAAACACACAGTTTACGTCTCAGTACCAGTTGACCCTCATCCTTTCCCAACATTGCTATTATCAGAACTTGAAATCTTTGTGAATAAGATGATTGCTAAATTGTACCTCTTTTAATTTTACCTTGTGCTGGTTAATAGTGAGGTTGACATTTTCATATGTTTATTGTTTTTTTTCCCCCTTCTGTGTATCAGCTTCTCACATTTCTGTTGGACTGTTTGTCTTTTTATTTTTACTTACAAGAGTATCTTATAAATCCTAAATATTCTCTCTTTCTCATTGGTAGATACTATAAATGATTTCTACCAAAATGTGGCTTTTTTTGAATTTGTTTATAATAAATTTGTTTATAATGGTTTTTGTTTTACGTTCATTTTAAATATTAAGGTAGTAAAACTTGTACATTTTTTTCCCTTAATGATTTATGCTGTTTAGTTCTTATTTAAGTAATTCTTCCCAGTTTCAAAGTTCTGGAAATATTCACCCACATTTTTTAATGAAAAATTTAACTTTCAAGCTTTTACATTTAATAATTTAATATATCTAACATTAAATATTATTTATGTAGTGAGATAAAGGACACAGTTTTAAAATATAAATATATATACATATATATATACACACACATATATACATATAATCAATTATTACAAAAGCATTTATAAAATATTATTTCCATGCTGATTTCTAACACTCCTTCTATCTTATATACACACTAGCTCTCTTAACTATGCCAAATCAATGATACATCTTCTTATTATAACTTAATTTTTAAATTTATTCTAATTAGTTACACATGATAATAGAATGCATTTTGACATATTGTACAGAGATGAAGCACAGCTTCTCATTCCTCTGGCTGTACGTGGTGTTGTGTCACACCAGTAAGTATAGTCATACATGTATATAGGGTAATAATATCTGTCTAATTCTACCATCCTTCTCATCCCAAATGCTCTACCTCTCCCCTCACTCCCCTCTGCACAATCCATAGTTCCTTTATTCTCCCCCACTGTCCCCATGGATCAGCATCCACTTATCAGAGACAACATTCAGCTTTTGGTTTGGGGGGATTGGCTTATTTCACTTAGCATGATATTCTCTAAATCCATTCATTTACCTGCAAATGCCATAATGTCAATTCTTCAAGTCTGAGTAATATTCCATTGTGTATACATAGCACATTTTCTTTATTCATTCATCTATTGAAGGGAATCTAGTTTGGTTCCATAGTTTAGCTATTATGAATTGAGCTGATATAAACATTGATGTGGCTATGTTGCTGTAGTATGCTGATTTAAAGTCCTTTGGGTAAAAGCCAAGGAGTGGGATAGCTGGGTCAAATGGTGTTTTCATTCCAAGTTTTCTGAGGAATCTCCATACTGCTTTCCAGAGTGGTTGCACCAATTTGCAGTCCCACCAGCAAAGTATGAGTGTCTTTTCCCCCACATCCTTGCCAACGCTTATTATTGTTTGTATTCTTGATAATTGCCATTCTGACTGGAGTAACATTAATATTAATTTTTATTATGTATTGGAATGAGTACCAGTCACCTAGCTCTTTAAATTTGTCTTGGCTTTTCTTGCCCATTTGCTTTTCCATGTGAATCTTAGAAACTGTTTATAACTTCCAATAAAAGCTCTTGATGTTTTGGTTGGAACTACATTGAACATACAGAAGAATTTGCAGAAAACTGACATTTTTATGTCACTGTATTCATTTCATGACTATTTTATATCTTTAGCTAGGTATTTTAAAATGTCTTCCCAAGGAATATTCTATATTTTTATATAAAAGCCTTACACATCTTTTATTGGGTTTATTTTTGTCTGCTTCAGGTTTCTATGAATAGTGTCAATACATATATATTCATGAAATTACATTTTGTAATTATTTGTATATGATATGTAAGAATTTAATCAAGGTATGCAAATTCATATTATTGATTAGTGTCCTTGTTGAACTCTTAACATTCTAATGTCTTTTTATACTCTTGCATTTTCTGTGCAATAGTGTTATTTGTGTATTACGATTCATTTTCTTTCTTTCTCATTTCAACATGCTTTATTTTTAAAAATTTTCTTATTCACTGGCTGGTTCAGCACCGAGTACAAGTGGTGATAACAGAAATCCTTTTCTTTTTCATGATATTACATAGAATGCTGATAAGCTTCACCACTGAATGTACTACTTGTTCTGAGTTTTTAATAGATACACTTCTGGGACTGTAAAGAAACTATTTTTATGTTTCTTCACAGTCAGAGCTTTCTGAACAAGTTTTACTGAAACCTCAGACCTTAACTATAAGAACAAGGCTTGGTAGTTAATTTATGACTGATCTCTGGAGGACTCTAGAGAGGCTCACGTGTTTACTTTCAAGTGGGGGAAGAGATCTGAGACCTTTGGTGGTAAAGCTAGACACTGGTCTTCTCTCCCCACTGAAGGAATTTTATTCACACTCTAGAAGGTAAGAATTAAAACCAGAAACTATAAACAAAGAGCAAAGGTTTTCCTTCTTCCCCCCACCCAGGCAATGGCTGTTTTTTTTTTTTTTCCCACAGAAAAGCCCAAAATTTATTTTAGGGTTCCTTGCTTACAGTAGACTCTGCTATGTGCAGGATTTATCATCATTGCCCTACCCCATGCATAAAAATTGAGTCAATAGGAACTGGTATGATTCTATTTTTTCTAAGTAATAATTTGCTGTGTTCCAGAAAAATAATATGTATATGCAGTCAATATAATAACATTTTATCAGATTAATGCAATTCCTTTCTATTCCTCTTTTGCTGAAAAACTTTGTCATGAATAGTATTGAATTTTAGCAAATGCTTTTCTGAGTCTATTGAGATGATCTTAAGTTTTCAGAATTTAATATCTGAACTTCAGTTTTGCTTCATTTATATACCTACAACATTCACCTTACAATAATTGATAATTTATACAGTGTTTGTATTTTCCAAAATACAGTACTTATCTGTTTCTCGGCCCAAAAATTCTGTTTTGGATTTCAAGTCTTACTTCAAGTCTGGATTCAATTTCCTGTCTTTATAATTATGTCTTTTGGAGATCTACTCAGAAACATCCCTGAGTGGCGTTGTCTCAGTTTTCGCTGATTTTAAAATGTGTTTATTTCCACTTAGGTTTTTTTTTTTTTTTCCTCAGAGTTATCATGTTCTGCTTTTCAGTCAGGTTGATGATTATTTTCACTCAAAACTTTGAAGAAATCCCATGATCTTTTGGCTTCTATTATTGCAACAGAGAAAGATTTTCCCTTAACAATCCACTTGAATTATTACTGATAACTAAGTCTTCCTATTAAGAGTTTAAGTCTACTACAAAAATCCTGTTGATAAACAAATTCTCTCTAGGATGACCCCGCCATCCTGATGTGCCCAGGATTACAGTGGTGCATAGGATACAGGACTCTTAGTTTTAAAACCGGGAAGGTCCTGGGCAGGTAGGGAAGAGATGATCACTTTAGACATTCTACTAGAATAAAGTGGCGAAATGTTGAGAACATTGCCTGGCACACTGCGGATGCTTAGCAAATATTTGATGAGCGACTGTATAAGTGAATGAATATTTTTGCCACATAGGGGAAAAAATGAGAGGATTCAAAAGACCTTCCCCCAAGGGGGAAATAACTAAGTTCTCAGATGGAAGATCTTAGATCAGTCCTCAGGTCAGATACTTTTAGCAGGACAGGGTGACTATAAGGGGAAACAAAGACAAATGGGCCCTCAGAATTCAGAAGGGTTGGAAAGGCATTGCCCACAAGACTCAACTGGCCCTTTTAAAAGACTTTAAATGATAATGGCTCCTGCTAATCTTCTGGTGATGAGGTATACCTCTATGCCGTTTCTTCCAGTTTTTCTAGTTTTAGGCGAGTTGTATGGTAGTGGAAATGGAAACCATTGCAAAATGCATTGCCTTTTTTATGATATAAAGATTGAGAATTGTCAGGTCGTTTTCTCTCCAGACATTCTGCACCTCTGTAGCCTCAGAGTAAGTGCTTTCAGGATGTCAGCACATCAGAATGGGGCAGAGTGAAATGGAGAAGTGTGGGTTTTGCCACAGTGCCCACTTCCTAAGCTGTTTGGAAAGGGAGGTGCTGTTTGTTTTAAAATAGGAACTTGAGCCCTTGTAACCAGGCATAGTTAACATGAAAGGTACGCTTTGATTCCACAATGTATTTCAAACATGTTTTATAAAGGTGCAACTGATTCA
Organism: Callospermophilus lateralis; assembly: GCF_048772815.1. NCBI lineage: Eukaryota > Metazoa > Chordata > Mammalia > Rodentia > Sciuridae > Callospermophilus > Callospermophilus lateralis. Next base: position 120,705,993 of record NC_135306.1, on the reverse strand, counting down.
CAGGGAAATTAAGATTCAGTCTAGCCTTCTGCTGTGGTGTCTAATGCTGGGGAACCCTCCTTTCCCAGATTGGCCATTTATTTTCTTTTAAGAGATAATATTATCCATACTAACAGCATTACCAACAGAGACATTTTCTTGATTCTTAAAAAAGAGTCCAATTTATTTGAATGATTTTCTTCATTTTGATTTATGTGAATGCAATTCTGGAATAGCCAACACATTTCTTTTAAGTATTAAGGGTAAAATATAATACAGTTATACTAAATTTATCTGACCTGCATTCAGGGATCAATCTGAAAATTCCTGTTTGTGAATCACAGTATTGTTTTTCAGACTGATTGATGCTGAACAGCAGGAAAAGAGGATTTATTGGTGCAATTTAAAAACTTCTCAAGTCATTTAAAGAGACCAAATAAATCCTTTTCTCATTTATTTTTTTTTTTGAAAAGCCTCCTCTGTTTTCATCATTTAAAAACAAGAGAGAGATTCAATTTTTAAAAATGTTAGAAACATATAATACATGAAAATATGGTGGATTCTATAGCATGCTACATTCCAGAAATAACCCAGCATTCCTCATACAAAGAAAAAGGGATGTGTTGCAAAATCCCTTGTGAGATAGCAAAGGGAAACAGATCTAGTCAGAACTGGAATGAAAATAGTGTTCAATCAAATGCAGAGAATGAAGGGATAAATTCAATCTATAAACCATAACAGGCAGCATGATAAGGCCTGGTTTTAATCCTATTACATGGGAAGAAGGTACATGCTAAGCTGGAAATTATTGCAATTACCTACACTGGTGATTTACAGGATGGTTGAGAAAAAAGTAATGAAACCAATTTCTTACTTACTTGCATTGGAGGCTTTCTCAGGTCTTTGAGTGTACAGAATGGTAGAAGATTACAGCAGAAGAATCTAATGCTACAAAAACACAGCACAGGCAGTAAGAAATCTAATGAAGTAATCAGAGCAGAAGAGGGAGAGGTGGATGAAGCTAAACATTTCGGAAGGCTTATTTCTGAAACTTTCCTCTATAAGAGTTTCTTAAGGCCACTCTTCCATTCTATGCAGCTTCTTTTGCCCCTGCACCTCTTCTTTTAAAGGAGTGTGCAGCATTGCATTAGAAAATAGAACATACTTGATGCTCTTTAGACACCAACATTCACCATTTTACTCTCTGAGGATCTGAATTGGGAGGGTCATCATTTTCTTATTTGTTCACTTTTATGTTTCTATGTAAATCCACACAGATATTTTATATTGGTAACTGTATTTATACTTAGGGCATTTTATATGTTTAAAAACAGAATTCTCTGCCAGGTGGACATTCAAGAGTACTACCTTTGTAAAAAGTGTCCGAAGGAAACCAAGTGGCTGCAGCTTTTGTGCAACCCTCTCCCACAGCTTCTGTTTGAGTCATCCCCATTCTCAGATACTGATCTCTAGGTTCTAATTCCTTCTTTAGTTCTAATAACTTTCCATTCAGAAAATCTCAACCTTACCTGTTGCTTCCTAACTTAATTCCTCTGATCTGCTCCCTTAATATATGATTGCCTTTCCTATATTGATTCATCTTCCATTCCTGACACTTATTTCTCTTAAAGCCATTGGCTGTATGAATCTGCCTCTTCACTTTTCCCGTATCTCTCCTTTTCTGCCCTCCTCCTCCTCCTGTCCTTCACTCACACATGGGGAAACCATGCTCAGACAGCAAACCCTCTTCATCTGTGGCAACTGTCTCTTCCCAGAAAGATCCTTCTGCAGGATTTGTCTTTACCTACATGTACTGGGAAGAGTATAGAACAATAAGTAGAGACAACTCTTGCTTGATTGTATCTTCCTGTGTGATATTGATCATAGAGGGTCTTGTCTACTGATTTATGAAAATATAAATACATAGAGGGGAAAATGCTGTTTAAACCAAGAGCCCTGGAGTCACTAGAGTGGGTGAAAATTCCATCTCTTTCTACCAACCCTAAATTTACCAACTTTCCTAATTAGTCTCATATCACACATATCAAGCTCACTTAGGAGAAATTGCTGCCAAATTTGAATATGGTTGAGTAGTTAGAAGAGGATTGATAACCTACCTCTGGAGTTCTTTATCTTACAAACCCCATCAAAGTCTAATTAAGATAGAAATGTAGGACTCCAAGCAACTACTGGCTTCTTAAAGTGACTGAACCCACAACTTACCAGTACCCCATGCTGTCAGGTAAATAAGAAAGACTCCATTTCCAGATGGTTGCCTGTGGAGGATTTGTAGCTCTCCTGTTCCCCTAACAGGGACCTTAATTCTACCATCTGGTTAGGAAGCTATTCCAGATGTCTTCCAGTTATTTAGCAACCACCCCCAGAGTCCTCCTTCCCTCTCTGAGTTCCTTAAGTATGGTGGCCAAGCAAGATCAAAAGAGCAGGTGAGTTGAGATGATTTTGTAGCTATTTTTTATTGTTTTATTATTTTATATGTAGGGGCAAAGACTATAAAGATTTTTCCCCTTTCCTTTTGATGGAGTATTTCTTCAGATCACACCTGTCTAACCCATCCCGAGAGACTTCATCAAGGTCTGATTTAGCAATAATAGAAATTGAGGAAATCTGAAACTTAAATATAATAACTACCTGTCATGACTGGTTAAAGATATGACAGTGATGCCACAGTACAGAGATACTTCCCACTAATCAGAACATCTTCTTCCCTAACTTCTGCAGCCTAATTAAAACCAGCCTCCACAGCAATTGTTTCGCCATCTCTACCTCCTGTCAGGTCACTCTTTCTGAACCTCTGAGATTCAAAAGCAGCCTTAGGCCTCCAGGTTTGAGGTCTGATGCCAAAGTCAGGTATCTGGAGCACTGCTAACTATCAGTCACTTGCTCACGTGCAATTACAAAGACAGGAATTCAGCTAATTAGACAATGGCTGTTCAATCCACCAAAAACTCTTACGCTAAAGAGAAAGACACTTTTTTTGTTAATATCATATGTGAAAGTCTGTTTTTTAAATAGAAAATTACTTTGAGAATGTTGTTATTTAAAAACAGGAACAAATCACCTTATTATTTTCAGGGTGAAATTCTTTCCTGACCATCTCTCTGTGGTTCACAGTCCCTCTTGATGTTAATTTTATTTTAATTCCTCAGGCAAGGAGGAGGAAGGAGACAGCTGGGTTCTAACTGAACCCAGGCTCTGAGACTATGGAACTGAGCAGGGTCAGGGATGACAGCTCATTCTAGGGGGTAGCACAGAGGGGAGAGCTAAGTAAAACCTCCAGAGAACTGAATAGACTGAACAAATCATTATTCTTTTTTAAAATTTTTTTTAGTTGTTTATGGGCCTTTGTTTTATTTATTTATATGTGATGCTGAGAATAGAGCCCAGTGCCTCACACATGTGAGGTAAGCACTTTACCACTGAGCCACAACCCCAGCCCCAACAAATCATTCTTCTGAGGGTGACAGCAAGAAACACAAAACTTGGCCTAAAGGCAAGGGGAGTATGTTTGGAGACAGTGAATAAGAACAGGTAGGTTTTAGATTCAAGAGTATGGGCTTACACTGGTTCTACTGCGAGGGGCTATCTGTGGCCACTCTCTTAGGAGATGAGGGAGCCTCCAAGTGTGTTGGGAAAACTAGCCTCCCCTTCAGGCTCAATGTTTGAGAGATAGATAAAAATAGAATATAAAACAGGAGGTTAATTCCTGCTTCCAGCCATACTTGGGACATTTAGTAACATAAATGCACTTGAGGACACTAAATATGCTTGAAAGCTGGTCCAGACTCACAAGATCAGCCTTAGTGGTAGACATATTTGTATGAGTTGAGATTTGATTTCCCACCCTCCTACTTATTCGCAATAAGCATGTGCACTTGTGGGAGAAAGGAAAGTCCACAGGCAATTCAACATCTTTCAGATTAGTGGGTTTTCAACATGTGGTATCAGGAACACTGAGAATTCCTGAAACCTATCCCAAAAACTCACAGATGGAAACTACTTTCTAGCAATACCAAGATGATATTTGCAATTATTTTCTCTTCTTTTTTATGACTGTACAGTGAAGTTTTCCAGTATGACATGGTAACAGACAGAAAGTAGAGATAAATGAGAATCTGACTGATTTCTGTTAAACTATTTACTATTTGCAAAAATGGAAAACAATTTCTCTCTCTCTCTCTCTCTCTCTCTTTCTCTCTTTTTTCTTCCTATTTTTTTTTTTTTTTTGTGTGTGGGGCATTTGGCCCATCTAGATATTTTTTTTCATAAAGCCCTTTGTTTATATGAACACATTATGTGTTTATTGTTCTTAGTTTTACATAAATTTTTAAAATCTCTCAATTTTAACTTCTAATATGGTTTACTCATAAACAAAAGCTTTGGAGGTCCTCAGTAGTTTTTCTGAGTGTAGAAAAGACTAAGACCCAAAATCTTAAGAAATCTTGCTTTAAGTCTATGCTTTCCTGTACTTTCTCTTCTCATTGTAGGTGGAGTTGGCATCTATGATTAGTGTGACGGCTCCATACAAGCTCCTCTTGAAATCTTTCCCCATTAGTTTATTAATGATGCCCAATTTACCACCATTTGCATTTCATTCATCTGAGTAGAGTGGATATACAAAATAGAAATCTGTAAAAGTTAAAACCCATTAACCTTCTCAGCAGTTACTATCTTTACTATGGTCAGTTCCAGAATAATAATACATTAATCAATAGTTCCCAAACTTTAGAGCACATGAAGACGACAATTTGTTTAGCAAAGATTACTCATTCTTTGCTCTTTGAAGGCAATGTTTGAAGGGTATGGCTCAGAAATCCACATTGAAAGAAACTTCAGGTTGTTCTTAAGTAGGTAATCAGGGGACCCCCACTTACATATATAATCATCTAATTGTCTTGTTCTCTGCATTTTACCCCTTGCAGCAAAGTTCATGGTATCTAGCAATGAGATTGATGATGTGGTAAGATATCAGGTGCCCAGGGTAGGAAATCTCAGCAACTGCCTGGTGAGTCAGAGTCCAGAAGAAATGTGGGGATGCTGAAGTACAGGATTAAGGACAACTTGAGGATGTTGTGAAGCTTGGTATGGAAAGAGAAGGAGAGGGAATCAAGAGAACCCACATTAGAGGTCGAGTCCTTGCTGTAGGCCAACAGTGTACCTGTGACACCTTAATTCTCACAACAGCCTTGAGAGGAGAAGATTATTATCTCTGTTTTTCTATCACAGATATTCTATGCACCTCCAACCTCCTCCCTCTGGGGAACATCAGAAACACAGAAGAGCTGCTTCTTACTATACTAAATAAAATTCTATACTAATTGTTGTAACACATCCTCTTTATCTGTCCACTGAGTAGGGTTCAAACATGGGGATTTTGGAAACATCTCCAAACATCTGCTGCTTCCAAGCTGGTGTGCCTCTTTCCAGTTGCAAGTCTGTGCCTCATTGTTGTCAAAACCAAGAACCCATTCATGATTCTGCTGAGCTTACTCCTATTTGGTGGAATTGCTTTTTACTGCAACAGGTACCAGATAAGGATTCTGTAGGTACTGTGTTGAAAGGGGCTTGTTTCTTACTGCAACTATTTATCCTCAGTTTTGGCTCAAACCAGTCCAAAGGAATCTACCTTGTCTCCTTCAGACAAGATTGTTAGATTTAGCAAAAATAAATGAAGTAGCAACAGTGACTCCCAATTAATTTGACTTTCAGATAACCAATATATACACATTGTAAAGCATTGTCATGTCCCAGGCAATTCAAATTGAATTGGATGCCCTGTGTTTTGCCTGGCAACCCTTCAGAAAAAAATCAGTGCTCCACAATACCTCTCCTAATTTTACTCCCCAGTGCAGAATGGTCTCCTCTTCTTTGTTATCTGCTTTCTGGAGAAGATCTGCATGTTTTGGATGTAAGACATTTTACCACTTTATTTTTTGGGAAACAGAGGTTCAGAGAGGTTAATTAACATGCCCAAGTTCTGACTCTTAGCTTGTGGTAGAGCTTAAATTTAAACTCAGATGTGGCTGCTCCAAAGCTAATTTCCTTTCTACTACACTTCATTCATACCTCAACAGGCACTGGGGAAAAGAGGGATGGGAGAGTGTCAGTAAAATTTTACCATTTTGTAAAATTTCATGTGTGTGTGTGTGTGTGTGTGTGTGTGTGTGTGTGAGAGAGAGAGAGAGAGAGAGAGAGAGAGAGAGAGAGAGAGAGAGATATTAGGTGTATATTTTAAGTTGCTGAAACAGAGATAAAATTATGATTTTCCAATCATAGGTGGGTAGTTCAGGCTGGTCCAGCAGCTTATTCCAGAAGATAATTCTAAAATCCAAATTTCTTTTACCATGTGGCTTTTCCCTCTGAATCACCACAATGATCACTTTCCAACTCAGGTGTGTTATTGATGTTAATCAGATTTTTGTTGCTGTAACTAAAATCCCCAACAGGAACAACTTAGAGAAGAAAAATTTCATTATGGGCTCACAGTTTCAGAGATTCAGTCCATGGTCAGCTGACTCCATTGTTTTGGGCCTGAGTGAGGCAGAACACATGGCAGAAGACATGGCAGAAGAAGAGGTGCTTCTTACTATACCAAATAAAATTTTGGTATAGTAAGGAACAAAATATAATCCCCAAAGGCACCCTCTCACCCCCAGTGACATACTTACTCTGGGCATGCCCCACCCACCTGCCTATAGTTATCACCTAGTTAGGTGTCCAAATTATTAATCCATCAAATGGATTAATTATCTGATGAGATTATAGCTGTCAGAATCTAATCACTTCACCTCCAAACATTCCTGCATTAACACATGAGCTTTGGGGGAGATAGCTCATATCTAAACCATAATATCAGGCAAGAGTAAAAGAGTGAGTAAATCCAAGATAAGCAACTTTATTTTAAAAACTGGCATTAAATATTATACTTTCTATTTAAGAGACACACTCTAAATACATGTTATTATCTTCCTTAATCTCTCATTTGTATTTAAGTTAACATACTTTTCTAGTATAGAACTAAGCTTGCATTCCTGGAATGAACTCAACTTAATCATGATGCATTATACGTTTTTATATACAATTCCAAATTTGGTTTGTTTATATTTTGTTAGGACTTTTGTGTGTAAGTCTATGAGTGAGAGTGGTTTGCACTCTTTTTTTTCTCATATAGCTTCATAATAACTAATTTTATATCAAGTTATACTAGCCTCTTAAAATATACAATAGAGAACTTTATTTCTCTTGTCTTAGAAAGGTTCTGCATACATTGGATTTATTTTTTTTCTTGAAAATTTGGTATAACTCAGTGTTCAATTCTTTTGGGTAATTTTTTAACTGTCATTTAATTTATAGTATAGAGACTTACTAACATTTAAAAAAATATTTATTAAACCATTAAAATTTGTAATATTGTCTTTGTGTGATTTCTTCTGTCTTAATCAGTATTTTCTGAGGTTTGTCAGTTTTATTATTGTTTCCAACATATTAACTTTGTTTTTTTCAACCTTTTATGTTTGGTTTTAGTTTTTTCCTCCCATAAATTCTTGCTTTTTTTCCCATTATTTCATTCTTTCTATCTGTTTTGGTTGATATTTTTCTAACTTCTAAAGTGATGTGCTTAGCTTACTGACTTTTACCCTTTCTGCTTTTCTAAGATAAACATATAAGGTAAGACATTTCCTTTAATATTGATTTAGCTACAGTTCAAAAGGTTTTTATTATCTTTTAGTTCTAAGTATTTTGAAAATTTCTTTTCTGATTTCCTCTTGACCTTTTAGTTATTTGGTTCTGTTTTGAAAATTCCAAATTGAAAAGGTTTAAAATACTTCTCATATTATTAATGCATATTTCAATTGAATTAAGAGCAAAGATTAGGGATTACTTGATTCAAAATTGTTAAAACTTTGCAGATCAGTCTTGGCCCAAATTTTAATTTCATCATTTGTTGATTTTTTTAAAAAAATGCTTCTGCTTCTTCTGGAAACATTTATGAAAGAGTTATGTTAAATAACTTGACTGTGCAGTTAATCTCCCCCAATATACCTTATTATAACTTTTTTTTCTTTCTTCTAAGTCCAGAGTAGCTACCTAGCTCTTGATCCATCTGAGATCCAAGCAATGCTCTATGACCATTGTGATGCACCAATGCGTTGAAACACGGCTCCTCTGAAGCAAATTATCACCTGATTTCCATTCAGGCGCCTTAAGGCAGTTATTCCTTTCTACCTTTTCAATTTTTGGTCACCACTAAAAATTACAACTCCCTGTGATACCCCTTTCTTCTTCTTCCATCTTCATCATCCTCTGCTTTCTCTCATCCTCTGAATCTTCTCTCAGTTCTGACCATATGCCATCCTGAATCCCAGGATTCCCTTTAAACCTAAGTGAGGAACCTCTTCAGATTCCTCTTTTTGATCCCTTTCTCCCCCCTGAATCTCTAAGAGAAGAGGTATTTGGGACTGGCAAATAGAAGACTTGATTTTCTTTTTGTAGTGTGTTCTCAACGGGTCCTGTTGATTGCTTCCTCCTTGAAAGTGGTGATTACACTGACCGTCTTCTTTTCTTGACCTCTTTATCCTTTTTGAAGCCATTTTAGCAGAGCTTCAGTTCTCATCCATCTCTTCAGTGATAACAGGGGACGGTACTGTGTCCTGAACAACTCATTCTGTCTACAAATGAAAAAATTAGACACTGAAAGAATGAAGTCCTTCTGTATCTGTGGCTAGGTCATGGCCTGATTTCCAGACCTGTCCCTGGAATGAGCTAAAATCAGTCTTCTGCCAACTCACAAAGAGTTCATGTGCAGTTTATTTCAAACATGTTAACATGTTTTGTTTTCAGGGATCTCTGTGAAACCAATCCATTCTCCACAAGGCATACCACATAATTGTTTTTAAATGCAAGTTTAATTACTTCTCTCCATTACTAAAACCTTTCAAAGGCCCTGTAAGTCTCCAAGGTTAAATTTCAAATTTCTTAAGAGCGGTTTACAAGTCCCTGAACCATCTAGCCAGGGTTTCTCTCTCAGGTTCAACACTGTTCTGTGGTTTCATGCTTTTTCTGCTTCCCTGTTGAACTTTCTGGGCTTCTCTATGCTGGTTTCTCTGCCTGGAATGTCTCTCCCTATCTCACCAACCTGAGTTCCTCCCACTTATCCTTTCGTCTAGATTGAGGCATCATTTCCAACAGGAAGCTTTTCTTGAAACCATCATCTTCTCCCCAGGACTAGACCATGTGCCTCTCCGCTGTGTTTCCCCAACACTCAAGGAAGCCCCATTTTAGTGCACACAACTGCCTTATCTGAATATGAATGCTCATGTATCTCCCATGGGACTCTAAGCGCTATGAAACATGTTCACTATTGTTTCTCTTGTGTCTGACATAAAGTAGAAAATAAATGATTTGTCGATATTATTTTAAATTCTTAAAGTTCAATATAGATTGGGGAAGATTTGGATGGTTGGCATGGTATACAAGAAAGAGTACTTTTACTGCAGCTTAACTAGATTTAGTTAATTGGTTAAAACCGTGAGCCTCAATTTCCTTCTCTTTAAGAAAAGAATTGATTTTCTCACAGGGAAATAAGGATAATTAAATGAAATAATAAATATAAAATTTCTTTAAAAAGTGTAAAACACTGCAGTGGGAAGGTGTTATAATCAGACTCATTTTTGGTTGCTTGACTGATTGCATTTAAACTTAAAGGACACTGAGGGAAATAAGTGAGCAGCAGAGAACACTTAGGTAGGAAAAATAGAATGTGCAGACTTTGGAGGTCCCACAAACTCTGCTAGATGAGGTTCCAAAATCAAATGCCTATGGCCCTGATCTACAGCTTATTATCCCTTTCTGGCAGTGTGTCCTGGGGCACAGCAGACATATCTCTTCCATCATCCATCATCACTCACTCACAGAATACGAAGGAGACCAGACTTTTGAATATGAAGGAGACCAGATTATGCACCCACACTATTCCTATTTGGCATAACAATTTTTTAAGGACTTTTTTTCTTTTAGAATCTCCCTTTCAGTACCAAGAAGAGAGAGAAAAGTAAATCACGAGAACTCTTATAAAGACTTAAATGTGCCTAACTTACTGTACTTATTCTCATTTATTCTACTTTTCCTCTTCCCCTGCTCTAACTCTCCTCCCCAACATCCTTTCTTTCTTTCAGTGGTTGATAGTACTGAGGCCTGAATTGTAATCCACTGCCTTAGTTTGTTTTGAGCTGCTCTACAGAATACCTGAGACTGGGAAATTTAAAATGAACAGAAATTTGTTTCTTTCAGTTCTGGAGACTGGGAAATGTAAGGTCAAGGAGGCCTTCATCTGGTGAGGGCCTTCCTGCTGTGTCATTACACTGTGGAAGTTTATCCCATGGTGAGAGAGCACATAAAACAAGAGATCAAACATAGAGCCCCAAGCCCTTATATAATCAACTTTAGTTGGCTCCTGACTTAAACTCCTCCCATTAGGCTCCTGCTCATAGCCCGGTTGCTTTGGAAACTAAGTTTTCAACACATGCTTTTTGAAGGGCACATTCAAACCATAGCAGCCACCTATTTAAGATTTACTTATTTCTCTTAGTAATTCCCATGTACACATAAAGTGTACCTGTTAATAAACTTTTCTTCTTCTCTTGTCAACTTCTTTTATTATGGGGGGGGGGGTGCATCCCGTCTAAGTACTCAGAAAGGTGAAGAGAAAATTATCCACTGCCTCCTACAAACGCCATTATAGTCAACTCACTGTGTTAGGGAAGCAGGAATGAATGAATACGGCCATTGTAACTAATATATATCTACAAGCTAATAATTATAGTATATGTTAATAATGATATTGTGATGACATGTATATGATATAATGGTGTTACAAGTGTAATACCCAAATATGCCTCAGGAAATCTGAGAAGGTTTGCAAAAAGAGTTCTGCTTTACCTGAGAGTTGAAGGACAAATGACAATAATGCATCCGTAGGCTTGGAAGAAACAGAAAACGCATCAAAGTGGAGCAAACAGTATGGAGAAGTGGCAAAACAACATATGTTCTTGAACCAGCATGCACTTAACACTGTTGAGATGGACTCCTTTCTGAGAGAAGTTTAAAATTAGCAGTAGATGGGTAAGATGGTTTCCTCTGCAATTATTATTCAAGCTTTGAATGTTTCTGCCTTCTTGGAAATATGAGGTTTTCCAAAAAATGAAATATACACCTAGATTTCACACTTCCTCACTACTAGAATTCTGGGTGTTTATTTTGTGTGGGTGTGAAGTAGGTGGGAAACAGAGGGAAAAGGCAACAAAGCTGAGATCCTGATGTGAACTTAGTCACTGGGCAGGTCACCATTTTCTGAGCTTGCCTCCCAATTTACATACAAGAACAAAGTGAGCTCAAGGGGCAAAAGAGCAAGACAAGTCCATCTTCAGAGAAAAGATGACATGCACACACAAGTCCTTTTTGACAGCAGGCCAGTTGTCTTCCTATGTAGCTGTTATCTTTATAACCAGTGTCTTTATCCTTGTTGATCGTCATTATTTGTAATTTTGTTACTATTGTTTTTTTAATGAAGATCTGACACTTTTACATCTTGAAAAGCTGAGTAACTTGCCAACTTTTCTTTTTCCTTGACAGTTCTTCTCAATGCTTTCACTTTGCATTGGCATGTTAATTTCTTCATCAAATAAGTTTGTAAAAATGGAAATGTTAAGGCCAGCACAGTGGCACACACCTGTAATCCTAGTGGCTCGAGAGGCTGAGACAGTAAGATCACAAGTTCCAAGCCAGCCTCAGCAAAAGCGAGGCACTAAGCAACTCAGTGAGCTACTGTCTCTAAATAAAATACAAAATAGGGATAGGGATGTGGCTCAGTGGTCGAGTGCCCCTAAGTTCAATCCCAGATACAAAAACAAACAACAAACAACAACAAAACAAAACGGAAATGTTAAATAAGTTGAAAAGACACAGTTATGGTTATATAGCTCTGAAGAAAATTACTAATACCTCCAATCAGTACAGAGCTTTAAGAAAAAATAAAGCTTCTCCTTTTATCCATCCTAAAAAGAAGAAAACCATAATAGATTTTCTAATAGAATGGGAAAGCACTCTGAATGCAATAGAGTCTTATAGCCATTGAAGTGACTGCCAGATCCATTCAGGTATCCACAGGACCTCATAACTTCTGCTCATCCAGAGACAGAAAACAAGAGGAACCTATCAGACAAATGTTGTCACTGACCTATGGTCCTGATTAGGAAGGGATTTGTACAAATTTGGTCCTGGTTGGTGCTCCTCCCTCCCGCAGCCTTTAATGATGTTCCTGTCCAACCATTAAAAAAAGGAAATTATTACAACACCCTGATTCTGGTGCTGAATATAATTCAAGTTGGCTTTTTTCTTAAAACTATATTTTAAATCTTTATAAACTTCAGTTTAATCTCCAAATCAATATCTCCACAAATTATTTACTTGCAAAATGTACAGAGAATGAAAGCTTAAGTGAACACAACTTAGAAAGGAAAAGTAAGCTTTACAATGTTAAAAATTAATTGGGTTTACTAATGGTTGTCATATCTCTATTTCAACCTCAGATATTTCCAGGCAATTTTCACAATAAAATTGTCTATCACAATATCTATTTTAGAAGAATTTCTACAATAGAATTCATTAACTCTAATATTCTGCCTCCAAGTGTATTTCCATATTTTTTCAGAAAAGTTTTGAAGGCCCTGTCACACAGTTTATTTTGTTCTTCTTTCAAAGTGCGCTTGCTAATATTAAACAAATAAGATATATTTTCTCACCTTCAAATTGATTTTTTTTCTCTCCTTTAGAGGGTGTTGAGTGCAATATGGTAAAATATGTTAAAAGAGATTTCTGGTTTTGACACAAAATTTTAAATGTAAATTCAAAGTTATTGTTTCCTCCTCTCCTTGTCATTTTGGTCTCCAGTGTTCAACTTCTGAAATGTTCTTGTCACATATAGGTTTTCAGAATTTTCTTGCAGTTATAATTCTTTTCAATGAGGTTCTCTCCTAGAAAATAAACCCATTCTGCTCCTTTTCTATGAAAATCCAAGGGCATGTGCACTGCTGAGTCTCCTCCCGAGGGCTCTGCGTGCAGGGTGGCGTAGGCTGCTGTACCTGCCGTGAATACTACAAGCTGCCTTTGAGTCACTCTGTGCCTAAAGCAGAGGGCTTGCTGCTTCTGTGCTGTGCTGTGCTGTGCAGGGGACAGGTGCACATTGCCTGCCTACATGCCCTCCCTGCTGGGGTACTGATCCCCTTGTCCTAGCTAAGCATAACCTGATAAATAAATGGTACAGAATTCCTGTTGGTGAATCCCCAGCCCATGGTATGGCATCAAAAGAATCACTAACCATGTGTGCAATTTTGTTCCTGTTTTTTTTTTTGTTTTATAATTTTAATTTGTTATATATGACAACAGAATGCATTACAATTCATATTACACATATAGAGCAAAATTTTTCATATCTCTGGTTGGACTCAAAGTAGAGTTACATCCTTCTTGTCTTCATACATGTACTTAGGGTAATGATGATCAGCACATTCCACTATCTTTCCTACTCCTATGCTCCCTCCTTTCCCCTCCCTCCCCCTTCCCCCTTTGTCCTAGCTAGAGTTCATTTAATCCTCCCAACCCCATCTCCCCCTCCTACCATGTGAAGCATATTATGGATCAGCATCCTTAAATCATAGAAGTCATTTGGCATTTATTTTTTGGGGATCGGCTAATTTCTTGAAAAATATAGAGTGCTTCATGAATTTTGCACAGGGACCATGCTAATCTTCTCTGTATCGGTCCTAGTGAGTACTGGTTCCTCTGTTTGAGGGAGAGAAACATTTCTTATTCTGTAAAAGAATAGTAAATAGGAAGTTTCAACTAGAGTCTTCAGATACAGCAGCTATAGAATTCCGAATCAAAGTGTCAGGCCCAAATGTAGATTTTCAAAGAAAGATTTGAGAGTTGGTTTTACAACTCTAGAAACCTTAAAAATGAAAAAAAAAATCTGGGAAGGTGATTTATTAGGTGAGAGACCACAGAAAGGGGAACTGCCACTTAGTTCAGGACTGGTGACGTGACAGGCATGTCCTTAGGGCCATTTGACAAGTATTCTTGCAGTTGGCAATGCAGATGATTGAAGCCTGTTTCATGCCTGCCTGCAGCAGCCAAATAAAAGTTCTATACTTGCAAAGAGGCTGAATTCTCATGGGATTGTGTGTCAAAGTCACAGACATCCCAAGGAGTGAATGTGGAAGCAGCAGTTGGTAGTTGAGCCCAGGGTCTGTGTAAAAGGCATGTCCTATTCAGTGTGGCTGTGAGGGCAGCAGGAGTGGATTTCCTGCCAAGGGAGATGCTGAGTGCATAGAGAAGTGAGCAGCTGCAGGATAGGCCCTAAAGGTTGAGGACCTGATTGTGTTGGAGCAAAGATTTATTTCTGATGAAAAGTGCCTTGGCTGCAATTGAAATGATGAAAGTGACTTTGTTATATAATAGTTAAAATTAGAAACGTCATTGGATGTTGTGTGCTTCTGTTCAGGGGAAGGTCAATCACCACTAAGCAGGTTTAAGAGGAGAATGAAAAAATAAATTTATTTTAATTGTTTCATCCCAGGAATCCAATAGATTTTTTTTTTTCCTGATACCATATAGGATTCTGAATGTCTCCTGGAAGCAGAAGCATGAGTTCTAGGCTCTTTGAGACCTCACAGTGAGCAGTCCAGAATTGTATGTACACAAGCCAAGGTCTAGAGAGCTAGCAGAGCAAAAACCATAGTTTATGAGCAGTGCCTGCTCCTGGAGGGGCTCAGGAAGGTCTCAAGGTAGATCCACAACTCAGTGCTATTGGTCAGAAGGCCTCTGAGGAAAAGCAAGAGGGACTTTTTAAAAGAAACACATGTCTGTGCATGAAATCTAAATATATATATACAGTGAATTGCTGAAAGATGGCATTTTATTCAGATGCATTCCTAGTTTCTTCCCTCTCTTTCTTTGTCTTCTACGTTTTCTTGTTTTTTTTTTTTTCCTTTCCAATGTGGTGTCCAAATGGACAGAGCTGTGAATCGAAGTCAAAGGTGAAGTATAAAACTGATGGTGACCTAATCTCTTCAGAATTTATTTTCCTTTCAACAGGATTGAAGACCTGTGCAATTTTTTTTGCCCTACCTAAAACAAGGACTGTAATTTTAATAAATAAAATTTTTATAAATATTTTGTGACCGAAGACTTTTGAAGAGAATTTGAGGATCACATCTCCAGTTGCTAGAGTTGCAGCATTTTGAGGGCCCCTGAGAGTTAACTTCTCCTAAGGACACAGCACCTGGGTTTGGGTGGCAAAAGCTTCCCATGCTCCCCATTCCAGCCCAGCATGCTGGATGGAGCCCTTGCCATGGTGGGAAGGTGTAAAATGGGCAGTTATATATTTCTTCAATTTATATAAATTGTCTCCAGTTTTCCTCATCTGCAAAATGGAGATGTAATAGTGCCTCAACATGAGTGTTAAGAGGTTTAAATAAAAACTTTGTTTAGCATTCTCTGGCACATGGCATTCCAAAATGTTCTTTGATTCTCTTCTCTTTCAACAAGGAGAGGTAAGAGAGGAGGAACTGCCTGTTGGGTTTTGATAACATTTAACCCTGGGAAGAAAAAAATAAAAAGGAGAAACTAGGATTCTTTCTAGAGTCAGGAGGACTACAGGGGTTGGTGTTTTTTTCTAAAGGGAAAGTTGGTGTCACCTCAAACAATGGATTCACAGAGGTCGGGAGAATGCTTAGGAACTTCTGAGAGAGACAATATTTATGTCAACTGAGTAAATAAGGGATTTCTGGATTTGCCTGGAATCTTCCAAAGCACTGACACAAGGGGAATTCTGGGGCCTCTCTAATGTTTGATCTGTGTATCTTAAATTCAGCTTAGAAAAAATTTGCTGTATTTTTCTTTTGCAAGAAGGTTCATCTGCTGTTCTCAATTTTACTTCCATGGGATGGTAAGGAGCTCTGTCTCATTGTACCAGTGAATAGTTCTGGGTTGAGTTTGTAACTGTCATATGCAAGCACTAATGGATTAATGGCGACAAGATGGACTGGAGGTATGAACAGCTGGGTCTGCTGCACAGTTTCACAGTGAAAGAGAAATGAAGGTTTGGATCTGGTAACATCTGTTTGAATTCATTCAGAAAAGCCAGATTGGAACTACTCAAGTTCAAAGATTTATGGCTATATCTTTTCCTTTCAGTGCCTGGCAGGCTCACTGCTCAATAAATATTTGCTGTGTAAATGAGGAATTCAGAAAAGAAGAATAAAATAGGGTGGAGGCGGGGGAAGACAGAGGAAGATTTCAGGTCACAGAAAAAGAACAGGGAAGCCACGTGGGATGAGAAAGATGCTAATGTGCAAAGAGTAGGGCGCTAATGCTCTGTGAGGGCAGTATGAAGGGTAGAGTAACTTCTCCAGAGTCTACAGAAGAACGTCAAGCAAAGTGATGGGAAGGAGAAAGCAGAAAGGAAAACAAACAAACAAACATTTCCATTTACAAAGACTTCTGAAAGATGTGAGTGTGTTTGAAATCTGAGGAAAGAGGAACAGTATAGATTCTATAACAGGGGGCAGAAAGTGAGGAGTTGGTGGAAATGAGAGTGAAAGCATCTTCCCAAAGCAAGAAAGAACCCCCAAAGTCCACAGGCACAGCTAGAGGACCACAGTGGAGCAAGGAGGAGAAGCCTGAGGGAGAAGAGTGAGAGAAACAAGAATGTGAGGAAATCATTGTGTTTATTTTGCAATGTGAGAGATAATGGAGAAACCATTTTCCTCCCTCCCTCCTTTTATTACCCTTTCCTCTCTTTCTCTTGGGCGGGGGGGAATGTTTTAAAAGATTCATTTTAAATATAAAACATACAGTTTAGCTTTCTGTGGTAACCTGTGTGCACATGAGGGTACTGTGAGACCTGTTATGTGAGGACAAATGCAGATGTGGAAGTCAGTATTACCCCAGGTCCAAGACCCAGCAAGTCTTCCTTTCTCACAAGCTGGCCGGGAGGATGGTCACTTGGAGTAAGTCCACAGGGACTGGACAAGACTCAAATGCAAAGTGCTTGTGCCTTCCCCACTGTGAAAACTACCTCAGAGAGAGATTGTACAACACAAAGCCCAGCTGCACAGAGGCCTGTGGGTTCAATGTTAGCCTTGTGAAGGTTCGTGGAAATACTTCTGGGTAGTTCTGGCCCGCTGCCTGAATCCAAACCTCTCTCCCTTGGGTCTCTGACTCGTCCTGACTAAACCAATTTACTCAGAGCATGAGGCACACTATTCGCATCAGAAGAATATGCTTTAGTAGATATAAGGCAGCCTTCCCCTGTGGCTGGTTATGCTTTGCTCTAGACAGGAGTCTGGCTGTCATCTGGAAAGATGTCCTTACTTTGCTGTTAGGCCAATAAAGCCGAAATAATGGAAAATGACATAAGCTTTTAAGTAAGTCTGCAGGAGAGTGAGAGTCTGGGGTGGGGGTTAGCACAGGTGAGCCGCACAGAACAGTAGGAATGCAGCCCAGCCCAAGGGGCCCTTAATTGCTCTCCTCAAGTGGGATCTCTCCTGAGCAGAATAGTGTGTTGGTTATGGCAACAGAATTCTAAGCTGTCAAGATGCTGTTTCAAAGCCCCAGCTTGGCCCCCTTTGTCACTTGGCCAAGGTTTTGACCTTTCCAAACCAATTTCTTCATAAATAAAATGAGCAAAATAATACCAACCTTACTGAGTTTTCCTGAGGTTTAAATAAAATTCCTAAAATATTTAGCACAACAGTGATTTTCAAGTCTGACTACACATTGGAATTAACTAGGAAAGGTTTAAAACAATCCCCAGGCCATTGTGCTTCAGTCCAGACAAATTTGGTCAAAACCCCTGGGACTAGGAACTGGGATTGTGTGTAGAAAGCTCCCAGGAGATTCTGATTCCCCAGGAGATCTGTGAGCCATCTGAACCACTTCCTGTCCCCCTAAGAAAGAATGCACTGGAGATGGATTTCAATGACCACATGCAGGAAAAGTGCTTACCACTGAACTTAGTAGATAGGGAGCACTCAAGAAAAGAGCTATTTTCTATTTACCCTAATTTTATTACTTATAGTGATTTACAATTGAGCCTGTCTATAGGCAGTAGAGAATGCAGAGTGTAAATTTTCCTCTGTAGAGTGTCAAATATGGTAAGAGAAAGCATATCAAATCTTAAAGGTATTGGACTAAAGGAGTATGATTTTTCTCAGTGCCAAATCCTTGTCAAAATAAGTCAACAGTCATAGTTTCTTAGAAAGTCAACTCTTGGCAGAGAGGCAGGAGAGCAGAGACGTTGAGAAGGTGATCTCCCAAAGCTGACTGTCCACATTCCCAGCCCGACTCAGTCACTAGCTGTGTGATCCTGGGCAGTTTATAACTTCTCTGTGCCCAATTTTTTCATTGATAAAATAAATGGGCATCAGGGATACCATAGGAGTAAATAGTTAATATGAAAAAAATATTCTGAAAAGTGTCTGGCATTTTTGTGGTCATTCCTTAGCTAGCAGTAGGAAGGAGATGATTTTTAGTATTCTTGACTTTTTCAAGATGTTTGTGTGTCAGAAGGTGATCGAATTCTAAAACAATATGCTGTAGTTTTCAAATTTTGGTATGCTTCAGGATCACTTAAGAATCTTGTTAAAAATTTAAATTCTTCTGGAATCTGATACAAAATTTATTAACCTCTACTATTATGAAAATAATAGATATATTTGTCTGAGTATCTGAGTTCTCCAGAATCAGAATTAATAGCATATATGTGTATATGCACATTATTTACATATGTAGCATATATATGTATATATATACATATATATATATGTATACCTATGTATATGCATGTATATATACATATATATGTATACCTATGTATATGTATGTTTGTGTGTACATATGTATATGTGTGTACACACACACACACACACACACACACACATATGACTTAGTATAAGGAATTGGCCTGCTCAATTCTGAAGACTGAGAAGACAAAAATCTAAAGTAAGCAAGCTGAAGACCCAGGAGAACAGCAAAGACCAGTGCGGCAAAACTAGCAGTTTCCGGAGAGGGGCGATGAGAGATTAGAAAAATAAAGACGTACACAGATTTTGAAGATAACAACTGGGATTGGGTGGAGCACAGCTCTCTGATGGAGAAGCAGGTCTAAAGAATTATGCCAGCAATCTTTATTATATGTGTCTCATGAATCAGATTAAAGACTATGCAAACATTATTCTTTGTATTCATGAGAGTTACAGAGTTAGCAACATTATGCAGTTTATTCCTAAGTTACATACTACAGTCACAATGTGAAATATTAGGAGCTTTCTATAGCTCTCAAGAAAGTCCATTGTTTAAAGTTACTTAGCAGCAGAGCTGGTGAAACATTGTGGTTGTCTAGTGAAAGAGTTCCTTTATTCCTAGAAGCCGTGTGCCTGAGATCAAGATTGAGGCTGATAAGACTCTATTGCAAAGCCTCCTCATGAAGGGCATTACCATTGCAACTAGGCATTCTGCACCTTTGCACAGAAATTTTCCCAGGTACCAATTATGCCAAAGCCATGAAGTCATCAGGGACCCCAATTTCAGGAACTGCTCTCTCCCACTGTCACTGCTCTGCACAAAAACCAACAATGAAAATTTCAGACAGAGTCCAATAGGAGAAAACTGATGGTCCAGTTAGAAGACACTCAAAGAGTAACAATTCTTTTTTACTCAACCTTTTATTCTATTCAGGTTTTCAACTGATTGAATGAGGGTAATCTTCTTTACTCAGTCTATTGATTCAAATGATAATTTCATCCAGAAATACCCTCACAGATACACACAGAAGTATTATTTAACAAAATACTCGGGCACCTGGGACCAGTCAGGTTAATACATAAAAGCAACCACCATATTAGATTCAGTTCCAAAACAGAATACAGAATCCCAGTGCTGCAAATTTTGTACTACTGAGTGCAGAAAGAAGTCATACTGACTGTGTTCCATGAAGTTGGATTGTCTCAAGGAAAAAAAAAAACAATTTACTTTTTAGGAAATGGGGATAGAAAATTGCTTTAATTTATCAAGATCTTTTGAGGACCAAATGATATGAATACAATATATGCATGAAGTAAATTCATGTTTTCTGAAATATCCTAAGAGGTTATCAGTATTAGCTAATTATTTGTATAAGAATGAAACTTCTTTATTGTGATTATTTGTAATCTAACTTGTTTCAACAGAATGCAGAGTAAAATAACAGCTCCCAAGTCACAATGACAAAAAAGTTTTTATTAGCTTATACACTCTTTATGATTTGGGTCTGACAGCCAGAAACAAAACACAGCTTTGATGAGGAAGGAGAAAGTAAGAAGAAGATGAAAAATTTGGAGGGTGAAGATTAACTAGAGGCTTTTCTTAAAATGGAAAATCTGTTTGAACCTCAAAGAAAATAATCACTTTTAGCTTTCCTATGGTTCAAAAAGGGAAATAATGACTGCTATTGAGGAAAACTGATAACTACCATGGTATTATAATAAACTGGGAGAAGTTTTAACTTTGAATTGATTATCTTCTCAATTCACTGCTGGAAATATAATTTCCTAAAGCAGAAGAGTTTGAGAAGCCCCACTATCCCATAATTTTCTTTCAGAATGCACCTAACAATTCTGAGCATTGTTTTTTTTTTCCTTGAGAGACTCCAACTTCATAGAGATGCCCTATGTAGCCAACTTTCTTCTTTAAAACCAATGCCACACTAATCACTCCTGTGATGTTAAAAAAAAATATATCCATCTAGGGCCCTAAAATAAGAGTGAGTGTTAGGGACATTTTCTCTTCCTCTCAACCTCTCAAAGGAGAAAGGTAAGGGCAAGTCATTCTAACTTTGGAGCTAATAAAATCTTTTAGAAATCTTTCTTTGAGTAAAGCTTAGAACCCATAGCGAGGAGAATGTCATGAACCACCAGAAACTCCCAAGGAAGTCTTCCAATATTTCTTGCTTCTTTCTGTATCCTCAGAAATTGCCTGTGGGCCCTAGAGCCATTTTTACAGACGATTAGTCTTGGGTACTTTATCATTCTTCCTGATATTACCTGAGAAAGTGACTTATGACTTGTGAGTCCCCTTTTACTCAAAGGCAATTTTGATGAGAGTCAGATGGCTAGATTCTAACCACAGTTTGGTTGTGTCTGTCTCAGTGATTGGGGGGTACAAAGAACACCGGACCTGATTACTGTACAGAAAGAACAGTGTATCCCCCTAAACTTCCCCAAAGAGGAACAGAGAACCATCAAAATTATATAAAGTCTTCTATGTGAACTGAGAATCATAGGCTGCAATTCTATCATGGCACTATATGAATCATAAATATTTTAAGATTTTAAAAAATCACTAAAAATAATCTGTTAAAAGTCCACTTAAATGCTATCTCAATCTTGCTACCTGTGGAGAGGCCTACCCCCCATGGTCCATGTAACATACTCAGTCCTTTCCCCCCTAATTAGTCATTTTGCACAGAATCCAGAAGTTACTCTCTCCTTTATAGATGACAAAATTAATATCTATTCACCTGAGATTTAATTAAGGTATCAGGAGAGGAGGTTAATTAATAAAGTTCATTGAAATTTATGTTTCATCATTTTATTTTAATGTTTTGTCTTCCATAAAAATTGTTTTATAATGATTTCACATCTGTAATCTCATATGGGGTTTTCAAATGTTTGTAATTTTTCTGGTTTTGAATCTTACTCAAATCTTAATCACCAGATGAAATTGCTTTTCCCCTCCCCAATTCTGAGTACTGCAGGCTTTTTATTTAATTATTTGCAAAAGTTAAGCATCAGCATTTATTCTGCTTATCTCTTAAATTCTCTTTATCCCTCTTTCTCCTACAGCCTGTAAGGTAATGGCCTCCCTCTTTTCAATTGTGATTTAAATGTTTGATTAAGCAGTGTTATATCATCCTATAATTCCTGAAAAGTTCACAAATTAACACATGGATTTTCTGCAATCTAATGGAAAAAGATAAGGAAGAAAGAGGAAAGTATGTGGATATCAGAACCTTAATATAAAATTCAGAAATTTTTAAAAAGAAATAAGTAGTACTTAAAGTAGAGTCAAAATACCAGAGGAGAAGAGAACAGGGCCTGTGCAGGGACAATAGTCTGAAGAAAGCTTTCCACTTCTCCTAATGTCCTGGGCAACGTAGCACCAATTGCTACTTCAGAGCAGAAGAGTAGCCTTTGCCTGCCTGGAGCTGGACTGGGCTGGGAATTGGATAAAGATATGTAGTGATATACCTGGATGATTTGTTCAGGGTGCCACTCCAGGACTGAAGCCCTCACACCCAGCTGCACAGAGAATTGGGGGCTGACAGCTCACAGCTGAGGCTGGTCAGCACTTCCCTCCACGGAAATCAGCTTCTTGAGCGACCCAATCTGGTTGCAGCTTGATTTACAAATCCTGAATAAACCTCTTCACCACCTGCATTTCTTGGACCTTGTGATCACAAATCAAGGCAAGGGAAGGGGACATCAGTGATGTAAGGCATTCTTTTGAGTGACTAAGTAGAAGTTGCCTGGTGATGAAGGCACAAAAGGTTGTAGAGCTGAGATCAACAGCCGAGAAGATGAGTGTGGGACTATCTTCTACATTCATATCTCAGATTTCCAAGGAGAGGATCTTCCAATGGACCAGTGATGGTACAATAAATCAACTGATTACATGAGTTCTCTCAGACTGAGGTTAAAAGAGATAGAAAGGTCAATTTCTAATTCTGGTTGGTCAATCTGTTTTTACCTCAATTGAATTGTCTGCTTGTTTTGAATTTTGGATTTGAAAATTGCTCTGTATTAGTATAGTGCTCAGTAAATGCTACAGATATTCAAACTCACCATTAAACAGACATTCAAACTCACCATTAAAGCTAATTGGTCTTTTTCCAACCTCTTTATATTCTAATACCTGTTCTTTTCAAAGGAAATGTGCATTCCAATACAGAAAGTATAGAAATACAAAAAAGACAAAACTGAGTAGAGTTTACTAAAAAAAAAAAAAAAAAAAAAAAATGTTGCTTTTCACAGAACCAGTTGTAGATATTGGGTAGTTCTTTAGGTCTGTAAATCCTGAAATCATCAGAATCAACAAGCAAATGTTCATGCAGTATTAGGTCAGGTTGCCACTCAAGTGCAATTCTACAGGTGGTGGTGTTAGAGACAAAGGGAATTAAGGATTTCATACCAAAGCCTTCTGCTGGAAGGGGAACTGCTGTAGCTGGCCAGCTGATGCATTGTAAGACCCTCACAAATGGACTGTGTGTAGATAATCCACCTACTCTAGTAATTGGTTTCCATGTCTGCAATATCTCTTAGGCTTATTAGTTGAGAAAAGTTAAAGGAAATTTCTAAATTTTTAATTTTTCCTATTAAAATCAGCTTTAATGCATAATTTATATGCAAAATTGTGCCTATTTTGAGTACAGTGTGATGAGTTTTGAAAAATGAATACATTGGGCGCATGCCTGTAATCCCAGAAGCTCAAGAGGCTAAGGGAGGAAGATCATGAGTTCAAAGCTAGCAATAGCAAAAGTGAGGCACTTAGTAACTCAGTGAGACCCTGTCTCTAAATAAAATACAAAATAGGGCTGGGGATGTGGCTCAGTGATCAAGGGCCCCTGAGTTCAATCCTCAGTACTCCCTCTGCAAAATAAATAAATAAATAAATAAATAAATACATCATGTGACCATCATCCCCCAAAATTCCAAATTGTTATTTTGTGACCAATCTGCTTCCACTCCAGGCTTCGGAAACCACTGCTTTACTTTATTTTACCACTGAGTTGCTTAAATTTATACAAATGAGATCTTACAGTATGAAATAGCTTGTGTGTAATTTCAGTTCTCAGTGTGATTTTGAGATTCACCCATATTGTTGTGGTTATCAGTAGTTGGTTCATTTTAATTGCTGAGAAGTATTCAATTATTTCAATATACCACTTTTTTTGTTAGTCTATTCATGTTTTAATGTGCATTAGTTTTTTTTTTTTTAAACCAGGTTTTGGCGAATACAAATAAATCTGTTATAACAAGTCATTATATGGACACATTCAGGAATATTTTTGAGCATTTATCTTAGAACACTTTTATATTTACAGAAAGGTTACAATGATAGCAAACTGTTCTTGTGCACCCTTAACCCACTTTCTCCAGTTAACATCTTATATAACCATTTCACACTTGTTTAAACTAAGAAATTAACACTGTACAGAACAGCTAACTATGTTATTCAGATTTTACCAGTTTTTGATTGATGTTATTTTTAAGTTCCAGGATCCAATCTTGGATACCAATTGCCTTGAGTTGCCACATCTTAGTCTCCTCTGACCTAGCACAGTGTCTCTGTCTTTCCTGGTTTTCATGACCTTAACAGTCTTGAAGCATGCTAGCTAGACATTTTATCGAATACCTCTCAACTAGGGGGCATTGTCTGTGCTGTTTCATGGTAAGATGGGGACTATGTCAGATGAGTGAAGTGCCCTTCTCCTAGCATCATATTGGGGAGCACATGATCAATACAGATTATTACTGGTGAAGCTATAATATGGATCACTTGGTGTCTGTCATATTTCTCTGCTGAACAGAAACTTGTTTCTCCAGTCTGTTCTTCTGATAGGCCTCAATGAGTTAAAGGGCTGGATTCCTTTCTGGAGGCTTCAGTAGACAATCCATTTTCTTATCTTTTGCAGCATCTGGAGGCCATCAGCACTCCCTGGCTCACGACTTTTACAACTTCAAAAGCAGCAATGACTGCTTGAATATTTATTGTACTGCTTCAGTTTGACTCTTCCACTTCCCTTTTTAACACAGACCTTTGTGATTGCATTGGGCCTATGCAGAAAATCAATGATAATCTAACACATATCAAGACTAGCTGATTAACAACGTCAATTTATTTGCAACCTTAATTTCCCCTTGCCACTTGATATAACATATTCTTAAATTCCAGAAATTAGAATATGAGCATCTACTAGAGGCCTTAATTTGCTTAGCTTAGGGATTATATACTACATTATTTATTTTGGTGCTCAAATTATTCCAACTTTGCCTTTTCCTGGTTGGTTCCTGCATTCTTTGGATATATCTCCGTTTTTTTTTTTTTTTTTTTTTTTTGAGCAATTCATTATTTTCTGTCATAACAAGGTGCTACAGGTTTATCTTTGTTTTTCCTATCCCATCCTTAGAATCAGTCATCTCCCCAAGGAGTCTTAGTTCTTTTCATTGGGGAATGATACTTAGAAACCAAGATCTAGGTGCTGGGTTGCTTATTACTACTGAGGTGCTACTACTTCGAAATCAGCCAACAGAGTTGGGAATTACACGTATAGTGTGTGCCATATATTTTAATCATTTATGCATCTAGCAGATGTACATGTGTTCATGTTGATTTCCCCAACTCCTGCCCAGTACTATAGGGTTTGCTTAAGTCTTATCCCCTGCTTATTGTGACTCCTTTCTCTCACAGATGGAAATCGGTCTCCCATCATCTATAATTTACATACTTATTTCCTTGGCCCTAGTATACGTGTAAAGTACTTTCAGAGTTGCTAACCTAGAGTTTTCTGAGAAACAAATTTAGGAACTAGAGTAGTATCTATTACATTTCTTTTGTCTTTAGCTATACAGTCTCCAGTAAATATACCATTTCCAAAGTTACTGAAGTAAGATCTCTTTCCCCAAACCCTTCTCTGAGGTTGTATGATGCATTTGTAATATAATTAGATTCATTTTTTAGTTGTCTGCATTCTATCCCCTGCTTTCTTGGCTGATTTTAAAGAATTTTCATACAGTAATGTTTACTCTTTTTTAAAGTGTCATTCTGTGAGTTGTGACAAGTTTATAAAATTATATAGCCATCAACCAGTACGACAACAAAAGTTCCATCACCATAAATATTTATTTGTTGTAATCTATTATTTCTTTCCTTTTACAAACCCTTACAACCGCTGATTTTCCTTCTTTAGAGTTTTGTATTTATAATATCACATAAATGCAATAATATAATTTGTAGTTTTTAAGTGTTGGTCAAATATATTTAAGGTCCACTCATTTTGTTTTGTGAACCCATAACTCATACCTTTTTATATTTTTGAATAATATTTCATTTCACAGCTTACTTTAGTTTGTCTACCCATTGATATACTAAATTGTTTCCAGTTTGCTAGTTTGGAATAATTATGAGTACTGATTCTACAAACATTTGAATATGAGAGTCTCTCTCTTTTGCTCTCTCTCTCTCTCTCACTCTCTCGCTCTGTGTGTGTGTGTGTGTGTGTGTGTGTGAATATGAAATCTCAGTGTGAATATGAGATCTCAGAACACTTGAGTGAATACTTAGAAGCTAGGAACAAGTTATGGGGTTGTATGTTAAATATTATGTCAACTAAAGTGTCTGTACTATTTTGCATTTTGACCAGCAGTGAATGAACATTCTTGGTGTTTCACATCCTTCCCAGCATTTGATATTGTCAGTTTTTAAAAATATACTCAACAACTTTAGTGAGTGTATAGTGAAATGTCATTTAGGTTTTGATATGCATTTTCCTGAAGACAATGAATGTTGAAAACTCGCCCCCCCCCCTTTTTTTTCTGGTACTGAGATTGAATCCAGGAGTAGGTTACTTAAAGCCTTGCTAAATTGCTGAGGCTGGCTTCAAACCTGTAATCCTCTTGCCTCAGGCTTCTGAGCCGCTGGGATTACAGGCATATGCCACCAAGCCTGGCTGAAAATCTTTTCATATGTTTATTTTCCATCCTCATACCTCCTGTAATTAAGTCTCTGTTTACATCTTTTGTCCACTTTTTTGTTGAATTGTTTATTGTTGAGTTAAAAATGCTCCTTATATATTCTAGGTACAAATACTTTATCACACATATAACATAAATATTTCTCCCAGTCTGTGGCTTGTCTTTACATTTTTTAAACACTGTCTCTTGCCAAACAAAAGTTATGTATTTCCTTAAGTCCCAACTGATGAATGTTTTCATTTGTTGATCATGCTTTTGGAATATCTTA
This sequence comes from Callospermophilus lateralis, assembly GCF_048772815.1. NCBI lineage: Eukaryota > Metazoa > Chordata > Mammalia > Rodentia > Sciuridae > Callospermophilus > Callospermophilus lateralis. The sequence goes on along the minus strand of NC_135306.1, from coordinate 120,678,882 downwards.
ACATTTATAATTGCACTGAAGGTCACACAGGATTTTTGGTTTGTTTGTTTGTTTCTATTTTCTTCTATAAATTGTATACATACATTTGGGTTTAATGATCCATATTGACTTAATTTTTGTAAAAATGGGAAAGAATGTATCTAAGATTTACTTATTGGTTTGTTTTTACATGTGATTATCCAACTGTTCCACCACCATTTGTTGAAAGGGATATTTTTCTCCATTGTATTGCGTTTAATCCTTTGTCGAAAATCAGTTGACTTTATTTATGTAAGTCTATTTATGTCCTTTGCATTTTGTTTCATTGATCTATCTTTTTATAATTATCGCAATGTTTTGGGTAAAGTAGGTTTATGGTAAGTCTTGAAATATGGCAGTGTAACTTCTCCAACTTTGTTCTTCAGTGTTATTTTTTTGTGGGGGGAGGGGTTACCGGGGATTGAACTCAGGAGCACTCCACCACTAAACCACAACCCCAGCCCTATTTTGTATTTATTTAGAGACAGGGCCTTGCTGAGTTGCTTAGCACCTCACTTTTGCTGAGGCTGGCTTTGAACTCGTGATCCTTTTGCCTGAGTCTCCTGAGCCACTGGGATTACAGGTATGCTCCACCTTGTCTAGCTCTTCAGTATTATTTTGATGACTATATTTCTTTCACTTGATGTTTAACATTTAGAATCAACTTGTTGATATTTACAAATCCTCCATGGAAATTTTACTGGGATTGTATTAAATCTATAGATAAAGTTAAGAGGTGGTCCCAAGTTTCTGGCCTGAGGAACTGAAATCAGGGACAAGGAGTAGTTTGAAGGGTGGAGAGGGAATGGAATAACGTAATTATGTGAAAGTAAGGGCTCTCAAGTTATATCTAGGGAGAAAGATGCCCAGCAGAAAGTTGAATAGATGGTGATGTTTAAGTCCATGGTATTCCCTTTTAAACTTATAATAAGGGCAGCTCCATTAATGAAATGTGTCTATTCTGAAGGCATATTTTGGTTATAAAAATGTAGTTTTATGAGACAGAAGAGACTTAAATTTGGATAACAATAGATGATTTCTCTTCCAGATTGTCCACAATGCTTTTCTCTCACTACTGTCAACTGAGGTTAATTCCTCCTTTACCTTGTGCCTAGCACTCATGCTTCTCTGGGAATGGTCCTCTCAGTCCTAATATTGCCTAGCCAGTCTTCCTTGTGCCCAGTCCTTGTAAGACCCAAAAGGAGGGTCCTTCCCTTATTGGAGCTTAAGTCAGTCAATTCTTGGGCATCCTGCACCTCATATCAGTAACCCTGATTGAGGTAAGTCTTCCCTTCACTTCCCACTTTTCTAGAAAAAAAAATTATTCAAACTTGTTTCCAAAGATTGAATGTCTCTATATTCTCCTTAATGGAGCTAGGATGACTTTATAAAGATGCAAATCTGATCCTATCACTTTCCTGACTAAAAGCATTTTAATGGTTCCCCCATTCCCACTGGATAAAGTCCAAATTCCTCAACATTATATGTAAGACTCTTTGTGAAACTCTCCTTGCTTTCCCCTCCAGCCTCTTCTGTCATTAATGACATGCTGTGATCCAGTAAAATGAATTTTCCCCTGACTTCACAAGATTGTAGAAAGTGCTATTCCTAAGAGTTCCTATATTCTCTGTGCTCACCCTGTTGAAGCACATTTCTGAATTGTGATTTTCTGTATTTATCTGTATCACCTTTTACACTATATGTTCTCTATTGGCAAGGACAGGGTCTTGTTCTCTGATATGTCCCTAGGAGCTATCACAATGCTAGGAAGATAAATACCCTTTGAGTTTAAAAAGACATGATAAAAGGAAGGAAAGAAGGCAGGCAGGCAGGTAGGCATCTCTGTACTTATTTTCACAAGACCATATAACCCCATACTTATAAATTTTTATTAGGATCGTAGTCTCTGGATTTTTCACAGAGGTCATACACATAGAGAAATTATATGTTCAAAAAGCATTTTTGTAGAGCAAGACAACATTTTCAGGGCCCTCATTATATTACACAACACACAAAAAAAGAGCAATTATGGCTGATCCGGCCACCCACATAATGAACCTGAGTTCTTCTTGTCAAAATGACCTTGTAGGACTATGTGGAGTGGTATTGCAACCATAACAGCAATTGAAAAAAGATCGAAGGCCCAGAACTCATAAAGAATAGATGAGGCATAAATTGGAATCAGGCATGTGTGTCACCCATCTTAAAAGGTGCACAGAAATGAATTAAATAAGTCAAAATAAGATCTGGTAAATTGCCTGTCAGACAACAGAGACTATTGCAGCAAGAGTCATCCAAAAATCATTATGACAAAGCTGATTTGAACAGGTTGAGAAACAACATAAATAATGAGTCCTTCTATTTCCCTAAGAATAGTCTTAATTTAATTGAAAATTCATAGTTGTTTTAGGTTGCAAGGTCCATAGGAAGCTCAGGTCACTCTAAGGCTGTATGATCAGATTGACGAGACACATTTGACACCTTGAAAGTAATTGAACACATAATTGCAAAATATATATATCTTGCTTAGGGGATTGGAAAGAGTGCAGCTTCGAAGTCACTAAAAAATTTTAAGTCCTGTCTCCACTGCTTACTACTATGTAATCTTTGTTGGAAAAAAAACTATCCCTATATTTCTTATATGTAAAATGGGACAAAGTGGATCTACTTTAATGATCTCCTGAAATAATGCTTTGAAGAAAGTACTGAGCACATTTTCTTATCCCAGAGCAGAAATGCCACAAAAGAATAACAGTTGTCTTGAAACTTGTCCCTTTCCAGTCTGTAGGAAACAAAAATGGTTTTCAACAGCAAAAGTTTTTCCCCAAACATATTTGCATTGGGCATATGAAAATAACATTAAATGGGAAAACTGAGTTTTATTTAATTTCAGCGTCCACTTTCTGTTAGAGGTAGATCTTTATCTATTTTCCCTTCTTTCTGTTTCCTAGTCTATCATGTATGATGAGCATGTGGACCATTCTGGGTGTTCCTAACTATCTAAAGCATGTGCATCATATAATGGCGACTAAAATAAATCCTTAGAAGTTCAGCGTTATTTGGAAAAAGTGCTATAGGTCACTGATTCCTCTTACTAATGACTTTTAAGCTTAATGTTTGAGTTCTATAGAATGTAATATGTAAAACCAATTGAAGCTACTGTTAGTAATATTTTGGTATAAATCTGTTTTTGATTCTTTCATAAGGACTACTTTTATTAGCAAAATAGCAGAGGTTCTTGGTGAAGGAAGGGGTCATCCTCTTGGAGGAGCCTAGCGGTGCCTATGGCCAGGAGACTGCCACAGTTGCTGAGGATCCAGGCTGGCTCCACCCCAGGTGCCAAATGCCACAGCTCTAGATGCTGCTGTCCATGGGTATACTTTCATTATGTTTCAATAAATCAAATGGAAAAACTGGTAAAAAAAATTTGAATCACAAACGAATTATGTTAGTATTTCATAGAAAAAAGCAATTTTCTGTTTCCCACCAGATTCTTTAATATTAGTATGGCTATTTTTTAGAATGATTGGCAACAGACTGGCATATTTCTACATTTTGCATTTGTTTGACTCATTTTTCCAGGTAAATACACATTTAAGTAATTGCTATCTATATTTTATTATGAAATCTTGACAGCATTGCTCGTGTTAGGTGTTCAGATTTGAGTAGAAATCTCCAGTCTCTGGGTTTTTTTGCCCTTCAATGATGTGTTCAATTTTGTAATAATAATTTATTGTGCACTTATGTTGTTGAGATGTCAGAGATGGTATCCATTATTTTCAAAATCTTATCAAAATCTTTTTATCTCTGTTGTAATTAATTGAAATAATGTCATACATCATTAATGCCCATTGGTTATTTTATTGCAAGGGATCATATTTTATATGTATTTGAATCTCTTAAAATTCAACCATGTATATATTTTAGTAAGGCATCAGTGGTATGTTACATATATACTATATCAATCATTCTTACCATTTATATGTAGTGACAGCAAGATTATCAATCATGGAGAAAATGGAATGTGATTTATGTGAATTACCAATGCTATTGTTTTCAAATTGACTCTATATATGAGGAGATGATGAATATAATGAATGCATGAACAATTTTTAAAAATTAGCATTTCAAATCAAGCTAGAAAAGTAACTGACCTTGGACATTTGTAGTTTCCCAATGCCTGATTTGCTATTGTATTTGCAGTCAGTCTTTTGCACATAAAACCTAGTAATATAAGTTTAATGCAGAGGAATTAATTATCATCATTGCCTATATTAAAATCACAAAAGAAGGAGTGTCATTTTCAAGCCTATCAATAGTTTTCTATTCTTCTCCTTTTCTCCTTCCCCTGCACCATATACCTATAATCACACTCACCTTCTCCCTATCTTTGTGCCCACCCCCAAACTCAAGCTTCAAACACTCTGAGAATAGAGCCAGATGCCACTAGGGGTTATTTAGAGATGCTTCTGACCACAGGTGTCTTTGGAATTGTGTAGGATATGCTCTGTTATGGTGGACTTTTAATATTAGTGGGGGAGGAGGCAATCCACTCTTCTGATTTATATGTTTCTGATTCATTCCCCAGACAGAGGTTATGAAAACCTACCATATGCTAGCATGAAGTCCCTTAGTCCTGGATAAACCTGTACATTTTGTTTCCCCGTATGCCATATATCGTATTTTGTAGAAAAGAAAACAGCATTCAGGAAAGCAATCCAAATTTACTGCTTATCCATCATTAATCAACATTAATTAAATACCAGCAGTTCTATTTATTCATGCAGATAATTTCAGAGCTAAGATTCCAACACAAATTCCAACAACAAATTCATTTCAATGTTTTCTATTTGCTTATCAAATGTGATCACTTGCTCTTTTGAAGCACTTTGATAAATTATTTGTTCATTTATTATGGAACATGTCATATACTGTCATGTTTTCATTACTCACACACTTGTAGTTTTTTCTTAAAGGAAAGTCTTACTCACATTTATCTCTTTTACTCATATTTATCACTCTCCCTATGTGGAGTCTAATAAAATATAATGTCTTTTTCTCACTGAAACAAACGTTAACTAACCACACACATGCTTGTTTTTCTACCTGCTCTTCTAACAGCACACTTACTCCTACAGCTACCAAGGAGAATTCTATCTAATCTCTCTCCAATTTGTTCCTCCTCTTTTCTGCCCATAATCACTCCCTTTCCCCACTGTTTTTCATCTGAGCTTTCACAGTTGTTTTCATGCCTCTCTTTCTCTCTTTCCTGTTTGACCTTCACTTGCAGAACCATCGTCAAAGGCCCTTTCTCAATCTGTCCTCTGATCACCATTTTGGAGGCACCACTACTTCTACCTCCATGCATCCACCTTTCAGCCACACATAAATGTTCTTTTCTTTGCATGTACCATGTTTTACATATCTGTATATATTATCTGTCATTATCTCTCTATCCAGAATTCTTTTTTTTTCCTTTTCCCATTTTTTTTTTCTCCTATCCTGGAAGATGCTCTTTCTTATCATCCCTGGTCAAATGTCAATGTTTCATAGAAGCTGTCTTTGATCCCCAGGCTGACATTATCTTAAATACCTTCTTCTTTTCATATTTCTACGGTGTCTTAGTCTGCTCGGGCTGCCATAATGAAACACTATTACAAGGCTTAGACAACAGAAATTTATTTTCTCATGTTTCTGCAAGCTAGAAGTTCAGGATCAAGGTTCTATAAGAGTTTCTACCTATTGGATTAGGGCTCTGGCCTTATGACCTCATTTAATCTTTATTACCTTTTAAAGATCCTATCTTCAATTAAAATCACACTGATAAGGCTTCAACATAAGAATTATAGAAGACAAAAGTCAGTCCATTGCAAAAGACAATTTGAATATATTTATTTAGATATTAATCATTCTGAATATTTTTGCTGCTGATGACATTACAATATGAACATAAAGCACAAGGGCAGTGCCTAATCGTCTTTGGTCTCTCTGTTGCCGAGCTGACACACAGTGCATAAGCAGTGACAGAAGGTAACTATTAAAAGGTGAGGGAGTGAATGGACACCTAGTTCATATTGTGTGTTTATTCTTCCTTGGGGACACTGTTTTTTCATTTTCAATCCAAAGAACTACAGGAACAATAAAAAAGTCAAATAATCATTAACGAAAAGTGGCACTGGAATGATACCAATTTTCAATTTTAATGGAGCATATGATGCTCCAGAGATCAATGTGATCTAAAATTTTATGTCAGTTTTTAATTACTATCTTTCCATAAAATAACCTGGTTGGAATTTCTTAGAAATAAATATCACCTAGAAAAATTATAATATCCTATTATTCTCTTCATTTTTTATCAATATGGATTAAATTATTTTGTCTGAGATTAAATTTAAAAGAGATAGTATTTTTTGATGAAGTAATATAGACTCCTGTTTGGGAGACTTACTTAAGAAATATTTTTGAATGGAACCAGTGAATGAAAGCCTTGAAGATCTTCCTTTATTCTAAGGTTGAATGCTTTTTCATTTTGTAAACATTCCCCGATTGTCAAATTGTCTCTTTTACTTCTTGAAGGATTTAATATTTATTCTGTGTCATGAAAGTTAGACAAAGAAATAAAATATCAAAAACAATTCCATCCTCATTTAAAACTATTTTTGTTACATGGGACTGTAGGGTGTTTAGTCACATAATCTTATAATGTACAAGGGCCACCAGCTGTCAGTATTTGGTTAGATCAGTGTCCCCACTCCATTGGATAACCCATTTCAAGCAAGATCATTGACTATACAGGTGCCATGTTGTTGAGAGCCACAGCCGAAGGGGCCCCAGCAAACTTTCAGACTGCCAGCTGATGATTGGCTCACAGCGGCCCCAGCAACATCTAGCTGATTGGCTCCTCTGCGGTGATGCTCATTGGAGATGCTCATTGAGCTGTTTCCCTGCCCTTTCAGACTACCAGCTGATGATTGGCTCACAGCGGCCCCAGCAACATCTAGCTGATTGGCTCCTCTGCGGTGATGCTCATTGGGCTGTTTCCCTGTCCTTTCAGGCCACAGAGTTGCTCATTGGGGGACTTTTTTGGCTCTGCCCACATGACCCAGCCAATCAGCCTCAAGAGCAGGAGGATTGTGGGAGCTGAGAGGCTGGTGGTTGGGGAAGTGGCTTGTGGGAAGCCAGTGGTGGCAGTTGGGTTCTGAGGGTTTTTCCTGAGGAGCTGTTTTGTTTGGCGTATGTAGTTCTAAAAATAAAGTTAGTTTCTTTTGACAAGTGGCTCCTGAATTGTGCCCAGCCAGACTGCGGCATTTGGTGGCTCGCACGGGGAGCGACTGAGGGTAAGTAAACTGCTCGCCCCTGAGGGCAGGGTGAGAGGATGGGTAGCCATTTTAAGATTCCTCTTTTGTTTTGCTTCATTTTTGTTTTAAGTTGCCTGTCCCTGGAGATGAGTGAGACGGAAGAAAAACCGCTCACATCTGAGGAAAAACTATTTACGTCTGAGGAACAGATAGGGAGAAAGGACGGATGCACATGTCAGGAGGATAGAAAGCTATAATGAATTTTTGTTGTTCCCTTTTTGTTTCATTCTGTCTTGGTTTTGTTTGGCGTCATCTTGTTGGGTTGTATTATAGTAGAAATACGGGATCAGAAATTAGTAAAAAACAAACCGAAAGAGTGTTAAGTAAATTGTTAGAGGAAGGAGGCATCCCAGTAAAATCAAGAGCAGTCAGGGCATACGTTGATACAATACAAAAATGTAGCCCATGGCTTTTTAAGGAGGAGTTGTTAAGTATATCACAATGGAACCATCATGGTGAAGATTTAAAAAGAATAGAAAAGAACAGCCCAGGGACTCTGCCAGTTGGCACATTGCCATTGTGGACGTTTGTATCTGGTTTGCTTAGTCCAAAGCCTTCAATTCAGACAAAAGTAGAGGAAGGAGAAGACATATTGATTCAAGTAAAAGAGAAGGTCTCTCAAGTTAGTCAGAAAGAGGAAAAGATTCAAGTAAAAGAGAAGGTCTTTCGAGCTAGTCAAACAGAGGAAGGAAGTTTAGAGCAGAAAAAGTCATCAGGGGAAAAGTTACAACAGGAGACTGCTACTAACACCTTTCTATCACCAGAGGGTGTAAGTGTCCAACCAACAGCACCACCTCTACAGGAGACTGCTAGTAACACCTTTCTATCACCAGAGGGCATAAGTGTCCAATCAACAGCACCACCTCCACATGCTGGGAGGCTCCCAACCCCCACAGTTGATAGTTGGGATCCTGATACAGGATCTCAAGTATTAACATGCCCAGTATTTGAGGTAGGAGGGCAGCGAATTTACCATGCTTTAAATTTCAAAGCAGTGAAGCAGCTAAAAGAGGCTGTAACAACCTATGGTCCTCAAGCACCCTTCACTGTAAACTTGGTCGAGTCCATTAACAACTTTAACATGACGCCAGCAGATTGGGCTAATATGTGTAAAGCTGTGCTAAATGGAGGACAATACCTGTTATGGAAGGTTGCCAATGAGGAATTTTGCAAGGAGACGGCTAGGCGAAATGCAGCAGCTGGTTATCCTCAGAGAAATCTAGATATGTTGTTAGGAAAGGGACCTTATGAGGATCAGCAGCAACAAATTGCATATGATCCTGGTGTATATTCACAAATTGCTGTAGATGCAGTTAAGGCATGGAAGACTTTATAAGGACATGGAGGTTTACAAGGTCAATTATCTAAGATAATACAAGAAGCTAATGAATCTTACGCTGAATTTGTAGATAGGCTTATTCAAACAGTTACCAGAGTTTTTGGGAATACAGAACAAGCAATGCCATTAATAAAACAACTGGCTTATGACCAAGCGAATCGTTGGTACAGAGATATCATTAGACCATGGAAACATGAAGATTTAAACACATATATTAAATTATGTAGAGACATTAATGAACAAGAGCAAGTTGTGGCAGCTGCAGTAAAACAGGCTTTAGATGCCAGAGACATTAATGAACAAGGGCAAATTGTGGCAGCTGCAGTAAAACAGGCTTTAGATGCCAGAGACATTATTGAACAAGGGCAAATTGTGGCAGCTACAGTAAAACAGGCTTTAGATGCCAGGCCAAGAACATGCTACAATTGTGAACAAACAGGACATTTTAAAAGGAATTGCCCCATAGGAGGAGGGTTTAACAAAACTAGGTATCAAAGGAGTAGAATACCGGGTATTTGCCCACGATGCCATAGAGGGAGACATTGGGCTAATAAATGCCATTCTCAAACCACCATAGAGGGTACTCCATTATCAAAAAACGAACAAGGACCAAGTGTTTATCCACGATATCGTGGAGAAAGGCATCGGGCTCCATTGCCAAAAAATGGACAGGGGGGTCCAATGCTCTGGGGCCCAAAACCACAAATATACGGAGCACTGGAGGAACCCAGCAACCCTATCAGGGTAGTGCCCAGGACACATTGTCCATCAGATCCCTCATCAGACAAACCAGAGGGATCGCAGGGTTGGACATCTGTGCCTCCGCCAGATCAGTACTAACTCCAGAGATGGGAGTTCAAATCATTCCCACAGGGGTAAAAGGACCTCTTCCCAAAGGAACAGTAGGCTTATTATTGGGATGCAGCTCTTCTACTCTAAAAGGACTTATGATAAGTCCTGGGGTAATTGATCCCGATTATGAAGGTGAAATAAAAATTATAGCCAGTTCTGCAAAGGGTATATCAGTAATTTCACCAGGAGATAGAATAGCACAGTTACTAATAATACCCAGCCTACATGATAAATTTTCCAGTCGTACTATAGAAAGAAGTTCCAAGGGATTAGGCTCCACAGGTGTAGATTGGGCTATGCTTTCTTTAAATTTAGATTCTCGCCCCATGCTAAAACTAAATATTCAAGGACATGAATTTAATGGGCTACTGGATACAGGTGCAGACCTTAGCATCATCTCTCGTCAAGAATGGCCAAAACATTGGCCATTACAACAAGCCACTCAAACACTTCAAGGCCTAGGAGTGGCAACTAATTCCCATAGAAGTGCAATGGTATTAGATTGGAAGGATCCTGAAGGATGTGAAGGAACTATACAGCAATATGTATTGGATCATCTTCCTGTAAATTTATGTGGACGAGATGTCCTAGATCAATTAGGTTTGACATTAACAAATAACATCAATCCTAACGTGCCCACTACTAGGGCTAGACAAGGTTTTAGGAAAGGAAAAAGATTAGAAAAACAAGAACAAGCTATAGCAGCACCAATACAAATAGATCAAGGAACAGACAGACATGGGTTGGATTTTCAGAAAGGGCAACTGAGACAATAAAAATTACTTGGAAATCAGAAAGACCAGTATGGGTTCTTCAGTGGCCCCTGACTAAAGAAAAGATACAAGCAGCCCATGACCTGGTCAAACAACAATTAGCAGAAGGACATATACAACCTTCTGTATCTCCCCATAATACTTCCATTTTTGTCATTAAAAAGAAATCTGGTAAATGGAGATTATTTCAAGATTTAAGAGCCATTCATAATGAGATGGTTATTATGGGACCTGCTCAATCGGGGATTCCTCAATTGTCTGCTTTGCCAAAAACTTGGTATGTTTTAGTTATAAAGATTGTTTTTTTTTAAATTCCAATTCATCCAAAGGATAGTCCACGTTTTGCATTTACTATCCCTGCACTGAATCATGAAGGTCCTGATCAGAGACATGAATGGAAAGTACTCCCTCAAGGGATGGCTAACAGCCCAACTATGTGTCAAATTTATGTTAACAAAGTAATCCAGCCACTTAGAAATCAAAATCCTGAACTACAAATATTTCACTATATGGATGATGTATTATTAGCACACAAAGCTAAAAACACATTGCTAGAATGTTATGCCACACTTACAAACTTATTAAAAAATTATAATCTAGAGATAGCAATAGATAAAGTACAATTAAATTTTCCAATTAATTATTTAGGAGTTCTATTATCCTCAACCATGCCCCATCCACCAAAAATTCAAATACGAGTAGATCAACTCAAATCACTTAATGACTTTCAAAAGTTATTAGGAGACATAAATTGGATAAGGCCCTATCTAGGTATACCAACAGGAGAGTTGGGACCTTTATTTGATATCCTAAAAGGTCCATCAGATCCAAATTCACCCTGAATGTTAACGCCTGAAGCAAGAAAGGCATTAAAAATCATTGAAACATATATGGAAAATATGCATTTGGATAGAATTGATATAAGTTTGCCTTTATTATTTATTGTACTACCAACAAAAAATATTTCTACAGGCATATTTTGGCAAGAAGGTCCAATATTATGGATACATTTATCTTATTCTCCTAACACTATTCTTACTAGGTATCCCAAGGCTGCAGGACAATTAATACTCAAAGGAATAAAAGCAGCAGAGGGAGTGTTCGGGAATTTCTCCCAATAAAATTATTACTCCATATACTATGAATCAAATTCATGAGTTGGCTAATGAGTTAAATACTTGGGCAATAATCATGTGCAAATCTAATGTTTCATTTGATAACCACTTACCATCTAATCCTTTATTGTCTTTTTGGTCATCGCATCCTGTAATTTTTCCAAAAATGACAAGAAAAACACCTATCGTGAATGCTCCAAATATATTCACTGATGGATCAAATAATGGTACAGCAGCAATAGTTACACCTGATACAACTTTTACATTTTTAGTACCCAAACAATCAGCTCAAAAGGAGAGCTTAAAGCAGTTTTACAAGTTTTTGTGATGTTTAAAGATTCTGCATCTAATTTATTTTCTGATAGTCAGTATATAGTTATATATAGTATCCCTTGAAGATGCTGGTAGGATTTCTCCTTCCTCTACTGTTTTCTCTTTGTTTTCTGCTATACAAAGTCTAATCTGGGACAGAAAAGATCCATTCTTTATAGGACATATCAGAGCACATACAGGATTGCCTGGAGCCCTTAGTTTGGGCAATGATTTAGCAGATAAAACTATACATGACATACATATTTTCTCTACACTAGAAGAAGCTATAAATTTTCATAAAAAGTTCCATGTCAATGCTAATACTTTACAAAAGCATTTTAAAATAACTAAGGAACAAGCTAGACATATAATAAAACAATGTCAAAATTGTGTGACCTTTTTACCACAAGTTAATCTTGGAGTCAATCCTAGAGGGCTGATACCTACCCATATTTGGCAGATAGATGTCACACACTTGCCAGAATTTGGAAAATTAAAATATTTGCATGTTACAGTTGTTACTTCTTCCGGATTTTTGATGGGCTCCCTTCATGCCGGAGAAAAAACTAAAGATGTTATAGCTCATTGCTTATAAAATTTTGCCACTGTGGGCGTTCCTAAACAGTTAAAAACCGATAATGGTCCTGGTTATACTTCTACCTCTTTTAAACAATTTTGCTCATCATTTGGCATTACTCATATAACAGGAATCCCATAGAATCCACAGGGACAAGGCATAGTTGAAAGAGCTCATCAAACTATTAAAATGTACTTATTAAAGCAAAAAGAAGGAATTGGGAAGGGGTATATATTCCCCAAAGATAAACTTAAAATAACCCTTTTTACTCTAAACATTTTAAATTTGGATTCATCAGGACTTAGTGCTGCAGAAAGGCATATGTGTCCAAAAAATGTACATAAGCCCAAGGTACTTTGGAAAGATATTCTAACAGGACAATGGAAAGGTCCTGACCCAGTAATTGTCTGGAGTCAGGGGTCTGTTTGTGTGTTTCCACAGGAAGAACAGCAGCCAATTTGGATTTCGGAGAGATTAACTAAAGTCCTGACCCAGTGGTTGTCTGGAGTTGGGGGTCTGTTTGTGTGTTTCCACAGGGAGAACAGCAGCCGATTTGGATTCCAGAAAGAGTAACTAAAGCGATTTCTACAGACCAAAAAGAAGATGATTTGGCTCAAATCCATAACAGCTGATATCCAGAACTCCAGTTTGGCTACCCTTACATCTGCGACAGAACCAGGATGTTTTTTTCAATATCTATTTTATTATTGCCCTTTCCCATATCATGAAGTTCTATTTTGTTTTTTGAGCTCATACAGACCTAGGTTAATGTTTTGCTGATCAGTTCTATTTTTTGACTATAGAGTTTTTTAACATTGCAATGGATATTTCACCTGTAAAAAGTTATAAGGCCTTTACTATTATGTTGTGTGTTGTATGTATTATATTATGTGTGCACACTTGTGTTTTGTGTTATATGTTTGAATGTACATATGTCCATATATCATATATGATGAGCGCTCATGAAAAAATGGATCCAAATTTTTTTTATTCACGTGATTTAAATAGTTTAATTTAAATTGGGTAAACAACTGTTGAGGATTGTTTTAATATGTGAACAAAATGAGGTTAACAGATCTGTTTGTTTAATTTCACCTTTCCTTTTCATTATATTTAATAATTCTCTTCAAGATAATGTAAATTGTTGAGAAAATTGTTTTCTTTTAGTGCCTTCTGGAATGTTACTTAATTTTTTCTTTAGCCATTATTGCCAGAATTCATATCTTCATCCCAGTGCCGGTGAAGACAAAGATGAAACCAATCTACAGCTTCTGCAATAGCCATCACTGAACTGCTTGCAGAACTTGCCTGGACTCTGTATCACTTGTATGTATTGTGAACTCACTTGTATACATTGTGAACTATCTGTTGGTGCAGCGACTTGTGGTAGTGTTCGGGTATTTATGCTGATGGTGTCATCGGTGGTACAATTTTTCCAAAAGGAGCCGTCAATTGGCTTGGTGTATCTTCCTCCCTTCTGCTTGTCATGATGGTTCAGCTAAAATTTGGGGGCCAACAGAGGTGAGGCAAGGAACCTCACCCCCCCCCCAATGGTACAAAGACCTCTCCGCAGGCGTGGCTGTATACTGGACTGGTAGTCAGTGATGGGTAAGATCCAATTGCAATGGTACCAACCTAAGACAGGAGGCTGATGCCTTGAGGTCAGCTCATCCGATAACGGGTAAGAACCATATGTACTATTGGACAACCTAAGGTAGGCACGGTCCCTAAGCCACATGCTTGTTTTTAAACAGAGAGGGGGAGATGTTGAGAGCCACAGCCAAAGGGGCCCCAGCAAACTTTCAGACTGCCAGCTGATGATTGGCTCACAGAGCCCCCAGCAACATCTAGCTGATTGTCTCCTCTGCGGTGATGCTCATTGGGCTGTTTCCCTGCCCTTTCAGGCCACGGAGCTGCTCATTGGGGGACTTTTTTGGCTCCGCCCATGCGACCCAGCCAATTGGACTCAAGAGCAGGAGGATTGTGGGAGGTGGAGAGGCTGGTGGTTGGGGAAGTGGCTTGTGGGAAGCTGGTGGTGGCAGTTAGGCTCTCAGGGTTTTTCCTGAGGAGCTGTTTTGTTTGGCGTATGTGGTTCTAAATATAAAGTTAGTTTCTTTTGACAAGTGGCTCCTGAATTGTGCCCAGCCAGACTGCGGCACCATGTAAGGGTACAGACTGGGAACACAAGACAAGAAAAGCATTTCCTTCTATGGCCTAGCATTCACCATGGGAGACAGATACATAAAGCAAATCATAGCTAGATGTTATGAACCTTCTCTTTGCATTCCTAAAAATAGTTTAAGAGAGGATAGAAGTAATCTTTGGTCAGAGGGTGAAGGGCAAGACAATGTGATTCAGGACTAGAAAAAGAAAGTGTGGTGAAGGGCAAGACAATGTGATTCAGGACTAGAAAAAGAAAGTATAAACTGAGAATCTGGAGAAAGCAGATTCTCAAAAGAATAACATGTTCCTAGGACACTGCTGGATAAATTTGGGAGGGAAAATCATAAGGGAATCTGCAAAGATAAGAAGCCATAGGGAAATACAGTTATATAAAATGAATTCAGGGAGATATGTGAACTACTGAAATGAGGACAAAATGTTTGGGAAAGAAATACAGTTTCTGAAAAGAATCAACTGTGTGATGAAATACAATTTTTATTCAGAATGTATAGGAATCCACGGTGTATCAATGAACATAGACTTGAAAGCACTCCAGTGAGTTAGGAGGTCCCAAGGCTCATCTTTAGTAGTAAAGGTTTTAACAGATAAAATTTTCATAAACTAAAAAATAAAAATCATAATCCCAGATAATAACAGAGACAGGAAATGATTACTTCCTTTATATCTCAGATAAAGGAGCAAGGACTTTCACTCCTAACAGCAACAGTTTGACATTTGTGCTATTCAAGGGGCCCTCGATCCTTTGATCTGCACATCTTTTCAAGTACAGACAAGAGGAGTTAAGATTGTTGGCAGTTCTTCCCTACATTGTCGGACTTTACATTTCAGGTCCATCTCCAATAAGCTGGTTGCCATCTGTAGCCCTTGGAAATCAAATCATCTCACAATGAACTAGGTGGTGGTAGTAGAGACACAGGTGTTTTCAGATTTTCAAACTGGACTTTGTCTTGAACTTTGTTTTTCTGGGGTCCTATCAGACTTTGAAAAACACAATTTTGACAAAACTGTCTTCTCTTCCAAATCAGAAGATGTGATCAAGTTAATCAGTATAGATTTGAAGTAATAAGGCCAGTTCTCCTTACACAGGGAGCTCAGGTTGGACATCCTAGGCTATCCTGTGTCAGGAGGCTGTGAGAAGTCACACAGCTGCAGTCAGTGCTGAGTGCATCTCAAGTGGTGCTCAGGAGACGGAGCAGGAGCAGGAGCAGGAGCAGGCTGGGGGCAGACAGGGTGGCAGCCAGCCAATCATCATTCACCAGAGGAACCCTCCAGGTCTGTTATTATCTGTGCTGTTTACTCTGCCTACTAAAAACAAGTAGGTCCACAGAGATTTCAGAGCCAAAAATTAGGGGTATTAAATAAAAAAAAAAAAGATTTCTGGTTCTGTGCCGTTTGCCCAGTAGCTAAGCAATTGAATACAATTTTGTTGAACTGCTGTGTGTCATATATTATATTTAGACACTGGGGACAAAAGAATATGGCAAGAATCTCCACTCTCAAGGATCTTATGTGTATGGACTATTCAGGTAAAAAGAAATTGCATTGTAGTTTAGAAGGCAAAAATAGAATACCAGGAAATTAGCTAGGGGAGACTCTTAAACGAGCTTCTGTAAGAAAGGATAAAGATATTAGCATCTAAGGTAAGTCACAGACTATGAGGTACAGTCATTAGGGAGATGTGAAAGAGGGTCCTGAGAAAGTCAAAAGTGAAGAGAGGGAAAAATCATGGTACCCAAACCCCATGGTGCAGCACACCTGTAATCCCAGCGGCTTGGGAGTCTGAGGCAGGAGGATCGTGAGTTCAAACCCAGCCTCAGCAAAAGTGAAGTGCTAAGCAACTCAGTGAGACCCTGTCTCTAAATAAAATACAAAATAGGGCTGGGATGTGACTCAGTGGTCAGTGGTCAAATGCCCGTGGTTCAATCCCCAGTACTGTTCGTTCCCCACACATACACACATACACACACACAAAAAAAAAAAAAAAAAAAAAATCATGGTACACAGAGACAAGGAACCAGGAACTGACTGCAAGGAGCTCAGTATGACTAGAGCTCAGAGTGGGCATTGCAGGCCCAGCCTGGGTTTTCAGGCTTCTTAAGTATTTATAGGAAACTAGGAAGGCTTTGTTCTGGATGGTGGTGATTGGACCCAAACTGAGTGTTGAATCAGGGTACTTGAATCAGATGAGTTAGACTAACAGTGAAAGACAAAAATACTTATTCTAAGCCAATCTCTTTAAAGAAATGAGAGAGAGAGAGAGAGAGAGAGAGAGAGAGAGAGAGAGAGAGAGAGAGAAGCGCCAATTCTGAACTTCAGGTTAGTAAATGGGAAATTGGAGGCAAAATCTGAAGCCTGAAGAATGGACAATCAGAGCAGACATAGGTTATGAAAAAAAGTGAAGGGTTTGTTAAGATTCCCATAATCAACACCTTTGTCTTATGGGTCAGCAATTTTGGATCATACATGTGTGCTAAGATTGTTAATGATTTAGATTCTGAGTCGTTTTTGAGTTTGGGAGTTTTATTTTCTTCATGGGGAAAGTATTTTATGAAAATGCTTTTATTTTGTGCATGAAAGAGAATGCATCTAGCCATCCATAATGATGTGCATGCCTATAATCCCAGAGACTCAGGAGGCTGAGTCAGGAGAATTGCAAGTGCAAGGCCAGCCTCAGCAACATAGTGAGACACTATCTCAAAATAAAAATATTAAGAGAGCACAAGGGCTAATGATGTAGCTCCATGATAGAGTGCCCTTGGGTTTAATCCCCAGTACCCTAAAAGAAAGGGAGAAAGACAGGGAGAGAGAGAAGGAATATAAATGTCTATTTCCTTGTGAGGAAGAATATTTTTAAAGGACCCACTGTGTGTGCATGTGTATGTTTACCTTTAACTAGAAGTCCAGCAAATCTGCTTGTATAGATCACCTTTAACTCACTTTTTTTTAAAGATAGAGAGAGGGGAGAGAGAGAGAGAGAGAGAGAGAGAGAGAGAGAGAGAGAGAGAGAGAGAGAGAGAGAATGAATATTTTTTTAATATTTATTTTTTAGTTTTCAGCAAACACAACATCTGTGTTTGTATGTGGTGCTGAGGATCGAACCCAGGCCGCATGCATACCAGGAGAGCACGCTACCGCTTGAGCCACATCCCCAGCCCTTTAACTCACTATTATATGAGTGAATTAATTCTTTTTTTAAAAAGACATATTCAGTATTTAGTTATTTTTAGACACTGTTGTAAGTACTGAGAAGAGAGGTGGTGCTTAGTAGGGTAAGAAAGACATGTACCAAATATATTGGCAAATTTACTTTTATATTTACATGTTAAACTCTGTTATAAAAATGACATAGGGAAGTGGGGTGGGGACTTGTGGGAGCTCTGAGTAAAACAATGTAGGCAGCCACATGAAGTTCCAGAGACGGTGTTCCAGGCACTGACACCAGCAAGTGTCACAGAGCAAGCTTGAGAAGTGTGAAGGCTTTAAAAGAGGCCCAAGGATTGTGGCAGAAGGGGAACAATGGGGAGATCAGAAAGGATCCTACAGACTGTGGGGTAACTTGTTTTATTCTTATCATAGTTGGATTTTAAGCAGAGTTTGATTTTTGCTTTGAGAAGGTCACTCCAGCTGCTATGTAAAAGCAAACTTGATGAGGTAACATGGAAACTAGAAATAAGCTGGTTATCCATCACAGTGGTTTAGTTGAGAAGCCATCGTCTTAATGAGTGAAGTTTTGTAGTGGAGATGGTGAATCCTCACTCCATTCTTTATACAATGTCAGATGTTAGGAAACTGAATTCCTTTTCCTTGGTCTCCTGATTCTTCTCTCATAACAAGGGATACAACACTGTGCTTTTCTCATAGAGACTGCTGATGGTTGAATAAGCTAAAGTATCCTCAAGACCCAGAGCAGCAGATTCCCAGCCATTCCTCCCCTGAGCTCACATTCCCATTAACCTCCTGAGGAGACTTGGATGGGAGAAATGCCTCCTGAAGTGGAGTGGCAGGCCTAATGACGCCAGGGAAGGCCCTGAACATTAGGGACTCCCTTCCCAAGACTTCCAAAGACCTCTTTCACCAGCTATTTACTGAAAACAGTATCATGAAAGAATAGAATAAGAGGTTGTGATTCAAGAGTAAATCAGATAGTCCAAGAGTTCATCCAAATGCCTAAAATAAAAGATGAAAAATAGCATGGCCTAGAGTGTTGTATTAGGCAGGGCCCTATGGAGAGAATCAATGAAATATGTGTGTTTGTGTGTGAATGTGAAAGTGTGTGTTCATATTCCCTCTCTCTCTCATAAAAGAATACCACATCTATACATATGGTATATGTCTGGATCCATCTCTCTGTGTGTGTGTGTGTGTATATATATATATATATATATATATATATAGA
Source organism: Callospermophilus lateralis (assembly GCF_048772815.1). Classification (NCBI taxonomy): domain Eukaryota; kingdom Metazoa; phylum Chordata; class Mammalia; order Rodentia; family Sciuridae; genus Callospermophilus; species Callospermophilus lateralis. The sequence goes on along the minus strand of NC_135306.1, from coordinate 120,659,958 downwards.
GAGAGAGAGAGAGAGAGAGAGAGAGAGAGTATGTGTGTGTGTGTATATCTATCTATATCTATCTATATCTATCTATCTATCTATCTATCTATACATATAGATAGATAGATAACAGAAAGGCCAAAAGTTCAAAGACCCCAGACTCCAGAGAATCCCTGGTACAAGTACCAGGGCCTGGTGCACAGAAGGAAGAGCTAGGGAGAGTTTCCCTTTCTTCTATTTTCCTGTTTCCCTTCTTTTATTTTCTTGTTTGATCTGGGCCTCGGGTCTATTGATGATGCCCATCCATTTTGAGGTTGGATCTTCCCTACTCAGTTTGCTGACCCACTTGACAATCTTCTCTGGAAATATTCTCAAAGGCACACCCAGAAATAATGATTTGCTAATTCTCTAGGCATCCCTCCACCCAAAATTAACTATCACAAATGGTTTTAATAGTGAACCAGAAAGCAAACAACTAATTAATCCAGAACCCACTCAAAAAAGGACATGGTTAGACATTAGTATCACTCAGTAAATTTTGATTAAATCTCTACATATGTTTAGCACTGGGCTAAATAATTTTCAAATAATAATTCAAAGTATGAGAGAATGGAGTTTACAGTTTTCCCCTATTTCCCTCTAGCCACATATCAAGCTGTTCACTTGTTCTTAACTTAGATTACTCCTTCAAAGAATGCTAAATCCATAATGGTGTTTATAGATCATAAATGCACTGATTGACATTCATCAATCTTAGGCAACCACCTGGTCACTGATGTGGGTGTTCATGTGATTCACTCCGCTACATCTGATCTCAACTAGAGTGAACACTGTAAAAATATCAAATGATGGACGATATCTGACATGATTTCTGGAGAGTCTTTTCAACATAAAGATATTTAAATTCATACTGAGGTTTTCAGACACATACATTTCAGCATTTTATAGAAGATTGGCTTGGGAGGAATGTGATCTCCAGGGCATACTGTTACCTGGAACCAGAGAGTCAACTTGGAATTTGACCTAAAATAAATTCAGTCTCTCACCAGGGTAGTTACTCTCATAGATTCATTTTCAATTAAGAACTTCTTTGAGCATTCCTGTGATTTGGAAATTAATATCCTGGTTTTCTGGGAAGAACTTGATTTAGTGGTGAAGAGATCAATGCTCTATGCATTCTCACTCCAACAGTCCATGTTAGGGGCCCATTACAGCTGGGATTGCTTTTGTGTCCCCAGAGACTGGTTGAGATTTTTCTCTGTGTTCTATATCTCAAAATATTTCAAACAAACATAAAAGGTACACTAGAAAGGAGTTAATGTGTGGGAAGCCACCCATGAATTACTTGAGGGTGTTCTCTAGGTATGGCAGCTAGGGAGATCTTAGGTTTAACCTTGGAACTATCTGTGGCTCTCCCATGCAATCCATTGCCCAAGGCACATGACCTTTATCTCCACTCTATTAGGAGATCCCTCATAGTAGCTCCAGAGAAAACCCATTGGGAACTGGACAGCCCACCTTCAACCCTTTTTTGGTGAAGAACATTCTATGGAAGGCCTTTGATGTTCCCCGATATAAATAAAGCAGGTGCAGGCTCCATTTTGCCTTTTTAGTTTAGAAGCTCTCCGTCTGGTCAGCTTGCCTGTCCCATGCCCACTTTTGAAAATATTTTCTGTCTCGTGTGTGTGTGTGTGTGTGTGTGTGTGTGTGTTGTTGTTGTTGTTATTCTATTTTTCTTAGCTTTTATTTTACAGCCCGCTCATTCCACAGAAGGGAACCCCATTTCCACTGCTCGCGTAGGACATGGGCAGAATTAATGAGCATACATATATATCTGACTAGACATTAGACCTCATTTAGAAACCAACATGTAAATATCAGTGTAGCTTTTTCTAATATTAAACCACTTCAAAACTTGATGGCTTACAACAATAAGTACTTAACTATGCATCATGCTTCTGGAGCCTCCCAGCTGAGACACAGGGGACAGCTGGAATGGTTGGGGCCTTGCTTCTCTCTATGTAGTCTCAGACCAGGTAATATGCTCACATATTAGTGGAAGCACTCACAGCAAAAGGATAAGAAGTAGTAAAGTCTCTTGAGGCCTAGGCTTAGAAGCCATATAATATTGCTTATGATGCATTCTGTTGGTTAAAGAAATTTACAAGTCCACTTAGATTGGAGAGATGGGAAAATAGCTCTACTTAATGACAGAAGAAACTATGCAGAAGTTAGGGCCATTTCACAATCTTTAAGAGCATCCATGATTTTTAAAATTAATTAATTAATTTATTTATTTATTGCCCTTACCTAAGACACTCTAGATTGGAGAAAAAACAATCTCTTCATGCAGATAATTTACATATATAATCCGTTTATTATAAAGCTTTTTCCCCAACAGGTTATTTGATTATTTCTGCAAATATGGGAAGATAATTCCAGTGCAGCTGGTGTAAGTCTTGCTAGTATTCTGTTTTGTAATTTAGCAGACTCCAAGTTTGAAGCTTTTAAATCACAGCATGAAATCCATTGTTCCTGTGACATTCTCTAGATGATTGTCATCCTATTAGTGAGGACCCAGAAGTGGAACTGTAACAAAAATGGAGGAGGGTGGAAGAAGAGAGAGAGAGAGAGAGAGAGAGAGAGAGAGATATTATGTTTTTCTCCCTCAGTGAACCTCATCAAACAAAAAACTCTTGGCTGTGTTCTTTGTAAACTAGTTCAACTGACAGCAGGAGAAATAAAAAAGTACAATAAAAAAGTACAGCATTTTAAGCTTTAGGCATTTCCCTAATACTGACAGGCCAATGGAACAGTTTTCAAATTTGTTGAGATTCTTCTGCTTTATCATTCCTAGACGTGGACAGCATTTCTAAAATCTCAGCTTTGAAATTGTTGAGGATAAACACTAACCTCTTAGAAATGTTCTTGGTTCCTTTTAATTAAAGATCTCCTTTGGCAATTTAGAATATTTTCACAAAGCACTTCCACTCTATGTTAAAAATCTATTGTTCTCAACCTCAGCCTCTCCAAGGAAACATAGAATGTATCTGGCATCCATCTGCATTATGCCTCCATAAATGCAAAATGATGACATAGGAATTAACATACATGGTGTGGTTGAAGGGCATCATTTCCTACTGATATCCGTATATCTTTTTGTTGTGTTGGTGGTGGCACCTCATAATTCTATTGTTAGAGTATCATATCAGTTGGAATAGACCAACTCTTTATCTAGATTAGTTCATTATACATTAAATAGTCTAGCCAGTCCGTAAATAATGGGGCATAGAAAAATGATGTGGAGGGTGTGCTGAATTTGAAATAAAAAATGGCAGAACAGGCTCCATATTCAGTATAGCCACCAAATGGCTGGATGACCTTTTGTGAGTACTGACCTCTCTGAGTCATCTGCAGAATCAGGTCTGTGAGCAAAGAGAGTGTTAAGTTTTCTACCATTGGTGTGAAGAGAATGTAAATGAGAAGATGAACCAGGAGCAGGGTTCATCAGGTCTAGTTCTACCAGGAGGCTTGATGAGTGTCCTGCAGTTAGAGGCCACACTTGAATACTACACCTTGAAGAGAGAGGCTCTAATAAGAAGAAAAGTAGTGAAGAAGGAAAAGCATTAAATACAATGGAAAATTTTACATTGATCAGTTCACCAACCATTTATTGAGCAACTAGGTGCCTAAGTCAGACACTGTGCTGGGAAATGGTGTCACAGTGAGTCTATGAGATTCCCTGATCAAAAAGAACATAGAGAACCTTACAAAAGTAGATAATAGAAAAATATCATTGCTACATGTTAAGCCAGTTATACGTTCTGGATAGAGACTGGAGGAGGAAAGAGAGAAAGGTTACTAGAGAAGATGACAACTGAACTATGTCTTGAAGATGGAGGGGGAGTTATGCAGGTAATAAAGGATGGAAGAATATCCTAGGACAGCATCTAATGAAAAGGAAATAGCAGAAGCCAAGTAAAGACTTAAAAGCACAATATATGTGAGAAGCAGCCTTGTCACAGTAAGCTTGCAGTTTAGCAGATTAGCTTCTAGGCAGAGGACAACCATGGTTTTGAATGTAGAAGGGAGAAACAATCTTATCCTTTTCAAAATTCCCTCAATCCTGGAAGACATCACTACTTGCATTTCGGCCATTTTACTTCACAGTCCTCAAAGCTGGGAAATGGAGACAAGTTATTTTGAATGTATAGATGAAAGCCTCCACATTCTTTTTATTTAATTTGTAGATGGGAAAGTTCATCTAGAGAATTAGGATATACTTTAAGATTCTTGGTTGGTCCCTGAGCTCCCAAGCAATGATTTGGCAGACAAGATTTAGCTGAGATAAGAATCAGAGCTCATTTCCTTGGTTTCAGCAGTCAATTTATCACTACAAAAATATCAGTTTAATTTACACTTAAATATTTAATAGCCCCTGTTATATTAAAAGCATTTAAATTTTCAGTTGAACTTTCATTTCACCCCTACTGCACAGAGAAATTAAAAACTCGGTTTCAAGACAACTGCATCATTCAGCATGTGCTCTCGAGGTGGCCTAGCAATCTGAAATTCAGAGTCTGTTAAATGTGCTAGGAGAGATCAGATTTCAATGTTCCAGGCTTTCCTGATTCCCACAGCTCTGCAGTGCAGGGATTAATTAGCCAGTCTATTTCTATTTCAGAATCCACTGTGTGTCTAACACAAGTGGGACCAAAGAATAACATCTGGCCCTAGTATATAATATTTAACTCATTACAGGAGAGGCAAGCCTTGCCCACCAAAAGTAATTAGACAAGAAATTAGGGGAAAAAAATTTCAGTAAATTTCCATGTAACACTACTTAGTTCCTTAAAAGTAATATCTTTTACTGGCCAAAGAGAGGCCCAGAAACAGAAAGAGAAATACAAAATATGTCAGCTATACACTGTTTCCCACACTGAATCTTGAGCTAGGTGGAGTCTGTAGGTAATGGGGACTAATGGGAATTTTCCTGGGCTAAGAAGTGAGGTCAACCTTTGGACACTTGGGGAAAGGATGGGTGGCAAAAGACACTTTTGTCACTCCCTGACCTTACTACCTCCCAATTCCTGTTTAAATTGTTCACCTTCATTGCAACTTTAGACCACTCATTTAATTGTGATTCAATAAATACTTGTATAATATGAACATGGCTGTGTGCCTAAAAGGACAAAATGCTAAACACAATATTTAGTGTCAAAGCTGTTACATTCTAGTTGGGATGGAAGACAAGTAAGTGGGTAAACCCAGCACACGTAAAAAACACTATAATAAGCACAGAGTACCAGGTGAGATGATGCTCAGGGGGACATTTCCCAAAACACCCTCATGAGTCACAGGTATTAATCACCTTAGCAGGTGATGTATATGGTGCTTGATCTGAGAGGATTTAACTAGGCAGAGGAAGGTGTTCTAGGCTCAGGAGAGAGACAGGTGCACTCTGAGAGTTTTGTTTAGTTCAGGTGGCTGGGATATAGGCATATGGGGACTGGCAAAGGTGAGGCTGGAAACCAAGCAGGTAGGGCTGTGTCATTATTGGGGCTCTAAAACCCCATCTAAAATGCATATTTTGGGGTAGAAATAAGCACGAATTTATTATCTGCTCACACTTTGCATCAAATCAGCAAATATAGTGCCTCTATTCAATGACTGGTAGACAGGATAGTAAAGCTTTCATTTACACTTAGAAAGGATCTGAGGTCAGTAAGGCCTCTTTTTCTCTGGGGCCTTTGAAGACACTGAGCCCTGAGGTCTAAGATGGAATGAGATCCAAGGAAAGGAAGTAACAAGACTCTATTTACTTTACTAAAAGAAACAACATATTTACCGTGCAAGCATTTCAGACAATAGGCACTCTGTTTTCACTAATAGGAAAGCTTCTAATGGTAAACCACTTCTCTACTTATTAATTAATTAATTTAACATAATTTCCTTTCAATTTCCATTCTAGGATAAGCTTCAAAATGCAAGATGTAAGCCTTAGGGAACTCATCCAGAATCAGTGGAAACCTGGAAATCAGTTCAGCACCTGGTCTGCCTCCTTGGTCTGTCCTTTCCAGTTTCTCCCTCTGCAGTATTTACTCCAAATCTCATCTCCCCACTTTGGGCTGGGAGCTTGAGGGAACTCTGCCCCTCTTCATGCCTCAGTCAATACAATACAGGAACACAAAACTTAACAATGTGTGGCCCTTCTATTCAGGAAGTTCATTTCCCAGGGAAAGGAATAATACGAAAAGATTCTGGTTCAAAATGATTAGGGCTACAAAAAAAAAAAAAAATGCAAGATGAATTGGAAAACAGGGCAGAGAAAAATGGAAGTAGTGAGATCAACCAGCAGGCTACAAAAACCAGTCAACAGGCAAGGGCAGGGAAGTGGTGAGGGTGGGCAGAATATAGCATATTTTCTACTGAAAGAATAGTCTTGCTTTGGATTATGACTATAACTCAATGTTTATTAATACATGAATCACATTCACTTTTTAGTGACTTCTTTGGCCAAATACCATAATATTAAATCAACAAAACTATCACCAGATTTATCAGTGTTCTTTTAAATACTGTAAAGCCAGGAGCCCCATATTTATGGAAGACCTTTGTGATTTCCTAGAACTGGCTCTTCAAACACAAAAAAAGATCAGTGATTAATTGCACTTCCTAAGTAATGAACATCTCACAGCTGCATAACTTTTATTTCTTTGCAGCCCTATTATCCTGTTGGGCAGGTGGTGGAGGAGGAATTTATAATGTACAAGAGAGTCGAACCTCTGTTTTCTTACCTTCTACAACTCAAAATTATGAAAGGGTATTATTTGTAGGAACTAATGCAACACAGTACAATACACTGCATGCCAATCAAATCGCCACCATTTGTTACCTGCTCTCTGCTATATCACCTAAGTCACACCTTACCAGCACTAGATGGTGCAGTTATAAATTTCTGTCGTAGTTGGGGCGAAATTCTTTTGCTGTTTAACAGTGCCACGTAAATACTGCTTGCAGTGGGAAAAGAAATCTTTAAATCCCAGCATCCTGTAACTCATACACCTAGCTTCATTTCAGATGAGTCAAAAAACAATTGGTTCACCCTCAACACAGCCTTTAACAAGAAGACAATCTACTTGTTCTTAAGAATGCACTACTGTTTTCATTTTCATTATCAGTTTTAGTTAAACCGCAGGCAACAAAATACTATACCTTTTCTTCTCTGTCACTCTTTGCATCCTGATTTTTCACACATTTCATAATAACAGACTAGGAAGTGTGCTGAAATACATATGACTGTTAGTGCTTTCTATGCTGCAGCGTAGCAGTATCCCTGAGCTTGACATAAAGTGTCATAAATGACACAGGCACTATCAAGCAGCATTTAAATGTATTTGCATAAAGTGAAAGGTTCTTTTTAGCAAATCATGCCTTCCCAAGTAAGCTTTTCTCAGATCTGTCAGAATTGCTAAGCTTTTGCATCCTATTGCCCGCTACCAAGGACAGCTTGCAGCACCATTTTTAGCAAAATTATCTATTTTATTTTTCTACCATCTTGTGCTAGTGCTTTTATTGATAATATTTCTGTTAATAAAATATGAAAAATTATAATTGTACCTTATATATTTTTAAATGCTCAGAGTCACTGAAAATTACTTTTTATGGCATAATCTTGATGGCAAGTATTTTTAAAGGAACTTTTATATAATTACATAAAATCTCTTTGTTGCTTATTGTTATTCAGTATATGTAAGTTGTTGACATTTTGGTGCTGGTTGATTCTATTTAAAAAATAAATTAAACAAAAGTGATGAATAAAATTTAGCAATGGGAAGAATAAAAATGACTCTTACTAAGTAGAAAACTGCATGGGGGATAAAGAAAAGAATGTAGAAAATAGGAAAAACACTGATTCTTTTACGATCTCAAATTTCCATGATTATTTGATTTTAGTAAAATAAATTTTCTGTTTGAGTTTTCTTAATGTGGGGGGCAGTTGAACAGAAACTGCTAGCATCTTTATATATGCTAATATATCCTAAAGTAAAATTTAATGTCACTGTTTTTTTCTTTTACATTTGACTAGATGTTGGTTTGTTTGATGGAAGGCTTTTGTGTATAGTATTTGATCAATGGACATTTCTGAGAACTTTGGTATGTACTAGAAAGTCATGAATTGAAAATCAGAATACCATGCATGAAAATACCACCTCCTGAACATTTTCAGTTGATATCCTTCTGGTTCTTTTCTTAAAGATAAATGACTTTTTATTGTATGTAGAAAAGCAATTTAAAAAACTGATTATCTAAAATTCATTTACATACTGTTTATCTAATCATGTTTTCACCCTCTATCTTAGACTGAGTTCCCTGGAAATAGACTTGAGATGGGGATGTTCATGCAAAAGTTGAATTGAGATGTGCTTTAGAAGCAAAACTTATGAGGATTGAGGGAAGCAAGAGTAGGTATACGGAGAGGTTGTCCCATGGAAAGATAGGAGTGAGCCATATATGGACAATCACTATGATAGTTTAAAAGAGCGTTCATAAGTCAGTTTATTTTGAATCAGCAGGAAAATTTGTGAAGATATGGCCTTTAATGGGTCAGAGGAAGAGACTGAATAAGTGGAGTTAGGGGAAGCATCCATCGATCTTTCTAGATTTAGGAAGGATCTGAATGAAAACATAAATATGGGATGTTCACATTAGCTGGAACTTGGAATATTTAAGAAAGCAAATGTTAGACATGAAGAGGAATGTGAGATCCTTGAAGGCCTTGAATGCTGAGTTAAGGATTCAGAGATTTTTATAGGCAGTTGGAAACTGTTGAGGACTTTGAACTCAACAAGGAAATAGAATTCTCTTGGATAGACTGTAAGTAGTTATGTTTGTTTTTCATTCCTCTCCCCCGCCAAACACAGAGCTTTTAATTTCAAACCACTCAACTAGCATTTGTTGTTCACTTATTATGTGCTTAGTGTCTAAAAATCAATTTCTAGTATACTTTATGGAGCTACTTACAAAATAAAAGGAACTCTTGCATTTCCAACTTAAATCCCTTTTGAACAATTTTATAAAGCAATTCTGCTGGCTGGCACTTAAAACCCAACATGTTCCAGACTATTCACATTTCTCTATCACTAGCAACACACCCCCACTCCAAACCTCCTATCCTATTGGTTTTCATCCTAATTAATAGTATAATAAGGAATAATATTCCATTAAGAAAATCTATCAGTAAGCATTTCTGCAGTCTAGAGATTGTGACAGATATGTGTGTGTGTGTGTGTGTGTGTGTGTATGAAAAGTAGAAGTTAGCTTTTTTTGTTTTTCCTAAGAAAATGCTGAAAGAGAGTTCCTGGTTTTGAAAATCTCAGATTGAGACACACACAAAAAAGTAAAATTACTCCACACAAAAAAATAAGAGTTCATTTCTTTTACATGGAAATGTCATTATGACTTTAATAATTTTTCCCAGGAGGCAGGATATTGGGGAATTTGATATAGTAAGTACAGTATAGGTTGTTGATATAAGGATCAGTGGAATGAATGATTGAATACCCCATTAAGGAAGTACAATTGGTCATCAGCATTCTACAGTTGAGGAAAGTGAGGCATGATGAGATTAAACAACTCCCCCAAGAGCATTCAGTTAGGAAGTGGCAGCTCCAATGTCTAAATAGTTGACTGACTTCACAGGCCATGTTCTTAACCACTTCTCAATACTGCCTTTGACCATTTGACAGAAAGAGATTGAAAGCGCCACATCCCTGACCCAGATGTGAGATGATATGAGAAGAGAGTATTGAATTTTCTTCAGACAGGGACCATGGGAGCTCAAGGTCTTCTATTTGGCTGCTAAAGAAAAAATGATCCTAGAAGAATGGGACTTGGGGACATGGGATGCTGGGATCACTCACGTCAGAAATATCAATTTTGGATTCGGTGTTTTATTCTCCTCTCATGTTCAGTCATCCCTCAAGCTTATCCATTCTTTACCATGTCCTTCAAATCCATCTTCTAGTTCCATGAGTACAACTACAAAGTTAATGCAGGGCGATGACTCTCATTGCATTCTAAAATGGCCTACCTATCTCCTCCAAATCCTAAACACTTGCCTCAGAAATCTCTGGCTCATTCCATTCATATGATCCCACTCTTATCTTCTTTCCCATTACTAGGGCTTAGAAAGATCTTTCAATGTTTCAATCATTGATATATCTATATCTATCTATCTATATATACATGTATATATGTATATATATATATATATATATATATTTTTTTTTTTTTCCTTTATAAAGGAGTAAGAACATTTTATTTTTAGGCAATTCCTCTACCTATGCCTTTGTTTCTCATGGGTCATTATCATCTATCTTCAATTTAAGGTAAACTAAAACCTTTGAGTTAGGTGTGTTGCTGCTAAACCCCATATGTGTCATTCTTTATTTCTCTCTCTATTTTTTTTTTGTTTACAAAGTTTGGTGCCTTTTATCCCCCTTTAAAATTTTTTCATATTAGATTTTTTAGCTTGCTAAAATGTTTCATAACCTTGATTATGTTATACAACAAATGCACTACCCCGCTGAGCTCTGAGTTATTTGATGAGCATTTCACTCACATATCTGTTAGTCAGCTTTCCACCACTAAAATACCTGACAAAAAACAACTTAAAGGAGAAAATATTTATCTTAGTTCATGGTTTCAGAGATTCAGTCCATAGTTGGCAGGCTCCATTGCTCTGGGCTGGAGGTGAGGTGGAACATGGTGGCAGAAGAGCACGGCAGAGAAAAGCTGCTCATGGCATCCAGGAAGCAGAGAGGGAGACAGGAGCAAGGGACAAAATATAATCCCCAAGGGCACACTGCCAGTGACCTACCTCTTCCAGCCACACCCTACTTGTTTACAGCCAGAGGGATTTATGCCACACAGCCTCTATGAGTTCAGTTTTATTTTATTTTATTTAAATATTTATTTTTTAGTTTTTAAGGTGGATACAATATCTTTATTTTATTTTTATGCGGTGCTGAGGATTGAACCCAATGCCTCACAGGTCCTAGGCAAGCGCTGTACCACTTGAGCTACAACCCCAGCCCCAGTTTGGTTTAATTATCATATAATTTTTATGTCTGCTACACAACCAACAAAAATCATCACCTTCCTAGCTTGCTGAAGATAGAAAGTCAAAGGACACTAATAAGAAAGGGGCTAATAGCTTCTCTTTCATCTGAATTCACAGAATCTTTCCTTTAAGGAAACTAGTTTGGCAAATAATCTAGAGCACATTCCTCTGGGGTCAGTGTTGCTTCATTTGCAGCATTACCTATTCCTTGGACTATTTCTGTAAATATTATAATTTTGAATTTTGATTTAGCATGCAACAGAAACATGACTGCAATTTGAATGACAAAACCTTCAGTTTCGAACAAGATTAGGTTACTTACTTTATTTAGCAGTGGGAGGATATTACTTTGTTACTTGAATACTAATGTGAACATCTAGTTGTTCATCTGTTATTAATTATTAGGGGAAAAGACATACAAGAAAGGCTAACATGTTAGGCATTAGGAGATTATATTTTAGAGTTCTGAATATTTCCATATTAATATGCTCTGTTAATACCATTATTTTCAACTAATATTCAAGCTCCAGATTTATGAGGTATGTAGAGATCAGAATTAAAGTGGATAACTCTCTCTCTCGCTCATTAAATATAGTAGCTAAAGAAAAGCACTCTTTTTTATCTTATATTGTAGTTTAAGGTAACAGTATTCCAAAAATTAATAATTTGAATATCTAAATCATACACATACAGTGGAAAATATATACTGTGAATAAAGGTACTTACCATTATTGTCTACATGAGATATATATTGTTGATATGTCAGTATCACACACAAACACACATTTTAAATCACCATAACACCCTTGCAAGATCATTTTGTTATATTTGTATAAATGAGACATTTGTGAGTTGTGGACTATAAATAATTTTCCCAAAATCATAAGTCAAAGATTTAAAATGTTTATCTGACTTCAAAACTTCACATTACCTTTGAAAACACAATACTTCTACTCATTTCTTTTATACTCTTTCCAAATAGTGTTTACTGAAATGCCGTTAAAGCCTCTCTTAAATGATATGTTCTGACTTTCATCAGTAGTAGGAAGAAATGGAAGAAGAATGAAAATAGGAGGTGAGGGGCTATGGCTGTGGCTCAGTGGTAGTGTTCACCTAGCAAGTGCGAGGCCCTGGGTTTCATCCTCAGCACCACATATAAATATATAAAATAAAGCTATTGTGTCCAACTACAACTAAAAAATAAATATAAAAAAATAGGAGGTGAGATAGAATGGCAGACTGATATTTTTATACCTGCTAACTATTCTGTATATAGTATAAAATACATTTTATTGTTTTGCTTGGCCCCAGATATAAGGGAATTTGCAAAGACATCCATGACACATAAAAGAAAAGGTTTATTCTTGAGCAGGAGGCTTATAATTAGGGTTTCCTTAAAGGCAAATACTGACATAGGGATTGAGCAAGAGATTAAGCATTTGATTTACCTACAAAATTAAAAAATAAAACTCTATCTCATGTATTAGACTCGGGTAATAAAATGATCTCATTTTATAGTCCCTAAGCTCCTACAAAGTATGAAATAGACTAAAAGTAAATGTTTTCGTCAGTTTCTGTCTCTGTGACCAAAAGACCTGATAAGAACAATATGGAAAAGGAAAAGTTTATTTTGGCTCATGGATTCCGAGGTTTAGTCCATAAACAGCCATCTCCATAGATCTGGGCCCAAGATGAAGCAGGATATCACAGAAGAAAGGTGTGGCAGAGGACGGCAGCTCAGGACAGGACAGGCAGGAAGCAGAGAGAGAGAGAGAGCTTTGATCATCAGAGACAAAACAGAAACCCCAAAATTGTGTCACCAATGATCTACTTCCCCCTACTGCATGCCTACTGTTACCACCTAGTTAATCCATCAGTGGATTAATCCACTGAATAGATTACAGCTCTCATAATCTGATCCTTTCATATCTGAGAATCGTTTAAGCATAACATATACAAACCATACAGTAGATTTCGCAGTAGAAATGGAAAAAAATCATTAGGAAAATAAGGAACATATTTGAATGGCTGAGAAAAAAAATACATTTTGGTTTTGAATTTTTGAACTGTGTTCCAAAAAGAAACAAAATTTCCACTGGAAGAAAGCATCCTAATTTTAGTTCTTTCATAGATTAAGACCTATGACTTCCAAATCAAATGCACCATACACACAAGAAAATAAACTACTATCGATATGAGCCAGATGAAAAAGCAAATAATAAGTGTAGATCTACAAACAATTTAGACCATAGAATTTTCAGATAAATAAAACATAATTCTCTGTACAATATCTGAAGAACTAAAATAATTACAAGAACAAGTTACATAAAAAAGATGACACCTGGCAGACCTGAAAAATACAAAATAGAACTTTCATAATAAAAGTACAATTGAGAACATAAAAACTAAAGAACTGGGTTAGTTAGATCAGATACAGCTAAGAAGAAAATTGGAGAACTGAAAAATAAGAAATAGCACAAAATACAACACAGAAAGATAGGATGAAAACTGTAAAAGAAAAATTAAGATATGTGAATGATAGGCATTCTAACATGTTAAATTGTACTCCCAGAAATAGAGTATGAAACTAATAGGAGAGAGACAATACTTGAGATATAGCATATATTAAAACAACTTCCACATTGTCATGGTTTAATACAACAAAAGCTGACCATTATCCCCAGGGGATGTTCCCAGTCACCAGTTCTTTATGCAGTGAGTCACTGAGTCAGCTCCTTTGATCTTGAAACTCTTCTGACCATAAGTCTCCCTGTTGCTTTGAAAATGGAATAAAGGGATGGAGACATACGTAAGGACTTTTCACTGCCATTCAAAATTACCAGAAAACATAATGTGACTAGGAATAAATCTAAGAAAAGATTTACAGGACCTTTATACATGAAACTTTTAAGCTTTGCTGAATGACTTTTAAAGAAGAGTTAAATAAATGAGCTGTCATTCTATCTTAACAGGAAAATTGGTTTCCTTACACTTTTTGATAGCTTTGTCAAGCTATATTTCCTAGAGAATTATTCATTTCATATATATTTAAGTTAATGTCCATTGAGTTATGCAAAGTAGCTTCTTGATTTTTTAAAAATTCCCTCCACTTTTTTGCACTTTTCAAATATTGCATGTTGAAAACACACAAAAGTAATAAAAATAAGGAAAGGAATTATTTTTAGCATCATATTTTGATCATCATTCTGTGTATCTTATAATAGAGGACTCAATAAAGGAAATCAGGTATGTCAGGGAAACCAGATCCCTGCTTTCTTTGTAACCTTTATCTACCTGTACCTTCTCTTTGATCAATAAGCAAAATTAGTATTATAGTTAGTAAAATTTTTAAGTACATCCTTTTTCATCTTTCACTGAACTGTTAGTCCATAGATTTCCTACATTGGCAATTGAAAAGGAATAGTGAACCATTTAAATAAATTCAGAAAGTCATTCTTTGCTGATAAAAAAAAGGCATTTTCTTAAGAAGCAAGGAATCACAAGTTCAAGACCAATTTCTTATAAGAGAACATGGAAGAAACTCTATTGTGATCACAATCAGCAGATCTGATTTTCTATGTCAAGAAAAGGAAAATTAGGCTGGTCAAATACATCAAAATGCAGAATGGCATATTTTCCAGAAGAAAATTCTGTCAGTGATCATGTACATTCAGTGCTTTGGAAACTGCAGCTCTCTACTGCAAACATAGATTTCACATTAAAGAAAATTTTATAATCTGTATCTTTCCTCTAGAAGCATCAGCAAATTAATGAAATCAGAATAGAAAATTATCTTGATTCATAACAGGTAACTCTTATTGTGAAAATTTTGCAAATGCCCTATTTTAGAGCACTGTTACTGGACAGAAGTAAATATCGATAAAGGACAACATTGTTCTAAATTTCATGGGTATACATGAAAATATGCAGCTTGAGTGCATGGGTGCTTCTGCCAGGCAGATAGACATTGGGAAGTAGGTCAGCGATGTCCAAGCTCCACAACTAAATGACAGTGTCACTTATGCACACACCATATTCTTCTTTCATGTCCAAACAGTAGAAGCAAGTGAATTAGAGGTGTTGACACAGGTGTTGAAAGTGATTAAGAGTATGTATGCACACAAAAAACAAGTAATAATAAGAGTAGAAATGGTCATCAACAGTCTTGCCAGCTCTTGGTGTTACCAGTTCAGCCTTGGGTTCTTTTGCTCAAATTAGCATAGAAGTCACTAAAAGGCAAGAAATCAATAGCATCTGAATGAGACTCTATTGGAGATGATGCTTGCCCACAAAGGAAATTTCCCATGGGATATGTCTCTGGATTATTCTCTAAGGACAAGTGGAGTAAAATTTATGTAAAGTAGAACAAACATTACCATTGTGCAGGTTCATAGTCAAATGTTGCACACAATTCCAGGATTTATGCACATGTCTTGTCAGTTTTTTGGTCAACACTGGGGTTTGACATGGCATCTACTCATGCATGTTGGGGAATCAGTGCCTCCCTGCTCTATCTCAATAATGCAAATAATATCATCTATTTAATGACATATTTCTGTAAGCCAGGTACTCTACTAAATGCTTTAAATGTATTATCCCACTTCATTTTATAAGTCCATTGTGAACTAAATATTACCATCCTCATTTATACAAAATGAAAACTGAAGCTCCAGTGAAGCAGAGTGGTGGAGTAGCTTGCTCCAGGTGACATAAGTAGTCCTTGGAAGTGGATTCAAAAGCATCTGCCTGATTATGAAGCATGGACTCCCAACCACTTTGTAGCCCTGATTTTTAAAATATGCACATGAAAAATAGAAAAATAATTTAAAAACATTATAGGAAAATATAAAGTAAATGCATTTTTTTTTCATAGATAGGCAGGTTTAATTCCAGACTGGAAAAGAAATAGATCTAAACTTCTAAAGCCAGCTCTATAAGAAACTCATGCCATTCCTTAAATATTCAAGTAAGTTGAGTAAAAATCCTTTTCCCCCCTTAAGGTGGTTTGAATTGGGTTTCTCTCTAAAGTGAAAAGTGCTGTCTCATTTCCATTTAAACCAGGTACTTTTATATTTCTTTTGAAGCTGTCATGTTCTTTCCTATCTCCACTTTTTGTGTGCTCTCTCTGCATTACTAGTCTCCAATCTTCCTTCTGGCAAAGACAAGTAATGTAGAGTATCCACAGACAAACAATTCAGGTAATGCATCTGCTGAGCTAATAATTGGTATTCTATCTGTATGCTTGAGAACACAGGAAAAGTACCATAACATTAACTATTGTCCTAAATGTCATGCCACCAGGATATCAAGCATTAAAATATGCAATACAAATGCAGTCTAGCAAATTTAGTCAGTTCTGTACATGTCTGAGTCTGCTCTAGGTATGATTGTCAAATAAGTGTGGCTTATTTTTTTCTGGCTGCTGTAATAGTATTTCCTAAGCATTTATTCCAGAACTTGGAAGAGTTGGGCACTTCTGTGTGATATTCACCTAAGGAATCTGACTCTAGTATACAAATGGAATCCTTGATCAACTAAAGCCTCAGCTGAATTAATATCTTTATCAATATAATTCAAGTAAATTTTAATATTTTAGTATCAAATCCAGAATAAGATTTGGTTGCTATATTGATGTATAATTGTTAAATGATGCATGTATGTAGATAGTAGTGGAATAAAAAAGTAAATACCTCCTACAGTTTTTCTATGATATTATAAGAGGTTTAATACTGGCTGTTATTATGAATATAAGAAATTCTTTTATAGACAAAAATTAAATCTGAAGAATTATGAAGTGTGCCATGAAAAGCCCTCAACATAACATATAAACAGAATGCCTATTGTGAATTGATTTTTAATCAGATACAAAATAGTAAGAGACTGTTGAGTAATTAAATAGGAGAACTGTGAAAATATTGGGTATAGTGCTTGACATTGAAAGTTTTTCTTGGATGAAATTGCAGCAAGTTAAGAAGGGGATATATTTTAATACACTTTGAGAGAGACCTCAAAGTGTTTTTTCCTGTAAATCAGATGGAAAATACAAGTTTTTAGTTTTGAAGACAAGTTTGCTTAATTTACTTAAAATCAGGACAGTGTTTCCTGTCCACAAAAGGGATGCTTTCCTCATGGAAAAAGCCAAATAGGAAGAATCACTGGTGAAACTGGGGAATCAAATTTTCAATTGTGGTTACTCATCGAAAATGATTTATTTGGAGATTGTGACTAAAGCGCTTCCAAATTGCTTGAACAAGTGAAAGTAATTTCAGTAGAAGTGATTTTATGGGTCGTTTCTGAAGAATTTGTATGAAAACAATGAAGATAAGATGAAAGAATGAGTGAGGAAGAAGGCCATGGAGAATTCAGGCAAGATATGGAAACTATTCTGGGAAAATCTTCAGCTCTTAATCTCATCAGGTTTCAGTTCACAGAACAGAAGCTTCATTCCTTACAGAGTAGCTCAATGGGTTTCTTTTATACAAATGGAGGAAAACAAAGACACCAGAGACTGCCAATTCCAGGCCAGTAGAGGGATATTATTTGATATGCAACATGAAGTAATTCCCTACATGGTGTTTAACTACCTAATTTTTAGTTTCCAAAATTTAAGAACCAAGAATTAACTTTTCTGAGAAAACAAAGATTTTTCTTTATATTAACTGTCCATATTTTTTCCTAGGACTTTGGCATTAGAGACAACTAAATAAATCAAGGAATGAAGCATATATTAAGAATAAGAAGCCTAGTCAAGCCTGTCTACAACCTAGCTTTCCACTGACATTTCCATTACCTGAAATGCATAAAGAGTTTTTGAGCTTTTTGAAGATTAGGTGGTACATAATAGGAATGCTATAGAAGGGAAATTGAAAAGTTGAGGGGAGTAAATGTGAAATGTAAGCTGTGGACTTGATCTATGAGCACATTTTAAAACAATAAATATCTCCTGATGGTTAGGAGGTTTATGTAGATTGCACCAGAAAGAAGGAAAGTAATCATTCAGAGCAGCCAAGGAGAAAGCAGATCATAAGTCAGAAGATGGAAATTTAAAGTTAGAAATGTAAATTCCTCCCAAAACAGTAAAAGTAGAAAGGGACTTTTCAGTGACTCTGAGATTAGCCACATAAATATCCAACCAAAAAAAATTGCATGAAACATGCACTGGACTGAATGAACATACACACCACTGACTTACATCAAGACCATAGAAAAACCCCTTCAAAGTTTCTATAGACTTTGGAAAAATGCTTTTCCCCTACCTCTCTACCTCCACCAACCCTTCTGTCCTCATATAGAGTTGAGATAAATAAAATAAAATTTGGCTTAGGAAATTGATTAAAGATAACATTTATTTTGCACAATTTATCTGGGTGAAAACATATATCTTAAAGGAATAAATTGATGATATATCTAATAAATAAGATAATAAATAACAGTAAATATTTATATTAGACAGAATCTCCCAAAAAGTGTCCTTTTGAACACACAGAGACTTAAAATACTAGTCGGTCTCTACCTTTCTTTCATCAATTGTTGTATTGTCTGTTTTCCTAAGAACATTAAAGAAACTCACTTTCTAAAGAAAGAGTTTAGCAAATGGTTTGTAAAATGTGGAATTACTTTCTATGTTTCACAATATTTTTGTTTTCATAAGGTTTTTTTTCTTTCTTTCTTACAGGAAAGTAGAGTTATAGTCTCGTTCTAACAGATCAGACTTGAAGAGAAAGCCATAGATCAACTATATTTAACAGTGTGGTTAAACAGGGGCATGAAGCTTGGTGATGTTTGTTACATTAGACTAACACAAAACCAGACTGAAAAAAATTATCAAGATCAGAAAACACCAATTAACTGTAGCTAAAATGTTTTCTCCCCTGGGCAATGCACGATGCCATATTTCATTTATATTTCTATAATTTTTCACTCTAGAATCCTTATATTCACTTTTTTTAATTTTGAAAGTTTATGAATCTGAAGTAAACTTGAAAAAATAGTATAATGTATACCTGTTTGCCCTCACCTAGCTCTATCACTAACATTTTGCCATATTACTTGTATTCTTTCTGTGAATTAGGTCTTTATTTTTTATGTTGAAAATTAAGTTTGCCTGTGGGAGCTCATTCATACTAAGATCTGTGTGTGCGCGCGCGCGCGCGCACACACACACACACACACACACATTTTAACATTTTAAAGTAAGAATTTGACATCATGGCAGTTTATCCTTAAATATGTCAGCAACCATATCCTAAAAATGGCATTTTCTTTACAGGGAAAAAAAAAGCCATTGTTACACCCAAGAGGGGAAAAACATATTGATAATATTATCTAATAAAAAGTAAATCTTTAAACTTTCTCAAGTATCCTCAAAGCTTTTGTTGTCTTTTTTTTTTGTATAATTTTCATGCTTTTGAAAACATTTTTTAAGAGTCCAGACGAATTGTTCTGAAGAATGTTTCAGTTTGAGTTTGTCTAGTTGTTTCTTCATGATTAGGTTCAGGTTGTTAGCAAAAATATTTCTTATGTAATGCTATGTCCTTTCACTGCTAATGCAGTAAGGGCCTAAAGAACACAAAATGTCCAGTTGCCTCATTATTAGTGATGTAAAAATTTATCATTTGGTGAGGAGAGTGAGAACTTGATTTCTTCATTGTAGAAGTATGTTTTCCTTTTGTAAGCAGGGAGTCATCTATTGGATAACATTTTCAGGTGGTATTAATAACCTATTTTCTATCATTTCAGTCAGTATTGTATGCATGCATTTGTGCTAATTTGGATTCATGATTTTTTTTAAATTCAAGAATAATTTTTATTGTTCTTTCAGATGTTCACAGTATCCCACATCTGGCCTGTGAACTTTATTCAGACAGGCTCCTTGTTAATTTTGACACAACTCCATTGACTTTTGAGCATTCCCTTGATTTTTAATATTACAATATGTGCCATGCATATTTTGTAGGTTCTCTGACCCAGATGGATCATTTTTTCAAGAGGCCTTGACTTCTCTTAATAGGAATAATTATATGAAAACCAAGATCCGGGCTCTACCTGTGTTTACAATTATATTATCAAAGTTTCTAGGCATTTCAGTGAGCAGAACTAGAATGTATGTATTTAAAAATTATAGATTCGCTGTGGTTAACAGGAGTTGAGGACAGTAGAGGAACTAATTAGAAAATGGAAGCATGAGAGGATTTTGGGGGTGAGTGAACTGCTCTGCATTCTTGATTGTGGTGGTGATCATAGAACTCTATAAATCTTTCAAAACACTAAGAGCTATACACCAAAAAGAGTATATAAACTTTAAAAAGAAATAAATGATGAATTCATACTCATGTAACAAATTCAAATACAATCACAAATTCCTCCTGTTTCCTTCATTCTGTGGTTGTTTCTCTCTTTTCCCATGTGAAAATGCTGGTTCTCAGCAACACCACTGAATTTACTCAAAGTGTTTAACCTTACAAGAAATTTAAAACTGGTCCCAGTTTTAAATGTTAACATCAACAGTACCAATAGTAATGACAAGTCTAGTAGTAAGTAAAGTCAAAATTTTTTTGCATTACATTTAAACCTCAGAATAAACCCAATTATGTGTAAAGTTTTTGCATTGTGTTCTAAAGTTACTTGTATGCATTATTTTCTCTATATAGATAATAAACCACAAAACAAAACCATATGTTCTAACAAATATACAATAAGTTTAATACATATTTAATATTAAGGTTTGCTTCTTTCATTATGATTTTTTTGTGACATATAAAATATTTTCCTTGTTCAAAAGTCAAAAGTAGGTAAAATAGAAATCTTTGTCCTATTATCCCAACCTAATCTCTTACATTCTATTTCAAGTTTATTTGCAAAAATAATAATATATTTTAATTTTCCCTTTTTTACACAAATGATACATACCATACTCTTTTGAACTATGCTTTGTTCATTAACAATGGAAATTGGAAATCACTTTATAACTCCTAGAAATATTCTTCATTTTTCTTTACTACCACATCAGCATGATGAATGTGCTACAAATATTGAACCAGTTTCCTGCTAATGGGCATGAGTCTGTTTCTCATACTTTGCTATGATATCTAATATCACAGTGAGTAATCTTGTGACAGATTTCATGTTTGTGGAGGTTTAGCTTTACAGCAAATTCCTAGCTGTGAGAAGGATAAGTGAAACTATGAAAACGTATGTAGTTTTGTTACACACTATCAAGTTCTTTTCCACAGCAAATGTACCATTGTATCCTCATACCGCCTCTGTTTTCTCAGCATCTACATCTTCAACAGGGAATTATCAATTCTAGCCAATCTGATATGTAAACCAATAAGATTGTATCTTAGTATAGTAATAATTTGTTTCTCTTCTGAGTGAAGCTGAGTTTATTTCTACATGTTTAATGTCTATTTTAATATATTTCAGTGTTCACACTTTGGGTCTTTTTTTCTTTTTTTTTTTTTTTTTTCGTGGTACTGGGGATTGAACCCAGGGGTGACTTACCTTTGAGCCACATCCCCAGCATTTTTTACATTTTAATTTTTTTTTCTTTTCTTTTTTTTTTTTTTTTTTTGAACGGGAGTTGGGGGAGTACTGGGAATTGAACTCAGGGGCACTTGGCCACTGAGACACATCCCCAACCCTATTTTGTATTTTATTTAGAGACAGGGTCTCACCGAGTTGGTTAGGGCCTCCTTTTTTTGCTGAGCTGGCTTTAAATTCATGATCCTCCTGCCTCAGCCTCCCAAGCCAGTGGGATTACAGGAGTGTGCCACTGTGCCCAGATAATTTTTTAAATTTTGAGACAAGGTGTCCCTAAATTGCCCACGCTGGCCTTGAACTTGTGACCTTCCTGCCTCAGCCTCCTAAGTAACTGGGATTACTGGCATGCGCCACCATGCCCAGCTTTATTTTCCAATAGAGATTGTGGCCCTTTTGATTTTAACATAATTTCAGGAATAAAGAGATTAGTCTTATTGATAATATAATTTTCCAATATTCTCTCATTTTTCATTATATTTTGACTTCATCATGTTTTATATAATATTATATTTCTACACTATACAATTTATAAATATTATCTTTCATATTTGTTCTAGATTTTGACATCAAGTTGGAAAGGTTTTCTGCACATCCACATCTAGGTTGAACAAGATTCTTATGTTTCTAGTACTTTTATTAATTTTATTTGTTGCATTTAGATTTCTGACTTATTTATACTTTATTCCTTTTTATGATCTGAATTATGAAAACAGTTTTGTTGTTTTTAAATGTATATCCTCTTATTTCAATCTTATTGAAAAGTGCCTTGAGACATTCTCTTTATGATACAGTAAATTTCCAAATACATATGGGTCAATTTGGGAGGCTTGTATTCTGCTCCCGTGGTCTATTTGTTCATGTACCATCAGTTCAGCACTCTTTTACCTAAACAAATGTTAAAGAATATTTTAATCTCTAGTAAGATTAGATACTCCTATTGTTTTCCTAAATATCATAGTTTGGTGGAGGCGATCCCCCACTCACTGTCTTGACAGGGTCACAGTGAGAAAAAGTGTTGGCAAAGCCGCTCTCCCACTGTCTTGACAGGGTCACAGTGAGGATGAATGCTGGCAAAGCCACGCTGGTTGGTGGGTAACCGAAACCATGAGACCCTTTTTTATGTAATTGGGACTTTGCATTTTCATGCTTATGTTTCTCACAGGAGGCATGAGTATGTTAAATGTCAAACAAATTAAATTTCAGATGGCTAGAACAGAACAGGTAGTTCATGCCTTGGAGGCCGTTCTACCCACCCCTCAGCATATCAAGGACAAAGTAAAAGGCTATTCTTCTATCTTAGTACATTGTGGACAAACCTAATAATGGACAACAATCATCCTCTGAAAAACAAACTCTTTGAGAACTAGTGCACCTTGACTGAGAAACAAACTCCTTGAAAACTAGTGTACCTTGACTGAAAAACAAAGAAGAAACTCTTCGAGCAAGCAGCTCAACCAGTTTTATGAGAATAAATTTAGGAATCAATTAAAATAGGTTTATAAGACACAGTTTTAAAATAATGTTAGAAATATTATTTTATTTAGATTCTTAAGTTTAGAAATTCTTAAGTCTTTAGTTGTATAGGTTTCTGATATGTTTTAAGGATGATTCATAAACTTTAAGATATTTTAAATATAAGATTTAAAGGGACTTTCTTAGATGGGAATTTTGAGTTAAAAATAAAGTACAAGTGTACTTTAGGTTAATGATTGGCTAGGAGACTTAGAGTCTGGTTACGTAGTTTGGCATCAGTTAATAAGGAAATAACATATCTTGGGAAAAATAGTAAATCTTGGGAAAATCTGAAGGATGTAAATTGGTGACATGTTTTATTGATGATTCTGTACTTTGATGATTGTATGGCTGGGGGTCATATCCTGGAAGAATGTAGATCGGTGTGCTCTCAATCATGGTTAAGGAAATGTCATGTCTTGGCAAAGTTTTAAATTATATAACCAATGACGTATTGTGAATCTATAATGATGAGAAAAATTGTAATAAAAAGGGGACCCAGAGAAAGCAGCTTTAGCTCTCTCTCTGGAGATTGCTCAAACGGAACGACTCCTGTCTCATCATTTCGCCGACGCCACTCCTCCTTCAGGACTCCCTGGACCCCGCTGGGGCTGGACCCCGGCAATAGTTATCCTTGATATTCTTGTCTGTTTATTTTTATTTATAAACTTAAGAAGCAGCTTGTCTAGCTCCAGAAAATAAGAAATAACTTGTTAATATTTTTTATAGGCAATGCATTATTCAGTTTAACTTGGGAAGAATCAACACCTTCATGATGTTAAGTCACTCATCTAAGTGCAAGAGCTATTTTTTCTTTTGTTCAAGACTCATTTTAGTATTTAAGGAATGTTCTAAAGTTTTTCTCCTGTTTCTACATTTTCAAAATTTATTTCTTCATGTAATATTCCTTTTTTGCTATTTTATATGGCATTTTCCTTATTCATTATGTTTTCTAAGTGGTTAATATTTATACATATGAAAGGTATTGAGTTTCATACACACTTCTGGATGGTTTCCGAGTGTTGTTGAGATATAGTCATACTTCTTCCTAATTTATCTTTATGTCTAATATTGTTTTCTGTTGTCTCTTTTCATTGGCTGCACCCACAATGCATATTTAAACTGGGTGAAGAGACAAGGCACAGTGTTCATTTTGGTCTTGCTGCTCTGATCATTGTGAGAGTAAAATGGCTCCAGTTTTTCAATACGATTACTAACATTATAAAGTCTCTTTTCAGTCAAGAATAAATGTTCAACTTCCTTCAAACTTTTAAACTATACTATAATTTTTCCTTAACTGAATTAAAATAGTGAATTTTAATTACTGATTTTTTTGATGATCAACCATCCTAACATTTATGAAACAAATATACTGTGGTCATGGTAACATATACTGTGGTCATGAAATTAACATTTTCATGAGATATTGAATTATATTTTCGAATATTTCCTTTAGAAATGTTTGCATTGAGATTCATAAGCAAAATATAAAATAAAAATATAAAATGGAATATCCACATTAAGCAAAACATAAAGTGAAAACTTTACAGCACTTTTATTTTTGTTTGTTCTTAGAAAATTTTATTAGCATTAGGATTATCCCTTCATTGAAGGTTTGACAGAAGACTGCTATGGAAATTTTGAGTCCGTATTTTTTGTTTTCAAGTATATTTTGATAGTTTCTTCTCTTTCTTATATGAAAACTATTTTTCTTTAAAATTTCATTCATTTATCTGATTTCTTATGATGAATCTCAACATTTCCTATATTAACTCAATAAAGTATATAGATTAAGAATATGAACTATGGTACTAGACTTAGCTTAAGTTAAAAATCCCAGTTTTGACTATTACTTTATGGCCCTGAGGAACTGATTTTACTACTTAAACTTCCATTTCTTCATCTGTGCATTACGTAACTCAACAAGTTGTTGCAAAAAAAAAAAAAATTTGGTCAATACACGGGCACCTAGTGCATAAGTGCTTAATAAGTATTATTTTCTTATTCACTCATTTAATCATACATTCATCAAACCTGTAAAAACAACATTAAGGAATTAAAAATGCAGTTATTTGATGATTATGTACAAATATGAACAACATAGATCATATCCTAAAGATACTATCCAGAGAGGAAGTCAGATAGTATCATGATCAGAAAAGGTACAAAGAGAGACCTGAGAGAAAGATAAACTTTGATAGAAACTGCAGGTGAAGCAAATATTATGTTCAAAGACACAAAAGTGTAAAATGATATTTCAGGAAACCGTACAATCTGAGCATGAGTGCTAAAAAAGGAAGAAAGTAATAGATTTTGGAATAAATTTTTTTCATCTTATAGAATTTGAACTTCACATCCTTAGTGATAGTCAAAAATTAGGATTTTAAATGGTTGTGATCTGAATTGTATTCATGAGACATCATTTTGGAAGTGATATGGAGAACCTCTGGGAAGAGGAAAGACTGGGAGCATAATCATTAAAAGAGTAGTTGTGAAATTATATCTTATAAATTATTTTGTATCAAGATATAAATTGTCAAACCCTATTCTCAAGGATATCTGATTTAGCAGAACTATGTTGGGGTCTTTAATAATTATTCAGGGGATTTATTGCTAGTGGTTGCCATTTACACTTTGAAATAAGTGATTGTTATGATTTATATTGGCATCCCAAAAAAACTCATGTGTGAAACGATGCAAGAAAGTTTAGAGGTGAAATAATTGGGTTATGAGAGCCTTAACATAATCATCATAATTCACTTGAATGGATTAACTGGGTGATAACTGTAGGCAGGTAGGGTATGGCTGGAGAAGGTGGGTCATCGGGGGTTGCCTTTGAGGTTTATTGTATCCCTGGTGAGCCAAGCTCAGTCTCTCTATGCTTCCTGGTTGTCACGATGAACTGCTTTCATCCACCATACTCTTCCACCGTTATTTTCTGTCTCTCTTTATGGCCAAGAGCAACAGAGTTGGCTGTCTGTGGACTAATATCTGAAATTGTGAGCCCCAGATAAACTTTTCTTCCTGTCATATTGTTTTCTTTAGGTCTTACAATCACAGTGGTTAAAAAGCTGACTAAAACAGTGATTGTATTTTTGGAAATAAGAGTTAAAGCTCTGTATGGCAGAGGTAGTAGAGATGCAGATTGGATATAATTGTGCATATTTGTGTATGTGTTATGGATTACCTATTCGTGTCCCCCTAAAATTTGCATGTTTAAGCCCAAACCCCAATGGGATGATATAAGAATATGGAGCCTCTAGGAGGTAATAAGGTAATGAGGGTAGAGCTCCTATAATGGGAATAGTGTCCTTAAAAGAAGCCAAAAAAGCTAGCTAAAATGCCACCTGTAATACAGGAAGAAGGTCCTCACTAGAGCTCAACCATGTTGGGACCTTGGTTTTAGGTTTCCCAGAATACAGAACTACGAGAAATAAATGCTATTTCAGTCACTCAAACTAAGACTACACCTCCCCCAATTCTTAGCACAGATTTATATTTTAAAAATTTCTACAAACCAACTTACAGAAAAACATTCTTTGACACTTTTAGTTACTTACATTTTTTCTTCTACACTTTGTTAATTTAGGAAATTGTTAGTAATGCATCCTTAATTTTAATGTTTGTTTCAGTCCCAGGAAAAAAAAAATATCAATAGCACAGGTTAGGGAGAATATCAAGGGAGAAGGAAAAAAAGTCAAGTACAGAGTGAGAACAAATGCTATCATTAGTAGACAAAGAGATTGTAAGTGTAAGATTTGCAAAAGATGAGTCATCTTCTAGTGATAGTGAGTTTCAAGTTTAGGGTTCTTTTGAGCCATCCAGAAAACCTTGAGCAGACTGCAGGAAATAGGTCAGGAACTCAGAGAGAATCAGGCTGAGAATAAAATGCAGGCACCGTGAGCATATTATTTGTGCTAGCAGAAGCCAGGAGAGTAGATAGCACTCCTTTGGGAAAGGAGGAGAGTAGAAATTTAGGGAAAATACTTAGAGAAATATCAGAGACAGGAAGGGGCAAAGAATTTGCAAAGTGAAAGCACATAGGTACAAAAAATATCAGCAGTAGTGCTATTGTGAAAATGAAGTATGTTAGTCAGCTTTATGTCGCCATAACTAAACTATCTGACAAGAACAACTCCAAGCAGGAAAAGTTTATTTGGCACTCACAGCTTCAGAAGTCTCAGTCCATAGATGGCTGACTCCATTGCTCTGGGCCCAAGATGAAGCAGAATGTCATGGCTGCAGGGTGTGATGGAGAAGCTCTGCTCTTCCCATGGCAGCTGGGAAACAGGGAGGAAGGGGGCAGGGGGAGAGAGAGAGACAGACAGACAGACAGACAGACAGATAGGCAGACAGACACAGACACACAGAGGACACATCCTTGGTGACCTAACTTCCTCCAATCTTGTCCCACCTGCCTATATTTACCACCCAGTTAGTCCATTCAAACTAGGATGGATCAATTAGGTTAAATCATTTCACCTTCTCTGTTAACACTGGAGATTTGGGGGGACACCTCATATCCAGACCATAGCACCAAGGGAGCAAAGAAATACTAAGAAGGAAGCAACAATGCAGGGTACCTGTTGCCTCAGAAAAGCCAGTAAGTGTGAGCCTGTGAAGCAGGGAGAGTGACCACGTGGCTTTGCTGACTTTCAGAGACAGCAGTTTCAATGGAACGCTGAGAGCAATTGCCAGGTTCTTATAGCTGATGAGAGAAGGAAAGTAAGCAAGAGAAGGCAGCACATGTGAATAAATCATTGTTTCAAATTGCTGCAAAATAAGAAGGAAGCAGGGTGAAACCTCAGGAGAAATGTGGCATGTTTTCAAAGGTAGAAAAGACTTGAAACTATTGTATAAGGCAAGAAATAGCTGGTATGAAAGAATAAGAGGGCAAGATGACAATCCTAGAAGCAACAGTGGACAGAAACCAGGAAAGGGACAGGACCACTTAGATTCTGAAACGAGCTTGAAGGAAAGGAAGCAGCTGTATGAGCACAGATGTGTTTGGAGATTAGGATTCTGCAAGATAGAGCAAGTTTGTGCCAGACATTTCCCATTGTTTCTTTGCAGTAAAATGGACAGTCACCTTGCTGAGAGCAAAAGGATTAAAGCCTTTAAAGACACTCAGTGATGAAGAATAAAAATGTATTTCTCTCACACCACTGTAGTGAGGGGAAAAAAGCAATTTTGTAAAATATAATTTAACTTGAATTGATAAAAACCTTATATGATGTGATTAAACTAGGCTACTTCGGATTTTCTGTTTTGTTTTTTTTTTTCCTTTTTCTTATTGGCACTGCTGCTGGTCTTGTTTGCTTAAGCCTGTGCTTAGCTTGTATTTTGAGTCATCCAGCAATGAAGGGTTGAGAAAAGCCACAAAAGTCTGGAAGAGCTGCATCAGGAATGAAAAAGCAGGAGAAAGAACATGTGAATTCAATGCAGAGGCCTTGATAAAGATTTTAGCCGAAATCATTTTATGATACTAATTCTCATTGTTTTGACTTGCCTCCAATTGCTCTTGACAGCCTGTATGTGTCCATAAGCATCGGAAAACATCATTGGGACAGCACAGCCTCTGGTCAGACCTCATGTGATAGGATCATTTTTTTGTGGTATAGTCTGAGTCCCTGTAGGGACCTGGCCTTAGCTAGATACTAAGAGGGGATGAAAATATGCTCGAGCTACATAACATTTAATCGAGTTTTGTGCTTATTTTCAGTCCCGTTTGAAAGACATTCCATGTTGTAACTCATTATTCATAACAACCCTTAGACACAGGCAGTATTATTAGCCTAACTTTAATAAAAGGAAACAAATGAAACTCTTAATGTGTCCAAGGTCAGTATTATTAAATGGCAGCATCAGGATCAAACCTAGCAATTCTCTCTTGTTTAAGTGAGAAATAAATGAGAAAACTTGAGCTAATGTAAAACAGTGAATGATAAATTTGTTTTCAATAGGAAAACAAATGTATAGGAGATGGAGTGAGAAGGAAGTGGTGAGAATCTCAGCTTTGACATTATCCTTAGAGCAAACCAGACAGATCATTTTAATTTATATATTCAGAGGTCCAGTCCTGTTAATTACTCCTTGTAAAGGTGTCAATAAAACTGTGATAAACATTTGACAACTTTTAATTAATGCTCTGGGACAACTTCCTGATATTCAATTGTCCCAAAGTGCTGATTACTTACTCTGGAATAGGGATTGCATGCTTAGGATAAGGTACACATGTAGGGAGAAAGTTTGCTCCTGAAGCAAGTTCCACTTAACTCCTGCAGAAAATTCCATTTGGTTGCCCACTTCGGTACCCCTTCTTTTCCTTATGTTTATCAGTTTGCCAAGTAGAGAAATTTTTGGTGGGGAGAAAATAAAACTAAAAATGGAAACTTCCCCAGATTTCTTACTATGAAAAAAGAAGGAAAGCACCAGGAGAACGGGAGTATGAATGTTTCCCCTTTGGTCTCCTCAGTAAGGCCCAATTCCATTTTGATGAAATTCACTTCTAACAGGAAGATTTTGCCTTGCTATTCTCTTTGTATGAAATCTCCTTTATCCCTTTTCCCATCTTAGTTCCAAATTAAAATCTCACTTTTTCATAAAGATTAATTGATCATATCCAGTGAGAAGAGATTTTCTACTCCTCTGAAACCCACTTACATTCTGTTTATACCAATGTATAATATTTGACAAATTCTGTCTGTTGTATCCTTTCTACAGGTTGCACAAATGGCTGGCTTTCAAGAACACGGTGGTAGTTACAGTTTTTGCTTTGCCAGTATGCTGCGACTGATGATCATGGCACCTTGACACTTTCCCCTCCTCTGTATCCCTGTGCAAAACTTTGACCCCACCAGCAACTTCACAAGGAGGCGGAACACATGATTCAGGCTCATTGGAACCTTCCCTGGGATAGAATTATTAACTGTTCAAGGGAAAGGGTCTCTTTCTTTTGTGGCTTCTAAGTTGAAATACATGAACATGGAACTATTGGCAGCATTTTGTCAGCCATTGCATAAGGCTTATATGAGAATGGTGCCAAAGAGAACCAGAGCCACATGAGAAGGGAGACTGAGAGAGCTCACTAACACGCTATTGGAATAAGGCTGGCTTGAGTTCAGTTACTTTGCATTTCCCATTTATGTAATATATACATATTATACATATATAATATGTATATATATTTTGCTTAAGATAATTTGAGCTGAGTATTTTTTCAGCTTTATCAAGAGTCATGGTTAGTAAACAACAAACAGATTTATAAATGTTTTAAGATCAAGGTTCAAGGGTCATCTCTTTCCCTTTTTTGCCCAGAAAAAGAGTTGAATTAATGAATGATTGTTGCCTTAGAATCTTGCCTTTTATTCTTCCAATTGTATGCACTGAGAAAATCTAAGTTATAGGTTCCTAATACAATTAATTGAACTTATATTTGTGATTATTAAGCTTAGTATTGTTTTCCTAAGAATCTACCCTCTTTAATGGACTATTATCACTTCTGATATGTTTTCCAGAGTGCTGTTTTATCTGTTGAACATGAAAGAGCATGCAGCCAGTTGGTTATGCTCAAGACCCGGTATAGAAAGGTAAACGGTGGATTCAAACATGCAGGTGGATGTAAGTCAGAGAAACTCTGATGCGAAATTGAACACACTATACACACATTTTAAGGATTCACACACATTTTGTTTCTTATGATTTTTTTCTGATCTCTTTGATTCTCTAAGTCTTTATAGCAGTTTTTTCTACATTTTGATTCTTTCTTTATTATAGTTTTACGAGATATATTTCAAAAATCATAAAATTCAACCATTTAAAAATGTATAATTTGATGATTCTTTTAGCTGTAATCATTATTGCCATCTAATTTTAGAGCATCACCACGACTCTAGAAGAAACCCTGTATATATTAGCATTCATTTACCATTCCTTAACACCCCCAGACTCTGATCTTACTTCTGACTCTATGGATTTGCCTGTGGTAGACATTTCATACTCAGAATCATACAATATATGGTCTTTTGTGACTGACTTTTTTCACTTACCACAAATGTTTTCAAGATTCATCTGTTTTGTAGCATGTATTAGTGTTCCATTCTTTTTTATTACCTAATGAAATTACATTGTATTAATATACCACTTTTTATTTACCTATTCATTAGTCCTGGACATTTATGTTGTTTCCACATTTAGTTAACTTTTATGAATAATGTTTCCATGAGCATACAAGTTTTTGTGTCACTATGTGTTTTAATTTCTCTTGAGTATAGACTTAAGAATGGATTTTTTAAAAAATTATTTATTTATTTATTTATTTGTTTTAGTCATACATGACAGCAGAATGAATTTTGACATATAATACATACATGGAATGTACATACATCAATCATATTGTCAATTCTATTCTGCTGCCCTTCCTATCTTCCTTACTCCTCCCCTTCTCTCCCATCCTTTCTCTCTATCCAATCTAATGTGACGCACTTTTTTTTTCTTTTTCTCGTCACAGCATCATATATGTATTCTGTATAACAATGAGGGTCTCCTTCCATCTTCCGTGCAACTCCCCTTCTCCCTCTTTTTCCCTCCCACCTCTCTTCCCTATTTAGTGGTAATCTTCTCACGCTCTTCCTCCCTATCCCATTTTGAGTCACCCCCCTTATATCAGAGAAGACATTCGGCATTTGTATTTAAGGGATTGGCTAACTTCACTTAGCATAATCTGCCCTAATGCCATCCATTTGCCTGCAAATGCCATGATCTTGTTATTTTTTAGTGCTGAGTAATAAAGAATGGATTTTTTAAAAAATAAAATTATTGGGCTAAGTGGTAATTTTCACTTTTTGAGGAACTGCCAAACTCTTTTTCAAAGTAGCTACACCACTGTCACTAGGACTGTGTGAAGGTTCCATCTTTTTTACTTTCTCCCCAATTATTGTTATTAATTGTCTTTTAATTTTTATTCTTATGAATATGAAGCAGCATTTCATTTTGATTCTGCTTTATTTACCTAATGACTGAAGATGTTAAGTATCTGTTCATTTGCTTATACATTTGTATATCATCTTTGAATAAATACCTATTCAAATCTATTACCCATTTTTAACATGGGCTATTTGCTTTTTATGGTTGATTCAAAAATTTCTTTATATTTCCCAGATACAGGTCCCTTGACAGATGTAAAATATTCAAATATCCTCTCCCTTTCTGTGTGTTATCTTTTCACTTTCTTGATTATGTCTTTGAAATACAAATTTTTTAATAAGTCAAAATTGAGGTTTTTTCCTTTTTCTCTTATGCATAGTTTACTTCCATGTTTTCTTCTGGGAGATTTTTAATTTTAGCTTTTACATTTCAGTATATAATCTACATTGGGTTGATTTTTGTAAGTATTATAATGTAGGGGTCAAATTTCTTTATAGTCCATGTAGATATCCATTTGTCCTAGGATCTTATATTTAAAAAAAATTTTTGGTTTGGGGTTTTGTATTTATTATTAAATTTTCTTGGGTCTATTGTCAAAAATCAATTGACCTAAATAAATATATTTATTTTTGGACTCTAAATCATGCATTGATTTGTATGTCTATATTTATACCAGCATCACACTTCCTTATTTACTATAGATTTATAGTAAGTTTAAAATTGAAAAGTATGAATTATCTAAGTTGTTCTTCTCATTTTTTCAAGTTATTTTATTTCTACTTATTTATTTATTTTTCTGTAGTTGTACATGGAGAGCATGCTTTTATTTTATTTATTTATTTATTTATTTAATTCAGTGCTAAGGATTGAACCCAATGTTTCTCACATGCTAAACAAGTGCTATGCCACTGAGCTATACCCCCAGCCCTCAAGTTATTTTAGTTGGATTACTCACATTTCGATATGAACTCTAGGACCAGCTTGTAAATTTCTAAAAAATGAAGTCTGAGATTTTGAAAGAGATTTCCTTGAATCAGTAAATCAACTTGAAAAGTACAGTGTTCAAGCCTTCAATTTCTTTTGTTAAGTTTAATTGTGATTATTTCATTTATTTGAAGATATTGTAAATGGGATTGTTTTATTAATTTCATTTTCAGATTTTTTTCTGCTAATGTATAGAAATACTGTTGACTTGATCAGACTTGATCTTGTGCCCTATCATACTACCTAACACGTTTATTAGTTGTATTAGCTTTTTTAGTGAATTTCTTATGATTTTCTATGTAGACATCATGTCATCCTCAAATAAAGTGATCTTTACTGTTTTATTTAATCTGGATACCCTTGTTTCTTTTCTTTTCTAATCATCCAGGCTAGAACCTCCAGTAAAACATTGAATAGAATTAGTAAGAGTAGATGGCTTTGTAATATTCCTTATCATAGTGCCACAATTCTCATTCTTTCTCTATTAATTGTAATAGCGACTTTGGGTTTTTCATAGATGCTCTTTATCAAGTTAAGAAAATTCCCTTATATTTTTGCTTGCCAAGTATTTTTTAGAATGAAAATGTATTGGAGTATATGAAATGTTTTCCTTGCATCTATGTAGATGATGATGTGGGTTTTAATATATAGTAATATAGTGTATTGCATGCTCTAGAGTTACTGTGCTAAGCCAACATTGTTTTATTTTGCTTGGTTATGATTTATAATCTTTTTGCGTGTTACTGGTTTTGTTGTGCTAATGTTTTAAGGTTTTTGTTTGTTTGTTTGGAGCTTTTGTGTATGTATTCATAGGGGTCTTGATTTGTTATTTCTTCTAGTAACTCTCTCTGATTCTGGTATCAGTAAACACTGGCCTCAGAAGGATTTGAGAAATGTTTCCCTTTCATCAGTTTTGGAAGAGCTTATGGAGAATTACTGCTAACTCTGTTAAGTGGTCAAGACCACTAGTAAAGCCAAATATACTGTTCAAGCCCTCAAGCCCTGCGACATAATCCAAAAGACTGCCATTAGCCCTTGGGAAAGAGACAGGCTTTCAGTGAGTAGACTGCTGTTATTCTCTTCAGTGTGGCCACACTGAGAATAAATTCCAATCCTGCCTTCAACACCATTCACCTCTTCTTTGTAGACAGGTTTCTGGAACTGGTTTATTTGAAGCCCAAAGTTGGATCTCTGGCCTAGGACTCTGGTTACAATGTATCTTCCTCACATTGTAGTGTCCATATTAGATATTCAACAAATAATGGTGTGTGACTGCATTATATATTTCCAATTGTCCTATGGAAGGAAAATTATGTCAAATTTTAAGTGGCAAAAATTGAATTTAAATCTGGATTTCTCTAACTTCAAGGAGAATCTTAGCTATAAGCTATAGCTTATAAACCGAGAGAAAGAATTTTTTTTTTTTATTTTTGTAAACAATGACACCATAGAATTTGTCAATATTCCCGGACATTACACTTTATTTGTTCTATAACTTGAGTTTTAGAACAGAATTATTACACATTTGAATATGGTTTTAGGGCCCCATTTAACTGAACAATCAGTTCTGAATACTGGATTAACTTGGCTCTTTTCCCAAGGCAATGATTCTATATCATTGTGACTGGGTTTGTGAGATATAGGATGCTCACATTGTGAGAATTAGTAACATTTTTGTTCCATACTTTCTTCTTGCTTTAAAATTAAGCTGCCCAGAGGAGGCTGGCTTGAGTTGTGTACACTCACCCACATCCTGTTTGTCATGTCAATAGAACACTGGAGGTGGTGTGGAAGTGCCCCAGGCAGCATTCCTCACATCCTGTTTCTAAGGCAACCACATCCCATTCCCCAAGTTCTGTGGCTGAGATAGCAGCAGGCCAGCACCCACGGAAACACCACACACCCACCTGTGTCTTATTACCTTGGGAGAACAAAAGAGAAACTGTGCCTAAGTTGTCCTGGTAGGATTCTTTATGATTAAGATTATACGCATATGGGGTAAAAATGGGAGCTCATATCCCACTTGAATCAAAGTGTGAAATATGATATATCAAGAACTATGTAATGTTTTGAACAACCTACAATAAAAATTAATTAAAAAAATAATAAAATAAAAAAATAAAAAAAAAGATTATACGCAGACAACTGAGGCATCTTTGATGCTTTCTATTTCATACAAAATTCTATTAAAAAAATAATGTGTTTAGCCAAGTAGCTTCTAGAGGGCTCCTTGAATCCAAGAACATGTATTGTAACCCTAACTTTGCCACCAACTAAGTATGTAGTTTTGAATAAGATATTCAGTTATTCTTGCTGAGCTTTAGTTTTCCCTTCTGAGGGAAATGAAACTATTAATATCTATTACTTATTTACATCCTTCTAAAGATAAAAGGAATTCACACACATGAAATCAGTTTATAATTGATAGCTTTTCAATGCTAAGTTTAATTGTTTTAAACTCCTTGCTTCATTTTTGATATTGCCTTATGCCCATGTAAAGAGATTTATCAGTAATGAAGGAAAAGGGATGTGGAGCTGTTTGAGGTCAGGGGTTACACTTATCGGGAGCATGAAGTACTCCTTGGTTAATGATCATTCATGCGTGGATATGAGTTCTCTGAAATCAGTCATTGCCCCTTAAAAAGCCAGACTCAGCAGGACTCACTAGTAAATATCACAGTAGTGAACACTGTGTATTCCTATTATCCTCAACGAACCTCGGGAAGAGTCTGTAGAGTCCCTAGTTTTGTCACCATAAATATAAACATTTAAGGTACATTTGCCTGTCATTTTTAAAGGAAGATTTGTTTGTGTGTTTAAAGGCCCGTCATTTTGATGTACATTAATATTTTATTCAGTTAGATTAAGAGAGAACCATAGTTTATGAATAATCTTTGACAAAACACACACACAGCTGTGTTTACCATCAGCACTACACATTGTGATTGAAGTAAAAATGAAATAAAGGCTTACATGCTTTGAAGCGAAAAGTTGTTCTGGTTTTCTCCTTTTCATTTTCTAAACCATCCAGCTTGTAAAGAGTGGGTCAGACATGGATTTATTTTGAGACAATGTGAATCAATCACAGGGGCTGACAAAATATATTGAGAGATTTTTAGTATATCCTTGGAGATTATGTGCTTGTCATTTTTTAAAAAAATTTCTTTTACTTGTAGCTGGACACAATATCTTTATTTATTTATTTATTTTTATGTGGTGCTGAGAATCGAACCCAGTGCCAAACCCGTATGAGGAAAGCACTCTACCACTGAGCCCCAGTACCAGCCTGTGCTTATCATTTTAAAGCAAGGTCTCAGTCCCTTTCTTAAGCTATTTTTTATTATTAAATTGCATTGGAATTTATAGAATGCAAAAAAATCTAAAAAATTTTTTAAAATTGCAAAAGACTTA
Source organism: Callospermophilus lateralis (assembly GCF_048772815.1). Classification (NCBI taxonomy): domain Eukaryota; kingdom Metazoa; phylum Chordata; class Mammalia; order Rodentia; family Sciuridae; genus Callospermophilus; species Callospermophilus lateralis. The sequence continues at coordinate 120,623,477 of NC_135306.1, read as the reverse complement.
TAAAAATAATTGCTTGCTCGGGTTATGGCTCAGCGGTAGAGCACTCACCTCACACGTGCGAAGTTCTGGGTTTGATCTTCAGCACCACATAAAAAATAAATAAATAAACAAATAATTGCTGTATTTTATATGACCCCCTTCAAATCTATCACTGTATTGAAAGTAAATTATCCTAATACATAAGATAAGAACTTGCTATAATGTTTTTAATGTTAATATTTCAGTGTGGGATTAAATTTTAAAAATTAAAATATAATTGCTCAGAATAAATGTGTATAGATTGAAAAAAAACATGTATATGTATTCCCTTTCAAAACCTTAACATCAGAGGCTATTTTTTTATTGGTTGTTCAAAACATTACAAAGCTCTTGACACATCATATTTCACACATTAGATTCAAGTGGGTTATGAACTCCCATTTTTACCCCAAATACAGATTGCAGAATCACATCGGTTACACATCCACGTTTTTACATAATGCCATATTAGTAACTATAGTATTCTGCTATCTTTCCTATCCTCTACTGTCCCCCCTCCCCTCCCTTCCCATCTTCTCTCTCTACCCCATCTACTGTAATTCATTTCTCTCCTTGTTTTTTTTTCCCATTCCCCTCACAGCCTCTTATATGTAATTTTGTATAACAATGAGGGTCTCCTTCCATTTACATGCAATTTCCCTTTTCTCTCCCTTTCCCTCCCACCTCATGTCTCTGTTTAATGTTAATCTTTTCCTCCTGCTCTTCCTCCCTGCTCTGTTCTTAGTTGCTCTCATTATATCAAAGAAGACATTTGGCATTTGTTTTTTAGGGATTGGCTAGCTTCACTTAGCATAATCTGCTCTAGTGCCATCCATTTCCCTGCAAATTCCATGATTTTGTCATATTTTAGTGCTGCGTAATACTCCATGGTGTATAAATGCCACATTTTTTTTTTATCCATTCATCTATTGAAGGGCATCTGGGTTGGTTCCACAGTCTAGCTATTGTGAATTGTGCTGCTATGAACATCAATGTGGCAGTATCTCTGTAGTATGCTCGTTTAATGTTGAGGTAAGTTCCTGTTATTCCTAGTTTTTCTAATGTTTTAAACATAAAGGGATGCTGTACTTTATTGAATGCTTTTTCTGCATCTATTGAGATGATCATATGGTTCTTATCTTTAAGTCTATTGATGTGGTGAATAAAATTTATTGATTTCCATATATTGAACCATCCTTGCATCCCAGGGATGAATCCTACTTGATCATGGTGCACAATTTTTTTGATGTGTTTTTGTATCCAATTCACCAGAATTTTATTGAGGATTTTTGCATCTAGGTTCATTAGAGATATTGGTCTGTAGTTTTCTTTCTTTGAGGTGTCTTTGTCTGGTTTCGGAATCAGGGTGATGTTGGCCTCATAGAATGAATTTGGAAGAGCTCCCTCTTTTTCTATTTCCTGAAATAACTTGAAAAGTATTGATATTAATTCTTCTTTAAAGGTTTTGTAAAACTCTGCTGTATACCCATCCGGTCCTGGGCTTTTCTTGGTTGGTAGTCTTTTGATTGCTTCTTCTATTTCATCCATTGATATTGGTCTGTTCAAATTGTGTGTATCCTCCTGACTCAGTCTGGGCAAATCATATGACTTAAGAAATTTATCAGTGTCTTCACTATCTTCTATTTTATTGGAATATAGGTTTTCAAAATAATTTCTAATTGTCTTCTGTATTTCTGTAGCATCTGTTGTGATATTGCCTTTTTCATCCCGTATGTTAGTAATTTGAGTTCTCTCTCATCTTCTCTTCGTTAGCATGGCTAAGGGTCTGTCGATCTTATTTATTTTTTCAAAGAACCAACTTTTAGTTTTGTTAATTTTTTCAATAGTTTCTTTTGTTTCAATTTCGTTGATTTCCACTCTGATTTGAATTATTTCTTGCCTTCTGCTACATTTGCTCTTCCTTTTCTAGGGCTTTGAGATGAAGTGTGAGCTCATTTATTTGTTGGTTTTTCCTTTTTTTGAGGAATGACCTCCAGGTGGTTTCATTGTGTCCCATAGATTCCGATATGTTGTGTCTGTATTTTCATTTATCTCTAAGAATTTTTTGATTTCCTCCTTTATGTCTTCTGTAACCCATTGATCATTCAGTAACATATTGTTCATTTTCCATGTGATATAGGATTTTTCCTTCCTTCTTTTATCATTGATTTCCAGTTTCATTCCATTATGATCAGATAAAATGCATGGTATTATCTCCACCCCTTTATATTTACTGAGGGTTGCCCTATGGCATAATATATGGTCTATTTTTGAGAAGGATCCATGTGCTGCTGAGAAGAATGTATATCCACTTGCTGATGGTTGATATATTCTATATATGTCGGTTAAGTCTAGGTTATTGATTGTGATATTGAGTTCTATAGTTTCTTTATTCAACTTTTGTTTGGAGGATCTGTCCAAGGGTGAGAGAGGTGTGTTGAAGTCACCCATAATTATTGTGTTGTGGTCTATTTGATTCTTGAACTTGAGGAGAATTTGTTTTATGAACATCGCAGCACCATTATTTGGTGCATAAATATTGATAATTGTTATGTCTTGTTGGTGAATGGCTCCTTTTAACAGTATATAATGTCCTTCCTTATCCCTTTTGATTAACTTAGTCTTGAAGTCGATTTTATTCGATATGAGAATGGCCACCCCTGCTTGCTTACGAGGACCGTGTGCATGGTATATTTTTTCCCAACTTTTCACCTTCAGCCTGTGTATGTCTTTTCCAATTAGATGTGTCTCCTGGAGGCAGCATATTGTTGGATTTGTTTTTTTAATCCATGTTACCAGCCTATGTCGCTTTATTGGAGAGTTTAAGCCATTAACATTTAGAGTTACTAGTGATATAAGGTTTGTACTTCCAGCCATGTTTGATTATTTATCTTTTTTTTTTTAATTTAGTTTGTTTCTCCATGATTAGCTTTCCCCCTGCCCTCTACTTTACTGAGGCACTTCCCACTGATGGTTTTGGTTATTGTTTCTCATTTCTTCCTCCTGTAGTATTTTGCTCAAGATGCTTTGCAATGCTGGTTTTCTGGCTGCAAATTCTTTTAACTTTTGTTTATCATGAAAGATTTTTATTTCATTGTTGTACCTGAAGCTTAATTTTGCTGGATACAGAATTCTTGGTTGGCATCCATTGTCTTTCAGTGTTTGAAAAACGTTGTTCCAGGATCTTCTGGCTTTCAGCATCTGTGATGAAAAATCCGCTGTTAACCTTATTGGTTTACCCCTGAATGTAATCTGCCTCCTTTCTCTTGTAGCTTTTAATATTTTCTCTTTGTTCTGTATATTGGATATCTTTATAACAATGTGTCTTGGCATTGGTCTACTGTGATTTTGTATGCTCGGTGTCCTGTATGCATCTACAATTTGTATATCCATTTCCTTTTTTATTTCTGGAAAGTTTTCTGTAATTATTTCATTCAGCAGGTTACTCATTCCCTTTGTTTGAACCTCTATACCTTCCTCTATCCCGGATGACTCTTAAGTTTGTTTTTTTATGTTATCCCATATCTCTTGAATGTTTTTCTCGTGATTTTTTACCAGCCTTTCTGAGTTGGCTAGACTGTTTTCAAGATGATATATTTTGTCTTCATTATCTGATGTTCTGGCTTCTACTTGCTCCACTCTGTTAGTGATACTCTCATTTGAGTTTTTAATTTGTTTTATAGTTTCCTTCATTTCTAGAATTATTGTTTGATTTTTTTAATAATCTCTATCTCCTAATAAAGATGCTTAACTTCTTCTTTTATCTGTTTATGTAATTCATTTTCAATGTGTTCTTTCACTGTTTGAATTTGCTGTCTCATATCCTCTTTAAGGTTCCATTCCATCTGTCTAAGATATTCCTTGAGTTCTTTATTTGACCATTTTTCTGATGACTCTGGGTCCTCCTGAATATATAGGCTGTCCTGCATTGTTTGTACTCCTTTTCTTTCTTGCTTTTTCATGCTGCTCATGTTACTTCTTGTTCTATTTGACTGCTGAGTTACTGTTTACTCCTATAAATTTATTTGATGCTTGGGAGGAAAGGTATTAGAAGGGAAGTGAAGAGGTCACTAAAGAGAATGAGAGTAAGCAGGTAGAATTCAAGGAAGGGGGAATAAGAAAATTGAAAAGAAATTAAAAGACAAAAGAAAAAAAATAGATAAAAAGAAAAAATAATAATAAAAAAATAAAAATTTTTAAAAAAATTTAAAAAATTTAAGAAACAACAAAAAAATGAAAATAAAAAAAAACCAAATTAAAAAAAATTAATAAATTCAGTCTTAGAGTTTGATTAACTTCTCTTGCCCACTGGGCCAAGCTTCTCCTCTCAATATGCAGGAACCAATCACTGTGCAGCAGCTCCTCCTCCCAGACTGGGCGGGTCTCCAATCCTGAGTGCCTAGGGCCTTCTCTTGTGTCTAGTCACTGCCCCACTTTTCCTCAAGCCAGGCCCCGCTCACTGGTGACGCTCACCACAATACTGGCTACACGCCAGGTCTGCTGCTCCCGGGAGCCCTGTTTTCATGAACGACTGGGCACACTCTCCCTGTTTGCCATTCCCTCAGACCCTAAGTTTGTAGAGCTTGGGGCTGAGAACCCTCAGTGAATTTTGCTTGCCCTCCGGTAGCTACGCCCCTGGTAGCTGGTGCAAGAGACCTCAGTTGTCAGCACTGGTGGGAGCGGTAGCTGGGAGTTCCGCGCCGCAGTCCTGGGCCACTCCTGATTCCCTCAGTCTGGCTATCGCGCTCACGGGAGAGGTGGGAGGAGCCCTTAAGGTTTCCCCGCTGTGTGGAGAGGGAAGGCTAGGGGATTACACACCTGTCAGCGCTGGTTTCAATGAAATTATTTCCTCCTCTGCATTCTGATGGCGTCAGTTCTCTGCCATGGTGGTATCCCATGCACTTGGCGACAGTTCATTCCCTTTGCCAGGTGACCAATGCAACGGGTGGGTCCTGTCTCTCCCAAACCCCATTTCAATCCTGTGGCCACTGCCTATGAAGGCTCGGTTGGCATTAACCTCCATAGGATCAGAAGGGCTGACCAGTTGTTTCAGCGGGACTGTTTAGTGCTGAACTGCTACAGCAGTTTGTCTGCGAGAAGCAGGCGAACAGGAGCTTGAATTCAGCCGTTTTGGGCTCATGTGTGTTTTGAGAGGCCCAGACTGTTCGCCCCAGATCCACGTCAGCTCAGCATTGCCTAGTGATCCTGAGCAAACAGCATTTAGACTGTTTACGACTCCCTATGCCCGCACAGCTGAAGAGGTCAGAGACTTGATCTCTCTGCGCCCGCCGCCATGTTGGATCCCAGAGACTATATTTGACTTAGCATTTTTTTGTACAACAAAGATTCATATTAGTTCTTGTCAGCCAACTAGCAGCTAGCCATCAATCTCAATTAATCAGGAATCTTCAAGTTATTTGGAGTGCTTTTTATGTATTCAATGTTTCAGCAGCAGCGTCGGTCTTTCCCTTTACTGTTCTCAGAATGATTTAGTGTTATTATTTTTGGATAGACTTCCACATGTGTTCATCCCTTCTAACTAATTGTCCCTTGGTAAGGAAGAGAACCAGCACAGACCATTTCCTTCTGATCCCATCAACTAGCCAAGTCCAGAATCCTAGATGCCTCTGAAATGAGTCTGCTATAAGCATCCACAGAGAACAAACTGCTGTGGCCTAAAGGATTTTCTATGAATAAAAATACAGCATGGAATTTCCTTTCCCATGACATCATGTTTTCATCTACTCTGGTTAATTAATGTCATGAATAAGGGATGTTTTATACACTTGGACTTTATACACTCAGGCTTTTCCAGAAACCTGCCTTTGAAGCATTGGATAGATTGTATCACATCCCTAAGCAAAGAGGGCTGTACAAACACATTCTGGTCATGAATTTAACATGAAATTTCATTTAATATATATCTTACAGAAAGGAAAATTTCTTCCTTATTGTCTGGAAATGATCATTCTGATTCTCCTAAGTCAGTTAAGAGTAGTGATCTGTTGAAAGTATCACATTGAGGCAAATATTAAATGAGAACAAGGAGATTTTTATGAATGGAAAATGTAAGGCTGCCCAAGTATGTGAGCGTGAAATGGAGAAAAGTTTGGAGGCTAAAGTGAAGGCCAGTTATGTACTGGAAGTTGAAAAGAGACTTCTTCTACTTTATGATACCATAAAAATCATTGAACAGTGAGTGGTGCTAACTGGTTTAGTAGTAGCCAAGCTCAAAAAGGCTGTCCGGAAATGCAGTACCTTTGGCTTATCAAGCATTTTAAGCTAAAGAAAACTGAGAAAACCTCAGAAGCAGAAAAGTCACTCTGACTTTCTCCCTCACTTCTCCCCTGAAGCAGGTCACAAGACTCTCGTTAACACCCTTTTCTCTGAAGAGACAGGGTCACAGAAAAGAAAGGGAACAAACAGGCTTTGCTAAGCTCCCAGCCCCCAGTTTATTACCATATTAAACTCTTTGGTCCCACAATCATATTTCTGTAGCATTGTTCATAAAACCATACAGATCTCCTTATAACATTTCTGTAAAATAAAATTGTCTGCTTTTCTCTTGCTAGAACTGTCTTAAGTTACAAGGGCTCAGCCATGAGCCTTACATGAGCAAATAAAGATATATTTTTTCTCCCCTATGCTACAATGTATAAAGACAAACACTTTTTTTTTTTTTATGAGAAGTGCCACTGTATCCTCAGTGTTGAGGACAGTGTTGGGCACATGGAAGATGCTAAATAGATGTGTGGTGAATGTGTGCTTAGCTGGAAGGCCTTATCCAGAGCTGTCCTCTAGGACTAGTGGCTCACTGGAAGGATGCAGAAAGTGAAAGGGGAATTAGCTAGCAAAACTGGTCTAGGATGGATATGCTGCTCATGAGGTGAATTCATCTTTTGCATTTTATTCTTGCAATCAATCATATACTTAGATTCAAATTTCCTCACTACATATGATTTGCAAGTATTCATTCTAATCCAGCATATGAATCAGAGATGTGTATTTTGAAATAGACTGCTTGAAAAGGAAAACACATGAACACTGTTCAACTCTTTTCCATAAATTACCAGAAATGAATCTCTAGATGAATGATGTCCAATATAATTTTCTAGATTGATAATGAAAATGGTCTATAATCTATCCTGCTCAAACAGTAGCCATTAACTACACTTGCCTACTGATCACTTGACTTATAGCTGATGCAACTAAGGAACTAAATTTTCAATTCTACTTAATATTAATTAATTTTAACTTAACTGCAGTAGCTACAGTATAATTATATAACACAGTATAAATTGCTGTGTTAGCCAGTGCAGATTTAGATCTATGTTACCTAAAGTGGTGTGATTATTGCTGGGATGGAGGACAAGAGGCCAAGGCAGCAGATTTCCTCTCTGCTAATTGTTCCAGGGCCAAAGAGAGCTGGTACTGGGTGCCACTGATATTCACAGTGTCTTGGAATGGATACCTTCCAAATGGGAAAGTTGTGTTTTCTTTTACAAAATAAAAGTAAAATCAATCTTGTCTTTATCACATGATAACAAGTCCTTATATAGGATCCAAATAAGACTGTAATAAATCAAGATTTCCCAGAAATGAATTTAGCAAGAGAAAGCAATAAAGGTTTTTGATGTTGCTGATGAAAAGGGAATGTTTGGCATCCATTGTCAAAAATAGAACTTAGATTCGCAATCTTACCTCTCTGACCTTCAGATCTGATAAGGAAGATAAGAGGAATTTATTGCCAAACCTCAAATCTGTCAAGTCAGGGTCAAATGAAGCATTGCATTCCTCTCTGATAAAGACCAAAGTATCTGTAGAGAAAAGGACCAGCTCCATTAGACCACACATAAAGATGTAGGTGGGAAGAATTTCAAGCAGCAATCTGAGAGGGAGATAGAACAAGCAAGAGAAAAACTGGTAAGAGTTTATGTTTGTGCAAAACAAATAAGAATACGCGATTTAAATCACTGTGCTTTTATTTATTTATTTGTCTCTTAAATTTAGAACATGTCCCAGAAGATATGGATTTTAATAGACCATGCTGATCAGATTGAAAATATCCTCTGAAGAGAAATTTGTCAGTAATTACCAAAGAACTATTCAAACTTGCAGATTTTGACCCAGCAGTTCAACTTTTAGAAAAGTTTTATAAGAAATAACCATAACTGTGCAATCAAACAACTAAAGGCAGTTCACTATCCTAGCTGGGTTAAAGTGGTATGCATTAGAAAGCTTTTGCAGAAATGAAATTATATTGCCAGGAATGGGCCCAGAAAGAATGTTCTCATAACAAAAAGCCATGTCAAGCCTTCCTCAGTTCTTTTGTGGAAGCCAAATCTCATGAAACAACAAACATATATTCCCAGGAGTGGGAAGACATGCCTTTCCTATCAGTGTCATTTTGGACAGAATGTACACAAGTCGTGGGAATATCCAGAAAGCTGTCTGCTGCAGAGATGCTGATATCTCTGCCAGACTTCAACTCATACCATTATTATTAGCACATAATTTGGAGATTGGATATTTTCTTAAGTGAATTCTGTTAGCTGAAGGTGCTGCTTAAGAGTGGCTCCTGAGTCACACTAAGGTCATAAAATACAGATCTCATAACTGTAAAGGAACACCAGTGCAGGGAGAATTGTGGAGGAGGCACACAAGAACAGACACAGAAACACAGGGAAAATGCAAACAGACAGAAGGATTGCAGACAAAAGGAATGCCTACCCCTCTCTGCCATCGTCTTTAATAACCCGAAAGTTACATATTACCCACCACCAGTGACTACACTTTGACCAGTATTCCTTTAACCCTGAGTGCTAGCTAACTGAGATAAGGTCCAGGTTAATGCAAACACAGAGCCTCTCTCTTCAAAAGATGTCACTGTGTAAACTGGTAGTGCATCCACATAGTTATCTTAATAGTCTCCCATTCCAATCATGGGAATCAGGGCACCAGTTACCCCCCAGGAGTTTGCTCACTGGGGGGAATGCTTTCCTGTTTAGTTCCATGGTCAGAATCCTACACATAACACCCTATACTCCTTCATAGCATATATCACATCAGTATTTATTTGTTCAATGTCTGTTTTTCTCATAACATTAAGAGACTCCTGCTTCTTCTGGGACTATATCTCTTTTGTTGACTGTTGAATCTCTTGGATCTGGGGACAGAGTTAACATACAAAATCTTATTCATTTATTTAATAAATGAATGAGAAGTGTTTGATGGAGCCTGGGTAAGAAGAAGAACCTCACTAAAATGGTATAAAGATCAGTGCTGGTAAGATATAAGGTTCATAGTAAAGTACTAGGGGTCTATTTGTTGATACTTTTCATTAACCTGAAAATATTTGTTGAGAATCCACTATGTATTCCAAAGACTTTGCATATCTTATACTTCTCAGTTCTGATATAAACTCAACAAGGTAACAATTCTATTCTCAGTTTGTGGCTAAAAATAAACTGCAGAATCTTTATGTTACTCAAGATCACAGGTACAGAGCACATGGTAGTTTCTTGACAGTGACTTATTCAAAAAAGAAATGCAAGAAAGAATCAAAATTTAATCAGTTTAACTTCAAGCATATATTATTTTCCAGAAAGGAAATTTAGAAAACTTATATCTGTTTAGAATGCATTTACCTGCACAATACTAAGGAAGGTTTTACAGAAATGACATTATATTGCCAGGGATGAGTCCAAAAAGGGGCTAAACAGGCTTCTACAGAGATAGCAGACTGCTTTTAGAATGGTGCCTAGGTGTTCTGTGTTATGAGGAAATGGGGTACTCAGAGACATGGAATGAAGTTCCCCAAGGGTGACCTTCCTGGGTGGAAAACTTAGGACTGAATCTTCCTCTAAGAGCAAAAGACAATGAGAAATCCTGCTATGGGTTTCAACACTTTACTCATGGAAATGAAGATTGGCAGCCTGACAGCTCAGTGGGTAGGACCAAAATCTTCCAAAGAGACAGCAAAGATGAAGAAGCAGCAGCAAAACATGGTTGAGGCCAAGCCCGCATCCAAGAACAAGCATAGCATGGGAGAACAACTCCGATTGGGTTCAGCTAAATCTCAAAGAGGCAGAACTAAGGGACAAGTGCTTGACCTCTAGGTACTATTAGTTGAATTTGTCATTTTCAGAGAAGTGAAATGTGAATAATGTCCTTCTAAGGGGGACAGCCCTTCTTAAGAGAAAAGTTGGTCACTGACATAAAATGCACAGAGGGACAACCATGTGAAGACACCCGAAAAGACATCCATCTGCAAGCCAAAGAGAAGGCCTCTGACAAAATCCACCCTGCTGATCTCTTGACCTTGAACTTGAGACTTCTAGAACAGGGCAGCCCTAACAAGCTAGTGCAGGGCTCAAGGTCCTGAGGATAGTTAATGAAGATTTAGGGAAAGTGGAGCAGGGGTAAAGGGAAAGATACACCACTTCTGGTCCCAGATTTTGCCTACTTCATTCAATCATCAGATTTTGGTATACTTCCAACCTAAGCACAAACAGAATGCACGGTCATTCATAAGAGAAAATGTAACAGAAATTCTAGTGCTGGCATTTATGCAATATTTATTGTATACCAGCCTTTTTTTTGCAAGTGCTATACAAATATTATTGCATTTAATCCTCAAAACAGCACTCTGAGGTAGGTAGTGTGATGATTTCCATCTTATGTGTATGGAAACAGACATAGAGGGTTAATTAAGTCAGAATGTCATTGCCTAAGGTCACCCAGCTAGTGGCAGAGCCAGGGCTATGACAAATAAATGGACTAAATAGAGCTCAAAGGTGTTTAGTAGTTATTCAGTCATAAAACAAGCACAGAAGTAGCAGGGCCAAGGCTTCCAGTCAGCTGCTTTGTCACCACATTCTCTTTTCTGTTCCTCAGAGACGGCAATAAATTAGTCAGAGAAATGGCATCATACAACCAGTATGTCTTCACTGCTCTTCAGAAAAAAGAACCGCTTTCCATAAACAGGAAAGTGAACCTCACTGGGGGTCAGCAGAAGATGACCTTCTTCAATTTTATTTCTGTTCAAAACTTTTCATCCTCATTTCTGAAACCCTCAGGAAAAAAATCTTCAGCTCACGCTTAGTATTTATTTTCCATGATTGATCTCACAACTGGAATTCTGCCATGATATAAAGCTGCAGTAATCCTTAACCACTGACTCACAAGCCCAGCTGGTGCTTAATTTATATTGCAATCAGCTGTGTGGAAACACTTTTTTATTTTTCAGACTAAGTAAACATATGAATCAGGGATCAATATAGATTGAAGACTGTTTGCAATTAACAAAGCGTGAGTGCTATGATATGATGGAGAGGGAGAAGCAAAGCAGGGGCCCTTATCTAAAAATTCATCCAGGTGCTCTTATGTTGCAACATCTGAGTAAATGGTTACAGGATTGGGAAATTGTGTATAAAAAGATTTTTTAGATGCATCTGCATTAGAATAACACATGCACACAGGGAGACATACAGAGAAAGAAATTTTTGAGAATATTTGACTAGATTAAGGAAAAGGATATTGATGAAAGTTAATATATTTGCCAAACACATTACAAATGAACTTGTGTGTCCCCCCCAACTTATTTGTGCAACAGAGCAACTGCTGTGCATTCATGTGTTCTCTGAAAATCTTTGAGACTTGACTGACCTTTAATCATATACTTATTCATTTTTTCCAGCCTTTTATTCATCCATCCAAAGATGTTAGTTGCTGGTCTATTGGTGCTCAGAATGGGAGGTAAGGCAGCGAATGTGGTACAGTGTTCTGGCTGCCTAAAGATCTCAGTGTCTGGGGAGGCAGTGAGTCATCCCACAATCATGCAAGTGCAATGTTGATGAATGCCATGAAGGAGAAGCAAATGGTGCTTCAAGTGCAAAACAGCTGGGCCTAACCTACTCCAAAACTAGAGTTATTTCCCAGAGGAATGTAAGAAGTGTCTGCAGAGGTGATATGAAATGCTGATAACTAGGGATATAAGTTGAAGAAGAGTGGTCACGCATTGTGCTAGAAATATTTTCCTTTCACTACATTTTAGTTTTGAGTTCATTACTGTATAGAACTTATTTTGTAGCTGCCAGAAAAAAATGGAGCATTCTAGTTCAATGGTCTTATGAACTGCTCATTCACTATGATTCATACTACCATTAAGTTCACATTAAATCAAGAGGAGAACTAATCTAAAATTTTCTCCCTTTGCTTTTTCTTCTGGAAATGCAATGCCACGTTTGGAATCTGTCAGAGCACTGTCAGGGAAAGGATGAAAAGTCAAATTAGACTTTTTCAGCCTCCTTTGCTCTCAGGTCTGTCTCTACTCATCAAGCTGTTGTCACGGGGACCAGGGATTGAGCACAGGACCTCAGACTAAGTAAGCACTCTACCACTAAGCTACACACTCAGCCCTTCTAAAAATCTTTTTACTTTGAAATAGTCTCACTAAGTTGCTCAGGCTGGCCTCAAACTTATGATCCTCTTATATCAGTCTCCCAAGTAGCTGGGATTACGGGCGCGCACCATCACATCCTGGGACAATAGTAGAAACATTTTTAGTGTGCTGTGACATGTCTGACATCAATTTTATTAGAATTCATTATTGACATGCATTTTAGCAGGAGAAGCTTGTAATCAGCCAGTGTCTTGATATTTTTCTCATTATTTAAAACATTTGTATCCTTTATCAATATAAACATCTGAAACCTATGAATTGAAAAAATAAGCAAGCAAAATGGAATAGAATTTGAAGACATTTCTATTTGATAGTCAACTTGTAATGTTAGAGGGGACTGAATACAGAAGATAGGATTCCTAGAGTTTTTTAATCTCTAAATGTTTGGTCATGAGTCCTATCTAAATAATACTATGTACCCTATAAGATGGATAGATAAACGATTTATACTAAGGGGGGAAATTAGGAAATAATCTAGACTTTATCTTCCTGTAAGGCTGGAGAAGACGTATTTTTTAATTGATTAACCTCTAATCAATATGTAATTGAAAGTTAGACATTGAACAAAGGAAAATCAATGAAAAGACACCAAGAACACAAATGCACAGAGTCTAAGCAAACTATGTAAGTGGGACTAAAATAAAATAAAATATGAAATCACAGAAACTTTTCAATAAAATCATTCTAACTGCTAAAGTCCACCAGTCAGATGGCCTCAAATATGGCTTCTGTGCTCAGTCTGTATGTGACATGAGCCCAAGAGCCTTTAACTTTTGTTAAATTCACAAGTTTTTTCTCTGTCTTTATGACTGAAGTGGGTCCTAAAGTTCTACAGAGAGAGAGAGCTGATGAAGCCTCCACTAGACTGGGGGTTTCCACAGGGCTGTGAATGGACGGATAGTGAATTTCTGGCATTGCTGAGTGTAGGGCTGATCTCTCGTTCGCCTTGGGACACATATTATGTTGTAAATTATCTAGATTTTGATGAGAAGAGACAAGATTCCTGGTAACCCTGAAGTATTGAAATACAGCTATGACTTAAAATCTTTGCTTTTGCCATGGGATCTCTGTAGCCAAACCTCGTTGTGTTTCAGTCACAGGGACAGACTGCTCTTAGAGTACACAGTATCTTGGTGAGGACAGAGAATGTGGGGCTAGAGATTGTGATGGAGAAGGGCTAACGGGAGCTGGGTGAGTCAGTTTTTCATTGCTTTGACCAAAATACCTGACATAAACAACTTAAAGGAAGAAAAGTTTCAGAGATTTTGCTACAAGGTCAGCTGGCTCCATTGCTGGCCTGAGGTAAAACAGAATATCACAGTGGTCGAGGAAAGCTGTTCAGCCCATAGTAGCTGGGAAGTAGTGAGTGGTAAGGGGCTGGGAACCAGAAAAACCCTTCCAGGATATGAGTAAACTAACATACAAAAGCCTAAATAGTAAGAGCAAGAACAAGGCCTGTTTTAGGATGAGAAATTAGGGAATTTGCCTTCCCCTCATCCCAAATTTTCCAAATATAGAAAAAAAATGCTATGTTTAAAAAAATAGTTATTATAATGTATGTTTTAAGGACATTAAGGAAAGAAACTTATTTCTGTGTGCACAGAATTTGGTTCTTAAAGCAGATTTGAAACTGAACCTGCTTGAGAGTTTTCTTTCTGGTTAATTTTATTCATTTCCTTGCTTTTCCTTTTACCTTCTCCTTTGCCCTCATCTCTGTCTGTCTCAGAGACCATGCTTTCCTCCACCTGCTTGGTATTCCAGCCCTGTTGTATCTTATCAGAATGCTAAAGCTGTGCTCACTGCAGCATTGGATTGTGACTTTTAAATAACCAGAGGAAATTTGCTGAGGATGTATGTTATGTTGCATTATACAACATTTTCCATCATAGAAAATATTCTTTTGGCACCTATAGATATTTCTTACTTTTATTTTACTGTAAACATAATACATTCTATAAATCTATGAGTCATTTTCAATCACTCCCCAGGCTGTGTATTTTAAAAGTTGTTTGGTAAGGACTCAATGTAATGCATATTTAGTCATCTGGTCCACCATCTGTCACAAATATGTTATTTGGTTACCATTAAAGCTTTGATCCAGACCGATTCATTGGGTTTTATAAGAATCAATCCTAGAACAGAACCTTAAAATATAGTTTGCCCGGTTATTTTTACAGTAAAATTCAGACACAACAATATGCTGCTTTTTCTATGCTCCAACTGCAATCATCAACTTGGGAAGTGAACACTATGAAAGACCACAGTCTGGTTTGTTTGTATCATAAACATTGAATTGAGTATTTGTTTACTTATGTTATTTGATTTGCATATACCATCTCAGTCATATTAGACTCACAACTTTTTATTTTTTTTATTTTATTTTTTATTTATTTTTTTTATTGTTGGTTGTTCAAAACATTACATAGTTCTTGATATATCATATTTCACACTTTGATTCAAGTGGGTTATGAACTCCCATTTTTACCCCGTATACAAATTGCAGAATCACATCAGTTACACTTCCATTGATTTATATATTGCCATACTAGGGTCTGTTGTATTCTGCTGCCTTTCCTATCCTTTACTATCCCCCTCCCCTCCCCTCCCCTCCCCTCTTCTCTCTCTACCCACTCTATTGCAGTTCATATCTCCCCCTTGTATTATTTTTCCCTTTCCCCTCGCTACCTCTTGTATGTAATTTTGTATAACCCTGAGGGTCTCCTTCCATTTCCATGCAATTTCCCTTCTCCCTCCCTTTCCCTCCCACCTCTCGTCCCTGTTTAATGTTAATCTTCTTCTCATGCTCTTCGTCCCTACTCTGTTCTTAGTTACTCTCCTTATATCAAAGAAGACATTTGGCATTTGTTTTTTAGGGATTGGCTGGCTTCACTTAGCATAATCTGCTCTAATGCCATCCATTTCCCTCCAAATTCTATGATTTTGTCATTTCTTAATGCAGAGTAATACTCCATTGTGTATAAATGCCACATTTTTTTTATCCATTCGTCTATTGAAGGGCATCTAGGTTGGTTCCACAGTCTTGCTATTGTGAATTGTGCTGCTATGAACATCGATGTAGCAGTGTCCCTGTAGCATGCTCTATTTAGGTCTTTAGGGAATAGACCGAGAAGGGGAATAGCTGGGTCAAATGGTGGTTCCATTCCCAGCTTTCCAAGAAATCTCCATACTGCTTTCCAAATTGGCCGCACCAATTTGCAGTCCCACCAGCAATGTACAAGAGTACCCTTTTCCCCACATCCTCGCCAGCACTTGTTGCTGTTTGACTTCCTAATGGCTGCCAATCTTACTGGAGTGAGATGGTATCTTAGGGTGGTTTTGATTTGCATTTCTCTGACTGCTAGGGATGGTGAGCATTTTTTCGTGTACTTGTTGATTGATTGTATGTCCTCCTCTGAGAAGTGTCTGTTCATGTCTTTGGCCCATTTGTTGATTGGGTTATTTGTTATCTTGTTGTCTAATTTTTTGAGTTCTTTGTAAACTCTGGATATTAGGGCTCTATCTGAAGTGTGAGGAGTAAAGATTTGTTCCCAGGATGTAGGCTCCCTACATTATTGTTTAAGGCTCCTCTCTTATTGTTTCTTTTGCTGAGAAAAAACTTTTTAGTTTGAGTAAGTCCCATTTGTTGATTCTAGTTATTAACTGTTGTGCTATGGGTGTCCTATTGAGGAATTTGGAGCCCGACCCCACAGTATGTAGATCGTAGCCGACTTTTTCTTCTATCAGACACCGTGTCTCTGATTTGATATCAAGCTCCTTGATCCATTTTGAGTTAACTTTTGTGCATGGCGAGAGAAAGGGATTCAGTTTCATTTTGTTGCATATGGATTTCCAGTTTTCCCAGCACCATTTGTTGAAGATGCTATCCTTCCTCCATTGCATGCTTTTAGCCCCTTTATCAAATATAAGATAGTTGTAGTTTTGTGGATTGGTTTCTGTGTCCTCTATTTTGTACCATTGGTCCACCCGCCTGTTTTGGTACCAGTACCATGCTGTTTTTGTTACTATTGCTCTGTAGTATAGTTTGAAGTCTGGTATCGCTATACCGCCTGATTCACCCTTCCTGCTTAGAGTTGTTTTTGCTATTCTGGGTCTTTTATTTTTCCATATGAATTTCATGATTGCTTTCTCTATTTCTATAAGAAATGCCATTGGGATTTTGATTGGCATTGCATTAAACCTATAGAGAACTTTTGGTAATATCGTCATTTTGATGATGTTAGTTCTGCCTATCCATGAACAGGGTATATTTTTCCATCTTCTAAGATCTTCTTCTATTTCTCTCTTTAGGGTTCTGTAGTTTTCATTGTATAAGTCTTTCACCTCTTTTGTTAGGCTGATTTCTAGGTATTTTATTTTTTGGGGGGATATTGTGAATGGAGTGGTTGTCCTCATTTCCATTTCAGAGGATTTGTTGCTGATATACAGGAATGCCTTTGATTTATACGTGTTGATTTTATATCCTGCCACTTTGCTGAATTCATTTATTAGCTCTAATAGTTTCTTTGTAGATCCTTTTGGGTCTGCTAGGTATAGAATCATGTCATCTGCAAATAGTGATAATTTAAGTTCTTCTTTTCCTATTTTTATGCCTTTAATTTCTTTCGTCTGTCTAATTGCTCTGGCCAGTGTTTCAAGAACTATGTTGAACAGAAGTGGTGAGAGAGGGCATCCCTGTCTTGTTCCAGATTTTAGAGGGAATGCCTTCAATTTTTCTCCATTCAGAATGATGCTAGCCTGAGGCTTAGCATAGATTGCTTTTACAATGTTGAGGTAAGTTCCTGTTATCCCTAGTTTTTCTAGCGTTTTGAACATAAAGGGATGCTGTACTTTGTCGAATGCTTTTTCTGCATCTATCGAGATGATCATATGGTTCTTATTTTTAAGTCTATTGATATGGTGAATAACATTAATTGATTTCCGTATATTGAACCAGCCTTGCATCCCAGGGATGAATCCAACTTGATCATGGTGCACAATTTTTTTGATATGTTTTTGAATATGATTTGCCAGAATTTTATTGAGGATTTTTGCATCTAGGTTCATTAGAGATATTGGTCTGTAGTTTTCTTTCTTTGAAGTGTCTTTGTCTGGTTTAGGAATCAGGGTGATGTTGGCCTCGTAGAATGAATTTGGAAGTTCTCCCTCTTTTTCTATTTCCTGAAATAGCTTGAAAAGCATTGGTATTAGTTCCTCTTTAAAGGTTTTGTAAAACTCTGCTGTATACCCATCCGGTCCTGGGCTTTTCTTAGTTGGTAGTCTTTTGATGGTTTCTTCTATTTCCTCAATTGATATTGGTCTGTTTAGGTTGTCTATATCCTCCTGCCTTAATCTGGGCAGGTCATATGACTTAAGAAATTTATCGATGCCTTCACTATCTTCTATTTTATTGGAGTATAAGGATTCAAAATAGTTTCTGATTATCTTCTGTATTTCTGAAGTGTCTGTTGTGATATTGCCTTTTTCTTCCCGTATGCTAGTAATTTGATTTCTCTCTCTTCTTCTCTTCGTTAGCATGGCTAAGGGTCTGTCAATTTTATTTATTTTTTCAAAGAACCAACTTTT
Organism: Callospermophilus lateralis; assembly: GCF_048772815.1. Lineage (NCBI taxonomy): Eukaryota > Metazoa > Chordata > Mammalia > Rodentia > Sciuridae > Callospermophilus > Callospermophilus lateralis. The sequence continues at coordinate 120,605,413 of NC_135306.1, read as the reverse complement.
AGTTTTGTCAATCTTTTCAATTGTTTCTTTTGTTTCGATTTCATTAATTTCAGCTCTGATTTTAATAATTTCTTGCCTTCTACTTTTTTGCTGTTGTTTTGCTCTTCTTTTTCTAGGATTTTGAGATGGAGTATGAGATCATTTATTTGTTGGTTTTTTCTTTTTTTAAGGAATGAACTCCAAGCAATGAATTTTCCTCTTAGAACTGCTTTTAATGTGTCCCATAGATTCCGATATGTTGTGTCTGTGCTTTCATTTATCTCTAAGAATTTTTTAATTTCCTCCTTGATGTCTTCTATAACCCATTGATCATTTAGTAACCAATTGTTCATTCTCCAAGTGATGCATGTTTTTTCCTTCCTTCTTTTATCGTTGATTTTCAGTTTCATTCCATTATGATCCGATAAGATGCATGGTATTATCTCCACTCCTTTATATTGTATAAGAGTTGCCCTGTGACATAATATATGATCTATTTTTGAGAAGGATCCATGTGCTGCTGAGAAAAAAAGTGTAACTGCTTGATGTTGGGTGGTATATTCTCTATATATCAATTAAGTCTAGGTTATTAATTGTATTATTGAGTTCTATAGTTTCCTTATTCAACTTTTGTTTGGAAGATCTGTCTAGTGGTGAGAGAGGTGTGTTGAAGTCTCCCATGATTATTGTATGTTGGTCTATTAGACTCTTAAACTTGAGAAGAGTTTGTTTGATGAACATAGCTGCACCATTGTTTGGGGCATATATATTTATGATAGTTATGTCTTGTTGGTGTATGGTTCCCTTGAGCAGTATGTAGTGTCCCTCTTTATCCCTTTTGATTAACTTTGGCTTGAAATCTATTTTATTTGATATGAGTATGGACACTCCTGCTTGTTTCCGAAGTCCATATGAGTGATATGATTTTTCCCAACCTTTCACCTTCAGTATATGTATGTCTTTTCCTATCAAATGCGTCTCCTGTAGGCAGCATATTGTTGGGTCTTGTTTTGTGATCCATTCTACTAGCCTGTGTCTCTTGATTGGTGAGTTTAAGCCATTAACATTTAGGGTTATTATTGAGATATGGGTTGTTCTTCCAGCCATATTTGTTTATTTATGTTACTAAACATGGTTTGTTTTCCTTTTTGATTATTTTTCCCCCCTTTACTGTCCTACCTCCCACTGTTGGTTTTCATTGTTATTTTCCATTTCCTCTTCCTGTAATGTTTTGTCGAGGATGTTTTGAAGACATGGTTTTCTAGGTGCAAATTCTTTTAACTTTTGTTTATCGTGGAAGGTTTTAATTTCATCTTCCATCCTGAAGCTTAATTTCGCTGGATACATGATTCTTGGTTGGAACCCATTTTCTTTCAGTTTTTGAAATATGTTATTCCAGGATCTTCTAGCTTTCAGAGTCTGTGTTGAAAGATCAGCTGTTATCCTGATTGGTTTACCCCTAAATGTAATCTGCTTCCTTTCCCTTATAGCTTTTAAAATTCTCTCCTTATTCTGTATGTTGGGCATCTTCATTATAATGTGTCTAGGTGTGGATCTCTTATGATTTTGCACATTCGGCGTCCTGTATGCTTCTAGGATTTGGGATTCTGTCTCATTCTTCAAGTCTGGGAAGTTTTCTCGTATTATTTATTGAATAGGTGGCTCATTCCTTTGGTTTGGACCTCTATACCTTCCTGTATCCCAATGACTCTTAAGTTTGGTCTCTTTATGTTATCCCATATTTCTTGGATGTTCTGCTCATGGTTTCTTAACAGTTTTGCTGAGCTGTCTATGTTCTTTTCAAGTTGAAATACTTTGTCTTCATTGTCTGATGTTCTATCTTCTAAGTGTTCTACTCTGCTGGTAGTATTCTCAATTGAGTTTTTAAGTTGGTTTATTGCTTCCTGCATTTCTAGGATTTCTGTTTGTTTGTTTTTTATTACCTCTATCTCCCTGTATAGTTGATCTTTTGCTTCTTGGATTTGTTTATGTAATACATTGTCGAAGTGGTCGAAGTGATCTTTCATTGTCTGATTTTGCTGTCTAATGTCTTCCTTGAGACTCCAGATCATCTGCAGCATGTATATCCTGAATTCTTTATCTGACATTCCATCTGCTGCAGCTATTACCTCTTCTAAAGTTGAGTTGACCTGCATTGCTTGTGGTCCTTTCTTTCCTTGTCTTTTCATATTGCTCGTGTTTCTTTCTGCTTAGTGAAACTGTTGTGTTTTTGAAATTTTCCCCCTATATATTTATATTGCTCTTGTATAGTTGAAAAGTCTCCCTTGCAGGGGCGGGCGGCAGCTCTGCTCCTCCTCCAATTGGGGTGATCTGTCTACCACGCTGGCGGGCCGCTGGGACTGTTCTGCCGGTCGGTCGCAGGTCTGCCTACCTTGGAGGCGCGGGCAGCGGCTCTGCTCTGCCCTTCCTCCAATTGGTGTGACGTGTCTACCACGTCCGTGAACCCCTGGGCCTGTTCTGCCAGTTAGTCGCGGATCTGACTACCTTGCAGGCACGGGCGGCGGCTCTGCTCTGCCCCTCCCCCAAGTCGTGTGACGTGTCTACCACGCCGGTAGGCCGCTGGGCCTGTTCCGCCAGTCTGTCACAGGCCTGCCTATCATGCGGGCTCGGGTGGAGGATCTGCTCTGTCCCTACTCCAATTGAGGTGTTGTGACTACTACGCCGGCAGGTCGCTGGACCTGTTCTGGGCGCGGGTGGCGGCTCTGCTCTGTCCCTGCTCCAATTGGGTTGAGGTGACTATGACGCTGTCGGGCCGCTGGGCCTGCTCCGGCTGCGGGCGAAGGCTCTGCTCTGCCCCTACTCCAATTGGGGTGACGGGTGGCGTGTCTACCACACCAGCAGGCCGCTGGGCCTGTTCCGCCGGTAGGTCGCAGGTCTGCCTACCATGCGGGCTCAGGAGGCGGCTCTGCTCTGCCCCTCCTCCAATTAGTGTGACGTGTCTACCACACCAGTAGACCACTGGGCCTGTTCCGCCGGTCGTTCGCAAGTCTGTCTACCTTGCAGGCTCAGGCGGCGGCTCTGCTCTGCCCCTACTCCAAATGGGGTGATGTGGCTGCCACGCCGGCGGGCCGCCGGGCCTGATGCGGGCTCGGGGAGCAGCTCTGATCTGCTCTGTCCCTCCCCCAAGTGGTGTGACGTGTCTACCACGCCGGCAGGCCGCTGGGCCTGTTTCGCCAGTCTGTCACAGGCCTGCCTACCTTGCGGGTGCGGGTGGAGGATCTGCTTTGCCCCTACTCCAATTGGGGTGTCTTGACTACTACGCCGGCAGGTCGCTGGACCTGTTCTGGGCGCGGGTGGCGGCTCTGCTCTGTCCCTGCTCCAATTGGGTTGACATGACTACGACGCTGTCGGGCCGCTGGTCCTGCTCCGACCGCGGGAGAAGGCTCTGTTCTGCCCCTACTCCAATTGGGATGACAGGTGATGTGTCTACCACACCAGCAGGCCGCTGGGCCTGATCTGCCGGTCGGACGCGGGTCTGCCTACCTTGCGGACTCGGGAGGCAGCTCTGCTCTGCCCCTCCTCCAATTTGTGTGACGTGTCTACCACACCAGTAGACCGCTGGGCCCGTTCCGCCGGTCGGTCGCAAGTCTGTCTACCTTGCAGGCTCGGGCGGCGGCTCTGCTCTGCCCCTACTCCAAATGGAGTGATGTGACTGCCACGCTGGCAGGCCGCTGGGCCTGATTCGGGCTCTGGGAGCGGCTCTGCTCTGCCCCTCCCCCAAGTGGTGTGACGTGTCTACCACGCCGGCAGGCCGCTGGGGCTGTTCTGCCAGTCTGTCACAGGCCTGCCTACCTTGCGGACGCGGGTGGAGGATCTGCTTTCCCCCTACTCCAATTGGGGTTTCTTGACAACCACGCCGGCAGGTCGCTGGACCTGTTCCGGGCGCGGGCGGCGGCTCTGTTCGGCCCCTGCTCTAGCCGGGGCGACGCGACACCACGCCAGCGGGTTTCTGGGCCTGTTCCGGGCTCTGGCGGCGGCTCTGCTCCGCCCCTCTGGCCTCCACAGTATTCAGCAGGACCCGGACCGAGAAACAGTTTCCGCGGGTTCTTTATCCCTGGGCCAGAGCAGTTCCGGGAGCCAGAATTCGGCCTCTCCGGACTTGGTGCATGCTCCGACAGGAGCAGGCTCCAAGAAGCAGTTTCCGCGGGTTCTATAGCCCTGGGCCAGAGCAGCTCCGGGAGCTGGAGCTCCGCCGCTCCGGGCTCGGTGCGTGTTCTGATAGGAGCAGGCTCCAAGAAGCAGTTTCCGTGTGTTATTTAGCACTAAGTCTGAGCAATTTGTCTGCGAGACGCAGACAATTGTCAGCCTGAAATTACCTGTTCTATAGCTGAAAGAGCTGCAATCAGTCGAAAACAAGGATGGTGACGTCAGCTCTCCAAGATGGTGGCCGCTGGCTTCCTCCGTGGTCTGATCGGTGTGGAGAACCAAACTGGACCGTTTCCTTCCCCCGTCTCCAACCCAGAATTCAGCTCCGAGCTCAGCAAATGCCTAGCTGGCAGGAGCCCGCAGAATCAGCATCGCTGTATCTCTGCGCCACCAGCCCGTCGTTTCCCAGTGCACGCCGCAGACTCCAGCCGCGGGGCGATCTGCCGAACAAGCAGTGCTCCGTACGGACAGATCGCATGCGTTTGAGCCCCTGAAGCTGATCCTCGTGCGATGAAAATCCTTCCACTAGGTTTTGGAGCACCCCAATTTTGCTGGAAATTCCTAACAAGATAGCTTTTAGCCGTTCTAACTCGTCATTTTCCCTCACAGTGACGCAGTACACGGAGTTACTGCACTCCCTTCGCGGCCATCTTCCCTCTCCCCCGACTCACAACTTTTTAAAAAAAATTTTTTTTTTGGTTGTAGATGGACCTTTATTTTATTTATTTATTTTTACGTGATGAAAAAAGTCTCCCACATATGTATCTACTTCTAAAACTTTGGGGCTTATGTCATTAGAACACTTTCCTCTCAATCATTATATTTTCCCAGTATCCCTTAATGAGAAGATTTTAGGGACATTCTTAAATGGTTGTTATTGCTTCTCTATCTACCAAAAGTGTGACTTTTTATGGGAGCTGGGAATTGAAGATGACCTTTAACAACTCCTCCATGCTCTGTATGGTCATGCTGATGCTTACATCCAGAGTTGGAGAACAATCAGTCAGGTGAATAGAGAGCCTACAGCTTAGGAGCAAATTTTTACCACTTGCACATCAGATAGAGCACTAATCTCTAGGTTATATAAAGAACTAAAAAAGCTAAATGCCAAAATAACAAATAACCCAATCAATAAATGTGCCAAGGAATTGAACAGTTATCAGAAGGTGATATACAATCAGTCAACAAATACATGAAAAAAATGTTCAACATCTCTAGGAATTAGAGAAATGCAAGTCAAGACTACTCTAAGATTTCATCTCACTTCAGTCAGAATGGCAGCTATTAAGAATACAAACAACAATAAGTGTTGGTGAGGATGTGGGTGGGGGGAAAGGCACACTCATACATTTGCTGGCGGAACTGCAAATTAGTGCAACCACTCTGGAAAGCAGTATGGAGATTTCTTAGAAAACTTGTAATGGAATCACCATTTGACCCAGCTGTCCCACTCCTCAGTTTATACCCAAAGGACTTAAAAACAGCATATTACACAGACACAGTCACATCAATTTTTATTGTAGCACAATAGCTAAACTGTGGAGCCAACCTTGATGTCCTTCAGTAAATGAATGATTAAAGAAAATGTGGTATATGTACACAATGGTATATCACTCAGCAAGAAAGGAGAATACAATCATGGATGGAGTTGGAGAATATAATTCTAAGTTAGCCAATTCCAAAAACCCAAATGTTGAATGTTTTCTCTGATATAAGAAGGTTAACTCATAGTAGGGTTGGGAGGGGGAGCATGGGAAGATTGAACAAACTCTAGATAGGACAAAGGGGAGGGAGGAGGTAATGGGGTAAAAAAGATGGTGTAATGAGATGGACATCATTACCCTAAGTACATGAAGACATAAATGGAGTGAATATACTTTGTATACAACCAGAAATATGAAATTTGTTCTCTATATGCATAACATGAATTGTAATGCATTCTGCTGCCATACATAACAAATTAGAATAAAATTTTTTTTTAAAAAAAGAGTTGGATCTGCTTCTTCTTCTCCCTAAATCTGAACTAGCGAACAGAAAGCAGCAGGATGGCATACAGAGTCTTCTAAAATGTGTCATAAGAGGACCAGTAGCTATCCTTTGAAATGCTTTCTGACAGAAAGCCCTCTCTTAGATTACAGCCCCTGTGCTCTGAGTAATCCAATCCAATGAAAAGGCCCATTACTCCAGTTGATAGCCCCAGCTGAACTCCCAGAAGGGAGGCAGCATTACTGTCAGGTATGTTAACAAGCTCTTCTGGACATTCCAGCTAAATAAGCCCCCAGATCTCCAAGGCCCTTTGCCAAAATTGCATGGAGCAGAAAAACCATTGAGCCAATCCCTGTCAACCCCCAAGAACCACAAGAGATTGAAATTGTTGTCCTTTTACACTGCTAAGCCGAATTCTGCATGCCATGATAAATGCAATGCTTTGTGTGAACCCTCTACCTACTAGGAGGCCAGAGTCTCTAGTTGGCAGGTGTCATCTGTGAAGAAAAAAATGTTACCAAGCCTGAGAACAAAATTTGCCAAAGGACTTCCATATGGGCCTGCTTGATAATCAGGGTTTCCCAGAGAACTATGGCTCTGTCAAAGTTCTTCACTCTGAGACAATAGAAAAGTAGATGGGGAGTCTATGAATATCTGCATTCTTACTGTTGACAATTTTATTTGTCTACCTGTTGATACCTTATTCTGATACGTGTTTTGTAATTTCCCTTCATTTTCTTCTCCAGTGCATTATATAAGCTATTTGGCATAATGGGGAAAAATACAGGTTTCCCAAAACTACAGCTGTGGTATCATACTTGGGTCTCTATTGCCTGTTTATCTTTCTATAAGATGGGATAATGTTGCCCACTTTACAAGATTGTTGTAAGTATCAACTGAACTGGTTTAACTGCTTTCTCTTCTACAATACCCTAAATGCACTTTTAAATTTTGTTGGCTATCCAGGGTTGTGCTGTACTATTTTTCCCTTTCTTTTTTATCTTTGTCTTGATGTTACAGAGACTTGACATGTTTAAATGATGAAAATGTTGATTTAGGTTGAGAAACAAAGTGATATTTATCTCATTTTTTTTTCCTGGAGGATTTTCTGACAGTCTATAAATGGATACTTTGCTTCATATGATAAATTATAGCACCACAACAAACTCAACACTCCCAGGGCAAATAGTTTCCTGAAGTGAATATGATTAAACTCAGTAGGAGGTTGACGGATCACTGGCTCTCCTGAAAGTTTGGATATAGAACCATGAGAATGGCCTTCCTGGCTAACCAAGGCTCAAGTGTTACAAATAGCTCAGGTAGGTTAAGTAAAGAAACTAATCAAAAATCTCTTCAGGAAGCAGAAGTTTGAAATGAATCCATTTTATAATCAAATACAACCTTGTGATTGGAGTTTTTAGTATTCTCCTATTTTCTCATTTTCAGAAATGAAATCTACTTGAGCAAATAATTCAGATAATGGTGTCTTGTCAGGCACAATCATCTGGTACCTTTAAAAATGAACTTGAAGGTTTTGGTATGCTTCTCTTGACTTAAGATGCAGGAAATATGAGGTCTTTTTGTCCAAATTTGACTGTGAGAAGATTATATTTGTGACATTCTCAGTTGGTTTAATTCTTTAAGTCCCAGAAAACTGACTCTTCTATAAGGAAAACTCTCTTCTGACTTCCATATCATTAAAGATGGGTCAATGGTCCTGGTCTTAAAGGAGCATCTTAACATATGAACACTAAACACATAAAACACATATGGTATGGAGTGATTTTGTGTTTCTGAATGTAAAATAATTTTCAAGCTGTTTTGAGGTATAATTATTACACCAAAAAAGCACATATTTAATGTATATAACTTGATGAGTTTGATCATATGTATACACCCATAAGTTATCATTATTATAATCAAGATATTAAACATATTATCACCTGCAAAACTTACCTCCTGCCTCTCCATACACTTTGTTTGTGTGTTTGTGTGTGTTTGTGTGTGTATGAAAGAGATAAGAACAATTAACTAAAGACCTATTCTTTTAATTTTTATAGCACACAATGCACTGTTAACTATAGGCAGTATGCTATATGAAGCATGTCTAGAATTTATTCATCTTCATAACTGAAACTTTGCATCTGTTGACCATCATCTCCCTATTTCTTTCTACTTTCAGCCCCTGGTAACTGCCATTCTATCTTCTGCTTCTGAGTTTAACTGTTTTAGAAATGTCAAATAAGGGGAATCATGTAGTTTTTGCCCCTCTTTCTTTATTTGCTTATTTGTTCTTATTATATTGGTCACACTGTCCTCTAGTTTCATCATACTGTTATATATGGCCAGATTTCCTTCATTTTTAAGGCTGCATGTTATTTCATTGTGTGTGTGTGTGTATGTGTGTGTGTGTGTGTGTGTGTGTGTGTGTGTATGTACACATCACATTTTCTTTGGTCATTTATCTGTTAATGACATTGAAGTTATTTTCATGTCTTGGTTATTGAGAGTAAGTTGCAATAATTATGCAAATACAGATAGCTCTTTGAGATCCTGACTTAAAAATTCTTTTGGATACATACTTAGAAGTGAGATTATTGGATCATATGGTGCTCCTATTTTTATTTAATTTTGTGAGGAACCTCCTTACTGTTTCCCATGGGAGCTTCTTGATTTTGCATTCCCACCAACTGTATACAAAGATTTGTTGCCCATGTCTTGCGGTTTGATAATAGCCATTCTAACAAATGTGAAGATCTGTCACTGAGGCTTTTGATTTGCATTTCTACAATGATTTGTCATGTTGAACATCTTAATACATACTGTTGGCTATTTGTATGTCTTCTTTGGAAAAATGTCTACATAGGTCCTTTGATTTTTTAATCAGGTTACCTTGTCTTTTTGCTATTTAGTTATAGGAATTCTGTATATATTTTGCAGACAAATCTCTTATCAGATACAAAGTGTTGTAAATGTTTTCACATATTCCAAAGATTGCTTTTGGTAGTGTGAACATTTTAATAGCATTATGTCTTCTAATTCATGAACATGGAGTCTCTTCATTTAGTTAATCTCTGATTTCTTTTATCTACATTTTATATAATTTTCAGTTTTCAGGTATTTGACCTACTTGGTTTAATTTCTTCCTAAGTATTTTATTTTATTTGATGCTCATTGTAAACAGATTGTTTTCTTAATTTTGATTTATAAGAGTTCATTATTAGTATAGAGAAATGCAATTGATTTTTGTATGTTGATTCTGAATTCCTGCAATATTACTAATTTTGTCCATTAGTTCTAACAGTTATTTGGCCGAGTCATTAAGTGCTTTATATATATATACATATATGTATATATATATACATATACAAAGGTATAAATTATGTATATATATAATTTTATCTGCAAAAAAATTTACTTCTTTTCTGACTTTTACACCTTTTATATCTTTTTCTTGCATAATTTCTCTGTTTAAGACTTCCACGTGAATGGAAGTGACAAGTGGATGTGGATGTCTTTGTCTTGTTCCTGATGTTAGAGAGAAAGCTCTATTTTTATTGTTTATGATTACAGCTGTGGATTTCGTGAGATGATCATATGATTTTTACTCTTCAATATGTTAATGTTCTGTATCAAATTAATTGATTTGCACGTTAAATTATTCTTGCATCCCAGGGTGAGATTTCATTTGATCACAGTGTTGATTCCATTAATGGATTTTTTTAAAAAAAATAATAATTATTTTCCTTTTTTTTTTCCTCTAAGTGAAAAGGTCCCTGGAGATTTTTTTGAAATTGAATTCAAATTGTGAAGCATGCAGGGAGCACCCAATTTTCTCAGACATGCTTGTATATTCTATAGATCAAAGGGATGTAATTATGAATAGCTGTGCACTGTATATATATGGAGGAATGGATGAGGATTGAATAACTTAATCAAGGAACTACTCTAGAGGCACACAGGGGAATAAAATAGAAAGTAAATCAGAGGAAGTAATCACGAGAATAACTATTCCTGCCCAAAGCTTTAAAGTTGCTTCCAGAATGGAAAGGCTAAAGGACTTTCTCTACCACTCTCTCAGGTTTCTGATCCAACATTAGGGTGCACAATGAAAAGCTAAGTTGTTCTATGATGTCAAAACTCTTTTTATTTGCTCTTTCACCTATCTGAATGTTTTTCCTCTCATAATTCTTACATAGATTCCTTTTTATTTGTCAAGTTTCTGCCTAAATAAGAAACTTTATCAACACTTTATCTGGTGGACATTCTTGCCGCAGTCTGGCTAGGCACAAATCATGAGCCATTCAAGCAGCAACAAACTTTATTTCTGAACTCTACCAGCACACTCCACACATGCTCCCCGGGAACTCTCCCAAACGCCACCCACGCGGCTCCTCCAGGAACCAGCAACCGGAAATATCCCTCCTCTGACATTTCCCCAACCGATGGGAACTCTCCGGGAATCCCCGTGAGAGCTCAAGAGGAACTCAACGTGAACTTCGCCAGAACTCAAAAGTCATCATCTTAATGGCTCACTAGTGTCACCTCTCAACCACTACTTCTGGCAAAAATGCCATGCGTCATCCCGACTCAGCTGTGGCCCTCAACATCTCCCCACTTCTGTTTAATTAAATAACAAGCAATGTGGCTTAGGGACCATGCCTATTAGGTTGTCCAATACTACATATGGTCCTTACCAGCCATCGGATGAGCTGACCTCAAGGCATCAGCCTCCTGTCTTAGGTTGGTACCACTGCAATTGGATCATACGCGTCACTGAGTACTGGTCCAGCATACAGCCATACTTGTGGATAGGCCTATGCATCAGTGGGGGGGGGGAGGTCCTTTGCCTCACCTCTGTTGGCCCCCAAATTTTGCCTTTGCCAGTGGGGGGGTGAGGTTCTTTGCCTGACCTCTGTTGGCCCCCAAATTTTAGACCTTCACTAGTAGAAGGGAGGAGGATACAGAAATGCCACAACACCAAGCCAATTGACAGCTCCTTTGGAAAAACTGTACCACCAGTGACACCATCAGCAAAGATACTCCAGCACTACCACAGTTCGCTGCACCAACAGATAGTTCACAATGCGTACAAGTGATACATAGTACAGGCAAGTTCTGCAAGCAATTCAAAGCAGAGGAATCCATCAATATGTCCATTTCCTCCCAAAGTAAACTGACTCCTTGATTGAGCATTACTTGTTGAGTTATCATTCATTGATGCATCAGTTTATACAGTTTACTGCAATAGCTATCGAAGAAGCTGTAGTTTGGTTTTATCTTTGTCTTCACCGGCACTGGGATGAAGATAGGAATTCTGGCAATGATGGCTAAAAAAAAATTAGGTAACATTCCAACAGGTACTAAGAAAACAATTTTCTGAACAATTTACATTATCCTGAACAGAATTATTAAATATAATGAAAAGGAAAGGTGAAAGTAAATAAGCAGATCTGTTAACCTCCTTATTTGTTCACATATTAAAACAATCCTCAACAGCTGTTTACCCAATTTAAATTAAACGATTTAAATCATGTGAATAAAAAATATTTGGATCCATTTTTTTCTTGAGCGTTCCTCATATGTGATATATGGACATACACACATACAGACATACAACACAAAACAGAAGTGTGCACACATAACATACAACACATAAGACAATAGTAAAGGCCTTGTAAATTTACACAGGTAAAATCTCCATTGCAATGTTTAAAAACTCCACAGTCAAAAAATAGAACTGATCAGAAAAACATTAACCTAGGTCTGTATGAGCTCAAAAAATAAAATAGAACTTCATGATGTGGGAAAGGGCAATAAAAAATAGATATTGATAAAAGCCTCCTGGTTAATCACTGTCGCAGATGTAAGAATGGCCAAGCTGGAGCTCTGGATATCAGCTGTTATGGATTTGAGTCAAATCATCTTCTTTTGGGTCTGTAGAAATTGCTTTGGTTAGTCTCTCTTGAATCCAAATCGGCTGCTGTTCTCCCTGTGGAAACACACAAACAGAACCCCGACTCCAGATAATCACTGGGTCAGGACCTTTCCATTGTCCTGTTAGAATATCCTTCCAAAGTACCTTAGGCATATGTACAGTTTTTGGACACATATGCCTTTCCACAGCACTAAGCCCTGATGAATCCAAATATAAAAAGTTTAGAGTAAAAAGGGTTATTTTAAGTTTATCTTTGGGGGATATATACCTCTTTCCAATTCCCTCTTTTTGTTTTAATAAGTACATTTTAATAGTTTGATGAGCTCTTTCAACTCTGCTTTGTCCCTGAGGATTGTATGGAATTCCTGTTATGTGAGTAATGCCAAATGATGAGCAAAATTGTTTAAAAGAGGTACAAGTATAACCAGGACTATTATCTGTTTTTAACTGTTTTGGAGCACCAATAGTGGCAAAATTTTGTAAGCAATGAGCTATAATATCTTTAGTTTTTTCTCCAGCATGAAGGGAGCCCTTCAAAAATCCAGAAAAAGTATCAACTGTAACATGCAAATATTTTAATTTTCCAAATTCTGGCAAGTGTGTGACATCTATCTGCCGAATATGGGTAGGTATCAGCCCTCTAGGATTGACTCCAAGATTAACTTGGGGTAAAAAGGTCACACAATTTTGACATTGTTTTATTATTTGTCTAGCTTGTTCCTTAGTTATTTTAAAATGCTTTTGTAAAGTATTAGCATTGACATGGAACCTTTTATGAAAATTCATAGCTTCTTCTAGTGTAGAGAAAATATGTATGTCATGTGTAGTTTTATCTGCTAATTCATTGCCCAAACTAAGGGCTCCAGGCAATCCTGTATGGGCCCTGATATGTCCTATAAAGAATGGATCTTTTCTGTCCCAGATTAGACTTTGTATAGTGGAAAACAAAGAGAAAACAGTAGAGGAAGGAGAAATCCTACCAGCATCTTCAAGGGATACTATAGCATTAACTATATACTGACTATCAGAAAATAAATACAGAATCTTTAAACATCACAAAAGCTTGTAATACTGCATTAAGCTCTACCTTTTGAGCTGATTGTTTGGGTACTAAAAATGTAAAAGTTTAATCAGGGGTAACTACTGCTGCTGTACCATTATTTGACCCATCAGTGAATATATTTGGAGCATTCATGATAGGGGTTTTTCTTGTCATTTTTGGAAAAACTACAGGATGCAAAGACCAAAAAGACAATAAAGGATTAGATGGTAAGTGGTTATCAAATGAAACATTAGATTTACACATGATTATTGCCCAAGTATTTAACTCATTAGCTAACTCATCAATTTGATCCATAGTATATGGAGTAATAATTTTATTGGGAGAAATTCCAAACACTCCCTTTGCTGCTTTTATTCCTTTGAGTATTAATTGTCCTAAAGCTCAGGATACCTAGTAAGAATAGTATTAGGAGAATAAGATAAATGTATCCACAATAATGGACCTTCTTGCCAAAATACTCCTGTAGGAATATTTTTTGTTGGTATTACAATAAATAATAAAGGCAAACTTATATCAATTCTATCCAAATGCATATTTTCCATATATGTTTCAATGATTTTTAATGCCTTTCTTGCTTCAGGCGTTAACATTCGAGGTGAATTTGGATCTGATGAACCTTTTAGAATATCAAATAAAGGTCCCAACTCTCCTGTTGGTATACCTAGATAAGGCCTTATCCAATTTATGTCTCCCAATAACTTTTGAAAGTCATTAAGTGATTTGAGTTGATCTACTCATATTTGAATTTTTAGTGGACAGACCATGGTTCAGGATAATAGAGCTCCCAAATAATTAATTGGAAAATTTAATTGTAATTTATCTATTGCTATCTCTAGATTATAATTTTTTAATAAGTTTGTAAGTGTGGCATAACATTCTAGCAATGTGTTTTTAGCTTTATGTGCTAATAATACATCATCCATATAGTGAAATATTTGTAGTTCAGGATTTTGATTTCTAAGTGGCTGGATTGCTTTGTTAACATTAATTTAACACATAGTTGGGCTGTTAGCCATCCCTTGAGGGCGTACTTTCCATTCATATCTCTGATCAGCACCTTCATGATTTAGTGCAGGTATAGTAAATGCAAAACGTGGACTATCCTCAGGATGAATTGGAATTGAAAAAAAAAAAACAATCTTTAATATCTATAGCTAAAACGTACCAGGTTTTTGGCAAAGCAGACAATTGAGGAATTCCCGATTGAGCAGGTCCCATAATAACCATCTCATTATTAATGGCTCTTAAATCTTGCAATAATCTCCATTTACCAGATTCTTTTTAATGACAAAAATGGGAGTATCATAGGGAGATATGGAAGGTTGTATATGTCCCTCCGCTAATTGTTGTTTGACCAGGTCATGGGCTGCTTGTATCTTTCCTTTAGTCAGGGCCCACTGAGGAACCCATACTGGTCTTTCTGACTTCCAAGTAATTTTTATTGTCTCAGTGACCCCTTCTGAAAACCCAGTCCATGTCTATCTATTCCTTGTTCTATTTGAATTGGTGCTGCTATACCTACTTCTTGTTCTCCTAATCTTTTTTCTTTCCTAAAACTTTGTCTAGCCCTAATAGTGGGCACATTTGAATTGATGTTATTTGTTAATGTCAAACCTAATTGATCTAGCACATCCCGTCCCCATAAATTTATAGGAAGATGATCCAATACATATGGCTGTATAGTTCCTTCACATCCTTCAGGATCCTTCCAATCTAATACCATTGCACTTCTATGGGGATTAGTCGCCACTCCTAGGCCTCGAAGCGTTTGAGTGGCTTGTTGTAATGGCCAATGTTTTGGCCATTCTTGATGAGAGATGATGCTAAGGTCTGCTCCTGTGTCCAGTAGCCCATTAAATTCATATCCTTGAATATTTAGTTATAGCATTGGGCGAGAATCTAAATTTAAAGATAGCATAGCCCAATCTACACCTGTGGAGCCTAATCCCCTGGAACCTCTTTCGATAGTATGGCTGGAAAATTTATCATGCAGGTTGGGTATTATTAATAACTGTGCTATTCTATCTCCTGGTGAAATTACTGATATACCCTTTGGAGAATTAGCTATAATTTTTATTTCACCTTTATAATCAGAATCAATTACCCCAGGACTTATCATAAGTCCTTCTAGAGTAGAAGAACTGCGTCCTAACAATAAGCCTACTGGTCCTTGGGTTTAGAGGTCCTTTTACTCCTTTGGGAATGATTTGAACTCCCATCTCTGTAGTTAGTACTGCTCTGGCAGAGGCGCAGATGTCCAACCCTACGCTCCCTCTGGTTTGTCTGATGAGAGATCTGATGGATAATGTGTCCTGGGCACTACCCTGATAGTGTTGCTGGGTTCCTCCATGGTGTTTCTGGCTTCCTCCAGTTCCCCATATATTTGTGGTTATGGGCCTGGGAGCATTGGGACCCCCTGTTTGTTTTTTGGCAATGGAGCCTGATGCCTTTCTCCACGATATCGTGGGTAAACACCTGGTCCTTGTCTGTTTTTTGATAACAGAGTACCCTCTATGGTGGTTTGAGAATGGCATTCATTAGCCCAATGTCTCCCTCTATGGCATCGTGGGCAAATACCCGGTACTCTACCCCTTTGATACCTAGTTTTGTTAAACCCTCCTCCTATGGGGCAATTCCTTTTAAAATGTCCTGTTTGTTCACAATTGTAGCATGTTTTTGACCTGGAATCTAAAGCCTGTGTACTGCAGCTGCCAAGACTTGCCCTTGTTTATTAATGTCTCTACATAATTTAATATATCTGTTTAAATCTTCATGTTTCCATGGTCTAATGACCTCTCTGCACCAACGGTTTGCTTGCTCATAAGCCAGTTGTTTTATTAATGGCATTGCTTCTTCTGTATCCCCAAAAACTCTGGTAGCTGTTTGAATAAGCCTATCTACAAATTCAGCGTAAGGTTCGTTAGCTCCCTGTATTACCTTAGATAATTGACCTTGTAAATCTCCATGCCCTTGTAACGTCTTCCATGCCTTAACTGCATCTGCAGCAATTTGTGAATATATAGCAGGATCATATTCAATTTGTTGCCATTGACCCTCATAAGGTCCTTTTCCTAACAACATATCTAAGTTTCTTTGAGGTAACTGGCTGCTGCATTTCGCCTAGCCGTCTCCATGCAAAATTCCTCATTGGCAACCTTCCATAACAAATACTGTCCTCCATTTAGCACAGATTTACACATGCTAGCCCAATCTGCTGGCGTCATGTCCAAGTTGGTAATGGATTCAACCATGCTTACAGTGAAGGGTGCTTGGGGACCATAGGTTGTTACAGCCTCCTTTAACTGCTTCACTGTTTTGAAATCTAAAGCACGGTGAATTCGCTGCCCTCCTGCCTGCTCAAGTACAGGGCATGCTAATCTTTGAGGTCCTGTCTCAGGATCCCATCTATCAACTACGGGGGTTGAGGGCCACTCAGCTGTCTCCATAGATGGAGCTTTTGGTTGAATTATGTCCTCTGGTGATAAAACAGAGTTAGTAGCAGCCTCCTGTTGTAGCTTCCCCCCTGATAGCTGTTTATCCTCTAAGCTTTCTTCCTTTAAATTTTCTTCCTCTGTCTTACTAGCTCGAGAGACCTTCTCTTTTGCTTGATCTAACATGTTTTCTACCATAGTCTGGACCTGTAACAATTTACTTAACACTCTTTCAGTTTGTTTTTTGCTAATTTCTGATCTACTATAACACAAAACAAAATGGAAACAGAATGAAACAAAAAGGGAACAAAAATCATTGTATCAATTTTCCTATTTTCTTGACATGTGCATTTGTGGTCTATTTCTATCTCTTCCTCCGGGGCTAACAACTTCAAACCTTCAGCCAACCACTTTTTCCCAGTTTTCTTGAGAAAGTTCTAGGGATAGGCAGCTTGAAACAAAAACAAAACAAATCAAAACAAGAACACATTGTTTTTTGAAATGGTCACCCATTCTCTCGCCTTCCCTCAGGGGTGAGCAATTTCACTTACCTCCGAGCTTCAGGCATTCCCCGTACCAGCCACCAAATGCCACAGTCTGGCTGGGCACAAATCATGAGCCACTCAAGCAGGAACAAACTTTATTTCTGAACTCCACCACCACACCCCTCACACTCTCCCCGGGAACTCTCCCAAATGCCACCCATGCGGCTCCTCCAGGAACCAGCAACCAGAAATATCCCTCCTCTGACATTTCCCCAACCAATGGGAACTCTCCGGGAATCCCCGTGAGACCTCAAGAGGAACTCAATGTGAACTCCGCCAGAACTCAAAAGTCATCATCTTAATGGCTCGCTAGCGTCACCCCTCGACCACTACTTCTGGCAAAAATGCCATGTGTCCTCCCGACTCTGCTGTGGCCCTCAACACATTCTCACCATGTTCTGTACCATAAACTCTTTATTTGCCTCAAAGCTGCTATGGACATCAATAATTACTTTTTAACTCTTCTCTATTACCCCACTAGAATACAACCTCTTCCAAAGCAAGAATTACTTCATTTATCTATTTTGTCCCCCATTCTAACATAAGGATGCTTCCACTTGTTGAATGGATGATAGAGTGAACATGAAGTAAGTTTACAAGTACATACCTTTAGCATATGTTCATGGAACCAAAACAGCTACAAAATTATAGGGGAAATAGTAGCTTCTGGTTTCATAGAGACACTTTGGGGAATGAGATTTATGTCTTTGTTTTCTACATGTGGCTTACATATTTTGTAACTTCTCTTTAACTGGCTTTAGATTCCACAATATCTCCCGCTGCCCCCTAGAATATGCCTGGAACAACTTGTCTGCTCTGATTTGATATGTGTACTCATAATATGTGTACACATAATTTGATATGTATACTTTGTGAGCATTATTTTTAGTATCAGTTAAGCCATATATAATTAAAAAGGGAGATGAACTGCTAAGCGTGCAGAAGCATGTGTCCCCAAAACAAATAAACAAAAATAACAAGCAGGGAAAATTCAGTGTATTACAGATAGAAAAAGCAATTTGAAACAGATTTTGTGAATTTTAGGCCTTACTCCATAACTTGAATTCTTCTAACTAAGTCACACGGCCTCACTGAACCTCAATTGTCTGAACTATTCCGTGGAGATTATAGCAAATGCCCTAACTTTCTTTTAGAGTTTCTGTGAAAAACATATTTTGGAAAGTACCTCCACCCACAAAAGGATTTCCTTTTAGAATGTAATTTATATATTAAATTCCATAACAGATGAACAAAAGCCTGTGAAGTAAGGACAAAGCACATTCT
Organism: Callospermophilus lateralis; assembly: GCF_048772815.1. Classification (NCBI taxonomy): domain Eukaryota; kingdom Metazoa; phylum Chordata; class Mammalia; order Rodentia; family Sciuridae; genus Callospermophilus; species Callospermophilus lateralis. Next base: position 120,587,020 of record NC_135306.1, on the reverse strand, counting down.
TATGTGGTTCCTGTCACCAAAAAAGTCAACATTACATGTTTATTCAGCAAGTATATATTAAGTACTTCTACGTTCCGGGCTCGAGAATTGACACTGAAAGAATAATATATAGTATCTGCCCTTGTAGCTTGTAATCTGGAGTGAGAGATGTTTTAGTCAGATTTCACATTGTTGTGACCAAAATACCCTACAAGAACAACTTAGAGGAGGAAAAGTTTATTTGGAGCTCACAGTTTTAGAAGTGTCAGTCCATAGGTGAGGGTTTTGGACCCAAGATGAAGCAGCACATCATGGGGAATGAATGAGCTGGAAGAAAGCTACCCAGCTTATAGTAGGGTCAGAAAGCAGTGGGTTGGGGAAAAAGGGCTGCAGGGAAAATGCACCTTCCAGGGCATACCCCCAGTGACCCATCTCCTCCACATATCCCACCTGCGTATGATTACCAACTGTCAATCCATTCGAACAAGGATGGGTTGATTAGGTTACAGCTCTCATATTTCAATTATTTTACCTCTGAACACTCCTGCATTAACACAGATGCTTTGGAGGAACACCTCAGATCCAAACTATAACAGGAGAGGAACTGGGTATAGCAACAAGTGCTATGTCAGAGTTAGAGCTCGAGAAAGTAATAAGTATTCCAGGAAGGGTATGGAAAGATGTTTTCCGAAGGAAATACATATAATCTCAGACCTGAAATGTAAATAGGGATAATGAGGTTAAAGGAGAGTAGAACAAAGAATGTTCCAGGACATAACATTCTTGAAATTCAGGAGGGAAAACACAGGGGTTTTAAAGGAAACAAAATGTTGTTATGGGTAAAGATGATTGTGTGAGATAGAGGAAGGTAGGATGTGAGGTTGGGAAGCTAGGTTGCAGCCAGGACTATAGAAATTCAGACTTTATTGTGAGGTCAATACAGTGACCTTGAGCATGTCAAAGCATGGTGGTAATGGGAGGATTTTATTTTAAAGTGCTACTCTGACTGCAGTACAGCAGATAATTAGGCAAGAATGTGACCAGGAATATAGGTTAGGTGATTGACTACATAGCCTAAGAAAGAGATGGAAAGGACTCAATGCAGTGAAGATGGAGAGGAATGTAGGTGCTTAGCTCAGGAGGAGGAACAGGAGATCACACAATGGGAGTCCTCTGTGTCCACCCTTTGTACAGCTCTTCCTTTTAACTCTAAGAGCCAAATACTGATAGTGCCTGTGTCATCAGATTTCAAACCATCAGCAAGTGTAAGAATGTTTCAAAGTGGTTAGACTTTTTTTTTGTAGTTTCTATATCTAGCCTTAAACATCTCATTGAGCTTAAAAATAAAAAACCTGATACATAAGAAATATTGTGTTGTGACTTCAGAGAAGCTTGTGCATATAAATGAAGCGTCTTTAAAAAAATTAGAAGTGAAATGTGTGGGTTTCTATTTATCCATAAGATTTGAGGCTCTTTGCTTATGTAATTAAGGATCAACAATGAAAAAATGAAAAAAATTATAATTGCTACTCAAATTATTAGAATACCGTGTTAGGCCATTTTGTGCTGCTATAACGGAGTATCCAAGACTGGTAACACCACTTTGTGATGACAGAATACTGAGACTTTACGGGAAAATCTTCATAAATTTATTTGTCATGGTACTGAAGGCTGAGAAGGCTAAGGTCAAATTATCAGCTTTAGGTGTCAGTTGATGGCCTTCTTGCTGTGTTCTCCTGTGGCAGAAGAAAGAAGGTGAAAACGAGTGAACTATCCTCTCATGGCCAAAGAGTAGAAGCCAGCTTTTCGCATCCATTTGAGAGTGGAGACCTTCCGATCTAAACAGCTCCCGTTGGACCCCATCTCTCAACACTGTTGCATGAGGTATTAAGTTTCCATCAAATGACTCTGAGGGGACACATTCAGACCATAGTAAACACAGTGATACATCAATGTTTAAAATGTCCTACATTATCTATTGTTTTAACTGATGTCCTAAAAATTGATCAGGGTTTTCAGAGGCAAAAATCATTATTGTAAACACAACTTTTTACCTAGGATTGTGGGTGTTTAAAGATTAAGAGGTGAGAAGGAGAGAACTTTATAATAAAACCTATTCTACAAGAGGCTTATTTGAATAAGTTCTTGCTACTACCCATCTCTTTTCCTTAAAAAAAAAAAAAAACATGTTTGAAATATATAAACTGAAAATAAATATCTGATGCTTTACACTTCCTGATTGCTTAGATTCCTGGTATTTTTTTTAATCTTAAAGAAAATCAACATAGGGACTTAGATTGTTGGAGTGGGAAGGCAATTAAATAATAATAAGAGTCATATGTATTGAGGGCTTAAAACTTGTCAGGCGTTGATCAGTTAGTGGCAGGGTTGGGATTTGAACCCATATCTAATGTTATGCTATGTAGTTTCCTTAAGGTTTCAACCAGCATCCCACAGACTTATGATCATATGAGAAGGTCTAATCTTATATGTTGCTGGCCTAATGTGGGCATGCATAATTTTCACATTTTTTAAAATTAATTGCTAATGCTTTTCAATCAAGATCCTTCATTTATGCTCTTGGATCTGTAGATTCTTTTGGAAAATTGTGAGATCTGGTCTTATTTTCTTATTAAAGCCATCAGTAGGATTCCGACTTCAAGGCAGGATGCAGCACAGCCTGGTACAGTGTCTGTGGCTCCCTGCGGTGCTCACTCTGCCTGCTGCACTTCTATCACTGAAGCCACGTATCAGTTGCCATCAATGAGGAATGCTTGTCCTATAGTTCTGCTCAAGATAGAGTTGAAAAACCTGGTATTATTTGTTATGTGTTTATGTTTCCCTACCATTAAAAACTAAAAGATAGCTCAAGAGGACTGCATATTTACAGAAAAATGGGAGAATATGTACTTTTCTATGGCTTTGGAAAATTCTTACTTTTTACATGAACTTCCTGGTCCCTTGAGTTTTTGATACTTGTCCAACCTTCTTATTTTGTTCGTTGAACTTCAGAATAGAAGCCCAGACAGGCCTCATATGGAGGCCTGAGTACTTTTCAAAGCTCCTAGTGATATTAAAGAAAAGCCCAGGTTGAAACTCACTGGGTTAATTAACCACACAGTTGTTCAGTGCCAGAGCCTGGTCTCTTGTCCTAAGTGTGGAATAAATGCATGGGTGACTCACAGGGGAGCAGAGAAGCCTGGTTGGCATAAAGCCCACTCCAGTAGCAGGACAAAACACTCCATTTAAGTGAACAGAAAGGCCTTTTGTATTTTCCTTTTATTTTACATTTTCCAAGCTTTGCTTGTTTCTGTTTACTCTCTTTTGGCAAATATTTTTTTTTTAATCGTTTCAATTTTGCATAGCTACTAGCCTATTTATAACAAGGCTGCAGTAGGGGATGGCAGGGTGAGTCATCTTACCCTTCCAGTAGGAAAGTCACTATTCATACACTGGTGGTGATGGAAAGGTGAGCCATTTCCTACTTAACAAGAGGTTCAGAAAGTTAGTGGGTCATTTCTTTTCCTGAAAATTAAATGAAATATGATAGAATAAATTTCCCAAGGCCTAACTGTTGACAGTCTACAGAAGCAGGAATGGAGTGAGCTTATATAAAAACTGAACTAGAGCAAACAGCCCAGTTTTCCTATAGGCAGGAAATGCACAGGGCATAACAAAGCCTTGTGTTTCCCTTAAGAATTTCACATGTCAGTTTGGGAGATATACTGACAGCAAAGGGAATTAAGTGAGGAACCTGTCTTAGAAGTGGCTTAGCTTAGACTTCTCATCCATGGTTTCTCTGCAAAACAGATACCTTTATGTGATTGACTGAGCATAGAGTGAAGAGCTGAAAATTTGTGGTTTAAAAAAATAAATACGGAGGAATCACCAATTAATATCCATTTGTTTAAATTTTTAACACCAAGGATAAAATCCTTGTACTTGGTATCTAGTTATCAATTCAGTTCTGAGAAAAATTTCAAACTTTAATATTTCTCAATATTGATCCGTCATACAATTTGGAGAAAACCCAGAACGTGGCACCCTGTGTTAGCTTCAACTAGCAAATGCTTTCACTGATTTCTGAGAATCCTTGGAATGTCTTAATGGTTTCATTTAAGTGGAAGTCTTAGTGTGCTGAAGGCAGTAAAGTTTGTAAACACAACTTGATAGAACCACTTTAAATGTCAATGAACTCGTAGTATTAAATTCCTGTTGTAAGCTATCCCTCACAGCTCCTGTTCTCCGTGTGTTTGGATGCAAGGAAACAGTTTTTAGCAAGTGGAATTATTGCATCTGGGTTTTCATGAGTTGTTCTGTAATTCTACTTTGCTTATATTTAGTTTCTGGAACTAACTGATCTGTATGTATGCAGTGGTTTCTCTAGATGACTGTCCATTTGCATTAATGCTATTGGACAATGATTAAAAGATCACCTTGGAATCGGATTTGATCTGGATCTCTGCTCACATATGCTGTATAGCCTTGGCAGCTTACTTGATTTCTAAATTTCAGATACCTTATAAGTTAAAATCAAATAATAAAAGTCCTTACTCTACAAAGTTATTGTGAAGATTAAATTAGATAATGTATGTTTAAAACAAGCAAACAGAACTGGATCCCAGTTAGTGCTTATTGTTAATATCTTCCTCAGCACCCTTGAATCTGCACTTACCAAAGTACTGTTTATGCTTAAAAGTGTATCTCTCAGAGCTTTTCCATTCTGAAATCTCTAATATTTGTAGTTAGAATTTATGCCTCTCTCCTCAACTTTCCTTAGCATTTTGTTTAAACCTTTATTATTCTGAAGCTAAATTATAGTTTGGCTTGTACTAGAGAATTTATTTCCCTAATACAGAGTGAACTCCTTAAAAGCAGTTTCCGTATCTCATTTGCTTTTATGTTCCCAGGATATATTAGAATGACTGATCTTCAGAACACGTTTGCTGTATTAACTGCTTCTAGGTGACTGCTTACTGTTCCTAAATTGAGCTAATATTCCCACTGCTTAGCACCACTGTGATAAAGATACCCATGAGCTGATGAGGTTATAAAAGAAAAGTAGGGGAAAAAACTAAAAGTAATGGCTAGAACATTCGTGTATTTTAATAGTACTTTTTCCTGGTTGTAAAAAGCAAACAAAAAAATTGTAAAGTACTGGATAGTACCAAGACACAGAAAAAAATTACCCATAATTCCTCCACTAGGAAACAATTTCAACATGTTTATTTTTACATGTATATTTTTCATGACATTGTATTTTTATTAGAAGCTCACACTATGCATATGTACACACCTAGAAAAAAATGTTATATTCTTCTCTTTTATTTAATATTAAATTATTCATCACTTCCATTGAAATTGAAATATCTTTGCAAATATTATTTTCACTGACATATATTTTATCTCAAATGATCTATAATTTACTCAACCAATTACTGTAATACTAAATAATATATTTCTCCCTAGTTTTCATTATTAGAATCAATGTCAAAATGCATAATTTATACATAAATATTTATTCACATTTCAGGCAATTTCTTTGGGACAAATTTTTATATGTGGAATAACTGTGTAAGGAATATAATCATAGACAGTCAACAGAGTTCTAGACAATGTTCCAATTTAGACCTAAGTGTGGACACTTAAGAAGTATCCAGTAGAAATTTGCCTAATAGAAAAATGGATAAAAGACAGGAAATAAAGCAAATGCCCAGTAAGCATATGGGAATATACAATCTTGTCATTATTGAAAGAAAATAAATATATTATTTGTCACTAAGATAAGAAGTGCTATTTTAAATTAATATATTCCAAAGGATCTTTGAAAATCTGATTACATGGTCTTGATAAAGGAAATGAATATATAATTTTATGGAAAGTATAAGTTGGTGCCAATGTTTAACAATAGGTAACAAGATATTAAAATAGTGCATATGTTTTCACTCTTGAGATTTATTCTAATAAATGCGAATGTTTACTATGTATATAAAATTTGTATAAGTTTGTAAAAAAATTAGCAATATATTATACTCATCTTTCTATGTAATAAATTTCTATTTGTACCATCATTATCTTCTTTCTCTTTATTTCTTTTATTAGTGCATTTTAGTCATACATAATAGTTGGGTTCATTTGACACATATGCATGGAATTTAAGTTCCTTCTTTTCAGTCCCTGGTGCCTACTATGTCCCTTCCCTCCTCCCTTTCCCTATTTCCCTTCCTATACTCTACTGGTCTTTTACTTATTTATCTATTTATAATTGTTACTTCCCACATATTCATAAAGGTGGATGTTTATCCATGGTATGTTTATCCATGCTAATAATATAATGTTTTCAAATTCATTCTACATTTTCTTCCCTTTCTTGCCTTTCCTTCCCCATCAATCTCCTTCTACTCCACTAACCTGACCCCACACCTTTGTTCTATTGTTTTGTTCTAGCTTTTGCATATGAAAGGAAATATTTGATCCTTGACTTTGTGAGTCTGACTTACTTCATTTAATATGATGCTCTCCAAATTTCCATCCATTTACTAGCAAATGCCATAATTTCATTCTTCTTTATGGATGAATAAAACTTCATTGTGTATATATATCACATTTTCTTAATTCATTCATCTATTGATGGGCACCGGGGCTGGTTCCATGACTTGGCTTATTGTGAGTAGTGTTGCTATAAAAAAACTTTGATGTGGCTGTATCACTGTACTATGCTGATTTTGGTTCTTTTGGATAAATACCAAGGAGTGGATAGCTGGGTTAGAGGGATGGTGGTTCCATTCCCAGTTTTTCAAGGAATCTCTACACTGCTTTTCAGAGTGTTGGTACTAATTTGCAGTCTCACTAACAATGTATGAGTGTATCTTTTCCCCCACAGCTTTGTCAGCACTTATTACTATTTGTATTAATGATAATAGCCATTCTAACTGGAGATGGAATCTCATATTTGATTTGTACTTCCCTGATTGCTAGGGTTGTTGAATATTTTTTCATATATTTGTTGGTCATTTGTATTTCTTCATCTGAGAAATGTCTGTTTAGTTCTTTTGCCCATTTATTGATTGGTTTATTTAAGGGTTTTGGGGAAAGGGGTGTTAAACTTTTTGAGTTCTTTATATATTTTTTTAATTAATCCATCTATCAGAAGTGTAGGGGATTCATTTTCTTAGTTGTTTTCTTTGCTGTGCAGAAGCTTTTTAATTTGACATCAACTAACTTACTGATGTTTGGTTTTATTTCTTGAGTTTTAAGAATCTTGTTAAGAAAGTTGGTGCTTGTGCCACCATTCTTATCATTCTGAATAGCCTGATACAATAGATGCATTACAGTTTTTTCAATCAAGCAGTTCGTTCACTTAGGCTACTTCTGACTTTTCTTTATTGTAAAAAGAAAATGATGCATAATTGATGCAACCACTCTGGAAATCAGCATGGAGATTCCTCAGAAAACTTGGAATAGAACCACCATTTGACCCAGGTATCCCAGTCCTCAGTTTATACCCAAAGGACTTAAAAACAGCATACTACATTCACACAGCCACATCAATGTTTATAGCAGCACAATTCACAATAGCTAAACTAAAGAACCAACCTAGATGCCTTTCAACAGATGAATGGATAAAGAAACTGTGGTATATATACAAAAATAAATATTACTCAGAATTAAAAGAAAATTAAATTATGGCAGGTAAATGGATGGATTTGGAGAATATCATGCTAAGTGAAGTAAGCCAATCCCCAAAAACCAAAGGCCAAATATTTTCAATGTTTTCTCTGATCAGTGTATGCTAGTCCATATAGGGAGACTTTGGATTGGACAAAGGGGAGGGTGCATGGGGATAGGAAAGATGGTGGAATGAGAGGGACATTATTACCCTGTGTACATGTGTGATTTCATGAATGGTATGAATGTACATTGTGTACAACCAGAGAAATGAAAAGTTGTGCTCCATTTGTGTACAATGAATCGAAATGCATTCTGTTCTCACGTACAACTAATTAGAACGAATTTTTAAAAAGTGATGCATACATTGTGTACTTTCTCCAAAATCCAAAATATATATGTTAAATATAATTTTTAAAGCATAAACCTGCCAGATAAAAGGCTATAAAACAACTGAAACATGGTGACTGACTTAACATATCAAAGAAAGTGATTCTTAAGCTAGGATGGAAAGAAGTTAAAAAAGGACCTAATCACAAAGTGTCAGAAAAACAAAGGACAAAAGATGCCTATGCAAATAGGAATAAAAAGTAAGACTAAAAAAGAAAGATTTGTTGGAAATATTTAGACCCAAATCCCCTTCCTAGTCTTATGAAATTTAGGTAAGTATAAGTGGAATTCCCTGAACTAAGCAACACAAACCCTAGTGTCTATCCTTGCTTAACTACCAGAATTCTGGTAGCCAGGTCAATGCCATGCAGAAGATTTGCAGACTTTGATTTGGAGAATTGCATAAAAACAAAAAGAAAAGATTTTTAGACATAGACAATATTTTGCAAGGGAATATCAATAAAATAATCCGAACAATTCCAGTAAATGCTTATGCGATCTCTCCCGGATGAGCACATATGTACGCGCGCGCGCGCACACACACACACACACACACACACACATCTGGTGTTAATTTTTCTCCCTGTGACCATGGACTACTTAGGGGCAGAAGAGTTTATTTTGACTCACAATTTCAGAGGTTAATTTATGCTGATCTGGTTACATTTCTTTGGGTCCAAGGTGAGGCAGAGAAGACACAAAAAGGCTGAAAGACACAGAAGAGGAAAGCTGCTTAGTCCAAGGTAGACTCAGGAAGCAGAGAGAGGGAGAAGGGAAAAGAGGGAAGTGGAAAGGGTCCACAAGGAATCCCTCCAGTGATCCTTCCAGGGAATGCCTCCAGTGACCCATGTCCTTCTACTACAGGCACCTGCCTACAGTTACCGCCCAGTCAGTCCATAAAAGTAGGATGGACTGATTAGGTTAAGGCTCTCACAATCTAATCATTTCACCTCTGAACATTCCTGCACTTACACAGGATCTTTTGGGGAGACATCTCATATCTGAACCATACCACACCACAATTCAAAAAATAATGTTTAATTTTAATGTGGATGTGCAACTACACATTATTGTTGAGTCATTTGATGAACATTGAAAGGTATTTGAGCAAAGAATCCAAGATTAAATAAATAGATAATAACAAGCAGAAAACAGGAAATTTAAGGAAACAGCAATAATTTAAGGAGAGTTTTAAAAAATATAATTAATTTTCCCATAGAGAAAACAAATAATATTTCATTTTTGAAATAAGAAGTATTACAATAAAAAGGAATCGTTGGGGGGAAAAGAGCTTTTAGAAAATAAAACTCTTATAATACAATAAAATAATCTAGAAAGGTGAAAGTATGGTTGAGAATCATCCCAAAGTAAACAAAAATATGGAAATAGGGGTGAATATAAGAAAAATTGGAGAATTTGGTTTAGAAAATCCATTCTATTATCCTCAAACAGGTGTTCTAGAGAGCAAAAAGAAAATGAAGAGAAATACATTATTAAAGGAACAATTTAAAAATTATTAACTTAAGATATGCATTTCAAGATAGAACAGGTCAATTGAGTTCATGAGATAGTAGATGAAAATGACTCATAATTCACTATAAAAGCTTAGGAATCCAGATAGAAGGAGAAGATGCAAATTCCCAAGAGTGTGTGAAGATGGTACCTGTGGTGAAGTTACTATTTGTTGTGCTTGGGTAACATCAGTAAACAAAGTATAAGTTTGTTTACATGGTATGTCTTCCAATGTATTTAGATATCCTATATTTTTTAAAATCATCATTTTAGATTTCAGCATACAAATCCTATTCATGTTTTGTTAGACTTAAACCTAGTATTTTATATTTTGAACAAATATTGTGTTTTTAATTCCACTGTTTGCATGCTTTTTGCAAGTGCATAGAAACACTACTGATTTTTGTATGTTGAATTTGTGTCCCTGTTTAATTCATTTTTCAGTTCTAGAATAGTGTTTTGCCTTGCAGAGTATTATATAAGTAACAGATCTATTTGCTAATGATGGTATTGTACTTGCTGATTTTCTTTCTGCTTGCTATGTAAATTCTTGAGAAATTAGTGGTGAAATGTCTAATTATAACTAGGTATTGCTTATTTCACTATTCAGTCTTACATTTAATATTGTTTTGACTTCTTGTTTATTGCCTTCTTTCCTCATTAGTTATGTCCCTCTCTCTGTCTTTGGCAATTTTCTTTGCTAAAGTCTCCTTTATCTTATGCTAATATAGGCACTCCTAATTTTCTTCAGTCAGAATTTGAATAATGTATCTTTTCCCATCCTTTTATATTTAACTTGATTATATTGTTATTTTGAAAAGATTTTTCTTTCTTGGTATACATCACATGGTTGGGTCATTTTTAAAATTTACTCTGTAAATCTCTTCTTAATTGGCATATTTAGGTCATTAATATTAGATGTTGTCATCTTAGTCAATTCAGGCTGCTATAACAGAATAGCATAAATAGGTTGATTTAAAAAAATTATTTCTTATATTTCTCCACCTTGGGAAGTTCAAGATCAAGGTGCCAGAAGATTTGGTGTCTTGTGAAATCCCACTTCCTGGTTCTAAGAAAGTGCGATTTTCTTGCTGTGTCCTTGTATAACAGAAGGAACAAGGTAGCTCTCTAGAATCTTTTTTGAAATCCTGCTCTTATGACCAAGCCATCTCCCTAGGTCCCACCTCCTAATATCATTATGTTGGGGATTAGGTTTCCAACATATAAATTTTAGGGGGATAAAAAATTTCAGTCTATAGCAGTAACTATTGTTATATTGGTGCCTAAATTTTTTATTTTGGATTCGTTCTTTGTTTTTGCTATGCTTTTTTTCTTCTATTTTATTTTTATTGCCATTATGTAGTTACTTGAGAACATTTTTTTAATTTAATTTCGACATATCTATAATGTTTTTCAGAGTATCTCTTTGTATATCTTTTTAGGGGCTACTCTAGTTCTTACAGTGTTTATACATAATTTATTGTAGCTTAGAGTGAAAGTAAAATGTTGAGATATCATCTCTTTAAGTTTATTTACTCTCCACGATAATAACTGTTCTGAATGTGTCTTCTATATTCATTTAGAACCACATCGGAAAATGTTACATTTTTACTTCAACCATCAACTCAAAGGGGACGAAAAATGTATTGCATTTGTGCATATCTTACTGTTTCTCTTGGTTTGTATTCCTTCGTAATATTTTCAAACTTTATGTGTAGGGAACTTTCTTTAGCAGTTCTTTTAGTTTAGATCTGCTGACAACAAATTTCCTTAGTTGTTTTTTTTGTTGTTGTTGTTGTTTGTTTGTTTTTAGAATATTGATTCCTTCCATTTCTGAAAGAGATTTTCACCACATATAGAACTCTGGTTTTACTATTCTCTTCTTTCCGCACTTGAAAAATGTTGTGCCACATTTTGCTGGATTCCTTCCATAGATTCTGATGAGAAATGCAATCATTTGTATATTTTTTTCTTCTACAAGTAAAGTCTTATTTCTCCTTTGCTGCTTTCTGGGTGTGGTAGTGCACACCTGTATTCCCAGCAACTCAAGAGGGATGACACATTTGAGGCCAACCTAGGCAACTTAGTGAGAGCCCATCTCAAAATTTCAAAATAAAATAAAATAAAATAAATTTTTGGCTTGGCTGATTGTTTTAATTTCCAGAAATTTTGGTATAAATTGTCTTGTTATGCATTTCTTTTGAGATGATCCTGTATGGAATTCACTCAACCTCTTACACCAGTAAGTTATGTCTCTTTCCAAACTTAGTATATTTCATCCATTTTTTCTTCAAGTAATTTTTTTAGCTTTGCCCTATTTCTCATCCTCTTCTAGGACTTAAATGACATAAAACATTTTTAAAAAATAATTTTACAAATTTCTGAGGCTCTGTTCAGTATTTTCCCCAGTCTTTTTTTCTATCAATCAGACTGCATAATTTCCTTTTGGCGTATTTTTCAGTTCACTTATTGGTTCTTTCCAGTGTCCTCTCCATTTTTTGAAACTTTGCTACTGACTTTTTTTTTAATTCACTTATTGCAATATTTCAGTTCTAAAATTTCATTTGAATTTTTCATTTGTTTCAAGTATGTTTATAATGTCCCATTGAAGAATCTGTAATGACTGCTTTAAGATCTTTCCCAGATATTTCTTACATCTCTGTCATCTTGATGCTGACATCTGTTGATTTTATTTTTACATTCAGTTTTAGACCCTCTTGATTCTTGACATGATGAACAATTTTTAAAATTGAAACCTTAACATTTGAGTTATGTTATGGATCTTATTTACACCTTTGTTTAGCTGGATTTCTCTGAAACTACTTCACTGGGGGAAGGCAGAGCCTCATTATTGCCAGTGGGAGGTAGAAGTCCGGGTTTCCCATTGAGCATACCCCAATACCACAGGTGATCTGGGTGACTCCTGGGTGATGGGGAGTTTTGAAGAACATGCACACATAGAAAAACTTCACCAAAGAACATGCACACATAGAAAAACTTCACCAAAGAACATGCACACATAGAAAAACTTCACCAAAGAACATGCACACATAGAAAAACGAGGCACTTGAAAAGAAGCTCTTAACTTATTAGACATTAGGGGAATGCCAATTAAAACCATAATGATGTACTACTTAGAACTAAAATATCCTTAAAATGGCCTAAAAGAAAATATGGCAAGGATATGGAGAAATTTGAACTCTAATACTTTACTATGAAAATGCTAAATGGTATATCAACTTTGAAAATAATTGTAACCGTTAAATATGTGCTTACCATATGACCTAACAATCCTATCATGGGTAATTGTTTAGTAAAAACATATGTTCATATGAAAACTAATAAGCAAATGTTTCTAGCAGTTTTATTCATAATTGCCAAAAACTTAAAACAATCCAAATGTTTATTAGCTAGCAAATACATAAGGAAACCATGAGACATCAATATAATGGAATATTTCTCAGCAATAAAAACAATGAATTACTGATACATGCAACAATGTGGATGAATCCCAAAAAGTTTATGCCAAGTCAAATTAGCCAGACTCAAGTCTACATATTGTATGATACCATTTATATAATACTCTGGAACAGACATATGTATAGGGAAAAGAAAACATAACTGGTTTCCCTCTCAGGGACATAATGGAATTTTTGATTAATGAAAATATTTATCTTGACTGTGATGGTGATTTGTAGGTGATTGTACATGACTGTTGAAGGTAATTGGGGCTGGAGATGAGACTCAGGAGGAGAGGGCTTGCTTAGAATGTGCAAGGCTCTGGATTTAATCCCTTACCACCAAGAACAAAAACAAACAAAAACATTATATAATAGTACACTAGAAAAAGTTAATACGTCAATTGAAAATATTTTAAATAGCTGCCTGGATCTCAGTATTATAGGAAAAATGAATTTTACTAGGTCAGAAAAAAGGTCAGAAATCATAAAGTTGAAGCATGGCATTGTGATCATCTGTGTTCGCTGCCTTACACATCATGCAATCACTACTAAATGAAGTAACTGAATGGGAAACAAATCTGCAAACTTTTTAAATTGTAGAAGCAGCATCTTGTGAGGAAAAGAACTGCGGTTAAACTGAGCATGCAGATGTCTATTGTAAAAAAAATAAAATAAAAATGTACACAGTGTGAGTCATTTCCAAAGTGAAACACTCCAGGATGGCAGCATCATTACAAATTGTAAATTTCTACTCACTGTTTGAATTGATTGGGACATTGGTATTGATTGATTCTTTTTTAAAATTGTATATGTCAGAAATAATTGATGAATCCAGAAGTAAATTTATCAGTCATTTAATAAATAATATAACAATCTATCAATAGATAGCTTTTAAAACCTCAGGGTATTTTTAGCTCCACTGTGGCTTTCATGAGCTATTTATCATCACTGAGTTTTATTTCTTTTGTCATAGCGCTTTAGCATTAAAGTATTAACATTGATAAAGTAGAATATTGTATTAGGGCCTCAGCTCAAAGAACCTCGAATAAATTTCATATAGGCAAATACCCTTTTGTTATCCTTGAGACCAGCTGTGAAGTGCCAAATATATGTCATTGGAATAGACAGCACTAGCTGTTGATAAGTTATTCAATAGTCATTCAGCAAATATTTACTGAGCTCCTTCTCTGTAAATTCTGCAATGTGGGCCTCTAAAGACTTCACTATAGGCATAAATGTCTGCTCAAGCTCTCTCTGATGAAGTTGTACAGTGCCATATGTGACTGTCTGGGTGACCCATTGCAGATGCTTATAAAAATTATGTTTCATTTTTACCCGAGGAACAAAAGGAGAAAAATGTCAATTTCATCTCCTCCAACATAAAAAGTATCTACGGTGTGTCTAGGACCTCCTGGAAATTGCTTAGGGCAAGTCTTATGTGGCAAGAAGAGAACAGGCTTTGGAATGAGATCAACTTGGAAGCATACTAGGTGCTACGTGACTATACTTTGCTTCTTTAATTCTGAAATTTCAGAGAGGAGAGAGAAAAAGAACCATATATTCCTCATGCTATTGTGTCATACATGTGATATTTTTGAAATGTGTGAAAGTAAGCAGTAAATTGTAATTCTGTTTCCTTCTCTCTAGGCCTGAACTGTAACTAGGTAGAGGTAGTTCCTATCTTATGATTTGGAACCTAGAATAAGAACACAGACACACACTGAAGAGCACAGATAACCCATAGAAGCTATCTATGTGTTGGTAGCCCAGAGAGGCATTTTCTAACCCACTAGAATGAATGCTTTGTCATTATTTCTGAATATGCTAAATTTTTGTAGGACCTTTCCCAGCAGCAATACATTTTATTGGCTTAGATCTGGTCCAAGGTCTTTTGAAAAATGAATACAATCAGTCTCTTTGTGGTTAATGATGTCTGATGTGAAACCTAGAAGTTGTTTTGGTGGTGTAACCCTTTCAAATTTCCATGAGATAGTTCGATTGGATTTCTGTCATTTTCAACCAGTCATAACTGTCCCCAAGTTATACACTGAAATTATTTAACAAAGATGTGAAGTTTCCAAATTTTGTCTTTTGGAACAACGGAATAGAAGCTGGCTTAAAAGGCATAAGCTGGCCTAGAGAGTACAGTGAATCTCTCAGGTCACAAAGCAAGTTCTTAAATTTAGGACTAGTTTTGTGTCCTGACAAGAAAGCTTCTGATTTTTTTTCTTTAATTTTTTTTTTTTTTTATTCAGCCACATAACTCCCTGTTCTACAATTTTGTTTCATGCCATATACGATGCACAGCAGAAGCTTTCTTTCAGGAAAATCAGATACCCTAGCTTGTCTTCCTCAAAGTTACATATTAAGGAGCACTGGCCTGTTGAAAACGAGAACTGTCAAGACTTAATCAGAAGTTTTCCACAATTGATTCAT
Organism: Callospermophilus lateralis; assembly: GCF_048772815.1. Classification (NCBI taxonomy): domain Eukaryota; kingdom Metazoa; phylum Chordata; class Mammalia; order Rodentia; family Sciuridae; genus Callospermophilus; species Callospermophilus lateralis. The sequence goes on along the minus strand of NC_135306.1, from coordinate 120,571,574 downwards.
TTAATCATTGCTTGATTTTTCTTACACTCTAAGAAGTTGAGAAGCATTAAAGATAGAAAATTGACAGGATTTAATAGTTGATTACATGGAGAGGATGAGAACAAAGCAGGAGAGGAAATGATGCTCATGTCTCTGACTTGGTTTGGAATTGATCAGAATTCATGGAGAGGACCCGTGCATGTGGCAGAGCTTAGCTTGAGTGCTCTCTCTCCAGTTGTTACCATGCTCTTTCTCGGAACATTTTTCCCCTTCCCTATTCCTGGAAGGTGGGTTTGTAGTGTGCTGTCCAGTCTTTCTGGACCATAGGTTATTGGAGCAGGGATGAAAAATTGACTCAAACAGAGCCAGCAATATTCTTTCTCAAAGGAATTTGGACTTAGGCTTGGACTGTCCTTGTTGCAGCAACTGAGAACATACAAATTCCAAGGCAGGAGGTATCATTATTCACTATGCATGGGGAGAAACAAAGAACTCTGGTCCTTAGAATGAGAAAAGGCTGATATGCATAGTAAAGCAGAAAAAATGGGGCAGGGGTTGAGGGAGAGAAACTGCTTTAGACCACTGTTGAGCTGGCTATTCTCGCTAATCCTCATTTTTTTGTGTGAAATAATATTATGCTCTTGGGAGTATAATATATATAGTATAATATAATAGTATAACTGATTCCTTGCAGGTTGGCTTCACAAAACACGTTGGCCTCATACAGACCTCCATGGAAATCCTTTATGGCCTAATGCTTAGAGCAGTTAACCCCAGTTGAGAGGCAGGCTTGGAACCATCCCTAATCACATCAGGAGCAGGCCAGGGCTTCCCAATCAACACTGATATAAAAAATCCAGCTGCTGGATTGCTATGTTGTATGATTTCACCATCGTACAAAACGGCGATCTATCTAGACTGTGGTCATACTATAAATGAGGCCAGTGCTCAGCCCCACATAAATATTGAGCTGGCAGAAGGTAAAACAGGGAAAAGATAGAGGGCCATTTCCTGCAGCCTGTCATTTGAGTTGGCTTTATTTCTGCACTGACCTAGAATTCTATGAGCAACAAGGAACTGGCTCAGTGGCTATTGCTCCCTGCCCAAGAGCCCCACCCACTTCTCTCCCCCTCCTGAGAACTGTTGCATAAGGCTGGGTGTGTTCTGGTTAATGAATTAGTTCTTGCCTTTATGGCAATCCTTGCTTAAGATACACTATAGTTTCTATTATCTATCAAAATAAAGAGAGTAAGACAAAAATGTAATGTCTATTCTAACATTTCTTATTTAATGGAGGTTACCACCTTGGACAATTCTGAATAACTAATGCCAAAAAATAAAAAGTCCCAACCCTTTATATTAATGAAATCAGGTGGAATGGGTACCCTAATTGTGCTTCCAAACAATGTTTTCTTGACTGAGAAACTGAAACAATGATTCAAGGAAGTAAAAAATTGTCAGGAGGGATTTGCATGCCCATAAAAACCATAGAAATGATTCAGAGTAAAGGTTCTGGGTCTGGTGATAAGGAGTCTAGTTGATGTCAAGATGAGCTATGGTCCAAAGGCCCTTCAATATTTCCACAGTTCTGTGGAATATTTCTCACTAGCCATGAAGTTTTAGTATGGTATCATACTAAAATATAAGCCCATTATTTCCTTATGCATTTACTTCACCTGTGAAGTCTTTCAAGATTGTATTTTACTCAAGTATATATTTTATCCTGTCCTCTAGGACTACCTCTACTTTTTGACCTTTGGATAATTTCTCTGTGATTATTAGTGTTTGTCTTAGTCTGTTTGTGCTGCTATAACAAAATGCCTTGAAACCAAAATTTATTACTCACAGTTCTGAGGCTGAGAAATCCAAGATCAAAGTGCCAGCTGACTCTATGTCTGGTAGAGAGTTCATTCCTCATAGAAACTTCTCTCTATCCTCACAGGGTGGAAGCCGACAAAGGCGCTCCCTTCAGTCTCTGTTGTAAGTGTGGAGTCCCCAGACTTGTTCACTTCCCAAAGTCTCCTGTCTTAATACTATCACATCAGGCATTAAGTTCTATCTGATAAGTTTTGAGGGGTAACCAGCATTCAGACCATAGCAATGTTCTTATTACTTTCATGACAGACATTTTGGAAATTCATCTGCATGCCAAATTTGATTCTATCACCTAACCAACTTCAGTGGTACTAGATCAACACTTCTCAGAAATCCAGTAGAATTTTCAAGTTGTTGAACCTGGAAGTAGAGGATAAGAATTGCCAGTGATAGTATTTCTTTTTAATTTTAAAATAATTTTACCATTTTCTTATTCCAAAATGAGATATTCATAGTAAAAAAAACTAAAAAATATAGATGATATTTTAGAAAAAATTATTTGAAATCAAATTACAAACAAATGAATAGTATTTTGAGGGAAAATATATGCTTTTGTTGTCTCATTAGTTTCTTTTTGAAATATACTATTTCTCTGGGTTCATTTTCTTTCTTGCTACAGTTCATTTTAAAGAAATCCGCCCATGATAATCTGTGGGCAATAAATGCTTTTAGTTTTGTTTCTCTAAAAAAAAGTTTTGTTTTCCCTTTACACTCACTATCAATAATAATTTCTTGGACATAATATTACAACTTTTATCAGCATGTTGAAGATATTTCTAGATTTTTTTCTGTCATTTATTGTTTTGCACAAGATATATGCTGATCATCTTAAAATCACTCCTCAATATTGTTTACTATAGCAGTTTTTAAATAATTTTCTTTTTTAACTAAAAAATTATTATACATGATGAGTTTATTTTCTTCTGTTGACATCTTGGCATCTTCTTCCAAGGATCTAATCTTTCTTCATATTTGAAAATATGTACCTAATTAATCCTTTGAATATTGTCTTTTATCCTGAAATATTATTATATGTGACTTGGAAGTTTTCATTCCATTTCTCATAATTACTTTCCCATATTTTTAAAACAGAAAAAAATAAAAAGTTATGTATGCTTCTTTCTAGGAGGTGTTTCTGGGTGTTTATTTTACTTTTTTTGAAAATTTTATTTTTTAATTTATTTTTTATTAGTTCTAATCAGTTATGCAAGACAACAGAAAGCTTTTCAATTGATTATACACAAATGGAGTTCAACTTTTCATTTCTCTGGTTGTACACAATGTAGAGTCGCACCACATGTACAGTCATACATGTACCCTAGAGTAATGATGTTCATCCATTCCATCATTTTCCTTACTACCATGCCCCTCCCATCATCTCCCTCCCCTTAGCCCAATCAAAGATTCTCCCCACCCCATTATGGATCAGCATCCACTTATCAGAGAGAACATTCGGTCTTTGGTTTTCTGGGATTGGCTTACTTTGCTTAGCATGATATTCTCCAACGCCATCCATTTATCTGCAAATGCCATAATTTTATTGTTTTTTAATGCTGAGTAATATTCCATTGTGTATATATACCATGGTTTACTTATCCATTCATCTATTGAAGGGCACCTAAGTTGGTTCTACAGTGAATTGTGTTGCTGTAAACATTGAAGTGGTTGTGTCACTGTGGTATGCCGTTTTTAAGTTCTTTTGGTACAGACCAAGGAATGGGATCTGGGTCAAATTTTTCCATTCCAAGTTTTCTGAGGAATCTCCATATTGCTTTTCATATTGGCTGCACCAATTTGCAGTCCCAATGGATGAGTATTCCTTTCCCCCCACATTCTCAAGAACACTTATTGTTTGTATTTTTGATCACTGTCATTCTGACTGGTATGAGATGAAATCTTGAGTAGTTTTGATCAGCATTTCTCTAATTACTAGAGATGCTGAACATTTTTTCATATATTTGTTGATTGATTGTATATCTTCTTCTGAGAAGTGTCTGTTCAGCTCCTTAGCTCATTTATTGATTGTGTTGTTTGTTTTTGTGGTGTTAAGTTTTTCAGGTTCTTTATCTATCCTGGAAATTAGTGCTCTGACATGCATGTGGCAAAAATTTGTTCCCAAAATGTATGCTCTCTCTTCACCTCATTGATTGTTTCTTTTGCTAAGAAGAAGCTTGTTAGTTTGAATCCATCCCATTTATTGATTCTTGATTTTATTTCTTATGCTTTAGAAGTCTTGTTAAGGAAGTTGGGGCCTAATCCAACGTGATGAAGATTTGGGCCTACTTTTTCCTCTATTAGGCACAGAGTCTATGGTCTAATTCCTAGGTCCTTGATCCACTTTGAGTTGAGTTTTGTGCATGGTGAAAGATAGGGGCCTTAGTTTCATTTTGCTGCATATGAATTTCCAGTTCTCTCAGCATCATTTGTTGAAGAGGCTACCTTTTCTCCAATGTATGCTTTTGGCACCTTTGTCTAGTATGGGAGATAACTGTGTTTATGTGGGTTTGTATCTGTGTCTTCTATTCTGTACCACTGATCTACATGTCTATTTTGGTACCAACATCATGTTGTTTTTGTTACAATAGCTTTATTATACAGTTTGAGGTCTGGTATTATGATGTCTTCTGCTTCACTCTTCTTGCTAAGGATTGTTTGTCTATTCTGGGCCTCTTATTTTTTCAAATGAATTTCATGATTGCTTTTTCCATTTCTATAAGGAATGATATTGGGATTTTAATTGGAATCACATTGAATCTGTATAGAACTTTGGGTAGTATGGCTATTTTGACAATATTAATTCTGCTTGCCTATCCAAGAGCATGGGAGATCTTTCCATCTTCTAAGATCTTCTTCAATTTCTTTCTTTAGTGTTCTGTAGTTTTCATTGTAGAGGTCATTCACCTCTTTTGTTGATTCCTAAGTTGTTGTTGTTGTTTGTTTGTTTGTTTTTTGAGGCTATTGTGAATGAAGTAGTTTTCCTAATTTTTCTTTCAGAAGATTCATCACTGATGTATAGAAATCCATTAGATTACTGATTTTATATACTGCTACTTTGCTGTATATTTTCTAAAAGTTTTCTGGTGGAATTTTTGGGGTCCTCTAAGTATAAAATCATGTCATCAGCACATAGTAATAATTTGAGTTCTTCTTTTCCTATTCATATCCCTTTAATTTCTTTTGTCTGCCTAATTACTCTGGCTAAAGTTTCAAGGACTATGTTGAATAGAAGTGGTGAAAGAGGGTATCCCTGTCTTGTTCCAGTTTTTAGAGGGAATGCTGGTCCTAGGCTTTTCTTGGTTGTAGGTTTTGATGGCATTTTTTATTTCCTTGCTTGAAATTGATTTGTTTAAATTGTGTATTTCCTCTTGGCTTACTTTGGGTTGATCATATTCCTTGAGAAAATTGTCAGTGTCTTTGAGGTTTTCTATTTTGCTGGGGTACAAATTTTTTAAATAGTTTCTAATTGTCTCCTTTATTTCAATAGTGTCTGTCATGATATTTCCTTTTTCTTCATGAATTTTAGTAATTTGTGTATTTTCTTTCCTTCTTTTCATTAGGGTGGCTAAGGGTTTATCAATTTTATTTATTTTTTCAAAGAACCAGCTTTTTGTCAATTTTTTGAATTGTTTCTTTTGTTTCAATTTCATTGATTGCAGCCCCAATTTTAATTATTTTCTGTCTTCTACTACTTTTGGTGTTGGTTTGTTCTCTTTATAGAACTTTGAGATATAATGTCAGGTTGTTTATTTGTTGACTTTTTCTTTTTTTAATGAATGAGCTTAATGCAATGAACTTTCCTCTTAGCACTGCCTTCTAGTGTCTGAGAGATGTTGATGTTTTATCAGAGTTCTCATTTACCTCTAAGAATTTCTTTTTCCCCTCCCTGATGTCTTTTGGTATCCATGTGTCATTCAATAGCATATTATTTAGTTTCCAGGTGTTGGAGTAGCTTCTATTTTTTATTTTATGATTGATTTCTAATTTCATTCCATTATGGTCAGATAGAATACAGAATAGTGTCTCTATTTTTCTGTAATTGCTAAAACTTGCATTGTGGTATAACATATGGTATATTTTAGAGAAGCATCCATGTACTGCTAAGAAGAAAGTGTATTTTCTCATTGATAAATTTAACAGATATATATATATATATATATATATCTGTTAAATCTAAATTATTGATTGTTTTATTGAATTCTATATTTTCTTTATTTAATTTTGTTTAGAAGATCTACCCAGTGGTGAGAGAGATGTACTAAAGTCACACAGTATTATTGTGTTGTGGCCTCTTTGATTCTTGTCATTGAGATGGGTTTATTTGATATACATAGATGCCCAATTGCTTGGGGCATAGATATTTATGATTGTTATGTCTTGTTGATGCATGATTCCCTTAAGCAGTATGAAATGTTCTTCTCTTTTCTCTTTACAGTAACTTTGGTTTGAAGTCTACTTTATCAGATATGAGAACGGAATCCCCTGCTTGTTTATACAGTCCATGTGAGTGATGTGTTTTTTTCCCACCCTTTCAACTTCACTTTGTGGATGTCTTTTCCTGCGAGAGGAGTCTCTTAAAAGTAGCAAATTGTTGGAATTTTTTTAAAAAATCCAATCTGTAAGTCTATGTCTTTTAATGGATGTGTTTATTCCATTCACATTCAGGGTTATTAATGAAATATAATTTGTATTCCTTGTTATTGTGATTTATTTTTGGTGTTTAACTTGGCTTCTCCTTTGATTGACCTTTCCTTTAGTGCAGTTTCTCCCTCTGCAGATTTTCATTTCCTTCTCAAGGAATATTTTGCTGAGAATGCTCTGTAGTGCAGGCTTTCTCCCTGTAAATTCTTTTAACTTTTGTTTATTATGAAAGGTTTTTATTTTGTAATCAAATCTGAAGCTTAATTTTGCTTGATATGTTTCTTGGTTGGAATCCCTTGTCTTTCAGAGATTGGTATATGTTGTTCCATGATGTCCTGTCTTTGAAGGTCTAGGTTGAAAAATCTGCTGAGATCCAAATTGGTTTCCCCCTATATGTAATCTGATTGCTCACTCTTGTGATTTTTAAGGTTCTATCTTTATTTTGTATGCCAGGCATTTTCATTATAATGTACCTGGGTGTAGATCTGTTGTAATTTTGTAAATTTGGTGTCCTGTAAGCTTCTTGTATTTGATTTTCCAATTCATTCTTTGTGTTTGGGAAATTTCCTGATATTATTTTTCATTGAAAAAATTGTGCATTCCTTTGGTTTGAATCTCTGTGCCTTCCTCTAACCTGATAAATCTTAATTTGGTCTTTTGATACTATCCCATAATTCTTGGAGGTTCTGTTCATGCTTTCTTACCATCTTCACTGTGTGGTCAACTTTATTTTCAAGATTGTATACTTTGTCTTCACTATCTGAGGTTCTGTCTTCCATGTGATCTAGTCTGCTGGTGATGCTTTCTATTGAGATTTTTGTTTGTTTGTTTGTTTTTGGTTTATTGTTTCCTTCGTTTTAAGGATTTCAGATTTTTTTCCCCAGAGTCTCTATCTCTTTTTTTAAGTACCTATATCTTTTGCTACCTGTATTTGCTCCCTCATCTCTTTGTTGGTGTGATCAAATGTTGCCTGTATTTGCTCTATTATGTCATTCTTTAATTCACAGATCATTTTAATTATGTACATTTTGAACTCCTTCTCTGACATTTCATCAACTGCACTGTTCATGGATTCTATTATTGTAGAATCTTGATTTGTTTGGGGCACTTTCTTCCCTTGTTTTTTCATATTGTCTATGTGTCTTCCTTTCTTGCAATGCAGCTCTGAGGTACTGCAGTTTCTACCTTTAATCTTGTAGTGTCCCTGAAGATTACCTGCGCTTCACCTTGGTGTTGGATTTCCAGTCCCTGCCCAGTGTCCTAAGAGGGATGCTACTGCAACTAAAAGTGGTAGCAGCAATAGGGAAGGTAACTCAAGATACCAGTGGGGGTGTCCCAGGATGGATGTAAACACTTTCAGAGAAGGGGCTGAAAGGACAGGTCTACAGTGGTTTGGGGCTTCCTGTTTGGAGATGCAACGCTTTGGTGGGAAGCTGCCTCCAGTCTTTGATGTCCCAAAGTGGAGGCTACAACACAGGGAGAGCTATGATGATCGCTGCAGTGTCCCAAGATGGAGGCCAGTTGGGGGAGCAAAGCATTGGTAAATGGGGAGCCACAGCATGGGGATGGTCCAGGGCCTGGGCTCTCCCACAGGTCAGCAGAGGTTGTCCTGGGCCTGACCTGGGACTGGGCTACTGTGTGGATCAGTGAGTGGTCTTAAGCCCGACCTAACACCTGGACTCCCACGTGGGTTGGCAGGTCATCGGGGGCACAAAGATTTCATTTTTATTACACATATTTAAGATACAACAATGTGTTATTTTGATATACATATAAAAATGTTTACTGTAGTCAAGAAAATTAACGTATCCAACAACATCTGTAGTACTTATTATGTGTGTGTTTGTGTAGTCAGAGTACCTAAAATCTACTCTCTTAGCACATTTTTAGTATATAATACAGTATTATTAGCTAAAATCCTTATGTTGTACATTTGATGTCTAGACTGATTCATCCTACATGACTGTGAGTTTGTACCTTTGGTTTACTTCTCCCCATTTTCTTCCCCTCCTTAAACCAGATAATAACCATTCCATTCTTTTGCCATGCATTCAATTTTGTTTTACATTCTTCATATACCCAAGATCATGCACTACCATTTTTTTCTGTTTGGCTTATCTCTCATAGCATAATATTTTACAGTTTCTTTCATACTGCTGCAAATGAAATATATATTTTTTAAGGTTGAGTGATATTCATGTCATTCTTTATCCACTCATCCATCAATGGGCACTTAGATTTTTTCCAAAGTCTTTTCTATTGTGAATAATGCTGCAATAAATATAGAAATATACATATCTCTACAAGGTGCTTACTTCAGTTTTTAGGGTATATACCCAGAAAAGGAAATTTTGTATCATATGGTAGTTCTATATTTGAATTTCCATAGTGTTTTCTATAATGATTTTACCAATTAACAGTATACAAGAATTCTCTCAGCAGCCTTGACAAGACTTATTATCTTTTGAGTGGTTGATAAAATTCATTCTTATACAAAGTAATATCTTGCATTTTCCTGATAATTAGTGATTTTGAGCACTTTTTATGCCCTGTTGACCATTAAGCAAATATTTAGAAAAGTGTCTAACCAGGACCTTTTTTAATTGAATTACTTGGTTCTTTTGCTATTGTGTTATGTGAGCTCTTTATATGTTTTGGATATTAACCCCTTCTCAGGTGTATATATTGCAATTTTTTTCTAATCAGTAAGCTGCCTTATCATTTTGTTGATTCTTTTCATCACTGTTCAGAAGTTTTAGAGTTTGATGGAATCCCCCCTACCATTTTTTTTTTCCTTTTGCTGCCTGCACTTTTTGTGTGATACACAAAAAATCATTGCCAAGGCTAGTATCAAAGAGTTTTTTCCTTATGTTTATTTTTCCTTAGAAGTCATGGGTTTTAAGCCCTAAATTTAGGTCTTTATTCATTGAGTTCACTTTTGTGTATAGAGTAAGATTAAAGCCTAATTTCTTTTTTAATGTGGATATCAAGTTTTTCTAGTACCATTTACTGAAAAGAATATTCTTTCTCCATTGTGTCTAAATAATTCACTGAATGTGTGGATTTATTTTGAGCTTTCTATTCTGTTGTATTTGTCTAAGAGTCTGTTTTTATGTTAATACTGTATTTATCTCAATAAATATTATTTTGATTACCATAGATTTCTGTATAATTTGAAATCAGGAAGTGTGATCTCAAGTTTGTTTTTCTTCTCAATATTGTTTTGGCTATCTATGGTCTTCTGAGGTTCTATATTAATTTTGCATTTTTTTCTGTTTCTGAGCTATATGCCATTGGAATTTTGATAGGGATTGTACATTGCTTTGAATAGTGTGAACATTTTAGCAATATTAATTACTCTAATTTATAAACATGGGATATCTTTCCTTAGATGTGTCCATTTAAGAATTCTCTCTTGAGTTGTAGCAACACGGTTATTTTTGAAAATTTCAATTTTAATATTTGGCATTTACATTTATATTTCATTGTTCTTTAAAGTCGCCATGTTTTGGCCTCATTTATTCTGTTCTTTTATCTTTTTGAATATTTTGAAATACTTTTCTCAAAATCTTTTTCCAACTGCTCCGTTATCTATAATTTCTTAGGCTTTGCTCTTAAAGCTGTTTATATCTAACAGCAATAGATTTCATTACATACTTTGTAATTTTGTCTGTGGACTCATCTTTATTGAAAACAATCTATTTCAGGGTATTTTATGAGCCATGGATTATGAAAGTATCCCTGTGGGATGGTTTCATGTGAGATTGTGCCAGGACTCTTCAGATTCATTGTTTTTAGATCATTTTTGTATTAATTTCTTTCCTCTAGGTTCTAGAACTTCCAACATTTTAAACAAGATTTATAGTTCAAAATCACATTCTGAGTAAACCAGAAACCCAGCCAGGCAGCTCACCTTTGTGCCATATGCTCTGTCTGGAAAGCTGAGGTTTCCAAGCTCCTATTCATGGATGAGACACATCTTCATTGGCTCCTATCTTAGTAGACACAGATTCCTTTCTGAGTAGAAGACCTACAGACTGATGCTCACCTACTCCATGTGATCATTAGAACCACAAACCCAGAGTCTACATACCTGGTTTGGTAAATCCAAGGCCCATGAATTTTCTTATGCTTATGAGTTACCTCTTATATTCCAGCATATAGCTTTTATCTTGGTTATGTATTTTGTAAAATAAAACTTATTTTATCCACCACTCTATAGACATGAAGAAAAACAGAGTAGTTTTCTTGTCATAGTGAACAACTCCATTGTAAGCTCTGTTGATTTCCCACCAAACACCTTTAATTCTCTAAAGAGAAATGCAAATTAAACTTTTAGTCAAATGTTAATGAATACGACTTCTGTTACCAGATGTTACCTGGTCAATACAAGTTGAGACAACTAAGAGAGGAGTATATTTATGAAACATTTAGTTGTGTTGTTTTTTTCCCAAAATCCACATAGATAGGAGGACATGACTTTGACTATAGCCAGATAAGAGAGATGTTCAGTCACTGACTGATGCTAGATAAATTTGCCAATGATCCAAGTAATCAATTAATATTAGCATCTAAGTTCATAGGAATTCACCTTTAATATCAGCTGTAAAGATAATTTAATTAAGTTGTCAGTTTGGTGGTGTATTTTTATTTTATGTTCAATGTTAATGAATGGTTAAAAAATTTTGGATAAATGCTGAATAAATTATTGCTGACATGAAATGGGCATGTCCTATGAATAATAGGTTTAAAATAATGCTGCCAGTAATGATTAAGGTAATGCTATTTTTTTCAGTGAGACATTTTTTAACAAGTTCAATATTGGTCCATTTCTATGGAAATATTTTTTGTAGAAAACAAAGAGTTACCATTAAATATCTCTTAGACCTTATAAATAATAACTATGCACACTCACAGTGTTTTTCTGGAAAGGTTGCCAAAGTACTTCACAATCAAATACACTATTATTAGCCTTGTTTTGCATAGGAGAATTTAAGGTTTTGAAGATTAAATATAATATTCAAGTTTACATAGCATATCAGTAGCCAGGAGAGAAAATCAGCCCCTCTTAGGCTTTGTCCTGTGCTCTGGCCTGAATGTAGCATATCATCAGCATAAATCTATTCAGAGCATTCAGGGCATTCATTAACTAGGTCATGTAGATGTGCCTGGAATGTACAGTGATGTTACTGAGCACTGTGGAGTCACAAACAGCAACACTGAGTTAAATAGACCATGAAATTTCAAATCACCACACTGATAAATACATGTTGCAAAAGAGGAAAGGAGATAAAATAGAGAAGGACACTACCTCATTCTACTAAATCCCAAAGTTTATAAACTCCTCATTTTGATTGATTATGTTTAATCTCAGTTTGAAAATAATGAATAGAGAACAAATATTGAAATCATTGCATAGAGAAAAGATATCAATAAGCAGATGTTTTTTACTATGTTTGAACAATGGGGGAAAGGTTTTGGTAAAATGGTGCCTTTGTTTGCAAATAGGCATGGTCATTCTATTTTCAGATTATTGGCAACTGATCTTTTGTTAAGTTACCAGAAGGCCTAGAAGAGCATGAAGTTGATATTTGAAACTTTATATTAGTTTCTTGGCTTTTTTTTTCTTATTAGTTTATAGGTATGTAGCAAGCCACTAAACTGGAAATATTATATATCTTCATTTGTTCTGGTGTACAGTACTGTAAAGAAAATGTCAAAGGTGGATTTAAGACTTGTGTACTTATTTACATGTATAACATACTTTAGTATAAAAAGTGTCAACAAAAGTTTCCTTTGTTTATTTTTAAAGGATAAAATTTTATCATGTAAATTTTATATAGTATGATACCATCTTAATTTTTTAAAAATATCTAAACAATTAATATTCATACTATGATACTTTATTATACACGCATGGAGAAAGCTGTAGAAAAGTAAACACGAAGCTGAGGATTTATGCCTTCTCTGGGAGAGTGGGGGGAAAAAATTAAGAAATTGAATGTAAATATTCCATCACATACTGAGCTGTGTCTGAGTACACACCTATGCAGAAATAGGTGTGTACACATCTATAGAATAAATGCACATGCATGTATATGTATAAAACATGGGTGTATACATTTATTCAATTGCATGTGTACTATTTTTATAAATTGTATTAAATATTCTGGCATCAATATTGCTTCAATATTAGAGGTATGTATTTGAGATATTTTCACACTACATACATATATTTACTTCTTTTTTGAAACTACTATAGTATCTATAACAAAGACATACCACATTTTATTTAACAAATCCTTCATTGATGGAAAAAAAGTAAAAGAAAGAAAAGAAACAATTGTAATTTCACTGCTGCTATGAACTATTTAAAGTACACTCTTATATGCATGCTTCTCTGGGGTAAGTTGCAAAAAATATGTAGTTTTCTATGGGATGTGAATATATTTCCCACAGTGGTACCAAATTACATGCCTACTAAAATACGAAAGTTTCTTTTTTGTCATATCCCATCAATATTGATTTATGACTTTGAACATTTTATCTGAAAGTTGAAAAAAACTTATTTTTATTTCAATTTGTTTTTCCTGCCTTCTAGAAAATTATAGTATGTTTATACATGATAAACATTGAGGTATTGTCCACATTTAAAAATGATCTCTTCACAACTTTTTCCTCTTTTTATTAGATTATTTATATTTATCTTGTTAGTTTGTCTAATATATTATTTTAAAAATAAATTTCTGGGCTGGGGTTGTGGCTGAATGGTAGAGCGCTTACCTAGCATGCATGAGACACTGGGTTCAATCCCCAGCACCACATAAAAGAAAATAAACAAACTAAAAAAAAAAAAACAACTAAAAATCAATTTCTGCTATCTAACTCTTGTCTCTTAACCCTATTAATGTACTTTTAGCCCACAATATAATGTGTTAAACAGTCTATGGAACACCAATATTTTGGACTGATCTCCTGCACTAGGCTTCAATAGACCAAAATGGAATTGAGTCACTCATACTAAAATTCCACATGACCAAACCGAAACCAAGTTGTTTACCTGACATTTGAAGAAGTCCAGAGAGAGATATGAAAGATCCAAGCCCTTGAACCGACCAGTTTTAGCAAGCATTATAAGGCCCCTCTGCCTTAACGTTTACAAGGAAAGTAACCTTAAATAACTTGATGTTAACAGATATTTTTTAATATTAGGTTATTTTCTTGTTCCTACTCAAACTACCTTATAAAAATTAATTGTCCTGCAATTCCCAGCTCAGTAACTGTCTTATGAGATGCTACAGATGCTACATGAGATGCTACAAGATGTAAGAATTGCAAATAAAAGCTGAATAGATTATTTAACTAAATTTACTTTAGTGCTTTATCCTTTGGGAAATATAATCAAATAACAAATTGTTCTTTGCAAAAATTGTATTATACATGTTACTTAACAAGGTCTTTTCACCAAAAGTTCATAAAATGATTATAAGTTTTTTCTAACAGACTAATATCTTTTAAATATTTATATTATAACTGGTGTTTAGCCACATTTCATGAATGATGTTAGATAAACAGCTAACATTTTTATCTGTTTATTTTTTCTGGACTTAATTGAACATAATCACAGTCATAGTCCTTTGTTCATCACACCTTTAAACATGGATCTAAATATTTTATTTGTACACTAATTGGTTTTCATAAATGTATAAGCATTTCTGAACCAATAACCTCAACAAAAAATAATATATTAAATTTAAAAATCTATATTTACTCTATGTCTTCACCAGCTCAATTCTTGCCACAAGGCAAACATGATTCCAAAGCTTGAATTCATTATTTTTTCCTAGTATTTTTAAAAAATTAACTTTAACTTTAGTTGATATAACATAAAATCACATTTTTTAAATGAGTTTTGATACAACATGCACTCACATAATCTTCTCAGAAATTTCTATCATGGCCCTTTGTACTAATGCCCGTATTCTCTGCCAGAAACAACCACTGATCTAACTTCTATTATAAAAGGATTAGATGCTGTCATGGTTTGTATATGTGGTGTCCCTCAAAAATTCATATGTGAGAATACAAAAATGTTCAGAGGTGAAATTTTTAGATTATGAAAATTGTAACCAACTTGAATGGATTAACTGGGTGGTAACTGTAGGAAGATAGCTTGTGACTCGAGGAGATGGGTCAATGAGGGGGGTGCCTCTTCTAAGTTGTTATTGTCAGGTCTTTAGGTTACAGCAACAAAACTGACTAAAGCAGATATACATTTCCAAATATGTCATGTAACTGGCTTCTTTCTTTCAGTATAATGTGTGTGGTGTTCGTGTATATTACATGTAACAGAAGTTTGCTATTTTTCACTGTTGTATAATCTTCTATTATTTGAACATACCCCAATTTGTTTATCTATGCATCTCTTATTTAACTCTTTTTCCCCTATTGGGGCTATTATGAATAAAACTGCACTAAGCATTTATTTACCAATATTTTTATGGAAGAATGTTTTAATTTCTCTTGAGGAAAACTGCTCAATTCATGACAGCCAGGAAACAGAGACAGCTTGAATGCAAACAGCTAGGCATAGCTTGTAATCCCAAAGAGCATGCCTCAGTGACCTACTTCCTTTAGTTATGCACTACCTGCCTACAGTCACCACTCATTAATGCATTCAAATTATTAATCCATCAAATTAATTAGTTTACAACTCTCATTCCACCTCTGAACATTCCTACATTATCTCACACATGAGCTTTTGGAGGACCCATCCTATTCAAATCATGATACCTTCTCTTTTGTGTATTTCTTTAATTTCTGTCCTATTCTCTTTTAAGGATAATTTCCTTCCATTTAGGGCATATCCTAATCTAGGATGATCTCATTCAATATAGTTACCTTGAGTACCACTGTAAAAAACCTTCTTCCAAATAAAGACACATGGTAAAGTTCAAGTGGACATATTTTTGCATGCCACAATTCAATCCACTACATTTAGTACATCTTTTCTTCTTATTTGTAACCAAAGCTGCCTTTATACTTACAGTCAATCTCTTGTAAATATGATCATGAAGACTAGTTTGGGTTGTTATCTTGACTGGATGGAGGTATGTCTAGAAAAATCGTAAAACACATTTCTGGATGAGTTCATGAAGGTATTTTCAGTGGACACCAGCAAGTGGGTCAGCAACCTGAGCAGGAAAAACAAACTCTGAATGTGGATGACACCATTCAAAATCCTGGGGCCTAACTGGAACAACAACAACAACAACAAAAAAGAACGGGAAGCTAAAGCTCACTGGCACTCAACAATTCTTGAGAAGGTATGGTTTTCTGCTGCTGTCCCCCATGGACATGAGACTCCAAGTTGTGTGCAAGAACTTGCACCAGTGACTCTCCAAGGGGCCTTCGAGTTTTGTCCTCCAACTTTGGCTGCATCACTGGCCTCCCTGTCATTCTGAGGCCTGGATTAGTGGACAGAGCAGCCACTGGTTTTCCTGGCTCTCTAGTTTGCAGACAGCATTGGTGAGATCATTCAGCCCCTGATCTTATGGGTCTTTCTAGTAAATCCCCTCTTGTCCTTATATGTACACACTATTGGTTTAGTCTCTCTGGAGAACCTTGGCTATACAATGATATACTTGGGTCTTAATTTTCTTACCTAGTTGAGCAATGTTATGATTTGGATGAGGTGTCCCCTGAAAACTCACATGTGAACAATACAAGAGGGTTTGGAAGAGAAATGATTGGGTTATAGCCTTGGCTTAATCAGTGAATTAATCCCTAGTGGGATTAACTGAGTGGTAACTGGAGGCAGGTGCAGTGTGGCTGAGAAAGTGGTTAATTAGGGCGTGGCTATGGGGTATATATTTTGTGTCTGGAGAGTGGAGTATCTCTACTTCTTGATCACCATGATGTGAGCTGCTTCCCTCTGACACACACTCAGCCATGATGTTCAGCCTCATCTTGAGCCCCCAGAAATGGAGCCAGTCTTCTATGGACTAAAACTTCTGAAATCTTGAGCCCTCAAAGTTTCCTCCTCTACAATTGTTCTGGTAAGATCCGTTAGTCTTAGAAAAAGCTATATTTTAATAGTGGTTTTCAACCATTTATGTTTATTTGACTATTGATATGGCTAGACATAAATCTATCATACTGCCTATTTTCTATTTTTTCCATCTGTTCTGTCTTCTTTCCTCGTTGTCTACCTCCTTTTAGATCTTAATTATTATATTTATAGTTTCTGGGTTTGTTTTACTTTTTAAATTTTTATTTTAACTTTTTAGTTGTTGATAGACCTTTATTTATTTATTTATTTTACTTGTATGTGGTGTTGAGACTCAAACCCAGTGCCTCACACATGCTAGGCAAGGGTGCAACCACTGAGCCCCAACCCCAGCCCCTCTGGTTTTGTTTTACCTTCTTATTTTTAGTTTTTTTTTCCTGAAAAGATTCTGACTGGATTAATTTTACAGTAAGATTCTGATTGTTATATAAACAAAAACAGCTAAGTAATGCACAAAGCACTAACTTGTATATAGCATGTACCATGAGCAAGGAACTGTTTTAATTAGTTGACTCAGATCAAATTATTTAATACAATACCCAAGAATTCTTTCAAGTAGATTCTATTTAATGTCTATTTTATAGAAGAGAAAAGTTGGTTCAAGGCTGCAACTTTTCTTATGTTACAGGTATAAAGCAGATCTGAGATACAATGAAACAGTCTAGCACCAGAGTTAATGTTCTTAACTAAAATCCTATTAAAGCTTCCTGGTTGCTGGCTTTTGTACTTGATGTTTATTTTTATTGAGTGAAAGAAATCTGCTGCCATTATTGTTGTTTTGTCTTTTCCTTTCCTTTCTTTTTCTTCTTTATTTCCTCCTTTTTTCTTTCTTTCTTCATCTCTTTCTCCCAATTTTCCTTCATACATTTTAGTCAGATGGTTGCCTATATCTAGGTACTACACTCAGTTCACAATCACATAGTACATTGGTATTTGGGAATATTTTTCTTTTCCAGTATTACAAATACAAATTCTCATTCAGCAGTGGTTTGATGCAAGTCCTGGTTTTACAACTCTCTCTGTTTCTTTCTTTTAATTTATACAGAAGCTAGACAGAGACCAGAGCCCCAGTTTAAAAAAAATAATTAAAAAAAAAAAAGTTTCCCAACTAGAGGCAGAAGTCATGCTCCTGTGGGCCTGGATATTTATTTGCTGCCTTTAGGACTCTTTGGGTCATGGTCCCCTGTATCCCTGCAGGAACTGAATTCTTAACAAAGTCTGCTTGATTCTGGTCCAAAGTCAGACATTTCTTCAATTTTGTCACTTTTGCATTCTCTGTTTTCTAAGGAAATTACCCATTTTGGCAGATACGGACCACCAGTTGTCTTAAATTGAATAAGCAACATTATCAAGCCCACCTTGTTAGTGATAGAGCAGGCATTGAACCCACAGTGAACAACTCAAGAGTCTTCATCATTCCCCACTACCCATTCTTCTCAGACATAGTTGTCCTGTGGCTCAAGTCTCTGGAATGCCACAAGTTAATCCAATCCTTTAAATTCAAATGTATCTCATGTACCAGACACGAAAAGATTTCTCACCTCATTGCTTCCCTCTGCTTCACTGCTCACGGGTAAGGCAGTGGCAGCTCCTTTTAATGAGAAAGAGGGTAACATGATGAGATTGAAATCAGGGTCAAAAACTGAGCAACATCAGCTGCATATATGTTTAGGGAAGGCAATGTGAGTTTATTAAGCATTTGCCTCTAGAACAGGTTAGAAAAGATTCAGTATATTGGTGTGATAATCTTAGCAGCAGTATATGCAGCTGGGTGGGTCTCCACAGCAGCTTGAAGGAACATGTCAGAAATAGAAAGGAGTGTGTGGAGCACTTACGTGGGCTGGTTATCTTTCAAGGGGTTTTGCGTTTACTAATGTGCTGAATTATCTAAAAAACACTGAGAGTTAAGTATTTTAATGGAAAATTTTTCTGACTGAACAGAACTGAGTCTGAGTGATTAAGTACAGTTCCCACTATTGTATAGCAAATAATGGAAAGCCCAGTTTTCCCTGATAACTTACCAGGGACTTTCTCCCATTTGTTAGCTTGATCAATTTCATTTGTATTCTTATGATGATAAAAGACCTCTACTTTATGAGAAAATATTTAAGCCTAAGTGCTGCCTTCATCTGAAAAAAGGGCTATACTTTCTAGTAATATTTGTCTTAATGGACATTAGCAGAGGCCGATATGTGACTAATGAGGCTTCTTATTGACTTTTGTGGAGTTATCCTTCTATGACAACAGACCCTGCAACCAGCATCCTAAAGGTAAAACTTGACCTAGGCTAGGTAAGTTATAAGTCTTATCCTCCTAGACCATATTGATTGGTTCAATGGGTAGGTGTATACTTGACCCACAGGGACCCAAGTTGAGCTCTCTTTAGATATAACATGGTACATGATTGATAATGATATGATATATGATGATGTCAAGGAGACCTATATCTTTTGTTCAGTAAAAATATTTTTATTATTTTTAAGTATAAATGGTGGGACTTTTTTTCACATTTGTATTGGTGTATTATATTTGTATATAATGGTATTTGTTGTTACTTATTTGTACATGCATACAATATAACAATATGATTTTGTCAATCACTCCCCAAAACTTCTCCCTCCCTCTCTCTCATTCCTTGGTTCCTTTCCTCTACTGATCTCCCTTTGATTTTCATGAGATTTGCCTTCAGCTTTCTTTTCCATTTTTCTCTCTAGCTTCCACATATGAGAGAAAACATACAAACCATGACCTTCTGAGTTGGACTTATTTCACTTAACATAATGGTCTCTAGTTCCATCCATTTTCCTACAAATGACATATTTCATTTTTCTTTATGGCTGAATAAAACTCCATTTTGTGTGTGTGTGTGTGTGTGTATAGATATAGATAGATTGATGTATATACACACATGCGCACGCGCACGCACACACACACACCCCACATTTTCTTTATCCATTCATTCATGGAAGCACACCTAGGCTGGTTCCATAGTTTGACTGTTGTGAATTGTGCTGCTATAGTCTTGGATATGCATGTATCACTATAGTATAGTGAACTTTAATTCTTTAGGATAAATACTGAGGTGTGGTACAGCTGGATTGTATGGCGGTTCCATTCCTAATTTTCTGAGGAACCTCCATATTAATTTCTACAGTGGTTTTAATAACTTATAATCCCACCAACAGTATAAAGGTGTCCTTTTTCTCTACATCCTCCCCAACATTTATTATTTGTATTTTTGATGGCTTACATTCTGACTGGTGTGAGGTGAAATCTCAGTGTAGTTTTTATTTTTATTTTCCTAATTGCTAATGACTTTGAACATTTTTTCATATATTTGTTGGTCATTTGTATTTCTTATTTTGAGAAGTATTGATTGATTTAATTCATTGCCCACTTATTAACTGGGTTACTTGATTTTTTGGTGTAAACTTTTTTGAATTAATTGTTTTCTTTGCTGTGCAGAAACTTTTTAATTTGATGTCATCCCATTTATTAATTCTTGGCATTATTTCCTCAGCTTTAGGGGTCTCGGAAGACCTATATCTTGAAATCAGAGTGACTTAAAGTCATCCTATCAGGTCATGGAGAAAAAGCGCTTAGAGTTGAATTGAAAAAAAAACAACAGCGAATTAAGAGAAGCGTAAGTTAGTGATGGATTGTGCAGTCCCTGCATCAGGGAATCTCCAAGAACAAACCCCTTCCTGCCTATCCATGCCGGGCTGATGGGAGTCAGTGAGGTTTGATAAAGCCATTTTGAATAAGATTATTGTTTTTTTTTGTAGCCTGAAAGAATCTTGACTGATCCTGCTAATCCCTGAAAATAACAATGAGATATCATACAAATGAAATAGCATGCAAATGAGATAACATGGTTCTTATGCCCATGGAGTATTTGGTTCTGTTCCTCAACAGAATAGCAATGATAGAAAACATTTAATGAGGTAAATGTGACATAACTGGGGTTCCAGAATATCTATGAGCATCATGTCTCCTATAGATTAACCAGAAAATGCAAATTCAACATTTGCCCTAAATTATACAAAGAAGGAAGTTTTTTGGGGTGTTTGTGTGTATGTGTGTATAACAATGCCAAGGACTTGACAGGAGTAAGAACAGATTTTTCCAGTAGTTTCCAGCGCCTTCTCCAGTATTTCATGTTTAGGGAGTTGACACTTTGAGCAAGAGTGTCTTTGGCTAACCAGCAAGCTAGAGGCTGATGTTCACTCTTCCTTTTTCTCTTTTAAAGACGTATAGCCCTGATTTCCTCTAGGAAACCATAAGGGATAATCCTGAGGGTTGTACAATCCTGTCCACTGGGTCTTCAAAAACCACCAGGTACTCGTGGGAGGAAGGGGCCAGTGGCTATTCTGAGGATGGAACAGCATTTTGGAGGTCACCCAAGGGCTACTTTAAATGGAGTAGAGGAGAAATCCAGAAAATAAGACATCTCCAGCTGTGACCTGTCCTAATAAAAGGGGCTCAAATCTCAAAAAAGAGTTGGCCTCTTCTCTCTGAAATGTGCCTGTTTCCCATCTCATACCTTTTAAATACTCTCTCTGAGATACAAAGATTTTTATTTTATTACTCATTCAGTCCTGAAATCTTGAAATAATTTACCTATTCTCCATTTCCTCCTTCCAGATCACAATTATGCCAGGGAGGAACCTTCCGTGGCAGGGCCCTCTGGGGCTGTCCCTCTTCCGCTCATGTTCTCATGAGTCTTCCTGCACAACACAGCTCTCAGCATGGCCACCAGAGGCCACGTAAAAACTGGGCAGCACAATAGACCTTGTTCTCCATGTGTTACTTGATGTGATAGAGACTTTCCTCCTGGAACTCTCTCCTTTGGCACTTGTAACTCTTCTGGGGTATTTGATTTCTGCAGTCATTTGTCAGCTTCACTTCCTGGATTCTTTGTTCTCTTCTAAGCATAAGGTTCTTTTAAATAAAATTATTTTAGCCCTTTTTTCACACGACTTTCTCACCCAGCTGTCCTAATCTGTCTAGCTATATATCAGCGATTCTAACTTTCATTATGGACTCCAGACCCATATATCTAATGGCCTATTAAATATTTCTAATTTAAATTTTTTTCAGTAGAATATCAAAATTAATTTGTTGAAATCTAAAATCATCATTTCTGGCACTTCCTTGCTTTATATTTCCTATTTAATTTCCTATTTAAATGAAGTATAGTACACAATAGTCCAAGATTTTTTATTTTCTTGTTTGCTTTCTAAGATCCTTGAATTGATTCCCTCTTACAAACTCCTCTTATCTTAACCCACTTGCTCATCATCAGTTACTGCTGCATCTTAGCAGTTTTCCAGTCTTTAGTCTGTCTTCTCAACAGCTTCCCTGCCAATCTCTCTACATCATCTGCTTCCCTGGAGGCACCTTTTACTTCAACAGTTGAAGTCTTCACACTTTTCCAGGACTTTCTTCCCTGGAAAAGGAGCAGGGCACAGATTTTGCTTTTCATTCTATATAAGATTGTTTAAAAATGAAGATCTTGATTTTATGGAAGGTGTTTCTATATTTCAAAGTATTTCCCAAAATGTAATGTATTGACTTTATAAATTCTCTGTAAATATCTAGAAAGCTCTGGAAAGATAATATCACAAACAAATGCCACACTGTTCCAATTCTATTGAAATATGATAACACGCAGGTATAAAGGCAGTGGCAATAGCATTTGCATTTTGCATTTTGTTGCATACATTTGCAAAATGTATTAGCATAATTACCATTTAAAAGATGAGGTGAAATAACTGGAGAAACAAGGCCTGCCCATGGATAAGTATTAGATGAATGTGTATTGGGGTCATGAAGGAGTTTCCTGACATGGGAAAGGGAAACATCTGAAAATGAGGTAGAAGTCCTCACTGATTTGGAATTTTGAACCTAATATTTACTATTAACATTTGAGGGTATCCTAAATTGGTTGCTAGCAATCAAAAATAAATATAAATACAAAGTTAATTCATTATGTCCAAGAAACAATTGTAGTCCACAAAACTTAAAATGTTAAGAAAGGATTTCTTGAATTTTATAAAAAAAATGAGAATAACAAAAAATATCAATAACAATGACATTTGTTGGAATAACATGGAGTATTTATTATATCCTGAGTATTTACGTTCAGTTAACCTTCACAACTTTCAAAAAAATTAGAAAATTGATCTTGAGATAAGTATATCCCATAACAATGGCAAATCCAGATGTTCCTTGACTTCTCAAAATACTACTTACTAAAGTGCTTAATTATTATTGACCTCCAGCTGAATGCAGGAAAACCTCTGTGGGTAAGTACAAATGAATGTGAGAGACAGACACAAGAAAAGAGGTGCCTGTAGTGAGGGTCAGACTGTATCTGCTGAATTGGTGCAGTACCATTTCTCATCCAGCCACTTTGAGATAAGGACCATGTTATGCCTAAATGAAATCTTACATCCATTTGCTGTACTTTACTTGTCTGGTGTTGAGAAGAAATTTTGACTTTGATGCAAATTGTGTATTCAAAAGATAGTGCACCTCACTCACTAAGTAAACAAAAACTTTCTAATAAAAACAACCTTTATTTACAGCCAAAGTAACCACCAGAGAAACAGAACGTCTGATGATGATGAGTCTCTGCTTACATTTTTAGGAAGGGAGTGTTGATTTTCAACATCACAACATTGGGTTCAATTTCTCTTTGCAGATTTACTCTGTATAAGATCTGAATTAACCTGTGAAATTCTTTTTCTTTCTATCATAGACATGTATATATGTGTGTACATGTGTGTCATTAAAAATAAATTCTGTAATAGAAGTGAAATGGAAAAAAATTATCTTTCACTTCCTATTCAGAATTGAGGATAAACAATTATTCTTGGAAATGCCACTATAGAATTGAATTCACTGTCCTGTGTGAATTACACCTTTTAAGCTATTAAATTATGTGACATTTTTATTTAGCAGCAATCCAGAAGTGACCACAAAATAAATGAGCTCCCTGATTATGGCAGCATTTTATCTTTCCAATGTAAAGTTTCAGATTTATTATTAACCAAAGAATCAGAAGATAAATTCATAGAACTTTGTTTGTAGATTTTTCAAGTCTTTTTATCCATGTAATTCTTTCTTGAAAACTCTTTCTTCAGTTCTTCGTGAGAAAGTTAACATTCTAAAGTTGTTAAAATCTGTGCTCCCCTGACCAAAGTAGGGATGGGAAACATGGCAGGGTACATATCTCTTCCTCTTTAGAACATTCCAGCCCTTGTGAATGCCTCTGAAAGAACTCAGCTGTAACTTAGGTGTCAAGGGGACACATAGTACAAACACTAGACGTAAGAAACTAAAACACAAGGGAACTAATTTTAGGCCACATAGAGGGTTTCTCCACAGATTTGCAATGCTCTCCATAGCTTCCTTGATGTGTAGTCCACTGAATTTTTGCTCATATATATCTGAGATATAATATTTACACTTAACCCTTTACATTTATGTCTAAATTTGCTGTTTGTTTTTTCTTCTTATACTGATCAGTTGCCCCTGGGTTCAGTTGTCAGTAAACCCTATAACTCTTCTTCCATAGTCCTTGTGCTTAGTATGATTTTTTTAAAAATCCCTTTCATAATCAAATTTCATTAGTTATTTCAATTATGCCTCAAATGAAAATTAATTTTTAAACCACTCTTCATTCTTACTGTTCTTTCTCAAAATGTTTCTGTTGTCAATGCACTTTCTGAACTAGACTTCATAGAATAGAATTTAAAGTTCCAAGATATAGACTAACAAGGGTCAAATACACTTGAACTTGACCTTTCTTGGTGTGGATGCTACATCTAAATGATATCCAAGGTTGGATTATTCCTTAGGAAAATGTGACTTAGGGATAAGAAAAGGCTGAGGAAATGTTTGAAATTACTGTTAATATGAATTTCCCCATTCTATGGTTACTTTTTTATACTTTTGCATCTTAAATTTTGTTATAATTTTAATTTACACATTATATTCCATTCAGGAGACTTTATACAAATTCTATTACCTTGCCATCTACACAGTGATAATATACCTTCTCCGTCACCATGTAGTTTACTTAATTAAAATAATACTGACAATTTTGGCTTCCCAATAAGATAAAGTAAAAGGGAACAGACTTACCCTCTGGTATAAACCTACTAAACAACAGACAAGATATGCAACAGGGGTACTCAAGACGTTGGACATCAGGAAACAGATGATAAAAACAAAAGGAAACAGATGATAAAAACAAAAGGAAACATGATAAAAACAAAAGCTTTATAATTACTTCTTGGTGAAAGTTTACAGGCCCCAGAGCAGGGAGGGGAGCAGAGACAAGGGGCAGCAGTCTCCATGGTTAGAGGATCTGTGAGTCCAGGAAAGCCAAGGCCAACAATGTTCACACTACAGAGTCCCAAAAAGGAAACTGCTGCACAAACAGACAAACAGAGAAGTATGGAAATCTCTGGCAAGATCTCCTTGATTATTTAATTGAATACTGCTAAATCATTTATATATATGAAAGGCACTCAAAATCAGGAAAAAAAGAAACACTTAAAAATTTTACACAGAAGATCTGAGATTCACATAGGGCCAGTAATATGCACATTCCAAAAGATTAGAATATAAGACCTCAAAATTCATAGTGTACCAGTCTAAGAAGGATGTAGCTTTAGTATTTAGTAAGTAGAAAAAATTATACCTTGAGAAAACACAGGTCTGTTCCCATCCAACAAATATTAAAAGCAAGACCCAAAAGGATTAAGTTGTTTCCAAGTAATTTGCCATGTCCCAGATAAAGGCTCAAGACTATTTATAGAAATATAAAACTATCTAGTATGCAAATTCATAATGTCAGTCATCCAATCCAAAAATAATATGCTGGGAAAGAAGCAGGAAAATACAACCTAAACAAGAAAAATTAATGTGTTAAAACTGACTCAGAATGATTTAGATGATAAAATTAGTTAGCAAAAACATTAAAAGTTTTAAGGACTTCATTCCATATGTTCAGGAAGCCAGATGAATAAATGAACTTGATAAACAGAGGCATGGGAGATATAAACATGACCCATCTCAACAATCTAGAAATAAAACATTAAGATGTCTGAGATGAAAAGTACATTGAATAGTATTATAGCAGCGTATGTAGCAGAAGATCGCATGGCAATAAAAATAAATCAAATGTAAACACAGAGAGATAAAATATTGAAGGGGGGAATGTCAGAAAAATTAGTGCCTGACATCATACTACTTTATTTCAAAATATACTACAAAGCCATAGTAGTCAACAAAGCATTGTTATGAAAATAGACACAGACCAATGAAGGATAGAGAACTCCAGGTAAACCCATGAATTTATGGTTAATTGATTTTCAACAAAGATGCTGAGAACATTCAATGAGGAAAGACAAGTCTCCTCAGTAAGTGGCATTGGGATAACTAAATAACCAAATGTAGAAGAATGAAATTAAATCCTTATCTCATTCAATTAAAAAAATCAACTTGAAATGAATTAAATGTGAACCTAAGGCCTGCAGCTATAAAATTATTGTAAGAAACTACTACTTTAAAAAAAAAACAGGGGAATAGTTCTATGATATTGGTCTGAGCAATGACTTTTTAGGATACAACAATGGCAAAGGAAATAAAGTAAAGCGTAGAGAAATAGGATCACATCAAAAGTTTCTTCATACTCAAGGAAACAATCAAACAAATGAAGAGACCATATGCAGAATAAAAAAAATATTGACAAACTGTATATCCGATAAAGGCTTACAACCTAAGATGCGGGAATGCAAACAACTCAATAGTAAGAAAATGTAACTGGATTAAAATTTATATCAAATGAGGCACATTTTAAACTTTTGCTCTAGATAACTAAAAGATAATAAATTTATTATTTAAGCTATTGAATTTGTGGTAATTTATTAGAGCTAGAGCTGAAAACTAATACAATATAGTTTTCAGGGCACAGAATATCAGAATCAGATAGGATAATTTCATAAAGAAAACAAGGCAAATTAATCAATAGAACATATAGACCTAAAAATAATATGTATCTTAAAACAGACCTTCAAAATACCTGAAACAGAATAACAACAAAAAAAACATACAAAATGAGAAAGAACAAAATAAAATAAAAACAAATACAATGTGGTGTAGAACACATGAATATCATAGCAAACAACTTGATCTAATTAATCCATACAGAACTCTCCACCCAATAACAGCAGAATACATTATTTTTCAATAATACTTATTATTGAAAATACTTATATAACTTGTCCTTGACCCAAAAGAAATTATTAATCAATGTTAAATTTTTCAAGTCATACAAAGTATTGTATTTGACCATAATAAAATTAAATTCAAAATATTACAGAATTAGATTTGAAAAATAAACAAATATTTGGAAAGTAAATTACTCAATTCTAAATAACCTGGTCAAAGAGAAATCAAAGGAAAAATTTTACATTACTTTGAAATGAATGAAACCATAACATAGCAATATTTCTGCCATCTTGCCAAAGCAGAACTTGGAAATTTATAGTGCTACACACTTATTTTAGAAAAAAAATTCAACTTAATGATGTCATATTCTGATTCAAGGGACTAGAAAAAGAAGAGCACATTTTAAAAGCTGAAGAAATGAGTAATAGAGGTCAGAGTGGAAATCATTGAAAATTAAAATGATAGAAAATCAATAAAACCAAGTTTGCTCTTTGAGAAAAGTCAATACAAATTAACAAATGTCTAGCATCCTTGGTCAGATAAAATACATGATATTTTCAGTTTCGTGATAATAGAGGTGACATTATTACAGATTCTATAGATTTTTAAAAACATAAATCAGGGGATATTATTAGTAAGCTTTATCAATAAATTAAAAAATTTGGAGAAAATAAGGACATGCTATGATTCCACCATCCAGATATAATCACCATTTACCTTTTGGACTATTCCAGTATCTAATGAAAGATTTTTTTATATATATGACAGCGGAATGCATAGCAATTCTTATTACACATATAGAGCACAGTTTTTTATATCTCTGGTTGTATACAAAGTATATTCACACAATTTGTGTCTTCATACCTATACTTTTGAATAATTTTCATATATATCATAATGAATATACATTACTTTTATATTTTATAATTAGGTCATACACATCCAAAATTTAAATACTCTATTTGCCTATAAGATTGAATCTATTATTATTCAGAGAACTAATATTGTAATAATAAAAACATCTGCTAGCATCTCTTAAGAAAAACAGTCTGTTTTAAAATTATATTCTTAACTTTTGTATCTCAACTTCATAGTAACAAATAAGAATGTTTAGTTGTAACATATTTTGTGGTTGATAATAAAATTCCATGAAACAGTAAAAAAAATTTAAAAATTTGGAGAATATAGACACATTCCTTGAAAAATAGAAAGCATCAAAGCTCAGTCAAGAAGAAACAGATAACCTAAATAGCTTACATGTATTAACTGAATTGAATTTATAGTTAAATACATTTCCACAAAGACAATGCCAGACCAGATGACCTCAATGGTAAATTCTTCCAAGTAATTTAAGTAAGAACTAATAACAATTCTACAAATTCTCCCAGAAATTTGGAGAAGTATGACTTTATTCCAATTAATTCAATGGAACCAGCATTATTCTGATTCCCAAACTGGTCAAAAACATTGAAATATATATTATAATGTATGTGTGAATGTGTGTGTGTGTGTATACATAAACATATGCATGAATACTTATCATGAATATATATACAAAATTTCTTAGCACAGTTTTAGTCCATCATACCCAAATGTATAAAAAAATGTATCACAACCAAGTGTGATTTTATTCCCCAACTAAATGCTGATTTAACATTTGAAAGTCAATTTAATTAATTTTATTATCAGAGTAAAGAATAAAAGTGTATAGTTCTAACAATAGATTCAAAGAAAATATTGGATAGCATTTGATATTTGTCATATATTTATGATAAAATCTTTAATAAGAATAGAGGAGAATTTTTATGAGAAACCTAAGCTATAATCACATTTAATACTATAAAACTAAATGCTTTCCCCATGTAATCAGGAAATATTCCAAATGTAATTAATTCTATTAATAGTTAAAATCAGCATTGTATTGAAAGCTTTAACAAGTGTTCCTCCAAAAGACACTTCCAAGAAAATGAAAATACAAGTCACCAATTAAAAAAATGCTTGCAAATTATATCTGATAAAGGAATTATAGCCAAAATGTATGAATATTCTTCAACTTCAATAATAGAAAAGAATTAACTCTATGTTACAGCAGGCAAAGTACTTCATCATTGAAGATAAACAGATGGTAAATGAGCAGATAAAAAGATATATATTCAACATCTTTAGTCAATAGGAAAATACAAATTAAAATAACAGATATCACTACATTCTGATTATAATCACTAAAATTGCAAAGTCTGACCATACCAAGTACCAGTGGGGAAGTAAAATGGTACCACAACTTTGGAAAATAGTTGAACAGTTTCTTAAAATATTAAACTTACACCTAACTATGAGCTAGCTATTTTATTCCTAGGTATGTACTCAAGAGAAATATGTATACACAAATTATTGTAGAAACTTTATTTGTAGTAGTCTAAAACTGGTAACAACTCAACTTCTACCAATAAGTAAATAGATAAAATATTTATGCAAGAAAAATGAATGAACTATTTGATGCACAAAACCATAGGTATGAATCTCAAAATAATTATGATGAGTAATAAACGTGAGACACAAATAGAACTTACCATAACCCCATATAAAATAAATAAATATATATTATGGTCAATATATAACATACTATGGCACATGCAATTGAATATATAATGACATAAAAGTATAAAATAATCTCTGGTGATAAGAAACAGATTAGTGGTAACCTGGGAATGGGGAAGTTGGGAAGGGTTGGGAGCCTCCAACCTCCAAAGTGGCATGAAGAAACTTTTAGGGGTGGTGTCTATGTCATTATTTTGATGGAGATAATGGTTTCACTGATATATATATATTTTGTTTGTTTGTTTGTTTTGTCAAAATTACTAAATGTTAGATTGCTTACTTGCAGTTTGTTATATTTCAATTATACATCAATAAAACTGTTTTAAAACACGATAATTATATTCATTAGGATATTATTTCATACCAGTAGCATAATTTTTTTTACCGATGAATGAATGAACACATATTTTTCAATCCATTTCTTAGGGTACACCATTTGAATCTGTCTGTTTCTACAACAATGCAACAGACTCATGTGAAAATTTCTGGGGAATACGTTTCCAGAGTGTGACCTTGATTAATGTTGTCTCTGTCAGAATACAAATAGGAAAAGAAATGAGGACATTTAAAATTTTATTTACAGAGAGACTAATTGCCAGAATGTGGCTGGGATTAAAAAAAAAAAAAAAAAGAGGAAGAAGAAATAATGTAAGTTCCCTGCAATAAACAGCAGTGGAATTTTTTCATCTCTGAACCCAAAGTCATGGGACATGGGGGAGCTTATCAGAACATTTAGACATATTTGAAAACTTCTCCTGGGAGGAACCAGGATCTTTGGTATTGATGGCACATTCTGCAGGGTAGAAGACAATGGATTAGATTTCTCCTCTCTTCCTCTGATCTTCCATTTTGACTCCAAGTACTTCAACCTAGCTCGCAACCAACTCAGTGGGAGCCCTATTAATACAGTCTATAGAGGTCAAACTTCATAGGGCAGAGCATAAGGGAAAGGTGAGATTCACAGAGAATCTAAAAAGACATGCAGAGTATACGGGGAATGCAAAGCACAAGGTGAAATTAATAATTTTGTTTTAGAATGTTCCAGAACTTGATATTGCTACCAGTAGTGTGTGAGAGTTTTTACTTGCCTTTTTCTTCATTAGAGACTTCACGAAACAAGTTGCTGAACTGCAGATATTATTTTCCTTGATGAAAAGGTAATTTGCAATTCAGATATTCCTAGTTACCTTGATTAAAGCTGGGAGTTTTAAAAAGGTTAGTTTGGGTGAATTACATTTACTGAATTTATCTTGAGTCACTACTTTTAGTAATGATTAGACATGGATCAATATCAAATTTACTAGCAAAGAATATAACCCATCTTCCCTCTCTGACTCCGATCTCACTTTGGTGATACTTCAAAAATAGTTCAATAATTATAGTTGAGATGGTATTCAGTGCACTGATGAAGGGTGATGTGAAGAAAGGAGGTAGAACATAAGGGACAGGTAAGCAAGATTCCTCAACATCCATGAGATTGGCTGCTTAATTTGTAGGGTTGGGGATTGGAAAATATCTAGATTCCTCTCTAATTTCAGGTCTCAGGCTTTATTTAAAAAAATGAATGTTCATTTATTCTGATTACTACATTTAGTTATCATTACTTCCATGCATGGCTAAGTGAATGTTTAAAATTCCTGAAAACAAAAAGGTCACATGGTCATGCTGGGTGAAATCAGCCACAGGGATATGTTTCCTGAAGCTTCACCATCCCTTTTATCATTTATTCTCTCTTATTTGTTAAATCTTCCTTGTCAATCATTGCCTCAATCCACATCCCAATTTCCATTGCTAGCACCATGGAAATTCTTTTCAGTTCCTTCATCCTCATGCATGGACATTATCCCTGAGAGTATTTATTTGCATGCACAGCACATACTCAAATGCATATGTATAAGCACATCTGTTATACCTGTCCCCTTTTGATTGCGTGGTGCTTATAAAGCAAGTCTTCTCAGCCTCCTCATAGTCTTATCATAAGGTCCGTATAGACAGAGCAATCTGGAAATCCAGTGTTTCTTAATAGACCCTTTTGAACACAATGTTCACTCACAGAGCATTTGCTGCTTCTTAACTGATAATGAAAGCATGAAAATAGAAGCTAGGCTCAACCCACACCTCAACCATTGCTTTTAATTTGCCAACACATGCAGCCTCTGCAAGAGCAGTTAACAAGTGATGGGATTGAATTAGGGTGTCCTCTCCTTGATGGAAATTTTAATGAGGTGGGTAATGAACTGAAGGTAGACAGAACCAGGCAAAGGAGAATCTAGAAGCCTGAATAGTTTAGAAAGCATATAATTCCCTAAATGGTAATACCTGAACTAAATCAATGAGTACTATAATATTTCTAGGTAAAGAATGTTTTAATGGGGTCTTTGTTATACTTCTTAAAAGAACAAACCCAGAGAAATAAGCTAGAATTTTAGAAAAATAAACTGTATTTAGTTATTCTCTGTCAATAACTAATTTTTATTGAATGTTCAAATGTGATATTTTCTAAATGTTAGCATCTCACTGCCTGACAGAGAAAGCAGGAACCTGACAATTTTAAGGGCATCCTTTTTACTACATTTAGGTCCACCCGCCATTCATCTGGACTGTTAACAAAAATAGCAACCATGTCAAATTGGTAAATATATTCCTGAGGTTGTACTGCAGTAATTAAATTGTGAGAGTGCCCAAAAGATACAGGGAAGAAAGTATCATCCTATTTCTGGGATTTTGTTATTAATAGCCTTTATTTGCATGATGCTCTTTTCAAACTATTCCTTTATATTTTTGCTAGAAGATTCTAATTTTTTTTCTAGGAGTCATGGAATTTTTATAGCACACATAAAATCTCTAAGGGCATTTAAACTCAATTTGTCTTGAGAACAAAGGGGGGAATTCAAACGTAATTTCAACTTAACTTCATTTAGCATATAGGCAATGTGGCTTGGTAGAAAGATCATGGACTTTTGAAATAAAACTGGCCTTAATTTAAACCTAGTTATGCTGCTTACAAATTATATATCCTGGTACAAGTAAATAATCATCTCTCTGATATTTGGTGTCCACATCTGCAAATGGAGTCTAGTTCCCCTTTACTTCAATATATATTTTCAAAGATTAAATTAGTTTCAAAGAAAAAATTTGCAAGGGTAGCAAACCTTGGCTATCTTTTTGAAAATCCATAAACTAGAGAGTAGAAATAATAGGAATAAAAATTATTCAGAAAGGATATTTCAATGCCTGATTAGAAAGACAATATCATAATATTTTTCTAATTAAAAAAAAAAGAAACCTCAAAGCAGCTTGGTAGACAGTGATGGAAGACATCAATCATGTATATATTTACAAAAATAAAAAATAAAAAACCCAAACTAACAAACAAACTATTTCTTCAGAAGTAGAGTTTCTGGGTTTTTTGTTTGTTTCTTTGTTTGTTTTGCCTTCAGAAAGTTTAGCTTTCTGAAGTTTATGGAAAAATACAGGAACATGCTTTTCTGGTCTCTCTTCTGATAAACAAGAAAGATCTGGTTATTAAAGTAGAGATAAGGGCAGTATTGGTGGCAAAGTGGCTTTTATCATTCTTTAGTTCTTTAACAGACAACAAAAAAGAAAATAGAAGAAAAGTAAACTGGTTCAGACTGTTTAAAAACTTCATTCTAAAAGAATTCTTTCAGGAGAAAATTTCAAATACAGATTCCCTGATTCCCCTTCCTAAGCACCAACGCGGATGGATGGCCCAAAAACCCGTACCTGAAAGCTCTTCCAGCTTACTCTTGTGTAAGGTAGTATCTAGCACAGATATCCCACACAACAGAGGCAACAAATATTGTAAAATCTGTAGAAATTCATGAACCAGTCAGGCAACCATGAATATAGAGGAATGAGAGATTCTCAGGTTGAATCCTAATGGAAAGAAAAGTGGCAGATCAATAGCTAAATTTGAAAGGAACTCACATTTTAGAAAAACTTGTGTACAGGGTGCAAGGAAGGATATTTTAACAAGGGCATAGTGATAAAACTTTTGAGGATGACTAAGGTCCTTATGAACCAAAGGGAAAATGAAGTAAAGATGAAGATCATGATAAGTGAAGAATATTCTGGCTCCCGTTTTTTTCCCCTCTCTATTCCCCATAATGGACACATGATTTTCTTCGTTGAGCAAGAGAAAACAAGTTATCAGTCAAATATTGCTGTGTAATACGTGTAATTGTAACAACCTCAAAATCTCAATGGAATACAGCAAAAAAGTACATATTTCTCTTTGTATTTTAGCAGTTCATTCATACTCTTCTGGGACCAATAACCTAGCCGGGAATTGTTCTCATGAGAGCAGCAGACACACGAGAGAGAACTCCCAGTTGTGAAAGTCGGTGTCAATGTTCTGTTTGTATAAGGCTGCTTGCATTCCACTGGCCAAAGCAAGCCTCACGGTTGAACCTAAAATTAAAGCACCTTTTCTGGGAGGAGCAAAGTTTTTGTCACTGCAAAGTTAAATGACAAAGGAAAGAGATGTAGAAAGATGAAGAATTAGGAAAAATAATTAGTTCCTCTTAAACATTTACATCTGATTTTGTTGTGACACAAAGTTTAATGCCAAAAATGTAAAGATTTATTCTCTAACTAAGGAAGCTGATCAAAAATATGAAAAAAACTATGTTCTGATCCTCAGCCCAGGGTTCTTTTCAAAGGAAATAGACTGCTTCAAATACCTAAGTCATAATTACTGGTGCTAATAAATGTATTAAAGGATTTTTAAAAAATACCTTTAAATGTATTCAACTTTTTTGTTTGCTATTTACTGAACTCTTGTTGTATGTAGGTGCAGGGGTGAACCTACAGATTTGCTAGCAACAAGATCTGGTTCTGGTTTTCAGAATATTTAGAAGAGTAGCATTAACTTAAAGTTGAAAGTCATATGTAGATTTCCAAATACCTTATTAATATTTTTAAAAATTTCCATGAAAAAGAAGAATTAAGGGCTGGGGATATAGCATAGTGTTAGAGCTCTTGCCTAGCATGTGAATGAATGGTCCTATGTTTGATCCCCAGTGCTACAAAAAATGAATTTAAAAAAAAAAACCTTAAAGAATTTAAAAAGAATTAATAATGAAACAATAAATATTTAAGAAGGTACAGATTTAAGTATCAGTAGTAATGAGGGTTTTATGATATAGTGTGGGGAGGAAGACATTGAATTAAATCAGAGAACGTGAATTCAGTCTGAATTATTCTCTTGTTAGCTATCCCAACATTAAGAAAGTGATGTGACTCCTCTAAGCTTCCGATTTCTCATTAGTAAGATTGTGATGATAATATCCATTCTTCCTACCTCAGGTCAAGCCCAAGAAAACAGTAAAGTGCTTTAAAATTGAGGCACCATTAAAAAGTGATTAAGCAAATATCATAAAACAGATGAAATAATAGCTGCACTTGCTGGCACAAATTTTATCTGGCACTCTGCAACTCTATGTTACTTTTCCAAGCTCCAGAGCAGAGAATTAGAAGAAGTACTTCAGAGCACATTCTAACTGCTATGCCTCTATTTCTGTAAACAATTACCAAAAATATTCCTATTTTTTTCTGGACCACTAGAGCTTGAATTTGCTGCCATATTGCACAGGCTGATTGAATATCAAACACCAACATATGTTCCTCTTTAAGCCTCCCATATGGGGAAAAACAGCTGACTTTATACTGCTATTTTTGATAATCTGTTACACTGGTGAAACTAGATACTGTCCGCTTTTTTGAAGGCTGACTAGAGTTACTTAAAAAAGGATCAATTATCACTTGTCGGTGAGATTTAATTAGGAGTTAGCATTGTATTCAGGAACAGAACCTCACCTTCATAGATTCCTGCATGCCATAGTCATAGGGCTTTTCTAAGATTATTTTGCAGTGAAACACAATTCCACCATTACCTCTGATACCATTCTAGACAGCTTTCCTATCTATGAACATGGTTTTATTGTTATAGACTCTTAATTCTAGTTTTTTTTTTTTGTGTGTGTGTGTGTAATATGGATTTATCTGATGTTTTGTCTCACAATGAGAACAAAGCCCTGGGTTTAGGGGAGGAAGACTACCACCGAGAGATAGTACCATTCTCATTCCATCCTATCAAGGATACATCACTGTTGATGTTAACCTTGGTCACCTTGCTGAAGCAATGTTTGTTAGTTTTCTCCACTCCCAAGTTACTTTCCTCCCTTTTTCATACTATACTCTTTGGGAGGAAGTGGCTATGCAGAGCCCACACTTAAGAAGTGAGGGATTTTACCTCCTTTAGGGTAGAATGACTACATGGCTATTTGGAATTCATCTGCTCCAGAGGTGGGCCTCTTTTCCCCATTTATCATTTATTCAGTCATTTATGTATACAAGCATGATCAAGTTGATATTTAGCACTTGGGTATAATTAAAAGCTACAATATCTATTGTCTTGCTCAAATTTTGTTCCAGCTTGTTCATTGTTAGATCTTTCAGTTGGTTTCGGTGTCCCCTTGACCTATCTCTCCCATCATTGTGGATATTTTCAATTTTAGCATCTCTTTGCTTTGTGGCAATCAAGGTGCTTCAGGCTCATCTTATGTATTTCCTAGCCTAGTCCTAGAAATCAGCCATTTTTTCCAGGTAGCAGTCGTTCCTTTTATTGGAGAATGATATTAGACATTAAGTTCTTGGCATTCTCCTGGAAACTTTGATCCATTGGACTACCACTTTTTCACTCCGAATCAGCCTCATTTTTCCTTCCCTGTATTTATTTTCACTCTTTAAAATGTCTATTTCCCACCTTTTCCTTTCTTCCCAGAAGGCGTCCTTCCAAACTGTCCCATTCCTTTCACTTTTACTTGAGGATCATGCCCCATATTTATATCTAATTGCCACATTTTCATCAACCAATGTACTAACCTGTCTATATCAGACTGCTTCTCCTCCATCTAATACGGAAGTGGAAAAATCTGGGAACTCAGAGAATGGGGGAAAGGTGGATTATTTATTATTTTGTGCTCAGAATTTTCATATTATCTCTTTGTTCCCAATATTGTCCTCATCCTTATCTTCAACTGTTTCTGTGTCTGGTGTCCCTGAGTCAATCATTCCTCTGGCTCAATTTCTTGAGGAGGGAAACTGCTATCTGATGCTGGGGTAGAGGCAAAGCATCCCTGGCAGGAGTAGAAGAGATGGAATTCCACTGTGTCAGCCTCTTGCTAACTCCACTCCTTTTTTTTCTTTTCCATGAAACTGGACTATACCTTCATTTAAAAAAAAAAATTAAGATGTATCTATTTCCCCCACCATCTTTATTTTAATTGGTTCTTTTTAGATATGACAATAGATTTTATTTTGACATGATTATGAAAGCATAAACCATAATTTGTTCTAATTCAGGTCTCAGTGTTTTCCCTTCTCCTCCCTCCCATCTGTTCCCCCAACTCCACTCTAAAGAAAGGTACTATTTCCTGAAACTTTCTAGGTCCTGTGGTTTGAAGAAATCTCTTTCAGGGTCTCCATTTACTCACTTGAACCTATTTTTCCTACCCTCCACCCCATGTACACATAGGTTTTATTTTCTTTACCCCAAAAACTGTTTATAAAAATACTTTCCTTAATCCAAATATTTTAACTACTGCTTTCTCCTCTTGTTGAGCTGAGGGTTTATCATTTTTATGTTCATTTTCTATCATTGTAATAAGATTTGGGGAAAGAAATGAAAATACATACTCAATCTGCCTTGCATTATTAAGAGTATCAGTGAGATTTCAAAAATCCTGCCTTCTCAGATCAACCCTTTTATTTAATTACCTTTTGTTTTCCAAACTTCTGTTTTCCATTACCATTGTTAGACTTGTACTACAAAAATAAGGCAAGAAAGAATTTTGGTTTTTGGAGTGTCAAAGGATAAAATTTACAACAAATTTAGTTCAAAGATCTTTTTGACTTTTATATGCAATTCTATGATTGGACTAATCCTAGCTTCTTATCTGTTGTACACAATAGTGAATACTTTATAGGTAATAGTGAGGGCTTTCTCATTGTGCTGATGGTGGTTTACTGGAATTGCTTCTTTTTCTTTTTGTTTCTTAACTGACCCATTTCAAAATTCAGTTGATGACAAGGCACTTCCATTCTGTTTTGGTCTGATCTGCTGGGTACCAGTGTAGGAGGCTAATCCAAAACAGTAGCCTCCTATAAACTTTAGCAGGAGCCAGAGACTGATTTGGATCCTAGCCATTCTGTTATATAACACTGAAATTAGGAAGTTAGTCTCCAAATAAATTGAGGGGGTGACTTGTATCATCTCTTACTGTACTCCTACTTAAGTTTTGTTTGTTTTGCACCTTTAAATGTGTATTTAATAGCATATCCTTAACATGTCATTCTTTCTACTAAATAAAACCATTTATGTGAAAACTTCTCTTATTCAGAGCAAACCTATGAGATACATATTATTTTTGCTTTGTTTTGTTTTACAGATAAAAAAAGTCTAAACTTGAGTGGTTTAAGAAAAGTTAACAGATTCAAAAATGTTAATTTTTGAAAAAGAAATGCTCTCAGGAAGTATTTTTGGTATATAAAATTATATTAAATTCCCTCTCTCTCTCTCTCTCTCCATACTGGGCTATCTACCTTTCCCCAAACATATCACAAGTGTGGACATGTCTGTGCTTCAGTGAATGACATTTTTCTGCCAGTATTGGGCTTCTGCTCTCCTTGATATGTCTAATGAAGGCAGAGGTCTGGAACCTCTGCCTCACAAATGAATTCTTTAGAGACAGGGATAGGACCTACCCATAGGTCCTGGTATAGTGCCCAATATATTATAGATGCCTATTGAATATTTATAAAATGAATTATACAATATAATAATATCAATAATCACAATGACATCATTTATATACTAATTTATTCATCTTAGTCACATTATACAGGAGGATCAAATCCCAGGGCTGCCTAAATCCATAGTTTATGTTCTTTTAAAAGATGCCACCTTTTACTATACCAAAATTCCCTTAATTTATAGAAAAAGTTAAGTGTAATGAAGTAATTGATTACATACATTTTTCTTAATGTTTATTCAAATCAGTTCCTTTATGTTTAACATTGTAAAATAAATGTCCAAAACTCAAGAAATTGGTTTGAATAAGAATTAGGTCCTATTTCATGTGGAGTATAAAAACATTCAAACTCCAATCTATTGAATAAATAAATAATACCCTTTCAAATCACATTTTGAAACTTTTTTTTTCAATAATTCTGTCACTAGGTAAAGCAATTTTGGAAGTCCTATCTTTTAAGATTTCCACTAGAGTCCCCATGTTGATAGTCTGTGTCCTAAAGCCCAGCCATATATGTTTAAATTATATTACTGGGTCTACTGACATTTTGATTTTAAATGTCATTGTGGAAAAAAATAATGATGCTTTCAAGAGACAATTTTTGGCATAAACTTTAATCTGCCAGCAACTGCTCAAAAGTGTTGGTTGCTGCAGAAACCATTAAACACAGATTTCAAGTCCTGCAAAAAGTCAGAGAAAGGGAAGAAAACTACCCTTTATGAAGATACACATGAGTTGCCAGATTTGTAAGAAAAAAATATTTATTTTATAATCAGAAAAACTAAGATAATTTCCAGACAGAAATTTAATCCTGGGCAGACATAAAACTTGTACAAATTGTTTTAATTAAAATGTATTTTTTATTATTTTAAACTAATCAGAACATATTTTCAAAATAACAATGATGTATTTTTTTTAAATTTTTTATTAGTTGCTCAAAACATTACAATGATCTTGACAAATCTTACATTTGATTCAAATGGGGTACATAATCTTATTTTTCCACAGGTACAGATTGCAGGATCACATTGGTTATACAGCCACATTTATACCTAGGGCCATACTAGGGTCTTTTGTATTGTGCTGCCCTTCCTATCCCCCCTCCCCTCCACTCCCATCACCTCTTTCTACCCAATCTACTGTGATACATTTCTCTCTCTTTTTTCTTCCCCCTCACACCATCTTATATGTAATTTTGCATAACCATGAGGGTCTCCTACCATCTTCCGTGCAATTCTCCTTCTCTCTCCCATTCCCACGCACCTCTCATCCCTGTTTGATGGTAATCTTCTTCTCACACTCTTCCTCCCTGCTCTGTTTTGAGTCGCCCCCCCTTATATCAAACAAAACATTCTGCATTTGTTTTTTAGGGATTGGCTAGCTTCACTTAGCATAATCTGCTCTAATGCCATCCATTTCCCTGCAAATGCCCTGATTTTGTTATTTTTTAGTGCTGAGTAATATTCCTTTGTGTATAAATGCCACATATTTTTTATCCATTCATCTATTGAAGGGCATCTGGGTTAGTTCCACAGTCTAGCTATTGTGAATTGTGCTGTATGAACATTGATGTAGCTGTGTCCCTGTTGTACACTCTTTTTAGATCTTTAGGGTATAGTCTGAGAAGGGGAATAGCTGGGTCAAATGGTGGTTCCATTCCCAGCTTTCCAAGGAATCTCCATACTGCTTTCCAAATTGGCTGAACTAATTTGCAGTCCCACCAGCAATGTACAAGTGTACCCTTTTCCCCACATCCTCGCCAACACTTATTGTTGTTTGACTTCATAATGGCTGCCAATCTTACTGGAGTGAGATGGTATCTTAGAGTGGTTTTAATTTGCATTTCTCTGATTGCTAGAGATGGTGAAGAAAAGAGAAGCTGGAGCTACATCTCAGTTCTCTGCCCCATTCCCCTAAAAATAAAAAAGGCAAGGAAATCATGAAGTTTCTTTCTTTTTAAAACTTATTTTTTATTCTCACTGGCTCTAGAGTTGAGAGAAACTCCTAGAAAAACTGTTAGGAAAGAAAGACCTAAACTTTAGTAATAACCCATTCATTGTTTACCAGAGAAAGGAAAACAAGCATTTTGATTAAAACGTGTATTTAGTAGCAAAAATATTAAATTCCATGGGTTCATTCTTTGTGTAACAAAATGCTTCTTAATAATTTTAAGATTACTTGCTTTAATGAATATTTCTCTTTCTGAATTTTTTTAAACAGTGTATCAAAGAGTAGATACCTCTCATTCATTTTCAGTTAACCATTAAATGACTCTTTTTTTCAGACTGAATGAGAACATATGATCTTAGAAGTATAAGAAATATTGAAGTCTGTATTTTTTAGTATAACATGAAACTATTACTTAAAAAGATCTGCTATGTTAGTAACTTGATATTATGCCTAAATGCCCAGCCCATTTTATTTGGTGGTTTCTATTCATTATTCACACCCAGCTCATACAGTGCCAGCCCTGCAAAGCCCTTTTAAGCATTCCTGAAGAGAATACTACCATGATACTCTATAAGACTGATGCTATCTGAATTATGCTATAATTATTTATAAGTCTGTCTCATATATGTATATGAATGTCTAGAGGATAGGAATCTTATATTATGAAGCCTTCTGTTCTGAATGCCAAGTATAGCACCTTGTGAAACTTACTAACTTATCATTCAAATATTTTTGGAGTGGATACAGGAGATGTCTGAATGGATGGATGAGAGAAAAATTTGAATGAGTAAAATTCTGTCTGACTGGGCTTCAGTAGTTGCTTAAAATATACGGATTCCTGAAATCAATCATATTTTGCCATTAATTCTAACTTTATTTTCAGGATTATTTGTGTTGGTTATTTTGCCCATGGTGCTGACAAAATGTTAAGAAGAACAGAAAAAAGTAAATATAAAACTGCTTGAAATCCAAGACTGATAAGACACTAGCACTATGATTCTTTCCATCAATTCTTCAAATTCTCCCAAGCCAGATGTTAAGGCCATTTAAATAACACACTTAAGTGGAGGGAGACTATGCCTCTGAACCCAGGAGGCCAGGGTTTAGTCTCTCAAATGATAAACAAGAATATGTTTTAACCCTCAACAAACAGAAGCCATTCCTTGTTATTTAGCAGATTTTTCCCACCAGAGCATAAAGGGATTGATATCTGCCAAGCAATAGATCCCTGGAAT
The DNA here is from genome assembly GCF_048772815.1 of Callospermophilus lateralis. NCBI lineage: Eukaryota > Metazoa > Chordata > Mammalia > Rodentia > Sciuridae > Callospermophilus > Callospermophilus lateralis. The sequence goes on along the minus strand of NC_135306.1, from coordinate 120,530,151 downwards.
TGAAGATTTACTGGGAAAAGAACTATTTTCTTGATTTTCTAAATGTTAAAAATAATAATTTCTGAAAGCTTTTATCTGAGGTTTTAGAGAAGTGTAGTGATACAGTCCTGTTGCAGTAATGTCTGTGAAGACAATGAACAGTAGTTATTTATGTTTCAAAGTAGACTGAGACCTCCGACATCCATGAGAACTCAGACCCTCTCTGTAAATATTTTTAGGAATGATAAAAGGGAAGTTAATATATACATTTCCTCATCTTATTAAAGAGAGGACTACAAATCAACCAATTAAGTCATTGAGCCAGCAAAACATCAAAGCCATATGTTCAGGGGAAAATTATTAACTTAATTAGTGTATAGTCAAAACATTGGTGCATGCTGTTTATGGTCATTTGAATTAAGCAGAAATTTTCTGATTTTGGCTTGCTGTTAGCACTGTCTATTCATCTACAATTACTATTAGAAGTCTGATTTTCCTTCTCAAATACAACCTTGTTGAATATACAAACCATATGTTCTGTTTGTGACTCGGTTGCCACTCTCCAGCTTTCTAGAGTCATTGTAAGTGCTGGCAAAACCCAAAGGTCATTAAGGGCTATTTTCTGCTAAAATTTTAGGAAAGTAGGGGTGAGATTGTTTAAAGTTCTCTTCTGAGATATCCACTTAGTCAGTGTTCCTGAAAAGTACAGTTTTGTACCAGGTAAGGACATCTAGTCAACAGCAAGACAGCTTCTAGGACAATGGTCCGAATGGATTACTGAGTTCATCGTAGCCATCTTGGTCTAGGTAAGAATATCATTTCCACAAAATTATAAATTAACGATGTGTGACTCATGACATATCCCCACCACAAAGTGACACATGCCTGACTGTACTTGATTTCAGACTGAACTCAGTGGATAATTAAGAGCTTTAGAGCGTGGCTGGGCATTAATGTAATGTTATAAGAATAGGCAACTGAAAAGAAACATACACTTCCCTTGGCATTCGGAAGTGAATTGTATTTCAGGGTATCCAGAATTCCTATGAATGTTAAAAAAAAAAAAAGAGTATTATGTGGAATCATTCCAGTTAATAAATGTAGAAAGGACAATAGAAGTAAATATGCCCTAGGCAACCACCAATGAAATAACTAAGAAGATCATCACTGATAGATTATAAAGTCATTAAAGATGATAAAGTCATTAAAGGTGAGATTGACAGTTAATTTAATGTGTAAAGTAAGAAATTTTGTGAGGGAAAGTATGAACTATTTGTAATTTTGCCATCATCATAGACGTAGACTGATGCAATTCCATGCAAAGGCACAGGTCCAGAAACTTAAGAGAACATTTCTCTGTGGGCCAGGTAGCACACTGAAAGAAGTCCTGGAGTTAGGTGGAAATGTTGAATGGTGTGTCGCCCTCTTTCATGGTAGTGATTTCTAAATTGCCATCAGCAGCCTGATGATGGGTATTGAGCTAGATTCTGTTTAAAACCTACTATATGGAGGTAGTTTAAAATTATTTTATAGAGATAAGCCAAGCTTGATCATATGAAAAGTCAAATAATTATTCAACAGCTAAGCTAGGTTTTGAAGTAACAAAATAAGACAAACTTTGAAAATGAATACAATTTTCAAGGAAGAGGCAGGAACAGTAAATTCTACAAGAGTTAGATGTAGGTAAATTCTATTTAATCCCAGTGGTCCAGGAAGGCATTATTGGAAATACAGAATTCAAGGTTGACTATTTTTAAAAAGTAGGATTTATAAAGAGAGAAAGGAGAGAGAATTCTAGACAGTGGGGAGAGTATGTCCAAAAGTACTGAACAGTGAGTGACAGCTGACAGGTCACAAACTGGCTCTACTGAGTAAAGACTTAATAGGAACTAAAAATGGAAAGACAGGTTAGTGATTCCTTCGGGGGTCCCTTGCATAGTGTCTCCGGAGCCTTCAGACCCTTTCCTGTCCTGGGGACATATTTAACCATGGGGCTCAGTAGCTTACCAACTAAGTAATGTGTCAACTCCATTAAAAACATGAGGGGTCTTTGTTTCCGATAGGCTTCCTGTTCTCCCTTCCTTTAACCTAGTCCTTGGCTAGATCTTGTCTAAGTGCTTGCTTCTTGGTGTTTCAGAAACAAACAAATCTTTCATTAATTTGAAAGCATGCCTATTCCTCAGCCATAAAGAAGAATGAAATTATGCCATTTGCAGGAAAATGGGTGGAACTTGGGAACATAATGTTAAGTAAAGGGTTACATGTTTTGTGGAAACTAGAGACAAAAATGGATAGAGTCTTTGAAAACCCGCCCCATTTTGAAATTGGGGAATCTCATGAAAATCAAAGATAGATCAGTAGAGGAAAAGGAGAAGGGGGAGGGAGAAGAGAAGGGAAAGGGAAAATACTAGCAAATAATATTGGCCAAATTACTTTGTTGGATTGTGTGTATGTATGAATATGCAACAACAAACTCTACCATTTTGTGCAACTATAATGTACCAACAAAAAATATGTTAAGTCAGGCGCAGTGGTGTATGCCTGCAACTCAGTGAGACCCTGTCTCTAAAAAATACAAAATAGGGTTGGCAATGTAGCTCAATGGTTGAGTGTCCCTGAGTTCAATCCCCAGTACCTCCCCAAAAGGGTTTAAAATAAACAAGTTAAGAACAAGCCCATTCCTAATATATTTAAGATGGAATGATTGAAGATTACAGATTCATGCATAGTCACACAATTTCAGACCTTTAATTTTAGAGAGACTTTCTGATTCCAAAACTAAGATGGGGACTCATTTTGTCAATTTATCTTTTTTATCCATATTTAATATTCTTCATTATTTATTTATTTTATTCTGTCCATTGAAATCAATTTTTTCTTGTTTGTTGTGTGTAATTAGTTTAGGAAGTAACTTCATCGACTACTTTTTTCCTGAGATGGGCTGACTTAAGAATATGGGCTCTGATTGTTTTAACTAAAGGTTTTTAGCAATCTGCCTTTATGCAAAACTGTATTTTTCATACAAAACTTTTCCATTACATTCAGTTATCACCTAGCAAGCAGAGTGATAATCATCATCTGTGACTACTGTACTGTTAACCTTGACACCACCTGGAGGTAAGCAAATGAACATAGGTTACATTAAAACCTAATGGGGTCTTTGGTTGCTTATTTGACAGCTCATTTGTTTGCAAGGAACAAATATTTTCTCACACTAGGTCAAGTAAAGGATAGTTTATGCTAAAAATACCAGTGATCTGGAAGCTAAATATCAACAGGACTAATGTTTAACTAATTAACTAAGGCAGCTCTAGGGACAAACTATTTAGTTTTCCTTCTCTTTCATCATCTCTGCTTTTCTCTATGAGTCTGCTCTAGTACCTCCTTAACAAACAGGGTTTTTTACACATTTAAAAATCCTGAGGTGGGCTCAGTGGTGAATCCCAGGGGCTCAGAGGCTGAGGCAAGAGGATTGCAATTTCAAAGTAGCCTCAGCAATTTAGCAAGGCCCCAAGCAACTTAGTGAGACCCTGCTTCTAAATATATAATAATGAAGCCAGAATTAGACAGGCAGTCAGTATAGATAGGTAAATCAAGTCAGGTCGGATCTAGGAGGCCAATTATGAATGAGTCCGGGAAGTTGGAGATTGTCCCCTGAGGGATTGAAATGTTAATTCCTTCAGAGCCTTTCCTTCACCCTTATCAAGAACCTCACTTGTTCATGGATAGGCAGAACTAACATCATCAAAATGGCGATATTACCAAAAGTACTCTATAGGTTTAATGCAATGCCAATCAAAATCTCAACGGCATTTCTTGTAGAAATAGATAAAGCAATCATGAAATTCATCTGGAAAAATAAAAGACCCAGAATAGCAAAAACAATTCTAAGCAGAAAGAGTGAAACAGGTGATATAGTGATACCAGACTTTAAACTATACTACAGAGCAACAGTAACAAAAACAGCATGGTACTGGTACCAAAACAGGTGGGTGGACCAATTGTACAGAATAGAGGACACAGAGACCAATCCACAAAATTACAACTACCTTATATTTGACAAAGATGCTAAAAGCATGCAATGGAGAAAGGATAGTATCTTCAACAAATGGTGCTGGGAAAACTGGAAATTTATATGCAATAAAATGAAACTAAATCCCTTTTTCTCGCCATGCACAAAAATTAACTCAAAATGGATCAAGGAGCTTGATATCAAACCAGAAACTCTGAGTCTGATAGAAGAAAAAGTTGGCTCTAATCTATATCTCGTGGGGTCGGGCTCCAAATTCCTTAATAGGACACCTATAGCACAAGAGTTAAAAACAAGAATCAACAAATGGGACATACTCAAACTAAAAAGTTTTTTCTCAGCAAGAGAAACAATAAGGGAGGCAAATAGGGAGCCTACATCCTGGGAACAAATTTTCATTCCTCATACTTCACATAGAGTCCTAATATCCAGAGTATACAAAGAACTCAAAAAAATTAAATAAGAAAACAAATAACCCAATCAACAAATGGGCCAAGGACCTGAACAGACACTTCTCAGAGGACATACAATCAATCAACAAGTACACGAAAAAATGCTCACCATCTCTAGCAGTCAGAGAAATGCAAATTAAAACCACCCTAAGATACCATCTCACTTCAGTAAGAATGGCAGCCATTATGAAGTCAAATAATAACAAGTGCTGGCGAGGATGTGGGGAAAAGGGTACACTTGTACATTGCTGGTGGGACTGCAAATTGGTGCAGCCAACCTGGAAAGCAGTATGGAGATTCCTTGCATAGCTGGGAATGGAACCACCATTCGTCCCAGCTATTCCCCTTCTCAGACTATTCCCCAAAGACCTAAAAAGAGCATACTATAAGGATACAGCTACATCAATGTTCATAGCAGCACAATTCACAATAGCTAGACTGTGGAACCAACCCAGATGCCCTTCAATAGATGAATGGATAAAAAAATGTGGCATTTACACACAAAGGAATATTACTCAGCACTAAAAAATAACAAAATCAGGGCATTTGCAGGGAAATGGATGGCATTAGAGCAGATTATGCTAAGTGAAGCTAGCCAATCCCTTAAAAACAAATGCCAAATGTCTTCTTTGATATAAGGAGAACAACTAAGAACAGAGCGGGGAGGAAGAGCATGAGAAGAAGATTACCATTAAACAGGGAAGAGAGGTGGGAGGTAAAGGGAGAGAGAAGGGGAATTGCATGGAAATGGAAGGAGACCCGCATTGGTATACAAAATTACATATAAGAGGAGGTGAGGGGAAAGGATGGGGGGAACAAGAGAGAGAAATGAATTACAGTAGATGGGGTAGAGAGAGAAGATGGGAGGAGAAGGGAGGAGAGAGGGTATAGTAGGGGATAGGAAAGGCAGCAGAATACAACAGACACTAGTATGGCAGTATGTATAAACGTGGATGTGTAACCAATATGATTCTGCAATCTGTACACGTGGTAAAAATGGAAGTTCATAAACCACTTGAATCAAATGTATGAAATATGATATGTCAAGAGCTATGTAATGTTTTGAACAATAATAAAAAAAAAAGAACCTCACCTTCTCCAACCTGTTGCTAAGGTAACCTGTCCCAGGAATTGGCCCTCCTTACAGGGAGCTAAAAGGTTGTTCATTAATGTGTCCCCTGCTGCTCTTCCTTGCCTTCCCCTTTTAGCCCACCTGTTTCCCACCTTTTGGCCAGCCCCCGCTTGCATTCCTGGGCCTAGCCAAAAGCAGGAAGGAGAAAGATAAGGGGAAGAGGGCAGGAGAACCAAGGAAGCCTAAGACATATAAAAAGGGCCGAACACCTCGTCTCTTAGGATACCAGGATACCAACATTGACCCCCTTTTCCCTACCAGGAGAAGTCTATGTTACCCTTTTAAACCCTGCTTCATATGCTTGCCTCGGCATTCTTCTCTAATGTTCAAACTTTAACATGTGAGGAAGCAGGACTCGTCACCCATAACCAGCGGTATCATTGAGAGAAAGAGAGTCCACGTGAGTGCACATGAGAGGAGAGGGGGTGCTGGGTATGTGGTTTAATGGTTAAGCACCCCTGGGTTCAGTTCAATCCCCAATGCCAAAAAATAAAAATAAAAAATAAACAAATTCTAATTCTTCAAAATTTCAATTTTTATTTTAGGATCATTCTAGCCTGTATGCAAAGTTCACCTTCTCATTCTTGTAAATAATCTCAATTCAAGAATTTTTTTTTTCCACTCAGGGGCACTTGACCACTGAGCCACATTCCAGCCCTATTTTGTATTTTATTTTAGAGAAATGGTCTTACTGAGTTGCTTAGGGCCTTGCTTTTGCTGAAGCTGGCTTTGAACTTGAGATCCTCCTACTTCAACCTCGTGAGCCACTGGGACTACAGATGTGCATCACCATGTTTGGCCTCAATTCAAGAATTTCTGAACAGGAAATTGATTGCCTCAGTATCTCTCACACCAAGCTGTGGCTTTCAATTTATGGATTATACAATAATTTGTTAACTTGCCACCTGACAGGTTGTACTTGGGTAAAGTTTTTAACCTTCATCTGATAGTCTGTGATTGAGTTGCTGGGATATTTTGCTACAAAATTTGATCACTGTCACTCAGCTGTTTCCTAGATAGATCTATTTTTTTAAAAAAAAAAAAATGAAAGTAAAAAAGAAAAGCCAGAAACCTGTCAAATATATGTGCCTCAAACCCTTACAAGTCAACCCATGAGAAGAGTGAAAGTCAAAGGGTTGATGTTGTATCCATCATGGGAAGAGGTTCTTACTTCAGGGACAAATAGGAAAAACTAAAGCAGGAGATCCTTGTGTTGTATGATTTTAGGGGTGCTGCTGCAGCTCTGGATTCCAAAGTCATGGTTTTTCTATTCAAGCACTAAATGATGTCCATGGATCCACTGAGGTAATTTCCTTCTGAATAAATCATCTCCAGCACTCCTGCTACATGGTCATCCTGTTTTAACCCAAATGCTTCCAGAGAGACAGAGCTTATTTCATGGGGCACCTGGTTCAAGCAGCACCATCCCTGTAAGAAATTTCACTTAAGTTACATTCAGTATTTGTTTTATTGTGAAGGGCAATAATTCATGGATATTCTGAACTACGTGGGAATAGGATATGAATAACAGATTCTGAGAGCAAAAGCACAAGGTGAAATGTATTGATGGAATATGTCTGTATTTCACAAATTCTAGAGCAGAGCCAAGCTTAGGGAAGACAATTATCAAAGCTTCCCAGGGAATATAATGAGTGGTAGTTTCCCTCTTACCAAAAAATTCCAACCTCTTTTTTTCCTAAATTGTGAATTTAGAAAGTAAAATCTATTGACCAAAAAAGGGTCAGCTCTTTACTTTCAATACTCGATGGTCAGTAGAGGATTACTTAGCCAAAATGTGGCTCCCTGGAGTCTTCTTATGGATAGTCGGGGCAGTTCTGAGAGAAGTAAGTGACCACCACAGTCAGGAATTAAAGCCCAAACCTTTTCATAGAGTTTTCAAATGTGTCAGTGATCTGGTCTCACCCTCTGCTTACATCCTCATGTTTTCCTACTCACTTTCCCTGTCTAGATCTTTATTTGGGTCACAGTAACTAATTACACCACTCACCATCAAGATTTCTTGCTTCTGCTCATAGTTTCCTCTGTATGGAAAGTACATCCATAATTGTCCCATCCATACCTTATTTTTGAATTTTAATTTCTGTCAATTAGTTTAACTTCCCAGAGGCAACCACTTTCGATTCTTTTCACTGCTTCTTTTGATACTTACATCCATATTGTCAAATAAGATATTCATATTCAATATTGCTTTTTTTTCTGATTTTACTCCCAACTGTTGACTTTCTACCCAGAGAACATCCTCCTCTGGCCACATGCACTTTCCATTTTCTCCACACTTCCAAGATGGTTTTTATGTTTTTCAGTGTTGGTTAGATGACTGCTTGCTGGGTACATTGCTACAAGTGTAAATGTTGTTCATAGGTAACCACATGGTACACATTTACTTTTTTGTACACTTTTTTATTTTCCCTGGGGTTAACAATTGCTTTATTTTCTGTGTACCAACGCATCCCAAAACAAACTTGCACTAACTTATCCATACCTCCACTATAGGTATAAATCTCCTTGATGTGTTTAAACATCCTGAGTAATGTATTCATTTCATCTGTTTCTCTGAAGCAGTCCTTCTGGAGCCTTCCTTCCTCCTAGAGTCATGTGGCTACGGTGTTTCCTACAACTGTGGAAACCTAGTTCCTTAGATGCCTCTTCACCATCTTCTTGGGGATTTCCTTTCCTTCTCTCCTATATTCCATCCAACTATCTGCTTCTTTTGGTTATTTACGTAGCTACCTGACAAAACTGGGTGGTAAAGTGTGGAGAGTTTTTGTGACTGAAACTGTCTTCACCATAATTATTTAAGCTACATAGAGAATCTTTTGTTATAAATAACTTTTCCTCCAAAGCAATGTTCCACATTATTTTAGCTTTTTCAATTCTAAACACGTGGACATCCTCTCTCTCATTTTCTCCCTCCCTTTCTCACTTTCATCTTTATTTATGTTTCAGATTTTAGGATCTTCTCTTCATCCAGTGTTTCCAAATTTCATGAGGATGTCTGTTGTTCTGGGTGTGCCTTTCCTCATCCATTTTGCCAGACACTTAATGGGCATTTTCCATTTGGAAACTTTTGTCTTTCATTTCTACCAATATCTTTATTTTTTCTGTTGGTGATTTACTTCTTTTAGATATCTCTATTATATTTGACTGAAACCCCTACTTTTGGTTTTAGAATGTGTAGGATTGATCTCATAGTTTTCTGTTATATTTTATATCCTATTTTTGTTGTTCTACTTTCTTGGGAATTTTTTTTATGTTATTTCCTCAAAAGGAGGGATTTGTAATGAATATATGTCAGTGCGTGTGTGTGTGTGTATGTTTCTAAGTTATTTAATGTAAAGATTATAAATATAAATAAGTAAATATAAATAAATATTTGCAAAAAAATTTGCAAACAGAATTCCTCTATAATTTTCTAAGTATTCAATTAAACATTCATAATTCAATTCCACCTTCAGTAAGGTTGGTTAATGGGTGTTCCTTCATATTTTATAGTGGAAAGTAGACAAATATTTAAGAATTTTATTTTAAAATCAAAACCAAGAGACTAACTTTCTTAAAGAATGCTAAAGCTGTCTAAGTTCCTGGTGGTATTGCATATTAATTAACATGATTTATCTACTTAGTAATTAATTAAGAAACTTTAAATGACCCTTCACATTATTTTCTCCTGATATCCATCCTATATAGCATCAATTCTTAGAGGAATAGATAGTAAAACTGGTCTTTGATGTGCTTTTCTTTTCTCTGTCCTCTCTAGCTCCAGATACACAGAGGATCACACAGCAGTTGTACTTGCTACTGCTCCCCATGTTGTCGAAACCCTCCTCTCAACAAGGAAGTGGAGGTCAGCGAACTTCTTTAGTCAGTGTGTTTGTGATTTGCCAGACACCCTCTTTTCCCCCTGCCTCAACCCAATAGGTAGCAGTTAATAATGGCACTTGCAGTCACCTACCCTTCTGCATTACATTGGAGGAGGAAGAACATTTAGGGACCCCTCAGATCACATTGTATTGTCAGGACTGTTCCATTCATGTTCTGTATGTAAAGCTGAAATACAAGAGGCAGAGGAAATCATCTATCCCCCAATGTCTGACTTCTCCTGAATATTCTGTTTGGTGCATGAGATGGTCTAAAGTAATCTCCAAGTCTTCCCTCTAATTCATCCCATTAACTACCAAGTCCTTTCATTATACTTTCTTAATATCTTTCTCTGGAAATTTGGATCCCTTTATTTTCACTGTCATTACTGATTTTATATCCTAATGATTCCTCTCTGAATGACTGCAGTAAATTCCTCAATGTTTTTCTACTTCTAGACCCTTTGATTCATGATGTATCCTTCATTAATGTTGTTACAAAGTACACCACTGATTTGTCCACACTCACTATAGAGGCTCTTGTTACTTTTTGAGGAAAAAGCATATCCTTGAAGCCACATGAATGATCTCACATCTGTTTGTGCTAACTTGTTCCTGCCAGGACTCGCGACATAATTTGTGGGGATCTGTTAGTAAACTTTTTAATTGTTGTGACCAAAAGATCTGACAAGAACAATATAGCAGAGGGAAAGTTTATTTGGGGCTCATGGTTTCTTCGTTCACAATTCACAGACAGTGGACTTCTTGTTCTGTGCCCCAAAAGAGGCAGAACATTATGGTGGAAGAGTATGGCAAAGGAAAACCACTCAGAACACGGCAATAAGGAAGCTGAGTCAGAGCTCTGCTGACCAGGAACAACATATAAATCCCAAAGGCATGCCCCATCTCTTCTAGCAACATCCTACCTGCCTACAGTTACTTAAATCTACTAATTTAGGCTCTGAACATCCTTGCATTGTTCCACACATGAGCTTTGGGTAACAAGCTTGATTCAAAATTAAAAAAAAAAAAATACAGGTACCTGTTCATATACTGAAAATGTCAAGGTGATGACAGCATAGAACTAAGACAAGTGTGGGATCCTTCTAGGTTCAGCATTACATGAGTGCATAGATCACACGATTGTGAAGGCAGCCTTGCCCCAGACATTAAAAACTAAAACTAATAATAACAGTATGCCACCAGTCAAGACCTTTCTCCCCCTATTACTTAGAAAAGCTCAAGTATTCCATGCTGTTTTCCCTTCTGTGCCTTCCCTTGCTCAGACTGTTTCCTTCGTCTGGAGAAATCATACTGTTCTTGCAAACTCAGTTTAGATCTATTAAACTCTAGCTGTGCTACTCCTGACCTCTCCTCCCCTCTTACTTCTAACTTTGATTAAATGTCCCTCTTCTATGCTACTATGATCCCTCGTGTGTGCTTTTGTGATAGATTCTATCATTAAGTTGTTTATAGAGTTTTCTGTCTCTCAGTCTGTGAGTTCTTTGATTTTCCCCTTGACATCCCGGAGCTGGCACGCAGTCTGTGCATAATAAAAGTTTGTTGAACATGAAATTAAAAACAAACTTATTTTAGGAGTAAAATTCGGAATTTTAATTCTGTGATTCATTTCATAACAGGACATATAATTCTTCTCTTTGCACAAACTTAAAAGTGCATATTTTGATAGCATCTATCAGCTACAGTGTTAAAACACAGACTTCACTCTATGTTATGAAGATTAGAGGGAATAATTTGACCTTTAAAGTTATCTGAGTCTATACTACAGCTATTAAATATCCAATTTTAACTCAACTCTTTGATGCATCATATTTTAGCCTAGTGAATAATTAACTTTTCATAAACTCTGCATATTTTAGAGACACTCTAGAGATTTTTTTTAAGAAGTATGTTTCTTAGCTCCTTGACTGACATTTACTGTCTAAAATTTATCTCAGAGGCAGAGAAATAGATCTATCAGTATTTGCTCCTTTCCCAGGTTCTGCTCCCCATTTTTTGAATGACTAAAATAACGTGTTAATTAATATCTGCAATAGAATTTCACAGCAGAATATGATCTCTTGGCCTAATATGCTAAGTTCTCCAAGTTACTTATTGATAATGTCTTATTACAAATAATCTATAAGATGAAGTAATTACTAAAAGCATATACAGCTGAAGTGTTCTCTCCAATGACATTTTTATATATTTGAAAACGTACTATATTTAAATTTTTCATTTATCTTCATGTCCCCATGATATTAAGAAGTTTGCATGTTTCAAAAATACTCTTAAGAATTTTAAAAGTATACTTGTTAGGCCTTTGCTAATGTTTTGAATGATATTTGATAAGATTGACAATAATCTTATTAATATAATGTAAAAAAAATCCCTAAGTGTTTTCATGTGAAAATAGCATTATTCACTCAGTGACATCTTTTTGTAGAAATTTTCAATGGTTTCTAACTTTTTTCCCAAAATAAATAGGACTTTAACAACCTTCTATCTATATAAACATATAAATGTGTCTGTATGAATATCTTTATTTTCCCAAGATACATGTAACCAAGTAAAACAGCATTATCAAATTGCTTCCCACAGAGATTGCACCAACCTATATTTCATAAATCCATACATTTATAACATTGTATATATTATTTATCTTTCATTCTTTAAAAAAACAATGGTTGGATTTTATATCACTCTAGTTAGATTGGCAATTGACAAATAATAACTACTTGTGGAGATCTGGGGGGAAAAACGTAATGTTTATGTATTGTTGGTGGGATGGCAAATTAGTGCAACTACTTTAGAAAGCATTATGAAACTTTCACAAAAATTAGGAATATATTCACATATAACTCAGCTATACCTTACCTTGGTGATTTATCTAAAAGAACTAAAATAAGCATACTATAGGGATACAAGAATACCAAGCTTTATAGCAGCAGAATTCACAACAACCAAGTTATGGAACCAGCCTGGTTGCCCATCAGCTAAAAAACTGATAAAGGAAATGTGGTATATATACACAATGGAGTTTTACTTAGCCATAAAAAGGAATAAAATTATGTTATTTGCTGGTAAATGGATTGAATCAGAGAACACCATGCCAAATGAAATAAGTCGGATTTAGGAAATTAAGGGTCAAATGCTTTCTCTCATACAGAAACTAGAAATGCAGGGGGAAGGAAAGGAATGAAAAAAGGGGGTTTTACAAGACTAGAAGAAAAAAACATTAGAATAGAGGAAGGAGATCCAGAGGTAAGGAACAGGGGGCAGGGAGAGTATGGGGAAGTATTGGGAAATAAAATCTTCCAAATTATGCTATATCCATATATGAATATACTACAATGAATTCTACACATAAATATGTATAATTACAATGCACTAATTAAAATAACAATTATGATAATAAAAGGGAAGAGGAGAGGGGAAGGTACTGGGAAATGATTGATCAAATTATGCTACGTACATGTAGGAATTTGGCATAATGAATTCCATTATTATGTATATTATAATGCACCAATAAAAATAAGTAAATAAGTGAATAACATTTGCTAATTCAATGAAACATATCTTTGTTTAAGGATATTTCTTTGATTATTAATGAAATTCACTATTTTACTTAATTTTTATTATTTTATGCTCATTTGTTTGAATAGAAAGTGAGAGCACATAAAACTTCACATTAATAGCACTGTACCAATACATTTCCTGAGGGATTTTCTTCACTCCCATGGATTAATGGAATTCTAGAGAGCCCTTACCTTGTGATACATCCAGACACTTGTGTTTCTCTCTATATTTGTCTCCTCACGTCAGGCCCTTTAGCTGCTCTTTTGTCCTCTTTCCATGTCTGACACGGTGATATTCTTGAGCTCTCTTCTTCAGCCTCTGCAATTCTCATTTGATTTCACCAACTCTAAAAGCTGGAGAAATATTTTACATCTTTATGGATAAATTATTTGTCTACCTTCTTTCTCCCTAGCTTCATAGATTGCCAACGATTTACCGGATGTCTACATTTGGCTCTCCCAGTAATCTCAAAATCAAGAAATCTATAGTCTTACAGATCATTTCTGCCATCAAATTTGAACCCCTGAAAGCTTATTTCTCTTCCAATGTTTCAGTCCTAGAATAACAACATCACCATCCATCCCATAGCTCAAAGCTAGAAATCACTGCCCTTTAGACTATTATTGTACTTCATGTTTCTATCTGTGGGTATCATCTAAAACCTTCTTGCCTGGGCTATTTAAATAGTTTTCCTAGCTGCAGCCCTCCACTTGTCAATTTGAACATGACAATGGTAAGTACATTCTTCACTGCATATTTTGTCATCACACTCTCATTCTTAAGATGCTCAGACTTTAGCTTTCAGCCAAGATGGAACAGCGGAACAGATTTATCTCCCACTTGAAAAAACTAAAAATGTTGACAGAACGTATGGAACTACAGCTTTCCTTCTCAACATGGATACCAGCAATAAAAGACAGTGGCATCTGAGCAGCAGAAAATTCACAGCATGGAGAATTTCCAGGAACTTGGTAAGGTACAAGAAATGAGATAGCTTCTCACAATTCCTAAAGTCTGCAGAGGTCTTTCCTGAGTATTCAGCAAAAAGCTGATAAACAGATGTGTGTGAAGAAACTGCCCAGAGCTAAGGAGTAAAGTTAGCATTCGAGAGAACCATGCTGGGAATACTTTATTTTCTCCTCAGCAGAGTAGAAGGTCTTCATAATCTAGGGCATTTAGTATATAGAACATTCAGAAGGGATTGACTTGGTGAGCAATTGAGCCTCAACTAAATGTTACATTAACTACAATTAACCAATCCTCAAAAAAAAAAAAAAAAAGCATGGAAATACTTTTTAGGAAATGAAAGTATAAAAAAAAAGACTTTTTCAGACATAAAATAAATTGAAGGAATTTATCACCAGCACACAAGAGAAGAATAACAAGGAAATCTGAAGAAACCTGTGGGATTGATTAATACGTTCACTATCTTGATTATGGTGATAGTTTCATAGGTGTATGTATGTGTGTGTGTGTGTGTGTGTGTGTGTGTGTGTGTATGCCATATTTACCAGATCATGTGAACCTTAAATACTTGCAATTTATTATGTGTAAAGGATACCTTTTAAAAATTGTTATCATTATTTTTAAAAAGAAAACTATTCAGAAGCTTGGCATGAAGGCTAAAATCCTTACCAGGAATTAGAGATCCCTCCAAGATCTAGCCGTGAACACCCTCTCTAGATTTGTCAGCGAAATCCTGCACTTTCCATTTGTACAGATACATGTGTACTTTTCACCTGTGCACAGGCTAATCTATATAAATCTGGTTAAATCTGATTCTCATCATGTTCCAGTTTAAACACCACTTCCTCAGGAAAGCCTTCCTGAGTCCCTAGAAGGCAAAATCCCCATGCTGTATGCCCCATGATAGATGCCCCATGCTACCCCACAGTTCTTCTTTTGTACCATCCAGACACTGCATTTTCTTTTCAGACTGATTTGTAAATTACCTGAGAACAAAACTATCTTTCCCTATTTATGTATGTAATCCAAGGACTCGATTCAGGCTTTCCAAAAATAAGGTTGAATTATATCATAAGTGAATTGAGGAGGAGGAGGAAAGGAAACATTTTTAAGCAGGAGGACTTTCCCAGGACACACAGAATGATTCCAGGGAGAAGCTCTCTTTATCGGTTCACAAATTTAAACCTGCTCTTTTTAGGCAAACTGTTTGTATATACACTCTCTGTGCCCTCTCTTGGGGAATTTCAACTGTCTGATAAGGAGACCAGGAAATTCTTTCAAGTGATTTTCTCAGGTCAGCTTGAAAAACTAGGAAAAGAATAACAAGTTAAGGAATTAATGTGAACTTGCTCTTTTGATATTGTCAGTTCCATACTCTGGACTCTACAAGCTGGATTTATTTACCATCTGAAAGATGGAATAAACTCAATAAGCTTTTAGGAGGAAAAACTGTGACTATGTAGGAATAGGGAAAAAATATTTTCAGATGTTCCCATCAACAGAAAAATTAGAGGATCTCAGCGAGAAGTTGGTTTTATCCCAAATAGGCATAAAAAATTAATATAGGATGCTGATTTTAAGTCCTTTGGGTATAGACTGAGAAGTGAGATACCTGGGTCAAACGGTGGTTCCATTCCACATTTTTAACCTGACTTGGTTTCTCCTTTGATTAGCCTTTTCTTTAGTGTAGTTTCTCCCTTTGCTGATTTTCATTGTTGTTTTTCATTTCCTCCTCCTGGAATATTTTGCTGAGAATGCTCTGTAGTACAGGCTTTCTCACTGTAAATTCTTTTTAACTTTTGTTTATCATGAAAGGTTTTATTTTGTCACCAAATCTGAAGCTAAATTTTGCTGGATATAAGATTCTGGGTTGACATCCATTTTCTTTCAGAGCTTGGTATATGTTGTTCCATGATCTCCTGGCTTTGAGGGTCTGGGTTGAAAAATCTGCTGAGATACTAATTGTTCTCCCCCTATATGTAATCTGATTCCTCTCTCTTGTGGCCTTTAAGGTTCTACCCTTATTCTGTATGCTAGGCATTTTCATTATAATGTACCTGGGTGTAGATCTGTTGTACTTTTGTACATTTGGTGTCCTGTAAGCCTCTTGTATTTGATTTTCCAATTCATTCTTCATGTTTGGGAAATTTTCTGATATTAATTCTTTGAAAAAATTGTGTATTCCTTTGGTTTGAATTTCTGTGCTTTTCTTTATCCCAATATATCTTAGATTTGGTCTTTTGATGCTATCCCTTAATTCTTGGATGTTCTGTTCATGGTTTCTTATCATCTTCACTATGTGGTCAGCTTTATTTTCGAGATTGTATACTTTGTCTTCATTATCTTATGTTCTTTCTTCCAAGTGATCTAGTCTGTTGGTAATACTTTCTATTGAGTTTTTAAATTTGGTTTATTGTTTCTTTCATTTCTAGGATTTCTGATTTTTTTTTCAGAATCTCTATTGCTTTTTTGAAGTAATCTTTTGCTACCTATATTTGCTCCCTTATCTCTTTGTTGGTGTGATCAATGGTTGCCTGTATTTGCTCTCTTATCTCTTCTTGCAATGATCAATTTTTGCCTATATTTGCTCATTTAGATCATTCTTTAATTTGTAGATTATTTTAATTATGTACATTCTGAACTCCTTCTCTGACATTTCATCAACTGTGCTGTCCATGGATTCTATTATTGTAGTATCTTGGTTTGTTGGGGGCACTTTCTTCTCTTGTATTTTCATATTTTCTATGTGTCTCCCTTTCTTGCAGTGCAGATCTGAGGTATTACAGTTTCTACCCTATAATCTTGTAGTGTCCCTTCAGATTACCCGTACCTCACCTTGGTGTTGGACTTCTAGTCCCTGGCTGGTGTCCCACAATGAATGCAACTGCAACTAAAGGTGGTGGTGGCAATAGTGGAGGTAACTCAAATACAGAGGGGTGTCCCAAGATGGCTACAATCACTTTCAGAGATGGGTCTCAAAGGGTGAGTTGCCTTTCGAAGATGCAGCTGCTTCCAGGACCTCTCTGTTGTCTCAGGTGGCGGCTACTGCACTGCACGGGGAGGGCTATGGCGGTGACTGCAGTGTCCCAAGATGGAAGTGGGCTAGGCCTGGGCTCTGGCGTGGGCCTCCAGCTTGGGTCTGCCAGTTGGTGGGGCTATCCTGGGCCTGGGCCTGGGCCTGGGCTCCTGTGTGGGTCTGCTGGGTGGCAGGGGTTCTAGACCTCACCTTGGCCTAGGCTCCTGCACAGGTCAGTGGGTTGGTCCTGGGCAGGGACTTGGACTGCAGGGTGGGTCCTGGTTGGCAAGGCAGTCCTGGGCCTAACCTTGGTCTTGCTTCCTACTGAGGTGGGTGGGGGCGGTTCTAAGTGCAGTCTGGACCTGGGCCCCAGCGTGATTTTTGCTCTATTTTAATTCAAGAATGGACATATGAATCTGTATTTGCATATAAAGAGATGTAATGTGCCATTTATTATGTTAATTTTTAAAATACTTGTTGATAGACAATTGATATAAAGTATCCTGTATGTATTAAAAGTGTACAATTTGACAAGCTTTGACATTCGAACACAACCATGAAAATCTCACCAAAATCAAGAAAATGAGCATATGTATTTGATGCTGTTTTAGTCAACTTTTTGCTGCTGTGACCAAAAGACTTTGAGAAGAGCAATTAGAAGACAAAATGTTTATTTGGGGGCTCATGGTTTGCAAATATTTCCATCACTCTGTCTCCCATTTTTCTCTTCTTAACAGTGTAATTTGAAGAACAGAGTTTGTTTTCTTTTATGAATCATTTTGGAGACATAGCAATGAAATTGTTGCCTAACCAAGGTCACAAATGTTTTCTCCTGTATCATCTTATAGAATAAATTTTTTTGAGGGGTTTATATTTAGGATTCGAATCCATTTTTAATTAGTAATGCATGGTACAGGTACTGATCAAAGCCACTTTTTCTCATAAGAATATATATTGAATTGCCTTGCAATTCAATTACACTAAAAATCAGCTGATCTTATGTAGATATGTAGTTCTGCTTCTTTGCTCCTTATTCTATTCCACTGATCTACTTGTTTTGATGCCAGCACCTTACTTTGGTGATTGCTATTTGCTTTGTAATTCATCTTGGGCTGAAATAATATAACTTCTCCAAATTCTTTCTTTTTAAAAAATTACTCTGGCTATTCTGTCTTTTCTAAGTTCTATGAATTTTAGAATCAGGTTGGAAAGTATTTCTTCTCCATCACTTTACTGGTAGAGTTTATGTAAAACTGGCATTAGTTCTTTCTTAAGTGCTTGGTAAAAGTGAAGCCTGAAGTTTTCATTGAGGTGCTTGGGGAGGATTTAAAGCACAAATTATTTGGTAATAAGATGTTTAAATCATCTATTGTTTCTTAAGTGAGCTCTGTTGCTTTAGTTCTTTCAAGAAATTTGTCATTTTCATCTAACTTATCAAATAGTTCTTTACATTTATCCATGTTATCCTTATGCTTTTTATTCTTTTGTGTAGAAACAGGTTTCATTTAGCATTATTTTTTCCTACTTCAAGGCTCCCTTCAACATTTTGTAAAATGCAGTTGTGCTGGCTGTGAACTTAGACATTTTGTGTCTGAAAACTTTGCTGTTTCAGCTATCCTGTTGAAAGACATTTTAATGGAATCGAAAATTTTAAGTTGACATTGGAAAATTGTTTTACCTCGAAAATGTATGTCATTGTCTTTTAGCTTGCGCTGTTTCAATGAGAAGTCTGTTGTAATTCTTATCTTTTCACAATCTGTTTGTAGCATATCTTGTTTTTCTCTGGTGTCTTTTAATATCTTCTCTTCATCACTAGCTTTGAGAAATTTTGTTACGATGTGCCTTGATTTCATTTCTTGAGGTGGGGTTTGTTTTACTTCATGGACTTGTGGATTTAAATTCTTATTCAAATTTGGAAATTTTTCTACTTTGCTTAAATACTTCAAGTGATTTTGAAAGTCCCTTTGATAGCTCTAATTTCATTTAACTGGTGTAATAATATTTCTAACTGAAATTCTGTGTCCTTTGACCAATATTTCCCCAACTCTTCCCTTTAGTCGGCTGCTTGAAGTTGTCAGATAACTTGCTAAATCTTTTTGTTCTTATGTATTTTTTCCCTTTGTTTTTCATTCTGGACATTTTCTATTCTCATGTCTTCAAGTACACTAATTATTTTATCTCCAATGGTCCACCTACCATTAATTTCCACCAATGTATTTTTCATCTGAGATACTATATTTTTGTTACTAAAATTTTGATTTGCACCATTAAAATGTATTTCCTGTCTCTATTTAATTGCTCAATCTTTCTCTTGATTCTTAAAATCAAGAAATGCTACCATCATTTAATTTTAACTATACCAATGAACTGGCTAAATAATCTTCAATCATAATTAAAAAGTACTTTTGAAATTTAAACAAATATTAAGGTAACTAAATATTAAGGGTTAAAATGTGTGTGTGTGTGTGTCAGGGATTAAACCTATAGGCACTTAAAGACTGAGTCCCAGCCCTTTTAACTTTTCTCCATATTTTTATTTTATCTATTTATGTAATGCTGAGGATTGAGCCCAGTGCCCCATTAATACAAGGCAAGTGCTCTACCATGGAGCCACAATCCCAGTCCCTTCCTTTTTATTTGAGACAGAGTCTGGCTAAATTGCTCTAGGCTTGCTAAATTGCTACAGCTGGCTTTGAACTTGCAATACTCCTTCATCAATTTCTGAAGCCACTAGTATTACAGTTGTGTTCCACAATGCCCAGCTGTAAAATGACTTTTTTAATGATAATGAAATATATTAGTTATCCATATTCATATAAAATATAGTTTCTTTTCTTAGCATCTTTTTTCCATATTTTATTGGTACATATGGTTGTACATAATGGTAGAATTCATTGTTACATATTCATACATGAACACAATGTATTGATATAATTGGCCATTAGAATTCCCCAGTATTTCCCTTTCCCTTCATTTCCCATTCTCCCTACCCCTGACTCTACACCCCTTTCTCTACTCTATTGATCTCCCTTCAGTTTCACTGAGATACCCTGACACCACATTTCTTTTCCTTTTTCTTCTTTAGCTTACACATATGAGAGAAAATATATGATTCTTGGCATCAAGTTTGGTTTATTTTGCTTAACATAATGTTCTCAAGTTCCATCTATTTCCCAAATGAAATAATTTCATTCTTCTTTATGGCTGAATAAAATTCTATTGTGTATATATGCCATATTCTCTTTCTCCATTCATCTATTGATAGACACCTAATCTGGTTCCATAATTTGGTTATTGTGAATTATTCTGCTATAAACATTAGTATGCATGTATCACAATAGTATGCTGACTGTATCTCTTTAGTATAAATACTGAGGAGTGAAATAGCTGTGTTATATGATGATTCAATTTCCAGACTTTGGAGGAAACTCTGTACTAATTTTCATAGTAATAGTACTAATTTACAATCCCATCAACAGTGTCAAAGTGCTCCATTCTCCCCACATCCTCCCCAGCATCTATTATTGTTTGTATTATTAATGGCTGCCATTTGACTGGTGTAGAGATGAAATCTCAGTGTAATTTTGATTTACCTAAGTTGACTGGCCTAATTGTAAAGATATTGAATATTTTTTATATATTTATTGACCATTTGTATTTCTTTTATAAAGGAGTGTCTGTTTCATCTACCTCTGTTTCTCTCCTGACTCATACAGCCAACTTCCTTGCTCTCTTCAACATCTCTACCTAATCTGGCTTTCAACTTTGATATCTACCAAAACTGCTATTTTCAAGAATTTTTTAAGAACAATCTCCATTGAGCTAAAACTATGTCCTTAATCCACATCTTCAATGCACTGTGTCTTCAAGAAAAGTCAACCAAAAATGAACAAAAATGCTTTCTTATCTTCCAAGATACCTTGTAACAGGCTTTTTCTTATCATTTGGATGGTCTTTTCCAGTCTGTATTATCAGTGACTTTTTATACCACAGACTAATGTCAGAGCCTGGTCTATGAATCACACTGTTTCTATACTCTTTATGAATGATCTTATTTGTTATCATATTAAAACTTTTTGCTATGCCTTTAAATTTCTATAAGCTTAGCACATTCACCTGAGCTCTTCTATGATCTCTTTTTTAGTACTTATAGTATGTTTCATAATATTAAACACAGAGATATACACATATATAAACTAAAGCCTTAAAATTTTTAATCTCTTCCTTCAATTAGTTATATAGAATTGTGTGTTTGTATTTTATATTTTATATAAAAAGTCTGCTGCCAAACTGGTAATTCTTCCAGGTAGATGTTTGTGCCTCGTTACCAATTATTTTCTATTTCCTTTAAAGTATTTGGGTAATGATTTGAATCAGTTAAAACTGCTTCTAAACTCTATTGTCTCTACAGCTTTAAAAATCAATAATTTTTTATATTATAAGGTTCTGGTAAAGCATATTTCTTTCCCTCTTTTTCTACTTCTTTCCATTTCTACTTTGCTTTATTTAAAACTTTAGTAGAAAAACATCTTGATTATTAACTTACATTTTCAAAATCCTCTCTTCCTTTATGATTTCCTCCTGAATTTAACTTTGCCAAACTATTAGGAAAGTGACAGCATAAATCTCTTATGAATTAAGCCTTTTACAAATGATGACATATACAATGGAGTTTTAAAGTAGAATTTATAGGTCTGATGGTTGACAGCAAATATAAAATGTTGGCAAGCCTAAGTTAGTAATTTTTTCTTGGTTTTGCTAGAAATAATGACTACTTTTCAGGCCACTTTATATTATTGATAAAAATATTAACCCTAGCCAAACCTAAATAAAATGTATATTAAGAGCTAGTATTAACATTCTAGAAGGGAAAACAAAAATGAACAGGCCAAATAAATGAATTTAAAGAATGCAACACTGTGATGTGTGAGCTTTGTGTAGCTAAGAAAATAATTAAAGCAGAGAAAGAGAACAGGAATTATTCTGAGGGGGGAACAATTTAAATGAGTATAATCAAGCATGGCCTCAAGTGATATAAATAGAAAGAAGGTGAAGGAGTAAACCTCTGTGAAATCAATGAACAATCAGAAAAGAGAATTCTAAAGAAGCTTGCTTGGCACACTTGAAGGACATCAGAGAGAATGTACATTTGGTGGTGAGTCACTTAGAGAATAGATGAACGGATAAAAAAAAGTGTGGCATATATACACAATGGAATATTACTCAGCAATAAAAAAGAATAAAATTATGGTTTTGCAGTTAAATGGATAAAGTTAGAGAAGATAATGCTAAGTGAAGTTAGCCAAACCAAAAAACCAAATGCTGAATGTTTTCTCTGATATAAGGAGGATGATTCATAGTGGGGTAGGGAAGAGGAGCATGGGAGGAATAGACGAACTCTAGATAGGGTAGAGGGATGGGAGGGGAAGGGAGGAGTCAAGGGACTTGAAATGATGGTGGAATGTGAAGGACATCACTATCCATAGTACATGTGTGAAGACATGAAATGGTGTGAACACACTTTATATACAGCCAGAGATATGAAAAATTGTGCTCTATATGTGTAATAAGAATTGTAGTGCATTCCACTGTCATATATAAATCAAAAAATTAATAAAAACAAATGACTATTGAAAAAAAAGAGAGAATAGCAGGAGATGAAAATAGCCTGGTTCAGGAAAGGACCAGATTGTATAAGCCTTTTAGGCTTTTCTGCTTAGCCAGTTTGAAATCTATTGGAGTGTTTTGAGCAGATTTAGGTCTGAACAGGATCCCTGCAAGTTACATTGAGAAACTATAACAGTGGTCAAGGATAAAACAAAGAACACCACATAGGATGCTATTGCAATATTTCAGTGAGATGATGATGTGATGGTTTGGTTTTGGTGTTAATGATGGAGATATTGTAATGATTTTTAAAATAGAATTTGATTAATTCTGAATAGGCTGATGCATTTAATATACTACATAAGAGAGAGAGAGAGGACTCCAGGATAACTATGACAGTGACTCTTAAATGACTAGAAGAAGGGAGCTATCATTTGCTGAGATGGAAAAAGAAATCAACTTTTTTAAAAATTTTTATTGTTGGTTGTTCAAAACATTACATAGTTCTTGACATATCATATTTCACACTTTGATTCAAGTGGGTTAGGAACTCCCATTTTTACCCCGTATACAGATTGCAGAATCACATCAGTTACACATCCACTGATTTACATATTGCCATACTAGTGTCTGTTGTATTCTGCTGCCTTTCCTATCCTCTACTATCCCCCCTCCCCTCCCCTCCTCTCCCATCTTCTCTCTCTACCCCATCTACTGTAATTCATTTTTCTCCTTGTTTTTTTTCCCTTTCCCCTCACTTCCTCTTGTATGTAATTTTGTATAACCATGAGGGTCTCCTTCCATTTCCATGAAATTTCCCTTCTATCTCCCTTTCCCTCCCACCTCTCGTCCCTGTTTAATGTTAATCTTCTTCTCATGCTCTTCCTCCCTACTCTGTTCTTAGTTACTCTCCTTATATCAAAGAAGACAATTGGCATTTGTTTTTTAGGGATTGGCTAGCTTCACTTAGCATAATCTGCTCTAATGCCATCCATTTCCCTGCAAATTCTATGATTTTGTCATTTTTTAATGCAGAGTAATACTCCATTGTGTATAAATGCCACATTTTTTTTTATCCATTCGTCTATTGAATGGCATCTAAGTTGGTCCCCCAGTCTTGCTATTGTGAATTGTGCTGCTATGAACATCGATGTAGCAGTGTCCCTGTAGTATGCTTTTTTTAGGTCTTAGGGGAATAGTCCGAGAAGGGGAATAGCTGGGACGAATGGTGGTTCCATTCCCAGCTTTCCAAGAAATCTCCATACTGCTTTCCAAATTGGCTGCACCAATTTGCAGTCCCACTAGCAATGTACAAGTGTACCCTTTTCCCCACATCCTCGCCAGCACTTGTTGTTGTTTGACTTCATAATGGCTGCCAATCTTACTGGAATGAGATGGTATCTTAGGGTGGTTCTGATTTGCATTTCTCTGACTGCTAGAGATGGTGAGCATTTTTTCGTGTACTTGTTGATTGATTGTATGTCCTCCTCTGAGAAGTGTCTGTTCAGGTCCTTGGCCCATTTGTTGATTGGGTTATTTGTTTTCTTATTGTTTAATTTTTTGAGTTCTTTGTATACTCTAGATATTAGGGCTCTATCTGAAGTGTGAGGAGTAAAGATTTGTTCCCAGGATGTAGGCTCCCTATTTACCTCTCTTATTGTTTCTTTTGCTGAGAAAAAACTTTTTAGTTTGAGTAAGTTCCATTTGTTGATTCTAGTTATTAACTCTTGTGCTATGGGTGTCCTATTGAGGAATTTGGAGCCCGACACCACAGTATGTAGATTGTAGCCAACTTTTTCTTCTATCAGACGCCGTGTCTCTGATTTGATATCAAGCTCCTTGATCCATTTTGAGTTAACTTTTGTGCATGGCGAGAGAAAGGGATGTTCATTTTGCTGCATATGGATTTCCAGTTTTCCCAGCACCATTTGTTGAAGATGCTATCCTTCCTCCATTGCATGCTTTTAGGCCCTTTATCAAATATAAGATAGTTGTAATTTTGTGGGTTGGTTTCTGTGTCCTCTATTCTGTACCATTGGTCCACTCGCCTGTTTTGGTACCAGTACCATGCTGTTTTTATTACTATTGCTCTGTAGTATAGTTTGAAGTCTGGTATCGCTATACCGCCTGATTCACACTTCCTGCTTAGAGTTGTTTTTGCTATTCTGGGTCTTTTATTTTTCCATATGAATTTAATGATTGCTTTCTCTATTTCTACAAGAAATGCCGTTGGAATTTTGATTGGCATTGCATTAAACCTATAGAGAACTTTTGGTAATATCACCATTTTGATGATGTTAGTTCTGCCTATCCATGAACAGGGTATATTTTTCCATCTTCTAAGATCTTCTTCTATTTCTCTCTTTAGGGTTCTGTAGTTTTCATTGTATAAGTCTTTCACCTCTTTTGTTAGGTTGATTCCCAAGTATTTTATTTATTTATTTTTTTTTTTGAGGATATTGTGAATGGAGTGGTTGTCCTCATTTCTATTTCAGAGGATTTGTCGCTGATATACAGGAATGCCTTTGGTTTATGCATAGGGATTTTATATCCTGCCACTTTGCTGAATTCATTTATTAGCTCTAATAGTTTCTTTGTAGACCCTTTTGGGTCTGCTAGGTATAGAATCATGTCATCTGCAAATAGTGATAATTTAAGTTCTTCTTTTCCTATTTTTATGCCTTTAATTTCTTTCGTCTAATTGCTCTGTCCAGTGTTTTGAGAACTATGTTGAACAGAAGTGGTGAGAGAGGGCATCCCTGTCTTGTTCCAGTTTTTAGAGGGAATGCCTTCAATTTTTCTCCGTTCAGAATGATGCTAGCCTGAGGCTTAGCATAGATAGCTTTTACAATATTGAGGTATGTTCCTGTTATCCTAGTTTTTCTAGAGTTTTGAACATAAAGGGATGCTTTACTTTGTCAAATGCTTTTTCTGCATCTATCGAGATGATCATATGGTTCTTATCTTTAAGTCTATTGATGTGGTGAATAACATTTATCGATTTCTGTATATTGAACCATCCCTGCATCCCAGGGATGAATGCTACTTGATCATGGTGCACAATTTTTTTGATATGTTTTTGTATCCGATTCGCCAGAATTTTATTGAGGATTTTTGCATCTAGGTTCATTAGAGATATTGGTCTGTAGTTTTCTTTCTTTGAAGTGTCTTTGTCTGGTTTAGGAATCAGGGTGATGTTGGCCTTGTAGAATGAATTTGAAAGTTCTCCCTCTTTTGCTATTTCCTGGAATAGCTTGAAAATTATTGGTATTATTTCTTCTTTAAAGGTTTTGTAAAACTCTGCTGTATACCCATCCGGTCCTGGGCTTTTCTTAGTTGGTAGTCTTTTGATGGTTTCTTCTATTTCCTCAATTGATATTGGTCTGTTTAGGTTGTCTATATCCTCCTGACTCAATCTGGGCAGATCATATGACTTAAGAAATTTATCGATGCCTCCGCTATCTTCTATTTTATTGGAGTATAAGGATTCAAAATAATTTCTAATTATCTTCTGTATTTCTGAAGTGTCTGTTGTGATATTGCCTTTTTCATCCCATACGCTAGTAATTTGAGTTCTCTCTCTTCTTTTTGTTAGCATGGCTAAGGGTCTGTCTATCTTATTTATTTTTTCAAAGAACCAACTTTTAGTTTTGTCAATTTTTTCAATTGTTTCTATTGTTTTGATTTCATTAATTTCAGCTCTGGTTTTAATTATTTCTTGCCTTCTACTTCTTTTGCTGTTGTTTTGCTCTTCTTTTTCTAGGATTTTGAGATGAAGTGTGAGATCATTTATTTGTTAGTTTTCTTTCTTTTTTTAAGGAATGAACTCCAGGCAATGAATTTTCCTCTTAGAACTGCTTTCATTGTGTCCCATAAATTCCGATATGTTGTGTCTGTGTTTTCATTTATCTCTAAGAATTTTTTAATTTCCTCCTTGATGTCTTCTATAACCCATTGATCATTCAGTAACCTATTGTTCATTCTCCAAGTAATGCATGATTTTTCCTTCCTTCTTGTATCGTTGATTTCCAGTTTCATTCCATTATGATCAGATAAGATGCATGGTATTATGTCTACTCCTTTATAATATCTAAGAGTTGCCCTGTGACATAATATATGATGTATTTTTGAGAAGGATCCATGTGCTGCTGAGAAAAAAAGTGTAACTGCTTGATGTTGGGTATATTCTATATATGTCAATTAAGTCTAGGTTATTGATTGTATTATTGAGTTCTATAGTTTCTTTTACTTTTGTTTGGAAGATCTGTCCAGTGGTGAGAGAGGTGTGTTGAAGTCTCCTATAATTATTGTATTATTGTATGGTGGTCTATTAGACTCTTGAACTTGAGAAGAGTTTGTTTGATGAACATAGCTGCACCATTGTTTGGGGCATATATATTTATGATTGTTATGTCTTGTTGGTGTATGGTTCCCTTGAGCAGTATGTAGTGTCCCTCATTATCTCTTTTGATTAACTTTGGCTTGAAATCTATTTTATTTGATATGAGTATGGACACTCCTGCTTGTTTCCGAAGTCCATATGAGTGATATGATTTTTCCCAACCTTTCACTTTCAGTCTATGTATGTCTTTTCCTATCAAATTCGTCTCCTGTAGGCAGCATATTGTTGGATCTTTTTTTTTTTTTTTTTGATCCATTCTACTAGCCTGTGTCTCTTAATTGGTAGTTTAAGCCATTAACATTTAGGGTTATTATTGAGATAATAATATTGAGATAATATTGAGATATTGAGATTGTTCTTCCAGCCATATTTGTTTATTTATGTTACTTAACATGGTTTGTTTTTCCTCTTTGATTATTTTTTCCCTTTACTGTACTACCTCCCACTGTTGGTTTTCATTGTTATTTTCCATTTCCTCTTCCTGTAATGTTTTGCCAAGGATGTTTTGAAGAGATGGTTTTCTAGCTGCAAATTCTTTTAACTTTTGTTTATCATGGAAGGTTTTAATTTCATCTTCCATCCTGAAGCTTAATTTCGCTGGATACACAATTCTTGGTTGGAACCCATTTTCTTTCAGCGTTTGAAATATGTTATTCCAGGATCTTCTAGCTTTCAGAGTCTGTGTTGAAAGATCAGCTGTTATCCTGATTGGTTTACCCCTAAATGTAATCTGCTTCCTTTCTCTTATAGCTTTTAAAATTCTCTCCTTATTCTGTATGTTGGGCATCTTCATTATAATGTGTCTAGGTGTAGATCTCTTATGATTTTGCACATTTGGCGTCCTCTAGGCTTCTAGGATTTGGGATTCTGTCTCATTCTTCAAGTCTGGGAAGTTTTCTCGTATTATTTCGTTGAACAGATTGCTCATTCCTTTGGTTTGAACCTCTATACCTTCCTGTATCCCAATGACTCTTAAGTTTGGTCTCTTTATGTTATCCCATATTTCTTGGATGTTCTGCTCATGGTTTCTTAACAGTCTCGCTGAGCTGTCTATGTTCTTTTCAAGTTGAAATACTTTGTCTTCATTGTCTGATGTTCTATCTTCTAAGTGTTCTACTCTGCTGGTAGTATTCTCATTTGAGTTTTTAAGTTGGTTTATTGCTTCCTGCATTTCTAGGATTTCTGTTTGTTTGTTTTTTATAACCTCTATCTCCCTGTATAGTTGATCATTTGCTTCTTGGATTTGTTTATGTAATTCATTGTCGAAGTGATTTTTCATTGTCTGATTTTGCTGTCTAATGTCTTCCTGAGACTCAAGATCATCTGAAGCATGTATATCCTGAATTCTTTATCTGACATTCCATCTGCTGCAGATATTACCTCTTCTAAAGTTGAGTTGACCTGCATTGCTTGTGGTCCTTTCTTTCCTTGTCTTTTCATACTGCTCGCGTTTCTTTCTGCTTGGTGAAACTGTTGTGTTATTGAATTTTCTCCCTATCTATTTATATTGCTCTTGTATAGTTGCAAAGTCTCCCTTGCAGGCCCAGGCAGCAGCTGTGCTCCTCCTCCAATTGGGGTGATCTGTCTATCATGCTGGCGGGCTGCTGGGCCCCGTCTCCGGGTCGCGTGGTCTGTCTACCTTGCTGGCAATGGCTGGGCCCCTCCTCCAATAGGGGTGATATGTCTACCACGCTGGCGGGCCGCTGGGCCTGTTCTCCAGGTTGCAGGTCTGCCTACCTTGCAGGCGCAGGTGGCGGCTGTGCCCTTCCTCCAATTGGGGTGATCTTTCAACTAGGCTGGCGGACCGCTGGGCCCCTTCTCCAGGATGCGTGGTCTGCCTACCTTGCGGGCGGCAACTGGGCCCTTCCTCCAACTGGGGTGATGTGTCTGCCACGCCGGGGGGCCACTGGGCCTGTTCTGTGGGTTGGTCACAGTTCTGCCTACCTTGCAGGCGCGGGTGGCGGCTCTGCCCCTCCTCCAATTGGGGTGATGTGTCTAGAAATCAACTTTTTATCCTGTTAATTTTGAAACATCTAATGGTTGATGTTGAGTGGATAGATGGAACATGAGTCTGGAGGTGAGTGATACAGATTACATACATGTAAGGGTTCTGTGTTTGGGATTGGGGTCACTAATGACTTCATAGCTGTGGCATGCTTGGTGGCTGGGAAAGTTTCTGTACAAAGGTACGGAATGCCTAGCTGCTTTAGCAATGCCCTACGTGAGGAGACTGTGCTAAAGTCTGATCAACCTGGACCTTGATCTCAGGCATATGGCTCCTGGGAATAAAGAAACTCTCTTATTAGACAACCACAATGTTTCACCAAACTCTGCTGTGTCTGAACCTTTACACATAAAAGTAACTTTAAACAATGGACTTTCTTGAGAGCTACACAAAGTTCCTAACAATGGACGTTGCAACAGTAGTATGTAACTGAGGAATAAGCTGCATAATGTGGCTAGCACTGTAACCTGCCTAGTGACACAATGAACAATAATGTACTGCTGATGCCATTGACCTAATGTAACCTATGGATATAAATAAAGCTGGCAGCTTAGCCATTCTGCCATCCTGCCTCTGCACCTTGCTTCTGTCTCCCTTTGATATCTTTACACATATGTAAATTTAAAAATAATCAGCAAATGTAGATTGTATCTCAAGCCATGATTCTCAATTATGTCACCAAGGATGGGGGCATGAATTGAGAAGAGATCAAAACACTAGGCCTTGGTGAATGCTGACATTAACAAGTTGGTGAAGTTAAAAGAACCAATTAAAGAGATAAAGGAGTAGCCAAAGAGGTAGAAGGAAAACCAACAGAGAGTTCTAGCAGACAAAAGAAATATTTCAGGAAGAGGAAGCAGGGAATAATCAATGATATCAAAAGCCACAGCAAGGTCAAGTACAATGAGTATGGAGATTCTGCACTCCAGACGTCACTTGTGACCTTGGTAGAAGTTTTAGTTGAAGTGTTGAAATAGATCAGAATGGATTCAGGGTGGAATGAGAGCAGGAAAACTGGAAACAGCATGTAGAGACAAATTTTTTCAAGTATTTTTTGATATAGAGAATAGTGAAGAAAAGGATCCATGGTGAAAAGGGAAAATGAGGTCAAAAGAGGACTCTTGAAAGCAAAGAGGACTGATTATTTTTCTGAAAGTAATAAGAGCATACTTCTTAGTTGATAGGAAAAATCCAAGGACCTAAAAATATGAATGTCTGTGGCAAAATCCTTGAGTAGAAAAAGGAGACATGATCTCGTGCTAGAAGTATAGGGTATAGCATTAGCAGTATGGGCTGATTTTGTGTCCATTGAAAGAAAAGGGGAAACAGATTCCTTGAACAAAGATATAAGCAGGGATGAAAATGTGATGGTGGAAATGTGTGGAAACTTTCTCCTGACTGTTGTGACTATTTTCACAGTGTTGGAAGAAAGGTCAATGAAATATTGATAGAATAATATAAATTTTAGATTCTCTATTGTGTCTCAGAATTATTGCAATCAAAGAACTGCAGGGAATGAATTACATTGAAAGTGGTTGTTAAAAAGTATGATCCTTGAAATTGAGCCCATAAAGAGATTTCAGTTATCAGTAATTGTATGGCAATGAATGTGCTCATGGAAGGGAGTGTGTACATTGGGGTGAAGGATAATGTTAGCAGAAGAGAAGTGATGAGGAAACTGAAATTAATATAGATGATGTCAGTGGATATCAGTAGGACATCCTTAAGTGGCCTCTAATCCAGTGCCATGATTTGAATACTTGTGGCCCTTCCCCCAAGTTTATGCTAGAACTAAGACGAAATGTGATAGTATGAAGGTGGTACCTGCAGAGAGTGATTGAGTCATGAGGGTGGAGCCCTACAAAATGGGGCTCGGGAAACCTAGCCATACCCTTTTTCTCTTTCATCCTTTCTGCCATGTGAGGATCCAGTGTTTGTCCCTTTTGCCTGTTTCACCCCTTTTGGCCAGTGAAGGTGCAACAAGAAGGTTCTTGGCCTTTAAGGAGACTCACAATCACCCACTAACCCCAGATGCTAGTGCCTGATTTTGGACTCCTTGACCTCTAGAACTGTAAGAAATAATTTTTTCCCCTGTATTTTATTATAGAAGAAGTTGTGGACTAAGATGCGTGGCCTCTGCACATCCATCAGCTGGAGTTTAAAGGGACTCCTAGAGTTCCGTGTGCTCCTGGCAATCACCTTGTATGTATTTGCTAGACAACCATTAAGACTTACCATGCCTTGATTCCTATTCCTCGGTGTCACCACCACGAAAAGCCCAGGATTTCCCAGGCAGCCACCACCCTTCAGACTGGAATTTGCATATGACTTCGTACATTGCCTTTTCTGACCCTATTCCACATTTATCCATTTTCTGAATCCCTTTGCCTGTACTTCCTCAATTGCAGGATGGGTTATCAGCAAAATCTCCCACATACTCAATTCTTAATCTTTCTGTAACTTGAGCCTGTCTCTGAGCTGAGGATTGCTTCAACACTGGTTCTCTCTAAGCAGTGGAGGCTTTCTCTCTCATGTCCCTCTTACAGAGATCTAGAGGTGGAGGTGCCTCATTTCCTCCTTCACATCAGTCTCTGCTTTTCGTTGCAATATCCCAGCTTTGAATCTCATATTATTAAACACTACCATCTACAACTTTCCTTATTTTAGTGGTCTATCATCCCTAAATAATTCTCTTATTCTTTGAGGATTTTGGCTACCAATCACATTCTCAAACATTCCTCTTATAAAAAAATCCTTAATAATTTAAATACCTTTCAGTGATACAGCAGTATTGTAATTACTATTGGTCTAAAGTGGTGGAGGTGTTATCTCCCTCCAAAGTCAGAAAAAAAAGGACTAAGTGTCATCTCACAACTTTTTCTGCACAAAAATATGACTTGAGAGACTGAGGGAAAAAATATCAAAATATCAAAAAATATGAGTTTGAGAAAAATATGATTTTATAGACTAAGGAAAAAAAGTATTGATAATATCTATTATTTAACTGGCAATAACCAAGAGTCAATTAAAGATTTATGGCAGTGGGAGTAATTTTGACCCCAAAATATATTTGGCAATGCCTGAAGACATAATTGGTTGTTGTACCCAAGAAAGGGAAATAGAGTATACTACTGGCATCTAGTGAAGAGATGGCAGGGATATTACTAAACTTTTGCAATGCATAGGACAGCCCACCACATGAAGAATCAGTTAGCCCAAAATATCTCTTGTGCTAGTTTATGGTGATAAAACTGGTTTTATGGTGGTAACTTCTCTCTAAGATATTCAGTTAGGAAAATACAGCTGATTTATACCTCTTTGGAAAGCTAGCATATTTTATATAGAATGAGAATACAGCAAAATCATTAAAAAATCTTAAACCTCTGGAAGATATAAAAGAATTTTTTAATATAAAAGGATGAAGTTCATACTTTTAGAACCTCCAGGAATTTTAAACTCTTTCCTCATGAGTACAGAAAGTTTAACTAGGTATTTTATCTTAAGGGGAAATGTGGCTTAGTTCATGATTTCAAGTTTCCATATTTTTCTTCATAGCTTAAGGATCTTTTAACTTAGAGGTCTTTTCTCCTAGGCTTCCATTAGGAAGAAAAATATTTTCAAATTGAATGTGATGTCATAGAAACTATTCTCCTGTTTGTAAATTGAGACTCTCGTCTGGTCTTTTGAGTTGCTTTATAAGTGTGCATGGAAGAGGATTGTTAGTCTTAACTGTGACCAACAATATCACTCTACAGAGTGACTGGCTTAATTCTATAGTCACTTATTCACTTATTTCCATTCATTAACCTTCTGCAATGCACAGAAAACCCCAATAAGCATCCATTCAGTATCCATTCATCCATTTATTTTAAAAGATTTTTAAAATTCCCAATATATGTTTAGCAGTGTATTAGCATTGGGGATAAGAGAATAAATAAGAAAAAAATATCCCTGACTCCGAATTGCTTTCACTATGCTGGAGGAGAGAACCATAGAAATTATAATTTAATAAATCATTATTCTGAAATTAAATTAAGAAATAAATAATAAAAACTGTTATAATAGCTCACAGACTGGAGTGACCCACAACTCTGTGTAGTGTTAGAAAGTAATTGCAGAAGGTCTACAATATTGAATGATATTTGAATTCAAACTTATGCATACAAAGAAATAGAAATTTATCATTTTGTGCAAGGCCATGGGCCATTCCTATGCATGGTACCTTATGACTTTTTCTGTTTAATGCTCATGGTAGTCCTACATGGTACATTTAGTCTCCAAAATTTCAAATGAGAAAACAGAAGGTCAGATAAAATGGTCAACTTACCATGAAAATAAGTAGTATAAGATATCTGGGTCTACATTTCACTTCCCAAACCTGTGTTCTTTCCAAAAAGCCATATGAAGGGGATAGGTTTGAATACTCACATTTTATAAGGTATACCAGATTTTTCTTTCTCAGTTAGCCCATCTCACCTGTAGCTCCTGGAATATCTGATTCTCATCCTACTATCATCTATAGCTGATCTGACCCATGAGCACCTATCAACAGGCAGGGCCAACTCAGTGAGATTCTTCCTCAAGAATACGGACAAAAAGACTACTCAAAAAGATGGTGTTCATGTGGTGATGGTTCGCTGCTCTAAGTCCCTCTGTGCTAGGACTGAAATCAACTAGAAGAAAGGAAGTGAGTCAGTATCCTATATGAGCTAACATGCTATAGGATCAGAAAGCATGAGTGAGCAAAGGAGGTTGTCAGAAGAAGAACACGAAGCAGAAAAGCTGCTGGAGAATGAGACATTGAGACAGCAACAGCTTCCCATTGAGTCTGACTGCATTCAGATCTTACAAGATCTTCTCACCACTACCACACCTACGAACTTTTAACTGCAGCTAAATTTTGACTAGAAAGCTTTTTAACAAAAAGAGATTCAAATGGAATGACATTTGTAAATATCAGAGCCATGGGACAATTAGAGACGGGTAGTTTGTAATCACAGGAGGAGAGTGAGCAACAGCTATATAATAATGAACCCCAGGAGGGAGGAAGGGAGGAATGAAAATATAAAATTCCTTGTACGTGAGGCTCAGCTTTTATTCCACAAGTTTGGGGGGGGGAGGGCTTTGAATGCTTTAAATATATCTGGGTCTAGATTATTGGCTTATTTATCCCTGTATCAACACACCTGGCCAAGAAACCTCTGCAAAGTCTGTGGTTAATAAATATTTGTTATATCAATGAAAAAAGTAAATAAGTTAAAAAAATGATCTTAAAACTCAGTTCTACATCACAGTTATAAGTAAAAACATGACTGATAGGAAAGTCAGTCATAAAGGTTTTTGCAAACTGGTTAGCATCAAAGGTGAATTGAGAGTAAGCCAACAGTGAAGCACACAGGCAACCCCACCAGCTGTGAGATGGGAGCTTGAGGCAGCCTGGTGTGTGCAGGAAGAGATGAGAGCATGACATGATTTTAAAAAATAAAGTTGTGTTGACAGAAGATGAATATAAGAGATCAATATGGGTCTGTTTGAGGAAGACCTGTATCACCTGCTAACAATCTTAAAATTAATGTTCTATAGTTTATAAGCAACCACTGAAGGATTTTCCATAGAGAAATTAATTTTTTCACTTATCAGAATATATATATATATATAATTTTATATTAAAATAAGAATATATTAAATGTTCTCTCTATATATTATATATATATATATATATATATATAATCTCTATATTATCTATAACAATATCTCTCTATAGAGAGATACAGATTATATATATATATACACACACAAAGTTACATCTTAGATATTATTCTTGGTGCAGTGAACTGAATTTGGGGACATAATAGTAAAAGTTCCCTAGTGGAATAAACATCTTATTGGGAAGAGACTCACAGGAAACAAAACACGTAAGCAAATATACAATTTAATTAGAGATAATATGAGCTATGGAAAAGGGATTTAAGCTAGGTAGGAGGAAGTAAGCATATTGATGCAGAGAGGGATGCAATTTTAACAGGGTGATTGCTGTTGAACTCACAAAGAAGATGATGTTTGAGCAAGGATTTGAAGGAGATGAGGAAGTGAACCTGCTAGAAATCTATTGGAAAAAATTCTAGAAAGGAATTCTCTCCAGCCACAAAAGATGGCCTGAGACAAGACAATGTCTAGCAAATCAGGGAAAGACAGAGGAACTCTAAGGACAAAATAGAATGCATAAAATGAGGAAGAGAAAAAAATGAGGTCAAAGAAGGAATGTGAGGTCAGTTTTTGTTGGGTTTTATAGCCAGAAGACATACTCTGGAAGGATAAACTAGTTGAATTAATATTGGTTCCAAATAATAGCAATTAGAATAAGCAAATATACCAGATCATATACAAAATATAAAGAAATAAATAGCAGATTTTTAGAAATTGCAGAAGACTAATGAATGTGAAGATGCACCAATAGATTATCCCAAATAAAGCCAGTAAGAAAAAAGAAAAAGCAGAAAATTGACAGAGCAGCCTTGACCTGGGTTGTCTAATGTACATTTAAATTGAACCTAAGAAATATGGAAGCACAGAAAAAAATAAGAAAATAGTGTCTAAAAAATTTTAATCTCACCAGGCATGGTGACTCATGCCTGTAATCCCAGCAATTCAGAACACTGAGTCAGAAGGATTACAAGTTTGTGGTGACCAGCCTAAGCATCTTAGTGAGACCCTGCTTCAAAATAAAATAAGAAGGAGTGGGGATATGGTCCCATGGTATAATTCTCCTGGGTTGTATCACCAGTACCACCAAAAATAATTTTTTCAATGCAAAGTATAAATCCAAGACCAAGAATCTCATAAAACTCTCAATATGATAGAGAAAAAATGGAACAAGCTTCATCACAATCAAACTGCTGAACACTAGAGGAAAATAGAAAATATAAATGAAGCCAAAGAACACATATGGAACAAAGTTAAGAGTTATTGCAGACTTGATGTCAGAAAGCATGCAAGCCAGAAAACAAAGGAATTACCTTAAAAATATCGAGAGAGAGAGAGAGAGAGAGAGAGAGAGAGAGAGAGAGAGAAAGTCTACCTAGAATATGCAAGAAAAAAAATACTAAATCACTGTTGAATGTGAAATGACAGCTCTTTAAACAAGAGCTGAGATAATTCATCTTTATTATACTGGCACTATAAGAAAGATTAAAGGAAAAATTTCCAGAAGAAAAATTTTACAATAGAAATTTGGATCCACACAAAGGAATTAAGATTGCTGGTTATGGTAAATATGTGGGCAAAGGTAAACACATTTTTTCAAAACATATTAACTTTTGTCTATCTAACACCTCCACAGCTATCACTCAGCTAATCCCCTGGACAAAGTCATCATCTTTCAATTTTCCATCTAGATTTCTACATTAGCCTCCTACCTGGTCTTCCTGATTCTCTCTTTTCTCCAACACAATCTATTCCCAATGCAGCCAGACTACTTCACAAGTGTATACATTGAGGATTATATCCCCTCTTTGCTCAGAATCTCCAATGGCTTCTTGGCTTATTTGTAGTAAAAGACAAAGACTTCATGATGCCTATAAGACCTATAATGTTGACTCTTCCAATTTTACCCTCCTTCCTCTGATACTTCATCTTCGAATACCTTCCCCATCATTCACTCTATCTAGCAACATTGGACAGTCCTTAAGGACACCAGTTGGGTTAGTCAGCTTTCTATGGCTGTGACAAAATACCCGAGATAAACAACTTAAAGGAGTAAATATTTATTTATTTTGACTCAGAGTTTCAGAGGTTTCAGTCCACAGTTGGTGGGCTCCACTGTTTTGGTACCTATATAAGGCAGAACATAATGGTGGGGAATGCATGGAGGAGAGACACTGCTCACCTCAAGGTTACCAGTAAGAAAAGAGAGAAGACAGGGTGTGGGTTCTGAAATTCCCTTTAGGGCACACCCCCTAATGACCTCAGTTCCTTCCAAGAGGCACTACCTTTCAAAAATTCTACTACCTCCTAATAGCACTATGGACTGGTAACTAGTCCTTTAGTGTATGAACCTTTGGTGGATATGTAAGATTCAAACTGTAATACCAAGCATTACCCTATCTGACAGTCTTTATTCTTTTCTCTACCAGAACACTTGTCTCCAATATGTCCACATAGCCACTCTTTCATCTCTTTTGGTTTTTGTACAATGTCATCCTCGCAGGGAAGTCTTCCTTTATCTACATTTTAAAATCATACATTCTGAACCCCAATATTTCTTCTCCTTCTTCCATGAAAATTTTACACAATATTAATTGCCATCTGACACATTCTTCATTTTCCTATTTTGTTTATTGTCTGTCTCTTATACTTATATGGAACGTACACATGTTCCCAAACGTACTCTCAATGACATTTACCTTGACTCTCCCAGAACCATTGGACCCTCCTGTTTCCCATTCAGACCACAAAGCATGAGAGTTCAAGTCGACAATGTCCTGCTAGCACTTGGTATTGTCAGGCTTTTTCACTTTGGCCATTCTAGTGGAAAGGAAGGACTTGATCTCTCAAGGATGAAAACTATTTCTGGGAAAAAAAAAGGGGTATGCTCTGGGACAAAAAGCACCTGATAGTACACACTAATACAGGAGAAATATCACTCTCCACCAAACGTGTAAAATCATGGAAGGAGCTCAATTCTAACTTAAACATTTTTAGTGTAAGCATTCAACCAAAGGAAAAATGAATTTTTCACAAATTGAATATATACATTAATACTGATATTGCCCAGAACCCAAAGCAAAATATTGCAAGCGGTTAGAATTTCCTTTGTGTTCCCTTCTTCTCACCATTATCCTCAAGGATAACTACATTCAGGCTTCCTCTTGATTAGTTTGACTGTTCTTCTTTCCTTTATTCTTTCTTTTTAACCTTATGTAAGGCAGATCAAATTATATAAACTATTGTGGCATCAGGCTTCTTTTACTCTCATATGCTTTCTGTAGTTGAATATATATTGTTTATGCTCATTGCTGTGTATTATTTAGTAATTCATTTATCTGTTCTACTATTAGTAGGAATTTGAGTATTTCTGGTTTGGGACTATTTTACTGCTAGTACTAATCTAGAGTGACTTTTGGTTAACAAACGAATACATAATTTTGTTTGATATACGAAATAGTAGAATTGCTGGCTTCCAGGTTACACATGTTTAACTTTAGAAGATATTGCCAGTGTTCTGATTTTACTTATTATAAAACATACCACTTTTGATTAAAGGCAATGAAGTATTTTATTTTATGGTTATTGCAAGAGTACTTATATATGGAAATTCATCTTTTTAACTGAACACAATCCTGTACTGCCTATTACACAGTATTTGTTTCATATGTTGTCTTTAGTTTTCTAGTTATAATAGGAGAGTAAAACCAGTCAATTTGACACAGCTGGAAAAGAAGTCCCCTTAGTTTATTTCATTTTTATTTTCTCTCAACATATTTTGAAGCTTTCTATGAAGAGGTCTTGCATGCAATTTCTTTATTCCTTGATAGTTGATGCCTTTAATGATTTTGTAAATTGTATCATTAAAATTTTTCATTCTACTTACTTTTTGGTATGTAGAAGTACAATTGATTTTTCAGTACTAATCTGTTATCCAGCAATCTTGTTAAATTCAGTGATTAATTTCAATAAGGTAGCTATAGATTCTTTTTATTGTTTTAGAATATAGTCATGTAGTGCTCAATTAATTTCTGCCTGTACGATCCTTGTGTTTATTATTTATTTATTTATTTGCAATATTACAGTGGCTGGAGTATCCAATATAATGTTATATAGAACAGGTATTCAATAGTAAGAATCCTTGTCTCATTCCTAATTTCTGGGTAAAGCACTGAATATTTTATCATTGAATATAACAATTTCTCTAAGGATATTTTGAGATATTCATAAAATCAAGGCAATTCCCTCCTATTCCTAGTTTATTTCGAGTTTGATTTTTCTCATAAATTGTGTTAAATTTTGTTTCAGGGTTTTTCTGTGTTTATTGATTTTTATACTTTACCTCTGTTAATGTGGTATATCAAATAATTAACTTTAAAATGTTAAAACAGGTGTGCAAAACAGAAGTAAACCATGCTGGTAGAGGGATTCTATATACTTTCTATATTATATATGTTATACATTGTTAAATTTTAGTTAATATTTTATTGGGAACTTTTGTATCTATTTTCCTTGAGAAATGTTAATCTGTATTATTCCTGCTGTGTAATGTCATTGTTGATTCTTAGAAAGACTTAGGGATCTTCTCTCCCTTATTCTCTGGAAAAATCTGTCCTTTTTGATTTTATTTAAAAAATATCTAACAGTGAAGACATATGGGACTGTCTTTATACTCTCAAAGAAGGGTTTTAGTAAGACATTCATTTTCTTTGATAAATTTACAAATATTTTGATTTTTAAATTTCTTTTAGTTTTGTAAGATACATTTCAAGAAATTCATCTATTTAATCTGAATAGGGTTATTAATTGTTATTCCTAATATTCCTTTATCATTTGGAAGAAAAATAATGTAATTATGGTTAGTAGAAACAATATTCTATGTCTTTCAATGTCAATTAGAATAAGTTTGTAATTGTTTTCTGCAGGTCGTTTATGACTTTTTCGGCTTGGTTTTTCAGCCATAGAGAGAAGTATACTAAAGTCTTCCATGAGGCTTTGGATTTATTTATTTATTCTTTATTTTAGGTCTATCAAACTTTTTATTGCATGTTTGAAATTATTAAGGGCAAACAAATGCAATGATACTGCTATCATTTTTGCATTACTACTATCGGTTATCTGTAGTTTTGGAGTTTGCCAATTTTATAAGAATTTTCGAAGACCTAATGTTTTACTTTATCCAAGTGTTTTATGTTGGGTTTCATATTTCATTAGTTTTTATTCACTTTTATATCTTTCTACTTTCTTTGGGTTTAATCTTTTCTCTTATTCCTGGATTTAAGTTCTTGGTTTTCATTCTTTATCTTCTACTATGTATTAATGCTACAAAATCTCCATTAAGCAGTGTTATAAAATATCATCTATTCAGTTCTTTACTTTTAAATACTTTTGAATTTGGGTCTATTTAAAAATGTTCTTAACACTGGACTGTTACAAAGTCATTGTGAGCCTCCAGGCTTTCCTGCTTAACATTTTCTTATTGAAGTTTGCCTTATTCCCCTGTGATCATAGAATGTACTCTGTGATCTTCCACAATTCATTCAAACTTTTCTATTTGTATTGTTTTATTTGTTTTATGCTATGTTCCAAGTAGACAGGAAAATAACATGATTATGGTTAGTAGAAACAGTATTCCATTTCCTTAAATATCAATTAGATTGAGTTTATAATTGTTTCCTATAGGTCTTCTATGTCCTTACTGATTATTTTTCTTCTTGGTTTATCAACAATAGGAAGAAGTATGCTTAAAATCTTCCACTATATTTTGGATGTATTTATTATTTGTTTTAGTTCTGTCAAAATTTGTATTGAATCTTTTGAGGCTATTAAGGGCAAACAAATCAATTGTTGTGTATCTCATTATATGAAGTCCATTAATATTATGGAATGACTGTCTATTCTTAATAACACTTAAGGTACACTTCAATATTAATATAGATACCTCAGGTTTTCTATAATTAATGTTTGTGTAGTATATCTTTCCTCCTTTCAACGTTTTTATCTCTTGTGAGGAACATAGGAGAATCTTTGGTTCATTTCATTTTGCTTTGTATCTACTCTAATCTGATAGTCTTAGCCTTTTAATTGAAGTGTTTATTTCATTTACATTGAAGCAATTACAGAACTAGGTGTGTTTCATTTTTCCTTTCATAATTTTTACTAATCAAGTATGTATTTTATTATCATTTCATTTTGTCTTCTAAGAACATATCCATTATATTCAATAGGTGGTTATTTTAGATATTAAAACATATATCCATCTTACAATTTAATACAAATTGTAACTTTTAACACTTCTTCCATTCTTTTAGAACTTTAGAGTCTTTTGAACCCTATTTATCTCCTTCCACTAATTGTACTACTTTACTTGCATTTTAGTTCTCTATATATTCATTTGGGTTTACCCATATATTTACCTTTCCTGATTCATTTTTTTTTCTTTTGACAGTTTCCTACCACTATTGGAATAATTTTCCTCACAAACTGAAAACTTAAGCCTTAACAACACTGTCTAGTATTTCTTGTTGGACAGATTGTCAGCTATTTTTTATCAAATTTTGCTTACAAGAAATTGTCTTTCTTCCACCATTTATTTTTACGGGGCATTGAAAACTCTATATGGTAAATGTGCTGTATTTTTTTTTCCTTTTAGTATCATAACATTCTCTTATATTGCCGTCTAATAATTTTCTTTTAGTTGAGAATTCAGTTTTGTAAACTCCATGATTGCTTCAGTGAAGATACTCTATCTTATTTCTTTGGCTACCCTTTAAAAAATTATTTATTTATTTATTTATTTTTAATTTATTTTTTTAGTTGTAGTTGTAGTTTGAAACAATACATTTTTTTTTTTTAATGTGGTGCTGAAGATCGAATCCAGAGCCTCACACGTGCTAGGCAAGCACTCTACTACTGAGCCACACCCCTAGCCCTTGTCTTTTTTTAAAATATGTTTTTGCCTTTAGTTTTTAACAATTTTACCATTAGGTGACTAGTTTAATTTTATGTATGTTAATTCTGCTTCATTATTTATATTAATTCTCCTTCATCCTTCACACTGAAGGAAGAAATTGACTGAGACACAAGAAGATGGAAAGACCTACCATATTCATGGATAGGCAGAATGAATACTGTCAAAATGACCATGCTATCAAAAGTGATCAACAGACTCAATACAATCCCCACCAAAATACCAATGACATTGTTCACAAAACTAGAAAAAACACTCCTAAAATTTATTTGGAAGAATAAAAACCCATAACAGTCAAAACAATTATAGGCCCAAACTGCAATGCTGGAGGCATCACAATAGCTGACTTCAAGTTATACTACAGAGCTATAGCAACAAAACCTGCATGGTATTGGCATAAAAACAGACACATAGACCAATGTATAGAATAGAAGACAAAAAGACAAACACATCTACAGACATCTGATTTTTTGAGAAAGATGCCAGAAACATATTTTGAAAAAAAAAAAATTAATTTTTTTTAACAAGTAATGCTGGGAAAACTGGTTATCCACAATAACCAACTCAAAAAGGATGAAAGACCCAGAAATTAGACCAGAAGCTGTGCAACTCCTAGAAGAAAATGTAGGGACAACACTCCAACATATAGGTGCAGGCAACAACTTTCTCCAAAGAACCCCTAAAGCTCTAGAAATAATGCCAAGAGTTAATAAATGTGATGGTATCAAATTACAAAGCTTCTGCACAACAAAGAAAAGTATTAAGAATGTGAAGAGAAAACCACACACACACATACTGGAGTTTTATTCAGCCATAAAAAATGAAATTATGTCATTTTTCAGAAAAATGCATGGAATGTAAAAACATTATTTTACGTGAAGTAAGCCAAACTCAGAAGGTTGAGGATTATATGTTTTCTCTCCTGTGGAAGCTAGATAGGAAAAAGGAAAATAAAGCTGGGGGATATCTCATAAAAATCGAAAAGATTAGTAGAGTAAAGGAAAGTGACCAGTGTGGAGGGAGGCGGAGAGAAAGGGGCAAAATGCTGAGGAGTGATATAGACCAAATTATATTCTTATATTATTGTGTGCATGTACAAACATATAACAATAAATCCTACCATTATGTACAATCATAATGCATCAATTAAAAATATGGGGGAAAAATCCCTTCATTTTCTAAGATGATATTTTTAACAATGTTGCACAATTTTAAGCCATTCTCTTTTCAAATACATGTCTTGTCCATTCTGTCATTCTTTGCGTATTTGAATGCCAATTATACCAATATTAGACATTCTGAAAACGTTTCCTTTACATTACATTTTATTCATTCTCATTCGCTCGCTCTCTCTCCCCTCCCTCTCCTCAGTGTTTAATTAGTTTGTTTCACTCTTGTTTATCTGTGTCTCTTCTTGTCTACCCTATCCATAGACCTCTTCATTTCAGACACTGTACTTTTGAGCTCTAAAATATATATTTAATATATTCAAAATTACTCCAAATTTATCTTTTGTCTTGTCTATCTTTTCCCCTAATACAGTAATTATGCTTACTTAAAAAATGTCTAAGACTTTCAATATTTGGATCATCTGTGAGTCTGTTTCTATTGAATGCATTTTTACATCCTTATTGATGATATTTTCATACTATTTTGTA
This sequence comes from Callospermophilus lateralis, assembly GCF_048772815.1. Classification (NCBI taxonomy): domain Eukaryota; kingdom Metazoa; phylum Chordata; class Mammalia; order Rodentia; family Sciuridae; genus Callospermophilus; species Callospermophilus lateralis. The sequence continues at coordinate 120,486,774 of NC_135306.1, read as the reverse complement.
AAGAGAGTAATTTTTTATTGTATATAAAGAACCAGACATTGTGTTTGCAAAAACCACACAATGTTATTTTTCAGGAAGAGCAATCTTTTTCCTCTGTTAGATAAGATGAATGACTGATCTCAACACATTTAGAAGTTCTCTTTTTCTAGGGCTGAATTTCAGTCTATTATGATATCCTCTGGGCTGGGGATGTGGCTCAAGCGGTAGCGCACTCGCCTAGCATGCGTGCGGCCTGGGTTCGATCCTCAGCACCGCATACAAACAAAGATGCTGTGTCCGCCGAAAACTAAAAAATAAATATTAAAAAAACTCTCTCTCTCTCTTAAAAAAAAAAAAAGACATTATTATTTAAAAAAAAAAAAAATCCTCCACCTCTGTTTACCCCTATTTCTAAGATGTGACACTACTGGACTTCTGACTTAGGTCCTAGTGCCTTTTCTCATTTCTGAAAGACTATAGGAGCTTTGTCCTTCAAGGATCCTCAGCCCAGCTTTCTAGGCACACTGTTTCAAAACTGGTAAAATCCTTACTAGGCAGGGAAGTTGCATGTTTGAGACAGCACTGCAGGATTTTGCAGGATGGTTTTTTTCAAGGCACCACAAGTCTGTAGGAAATGTTAAATCTACCTGAGGAAGCTTTGGTATAGGTTCCCAAGCTTTTGTGCAATTTTCCCTGGGGTAAACCCACTTTTGTTTAAGTTCTCTTTAAATTTTTAGCCTCTCAAAATTGCTATTTGTTTTTTCTCATTTATCTTTCCTCTACCTGGACCTAGCTAGATTCTTAGCCAGTGCCAGAATTTTCAAATTCTCATAGGAAAAGAGTAAAACACATAGCAATGTTGGTTCCCTTTAGATGAGTGGTTTTGTTTTTCCTTCATAGAAATTTAGCTCACTCTGTTATTATTTCTTCAACAGGAATATGATATCTTTAAAATATACTATTTAAAATTAATTATCCAAATTTTTTAATTTGTTGCAACAAGAACATGGTCTTTCTGTACACAACCACATAATATTCAGAAGTGGATATGTCTGCAACTTTTGCATTTTTGCATTTTTGCATTTTATCTTCTAAACTGGAGAACTGGTGCTAAGACCTACAGGAAACATGTTTTCCCTGGATACATCTAAGGCTTAACACATCCTAGAACACAGAAAAGTAATTTCCTATACCTTAAAAAAGTCTCATTTATTTTATTTGTATTACATGGAATTTCACTATTTGTGAATTAGTTTCATAATATGAGCTGTTGTTCTCATTAAACTGAAAGGGGCAACATTTTAATGTATATTATGCCCACATGCCATAGTGTAGTTTAATTTTATCAGGTTTATTTTGTGATCACATAGCAAAAAGGAAAATTGAAAATAATCTGAGAACACATAGAAAGCTGTTATGGGTTAGATATGAGGTGTCCCCAAAAGTTCATGTGTGAGACAATTCAAGAAAGTTTATAGTAAAATGATTGAGTTATAAGAGCCTTAACTCATTCAGTGCATTGTTCCACTTGAATGGATTAACTGGTTGGTGATTGTAGGCAGGTAGGGTATGATTAGAGGAAGTAAATCTTTGAGAGCATGCCTTTGGCCCTAGTGAATGGAGCAATCTCTAATTTCGGTCATGTCCTGAGCTGCTTTCCTCTACCACATCCCTTCGCCATGGTGTTCTGTTTCATCTTGGGACCAGAGCAATGGAGTTGGCCATCTATGGACTGAGATCTCTGAAACTGTGAACACTAAATAAACTTTTCCTTCTCTGAAATTGTTCTTGTTGGGTCTTTTGGTCACAGCAGTGAAAAAGCTGGCTTACAAAAGGACTACACAGGAAGAAGGAAAAAATAAGATGAGGAAATATACCACCAATGACCAGATTACCCAAGTGTTACAGAAATCACCTTGCACTAGATGATTCCCTTCTTCATCATCAATAGGTAGGGTAAGCACCAGTGTTCCGATATTACTATAGTTAAAGTGATCATTCTTCTAAGTGTTTCAATTACTGGATAATTTTAAAACTTATTACTTATCAATTGATATACATTATGAAATGGCTAAAAAGTGGCTAATTAACATATGCATGATACCACACACTTACCATTATGCTATAAATTTCATATACAAGGAAACTAGAGCAGAGTGTTTACCTTTTCAATGATTACTTGACTAGAAAAAAATATATCTAGGTATTTTAGAGGAATGTAACAGATGGACTAGATGCATCTGGGGATGCATTAAAGCCTACTTCTAACTCTTGTTCTACTCCTCCTGAGTGAGATAGCTAGAAATTTATGATGTGCTCTTTAATTTCAAATGTATGCTGGTGATACCAACAGCCACTTTGTTTACATTGTTTCTGTATGAGTAGATTGATGATTTGTACCCAATTTAACTGATTCCTCAAATATTTCTTGTAGATTTATAATCTGGAGAGAAAATTTATCAAATACAGTTAAGAAAGAAATTTGGAAAATTGCATCTTGAAGTCTATTGGGCCTCCATGCTTGCTTGTGTTCTTTCTCCAAGGTATCTTACTCTTTACCTTCATTAAAACCCAATCTGAGTACCATTGGTGGAGTCTCATGAATCCTTTCAACCACTGAACTACATATAATTGTTTTGTAGTAGGATTCAAACCCAAGGAGTGCTAGAGAATAAAACTAGAGAAAGAATTGGGAACCTCATGGGAAAATTTGCTGCACGTCAAATTAAGGAATTTGGGGGTTTTCTTGCCACGGCTCAATATATTTTAAGAGTAAAGTGGACAGTTTTGAGATTTAAAGACTCCATCCCTGCAATTAATGTGGTCATGTGTAGACACATGATGTCTTGCATAATTCCAGGGTGTCCTCTGACTTGCATAACAGCCGTCCTGTTTATGAAAGCATGAGGAGCAGATTGCGGAGATGTCTTTGGAGACCGGAGATTACTGTTAAGTAAAAACAAATCTAGATTTTAATAAAGAGAGACTATTTGGAGAGACTATTGTGAAAAAGAAAACACTGTGACTACAAGATCTTCAACTATGTCATAGGACAGACAGAAAAGGTCTTTCTTTATCAGGGTAAACAAGGCCTGAAAATTTAAGGTAAGGATGTCCTGGACAGACAGTGAGATCAGTAGAGGATGCTCAACAGGCGTTTTAAGGAGGGCCTGTTCTGTCTTAGCTATTGCATCAGGCTAGGCTCAAGTTTCAGGTCCTATAGAAAGGAGAGAATTGTAACTAAGTTGGTTAAGTCAAATTAAAAAGCATTTTGTTTAACTGGTTGGGACAAACAATTCAGCTTATCATTTATAAGACAAAACACAGAAATTTGGAGGGTCTTTGGCCTTGTCCTAAGGTAGGCAAGGGACTCTTCTCTATGTCTTCTGAGGAAGCGCTTTCTCTCAGTAAATTGTTTCTGGGAACACAAAGCATGGGGGAGATTTCTTTCATCCTTGCTGTTTTCCAGGATTACAGGGCTCAGGCATGATTCAAAATTGTCATTAATCAGGAGACTGTTGTAAATGTTCATGTAATAGATGATTAGAAATTTAAATAATAAAGGGTGTTCAGAGCCCTTGGAGCATTTGTTCTACATCCTATCTGGAGGAAGGAAACAGAATTAATGTTGCATTTGCATGAAAAAAAAAATACAGTGAACCATTCATAACTGCAGGTTTTGCTTCTGCAGGTTCAATGAACTGTAGATTGAGAATAGTCAAAAATATTAACAAATACAGACTTTTTGTCATTCCTTAAAAATATAGCTTAACAACTATCTACATAACATGTTATTTAGTTAAATATCATAAGTAATATCAAAATGATTTTAAATATTCAGGAATAGGTTCTTAGATTATACACCAATACCATACACCATTTCATAGGAACATCTGTGAATTTTGGTATCTGTGGGGGTTGATATGTTTTGAATATCATGTGTCTCCCCAAGAGCTCCTGTGTTAATGCAGGCATGTTCAGAGGTGGAATGATTAGATTATGAGAGCTGTAACTTAAGGAATCCACCTAATTTGAATGCACTGAATGGGTGGAAAGTGTAGGTAGGTGGAGCATAACTGGAGGTGGTGAGTCACTGGGGGTGTTCCCTGGAAGGGTTCTGAGTGGAGCAGCTTGCTCTGCCACACACTTCCATCATGATATTCTGCCTTACCTTGCACACAGAACAATGGAGTCGGTTGACCATGGACTAAATCTCTGAAACTATGAGCTCAAAATACTCTTTTATTCCTCTAAGTCATTCATATCAGGTACTTGGTCAGAGCCATAAAAACTGACCAATACAGGGGTCCTGAAACCAACTCCCCCTGAATACCAAAGGATAACTGTAAATGTCCCCACGGTTGACCGCCTTTCTGTAGCTTAATACTATTTTACCCAGAGTTTTTCTAATACTCTTTAGTCCTCTCCATCTTATTAGGTTGTTATAAGTAGTAAAAATTGCGTGTAAAGAATTAATACAGAGACTGGCACACAGAAAGCAAGCTCTCAATAATTTTTATTTATATTTGATTTTTTTCCCCTTCCTATTCTTGTTCTTGCTGCTGCTGAACACAAAATACATTGTCACTCAGTGTAGAAACCCCATCTAGGATTTTTATTTAATTAACAGTGATTGTGAACAAACTAAAACTAGACAGATTTGAATATTAATTACTGGTCAGTTTCTCTAGAAAATAATTTCATAACTACCATATATAAATCAGTATTCCAAATGCCAAGGATAAAAGAAATATTTCTGCTCCTGCTTTCTGTGATAACTCCCAAGTGTGAAGTATTCCCATTTCTTATTTTTTAAGTTGTGTGCTACAACCCATGTCATTTAGAGGTTGTTCTATCTACCCATTCCTGTTACATTTTATTGTCTGAAAGCTGCTGGAAGGTAACTAGAAAATGTTTTCCATACTCTCTATTGCACTATTACTTCTTCTAATCACCTCTAATTGTGCCTACAACTGAGACAATTAGTAAATAATTACAGATTCCCTTTTTTGTAATTTCCATTGTTGCTTTTTAAATTCTGAGAAGCTTCACTAATTTTGACAGCTGTAGTAATGTGTCTCTTTCCCTTCCCCCTCCAAAAAATAGTGCTCTCAAATCCTGCTTAATAGTTATTGCATATTCTTGAATTAGATTGCAATAAACAATATTAATTTTCTAGAGGAAAACCCAAGCTTTCTTATTGAAACTACTAAGACCATGGTGGAAACAAAGAAAATTCCCTGAAATATTCAATAAATATTTATCTACATGCATAATAACTGAACGCATTAGTTTAACCTGGATATACTTAACTATCTATCCATACATACAACAGTTGAGCTTTTCCTTGAGAGGGGATTTAAAAAAAAAAAAGCATGAAAATGCTTATTTTTTCAACTGTTCTGCTTCAATTATTGTTGTATGTTCTTTGAGTCCTATATACTCTTACATATAAATTTTAAATAATGACTCACCCAGCAGTCATAACACAATTGCATCCCATCAATTCAGACCTATAGGATAGCATATATTTGATTTAGACTCTTGCTTTCAAATTATGATTCCTGGAAAGATAGCCAAATCACTAAGGAGCTTGTTAGAAGTTTAGAATTGAGGACCAAACCTAGACCTCCTAAATCAGAAGGTGCACTTTAGCAAGTGATGTGATGCAAATGCACATAAAGTTGTAGAAGCTTTGTTCTAGCCCAGGATGCATATTTTGATCCCTGTTTTTAAAATGTAGCTGCCAAGTTCCCAGTCCAGATATACTGAATGCAAATCTCTAAACTGAAGCTCAGGGTTTGCTTTAAGTTTTCACAAGTGATTTTCTATAAAAAGTCAGGATTGAAAATTACTGATCAAAAAGAATTCTTTAATGAGCTGACCCTAATATGCTTAAATACTTATGCATACTTTAGAAAAAAAGATTTTTTAAAAATAAAGAGAATAGATTCTATCTTTTCCTGTAGGCAAAGTTTTAAAAATAGAAACAATCTCCGTAGGATGAAAGGTTCTGTAAAATCAATATTTGTATAAGTGGTTGCACATTAAGAATCTCTTTGGAAAGAAGATAATTATGTAGTGAGCCATTCAATGTGCTCAAATGTTAAAACACAGTATACAGAAGAAAGGATGGAGCTGGATAAGAAAAAGTATAGCAAGGTGACATCAAATTATATGATACAAAAATTAAAATCTAAAATTTACTCATTTATTTATTTTTAAGTATTTATTCTAACAAATTTTGTTTGTTGAATATACCCTCAGTTTCAGACCATTATGCAAAGCACTAAAATAAGCCAAGCTGTAAAAAATGTGAATGCAATATGCACACATGTTCTTAGGTCTATGTTCAGGTCAGTGAGATAGGATAGAGCCACTGCCTGGTAAAGCTATGGTTTTCAAAAAAAACTTTTCAGAGAAAGAATATTGATCCTTATGTCTATCCTCTTTGCCATTAAGAATAATATGCTAAAAGGAAAAGATAGATCAAACATTGTGTAAAAGGAATTCAAACTCCAAAAGGAAATGAGTTATTAAGAGAACACATAGCCGGGCATGATGACACACACCTGTAATCTCAGGGGCTCTGGAGGTTGAGGCAGGAGAATCCCAAGTTTAAAGCCAGGCTCAGCAACTTAGCAAGGCCCTAAGCAACTTGGCAAGACCCTGTCTCAAAATAAAAAAATAAAATTGGCTGGGGATGTAGCTCAGTGGTTAAGTGCCCTGGGTTCAATCCCTGAAACCAAAAAAAAAAAAAAAAAAAAAAAAAAAGCGAGCAAGAGAGAGAACATATAGTTCTTATAAATTAAGTCGTGCCTGCAAAATTATCTATCAATGCATGGAAAATCTTACAAGTGTGTTACCTTTTCTAGACAGGTGGCACCTGTCCTGTGGCTTTGAATCCCACTACTTTGCCTTTTTACTGTGCAATGGAATATCCCCTCAATATTCTTTAATTCCTAATTCCCTTAATAAGCCTTTTTGTTACAAGAAGTATAAAATGTCTTCTAAACTGGTTGCACTAGAAATACTATTAATTTAAGATAGAAAAATACCACTTGACATCTTAAATATGCTATTACTCTTGGGTTCCATTTGACAGTATACTAAAGCCAGTTTCTATAAGTTTAGGAGAATCAATTTGGAATAGGTCTACCCAACCCTGAATTTAGTAATGTCCCATAGAATATACCAAAATTGGTCATGGTGGGACTATAAAAAAATCAATGTATGCTATAAATAAGTCTTTTTTAAAAAATCGGGTTCATATGATACCATTGGAAATTCTCAGTGAAAATATATATAAAAAAATCACTGCAGAAACAAATACAAATTCAAATGAACCTAAAAATTGTTTAATTTTTAGAAAGTTTTTTTTTCAGTATCAGCCCTAACACTTTTTTGATTGCTATCATTTTGTTTAGCCTTCCTAGATATTTCAATAGTCCCCTTTGTTCCAACTCCATTGATCAAATCTCTGTTTCTGAGCATTATATATGTTGATTCATTCATTATATATCCTTTTATGTCTTATATTTTTGTTTAAAAGCTATGGTTGTAAGATTTATCCATATTGTTGATTGAAATGCTTTTTTTTCATTTTCACTGCTTTATAATAAGCCCTGTACTATGGTACAATTTATTTTTCCATCAATTGTTGATAAACATTTGAATTGCATCCTCTTTGGGTCTTAACAACTTCATGTGTGTATGAATTTCCATGAAATGTATCTAGAACTGAAAATCTGAATTGAAGAATATGTGTATGTTCACCTTCAGAAAATACTATTAAAGTTTTCCAGAGTGGCTATAACAATTTATATTCACATCCATAATTCTATGAGTATTTAGTTACTCCACATTCTCACAAGTGCTTGACATTGTCAGTCTTTTCCACGTTAGTCATTATAGTGTGTATCAAACTGTAATTAAGGTGTCGATTTGGTTTTCTTCCACGAGCAAAGAGGTTAAGCACTTTTTCAATGCTCATTGGCCACTGGGAAGTACTCATTTTTTAATCTCCTCTTCAAGTTACTGTTTTTGTTTTGACAATTTTCCAATCAGTTTGGTTGACTTTTTTCTATTGATTAAGAAAAGTTCTTTATATATTTTGGAAGAGTCTTTAGCATTTCCAAAAGTACTGAGGATGTATATTAACTTTTAGAATTGCTTTTTCACTTTCTTAATGGACTCTTCCTAGTAACAGAATTATTTCAATTTTAATAGTCAAAAGTGCTTTTTAAATTTTTTATTTAGTTAGTTTGATAATATTTTCTTTAGAATATTTTAATCTATTTGCATTAGAAAAGTAAAAATATTTGAATCTATGTGCATTATGTGTTTTAAAATGTACTTGTTAGGTTTTGATACAATATTATACATATCTCAGATAATGTCTCAGTTAATATATCATTCTAACTTCTTCTCTAGAACTTAAAAAAAAATTTTTTTGGTTATAGAAGAACAAAATACCTTTATTTTATTTATTTATTTTTATGTGGTGCTGAGGATCGAACCCAGTGCCTCACACACGCTAGGTAAGTGCTCTACCACTGAGCCATTACTGAAGCCCCCTTCTCTAGAACATTTTTTATTAGGTCAATGCCATCATTAGTTGAACTGTGGGAAATAAAAAAACATTTGGTAGAAAGTACATAGCATAGAGGGTCTTTTTGGGGGGGTGGGGTGGATAATGTATACAATCTATTTCATTAGTTTGACTAATTTAATGTTCTCTTTTTTAGAGGAATATGTTCTGTATATTGTATTTTTATAGGATTTTGTCTATTTCATCCAAATTTATAGCCATCAAGATTTTCACTTTTTATTGTTAACATTATTTCTAATTTCTGTATTTCTTATCTTCATTATTTTCTTTCTTCTATTTTCTTTGGGTTACTTTTCTATTCTGTTTCTAACTTCTTTGATATGAATATTTAGATCATTAATTGTCATTTTTGCTGTCTACATCTAAGTCTACAGTTTTCTCTATAGGCATGGAAGAAGCTGTATTACATAAGTTTTAAAGTGAGTATTTTCATTATTTATTTCTAAATATTTTCCAAATTTAATTAGAAAAAATAGAGATGTATTACTTAATTTTCAAACATAAGATATTTTCTAATTATTTTTTAATTATTTCTAGTATGATTCCACTTTCTTGTGGTAAGAAAACATATTAAGTAAATTGAATCCTGATTCTGTTGAGATTTTCTTGATGGCCTGTTGTATTGTTGATTTCAATACATGTTCCATGTGCACTTAATGGGTGTTCTTGAGTTTTATATGTGGTATTGTATATAGTCAATTAGGTCAAATTTGTTACATATGGCATTCAAGGGTCCTATAGTCTTAGTGATTTTTTTTTCTTTATGTTACTGAGAGAAATGTATAAAATGTTTATAAATGTGGAGTTGTATATTTCTCCTTATATCACTAATTTGTTATAAATGCCTTGGGAAAAAATGGCAGCTGAGAAGTTACATGTGAAAATCAATAGCTTATAAAGCATTTTTTTAAGTCTGATATTAAAGAAGCGTACTTACTTCTTAATTTGTACCTTGATTGATACAGTGTGATATATAGAAATGCTGTTTCCTGTTCCTGCTTACTGGGGGCTCACCATTATATTTTTTTTAGAGACTAGTCCATTCCAAACGTCTTCAAGCTGCAGGAGCCTAGATCCAAGGCCACTGCTGGAGGATGGCATTGGTGAAGAGCAGACATGAGTTCATGATTTGTTATTCCTCCTATGTACAAAATAGCCACGATTCTATTATTGACCCACTAGGTACACATCGTGTTAACTGCAGATGAAGTACACAAGTGAAGATGAACAACTTACTTGGGCTGCTAGAGCTACACTAAAATCATGAATTGTGAACAAACCCTTCCTGAACATAAGGAAAATCTAAGCATCAATCCACAATCAAACGAGCTCTTCAAAGACAGGCACTGTTCCTTGCAAATGATATGTTAGCCTTGGCACTGAGTCTTTTACTTGGCATTTGGTGACAGCCAATGGTTTGTTGAAAGAAATTTTGATCCTGCTTGAACAGAGAGGGAAGAACAGTGAGTCACATTTCAGTGAGCCTGGAAACCCATGAGAATATGAGCATGTTGCCCAGGCTTCAGAAGTCTTAAGAAGGATGACATTTTCCCCTAGCAGCCTATGAAAACCATAAGACAGAAAATCTTCCTATACAAGGATCACCTCCCCCGTGACTACTATCCTCCTATGTCATAGATCATTGGAGGCAAAGGTAACATTCATCAACCCTGGAAATTGGATCACACCACCCAAGATAAATCTGGGTACATGGCTGTTTCTCCTTTCCTTGTCCTCCACTTCTCCTGAAGTGCAAACCTAAAATGGCTCCCTGTGGATTTTCCTCCATAAGTAGTATCTGTTCTCAAGAATGACTAAGGATATTTCAAAGAAACAATGATATATTTAACTAAGAGCCACATGGTTGCTCTCCATTGCATATATTTTCAGAGATAATTTTTTAAAGGTAATATGCCCTTTTAAAAACTCCTGATCAAATTTGCCAAATATGGCATTCAAATATCAGATTCTTATCTCCCCAGAGTTCTTTGCCCTTTCATTAAAAATCTATTGGTCATAGATATGTTTGTGGGCTATAATCATTTTTAAAATTACAGGTTTTATTCAAATTTGTAATCTTAAAAAATCTGCACTTTCCTCTAGCTTCAGATTTCTTCATTTTATAGATGCTTCTTAATAATGATAACTACTAATAGTAAAAGCTACCATGTGATTACCTATTATCTACCCAGCACCATCATGATTTTTTTTTTACATATATCAACTAATACAATCTGCATGGTTACTCTGTGAAATTTCTTCTATTAACTTCCTTTAACAGGAGAGGGAACTGAAGTTCTGCAGCTTTTGAGAATTTGCCTAAGTTCCAAAGAAATAAAAAATAACAGAACTAGAATTTGATTTAGGTGTTCAAATTCTCTCTGTTGAAATTCTACTCCATGCCACCTATATGACATATAGTAAGTGCTCAGCAAATATTAACTGAATCAATGAGTAAAATTATACCATATTTTTAAAAAATCAGTTTCTAAAAAGAGAACAGAGTCTGAACAAAAATGAATTTAGGAATCATATCTCAGTGCCTTTGTACACTGTGCTGGTGACACAAAACTTGTGAGGTGGGAACTTCCCTTAGCTGTTAAATATTTAGAATCTTCATAACACAAGTGCCACAGAGAATTTTGTTGTAGGCCTGAAAGAGCCCAGGGGATAAAGACCTAATGTGGAAGCCAACACATTAACATCTGTAAATTTGGCCATGATCTCTCAACAGAAAGAATGCTTTGCCATGACAAAGAGAAAAGTCATTTGCCACAAATAGAAATCTATCAGTGTGACATACTGGGCCAGAGAGATGTTCTAAGAGCCAGCTAGGAAATCCAGAACATTTTTATAGAACAAAATAGATTTTGGTATTTTCCCTGCCATTCCAAGGTTTTCCTATAAACTTTTTTCACTTAAAATTTCCAGTCAGAAACAATTTAAAGAGTGGAAAAGGCTACGTCTTTTTTCTCAAGAATATTGTTCTTCAGAGAAACACCACTTTCTTTGATTTATAATGCTCTCATCTGTGTTTGGCCACTAGCTGTGGCTAAATCTAGAAGCTCTGCTTCTGAATGTGCTGTATCCCACCCAGCAGATGTTCTTAAATCTGAGCCTGTGTGCTCATGGCTTTGGACAATCCTAGAGTCTAGTACTGCCAAATTATAGGTAGGCAAGAACTGGTTTACTTAGACAAAAAATTACTTACACTCAGAACTTTCCTGGGTTGAGAGACACTGGTTGCAATATTAATATTTAGATCTCTCTTGCATCTCTGCTGTGAGTCATGCTCAATTTAAAACCACTAGAACCCTGAAATCCATTGATTTCTAGGTTTTCTAATGTGAACCAGCATCCTTTTAATCTTTCACTCAAATACATTGCATTAGCAAGTTCTTTCACATCTTCTTTTCACATACACTTTAAAGGGACACACTTCTCATCTCAGCTGTTTCAATTTTTCCCAACTACGATCTTGTCTCTTTTTGTCTACTTTAATATTCCCAAAGTGACCACCTGGTGTTCATTCCTGCCTCCTTTAAGTCATCTTCAACATATTTGCAAGAGTCATCTCTTATTACATAAATGTGATCATATGGAACCAAGTACCCTTTAATGACTTCTTTCATTTGCCTCCAAACTCATTACTATGACCCACATCTTCTCCTTTGTTGGAGTCTGTTTCATGAGAATAGAGACTATATCTATCTTGTTCATCCTGAATTCTAAAACCTGAATTAATGAATGGGGTCAACCAAACTGGAATCCAGTCTTCTATAATAGCTGACCCATCACAAAATTAGTGTACTGGAATTCTGAACCCAACCCGGGAAACTCCTTTCCACATAAAACCTGAGTGATACTATCCCTGCTCCACTTTTCTGGAATGAGAGGCAATGGGAGAGTTACTGAATGTAGTATCCACAGGGCATTTCAGGCCAGAGATAGGAACACAGACTGAAAGTGAATCAGCAAGCCATGCAGGAATAGACAATGGATAGAAAGGTAAGGAGACAATTAAAATGAAGAACAGAAGGGAGTTTGGAAAGAATCTTTCAAAATCAGATGCTGCAGAATAAGACCTTGAGAAATTCCTGATTCTACTGGTAAAAGATCACAGATTCTCAACTAATACTCATGGCCTGACCTTGCTGAGAGTGTCAGGGGCAGAGAGCACATAGATGTTAAGCCCTTATCAGCTCTTAAAATGCACACAATTCACTTTAAGATGTGCTTACTTGTTTCCTCACTCACTCACTTATTCATTCATTCACTTATAATACATTTGTTGAGAATAATCGCTGGAAATATTAAATTACACTGAAATGTAGCTTATTTTAAAGCTCCTGGCTGCCCATTGATAGCAAGTCAGATTAGTTTTCCACTTCACCACTCAAGCCCATGTCTTTCTGTCTCTAGGGATTTCCAAATTTCACCTGGGTTTATGCTATTTATTAGAGCTCCCTTAGCAAACACATCAGTCTCAATCTTTTGAGTCTTGAAGAGTGACTATAAACCTTAAGGATGGGCACACTTCACCATATCTGGTATGTCTCCCATGGAATTATGTCCAGATGTGGGCACTTGGTACTTGATAAGTATTTGATAAATATTTCAAAACTATAATTGGTTAGAAGGGTCATCATTATCCCCAGATTAGAACCACAATTGAGTTATTCCTCTTATTCTCTCGTTCACTTAGACACACAGAAAAATATCTCTCAGCAGCTTCAGACATTTAAGGCATCTGTCTGCCACCAGAACCCATCCGTGTCCTTCCTCAGCTGGCTCCTTCTAGCCCACTGTGTCCCACTGCTGGATTTCTCTTCTTTTACTTATTTTCTTTCTTTTCTTTTCTTTTCTTGAAACAGGTATTGAACCGAACCCAGGGGCATTTATCCACTGATCCGCATCCCCAGCCTGTCCATTTTTTTGTTTTGGTTTGGTGTTGTGGGAGGCAGGGTGGTTTGTTGGGTTTTTTTTTTTGTTGTTGTTGTTTGTTTGTTTGTTTGTTTTTGTTTTTGTTTTTGAGAGAGGGTCTTGCTAAGTACACACCTACCCCACAGCACCCAGCATGGATTTTTATTTATACCATTTGGGTTACCAGCTGCCTTGAATCCTTTAATGTAACAAATCTAGAAAATTCTCAAAAATCAAAAGTAAATCAATTTTAAATATATACCTACAAATGCTTATTCATGTAGGCAATATTGATGAACTAAATAACATAGTCAAGTTTATTTACTCCCTTCAATTTTAAAAAAACAAATTAAAATTGGAAATTTTGACAGAGAAAGGAAAATTCTCCTAATGCCAGCTTTCCAGTAAACTTTGCAGTGTGTAAATCTATTTTTTTTTAACCTATTCACTTTGGAGCCGGCCTTATTCTTTTCCTACTTTAAATCAAAATTAATCATAAAACACTCATCAGTTACCTGTAGAAAATTATACCAGGAATATTTTAAGTTGTTGTATATCCTTAAAATAAGCCCTTTTAATATTTCTTGGGCATTCTATAAGCCAACTGTGTCATTCCACTAATACTGTAGCCACCAATCCATGTGTGGAGATAGCAATGCAGACATCAGTTCATTTTATTTTGGTTTGTGTAACTGGCTGTTGTCAGATCACACATACCTGAAGCACATGGCTCCCCAGGGGGTGGTCAGAAAAGGCACATCACTCTCAGGAAGCAAAAGGAGGGAGGACAGACAAGGCAGGATGAAAGGAACTCTCCAGTGGAGTCCTCTTCAGGTTCAATTGCTTTTGCAGCTTTTCTCTACCTCTTTGTACAGAGTTGGAAATGTGACATTTTAAAGTTAGTTTTTATAGAAACAAATGTCAGGAGAGGTGAGTCATCCTAATATCTCTAAAAATAAACCCAGGTTGTCAAAGAAATCAAAACTTTGCCCTCGAGCTTAGCCAGTGAGAGAGCAAGAGTCTTTCCACCCGTGTGCAGCTGTGCAAGGTAATCCCAGAAGCTGGGGGCAGCATGAGGCTGGAGAAGCTAAAAATACGAAGGAAAAGGAATTTGGGATTAGGGCTTTACTTAACAGAAAAATGACCCTCAGGAAATGCACTATAGTGAAGAGAGAAATTGTTTCCCTATTTCGGATGAGGACCACAATAGGCCTCCTAAGGGCATACTCTCCATTGGTCAGATGTGGAATGTCGATTTGGCAGCCTAGAGTGTTAACATGTGATATTGAGCATCTATAGTGATCTGAGTTTAGAGGGGGAAAAAAATAAATCTCCAAAATGCTCAGTAGGATATGCGGGATCCTGGGCTATGCCCCACGTGTACCCTAATGTAAATATGCCAAGGTCAAAGGGAAATTGAAATTGAGCTCCAACTTTATAGAGTCTGGAAAAGCATTTATGTTAGGTTTCCAGTCACATTCCTTCCCTGTAGCTCTCCCTCCAATTTCAACAGTGATTGCTGTAACTACTCTCCCTTGGTTTTCCTGTCCACTCCTTCCCACTGAGTAGCAGCAGGGTATGCAGAAGGACAGAAAAGTCCACAAGTGAAAGGAGACCTCTTTGGGCCATCCTGGTATTCCAGCCATGCAATACATTTCTAGGCACAGTTACTATCTTCCTGGTTAGACTTCCAAAGATATTCTAAAATTATATGAAAGCATAAATGAATTTAAATACTTATGTATATATATCATTTTATTATGAAAACTTTCAGATACAGTTATGCGCCACATAACAACATGTTAGTGACATTTTAGTCAATGATGGTTACACACAAGACCATGGCCCATTAGATTTATTGGCTAGTGATATCATAACTGTCTTAGCTTATATATGTATACTCTATGATGTTTGCAAAAAGGATGAAATTGTGTAACAATTCATTTCTCAACATGTGTTCTTGTCATGAAACACATGAGTACATATATGTCACACATTTCAATGTTGAATAAGTTTTATAGCAAACACCCATATGTGCACTAGTTAGATTCTACCATTAGCATGTTATTGCATTTGCTTTATCATTTATTTACCTATATTTTTATGTACATCCCCTGGTAGAGACTGAATGTTGGATGTCCCCTGAAATCCCATGTATTAAAGTACTGATCACCAGGGTGGGGCTAAGAAGAGGTAGTGGAAGCTTTCAGAAGTAGGGCTTAATCCTTAGGTCATACAGGGAAAGGCCTTGAAGGGTACTGTGGAATCCTGGCCCCTTCCTTGCTCTATTTTTCTTCCTGGTGTTGAAGTAAGCAATTCTGTTCCAACATTTGTTCCTGCAATGATCAGCTGCCTCACCTACAGGCCCAAAAGCAACAGGGCTAAGGGATCATGGACTGGAACCTCCAAAACTGTGAGTCAAGATAATCTTTTTTTCTTTATAAATTGATCAGTAGGTTGTTGTTGTTATTGTTGTTGTGGTTTGTTTGTTTTTTGTATTTATGGAAAGCTGAGTAACATATCCCCTTATCCAGCAATCTTATTTTTATGAATTCAAATTATACTCATTCTTATAAACCTCCTAGATATCTTACTATGTATATCATTAACTAGAGCTCTATATTTGTTTAGATTTTCTTTTGCTATAAACTTGAAATGCAAAAGTTTTAACTTTCTTCCAATTCATGACTTTTCTGTAGCTCATTTATTTATTTAGGTCTTTAATTTCTATCAACAACACTTTGTATCTTTTCACATATTTTACAATTTTATGCATATCACATTTTCTGATGTTATTCATACAGCACCTTACTCAATGGAGAACAATTGAATGCTTTTCTTCTAAGTTTAGGAAACAAACAATTCTACAGAGTATCAGAAGTTCTATCCACAGGAGAGGGAAAGGTGTCAAAATAAAAAAACAAAGATGTAAAATCACCTCTATTTGCAGATGACATAAACTTACATATAGGAAACTCTAAAGATTCTACCAAAAGAAGAAAAAGAAAAAGAAAAAACAGGTTAGAAAAACTGTTGGAACTAAGAAATTTTTTTAAAAAGTGCAGGATGCAAAATCAACAATCAAAAATTAACTGTGTTTTTATACACTAACAATGAAAAATCCAAAAAGGAACAAAAATAATTTTATTTAAAATCGGCACAAAGAAGAAAATACTGAAGGTGACAAACTTGTACAAAGAAAATTGCAAAATATCATTGAAATGTATTAAAGAAAACATAAATAAATGGAAATCATTTGCATTTAGAGTTGAGAGAGTTCATATTGTTAAACTGTCAATACTAACCCAAAAGATCTACAAATACCATAGACTCTCTATCAAAATCCTAATGGTTTTTTAAAAGCAAAACTATAAAATTAATTCTTAAACTCATAGACTCCCAAGGGACCTTGAACAGTCAAATGATATTGAGAAGGAAAAAACAGAGTTGGAATCTCACTTGCTGACTTCAAAACTTACTGCCAACTAGGGGTAGTATCACAGACCTGTAATCCCAGTGGCTCAGGAGGCTGAGGCAGGAGGATCAGGAGTTCAAAGACAGCCTTAGCAATGGTGAGGTTCTAAGCAACTCAGTGAGATCCTCTCTCTAAATAAAATACAAAATAGGGCTGGGAATATGCTTAGTAGTCAAGTGCCCCTGAGTTCAATTCCTGGTACCAAAAAAAATCTTCCCAGTAGTGGTCAATGCAGGGGTACTAAAGGAGAGATAAGCATGAAGACAAATAGGACAGAATAGAGAGTTCACAAAGAAACACTGGTATGTATGATCAAACAGTTTTCCACAGAGTTCCCAGAACATACAATGTAAGAAAAACAGTCTCTTTAGAAAAATGGTTTTGGGTAAACTGTATGTTAAAAACCACAAAGAAGAATAAAATGAGACCTTTATTTTATACCATATACAAAAATTAACTCAGCGTGGATTGAATACATAAATATAAGAGTAAAAACTATAAAACTTTTAGAAGAAAACATAGTTTAAAAAAAAAAGCTGGTGACCCTGGATTTGGCACTGATTTCATGGGTATGACACCAACAGCAGAGGCAACAAAAGAAAATATAAATAAATAGTAATACATCAAAAACAAAAAAATGTCCATGCTTTAAGGCAAAAAATCAACAGAGTAAAAGGCAACCCAAAGAAGGGGAGAAACTATTTTCAAGTCCTATATCTGACAAAGAATGAATATCTATAATACATTTTTAAAAGTCCTACATTTCAACATCAGAGAAACAAACAATTTTTTTTAAAAAAATTGAATTAGGAAGATATTTTTTCCATTTATCAAGTGACCAATAAACAAATGAAAAGATGTTCAATGTCAGTAATAATTAGGGAAATACATAGCAACACTTTAATGAGATATCACTTTATATCCGCTTACATGGCTACTAACAAAAACAAATGAACAAAAGAAAGTGGCAAGTGTTGGCAAGAATGTGGAGAAATAGCACATTAGTGGTAGGATTATAAAATGGGGCAGCTACTATGGAAAACCATGCAGAGATTCCTCAACAAATTAGAAATAGAATTACCATATGATCAAGAAATTGTACTTCTGGGTATATACTCGAAAGAATTGAAATCAAGAACTCAAATAGATATTTTAGACATGTCTTTATAACATCTGTACACAGTAGACACAAGGTGGAAGCTACACAACCATCCATCAGTGAATGAAAGGACAAACAAAATTATATATATATATAATTCTGATACATGCTATACTATGTATGAATCTTAAAGGCATGATGGCCAACTAAATAAGCCAGATACAAAAGGACAAACATTGTATGATTCTGGTTTTGTGAGGTACCTAGAAGAGTTAAAATCATAAAGATAGAATGGTGGTTAGTAGAAGTGATCTTAGTCACATTTAGGTTTTCTATTACAATGCCTAACAAATAGTTGGTGAGCAATAACTATTTGTTGAAATGTTTGTTCATTCAACTCTACTCTTACCTGTGTTGGCCTACCAGGGAGGAGTCAAGTATCCAGGTTGGACTAAATTGCGCACGAAAGTTTTTATGGGTAGTAGAAGAAGTCAGTGATTGTTGAGAGCTATGAAACTGCCTGAGGTTGAGTTAATTTTGAAAGAGCATTTAATTGCTCTTCAGTGAAAACTTTCACTTAGAACTGGAGCACCTCTTCTTCTTCCTGAGCTGACCCTTGGAAATGGCTCTAGGTTACCCATGCCAATCTAGCAGTAATAGCCAACCCAGTGACTTCTTTGCACTAGTTGCAAAGTAAAAGATTCTGGGCCCATGCTAGGGATTTTAGTCAGAGATCAGAGAAAAGAATAAACTTCTGTATTCCAATACCCACTATCAGATCACCTCAGAGTCATATTTAAAAAAAAAAAAACTTTCCTGGTAGTTATCTTAGGCCAATTATATTTAACAGAGTTTATATGAGCAAAGAATATTCATGAATGAAGAAGCATTCTAAACAGTAAAGGGTTCAGAGAACTTTTCAGAACAGGCAATGAGCTTTTTTATAGGCTGGACACTGGAAGTAAAGTACAAAAATAGCTTGATTGGTTCCAGCTAGGCCTTTGCCTCACTTGGAGGTCATTTGATCAATTGGCTGCCTATCATTGGCTGCAGTTCAGCTACTGATGATTGGCTTAGTCATAGGAACCCAAAGTACAAAGACATCCTCAGGCCAATGATTTCCTGCTTATTTAATTTAAAATCCTGAGTGTCCTATCCTGTAGACAAATACTGATTAATTTGTGGTCTTTAAAAAATAAGCCTCTTTAAAAATGATTAAATATCTTATTCACCATCTGCCACACTGACAAATTGCTGTGAATTGGTGAAGAACTTATAGAATGTTGTTGAGACAAACATGCTGAAAACAAAACTTTCTATCTTAGCTTCAGACATGACATGGATCATGGTGTGGTCAGAAACATAATTATTTTGACTTTAAGATACATTAAATAACAGGTCAAATACCAAGTAACTTTTTTTTTCTGAAAATCTGATCTAGTTGGTTTTATTTTTAATTTTCTTTAATTACTTAAAAATAGGAATAAATATCAGATGACTGATGGCCATGTGTCTCCCAGAAAGAGATTTAATTAAGAATTTTTCTACTAAGGTACTCAAAGAACTTTATAATATGATCAAAATGTCCTATCAAATGCCATTTTGCAAGGAATAGGGACATCTTTCAGTGGAAAATAGATGAGTGAGAGGCAAAAGATCTCTATTAGATTATAAAACAAATTAGAAGTAGACACTTTAAAGGAGAAAAAAAGGTTATCATATTCTCAAATGGAACATGCTTTATGTGACTTAAGAGTGCTGAACAGGCTTCTTCTGTTGCTAATTCTCCTTTATTTCAGTTTTTATTGTACCTAAATTCTGCCAATTAGAGATTCATTTTAGATAACAATTTAGAATGAAATAAGAAATAACTCTGGGAGTCTGAGTCTATTCATTGTTCGCACATTTGTATGACTTAGTTAAAGCATATTTATCTCTCATTTTATTTTCCTAAAGGAGCTGAACTGCATTGAAGAAAGTGATAGTGGGTGATGGGAGAGGCGTGGAGAGGAGAAAGATAATTGGAAAAGATCAGTGCATTTATCTGGTTTCCCCCACTCTAAGGAAATGATCTGAATCCTGTCTCCATATTTGCTCTGCCAAGAGAGCTATTTAAAAATGAAACAAAACAAACCCAAACATACAAAGATCAATGCTGATCCCTCCTTCCCCCAGGGAACAATTATATCAGAATGTTTAACAACTGAGTCTGAGAAATACTCTTTCCTCCTGACAGCCAGGTCATACCCCATGCCAACTGCATTAGAGTATCTGGAGCAAGGGAACTAAGCATTAGTATTTTTATAAAGATTCCCAGATAATTCCAGGGCAGCCAATTTAGGAACCATTGCTATTGGGCTTTCATCAGAATAACCTACAGCACTTATGAAAACAAAATTATTAGGCTCCACCTCCAGAGTACCTAATTTGGCTGGTCTGGGATAGGTAGGGCCCAATAATTTGCATTTTTACAAGTCTTGAAGCTGATAATTCCAAGTGTGAGAATTAGTGCATAGGATTGTTTTGGAAAATTGTTAGTCTTTAAGTGCCGAAAGTAAAGTTATGCATACACTGTGCAGCAATGTCTTTCCTCATATGTTCCTTACAGAAATTCATATTTTTTATGTACCATGAGAAGCTATTTCTTAACAGTATTATTTTTATGGTGTATTATAATTATACATAATAGCAAGATTCATTATGCCACACACCTTCATACATACACATAAGTTTATAGATCTCAGGTCTAGTACCTTCCCTTGACATCCCCTCCTCCTTCCTTGAGCCACTTGTTCTTCTACTCTGCTGGTACCCTTCTATCATCACTGTCATCATCATCATCATCATCATCATAATTAGTTTTAGCAGTATTATTTTTAATGACTGCAAACTAGAAACAATCTAAATACCTACCAGTTACAGGGTGAAAAAAATTACAGCATGTTCAGACAGAAATAGCATACAGTAATAGTAATAGATAAATATATTAACATAAAACACAATGATTCCTTAAAACACAATATTGAACAGAAAAGTCCAGACATATACACAAAACACACATGACTTCATCTATATAAGTTTCAAATAAAATAGGTAATATTCAACTATACTGTTTAGGAACTCATATTGAAAAGTTAAAATTGCAAAGAAAATCAAGTTATTGCCTTAGTATGGATAGCAGTTTTCTTTCAGGGGTGAGAACACATTTTCACTGAGAAAAGCCTCAGGTAATTATAGCATCCCATGTCTTTACCTGGGTGATTGTTATATAGGTCTTTTCTCTACAATAATTTAAACATACTTTTGGTTTAGGTGCTTTTCTACATATGTACAATATTTTATACCAAAAATCAAATGTAAAACATAATTAGGAAGTCTATATAGTAGAGAAAATTATATAGAATCAAAACTCATTTCAAATGTGAAGCAGAATGAATCTCAGTTACCTATAGTAAGGAAAATTTTATGTTTGAATTCAGTCCAAATACCTAAATAGAGAACATTACAATTGTTTTGTTTGGAAAATTGAAAGAAAACTATCCATTTTTTTAAAGAGAGAGTGAGAGAGAGAGAATTTTTTAATATTTATTTTTTAGTTATTGGCGGACACAACATCTTTGTTTGTATGTGGTGCTGAGGATCGAACCCAGGCCGCACGCATGCCAGGTGAGTGTGCTACTGCTTGAGCCACATCCCCAGCCCCCAGAAAAAAAAATATCTTGAAGAATTTTTGTCTTTTGGGAAAAATTTAACAGCTGAGGCCTTATTATGAGGTGTTCTGGTTTATATTTGTTGTCCATGTATAATTATTAATAGTATATCCTCTCATTCTCAAGGTGTCCACATTTGGACAATAAATGATGAGCATATATTTATTTTGGCTTCCTTTACAAGGCATCTGAAACATTAGAAAAATATCTTTTCCATAATGAATTTTAGTCTATAAAATAAGAATTTCCAACTGGGTAAATGCAAAATGGCTTGTTCCATACATATAAGGTCTTAGAAAATGTTATGCACTTCCAAAGCCATAGCATTTCTTTTGTATTACAAACTTTTTCTTTCTTCTTACTTATAGAAGGTTTTGACTAAATGTTTCCACTGAAATTAATCACTTTGTCTAATTACAACTATCCTGCCAAAAAACAAGCTGATTTCTTAATAGAAACAGTGAAAAAAAGGCTATTCACTTGTGCCAAGACCCCAACATTAATGACTAACTCTGCAATATCTGCAGTACCACCTGCTTTTAAATCTAAATGGCATTTTCAGAAGTTGCTGTGTTAATCAGTGAAAATTGAACTCATCCGAGAGAAGAGCAAAAAGACTAAAAAGGAATTGGAAATAAAAAGGAATAAAGTCCAGGCATAAAAAGCAATAAAAACCTGGGCTAAGTTTTTTCTTACTCAAACTTTATAAGTCAAATCTCCAAGTACAACCCTGAGAACATCAAAGTGTTCCCACATAGTCACATCCTCCTCTTCTCCAACCCACTCTTGGAAAGGAAAAAGCTAAAACCTTCAGATCAGATTGAAATAACTCAGCAAAATTTATTAATACTCGCCTAATTCTTAGGCCCTCAGGATAAACTCCCATTGACGTCAGCAGGAGATTTCTTTTGCAGACAGTTATAAATTCATCTCAATATGTTTCAATTGGGTTATTTAGAGCCCTGCCGTTTTAGGATGGAACTTTAAAGGCCTTACCTACCACTGCTAAGAAATTGGCCTAGAGAGGCTGAACTTCAGATGTAATGGCTCCCTCCTGGCTGTGAAGGATGCTGTTTGAATTTTGTATCTGCAATGGGGACACTGGATCAAGGGTTTGCCTGATTCAGGAAGCTGCTCTTCTGTGGCTATTGTCAATATAAGATTTCGAGCACTGGCCAATAGAAATGATGCTTCCAACTAAGGAGCTAACTTTCCATTCATATTCATTCCAGCTGTGTTTGCACACACAGACTGACTTGAGGACGGGGAGCTCATTAACTTCAGACATAGAATTTTTTTTACAAAATAACATATCAGCATAGGATCAAGAGGCAAGGAACTAAAGTCCATTTAAGCTATCTTATGTTAAGGGAATTTACTTTAGGATAACACAGGCAATTTCTCAGGTATTTAAGGATAAGAAGTGAAATAGAGCCAAGTCGCATGGGGACTAACACTAGAACAGAAAAATCAACTTACAAGATCATTCTCTCTGTATGTCTAAAGCATGCCACATTCTCTGCTTTTATTTTCTCTTGTTTGACTTCACGTCATTCCACATTCTGCTACTTGCCCTAAAATTTTAATTTTCAATTCAATTGTCCACTATCAACTATTAGTCCTTTGTCTCCCAGTGCAACTTCTCAAGAGAAAGAATGTAATTAGTTCAACCTGATTCTTCTTGCACTATTTCATTTCATGTTGGCATCAACGCTAGCTCCAGACTGCAGTGCTGAGCTGCTACCTTCAAGCATGTGTGTGGAGTGGTTCCTTATAGAAAAGTTCAAGTACACTGTTGTGTCTTCACAAAATGACTATGGTTAAGAGTTTATACAAATTGCCAGGTGTGGTGGCACATGTCTGTAATCTCAACTTCTTGGGAGACTGAGGTAGGAGGAGGGCAAATTAGAAGCCAGCCTGGACCATTTAGCAAGGCCCTGTCTTAAAATAGAAAAATTTAAAAGACTGGGGATGGATCTTAGAGGTTGAGCACATAGCCCTCCAAGACAGACAAAGTTTATATGAATTATTTAAAATTACTGTTCCCAGGATGGACCTGTGTACAGATGCCCAAAGCACTAGCCCTTCCCTTTTTGTCTTCTGGGTCATATAAAATTTAGGAAATAGATAATTGACAAGTAACAATAACAATCATCATTTTGAATTACAATGAGAGTTTTCAGTCTCCTACAATGGAAATGTATTCTTTTAAATGAATGATATTTCTAAAATCCAATCCTTTCTCTTTGAAAGAGACCTGAGGTCGAAAACTGCTTCATTCCAGTAATGAAGTTTGATATATTTTCAAGATGCTTTTGTTTAACAGCCCCCAAATCTAAAGTGGAGAGTTGCTTATACTATTACATTAATAGCAAGAATGTATTTGGACTTTGCCAGGAAATGCCAATATTTCCTAAATGTGATACATTTAGTTTCTACTGAGCATCCAAGAATACATTTTAAGAGCAATTGGAGTAAAGAGAATCTCAAACAATTTTTGGTTGCACCAGTTTTCTAAAGTTTTGCTTCTATCTTTTAGCTAATTCTTCCCTCCAAATTTATACTATTTAGTATATCTTCTCTTAGAAGTAAAACAAATATTATTTGTTTTAATCCTTTAAAAGTGAGTTTTTGCAAAAATTATATATTCAACTTCTGCTTATTTCTGAAGGATTAAAAAGTGCACATCTGACCTATTTCCAGGAAGAAAAAAACTATTTATAATTTGTTTTCTTGACAATTTTAATAGGCAAAATATGAATAGGTGGTTTGTAAAAATGGATTTCTTTAATATATAGAATTTAATGTATATAATTCTTCTTTAAATTTTTTAGACATTTTAAGATTTAATTATTACCTATTAGTAATAGCCATGAAGTTTAGTTTAGTCATTTTTTAAAATATTTTAAACAATTTTATTTGGTCTGAAAAGCTTGCGATTGTAGAGGAGGAGGGAAACTACAAGATTTTTTTTTTCAATAATATATCCTGCAAGGAGATGTTACCTCTGGCTAATCTCTGCTAACTCAATTTTTGGTATGGAAGTAGTTAGCCTTCTAATGGTAACTGTGTCCATATTAGAAGGCTATCTCCTGGCTATGTGGTACCACCTACCTGTCGCCTGTTGAATATCTGTGGCAGGTAACACTAAAAGAAATGTCACCTACTAAATGTGGAAATATTTTTAAGTGAGAAGCAAGTTGGTTATTCACTAACTTGTTTTTTCAACTATTCCATCAATTAAGCAAGTATTTCTTTAACAAGTGTCTTTTGAATATCTACCATGTACCAAATACTCAGCTATGGCTAGGGTAAAGAAGTAAACAAAAAATATATGGTCCCTACTTAAGCTCAATGGGAAGATAGTTACATAGGTAATTTTCCTGTGAAGATTATACTGCACTGTGAGAGATTACAGAAAGTAGTCATAATTGAGAATAGGGTAAAGGAATGGATTTATGTGGATATAATATTTAGTCAAAGAAGTTAATTTTACTTAGAAGCAAAGAAGGAGAAAGTGCAAAAGGCAGGCAGGTAGGCTAACTGTGAAATGGGAAGAAGAATTTTATATTTAAGGGACCAAAAGGTCATAGTGTTTCACAGGCAGAAAGTACTAAGAAAAGTGTCTCAAAATAAGACCTGTGTCAACAAGGGCCACAGTAGTCTATTATAACAGTGTGGAGCTTGTACAATGGAAAGCAATCCATGTATTCTGAGTCAGTGGTGACATAATCTTATTTCTTTTCTAAGTAATGTTGGAAAGGAATGGAAAGGATCAGAGTTCAAAATTAGATGTGTAATAAAGTGACTTTAGAGTGGAAGCAGGGGAAATAAGGAAAGTGATTGGTTCAAGATACCTTAAGCAGATGTGTTCAATCTATCAGTAAACTATATTGATTAAGGGTGTCGAGGTAATAGGAGCAAATCCCACAATTTGAGAATATGTACTTGGGTGGATTTGGATGCCATTCTCTGAAACTGGGGAAGATTGAAGAAAGTAGGTACTATCGACTAAATTGTGTCCTCCCCTCAAAATAATATATTGAATTCCTAAGCCCTCCAGGTAACTGCATTTGGAAACAAGGCCTGTGAGAAGGCTGTTAAGGTTAAATGAAGGCCTAACGTTGGAACCCTAATCCAACAGGGCTGTTGTCAATAGAAGAGGGGACACCAGAACTTAATCTCTGTTATATAAGAACACAGCATGAAGGTGACTATCTGAAAGTCAGGAAAAGACCAAAATGAAGCCAAATTGGTCAAATATTGATCTTGGCCTTCTAGTCTTCAGAACCGTGAGAAATAAATCTCTGCTGTTTAAGCCACTCGGTCTGTAGTATTTTGTAAAGTCATCCGTAGTTTGAGATGGATGTGGACTAATTGACATACAGCTGTCCCCCTCCTCCATGAAGTCTGCAGTAGAAGACTCCAATGAATGCCTAAAACTACAGATGGTACCAAGCACTCTATATGCTAGGAGTTTCCCCATTTGTACATATGATAAAGTTTAATTTGTAACTCAGATACATCAGAAATTAATAACAATAGTTTACAGTAGATTTTAGCAACCTCAGCATACATTTTTTTTTTTTTAACTTTCACCTTTTCATTTAAAGAATCTTGTATCTTCTCTCTGGCATACCCAAATTGCCACCATAACTCCTCTTGGGCTCTGAGGCTACTTTTTTTTTTTTTTTTTTTTTTAAGAGAGAGAGAGAGAGAAAGAGAGAGAAAAGTTTTAATATTTATTTTTTAGTTTTCGGTGGACACAACATCTTTATTTTATTTTTATGTTGTGTTGAGGATCGAACCCAGTACCCCATGCATGCCAGGGAGCATGTTACCAATTGAGCCACATTCCCAGCCCATGAGGCTATTTTTAAGAAACATGTTACTTGAACACAGACACTGTGATACTATGACAGTTGATCTGATAACCATGCCATCCACTGAATGCCCAAAAGGTAGGTAGTGTATATTACTTGGTCACACTGGACAAAGGGATGATTTACATCCTGAGAAGGAGAGAGTAGGAAGATAAAAAAAATTCATCACACCACTCAGAATACTGCATAATTTAAGACTCATGAATTGTTTATTTCTGGAATGTTCCAGTTAATTTTTCTGGTTGTGCTTGACCAAAAGTAACAAAAACCACAGACAGTAAAATTGTTGATAAGCCAGGACTACTATAATGGGTCCTGAACTCAGAATGAACTGTATCTTTAAAATGCAAATGAGATCTAGTTATCAGCATTTAAAAAATATTTGAAGCTGAAAGTGAATGAGGTAATCTAAAAGTGTATATATAAAGTGCAAAGACAAACTCTTAAAGACTCCTACGCAGAATCCAGTACAGGAGGAATAGACAGCCAAATAAATGAAGGAGAGAGGAAGGTTGGAGATTTGTTACAAGGAGTTTGTAATGTTCAGGAAGCCAGAGAAGAAAGTATTGAAAAAGAAAAGTGCTCATCTTAAATATGCTAAAAATTAGCATAAGGATAGAAAAGAGGAGGAAGAAGCTTCTAGTCAATTCGATGATACAAAAGTCATTAGTGACCCACAGGAGAAGTTTTTGTGCAGTATTATGGTGGAATTGATATTCGATTGAGCCAAAGAGTGAATCAAAGGTAAAGGAATGGAGGCATCTTTTATAGTCATGTGTGTGTGTGTGTGTGTATGTGTGTGTGTGTGTGTGTGTGTGTGTTTTGTCTAAGGTAGGAAGCAGAACAATAGGAAGGTAATTGAATCTAATGTGTGCTAATGACTCCCTGGGGTAGATCAGTTCTAGGATGAGTCACATTAGTTGCTTCTTAGACAACTAATATGCCTCTATAAATAGGATTCTAGAAATCATAACAAATTCACTTTCACCACTTGTGGAAAAATTCTCTTTAAAACTAAAATTCATTTAAGTTTCTGTTGCTAGAATGCACTTCATAGCACTGGTAAAAATTGTCTATACTTCCATTTCTTTAAAAGTGAAACACTTTGATATCCTTTCTATAGTCCTTCCAGGAATAAGCTGTGTGGCCTTCAAACCTGTTACTTCTAGACTCTTGGAGCAGGTTATCTGCCTCTCTAGACCTCTGTATCTTGACAGCACAGAATGCCAGATTATTTATAATTTTTTTATTTTAGTTGTAGATGAACACAACACCTTTATTTTTTTATTTATTTTTTATGCAGTGCTGACAATTGAACCCAATGCTTCACATGTGTGAGGCAAGCACTCTGCCACTGAGCCACAATCCCAGCCCCTGAACCTATAATTTTTAAAATTGGTTTCTTCATTATTTAACACTATTGAAAGCAACAGTCTTTGGTGACAATTTTTCTTTCTTTGTTTTTGCAGATAAAAGAATGGAATCTTCATAAATGACTCATTGACCACTTAATTACTTAATCCATGTCGCATTTCTGGACTCCAGAGGAATCACATTCTGTAAAGTCTACGGAACAGCACTGATGAAAGACCAAACCAAGGCCTCCTAAAAATTTAGAAATGAATACTGCTTTCTTCCCCAGAGTCACCACTTCACTGTAGTACCAAATAAATATTAGATGGTTCTGTCCAAAGAAAACATAACCCAAGACACATATATAATTTTGAATCTTTGAATAGGTAACTTTTATTCACTTGTTTGGTCTTTTTGTCACTATTATTGAGATAAAATTCACACATCATAGAATTCACCAGTTTGGAGTACAATTTAATGGTTGTTAGTATATTCACAAAATTGTGAAACCATCACCACACTCAATTTTAGAACATTTTTATCATCCCTAAAAGAAATCTATATCAATTAAGTAATTGTCCATTTACCTTTTCAACCACTCAACTAATAAACTAGCAATTGCTGACCTACTTTCTGTCTTTATGGGTTTTCCTATCCTAAATATTCCTTCTTGCTCTCCTCTCATAGTCACAGAATGCAGCCTTTTCAATTTAAGTACTTAGTTTTAGCACAATTCATTGGTAATTTATGAGTGTTGTGATGAGTAGCATCCGTTTATTGCCAAGTAATATCCCATTGTATTTATACATCATAGGTATTCATTCATCTGTTAATAAATATTTGGATTATTTCCTGTTTGAGTGATTATAGATAAAATTACCATAGACATGCTTGTACAGATTTTAATGTGAGCACAAATTTTAATTTATCTTATAAAAAATACCTACAGTAAAGTTGGTTGAGTCATAAAGGATCAAATTTAACTGCATAAAAAACTTATCAAATTTAAAACAAAAGCCTCTGCCACATTTATATTCTCACCAATACTATCGGAGAGTTCCAGTCTCTTTGTATTGTTGCCAGTACATGGAATGGTCAGCTTTTGTTTGCTTGTAATTCTCATGGGTGTATGTCATAGTGTAGCCACATTTTTAAGTCACAAAAAATGAAATTAATTCATAATACATTTTGTTTTACCCAACATACTCAAAATCATATATTTCAACATGCACTCCTAAGTTAACACTTGGTCAAAACAAATGATTGGTTTTCTGTGGTACATACAGGACTTAGCCTAATAGTATTGAATTTAAGAGGGTCATGTCTCTTTTGAACAGTGCTCAGACATAATTGTTTTTACTTTTTATTGAAGTTTATCAGTGTTGCAAAACTCTGTTGTGAGCACTGCTTCCAGCCCATAGAATCAGTTTATAATTCAAACAAAGAAGTATGCTGAGTGGTGGCAATAACAGAGTGACAGCATCTATCCTGCAGGTGTCCAATCCTATTGTTGAGGGCAGGAATTGTATATCTGCCTTAAAGTCAGGTACAGATTCTGAGGTGGAAGTAGAGAAGAGTTTCAGCACAATTCATACAAAGCCAAACTCTAAGAAGAACATACTAAGAAGAGAAGATCAGGGGGTGAGGGCAGTGTTTAAACAGAAAGGAAGGACTGAGAGAATTGGGGGGTGGAGAACATGACTCAAATGCACAAAGCAAGTATGTCATCAAAAACAAAAGACGGGTGGGGCAAGGCCATCCCTCAGGAGACCAGGAGACAACTTGAACAGAAGAGTAAGTAGTCCAATCCAAAAGCACAAATTTGAACAGAGATGTTAGGGCTCATGTGTTGAAAGAATCTGAAAAGTAGGCAGATTTCCTATCCTTGACTTTATTCCTCTGATTCATAAAGAACTACTGGTACCTATCCTTACACCTAAGCCCTCTTCCTAAGGAAAGCCTGACAAAGGGAATGAAAACCCATATCCAGTCTCAAGACCCAAGGACATAAGGAATAATTTTATTAGTAATTTGACAAAATGAAGGCAAAAAATAGGCCATGAGTAGACTGCAGTACTAAAATCTGTGCTTTAAAATGACTTTCTTTTAATATATTTCAATGATTCACTTATTATAAAAGAAGCACTGAGCAGGACTGACAATAATAATTCTTCTCCGGTTCAATTTGTGACTAGTCCAAACAGATAAAGACAAACCATGGCCTATTGGAGAAAAAAGATGCTTAGAAAGACCACATCATTTAGTCAGAGTATAAGGAGATACTAAATGAATGGAACACTATATAATGGGCATAACTGGTACCTGTCCTGGGCAAACTAGGGCATATAGTTGCTTAGATGTGTGACCACTGTTTCAGGTTGAATTGTGTCCCCCATAAACTTGTATCTTGAAGCCCTACCCTCCAATGTGACTAGAAGTAAATAAGGTTAAATGAGGTCATAAAGGTGGGACTTCATAAAAATGGGGCCCTACTCCAATGGGACTGGTAGTGTCCTTATAAGAAAAAAAAAAGATACCAGAGCTCTTTCTCTCTACATGTGATAGGCTACATAAGGTCACAATGAAAAAACAATTGGCTATAAACCAGGAGGAGATGCCTCACCAGAAACTAACCTTGACAGTACATTGATCTCAGACTTCTTTCTCTAGAACTGTGAAAAAACAAAGGTCTATGGTTTAAACAAAACAATCTGTGGAATTCTGTTATGGCAGCCTGAGCAAAGATAGCCATCAAATCAAAATCTTCATCTCTTTTTCTGCAGACACAGATGAAATGGACAAACATGGATCAGGCCACTGTTGCTGACTGCTGCTGGGTACAAGCTAATTTCAGAGGGATATTACTAAAGTGGTTCTAGAATTCAAACAAAAACATCTTGAAGATCAGTTTCTCAGTCTGGTTTTGCCTAAATAGTTATCTTACGGGGTAAGAAGGGACAGGCATTATAAAATATACTTAGGATACAGTCATGGCTATTCAGTCCAAAGCTAAGTTCACAACCTAGAAATTAGAAGGCAAAGAATGCAATGAACCAGTGTTAAATGGCCTGACTTTGTTCAAGTCAAAGATCATCTCTTTTGGCTAATGACATCTAGTCTTCTCATATTTGTTTAGAGTTTTCTATATAGCAATCACCATATTCAGTAGAAGGAAATAAATTGAGCTAAATGTTAAGGTGCATGCATTTAACAGAATATCACAGTATTACTTAAAACAATATATTGATGTGGAAAACCGCCCATCATGAATATATTTTTAAAATAAATTTCTGACCAATTTGTGTAGTATTTAAAGTACTGTATGTAAATGTTAACAGAAAAATAAATACTATAAATATAAATGCACATATATAGAAAATTTCTGGTAACATAAATACAAATCTATTCGGATTACATTGAGAGAGTAGACTTGGGGATGGGGGTGGGTGGAAAGAGATTTAATTTCACTAAGTAGATTTTATAGTTGGTCTATAGAAGTGTAATAAATTCATAGTTTACTCACAAAGTAGATGAGTAAAAATAAATGAAATAAAGCATTCTATATGCTATAAAACAAATATAAAAAGGGCTAAATGAGACCACAAAGGGAATACTTGATTTTAATATGGAATTGTCAGAAATTACTTTTTAGGTGAAGTGATACAAGAGCTAAGTTTTTAAAACTGGGAAATAAGAAAGGGAGCGAGAAAGTAAAATATCGGGAAGAGAGAAATAGAACTATGAAACACTGTAGAATGTTTGAGGATCCACACACACTTCTGTACACCCACTCTAGTTAGCCGAATATACTGAGGACAATGCAGGGTTGTATGGCTCTGAGTAAAACTGATGAAGGAGGGAATAATAAGCTTATCAACCATTTAGTGTATCATATTGAGTGATATACGTTTTTCAAAACAGAGAACAGTGAGAAAATTAGACAAATTTTCAAGTAGGCAGTATCAAATAGTACATCAAGGGTCAGCCATCAAAGACCTGGGAAAAGTTCTTAGTTGACCGTTCTGAAGTCCCTGGTTACCTCCATCTCAGTGTTTAGTGAGTTTAAAAGTGACAGGCATTTTGACCAACGATAAGGACAATACTGCAAGATGAGTGATCACCTTGGAAGCTCAGGTCTCTGATAGGTTGATTCATTGAATGAGAAGATCAGATTGCTTTTGCCCCACAAGTGGATGGAAAGTAGCTAGCCCTTCTCAGCTCTTGAAGAGAACTCTGCACAGAGAGTTGCAGGGGAGAGGGTGGCCTTCAGCTAGAAGAACCCCTACACCTCATTGTGAATGGGCCTTTTTCATAGCTCCATGATATGCAGTGGAAGAGTCTTGGCCTTTGGGAAAGGGCCCAGGTGGTTAGAAGGTTGAAACTACCCTGGGTAAAAAGCCCTTGAATAAAATTCTTCTGTTTTGAGTTTTACAGCTATTTAAAAACCTCTCTCCTCTGAGATTTCTAGAGATGGACATCCAAATATATTCAAGTTTGGCTGTTTTAGAACTATTATTCCCAGTAAATGGACTCTGGTGCCCTAATTCAAATGTTCCATTGAATTCACTTCTGTTATAAAGGTTAAGAACTGGGCCTGGGCATTGGCATTAGGCCAACTTGGGCTCAAATCCTGGCTTTGCTACTTGGCTACATTACGGGATTTCTCCAAGCCTCCACTGCACTGACACAAATGAGGGAGAGGATGTGTATTACCTCTTGAGCGTTCTTTGGAGGCTCAATTGAGAGTGTGTTTAAAGGCCTAAGCCTAATGCTACGCAGCAAGTGAGAACCTAAAAGGGAGTGGGGTGGGGGGGACAAGCTAGATTCTATTAAGAATAAATAAAATAAATAAAAAAATAAATTCTTTTAAGAATTTTTATCACTTCATACTTTTATCTGACAAATTATGCATTCAAATAACTTCAATATAATTTTTTTCAGATGACAATTACAGGAAATCCTGGGTTTTAAAAAATAGTATTAATGGGAAGTCATCCGAAATCCTTTGGGCTATAACACATTATTATTATTATTATTTAAAATTCTAGTAACAAAAAAACTATATATAGAAAATCATTTATTGTCCGTGACTATATTCAAGCTAGAGAATTTATGTACCATTTATTGCGCATATAAAAAGCATTTAAAACATTGCTTTGTGATGATTTCTGTGTGATTTTTTGTTCTGAGATTAGCAGGTCTGGGTCTGATTTTTGGAACTACTGTTTACTAATTCTATATCCTTAAGCAAGATATTTAGTTACAAAAGATAAACTATATTGAGCACTTGCTATATGCCATTGCATTTCTAACTTGATTCTTATAGGACTTCCCTGAAATAAGTACTTATAATTCCATTTTGTGAGGATTAAGTGAGGAAAGATAGGGAGGCAAATATCATTTGCCCAACATTACAAGTAAGATTTGAACCCAGGCCTGTGAGATTACAAAACCTACACTCTTCATCTCAAGCTGTATACTTCTGAGGATCTTATCATTAAAATGAGGCAAAAGACTTACTTTGCAGATGTTTGATGAAGACTGGTGATAATGCATCTCATTTTCCCAGAATGTTCCATAAATGTTAGTGATTTTAAATGCTCATCTATGCAACCCATAGTAATTTTAAATGAAAAAAAAAGAACTGATAATTTAGAATTTATAATATATGCATAGGTTTCCAAATTTACCTGGCAATAAATGCATAATGTAGATGGAATCAACACTAAAAAGCAACAAGAATGTTATATGCAGTGAAGCAAGAGGTTTTTAATAAGAGAGAAGCACCATTAGATATTATAAATAACAGACAGCATCTAATGTTTAAATTGCTGCCTAATAGTAAATTTTACCCAAAACTTTTTCCTGTGTGGAATAAAAAAGACCTGACAATTCAGTTAGAAATTTTAATTACAAGATAATTGTGTCTTTTAAATAAAAAAAAAATATTCCACAAAAACATCAAAATATATTTAAAATATATGTAGTAATATATTTGTATTGTTCTTTATACTCCTTACATGATGTTTTTAGTCAGGTTTTTTACTGCTGGGACTAAAGACCTGACCAGAACAATTGTAGAGGAGGGAGAGTTTCTTTGGGGGCTCACGGTTTCAGAGGACTCAATCCATAGACAGCCGACTCCACTCATCAGTGCTCAAGGTGAGGCTGAGCATCATGGCCGAAGAGTGTAGCAGAGGAAAGCCGCCCACATGATGATCAGGAAGCAGAGACAGAGAGGTTCCACCCTCCAGAAACAAAATATATATCCCATAGCCACGCCCCCAATGAATCACTTCCTCCTGCCACACCCCACCTGCCTGCAGTTATCACCCAGTTAATCCCATCAGGGATCAATTTGCTCATTAGGTTAAGGTTATAAGCCAATCATTTCTCCTCCACACCTTCTTGCATTGTCTCACATGTGAGCTTTTGGGGGACACCTCACATCCAAACCATAACACATGAGTTCTTCTCAAACTGAAAATTTTATTCTTCTTGTTTTCCTCTTTATCATTACCAGTTCTATTTTAGGTGAATTCAGTGAACTCTTCATGAAAGTAAGAAACTGATAACATTTCCAAACACATTAAATTGTGCTAAATGAGATGCAACTTGTCATATACATTTTAAATAGTAAATAACTAGTAACATTGATGGGTTTGTTTAACTGCAGAAATAGAAAAGAAATGACTTGATACATTTTATCAATGACTTTATGTATTTTACTTTTCACTAAAAGTGTTCAAAAACTGTGGTGATCGATGAACCATCCCCCAAACTCTATTAAGTCTTCGGTTCAATCAATGCTAAATTATCCAAACCGATGGAGAGGAACAGAAGAGCAGGACGTTGTGGAGTCCTGTGTATGTTGTGGCTGCTGCCTTCAGCCCTCCAGGAGCTGTCCTCTCATGTGCTCACCAAACTCTCTGCCATGTCAAATGCTGTCCCTCCGTCCTACCACCAGCAGCCTGTGCCTCCCACAGAATCCCCAACAGATCTAATCCAAGTTTATGTCCTTCTGAAGGACTAAAATAAGCCCAGCCTCCACTCCCATGCAATTTTGGATTTAGTTTTGTCCATCAAGCAAAGATGTTTGTCCTCCTTGATGGCCACTTACCACATTAATACCAGGGAACTTAGTTCTTAGTAAGAACTTCTGTTCACAGCTATGCTGAAGCAGTGTAAACCTCTAGAAGGTGAACCTCTAGAAGTGTCTTCCTTCATTCCTTCCTTTGCTAAGTCCTTCCTTCCCCCCACCCTTTTTGTCTTTGTTTCCACTTCCTCTCCTCTCACTTCTTCCTTTTTGCTCTGTCTGCCTTCCTATTAGTACTTTATCATGTGTGTTCCAGGCACTTTATAGACATAAACAATAAGGCAAGATCTTATCAAGAAACTAATCCAACTGAACAACGGATCATTTAGCTTACTCAACAAACATTGATCATCAAGGAAACCTTAAAGTGATATTTTAAAATTCTGGGCAAATCTTTGGTTTATTGTTTCTATACAATGAAACAACACAAAGAATATTTCAAAACATTTTCCTACATGGTAAGGTAAGATGTGTGCTTATATTTCAGAAAGTGGCCCCATCCTCAAAGAGTCTAATTTGTCCTTAAATTATTCAGTCATTATTAAGGAAAGAAGCAAACTAAAAAAAAAGAAAATGACATGTCTCACACAGTCATTTTTATTGTTATTGTTGTTAGGCAGTAGAGAGGGACCTCAATCAGGGAAATACGGTTATTTTCCTATTGTTTTCATGGTAGAAATGCTAACATTAAAATGCTACATTTTTCTCCACTCAAGTTCTGCTTCAAGCAGCATTCAGTCACTGCTTCTGAATCCTCATACTGAAGGTTAAGATTTCATCAGGACAAGTTGTATTGCAAAGCACTCTCTTAAATGAAATTTGGGAGGAATGAGCTAAACCTAAGAGGTAGTTTGCCAATGACAATCTCCAAGTGCTCAAAAATTCAGGAGCTACTTCTCCTTGTAATTGCAAGCATATAGGGACTTATGTTTCCTCACTTAGAAGCACTCACATAGTACTAGATCATTATGGGCAGGAGAGTATTTGAATCTTAAATTATCACTGATCCACGTTCATGGTGCAATTTGCTCTACTATGATTTGGAGGGTCAAGTGAGGAAAAAAATTGGGAGGTTCTCTTGATTCAGGTAAAAGGCATAAAAGAGAGCTTCAATCTTACCATTCTTTCTACAAAGATGGATATACTATTATTTTTAAAGTCATTTCCCATTTAAAAGTGAGTAAATAATTAGATTTTGGCCATATGTCTATGTTTTGTTTTTTTTTCTTTTGTTTTTCAGGAAATCCTAAGCAGCTTTTAGAGGTCATCATGTTATGTTTGGCAAGAAGACACAGATCAAGTGAAGGACGAAGCATCTTCTCAGAAAAGAAGATGGGCACTGAAGGTGGGAAGTCTCCTTCATATTCAATTTGAAATAGTTGTGGCATTTATGAAGGGCAGTGTTTTCCTGATGGTGAGTGATCTTTCTCTTTCTTTTTTTCTGCTTCCTCTGATGAAGCTAAGGTTGAAATGTTATCTAGTCCTGTCTTCAGGTGTATTGTAGACAGATTGACAGAAGTCCTTCTTGGGAAAAAACAGGTATAAAACAACAAGAACAAAAAAAAAAAAACAAAAAAAACAAGGAGTGATCTTCAAGAGTTTGACACAGCTGCATAGAGTATTTGGGCTTTATTTTACCTCAGGGGGAAAAAACAGTGATTTATTTAGTTTAATAGATTTAAGATGACTTTTAAAAAATCTAATTAAGCTATGTAATCTCCATTAATTAAAAAATCCTTGATGATACCTATATATGTGTATGCTAAGTAACATCCAAGACTTGGCATTTTAAAAAATTGAAAGTATTAAGTTCATGTTATTTTAATTAGCACATAATTACATAATACTTAGCAACAGTCATTAATTCAGATTTTAAGACTCTCATAAAACGTAAGACAACATATATTGCAAGATCCATTATTATTATTTTATAAGTGACTAAGGAAGACATATTCTCTGCCAAATAAAATATGACAGAAGGCATTAAAGAATTGTGAGGGGAAAGGGGAAAAAAAAGAATTTTTTGTGTGATACATGGATTGTTTACATAAAACTCTATTGCTTTGAAATAACTTTCATTGATTCTGAGGATTTTGGTAGTTCCTCCTGACTTGTATTGAGTTGCCTAGCGCGTCTCAGGTGACTCTTTTGCACATTTCTCACAAACAGAACACATCAAAGCTTTTTATACTCACCAGCAACATCCTTTCTTTGATTCTACGAAGCACACGCTAACATGGAGTTTTGATTATTCTCTCAACAACAGATATTTGCTTCACTTTCTTCTTCCTCCATATTTTCCACACAAAGAGGAACTTTTGTTTCTATATTGAAACACTGTGTGATATTTTAACACATTTTAAATAGTTCAACACTACTCAATCTATGCTCATAACTCTAGAAACAGGAGTAGCTGTGACCCAGTTCAGCCACATAGGAAGTGAAAAGTATGAATGATTTTTGTCTGGTGGAAAACAACTGCAAGTTAAGAGGATTTATTATTTCAGAGATCTTTAAAAGCACCCCCAAAGAAGTGTCTTATTTATTTTTATAAAAGTATATA
Source organism: Callospermophilus lateralis (assembly GCF_048772815.1). NCBI lineage: Eukaryota > Metazoa > Chordata > Mammalia > Rodentia > Sciuridae > Callospermophilus > Callospermophilus lateralis. The sequence continues at coordinate 120,449,082 of NC_135306.1, read as the reverse complement.
TTTGCATAATGAAATATGGGTATGTTCCAAAAATAATTCATAAGTATTCTGGGAACTTTCAGGTACAAAAGAGAAGGTCATAAAAAAGCACTATGAGCTGTCTAGAAATTTTAGTACTTGGAGGTAAAGGGCTCCAAAACTCTTCTTACAAACTCAAATTTGTGAAGGATATGCCCATATAAAGGGTTAATAATGCATAACTTCAGTGTGGGGACTTTACTAAAAGTATTGGGGTGAAAAAACATTAGGGGTGGAGAGAAAGAAAGTGAGGAAGGCAGTGTGGAGAGGTGTGATTCCTTGTGATCCCTGAGAAGAGGAACAAACAAAAAGAACAACTGCAGTCATCTCAGGCCTCTGGAAAGCAGAGTCTCCAGCCACCGTTCACAAACTATTCTGTGAAGGACCAGTTGATAAATAGATGAAGTTTTGTTTTTTTGTTTTATTTGGGGCGGTATTTTAAACATCTAAAACCATTCTGAGCGTGGACCTACATAAGAGGCTATGGGCTAAAGTTGGCTCTTGGTCCTTGGTTGGTAGACACCTTATCTAAATCAATGGTTGTCAAATTTTCACATGCAGCATGACTACCTGGAGGACTGTCTGCAACCCACAGCCACACCTGGAGATTCGGAAGGTAGGTATGGAATGTGGTCTGACGATCTGCATTTCTAAATTCTTCACTGAGGCTTCTGGCTGTGGATCCAGGACACTTGAAGAATCACTGGTCTAGGGGTAAAATGTAGCTTTGGCATATAACAAATTTGAATTCAAATCCTCATCTTTCCCCTTCCCATCTGGGAGAGTTTGGGAAGCCTACTGAACTCCACTGGACTCTCAGCTTCCTCAGTTGTAGAGTGGACAGCAATGGATATTTTTTTGAGCTCCTACAAAATTTGTGGTAATATTTCTGGCATAAGTCATAGCACAGTGTTTGGTACATAGTTATTGCTGTGTATGTGTTAACTGTTATTAATCATACCAGGTGGAAAACCATTTTGAGGAACACAAAGTAAAAAATTTTAAAATATTATAATATATCATTTCTCCCTACATTAATTTATTTGAAACAAGGAAAAGTATTAATGAGAATATTAAAAAGGAGAGGAAAAAAGGAAGTCACAATGAAGGCATTACTGGAAAAGAGCACATTTTTAAAACATTATTTATAGAGCATTATAGTTATAAATTTTGAAAAAAATCATAAATGCCTGAAATTTGATTTGCTCCATTCAGTCCCTTCCCCCTGTTCTCCACCCTCTAGTCATCTTTCTTTCATAGCAGTTTCTTTTGCCTTTGAAAAGCCAAGGCACTTTCAAGAAGATGAATTCATGGAATAGCTGACTAGATGTGTGGTCTGTGAGTGAGCCTGCGATAAGCCACATATGACCTGTCCAGAAGTGAAACCTCTGGGAGGCTCTTCTGCACTAGACACACGAATCTTCATGTTCCAGTTTCTCAGAGGGCACTTGAGCAATGTTTCTTTTTACCTGGTACAGCTGTTGGTTGTGAACACACCCTCAAATTTTGGTAAGGATTTTCCATATTTTTCACACAAAGAGGAACTTCTGTTTCTACATTGAAACACTGTGTGATATTTTAATACATTTTAAATAGTTCAACATTGCTGTGTAGTAATGCAATAAAACTCATCTCCCCTTAGTTCAGCTATCAAAGGCACATTTGAGAATTGTTGGAATATGGTCCACTTCCACGAAGACACAGATAAAAGAGTGGGCTTCCCATTTAGAGCCTTTCTCTCCTCTAATGAGCTGGCACATAAAAGATGCTTATTACAAACCACTGAAAAAACGAACACAATGCTCCTAGCAACCAATAAAGTACTGCCTGTTTGGCAGATCACTTATGAAACACTCATGGTGAAGCCAGTAAACCCATGGGTCTTTGCCTTAGACCAATTTTATTATACAAATGTACATCTTTTAAGGCAAGCTTTTGTGTACCTATTCATTGAGCCCATGGGACCCTGGGCTTTGGGTCAGATAGGTCTGGACATGCATTATGAATCTACAGGATGATCTTAGCAAATCATCAGTGTTCCCTAAGCATCATTTCTTCTGCAATGAATCTCTAATTGTTCATATGCTTTATACTCTTATTAATATACATCATTTACTAAATTTTCTAAAAGTAAGTCATATCCTACTGCCTGCTAAAACTCTTCCTTTGTGGTCAATGCCACTATAATTTTATATTAACTCCTTATCAAGACCTAAACCCACTATTCAAACTGGGGTCTGTGATATCAGGTTGCCTGGCAGCAGAATCACAGATCTTCTGAAGCAGTTACTGTATTTTTTTTAACAAGGTCACTGGATAATTCATATGCACATTAAAGTTTGAGAAGCACTGGTCCATAAACACTTCTTGATCACCCTTGAAGTCTTCAACTTTTTCTTCATCTGCTCAACCTCTTCTCCATTATACTCCAGGTACTCTTTCTGTCCTGGAGTGCAAGAAGCTTAGAGCCTTTAGCCTCTATCTCAAATATCCTCTAACCACGGCAGCCTATGTTCAGATATCTGAGTTTGGTTTAAAATTTGCTTTCTCAGAAAATTTATCCTTTTGTTTTCTTTCTTACTGTATGCCTTCACCCTACTAGAATATAAGACCTGTAAGAGTTAGCAGTTAGTCAATAAATAGTTTTGAAAAAATAAAATAATGATCTTTGCCTCTCAATATTTTGTTGGAAATTAAATGAGAAAGTACCTAAGAAGCATTGGAATATGGTGGCTGCTTACTCAGTGTTAGTTCTCACTCCCACCTTTTGCTTATATGGTACTGATAATAGACAGTGATGCCTGGATTATACGGTTACCTCTGATAATCCAAAATACCCTATTCCAGAATCTTGAGAGAAAGTCTAACAATGGCATTACTATTGACTTCTGAGCATCAATTTTATTGACACTGATCCCTGACTATTTGGGGAAAGGGCTGGTAAATGAGAGTGTAGAGTATTTGGAATGTAGCTGGAGATGTAGATGCACCCTTTATTCACAACAGGATGGCTGTCCTTGCTTCTTCTATGGATAATCCTAACAAGGATATGCAGCATGAGCAATGATGTAAAGAAGCTCTGAGTGCTGAGAATCAGAACCTATTCAGTACATTCACTTAGTTTTCTGAAGTTTTGGTTATGAGAACATTTTACACAATATTTGGCAAATGTAGGCAATTACCTAGCCATGATAGATAATTAAAATACTTCACTTTCAGTACAGTGTAAAACATGAGGGAAATGTCATAGGTCTAGAATTGAAGGAATGAATAAAACTAGAGAGCTGCAAAGCTTCTGGAAATGAGTGATGTGTCCATAATAAGTGGTGTGAGGTTACCTTTGTCATGGCAAGATCAGATGGACACAGGTAGTAAGGGCTAGTAAAAGGTAACTCTGGTATTCCTTACTGTGAGTTATGACTTAATCCATCTGCTCTAAAAAAGATAGAAAATATTACTATCCACCCAACAGAGCTGGAGTAGAAGAGATCTATGTGTCAGAGCATTACAGTGCACATGGCAGGCAAATAAGAAACTAATCAATGCACCTTAGCAATCATTACAATTATCAAGGATCAGGGAGGAGCTTAATAAAGCTACAATGTTAATTATGTTTCCTTATAACAAATATGGCTAGGTATCTTTCAAATGCCTGACCCTTCCTTTTCTCTGTGCTCATGCATGTCTCTGTCTTTGTACACTTCCTTCCTTCCTTTGCACAGATGTCTTCAATGATGGATGGACAGATGGATGGATAGATGGACTGATTAGATGCACAGTTAGAAATGTGGATAGTAAAAGAGGGAATGAACCAGGCTGACAAAAGATCACATGAGTTTCCTTTCGTGCTTTGCCCAGATAATAAAATTTAGATTGCATTCCTGTAACCAGATACAGTTGACTTCCTCTGGAGTTGAATCCCACTTTAAATAACTAGAGAAAGTCGATGAAAGCAATGAAGGATAAACATGAGACTAAAAACAAGAAGAATTCTATTTACACTAGAATCAGACTCCTGTGCTTGCTGTATTAAATACCAGAGCAATTTTCCCTTTACCTGGAAAACTCAAATGAGATAAATATTTCACTTGGTCTTACATGAAAATTGAACTAAATTATAGCACAGATGGAATAATCTAAACAACATTACAATAGGTCTATAATTTATTTAATATAAAACAAAGGACAGTGATACTTTTTTGTGATAAAATACCTGATTTTTTCTTTTATCTAAAATAATTTTAACTATGTCAGTGGTAATATTAAAATAAATTTGACTTTTCTCTGTAAGATTCTGTAGACTCATTTTTTGTTTACTTACAATGATAATGAGGAACATCCTACATATCTTCTTACCATCCCACATGAACTTTGAGTCCTGTACTATTTATTCCCCATTGAACTGTAGAGCTCTGAGCTATTTATAATACTTCTAAATAGCCATTTTAAAATACTTTATTTATAATAGAAATATATTTTTATAATAGAAATTCTAAAGAACTATTTAGAATACTTTATTTTTTCCCAATCAGTTGGCATAATGTGGGTAGTCTGTCTCATTTTTTATAAATAAATAGATGTGCCAAAGTGTCATTAAAAATAATTACTTCTAATCTGACACAGACATTTATGATTGAGGTCTATAAATATGAAAGACTTGTCCAAATACCCAGTGAAGATAGAGGTTGGTGTATAGCTGAGCTTTCACCTGACTCTCAAAGTTCTTACCATAATTTTATATATATATAAATGGACTTTATTTCATATATTTATATGTGGTGTTGAGAATCAAACTCAGTGTCTCTCACATGCTAGGAAAGCACTTCCACCAATGAGCCACAACCCCAGCCCCCATAATACCATACTTGATTTACATAGATTATATTACAGTTTATATGACAAATATTGAAGATTCGAAGATTTTAAGTTTGAATTCCTGGCGTTTTTGCCCCAGACCTTGGGTTAATTCTAAAACCTACTATAATATAAACCAGTGAAGGTCACTAAATCTTTTAATAAGAAGACAACTGTGCATTGACCAACTTTATCAGACAAGGTGAATTAGGTCTTCTTTGATGTTGTAAAAAATTATCACAAACCCAGTATATTAAAACAAAAACAAATTTATTATTTTGATGTTCCAGAGGTCAAAAGTCCAAAAATCAGTCTCAATTAAAATTAGCAGAGCTGTTTTTCTTAAAAGTCTGGGAAACAACTCAATACCTTGTTTCTCCTAGCTTCTAGAGGCTACTCAACTTCTTAGCTCATGGCCCTAAATCACCCTGAACATGCATTTTGTTCTCTGACCATCATCCTCTTGCCTTCTTCCTCTAAGGACTCTTGTTCTTACATTGGCCCCACTCAAGATAATTAATCACAAAAGTCCCTTTTGTCATGTAAGGTAACATTCGCCATTTGTAGGGATTTGGGGGCAGGAGAGCTCTTATGCTGCCTAGCTGGCACACAGGAATACCATCAGCTCTTGCCTGGGTCTAACTTGCTCACTCCCTAACAAACCTTTATTGTAATTACTGAGGTAGGGGAGGGTAGAAAAAGTTCACATGTTTTCCCTAATTTCATTTATTTTGGCAGACTGTCTAGTTTGTTGTGATCTCATAACAAAAGAGCCATCTATGAGAACTGTAACCTAGCAGTTTAACCTGCTGTATTGAATCAGCAATCCCCATACATGAGTTTTATTCATATTTGCCACGTTGTCTAGGTGGGGTGAGATTGCTTCTATTTTAGTCTGAAAACCTGGAAAGTGTTGGTTCTGCCTATTCAAACATCATTGTCCTCTGTAGACAACTGAAATAATAGTTAAAAAAAAAAAAAGAAAAAGAAAGAAAAATGTGGTATGGAGGAACTGTCATACAGTTGTGCAGTTTGTTAGCTGGGCACAGCCTCAGTCCTTGTATTACATGCTCCGTATTCTTAGATATCAGGATAGAAAGCATGCATGCCAATAGCTCATTCCATATTTCAGATACAATATTATTTTTTAAATTTCTTTATAACATGAATTGATATTTGGGAACTTAACATGACTTTATAAAATATTGACTCTCTTCCAGATATTGTCTTTCTTCTAGATACTCAGAGGTGAACCAGGCATGGTACCTACCTTCAAGCAAGGCATTGTTCAATGTGGTGGTTTTAAAAGTTTGATCCTGGACCAATCACTATCACTTGAGAACCTGATAGGAATCTAATTTCTCAAGCCTTATCCAAACCTACTGAATTAAAAACTAAGTATAAAGCCCCAAATTTTGTTTGAAGAATTCCTCCAGGTGATTCTGATACATGCTAAACTTTGAGGAATACAAGGCTAATATGTGTTACATTACAACACCATGTAATCAAAACTTTAATAATGGTGTTGAGTGTGTGATATATTCCCTATAATAAAACCATATTCATTAACTTTCTCCTTATATTCCAGAATTCTTACAGTAATTCTCAGAAATAATTGATTGTAGAAATTCTTGGAATCTTTAGATTGGTACAGTTGTTACATTGGTATTGTTTACCAGGCTACTGAGAAGTCAGTAGTCTTGGTTGTAGGAATTGAAAGATGGAGTTCAAGGGTTTCATAATTTGTTGACAATTTGAATCAGAATCAAGATAGACAGGGTTCCATGGTCTCCTCTGCCTTCATGTGGGAGTCCCACAAAGCTCAACAAAGGATTACAGCCATGATCTCTTTCATCTCATGTTTGCATCTGCCTGAGTAAACACCGATTTGGGGCAAATTTGTTTGATATCAGTTAGTCAATTAAGCTATACCATATTGGCATTAATATTAATCTCTTTTAAAGAGCAAAAACTTGAAAATTCATGGGACTTTGAACTACACCTGGCAGCCTTTGAAACAGCATAAATCTCTAATCACCTCAGGTGTGCAAACTCAGCAGCTGGCATCAAAGTATCTAATGAACTGCAGGAATGCAGCTAGTAGTTTTCTTAGGTGTGCTGCTGCTCCAAGGAAAGATTTAAATGTTTACCAAATAAATTTTTGATTCTGCACTAATAATCTGACTTTGGCTGTAGGAATGCCATCCGTGAGTATCATGGTAAGGAAAATACAAGACAAAAGAGCAAGAGCCCTGGATTCCAGACATGGATGCACCATTGGGGTTTTGACTAAGTTGTTCTTCTCTGGGACATCAGTTTCTTGGTCCGTCAAATGTGTAGAACACATCTATAAGGAGTTCCAGGTATTTAAGTCCCTCTCCTCATAAGACACAAGAGCCAGAGTACAAACTCAGACCCTTAGTTTTCCTTTCTATCCACATTCATCCCAGTAGGAATTTCATCATCTCATCATTGGTTTAAATAACACCAGTATGGCAGTGACCCCAAATTTATGTCTTATTTCTATTTCTCCTGAATTCCAGATTCATAGATACCATTGCCTATCCAGTATGTTCACTTCATTTCAGTTTTAAAAGTACCAAATTGGTCTCCTGATCTACCCCATCCTAAACTCTAAAACTGTTATACTTACAATCACCTCCATCTCAGTTGCTGACAACTGAATCTTTCCTTTTGCACAAAAGCCTCTTCTGTCATCCCTCACGTGCATCCCTCACATCTGTCTTGACCCTGCATTTAAAGATCTCTGACGCTTTGCTCCAGCTCCACTGCTACCCTGACATGAGCCCTGTCACTTCTCTCCTGAATTACCTACTGTAGCAGCCTCCTCGCTTGTCTCTCTGCTTCCCCTCTTGCACAAGAATCACAGCCTGGTAGCCCTTCTAAACTACTTAGAATAGTCCTTGTATTTTTCCTGCTCAATGCCTCTGATGCTCCCATATTCCCACAACTCTGAAGTCATCTCTCATCACTGTGCTTTAATAATGCTGGCCTTCTTGGTCTCCGTTGAACAGACAGGTGCCTGCCTCAGGCTGTCTGCATAGTCTCTTTCCACTACTGGAATGTTCTTTCCCCAGGTATCCATATATTGAGTCTTACACCTTTTTTGAAAGGCTGTTTTCAAGTGTTATTTTCTCAAACAGGCCCATCAAGAACTTAGTATTGAAAATTATAACCACCCCCATTTATCCTAGTTTTTCTATTCCCAATCCAATATTTCCCCCCATGGCACTTATTCTTTTATGTTGCTTTTTCATAAAACTTACATTCTTCTAAGAAATGATATTACTTACCTGTTTTATTTTTATTTTGTCTATCTTCTTCTACTAGAATGTAAGTTCCAAGAGGGGGCAGTTTTTATTGGTTTTATTTATTACTGTATCCTGATAACCAACAACAGTGTCTAATATCTAACTAAATTAGGAAAAGTTCTGTTTTCAAAAAAATAGAGTAAACATTTCCAAGTAAGTACTACTTGGGTCCCTGACAAAAGACTCTCAAGTGGGAAATAGCCTCAGGGGAATTACCAAGTCTAGCATTTTCAATTAAAATGTGGTCTCAGAGTCAAGATCTCAGTATCATTTGTTAATGTCTCAGAAAAAATTAACATGGGAACTTATAGACCTTCTTGATTAGATGTAGGACTTTTAAAATCATTTTTTTGTTGTTGTTGTTGGGTTTTGGTTTTGGCTGCCAGGGATTAAACTCAGGGGCACTCGACCATTGAGTCACATCCCTAGCCCTATTTCATTTTTTACTTAGAAACAGGGTCTCACTGGGTTGCTTAGCGCCTCGCTTTTGTTGAGGCTGGCTTTGAACTCCATCCTCCTGCCTTAGCCTCCTGAGCCACTGGGATTACAGGCATGTACCACTACACTCAGTCTTAAATCTATATAGTTTAATCTCATAGCACTTTGACTTAGCACTGAGTCAACCCAATGCAGAGACATGTGAGTGTGGCTTTTGTCTGATTTGTAAATTTTAATTTAAATCACAAGAATACCCAAAAAAGTTGTTAAAGAACTTATATAATTTTGGACAGATAAGGAGAGAGGTCATTCAAAATGAAAAAAAAAAAAAAGTTCTTTGGGTTCCTAGATTATTATGGGAGGGAACAGACTTAAAAAGCTTCAAACATGGCTTTTTTTTTTCTTTGTAGAAGAGGATGAATGACTGACTTGGAATCCAGAGTCAAAAGGATTGAGGTCTGAGGGTAAAGAGGCATAGAGAAATACTTCCAGGAAATCGGAATGTCACCAAGAAGTAGCAACAGGTCCCTGACTGGAGTTTGTTATGAACACATAACTGCTATGTGCCTCCTATTTCCCCTCCTCTTTGTAGATGAGAGTAAGAATGTCTACGATGGTCCTCTTGTCCCTGTGTCCTCACTATGTGTGGGTGGAAGATAGGAAAGGGGGATAATATCTCTGGAGATCACGTTTCCAAATGAAAGCAATCTTATCGGAAGAGCCTTGTCTACACCTGGATATAATGTGGAAGACGAGGTCCTATACTCCAGGCCTCAGCCCTAGGGTGGGCTGTGATTATATTGAATATGTGTGTTACATGATTCATTGGGAACCATAAGGCGAACTGCAGCTGTCCATAGATGAGTCCCAGTGTATACCTCCTGGTGTTCATACTCTTGTAAAAAATTTTCAAGGCCTCTTTCATTGATCATTCCTTTATTAGCATCCTGTTATTAGTTAATGGATAAAGTAATTTCCTTAATCTGTCCAGAGATACTAATTTGAGTCACTTTAAAGTGATATTTCGTCTTCCACCCTGAATTAACTCAAGTTGTTACAAATACACCATACTCAGTAGTGCCTTCCTGACAAAAGTCTCTCCACCACACACATACATGTTCTCTCTACATTATATTCTTAGTTGGATTGATTACTATTTTAAATGACCCTTTGGGTTTGAAGTCTGCTATGACACTATGAAGTCTGCTATGACACTATGTCCGTATGATCCTACTACTGGGTCACAAAAATCCATACTGAGAAGACTCTTTCTAGCAGTTTTCTTTTCTAATAAGAAAGATGATTTCATACTTCACTTGTCCTTTACTTACATGCCTCAGAGCAAGATGAAGCATCAAAAAAGGAGACCAGAATTAGATCCGAACACCCGAGTTTGAATTGGGGCTCTGTCACTTTTTAGATGTGTAACCTTATTCAAGTAGCTTAAACTTTCTGAGTAAATATTTTATGTGTAATTTGAGAGTAATGCTATCCACATACACAACAGAAGAGTGTGTGAAAATACACACATAGCTCATGTCATGCAGTAATGACTTAATAATCTTTTTCTCCCTAAACTGTATTTTCTAATTAGGAGATATTCCTCCATGTCTAAATTAAATCCCTTCTGCTCCTTGTTCTCTGCTGTGAATGTGGAAATAGAGACTACCCGCCATATATGATGCTTCTAAAGCTTTACTTTAATTATCTAATGAACAGGTGCATGGAGAGGGAGCAGCCTGTTTTGTTAGTAAAGTCTTATTTAGATACTCCCTTGCTCATAGGACATATTATTGATATTATGGCTGCATTCATGCTATAGCAGCAATGACCACATAAACTACAAAGACTGAAATATTCAGTTCTGGTCCTTTAGGAAAAAAATAATGTGCTCAGCCTTGTTTCAGTCCATTGGCAAGCAAACATTTAAGCAAATAAAATTCTTAAAACAGAACTCTTTCCTTACAGAAATAACTTTTTCTTTAAAAGAATGGCAAAAATGTGTAGATGTCTTAAGCCATTGACATGTTAAACTTCTTTCCCATTAAAAAGCCAATTTAGAAAAATCATAAAAATGGCATCTACCTAAGGGGAGAAATATTTTTGTTATAGAACAGTGTTTGAAACTAATAGAAATTTTGTCGCCCAGGGGATATTTGGTAATATCTGCATACCTTTTATTATTGTTATCACAACGAGGGGTCAGGATGCTACTGGCTTCTGGTGGGTGGAGGCCAGGGATGCTACCATCCTAAAACGTACAGAACAGCTCCTGCAACAAAGGATTATTCTGCCTCAAATGGTAATAATGCCAATAGGGAAATTGAGGAACCTGGTGTAAAATAAGTCACATGAATAATTAAATGGTTCTTTCGGAATCTGTCATCACTTCTACTGTGGCTTCCAAAACTTTTGTATGTGCTGATTGGCCCCCCAAAGATAACCCAGAATCGTCACTAAAATAAGTAGGCTTTCCATTTATGACTTTCTGGCAAGACTAAACACCCTATGGTTGTTTTCCACAGTGACACAGATATTTTTACTCTGCCCACATTCTCCCCCCCACCCCGCCAGGATGTGGACAGTCACACCTTCATGGGGTCACAGATCTCTATGGGCACATGAGGCATCTGAACAAACTTCCTCAGGTCATTAGCCTTTAAGTGCTGACCGGAGCTAGAAATGTACAAAGTCCAGGTGTTCTTGTCAGCCATCACCAGCTAACATTTTCCTAATTCTACCCATTACAAGTTGATTCTAAATATAGGTTTAAATCCTGTTTCTTCAGTAGAAAGGAAAAAAAAAAAAAAAACAGTGAGCATTCTGTATGGAAATTGGCTCCAGTATCTGGTCCCCAAAATAGCATTCAGACACCTGAAAAATGCTTTCGGGAGAACATAATAGTTATAATGAGCATTTATTATATATCATTTTCTCCCCACAGGAGAGCAAATTGACAAATGGACAAGTTAGTGCATCCTCAATGATTTTGTCATTAAAACCGTTTTTACGCACAAACCATGCTAGCAAAGATACTCTGTGAGCAAGGTGCACAGCATGCCCCTGATCCTTCTCCTGTGGGGCCTGCGGCTGCATTTAAATACTACCACTTCAATATTAAGCTTGATTCAGCAGACTTAGCATTCTGCGGTTGTGATATAAAATAATATTTTATTCTAAATCTAATTTTTAATGTCATAATTATTAATTAGATATGGTGCTTAATATCCTGGGTTATTTAAATCCCTGTGGAGGACTCTATGCCCCCCCATAACCAATCAGGAACCAAGCACATGTGGGTGATAGAAAAATTTGATGTTGGTCCTCAGGATTAGTCAGGATTCCATAGAAACAGAACAAATAGGAGAGAGATAGATGTATCTAGTTATAGATATAGATTTGATGATACAGATAAATGGAGATATTATTAAGAATTAACTCACAGGATTGTGGAAGCTGATCTTTCAATAGAAAATTCTTTATTAAACATCTCTAGAGCATTGTGTTAGCTTCCCATTATTATTATAAATACCTGAGATAATCAACTTATAAAGAGAAAAGGTTTATTTTGACTCACTATTTAGAGGTTTCAGTCTATCATTGTTTGGCCCCATTGCTTTGGGCCCATGATGGCACATGATGGTGAGAGTTCAGTGAAGCAAAATGATTCACCTCATAGCCAGCAAATGAAAGAAGAGATAAAGGGAAGTCTTATAATTCCCTTCAAAGGCACTCCCCTCAATGACTGACAGACAACCCTCGAGATCTTAAAACTTTTCAATGTATCCCAGCAGTGCCCAACTAGAGACCAAGCCTTTAATACACAGGCCTTCAGGGAATATTGAGGTCCAAATTATGGCAAACAGGTAGTCCACATTTCTTTTCTAAAACTCCAAAGGGCAAAAGATCACAAAAGTATAAAAATTGATTTAAAATTTTATGCTCAGTTCAATGAAATATATACCAATTATTCCTATTAAATGTACTCACCACCCCCCCAAAACACATGTAGCAGCAACCTTCCTAATTCAGAGGTAAAGAATAGGAAAGGGAAAAAAATCCACAAATCCGTAGTAGCAACCTTAACACACTTTTTTCCATCTTAGGAAGACCAAATAGGAAGAAAAATAATAATTGTTTTACAAAATATAAGACTATAACAAATTCATAATATAGCTTTTTTGGGAAATAGTCATATCTGAAATATATGTTAAACAATGTATTTTCCTTTCAGCACAGAGAACAGTTACAAAAATTGACTACATGTTTGCACATACTCGTACATGCCTATACCACATTAAAAAACAAAAACTAAAAAGCATGCATAAAGCATTCCCAACCAATGTTATAAAGCTATAAATTTGCAAAAGCAAAATTAAATAAAATATTGTCCTCCAAACGGAAAATTTTAAAAATCTTCTGTATGCAAGGAAAAGTTAATTGTTAGAATTTGTATAAATCCATCAAGAATAATAGTAATTGAAACACAATTATAATGATTTGTATTTTAAATGTCTCTCAGAGGCTTATGTGTTGAAGGTCTGTCACCCATCTGGTAGCACTATTGGGAGTTGGTAGAAAGTAGGAGATAGGGCATAATTGGAGGAAGTAGGTCACCGGAGGTGTGTCCTTGAAGGGTGAATCTTATTTGCAGTCCCATCTCTCTCTTTTCTTCCCAGCTGCCATAAGATGAGAAGCTCTGTTTCACCAGATGCTTCCAGCCATGATCTGCCTTGCCAAAAGCCCAAAGCAAAACCTCTAAATTAATGAACTAAAATAAATCTTTCTTCCTCTAAATTGTTTTTCTCAGGAATTTTGTCACAGTGACAAAAAGCTGACTAATACAACAATATGTCAGAAACTGTAACCTAAAAGAAATCCAGAGGAAATTCATGATATTAAATATACATTTATCTATATATAAAAATACAAATGTCAAAAAATGAATTCAATACTTAACTCAAAAGCTAGAAAACAGTAACAAAATAATTTTTTTAAAAAAGCCTGAAGGAACAAACTAGTAAAAACCAGAAATCAAATTTAGATTTTCAGTTTCAGCTCTGACAGGTAGGTGTTAGGAAATCATCACCCCATCCTTCAATAAGAAAGAGAAAACTTGAACAAACTTAAAAGTCAACAACTTTTTGTGGTGCTGGGGATTGAACCCAGAGCCTTGTGCATGTGAAGCAACCACTCTACCAACTGAGCTATATCCCCAAGATTTACATCTTGAAAAGAAGAAAACTATCCTGGATTATCTAGGTGGATCCTCAAGCCAATACAAAGTGTCCTTGTCAGAATAAGGCAGAGAGAAATAACACAGTGGGCAGGAGATGGTCATGTGAACATGGAAGTAGAAGTTAGAGCAATTCAACCCAAGAATGTCAACAATCAACAGAAGTCAGAGTAACAAAGAATGAATTCTCTCTTGGAGCCTCCAGAGGATGTGTCCCTATCAACACTGAATTTCAGAGATTCTGATACCAGAATGGTGAGAGAATACATTTGCATTATTTTAGATCACCAAATTTGTGTAACATTCATAGCAGTCACAGGAAACTAACACAGCGTGCTGAAACTCAAGGAAAGCAGTTTAAAATGACGAAGCTTCAGGATCAGTAATAACATAGGTTCAAGAATTATAAATAAGGAGTAAAAATAATTATCATAAAATAGTAACAATATTTAGCACAACTAAGTGCAAGCAGACAGATGGAAATTCTAAGAAAAAATCATATTTAAATGTTAAAAATCAAAACTAGTGTAACAGAATGAAGAATGCCTTTAACAGCTACATCAGCAGGCTTGACATGGTCAAGGAACAATTTAGTAAGTGAACTTAAAGATAAGTCAATAGAAAACTCCTTAATTGAAATTTAAAAAAAATTAATAAAAGGACAAATATAATAGATTATTTTAAGAATTGTGGGACATTTGTCAAAAGTGTAACATAAGCATAATTAAAATACCAGAATGAGAAGAGAGAATAGAACACAAGAAATGATTAAAGAAATAGCGACTAGAATTAAGAAGAGATATCAAACCACAAATGTAGAAGGTTCAAGAGAACACCAAGCAGGATAAATTCCGAAAATCTATGCCCAGGTATATCATAGTCCAAGAGTAAACCAAAGACAAAGAGAAAATGTTAAAAGTGGCCACAGAAAGGAAAAAAAAATGTTTAGAGCAGGAATGAGAATTACATTGGATTTCTCATTTAACAAGAATGCAGGTAATAAGTGAGAGGAGTGGAATATTTTAAATGTTTTAAGAAGATATATTCCAATACAGAGTCTATATCCAGTGAATTGTTCTTCAAAAGTAATAAAGAAATAGGCTTAGCAATATAGCTCCGTTGGTAAAGTGATTGCCTCCAATGTATAAGGCCCTGAGTTCAATTCCCAGCACTACAAAAAAAAAAGAAAATTAATAAAGAAACAAATATGAAGAAATATATTGCCAGAATTTGAGTGTGCAGTTGGGTTACATACAATAATGCAGGAAGTATTAAAGGAAATTAATCATTATTTTCATTTGTTCTTTTTAGATAAACATTAGAGTGTAATTTGACATACATACATAGAGTTTAAATTATTCTAATTAGGATCCCATTCTTGTGGTTGTACATGATACGGAGTTTCATTGGTGGTCTATTCATGTATGAACATAGGAAAGTTATTTCTGATTGGTTCTACTTTCTTTTAGATTCCCATCCTTCTCCCTTTCCTTCATTCCACTTTGTCTAATCCAGTGAACTTCTATTGTTCTCTCGCGCTCTCTCTCTCTCTCTCTCTCTCTCTCTCTCTCTCTCTCACACACACACACACACACACACACACACACCTTATTCTGTGTTAGCATCCACATGTCAGAGAGAACAATTGCCCTTTGGTTTTTTGGGATTGGCTTATTTCTCTTAGCATGATTGTCTACAATTTCATCCATTTACTGAAAATGCCATGATTTCATTCTTCATAATTTCATTATGGCTGAGTAATATTTCATTGTGTATATGTGCTATATTTTTCTTTATCCATTCATCTTTTGAAGGGTACATAAGTTGGTTCAATAGCTTAGCTACTGTGAATTGAGCTGCTATGAAGATTAATGTGACCACATCACTATAATATGCTGATTTTATGTCCTTTGGGTACATGCTGATGAGTGGGACAATTGGGTCAAATTGTGGATCCATTCCAAGTTTTCTGAGGCATTGCTGTACTGCTTTCCAGAGTGATTGTAGCAATTTGCAATTCCACTAGCAATGTATGAGTGTACTTTCTTCACCAACATTTACTGTTATTTGTATTCTTGATAATTGGCATTCCGACTGGAGTGAATTGGAATCTCAGTGTAGTTTTAATTTGCATTTCTCCAGATGCATGTGATGTTGAACAATTTTCCATATATTTTTGACCATTTGTATTTCTTTCTTCTGTGAAGTATCTGTTCAGTTCTTTTGGCTAATTATAGATTGGGTTATTTGGTTGTTTTTGGTGTTCGAGTTCTTTGTATATCCTGGAGATTAATGCTCTGTCTGAGGTGCAGGTGGCAAAGAATATCTCCCATTCTATAGGCGCTGTCTTCATATTTTTGATTGTTTCCTTGGCTGTGATGATTTTGTTCCTATATACCAATGATAAATTAACTGAGAGAAATTAGGAAAACTACCCCATTCACAATAGCCTCAAAGGAAAAAAAACTTGGGAATCAATCTAACAAAAGAGGTGAAAGACCTCTACAGTGAAAACTGAAGAACACTAAAGAAAGAAATTGAAGAAAACCTAAGAAGGTGGAAGGATCTCCCATGTTTTTGAATAGTCAGAATTAATATTGTTAAAATGGCCATACTACCAAAAGTATTATACAAATTTAATGAAATTCCTATTAATAGTCCAATGATTTTCTTCAGAGAAATAGAAAAGGCAGTCATGAAATTCATTTGGAAATATAAAAGGCCCAGAATAGCCCAAGAAATCCCTAGGAAGAGATGTGAAGCAAGAGGCATCACAATACCAGACCTTAAATTATACTACAGAGATACAGTAACAAAAACATCATCGTATTACCACCAAAATAGATATGAAGACCAAAGGAACAGAATAGAATACACAGAACCATGCCCACATCAGTTCAGTTATCTCCTACTAAACAAAGGTGCCTTAAACACACATTGGAGAAAAGATAGCTTCTTCAACAAATGGTGCTGGGAAAACTGGAAATTCATATATAGCATAATGAAATTACAACCCTATCTCTCACCCTGCACAAAACTCAACTCAAAGTGGATGGAGGACCTAAGCATTAGACCAGAGACCCTGCACCTTCTAGAATAAAATGTAAGTCCAACTCTCCATCACATCAGCTTATGAACTGACTTCCTCAACAAGACTCCTAGAAGACAAGAAGTAAAACCAAGAATCAAAAAGAAATGGCATGGTATCAGACTAAAAAAGCTTTTTCTTCTTAATTGATCTAATAGGAAACTCTTCAAAATAATAGTAACTATGCATTGGGTGGCTATTGAATGTATTTACATAAAGTGAATGTCAACAGTTTTATAAGTGTTGGAGAGAGATTGGAAATACTCTTATAAAATGTGTGCATTGCCCACAAAGAATCATAGGTTATTTGAAAGTAAATTTAAATGTATATTGCAAAAGCCAGGACAATAACTAAGAAAGTTTTACAAAAAATCAATATGTTAGAAAAAGTAAACTGTTAAAGTAAATAAATATAAAATCCCATTCTCCAGAAAGATGAACAATTTAATACAGGAAAAAAAGAAAATATCAATATTCTAAAATGGGAAACTGACAAGGAGAAAATAATTATCTAAACAAATAAAAGTCAATTTTATAAGAAATTGCTTTGCAAAATTACATTAAAATAACTCAAAATATCAATTAAATGTAAGCTTTCTAGAAAAATATTTTATTGAAAATAATTCAATTATCAATAAAAAGTTTAATGGAACAATTGCACAGTGGGGAAAATTGTCAAAACTGTCCTGCAAACTTTTCAAAATCACATATTCCTAATGTTACTTGAAGTGTATAACAGTGTTATCAAAACCTGAAAAAGATTTTATTAGAAAGTAAAGCTTCAATAAATATCACTTATAAATACAGCTGCAAAGTTATTAAAATTATCCTAATCTAGCCACATATTTTAAAATACATCATGATCTAGTGAAGAAGTTAATTTCATGAATCCAAGGATAGTTTAATAAGTAGACAATAATTAATATAATTCATTATATGAACAGGTTTAAAAAGAAAATATCAAGATTATCATCTCCATACATATTTTAAAATATTCTGGCTATTTAATAGAGGCCCACTAAAGGCATTCTAGTAAAGAAATGACACAAGAATAACAATTTTTGCTAATATTATTTAGTATGCTACTGCTGGAAGCATAATAAGATATAATTAGATAAGAGAAAGCAATTGGGAAAATACTAAGAAACACATAACCTATGAAAACTGATTTATTGAAGCTTTACTTTGTATTTCATAAAGAAATACAAAATCTGGATACTAGTAAAGAGATTGGATCAGTAATCAAAAGATCCCAGGACAGAAAAGCCTACAACCAGATGGCTTCCCTAGTGATTTCTACCAAATATTTAAACAAGAATTACCAACAGTTCTCCTCAACATTTTTCAAAAAATTAAAGAGGAGGGAAAACTTCCTATCTAATTCTATAAAGTCAGAATTACCCTGATATCAAATCCAGGTAAATACACTAAGATAAAACTATGGAAGAATTTCCTTTTTTGACTATTGATACAAAGAATATTAAGAACATCTACCAGGGCTGGGGCTGCGGCTCACTGGTAGAACATTTGTCTATCCTGTGTGAGGCACTTGTCTAACCTCAGCACCATATAAAAATAAATAAATAAAATAAAGATATCGTGTCCACTTACAACTAAAAGGGAAATATTAGAAAAGAAAAGGAAAGGAAAATCTAGGAAACCAAACTCAGAAGCATTACGTAGGTTTAAACAGCAAAACACAGTGAGATTGATCCTCAGACTTCAAAAATGATTTAACATTTGAAAATCAATGTAATATAGTATATTAATAGAATGAATGAAAAAAGAGACAATTTCAGTTAATGCATAGAATATTTGATAATGTTCAACACACTTTCATGAAAAAAACCCTAAATAAACTAGAAACAAAGGAAACTTCCCCAAAAAGATAAAGGCCACATATAGAATCTCTACAACTAGCATCATATACAATCATGAACGGATGAGAACTCTGCCTCCAAGACCATGAACAAGACAAGCACACTCATTTTCAGTCTTATATTTAACATAACACTGGAAGGCCTAGCCAGGTGGATTAGGCAAGGAAAAACAAGTATATGGTTTAGAAAGAAAGAAGTAAATACTCTGTTCACAGATGACTTGATTTTTCATGTAGAAAACTCTAAAGATTCCACCAAAAAAGCTCCCTCGGTGCCAATAAACATAGTCAGCAAAGATAGGGCTCAACACTCAAAAATAACTTGCATTTCTAAGCACTTGAAATGAGCAATTCAAATCGATGCTTTTTAAACATTCTGTTTGCAAGTATGCTATGTCCACGTACAAATAAATCACAATGAACTCCCCATATATATAAAATCATAATTCACTAATTGAAATACTAATAATAACAATAATGATGATAGAAGGGAGATTAGTAGAGCAAGTGGATCAGAGAGAGGGAAAAGGAAGGTACTAGGGAATGAGATTGATCAAATTATGTTATATTCATATAAAAATATGGCATAATGGATCCTACTATTACATATAATTATAGTGCACCAATAAAAATTACATAATAAAAATTAAAATAATTAAAATTACATATACAATAGCATAAAAAATAATGACATGTGTAAGAATAAATTTCACCAAGGAAGTGAAAGACTTGTACACTGAAAACTAGAAAACATTGCTAGAACAAATTAAAGGAGAAATAAACACATGGACACATCCTAAGTTCTTGGATTGGAAAACTTAATTTTGTTAAGATGTCAAATTTAACAAAAGTCATCTACAAAATCAGTCCAATCCCTGTTAATATTCCAATCGCCTTTTGCTTTTTTTTATTCTTTGCACAGAAATAGTAAAACACATTCTAAAATTCATATGGAATCTCAAGAAACTCCATATAGACAAGCAGTTAAAATAATTTTGGGGGGAAAAAGAAGAAAGTTGGAGAACTCACATTTTCTGATTTTGAAACTTACTAAAATACTATGGTAATCAAACAGTGAAGTACTGGCATAAAGACAGAGACAGACAAGAAATGGAATACCGCATAAACACTCAGCTGATGTTGACAAGGTTTTCAAGATCTTTCGATAGGAAAAGGGTAGGATTTTCAACTGATGGGGTTGGAAACTGGATATCAACTTGAGAGAATAAAGTTGGACCTTTACATTAAGTCATATACAGAAATGTACTCAGAATATATCAGAGATATAAATGTAAGAGCCAAAATTATAAAACTCTTAGAAGAAAACATATGGGGAAATCTTCATGGCATTGGAATTGGCAATTTTTTTAGATATCCTGGGAGATTATCTTTTCTGCTAACTCTTGGTATTTGACATATCCTAGTTTCCCCTTTCAGTATCAGCACTTCAGAAGTCAGTAAAGCCTAAAATTCTATGCTTCAGTAATGATTACAGACTGTGCTTTGGCTTCCTCAAAATATATTTCTCTCTGCAAATTCTATCATACTGAGTGGGAATTGAGCTTGTATTCATAGGAAGCCATTGACCAAATGCAGAACATTTGCATGAAACAAAAAAATCTCAATGATCCCTTTATTCCAAAGTATTTTCCAAACACTCCTCTTCCTCAGCAGAAGTGCACCTCATCTTTTGTATGTGCTTCTGACACTTCCAGCTTCTTCTTTGAACATCTCTCTGGCAGCTCCTAAGCCTTTTGGTTCTCTTTAGAGACCTACAATTCATTCTGGTTGTAGAATAGCAGATTCTCTTCTTGAACTAGTTCCCTGGAGAAAACATTGTTTTTCTAGATTTAGGAAGGAATGCTTATACTTAACTACATATATTTAATTAGACATAGCTAACTCTTTGTCTTTCCTTCACATACCATCAAGTACCAAGAAGTTGTGAAAACTAGAATCATGTGAATTCAAGCAAAACTAGTAGGTTAAATCTTACTATCATTTCTACCTCTACTCCATGTGTTCACATATGCATACAAAATAAGATGTGCATGATAAAAATTGAATGCATTTAATAATAAACTCATAATTAACTGGAACTCTGTTGGGTTACATTTCTGTTTAATGACTATATAGAATAGAATTTTATTAAATAGCCTGGAAGCACTTCTCAAAATGAAAAAAAAAAATACTGGAATCACCAAAAATATAAGAGTTAAATCTACATAAAGTTTTAGGGGTAAATATATTTTATTTGACATTTATAAACTTATCATCTTTGAGTTGTGTCTATAAGAACTTATGTTAGTGGAAATGTTTGATTAAATCATGCTACATCAAAGCAAGGGTGATAGTCAAAATAATTAAGCATTGATATGGCACAGGAAACAAATTGATGAGAACAGGCCTTGGTCATGAACACCAGGTTCACGGGCGTTGCTGAGTTTTCGATAGGCTTCTTTGGGGCCTCTCACTCTCACACATCTTCAACTTTAAGAGCAGGCCTTTCCCCCTCACTCTCTTGCTCCTTATATAGGCTCTAAGAATGAATATTGCCTAAGCTAGTATGTTGAAATCTTTCAATGAAACATTTCAGTTTAAGATATTTTAGAATAGAGGATTAATTTTTCTTTTTGAACTCTCATGACATCCAAACAACAATATATATTTATGGTTTATTAGATGACCTCTAAGTTTTGATCTAATTCTAACTTCCTGGAACACAAGCAGGCAATCATATATTTTCTTGATTGAAAATGTGAAATTCAGAGAGGATAAGCAATTTGTCTACTATGCTAAAAAGTGCACTTGGATCTTAAGGTGAACCCAGTTCTTAAAATTCTGTGTCTATTAATCATACTATATTGTAATATGGCATCTCCCTTTTCAAATCTGTCAACACTTGCTATTGATCGCCTACTCTGCCAAACACTGCGTATCAGATGCTGGGAAAATAGAAAGAACACATTCTTTTTGGAGGTGACTGCACATTTTTTCAGACAGATAAAACAGCAACACAGTATGATAAAAGCTACGTAGGTAAAGTGTTATGATTTGAAAGTTTCCCCAAAAGTATGTGTTGGAAGCTTAATCCCTAATGCAACAGTGTTGGGAGGTGGGGCCAAGTGAGAGGGGATTACGTCATAAAGTCACAGCCCTCATGAGTGGATTAGTGCTGTTACCACTGGAGTAGATTTCTTAAAAAAAAAAAAAATTGCAGGGGCTGGGGTTGTGGCTCAGTGGTACAGCACTCACCTAGCACGTGCAAGACCCTGGGTTCCATCCTCAGCACCATATAAAAATAAATAAATAAAATAAAGGTATTGTGTCCAACTACAACTACAAAAAATAAATATTTTAGATAAATAAACAAATAAATTGTCTCCTTCTTTGTTTTCTGTTCCTTTCTCCCCCTTCAACCCCCCTTTCTCTCTTTTTCTCTTCCTCTTCTCCTATTACCTGTTATGGAGTGGAAAGAAGTCCCTCACCAGAAACTGGCACTTTGATCTTGGACTTCACAGCCTCCAGAACTAGGAGAAAATAAATTTTTTTCTTTATAAATTACCCAGTATCAAATATTCTGTTATAGCAGCCCCAAACAGACCAAGACACATAATTAAAGTGGTTGGTGTCTCTTTTTGTGGGTTTGGTCACAAAGAAGATGATAGTTCAGGTAAATTTTGAAGATGAGTCAGATTTCACAAGTCAAAGAAGGCACCCATTCCCATATTAGAATGGTGAGTGTTCCTCCCTGTACCTAGAAATCAAATCTTACGAGATATATACATATGTATGTGTATATATATATATATATATATATATATATATATATATATATATAATTTTGATTAACATTTACTAATGATGTGTATGTATGCATATGCACACACAAATATACATATATAAAAATTGGGTTACAGTGTAATATTTCTTTTTTTTAATAGAATCCATAGTTTATTGTTATTATATCAGTACTAATTCAGTTTTAACAAATGGGTCATGTTTAATGTTAAATTAAAGAAAACAGAATAAAAAAACCATGGAAATTATTTTACCTTTGGAAACTTTGAGGAAATCTAAAATTTACAAAAATATAAGTAACCATTTAAAAGTCTTAGAATGGACTCCCTCACACAAGCAGCAAAATGGCTTAAAATAAAATAATAACTGACATTGCTAGTGTCAGCGTGCATGAGGACAACTTGAACCCTCCTCTACTACCTGTAGAAGAGCACACTGGTACAGGTCACATATGAAATGATTTACAGTGTAATATTTCAACATGTGCACATAGTATGTACTGATTAGATCAGGATAATTAGCATTTTCCTCTTATTGCTTTTTTGTTTGGGGGTTTTTGAGCTCCTCACTTCTACATCTTCATAAAATACATATTAAGTTATTGTGACATTATCATCCCACTGTGCTGTAGAACACCAAAATTTATTCCTTCTGTTTACCTGTGTTTTGGTACCCATTATCCAGTCTCCCTATAATTCCATCTCTCTGCCTTCCTGGACTCTAGTAATCATTATTGTACATTCAGGTCAACTGTTTTTAGCTTCACATAACAGACAAAACATGTGATGTTTGTCTTTTCTGTGTTGGAGTTATTTCACTTAACATAATGCCCTCAGGTTCCATCCATTTTGGTGCAAATGACAGAATTTCATTCTTCTTTATGGCTAACTAATGTTTCGCTGTGTATATGTACCACGGTTTCTTTATCCACTCATCCATTGGTGGGCATTAGGTTGATCTTAGGTCTTATTAACAGTGCTTCAATAAGCATAGGAGTGCACACATCAGCTTTGTATGCTGATTTCATTTCCTTTGGGTACCCTACAATTTCTATTCTTATTTTTATTCTTATCCTTGATATGGAATTATTATTGATATATATCTCAAATATATACATTTATAGAGGGAATAAGCTAATGAACACTTTGTCCCATTTTACCACATTTGTTTCAGATCACTCTCTTTTAAGAAATAAAGTTTTGAACCAATACAGATAAAGTGCTGCCTCCTGGGCACCCAATCCCAGGTATTTCCCTCATCAGAGACAGCTACTATTCTGAATTTAAAATGTAATCATTTTGAAACACATAATTCCAGTTCTAACTCATTACAACTATATTGTATATCACATTTTTATTATTTTTGTATATGTCTCCTTGGCCCATTAAAAACCCTTTTTAGCACTCACTCTTGAAAAAAAATACAGTTCCACAAATTTATTTTCTCTTGGCAGACCGTGGAACTCATCTCACTATCTTGTGGCTTCTGTTGTTACTGTTGGTCTATCACTAGGCAATATTTTTTTTCTATTCCATAACTTAAAAATTATTGTATCCAAAGTTCTAAAGTTTTCTCTATGTTTAGTTCTGGATCTTTTTCTTATTTGCTCTGCTTTGGTATTGTTTGCTTTCTAAGGGTTCAGGAAAGTTCAAGCAATCATCTATTCAAACACTCTCGCTGCCACTGCCACTTATACCCCCCTACACCACCTTATGTCCCCTTGTGGTGTTCAGTTGGATACATTAGTCCTTATAATTCTATCTTCCATGCCTCTTAACCTTTATTTTATTTTCCTTCTCTTTTATTTCTCTGATATACTTTCCCCACTTTTATTTTATCTTCTCTTTCACTTTCCTTTTCTAATAATAGGTAATCTGCTATTAGGTTTAATGATTAAATTTAAAAATTTTCAGTTGTAATTTATATTGTATTTATTCATGTCTATTAATTCTACTAGCTTTATTTATACCCTGCTTGCTATTTATTCTTATTGTAAAGTCCTTTGAAATTTCTTGGAACTATTAAACACATTAATTTAATATTCTGTTCCATTAATACCAACATCTGAAAAATTTTACAGCTCTAATTTTGCTACTCCTCTCAGCTACCTCTTTCTCACAATGCCTTATTTTCTTTAGTTGTTTATATGTGTTAAACAGTTTCCTTGAAACTTATCTGAGCAAATGTCTGTGTGACCAGGGCAAAGGTAGGTTCCCCCCAGATACTTTTCTGTTTGGTCATGCCGAACAGAGACATTGATGCTTTTGCTTTCTGATAGTTCAATAAATGCAATCTGTGTTTCATGCACAGAATGCCTAAAATTATCAAAAATACATTGTATGAAATTATCTTTAGGCTGTGAGTATAAGGTTAATATGAAATATAAATGAGTTTCCTGTTTAGAACATGGGTCCAAACCTCAAGATATCTGTTTACATATACGCAAATATTCCAAAGTCTGAAAAAAAAAATCTGTAAACAGAAACACTTTCAGTTCCAAGCACTTTTGACATTATTTTTAGTTTTCCATGGGAAGGTTATAATGAACTGACTAAGTCCCCCGAAATTTAAATGTTGAAATTCTAACACCCAATTTAATAATATTATACATGATATCTGGAGAAGGGATTAGGCCATGGGGGTGGAGCTCTCATTAAAGGAATCATTATCTTAATGACAGAGGTCCCAGGGCGTTCCTTCATCCCATTCACCCTTGCATGATGTGAGGACACAGCTATGGGAGGGCCCTCACCAGACACTGAATCTGTCAAGCTTTAATATTGGATTTCCCAACCTCTACGTCTGGTAGAAATAAATGTTCATTATTTATAACCCACCCAGTGTCTGGTATTTTGTTATAGCAGTCTGAATAGCTAGGACAAGGACCCAGGTACCTAGAGTGTCCTAGAAATTGAACACAGTATTTTCATTAGTATTTAATGTAAAATTCTCATTATTTCAACTGGCGGTATTAATTGGTTTTTATTATTATCATTAATTTTGTATTTGAAATTTTGTGTTTGTATTTATATCAATTCTATTTTGTAATTTTTATTGATCATGATTATTTGCTCTTTTTCTCTTTACTTCATATTGATCAAGGTTTCTTTAGTTTTCCCCAAACAACTACTCTCTCCCCTACACTGCCCCCTCTCTCTTTCTCTTTCTGTGTTTGGCAGTTTTACAACTTATCTCTATTTCTACTGAGTTTAATCTTAAATTATAACAGGCATAACTGGTGTAGAAAGTCCAATGTTAATCAGCCTTTAAATCCTCTTTTCAAAAATAAAAAGACTTTAAAGAACTTAGTTCTGATCACTTACTACCATCTTACCTGTCATCATTTTCTATATTATGCAACTTTGAATTTTAATCTCCTAAATTGGCATTGTAGTTTTTATGTAGTCAATGTTTATGTGAATGTACCAAAGCGCACTTTGCCTTGCCCATTATTATTCTTATATCTCAGATCATCTTTCTTAGACTTTCTTCCAGAAGTATATTCCTAAGTAACTCTTTTGATGAGTTCATCTTTATGTGAAAATGTCTTTATTTTGCCTTGAATACTAAATTTATAGTCTTTTCTCTCAGCACATGAAAATATGTCAACTGCTTTCTGTCTTCTTGTGGCTATGGAGAAATATGATGCTTGTCTAATTTTTATTCCTCTGTAGGAAATTATTGCCTTGGGTTGGTTGTAAGATCCAATCTTATGTAAGACAGTTCCATTATGTTTACTGAGACAACAGCACCTCTTCTTCCATGATTTTACTTGTTTGTTTTTGTAGAAGCTTATCCCTGCTTCTATATTTAGACATTTTAGATTGTGAACTAATATTTGTTGGTAGGGATTTATCTTTAGTCATCTGTTTATGCTAGGTTGAAGTAGTGTCAGTCCAGAGATACTTTCCTTTTTTCTTTCTGCTAGAGTCCAAGGAATTTCACCAGACCAGAGGAATTTCACCAGAGCAGATAATACTTTTCTGGTAGTATAACATAAAGATCCTGACTCTTGTCTGTAGTCATTAATTTTTAGGGAAGTCTATTATTTTTGTCTCAAGCCATACAGAGGCAGAAATGTAAGTTTCCAAGAAAAAGGTAGTTTTTATTGTTTTTTTCATTAGTTCACCTTTTTATTAACCATTCAATTTCATGTGAGTCTGAGAATCATTCTAAGGCTTTCCAATTCCCCAAGGCCCATTCTCTCCTGTCTGTTGGTATTAAAGCTCCTCACTTAATGAGACCAGCAACCACCTTCTTTCCACCCCCACAGGGCTTCTGAAGCATCAGTTCAACTGTTCCATTTACTTTTGGCTTCTAGCTCATCCTCTTACTTGCTTGCTGTGCATTTTATTCTTCCTTTCTACCCTTTTAAGAAGTGTTTTCAGGAGATAGAAGTCTTTTCCTACTGTTTTCACTGCAACTCCTATTTACCCTTCAGATCTTAGCTCAAAAGTTATAACTCCAGGGATTTTGTGCTATGTCCATATTGCATATATCACAGTACTTACGATGTTTCCCACATCATAGTATTTGCAATTTGGAATTATATGTATGACTGTGCAATTCTCATTAATCTTTGTCTCTTCCATGAATTATTCATCTCCCTCATAGAGGAATACACTTATATTACTCATGATAGTTCAAGAGCCCAGCATAGTTCCAGACACAAAGTTTATGTTCAGTAAATATTTTATTTATTTATTTATCTATCTATCTATCTATCTATCTATCTATCTATCTATTTATTTATTGTGGTGCCAAGGATGAAATCCAAGTCCTTCTGCATGCTAGGCAAGTGTTCTACCACTGAGCTACACCTCAGCCCTAGTAAATATCTGATAAATGAATGAATGGAGACCCTGGAGTGTTTGATGAAGAATTAACACCTGTCATTCAACTGTTGGAATGCAGGCTCTGTAATGAAAATGAAAAAAAAATGAAGTTGACTTGAAGATAGAGAAATGCAGTTATCTCTGTAACTGTTGGGAAAATACAGGAAAGAAAATTTGATGGTTACCGCTTCAATTTATCAGAAGATTTTTTAAAAAGTTACTAATCTTTTGTTTTCTTTAAATGACAAGTAATAATAAATACTTACCTAATAAGGCTGAGATGAGGAGTAAATTGAATAAAGAATGTAAAGTGAGACCTAACTCATAGTCTGAATTTACTAATAATCATAGCCATTCTTCATCTGGGAAACTTTAAAAGAATATACTTAGGTGAAAAAAATTAGACTAGCCTTAAGAAACCCCTTCAAAGTAGAAAGAATTGGCCCCTGAGCTTGGGGGTTATGTGTTGGCTTCTGTTGGAAAGCTGATGTGAGGACACTATGACTATGTGCAGTGGGTTCCGATCACCCTATTTTGAGGTAATGAGTGGATCAGGTGGTGTGTTGGCGTCCCATGGCTGTGACAAATAATCCAAGAAAATCAACTTAAAGGAGCAAAGTTTATTTTGACTCATGGTTGCAGAGGTTTCAGTCCATGTTTGGCTGATTCCATTGACCTGCATCAAAACAGACGTGGGAGAGGAAAGCTCTCAGCTCAGGGTGTCAGGATGACATGCTAATAGAGAGAGGAATGGGCCAAAGAAAAAAAATGTACCCTTCAGGGGCACATCTCAAATGACTTATTTCCTCCAAGTAGGTCCTACCTCGTAAATGTTCCACCATTTCCTAATGAACCATTAAGCTATGAATCCATAAATGGACTAATTCATTCATGAGGTCAAAGCCTTCATGATCCCGTCACCTCCCAAAGGCTCCACCTTCACTGTGGACCAGGCTTTCAATGCATGAGCTTTGGGCATTACATTCCATATCCAAATAATAATGGATGGCAGTTGAAATCTTCCCATACCTGTCTTTTCCCCACCTTACCTGTGAGTCTTGATTAATTGCAGTAAAGATTTTTTGCTGCATTCTTTGATTCTTTAATTCTTTATTAGCTCAAAGTTTTGCTCTATATTTAAATGTTAGTCTGTATCAGGTATTTTAATTACTTCTCACCCTCTCACATTAGTGCCAATAAGTTCACAGTCCCATTATCTTAATGAGGCATCTTGATAATGAAGGTCCCACCTGTGATCTCAAGGAAGGAAAAAATAAAATCTGTCTTCTGGCCATACAGGCAGCTGTTTCTAAAAGCTGAGTGTTTCCATTGATCATGAACTTCCTTCCAGAGAGCATGCATGCAGAAATCCTTCCAAGTGAAAGATGAGGAATAAAAGTAAGGGAGAGAGAATGTTTTTAAAAAATATGTTTATATGAAGATTTGAATATTTCTTCATATGGTAGAATCTATCCCCAAATCCTTGCCCACCATGCAGTTAATGATTCTAAAGAGGAATGATTTAGCATGAAATTAAGGCCTACATTACAATCAGCTGGTAAATGAGCTGCCTTCATGCACACATAGAGCAGGAGGCTACCTATATGATGTGATTTAAAGGACTTGAGGAAATATTCTTCATCCTGAAATATTCCCTTTTATATGCTTTCTCACCATTGCTGTTGATTTCTACTTTGAAAATTAAAATATCTCTAATACATTGAATTGGATACACTGGGATGGGATGCTATATATATCTAAAATAGGTTTCATATTTCATGGACACAAAGTCAAATTAAATAATTGTGAAAAAATCTGCACAAGACGGCTAACCCCCTGAATCCACTCCATCCCTTTCTCATTGTTACCTGTTAATCAAAAGCTATAAGGATATTTATTCATGGCCATAAATTAGCAGTAACTTGCTCTCTTTGTAAGCCATGGCAGGTTCAGGGATGTGCTATAATCCAGCCTCCATAGAGAGGAAACCATCCCCTCAGGTTAAAGCAATTACTTTAGACTTTTATTTCCAGGTTTCACATCTGCACAGAACCTAATGCAGAGGAATACAGAGGGTCTTCTCTTCCTTCAATTGTTGAATTGAAGTACTACCAAAACTATTTGTTTCGACCAGCAGTCAGTCTGAGAACCAAGTCAACACACAAAGGAGGGTGAACCATAGCTAAATGAAGTCTGTGTGTACCACCCCTCTTTCTAATAGTATCCCACAATGACATTAAAGAATGATGGAGAAAAGATAAGGCAGATTTTTTTTTTTTTAAGAGAGTAAGAAGGATCACTCTGAAGAAAGGACTTTTCTAGTTAGATCAGGACTAAGGGCAAATGTTCTTATAAACTAAAAAAAGAACCTATTATCCTTCAACACAGCTAAGTTGTATTGTTTGCTAATCTCTAAATTTAAAAAAAAAAAACTTTTCTAACTAAATTGATTTACCTCCCTATTTTTTACTGTTTCCCCATTTTTCTACAAAGAAAAGTTTCTACAGATAAGTCCTGGTCCAGGAACCAAATGTGAACATTTGTATAGCAAGAGACAGTTGTGCATTCAGTGTATACCAGGGCAAGAACTGAGATGCTTTTAGCGAGGGTGGAAAAGACATTATGGAAGGCAGACAGTGCAGGACTTGGTGATGGCAAACATGTTATGTGTTATATTGAATTATGCCACATCTCTAGAACTCAGTGACATTTTGAATTTAAATCCTCTCTTTAAAGTTTAAACAGGCCTTTATAGGTAAATTGGGAGGGCATCCCTTTCCCAGACTTTGTGTTAAATTTATCACCTGGGCTTTGAGACTAGAGGTCACATGAGTCCTTAGCAGAACAACTGCAACGTTGGCTTTTTGATTTCCTTACTGTAAGAGCTCATATTTAGTTCCTGGGGCCAGGCTTAAGACCCAATACCATGTTCTCATTTTCTAATTTTTCTTAGACTTTTCCCTTAAAGCCCTTCTATATCTCCTTCTTCCCTTCAGGTTATGAATAAACATCTCCATGAAAATGAAGTCACATAAACGGCCAGGCTCATTCATCTGATTTCGTTCTCAAATTTCTCTGAGACACTCTGTGGCACCTTTAATGAAATGAAGGACCCAGGATCTGGACACATAGCATTTACCAGCAAAAATGTATTCAAACATTAGGAGGCCGAATACAGGAAGGCCATGTGTAGAATAATACAAAATATTTAAGTCAACTATATATTTTCTTAAGGGGTAGATTCAAATATCAATAAAACAGTAGGAGCATTGAGCTACAGCTATATTCGGATGAATGCATGTATTCTCAGTAACTTCCTCTTAATTAACACTTATTTCATTAAGGGCAGCACATAAATTAACCTTGACATTGAAGGATATGGGAAAACAACAACCCCCAGAGAGAAAAGAACAATGGGTTTCAGGAAGAAAAGGAAAACAATGGGCTCTAGACTTTCACAATTTCCTGTATCTACATTGTTCCCCCTGACTGTCCAACCAACATGTTCTGCTGTGATTCAGAACTCTATACATTCAGATCCATGAAACTCTATAACTCAGACCCCTATTGTAACCAGTTTGCCAGTTTCTCTCTTGAAAATGTGCCCTTCTGGTGCTTGATAAAGCATTACTGATCGTTTGAGGTCTGTCTCCATTTCTTTATATTTCTCTTTCATTTTGTTTGCAGAGACTATAATTTAAAGACAGCCGTTATTATAAACAGCCTTTGGGAAGAGATGTAATTGGCCAAGTCTTGAATAATTAGCACTTTATTACAACAAACTTAAGGAGGGCCACCTGAATCATTAATGCTATCTATAAAGGTTTATAGAGAGTTCACATAAAATCAACAGATTTCCTTCCACTTATTTGTAATTTATAAACAGAACATGTCATTTAAAGTCATCCCCTTAAGCATTCTACATTTTGAGAGGGAAATAAAGCTTATTAATCATAGATCCATCATCAAAGAATATTTTTAAATGAAAGTCATTGCCTTCTTTGAAGTGAGAACATCAGATAAATCACATGTTAAAATAAGGAAATTAATAACTTCTGAAAGAACTTCATTTTGTTGTAAAAGAGACACTCATATCAATTTTCCGATGTTGGGACTTAAAGGAAGAATGTTGGAAAGAATTTTCATTCAGTGGAAATCTGGGCTGATGGAAGTACAATTTTTCTGTCAAATTGGATTAAAAAAATTTTTTTGTAGTTTCCCAGCTAATAAATTGCCTAGCTGGGATTGATCCCAGAAAATATCACACATTTAAACTATAGTAATAATTTGTGCTTGCTTCTTTGTACATTTGCCTCTATAAGCATAACCTTCAGCCAAAAAGTATAAATCCAGACTAAAATTTGGTAAAATGCTTTTACATAACTACTATATTTTTAAAATTGAAATTTTGCATATATAACTCTTTAACAAGAAATATCCAAGGCTTGAAATCCAAAGCTGAAAACTCAAAATGGGGTGTAATCTACTTTACCTGGTGGTTAAAGACTTTTCTCCTTGTCCTTATTGTAATTCTAATGGAGGGGCCTCTCTTTGGGCTGTTTGCATGCATCCACTTTTCTATGCAACCACACATTAGCCCTTTTTATCTTAGTGCCTGGCCCATAGCTGGGAAGGAGCAATGTATGTCACTTCCTTCCTCTTACTAGATCATGCTGTTGAGGAAACTTTATAGTGGGGCCTCTTCCTGATTAGTAGAGCTCCCTCAACAGGAAAATGGGGACCTCATGGGAATCTGTGGTCTAGCTGGTGTGTTTGGAGGATTTGTTTGCAGATACTAATCATCATTTGGTTAGAACATCTCTGCTCATGAGAATTAAGGAACCAAGCTATCTCACAGCTGATGCCAAAATTAGGATTTTTTAAATCATTCTAGCTCTGTTTAAAATAGGAAGACATAATCTTAAGCCTAAAATAGTTTAGTTTTCCTGCAAATAAAAAAAAAATCTCAAAATAAAAATTACAATTGCAGCAGAAGTGGCTGAACAAAACAGAATCCTTACTCTTTTTTTCTGGTGACAATGATTCTTTTCTTGATCAAACTGGGGTCAGGCCCTCTGAGTCTTCTGTTTGACTAGGTCTGGATCTTGTACTCTGTCCTTAGCCTGTGTAATCCAATTTTAGCATGAATTCTGATAAGCCAGATTAGAAAAATTCCCCTACTCTTAGTATTTGATCACTTTGTCTGATAAAATTCCTCATCCTCCACCCTCAATATATAATCAAGCTGCTCTGCCATCAGCAGCAATCATATCAAATTATTTGAGCCAGATTTTCCTAGATAATTCCTTTTAGAAATCTTCCATCCACTGGACTTTCCATATACACACCTGTTCCCTGATTTAAATCCACACTTGTGCTTGTTGAAGTTGGAGTTGAGTATCTTCTTTCTACCCTACTGTAAAACCTCATTGCAGTATTTCCATAAATAAAGTCTGCCTTACCATCTTTAATTAGAGTGTCATGGAATATTTTTCATTAACACTGGATATACAACTGGAGTGCATTTTCCATTTCTCTTGCATTTGGATTTGGCTGTTTGACTAAGTCTAGAAGCAAAATGTGAGCACGAGTGAGCTGTGCTGGGACCCAGCCTGGCCTATGAATCCTGCAATAAAAACCCTGTCAGCCTGGATCTCTGAATATCAGAATGAAGCAGCTTTACTCCAACAGGGAAATTTCCAGGCTTAATGTATGAGTACATTTATTGTATGAGGTCTTTGTCTGAATTTTTTGTAAGTGCATCCTGACTTATCTTAAATAATACACAAAACATAAAGTCTTAAAGAGGGATGCTGCTGTAACAAAGCCTAAACTCTGTGGAACAGACTTAGAAGCAAAGTGATGGTTTCTGAAATTCAGACAGCAGTGCATATTCTAGGATGATAGTGAAACACTTGGTTAAGTCTATTGACCTTGGATAACTAAGTGTTCTGACAGTCTACAGTTCCAGGGGAGATATTTGAGAGGAGTGAGAACATTAGTGTATATTAGCTTCTTCTTGTTGTGTTTAAAAGATATTACAAGGAGAAGGTGAGGTTACAACAGACCTGGGTAGTTTGCAGGCAGAACTTGCAAAATGCCAATGACTTTTGTTCTCAAAAAAAAAAAAAAAAAAAAAAAAAAAAAGACAAGACTAAAGGGACTTGGCAACAGAGATCCATAACTTCTCATCTTAACAAAGAGAGCCAGAGACCCAGTGCTGTGGCAAGGACCAGATCAAGAGTGCTGCCATCCCTCCCAAGTCCTCCTTCCAGTAGTGGCATTAAGGTAGGTTCCATAAATTAAGGGACAAGTATGGAAACAAAGCAGGGATAAGAATTTATTCTAGGCGAGAAACTTGATTTGGATGTTCAAAAACAGAAGGGACTGGAAGCATAAATAAGAAGTTCTAAATTTTATGGCTATTGTTTTATCAAACTACCAACACACACACACACACACACACACACACACACACACACACACACAAGATCCTATATTAGAAAAGCCTGTCTGTCCAAGTCAATGTTCAATGTACAATATGTACCAGCATGAAGCAGGCTGTGAAAGGCATGAAGTTCCCAATGAGGACATGCTTCCCAATATTCACTTCATAGCTGTGGGATTTATTGAACAAGGAAGAATAAGCGCCATAGATGGAGCGTGGGCCATAGACAACAATGCCCCCATGGGATAGAGCCAGGACAAAGGATTCATAGCACCTGCCCATCAGGGTGTAAACCTGGGAACTGCAATGTGTTCTATGTTTTTTACATATTCTGAATTAGAGTTTTAATGAAAATTATGCAAGTATCCTGCCTGTTTGTTCATCTATCTCTCTCATTTATCTGTAATAATATGCAAATATGTACACACATTGATAATGTGTGGGGAAGTGGAAACGAAGGAAGCAGACAACTTGTTTTTTTTATTTTTTCATTTAAAAAAATTTTTGATTCCTAAATGTCCAGGTTCTGATGATGACTACATTACTTACACTATCTGGACATGAGCTGGATGTTGTAATTGAGCTCATATCCCACTTGAATCAAAGTGTGAAATATGATATATCAAGAACTATGTAATGTTTTGAACAACCTACAATAAAAATTAATTAAAAAAAATAAAAAAAAAAAGAAAGATAGTCTATACTATTTCCTTTGCAGAGGGACCTAAAGGCATTCTACCTGTGGGTGGTAACCTGAAAATTAATTTTTAGCAACCAGAAGGACAATTGTGGCAAAACTTTCTAGTCTTTCATCAGAACCATTTCCAGCTCTTCCTGGGAAAATATCCAGTCTGCCTTGCAGTTGAAACCCTGAAATTTCAAACTGTTAGCAAAAGATAGTCATCAGCCTCATCGACCATGTACCAACGAAGTAGCTGCTGCCTTGCCTCTTTGGTAATAGCTCAAAAGCAAGAAAGTCCTTTAGTAACTAAGCCACAGACACCGTACAGCTCTCTAGGTATGTTAAGTTCTCTCTTACCTCTCAAATGAAGACAGCACTTTTCCATAGAATTATTACATGCACCTCTGTAGTGATTCTCATTTAAGGACTATTGTTAAATCTATCTTCGACTTCTTTTGTCTAATCAGTGCCAATTCTCTTACGGCCAAGGAAGAAGTCATCAGCAATGGCATGGCTCCTGAACAGTAGATGTCAATAAGAAGACAAGGCCCAGAGATGAGAACAGCTCTGTTTATGAACACAGGATGGAGACTCACCTAGAGTTACCAGAAATAGCTAGAAATGGATTCATGCAGTGAAACCTAGTAGTTATGAAGAAAAGGAAGGCTACAGTTTGAATGTGGTATGTTTCCTCTGAATTTCATGTAGTTTAATCTACATTGTGAGGTAATAAGTGGGTGCAAATTTAGTCTGACTATGGTGTTTAGAAGTGGGGCCTTCTAAAGGTAGGGACATCAGGGTAGAGCCCCTTTGATTGAATATTGGTGGCTTTTTATGAAGAGAGGGTGAGACCAGGAGACATACACATGCTTCCTATCTTACCACATGTTGCCCTGTGGTGCCTTAGGACTCTACCAGAGCCAAGACTGTCAGCAGATGTGGCCCTTCAACCTTGGACCTCCAAAACTGTGAGCCAAAATAAACATCATTTTTTAAAAACAACTTTCCCAATTTGTTGTTATTGTGCTATTAAAAAGAGAAAATGAACCAAGACAAGGACCATTATAAAACAATAAAAAATTTATAATAAGCTGCTAGAGTTCAGGAACACTGGATCAAACTGGTCTTATTGGTATGTGCTGCATCAAATCTAACTGCTGTGTGAAGCCCTGACAGGTACCGGGTGGGCACTTAGCTGACATTTATCTATGATAGTGATATAGCCCCTCTCTCTTTCCTTTCCTTTCACAATCACAAGACAGGTGAATCATGCCTTTTTCTGTATTACATGTAGCTAGAGTACAGAGGAGTACACTAACTGTGCTGTTTCATAAGAGAATAAAGAGATTTCATGTTCATAATTCAAAATTGCCCCACCTAAAATCATGTCAGCAGCAGTATCTCAGCCATGAAGGTAACACAGTGTGAGCGCTCCATTCACTCAGTTATTTGCCTCCCATTCTTTCTTGCATATGCATTCACATTTGAAATTGGCATTCACAGTGTGAAAAGAACCATATTAGAAAACAGTCTATAGACTCATTTTTGGTATCATTTATTGATTTAAATATTTTATAAGTGACAGTTTGAACTTTTAAGGTAAATAAATGCATGACTTAGACAGTTTTGTAATGAATTATGTAAATATAACACACACATACACCGTTATTTCCATTTTTTTCAGAAGAATCCCATGTTACCATCACTTATTTTTCATATACAAATTCACCTTTTTCTGCAGTCTGTACTTTACAAAGACTCTTGTGTCAAAAACATGCTATTTACATTGTGCATGATGTAGAATAATCACAAATAAACAAATGAGTAAAATAGGTGGTAGTGAAAAACAAAGAAGATACTGTGAACATTTATAATTCCATAAATACTTATGTTCTTTTACATGTACTATTTATTCTGGAAATTCTAGTGAAATGAGGCATATTTGATCATTTTAATTGGAAAAGATTTCTCTAAACTCATACTACTGGATAAAAGAAAATATTTTAAAGTATAATATGAAACACCAAATGAAACTTTTTAAAATTAATGGTACAGGTTTAAGAGATGCATTCATTTTTAAAAAAATGAAAAAATAACTTGACATTTCAAAATATGTGCAATTTAACCATGCCCTACGTATATATTAGTATATTTACCTGGCATTATTTGACGAGATTATAATTTCAGTTTGTGATAACTAGATTGTTAAAAGAAATGATTCACAAGTATGATCTGTTAGCAAAATAGCAGATGTACATTATTATTTACA
Organism: Callospermophilus lateralis; assembly: GCF_048772815.1. Lineage (NCBI taxonomy): Eukaryota > Metazoa > Chordata > Mammalia > Rodentia > Sciuridae > Callospermophilus > Callospermophilus lateralis. Next base: position 120,412,202 of record NC_135306.1, on the reverse strand, counting down.
TAGCAAGCCAAGCCAAAAATTTAGACCTGTGAAACTGCAGCAAACCAATTGGCCAAAATGTTAAAACAACTCGAGTATCTGGTTAGATAAAAACTATCCCATGCAGAGGAAGCTAATGAAGGCCAAGCACATTATAACTATGTGTTTTTATTAAGTTGGGAAACCTAATTACTGTTATGTAGTGCCTGAATGTTTGATGAAAACGCATTGGCAGTTTATTTTATGCACTGAAATTAGCAGGAGAAGTTTGATATATAAAGAACTGTTTGGGAAATGAGACCCTTTGGTTTTGTAAAGTGGCTACTCACAGTTGAAGAGTCAGAATTCAGGTAGGTTGATTTTCAAATGAAGAATGATATGCATTATTTCTGAAATGCACTTGATTGGTAAATTTTAAAAGCATATTGAGACAGTTTTGCTACTTGATTACCAATGTTATAATGTAGTTACAGGAGCTTTAGACCTTTCCAAGGCAAAACTCTCTCTGTTTTTCTAAATAAGGAAATAGCTGTTCATTCACCTGTAATTGAAAAAAATCAGAAAGTAATTTATGTCCATGGACCGTTTTTCTATTGAACCTGACTTTCCTAGGGGTCTAAACCTGTCATGATGATGTGAAATAATTTCTGCACAGTTGGATTAATTTTTGCTCCAGATTCTTGAAGGTGGTGAGTTAGTATCTTGCAGATTTTGCACATTTGGGCCTTAGATATCCATCCAGAGGAAACAACAAAACAGAGAAATAAATGGGACTTTGGATCACAGTTGTTTCACCTTAATTTCTTCCATTTTCCTCATATATATTTCTTCTATTTTTAGAATTATGATTAAAAATATTTCCCTAAGTAAATAAAAATGGTAAAGGTATTGAAAGTCATATTTCTTCATTTGAATAAGTATTGATATTGACTATAATTTCAAGACAAAGTCTTTATTTTTAAGAAGAATTATAGGAAGAAGACAAGAAGCATCTTCACATGCTTTTTATATGGTGGCTGCCTTTTCCCCCACAATTTCTAAATAAATTAGTTAGGATGAAATAAATAAATTGATAAGTGTTATATTCCCTTTCAAAAAATTTTAATTTTCTGAAATTTTCAAACTCCTTCCTTTGACTACATGATCTGCTAAAGATTTCTGAGGTACATAAATAAGAAATGAGAATCAAAATTCAAAGGGTTTTTGACTTATTGAAGCATATTTTTCCAAAAAGGAAAAAAGGCATAATATTCCTATATGATTTTCAATTAATAAACACAAATGAATTTATGGAGAAAACTTGTGAAGTAGTTTGAATATAATATTAATATAATTGCATAAAGTATAAAAAATTTAGATTTGGAGAATTAAAGACTTTTAAAATCTTATTCAAGACTTGCTCAAGTTATTATAATGTTGCAGGGGAAGAAGTTTCCTAAAATTACTCTTTTGTCTTCCCCATTATTTCTCTTTTAAATTTGATCTTTGACTTATTTTCCTTTATAAATAAAATTATTTTCCTTTATAAGTAAAATATTTCAATTTCAGACTTAATTGGCTCTGAAAAATAAATGGCTTTGGATTGATTTGTTAACGATTGATCCCTTGATACATCATAAAAATGATTGAAGCTATGTCTTTTTACGTCTAAGAACATGGCAATTTGTGAATTCTTATGAACAGGTCAAAATTGTGGACAAAAACAGCTATCTGAATATAGACTCAAATCTCAGACACAGATAACAAATATGGAATATTTTTATACAATAGAGTATTGCTTTTTTAGTAGAGTAGACTTATAGAATCGAAGACAAATGTTTAGAGACTCTCAGAAAGCACCTCAAAACATAGTGCCATGCCAAGCAGAGTTACAGAGGGTATCCAGGAAGAAAGAAAGGACAACCATTCACTCTAAAGAGCCAGTGAAATCAAGCTGCATCTGGCATTTCCTTCTTATTGGAAACTACTTTTCAGAAAATAGTTGCCCTAAAAATAGAAAAAGTCTTCTATTTCAATCTTTAGCAGTATAATATCCAAGCAAGAAAATTTTACTTCTCAAAAATAAGAAAAATTTTCTAAATTAATACAGTTATAGGTGCTAAAGATAGGGGATTTCTCAAAAAATAGTTGACCCTCATACTACTTGAGAAAGTGTTTAAATTCAGTGAAAAAGAACACACATATAATCTTATAGACCCATGTTTCTCTTAACTGACAAACCTGCTGAAGCTAAGGTCCAGATTCTCTTAGTCACTTCTATTCCCAAATGCTCTCTCCTAAGTGCTCACCTTTTCTTCCTCACCTTCCTTCCTCATAAGTCCATAAAGGTTTCAGTATGTGAAAGTGGAAAAGGAAGGTCCCAGCCCAAATAGTAAAATACTATTGCCATGTACCTTTTAAGAGCTAGAGAGAAACAGAGAAAGAAGAGTGGGAGAGAAGGAAGGAAAGAAGGAGGAAGGAAGGGAAGAAGGGAGGGAGGAAAAGAAATAAAGAATGCTAAGGATGCTGACAAGATTTAAAGCACTAATTGCACAAAATACCAATATGTATTTACTGAGAGTCTTATTCAGAAATAATAACAAACTCTATTAACATTCAAATTGCAACCAACCTTGATATTTGGATTCTAGCATGGTATCTCATTAGCATAAAGCCTATACTAATGCCTAATTAGATTGTACAGCATATATTGATAGAAAGCATAGTACCAAATTTTGCAAGAAAAGAACTTATGCTTCTACAGGCATATATAATGTGAGAAGCTCTTTTGTTCCTTTAAATATTCATTCTGATTAGAATACTTATTAAGTTTCTTAATTTTATCAGAATTTTGACATGCTGAGCCTCACTGTGACATTTTGTTAAATATGAATACTGTGGTTTAAAAAAAAATTAGAATCAATTATCAATATTTTCAGCTTTATCCTTGGTTACAAGGTTGGACTATGACATACTTTTAATGTCAGCAAAGTTTGATTTTTCTCTTCATTTTCTCTAGTGGTTTCTCTTTCTTTCTCTGTTGCATATCCACTGAATTAAACTAATTATTTAATATATTCTCATAAATAGTACACCTCCCATAGTCAGATAATCATTTGCATTTTGGTAGGAGAATAAAGAAGAGTTCTAAGGATCAAAAGTAAAAGCAATGAGCACCCATTATTCCAGGTTACTGAGTTACATAACAAATTAAAGCGATGGATTTTACAAGTGCCTGGTGACATACTTGAAACAAATTAAAAAGATAGGAATAATAGTTTTGGCTGCCATCCAATAATAATTATCTTTACATAGGAGCAAAAATTTAAAAAAATTTCTAAAATTCCCCCTGAATTATTTTAGATAATTATAGACTTCTCTAGTTTATCTAGATTTTTTTTTTTATGGCTAGCATTTATCTTACATCAGAGATCATATGTCTTCTTGACAATACTCTTTAGTCAAAGACTATAAAAGCAATTTATCTGAGAGTCCAAGTCAAGCCTATTGGTTTCTATATGGTAACTTATACCAATAAACTCTAGAGGAAGAGCTTCATGGTGTTGGCAAATTAACCTACTAATTTATTGCTTCATTTTGGATTTTAGCTTAAAGTGATCAAAAAAAAAAAAAGATTTTTATAGGCAAATACAGTGATCCAGATCACCCCAGTCTCAGAAGAAAGTCACATTTTTTTTTTTCTGCTAGCCTTGAAAGTTAGCAATGCTAAATAAAAGGGGGTGCCTCCTGGGACACAGCAGTAGAACTGCTCCAGGAACTAAGCTTTGATTAGTAGGGAAATGCCTAGTTTTTTGCTAGTCAGAAGTAATTTAAGATCTGAATATTATCTGACTTCAAAAGAAATTTTATTCTGGGCAGTTTGAAAATCTTTGCCATATATAATATGAACAGGTCTGAATACTATATTATGTACTGTTATCCTTTAACCCTTATACTATTAAAACTTGTTTAATATGTAAAGCAAAAAATGTTGTCAGTTTTGCAAACCATGGCTCAATGCCACAATTCTTAAGTTTGTCTTATTTGTAACATCTTTTAGATTTTTTTCTGTAACAAATGGAAAATATGGATGAGAAAAATCAATGAAATATAATTCAAATTTAGGTATTATCACCAGAGGATGGAACACAAAGGAATCCAGAAATTAAAAAAAAAAATTCTTTCTTATTGCTGAAGAACTTGATACATGTAGAAAACTTCCAAAAGTCTCTAAAATTCTGAGTTTGCGTGTAAATTGACTCTTTTCAGAACAATGAATCTTTGTCCTGGTTTATCTTTGTCACTGATAATTCTGATTAAAATTTGTTTAGATTTGTTTTCCCCTTTAAAATTTTCCATTTTAGACAAACATTGCACAAATTATCTAGTTATAGCTGAGTGGAAAATGTTTGAATGATAAGAAATTACCTAACAACTTTTAAATTTGGAAGACTGAGGGTACATCTTCATCTCTACCAAGGTTCACCATCAAATGCTATAGTGTGATTCTCTCCCCAGCTCAAAACTCTCTGGAGCAGCATCCCTGAAAAGAGGGATTGTCTTGGGGGTACCTGTCTTGTTCTGTTAGCAGGCAAAGCCCAACCTGAGAAGAGCATGAAGAAGAGTATAGAATATTGTTTAATCCCCACCCCGCCCCCCGCCCAATTTTTTTTTATAGGTTTCAGGACACAAAAATATTTTCTGAACTTAGTGATTAAATTTCCCAACTGGGAGAAGATATAAACCCCATAAAATATAGTCTTCACACTGAATGTTAGTTCAGCCAAACATATTATAGAAGGGGAAATATGTTTTGGTTTAATATCACTTGTACACTGAATACTGTTCTTTTATGCTGATTCTATCAGGCCTTTCTGTGACTTATGGAAAGCCAGTATGAAGCCTTCTTTGTTCCTTGCATCCAGATGTTCTGACACTTTCACACACCTTCATCATTGCAACCTAGACTGGTTCTATTTGCCATCTTCAGAGATTTGCTATTTACAGCTCTGTGAGTTTCTAATCCCCGTTTCAGTAAAATGTGCAGCTGCAGAGAGGTTGGCACTACCTCTTAAGATGACTGAAAAAACTGGTGAAGGTTTTTTGTTTATTTCTTATTTTCTTCTTCTTTTTTTTTTTTTAAATAAGAGTAACCACTCATCAAATAAATCATTTTTTATTTCATTACCACAGGTGTCTATTAAGGAAAATGCCTCTCCTAAGAGTCTCCCTTCTGAAAAAAAAAAAAAAATCAGTGCTAAGTTTCATCTAAAGCACCTGCTCAGTCCACTCCACCATCCACCCCTTTCTCCTGAATTTGATGTATGATTGACAGGCAGCAAAATATAAGGAACTGTCTTCAGAAAGTGAGTTGATATGAAAAAGCAATTTTGTACAGTTCTGATTTTATCCCAATTATTACTTTCCTGTCCCACTTACATACAATGACATTTTATAGACCATAGTAAAAATATGTTTAGCAGAAGCTTTTCTTTATCTCCAAATAGAGACAAGACCAAGAGGAAGACTGAATATAAACTGAAACTTTCATTTTTTAAGATATATGCATTATAAGAATCAAAAACAAGCTACTTCTTAGGCTTGCCATTTGGATTTTGCTTTTCTTTTTGGCTTTCAAAAAATAAACAACAGTACTTAGATCTAACATTAAGAATGACCTGATCAGAAACTAGATGGATTAAGTAGAAGGGCAAATTCAATATAATTTAGTGAATTCAAATTAAGTATTTTTCATTATTTATTAACACAGAAAAGTATAACTTATAAAGGATATAAGCTTTCATTGACATACAAAAGGAAATTGTCAAAACTTTTTGTTTTGATGGAGCAGTTTTCCAAATTATGAGCAAGAAGATGCTAAGTTAAGCTTTGTCATTGGAAATAGGAAGGTAAAGGTTAAAAATGAGCAAACCTATCTACCATTCTAATTCTAATCAAGTTCAGATTCATGATTAGGGATAAGTTTACCGAGCTAGGCAAAGGAACCTTATTTATTTAGATGTTTGGGGATGAATCTCAGTTTATATGCTAATAATTATCTGATGCTTAGACATTGCTCATTGTAATGTCTTACACTTTACCAGTGCTTTTAACTGCAATCCCAATGCATTGTTCTATATGATGGAATTTAATAATTAAAGAACTAATTATTACTGACAATACTAAATGTCTTTAAATTATATTAAAAAAAAACTAAAAACATAAATTATTCAATTTGAAATTTGTAAGATTTAGTGCTTCCTCAATATTACCACATGACCATTTCAGACATTGGTTAATTATACTACAGATGACTTCAGCCAATACTATCTGAAGTTAAAATACTATTATAATTTAAACATTTGTGTAGCTGTCACAGAGAATAGTCATAGTGAGCTCTTTTTATCTTCAGTCTTTCCAGACTTATCAAATCAACATTTGAATTAACTTTTTCCCAAGTCCCATTTACATTTTTAAAAACTACTTTCTCAATCAGTTCTTCCAACCTATGCTCTACCCATATTCATTCATCCTTAACTTGCTCCTTATTATTTTACATACAAAGACCCAAAGATTTGGGTAACATTACAAATAACATACAAATCTCTTTGAGAGGAATAGAAATCATATTATGATAGGTATTTTAAAAATTATACACCAGAAATAATCTGATGGGAATAGTCTGATTGTTTTATAGCATGTTTGCAAATGTATGACTTCTGAGAGAGATTGATCATGTCATTTGCTGAAATATTTTTTTTATGAGTCATCATGTGCTGTTCATTTTACTACAGAACAGTGAATATCTGTTAAAAGTCCAAACCAGCTGTATTATTGCTTATATGAAACATGTCTTTATTTTCCCAAAGGTTCTATGAAGTGCACAGGAGTGCAAGTGTCATATGGCATCATCACCATGGCTTAAATTATTGCTTTTAAAATACTTATAGGTATTGCTAAGAAAGTCACTTTTAGATGAATGTACAATTCAATGTGAAAAGTACATAGTGAGATTAAGTAGTAAGTTGGTGTCTTTTTGTAATGAAGTTAAAATATTCAGACATAGGCTGTCATTTCAACATTTGCTTTTGTGTCCTAAAGTTCATAGCTTACACCTGGGTGGCGAGGATCAGCAACTGTGATGTACTGCACAGCTCTGGCAATAATTAAGACAACCGCGCCATAGCTAGTGTGCCTGATAGCCCTATAGTGAGCAATATTCATCCCTCATGCTTATCAGTGTTGATGTCTATCTCTAATAAGTTTGAAGACTCATGTGTGGAAACAGACTATAAATTTGAAACCAAAGCTAAAATTAAAATTTGTGAAAGAAATAATGGCATGAAGCCCAGAGTGTTTAACTTTGCAAAGCAATGACAAATGAAATTATATATTGCTATCTCAGTCAATTTGTGTTTACTCCTAGTAATTGAGATTATTTGCATATTCTTCAACGATTCCCAAATCTGGCTATATGTTAGCATTATCTAGAGTGATATTATACATGCAGATTCCTAAGCCCTACCTGAAACCTACTGAATCCAAATCTCTGAAGGTAAAGTCCAGTAATTTATATTTCTAAAACTTCCTAGGTAATTCTTGTGAAGCCAGCCAGATACCTTCAAGAAGATTAATTGGACCATTGAACTTTGTCATTTCTTAGTAAGGATGGAATAGCAATGAGGTTCTTGACTGAAGCTGTGATCTGGTCACACCATATTAGAAATAAAGGACAGAAACTTGACGTCTTTACCATCCCAAGTCCTCCCAAATGCATTACACCTTAATCATGTAACATCTACATTCAACAAACATACACACAAACTAAGAATATTCATTACTTTATAAAGCTCGTTTACAGCATGAGATTAGTTGTGATTATCCCTGTGTTATAAACATATCAATGACTATATTATTTGTTTTACTTTGCTCTCATGAAGTGTGAAAAGAAACAAAGGGAAAAAAAGTTTCAGGACAGTTAATACTTAGGTTTCAATTGTTTGAAACAAGTGTGAGGAAGGAATTTTGCACACTATCTCAATATTCTCTGACAAGATTATGTTAATCTGTATATTTAACATCATTGGATGCTTTACATTCACCACCACAAGGATCCTGAAATTGACCCACAGGTAGGCTCAATGTGCTCATTTAACAATAAATATTTTTCATCACGTTAACACAATTGATGTACACTTTAAATCAGTTGGTTGTGGATTAGGTATATTCATATCAAAAGCTGCCCATAAAACCATCATTTGGACTAGACTGTGTTATATTTTAATAAGTCAATCCTTCTTGCATCAGGATTTGGGGGCTATTTCTAATAGGATATGCCCATAGAATCCTCTGAAATGACAAAATTTTAGTAGTTGGAGTTCTATAATAATAGAAATAACTAAGCTATGATTTGAGGCTTGCTTCTTGGAGTTGAGTTTCTATGTTTTGTTAGGTAGAGGCATCTGGTGCTGCCCAAAGCATATTCAGAGTCATGTATAATTAATGACAAAGGAACATTCGGAGAAGCTGCATAAAGTGCTTGGAGTCAGATTGTATCTTGAAGAAAGAGCAGAGGAGAAATTGCAGATGTAAGCAGTGCCCCAGCATATTGACAAAGGGTAGTCATTGTTACTCAGACCTGGCACCAGGTGGCTTCATCTACCTGAATCAAGCATCAGCAACTCTTTCTGTGGTCACATCAGGTTCAAAAGTGGGGAGAGACAATGGTGTTTGGTACAATCAGGCTTGAGGGGGTGAGATTGTTTCTCGTGATGGTATGATGTAAGAGAGGCTCAGGGGTAGGCTTGGTCTTGCAAAAAAATGCACAAGAAGAAACCTATTTATAGAATTTTTACTTTCTGCCCTAATCATCCACAACACTTGCCTTCAGTAAGTCAGGAACCCAAGGAGCCTGCAACAAATATATTCAATGATGCTCATAATCCTGAGCTCTCTCCTGATACTTCAGCACTTCAGCACACTATTTGGTTGGCAACAATACAATTTTGTACAAAACACAATGGTTGTGGTTTTCCAAATTCTCTGCGGGTTTTTTGTCTATCAATTTATTTTTGCTGTATGTTGGAATACTCTGGAGGAATTTACAAATTTGAAAGTCTTGCTGCACTTGTGAATGAGATCCTGTTTGTTATCATCTTATTCTGCTTTGTTTTATTCTGGAGAGGCATACACTTTCACACTGTCCTGACACCATTGTCACTGGAGAAAAGGAGGAAGTGTGAGACTATGAGAATAGCATTTGAAGTGCTGAATCCATACACCCATTCCCCAATCTCAGGCACCAGCAACTGTCTCAGAGTCAGAATAGGTCACAGCTCACTGGACTTCACACATAATAAGGTATTACAAGGGAATCCCAAAATAATTTAAAATATAACAGAAAAGATGAATATAGAGGCAGATTTTATAAAGTTGAGTCATGTTACACAGTAAAAAGACCCAATTGATGTGTTTCTGAGGCCATATTACCCTTTTATTATGGCTGATGTTACCTGATTATTAAGGTTCACAAGGCAGACACTGGGCAGTAAGTTCTGAGTAAATATGTGGGGATTTTGATTTCTTTTAATTATTGATTTATTTGTAAAGATCAGCATTCTCTCCATCAAAATGATCCTAATGCCAGTGTGAAACCTTGATACTGATGGGTAGTTGAAAAGGGCCTTCTCTAAATCAGCTGTTTTTAAAAATAGTAAAACAGGGAAGCTACGAGTGCCAGGTTATATTTTAATGTTCCTTCTGGAATGAGTTAAATGCATTACATGAACTTAAGATCACTTGGCTTCTAAGTGGACATCACTTAAACTCCTTTTAATTTGCCACACTAAAATGCACGATGCTTCTAACAGTTTGTAAGTAAATGAGACTACTGTAACAATATCAGACAAAAAAAATGCCATCACTTGTTATAGTCACATTTCCCAAGGAAGGGGATGTGGACTGTATTTTGCAGGATGAATAAAAATAAATGGGTTTTTTTTCACAGCTAGAATGAAGAGACATTTTTACATAGTACCTTGCAAATATATGTAGTAACAGTGTAACTGTAATAGTCTACTGTACTGTAATAGGTCGGCAAATGATAACAGATTAGACCTTGCCTCAGACTATCTCCAAAAATATATTTAGATTATAGAGTATGAAAAATGTGGTTTACATTCTGTCTGCAATATATAATAGATCTCTGGCATGTTCTTCAATGTGACATCTGTGACAGTATAAATGGCTACTTCTCTATGTAAAATCATATAAACTAATACAGAGTTTGTGATTCTTCTGACAAATTGAGAGTATATACAAAAATTCTTCTCTTGAGCCCTATCTATCACCAGTTCCCAGATAATGGAGTGGATTTTCAATGAATGCTTTTAAAATATAGATATTTACTATAGATATTTTTAAGTACAGAGAGAATAACCATGTGTTTAGAATAGTCACTTAGACAAATCTTTACAAAAAGCAGATTGAATGATTCCTGGAAGTCTTTTTCAGCCTTATGGTTACAAAACACATTGTTTATCACCAGGACATTTATTGATGAAATATATCATAATAAGCTCTAAACTATGACACAGAGTAAGCAAAAATGACAGTGAGCTTGGCTCTCTCCCATACACCTGGGCTTTAAGAAGCCCCTGAACACAGCTCAGGCATTTTCTAATATTGCCACGAGAACTGAGGTGCTTTCAGACTGTTCTGCCCATGCTGGCTGTACACTACTCATTGTCCCCTGTGAAGGAAGTGGGCTAATATCCCAGTCCCTTGAAGCAAACCTTTGTGAATTGTCCTCATGAGAATACCTTGAACCTGTCTCCCACGGGGTTTAAAAGTGAAAGCTAGGCCCAGGGAAGAATGGGGCAGGCAAGAGTTTAGAGAGATCAATGTCCGTGTCTTGGATTCTCCACATGAAGAGTGCTGCACTAATGTTCTTGTGAACCCCCAGGTGAGAACAGAGTTCAAATTATAAAAGGGGTCACAGTTATAACAAATAGTTGGCACATGTATAAATGTTTTCTTGTTGACACAGAAAACTTAAAAACATTAATTAAGTCTCACAGATTACATTGGAAATTAGTTAACATAGACCTTAGCTGAGTTATGTCACAACTGAATCATAATGCAGCCCAAATCTCTGAACAGAGAAGAATACATTGCATTCAGTAGAGGTAATCTATCAATGAATACACCTGTTGGAGTAAGAAAACATTCTCTCCAAGGTTTCAAGGAAGCAAATGCTTCTAGCTCATTCACCTCAATAGAAATTTAGGTTTCATAGCTGATTCAAAATAGGAAAACTCTGGACACACTGTGCTCCTAATATCAGTGTGCGCTATAATAATATTTTCATGCAAAGTTGATTACTGGGAACAAGTCTTCATTTTAGCAGAACATGCGAGGGAAACCTGTTGTAACAATGGTGATCATGAGTTCTAAAGATTAGACCTACTTTAATGTTAATGAAGATGATTCCATGAAATTAAAACCACATTGAGCAAACTGCAGAAGAACATTTTTTAAAATCCCAAAGCCATAAAATACATGGTTTTCTTGCTTTGTGTTATGCAATAAGAAATAGCATTCTTGGCAAAATGGCAAAATGTCCTGACACTTCTTTGTCAGTAATGCCAGTGTCCAGGAATGTGCTTCTGAGGGTGGCAGTCAGCTTAGGAAATATCAATTGAGGAAGGGGAGAGAAGTTACTCACATGTCATTTAGTAGGATGCTGTTTATTAGAATGCATATTAATGTTGAAAAAACTACCCATATACATAAGTGCTAAGTTGAAAAGGGTCCAATGTAACAAAGCATTTGTTTTTAGCTGATATGTGTTAGAAAATGGCAAAAGACCTTAATCTTAGTTACAGATATATCTGCGACTAATAAATTCCATTTCCTCTGGACTCCATGCTACATAAGTTAAGTCTGGAAGATATATTTACTAAGCAGACATACAATGCTTTCTCAGCATCTGAGATCCTTGGTTATATGTATTCTCAGTCCAAGCACTAATCTCTCTAGATAAGTGAAACTATATTAGATTAGTAGGTTAGTATAATGTACCATCAATACAATAGCAGATTCGAAAAATCTAATAATGTCGTGTGAAATGTAATTATCTAGAAGAAGAGATATGTATAAAAATAGGTAATATCCCTAAAATATTTTGCTGAGTTACAATTCTTCCTGCTGGGAAGTTGACCACACTACCATGATATATGTATGAAATGTCTGTTCAGAAAAAAAGAAAATTAGAAAATATTCCTCACCTGCCAATTGACTAAATGTAGGAATATATACTCAAAACTGGCTCTCAAAAATGGCACAAACATATAGGGGAAGATGCCTATATGCATGACAAACAAGAAAACACGGAGTCTATTTATTGGTTAGTTTTTTAAAGGGTCCATACTCATAATTTATATATATATATATATATGAATGATCAAAAACACTCATGTGGATGGACACATCTGTTTTCCCCTCGCCCTCTAGCTTTTCAAGGATTATTGCCTGACATAATACAGAAATTCTGCTGCTTGTCCTCAGCAAAGCATTGGGAGAGGAACCACCTCTTTCCACTCTCCATAGTGACCCATGTTCTGGGCTTGTGCTTTTTGAAGGAGTCTTTGATCTGCAGCAGGTCTCAGAGGCTCGTCTCCCGGAGGAACATGGTGCCAATGTTGTAGGAAACCTTTTTTATTCTCGATGAAGAAAGAGAAGGCTTTGGCTGCTTTGGACCAGTCCTTACCTCCAGGAAATAGCAGATCCCAGGAATTTCTTTTGGGAAGTTGTCTGGAAGGTCTTCACGGGACCGAGGGATGAATGTAAAACTTTCTTCTCGTTTTAATAATCTAAGAAGAAAATATAGGTAACATGGATCAAATAGAAAGGGAAATGTGAATAAAAATAATTCTGAAGGCTGAGAAAGCCTATCCATGACTGTGCACACACAAACACCTCTATTGACCTTCACAGGACTCTAGCTATGAAATGCTGACTCAGGAAAGATCCCTTCATGTTATAATGATGATGATGATGATAAGAAGAACGGCTCAAAATATTTTACTCCTTAAAATATTTATTTTATTTCTTACTGAATAGCAGCCCTTGAAAAATATTTGTTCATATTTGATTTTTTCCCTAAACAAAGGGTTAAGAAAACTGCATAATAAGAAAACTATATAATACAGGTTTTGTTTTAAACAGGCAGGATTTACTTGTCTGGTTTAAAAAACTGCCTAAATTCTAGAGTTTTCCTTTTATGTTTTGTAGACTCTCAATAAACTTTAAACATATGTTCTTTATGTCAAACATGTAACACAAATATTTAGATTTGCAGAACATTTTGTGTCTCCAAGTGTCTGTGATATCTGGTTACTGACATCTAGCAATACATATTTTTCAATTTCACCATCACTTATTAGTCAGGTAAGTTGACTTGTCCCTTGCAATCACACATAGAGACTCTTCAAAATAGTAACTTTGCAGGGGATTTATTCTTTAAACTTGCCAAGTTCCATGAAAGGTTCTGTTTGATACTCACATTTAAGAATGTAGCTAAACATTTTCACTGAATTCATTCTTTTTGGACTACTTAATGTTTAAGAAAATCTCCTAGATACTCCTAAGAATTTAGTAAGTAGAACACACTTTTTTGTTAACAGAAAAGGAAACAGGAAATAATGGAAAGAAAAAAAATTTCTCTAAACAGTAAAAAAAGCAAAGAAATGTAATGTGAAACAAGAATAGATGCTATAAGAAAGCTAGACATAGAGGTAAATTTAAAAAGCTGCAAAAGTTCAGAGGAAGAAAAATGTTTGGGGAGAGCATTTCATTAGGACACAGCTCTGAAGTCTACACTGAGTTTAGACTTTATTTGGAAGACACCATGAAGACAAATCCATTAACCTTTACCTAAAAGCAACTCATGCTCATATGTCAGGTTAATATTAACAGCAGCTCAGGTAATGTCAGGTAGGCAATGTGGGAGAAAGAAGGCATGCAAGAACAAAGGATGCATGAAAATTCAAGATCATTATAGGAGCAATGATGAGAGTCTCTATGCAAGGAGAAAATTTTTCTCAATGGTCTGAAAAAAAACCATGCTGGCAGTAGTAATAATTGTTATGACATGAGCAGCCTGACTTGAGCATACCTTTATGAACCAGAGTTATAGTATTTTGCTTTTTCCAGGGTAAAGGAACAGTTGTAATTGTCTGTTCTTTAAAAACATTATGCAATGATCATATTATTTTGGGACATAATAAAGTGAGGCTCATTTTGACATTTTTAAATTCCTTCAGAGTCTTATACCTTTTATCCATATGACATAACCTTATGCAAAAGCTAAAAATTTTCTTCTCTGATAAATCTATGGAGGGTGGAAATGAGTTCAAGTAAGTTAGAGTGATTTGCTCAAGGAAACAGCAAGACAATAATGGCAGTGGCATTGGAATGTAGATGTGTTAATTCCTAGTCAAGCTTAGCCCCACAATAAATAATAAGACTATGTTAAGATAGTTTTCCATCATAAAATAACTAAATTGAGATAGAGGGGATGCATTAATGACAATTAGAAGGGAAATATTCAGTATTGTTTGCATTTTTTTCATTGGTATAGTTATTAATTTTCACTCCATATAATTCACCCCGTATAATCGGTCATTTCAGAAATAAAGTGTAAGCATAACTAAATAATAGTGGAAATCCATATTGAAAATGGTAAAAATATTGAAAAATAGTGAAAATCCATTATTATGGATTTTCAGTAAATCCACATAATTTTGTTTAGCTCAAATGGAAGAATTACTGATGAGCCACATTGGGTGTCAACCAATGATGTCAATCAATCAAAAAACATTTATTCAGTGCCTGACATGCTAAAAAGTAAGGACTCACAGAACACATTAACAAACTTAGAAGATGAGAAATGTGCATAGAAACAAATTATGAATACATGACAATATGTGATATAACATGTAATGTACTTAAAAAACGATATTCTGTGGAATGGAGGAAAAAGAGATGACTATGGATTGAAGTACAAAGTCAAGAACCAGCACAGTAAAGTTCACTATCACCACTTGTAGCACAGAGCCATAAACTCTGTTTTCAAAGTTTCCTTAAAGCCCCAAATCAACAATTAGGAACTCCATTTCCTTGTTTCTATCTTTTAAGTCTTCAAATTTATCTCTTTTACAGTTTGTTTGCCTCAGTGTGGGCTTTATGTCTTGCCATAATTTATATTCTCTGACCATGAAGAATCAAATTGGTGTTACATCTATGGACGTACTTATAAATGATGGAAAGAGGACACCAGCTGCTTTGGATGCCAGGACTCTTTAAATAATTCACAGTATTTTGGCTTGGAGGAAAGTCTTCACAACAAATGGGTTCCTTGACATTTAAAATAAATCTCATATACTAACACTAGAAATCACAGAGACAACAGCTTTAATGGGATTTTCTTTTTTTCCAAGTAAACATTTTGGTGTCAATAAACTAAACACAGTCTTAAATTTCAATAATAAAAATGAGAGCACATAAGGATAAACTGATTCAACCTCCTGTAATATCCAGGATTTAGCATTTCTGTGTATAAATGAACACCGATGTGCAATATTCAGGTGTCTTTCAGTACGATCATCTGAATGACTTACTGGAGGCACGAGGAGAAGGGCAGGGGAACATTTCATGCAGTGTGCCTGGTGATGATATAAGACATGCTACTGCATAAATGATCAAGTGTATATACAGGAATTAGGAGTGTAGACCCTAATCACCCCAGAACCTCCCATCCCCTCTGAAATGCATTAATTCCAACTCTCTGGTCTAAAGCTCTGCCTAACAGTCCATTTCCTAAGCACCACTGGACTGATATGGAAGCTTAGAGTCTACATAAATCTAAATTAATCCTGAGCTGTAATCCCAGGATGGTTGATATGCCACCTAGGAGTTTCAGCAACATGTTTTATAAGTATTCAGAAGCCACAAATCCCGGTTTACCTGCCTATCACCCTTGCTCCTATTAACAGGTACACACACACACACAAAAAAAAAAAAAAAATTGATTTTTCAAAATAAAACTTCGCTGCTATTTTGGATGTCTGTGGTACCATGAAGGTCTATGGAAAGGCTCCCTCCCAGTTTCAGAAATAAAGCTGGCCTCTGAGTCTCCTAGCCACTTGTTGGCATGTGCATTTCTGCCCAATTTTCCCCAGGCTTTGTGCTCAGTCCTATGTCCTCTCTTGGAAAAAGGCTTGAAACTTATATCGAGATACAGTGATATAATGCAATTTACATTTTATAAGACCTGGAGTTTAAAAAAGGGAGAGAATAGAATGGAATCATAATAGGACATCTCAGAGATCTATTCTTGGATATACTATCTTCTCCAAATCACACTGCAAGTGGCATATAAAATGCACAGTTTGGTCATCTATAAGGCAGAGGCAAGAATTCGGTCTTTTATTCTACTAAACTTTTGTCTCTAATTCTATACTTTGATTCAATTTCTATTTAGGAAGTCCTTATAATAACTTGCTGCTAAGTGCTTTACTTATGCCTGAGAGACTGTAGAATTTTGGCAAATAATCAGTCATGCAACTCTTGAGCACTTAGAGTCATCCAGTTCAGTAGTCAGTCAGTCACCAGGTAGTTATTAAGAGCCTTCTATGAGTGAGGTGTTGAACCAATACTTTCTACCATTGGTCATAACACTGACGGAGCAGGAAGTGACTCACTGGAGAGATGAAGGAATTTTTAGTTTTGTTTAAACTGTCTTATCATAAAGTAGTTATTATTATTTTTTTTTATTAGCTGAGCTGACCCTATCAACAACTCCATGGATAGCCCCATGGATAGATCCAGCTCCAGACTCTGATAGTGACCAACTAAGGGAGTTTGGGCAACATGCTTAACAAATATCCAAAGCCAGACAAATCCTAGTTTACCTGCCTGTCACCCTTTCAATAGTCTTTTTCTACAAATTGATTTTCAAAGTAACAACATCTGCACATTTGAAATTATCATGTGCGACTGGACAATCTTTCGTTTATTGCAACAATTGGAAAGATCTGTGTAATATATAGAGCTGTGAAAGTGACATTCCAAGGATGTTTATAAAGGAGTAATCACAACCTTGTCTACTAGTTTCTGTTGATCACCAAAGGATGCTTGAAAGTCAAAGCAAGAGGCAGTAAAACATAGTGCATCTTTCAGAGTTAAGAGCTGAAAAGGAATATGTGGATTAGTGATATTTTAAAGACTTTGTCTGAAATCTTTAGTTCACTTTCCTCTGCACTTGACTAATTTGTGCCTAATTTCTTGTTTAGAAATTATTTCCTGCTCAGTATTTGGCTGTTAAAGAACTAGCTGTCTCTCTCTCCGTTTACTAATTCAGTAGATGGAAACTTTCTCCTAGATTCTATCATCATCACCACCATAATTAATGTCTTTGTAATCATTATTATAATAATCATCATCATCATTTTTCTCTCTGGTTATTGTGAAAATTAATGATATGTGCCTCAGTGCAACTTAATTTAGTCGTTAAAAGACTCTTAGTAAAATATTTTAACTTTTTGAGATAACAAATTATGTCATTTACTTTTGGGGATTTTTGTGTTATTTCTTTGATCATTTCTTATACTTTATGTTTTCTTTTTTTGGATTTCTGCTTAGCCAGATATTGGGCTTTGTAAGTCAACCCTCCAATTTCTTTTCTTTTCTCTCTAATTGCTCCCTTGTTTTTCTATTATACTTTCTGGAATACTGCCTCCATCATCATTTTCTAATACTTTTACAGAATTGTGAAATTTTAGATACCACGCTTTTAATTCTCAACAGGTCACTCATGTTATATAATTGCTTCTTTTTTATTGTGTTGTGTTCTTATGTACTATTTTTTATCTATGAGAAAATTGATCATCCTGTTATGGAGTTTGCTTTATTATTTCTGTTTCCTCCAAATTTTATTTAGTTTTGTTTGCTTATTTGTTTTTGTCTCTTTCTCTCAATTCAAAGTTATGAAACAAATGATTAATATCTTTGCAAGTCTCTTTCTATTTTAGTTTGAGGCATTAAATGTGATTAGAAACTTTATGTGTGGCAAGAAATTATGAAATTATGGGTTTTCCTTGACCATTTTCTTAGGGCTTCCAAATATCAATAACTTTAGTGTCTTTCCTTTGGGGCCAGTTTTTACAAGTAACAATGCTCCCATCATTCCTGTGTAATTAAACGTGGTTTCCAGCATTATGGGTATTGAATAGCTGGGAGTCTCACTGTCTAGAATGTAAACTTTCACCTAACCCCCGCTCCCCATATTCACCAGGTTGGATTTGGAGCCACTTTAGTTCAATATCTCAGGATAAGAAACCTCTTATATCCTTCTGGAGTTAGTTGTTCTCCAAAATCTGTTCTTCCTTTGTTTCTTAGTAATAAAGTTTTAGGTAAGTACATGGTGCTTATCTAAATTAAGAACTATATATCCCAATTTGTCTTTCAACTAAGGTTCTGAGAGATTATTTGTTTAGTACAATTAGATACACTTGACTAAGATTTAAATGTCAAAAGTGAAATAGATTCCATTTCCCTTGGCAATTTACCATTAACATGAGCTGTCAGTATTGGAGTTTTGCAAAAGCAGGCTCCATTTTTTAGCCTCCCAAGTATCAAAAAGATAGCCCAGTATTGTTGACTTTTTCATATAACTTCTTATCACAAATGCATTTTCAGGCATATATTTTCCAGCGTCTTAATATTCTAATCTACACTGGCCACAGAGGTAGGAGTTTGCCTAACTAGCCAGTTCTATATTTTAGTGGTAAGATTTCAAAATATTAAGCTTCCACCCAATTTTAATCCCTTCCAATGATTCTGTAATCACATAATTCCCTGTATTAACTCTCTTTCTACTTAAAATACCTAAAATGGTTTCTCTTTGCACCTGTTCTGAAATTCCTCTTAGTCACGTGTTGCACCTTGCATATTAATCCCCTAATTAGGTTCTGTGTGTGTGCACATGTGCCCATGTACACATTTGAATCAGCTGCTATTTAGATTCAGAATGAATGTATTTCTTCTAAACTGTAACCTCTTCTGTGGGACCTGAGATCAACATCCTCCTCTGCACTAAGCCAAATATCACTCATATATATTTTGCTTCTTGATTTCTAATACTGTTAAGCATACACATATATGTATTCATATATACACAAATACACATGTGTAGACATACATATGTCAGGAAAGTAATACATCTTTCATACTTTCACTATTGTTTCAGTAAATGATTAATTACAATAGTTAACTTCAGAAAAGAATAAGGATAAACTCAGTTATTCAGTCTTCCATATTAAATGAGAAGTATTTTTGTTGTTAATTTTTCACCAGAATATCTTTTTGTGAAGAAATGCCTCTGTACTGTATTAAAAATGGCATTAGGTACTGTGTCTTTGAGTGCTGAAAGATGACAAGTTTGAAAATGAAATAAACACCAAGACAACTTGTGTTTTTCTTAGTGTTCTGAAGTTCCTGAAGTTTTCCTATTCAACTTTTTCTTTCCATCAGAGTGGAAGAAAAGAAGAAACTCTGCTTTGTACTTTTATTCATGCTTCACTGCTCCAAGATCTCATGCTGTTTAAAGATAGGCCCAAATGAAACTAAAGTTAGTGAGTTGGCTAGACAGCCTAAAATCCCTTGAAACTCAATGATTCATTTTCTGGAAACAATACTCTTGTCCAAATAAGGAAAGTAAGAACCTAGATCACTGTGAGTTACAACACAGAGATCTCACCAGATTTTTATGTACTTTAAGTTTACTAACCTTTTTAGTTGCAGATTTTGAGGCAATATTGTAAGATTGTCAGTTTTTAGGTTCTAAAATTCAGGATAGTGGATAAGTTCTGAAAAAGGTATAGTCCTCTTATATGGCTACTCATATTCAGAAGGTAGAGAGTCTGAGGAACATTTCTGTGACACCCCAGCTCATTTCTTTCTGCATCCCATCCTAGGTTAAGTACTAAGGGCAACGTGTGTTCATAAGAGATGCCACAATTTGTATGCCTGGTGCTTCCAGAAAGAGCTCAAGTGGCCAAGTTCCTACTTGACTGACAAAAGTGATGGCTCTTAAATGCTTGAATTTTAACCTGCTGAATAAATGACGATAATTCTACCCCATTGCCTGTTGTGGACACTGCCAAATCAAATTTAACAGTCTAAGATTTTAATTTCCAATACATGCCAAGACACTTAAAATTCAAAACACTCAATAGTCTTATGCACCAACACAGAGAACTGTAAAAAGAGATGACAAATGAGAGATTAGGAAAGATAACTGGAATCAGCTCATGTAAATTAAATAATTGCCTCACTTTTTTTTTTTAACTTCTATGACCAATCTTTCTTAAAAACAAATCCCTCATTATCCTGGTCTTTCTGCATAAAAGATTAGGGGGAAAGTGAAAAGAATAAAAAACATAAGCATTTATTTTTTTAAAATGAGCAATACTTAGTTGATTTCATTTACAATTAAGACCAGAATTAATTTTAAAGAATTCTATGTCCTTCATACATTTCTAAATCATTCAGAAGTAGAGGAAGTTCTAGGTATGTTAGAAGAATAGCAGAATTGGAATAACTTCAGTCTCAAAAAAAGTAAATAAGTCTGAGAAAATGTTTGGAGTCTATAAAACAAATAGCATACTTTTTGTCGTGAGATATGAGAAAATTAGCTGATGTTCTAAATAGTCACTTAAATTATCTGGTTCTCAATTTCCTTGAGAAAAAAGAAAGAGCTCACTCTAATTTATTTCAAAAGTTGTTTAGAGTTCTAATAGTCAGTGAAGATTGAGAATTTCTATACTACTCAGATTATAGAGGGTCATATAAAGCAATATGATAAAATTTGTTAGTTTTATACTAGCAAATGTGAAACATTTTCAAGAGCTCCAGGGAAAACAATGTTGTGTAAGAAAATATCACAAAAACTGATTATAGAGTCATGGGTGACTCATGCATGAGAAATTTCTGCATGTTAGTCAGAGCCAAGAATGGATGGTTGAGCATAGCAGGTAGAGCTATCATATTTCTCCTAGTTAACAAAGCATTACATACAAAAGAACAGTGAGAACTGACAGCTAAAAGATTAAGGTCCAATTAAGACTGGTTTCAATTCTCTAGGTTAAAAAATGAGTTCTCCACACATAATATATTTTATTAAATATTAAAATGTATTTACATAGTACAATTCACAATTTTTTAGAAGGTATAATGTGCTTTTTTAAAAAAAGAGGTTAGTTAATATAACAAAGCAATACATAAATAATATAATGTAATTATGTAGTGCACCTTTTCATCATCTCTTTTAAAGGTTGTGTATAAAGAGAAAAAGGAGAAGTATAAAATTATAAAGAAGCTTGACTATATGCTAAACCTAAAAGTAATAACTCTAAAAGAGGGAATATATTTTAAGACGTTATTTTCAAAAGTCAATAAATATTGTTTTTTTAAGCTTTGAGGCCCAGTGTTGACCATATAGCATATAAAATGACAATGTGTTCATCCTCTATTGGCAAGAAGAATTAGTTCTTTAAAGATTTTCATATCTTATATACTTTCTTTCTATGCCCAGGACCATGCCCTAGTTCATGACCCCCCGTCAGGCCTGGGACAACAGAACAGTCAACCCACCTCTAGTACTCCCCATTCTACTCTTTGCAAATCATTGCTTCTTGTTCCCAAGCTCAGAACACTTCAGTGGGCTTCTAATAGTACACAAGATTCTCTTTTATGTGACATCAGCCTTCCTGGATATTAGAAATGTAATTTTAAAAGTAAACATCTTATTTTGGAACACTTCCAGACTTACAAAAGATTTGTAAAGATAGTACCATGAGTTTCCTTAAATTCTTTGCTCGGTTTTCCCTGATGTTGACATGCCAGACACCCCTAACAAAACAAGGGTTTGTCACAACTGAAAACTTAACAACGATATATAACTGTGAAATAAATTAAAGACTATTCTAATTTCACTTCTTGTGGAATCTGTCCTTTCTCTATTTCAGGATTTAGGTGTAAATTTTTTTAAATTTTAAATTATCTAGACCTAATTGAGTTTTATAATTCATAAGGGAACAGATGATGAAACTATTGAAATGTGACTCATCCAAGGTCATAAGCTAATTAGCGGTAGTGTGAGGAATGTGAACTTCATATGCTTTTATTTGGTCATTCTTTTATTTAATCAGTCTGTAGTGGTTCTTAATATTTTCTGAATCATGAGCCACTTTAAAAATCTAATCAGAGTATTAGGGAAAAAAAAATCTCTCCAGAAAAATGCACATGAGTATGCATTGAAAATGCTTCAGAAAACTCATAAACACTCTAAACCAAGACTTATGAAATGCTACTCCATCCCCCAACTAGGTGAGGAGAGGTCTTCCTTATACTATTTAGTAACAATAGGTCCTTATCAGGGACCAACAGCAGTCTCCTTCCACTTTCAAGCTTGAGCCTACCACACAGCCCAAATCTATGCTAAATCATTAAGTAAACCACAAAGAAAAAAACATATAAATTGCCAGACATAATTTTTCTTTTCATGTCTATGTATCCTTTTCTGCATGTTACATATTCATGTTTTTCTCATTTATTCTTACAGCCACTCTTAGCAATTAGATCTTGAGATGAGTGCTCCCTTTAGAAGGCAAGTTTTACTATTATTTATTCCAAAAAGTCACAGGAATATTGCATTCTGGTCCTCAAGATTTCACTACAATATCCTTAAATGTGCTGTTAAAAATAAACAAAATAATTGAGGAATAGTCTGAATGTTGAAAAAAATGGGTCATGTTTATAAAATTACATTAGGGGGTTGGGAGTGTGGCTCAGTGGTAGAGCACTTGCCTAGCATGTGTGAGACACTGGGTTCGATTCTCAGCACCACATATAACAAATAAAAAAAACAACTTAAAAATCAACAACTAAAAAAATTAAAAAATACGTTAAGAAGGCTTATGAATCCCAATCCACTGGGCAAATGCTATTTAATATGGCAGGGAGACAAAGAAAGAAAGAACAAAATAAAAATGTCTAAATGAGTAGACTACCTCATTCAATTTTTCTGTATGTGACTTTTATTGGCACTTTTAAAAGGGTAATATTAATGTTGTTGTCTATAATTGGAAAAATAGAAATACAATTCTTGAGGCAGAGCTCAAGTTTTCCTTTTGGGAGAACTATTTAGTCATTTGTCTTTACTGATTATATTTCGTTTGTGAAATATAGTGTTTACTGTTTGCTTGCTTCTAGAGAGAAAAAGATAAGGTGATCAATAAAGTTATTTAAAAGACTGACAGGGTAGCAACATTGCAGCCTGAATAATTTTTATTTTCCTTAATTATCAAGTCATGGGTGTGTATGAGAATTTTGATTTGGACCAAAAAAAAAAAGAAAGAAAAGAAGTTATTGATAAACTGCTAGGCAAGATTTTCTGAAATTTCTTTGGACATATTTTCCCACAGGAAGTATCCTCTAGAAGGAGAGTAAATATTTATAATTTAGTATCTCACCAGTAAGTATATTTACAAAGTAACAGAACTGGATTTTCTAGCACTATTTTTGACTATTGTTAATGACTAATAACTTTTACGTGCAAAGAAAAAATATATCCAGGTGATTTCATCTTTCTTCAATTATTCTAAGTATATTTTCAATATACGGGAAAGATGTATTCCTTTGAACTATCATTAAGTAAATTCTAAATTGTAGGCCTATATTTCCAGGAACCTATAAACAGTAGAGACACATACTTGAAAGGTTGCAGCTTCATAGAAACTGTCTCACTTGGAAGCCTCCATTGGCCATGGCTTTGCCATATATTCATGATTGATCCAGGGATAGAGATACTGATGTGATTAGAAATACAAAGACTCCTAGTAAACCTTTTGGAAAGAATACACTTCTTTTTTGTAACCCTGAGTATGAAAAGAACACAGAAAATCAAGAGTGCAACCTTGGGGTATGCGGGGTCTATAGAGGAAGACAGAAAGAAATCTCCCTAACTCTGATTCTTGTTTGCTCCCTATTGCTCCCTCATTTAGGAAATATTCTCCCCAAGGTAGAAATTATTTATAATTATTTTTTGCCAGTTTATTTGAATTAGTTATCAACTCAATGAGACATTTGGCTATGGATACCAAGGATCTACAGTAGGGCAGCTATGAATTTAAATTCTGACTCCCACACTTTAGCTGGATGCTATTGGGGACTTATGCAACCTTTCAAAGTTCAAGTTTCTTCTCATTTGAAAAATAAAGAATAATAACAGTGCTTACTTCACAGGCTTGCTGTGGGGCATAAATGAGCTAATGTGAATAAATTATTTAAAGAGAATAAGTAATTCAATAAATGTTTGCTGTGTTTTCTGGGGCTACCAATGAGATCTTAGAGCAAAAATATGCAGTATTTGATCATCTGGGTGTCGAATATCTCAACCAAGGTTAGACTCAGTTCTCCTAATTTCCAGGATAGGGATTTATGCACTGTATCAAACTCTATCATAAAATGCCATCTGTGGAATTTTAAGCCTGGTGCTAGTGGTCTGAAGATACTTGTAAATTAAATATTGACCATTTTTTTAAAGATTGTACAAAGGTAGGTAGATATATCTTAGGGCAGGATGTGAAGTGTGAGGATGGTATTCCTCTTTGTAAATATTCCATTTCTCTAAGGATTGATACTTTGATTCCTCCTCAAGTCAAAGAATCTACCACATCTTAAATAGAGAAGTACAAATCACTCCTGTAACAGGTGTTTCTCTTTAGGAATCTATGTCTTTAATCCTAGTAAAAATCCTTTCTACATCAGATATTTCATCTTGCAAATGTTCTTTTCTTCCTCAGATTTTGCTTATATAGTTGATATGTAAATATATCCATAAAAAAGTTCTTAAAGACAGGAGGTGGGTAGAATTGGGCTATATTTCAGGCATGTTTTAGCCTTTAGTTTCCATTCTTGTAGACTTAATAATCCCTGCCCCACAAGATGTTCACATCCTAATCCTGAAACCTGTGAATATGTTAGGTTATATGGAAAAGAGAGATTAAGACACTTTCAAAATGAAAAAAAAAAAGTATCCTGGATTATCCAATGGGCTCAATAAAATCACCAAGGTCCTTAAAAGTGGAAGAGGGAGGAAGAAGAGTCAGAAAAAGAGATGGATGATGGAAGAAGTCAACACACTATTCCCAGCTTTGATGATGGAGGAAGGGGGTTATGGACCAAGGGATGCTGGTGACCTCCTCTTGAATCTGGAAAAAGTAAGAAAGTGCATCATCTCCTAGCACTTGCAGTAAGTGTGCAGCCCTAATGACAATTTGATTTTACCAAGTGAGACTCATGTGAGTCGGACTTATATCCTACATATCTGTAAGATTTAAAAAAAAAAATATATATATATATAGATAGATAGATAGATAGATAGATATAGATATGTTGCTGAAGACAATAGTAAGCAATTAATCTAATTAGAAAGTAATTATTTCTCTATATCTATAAACAAACATCTATTTCTGTATTGATTAATTGAAATAACTATGGAAATTTGCTTGAATTTGGGGATTTTTCAAAAGAAAACAGCCAGTTTTAATCCCATGACTGAGTTAGACCATCAGTAAGATGCCTTTGCTAATAAAAACTTATAGGAGGAAAAACCTGATCACTAGTTCAATTCTGAGTCAGAACTTAAATAGTTTGGGCCAAATTGCCAAACTCACTCTTTGCTCAGGATTGTCAGCTGAGGTCTGTAATATAGTTATCACTCATCATTCAATGTGGCTAAAGTGATAAAACATGAGAATCAAGTGAAGAAATAAGATGATCTTTTTATTCACAGCAAGAACAGGATGAAGCAATGAATAAATATCTACTATGTTCCAAGTATAATGAGCTATATAAACATCACATTAAATCCTACCAGCAATCTTCTGAAATAGGTGCTCATTATAAAGATGATCAAACTTGGTCCAAAGAAGTTAAGTTGCTAAATTTTGGAGACACTGAATGTGAGCCAGGATGCTAACTGAGGCATTTAATTCTGAGCTTGTGCACTTAACTGTTGCTCAATTCTGATCCATTGTATATTCTCTAATCTAAGGTGCTGCTCATGTAGCAATACTGAGAAGGCAACATGGTTTTAACAGAAAAGGGACCTTTTAGAGTGAAGGAAAAATAGACATTACAGAAAGTCCAGAAGTTGATCAATTGTAAAATGAGAAAAGCAAAAATGTTTAAAAGTTAAGAAAATTTCATATCAAAATAATTAAAGAGTCTTTCTACATTTTTAGTTTGCATATAGCAAGGAAAAAACAATTAACTCTGCTCAGGCAAATCATTCAATTATTCATGCTACTTCAAAATTTGCTGAAGCCATTCTTAATATAAACAACTATTTCATTTTCACAGATCAGTAGCACAATGTTATAACAATTGTTTGTAATATGTGCATTATTTTAAAATAGGGATGAGTAGGAATAAAGATGAGTAAAAATATCACATTTATTGAGGAAATATGAAAACATCAAATGTGGAAAACTTGAGACTCCATAAAGATTTCTTTTTGTGGAGGAATGAAATTAACAATAAAGTGCTCTAGGTGAAGAGGAAATAAATGGTCCTTGGGCATTACTGCATGCACACAAGATGACTCACACACATAAAATCTAGAAAAATGAGGGCTCTCTTGCCAAAGTCGTGGTCTTGATTTTACAGACTTTATTCCCTGTGTCTACAATGACATTCAAGATAAACAACATTATCACTTTGATTCTAGTAACCTCTAGTAAGCTAAATTATTGTCTTGCATGAAATGTAATCTAATGTGGACAGGTAAATAATGGTCTTAAGAAAACCCTTTCTAATATTAGAAAGTAGAAAATAAACCTACATGTTCATCAATTGAGGAATAAATAAAAAAATAAAATACAGAGTAGTTATACTGTCATATAGTCATTAAATGATGTCAAATGACCGTCATATAGTCATTAAATGATGAGTTAAAGTTGTATGTTTTATCATGGATAGATCCTAAAAGTATGAAATTTTGTTTAAAATAATTCAAAATTAGAGAAAGAGTTATATAGTAAAATACCACTATAAAAACTTAAAAAACTAAATTAAAATTATATTGTTTATGAATACATACGTAGAAAGTCAATATACAAACCCCTGGATTTTAGAACACATCTAATTCATTCAGATATTTGTTCCAATAAAAGGGAGGGACTTTTCCAAAGAGATGTTTTATGCACTTATATTTTTTAAAATAGCTGATGCAAATATAGTATTAAACCAACAGTGAGATCATAAAAATGTTACCTTTTAGCTTTCTTTACTTCGCAGTTGTCATAAATATTTTTTAATCAATTACTTGAGTATTTCCAGGTAAAGCATATTCTGAATCAACTATCTATAAAATTATTTCAGTTTATCAAAATATCAAATTAATCCATTCTCAAAAAGTTTATGATAATCAAATAATTTTATTAAAAATAAATTGTGTAAGAACCTCTCTAAAGTTTTCAAGATAACCAGGCAATACTGGACATTCTACAAGATTTAATTTCAAAGATGAAAACTGAAAATGTCAAGCTCTCATAAGCTTAAAACACAATTTTACTTCACAAATTCTTATTTGCTCTGAGAGGTCAAATTTGCCATCTGATAGAGCATGTCCCAGCAAGTTCAATGCTGGCATTTCACTTTGGGGGTTCAGTGGAAGGAGAAGTACATTCTATTGGCTTATAAACTGCCTGTGTAGCCTGGAATAGCAGAATTTCCCATGACCGGACTGTATAGATGAGGGTAGAAGGAAACAGAGTGAGTATTCAGGCACAAACAGACCCACACACTGAAATTTAATCACGTTGAGATCTGAGACTTTGACTGTCCAAAGATTTACCAGGAGCTAAGTTACTCTCTTTCTCTCTATGACACACCTGATTAAAATGAACATCAAAGTCACTGAGTATAGCCACTCTGCTGAAGCATGGGAAGACAAGTAGAAACAGCAGATGGTTGGGACTGTCAGTGAAACGTGGATAGCAGAGCCTGCTCTCAGCTATTGGATTGCTTCTCTACCTCAACCTGGCCCAACCCTGCAATTGTTCTCCTTCCTATAATCTTTTAAAAGCACAAATTTGGTCCAGCCCCTCCTTTGCTTTAAACATCTCAAGGTCATTTATTGATCTTAGGGCTTAGGTAGTGTTGTGGTTTGGATATGCAGTCTCCCACAAAAGCTCAAATGAGACAATGCAAGAAAGTTTAGAGGTGAAATGATTGGATAATGAGAGCCTTAATTTAGTGCATTAATCCATGGATAGGGATTAACTGGTTGGCGGTGACTATAGGCAGGCAGGGGTGGGACATTGGGGGTGTTCCCTTGGGGTTTATATTTTGTCCCTGGTAAGGAATGCTCACTCTCTGCTTCCTGATTGTCATGTCCTGATCCACTTTTCTCTACACTATTATGTCATGATGTTGTTCTGCCTCACCTTAGGCTTAGAGCAATGGAGCCAGTTGTCTATGGACTGAGAACTCTGAAACCATGAGTGCCAAATAAACTTCTCTCCCTCTAAAATCGTTCTTGTCAGGTCTTTTGGTGACAGTGGTGAAACAGCTGACAAAAGTGGATAGAAACCCCTTAATGTTATTTATCTTGAGCTGCTGGTCTGATTTCGGTTTATTTCTCCATCCTTTTTTAGCCTACCCTTCCTCTTGCTCTAATACTGTAAATCAGGGTTTCTTGATCTCCACATTTGCTTGTAATAGTTACTTATTTACTCAGGTACCAGCTAGTCTTTGATCTCCTTCACAAGGACAGAGATCATATTTAGGCTCTGCATTGTTGTAACCTTAGTGCCTAATATAGTGTTTGGAATATTGTAGATGATCAACAAATATTTGTTAAAGAATGGACGGTTGATGAGGCATAGGTAAAGAGGGAGGAAGAAGTTGTTTTGAAGATAGACCGAATGTTCAAGTATTGTATAAGATATTATTAGGAATAACATGATTTGGGGCCAGAGTTAATGTATTTTAGAAACTACCCACTTGGCAGCACAATGTGTCTATCTATGGCTCCATTTGATTATTTTGGCAGGTCTTGGGACAATAACAGAACAAAATGCTCCCATGTTTGGAGTTGTTGAAATCATTTAATTCCACTAAGGATCATCACAAACTCAATTATCGTAAAAAAATATTATGAAAACTCAGAATCGGCATCAAATGGCACAGGTCTTGTGTGATTTGGAGGGGTTCCTTTGAGGTCACATGTAAACAAAGTCAGGAAGAGTTATGATGTCTAAGCTGAGAGCGCAAACTTCCCACACCATTGGCCTATTTTTTTTGGGGGGGGGGGCAGGGGTATCGGGAAATTGGATTATGGAGCACTTGACCCCTGAGACACATCTCAACCCTATTTTGTATTTTACTTTTTTTAAACATTTAAATGTTTTTTTTCTAATTAGTTATACATCACAGCAGAATGCATTTTGTTTCACTGTACACAAATAGAATCAAACTTCATTTCTCTGGTTGTACACTATGTAGAGTTGGACCATTTGTGCAATCATACATGTACCTAGGTAATGTTGTCCTTCTCATTCCACCACCTTTCCTACGCCCATGCTCCCTCCCCTATCACCCTCCTCTTTTCCCACTCCAAAGTTCCCGGAATTCTTCCCCTGCCCCCCCACCCCCCATTATAGGTCAGCATCCATTTATCAGAGAGAACATTTGGACTTTGGTTTTTTGAGATTGGCTTACTTCACTTAGCATGATATTCTCCAACTCCATCCATTTACCTGCAAATTCCATAATTTTATTCTCTTTTAAAATTGAGTAATATTCCATTGTGTATATATACCACAGTTTCTTTATCCATTCATCTATTGAAGGGCATCTAGGTTGGTTCCACAGTTTAGCTATTGTGAATTGAGCTGCAATAAACATTGATGTGGCTGTGCCACTAAAGTATGCTGATTTTAAGACATTTGGGTATAGATGGAGGAGTGGGATAGCTGGGGCAAAAGGAGGTTCCATTCCAAGTTTTCTAAGGAATCTCCATAGTGCTTTCCAGAGTGGTTGCATGAATTTGCAATACCACCAGCAATGTATGAGTGTACCTTTTTTGCCCTGCATCTTCACCAACACTTATTGCTACTTGTACTTTTTTAAAATTTTTAATTCTAATTTGTTATATATGACAGTGGGATGCATTACAATTCATATCACGCATATAGGGTGCATTTTTTCATATCTCTAGTTGTATACAAAGTATATTCACACAATTTGTGTCTTCATTCATGTACTTTGGACAACGAAAAAATATGGAATGCTTCACAAATTTGCATGTCATCCTTGCACAGGGGCCATGCTAATCTTCTCTGTATTATTCCAGTGCTTCCAAAGCGAGCGCTGTTGCTTGTATTCTTGATGATTGCCATTCTGACTGGAGTATGTTTTGTATTTTGTATTTTATTTAGAGACAGGATCATGTCAACATTGCTGAGGCTGGCTTTGAACTCTCAAACCTCCTGCCTCAGCCTCCCATGCCACTGGGATTCCAGGCATGTGCCACCATACCTGGATCTTTGGCCCTTTCTTTACATGTCATCTCTTTTTAAAAAGTGAAGTTTCCACAAAATATATACATCTACACTATTATCCAAATATGAAAAATAAGTATTAACACCATCATGGGAAATATTGTGATTATGGTAAGAAGATAAAAATGAAATGATTGGTTTAAGTTCCTTGCTCCATGAACTAGAGCACAAAGTACCATTATTGAGATCTCTACAAGAGAAGTTGGCCACTTATCTGAAATATGTCTCTATTGTTGAGCATTTATTCATTAATTCAATAAACATTTGTACTGTATTTCTATCTTGTGAGGATGTACAAATATGTAACAATGAATTACATTTTTTATTTATAATTATAATGCACCAATAAAAATACAAACAAACAAACAAATATTTGTAGAGTGCTTGTTATGTTCTATGCAATTTTTCCTAAGTCCTGGGTTATAATGATGATCCAAATCAACATGGTCTCTGCTTATATGGAGCTTAAATATAGTGAGGGAGAGGACATGAACCAGGCATAAAATAAGGATGATTTCAGGAGGCCAAATTGTGTAGTACTGTCAAAAATGACCTTTAAGATAAATACAGTTTAAGTTTTATTCTGAACTCAGTATATATCTTACTTCAGAGCTCTTATTTATTTATATTCATTATTCCAAAGAATGAAAACAAATGAGCTACCTTTCTTATCTTATCCCTTTGATTTTTATAAACATTGAGGAACATTTTAAAAACACTGGGATTTTACAAAAGTGTAATTCAGACCGTTAACATTTGCTCTCTTGTATTTTAAACAGATATACTGCAGAGAGACAGAGACTGTGGGGAATCACAAACCTATATTTACCTAAGTCAAGTCATATTTTCCATGCACTCTCTCAGGGTTCAAATAAAAGTCTGTGTCACAATTATTATCTTTTATACTGGGTGGAGAGTGATAAGATGAAGAAAAATTCTTCTCACAACAGGATATCAGCTCTAGTCAAAGTCAGGGGCCGGAGGACAGAGGGCAGAGAACACTTACTGGTAGGTTGTTGGGCTGACGTTGATACGCCGAGGATGACTTCCAGATTCGAATTTGCTTGCCAGAGTGACATTATTTCCAAACAGGCAATATCGTGGCATTCTCACCCCAACAACACCAGCCAGCACGGAGCCCGAGTGAATGCCTATCCTCATCTACAAGAAGCAAATGGAAAGAATGAGAAAGTTCAGAGACAGACTGGTTTCCATTTGACATGCAATTATTTTATCAAGTGTACTGCCGATTATTAAATGATTAAACTAGGAGCTCCTCAAAGATAGAAAGTGAGTCTTGGTCGTTTTTGTCAGCCTCACATCTGGACCATTATAGTGCTCTATGAACATGAATAATGTGAGATAAATGAATGAATGGATTAATTATATGAAAAATCATGTATACTTTGTTACATAAATCCTTTTAGTTACAGGTTAAATGAGGTTTCATTTGTACATGATATACTCTAATACACAAAAAGTATATTATCTCCATGTTCTCCCTGCAGTTACTTTCACATAAAACCCTACTGTTTCCCTTCATTGCATTAAAAATGACTGTAAGTTAAATATTTATGTTTAAATGTTTATATTCGTTTAAATGTTGGATTTTCCCATGAGAGAAGGGTATGTGTGTGTTTGTGTGCATATATACACAAAACACACACATAAATGTATACATATATATGTTTTTTTTTCCTCTTACTGCTGAATATTCAGTAGTTAGAATAATACCTAAAGCTAAGCAGGCACTCAAAAATTGATACATGTAAAATAAATTGTCTGAATTCCTCAAGATATTATTAAAATGGAGTTACAGAGAATTCAACCCTTTAGTTAGCCAAGGCATTGACTGAAATGATTAAGAGTAAATTAAGCACTGTATTCACTCTCTGAGAATCTGACAATGATTAGTCTCCTCCAGGCCTTGAAGGAACTCTGAATACACACTTGCTATGCCCTCAATGTGGTCACAGTGGTGAAGTTATATTGACATGGTCTGCACCCTAAGTGAATGGAGGCTGACCCTTAGAGGGAGAGGGAGGATATCTGACCTGGAGATGCCCACGAGGCTCGCAGACGCTCACTCCTTCACTATCATATCTCCCTTGCCACTACTGCTGTGAAGATTAAAAAGTCACTCTAGACCCACCCTTCTTATAGAACTGGATACTTTTACACATATTGATCTGTAATAAGACAGGTTGAAATGAAGGATCTAACTGCAACTCTCAATAACATCATATATTTTTAAAAAACTGACTATAAAATTTATTTGGAAATTCAATAGTGTAGGAAGAATCAAGAAACACTAAAGAAAGAGGAAAAAAGAGCACATGTCTTACCAGATATCAAGTCATTGTATAAACATAGGTAATTAGTGAATGAATATCATTGTATAGAAAAACAGACAATGGAATAGAAAACCCAGAAAGGCACCAATAGATGCGAGCCATATGAAATTTAAAAGTTAGCTTTTCAAATTACTGAGAAAACAATGGCCTTTCTAGAAAGCTCTAGATCAATTCTGTCTATGTATGGAAAAAACTTTCAATTAAAGAGCTTAGTGCAAAAGACATAAATTTACAGCCTTAAAAATAATTGTGTTAAGTAAGAAAAGGCTAATCTGCAGTATCAGTAAAATCTCAAAATACAAACATTTGAAAAAAATCATAACCTTTAATTTGTCTCTCAGTGTCAGTTTCCAGTGAGTGGTCTGCACTGTCAGCCAGGTCTGTTTCCTGAATTTGGGGACAAAGGTCCTTCACATTTTGTTTCTCCTTCATGTCTTTCCAGATATGAGGAGTTCCAACTCATGTATGTGGAAAGTTAGCAAAAGTCCAAGGCAAGTCTTGTGAATGATCATTTCAGGTGAGTTTTATTTCTGATGAGAAATCTGAAGTCATACTTAGCTTAATTACTTCATAAGTATACATATATACCTTTTTCTTCTGGTTGCTTTTAAGTGTTTCTTTTCTTGCTAGTTTTAAGTAGTTTGGTCATGATTTTTCTTAGTATTGTTTTCATTTTGTGTTAAGGTCTGTAAACAAGTCAGGATGGCACCTGGTATTTTTCCAGAGAAATATTAGAGTCTGTAAACAAGTCTGCATGGTGCCTGGCAAAATGCCAGAGGGAGTGGTTTGTGAAGAAACAAAAGCGAGCCATTAAGTGTGGAGATTCCTTATTGGTTGACTGCTGTATCTATTTTTTGACCCATCAGTGAATACATTTGGAGCATTCATGACAGGGGTTTCTCTTGTCATTTTTGGAAAAACTACAGGATGCTTAGACCAAAAAGACAACAAAGGAATAGATGGTAAGTGATTATCAAGTGAAACATTAGATTTACACATGATTATTGCCCAAGTATTTAACTCATTAGCTAACTCATCAATTTGATCCATAGTATATGGAGTAATAATTTTATTGGGAGAAATTCCAAATACTCCCTTAGCTGCTTTTATTCCTTTGAGTATTAATTGTCCTACAGCCTCAGGATATCTAGTAAGAATAGTGTTAGGAGAATAAGATAAATGTATCCACAATAATGGACCTTCTTGCCAAAATACTCCTGTAGGAATATTTTTTGTTGGTAGTACAATAAATAATAAAGGCAAAGTTATATCAATTCTATCCAAATGCATATTTTCCATATATGTTTCAATAATTTTTAATGCCTTTCTTGCTTCAGGCGTTAACATGCGGGGTGAATTTGGATCTGATGGACCTTTTAGAATATCAAATAAAGGTCCCAACTCTCCTGTTGGTATACCTAGATAAGGCCTTATCCAATTTATGTCTCCTAATAACTTTTGAAAGTCGTTAAGTGATTTGAGTTGATCTACTTGTATTTGAATTTTTGGTGGATGGACCATGGTTGAGGATAATAGAACTCCTAAATAATTAATTGGAAAATTTAATTGTACTTTATCTATTGCTATCTCTAGATTATAATTTCTTAATAAATTTGTAAGTGTGGCAAAACATTATAGCAATGTGTTTTTATCTTTGTGTGCCAACAATATATCATCCATATAGTGAAATATTTGTAGTCCAGGATTTTGATTTCTAAGTGACTGGATTGCTTTGTTAACATAAATTTGACACATAGTTGGGCTGTTAGCCATCCCTTGAGGGAGTACTTTCCATTCATATCTCTGATCAGGACCTTCATGATTCAGTGCAGGGATAGTAAATGCAAAACGTGGACTATCCTCAGGATGAATTGGAATTGAAAAAAAAACAATCTTTAATATCTATAGCTAAAACGTACCAGGTTTTTGGCAAAGCAGACAATTGAGGAATCCCTGATTGAGCAGGTCCCATAATAACCATCTCATTATTAATGGCTCTTAAATCTTGCAATAATCTCCATTTACCAGATTTCTTTTTAATGACAAAAATAGGAGTATTATAGGGAGACACGGAAGGTTGTATATGTCCCTCTGCTAATTGTTGTTTGACCAGGACATGGGCTGCTTGTATCTTTTCTTTAGTCAGGGGCCACTGAGGAACTCATACTGGTCTTTCTGATTTCCAAGTAATTTTTATTGCCTCAGTGACCCCTTCTGAAAACCCAGTCCATGTCTGTTTATTCCTTGATCTATTTGAATTGGTGCTGCTATACCTTGTTCTCCTAATCTTTTTTCTTTCCTGAAACCTTGTTTAGCGGGAAATGTTAAGGTCTGGAAAAATACCAGGTGCCATCCTGACTTGTTTACAGACCTTAACAATTTTGTTCCTAGTGCTTTGGGTTTGTTGCAATCATAGATCTACAGGTTTATATTTTTCCTTAAATTTAAAAGTTTTTAAGACATTATTTATTTTTTTTTATTTCTGTCTACTTCCTCCTCTCAGAGACTCTCATTACATTTACATTAGGATTCTTGAATTTTTTGCAAAGGTCATTGATAATCTGTTCATTTAGAATTATTTTCTATTTACTTTGGATTTCTATTGCTATGTCTTCAGGTTGACTAATCTTTCCTTTTGCAATGTCTAATCCCCTGGTTATCACATCCAGTGGGTTTTTTTCCATCTTAAGTACTATAATTTTTCTATTTAGAAATTAAATTTGAGATGGTTAAATTATATAAATAACCTTCAAGCATACAGAGTTAAAATAACTGTTTTAAGGCTCTTGTCTGCTAATTCTAACATCTGTTTCAGTTCTGTAGCTATCAGTTTTGATGGATTGATTTTTATCCTCATTATAAGTCATATTTTTAAGCTGTTCTTCATGCCTAGTAATTTTTGATTGGATGCCAGATATCATGAATTTGACCTTGTTGAGTGCTGGATATTTTTATATTCTTATAAATATTCTTGAGCTTTGTTCTGGGATGCAGTTAAGTTACTTAGAAACAGCTTGTTCCTTTCATGACTTGCTTTTAAGATTTGTTAGGCAAGTCTGGAGCAATGTTTCATGAAGGGACAATTATCCTTCATTACTAAGGCAAAAATCTGAATACTTTCCCCAATGTGGGAAATTTATGAACTTTTCCGGTCAGCCTGATACAGACAGTCTTTGTCTGGATTCCGCACCCTCCACCAAATCCTATGTGAGAATCAGATTATTTTTTCTTTGATCATTTTGGATGTTTTCTTCCCTTTCACCCCAGGGGCTTGGGTAGCTTCCTCACATTCATTCACTAGTCACCACTCTTCAGAATACATGAGAACCCCTGCAACATCTCTGGTGATCTTTGTTCAACTCTTGTGGTCTCTATGTGACCCATGGCCTTCTTGGGTTTTCCAAATGCTCAGCTCCATCTCTTCCACTCTAGGAATATGTTGGGTGCCTCCTGGTTTGCTCATCTCTAAACTATAGCTTGGAGGTCTCTCAAGGGAGGAAGCTAATACAATTATAAGACTCATTATACGTGTTTCCTAACTGTCTACAATCACTGTCTTCCATTATCTAGTATCCACTGTCATGTAAACTGTTCTTTTGTATTTTTTTCAGATCTTTAATTGTATAAGGTGGGAGTATAAATCCAGTCCTTGTACTCCATACTGGCTAGAAGCAGAAGTGAGGCTTTTTTTTTTTTTTTTTTTTTTAAGAAAACAAACTATCTGAATAATACAGGCCTATTTTATTTTTGTTGAGAGATCACCTATTTGTATTTAAAGGCAAAAATGTCAAATGGCAATATTCCTCTTAAACACATATAAAGCAGCATTCTTGAAAATTAACAACACACTGTGTAATATGTCTTAAACTACTTCTTTTTTTTTTGGTACCAGGGTTGAGCTGAGGAGCACTCAGCCACTGAGCCAATCCCCAGCACTATTTTTGTATTTTATTTAGAGACAGGGTCTCACTGAATTGCTTAGCACCTCACCATTGCTGAGGTGGACTTTGAACTCCTGATCTTCCTGTCTGAGCCTCCCGAGCTGCTGGGATTACAGGCATGCGCCATCATCTTAAAATTCTTTAGGTTTTTGTGTACTTTCACAAAGCCTATCTCTGTTGTTGCTGTATGTGATATAGGATTGCCTAAACAACATCCAGACCTCAGATGCTAAGCCTTTGATCACTGCCATGATCATTTTATACAGGAGACAGCAGGAGCGAATGAATCTCACACTGTCAAATCTGATAACATCTTTATTCTGTGCTTTCTGTTTGAAAGACTCTACACCCCACATAACTATGTAGAAGGATTATATAGTTCTACTTCTGCCTCCTTTAAAAAGACTTGAGACATTTTTTTAAATGTATCAGAATCAAAATTATACCCTGAAAATGGTGATGATAAAAATCCAGATATTCTTGAGGTGGGAGTGGAGGGAGGAATTGCCATTAAAAAACATCCCTTAGGAGGCCATATACAAGGTGCAGCCGCAAAAGGGTCAGAGTCATTTTCACCACCACCTTCGCCCTACAATGGAAAAGAACTCAGAGAATAATTTATCTGGGAAGTAAGAAGATACTGCTGGAAAGTTACAAGCTGAATCATCAGAATCCATCTTCTTTTGCATTTCTTTTGATAACTTATTGAGATTTCCCAGGAATTGTGGCCTATATAAGGAAACTGCTGATTACCCCATTCAGAATGTGCCAAGAACATCTAGCAGTTAGACAAAATAGAGGGTACATTTAACTATCAATGAGGGGTTTAGATTCATTTTGGCAAAATTTAACTTTATTTAAATGGGTTAACCAGGCAGTAGCATTTGCATCCGTCTGGTCAGTATGCCTTAGCTAAAGAAAAGTGCTTGGCACTAAACTGATGACTCTCAACCGGGGCCTTTTGTGCCTATCATTGGACATTTGGCAATGTCTGGAGACATTTCCAGTTTTTGCAACTGGGAAGGGGAGATGCTACTGGCATCTATTTGGTAGAACTAGATATTTCTAGGATAGCTTCCTGTCCCCAGTAATCTTTCAGCCTGAAACACCAATAATGCCAAGACTGAGAAACTCTGCATTAAATACACCCCTGGCTATCTAAACCTGCTAAACAAGGATATAAATGTTTTAATCAGATTAAAGCCTTGAGGAAGCACAGTAGACTTCATATTGAAGACAGAGTTCATGAAGAAAATGTTTGTCTTAGAAGTTTACTGTAAAATCTAATAACTTTAGGGTACACCCAAGATTAGGATATATTAATCTCTGATGTCTTCAGTGTGTGATACAATGCAAAATTCTGAGACAAATCAAAGTCTTCAATTTCTAATAGATTCAGTTATCCACACAGTATTCTTCTTATTATTTGTCAACTGGAGCTCATAAACATCTGCATTTTTAGAAAACACAGCTCCTACAACTTGAAAATAGAAGACTTGTGACAGTACAAACTCAGCTAGCCAAAATCTCTCCCTAGTTTAGTAAAGAAGGAATGATTAGGTTGAAAGGGCAGCACAAATCCATTAGTCTAGATCTCTTGTTTTCCAAATAAACCAAGTCCAGAATGGCAAAATGAAAAGATCAAATTAGTATCAGGGCCAGTTCTAGGCCTTAGGTCACCCAGCCCTTGAGTACAGTGTACTATGAAAAGTGCCCAAATTCAAGTAACGCCTGAGACTGTTTCTACAGGCCCATCAGATTTAGTCAGACAATTTTTGAGAATCAGTTTAATCCAACTTTCTTACTGTATCTACAGAAAAAGACTATCACTTTTCAATTAAAACTCAGAAAAAATAAGTTATACATTAAATCCTTCCAATCCTTCTCCATATTATTGTTTATATTTTTCCACCCTAAATCTTTCCTGACTGGCCTACTCACCACATACTCCAAAAATGCCTGATGTATTCATGCCCCTGAGCTTTTACTCCAACTAAATGCCTCTTTATCCTTTCTCCTCCTTCTTTCCCTCCTCCTTTTCTTCGTCCTTCCTTCTTTTCTTTCTTTTT
Source organism: Callospermophilus lateralis (assembly GCF_048772815.1). Taxonomy (NCBI): domain Eukaryota; kingdom Metazoa; phylum Chordata; class Mammalia; order Rodentia; family Sciuridae; genus Callospermophilus; species Callospermophilus lateralis. The sequence goes on along the minus strand of NC_135306.1, from coordinate 120,373,188 downwards.
TTCTTTCCTTCTTTCTTTTTTTGTTAATCTGATGTATTTCCAAGGAGAGATTCTTAAAACAGAAACTTATTTTAAGTAGTAAAGAAATAAAATTTTGGTTTATTTCAACAGAAGAGGAAACCAAGAGAAATAAATGATAGCTATTGCTAGGAAGCACAGACATCAATACCAATTAATTATTTTAAAAGATTTTATTTAATTTATAAATTTAATACTAATTTTGAACATTAGTTTTTACATTTAAAAATGAAGAATTAGAGAAATTTTTATTGGTTCATAATAGTTGTACCATAACATTAGGATTCATTTTGACAAAATTATAAATGCATGGTATATGATTTGCTCCAATTTAGTCCCCAGTACTTCCCCTTCTCCCTCCCCTTGTTCCTACCTTCTACCCTAGTGATATATACATATATATGTGTGTGTGTGTGTGTGTGTGTGTGTGTGTGTGTATATATATATATATATATAATATATAAAATTAGGGTACACCCAAGGTTAGGATATATTATATATATATCAGACAAATATATATATATATGTTTAAAAAATATATATATTAAATTAGCGTCAAATTCTTCTGAAAGTCATTCAAAACTGAATCGCAGACTCTGTACTAAGTGTTCAAGTTATAGGGTAAACAAAAGAGTTTTCATATGTTGTTTTGGAGATTTCATTTGAGATTAAAAAATAGCTAAATAAAATCATGATAAATGCTAAAAAGTTAATGTATGAAAGAGGGCAAGACATAAGGAACATAAGGAATAGGGGAGCAGGACTGACCAAGTCTGGAGAATCAGTGAAGACTCTTTCAAGTGAGTCCCCTTAGACCTCAATGCTCAAGAAGAAATGGCCTTGGTAGTAGGGAGGAGTGGCCAGCTGTGGCCAGAGGTAAGGGCGGAGAACATCCAGCTAGAGTGAAAATAATATGCAAAACCCCTAATGACTAAAGGGCTTTGATTCATTTCAGGGACTAAAAGAAGGCCAGGAAAGGTGACTGCTGCTTAAGGAAAAGAGAAAATCAGAACATGAGGCTAAGGGAATATGCCCAGCAGATCACACAGAACAAGACTTCTCAGTCCTGGCACGACCCAGGCCTTGGGTTAGAATTCCTTTTCATGGAGGCCATTGTGTGTCGTAGGATGCTTAGTGTTGCTGGCCTTTATCCACTAGATGCAAGTTGTAGACAAAAGGCAGAAATTGTATTTGGTGTTCTATTGAATAACTGAAAGGGTACAGACATTGTTTTAATCCTGAATCTATTCTCTACTGAATGGTAGAAGACATTCTGCAGCACTGAGATTTTCTTTAGGCAATTCAGTTTCTCCTGTTCACAGACTTGCAGATTTTATGGGACTGACTTCACTTCCAGGTGCAGAAGTAGGTCCAAACTTGGCAAAGGTGTAACAGTTTCCTGTGTTAGCAATTAATTGAAGAAAGGATAAATGGTCCTATGGAAGCCATGAGTGACTCACACTCAGGAATCATGAGAGCTGTAAGAAACCCTCTTTCCTCCCATAAAACATGTACATGTATATGAATGGTGGCAGTGCTCCAGTGAACAGCTAGGGCTAATTTGACACCATGGTTGGGGTTGGGGTTTGGGAACATTGGAATGTAGGGGATAGATATGTGGAATCTGAAGATGAAGCCAATTCAGGAATGCAAACCAAAGAGAACAAAAGAGAAGCCAAATTCACGGCACTATCAATTTTTTTCAGCTATATCTAGCCTCATGTATAGGTGCAGTGACATCTTGCACCTAAGTTAACCATATCTACTTCTGCATTTGAGTCAATGCATTCCTTTAATTGCTTAAGGAAGTTTGTTGACTCTATCACTTGCAAAAGGAAGACTTTTAAATGATACAGTAGGTTTATGAATTTAAGCAGGCTTAACTAACCTCTGAGAAATTTTCATTCATAAAATGGTAATGATAACACACATATGAAAATAGGTCTCAATTCTTCGCTTGGTGGAACTTAAGATTTAAGGAGCACTCTTGTAAGTGATTATTTGATCTTCTGCCACACTTTCAGTCTTTTCAAGAGACAAAGAGAAAAGGTAACAGAAAGGAGAGAAGGGCAATTCTTTCCCACTCCCCACTACCCGCTAAAGGAAAGTAGCAAAAGTTAAGAAAGAGTTGTCAAAGGATATTACATTTACGTTAGGCATTAAAATGCTGGAATTTTCTTACACTATTTTCCCCGAATCTAGAATGCTCTTTTCTCTTCTCTCTCAGGCAAAATGATGGAATTTTGAAGGTGGAGAAAATGGCAGAACTGGAGATTGAATGGGTGTGGGAAGTGGTCAGAAAGGAAATGGAAAGAGAACTACATGAAATAAACAAACAAAAAAAATCAAAGTTTGAATTTTTAAAAAATAATAATTATGAACACACCCTTTGATGAAACTGTTAGAAGAGCCAGCCCAAAGAGACAAACTATAGGTCCGGAGCAGACATTCAACAAAATATTGGCCTCCTTCCCACACTTTCTGGTGCCCACTGCATGGCTCATGGTGAGGACACTGCACTCCCACTTAAAATCCAGTGAGTAGAATTTAGGAATATTCCAGTCAAACTGTTATCATGATTAACATATCAGCTCACAAGTTAATAAATAACAAATATCAATTTACCTTGAAACAACTGTTGGAGTAAAAAAAAAAAAAAAAAGTCAAAAAAGAAGATTTACAATAGAAAAGTTTTCTAGTAGAAAAAGCCAGTTAGCTGTTAACTTACATTTACATTTAAGCATTAGGATTTATGAGATGAAGATTTTAAGCTTTTGCTGGGCATGGTGGCACACACCTGTAATTCTAGCGGCTCGGGAGGCTGAGACAGGAGGATCACAGGTTCAAAGCCAGCCTCAGCAAGAGTGAGGTGTTAAGCAAGTCAGTGAGACCCTGTCTCTAAATAAAATGCAAAACAGGGATGGGGATGTGGTTCAGTGATTGAGCGTTCCTGAGTTCAAACCCGCCCCCCTCAAAAAAAAAAAAAAGATTTTTAAGCTTTTGAAAAATATTTACCTGTTTAAATAGAAAGGAGCTTAAAATCATCATTTACATTGGCAGGCAAAAATGAGGAAAATGATTATTGCACTCTTTTACTGGTACTACTAACTTGTACCAATAAAAGGAGATGCATAAAAATTTTCCCATTTTTGTCATGTTCTCTTATGGATAATTACTAGCTCCCCCATAATAGTCAATTCATATTTTAAATTCTAATTTCAAAATCTTGAGATTTCTTAGGAAGCACGCAATCAACTCTCAAATTCTGTTGGCTTTACAATTTCTTCTGCTTGTTTCCCAGAAGTGCAAGGGAACAGGGAGAAATGATCTCTGTGGCTATGTGGCATTTCTCCTTTTATCAGGGCACTCAGCCTCCAGTCTGATGGTGTAAAAATGTCACATTCTCTAGTAATACATTTGGACAAACAGCACTTTGGGCAAAATAGCTTACTGTGTTTATTCTGAATGTTACAGAAGTACCATTCATAGATAAATTTCACTTTACAAAAAATATTTTAACCAAATAATTATTCTCATCACTGGTATGGTGACATAATTTAAGAATAAAATAAGACCCACTGCATAAGAAAAGTAATTACTATATAGTGATTTATAAGACAAATTATGTTGAAATTTTAAATAATTAGTACTTTGAAGTTGGGGAAGAAGGTAAGTTTGTAATCTTATTTATGGTTTTTGATGAGGTAGGATAGAATCCTACAAAAGGATTATTAGAAAAGCATGCTTAGAATCACATAGCTGATGGCATTGAATAAAATATCACAGGTAGCTACAAGGAGATAGCAATTTGGCTCAGTGTCACCACTGCCTTCTCACAGGAGTATCACCAATGTGCATGATATTATTATTGAACAAGAGATTTAAAATACAACTTTGAGTATTATTATTATTTAGCTTTACAAGCTGAATCTGAAATTTACATTTGTGCAGAAAAAAACATTTGTTTAAAGTAAAAGCTGATTTTAAGGCAACTGAAGTACTTGGATTAAACATGCATACATTGATCAATAAGCAAATAAAATTTAGTGGTTGAAAAAATATCATTTTGTGCTAGAAATACATATGGTTGATTCATCATTTAACAACATAGTGCCATATTTAAATGCATATGAACTGATAAGTATAATAAAAATTTTAAAGATGGTGAAGATATTTAAGGAATAAAAAATGAATCTATTTCTTATCAACATTTGTTTTTCATTCTGATATGTGGGAAGAAATTAGAAACCCTTTTCTGACATCTAATATTTGTCTATTTAACCAATGACACTAAGGAAGCAATCTACTAATCACATCTGTAATATTAATCAAATCATTCTGTGATATTTTACTTAGTCTACTAAATGCATCTTTACTGTATAATTGCCCAGATTAAAGTCCACCTCTTATTAATATCATAAAAGCATTCCTGGTTAGTGGCTTCTCTTTAAACACACAAAAGTCTGTTAATTGCTAACACTTCAAAGCTCTTACTAGTTTCTATTTTTGAGACTATCACTGAAAAAAATATTGCTACTGGCCAACCAATTCACTATTAACTGAAGGAAGTAATTTTCTGTTCAAATGTAGCTCTTAACAGAATCAGGAACAAAATCTTTAGTACAAAAGTAATTTAATAGCAGTATGGATCAAAAAAATGATTGATTTTTTTTAAGTATGTAGAAAGAGACTCCTCTGAAAAGGGGTAAAGGACTTAGAAAATAATTCTGAAAATATCAAATGTGTGCTTAACAATTTGCCAATTTATTCATCTAAATTTTCTATCAAAATATGCATTTTTCAAGCTGGGCACTATGGCACACATGTGTAATCTCAGATACTCAAGAAGCTGAGGAAGGAGGATCACAAGTTTAAGACTGGTCTAGATAATTCAGTGAGACCCAGTGTCAAAAATACAATTTAAAATGAAGGGCTAGGGATGTAATTCAGCAGTAGAGTACTTGCCTGGCATGTGTAAGGGCCTTTATTCAAACCTCAGCATCAAGGAAAAAAATATATGTGTGTGTATATATATATATATATATATTTATCTATTTCCCTGTGAGTGCAGGTGTGTGTGTGTGTGTGTGTGTGTGTGTGTGTATGCGTGCGTGCACGCGTGCAGAGAGAAAAAAAGAAAAAGAGAGGACAAAAATATATATATCTTATCCTCAAAAATTAAGGACCAATGTCAACCAACAGAATGATTTTATTTTCAACAGAACATATTACTCGATTTAGCCATTTTAAATGGTAATCTGTACATCACATATTATAATGATGCCCCTACTTACTGTTAAGTAATTGAATTGCTTAAGGGAAAACATAGTCCATTTGACTTCACAAAAGTTCTACTTCTCAGGACAAAACAATGCATTTGATAGAAAGGAAAGGAAAAATATAATGATGAGTATGTTAAACACTAATTGTTATTATCCTTTATTGTAACCATAGCTTCTTATTTTGTACTACAAGAATAAAGAGAACAGGCTAAATGTAAAAGTAAGAAACAAAATTAAACCCCCAAGTTTAATTGGAATGTAGAACCTCAGTTGCATATTAGAATCAACTGGATATTGGTCTAAAGTTTTCTTTCCTTGATGTGTCTTTGTTTGGTTTTGGTATCAGGGTGATATTAGCTTCATAGAATGAGCTTGGAAGGGCTCCCTCCTTTTCTATTTCATGCAGTAATTTAGGAGTATTGTTATAAGTTCTTTGAAGGGCTCATAGAACTCGGATGACAATCCATTTTGGTCCTGGGCTTTTCTATGTTAGGCTTCTGATGGAGTCTTCAATTTCATTGCTTGAAATTGATCTGTTTAAATTTTCTATGTCTCTTGATTCAATTCAGGTAGGCCACATATCTCTAGAAGTTTGTTGATGTCTTTGAGATTTTCTATTTTATTGGAGTGTAGATTTTTAAAGTAGCTTCTGATTATCATCTGCATTTCAATGATGTTTGTGGAGAGATTTACTTATTCATCATGAGTTTCAGTAATTTGGGTTTTCTCTTTTTCTTTGTTTCTCTTTTCCTTCATTTGACTAAGGGCTTACCAATTTTGTTTATTTTGGCTGGGTAGCAACCGAGGCACAATTATACAGCATTTTATATAGTCTCTTAAGCCTGGGGGCAGTGGAACTCTGAAGGGAACCTTTCCTATCAGGGTATTGGTCATTACCGGGAAGTTTTCTGGTTCATGTACCTTATTCCACAGCTGTGGAAATGCACAGCCAATGAGGATTAGACCCCAAATGCAAACATAATTTTTATGGATTCTAATCAATTGGTCTTTCTATCATAATATCTTCCCAATTATATTTCTTTACCCTTTTTTTCATTATTAGAGGTGAGAATCAAAACAATAACTAATGTTGATAAAAGCCAGCATAAAATTGCTTAAAAGTACATTGAATTATCAAAGGAAATAATGCTTTCTAAACACAAGAGAAAGTGGTTTCTGAATAGGTAAATTGTATTAAGATTTTGTATAATAACAGAGAACTATAATAAAATTAAAAAAACATACATCAAACATAAATCAACTGTCATAACCTAACCTAAGGAGACATGGCCCACTACATGCAATATGGTATCCTAGAAGGGATCTTAAAATATAAAAAGGATGTTGACTAAAAATTAAAGAAATCTGAATAAACAATAACTGTCTTTGGTTAACAATAATGTATCAATTGGCTCATTTATTGCAGTAATTTTACCATGCTTCTATTTGGGTGAAACTGGATATGAGGGGGGCATTTGGGGACTTTTTGCACTAACTTTGCAATTATTATGAAAACTTAAAACTATTCTAAAATAAAAAGGTCTTTAGAAATGTAATCATGCCTGCCAATCAAAGGACATATTCAAAAATGTCTCATATCATTAAAATGTTTCTTATTTTCAAATTCAGACAATAACAGCTAAACCAAGGGATGTGACATGGAATAAAAAGGGTTGACCATGATAATAAATGCATTAATTTACAAACATTTAAGATAAATTAACTAATCAACCAATCAAAAGGCAATAACAACCCTAATTCCTTTATTAGTGTACATAACCTAATCCTCAATTTTACAAATTTTGTTACCAACATTTTTTGCTCTTGGGCATTAGATGGCGCTCATGCTCACTTTACTGAGCAGATTGGCTCATTACTATCAGCAATAGGTCTCTCAACTGGAGATATGCTGGAAGATTTGACTCCATAGTACTTTCAGGGGTAAGTTGTGAAAACAAAATCAACCCCATAATAAGGCTAGAAAAGCTTGAGTTGGGTGGCAGAATTCAAACAATAAAACTGGTTGTTAAGAAACCCCTAAGCACAAATCACAAATCTCAAGTGGAGATCTTTAGGACACCCTCAGATCCACTGAAGCTATGTTCTATATGGTGAGTCCACAGTATCTGTTGGAGTGCATAGACCACCCAAATTTTGAGAACCTTTGCTGTAAGATTCCTTTAAGTTCTAATCATTTATGTATCATCAACACCTACCAGTGGATTTTACATTTAGTAGACAATATTAAAATATTTGTTGACTGAATGAAGAAATGACTTATTGAGGATAATGAATGAAAAGAATTTCTACACTAGGTACAAATGTCACTCTGTCTCTTCTCTAAATGTTATTTTTTAACATTCAAGCCATTATATTCTCATTTGTCTTTGTGTCCTTTACAAACTAAGAATGAGAAGAACACTTTTACAAGATATTTGAACCAATGCATTATACTCAATCCTATTTTTGATTGCCACATTATTCCAATAAATTATAAAGGAAGCTGCTACTAGACCAAATTATGTTTAGATCCTCCCAAATAGGGCTAACAATTAGAAAAAAAAAACATAATTAATAACCATGAAGAGAAAACAAGTACAGGGCTAAAATAACTACTCAAAATGCAATTTTGTTTTTTTTTTAGTGCTGCTTCAATGAGTTCATGGACTAGAATCAGTCACTTGATTTAACTAGGGTTTTTTGTTTTTTTTAACCTCGGATTTATGAAAAAGCTTTCTCAAGTTTTAAATGAATTTGTAGCACTTATTTGTGATTCGTAAATCATTGATCCTATCAGAAAAATAAAAGAAAAAAATTAACAGAAAACTTTTTCCCTCAATAGAGCACTTGCTGAATGAAGAACCCAGAGTCATCATCAGAGACCAAATTCTGTGTGTGTGTGTGTGTGTGTGTGTGTATGTGTTGCACATAATGTCAAGTGTAAGGATTCCTTCTGCACCTAGAACTCCAGAGCTGCTAGAACTGAGTTGTTTTTTGTTGACCCCATTCCCTGAAATTCAGAATAAGGAATCTATACTTTTAGCCAAATCAATCTCTTTGTTAATAAATACATTTCTCAATGTTGTTTAGGTATAAATAATAAGTTCCTTTATCTTGCTCAAGCCAGAGGAATTTCTTGCTTTTGTGTATTTTTGCTTGTTTGTTTTGTTTTTTGTTTTGGTGCTGGGGATGGAACTCAGGGCCCCACAAATGCTAGGTAAGTAGTCTACCACTGAGCTATATCCCCAATCCCTCTCTTGGTCTTGAGTCATGCTTCATTCATCTTTGGTTATCAGGGCCCTACAGCCTTCACATTCTGAGGAGTCCTTGCTCAAATCGTGTTTTAAGACTTGTGATTTTAGCCTTTATTTGGAAAACCAAAGTTTTAGTTCTGATTACATAGCATACTACCTGCCTTAAATGAGTCATTGATACTTTTTGAGCTTTCATTTCTCCATTTATAAAATAGTAATAATAGAGCTAATCTCACAGTATAATTGTGAGGATAAGTAATTATTTTCATTGTTATCCCCAGCACTCTATTGCATACTTATAAGGTGTCACACTTTGGGATAAGTCCATACATAAATCATCTCATTGAATTCCATTATCTCATTTAATAATTTATCTGGCACTAAAGTTGTTCTCCTGTGCCTTGAGATACACTGACTCCAAGTATAGAGGGAAGGTTATATGGATTATGCTTATTAAAAGAAGCTTCCAACAATTGATGTTATTACTTTTTATGAGTACCACTTTTCACAATAGAAATTTAATTACACTATGAATTTATGCTTTACAAGGATTGCAGATCTAATTATTTAGGAAATCTTTCATTTTGGTAGAGAACTATTCATATTCTCCAATATCTACCTACCTTCTTATTGATATTAGCCATTAAAATTCTAACCCTATATATAGGATAATATGTTTCTTAAAAGTATCATAAATATTTTACATACATTGATTTTAAAAATACATTTTTGAAAGTTGCTTTAATTAGGTAAAGGTGGGTGTTATCAAACAAAAATCAAGTCATGGAAGAATATCACTTTAAAGTGCAAAATAATACATTTCAATATGTACTTACATTTTGCCACAATGTTAATAAAGAGAATCATCCTATTGATATGAATTAATAATATTTCAGTGTATTTTGAACCAAATAGAAATTTTAAAACATTATTTTATGAGCTTAAAGTTACTCAGTGACAGACATTTATGTGTTTAATTAAATACCTGAATCTCCAGTGACTACCACAGTGACAGCAGCAGACCATAGTTTTCTTTCCCTTTTGCCTTTAATATATGTTTGCATGGACTGGAGTACACTCAGGGGTTAGAGGTAGCCTTTATATAGAGGATTTTAGGCAGTATAATTTCTTTTTATTTTTTCCAATGGGGAAGTAGGAGCAGTCATAGATGGCAAGCATTATAAGGGCTTTGATGTGTTTCTGGAAGCATTATCAAGATAATGAAATTTTCATGCCTGTCTTGTTTGGGTGATAACCCGATCTTCTTCACAGTGCCTGGCCTGTGAAAGCTGTCCCATAAACATATATGTACTAGGTATGTCAGTGAAACTTAAGTAGTACACTGACAAATTTCTGTTTTAAAATATTAAATGTGCTACAGAATGGACAATGACCTTAGACTTGGGGTCAGGCAATAAAGAACAGGTTAAAAGAGCTTATAATGAGATCTGAGTGACAATGGTGATAAAGAGATGTATGGGAGGTAAAATGATAACATCTGGTGACTAAGACATATTATAAAGGAGAATGCTACAAACTCTTTCTCAGAGTGTTGGATGTCATGGGTTGAATAAAGGCTAAAAGGGGAGGAACAAGTGCTCTCTGAATGGGAAAAAGGTGGCGGGAGATGGTGAAGTAATTTTGAATCCAAGAGTTAAATTTCAACTGGGAGATACTTTTTTTCAACTAGGATCTTCCAAAGGATATGTAATGTGAGAAAAATAAGAACTAGATGGTTAATTTTGGAACATGAATATTTGAGAGGTTCAAAATTAAAGTAAAAGATCCTAAAATCAGGTCAAGAGTCTAAAATTTTAGAGCAGACAAGTTGGGGTTGAAAGTCAGAGCAAACTGGAGGGTCAAAACCAGGAAGCAAGAGATGTACAAGGAATCAAGTGATGAAGTAAGACATGTTGAAAAAGAGGAATAATAAAACAAGGCTGCTAGGACAAGTCAGTTCCATGGCAGGTCCTGCCCTAGGTCCAGAGATAGAAGGAAGCCGGTAAGAAAGACATTCTTGTTATGGTGAGCAGAGTCAGGGACCCATCTTGACAACAGGAGACCAAATTCAAGAGCTGTCCAATGAGGGACCACCTATCTTAAGTTTCCCAGCTCAGAGTCTCTGAACCAGGCTCATGGTTCTGGAAACAGAATGTAGTCACTGGCACTTTTCCACATATGCAAAAGGAGAACATGCAGTAGATGACATGAGCTTCTCTGTTAGAGACCTTAGTCTCTTGATCTTGCAAGGAAATTCCTAATTCCTTAAGCCTCTAAAGAATTTTCAATCTACTAAACACAACATTAAAGGTCACATTTTTTTAATTGTTCCTTTGCCCCTATCATTTTAAAAGAATTTGACTAAAAGAAAAATATATACACACTTATGGAAAAAATACCACAGATTTCTTGAAAATAAAAGGGAAATAAACTCATCTTCAGAAATGAAAATTTGTACAATGAACTCACTTATCAAGTGTCCTGCCAGTTCTGCTTCATAAATAGCCCTGTAATTGGCTTTCTGTCTCCATTCCTGCTGTTTCTGCCTTACCTGGGAGGACTCTTATTCTATGACCTTGAGTATCACACTAATCTCCTAACTTATGTCATGTCTCTAGCCTATTTCTCCTTTGAATTTCCAGTACAGAGCTGGCAAAGGTTCTTTGAAAACATTCATCTAAACAGTTTTTTTTAAATCAATTTGCATCTCCCAATGGCTCCTAACTTACCAACCAATAAAGAGATACCTTTGCAAGGAAATTGGTTCTTAACAGCCTGACTCCTCGCCAGTGACCCATCCCATCTGACACTCTTCTTTCCTATGTAACTGTTGCTCTTAAAATACTATATGCCCTGCTGTTTTCCAAATTTACTGAAAAATTTCATATTTCTGGGCTCATATACATGCTGTTTCTCCCGCTTGTACTCTCCTCTGTACCATAACTACCTGACAATTTCCTGTTCAATCTATTAATCTTCAATACTCACCTCACATTACTTCTCAATAAAGGCTTCCTTGACTTTTGTGTGTGTGTGTGTGTGTGGTGCTGGGGATTTTTTTGTGGTGCAGGGTCTTATGCATGCAAGGCAAGCACTCTACCAACTAAGCTATCTTCCCAGCCCCTCCCTTGACTTTTTGTCCACCCTCTGCCCACCATTCACCAGCCATCATTTATCACCCCACTTATTGGTTTCTTATACATCTCTCTTTTGTAGCACCTTATAAATAATAGAAGACTCTTGAAATCTCTATTGAAAAGATAGGAAACACATCTTTTTGGAAATTCAAACAAATCAACACAAAGCACTGAATTCAAAATGTAACAGCATCAATAATTGATCCCAAAATTATTGACCTAAGAAGGATACAGAGTGCAAGCCACATAGATGTGCAGGTGGTGAATAGTAATCTAAGCTCACTGACTAGCTTCCTACCCAAGCCTTGTAGCATGTGTGGTTTAAATGTGTGCCTAGGTAAAAATACTGCATATAGCTACTCTGAGTTTACTAATGAATAGTTAAGACTGTGATGCATTTTTATAATTACCAAGGATCAATATTATGGCATTGTGCATAACATTATTATTGTCGGTGCGTTTGCACTTCATCTAACTCTACATTCATTGAGAGAAAAGGTCTATGTCTATTGATCTTTGTGTGAGAAACAGTAGATGTTCAATAAACGTTGAACAAATGAATAAAATGGACATATGAAATTAAATTACAATGTTTAAACAACCACAAAATTCTCATCCCTTTCCTCCTTACTTTTGAGAAAAATGACAGTCTAGTAATGTCTTCTTATTTATGAAAAGAAGATTGTTAAAGGAAAATATTTTCTTCATTTGGTATTCACTTGTTTTATTTACTTATTAACTTATCCACAGAATATTTGTTGAGTTCCTAATAATTACTGCATATTATTCTAGGTTTGGGGATATAGGAATGAATTAGATTTTTAGGTCTCTGGACTTATAGTGTTTAACATGGAGACACAATTAGCAAATAAATAAAATCCCATACTGTCATACATCCATGTTGTTTTTAAAACCTGGAAAGGAGTTAGAGGAAGATGAGGGTTGAAGCAGGAAGGAAGAATTGATGAAGTGTGCTCTGTATTGCTGTGACCATACATTATACATTCTGAGCTTTGCAACTTTAGATTCTGAAGGCTTTCTAATCCTTATGGTAAAAAAAACATTGTTAATCTAATGACTCAATTTTCTTTTTAATTTCTAGGAGCCAAAGGTAGATTCTACAAATGAAAAGCTTTTCCAGGAAATTCAGAGGTATATTTTAAAAATCTTACTTTTGTCATAGGGACCAAGTTTTAGCTAGGAATACTGGAGGAAAGTGATAACAATATAAAGATCTTTAGTGAGAGCTGCTCTTTAGAAGTTCAGGAAATTTTAATTAGAAATCATTTTCTTCAATGACACAAGCCAGCTTATTATTATAAAATCAGCAGGAAAAAATGGCTTCTCCAATGACTAAATAGTTTGGTTTTTAAAATTTAATTTATAAAATATTTTACCTTTCAGAGCGGTCACAACTAATTATGCCAGGCGAGGAAGAATGAAAATAGCTCAATAATTTCTCCCAATTATTTCTTCATTTGAAAAAATTGCTCCTTTACATGTACTTCAAGATCCAGCTCAAGGATCACATCTTCCATGAGGTCTTTATTTTTTTGACCTTTTCCCTCAAGACAATGAGTTCTTACTTCCTCGGGTCCTTTAGACCGTATGTCTACTTCAACTAGTTCAATGATCACAATGGATTTCAATTACTTGATTTATAAACTTGTTTCCTCCAGTAGATTGCAATCTTCTTGGGTCTACGTAACATCTCTAATCTCCAGAAGTTATTACTCTGTTACAGTAGGTTGAATGAGAAAGCATAATCTATTTTCTATGTCAGTATCCAAGTATACCAATCTCAAGTGATAAGGAAAAGACAGAATTATTCCTTAAATGGCAAAACAGTTTTCATTAATATAGCATATTTTGGTATTCATATTCTTCAACATAAAGTTAGCTTCCTAAGACGTTTTCTGTATGACAAAATGGAATATTTAATGACTCTCTAGCCTACCAGAAGATATTTAAATACCCAATGCTGTAGCTGTTTTTCCATACTGCCATCAGCCTAGCTGGGTGGTACTGAAAATGGTGGTGATGACAAAGCATCTTCTTGAAGGAAAATGAAGCAAAAAAAGTTATCCCTAACAATAAAATTCTCAACAGGGTTAGATTTTGTGAACCCAAATGAGAGCAAGAAATTCTTTAAGCCATGTTTAAGATAAAAACTTAGTCTCACTAGAAAAATTAAGGAATTGAAATCAATTGGTTCATTTGTGAACTTATATCCATAAGAAAAATGGATAGAAAGTCATTTCATAACCAAAGCTAAGTGATAAGGAAGTTTGACACAGGATTAAAAAAAAACATACTGGAAGAATATATAGGTTTCATAAAAGCTATTCTTACTGTCCTCTGTCACCTGCTGCAAGAGCACATGCAGATATTCAGTCTCTGAGAGAATAATAAAGGGATAAAATACTCACATTTGGAATAATCATAGGCAATTTTCATCTAAGGCTACTTGCTATGTTTTCTTTCAGCAATGTAATGCATTCTATAACACTTGTTTCCCAGCAAAGCAACTCACTGGCCACCAATACATTTCCAATCAAACTTGCCAAAAGGAGTAACACATTTTCTAAATCAGTACTATTTAAACTTTTGATAGTAAACCTTTGGTGGGTTTGTAAGATTAAGAATTTTAACTTTTACATTAATATTTTGTGTAAATTATACGTATTTTGAATATACGTGGACATGTGTGGGTGCTCTGGAAAGCATATTTAGTAGATATGTATGCCTAAAATATGTTGACAGGGAGCTGTAAATAATATTTCCTCAAGGATTGAAATCTCACTGGATGTGTTAATTCCAGCAGCTCAGGAGGCTGAGGCAGGAGGATGGCAAGTTCAAAGCCAGTCTCAGCCACTTAGTGAGGCCTTAAGCAATTAAGCAAGACCCTGTCTCAAAGCAACTTAGCAAGATCCTGTCTCAAAATTAAAAAAATAAAATAAAAAGGGGTCTGGATGTGATTCAAAAGGTAGATACCCTTGGGTTAAATCCCCAGTGTATGTGTGTGTGTGTGTGTGTGTATATATATATATATATATATATATATACACAGGAGAGAACGATGCTAAAGCATCGTTCTCTCCTGCTACCTTTACAGAAGTCTGTCTTCAGTACCCATTTAAACTTAAAAGGATGCCTTTTTAAAGATCATTTTGAAAACATTGCTTTTTATTAAAATGAGATTTAGTCTAGTTTATGATATTAGCTGTTCCTTAGAATTTAGACACAAAACACTGGCTCTGAGGGAAGTAGAGTTACAGAGCCTACATACTACATTTTTTCTCATGTATGAGCCAACTAGTAGTAGGGACAAACCCGGGACACTGGGAAGAGAGAAGCTTGGACAGGGAATCTGGTTCTCTTAGTCAGTAGGAGAAAATAAGGACGCAGGGTGTTATGGCTTGAATATATGGGGTGTATACCCAAAGCTCCTATGTTAATACAGGAATGTTCAGATGTAAAGTGATCAGGTTATGAGAGCTATACCCTAATCAGTCCACCCTAGTTTGAATGGACTAGGACTGGATGGAAACTGTAGGCAGGCGTGGTGTGGCTGGATAGGTGGGTCACTGGGGACCATCTCTGGGAGGGTGCATCTTTCCTCTATCCCCATCCCTGACTCTGTCTCTGCTTCCTGACCCTTCTATGAGTTGTGCAGCCTTCCTCCACTGGGCCCTTCTGCTGTGATGTGCAGCCTCATCTTGGACCCAGAGCAATGGAGTTGGCTGTCTATGGACTGAGACCTCCGAAACTGTGGGCCCCAAATCAACTTTCCCTCCTCAAAGTTGTTTTTGTTGGGTATTTTGGTCATAGCCACCAAAACTGACTAACACACAGGGCCAGGAGATGAAGGAAACATGACAATGGGATGCCCAGACTTAAATATCAGAGGCAACTGGGGAACATCTTTCTTAGAAATATTGTCAGTCCTTTCTTGAAAATGAATTCACCATATCCTCCTAGAGAATTATCCTCAAACTCCTAGAGACTCTGAAATATTTAGCCACGTATAAACTGTAGATCCTAAGTGATCATTCAGATTGTATGGCTGTGGATATGAATAGGGAACAATATACTTACTAACTGCCTGCCAGCCTATCTCCTCAAGACAAGTAAATCTTGGTTTCTTTTTGCCTGTAAATCAGACAATAAATAAAGGATGATTTAATAGTAATGAATATTTTATAGCACTTTTCAAATGTACTTTTAACTAACTCGTCTTCTGAAGAACATGAAGGTTTATCATTTTTCTCAGAGAAAACTCAGAGGTTGATATGACCTACACAAGTTCACAAACTCAGCAATTAGTGGAGCAAGAACTAAAACCTAAGCCTTTGCACTCTAAAACCTTTGCCCTTTGATTAAACTGACCTGCTTCACCACTTGAGAGAGAACAGAAGAGCCAAAATCAAGGACATACTTTGTTTACCTCATAATTCTGCCCTTGGCCTGCCTTGGCCTTAAGAATACTAAGAATATCCTATAAGCCTGTGGATATTGCTCTAGATTATCTTCTGTTTATGTACTTTCAGAGTAGATTGAAAAAATACTGTATTTCATAGAATGTAAGGCTTTAATAATTGTAAGAAAGCATGAGTAATTCATGTACTACTAAGAAAGAAAACATATATAATCAATTAAACCCTGACAAGTGAATTCATGTCTCAGAATTTCCCTTAACAATTACTAAAGTGTCTTTTACTTAGATATTTTTATCATATTTGTTCTGTACACACATGAAACTATAAACAAATAATTCTATGAAGTTATTCCTAAGTTTCACAATCTAATTCTTCAGAATCATTGTTGAAATTGGAGGTACTGTTGTCCACTCCACTTATGTCCTCTTAAGAGGCTCCACTTATCATCAAGCTTTGAGGCTGGAACTTCCGAGTTTTACCAGGAAATGAAGAAAAGAAGGTTTGCTAACAATCATCAGAACCCATACTTTTGCTTCAAAGAATCCTCAACTGGTTCATAGGTTTAAATACCAAGAGTTGTGTTTGTGTACACATGCCACCAGCAATATTAACATCTTCACATACGTGCAGACAGTGATAAGTACCTCAGCCTGGTTGACTTTTGAATGATACCAGTAACTGGAAGACATTTCCTGGGTTCAGTGATGTTAATTAAATAGGAGAGAGGAAATGTGTATTTTAGAATTAATGAAATAAAATATTGTTCTTGTATGGTCTTTTTACTTTCTCTTTAAAAGAAATAGATGAGATATGTGAATTAAGACCAAACAAGCCCAGTTCTTTCCAGGGAATCAACCAAAATAAAACAAAATAAGATAATAATATTCAAAATTATTCAATGAAGAGACATTGAACCTAACAGTTAACATTTACTGACACAGAGCAACAGACACTGTTGTACATTATTTCTAATTTTTACAACTCTCTATAAAATTCTTTGTAATTTTTTACAGATTTTGATACTGAAACTAAGAAGGAACAAACAATTTGCCCATAATGTAAAGATAGCGTTTGCCAGAACCCTAAATTCAAACCCAAGCAAGGCACTACACAGCCTCAGCTATAAACCTCAATTCTCTTTCTCTCCATCTGAGTTTCCTACTATCATCTCTTTTGGAAACTGATTTTTCCCTACTTATTTCATTGCTTTTCCTTTCTTCTTTCATTCATTTTCTTCATTCATGAAATACTTCACAGTGACCAACAAGATACACCCGTTCTCTGGAGACACTCTGTTGAAAATGTGAGTTGTCCTTCCATTCTTTCCAGGAGTTACCCAAGGGTGTCAGGTAAGGGAAGCCCTTCTTTCCATTGCAGTAGCCACAGGGAAGTTCAGCTCCTCAACTCCCTTGCAGGTGTAGCTGAAGTAGCATCTCTATGGTATGTGATACAGAAGCACTTCTGTACATCCTCGATGAGAAGGGATTTCCTTGCTGGAAATAGGCATGGGAGTGGCAACAGATGTGTTGAGGGGAACTGCTCAGGAGCTGGGAATATTTTCCTGATAGGTTTTATTTTCCACAGATGGTCACAGGGCAGTGATGTGATTAAATAATATTCTAAGGCTTGTTTCAGCAACCTAGTTTTTGTCACCAGAACTTATTTGGGCTGTTTTCTCTGCTTGAAATGCTAAGACCCTGAGTTCCTTCTGTGATGGTGTGTCCTTTCCACCATGCCCAGCTAGAAATGATTACTCACTCTTCTCTTTACATCTCCTAAGGATCTTAGCACATTGTGATATCACTTTCATGTGTAGTGGAATGACCTCAGAGCAGAAAGTATGCCTCCTTTAACCCTAATGGCCTCTGTGGCAGTGCTGTTCAACAGAAAAACAATGCAGACCATGGATGTAAGGTGCATAGGCAATTTAATAATTTTTCATGATCATACTAAAAATAAAAGAAAGCTGAAATTAATTTAATAACATTGTATTTAACTTAATACATCCAAAATATTATCATTTCCAACTGTAATAAAATTAAAAATTGTTCATGACTTTTTAAGTGTTCCTTTTTGAGAATATCTTTGATGTCTCATTTATTTTTCATTTATAGCACATCTCGGACTATGTGAATCTAACTGGCTGAATAGCACTTATGTTTGGGGCTATCACATTAGACAGCATCTCTAGAGTTGTACGCTGAAGCATGCACAGACCTGGGGAGCTGACATTTTTATTAAATGGAAAAGATAATGCAGTAGAAATACCAGCAAGGTGTGATGGCACTGTATATCACAGGAGAAGGAAGAGGGGAAAATAGACCATAATTATAAAAATGGAGTGTTGGAGAATTGGCTCTAGTGTTCCACTAGTAGAAACCAGGAAATTATTGGAAGGTACTAAAATAAATGGTGATACATTTTATATCACTGTCAAAATTATTCTGGAAGAAACAAATGTATGCCTTTTAACGAAAGTGGGGTGTTCTACTAGCACTATCAATAAATAGATACTTGGATATCACAATGGTGATGGTGACAGGGAAACAAATACATGTACATGCTCCTTGCTTCAGACACAAGCAATTACCAGGAACATGACAGACTGTTGTAAAATAAAATGTCAAAATCAAATTCACTGAATCATTTTAGTTCTTAATCTAGATAACTGCTTCATGAATTTGACATTTATTTTTACTTAATGCATACAGTAAAATAGGAAAAAAATAAATAAAATTATGACATTTGAATTTGTAACAAATCTGCTTATTTTTCTTCTCTTGGACTAACACATTATTCACTTGATAAGAAGAAATTACTCCAGTATATCTACTTAGAATTGCTTACCAATCAATTATGAGTTTTCAACTGAATGCCATTTAAATCATTTTAGCACAGTTCATGTTGTTATCAAAATGCACTCAAAAAATCAAACAATAAGTGGAAATAAAGTAAGCACACAGAATTTCAAATGGATGGGTTTTCAATAGGCAAGAATTTTTAAGGTTCTGAACTTCAGAAGTACTCATTTCACAAAGGTATGATTTTATTTTTATTTAATGAAAAATAAATAAATAAGAATTTTCTTTAAGCTTTAATAATAAATAAAAATTAAAAAAAGGTAACACATTCTTTCGATCTGCAATAGGTTCCCATTGATGTCATAATATTACACTGCTAAATTGCCATTACTCAAGATAAGGTCCTTGAAATAGTCTTTTATTCCTTCATGTACCTCAACTAATCAAATCATAGGTTCTATCAAGTTAGATTCATATATATTTTTGAACTTTTCTCCATCTTTAATACTGTTTTAGTTCAGACTTTTATGGGCTCTCACAGGACAGCTATAATAACTTCCTAATTGATCTTTCTGTCCTTAAGTTTATCCCAAAATACTAAGACAGGTCAATTTCCTGTTTGATAATAGTTATGCTCCTCAGCCTCACCACAAAGCCTCCCCTGATGTAGTTTCTGCCCAGCACACCTGTCTTTACTTTGCAGCACTGAGTTACCTTTCTTCTACTTTGTATTAATGTGTGTTTTCATGATTGCAGCTGAAATTGGTTTCTCCTCTATCTTTCATTTGCTATGCATATATTAAATTTTCTGTACTATAATCATGTGTTTATGTATCTGTCTCTTCTACTGGTATAGACTCTTATTGAAGTCAGAGAAAACCATTATTTTCTTAAAATGAATCTAGTTACTTGCTTAGTATAGCACATGGCAGAACCTTGATAAGCAGCACTCAGTAAATGTTTGCCAAAATGAATTAAATCTATGAACATGCCCAGAGTTGGATACAAAATTCCAAAGTTTAATATGGCATTCAGAAAACTAAAAAAAATACAGTTTTTTTCTTTTGTAATTCCCCAGCTTTTGAATGCACCCCAATCTTAGATGAATCATGCTCCAATTTAGAAGTAGGTCAGAAATGAACTACCAAGAAGATTGTGGATGCACAATCTATATCATTACTAAATTATGAGTATACCTATCCACCATCCATTACTGCACTGAGGAAAGGAAATACATTTTCCTGTCACTCAGATTTGAAAAGGGTACTGAAAATAAGGAAATTGAAGAATGTGTGAGTGCCTTTGTAAACATTCACTATAGCAAATATCTTTCTGTGCTCCCATTAAAATGAATGTGTTTTATAAGTCACCAGAATGGTTGCCTTTTAATAAAATTTAACTTTGTCTTATACGAGTTTCCCCGTATATACAGTTTGGGCTTCATGATTTTTAGGCATTTGGGGAAAGCATGCTTATGCAAACTAACGAGCAGAAAGGTTTCCTTGGTATGTCTTACAAAGAGCTTGTTTGAGGTGTTGTTTGAAAAATAATATATATAGAACCTACTGAGTGAAAACAGGTATCAAGGACTTTCTTAAATTTAAAAACAGTAATCTGCCATCACAATGCTGGGGCCAGAATGAGGGAATTAGTTTTATGGTCCATGTAAAAATGGCTAATTATATTTCTTGTCAAAATTATATATTAGTGGGAACTCGTATTGTCAGTATTGGTAATGATTGACTTCTCTTTGTCCTTAAACCACAGTAGCTTAAGTGCCACCATTCCTACATTTCCTATAACCAAGTATTTTGTTTTGTTTTGTTTTTTTTAAACTCCTAAGTGTAAACTCCTTGGTGGAAAATTAACAAATGATATCTACAACATTGCTAATTATTAAGGAAAAGAAAAAAAATAATAGATTTAAATGAGAGAAAAAATTTAAATTCACTATGAGTTAACAGAATATAAAAAGGAAATGAAAAATTAAATTATTTAGCACAAATTTATCCCTTCTAAATAGTTCACAGCAAGTGCTACTACTAGTCATTAGATTATAATATTTAGATTGTAAACTATTTAGCTTCTGCAATTATATTTAATGGCATCTATATTTATAGGGACTTTAATAAACCCCAGTAATCATTGGTGAATGTATAGTAATATGTGTATACACACAAACATGTCTCTTTTAAAAAGTAAATGAGAAGTAATTTGTTTAATTGGCTCTCACTTTCTCAAAAAATAGAGTGTAATTTATTAGCCATTTTATTATACCACTGTGCATTATACCCCTCATTAAACTGCATCCCATTTTAAAACAATAAAATCCTATCAAATATTTATTTTAATTACCATCTGTTGTCACATATCATTATTTCAGTGGATTAAGATTTTAATATTCAAATACTTTTTCTGGCATAGGATAAACATTGATCAGTGTATTCCATAGCAATGAGAGCTAAGGAATACTTCCTCCTTAACCACTAA
Source organism: Callospermophilus lateralis (assembly GCF_048772815.1). Taxonomy (NCBI): domain Eukaryota; kingdom Metazoa; phylum Chordata; class Mammalia; order Rodentia; family Sciuridae; genus Callospermophilus; species Callospermophilus lateralis. Next base: position 120,351,767 of record NC_135306.1, on the reverse strand, counting down.
CCAATCTGTACAAATAGGGAATAAGTAGTGACTAACCACATGTAACACCTTTCCCAATGTGCCACCACAACTACCCTGAATAAACATATTTGTAAGCCGAGTCTCTTGTGGTCACTGTCATATTTTGTATCCGGATAACATATTATCCAGAGTTCTTTAAGCATTTCTTAAATCTCACCATAGTTTTGTAGTAATGAGCCTAGTATATACATTCACTATCTAATGCATCTTCAGTTTATATTCTTTTTATTAGGACTTTGATCTCAAACTTGTATATTTACAATTATTTTGTTAGTCTTTATCAGTATTTGTTACAGAAATAAGTACTGAATTTCCACCTTCAGCCCCTTCATTAGGACAAAGAAATTGGGGCAGGAATAAAAGAATTTTCTTTTTGGCTAATGGTTGCAGACACTGCATGGTAAACCTAGAAGCCATGAGTGAAAGCTATGGAAATCAGAGCAACATTTCACTGCCTGGACCCAAGAGATGATCAATACTGAAGAGCAGCAGCTCATAATGCAAGGGGAAAAATGTGCTAAAATGATCTAGGTTTGATTTATTATTCTGCCATATACTGCCATGTGATTAGGGCAAGTCATTTCATATTACTGATCATTTCTTTCATAAATGAGGAAACCAAGCCATACTTCATGAGATTGCTATAAAAAGAAGAACATTTAAAGATGGTCTAACATTCTGGGTAGTGGTTCACGCCTGTAATCCCAACAGCGCGGGAGGCTGAGGCAGGAGGATCGTGAATTCAAAGCCAGCCTCAGCAACTTAGCAAGGCCCTCAACAACTCAGTGAGACCCGGTCCCTAAATAAAATACAAAAGAGGACTGGGGATGTGGCTCAGTAGTTAAGGAACCCTGGGTTAAATCCCTGGTACCAAAAAAAAAAAAAAAAAAAGTTCTAACATAATACTTGACACAATGTAGATGCTAAAAAAATTCCTAATACTAGTGCTAATGAAATGATGATGTTAATGATATTTGAATAAATAAATTCAGATTACAGTCATGGAAGAAAGTAATAAATAATATGCATATCTATCTTCAGAAAAAATACTATCTTCTTTCTTCCTATAAGTAAAGCTTCTTATGCTTCTAGTACACAACTCCATCCACTGAGCTTAATAATGATCCAAAAACAGCTGGTGGAAATGTGAAAAAAGACAAGGAATTCATCCCTTTGGAGCTCAAAAAGTCACATTGTTACACCAAGTGAATCAAAAGATAAAAATCAAATATTAGTATTGTGACATTTTTGATTTACATGTACAAATAGCCTTGACTGTGTGGTTTACAGTCAATATCATTGAGGTTGATGTTAGTAATGCAATGTAGAAATTACATGAGAAAGGCCTGTTGTTTCAAGGGATGAGAGAATTTTCCAAGGGAACTTAGGGAGAAAGCATTAAAGAAGGAAACAAGGCCAGAAGGGAAGAAACAAAACAGAACTTTGGTCAAATCTGTTTTTTTGGTTTTTTTTCCATTCTGTTACACAAACAACCACAATGTTTCAAGCACCAAAAGCTGTTTTATAAATAACAAATGTGGGAAATGCTAAGTTAGAAAAGTTGAATTTCTTAACCTTGAGTCTTTTCAGAACCTTTAAAATGCTAATATGCTTCATGAATCTTCTCAGAGTAGGCAATGTTTTCCAAAGTTACTCCATCAGCAGGCCTTCATTTTACAGATACCATTCACAATGCATGAGGTCGGTTTCAGGATGGTTGTTCTAGAAAATCCTTTGTAATGAGAAGAAAGCAACAACTGCCTAAACAACAACTTGCCAAAGGTGCTTATTAGAAACAGTGGTGAGCCCAGCTGTAGAACATTAAGCAGCAGACAGCAAAAGGCATGTACCTCCCTGGGGTTTGCATTTTATTCCTCTCTACCAATCTCTTTTTTTTTTTCTTTTTTCCTCCAGTAATTAGAAGATAATTGACTGCAATTGTGATTTTGTGAGAACTTGATATGGATAGAGCATCTGTAGACTTACATGCATGTGCACACACGTGCTACCCCGTGAGATATCCCTTGAGACAAATTAGGAGGAGTTAAGAGTGGAGGTTTCAGGAGGGGCTGTATCCACAGGAATTCCAAGACACAAAGGACCTCATGGAAAGTTCCAGCAAATGTGAGGGCTGCTGTACCCTGACTTGTTCACTTGCCCTTTAACAGGGCCTTTTACAAGACATGTGTTGCAACAGCAATCCTGTGGATCCCCTGGCAGCGAGATCCTTAAACACAACAGCTGACGGTAGGAAGAGGCAGCCAAAGCTCATAGAGGCTGGGTGGGATTTCCCGAACTCTTAAGTTCTCATTTCCTCCAAAGAAAATTAAGAGATAAAAAAGAATAGTTTCTTTAAAAAAGATTTTAAGGGTAAGGTGGGTGGTTGAATTATTATGATACACCTTCGGAGTATAAAAATTACAGGTAATTTTCTCTTTTCTAAAAGGTGATTATGATAATAGAGCTCTGCTCTTAGGAGACTAAAAGCTCTTTCTCCACAAAAAGTGCAAAGACTCTTAAAAATGACAACTGTCAAAACAATAAATCTGAAACAAACATGCCAAAAGATCCTGAGTCAGTACAGGAGCCAGCTCCATCAGTAACAGACACCTGGCTGTTTGGACATGCACGTGCTGGGCAGGACGGACACGCTGTTCTCTTCACTGCATGCACATGAATGGGGACAGAAGGAAACAGCAGCTGAGGTAAAAACAGGAGACACAGCACCTCATTATGCAGCCCTTCTGTGTCTCCACCTGTTTGTTCTCTCAGGGAGTTGGATGTTCTTTACCCATTTATAGATTCCGAAACACTGACAGATGAGAGTCAGTACCATGGAGTATGAACCCAAGCAACCCTGATTTCTAGTTTCTTAGAAATTCACTATGCTTTTTTTTTTTAACTGACCTTGATAGCAGGATCATAATTTCTCAAAATTTTACTTTATGGCTCCGGGTCACATGATTTTAATTATATTAATATGTCATCACTTACCTTCTTAGGTAAACTAATTTAATTATCTTTCAGCCACTATTCTCTAAGCCATGGCTCTTAAAATTACTTTAGGGAGTTATGTACAGCATTGTTTAATTAAATAGAACAGAACATAATGGAATAACACAGCATAGTGTGGAATAAAAAAAAATCAGATTGTTATCTATCATTTCATAAACTTTTGTCTCCATATGCCCAATGGAATTATATATACTTTCCTTTCTTACTGTTATTCACAAGAATAAAATATTTGAAATGTATTGTTTTAGGTCATAGTCAGGCATCAAGAATTCCTTTGCTCTCTGAAATCAGTCAGGTTTCATGCCTCATGACTAGTGGATCAAATCCTCCTGCTGCCCTACTTTGCAGCACTTGGAACCACGTGAGTCCAGCTATAGCTGTTGGACAGCTCCAGGAACTTTTAGACTCTCCCTTTGCATTTATAACCTCTTGACTTATTCATATCTCTTTTCTAAGTTTTACTTTATTTTTATTAACAACTAATATTTTTACTATAGTTATTTATAGGGTACAATGTGATGTTTCAATACATGTGTAAATTTTTGGAATGATTAATTAGCAGGTTAATTAGCATATCCATCACCTGAAATATGGATCATTTCTTTATGGTGAGAAAATTGTAAGTCCTTTCTTGTCACTATTTAAAAATATACAATACATTATTAACTTTCGTCATTATGCCATGTAACAGGACACCAGAACTTTCTTCTCCTAACTGAAACTGCATACCCATTGACATCTGTCCAGTTCCACATATGAACCTTGGTAACAGCCATTCTACTCTCTACTTTTTGAGTTAGACTTTTTTGATTCCATACATAAGTAAAATCATTTAGTATTTGTTTCTCTGTACCAGATTTCTTTCATTTAATGTAATGTCTTGTAGGTTTATCCATGCTATCTGAAAAAAGATAGAATTTTCTGGTTTTTAAGAGCTGAAGAGTATTCCATTGTGTAAATACCATACGTTCTTTTAATGCATTCATGTACTCTTAGACAGTTAGGTTGCTTCTATATTTTGGTGATTTGACAAAGGTGCCCAGAACACAGAATGGGAAAGGTCCATCTTTAATAAACAGGGGTGGGAAAACTTGATAACAAATGGAGAAGGATGAAAATGTTTTTTTAATCTCATCCCTTTTACTAGAATCAACTAGAAATAGATTAAAGATTTAAGCATAAGGTCTGAAACTATAAAACTTGTAGAAGAAAACATAAGAGGAAACACTATGACATTGGCTAGGCAGTAATTTCTTGGACATGATTCCAAATTTTTGCACAGACAATGAAAAGCATAAAGAAACAAATGGTATTTCATCAGACTAAAAGGTTTCTGCACAGCAAAGGAAGCAATTAATAGAGTGAGATGACCTCCAGAGTGGGAGAAAACATTTGCAAATCATGCATTAGATAAAGGGCTAATATCCAGAAAATAGGAGGAACTCACAAACTACTCAGTTAAAAGAAAACAAATAACCCTATTTAAAACTAGGCAGAGTACTTGAATAGAGAGTCCTCAGAGGGAGATATACAAATGGCCGACAGATAAATGAAAAATGCTTAACATTTTTAATCATCAAAGAAATGCAAATTAAAACCACAGTAAGTCTTGGCAAGAATGTGGAGAAAAGGGAATACACTGTTGGCAGTACTATAAATTAGGGCAAATATTTTGAGAAAAAAAGTATGGAGCTTCCTCAAAAACCTAAAATTAGAATTACCACATCATCTGTCAGTCAGTCTCATCACTTGATATATGCCCAAAGGAATTAAAGTCAGCATATTGAAGTGATATCTGCATTCTCATGTTCACTGAGCATTATTCACAATAGCCAAGATATCAAGGGAAAAGAATAGGCACTTGAGGATAAAATCAACTAAACTATGCTACATGCATGCATGAATATATCACAACAAATCCTACTTTTGGGAATGATTATAATGCACCAATTAGAAAAACAGAAAGGAGACCAATAAAGTAGAGGAAGGGGATTAGGGAGAGGGAGGAGGAAAGGGAACAAGGAAATACTGGGGAACAAAACGGAGCAAATTTATGTTATGTGCATGTATGAAGAGGTCACAATTAACTCATTATGCATAATTACAATTCACTAATTAAAAAATGTAGCAATAATAAAAAAGTTGTCACCCATGACTCTTTACTTTCGTTTGATGTTTCTCTAATGCTGCAGAGCCTACTGAGGTAAGTTATCACAAGTCTGGAAGTACTGCTTGGAATTCACATGTCTCATTTGATTAGTACAAATCAAATATTTCATTCTTATTTACCATCCATTTATAGTGCTGCATAACTGATTTAATTTACAATAGTGTTGTTTTGTATTTTTATGTAATTTTAATTTGTACTCACTACCCCACAACAAAAGCATTTTCCCAGTGTAGTGATTTTTTTTTTTTTAAAGAGAGAGTGGAGAGAGAGAGAGTGTGAGAGAATTTTTTAATATTTACTTTTTTAGTTTTTCGGCAGGCACAACATCTTTGTTTGTATGTGGTGCTGAGGATCGAACCCGGGCTGCACGCATGACAGGCGAGCGCACTACCGCTTGAGCCACATCCCCAGCCCCCAGTGTAGTGATTTTAGCAACATAGTGAATGTAGAATTTTTTCTATATTTTATCTTAAGTAAGATCTTCATAGAAATGTAGTTTCCTTTTTTTTTCTCTCTCTCTATTTCTTTCTTTCCCCATGGGAAAGCTTTTCAAGGTGTCCTTGATTATGACAATAGAAACACACTTGGTGGGTCCTACTTGTCAATCAAATTGACAGCTGTAAAATAAAATCAGTCATTCTGCTAAAGTTTTTTAAGGATGACTTTTTAGCTCAGCAGTTTAATCATATGAGTGCTTCTTAAATGAAATGATGATGCCTAGTTAATGCTGTCTATGTGCGACTGCATATTAATACACGTCTTGTTTCTAAGGATACTTTCTTAAAAGGATAAATGTTGCTCTGTAAAATATATGACTAGCCCAACTATTGGTACAGTTAGACTTTTCTACTTTGCATTTTAAAGGGTTGATAATGACAATTCTAATGACTGGTTAATGGCAGAAATAAGTAACTCTTCAACTTTTGGTAACTTTAGTGAATTTTGCATACAGTCACTTAGATTCAAGATATTGAAATGTACACATACCAAAAAGAAAAATCTACTCTGTTAATAGAGTCTTGTCAGCTAAGGCAGCAAAGGATGGACAGCAGAATGGGAGTTTATCTGTTTAATGAAACCCAGCTTATGAGAAGATTTGACTGGTTTTATTGTCCTATGGAAACCATTATGATCCAATTGTTAGACTCTATCACATTCTTTTTTCTTTTACTGATTCCCTTCCTGGGATTTGACACAGGACCTGGTTTTCTATATGTATGACCACTGACATGAATATTACTAAATACAATCCAGACTCCTGAGCTATTGTTATTAATAGACCACATGTAGATATTGGCAAAAATTTTCTGATTTATTTTTTAAAATACACTTCCATCTTTAAAATTTAAAATATAAAGTCAATATTGTACTATCAAATAAGCTATCAAAATGGGCTTATTTATAGAATTAAATTATAAAATAAATTAGTTCTTTATATCTTTTTAGTGCCTGGTGACTTGCACATAATGGCATCTTTAAAATATTTTAAATAGAAAAACAGTGTGTGAAAAATAATACCAAAGAATGAATAAGGATATATGGAGACATCATTTTTATTCTTCTTAGATCCAATATTGTGCATTAGTGTATCAGTTTTCATTTACTTTGCCAACATCAATAAATCGCTTATACTACAATATACAAGAATAGAAAAGACAAGACCCCAGACCTGAATGTTTTTAAAGTCTAGTATGTAAAACATAAGAATTTATACAATTTGTTTACCACATATAACATGGTAAATATCAATGGTTAATTGTAACAAAAGTTATAAATTTCCTAAAGTAGTAAATATTTACCACTAAAGAGAATGTGACTGTTAAGAATGCCTTCATAGGATTTGAGGTGGGCCAAGCAAGAGAGAGAACAAGTAAACAAACAAAAACAAGATAAATATAAAAGGCAAAGCAATAATAACGTTCCTAAAACAAAGACACAGCAATGTGCAGAAAGGCAATTAGTCTGGCATGTTTAATGTCATACTATTAGGGAGGAAAGACTTATTTAATAGGATATAGATTTGAGAAACTACCTTGGAAACAAATTAAAGGTACTGATTAGGTCTTAGTCTTTATTTCACAGACAACAGAGAGCCAACAGAATGACTGGTGTTGTATCTGATCATATTTGGAGAAGCAGAATGTGATATATTTAGAGAAGGAAGCTTTCAAAGAAAATGACAATTTTGTTTTAATAAAAGAGCAAATTTTGTTGATACACTGGACCCAGTGGAAAGGGGAAAATAGAAGAGGTAAAGGAAAAAAATATTTGAAAAAAAAGAACAATGTTGGGAAGGGACATGGAAAAAAGTTCAGATCATTCATATTGAAGTCTTCTAACATTCATTGAATTAGCAATGAAAGAGACTGCTGAGAATAAAAGTAGCAATGTTAAGAGATGAAGACAGTGAAAACCATTTGCAACAATCACAGCTAGGAGATACTAAAACAATTTGCTTGCAGATTTAGGTTCAATTGAATTAACATAGTATGCATTCTTAATTACTACAATTCCATAATTTTCTTCAATAGTACACATAAATTGTGGAGTGATAATTTTTGACTCATAGTCCAGTATGATGGAAGATAAGGAAGAGTAAAATGAAACTCCAGGTAGGAGCAATGTTGAGATAGCAGACATTGGGATCCTGGCTACAGAAGGTGTTATAGGTTGGATTATGCCTGGCTCCTTTCTTCCTAATTCATAGTTGAATTCCTAGTCTTCAATATCTCAGAATGCAAACTTATCTGGAAATGGGTTCACTGCATATGTAAGTTAAATTAAGATGAACTCATACTGGAGTAGGGTGGATCCCTAATACAATATGACTGGTGTCCTTATAAAAAGAACTTTGGCCACAAAGGCACATGCACACAGGGCAATGCTTTGGAAGACAGACCTGGAACAGAGCTTTCCCTGGTATCTCCAGAGTCAGCACAAGGCTGCCAACACTTTGTTTGATCTCAGATTTCCAACCTCTAGAATTGTGAGACAAATTCCTATTTTTCTAAGATACCCAGAGTTTGTGAGATTTCTTTATAGAAGCCATAGCAAACTAATACAGAAGGAAAACAGCCAAGATGAATGGAAAGCCTAGGAATGGATAACTGGATATCCCAGTGATCAGTAAGAGAAAATGACAGACCAACCAATGGCTGTGATGAGGCAAGGATGTTTGGAGTTGAGATTCTAGAGTTGGAATAGTTCTAAGCTGGGGTGAGCTCAGAAGCATGGCTTAGTGTGAATTTCTAGAGTAGTTTGTTCTTCAAGGAATGTTAACCATATTCTAAAATAGAAATATCATTTATATGTATTTGTAATACTGATGTGATGAGTCAGTTCCACTAGTTTTTTTATACTGGTCATATTTTTTTTTCCTTAGAGAAGTATAATACGTGAATAGCATTTATAACTTGATATTTGGATGTAGCATATAAACTAATCTTACACTAATTTCTTTGACATATTTGAAGATGATAACAAATAGAAGAAATGATGGAAATTTTTCATAACTGAAGATGCACTACTATTTTCAAAACTCTCCTGCTTTCAGAATGAATATGCTGTGAGGATGGGATGAGACAGAAGAGGCATGGGGATTCAGAAGGTATTCATTTGCTGTTTTTACCCCTTTTACAAACTGAGAAATAACTGGCCTAGCACGTCAATAGGAAATGTTCAGATGTCTCAAACTATAAATGTTTTATTAGCCACAGGAATTATTTGATGAATTAATAGACAATGTGTCAATGTTCTAGATTAGAAGGGGAGGAAATCTGTTTGGCAACTTTGGTTGCCTCATATTCCCAAGGAGAAGCTCCTGCAGAAGGAAGACTGAGGAGAAAAAATAATAATTTTTAACTGAATTAAAATGAAGTAATAAAAATGGTAATACTCCAATAATAGAGAAATGACACCAAGTAAAAATAATTGGCCCTTCCACCACAGATTTGTATAGCATCTTCACCTCTTTCATATAATCTCAAAACACTTCCAACAAATACTTCTTCCATCACAATAAGCAGCTGCTGGAGAAACAGCAGCAACAACAACACCTGCAAGATGGTTCCTCCCTCTTCTGGTTAGATATATCTTCTTCATTAGTTTCCTTGGTAAATTTCAGAGGTTTGGGTCCCATTGCTATCTAATTATATAACTTAGATAAAATCATACACTCTTGTTAAATATTTTTATTTTTAATAAAGGGAGTTGTCCCCCAAATTTTCCAATGTTTAAAATCTTATCATTGCCAATTATTACTCACAACTGAATTTCCTTAGCTACTGTATTATTATCCTTTTGTAAATTTAACTCTGGTTCAGTTCTGGCTAAGCTAATCCATAAGAAAAGAAGAAAGGTTATATTGGCCCCAGTTCAGGAAAACAAAAAAGCTGCATTTATGATTATAACAGCATTCGTTTTTCAGACAGCAGTAGCAAATCAGAAAACATCTGGAGGATTCGGGCAAATACATTTGGCTCTAGAATCTGGCATGAACTAGTTATGCAAACAATGCCGTAAAATTGGACAGATACATTTGCCTCAGGTAATTTTTTTTTAATCAAAATACCAACCTACTTGAAAACACTGATAAATTTTCTGATTTAATATAGGAATTAGTCATTTTGGAGTAAATATTTGAAGGTACAAACATCCCTTAATGTACCAATCTGAAAAAGGAAGCTTTTCCAGGATTGTTCATGGCTAATTTGTCATACTTCGACTTCTGACAGAGTGTATATTTGAAAATATGGTAGACACTTTCTTCCCTGGGCATGCCTTTTTAACCATAAGATGAGCATTTTCATCTCGTTTTAAAGTGAGTTTAAAAGAAAACAAAACTATAGACAATAATGTTTGGATATAACTTGCTTACCATAATATAGCTAAATAGAAAAGTGACTTTAATATATCACAAGATGCTCCATTGCATTAGAGTATGAACATCATTCTGCATGACAACCTCATGACACATGTTTGTAATACTGGTGTGATGAGTCAGTTCCACTTTATTTCATTATACTTTTGTAGCAAAATTATTTATTGCTGTCTTCAGTGTTAAAGATGAAGAATGACTATGAGATACATATAGTATTTTTCACAAGGACATTATGTGAACATGTCATTTAGGAAAAGAGGAACATGAGAAAACGAGAAAAGGAATTGAGAGTATCAAATATTTATGCAAATACCATAAAACCAAATAAACGCCATGGCAAAATTTTTTCAAAATTTTGTAAAAGAATATTTACTTGTACAACAAAGGATTAGAGAAAAAAACTATAAACATACACAAAAAGATAAAATAGTCAACAATATTAAAATGACTAAATGAAATTCTTTATTTTTTCCTACCACTTAGCAAATTTAATTCAATTTATTGAGCATGCATGTCTAGAACATGATATATCATCCATTAATTTATCAAAGAATTCCTTTGGCTAATAAAACATTTTATAGTGTGAGACATTTGAACTGCATTAAAGGAGTACAAAGTCAAATTAAATGCAAAAATTTAACATGAAAATTATTAAGAAGAAATTATTTTCTGACTAAATGTAATTAGGTCAACATAATTCCTTGATCTACTTTCTATATAGTACAGTTAACTGATTTCAATAGTTCACATTTCCAGTTGTGCTCCTCTGAAAGTTAATTGGCATCAATTTATTCCAATTTAAACTTTACAGTGATAATTTGCAAGTCATTAATAGTAGTTTACTCAGATTAATTTCTACCATTATAATTTTCTTTTATGTTAATTATTTCAACCAACTCTAACTTTCATAGCCAAATGTTTTATAGAACAATTTTGTGAAAGAATATGAAGCTCCCACTAATTTTTATCCAATAACATTTTTTACCCTCTGCAGTTTTAAGCATTGTCTACCCATGATTCCTGATTAATTGAATGCATAGGTGAGAGTCTGCATTACTTGTTTTAAAATTGGCTCATTTTAATTATAGAAAGCTGTAAAGAAGGGAAGAAAAATGGTCCATGATGACACCAGTGGTAAAATTTCTATTGATAATAAAAATGAATACATAACTAGAAGTAATTCATACACATATTTGGAAAATGCAAATATAGAACTATAGGTTAAAATGGAAAGATCTCTTTCTTCTAAATAAATATGAACAGTTTTATATCAATTTTTCATAACAATAAAGACTCTTTAAAGTAGTGAAGGTAATTAGTAGAAAAATGACAATCACTTTTAAAAAACTGAGAAAGAAAAGGAGTCTGAGGGAGCCCAAAGGTGGGGTGCAGCCACAGATGAGGAAACAACTCAGACAGGAGGGCAGAGGTGTGAGTCTTTGGAAATACTTGACTGAGGAGAAGAAACAGAATTCATGTTTTCTTTCCTCCATATCTGAATCTTTTCATAGGTAAGATGCCAAGCCCCATTGAAATCTCTATGCCTAGGCTGTTTTCAGAAAAGCTAATTAACTAAAGCAAACAAACTGAATGGAATCTTGGAGTTTGAAAATCTGGGTGGCTGATTTGGTTTTTCAATGAATAGATTTAAGTGACCAGATGTAGTATTATGTGGACAGAATTTTGACTTGAAAGCCAAAAAAAAAAAAAAAAAAAATGCAGATTAGTGTTTGGCACTCCCACATTTTGGTTTGTGATTCAATTATGTAGTTTTATACATGAGAGAAATTCAGTAAATGCTTTCTGGTCAACTAATCAAATCATTTGAAGTATTTCAGACTCTTAATCAGATATTTGAGTTATTGTAAGTAAAAAAGTAATCATAGATAACTTAATATACAAAAAATATCTACTGATATCATCTGGAGAATATGTCCAAAAGAATAAATGTATCTTTTGGATTCTCTTTTATGGTTTTATATCTCATTTTCCTAAGTTTGTATTATTACAATGCTACAAAGAGGAGATTGTATCTTCTATTGTGTATAAGAAGCTAGTATCACAGAAGTTTATATTTCAATATTATTTCCCACATAGTTTTTCTTCAGAGATTTAAAAATTCTATAGAACCTGCAATTTTTGTCTCCTTATATTAAATACAGACATAATTACACTCATTATTTCAACATTTCCATGTACATTCTATTTTGTCTCAAATTAGAATGCATTCAAGACATGGTACTGCTATTTCATATTAATGTTTCTGTCTTAAGGAACAAGGAAGAATGTAATTTTTAAGAAAGATTAAAGTTATTAGCTTAGTCATAAGATTAGAAATCATATGTTCTAATTATATTGTAGAAGATAGTATAGGGTAATGGTTAAGAGTATAGACTTTGAAGTCAGATGTGAATTCCAATTCTGAGTCAACTTCTATTTAGTCTTCTTTATTTATTCACTTATTTGCCAATAAGTCCTTTAACCTCTCTGATTCTGGATTTTCTGAGTTATATTATCTTTAGATAATAACACCTAATTTCTCATTCATGATTATTATAAGACTTACATGATAATATGCATATACATATAGATTTCACAAAGATGAAAATATGCCTAAACTTACACACATATACATATAAATATATTGTATTTATATATGTATATACAAGATGTAGAAAGAGACTCAAAGCACACATATACTCCAGCATAGCTTAGTGCTCAGGGCATAGGAAGCACTATGTGAGAGGAGGCCACTTATTACTAAGTGACAAAATTGTAACTAACAAATTCTAACAAAAATTATTATTACTTATTACTAACAAAAATTCTCCTGTAGGCATTTTGGTGAAGATCTGGAAAGTTTGATATAATGGAAAAATCAAAAGTTCAAACTTAGTATCTCAATTGACCAGCTACATTATTTTAGTCAAATAACATTAAATTCTGAGTCTAAAAATTTTTAAATGTAAAATGAGATTTATTGAAACTCTTCAGTTTGGGGAAAGATAAACAGACTTAATGTATATAAAATACTTAATATAAGTCTGACATATAGAAGATTTATGACATATATTTTCTTTGATCTTATACTTTAACCCCTTGATGTTGTATTTTCTTAATCATCAAAGTATATATAACTGCAAAAAAAAGTGCCCTTCATAGGATTGTTATATAGATTAAATGATTAAACAGTTTTCAATGTTTTCAGTTCCACTTATTTAGAAAGATGCAAAATCTACAAAGACACCAAAATAATTTCAGTCTAAATAAAAAAAAATACATTGAATATATGTTGTACAAAGAAAGCCTTTGCCAAATATTTCTAAAAGCCTAACAAAATGTCTCATTATTAAGATGGAAATAATAATGAGAGAATTCATGTCTATTTCTTTTTCCTGACAAGTCAGTCATTTGTAGTTGTAGATTCCATAGATTGTAATTCTTCAGAGGATCAGAGTCATATCTAGTTTGCTTAGCCTTACATGATATTGCCTAACCAATTGTTTAGAAAATAGTAAGCATTAAAAAAAATTGTTGAACAAACAAGTTCAAAGTCACTCCTAGTAAGGCTCTAGACAGATTCATGTAGAAACAGCCTTCATCTAAGCTGAAACAGCAAGCTGCCTCCAAAATAAGCCTTTCTTCATTATGGACAGTCAGGGTACACTCTAGACCTGTGTTTCTGTGCATGTCCTGATGACATAGTCATTTGACCATCAAAATTACTGTGTTTCTTCAACTTTAACAGGTCTCCCAACAGGAAATATTTGCATATATTTGGACACTGTTGTTAAAATTACCATATTCCCCCCAAAGTCTGAGGTCTGAATTAATGAGGTTTTACTAAATTCATTTTTTTTATGGTTGGTTTAACCTTTGAACAAACACATTAAAGGCAAGTGATAAAGCAGAGCAATTTCTAGAATTGAATCTACATGTAAATTTGATCTTGTAACATTTGCACACAAGGTGACAATTTCTGATGCAGTAGGAAGCATTACAAATGTACAGGAATCAATTCAGCCATTAGGAAAAAGCAAGAGTTGCTAGGAAACCATATTCCAAATAGGGAACATTATAGTGGTGACCCAGACAATTACCATATGCCTGACATGACATCAACACAAAGCTTAACAGATTTTTAAAAGCACTTGTGACACGGAATTATTAGTGCCACATTTCCAAATCAGGTGATTAAAAACTTGCTTTCAATTACTCAAAATTGTAGAAGAGGAAGATACAAAATCTAAGTTAATAACAGTAAAGTATGCTTCCTAGGGCTAACCAGGTCTTTCCCACATATTTAGAATGCATGCACATTTTTGGTACACTGTGTCTTACAACATCACTAAAATGAATAAACAATCTACTTTTCAAATCTGTACTTTCTAATTCCATGTGTTTGTATATTCACATAGAGAAAAGATTTTTTTAAATTCTAATTTGTTATATATGACAGCAGAATGCATTACAGTTCATATTACACATGTAGAGCACAATTTTTCATATCTCTGGTTGTATTCAAAGTATATTCACACCATTGGTATCTTCATACATGTACTTAGGGTAATGATGTCCATCTCATTCCACTGTCTTTTCTACTCCCATGTCCCCTCCCTCCCCCTCCCACCCCTTTGCCTTATCTAGAGTTCATCTAATCCTCCCTTGCTCCCCCTCCCAACTTCCCTCCCAATCCTACTATGAATCAGCCTCTTTATAGCAGAGAAAACATCTGGCATTTGATTTTCTTGGATTGACTAACTTCACTTAGCAATATATTCTCCAACTCCATCCATATACCTACAAATGCCATGATTTTATTCTCCTTTATTGCTGAGTAATACTCCATTGTGTGTGTGTGTGTGTGTGTGTGTATGTATATATGTATAATATTTTCTTTTTTTAAGATTTTTTTTTAGTTGTAGATGGACACAATATCTTTATTTTATTTATTTATTTAATTTATTAGCCTATTTATTTATTTATTTTTATGTGGTGCTGAGGATCAAACCCAGAGCCTCACACATGCAAGGCAAGCACTCTACCACTGAGTTACAACCCTAGCCCCATATATCACATTTTTTAAAATCCATTCATCTACTGATAGGCATATAGGTTGGTTCCACAGTTTAGCTATTATGACTTGTGCTGCTATAAACATTGATGTGGCTGTGTCCCTGTAGTATGTTGTTTTTAAGTCCTTTGGGTATACACTGAGGAACTAGGTTAAAAGGTGGTTCCATTCCCAGTTTTCCAAGGAATTTCCATATTGGCTGCACCATTTTGCAGTCCTACCAGCAATGTATGAGTGTGCCCTTTCCCCCACATCCTCGCCAACACTTATTGTTGTTTGTATTCTTAATAGCTGCCATTCTGCATTCTGACTGGAGTGAGAAGAAATCTTAGAAAGTTTTGATTTTCATTTCTTTAATTGCTAGAGATGTTGAACATTTTTTCATATATCTGTTGATTGATTATATATCAACTTCTGAGAAGTGTCTATTCAGTTCCTTGGCTAATAACCCACATAATTACAGTTATTTTATAAGAGACAAAGGGACCAAAAACATACATTGGAGAAAAGATAGCCTTTTCAGCAAATGGTGCTGGAAAAATTGGAAATCCATATGCAACAAAATTAAATTAAACCCCTATCTCTCACCATGCACAAAACTCAACTCAAAGTGGATCAAGAACCTAGAAATTAAACCAGAGACACTGTGTCTAATAGAAAAAAAAGTAGGCCCAAATCTCCTTCATGTGGGATTAGGCCCCTACTTCCTTAATAAGACTCTTATAGTGCAAGAATTAAGATCAAGAATTAATAAATGGGATGGATTCAAACTCAAAAGCTTCTTTTCAGCAAAAGAAACAATCTGCAAGGTGAATAGAGAGTCTACAGCTTGGGAGCAAATTTTTACCTCTAGCACATCAGATAGAGGACTAATATCTAGGGTATATAAAGAACTCAAAAAACTAAACACCAAAATACAAAATAACCCAATCAATAAATGGGCCAAGGAACTGAAAAAAGGTTTGAAAAGCTATACAACCCAACATAAAATGTCTTTAGGATTAGTTGGTAAATTATAGGTGATTTTGGTTCTCTGCTATGTGCTAGTTCAGAAATTACTTAATTTTTTTTTTGTAATTTTAAAGCACTATAAGTTACATTTAAATAATTTTGAACCTTTATTTTGGATAACAAATGACATTTCAAGACAGAATATCAAATATAAAATAATATCTAAGTTAATAGTGCAGTGTGGTTAGTGTGTAGATAGTACATAACTGCTTTACAAATTATCGTAGTTTGCTATTTTCATACTGTAAGATTCAAGCTGTTAATGTTGGTATATTTCACAATAGCCTTAAAAGAGACTAGGTTAAAATGGCAGTAAAAGATAAAAGATCTCTTGTTCAATAATGTAGAATAAAGACACCATGGTCTAAAGGTAATGGGCTCACCTTTCAAGATGGGTTGGTGAAATCACATCTTAATGTCTTTTTGGGAACAAGAATTGGCAAATAGAGTTTTGTTCTTTACATAAACTCAGATAAATAAAAATATGAGCTACCTAGCTCCTTGGAGGCTCCATAGATGTATTAAGGAAGCACAGCACATGAAAATCAAATAAAAATGAATACATTTACTAATAAAATTTTTAGCCTCTTAGACAATGTATCAGTACTCTGGGGAGAGAAAAGAGACAGTTTAAAATAAATAAAATAGGTTATAACTTCTTTAGAAGTATTTAACTCATAGTGATAGTATTTAAGAGAGTAACTTAAAAAATATTTTAAAACAAGTCTCCACTACAGAATATATGTCCCACCATGCATGGTGGCATAGGACTGTAATCACAGTGACTCAGGAGGCTCAGGCAGGGGGATTGCAAGTTCAAGGGAATCATAAGAAACATATAGAGGCCCTAAGCAATTTAATGAGACACTATCTCAAAAAGCAAAAAGGGCTATGAATGTGCTCAGTGGTAGAGCAACACAGGGTTCAATCCCTGGAACCAAAATAGATAAATAGGATGTGTTTTCATTCAAAAATGTGAAAGTCAAAAGACTCTCTCAAAACAACAATGAGCACTTCTGCACTTTACACACACAGTTCCATGTCAATCAGTTTAGCATTGTTCCTTTTGCTTGGCTTTGTTTCTTCTTTCACTAACTTATTATTTTTTTTCATGTAACACAACTATGTAAATATTCTCACAAAAGCACTTCTTGAAAAATCTGTGTGGCAAGTGTCATAATAAAACTCTTTAGCAATACCAGCATTTTTTGAAATGTGCCTAATAAACTCCTTTTCCATAGATTGAAAATATGACTAAAAGTCTGTGACAATAAAACATTGGAATCATTCATGATTACAGATAAAAGCTAAATTTTGTTAGCAGTGGAATTCTCTCTCACTGACATAACATTGCAGACATAATATAGTATATTAAATCATTATGCCAACATCTTATAGAGGGATTATAAGGCATTAAGGATGCTCTATTAAAGCTCAGCACTACAGCAGCATCCCAAATGAAAAATTCTTTGAAATAAATATTTTGTTCAATATCTAAAAACAATTAACCAGAGTATGATGCAATGCTCCATTCAAAAGATAACCTAGAGCCAGGTACAGTGGTGCATACCTGTAACCTCAGTGGTTCAGAAGGCTGAGACAGGAGCATCACAAGTTCAAAGCCAGCCTCAGCACTGGAAAAACACTATGCAACTCAGTGAGACCCTGTCTCTAAATAAAATACAACAATAGGGCTGGGGATGTGGGTCAGTGGTTGAGTGTCCCTGAGCTCAATCCCCAGATTACCTGCCCCCCCCCAAAAAGATGACCTATGAAATAATATAAATATAACACTTTTAAACATGTAGCTTCTGCCTGACAATTCACAATAAACAATAAACTGTGGGGAAAATAAACAGAAAAAAATATCAGAAACATGATTTATAGATGTTCCCACCCCGATTTGGCCAGTGATTACAATTTTCAAAATAATGATGGAAGAACACTATAGTTATCTGCCACATAACTGGACCTGTTTTCTTTTCTAATTTAAAAATAATTTCAAATGGAATAACTCTAAAACAGATGATCTAATTCTATTCTCTTTTAAAGATAAAACTGAATATTAAATTTTTTTAAAGACCTAAGTCATGAAAAGTCTAATTTAATAGATAAGTGAAGAGGCCATAGGAAAATTTGACAGTATGTTAACATGTTTTTAGTTAATATCTATACAGTGTAGTGATTAGGGGCTCTGGTTAGTTTTTTTTTATCCTTTTATTCATTTCGAAGTGGAAATAATAGCACTAGTTCCCTCATAGAATTATTGTGAGGCTTAAATGAGTTATTTATTACAGGAAAGCACTAAGAACAGTGACTGCTTCACATACTGTTACATGCTTCCATAGATGTTATGTTTTTCTGCAGGAGCTATCTGACACACAAATAGATGTTTTTTGTCTTTTCTATTTAATTTCATCTGTGACTTGGATTTAAAATAGGCATAAATACAGATTTGTGAGAGTGAATCATTATTAGTTAATTCTTATGAAAAATACGCATCACTTTGAACTTCCATGCCTAGTAATAGCAGATTATGCAATTTACATAACCTTCTGCAGGTCCACTGACAAAGCAATGGAAAAGTACTGTACCAAGAAATGGGGAAGAAGAACCTAAGAAGAGATTAGCATAAATTTGGGGGTGCTTTTCCCTGACAGGCATCTTCTGACTCTAAAGAGGTAACTTCGAAAAGAGTACTTCTGACAGCCTTGCAGGATTAGGGGGACAAATGTTAAAGTTGTGCCAAGGGACAGACCTTAGCAAAAACCTCCTTACTTTGAGGTAAGACCCTGACAGACAATACCACAGGTATTAGGGCAATACCAAAAAAGTCATGAATGAGAAATACATTAGTCTTTACAGAACTCCAAATCCAACCTAATGTATCTGATCCCTGATTGCTAGAGCCCCAAGCATCTTGCCAAAACCACATGCAAAATATCTCTGCATGTAGGTAACTAACATCAGCTTAGGATTCAATTATGTCTATAACATTTTATATATAATCTCCAGCAATAGTAAGTAGGCATACAGAAGACAACAGAATTTAAAACTATGTGAACAAAGAGATAATGTAACAGACAAAAGGGGCTGTAGAGAATGGATTTAACAAGCAAAGAGTTTAAGATCACTATAGATGATATATTCAAAGAAACAAAACAAAATGAAAAATAGAATCAGGTGACAGAAATGTTAAACTGTTAACTTCCATAGTCAACCTTAAGCATGATATTGATGGGTTTAACTAGTGATTTTTGAAAACCAGATAAGAGGAGTATCAGTGAGTTAAAAGACAAATCTAAGGACAGAATATACAACTGCTGGGAGCCATCAGCCAAGTAGGTATGACAAATTCCTTGCCAGCTTACTCCCATGCTGTCTAGTGGAAGGACTTCTGAAAGGTGACCTTGCTCAAGGACCAGGGCAGGATCCGTGTTTAGGGTGTTCCCCCTTTAGAATAGGGCAGTTTAGCATAATAGGAGATTAGGGTGTTCCCCCTTTAGAATAGGGCATATCCTGCTGCTGAGTTCCTCTTGAGTGCTTAGGGTCAGACAGTATATTTTGGGAGACAGAAGCCCATGCGGAGTGGATTTGGGCAGAGAGTGGATTTGGGAGAGTGGATTTGGGCAGAGAACGTGGATTCCCCCAGAGCGTGTTTGTAGACGGCCTGTGTGAGTTCGGGAATAAAGAATTGCTGTTTGAATCTACAAGCTGTGTGGAGACTCCTGATTTGTGCCCAGCCAGAGACTGCGGCATACAACAAACCTCCAAGAACTAAAAGAAGCAAACTACAGAGAAGAACATGTAATCACCTCATCTACTGCTAAATTCTCAGTGAGCAAATACTTTAAGTGAAAAAAAAAAAAACCTATACGTATTTCCAATGCCACATAAAATCACTATTTATAAACTAGACTTATTAAAAATTTATGTAGCCATAATTTTTACCCATTATAATATATAATGTTTTGTATATTATCAATACAATAAGTAATAACTTGCTAGAAATGTCAATATATGCATTATCTAGGAGATTAAAAGTAAACTCATGTGTCTAATAGATAAACATGAGAAGTGGGAACAACTAGGCTTAGTATCTTAATAATAAGTTAATATAATATCTATGTAATTAATGGCTGTAATTCTTTCAGATCTCTTAAATTTTTCTCACTAGACACAGAATTTACAGGTAGAGGATCTCACATAAATATACATACTACAGAATGAAAAGTACTAATTAGGATTTTATAAACAATTATCAAGAAACCACAGAAAATTAATTGTTATTATATAATTAGATTTTCTTTTTCTAAATAAAATCTCAAGCTGTAATCTCATGGGAGTTAATTAAATATAGCAAAATTTGCAAAGATCAAATCTGTTCAAAATATTAAAATAACAACATTGAGTTTCCTTAGCAAACAGAAACAACTATTTAAATTTAATTGGAGAATGATTATTTCATAATCAAAAAATATCCTGTAAACTCATTAGAAGAAGTTGAAGTTTAAGGAGCTACAATTTAATGTATTACAATACATGTAAATTATACATTAATATTTCTGCTTTTGACTAGGAAGTTAGAAAAAAATTCACAACATTTCCCTGATTTGCAATTGAGATTGATAAACACATTAGTATTACAACATGATTACACATTGTTTTTTAAATCTGCTTTGTAATCTTTCTATAATTGCCTCATTATATGAAATGTACTGTTCTCTGACCTAATGAAGGGAATTTTAATTGTTATGTGTATGAGATGAAAATAGTTTTTTTTTTTTTTAAAAACTGCAGTCCAGAATTAAAACTTAAACATTTGGACACAATATTCCTCAAAAGGCTTAAATTTTTAAAATATTTCTTGCTTTTATAATATATTTAATCACATCTTCTAGTCAGTCCTCAACCCAATTTCCCTTTCTTTATAAACATACTTCTTTATAAGAATAAAGTACAAGCAGTAATAAAGGTTTGGTTATTTCAATCAGAGTGCTTAAACTATTAGTGTAAGCACTAAAAACTCTAGCTAAAATACTTTTGTAAGATTAGGTTCTCAAGATTAAAAGCATAAAGTTGTACATTTTCTAGTGAAATCACAATATAGCTAACTTGAACAAAAGAGAGAGAATAGAAATCTGATTTTACTTTTCAATTGTCTATTTTTTAAAAAATACCAGAAAATCAGGTTCTCCCTAGGGAGGATTTAAAAAGGAATAGTCATAATGCTGGCATTTCCATATTTTCAGTCAGAAGAACAATGCATTATTTTAATCAAGCATAAAAATTTCGAATCACTATTTTCAAAATAAGTATGAATTACAGTCACTGGGGCTAACTTTTCATAATTCATTGTATAATACCATATTTATGTATACTTTATAGATATTGTCTAATACTAGCCTCTGAGTTTCATTTGAGTACTTATTGAAAAGTAATTTGCTTGAATGTATAGGGATTGAATGGCAATACATTACATTGCTTGATTAATTTTAATTGAAAAAATAAATGTAGGTAGTTTTACAATTAATGAGACAAAAACATTGCAAATCACTTTCAAGTAATTACAATTGACTCTTTTCATTCTCATTTGCCGTAATTACAGGAAGCCTCTTTAGTTTATAAAGCCATATTAGAATTATCTGTTTGTTTTTCAAAATTTGAGGGTTTGAGAAAATTTTATTTTTAGAAATTATTGCAACATATATGGCTTTATATTTTAAATAACATAAAAACTTACATAAAATTTATATTTTTTGAGGTAAATAAATATCTGTTCATATATGAACTCTACTGCAACATTCATGCATTTCATAGTGAAAGATTCTCTCAAGTTTAGAAATGTTCCCATGGTACCAAGCTAGAGGGCAATTCAAAATCAAATTAACATGCCAAAAAATAACTCCAAACCATGAAAACATTATAAATTAGTAAAGAAGCTAAAATTATTAAGGTGGTTTTATTATTCTGAAATCTCTTTCTGCATTCTTATTAAATCTTTATGGACATTTCCTCTTCTGATTTAATAAAACTATCTGATTCATGAGACAGAACTAATATTATATCCCCCAAATGAAAATATTGATGAGCACACTGTAAGACACAATTCCCTGGTTTTGATCTCTGGTAACTTAAGTTTGTTTTGACAATGACGAAATCAATTTCAAGTTCAGTCAGGAATGTGTGTACTTGCAATTTTCAACAAACCGAGAAAGTATTCCTTTAGTTTGTTTGTTTGCCTGGCAGTAGTTGAGGTGCCTGCCATCCATACACTTGAATCACTCATAATTATGCCCTGAGGGAACATAACCTAGATTTTTTTTCTTTAATGCTCCCAAATTCTATTTTCACTACTGATAAGAATGGTAAGAAAACACCACTCTTTAAAAAGTAAAATATAAACATATATACATATATATGTATGTATACTAAATACTAAAGAAAAGTCATAAAATGAACAATTCTGCACTAGTTTCACTTTCCCCATTACATCCTTTACCTTCCCATCATCTTTCTTTCCCTTGGAGGTAAGCATCATCTAGAATTTTGTATTAATCATTCCTTTTCTTTCCTTTATACTTTTGCCATCAATGTAGGTATTTCCAAATAGCATTATTTTTTTCAATTTTGCCAGCTTTGAGTCTGAGATAACACTGTAGAGTTTGTCAATGATGGTTCAATGTTTTTGGCAAACATGCATGTTATTGTCAGTAGCTGATATCATTCATTTTCCCAACTGTAGAGTAACACTAACATAGAAATATATATATATATATATATATATATATTTTTTTTTCCTACCTATTTGATGGTTGGTGGGTACTTGAGTTCTCTCCAATTTGAGATTATGAAAAGAACTGCTATGAATAATCTTATATGGGACTTTAACTACATGTGCACTAGTAATTCCCTTGGACAAACATCTAGGAGAGGAATTGCTGGATTGAAGGATATGCACAACTTAAACATTCCAAGTGCCAAATGAATTCTACTGTTTATACTGCCACCAGCTGGGAGTGAGGTTTCCCAGGCTCCAGATCCTCATCAACAATGGCGTTATCACATATGGAAAGTTGTACCACATTGGTAGGCAGGAACTCTATGTCATGGTGTTTCAATTTATATTGATCTAATTACTTATCAGTTAAGCCAGAGATACTTTTATTGGTTATATATTTTATAAAAAATATTCTGCTGGTTTGTGCTTGTCTTTGTATTCTCTTTAGGTGTTCTTTGATAAACAGAAAAGTTTTAAATTAATATAGTAAAATTTATATGTATTTTTCTTTAAGATCTACAAATTTTTGATGTGAATATCTCACAAAACACTCTTCCCTAACCTATGTCAAAATTGAGGATGTATTTATAACTTACCTGGAATTGATATATGTATAGATTAATAGAGAACCAATCTCTATTTTTTTCCACATGGATAGTCAATTGTCCCCAAACCATTCATTGAAGAGCCCATCCTTTCTCTACTAATCAATACCCCTTTTAGAATTTATCAAGTGTTCTTCCTTTCTCTTCTCATTAGGATGTGTTTAGAATGATGTCTTTTGTAGAATTCTTTAGAACTGCTGAGTCTTACAACTCGTCAGTCAGTGTGTTTCAACAGTTCCTATATCTCTATTCAGAACCCCAACTGAACATTATTACATATCTCCATTTCTCCTCCATGTGTCCTACATATTTTATATTCTCTTGTTCGTATTTCCCCAGTTTTAATTATCTGGCTTTAATCAATGATAATTCCTTTAGTTTTACCTTTCAGTGTGCAATTGTCTTGCTGCATCTACATCTAATCTGCTTTAAAATTCCATCCACTGAGTTCTGTGGCTTTTTTTACGGGAGGCATACCAGGGATTGAACTCAGGGGCACTCGACCACTGAACCACATCCTCAGCCTTATTTTGTATTTTATTTAGAGACAGAGTCTCACTGAATTGCTTAGCACCTCACTTTTGCTGAGGCTGGCTTTGAGCTCATCATCCTACTGTCTCAGTCTCATGAGCTGCTGGAGTTATAGGCATGCAACACTGTGCCCAGCTCTCTTCCTTTTGAAAGTATTATGTTGATTGCTTAGAAGTTCTCTGGTTCATTTTCAAATCTAGTTCCTTATTCACATTTACCAACCTTTTATTTCTTTAATTCTATTAAGCACTGTCAGTTTAATTCAGCATTTTATAATTTCAATATCTGACAATATTTCAGATCTGTTTTTCCTCATCTATGATTTCTGCTGGTTCTTAGCTATAGTACTCATTTCCTCTTTGGAGGCTTTTGTTTTGTTTTTATTCTTTTCCTAGTATTAGCAACTCACTTTCCAGAGCACTTTATCTGTGGAAATTATCTGAGGATATAATTAAAATCAATGTCTTCCAGGGAAAAACAGTATTCCCCAATCTCCTACTACCATTGCTAAAATTTTAAATTTACCATTTAAAAAATCTATTCATAGTATAATTGGCACATTTCTCCTTTTCCTATGAGTTTTCTCAGTGATGTGATTAATAGTTTTAAAAAAATATTATTTACATACAGTTAGAAAATACTTAACCTGGTGTTTTAATAGTTTTAATCTGAAGTGTCATTCACAGTATTTAATTTGCTCTAATGCTAGAATGAGAAATGTTAAACACATTTTGAGCCCACTTCCCCCCTATTTTCTTCCTTCCTATCTTCCTTTCTTTCTCTCCTTCCAGTACTGGGGATTGAATCAGTGGTACTCTACCACTGAGTTACATCCCCAGCCCTTTTTATTTTTATTTGAGGCAGGGTTTCATTAAGTTGCTGAGGCTACTTCAAGCTTGCCATCTTCCTGCCTCAACCTCCCAAGTAGCTAGGATTACAGATGTGTGGCATTGTGACCAGCTTCCCTATATCTTTTTCTTAACCCAGAGTTGGCTAGCTATTATAAAAGAGCTGTATGGGATTCAAGGTTCCTTCTCTAAAGACAATATTTCTGGTTTACAAGCATTCACAGCAATCACAATTCTGGGGTCTACCCTTGAATTCTAGCAGAAATATAATTAAATGACCTCAACTGTTCACCAAGGTAGATTCCAGATTGTGGCAAGCCATTGAGACCCAAAGAAGTACAACACACCAGAAGCTAGATTTCCTACTGTTTGAAAATTCCTTTAGTTATTGGGATCCAACCCTGAAGCTCTGCCATATAAAAACTGTAAAGAACTCCGAGGTCTGAAGCTTCATAAGGACAACTGTACACTCCCTACAGGAAGTTGTCCAGGTTCTCCCTTTTCCTGATGCTTTTATTTTACTTCTTGGATTACCCCTCAGACTCTGATTCTCACCATCATCCTTCCCCTTTCTTCTTTTCATGGTAATTTGTCTTCCACGTACCTTTTCCAATTTTGAACCACTTTCCATTTTTTTCTTTTTCCTGGTCATTCCTTTTTCTCCTTAAGACTAGTCTAGATTTATAAACTGCAGTAAGAATTTAGAAAGGAATTTCCTCCTACCTCCAGTTAAAGGGTTTACTACTCACACCAGGTTGCCAAAGGGTTACCTGAATTGGCCTTCCATCAGGTGTCAGCACCTCTTCTGAAAGTTCCATCATCTTCAAGGCCATCAAAGCGATGGGTTTGGCATGGCAGAGGCTTTTTCTGTGGAGTCCTGCTGCAACACAGTATGCATCACCTATTGTTTCCACCTGCAGCAATCAGACAAATCAAATGCAAACACTATGAAAATGAGCCAGAAGAGAAATGATTAGTTATCTGCAATCACAAATGTTGCCGAAAAACATGTCAGGCAAACATCAATAAATTAAGCAATTAGACAACTGAGTATAATCATAGCAGAGTTTGCAAACAGCCACAATCAAACACTGACATCTCACTCCAGCACTGCTCATTATCACCATAGATGATCACTGAAATTAGGAGCAACTGGAATATGAAATAATTATCCCCCACAAAAATACTGATTATATTGTCAGTATTTTACCTAGACAATTTCCAATAATAATAACCTTTTCAAGAGTCAATCTCATCATCTTCAATTTTTCAATAGTCCTTCTCTGCAAAGCCTTGTTTTCCATTATTTCTACCTTCCCAATTGTTCTACACCTTTTCCTATATCTGTGGTTTGTTGTCAAGTCTGATCTTACTTATTCTTAAAAATTATAATGTCTAAAATTTCTTGAATTTATACTCCATAATATTAATTGTGTCACGCATTTTATACACATTCTCTCATTTTATTTTCAAAAATATCCTAAATGGAAGAAACTAGTAGTAGTTATATTTAAGAGATGAGAAATTGAGGTACAGAGATCCATCCATAACTGTATAATTAAATAGTTAACAGGTATTGTTAGGGACTTTTCTGGGCCCTATTTTAATTCTATTTTCAGTATATGTGATGATTTGCCATTTTTGTTCTTAAATATTTAAAATATTTATCCTAGGTTAAAACCCCCAAATTTCCAAAGCATAGAACATGACACAAAAGTTAGAAATAACTTATTTTCAAAGTAAAGTTCTCTAATTATCCACTGAAGATTTGGTGGTAAAATGCTCAGTAGTTCTAATATTATTAATTAGACCAAAATGATAAATATTGTATTAAGTGCCCAATATCACCTTTTCTGTGAAGCCCTCAATGGTACCTTCATTAGTTCTTAGTAAAAGAACTAATCTTTATTTTGTTTCAACAGTACTTTCTATATATGAATAGATATTGACCTTAAAGAGCTAAGTCATGAGCTCTTTAAGGATGGTACCATATCCTTTTCCTCCCTGTATTCATGATGCCTAGCATAGTGTCTAAAATATGGTTATTCGCTAAATATCTATCAAATGAATAAGTAAATAAATCAATCATGTTAACCATGATTAAAATACCAATCTAATTATTTACTTATTTTCACTATTAATTCTTGAGCACCATGTAGATCTCTGTTCCATGTGTAAATGTATATGAAAAATACCCAGGGACTCAATGATATTTTTACCATTAATATAACAAGAATTACAAAATTTCTATTAAGATTTAATATCAATCATTAGATTTTGTGTGAATGCATCTAACTCTTTATTATTAAAGATGAACTACCTTAAACAATTTGAGCACTAACTTAACAAAATTATGAGAACACTTATAAAGCTCATGGGACTACAACTGACAAACTTATCACTTATTAGCAGAATATCAACACTTGATTTTCAGGAAATATGTATAAAAATGATTAAATACCCTGAGACCCATCATGGCCTTCAAAATTTTACCTGAAGACTTGTTTTCAAATGCTGGAAAAATAGAAATAAAATTATGCTCTAAGAGTAGAAAGATAATGTAACGTGAGTTGGCAAAGGCTTTTTTCCAAAGGTCACAGTATACTTCCCCAAAAGAATTCTCAATGAGGAAAAACCCTGGTAAATAATCAACAGCTAAAATGTAGCTATTTACCATTTTCCCCCAAATAACATGGTGTCCTTTGATATTCCTCATGTTATCCTATCCTTTTGTCTTTATATACAATTTTAAAGTCTAGAATGCTGTTAGCTATCTACCTTGAAATTAACTTCCGATTTTCAGATATCAGAAGTCAGGGGCAATAAATTACTTGTACAAATTAAATTGCTTTGTAATCACTCTGAACATACATGTTCCTGGAACTTGATCTCTTCTTGGAATTTCTATTAGCATCCTCTTCCCCATCACCATCATCTTTCCACTAAAAGCAACAGTTTCACTAAAAGAGTATTTCTAAAATTTGCACCACAAGAATTCATAAAGATTACTAATGTGTTGCACTTTCTCCTTAGAATGATATAATGCAATAGAATGGAGAAGATGGATTAAAGTGACCAGTTGCTATAACAATAATATTTTTGTAAAATAAGTGAAAGATTGAAAGGCAAAATTTACATATAACAAATTCACATTAACATTTATACATGATTATTTGAACATTTTAAAAAATTTGAAGTCAGATCAGTAATCAGAAATAATAGGACAAGGAAGTTAGGTAAGAAAAAGATATTTTAAAAATGACACATAATAGGATGTGGAATGCTCACAATAAATGTTTATAAATGCTATTTATAAACACCCAACATACAGGGAAAAAATCCTAAAAGACATTGATTTAATAGACTAATCTAAATTGTATTCCAGCAACCACAAAAACTCCAAATATTTATGTCTTAAGACAACAAAGATGTGTTAAGTCAGGTTTTATTTGTTGTGACTGAGATACCTGACAAGAATAACTTAGAGGAGGAAAAGTTTACTTTGGCCTCAATCCATGGTCAGCCAACTCCATTGCTTTAAACCTGATTTGAAGCAGAATATCACAACCTAAAGTGTGGAAAGGAAAACTGCTCAGCTCGAATGAGCAAGGAGAGAGAGACTAAATGTAATCCCTAAGAGCATGCCCCCTTACTTCCTCCAGTCCTGCTCTATCAATCTACAGTTGCCACCAGTAATTTATTCAAATTATTAATCCATCAAATGGGTGAGTCCACTGATGGGGTTAAGCTCTCATAAACTAATCACTTCATCTATGAATAATGCCACATTGGATAACATGTTTCCAATACGTGAGTTTTTTGGGGGGGATACTTCATATCTAAACCATAACAAAATGTTTATTTCTGATTCATGCTAAACATCCATGCACAGGGTGACAGAGTGACACCTTGTGCCACATCATTCCAGTAATAAGGCTAATAGAAACTCCACATCTGGAACTGGTTGCCATGGCAGAGGGGAAAATGTTCTGACAATTTGTACAAGAGCTCTTAGAGCTTCCTCCCAGATGTGACACATGTGACTTTTCAAGATTCATTCACAAAGCAAGTCACACTGTCAGACTTAATGTAAAGGGATGGGAAAATGCAAGCTACCTTGTGTCCAGAAGAGTCAGAGATAATTGGTGAAAAGCACTAATGAGAACATGGATGGACAGGAAATCACATACAAATTTTAAAATACCCAGGTGTCTGTAACCTGGAAATAACATTCCTATGTAATGTTTTTCTTTCCTTCCAGATATATTTTTAACATCTTAACCTGAAAATCTTGGTGAGACACTACCACCTTAATAATACTGTTTTCCAGCTCTGTACAAATTTAGTTAGAAGTGAATTTATGTGGAAATTTTAGTGGGTCCCCTTCAAAATAAGTATTTGACTTTGTTTCCTGAGGAAAGCATTATATATTAATTCCAATTGCTTCATAGGGTTATTTTCTTGAGCTAAACCAAAGTGAAAAAAGTAGACATGGTAAACAAACTACACAAAAACTGTTCAAAAAGTTGACTACATTCTGAGTTTCTTTATAATTGCCTTGTCTTTTTATATAGTTTTAAACACAACAGACATCATCTAAAATAGTGCATCTCATTTATTTTCAGCATCCCCAACCTGTTCTGGAATAATACTAGAATAGAATAAAGATGGCTAAACTAAGCGTAGAGATAGAATAATGCTTATGCAAATATATGACAAACATTTCATCCTTTTCTGAGCATAGACTAGGAAGCTTAAGCAAGAAAATTATTGTGTACAAGTGCTGCCATGCTATTACTATAGCTGCTTTTATCAAACTTTAAAGAATTCACCTATTTTGGCATCTATGCTCAACACTTTTTAGTCAAAATCAGCACATTATTCCAGAAATAAAGGTGGTGTAAATAAATTTCTTAGAGCTATGCATTCACCTTTTGGTATACTTTATTTTAGTTTTAGATATTATAGTTTCAGTTAGATTCTTAGTCTCTATATTTTCTCTTTCCCTTCCAGGCTAATGTTCAAGAAATAGCTGGAAAGTTTATACCTCAGGACTCAGCTCTCTCTTTTTTTCAAGTTTTCTTTCCCTATTCTGGTTCTATACCTTTCTTTATTTCTTTTGTGGGAGAACTGTAATTTTCTTATTTACATTTTAATTTTCTTATTTACATTTTTCTATCACTATCACAGTACTTATCGTGTGTGTGTGTGTGTGTGTGTGTGTGTGTGTAGGCATTTGTGTGTAGGCATTTGTGTTTATACTCTCCTCTGATATTTAACTTTTTATCCCTGGACCCTAGTACAGTGTGCCTAAAAGCATTCCACAAAATGCTTTCAATTGTACCCAGTTTCTACAGTTGTGGGGGAGTAATGTCTGATATCTCCCAAGTAAGTGTCTCAATTGCTAAACTCAGGACCACCTGTGTAAGAATGAACTACAAGGTGCTTGTTAAAAATCAGGTCCCCTGGAGCCGCATGGCTTTACTAAATCAAAACCTAAGTTTAAGGCCAGCTATTTGCATTTTCACAAACTCCCAAGTATTTTTTGATTCACCAAATTTGAAGACTAGGTATATGATGTGAGTTAAAAACAGTACAATACTCCTCCAGATAGTCACCATTTTTAAAGCACCAATGGACTTTCAGAGAGAAGAGCTGTTACCCTGAGCCCTGTCCTTTCTAGTAGATTCCCTCTCTGTCTTTCACTCTATCCATACTCTATCCACAGAGGTAATAAACTTCCCTAGACATTTCCTTATTTGTCAGGACTACAGATTACAACTCCCAGCTCAAATACAAGCTCTGTGTTTCCTCTCTCTCACACACACCAAATGCTGAGAATGATCTAAAACAGTAGATGTTCAGTGATCCAAAGTTTGTTGACTTCACTTAAATCCATCCAAGCAAATTGTACATAATGACTTAGAAATCAAATGCAAAAAATTTAAACTATTTACTGATAAAGCTATCTCAGAAACATCACTCTTTAAAAATTCTTTCTAATTACACTCATTCTGGTTGATTTGACCTAAATACTGCTTTTAAGGATGTCTTTACAGTGCTCAGCTGATACAGCATAGGAAAGGAGGTCATGGATATAAATAGAACAGTGAATTGGCCAGGGAACTACTCCCAATTGAGGAAAAAATGGATTCCAAATGACTGCCTATCAAAGAAAGCTCTTCTCCTGGTAAAACTCTCAGTAAATCTATCAATGTAAATTTCAGACCCAGCACAGAAATCTCAATCATGTGGAAAATACTGAGTTAGGCCCCAGGCCATTTATCGTAAACTTTATGGAACACTAAGGCATGTTAACAAATAAAAATATATTTGTGTAACCGGTCAAAATTTAATTGTTTCAGTTCCTCAAGTTAGATATAAGCAACTCAAAAATTTTTTGGTATACAGTAAACAGTCCTATAAAATCTTCAACAATAGGGCTCAAGTCCCCGTTCATCCACTTTCTTTCTTATTCATTCCATGTTCCAATCAAAATGAACAAGTCAATGTTCTTTGCAAACTTTCTGTACCTTCCATCACTGTGCTTATATTCAAATATATTGCTCTACCTGGATTCTAATCACTCACTCTTTATAAAACAAATATTAAGGGTTGTGTGTGTATAAAATTTATTTTAAAATTATATATATATATGGAATTGAACCCAGAGGTGCTTAACAGCCATGCCACATACCCAAGCATTTTTTTCAAAAATTTTTAAAAATTTGAGACAGGATCTCACTAAGTTGCTTAGGGCATTTCTAAGTTGCTGAGGCTGGCTTTGAACTTGCAATCCTCCCATCTTAGCATCCTGAGCCACTGGGATAACAAGTGTGCACCACCACATCTGCAAGGTCTACTATTAAGAACAGTTTTCTAAGGATTCCTGACTTGCCAAAACTTTAAGCATGTTCTCAAAGAACATTAAATATCTGCCATATTTTCAATAAAGACCTAAGAAGTGCTAACTGATGTTAATTGACGTCACAAAAGTGAATAGTGCAACCCAATTCAGCAAATCAAGTGAAAATATTTTCTTAAAAATGTTTTTTTTAAATCTAATATCCATAAGTGCGGCTATTCTTACATATCTATGAAATTACTATTTTTTTCCCCTTCAGATTAAGTACACTTTTAGAAATAAGTCTTGCCTAGCCCCTCTTTCAGGAATTAAATCTGTCCCATGTTTTGAAGTCCATCTCTCATGCCCCAGTCCTTCAGCACAATATCATCATTGCTTCTTATAGAACACCAGCAAAATTTGATTTTTATATGTTTTATACTGAAGTCAGTCATTTGTGTTTTGTACATTCCTACTATCAACTGATCCAGATTGTTAAATCACTTAACTCTGAAGGCAAGGACACTATCTTAGTTTTGTGTGTGTGTGTGTGTGTGTGTGTGTGTGTGAGAGAGAGAGAGAGAGAGAGAGAGAGAGAGAGAGAGAGAGAGAGAGACCATCCCATGGCTCTCTAAATATATCTATTCAGTCAACTCATATTGACCCTACTTAAGGCCAAAACAAGACTATATTGAGGTGACCAGGGCTTTGCATGAATGACAGCATGGAAGTGTTTCCATTATTAACTGGACAAAATTGACTACTTCTTTCAGGGTTCCAACACTGACTCAAGTTTCTTGTACACAACTTACCAGCCCAGGTAAACGACCACTATCTTCTCCCTAAGTTATGCCAATACTGCCCTTGTCTACTCCCCAACCCTCAAATCTATATCCCACACCACATTTCAAGCATTTTTTTTAATAAAATAAATCTACTTGTATCACTCTATTCAAAATTCTTCAATGAATTCCCTTTTCTCCTTTGATTAAACTCAAAAGCTTTGAAATGGTTAAAACATCTATAGGCTCTAGCTTATGCCTATATCTGTATCTTTGTCTTATGATATTCCTCTCGAAATATTAAATTGCATTCACATTGATGTTTATTTCATTCCTCCAATTTCATCTTCTTTTCTTCTGACTCAGAGCCTGATTTCACTGTTTAGAATCCTTTCTCCTTTCCATCCTTTTTTCCTACTTTACTAATCCTTTGGATCACAATTTATAGGTCACCTTCTCAGTGATGTTTTCTTGCACTCTGAAGACAAAATATAGTATTTTTATTATACATTTTAACAACACCATATGATATTCTCTAGTCATTAAAATTTATAATTACTTATTTTTGTGTGTTGTTTAAGTGCTACTTCATTAGACTATAAAACCCATGAATACAGAAGTCAAGTCTGTTTTTTTCACCACTTTGTGTGGAGGCTGACACAAGGTGAGTTCTCAGGGTACTTCAAAACTTTGAAATATGAATGGGTAAATGTGGTCAGTCAGGTTGTGGACCTCCTTAGATCCAGAGCACCACAAATAATTTATTCAAATTTTCAAAATCTCATTTATTTTCTTCTTCTATGAAAAACAGATAATATTATTTTTGCAGAGTTGTTGAAAGAATTAAATGAGATAATCATAATTTTAACTAATTAATCATTAACTATGCAATTATTTCTTTAATGCTATATCCAAGGGTGAATTACAAGCACCTAAGAAGTTTCAGATGGAAATATAAGTAAAAGAACAGACGTGATCATTGACCATGTAAAAATAAAATGGTCATGAGACCATAAATAACTATATGGGAACAAATGGAATAACCTAGAAGAAATGGATGAAACACTAGAAGTATATAGCTTACTGAGAATGAATCATGAAACAGAAACTATACCAAGTAAAAACACTAAATCAATAATTGAAAACTTCCTTAAAAAAGGAAAGCCCAGGGTCTAGGGTTGTGGCTCAGGGGTAGAGTGCTTGCCTAGAATGTAGGAGGCATTGGGTTTGATTCTCAGCACCACATATAAATAAATAAAAAGTAAAGATCCATCAACAACTAATAGCATTTTTTTAAAAAAGGAAAGCCAAAAATTTTACCAAGCAATGGGTAAAAAATTTCACAGGTGAATTTTACCAAGTGATTCAAATAATAATAATAATGCCAAAAGTTCATTGATTCTTTCAAAAAATTGAAAGTGGGGAACATTTCTGTTATGGTTTGGATCTAGAGTGTCTCCCAAAAGTTCCTGTGTTGAAGATGTGGTGCCCAAGTCAACAATGTTCAGAGGTGGGGAATTGGGGAAGCGATAGACCATGAGGACCCTAACCTCACCCATAGATTATCAATTTGATGAATTAATAATTTGAAAGGATTACATTATAGGTAACTGGGGCATGGTTGAAGGAAGAAGTCAGGAGGGCACACCCTTGGGGACTACATGTTATCCCTGGCTCCTCCCAGGCTCTGCCCTTTCTCTGCTTCCCAGTTGGTATGAGCTGAGCAGCTTTACTCTACCAAACCCTTTACCACAATGTTCTGCCCCACCTCAGGCTCAAAGCAATGGAGGTAGCCAGCCATTGATTGACACTTCTGAAACTGTGAGCCAAAACAGACTCTACCTCCTCTGAGTTGTT
This sequence comes from Callospermophilus lateralis, assembly GCF_048772815.1. Taxonomy (NCBI): domain Eukaryota; kingdom Metazoa; phylum Chordata; class Mammalia; order Rodentia; family Sciuridae; genus Callospermophilus; species Callospermophilus lateralis. Next base: position 120,317,349 of record NC_135306.1, on the reverse strand, counting down.
TTTCTCAGGTATTTGTCACAGAAACAAAAAGCTAAAAACTTCCAGACTCATTTTGAAGATCAATATTACCCTGATACCAAAGCAAAAAGGATAGAAGGATAGTACAAGAAAAGAAAGTTGCACGCCAGTATCCCTGATGAACAGGGAAGCAAAATCCTCAATAAAGTACCAGCAAACCAAATTCAACAACACATTGAAAGGATTATATTCTGTGATCAAGTGAGATTGATCCCTGGGATGCAAGGATATAGGAAGCTTCACAGAGGCAATCAGTGAATGCAATACACTACATTAACAAACAAAGGGTAAAAACTATATGGTCATCTAAATATATATAGAAAAGGCACTTGAAAAAATTCAGTGCCATCTTATGAAAAATAAATTCTTAAAGAATGTTACCCCAACATAAATGTTACCCAATGCTGCAAGTGAAAGATTCTCACTAATCTTCCACAGTTAACTGTATCATTACACAATAGCTCTCCTTTGTATAGCAAGACACCGTAATAAATTAATTTCTAAACTCAAACACCATTTTCACCCTCAACACTGACCACTTTGTTATGTCAGTATGAACAACTTAGCTTTTGGTTCTGCACATTTTGCAATTTTAAGTTTTACTATCCATTTGTTATGTTAACATGTTTACTTAAAATAATACTTCATAATATCAGCTTTTCTTCATAAATAATTCTTGTCATTGAACAATTGTTTCAGATACCCTCAGGCCCTTCAGTATAGGATTTCTGGCAAGGTTTAGAATGTAAATATGTCAGTTGTATCACCATCAATTTTTTAATAATTCGTTATTGGGTGAGTTTACCAAAATGGAAATTAACATTCCAGACAACACAGTTCACTCTCATCTGATAGCATAAGGTCAGTGCAATGGGAAAATCTTGGCAAATTGGGGTGTTTCTATTAACCTTTTCCAAAACTAAACCTTAAATTAATGCTGCTATCCAGCAAAAATGCTATAAATAGTTCTCCCACTATTTACTACTTAACAATATGTGTGATTTAAATGTGCAGATTTTTTAAATCAAAACCAAACTGAAGAAATCCATTTTTGTTGAACACAAACTGTGCTCCAGTCACAGTGCTCAATGCTTTAATTGTGATATATCACTTATTTTCCAGAACAATCTTGTGGCATAGATGTTATTATATCCCTTTTGAAAATAAATCTAGTAAGTAGCAGAGATATTATATTGATTTAGTTCTGATTCAGTTTATAGCTCACATTTTAGAACAATAGTTTGCATCATTCGTGTATCAGGTAGGCAGTGTTCCCCATCAACCAGATAAAGAACCAGGACCAAAAATTTCTCTGGCCTGTATTACATAAAGTTGTACATATAATTTTTTCTTCATAAATTGGTATCTTGTCTCTAGTAACTTTGACAATCACCAGTCATATTTCATTCTTTAAAATTAAAATGAAAGAGTATGTCACATAACTATTCTGAGGTTCAAAAAAACAAATAGCTAAAGGTCCTTATTATGAGGACTCTCAATGTAGTAGTTGGCAAGATGAATCTCAATTTGTAAGTTGCAATTTGAGTCTAGAGGTAAGAATATAACTAGGTCTCCTTTTTTAAGGTACTCAATAAATTGGCACTATTTTTGAATATATATGGGATCTCACACAGTGTTGTTCTCTGTGGCTCCAGGAGGTTAAAGAGGATCTTTGTACAAAAGTTAAAAGAATGATTTCAATGTAGCAGATCCTTATGAAAGTCGATGCTCCCAATAGTGAAATGCATTAGCTGAAGCCTATGTCTAGTAATCTGAGCTATTCAAATATAAGCTATAATCTTTTGATGAGAAAGGTGGAAGAATTTCTCTGAAGGTCCCCTGGTTCTATAAGATTCTAAGATATCAATTTTCAGTGTTGAAGCTCTATGTTGGCTAGGAAAATGTTCTCAAAGCACAACCCCGATGGCTCCCTATCAACAGATCATTCATCTATGACAAGTTTTAAATGATTCGGTTTCGTTTTTGTGAACATCTTTTAAAGTAGAAAAATGAGAATTTAAATTTGTTGTAAAATACGTCCAAGCTAACATCATACCCAACAGTGAAAAACTAATAACTCTTCCTCTCAGATCAGGAACATACCAAGGGTGCCTGCTGTCATCACTTCTATTCTAGCCTGACCAATTAGACAAACCAACAAACAAAAAAGAAAAAAAAAGAGAGAGAAAAAATGAAAAAAGAAAAGATACCCAAATTAGATAGGAGGAAGTCAAATTGTCTCTGTGTGCAGATAACATGATCTTATAAATAGAAGGCCATAAAAACTTCACAAAAACTGTCAAAACTAATAAACAGGGTTGGGGTTGTAGCTCTGTGGTAGGCACTTGCCTGGCATGTGTGAGGCACTGGTTCTCAGCATCACATATAAATAGATAAAAGTAAAGTCCTATCCACCAGTAAAAACAATTAAAATAAAAAAACTAATAAACAAATTTAGAATGTTTCAAAACACAAAATTAGTATACAAAAACAGTTGTGTTTCTATGTACTAATAAGGGGCCATCCCAAAAAGAAATTTTTTAAAATTTGCATTTATAATAGCAACAAAAAGAAAAAAATTTAACCATGGAGGTGAAGTATCTATAGAATCTATGAGGACCCAGTGAAGACAATACCAACAACGCATCTCAAGATGCTATTCTCTTGGCCCCTTATTTTTACTTCCCTCCTTATCCTTCCTTCACAATCTCCCTGGCATACAATTTGATTCTAATAATCTAAAAGAATGAAGCCAAACCAGAAGTATTTTTACCAGTAAGCACTGGACACTCAATGTTTATATACATACAAACAAACCTATTAACGCACACATATATGTTGTTTATCCACACACACACACACACAAACACACACACACACACAAACACACACACACACACAAACACACACACACACACACACACACACACACACACCCCACACACATGCCCAGATACACTCATTTCAGAAATAATGGCAGCTAACATTAATATTACTGCGATAAACCAAACACTGTTCTAAGCATTTCACATCTATCTTATTTAAAAGCTTATAACATATAATCACACATTAGATAAAATTAGTTTCTATTTACAGATGATGAAACTGAGGCACAGAGGTTAAATAAGCAACTAAAGGTGGAAAGATGAAAATTCCAAGTGGGGAACTTAATAGAAGACTGAGTTTGCACAGCTGTGGCCAATTTGAATAAGAGAAACAAAGAGAAGGATCTAGCCTTCTCCTTGCTGCTTGCTTATCTCCAGCCTAAATACCAAAGGCAAAAATATTAATTGAGCAAACCCCTCTTCAACAATTTTTAGAGCACTATATAGTATTTTGAAACTATGTATATAATTCTGCTAGTAGAAAAGGCAGCAAAACACAATGCTTATCTGTGACTTTCACCTCGCCTCCTAAAACATAAAAATTAGTTCTTTGCACTCATTAAAATCATGATAAAAATAGTCAATTTGCATAACATTTTGTTAGCTTCTATGGAAGTTATTCCCCCTTATCAAATGAATAAGTTAAAATGTTTATTGAATGAGATAATGAGTGAATTGAATAATTTTCTCTTCAAAAATTCTTCTTTTCTAACTTACAGGAAGACATTGTTGCTTCATTGCCAGTCAAATAGCAGCAAAAGTATATGATGCTGATATTGATGGAGACTGCTGAAAAGGACCAGTATAAATCTTTAATTGTGTTCAATATGAAAAGTTTGTGCACTGGTCATTAAAGCATAAAATATGTAAATTTAGGGGGGTGGTGAACCAGTTACTCTATACTAAATGGAACTGGCATTTAATTCTGGGAAATAGAACAAAATGAAATATACATATTTATAAAATTCCAAGAATAACCTAAGTACTTTAAAAGGCTTTTTGTTTCATTGTAAAGCAAAATGAGAAGAAAAGGAAACATTTCATTTATGCAAAATCATATTCATACAGCAGTGACACCCTTGAGAGATTGTGCTGCTTTTTCTGAAGGCTGGCTGAAGGTCCAGTGAACAGACGGCTTTGGTAGCTCAGTATTGTCAAACGTCAAGACAAATAAAAATTCTTGAGGCATAAAGTTCTGCAGCTTTGGAACTTCATGTGAGCAATGTCTGCTCTCTTCTATTAACAAGAAGGTTAAAGGTGGGAATTTAACTCCATGATAACACCTTATCAAATATACAAATTCAGGAATGCCAGCATATCTGGGCAAAGCCTAAACAATCTCCACCTGGATGCCCAAATCCACAGGGCTTGCCTAGCTGTGTTTAACATACACACTCAAACAAAACACTGTTCATGTTATATATAAACCTTTCTGTTATAGATATGTATCACTATTTACTTCTGAACTCTGTATTCACTTTTATAGTGTGTTATGATTTGAATGTGTCTCTCAAAATTCATGTGTTGAGAAAGGGGAGGTACTAGAGAATGAAATAGAATGAATTATGCTATACACATGTATAAATGTATCATAATTAATCCCACTTTATGTATAATTATAATGCATGAATTGAAAAAGTACTAGAAGCAAGACCAGTAAAGGAAGGGGAGAGAGGATGGGAGGGAAAGGAGAAGTACTGGGAAATGAAATGGAGCAAATTACATTATATGCATGTATGAATATGTCACAATGAACCCTGCTATTATGTATAATTATAATGCACCAATAAAAACCATAATAAAACAATTAAAATTATACCAAAGAGAATAATAGTAATCATTTGTTAGAGAAGACTTTATTTAGAATTGAAAGTTATATAAAAATATTGAAATTAATAAAAAGACACAAAATTTTTTAAAAAATCACATGTTGAAAACTTAATCCCCGTGCAAGAATATTGGGAGGTAGGGCCCTTATGAGTCTCAGTTAAAGCTCTGATTTATTATCTGCATTATTTTACCTTTCTGAAGCTCAGTTGCTTTATCTGAAAGTAGAGATAATGTAATAACTCAATAAATGGCAGATAACCTGACATTTACTACTCTACCCCAGTGCTGGTCTAAGCACCATTCTTATAAGCTCACTGAAATACGATGTAGCTGTGAGACAGATTAATTAGTATTTTTATTTTATACTGTATGGTACTGGAGAACAGTGAGATTAAGAAAGTGATTAAAGCGGAAAAGATGAGAACTCTAAGGAACAGTGAGATGCTTTGGCAGAATAGAATGGGAGGAGCTGGGGAAGTACTTGCCTTTCTTGCTGCCTCTCAAAGGGCTCGTCAAAATGCAAACATAAAATAAGGCAAAACCTACATTATTGCTTTATTATCCAATGTGATTGTTACGACTTTCATCGTTATTACCATCATCATCATCATCATCATCATCATCTATAAAGCATTATTAGATCCAATAAGTTAAGAGTTACTTGTTCTTTCTTTTTTTATTTTTGATTCTCTATACTCTACAAAATCTGAGAGGAAACACAGTATGTAGTACATTATTTATGTTGGCTTTTTCCTGAATATATCTGCCTTCCTAGTTACAGGAGAATCAAAAGGACATTTGTGCCTCCTTTAAGTTACCTAGTTCCCACTGAGTATTCACGTATTCTTGTATTCTTGGTAGCCAACCACTGTAGACTTTAACTTTCTCAATGCTTAAAATATGCACAGTAAAGGAAGGCTTGGTTATTTTAGCAGAATTTTCTTTCTTACCATGTCCTGTCACAAGGAACTGAATTCTCTTACAATTGTCATCGTTTTTCCCTCATGATAGAGAAACACGGAATAATGAGATGATCAAGGAAAGGGAAACCACAAGTTTAGAGACTCAGAGCTTCACTGTGTCACAGCAGATTTTGAATGCCTCATCTGAGCCACCCCCTCTGGCTCTTTTTCAATGGCATTTGTCTTTACCTGGTTTCCTTTCATATTCCTAACATATAATAAAAGTGGGCTGTATTTATCTCTGTGAAATGATTATTCCATTAAAAATTGTACCCACACTTTAAATCTAGCAAAACTCTTCATTTTACTAAATCATCAGAATTGGGTTCCTTAAAAAAAAAAAAAAAAAAGAAAAAAAGTGTAGCCTTTGGGATTTTAAAAATTTCAGTAATTTAAATTTTTGCAGAAAGTTTATGGTATACAATAGCAAGTAGGTTCATAGTATAAAATAGTACTACATAAACTTTCCAGAAAATAAACTGTAATAATTGTAATTATTAGAAAGCAGGCAAGTTGAATGCAGAATTTTTAATTTATATCCCTTCTTATAGTGTACTTCATTTTATCTTTATCTTATACAGAGAAAATATTCATTATTCCCTCTTTCTGGACACACTTGTCACCACTGTGGCTTCAGCACACATTATCCCATAGCATCAATGACATTTTAAAAACACCTAGCCCTGGATTTTATTTGTATATATTAATTAAGTTTCATAAGCAAAATTACTCCAAGAAATTTTGTGAACTGGATTGTTTCTGTTTATTTTTGAATACACCCCCCACACACACACAACACACACACGTACACACACACACAAGGTTGTGTATCAGAGAAAGAGAAAATCCATTTTGCAAGTTAAAAGGCGCTGATAATTATTTATGACTACATAAAATTGCCCATGATTTAATAACATACAGGACAATTTTAATATCACATGTGATATTTCCACAGATTTTCTTTTTCTGAGGTTTCCCAGCTAATCTTAAAGGAAGGAACATTTGATGTCTGTGTAAGGTAATTGTAGTTTTAAACTCTGACATTATTGTAGTACCCTCAGAAGTCACATTTATTCATCTCAAAACCTAACTGATACTTTTATTTAAACCAGCGATTCCCAAGATTTTTCAAAAGTGGATCTATTTGTCCATGTACATTCCTCATTAATTGTAGAAATTTAGGGCTAGAAAATACCTGTTTTAGCTAAAAGAAGCTAACACTGAAAGTCAGTGACTTTGAAGGAAAAGATTGGTGATTGCAGAAATTGATATAATAATGTCCAAATCTGAAGGAAGGAAAGTGTTGGCAAATCCAGGCTAATTTCCCCTCTCTTCTAGAAATGACAGGGCATTACACTGATAGATACACTCTAGCGTCTTGTTGGCTTAGAATCAGACAGTTGGCTATACACTCGGCAATACCTCTATGATAAATGGTAAAATAGTAAATTATAAAGAAGTTAAAAACTACTTATAGGAATTCTTATTGTGTATAAGAAGGCAAAACCCTCATATGTCTCCACTGACTATTTACCATTCAGAAGAGACTTAACTGAAATAACACTGGTTCTATGTTTTACATAATGCAATGAGAGGACTCCTTTCTCCAGAAGATATACCTTGATGAAACAGCTTCTGGAAAATAATAGGAAACTAATAAAATAAAACAGATGATTCTTTCCAAATCTGCTTATGTGAAAATCATACTACAAAAATAGACAGCTTGTCTAGTTGGATTGTTTGTTTATATTAGTATTTGTTACCCTTCCTATAAAAAAGCCCTCTACTCTGAAACTGTGTGATCCATATAAAATTCCATTTAAAAGTTGCAGAGTTATTCATTACTGGGTTAAATTACTCAAGATGTTGCTATGCTTCTAACAAGAAATAAACTAAGAAATTTGCCAAATCAAATCAATAAATGGTTATCGATTCCCATTATGAAAGTTTTTGCATTATGTAGCTTCAAAAATTAAGATGCTTCCACCAAAAAGCAGTCATTTGGGCAGTAACTAGGATATTTACATGTATTCTTTTAGAATTAAAAGAGTTTCACTTAATTGATTAACCATGGTTTCACTGATAATGCAATGCACACTTTAATATAATTTGCTATTTCCTTGTAACTGTCAACACAAAATTCTTAGTTAATATCATAATTTCATTCTTTAAGAAGAATAAGTATGTAGTTCAAATTTGTCTAGAATTACAAGTTTAATTTTTTTAAAAATAACAATGAATTTAGAAAACTAGCTATACAGAATTCTTACTGAGCAGTATCAGGATTTACAGTTACTTATATCAATAGTATAAGTTGACTTATAATGAAAGTTTACTTATAAAGCATAAAAACCTGTATTCTGTATTAAGGCTTCTAGTTAAAGAGATATAAGATAAATTATTCTTAAGTTCAAGTAAAAAATGCATTTTGAAACTTAAGATGACAATTTGCTTTTAAATAATATGTATATTTAAGTAATTAAAATCCATTACCTTATAAATATCCAAAAATCCACACTGGTGGTCGAATCTAGTGTATAGTTCATTCAGCATGCTGATCACCTGCATGGGGGTACACTGGGCACATATGGCTGTGAAGCCTACAATGTCCGAAAAGAGCATGGTGACATCATCAAACTTTCTGGCTTGCACTTGCTGCCCTTGCCACAACTGCTGGGCCACATCACCAGGGAAAATAGAATACAGAAGATCCACTGTCTTCTTTTTCTCTTCTTCCAGGGCCTGGTGAGTTCTTTCCAAAGTTGCCTTTAATTTGTCCATCCTCTTCTTCAAGCCATCTTGGGCTTTTGCCTGCTCGCCAACCAAAATGACATCTCGGGTGGCATCATGGATAGGGATATCTGAGAGATGCAGGCCCCGGCCCATGAGTTCATCCAACTTGTCCACACAGGGGGAGCCCAGAAATAAAATGGAATTTGATTCTGGCACATGGATCATTTGACCTTTTACTTCCATCACCTGTGAAATTAACATGGAATTTTGATCAATATTTTTCCTTCATATGATATGTCGAAAAAAGTTTTATTATTTGATGAGTAGGATGAACAAGAAATAAAACATTTCAAATTCAAATTGCAACTTACAATTTCAGATTCATCTTGCCAACTACTCCCTTGAGGGTCCTCATCATAAGGGCCTTCAGCTATTAGTTTTTTTGAACCTCAGAGTAGTCATGTGACATATTCTTTTCATTTTAAAGAATGAAATCTGACTGGTGATTGTCAAAGTTACTAGAAACAATATACTAATTTATGAAGAAAAAAATTATATGTACAGTTTTATGTAATAAAGACCAGAGAAATTTTTGGTCCTGGTTCTTTATCCGGTTGATGGGGAACACTGCCTACCTGATACACGAATGATGCAAACTATTGTTTTCTAAAATATGAGCTATAAACTGAATCAGAACTAAATTAACATAATATCCCTGCTACTTACTAGATTTATTTTCAAAAGGGATATAATAACACCTATGCCACTAGATTTTTCTGGAAAATAAGTGATATATCACAATTAAAGCATTGAGCACTGTGACTGGAGCACAGTTTGTGTTCAACAAAAGTGGATTTCTTCAGTTTGGTTTTGATTTAAGAAATCTGCACATTTAAATCACACAAATTGTTAAGTAGTAAATAGTGGGAGAATTATTTATAGCATTTTTGCTGGATAGCAGTATTAATTTAAGGTTTAGTTTTGGAAAAGGTTAATAGAAACACCCCAATTTGCCAAGATTTTCCCATTGCACTGACCTTATGCTATCAGATGAGAGTGAACTGTGTTGTCTGGAATGTTAATTTCCATTTTAGTAAACTCACCCAATAACGAATTATTAAAAAATTGATGGTGATACAACTGACATATTTACATTCTAAACCTTGCCAGAAATCCTATACTGAAGGGCCTGAGGGTATCTGAAACAATTGTATAATGACAAGAATTGTTTATGAAGAAAAGCTGATATTATGAAGTATTATTTTAAGTAAACATATTAACATAACAAATGGATAGTAAAACTTAAAATTGCAAAATGTGCAGAACCAAAAGCTAAGTTGTTCATACTGACATAACAAAGTGGTCAGTGTTGAGGGTGAAAAAGGTGTTTGAGTTTAGAAATTAATTTATTACGGTGTCTTGCTATACAAAGGAGAGCTATTATGTAATGATACAGTTAACTGTGGAAGATTAGTGAAAATCTTTCACTTGCATCTTTGAGTAATATTTATGTTGAGGTAACATTCTTTAAGAATTTATTTTTCATAAGATGGCACTGAATTTTTTCAAGTGCCTTTTCTGTATGTATTTAGATGATCATACGGCTTTGATCCTTCATTTGTTAATGCAGTGTATTGCATTCACTGATTGCCTCTGTGAAGCTTCCCATATCCTTGCATCCCATGGATCAATCTCACTTGATTACAGAATATAATCCTTTCAATGTGTTGTTAATTTGGTTTGCTGGTATTTTGTTGAAGATCTTGCCTAACAATGAGTAATTTCAAAAATACCCTTTTATATAATCCATTGTCAAAGAGAAATTGTCAAAGGAAATTTCAAAATCTAAGATGGAATGAAAAAAAAGGCTGTATAACATATTAAAATAAACAACATGCAACAGTGTCGAGAGAGAAATTTATCACTCTAAAATGCTTTATTTCAAAAAAAGATCATTAGTCTCTAATATAAACTCCTACATCAAGAAAAATAAGAAAAATAATCCAAAGCCAAAAGAATAAAGGAAGTAATAAGCATAAGTGTGTTGGTTAATGACATTGAAATCGGGGTGGGGGTGGAGGGGGATTAAAAAAAATGAACAAAAAAATTCAAAAACATCAGCAAATCTAATAAGACTGATAAAATAATAAGTGAGAAAACAAATCACCAGCATCAGGAACAAAACAGAATAACATTATAAATAATAGAGCATCAAAAGAATAATTGAGGTACATTTTGGACAACTTTACCCTACAAAATTTTTTTGACAATTTTCCCTGACAATTTAGAAGAAATGAATCAATCCTGTGAAAACTACAAACTACCAAAACTCAACCAAGATGAAGTGAATAATCAGAAAAATTTTAATCATAAAGACACTGAATCTATGGAGACTATCACGCTAAGTGAAATAAGCCAAAACTAAAGGCCAAGAATGTTCTCTCTCATATGCAGATGCTAACACACAATAAGGCAGTGGAAAGAACAGAAATTCATTGGATTAAGCCAGCGGAGATGGCAGAGGCCTGTAATCCCAGTGGCTCAGGAGACTGAGACAGGAAGATTGTGAGTTCAAAGACACCCTCAGCAAAAGCAAGGCAATAAGCAATTCAATGAGACCCTGTCTCTAAATAAAATAAAAAATAGACTGGGGATGTGGCTCAGTAGTTAAGTGCCCCCTGAGTTCAATCCCTGCTACAAAAAAGAAGAAGGAGGAGGAGGAGGAGGAGGAGGAGGAGGAGGAGGAGGAGGAGGAGGAGGAGGAGGAGGAGGAGGAGGAGGAGGAGGAGGAGGAGGAGGAGGAGGAGGAGGAGGAAGTAGTGGTAGTTCATTGAATTAGACAAAGGGGAATGAAGGGAAGGGAGGAGGAATGGGAATAGGAAAGATAGTAGAATAAACTTAATATAACTTTCCTATGTTCATATATAAATACACCATCAATTAAATCCCACATTATGTACAGCCACAAGAATGGGATACTAATCAGAGTAAATTATACTCCAAGTATACATAATATATCAAAACACACTTTACTTTCATGTATAACTTTAAAAAAAAGACACTGAATTTACAATCCAGATATATCTTGAAAAAGAATTTTCAGGACTAGTTGATCCTCCTGGAAAATTCAGCCAAATATTTGCAGAAGTATTAATACAAAATTTACATAATTACTTCCAGAAAATAAAATAGAAGGAGACACTTAAAGGAGGTGTATCTCCACACTTTCCAAAAAATTCCATCAGCTCATTGACAGAGAAATTATTTATTTGTCCTTGCACATCCATAATTTAGCTAGTATGTGATGATCCACATGTAATGAGAGACATGTTTGACCCAAACTACACAATCCCAATATGTAGTTTCTTCAAACTATATAGGTAAATGTTATCTATATACAAAGACTTATCTTTCTGTAAAGTATATTATTTAAGCCTTGAGTGTTATGCTTACCTAAAACTATTTGAACTGGGACCTCCACTCAAATAGTTTCTGTAATTTTAACAATGTTTTCCATGTGATAGACCTGTTAATTGCTCAGTTAATAATGCAGAAGAGAACATGAACAAGTCAAGGATGCACACCCTTGCCTATTTTATTCAATATAGTGGTAACTACAGTGATTAGGCATGTAAAAGAAATAAGAGGCATTCTAATAAGAAAGGAAGAAGATAAATTGTTCTTATTTGTAGACAACATGATAGTAAGATTGTACTTGGATATCTATGGGGATTAACTGCAGGACCCTTCTCAGATAGGAAAATCCACAGATGCTCTACTTCCTAAATCAAAATATGAGCATATAACCTACACATATCCTTGCATATATTTTAAAACATCTCTAGACTACTTATATTACCTAGTACAGGATAAATGCCCTGTAAATAATTGTTACACTGTACTTTTGGGGGAGGTAATTATAAGAAAAAGAGACATGTTAAGTAAAGACAAAATTATTTATTTAAATATTTTTGACTTCCAAATGGTTAAATTTTCCGATGTAGAACCTGAGGATATTTTATATAGAAACCCCCCAAAACTCAACCAAAAACTGTTAGAACTAATGAGCAAATTCAGTAAAGTTGCAGAACACAAATTAAATATATAAAATTATTAGCATTTCTATATAATAACAGCAAACTATCCAAAAAATAAATTTAAAAAACCACTCCATTTAAAATAGCATCAAAAAGAAAAATACATGTAAATTTAAAAAATAGATGTAAATGTAACTAAGGAGGCAAAAGACATATACACTGAAATGAAAGAAATTGAAAACATACATTAAGTAAAAGCTGGCTATGTTCATGGATGTGGAAAATTAATATTTTTAAATGTCCACACTGCTCAAATGGTTTGCAAATTAAATGTAATCCCTATTAAAATTCAATAACATTTTCCTAGAAATAAAAAATAAGTAAATAAATAAATAAACTAGAATGGAACCACAAAAGATCCCAATAACCAAAACATTCTTGAACAAAGAACAATGTTGGTGGCATCACAGTACCTTACTTCAAAAAATACACTCCAAAAGCTATATTAACCAAAACAGAGTGGTACTGGCATATAAACAAAGAAACCAATAGGACTGAATAAAGAACGTGGGGAAAAAACCTCACATATTTATAGTAAATTGGTCTTTGACAAAGGTGCCAAAAACACACAATAAGAAAAGAACAGTCCCTTTAATAAATGGTTTTGAGAAAACTGGATATCCTAAATGCAGAAGAACTTAATTAGACCCTTATCTCATGCCATATAAAAATCAACTCAAAATGGATTACAGAATGAAGAGATCTCCTGAAGAAAGGGACAAAATATTTGCAAAACGTCCATATGATAAAGGGTTAATATCTAAAATATATAAGAAGTTCAATTGAAGAATAAAACAAAAACAAAGAAATAAAAATTCCCTATTAAATATGCAAATCGCCCAAAGAAACACATCTCAAAAGTAAACATACAAATGACCAAGAGGTATAGTCATGCATCTCAATGTTTCTATCAACAAAGGACCACATACAATAGCAATCCCATAAAATCAGACCTCCTAGTGACATCACAGCCATCCAGTGTAAGTGTAGTCTATGACATTCACAGCAAGGAAATCACTTAATTATATATTCCTCAGAATATATCAACAAAGGAGTTGATGCATGACTAAGTACGAAAAACTGCTCAACGTCACTAAACATTAGGGAAATGTAAATCAAAACCAATAAGGCTGAAAATAGAAGGGAGATAAGTGTAGTACAGGAAAGGAGGGAGGATGGGAAAAGGAAAGAAATGTGGAATGAAATTGACCAAATTATGCTATGTATAAATATGAATATGCCATAGCGAATTTCACATTTATATACATCTATAAAGCACCATTTAGAAAAATAATAAATAAATAGAAGGAATACTAGTAGAGTACAGGAAGGGGAATAGAAGGGGGAAGGAAAGAAGGGAAAGAGGAAGCACGGAAGACTAAAATGGAGCAAGCAAATTATATTCCATGCAGGTGTGATTGTGTCACAATGAACCCCATTACTATGTATAACTTTAATGAACCGATGAAAGAAATTTTTGAATAAAATAAAAATAGTTGTTTTAAAATAGTCTCTTTAAATGGCAATTATCCAAAAGATGAAAGATTATAAATGTTGATAAGGATGTGAAGAAAAGGGAACCTTTGCACACTACTTGGGGAATGGAAATTAATACAGTCACAGTATGGAGGCTCCTCAAAAACCAAAAAATAAAACTACCCTATGACCCAGCAATGTACTACTGGGTATATATCTAAAGGAAATAAATCGGTATGTTAAGCAAATACCTGTGCCCCATGTTCACTGTAGCTATTCACAACAGCCAAAATATGAACTCAAATGTCATTCAAGATATGAACCGATGTTTGTGGTACGTATACACATTGACATTTGCCATATAAACAGAATGGGATGCCATCAGCTTTCTAAAAGAAGGAAATCCTCTCACTTATGAGATCATAAATGAACCTGAAGGACATGGAACGTGAAATCTGGCACAAGAAGACAAACACCAAATAACTGCATGATCTCCCCTGTATGTGGAGTGCAAAATAGTCACACCCAGGGAGAAAAGTAGTGATTACCAGAGGCTAGGGGAAGGCAGGACTGGGGAGATGTTGATCAAATGAGACAAAACTTCAGCTGGGAGACATAAATAAAAAATAAGAATAATGTAAGAGAGCTCTTATTTTCCTTTCTTGCTTATTTACTTTTATCATTCAGTTTGTGTGTTTGTGTTTGGGTTCTTAGAATATAATTATCCAAAGATATCAGATGTTGTAAAACAAAATCTATTTCCTCCACACAGCTATTAGCTTTTAAAAATATCATTCTAATATCTGCAGTTATAATAGCTATTCATTGGTTTTATAAATATTTACTTAATATACACACCTGTCAACATTATTCTATGCAGGAATTAAATCAGAATATCTTCCCCTTTTTACTGAAGTGAACAGAAGAAAATGTGAGGATATTACCATGAGGTTAACTATGACACTATAAATTCAATAGATTGAAATTTTGCCTTCACTGAGATGAGATAAAATAAAATTCTTAATATTTATTGATGAAATTAATGCCCCCAAACTCCCCCAAATAAAAAATATAACTCTTTAGATACTTTATCTTTCTATGCCTTCCTTATTTCATCATGTGTTTGTATTTAGCTTCATTTCTATTTTAATCTCAGAAACTCATTCTAAAAATGAATTTGAATTCTGCTTTAATAGATAAACCAGTGAACCATATAACCAAGATGATTTAATGTTCCATGATTAGATGCCAGTTTTCTTTTTAAATCATAGCAAGATTTATATAATCTTAAAAGGAAATAGGTTTGTGCTTTGTAGTTGAAAGAAGCACATCAATAAATGTTTTGGCTTTCTTTTGCGCACATTTTCCAAATGTGAAATGCTTATGTTTGTTTTTAGATCCTTATTCATTTTTATTTAACAAGCACTAAATTTTACACTATGTGGGGGATATTAAATTGATATTCTGTTTTTAATACCTTACTTATACAGATTGCCACTTTCCCAAAGGGTGTAAATTATTTTATTTTCCAGCTTAGACACAAAATCAGCCACCCACATGTTCTAAAAGGCAGAGCTGAACGTCTTCTTGTTTTACTAGCGGCAGTTAGCCAGAATCTCCAGTGTGTTTTTGTCACCACACAGCCATTTGTACACCTGATGGAGGATTTGGGCTGTACTTCTATGTATCTAGTTTATAAAATTATATGTCAACCAGAAACACTATTAAATATTCTACACTGACAAGAAATTCTATGCTCTCCTCAAAGAAACACAATAGTGATTCTGTACAAAGCACATAAGAATGAATGAAGCCTCCTCATGGCTAAGGAGGCTTTGATCCATATGCATAAATGAGAAAATGGGGCATGGAGACGATAAAGTGCATGGATCACAAGACAAGTTGGTAAAAAGGCAAAGACTGGAACTCACACCTTACAACATGCATAACCCCACTGCACCATCTTCTGTATCAGAAAATGTTTTAAATAGAATCAAGAGTGGGATGTGAGATTTGGTGGTGATACAAAGCTAGGAGGTGAACAAGTCCATCAATAGCCTATAACTGTATTAAACACAGGTGAATCACAAAACTATTTCAATCAGATTTGTTTTAACAATTTTATGAATGATTTTCCTCCATAATTGTGGAAATACTGGAGATGTGAAGGGGTCTCTTACATTTTTCAATGGCACTACTGCATTTTATAAGAATTATTTTGTTAGCTAAATTGGGGATTTGAGTTCTCTGGGCATATCCTTAATGTTTGCCAAAGATCTGCCTCCCAAAAAGTTTGCAACTCCGTGATAATCCCTTGGAATTTTATGTCATGTTAGAAATACAATCTAGATTACTATAATTGGGGAACTAAAACCAGAGAGGGTTGAGTGAGTTGACAGAGATCACACAGCTGAGAAGCTAGGGAGCCCTTTCTGGGGTAAACTGCCTGTCTCAGTATCCTATTCAAACACAGTGTGGAAGGATGAGTGAGACCTTTGAAACTAAATGTGATCCCAGTTTAAAACTTAGTAGCTACCACTTACTGAGTAACTTCCCAGATCACATGGCCTCACATGATCTTAGCAATACTGGGATACTAGCAATACTTGTCTACAATACTGAGATAATGGTAATTCTGACATAATAGCATTAGGATAAAATTTAAGTGTGATAATACATATTAAAGCATAGCCCAGTACACACACACACACACACACACACACACACACACACATACACACCACACACACACACACACACACACACATGCAGAGTAACTATTATTATTGCTGTTGTTGCTGTTAAGCATTATGACAATCATAATGATTATTTAGCTGATAAAAGAGAGATACTAAAAATAGGAATTGGTATGGAATTGTGTTGAAAAATTCATAATAATATATTTTATGAAGCTATACTGAATAGGCATGGAATATGAACTAAAATACATATTTTATTAATTGTAGAATTTTTAGTAACAGTGAAAATCTAGGGGAAAAACTGTTTATAGATTAGATTTCTTCTTAATTCCATCAATTAAACAAGTTTCAGAAACCATACAGGATGTCATATAAATTATATGATGATGAAGGTTGACTGCATTGGCAAAATGTCTCAGACACACGTCATCAGAATTTGTTTTTCTAGGGGTTCCTGTGAACATGAACAATGTGGAAAAAACTCCTTGACAAGATGTTTCAACTAAAGATGATGGGAGCTGGCTATGATAGTAAATATCACATGGGGGCTGGCTATGATAGTAAATATCACATGAGTTACTGGGATACAGCAAATAAGGGTTCCAAGAAGGAGGGAGGGAAGTTAAAAAACTCAAAGGGAAAAGAGAACATAACATATTAGGTCATTTATATAATGCCAGTCTTATTACAGCAGAGAGTAAAAGGGGATTAAAAAGGTCCAGTCAAGTTAACGTTAGTTGAAGACAGATGTGACTATTGGAATGTGATTTCTCCAGGTCTCTCTGATCTCTCCTCAGTAACCATGGAGACCACTTGTCAAAATAGGGAAGGATAGGAGTTTGGATCCCACAGTCTCTCTTATGTCAGGTCTGCTTAGGAGAGATAACTAACGTGCCTCAGAACTGTGAAATGAGCCAAGAAATACATATTGCCTGTGCTGAGGGCCTGGGATATGAAGATTGTTACAGCAGCAAGCACATTCAACTTGACTAATACACCACGCAGGTCTTGATAAAGGATCATTTCCCCCCTATTAACAATATACACTTGAAAAAGGATCTATAAGCAACTCCCCCATGCTAGAACCTTGGTGAAAAGAATGCATCCTGAATCTTTCCCAAATGAACCTGATTATATTCCCATTTTAAGCATCTGCACCCTAAGTTAATTAAAGGCAGAATCCTGAAATTAATTTACACTTCTATAAATCTGAATCTAAAGATTTCTTAAAGAACTAACATGCGATTGGTTTTATGCTCAAACATTAATTAGCATGAATTACCCTTTGATATCAATTTTTTACCCTTTTGAAATTAGGACAGATATCTTACATTCCAGATTGGAAGTCAAAGCCTTTCAAGTGTACTGTAAATAATGTAAAAGTTCCTTAGATATGAATGTTCATAAATAGTGTATAGATTAATAAGTTATTTGAGAGGATATTGAAGGGATAGTCTCCCTAAAAATGAAAATCTCTACAGCAAACTATGTATTAGAGACTTTATTCTATTTTGATATTTATTTTAAATTTAAATTCATTCTGATTTAATTTTTTAAGCTTTTGACTTTTTTTGAGAGAGAGAGAGAGAGAGAATTTTTTAATATTTATTTTTTAGTTTTCAGCAAACACAACATCTTTGTTTGTATGTGGTGCTGAGAATCGAACTCGGTCCGCACGCATGCCAGGTGAGCATGCTACCGCTTGAGCCACATCCCCAGCCCATGCTGATTTAATTTTACAGTAACCTGGTACCTATCAACAGATCCAAGTATGTAGAGTGAAAAAAGCTGAGTGATGTGTCCAAGCTCTGGCTTATAAAACATAGGTGTTCAATGTTGAGCATGACCATTGCCTACATATTTCACTATCACCAACACAAAAAAAGTACTTTTAAAAACTGTTTATGTGTGAATGTTCTGTAGGAAACCCTCAGGAAAATCTCTTACAGGGGCCCCCAAATCTCTACCTTGATATTTAATATTTGTTTCAATGTTTTCCTTTTTATGGAGAAGGGATGGTATGACCAAACTATGGTGTCAGATCTTTAAAATGGGAATAATGAATGAATCTACATAACAGAATTATTATTTGGACATATTGGTTAATATTTACTTAAAATATTCCTTGATACATAATAAACTTTATATATTTATTAAATTAAATAAGAATTCCTGGTTTATAAATAGATTATAAATAACTTTAGAGCCATTTGGCTTATCACCTACCCTTATCCTATATACCTTTAAGTTGGTTTTATTAGTGTGCTAGATCTGCTATAACAAGCTAGAGCTACTATACTTTATACTACATATAAAGTAGCTTTAACAACCAAAATGTCTTCCTTCCGAAGGCCATAACTCTGAAATCAAGGTTCTGACAGAGTCCTGTTCCCTCATAAGACCCCTCTCCTAGGTCCTGGTAGTTCCTTACCTTGTGGTAGCATAATTCTAACCATCCAATGGTATTTTCCCTATGTATATGTCTATTTTAGCATCTAAATTTTCCCCCATTTACAAGGACACTAGTCATATTGGATTACAGCCTACCCTAATGGCTTTATTTTAACTTGCTTACTTCTGCAAGTATCCTGTCTCCAATTAAGTTTACATTCTAATGTTCTAGGGGCTAACTCTCTGAAATATCTTTTGGTGGGGGGCACTATTTGACCCATAACAATGACTCTTCTAAATGATCTGTTCTCTGACTATAGGAATGATCCTGCTGTGACATAACAGCCTAAAGTTCATTAATTTGGTTTTAATCAACAGTAAATCCATCCAATATTGCAACAACATGCATCATTCTTGATCCTACCCGCAAGACTTAACATTCCTTCTTAGCACTTACTATCTAGCACATTACTTTATTGCTTCTCCTTTTTAATGTCATCCTATTTCACTATTAGGATGAAAGATTCATAAGACTGGGGATTTTTGTCCATTTACTCTTTGCTGCTTGCTGCCATGTGGAATAGTACATGACATACAGTAAGAATTCTATAAATATTAATGAAATAATAATAAATAATGATAATTTTACATAAACTAATCTATGTGAAAATGTTAAGTATAAGTGGAAAGATTATTAACTAATGGGAGAAATGGACAAAAGACTTATCTTTTGTTTCATATCAGGTCTAGGATTTTTTAATGGATCAACTCTCTTTACCCTTCCTTTGAACACGCCCGACATTACAATAAAGAAAAGAGACTTTTAAAGAAAAGGTATACAGTAGTAGTCTCTTAGCAGTTAGTTCTTCTGCAAAAGAGGAATACCTTTTTCAGCTTTCTTAAGGTATAATTTGCAAATGAAAATTGATTATACTCACATTGCACTATGTGATATTTTGATATTAGTCAATATGCATTGTGAAATTATTTCCACAGTTGAAATTATTAACATATTTATCATTTCACATGATCACTTTATTTTTCATGGTGAAAATATTTAAAATTTATTCTCTTAGCATATTTCAAGTATACAGTACATTATTATTAACTATAGTTACTATTTTGTACATTAGGTCTCCAGAACTCATTCATCGTAAAACTTCAAGTTGATGTCCTGACCATCATCTTCCCACTTCCTAACCCCTGCTAACCACTAGTCAACTCTCTGCTTCTACGTATTAGACTTTTAAATTTCAAACCTAAGTGATGTCATGCATTTTTTCTTTGTGTGTAGTTAATTTCACTTAGCTTATGTCCTTTGAGTTTATTTTAAACATTTAATTAATTTTATTAATTAACTTTAGACTTTATCCAAAGGGCACAAAGTCTCAAGAAATAGTAGAGATGAGTAAGCTGGACAAATAAGATGCCAAGTTAGTTAGATTATGAAACTAACTTGATAATCCCTGGGTGATGTTGTGCTATAGACAATGATGAATCATTCAGTTTCTGGAAATAGGCTGATTTTTCAGTAGAAGCCTCCTGAAACACACACACACACACACACACACACACACACACACATTCAATATATCTTGCATAAAACATAGGTTTTATAACACTACTAGGCTTGAAATAGATGAGAAAAATTAAGTGGCCTATGGAAAAACAGAAGCAAAAACCTTGAGCTAAATCTATACTATGAACTGATAGTACTAACTTCAGATAGGATAGCCTGTGGGCAAGATTTGGCTTTACATTAGCAGTGCAGAGGGGAGCGGAACACAAGAATCCTGGATTACACACTGACAGGACTAAAGGGTCTCATATCTGCAATACCCCCAAGGTCTCTGTGGATACACATGATAATGATCAATAATCTCACCTCCAGGAATGAGAGTCAGAAGAAACAAAAAACAATAGATTTAGACCATCTAGCACATCAAATACTGGATTCCCAGACTTAAAAAAATACACACACACACACACACACACACACACACACACACATATGCATATTTAGAATCTTTGAAAAAGCAAAGGTATCATCACAGAAATACACTCAATGGGAATTAAAACTGAGCAGGGATATTTGAAAAAGGAAATAAAGCCTTTATAAATTAAAAATATAATGATTGGGAATAAAAGAGCATATGGATTAAACAGAGTATCAGATGCCACCAAAAAAAAAATTAGTGAACTAGAACTGGAAGACAGATCTGGAAATATCATAAAATACCCCCCACCCCCACCCCAGAGAAAAAAAGAGTGGACAGGAGAAAGAGCTCAAGTGATACAAAAGGTAGAATGGGAAGCCTATCTGGGGGAGAGAATACAGAGACTGGAGGAGAGATACCATGTGAAGCACCAGTGTCTGTGAGTCTAGTCTAATAGGAAACATAAGCTCTTGAAATCAAGAACAGCATAGCATCTACCAAAAAATGTTAAAAAAAAAGAAACCCAAAACTGAATATTTTTTAGTGAATCTTCAGAATTGCTAGCACAAAGATCACCAAGCAGACAGGGAGAAAAGATCACCAACAAAGAACAGACTGACAGCAATAATGAAGCCAATAGAATACGTTATATTTTCAATGGGGTAAAAAATAATTATTGCCATTTTAGTATGGTGCACTCAGAAAGCTATCCTTTTATTTATTTTTTTAATTAGTCACTATTTTAATTGATTTTTTAAAAAAATAAATGACAGAAGAATGCATTACAATTATTATTACACATATATAGTATAATTTTTCATATCTCTGGTTATATATAAAGTATGTTCACACCAACTTATGTCTTCATACATGTACTTTGGATAATGATGTCCATCACATTCCACCATCCTTGCTAACCTCCTGCCCCCTCCCTTTCCCTCCTACCCCTCTGCCCTATCTATAGTTTGTCTATTCCTCCCATGCTCACCCTCCTTACCCCACTATGAATCAGCCTCCTTATATCAGAGAAAACATTTGGTATTTGTTTTTTTGGTATTGGCTTACTTCACTTAACATTATCTTCTCCAATGCCATCTATTTACCTGCAAATGCCATGATTTTATTCTCTTTTATTGCTGAGTAGTGCTCCACGGTGTATATATGCCACATTTTTTTTTTTATCCATTTATCTACTGAAGGGCATCTATGTTGGTTCCACAGTTTAGCTATTGTGAACTTTGCTGCTATAAACATAGATGTGGTTGTGTCCCTGTAGTATGCTGTTTTTAAGTCCTTTGAGTATAGACCAAAGAGAGGAATAGCTGGGTCAAATGGTGGTTCCATTCCCAGATTTCCAAGGAATATCCATACTGCTTTCCATATTGGCTGCACCAATTTGCAGTCCCACCAGCAATGTATGAGTGTACCTTTTCCCCCACATCCTCACCAACACTTATTGTTGTTTGTATGCATAATAGCTGCCATTCTGACTGAAGTGAAAGAGGTGAAAGATCTATACAATGAAAACTACATAACCCTAAAGAAAAAAAATCAAAGATGGCCTTAGAAGATGGAAAGATCTACCTTGCTCTTGGATAGGCAGAATTAATATTATCAAAATGACCATACTACCAAAAGCACTATACAGATTTAATGCAATTCTGATCAAAATCCCAATGGCATTCCTTATAGAAATAGAAAAATCAATCATGAAATTCATCTGGAAAAATGAGAGACCCAGAATAGCTAAAACAATCCTTAGTAGGAGGAGTGAAGCAGGTGGCATCACTATACCAGACCTTAAACCATACTATGAGCAATAGTAACTAAAACGGCGTAGTATTGGCACCAAAACAGATTAGTAGACTAATGGTACAGAATAGAGGACACAGAAACTAACCCACAAAATGACAATTATCTTATATTAGACAAAGGTACACTGGAGAAAAGATAGCCTCTTCAACAAATGGTGCTGGGAAAACTGGAAATCCATATACAACAAAATGAAACTAAACCCCTATCTCTCACCATGCATAAAACTCAACTCAAAGTGGATCAAGGACCTAGAAATTAAACTAGAGATCCTGTGTCTAATAGAAGAAAAAGTAGGCCCTAATCTTCATCATACGGGATTAGGCCCCAACTTCCTTAATAAGACTCCTATAGCATAAGAATCAATAAATGGGATGGATTCAAACTAAGAACTTTCTTCTCAGCAAAAGAAACAATCCGTGAGGTTATTAGAGAGCCTACATCTTAGGAGCAAATCTTTACCTCTCACACATCAGATAGAGCACTAATCTCTAAGGTATACAAAGAATTCAAAAAGCTGAGCACCAAAAAACCCACAAATAACCCAGTCAATAAATGGGCCAAGGACCTGAACAGACACTTTTCAGAAGAGGATATAAAATCAATCAACAAATATATGAAAAAATGTACATCATCTCTAGCCATTAGAGAAATGCAAATCAAAAGTACTCTAAGAAAGCTATCATTTTAAAAATGCTAATAAGTTCAACATGAACCAAGGGAGTTTAGTACCAATAAATTAACACAAAAGAAACTTCTTCAAAAATATGTTGAGGACTGGGGTTGTGGCTCAGTGGTAGAGTGCTTGCCTCGTATATGTGAAGCACTGGGTTCGATCCTCAGCACTACATAACAATACTGTGTTCATCTGTAACTAAAAAAAAACTTTAAAAAAATGTATTAAAGAAAGGAAAAATAAACCTACCAGGATAGACTAAGCTAGAAAAAATAAGAAGAAGTAAATTTTAAAACTGCTCATGAATCTAAACAAACATTGTCTATGGAATGCAATAAAAGGATATTAAGAGTAATTATAATATGACATTTTTATAATCATTCCAGATAATTATTAGTATTGGATGAATTGAAACAATGATGTAATCAAAAAAGACTGGTAAATCATGTAAAGGGAAAAAATCACATTCTTTTTCTTATTAATTAGAGAGCATTCTAGTTATACATAATATTGGGGTTCATTTTGACATAATTATAAAAGTGTGGAAAATAATTTGTTCCTATTCAGTCCCTAGTACTTCTCTATTTTCTTCCCTCCTATTTCTCCCTGTACCATTTTCTCTACTGATTTTTCTTCTATTGACTTACAGTTATTTTTTAAAATTAGTACACAATGGATACATGTCATGCTGAAATTCATTGTGGTTTACTCATATGTGTGCATAGAAAAGTTTGATCAGAATCATTCCACCATTCCTCCTAAATGGGAACATTCTTATTACAAATAAATAAAGTACAGTGAAAAATTAGTAGGTACAAATATATAGTCCCCACTTTTTCAGCTCTACCCTTGATACAAAAATAAACAAATAATCAATCCCCAGACTATTATTAGCATCTTCCTGAGAAGTGCACCTTTGTTATTTCCTTTTTTTTTCAAAGAGAGAGAGAGACAGACAGAGAGAAAGAGAGAGAATTTTTTTAAATATTTATTTTTCTTAGTTTTTTTCGGCAGACACAACATCTTTGTTTGTATGTGGTGCTGAGGATCGAACCCGGGCCGCACGCATGCCAGGCGAGCGCGCTATCGCTTGAGCCATATCCCCAGCCCTCTTTTTTTAATATTTATTTTTTAGTTGTAGTTGGACACAATATCTTTATTTTATTTATTTATTTGTATGTGGTGCTGAGGATCAAACCCAGGGCCCCGCGCATGCTAGGTGAGCGCTCTACCACTGAGTCACAATTCCAGCCCACCTTTGTTATTTCTGTCAAATGAAAATTTTGGCTATTTGCTGTTTGTAGAATATGTAGCCTAGTAACCCCTCCAGGTCTTTTTAAGATTGAATCTTTTTTTAAATTTATTTATTTATTTATTTATTTCATCTTCCATACATTTGATTCAAATGAGTTATGCATTTCCATTTTTACCCCAAATACAGATTGCAGAATCACATCAGTTACACATTCACAATGTTTACATAATACCATATTAGTGACTGTTATATTCTGCTGACTTTCCTATCCCCTACTATCCCCCCTCCCCTCCCCTCTCATCTTCCCTCTCTACCTCATCTGTTGTTGTTCCTTTCTCTCCCTTCCCCCCCTTTCCCCTCACAACCTTGTATATGTGATTTCGTATAAAAATGAGGGTTTCCTTCCGTTTCCATGCAATTTCCCTTCTCTCTCCCTTTCCCTCCCATCACTCATCTCAGTTTAATGTTAATATTTTCCTCATGCTCTTTCCCTCTGTTCAGTTCTTAGTTGCTCTCCTTAAATCAAAGAAGACATTTGGCATTTGTTTTTTAAGGATTGGCTAGCTTCACTTAGCATAATCTGCTCTAATGCCATCCATTTACCTGCAAATTCTATGATTTTGTCATTTTTTAGTGCTGCATAATACTCCATTGTGTATAGATGCCACATTTTTTTTATCCATTTATCTATTGAAGGGCATCTAGGTTGGTTCCACAGTCTGGCTATTGTGAATTGTGCTGCTATGAACATGGATGTGGCAGTATCCCTATAGCATGCTCTTTTAAGGTCCTTAGGGAATAGTCTGAGGAGGGCGATAGCTGGGTCAAATGGTGGTTCCATTCCCAGCTTTCCCAGGAATCTCCATACTGCTTTCCATATTGGCTGCACCATTTTGCAGTCCCACCAGCAATGTACAAGTGTACCCTTTTCCCCACATCCTCGCCAGCACTTATTGTTGTTTGACTTCCTAATGGCTGCCAATCTTACTGGAGTGAGATGGTATCTTAGGGTGGTTTTGATTTGCATTTCTCTGACTGCTAGAGAAGGTGAGCATTTTTTCATGTACTTATTAATTGACTGTATGTCTTCTTCTGAGAAGTGTCTGTTCAGGTCCTTGGCCCATTTGTTGATTGGGTTATTTGTTATCTTATTGTTTAATTTTTTGAGTTCTTTGTATATTCTGGAAATTAGGGCTCTATCTGAAGTGTGAGGAGTAAAGATTCGTTCCCAGGATTAGGCTCCCTATTTACTTCTCTTATTGTTTCTCTTGCTGAGAAAAAACTTTTTAGTTTAAGTAAGTCCCATTTGTTTATTCTTGTTATTAACTCTTGGGCTATGGGCGTCCTATTAAGGAATTTGGAGCCTGACCCCACAATATGTAGATCGGAGCCAACTTTTTCTTCTATCAGGTGCAGGGTCTCTGCTTTGATATCAAGCTCCTTGATCCATTTTGAGTTAACTTTTGTGCATGGCGAGAGAAAGGGATTCAGTTTCATTTTGTTGCATATGGATTTCCAATTTTCCCAGCACCATTTGTTGAAGATGCTATCCTTCCTCCATTGCATGTTTTTAGCCCCTTTATCAAATATAAGAAATTTGTAATTTTGTGGATTGGTTTCTGTGTCCTCTATTCTGTACCATTGATCCACCTGCCTGTTTTGGTACCAGTACCACGCTGTTTTTGTTACTATTGCTTTGTAGTACAATTTGAACTCTGGTATCGCTATACCTCCAGATTCACACTTCCTGCTTAGAATTGCTTTTGCTATTCTGGGTCTTTTGTATTGTGCACCATGATCAAGTAGGATTCATCCCTGGGATGCAAGGCTGGTTCATTATATGGAAATCAATAAATGTTATTCACCACATCAATAGACTTAAAGATAAGAACCATATGATCATCTCGATAGATGCAGAAAAAGCATTTGACAAAGTACAGCATCCCTTTATGTTCAAAACACTAGAAAAACTAGGGATAACAGGAACTTACCTCAACATTGTAAAAGCTATATATGCTAAGCCTCAGGCTAACATCATTCTAAATGGAGAAAAACTGAAGGCATTCCCTCTAAAATCTGGAACTAGACAGGGATGCCCTCTTTCACCACTTCTATTCAACTTAGTTCTTGAAATACTAGCCAGAGCAATTAGACAGACAAAAGAAATTAAAGGCATAAAAATAGGAAAAGAAGAACTTAAATTATCGCTATTTGCGGATGACATGATAATATACTTAACAGACCCAAAAGGGTCTACAAAGAAACTGCTAGAGTTAATAAATGAATTCAGCAAAGTGGCAGGATATAAAATCAACACGCATAAATCAAAGGCATTTCTGTATATCAGCAACAAAACTTCTGAAATGGAAATGAGAAAAACCACCCCATTCACAATATCCTCAAAGAAAATAAGATACTTGGGAATCAACCTAACAAAAGAGGTGAAAGATTTATACAATGAAAACTACAGAACCCTAAAGAGAGAGATAGAAGAAGATCTTAGAAGATGGAAAAATGTACCCTGTTCATGGATAGGCAGAACTAACATTATCAAAATGGCGATATTACCCAAACTTCTCTACAGGTTTAATGCGATGCCAATCAAAATCCCAATGGCATTTCTTGTAGAAATAGATAAAGCAATCAAGATTGAATCTTATTCCATGCTTTGCCTTCTCTCTCTTCTGAGCACACAAGTACGCTAAATAGTTTACTCATGGACTGAAATGTGCTTAGCACATTCTCTCTCATATGGCTTTATGCCTTATCTGCCTACTGGACTAAGCTCTTCAGAAAAAGATTTAAGAGTCAACTTTTAAAATAAGGTTGAGCACAGGACTTACATCTAATAGTATTGCTTCAATAGATACTTGTAGAATCAATGAATGTATAAACACATGAATGAATGAATGAATGACAATGAAAACATCTCTGAAACAAGTAAAACATCAGGAAAATTTAGAAGGGATCAATTGTTTGCAAACTTTATAGATTATGTATACATGCATTCATAATTATGTAACTATATCTATATCTATTTATATAGATATGTTCCTAATAAGTGATATCTCAACAGAAATTACATCTTTATAAACAGAGTCCATGAGCAATTAGACTCATCTATTACAAACCATGTATTACCATAACCCACATTTGGGCAAGATCAGAGTCTGTTTCATACAAATTTTCCTGTTTTCGTGATTTAAAAACATCTGCTCTAAAATTACTTAAAATGAGCCATTAAATTCATTAAACTTAAAAATTGGATATTGTAAGCTGGTTAAGAAATTATTCATTCAAACATATCCATCCAGTTACAAATTCACATATTGGGAAATAAGGCATCATCTCTCCTCTTTACCAATACAATAGTATTGATATTAGAAGAAAATGAACACTTTTGATTGTGCTATTCTTTTTTCTCTGTTAAAACCCACAAGGCTATTGTATAGTGAAAGAAAACACTTGGAAAGAGATGACTGACAGAATCCCCAGTACTTTTGACAATGCCCTTTTGATGGGTTTTTACAATAAATGTTTATATAATTGATAGTGCCTGCGTGAATGGTTCTAGCTCAAGAAGGACTCCTCATGTCCTTTTCAACTGGCTAGAATTTAGATAAATACATATTGGCCATGAGTTATCTATTCCATCAAGGCAAAATAACTAAAATGATTATGTTAGAAGTATAAACTAGCCAAGGGGTTAGATGAAGAACACTCAAAGCAAGTGCTATTACTAATAAATGAATTAAGAATACTTCAAAAGTAAGAAAAATGTGCAAGTGTGTGTGAGCGTGTGTGTGTGTGCATACACACACACACACACACAAACACACACACAGTCATAATGTTATTTCCTAATTGTTGATATGACCATGTAGTACCTTTTTAATCCCACCTTTGGTAACTATCAATTAAATATGGTTCTATCTTCATAAGACTGTTTATAAAGAGTACTTATTAATTTCTTTTAAAAGATGTTATTACTGTGGAAATGCCATAGTGAAATCCATTAATTTGTATAATTAATATCAGTTAGTATCTATAATAAGAACCCTATAATTTAATGTTCATCAAAATGATAGAAAATTCAGTATAATTCAAATATTTTCCTATAATTAAAAATAAATTAAAACTTGGACTAAGTTTTGAGGAAATCTTTTTGTGTTTATTTCTCAGAAGAACTTCAGAAGTAAACAATAAAATGAAAATGATATAGAAGTTCAATATCTTATATTCACAATTTTTTCACTGAATAGAATGATTCATTTACTTAGAATACTTCTGTTGTTTCCCCATGGATTTATTATACAGAACATACATGATACTCAGGTTGCTTTCTTTTCCAGTTATAACAGGTTACAGTGTGTGAACCATGCCATGATCTCTCTTCTCTTTGGGCCTTTTGAACACATGATCTGCCCTGCCTAGAACACTCTTCTTCCTCTTCCTCTTCTCTTCCTACTCCTTCTTCTTTTTCTTCTCCATCTCCTTCTCGTTTGGCAGTACTGAGCACTGACTCCATGAACACTCTACCATTGAGTCACATATACAGTACATTTTATTTGGATATAGGGTCTCACTAAATTGCCCAGGCTGGCCTTGAACTTGTGATCCTCCTGCCTCAGCCTCCCAAGTCAATGAGATTAGAGGTGTCTGCCACCACTTGTAGCTCTCTATTGCTGGGAGCCATTAGCCAAGTAGGTATGACAATTTCCTTGCCAGCGTACCCCCATGTTGCTTAGTGGAAGGACTCGTGGAAATAGGACATTTTGCAGTAACATTGCATGTAAGGTGACCTTGCTCAAGGACCAGGGCGGATCCGGGTTTAGGGTGGTTCCAGGTTTAAGATTATTCCTGCTGGGAATAGGGCGTATCCTGCTGCCTGAGTTCCCCTTGAGTCTCTCCCGGGATTCAGAGAGTATTTGGGATTTTCCCAGAGAACGTAGATTTCCCCAGAACGTGTTTGTAGAGTGTCGGTGTGAGATCGGGAATAAAGAATTGCTGTTTGAATCTACAAAGCTGTGAGTGGCTTGTGATTTTGTGCCCAGCCAGACTGCGGCACTCTATATATTCTCAAAACACTTATTACATTTGAAATATATAATTAAAATTCATTCACCCAAGAACAGTATATATTCCATGTGGACAGGGACCACATCATTTTTTACTTACTTTTACTTTTTAAACTTAAGGCCCAAAGACATTGCATGGTATATAGCAGGTAGTTAGAAAATACTGGCTGAATCACTGAAACGATACATCATTCCATTCCACATGCATAAGATAAATGTATTTTGTATTTTTGCTCTTTCCCCTACATTATAACTCCTTGAAGATGAAGTGAAATTTTACAATTTATAATGGGCTGGGGTGTCTGGGGATTTAATCCAGGGGCACTTGACCACTGAGCAATATCCCCAGCCCTTTTTTTTTTTTTTTTTTTTTTTTGGAGAGAGGGTTGCTTAGGGCCTCACTAGGTTGCTTAGGCTCCTTTGGAACTTGCAATCCTCCTGTTTTGACCTCTCAAGCCAATGAGATTACAGGTGTGTACCACCTTGTCTAGCCTTACATTTTATCATTCTTAGGGCTGCTCTAAGATACAGATTAACAATATTCTCTCATCTAAATTCTCTACAACAGAAGAAATTACAAAAATGTCTCCTCAAAGCATACATATTCCACCAAATCTCACTGTTTCTTAGAAAATTCTTCCTGATGTTTAAAATACATTCATGTAAGCATATATCCAAAGAAAAATAAACTTTTCATTATCATTTATTGAATTACCTATTTCCTTATTTACTAATGAAACTATTTACCTTGTTAGATATCCTGAATTTGCTCTCCTGCATGACTTTCAACCCTTTTGTACTCTGCTATATGTCCAGGAGGATAACTTAGATGAACTATATAATTTGAGTCCCTTGCATTCTGGTTTGGTCAATGGTAGTGACTGACAGGTAACCAGAATGAGGGTGGAGAAAAAGTCTGGTTTATTCATTCTCCTGGTTTGCTCCTGGCTGATCTGTGGTTTTGCAATGGCAGTGTTCT
The DNA here is from genome assembly GCF_048772815.1 of Callospermophilus lateralis. NCBI lineage: Eukaryota > Metazoa > Chordata > Mammalia > Rodentia > Sciuridae > Callospermophilus > Callospermophilus lateralis. The sequence continues at coordinate 120,286,521 of NC_135306.1, read as the reverse complement.
TCCAGGGCAGGCAAGAGCTCCTATAATGACCTCTTTCCATAGTTAAAATCTCCTAACTTTCCATTTCTCCTCTTACTCCAGCAAAATTAAAAGTCCATTAAGGTTTCCACCTCAGTTAGTTCAGTGTACTTTGACATTCCTTGAAAGTTCTCTTAATCCTGTCCACAATTTTTTATATTCCTTTTGTTAAAAAGTCCATTAAATCATCTCCATTGAGGGTCCCATTAAGTTGCTCCTGGCCTGATGATTTATACACTGATAGATACAAAGACATTCATTCTCCTTGTTTAGGGCAATATTGTGAAGTAGACAGATCACTGGATCACCTATCAAATGAAATAAAACAAAGCCAGGCAGGGGGCACATGCCTACAATCTCAGCACCAAGGAGGCTGATGCAGAAAGACCATAAGTCCCATGCCAGCCTGGACATTTTACTGAGACCCTGTCTCAGAATAAAAAATTAAAGGGGACAAAAATGTGGCTAAGTGGTCGAGCACCATGGGTTCAATCCCCAGTAACAACAACCAAAAATAGGAAGGAAGGAAGGAAGGAAGGAAGGAAGGAAGGAAGGAAGGAAGGAAGGAAGGAAGGAAGGAAGGAAGGAAGGGAAGGAGGGAGGGAAGGAGGGAGGGAGGGAGGGAGGGAGGGAGGGAGAAGAGGAAGAAAGGAAGTTAAGGGCAGAGTGAGTTAACAAAACAAAACACTGCATTCTACATCTTAGCCTCTAAAAATGAAACTGTTACTGCTACTTGCTCTTTCCCACTGGGCGTCCTGTTGAGAATCAGTGAGTGTAGTCTGTTAGAAGACAAAATTAATAGCATTAATCCCTATGGGTAACTAGTCCAGTGATTAGTTTTCTAGCAGGAGTTGATGCATCACTAAAGCTGGGTTACAAAAACAAAACAAAACAAAACAAAACCGTGACTGTGAATCAGATCATTGGAGGATCTATTTGAATGCAGATTTTGACATAGTAGCTCCTGCTGGGGCTTGAAATTCTTTACTTCTAACCAGCCTCTGGGATGGTGCATCTCTAACCAGCAAAAGCTGTTAGTTCCTACCTAGACCACTCTGAGTAGCAAGTCCTTGGATGTCTGGTGGGTCCTCCAGGTTGGTCTCACAAGTATGGGGAAGGCTCAGAAGGCAGGCTTCAAGGACTTTCTTTCCTATAGTTACTTTCATCAGTTTTACATATTAACATATTACAATTCTAGGTAGAATTCCACTGAAGGGAGAAAAGGAGTCTCAATTTTAAATATTTGTAAACTATATTGAAATGCTAGACTAATGCTCACCTTGCTACTGAAGTCAATAGATGAGATGATTTACCCCAAATCTCTATCTTTTTGGTGACAGAGACACAATTAGAATCTGGATCTCCAAACGCCAGAGCTAATTATTCTTACCATTTACAGTCTGTTATTGTTATTATTGCTATTGTTTTCCCCTTCTCTCCTTCCTATCTCTTATGTGTAATATAATGCTACTTTGAAAATTAGGAGAAAAATCTATTTCTTCTAACAGAAGTTGCTGGGTCTCAGCATTATCGAATCTGCCACAGGGCATTTAGAACTCTCCAGCAAGTGGGGTCTAACAGTGGGCCACCCTTATGTCATCTAATTGGAGAGTACTCTTGGGTAGTAACCATCTTATAAAAAACTCATAGGCCATGTTTAAAAAGACAAAGAAAAAAATAGTAGTTGTGTTTTTGATTTGACTGATAGTGCCTTTCCTCCATTCTCTGGACACTTGTAGATATAAATATTTTTTTGCCTCAGGTACTAATTTAGTTGGCCATTTTACTAGGGCCATATAAATATAGCCCTGGTATTCTACTTATATTATTTTAGTAAAATTTGCGCTTTCATGAAAATGTAATTCAGGAACAGAAAACATTTCGCAAGGGTTTCTTTTTATCTTTTTTATATGATATATGTACTTTCGGATTAGAAATATGTACAAAACCTAAAAAACAATTACACAAAAAATTCAATAGTAGGACTTGTCAATATTTATTCATGTTCATCTTCAACTTGGCTATTCTCCATGGATATCAAAATTGAAACCTTACTCGGATCTAAAGCCCTGACAAAGTTAATTTTATGCTTTTCATCTGGTATCTATCTGTGACTCACCATTCTTGATTATTATTCCCTGAAAATATTTACATTATGTTTCTCGAGCCTCATAACCACTATTTACAGACTTGTTATTCATGTTTTGAGCCTATGGTCAAAGCAGAAAAATGATAACCCAGATTGTGTTTTTGCATTCCTTTCCAATATCATTGTTATATCAGACATATTTTCAATAAAACATGTTTTGTTTAATCTTTTGCCATGCAGCAAAATATGTAATTTCCTTATACAAACAGGTCTGTCTAAAAGGATTGGAGTGAAAGGGCTTATTGTGTGAAATGATTAGCTGCAGGGCATTATCAAGAACAGCATCATATTCTCTAATATCACAGAAACACCTCTGCCTATGATTCTTACAAAGGAGTCAAATTTATTGCATCATCATTCAAATTACCTTTCAGGTAAACATGCCAGGAAAAAAAAGACCCCATACATGGGAAAAAAATAGAAAATCCATGCCATCAGTCAATTAACCTTGGCTCATACCATAATCTTTACTTGTAGTTATCCCCATCAATCTCCACGTATCCAATTCTACCCATCTTTCAAACTGGAGATACCTACTTTTTCTGGAAAGGTTCTCATTACTGGGGCTGCATATTAAAAGCACCTAAAGAGGCTATAAAATACCTGTGTTCATAGTCCACCCCAGAAGAAGTAAATTGGAAAGCAGGTGGCCTATGCTTCATGGAATCAATGGTCTATTCTTGTTTAAGACAAAACAACAAAGGAACAAAAATCATTGGGGTGTATTTTTAAAAAAATATTTTCCATTTTCCTACAATTAAATTAACTTGCAGTCCTTAGGATATTGTATTACGGTCCTTTAAATTTTGAGATGACTTTAATATTTGCAACTGGGTACTTCTTAACTTTTTATCTTAAGGGTGGAGGACAATATAATCCAGATGTAGTGCTAAAGAAAATATGCTGTGTGGATTGTTTTTGATTCCCTGAAAGATCCTTCAGGCACTGGCTGAATTCTTCTCCTATACTGGAAGAAGTTAAAGAACAAATCCATGTAGGTAGAGTTTATCTGTGTTCCTGGTGCTCATGGAACATCTATCAATACTTATTTCTTTTCTTTAAGAGATACTTCACTGTAATACATTTAACGGGAAAAAAAGGCCCAACAAATTTGGGGCAGCTAAAGATCCTTCTAAATGAGGTCCCAGGTGCTTTAAAATACCATAGATAGAATTAGAAATCACCATAGTGTCACCACTAAATAATTTATTTGGGCAATAATCATTAACAAATTTTAAGTCCAATGAATGAAATATTATTAGAGAATGAGATATGTCCACATGATCCAAACTGTCAACTAACAGATACCTTGCTAATTTCCAAATGAAAGTTTACTTTTCAATGAAGAGATCAGCAACCAACACTTTAATCAAGTGATCTAATCCAATATTATGAAGAATGTGATTTTGTGTGTCCCTTACTGTGATACAAAAAGAAGTATTCAACTTTGCCTGTGTAATATACTTGCAAGAAACTTTTAATATAATCTAATCATGAAAAAAATCAGAAAATTTTGAATTGCAGATTTGTCAACATCAGGAATGCTAAAGGAACCTGAAAACTAAAAGTAATGTGATTGGATTCCAGGAGTAGAAGCTCTAAATACTATTTTTGAGACTATTAAAGGAATATGAACATAAACTACATGTTTGCAATATATTTTCAATGTTAATTTTTTGAGATTTGATAATGGTATTGCAACTGCATGGATGCATCTTATTCTTCAGAGACACGTGCTGAAAACTTAGGGATAAGATAGTAGAATATAATTTCAAATAGTAAAATGTTAACCATCAGTGAAATTTTCAAAATCCCCTTCTACCTTCCAACTTTTCAGAAGGCTTAAAACTTTTTAAAATAAAAAGTTGGTGGAAAGGAAAAATGGATTTCTGAATAAGATTATTTTTGTCTTCACAGAAGTTAGTACACAATAAATTCACACTAAACAATAAATACTAGTTGCAAAAACAGCTCAGCAAGTAGTCCTCTCTTAATTTTAATTTTGTAGGGATTCTCTGATGATTGATCTAATAACGAGATCTTTAAGGGAAGCATTTCAGTTTGGTTTCACAGACATTGTGACCTATTCAACAGTGGTTATGTTGAACTCTATGCCTGACAACTATCCTTTATCTTTGCTCTTCCTAATATCTAACACTTATTTAGCATCTAACCATTTTGTATTTTCTTTTTATTTCTCTGAGCTGTGGAGCCAAACACATGAAAAATAAAACTATTCAAAGATGTTAAAGAGAAAACTCCTTATAAAATAGAGAATTCAAACTTCAGATAGAAATAGCACATGATGTTATCAAGGGAAACAGTTATTAAACGCCAAGATTAAATTAAAAATTCTTCAGATACTCAAGCAGAAAAAAGGCAAGGCACTCGCAAGGGACCAAACACAGGCTTGTTTCAAAACATCCCTAGAAGAGCAAAAAAGACCTAATAAAAGGGAAATGTAACTCAAGGTTATTTTGCCCACAATAATTTGCTTGAATTTTCATTATGAGCAGAAATAATCTTTATTAAAAAACACAATGTTTGTTTCTACAAGTTGAACATCTCTAATCCAAAAATCAAAAAATCCAAAATCTGTAATACTCCAGGTCTGAAACTTTGAGCATTGACATGATGCCACAAGTGGAAAATTCCACACATAACCTTGTGTGGCAAGTTGCAATCAAAGCACAAGAACACTAAAAATACTGTAAAAGACTGCCTTTTACCTTCAGATTATGTGTACAAAATGCATTCGAAACAAATTTTGTGTGCAGACTTAGGTCCTACCCTGGAGACCTCTCGTCATGCATATATAAATATTCCCAGATCTAAAAAATCCTAAACGCTTTAGGTCCCAAGCATTTCACATAAGGAATATTCAACATGTATGCTGGTTTGTATGTATGAGTATATGGGTATACGTGTGTGTGTGTGTGTGTGTGTGTGTGTATGAATATATATGTGTGTGTGTGTTTGTATGTGTATATGTGTGTGTGTGCATGTATGTGTGATAAAAGTGACCATAAATACCCTCACTGTGAAGTACTTGTTAAGAAATAAATAGAATTGTATATATAGGATACCTGTTATTAGAAAAATGCTTAATGCTTGTCAAGACTGGAGCTGTAGCTCAGTGGTAGAGTGCTTGCCTGGCACATGGGATGTACTAGGTTCAATCCTCAGCATCACATAAAAATAAATAAATAAAATAAATGTATATTAAAAAAAGAGTAGTCATTGTCATTGTAATTATTTAGGGAAACTAAAATCTATATACAAATTGCTGCAATATGAGGCAAAGTAAACAAAGGCAAGAGAATCCTGAGGACACAAAAGGAGAAATAATATAATCTGAGTCCCAGAAGTAAAGAGTATATGAAAAAGTGATATTTAATTCCATATGCCCTTAGTAAATTTTAATTGCACAAAAAAGGAGAAAATGCTTATTAAAAATAGAATTGGTAGGTGTATGAACCCTCTGTATTTTCTCCTTTTTCAATAAATGTTCCTAATTTTCAAGGAATAAGAGTGTAAATAAGGGAGGCACAAAACAACAAATAGCAAAATGTTTAGTTTGAAAGACAATAAAAGAAATAAAAAACTTTTTAAAATGAGAAATGTTATTTAGTTTATTAAATGAGGAGTACAAGAATATGATAAATGACTCTAGAAAAAAATAGACTTTTATCAATATCTTTTAACTATGTCTCTACAAAGGTCAATTCTAATCTAATTACCAGAATAGCACCACTGCAATAAGAGTGCAGGAAACCATGACAAAATAGGGAAGGATCAGGACACTGATTACTTAAGCTAATTTAATGCATTTAAGTCTGTAAGTCCAATGATGTTTATTATGCAGACATCTGGCATCACAGAGCCCCACCTGTGCTAAAAGAGAAGACATGGAAGAGTGGTGAGAACTCTGAAGCATGTTTCCTTTTAGCTGTTGCTTCTCTTTTGTTTTATTTTGTTTTTACAATTAGGTAGAGTTAGACAAATGAATACAATGCATGCCAATATAAATAAGTTGGAAACTATTTCATGAGCAGGAAAAATAAGACTTCAAAGAGCAAGTATAGAAACAGTAATATGTAACCTGTGAATATGAGATAACTAATTTGTGAGAATTATATATAGACACCGTTAAAGGAATATTATTCCCTTCAAAGAAACACAAACATGATAACTATTCATTTGTTTGTTTGATTATTAAACAAACGTTTAATTAAATGCTCAAAATATGTCTAACAGTGAAACAAGGCACACATTTGTTATAGTGATACTGCAAAGCATGGAATCCATTTTTTAAACTGCAATAGTTGCATACCTGCCTGCTTTGAAGAGTGGATATTAGTTTGGAAGCACTCTAAGGAAATTCTGTGCTAAGCCTAGAATAAAGCTCAAGTAACATAGTTTGGTCATAAATCAGATATGATTTTTAAAAGATTATTTTTTCATGTATTGTATACACAGGGATTGAAAAATTTAAAAAATAGAACTTTATTACACCTTGGATATGTGGGAAGCTTGTATCATATAAATTATTTTCAGCATTTGTTTTTAATTTTAAAAATATATATATAATGGGAAGAAAGGTTGTTTTGAATTTTGTATAAAATTCTAAAACAATTCTGGGCCAAGTATAATTTCACAAAGAACTGCTACTATTTTCTGGACAAAAGCTAGCTTCTAAATGGTGAGCCTTGTAAGAGAGTCCAGAGTGTCCCTAATCTTAACCACTCTATGACTTTCTGCATTACTGATAAAGACCACTCTCAGGGACTAACAACTCCTCTTCTGTGGTACAGAGGTTGGCATATAAAATATCCAAGTAGAAACAAACACTATAAAACTCATATCTGAAGGAAACTGTGATGGATCTTTAGAAAACTAAGAGGTTCTGTGTTCTGCAGATGCTGAGTTTACAAATTAAGTAAATATATATGTTACATGATATATATATCATGTAACATAGATATTACATAGATAACACATATAGTATATAAAGACATATGTTTAAGTCTATACAAGTCCACATAATCTAATCAATAAATATATTGAAGAAAAATAAGTATCATAGAGATTCAGAAGAAGCAGCAATTAGTATTTTGTGGTTTAAACTGTTGTACTACTACCAATAAAATACTGTAAGTAGTTATTACGGTTAATTTATTTGATAGGGTGTATATTGAGAAATAAATTAGAAAAACTTCGGTCACAAAATGTTATTTGGGCCCTCGTGTAGTTCTGAAACTGCATTTTAAATTTTCTATTATGTATCTACAGTTATTTTCATAGAATTATTGTATAATGTTCCAATGGAAAAGCTGACCTCCATTTAAGACTTCCTTTAGATAAGTATCTGATGGAAAATCACCAAGTCTCAATTTCAGAAAAAAATAGAATAATTTGGTCTAAACAATTTAATTTAATTATATTTTCCTAAGAGAACTTGGTGGCAGGGGGGAATCATAGGCACTAGAACATGATGTGGAAGTGTGGAGGTGCCTCTTTGTCTTTATTTTTAATAATTTTATTCAGATATAACTCATGATAAATTCAACTATTTACAGTGTACAATTCGGTGGATTTTACAATGGATTTAACAGTGTTGTACAATCATCATCACAAACTAATTTCAAACATTTTCATATCCCCAAAAACAAACCTTGTACCTATTAGCAGTTAATCTCCAACCCTTCCAACATTTCCCCACCCCCAGCCATAGGTAACTAGTAATCTATTTCCATCTTCTAGATATTAAAATAAATGTAAATATACTCTTGTGTTTTTATCTGTAAGTTTTATAATTTCTAGATCTCACATTTAGGTCTACTATTACTTTTGAGTTCATTTTTGTACGTGACATAAGATAAGAATCCAAATTTAGTATTTAATGTGCAGATATTCAGTTGTCCTTACACTGTTGCAAAGAACTGTTCTTTCCCTATTAAATTATCTTAGGATCCTTCCCAAAACACAAGTGACCATAAATGTAAAAATTTATTTCTGGATGCTCAATTGTATCCCACTAATTTACTTGTCCATCCTTAAACAAGTATCACAGCCTCTTGAAACATTGTAGCTTGGTAATAAAACATGGAATAAAAAAGTATGAGTCCTTCACACTTTGTTTTAGCTGTTTTGAGTTTCTTTTATCTATATACTAATGTTAGGATTAGTGTGTCAATTTCCTTTTTTAAAAGTTTCTGGAAATTAGATAGGTAATTATTGAGTCTGTAGACCAATTTATATATTGCCATCTTAATAATATTGACTCTTGAAACCCATGAAATCATATGTCTTAGGGCTTCTTCCATGTTTTTCAATGACATTTGGTAGCTTCTACACAGAAACTTTTGCTTAAACTTCTTTGGTTAATTTTTTCCCAACTGTTTTCACTTATTTGGATGCTATTATAAATGTAATTAAATTTCTAAATTTCTTTTTTGGATTGTTCTCTCATCATGTACAGAAATGCAATCTATTTTTGGTATAGTTGTCTTACGTCCTGCAACACCGGTGAAGTTGTTTATTAGTTGTAATGTTTTTTTTGTGTGTGGATTCCTTAGGGCTTTTCTATAAAGCATATCAGATCATCTGAAAATAAAGATACTTCTTCTTTTCCAATTTGAATGACTTTTGCATACTTTCCCTACATAACTGCCCTAGTGAGAACTTTCAGTACAATACTGAATAAACACAAAAGTATACATGCTGTATTGTTCCTGAAATTAGAGGGAAAGCATTCACTCTTTCACCGTTAATTATGATGATAGCTGGGAATTTTTGCAAGGTGCTTTTCTGTAGGTTGAGAAATTTATCTATTAGTGTGCTTAATATTTTGTCATGGAAAAATGTTGGCTTCTCAAATGCTTTTTCTGCATCTATGGAAAATATGATTTTGTACTTTATTGCATTGATAGAGTCTATTTTTTGATTGATTTTCAGATGTCAAAAAACATGCATTCCTGATTCTCACTTAGTCATGATGTTTAATCACTTTTATATGTTATGGCATTCATTTTATTAATATTTTGTTTAAAATTTACATTATAGTCAGGAGGGAGAATGATCTGTGCCTTTATTTTCTTACCTTTGATTTGATATCAGGGTAACACTGGCTTCATAGAATAGATGGGAAATTCTCCTACCCCTCCTGATTTTTGGAATAGTATGTGAGTGTGAGAGTTGATATTAATTCATTTTTACATGTTAGATTTTACCAGTGGTGCTCAGAGATTTCTTTTTTTCATTGTCATTTTGTAGAAGTAATATGATAACAGAAACAATCATAGAGAATATAGAAGATCTATTTTTTCCTGTTTCTCCAATTAAGAATCTATATGACTTTTGTCAATTTTATTCTCCATGTCTATAATTTAGATGTAAAGCCATCAGATCCATCTGTTTTCAAGGATTTAACTTGGATTGATAGATGTAAAAGCTTACTGTAACAAGAAAGAGCCATTTCCCTATATCCTGTTATATTTATTGTTTCTTGGTTATAAATGGAAAATTCTCTCAGCAGACAGTCAAAATTTCCATTAACTGTCTGAGAAGTGAGCCTGGAACATGAATCTACATCCCTGGGGTAAGAATCACCACAACCACAGTATGCATTGTACCGAAATGAGTACCTACAGCAACGTGTACCCAGCTCCTTTTTCTTTCCATTACTTTTTCTTCTAAACACTAAGTACTAAAAGAGAAAGTCAGAACTCTATCAATTTCCCTATGTGGTGATTTAGTTGTCTTTATGAAGAAATCAACCATTGCCTGGACACGCTTTTCACTTAAACTGAGCAGTTTGAATTAGTCCCTATAGTGCTTTTCACTGCTTAGAAAACAAAGCCAATCTCCAAATACCTAGTGTGTTTCTACTAAAAGAGACTATTTCCTGTCTAGAGTATTATGTAAATGAGCTCTTAGAGATCTGTCTCTATGCCCAAACCTAGCATTTCAGTGAATTAACTTACTCATTTCTCTAATTCTGAGAATGTTAGTCCCTTGTCTTTGTCATTAGGGCTGCTATAACAAAATGTCATAAATTCATATGATATTTATAATTCTTATAATTCTCTGTAGGCTTGGAGGTCAAAAATTAAGGTACCAACAGTGTTTGGTTCTTCAAGGAGACCCTCTTCCAGGTTTCAGACTGACAACTTTCCACCATTTCCTCACATGGCAGGAAAACAAGTACCAAGCTCTCTGATCTTTCTTTCTAAAAGCACTAATGTCATTCATGAGGGATATGCCCTCTGATATGATTACCTCCTAAACGCTCCATCTGGAATACCATCACTTTTGGACAAAAGTGACAGCATTTGGATTTGGGAGATGGGACACAAACATCAAACCCATTGCAGTCCACTGCTTACATGTAGCTCCACATAAAATCTGCACCTCAGCTTCTCATATCGTACTTCCCCAATCTCCTAAACCTGCCCTCTTCTCTTGGTCACACTGTCTCTGGCAAAGGATTCATCGTTTTGGAAAATGTATGCTTTAAAAGAAAAAAAAAAAAAAGAAGAAAGAAAGAAATTTTGACAGAAGAGTCAAGCTTCTCAGAGCTGAACCCATGATAAGCCTCTGAGATGTACCTAACAATCTAAATGGCACTCTGCCACCAAAGTACCTTTACCCCATGGTACCTACAGATTTTACTTCTATTGATCATCTTACCCGAAATCTTCAACAAGGGGACATTAGATTGCAGGAAGTAAGAAACTTCTTAAAACACAAATAAATCTAGGAGAGTTATATATACCAATTATTTACATTTTAGTAAAAATATTGCTTTTCTCTAAGATCTACCTATAATCTACCAGCTTTTTTTAAAATTGGTGTATCATAATTATACATAATAGGGTACTCACTGTACCATACTCATATATGCACATAGTGTGATTGATTTCATTCCCCAGTACCTTCCTTTTTCTCTCCTCTCCTTCCTCCCCCAATATTCTTACTCTACTGATCTCCCTTCTACTATTATTACTTTAATTAGTGCAATATAATTGTATATAAGCAGGATTTATTATGGTATATTCATAAGTAGACATTGCATAATTTGGTAGATTTCATTTCCCAGTACTTCCCCAGGCCCTTCCCCTCTATCCACTTCTTGTACTCTGTTGTCTCTCTGATATTTTCCTGAAAATTCCCTCTCTCTATTGCTCCCCCACCCACACTTCCACATATGAGAGAAAGCAGTAGACTCAACTTTTTGAGTGTGTCTTATTTCATGTAACATGACATTCTCCAATTCTGTCCATTTACCAGCAAATGACATAATTTCATTTTTTATGGATGGAAGAATTCTATTGTGTATGCATACCACATTTTCTTTATCCATTTTTCTGTTGACAGACACTTAGGCTGGTTCTATAACAGTATGTTGGAAAAAAGATAGCATTTTTTAACAAATAGTGCTGGAAAAACTGTAAATCTACATGTGAAAGAATGAAATTAGAACTCAATCTCTGGCTCTGCACAAAAATCAATTCAAAGTTGATTAAAGACCCAGGAATTAGACAAGAAACTGCAACTAATAGAAGAAAATGTAATATCAACACTCCAACATATTGGCAAAGGCACCAACTTCCTTAACCCAATTCCTAAAGCTCAAGAAATTAAACCAAGAATCAATAAGTAGAATAGCATTAAATTACAAACATTCTGCACAGAAAAGAAAACAAGACCTTGAAGAGAGAAGCTACAGAATGAGAGAAACTCTTTTTGACAGCTACTCTTCCAACAGGGGAATAATATCCAGAATATATAAAGAACTAAAAACAAACAAACAAAAAAAAAAAACCCTAAAAGAAACAAATAACCCACTCAATAAATGAGCAAGTGATCTAAGCAGATATTTCTCAAAACAAGAAATACAAATGGCCAACAAATACATGAAAAATTGTTCAACATCCTTAGCAGCCAGGGAAATGCAAAACTACACTATTTAATATCACTCCAGTTAGAATGATAATCATTTGTATTACAAATAACAATTGCTGATGAGGATGTGAGGATAAAGGTACACTTACATACATTGTTGGTGGAACAGAAAATTGGTAAGACCACTTTGGAAAGCAGTATGAAGATTACTCAAAAGACTAGGAATGGAACCACCATATGACGCAGCTATCCCATTCCTTGGTATTTATCCAAAATAACCCAAATCAGTGTGCTAGAGTAATGGAATTAGATCTCATCATTGTTTACAGCAGGGTGATTTACACATGGCCAAGTTATGGAATCAGTCTATCAGATATCTTGAAAGAATGAATAAGTTTATTTGGTTGTAAACAAAAACTAGATTAAGATAGTTTTGAATGAGAAACAATTTATTAAGTTGAAAAGCTTGATAGTATGCCATAGTATGCCATGCCATAGTAAAGGATTTAGGGAACTATAAAAGTTAACAATTATCACCTATGTTTTAAGCACAATTCCAATAAAATTTTATTTTATTTTATTAAATTCTCTTGACAATCCTACATAATAGGTACCATTGTTATCTTTATTTTATAGGTCAAAAAACTGAGACTAAGGGATTTTAGGAACTTATTTAGCAATGTTTCATCAAGTAGTAGAAACAGATAAGAACCTAAGTCAATCTGAACTCAGATCCAGAAACTCAGACCTCTCTGATGACTGGCCACCCACATGCCCAAGACCAGAAACATTAATATTTAAAGGATAGCTAATGATGAAGCACAGAAACATGGCACAATTTGTTTGACCACCATCAGTGACATCAAAGAATGTTCTATCCTAAATTTAGCAAACAAGGATCAAAATCACTATGCTACCAGCCCACCCTCCACTTTCTTGAGGCTGAATTTTAGATAAATAAAATCACAAGTCATTTTATTTAGATACTAGGTTTGCATAAAGTAATCTGTGGATTTCAGAAGTTACAATGCCACTTAAGTGGAAAGCTGTCATCTAAACTGTAAATAGCTGGATTTTGATGACCTATCAGAACAATAGCCATTCAATAATTCAGTATTGTTTGATCACATAGAAGCATAAGTAAATCATGTAATCTAAAAACCTTAAATTAAAATTAAACCTGGCTTCCTTTTGTCATAGTTTTTAGGAACTGTGGTATATTGTTACAAAATTTGACCTACTACTGACATTATGTAAAATTAATGAATTCAGATTGAAATGAAATGTAAGATTACATTAATTACATCTAAAATTATATTAATAGATACCTAGTTTTGAACCAGAGTTGTTCTGAATTGACAGCTTTAAATTTCACTTAAAATTTTTATTAAGGCTTTTTTAATGAACATTTGAACTTCCCTAGAGAATAGTACTTTATTACCAACAGAAAATACTAGATACTGTCTCATGCTTAACTTGACCTGGTCATCCATGTTAATTTATGTATTTGTTCTACTGAATCTCATACATATATTATTATTCCTATCCTGTTAAGAAATAAAGTACAACAAAGGACATGGTACAAATAAAATTTTACAATGGATTTAATTATTAACTCCATAATATTTTACTAGGCATCTATTATAGAGAAGGCATAATCAAAAAATTCAGCTACTCCTCAGACTGAGTCCTGTCCTCATGGAACTTGCATTTTTCTTATTTATTTTTATTCTTTTAAGTTATGATATAACAACAGAATATATCTTGCCATATCACAAAAGCATGGAACTCAACCTGCTCCAATGTAGTGCCCCAGCACTCCCCCACCCTACACCCTCCACTCCAGGGATCCTTCTTCTTCAATTCATTTACTGTATACAATTTTTAAAAAATTTGTGTCCTGTGGATAGACCTAATACCAGGACTCACCATGCCACATCCATGCATGCATGTACAAAAATTCAATCAGATTAATCTATTGGAACTTACATTTTTAAAAGTGAAATATGATTTTATGAAAAATAAAGGTAATAATAAGCAGAGTGTATTTTAATTTGGTGTTGATAAGAAGAGTTGCATCTGATTCAGCACAAATAAGATAAATGAAACAACATAAGCTAATACATTTAAAGTGCTTAAAATAGTTTATAGTAAAGAGTAGCTATTATTACTCTCTATTTAAATTTTACCAGTTACTTAAATTTATATCTATAAATACAAAACTTGCTTCATTCTTAATATTTTGGGTTAAAAGAGTTATTATATACGCACACTGCTCTGGTATTTCACATATTATATGTACCCTGATCATAAAATTTTTCAAAGTATTATGAACATTTATTATTTTGCTAGTAGAATAATGTTTTCAGACAGAAAAAAAGAGAAGAACTAACATGAACTAAGTTTCTATGATTTGCTCAACACTTTACATATTAACACTATGCATATTTTATAAAATATATATATATATTTTAGTCTCTATACCATTAAAGTTTTGTCTTTCAAATTACGGGTCCTTTTCCCTTATAGCTCTATTGACCTCCAACTTTCCGGTCTCATACTTGGTATCACTGGAAACAACTCACCCATCTTCAGAAACATGAAACCTACATTTCAACTAATCCACTAGGCCTGGGAAACCAGATAACCAAGGGTATTAAGATTTGCATAAAGAGACAGAGTCAGAGTATAATGGACTCTCTTGGGTGCCTGGATGATACATATTTTGTGTCCTATCTTTTGATTTCTTAGAGCTTTTGCCCTTTCCATTCACACATTGCTGAGTTCATGAAGCTTGAGGTTGTCAGATAAATCAACTCCAAATAAAAGAAGTGTTAAAGAGGGGGGGGGGGAGGAGGAAGAGAGGGAGGGAGGGAGGGAGGGAGGGGGGGAGAGAGAGAGAGAGAGAGAGAGAGAGAGAGAGAGAGAGAGGTGTTATGCCTATCCTTTCATTTATTGTTACAGTGGTTGAATTAACCAACAAAAATTAAGATGGGTGCATTTTTCTTTGCAATCCTGAATTAGATGAGGCTGTCAAATACAGTTTAAGTATATCCATCTCACCCCTCATTTCAGCCTAATTTCAGTCCAAAAAATGAATCTCAAATCAGGAAATAAATAATTGTAAAAATAAAACTCCAGGCTTCAGACAATAAAGATAGCTATTTAAAATAAGAATTTTCTTTGCTTGTAAAAAGAAAGACAGAAGCTGCCTTCTCTCCCCTTCTTAAAAGGATCTCTTTGATTCTTGCTTAATCTATTGGAAAGAACTGATCTCTTCAGGATGTAGATAAACCTAGTTTCTCATTTTATAATGCAAAGATGTTTCCAAGGTTGCAGGTCCCATAACCCTTTGAAATGTAAACACACACCTCCAGGTTAATACAGGAACCCCTCTTGAGATGTTACTGAGGAAGTAAGAGAAGTATTGTATTTTCTTCTGCTTTGCTGTAGGAATCCTGTGAAATCCCATCTTTATTTTCTATTTTTTGAGCTATCTAAATGCATGTACTCTGCCCAATATGCTAGATAAAATCAGTGTTCTTTTTTACTGATGGGGGCAGATCTCTTTTTGAGATAGGACTTTTTATTTACCCATACACTTCTCATTTATCAACCTAGGTGCTGAAATAATCTCCCTGTCAACTCTCAATCCTGAAATAATCTCCCTCCCAAAGCACCAAACTTCACAAGCAAATTTAAGTTCTGTCATCCAAGAACTGTCACAGCTATAGCAAGTTGCAGGCATGTTCTTAGTACAATGCATCTCTAATACTGAAAGCAGAGATGAGTTATAAAGAATAGCATTTAAAGTCAGGATTTCCTTTTGCATAGTGTATATTTAAGTTTAAAATATGGTAATTGCAAATTTTTTCTTGAACGAACAAGCTATTAAAAATGAAATGCTCAAAATTAAATATGAGGATATTACTCAAGTTTTTTTTAAAGAAACATTTTTGTTCTATCTCATTTCCTTGTTTTATTCCCTTAACATTTCCTTGTTTTATTTCCTCCTTAACAATGCTTACCATATCTAAAATTAGCTTTTATTCTACTTTTAAAATTGAGGTATAATTTGCATATAGTAAAAATCTCCCCTTATAGGATACAGAAAAATATTTCTTTACACCAAATTACCTGTAAAGTAACAACTCTGATAAACTAATAGTGAAAAGTGGACAATTTCTAAAAGCAAGTGTTAAGCATGTTTGGTTTTCCTCCTCATTAAGCACTGTAAAAAAAAAAAAAAAATCTGTACTTAAAAAAGACACAGTAGACTAAACTTCTGAAATTATGTAGCTGGTGCTGTTCTCCCTCCTAAGGAGAGCAAGCTGTTTCAAGAGCACATAGATGGTATCACATGTCCCAAGAAGGCAAGGCCTGGCCTCATAGGCGGGTTTAAGATGATGCCCTTTTCTGGAGAGATTCTTAATAGTGGAAAGACTGGGCTTTGAAGTCAGAGATCTGAATTTGAATATCTATTACTGACCTCAGATAAGATACTTAGCCTCTCATTTGTAAAATGGAGATATTACTATTAATTTCATATAATTGTTATGAATATTAAATAAAAAATAAAGGCAACAGATTAATTTTTGGTACAATGAGATTAAATGGTTGCTGCTGCTATTGTTGTTGTTGTTGTTGTTGTTGTTGTTATTATTATTATTATTATTATTATTATTATTATTATTATTATTTTATTATCATCCCAGTCAGAGGCATCAGCATCTCTGGACAGCTCTTGGATTTTATGATAAATAACTCTCTGTAAAGAGAGAGTCTTCCCTCCTGTAAAAACTAGCAGTGAAACGATATCAAGAACTTTTGTTTGAACTACAGTCAACACCAGAGAAAGAGAGATATTTGCTTCCTCCCTCCAGCAACAAATGCACATTTTGGCTAGATTGACTGGAGACTTTTTTCTAATCTTTCCTTGACAGACACTGGCAGAAGGAGAGAGTTGAGTCATGAATTTCTCTGGGTTCTCTTCTCATGGTTTGAGTTTAAGAGAAGGGAGGTGTGGAAGCATCTCTGTTAATTGTTCTGTTCAAGCAGATCTCTCCCGCTTGACTTTCAGATATATTAAGACAAGAAATCTGGAAACTATAAATTGTTCTTTGTTTCTATATTTTTATATTTTCTCTCTTTTATTTACGTTCCAAGAGAAGGTTTCTTTTCAAACAGCATATGCTATGTTTTGTAAATCAAAGGGAGGAGGGACGTCCCAATTTGGGATCATGTTTAAGTCATTTGTGTCCTGAGGACTCAGGTGACTACAGCTGTCCCTTGCTATACTTGTCCACTCTCCCTGACTCAAAGATAAACTGGTAGTTAAAGAGCTCTGTAGTACAGCCAAACAGAGGAACAATGAAAGTAACACTAGACTTAAGTCCTTTCTACTTAGAATTAAAAAAAAAAAAAAAATCTCTTGGTGACCATCACCTGTATGAGAATTATTTTCCCTGGTAGAATGCAAACTATTTGAGGAAATGATCCTTGTATCATTAACCAAGATTTCCTTCACAATGTGTATCACAACATCTTACAAATAATAAATGTTAATAAATAATTATAATAAATGTTAATAAATTAATAAATGTCAATAAAGTAATAAATGTTAAGGCTTGCAGTACTTACTTATGCCTCTATTATAATAAGTATATTTGAAAGCAGTATTGCAGATGGTGCAGAAAGAACCTGATCAGGAACGTCTAAGGGCTAGTTGTTACCTCTGGCAAAAGCTGTTTAGATCTTAGTTTCCTCAAATTAAAAAGTTAAACCTAACTTATCTCCAATTTAACTTCAAGTTCTGAAACAAAAGAAAGAACAATGAAGGGAGGGAAGGATGGAGAGAGGAAGGGAGGAAGGGAGGAAGGGAGGAAGGGAGGAAGAAAGAAAGAAAAGCGTGCTTTTCTAATTAGAATATCAGAGAAAATTCCCCCAAGGAAGCGTACTTTCAAATTAATGACTTCAATGCAGGACTTGAGGATGCAGAAGTCTCTGTTACTGTCCAGCTAAAGACAAATTTGGTGAAATGGAAAGGATCTGAAGAGAGAAGTTACTTTACCAGAACCAAATAGATAAAAGAGAGAAAATATGAATGAGTCATAAAAAGTTACCGAGCCCCAATATCATTCTGTAAGTTGGTCCTATGTTGAGTTAGCATGTCTGATCCTTTCATTTAGCCTGTTGTAATAATAAAATTTCTTCTTTTGTTTGCTAAGGCCTGAGCATCCATTCAGCTCCTAGTCTTTGTAATTCGTAAGACAAAAGTCAAATCAGTCAATTAAAATGCATAATATCTGTGGTGTGTATTTCAATGGTTTAGAATTGTTATCTGCTGCTTTACGGAATAACATAGAACAGGGTCTTTTCTGAAATGAAGATAACAAGAATCTTACCTTGCAGTAACAACCTCTAGCAATCAATTATGTTGCTACTGGTTGATAGTAGCAAAACTTTTTTCAACACATATAATCTATTTTAAAAGACAGCACAGATTATATCTTCTGACCAAATTTCCACAAGACCTAAATATTGGATTCTCCTAAATGTCAACCAATCTCGCTTTAGAATACCTCCTATGCACTTCTACATGTAATTTTGGGCTTGCCTCTAATTACTGAACTAAAAATAAAGTGCTACTGGGCTCACTATATTAGGGAGCTAAAATAACTAGAGGTTTCAGAGAGAGGCAATAACTGTTGTTTACTAAAGTTAGTTTTCTATAATAACATGATTTATGTTCAAAGCATGATATTATATGATAAATACATTACAGAAATAAAAGATACAAAAATGTTTATTAGAATGCTGTCACAATCTCAGTCATATTTTCTATCAATCTGAAGACACATATTTTCTATCATTCTGTAGGTCTGGGAGATGCTAATATATCAGACACCAACATAAACTATGAACAACAGGGGCTCTCCAGTTATGAAGAGAAAAAAAGCACACTAAAATAGAATCACTTTCCAGCTGACATTACTCAAATTTCATTTAGATTGGCTAATTTTTAGTATTTCCTTATCCAAGACCCAAAACACCTAATCAGCAACTTATGCATATTTAGCATAAGATGCAATGAATTAAATTCCAAATCAAGGTCACAACAGGAATGCTGAGGACAGTTATAACACTTTAAAGACAAAATTCAAGTTTAATAGAACAAATTATAGCAGAGTTAGATCATACCAATTTTTATATAGCCTATGACAAAGTTGATTTTATATCAAAGTCTAGAATATCAATATGTTGGTTTAACTATTACATCTAAATTACACCTTGTCTAATTTTTGAAGCAATTAGGACATAAAATAAAGAAGAGGAATGAGAGAGAATTAAGATGTTTTTATTGCTATGGTAGCTCAGTGCTTATAAATACAGGACTATTTATAAATAAATCTGCATACAAAATAACACGAACCCCAAACTTATTCCTGAATCTATGTGAGAATTTCCTCCCCCAATTTTTACACCCCCCTCAAACCCCTCTGGTCTTGTTACAAATATGCAAATAAATTTAAAACCAAACCATGGAAGTTGTATTTCTCAGATGAGTCACAAATGTAGACTTTTGATTTCATGAAGTTTGTGTTAAAATATGAATAAAATACATACTGGGGGTATAATGTGGACTCTGGTAGCTACAAAGCCATGTCTATAACTGGAAAAGTCATGATTGAAGGTAAAGTAATCATGATATAGAGCAATAATTTACAATTAAGGAAAAATACACCTCACATATTCAATCTTGAACAATACATTTTGGTCACAAATTCATCATTCATATTGCTTATTAGAAAGTAAATGAAGGTCTCACAGGAATTAAATGATGTTGAACAGTAAATGAGATGACTGTAAACTTGGTCTTTAAAATTCTGTGTGAGCACAGCATAATGTTGACAAATAGTTTTTAAAACATCTTTCCAGTTATTACAAGTATTTTATTATACACACATAAAGACAAGCTCTTTAATAAGTATCCACCTCTATGTAGATCAATTTTTTAAGAAAAAATTCTGCTTCATTAATTTTTTAAAAATTCAACATGTCCAATACTGCCTCAGTTTCATTCTCTGTTACTGCTGTCTAATATGGTAGCCACTAGCTGCATGTGGCCATCAAGGGCTTGAAATGTAGCCCGCATGACTGAGGAAGCCGATTTTCAATTTTATTTCATTTTAACTAGTTTAAAATTAAATAGTTCCCTGTACATAGGGGTTAATATGTAGGACAGTACTTTTCTGTACATTAAAAAAAGTGTTCATATGATTTTTTGTGTGTAATTCTGCCCTCAAAAAATATTACTCAAGTTCAGCCTTGGAATGATTGATTTATTGATTGATTACCATAAAAAAAACTCCACAAAGAAAAGAATCAGGTATTTTTAATCTACTATTATATCCTTAGAACTAACACTCTCTCTCTCTCTCTCTCTCTCTCTCTCTCTCTCTCTCTCTCTCTCTCTCTTTCTTGGTGCTATACCACTTAGCTATATCTCCAGTCCTTTTTAATTTTATTTTAAGACAGGGTCTAATTTGTTGCAGTTCTTGCTAAGTTACTGAGACTGACCTCAAATTTGTGATCCTCCTGTTTCAGCTTCCCAAGTCACTGGGATTACAGGCATATACCATCCTAGATCCTTGGTACTTTTCTTTGTGTAAATGAATAAAGACTGCTAAAACATAAAAGTAAAAAGGGATATTCTTCTTTTACTGTTACTTTATTAAGTCTTTGCTAACCACATTGATAATCTTCAAACTGGACAGAGGAAAGAAAACTTGGTAGCAGACAGGCAGGACCAGATCAACCTCTTGGTTTCAAAGAGTTTAATGTATAATCTTTCAAAATGAGTCAAACTCCTCCCATGTTTTTACATAGGCAGAATTAATATTCTCAAAATTTTACCAAAAGTGCTATACAGATTCAATGCAATACCCATTGAAATACCAATGACATTCTTCACAGAACTAGAAAAACCAGTGCTGAAATTCATTTAGAAAAATAAGAGACTGAGAATAGCCAAAGCAATCCTTGGCAAGAAGGGCAAAGCTGAAGGCATCACAATACTGGTCCTCAAATTATACCAAAGAGATATAGCAACAAAAACAGCATGCTACTGGCTCCAAAATAGACATGAAAATCAATGCAATAGACTATAAGGCACAGGAACAAATCCACATAAATACAGTTATCTGATACTAGACAAAGATGTCAAAATTACACATTGGAGAAAAGAGCGCCTTAAATGATGCTGGGAGAACTGGAAATCCATATGTAGAAGAATGAAATTTAACTCCTGTACTCACCCTGGACAAATGTCAACTCAAAGTTTATCAAAGACCTAGGAATTAGACCAGAAACCCCACACCTGCTAGAAGAAAATGTAGGCCCAACACTCCAACATGTTGACCCAGGAACAAACTTCCCTATCAAGACTTCTAAAGCACCAGAAATAAAAACACAAATCAATAAGTGGGATGGCATCAAATCAAAAAGCTTCTGCACAGCAAAGGAAACAAGTGCATGATGAGAGAGCCTACAGAATGGGGGCAGATCTTTGCCACCTGCTTCTCAGATAAGTATATACAATAAGAGCTCCAAAATTTTAACATCAAAATGAAAATAAGTAACTCAATCAATAAATGGGCAAAAGAACTAAACAGACACTTCTCAAAAGAAGAAATATAAATAGTTAACAAATACAAATATATGAAAAAAAATGTTCAACATCTATAGCAATTAGGGAAATGTAGCTCAAAAAACTACATTGAGATTTCATCTTTCTCTAGACAGAATGGCAATTATCAAGAATTCAAACAATATTAAACATGAGAATGTGGGGGGGAAAAGGTACCTCATACATTGCTAGTGGTACTACAAATTGGTGCAACCACTCTGGAAAGCATTATGACAATTTTTCCGAAAACTAGGAATGGAACCACTATTTGACCCAGTTATCGCACTCAGTATATAATCCAAATGGTTTAAAATCGGCATACTACAGTGATACAGCCATGTCAATGTTTATAGCATCACAATTCACAATAGCTAAGCTATGAAGCCAAGCTAGGTGCCCTCAAGAGATGAATAAATAAAGAAAATGTGGTACATATGCACAGTGGAACGTTACTCAGCCATAAAGAATAATAATTTCATGGCATTTGCCAGTAAATGGATGGAACTGGAAATTATCATGCTAAGTAAAATAAGCAAATCCCCAAAAGCCAAAGGTTGAATGTTTTCTCTGATATGTGGAAGCTAATCAAAAATGAGGGGGATTAAAAAGAAAGAAAGAAAGAGGGTAGGGAGGAAGAAAGAGGGAATTTTATCAAAATAGAAGAAAAAGTCAGTAGGGAAAGGGGATTGAAGAGAAAGAAGGGACAGGAAAAGGGAAGAACAGTGGAATTAATCTGACCAAACTCTCATAGATACACACATGAATATACCATAGTGAATCCCAATATCAAGTATATCCACAAGACACTAATTTGAAAAAAAAACTTTATAAATAAATTTTAGAAAGATCAGTAGTGTATAGGAAGGAGAACAGGGAAAGAAAGGAGCGGGGAGGGAGGAAGTGCCTGGGACTGAATTACAGCAAATCATGTTCCATGCTTTTGTGATCATGTCAAAATGTATTCTAGTCTTACATATAACTGAAAAGAATCAATAAAAAATTTAAAAATGGGCTAAACCACTAATTTTCTAACAAAATTTTAACCTATAATATTATAGAACAAATTTGGTATAGAAATATCTCTGGTTATAATTATGTATTATTACATTAGAATTAAGTGATTTATAGTTGGATTTGTGCTATCTTTAGCTCTAAAGAACACAATTTTAATTCCATAGATTAATAAGAAAAATTCATTTTCACTATACGAAGTGTAAGAATATCAGGAAAAGATGTGTTAGAAGAGTTACAGTGGTTTGAAGTGAAAAAACTGGTACCAAAACCTGGAAGTAAATCCTATAGAATAGCTAATAACGCCAATCCTTCAGTTTGACTACAATCTTAAAAAGTATTATATTGGGGAGAATGACTTTTTGAATTATTACACTTTCCTAAGGCATTCTATTAAGTAGTCAAATTTTGCATTTTATAATATTATACTTTTATTATTTCTGGTCTGGTTACAAATGTTTTAATGCCAAAGATGTATTTTTGTCATCGGTTTAGTTCAATTTTATTAAATTGCTAAATATTTGCTAAAGATTATGATAGTCTGGAAAATATTAGAGAAGGAATTGAACATTTTCATTCAAAGATTCAAAGTAACATCCTGTTTTAATTAATAGTACTTGGACAGGATAAGTGATATTGCTAAAATAAAACACTAATTTGAAAATTATTTTCAAATTACAGAAAAGCAGGTATAATTTAGTTTCAGCTAACATTTACTTTCATATTATCACTTAATAATATTTGTTTTAGTCAGTTTTTGTATTGCAATAACCAAAAGATGTAACAAAAACAATTTAGAGGAGGAACAATTTAAAAGTTTATTGTGGCTCACAATTTCAGAGGTTCAATCCACAGTCAGGCAGCTCCAAAGCTCTGGGACAAAGGTGAGGCAGAACATCAAGGCAGAAGGGTGTGTCAAAGGAAAACTGCTCAGGACACAGCACCAGGAATCTGAGAAAGAGCCCCACTCACCAAAGACAAAACACAACCCCAAAGTTAGGTCTCCAGTGACCTACTTCCTCCAGCCACACCTTGCCTGCCTACAATTGTTGCCATTTAATCCATGAGTAGATTAAGCCACTAATTAGGTCACAATTCTCATAATCTAATCATCACCTCTGAAAATTCTTGCATTGTCTCACACATGAGCCTCATATTTAAACCATAACATATGAGGGGAGTGCCTCATATTTAAACCATAACAATATTAAGTTGAATTTGATTAGTTTTGTAGGGTGGTTTAGTACTCAATTTATATTTTATTGTATAGTTGTATATGAATTATGTACACAGGAATTCCAAGCTACTTTTATGTTTGAACATGACCAATTAACAATGAAATAAAAATAAGTTAAGTCAATACCATAAATCAAAATGGAATATGGGTTTGTTGTTGTTCATTTTCTTTCCTTTGAAAGAGATTGCTTTATAAATCAAGTTTGGTGTAGTTGAGTGTCATTTCAATGACTGTCTACAATCTTCAAGAAGAAATCCAAGATTTATCATAAAAGAGCTCTGGCCAACTTTTCCAGCTTTCTCTCTTTCTGATAATAACTCTGTATTGCAAGCATATCTGCATACCTAGATTTCCAGAAAACTTGTTTTCTAATATCTCCATGCTATATAATATTCTTTCATTTGGGGGGTATTGTTTCATTTTAACATGTTTTATTGCTTTTAATTATACATAATACTGGGATTCATTGTAACATATTCAAACATACATATAACAAAATTAGGTCCATTTTATTTTGGTTTATTTTTAATTAACTGAATTTAATTATTTTTCTTTTCTTTTTTATGCTGTTTTTGTTGTTGTTACTGTTGTTGTTTTGGCTTAGACTGCTACTTCATACAGTATAGTATTTTGTCTTAAATTTAATGATATGATAAACTTCCCCCAAGGTATCCCCTATTTCTTACTTTTTTATGCACCCTCTTTCATCACACTTGGTACTCAACATTGTATTGATGTTTTGATTAGCCTGTTACCTTCATTTATCCATAAATTCCTCAAGTCCAAAGACAAGGACTATATCTGTATATCCAGTGCCTTGCTTACCTTCAAATACATAATTAGCAATTTATAAACAGTTTTAAGTAAATGGATATTGGGTTAAATGAGCATTTGCCTACTTGAAATTTGCCTAAAACCTGAGGAACTGTCTCCTGGAGTATTAAAATATCTTGATAATTGGATTAATCCACTTTAAATAACCAGAGAATAACAGAAGACTAAAATATTGTCATAAGAATTAAGTTAAGCATATAACTGACCTATTGCAAACAGGAATAAAAAGTGAATTATGAACACTTACATCCATGTCTATGTGTGACAGCTTTCTATAAACTGGGAGGCTTAAAACAATAAAAATAAAATCAAAGAGTTAGCAAGGAAATGGTCTCTAAAAGCTCCAGGGAAGAATCTGTTCCAAGCCTTTCCCTTCCCTCTAGTTGTTGGCCATGGTTGTACATAGAAAGAACTCCAAACTCTGCCTTCATGGCATAAGAAATTCCCTGGGTGTCTGGCTTTAAGTCTATTCTCTTCTTGTAAAGACACCAATTACATTATATTAGAGGCCCATTCTAATGAACTCAAATCAGCATTGCAGATTACATCTGCAAAGACTTTATTTTGAGATAGGTTACATTGTATAGAAAATGAAATGAAAATTTTGGGGACCCAACAAATGTTCATTAAGAGAAAAGGTATGTTAAACCAATGCAACTTCCATTTGTCAAGGATACAGTGTACATTGACTTAAAAGGCATTTAACATCGTCACAAATTAAGAAAATAGAGAGGAAGCTATCAGCTGGTTTAGGTGAATTAAATTAATTTTTAAAATCCCCAAAGTACATATATTGCATATTTTGCATATTACCATCCTTGATGGGTAGTCTATAGTGCTCTGATGCTATATATTGTAATGTATCCTTTGAAATTCTATATCTTTTTCAGAAATTTGGATCAAAGATACTTACTGAATTTATGCAAAATTAAAAAACATAGGAGTTGATAACGTAGAAAAATCTTCACATACTCATGTTAGACCAAACATTAATTTAATTTAATTTTATAAGGATAAATGTAAAATCTTGTTTACAGGTTCAAAAAGCCACTTGTACAATTATAAGACTGGACAGAATCAACCTAGTAGCTGGTTATAGATACATGGGTTTTTGAAAGTTCATAAAGCAAATAACATAATGTATTTAACAATGGCAATAATAGAAAATACTAATATAATCATAAGTGACACTCAGACCTATTCACAGAACCCAGAAAAAGGTCATAACATTGCTACACCCTGGAAAACCTATTCATTAACTGAGCTAACTACATCCAGAGCCTGAAGTGTTCTAAGAAAGCAAGGTGGAATGGCTGAATTTTAATTTTGAAAAACAGAAAACAAGGGACACATAGATCAGAAGGATAGTCATGTAAAAGAGCACTGGACTCATTATACAATATGCAGTTGAGCAAAGATCAGAAGGAGGAGTATCTCAGTAAAACATACAGGCAAAAGTGTCTTGTCAATTAGCCCTATTCAAAAGCATAATTGCCACCTTGTGAACTGTGGATATGATCATGCTGTGTGGATGACCAGTTTAGGCCCCAGTTCCTCAGAAAGGCACATACATGCACAGAGAGACTTTCTAAACACCAGTCTATTACTAATGGACTGATTTCATCTAATGTCAATCTGTTTACCATTCTCTGCCTAGGATTACTCCATATCTCTGTGTAGTGAGTGAGAGAATCCAGACCATTCTTCCTGCTCTGATACCAAGTGAGGGAGCTAAGAAAAAACGTTTTGAAGACTTTAATCCACATTCCAGAGAAGGACCTTAAAGACACCATGGAGCCCACTGGGAGAGTTCTCGATGCAGTATATGTACAATACTAGAGAGAAATGTTAACTAAAAGTGATAAATATATAAATAAAATCAGATAAAATACTGGAAATATACTGGCATATAAACCAAAAAAACTTCAGGGAGAAATTTTAGTTTCAGTGGTGGTTGAATGCAGGGTACAAGACATCTCACCAGCACTGAGACACTTTTTTTATTGGCTTTGTTCTCATTGACTTCATAGTTAGGGAAGTTCTCTCTAAAGCTGACTCTCAGCAGACCAGACTCAGCTCCTCTCAGTTAACCAAGGCAGTAAAGAGGGGATACCTCAGCCCTAGCAGTTCTAGCCAAAGTTCAGGCCTGACTCTCTTTGACTCCATTTAGGTTAAAAGCCAAATATAGAATTCATCACTCTGACACTAACTGACCATCAAGAGTAGGGTTGGAGGAGGGGCAAAATGTGTGGAATGCAATAAGAAAAGGATGGGAGGGCCTATTACCAGAAGCACAGAAAACATGCTGGGTAAGAAAAAAAGAATGCATATGACATACAGTCCTTTTCAGAGGAAATGTGGTTCTTCACACTAATATTAAATATAATTAAAGCTCCATGATATTGGGATAATACACAACCACATCACAGATGGTATTTCATCACAATTAACTGAGTCCTTTTTAATCAAATTAACTGTAGACCCTTTCTGGATAAAGGTAACAAAAGCTCTAGGTAACATGTATTTATAGTAAGTATTCAGTCTGATATAAGCCTTTTCCTTCTGTGAAAAATTGACTAACATCATGAAGATTAAAATGAATGAAAAAGAATTTATAAAAAAGTCACAAAATATAATTTGTCATTCTTAACATAAAATTACTTCCATAGGAACAAGGCAGATTTCTCCAAATGAGAAAAAAGTAGAGTCCCTTCAGAATAATCGTTGAAATATGAATGTTAATTAAGACAGAAGACAAGATAACGAAGAAATAAAGAAAAAATACAGACATCTAATAAGTTAAAGCAACTATGGTTGAAATGCAGAAATGATACAAAATTACCATGTTGTAAAAAATTTTATAATTCCTACTTTAATTCAAACCTTTAATCAAACAAGCTATAGAAATGCATTGTGTTTAACATAAAGAACCAAGCAAAGTACCACATTCAATTATATACTCACCAATCCTATTGCCTTCAAACTTTCTTTCCACCAGGCTGTCATACAAATCCTACATGAGTTCTCTCTTATAAATAAATATTTTCACAACCCTAGCTACCTCTTAAAAACTTAGGATGGTTTTCTGGTATTAACTGCATTAAATCTAAATCTCCTGTCCTGAATTTTAAAGCCCTTTGTAACTTATACAAGCCTTTAGCAATCCTATTTGCTACACTCCTTAGCAGGTACTCTACATTTCATTTTGAGCTTGTTATTATTCAGATGTACATTCCCTGCTTATTTCTATCTCCAGAATTTTGTTCATACTGATTCTATACTATGGAACAAAGAATAATGGTCCTGGAAAAACTTCCACATCCTAATCCTCAGAACCTATGAATGTGTCACCTTCCATGGAAAAAAGAGTCTTTACAGATGTAAGCCAAAGACCTAGAGATGGGGAGATTATTATCCAGTTGGGCCTAATAAAATCACAGGTTCTTGATAAGAAGAAAGCATAGTGTGAGTGATGCACTCTGAAGATGCAGTAAAGGGCCATCAGCCAAGAGATAAAAGCAGTCTCTAAGAGCTGGAAAAGGCAGGAAAAATGCATTTCACCCCAGAGCCTCTACAAATAATCAGCCCTGCCAATACCTTGATTTTGGCCCCATAATCTTCTTTTAGATCTCCAATCTCCAGAACTATAACATAATAAATTTGTGTTATTTTAAGACACTAAGTTTGTGATACTTTGTTAAGACAATGTCAGAAACTACCAACACTGTCTTTAATAAATACTAATGTTCAACACCACATACTCTATGAAGCCTTTTCTGACCTTTCCCTTGAAATGGACACTTTCTCTATCAAGGGAATCACACAATATTCTTTCTTTTCTATTGCGTTAATTGTTTCAGGCAGACGCTGAACCTCTTGAGAGAAAGCCTCACTGGAGCTGACGTGGACTGCCTGAGCAGTGCACCTCTTAGTCACATTTGCCTTTGGTCAGAAGCACCCACCCAGGGATGATCACACAAGGTCATCTGCCTGTACCCATGGAACTTGGCAAGAAGAAAAATGACTGTCTTTTCCCTCTGGAACAACATCTTGGAAGGGATAAAACATAGGCATTACCAACTAAAGGAATATTCAGAACAGGTTAAATTGAATTTTAGAGTCAAGGAATGAAAGCCTTACGGGTTTAGATGTGGGAGTTCATTCCACTGGGGATTCAAAGACAACCTCATGGAGGAGCTGGCACAGTGTCCTGCTTATCCTTAATGTGTATATGATGTCCCTTCTTCCTTTCTTCTTCCTTTACACTAATCATCTTCCTGTGTCACATTCTGGTGTTTCTGTTTCATTTCAGGATTACCCCAGTAAGAAACAGGCCAGGAACAACTCACCCCTCTCAAACACCTCTGACGGACACTCTCTGCCCCCATACCCTGTCTTCATTCTGTTTCCTTTGCCATGATCTAACACCTCCATTTACATTTCCAATTACTTATTATCATTTTCATTAGTATATTCTATCAGCATTCACTATAGAGAGCTTTCTTTTCTTCAAATATAAATATCTGAAAGCACAGGAATAATGACCACTCAGGTGAGCAACTTTATATGTACATTGAAGTAGATCTTTATGATGTCATCAGTTCACCTGATCTTAAAAACTTATCTAGTTAAAATGCAGGACAAAAAAAAAAAAAAAACTCAATTTTACAGCATTATCCAAACTTGTTTCCTCAAAATGTACTGCTTCATAAAAAAGGAGTTCAAAATTTGGGGAAGAGTGGATTACACAGCTAAATCTTTACTGCAGAGCATCTTGGAGCCTTTATTATCTAAAGTGCTTTGTGAATCCATGAAGGTAACCTAGGTTATAACATTTCATAAAATTACTCTGACAACAATTCTAGTTTTATTGTTGTTTACTGGTTGGTATTTGTAGGTTGTTTATTTTGGTTGTATTATCTGAACAGTTTTAGAAATGATAATTTGGGAAGCACCAACATAGTGTAAAGGAAAAAGCAAGTATGCTCTGAAATTTTAGTTTTAGTATTAGACCATCCATTAACTAGCTGCATGACTAAAGCTTCTGTGAACTGTAATAATTTCCCCATTTATAATTGAAGGAGCTAAATTAGATTATTTCTGAGGTTCCTTCCAGCTCCAACCTTCTATGATTCTATTTTCCTTGAATTAACCTAATTGTCCAGTGGTTTGGATTGTGTTCAGATACAAACAACTAATACTTTCACTTCCAATTACACTGGATCCTTGGAAAAGAATTATAGGAACTCTTATAATAAACTTTTCATATATAAAAAGCAAGGATTCATATAGAGTCAACAGCCTATAAATATCAGTTACACCATAAAGTTCAAAGGATGACAGTCATAGGACTAAAAAAGTGCTCGAAAGGGAGACATACCTCAAGCCAAACTCTGACTTTATTAATTATCATGCTTCTCAATTTTTTGTTTTTGAGTTTTTATAGGAAGTCTATTAAGATCAAGAATGATTTTACAAGTTGCCAAAACTCACAAAACTAGGGACTGTTCAGTCCTCTTTACAGTGCAGTATTCTTATTAAAAATTTATTACCCATGAAAAAGAATGATAATGAATACCAATTTAGCCATCATCTACCTAAAGAAGTAAAATGATGTCAAATTTGTTGAAGCCCATTAGGCTCCCTGACTCAGAAAGCAGTCTTCCTCTTTTCCCTAAAATCTGCAATATTTTCAATAGTGAATAAAACAAAGAAATAAACAAGAAGTTCTAAAGTAATGCCAGTTACAATCAATTCTAAACAATTGCCCAGGATAATTCAGCATATCAATTTGATTGATTAAAATGTTCTCTGCATGAATACATATTTTGTTTTATGAGATATTTAAATGCTAGTCACTAATAAGGGGGTATGGAAATAAGTAGGGGAGGATATAAATGTCAATTCAATATGTAAGAAGAACATGTGTCAGAAGTTCCTTCAGAACATGCCTATCCATGGCAAGGTGTCATGATCAGGTTTCTCTCCACGGAAATTTTCACAAAGTAATTCATCTCTTTCCCCTTTCCTCTGTTATGGTTTGGATTTTAGGTGGTCCTAAGAGCACACATGTGAGATAATGCAAGAAGGTTTAGAGGTGAAATGACTGGGTTATGAGAGCTTTAATTTAATCAGTGCATTAATCCCCTGAGAAGGATTAACTGAGGGTAACTGCAGGCAGGTAGGGTGTGGCTGGAAGAGGTGGTGTGCATTTGGGGTACATATTTGGCTTAGCTTAGTCTCTCTCTCTGCTCCCAGGTGTGATGTCTTGAGAGGCTTTTCTCCACCACATTCTTCCTCCATGATATTCTGCTGGCTGTCTATGGACTGAGATTTCTGAAATCATGAGCCCCAAAATAAACTTTTCTTCCTTAAAATTGTTCTTGTCAGATCTTTTGGTTGCAGCAACAAAAAAAGTTTACTAAAACACCCTCTTCTCTTTCTTTCTTCCTTTTATTCTTTCTCTGTTTGCCAAAAAAATAAATAAAAACCAACTCATCCTTCCACATTCCATTTCAGTCCATAATACCTTAAGATGGGAGGTTTATAGATGCATTCCCATTATCTAAGAGACAAAGATTTTATTCAACATTACAAACAATTAGTGGAGCTGCTACAAGGAAGGCATGGTGAGCATGGGGTCGAACCTGTCCTGTTCAAAAGGGAGTTTTGCATGAATTTGCAATTGCCAATTGTGCACTTTATTTTTCCCTACAAGCTCCAGTTTCCAAACTGTTCTTGTATAATTTTAATAAAGTCAAGATATATACCAAACTTCTGAAAACTGGAGTGAGAGGTAAAATGGAAGAAAGACAAAAATGCTTGAATGAGCATTAAATTATTATTTCCCAATGGCTTGGGAATGCAAAATGTGTGTTATAAGATTTAAAATGCCTAATTCACCCAGATACAATGTATTCCCTTAGGACTTTACACATCTAATTTACAAGAGAAGCTCTCTGAATTTAGTGCTAGGTGAAGCTGTTTGTTTTCATTTGACACTATCTGCAATTTTACCGCCATTATTTCACAGAAAATTATGTATGTCAAAATATGCATTTATTGCCATTGAAATTTACTCCCCACAGAATAAAATTTATCTAAAGAGAAAAAAATATTATAACTTGGTAATGAAAGAATATAGGATTTTAATTAACTTATAAGTTTAATTAACTTATATATTGGTGAGAGATATGATGTTATGATTTTATCATTTCTGACCCCTAAACTTTAAAATATCTCATGTTAAAATTCTCACAATTGAGGAATTCATTCATTTATATTCTCATCAGAGAAACACATAAAAATTGAATATTTGAGGGTTATCATTGAGCCAACTAGCAGACTTTCAGTATCTCTCTCATCTTCTCTGTGTATACAAACCTATATTTGGATAAGAAAAATGATATTTCCCTTTGCTACTATACATTGTAGGTATTCAGAGAAAGCAAATTACTATTGAAGGGAAATTAAGTGACACTACCTAATCACTTACATTCACCCTGTTTGCCTTCAATGGCATCTTTGAAGTTTTAAAAGATTAGTATTAGAAATGCTATATAGATTATATGAAATAATAAATGTGAATATATTTTGTAAACATTTTGAAAGATCTATACAAATACAACTTAGTACAATCCTTGTATATAATATTCACTAAACCACAATGCATATACTCATAAAATGGTATAGTAGCACACAAACTATGAGCTGATTGGTAGGTTATTCCAAAGGGAAGAAGTTCTAGGAACTTGCCAACAACACAAACAGGATCATATTTTCTCTAAACAGGATTACTGAGGGTGTGAGGGGGGATAGCCACTTGTATGTGGAAGAGATGCCAAGTTCTTGAGCTGTGATTTTTCTTCTGCTTCTTGCTTGTAGGAAAGCCACTTCATATTGCCATGCATAAGGATAATATTTTGTAGCGTCTTTTGCAGCCAAGCAAGGCTCTTAGGCTAAATTTTGATTAGTGGGCTATACATTGAAAAGTCACATTAATGTGTGCTTAAAATAAAGGGTTTCCTATTCATCCATCCTTCTCTCCTCCTGTTAGTTGAAATGTACAAGACATTGGAATTCAAGCAGACATCCTGGGCCATGAGGACAGATCTACATGCTGTGGGAAATGGAGTACTAAAATAAAAGATACCTAGGTTCCTGATACACAAATACCAACTCTAGATGGCCTACATATTTCACATGAAACAGAAATAAACTTTATTTTGGAACTTTAGTTACTCACGAGGAAACCTTATCTTATACTTTCTCCCTCTTTCTCTCTCTCTCTCTTTCCCCTTCTTCCCTTCCCCTCTCTCTCCTTCCCCCCCTTCCTTTATCTCCCTCCCTCCTTCCCTCTCCACTTTCTATATATCTACATATACACACATACATATATGTAAACCCACATATATACTGTGTATTATTCATATGTATATGCCCAAATGCACTGCATAAAGACAATAATATGTATATAAATATTTATAGACATATATGCATTTATATTTGTATACATTTAATTTGAAGAAAAACTAAAACAGGAAAAAAGAACAGATACTTTAAACATGAAATGCTCCAAAAGGACTATAGTATTACCCTCTCCAACATAATTTCTATATTGTCAATACAATAGTCATTGTAGAGACAGACATCATTACCCTAGGTATATGTATGATTACACAAATGGTGTGACCCTACTTTGTGTACATCCAGAGAAGCGAAAAATTGTGCTTCATTTGTGTAGAATTAATCAAAGAGCATTCTGCTGTCATGTATAACTGAATAGAACAAATGAAAAACAAAGTTAAAAATTTGAAAAATAAAATAGTCATGTATTCTAATTCTAAATTCGATCATATCAGATCCTATAAAGCCTCAATGGTTTCTATTTCCTTCACAATTAAGTCCAAGTAGTGAAGCAGGGCATGCAGGTCCTTCCTAAGGGAGCTCCTGGATCCCTCTCCTGCATGCATCTTGTACTCCAGCCTCACCTGCCTCTATGCCTTCATACAGATAAAAGCCTTTCTCTTCCACTTGGAATCACTCACTCCAGCTCCTACTCTCTACTTTGCTAATGACTAACTATCCTTTAAAATCCAGTTCAAGTCTTACTTGCCTAGCTGTCTTTCCATGACAGTTCCACATTCTTTCTCCTGTTGTCCTTGCTGGATCAGTTCCTTCATGCTCCCTTATGATTTCATGCTTTTATGTAGTCTTTTGACAAAAATCTAAATACCTTCTGAGCAAAAGATTCTATCTCACTCTATTATAACTAACAAGTACACTGACACTGATTTTTAAAAATGTTATCCCATACTAGAAAACATAGTATATTATTCAATTCCTTTAATTCTTATTGCCCTGTATGGATGTTCTGCAATTGACTAAATAGTTTAGTATTGGGAGTTTGCCCTACTCTGTGTTCAACTGCAGACTCACCAAGCACTATATTGTCATAATTTCTTGACATGATTTATCTCTCTGTCTCCACTTATGTGGCCTCCATTAGACAGCAGCCTCCAGAAATCAAAGTATTTTAAATGTCAAGATCCAAATACCATTTTTCTCATTCATAAAAGGAAAAAAAAAAAACCTTCCCCACTTTCTACTAAAACTGCACTTACGTGCATCCAGTCCCTTGGTGCCACACTTTTCCCTGCCCGTTTTATTTCATTTCCTATACAGCTGATTGGACCTCCTGCCAATCATTTCAGCTACTCTCAGTTGCGCTATTAAGTCCTCATTCCTTTCAGCCCCATATTGTGTCACATCTACCCAAACAATCATTACATCTGGTTGAATTAATTATCTGTTAACAATGCCATGTACTAGTGGGAGAAGCAAAGAGAGACTGTGACAGAGCTGAGTATGTTTTGGTTAAGTGTCAGGCATCAAAACTAAGGAAGGTAATTGTTCATAAGATTAGCAATGAAATTAACTGAGTAAACACCATGAAATTTGGTCCCTCAAATTGGAAGTAATATCAGTCTTACATTTCCATGACTGCACCAGAGACTCTCATCTGCTGTAAGTTATAATGTCATTTTCATCTTTGGCCAGTAGGGCCTGAGACCTACCTAATTCTTTCTCAGTCTCTGAAGCCTATTACCACAGTGATTCTAGATAAATCATTCTGAAACTTGCCTGAGAAGGCCTCTCTCTAAAGGGGGAAAAAAGAATGAATAATCACTGTGCCTAACCACTATGTTCTGAAGGTAAGTTGTCTGAAAAAGTCTTTTAAAGATGCTGAGAACTAAAAATGATTCTGAATGAGCAACCTATTTTTATTTCAAAGGCTTTGAAAGAAAAATTCATCATCACAGGCTGTTGGGAAAATAGCACAATTGTTTTTATTTCCCATGCCTTCTGGTTTCTTTTTAGGGCTGTACTTTTCCTTTATAGCCAACAGGTGTTTGTGCTGTAATAAGTGCAATGATTTAGTAAACACCTAATTCATCATTTCTGGTTGCTGGCTAGCAAGGTTATAGCAATTGTTTGCCCCATAAGTATAGTTAGAAAAGTTTATTTCTTGGGTGCTATATTCTTTTTGATTATTGGAAAAGCAATTGATTTCCTTTCCAGTTAGACATCTTGATATATCCTCCTACTGTGGTCCATTCTCTATTTTAGAATAACCAATTCTTCTAAGACTTATTGAGAACATGAACAAGAGGGAAAAATATAGTCAGTACAAAAGGGGTATTAAGACAAAGAAAGAAAACCCCTTCTTAAAAGCAAATATAAAAGACTACAGTCCAATCCAGTACTTTAAATACTTTTTAAAAACCTACAAAATTGTCCATCAGGTTGCAATAAATTACTTTCAGTGTACTATGTCTTTTCTTGACAATAGTAAATATACATTAAATGAAAACTAGGTCCAATCAATGTCTTTTGCAATGCCATGCCTCTAGGTTTACATTTTCTATCCTTCCTTCTTGTTGAAGTCACTTAAGCACATTCCTAAGGATATAAAATGTACTTAATTATCTCATGCCCCTCAGAAGATAATTATATTGTATATTTACTGGAAAGTTGGACATAGTATTTTTAGTCTCTTCATTTTTTATTTTCTCTAAGATGATTTCTTGTATGTTAAAAAGAACCCCAAAAATCATGGAGATGAAAAAGTATAAAGAAGGACAAATCAGACAAAAAGTCAAATGACAGAAAATAAATCACTTCACCATATGAATAGATTCTCATAAACTTCTGAAGACAAGAATCTTGCCTTTTTAATCTCTGATGTGTCCAAATGCAGCCCCTCAAGCCTCAAACATTTCAAAACCTATTGCCCCTGTCTCATGGCTCACTTCTACAGCCAGGAAAAGGCCAATAATAACATACTTATTACAGGACCATTGAAACTTGAAGAATTTTAGAGCAAAGATGAAACATATGATTTTATTTTACTCAAGTACTAAAATTGTTGGGGTTTTTTATTATTTTTAAATCTCCTCAGATGTCTGCAAAACTATTACATGTCTTGGCTTCACCTCCTGCTGTCGGATAAAATTCTAGTTATTCACAGTATCCACAAATGACAGCTGTACTCATGGTCTTTCATACTTGTTGAAAACTGTTTAAAGGAACAGAAGCTTTTATTGCAACCAAAGCTCCTTCAAATATGACAAAGCATATTAAATTTTGGCATTATGCAAATAAGTACAGTTTAAAGGGTTTTTTAGTGCTGGTTTTTTATTTATAATAGAAAGTTGCTGAAAAATAGAAGCTTGTGAAAACTTCCATACTCAGAGCATATCTTATGTAAATTAAAACCTCTTCACCTCTCTGACTCTAACTTTGCTAAATTGATGCAACTCCAATTATATGCCAATACTGTTTACTTTGTATAGTGTACTCTAGTATCAATCTAATTCATTAACTTCATTTGCACCGGACTGCCTCTTCTGAGTTTAATCATCCCCAATTAAGTAATGATAACCTGATCCTTAGTCTCCTTAAATCTGCCACTCTCTATATATTATTTATTTATTTATATTTTAACCTTTGACACCCAAAATCTTCAAATTTATTATCTATACCAAATGAATGCACTCCATTAAAATCCAACTCTCCACTGAATGTTTCTCTAGTATTAAATGCATTTGTGACTGCAAACCAGCAGCCTGTGCATCTAAATTGAGTGACTGTTCCTTTATTTTGATTCTTCATCTCACTAGCTGGAAAAACATTGAGATGATGCAAGTAATGCAGCCCTTCCTGTCCTGCTGATAAGCTCCAGAGTGGTGGCTGTGGCTCTCTAGATTACTCCTCTCCATTTCTTCCCCCTGAAGCTTGAGTTTTCTGGAAGGCTCAGAGGACAGCCACTATGACATTGCTACACATTCTTTGGGAAGTTTAAGATTCTAATATCACCTTGTAGGGGACGGATCATGACTCTGAACTCCCACACTTAGCTTCTGTATTTCTTGTTGGCCACAGAATAGCTCCAGTTGGATATTACACTATCCAATCTTTTTTGACATGAAATTTCATTTAGCTAAGTCACTCCAAACCACCTCTGCAAAAATACAACTGCAGTTTTTACAGATCTTTATGCTACATAAACATTGCATGAAACCTCATTTGAACAACAGTAGACTTCTGTTTAAGTTGATTCTTTCAGACTAGAGAAAAAACCACAAGAGTTCCATTCTGTGGCAATGATGACAGAATATAAAAGAGAATATTATAACCTGTAACCCATTAAGGAATATTTGGATGGTTTCAAGGTTTGCAAAGTTAATGAAGCTATTAGAAATATCACTGTACAAATCTTTTTTATGAACACTGCTCTTATTTCCTTTGGGAAATAATATGCCCAGTAATGAAACTGTAAGATCATAGGGTAGGTGTACATTTAGCATTACTAATGATTGCCAGTTTTGCAAAGTGGTTGAACCAATCACATTTCCACCAGCAAAATATGAGAGTTCTATTTTCCTCTCATGGTGCTGACCTCCAGGATTGTAAGTCATAATGGCAACTGCCATTCTATTGTGATACAATATTGTGATTTTTATTCTACATTTTCATGATGACAACAATGTTAAATGTCTTTTTCTGCACTTTTTACTCATTTATTAAAAAAAAAAAGTCTGATCAATACTTTGCCCATATTTCAATTTGGGTTGTCTTTTTATTGGGTTGTAATTTTTTTTTTATTTTTTAGTTGTAGATGGACACAATAGCTTTATTTTATTTATTTATTTTTATGTGGTGCTGGGGATTGAACCCAGTGCCTCACCCATGCTAGCAAGTGCTCTACCACTGAGCCACAATCTCAACCCCAAGAATTCTTAATATACTCTAGATAGAAGTCCTTTGTCAAATGTATGTACTTTGAATATT
This sequence comes from Callospermophilus lateralis, assembly GCF_048772815.1. Taxonomy (NCBI): domain Eukaryota; kingdom Metazoa; phylum Chordata; class Mammalia; order Rodentia; family Sciuridae; genus Callospermophilus; species Callospermophilus lateralis. Next base: position 120,248,325 of record NC_135306.1, on the reverse strand, counting down.
TATTCAGTCTATGGATGGCCTTTTTACTTTCTGTTTCATGAGACAAACAGTTTTTAATTTGATGAAATTTAATTTCTAAGTTTTTTAATTATTAGTGCTTATTATACCCTCTTAAGAAATATTTGCCTTTCCCCCAAGGTCATGTTTTGTGATTTGTTTTAAAAGCTTTGCAAATTTTACTTTTATATTTCTATGATTTGTCCCAAATTAATTTTTGTATGTATATGAAGCTGGTCAAAGTTCATGCTTTTTCAGTATACATATCCAGTTACTACAACACTAATGGTAAGTTCTACTCCTTATTAAATTACTTTGGTGCCTTTGTCAAAAAGCAAATATATGTTTAAGCTTATTTTTGAGGTTTCTATTCTATTGCACTGATGCATCTATTAGTTTTTATGCCAGAATCACACTGTGGTAATTACTGCTGCTTTATAATATGCCTGGAGTCTGATATGTTCTCCAACTTTTTTCTTTCTCCTCTAGAATATCTTGGCTACTCTAAGCATTTTGCATTTTTATATAAATTTTAGAATCAGCATCCTCTACAAAAGAGCACCTGGACTTTAATTGGGATGCACTGAAACTATAATGAAGGAAAAAGAAAAGTTTGAAATTCGTGAATATGGCATCCATCACCATTTATGTAAGTCTTAATTTCTCATAGAAGAATTTTGTGGTCTTGATTACACAGAACTTGAGCATCTTCTATTAAACTTTTTCTAAATATTTGTAATTTGAGGTATTTCCTAGGTATTATTTGATACTATTATAAGTGGTGTTTTTAAGAAATTATTTATTATTGTTATTTATTGCATTTTAAAATGGTTTTTCCATAGCATATAGACTTCTCTGTGGAGATACAATAACAATAATGACAAGTTTAAGGCTACTTACTCCTGATTAAGGACATTTCTTGTTTTCAGATCTTACTCTCATATTCTAGACCATATTTGCAGTCATCATCCTGGTCAAATCTTGATGGAAATTTAATAATTATTTTTTCATTTGGGGACTGCCAAATATATACTAAATTGATAGCACACTAGTTATTTTTCTCTTTTAATATAAATTTACTATCCTAATGATTTTTCAATGCCCTACTCCTAAAATCTACTTCCTTCTAAGTATGTTCTAACAACTTATAATAAGTTAGTAAGTACCAACATCCTTCCTTTTGGTTTCCAAGTTTATTTGATGCCTTTCCTCTAGTATTAGATATTCACAAAATTAACTGCGTATTTTCCACTTTTAATAAATAATATTTTTAAATTCCTTCATTTCCCACTTCTGGTAATGAATGCTTTTAAAAAGAGTCTTTGAAGCCTTCTTCCAGTAAAGAATCTTCAAAACTCATTATAAAAATACACGGAAGTATAGTAGTGATCATGCAATGAAAATTAACAAATAGAAATTCCTGGAGTTGAAAACAAATTTAAATTTATTAAACTTTGACTAAGCCCATTATTTTATATACAAGATTATTAAGGGTCTTCCCCGTATTGGAAGTATGATTCCTAGAAATAATTATTAAATAAAATGATTGTGTTTATCGTCAAGCCATTATTTCGATATAGAGAATAGTAAAGTAGGGTCGTTATATTCCTTTACAAAGAAATATTAACAACAACAAGAAGTTTCCTGTGAAGATAGATGCTCACTTATCAAATTCTTCTTTTCAGAAAATATCAGAAAAAAAATTTAAGGGGTGTTTTACAGTGTCTTGTGTTTTTTGACATTTCAAGTATAAGAACAAAATCAGATAAATAATCCTACAAGATTATTCTTGAAGATCTCTGTTACCCTAAGGAACTAGTATCACACATATAACATACTTTTAGGCTAAGTCATGAAGGACTCTGACAGTGCCAAACATCACAGATTTATTTGTAATCAATGAATCAAAAGAATGCTGGTTACAAGCATTTGGCTGAACTTAAAGTGTACAAAATTTTACAAAGTAAAAAGTATTTGGCATTTGAAAAAAAGAAATATCTTAGTTAATATTTGAAGGAAGAAATAATCCAATAAATTATGCTCATTTTGTTATTTGTCATACAATGTCCTAAGTCAAATATAAATAACAATTGTATTGAAATACAAGATTGTTGATTACAACACGAAATAACTTCAAAATGTTATGGCGGCTACTTCCAGTTTCTGAAGTCACTTCTTCCTAACAAATAAAAAGTGAAGAAAAATCTCAATCACTGAAAAATAAACAACTCTTTTTAGATCCATAAGAGAAATGAGGTCACAGTGCAAAGTGTTGCCCCAAAAACTGGAAGAAAAAAAAAAGCAGGTGAGGGGGACTGATATAGAAACTCACAATTTCTTAGAGCAGAAACCCAGGAAGAGACACCTCCTTGGTAACCAGTGCCAGGGAGCAATAACTGGAACAGTAATTGACGAATTGCTGGAGGTTCATTGTGGAAATCTGAGAGACTAAAAAATCCAGGGACACAAAATAGCCCACACCTATAACCCTAGCAACTCAGGAGACTGAGGCAAGAGAACTAAAACTCAAGGAGAGCCTGGCTAACTTAGTGAGATTCTGTTCAAAAATAAAACTGAAAGGACTAGGAATGTAGCTCAATGATTGGAGCTTACCTCATGAATGAGGCCCACACCAATTCCCAGCACCACAAAAACAACGACAAAAATTCCAGAGGAACCCAGTCATCCAGGGACCTACACACTTTTGTGAGTCTTCCCTCCAAGTCAAGTTCTTACAGTAAATATTGAGGAAAAATCCTCTTGTAACTTCATCAGGGAGAGAGAAAAAGGAACCATTTGAAATACATCACAGCGTTCTGTACTTTGTGACACATTGTCTCTTCAGAAGAGACTATTTAACCAGAGCCTAATGTTATAGGGCTTTATCAGGGCCTAACTGGCCTACAAGAAAAGCATTTAAACCTTATCAGCTCAAATCTTCAAACACACAGCAAAGGAAACAGGGCCATTGCATAATGATCAAAAAGCTAATTCTCCAAGAATACATAAATTCTTAACGTGTGCATCTAACAAAAGAGCACCAAAATACGTGAGGCAAAAACTGATAAAACTGCAAGGATAAATAGATGAATCCAGTATTATGGTTGTAGCCTTCAATATTCCATAAAAAATGGACATGTCTAGCATAATATCTGTAAACACAGTGGAGCTCAACAATATCATCAATCAACTGGTTATAATGGACATGTATAGTCTATTTAATCCAACAATAGCAGAATATAAATTCTTCTCAATCTCACAGGAAATATTCACCAAGACAGACAACATTCTTGGTCATAAGACACACCTTAACAAATCTAAAAGAAATAGTACAATGTTTGTTCTTAGATACTGTGGAATTTAAGTAAAAATCAATAACAGAAAATCCCAAAATATTTGGAAATCAAACAACACACTTCTACATAACACACATCAAAGAAGAAATTTGGAAAAATGTTTTAAAATATCATGAAATAAAAATACAACTTACCAAAATATGTTAGATGCAGGGAAAGCAGGGCTAAAGGGTAATTAATAGCACTGAACACACATGTGAAAAGAAGAAAGGTCTAACTTCAATCATCAAAATTCCCATCTTAACCAGAGAAAGAAGAACAAAGTAAATCTAAAGTATACAGAAGAAAATAAATAATAAAAGTAGAGTACATATCAATAAAATTGAAAAACAGGAAGTGAATAGAGAAAAATTAGCCAAACTAAAACTGGTTCTTATAAAAGGTCAAAACATTGATAAACTTCTAGCAAAGCTAAGGGGGAAAAAAGAACACAGATTATTATATATTTGAATAAAAAGAGGGATATCACTACAGATCCGAAAGACATTAAAAACAATAATGGAATTTATGAACAACCACAAGCTCACAAATTCAATAACCTAGATGAAATGAACCAATTCCTTAAAGACATGATCTGCCACACAAGAAAAAAATGGGCAATTTAAATAGGTCTTATATCTGTAAATTAAATTGAATCAATAATTAATAACCATTCAAAACAGAAAGTACTAGGTCTGAATGTGCTCTCTGGTGAATTGTACCAAACATTTAAGGAAGAAATTACACCATTTTTCTAGTCTATTCCAGAAAATAGAAGCAGAAGGAATACTTCCTAACTCAATCTCAGGTTAGTTTCACCCTAATACCCAAACCAGGCAAAAACATTACAAGAAAAAAATTACAGCATAATCTTTCATGAAAATTTATGTATAATTACCCAACAAAATATTAGAAAACAATGTATAAAAATAACCATATACCATGACCAAGTAGGACTTATCCTAGGCCATGCAAACTAATTTAACATTTGAAAATCAATTAATGTAGTCCATCATATCAACAGGATAAAGAAGGAAATAATCTCCCATGATCAATCAATAGATGCAGAAAAAGCATTTGACAAAACCCAGCATTTTTTCATTTAAATGTATCATATACCAGAGAATAGGACTTCCTCATTTTGATAAAAAATATATCTACAATACCCTTCAACTAGTATTATACTTAGTACTGAGAAACTATAAGCTTTCCTTAGTAACAGGAATAAGTTGAGATTGTACCCTCTCACCTTTTCAGTATCACACTGAATGTCCTAATAAGTCAATAAAGAAAGCAAAAGGCATAAATATTAGAAAGAAAGAGATTGAACTGTTTGCAGATGACACAATCATCTGTGAAGGAGATCCAAAAGAATGAACAGATGAGATGAGGGGCATTCAGTGTGGTAAGGTCATAGACCCAAAAGAATGACCAAAGAACTTCCAGGAATATAAATGATTAGTGCAAAGTTGCAAGACACAAAATTAATATGTAAGTCTTTGCTTTCCCATATATCAACCAACAAATAAGTCTATTGTTTATTTATATCAATAAACAAGTAGAATTTGAAAATAAAAACAATTCTGTATACATGGCCATTCAAAAACATGTAAAACTAGCATATAAGTGTAACAAAATATGAACAGAATCTATATGAGGAATACTAACAAATTATGAGGAAATAAATCAAAGAAAATGATGAGAAATGACATTTCATGGATAAGAAGAATCAATATTGTCAAAATATCTGTTCTTCCTCGCACAAAAAAAATATAGACTTAATGCAATATTAATCAAAATCCCAGCAAGTTTTTGAGAATATTAACAAACTGACTCTTGAGTTTATGTAGAGAAGCAAAAGGCCCAGAACATTCAATAATATATTGAAGGAGAAAAACAAAGTTGGAGGGATGAAACTACCTGACTGCAAAACTTACTTAGACCTACAATAATCAAGATGGTGTGGTAATAATGGAAAAATAAATACATAGATGAATGGAATGCAAAAACAAGCCCAGAAATAGACCTTCATAAATATAGTCATTGAATTTTGACAAAAAAGAGCAATACAATGAAGAAAAAAACAGTCTTTTAAAAAATGATACTGAACAACTAGATATCCATATGCAAAAAAAAAAAAAGAAATCTAGGTATGCACCTTACATTCTTCATAAAAATCAAAATACAAAGGATCACAGATTTAAATGTAAAATGAAAAACTATAAAACTCCTCAAAGTTAACATACAAGAAAACCAAGATCAACTTGGGTTTGGTGATGACTTTTTAGATACAACATCAAAAATACAATTCATAAAAGAAAAAAAATGCTAAATTAGGTCATTAAAATTAAAAATTTATGCTCCACAAAAGATTAGCAAAAGAATAAGAAGACAAGACTTAGGCTGGGAGGAAATATTTTTAAACGATAGACATACTAAAGAATTGTTATCCAAAATATACAACGAATTTTTCAAACTCAACAACAGGAAAACAAACAACCCCATTTAAAAATGTGCTGAATATTTTAACAGCCACCCCACCAAAAAAGATATACAGATGCCAGTAAGTGTATGAATGTGTTTTCTATATCATATGACATCAGGAAAATGCAAACTAGAAGTATAATGAAGTACCTCTAGTAGAATGGACAAAATTCAGAACACTGACATCTTCAAATGCTGACAAGGATGTGGAGCAACAGGAATACTCATTCACTGCTGCCGACAATGAAAATTTGTATGGTCATATTGAAAAACAGTTTGGCCTTTGAGGCAGGCAATTACTTACAAAATTAAGCATATCCTTATGGTAAGATCCAGCATTTATGTTCCTTGGTATTTAACTGAGTGAGACGAAAACTTATGTATAAACAAAAACCTGCACATGAATGTTTACAATAGCTTTATTTAAAAATTGCTAAACCTTGGAAATAACCAAAATGCCCTTCAGTAAGTGAGTGGACAAACTCTGGTTCATCCATATGATAGGATATTATTCAGTACTAAAATGAAACATTAACCATCAAACCATGAAAAGATATGGAGAAATCTTAAAGTCACTTTACTAAGTGAAAGAAGCCAATCTTAAAAGGCTACATATTGTATAATTCCAACTGTATAATACTGTGGAAAAGGCAAAACTACGGAGACAGTAGAAAGATCACAGTTTACCAGGTGTTAAGTAATAAGAAAAAATGAGTAGTTGGAGCACAGAAAAATTTTAGGGCAGGGAGAATACTCTGTGTGATACTGTATTGGTGGACACATATCCTTACATATTTGTTCAAACACATATAATATACAATACCAAGAGTGAAGTGTAATGTGAACTATGGCATTTGGGTGAGGATGTGTCAATGTAGGCTCATCAGTTGTAATATACCATCCTGGTGAGGGATGTTGATAATAGGAGAGGCTATGTTGTCCAGAGGCAGAAGGAATGTGGGAAATCTCTGTGCCTTCTACTCTAGATACCTGTGAACTTAAAATTGCTTTAAAAAAATAAAATCTATTTCAAAAATACATCAAGCTACATATTAATATTTGAGTACTATATGTAAATTAGGCCTCAATGAAAGTCAAAAATATGAGGGAGATATACATATGGAAAACACTTTGTAATAGGACCTCAAAATGAGAATTTTTGCAAGAATACTAAGAAATATTATTAAAAGCAACCAAACAAAATATTTGAATAAGTGGTAGTAGGGACATCAACCTATACAAATGAAAAGCTGACTCACTAAAAATACATTTTTGAAAGAACATTAAAACATTTCCATGAGGAGTCTAAGAAAAATAACATGATCTAGAGGGATATATTGTTATATATAAAAGTGGAAATGTCCTACATGTGGAAAATTTAGTAGCAGCCCAAAGCATGCTGTTTCCATGGAGAGATAAATAGAACAAGTGTGGGTGAATTTCATGTATTGTAAATTAATTCAGACATAATTAAAGAACTTGGGATTTATCTATATAATGCCAAAACAACAGTTACAGAAAGAAAATTTAAGCAACTAGTTGGTTAGTCTATCTTATTTTTAAAATAATGCTTTTCTCACCACAGAATTGAAATAAAGTATTTGTACTCATTTCCTTAAATAAAGAATAATTCAGATTAAGTGTTTCTAAGAAATTACTTTGATAATCTAGTGGACATTCACCCCAGAAAACGTAACCACATACCAAATTCTCCATATCAATACTAAGAGGTTTCATGAAGACCCTGAAGAACATGTATATGCTTCCAGATTAAGAAGTTGTGATGTATGTAGTCAATCAATGTAGGTTATCTGGTAAGTGTTCAGATGCTTTAACAAAGCAAACATAATTATTAACCTATAAGCCATAATTACATGGCCCAACATAACAAAATAACAAATAATAAAATATTTATGCAAGAATAAACATTTAATATTTGTACTGAAAAACTCTAATTATAATCTTCCTCCTTTGAATAATTTCTGAGAAAATTTCTTCCTCTAATTTTTCTGTATTCTACAAGATTCCCATACAAATGCTGTACATTTTGGAAAAATAAAAGAAACCAATTAAAAAGTCACCAATGAAAGATATAATTCCTTATTCTTACCATTAATAAAAAATACACAATATTTTCCAAAAATCTATTTAAATTCTTCTGAAGGAAAAAAAAAAAGTAGAAAATGTAGCATTATGGAAAATAGATATTTCTGGTGCTATAGAATTCAAGAACTTTTCCAATTAGAGTTGCATTTCCAAGATCAAACAAAAGAAATATCTAAAATGAAAGGGCGCCTGGCATGGTGGCACATGCTTATAATCCCAGTGGCTTGGGAGGCTGAGGCAGTAGAATCGTGAGTTCAAAGCCAGTCTCAGCAAAAACGAGGCACTAAGCAACTCAATAAAACCCTGTCTCTAAATAAAATACAAAAAAGGGTTGGGGATGTGGGTAAGTGGTCAAGTACTCCTGAGTTCAATCCTCAGTAGGCCCCCAAAAATAAATAAATAAAATGAAAGGGCATGGCACCTTCTTGACTTGAGCATCATAGACTAAGACCTTATATATTTCCTTATATATACCTTATATATTTCCAAAATGTGATTTTTGGGTCTCCAGAGGCCCCTGAGATCATTTCACAGAATCCATCAGGTCAGAACTATTTTCATAATAATGCCAAGCTGTTACTTGTGTTTTTTGCCATATTGACATTTTCACTGATGGTGCAAATGCAGATGGATAAAACTGCTGGTGCCTTAGCACAAATCAAGACAAAGACCCCAAACCACACCAGAAGTCTCATAGTACCAGTTTTCTACACCATCATGAAAATATTTAGATCTCACTTGATTATGAGTATCTTGGGCCAAAACTAATCAGATATAAGAACTCTAATTCAACTTAAAAATATGTGTCCTCAAACTGATTTCATTTGTTAGCATCTGAACTAAATATTTTTTTAAAAAAAAATCTATGAAATATTTACTAGATGTGACCAAAGTCCCCAGAACAGAAGAATGCTAAATAAATAATAAATGTTCAACAATAATTACATTTCTTGAAATGATAAAAATTTACCATTGCTCTCTGAAGCTTTTCACAGCTAGTCAATCTCACTCTACTGTTCCCTAATGCCATCTGACCACATCCAATTTTCTCAGTTCAATTGCATTGCCTCTATCTTGATTCAATCTAACTTTGACCCTTACTGAACTATCTCTAGAGAAACAATGATATGAAATTTCTTTGTATTACATTTCAACTTTACACGTCCTGTTGTGGATTATATTGCACCAAAACATAAAAGCAAGGCCACCAATAACTCTATAGAAGTTCTTTTGGAGTTTTACAAATTTCAGTTTACCACACCAAAGAATTACTTGTTTTCTCTAACTTTCCCTCTATCAATTTTGACTTAATAAGAATCAAACTTCTTTTTTCAGGTAAAACCATGGATCTGTGATCAAGTTTCATTTTAAACCATCATAGTGCCCAAGCCTTGGAAGAACGTGTAGTAAATCTGTCCACTCAGAGGAAGTCAGGTGTTTATAATTTGCTATCCAATTTGAAATTGATAGCACTAAAACAGAAACTTGAGACTTCACAAACTATGAATATCAATTGCCATTTAAATAGAACTGAGCAGATTGTCAAGGCAGAGAAGGTGCTAAATGACAAAGAAATTTCTTCTTTCTTAAAACTCTTTCTTAATTTACCATCAAACCATAACATAGTCACAACTGGGTAAAACTGTGTACAATTGCTTTCAAGCCTTTTTTTTTGGGGGGGGGGGGCGAATCCCTGAATATAGCATCCCAAAATTCCCAGCTAATAATATTTTTTATATTATTAAACATTTTCTTAGCAGGTAAGAATCATTTTCCCAGTCCAGCTTTTAAACTTTTGCTAAATCAGAACCTGGTGAAATAAAGAAAACTGAAGCAAACAGAATTATATTCTGCTTCACCAAACACAAACCTAGTGTTTTCAAGTCTCCAGTGGCTGCCATCATTTAACCTAAGATTCCTTCTAAGCAACCAAACTTATCTGATGGCAATTACAAACTAGAGCTCTTGATAACAACGGGTTTCTCAAAATAAAATATATCTAGCCTGATTTCTATTCCTCACTTAATCTACACCTTCTTCAGAGCAAAGCAATGGCTGATCTTCCATATTGCAAAGTGGAATATATACAGGACTTTGCCTACATCTCATCCAAAGTAGAGATGAGTTGCACCTAAAAGTGTTCATCACAAGTTTTCCCTATTTTCCTTGCCTATAATGCCAATGGTAGTAGTCTAATTTCAGCAACATTATCTCAATATTCCCTTATGTTGACTAAATGTTGAGGATGTGTAATCAATGATTATTGCTAGTAAACATCTACAAGTTTTCATGAACCTCTTTGCCAAAATTATCCTTTGAGAAATACTTTAAAATTAATTTCAGAAGATTTCAAAGTTTTACATGAATTAATTTTGAAATGAAGGGCTCCTTTTAGTTGTTTTTTAATATATAACAAATACCTAGACATCCATTATCCTAATGTGTTTCAGGCACTGAAATAAGTGTTAAAGCTAAGTAAAAGATAGCATTTCTTTCTCATATTTATCACCATTTCCAAGTTTCATTTAAATCCAAAATCTACTACAAATATAATATATTCAATCTGAAAATAGTCTCCCAAAAAAGAGATGAGAAAACATCAGATTACTATGACATATCCACTAAGGGGGAAAAACATGACAATTGATATCAAAAATAATTAAGTGCAATTATCTAATTTTCTAGGCAGCTCTTTTGAAATGGCTCTTGCTCTGAAAACAAATATTAAGGCGTTTAAGCAATACTATTTGGCATTTCAGAGACCTAGCTTACAAGGTGTCTCAGATGACCTAATTGAATTAGGCTGCAAAGTAATTTCATATCCACAGTGTCAGAAAAAACAGGAAATGATGCATAAAGCCTTTCTGTGAATATAAGGCACTGAGGTGGCTCAAAGAAATAGTTACCATTTCAAGCAGTTCATTAGAAATAAGCAAACATGGAAAGATACAACCAATGGTTCATTTACTTTATTTAATGCCTAAATATTCTAGAACAAAAATAGATGGTTATAAAATGATTTCTGATGAAAAGCTGACTCATAATTCTATCTGCAAGTGCACTAATTAATACGGCAATCGCTCTAATGTCAGACTTAGTATCTTAGCTGGGGCTGCAATAACAAAATACCATGGGCTGAGTGACTGAAACAAAATAAATTCATTTTCTCATAGTTCTGGAAGCTAGCAGCGAAATATCAGTGCTAACTTCATCTGGTTATGGTAAAGGCTCTCTTTCTGGCTTGCAGTCCTCTACCTTCTCATTGAGTCCTCAGAATGGTGAAAGGAGATTTCTGGTATCTTCTTATGAGAGCACCATTTCTATTAGATCAGGGCTCTGGCATTATGGCTTCATTTAACCATAATCAGTTTCCTAAGGCCCTTGCTCCAAAACAGTCACGTGGGAGATTAGGACTCCAATATATGAATTGTGAGGTGCAACACAATTCTGTCTAGAGCATTTAAAAAACTGGAACCAAGAACACATCAGTGACAAAAAAGTAAGTTAAAATAGCCAATACCCATTTTCCAGGGATCCTCCTAGCAGCAGCTAAGACATAGCGAATTTTTGTTGTGCAAATAAATTCATCCATGCAATTTAAAGATGTAAAGAGAGTCTCAAGTCCTTTTGAAAAGCTGCTGTAATTGAAAATTATACAATCAAAAATACAATAAGAATAGTTATAAGGATTATAACACAAATCTCCATGTCAATAGTCTAATAGCCACTATTAGCTCATGTACAGCAAATTTAATAAAAATGGTTCAAGCTTAGATACTAAAAACATCATGAAAGAGATATTAGGTAAATGACAGTAGAATTCCCTTGTGAAAATCTTAAGTGGAAACATAAACACAACCCAGTGCATTTCTTGTCACTTTAACCACTTTCTCCACTAAACATGCACTAAACTCAGTGAGAAGCAAAACTTTCCTCAAATTAATCTATATGTTCCATATAATTCTAACCAAAATTCTGACTGAATATTTCAAAGAACTCAACAAATTTACACAGAATAGTAAATAAGCATATTTACATAGACTAGTGGAGATCCTCATATCAATAAATCATTGAAACAGATAAATATAAACAATATGTAAATGTGAAACACAAAAAAATGCTCCACATTTTAAAGGATACACCATACATAAAACAGAAAAGTGAGTGTGGGGTGTGAGTAGGTGCCAGGGATAAGGAAGTGATAAATAACCACATGAATAAAGAAGAAGAGGAAGGACAATACATGGGGACATGGGGAGATGATGACCAAGGCTCTACAGAGAGAATGGGAGAAAGATCATTAACTCAATACTCCTTATTTAAAGCCATTTTAAAAATAAAAAAATAGATAAAAAATTATTTTGTGATAAAAGAACACTTTTAACAACAAAATTTACTGCCCTAGAGCATATAAATAATTACAATCAGTTTGTTACACACTAAAACAATAGTGCTGGCTAATAAGTCTTTTGGCAAATACACCTAAAAAATGAACAAAAACAAAAATTAAAAAATTAGGCTTAGGCCAAAGCTACTGTTAAACTTAGGTCAGCAAAAGAGTTGTGATCATATGTTCAAACAAAAAGGCTGGAGGGGGAAGAAATACTTTTGGAATTGTTATTATACTGTAAAAAAATATGAACAACTAAAAGAAAATTTGGGCAAACAGAAAATAGCTTCTATATTTTGAACATGGACATAAGAGTAATAGGAAATGAAAGAAAAAATCAATTTCCTAATTACAATTACAGAAAAGCTGAAGCCATCAAACAGAAGTTGATTATATGAAAAATACTAGAACTATATGATAAATAAAAATGTCATGGATTACTTTAACAAAACTTTATTTTGAGATAATTAAAGATCAATATGTGGTTAGTTGTAAGAAATAATAGAGATCTTATATGCCCTTGACCCAGCTTCCCCCAGTGATAGCTTCTTGCAAAACTACTGTATATATTGCAAACTGAATATTAACACTGACAAAATCCACCACTAATCTTGTTCTGATCTCCTCATTGTACTCATTTGTGTGTGTTTATTTGGTTGAATGCAGTTTTATCACACTTGCGTGCAAGTATGTACCACCACCCCCACAAGGCTGAATAGTTCCCTCATCAGAATTCCTCTCATTGACCCTTTAGAATCACACTCATTTCCCTGCTTCACCCTTCCCCCATCATTAACTCATGGCAACTACTAACCTATTTTCCTTTTTGTTTTAATTTCAAAAATGTTATATCAATATAATCACACAGTAATTAACCTTTGAGACTTTTATTCACTTAGCATAATTCTCCAGAGATCTATCCAGGTTTTGCATGTATCAATAACTCCAACCTTTTTTTATTGATGAGTAGTCTTCTATGACATGCCTGGATCACAGGTGGAGCCATTCACCCTTAAAGGACATCTGGGTTGTTTCCAGTTCTTCATTATTATGAATAAAGCTGCCATGAAAGTTATTCTGTACAGGTTTTTGTATGAATATGAGTACTTACTTCATGGGGATAATACCGCATGGTGCAATTGTTGGGTCATCTGGTAACTGTGTGCATCATTGGGTGCACTTGTTCCTGTACTTGAGAAGGTAAATTGGCATAGTCTTGGGAAATCAAATTTACAGTATTATTAAGAACCTTAAATATATACCTTTTCTTTGAGTCACCAAGTCCATCAAGGTAATAATTACAAAATGCAGGCATGAATTTATATGTATAAAACCTATTCACCAGAGTCATTTATAATAAACAGTGGAAATAGAATCAATTCTAATTAATAGGAGAATGATTAAATAAATTATGGTATATCCTTATGATAAAATTCATAGAGCTATAACAGTGTTTGAGCTTAAAAAGCTTAAACTATTAATTTAGAAAAAAATCCAAAAACTTATGTACTGTAATCCCAACAGTATTTTAAAATGCACATTGAAAGCTAGAAGAAAATACAATAACATTATGATAACATTTTCTTGGCTATGTGATTAAGAGACAGATTTAACATTGTCCTAAATTCTCTCTCTCTCTCTCTCTCTCTCTCTCTCTCTCTCTCTCTCTCTCACACACACACACACACACACACACACACATTTCCTAAACAAAGCAAAAAGCACCTTTCTAAGCAAGACAAAAAATAAAAATATTTTTTTAAATACCGAATGTATTTAAATTAAAGCTAACAGATCTTGCAAAAGCAAATACTTAGTTTGGGCTCAAGAAGGCCATCCATGACTATAGTTCCATGTTGTTAATCAACATCAAAATCCATCTTCCACTTCTTTCTAGATACAGGACTGTATTTCATTTTTTCCACTTGCAAGTAGTGTGGATATGTGACTATAAAATTTTAATTGAAATTTTAAAGGTCATTCTCAGGTCTGATCCACAAGCTTCCCTGCACATTACTCTATGCTTTTTCTCCTCTTAACACAAGCTGATATGACAAAGACCAATGAAGACATGATTAGACTGGATCCCTCGATGACTATTTAGAACAGCCTCATCTTCCTGACTTGGCCCATTTTCTGGGAACTATTTCCTGAGAAAGACTTCAGCTTTGCTTGAGCTATGACTTATTTGTTATGTATATTATAGCATCACAGCTTATTCTAGCTAATATAACAACTCTGTGCTAAAAGTACTGTACCAAAGGGTCATCTGACTTCTGGACACAAGGACAGATAGTGCCTGTGTTGTCCACGAAATCTAAAATGTCCTCCAGGGAAGCTAATGTTAAGATGTAGATATAACTGCCTGACACATAATTTCAGTATGTATTTGGTGAAGGAAGAAAGAAAAGAAAAGAGAAAGAAAGGGGGAGAAGAGTGAAGATAGGCACATAAAGAAGGAAAGCAAACTGTCAGATAATGAACACAAGCTGTACAATTTTTAAAAATTTGCGCAGAGTTAACCTTGATAAACACACTAAAGTTAAAAAATGCATTAAAATGTTTTAAGTTCTCAAAATGACTACTTCTACTGATGACTACTAGAAGATGAAGCCCAAAGTAAAAGTTAATTCTTGACCATCCAGGAAAAGAAAAAATATATATTATTTCACCACTTGGTTAAATCTCTCTCTCCAAACACTAGTACTAATATTAGCTAATTTTTATTGCTGGTTCTCTTCCTCCCTCCTTCTCCTACTCTGAAAATGTATCAGTAGCGAAGAAATAAATAATAAACACAAAAAACAGAAGCTCAGGACTTAGATAATCCTCAGATTTGATATTCATCCCTTAAATGCCCAAACATTAGTTTTGCATATAAATTACAATTAAGAATCCCAAGGTCTGTGAGGCTTGAAAGCTTCACAAAATGCAAGTTGAATGCATAACATCTAACACTTTTGGGTTAGATCAGGAAAGAAAGGCTGCTTTTTCTCTTGTATAAACATAAAATATGCTTTGGAAATATATATATAAGAAGTTATATTTATATATAAATACATAAATATACTATTTTATATAAATATATATACATATTTACATATAAATATATTAATATACTTAGTTGGGCTCATGAATATATATATATTTACATATAAATATATATCATGAATATATATATTTATATATAAGTATAACTTCTTATATACATGTAAATATGTTTATATATATGAAATATATATTAAATAAAATATAAATATAAATTTATATATAAATATGAATAAATATATAATATGTATAAGTATACATATTTTATATATGTATAAATAAATGTAAGAAGTTATTTTTAAAAGCAAACTATTGAAAGCTATCCATAACTACATAAAATTAGTTACAAATTTGGATATTTCTAAAATAAAATTGACTATATTGTCATTTAGATTATATTTTAGATGGCAAAAGCTATCAAATATCCTAATATTTTGATACATCTATTAATCACCTGCATCTAATTAGTTGCTCTAATTATTGAATCCATATATAGTATTTTTAAAAACAGTTGTGCTTATTATTAAAAATTAGTCTGAGGTTTGGTGTGGTGGCATATTCAGTTATCCAGCAATTGGGGAAGCTGAGGCAAGAAGATCACAAGTTTGAAGCCAGCCTCAATAATTTGGTGGAACCCTGTCTAAAAACAACAACAACAACAACAAGAGCCAGGGATGTAACTCAGTGTTACCAGTACCCCTGGTTTCCATCCGAGTACCAGAAAAAACTAAAAAGTCATTAGTAGAAATCCAAAACTAAAGGAAGTTTATACTCCATAATCACTTGCCTAACATTGATTCTTTATTCCTCCTGCATACTAACTACTACAAGAAAATAGAAATAAATGCAAGTTTCATATTCAATAGGTTTTTGTATGAATATAAGTACTCTACCTACCATATAGCTCATTTTAACTCACACGTTCTCATTAATTCATAACTAAATTCCACATCAACTCCCTTTTTAAAAATCTGTTCTTAATGCAAATCCATCCTCAAAAATATAAGATTCAATTTTCTTCAAAGTAATCTTCAAAGATGAGAACTCTGCCCTCTATTTAAAATATATTAAAAATACCTATATAGCCATTTACTGTTTCATGAATTTTCCCACCCTTTTTATTTATTTTATTTATTTCTTACATAGATGACAATAGTGGAGTGCATTACATTCATAATTATCCATTCACAGCACAATTTTTTGTAACTCTGTATGTAAAGTATGTTCACGCCAAATTATGCCATTATACATGAGCTCTCTTATTTTTTTTCATACAATTCTTAATACACCTTTATACCATCATTTGTCATCCTTTTTAAAACAAGTCTATGTAGAGAAAGCCAAAATTCCATTTTAACCCAAGCCTTTACTTCTGCCCCATATATTCTCTTGTTTAAAATAATATTCCTCCCAGAATCATAAAAGCAGATGAGAGGAACAGTACAAATATCTATTCTGGGGTATTTTTTACTACAGACACTCAGGAACTGAATTTTCCTATCTAATTTGAGAAAACTGCCTGGGGGTGAAGTCTGACTCTATGCTGGTCCGTATGCAATCATAGGGAGTTTTGAGAAGCTCCGCATGTCCCTGTCCATGCAACAGATTCAATAATTTCTCAAGGCCCTAACAGCACTTGGATGCTATATAATGCTGTTGAAATAACACATGTAGAGAAAAAGCAGAGCACTGCATGAAAAGTAAATTCTTAACTGTGCTCTTTAATGAAACCTATCATCTCTCTGTCTAAAGTTATCTGTGCACAGCATCAAAACAATTAGCTGTTCAGTGAAAAGCACGGTCAATCAGCTAGGAGTGTGATTTGCCTACTTCCAAATATATAGAGACTTCTATCTCTGAATTTCTCATAATGACCAACTGGGTTTGCGTCATATAAGCACAATCTATTTGTCTTTGGCAAACAAATTATGGAGACAACTGTCAAAGCTAGGGAAACACGTTGGCTTTATACCTGGTACCAGTATTCTACACACAGCTACAAATATAAAGGAATGCTGTACTTAGCTTGTGGGATAGATTTTTTTTTTCTTTTCAAAATAAACAAATCTAAAAGAACCCAACTATTTTGACACAATTTGTACCAATCTATGAAATATGTGCATGTACACACATACATGCAATCAAACTGCAGGTCTTCAAAATATAAGTACACTAGCAAAGTAGGGCTAGACAGGTATAGATTTATACGCCATGTAAATTTCTAGGTATGACCTGCTTCACCTCAAAATTATAAAAATTAAAATACTTAAGTTTATTCCACTAAATTATCCTTAATTAATTCCCAAATAGGTCTCCTACAGGGAAGAGATCCATTACCTAAGGGCCAAATTCCTTTGCCACAATACTAAGAGAGTAATCTTATGCAGTACTGTCCACCATGTATAACTTGGACAAAGACTGTAAGAGTGCTAAGTTTTGTTGATTTGTTGATTTTATCAAGAAATGGTAAAGGATAAAAAAAAGGGGAAGGGTAGGCACAAAATCTTTAGTAGGAGACAAAGGCATATAAAACTAACAGTAACTACATAGTAGCATGTCACACTGAATTCTATAGGAGCATAAAGTAACCTACCTGGTTTTCATCCAGATGTGTGCCCTTGAACTTACTGGATCATTGCAGACATCTACACACAGTTCCAGTTCTGCTCTATATAATTAGTGGGAGAATGACTCTAATTATTGAGATCAGTTGTTATGGTTTGGATGTGAGATGTCCCCCAAAAGCTCACATGTGAGACAATGCAAAAAGGTTTGGAGGAGAAATGATTGGGATATAGCCTTAACTAATCAGTGAATTAATCCCTGATGGGATTAATTGAGTGGTAACTGGAGGCAAGTAGGCTGTGGCAGAAAGAAATGGTTCACTAGGGGTGTGGCTATGGGCTATATGCTTTGTACCTGGAGAGTGGAGTCTCTCTCTCTCTCCCTCTGCTTTCTGATCATCATATGAGCTGCTTCCCTTTGCCACACTCTTCTGCCATGATGTCCTGCCTCACCTTGAGCCCCAAGAAATGGAGTCTGCCTCTTATGGACTGAGACTTCTGAAACCATGAGCCCCTAAATAAATCTTTCCTCCTCTACAGTTGTTCTAGTTGGGTCTTTCAGTTACAGCAGTGCAAAAGCTGACTAAAAAACTGGCAAAATTCAGATGCACAATTACTTTAATGCAATCATCAAATGGTATTAACAACCACATGGGCTCTTGTTTAGTTTAGTCTTATGTTGTAAAGTCTTCAGTCAACTGATTGTATCTGTATTTGATTTTGAGGCATTTTAAGGACATTACTAGCCAGGTCCATTAAGTACTAATATAATGACAATATTAAATTTCTTATAAAAAAGAAATAAGCTAAGGGAAAATTTTTAAAAAGATAGCATTTTAAAAATTGAAAATCTGATAAGACTAAGAAGGTTGCATTGGTGTTTAGAATTGTCCAATTGGAAAAAGCATTTTAAGGTACAAAATAAGGAAAATATGGACTTCCAGTTTCAGCTCTGATAAGTAAAGAACTTGAAAGTTTTCATTTCATTTTCCAACAAGAAAAACAATGAACAAAGAAAAGTCAACAACTTTCCTTGGATCAAACAATATAAACAAGAAAGAGTGGACTGAAATATTTCCTGCTAAAATTTTAAAAGAAAGTAACTTAGACTTTTTTTTATGCAGCAATCCTGCAAAAGTAAAGGAGAAATAAAGACTTTCTTCAACAAATAAAGCTGAGAAAATGCATAGCTGATATACCTGTGTGGCAGGAACAATTGAAAAACAGCCCTCTGGGACCTAATCTGAAATATAACAACATCTGTGTACACAGCAATATTTTTGCATCATGGTTATCTCCACTCTAACTGTGATAAAAAATAAAAATTATGTATGAAGACTTGAAGTGCATGTCAACATACAAAAACTGTGGTATTTATGTGTATTAAGAATTGTAATGTAAAAAAAAAATAATGTTACCTTAGATTCATTAGAGGGAAGTGAAAGGAGGGGAGGACAGGAGATGTGGGGATAAGAAAAATAGTAGAATGAGACAGACATTATTACTTTATGTATGTATGCGGCTGTATGACCAATGTGATTCAACAATATGTATGCTCAGAAAAAAAAAATGTATGATACATCAAAGTATAAAAGTGCATTCTACTGTCATGTATAACTAATTAAAACAAAAAAAATCAAATCAAAAAAACAGCATAAAGGTCAATGAGAGAATGAAGAAGAACAAGATACATAAAGAACACAATCAAAATGTTCTTTATGTATCTAAAATCAACACACAAATCTCTGACTGTTTAAGAACACAGCTTTCCCAACACTGTACACAAGAAGCATTCCTTTGATTAAGGCAGAAAAAAACAAAAGATTTATTTGACAATTTAGCCAAAAGCATGACATACTTTTTGGTTAAATATTAAATTTAGACTACTTTAAAAATCATACATGACAGCAGCTGTGACATCAATCCTGTTTATTATCAGTTTTAGTTGTGCAGAAAGAGAAACATTTGTTTAGCAAAAACTAAAAATATCACAGGTGCAAAATTATGAGTCTATATAAGTAAAATAAACATCATGACTTACCGACTTTCCAACCCTCATTGATAAAATGGAGATAATAATACCCATCTCCTTTGGTTATTATGAGAATAAGTGTAAGTAATAACACAGCAGGCAGCCCCAAGCCTGGATCAGAGTGTAGGCTCTAGATATCAGCAGTTACCTATACAGAAATGATTTCAAGATATCCTCTGTGATTCTGCTTCGTGAAAGATTTTTACCTACCAGATGAACCACATTTTAACTAGCGTGAAATACAATTTCAAGTACACATGTACATATATTTATATGTACTTTTTAGGTAAGTGTACAAAGTAAAATTTACATTAAAGAAGGTTAAGTAGCAAATTAGTGTAGCAGGGCTCTCTCTTGTTTTTACTCTACTGTTAATTAAGCAGTCTCCTTGATTCAGTTTAGATATATCCTGGTTACAGATACCAAAACGTGGGCTGAGTTTACTCTTTCCTGTGAAAGGCAACTTATATAAAATTCATAAACCATTGCAGAATTAAAACATGATGTTAATATGGAAAAATTACTGAATGTTCAAGCCAGAAATTGCAAAAGTCAAATCCAATCATTTCTAAATTGATTTTTAAAATATTTAATGAAGATCTATTATGTAATTACAACACTGTCCTAGAAACAAACTGACAATACAAGATGCAAAACAAAATAATCAGGCTTTACTTTCATGGTACATCTTAGGACAAAAGACAATAAGGAAATAAATCATTACAGATGTTTGTAAACAGTACTATGAAGAAAATAAACAGAGCACTAGGACTGGGCCATTTCTAATGGATGTAAATTTACAGAGTTGATATTGGAATCTGAGCACTAAGAAAGAGGTAGTCATGTAGAGGCAGGGAGACAGCATTTCAGACCTAACAAGCAGTAGGTTCAAAGGCCCTGAGACAACAGGAAAGAACTTGGCATATTAGGAGAAGATGCAAGGCCAGGGTGCTGGAGGAGGGTGACTGAGGCAGAGAGTGACAAGATAAGGAGGCAAACAGCAACAGTATTGGGCAATGCTCTCAGAAATTATTGTTACCTTGGGCACACGAGCAATGTGATTCTTCCACAAATATTATTTTTAACATTCTTATAAAATAATTTCAACCTCCTGAAAATGTTGAGTGGGACCTCAGTGCTTCCCTAGCTAAGAGCAGAGAAGGAGAAATGAGAGTGTGATGCCCTGGACTGCATACCTCATTCAGCATACCCTCCTGCGGATCACTAGTCCTCTGTGGAGGGACCATTGCTGCAAGGACTATCTGTTTTGATGGAGCACACTACGGTGAAGCTTTGCCTCTAACCACCTGTACCCTTTCTGGAAAAAACTCAGGCAAATGCAATTTTCTCCACTAATTACATTAGTAATGACATTTCTGAACCCCTTATAGACCAGGTAGAGCCCCTGGCAACTATCTGGTTTGTCTATAATTCTCTTAAAAGAAAATATTTTACCCAATACACTATTCTTCACCTATTAAATAATAAATAATGCAGTATATTTACTTGTAAGGAAACAACAAAACCCAAAATTGTTTGCTTCAGTGCACACGCGTGTGCGCACGCGCGCGCGCGCGCGCGCACACACACACACACACACACACACACACACACAATGACAGATATTTCAAAATCAGAGGGAAAAAGATTTTAAATTTGCAGAAAAAAAAATTCCTAGTAACAAAACCTTTGAACCTGCTAGGATCATTCACCCATGCAAAAAACTGAAGACAGAAAAGAAGCAATTATTGTACACAATTCTCCTAAATGACCAATTAAAAATATTATTTTAATAGCTTTTCATCATTCTTTGCAATCAATGAATTATGAGGTAGTTACTAACTCAAATGTAAAATGTACCTAATATTTCAAATCACAATGTCATAAAACAAAATCTTGATTTATCATTGGTGGTATAATGCAACTTTAAAATGAATGATATTTTTCAAAATCCAGAATTTAATTTAAACTTGAAGCTATCCATGGCATATAACCCAGTAATTGTTCCCTGAATAGTTAGTCTTTTATAGAACACTGTATTGCATCCTTTTATGACTTATTAATTGAACTCTTAAGTATCAAATACTGTGTAAGACAGTGAGTATGCATGGGTGGATCAAGAAGGCATTCTCTCTGACTGCATGGATCTTTTGGCCTAATTTTTAAACTCCAAAAGTATATTATTTAAACAAACATGAGACTATATAATCACAAATTTGCATAAGTTGGTCAAAGGGTACAAATTTTTAATTCTAAGATGAATAAATTCTGGAGTTCAATATATACCATGTGCCTAAGAAACAGTCCTGTGCTGAATACTGGAAACCTGCTGAGTATAGGTCTTACATTGTTCTTACCACCACCACAAAAGATCAGTGGGGTGACAGAGTAATTAACTTGACTGCAGTCATTTCACAGTATATGCGATATCACATGTACATCTTAAATGTATACAACTGTGTCAATTTTACCTAAATAAGTTGGACAAAACCAAGCTGGAATAAATACAAAGAAGAGGAAGAACACTAGATAAGAATGGGAGAGGGCTGCACAAGTAAAGTGGTCAAGGAAGACCCCGTCAAGAAGACCACGTCAGCTCAGGCCTGAGAAATAAAAATAAGTTGGTGACGCTAAAAAGAAGTGAAAGAGTTTTCTAGGAATTAGGAAGAGTATATCCAAAATCTCTAAAGTAGAAGAAAGATATACAAACCAGGTGCAGTGATGCACACCTGTAATCCCAGAGACTTATAAGGCTGTGGCAGGAGGATTGCAAGTTCAAGGCCAGCCTCAACAATTTAGTGAATCTCTAAACAACTTAGTGAGACCCTGTCTCAAAACAACAAACAAAAAGGGCTGAGGCTGTAGCTTAGTAGTAAAGCAACCCTGCGTTCAATACCCAGTGTCAAAGAAAGAAGAAATAAAAAGGAAGAAAGGAGAGGAGAAGGAAAGGGAACAAAGGAGAAGAGAAGTTGTCTTATACGTTCATCCTGATGGAATATATTTATCTACCAAATATGAATTAATTAAACGTTATTTCTACTCATATATTCACAAGGACAACTGTGAAGGCATCCAGGGAAATATGTTAAAGCACTTTAAAAATTGAGACATGTCAAAACCAAAGTTCAACCAACCATGGTTGACTTATTAGGCTAAAATATATCCTTGATGAATTATCTCACATCTAAGCTTGAAAAATCTCTGAAACATAATTACAGTTTTTTTACAAAGCATAGGAACAAGCAGACATATATAATGTATATTTAGGGATATATGAAGGCCACTAACACACACATACATACATAATATCACCAAACTCCAAATAGTTATCTCTTGATGGATAGAGTGGTATAGAACTGGGAGATAAGATAAGAGAGTGGATTTCTGGAATTTCCAATACACAATTGAAAATGTTTCAACCATTACATTAGGCAATGGGTTCACAGGTCATTATTTTATTTTTATGCATTATAACTTGCATTTATACTATGAATTATATCCTTTTGTCTACACAAAATATTAAATAATAAAAATACAAAGAAAAGTTTCTAATATTTTTTAATTATCTTCAAAAATGTTCTGTTCCTATCATTGAAAATTTTAGTTGCTCTGAAACAAAATTAATCTAGTGATCACACTTCTAAGGAAAAGGCAAACTACATAAAAGAAAGAAAATAAAAACTCTAAAATAATTTCTTGGTTTAATTGTGTTAATGACTATTAAGCTTTGCTAAATTTTTTAAAAATATTTATATTTTAGGTGCAGATGGACACAACACAATACCTTTATTTTTATGTGGTGCTGAGGATCGAACCCGGGCCCTCTCTGTGCTAGGCAAGTGCTCTACCGCTGAGCCACAATCCCAGCCCCCTAAATTTTTGTGTATGTTTTAAAATCAGGTTGGCTCTTCAAATCCAAATTATCAACTTTTGGGGGAAGCTGAAAGGATACTATTTCAGGCAATTTGTAATTTAGTGTTTTGTGAATACTTTGAAGTCCAATATACATACATTTTTATATGCCTGGAATATAATATGTGCTCTATAGTTAATGAATGAATTAAAATACAGAAAAAATAATGAATGAAAACACCAGTTGCTATAAGGAAGTATAAAAACTTTTCAAGTGATTTTTGATCATGTGTCTTTTTGCTCCTTACTCACTGTTTAAGTCTTCCTTAAATACAAAGAGTGGGGTACAGGTGAGTAGGTGGGAGACAGACACAGAGAGACACAGGAGGAAAGGAGGGAAGAAGAGAGAGGAATAGAAAAAAAGAGAAGGGGGAGAGATATTATCTTTTATTTAATAGTATTTTGGAATCTCATTCTATAATATTATACTTTAATTTTTTCTAGAATTTCTGGTTTCTACTTTTTTGAAGATCAGGGTGCTTATTTAAATCAGTTCAGTATTCTTTTCCCTGGCTCTTATGAACTCTAGCTAAACATGATCATTTTATCCCAAGATTCATCACTTTCATTTTTACAAACAATCATCCTTACTAAGAAAAATGTCAAGAGAATCAATCAATCAGCTTCCATAATTTATTTCTGGTGTTCTAAAAAAATGGAACTTTGATCAAAGTGACTGAAAATGTATATCAGGTGCTCTGCTTTTGGCTGAATTGCTAAAAGACTGTTGACTGACATCTGGAAATGTGCAGTGCCTATACATACCTTTGTGCTAGGTAAACAATTTCTGTGACAATGATATCAGTCATATATTCAGGTCACACCATTTAGTATGTGTTCTTATGAAACCATTACTATGATTTATATTTCTTTAACTGCACCCTTAATGCTTTCGTGTTTTGGTATAATTAGTTTACATACAGGACTTCCTTACTAATTATTCCCTCTTAGATCTGATTTCTAAAACAACAAAGTCTATTTTTCCATTGAATCACATGCTGCTAAGTATTAGTGATGCTATTCGTGGAACCATAATGTATCAAATTTCCTATTTAAATTCACCAACTATAAAATAGGTATCGGTGTGTATTTGTCAGAAGTTGTTCTTGCATCTTTTTCTCTGGTGCTTTTTCCTATGAATCACTATACAAAGACAGTTCTTTCTATGCCTCCCAACATCTGATTTTCCAAATTTGTCTATGCTTCATTCATAATTACCACCTTAAATTTTAATTAGAAGTCTTGTGATTAGGTCATTAAGTCAGCTACTGACCACACTTCTTGGAGTTTTTGCAAGCTGTACTCTATTCCTTTCTAAAACATCATTCATTGATTTCATGGGCTATGAAGTACATACAGATTGCATCCTGCTCTTCAGCACTATCTACACATCTTCACATTTCTTCTTGTCCTTGGAGAGGAACTTGACTTTGGCTGGCACAAGAATCTAAGAACGTTTTTCATACATGAAGTTCTTTGATCTATAACTACCATATGGCTCCCTTGAATTACAGCAATGATCAGTAGTCAATGGTGTTGGTGATTCATTCCCAAGAAAAATTCTGTATTCCTCAGTCTCTCTTGCTGAGATGATATTTGGCTGCCACTATGGCTCTCAGAAAGAAATCACAGGGCTGGGGATGTGGCTCAAGTGGTAGCGTGCTCTCCTGGCATGCGTGCGGCCCAGGTTCGATCTTCAGCACCACATACAAACAAAGATGTTGTATCCGCCGATAACTAAAAAATAAATATTAAAAAAAAATTCTCTCTCTCTCTCCTCTCTCACTCTCTCTTTTAAAAAAAAAAAAAGAAAGAAAGAAAGAAATCACATAGCATCACCGGTGTCTCTCTTTTCTAGAGTTCGTTAAAGGATCCCTAATAAATGTGAGTGTTCAAAAATCCTTTGATGAGTACCTGAATGAAGGGTTGAGTACTAGGGCCACAGAAGTGATTCTGCCGTTTGGTATAGAATCAGAGAACTAAGGAAATGTCTTTAAATTTCCTCATTTGTAAAATACAATAATTCAACCTCAGAGTGTTTTTATAAGAATTAACACATCCACAATTTTAGACCTGTCATTGCTCCAGGATATACTTAGTACATGTTGAATGAATGAATGGTTTGGCCGAGAGCAGTCCTTCAAAACGCTTCATCCCCTACATCCCTGTTCTTTTAAATATGTCATGTCCTTCCATTTTTCAACCTCTTATTCCAAGATCAATTCAAACCCATGGCTGGTGATAGTCTTAAGCAGACAGCAATGGCCCACATCAGGGATGGTCACTCAGATGCCTCCCTTGGTGACCATCCCCACCATACTTCAGGTTAACCTTCACTTTTTTATGGCTTCTGAAAATTGCCTGTTTGCTACAGCTGTTCACCACTGGGCTGCTGAATTTGTCTGAACACCAGCTTTATGGCAGCCTGACTGCTCCCATATGCTAAACTCGGCTACATGTTAAGGGTCATTTCTCTCAGAGGAGTGCCAGCCAAAACCTACCTAGTCAAATTTATCTCTTAGACGCAAAGTTTCTTGGGCAATTCATCTCCTGTTGTGCCAGCTGGGTAGGCCCCCATTCTGTTAAGTCCCAACTTAAAAGTCTTCATGTTATCTTAAAAATTATAAAAACATTTCTTAAAACAACAAATGTGAAGCACATTTATATTTAACAATATTATTCATCTTTATTATTGCCATATTTAAAATTTACAAATAAATGTTAGAAATGTTTAATGATAAACCATACTGGTTTTATTATTTATATGACTATATAGTTGATTTTTAAATTTTTTATTAGGGCATTATAATTATAAATAGTATTTGGGTTCATTTTGACAAAATTATACATGCAAGGAATTTGATTTCAATTCCAAGCCCCCCCCCCACTTTACGTTCCATCCTCCCTCCCCCTTTTCTCCCTCCTCTACTCTAAGATCTTCCTCTCACTCCCTTATTTTTTATTGGTACTTTCTATATATACAAACAAGGGAAATTTCTCTGTGTGTATATGTGCATGTACATATATATGTATGTATATGTATATAACATGATCCTATTAAATTCATTACATATTTCTTCCCCTTTCCCTTCCTTCCTCACTCTAGTTCTCCTACTCCATTGATCATCCTGTATTATTATATCTGCTCCCCTCCCCTACTGCCTTCTTTCCCTTATTGTGTTCTAGCTTCCACATATGAGAATAAACATTTGACCCTTGGTTTTCTGAGTCTGGCTTATTTCACTAAGCATGTTGCTCTCCATTTCTATCCATTTACAGCCAAATGCCATTATTCATTTTCCTTTATGGCTGAGTAAAACTCCATTGTGTAGATATGCCACATTTTCTTGACCAATTTATCTACTGACAGGCATCTGGGTTGATTCCATAATTTAACTATTGTGAAATGTGCTGCTATAGACACCAAGGTGGCTGTAACACTGTAGTAAGCCAATTTTAGTTCTTTTTGATAAATACAGAGGAGTGGCATAGTGGGGTCATTTAGTGGTTCCATTCCTAGTTTTTTGAGGAATGCCTACACTGCTTTCCAAAGCGGTTGTACTAATTTGCAGACCCACCAACAATGTATGAGTGCACCTTTTCCCTCACATTCTCTCCAGCATTTATTATTACTCATTTTCTTGGTAATGTCATTTTTACTGGAGTGAGATGAAATTTCAGGTTAGTTTTGATTTGTACTTCTCTGACTACTAAAGATGTTAAACTGTGTTTTTATTTGTTCTACTTAGTTATACTTTTTTCATATATTTGTTGGCCATTTGTGTTTCTTCTTTTGAGAAATTTCTGTTTAGTTCTTTTGAACATTTATTGATTATGTTGTTTGGTTTTTTGACATTGAATTTTTTGAGTTCTTTATATATTCTATATGTTAATCCCCTGTTAGAAGGGAAGCTAGCAAAGATGTTTTTCCCATGTGAAGGCTCTCTCTTCATTCTCATGCTTTCTTTACTGTGAAGAAGCTTTTTAATTTTATGGCATCCCATTTATTGATTCTTTGGTTAATTTCTTGAGATTTAAGGGTATTGTTGAAGTTGGTGCCTACACCTATACAATGGAATGTTTTCTTTCTAGCAGTTGCAAAGTTTCTGGTATAATTCCTTTATATTTGATCTATTTTGATTTGACGTTTTGCAGGGTGAAAGATAGCATCTAATTTCATTCTTCTACACATGAATATCATTTTCCCAGAGCATTTATTAAAAGAAGGCTGTCTTTTCTCCAACATATATTTTTGGCAACTTTGTCAAGTATCAGCTGGCTGTAGGTATGCGGGTTTGTCTCTGTGTCTTCTATTTTCTTCCACTGGACTTCATATCTATACTAATGCCAATACCATGCTGGTTTTGCTACTGTACCTCTGTAGTATGATTTCAGAACAGATATTGTGATGCCTCCTGCATTACTTGTTCAGAATTGACTTTGCTATGCTGGGTCTTCTATTCTTCCAAGTGAATTCAAGGACTGTATTTTCTAGTTCCATGAAGAATGTCATTGGTGTTTTGATGGGGATTGCATTGAATGTGTACATTGCTTTTGGTAGTATGGTCATCTTGACAATATTAATTCTACCTATTCAAGAACATGGGAGGTATATCCATCCTCTGAGATCTTCTTCCATTTCTTTCTTCTGTGTTCTATAATTTTCATAGTAGATATCTTTCAACTCCTTGTTTAGATTAATTCTCAAGATGTTGTTGTTGTTGTTGTTGAGGATATTGTGAAAGGGATGGTTTCCTGATATTTTCCCCTCAGTTGAATTGCTATTGAATTATATAAAAGCTATGGATTTATGAGTGTTGATATCGTACTCTGCTACTTTGCACAATTCATTTATTAGCTCTAGAAATCTTCTGGTAAAATTTTTTGAGTCTTCTAGATATAAGATAATATTATTAGCAAACAGTGACAGTTTTGCTATTTATATCCCTTTAATATCCTTCTCTTGCCTAATATTCTGGCTAGAGTCTTGAGAACTATATTGAATAGAAGTGGTGAGAGTGAACATACTTATCTCATCCTGATTTTAAAGGAAAAACTTTTTCTCCATTCACTATGATGATGGCTTTTGTTTTGTAGTATATGGCCTCTATGATGTTGAGGTAAGTTCCTTCTATCTCTAGTTTCTCCAACGTTTTTAACATCAATGAGTGCTGTATTTTATAAAAGACCTTTTCTGCATCTATTGAGATGATTATATGGTTCCTGTTCTTAATTCTAGTTAAGTGGTGAATTACATTTTTTGATTGGCATATGTTGAACCAACTTTGCATCCTTGGGAAAAGCCCATTTGATCATGGTGTATTATCTTAATGTTTTTGAATGTGGTTTGCTAATAGTTTATTAGGGATTTTTGCCTATATATTCATCAAGGATATTGGTTTGTAGTTTTCTTTCCTAGATGTGGTTTTTGGTGTTTGTATCAGAGTTATACTTAGCACATTTGTTTTACAAAGTTTAAGAAATTTAAATAGTTATCTTAGTGAGGATGTGGGGAGAGGGAGGTACATTCATACATTATTGGTAGCACTACAAATTAATATAACCACTCTGGAAGACAGTATGAAGATTCCTTAAAACACTAGGAATGGAACAACCATAATTTATCCAAAAGAGCTAAAATCAGCATACTACAACAATATAATGTTTATAGCAGCACAATTCACAATACCCAAATTATGGAATCAGTTCAGATGTGTGCCTATAGATGAATGGCTCAAGAAAATGTGGTATATCTATCTGCACAATGGAATTTTACTCAACCATAAAGGGAAATAAAATTATGGCATTTTCTATTAAATAGATGGAAATGGAGAGCATCATGCTAAGTAAAATAAGCTAGACTCAAAATCAAGAATCAAATGTTTTCTCTCTTATGTGGAAGCTAGAGCACAATAAAGAAAAGAAGGTGGGGGGATCAGATATCACAAATATAGAGAGAATGTCAGAGGAGTAGAAGAGGGAGATCAAGAGTGAGGGAGAAAGTGGGATGGGAAAGGAGAGAAAACATGGAATGAATTTAACAAAATAATATTATATGCACATATGAATAAGCTTCAGGGAATTTCATCTTTATGTATATTAGAAAGTACCAATCAAAAATAATTAAGTAAACAGGCAAAAGGAATATCAGAAGAGAAGAGGAAGGAGTATAGGGGATGGAAGGAGGGGAGGGAAAAGAGGCAAATGGGGATAGAAATAAAATTTCTTGTATGTATGATTTTGTCAAAATGAACCCAATTGCTAACTCTAATGCTAACTCTATATACAACTCTACTGCGCTAATAAAAAATGATTATAAGTGAAAATACCTTTATATAAAAAATTAATGAATAGAAGTGAGACTATTCTCACTTCTATTCAATATTTGTTTATATAAGACACTGATTCATTAAAAAAAATACTAGTGGTAAACACCATTCTACAAATATCTCTGAGCCTGCTTTCATGCCCAGCAAAATTTTAAAACAAAGGCAAACCTTTCAAGAGAAAATAAAACCATTTTTTACTAGAAAATTATTATAATTAAATAATTACTATAGCCATTTCTTCCCTTTCATTCAGATTTATCAATTCCCATTGGAAAATCAGATAAAATCAAATTAAAAGGGAATTAATAATGGGGACATTGTGAACTAGGCACAAGTCAATGTCAGCAGGGCTCTTTGCCAGGAGTCTGAGAACAGGGAAGGTGCTAGAGGCACAGTCCATTCACTCATTCATGTTTTCAATTGATAGCATTTATTGGTTTTCCTTTTTCCAACTGCTATATTAAGATTAATAGACAAGTAAAAATTTATATATTAATGGTGTACAATGTGATATATACCATATATATACATATATAAAAACACACACACATATATATTTTGAAATGACTAAGTCGAACTAATTAACATATCTGTCACTCACATACTTATCATTGATTTGTGGTGAGAACATTTAGGACCTATTGTCCTAGCCATTTTCAAGTATATAATATATTGTTGCTTACTATAGTCATCAAGCTGCATAACAAATCTCCAGAATGTATTCCTACTAACTGTAATTTTGTACCCACCATTTTGAATATTTATACTGTGCCTCATTCTGGGATTCTTATTAATATGAGAAGACCACCAATACTCAGTAAAGTGACACTGGATAAATTTCAAACACACACAATGTATATACATATATATGCAATAATGTTTATACTCATTGTATAGCAAGAAAACATAAGGAGTACAAGTACTCAGAAAAATGGGCAGAACACAGATGATTAAAAGATAGAATGATTGGTCAATTTTATGTGACAATCAGGAAAAGCTTCATAGAGTATTGAAGCTACTGAATATTTAAAGATAATATTGCTCCCCCATTGCAATGGGAGACTACGTGCTAAGCATGCATTAGGTCCTGGGTTAAATCCCCATCACCACATACACACAAAAGTAAAGATAAAGATAACTAACAATTCATAATCATATGAGTGACATTGCTAAATGAAATTCATAGGCCACTGTTTTAACTAAAATCCTGCACTAGGCCCCAAGAGAACAAACCAAATTGGAGTCACCCCTCTTAGTGACACGTAATCAAACCAAATCTTTAAGGAAGTAGGCAAAACCAAAAGCAGACAAATATTTCTTGAAAACAGGAGATCTGCAGCAGAAGGGATCCAATCAACCAGAGCCTCCATGGTAAGGAAATCCCCTCTATTTTACTCCTTACAAAAAAAGCTACCTGAAGTTAACTAGTCCATTTTTATTATTTTGTTCCCTCATTCCCATCTTATAAAAACCACCTGTCTGTCATGCCTAGTTGAACACTCAATTCTATTTTACAGAATAAAATGATGGCTGATTCTGGAATGAGAAAAGCCAATTTGGTCTTTAAAGTTATTGAAATTTTGTCTTTTGACATAACCCAATGTAGTTTCTTTGCTTACATCTTTTCCTGAATTTCAGAGACCATAGAAATATATCAAATATCTAGGAACAGAATTCTAGGAGGTTTAAAAAAATGTATGCAACTAGGATATATGCAGGAAAAAAATGATGATTTGCTGTTTAGTACTGACAAATATATGGATGCTTTCCAGAGAGAAAAAAAAACACTGTAAAATCCATTACTCACATAATTATTATAGAAAACAGCTTTAAACTGCCAGTCATGGTATTAACCATATAAATGTATTTAGTAATTTCATTCAAATATATAGAAATAATTAAAATTGAGAAAATAGGTCATTCATGTAGGGAGAAAAATATTTCATAAATATGTTTTATATGCTTAGAGCAGATGTATCTTGTAATTAAGATGTGTTATTGTTAGTAATTACTTCTGAAAGCATATGTAAATATGAGAGAAGATTTTTATAATGATAAAAATGGTAAGTATATACTACAAAAATACCAACAGTCACTGTTAAAACATTTATAATAGTTTCATATAATATTCACTTCCCTTCTAATTTTAAGGACTTGCTAAGATGCAGCCTTATAGAAGGAATATCCTATTAAACTGATGACAGAATCAGTCTTCAAAAATACTTCAATAACTAGAGCTATAAGCTAAAACTGATAAGGTGAAATTTAACAGAGATAATTCACACAAAAACATAATTCAAAGGCACATAGAACTTAAATTGAAAACAATTTATTTCAAAATAGACTGGGCATAATTATTGAATACCAAGTCAACATGAGACAAAGGCCTGATGTGTTTCCCAGGGGAAAACATGCCCCAGCTGCACTAATGAAAGCCTGACTTCCACCTCAAACTGCCCGAGCACCTCAATGGCCAGATCCCATCTGGATTATGGCATTTAGCTCAGGTTGTAGTGAGAAATGAGAATTTGTCCATTGAAGGACAAACTAAAGACAAACTCAGAAAAATACGCTGCAGAAGCAAAAGCTCAAAAAGCTAATGATGCTTGATCTCAAAAAGAAATGATTTAGAGCTTTCATGGTCTTTCAAAATAGAAGTTGAGAATAAGTCAGTTTGTCCATAGTTATCCAAGACTAGAGGACACATTCAAGATAGGACCACCTTCCTGGAATAAGACTCAAGCTGAACTAATCAGCTTCCAGTAATGCTTTATTTCTATCACTAGAAATAAATGCAAAAGTCATTAAATAACTTTCCACTAATTCAAAAATTATGATTATATCAATGTAGACAAAGTTTTAATTTGTTAAACCTTATTGAAAGTATAAACAGGATTTATATTTGGGGGCAATTTTCACCTATTAAAAGAAACAAATTTGTGGTGAGAACATTTAGGATCTATTCTGATGGTTTCAACATTTCCAAATGTTTGCCATTTAAATCTTATAATTAAAAATGACTCTTATTTGGCCATTAAACAATCCATGAAAGATGCTTCTCATTAACACTGTATTAGCAGTTCAAGTGAACAGGAGAACATTAAATTATTGATTTTCTTCTGAGTAAAGAATAAAGTTAACTTTAACAAGCTGTATTTCTTTTTAAAAATATATACTCTATACTTCATGAGTTTCCTTTCTTTAGACTTGTTACTACCATTACTCTCAAATAATGACAATTCCATGCTGTATTGACATTCTACTGATAAAAATGATTAAGCATATTTTTTCTCTGAAATTTTGTTCCATTCAGAGTCCCATGATCAGTTTACTTTTAACTTTCATTTTCATATTTTATAATACATGCAATAAATACTAAAGCCAGTGAAGACATCAGGTCATAAGGTCAACTGCCATGCACCCTGTCTTACTCAGTCCATGTGCAACATAATGTAATTATGTGACACCATGGGAAAAGTCAGGAACAGGGCATGGAAGTCACCTATTTTTAAAACTTGTTTATGGATTTCTCATCTTATTATTTCCATGTCCACTAAATTCAATTTCCCATATCCTGAAATGCTCCAAGACCCATATCCTGAAATGTTCCAAGACCAGAACTTACAGCAAGATTTCTGTTTCTACCGGACCTGACCAGAAAAATCCCTCAGATGTTTCCACACTTACAGCCAACTGGAACATTCTAACTTGTCTTTTCCACATATTCCCAGGGAACCATGCCAGAAATATGATCCTTAAGACAAAATATGATCCAAAAAAGGCTTCAAAAATCATTAAAGGACTAAAAACAATTCTGGTGAAAAATAATCACTCCTCCATTAAGAACATGCTCTACATAAATCTTTTAAATCTCTTTGTTGACACAATATGATCGTGCCATTCTCCTCGTCCTGATTTCCTTCTCCAGATCTTCCCCAAAGAATAATTACTTACTCTCTGATGATCCCATAACATTCATACTTCGATTTTCTTATCTGTAAAATGGGAATAGGGATTTGACCTCACAGGGATGTTGAAAAGATTAAATTATATTGCATATATGAAATGTTTATTCCAGAGCCTTGCTCTTTGTAAAAATTTCATAAACAATAACTAATCAAATAAGCAAAAAATAAATAAAAACAAAAAAACAAATCTCTTCCTTAGGAGTTACCACAATACATCTGAGTCTTGCCTTCCACCTGGCAGAAGCATATTAACAACAGATGGTTTACTTACCATTATATCCTCAACATGCATGAAAAAATGACTCGTACAAGGTAGGCTCTCAGAAATTAACAAAGTTAAAGACAATTAAGAGAACTGTAAGCCAATCCCCCAAAAAATAAAGGTCAAATATTCTCTCTGATATGCGGATGCTAACATGCAACAATTGGGGTAGGCGAAGAATAGAAGTTCAGTGGATTAGACAAAGGGGAATGAAGGGTATGGAGGTGGAAGGATAGGAATAGGAAAGAATGGAATATTACTTAACTTTCCTATGTGCATACATGAATACCCCACAGTGAATCTCCATATCATGTATAACCACAAGACTGAGACCCTAATTACAATGAGATGTACTCCAGATTTGTATAGATATGTCAAAATATACTCTTCTGTCATGTATAACTAAAAAGAACAAATAAAAAAGAGAATTATTTTTGTCTATAAATCCTGTCATCAAGTGCATATCAACTAGCAATTTGACTTCGCAAAAGCACACTTTTTATAAAAGATGAAATTTTGCTGAGCTCTTAACACTTCCACATTTAGCTTTCTTCTTGAAACTGATTCTAAGACAAGTATCAGCACACCAGCAGCATGTACACGTATCAGCAGAATGCAGTAAATCACTTATAGTATTTGCTTCTCTGTTTCCTCAACCTTAAAACAGAGATAAAAAATGTCTGTCCTCTACTTAAAATGTTAAGATGAAAGAAAAATTTGAGATGAAGTTTATGAATGAAATACTTTTTCATGTGCTCTCAAAATGAATGGTAACATCTTTATGAATTTATTCATTCAATAATCAAGGGTCTACATTTTTCCAGGTACTTTCCTAGGTGCTAAAGAGATAGATGGTTAAAAATCAGTTTGTATCCTTAAGAAACACACAATTAGAGACAACAGAAACCACAAACACATACACACATCTGCACACACAATACGGGTAGTGAGCATTATGATATTCCTTGAGAGTTGAAAATATGTCAGATTCATATATACCTCCAATATACTTGGAATGAAATTAGTATTCAATAAATAGTTATGAACTGAACCCTGACAGAATATATGCAGGTGGCAGTGGCAACCGAAGAAAAGAAAGAAAGATGACTAGGACTTGAGGTCAAAATGCATAATATTCATTTTAGAAACATGCTAAAACACAAAGAAAAATATAATAAGATCATACTACTTATGTTATAAGCCATGACTAAAATTGGACTTATAGCCATAAATGAGGACTTATTAGGAAATTACCTCATTAGGATATTATTTGCAATTTTATTTTCCTCATTTATACCAGACAGAATGTAATCGCAGAGATATGTAAGTTAAGTAATCAATTTTGCTAGCAGTGAAAATTTAAATATGACCACTAATATAAATAAATAATTTTATGCAATATGATACTTCACAATTAAACAGCACATTTCAAATTGTTGTCTCTTATATTCTCATTTTGGGGCCTTAAAAACAGAATGAACTTCAAAATAATTTAATCCCTCCATCACATTTCCTGAGTGCCTGCTGGATGTCAGATAATGGTTAAATGTCAGACATAAAATAATGGACAAAACTCAGTATGTCTGACCAAAAACCTGACAGGACAAGGAACAACTGGATCATGACTGAGACCAGCTCAGATGAGCTCAAACCGTCTTCTGAAGGCCCACAGCCATATCCTCATAAACGTGCCATTGTCAATCTGACTTTATACACAGGCTAAATGCAATATCATGACAAGTTTTAAAGAAATATATGACCCAAAATGTGTATTAAAATCAAGAATTTTTAAATTTTTTGGATTCCAGCAAATATTGTAAAATGAGATGATGGTGACAACAATCTATCAAAATGCTATCTTAGACAACACACTATGACTTTACCCTGGATGAGGAGACACAATAATATAAAAAATAAGATAAGCCTCATGAGACAAAGGTTAAGAAGTCATGGATTAAAGTTGTCTGAAGCCTGAAAGAACAACCATAATCAGAGGTAGTTTCCAAGGGGTAAAAACAGACTAGGTTTTTCCAAGACCATTTGCAAAATAAAACTAAAACTGCAAACTAAAACTTTCTCTCTTCCTACAATTTAGGGTAAATCAAAATTGTAGGAGAAAAATCTAATTTTTTACATCTTTTAAAAGTGTTACATAAATCAATTAAGATGATATAAGGATTTCCTGTATGATTTGAAAACAAGAAATAAATTTAAATTATTTCAATTTTCCAGAAGCAGCACATGTAACTTTTGTCATGATAAAAGAAAAGCCAATCACAATTGCAAATAGCATAGTTTGCCATGATTTACACTTGTACTTGGAGGACAGTCAAAACATCATTTGCATGTGACATCTAAAAAGAAATTTAGCTTATCTCAAAAGTAGAAAGTTATAAACTCACACTAATAATCAGTGGATAACTTCTTTATCCCTTGTGCATGAATGATGTTCTTAAAATATATTTATATCTTGTTTCCCAAATTGATTTTAGACTATAAAAATAAGAACCATATACAGACCCTAGAACAGCAATAAATGTTCAAAAGCATAGGTTTTTTTTTGTATTGCTTCAGAAAAAAATATGCTAGTGAAGTGTGTTTCAGTCCACACTTTGTTGCACAAGCTCTGGGAGCTCACCACCTGGCTACAAATCCTGCCTTTGGCACGTACCAGCTATACTGCCTTGGAAAAGTTTTCTTAACCTGCTTGTACTTCAGTCTCCTCATCTAAAAAGTGGGTCTCAATAACAGTACCTATCCCAGGAATCGTTAGAGGAGTGAAATTAGATTGATCATTGTCACCACTTTTATAATCAACATCTTTGAAAGAGTAGCCAAAACGATCATGTTGCCTATCAGGTTCATTTGCTTTCCATTTTCCACAGGGTCCATTAAAATCCTGAGAAGGTTTTTCAAAAGGCCTATTCCCTACAATCATCTTTTTGAAAAAGATGAAGAGATATACAATTCAATCTAAAACTAGAGTCACTAATTTTAAAGAAAAATCACCTTCATGTTAAATTTCAACTAACTTTCAATCTGTTGCAATTACTGCCACGACAATGTCTTACATCTGCACTATCACTGACAGAATTTAGAACACATTATCATTTCTCTCTTACTGCCAGTCAATTCTGTACCAAAGACATATGAAAATTGTTTAAAATTATCCTCAGTTCCAAAAGGGTGAAGACTGTCAGGAGTTCTGGACAAATGATTATGGACTTTTAAATGTTTTATTTAATTCTAGTGGGAAAATAAACAGAATAAATGATTAGATGATCATTTTTACCCTGGTTTTTGACTAGGTGAATAAAGTATTTTTGATATTTTATTCTAAAACTAAAGAAAAAATATCTTCTATACTACAACACATAGTAGTTTATTTTTTAAAAAAGTTAAATAGTTGTTCTGAAGCAACCTTGAGAATCTGTGCTATTAAAACTCAAAACTTTCTCAGTCATAAAGTGTACTTTTGAGAAATACACTGAAACTTATATGCTAAAAATAGTCTTAGTCAATTCAGCTATGCCAAACCAAGGAAACCAACCCAAATATTAAGCGCCAACAATGATAAAGGAGACAGATAAAATTATAGAATAAATACCTTAAATAAAATAAATCTAAAATTTCACAATATGCCATATTTTTGATGACAGCAACCCCTGCTGAAATAGGGAGTGGGGAGATATAGCTAAAAACTAAGCCAGGAAATTCTCTTACCTATAAGTGTATGATAGGTAAAAATAAATATGATATAAATACAATGAGTCCAAAATTATTAAGATGAAAGATAGGAAAAAAATAAAGCACTCAGATTAATTCATATACATATAAACAAAAGAAGAAGCTTATGAGACTATTTTTTCTCCTTCACAAAATATGAGATCAGAGCCTTGCTCAGATTATAGAGAACAGCTGACAGTAGACCCACTTAATCATCTCTTCCCCTTGGAATTATCAAGTTAGTGGTTGAGGGAAACAAAGCAAATATATGTATAGTCTATATTTAGACTTTAAGAAGGCTCCCAACACATTTTTTAAATTACATTACTTTAAATTGTTATATGATAGTGGTGAGAAACAGCCTTATAAATTGAATGTTGTCAGCACTCAGAAAGTCACACTGTAAGAGAGTGGTTCTCTTCAAAGAAATATCTGGGGGAAACTAAGGAAATCAAATCATATATAAAGTTTACAAGATAACATTCTTTTAAGAAAATGAAACACATTATTATAGTGTCAAATGACCCCTATCAGGAGGAGCAAATTAGAGAGGCTTTTTGTTTGTTTGTCCATTTATTCTCATACAGTGACAAAATTACTCATTGTCTTCTGTAATTTAGTATTGTGGACAAAAGTTTAAAAAGTCATATCTTGGCCAGGTGCGATGGCACACACCTGTAATTCCAGCAACTTCGGGAGGCTAAGGCAGGAGAACTTCAAATTCACAGCCAGCCTCAGCAATTTAGTGAGGCTATAAGCAATTTAGCATCGGGAGGCTAAGGCAGGAGAACTTCAAATTCACAGCCAGCCTCAGCAATTTAGTGAGGCTATAAGCAATTTAGCAAGACCCTGTCTCAAATTAAAAAATAAAAAGTTCTGGGGATGTGGCTCAGTGGTTAAAGGCTCCAGAACCAAAACAAAACAAAAACAAAACTCAAATCATCTAATAAATGGAGAAACTGACAGAATGAAATGTAAAACCTGTAATATATTTTATATTATATATTTATAATGTTATAATT
Organism: Callospermophilus lateralis; assembly: GCF_048772815.1. Lineage (NCBI taxonomy): Eukaryota > Metazoa > Chordata > Mammalia > Rodentia > Sciuridae > Callospermophilus > Callospermophilus lateralis. Next base: position 120,209,150 of record NC_135306.1, on the reverse strand, counting down.
TATAATATAGTATAGATTTATGATTACATAAAATCAAGAGGATTATAGAGAAATAGAAAACAGAATCTACAAATGATTTGTTAAGATATCACTTATATCTGTAAATTGGAGAAAATAATATTAACTTCACAAAATTGTATTTCCTATACTGAATGCAAACATTGTATATCAAATGAGATACTTTTTTATTCCACAGAATAATAAACTTATAGTATAGAAAAAGCCTCTACAACCACAGAGCCCAGGGGAATAGTAAACAATTGAAAAAAATCATAATTATTCTAATAAGGATAGTAAGGTAAGAAGAATTAAAAGCCTACCTAGGAAATCTGAATAGCACAAAATCCTTTTAATGCAAAACATTTATAAGAAATTCTTTCTCTTATTTATGGCAACTCTAGTATTAGCTCTACACTTACTATATTCATAAATCAGGAAAATGAGCAAATGCTTGATTCTGTAAGTCCTAATATGAGTTCTACGTATGCATATGGAGATGGAGTGATTTCCTCACACATTTTCTGAAGTGGAAGGGAAGATTTCTGAAGCTCCTGTGGAGTAGCCCAGAGTCACTCATCCACTCATAATTCTGAGACATGTAAACTTGAAATCTCAAGACTTCACAGGAGTTTTACAGTCTTAACATCAGCTGTCAACAACATCACAGATAAGCCTGTCCTGACAAGAAATACGGTTCTTGACCTCTCCTTCAAAGAGCAAGAGTTTGGGAACAAATTTCTTCCTCTGCTCCTCCTATAAATAAGGTCAAGTCTTCATTCTCCTAAGCATCCATGAAAAACACTGTCTTCAGTTAAAAGAGAAAAGGAAAAAAAAGAAAAAGACCATCTTGTAATTCAAACATAAATACTTGTATTCTTTTCAGAAAAGCAAAATGTAGTGAACTATACTCCTTCTGTCACAAAATTTAAAAATACTCTTTAATGAAACCAAGAGTGCTAGATCATATTTTTTCAGTATGATAGAAAGATCTATCTAATAAGAGATCAATATAACTACCAGTGAATGAAAATGTGGAAATTATTTTAGTTTCTTAAAAACTAAATAAGCTAGAAGAAAACTTGTTCAAGAGGCACACACTAATGACTTGCTTATTATTTCAGCATTTCCTAAAGGTCCAGTTTCATGAATATTGAAAAACAAGCAAATGGCTCTTCTATAGAGCACCCTCAAGTAAAAGTGTTTTAAAGACAGCTTTTCCTATATTTGACTATTCATGATAGGTCATATAAATCAAGTTTTAATTGAATTTTCTAAGAGTGGAAAATGCTTCCTAAACTTGGAACTCAACACAGATGACACTTCTCTGAAACTTAAATATTAGTTGAATTTTGAAGGTTGCAAAGTACTAGGTTCTGGAGAATAATGATTACTAAATAGAATTACAGCTTTTATGACTCTTCCTATTCTACCCATTCATTACTTCAGGTCAAATCACATCCATTCTAATGGAATTCTAAAATGGATTAGAAATTTTACTTCTATGAGCACAAAAGTCTGCAATATAGATATTACTCCTATTTTCTGAAATCAGAATTCTAAAAGTAATATGATCATCTTATTTATCTTGGAGTAAGTTTGGGCTTCCCTGTATGAATCTTCACTAAAATACCTCTGAGTGATTGTTACTCAATTTCTTTTTGAACTCCTAAATATTGTGTAACTCACTATCTCACAGGGAAATTCACTTCATTTTTAATATTCTAAATGATTGGAACATTTCCCTTAATCCTTAACCAAATTTAGTTCCTTATAACTTCTACTTAATTCTCAATTTGCCTTGTGAAACATAATAAAATAGTATTCCTCTTCTTATCATACCTCTTCAAATATTTGAAGGCAGTTTCCTCTTCTTTACGAATATTTTCAAACAAGGTATTCATAACCATCTGGAATTCTCACACATACATGTACTTACATATATATTACACATACTTTTAAATGTTAATCTACATTCTGACATTTTTTTCTAAGAACAAGTGATATTAAAATTGAACATAAGAATATTTCTTAATCAAAACTATGAATTAAAAATGAGGAATACAACCAAGGGAATGTTAAATGAGTATTTGGTGGTAAAACTGAAACAAGTAGTAAACAAACTTGTGGAACACAGAAAAATGCACTCATTATTTTTACAGGAAAACAGGAGAGAACAAGAGAGCCCCACTGGGGCTGGGGATGTGGCTCAAGCGGTAGCGCACTCGCCTGGCATGTGTGCAGCTCTGGGTTTGATCCTCAGGACCACATAAAAATAAAATAAAGATGTTGTGTCCACCAAAAACTGAAAAAATAAATATTAAAAAATTCTCTCTCTCTTCTATCTTTAAAAAAAAAAAGAGCCCCACTGAACATGCAGTTGGCAAAGAAAACAAGCTTTAAAAATCAAAATTGTTCAAGTTCACCTAGCTAGTAAAAAACAGAAAAAGGATTCAAACTTGGAAAGTCCTGCTCCAAAGACTTCGTAGTCATGCACAATATTGTTTCCCAGCACCACCTCTGTGCTTGTTCCAGGATGGTGCCAACCAAGGCCACATAATGCTATTTACTTATTTCAATCATAATTATCATAATTAAACATTATCACAAAACCCCCTTGGAAAAAGCAAGACAATGAAGTCATGACTTAGAAGTTGCTGTAGCAATAAAAACCAAGTTATGATCTGAGTACACCTAATCACAGAATCTTTGAAGAGTAAATACGAAATATGAAAAAGGAAGAAAAGAAAATCTAGTGTATTATGTTTCCATGACTCTGGCATTTTTTCTGTCTTGCATATACTTCAGGAAAACAGAGATGGTTACCATGACCATGTAAGCTATCATCTCATAATGATAACAGAGCAACAATCAGGCTCTGAAGTCCTTCTTTGACAAACTAGGGTAAAGGTTGCTAAGACAACCACTGGTGCTCCTAGGAGATATATCCTGTGGTGCTGTCAAAACAATGCTGACATGTCATCAGTGTTACTGTAATGTTCTTGGAGTGCTTGATTGGCCCACAGAGTTCAGTTGCTGCTCAGAACAAAAAGTCAAAGGTATATACTGGCCTTGTGGTTCAACAGCAATTGATGGGGTACCACACAGCAACATAAAAAACTAACTATATCCAGTGAAATATCTCTCATTTCAACCTAAGTTATCAATCTATCAATAAAAAGAATAAAGTACAGTGTAATAGAAAGAGATACTGAAATATATAAATAGTATTGACCACTTAGTTTTCTATAGCAAAGAATTTTCTTAGCAAATGTTTTTTAAAGGCAAAAAAATTGAAAATTATAAGAGACAACTGCATAGTAAGTAAAAGATGGGCCCAGTAGATGTGCCGAAGTATGTTAGACTTCTATTGAACAATCAGAGAACATGTGATTCAGAAAAGTAGCTAACTTCAGTACTAATAAAAGTTTGAAAATAAAATATATAGGCTACATTGATTTACATTATTTTTTAGCAAAAAAAAAAAAAATGAAAAAATACAACTATCTACACCCACATAACTAATGAGTTTTGTAGTATAAAATAAAAAGAGGTACACAAAAAGATTATCAGTGAATATTTCAAGGAATTAATAATAAACAGATGTTTTACTCTTAGTGTTCTGCATTTTCCAAATTTTATATGTAATTGTTTTACAATAAAAACCTAAATAAAAGGAATCTAATAATAGAGTGAAAATACATATTAAATATCTCCAATAGCCAAAAAATAAATAAAAATACAGCTCTATCCAGGAAGGAGGCAGGGATGTAGGTGAGAAAGTGAGAGAGAGAAAGAGAATGAAAGAAAAACAAGAAATTAAACTGGATGTTCCAGAAAACAATGTGTAGCATGAGTGTGTCAAATGGTGCACTAAAGTAACAAATCTGGGAATCCTACCAACACTAGAATATGAAGAAAATATATGAACCTTATATATTCTCAGTGAAGCATTCCCTGCCTAATCATTCTTTTCAAGATCGCTTATCCTCTCTTATATCACTATGTTCAATTTTGTTCATTGGACTAGGAATCAGTGATGCAATGAACAACTAATTTAATTGAAAAAGAAAGAGCCCAACATACAGTAGAGGACATATTCAATTCACTGGAAAAAAAAATACTTCCAACAAAAGATTCTATATCCAGAAAAACTCTCAAAAGTTAAGGTGAAATAAAGACATTGTCGGACAAATATAGAGTAATAAAACTGGTTGCTAATAGACCAACTCTACAAAATATATTAAGGGAACTTCTTCAAGATCAAAGAAAGTGCATACACATGGGAAGAAGTAAAGACACTGGAAATGGTAAATATGAAGATAAATATAAGACAGTATATGAAAAAGCTTGAATATATTTCTTCTTTCTTGTCCTAATTCCTTTTGATATAGATATGTATTATATAAAATTATATATTTTATATATACATACAATTAATATTATATGGTAATTACAAAAACCATTGTATAATTGAGTTTATAACATGTAAAATAATACCACAAAAAGGCAGGAACTGGGGGGTAGAAATGAAGTTATATAGGACAAAACTGTTATAGTGTACAATATTAGGTTAGTATTAATTTGAAGGACACATTGTGATAATTAAAGTATTTATTTTAATCTCTACTGCAAGCACTAATAAATGACTTAAAATACATTTACAAATGTACATTTAATATGGAAATTAAATAGCACAATTAAAAATAATCCATTGCTCAAAAAAGAGCTTTACAGAAGAGATCAGAAAATAATTTGACCCAAAAGAAAACAAAAGGATGAAGATTAAAACTTATGGGATGCAGTTAAAGTAGAGTTTAAAAGAATTTATAGTTTAAAGAGCATACTAAAAAAAAGGACCTCAACTCATTAATCTAAATTGCCATATTAAAAAACAAATAAAAGGGCTGTAGTTATGGCTCAGCAGTAGAGCGCTCACCCCTCACATGTGAGGCGCAGGGTTTGATCCTCAGCACCACATAAAAAATAAATAAATAAATAAAGGTATTGTGTCCAACTACAACTAAAAGAAATAAATACATATTAAAAAAAGAAAAAATAAGTGTAAATTAAGCATAATGCAAGCACAAGAAAGAAAACATCAGACATGATAGAAAACAGAAAATATTCTGTTTATTTGAAAATATTAACAAAATTGAAAAACATTCATCAAATGTTACCAGGGGAAAAAAAACAAGAGGTAAGAGAAGATGAATTACCAAAATCAGGTGCAAAAAAGGAGACATCACCAGCCACACATCAAAACTGAAGTGATTATATGGAATTATCATAAACAACTTTAGGTAAACATAGACAATTTAGATGAGATGGACAAGTTTCTAGAAAAACACAAAGTATACTGAAATTAATTAGAGAAAATATGAAAATCTGAACAGACCTACATAAAGTAATTGCAAAACACTGGATTAGATATTTAATCAAAGAAATCATATCAATTGCTAACATGAATAAAAAAGATAGATCTTTAGTCATCAGAGAAATGTGAATTAAACCCAAGATAACATTTTGCACCTAGGGTGGCAATGATTAAAAAGACTGACAATACTAAGTGTTGGTGAGGATATGAAGAAAGTGGAATCCTCACATGTTGCCAGTCAAATGGGAAATGGCATAACCCCCTTGGAAAACTGTTGGCAATTTCTTTAAGGTCTAAACATATCCATACCATACAACACAGCAACTCCTATTCATCTGAACAAGAGAAGTGGGAAAATATCCCTATAAACTCTTGTAAATAAATTCTCACTGTCCCATTACTCAAAATAGCCTAAATATGGGAATAACCTAATATCCATCCACTGGTTTTATGCATAAACTGTAGTATATCTATTCAACGAAATGTTCAGCAATAAAAATGAACAACCTATTGATACATGCTACAACATAGATAAGTTTATAAGTTTATAAGTTTGGGAGGCTGAAATCTTTCTTGCTGACAAAAATTAAAATGTGGTGAAACATAAACTTTAAACATGAGGACACTGTTAGGAGTACATGATTCACTATGTAATCACCTATGGTGTCCTCTATACAAAACACAGTAATTGAACACTAATAACACAATACATTAATTTTAATATTATAGGCATTAAGAGGGGAAAAAAGACCTGGATGAACAATGTCTATATCTGCAGAAAAATCTCAATTTGCCCAATCTTACTTTTAAGGTTAATCAATTGTCAGGGAGCAACTGTAAGGAAACATGAAAAACATAAAAATTTAAATTAAGGAACCTCATTTGTACTTACAAGAAAAAAAAGACTCTAGATTATTTTGAATAAAGTTAAGTCTGGTGTACTTCTAACATATGGAGAAAGCCCTTATGTCAAGTTGTCCATCACAAAGACTACAGTTCAATATTGAAAGTCTTTAATAGAATATTATGATCTGAAGAGAAATGCTCATACTTTCCCCAATTAAATTTAAGTTGAAGACAAAAATGAATTCCTTTTTTTTTTTTTTTGGTACAGGGAATGAACCTAAGGGCACTTAACCACTGAACCACATACCCAGCCCCTTTTTTTATATTTTATTTAGAAACAGGGTTTCACTGAATTGCTTAGGGCTTGCTAAATTGCTGAGGCTGGTTTTGAACTCTTGATCCTCCTGCTTCAAACTCTCAAGCCACTGGGACTACAGGCATGCACCATCATGCCTGGCCTAAAAATGAATTCTTGACAGCCAAATTAAACTTGTCTTTCAGAAGTTCTTTATGGTATGGTAAGATAAATAAATATATTTAAAACTTTTCAATCAGCACATCATAAAAAGATGGGTACCTGTCTAGAAAAGATAAAGGAACATTTTCAAAACAGTTATGACCACAGAAATTCATAGATTATTTCCTACTTTATCTATTGAAAGTTATTTCCCAGAATTTACTTGCAGTTTCTAACTGATGAGACAAACGTGAGGATATTTCTGAGGATTAAAAAATGTAATTTTATTATACTTTTCCTTAATGCTTACCCTGAGAACAAAACAGAAGATGAATAACAACACTATTGTTCTGTCCTAGAGATGATGTATTTCAAATGCTGAACTTTTTCCAGGGTATTATTAAGGTTCTTTGAAGCAATGCTACTAAACAACCATCAAAAAAAGTCAAAGGAACTCATGTTGTTTATTGTTTTTCAAAATCCATTGCCATTTCAGTCTGTGGCTAGGTTAATCCATCTCTTTCATTTTGGAAGCCACTGCAAAATGCTTTGATAAGTGAATACAAATTATATTAGTAGACAGGGGTAATGAAAATTTGATTCCAAACTTTCATGAATCTGCAAAGAAGACCAGGGATTTTAAAAAAGTAATAATTTGTAAATAAAAAGCAAACCCAAATAGAGCTCCTGGAGGACTTGTGACAAGTGGTTTTCTAATCTTTATTAAGACAAGAAGCAGAGACCAAGCCCTGTTTTTACAAAGATGTTAGGTGAGGTTGATATTTCTCTAAAATTATTAAACCTGTTGATATCTGATACTGTCTTCTCTAAGACAAAAAGAAGTGAGTAGGGGAATGCGTAGAGGGAATATTACAAGTGGGAAGGAACAATAACAATATAGTGGAAAAAGTACTAACAATTTTTATTCAGCAACTTAATTCTGCGAGCTGCAGATGCTAAGAATTTTAGGTAGATTATATCATTTAATCCTTACAAGTAACTTTCTCAGGTTGGTCACCTAAACTGTCAAGAGAATATTTTTAATCCAGTCTTTATAATAAAATGCATTCTTCCCGGTAGATAAGCCACCTTCCCCCTTCCTCTCTTTTAAAATGAATCTGAATTCACTGAATCATGGGGATGAGAAAAAGTTTATGGTCAATTGATGTTTTTAGTCACTTCTGTGACTAAAAGATCTGAGGGTTCATGGTTTCAGAGGTCTCAGTCCAAAGGCAGCTGGCTCCTATTCTTCAGGGGTCGAGGTGAGGTTGAACATCATGATGGAAGAGTATGCAGGAGGGAAGCAGCTCACATGATGATCAGGAAGCAGAGGAAGACTCCACTCTCAAGATACAATATATATGCCCCATAGACACTCCCACAATGAATTACTTCTCCAGCCACACACCATCTGCCTTTAGTTATCACTCAGTTAATCCCATCAGGGATCAATTCACTGATTGGGGTAAGGTTATAACCCAATCATTTCTCCTCCAAATCTTCTTGCATTATTGTCTCATATGTGAGCTTTTGTGGGACAGCACATCTAAACCAAAATAATTGATATCATATAAATATACATGTATCAAGTATGACTTATAAAGGAATACAAATATTAATTATTAGTCTAAGTTTCTTAATTTCCAGATGTAGCAATCTGACACTCAGAAATTAAAAGGATTTACTAAAATCAAGGTTATCAGAGAAAACTCTCTTACAATCTGTTGACACTTATCATGTATGACTTTACAGTATAAGAATATGTGCCATTACCCTGATTTGTAATAATCCTCCACACAAAGAAACATTGAAATCAACTTCAATGGGTTGAGTTCACATGAAAATATTAACCTCCAAACAGCTTGCTGGATTGGAAACAAATTTCTTCTCCAATTCATCACAAAGCCTTGTAACTCAAAACAAGATCCCAGTTTCTCAGAACAATATTAGATCTGCATGATGTGAAAGAGATCATGGCACAGATTAATATGGATATCTAAGAGAGTCTTTAATGCTAGCATATCTGTTTTTAATAACTAATTTATTCATATTCAGTGCTTGACATTTGATGAGTAAGAAGGTGCAGAAAAAGAAGTTGAGCTTAAGGAGAGATGAAAACACATGGGGAGAAAAGAAATGAGAGAAAGAGAGAGAGAGAGACTGTGAGACATGGATGAGCACTTAGAGATGTAGAGGAAACCAAGTGATGGGATCAAAGCCTAATTAAACCATCTGGAAGTTTCATCTGACTTCAAGACTGCTGAATTGAAACCTGCCATGGATTGTTGCACCAGATGCCTCTCAGTAACAAGTTGACATCTTGATCAAGCCTTACATGTTTATAACCCATTACAGCAGGATCAAGATGTAATACTTTAGAGTCTAAGATAATGGCTTTCTGTTTCACTAGTATCTCACCAACTTGCTTATGAGCATTTTGTACCTCTAGTCATAAAATAAATAAATGAAATAAATAAATAAATAAAATCACAAAAATCATAATTTATCAGAAGCATTTTCAATTCAATCTGCAAATGTTTTACTGTCATGACTGATGATTAACTCAACTTTTTCTCTTGATGGCAGGGGTAGTGGTTCATTGGTATTAAGTGCATAGACAAAAAAGATAAATAATGAAAGCTTTTAGTGTTAGACTAGGAATTATATATGTTAAATTATTGTAAAATAGCATTTTCTTATCCAAGCCAAATAAAAACTAGAGACTTCAAGCAACATGAAGTAATCTATTAATAAGAACAGCTATTATGGGGAAATAATGCATATCAAGGTCACATTTATCAACAAGAACATAATTAATTTTTAAGCCTGATTTGCTTTCTTCTTTCCATATCTTAAGAAACTACATATTAGAATTTGATGACACATTAATTCAAAAACATTACTTATTCACCTGGGTAAGATTCTATGCCATCACTGATTATAGTTCCAATTTGGGACAACTATAGCCTCCAAAATGTCCCCTTCTCAAAACCATTTCTCAGGTGGGTATGCAGAAATGTAAACGTAAGAATGAGCACATTACTACTCTTTTCTAACTAAAAATCTAGCCTATGGCTTTATTTTTAAACTACATGAGCATGTTTAGATGATAATTGCATCTTCTCAATGAGCCAGTTCCTTATTATTGGAATTGGCAGGGGGCCTTGACATTTGAGTCATCATTTCATTATGTCTATTTCTTACCCTGGTATACAAATTCAACAGAAATACAAGCCAAATATAGGGGGGGAAACTGAAGCATTATATTTAAATTGAATGAATTTTTCTCCAATATATAAAACAATTAACATTGTTAATAATCTAGTTCAGGAACATTTTTGAAAATGCTAACTTCAATTCTAAAGGCCAAAATATGCTTCAAACCCTCCATGCCAAATATTGAACTCCTGTAAAACCAAAATGACAGCTTTAATATTTTCTAAATTAAAAAGCTAGTATAATTCCCATTTTAAACAAATTACAAATGTGAACAAAAATACACATTTACCAAGTTTCTTCCATTTTAAGAGGCCTCAAAAGTAACAGTAATTAATAAATATATATGTATATTTATATGTGTAATTTATATTTATTATATATATATATATATATATATATATATATATATATATATATATATCACCTTGAAATATTATTAATTGGCTATGGTGGCACATGCCTGTTATCTCAGCAAACTTGGGGGGCTGAGGCAGGAGGATCATAACTTTGAGGCCAGACTGGAAAACTTAGCAAGACCCTGTTTCAAAATAAAAACTAAAAAGGACTAGGGGTGTAACTCAGATGTAAAGTGCCCCTGAGTTTAATCCCCAGTACTACTAAAAAAAAAAAAAAAATTAAAAAAATCTTTCTGTGATCGAATAAGAACAATAATAATTCATTCACACTAAAATATCCAAATGTATCAAATCCAGGTCTATCCTTAGTTGATTTCTAATCCCTGGATTTATATAATAAAAATATTACTGAATGATTTTCCTAAATCACTTATTCAGAGGGAATACTTAAGGATCATTCCATCTTTCTCAAATACTTTAAAAGGTTTCCATTGAACTTCAAAATTATAAAGTTAACTATGAAACTAATACTGTACAAAATCCTCAAAAACATATTTGACTCCACCTTCAGGATCCTATTTTTTCATTAATTATTATTGCAGACAATCTAGAATATGTATAGTAGATTATTCACTTACTGAGTTTTTTATTATTTCTGAAATTTTTCCTTCTTTTAGCCATAGCAACCTATTAATTTCTAATAACCAATAACTTCCTCAAAATACTTGGATATAAGATGAAAGCCTAAGAGAACTGCATTTTAGTAGAACATGAGTATGGAATACTAGTATTCTCTGAATCTTCTCAAGGAGTAAACACATTCTAAAGGAATGAACCTATTTCAATACTAAAATTTAGTTAAAGAGAAGTTTTCAGACAGTCAATTTCCAACCTATGGGGAACATTATTTTGTATACTAAGACAAAAGTAGGATATGTATTAGATGTTCCTAGATTATGAAATTTAGAAAAGAACATATTCATAGTATAGCTGACTTTTTAACCTATATTTATTTCCAGATAAGGCAATCAAACCCTGCAATGCTGAAATCAGTATCACTATTTCTCTCAAGGTTTGACTTCAATCAGTGGAAAAATTCATGAATGTAAAATATTAGATTTTTAGTGAGTCCTATCATTTTTGTAATTGCTATGCCTAGTATTAATAAATGTCTCCTTTTTATGTGCTGAAATAAATTAATGAATGAGGCAGACACTATGCAAAATGGCTGGGAATAGGGCCAAATCTTCTTACATACATCAAGGGACCAGTAATCTTCTAAATGGCACTTAAAGCTCTCTTGCCTAAATAATTACAAGTATAGCCAGCATGTAATTTATTGAAATAATTATCCATTCCATGGTTCCCCTCACTGATCTCAAGTCCATATCCACTTACCTTTTCTTTATTTTCAGTGCCAGAAGCCTCAGGTTTGGTCCTAATCACAAATGGGGTGGACAGTCGCAGCAGAACTCTCTCAAAGGTAGCATTGACTTTTGGAGAAACAATCTCAAAGCAGTCCTCAAATCTGAGCACTTTGTGAGTGTCACATCGAAGTTGTTTCCTTAAGCCTTCTCCCAGCTGAAGGACTGACATGTTGGGGTCAAACATCAGGTGGAAAGGGAAGGCTCTGCAGAAAGTATTGATGCTAATTCTGAGGTCTGCAGGAACTTGGGAGGTTCCCTGTGGAAGGTTCTTCGTGATGTTAGTATTTTCACATTCTTTGATAAGGAAAGTAAGACAGCTACAATTGCCTGGGTTTGAACCATCAGAGCACAGCTTCTCGTTTGCAACCTGTTCCACTTCCACATCCTGGCAATAGATCTTCTTTCCTGCAGCCTTAATCATCCCCAGCATTGCAAACCCCACCACATGATGAGGGTGAAAGTAGTGGAGCATAAGAGTACCTTCAGGGAGCTCTTTGCATAGGAAAGATGGTGATTCCAGAGTGGCCTGTTTTCCAAAAGAAGTTCTAATGTGTTCCAACAAAGCATCAAAGCCATTAAAAAAGTCCTGTAATGTACCACCTACAGCTCGAAGGACTCTCTCATTCTCATCAAAGCATATTTTAAAGAACTCCTCTCCAAATCTTTCTTGAATTTCCTCAAACTTCAAACCTGAAAGAAAATGAGAAGCAAATGTTAGGAAAGTAGAATAAAAAAAAATTATATTATAGCTTTTAAAATGCTTCTCAAAAGAGATCGCTAGTAAGTGGAGCAAGAAAGACATTTTCCTTGGGCAGACATTTTCCCATACAGGTTAGCTCATTCATATGAATCAGAAAAAGTAAACTGTAGTTCATCTTTTGGATGCTTCTAAGATATTAGTGAGAATTGAACATGTTTGAGGTTTTTTATTTGTATGTTTTTTGTTTGTTGTTTTTAAATAGACTGCATTTTAAACTAGTTTTAGGTCCATGACAAAATTGAGTGGAAAGTACATTGTTCACTGTACCCTCTGCCCCTCACAGGCATAGCTTCCCCGCCCCCCAGTAACATGCTCCACCAGAGTGGTACATTTGTTATAATAAATAAACTTACATTGACCCATAGTCATCACTCAAAGTCCATAGTTTACATTAGGGTTTACCATGCCATAAATTCTATTAATGCTGACATAACAGTATCATGCAGAGTAGTTTCCCTGCCCTAAAACTCCACTGTGCAATTCCTACTTATCTCTTTCTTCCTCCTAACTCCCAAAGCATAAAGTTTTTAAATGCTACTAATCTACTTGTTCCTTTTTGTCTTTAATAACCTGTTCCAGTTGCTATAAATATCACAAATAATATTTTTTCTTTTTCTTAATGATTTCCCTAGTCTTTACAGAATACCCAAGTTGTCTCTATATTATGCCCTATATCACCCATACTACCATTTATTGAATAGTATAATGTACTCATTAAGTGGGAAAAAATCAACTCAAAGAGAATCTGATAGATGAATAGGAAAAGGTATCAAGCTATCAGGTAGAAATGAAAGGTTTATGTTAGTAATCTCAGGAAAAGTCCAGCAGGTCAGTTAGACCTTAGGGACAGAGAAAACAAGAAATTTTAAATGACAGAACTTGGAATGATTTGCATTCTTTCAACCACAAAACTAAGAGCAGTCAAAAGTAGAGTAGGAATTTGACTACACAGAAACAGAGTCATTCTTAGTACATACTCATTCTTTGATAACCCAGCAAAAGGAACTCTACTTTTACTACTAGAATTATAGTAAGTATAAATAAATGAATACACACATGTATTGTAGAGTAATCAGAAGCAAGATCACATGTGACATGTGAAATTCACTGTTGAGAATGATCTAAGGAAAAAATAGTAGAAATTTATGGTCCAAAGAGAAGTTCAACACTTAGAAAGAATCTGTATGCTAAAGACAGCTTCTACACAGTCACTCCATTACTTCTTCTTGAGTTTGGTTGAAATTAGTATGTGTAGTTTCATTTTCATCTTTTCTTGTCCACTCTATTCCGTCTTATAAGGAAGTCCTGAGAATCAAGGCTGAACTTGGAAGACAGGACACTTTAATAGTGCCCCATTAGAATGCAGAAAAATTGACACTGTCTATGGCTTGTTTTCCTATTTCTATCTTTATTATTTCTTGAGTGTTCCTTCCATCCACAAGTGTGGCAGTATTATAATCAATAAAATTATTTTTAAAATAAATTCAAAACACATCAAGTATTTGTTGAGAACTTACTATAGAGTCTAAAAGTATGGTAGTGAAGGTAAGATGTCAAATTTACAATTCATATATTTTCCTCAAAATCCATGTGAAATGAAAATAAGTAGAAACCTAAGTAAGGAGTCCCTATATTAAGAAACCTTTCACATTTATTTCAGTTTCATAGATTTGATGTTCAAGGCTAGCTAAGAAAGCCACCTATTATGATAAAAACATCACTACTCAGTCTACATTGCTATGTTACAAGATTGCTATTCAACACATGCTGCATTTACTAACAATAACACCAGCCAGAGTTGATAATAAGAGCACTTATCTGCCCAGTTCTCTAGTGTGGAAGAAAGAAGCAAGATGGATGATCTGCAACTTGGCTCCTGCTCTAGTGGAACTGCTTTCAAAATTATCTAAACCAACATATGCTTTTTCTTCCTTATCCTATTTGACCTTGTTTGTTGTTTTTCCTTTAATTTGACACTACTGATCATTTGTTCCTCCTAAAACTCTCATTGTTTTTAGCTTATCAAACAAGAGTCTCCTAGTATGATTACTACATGTCTGAAAATTCACTCTCATCTCTTTCACTAATACTTCTTTCTATGCCAATTCCTATGTCACCACCACTATGTGATAACTAAAAAATTCTAACATGAACAAATTAGTTATGGCCACATTCAGTGGTGGTATCCTTTGTTGCTGTGAAATTTTCTAATTATGAAATTCTTCTTAGAAACTAAATTCAGAATAAGCATTCCTAGAATCTGATTGATCTTTGCTGAACTACAATATTCTACATACCATTGAAAACATTCCATAGATTGCTTCAAAATTTTGAAGAATTGTGTCTTCTAAGTACATAGGGTTTATAAGCACAGAAGAGAAAAAGAATTGCTTCTAACTGACATTTCTCATAACTGTGAAAATGCCCTCACAGTTCTTAAGTGAAGAACACAGATATAAAGACAACACAGTAAGTTCATGTTCTATCCTCAGTGCCAGAACTCAAAAAATAATCCAAAAAACAACCAGTAAAGAAAGTACCAGAGGCAACAAAATAAAAACTACCTCATATGCAGCACTTTATCAACTAAAAAACCTTGCTGCTTTAAAAATGCACTCTGGACAAAGTTAATTTCCCCCACCTTGATGGTTCAATGTAGGGACGTTCTCATTTCCAGGAACTGCACACCACAGCATTCAGTAGTAATGAAGCAAGTGGCTCAGGAAAGAGCATGATTTGTACTGTACTTGCATTTTCTCCTCTGTAAACTTGAAATTATTTCAAAATAAACTCATACTTTTTTTAAGTCACCTCTGTACTTTAAGATATAATGACTATTAATTTTCAAATGATGTCACTATTGTGCACCATGATGCTAAGATGACTTTTGTTTCGCTAAAGAAAAGCTGACTTGTTTTGAATATTATACTCAAATACTGTTCATAATAATTCTATATAAATCACAATATTCAATTAACTAATGAAGATTTTCATTCCCACAATTGTTAAACTACATAAGACCAGAAAAGAAGAAAAAAATTCTTAGAGTTTAAAAAATTAAAGGTAGGGAAAGATCACTTCAACTTCTGTAAATATACTACAAATGAGTAGCCAAAACTTCCATTTTAAACCTTATCTCAAAAATCAGAAGCACAAAGTGGTTTAGCTCAGATAACTGCTAAAGTTCTACCTCCCAAGATTCCACCTACGATTGACGCAAACCCCTACTTACAGTAAATCACTTGAAACATATAGACAATGCTCATCTCTTTCTATCACAAGATGCTATGACAGCTTGACATTTGGGTCTACGAGAATACATTCCTCAAGAGGCAGAATTTATAATAAAACTGCACTTATTAATGGGTAAGTGAAAAGTCCAAATTTTAAGTTACTGTTAATTCACCTATTTCAAGAAGATGATTAGTCTAAATGCTAACATCCCATACCTCTGAATGAAATAGAATGTTCCTTCCCGATATGGGTGTTATCTCTCATTAGCTATCCCATCCTGCCTTGGAGTGTGCCTTTCTTGAAGACAATGACCTTGTCCTATTGATGCTGCATATCTAACAGTAACTAGCACAATACCTGGCACATAGAGAACAGTGTCCTTTCATAGAAAAGCATTCATCTAAGTATTTGTTTGATAAATATTATCCATATTTTAAGGTCACAGTTGTGCAATATCTAAGAATACCAAGACAAATACACACTTTCTTTTCTCTCATGGACCCCTGCAGATTACACTTGACTGTGTTATGACAGATATGCGTAGGGACCTAAAGAGATGCAAAGAAACAGTGTCTGCCTCTGCTTGCGGAAATGTTTGAAAAAAGACTGGGAGAAAAAGCAGGTGTTCAAAACCTGACTGGGAAGTGAAGAGGCCTCAGCAGATGAACTCTAATGGAGTATGGAGGAAGGAGGGAGGTGGGAAGCCAGTATGTTAGGGAAGAACAGTAGTCAGTGTTTAATGGCTGGCAGGCAGGAGTGCAATCAGCATTGCAAAAGTGGGACTTGAGATTGCCAAGGCCAGAGTAAAGAACACCAGCCAAAGAGATGAATGACATAATGTCTTTAAAAAAGGAGTACATTGACAGACTTAGGCTGCCCCCCAAGAATGTAAAGAATGCCAAGCAGTGTGCTAAATATTTTCAGAGATTATTTAACGCTTTTTGAAATTACCATGCTGGTATTTGTAATGTTACTATTTATAGGTGAAGACTGTTAAGAAATTTATTTAAGTTGACACAACAGTAGGTGTCAGAGCTAGGTCTCAGATGGTCTGATACTAACTCTCATGTAATAAGCACAACATCATGAGAATAAAACTTCTATGTAGGAAAAAATGCATTTCTTGTTCACTGTTATATAATCTGCCTTGCTTGATAAATACTGTCTGAATGTTAATGTATCGCTGATGTCCATAGGAGTAAGAGGAAATGGTCAACAGTTATCAAATGCCACAAGCTCAAGTAAGAGAAGGACAGAAGTCAGTCAACAGATCTGTCAGATCTCTAGGGACCCTTGACAGCAGTTTCAGTGGAGAGGTTAGGATGAGTGTGATGGGGTAAGGACAATATGGCAGGTAAAGAAACAGAAATATTAGCTTTGGGCCAAATCATTTGTACTATTTGAATACTAAAAATACTTTATAAAATTGTAAATTAAAATGACCTCCATATTTAGGGAAATGCTACCTTCATTGAGAACTAAAGGAATAGACAGAAAAGGCACTAAGTAGGATCATGGATATTCTAGGAGAAGTTCTATAAGAAAAGAGGGAAATAGTGTCTTTCTGGTCCAAGACAATCCTGATCACCCAGCAAAGAGCTCAGTCCACACTAATGTGGGAAAATAGCACAGCAGGAGGTATACCTTTGATTTCTTAAACTCCAAAGAAAGAAGGAAACATCTACCAACTACCCACTGTGTGAACTGGAGACATTCTACTAATTGCTTTTTGATGCTGTGTAGGTTCATCGACCAAATAGCTAAGTGATATTAACTCAAGCTAAACTGTATCAAAAGTCCAAACTTAAAGACATTTTGATATTTTAAGAAGATGATTATCTTTTTAGGGAGATAATTAAAATCTAGCAAGATTATAAGGCTTTTGTTAAATAAACTTGAAACACAGACAACACTGTTGTAACAATATTAATCTAGTGCCATTCCAATTTATAAAAAATTACAGAAGTTAGTTTCTATCTTCCAGAGATTTAAGGGTAAAAATTATAAATCTAAATAATAACAAAGAAGAATGCTCAAAAGAAATCCCACCACTCAATTTATAAATTCAAGAGAAATTGCTTTGATTCTCATCTGCTATTTAGGCTCATTTGAATCTTCATTGGTGTGAGAAAAAAACTTTTATAGTTTCAGATTACATTATACCTCAGTAAGCTGAAGTGTTGATATAATAGTTAAAAAAAGTTCTTATCATTTTCAATCTACAAAGGCTTAAAACAATGATTTGCTATTATTCTCCTCCCTTTACTGAATTAGTAGTATCTCTTCCCAAAAGAATATGGCATATTCTTTTATTTTAAAGTATACATAAACATAAATTGTTATCGTTTTTAAATTCTGTAATGTCTTACAAATGAAAGAACACACATTCATATTTTAAAAACCAATTATTTAATATCATTAACTAACAAATAATTTTCTAAGTATAAGGGAAAATTCTCTAAAGTATCTAAGATTAATTCTTGAATACACACAAAAGAATAGGTATTACTAGAAGCGTATTACATGCTTCAGAAACAAAATTATTTATGATGCTTAAGTTCACAGTCTGTAACTTTGAAAATCTGTTATGACATGTTTTAAAATATACAAGGAATATAAATTTTAATAATAAGAAATGTGTCATAATAAAGGTGAAGCTGGCCTTATCTAATTACTCTAGAAAAATTTTTTTCACCCAGCAACTACAACTAAAAAGGGAACATCATCAAAATACACTCCAGTACAATCAATTTCTACTCCTCCCTTCCAAATCCCAAAACACACATCTATGCCTTTCTTAAAAAAATAGCAAATAGTCTCTGGAAGTATGATCCTTCTGTTGACTATGAATAGATTAGGAAGAACTCAAGAAAAGTACAACTTCTAAAAAAAGTATGATGTAGAATGAGAAAAAGAAACTAATAGAGGAAGGGCTATAACTAGATGAATTATGTAAAGAATTTCCCCTGACTTAGAAAATCCTAAATCTATAGATGGAAAATGCATAAGTTCAGCCAGGATTCACAAGAAACATGTACATACATGTGCACCCACACCCACAGCCCCCTAAGAACATGTGGTTAAATTCCTCAAAGAGTAGAAATAAAGAGACTGGAAGAAAGATAATGGTCGATTGAGCTGCTATAAATATTGAAGTGGCTGCATTACTATAGTATGCTGATTTTAAGTCCTTTGGGTATAGACTGAGGAGTGAGATAGCTGGGTCAAATGGTGGTTCCATTCCAAGTTTTCTAAGGAATCTCCTACTGCTTTCCAGATTGGTTGCACCAATTTGAAGTCCCACCAGCAACGTAAGAGTGTGCCTTTCCCCCACATCCTTGCCAACACTTATTGTTGTCTGTATTCTTGATAACTGCCATTCTGACTGGTGTGAGATGAAATCTTAGAATAGTTTGATTTGCATTCTCGAATTACTAGATATGTTGAACATTTTTTCATATATTTGTTGATCTATGGAACCAACCTAGATGCCCTTCAATAGATGAATGGATGAAGAAACTGTGGTATATATACATGATGGAATATTACTCAGCATTAAAATTTTTTAAATTATGGTATTTGCAGGTAAATGGATGGAGTTGGAGAATATCATGCGAAGCAAAGTAAGCCAATCCCCCAAAAAACAAAGGCTGAATGTTCTCTCTGATAAGTGGATGCTGAACCATAATGGACGGGGGGAGGGCATGAAAAACATGGAGGAACTGTAATTGGGCAACGGGGAGGGAGGGGGAAAGAGGGGAAATGAGGGCAGGAAGGAGGGTGGAATGAGATGGACATCATAACCCTAGGTACATGTATGACTGTACATATGGTGCAACACTACATCGTGTACAACCAGAGAAATGAAAAGGTGTACTGCAATTGTGTACAATGAATCAAAATGCATTCTGCTGTCATATATACCTAATTAGAATAAATAAATAAATAAATTTTTAAAAAAATAATAGAAGAAAAAAAGGCAGAACTGCAATCTGAGAACTTTATCCAACAAAGATATATGGCAAAGATTCAGAGAATCTACCACTCAGTGAAACTTCTGAGAAAAATAACAGAGAAAACACTATAACCAAAGAAGAAGTGATCAGAACAGAGGATTGGAGGAATCCAGAAGAGAGAATATGGGGAAAGTAGATACACTGATGACAAGTGAGCCCTACAACATGCACATGGACACACGCACATTCACCAACATATGTACACATATACATCCATATAGATATGTGTGATGTAAGTGAACATGTAACATGTTCATCCATATATTACATATATATTGTTAACATATTATGGATAATGATATACAGACATTTGTAATGTTAAATAAAGATAACCAAAGAGAGAAAAAACTACTGAACTATATCAAAGTAAGTTTTATTCATTATCATGAACCAAACAATCTAAGTAAAATTCAGGAGTTGGAAGTCTGGGAAGATACAGGAGGAAGTAGAAAGGAAAAAAGCAAATATATTCCAATGGTCTTTTCTTAATGAGATTCTTGGAAGTTTAAAAAAAACGCAGTCTTATTAGGGATATAACCAATATCTTGTTTTAAAATAATAAAAAAGCCACAGGACAGGTCTATTTTTTGTTAAAGAAAAAGGAAGATAACCAATAATTAAGTCTGAAATTAGAGTTGAATTTTCAAATTACAAAGATGAAAAATTTTCAAGAATATGAGGCTGGGTTGCAACCCAGTGGTAGAGCACTTGCCCAGCACCTGTGAGGCACTGGGTTTAATTCTCAGTACCACATAAAAATAAATAAAATAAAGGTATTATGTCCATCTACAAATAAAAATATTTTTAAAAAATCAAAAATAGTGGAAAGATAAAACTAGGTAAAATAAATAATTATTGTAAATGAAGATGGAAGAAAATCACATTTTAGTAAATGTAAAGAAATACATCATTCCATTACATGAGGATCAATTCACTCCTCCACAAGAACTGCATTTATAAAAGGCGATTGAAAACAAAAGGCCAAAAATGAATCAGTAGACAAAGAATTCCAAGAAACCACAAGGAGAAAAAGAAGGAATGGAAGAGCAAATGTAATACCAATAAGGTAGATTAAGAAAAGTGCTTAACTGGATGAACTAAGACATTGTACAACAAAATCACAATTTACAAAGAAGACCTAAGATAGAGACATAAACCAAGCAACGTTGCAGCTAAGTATAAAGAAAAACAATCAGAAACTGACTGCGAATGTGTATAGCATTACTTTTGGAGTGATGAAAATGTTCAAAGTCAACTGCAGTTCATTGGATCAGACAAAGGGGAATGAAGGGAAGGAGGGGATGGAAATAGGAAAGACAATAGAATGAATCAGACATAACTTTCCTATATTCATATATGAATACATGATCAGTGAAACTCCAAAACATGTAAAACCACAAGAATGGGAAGTTATACTCCATGTATGGATGTCAAAATGCATTCTACTGTCATGTATAACTAAAAAGAACAAATAGAAAAAATGAAAGTCAATTTAGTGATGTTAGCCCAATTTTATGAATATTCTAGAACTATGAATCTTATACATTAAATGCATGAATTGTATGACATGAATTATATTTCAATATATACTAAAAACATAACACTATTGAGTTACTAATATAGCACTATTAGTATTCAAATACAACAATTAATTAACTGAAATAAAATTCCATGTATGAGTTTTTCAAGATGATCCCAACTACTATGTATAATTATAAAGCTCTATTTTTAAAAAAAAGAATACATATTTCAATATACACTGAAAATAAGAAAAGAAAGAATGCCATACAATTATTATTATAGTAGGAAACTTTAATAAACCTCTGGGGATCAGATGCATCTAACAGATAAAAAAGTAAAATCATAGGGAAATAAGATGAAAATGTGTACAACAAAATAATAAAAGAAAACATAATCAAAATAAAATTTTAGTGGAAAATGTTTTTGATGCCTTTTTCAGAATCAAAAAGATCAAAGATATAAAGAACAGTTACAGAGAAATTAAGTAAATATTAACAATAACAACAAAAACTCATGAAATAGTAAATTCAGGAAAAAAATGAAGACATAATTAAGAACGAAAGCAACTAACTCAAAGCACATATATGTACATATGCATAGAAAGTATGTGTTGTACATATAAAAAGAGACAACAAAAACTTCTCAAATAGTAGGCCACAAAAATCCCATAACATATTGTAAATAAAGACTATTCATATTACAATTTCTAACATCAATAAGAAATAAACACTTACAAATTACAAGAAGATGACAAGAAAATCTTATCCAGTTGGGAGTCAGGAATATACTCCCTGGAATTAAAGAGAAATGAAACCTTCAAATTTAACTTCTAGAAATCAATGACAAGGAAGATTCCTCTAAAATCCTCTAAGGCACAACAAAAACTGTACAAAGAGAAATTTGTATGTTGTAAATGTTTTCAGCTACAAAAATAAATAAGTAAATAGTTTCCAAATTAAGAAATTTATGTTGAGCTTAAGAAAAAATTAGGAAGTGAAAATAGATAAACCTAAAATTTAGAAAGAAAAATACACTAAACAAGAATGAGAAAAAAGGCACACATTGAGAAAAAAACAGGAGAATCAGAAAAGAACCATGTAACTTTCTGCAAATGAACGTATAATGTAATATAAATGTGTAACTTACAAACTAAGTGACCAAAATTGAACCAAGAAAAAAATGGACAATCCAATTCTGGCTACACATTAAAAAAAAACAATAATCTAAAGTTATTTATGTGTCTTCTGGCCATACACATAACTTTGTGCTACTCATTTCTTTTATATTAAACCCACATAAAATCTGTCAACATCTGTTATACTCTACTAGGACCAACTTCTCTAATGAATATTTCCTAAAATAGAAGCAGATAGAATCTAGCAGTTTATACAGGGATAATATATCATGTCCAAGTAATGTTTATATCAGAAAAGAAAACCTAGTTCAACAGTAGAAAATCTATCAACATAAATTATTACATTAATAAATAAGAAAATAAAAGATCATATCAGTAGATTGAGAAAAGTCTTAGATTCAAAAAATAATCATAATAAAAATTTTGAGTAAAATAGATAAAAAGAAATTGCTCAAATATAAAAAACTATTTTCCAAAACCAGAATCAAAACTTATTCTAAATAATAAAAGATTGAACACATTTCAATTAAAAAAAATCAGACAAGTATGCTTGACATCACCATTATTATTCAATATTATCTCGAAGATTCTTGCAAGTGCTGTCAGATATTAAAATAATTAGCATACACAATGGAAAAAAAAGTAAAATGATATCTTTTGCTGAAATAAATTTGGGGATATGGTCATTTCAATATAGTACAAAATATTATTTCAATTCAATGGGAAAAGGATGGTTTATTTAATATGTGACTAGCCAAATGGAAAGTAATAAAATCAAGTCCCATCTCACACCTTAAACAAAATCAAATTTTAGATCAAGCTTACATAAAATGCAAAAGACAAACTTTTAGAAGAAAATCTGAGATTCCACGTATTCCTTAACCAAAATAAGCAAACATATAAAAAGACATAAAAGCCTATTTGATTTTGTATAATATAAAAAGCTAAGTTAAAACTATCATAACAATGAGAATATAATTCTATTTTGTAAAAACAAAGTGTGTGTGTGTGTGTGTGTGTGTGTGTGTGTCACGCACACTTGTGTGGATATGTTTACATGGGTGCATGGTGCAACACCCCTGATGTTCTGCTAGTTTCTTTATCCTATATTACTACTTTGCTTTAGTCCACCATGAGCAAAAGCATAAAATTATTTCATCAGTCTCCTAGCTGACTTTTCTGCTTTCTCCCAATATCTCTCCAACCCATTCTCCATACACTCTTTCTGTATCATGTCTTATTATTTCTCTGCCGAAAGCCCACCAGTGACTATCTACTGCCTTCAAAATAACTTCAAACTCAACAGGACTTGATGAAGCCTTTACTTGTTTCAGCTTCATCCATCCCCATCTCTTTCATTCCCCCACTTTACATCTCTATACCAGCCATCTAAAATTACTTGGAGATTCCTGAACATGCTCAACTTCCTCTCTCTTATTTATAGGCTTTGTACATGCTGGGTTTGTATTTTGTTTAGTTTAACTAGAAGGCTATTGTTCTAGCTACCCCAGTTAGTTATCTGCTTGCTTTCATCTTGCACCCAGATTCCTCCAGAATGCTGTACTTGACAGTCTATGACTTAGTTGTCTGTACTTTTTAGGCTTCCAAAGAACCTTATGATTACTCACATTCTAGAACTTATTACATAATAGGTAGTGGTTTGTTATATTCTGTTCATCATTTGTTTATTCCTGTATTGAAAACAAAACAAAAAAAATCTCTATCCATATTTGTGCTGAACAATGAGGAAAACAAGGGTGATTGGAATGGAAATGGGCCTTACTCTTATTGAGCCATGTGACAAATAATATAATCCAATTATTGTATACATAATCCAACAAGTGTACGAATAAATACACATGACAATGGGTGTTATGATGATAAGGGGCAGAATAATATAAGAGCATATGACAGGAGCATTATGTAATCTACTGAGTCAAAGAATGTTTCTTTTTTAAAATGATACTTTTCAAGGGTAAGTAAGAATTAATTAGGGAGGAAAGAATCATTCCAGATCAAAGAACATATATTCAAACATCCCAGAAGAGAAACAGGGAGTTTTTGAGAAACCAAATGAAGACCACCATTGTAATCTTAATCCATGGCACAATTTCTTGTCCATAATGGATCTGTTTTAAAAAATATTTATTTTTAAGTTTTAGGTGAACACAATATCTTTATTTTACATTTATGTCGTGCTGAGGATTGAACGCAGTACCTTGTGCATGCTAGGCAAGCGCTCTACCACTGAGCCACAACTCCAGCCCCTGTAATGGATCTTTTGAAAGAAAATCAATTAACAAATGGACAAAGAAATTCAGTTGGGTGACTGACTATATGTCCATTATAAATATGTATCACAGGTGAGGCATATATTATAAAATATATAATAGTAGACATACATTCATGTAGGTGTGCATGCTTTTTGTTCCATTGCTACTTTTTACCTTCAATGTTCTCTGATAAGCCTTTTTTACTCAAGGTTCACCAAGTTAAGCCAAATGACTGATTTAGTGATGTGAATGCATAGTATTTGTTTTAGTCAACTTTGCATGACTGTGACCAAAATACCTGACAACTTACAAGAGGAAAAGTTTATTTTGGCTCTCTGATTCAGAGGTTCAGTTCATGGTTGGCTGACTCCACAGTTCTGGGCCTCAGGTGAGGCAGAACATCATGGAGAAAGAGCATGGTGGAGGAAAGCAGGCAGGACGTGGCCACCAGGAAGCAGAGAGTTCTGCTCACTGTAGAAATAATAGAAACCCCAAAGGCACACCCCCAGTGACATATTTCCTCCAACCATACCCTGCCTTCCTACAGTTACTATCCAATTAATTCATTCAAGTGGAGTAACCCACTGATTAGGTTGCAGCTCTCATAATCATTTCATCTCTGAACATTCTTGTACTGTCCTACATGTAAGCTTTTTGGAGGATATCATATATCCAAACCACAACAGTATTTGATGAATTCTTGTTCCTCTGCCAACAAATAGCCACAGGTATAGAGGACTAAAAGATAGACTCAGGGCATCAACACAGAATCAGGTAGCCTTATCGGAGCTCCATGCTAGGCCACCTATTAGGTGACAGAGGTTCATCATACTTCCTAGAACCCTGGAGAGTTTCTGCTGAAGACACCAAGCCAGAAGCCTCACAGCAGTGTGCTGCAGAGTAAAAGAATTCACAGACATATGCTAATTACAAAGATGTGCTGCAGAAGCAACTGCCTCAGCTAGGTTCCCACACCTGGGCCCTGATTCTGAAATGCAATCTGCCACATTGTGAAAATATGACAGTGGCTCTCAGGCTTTGGAAGCTCCCTACAAATAAAGACTCTCATCATTTCACATACCTAAATTTTACCAGTCTTTTACCTGCTAGTTGAGAAGGTAAAAGAGGAGATTGCCATGCAAATATAGATATTCTGGCTTCTGCAGCCGATGACTGGCCCTGTTCAAATTGGAAGCCACAGTCCTGGCCGCAGGAGAATGTAATTTCCACGTGGATGAATTCTCAGAAGGCTTACTCAGAGCTGTTAATCACTGCTAAGTCTTCTGATTGTTAGGCCTATTAAAATTGCTAAATTGTAATTAGCCCTCCTCAAAGTCTCCAACCAAGTCTTGGGAGCCATCACACTGTCCAGTTTGTACAAAGAAGGTTAACTTGTGGAATAAAAGTTTTGCTCTAGTAAAGAAACAAAACTGGGCTGGGGTTGTGGCTCAGTGGCAGGGCCCTTGCCTTGCACATATAAGGCACTGGGTTCGATCCTCAGCACCACATAAAAATAAATAGATAAAATAAAGCTATTGTGACCATCTACAACTAAAAAAAATACTTAAAAACAAAGAAGGGCTGGGGTTATGGCTCAGTTGGTAGAGCATTTGCCTTGCATGTGTGAGGTACTGGGTTCAATTCTCAGCACCACATAAAAAAAAAGAAATAAATAAAATAAAGGTATTGTATCTGTCAACAACTGAAAAACAATTTTTTTAAAAAAAAGAAACAAAACTGGTGAGAATCTGAAATTTTTTAATAATTTCCCTATTGAATTACGTAATTAATACCTAGCCACCAAAGTCCTAAAATATGTTTCATTAGCCAAAAGGCATCAGAATTTAAGCATAAAAGAAATAAATGCATTATCATGAGTCCATGATGGAGCAATTACAGTTGCATAATGACAGCATCTCATGGTGTTCATAAGCAAACAATTCCGGTACTCCCATATTTTCAGAGAACAATGGCATGTAATCATGTACATATTTACTTAAAAGGTAATTTGGGAATATGCCATTTTGCATCACATCAATGCATGAAGCCATCAAGAGCTCTGGAACCTCACGGGTAACCCAGACCATTCTGCCTCAAAAGACAGTACAGTGGTCCCCATTCACAGTCATAATTCTTCTACTTAAATACCAACTGGGATGAGCAGTTTATGAGGCCTGCTCTTCCAATCCTGAATATGTCTAGAAATTACAAAGTTCCTTCATCTTCTATTTGAGGCAAAACCTATTCCTAAAACTTGTGGTCCACTGTTATATCCTCTATGATGATGTGAACAAACCTACCTCTTCTCTTCACTGAAGTCCTTTAAAGTGCCTGAAAATATCTCTCATGTTCTCCTCTGCCTTCTCATCTTACATTTTCAAAGAACTAATTCAAAATGCATTAAAGGTAACACTAAAGACTTTTTGAAATAGATATATTAAAGGTACATTAGAAAAACCACATAATATGTGATTTGAAAGGACATTACAAGTTATGCTTTGGAAGGAAACAAGAAATCAATAGAGATATAGAAAATCTACTTGAGATAAGGGGAACTATCTGAGAAATTCTATGCCAGGGTTATAGTCTTTTGTGTGTATGTGCTTTCACATGGGAAAACAGGTATCTGTATTTATTCCTCCTTACTAGAGTGTACATTTCAAACTGTTTTTCAGCCTCTTGTTTGATTTCTTTGCCCCGTGCCATCCATATTTTTCATGCCCACCTTCTTTTATCATGCATATTTAAGATGCTGGACTGGGTAAAGAGGCAGTTTAGGACTGTGAAAGTAAGTTTCAGTGCATATGTGGAGAACAACTCAAAATCACTGCCTAGTTAGCATCCAGGGTGAGGCTGCCCTAGGAATGGCTGAAGTTAGTGCCCAAGCAAAACAACTATTGTTATTTGTGACAATCCCAAAGTAGATCTGACAGAACACGGAGCTATCATTATCACACCCTGACAAATTACACCAAGAGAACCAATGGGAAAGTCTGAGACATGCAAAATTAACCAAAAAAGGATTATCTTTTGGAGGACCCCATATACACACAAATTCAACTATAATCTGGTTTCATTGTTTACTTGGCAATGAATTCTTACAAGTTCTCCCACTTTTGTAGCACAGTTTTGTTCATTCTTTCTGTGTCCCCTTCCTGTTTTTGTACGTACCCACGCATAATTTACATAGTCGGATTCGTACTGCTCATAATGTACACTAACACTTTGTGTCCAGGATGCTCAACGAAGCTACGAGTGTTTGCAGCTGTTGACCCTCACTGAGTCCTGCTCTGAGACTGCCTTCAGCTGAAGAGGACTGCCTGGCCCCAGGGCAGCCTGCAGCCAAAGACAACTGGTTTGGGAGAGAGAATTATGGTACAAGGGCTCAACTTTCTTGCCTTCGTCAGGGGCAGTTCTGAAGAGATCAGCTGAAACTTTTACTGTAATGATATTGACAGTGCAATTTAACTTCTTCTGCCACATCTACATTTTTTTAAGTCCTGGTGAAACCACTCAGGTACAGACATATGCTCATTTTCATGGGAAAAAAGGATGACTCAGTGAAGCTGAGAACCACAAAGGATCATTCTCACGACTTGAAACCTGGTGAGATTTGCCTGGTTGGATTATTGATCCCAATAACACTGTCCAATAATCTTTCTGAGTATAAATCTCCATCTTAGAGTCTGCTTTATGGGGAATCAGAGTATTAACAACATTATAAACATTTTCCAAGGCTGCAGCATAATCGGTCACATAGTTCTCATTTCAATAGCTGCTCAACATTCTACAAAGCAGAGCTGTCATATTTTAATTGACCACTCCTTATCATTGGACTGTTGGTTTTTGCTAATATTTTGTCAGTAGAGTGGGCATTCAAAATACATCAAGTCATTATTGGATGTTTCTTCTTGTTTTGAATTATTTATTTTAATAAGTCTCAGTATAGGCCATTACTAAGACAAAGATATAAAGGTTTTCAGTCTATTGATAGTAAGACTTTATAGATTATAGGATTATAAACATGAATCCCACCCATATACAAAATATATATATATATAAAGAAGTGAGAGAGCTAACTTTCTCTACGGTTATCTTTGACTTGACATTCAGAATAGGATGTTTGAGAGCCCCAAAGGTAAAAAAGAGGAAAGTGGTGTATAACTAACTTACAGCATTCATTGGCTAAGTCAATTGGTCCCTACACAATGCCAGCTCCCAGGATATAATAAATATTTGTTGAATGAATAAATGAACATTCAAGTTGCTTTATAGTTTAACTTAAATTTAAAAGGTCTCATTAAGTTTAAACTTAATTTTTTAAAAAATTAAATAATGTAAAAATATGGACTGGATACTGATAATCCCTTGGCTTTAAGTTCTTAAATCATACCCCTTCCAATGCAAAAGTGATGCTGGCTATAACTAATAGCACCTGTGGGTGTGTGTTAAGATTTTTCATGCAGATGCAAGCACAGAAGGAACTAAAAAAAGTAAAAGAAAAAAGTAAAGAAGTAACCAATAAATGCATTCATGATTAACTAGAGAATAATAAAACCAGTTTGTAATTATCTCACTAGGATACCACAAAACCACAGAAAGGAATGCCAGAGAACAGAAGATGTTAGTGAAAATCCAATACCTTAAATTTGGGGATCAGGTGAGGAAGGAAGGAATATGTAGTGAGAACCACTGGCAGATCCTGTGGACATAGCATAAAAATAATTTCCTATTATTTCTCACAATGCCCCACTAGAATCATCTCTCAAATCAAACTCGCCCTCCACAATGCCTCAGGTGCATGGATTGCTCATTCTGGCCTGTGTCTCATCATTCACATTCCCTCCCCTTGAATGCCCAAAGGAGAAAGCCACTGGCAAGGAGATCAAGAAAAGGGCACTCTGGATCTTAGAGAGGGAAAGGAGATAAGGGATGTTAAAACAGAAGCAGAAGAAGGAAGAAAAACAACACCAAAGACTTAAATTTATTCATATGAGGAGGCTCAGGGCTACCTGACTCAAAAGAGATGTAAAACAAAAACATCTGAATGTGGAGCTCTTCTTATTTCCATAAACCTTTATCATTCCTGTAACACTCTTTAACTCCTAAAGAAAACAAAAGGTTATACAAGAGATCTTAAGATTTGAAAGCAAACAAAAACTGCATTATCCAAAAGGTCAACTGAATCTGGTCCTTGACAGGAAAAAGATATTACAAAACTGTAAAATCTTGAACTTTCACACTAAGAAGGATGCCATATTCCTTCCAAAATGCTTCTTTAGTGTGCTGTAGAGAGTCACAAAGCGAAAAAGCAAGCTGGCTTTTCTCTTCCCAGTCCCTTCTCAGCCTTGCCAAAATATTATTGCTATTTCCTTACTAGTTTCCAAAAGGATGTCAAAGATCAACACAGTTTGTTTTTTCTATCCCACTAACAGCAGAACCATTGGCCTGGGTGTACTAGAAGGCAAATAGATAGTTGAGATTTTTTTTTTTTTTTTTTTTGACCTGTGACTACGGTGACTTTGTTCTGAGTGCAAATTTCCCAATATGGACAAATGAACAAACTTCTTGTTAAACAACTGGTCTAGAACTTAAATCCTGCTGTCTGTAGAACCTATACTACAGTAAAACTTGTTACTGACATTCCTACATCACTATACAGAACTAACCAAGGGCTTAGATAAGAACGAAGCCAAGGGCAGTCAAGTTTCCATACAATAATACCAAGATTTACTCTACCCCACAAACCCCACCTATTCGCCCAACCTTTATACAAAGGTGAGTGTGGAGATGGTGATCTGTGACTACCACTGTTATTTGGGTTTTTCCTTCACATAATAGAGAGACATAGAAGGGCTTAGGCAGCCAAAGCAAGATGGCAAGTGAGGAGGCTGGGGACAAGGCCGGGAACAAAGGATCATGGAGAGGGTCTTCTGATGAAGTCAACTTCCTGGTTGAGGAAAGTGCTTATGGACACAAGCAGGGGACCCAATTAGACAGACATGTCCATACTCCTAAGTAGGGGATCCCACAGAGTAACTAAAACACAGTCATGGAGAGAGGGGGCACCAATCAATAGTAAGGAACACATGGATGGACGGGGAAGAGATAAGGAAAGGAGGAAATTCCAGAGACATTAAAAAGAACAGCCCAAAACTCCCACACTGGATTCCCACCTCTGGCGCCCCTTCTCTCCAAGGAAGTCTATCTCTGCCTCTTTTCAATAAACCTACTTCTTGCTTGCTATCTCTATATCCTGTTTTTCAATTCTTTGCTGAACGGAGACAATGAATCCAGCACCCCTAAATGGTAACAGTAGGACCAGATTCATCCTGTAATTTAACAAAATTTTGTTTCCAAAGGATCAGGATCATGAAGTCCAAAGTAGCATCTCTACAACGCAGGGATTAGGGAGTGGGAAGAGAGTTAAAAAGACCTTAGAAAACTTGAGATGACATTTATTTGCCTCATATGTTTGCTTAGGATATTGAATAAGTTTGGAATTTGAAGGTAATTTCCTTAAATCCCATTATTTCTATGCATCAGCTAAGCTCTTAAATAAGTAAATAGGTATATATTTAAAATTTACACCATTTTTAAAAATGTTCCTTCATTTGTTATTCCAACAAGAGGGGGGATGAATATTCAACCTGTGCTGGATACTCTGATCTGTCATTAATTAAGACTCAGGTAGTAGTAATCATTTTAACCACATAGAGTTATAGTCATAAGGTTTTTCATCTTCAAAATAGTTCATTTTACATGACAATTAGTTCAATTTAAACACTAAATGCCTACTTACTGTGATGTCCTGCCTCAAGTGAAAATTCTACTGAACTAATTGTACGGTGAATGCCGTATGGAAACACAGAAAGCATTGCTACTAAATATAGAAACACTTTGATGGCACATTGCAATATTATCTAATGACTGATGACAGACTGTAAAAAATAACTTACCCTGGTATTTAAAATGTCAGGAAAGCAATCAAAAAAATCAGAGTCTACAGAGGAGAATAAGTCAATGATTGATGAGGTTTTTTAATTCAGGCAAAGTACTGGGTAAGTCCAAAATTATCATAATATAATAGTGAAAGGATTATAAGAAGAAAGTTACATGTCCTAGTGTAGCTGTCACTATACTATCAAGAAAACAGGGAATTTGAGCAATATAAGTAGTCAGCAGTTTCTTTTTTTTTTTTTGGTTCTGAAATACGTTTTCATTTTTATACAGTATTTTCTATGGAGAAAAATAAATAAATAAAATACTCTGGAACATGGAAGAACCAATTATGGAAGAACCATCTGTTTATCTGAATTGTCCTGCAATGTTAGATAATTAGAGGGGGGACTGACTGTGTTCACAGATGACTTCAATTTTACCTTCAATGTTAAACCACAATGCAAAGAAAAGACCACTGACTCCAATCTTAAAATGGAATTAGACTGGACTCATCATCAAGGTCCATATCACTGAAGCAGGTTAAAAGTAAGACCTAGACACTGATTATATAGAAACTGGTGCTTTAATGGATGATGCTAGGAAAAACAAAATACACTTAAGTATAAAAATAGACTACAGGGTCTTAAACTCACTTATGTTTGTTAGTTTAGTTCAGTTTTGTGTTGATTATTTTTTTTAATTGGGATTACAACTCAGCAGAAACAAAAGACCCTTTAAACTTATGAAATACTTCAAATTTGACTGTATTCAATAATTCTTAAAGGGAAGTTGCAAGAATAGTTAAAAAAAAACACACACTTTTAAATTCCCATATTCCTTTAGAAGTTTCAGAAATTTGTGAACAATTTGCCTCTTGCTTTTTCTTCCCTTCTAAATTTTCTACACACACCCTATTTTAGAGTAAGTAACAGACATTTCACCATTTTGCCCCTAAAAATTTCAGTGAATTTTGATATAATATTATCATCTAATCCTCAATCCATATTCAAACTTTGCTTATTGTCCTACTAATGTCCTTCATACCTATTAGGATCACACTTTGTCTTTTGTCATTAGTTTCCCTTCCTCTAGAACCATTTCCTCAACCTCTCTTTTTCTTTAAAACCATATTTCTTGGATACCTACCCTGCCAGGCACTCTGGCCTGGAGATATGGTTACAAAAAGCTAAATATGGCACCTGACCACAGAGTACACACAGTTAAGTTGAAGAGAAAGCCACACAAACAATTGGGAAGTATGCTGTAATAGACATATAAGCTGGATTCTTCTCATTTTTATCAGCTCAAAATCCTTGCTTTCTGGACTTCTTTCTGTCTCCCACTTGGAGCTAGGAAAATACTTCCGTAGCCAGAATAGCCATTAGCAAAAGATATTTATGAAATATTTTTAATTCAAAGAGTTGGCTCAAAGTATAAACAATGGTATTCATAATACACATAATATACTATGCATATATCATTTTAAGTGCTATTCCAGGATTTCACCATTGAATTTAGAAAGTGCTTAAAATATTCATTAGTTACAGAAAAATGGTACTAATTGGTACTAATAGGTAAAACTTTTCTTTTTAGTTGAATAAAATTAAGTCCCTGGAGGAGTTAACTGGTGTTATACACCGGGAAATGAAATATTTTAGGGATCTGGGTGAGACTTAGAATTGGCATGACCCGTGAGACCCTGTTTATTGATGTTGAAAGTAGATATCAACAGGCAGTCATATTAATGTTTTTTTTCTTCTCTTAATACTCATATTGCTTTAGTTAATTATTCTTTTCAGCACAATCAGTATCAAGTCAAACTCACTTGATTTAAACTTTTATTACTAAATTCATTTTATAAGCAGTATTCTCAAGCTAGAAACTAAAGAAGTTTTCTCTCTCTCTCTCTCTCTCTCTCTCTCTCTCTCTCTCTCTCTCTCACACACACACACACACACACACACACACACACACACATGGGCATAAGTTAAAATACAGGTAAACAATTGAAAGATCTGACCAGGACAGAACTGTCAAGGTCATGAAAAATAAGGAAAGTCTAAAAAATTGACAAAAGGAGCCTAGGAAGACACACCCACTAAATGTAATATGGCATCTTAAGTGAGATCCTGGGACAGAAAAAGACCATGTAAAAAAATAAGGACATCTGAATAAGGCACAGAATTTATTAATAATAATGTAGCTATATTGGCTCTTAATTGAGAATAAAGTACCACATTAACGTAAGACGTCAGTGAAAAGGGAATGGGTGTGAGGTACATGAGAACTGGGTTCACATTTCTATAAATCTAAAACTGTATTAATACAGAAGTTTATTTTTTAAAATACTTAAAGGAAAAAGAGAAGTAAAAATTTGCCTACTGGGGAATTTAAAAAACAGAACAGGGGATAATCTGAAGAATTTAGAAATGTAAGAGGTTCTCTTCTCACCACACAAAGTGGCAGGTGGGAAATTGCTAGTGATAGGGGAACAATGTTGTGGGGATAACCTAAGATGAAAGTTAGAAAGGAAGTAAAGTGGCTGCCACGCTTTTCGAATAAAGAAGAGAAGCTAAAGGTGAAGAGTTAGCAGCACAAATGTGACAGAATTCAGAAGATGCTCCTTAAAGAGAAAGAATAATTATGAGAGAGGGAGAGGGAGGCACTCCAGGTTTCTACACAGAGTGTTTATATCTTCTAAAGCTGATCTGTGTATTTTAAGGACCAGTTTTCATCAAAGTGTTTATGTTATGTATACTGGAGGCAGTGTGGTCTCATTTCTTTTCAGACTTCTCTGCTATATCAGGGAAAGTACATAAGCAGAGAACATAAAACAAAAGTTCTCTCCCATTTACACAGAACCACAACCCAAGGTCTCTGTTAGAAATTATTAAATGAGATACTTAACAATATGCCTAAGCTTTTACATTTTTTAAAACAAGGACATCAGAATTATAGTTTTTTTGCCTTCTTTGTGCCATTCCAATGATGTCTAACATATTAAGCCACCTACATGGGAAGATCAGATTGAAATATTCAGGTCAAAAGAACTGGCAGTTTTAACTATTGCAGAACCATGAATTCACATTTGTGTCATGCTAGCATATGCCATCACCCTTAGTTTACATTTTCAACACCTGTAGTCTAAAGAAAAATACTATAATTTGGATAATTTGCAGTTTAAAAATACTATTTTTAAAAATAGTATTTTTAAACTGCAAATTATCCAAATTATAGTGAAATTGCATGATTCTCAATACTGATGAGAAGAAGTAATCTTAAAGAGCTTGGGTACTACTTGCCACATACAAGCAAGTCTAGTAAGTAGAAAAACAGCAATGAACTAACTAAAATACAACATCATGATTACTTTGATAATTCAGAGAACTAGAAAGACTGCATAAAATTACCATTAGAAGGGAAATGACATAAGAATCTTAGTCCAGAGACGAAAAGAGAGCATGAAATGGTGGAAAGAACATAGTGTTTGGAATTAGACTGAACTAGACTTAAATTCTCCCTCTATGGCTTATTAACTCCAACCATAGAAGATAACAATGAGTTAAGCTTGCAAATATCAGTTTTATTGCTTTAAAAATGAACAATATTGACCTCCCAGGTCTGATGCAAACTATATTTTGTGAATATTCAGTAATAATAAGAGCAAACATTTATGGTTGTTCCATATTTGGCTGATCCAAGTACTTTATATAAGTTAACTTACTTGATCTTCCTACCTACTCTGAGAGAATATATAATTATATCCCTTTTACATATGATAAATATGAGCTAAGGAAAGATTAAAAATCACTCAATGCATACAGTTAGTGAGTAGCTAGACTGTGTTTTCACTCCCAGTATTTGGGCTCTAGTCTTTGCTTCAAATCACTGTGTTATTATAATATTATCAATTTATTTCCCCTGTAATGGCCTTAATTCCAATTCATTCTTATTAAAATACTGAAAGCAATTACTTTTAATGAAATGAAAACTGATCAGTTACTAACTTTATAGTAACAAGAACTATATTGGCAGAATTTATTTATTCCTATCAATCTTAATCCATCAATAATAAAAAGTGTAAGTGGTTATTCCACCAATTAGCTCTCCAAGATGTTAAATATGTTATACACATTCTAAACCACTAAACAATTACATGACTTAAGAGTTTATTTCAAGAAAACCCTCAAGGAAGTGGCTTTAATATAAGGATAATTCATCACAGTTTTATTACCAATTAAAAGACTTCTAAATGCACGTTTCATAGCACAATAAAACGAAAAAGTACATACACATTGGCATGTAAAAAAAATCATTACTT
Organism: Callospermophilus lateralis; assembly: GCF_048772815.1. Lineage (NCBI taxonomy): Eukaryota > Metazoa > Chordata > Mammalia > Rodentia > Sciuridae > Callospermophilus > Callospermophilus lateralis. The sequence goes on along the minus strand of NC_135306.1, from coordinate 120,173,269 downwards.
ATTAAAAACAATCGACAACACATAAAGCTCCATGGCAGCTGAAGATTCTGGAATCTGTGACACTTCATAAAGGGCTCCGATTTCACAGTACTTCAGAATCTCTGATACTAGGAAAACACGATGAGAACCAAGCCCCAGAAGTCAACTCCTCCATCCTTCTGACTAGCACTTTCCAAACAAAATAATCCCATGATAGCATTCCTCTCATTCTGATTTTAAATGTGTTAACTTTTTGAAGAAGATAAAACACCACTCTGACAGAGACCTTTAAAACAGAGAAAATGTTAATGAATGTCCTTTCACAACTCATGTCCTTCCTGATTATTTTGAGAGAAAATGCACTTAGCAACGGCAGTATAAAACTGTTTTAGGCAACCCTTAGCAAATAACTGATGCTTACTAAAATAGCAGACCATAGTTTGCTATAATTCATCAGTAAATGAATTAACCTAGAGCTGTCATTTATTTGATCTCTGACCTTTTGTGGAACATCTTTTTCAGACACCACTTCTCCATCCTTTAGCTCTTTGCAGCTCTACAGCTAAAGCGCCCACCACCCCCTTAATAGCTTTAAAACTTGTTAAAACTGAAACCGTCATAACTGCATTTATATTTAACTCATTATGGCAGAGGGGATGATGTGGTTTGTCATCTCTCTCCCTTATCTCTCTACTCATTTTCTGTCCCCAACCCTAGTACATTATCTAAATCCAAGCTACGGGGTCAAGTGACAACATTTCAGCAGCAAACACAGCATAGACCCTTTAGTATGTGCTTCATCATACAATTCAACCATTACAATTTCCAAGAAAATATTAAATGACATGCTTTATAGGAGTTTAAACACATTTTTGCTATTTAGTTCAACCTAAAATTAGTTTTTTTCAGATTATGGTAAAAAAAGGTTTATATTTTTCAAACAACTAAAATTAGACCATTTCAGTATGCAAAAGACATTATGTACCAAATAATGCAGTAAATTTAACACTGAAAGCCTCCAGCAGAGAAGGCATTGTTCACAACTATCTTTCTTTACATAATCTTTTCCCAGAGTTTAAGGGCCTCTTTAGAGAGTACTCTGCTGCATCAACACAGTGATTACCAGGGCACCAAAGTGAGGTGAATAAAAAGCAAGGAGTTAACAGTACTTAATATTCCTCATTAGTAAATCATGAGACAGAGAAAGTAGACACAACTGGTTTCTAAGTCAACAAAAAAATAATAAATGGAAAAAATACTTTTTTTGATATCTGGAAACAGTCCCTTACCATTACCAGAGGGGCACGAACCACTCTTAAGTGGCATGTATCTAGGGAGTTCTGTTGGAGGTACCAGAGAGAACAAATGCATAATGGAAGAATTGCTGGTCTTCAAATCACTGTCTCCCTCTCTTCGGGTCCCCTATTTCATTTCATGTCATCCCCTAACCTGAAACTTCAACCAGATGCTCCAGTAAATAGCCAAATTATCTATAAGAGTGTATACTAAGCAGATAGAGGTGGTCATTTTGGAAAGAGAAAAATTTGCTGTGTGACCATATATCTGACTTATGACTTCAAGTCTTCTTTGAAAGTGGGTTATGTATAAGTAACAACAGATAAGGAATAAACAAACCCATTTCCAGTCTCTAATACAATCCTATAACAGGATAAGAAAGTAAAAGAAATAGGTAGTTATTATTCTGAATCCATCAGTATTCTAGATACACTCCCCAATGATGTATGTAAATCACAGAGTTGGACCATTGGGGCATTCAGAGAAGGTTCCCAGACATCATTATTTTTCTTAACCTGGATGAAATCTTATTTCTCCATGCCATTTCCCATCTTCCCCCAAACACACTCCTTTTCTTATATGGTGCGTGTGTGTGTGTGTGTGTGTGTGTGTGTCCAGTATGTTAACCAATTCTGTCATTCTCATAAATGCTTGCACAAGAGAATTTAAATGTAATTTTTTTAAAAAGATGAAATCTTAGCAAGCCAAGATTAATCATAGTTCAGTGACTTGTTAAAAACAAAGCTTTCATTGAATATGACCAGTAAAGTTGTTATCTTTGCCCTGAGAAAGTCTATATTTTAAGAGTTATGAAAGGACATTATTCAAAAGCGAACAGCTCTTAGGCGTATAATCATCTGTTGGATTTATGCCAGCAGCTGGTCAACAAGTTGCAGGCATTTAGGGTTTTTTTTTGCAGAGATTAAAATTTTATAAGATTGCACTTTAAATCATGAGACCAACCCATCATTACTTGAAGGAGGAAAAATATCAGACATAATATCTCTTTCATAGGAAAAGAAATATTTATGGAAATCTAATCCCTATTATACAGTCACCTTCTAAATTATAAGTACTTAAAATGACTCCTTTCCTAGTATTACCAGTTTTCTCTAATATCTCTGCCTGCTGCTCTTTTTTCTCACTACTTGGCATCTCATGGCAGCTTTTGAAGGGCAACTAAGCTGTGCTGGGCCAACAGTGTCCCCTGATGGTTTCCTTGAGAAACTGTCTGACCTAGGGTTTCTTCTCTGCAAGAATCCTACATGCTCATTTACAACTCCCAGCTCAGATGTCTTTAGCACTCCCTACACATGCATTATCTCTTAACACCTCCCACTCCCTCTAACTCAGTGATTGTCAAGGTGGAGAGCATAAGGAAAGAAGATGTGAAGGTTAGGAAACATTTAGAAACTGGATAAGGAGCAACTTTTCAAAATATTAAACATCCCTCTCCAGAGATTCTGTTTCATCCTTTTTAGCCAGACATCATCTTGCTGTACTCTTTGAAAATCACCATGGGTCAAGACAAATACATGTTACCTCAAAAATACAAAAACAGAAAACTTAAAACTGCTGTGCAGCCCTAGCCCTCTTTATTTTCTTCATTTATCTTCTCCAGTAATAAGATTTACCTCGTCAGTACCATAGCCCCTGAAGTTTTTCTAAAATCGAGGTAAATAAACTTCAACCTTCTTTTGGTTATCCATCACTGTTTTGCATCCTATTATAGCAAACCACTTATATCTATCTTTATGCCTCCCCTCACGAAAGATCCATTTTATTATTAAAATATTTTTCACTACAAAATAATTTAGGATGAAAAAAAGTCATTTATAGTTGGAGATCTAGCTTGAGGGTCAAAGAACTCTCTTCTGACATGTTTAGAAAGATTTGGTGACTCTGGGGTTAAAGTCACCCCAAATTTCTTTGTGAGAGGAAGTTAGGTATCTCTAGGTAAAGTACTTTCCATAAAGGAAAAGAAATACAGGCAAACAAGTTTTCTCCAATCTCCACCACCTAATTCTGAAAGAGAGGTGATTCTACTTTCTACATGGAGCCAGTCACTTGGATTTGTGGTCCCCTACCACCACCAGTACCTCCCATAGATACCTATATGAGTCATAAGGAAAAAAGGAGGATTGTAAAAAGAACTGAAAGGGGTACTTTCCATTGAAAAAAATCTGTAAGACATTAGTGAAAATGGTATTCCTGCTATAGTGTCTACCTTGCATGATATACACACTAAGACCTACAGGCAATATAGCCCAGTTACAGTACCTTAAGGCTATAGGATCCAGTGCAGTTTCTAACAATACTTTTAGCCATGTTAGAAGCATCCAAAAACCAGAAGATAAATACTGGCATCTTCAAGATGCATATTTACCAAGCCCTGAGCTGGACACCTCAGTAGACGATGTACTTCATTGATTCAGTCACAGAAGTGACCTCTGAGTTACAGAGTCCATCATGAGGCATGTGACTGACCCTTCCAGCCCCAACCCTCCGGCCCCAACCAACCTCCAGCCTCCCAGAAATAACAAAGTATAACTTTAATAGGAAAAAAAATGATCCTACATTTCAGCCAAGACTAATGACCAGAATATACAGATTACATAAGGCTAATACCACTAACATATGAATATTTGGAAAAGTTTCCCTGGAATATTAAGAATTTTTTATAATGTTTTTCAATCTGCAAGTAAATGACATGCATATAATTTCTGCTGAAATATCTTCAAGGATGTTAAGATTAAATCACTTGAAGACAAGGTCTTGGTCTCAATTTCTCATTTTCTCCAAATCTTTCTTAAACAGAAAATGAAACATTTAAACCTGTACTTTCCCTTTCCCTTCTTTTATTCTCTCTCAACAATATAAATAGTGAGTTAATATACCGAGTACATTAGCAGTACACTGAAGAATTCCTGAGACATCTTCAATTTCTTCTTTGTTGGAATGGTCCGCATAGGAGCATCTGTTAGAGATATTGTGGAAATTCTTTTCTGTATCCCTATAACTAAGAAGAAAATAATATTAGCATACAGAGAAATTTTTGAAAGAATCTGCAAATGTACTCATCTATACACATGTAAACATGCAGTCTACACTTCAGGGTTAATCACATTTTAAAATAACTGAACAATTGTGCATAATTCTGGCATAACTCATCATCTCTATCACTGTTAGCAGTGTTGACTTAGAACTGAAGGCAATCATTTAATAAGAACGCTGATAGTGAAAAAAATAGATGAGGAAAACCAAATATATATCAGCTTTTATATAGCTATTATATTCTTTTATGAGCACCATTTTGCTGTTGATAATATTCCCATAAGGAAGATGCCTAGAAAAAGAAACATTAAGAGTACTAATTTGATGCCTTGGCATTCTGCTATTTTGAAAGTACACACACTGTAACCTCCATCACAGTGAAGAGAGCAGTATGGTGTATGAATAAAAAACAAATGAATAAACCTAGCATTCAGAGCCTGGCAGAATTTGAGTCATGGTCTTACCATTTTATTTCTGAGCAAGACAGAAAGACATTGAGCAATAGACTAATCTCTACTAGTGTAACTTTGCTCCCTTTAATAATGAAAGTACCCATAGAGTTTCCATTAAGACTAAATAACATGATGCCAGTGCAACTTAATGTTGGCTGGGACTCATCCAGTGGCCTCTAAATGAGATTTAAAGCCTCAAAGCTGAGGTCAGTGGAGGCCAAATGTTCTCACATTCCCAAAAAAGTAGCCACAAGACTGGAACTCTCCTTCAAGATTTAAGAGATGGATGAATAGCCACTGCCACTATGACCCTACCACCGACTCACACAAAAAAAAAGGAATAGAAAGAAACCACCACCACCCCAATCATAAGAGTTGCTAGGTCAAGGAGAGCATGTGGTTGCACATTTTCCCCTCCCCTCTGAGACAAGGAGAGAACAGGTGTGCCCCCTGCAGAAGCCCAGTTGAGGAGAGCAGTCTCCCTGGTAGAGAGCAGAGGGTAGGTGTTTCATTCCCCACTGAACATCTGCTAAGACAGAGGATTTCCTGATCATCCTCCCATGCCTGATTGAGTAGATGAAAAAGATTCTGGAGAGACTTATTGGCAAGTAAAACAAATAAAATAAATTTGGGAGCAACCTACAGACCCACCATTTTGCAAGGTACAAAAAGTAAACAGGAGGTTCCTGTAAGTTAGGGAGATGCCACTGAAGAGAGGAGAGCTGAGTGGTCCAATCCTCCTGCTGCTTTCCTAGGCCAGGGATGGGATCCCACTAGCAAGACTATGGAGTACAGTCCTGAGAGGGTATCTGAAGCAGCTGGGAGGGATGGAGTCCACACATATACTTCACTGAGGGCTTCACAGCCAGGACATAATGGTTACGACCATTAGTGAATTCACTGAGGCTTCTGCCACTTTCCATTTCACTAATGCCTGACATAACACATAAGAAAGAAGTGGCTTTGAGAGGAGAAGTGAATGCCCACATCAGACACTCTCTGCACTGTACCCCAAATTCCTCAGGCCAATGCCTGGCCAAGGCAGGGGAAGGGAGAAAAGAGACTAGAGATTCAAACTGACCCTCCACGGACTTTACAATCCTTAAAAATTACTTAGAAAACAAAGCAATCTGTCCAAGCAAGGATCAAAAGGGATTCATTTTAGCATGCTTGAAATTTTGAAGTGATTGTAGGAAAAAAATTTAAAAATGGCTTCATATCCATAACCGCCACCCACTGAGATGAGACTCCAATAAACCAGTCAGTTAGGCAAAATGCTTAGTACTGTTTCTAGAATACAGGAGTCACTCAATGAGAGGTGGAATTGGGAACACAGACATTAAACACAGCTACAGCATTATTTTTAAATCAAGTTCCATCATTTTTATTTAGAGTGACTTTAGGCAAAATGTTTTTTCATTGAGTCTGTGAAATAATGTGGTTAGGATTAAATAGCAGATGTAAAGTACTCAGCATGTTGCCTCAAACATAGCAAGAGATGGTTGGTAGCTTTTGTCTAACTTGCCGTTTTTATTCAAAAAGATATAGTTATTCTTTGTAAATATATATATATATATATATATATATATAATCAATTAGATCATATCTTAGATACGATAATTTATAATCACAAAACCTGACCATAAAAGCATAAGAAATATATTTGAAATTTGTTTCCCAGAATAATCAAGGCTCACCCACTCTTACTTCTAATGCTCTACTGAAACTATTCTGGCTTAATCTCCTTTCAATTGTCAAAAGAAAAATAGAACAGAAGGTTAGCTGTGTAAAACAAACATAGGGCCCACAGTGATAATAAGAGTAATAGAGATTAATTTTAGATGACTATAGGAAATGGTGTCACCAGTCTAATACGAGGCTGGCCACAGTCCTGATGGTGATATTAACAATGTGTATGCTGCAAAACTTGTAACATGAAGGTCATGATTCTGAATACATATTCTTCTAAGCTTTATTGTTTAAAATGCACAATGGATGAACCACAGATCTCAGGAATATTGAGTATCATTTGTTTTCCATGACAGTTTTCTAAAGAAATCTCTCTCTGCTTTGTCGACACTGCCATATAACCCATTGTCTGGGCTCAGACCAATGGGAGTCATACAGTATAAACATGAGCTAGAGAAGGTGGGTCAGGCACTCGAGAGACAGAAAAATTAGGTCAAAAAATCTAAAGCAAAAAGAATTTTTAAGAAGAAAACCACAGCTGGAACATGAACTGGGCATGTCTAGTTCCTAATGCTAATCAATGGATTCCTAACCTTAAAAGGTCTAAGGAGGATGGGAAAGGACAGCAAGAGGATAAAGTGAAAGACAATGAATAAAAACTAAAATACAAAAGAAAAAAGGAGTTAGATGCTAATAGAGGTAAGAATAATTCAGTGGATGCTTTGGTGAGCTTTACTTCCTGGGCACTGTAGTAACTACATGATTATATGATTTCACATATTATTAACATTCAGATTCCATTTAAACTTCACCCTAATCCCATTGTTATTCACACTTTTCAATGAGAAAACAAAGGCTCAGGGATTTCAAGTAACTTTCTAAAGATTATTCAATAGTAGAACATGACTTTACGTATAGTAAGTCTTATCTATCTACCTCTAAAGTACAATTGCTCCCTTTGTTTCCAGAAATGATTGTCATGTGGGTCAGCCACTGCATGGGGAAAGCCTGCATGGGCAGCACCACCCAATGGCTGGGGGCCCAGATGGAACAAAGACCCACAGAGAGAAGAAAAAGCACAAGAAAATGGCAATAAAGACATTAGAAAGAAATGTCATCATAAACAGATATTCCTCAATCCTGAGTTCCTCTTAATTCCTAAACTGAATCCCTGTCTCCTACTGATCCCTTCTACTTCTCACTGTGCTCTCTATCCTACATAGCCCCAACAGCTTATCCATTCTGTAGAAACAGAGTTAAAGACATTCATTACCCATCTCTGATTTTATATTGAAGGAAGAAGACTGCTACACAAACAAGAAGCTCTCCGAGTCAACACCAATGTGTAGAGTTCATAGAGTAATCAGAGTTTCCACAAAGTCAATCAGATACACAGGGCAGAATATTAAGTATAAATGAGAAAATATGTATATGAATCAGTATAATTTATGTCATGAAGAAAAAGGCCCAGGATACTAAAACTATAAAATTTACAACCATAATATACACTGGAGATTATTTTAACCCCTCATTTTGCACATACTTCCCATGCATCATCGACTCTCTTATTCACTATGCTCCTAAAAACCTGTGTATACATATTTCTAGCATGTACATACTTCTAGCATATAATTTATTGATTTATTCATTCCCTCCCTCCAAGAAAGATCTTGATCCCTCCTACATGCCAAGCACTTATGTAAAAGTAACAAGGAAAATGAGAAAATGAACAAGATAATATCAGCTGATGATAAGCCCTGCAAAAAGAAATCAAAAAGAGTAGTATAAGAAAAAAATGACTGCAAGTGGGGTTGGAGGACTCCTTTTCCTTGGGTGCTCAGGACAGGCCTGTCTTAATAGATGAACTTTGATCAGAGACCTGAATGTACAAAAGAAATAAACCACGTAAACATCTGGGTACAGAGCATTCCAAGAAAATGGAACATTACATACAGAGCCCTTGAGGCCAAGTTTGGTACAGTTGAGGAACCAAGAGTTGAAATGCAATGAAAAGAGGGATGGAGTGATAAAACAAAAAATTAGAAGCATAAGTATAGATCAGATTACAGAAAGAATCAGACTATACCCTATCAAAATAAACCATTATAAGGTTTATAGTAGGTGTTTTGAAGTGTGATCTCTGGACCAGCAACATCAGTATTACCTGGAACTTTATACCTCCCCAGATGTACAAAATCAAAAACTCTGGGGGTAAATGTGGTGGTTAATCTTTGCTGTCAACCTCACTATTGAGAGATGCTTGGAAAATTTAGTCTGGCACACTCCTAGGTGTGTCTGTGAGATGTTTCCAGAAATGATTGTCAAATGGGTCAGCCAACTGCATGTGGAAGGCCTGCATGGGCAGCACCACCCAATGGCTGGGGGCCCAGATAGAACAAAAAGTGGAAAAAGAAGGAAGCTAAAACACACATGCATGATCAACTCTTCTTAAACCACTGAGATTTGTACTGTTTCCCATGGACATTAAGCTCCAGGTTCTTCAGCCTTCACACCCAAACTTGCACCAGCAACTCTCATGGAGCTTCTAGGCCTTCAATCACAAACTGGGGCTGCATCATTGGTCCCTCTTGTTCTGAAGCTTCCAACTTCTTGGACCAAACAGCTACTTGTTTCCCCAGTGCCTTAGCCTACAGATGGCCATTGGGAGACTATTCAGCCTCTGATATCTCTCTCTCTCTCTCTCTCTCTCTCTCTCTCTCTCTCTCTCTCTCACACACACACACACACACACACACACACAAAAAAAAAAAAAAAAAAAAAACATAAGTTCTATTGGTTTTATTTCTCTGAAAAGCCCAAATACTATAGGTCCAGAAAACTTCATTTTAAAAAGACTTCAAGGGGCCACTGATACACGTTAATATTTGAGAACTATTGGTTTCAAATAAGAAAGTAGCATGATCTCATTTTTTAATTACTTTGGTGTAGTGATAACCCAGTATTAAGGGACAGTAGAAGCCAGAAAACTAGATCAGAATCCCTCAGTGAGAGATGATGATGGCAGTACAGATGAAAGGAAGATTTATCACACAGCATGAATAAATTATTTTAGCACTCTTTTTCCCAATGTAAGTGATCTCTATGAATAAATAAATGAATGAGTGAATGGATAGATTAAGGAGTAGGATAAATGTTTAAAGATATAGTGGCTGGCACAGAAAGGTTATCTTACTCCTCAAGAAGACGTTCCCTCATCTACTCCCTCCCAATTCTCCATCTGTGATCTTTTGAACAGCTGCTCCCTGAATTCAAGTCTAGGTCTTGGGAGACGAAAAAAGCCTCACAGAGTTTCTATGGGCAACCAGCATAAGAATTCAAGGAGCATGATACACTATCCCAGAGCTCTGATAAATAAAGCAGCTCTAAGGCAGAGTTTTGAGAAGAGGAAAGGGAGCATGGAAAGGTCAGTAGTTGGAGGGTAAATTAAGAACTTAAAAAGAGAAGGGCTAACCCCTACCCTCTCATCCACCCTGATTCAGCACCACAATTCAAGGCACCTAAGCTGAGTTACTTCAAAATAAGCCTTAGGAAATCCTCATTTCAGAAAATTTTTTAAAAAGTATCTCCTTCTCTCTCCCACCTCCCCCCAAATATGTAAAATAATGCTTGCCATTACTTATTCTCCATTGCCTGAAATCCCCTTAACTGTAAGAAACACATTCCTTTTCACAGTTAGAGATAAAAAGCCTTAAACTGTGTTTTCTTAAGAGAAACAACACATAGGTGTGAACACATTTCAGTCCAAGTGTTAGTGATATTAGCTGCTCTCTTTTTGCAGTTTTGAAGAGAGCAATAGAAAACAGAAAGATGGAGTCTAAAAGGCAAAAGAGGGAATTGGGACCTGAAGCCATAAGATGAGGAAAAGTGAAGAAGGTTTAAGACGAAGTTAAGAAAGGCAAGTGTGACAAACTGCTGCCAGCTAGCCCTGTCTGTGCCCATGGCATGAGGCAAAGAGAGAGCAAAGGTGCTTCACATCCGAGAGACAGCCACACCCAACAAAAGTAGCCAATAGCTCTATTTGGATCAAGTTGGACATCAAAACCGACCTCTAACAAATTCTCTTTATTCTTTATGTTACATCTGTAATAAACTAGGAAAAGACCAGTTAGGCAATGAACAAGGACATCACAGGCCATGTCTGTCTAGACAGGAGAGCTGAGGTTGTTAGGTAAAAGAGAATGCACCATCCCACTAATGGCAAAAAAAAAAAAAAAAAAAAAAAATGTTCTGCTGATTATTGCAATATACTTATCTATTTTGATCATATCTTAAGAGTGCCATTCCAATTTGCCTTGAAGCCCTAGTTGAGTGCAAAAGTGAGAATATCATCTCAGTTATTTAGTTTTAGAACAGAGGGAACATTCATAATTCTAGAAACTAATTTGGCTTTGATGATTGGTATTATCATAAAAATATTAATAGCAATTAATAAACATAAGAGCAAACATGTAGTGATGGCCACATACAAGAAACTGTTCTAAACTAATTTAATCCATACACCATACTTTGAAAGTAGCAAGCTCAATGAGAGTGATTAAGTTTTATTTTAGAATGTGTGGGGAAAGATTAATTTGACATTCTTTAGCTCCATTAGGATAAACCATTTGAAATCACTAATGGCCTCAAACTAAAAGCCATCTCATGAGTTTAAATAATGTTTTTCCTAGTACTGCACTCTTGAGGATTAGTATGACAAAATTTCAAAGCAATTCCCTTTGAAATGACAATTAACAATCATCAAGCACTTAAAAGTACATGGTATTGTACTAGGTACCGAGATTAATTTTTAGTTCCTTTTCTTCCCTTCTGTTTTGTTAAAATAAAAAAATCACACTACCACAAAATACCCAAAAATATGTACTAATCCCTATTGCAATGACCACTAGCCATAATGTAAAATGATCCCTGATATTTTAATAAGTAACAGGTTTTGAATTGTGACTTCTCAAAAGTTCTTAAAAATCTTACAAAGATAAATCACTGTAAGCATATAAAGAATACCAACAAGGTGATTTAAAAATGTACATTGCCTCTAATGTCAATGAATTTTAAAAGCTACAATGCACAAGAAAGTAAATTTAGGCTTTTGTCAAGCAATTGCCTTTTTCCAAGCAAATCAAAATCAAAAGTATACCTAGTTCTCATTTGGAGTTTTCTGTTCATAAAATACTTTCATTGAAATTATATCATTTCATTATGACATCTGATCTTTGATTTAGTTATTATTACCATCATCACATTTTACAAAAGAGATAAAAGTTCTAAGTACTAGAGAGACCTAGAATTCCTACCTTTTGATATCAAATCTTCATACCATATCCTATTTTAGAAATAGGAAATAATTCAGAAAAATATGTAGCAAGTTATTCTAGATAAATCAATAGGTATTTGATTAAACTCTGCCTAAAGATTCTAACATTCAAAGATTCTAACATTCAAAGCCTCTTAGTTGGTATCAATAAATATTACCACAGCAGAAAGGCCAAATTATGAGATTCAGTCATGGAATGAGAGAGTAAGAACACAAGCAGGACAAAAAGGAAAGGAGAGCAATAACAAAAAAAAAAAAAAAAGAAACCTCATGTAAAAGAATTAAATACAAATAAAACAAAGGAAATCACTCCAAGTGACCCTCGTCAGTCCCCCCCCCCCCCACTTGGAGAACATAGCCGCTATGAGATAAGGTTGACATGTATAACAAAATGACCACATGTTCAACACCTGTTTGTAAGTAATCACCTTTAATTTTGTCCCCATTAATCAACAAAACCCATTTTTACTCACCCAATAACTTGATGTTCATAATACTGCAATGTCCTCTTGAGAGTTTGCTGTATCGTCTGAGGCTACAAGATAACAACAACAACAAAAATACATTATCAGCAAATCAGTGTCGTTCTCGCTTTAAGCATTCTAAGCAAAAAATGCAGCTTTTAATTTATGTCACAAGTTTTCACTTTATAATATGAACACATTTTGCACTGGGCCATATATTTTCCCTGCAGAAACTAATGAGGCATTCAGCATTTACCCAAAATTTCCCAATTTCAAGTATGATAATATTTTCTATTTTTTTCCTCAATTTTGTTTTGAACCATCAATGAATTTCAGTGAAATTATCATTGCCTGCCTACAATCAATGGAGACCTTGGGAAAAGTGGGAGGGTATACTACAGAAATCTAGGTCATAGTTCTTCCTGCCCAGCTTGTATATCTGCATGAGGTAATGATCAACTGAAATGAAAGGGAACATCTTAACATTTTATGCTTTAACAAGACTTTCAAGAATGGTGTAGCAAGCAGCAATAAATTGAGTTATGCAGCCCACTATATAACAAGAGATATTTTTAAAATTAGATGATCTTTCTTTTTTCCCCATTAGTTGTACATCTGAGGAGACTAATGGGAAGGCTAGAGAAGAATGGGAGGCAGGTGGTCCAGAGCCCCACAGCCATCACTTCAAGTAGCAGTCAGCCTGACTTCCTCAGTGTTCCAAGAGTTTTTCAAGCAAGGAGTCTTTCTGGAGCCTCCTACAAGGGCCACAACTACTATGGGAAAAAAAAATGAGGTCTGTAACAAATATGTAAGCAGCTCATGACTGAATTTTATAATCCTCTCCTCCCCAGGACAGCTCAAGATAGTTTTTAAATTCTAGATCAAGAAGTTATTTTCTAACTTATTTAGGCTATCAGGCCTGAACTTGGAGTTTCAAACTCAGGGAACTATGAATGCACTCAAATATCCCAGAAAATAGATTCTATTAAGAAGTTATATTAAGAAGAGTCAAATTCTCAGCATCAAGAGAGTAAGCTTTTTAAATAATAAAAACCTATAATCATTCAAACAGAAAAAAGCTATCAAAGACTTATCAAAACATTGATCCATTATATAACACAAAACCTTTGAGATATGAGGCAGAACCCTAACTTGGTAATCTCAAGGACTGCTGCTAATTAACTATACAAACCTAGTACCTATAAAAAAGGTAATCTGTAAAGACATCCAGCATGGTGTTGGCACCTAAGAAGAATTAATACATATCAATATCTAATCCTACTCCTTCAAAGTGGCTGTCTTAAAGATATAAATCAAAAGAGACTACAGAGGTCTATGTCTACCCTCTGCATGTTCATCCCTTTATAAAACATGCAAGATAGGTGTGACAATCTCCCTAACACTCATCAAACCTGTAACCTCCTCCTTGGCAGGAAATGATTATTTTAAAGTCAGAAGAAAGTGAGCTTAAATTAAACCAGGGGCATCCACTGAGACCTACTCTACGCTATCACATAGAAAGACCCTTTCACAGTGTGAATCTAAGGCCTCAAATATATTCTTCATGTTAGCCAAGCCAATTCACAAATTAATTTTAGGAAAAAATCAGTATCTGAGTGTTCAAAGGAAAGGTACAGAGCAACTTCTTTCAGCAGGTATTTTCCATTTACACTGGGTTAAAAGATTATCTCAAATGGATACAGATGTTTCTATTCATCAGGCTAGAATCAAAACAGAGTAAATGCAATGCACCTAGGAAAGAATAATCATTCCTGAGCCAAGAATCAGTGGAGCAGCTGTGCGATCTAAAGAGAATGAAGCAGATGCAGTGGTTGTAGTATACATGAAAAGTATGCTGTAACAACCCAAACCATGGCCAGCCTGAACCAATCATCATCAGTCACTGGCTCAGCACCCCTGGGATCTGGGACTCTTGCACTGGGTTGGCAGTTTCTAAGCTAAGATAACTTTCCCTTTGGCAACAGGCCCCCAAAGCAGTGAATATCCACAGAGGGATTATCCTTTCAATAACCTCTGGTCACAAAACATGGAACAGAAAGCAGAAAGTAGAGTGCACAGGGCCAATTAAGACCAGAATGACCTCATTTGTACAAAAGGACATTTTTTTCCTATACTAGGAATTTCCCAGTCATTAAAAAAAGACATTTGTTAAAGGACTTAAGCTCTTTAAAGAGCTGACTTCTTTCCTGTGTGAAGCAATTACTTCCTCACTTGGTAGGAGTTAAATTTATAGTTTACAAATATGTTAAAAGGAAATGCTCTTTGGGCACAACCTGCAAAGCTTCAAGTTAGTAAAGCATATATATACATACATATCTCCTTGTTCTTGCAGAAGCCAGTGGGCACAAGCTAATGGCCTACACCACAGCACAAAGGCTGACTGCCCAGCATCTCCTGCAAGGCAGTACTGACCTCAACACAGTTCCAACCCCTTAGAATGTCTCCATACTTCAGTCTTTAGATTTTGACTGATCACCTCAACCTATGGCCTGATTGGTGAGAGACATCTTCGCATAATCTCAGGGTCTCTCTGACCTGAATAAAAAGCATGGAATGAAGACCACAATGGGACAAAGCCTCCCACAGTGATGCCTTCTGCCTTGAGACTTGTAGAGGCCATTTATTCATCAAACTTTTACAAAGTGCTCAAGCTTGCCAATGATGCAGGTCAAGGTATAGAGTGGGAAAAGCAAGGGCTTTGCACTCACCCAGTCCTTCTATTCTCTCCTTCAAGAAATCCTGCTCTTTAGCTGTTTTCTCCTATGAAGTATTATCCGATCCTTTTCCAGCCAATATCTCATGCCCCTTATATGTATCTACTGTTTCCTTTGAGAAGGAATTAGAAAGATGATTTAGAAAAGCAGCTGTAAGGTCAAACTAAGTCTAAAAATCAAGCTCCGGGACTTACTATCAGATGACTTCAGACAGTTTAAGCTCCATGAAACAGATTCCTTATGTACATATTATTTTTAAGGGAATTAATTGAAATAAGCAGTCCTTGGCATATAGTATGTGCATAATAAATGATAGTTATGGCTATGCCAAGCAGGAAACCTCAAAACTGTCACTATCTAGGGGAGAAACACAAGGGGTAGGTCAGAAAAAATCCAACCAACAAGTGTAGTATGTGGGAATCTTCATTATCAAAAAAAAAAAAAAAAAAAAAAACAGAGCCACCACCATTTCAAATAATGAAAAGTTGGCTCCCGGTCCAGTACACATAACAAAAATGAAATTAAAAAAACAGAAAAATAGCAGGCTAATTTATCAATATTTCTAATGAAGCAATAAGATCAGTCCAAAGAGATGACAACACAAACAGAATTCTCAAAATTAAGATTGAAGATAACTCGGAAGTCATGCCTACAAGAGGGAGGAGCCCTGAAACACCACAGCTAAGGAGAGGACCCCAGGCATCATACTTTACAACTAAACAAGAAACAGCCCATGAATTATGAAATCTCCTTCCTTAGACACAAAGTATGTACCTTGGGAGAGCTGCAAGTCCTAATAATTTTAAAGCCCTATGCAAGAGGATCCAAAAAACAGAGTGAAGAGACAGAACTACTTTTATTTTCATTAAAAAAAAAAAAAAACATCAAAGAGGGCTGCGATGGTTCTCTGTTTCCTCCAATAGGCTTCCCCATTGTTCTAACTCAACACAAAGAAGCATGGGTAGAAAACAGCTGAAAAAAGAAAGCAGCCACCTGTGTCCTGCACAAGTATTTTCTGGGGCTCAAACAGAGGATACCCAGAAGCTTCCATCACATGACAAAAAATGATCTTCGTCACTAGCCTCATGGCCAGCATCACTGTACTTGGTTAGCAGTGACTGATCCTACAGACTTAATGTTCCATTCATGAAAGGTCTTGGGATCCAAACAGGCAGTCATGAAACAATCCCAACAGAGCCAGAGATATGATCCCTGAAGAGTGGGAGGGAGCAGTTCCCAGCAGCTGGCCCTGCAAGCTCAGACAGTCCTGCTGAGGCTCCCACACAGTCCCTGCTCTGGATATCCGAGCCAGATGGTGCGGGGATCAGGCAGAAGGCAGAATCAAGATGTGTGTATGTATGTATGTGTGTGTGTGTGTGTGTGTGTGTGTGTGTCTGCGCGCGTGCACACGTGCACACACACGCACACACGCACACATACACAGCATTAAACACAGTTGTATGTACAAAGTGCATGTTCATCTCATCAGAGATGAAGTAGAGGCTCAGGGAAGTTAAGCAAGTGCTACAAAATCACACAGCTCCAAGTGAATAAATCCCTGCAAGCCAGGAAGAGCTACATAGCATGTCTTCTTTTCACTAGATTCCCTTGAGAATCCTTCTCATCTCTCCCCTACTGTGATTCTACATTCTTATTTGATTTACACAGCCCTTCATCATGCCAAGGAAGAAAAAAGAAAAAACAGACAACTGGAAAATAAACTTCTTCATTTCTGTTTAGAAGCACACACAAGTTTAGATTTAATGAAAACTATAAAGATGTTTCCTTGCATAAAAGAAACACCCATCAATATCTGTTATCATTATATTTATTTAAATATGATAAAATGATCTATAATGAAACTAGGGCTGGGGTTGTGGTTCAGTGGTAGAGCACTTGCCTAGCACATGTGAAGCTTTGGGTTCAATCCTCAGCACCACATAAAAATAAATAAATAAGTAAATGAAATATTGTATCCATCTACAACTAAAAATGTTTAAAAAGCATCTGTCAATGTTTCGGGGTATCCTCTGTCAATGAAACTAAATGATATGGGTATATTCTGAACTACTATCACTCTAAGCCAGTAGTTTTCAACCCCACATTACTATTACCAAGGAAGCTTTTAAAATTTTTCAGTGTCTGAGTGTCCCCAACAGACTTTTCAATTCAACTTGTATGGGGGGACCCCGTTGCCTCTAATGTGTGTGGTTAGGATTGAGATGTTTCATTAAAGGCATAAACGTGATGAACTAGACCAATACTCCATAAACCTTATCTGAATAAGTCAGCGGAATGAGAGTGGTTTCTTTGTTCAAATATCAAGGCAAGTAAGCTTCTGAGAGATGCTCACTCATAATTGCTAAATTCAAACATAGTCCCAGTTAGCTGTCACTAATGGCTCATAATCAAATATGAATTTGTTAGACAAACAAAGAATTATATTGCTTGGAGCATAAATATATGATTTTTTTTTCATTTCTGAGTAATTCACCCTCATGCACATAAGTCAGCATTCAGTTCTGTGCTGACATGCGTATAAAAACATGACAGCTATTACGATTACCATACTTCATGCCTGCCACCACTTTAAGCCCCTTCTGTATATTAACTCCCTTGATCTTCACATCAACATTATTGAGGTAAGTATTGTTATTTTCCTTTTCTTATGGATGACAAAACTGAGACAAAGAAATTTTAATTTGCCCTTTGTCACACAGGTAAAAAGGAACAAAGCCAGGATTAAAACCCAGGTAATCTGGCTCCACAATCCAATAACAAAAACTTAAACCTATACTGTACATAACGCTGAATGTTTTACATTTGGTAGAGCACTTTACCGTGCATGTTTTTCATATATGTTGTCCTTATTGATTCTTCAGTGAAATAGTCAGACTAGTGTCATCACCTTTTGAATGAAAAAAATAACCAAAATAAGAGAGAGAAAGTGACCTGCTCCACATAACATGGCTAATAATCAAAGAAACCCTCTTTCAGAGAGAGATCAGTTCCTCCCTGAGGAAACTATTTTCAATACCAAAGCATTGTTTAATGTTAACACAAAAGTAAAGAATCACATGTATTCAAACCAATTGATTTTTTCTTGAGAACATGTAACATTCTTTAAATCAAACCTGTACTAACAGGAAGGCTAATGGGCAAAATTATGAAGTAGATCTTATGTTAAATGCACTTACACACTCCCTTCCTTAGCTATCTCTCACCCCTGGCTCAACTCTTCCCCAGCCTTTGGGCTCCCAGAGTCTCCATGCTGCCTTTTGATAGACCCCAGTCTCCACTACCACAATCTAAACTCCCAAAACAGGTACCCCAAAAACTTTTATTGCATATTGTCCTCTGTCCCTCCACAAAATGTCAAATCTTCTTAGTGCCCTAATCTCATGGAGTGTTCAGGAAGAATCCCATCTCATTCCCTCAAAAACTCAACCCTCGGTCCTAAGGTAAATGGTGGTATAAATGTGCTTCTCTCCAAATCATAACACAGTCTGAACCTCCAGTGGTGAAACAGACTTGTTCTCGAAAGATAAGCTGGAAAGAGGGGAAAGAACCCACCCATCTTATCCTCCAAATCTCACCTGGAGATCACCACCTTCTCCACAACATAAGGGCATTTTGCTTATTAGGACCCCCTATGCCAAATTCCATCATATCAAGAAATCAAAATATCTTATAACTATGCCTATAGATATGGATTGATTAAATAACTGCCATTGTTAATAAAATTAATCAAAGTAATAAGTCACTTCAAACAACCCATTCACTTCTGAAAGAGACATATTATAGTAATCATTAATCTTACTAAATATCCAGACATGATATTCTTTTCCCACCCTGTGACTGAACTTACTACATATAAACAAAAAAAATAGACTGCAAATTAAATATAGAACTTTGAGTCAGGACCTTGTATTTCAAGACCAGCTGTGCTACTGACCTTTTTATAAAATTAGCCAAAATCTCTTCACCTGGGAGTAAGAAATCTTGGGAAAAAAAATTCCTCCATTTTCCCATCTGAAAAATACTTATAAGAAGTGCATAGTTCTCAGGGTCATTTTCAAGTACAACACTGCCACGTGAAACCCATGTAAGCTGTGTCAGAACACATTGGTGATTAGACTACCTTCTCTGATCTCACAATTTAGAAGTATGATAACCTTTCAAAAAAGCTAGAATACCATTTTAAGTGATCAACACCAGTAATTTAATGAATCAAACTAGTAGTACAAATGATTTTTTGCAAAAGGCAAAAATGATACATGTGCTAAAAGATAAACATAAAAGTTAGAGGTGCACTATAATATAATTGGCATTCTTCCATCCATACTAATTGAACATCTGCAAAATTTCACCCAATCTCTACTTGATTCTCCTGGTGAATATGAATATACAGTTGAGTGATCTTATCAGGGAGGAGAATAAGAACTAACATTATGCTAATTGACTTAAAAGAACATTCAAACTCATATCCTTTGTCTTATTAGAAGTATGTTCTAATTAGCAATGCACAGTGGCCATTATTGTTGTAATTATTGATTAGAACTGAATATACTTAACATATAATCAATATGATAATTAAATCTTCCTATTACAAAGTATGTTTGCTTTCTAAGTATTTTCCCCTTTGTTATTTCAGTTAATGCTTTTCCAAAATGTAGACATTGAATTTCAATTTGATATAAGACCTAATGATATCAATTCTAATTTTAACTGAAGACATCCCCTTGAAATGAAATGAGAGTAGTCATTTATTTAGCTCTTTTCCTACCTTCATAAAGGATCACATCCAAGAATGTCTGATGTCTTCAAAGAATTCCAGAGAATCATACCACCACCATGGTTTTGCATAACACCTCAGTCTATGGATCACTTATTTTTCCTCTCATCACAGTAGATATTCACAACAATCCTCTAAGCCTCAGATTTAATTATTCACATTTGACAGATGAAAACTGAAAATCAGAGGTGAAAGTGCTTGCCTCAACTACAAAGCTGGAAAGAAGCAAAGACGTGGGTCTCCTCAAAAACTCTCTCTCAAAAACTGCTGCCTCCATCAGTAACTCATTTCATATGGGTGATCATTAGGAAATTCTTCCATGGGTCAAGTGAAATTCCTTATTTCCATTTATTGTTTGTCTTTAATGGTTACAAAAAAAATGATGTTATCAACTCACTTTCCCAAAGTTTTGATGTTTCATAGTTATTTGAATAACTCTTATGATCACTACTTTCTTAATAGAGAAATTTTAGGTGATACATGCTTTACTGGTGACCTTCTTGGTCCTTTTGGTTCAGTCTGAATGAAAATACCAACCAAAACAAGATAGCATTGTTTCCACACACTGTCTCAGGAAAACGGATCATGACATATCTAAAGCTTCCAAGGGCATATGGCTCCACACTTGAACCCTTAAGCCAAAAAGAACCACATAAATGGCACAGGGCTGATGACTTTCTGGTCTAAACAATGTAACAGCAGCCAACAATGTGCAGAGTGCTGAGTGTCAGGCATGTCCAGCATGTTACATGCATCAAGTCCTTTGATCCTAATAGCAATCCTGTAAGGGAGGAAGAAGCATTACCCCAATTTTGTAAATGTAAAATACTGAAATCCAGAGAGGCTAAAAAAAAATTAAAACTTGCCCAAAGTCACTTAGGTAATAAGTGTCTGAGTCAGAATGTAATCTGACTGCCTCCAAAAACCAAGCCTCTAACCATCTCTAAATTGAAATACATTGTTCTATCTTCACCAACGCAGAGAAAATTATAGCTGAAAGGAATTAATTCCAGGCTACACTGTGTGATTTTTGGATACAGCATATATTTTTCTAAACCTCAATTTATTTTTTTTAATCAAATAGGGAATTCTGGGATAACTACTTCTTAGAGTTGTTGTAAGGTCAAAATATGATAAAACTTTATTATACAAATATACGTTCTATGATGGTTCTATGCATAAATCTCTTAATGATGAGATAGCCAAAAAAAATTGTTAAATGGAACGAAACTGACCATGTCTAACATCTAGGACTGTTGCCAGGCATGCCTCTCAGTCTAAAGATGCCAATTAGTAAATGCTGCAAAGCTAATTAGTGCCTTTCAACTCATGGGTACCCTACTAGATAGCAATGGACCTCATACAAGGAAATAACTTGTGCTTCTAAAACATCTTTGCAGCTTCCATTTGCATATTTCCAAAGAATTCTCTATAATACTTCCAGTATTTGGAAGCTGCAGTGAAATGTTTTCCAACAAGATTCTGGGCATAAGGTAAGTAAAACTTCTAAGTGACTATTATATTATAACATTAACACATAAAATGAGGAGATGCATTGTCAACCCTGAATGCACTAACTTAAATGATTATTTGTAAATGGATGACAGAAAATTACCTCCAATCACTTGCCGGGATGTAACTCCATGAAAATAGGCCACTGAGCAAAAGATATAACATTTCTAAAGGCAAACAATACAGAGAAGACCTGGAGCAGCAGGTGAACTTACAGAAGGCAACCCACAGGAAAAAGAAGTGAAGGAGAATTGCTTATGAAGTATTATATCTAAGGCTTTTGGTCCTCTGTCATACTAAGTGAGATTATTCCTAAATTAAGAAAAATTCTTCAACCACCATAGCTAACAGGGGAGTCTGGTGAACAGACTTAAAGCATCAGGTCTCACTGATAAGGTCTCACCTTCAACCAGAAACCTCCTTGAATTGGATTAAAGAATTTGGCATAAAATTCATTTTGCTTTGATTTTAAATGGATTAAACCAAATTTCTGATTATGACTTGGCTCTTTCTGTAGACTGAACAGTAAGAAATGTGCTGATCATGAAGACTTTGAATAATGAGATTCATTTCAGTTATTGCTCAGTGTAAATAAGTGAATTGTCATTCAAATGCCAACCAAAGTGCCATGGGCATTTTGTTTAGCCAGTCAGTGGCTGAGCGTCTGATTGCTTTAGGACACTAACAGCAACACATCCTTGGAGTTTAGAAGGCTCAGATTCGGAAACATCCGAACACTATGCAGAATGGGTCCCTGCATCCCTGCCCACCTCCACTGCTTCAACCTTTCTTGAAAGAAAAACTCAAGGAGGGTCTGAATATAATCAGAGCTAATGTCGACTGTAAAATGACTATCCAAATGGATTTGAAATCTGCTTACTAGGCAGACGTTTGACAGATAATGACTGTGCATCATTAGTCTCTAGATTCCTGAGTTAGAGGTACAGAGTAATCACACTTTTTTTGGGGGGAGGGGAACACATACAGTCAGAACACTAATACTGCATGACATGCAAAGTCTTATATTTTTAAAATTTCATCTAAACTATCTAAGCACATTTTTTAATCTACCTGTCATTCTATTATGTAACTATTATATTCCTTCTTCCTTCCATCTAGTAAATTATTTAATTATGCCAAGACATGTGAATTACAGTGGTGCACAACTATATACAATGAACATAGTGAAAATATATACCCTTATGATGTAACTATTTCTATGGTAATCAAGACTTTCTTCATATTTATAAGTCAAATGTCAAGGGATGGCATAAGCTAAGCTGTTGGCAATGATGATGGCTTTTGTCAGTCTGCTCATAGCTGCCTCACCCATGGGAGCCTGAATCACACAAACATGACAGTGGACAAGCAAACTAGGTCAGCCTAGAGGCACAGCCCCAATGAAGAAAGAGAGCAAAGGGGAGGGAGAGGAAGGGAGAAGGCATGGAGGTAGGAAAGATGGTGGAATGAGATGGACATCATTACCCTAAGTATATGTATGAAGACAAAAAAAAGAAAAAGACCCCTTTGGCATTTCTAACACAGGACTGTCACACAGTCAGAACTAAACAATTGGTAAGAGTAGTAAGGGTCAAGAAAAACCTGAGGAAATTGTGCCCAGCCCCTTCTTACCAAGTCACAAATTAGGAGACAAACAGGAGGTGACATGGAACAATATCGTGTATCACATATGGAAGGTAGAACAATTCATGGCCATGTTGAGAGAAACGGCATGGCAGAAAGAGTTTTGTATCTAAATAGGAAAATGGGGTATTAAAATGTAAGTGGTTACTAGATCCTTAAGTTTGGGCAAGTTGCTATTCCTTTCTGAGCCTCAGTTTGCCATCCTTAAATTGGTCCTATTAATCCTTGTCGTGCCTTCTTTATACATTTCCTGAGATAATGTATGTTTGAAAGCACACTTGATAAATTCCAAACAGATGTTACTTATGGGAGTGACCTTTCTGTATGGAAATCGTAGGTCAACATATCACGTATGCTCTCACAGACCCAAGTGGGAAAAATCAAAAAGATAAAAGTGACATCAAGAATGCTTTGTGTTTCTAGGTGTTCAAAAAAGAAAGTGAAAGCCCTGGATTTTTAAAATTCTCTCCAAAATCTGCTTACACTAAATACTAATCAAAATAAGCTGTTCACTAAAAAATGACCAACCTAATATAGACTGTTTAGAAGACCAGCAAGAGACATCAAAACCAGCCCATGTTAGAACCAGATTTTTAACAGTGTAGTATTACTAGTCATTTGTTTGTCTCATTAGCTAATGAGAAATTAGTAATTAGGAAAAGGAGATGATGAAAGGATGTGAGTAAGAAAGGGATACTGGGAACAGATGAGGAGAAATGTTTTTGGCACACTATGATTTTTTTTCAAATTCTTTCTACAATACTACATCAGTTTTAAATATCTCACCCTGACATTCTGCTTCACAAATACCAAAAGTTGACCCGTAAAAGTTATATAAATAAACACGTATACACATTGACGCCTAACAACAGGGAATTTAATGATATGATGCTTAGGAACGGGTTACTATACCAATCACCAGTTTCTAAAAACATTGGAATCCCTCTGCATGCCTAGCCTATGGCTTCTAACTGGAATTTCCAAAGCAACCCAGTGCAGAAACATCTATAACTGGCACAACATATATTAATCCATACATTAGCCATAACATATATTAATCCATACATTAGCCATATAAGTAGCAAAATCTCTGGAATCTCTAAGCATTATAAAACATAAGGACAACATGAGTCACACTTGGGCCCATGAGTCTTATTTAAAAGCAACCTAAAGTAGCAGTAATTCTTTAAGACAACAGAAAATCGTTTTTGATCCAAAATTTAAAGTGTATTGCCACATCATCAAAAGTACTATAAATTTATCATTATTCTTTTTACCAACCAAGATATCTGTACTATTCCCACAGACTAATAACATTAAATAATTTATTGCAGCTACAGAGATATCCAGATTACTGGCCAAGAAGCTCTCAGAAGCACCACAACCATGATAGTCACTGTTATGTGGCAGAACCTTCTGAGACGAGACATTAGATGTCTGGAGAGCTATCACCATTCCACTCATCCCCAAACTTCCCCCCGCCACAAAAAAAAAAAAAAAAAAAAAAAAAAAAATTTGTTTTCCACTCCTACTTAAAATAGATGCTTAAAATTAAGGGAGGAGATTTTCAATTACTTTAACATGAAAAGGTACTTAAAATGTGGACAGTCAAAATTTGTCAGTTGGGAGATAATCATAGCAGATTTTTGTGGCATGGGGGGGGGAGAGAGAGAGAGAGAGAGAGAGAGAGAGAGATGTGAAAAGAGAAAGACTGAGAATAGAGACTACCAAAAATAAACATCTCTTCGGTTTTTTTCCTCACCCTTAATCCATAATATACCAGAGGTTACACTGGCATAAAATACCAAGAATTAAATTTGGATAGACTTTACTTTGATACGCCTTTTTTTCATTTCTATTAGTCACTCTGCAAGAGCAAAATAATAAAGTTTGTATTTTAGGTTATGTTTTCAGGCAAACATATATTGATTTGATTCATAACTCATAAAGTAATTGAATACCTTATCTAATGGTAAAAATTATTGGTGATCTTATTTTTAGATCCATGTTTGTAAGATTCACATTTTATAGTCATACAATGGTGATATTATCTATTGACTCATATTTGAAAGTGACTTGATAGTATGTATTCATTGAAAAAAAATTTATGTTGTGGCAACTTGTGGTGAAATGTTTTTTCTAACTGTATGCTGTCTAATGGAATTTGTTGATTTCTATCATTAAAGTCATCATTAATGCCATGGATTAAAGGGATACATTCCCTGTCTATAATCAAAATAACTGGGAATCTCTGTCAGCTCAGTGTTTGAGATCTAAATTATCTGGATTTTTCTAAATGGTCAAGAAAGATAGTTCTGGTATATAGTTCAGTGTGCTGGCCTACCACGCACAAATCCCTGGAAGCAAACTCCAGCACTGCAATCAATAAGTGTGTGTGTGTGTGTGTGTGTGTGTGTGTGTGTGTGTACATGGGGCTGGAGATACAGTTCAGTGGTGGTAGAGCACTTGCTTAACATGTACAAAGTCTTGTGTTTAATCTCCAGTATCTAAAAAAAAAAGAAAAAAGAAAGAAAGAAGAAAAAATAGATTGATGGTAGAGAATTACTTTTAGAACTTAATTTAATGTTTTATTTCCTCCATCTTCCCCAACGCCCATCCCAAGAATGCAGCTAAATAATGAAAACCTCTAAATGCTTGGAAAATTAGCAGGCAGCAGTTGCTTAGACCACAATTCACACAGCCATTTTTAACAAGCAACAGATGAATCTCATCCATTCTCTTTCAGCCACCAAGTTGGGTCGGTACTTTGCAAACACACTTTTAGAGAAAGAACTTAATTCAGAATAAATGGATAGATTAGTTTTCTTTGAAATGTGTTTATAATGGCAATAAGTTAACACAAGAGAAAAAAGAAAGACTTTATAGCTTGCAAACACTGTCAGGTCCACAAAGTGTTTATTGATCTTTACATCAGGTGGAAACAATAAATCTCTCTTTCCAGCATCTACAGTAGAAACTCCCTCATATTTGTCTGAAGCTTCAAATGGAATTACAATAGTCAGTAGCGAAGATTTGCTCTTATTCACAGTCTCTGTTCCATTCCCACACAATCTCATCATTCTCTCTCCCTACAATAAATGCCTTTGAAGGCAGATTCTTTTTTGAAAGAAGTAAAAGCCATTTTCATTATTTGGGGCAAATTTTTAAAAGACACTAATTATGGCTTTTCCAGATTTCTATTAAATGGTATTTATTTAAATTTAAAGTCCAATCAGGCAGAGTCTCTTCAACACTATATAGTCAATACTGGTTAGACAGATAGTTCCCAAGTACCTACATGTAAAAAAAATACATAGATCAGTGTTTCAAATATGCTATTAAAATGAACTGAGGTTCTTATGTGTAAGTACTATGACAAATAAACAATCTATAAGAATCTCTGTATCCTTTCCTCTCTGAAAAGTAAACAAGCTTCTAAAATTAAAAAACAAATGTTCTTTAAGACACCATTCATTCAAAAATCAAGACATTGTTTATACAGAACTTAAACCAATCACAAAGGAAAAAGTGAAATTGGAAGAAATCCAGCAGACTCAGTGAGACAGCTCTGAGAGAATTTGGTCAATAGACATTTAAATGAGATGCCTCTTTCTTTTTCTGAGACCTATGGAAGCCTACTAAATGAAGAAGACTTAGGCTCCTTGCTGCTACAACTCAGGTGATACCCAAGTTTTCTCTTGGGGTAACATAAAACTTTGCTTCTAAAGCCACTAGCGACTTTT
This sequence comes from Callospermophilus lateralis, assembly GCF_048772815.1. Classification (NCBI taxonomy): domain Eukaryota; kingdom Metazoa; phylum Chordata; class Mammalia; order Rodentia; family Sciuridae; genus Callospermophilus; species Callospermophilus lateralis. Next base: position 120,146,574 of record NC_135306.1, on the reverse strand, counting down.
CCACCAGTATCAAAAAAAGCATGAAAAAGACTTGTAACAGAGAATAAAGTTGTACTGGGAGTGTGTGTGTGTGTGTGTGTGTGTGTGTGTGTGTGTGTTTACCTTTTTAAACTAAAAGGCAGCAAACTAATACAAATATAAACTTAAAAACAGTTCCTTTCATGTGGAGTTCAACTTACAACTTATAACTTCAGCAGATTAAGAGAAAACACCATATGCTTTATTATTTACCTGTACACTTTGCTATTTGAATATAATATTAATAAAGAATGAAGTAAGACGTTTCAGCCCTGATTTGACATCCCATGGTCAGTACAGCCCCAACCATTAGAATACACATAGAGAACTATACATGGGATGGCAATTTAAATTTGACAGTTACTAGATATACAAAATTACTGACCAATCACTGAATTCTAGAATAAAGATGAGACTGGTAAATTAGGTGTAAATGAAACCAAAATCTAGCACTGGGATTTGCTACTCCTAATTGGCCATATTGCATTCCCCTTGAGAACAGAGAAAGTGTCCTCATCCTTGGGAAAGGAGTTTGAGAATGCCTCTAGGGCAACCCTATCCTTTCTCAAATCCCATCAGTCTCATCTGTCCCCAGTTTTCTCTCTTACCTTCAAACATAAGTCTTTACCTCTTCAGTAAACTTTGACTTTGCCTCACAGACCCTTCTCTCCCTTGCTCCTTTTTATTGCTACATGTCTTAGAGATGTATGCCCTGATGTCTTTTATTTGCTCATCATACACTCCCTCTTTAAACCTCCTTTATTAGCTTTCTATCTCAAATGCAGGATTGACTTTTTCTTCTAAAGCCACTAGCAAACTCATTCACAGTGGGATGGAAAGTACTATCCTTAAATTTTCTTCAATATTTTGCAAACATCAACCACTACCACCATTGCATCCACCTGTTCCCCCAGCCATTTCACACCCTTCTAACACACACACACACACACACACACACACACACACACACACACACACACAAAAGCATTCTGCCATCTACATTCTACTGGATTTTATTTTATGCTTTGTTTTTGTATATTGCTTCCCAATTCTCTGCTGCTATTTTTCTCTTTCTCTTTCACTCAAAGAGCTTGTCAATTTTCAACATATTAACTATTCCCTCCAAAGTCGCTATCTTCAATCATGTGCTCCAATCCAAGCTCCAAACTCAAATCTTCAATTCCATGTTTACTGAACTGACTGACAGGCAGTGTACTAAGGCTGGTGATCCAGTAATACCAAACCTTAAAGAGCTCACAGTCCAGAGCTAACCATTTTCATGTAAATATTAAAACTCCAAATCTAAGGTCATTGTTATATTTCTTCCACATCCCACCTTCCCACTAATGAATTTTATACTTTAGTTAATGCCATCTCCATTCACAAACTCACTATCACAGGTTGGGTTCCCCAGAAAGCAGACTCTGAGGAGATCAGCATGCAGGAAATTTATGAGGGAATGCTCTTGGCATCAACATCCATGAAAGAGCAAAGAAGGAAGCAGGATTAGACAGAGGGAAAGTTGGACTGTAAGGTAGACTCAGTGGAGGCCTCAGTTGACCCTATGTGGAATTCTGATATCAGAACTGCCTGAATTAGGGCAAGGGAGCCAAGGCTTTTTACCCTACACTGATTAGTCACAGAAACGAAGCATGACCTTGAGCAAGGCAGCTTCTTCAACCCAGGCCATATATATAAGGGCTGACAGTTGAGGTTTCACTTGCAGCAGTACTCTAGGTATCTAGGGAATAAAGGGGCACCTAGGCAGCAGACGGAAGATGTGATTTGGAGCTAGACCATATTCTAATTTTATCTCCATCCATAATTAACTGTAATCACAGGCAGGTCTCTCAACATCTCTGAATCTAAATTTTCTTATGATTTTGAGAAATCAATGATATATATTATAAAAATACTTAATAAATGCTAGATCCATAATAGCTGTCTAATGCAATCTAATCCTCCTCATGCATATGGTACTTTTAAACTAGTTTCTTTCTTTCCAAGTCCTAGGAATTCCCTCAAAATTGCATATCAATAGGGATGTGCTGAGAAATTATCTCTAGCCAGGATTATTCGAGGGGCTGCAAAGAGCACAGTGAGCAACAGACAAGGTTCCTGCCACTGTGGAACTTAAGCTAGAGTGAGGGAAGAAAGACAATATATTAGTAAACAAGTAAACTAAAAGATAATTTCTGGTGATGAGTGTTATGATGAAAAACAACCAATAAATGATGATAAGAGAGAGATAGTTTGGTGGGGAAAGCCACTTCTGATGAGGTAACCTGAGCTGAAGTCATGTGGAGAACTGAGAGAGGGTGTAGGTGAGGAGCATTTCTGACCTGGGAAAGACAAAAGTCCTGAGCCAAGATGATGCTTGCATGACATATTCAAAGAGCATATCACAGAATCATGAGTGTGGACTGGCATATCACAAGATGAGATCAGAGACACAGGCTCTTGATATAGACCATGGAAACACATTATCCCTGCATTACTGCCATAATTAATAGAATGAAATATGTAGCTCACTTAGCAAAGTGCCTGATACATGGTAAGGACTCAACAAATCAATACTAGTGTTATTACTATCATCACCATAAAATCCACAGATTATTGTGAAGTTTCAATAAAACACCAAGTATGGTGCTGTTCTGAAATGCTTGAAGCATTTTAGAAAACAGTATTATAACTATATTTCTCTTATTTGTGCCTGAGAAAAAAACTAAAATTGGAACTATTAAAATAAAACAAAATATGTTGTTGCCTATAGAGCAATGCCAGACATAACACAAACTACACCAGGATTTATTCAATCACTTATTCATTGTTCTGACACACATTTATTGAGTCCCTCTATAACTCAGACCCTCTGCTAGGCATGGGCATACTCCAATAAATAAGACACAATCTCTTGTCTTAAGAAGCCAGAATACAGTGAAATCACACTTCAGTGCAATAAGGCCTATAGTACAGATGTGAGCCATAACTTAGTGTTCCACAAAGCAAAAATGCAGTCATATAAAACAGGGTGTATGTGCATAAAAAAGAAAAAAAATCCTCTCCATTAAGTTGGAGGGTTCATGCATGAAGAAGTACAGGCATAAAGCAACAAGGAACAATGTATTTTAGAATTTGATTTGTCACAAGACACAGTACATTTACACATAACACATACAGTGCAGTGAATGGAAAAGAAGTCAAAATGGACTTTAAGGACTTGTAACTAAAGTAACAGCAGATAGCTTCTTCTCATGATAGACTGGTTGTCTACAAATGCCAAGTTGTCTACAAATGCCAAGTCTCCCAATAATCAATCATCATTTATTTAGAGAGTTCAACTAGACTCCTATCTGACATGTTCACTAAATGACAGAAAGATTAATTGAGGCTGTAGAGGTTAGCAACCAAAACTATTTTTGTGAAGTAGTGTTTGACGGATAGCCCTATACATCTCATATGTAAACCTCCTATTGTTTTCTTTCTAGAAAAAAAAATCTGACATTCAGATCTGTTGATTTCTTCCTTCACCTTTTTAAATTTTTCACTGGCAGGGAACAAGTTGTTCCTTCAAAGATGAACCAGTAGATGGAGCATTTGAGAAGTGTTGCATCAATATGTGGAAAAGCAGATGGTGATATCAAATTGACACTCAAAACAACCTTTCTTCTTCTCTTTCCTCTAAGATTCCCAATGTTTTTGAGTATCTATTCCTTTATTTTGAAGGGAACCACAAGATATTTATAGTAATGACATGTGATCTACTGAACATAAACATCCTTGGGGAAAACCGGAGAGTCCACGAATAAAGCTACAAATGGTGAAACTTCACATGACTTCTACTGCACAACCAAGGAGATTATCTTGACCTGTTAAGCAAAATAAGCCAAACTCAGAATGCTGAGGACTGTATGTTTTCTCTCAAATGTGGAAGCTAGAGAGAAAAAAGAAAAAGAATGGGGGTGGGAGAATCTCGTGAAAATGGAAGGGATACCAGTACAGGAAAGGGACCATGATGAGGGAAGAGTGAGGGAAAGAGGAAATACTAGAGAATAATATGGAACAAATTATATGAATATGTAACAATGAATATATATGTTGCATATGAATATGTAACAACAAATTCCACTATTATGTATAATTATAATGCACCAATCAAAAAATAAAGGACACGGGCCTAGTGACACATGCCTGTAATCTCAGCCACTCAGGAGGCTGAGGCCAGAGAATTGCAAGTCCAAGGTCAGCCTGGGTACTTGACAAGACTCTGTTTCAAAATGATCACTAGAAAGAGCTCACTGAGCTTAGATCGATTGTCTCCAAGTTATGGGATTCAGTTACCTTTCAACACAGCTTTACAGTGTCCAGAAATTCACTGTTTTGTTCAAAATGTACAGTCTAGGCCCCTCTTTGGCACTATCAGACCAGAATCTTTGAAGGTGGGGCCCAGGAATCTACATTCTAACAACGTTCTACAGATACATCTTACAATTTGATAGCCACTAATTTAAATGAAGAACTACTAATAAGCCTCAACTAAAGCCTATTCAAGAAGTGACTTCTCACTTTCCTATTTATAAACATGTTCACTCTTTCTCAATTCCCCATAACAGTCCCAACAAATCTCCAGCTTCAGAGATATTTCTAGCTCCATACTTCCTTAATCACCTAGGCCTGGAATCTTCAATATTATAAGGTACTCTGAGTTTATGGCACATAATTCTAGACCTTCAGATCCTGTCCTGAGGTGATATTTGAGGATCAAGATGATGTCATTTCCATCCCCTTGCAGTGCATTTTTGGCAACAGTAGCCCACTTGCTGACAAACATTTCTCTCTCATTTGACAGAGAATTGTGTAGAAAATGTAAGCAATTCAGACTGGAGGAGAGTCGTTACATTTACCTAACTTCTTAAAATATAAATAGGCCACCAAGGGTCCTAGAAGGAAAATACTGTTCCATATGTTCCTTTTAAGACAACTACATTATGAAGTTTTGCTTTAAATAATAGGCAAAAGCAAAAAATTCAAACAGGTTTGCACTCTTGAGTATGTCTCTCTGAGGCTGGATGCAAAATATAAACATTTTGTTTGATAGAACCAAATACACCACAAAAATACCAGACACAAAAGAAACAAACACAATTGGACAAATAAAAACATCCACTCCTTTATTCTGAGTACTTTATTGAATACCCATTAAGTATCAAGTTCTGTACTAAACACCAGATAAATATATGTATTGAAGATAAGAGGGAGAATTTAAGTAGAGGCTTTGAATTTTGAGTTAAATTATTGGCTCATACATCAAACAAGGTCCTGCTAAGAAAACCCAGTTTGTTGATAGCCCCTGGCAAAAATTCTCACTGCTTATGCCACATGATTTTTTTTTCTTTTTTCTTTTTTTGTGGAGGAAGGAGCTGCAGATTTAATTCAGTGGTAAAGTGTTTGCCTCACATGCACAGGACCCTGGGTTCGATACTCAGCATAGCAAAAAAAAAAAAAAAAAATTAAAAATTGCTCCCAAGATGTATAAAATCCCAAAAGGGAAAATTATAGTTTCTTAATAATTCATGATAAACATTATACGTGTCTAGAGATGGTACATTAATTTTGCTATTATGTTTAGTAAAATATGTATTTTTTTATTTTACTTTTAGCTTTGTATGATAGAGGCAACAAAACAAAAGCAAAGGTGAACAAAAACAACAATGAGGATATAGAGTGGAAAGATATATAACATTCAAGTACTACTCCATGCATCTACCAATCCTTCAAGGGCGACAAAATATACACTAAAGAGGAATGTATAATCACGTCACCTCTACTTACAAACTCATAATCACTGACAGCATTTCTTCTTGTCAAATTTTCTTTTTAAAACAAAGGTCTTGCAACTAAGCTGGTAGCCAACAAATAGAGCACTGAACACACACCAAGCACATGAGTCTAGCTGGGTATTTGTTGCATCTCACAACTCAGCCCTTTAAATATACATACATAGATTACTTTGAAAACAATAAATGGGGAATGCTTGACATTCTCAGGCAAATGAAATGACTCATTTCTCTCTCATCTAATATTTTTTTTCTAATTTAAAATTAATTTGCTGTGAAATACCTACATTCTACCAAATACAATTGCCCTCATATTATTAGAAAAGTCATAAAAGTGTTTCTCATATTGCACACAACGGTCAGTAGTTTGGTGGAAATGTTTGAATCTGCAATCATTATACATGCCTGTGTTGTGTGTATCATAGCCAGGAAGCCAAAAAAAGGTCTCCAGTTTTAATTTTTTTTAATGGATTGGCTGACTATGCCAGCAAAATAAAGTGCTTCTCATCTCTGCCTGCCCTCCCTTTGGACTTAACATCTGCTAAACTCTTCTATGAACTTTTCCAATACAATTACAAGCAAGTGAATTATTGGGGGGAAAAGGAAAAAATTTTTAAATCTTTTGGATCCAAATTTGGTTGAAATTCATGGATCTCACCCTGAAACTATTATTTACTGGGTTCATGGAGTTTTTCAAAGACTATTACTTCTCTTTCTCAACAAATCTACAAGGTAGTTGTTATTTCTAGTTCACAAAAGAGGAAACCAAGGCCTAAAGAAGGTAGGAGGCAGCTTTCTGGGGTCTCACACTGAGTAAGGAACTCTGTGGGGGATTATTATCCTTGTTCTTTCAAATCTACCATGCCATTTCTCCAGGATTAGAGATACGGTATATAAAGGACAATAGACAGCCATTAACTATTGATTTCAAAATTATGCCATCTGAATTCCACAAATGTGAAAACATTTAACTACTGCAATATATTTTATCTACTTTTCAATTGCAATAAATCTGTTCCTTAGAACTTCTTAGCCAAACTGAGTCCCAAATCTAAAGAGCCTTAATTAAAATACATAAATTATTAAATCTCCTACTTTACAAATAATTATTTGTATTTCTCAATGTCTACATGCTACATACACTCATACTTTCTTAAGGATTTACACATGTCAGAAAGCTAACTTTATTAGGTTAAATATGTATTTTTTATTTCCTATTACCTTTTCCTAAGCATTTGTGAATATAATTTCCTTTCCCAAAATGATGAAAACAATTTTGACCTTTTCATCCTTTAAACCCAGCTTCCTTTCATTTCTCCCTCCTCACTTTTCTAGATAATTCCCTAGGTCTGTAGATTTTTCTCCCTTATTTTCCATCCTTCCACTTCTGTTACTTTTCTTCCTGCCATTCTGCTCTCTTTAGCTTCTGAGATTTTTCAAAGCCACCTGCAATGCTGTAAACAACCAACAGTTCTCTGACAAGAAACCTGGGGAAGTCTTGCCCTTGAGTTGGTCTACTGGCATACCTTCACTGATGACAGGCTGACATTAGCAAAACCCAGCACTGATGTCAAAGTGATAAGGCAACTAAGCAACTCTCATTTACAAAAATAAAATATAAATAAATGAATTATTAAATTCAGACTTGATGTAAAATTCCCAGCTGTTTCTCCATGTGTTCCCAAGTATCAAATTATTTTAAAATAATTAATGCAATTAATGATGTGTATGTCTTAAATCCAGTCATTAGAGTTATTTTATTATTATATCTGCAGTCCACAGATTTACAGTGAACCAAACCACCAAAGTGGATGATAAAGAAAACTCCCTAGACATCAGAAAGACCAATGGCATTCTTATGTTTTCCTTCAACAGATTCCTTAAAAGAAAGACTAAGTCAAAGAAGTTCCATGAGGTCAAAGACCAGTTATGCTTGTTCGGTGTTTGTATTACCGGTGCTCTCCACAACACTTACCACAGAGCAAATCTTCAAATATTTTTGAATAATTAGATGAATTATGCTGCTAAAAAAAAGTAATCTGCTTCCTTCCAAAGTTTTAAGATTCACAACATATGCCCTATTTTTCTCTCATATGCCATTATCGCTGATTATCCAAGGGTTGATAATACAAAATATATGTTTGTAAAACCTCATATTAGGGAGGAAACCTTAGTATAATACTGTATAGTTGAAAAGGACCCTAGAGATTTAAAGCAATGAGCTCAGAGATATAAAAATATTTCATTTCTCAAGGTAAAATTACAATCAGGTCTCTTGAATTCTGGAACTTTTTTCAATTTCACCAACTCAACTTACTTAAATTATTTAAATAATATAAAGTATTTTAATTTTTATAACCAATATCAATGACAACTAAAATATAAGAACTGTAAGTTGGAATATTCCATGGATGAGATAACTAGTGTAATTACTTGGCAATGTCCAACTATTTGTTAAATTCATTTTAATTCTTCCACTTTTAATAAAGAGCAAATTCCAAGTGATTGACATATTTCACCATAGTTCTACTGGTAAACAGGAGCTCTGATAGCAACAATTTCTCCTAAAGCATATTGTGATAGAATGCAAGAAAGCCCACAGGATTAAAAAAACAACCAGAAATTCCTATTTATACAAGCCTTGGCTATTCTAGAGGAGTTTTACAAGTTGTTCACCTCTAATAAGAGAGAATATTCAGGGCATATTTTATCACTCCAAGTGCTTGCTCTCAGAGAAGTTTTGAGTCCTGACAATGTAAGAAAATAGATCTACTAGAACTTTTTGAGGCAAAATCCTGATTGCCAAATAGAAGAAACTGGGTAAGACCACACAGAAATAAGTCACTGCTTTGAAATATAACCTGTTTTCTTTGTGTCACTAAAGTGTACTGGTGATGTGCTTGGCCAACAAGAATTTCTCTACCCATGCCTTGTGGGGTTGAAGATGTTTGCATTATTCACCTGCATCTTCTCATCATCCTCCTGACACACTTTTTTCAAAATAGAAAAGAATTGCACATGGCTTGGAAAGTACATAGAGCTGCTGCACTGTTTGATCAACATTATTATTTCTAAATTTCTTACTCTGGAAATCTTTATCTGAGTATACAGCTTTTCATAACAAAATCATTCTTATTTGACTTACAGCAGTAAGTACAATTTATCTACTCCTCATGTAAGTTGATGAAAATAGTCTTAGATTAAATTGGCATTAACAGAGACAATGCTGCCACTAATTTTTAGAAATTTTTAAATTCTAATTCTTAGACAAAAACAAAACTCCAGGATTCTAAAGGCACTGCCCTGAAAACTAATCATTACCTTTAATAAGATTATTGTATTAAATATGGATCTGTTATATTGAAGAATTATTATACTGTACAAATGTTGCGTTAGGTATGACACAAACCTACAGATACACCCTTACTAAATTCCTCTTATACAGAATTATGTTCAATTTGTAACATGAAATAGTTCCTAAACCTATACTGCCTGAGAAATGTTTGTAGGGAAAAGCAACACATAGCAGTTAGCCCATTCTGAACTTTCTTTCTAGCTTATCAATGGAAAAGGTGAGAGAAAGTATATTAAAGGACAAAATACACAAGAGGCAAATGACTGTTGAGTAGTTAAAAAAAAAAAAAAAAAGTCACTCTCCATTAGTGCAAATGCCAAGGGGACACTTCTAAGATTACCTCTACCAGTGCCCTTTTCCTAAGGATCCCAATATTTCTCAAGTCCTTCCTAACATCATTTGCAAGAGTATTTTCAAAAGCGAAACTTTATGGCAAATAAGATCAATGTTCAGATTTATTGTGGAAATTTTGAAGAAGTTAAAGTCCTAGAGGTGGATTGGGGGGGAGGGTACTGTCAGGAGTTAAAGTCCTTGCTTCCAAAGTTTGGGTGAGGCTTAATGGTGGAGAGAGTTTTCACACTGAATTTCCTTCGGATTCTGTCTGCAACAGAGTGGATTCCTTCAAAAGAGAGCTCACTCAGACAGACTGGATCAGAGGTCTGATATTCCTGCAAACAATAAAGGTCAAGGGTAGCTGAAATGCCTGGGCAGGAGTACTATGGAAGGATGCCTAAAACGGGGAATCTGGTGTACACCTGGAACTACTGATACAGAAATCCCAAGATTAGTACAAATTTGGAGAGGTTATGAAGGCATTTATTCTTTGAACAAATATTTATGAAGGGCCTAACATAAAGAAGGCATGAAAAAATGAGGGAAAAAGACAGAAGAATCCAGGAAAGAGAGAGTGAAGGATAAGTTGAGGGTGCAAGAATTACTAGAGAGGTTTAGAAAGCTGTACACTAAGTTTACCCAAAGAAGAAGATTAAGTCAATAAATGTTCAGTGAATGAGAAAGAAAAAAACAGCTAAGGGTGCAGACGAGAGACTGCAGGTTTCTCGTCAGAAGGCAGCTCAGAAAACTATGAAATAGTTCTTAAGATTTGAGAAAAGGGACGCAACATAGAATGCAGATAGCCTGTGGAATTCAAAGATGTCAGAGAAGGTCACACTAAGATCCAGAGAGTGTGGGAAATAAGGAGAGGAATGGGTTCTCGGCATGGATTGGGGCTCCTTTGGGATGCTGAGAACAGAAATTAAAGACATGGAAATGGAACTGAAGAGCCCAGTGCCTGGGAAAGTTTGGGGGAAAGAAAACAGGTGGGTGTGAAGAAGCACGGGGGCCATCCGGGGAGACAGTGATGAAGTAGGGTCCAGGGCTACAAGTTGTCAGACTCCCTCACACCAAAAGATTTACCAAGAGTGGAGTCTAACTTCTTTCCCATGTCCTAATCCCCTATTCTTCCTGAGCCCAAGGGTTCGGATCCCCCCTGGGGCCGCGGGGAACCCTAAGACCCGCAGGGTAAGACCGGGCCGCCCCCCAGCGGTCGGGCACTGAGCCCAAGACCCTAGTCGCCCGGCTCCAACTTTCCCGATCCCAGTCCTCTCTCCCGAAGCGCTGGCCCCCCTTGCGCCCCCAGCTCACCGAGGGCGCCGTCAGGCGGCTGATGCTCTCGCCCAGAGAGTCCAGGTTGACCCGCCTGCGGCGCTGCGCCCTCTTGGCCCCGGCCGTGGCGGCGGCGGCAGCGGCGGCGGCGGCGGCGGCGGCGGCAGAGGGAGCCGGGGCCGGGGCGGCAGTGGCCGCGGCCGCGCTGGGCTCGGGCGGCCCGGGCGGGCTCCGGCTGCCGTTCCAGCAGAGCTTAGACAGGGGGCACTCCCCCTCCTCCTCCGGGCTGGTCTCCAGGTAGTCAGAGCCCAGGGAGCTGAAGGACTCGGACGAAATCTTCCTTCGAGACATGCTGCTGGCGGTGCTATTGCGGCCGAGGCGGCGGCGGTGGCGGGGACGCGGGCGGAGGCGGCGGTGGCGGGACCGGCGAGCGGCGGCTTTAGGCGCGTCGGGGCCGCGGGGCGCTGCGGTCGCGCTCTGCCGGGCGGGAGTACCCCGGGCAGCCGAGCCCCAGGAACCAGCTGCTCATGGCGGGAACTTGGGGCGCCGCGGCACCTTGGGGCCCGGGCTTACCGGCGGCGCCGGGCTGGGCTGGGGGCCGCCGCCGCCTCTGCTGCTGCTCGCGCGGCGCGCCTGAGCGCCCGCCTCAGCGCATCGCCGTGCGCCGCGCTCCCGCTCGCGGGGAGGCACCGAATGTGTGACCGCTGACGGCGGGCGGGGAGGGCTGCGGCCCGTGCGGTCCGGGAGGCAGAGGCTTCTGCCGCCTGCGCGACTATCTCGCCCCTTTCCCCTCTCTCCTCCCGCCCCTCTCCTCCCGCCTCTCTCCACTTACTGCCCGCCTCCCTCCTTCTCCCTTTATCCACCCCCACCCCATGCTCTCCCTCCGCCGGTATCACGTGTCGCCATCATACTCATTGGGAGTCTCTGCCTCGCCTGTCGCCACGTTTCAGGAGCAACGAGGACACTTCGTTGCTGTCCTCTGCGCGCCCTCCTCGTTGCCACCGTCCCCTGCTACGAGGAGGAGCGCACCATGCCTGGGTTCGGACCAAGGGTCCCCAACCCAAAATGTCCTATCCCTGGGCCTCGGGAAAGGCAGTTGAGTAGCAGACGGGCCCGCGGGTGCTCAAGGGGAGAGGGGCGCAGGGTTGGAGGCGGAAGATTTCCCTCTGCGGCCACGTCAGGGAAGTCTGGCGGTGTGAAGCGAGGGTTTAGGGTCCATGTTTGTCTTTTCCCCCTCCTTCCTCCGAGTTTATTTAGGAAGTTCCGAGGCGGAAGGGAAAGGCTGAAAGGTCCAGCCCAATCATTCCGGAGTAGACGTTTACAGAGGAAGGGGAGGAAAAGGGTAACGTGTTGGCGCCCACCCTGCTGGAGCAGCTCGTGGGGACAGCCTTCTCCTCGGGCGAGGCCGCGTGGGCGCGGAGCGAGACCAGAACCAAGAGGCAGTGAGTGAGTAGAACCTCTACTCCGGCAACAGCCCTGTTGCTTTGCCACGGTGCGGAGGGGCGCGCAGGGCTCTGGGCTCCAGCTGGCTCCGCACTAGTGCTGGACAGCTCCGCTTGCCACCTGCAGCCTCATTAGCCCGCGAGGGTAACAGGGTGAAAACACTACCTCCACAGACTACTACCTCGCGCCTGATCCAAAGGACACCAGGGAGGGATCCCGTGTCCCTTATTCTCTGGGCTCTTTGCGCCAAATACACGATCTGCTTGCACTTGGCTGCAAATGCCTCTCAGAATGCTTAGGAGTGTGGGAAGAAAAGCGTTTCAAACCCCAAGAACAGACTTGCCACAGCGTGATCACATCTTTTACTGTGAGTTTTCAGCGGAGTGGCTTCATTCTAAAGCTCGCTTTATTGCAGTCTGTCCTTCCAAAGCCTGATCTCACAGCCCTTGTGTTAGCTCCAGAAGAGCTTTGGACCTGTTCTGACCTTAGGGTAAGGAACAGGAAGAAGGGAGAAATAGCTGTGTCCCAAAAGAGGAGCTCCAGGCTGTTTTCCCATGGCAGCAAAGCAGAAGAGCGCCCTCCCCACCATAGGGAACCATGCTCGGTGGAGGGGGTAGTTCCAGGTCCCCGGTTTTATTCCCTAGGGACATCAAAGCCAAGGCCTTTTTGTTTTCCAAAACTGGTCCAGGTGAAGGCAGATAGGCTTGTATGTACTGTGTATTTAAAAACAAAACTATGACAACATCCTCATCCCAGTTTGCTTTTAACTCCGAATCTTCCCAATTGTTTATGAGAACCCTAATAGAAATGATATTTGAGGTTTCCTTTTGTACTTTGGTAAATCCACTGGAACTGATTCAGAGACATGCCTTATTCCCATATCCTAAATGGGTGTCTTCACTATCATTCAGATAAGTGAGAGAGGGGATTTTGTTTGTTTGCTTGTTTTTGTTTTCAATCTACTGAAAAAGTTTCTAATTGTATGCTTTCTCAGCAGAGGAAATGTCGACCTCTTTTTAAAAATAATAAATTATTATTATTATTGGGATTTTGTGGTTTATCTATGGTTTATTTCCGCATTGCTTCAATTAATTCTATATGCATTTTTTCTGCAAAAAAGCTAGACACAAACTACATTTCTTATCCTCAAGAATAACCACCAGTGGTGCCAGGAAGGAAGGAAGGAAGGAAGGAAGGAAGGAAGGGTGGGTTTAATTGGCCTTTTCTGAACTACAGTAGGTAACACCTTTGCAAAGTACATTCTTTCAACTTTGGGGAAACTAATATTTTTGCTGTTATATCAATCACAGCACAAGGAGCTGGAATGCTTAGTACTCCTCTATGGCAATGATGATGCAATTGTTAAGTTCTTTACATAATAGAATTTTAGAGTTATTATTAAAAGCATATGTTTTGCCTTCTTTCCATAATGCTACTGTCTGCCCTTCCCCCCACACACACACACAAAAGAAAGGTTCTATTAAGGTAATTATACAAAACCTTCTTACTGAACTTAGAAATGGAACATTTTACTAACCATCCCAACAGTTGTCTCAGACTCAAAATTACTGAGTGCAAGGCAGTAAGTATCATTTGTTTCTAAAATCTGCAAGAGGCCCAAGAGTCTTCCTGTTTACACTGGAAGTTTATTGCCAGAAAGAACTCTTAACCTATGGGACATTTTTTTCTTTGTGTGAACCATTTGAATCAAAGACTCTTAACAGAATATAGCCAGATAAAGCAGTCTTACAATTTTCTGTATGAATTACCCTGCTTTGATCATGATTTTCCCACTGATTTTTAAACTATAAACAAATGAAGGACTAAATATAGGCAGTACATCATCTGCTTTGCTTTCAAGGGTTTCCTTTGTGTTTCTGTTCAGGAGGAGGGTTCAAAAGCTCTTAATAGGAAGAGTGCTGTGTTCTATATTTAAATTAACATTTTTAAGAGGAAGCATAACCTAGTCTCCATTTTTTAAAAAATGCCTTAGACCTAGTAAACACAGCCTAAGTACTTAAGGCAAAGAGTAGTTCACTAAAAACAAGTGGTCTGTGCTCTGATTTATGAAAATAAATTTGCAGAGCTCATGCCCACAAATTTGGCCAATGAATGCACTGTGTTTCAATAAAGTCCTTTAAGTCCAAAATATAATTGAAAAATAAAATGCATAAATATATTGGTTTATTTGTGAAGTTGGTGTGGACACCTGAGGACTCATTCAGATTGATCAAGCACTGAGAAAGACTCCCTAAGAAAGCAGATGTCTCATCGTAGTCAAGATGGTAACTGTGCCTTGCCTTTATACAAAGCCTTGCTATTTATAAACTCCTTTCACTTACATTGCCTCATTTAATTTGATTTTCATCCTTCCCAGAGAAGTAGTTAAAGAAAAATCACCTCTGTCAAATTCAAATAAAAACTACAATCCGTCCTCATTCCCTGAATTCTTTGCATTCAAAGCTCCAGACTCTCCTAATTTCTTTTCATCCATCTAAGTCTCCAGCAAGAAAACCTGCAACATCTGCATAAGCATTCCTTGGAGCACAGTTCTTTCCTATTATCAAAATACAGAGGAAATTTCTCCCTATAGTCAGTCTTTACATAAATCTGGCAACTGGCAGGAATTATACATATAACAATAAAACAAGTTCTCCAAAGAAACATAGTAGCTGGTGAATTCTTAACTAGGGCAAGTTTTTCTGTATCCCTAACCTAGAAATACACACACACACACACACACACACACACACACACACCCCTCACCTTCCAGTTTAACTCTGTGTTCCATGTTACTTGAGAATGAGGTCTGTCTACCTTTTCACTTTATCATACTTTATCATACTTTCTCAATGAATGGCTATGAGAAAATAAGTGAAATTAAATACTAAGGATAATATCAAAGTGAGAACAACAATCACCTTATTTGTATATAAAGGGTCACGTAGAAGATACTCTGCTCTATCATTGTGTGGTTATAGTTATCATAAAACTATTGTGAAGAGGCAGGGTGCTTACTGCAGAAGAAGAGAAGGAGAAGGACTTGAATATGAGAAAGACAGGGGAGAAGGAAGAGGAGGTAGTAGTTGGGAAAAGGGAGAGAAAAATAAAGCAAGCACCAAAGTCAGTGCTATACTTAGTTGAATTTGTACTAGAAAAATACTTAAGGCTAGGATAGTGGCCTTGTTTTTATACCACCAGATCCAAGAAAGTTGGCAAGTATTCAGTGTATTTTGATGCCTCTAGCAGATGTCTCTCTCTTTCGTAAAGGGCTTTTGCACTGAACCAGGTACTACAGAAGTCCATTTTCCTCTTGAAAAGACCCTACAATGCCTGAAATATTAATATCAGCACCACAACTTCTCAGGATTCTCAGACTTTTTGTCTGCAGACTCAACAATCCTAGCATCATTAGTTCTCTATACACTTTGAGATTGTTTTTGAGTACCAGTGCAGACTATATTGGGAGATCATTTATGTCTTTCTATACATTTTTGTCAATTACAATATTGACCTTATGTATATAAGAACCACAATACTTTGTAAATAAGTGATTAGATTATGGCACTGTGGTCCTTAATTCCCTAATTACTTATTTCTACCTTGTATCCATTTCCACACCCTTTTACCTTCCAAATCTACTAATTAAAGTAGATTTGTAACAGTGATTACTCCTTGGGGAGCCATCCTTGCCCTTCTGCAAGGTAATATGCCCCCTTTGGAAAGATTATGTCCCCTCCCTTTGCCCTACATTCTGAATTCTAGAGAAGCTGCACCTAAAAGATCAAGATGTTAACTGCTAAATAATCTTTCTTTAGATGTACAGAACTTTCAGTGACCTTTGTAACACCCTGCTTAATCTTTAGTTCTGTACATTGACTAACACAAGCATATAAATTGCTGTGAGGTTTAA
Source organism: Callospermophilus lateralis (assembly GCF_048772815.1). Classification (NCBI taxonomy): domain Eukaryota; kingdom Metazoa; phylum Chordata; class Mammalia; order Rodentia; family Sciuridae; genus Callospermophilus; species Callospermophilus lateralis. The sequence continues at coordinate 120,130,403 of NC_135306.1, read as the reverse complement.
TTTGCTGAAAAGTAACATGTCTGTTTTAAGAAAATACAGGAATTAGCTCAGGAGGTCAAGATCAATTTTGATATCCTAATCCAAGGTGGCAAGGTGGGGAGGGTACACCAATGTGGACCAAGAAAACCTCACTCACCAAGTAGCCTTCCTGCCTTTTTTCCTCACTGTACCACCTTCCCCTCCCTATAAAAGCCCTTTTCAACGCTGAGTTTCCCAAAATGGAGCTTCGAGATCATAACCATTCCATCTTCCAAGGAGCAGACCCTTAAATAAACCTTATTGCTTCTATCAATTCTCATCTCCCAAATATTAAATTTTGGGTAACAAGCAGCACACACCCCTTAGCCCATTAACAAATTAGTATTGGTTGAGAACCAACTATGTACTAGTCTCTATTTATTTCTTCTCTTAATCTTTACAATATTGCAATAAGACATGTTTTCCCAATTATATAAATAAGGAAATCCTGGCAGAGAGACTTTACATTCTTCCTCAATGTCATGGAGTTCATAAATATTAGAATCCAATCCCGACTCCTAAGCCCTGTTTCCCTGCCTTTTTTTTCCACTGACACATGGCCTGCCTCTTATAATCATCTTCTAATGTCCTAAAAACACAGAGAGAAAAGTCTGCTGAATTAAAATCACAATGTGGTTTTTTTGCATTAAAAAGATGAATATTACATTAAACTATTTGCATTATTTCCTGGAACATAATATCATAGAAAATCACTGACAATACAGAAGCTCTACATTCTAGAACTGCTCTACTGATAACTACCTGTGTGACCACAGCAAGTTGCTTAACCTCTCTGAGACTCATACCTATCATCTCTAAATTAAAAGGATTAGATAAAATCCCTATCATTAATCCTCAGTATTCTATAACTTTTCTACTTATTGAGTTATTCATTTTCTTTCCGGAAATATCTTGTGCCTAGAAAAATTTCTTGCCACCATCCTAAAGTTATCTTCTCTTTTCCTCTCTATTACAGTCTTTCTGAGAATTCAATTTTTCTGCAAATCCCTTCTTTAACTACCTAAGGCCTTCTCCTTATACAAAACTGCCATGAACAAGACCCATGGAATTAAGTAGATAAAAAAATTTTTTCAACTCAATCATATTTGGTTAGATGCTTTCCATCTCTCTGTCTTCTCTTAACCTAATTCTTTTGTCTGCTTTATTATATTATAGAAAGGAATCATATCATTCCGTCTGCAGTTTATTAGGCTTGACGGCTAACAATAACAAGTATGAGTTATTTGTAAAAGTGTCTTGATATAATATTGTTAATGATAATAGACATTTACTTAAATATGTTCAATTTGTAGTATACATTCAAGCTGTTATTTAATCATTATTTTAAAGTAATGATACATTTTAAAATACAATTTTAATATAAATACTAGAATTCTTTAGAAGTATTAACATTAAAAATGAAATGTGCTTTTGTCACTAAATACAAAATAAAGGAATGTTAGCAAAAAGTTACAAATAACGATTCAATGGTAAAGTACTATAATCCTTAATATAATTAGTGGAAATAATTTTCTGTTTAAAAAAAAAGAAACAAATGACAATTGATAATGTTATAGTATTTCTGGAAAACATTTTGAGGTAGACATGGAAATGAGTGACCTCAGTAATCAGTAGATTAGTTTGAACCTAAAAAGCCACATTAGTGTTAAAATAATTCTAAACCATTTCTACACTGAAAATAGTAAAACTTAAAACATTTGTTAGGTCATTTCTGACAATTTTCTTTATAGTGAGTAACAGGAACATTATTTCCTCTTTTTTGTATACCAAAATGGACAGGTGTCTGTACACCACAGTGAACTAAAATCAAATATTCCATTTCTCTAATTCACTTGGAGTCATATTAGGACCACAGTGGTATAGAAATCTTTGCTTCCAGATAAGCAACATATGTAGACAACCTTTGCAATAAACCCACTTCAGTCCTTCCACCAAGACCTTAAAAGTGAACATATCTCCTTTCATGAGATGCAAACCTAAGCCTGACCCACCTCTGCTCCATCACCAAAAAAATCTTTGTGCTTTCATCTCAGAGAAGAAAATTCCCAAATTTTCTTGGTTTGTTAAGCTTTTCTCGGTAGTTTTTAGTAGCATTGTAGGTCCAAACTACCTAGCAAATATTTATAGCTTCAAAATTTAATAATATTTGAAAATAAGATACATGTAAAGTGAATGAAAACATATTTTTGTTTCATCCTTAGCAGCAATTACTTAATTATTTTAGCTAATTAAGTTGAGCACTGCACAGCTTCTCAAATCTTGGGGTCAGATCTGGCTTGGCTACTCTCATTTCCTGTTCCACACTGCTACCCCCACAGTTCTTCCTTCTTACCATAGCAGCCTCAAAAACCAGCTTTACAAATGTGTTAAGTGATTGAAATAATATAGCATGATCCAATATTAAGACTGTAAACACCTGGAGCTAATAGTGTTCTATAGACCATTCTTCAGTAACACTGTTTCCCTCAAAATTTTCAAACATCCCTAATCACTCTGTGCATTCACTGCAGCATCCCAGGAGTTCGTGATGCATGGTTTGGGAACTCTATTTGCTCAATTCTTTGAAATTTCTCAGCAAAGCTTGTCTTTAATCTTGAACAGAGACTTAGTAAATAGACAAGATCTTTAAAATGTAAAATAAAGGTTATATATTTGAATGTCATTTTCGGCTCTAATAAATGTGTACACAGAATATTGCCTATGCTTTTGTGATTTATATGTACTACATTATTTTGAAATTAAAGATTTTTGAGTTCTTTTTTGGGGGGGTGTTGTTTTGTTCAGAAGTATTCGGGATTAAACCTAAGAGTGCTCTAACACTAAACTACATTCCCAAGCCCTGTTTATTTTTTGAGACAGGGTCTTGCTAAGTTGCTGAAGCTGGACTTGAACTGCAATCCTCCTGCCTCAGCCTTCTAAATAGCTGGGATTGCTAGCATGCACTACTGCTCCTGGCCAAAATTAAGTTTTATAAAGTTTCAAATCATTAATTATTTCTCAAACTTTGAATACATAATAGAAACAACATAATTTGAAATGACACAGAAAATTTTGCTTAAATATTTAATGATTTTTCTAAGGACTGTATACATAATGGTATAGCAGAATAAGAGTAGCTTATGAAATATTTTTTTAAGATTTCTGATTTTTTTTCTTTTGACTCTGAAATCTTTTTTTTTTTGACTCTGAAATCTTAATAACTATATTTTGTTTGAAAAGAACAGAGAAAGACAAGAGTAGGGCTCTTATCCCCTATAACTTCTACTGTCAAGTAGAGGAAAGGCGCTCATTGTATTTCTTTTCTTTTCTTTTTTTTTTTTTTTGATAGAGAAACAAAGTATCCAAGTACTCATTACTCATGAACTTGTTTATGGTCCACTGTTGTGTAGTTAATCACACGTATGCTATTAGCACTGCACAAATCTCATTGCATAGTTTGATTGTAGGGTACCTCTTGAACAGACGATCAGTGGGGGTGGAAAAATTAGTCTAGCTCATTTTTGTTAATAAATATATATATTTTTATATATATATATATATATATATATATATATATATATATATATATATATATATATATATATATATATATATATATATATATATATATATATATATTATATATATATATATATATATATATATATATATATAGACCAATCATGGACTGAAAATATTAAATGGAAAATTTTAGAAATAAACAACAACCTAAGTTTTAAATTGTGCATTTTTCTGAGTAACATGATAAAATGTCACAACACCCTGCTCCATTCCTTCCCAAACTTGAATCACTGCTTTGTCCTGCATATCCATGCTGTACAGCTGTATGTGATTTCTCCTGTTAAGTCACTTAGTAGCCCTATCAGATTGACCATGGTGGTATCTTGGTGCTTATGTTGACATAACTTTATTTTACTTAATAAGGTGCCTAAACACAAACTTTAATTACAGTATGTTGTTACAATTGTTCTAATTTTGGTTGGTAATTACTATTAATCTCTTACTGTGCCTAACTTTATCATAGATATGTATGTAAAGGAAAAATATAGTAAAAACAGGGTTAAGTACTCTCTGAAGTTTCAGACATCCACTGAAGGGTTTTGGAACATATTCCCCAAGGATAAGGGAGGACTACATTGGTAATAATAGGTTTATGTTAATCCAGTTACATAGACCCATAATGACTAAGTTAACTCATCCATATCCATTCACCTCAAACACATTTGAGTAACTAAATTTTTAGTTAAACCAAGCATAGTAAACATTATAAATACAATATATAGTCCCTACCTTTGGAGAACTTACACTACAAAAAGCATAAGGAATATTTAAATAATATCACAAGTGACCACAGAAAAATAGTAGCAGGTTAGATTTCATGTGGAAAGCAACTGTTATAAAATTTTAGGAGAAAAAGAAAGATAAACTCTAGATATTCCCTTCTGAATCAAACTGAGCTTGAATTAGTCTTTGAAGAATGGGTAAAAATTGAACAGATGGAAATGAATGAATTGGGCAAGGAGAAGGGAGCGCGTAAGTTTTGTCTGAAAATACTACATATCACATCCAAACTGCATCAAGAAGCACCAGTTGAGGAATAGTGAGAAATAGAATAAGGAAAAGATGAGATTGGGAGAGGCTTGCTGTAGGTTTTCTCTGGAAGGTATTGAAAGAAATCATTTTAATTTTTTGATATGGGAAGTGGCATAAGGAATGTTTTGTCCTGGTCAAGAAAGGCTACTCAATTATCTATCTGGCTCATTATTCCCAAGAACATAAACCAGCAGGGCAAATTGCCTTACTTGTGGAAGAAACCAGTGCATACCATTAAAATGGAGGTATTTGAATTCTTTATGATCTTTCCTTTCTACACACACACACACACACACACACAGAGAGAGAGAGAGAGAGAGAGAGAGAGAGTCATGTGCACACACACAACTATTTTCTATGCTGCTCAAACTTGTGTCACATTTGCTATAAATTATCTGTTGATTATATTGTCCAAGAATATAAACTCAGTCAATAAAGCATATCACCTCCCTATCTCAGTTTATCATTTGTTTAAATTGGTCAATTTTCAAAACATGTACTGTTTAATAAACCAATAGGAGCACAAATTGACCTTTAAAAACTACATTTTAAAACAGAGCCTCCAAAAGATCCAATAAGTGCAGTTAGGGCCATTGATGTCTCCTACTTAACAAACAGACTTTGAAATCTTTCATTTGGTATCCTAACACAATAACTTTATGGATTCAGGGGAAAAGGTTCTAAACCAGATTGGTCAATAAACATTAACCCACCATGACTCATAGCAAAGATAGTGCAGCCTTACTTTCACTCTAATACATTGCCCTTTTCTATCAGAGAACAATCTTGGGTGTTCTACATTTGTTTTTGACAAATGGTAACAGAATGTTCATCCATACAAAACGAAAAGTTTGGCCCTCAGGAATATCTTGTCAGTTGATGGGCCAGGAGAAGTACACACAATGGAAGTACTTTCAGCAGGGTTCAGAAAGTATTAGAGGCAGAGGGGAAAATGGAGAGAAATACAAATATTGAGACTTGTCAAGGTGACTGTAGGATACCTGGGGTAGGGAGTGTATGACAGAGGTTAGCTACAAATACAATCCTAGAACAGAGATGGGCCAACAGCAGTGAAGATGCAATATTTGAAATCACTGGGCTGGAATAATGCTGAAGTACTGATTAGGTGAGCTTGCCAGAGGAGCACCACACGAAGTATATCACCTCCCTATTTCACTTTATCATTTGCCTAAATTGGCAGCTTAGGCCAGAGCATTAATTAATAAATTAATGAACACATTAACAAAAGGAATCTTTATCCAGATACAACACAAGTGAGAGTGTTCACTACTTTCATATGAGAAAACAAATAAAAATTGGATTAAAAATCAGGTCATCTCCTAAAGTTCCCCTCCACAGTGTCCATTTTTATAAGGCAGTAGACACTATTTGTAATTTTGCTTTAAATGCCTCAAAAAGTGATTCCAATTATTTTATTGGAATATAAATCCAAGTACCCCATCCAAATATCACAATTAATTACTTCCAAGTTTTTTAACAAGATGACTAATGTATCTGGAAACCAAAGTAACAATAAAGCCACCGAATGGAAATGCTTGACTTATTTTTTTTACAGTAATCCCTCTCTTTGCTCCTTTATTTTTTCTTAGTTTACATGGTTCTTGTATTTTCAAGAGGTTATGTAATGAACCGTAATAAAATTAATTGTCTCCAGGCTGATGAGGTCATAGATTGTCAGTGTCCTTGAATCCCAATTATTTTAGCAGAGTTTCTTCCTCAATTGTTCCCTGCTCTATTGGTGTCCTATTTCAAAAAATGAACACTTTTGCTTTTTTGCTATTTGCTTTGTTTGGGCAGTTTTCCACTAACAAAAGAGAAAAAACATGCATTATTCTTATTATATAAAATTACATAATATAATTTTTGTACAATCCAGCAAAATTTAAAAAGAAGTCACAATAAACCTCTAATAGCAACAATCTATAAAACAGCTTATAATACTTTTCAGACACCTGGAAATTAAGTAAACATGAGTACTGGTCAAGTTGGATTGTCACTCAAATTCATTGGAATACAGCATCAGTAACAGAAGAAGCTGATATTAGATTGTAGCAAGGCTCAATATTCTAAAACAAAGATGCATGCTCTACTCACAAATAAGAACAATTTTTTCCAAGTTATTGATCATCAATTTAATATTTTAACTTTTGACCTGGTAAGTGACATAAATCGACAAAAATAGACTTATTACTGTTAGATATATTGACACTTTGAAAGAAGTTATTAGTGTTTTCATGCTTGAATGGATATGTATATAAACAGGAAAACATTTTACTTCTATCACTAATTATGAGAAATTTAAATTATATGAATAAAGTTTTACATTTTCTCTTTATTATACTTTCAGAGTATTTATATTAAATGAGACAAAAATAGAAAATTTTTTCAAGAGGGCAAAAAAATTATTTCTAGTAAACATTAACTCTATGATTTATATCACACTTACATTTTATAAAAAAGCAATTTCTTATTAAGAAAACAATCTATATTAAGGGTGAATTTATTTTTTTTAATGGTAATTATCCCCACTATGATGATCATTTAAAGACTTAAAGATAATTGTTTCATGCAGAAAGCACAAAAATTGGTTTCAGAACTTGTCAAGAAAAATAATAAAAGCTAGTATGCACACATTAATTCATTCCTTCATTCAAAAGTACTTATTGAATAATATTTTGTGCCAGGCACTATATTAGATATTGTGCAAACAGAGGAGCAGGAAACAGTTTTTCTCATCAAAGACCCAACAATAGACCAAAAACAACAATAAAACATTTAAGAGAAACACACAAGAACTGGTAATTTCAGAATTGTAGGTGTAATAGTGGAGTTCTAACAGGATGCAGAGGAGCACCTAATAGAAATGTAGGAAAAAGAAAGTTTAAAGATCTTCTAGATGATATCTTCACTGAGTTTGAGAGAATAAGTAGGTCTTGAAAAACAGGAGAGTTAAGGAAGGTAGTCCAGTTTGAGGATCAGCTAACAGGTATGCATCAGAAAATACAAATAGTTCAAAGTTGCTAAAGTATAGAGTTAAAGCAAGACATGGCTCAGATGTATGTGGTAATGAGGAGTCAGATGCCAGATCATTCTTATACCTGCTTGAGGAAGCATGATTATCATGTGACCATGAGACAGACTTGAATACCCAAGACTGATGCCAAGGAAAATGGGCAGGTTGTTTGAGTGCCCTAGAAAAGATATGAGGATCTAGAGCAGCAGAAGAAGCCAGACCTCATGTTTAAATCCCAACTTTTTATAGAACTTTGCACAAGGTCCAGATCTCCTTATGCTCCAGTTTCTTTATCTGTAAGGTTGGCATAATAATGCTTACTAGAATTATACACTATCATTTCATTTTGTGAATGAAGATAATGACAATCAAAATATGGATGTATGAGTGGGGATAGAAAAGACAAATATAGAAGTTAAATTGACTAGACATAGAAACCGATTTAATATGGGAACTAAGAAAGAGGTGAAAATTAAGAATAACCCGATGTTTCAATTTTGGAGACTATTCACTGATACAGAGAACACAAAAAGAGGAAATGTTCTGGGGAAGATGATAACGTCTATTTCTTATAATTGAATTTGATATAGATCAAGATGAAAATGTCTAGCAGGCAGTTGGATACATGGATCTTGAGAGCAGAAGAGATAACTGAGAAGGAATTACAGATATGAAAATCATCACTTAGGTTTTAATCAAAACCACAGAGATAAAAAGAATGAACAAGAACACAGCCTACTAAATAATAAGCCCACCACTACCACCAAGATAGCCACATCCTAATCCATGGAACCTGTGAATATGTTGCCCCTACATGGAAAAAATGCAGTCTGTGAGTTGAGGAATTTGAAATGGGGAAATTATTCTGGATTATAAGTGTGGGGCCAATGTAGCCACAAGGTCCTCATAAGGGGACTAAGAGAGAAAGGTGATGTGATAATTCAATTAGAAATTTATGTGACTATACATTGAAGATGGCAGAAAGGGCCACAAGACAAGAAAGACAGCAGCCCTAGAAGCTGGACAAGACAGGAGATATACTGTCACCTCACAGCCTCCAGAAAGAACCAGCCCTCCCTGTGGAGGAAGAATTAAACCTTGGCTGTGGTCTCAGGAAACTGATTTTGGACTTCTGACCTCCAGAACAATAAGAGCATAAATGTGTGCTGTTTTAAGACATTAACTTTGTGGTAATTTTTTATAGCAGCAATAGAAAACCAATATACAGAGAAAGCATAGTGGAAATAGTGGAAATAAAAACAAACAAAAATACCTGAGCAACACCAACAACTAAAAAAGAGAGCTCTCAGAGGGAGAAGGATCAGGAAGAATCAAAAAGAGTATGATGTCAAAGGACTTTAGGAATGGAGACTCAAGAGTTAAGCATGGTACAGTAGTCCAATACTAATTTTTTAAGTGGGAAATAGTCATTGGATTTGGCAAAAAGAAGTATTTAGAAAACTTAGAGAAGCTTTAGTGTAGGCTAGAAGCCAGTTTGCAGTGAGTTGAACAAGGAAAGTGAGGAAGTGGAGATAATAAACAAACTATTTTACATTTGACTCCTATCTCCATATGGTGATAATATAAATTTATAAATAATGAATATACATTATCCAACTACTTGAACAATTATGATCACCAAGCACATTAGCCTATGTTCTCCATAGAAACAGAATACTATATATGTGTGTATGTGTGTGTGTGTGTGTGTGTATTGTATCCTATTATGTATTCTAATCTTTATAGATTTTATCATTGTGTTTTATATATGAATGTATTTATATGCTATATATAATTTATATTTGATATAGTACATATCATACATATATAAAATGTTGAAATTGGCAGATATGATCATGAGAACTGAGAATATTTATGATCTGCTCTCTGCAAGCTGTAGACCCAGAAAAGCCAATATATGGTTAAAAGACCTGAGAATCAAAGGGACAAAGGTTGTAGACTCCAGCCCAAGTCTCAAGGCCTGGGAAGCAGGAGTTCCATGAACAAAAGACTAATGTCCAGCACAAGCAAGTTCAACCTTCCTCCACCTTTTAACCCTACTCATGGTTTCAATGAATTTAACTCTGTTAACTCACACAGGGGAGGGCCATCTGCCTAATTCAGTTTACTGCTTCAAATGTGGACTCTCCTGGAAGCACATTCATAGACACATCCAGAAATAAGGTTTAACCAGGTATCTCTGCATCCTATGGCCCAGTTACATTGATAAATAAAATTATCCATCACAACCAAGTAAAGATATGAGTATCTAGTCAAGACCATGGGATAGTGGAGGGTTTTGAGTAGTGCAGTTTAAGAATATGTAGAAGAAAGAAAAACAAATAGGAACAACCCTACTGTATATAGAGAGATGCTTCAAAAAAAGACAGCAAAGCAGCAACAACAAGAAGAGATAACTGAAAGGGAGGAGGGCCCACAGACACCCAATATTAACTGTGAAAGGAGAAGGAAGAGATGAGCATACTTAACACATCTGTACTCATAAACATCACTGAGTGAAAACAGCTAGTAGATCAAACTACTGTACCTGCTTTTTTAACCACCCAGAGTGCTGGTTGAAGGAAGGAAGCAATAGTTTGTGGTATGTAGGTAAAAATTTTGTTTATGGTTTTTTTAAAGCATTGAAAATATCAGAACTTATTAGATAATGAAATAAAGTAAAATACAGAAGAACAAAAAAGATAAAAGATGACAAAGAATCCTAGGAATATCCTGAAGAATTAGTGGAAGAAATACTTGTGGTAGAGAAAATGTTCAAATTAAAAATTTACAGAAGAAATTGTTAGTAGTAAATTCCATTTAAAAAATAAACATCAAAATATTATCCAGGCACTTGATTTATTAGTTTATATTGGATGTTCTATCAATGATATACCAGGTCCCCCCTAGCACCAGTATCTACACAAAAGTAGCGTTACTACAGGATTGACATCTGGTACAAGGGAGAGATCATCTACTGCATCACTTAACTTTCATAATATTGATATTTCTGTCTGTATTTCATCCAAGTCATTGTTAAGCCTTTTTCCCTGTGCAAAAAGAACTTCATAATATAACTTATGTTCCATATAGAATTTTAAACTTTAATGTGAGTCACTGCCCAAATTCTTGCCCAACTACTCTACACATGAAAACTGTACCTTGACTACTAAATCTTTTTAAATACCAAGGATGTCTATATAGTATAGTCACTTATAGCACTAAACAAAAGAGTAGCAACAGTGAGAAAAATGAGCCTATTTATATAAAAATTGATTGACACAATGAGTCCCTCTGTGTTATAAATACACCATACAACATCACTGCAGGTGGTAGGGAAGAAGGGAGCTTAGCTAAGTAACAAAGGAAAATGATGTTACTTAACTGTGAAGGCTAAAGGCAGAAAGAACTGTATATAAGAAATATACATATTATATTTAGTAATATACATATTATATTTAGCTAGTTAGTAAATTGTTTCTTAAAGGGATATCAAATAATAATTTGAAAATTACTTGAGACATTTACTAAAGCTAAAAAATAAATGAATAAATGGGAGACAAATAGAATGCAGTTTTCTCACTGAGAGCAAAATTACAAACAAACAAATAAACAAACGAACAAAAAATGTAAAAGTCTAGGGTAACTCCTATGGTGCTTATAAGAGTGAAATACATCAGTATAAACTCATGTTTAGCATTAGGTATAGACAGATAGATAGACAGACAGATATGGTTAGTAGACAATACATATATTCATATGCATACTAGCTCTGGCCACAGAGAAGGTCTACAGGCCATGACTCCCAGTTGCAATAAGACATTGGGTACTCAGAACTTGGTTTCTAACTATAATTTTCAATAAAAGAAACTAGGGGATCCCAGAGAAATTGCTGATTGTAGAACTGGTACAAGTAAAACTCAAGATGACTATAAGGCATCTTCAAGTGCCATTATGTGAAGAAGCAGTAAAGAAAATAAATAAGGGGCATGAATGTTAAAAGGACACTGAAACTCTTCTAAAAGAGCCCCCACTGCCCCCCACTGGGAAAGTTTGAACAAAATAGTGTACTATTGCATTATAATCCAAGTTATAAAATAAATTTTCACAAGTCCATATAACATAAATAAATTACTAAATAAAAAACCAAAAGGGAGAAGACATAAATCTTTCTTACAGAAAAACTCCAAATAATACATATAGGTAATCCTTCCCCATAGAGATGTAATATGATGGCCATCTTTCCCTTTCTCCTACCAGAAACATTTCCATGTGTATGCCCTGAACTCAGTGACTCATTCCAAAGAAAAGAGTAAAATGGGGAAAACAAAAATCTGACAGCAGGGAAATCTGGCAGATGTCACCTTATCCAATTAAAGTTAACATCTATTTGTTCCCCCAAATCACAACCCTGGTCCAACGTAGAAAGCATCAGAAAATCCAACCTGCAAGATGTTCTGTAGAATATGTGACTAGGGGTTTTCAAGGCTATTAAGATATTAAAAACAAGAAAAAAGGAAAAGATGAAGACACTGTCATAGATTAGAGGAGATTAAGGATATGACAAAGAAATCAATGCAGTATACTATATTGGATCCCAAAATAGGATATTGGTGGAAAAACAATCAAAGTACAAATAAAGTTAGCAGCAAAAACAAATGTTAATGTCTTAGCTTTAACAAATTCACCATAGTTATATAAATTGTAAACAGTAGGCAAATCTGGGTGAAAGCTATTTGGAAACTCTATGTCATCTTCACAACTTTTCTGTAAACCTAAAATTGTTCCAAAATAAAATGCTTATTTCAAAGAAAAAGATTGGTTGGCAGGTTTTAAAATGCAAATTTTAACATTTGAAACAGTGAAATGTGACCATAGAAGTAAGTGGATTTTTTTTACCACCAAGATCTAAATACATTAGCTCCATTAGATTTATGAAAAATAAAATCCCCCAGGGAGGGAGAAGAGACAGGAAATGGGAGGAATGGTAGAATGAAATTGACCATAATAGATATAGATAGATAGACAGATAGATAGATAGATAGATAGATAGATAGATATCACAGTGAATTTTACCTTTGTATATATCCATAATGCACAAATTTTAAAAATTATAAATAAATTGAAGGAACACTACTAGAGAAATGGAAGAGGAATGGGGAGGTGGGGGTAAGAGGGGAGAAAAGGAGAAGTATTAGACACTGAAGTGAAGCAAATTGTATTCCATGCTTGTATAATTATGTCAAAAGTACTCCAATATTGTGTGTATCTATAAAGAAATTATAAAAAAGTTTAAAAAAATCCCCCCAAATATTTAATGACCTATGTTAACAATAAATTCTATTTTATCTATTTGAAAGACATTATGTTCATCTATTACGAGATGATTTGGAGAAATACTTTTTTCAGCTTTCAGAAAGATTTCAAGCCAGATTATCCTATCTGTAGGTGAGTGTGGGTCAAGGGCAAAGTACAATAGGGATATTTAATTTTAAGGTATTCTTTAGGATGAAATGTTCTGTAAGAGTTTTAACTCAGTAGAATATAACCGGCATTTAAAGATACCATACTTCTGAGAGAAAGAAAACGTTCTGGAGCTATAATAGCTCAAATATTCCACCATCATAGAGTCTATATCTGGAAAGCTGAAACTAAAAATCAATTGGATTACAAACAGCTGATTGCATCACCTATCTGAGCCTCTTCCTGTTTCTGCCTGTACTTTTAGTGATTCTTCCCTTGTTATTTCAAACAATTGCTCAGAATGAAAGACTCTGATCATTCATTCCCCTTCACCAGATGGTCTTATCCCCACAATTTCACTCTTTTCCTGCACAAATTATTATTATTACTGTTATTATTCTCCTCCTACTTCCTTCTTCTCTCTCTTCCTCTCATAGATATGTATGGGACTGGTTCTGGGGGTGCTTTAACACTGAGCTACATCCCCCAATCCATTTGATTATTTATTTTGAGACAGGGTCTCTCTGAGGTGCTGAAGCTGACCTCAAACTTGGAATCCAGCTGCCGCAGCCTCCCAAGTAGCTGGAATTACACGTGTGTACCACCCAGCAACTCTTGATTTCTCTTATAAGTCTTCCCACCAAGCTCTACATAGCTCTGTAGTATTATTAATAAAGACACTTACTGGGTTAGGTGCACTTCTTTACAATAAAGTACTAAGTCATACCTATGTGTTGCAGGGCAGCCAGCACCTCGCCAGGGTAGTTTCCTGCTCCGAAGGTTGTCAGTCACCTGAGAAAAAAAGTCTGAAATAATTAGTAAAGAAATAAGATACTGAGTCAGAAATTAGATCAAAGAGGAGCACCTGATAGATTCTCCAGTCCCAGTAGGAGCTAAACTGAACCTAAAATGGCTCAGGTTCTTTATTTAAGGGAGAGTACATCAAAGGCAGGGATAAGATATCAGTGGGTAGAGTCTTGCTTCTCCTTGGTGTGGCAGGGGTCTTGCCAGCAAACAGGTTGATTGGCATCTTGGCAAGTCACACTCATCTCTGAGAGACTGTGTGGTTCCAGTGTGTCACTCCATCTCCAGTGCAGTGCTAAACCTGACAGAGCACAGTAAGAAGTCACATGTAACTGGGAGGTCTCAAATCAGCAGGGTTACCACTGGGATTTCCCAGATACCAGACTTTCCTTTTCTACCCAATGGCTTCCATGTTGATTTGGTTCACCCACATTTCACAGATGGCTCCCAGCATCCATGAAAGTGGTTAAAATTAAGACTGACTATCCCAAAAGTTGACTATGAAGAACAATTGGAAACTTGTTATACTATTGGTGGGAGCACAAAGGTATAACCATTTTGGAAAAGTATTTGGAAATTTCTTATAAAGTTAAAGCAAAACCCTAACATTACATTTTTTGGTCATGTATCCAAAATAAATGAAAGCACATGTCTTCCAAAAGATGTGTGCAAGAATGTTCATAGTGCCAAATCAATGTTGACCAAAAACAGCAAAGCTGAAGACAACACACTATTTGATTTAAAAATATTATGTAAAAATGTGGATGTGTAACCGATGTGATTCTGTAATCTTTGTAATGTTTTGAATAACCAATAAAAAAATAAAATAAAATAAAAATAATAAAAATCTACTAAAAAAGTATAGTAATCAAATCAGCAAAGTGCTGGCATAGAAAACACACACACACACACACACACACACAATAGAACAGAATAGCCCAGAAATAAATTCACACATTTATGATTAATTAATTTTTGACAAAGATGCCAAGAACATACAACAAGGAAGAAAATCTTCAACAAATGGTGTCTGGGAAAACTGGATATTCACATGCAGAGTAAAAAACAAGACCCTCATTTCATCCCATATTTTTTTTAAAAATCAACCTTAAAAATGGACTAAAGTACTGGGAGTGTAGCTCAGCCTACCACATCTGAGGTCCTAGATTCCATCTCCAGCACCACAAAGAGAAAAAAAAATACAATAAAAGACTTAAAAATAAGTCCTGAGACTGTGAAACTACTAAAGGAAAACGTAAGAGAAAAACTTCATGACATTAGTCAGGTGATTTTTTTTTTTTTTTTTTTTTTTTGTATTTGGCCCCAAAATCACAGGTATCAAAAAAAAAAAAAAATAGACAAATGGCATTACATCAAGCTAAAAAGTTTCTGGGCAGCAAGAGAAACAATCAACAGCGAAAAAACTACCTACTCAGTGGTAGAAAAATTTGCAAACCATGTATCTGCTAAAGGGTTAATGTCCAAAATATGTAAGGAATTTCTACTAGTCAATAGTAAAAAAAGAAAAAAAAACTCCCACTAAAAATTAAAAAATGGGTAAAACAGGGCTGGGGTTGTAGCTCAGTGGTGGAGCAATTACCCAGCATATATGAGGCACTGGGTTCAATTCTCAGCACTACAAATAAATAAATAAATAAATAAATATCCATTGACAACTAAAAAAAAAGGACAAAACATATAAATAGGTATTTCTCAAAAGGAGACCTACTAATGACCAGCCAGTACATGAAAATATGTTCAACATCCCCAATCATTCAGGAAGTGCAAATTAAAACCACAATGAGATATCAGTTGTTAGAAAGATCATACTCAAAAAGACCAAAGTTGACAAGTTTTGGAGAGGGTAGAGAAAGAGGAACACTTGTATACTGTTGGTCGGAATGTATTAGTATAGCCATTATGGGAAAAAAAAAATTGGAGTTTCCTTTTAGAAAAAAAAAAAAGCAAAATTAAAGCTATCTATGATGCAGCAATCCCACTTCTGAGCATATATCCAAAGGAAACTGATAGTGTGTCAAAGAGACATCTGCATTTCAGTGTTCATTGCAGCACTATTCACAATAGCCAAGATAAAGAATCAGCCTAAATATCCATCAATGGATGAATATATAAAGGAAATGTGGTGTATACACACAGTAGAATATGATTCAGCCTTTAGATACACGTTCCTTCCAGACCAGTAAATTTTTTCATTTCTATCTGAGCATGGCTGCTCAGCCTTTCCTAGTTACAGGAGTGGGAAGAAGATGGAAAAGCACCACTATCCATCTTATATAAATGGGAGGCAGAAAAGAGAAGAAAGGAGACAAAAAGGAGACATGACGATGTGGGGAAAGAAGCAAAGATAGGAAGTGGGGGTATTTCATCTTAGGGAATGCTACAAAAATCATTTTATAAGTACCATTCTATGTTACACATGCAGACACATAATCAGCATAATAACTTAGGGTTCTAATATAGCAAATGCAAACACTCAAGGAAAAGTGATCCATAGACATCAACTAAAATAGATCATTTGGGAAGAAGAAATATTTCTTCCAGAGTTATTTAAAAATATTTCAGTCACTAAAGTTGGTGTGCTTTACATTGTTACATACTCATTTCCTGACTCACAACCACAGCAACATTAGCAAAAATAAAATTAGGTAACTGCCTGATCTGATGGACAACAAAACTAGTAATCTACTTACAATTTAGCCCCATCTTGTGGTAAGTTAGGAAACTGTGATTAAAGGCTACCACTCTCCTATTGTGTTTTTGAAACTACAGGCATAAATGACACTATCCCTAGTTACCCTTAGGCCAAAAGAAACTGTACTGACAGAAAGACAGGGCCCATGAGTGAATGGCTCCTACTCCTTAGCTAACAATAAAGACATTCAAAGGAGTTTGTGAAGTACTTTGGATTCCTTGGACAACCAGTTTCCTCAACATAGTTGTTTTCACAGAAGATCCATGCTAAATAAAACAAGTTTTCATGCAACTTTCCTTCTCTGCTCCAGCAAACCAAAAGCAAGACAGCTGAAAAGCTATCTTTGGAAACTAGATAAGAAAAGTCAAACCACTTAAAAAGAACAGAATGGTGTTGTTCTGCCATCTCTACAACCAATATAATTCTAGAGCAAATGACAGTTTACAAAGCTATTAAGGAAGACATTTTAGCAAAGACTCATGCTGATCAGTGACATTCAGCTAAACCATAAAATTGGAAATTTTTCTTTGCTTTATTTTTTTTACATTCAAAATTATGTGGGAAAACACAATTTTCACTGCCTTTTGGCAATAAAAGAACTGCATCTTCTAGAATTGCCATTTAGAAATGTCTTCAGTCCAACCTTTCAGTGCTAAATGAAACTTGCTCTATGTACAATTATAAAACTGAAAATTACTGAGATGTGAACATCGAACTGAATTTTATTAGATATTTTAGAAATTTATAAAAATTTATGTTTGGATTTGTATCAAGGTGGCCAGAAAAATAGTTTAAGTACTATTTCCCAGTACTTGTTTGTCATGTCATCAATATATCATAATACTACACAGTCCAAGAGTCCCTCTCATGTACTATAATTTAACTTCAAAAGGAAGAACAAGTAGTTGAAGTAAATGGCAAAACTTGGGGAAAATAGGTGTACAATTTTATGATGAAATAAAATAGATTTCTGAACTACATATACCATTCCTAAGTTGAATAATATTTTTATATTATCTGAAGAAGTATATTTATATATTATATATATTTATATTTTACATACATTACATATATTTATATTTACATATTTAATGTTTATTTAATATAAGTTTATATTTAAGTGGTATATTTTCAAAGAGGTTTCATTTTTATTTCCAGTTGATTATAGGTTATTAATATAAATGTATCAAGGTGTGTGTGTGTGTGTGTGTGTGTGTATATATATAATATCACAGAGCCACATTGCCATCCTTTTTTACTTTTTGTGACAGGATCTCACTAAGTTTCTAAGAGCCTCCTTACTAGTTGAGGCTGACCTTGAACTTGTGATCCTCCCATCTCAGCCTACCAAATTGCTAGGATTACACATGTGCACCAACACCTAAGGTGTCCATATCTTAAAAGGTGCCAACCTAATGAATCTTTGCTGAAAAAAAGAGTAATTTTGGACTATGAAGATTCTTTTTATATTATCAGCCTGATGCATCTAATTGTAGCTCTGTAGGATTTCTTCAAGAAAGGTAAGTCTGGTATAAATTTAAAGTTGCAAACTTCTAATACTCTCTTTCCATTAGATGATATGGAATCCAAAGTACTTTACAAATTCCTTTGAATGTCATTGACAGAGAAAATGGAATAAAAACACAAGACCAAAGAGAAAAAAAAATGTTAATTTCTGACTATTAGAGAAAAAAAATTTTCATGTATTTTATAATGGATGATAAGAGCAATGGAATACAAGACTGATATATCTGATATATTAAAAACTTTATTTTAAGCTATTTAAATTTGTGATGAAAAATTTTAAATATCAACTTTTAAATGCGAGAAAGGGGTACAGAGTTTCTGAAACCAAAGATAAAAAGGCAAATTTGGGCCTGGACTTTTAAGTAGAAGTCTCAAAATAGCTCTGTGATATTGGACAAGTCAAATGTATTCTCTTCTCTTAGTTTCTTCATATTTATGGGAGAAAAATTCATCTGAAGGGATTATTATTGTGGATTTAATTAGATAGTACAAGAAAATTCTATGCAAAATGTATACATTATATTTGTTTTTAAAATTAGCCCTCTTTCTCCACTTCTATTTAACATAGTTCTTGAAACTCTAGCCAGAGCAATTAGACAGACAAAAAAAAATTAAAGGGATACAGATAGGAAAAAAAGAACTCAAACAATCACTATTTGCCTACGATATGATTCTATACCTAGAAGATTCAAAAAATTCCACCAGAAAACTTATAGAACTAATAAATGAATTCAGCAAAGTGGCAGGATATAAAATCAACACTCATAAATCAAAGGTATTTCTGTACAACAGTGATAAATTCTCTGAAAGATAAACTAGGAAACCCATCTCATTTACAATAGCCTCAAAAAAAAAACAACAACTTGGGAATCAACTTAACAAAAGAGGTGAAAAACCTCTATAATGAAAATTACACAATGCTAAAGAAATAAATTAAAGGAGACCTTAGATGATGGAAATATCTCCCTTGTTCTTGGATAGGCAGAATTAATATTGTCAAAATAACCATACTACCCAAAGCACTATACAGATTTAATACAATTCCAATCAAAATCTCAATGGCTTTTCTCATAGAAATACAAAAAGTAGTCATGAAATTCATCTGGAGACCCAGAATAGCTAAAGCAATCCATAGAAGAAGAGTGAAATAGGTGGCATCACTATACCAGACCTTAAACTGTACTACAGAGCAACAGTAACAAAAACAGCATGCTGAGACTCATAGCCAAGTAGGACTGACGCATGGCATTTTTGGGTTGAAAGGTGACCCTGCTCAGGGATTAGGGTGGCTCCGGGTTTAGGGTGGATCCTGCTGGAATAGGGCAGCTCCAGGTTTAGGGCGGATCCTGCTGGGATTAGGGCATATCCTGCTTGCCTCAGGCGCCCGCTCCTTGAGTTCCGTTGAGTTCTCGCAAGGTTCTGAGAGAATTGGTACACAGAGCCCGGTGGAGGGAGTGTAATTTTCCCAGAAAGTGCATGTAGAGTGTCGGTGAGAGTTCTGGAATAAAGAATTGCTGTTTGAATCTACAAGGCGGTGTGGTGGCTCGGTTATTTGGTGCCCAGCCAGACTGCGGCAACAGCATGTTATTGGCACCAAAATAGACTTGTTGACCAATGGTACAAAATAGAGGACACAGAGATAAACCCATACAGATACAGTTATCTCATATGAGACAAAGGTGCCAAAGACATATATTGGAGAAAAGATAGCCTCTTCAACAAATGGTGCTGGGAAACTGGAAATCCATATGCAACAAAATAAAATTAAACCCCTATTTCTCATCATACACAAAATTCAACTCAAAGTGGATCTAGGACCTAGGAATCAAACCGGAGACACTGCGCCTAATAGAAGAAAAAATAGGCCCCAACTTCCTTAATAAGACTCCTATAGCCCAAGAAATAAAATCAAGAATCAATAAATGGGATGGATTCAAACTAAAAAGAATATAAGAGTATCAGCAAAATAAACAATCAGTGAGGGGAATAGAGAGCCTACAGAATGGGAACAAATTTTTAACACACATATCAGATAGAGCACTAATCTCTAGAGTATATATAAAACCCAAAAATTTTAACACCAAAAAAAATAATAACCCAATCAATAAATGAGCCAAGGAACTGAACAGACACTTCTCAGAAGATGATACACAATCAATCTACAATTATATGAAAAAATGTTCAACATCTCTAGAAATTAGAGAAATGCAAATCAAAACTACTCTAAGATATCATCTCACTCCAGTCAGAATGGCAGCTATTAAGAATACAAACAACAATAAGTGTTGGCGAGGATGTAGGGAGAAAGGCACACTCATACATTACTGGTGGGACTGCAAATTGGTGCAACCAATATGGAAAGCAGTATATAGATTCCTTGGAATTCTGGGAATGGAACCACCATTTGACCTAGCTATCCCACTCCTTTTTGAGATAGGATCTCACTAAGTTTCTACTCCTTGGTTTATACTCAAAGGACACTATAGTAACCCAGCCACATCAATGTTTATAGCAGCACAATTCACAATAGCTAAATTGTAGAACCAACATAGATGCCTTTCAGTAGATGAATGGATAAAGAAACTGTGATATATTTAGACAATGGAATATTACTCAGCATTAAAAGAGAATAAAATCATGGCATTTGCAGGTAAATGAATGGAGTTGGGGAATATTGTGCTAAGTGAAGTAAGCTAATCCCCCCCCCCAAAATAAATGCTGAATGTTTTCTCTGATATGAGCATGCTGATCCATATGGGGATGGCGGTGGTGGGTGGAGGGGGGAAGCATGGGAGAAATGAAGGAACTTTAGATAGGGCAAAGGGGAGGGAGAGAAAAGGAGGGGTAGGGGCGTAGAAAAGATGGTGGAATGACATGGACATCATTACCCCAAGTACATGTATGAAGACACAAATAGTGTGACTCTACTTTGTGTACAACCAGAGACATGAAAAATTGTGCTCCATATGTGTACTATGAATTGACATTAATTTTCCTGTCATATATAACAAATTAAAATAAATAAATAAATTTTAAAAATAAAATAAAATTAGCAGTAATAATAATAATAATAGTCCTAGGATATTGGTAATTCAAAAGTACCTGAACTCTTGCTGGGCTGTGAAGGCATTCATATAACTTGGGGAGCTGTTTTTCATCATCATTAAAGAATAACTAGTGGAAATTATACTTTATATTTCTAAAAAGTCAATAAAATCCCAGTTAAACACATTTTTTTCTTAGCTATAATTGTGTCAACTGATCATATATCTGCTATTGTTAACTGAAATGGGAAGAAATTTTACTTAATATTGAGTAAGTAGTTTGATAGACAACAATTTTCAAAACACGATATGCTTGATGAAGATGGGAATAAAAGAAGTCCTTAATGATTAAAGGAATGGAAATCCTTTATATCCAGGAGTTACTGTTTAAAACGCCAGAGTCCTGCTGGGGACTTACCACACCACCCAGAGAGAGAGAACACCTGCATTTCTCTCCAACACACATTCCTATGAAAAATGATGCTTTGCTGGGCAAAGAGTAAGCCTTCTAAAATGTAAATGAAGACAAATCTGTGGCTATTTATAGCAAACAATAAGCTGATAGGATGTAATTAATTGTACACAGTAATGAGGAGATGCCTTTGTAGCTTAAGAACGTTTTAAGCTAGTCACTTCTGCAGTCAGAGGAGACGATATCATACACTCCCATCTGGCACATACAAAATCATCCTCAGTGCCTTGTCCACATTATGCATCCCTACACCCTTGCAAACGTGACAGATCAACAATGGAGCAAATGCCTACAACAGATTGATCCAGCTACTTGCCTGCAGCAATGAAACTTGCTTGGCCTAGAACACAGGAGCAGTGCAGTGCATAACAATGAAGCTTCCCAGCCCAGGCCTGTTGGCAAGGCTTCTGCTTTGTCTTTGTGCTTGCCTTTTTCCCTGGAGTCTCCTTAAACCTGCACCTGTTCCCATCACAGGGCTGCAAAAACTACATACTAACTTACTAGTTCAACATAGTCATTAATGTAATTGTGGGAGAATCATAGTAAGGAAGAAACTAAGAACTCTTCTGTCCATGCACACAGAACATTTTATTAATGTCACATTTGGGTCAAGTTTATTAAAGAAACAGACTGAGTAAGAGACCTACCACAGAGCAGCTATGGGCTCTTCAGGGCCCAGGGTTTGTGTTTGAAGAATAAGATTCAGTGTTCACAGTAAATCACAAGGCAAATACTACTTTGAAGGCCATATTAAATACATCAGAATCTTAGTATTGCGATACTTACCATTAACTCCAGGCCTTGTTCTTTTACTGTCACACATTTGAGTGTGGAGTCAAACTGAGATGACTTAGCTCAAAGCAGCCTTTTTGCATGAGGTTTCAATACTATATTTGTTAATTTATTCCTACAGGTAAGGAGCTTGTATCACAAAAATATTAGAGGGAATTTCCTGAGGTTCTACTGATTGTGATTAATAGAACAAACACTAGGACCACCTCAGGTACCATTTAGCTTTTTTTTTCCCATGAGACACCCCGCCTCTTTCCCACATCATCACCACATAAAAGTTCCCAAACAAAAGTGTTTTAAAAGTGACCTCAAAGTCAAATACTACTAAGTTTGTTGACTTTTTCACATTTCTAAGCCACTGACCTCAGGAAGTCTTTCTGTTGCTCTCTCCATGCAGATCAAAGCAGAAAATAAGCAACATCAATAAGAACTGGTATGTGTTGTCAGAAGGAGGGCTGGTGACTGGACTGGAGTCAAGGAAGCTCAGTGTGAGTGAGACCCTAGAAAGCTTTGCACAAATTAAAGTTGCCTGGAGTGGGGTGCAGGGTGGGAAAGTACTGGGGACTGAATTGGAGCCAGTTAGGTTCCATGCTTTTGTGATTATGTCAAGGTGTATCCTGGTGTTGTATCATAACTAAAAAGCATAAATACATAAATAAAAGTAGACTTTCCCTAAAAAAATTGTGTGGTTGTAAATGTATGAGAACCTTTATTTAAAAAAAAATAATAGACTTTTATAAAAAAAAAATCTGTTTCCCATTTTACGTACATGATAGCCTTTCACCCTACAATTAACACTTATGCCTCTTACCTTTACCACCCCCACTTCCTGCTTCATTCACAGCACATCATTACCATTTGGTTACTAGATCATTTACCTGATTTGATTTTAGTAAAGTTTTACTTTTCTATTGCTTCAAAATAAATAATAATGGCTACCACTTTGGGTATGTGTCAGTCAATATCCTAAATGCTTTTCAAGAATTCTCTCTTATGGTGCTCATTTAATCATTATTTTCTCAGTACGTTAAAGAAGAACCTGAGTTGCAGGGGCCTAAATAAACTGTTAAGTAACTTACAGGGTTGAAGAGCCACAACACAAAATCAATTCTCTTTGACTCCAAAGCAATTTCTGGATTGTAATGCAGTTGAATGGATACCAGTAAATTACACCATAAACATGGAATTATGACCATATTTCCTTGATACAAAAAAACACTCACTTTTCCCTCCACTTTTAAAAGTTCCTGGAATCAATATATATATTGGTTCCTGCAATATATATATATATATATATATATATATATAAAATTGATGTGGACCTCAAATTGATCTGTATTACTTTACCCTCCTTACTCCCTGCAAAAGAGCTGTTATTAAGAAAGTGGCTCACCTTACAATTGACAGTAAAATAGAATCAAGGAAGAGCTTGACTTTCACTTAATTGCTCCCAGGTCTCAACCACCTGTCTGCCTCCAGTGAGGAGAACATTGATAATGACAATGTAAGTTCTAGTAGCTATTGCCCCCATTGACTTGAAATACCTCAGCTCTCCTCAAAATGCCCTGTGTTTGCTCTTGGATTCATCTAGTTCTCTGGAGCCAGGTACCAATACTGATCTGAGATAAGCTCTGCAGGGCCCAAGGTTTGTTCTGAGATGAAGAACAACTTGTATCCAATTTCACAGATACCTTTGCTAAAACACTAGAGATCCTCTTGCATCTACCTAGAGCTTTCTCTTCATGAAGTCTGACCATGAGGCAGGGCAGCAGGCAAAAAAAAAAAAAAAAAAAAAAGATTGCATTCGGCACTTATGCCCATGCAGGTTAACTCATTTAAGAGGTATCTCTGCATTATATGCTCTACCACATCATTGAGTATACCAAATATGCCTGCATGTCACCAGGCTCAAGACCCTCTCCCACCCACTCTATATAATTTGTCCCATGTGAACACTCTGTATGGTTCCATGATGGGAAAAATGTCATTCTCTAATATGCAATTATAATTACTTCCTGAAATAGAATCATGATCCTTCTAACCAGAAATTGTTCTTAAAGTGGAGGAGACCCAAGAGAAGGACTAAGAGCTAAACATTTACAATTAGGAAAATATATTACAAGATTGTGTAGGAACAGTGTTTGGAATGGGGTCATTTTATCTTACACTTTTTCATTTAATAAATGCATTCATTTCTGACATTTGTGAAAACCACAGGTAATAAAAGTTTTGTTCCTTCATGAGGTGCCAGGAACAACCACCAAGGAGAAGTGAGATTAGAAGTAAGGAGAGTAGAAGTGAGGCCAGGGACTAGTCACAGCAGTAGATTTATATCAGGGATAGGTTGCAGGGCATAAACTTATTTAATAAGAATCTTTTAAGAAAAAAAAAATATAAGGGACTGAGATGAGATGAGATGTGAAGTCCATTGTGCTAGCACCAGGAATCACAAATAAGTACAGACCATTGAACATCAGCTTTAAACCTATCTTTAAAAAAAAAAGAAGAAGAAGAAGCAAAACAGCAACCATTTACTGAATGCCTACCATGTACCACATCCTATCCTGAGCCTTTCTTAAAGACAATTGTTTATTAAATAAACAAAATAAGCTTTACAAAACAAGCTTTACTATCCATAAGCTAATATTTAAAAAGAAGTAGAAAATAGGAGTGGCGGTTGTGAGGGCTGGAGGAAGGAGGAGATGGAAAGTATTGTTTAATGAATATAGAGCTTCAGTTTTACAAGGTGAAAAGAAATGTGCAATTGGGTGATGGTGGTGGTTGCAGAACATTAGGTGTATCTTTAATGTCATTTGGCTGTATATTTGAAAATGGTTAATATGGCAATTCTCTGTGCAGGCTATGTGTATGTTATCACAGTCTCAAAAATTGGACAAAAAAAGTCAAAAAGAACTAAAGGGAACTATGTTTTCCAAATGTAATGCAGAACTGAGTGTGAATTCTATTGGCACACATATTCTGGAGAGTACACACACTTCAGGTTTTGGTCAATACATGAAAACATAAGCCACACCCCTGAGCAGTCCCACAGGGATCCCTATTATACCCACTGCCACCAGGAAGTAGAGATGTATGTGGTGAAACCCGGAATAAATGTGATTTTTGAGGATCAAACTCTTATTTACCACACAGCAATCAACGCCATTTTAAGCAGTCCAGAGAGAAGAAATTGTCCCAATTTCTAGGACTTCTAGGAAAGGAGGGACTGGTCATCCTTTTTGTAGTGTTTAACTTCTCTGTGGGTAGATCTCATTCTTGAATTTAAAACAATATGATAAATCATTCCTAAATTAAAAATCTGTGCTTTGTTTAAAAAACCACTGAAAGTCTTTCAGTACCCTCAGATAAAGTTCTAATGCTCATGACCTTTATTGACCTTACTGACCTATTGACCCCCTCATACACAGGACATCTGACTCTCACCTTCTATAATGAGAAGTCCTTGGACTTGCAAGGCTTTTCTCACCATAGGATTCAATAAGGAAGACTTCCTTTCCTTTCCCTCATATCTCCCCTTAGATGGGATAACTCCTTTTTTTAATTGATTTTAAAAAATAACAGCAGAATGCATTACAATTCTTATTACATGCATACAGCATAATTTTTCATATCTCTGCTTGTATATAAAGCATGTTGACACCAATTCATGTCTTCATACAGGTACTTTGGATGATGATGTCTATCACATTCTACCATCCTTGCTAATCTCCTGCCCCCCTCCGTTTCTCCCTTTATATCCCTCAGAGCTCAGTTCACTGTCACTTCCTCTGAGTAGCATTCCTTAACTGCCTTGGTATGAAATTTTTCCCTCCTTGGGAACTCTCCAATGGGACCCTGCTTCTCTGTCTCTCTCATCACACTGGGAGGGATTATTTCACTTGTATCAACAGCACACAGCATGGAACTGAGTACATATTTGGCATGAATGATTAGTTGTTGGATGAATAGTTGTTAGATATTAAATGCAGAGGCTGAATGCCAACTCCATGTATGGCATGACCAAGATCCTAGGTATAGCATAGAGTCCTTACAATCAAGGGACATTTAATCTGTGCAGCATTCTACTAAGTGAAAAAGAAAAGCAAACTGGCTACTGCTTTTTAAAGATAGAAAAACATTATATGTTTCTTATGCAGGAAATAAAAATACAATCACTTTAAACCTTGTTCTCAAGTCCTATCATTCAATTCTTTAACTCATTTCCTTCTTCTGACCCCTCAGAAAGGTTTTGAGATTTGAGGCCTCCAAATTATTTAGCAAGTATTTGTGAAAAGATTCAATGGGTTAAAGTTACCTAGCAAGGACCTAGTCAGGGTTAGTCAGGATTTCCTGATGAATAATTTCTTTATTGGGGATCCCTTGGTAGAATACAAATAAGTTATTATAATTCCTCTGTTTGAAACCCCATTTTGGTTGACTATTGCACTTGGGTTAAATGCCAAACTTCTGATCCTTGGATCATGCAAATTCTAGTGTCCTTCCTCATGGACTTTATCCTCTATCTTCTGGCCTGCTCTCCATCACCTCTCACTCCACGCCAGCAACTCTGGAAAGCCTGTTAACAGCAAAGCTTCCTCCTACTTCCTGGTGCAATTTTCCCTTGGGTCTATTTACAGCCTGATCACACACTGAATTCAGGTCTCTGCTCAAATATATTGTTTTTAGAGAGAGATTTTGTTTATACCACATATGAAGGGTCCCCTCTTCCACATCAGTGAAGATTGCTCTATCTTATTTAATGGTTATAGCCTTCATTGCCACCTGAAATTATCATATATCATGTGAAAACACATGTCTTTGTTTCCCATTTGCATCTGACCTCCTCCACCTGTCTGACATGACAACCACTATCTCTCCAGCTTCAGAACACGGTTTAGAACATAATGAAAGCTTATTAAATGTTGGCTAAATGGATGCATGAGCTTGTTGATACTTGTTTATTGTGTAAACTGATATTGGAGGAGCTATCTGTACAAATCTTTACTATTTAAGTCACTGAAAACTCTTGCACAGGCTAATCTTTGATTGGAACAGATTGGTCATTGAATGCCTCTTCCAGTTACATGGCCTTGCCACAAGCAACTTAAATCTTTCATAGTCTTGGCTTCCTCTTCATAAAATGTAGATAATAATGACTATTTCATAGGACTGTCATGAGAATGAAATAAAATTTTCTACATAATCTAGGAAAACACATAGGCTCCATAAAAGGAGGTTTTTGACTAGTCCCCCAGGTCTACATTAGTACCTTGTACTGGGAGGGTGCCTTTGCTGAATGCTCTGAATGAACCATCAATCAAGCAAATGTGCCAAATGTCCCACAGGGGGCCTGAGACATCCTGGAGGCACAATAACAGAGAGTTCTCTGCTAGAAGAAACATTGACTATCTGAAAGAGAATGTTACTGAAGAGGAAATTTTGCCAAGGAAATAATTAGATTAAAAAACCATGAAAATGACAAATGGGTTGTATGAGTTATAAGAATCCTTAGCAGTGGATCCAGAAATTCCCATTCTTTTCCTTCAGTAATGTCACAGCTTTGTTTTGAAGCATATAGAATATATTGTTGTTGTTACATAAAATAGATATTAAAACCTATAAAACTCACTACCTGGACTCACATTACTTGTCTAGTCATGTCCTTTAACCACCCCCCACCAAGCCATGCCCCATGTCCTGTCAGATCAGTACACATCCTTAACTTTATCTCAAAGGTCCCTGTGGTAGAGACAGCCTGAAGCCAAAGCCAGGCACCAAGGGACCTCCCTGTCGGGAGAATCATAAAGGTATATGGGAGAAGACGGAATGGCCACTAAAACATTCAATGCCTTTTTATATACTATAATCTATCTAAAACCACTCTGATTAATTTAGAAGTCCTTAAAACAATGTGTGCATGAGTGTAGGAGGATAGTGTGAGATTTTGTTGTTGTTGTTGTTGTTAAAAATAAAGCTAAAGTTGATTACTGTCCCTTTAACAATAAGGTTTATGATTCTGAATACATTTTCAGCTTTTTACAGTTTTCTCCCTCTTGGATACCTATTTTATCCTCATTCACTCGCTCCATCTTAATTTCTACTTCAGAGGAAGAAGGAAATCTGTGTTCTTTGAGAAAGTACTTAATGGGAAAGATTTATAGGAAGTAGAAAAATATTTCACCACATGTACATTTACTGTGACTCAGATGGATACCAGGCCCAGCTCTCTCTGATGTATGCATGCCATCTGGGTAAGCAGCAAAAGAAACTATAACCAGCATTAGGATGATAAAGGACAGGCCACACAGCATGGCAGACACTGGCAGCTCTCAACAATTTTATCATTAAATAAATATAAATTCTTTCTAAATTATTATAAAAGCAATTCTAATATGAAATTATTACAAAATGAAAGGAGGAGGTCATATCCATATGCAGACATAATTTTATGTAAGCAGGATTTTAGTAGAACACTTACACTTTTGTATAATGTATAACAAACTTTTTTCCAAGTAGCATTTATAATGATGATCTTTGGTTATCATATAAAATACTCCACTAAGTAGATAAGTTATGCAATCCCTTTGTACTGACAATTTAAGACTATTTTCATTGTATTATTTTGATAATGTAAGAAGTGTATCTGTGTGAGTATAACTGTAAAAACTTTTCTGTGAATTACTTTCCTTATAACTGTTCAATATTCATTTTAAAATCATTCATTCATTTTGTTCAGGGTTTTCCTACTTTGTTAGTGCTTTGTGCAGACAGAAATACTTGCTCAGAAAGGATTGCCCTATTCTTCACGTCATCCTTTGATGACCATAATCATTTCATTATATGTCATGAAACCTTCCATAAACACACTATTAAGAAATCTCTGATACTAAGAAGCATGAAGATTAGAATTACTTGTTGTCTATAGTTTCTATTTGTGATAATTTCCTTAGGCTGTCATTAAAAAACAAAAATAAACAAAAATTAATCTCTCACATTTCTGAATGCTAGGGAATCCAAGATCAAAGACCCCAACAGATAAGGTTGTTGGTGAGGCCTCTCTTCCTGACTTGCAGATGCCCACTTTCTCATTATGTCCTCCCATTTCCTTTCCTCTGTGCTCACTGGAGTGGAGGGGATCATAGGAAGACTCTGATTTCTCTTATTTTTGGACACTAATTCAGGGTTCCACTCTTATGATATCATTTAACTTTAATTACTTCCTTAAAGGGCCTCTCTCCAAATACTGCCCCACTGGGGGTTAGGGCTTCAACATATGAATTTCAAGGGGCACATAAACATTCAGTCCATGACATTGCACTCATATGCAGGAATTTTATCCATGTTAGGTGAAATTATGACCTTGCTATTGTCTTCATCTACATCTAAGTATGGATTAAGGAAATATATATATATATATATATATATATATATATATGAGTGTCAAATACACAAGGGATTACTAACTTTATGTCTCAACCTGACTGGGCTATCAGATGCTTAGGATAGTTGATCAAACATTCTAGGTATGTATGTGAGGGTATTTTGGCCATTAGTTTTATCATTTAATTGACAAACTGAGTGAAGAAGATTGCCTCCCCTAATGAGAATGTGCCTTATCTAATCTGTTGAAGGCCTGAATAGAGCAGAAAATTGACCCTAATCTCAGCTGGAACTCAGTTTTTCCTGCTTTCAGACCCAACCTAAAATGTCATCGTCTGTCCCCACATCTCAAGCCTGTATACTTTGGACTGGATTATACCATCAGCTCTTCTGGGTCTACATTTGCTGCCACGGATCTTAGATCTTATCAGCCACCATAATCAGTCAGTCAACTCCTTATAATTAATTGGTGGATAGATAGATAATTGCAAAATTTATTGAATCTGTTTCTCTGAAGCATCCTGACTAATGCACTCTTTCTTCTAGTTACTTCTTATAACATTTGAACATCAAACTTCAATTGAAATGTGCCTTATTTAAGAAACAGCTGAGGCAGTAGCTCAGATCAAAGTAGAATTGCACAGTTCTGGGATCAACAAAATTCCAGTTGTATAAATGTTCAGCTATGAAGTAGAACCATGGTAGGCTTTTTTTTTTCAATTTTGACAGATTGCTATTCAACTTTAAGTCATCTACTTTATTTTACTTGTAGGAATAGTCTCAAATTACTTCAAATAACAGTGTCATAACCAGAAGCAACTTCCTTAATATGCCCAGAGAAACCACAGCTTTGGAGGTGTGCAAAGCAACAAATGGATTAAACTCTGGTACTTGCTTACTTCAAGTAGAAACTCAAAGAATTGTATCTCTCTCTCCCTCTCCCAATGTAACACCCAAAGCTTTGAAAAGGTTATATATATATTATATATATATCTACATATATATATGTAGATATATGTTGAGAGGGATGCAAGGAGATGGACGGAGAAAAAAACAACATAACAGTGGAAACATTTATTATATTAGAAAGAAGCATCTTTTTTTCATTTCCGTATTGAAGAAGAGAGGAATGTTAAATTTGCTCTATAGTTAGCCTGCATGCACCAAAGTCACTTCCTTGTAAAGACCAGGAAAGATTTTTTTAAAACCAAGAAAAAGAGAGTTTTAAAAGCTAATTTTCCTTTCCAACTACTGCCTACAAGGAAGGTCACCTTCAGATTACTAGGTCGAGATCATATGATCCTTTTGACTAATAATACAAGAGGAAAAAAAATTAAAAAGATGTTAACAAAAATGGTTTTAAAGGAAAAATCATCAGAATAAGTTAAATGGTTACTGTAGATTTGAGGGTAAAAACTGAGGCAAAACTGCTTTTTAAAAAATAAATCCTCTGCTCACTCCCAAAGACACACTTTGATCAATGGTCTCTAAAAAATGCACCCAAACATCTTACAAAATGTGTCAGATGATTTTTAGAATCACCCTCTGAGTTCATAGAATGTCCCATCACTCATTCTTTTATTGATATACAAATATTTGTTTAACAAATATTTATTAAACATTTCCTTTTCTTTCTTCCTTTCCATCACCAGATGTCAGAAACTCTAGAACTTCCCATCACCAGTTCTGAAGTTCCCCACCTCTACCCCAACACCACCAATTAATCTCATGATGACTTTCAGACCTTTTTTCTTCTTTCATCTTTTTCTTCTTTTTTCCTTTCTCCTTTCTTTTCTTTTCTTCCTTCCTTCCTTCCTTTCTTTCTTTCTTTTTTTTTTTTTTTTTTACAAGATGGGGTCTTGCTATGCTATATTTGTCCAGTGGCCTCAAACCTCTGCCCTCAAGTGTTCCTCCTGTCAGTATCCCAAGTCTCTGGGATTGCAAGATTTTTTAAAACATTTTCTATAGGGAGCCATCCAGATTTGCTCTCCCTAAAATGTCTTAAGTTCCAAATATGAACTTCATATCTCTTGCATGCACGCATGTTTGTATACACACATGCATGCATATGTGTTTGTGCACACACATACACACACAGCCTTTAAGCCCTCAGCTAGATGGATGCCTCATTAAAGGCAGGTACTCTGTGAATGGAAACTAAAACTTTATTCACAGGGGAGCATATGAGTTCTTAAGTATTAATTAGTGGATTAAGAGGCATTTAGGAAAAGAGATGATAACAAATGTATTCTGTTCTCAACTAAGAGCACCCACTCACATGCCCCTATCCTCTGTCATACACAAATACATACAATTGTGTTGTAAGGAGAATAGGGTTTTAGAACTTGAGGAACTAATTTGCAAACATTTTCTACTTCTAACATGTTAGCCAATTCATTTCTAAAATAACAGATTAGTGTCATTTCTGCAAGTACAGAGTGGAAGAAAACACAGCCTTTCATGGAAATATGAGATTTGAATATTCCATTTCATCTGAGGTCTAAGTAAAAGGTAGACCTGAGCTGCTACTTTGTCAGTTTTAATGAAGTCATCATCATCAACATCACCACAGCTTTAAAGGGACCAGCAGTGGGTACTGTCTATTCTACCCAACATTCCAGAAACATCCGGGTTAATTTTTTCTCAGGCTCAGAATGTTGGAAAATATTCATTTTTCTCCCTTTCTTATTAACAAAGATTGTGTTTAACCAGTCATAAAGATTAAAAAGGGACAGCAAGTCTTCTTTTTGGCTCTGCTTGCCTATATCTTTGGCCGTATATCAAAAGCACTCAAGCATTCAATTTTACTATCATAATTCTTTAATAATGTGGCTTGTAGCATTGATTTCAGTAAACAGACCCTAGAGAGTCTAATAGGTTTTAGAGATGTTATGAGTAATAAGTGGGCCAATGATCACGTCCTACAGAGTAACAAACGTCTCCACCAATTTCCTTTGTCTTTGTGTGTGTGCATCTGCTCCCTGCCTCATGCAGACATTGAATGGAAGTGGAAATGGATATTCGAGAGCTCAGGCTCCAGCACCTGACCACCAAGATGGGAATCTGACTGCCAGTGACTGGTGACTTGGGAACTATTCATTCATTCATTAAAAACATTAATAAATAATTCAAAATATTTATTGAATTTGGACCATCAGCTAGACATGATTTTAAGTACTTATGATGCAATGAAGAAAAAAACTAAATTCTCTGGCTTTATGAATTTTACATTCCAACAGGAAGAGAGAGAACAAGTCACAGTTATTTTTAAACGTTAACTATACATTGCATATTAGAACATATTAGGTATAACAGGAAGAAGGTATAGAGTGAGGGGGACAGCAAGGTGAAAGTTCATCATTTTATGTAAGTTAGTTTAAGTAGACCTTGTTGAAATTTGAACTAAAAGATGAAATGGGTCGGGGATTTAGCCTTGTCTACAGAGTTCAAGGAACACCAAAGAAGCACATTATGAGTTCAGCTAAGAGCAAAGTAGTAGGAGAGAAAGGCAAATAACCAAAGGGGCAGCTGGGCTGTGTGGAACATACAGCACTTTGGAGACATGGTAGGACTTACCCTCTGAGTGATACTGGGGGAGTGTCACTGCACAGATCTGAACAGAAGAGTGGCATAATCTGATTAATACTTAGGAGGATTAATCTGGTTTCTGTGTTAAGAATAGACTGGTGTGGGTGTGGGGAGAGCTGTTAAGAGACTATTTCTAGATAAATACAATGCTGACTCCACCAGGGAGAGGGAGACATGGTCGGACTTTGGATGGGTTTTCAAGGTAGAATTTGAATGATGTCCTGAGAGATTTGAATGGAGTGAGAGAAAGAAGAGAATCATGAATGATTCCACCTAGTCTGAGGGTTCTGTGAAAGTCACATTGCCATCAGCAGGAAAAAGGGAAGCTGTAGGTGGAACAGGTTTGGGAGGACAATGAGTTCGATTAGGACACACTGACCTGAAGATCAACATGTGAGATCTCCAAGTGAACATGACCAGTGGGTAATAGAATATGTATGCCTGGAGTCTAGGGGAGAGGAATGGACTCAAGATATAAAATCAAGAATCATGGTCATTGAATCACTAACGGTGTGAGGGCATATAGGAAAAGAAAAATAAAAGGACAAAGGACTGAGCTATGATATCCACCAATACAAAGAGGCCAGGGAGAGGAAGAAGACTCAACAAAAGGAGGCCCTAATGGCACAACTTGCTTATGGAGGAAGAAAGCTAGGAGTCCTGGAAGTCAAATAAGGACAGTACAGGAAGCAGAAGGCTGAACAACTCCAAATGTTGATGGAAATTCAATTAAAATGACGAATTAGAATCAGCCACTGAATTTAGCAACCTGAGGTTATTGGTGACTATAACAGAAGAATTTAGGTGAAGTAGTTTGGGTAAAAGCCTCCTGAGTTAAAGAGAGAAAGGGATGACATTAGGAACAGTGAAAATAACGAGTGTTAATGTCTATCATAGAGTCCTGGGAAATGGATGTAAAAACATAGGTGTAGGAAAATTTTGACTTCTTTCCTTTTCTGTGTGTGCTTTTTTAACAAAGAGAGAAAAAAGTCTGTTGTATGCTAATGAGCATATTCCATTTAAGAATAAAGGCCAACAATGTGCGAAAGGAGATGCTAGAGCAGAATCTTTGAGTGGATGGGAGGGCTGAGGGAGGTGAGAAGCAGACGGCTCAGGAAACTAATTTTAAGTAAGACAATGGATAGGTCATTCACAATACGGAGGGAGAAAGCAGAGAGTGAGGACGCAGGTGTTAGTAGGTGGATAAATGTGAAAATGGTGGGCAGAGTGAGGTCTTGCATGAGTGCTTCCATTTTATAGTGAAGTAGAAAGGTTTTCTTCTGAATGTGGTTTGAGGAGGGTGGGATTCAGGGTTTGAGGAGAGAAAAGACCCTGAAGGAATTGTCTCAAGAATTTGAGAGTGAAAATCTACTAGGAAAATTAGAGTGCCAAGCGGCATTAAGAGGACACTTGAGGTCCACGGAAGTGAATATAGAGAGGATTGAGAGTCAAAGAAGTAGACAGGGGGCAGTGGTCCTAATAACTGACCATGAAACCATTAACTGAGCAGAGGAGAGACAGACATCAAGGGGTGAAGAACAATGCAAAGGTGGTCAGTCCTGGTGTACTGTCAATCCTGTGGCACTGGAGAACTGTTAGAATCGCAGTACTACCTGCACTGAGGTAGAAAGAGAAGACACATTGAGATAATGGAGGGATTGCCAGCAGTGATTGCAGGAAGACCTGAGGCATGCACACAGGAATGAGCTGCTCAGGCACAGTGCAGGAAAACCCACAGGAGGAGACATCTTCTAGGAACAAGAGGGCTGGTTTCAGAAGAACCAAGTATATTTAAAGAAGAAAAGAATTATGATAGGAGTAGTATTAGAGGGTTCCGGTTAGGCTGGAGCTAAAATGATGGAATGTGAAGGGATGTGAAGATTAAAGGCTGGTATTCTATCTAATGGCATGAGAGTCAAAGTTGAACATTTTTAGAGAAGCAGTGAGAACGGTCTGAAAAGAGCAATGGCGAGCTGAGCGGAATCTGACTCCAGCTCTGGGCCTGGCAGTTATGGAAGTGAAAACCACCATTTAATATGACTATAGGGAAGGCAGTGTCCTCTTGAGAGCGCCAGGTTTCTGTTCCAGTAAGAAGAAAAGGGCAGTGTTCAGAAAAATGGGTCAGGTAAAGGAAACTTTAAATAAAATGGATGAAGTTTAAGTTGAAGGCTTTCAAAAGTCGAGGAAGAAGAAAATAATTTAATAGATGTGCAGAGGCTTATAATGTTAGAGTAGGGAATGTGAGGGGAAAATTGGGTTTTTGATGATGAAGTCATAACATGTGTAATGATTATACTGAGGATCTTGGGGTGAATTCAAAGCAGAGAGTGGTGGTGATGCTGTGAGTGTTCGAGGATGGGGAGCAGCCATGGTTCCTACCTCCTTTGTTGGCTGTTTCCCCCTTTATCTTGATGTAAGTGTTGAGATTTCTGGAGTCTTCTCTGGTGATTTCAATGACTGAAATACCATCCAGGCCAAACTGTACCACTCTAAATTAATATACTCAGTACCGACCCAACATCCAACAGCAATAATCAGATGTCTCTCCAACATCTCAGACTTTATATGCATAAACCAGAACTCTAGATTTTCTCTCACAAAACATCTCACAAAACCAACTCCAGTCTTTTTCAATCCAATGAGCATCACTTATATCCATCCAGTTGCAGGAAAAAAATATTCTAGAAATGACTTGATTCCTCCCCTTCAGCAGTACCTTCCTCCAGTGCACACTTAAGTCCTGCCAGCACAGTCTTGTATCTTGCAACTCTCCACCGCCAGGGAGACTGTTACCTTACTACTCCAGACCCCATCATCTCTTTGCCATCTAACTTGCTCCCCAAGTCCATTCTTACTTTCATTAAATATCATATACATATAGCACCCAAAATGAATTTTTTTAAATATAAATTGAACCACATTACTACCTTGCTCAACCCTATTCATAATGATAGTTCCAGGTGAAAGGTAGCTGAATTAATTTAGTTTGTTTTCCTTGTGGAGTGGAAGAGGGCTTTACATCATGGTATAAAAGTGCCATAAAGAACAATCGATGCATTTGACCCCCTGAAATCAAAATCCTGGATATCATAACATCAAGCTGGGAAAACATATTTGTTATAGTATCACCAGGCATACTTTCCTTAATTACAAATTGATAATTTCACGAGGAATTAATAAGCAAAACTGAAAATATTCACTGATAGACAGCCTTCAGGAGGGTGTAAGAAAATATGCACTGTCATATTATTGGGGGGAACAATTTTAAATTGAAGTCATTCTGGAAGGGAAATTTGGCATAATCTTTCAAAAGTTTAAAAACACCTAATAAATGACTCAATTATGATACATAAAGAAATATGCCGTAATTTTCTATTAGAATTAATAAAAATTTGTGGTAGTTTTTTTTGTTATGGAAAAAACCAAATATAAACAACCTCCAAAAGTTAAAAAAAAGTTGTATACCCATAAAACACAATATTATGTAGCTTTTAATAAGAATAAAATAATCTGTGAGTGCAAGTGCTGATATTTTTTAAGTAAAAAGATAAGGTACAGAACAAAATGCAAATACAATTCCATTTACATATGTGCATATACACACATAAATGTTTTGTATTGGCTCCTAATTTTGAAGGAAGGCTAATAAACTGTTTAATAATGATGCCCCTTGGGGAAAGTGCTAAATGCCTCAGCAAGATAGAGAGGTGTGTGTGTGTGTGTGTGTGTGTGTGTGTGTGTAAATATAATTTTTCTTTTTAATAAAAATAATCAGGCTATCTAGGAATGAATTATAGATAATTTAATTTGTGCATTTCTCTATATTGGAATATAAATATAAACATTCTATAATCTATTTTTCTGTGCTAGGGATCAAATCCAGGGCCTTGCACATTCTAGGCAAGTGCCTACCACTGAACTACATATTCAGCCCTTAAAAGCTAACAGTTTAACCCAGCAGCTCGGAGGCTGAGACAGGAGTATCATGAGTTCAAATCTAGCCTCAGCAAAAGTGAGGCACTAAGCAACTCAGTGAGACCCTGTCCCTAAGTAAAATTCAAAATAGGCCTGGGAATGTGCTTAGTGGTTGAGAGTCCCTGAGTTCAATCTCCAAAAAACTAAAAAAAGCTAACAGTTTAAATAGAGAGAATCTAATCTTATAATTGATTATAAAAATTATTTAAAATTTCTTTAAGAGTTCCCCATTATACCAAAATATGATCTGGGATTCTTACCATGGTATGGATCCTAAACCCTGCATAATCAGGGCTTTGTCTACCACCGTTTAGCATTCTTCCCTTCTTCTAAATAACATTCACAGGTGTTCTTTTAATATCTTAAATACATCATTGTATTAGTGCCTTGGGCCCTTTGCACCTGCCACTCCTTCTTCCAGGGGTATTCTTCCCCTGACTCTGCATGGCTAACTCCTTAACCTGTGGGTCTTTGAATGTCCTAATCATTATAACTAAAGATGTCCACTCATTTCTAATTATCTCAACCTGGTTCGATTCCTTCATATTACCCTACAATTCTTTTATTTTTTTCTGTTACCTTGTTTTGGTCTTCCATTAGAACATAATCTTTTTAAAAAAAAATTTATTTTAATTTGTTATATATGAAATCAGAATGCATTAAAATTCATATTACACATATAGAGCACAATTTTTCATATCTCTGGTTGTCCACGAAATAGAGTTACATCATGTGGGTCTTCATACATATACTGAGGGTGATGATGTCCATCTCATTCCACCATCTTTCCTATCCCCATGTCCCCTTCCTTTTCCTCCACCCCTTTGCCCTATCTAGTGTTTATTTGATCCTCCAATGCTCCCCACAACCCCATCATGAATCAACGTCCTTATATCAGAGAAAACATACGGCATTTTTCTGGGGGGGGATTGACTAACTTCACTTAGCATTATATTCTCCAACTCCATCCATTTACCTGAAAATTCCATGATTTTATTCTCTTTTAATGCTGAATAATATTCCATTGTGTATATATACCATAGTTTTTATCCATTCATCTACTGAAGGGCATCTAGGTTGCTTCCACACTCTAGTGAAAGAGAACACTAAAGAAAAAATCAAAGAAGACCTTAGAAGATGAAAAGATCTACCTTGCTCTTGGATAGGCAGAATTAATACTGTCAAAATGACCATACTTCCAAAAGCACTATACAGATTTAATGCAATTCCAATCAAAATCCCACTGGCATTCCTCATAGAAATAGAAAAAGCAGTCTAGATCCTAGCAGTCTAACTATATTATAGAGCAATAGTAACAAAAAAGCATGGTATTGGTACCAAAATAGACTGGTAGACCAATGGTACAGATTAGAGGACACAGAGACAAACCCACATAATTACAGTTATTTTATATTAGACAAAAGCACCAAAAACATACATTGGAGAAAAGATAGACTCTTCAACAAATGGAGCTGGGAAAACTGGAAATCCATATGTAGCAAAATGAAACTAAACACCTATCCCTCACCATGCACAACCACTCAACTCAAAGTGGATCAAGGACCTATGAATTAAACCAGAAACTCTGCACCTATTATAAGAAAAAAGTAGGCCCACAATCCATCATATCACATTAGGCCCCTGCTTCCTTAATAAAAATCTTATAATGTAAGAATTTAAATCAAGAATCAATAAATGGGATGGATTCAAACTAAAAAGCTTCTTCTCAGTAAACTAAGAAACAATCAGTGAGGTGAATAGAGAGCCCACAGCTTGGGAGCAAATTTTTACCACAACAAATGTATAAAAAAATGTTCAATATCTCTAGCAATTAGATAAATGCAAATCAAAACTACTCTAAGATTTCATCTCATGCCAGTCAGAATGGCAGATATTAAGAATACAAACAACAATAAGTGTTGGTAAGGATGTGGGGAAAAAGGTACACTCATACATTGCTGGTGGAACTACAAATCAGTGCAGCCAATATGGAAAGCAGTATGGAAAGTCCTTGGAAAACTGGGAATGGAACCATCACTTGACCCAGCTATTGTACTCCTTGATTTATATTCAAAAGACTTAAAAACAGCATACTACAGGGATACAGCCACATTACTGTTTATAGTAGAACAGAACCTTCTTGAGGATAGGAAACCATGCTTCTTCTGTTCACTTTTGTATTTATCTCCAGGTTCTAGCACATAGTAGGTGTGCACTAAACAGGTGGCACTATAATTTATCATCCAAGCAGGAACACAGCTGTAAGCAACCTAGGGATAACCTGTCTCAAGATTAAAAAAATAAATAAACAAAATAATACAAAAAGGCTGGGGATGTGACTCAGTAATTATGCCCCTTTGAATTCAGTCCCCTGGTATAGAAAAAAAAAAAAAAAACTACATTGAGATTCCATCTTATGCCAGTCAGGTTGCAATCATTAATAATACAAACAAAAATGGATATATGAAAGAAGGAACTCTTAAACACTGTTGGTAGAAATCTAAATTAGTACTGTAACTATGGAAATAAGTATGGAGTTAACTTGAAAAACTGAAAACAGAATTACCATATAATCCAGCTATAAAACACTTCAATATTTATCTAAAAGAATTTAAGTCAGCATTCTTTAGAGATACATGTATACCTATGTCTGTCACAGAACAATTCATAATAGCCAAGTTATGGAATTAGCCTAAATAGCCATCAACAGATGAGTAAAGACCATGTGGTATTTTCATATGATAGAGTTTTATTAAGTCATAAAGAACAACAAAATCATGTTGTCCGCAGAAAATGGTGGAACTAGAGAATATCATGTCAAATAAAGTAAGCCAGACTCAGGAAGAAAAATATCACATTTTTTTCTTATATGTAGAAGATATGGGGGGGGGGAGGATTTAATGAAATTAAATGGAAAGCATCCCACCTCCCATTGTCTCCTAACAACATTTTACTGAAAAATAACATATGCAAATAGTCCTCAGAAGTTTAGGAATTACAGCTCTTTGAAGAACATTGGGGGAGCAAGGAGGAGAGGATAAGGGGAAAGTATTGGAGAGTAAAATTGATCAACTTACGTGCATGTGTGATTATGCCTCAGCAAAACCTACTATTGTGTATAATGAATATTGTATAATTACTATTAAATAAATAAAATTGAAAAGATAAGATGTTTATTCACCCCATCAAAAGAAACACTCGTTGAAGACATGCATGAATGTTCATTGATAATGGAAAATGTGATGATTTCATTAGGAAAAAATAAATGGCTCAAAATAGACCAATATTAAGATCTTGTTTTTAGAAGATAGTTTCTTAATTTCCTTCTTCCTTCTCTTTATCCTCTTTCTTCTTCCTGCTGTCCATAAATGGGAGGGCTAAGACTTTGAATTTACCATTTGAATTGACCTTCAAATTTAATTCAGCCAGCTAATCTATAGGACCTGTCTCTAACTCTAACTTTTCTCCCACCTCCAATTGTCTCCTAACCACATTTTACTGAAAAATAACACATGCAAATAGTCCTCAGGAAACATTCCTAACTTAGGGAGGAGCTTTGTCAAGGCAAAATTCAGAATCAGTTGAATATATTGCCAATTTTCCTCTAACTTGTGATAACTAAATTAATGGGAATCAATTTTATTTCCTACTGTTTGGCCAGAATAGATTACAAATCAGTAAGGATTTAGTCACAGATGGGTCATAATCAATCTTCTTAAATAATTCATCTTTCCACAACAGCCTGAAACTCTACCATTTGTGGATGCTACTATGCCAATGTGCAAGTACACACATTGAATCTACAAGAAAGTGATTTTTGAAACTCCAGGATGCCCCAACAATTCAAAAGAACAATTGTATTCCTTCTCAAATCTGCGGTACAATAGAGAATGAGTTGGAAGAGCCTAAGTTCAAACAACACTCAAAAATTAACTGCAGAATTATTTAACCTTTTCTCCCCAATTTCTTATTTTTTCCAAATTAGGTCAATTATATCAAACTTGGGAATTATGGGGTTCAAGATGAAATCAGACAGCAAATATTGTTACCCAAATAGCAATCACCCCAGGGCATGTATTGAATGTTCAGTAAATCTAACCTTATTTCACACTTTAAATCCCCATCACCACATTCTAGGAGAACAGCACATATTTCCATGGGGCATGAGGACTTAAGCTGTGTGTTTAATCTTCCTGTGGCACTCTTTTGCTTTCTTGGTGCTGCTGCCATGTTCCCTCCACTCTGATTTGTGAGAATAATTCTAGCTTCCAGACACATGATGTTCTGACTGTACAAGGCACAGTTTTACATTTTTGACTTGACCCTAAGACATAGAGTCTTATACTCTTTGTCTTTTTATGACAATGAATTATATACAAATGAAACTTCTCTCTCAACTTCAGTAGGTATGAGTGACTTACCTGAGAACCTGGGATAGGGTAAAACTCAAGGATGGGCTATGAACAATGGTGTAAGGGTCAAAGGTAAGATGTAGGTCAGGAAGGATACACAGTGCAGATGGCTGTTGGTGCAGCATAGTGCAATACAACCAATAAACTATAATATAAAGATCATTTTTAAGATCATGAAATATCTATGACATCAAACCACACGTATCAACAGGTCCTGCTTCATCAACTTCCACCAAGTTCATAGATATTGACCTTGTTGCAAACCCATGCTTACCATAACAGCTACTGTGGACCTCTTCATGTCAACTACTTTGGCCATAGGTTTCAAAGAGAAGGGAAAGAATTGTATTTTTTTAATCAGTATTCCAAAAGGACAGATTGGTCATTTCCTTTAACTGCATTGGGCTAGGTTGATGTCACTACCATTTAAATGCCACAACATCAATCCTGGGTCCCACAAGGAAGTTTAAGAATTGCAACTCTCTGAAGTTTACAGGTTGGTGGCAATGTTGACTTCCTTCCTCAACACCACTTCATCTGAAAGCTCAATCCCACTTTTTAGAGTACCTCCAGCAGTCAAGTTTCATATCCCCGTGAAAGTAGGACTCTCCATAGATGCCTCCATTATTCCAGGACTCTGAGCCAAGCACACAGATTGGCATTAACCCATTTAAATTCTTACTACCCAAAACATCAACTATAAAACATTTAAACTCCACAATGGAAATAATACCAAAATATGAATCTTGTCCAATGTCTTTGCAATTCTCCTGATTTTATGCAAAATAATGAATGTAATTAGTCTATATAAAGCTGTAGCTCAAAATATTTTAGTATCTTTTCTTTCCTTCAGCAATGCCAAATGAAGCATTGCAAATTCAGCTTTACTCACAACAATATTTTTAAAATCCAAAAAGATATAATTATTCAAATTCAATTTCATAAACATCATAACTGAAAAAAAATGAAAAATAATTACAAATGCTCACTGATACTTTTTGGCTAAAAAATAAAATAGGCTAAAGCATACATGTAAGTATATTTAATGTGAGTAATTTGCTATAAAGATTATACATATTTATTTTCATAGCAATTTCCTGATCCAGATCTCCTTCTTAGTTATAATTACTTTGGAATAGTTAGAGGCCAAACAAGGTGCGGGTTATTCCTTATTTTATTTTAAAAGTGGCAGAGCTATGTCAGATCAGCTGAATATTAAGTTTCTTTTTATTCTTGACTCCACTGATTTTCCAGTCTTTCATCTTGTCTCTCTTGACACAAGGCCTTTCCGTTTCATAGGCTGTGTTAGTCAGCTTTTTGCTGCTGTGACAAAAGTACATGAAAACAACAATTTAGAGGAGAAAATATTTATTTTGGCTCACAGATCCAGAGGTCTCAATTCATATCAGCTGGCTCCATTGCTTTGAGCCTAAGGTGAGAGAGAGCATCCTGGTGAAAATGTAGGAGTCAGGTGGGGGACGGAAGGGCCAGGGACAAGATATAGTTCCCACGACACACTCCTAGTTAACCTACTTCCTTCAAACATGCCCCACCTGACTATAGTTTCCACCACTTCCTACTAGTTCATTCAACTAGTGATGGATTTGTCCACTAATAAGGTTAGAGGCCTCATGATTCAATCACTTCCACAAAGTTCCACCTCTTTACACTGCTGCATTGGAGACCAACTTTTCCACACATGAGCTTTTGGGAGACATCCCAGATCCTCTTGACTCCCCTTTAAAACATATAAAACTTTGTTCATTCCCTTTAATTAATCATTCCTCTTTGAAGTCCTTTATATCTAGAATAAAGACCTCATGTTCATTCCTCTCACCTAAATATTTTAACCCAACCTATGAAGAAATCAATCATACAGACATGAATTCTATTCTATCTCTATAGTTTTCTCAAGCTATGATGATTCCTTGATCAAAGCAGCAACATCTCTGAGTCTTTTTCCACATTTTAAAAATAATGATGATAATTAACTCTTAATCCATGGTGCTCCTGAGAAAATTAAATGGGTTGGTATATGGAAAGCCCGAGTGTGGTGCTGCCAGCCTCTAAATCTGGACTAGAGAGGGCTTCAGTACCCTAAAGGCCTCTTAGTCAATCCCAAGAAGCTATACAATTAATGGTAATGATGGCGTCCTTAACCATGGGAAGGCAAGCCCATTGACCAATGTGTTGCCTCCCTCCTTGGATGATTTATCAGCAAGATCA
This sequence comes from Callospermophilus lateralis, assembly GCF_048772815.1. Lineage (NCBI taxonomy): Eukaryota > Metazoa > Chordata > Mammalia > Rodentia > Sciuridae > Callospermophilus > Callospermophilus lateralis. The sequence continues at coordinate 120,086,341 of NC_135306.1, read as the reverse complement.
AGTTTCCTGAAGTTTGATAAACAGGATCACTTAGCACTAGCTTTTCTAAGCCTTTATTCTATTCAGGATATTATAGAAAGAGCATGTTTCTACTGTTTATCTACTGCTGTTTAAAAATTAATCATTGAGGACATAACACAGTTGGTAGAGTGCTTGCCTTACATGCACAAGGCCCTGGGTTCAATCCCTAGCATCACACCAAAAATTAATCATTAAGTTTAGAAACTTAAAATAACCAAAAATCAACTTTTGTCATGAATTTAGGAACAGCTTAGGTAGCGGCCCCTGTCCCGGGGTCTCTCATGAGGCTGCATTCAAGCCATAAGCTAGGGCTATGGTCTAACCTAAAAGCTTGATGAAGGGAGGATTGAAGGACACCTGCCTCTAGTCCTTACTTCATTGACCAGAGGCCTCAGTCCCTGACCAGGAAGGCCTCTCTACAAAACACTGCAGCTAGATTTTTTTCAGGGTAAGTGATCTGAAAGAGCCAGGCATAGTGTCACATGCCTGAAGTCCCAGCTACTTGGGAGAATAAGGCAGGAGGATTGATTGAGTCCAGGAGTTCAGGGACAGTCTGAGCCAACAAAGCAAGACTGTCTCAGAAATAAATAAGAATGAGAGAGTACCCAAGACAGAAACATCTTTTTATAATCTAATCTCAAAGCAACACCTTATTACTTCTTCCATCTGCTCTCTAGAAGTAGGTCATTCAATCCAACCCATGCTCAAGGAGAGGGAATTAAACAAGGGTACCCATACCCAGAAATGAGAACCACTGGGGGCTGCCTACCCCTAGTCCTTAACATACAATCACTTCTCTCTCAAACCAAGGTAAGATGACTACTCTGTGATGATGAGTTCCTGGATTGTCAGGCTGCTGCTGTTCTCTCCCCTACTTCTTTATCAAGTTCAGAGGACCTGAAACCTACCACTCTTTAGGAGAGTTCATATCTGACAAATGCATCGTAGTGCTTCTTATCATGTTTATAGCTATGCTTATTTAGTATAATTTCATGCTCTGACTTTGTGAAAAAGATAAATGGAGAACATAATGCATAAGGTTCATTGTCACTGATATATCAAATTCTACCCATGAACTAGGGGATGCAGTGTAGTTAGAATGCTGTGCATTCATTGAATTGTCCTGGTGCTTACTCACAAGTCTTTCAACCTAAGCATGAATTTTCATAAGCATTAGTTCTGTCTTTAGAAGGCTTTTCCTGACAATGGAATACACCAATTCTTACATTTAAAGATGCTACCCTGGAGTTTACTAAATGATTCTCTTGTGACCTGAAGGAGTTAATGTGACACACATGGACTGTAACGATGATGACATCTGAGCACTGAAGATAATAAGACACTTACGTTGGCATCCTACTGAGACCTTGTTTCATAGTTTCTGAAAACAATGCATAAGCACATAATGAGTTTTTCTTTTGTGCCTGGAGAACTAGAAATAATATTTAAATACCATTACAACTCAAAGATAATCAGCAAAAGAAACATACTGTTAATTTGAAAGCTAAGTGTCTTTGCTACAAATGATAGAAAAGATATATTAGTATTACTTATGAAAATCTAACCAATGCACTAAAAAACTAGAAAACCATGATTTTCAAATAATGTTTAATGAATCTGTGGAATTCCCCATAGATGCTTCCAAGGACCCTCAAGAAAAGAAAAGGTGAAGCCAACTTGGAGGAGCTTTCCTGAGCTGGCTCCCACTTCAGTCAAGATGACCCTGTTTTGATCTGTTTCACATGTGTGTTTAGCTTAAAATGTCATACAAAGATTGCAAAAATTCAGAACTGGCAAGTTTGAGAAATGAGGTATTACATACTGCTAATTATTACAACAGCTTTAGAAAGCAATCTATCTACAGATTCCATTGCAACTTAGCTCTGAATGCTTTCTGCCCCAGAGATTCTGCATCTAATACACACTCAGGTTAATAGCCAACTCTTGCACAGAATAAATTCAGAATGATATATTTACTAGGAGAGTGAACATCCCTTGGCTTTGGAATGATATAGCCCCTGACTGACTTGATGAATTATTTTCCCCTCTTTTTAAAACACTAAGAGGCACAGACATTTATAAAAGTTGAAGGGAAGACCACATGCAGAACAACATCTATTTCTCATTGGACAGTAATATTAATTTTTGTAAAAGGGATCATAGTTGGCATTTTCTAGCAGAAAGACTACAATCTGATACAAATAAGGCACTCAAAATAGATTTGCTGACTAGATAAATGAATATGTGTTAATTAAAATGGTAAATGTATAATGAAAAAACAATGATGACTACCTTTGCTGAATAGTGTAGCTGGAAATGTTTCTTTAATGAAAACCACACAAGCACTTCTTATATTCTCTCTTGCTAATGCACACACACAAGTCATGGAAAATGGAAAATTAAACAGATTGCTCCATGGCCATGGAAAAGATTTTAAGTTATATACCCATGACAGTAATAGATTTAAATGTATTTTTATTCTCCTGAGGGCAAGAGCTATTTATTTGAAATATCCAGGCAATGGGGGGAAAATAGTTTTACATTGTCAGTTAGACATCAAGTCCTTAAAATTATAATTCTACTCTAATTTTAAGTAATAATCTATCTGGAAAGTGCCTGATCTGGAACATAATTTTACTTGACACACTCGATGTGTTGGATTGTCAGGCTGTTGCTCCATAAATACTCAGTGGACAAGACACATAAATAGTTCTTTTTATCATATGCTCAGAAAAACAAAATCTATACTCCAATGCCACCTACATTATACTTCTACCAAGAAATAAAATATAGGTTTGATACCCCAAGTATTATCTCAATAAGGGCAGGAAACATATCTATTTATATTTTATTTTCAGTAGGTAGTATATAATTTGACATATAGTAGATGTCAACAAGTGTTTGTTATTAGATGACACTCCCTGAAATTCATTACAGAGACCACATTCAATATCATTTGTCTTTTCTTTCCCACTTCCACCATTGAAAATGAGAGGTAGCATTTTTTCTTAAACAGCTTTATCCAGGTATAATTTTAATACCATAAAATTCACTTGAGTGAGGGAATTTATATTCTATACTACATGAGCCATCTCTGAAACACCTATCACCTGCAAAGCTCCTTCTAATGTACCATGCTATTGCTACATCACCCCTCAAACTGGCAATTAGCTGATTTAATGAGGGGTGGACCCTAGACCCTTGTACCGTGAGGTGTAATTGAGTCCTAACTAGCAACTGAGGCACAGGTTCACCAGTGTTCTCTGTTTCACTGGTGCTGCAACTGATCTCCAAAGCTTTCTAATAATGGTTGACCTTGACCATGGGTATTCTCAGTTCGCCAACCTCATACACTGTCCTTGTTAACAGATCTTCTTTGATCAAGTTACTTAAGCACCAGAGGTGTGCCTTATTGTTTTGAGCTTCTAGCCACACTGGAGTTTAGGGATTTATTTTCCGCTAAGTCAATGCCTTAACTATTCACTTTTAAGGAAAGTGGTGGAAGGAATATCTCACATTGGCAGAGCACTTAGTTTTCTCCCTCTCTCCCTTTATCAGACTAAATTTCCTCCTCCCCAAGAGCCAGAATAAGATTGGTCATTATATTCATTGTACAAATGGACTGAAAATATTTAGCAACTTGACCAAATAGCACACAGCCAGTGATTGGAGTCAAGATTCAAGCCAGAGATGAAGGTTATCAGGTTCTGAGCACTTAACCACTAAAGATGCTATCTTGAATTTATGGGTTTCGAGGGGTATAGATGTGATCCTTGGACCTCAACAGGAGAATTATGCATAGGTAAAACATAGGAAAATGCCTATAGAAGCTCTGGATGTTCTGCAGGAGTGGAAAGAGGTAGTGACTTAACTGAAACCTAGACCCTTGCCCACACATCCTTAAAATATATCATATTGCTGCTCATCAAGGAGAATCCAAAGGCCCAGCCACCTGTAGGGATGAAAGGGGCATGAGGCAAAGACAATCAGGGGCAGCAAGTCTTTAGTTCATGGGTCTATTGAGACAACTGTCTAATCCTCTGACTGCCTTCCAAGTCCCCAGAGATGCAGCTGTACTGCAACATCAGCTTTCTACAAAGGCTAACTTTATAGTAAAAGTTACTGACCTCTTTATTTCTATTGATCTCCTCAAAACAAACTCCTATTAAGAAGCCATTATATGTTTCAGCTCCTCAAACCCTAAAAGCAAAACAATAGCAACAAAACCCTAACTAAAACATATGCTATTGCAAGGAAAGACATTCATCCTTTGTTGCCTTCTACTAAAGCATGGATAATAGAGCACAAACAACAGAAAGATGGTGCACATGGTAATTATACCAGTCAGGGGCCCGGCAAGAAACAGCTGGCACACTCAAACTAGAGAGTCTGAGGAGCAGTTAATAAAAGAACTGCTTACAAAGGTTTGGTAAGGCATCCTGGAAATCACATCTAGGCCTGAAACAGCCAAAGAATGAAAAGATAACTAGGACATAGAGACAGAGAATTGTGTAGGGGAGGGCCGCCCAATAGAATCTGTAGCTTTTAGTCATTGGAGGGAGAACCAGCAAATCCAAGGAGACTCTGCAAGGAGAGAACCAGGGGAATACATACCCTAACCTAACTCTTCCTCCCTTTAGCCCCAGCTGTTGTCTCTGTTAGCCAAATTAAACTTGTAACCACAGGTCTAAGAAGACCGTTGCTTAGATCAGCCTTCTAAAGAAATGGCAGAGTAGAGAGTGAATGTGAAAGAGGAAATGGAAAGTATCTGTAAAGGGGTAAAAACTAAAGATTGGTAGGGATCAGATTTAAAAAGAAAAGAAATTTTGACAATATGGAGTAGGCAGTTTCACAATGTGTCAGGTTGGTGAATAGATACCCCCATAGGTCTTCGCAACACCTTCTTTTAGTCTTCCACTCCCTTTTACCTTGGGACAATATTCTCAGACTGCCTCCAGAAAGTCCAAAGTCATTCACCTGTACAGGCTCTAGTATGAGGATGATCCCAAGATTCAGTTAGTCCAAATTTCCCCATACTTAAAAATATGCCCCTATCTCCTTGGCTGCAACATCCTAATGCTATAGATGACCCCAACTTATAAAGCAGTACTACTGGGCATTATTATGTAATCTATAGTGAAAACCCCATTTGCATTTCCATGTAGGTTCTTTAGGGATTTCTTCACTCATGAACTGCAATAGCAAAGAGCTGACACCACCTCAGCTGCTAAATCTGTAATTTTAAATGAGACAAACAAGATTGTCCTGGAAAAGTAGATGGCCATGGGAAATTTTAAAGAATTCTGACATAGTCTTAAAGGCTATGTGTATGTGCAAGGCTATGTTCATGACCAGGAAAAAAAACAGAAAGAAATAGGCCCCTGTCAAACAACTCTGGCTGATATTGATGTTCTGAAAAAAACAAGGAGTTCTAAGACTCTTTTTTAAAAACTAAGTTTGAAGATGTGTCTTCACCCCACAGGTACCCAGCAACTTGTGGAAGACATGCAGACTAACATTTGAGTTAATCTTCTGACTAGTCACCAAATTATAATGACATAAAGGTGACCTGAAAAGTCAGGTGTAAAAATTTTTAAAAAGCTAGCTAGGAACTCAATGGTCACTCATTACAGAGACTATAGAATCTATAGAATCTGTCCATAAAAGTTGCTAAACGAAATAAGTATCAAGAGGAAAAAAACACTAATAAAATCATAGAGAGAACAAACTCTAGGCAGTGTAAGTATCTGGTAATGGAGCTGCTTCAATGTGTTATTTTAAATTTCAAGATTTTTAAAAAATATTTATTTTTTAGTTGTAGTTGGGCACAATACCTTTATTTCACTTATTTATTTTTATGTGGCACTGAGGATCGAACCCAGGGTCCTGAACGTGTGAGGCAAGCACTCTACTCGCTGAGCCACAATTCCAGCCACTAAATTTCAAGGTTTTAATAAAAACTATGAGACATGCAAAAAAACAATAATATATTCCATATTCACAGGTAAAAAGATTAACATAAAATGTCCTTCAGGAGGCCCAAATTTTTGAAGAAAATGGCATAAATTTTAAATGACATACATTTTAATGAAACTATGCTCAAAGAATTAAAGTATAGAATAATGCCTCACTAAATAGAAAAACAGAAATTGTACACAAAAGAGAGAAATAACCTATCTTACGAAAATAAAAATACTGGAATTAAAACTACAATAATGTAAATGAAAAATCACTACAGGGATCAATAAAAGACTTGAGATGGCAAAAAAAAAAAAAAAGAGCAAATTTGAAGATCAGTCAACAGGAATCACATAGTCGGAATAAGAGAAGAACAAAAAGAATGAAGAAAAATTGACAGTGCCCCAGACAGCAGCTTCTCAGATACCGATGGCACATCAGAAAGAACAAAAAGTATGCATAATGGAGTTTCAGCAGAAAGAACAAAAGGTGAGAAGAAAAAAAATTGAGGAAATACTGACCGAAAGTTTGCCAAATTAGATGAAAAACATTTATCTACTCAGCCAAGAAGCTCAATGAACTCCAAATAGAATAAACTCAAAGAACTAGAGATCCAAATCTACACATATCACAGTCAAATTGATGAAAGAAACAAAGAGAAAAATTTGAAATTAGCAAGAGAAAAATGACTTACTTTCTAAAAAGGATCTTCAATAATAGTAATAACTGACTTCCTACCAGAAACATTAGAGGCCAGACTATATCTTCAAAGTACTGGAAAAATAAAGACTCTCAACCAGGAATTCTTTATCTAACAAAACCCTCCCAAAATGAAGAAGAAGTTCAGATATATCTCATCTTAAATGAAATTATTATAGAAAGTAACTCAAATCAACAGGTAGAGAAAGACCAGAAGGTAACTACATAGGTAAATATTATAGGAAGGGATAAATGTCTTTGTATTATAACACTTTTCTTCTCTAACTTGCTTTGTGGGGGTGGGGGTTGAACTCAGGGTCACCTAACACCAAGTAACATCCCCAGCCATTTTTATTTTTCATTTTGAGTCTCATTAAGTTGTCCAGGCTGGCCTCAAATTCACTATCCTCCTGCCTCAGACTCCTTAGTTGCTGGGATTACAGGCATGTACCACCATTGCACCCAGCTCTAACCTGCTTTAAAATTCAACATCAAAAAGCAACAATTGTAAAACTGTGTCGGTGTGCTCATGATGTAGAAATATGCAATTACTATGACATTATAGCATAAAACAGGACAGGGATAGAGGTATAATAGAAGTTTTAGTATTTTATTGAAATTAAGTCAGAATTAGGATAGATTACAAAGGGCATAAAATGAGCATAAACATATTTAAAATTGTACAAAGTATATTCTCCAAACACAATGGAATGAAATTATAAATACAAAAAAAAAGAAATCTGAGAAATACTTAAATATACAGAAATTAAACAATATATCACTAAATAACCAATGGTTCCAAATAATCAATTCTGATGGAAATTAAAAAATGCCTTGAGATGAATGAAAATAAAAATATTCCACAACTATGAGAGACAGTTTATTCAATTCTTAGAAACTTACAACATAGAAATAGCAATATTAAAAAAAAAAAAACTCTCTAGCCAATAGCCTAATATTCCACCCAAGGAAACTAGAAAAATAAGAGCAAACTAAACCCAAAATAAGCAGAAGGAAGGAAATAGAAATTAGAGCAGAGGTAAATGATAGAGAGTAGAAAAATAATAGAGAAAAATCAATAAAACTAAAAGGAGTTTATTTGAAAAGATCAACAAAAGTTACAAATCTTTAGTTAGACTACCAGACCAAAAAAAGAAAACTCAAATTACTGAAATCAGAAATGAGAGAGGAGATATCACTAACATCCTTATAGAAATAAAAAGAAACATAGGGAATACTGAGAAGATCTGTATGCCAACACACTATATAACTTAGATGAAATGGATAAAATCTTAAAAAGATGCAAAATAAGAAAATAAAACCAAGAAGAAATAGAAAATATCAATAGACCTATAATCAATAAAGAGATTTAATTAGTCATTTTTACTCCAAACAAAAAAAAAATTCAAACCAGGTGGCTTCAGATTAATTCTACTAAATTTTTCCAAAAAGGAATTAATACTAACCCTTCAAAAACTTCTCCAAAACTAGAATTGGAGTAATACTTGTAAATACATTCTATCATACAAAGTCACTAATATTACCCAGGTAGCAAAGAAACCACAGGAAAATAACAGATCGATATCCCTTGTCAATATACATGCACAAATTCTAAACAAAATACAGCAACCTAAATCCACTAAATATATAAAGAATTTTACAACATAATCATGTAGAATTTATCCTAGCAATGCACAGTTGGTATAGTATCTGAGAATCAATCAATACAGCATATCCTATGAAAAGAATAAAGGACAAACCCTCATGATCACCTTAAAAGACTCAGGAAAAGCATTTTTCAAAATCCAACATCTTTTCATAATAGGGCACTAAACAAACTTGGTATAAAAAGGAACTTGATCAATCTTACAAAATGCATCCATGAAAAAACCACAACTGAGATGATCTTTAATGATGAAAAACAATGTTCTCCTTTTAAGATTTGGAACAAAACAAGTCCTCTCCCCAGTTCTGTTCAAAATTGTCTTGGAATTTCTAGCTAAGGGAAAGAGAAATAAGTCAAAGAGAAAGAAGAAAGAGAAGAAATCAAAACCTTCCGGACTAGAAATAAAGAAGTCAAACTATCTCTCTTTGCAAAGGCCATTATTGTAGGCATAGAAAATTCTTAAAAATTGATTAAAAACAAAACATTTTTTTGTTTTTAGTTCATATTTTTTCAATCTACTGAATCAGAAATGAACACTCAGAAATGAAAGTAAATTGCATTTATGATCACATAAAAAAGAATAAAACACCTTGTAATAAATTTGGATAATGAAGTATAGGAATTATATGCTGAAAACCATAAAACATTATTGAAATAATAAAGACATAAATCAATATTAAGAAATCACATATATATGGATCAGAAGACTAGATAATGTCAAGATGGTTGACAGATTTAAATTGACAGTTTGAATATAATCTCTATCAAAATCCCAGCTACCCCCTTTTTTTTTTCAGATATTGACATACGGTTTCTAAAATTTATATGGAAATTTATTGAACCCAGAATACCATTAATCCATTTTTGAAAAACAAATAAATAAATGTAATACATCAAAATGAAGATTTTTTTTCAAATGTTTGTTACTTCTCCCTATGAGATTCGGTTCAGTATCTAATCTATCAGCAAACTGAATGACCTTAGGCAAGCCACTTGACTTCTCTATGTTTCATTTTTCCTATTTGCCTGTGAAGAAATTGGCTTGAATCACAAAAAAAGCCTTCTAGCTCTCAAATTCTATAGTTCTGGACTAATGAATCATGATGACTTATAAATTATTTTTTTAAATATCCTTCTAGGCTACAGTGTGACCAAATTTTTGGATGTGAAAACTGCAGAAATTATTCTCTTTGGTGGGTAAAAGATAAGAATCTTATAAAGGACTAATGGCTCTTTACCTTTTACAAATGTATAAACCAGAACATAAATACCAAACTTCTCTTTGTTCTTCATAGTCTCTTTCTTTCCTCTACTCTCTCCTTCTCCATCTTCTCTTTCTCTCTCCTATTTCTTCCATCTCTCTCTCTCTCTCTCTCTCTCTCTCTCTCTCTCTCACACACACACACACACACACACACACACACACACACACACACACTTTCTCTCTCTTCACTTTACCTGCTCAAGGAAACTGTTTTTCTCCACAAAATTTCTCCAAAAATAATTGACCAATGGAATAAAAATATCATAGTATGTTTCTGGAAGAACATCATCTAATACATATTTATATTAATTCAAGAATCAGACATGTGTAGTAGAAGATTCCTTATCTGTATATAAAAGATTTATATGTTTCATTCAATTCTGCAAATAAAGATTTTTATATATTTAGACAGAAGCGATCAATAGAAGGGCAAAGAGGAGAAACAAACACTAATAGAAATTATCATACGCATTTATATTTTATAATGTAGCAACATATTTTTCATTTTTCTATATAATTTTCTCCATTTGATTTCAGAATTCTGCTAAAAACTTAAAGAACATCCAAAATAAAGGGCAAAAACAAAAATAGAAATGCCATTCCTTTGCAGTCTAGAGTAGTAACTCAAAAAAAAAAAAAAAAAAACTATTCTTAGAGCATTTTGACCTCAGAGTTTTCCATACAATGGGTTAGTCCACTCCATTACAAATTAAAAAAAAACTTCAAAAATTCAGGTACAATGAATAGAATGTTTTTCTCTGAATTTTCATCCATTTCCCCCTGATATCATTTACTTTAACTATTTGAATTCCTGCCTTACAGTGATAACTACTGTGTAAACCGTTATTTACCAAGAAATTTGTTCTTGAGTGTCTACACATGAATCTGAAATCACAAATTGCCTCTAATCACTTTCTTACAGATCTGATCTGAGTTCCCTTATTGACTGACTTTGCACCCTTATTTTCCCTGTCCTCAGCTCCACTGAGATTGAATTCCTATTTTATAAAAGCAACCCTAGTATAGACATTTTTTTAACCAACAATAGTTACTAAGATTCACTTTAAAATTCCATTCTACTGAACTCAACCACAGGAGATACCATATTTACTCTGATGATGTACAGAGAAACAGGAAAGTTATTAATATATCATTGTTTTGACTATGTAGTGTTGTTACAATTATCATCAAGAAGAATAGAATGCAATGTGCCTTACTTGTTAATTCATCAAAAAAGATTTTCATAGCATTATTTACATGCTTTGGCATATACTTGAGTAAAATCTGTGCCTTACATATAGGAAAATTTATGTTTTATTTATAGAAAACTTATAATATTAGAGAGCTAAGACCTATATACCATTTGAAATATTTGTAAATTTAGATCCATTTCTCAGATTTCAACAAAATATCAAGTTCTTTGGGGGTCTATTCAGTCATTTCAATTACTATTAGTTATTTAGTATCACAAAGGAAATTTATTCACTATAAAAAACTATCTTCTAAGATTTTAAATGACTATTCTTTGCATTTTAATATTGACCATCTTGGCCTATAAACAATTCTATTCTTGAAGGGGAAATTCCTCATTTCACTTTTAAAAAATAATTACTCAGTATTTATAATTTTTCAAGCATAATGTGAAATCCCTGGAATATAAAGACATTAAAAAATTGTTCTGTGCTCATAGGAGCTTCAGTTCTAATCAGGAAGATGGATGCACAGATAACTATTGAGCCCAAGGAAAGGGCTAAATTAAGGAGGTGATCAAATGTTATGCTAGGCTCATCACAAAACTGACATACTGGTAAGGAATAAGTGTTTGTGTATATGCCCAGGAATAAACATTTCTGAAAACTAGATATTTTAAAACTGAGATTTCTGTCAAAGTTTCAATACTCTGATTTATTAAATCACCCATGGAATTGTGAGTTAAATGACACCCTTACATATATTATCAGTTTTATAAACAATTAAATTAGTATAATAGAACTAATGCTACATCAATATGGAATATTACCATTTGTTTTTAAATTTTTGGTGATTGCGAAGTTCTTTAGGATTATTTAATGACCCAAAGTCATGATTATATAGTAGATACTCTTTTCACAATTCTTCCTTCTCTGAGGTCAAACCCTAGTGAAACATGTTTGAACTAACTAGATCTTAACAATTTACCAAAGCTGATTGACCTAAAAGTAGATCTATGATGCATATCAGTCTATCTGTCCTAGACATTTGAAAAAATAAAATTTAGAGCCCAAAACAAAGTTCCATTGCACTAAGGCTCTAAGTAAATTCAGTGGCTCTTCGCTTAGTGAGATTTCCATGGCTGTGACAAAATACCTGAGATAAACAATTTAAAGGAGAAAGGATTTATTTTGGCTCATGGTTTCAGAGGTTATAGTCCATGGTCACTTGGCCTCCTCACTTTGAGACAGTGGTAAGGCAAAAACATCATGGCTGAGAGTGCATGGTAGAACAAAGGAGCTCACAGCACAGTGACCAGGAAGCAAAAAAGAGAGAGGAGGGGCCAAAGTCCCAATATTCCCAAGGACAACTATCCTTCTATTAGGCTCCACCTCATACACTTTCCACCAGCTCCCAATAATAGCACCATCAGCTGGGGTCCAAGCCTTTAACACCAATGAGCCTTTGGGGGGCATGTAAAATCCAACCCACAACAGCTCTGCTTTTGATTTCTGAAAAATAAAGTCCAAGCTTTCCTGCAGATTTCCTGAATCAATATTCAGCTCTGAGACAGAATTTGCTGTAGTTATTTCAACAGAGAGACTATTATATACAGAACTATTAAGTAGGCACTGAAGAACCGAAAAAGACAAGAAGAAAACACAAAGGCAACACTGAGGTGGCAAGTAAGGAAGAGTAGGTCTTATGAAACTGTGAAGGGGAGGGAAGAAGTCAAAGGGTTAAAACTTGGAGGACAGTTCTGTGTATTCTCAGATTCCTGAGATGGCAGTACTGGAGACTAGTGCATTAAGTCAGCTGGGGATGAGGACTGTTCATGGTGGACAGGTTTAGGTGGCCCAGCTTTCAGAGTGGAGAAAGAAAGGAGTCCATGATATGTTAAGAGTCAGAAGCTAATAAAGATGGAAAAAGCAATGCAGTTTGAAAAAAAAAAATCTGAATTTTTTAAAGTGATTTCTGAAGTAACTCTGTTGGCAAATGAAAACTCTTCAGAGACTAACAGAAAGAGTTTGTGTCAGCATCAAAAACAGATATTAATTTAATAGCTGAGACAGGAATTATGTTCCCTGAGGACAACAAAGTCTCTAAGATCATGGTGGAATTTTTCACTGCCCAGTACAGAAATGACATTGCCTGCTCCCCCAGAGCCCCACAATGTGGAAAACAGTTCTCTGTGAAGCTCTTTGAGTTGATATCTCCAGATGCCGGAAAGTAAAATGAAACATTACTGGGGATTTAGTGTAGAGGAGTGTGGGAATGCTCTGGAGGCCAACAGAACTGGCTAGAGAATCCTAGCTCAATCACTTACTAGATACCGAGTTACCTTGGGAAAATTCCTTTATCCTCCTGGGCTTCAATTTCCTTGTCTACAAAGAAGGATATTTATATCCAAATCACAGATTGCTGTTAGAGTATCTACTTTTTCTTACAGAAGATTCACATGTACCTGCTAGAAAAGGACTCACTTCACAGATCATTCCATAGGTTATTAATACACCATAACTAGTCGGTGCAGCCTGACTGCTTTTCTGTTTGTTTAGTCATTCAACATACATTTACTAAGTTAATACCATATGTCTAACAATCTTCAGAACTCTGGAATTCCATAGTGTGAAAGACACAGTCCTGACTTTAAAAGAGCTAGCAGTCCAGAAAGGAGATGAACAAGTAAATGACAGTCATTGGTGGTGACCAGCAAGTGTTTAATACTTTATGAAAATACCATTCATTAGGGCAGCTAAGCCAAAGTTGTTACCTCTTGTCATATGGAAAAGAAGGAATCTATGTGAGATAAATACACATATATACACATATATACATATATATACATATATATTTTTTCATATATATTGCTAGAATAATTACATATACATATATACACATATATAATATACGTATATATACATATATACATACTTGTATTGTTAGACAAATCACATATACACGTATATGTATGTAGTGCTAGAGAAATCACATATACATACATATGTATGTATATGTGATTTCTCTAGCACTACATGTATGTATATATGTATATATACATATATTACATATAGAGAGAGAAATATATATAGATAGATAGATAAATCACAAGTGACCAATAAATGTGAGCTCCCTTCTGCAGAGATGTATATTAAATTTGTACTTGTCTATGACATTTTCCCATGTCTTTCCTAAACACAAGCTTTGCCTGGTTATTTTAGTCTTTTTCTATTTCATATGAAACAAGAGCCTCCTGACAAACTTTGTGTTATCCAGAGTTGTTTCAGTGCACTGGTTCATCTATCTCTGGTTTTCTTTTATCTAGGGCTGGAGTTTCTCTAAGTGCTTTTTCCTGATGAAAAGGCCAGGAGGTGACTGTGGGAATATGTGCAAGAAATGCTGACTTCTGGCTTCTGTGTGAAGACAGCGTTTGACTCCTTTCCAAAACAATCCAATCTGTGGAGAGCATCAGAGGTGAGTAGGCTGCTTTGTTGTGCTTAAAGTATTTCTGGCAATCTTTTTGGGAAAAAGAAAACATTTCTTCTCTGAAACTCAAATCTCCATAGAACGGAGCCTTTCATATATTGTTTACATGGTAATGTGTCTGTTAGGTTATCTCAGAGTTCACAAGGAGAATGATGTGCTTTTTAATAGTTGCTTTTAGCTTCCAGGTCCTGATCAAAGGCAGGACAGTTTAAATCACTATATCTTACTGTATCTAAAATTCATTTTATATCTTACTGGACATAATATGTTTATTTATTGTTACAAATGACAATTTTACTATTTCATGATGTTTTAAGATTCTTTCACATCAGAGAAATGTCTTGATAAAATCTTTACTGTTTTCACAGAGTGGCTTATACTATTTTTATTACTGTGAGCTATTCTTTTTTGAGAAGTATTTTTTCCCCTGCCAGTCATAGTACTATAGGTTGTAGAAGGGTCTCCTTTAGGAAGTTATTTTTTGTTTTCCAAAGAGTCCAGGTTTTTTAACAATTCCCCAAACAACGTTTGAACAGCTTTGTTAAGGTATTTTTGATCTTAAAAAATCATGTGGGGCTGGGGATGTGGCTCAAGCAGTAGCGCGCTCGCCTGGCATGTGCAGGGCGCTGGGTTCAATCCTCATCACCACATAAAAATAAAATATTTCAGTTGTGTCCACTGAAAACTAAAAAATAAATATTAAAAAAATCTCTCTCTCTCTTTAAAGAAAGTCATGTAATTAAAGTGTACAATTTTGTAAATTTTGACATATTTAGATACCCATGAAATTATCACTCAAGTCAAATAATTAGCATGTTCATTATCCAAAAGAGTTTCTTGTACTACTTTGTCATCTCTTTCTCTTAATCACACTTAACCCTCAAATTCCTAAGCAACCACTGATCAATTCTGCTACTACAGATTAGTTTGCATTTCCCTTATTCTTGGATAAATAGGATCACAGATAATGAGCTCTTTTCTGATTTACTTCTTTTATTGACCTATAGTTTTAGATTCACCTATGCTATTCTTCTTACCAACATATGATTTCTTTTTATTGTTGAGTAGTATGACATTTTAAGAATGTACTATAATTTATCAAGCTGTTCATAGACACTCAGAATTGTTTCCATTTTGGGGCTAATCAATGAGGCTTCTTGATCATTCTTGTATAAGACTTTTTATGGGAATACACTTTCATTTTCTTGGGAAAACACCTACAGATAGAATCATAAAATAATAGGAAAGGCACATATTTAAATTTTTAAATTTTGCTTTTTTTTTTTTTTTTGATACTGGGGATTGAACTCAGGGAAACTTACCCACTGAGCCACATCCTGGCGCTATTTTGTATTTTATTTAGAGACAGGTTTCACTGAGTTGCTTAGTGCCTTGTTTTGCTGAGGCTGGCTTTGAACTTGTGATCCTCCTGCCTTGACCTGCCAAGCCACTGGGATTACAAGCACGTGCCACAGTGCCCAGCTAAGTTTTGCATTCTTAAGACAGTGTATGAGGGTTCTAGTTTAAGCACTTGCTTGTCAGCACTTGATGTAAACAGCCTTCTTAATTTCAGCCATTCTAAACAAGTGTATGGTAGTGTCTTACTATGATTTTAATTTATATTCCCTAATGACTACCTGCAAGTATGGGGAGCACCCTAAGACTATGGCTCCAGGACTAATTTCATGAAAATTTATACTCAGTCTCCAGAAACTCATCAAGTTTATCATCTGTTTCTTCCAAAGTCTATGGCTCCAGGTAAGCAGATTTGGGCTTCTGTATCTCTCTGGATGTGCCTGGCTCTCCTGATTTGGGGGTGGCAGCTTGTCTTGAAACTGTAGTTCTCTGATAGGTCCAAGAACAATCTTTGATTTTCTGTTCATCCGTTTTTTCTCATTGTGAGGATGGAAATTATGATTTCTAAGCTTACTGCAAGTCAGAGCTGAAGCTGTGTATCCCTAAAAAGGTTTTAAACTAAATATTTAACCACAATTTATTCAGTATATTTGGGCTACCCTGGTTACTTTGTTTGTTTCTTTTGTGAGCTTTGAAAGTTCACATTTTCAAGGAATTTGTCCATTTTATTTGCCATTATGTATCCATATAAAGTTTTTAATATCTGTAAAATTTGTAATCATGTCACCTATCTCATCTCATTTCTGACATTAACAATTTGTCTTCTCTATTTCCTTATTACTCTGGCTAGAGGTCTATCAATTTATCAGTATTTTAATAAGTTCTAAAATGATCAGCATTTACTTTCATTGACTTTTCTCTATTTGGCTTATGTTTTCTTTATTAGTGATTCCATTTAATATTTATCATTTTCTTTATTTTGTTTGAGATTTTATTTAATTTTTTTAATCTGGCTTCTTAATAAGATGAAAGCTAAGACTATTGATTTGAAAATTTTTCTTTTCTAATAAAATTGTTCAGTGCTACAAATTTCCCTCTATGTGATACATTAGCTGCATCCCACATATTTTGATATGCTGTTTTAATTTCCGCTTAGTTGAAAATACTTTCAATTTTTATTGCTGCTTTGGATTGGATTATTTTAAAGTGTGTTATTTATTTAAATAGTATGGTTTTTCCTCTATTATTATTGGTAACTTATTTAATACAGTTTTGCTGAAAGAACAAAGTATGAATTAACTCCCTTAAAATTTACTTTGATTTGATTTTTGGTTTGAATGTGGTCAATTTTAATTTGTGTTTTGTGTACATTTGATATGCCTGTTGTTTGATGGAACGTTCTACAAAATGACATAGGTCAATGTGATCTATAATGTTGTTCAAATTCTTACATTTTAATTGAATTTTTGTTTATTGGTCTTATCCATTATTGAGAAAAGATGCTAAAATCATCAAACTAACATTGTGTGTCAATTTCTTTCAGTTCTAACAGTTTTTTTCATTTTAGAACTCTGTTACTATATACACAAATTTTTAAGAAACTGGTACTCTTGATAAATTGATCTTTGGTAACATTACAAAATGACTCTCTTTATATCTGGTTATATTCTTTCTGAAATCTAATATGTCTAAAATCAAAATAGCCACACCAGCTTTCTTTTAATTAGGACTGTTGTGGCACATATGTTATAGTGCCATGCTATTTTCTGCCAACTTGTCTCCTCATATTTAAACATTGTTGCAGATTTCTTATGGGCAGCATATAATTGTGTGTCCAGCTTATCTATCAAACTCTACCTTTTGATTGGGATGTTTAAGGCATTTATATTTAAAGTGATTTTTTTTGTATATTTGAGTTCAAACAGAACATCTTGAAGATTGTGTTCTATGTGTTCTTTTATCACTTTTCTTTCTTTTTTTGTCTTTGGAATCAATTAAGCACTATTCATTATTTCATTTTATCGCTTTTTGGCTTAATGCCTATACCATTTGTTATGCCATTTTAGTTGTTGTTTTATCATACACCTTTAATTTACTACACCTTATTTCCATATTGTTTATCATTTCATTTAGAAGTGTTTTACACAAGTTCTTTACAGAAGTTTCAACTTAGAGTTTGCCCTACTGCTTTCATGAATTCTACTCATGTGTACATTATAAATCCAAATATATTATTGTTTTATATTTGAATGCTTATTATCTTCATAAAAATATTAAGAAAGGAAAGTCCCTATGTTTACCCAGGTTGCTATCAATTCTTTTGCTTTTCTTTCTTTTTTGGTATAGATTCAAGTTTCCATCTGATAAAATTTACTTCTAGTTGAAGGAGTTCTCTTCATAAGTCTTACACTGTAGATATCTGCATGAAGAATTGTTGTAACTTTTATATGTCTAAAAAAAAGTCTGTAACCTCTTTTTTGAGAAATATTTTGACGAGCATGAAATTCTAGGTTGACATTTTTTCTTTCATACTCTAAAGATACTGTTTCTCTTTTTGCTTCTACCGCTTCTCATAAGAAATCTACTGTCATCTCTATCTTTATTCTTCTGAAAATAATGCATATATTTTTCTGAGTGGTTTTGTGATTTTTTTCATTACTAGTTTTAAGCACTTTGATTATGATGGGCCTTTGGGGTTCACTAACTCTCCTGTAATTTTCACCAAATTTGAAAATTTTTCATCTATTTTTAAGTTCTCCTTCTTTACCCTCTCCTTAGGAGACTCTAATAATTTATACATTTAGGTTCATAGATTTTCTCAAAGTTCACAGTGATCTTCTCTGAAAATATTTTTTCTCTATATGTTTTATATGGGTGATTTCTAATTGCAATATCTTTACATTCACTAATCTTTTGTGCTATACCATCTAATCTTCTGTTAATAGTTCTCTGTGTTTTTGATCTCAGAAATTGTCATTTCATGCCTTAAATTTTTATTTGCTCAATCTTTCCTTCATCTTTTTCAGCATATGGAATGTGGTCATTGTCAATCTTTTAATGTCCTTTTATTAAATGTACTATCTGTGCCATTTTTCAGTTCATTTGCATTGATTAACTTTCTCCTCGGGATGGGTTCCTGCATGCTTGGTAATTTTACTTCAATCTCAAGCACTGTAATTTATTCCTTGTAGGGTACTGGATAGCTTTGTATTCCTATAAATGTTTTTGAGATTCGTTTTGGGACATATAAATTGTTTGTAAACTGTTCAATCCTTTGGGGCCTAACTTATAAGTTTTCTTAGGTAGGAAGAGGATATTTAATCTAGGGTTGTTTGTCCACTAATGATGACCCCTAAATCCTAGGTTTCTCACTCTGGCTTTTGGCAACAACCACTCTTCCCAATGATGTGTGAGCTCCGTACAACGTTCCCTATACTTCTTTGGGGTATTCTTCCCCACCCCTCAACTTTGGGTAATTCCCTAAATCATCAGTAATTGACTGACTATTTGAGGGAAAGTCTCTGATGATTTTCTGGTTTTCTTTCTGTGCAGCTGTCTTTCTTCTGCTTCTCTACCTTTAAAGGCCAGCTCCCTTATCCCCTCAGAACCTCCACAGCAGTCTCCTCTACTAAGGGGGCAGGTGCTCCTTTCCTGAGCCTTGTCCTGGGAATCTTTTTCTGGGTGAAAACCTGGGAGGATCATAGCATTTAAATGATTTCCCATTTCTAAGGATCAACATCCTTAATTGCCTAATGCCTGGTGTCTTGAGAACCTTTGTTTCATGCATTTTGTGTTTTTATATATATAGGTTTTCAGGTAGGAGGATAAATATAGTCCCACTTACTCCACCTTGACCAAATAAGGAGGCTTTCTTAGACTTGTGCGGTCACCTCACTTATCGCTCAGTTTGGTGTGCTTGCACCACGTGTAGCTCAATCGAAACCCATACCTGTGCATACCTCGAGCTCCAGTGGGTGACTGATTTCTTAGTGGTGACTTTTGTTGTTGTTATTGAATTTTTAAGATTATTTCCTTTAATTTTT
Source organism: Callospermophilus lateralis (assembly GCF_048772815.1). Classification (NCBI taxonomy): domain Eukaryota; kingdom Metazoa; phylum Chordata; class Mammalia; order Rodentia; family Sciuridae; genus Callospermophilus; species Callospermophilus lateralis. Next base: position 120,066,657 of record NC_135306.1, on the reverse strand, counting down.
CTTTTTATCCTTATCTTAGGATTCATTTTTATGTAATGATAAAAGCATGGAACATAATTTGTTCTGATTCAGTCCTCAGTACTTGTCCTTCCCCTCCTCTCCTGCCTCCCCCATTCTCTTCCCTCTACTCTACTGACCTTTCTGCTATCAACTTGTTTATTTTTTTAATGAGTGTTTTATGGATATACAGAATAATGACATTCATTGTGGGATATTCCTATGTATATAGAAAAGTTAGGTCAGATTCATTCCATTGTTCTTTCCTTATCCCATCTCTTCTCCCTCTCCTTCAATTCTTTGTCTACTTCACTGATCTTTACTCTATTTTTTAATCCCCTCTGTCCCTAATTTGGATTACTGTCCTCATATCAGAGAAAACATCTGACTTTTGACTTTGGGGGACCAGTTTGTTTGACTTAACATAATAGTCTTCAGTTTTATCTCTTCACCGTCAAAAGTTATAATGTCATTCTTCTTTATGGTTGAGTAATATTCCTGTGTGTGTGTGTGTGTGTGTGTGTGTGTGTGTGTATTATATGTAAAATTTTCTTTATCCAGTCATCCGTTGAAGGGCACCTAGGTTTGTTCCATAGCTTGAATATTGTGGATTTTGCTGCTATAAACATTGTTGTAGCTGTATCACTGTAGTATACTGCTTTTAAGTCCTTTGGATAAATAATGAGGAGTGGGATAACTGGGTCATAGTTCCATTCCAAGTTTTTTCAGGAATCTCCAAACTGCTTTCCAGAGTAATTGAACCAATTTGCAGTCCCACCAACAGTGTATGAGTATACCTTTTTCGCGTAGGGATAACTTTTACTCGATTCCCATCATATTACTGAACATTCAATAAAAACAAACTTATACTTCATCTTTCAAGGAGGGTATGCAGAGCTACTCCCCAGTTTAGTTCTCAAATATGGAGAAGTTATTTGATAATCCCTGAAAATGGATGGGGCTTTAGTTAGCTGTGCTGGAGAAATCACTAAGTTTTCAGGTGATTTTTACTAGTTTTTCAGCCCTATCATAATACATATTATTTTTTACCTGCATGGAATATAACTTTACATGATCCATTGCTTTGTTTTGTTTTGTTTCCTGCCTTTAACATTAACACGTACTAGTTTCTTTCTAGAAAGCAACACGTTATGCCTATTTACAGTTTATTTTACTGGAGGAGTCACAGTGCTTTATTTGAAAGTGACATGAAGATCTCTAAAGATTCATGCCATGTTTTTGAAAGATTATAAGAGAGATCTTAGGTGAGATGCTTTCAGATAATTCCTTATTTCAGTAATCATTATTATATTCCTGATTTCTTTATTATAAAAGTTATCACAATTTATAATTTCTTATCTAAGCTCATATACCCTCACATTCTACATTGGCAGAGGGGGCATTGTTTCCTATGTACATTTAAAATACTATTTGGGGTTGTAATGTTTACATTACTGTCATCTTGATATATATATTCATCTTTTGTGGATTATTTCGGTAATGTAATTCATATTGAAAATAATAAAAAGCCAAATTCAGCAGATGTAACAGTAGCATATGACTGACATAAAAATAGGTGAACCACTTTCAGCTTCATCCTAATGATTATCAAATATTAAAGAAGACAGGTGAATGCAGTCTTAAATCATTAACAATCTTTAAGAACATAATGATTAGAATAGAGAATAGTATATTTCTCTATTTTACACTTAAAATGTGTAATAAACTAACAAAGTTATCACCTCATATTATCTAAATTTTCCAGGTGCCTGCTGAGTATTCTATAGACACAGGAACTCTGAGTGGTACAAAATCATGTTGTAAGAAATGCCGCCTTTCAAAAGCTCAATACAATTTTAGACCTTAAAATCCACCTGCAGACCTCAGGTTGGAATCACTCTTTCAGAAGTTAACTTTGATTGGGGCATAGTTATATACATTTGATTACTGTGTAATATATTATGGCCAAGATAATAGTGTCTCTTGCCCCAAAGTCAGAAAATTTCTGAAGAGAGAACTGAGATTGTTTTCTCAAAAGGAGCGGACAATTGCGATTCCATAGGTTATCCATTATGAAAACCAAAATGAACAAAATCAGGACCAGTTTTATAATTTTATGTGGCTTAGCAGTCAAATATCATTCATAGGCAATTATCATTTATGTAATCAGTTTAAAAAAATATTTACAGTCTTTTTAGGCATTAAAATAACTAGAAAGGCTAGAATATTAGAAAGTCCAGGGATCTATCTCTTTGAGTGAGGCAACTATGTGTTTACAAAACAAAAACCCTAATGTGAGTCTTGATTTTTTGCTGTTGGCACCAGTGAAATCCCTCATGGAAGCCAGTCTTGTTTCAACAAGAACAGAAAGCACACACTTAGTCAAATTGCATTCACCACTTAGTTGTTCCAGGGTTTAAACTCCCTAGTTACTGTCCATATTCATGCTCCTGTCCCAAATCAGAAAGATAATATTCTTTTCAAATGGCATGGCAATAAGATAATTATGATTTTTTTAAAAAAAATCCTTCCTGGTTCAATTTCCTTTAAAGTTGAAATTCATTTAAGCAACAAAATGATGAACAAACAAAGATACTTTGGACAGGAATGATTCAAGTTTTATTTAATTGTTAAATTTTGACTTAAGATGTTTTCTTAAACCCCTCAAACCCACCTCCCCCAGTAACCCTGCATCCTGAGGCCTGACCCATGTTCCAACCTCAAATCACCTGACTCTCATGGAGTTTTAAGATCTCTTACTAATATCTCCAAATGCAGGTAGATACCTTTCAAAAGTAGCTTCGAAAGAATTAAAGAAAGGTCTATATACCAGCCACAGTGTGGTTCTTTAGATAATTCACAGAAATTCTGCCATCCCAAGAAGTAAAGCAGCCAAGTCTTTTTCTAGATGAGATGATAATGGAAACAAAGCCACAAAATTAAACTCTGTGCTGAAACCTTTACAACACAAGACTATTAACTCCTAAAGCCTCTAAGTCAGTGTCTCACAGTTGATTAATTAACATATCTTGGTTATAGTGAGAACTTTTCCAAATCTCTATTCCTTTGGTGACTTCTTAGAGCAGTATCAATAAATGGCTTATAAATAAGCATGACTTTTCCCCCACTGGTTTCCTTCAAAGCCTGAAATGCCTGGGTATGGAGCAAAAAGGATTGAAAAGTTTTAAATATTCACAAGCTGTGGGCACAATGCTCCAGAGCCTGGGGATATAATAGAGGAAAACTGAGCTGTTCCAGTGTGAGTAATTCAAGCAATTATCAGAGGAATGCATAGAGCATGTACAAGACTTTAAAATATAGTAATATTGTCAAGGAGGTGTGATCAGAGCTATTAGGCTGAGAGTGAGGAAGTGTCACTGGTCAATTGGCATTAGCCAGGTTGAGGCCTTTTGCATTGGAAACTGCCCTGGATTTAGGTCAGAAGACCTGATTCCTACCTCTGCTCTAACATTATCATCTACATGACCTGAGGCAAGTGAATTATAGTCTGATTCAGTTCCTGCAGAAATAACATAATTCTCCGATGACAGTTTTAGGATATGATTTTTTAAAAATAAAAGCATCTGGAGTCTAAGGAGATGGACTTAAGTCTTGGCTTTCACGGTCTGAATTAATGTCTTTGAACACATCACTTAACTTCTTAGAATCTTTATCTTCCCACAGTGTATATAAAAACTTGCTGGCATAACCCCGATGCCTGTACAGGCTACCAGAGGGCAAACATGCTTCAGGTCCATATCAGGTAACTAACCAGCACTCAAAGAATGAGAGCCAGAAATGACCTGGGCTAAATGGACAGTGAACACTGATCTATACCCATACTAAAAGGGATTCCTAGAAACAAGTAAGTCGACTGTAACTTTGTGAATTTATTTATTCTAGGAATTTTCAACCTTATTTATTTTAATTGGCTTAGAGGCATGCACTATGATAAATCTGTTTGATATGCCAGAGTGTTTGGAGGGTATAAATGGGATTCATGTTGAAAAAGTGTGTGACAGGTGGATTTTGGGTGCACTCTATAAAACAAAGATCCCTACAATGTTTTTTATAGCTAAGTCCTTTCCCATCTCTTTGAAATTCCATTTTTCCTCAGCCAACACTGACTAGGCGTAAAGAACAGCAAATAATTTTTAACATTTTAGAGTAAACAAAGATAGAATAATAAAGTTTTTATTGGTGTTTTTGGTTATTTTGCAATCTCCTTTTCTAAAAACAACACTATTAAAGAATGTAAAGCAAGTAAGCAAACAAAAAAGACTCCATCTCTGATAAAATAGCAAACTTCTACTCCAAGTTAAAGACCAGTGAATTCAATATTAGATGCTATGGATGCAAGTAAGAACCTAAAAGGAAAAATAATTACCAAGATAAAATTAGTTTGAAAGACACAAAAAGGAGAAAGACATTCATTACAATAGCAAAAATTTAAAAACCTATCAAACCAAGTGTTAACAAGTATGTAGAACAACTGGAACGCTTAGGTATAATTGTTGAAAGGTAATATGGTATGGCTTTGCAGTTTCTTTAAGATAAACATACATCTACCTTATCATCAAGCCATTTTACCCTTAGATGTTCATCTAGGGTTAATAGTCTAAGCAATAGATCGCACAAAGACTTGGATGTAAATGTCATAGCAGTCATTTCTGTTATAGCCAGACTGGAAGCAGACTACCAGATGAATGGATAAACTGTGGGATAGTCATAGAAAGAAATATAACTCTGCAAAAGGAACAAATGATTGGCACATGCAATAACATAAATGAATCTCAAAATAGTTACATGTTATGTGACAGAAGATAGACATAAGTACCATCCTGTGATTTTTATGTATTTTTAAATTTTTAACTGATACATAAACATTAAAATTATATATATTAATAGGGGACCATGTAATGTTTCAATACAAGTATACATTGTATAATACTTAGATCAGGTTAAAGAGAGTCAAATCCTCAAACCTTTGTAGTGAAAATTTCCAAAATCCTTCTAGCTTCCTGAAATATACAGTATATCATTGTTGCTATAGTCACCTTACTATGCAATAGCACACCAGGACATTTTGCTCATATCTATCCAACTTGGTACCCCCTGATCTACCTTTCTCCACCAATCCCCACTCTCCCCAGACTCCAGTAATCATTCTTCTTTCAACTTCTATGAGATCAACTTTAGGTTTCACATATAAGTGAGAAAATGTAGGACTTTGTTTTTCTGTGCCTTGTTTCATTTAACAAAATAAGTTCCAGGTCCATTTGCGTCGCTACAAACAACAGGATTACATTTTTTAAAAATGTAATTCTTTTTAGGACTAAATAGTAATTGGTGTAGACAAATGTACCACATTAATGGAGACTTTAGTTGCTTCCATCTTGGCTATTGTAAAGACTGCTTCAGTGAAGATGGGAGGGCAGATGTGCCTTTGACATGTATTTCATTTCTTTTGGATATATGCTCAGGAGTGAGGTTGTTGGATCATATAGTAGTTTTATTTTTAATTTTTAATGTTTTTAATCTCCATATTGTTTCCCATAATGGTCGTACTAATTTACTTTTCTGCAGGGTTTCTGTTCTCGATTAAAACACTCAGGGGTCACTCCAGTTGAACTGGGCTGACTGGGCTGCACGAAATAACCACACAAGAGACAGAAATACCTTTTTCTTTGGGGTTGCTGTGATGGCTCCTCTGTCGGTCCACAGGGAGAGAGCTAGAGCACGCACTGACCCCCCTTTTATTGAGGAGAAGCTATTCAAATGAGGCAAGGGGTCACGTTTCAAGGGGCTGAGTCAAGCTTCAGGATGTCCACTGTTAGCAGGTTGACTGACATCTAGGAAGGCCATACCGAAGGGCACAGTAAGATAAGGGGACACACAAAAGGTGTTTCCATGGAACATTCTATTCCAAACAGGGCAAGGGGTAATATTACAAAGGAACATAGCTCCACCCATGGGGCTGTAGGAAGACACACCCCATGCAGGAAGACTCTGTCCCTCAAACCCAAGAAGGGCGGGGCAGTCTTGGCTGCTGCCTGACTGCCTCAATCACCCAGCCAGGGAGTGACTCAGTCACGTGCAAGGTTGGTCTCTCACACTTTTCTACCAACAGCATGCAAGGGCTCCTTTTTTTTCCACCTCCACATCAGCACTTGTTACCTTTCATCTTTTGGGTAATGTCCATTCTTACCAGAGGTGAGGTGAAATCTCATTATAGCTTTGATTTTCATTTCCCTGTGATTTCACTTATTTAAAATTCTAGCAAATGCAAAATAACTTATAGTGCCAAAAGGCAGATGAATGGTTGATTACTGATATCTGTGAGATAGACACAGAAGAAAAGACTTACACATGGGCATGAGGAAATTTTTGAGAGAGATGGATAAATTCATTAATTTGATTGTGGTTATGGTATCAGATATATATACTCATATGTCAAAACTTATCAAATCAAGTCATATTCTTTAAATAAATGCAGTTTATTGTATATTACATACCTCTATACAGCAGAGAAAAAAGTGGTGTCTAAGTACATGGCTCTTAAGGTTTGTGAAAAATGTTTTAGATAATTTTATAAACTTAGCTAGCATATAATGTTTTAATATATAATTATGTATATTGTTGATCTTCTAAAATGCAAGAAAAGTCACTGAAAATTTCCAGTCTTTTCCTCTCTCCTTTCTCACCTTGGATTAAGCCCTATTTGACACGCACTGTGAAAACTCACTGTAACTTCTGGTGGTTTCGATAGGTCTTATAATTACTGATCCCTGCTGCAGCTGTTTATGACAAGCCTGAATTAAATTGAAGTGCTTCTGACACTTTTTAAATCTAAAGCCAACAGAAATTCTCATTTTTCCAATATACAATGACAGGCCCAGACCACACATATCTGTCATGATGAAAATGAGAAAAACTGATCTATTAAAGGCAATAGACGGGTGAAAAAAAAAAAAAAAACCCTGCCTGTAAGAAATTCATGTGCAGCAAAGTCATTTAGAAAGAGTATTAGTAAAATGGTCAGAATTATACATGGAAAACACATCCCTCTGCCTCCTTTGACCTCCACAAATGACAGGGAAACTTGAAATTGAATATTAATATCCGATAGAATTTTTAAAAGGAAAAAAATAAGGAAACAAAGAGTAATGGATAATAATAAAGTGTAAATTTTTAAATGAATTATGATACATAAAATTGTATAGCAGCATTTTTAAAAGAGTGAGATGGGAAGCCAGTGGAGATTTTGAAATGTGAGTCAACTTACATTTATAAAAAAAATCATTCTGTGCTCTGTGTTCTGGTGGTCACACTGTGGCTTCAGTGTATATTTGCTTCACAGGTACAATGGAGGAAGTGGAGAAACCAGTTAGGAGGGAGATATGGCAATAATCAAGACAAGAATTGATGGGGGCATAAACCAGAAGAATCATAGAATTGATGTAATAAAATGCATGAGCTGATGACATTCTGGACTTTAAGGTATTATAATAGAGTAAATTTTTTCATAATGTAGTTTCCAGATACAGATAAGAGTCATGAAAGGTAGATTGAGAGGCTCTGTACTAGTTATCTATTTTCATATAACAAGTTACTCCAAAATTTAATGGCTTAAAACATTTGTAACTTTCAGTTTCTGTGGGTCAGAATTTATTCCACTGATTACATTTTTTATTTCAATAATTATATTTTTCATAAACATTGTTTTGTCTTCTTTTTTTAATCTTGTTTTAAAACTTCTAGTTCTTTTTAAATGAAGCCATGCCTTCATTTAGGTCTTTGAACATTCCCAAGACATTCTAAATTTTTTTCAGACTATGTGATAATATTATAGATACTGTCACAGGGTGAGATTTGGGGAGGCCTCGGTTAGGGGTAAGTGTATTTTGCATGTGGAGGAACATGAAACCTTGGAGGCCAGAGTGTGGCAACCAGCCTCTGAGATGGTCCCATACAATATGTCTGTGTGACTTCTGGGATTTGATTAAAACATACAGTTTCTGTCTTGATTTCTCTCCCTCAGACCATGTGCTCTGAGGGAAGACAGCTATCACGTCATCAGAAGCCCAAAGGTAAAGAACTGTGTCCATTCAACAATCCTTGCAGAACTAAAGCCTCATGTTAGCAGATAGATAAGTGAAATAGATTCTCTAGTTCCAGTCAGTTTTCATAACCACATCCCCAACTATCATCTGCACCACAACTTCATGGCCAACCCTGAGCTAGAATAACTAAGCTAAAACCTGACCCACAGAAACTGTAAGACACAAATGTTTTAAACCACTAAGTTTTAGAGTAACTTGTTATATAATAATAAATAACTAATACAGAGCCTCTCAATCTATCCTTCTTGACTCTATCTGTTCTTTTTATAGTTTGTTTCCCTGTATCTGGAAACTACATTATGGACAAATTCACTCTCTGTCCTGCTCAGAATTTATTCCACTGATTGCATGTTTTTTCTTTCTTTACTTAATTTTAACCTCCTAGTTCTTTTTGTTTTTTCCTAGTTCTTTTAAAATGAAGCTCTGCTTTCATTTAGGCCTTTGAACAGCCTCAAAACACTACATTTTTTCAGGCTATGTTATATTTATTTCAACTAAGTTAAGGATAGCATCTCTGATTATTGACATTTATAATGGCTGCCTTTTTGAGTTTGAGGATTTTCATCTTTAGTCTTATTTTGGGTAGGAAATTTTTGGTTTTGTTGTTGTTTTACGTAACACCTCCCTCCCTTACACAAAACTAGTTTTTTGTTATCTGTACGTAGGTTTTTGAGCTGTGATCTACAACCAGGAATTGCAGTGAGCTCTTCAAAATAACTATTCCTTGATAATACTATGAATGTTGTAGACCAAAATAAAGCCAATGAATATCTTTATTAGATTTTCTCCCAGAGGGCTAGGGGTGTGTCTCAGTGATACAGCACTTGCCTAGCATGCAGGGAGGCCCTGGGTTCAATTCCCAGCATCTCACACTCACACATACACACACATGCACACACACACACACAAAATGGCAAAACAAAACAAAAATGGATTTTATATGAGAACCTGTCTCCTTAGACCTTCAGCTTCAGCATCATTCAGAGCAGTTTCTTTCAGCCTTTTCACATGTGTTGCTGGTTGCAGAGTCTGCTCCACTGTTCAGCTTCAAGAAGTGGGGATGAACCCTTCATTCCAAGTGGAATCCTTTAGGCTCTTGTTGTTTTTTAAGAGCTCAAGTCCTAACCAATTGCAGAGAGGTGCCGGGGGTGGGGGGAGGTGGGGAGGCTGACTATTTAGAAAAATTATTTGTTGAAATCCATATGTATGGACCTCCCTGAAGATAAAATGGTTAGAAATAAGTCTGTGCTCACTGAGAACATAATTTCATATCTTCCAAGTAATTCTCCCAAATTATGCAAGGAAGAACCCTTTGCATAACACACCTGCTGGGGTGGGGGTGGGGGTGCTCTTTAAATCTTCAAAGTTCAAGTCACACAGTGTTCCTTTCCTATAAACAATACCATGCCACATGCAATGCCCTTAACAATTTACCTGAGCATATCATCTGTAGATGAGGATTTTTCCAAGCATAAGAAAGTACATTTTTCTTCCCCTAGTTTTGGTGAGCCTTATTCATATTCTTGTATTAAAATGTCTTTACAATATCCAGCACAGTGCTCCATAGTCATCAGACTTTAATGCTTGAATGCATAGATTTCTGTTTTCCATCACCTGCTTTTGTTCATTCACGTGTCCATCCATTTTCATCTTTGAATTAATCTTCCTTTAAAGGATGAATTATGAGATTTTAGAAAACAATATAAAAGGTTTCTATCTAACAAGGACTGGAAGGGGTTCCTATAAGTGAGGAAATATACATGTGTGGGGGGGTAAGATAATGGGGGAAAAAATCATGTTATTCTCAACAGTGATTTCCATTAAAAGTTGTAAAAGGTGAACTGAAGAAAATTCCCAAAATCTGTCATGATGCAAAAGATAAATCTAAAGACCCAGTCATGGGGAAGGGTAATAATTTGCAACTGCTCAGAATGATGGACTAGGAAATAAGTCCCTGGGTGGGGATAAATTGTGTCTGACCTCACTGCTGTCTTGTCTTCCATGGATAAATGGCCATATCCTGTACCTCTATTTGTTCATCCTTCTACTCTCAATTTCAATGACACTTGAAGGCTATACATTTTTCTAATTCTCATTTAAGCAAAATAAAGTGTTCTTTCATATAAACTTTCACAGTACCTATGTATAGAGATATGTCAGGTACATTAAATTGACTATTAAATATATGATTACACCTAGACTAAATGACATCTCAAGGATTAACTCTTGCAAGACTGTCAGCAACAAGACTGCTTGCTAGGGGAAGCCTTCTCCAGGAATACACATTCTCCTTCCCTAAGGCTCCACTGCTCTTGACAATTTCTTCAAGTATTGCAATTATTATGGTATAGTAATTGGTTTTTAATTTCTCCCCACTAAGTCACCTCTTCTTGAGGCAAAAGAATATTTTTTTTCTATCAACATATAATCTCTGGTCTGCCAGATACTAGGATCTCAAAATTACTTATTTTATGTAAGAATTGAATATACACATACATACACTTACCTATTCAAAGACTGGGAAATGTTTTTATATTTTTTTGTTGTTTCTTTTTTAGGTTCTGTATTTGTGATAGTGTCCAATATATAATAGATGTTCCATAGATGTGAGCAGGGTTGAAGTAACGAAACTATTCTTGCATCCATGGGGTTGCCATTGGTGGAGAATTCTGTCTAAAAGTAATGTTATATGGGTCCCAGACAGTACACAGGTTAATGCTCATCTTGGGTACAGACACTCTACACCCTTAAAATTGAAGAGTGATTTAGACCATATCTTTCTACTTTTCATAGTTCAATGTATACCGATTTGGAAAGTAATTAAATGACACTTATTGGAATGGACATTTGTTTCTAAATGTGGAAGCAAGTTTAATTCCACAGAATTCTCCATCTGGAATGTTACTATGATCAAGTATATAGTAGTGCATACTTTGATATATTACATCTAATCAGAGAGTTGGATGGTCAACACAGAAATAAAATGTAGAGGAAATTTTGTTCTTTATTACTATTTCAGACTTACTATAGATAGACATATAAACTTATCAGGACTTCAGCTGGTTATATAACTTTCCTCCACCATCCAATTCCATAACCATATCCTTGACTGTGTCATTCCCAATAACTACATCATGCCTGAAATCTAGATTCTAACTCATTACTCTTTAAATGTTACCTCCTATTCTCGTTACTCTCATTGATCCCACTTGTTTTTTCAGAATCTACAACTTCTCTATTTTTTTCTGAATTGCTAAGAATGTTGAACATTTTTTCATATATTTGTTGGCCATTTGTATTTTTTTTCTTTTGAGAAGTGTCTGTTTAATTCATTTGCCCATTTATTGACTTTTTGTGTGTTAAGTTTTTCAAGTTTTTTATATGTTCTAGACAGCAATCCTCTGTCAGAAGAGTAGCTGGAAAGATTTTCTCCCTTTCTGTAGGTTCTTTCTTCAAATTCTTAATTGTTTCTTTTTATGTGCAGAAGCTTTTCAATTTGATGCATTCCTATTTATCAACTCTTGACATTATTTCCCGAGTTTTGGGGGTTCTGTTGAGAAAGTTGTCAGCTGTGCCTCTATGCTAGAGTGTTGATACTAGGAGTTGCTTAGTTTCTGTTCTGATTCCTAGACCTTTGATCCATTTTGAGTTGATTTTTGTGCAAGACAGAAATCCATTTTTATTTTTCTACATTCATATGTAGAATAACCAGTTTTCCCAAGACCACTTGTTAAAATGCTTTTCAATGTGTTTTTGGCACCTTTATCAAGATTCAGATAACTGTAGATGTGTAGGTTTGTCTCTGTGTCTTCTATTCTGCTCCATTGGTCTATGTGTCTGTTTTTATGCCAATACCATGCAGTTTTTGTTACTATAGCTTTGTAGTATAATTTGTGATGCCTCCCTCGCTGCTTTTTTGGCTTAGAATTGCTTTGATTCTTATGGGTGTTTTATTATTCCAAATGAATTTTAAGACTTTTTTATAGTTCTGTGAGGAATGTCATTAGTATTTTGATGACCATCCCTGAGAATCTATAATTGCTTTTGGTAACATGGCCATTTTAATGATATTAGTTCTGCCTATCCATGAGCATGGTAGATTTTTTCCATCTTCTGATGTCTTCTTCGATTTCTTTCTTCAGTGTTCTATAGCTTTCATTATAGAGGTCTTTCACCTCCTTGGTTAGATTTAGTACTAGGTATTTCATTTACTTATTATTTTGAGCTAATTGAGGATGGAATTGTTTTCCTGATTTCTTTCTCAGAAGATTCATTGTTGGTATATAGAAAACCTATTGATTTTTGTATATTGATTTTATAACCTGCTACTTTGCCAAATATGTTTTTAGTGCTAGCAGTCTTTTGGTATGACCACCAATTTCAATGGGCATATAGCATGGAATGGTAATTCTATATGATTCTCTCATTCTCAAAACAACCATTTCAGAACTTCTTTCTTCTACCACATTCAGTTGATAAACTTGTCTTAAATTTCAATGGGGAAAAAAAATCCTGGTAGTAACATCTTCCACTTCTTACCTTCAAGAACCTATATCCACATTCTCTGCTTTTTTCTCTTATTTTTATGTAGGAGGAATTTCTGCTATTTAACCTTGCAACTATGCTATAAGCCCAATCCCTCTTTACCATCTCAAGAACTTCACTACTCAATTTCCTTTTTCCTCCTGCATTAGTTATGTTCCTAAAGAAATAGGCCAGTACTCATTATTACCCTCTTTACCCATCTGAAGTTTTATTCTGGTGAACGAAAATGAATTCTCAAAGATATTTGTGCTAGTATTGTTATTTTCTCAATATGCTTTCTCTGTTCAAGACCAAGGTGATACCATTTTTACTTTTCAGTCATGCCATACATACAGAATGGATTGGAAAGGAGATAAGAACAAATAACAGCTAGATGCTGCTGACCATGAACATCTGAAGGCCAACTTAGTGACAATTTAAACTCGATCCTACATTTTATGGAATGCAAAATATCTGAATGTTTCTCTAAAACAAGGGTGCATCAAAGGCCTAGCCCTGAGAGGAAATGGCTTTTCTAGAGCAAAGGTAGTATGTACAGAGGCAAAAAGGGAAACATTAAGAATGTTTTTATAAGTGGCTGGAACTGCAGACCAATATGCACAACATGTGACCATAAACATATTTGAAAAAGACCTGCTGACATACATTATTGGATTATCAGCCACCCACACACTAGTGTTATCTATCTAAAAGTTATACAAAGAGGCTTGTGTGTAGCTAAGTGGTAGAGTAGTTGTCTAGCATGTGCAAGGCCCTGGGTTTGATTCCTAACACTTGGATCATACAGTACTAGCTATTGCCCAGTTGCCTCAAGATATACATACTTTCTATGAAACTACCCTCATCATCATCATTATGGTTATTTCTAATCAAAGGTTTGCAATGGGATAAGAAGTGGAATTTGACAAAGTTATACACATAGGCCAGGCCAGGCATGGTGATATATGCCTGTAGTTCTGGTGGCTCAGGAGCAAAGGCAGGAGGATCACAGCCTCAGAAATATAGAGAGGTCCAAAGCAATTTAGTGAGATTCTGTCTCAAAGTAAAATATCAAAAGGGCTGGGGATGTGGCTTAATAATTGAGCACCCCTGGGCTCCATACCTAGTCTCCCCAATCCCCAAAAAGAGGCACATACACACATACAACAATCACCAGTTTCTAAGAGTTCTACTTGCTGACCTATAATTAGAGAAGATTTCTAACTATGTCAGGCAGAATAAATATAAGTCAACTGACAGCAACAAGCTTCAGTTGTATGACCAGCTATTACAAAGTATGGAAGCTATGTATGAATATATAATTAGATGTTATTTCACTAGTTTTATAAGGTCCAAATTAAACTTCACTCAAGGAAGTTAATTAGAAAGTTCAAAATAAATTTTGTCATATTCTGTTTATATCAGTTAAAGTTCTTAGGTTGCAAAGCAACAGAAATCAACAATAACTTGAGCAAAGGAAAAAAATTGGAAGCGTAAGAAAGCTTATCAGTTAAATGGAGAAACATGCTTAGAAATGGGTAAGAACAAAGCAGAGACTGCTGAGAGAAATCTGCCAGAATGAAGGCATGCCTACAGAGATGCAGATTGTAAGGTGAAGGCATCCAGTGGGCTAACTTTTGTCAACTGACTGTTCCTTTTGGCTACATTCAATGAACCGCTTAACTTTTACCTAAAATTGTAACCAATGAGGATGAGGTCATTTCCTGAAAGTAAAAAGAAATTCTTTCAGGTAAGAGACACGGGTCCTTAACCAACCAAAGAAAAATGTCCATTGGCTCTCAAAAGAACATAATAAGATTTGTGTTCATATGTGCTACTGTCTTTCACTGACATTCTGTTGCTGAGTCAAAATGGGGATGTGAAGGTTTATTTAACATTCATTTAACAGATTTAGAACATTCTGAGTTTTTCTAGTGATGCATCTACTGTCTAATTAACAGCTAGAGATAATTAATGATGTTGACATTTACACCCCTCATTTGTGTCACCAATTCCTACATCATACTAATTGGCATTTAGAGCCATGGGAAACATGTTTTTTAACTGAACACTGACACCATCATGCTGTTGCAGTTGTTGTTGTTTTTTAATTCAAATAACTGTTGTCCTGTTGTCATATTAGTATCATTTTCTAATGGCATTTTTTTCAAGAAATTACTCTGAATACATGAGAACTTTGAATAGATAGGTAGTACAACTATTTCCACAATTAGAAGTTATAAATATGTGTTTACTCTCTAAGATAGTTTTCAATATCTTTGTAAAGTTAATATACAACTATAATGCCACATGGACATTTGAGTTTAGTAGCAGAAGACTGTTGTTATTATTCCCTGGATTTAAGAGAGAAAAAAAATTACCTTGCTGAAAAGATGTGTTGCTAAGAATGCTGGGCTCTTAAGTAAAAAATTGCAGATTGCACCCCTTTTCTTTGCATAATTGTAAAATCAGTTGATATTTTTAGTCTTTAATATATTGTATTTATTAGACAATATTTGGATTTATAAAAAAAAAGAGGGGGAAGAGGAAAGGAAGGAAAGAAAGATGAGAGAAGACAAAGGAAAAAAGAGAGAGTAGATACAGGCTTTTCTCCTTCTATGTTCTTATCCCTTTCACAAAAGGACCAAATAAATAATTACTTTTCAACAATTGGAGTGACTTATCCTCAGTCACAAGTGCCTCATCACCACCACCATGCATTCAGACAATTGACTAAGATGACTAACAGATATAAATACAGTAGTTGCCTGACTTTTAATGACTTCTTACAGAATGTAGCTTCTTACAAGTGCTAACAAATCTCAAATGTGGATGAACATAAGGACTAGTTTTATCAGGTCTTCTGAGACCCAATGCTCTGACATTCATAAGAAGTAGACATTGTCCTATGGCAGCTCTCACCAATTTATTCCCAGCCCCTCTCTGTAATGTCCTATTTCCTCCCAATCTCTTCATAGTGGATAGATAACTTTCCACTAACTCCCTTTAACACACTTCTACTGGACCTCCTCCTTCCTGGTTAGCTGATGGTTCCTGAAGGGATACTATCAAGCCCAAGAAAGAAGGCCAACTGAGGCCAACTGCAGTAGATGAGATACTTGAGTTAGAATAATTTGAGATTGATTTAATAAACAAATTTCTCACAAAGGCATAAATGCATCACCAAGTATGGTGCCCAGAGCAGTATTCACCTCACTTGTTGGGAGTGTAAATGTGTAAATGGGGCCAGCAGGTCCTTTGGGTAATTTTCATATATGCTAACTCTAAGAACCACTGCTGTGGTAAACCACAAGAGATGGGGTCACATCCTGAAGTTAGAGGACCTATTACCACCCTTATGCCTGGACATGGAGAGGAAGGTGGTAGTTGTCAGAACTAGGGACAGAATTGTGTGGAGATGGTCACTTTGAAGTACAATAACCTTTGAATCAGAAATGCAACTAATCTGAGAAGGCCTATAGTGAAGAAATTGGGATTAAAATGCCCAACCTCACTTGCCTCCCTTTTTCTGATCTCCAATTGGAGCTTTCCATTGGAAAAACTATCTGGTAGCCAGAGAGCAGGGGAGCTTTCTTATATAGTCTGTATAGCTTGTCCTCTTGTGGGAGAGCAGAGTGGAGAAGACTAGAGAGCAGCTCTAGAATGTCAAACAGACCATCTCTGATATGCCACAGACCACTCACAGAACCTCACTTTTGCTGTTATTTCATGCTTTATTAACCACATACCCCAATATGTAATTGAATAAACACTAATATTCAGTTAAAGAGAGATGGGTGTTTTTATTGCTGCTATGACCAGGTAGTTCAAAGATGAACAGACATTAGGAATGTAAATTGTACTGTGATATAAAATACTACTAAGAGAAATGGGCTACCCCCTCCAAAGGAGGCAACCACACAAGCAATAAGCATATGTTCCCTAATATTTTATCATTTTTCCATGATTTTCTCCTCAACACCTCCCCACCCCCAAGAGAACTCATGGAAGGAAAGGTGAGCCCTGGACAGCTTCCACAGGGAACCATTAGGGAAACATAATTTACACCAGGACAGCATTTTGTTTTATGGCTCAGATGCCAAAACATCCTTAACAGCCACTGAATGAATCACCGGGTGTCTTTCACCTTTCCCTGGATGTAAAATTAATTTTTCTAAATCCTTAATCATCCCTCCTGGCAACATACCAAAGGAGAGCCTTCCTCAGAAGCATTAGTCTAATTAACCACCTTGGGTTTCACCTATTTAGGTATTCAAATTACTCTTTTAGTAACAGATATTTTGCTTGCCAACATTTAATTCTTCATATCCAATGTTAAGACTGATTTGGGCCATTAGTCTCTAATGCTTTAATACCAAGGAGACTGTAATTTGATTCTCCAAAACTGTTTTCAAGTGCATCTCTTTTCATAAGAGTCTATGGATTCTTTTCCTTCTTTTATTTTCCCTCAACTCTCTAAACAAAGTGGGGAAAGAAAGTAAGAATTTGGATGAAAAATTAGTATTTACCTCATACTTTTTTTTTTGTCTTGGGGATTGACCCAGGGTCTCACTAAGTCACTCAGGCTGACCTCAAACTTGTGATCCTTCTGCCTCAGCCTCCTGACTCACTGGCATTATAGGCATGTGTCACCATGCCTGGCTACCTCATACTCTTTTAATAAGAAACTGCCTTCAACCAATCTATTCTACTGGAGCCAAAAAGATTGACAACTATGACCTGGACCATGGTAACATGGAACTCTAAGAAGCATGTGACTTTTATCATACAAATTTCTGGTTGCTTTATTAACCACATACTCCAAGACCTGAAATCCAGGTCTTTTCTATGTTTTTATGCACATATATTCAGTTAGCCTCCAAATCCTGCTAATTATATCTCCTAAATATTTCTCTGAACTCTCTCCTCCTGTCCACTAACCACATGGGCCTTCACTAAAACTTGTATTTACTATCTGCCATTTGAGCTATAATGACTTTCCAACTAACCCCTTTCTCTCATCTCTGACCACTCAATTCCATGTCCATAAAACTCATCTTTTTCAAGTCCAAATACAATGTGAACGTTTCCAACTTAAAATTCCTTAATGACTCCTCATTGCTTATAGGAAAAAGCCTCAAATTGCTAATAAGGCGCCCAAGCCCTGATATGCCAACTCCACATCCTTATCCCCTTACCAAACCCTTTATCCCATCATATTCTAATTTCCTGGACATGCCATGAATTTCACACTTCCATATTTTTGTTCATGCTGTCTTTTCATCTGAAATGTCTTCTGCCTGTCCCCTGTGTTAACTTCACTCCTTTCATGCTCTATAACTCAGTCTGGCTTCATGTCATCACCAAACTCTACCCTCACCCCGAGAATCAGAATCCTAGGAATCCTTCCTTGTATTCCCTGGAACCTATGTGCAGGCTGCTGTCCTTGTGCTTAACACAGACTGTACTGACCTGGAATTGTCTAGAAAAGTCATGTCCTCCACTTAAGGGCAGAAATCATGACTTTGTCTTCATGCCCATGAGTATCTGTTGAATCAATATAGGAACCACAGCTAAGTGATACCTTTCCAATATGCTCAAAGCTTCTTTGCTCTTGCTGCCATTATGTGGTTCACAGTTTGGTGTAAAAATAAAACAGATGTGATTCCACAACTGAGTTTCTTACTTTATGTGGGGTTTACGCAAAGAAAGCACTTTTCCCTGAATATACTATTAATGTTAGAATAATTAAGTCTGATCTTTGATTCCAGTAGGGGAGAAAAGATCATACATAATTACCATGAAATCACTTAAAACTCAGCACAGGAAAGTCATCTTGACCAAGTCCCAGTCAGAAGAAAAAGAAAGAAGCCATCTTAGCTTTCCAGTCATTGTGTACCCTAAAAGCAGATGGAGATGCAACTCTAGAGTTCCTTGCCCTGTGTGGTTGTTCTTACATGGCCCACTTCTTTCTGCTTATTTCCATGAGAGAGCAGGTAGCAAAGAATAAAAGCCAAGTAGGCCCACTTCAGTAAGGGAGCAGCAGAAGCCCAAGCCCCACCTCAGGAAGCACAAGAATTATTCTCTGCATTCACCCACAGGGATCACTTAGCACCAGCTTGCTGAATGCAATGAGACAGTCTGTGCTTAGTTAAAGGGGTAGGGAGAAAAGACAAGTAGAGAAAAGTTTCATGAAGTTAGTAATTTAAGGGAGAAAAGTTAAAAAGAAAGGTTCTTCATATAAATTTGTGGCCAACACAATTCAAAGAAGGAAGGCAGTGTTTTTGCCAAAAAGAGGGCATCTCCTGCTAGTCATAAAGACAGAAATCACCTTTGAGACTTCTCTGCTCTTTCATAGTGGTCTGGTTACAGTTTTGTGTTCCCCTCTGTACCCATATTGTACATGTGGTGGCTTTAGCCCCAAAGGAATAGGGATAACCATGCCAAGAGGGTTTGGGTTGCATTTTTGTTTTCTTTACTATCTTTTTAAATTTTTACAAAAATATCATAGTTTTCTATAGAAAAATGTTATTACAAATAAGTAAGAGAAAAAAACAAACACTTTCATCAGCACACAACTCAAAAATCAATTCATACATGGGACCAAAATAGAATTCTAGTACTTAGTAATCCTGCTTTTTAAATTAACAATGGGTTTAGGAACATTTTGCCCATGTTGTTAAGGTTCTGGCATAATATTATTTCTTGGGTGTCACAGAATAATCCTTCATAGGAAACTTGTATCATAATTTAACTTGTATCATAATTATTTAACCAATTGCAAATCGATGAGGAAATTTCCAATTTCCCCCATTATTAGCATTTCTATGATGAACATCTTTGTAGATAAAATTTTACAATTTATAATCATTGCCCTAGGAGAAACTGCTGTAGAATTATTAGGTCACAAGATGTGGAAGTGCTGAGGCTATTTATATGTAAAGCTGAACTGCCCTGCAGAATGGTTGCACTAATTTCCAGGCCCATGTCTAAGGGATAAAAGTGTCTATTTCTCAATTCCCTGCAGGGAGTTTTTGAAAGCAGAGTAATTGAAAATATTTTTTACGAAACTATTCAGAAGCCAGTCTATTGATCACAGGCAGTTCATTCATCCACTTGACTTCAATTCAACATCTATTGACTACCTTTCCTGTACCAAGCATTATAGATAGAGGCAACATATTTAATTAGTCCAATATTGCTCTAATCAATTTTGTCAAAGTCACAGAAAGTTTCTGGCTTACACAGAAACACCTGCAAATTATTATTTTTTAATATTTATTTTTTAGTGATAGGTGGACACAATATCTTCATTTTATTTTTTGTGGTGCTGAGGATTGAACCCAGTGCCTGAGGTGAGCAATCTACCTCTGAGCCACAACCCTAGCCCACCTGAAAATTATTTTTTAAAAATATTTTAAGGTTAAATTTTTCTTTAGAAATTTATCTTTTTTTGGGTAATGATTGTGTTTGTCTTTATCAGTCTCACCAAATTAGTAAGCTTGGGGAATTAACCTCTGGCATGCTGGTACTCAAGGAATAGGATCAACAAACTTGTTCTGTTAAAGGCCACAGTGTAAATATTTAGGATTTCTGAACAAAATGCTCACAGGATGGGAACAGTCACAGAAAACATGTAATGTGCATGACTGTGTTCTAACAGAACTTTATTTCTAAATGCCTATACCTGAATTGCATTTTCAATATGACAAAATATTATTATTCTTTTTATTTTTGAAACAGCATTCAAAAATGTAAAATGTATTCTACAACTCACAGTTAGCCAGATTTGGCTCATGGACTATAGTTTGCTGATTTTAGTTCCAGAAGTAACAATACCAAAAAATCTAAAGCTGATATCTTTGGAATCAGCAAAATTGTTAGTTATGGACTGCATGCCCAGCTGTTTTACCTGAATTCTTATAGCTAGGTAAGTAGTGTGATTTGGCTCATTTGATATGAATGACCTGGAATATTCTGGACAAGACTGGACATTACTGGTTTAGAACAAAAGCTAGCCAAAAAAAAAAAAAAAAAAAGGCTTAAATTCAATTAGATTACATGGTTCCTGCGAATAGCAATAACCCTAACTGGGTATTATTGTTGGTCCATGTCATATGCCAATTATTTAAGGTGAAACACACCTTAAATATGTTTCTGAAAATGTTAATTTATCCCCTTTATGTCCATTTTTTACCTTATTTTGCCAGAGCACTCAAGAACATAAATTGGCAATGAATAATAATTCAAAATGTAACCATGGTCTCCTAAGAATATCAAAGAATCAGAATCACTTACCTAATTGAGAAACACAGAGCCAAGTCATTTGGAATCAATTAGCAACCATAATTTCCAAATCCATGTTAGGAGACACGAAAGAAAAAAAAATGAAGGGATTCATTTAGATATTTTTTATTTAGATATTTTTCAGTAAATTGACTTTAGACAATCATATCATTAATCTTATTGCTAATAAACCACCAGTATTTGGAAACTCCTTCCCCAGCCGCCACCCCCCAAAAAGAAATTCATCTTTCTGATGTTCATTCAGACTTCACTTAAGAATTAATGACAAAGAATTCACTCCTGGAAAAAATCAATGCCCAAGATGTCTTTAGGGAAAAGATTTTTATTATATCATTTCCAACTTTCTCCCTGTAAATTCCACTTTTGTCTATTATTACCTAAAAGCAAGTCTTTCTTCCAAACATACTATTTGTTCTCTAAAACAAATAGCCCCAATGCCTTCCACATTTTTTATAAAACATTATTTACAAGCTCTTGTTTTTGCCATCTGGAATGCCTATGATTATCAATCCTTCTCTTTCTTAAATCCTGGTGAGTCCCTATTCCACCCAAGGTCCAACACCTTCTTGACCTTCCACTCACCATACAATCTATTTAGAATTAATTATATCCTTTTCTTTATTCCCATGGCATTTGAATATATCTTTAATATAAGCCTTTGTTTGTATGACTATCTTTATGAATCATCTGTGACCACTCTGAGTGCTATGTCCAAAGCACCCAAAAGAATACCTATTTTAATGATAGGTACTCAAAAATGTGTGTTAAAATGAAACAGTAGATGTTCACAATCTGATATGAATCTAGTAATTAATAAGGTGAATAATTCCTACAATTCTCTTGACTTAGGCTTGGGGTATTTCATTCATTCATATTTCCTACATGATCTTCAAAAATAAATAATTAAAAGACAAGATTTAGAAGGTAGTAAATATCATAGGATGATTATAATTTGGGGAAATGCAAAGATTAGGCTGAAAGGTGAATAGTCTTGAAAACAAAGCAGTTCACCATCGACAAAGTGACCACATTTTATGCAGTGTGTAGAAGAGAGGTCAGAGAGATAAGCCAAGAAAGAAGTCCCTCAACACAACAATGAGCACAAGCCAGGACCAGTAAGACCAGAATAGAAAGGACAAACAGGGAACAAAGGAGGGGAAGAAGAATTAGCATTTGGTCATGTTAAAATATGGGTCAGAGAAGAAAACAACTGGCAGGGATTCCAAGGTCCCTATCCTGGGTAATCAAAATACCATTGCCATCAAAAAAATTCAGATTCATAATTGGAGAAGAGGAAGCTTACAGATGTAAATTTATGCCCTATAATATTGAGTTAACTTTTTTAAAAGGCCTTCAGAAGTGGTCTATATCCTCAGAATCCCAGGGTCCCACTAAACTCTTTTGTCTTAGACTCCAGGCATTTCATTCATTTATATTTTTTGTCTGACCCCTGTAGGCATTTGATTTTTATGATTTCTAGTAACTGTGACTTAAAATAAGTCATGAGTAGAGAAGGAACTAGGTTAGGAAAAAAAAATGTATATTTTTTAGCATTGTATTCCTTGAGTAAAAATAAAATGTCACTTTGAAGTCCCACACATAAAACAGAATTCATTGAACTGGAGGACTGGAGTCCTCATTCTCAGGATCACCAGCCCCATCCTTATTAGTACTTAACACAATGTGTAAGTTTTAAGGATCAAACCACAGTCTGAAGACCTCTGAGGTAAATGATAAATTGAAATGTGTGTGTGTGTGTGTGTGTATGTGTGTTCATCCCTTCTGAGGTACCAACACATCTAAGTAATAATGTTCATCAAGCAACTGGGAAGAAAGAATTGGAAATTTAAGATCTGAATAAAGAGGCATTTATAAGAAAATGATATTTGAAGCCAAAGTAATAGATGAGATGGGTGAGAAAATGAGTGGACAGGAAGATAGAAAAATACAGACAACAGGCCTTTTGGGAATGCCAACATTTATAATATGGGTGAAAAGGGAAAAATTAACCCAGTCAACAAATGAATAATCCAACAAGAGCAGGAAAATCTGAGTAGTACAGAATATTGGAAATCAAGAAAGCAGTTGCAGGAAGAGAAGGATGATGTGGAATGTCAGAAAGAAACAGGAAGGAAGATACAGTGAGGCAAGATAACTCAATAGACCACTGAGAGACTAATAATGTGGGCTTTCAAGGAGCTATCTGGGAATTATGGTGAAGACAGAAGGCAGAATTCAAATGGGATAAGGAATGAACCAGGCAGGGGGTTTAGTCTCAGTAGAAGTTTGAAGGTCACAGAAAAGATACAAATAGGGAGACCGTATGAGGGCCTAACCAGGAACATGGAGAAGTTGCTTAAAAAGTGCTGTTAGGTGAAAGTCAAAATCATTTTTATAGTAAGTGGATGCTTATATTCTTTTAGTTTAACACAATAGGAAACTGAAGACACCTCAAGTTCCCACACATGGTTCCCAAATTGGCATAGGGACAGTTGGGACTGAGCAGGACTAGTGAGGTCTCCACGGATAAGACCCTAAGAAGGTCTTTTTCCCTTATAGTCCAACAGAGTTTATACACCAATAGGGAAAGTTAGTTTGCTTTGTCTATGAGGAGACAGAGGAAAAAGAAACACTCCAAAATGAGGAAAAAATGTGGAGTACCTGAGTCTGATATATATTCTGCCTGGGTATGCCAACATTTACTGTGAACATTTGGCTCTACTAACAATTGTGAGGTCACAGTCAGGACTTGACTCCTGTAAAACAATACCTACTTCTTCATTTGAACTGTGGGTGTATCATATCCAGAACCAGAGGTCTTATAAATGCCCATCACTGAACATAAATAAAATCAGGAGTAGGATACACGTTAGACCAAATTAGCCTACCATGATGTTGAAGAGCAGGTAGTTCAAAGAATACACTTTTTTTCCTTTGCAAAAGATAATTCAGGTACTTCTCAACTTTCAGTGGGGTTATGGCCCAATAAACTCATCATAAGACAAGGATATCCTAAATTGAAAATTATTTTAATACCTCTAACAGACTAGACATCATAACTTAGCAATATAATATACTATAGAATACCCAACTTTACCCTTGTGGTTGTGTGGCTGACAAAGAGCTGGGGTTTACTGCTGTTGTCATGTATCCTACCACATATTGATAATCTAGGAAAAGATTAAAATCCAAGATTTAAAGTTCAGTTGCTACTAATAACATATTGCTTTCACACCATTACAAAGTTGAAAAGTCACGAGTTGAACTATCATAAATTGGGGACTGTCTGTGCCTCTTATTGAAGCTAAGGCCCAAACGAGAAAACATGAAATATACCTTATGCATTTCAAAATCTTGGAAATGTAGTAATAGAAAATATAATGCCAATATTTTGATGATGAAAATGATAACAACTATCATTTATGGATCCCTTACTACATTCTGGATCTTCGTATATCCCTGTCTCATTTAATTCAAATAGAAATCAAATAAAGTCAGAATTTCTAAGTTTACAGAGGAGGTAAGAGAATCTCAAGGGTTAATTAGCTGTCCAAAGTCACATACTTAATAAGTGAATCACAACTCAAATTTCTGTTTTATGTATGTGTCAGTGGCTCCCCACCAGTCTGCACTGTCTGACAAAAATGTCAGATACAACCTTCCACTTACCATGTTGACTGAAGCAGCTCCACTTTGCTCTTTGAAGGTTAGTCACCAAGTTTTATTTGGCAGTTTTCTGTCTCTGCAATACTGTCTGCATCACTGGGCTCTGAATACACTTCTATGTGTCCTAGAAAGGTAGATTGTATGATTGAAATGAAGACACAAAACTATTTCAGTCTTGGAGCAGTACCAGGTAAGAAAGCAAATATGGTTGGTGATCCCTGTCACCCTGGGGAGGTTCCAGAGCAACAGAGTGATCTCATCCAAATGAGGACACTTGGAAGCCAAGACTATTCACATAAGAATGGGATGCATAATGGGATTTTTCCAAATGAGAGTCAGCTGAACTCTGCTTCTTCACAAAAGCTGTTTTTTTTTTTTTCTTACCAAAGCCTGGAGAGGGGAGGGAAGATAAGTTTTCAGTTCTGCCTTCTGCTGGCTAGTGTCAGGCATGCTGGGAGAACTGCATTCAGCACAGTGTGTGTGGCACAGAGGATTAGTATGGACAGTATGGGTGGGTGGATAGGATTTAAGTCTTGCTGACAAGTCTTACTAATAAGTTTCTTCCATGCTGGGCTACTGTAGACCCCAAGGTTTATCATTTGAATTTGAAAATCTGCACAAATCACACTGTTTCCTGTCCAAATATGTTTGGCTCTTCTTGCCAAAATGTATCCCATACAGCATATCGGTACTTAAGCGAAAACAAAAATACCACATCCCTCTCATTCCTGAATAAGCTTCAAGAGATTCAAGATAACCCAGTCTTTTCCTCAGTGTCTTAAGAATGGTGAGTGGCGTATTGGACTTCACTGTACTGTGAAGCTGAGAGCATGCTGTTCAGGATGGGTGACGGGAGGAGCAAAGTGCTTGTCTAAATTCAGATCAAGTATGGACATATTTCTTTGATCCACAGAAGAGCTACTGGATTCTCAAGCATCTAGTCAGGTGAAGGAGATGGGGAGAGATGGAACAGGTGAGAAATGAACCAGGCTAGTCATGTCATAATAGCTGTAACCAAATTTGGTCTATCATCTGTAAAACAAAGGATGCCTGTGACATTTTCCAATATCACTATTCCATGAGTCATAAACAGCCTGCAGAAGGGCAATGTCCTTCAAATATACTGTTAACTCTTTAGAATAATCAGAAACTTTTACTACAAAACTAGAGCAAGATGGGGCTCTATCAACCTTCCTTCTTATCACTGTAATAAACTAGATGACCTTTGATGTGAAGATAAGTAAATATCCATAAGTCTATACTTACATAAATAAATGACTAAGTGAATAAATAGAAATAAGCCTCCCATAAGAAATATTCCAGATTATTTATGGAGACACTCTACCGAGAACACCTCACTTCTAAATCATGGGCAGAACTGTGACCGCTCCTAAATCATAGACAATATTGTTGACTAAAGTCAACATAGCTGGCAATAAATTATGTTGATAGTATGTGATATTGGTAGGATGTGATGAAAGTGGCACTTTACTTCAATTGTCTTCCTCCAGAATATCAGACACATCCTAACAGAAGCACATCCTACAACATACTCAGCAACACTTCTCAAAATGCCAAGGACATTATAATCGAGGAAGTCTGTGTCATGGAAGGAATGTCTGTGTGCCCTGAAAATTCTCCCCCATGGGGCTAGTAGTAGGAGGTGTGGCCTCTGAGGGGAATTAAGTAGAGCCCTTGTAAATGGGTTTAGTGCCCTTGTAAAGGAGGCCTGAAGCCTCCAAGAGGACCCCATGCCTCCCATCAGGTGAAGACAGAATAAGGTGCCAAGAGGAATGAGGTCCTTAAGAGACACTGAGCCTCAATAGTATTCAGAATAATGAGAAATAAATTTCTGTTGTTTATAAGTTACACAGTATTATAGTTTGGATCTGAAATATCCCCCAACAGGCCATGTATTAAAGGCTTGGTCTCCAGCCCATCAAGTTATGGGGAGGTATTGGAGCCTTTATAAGATGGGGCCAAATGGGAGATCTTAGGTCATTGGAATGTGCTCTGGAGAACTATGGAATCTTTTCTATTCCTCTCTTTCACATCTGACTATAAAGTAAGAAGTTTTTTCTGTCAGATACTCTATATTATCATGTGCTGCCTCACCACAGGCCCAAAAGCAAGAGGGCTGACAGACAGACCATGGACTAAAACTGCTAACCTGTGAGCCAAATCTAAACCTTTCCTCCTTTTAAGTTTTGTTACAGGTGTTTTGTTACAGTAATAGAAGGCTGACTAACATACCCCCTTATAGTATTTTGCTATATTCCAATAAGGTGGCTTGGAATAAGATAGTCTGAGAAATTATCACTGTAGTAAGAATATGACATGATATGACAACTGGAGATTATGTGGAATATTGAATGGAATTCTGAATCAGAATAAAAGATAGGTGGAATAGTGCTTAGCCATAAAGAAAAATGAAATTGTGGCATTTGCTGGTAAATCCATTTTCATGTTTGTAGAAGGCAGTGTGGCGTCATGGGTAAGAAGCATAGAACTGGAACTGGAGTTTATCATGCTAAGTAAAATAAGCCAAACCCCCCAAAATCAAAGGCCAAATGGTCTTTCTGATATGCAGATGCTAACTCACAATATGAAAGGTTGTGGGAAGAATAGAAATACTTTGGATTAGACAAGGGGGAATTAAGGGAACAGAGGGGGAATGGGAATAGGAAGATAGTAGAGTGAATAAGACATTACTTTCCTATGTGCATATATGATTACTTGACCAATGTAATTCTACATCATATACAACCAGAAGAATGAGAAGTTATACTCCATATATGTACAATATGCCAAAATACATTCTACTGTCATGTTTAACTAATAAGAACAAATTTTTAAATAAGAAAAAGAAAAAAGTAGGTGGAAACTGAGGAAATCTGGATAAAATATAGACACTAGTTAGTAACGGCAAAGCTAGTATTAATAACATATTGATATTTTTATAACAGTTGGAACAACTGTATCATAACCATGTAAATAATAGGGATATTGGGTAGGGGATGTATGGGAACTCTATGCTATGTTCATAATTTTTCCATAAATGAAATCTAATATTGTTCTAAAAAATAAAAGCTATTTTAAAAATGAGTGAATAACAAAAAAAAAAAAACTACGTTTTTTTTAAGGTTCAAAGGAAGATATTTGTAATGAAATTAAAAAATCAGTTGTGTATCCCATTACTGGTTCTATGTTAAGGCCATGCATCTCTCTAGGCCTCCATTTTCATGTTTGTAGAAGGCAGTGTGGCGTCATGGGTAAGAAGCATAGGCTTTGGGGTCAGACTGTCCTGAGTTTGCATTCCCGTGCTGCATTTTATAAGCTACATGACCTTGAACCTTAGTTTCATCATCTAAGAATAACAATGCCTACCCCAGAGAGCTGATGTGAGGATTAAATATAATAGTATGTTTGGAAGCATTTAGATAAACAGAAAGTGAGGGATTAGTCACTGGGAGGCAGAAGGAGCCTCTGCAAGGAGACACTGTGAGCACTCTTATGAATGGACAAAACTGTATCAGACATTGTCAGCAGGATGATTTGTTCTCGAAGCTGAGTAGCAAGGAAGGCAGAGACAACAAGGATAAAACCACACTTCATGCACAGCTTGGAAGATGAGGACTTGCATTTTCTTTAGGCTTAGATCTGATAACCTCCCCTCCCAAGGACTAGTAAATCAGGAGATGAAATAGAGCTGTTTATCTGGACCTACAGATGAAGAGGAACAGTCCAGCAGCACTGTCTTGAACAATTTACAAAGAAATCAACTGACAGTATTATTTATTTGAGCTGCCTAATGGGGCACATTTTGTCAGTGGATGTTGGAGTCTTCATTCCTTTCAGAAGAATGATTGCTATACCTTCCTCTTTAGGACCACTCACCTCATGTTTAAAATATAGCTCTAAAAGAGAATGAAATGTTTTCCAGGGTACATAAGGGTTGAGGCTTTGGCAGTAAGTTTCCTCCTGTAGCTTCGCACTGGCCCAAGAATGCACTGCAAGCTGGCCTTGGTCATGCTCTCTTGTTCCACTCCATGAAGTCAAACTTCTGGGAGCACCAGGTCAGTGCTGTCCTGAATTCCCCCTGTCAAAATGCAAAATTCAGGCTGATACCCACTCTTGAGTCCTTTGAGGCTTACCTAACTCCATGTAAGAAAACTATCTTCATTCTTTTCAGCATTATGTGACTGTAAAAGGCACATTTTGAATCATTTCCTGGAGCATTAGCTTGGCACAATGGAATACTCAACCTTTATCAGTCATAGTCTAACATCACATTAGGGTAAGGAGAAAACCAAGACACCTTACATATCAAAAAATGGCAAGAACAGAGGACAGTGCTGGAGTCAGAGAAGCAGGAGTTAAATCCCTCATTCTGCTACTCACTAGTTGAATAGACCTTCACGGAGATGGCTTAACCTCTCTGAGCCTCAGTTTCCAGAAGGGAAATATATTGTTTGCAAAGCTCAAGTTCTATGATAAAGGCAAGGTGCTTAGAGCTACTCTCAGTAACATACTCAGCATGCAATAAAAATAAGTGTATTATAATAGAGGTTTCCAGTGAAACAGAGATGGCCCCAGAGGTCTTGGGGAATTTGTTTAATGCAGTAGACAAAACAAGGTACAGAAATGGAGCCCAATTAATTTGAAATTAGTTGGTTGAGAAAAAAAAAAAATTCACTTTCAATGAGATTGTGAATCATTCCAGTTGGTTGCTTGGACTTGTTCCAAGCTTAGTCATTGTAGTTTTAATTTACAAAATGAGATGTGGGCTGCTTCTGAGAACAAAGGGAGTAACATGATGGCAGTCTGGCCAATCCCCACCACTCCTCACCCACAACCCACTCGCTCAACACCAACCAGTGACCCCTCCACCTTCCTGAGCCTCTCACAGTCGCCCCAATGGATACAGGGTCTCTGCATATGTGTTGCTGGGGGGGGGGGGGGTCCATAGGGCCAGAGAGGATTGCATCTGTCCCTGCCACAAGTAACATGAGTACCAGCCAGGCTCCTTGAAACACATCCCATCCTGTGTACTCTCCCTGCACGTCTCCTACCTAGTTCAAGATAGGAGTGAGGGACAAAGGGTTCAGGACTGACTGATAACAACTTCAACCCCCTGAGGCTCACTTGTTCCTTTTTTAAGAATTTTGTTCTGCTTACCAGATGCTTCTGTTCATAAAAAGCTGGGGAACATTAGCACCATATGTTTTCTGGTTATCTGATGTCTAATGAAAAATGTAGTTAAAGGATTCATCAAATCCTAATAGACAGGCTGGGAGGGAATCGGCCTCAACTAAAAACTGGAGTGTGCTGGAAATACATTAAGCTTTTCTTCCTCTCCCTGAGTGAAGGCGTGGCCTGTAGCCCCAGGTCTTCCCAGCTATTCCTCCCCCTCTTCAATTTGCCTGAAGTAGAACTGGGCATCTGGTACCTAATGAGT
Organism: Callospermophilus lateralis; assembly: GCF_048772815.1. Taxonomy (NCBI): domain Eukaryota; kingdom Metazoa; phylum Chordata; class Mammalia; order Rodentia; family Sciuridae; genus Callospermophilus; species Callospermophilus lateralis. Next base: position 120,036,582 of record NC_135306.1, on the reverse strand, counting down.
AGGTATTAATCAAATGTAAGGGAACAAGAAGTATAAGGGAAAAGTTGTCTTGAGTCATACAAAATACTTAAATTAGCTAGCTATTTACAGATAATGAAACTATAACCCTGGATTTAAAATCGATAATTAAAAATCTCAAGGGCTTATTGTGGGTAAAGAAGGCTTGATACTCTCCCAGTACCTCAGCCATATCTTTGGCAACTCTTGTTGGATTGTAGCTAATTGGTCTCTTGTCTGATTGTTTTCCTATAAAGACTGGATAATTCTTAGGGAAGGGACCAAACCACTGTACATATCCCCAGCACCAAGCACAGTGTGTGGCATATGGTGACAGGTAGCACTAAAGTAGAGAAAGAGCAGAGTCAGGATGGGGTGGCTGTTGGAATCATCAAAGTTAGGCCATTATTGTAAATTCAAGACAAGTGAATGTGGATAAAGTAGACATTGTCCCGGACTACCTTACAGAGAGTAGAGTAGTAGGTGTTATAAGAATGACAAAACTGGGGACCTAGTAAAGTATTCTGTTCTGTAGCTGAACATAATAGTACCCTGTCCTGTCTTGCCTATAATACCCACTATACGTCACACTCCAGACTGGGCAGCAAAGCCAAAAATAATATTTCTAGAACTCCACTGTGAAAATGTATCTAGAGATTTCTAGCCCTTTAGCATCTTGCATTCTACATTTTGCTCAGCACCAGCCACAAGATAACCCTCTTTATATGCAGAAAACATCAAGCAACCCCAGGCCCTGGGCATTGCCCTGTCCCAACATACTATCTTAATGCAATAGGAAGAAGAGGTCTATCCTGCTTTCACTAGATCCCAATATCACACACAATCTCACCTCTTCTTTTTCCAATTCCCACCAGCTGTTAACCTGACAGCCCCGCCGTGGTGTTTTATAAATTCAGCACTCAGCACAGACACGATGATTGGGGAAAGGGAGCATACACAGCAGAGATCTGGGCTGAGTTAAATGCCTTTCCGCTGCTTCTGAAAGTGTGACATCTCATCTGATGTGAGCTAACTCCAGCTGCACACAGTCCCCTGGTATGAGGAGTATGTCTTTGCTTCTCAGCCAGCCTATTACCTCTGAGTCCCTGCAGTCAGGCTTCCTTGTGCCTGACTTGTTCCAGCCTCAGCAGGGAAATTCACTGTTTCCTATGACCATGCAAATGGTGTATCTGGAAACCTGTGTCCTTCCATTGGCAGCTGTATTTTCTAAGAGCAAATGCAGGGGTCATAGGTTTGCTTGTTTGCTCTTATTTTTAAATAATTTGCAGGAGAGCATGCAAAAATATTTTAAATGATATACTATCCAATTAAGCCGCATCTAGCCTAGTAGCTGAGACAATTACAGGTTAGCTATAAAGAAGTCCAGGTGGACCTCGCTGAAAATTTCTCTTAATCAGAAGATGACAAGGTGGAGGAAACCAAGGACGATCAACGTGTGTGTTGAGAGCTGTCCTGAATGAAAAGATAATGTTTATTAAGGATTTTAATATCCCACACTTGGGATGTTGTGAAAATTTTAAGAATGTTTTCTTTTCCCTAAAACCAAAATACTTCCAGAAATTTCAATTCTATGCACCATATTATTCTAGAAAATGTTTCATTTTTTTTTTAACTTTCGGCTTCTATTTTTGTAATGTGCTCCTAAGCAGGCAAATAACATTTATTACTTTTCCAGTTTTAGCCTGTTTCATGTAGCTGGCTGTGAATTCTTCCCTTCTGGGGGATCCTTGTGGGGTGAAGGTGATGATGGGGCTGTCTACCTCAGTGTCCTGCTGTTCTTCCTCTGAAAGGTCAGAGGAGGTACAGGATGTCGGCAGACCCCTTTGGGAAGTCAGGGAAGTTATCATGGTCGGGTCCCTTTTGGTAAGGGAGAGAAGATGCTTAGAATCATAGCAGGTTTTCCATGATTGATGAATAGATTTTGGATATTCAGAGACAGTTTTCTCTATGTAGACAACAAAGAAGCAATACCACTTTTCACATTGAGGGAAATGGAACTTAGCCCTTCAGAATTAGAAACAAGTAGGAAACCCTTGGATGAACAGTGTCAGAACAGAGTGAATAAAGAGAATTCATCTATGTGACAAACTGACAGGGAATTGAATTTCAAGAATAATGGCAGTTAACCATAAGTAAAAGACTCGTTTAGGGCAGTGGATCCTCTTCCCTCATTATCCCATCTCTTCTTTTTTTCCCATTCTCTCTCCCCTTCCATTATTAACCCTTCATTTAAGGTAACTGGAAGACCATGCAGAAGGCAAAGATTGAGCTTTCTTCTGAGACATTTAAAAATAGTTTTACTTGGTGGAGACAGGAGGATCACAAGTTCAAGGCCAATCTGAGCCACATAGCAAGAGCCCAACTCAACAAACAAACCAGCAAATAAAATTGATTTAAAATGAAAAAAGAAAACCTACATCTGTCGCTTTTGAAATGTATGGAGTAGGAGCAAGAGTTGATTCCTGAGCACAAATTTAAAATGACCATGAGATTATCAAATCACCTCTATTTGAGTGTTGTCTCACATTCTCTTTCTCCCCTGGCCACTCTACAGGAAGAGGTCTACTAGTGAAAAGGACCACATGGATCCATGGCTGTACAGGTCTACCTCCCCAAGAAGACTCTTCCCCCAACATCTACTTCTGGGTTGTGCCCCTGGAATCTTCTTCAACACCCTCCAGTGCCCACTTCATTACTGTTCACCACCTGGATCTCCAAGGCCACAAACCCAATACAAGGCTTGGCCTATTTTCCTGGCATCTGCTCTCCTTTGAATGAATAACTCCACCATCAAGCCTCCCACACATGACTCTCAATATCAGGTAGAGAGACTCCATTGATTGGGTCTTCCAAACCACAATCACACTTGAAGACTGTTCTCATTCCAGAAGTTAATTTTCAGCAGGCAATTCTTCCTGTAGTCTAAGTTATTTAAGAATATCTCCACAAAAGGGCTTCATGAAGAGAGTCAGAGTCAGCTTTGATCCTTCAAGTCAATGTGAAGTGCCCAATGAGTGCTCTGTGTAGTGGTCCAAGTGAAAGGGATCTTGGCAACATACATGCACACACATATCTGCACTTCCGTGCTTATTGCAGCACTATTGCAATTTAATATGAGTTGTCCCCCAAAAGCCCATGTGTGATACAATGCAAGAAAGTTCAAAGGTGAAATGAATAGGTTATGAGAGCTTTAACCTAGTCAGTGCATTAATCCCTAATAGGGATTAACTGGGTGGTAACTATAGGCAGGTAGGATGTAGCTGGAGGACGTGGGTCATTAAAGGTGTACTTTTGTGCGGGTTATATTTTGCCTTCATTGAGTGAAATGCTCTCTCTGCTTGCTGGTGCCATGTCCTGAGCTGATTTCCTCCACCACACCCTTCTGCCATGTTGTTCTGCCTCAACTTAGGGCTGAGATCTCTGAAAATGTGTCAAATAATCTTTTCCTCCTCTAAAATTATTTTTGAAATTAGCTAGACACAGAGAGAAAAATACTGTATATCACTTATATGCAGAAACAAATAAACAAACAAAACAAATATACAGAGATAGAGAACAAAGATGGGGGGTGGTAAGAATGGGGAGATGTAGGTCAGAGGACACAGTGACATACATGAAAGATGAACAAGTCTGAGATCTCTCATACAATATGATTATTACAGGTAATAAAATGGTACTACCTGTGGGATTCATGCGGCAATTTTTAGCTGCTCTTGTCACAAAAGCAAAATAAAATGGACAACTGTATAGATGATAGATATATTAATTTTCTCTACTGTAGTATCCCAGTAGATTATATGTATCCAGAAGATTATGTTTTATATTAAGTGCATAAATTAAAATTTACTTAGAGTTATATACATGCAAAATAAATTGCTATTTTAAAATTACACATTTCCACATTGTTCACCTATGTTTATGATGCTTCAGTACAGGACCTCTCTCCTTCCAGAGGCCAAAGTGCCCAGATACTTATCTTCTAATTGCCAAGAGTCCAGAATAGTCAGGAATAACCACCAGAAACTGCCCAGTTAAACAGAAGAGAATTTCAGCATAATGAGGGATGTGGTATCTGTACAATTTTAAAACTAGGCAATCTCCCCTCTTTGTAGAAAGCAAAGAAGAAGTAATTTTCTGATTCCAGGGTCATAAAATGGGTCAGACTCACCAATGGCTGTCACTTCCTTAGTCTGGCTTGACCATAAGGATCTTACAGTTGAGCCACTTTCCTGTAGTTTTTGTACATGTAAAATATCTGGAAAAAAATTCTTGTTTTGTACGTATAACACTAAGAAAAAAAAATAATGCTTACTTTCAAGGATGATCATGTGGATTGTCTAAGATTGCTATGGCTTCGTTTATGTTTGGGGAATGTGTCCTAAAATAAAGTATCAGACCTGAAAAGGGCCTGAAAATGCATTCTTTTTAAAAATTTTTTATTAATATTTTGAGGGGGTACTAAGGATTGAACCTAGAGGCACTCTTCCCTTGAGCTGTATCCTAACCCTTTTTTATTTTTATTTTGTGACAGGATCTTGCTGATTTGCTTAGGCTGGCCTAGAACTTGCAATCCTTCTGCCTCAGCCTCCCATCACAGGAATTACAGGCATGTGTGGATCTTCTTTTTTCTTCTCTTTTTTAAATTAACAGCTTTAGGAACACATAATTTTCATAACATAAAATTCAACTTTTTAATGTGTTCAGTTCAGTGATTTTCAGGGTACTCACAGAGTTGTGCAACCATCACACCAACATAATTTGAGAACATTTTCATCATGCCCACCCCACTCACCAAAAAAATGCCCATACTCATTAATAGTCACTCCTTGCTCACCCCTTCCTCCAGCCCAAAACAATTGCTAGGCTGCCTCTATGGACTTGCACATTCTTGACATATAGTATAAATGGAATTTTATATATATGGCCTTTGTTACCTGTTTATTTCACTTAGTATAATGTTTTCAAGGTTCATCTGTGTGCAAGATGTATCAGTACTTTTAAAAAATATTTATTTTTTATTAGCATTTATTTTATCAATGAATAATATTTCATTAGATGACTAATCTACATTTGTTTATCCATGCATTTGGGTTGTTTCTACTTTTTTACTCTAAAGAAGGAGAGTAACTAAGAACAGAGTAGGGACGAAGAGCATGAGAAGAAGATTAACATTAAACAGGGATGAGAGGTGGGAGGGAAAGGGAGAGAGAAGGGAAATTGCATGGAAATGGAAGGAGACCCTCAGGGGTATACAAAATTACATACAAGAGGAAGTGAGGGGAAAGGAGGAAAAATATAAGGGGGAGAAATGAATTACAGTAGAGGGGGTAGAGAGAGAAGAGGGGAGGGGAGGGGGGAGGGGGGATAGTAGAGGATAGGAAAGGCAGCAGAATACAACAGACACCAGAATGGCAATATGTAAATCAATGGTTGTGCAACTGATGTGATTCTGCAATCTGTATATGGGGTAAAAATGGGAGCTCATATCCCACTTGAATCAAAGTGTGAAATATGATATATCAAGAACCATGTAATGTTTTGAACAACCTACAATAAAAATTAATTTAAAAAAAAAAAGAAAAAAAAAAGAATAATATTGCAACTATGAACATTTGTGTCCAAGTTTTTATGTTTTCAGTATTCTTGTATATATATTTAGAACTGCTGGGTCATTTTTTAACTTTCGAAAAATCATAATTATTTTCCAAAGCAACCTCAACATTCCCATCAGCAATCTTTTGGAGGTTCCAATTTCTCCTCATCTCAACAATAATTCTTACAGTATTTTCTAGTTTCCAATGTCAAAAAGTCTTACATTTCTTTTCTTAAGGATTTTCCTAAATATTTGATTCTTTATCATTCTAGTGGAATTATTTTCTTAATTACTTTTATTGATTTCATTTTGGAATATTCATTGATAGTGTATAAAGATACAACTGATTTTGTATATTGATAATACACTGCAAACCTTGCTTACACTTATTAATTTTCAACAATAAATTTGTTAATTACAGTTTTAAACTTCCCTCACATCGCATTTGATAATTTTGGTATGAATTTATTTTCTTATCTTATGATATTCTTTTTTGCTTCGTGTTATTTGGTTAAAGTATATTTTGTCTGATAATAGTATGGCCACTTAACTCTCTTTAATATGTGATATCTTTTCCCAGTCTTTTACTAGTAACTTATTTGATTTTTATATCTAAAGTGTGCCTCTAATACTATCATTGTATTTTATCTTTTATTCAATCTATCAATATCTGGCTTTAGGTTGAAGTGTGCCTTCCATTTACATTTAATATAATAGCTGATAATATTTGTGCATGTCCTTTTCTATTCCTTTATCTGATGTCTCCTGTCCCTCTTTTTTCTGCTACTGTTCCCACTGTGTTTAATAGATATTTTCCATGTATTATTTGAATTCCCTATTGTTTCTGATTTTTAGTGACAATCTAATTTGAGAACTTTTTCTTACTGTATGTATATTTTTTAGTTATCTTAGTGGTTACCCCCAGGGTATTAAAAATAATAACTTGAAACCTTCTAGTTCAGAAAAAGAACAACTTAATTTCAATGATGTAAAAATACTACACTCCAGTTGAGGTTTGCTCACACCTCCTTTGTGCTAATATTGTCACACAATATTATTTTTTGTATGTTATAAGCTCCTCAACATGATTTTATAGTTATTGATTTATGCAGTTCTTTTTCAAAAAATCAGATTGCATTAAAAGAATTATTTTAAAAGCACTTTCATACTTTTATATTTATCTGTGTAGTTATCTAATATTCTTGTGTTTGCTTACGGATTCATGTTACTATCTATTGTCCCTTCTTTTCATCATGACATTCTCCCTTTAGCATTTTTTGCAGGGCTTATCTGCTAGTAACAAATTCAGTTATGATTTATCTGGGAATTTGATTTCCTCTTCATTTTTTGAATCATAATTTTTCCGGATATAGAAATCTTGATTAACAATTTTTTCTTTCAGAACATTGAACATGTAATCTCACTGCTCCTCTGGTGTCCATAGTTCTGACTAGAAAAGTAAGCTATTGATGTTACTGATAATTCCTTTACCATTATGAGTCATTTCTTCCTAGCTACTTTCAAGATTGTCTCTGTCTTTCAGCAGTTTGACAATGAATGTAGGTATGGATCACTTTGAGTTTGTACTACAAGGTGTGTGTCAAATTTCTCAGATATATAGATTAAAGTTTGCATCAAATTTGGTAAGTTTTTAGTCATTATTTCTTCAAATAATCTTTCTGCTCCTTTTGCTTTCTCCTTTCTTTCTGGAGGCCCCCATTATACATTTGTTGGTATGCTTGGTAGTGTCACATAGTCCTCTTTGCTCTTTTTTTTCTTATTATTCCTTAGATTTGTAAAATACCTATCGATCTATTTTCAAGTTTTCTAATTCTTTCTTCTGACTTCCAATGTTGAGCCCCTTCAATAAATTTTACATTCAATTATTATCATCAACTCCAGAGTCTCTATTTAGTGTTTTAAAAATAATTTCCTGCTGCTTATTGATATTCTCTATTTGGCAAGATATACTTTCTTTCAATTTTCAGAAATGATTTCTTTAGCTTTTTGAACATATTTAAAATAGCTGATGTAGAATCTGTATACTGTAGGTCCAATGTCTGACTTCCAGGGACAGTTTCTATTCATTGCTTTTTACCCCTCTCTGTGTAGACCACAATGTCTTTCTTCTTTTCTTGCCTCTTAATTTTTACTGAAAATTGGACATTTAAATAATATAATGTGTAATCTCTTTATACTTAATCCCCTATCACCATACAGATTTTATTGTTATTGTGTCTTCAGTGACTTATCTGAACTAAGAAGATCAAGTCAATATTCTTTGAATATCAAGTAGCTAATGACATCTCTGCTTAGTTAACTTAATAGTCAGTTAATGATTTAATAGTTTTCTTTACATGCCTTGAACTAATAATTATCCTAGTCTTTGCTAAAAGGCTTTGTGTTGGGGTCTACATTCAGTCTCAGGCAGGCAGTGTACAATCTGCCTAAGCCTTCGCTTCCTACTTTCACAGAGTCTTAAGTTCATCCAAAGGTGAGATATTAGAGCTTTTTCAGGTCTTGTCTACACATATATGTGTACATAGATTTCTAGACTTCCAGGAATATATATGAAGTCTCATATGGACATCGCATTCTCCAATTTTTCACGTTTTATGGGCTGCTTCTTCTAACCCCAGTGGTAATATCACCTTGGGCAGAGTTAAACATTTGTCATTCATTATTTTTGACAAATACAGAGAGTGCACATTGATCCAGTTTAAATAAAGACTAGTCCTGGGAATGAATCTCACTTTTTTTTTCTTTAATGTGCTGCCAGACAGGTCGAGTAGTGTCAAACTTCTTGAGGTGGGACATTTAGGGAACACTAAACCCATTCTACTCCTTCTAGTAACTTCTATGTTGCTGGTATCACAGCTATGAAAGTAGTGAGAGTCTTGATTTTTAAGCTAGTGTGGATCAAGGGAAAGGGAGGTGGTATTAGAGAAACTTGAAATACCATAAAGCTTAATTTTCTTACCTTGGTTCAGCTGATATTTTTGAATAAATATTTCCCAGAATGTTTTGATTCTTTAATTTTCAGAAAATTGGATTTTGACTATTCTGCCAATGTTCTTATTGCTTTTATAGAGCAGTAAACTTTCAAATTTGCATTCCAGAAGTTTCTCCATCTGAAATATACCCTTTATCTGATTCTGCATTTTTAGGGCATTCCAAAATCTCTCTATATTCCACATTCGTAATTTTACATATATTTAAATAAGTGGCATTTATATAAAACATATGCTATTATGGAAAAGGATTTTCTTGCTTATTAATATGCTGTAGAACTTTCATATCAATAAGTGCACCATCATTTTAAATGGTTGCATCATACTTAAAATATATCTACATATTTAAAAGGTTATATTTGCCACATGATTCATATGTTTAAATTATGAAACATAACCACAAAATGAACACCCACAAATTCATCATTCAACTTATAAGTATCAAAACTTTCTTTAAAATATTAAATCAGCTGAATAAATGAGATATGCCTTGTATTTGTGGATATTCTAAAGATGTCAATACTGCTCAGATTAACCTACAGAGTAATGCAGTATCAACAAAAAACTCAACATGACTGTTGAGAAACTTGAAAAGATGATTCTAAAATAATTGAGAAGGAATAATTCTAGAATAATTGAGAAGTCTTATTCTACTAGCTATCAAGATTAATTATAAAACTGTAATAATTAATATTGATAATATTTATTGAACAAGGCCAGTAAATAGAAAAGAAAGATTGGCAAAATTAATTTACTTAAAATTAATAAGGTATAAAAGAAGATCAAAATAAAAGTGACAGAAGAGAGGGCAAAACTGCAGAACAGAAGTGTCTAGCAATCACCTCCTCTTCCACAAAGAACCAGAATAACAAAGTAGCTGCATTTCAAGGTGAGCAGCACTGGAAGCCATCAAAGGAGAGATGGAAACCCTGTAAGAAACAAGAGTCTTGGGATAATGGCATAGAAAGTAAAGTGCACCAAAATCTGCAACCTCGGTTCCCCAACCAGGGGTAGTACCCAACATGAGGAAAGGGTAAACAAGAGAGTTCCAACAGGCACCTTTCCTGTGGACACTGGTAACATAGAAGCCAATGCTGGCAACCCTAGGAACAGTAAGGATAGGCTTAGAGCCCAGGTAACAGAGTTTTCTGGAATGTGTACCATAGCTTTGTTCCAGAGAACAAACTTACATTCTCTCCTCATGCCCCAGATGCCAAACCGCTGAAGCATGGGTGACATATTGGGGGTGAAGCTAAGCTTCTGTCCTTGTGCTACCTAGCTACACAGTCAGCCAAGCAGCAACCCTAACCTGCCCAAGCTGTATAATCATCCCAAGCTACCTTTGTAATTGGCCTGAGCTTCTGCCTTAATCAGCCTGAGCTGCTTAGTTAGCTGTGCTGGGAACAAGGTGTGCTGCCACTGCTAAGGAAATATCCATGCTGCTCTACATTTCTAGTGCCACCATTTCCAGTGCTGGAGTGGCTACACAGTGGGTGCCTCATCCCTACTGCTGTGTGTACCACATGCAGCTGGACCACTAGAATACTTCTTTCCCCCTGTGCTTCCTTGAGACAGAAAGTCTCTCTGACCTGCCATCATAGACACCATGACAAAATTCATTGATTAGCTGAAGAAGCTATAGGGAAACTGCTCTGGTACTCATTTAGAACCAAAGCCAAAATAGCTTATCAAACTGACACCCCCAAGGTGCATCTTCAGTAAAGAGCCATTTACTAAGAAAGTTACCTTATAAAAGTAGTAGAGACAAATGATTCATCATATAAATCTCAACACAGGGTCACAAGAAATATGAAAAACAAGATAATATGATGGCCTCCAAAGGAACATAACTCTCTAGCAATATACTTCAAATAAAAGGATATTGATGAAATGCCTAGGAAAGAATTTAAAATAATGATTATAAGAAAACCAAAATTAATATAGATAATTTAACAAAATTAGGAATAAAAATTGTGATGTGACTGAGAAATTCAGTGGCAAAACAAGTATCTAGAAAACAATTCAAACTAAAATCTTGGATATGAAGAACTCGATATGTCAAATTAAAAAATATATTTGAAAACATCAACAGTAGAATTGACTGAACAAAAGAAAAAATACCTGAACTTGAAGAAGATCTTTTGAAATTTCCCAATTACTCTAAAACATAAATAGGAGGAAAGAAAAGAATGAAGAGAGCTTTGAGACCTTTAGGACATCATACACCAAAAACATATTCACAGTTTTGAGTATTTGAGGAGGAAGAAAAGGAGAAAGTCATAGAAAATATACTCAGGAAATAATAACAGAAAACTTCCCCAATTTGGATAAAGATGCATACATTAATGTACAGAGGTCTACAGGTCCCCAAATAGACACCATGACATGCTATAATCAATCTTTCAAAAGTGTAACACAAAGAGAGAACTCTAATAATTGCAAGATAAAGGCACCAAGAAACATGTAAAGGTGACCTTATTAAACCAATAGAATTTTCATCAGAAACTTTACAGACCAAAAGAGAATGTAATTTCATATTCCAAGTCCCAAGGAGTAGGGAGACTACCAAGAATATTATACCCAGCAAGGCTTGTCCTTCAAAGATAAGGTGCTTAAGGGAGTCCTATATCCAGAAGCAAAAGAAAGATAAATATAATCATGAAAACAAGTGAAAGTATAAAACCCACTACTAAAGCAGATACACAGAAGAGAAATGGAAAAGAATAAAATCTTATCAATACAGTTAACTGCCAAACCACAAAGAGGGAGAAAAGAACAAAGGACGTTCAAAACAATTAGAAGAAAGTCAAGTAAATAATAAGAAAATGTCTTTAACTATCAATAATTACCTTGAATGTAAATGGACTAAATTCTCCAATTAAAAAGTATAAGGGAAAAAAAAGGTCCTATGCTGCCTATAAGAAACTCACATTACCCATAAAGATACACACAAACTGGAAGAGAAAGGATGGAAAATCATATTCTATTAAAAAGAAAAACAGAAGAAATAGCTATACATCTTACAAAATGGACTTTAAGACAAAAATTGAGTAAAAAGGTCATTAATAATTAGGGGTTAATCCAACAAAAGATATAATGGCTACAAATGTATATATAAATGTATATTTACCTGGAAACATAAATTTTATGAAATAAAAACTACTATACCTAATGGAGATATCAGCTCCAAGACAATTACTGTGGGAATCATCAATGGACAGATCATCCAGATGGAAAAATCAATAATGAAGCATTAAACTGTTCTACAGACCAAATAGTCCTAACAGGTATTTTTAGAATATTCCATCCAACAGGTACAGAATTCACATTCTTTTTAACATCACATGAAACTTTCTCTAGAATAAACCATAGACTAGACCAGAAAATATATTTCAACAAATAAGGAAAGAATGAAAGAAAGAAAAAGAGAAAAATAAATCTTTTTCTGCATTCTCTCTGACCATATGAAAAAAATTAAAAATCAACAGTAAGGAATAGAAATAGGTAAAGAAGAACTCAAACTATCACTATTTGCTGATGACATAATTCTATATCTAGAAGATCCAAAATATTCCACCAGAAAACTTCTAGAACTAATAAATAAATTCAGAAAAGTAACAAGATATAAAAATCAACACCCTTAAATCAAATGCATTTCTATACATCAGCGATGAATCCACTGAAAGAGAAATTAGGAAAACTATCCCATTCACAATAACCTCAAAAAAAATACGTGGGAATCAATCTAACAAAAAAGTGAAAGACCTCTACAATGAAAACTACAGAACACTAAGGAAAGAAATTGAAGAAAACCTCAGAAACTATAGTAAAAAATACGGGATGGTATTGGCACCAAAATAGACTTGTAGACCAATGGTACAGAGTAGAGGACACAGAGACAAACCTGCATAAATATAGTTATATCATACTAGGCAAAGGTGCCAAAACCATTCACTGGAGAAAAGAGCCTCAACAAATGGTGCTGGCAAAACTGGAAATCCATAAGTAGCAAAATAAAATTAAACCTCTATCTCTCACCCTGCACAAAAATCAACTCAAAATGGATCAAAGACTTAATCACTAGAACAGAGACCATGTGCCCAATAGAAGAAAAAATAGACCTGAATCTTCACCGTGTTGGCCTAGTATAGACTTCTTTAACAAGACTCCGAAAGTGCAAGAAGTAAAATCAAGAATCAATAAATGGGATGGATTCAAATTAAATAGCTTCTTCTCAGCAAAGGAAATGATCAATAATGTGAGGAGAGAATCTCATACTGGAAGAAAATCTTTACCACATGCACCTCTGATAAAGCTTTAATCTCTAGGATATATAAAAAAACTCAAAAAACGCCAAAAAAACAAATAACCCAATCAATAAATGGGCTAAGGAACTGAACAGACACTTCACAGAAGAAGAAATACAATCAATCAACAAATATATGAAAAAGTGTTCAACATCTCTAGCAATTAGAGAAATGCAAATCAAAACTACTCTAAGATTTCATCTCATTTCCTGTCAGAATGGCAATCATCAAGAGTACAGGCAACAATAAATGTTAGCAAGGATGTGGGGGAAAGGTACACTCATACATTTCTGGTGGGACTGCAAATTGGTGCAACCACTATGGAAAGCAGTATGGAGATTCCTTGGAAAACTGGGAATGGAATCACCATTTGACCCAGCTATCCCATTCCCCAGGCTATATCCAAAAGACTTCAGCATACTACAGGAACACAGCCACATCAATGTTTATAGCAGTTCAAGAGCTAAACTATGGAACCAATCTTGGTATCCTTCAACAGATGAATGGATAAAGAAAATGTGGTATATAAACTCAATGGAATATTACTCCGCTTTAAAGAAGAAAGAAATTATGGCATTTGCCAGTAAATTGATGGAGTTGGAGAATATTATGCTATGCAAAATAAACCAATCCCCCAAGAAACAAAGGCCAAATGTTTTCTCTAATATGTGAATGCTAATTCAAAATAAGGGGGGGCACTAGAGAAGAATAGCATTACCTTAGATTAAGTAGAAGGAAGTGAAGGGGAGGGGAGCATGTGGGGCTAGGAAAGATAATAGAATGAAACAGACACTATTACTTTATGAATATATGTGACTACATGACCAATATGATTCTACAACATGTATACTCAGAAAATGAGAAATTATATCCCATCTATGTATGATATATCAAAGTGCATAAATGCATTCTACTGTACTAATTAAAACAAATTTAAAAATTAATTTAAAAAGAAACTTTAGAAATTATTCAAACATATGGAGACAGAACAACATACTTTTGGATGAGTAATGGGACACTAGACAAATCAAAAGGGTAATCTAAATATTTGTAAAAACAAATGAACCCACACAAAAAAAATGAAAAACACAACATACAAAAACTTATGGCATATAGCAAAAGCAGTGCTAAGAAGGAAGTAAAAGCAGTTGACACCTACACAAAGGTTTTCAAATAAATAACTTAATGCCTCTCAAGAACAAATCAAAAGCAAGAACAAACCAAACCCCAAATTAGGAAATAAGTAGCAAAGACCAGAGCAGAAATCAATAAATATGAGACTAAAACAATAAGAGATCAATGAAATGAAGAGTTGACATAATGAACATCTTAGTCTCATTTCTAATTTTGAAACCAATCCTTCAAATTTTTTTTAGGTAGAGTGATGTTTGTAATCAATTTGTGTTAGATACACTTTAATTAAGAAAGTTTCATTTTTCAGTGTTCATATTTCACTAAAGGTGTTTCTTGTGAAAGAGTACTGATTTTAAAAAATGGGTTTTCTGCATCTATTGAGATTACATTTTTCTTTCATGTGATAATGAGATGAATAACACTTGTACATTTTCTGATATTAAATGGATCTTGGGTTTCTTTTTTAATATTCTTATTTTTTAGATATACATGACAATAGAGTGTATTTTGACATATTATACATACATGGAATATAACTTGTTCTAATTAGACTCCTATTTTTATGGTTGTACATGGTGTGGAGTTTCATGTATTCATATATGAACATACGAAAGTTATATTTGATTCATTCTACTGTCTTTCTTATTCAATACCTCCTCCCTTCCCTTTATTCCCCTTTGTCTAATCCAATAAACTTCTATTTTTCCCTAACCCCCACCCTTATTGTGTGTCAGCATCTGCTTATCAGCTTTTGGTTTTCTGGGATTGGCTTATTTCACTTAGCATGATCTTCTCCAGTTTCATCCATTTACCAGTAAATTCCAAAATTTCATTCTTCTTTATGGCTGAATATTATCTACACCACATTTTCTTAATCCATTCATCTGTTGAAGAGTATTTAGATTGGTTCCATAGCTTAGGTATTGTGAATTGAGCTGCTATAAACATTGATATGGCCGCATCACTACAGTATGCTGATTTTAATAAGTCCTTTGAGTATAGACTGGGGAATGGAATAACTAGGTCAAATGGTGGTTCCATTCCAAGTTTTCTGAGAAAACTCCATATGTTTTCCAGAGTAACACCAATTTTCATTCCCACCAGCAATGCCTGAGCAAAATTAAATGAATCTTGTGTTTCTATATCAAACCAAACTCAGTTGTGATGTATGATCCTTTTATATACTATAGGTTTGTGCTACTAATATATTTTTTAGAGTTCCTGCATTTATATTCCCAAGAAAGATTTGCAAATACTTTTCTTGCTTGTTTCCCATCTCTGGTTTTGCTCTCAAGGTTCTATCTAGATGTATAAACTTATTTGGAAAACAAGCTTTCTTTTCTAGTCCCCACAAGAGTTTGTATAAGTTTAAAATGATCTTTTTATTGAAAGTTTCATATTTACTATATTTTCTTTGTATTTCATTCACTAGAAGAGCATACTGATTTAATTCTTCAGTGTTCATAAAAAATTCATGCTTTCTATTTCTGTTTATTATTTTTCTAGGAATACATCCAATCAAATTCACTGGTGTATGGAAACTGTCTTTTCATACATGATCAGACTGAAGCCCAGAGTGGTAAGAGGGCCTCTTTAACAGTACACAGTTGGTGACTTGATTTTTCAAAATCAGATATTTTAAAATTGTGCCTTTGGTTAATATTACTTGAAAATATACATGCATAAAGAAATTTTTAATTTAAAAAATCTGATGCTCCCAAAACCGTGGGCTACAAATTTTAATTTCTAATCAAATATTATTTGATATCACATATTCAATTAGTATAAAATTTGGAAAAATGTTTGAAAAATATGTAACATGTTTACTAATGTCCCACTGACAATAAGCCCATAGACAATATGGGAGGAAACTAAAAAAAAAAGTATCAGAAGGCATGAAGGCATGGTATACAAGTTTGCTTTGTTTTTATCTCCAGTACTGCCTTAAAGTTCAGGAGGACAGATCAGACAGAACATGACTGAAAGGAAACTGGAGTCGGTCCACCTACTGAATGTGGTTTAGAAAGGGGATCGGGAGTTCCTCAATAGAAGAACTGCAATTTCTAGGGTTGCCCTCCAACCAGCTCAAATACCACTAATAGGTGTTAGTTGAGGGAATCAACCAGCTACACTGAGCTGGGCATAAGGAACAGTCATTTCTATACGTGGGCACATAAAGGTAACATGAATTCAGAAGCAAATAATTGTCATCAATCAAAAGGCTGAAAATTGATCTTGAAAAACTTTCCAACCATATGACTAAAATTCTTGAGTAATTAAAGGGAGCAATGAAGGTCTGGGCTTCAGAACAAGAAAAACTGGGAATACTGGAGACGTGATGATGGCAGATCCTATAAAAATGGGAAACAAACTAGCATCCAGATGTTCAGAAACAGAGTACCAGGCATCAGCTTGGTCTCAGGAACTCCACAGAAGCCTCCTTGTTGAATAATTGGAAGCAACATCAGAGCTAAACTACCCCAAATATAGTTTGATTCTGTATCTCTGAGCATTGCTTTTAAGATACTTCAACTCCCTCAAATCAAAGACATGGTTAGTCTTTAAAGAACCCCAAAACCCATTCTACATACTCACACTTGGCTCTTTACTCTACAACCACAACAACAGTCATGTGATGCAGACTCCATTGATAATAACTAGGTATCTTCCCAACAAGACACTCTGACCAAGGGGTGAGCCTGTGTTCCAAGTAGAGCCAATTAGAGTCTTTCTCTGTGAATGATTTTCAAACATGGGAATTAGAACTTTCTTTCTGTTGGGATTGCTAGACTGGGAGAATATAACTCTGAGTCTGAATCATTTTTTATTTATGCCACACAGAGTCTTTCTGCAGGATAAAGTCAAAGAAAGAAAATCATACATGAGATAGAGAGGGAGAGAGAGAATGAGAACAAAAAAAGTTTTGGTGGCTTTTCCTGAAACTATATTTCCTAAAACTCTTCCCTCAACCCTGTGTGTTATACTGTTATTTCTTCCTATCACATGAGCATATATATTGGCCTATTGCCTTTAAAAATACCATAGACTATGACTTAAAGAAGAGAAATAGATTCTTCTCAGTTCTGGAGGCTGGGGAGTTCAACGTCAAAGTGCAACTGATTCAGTTTTTCTGGTATGCAGACAGATATATATATATATATATATATATATATATATATATTTTTTTTTTTTTTTTTTTTGCTGTGTTCTTACATGGTATTTCCTTGGGTCATACACAAAGGACAGGGTCGTGTGTGGGGGGAGCAAGTGAGCTCTGGTCTCTTTTGTTCTTGTTATAAGGCATTAGGTCTACTGGATCAAGACCCCAGATTTTACCCTATCTCCAAGTACAGTGACATTGGTGTTTAAGGCTTCAACATATGAATCTTTGGGAGGACACAGACATTCAGGACATAGCATTGACTAATTCTATCTTTCTTGCTTCAAATGGCATACTTCTTTCAACTTATAGCCAATGGAATCCTGATTTTGTAGAGAGAAGAACTCTTGCAGATGTGAGAGGGTTTGCAGAGAGACTTTTCTAGATCCCATTTCTGAATTCAAAGTCTATGAAATAACTGCAATGGATAGATGTGGGTGCATTTGATCAATGTCATTTTTTCAGTACCTATTTTGTACCAGCTTAAGTACTATGGGATAAAAAGTCAAGAAAGACAGCTACCTCCTTTAAAGAATTCCTTTCCTTTCCTTTATTTCTTTCCATACAAATTCCCGTATAATTCTAGAGGTCTTTTCATACCCAAGCCTGTTTCTGTTCATTATTAAAGACTTAGAAAAAATCAAATGGTAGCATAGACTTATGAGGAAAGAAATTGATTATTCATGTATCAAGTAAAATAAACAGCCATAAATCACACCTGACAAACACAAGCTCTACCTAGGTTTGCAGTTTTCTTCTTCAGTCTTTGGAATAAAGAGAACTCTTTAAGAACCATGTACTCATTGATCTCACATTCATAAAGACAAAAGGCCTTACTCATTACAATTTTGCCTTTTTCCTGTGGCATGTTAATCTTCAAAGAGACTAGCCAATTTCTCATCTGAAAAATCCCAAATTCCATTCTAGTTTTGCATAATGTCTGTTATTCAACAAAATGAAGCAGACCTAAAAGCGTGAAACATAAACAGATTAAAAGAAAGGGAACTCCCTGCCCTCCTTTTTCAATATTAGATCTGGAAGAAACATTTTTTTCTCCAAATAGACTTCTCTTATAACAAAAACAATTTATATTGGAAAAAATATACTCCTGTTTAACATATAGAGACACATAAAAGAAAGGGGATGAATGAAGTCAAGGAAAATCATACCTGATGAGTAGAATCAAGAAGCAAGATGCTCCCTTTCATCTATTAAATACTTTTGTCCTGACTACCTCGTACACATGTATTAGGAAGAAACAACTAACACTGCCTTTGGCCATCGATGACATAATTGTCTGGGTAGCCTTTTCTTCTTGCTTATCTATAAATTACCTGTAAATGAAAGGTAGATGAAATTTTGTATTTGTCAAAACCCATAGAACTTTGGTGCATGAACAGCTTGAACCTTACTACATGCAAATTTTAAAAATCATTTAGAGGTTAGAGGATCTCAGGAAGGATGCAGACTAAAGATAGAGAATCTAACTGCAGAGCAAACACGTGAAACAACCTTATTGAATGAAGCAGGAGAAAATGACGTTGACCAAAGTAATTTTGAAAACAAGTGGATTTGGTTAAGACCAATGACAAAAGTAGCCACACAAACACTGTAATGTTGATAAAGTTGCTCCCCACCAGGATATGGTTTAACAATTCTCACACTAAGCCAGTGTATACTGGAATTGAACAATTATATAAGAAAATGGATGGCAAACTGTAGGAACTAGGTTTCTTACTATTGGATTGAGAATTTATAGATAAACAAGGAAGGGAGTGATCAATGTGAGACTGAATAAGAGTATAAATTCATGTTTAGCTTACTATAGATACAAATGGTCACATGTAAAATATTTATAGACATGTATACATACAGATGTTAGTGTACATATATATACTTGCTTTGTCAACTGTCAGAGCCTTAAAACACACACACACATCACCCATTAGCACCACTACTGCCCAGATCTTGGTTTCTAATTTCATTCTCCAGAAAAACAATGAGGGTTTCTGATTGGAGCCCAATGAATACTCAAACTGGGTGTCAACTGGCACCAATGAAGACTAATGTAGAAGGTTGTTGTATATAATTTTGAATGGATTTTACATGATTCATGATTCTATGTAACTCCATTAATTTACATTTTAAATAATATTTTAATTGACAACTCATAATTATACACATATATATGGGACACAGTGTGTCCCATATATATGTATGTGTGTTCTAATTCCAAGAAGAACAGCAGGTGAGAGGAGGGGAGGAAAAGAAGAAGAAGTACAGGGAATGAAAGGGAGTACATTTTTAATTCATGCATGTATAATTATGTCAAAATGAACTCCAATATTACATTTAACTATAATAAACTAATAAAAACATTTTTAAAAAGAATCTTAACCCCAGTTTGGATCAGATGTTTTGTCTACCTTGGTCTAATCAACAGTGTCTGGGTGTGTCTGGACATAGGACTCCTGTTCCCAATGTTTAGGCCTGGGATGTGATTTTCAGGTGTAAAGTGACTAGCAATTCCACAAATTAACCTTAACTCCCACAACTAGAAGAGAATTGACTCCTGGGAGCACAGAGAGGAAAAATGAGGGACTTTAGAACAGGTCATTTCCCCTTGAACATCTACTAAGAAACAGGACACAGGAAATTTATGAAATGGTAACATATATTCTCATTCATCATTTCTTCTTCATTTATTAGATTACCTTCTTTGTGTCAACACATTGGTTATTCTATAGCACATTTATTATGAGAAAGGTCTTATTTTTCCCTTTATTCACCAGTTTTCAAAATAAAGAGTTGATTTTTCTAACATCCTGTAAAAACTCAGTATTCTATATCTTTTTAAAATTTTTGTATCTATACAAACTCTTAAATTTAAATATATTCGATGTGTTCCAACCCATTATTGTTCTTATTGATGCTCAAAATTATCTCATCTTTCATCAGTAAAATCCTTCTCAGGATGACTTCAAAAGTCTTTTGGTACACTAGTCCTCCTTCTCCTTCCCTCCCTCTCCTCCTCCTTCTTTCTTCTTCCTCCTCCTCCTCCTCTTCCTCTTCCTCTTCCTTCTTTTATGCTGGGTTTTGAATTTAGGGGCACTTTATCACTAAGCTGAATTCCCAGCCCTTTTTTATTTTTTATTTTGAAACAGGGTTTTACTAAGTTGCTGAGGGCTTCCCTGAGTTGCTGAGGTTGACCTCAATCCTGAGATCCTCCTGCGTCATTCTTCCAAGTCTCAGGTATGCACTGCTAGGGAACAGACAAATGTCAGAGAACACATAGATAAAGATGGTGGGAACATGATGTCAAGAGAATAATTCTATAAAATGGGCCCACTGTGCTGACCCCCACATGCTTTCTTTTCCAAGAAGCTATTTACCTGCAGCCATGTCTGTCATCAGTGGACAGGAAAGGTCACATTTCTCAGCAAACTACCTGTTCACCACAGGAGAAATTCAGGTCAAAAATAATATTGATAAGAGGAACCCAAGTTACCCTGAATGAGAAGACTTTTGTGACCAGACCCTGAAACTCTGGGAGATAAGGATAGGTCCTCCTAACCATAAAATCTGTATGGTTAAGAATCCAATTAAAACTGGTCATCATGGGCCAAGGTGACCTAGAGTTGCCATGACAGTGGGTACTTAAAAGTCTGATGTCACCTGCTGTCTGTCAAAAGTTAAGAGGTCAACCTGGGAGGGACTCTCTGGAAACTTATCTGGGATTCCCAATATAACTGGAGTGCAGGAGAGACACATTGTCTGTACTCTCTGAGAGGATCCACTTGAGAAATACCTTTCCTATCCCTTCAATAAAACCCTGTCATTATTCTGAGCCACATGTCTGAAATCTTTCTGACTTGGTCTCAAGAATCAAGGTTTGAAGAGGGGGGGGTCTTCACTCTGTCTCAGTTTCTCAAAAGACCCCAGCTCCATAACATGCACCATTGCACTCAACTAGTTTGTTTGATTCCTCACATAATATAATGCTCCAGACTAATCTTACATGCTTCCCTCCCCTAGAATTTTTCCAAAAATCACAGTATCTTTTTAGGAAAAATGGCATTTAGAGACCATAACTCAGGAGCTGGTAAACTTGTTGCTGCTGAACAGATCTAGAAAATATAAACTTTTAACATACAATAAATCATGATATGAGATTCACACTTATAATTCAATTTCATAACAGAATGACAAGATATTTATTTACCACATCAACATTATATCTTTGTATGCTCTCAACAATACCAAAATTCTTGGTTCTCCCCAATGCCAACATCACTGCCCATTTTCTCTATCATGCAAGCCACTTACAACCAATGCTATCAATACAATTTTTGAAAACAGTTTAAGGATCATCAGTTGCACAATCAGCATGTGATACCTTCATGCAAACAATTTAGGACTTTCTGGTTTTTTGTATACCAAGAATGTTTAAATTACTGGGTTCTAAAAGATACTTGAAATAGTTTCTCTCTGTTGATATGCAATCAACGTAATACAAAATTAAGTTCATCTCATTTTTAATTATTAAAAATTGCTTTAAAAATTTATCTTTGTTTTATAACTATATAAAATATTTGCATAGTTTCAAATATGATCCAAAAAAAATTCTCATCAGAGAAATCTACCTTCTATCACAAATGCCCCCTCTTCCCATTTATAAGTTCGTTAAAATTTCAGTTTGAACTTAATCAAATGTGTGGGTATCTGCCATCTTTCTGACTTCAAATATCACAAAATTCACAATTTTTTTCATTTAAATAAGTCTAAAGACCATTTCAGTGAGTAGATAAATTCTTCCTTTTTCATATCCATCATATTCCATTGTATGAATATTTTATCTTTCCTATACCTTGTTGATAAACATTTGAGTTCTTTCTAGACTTCAGCTATTATAAATAATGCCTTTCATGAATATCTTTGTTTAAATATCTTTGAATATTTTACTAGTGATGGTTAGAATAGAATCTTGAGGTAGAATTGCTGTGTCAAACATAAATTCATACATAATGTTGCTAGATTATCATCAGTTTTCCCTCCAGAGTGGCTCTACCAACAATTTATTAAAGTTGCAAAGCTCCATTAACAGAATAAATTGCTAAACTTAGAGATTCTTCCAATCTGACACTTGAAAAATGATACCAAAGACTACCTTTAATTTTTTTATTAGCAATGTTAATCATCTTTTCATGAGTAAGAATTATTTGCATTTCTTTTCTAGACTTGTTTGTTCTTTTTTCACATCAGTGAAAAACATCAGTTTTTCTGTTTTCACCTCTATCTGTAGAAGTCTTTTATATAGTATGGATATTAACCTATATGCTTTTCTAAAACTATATTTGCAAATAAGTATTGTCCAATCTATAGGAATTTTTTAAATTTTGCTTATCGTGGGGTTTTTTTTTTACCATGTAAGATTTTTAAATTTAAAAAAACTTGTTTTCAAATTTAGTAATTTTTTTCATATACTGCACTGAACTTTAAGTTTTATTTATATTTTAGGAATGTTTTCCCCACTTTTAGTCAATTTTTTGTCACTACAAGTAAACAAAAGGGGATGGAAAAGACAGGAAAGTCAGTGGAAGGAATCTGACATAATTTTCCTACGTACATATACAAATATACCACAGTGAATCTCACCATTGTGTACATCCACGAGAAATTAATTAAAAAAAATAACCATGGGTAAATGGCAGAAAGGTCAATTGAGCAGAGGAAAGGGAGTAAGAAGGAGGTAAAGGTAGGGAATGAAAAGAGAAGTACTAGGGACTGAATTAGAACAAGATATATTCCATGCTTTTGTAATTATGTCAAAATGGATTTTGCTGTCATATATTTTTTAAAAGAATCAATAGAAATTTTTAAATAAATTTGAGATAAATCAACTTATTAAGAAAACCAGTTTATTTTGGCTCATAGTTTTGGAGGTTTCAATCCATGATCAATTGGCCCTATTGCTTTGGGCCTGTCACAAAGTGACACATTATCACAGAAATGTATGGAAGAACAAAATGACTCACATTATGTCTAGGAAAGAAAAGAGAGAAAAAACTGGGGCTTCACAATTCCCTTTAGGAACATTTCCCCAATTACCCAAAGACCTCCCACTAGGCTCTGCCTCTTAAAGGTTCTGCCACCTCTGGTAACACCCTAGACTGGGAGACAAGCCTTTAGCACACAGGCCATTGATGGTCATTCCATATCCAAACTATAGCATCTAGCTAATGGAGGAATTCAAGTTTTCTGCTCATATTGTATGGCCCCATATTTTATGTTAAATCCCTGGTCTGTGGGGAGTTTGTCACTGTTATAATTTAAAGAATATATCTCACTTTATTTTTCTCTTTGTGGCAATTCAGTTAATCTCCACTTATTATAACATACATCTTTTCCATTGATTTAAGTAGCAGCTTTACCATATTGCTAATTTCTATATGTAATTAAGCCTACAATATTTATGGATATTTTATTCTACTCTATTAGTCTGCCAATGTAGACACCTTCAGCACAGTTTTACTTATAAGGCATTAATAGCCAGTAGGGGTGTGTCTGTGATTTGCTCTTATTTTCTCACTATCTTCCACACTATGCTTGCTTGCTCTTCTTCCCAATATATTTTATAATCATTTTATCTCAGAAAAAATAGGAGGCTGATATCATTCTTATTAAATTGCAATAAATTTATATAAATTTGGGAAGATCTGACATCTTTATGACATGTGTCACTCACTCTATCCAGGACAACAGTATACTTTTCAAATTAATTCTACTGTTACGGTGTTCCAGAATGTTTATAGTTCATAGAACTCTATTTCAAATAGATTCTGACCACTTTATGTTGTTTCTGCCTATGAGCTTTATTTTCTTTAATAAATATCTTCTCAATTATATCTTCTCAATTATTCCATTTGTATTTTGAAAATTGTAGATTTTTCTATTACCTGATACTTTACTATATTACCTGCTACTTTATATTTTTTGTTGTTTTTTAATAATTTTAAGTACTGTATTACCTGGACTTTTAAAATTCTTTTATTGTTGGGGTTGGGGGTATAGCTCAGTACTAGCATGCTTGCCCAGCATGCATAAGACCTTGGGTTTGATCCCCAGCACCAAAAAAAATCTTTTGTTGTTTGCATTAGTTTTTCAAACCATAGGACCATTAATCTATTAATGTATTAGTTATTTATTGCTGTTTTTCTAATTTAATTTTATTTTTATTTGTTCTTTTTAGATATACATGATAGAGTGAATTTTATTTTTGGTTGTTCAAATAATCATATCTTTGCAAATAAAGAGATAATTTTACTTCCTTTTTCCTATTCAGATATTTCTAATTACTTTCTCATATCTATTTTCATTGGCTAATAATTGTAAAACAATGTTAAGGAAGAGTAAAAAGAATGGATATTATGGTATTATTTTTTACTTTATCAGGAAAACCACTACTATTCATTCCATTACAATGAGGTTTTGGGGTAAAGACACATACTTTACCACATCAAGAAAGTAGAAACTAATTCCTTTTTTTCTTGAATGCTTCTTCTATATCTATAAAAAATCAAATTATTGTTTTATTTTTGCTGCACTTTATTTAAGTGATAGGTTATATTAGTGGATTTCCTAATATTGGATCAGCTTTGCTTTCCTGGATTAAATTCTATTGGTCATGGTGTATTACGTGGTGCTTTACATGATATTTGAGTCTGTTTGCTGAGACTTTTTATTAATATCATTTAATATCTAGATATTACCCAGATATTCTTCTGTTTATTCAACATAAGTAATTTTTAGAGATGTACTTCCCCTTTGAGCCTTCAGTATAACATAGTTCTTGTTTCTATATAATTTTTCATAGTCCCAATTATTTTGCTATTCTTTCATTGTTTGTTTATATTCATACTTGACAAAGGTAAGATCTGTTCAGGTCCAATGTTGCAGACAGACATGGTAATTGTGTGCCCTTAAGATCACTTCTTCAGACTTTTGGGGCATTAGATGGCTTATCTCAAACTTAAATGAAGAAACATAATAATGAGTGTATACCAATCCAAGTTATGATGTGTATCAGGCATCTCTGCTTTGTGGCTCTGCTAAAATATGTCGAAATAGTCTCCTTTGCTATTGGACTCCTTATGAAGATAATTCAATACATATCCCAGAATGCAATGAACTAATGCCACTTTTCTCTCCCTTTTTGTTGTACACTAGAAACTAAGATATAAAATTAATGTAGAAATCATTTATTTGCTTGGGTTAGAGGAGGAAGTGGAACTCTGAGACAAAGGTAAAAGAACTTTTACTGTTTCAGAAGATAATTCCTGTGCAGTATGTGGGTGACCTGCTTGATTAGCAAACCCCTTTCCTTCCTCAGAAAGAAGACAGAGGAAAGGTACAAAGGGGTCAGAATTGTACAGCCTACGTAAGTGTTTCTGAAGCTAATCAAATCAGTTTTTCAGTTCCTGGAAATTACTCAAATGCTACCCTAAAAGGCACTCTTATTATTCACTTCAAATACTGTTGCAAATTTTATATAGATTCAAGATTTTTCAAAGGAAAATCTGGAGAAGACAGCATGCCACCATTTTGCCTCAGAATTTCTAATGGTCACCTGTAAGAGAAATTGTATGCATTTCCATATTAAAAAAAAAAAGGCCTGCTACTGACCGTCACTAAATACACATTCCCTAGCTGTTTTGCCTTTAAGTTTAGGTACACAATATTAGGAATTAGGATTATACAGAAGATTCATAAGACAGACCCTATTTTTAGAGTTGAAGTTCTGATTCTCAGAGATGGAGGGTGACCTCTGAGAATAAAAGGTGTTGTGTCCTATACAGAAATCATTCCCTTTGCACAAAATCCTGTCCATCTGCAGATTGATCAGTGACAAGAAACAAAGAAATACACAATCATTGACATTTTTTCAAGATATTGTTTTCTTAAGTCTCTTTTAAGAAACATTAAACTTTTTTTTTTATCCTGTAAGGACCAGCTTAAAGCCTTCTCAACTACTTCCATACTTCTTTTTTGCTTAGCAACAAGTTCTCACAATTTAGTTCTAAAAAGAAAAACTGAATTCAGCTACTATAAACATTGATGTGGCTATGTCACTATAGTATGCTAATTTTAAGTCCTTTGGGTAGAGACTGAGGAGTGGGATAGCTGGGTCAAATGGTGGTTCCATTCCCAGTTTTCTGAGGAATCTCCACACTGCTTTCCAAAGTGTTTACACCAATTTGCAGTCCCACCAGCAATGTATGAATGTACCTTTTTCCCCACATCCTCTCTAACACTTATTATTGCTTGTATTCTTGGTAGCTATCATTTCTGACTGGAGTGAAATGAAATCTTAAGAGTAATTTTGATTTGCATTTCTCTAATTACTAAAGATGTTGAATACTTTTTCATATATTTGTTGATCACTTGTATATCTTCTTCTGAGAAGTGTCTGTTTAGTTCCTTAGCCCATTTATTGATTGGGTTGTTTATTTTGGGGGGGTATTAAGTCTTTTGAGTTCTTTATATATCTTGGAGATTAGTGTCTGAATTCACAATAGCTAAATGTGGAACCAACCTAGATGCCCATCAATAGATGAATGGATAAAGAAATGGTGTTACATATACACAATAAAATAGTACTTTGCATTAAAACAGAATAAAATTATAGCATTTGAAGGTAAATGGGTGGAGTTGGAGAATATTATACTAAGTGAAGTAAGCCAATCCCAAAAAACTAAAGGCTGAATGTTTTCACCATGCTGACCTATGGTGGGGGGACAGGGCATGGAAAGAATGGAGGAACTTTGGATTGGGCAAAGGGGAGGATGGGGAGGAGTTATGGGTGTAGAAAAGATGGTGGAGTGAAATGGACATCATTACCCTAGGTACATGTATGATTGCACAAATGGTACATCTCTACACTGTGTACAACCAGAGAATTGAATTGTAGCACTCCATTTGTATACGATGAATTGAAATGCATTCTGCTGTTATGTACAATTTTTTTAATAGAGAATGCTTTATTAACCTTTTATTATTTGTCTTTTTGTTATTTTTTGTTATGTACAATTTAAGTAGAAAAAATAAAAATAATAACAATAATAAAA
Source organism: Callospermophilus lateralis (assembly GCF_048772815.1). Lineage (NCBI taxonomy): Eukaryota > Metazoa > Chordata > Mammalia > Rodentia > Sciuridae > Callospermophilus > Callospermophilus lateralis. Next base: position 120,009,235 of record NC_135306.1, on the reverse strand, counting down.
AAGCAAAACTGAATGAGACTTTAGGTAATATAATATTACTATGGTGAATTTGAATGCAGTGAGAGATTTTATCTTATTTTTAATACAATTCTAAAATATGATTTTAGTACTTTCTCAGTTTCAAATAATTAAAATAAGTAAATTGAATTGTCCTTTGCTCCTCAAGCTCTGGAGTTCTATCTATAACATACAGATAATAATAATGTCTACCTCAGCATGTTATTATGAGAACTAAATAAGACAAGATATGTAATGCACTTAAATAAAACCAAAATAAATTGTAAAATAATTGATAATGGTAACTATAAGGATTATTTTTATCCTAAAACCACAAATAATTTTATATAATTCAACAAATTAAAGAGAAGCAATAAAAGTATAATTTATTTTACTTAATTATAAATTTTTAAAAACCATTCTAGCTACAAAATTTAGAACAAAAATGCTGCTAAATTTATAGGCAATATGTGGTAATAATTTCATATCTGACTCCTTAGACTATAAATTCTCAGAAATTAGAGATTACATCTAATTAATTCTGCACAAAACCAAGCTTAACAGCATGCATATGTGCAACTAAATAAATCACATTCTGAGGTAAACTCTTTGTCTATACAAACATGTCACTGAAAGAAACTACACTATCCCTTGGGCATATTTTCAACTCTTACTTATGACTCAATGGAACTGTGCAATTTGTAGAACTTCATGCCCAGCTTAATAGGCACCTAATACTGACTAAGCACTATCTTTGAGTCAGGCAATGTGGTAATTGCCAGAAACACAACCAAAACACAAGCCATCTCATCAAAGACCTCACAATCTTACAGAAGGAACAGATTGTTTAAAAAAAAATCAAAAAATCACAACTCAGTGGGACAAGTGCTTTAGATACTGTGGAATAAAATTTGGGAACCCTCAGGCCAAATCAGTGATATCACGTCTAATCTGAAGAGTAAGAAGGGGTTACCCATGGAATGCCTCAGCCTCTTGCAGTCACCTCCATACGGCTCAGTGTCTGACATATGCACACCCCCAACAGACCATTTGGGTCTGGGTTCCTGCTCTGCCAGTTATGAGTTGAGTAATCTTCAGCAGGTGATTCAACCCAATTTAGATTCTTTCTGTAAAATGAGAACTTATAATAGTTTCTAATTAATAGCGCTGTGGGGACCAAATGGGTTAAATAAAGTTTTTGTAGGCAGTAGTGCAAGGCTTATTTCAGTGTTAACTTTTATTATCACTATTATTGGATTACTTTCCTAATGGCCTTCCCTGAAGCTTCCAATCAAGTTATAATTTTCTGTGTATATACGCACATCTCAAACACATCAGGGCAGCCAGCATTATGGTCATTTAGTGAGGATTCTGATCAGAGTTCATACTAACTCACTTAAGCCTTATCTGAATAATGGTCTGCCTAATGAGGAATGCGAGGTTGTAAAGACAAGAGGCTTATTCAAAATTACCCTACATGATTAGAAGCAAACTGTTTGGTTGATTAGAACATAAGGGTTAGGCATAGAGGGTAGGAATGTTTGTTTAAAATCACATTAAAGCCAAATTTGCATGTATGAGATTTTTTAATTACACAAGAAATTCATGTTCACTGAAGACACTCAAAAAGTATGGACAACCAACAATTTAATAAAAAAAAAATCATAATCAGCATAATTCTACCACACAGAACGTAAGTACTGTGGCATTTTGACATAAATACTTCTAGGCTTTGTTCTATACATGCATTTTCTGGTAAAAGGCATCTACTTTCTGCCCATAACCCCACACATACTCCCACTCAAATATCTCCCAAGAAGAGATGGTTTGTCATTTGATTAGCCACAGTTCAGGACAACTCCCGAGTCATCAGGAGGACTCCTGGGTCATACAAACAGTGGGCAAGTTATTTCCCTTTGAAGTAAAGACTTCAAATTTTCCACTGTGGTTCACCTTTTCCCTTGGCACTGTTAAAGAAAACCAAGGACTATGAAGAGGTATATGTCCTATTTATTCTGTATCTGTAATTAAACAGGTAAATTAGGTCAAAGCAGGAACCACAGGTTTCGTCTTTCTATGTTCAAGAGGCCTCAGTTAGGGTCTGGACTTATCCATGTTCTCCTATCTGTCTCTTAACAGAAAGGCCACAGGGTGAAATGGACCCTTCTCCAGTTATAAGTAAACAATTCATCTCCTGTTGTTTTTTGAATATCACTTGCTTGGTTGGCAGCACCATGAGAATGACACATGATCAGGATGACAGAATGCTGGCATCCCTGACCACAATGCATGCACAAAGAAACCTACTTAGGTTTAGGAAAATGAAACTGTACTAGAAATGTCACTTTACTAATTACTTGTATTCATAATCAATAATAATCGCATCTCTTTATATTGATAAATCTAACACATAACTGTGTCCTCATTTTTAATTCTTTTACTTATTTTAATGATTTCAAGATGAATATTACTGTAATTTATTTTTAACTTTTTATTGGGGCATATTAATTATATAGAATAGTGGACTTCATTATGGCTTAACTGTGTGTGCCTATGACACACAATTCGATCAATTTCATTCTACTACCTCTCCTTGCCCTTCCCTTCTCTCCCCTCCATTGATTCTCTTCCTCTACCCTAATGGTCTCCCTTCTATTTTTAATGAGATCCTCCCTCTTTCCCCCTTTTGTTATCTAATTTTTATATATGAGAGAAAACATAGAGCACATGTCTTTCTGAGCCTGGCTTACTTGACTTAACGTGATGCTTTCTAGCTCTAGTCATTTTCCTGCATTCTTTTTTATGCTGAATGAAACTCCTTTGTGTATATACACCATTACCACAATTAATTGAGTCTGTCCTTTATTTTTTTTTTACTGAGAATCTTTTAATTTGAATTCTTTTTTGTTGATTTTATTATTTTTTAAATACACGACAACAGTGGAATGCATTACAATCTTTATTACACATATAGAGCACAATTTTTCATATCTCTGTGTATAAAGAATCTGTCCTTTCTCACTGGAAATTTAGTTTCCAAGCTTCTACTGTTTAAAAAAAAAGTCTCAGGGAAATATCCCTGTACTTAAACATTTGCGACTGTGCCTGATTATACTCATTAGTACATTCTTCCCTTCACCATGGCATATAAAGATAGTATCCTGCCATCCTTTATCCCAAAGCTTAACTACCCCAAGTCTGTATCCAGGCAGCTAGAAGGAGCTCATAACTATTCTGCTTCAAATTAAATTGCATGCAAATGGCCTGAGCAGGTTAAAGCAACAAATTGGATTAATTGGTCCCTTAGGTAACTAATCTTGAATTTCTAATGTCCTCTCTGGAAAAAAAAGAACTGCAGAACTGTATTCACTATAAGAATCGAGCCTGACAATATGAAGCACATTCAATGAGCAGAGATTGTTGGAGCTAATTTAAGACACCTACTGATGCTCCCACCACCCAAGCTGCTGGGTTGGGGCAGTTGCGGGGGTGATAATTACTGGACCTCAGAGTCGCACTGGATCTGCCGAGGAAGATTTAGGGGATATTTAGGATATCCTTTTTAGGATATGTTTTTTAGGCTTTTTAGGATATGGTTAGAGCCATGGGCAAAAGATATTCTTTTCAAATCCATAATATCTCCTTTATAAGCACAGGTGACTCAAGAGACAATATTAGGTACTTAAAATCTCCTTTGAGAGATACCTTGGAACCAGAACTGTCCAACTAAAAGAAAAAATAATTATCATTGATGTTGTGTTTGAAATAAAAAACTCAAATTTATAACTAATTATAGTAATGATAGCAGTCATCATCATCTGTTAAAATAATGATCTTTCAGAAACTCCTATCATGTGGGAGAGAAAAAATTAAAACCAAGCTGATGACTTCACTCAGTAAATTGCAGAATTTATCAGTTAAGTAAAGTAAGTACAATTTCCAGGGATGTGGGCCAATGTGCATTCTCTCTAGCAGTTTTAAAAGTAGGGAAAAGAAAAATCCTATAGGTGTGGTTGTTTCTTCCCTTCTTCTTTCTTCTTTTCATTACTTTTCCTTTCAGTAACTACTTTGTCCTCATCTGAGAACTGTCCAACACCTGGCATAGGCTTGCCTTCCTCACCATAATCAAAGGCATGCAAGGCAGGCTCTTCAATCAAAGTACCCATGTTCCCTAGAGACAGTGAGTGGCCATGACCCGAGCTTAGCCAATGGTAATCATTGACTAAAAATTGCTAGAGAAGTGAAGGAGAATGTCTCCTCATCAGAGATGATAAGCTAAAAGAGAGAGAGAGAGAGAGAGAGAGAGAGAGAGATAGATAGATAAGCCCATGGACCAAGTAAAGCCAAGAGTTTCTAGATGACATTTTGGTCATTACAAGGAAAAAGATGCTCAGTTTCTCCCCTTCAATCACTTCTCTTTGAAATAAATTTCTGTCTCTTGCAAATAAAAAAAATTCTCATCCAAAAATCCTGGAATCATTCAATTTTTGCACAAAGTCATTTGACTCTAAAGAAAAGACTGATGTTGGAACTGGAAAATTCATCATAATTCACTTATAAGTTGGATATATCCTGGAAATTTTGACTCTGGCTTGATTTATTCATTCTAGGATGACTTGTGTTAAAGAACACTTTGGACCTCATATTCACATTTTTCCTGGAAACATCATTGTGAAAATAGAATAATGAAATGCTACCTTCATGATTCACTCATTCCATTCACATTATTACATGACAATATTTTCCATCTTCTTCAAACTCATTTAACATTACCTGCTCAATCACACCATCTTTATTCAAAAGTCATCTCAAATATTGTTCCTCTCCTGAAATATTTTTAAAATAATTATAATGGAGAAGGGGAAGGAGATTTGTGTCTTAAGGATTATAATATAATTTCAGTTCTATAAGATAAAAAAGTTCTGGAGATGTTTGATCACAATGTGAATATATTCAACACTATTGCAATATACACTTAGATATGATTAGGTTGATAAATTTTATATTGTATATTTTTGCAATTTAAAAATTCTAATAGCCCAAGAAAAGAAGGTGCATTTTTACACTTTATACTTTTATAGACACATGTGTTAGAGGCTAAATTCATCTGAAGAAGAATTGCTGGAGAAACTTTCTAAAAAGTATTTGGAAGGGAGGCTGAATTCCCAGGACCTTACTGGGCACTAAGTCTTCCCAAGATGAGGGAAGTTATTTTGTATAATACATGACAAAGGACTTCAGCTCCTGTAAGAAATTTAGGACAGAGAGATGAAAGTAAAATGATGAGAGGTTGATGACCTCCTCATGATCACATGAAACACTTCATATTGGTATATTATTTTGGGATAAATTCACAAAAACATCTCATTACACATTTGAAGATCCCAACCAATGTTTATATTAAAATGGTTTACAAAGAACTTTCTTATTTATAATCTAATTTGTCTCCACAGTAATTTATGAAAACTGTATTAGTATAATTTCCATTTTACAGGCAAGAAAGTTAAGGTCCAGAAAAGTTAGGCATGTTCAAAGTCAAGCAATTAATAAGACATTTTAACCTAGTCCTCAGAATGAAGATTCCATACCCTTTGTACATAAATTTCCACACTGTACTCCACTCCACTATTCAAAGTCACAAACAAATTTTCCTCAAAGCCTGAACTTGCCTTCCAAGAGTCATATGAATGCTAGTGCAGGTATTATCTGAGCCTGAGCTCTATCCAGACTGGATCATGATTCTATTCACCTTTAAATCCCCAGTGCTAAGCTCCTGGAAGATATTTTTAGTATATTTGTTGAAAATATACACCATTTAATGTTTTCCTTTATGTGAACTTCCATTCCAGCCTTGTAGGTTATAAAATCAATCTTCTTGATGGAATTGAATTCCAATTTATCAGATTGTTTCCCTGATACTATTAGGATTTTATAGCCTGGGACTTTATTCCACAATTATATTTTACCTTAAAGGTATATCTATCTTCACATCTATACTAGTGACAACAAAGGAGAGCCTATTGATATAAAGTGCAATTCTCAAAATTAAAACACTGAAAATCTGAGAGGATTCAGTCATCTTCCTTATTATTCCCACCATCTTGAGCTTAAAATCCTTGAAATATATTGTCACTTGAAAGAAATTCAAATATTCATTTTATTCTTTTTCTTTTCATACAATAAAATGAAAGACTTTTAAAACTTAGTTTTCTTTGAAAACTTTTGCTTTGGAAATTCATTGCCTTCAAACAATTCAAAGCTTTAGGGTTCTGACACAGGTGGGTGGTTGCATTTATATTTTCTTACTTGAGATAACAGAGAGGTAACTTTTTGTTCTCTACTGTGCCAATCAACAGAATAGTCATAAGAATTTAGAAGAGGTAACCAGGAGTCTCCTTGAGGCAGAGTGGATGAATCAAATCCTTGAACTCTAGATTTGTAATCTAGGACCAATCACTTGCTTCTCTCAGCTTCATTAACTTCACAGTAAAAAAAAGGGTGTAATCATGTAACCCCTACCCCTAGAGTTCTAAAGGGGTACCACAGGGAATGATGGGTTGATCAAAGCTAGAAATAGTATGGTCCCTTCATCCAGCTCCAACCAGAAGAACTTCAGCTTGGCCTACTTCACCATTATCTGGACTCAGGGAAAAATTAATTTGACCAAAAAAGTATTCCATGCCTAAAAAAAAAAAAAAAAAACAACTTGACAATCACTGATATACCATCCTTTTGTAATTTAACACTCCTTGCCTTTCACCTTACTATAAAAACCACTAGACTAAATTTTTCCATTTATACTGTTCATAACTGTAAGGGGCATGCCTACCATTGCAAATTCATTGTGCTTGCGTGGACTTTGCCACTAGTGTTTAATGGTAACCGAGAAGAATTTTAAGCACTGTGCCAGGTACTTCCACACTCATGACCTCATTTAATTGATACACATTTGCTGATCTTTATCAATCTACCATCACTAAGCTACCTATTATAGGAAGTACAAGAGGACCATAAAGGGGTAATAAGGCCTAAATAATTCTCTACACATGTAAAGCAAAGCAATGTAGTTAAAAAGAGCTTAGGCTCTGGAATAAAATGTGTTTGCTATTGCTTGTTCTGCCATTGATTAATATGGATTTCAGCAATTTCTTGAAACACTTAGGCTCAGCTTTTAAACCAATAAGATGAAAAGAATTTCCACCCATAGGGTTATTTGGACAAATAGTAATATATCACAGGTTTCGAAGGCTTACAATGTACTAGGTACTCTAAGGATTTTACAGGGACAAACTAGTTTAATCTTCACACTAACCAAATGAGGTTATTAGCTCCAGTTTACATATAAAATAATATCTGAAGCCCTGATAATTCTGTCCAAAGCAGCACAACTGGTATGCAGAAGAGCTAGGCTTAAACCCAGAGAGTCTAACTCCAGAGCCCACAAAATTAATCATTGCATGGAAGATAATGCCCAGGCAAGATCTAAGACACTGCCTAGAACTACGTAGGTGCTCAGTAAGGACTACTCCCTTTCTCTCTGATATTCCTCTCTCTTTATTGTGTGGGTAGATATATTGATTAATAAATAACAACACAATATACTACCACTACAAATAAGTGCTTAAGAACACATACATATTATCCCTTCTATAACAAAATAAAAATGAATAAAGTGTCTATCAGTATCAGAGGGGAATCCACTGAAGGAGTGGCCTTGGCACTAGATCCTGCAGGAAAGTTGTGTTGAAAAGACTGAGAGGAAGTAAGTCAGCCTTTGAGAGCAACAAGAGGCAAGGAGCTGCAGACACATGCAGAGACAGAGGGAAAGGAGAAAAGTTGAAGACCTATGTGTCTGCTCAGTCATATCTTTCTAGACAGAATCTCCTTTAGGCAAATATAACATACAAAAAAGACTTGGATTTTTAAGAAAAAAAAAACTTAGGAATCATCATTAAGCTTCTAAAAGTATTCAGATTCTCAACAGAATAAACTGAAGAAATTATCTGGATATATTGAGCTCCTTTCTGGAATTTCACTTATATGCTATTTTTAAATATATTATCATTCCAAAGTAGTGGTATACGTGCCTGTTTTAAGAACAGAAACTTTTTCCCTTCAAATCAAATATTTTATAAGACTTCAATATATAAAGCAGCCATAAAAAGAGAACTACTCTGGCTGAAGTCAAGATGTTAAGCATAAAATTCTGCATAACACTGTGGAGCTCTAAATCAGCAAGCAGGAGCCCTTCAAGACAGAGTAACACCTCTCAAGTGATTGTGCCAAATCTCTCTGTTCTCAAAAAATGTAATATCCAACAAGCCTCTCTGGCTCATGTTGGTTGTGTAATGTTAGCGTTGGCCCAGGTTTGATCTCAAACAGCAACAACAGATGGCTGAATGGTAGCTGATGGACTCTGCCAATCCAAAGACGAGCAAAGATAACATGAGTCCATGTGGAATGTTGATTTGTCGTGTGGTTTTTTTCATCCTTTTCTATTTTTTTTAATATATGTTACTCTTACACATCATTTCTTACAAGATAAAAATAAACAAATTATATCCAGAGACAGTTGGTTCAGTGCCAACTTTCCTCATGAATATGAGACAAAAAACAATTGGGAATTATTCTCTGTTTTCTTTTACTCTAAACATGATTTTTCTGCTCTTTCCTGTTAAGTATGCCTTACCTAGGTTTTTGTTGACTTCTTGTGTGTGTGTGTGTGTGTGTGTGTGTGTGTGTGTGTAAACATCAACAACATCAAAAGAACAGAAGATTAGCATCTGCAATATATAACAAAATCAGTCCCTGGAGAAATTCAGTTCTATCCAAATGCTAGGTTATTAATAAATGATAACTGAAGAGAAGCAATTGCCTTCCTCTAAAAGCAAATTCCAAAGAGCCCTCTAGACTTGCTTCACAAACTAATAATTAGAACCATCTAGTCCCACTGGGATGCCTGCAAAAAAACAAAATGTACAATAGCATTATCTACCTCCAAGAAAGGAATGTAGGCCTATCCATACAATTGTTATTTTTTATGTTAAGTATTTTTCCAGCTTATTGAGATAAAACTGACAAAAATTATATATATCTAAGGCATATTTTGATACAAATTAACACACATTGTGAAATGATTACCACAAGTTAATAATCATCGTTCTACATGTTCTACATGGTTACCTTTGAGAGAGAGAAAGTGTGTGTGTGTGTGTGTGTGTGTGTGTAGTAAAGACCCTTAAAACTACTTCATTAGCAAGTTTCAGTATGCTTTATAGAATTATAAACTTTATAGGATTATAGGATTATTAAATGTAGTCCCTATGACATATATTACATATGCAGACTTATTCATCCTGAATAAACAAAAATTTAACCAACATCCTCCAGCTTCTGCCATTAATTCTACTTTCTACTCTCTGTGTGTATGGATTGTGTGTGTGTGTGTGTGTGTGTGTATGCACATATACCTCTATGTATGTGTGTAAATATGTATAGTATACAACCTGATGTTTTAAAATATGTCTATTGTGGAAGATTAAATCAAGCTAATTAATATATATATTACCTCACATGCTTTTTTTGTAGCAGGAACACAAAATCTATTCTCTTAGCAACTTTAAGTATAAATTATGTAGAATTTATGCTTCTCATGCATGTTATGTTTTTATGTGATATATATTACATGTGCTTTATATATATTATTATTGTTGTTAACTAGAGTCATCATGTCATACAACAGGTATCTTAAACGTATTCCTTCCATCCAACTGAAATTTTACATCCTTTAATTACCACATCCCCAAGCATCCTCTACCACAACCAGGTCCTGGCAGCCACCACTATGCTCTTCACGCCTGAGTTCAACCTTAAATTCCACATATGAATCATATATGATATTTATCTTTCTGTGACATTATTCTATTTCTAATTTTTAAAGGAAATCCATAGTTTTCCATAATAGCTATATCAATTTACATTCCCACTAACAGTGTGTACTGGCCTTTTTCTGCATATCCTCACCAGCACTGTATCTCTTCTCTTTGTGATAGCAGTCATTCTAACAGATAAAAGGTGATATTTCTTCACTTTATTTGTATTTCTGTTATGATTAGTGATATTGAGCATTATTCCATTAACTTATTGATCATTTGTATGTCTTTAGAGAAATATCCATTCAGGTCCTGTGCCCATTTTGAAAATTATTTTCTTGCTATAGAGTTGTATGAGTTTTTTACATGTTATGGATATTCGCCCTTTATCAGAGATATGGTTTGAAAATATTCTCTGCTGTTCTGTGAATTGTCTTTTCACTTTGTTCATTGTTTTCTTTGTTGTGCCAAGCTTTTTTGTTTAATATCCCATTTGTCTATTTTTAAGGCTATGTTTTTGGCTTCATATTTTAAAACTCATTGCCCAAGCCAATGTAAGAGAGTATTTACCTATTTTCTCCCAGGCATTTTACAATTTCAGGTATTACATGTAAGTGTTTAATTTATTTTGAGTTGATTTTTATATATGATGTGAAATATGGGTCTAAATTCATTCCTCTGCCTGTGGATATCCAACTGCACCAAGGCCATTTATTGAAAAAGACTAGCTTGGGCTGGGGATGTGGCTCAAGCGGTAGCGCGCCCGCCTGGCATGCGTGCGGCCCAGGTTAGATCCTCAGCACTACATACAAACAAAGATGTTGTGTCCGCCGAAAACTAAAAAATAAATATTAAAATTCTCTCTCTCTCCCCCTCTCTCACTCTCTCTTTAAAAAAAAATTTTAAAAAAAGAAAAAAGAAAAAGACTAGCTTTCACCACTTAGCTCTTAGCAACTTTGTTGATGGTCAATTGGATATAAATGTATGAATTTATTTCTGTGTGCTTCCTTTTCTGTTCCATTGGTCTACATATCTATTTTCAGGCCAGTACCATCCTGTGTTGAACACTGTAGATTTGTATTATATTTTGAAATCAGGTAATATGCGGCCTTCAGCTTTATTCTTGCTTGAGATTACTTTAGCTATTCAAGTTCTTTTCCAGTTTATGCAAATTTTAAGATATTTTTCTATTTGTGAAAAAAAATCACTGGAATTTTGATAGGGATTACATTGATTGTGTAGATCACTTTGGGTAGTAAGAACATTTTAACAATACTAATTTTATTCCAAACCATGAAATATCTTTTTCATTTATTTGCATCTTCTTCAGTTTTGTTCATAAAAACTTTATTATTTTCAGCACAAAACTCTTTCACCTCCTGGTTAAATTCATGCCTAAATATTTTGTGATGCTGTTCTAAATAGAATGGTTTTCATTAATTTCTGTTTCTGATAGTTAGTTGTTAGTGTATAGAAAAGCAACAGATTTTTGCGTATTGATTATTTTTGTATCCTGAAACTTTATTAAATTCATTCATTAATTGTAACAATATTTTGGTAGAGTCTTTAGGGTTTTCTGTAAATAAGATCATGTCATCTTCATTCAGAGACAATTTTACTTCTTTTCCAGTTTGGATGTCTTTTATTTATTTATTTTGTCTAATTGCTCTCAGACTTTCAATACTATAGTGAATGTAACTGTCAAGCATGGACATTTTTGTCTTATTCCTAATATTAAAAGAGAAATGTTTCATCTTTTCAGTATTCAAAATATTGTTGTGTCTTTGTCATACATGGACTTCATTATACTTAGGTATATGCCTTCTACACCTAATTTGAGAGCTTTAATTTTTATCATAAAATTGCTAAATTTAGTCAAATGATTTTTCTGCATCTATTGAGATGATTGCATAAAGTTTTATCCTTCATTTATTAATGTGATATATCAACATGGATTATTCATGTATATTGACCCATTCTTACATGTCAGAGGGAAAATGTCACTTGAATCATGGTTTATGGCACTTTTATTGTGCTGTTGAATTTTGTTTGCTAGTATTTTGTTTAGGATTTCTGAATCTATAATCATCAGAGGTATTGGACTGGGACTTTTTTCTTATATATAGTATGACTTTGGTACAGGGTAATGTCCTCATAAAATGAGTTTGGAAGTATCCTCTTCTCTTCAATTTTTGGAAGTGTTTGAGAAGCTTTGGCATTTATTTTTCCTTACATGTTTGGTAAAATTCACCAGTGAAGCTATCAAGTCCTGAGGTTTTCTTAGTTGGAAGGTTTTGATTAGTGATTTGATCTATATTATCCATTATTGGTCTGTTTAGATTTTATTTCTTCATGAGTTGGTCTTAGTAGTTGTATGTTTCCAAGATTTTCCCCCTTTCTTCTAAATTGTCCAGTCTTTGGCTTATGTTGTCCATTTTAATCTCATAATCCTTTTTATTTCTTTGGTATCAAATACCAAAGAAATAAAAATGAAATGTCTTCTCTTTTATTTCCAATTTTATTTATTAGAGGATTCTTTCCTTTTTTCTGAATCTAGCTCAGGATTTGTCAATTTTGCTTAGCTTTTCAAAAATTCAACTCTTCATTGAATTGATCTTTTGCATTGTTTTCTATGAAATAATATTTATGTTTCCCTTCCTTCTACAAATTTTGGGCTTAATTTTCTCTTGATTTTTCTGGCTCCTTTAGGTGTAAAGTTATGTCATTTATTTATTTATTTTTTCTGAATGCAGATGGTTTTCACTATAAATGTTCCTTAGAGCTGTTTTTGCCGCATCCCATAGTTTTGGCCAGCTGTGTTTTCATGTTTTCTTATCTCATGTATTAGTGAGTGGTTCACCTATGCAATGGAATTCATAGAATAGATATAGAGAGGAGCTTTATTAAAATAAATGGCTTATGTGATTATGGAACAAAGAACTCCCATGACATACCATATGAGTGCTAGAGACACAGGAAAGCTGATGGTATAATTCAGTCTAAGCTCAGAGGCCTGAGAATGGGAAGTGGAAAGGACACTGCTATAAGTCCACTGTCTGAAGGTCCAAGAACAAATAGCTCTGGGACAGGATAAGATACATTCCCCCAGCTCAAGGAGAGAGAGCAAATTTGCCCTTATTCTAGTTTTTTGTTCCCTGAATGGATTGGATAATGCCAGCCCATATTCATGAGGGCAAATCTATTTAATTTAGTCTACTGATTCAAATGCTAATCTCTTCTGGAAGTATCCTCACAAACACAAGAGAAATAATGTTTTTTAACTTGAGTATCCCTTAACCCAGTGAAGTTGACACATAAAATTAACCATCATATCTCAAGACATTTTTAATTTTACTTTCAATTTCTTCTTTCATCCATTTGTTGTTCAGCCATGTGTTTTAGCTTCCACATATTGTGAACTTTCCAATTTTTTCCTTTTATTGATGTTTTATTGCATGTAAGTTTGATATAATTTCAATCTTGCTAAATTTGTTAAGATTTTCCTCATGGCATAATATGTGATCTATCCTGAAGATACTTTATGTACTTTTGAAAAAATGTGTATTATGTTTCTGTTGCATGAAATACTCTGTATCAGTCTATGTGTTATTCAGATTTTCATTATTGTGACCAAAATATCTGATAAGAACAACTTAGAAGAGGAAACATTTATTTTGGCTCATGGTTTTGGAGGACTTAGTCCATGTCAGCTGATTCATTGTTCTGGATCAAGGTAAGACAGAACAACATGGTGGAAGGGTATAGCAAAGGAAACCTCTTCAACTGAGGATGCAAAGAGAGAGGAAGAAGCCAGGAGAAATACAGTTGAAGTCCCCAGTGACCTCCTTACTCTAGCCATATACCATCTGCCTACAGTTACCACCCATAGTCTGATCAAACTATTGATCTATCAAATGAATTAATCTATGATGAGATTACAGCTATCATCATTGCCTAAAAGCCCCGCTTCTGAACCTTGTTACATTGAGGATCATACTTTTAGCACATGAAGTTTTGGAGACATTCCAGATCTAAACCATAACATTCTTCCCCTGGTCCCCTAAGCTCATGTTCATCTTACAATGCAAAATGCATCTCCAAGACTCCCCATAGCTTTAATAGTTCCAGCACTGCTCACAAGTCCAAGTCCAAAGTCTCCTCTGAGACTCAAGGCAAACTCTTGGCTATAAACCCTTGTAAAAATCAAGAACAAGTTTTTTCTATACAGTGGCATAGAGAAAACATTAGCATTCCAAAAGAGAGGAGTAGGGGCATAGAAAGAAGGAATGATCCAAAACAAGACTGAAACCATACTGGGCAAATATTAAGTTCTGTAGCTCCACATCCAGCACCTGAAGCATGGTAATGAGAAGTGAACCCCCAAAAGGCCTTGGCAGCCCCAACCCTATGGCCTTGCCAGTTGTAATCCACACAGCCTCTCTCTTGGCCTATTTGCAGCCTGCAGCTTTCCTTGACAACTAGTCCACATTTGTGGTATCTCTTAATTCCTGGGGACTCTACTTCAGCTTGGCTTCACTTTTATAGCTTCACACATTGCCCTCTCAGGGGCTTCCTCAAGGATGAAAACCATGCTACACACTGCCTGGCCTCACAGGCTTTCTTTTGAAATCTTAATGGAAGCCTTTGTGACACCCTAACTCCAGCATGCTATACTCATGCAGAACCAGCATTGCACAGATAACACCAAGGTTTGCCTCTAGTAGCCAGGCTCCCTTTGACCATGGCTGCAGTGGCCTCTGAGTGCCTGGGCAACTGTGCCCAGTGAAACAAATTCTGGGAAGACATCTGCTTAGCACCCTTGTGCAAGAAGGGTTCCCCCAGGGTCTCTAAAATGAGCTTTCACATTTATATCCTTGAGTCTGCAATTGGTCTGGTCTTGCTGATTCCTGAGATGCCCTCAAGTCATCTTTCCTATTGTCTCTGTGCAAAGTACTTCATTTCTCTTTAATAGTGCTAATGTCAAACAATATACCACCTTTGGCCCCAAGTTTATATGTACTTTTGTTGCCTAACTGCAAGTTTTTCAAATATCTCCACTCTTTTTCCTCCCAATTCTCACAGTAAACAAACTAAAAAGCCTCTAGCAATAACCATGCCACTTTCTAAATGCCATACTACCTTGAAATTTCCTCTACCAGATTAATTAGTCTATCACTTTTAATTTGGCCTCACAGAAAATCTCAGGAAATGGACAAAATGTAAACAATTCTTTTGACAAAATGAGACCAAATGGCCTCTAATCCAATCCAATAGAGTCCGGTTTCCTCTGAAACATTATGAGCACATCTTTACTGTCCACATTCCTATCACCATTCTGATCTGAATACTAAAGATTCTGTTGAGCTGATTGACAACATCCCCAGTAGTCTTGTTGCTAGGGCATTTGGGAGCCTTGGTCAAATATGGTGGCCTGGAGCCTTGGTCAAACATGGTGGGCTGGAGCTTTGATCCTTATGGCAAGACTGTTTCTTTGTCTACCTCCATAAAAGGAATATAAGCCCATCCATACAGGAATTCTTAAATTAGCTGCAGAATATTTGTGACTGTAGTGGAAACTAATAAGAAAATCACCACTTCCCATTGCTTAAGATGCATTCCAGCTTTACTTTACTATTACAATGGGGCTATTAATTTTTAAACCAAGAAATTATTCCAAGTTTATAGACTATGATATCTTCCCTTACCAAAGAAAGAAAAAACAAGGTGGAGGAAAAATAGAGAATTCTTAAATTAGGGAATATTTGACTAAGAAGCTAAGAAGCATGATTTTAAAAATCTCCTTTCCTCTTGGCCTAATGAAGCAAAGCAAGTTTGGGAATCTTTTTTTTTTTTTTTTTTTGCAATTCTGGGGATAGATCCAGGACCTCACACATGCTAGGCAAGAGCTGTACCACTGAGCTACATCCCAGTCCTTTGTCTTACTATGCTGCCCAGGATGGCCTCAACCTTGCAATCCTTCTGTCTCAGACTCCTGAGTAGCTGGGATTACAGCTGTGTGCCACTTCACCCATTGGACTTTTCAATAGTAACATTATTAAGAATGTGAAAACAAAGAAAATTCAGGAAGGGCAAATAGATGGGTTTATAAAGCACAGACTCCTCAGTCTAGTGTATATTATATTTTCCCTGCCTGTACCATTCCAAGCATGAAAATGGCATCCTCCTCCTACAGTTCAGGCAACATGCCACAAAGAGGCACTTAAATATGCATCTCAGGTCTTAAACTCTCACCAATCCTTCCTGGCAAAATAGCTATTGTTAGCTTCAATCTCTAGTTACTCAGATGATTTTAAGGAATTTTCCAAAGAGCTTACAGAAAATGATGAGACTAGATCTGAAACTAGATGTCATGGATTCTCACCTTTCTGCTTTTCTGCTCTCAAAAAATTGTCTAGACCAAGATCAGAACAGGGAAAAGAGCATGAGGAAAAGATTAACATTTAACAGAGACGAGTGGGGTGGGAGAGAGGGAGAGAGAAGGGAAACTGTATGGAAATGGAAGGAGACCTTCATTGTTACATAAAACTACATATAAGAGTTTGTGAGGGGAAAGGGAAAAAAAAGGGAGAGAATTAAACCACAGCAGATGGGGTAGAGAGGGAAGAGGAGAGGGAAGGGGAGGGGGGATAGTAGGGGATAGGAAAGGTAGCAGAATACAACAGTCATTAATATGGTATTATGTAAAAATGTGGATGTGTAACCGATGTCATTCTGCAACTTGTAATTGGGGTAAAAATGGGAGCTGATAACCCATTTGAATCAAATGTATGGAAGATGATATGCCATGAGCTTTGTAATGTTTTGAACAACCAATAAAAAAAATATTTAAAAAAAAAATTGTCTAGATTTTAAGTTTCTTGACTACCAGAGATTTAGTCCTATCCAATGAGTTAATGGCTTAGAGGAGACATTCACTGACCTTTTAGGAAAGTGTTTCAAGAAGTCAAATTTCTACCCAAGTGCAAGATATTTACAAAACAGGGTACAACTTTTCTGGGGAAATATAAATTGTAAACATAATATGAAAGGGTAATTCTCAAAAGACTAAGTATGAAGCACTTAAAGAAAAACCCTGATCTGTGGAAGGCTGGGAGAATACAGTGGCTTTGCCCAAGAATTCTCGTGGCTCTTACATCTCAACACATGGAGTATTCCATTTCCAGTTTAGTCTCTGAGCTAAAATCTCTCTGAAGTATTTAACATCCTCCTTCCTGTGACTAAACCATGACCTAGGATAAAAAATGCAAAGCAGTTTGCAAAAAAAGAAGAAGAAAGAAAGAAAGAAAGAAAGAAAGAAAGAAAGGAAGGAAGGAAGGAAGGAAGGAAGGAAGGAAGGAAGGGAGAAAAGAAAACAGAACAGTCACAAAATACATCAGAGCTGTAGGACTTGGACTATTAGAGAGGCCATATCCAGAATTACAAATTAACATGGAGAATCAGCGTTCTCCAGACAACACTGAAAGTACAAGAAAGGCCGCAGCATGTAAGCATGCCATTAAAGATGACATTTAACTCTTTATTTTTCTTTGTCATCCCTGAAAATATAACACAGTCAATGTGGACATCCAACTTGTCCATTCTAAAGGCTTTAGAAAGATCTTTGTCCACATCCAGAAGCAGATGTCAAAGAGGGTCAGTGCCTGCTTTGAAGCAAGAGTTTCCACAACAGTAATCCAAACAAATAAATCCCTAACAAGTGAAATCAGCACAGAGGGTCCTACATTCCTTCCAAAGTAAAATTCAGAGATTTCAGAATTGCATTTATTAATGTAAAACAACTCTTTATATTCTAGTTTTGAATCTGATGCTTTTTGCAAGATATGTTACTTAAGATGAAATAATCTGATAACATCTGAGACAACATAATGCCCAATCAGGCTCTATAAATACGAACAAAGGTCAGTGCATTAGTTGTAAGAATACTGAGTTTTTCTGGCCCTGAGACAAGGCTCATGGATGGAAAGGGTAGAATTGGAGAGAGAATGATATCTTCCTCTCTCTCTCTCTCTCTCTCTCTCTCTCTCTCTCTCTCTCTCTCTCCCTCCCCCTTTCTCTCTCTCTCTCTCTCTCTCTCTCTCTCTCTCTCTCTCACACACACACACACACACACACACACACACAAAACCAAGAACTGCCCAACTAGGCCTAGGAATGGACTGAGGTCACAGCTTTGTGGGGTGCATAGTAAGGAAACTAGTGCTGCTAACCACACAGTCCTAGAGCTGACCTTGCAGAAGGTTCAGAAGTACAAAGTGCATCTTAGTCCACCTAGTGCAAGTATTGGAAAAATACACTGGAGGCTACAGGATATGCTGATTCTGGAGGAAGTTGTGGGGGAATGAAAGAAACTAAACTGTGGCATTGGCTTACTGTGGTCTGTGCACTGTGCCAGGCAGGGTGCACACTGGAAAACTCAACCACTGAGCCCTCCATGATTTTGATAATCATTATTCTACTACCTTTCAAATAGCACCCCACCATTACCACCAGTTGGGGACCCTCAGGCATTTCCCTGTTGTGTTCCACCTGCCCTCCCCAGTAAAGTTCACCTTCGAGCCTTTCCTGATCTTTTCTTCTTTCCATCCTTCAATGCCTCTTCCATCAAGATCTTGCTAGGTGACAGCTAATCTCATCAAGGTTTGGTGACTTTCTCTTCCTAGATTTTCAATGAATTGGTGCGTTTCTTTTCCAAGACCATCCCTTGATAACACTTTGACCTGCCTGGAGGCTTCAAAGCCTTTAGTTCTGAGGGAATTTTTGGCCTAATGACAAATTAGGAAATAGGCCAATATAGCTATTCAAATCATTTTAAGTTGCCTTGATTTAAAAATTTTTCATATTGTGGGGAAGGGGGCTTGAGTTATTTTAACATGATGGAAAAGTCATTATAAACATTAGCCTCACTTAACGCTAGATTCCCAACCCACCTCCTACACATCTGCTCTCCCCTCCTCTCTTGTCACCCTAGTGATGTTTTTGTTTTCCTTTTGCCCATAATTTGCGAAAGTTAAACAAACGCCACTACAGAAACTCACAGGAATATGTTTGTTTTACAAAGTTGACCTCCTTGCAAATATGAAAAGGCAAAAGTCAACCAAACATTACAAAGAGATCAGTTAGAAGTCTGTCCTTGAGTAGATAGAAGTGCAGTTTAGAATTTTAATCATTAATGCGATCAGTGTATGCTTGGCCTTCTTATTATAGCACTGTATTATATCAAGCTTCTTGAAACCACTGTACGTGAAGATTAAATTAGAATGTAGCTGGTTATCTACTTAGACTTCCCTTCATGCAAAAGATGTAAGTTGCCTTGGGGAAATGCAAAGAGGCAGAGCTGCCACAAATTGAAGCTTAGACTGACTTTTTCAGAGTGAGAGTGGTTTCTAAATCTACCCCAAGATAACAGTTAAAATCCTGAAATTGCTGGCTATAAAATTTGTTTCCATACAGCCTCAAGGATGCAAACTCCAAAAAGGAGTTAACCTAGGAAGGAACAGGAAGGAATAAGCCTGTATTTGTCTTCCAGGAGAATTTGAGGAAGTAAAGTGGTAAGGTCAACTTTGGATCCCACATCAATCACCTGCTCAACTTGCTTCTGCACGAAATCCCCATGTGCACATTGCTCTGAGACTGCAGAAAAGGAAAGGAAGAGTCCTAAGAATCAGGAAGCATGATCAAAAGGGGACTAGAAAGATCTGTAAATATGAGGAAATATAACAAATGTTATTTTATTTTTACTCATCTTTAAAATGAGTGACCTAATGTGAGAATATGATTTTTTTTAATCTGAAATTATTCCACATGCCACTGTCAGAATTATCTTCCTCAAAAAAAAAAAAAACTCACTTGTGCTTAGCTTAAGCATGGTGGGGCACACGTATATTCCCAGCTACTGGGGCGGCTGAAGCAGGACCCAGGAATCTGAGGCCAGCTTGGACAACACAGTGAGGCCTTTTCTCAAAAAACAAAATTGTTCAGATCATGCCAGACATAAACCAAGGGGAATTCCAGAATACACAAACCAGGCCTTTCCGAGGTATTTAGAAAAATCCATTCGTCCCAAATTCTGACACTGAGAAAGATGTGGGAGAAAATTGAGGAAATAGAGGCAATAATTATATAATAAATATCTCAAAACATTAATTCAAGAATACTCACTGGCTATTTACCAAACATCTCATCCTAAAAAATTCCATTGTAAATTCAGTTTTTAAAGAAAAGGGAATCCTATTATCATCCAGCAACACTGATTCCTACGGTATAAGATCTGACTGCAGGGGTTTCGGTCCTTTGAGACCCAATGTTCCCCTTTTAATACAGATAATTCTCTAAAACTCCCTTAATTCTCCAGATATAAAATTAAAAGAAAATCTATCTACATGCATGATTCAAAAGTAAATAACAAATAATTAATTTATAATGAATAATATACTTTCAATTTTTTAAAAATTACTTGAGATGTGGGCCAAATCTTTGTTGCATGAACTCTTCCACACAGCTCAGGCATCTAGCATTCCTGACTCATGTCTACAATGCCAATGGCACTCCTCCTCCAGATTATGACAGTCAAATCCAGGAATTTCCAAAAGACCTCCTGGAGCACTCCCACTGATATAGCAGGGTCTAGAGTCAGGCTGCCAGATTCAAATCCTAGTCTGTTTACTTTGTGAGCTGCTACAAGTGAGTTGACTTTTCTGTGCCTCATTTTTATCAGCGGTAAAATGGGAATAGTAACACTACCAATAATTGTATCCACTTCATAGGGTTATTATGATAATTAAAATACAAAAAATAAGGAACACATTGAGACTACATTCCAGTGGCTATTGTTAAATTGTTACTGTTATAATGAAACAGAAAGAATTTTATTTTGACATAGTAACAAACATTCAGAGTTTTCCAAAATAATTATATCCTCCACCTAATTCTTTTGCCAATTATTGGGTATTCTGGACAAAACCCAAAATACATTTAAAGATGGTGAAACATTAGCTATTAATAAGAGAATGGTTAAATAAGTTAGGTATATTTTATTGTTCACCACTAATCCTCAGGGCTTCCACAAGGCATAACATATAGTAAAGACTCTATATAATTATTTTTTAAATGAATGATTGGATCAACAGAATGATATTCATCCATCAAAAAAAAAACATATCCTTTTTTACTGGTATAAAAACCCATCAGACATTAATGAAATATAATCACAAAATAGAAGAATAGGATTTCTGATTTTGTCTTACAACAATTTTCCTATTTCTATGAATATATATGCACAAATTCTGCAAAACTGCACAATGGAATAGTAATATTATTTGTCTATTAGTAATGGGATTATAGTTGACTTTTCCTTTACTTTCTATAATTTCACCATGTTTAAATTTCACTATATTTTTGCAATGAGTATGTGCTACTTTTTGAACAAAAAAAAAGAAATAACAATGTTTAATTAATGGAATACTAATAATCAATTAAATGGTCAAATAAAAAGAAAAAAAACTGTAATAAAACGTAAAAATTATTCACTCATAAATAAGGCCCTTGGCCTAGTCCAGAACTATTACACAAATAAACTTTTGAAAATTCTATAGATTGTGTCTTTGCTTTTTCAGTAGTTGAGTATCTCAATGTCTGTCTTAGATATTGACTTTACTTGCCACAAAATCTCATTTACCACTGTAATCCCATCATTAAGAATTGTTTATTGCACTATACTGTCATGTATGACTAATTCAAGCAAATTTAAAAATAAAAATTAAAAAAAGACTTGTTTATTGCAACCCCGGAAAAATAAAATACTTTGAACTCAATCTAACAAAAGAGGTACAGAATCTTTACAATGAAAATTACAGAACACTAAAGAAGGAAATAGAGTAAGACTTTAGAAGATGGAAAGACCTCCCATGCTCTTGCATAGGTAGAATTACTATTATCAAAAATGGCCATACTACCAAAAGTGGTATACAGATTCATTGCAATTCCCATCAAAATTCCAAGAGTTTCCTCATAGAACTAGAAAAAGCAGTCATGAAATTCACTGGAAAAATAAGAGGCCCAGAATAGCCAAAGCAATCCTTAGCAAGAAAAGCAAAGAGGGAGGCATCACAATCCCAGACCTTACATTCTATTCCAGAGCTATAGTAACAAAACAGGAGGGTACCAAAACAAGCAAGAAGACCAATGGAAAAGAATAGAAGACTCAGAGACAAACTTGTACAAATAATTACTTTTTTAAATTGGTTGTTCAAAACATTACAAAGCTCATGACAAATCATCTTTCACACATTTGATTCAAGTGTGTTATGAACTCCCATTTTTACCCCAAATACAAATTACAGAATCACATCGGTTATACATCCACATTTTTACATAATGCCATATTAGTGACTGTTGTATTCTGCTACCTTTCCTATCCCCTACTAACCCCCCTCCCCTCCCCTCCTATCTTCCCTCTCTACCCCATCTGCTGTTGTTCAATTCTCTCCCTTGTTTTTCCCCCCCTTTCCCCTCACAACCTCTTATATGTAATTTTGTGTAACATTGAGGGTCTCCTTTCATTTCCATACAATTTCCCTTCTCACTCCCTTTCCCTCCCACCACTCGTCTCTATTTAATGTTAATCTTTTCCTCATGCTCTTCCTCCCTGCTCTGTTCTTAGTTGCTCTCCTTATATCAAAGAAGACATTTGGCATTTGTTTTTTAAGGATTAGCTAGCTTCACTTAGCATAATCTGCTCTAATGCCATCCATTTCCCTGCAAATTCCATGATTTTGTCATTTTTTAGTGCTGTGTAATACTCCATTGTGTATAAATGCCACATTTTTTTAATCCATTCATCTATTGAAGGGCATCTAGGTTGGTTCCACAGTCTAGCTATTGTGAATTGTGCTGCTATGAACATTTATGTGGCAGTATCCCTATAGTACGTTCTTTTAAGGTCCTCAGGGAATAGTCCAAGAAGGGCAATAGCTGGGTCAAATGGTGGTTCCATTCCCAGCTTTCCCAGGAATCTCCATACTGCTTTCCAAATTGGCTGAACCAATTTGCAGTCCCACCAGCAATGTATAAGTGTGCCCTTTTCCGCATGTCCTCGCCAGCACTTGTTGTTGTTTGACTTCATAATGGCTGCCAATCTTACTGGAGTGAGATGGTATCTTAGGGTGGTTTTGATTTGCATTTCTCTGACTGCTAGAGATGGTGAGCATTTTTTCATGTACTTGTCCTCCTCTGAGAAGTGTCTGTTCAGGTCCTTGGCCCATTTGTTGATAGGGTTATTTGTTATCTTATTGTTTAATTTTTGAGTTCTTTGTATACTCTGGATATTAGGGCTCTATCTGAAGTGTGAGGAGTAAAAATTTGTTCCCATGATGTAGGCTCCCTATTTACCTCTCTTATTGTTTCTCTTGCTGAGAAAAAACTTTTTAGTTTAAGTAAGTCCCATTTGTTGATTCTTGTTTTTAACTCTTGTGCTATGGGTGTTCTATTAAGGAATTTGGAGCCCGACCCCACAATATGTAGATCGGAGCCAACCTTTTCATCTATCAGACGCATAGTCTCTGATTTGATATCAAGGTCCTTGATCCATTTTGAGTTAACTTTTGTGCATGGCGAGAGGAGGGGATTCAGTTTCATTTTATTGCATATGGATTTCCAGTTTTCCCAGCACCATTTGTTGAAGATGCTATCCTTCCTCCATTGCATGCTTTTAGCCCCTTTATTGAATATAAGATAGTTGTAATTTTGTGGATTGGTTTCTGTGTCCTCTATTCTATACCATTGGTCCACCCGCCTGTTTTGGTACCAGTACCATGCTGTTTTTGTTACTATTGCTTTGTAGTACAGTTTGAAATCTGGTATCGCTACACCTCCTGATTCACACTTCCTGCTTAGAATTGCTTTTGCTATTCTGGGTCTTTTATTTTTCCATATGAATTTCATGATTGCTTTATCTATTTCTACAAGAAATGCCGTTGGGATTTTGATTGGCATTGCATTGAACCTATAGAGAACTTTTGGTAATATTGCCATTTTGATGATGTTAGTTCTGCCTATCCATGAACAGGGTATATTTTTCCATCTTCTGAGATCTTCTTCTATTTCTCTATTTAGGGTTCTGTAGTTTTCATTGTATAAATCTTTCACCTCTTTTGTTAGGTTGATTCCCAAGTATTTTATTTTTTTTGAGAATATTGTGAATGGAGTGGTTTTCCTCATTTCCATTTCAGAAGTTTTGTTGCTGATATACAGGAATGCCTTTGATTTATGCATGTTGATTTTATATCCTGCCACTTTGCTGAATTCATTTATTAGTTCTAGTAGTTTCTTTGTAGACCCTTTTGGATCTTCTAGGTATAGAATCATGTCATCCGCAAATAGTGATAATTTAAGTTCTTCTTTTCCTATTTTTATGCCTTTAATTTCTTTTGTCTGTCTAATTGCTCTGGCTAGTAATTCAAGAACTAAATTGAATAGAAGTGGTGAGAGAGGGCATCCCTGTCTTGTTCCAGATTTTAGAGGGAATGCCTTCAGTTTTTCTCCATTTAGAATGATGCTAGCCTGAGGCTTAGTATAGATAGCTTTTACAATGTTGAGGTAAGTTCCTGTTATCCCTAGTTTTTCTAGTGTTTTGAACATAAAGGGATGCTGTACTTTGTCGAATGCTTTTTCTGAATCTATCGAGATGATCATATGGTTCTCATCTTTAAGTCTATTGATGTGGTGAATAACATTTATTGATTTCCATATATTGAATCAGCCTTGCATCCCAGGGATGAATCCTATTTGATCATGGTGCACACTTTTTTGATATGCTTTTGTATTTGATTTGCCAGGATTTTATTGAGAATTTCTGCAGCTAAGTTCATTAGAGATATTGGTCTGTAGTTTTCTTTCTTTGAAGTGTCTTTGTCTGGTTTCAGGATCAGGGTGATGTTGGCCTCATAGAATGAATTTGGAAGAGCTCTTTCTTTTTCTATTTCTTGAAATAGCTTGAAAAGTATTGGTATTAATTCTTCTTTGAAGGTTTTGTAAAACTCCGCTGTATACCCATCCTTTCCAGGGCTTTTCTTGGTTGGTAGTCTTTTGATGGCTTCTTCTATTTCTTCCTTTGTTATTGGTCTGTTTAAATTGTGTGTGTCTTCCTGACTCAATCTGGGCAGCTCATATGGCTTAAGAAATTTATCGATATCTTCACTATCTTCTATTTTATTGGAATATAGGGTTTCAAAATACTTTCTAATTATCTTCTGTATTTCTGTAGTGTCTGTTGTGATATTGCCTTTTTCATCCTGTATGTTAGTAATTTGAGTTCTCTCTCTTCTTCTCTTTGTTAGCATGGCTAAGGGTCTGTAGATCTTATTTATTTTTTCAAAGAACCAACTTTTAGTTTTATCAATTTTTTCAATGGTTTTTTTTTTTTGTTTGTTTCAATTTCGTTGATTTCCGCTCTGATGTTAATTATTTCTTGCCTTTTACTACATTTGCTCTTGTTTTGCTCTTCCTTTTCTAGGGTTTTGATATGAAGTGTGAGTTCATTTATTTGTTGTTTTTTTTTTTTCTTTTTTTGAGGAATGAACTCCAGGAAATGAATTTCCCTCTTAAAACTGCTTTCATTGTGTGCCATAGATTCCGGTATGTTGTGTCTGTATTGTCGTTTATCTCTAAGAATTTTTTTATTTCCTCCTTTATGTCTTCTGTAACCCATTGATCATTCAGTAACATATTGTTCATTTTCCAGGTGATGCAGCATTTTTCCTTCCTTCTTTTATCATCGATTTCCAGTTTCATTCCATTATGATCAGATAAGGTGCTTGGTATTATCTCCACACCTTTGTATTTACTAAGGGTTGCCTTATGGCATAATATATGGTCTATCTTTGAGTAAGATCCATGTGCTGCTGAGAAGAACGTTTATCCACTTGATGATGGTTGATATATTCTATATATGTCAGTTAAGTCTAGGTTATTGATTGTGTTATTGAGTTCTATAGCTTCTTTATTCAGCTTTTGTCTGGAGGATCTGTCTAATGGAGAGAGCGGTGTGTTGAAGTCACCCATAATTATTGTGTTGTGGTCTATTTGACTCTTGAACTTGAGGAGAGTTTGTTTTATGAACATTGCAGCACCATTGTTTGGTGTATACAAATTGATAATTGTTATATCTTGTTGGTGGATGGTTCCTTTTAACAGTATATAGTGTCCTTCTTTATCCCTTTTGATTAACTTAGGTTTGAAGTTGATTTTATTTGATATGAGTATGGCCACTCCTGCTTGCTTCCGAGGGCCATGTGAGTGGTATGATTTTTCCCAACCTTTCACCGTCAGCCTGTGTATGTCTTTTCCTATCATATGTGTCTCCTGAAGGCAGCCTATTGTTGGATTTGTTTTTTTTAATCCAGGTTACTAGCCTATGTCTCTTGATTGGTGAATTTAAGCCATTAACATTTAAGGTTACTATTGAAATATGGTTTGTACTTCCAGTCATGTTTATTTATTTATTTATTTTAGTTTGGCAAGTTTTTCCTCTTTGGTTATTTTTCTCCCCCTTTACTGAGATGCCTCCCACTGTTAGTTTCGGGTGCTATTTTTCAATTCCTCTTCTTGTAGTATTTTGCTCAAATGCTTTGCAGTGCTGGTTTTCTGGCTGCAAATTCTTTTAACTTTTGTTTATCATGAAATATTTTAATTTCATTGTCAAATCTGAAGCTTAATTTTGCTGGATACAGTATTCTTGATTGGAATACATTCTTTTTCAGTGTTTGAAATACGTTGTTCCAGGATCTTCTCACTTTCAAAGTCTGTGATGAAAAATCAGCCGTTAACCTAATTGGTTTATCCCTGAATATAATCTGCCTCCTTTGTCTCGTAGCTTTTAATATTCTCTCCTTGTTCTGTGTGTTGGATATCTTCATAATTATGTGTCTTGGAGTTGGTCTATTACGGTTTTGTATGTTTGGGGTCCTGTAGGCTTCCAGGATTTGGCAATCCATTCCATCTTTCATATCTGGGAAATTTTCTAATATTATTTCATTCAACAGGTTGTTCATTCCTTTGGTTTGAATCTCTATACCTTCTTCTATCCCAATGACTCTCAAGTTTGGTTTTTTTATGACATCCCATATCTCTTGCATGGATTGCTCGTGATTTTTTAACATCTTTTCTGCGTTGACTATATTCTTTTCGAGTTGATAAACTTTGTCTTCATTATCTGATGTTCTGACTTCTATTTGATCTAGTCTATTTGTACTATTCTCGTTTGAGTTTTTAATTTAGTTTATGGTTTCCTGCATTTCTAGGATTACTGTTTGATTTTTTTTTAGGATCTCTATCTCCTGGTAGAGTTCCTTCTTTTCAATTTGAATTTGCTTATGCAATTCGTTTTCAAAGTATTCTTTCATTGTTTCGACTTGCTGTCTCATGACTTCTCTAAGATTCCATTCCATCTGAGTCATGTATGCCTTGAGTTCTTTCTCTGTCCATTTTTCTGATGCCTCTAGGTTCTCCTGTAGATTTAGGTTGTCCTGCATTATTTGTAATCCTTTTTTCCCTTGTTTTTTCATGTTTTCACGTTACTTTCCAACTCTGTTTAACTGCTGTGTTTTTCTCCTATAAATTTGTTTTGATTTTGTATATCTCTGTGTTCTCTCCTTTGTGGTGGGAGACCATGCCTGGAAATGTTGGGCTTTATTGTACTTTAAAGCTGATTCATTCAATTCATAAAAGGCTTCCGGATTCTGTATGCATATAGTGATCTGTTGTTTGGTCTTAGGACTTTATGTTTAGGTTAGGTGCTATGATGATATGAGGGTTAGTATGTCTTTGCTACTTTGGAAGATTGCTCTACTGAAGGGGGATATTAACAGGCGATTGGATCAGGGTGTTTGATAGTAGCTAGGTATTTAGGAGCCCTATAGACAGTCTCGAAACATTCACCTATTTGCATTTAGACAATTACACTTAATGGAAGACGTAATGCTAGGGATGAAAGTTGGGGCTAGGGGAAGGAAGGTGCTCTTATAAAGAAAGAAGCAGAGATAGATAGATTAGAGGAGAATGGAAAGAACAGTAAAACTTGAAATGGGAAAGAAAGAAAGAAGGAAAAGTGGAGAAAAGAAAAAAGAAAAAAAAATTGAAGTCTTAGAGATCCATTTTCTTCTCTTCCAGTAGGCGGAGCTGTGCCCTCTGAGCCAAGCTTCTGCCCTGTATGTGCCTAAGGCGGCTCCAGGGAGTCTCTCACTTCTGTTAGTCCAGTGCCATTTCACTTCTCCAGCCCCTCCCCTTCTTCATCCTGCCAGCCAGCCATGTCCTGTTCACTGGAGGCGGTTCCCCAAGGATCTGGTTACACTTGCAGCCCCACCACGTGTCCTATTTCCCGAACGACTGAGCACTCTCTCTGTCATTCATCTAAGCCCCAGTGTTGTGGAGCGGTGATATGGGAACCAACAGTTTAATTTTTCCGGACCCCTTTGATGGGCATGCCCCCTGGAAACTGGTGGCTAAGACCTTGGTTGTTGCCGCTGGTGGTAAGGGGAGTTGGGGATCGGGAATCCCCTCTGCTTCCCTACAGACATGCCCCCGGAGAGATTCCCGAGGTTTCCCGGCTGCTTGTATCTGGTGGGTGTGGGAGTCACACACCTGCTAAAGTGGATTCCTCTGGGAAGGAATTCCGTCGGCCAAAATCCGGTGGCGTCACCTCTCTGCGACTGGTCTGTCTCTGGTCTGACCCAATCTCGGTTGGTTTCAGTTCCCGGTTCGCTATTTCATGAAGGCTTGGCTAGAGACCTCTTCCTAGAGTCCCTGCGCCACTCCTGCTGAGCTGTGCCTCGGAGGCTGGTTGCCGAGTTGTGGGGGCCGACGGTCGCCGAGTTGCGCGGGCAGCTGCTGGCAGGTCTGGACCTCTGTGCCGCGTGGTGGAGATCCACTCGTCTGGGGCAAACTGTCACCTCCAAAAATCCTACTAATTCCCGGCCGGTCTCTCTTCAGTGGAATTTTGCTAGGAGTTTCTCAGCAGGTAGAATCTAAGCGTATCAATGCGTCTTTCTGACCCCGTTATTGAGGAGGTACTTAAAGCGCTGACTCCCCACCCGCCGCCATGTTGGATCTCTCCAAATAATTACTTTATACTTGATAAAAGTGCCCAAATCATACATTGGAAAAAAGGTAGCCTCTTCAACAAATGGTGCTGGGAAAAACTGGAAAATAATATGCAGTAGAATGAAATTTAACTACTATCTCTAACCCTGCATAAAAATCAAATCAATGTGGATCAAAGACCGCAAACTAGAAGAAAATGTAGGCCTAACACTAACATATTGGCTCAGGAACTGACTTCCTTAACAAGACTTCTCAAGTACAAGAAGTAATATCAATAGTCAATAAATGGGATGCCATCAAACTAAAAAGCTTCTTCATAGCAAAGGAAACAATCAAAAATGTGAAGAGAGAGCCTACAGAATAGGAGAAAAACTTTACTATCTGTACCTCAGATAGAGTGTTAATTTCCAGGATAAATAAAGGGCTCAAAACACTTAACTCTCCCAAAATAAATAATCCAATCAATAAATGGGCAAAATAACTGAACAAGACACTTCTCAAAAGAAGAAATATGAATGATCAACAAATATGTGAAAAAATGTTCAACATCTTTAGCAATTTGAAAAGTGCAAATTAAAACTGTACTAAGATTTTATCTCATGCTAATCAGAATGGCAATTATCAAGAATATAAGTAACAATAAATGTTGGCAAGGATGTAGTGGAAAAGGCACACTCATACATTGCTGGTGGGACTGAAATTGGTACAACCACTATGGAAAGCAGGATGGAGATTCCTCAAAAAACTAGGAATGGAATCGCCATTTGTCCCAACTATCCCACTCTTCAGTTTACATCCAAAAGACTTAAAATCAGCATACTACAGTGATGTGACCACATCAATGTTTATAGCAACTCAATTCACAATAGCTAAGCTATGGAACCAACCTAGATGTCCTTCAACAGATGAATGAATAAAGTAATTGTGGTATATATCCAAAATGGGGTGTTACTCAGACATAAAGAAGAAGGACTTACTGACATTTGCAAAGAAAATGGATGGATCTGGAGACTAAAATATTACGGTCAATAAGCCAGTCCCCAAAAAACAAAGGTCAAATGTTTTCATGGATATGTGAAAGCTAACCCACAATAAGGGGAGATAGTGGAAGAATAGATATTCAGTAGATTAGACAAAGGGGAATGAAGGGAAAGGAGAGGTAGCAGGAAAAAGAAAGACCATGGAATTAATCTGAAACAATTTTTCTATGTACTTAGGTGAATACACCATAGTAATCCCACCAGCATGTACATATCTAAGAATGGGGTCCTAACTAGAATAAGATAGAATCCATGTTTGTAAAATTATATCAAAATGAATTCTACTGTCATATATAACTAAACACAATTAAAAAGAGGTTTGAAGAAAATATTGTTTATTGTTAATCTATAGTAGTTGAGCACTTCCAACTGATTACCTGTTCCATTTTGGTTCAAAAACAGAATATTGAAACTTGAATTCGTTTATTCTTTGCAATTACTTCTCTATGTATTTCACAGCTTCCCTGTAACATGGGTCAATCAATATCTTTATACTTATTTACAATGAAATTATTATGAATGAGCTAAATCCAAAGTTTTCTGGCATGGCAATGGTTAAATTTTGCAGAGGGCTTCTGCCTCTTTCCAGTAAATGAAAACTAAATTATATGACCTAGCGTGTAGGTTGAGGATACAGTATAATGACTATGAAAGAGTAAGTCAACTATGAAGAAACCATAGCAGGTGAATTTTGCATTTGAAGGACTCTTCTATTACTTGCAGGATAAATTGTAGTATAAAGGTGTTTTAAGAATTGTAATGCAAAAAATAATAATTAAAAATAAATTAAAAAGTTGCATGCAGAGTGTATTAAAAAAGAACTAGATTTAACTCTGGATTGCTGGCCTGTTGAACACACTGAGTATAAAAGTGAACTGGAACATTCAGGAAAGATGAAATATTTTTGTAAAAATCAGAATCTTAACTGAAATTTCCAGTGCATCGTGCTACACGAGGACAGCTTGACAGAGCAACAAATGCTGCTCTCCGTATGTCAGCAGAAGCAGTGTTTTGACAGTTCATGGCATATTTTGCAGGTCTAGTGAGACCTCCGGGATTATACTAAAGGAAGGATTTAGTCTTGTTTCTATGGAAACCATAACTACTCTGTAAGCCTGTTAAACAAGATAGTTCACAATATGGTATCTTATTCAAGATGAATAATCTTTGAAAGACATCATTGATGAATTTTTTTATCTGGATTTCAACATCTGCCTGAGAAAATTCTAAATCTGGGATGACTCTGCAATAAAAGGATCAGCCAGCTACAGTGCAAACAAGCTGCTCTGCATTCCAGATCATATGTTGGAAATCAGAATGGCCTCCACCTTAGAGAAAAGGGACTCCACCCAGAACTCAGCAATGAGTTTGAACAACTGATGATACCCCAACATTGTCTTAGCTAGCTTTTGTTTGCATTTCTTTTAATTTCTCATTTTTCTTCACTGCAAAAAGATAAATCCATTTAAAATTAAATTGCTTTATGGATTGAGAAATAGAAAAATCTCTTTCATCTCTACTACCTACTAGCTGTGAATATTTTTGAAGATGCACTGGAGTGTCATTTACCATGATGCCACCAACACCAATCCCAACAACACCCAGAATATGGCTAGAGGGGCTGGGGCAGTGGCTTGGTGATAGAGCGCTCGCCTAGCACACGTGAGGCACTGGGTTAAAACCTCAGCACTGCATAAAAGTGAAATAAAGTTATAAAAAAGAATATAGGCTAGAAAATGGTAATATTAACATGCTCTGTCAAGCTGTCCTCGTGTAGCACGATGCACTGGAAATTTCAGTTAAGATTCTGATTTTTACAAAAATATTTCATCTTTCCTGAATGTTCCAGTTCACTTTTATACTCAGTGTGTTCAACGGGCCAGCAATCCAGAGTTAAATCTAGTCCTTTTTTTATACACTCTGCATGCAACTTTTTAATTTATTTTTAATTATTATTTTTTGCATTATAATTCTTAAAACACCTTTATACTACAATTTATCCTGCAAGTAACTCCTTTGAGCCTTTGTTTCTTCTACTTAAAAAATATGGGGATGGTCCCACTTCATAGAAGACTTGTAATGATTCCATGACTACTTATAAGCCATAAAGAACAATACTAAAATGTCAGCACAAATATTAACTATTACTGGCTCTCTACTTTTGCAAACCTGACAATAACTGGATATAAAAAAAGAACATTTGAACTTCTTATTTTCTGTGTTTAAGTTGTATCTAACAGTAATGTCTTGAGTGGAGAGCATCACAGGGTAAATTGCAAAGTAAGATGAGCATGTGTAAGTTGGAAATTAGCCCTAATAACATAATAGTTCATATATATACATTTATATGAACCCTTTACCTTACCTTTTCTCTGAATGATCTGAAGTCTGAAAAGAATCTCCACAAAACTAAGGACATCCTGAGTCACCATTGCAAAGTGAAGGGCAACCAAATTGCTGCTGTGGTTATTGTGGAAGAATGGGATCTCTGATGATCACTAAAGCTCAGGACAGAGTCAGGAAAAGCAGTGAGGCAGTGCATAAGCTCCTAGCCAACATCTGTTGATGAGCGCATAACATGTTTACCTTTGTACAAGCAGATGTTTAAGTGTCCAAGTCTGGCCTTTATTTATGGCAACAGTTGGCTCTTGTAAGAGCTGTCATTCTTTGCCAGCCATTGTGCTGTGAAAGTGGACACCCGGATGCTAGGGTGGAACCAGAGAACCCAAGACCTCAAAAGGTCTGTTTATGCCTCTGACTAGCAGAAATACAGGGACAGGCCCAAGGCCCAGGGCCCAGGCTGGTGCCAGGGGCACTGAACAGATCCGGTTACAAATACAGCTGCACCTCAGATCAGTTGTATAGTCTTGGCAAAACTGGTTAGCCCTTGTATACTTTTGTTCCCTAGTTTTAAAAAAGTAATAATGATAATACCTTTTGTCAAACATAAAAAGAGATAGTGACAGGAACGGCCTGGAGAAGGGGCTCATTGTCATTATCGTATGTATCGTCATATTTAAAAACCTCAAGTGAACATCTTTCTGTCTTTTTTTTAAAGATCAACCTTTTTTATTTTTATTGTTTCTTTTTAGTTATACATAGCATTAGGATTCATTTTGACATGATTATAAAAGCATGGAATATAATCTGTTCTAATTCAGTCCCCAGTATTTCCCCTTCTCCTCCCCTCCCTCCCTCTGTTCCTTTCCCTCTACTCTACTAATCTTTCTTTTATTTATTTACTTATAGTTGTTGTTTGTTTGTTTTTTAATTAGTGTCTTATGGATAAACATGATGGTGAGATTCACTGTGGTATATTTGTATACATACTTAGGAAAGTTAAGTCGATCCATCCCACTGTTCTTTCCTTATGCCATCCCTCCTCCCTCTCCTTTAATCTCCTTTGTGAACTCCCCTGATCTTTTACTTTCTTTTTATCCCCACCCCCTTATTTTGGATTAGCTTCCACATATCAGAGAAAACAGTTGACCGTTGGTTTTTGGAGACTGGCTTATCTCACTTAGCATGAGAGCCTGCAGTGCCATTCATTCACAGGCCAACGCCATGATGTTATTATGATCCTCTTCCTTTCCATGTCAGACAACCTCTGGACTGGGGAGACCGCTATGTACATTAATAAATATTGTACATCCTTTTAAAAGGTGTTTTGCCTATTATGAATCCTCCATATTTCTAGATACTGGTCATATAATGATGAATGATTTAGTTTCTTCAAGAAATTGACAGCAATACCCAGCACACAGTAGATGTTTAATAAGAATTTGTTAACTTGATAAAGCTAAAACTTGGTGTCTTGGAGTCCCTATAACAAATATACATCTTAATACTTAAACTCAAAATTTTTATGAAATCTTTTGATTATTTACTTATATCAAAACAAATTGCTCTTTAGGGAGAGGAGGTCCTTCTTTTCAATGTGTGGATTTATAGGCAGAGCCAGACCCAGGGTCAATAGGAATTACAAAGCAAAGCAGAACTGGGTGTTTTTCCACTAGGGCCAACTGACTCCAACTCATAGCTGACTCTTCATTACATCATATCCATCACACCAAGAAACTGAAGCCATACCATTAGTGCATAGTCTTCGGGAAACTTAGGCTGCATAAATCATAGTAGGGGATCTTAAGTTCATTCAATCAGAAATCTTGGAGTTGAAAAGGTCTTAAGGATCAATTTTTATCTAACATCCTCACCAGTTGATGAATAACATTCTTAAGAGGCTTTCTAGAATTACTTGGCTTGCCAGTGACCCAGGCAGAGCTGGAATCTAACACAATGGTAATAATAATAAAACAGCCACATTGCATTTACTATGCACCAGACACTATTACCTGGCACAGCTCTTTCTGCCAAGAGAATTTTTTTTTATTTGTTTTACTTAGTTACACATGACAGTACAATGATCTTGACATATCATACATTTGAATCAGATGGGGTATAATTTCTCATTTTTCTGAGTGTACAGGTTGCAGAATCACATTGGTCATGTAGTCACGTATATGTCCACAGCAATAATAATGTGTATTCTATTCTGCTGCCCATCGTATACCCCCTTTCCCTCCTCTCCCCTCCCATCACTTCTCTCTACCCAATCTAATGTGACAGACTTCTTTTTTTTCCCCTCACATCATCATACCTGTATTCTATATAACTATGAGGGTCTCCTTCCATCTTCCATGCAATTCCCCTTTTGCCTCCTTTTCCCTCCCACCTCTCTTCCCTATCTAGAGGTAATTTTCTTCTCATGCTCTTCCTCCCTACCCCATTTTGAGTCACCTCCCTTATATC
The DNA here is from genome assembly GCF_048772815.1 of Callospermophilus lateralis. Lineage (NCBI taxonomy): Eukaryota > Metazoa > Chordata > Mammalia > Rodentia > Sciuridae > Callospermophilus > Callospermophilus lateralis. The sequence goes on along the minus strand of NC_135306.1, from coordinate 119,974,404 downwards.
AGAGAAGACATTCAGCATTTGTTTTTTAGGGATTAGCTAACTTCACTTAGCATAATCTGCTCTAATGCCATCCATTTCCCTGCAAATGCCATGATCTTGTTATTTTTTAGTGCTAAGTAATATTCCATTGTGTATAAATGCCACATTTTTTTATCCTTTCATCCATTGAAGGACATCTAGGTTGGCTCCACAGTCTAGTTATTGTGAATTGTGCTGCTATAAACATTGATGTGGCTGTGTCCCTGTAGTATGCCGTTTTTAGGTCTTTAGAGATTCTTTAAAAAAAAAAAAAGTAGCAGCATAAACTTGCAGAAAGATTTTAAAGATTTTGCTTCCATTTTTGGTTAAAAAAATACAATATTTTTCACAGGGGCAAGAAAATATCACGGATTTTCTACTATATTAAGATACGGTTGACAAATAAATCTTATACATTCTTCTATGTTGTGAAATGATTAATATAATCAAATTAATTAACATATCCATAACTACATAGTTACTTTGTGTATGGGATAGTAAGGACATTTAAGATCTACTCTTAGTAGATTTATGTAAATAGTACAGGTATAGGCACCAGGCTATGCATTAGACTGTCATTGGTTTTTTGTCCATTAGCCAGAGATTCAAGTTCCTGACATATTGAAACTGTTTCCCCTAAACATTTGCCTGCAATGAACAACAGCAAACAAGGGAATCCAAACAATTCTTGTTTGGCATATGCTAATTTAAAGGGGGTGCTGTTTTAGAGAACATCCTACTGCTAAAGTGGGGAAAGAACATCCTACTGCTAAAGTGGGGAAAGAATGTGACCACAAAATCCATTGAGAATAGATAAACAAGACAAGTCTGGGAAGTGAAAGTCACTCACTCATTTCCTGTTCTTACATCTGTCTCTCCTTCTGAATCTTCTCCTAAAATGTAAAAGGAGGACATGCCTGGGAAAATATGACTTCAAAAGCTTTAAGAAAAACTGTGGCAAGTAAGGTTATTCTAAGTCTTGGCTAGTCTGCCTTGTTTTAAACACTTTGGAAGATGCTAAATCAGCTCAAATCATGTTACACCTCATAACAGTGTCCATCTCCAGGGAGCCTCTACTTCACTGTGATGCTGCTGGCACTTCTGGGAATTAAACTCCCGAAGAAAGGATTGTACAGTCTAAAACGAACTGTGCTGCAGCAGATGCTTTGGATTCTCCATGTTGGATCAATTTTACTCTACCACTGCTGTTTCCACGGCACTGAGGAATAATGGAGATGGGCAATAAATTTGCAGAGACTTTTCATCAGTACAAATACATTTTTATCATCTCATTCATTTTCAAAAGCCATGGATTGAGAGCTATGTTTGCCTTCACCTCAGCCATCTAATCTTACTACTTACCTTTTCCTACCCTGTCCCAGTGTCCTCCTCCTATCAGCAAGATTGTCTCTTTTCATTTTCCAAATGAGCAGGGATCAGTCTGGTTCCATGCCTTTGTTGGAAACGTTTCCACTTCCTGAGCACACGCACATTCTTATTCCATCAGAGTAATACTGCATTTGTACTCACACAGACACAAAGGCCCTGCTACAAATGAGCAGCAGCAACCTTTCTGCATTCCACCCCAGTTTATTCCTCAGAGGGAGCCATTTAATCTCTTGGCAATACCCAGCTCACAGTAGATGTTTAATAAGACTTATAGATTAGAATTACCTCCACATTCCTAAATAATTTACACATTGCTACTATCTCTTAAAAGTTAAACCTTATCTATAACTTGTTCTGATTGTAGAAGAGAGCATTAATTCTCTTACCATATCCTCAATGATTGGTTTATGTTTTGTTTTGTTGGTACTAGGAATTGAATCCAGGGTGTGTTTTTGGTTTTTTTTTTTTTTTTTTTTTTTTTTTTTTTACCATTAAGCTACATCCGTAGCCCTTTTTAGTTTGAGACAGGGAATTGCTAAATTACTGAGGATCTTATTAAATTGTCCAGGCTGGCACTGAGCCTTGTGGTCCTCCTGCCTCAGCCTCCCAAGTTGCTGGGATTACGAGCATGTATCACTACACACCCAGCTCAAACTCAATGTCTTGTTTTGTTTTGATACCAGGGATGGAATCCTAGGGAACTTAACCACTAAGCAACATCCCCAGCCCTTTTTCATATTTTATTTAGAGACAGGGTCTCCCTGAGTTGCTTATAGCCTCGCTAAATTCCTGAAGCTGGCTTTGAACTCAAGATCTTCCTGCCTCAGCCTCCAGAACTGCTAGACTTAACAGGAGTACAACACCATGCCCAGCTCAAGGTTTTTTAATCACAATTTTTAGGTACTGATTATTTTAAAATTGTTTACATCAAGCAGCAAACTGTGATTATGTGATAATTTTTATACAACTTTTCTTTTTTCCTAAAGTTAAAAATAATCTCACTTTGCCCTTAATTTTCTTAATTTTTTCCTTCAGCCTCTGAAAGGCTTATAAAATACAGCTTAATATAATTTTCTGCTTGGTCATATATATCAGGTAGTGCACTAAGTCCACCCCTTCCCTTTTTTGACCTTGTCTGGACTGGGTCATTCCAGTCCTGGGGTACAGCTGTCAACTTGGATCCCCACTCCTGACTCTCTTATTTCAGTTTCCTGTTTCTTAGTCAATTTGTCTTTTTTTTTTTCTCTTTTGTCTTAAATTTAGTAAAGTACTTGTCTTCTAGGATTTTGAAATAGAGTTGTTGAAAGATATATTTTTGAAATCTTATATGCTGAGACATTTTAATTCTACCTATATAAACCATTTCAGTTAATATAGAATTCTTTGTTGAAAATGATTTCCCTCAGAATCTTGGAAACATTCTCCATCATCTTCTGACAGCCAGTTTTGGTACTGAGCACTACAATGCCATTCTGATTTCTAGTCTTTTGCACGTGGTCATTATTTGCTTCTCTCTGAAAGTTTTAGGAATCTCCTTTTAGTCTGTGTTATAAGAATTCATGATGATGCACCTTGGTATGGATCTTATGTGTTAGGCTGGCTACTCAGCAGGGATTTTCAATCCAAAAATTCTTATTTTTTGCTGGTAGAGAAATTTCTTGTGTAATTTTATTGACTCCTTTTCTCCCTCTTGCTTACTTTCCAGGATATTTCATTTTTTTGTTAATCTCCCGAACTGATCTTCCAGCGTTTGTTACCACCTCTCCTTTGTCTACTTCTCACTTCTGCAATTTTTCTCATGTGTAGTACCCTCTTTCACTACTACTCTTTTTTTCATTCTCAAATTCCTGTTAGTTCAGTGTTGAATTAATCTAATTTCTTAATTCTTTCTAATTTTCTTAGTTCTTTTTAATTCTTTCTTAATTCTTTGACTTTTTAAAATCTAATTTATGGGACATATGTTCAGCTTTTACAGATTTTTTTCAATTTTAATTGTTTTTCATATTCTGGAGCTGTATGGGGAAATAGTCTAGAGCCTCATCCTTCATTTTTTTTTTTTTTTTTTTTTTTTACATTTCCACAATTTTCAATTTTGGATGTAACATCTAATCCCTGTTCCCTTTAAGGTCTGGTTTTTCAGAACTCTGCTAAGCTGGTGACAGAAAAAGGTAGTCACTAAGCAAGGAGAGGATGGTCACTCTTTACACACATTTTCAAGTATCCCATCTTTTCAGCTTGCTAACCTACTCTTCTGCCTCTATCCTCATGCTTTCTTGGCAGTTGGTAAAGTCAACTACTAAAACTTCCTGGGAATGACCCCAGTAAATGGGCTTCTTTTTTATCTCTCTGGCTGAGTGATATTCTAGAAATCACAGAGACCACTCTACCTGTTTATATATGGCAGTCCAGAAAGAAAAGGAAGTGATTACCCCCAGGATACCTCATGGATACCTCTTAAAAGTTGATTTATTAATACCCTATCTCCCACCCCTAGGTGAGATAATATGAGGTATATATTAAATCTCTTTTTCATGTTCTTCCATGGAAATTAAGCTCCAGTTGCTCACAATGGTGGATGGCTTCCTAAGACCCACTCTGTTATAGGAAGAATCAAACCTAAAGCAATTGGTGACATAAGTGCACCTACAAAATAATTCTTTACTAATTGGACAATTCAAGGCCAGATGACAACCAGAACACCATTGCTTTTGACAAGTGGGGGTTTGAGGGCACTGTAGCATCAGAATTACTAAGACTTGTCTGTGTTGAATACACATGAAATTCCAGTGGAAGGAGATACAATGTCTTTCCAGAATGTCAGCTGTATGGTAGCTTTAAGCACCATGGAGTTGGTGGGTTACTTTGATGAGTCATTGATGTCTGAAGACAGAAAATGACAGATTCAAGTCACACCAGCTAAGATCATAGTGAAAAGCAAACATCCTCTCTAACAATGATGAAAGAGACGTTCGATTTCTGCGCAGATTCTCAGCCTCTTGTCCCCAAGTCAAGAATCAGTAAATGCTCTGCAGGGACAAGTGGCAGGCAGAATGTCAGCTCAGTTTATCTCTGGCATGGAATCCCTTCAAATTCTGACTGCCTCAGCAGCTCCCCACTGCCTTCAAACAAATTATTTTCTTTACTTTACCTGACTTTTTTGGTTATTTTAGTAAAATACATGCCTCACATGAGCAACTTCATCATAACTTTTTTTTTACTTTATTTAACCTTCCAAAGTAAAAACTGATTGCTTCATATTTCAAGTAATTCTACTAGAAGATATTTATCATCTCTTCTAAAAATTATACCAGCGTTAAATTTAAAGTTAATTTAGTGTTGCAAGACTTTTGAAGTTTTGTAGGATCTGAAACTTTTACTGTGAGAAACTGTCCCAGACTGATACAATATTTATCATCTCTTACCCACTAAATGCCAATCATTATGGCAACCAAACTGTTTTTCTGAAAATCCCCAAATTCCTCTAAACCAAGCAGCATCAGTTCCATGAGAACCAGTGGTCTATTCCAACCAACCACAGCAACCCCTTGACAGTAATCATTTCAGGATAAGTTCCTAAAACACGAGGCAATGAGTTCACGGCAATTCTATGGCACAAGTTAATGGTCTGAAGGTAGACTCATGATCTAAATTAACAAAATAAAACAAAAAAATTATTCTTTCTATCACTGAGCATTCTCCCCACCTTGCTGAACATGCAACCTTATTCATTATTATAGGGGTCATCTTCTCATATTTGTAGTGTTATTGTGGTATCCCTTATAGACTGATGACCTGATAATGCCATCTTGGCATATTCCTCAAAGTGGTTCTACTTAAAGGACTTTAAATAAAACTAGTTGTGATCACAACCATTTATTAGATAAATGAATGAATGAATGAATGAACAGAATGAATGAATGAATGAACAAGGAATGCACTGTCAAGTTTTAGTTCTGGATATCCATCTTGGTAGCTCTAGCTACACTATCTTGGTATAAACTTAAAACTGCTGTGAAGCTAGTCAGAATGTTAATTAATGAATCAGCTACTGAGCACAAATTAAACCAATATGGTACATGGCAGAAGAGAGCAGATGGGAGGGGAGAATTATGCAAATTCTCCTTATGTAGATAAATACCTCCCTCTAACTAGAAACAGGGGTTCATAAGCAAGGGCAAGTTGTGCTTTGCTTGAGGTAGAGAGAACTAGAGCGGGTAAGAGAGGCTCATTTTCCCCAGGCCCACTCTTTTCAATCATTCCATTCTTTTCAATCATCTCCATCTCTCCTGCCATTCTGTGCCTGAGGCCTCCAGGATCATTCCCCAGAATTACTGCATAAGCCTCCTAAATGCTCTCTCAGCATCCTGGATTGCATCCATTCATCATACTACAGCCAAATCATTCTTATTACTCTGCTTTAAACTTTTCAGCAATACCTGTATCCTCAGAATAAGGTTTCAAATCCTTATTTAGACACACAAGTCCTTCTTGATCCGGACCCTGAAGACACCTTCATCTGTAGTCCATTTGGCACTGATTTAAACTTATGCTTCAGCCATGCTCAAATATTTTTAGGTCCAGGAAAAGTATCATGCTCTCACTCTCCTTCAGATTTTATAGATGTTTTTTTCTTTTTTTACCTGTGATTTAGTTAGAATTAAGTTCTGCCCCAAGTGATGATGGTTTTTACAAGGTACTTTATTTCTTGTTTAAATAACTCAATTTTCAGTCTAGGATTGTTGTGGAAATGCTACTACAAAGCATCAGTGCTGAGTTATAATATATTGTTCTGCTGTACACATCCATCGTACCTCTAAGCTCACTCTAAAATCTAACATAGTTGTTTCAGCATGTTGCACAGAGAAAGAAAGAAAAAGAGGATGAGAGGGGCATGTCCCTTTCCTTTATGAACACATCCTGAAGTGGCACTGGCCCTCCATGCTTGTGTATCATTGGCCAGAACATAGGCACATTTAGCTCCTCACTGTGAAACTGAGAAATTTGTTTTCTATATGATTACTCATAATACCTAAAATTCTACAATTCTATAAAAGAAGAAGAAGGCAATGGATATTGAAGGGCATTAGAACTTGGCAATTACCTTTTACAGAAGGGTTTTTTTTAACCCCTATCATCAGTCTAGATTAGATATCCTTCCTTTATGTCCCCACAGTTCCTTTCCCTCCTCCCCGACTCAGTCCCTTCACGTACAGGTCAGTGATTCCTACACAGCAGGACTAGGAATTGGCAAATGGATCACGTGTCTGTCTCTAGAGTCTAGTCAATGCCCTGAACATTTCACTAAGTTTATCTCTATTTTCCCATTGTTTTAAATTTTTTATTTGTTCTTTTTAGTTATCTGTGACAATATATGTTGACATATTTATACAAACATGAAGTATATCTTATTCTAATATCTCTTAATATTTTCTCACTAATATCTACTAGTATAGTAAATTGCCAATCTCAATTACCACTGCATCCCCATTACCTAACCTAGTCCAGTAATCAGAAATTTATACACACATGCACACACACACACACACACACACATATAAATCAGTGAAAATGCAAACAACAGTGCTCTCATTGCACTCTGAAGCTAGGCTGTGTTATCTCCAGGACCCAGGCAAATTGCATAGAATTAGCTATCCTCTGATTTATAACAGTGGATGTAACATTTAACAGAGAAAAGCAAAGAAGAAAGCAAAAAATCTCACACACAAAACAAGGAATTTCAACTTGGTTTTATAAAACTAGGACCTGAACTTATGGGTTGTCATCAAAGGGACTATATAGGCTCCTAGATGCAAGGTTCAGTTCTCACCTTCCAAGGAAATAACACGTGGCTAAGTAAATTCTTCTGTAAACAGAATCATTCACATAAAGAAAGGGAGAGATTCAGGCACCAGGGATCCACTTTCCTACATGCCTTTGATCTTCTTATTAATCTGGATTTGGAACTGCTAGTTTCACCACACTGTCAAAATATCAAACATTCTTAAATAAACCTTTTTCAAATGCAGTTACATGTTTTAGAGCTCTGCTTTCCATATGTTGTGCTCATATACTTCCTGCTAGAAAAACCACAGTGCTTTTATATTTATTGATCTTCTGCACACTAAGAAACCAGAGCTGTACCCTATCTTTTGGTAATAAGCACCAGGTCATCTCATTCTCAACTTAGCCGAGATTTTATTGCTTTAGGTCAAAGCTCACTGTGAGAGTCACATCACTTATATGATCATTTTTTAAAATTCTAGTACACTGTCCCAATGGGTAAATGTGAATATATATTTGATGGGTTCTTACATTATTTAGAGCCAAAAAGAAAAATCCAAATGTGATTTAATATCATCCTCTAAGACATCCAATCCTGGTGTTGGAAATATGACCTATGGTCTGAATACAACAGGAACTTAGGGTTTGAACCGAACTGGGGAGAATACAGAACAGTTAAAAAATAAACTCCTCTGCTTCATCATCACCCCCAAATCCTCCTTCTCCCTCCACACCATAATTCTACTTCACAGTCCCAATATTAGCCTCTGTTAATAGGTGAAATAGAATATATCTTGGACATTTTTCCCAAGAAGGTCCATATTTTAGCATTCCATTTTCTTACCCAAATTATTAAAATATAAGATTCAAGATGTTAAAACATAATTTGTCTACAGATAGAGTGAGTTTGAATGAGAGTACCAAAATAATGATCATGTTGACTTAAAGAGATTTTGAAAAACTAAGACTTCTATAGTGGAGGGGATACTGAGATAAGATTATTAAGTTAAATACAAAACTTACTGAAACTCTTCAGAGCAGGAAGACCAGTCTTTGTGCTAAACTCTCTCTACACACACACAATAAAAAAAAAATCACCTAAAACTATCATATCTTATCAGGCTTACAGAATTGTTTAATCTGTAAGCTTAACTTTACAATCTTTATTGTCCTAAAGGGAAAAAGGATCTTTAAGAAGACCCATTAGAGGTTGGGGCTATAGCTCAGTGGCAGAGCACGTGTGAGGCTCTGGGTCTGATCCTCAGCACCACATAAAAATAAACAAATAAAATAAAGGCATTCTGTCCACCTACAACTACAAAAAATAAAAATATAAAAGAAGACCCATTAGACAATTTTATTTGTTTGATGTTAAAATTTCATGTAATCATTCTTTTGCCTCAATTCTGTCAATGCCCTTCACCAAAGACCACCCAGAAGCACACCTAGATTCAAATAAGTTGGTGTATTACTCATTTCAACAAAGGAGAATACACATTATAAAGAGCCATGAGTTGTTCAGCAAGAGAATTTCAGAAATAACATGTTACAGGATTAGAGTTTTGGTTCAGGGACTTGGGGGATGGTCTAAGAAAGCCAAAATTTACCCTATATTAGAGCTGTTAGAAGGTAGGACCATCCAAAAATCTGAAATTAATATACTACAAGGATGCAGCCACATCAATGTTTTTTTATCTTTTATTTTTTATTTATTCTTAGTAGAATATATTTTGACATATTATACATACATGAAGTACCTGATGTGGAGTTTCCCTGGTCGTGAATAGAAGTGCAATTCACAAGAACCAAGCTATGGAACCAGCCTAGATGCCCATCAACAGATAAATTGATAAAGAAAATGTGATATGTATATAATACACATATATACACACAATGGGTTATTAATCAGTCATAAAGAGGAATGAAATTATGGCATTTCCTGTAAATGAATGGAAATGGAGAACATCATGCTAAGTGAAATAAGCCAGACTCAGAAAGTCAAGAGTTGAATGTTTTCTCTCATAGGCAAAAGCTAGTCCAAAATACAGGGGGAAAAAGTGGGGGTGTGGGAGTGAAACCCCATGAAAATAGAAAAGATATCAGTGGAATAGTGAAAGGGATTGAGGGTAAGGGGGAAAGGATGAGAAAAGAAAAGAATGGCGGAGTGAATCTGATGAAAATTTCCTATGATATATATGAACATACCACAGTAAATCTCACTTTCCTGTGTATCCATAATGTACTCATTTTAAAAAAACTCTAAATAAATAGAATAAAGATCACTAGAGGAAAGGGAACAGACGAAGAGAGGAAAGGAGGGAAAAGGGAAGTAGTAAGGTCTGAATTGAAGCAGATTTTATTTCATGCATGTATGATCATGTCAGAATGAACCTCAATGTTGTATATGTCTATAGTAAACTAATAAAAAGTAAAAAAAAATGCAGGAGTAATTCTATATTTGGGTAAACTTGTCTGCAGTTGATAATCCATGAGATTGTTTATCTCTAATAGGAGAATCCTACGGCCTAGCTGTGAATGCCCGACTACCTTATGAATGTCAGACTGCTTTTTTTCTTTCTCATTTCCAACTTTTGGAAAAATTTTCTTGGTATCATGAATGCATAAATGAATGAATGACTTGTCTGAATAAATTTGATTTAGGGAATTAACGTGAGACTCCTCACACTCAGGAATTGTGAAGTTCAAACCTGCTCTCGTCATCGTCAAGGAGAGTTGCCTTCACCACAGCATCACGGTGGGGAAAACCTTCCCTGGAAGCAGCAATGACAGCACAGAGAAGATGGGGCTGCTGAGTATTGCTGAAATCCAGGCAATGGATTCAGAACTCCCTCGTTATCTATAGAGAAGGTCCTTTCTAAGTGGTGATGCCCACAGCTGGAGAGCAGACAAGACCACATGGGTCAGTGCAACACCAACTTTATTTACACTGGCTCAGCCCCTGTTAGAAGGAATGAACAGACATGCTTCATGCTCAGGAAGTCCTCGATGACTCCGTCTTGACCTCTCTCTCTTTTTTACTATCATGTTGGAACCCTGATGAGTGTGTTCACTATTCAGACCATTCTCAAACTCCTCCTCACTTCTTTCTCCAGAGGGAGTCCCCTGAACTATTTATCCTTGAATCCCCTGATGGTGATTTACTTCATTCACATTAACTTCCTCATGACATGTTGGCATTAACATGAGGAGGGCAATGGAAACACTTACGCACACCATCATTTTAGGCATCTTCTTTGAGACTTTTGGGACTTGGCTTCCAACTATCTACTTGCTTATGTATGGCACCATCCTCAGCTTCTGTTAATCAACTATGCAAGCTCTTCATTATTTTGCTGAAAGGTTTAAGAACAAATCTAAGATCACATAGATAACACATAGCAGAGTCAGGATTCAAATCTGTGTATTTGACTCACAACTCAACTTTTCTCTATCTTGATGGAAAGCCCACTTGTTAAAAAAAATAAATGGCATTACTTTTCTCCTTTTCAGACAATATTTTCATAGCAAAACTAAATGTTTTCACTCATGAGTAGATGGAAAGTGTAGGACATTCTATGGATGTGGACAGATAATGGAAGATAAATATGAAGTATGAGGGACACATCTGGTTTCCATGCAAGTGAGTTCCTTGAGTAATTACTATCCTCCTAAATGTGCCAAATTTAGAACCTATCTTGAGCTGTGATCCTTTTGAGCATCTCTTGTATTCCTTTAAAAAGAGATCAAGTGAAAAGAAAAGCGTTAGGAGGAATCTAAGGAAGCAGCTTTCAAGTCTGCATTAGAATAGAAAGTAAAGGGGCTGGGATTGTGGCTCAGTGGTATGGTGCTTGCCTAGCATGTGTGACACATTAGATTCAATCCTCATCACCACAAAAAAAAAATAAATAAACAAAATAAAAGTATTATCTACAATTTAAATTTTTTTTAAAAAAGGATTGAAAGTAAATAGTTTCTTAGATACTGTAGTGCTCTCTCCTTAGCTTAGTGTATATTTCCTTGAGTTGGACAATATATCTCATACATTCTTCTTCTGCTAAAGTTCAGGGTTTAAGAGACTCAGACCTGTAAATTACTTTAACTGTCATATAGCCATCAAGCCCAAATGTTCCAGGGCAGACTCTGGAATTAGATGAGGATGAGGGTAGTTTCCTGGCTCATTTCTACCATGAATAAATTCAGAGATGTTGTCACTTGTCAACACACATTCTCCGTGAAGATGTCTCAAAACTGGCCATGCTCAATAGGCTGTCAGACAAGAAGATCAAGGAGAGTACCCACCAACCCTCTTCAAATTATTAACAAAGTTACAAGTGAATCTGTTCATCAGGAAACCCTCTCCTATATCTACTCTAGGACCTAAACCAAGAACTTTTTATTCCAGGGGTCAGCTTCAAAGATTCAGAGGCATGAAACAACTTTTTGGTTCCCAGGACCCTTGATCCCAAGCTTGAGAATTTTCAGCATAATACACCATCTGGAGGAGCTTCCTTTTAGAAAATGGAAAATTACCCCAGACTTTGCTCAATGAAAAAGCTGAATGATTCTCAAGAAATCACTGGAACTGGGCAGGCCCACAGCCATATCCTTTTTGACAGTGTAAAAATTCTTCCCAGGATCCTGCCACATAAATATAGCTATGAGGGAGATCAGACTCCCAGGACAGAACATGGACGCACCATTAATGCAGACCAACCTGATTCTTTTCTACCTTTCTTTAGAATTCTCAGGATGCAAGTGGGCTGTGTTGTCCACCCTAAAGAGAGTGACCAGTTCATCTGCCTCTAAATGTTCTAAAGATTCTTGGCTAAGATATCCTTTTTAATGAGTGGCACAGAGTGGGATGATGTGGGAGAAGCTGAGAGGCCTTTGGGTGGACCTTTTACTCCAAGCTGCTTTCCTTCTATTTGCCATACTCTCCTAAATGCTACCAAATGTGCTCTTTTAATTGCATTGACCACGTCCTTTTGAAAAATAAGAATTTCCTAGATTGAGATTATTCCTTATTAAAATATATTAGTCAGAACTCTTGACTAATATTTAAGGGAACTATGAGAGAAGGGAGAAAGGAGGAAAAGCTCTCTGTTGACTAATATGAGCAAATTGTAGGAAAGGCAGGGGTAGCGACAGACACCGTAGGAAACTGAAAGCAGAAACTTGGCATCTGTAGGATTCATTCCAACTCCCAAATGTGTCAGTGTTTCATTTTAAGAAAAGTCTTTATAATTCAGAACCTGGCCATCAGCAACAATGGGTTTATATTCTTCCACCCTCAAAACTTAGGAGAGAGATCCTGAAAATTAAAAAATAAAATTCTAAATTCTGTGGAAAGACTGATTGACCAGGTATTTAGCATAACATAGAAAATCCCATTTATTTCATGGGAATGCAGGGGAAGATAGAAAAGTGAGTAACTGAAAGGAAAAAAGTTGAAACACACACCCACAGACACACCCATTAATATCCATCATAGGTTTTATTAGCCTACAACACTTTAAAAGCATATTATTTTATCCAATCCATTCTCTAGATAAGACTAGTGAACTGAGGAAAAGATACTGATAGGGAGGAGGAAACGGGATAAGGAAGAGCATAATTTTAGTCAGGATTTATGTATATTTACAATCATATTTATAATAGGTTATAATTTATGTGACTTTCATTCAAATATATATGCAAATCTCTTGTCACACCATATGACATAATTTTTGTTTATAAAAAATATATTTACTGTTGTCATGGTCTATAAGAAGGTGAACGTTTTAGATGACAGAACTGCAACTGCCATTTTAAGAATGCCAGGAGTGGAACAAGGGTTGGGCGGAGTGAGGTAGTTCCAGAAAGAAAAAGAGTCAGCAAAGTGAGAGCCTCCAAAAAATGAATTTCAAAATCATCAGTTTCGCCTTCAACAAACAGACTATCATTTAGATTTTCGGATCTGCTTTTGGCACGCATTTTCCATTCGGTAGCATACGTTTTCCTCCAAGGGGGAAAAATCTAGGCATATTTTGTCAGATGGAATCACAACATTCACTGTGTAGTTGGATTTACAAACCCAGTGCTACCTGTTTCCATTCTGAGTCTGAAAACAGTGGGCAACTCTATTGGGTCTCTGGTGCAAATCCAAGTGCCTATAAGTATTGCATTCCTGATAAGCTACATAATGAAGCATATGTATTTTCTTCTTCAAATTCTGCAGCAAAGTTTCCTTGAATGAGAATAATTAGGACTGAAAAGAGTCACAATTCACTGGTTAACATTTTGCCAAGTGAGATTTCTAAAAGTTTCTTAAAACTTTTAACCACAGACAGAAGACAAGATCCCGGAAATTCCCTCTAGAATGGGGATATAATTTTATTCACTCTTTACAGAAAGCCTTGCTGTTCTCCTGTACAACAGAAAATAGAGACTCCCAGTTAATCCATTCAATGACTGAAAAAAAAAAAAAAAAAAACTTGGGTCATAACACATAGGCCTCCTGTCTTCCCACACACTTTCCAACATATTCAAGGATAGGTACAAAGTAATTGTCCTGTGGCAAGTTGGGGAGACGGTGCCAGATGCCTGGGTATCGCAGAAGAAAGGCTTTCCTAAATCCAGGGATAAAGACTCAAAACAAGAAATGTACTATTACTAAAACAATGAAATTTACAAATTTATCTGCTTAAATTCATCTGTTGAAGAATGTCATTACGTTTTCTCCATGAATGGAAATTATCAAGAGGCCCTATTTCTTCTATGATTGATCTCCAATTGGCTGTTTGTCCTTAGTGCTTTAGCTTTTAGTTTGTCTTCTTCCGATCTCTTTTGTCAAGTGGCTAATGATCCATAAACAAGCTTTTAGGTAAAGAGGAAAGTAGATTTTTTTCCCACTGCTAAGAATTATTTTCTAATTCAAATTATAAACTCTCTTCCTTCTGCTACTCCCATTAGAGTCTGACCTTTTTCTTAGTATATTAGGTTTTATTAAGAAGTGACTACAACAAAGATATCTGGAAAAAATTTCTTCCTATGTTGTGTTTTTAAATCCCACAAAAATGTTTTCTCTCTCTTCCCAAAGCCTCAGGATAAAGAAAAGCCAAATTCTGCCTACTCTTGGTATTCACTCTGAATAAGCAGTCTGACCTAGTTCTCACATTTAGTGTCACAAAGTCCTCTAAGCACATGCAGAAAAAAAAGGCCAAAGTCTATTTGCTGGACACTCACTACCAGACATGTGTAAACATTCAGATTTTAAGGTGAGCTCTCATGGAATATGAATTTTAATATAGTCATGGACTCAGATCTGCAAGAATATAACTTACTTTTTTTATAATTGGATTTTGTTAGTTTCCAACCTCCTACTTTCACTGATGGCAGAAAACCAAATCTTGCAATTCAAACCAAATTCAATTACTTCTTTAAAACTCAAAATGACTCTTTCTGGCTTAAATATTCGGTTAATTTAAGGTTCAAACTCCTTAATTTTGCTTCTCTTTTCCAAGGATTTAACTAGATTATGAGAGGAGACAAGAGGCTTTGCCTCATCCTGGCATCATGGGAGGGAGAAACCTGGAGCACAGCAAACTCTGTTCATGCAGGTCTCTGCTCAGGTGGCCCTGGTTCTCAGCAGCCACCCGTTGTTGTAGCCCTACCTACAAGGACCCTGGATTTCTCAGTGTCTGTTGGATCCTCACTGTGAGCATGTGTGGGTCTACCTTTCTCTCTCCAGTCTTGCCTTCCTTTTGGTTTGCCACCCCTCACTCTCGCTTCACTCAGACCACCTAGGACCATGAAGGTCACTGGAGGTCAAGGTGAAGTAGATGGTAGCATTAATCTTCTCTTTGGATATGGTTTGTGGTGAGTTGATCTCTGCTTGGAGTTTCAGGTAGGAAATGTGTCCATAGTCCTCTAATGCTCACCAATCCCCACGGTTATCAGGGCCTTCTAAGGGGCCCATGTCATCTACGCAGGCTGTGACAGTTTTCTTTCTAACTTGTCTCTCCCCTCCCGTCAGTTGTCATCTTCCAGTTGGTCAAAGAGCAAAATACTAGATTTTGCCCCATTTAGTTATACTTTCTAATCTCTGGTTTTTAGCATATTCTCCATACTTTTTGTTTCCCTCAAGGCTTTGGCTCTTGATACACAAAACTAAGTTTTGTAGATTCAAAATAATTTACTTTCTTCATCCTCTTGCCTTTAAAAGATTTCTTCAGTGTTAAGATTTTTAAAACATCAATTCAGCTGTTTAATTCACTTATTTTATCTTAGCTACCATCTGACCACCACCTCTCAAGCAGTTATATATAAAGGGCCCAGAGTATTCAACAAACGGAGAGGAAGACAATGAACATCAT
Organism: Callospermophilus lateralis; assembly: GCF_048772815.1. Lineage (NCBI taxonomy): Eukaryota > Metazoa > Chordata > Mammalia > Rodentia > Sciuridae > Callospermophilus > Callospermophilus lateralis. The sequence goes on along the minus strand of NC_135306.1, from coordinate 119,958,862 downwards.
GGACACAAGGGAGAAAGTTAAAAAGAGGCAAAACCAAACCCAGTAGACCATAGTGAAGAACTTCAATTCTTTTTCTAAATAAAATGGAAAGACCCAGGTAAATTTTGATCTGAGATATTACATGTGCTTATGTTTTTTAAAAAGTTTGCTTTGTTTGGAGATTGATTGATCACCTGAGTAAGAATAAAATATGGTGGCTTATTTTACCCAAGTATTATTGGGAAGATATAAAGAAGTAGATGGATTCGAGATATATTTTAAAATATTACATACAGAGGCTGGGATTGTGGCTCAGCAGCAGAGCACTCGCCTAGCACGGGTGGGACCCGGGTTCCATCCTCAGCACCACATAAAAAATAAAGGCATTGTGGTGTGCCCATCTACACCTAAAAAGTAAATTAAAAAATATTACATATAAGGAAGACTCTTTAGCTCTTTGTGAGAGCATTGGGATACCAAATTCTCAAATTGTATAACTGTGTCTTTATTTTTCCCTCATTAACACCAACATTGCAGTATCAAGATCTAACCCCAAATGCTCTCAATACCACACTTGGTTTGTTATTAGAAGCTCTTGACCAGCTGCCTAAAGGAACATCAGGACCTTTTGGATGCTAAGATGACGCCAAAAATCTCATTGGCAGACCCCTTATCTCCAGTCTCTTCTGACCCAGAGAATGCTTATTAGTTCTCATAGCCAAGCTGCATAAAAATACTTGGAACATTAGAATTCTCATGTTTGGTATGTTATCCAAAAAACAATTTGAAGGTTATTAGTTATGTTCTATCTTAACTGTCAATGTTAGAACTTTTTTCACAAAATTCAGATCGTGCCTTCCCCACCCCCGCTTTCAGCTTTAACACAGATGAATCACCCATTTGGAGTTTTAAACTAATAAATGCTTGATTCAGTTCTGCTCATAGCAGGCAATTCTCTATCTGAAAGAGCTGCTATAGTGAAAAGAGAGTAACCAAAGCTCCTTTGAAGATCAAAGTTAAAAAGTGGTTAATTTCAGTGAGTTATAAGTTCTAAAATATGCAAAGATTAGAGATGTTATTAGGGGAGTTAGGGATCTCCTGTTGGTAATTAAAACAGAGTTTTCATACTCTGCATCCTCATAAGGGCTCTAACCATTAGAGAACACACACACACACACAAAACTGGTTGTGAAATGGAATTTAGGGCACTGACTGCATTAATTGGGCAGACAAGTGCCTGAGAACTTCATAGAATAAGGATTGGCCCAGCCTGGAAAATGCAACTTGGATATAAGAACTAATTATAGATCTTCTACTTTGTAAACTCCTGATGCCATACCTGAGAGACACTTCTGCAAAGAACTTGGCTGGAATCTACCTCAATATCCAGCTTTACAAACTTTTTTGCTAGTCAAATAAAGACTGAGAAAAAAGATTGAGAGATAGGCCCAAATTGTTTATTTTATTCATTCCCTTTCTCCCATATTCCAAATAAAAATGGTATCAGTGGACACCACAAACTTGGCACAACTAGTGTTAGCTGCTCTTCTACCTTCATGATGTACAAATGATTAAACAGGGACATGTTCAGTCCAGTATAATTCTTTCATAAGAAGGAAAGTAAAAATCTCCCTCTCTGAGAGCATAGTCAAGTCAAAGATCTTTTTAATCACAATTTCTTTATACATTCATCTATTGAAGGGCACCTAGGTTGGTTTCATAGTTTAGCTATTGTGTTTAGACAGGGGAATAAAGGGAGGGGAGGGGAAATGATGGTAGGTACGGGGGTAGTAGAATGAATCAGATATTATTACCCTATGTGCATATATGAATACACAACCAATGTAACTCTGCATAATATGTAACCAGAAGAATGAGAAGTTATACCCTATCTATGTATGCTGTGTCAAAATGCATTCTACTTTCATGTATAATTACTTAGAACAAATAAAAAATAAACAATTTACTTTAAAAAATAAAGATATTTCAGAGAGAGAGAGAGCACTTTTAGAAGAACCTGGTATAGTAATAATCTGAATAAGACATTTCCTTCACCTTTGATCTTGTATATTAGCCCACTGCTCTTCTCTCGTTCCACACTCTCCTTAAAACTTCTCATATTCTTATATTAACATTTTACAGCTAACTCCTAAATCTGTATATCTAACCTAACCTGTCACGAGCCATCCATGGGTTGCATGTGGGTCATTGCACATGGAAACCTAGTGGATAGATGTAGGGCATGACTTGCTGCCTCTTGGCGATCAGCCAGGAGGCGGTGCTGTGGATGGTGATGGAGGAGGCGGACCACCTCCAGGATAGGTCTGGGACTCTTACGCCCTCGCAGACAGCTCTTGCCTTCCCTTACAGACTATGGGATGGGTGTACATGTGGACTCGCTCCACCCCTCTGACCTTTATCCTGATTGGCTCCTGTACGGTATATAAGCTGTGTGTACTTCCTCGAGATCCTGCTTCGACTCATCTCCCTGGCGAGTCTGATTGTCCTCTGGAGAGGGAGGACTGGGTGCAGGCTTCCAGTCGACCTTTACCTTTCTTGGCTCATCCTGGTCGGGGCGTGCTTTCCTCGCTTCTCCTGCTGGTCAGGAGGAGATGGGGGGGGGCGCTAAAAACCCTGACAGATAGAAACATCTGTTGTCTGGGAATGACCAGTGGACATTTTCTCTGGTCAATTGCCTAGGGACAGTGTGAATTTCTATTCCACTCTGCTGTGGCCCACACAGTATCTGAGATGCATGTGACCTGCCAAGATGTCAATCAACCTGCTGAGTGCAAGACCTCACGAAGCAAGACTCCTTGAAACCTTATCCCTGCCTTTAATATACCCCTTAAATAAGCCACAGGAGCCATCTTTTTTTTTGTCTAGGTTCAGCACCCATGTGGACTAGATATATCAGGGGCTTCGCTATTGTAAATATATTTCTGACTATTTGTGTTTTGTTATTCACTAATTATTTGAGACTTTAAGTTTTAGGGTGGCTTACATCCTCCTGGGCAGGAAGAAGAACCCCTCAATGAGACACTGGCTGTCACTCCCCATTACTAACCAGTCTATGAACTTCAGATTCACTCCTCCAACTATCTGCTGGACATAGTCATTGCAAGTCCCATACATCTCAAAATTAATATGAGCCAAATTGCATCTCACAGGACTTCCTGCCTTAGCCCCATCCCATATTATTCTTCCAATTACTATGATGGCACTTCTAGCATCTACCTAGTCACCAACCCAAAAATTCCAGAGTGATTCTAGCCTATGCCCCTCCTTACCACATTCCATCTATTGTCAAGTCCTGCTGTTTAATATTCTACATGCTCTTAAGTCTGAACTTGGAACATCTACACTGATTTGAATCCCCCTCACTACCTAAACTACAATAGCAATCTCGCAGCAGTTCTTCCTACCCCTAATTTCTGTCCATTATATCCATATTCCACAATGTCATCTGTCTAAAGTGAATATCTGAACTTTAAGGCCTTCAGCAACTTCCCATAGCCCATGGGTTAATACACAAGTTCCTTAGCATGGTACATAACATCTCAATGCCAGTTTCCCGCCTATTCTTTAAAAAAAAAAAAAAGAAAGAGAGAAAGAGAGAGAATTTTTTAATATTTATTTTTTAGTTTTCGGTGGACACAACATCTTTATTTTATTTTATTTTTATGTGGTACTGAGGATTGAACCCAGCGCCCGCACATGCCAGGCGAGCGCGCTACCACTTGAGCCACATCCCCAGCCCCTCCCGCCTATTCTTAAACCTGATTTTTAAACCTCACTTTTCAAGTTCTAACCATCAAACTTCTCTTTCCATAACTTATGATTATTAAAATTTCTACAATTTTATAAATATTATTCTTATGTGTGTAATATTTTTTCTACCTTCATTCTCCAAATTCTTTCTAGCCATGAGTCAGATGATGTCATTTCCTTCCAGAAGCTTCTGCACCTCCAGTTTCTGTCAAATACTCCTCCCACACTATAGTTCTAAACAATGTACAATACTATACAATACCTGCATCCATTTTACTTAATGATACCAAAATGATATATGTACATTTCTGAGACTTAGGGGGGTAAACTTCTAAACAACTATCTTTTTCCCACCCAAGTTAAAAACCAGTTGGAAAACAATAGAGGAATTTAGGTAAAAGGAGATTAAAAAATATCACCTTTATAATTGATAAAATTAACACTGAGAAATGTGGCAGAAGTCTAGGAGCCAAAAGGGCTGAGTCAAACTTACCTAGTATAGTCCCTGGTGGTTCTGAGCTTTCACAAGTTCCCCCAACCCTTACTCACATGAGGGTCTGCAGGTCCCTGATAATTCACATGGAGGAGCCAGGAAGAATATATGTATTTTTCAGGTAAGCATATCCCAAAGAAAAGAAGAAAGAATGAGAAGCTGAATCACTCATGCCCAGTTCTTCCTCAAAGAGAAATCAGCCCTCTCTACACATAAGTAAGACAAAGGACCAGGCAAGAGGCCGTGAGTGGAACCCTGGTGAGAGTCCTCACATGGACGCATGAAGCCAGGGAAGAGGTTTATCCCCAAATAGAAGAGTCCTCATTGCTCTTTGAAAGGAAGAACGATATCTTATTCTGCTGGCATCTAGAAAGATGACCTCTGAATGTTTATTCAATGTAGGTATTCCCTCATCCCTAATCATCGAGATCAATTTTGGATGACAGTGGGACCAAAGGTAACACAGGAAGAATCAAGGTAAAGGAAAAAGAATAGTTTCTAGCCAATATGGGTGAGACTCTTTAAATGCCTACAAATATAATAAAATATCACAAAGAAATATCTGAAGGAAATGCAATAACCATATATGCAAACTGTTACTTTACCATTATATAATTAAGTTGTATTTTTATAAATAATATCACCTTAACATAATCTTTTGGGGCAAATGTTTTAATGCATAAAAGAGTGTATTGGACATATATGGTTTTGTCTACTCAGACCAAAATTCTTTTCTAGAACTCTTGCTTCCCCTCTCCAATCATATGATTCTGGTAGGAGCTTCAGACAGTATTTTACCTCTTGGGCACAGGGAGGAACACCAGACCACAGCCAGACCAGAGTTCTGGCTAATATGAGCAAGTGGCAAGAAGAGAAATCTCATGGGAATCTCATTGTAGCAAAGCCTGATGTGCCTTGTAAATTGTAGGAGACCTATGTGTACTTTCTGATCAGAATCTAGTGTAGTTAAAGAGTAACCTTTCTCCAGAAAATTAAAGAAATCAAAGTATCTAAAATAAGTGGAATCTATCTCCTTTTCCTCTTCCTTCTCATTATCATGTTCCTGTCAGTATACACGAGAACAACTTTTCAGTCCTGTGGATTTGTGATTCTTGTCTGCTTGTTAAACAGCAGCAGGGTGCTCTGTTAAACCACTACCACCAGACCCCTCTGCCCTCCTTCCAATTATTTCTGGGAGTCCCAGCAGGTATTCCTCATTGTTCAGGAAAAATCTAATCAACTGGCAAATGGTCTCTCTTAATTTCTCCTGTCCCTCTTGAGCCTCCCACTGGCTTGGCCCCCAACTAGTCAGAGAGGTCAATGTTCCTAATGGCTCTCCTGTATGGGGTGAAAAGGAATGGGTGGTCTGACTTAGAAGAATGACTCTTATCAAATCTCCCCGAAGAGTCTGAGTCAGGTGCCCATGGCCACCGGCCTTCTTGCTTGGAGAAAAGCTATGCCCTTTTCTTGCCTCACAGCTGGAGAGCCCAACTCCTAACCACGTCATAGCCAAATCATGCTTACTTATCACCATCAGAAATTTGAAAAATGCTTTAGCAGAGTAGAGTGCTTCTATCTTTTTAGATAATAGTGCAGAAAGCACATTAACATGAATTCTCTGTTTTTTAGTTAGTTTGTTTTTTCATTTTATTACCCAACAAGTAGGGTAGAAATGAATTACAAGTTCAAACTTTATGAATTGTACTCTTTAGTAAAGCTAGCCACTGTCACATACACTGTGATGTTCCCTTCATGGAATGTACAAAAAGTGCATGGTGGTCTCTGGTGAATAAAAAAGAATGCCTCTCCTTTCTATATGCAATTCTTAGTGAAAGCTGCCTTCAACTTTACCTCACAATCCTATCTTTTCTGGATGCCAACATTAGTGTTGGGCCTGGGCCAGGAAAAGTCACAGGTATCAGAATGAATCCACACTCACTCACCCTTAAAAAAGGAAAGCTCTGTTGCTACATATCAGACTCACTATTTTTAAGCTTGTCATACATAAACCTAGACATGTCTGATCTTTGCAATGGACACAATCACGTTCAATGAAAATGCTCCAAAACACCTCCTGAGAGTAAAGCATCCAAACTCATCAGGTTTGCCACCATAGTGTTTGTATCCAAAGTGTTCAGATGAACTATATGTAACACCTCTACATCACTTTTATCCAAGAAAACTTTCTATATGATGGCCGTGCTTAATATCTTCACTGTGCAATGTGGTAGCCACCAGCCACATGGGGCAATTGCATACCTGCAATGTGCTAAGAACACTGGGATATTAAATTTCTAACTTTATTTTCTTTAAATCAATTTTAAATTTAATATCCCTATGGCTGAATAACTTTCATTGGATAGGACACTGCTATAAAGAAAAAAAAATCTTTAAATTGACCCAGATGACAACAAAAAAAATAGACAAATGGAATGATATCAAACTAAAATACTTCTGGATATCGAAGAAAGCAATCAACAGAGTGAAGAGACAACATACAAAAATGGGAGAAAATATTTACAAACCATATATCTGACAAAGAGTTAATATCCAAAATATTTAGGGAACTCAATTCAATAGCAAGAAAGCTAATAACCTAACCTAAAAATGGGTAAAGGATTTAAATAGACATTTCTCAAAAGACCATACAAAGTCCAACAGGCATATGAAAAATATTCAACATCACTAATTATGAGGGAAGCACAGATCAAAGTTACAATGAGATATCACCACTCCCTAGTAAGAATGGCCATTATCAAAAAGGTGAAAGATACCAAATGTTAGTGGGAGTGTGGAGAAAACAGAACCCTTGCACACCATTGGTGGGTGATTAGTACCACCATCATGGAGAACAGTATGGAGGTCCCTCAAAAAACTAAAAAATAAAAGTAATATGATTCAGCCATCCTACTACTGAATATATCTCCAAAGGAACATAAATCAATATACCAAAGGCATACTGCACTGCCATGCTCACTGCAACATTACCTACTCTAGCCAATATATGGAAACAACCTAAGTGTTCATCAACAGATCAATTAAATACAGAAAATATGATAGATATGCACCAGGGAATACCATTCTTCCACAAATATTAGGAACTTCTGTCATCTGTGACAACGTAGATGAGCCTCAAATACATAATATTAAGTGAAATAAATGAGGCAAATAAAGACAAATGCCACGTGAATTCACATGTGGACTTTTAAAAAGGTGAACTCAGAGAAACAGATTAAAATGGTGGTTATCAGAGGCTAGGGTCAGAGGATAAGGGAGATGTTGTTCAAAGAAATAAAATTTCAATTAGATGGGAGGAAAATACTTAAGAGATCTAGTGTATAATATTGTGACTATAAATAACAATGTATTGCATACCTGTGATAATACAGATCTTTTTAATATTTTATTTTTAATTGTAGTTGGACACAATACCTTTATCTTATTTATTTATTTTTATGTGGTGCCGAGAATCGAACCCAGGGCCCTGCATGTGCCAGGCAAGTGCTCTACCACTGAGATTTTAAGTGTTTTCACCACACACAAAAATAAATGAGGTAATTCATATGTTAAATAGCTTGATTTAGCCATTCCACAAGGCACACATATATCAAAACCTGTTGTATACCATAAACATGTAACTTTTATTAATTTTTTTACAAGTGGACAAGATTTCCAAAATAGATAATTAGAAGTGGGTAAAAATTATTAAATTAATACTGTTCCAACTTTTCCTTCAAAATTCCCCTATAAAAACAAAATCAATGTATACTAGGGCATCTGGGGATATGAAATTTCTTAGAAGGACATGACAGGATTTTTCTAGTATGTGCACAATTTTAAACAAATCCATACTATATTTGTTGTTTTAACTAAAAAAGAATCTTTAAAATGACTTTTCATGTAAACTGGTGCCTGAGGAAGATGTTCCTGTACCCCCAGCATACCACTTCATGCCTCTTGGTCTATTCCACCTTGGGAAACACGGGAATAAAGGATGAGTTGAAGGCCAAAACAAATAGAACACAGGAAATACAGCTGTTCTGATCCCGATTGGCATTCTTATCTTTGCCTAAGTCCCCAAATTGTACTGCCTTCCCTGTGCTGAGGAAAGAGAGTCAAGGTAAATCCCACTTAAACTTAGGGAAAACCTCCAGATGTCTGTGTTGGTGAGCCTCATGCCCTGTTATTAATAAAAGATTAAAAGATAAACAAATGGGCAGAAGCCTAAGCACAACCATCCCCAAACAGCAGTGTGAAGCAAACCTCCTGTTCCGAGGGACAGAGGAGTCCTATTTGGTATTTACCTATTTTTTCCAATGGTCTTTTTTTTATTAAGGTACCCACAGTTGCCACGCTACTAGGCATCTTTGGCTAGTCTGAATGGACTTGGGTCATAATGTTTATTTACAATAAGGTACAGTTGCAAATTAGTTCCTCTCTAGGGCAATTAAAACTTTTAAATAGGGTCTCCTGCTGAAGCAGGTATGTCATTATTCTCTTAACAGGAAGTTCAGAGTGCTATGGGAATAAAACACAGAGACCAATCTTATCTACAGGGATCAAGAAAGCTCCCCCACACTAATCTGTGACTGTCACATTGAAGCTGATGCTTGAAAGTCTGGTAGGATTTGGAGAGGCAAACCTGGTAAAGAAAAACATTCCAGGAAACAGTAATAATAAATAGCAAGTGGGAAGAACAAAAGTTAACTCTGTGTGTGTGTGTGTGTGTGTGTGTGTTGCATTTGAGCTATTAAAAGAAATGCTGTACATTATAATTGCTAGAGGAAGATTGATGCAAGAGAAGCCCATACATGTAAGTAAGGGAAGATTTCATTTGAAAACTGTTTTGATGTACAGTTACTCAGGCTATTCAGACTGGTTCTGTACTCGACTCACATGTTTGGGTGATTCTGTAGGTCCTTACTCTGAAAAAGGGCCCATTCATTCATTGGAATCATGATACCCTGGGCAGATAACAGAGCTCTTCTCCACCTCTTTCATGTAAGCAATAATTCACCTCCAGAATGCCTCTTCTATATGTATCTATATGTATTAGTTTCTGTGCTTTGAAAATATGGAACAATCTCAAATTGAATTGCCTTTTAAAACCACAAAGGATTCCTATTCAGAAGCAGACAATGCAGGGTCAAGATGTGTGTCCTCCTGGATCACATTGTTCCAGCAGCATTAAATAGGAGACATTTATTAGGCTTTGCCAGCATACTAATAAGTCAGAGAGAGAGAGAGAGAGAGAAAGAGAGAGAGAGATTACTGCATCCTAGTGCCTGAAAACTAATTCAATAAGCCTCTACCTATAACATTCCCCCTTGGACACCTATGAATGGTTTCTAATTGTATGTAAGGGATTTTGTTCTCCCTGAAACTGGTAAACAGAAAACACTGGAAAAAATTAGCCCTTCCCTCCCTAAGTAGAAAGCTTACTCCTTCCATGTGCTCCAGTCAGCATTCACCTGTCATGAAGAGGTGGAGTGATTGGTTCAAGTTTGTAAAAGTAACCCACAACAGATCTAGATAAGAAATTCTGAGTTTCAACTTTATGCTGTTTAAGCCAGAAAGCTTATCACCATGTTTAGCATAGCAGAATTATGAGGAATTTTTAAATTTTTTAATGCTTTTCAGAAAATTGCAACAATTATTCCTTTTATGACCAAAAGATGTTTATTTAAAAATATTGACTCTAGAAGACTATACAGATTTCTGCTGACTAGTTTTATACCGTGGATGAAGCTTACCCTATCTACCTTCTCCTTTAATAATGATAATAAGCATCAATAGGATATTGTGAAATAATTTTTTAAAGAGAGAGAATTTTTTTTTGTAGATGGACACAACACAATGCCTTTTTTTTTTCCAATGTGGTGCTGAAAATCGAACCCAGGTCCCGCCTGTGCTAGGTGAGTGCTCTACAACTGAGCCACAATCCCAGCCCAATAATTTTTTTTTTAATTTCATAGAGGATGAAACTGAGGCTCAGAGAGGATAAATAACTTGTCCAAGGTCACATGTTAGAAGCAGAGTAAGGAGTCAAACCAATGTTTTCTGATTTCAAAGTCCATGCTTCTACTGTTAAACTATACTCTCAGATCAAAGTTTACTATATTCAAAAATCAGAATTAAATTAGTAAGATTGAGGCCAACTCTAGATTTCGTCCATATTTCCTGTAATATTTTGGTCTGCAACTAACTCAAAGTAGCTCAGATAAGGAATTTTATTGACTAACCTAACTGGAAGACCAAAAAGAAAATGGACCTCAGACACAGTTTATTTCAGGCTCTGACTTGATTTCTAACCTTTCTTTTGGTTTGGTCCTTTTCCATGCGTCATTTTTTTCCTTATGCTGATTTCCTTCAAGATCCCAAGGCAGCTGTCAGAGCAGTGTTGCCCATTTCCATCCACAAGGAAAAAGACCTCGTTTCCAACGGTTCTCCCTTACAAGTGATGAAGTTTCTTACCCAGAATCCACCTGAACACCTCTCCCAATGACTCACTGGTCCAGTGAGGCAGACTTGAAGAGACATGAAAGGAGAGGAACGGCTTTCAAGGTAGAACAAAAAGGAGTGAAGACACGGGGATGGAAAACTCAGGACATGGTTGGGAAAATGTCTGGTTTGGCTGAAACAGGGTGCTCTTCTTAGGCTCTTGGACCTAAGCACAGTTCCACCTGTACCATCTCTTTAGGAAGGCCTGTAGGTGGTAGAAGAGTGCCCTGGAGTTGCAACTGTGTTCAAATCCTGACCTGGCCTAGAGGAAAGTCATTTCACCCTCTGAGTGTTGGTAGGTAGGAATAATGACTGACTTCATGGAGTGTTTTGGCTATCTGTTCACTCAATCCACAGGTATAGTTGTGCATGTACTTTGGACCAGTACTGTTCTATGCTCTCTGTATAATGCACTGAATAAAACAGAGGACAGCTCTTGCCCTTAGGGAGCTCTCAGTCTACCAGAAGAATGAAGGGAATTCATTTCAGAAATTAAAGGAAAGAAAACTCTATCTCTTGCTCAAGCAAGCATGCAACCCCAGAAAATTGTTGGTACCTGTTCTGAAATCAGAAGGGAAGCTGCCGAAAGAACGAAAACAACCCACAGGAGAGGGCCCAGGTGAGGACTGGCAAAGAGAGACTAGGATTAACAGTCTGCTCACACTGGAAACCTGCACTGAAAGCTGCCTCATCTGTGGTCTCACCGAACACTGAGGCCAATAAATTGTAATTTAAATAAATAAATAAATAGAACATTATGGCCAAAATGGTGACCGTAAATGCAAGCTCTTTTACATGGAATTAGGAAACTTGCCAGGTAACCAAGAAGAATGATTAGGACTCAGGCAAAGTAGGCTCCATTCTGGAGCCATATGGATTCACGGAACCTGAACACGTAAGATCAATGTAGACCAATGGCCACAATGGCTCTCGGGTTGTTAAGAATCCTCTCACTCATGTCCCATCCATGACATCATTTAACTCTTTTCACAAGCTGCTTTTCCCACACCCAATTGTCTTTCTTGTCCTTAACGCTACATAGAACTTTTTTTCTATTCACTGCTATTTGTTTGTAATTTTGAGTTACTTCTGCCCATCATGACCCTCAGACAGAACTCTGTCATACCACTGCTCAGCTTCAGATCACTCCTGACTCCCTGATTAGCTCCAAATTTCCCCATCCAAGTTCCAGAGAGTAGGAACCTTATGAATCCAGCTCCTTTCTCTTTGGACAGAACTCATATTTTTCTGTGTGTCTATCACAAAATACCCACAGACTGGATAATTTATAAAGAATAGAAATGTGTACCTCCCAGTTCTGGAAGCTGGAAAGTTAAAGATTAAGATGTTGGCAAGTTAGGTTTCTGGTGAAAGGCACAGTCTCCTTCTGATGTGGTCCTTTATTGCTGTGTCTTTTAGAGGGGAGGAATGATGTGTCCTGACACAGCAGAAGGAGATCTAGGCAAGAGAGCTGGGTCTGTGTGAAGACTCTCTCTTAAGGACTCTAATCTCATTCAAGAGGGAGAAACCCTGTGACCTGATCACTTCTTAAAGGCACTGCCTCATTGGCCAGTCTCAACACCTGAATTTTGGAAGGCACACATTTAAATCACAGCAGTTCATCAGACCAGACATCCTCACAGGCTGTGTGTCGGTTGACCACCTTGGATGATATGTGACCAAAGAGAGGACCATCAGTTGTCCCATCTGTTTTACTGAGAGTATCCAAGGCAAAGCAGGCACATCACTGACCTATCTACATGCCAGGCTGGTGAAGGTTAAAAAGTAAACACCTTGAAATTTCAGGCCAAGTGTTGATTTTACTACTATAAGCAAATGTTTTTAATTTTTAATGGATAGGATGCTATCAGTCTCTGGTGTCCTTGAAAAGACTTTCTTTGAACCAAGAAATAATAATTTACTTCATTGGGAAACAGAATGAACCATGCAAATGGAAATTGTGAGTTACTCATTTGGAGACTAATTGGGGGAGAAAACAAAGTCTGCAATCGAATGTGCATCTGCTTGAAAGCAGAGTGGCTGTGTTAGAGCCAAGTGCGCTTTCTGTCCTTTTTTTTTTTTTTTTTTTTTTTTTGTAGATTCCTCCCCAGGCTTTTTAAGTAGATGAAATATAACTATAAATCCAAGAGTATTTTACTTATTGCTACTAAGACCCAATGGAACCAAGGCATCTAGGCTAAGCCTCTTAAAGAAAATTTAAGAGATCCCTGGGACTGTGCATAGATGTTTATTTGTGAGTCTGCATCTGTGTTGCATTATCGGCTCAATCTCCATGTCTTTAAAGGAAGAATGTATTAGCATATCAAGCCAACATCAGAAACCTTAGCTCCATGAATCCTTCCATTTAAAATGTTGTACTCACCTTCCCTGACACCCTTCTCTTTCTTTCCTCCTTACTCAGCCACATAAATTATGTAGGATGGGCTCTATCCAGGGGCTGCTATTTCCTTCCCCTGCCTTTCTAGTCAATTACCCCTCTAAACAGAAAATTTCAGGGGTACAGAGAGATGGGACACTTGAGGATGGGCCTTTTCATAAGGGAACTAATGGAGATCAGCATCTCATTCCCGGTGTGGCACATTCTGCTAATTTTGTTTTTCTAAGACTCAAGCATTCCAGAAACCAATTCCTGCTATCTAAACACATCAGATGCCAATTTAATTTAGAGAAAAAGCAGAGCTTATTGGCGACTGGCACTCACATGTCCACCGTGCAGGGCATGGCCTTTCCTCCACTCTCTTCACACCACCCCCAATTGGCAAGTGATCTGGAGATGCACCTTGTCACCAGATTTGTGGTGAATATGCAAACCAAACAAAGAAAGCTGGGAGATGTTGTGGGGATTTTCCCTATTTGACTGGGGAGGGACATACGAAGGAGAGTAGAAAACTTGCATCCTCCAGCTCAGCATCCCTACACCTGTGACAATGACAGATTAGCAATCACATATTCTTAGCAAACACTTGCTCTTTCAATATTCCTTAAAGTCACCAAAGACTTCTGTCATTACAACACTCCCTCACGATAGACATGTCACTGTACCCGAGATGACAGGCTATCTTTCACTAGCTACTATTTTAGCTATTCTAAATTGTTGCCTTCCTTTTGGGGGGGAGGTCCTTCAGTCCCTGGCCTGGAGTTGAGGAGATCCTTAATCTTATCAGAACACTCATCTGAATCACTTCCTCTTGAAAATATTTCCACAGATGGGCAATTTCATTCATTCATGAATCTTCTATTAACTTTATTAACAAACTTGTCACTTTCTTACTTTATCATCAAATAGTTGAGATGTACATGAGCCTGAATCTGCAGTTTAGTTTAAGTGTTTTAAATTTCTCAGGTGTATGAATTGTGCTTTAGCACTGGAGGTGGGAATTGTAACACAAAAATAGTAAAGTTGCTGCCTTCAATAAATGTATACTTTGGAGGAACAAAGCAACCCCTAAACAAAAGACAGTGATACGAATACTATACACTAATACTGGCACACCAGTATTAAAGGAGTTGTGCAGGTTTGGATTTTTCTGAGAGTTCAGGAGATGAGCCTGATGAGCTTTGCACTCTTACTCCCTATAATGGATGGAATGGTGCCCCTGCCTCCTACCCAAAGACACATCCCCTGCCCTCACCTCTCAGAACCTGTGAATGTAACCTCATTTGGAAAAAGAGTCTATGCAGCTGTACTGAAGGATCTTAATATGAGCTCATCTTGGAGTACGCAGGTGGACTCTGAATCCAGTAACAAGAATCCTTATAAAAGACAAAGAAGTGAGAAGGCAGAAGTAGAGACTGGAGTGATGAGGCCACAAGCCAGGGAATATCTGGAGCCACCAGAAACTGGAAGAAGAAAAAGAAGAGATTCTCCCCGAAAGCCTTTGGAGAGAGATTAGCTTTACCAATGCCCGATTCCACATTTCTGGCCTCTAGAACAATGAGAATAAGCCTCTGTAATTCTAAGCCAACAAGTTTAGGGCAATTTGTTATGGCAGCCAAACAAGCATGGGATGCTCGTCATTTCCCCCTCTCCTCAGATCTCACCTTCAGGGTAATGTCCTCAGAGAATTCTTTGATATCCCATTCCCATCCCAGAGCTGAGTTAGGTTTCCTTATCGTTCTCATGGTCAGCCCCCTCATTCCTTGCTTTCTAATACTTAATAAGACATATACTTACAGATTTAAGGCAGAGATATCAACTTGTATTTGTTTCTGCCTTAAAATTTCCTTATGGTGTTCCTCAAGATATTCAAATCTTTCTGGTTTCTTCCCCCCACCCCCTTAAAACTTGAATCATTGAGGAGATTATAGGAGGAGACATGGAGTAAGAGCAAACAAGCAGCCAGAGGAAGGGCTATTCCTCAGGAACATGGAGGGAGTCTGGGATACACCCACTCCCCGCTAGCACCCGGGATGCAGTAAAACCTCAAAGGAAGGCTGACCCTCAGGTCATTCCCCACCCTGAGAGCAGAATGCCAGATCACAAGGGACACTGTGCAGCCATGGCCCATCAGCAAGATCCAGTACAACCAGGTGGCATTATGGAATGTACCTTCCTAGTGTATGTGGTGCCACAAAACCATCTGTATCTTTTGGAGAGAACAGAGGAAGTGTGTGGGGGGCAGGCAAGAATTGCTAAAATTTTAATTTCTCAGTGTGGATCAGCTGGCTAACTTAACTAAACATTAAATGCTGAGCCTGTAGACTGATACCTGCTGCATATATATTTGTGTGATTATTTGTAACAATGTCTGTTTACTGTGTCTATTTTTCTCATTGCTATATCCCCAGTGCCTGGCACATATATTAATAAAAAATGTGAAGTTAACAAATAGTTTTTTCATAGGTCTCCCGGTCCCAGACTGCTACTTTCACAATAAAATTTTTATCTGTTACAAATATGACTGACCACTGACTGCCACCATAAAAACTTTGAATTGTGTTGCAAGGCCAACATTTAAAGTCCTTTATGCTTCTATGTCCCACAATTTGAAGCCCACTTCCATTCTCTATACCGCATCATAGCACATCGACAGAAATTCCTATAATGTGTTCCATGGTGCCCCTCAAAAGATACATCTATGCTCCTGACAGATTCCTGCTCAGAGGTGTGAGCCATCTGGGAAAATAAGAAGTCTGAAGTAATCAGTAAGAAATAAAGTCAAAGCCAGAAATTAGATTTAAAAGGGGGTGGGGTGCCTGATGGGTCTTCCAGCCCTGATAGGAACTGGAACTGAACCAATGAACAAGACCCCAATCCTTTATTTAAGGGGAATTACATCAAAGCTTTCAGTATGGCAAGGATTTTGCAGTAGACAGGTTGTTTCGTGCTCAGAAGGTTACACCCATCTCCTGGCAGCTGTGTTTGATCCTAAGGCTGTGAGCTAAGGCAGGGCACCAGCATGATCTGGGCCTTCTTGAACCAGGGAATTTCACCCAGGAATTCCCAGAAAAGCAGCTCCCCTGCCTTAATGGCTCAAACAAACCCGTAATCTATATATGGCTCCCCACATGTCCTGATTCTCAGAACCTAGAATGTGACCTTATCTGAAAAAAGGGTCTCTGCAGATGTACTTAAGGATCTTGAAACACACAACACTCCAACAGGCCAAAGCCAGAAATAAATAGGTGTTTAAATAATAGATACCAAGTTCCCATAAAATACTTATTGATAACTCCCAGAAAGCACATGTGATAGGCAGTTCTTTTAAGGTGGTCTGAAGTACCTGCAGAAATGGACAGGGTACATGTCAAAAGAAATTTACTGTGACCTTGCTGTCACCCCCAGGTGACAGCAGCTCTGGGAACCACATAAACCTTCTGAATTATTTCACTAACTTGGGACACAGATATAGTCAGATGGTTTTTGTCTTTCAAATTATTTATTCAAGCATCACATGATTCACTAACATGAAGACCTATCTATTCCCTCTAAGCTCCCCGATCCCCCCGCCACACACACACACACACACACACACACACACACACACACACACACACTGTTCCAGAGCCTATAGATTTATTCCACTGAAAGTAAGGGTCAGGTCTCTTTCAATATCAAGTGTCAAGGAAACTGCAGTTCAGTCAGTTCACTCAAAACTATTGCTTCTTGCCTTGCCATCTTAGTGAAAAACAATGTTAAACTCAGTCTTTTTGCTAGGCATATTGGTGCATACCTGTAATCCCAGCTACTGGGGAGGCCCACGCAGGGGTATAGCAAGTTTGCGGCCAGTCTCAGCAACTCAACGAAACCCAAACTGCTAAAACCATAGGTGAGCCTGAGTCTGGAAGAAAGAGGAAAGGGGATAGTGAAGAACTTTGAATCATATATGAAATTAAAGTTTAAAAATGAACAGACTGATTCTTATGTATTTTTAAAATGTCGAAACTAGGACATTTGTGAAAACAAACTGTCTAATATGTTATGGAACCTAGAGAAGAGAAAAGACGGGTTTGAGATAGTATCATCGAATGGCTGTTACTAGGCAAAAATGGTTTCTTTTTTTAATCCCTACAGTTGAGGCTCCTCCATAAACAGGTTGTACCATTTGACAGTTGTCTCCATGGGAAGCCACCCTGATTCACAGGGAGGAGCCAAGCTTTTCCCTAGCTAATCTTAAAAACAATTGCTAATGGGTGACAAGTTCTGCTTTTTAGGGGACAGTCTTAAAAAGGTGCTCATTAGCAGTTGATATGTAATGTGAGTGCTTTCTAATGTAACTTCATTTAGAGCTATTTTTATTTAATGAACCCTGAAAAGCTGTAATGAAGCATCTCACCCCTGTTGTTTTCATGCAGTTTCTGTAGCAAAGAAATGGTATAGAAGCATGACATTTTGGAAGCTCAGCAAAGGCGTGAGAAGAATGTGACTGAAGTAGGGTTCCAATCAACTGAGGCTGCCTACCCCATTCAACATCAGTAAAGCCAAGAATTAACAATTTCGAAAAATGGTAAACTTAAGAGAACAAGTTAAGCAGATGGAAGCCAGGGTGGGGGAGAAATGATTGGCCTTCCATTCTCTTTCTCCTTCTCCTGTTTCCTCTTCTATCCTATCTAGATCACATTTATTATATTATGCTATCTTTTCTTCTTTATTCAATCTGCCATCCCTCAACTATACAGCAGTCTATCAAGGTAACTATTAAGTGAATGCCCAATGAGAAAATTTCTTCCAATGTCCAAGGGGAAGAATACTGGTCCCTCAAAATGGGTCTTGTACTGGAAAGTGTCACCTAACAGCTCCAACTTCCTTGTGCAAAGCTATGTCACTCAGACCTTGCAGAGGGTTTCCTTCAGTTCTGTTTGGGGGAAGGTAGTCCCTTTGTCTTAGGAGGTAGGGGTAAGAAGACCTTACTGAATCTTGATTGGCAGAAAAAAATGCCTTAGCCCTAAGGGAGGAAGTCAGTAGCTGATGAATACGAGAGAATAGAGAGTAAAATGGTTAGGCAATCAGGGTAGCAGGCCCCAAAAACCTGATTAGGTTTTTTTGAATGCAAAGACCACTCCATCACTCCATGAGGTTAATCCACAGAAATTTTCCAGACATTACTGTCCAACTCCTTTGTCCCAGAGCAGCAGGAAAATGAAGAGAGACAAACCTGGATGGAAGGTTACAGGAAAGTTCAAACTCAAGGGCTAAAAGGGCCAAACCAATTAGAAGGTCACTGGCAGAGTCAATTGCCAGTACCTGTTAAACATAGATTTTAACCAGTAGCCTTAACACTTTTCAAATGCCTGTTTGCGTGGATTTTAATCAATGCCCTTACCCAGAAGATACATACATAAGCCCCTAGACAAGCACATTTAAGTGATAACCTATCAGTTCCCCTCTCGCCTTGTGGGAGTTCCATCTCTTTTCTTCTCACTTAAATAAATCCTACTCCTTTTGCTCTTGCCTTCCATTATCACCCATGGATTTCATTCTTCAAGTTTGAAAAACAAGAACCCAGAAAGAAATTGGCAGTGAGCTGCTGGGGTCTGCTGCAACATGGAGGGCACTGCCCACCATTCAGAGCTGCAACACACCGCTCCATAGTAGTACAGAAGAATCCTGTTTTGCCAGCTCACCCAGGCAGCCTGTTTACCATCGGATCAACATATAGGTACAGCTGACCATTATAGTCAGTACAATTAATCTAGTTTTATGGGTCGACTTTCCAGTCCACATTGCAAGGCATATTAAAAGTGGACCTGAGAAATGGGTCCATAGAAGTTTGTTTATAAATTTTTACTTACCTGACAAGCTCATGAAGCTACATGGTTGTAAACTCTGCAGTTGGAATTTTACCTTCCTGTGCCAGGTTTCTCAGTCATTTTCATGATGACTGGTTTAAACTTTATCTTTTGAAATCTGATTAATTTACTGAATCACGTTCTGTAACATTAAGACTCTCAGTATCACAATTTAAGAAAATTTTGAAATATTTGCAAGATCTAGTGTGTGCCTGTCGGGTCCTGTTTTGCTAACAATAAAATGGGCTTTCTTAGTTGTAGTGGCCTACGGCTTACACAGACCCTACTTGCCAGCAGAAGCAAAGAATCAAGTTTCATCTCAAACTCCAGTTTCAGCGGGTCACTCCAACCCTTGCCATGGTGGGTAGCATTATTGTGTCTAGCTTGTCCCTGGGATGTGACTTTGAGAGTAACCTCTAGATGTAAACAGAAGTCCCACTCTAGCTATGCAGAGTCTGAACCTGGCACCAATCTGGGGAGAAGCCATGGGATGTGCAGCCTCTTGTTTGGCTCAACTGAGAAAAATATAAAGTATCTTTATTTGTTCACACTATTGTCTTTAAGAAAAATCTAGTGACACTTTCTTGTTTACTTCCAAATGAAGTCTTGGGTTGATCTCATGGCTTTATTCAGTCACATTTAGATATTAGTGAGTAATTTCATTTCTTAGAATATTAAAAGTGCTAAACAGATGGAACATGCCTAGCTCTCACATAACGACCTTCCACTCCCTCTTCCAATTTAGGGGGGGGAAAAAAGGAAGAGAGAAACCAGACATCTCCTCCAACCCAGGGAGATTTCAGTTCCCTTGTTAGATGTCCAGGGCCACTTTTTCTAGGGCATAGTCTGTGGGCTTCTTGTGGGATAGTGACTCTTTCAACAAGCCCTGTTAAGGAGGAGCCTGCTCTCCAACAGAAACCTAAGCAGCTGTTTGTGAGATGTGATGCTCTGGAGTCAATTAACCCTTGTGGGATTGTCCTCTGCACCGTCATAAGTTCCGTTATAGGGAACTTTCAGCCTCACTTGGTCTGGCAGATCCCTCACCAAGAGATACCCTTTCCCAGTCTCTTTTTCCCCTGCTTCAGAGACAGCAGTCTAATGCTTATGAGAAGGTCTGACTGGGGGAACCAGTCTCCCTTTCTTTCAATTCTTCCTCTCATCTTTTCAAGTGGTGCCCTTGGGCCCTTCTCCCCTCCCTTCAGGGAATGACAACATGACATTCTCCATCGCCTCTCTACACAGGAGGGTCTTGAGGACAGAAAACACAATCTCAACAGACATACTGCAAGGCAAAGACAGCCTGCCCTAAGGAGAGAATGAGCAAAGGCAATATTAGGGCAAGACTCTGAAGAAGAATTTTCTTTTTAATAAACTATCTTGATAAATGGCTGCTGACAATTTTGCTAATTCTCTGGATCATCTAGATTGTATGTTGGGTATTGTTATTCCCAACTTGGAAAGTCTGAGACATCAGAAATTCTCAGATGACATCCTGTATAGTAATGTAGTTTCCATGAAATTAATGATGAATGAGTGAATGAATATATATATATATATATATATATATATATATATATATATATATGTACATGCATATCCATATATATATTTTTAAGAATTCCATAAACACTGCAATTGTTGAAGATACTAGGTACTAATATTCTCCCTCCCTTTTTTGGCTGATAAATTTGGTAGTGAAGGAAGAAGTGGTTGGTGAGACCATAGGAAATAGAACATAAAGTCAAATTAAACATAGAAAATATATACATAGGCATAAACAAACATACCTTTGAAGGTATATGTCAAATATATATACTGGGAATATTGAGACATATATAGAGACACTTTAATAAGGATTCACACCCATTTTTCCAACTTACAAATATTCAGGTAATTTAACAGGGTTCTCATGATTTATAATATCCATTTATTTCACTGGAAACATTTCTTTCCATAGCTCTGCATTCTTATTTTGTACTGATGATACTCTGACTCCCTGTTACTTTGTATCATTCTTTTTCTCCTCATTTATCCAATATTTATCAGGTTTTAAAATGTCTTTTGACATTTCTAGTCTCCTCCTACACAGACTGGAGGTAAATAATGTCTACCTTTCAGCTAGCCTTTTTGCAGGCCCTGCGTGGATGAGTCTAGCATCTCTTTTTAGAAAGTGTGGGTACATCTCCCTTATCATTCTTAGCTTTGAGACTTTTGCTGGAATTTGAAGGCAACAGCATATGTCCCATTTAACAGCCTATTATATTTGGAAAAGACTTGACAATTCATTCGAAGACTGAAGAATTATTTGTGTGTGTGTGTGTGTGTGTTTCATTTGATCTTAACTACCATGTGTCAAGAAGTCCTTTGGAATTTTCATAATTTTCCTTAGAGAATTAAGAAGAAGAGCCAGAAATGGAGGCTCCATGTTAAAGATTCCTTTCTATCTTTGTTATATGTTAGTAACCAACTTAGAATTATTTAAAAGCTAATTATAGAGACTGAGAACGAGTAGACCTATTGCTTTTCTCCTTTGAAACTCTTGGACTTGATTGAGCCTCTAAAAAATAAATTTGGAAAAGTAGCAAAGACTGTGAGATGATGTTAAAGAGCACTAATTTTTTTCCAAGTTAAAAATATGGCAAGAGGTAAAAAGTACAGTGAGCAAGGTACAATGTCCTTTTATTAAATTGGCAAGTTATTTTTTAAACACCAGTTTTACATCAGGTACAACACTGAACAGATACAGATACAGTGCACGATTGTCAAAAGATTTGACTTTTGGCCAGATTTGTTCATTTAAACAGTAATATCCTTCACTTTTACAGATGGCAAAATTTGCTGTTGTTTCAAAAATGTTGCTTTCCTATATTTCCTAGCAATGAATGGAAATTAGGATTCAAGCCATGTTGCTCAACAAGATCTGTGATTATGTTTGGCCAATTAGTATTCCCAGCCTGGATATGCACTGGTAGAGATGTTGAGTCCAGTTTTAATACAGCTGTGAGGTCAGGAAGAGCTATGGGGTACTTTCACCTCATGAGTAGTCAAGCTGTCTGTATTGTGACTTGAAATCTTGCTTCATTGGCCATCTGCACTCAAGTTTTCTCTTTGTTCAAGCCAGAGTTGTTGTCAGCACAGAAGGTTGACTGGTGACACTGTAGAAGGGAATTTTTTTCAACTTTTCACAAAGTTGAAAATGAAGGACTTCTGGCTCAGGAAAATGTATGTGCTTAAATATATATATTTATAATATGTTGTATATACTTTATAATACATAATTTATTATATATTTATATACATTATAATATTTTTTGCAAAGCTAAAAACTAATGAAGGACTTCTGGCTCAAGAAAATTTATGTTCATGAAAAATCACAAATTCTCCTGAATTCCACTTATTTTTTTTTTAAATATTAGATTCATTTTAACACTAGATTTATATTACATTCAACATCCAAGAATGCAAACATGGGGGAAGAGCTTATTGACATAGACTAGGACTGAATTCTAGGAGGCAGAAAGACAATATTGGCACTGCAAAGCTCTTATTTCATAAAAATTTAATAACTGTTTATAAAATAAAAAAAGCTCATGAACATCTATTTTATTTGCACCTATGCCTCCCACTGTGATCAGATGCAACTAGATGGTAAATCCAACTGACAGGCCAAAAATGAAATAAAAAATGTTGAAGGAAACACTCATCTTTGATTGTTTTTTCCCTAGCCATATCACATTCAGCTAAGCTCTTCATCCAAAGACCCCTGAAGACAGCTTTCTTTGAAGCTTTTCAGAACTGTTTCTTTGACTGGACAATAATTCAACCTAAAAACCACAGCTAATTTACTAAGAAACCTTGAATAAAATTAAATTAATCAGCAGCATCAAACTGGGCATGATGATATGCTAAACAAACAATAATTATTAACTTAAAAATCTCATAGATTAATAAATGTTATAAGAATTTTTATATCACTGTGCATAAAATAAGTTTAAAATTATACTCTGTTATATGAGCTTATTAATTTTTATAATTATATTTTTTAAAGTATTCCTACTTTTAAGAAGCTTAGCATTTATTCCAAGAAATGTCACTTTTTAAACTTGCTACTGCTTATCCAAGCAGACAAATCATATATCTTGAGGAATAGATATCTGGGCTTGGGTAATTATGACAAAAAGCCCAATTGTAGGCCAGAGCCATTCACAAAATATTCTAGTGAATGCCAAAGGCTTAGTTCTCTTAGGATAGATACCATCTTTCTAGGAGAACTATTTCCAAGCATGGCAAGGCACTGCATCTAATTCCAGATCTAGGATTTAGGGCTGTAATAAGGAGGGCCAGTGTTGTTGACCCAAGTTCACAGTGCCTAAGTTAGGAACAGGACTTGGTTTCCTCATGCCTGGATGTGAGGTTTGTCTTTACATGAGATCAAGGATGCTTATGTAATCCTCATTAGTGCAGCTGGCTGTTCTGACTTCACTAGCTGCAAGAACGATTGCTTTAATCTCTAAAGAAAACACCAAATAAAATGCATTTCTTTAATCAAAGAAATAAAGTTCCAGCAATGCATGTTGTCCGAGTGACAGCATATTTCAGGCAGCTAAGTAATTGGCCTATAATATGGATGTACATGGGAATGCAATTTGCTTTTTATCATATTTGGTTGGTATATGAATTGAAATCACAGTGGGAGCACAAGGCTGTCAGGGCTACGTCAAAGGAGAAAAACAGGAGCTGGCTGCCAGGAATATTCACACCCGACCAAGAAAACACACTAAATGAGGCTTAAAATGAAGCTTTTCTGCCTGTATTTCAGAAGTTCAAACCAAGAGGGAAAACGTTTCTTCCCTTTCTCTACCTCCATCTCTGACATGATACTTGAACTGTTGGATGAAATATAAAGTCACACATATTACCACCTGATTATGATCCTGTAACTTGCACTGGGTGATCCTTCAAATACTCAAGTAGGCAAATAGAAAACAACCTGACTTGGGGATCCAAAGGCTGGAGACTTCGTTTTTCTCTGTTATTAACCAACAATTGACTCTGGGCAAATTACAAGTTCCCAGAGTTTCATTTTTGCCATCTGTTAAATGAAGATAACACATGACCTGCCTATCTCATCTGGTTATTATAAATCTTTTTTCTCCTTCTCTTTATATTCAAGCTTCTAAAAAATATTCTAAATATTTAAATATTTTTTAAAAAAACAGTCATGGTGTTGATTTCTTCACTTCTCTTTTATTCCCCAGACTCAAACTGACCTTCCACTGAAATACTTTAAGAACTCTGCTGTCAGCTCTAACAAATGCTCAAATGCTTTCCAACCTTACACCTACTCTCACATAATTCTGGCTGCATTGAACACCACTATTC
Source organism: Callospermophilus lateralis (assembly GCF_048772815.1). Lineage (NCBI taxonomy): Eukaryota > Metazoa > Chordata > Mammalia > Rodentia > Sciuridae > Callospermophilus > Callospermophilus lateralis. Next base: position 119,934,486 of record NC_135306.1, on the reverse strand, counting down.
TGAAATTTTCACAATGATTAGCTTTCATGACAATGTCCTCTTCAGCAGTGACTGTGGCTTTGACCTTGGTTTTTTTTATTTTTTTTCACTATCAGCATCTCTTTGGTTGGTTGATCTCACCCAACATCAATTCCATAAGTCGATGCTCAGATTTATCTACACAATCACTACTCTCCTGAGGCCTATTCAACTACTGTAAATATCTGCCTGCTAGTCTAGAGTTCTCAGAATATATGATTCTAAAACCAAATTCATTTGGTTCATCTGACCACAATCCAAACTATTTCTTCTCCTTTGTTCTCTTTGTCCATCTAAAATCTGGACTTCATCCATGACCTGCTTTTGCAAATTCTATTTCTAAAATAGTTCTCAAATATATGATTTACTAAGTATTTCCATTAACTTGGTCCAAATCCTTTCCATCTCTTGAACAGACTATATTGTAAAATGCCCATAAAGTAATCTCCCTTCTCATGTGTCAGGACATTCTGAGGCATTCTCCAGTCTACAAAAGTGGTCTCTCTAAATAATCTGACCACCTCTCTACCTGACCTTTAAATCTTCAATGAATCTCACTACAACACAAATAAAACCCAACCTTTGAATACAGAATGGATGTCCTTGTTCCTTCCCACCTCACCATTATCAGTTCTGAGACTTCTTCCACTCTCACCTTGAATACAGCCATTCCAAAACTCTTATCATTTCCATTTGCTGTGTGACAACTTGATGAATCTGCACTAGGTTACACCAATCTGGAATGTTCTTACTTCTACTTATTTAAATTTCTGTTATGGTTTGGATGGGAGATGTCTCCCAAAAGCTCACCTGTGAGACAATGCAAGAAGGTTGGGAGGAAAAACAATTGTGTTATAGTCTTAACCTCATCAGTGAATTAATCCCTGATGGGATTAACTGAACGGTAACTGGAGGCAGGTGGGGTGTGGCTGGAGGAAGTGGCTCAATGGGGGTGGGGCTTTGGGGTATATATTTGTATCTGGCAAGTGGAGACTCTCTCTCTCTGCTTCCTGATCATCATGTGAGCTGCATCTGTCTGCCTCACCTCAAGCCCTAAGGAATGGTCCCGGCCTTCTATGAACTAAGACTTCTGAAGCCATGAGGCCTGCAATAAACTTTTCGTCGTTTAAAATTGTTCTGGTCAGATCTTTTTGTGATAGCAGCAAAGCTGACTAAAACAAACAATCTCATTTATTCTTCAAGACTCAGTTCTCATATCCTCTTCCCTGTTAAATGGCCCCTGACTTTCCTACTGCTCCCATCTACCTCAGGTAGTTTAATTTCCTCCTGGATACCTCATGCAGATCTTTATTCTAACATGGTACCCATATTGTGACTGTGTAAAAGCTCTTAATGTCTGAGCTTTTCTGTGGGGAGGAACCATGTCATAGATAGGCTTCAGTATCTCTTGAATGTGAACCCCACTGTTTGCTTCAAATTCTCTAATATTCATCTGTTTTCCTTCACTCTTATCTACCTATTGTCTCCCAGCTATGTCGTCCCTCTCTGCCTAGTTTTGAATCAATAATCCAGTTGGATAATTTGCTCAGGTTATTGTTGGTTGGCCCAAAGGGGCAGCCAGTGAATTATTCTATTTAGGTTCATACTCAGGGACATAATTTCAAGTTCCTAGAAGGGCAGTCCAGACCAGCTCCCTGAGCACCTATCTGCCAGGTGTAAGAGAGAAGGGAAAGAGGGACAGACTGAGACAATTAAGCCCTTATTATCTCATTATCTCATTTTCTAATAGCAGCATTTTAGAAAATAAGGGAGAACAGGTACTCTACTGACAAGCATCATTGCACTGCTCAGAGAACAGGAAAACATTTAGTGAACTGGAATAGCTATTCGGAAAGAATCGCAAGATACATTTTAATGGGGAAAATGAATAAAATTGCTCTCATTCTGCATTACTGTGTTGTCTACAGTGTGATGCAATTGGAGGGTGGGATATCTGAAGTCCAATCAAACTCTCATCTATTATTCAGCTTTGCTAGACTGGTACTGAAATACACACAAAGGCAAGTAGCTAATTAAAATGCCAGACTTTTTATTGTCTATTCTTAGCTTTGAAAGACAATGAGTGCTGTTATGGCATTGTGTTGACTATTTTGTTTAATGTGAAAGTCAAAAGGCCAAAGATTTAGATAACTAACCAGGAAATGGAATGGAATAAATTATAAGAACATGCTGCATTCTTCTAGCCAACTCAAAGTTCAATAGTCTCAGACCAAATATGCTGAAATAAAGTGTAAATGTTAAGTGCTGAAATTTTTTTCATTATTAAATAAAAATGACATATTCCATAGATTTTTTTTCTTAAGAATAATATAAAATTAAGCACAAACCAGGTTGTCATAAACTCAAACAGAACTTATTAAAAGAACTCATTTATATCTAGATTACAAGGTTGTTGTTTTCTTTTCTGGGTTACAGGTTTGGAGGCTTCTGGAAAATTAATACTGTTTTAGTCAGCTTTTTTTGCTACTATGACTAAAAGATCTATCCGCCCAGAACAATTTTAGGGGAGGAAAACTTTATTTGAGGACTCACAGTTTCAGAGGTCTCAGTCCATAGACAGTCGGCTCCATTCCTCAGGGCTCAAGGTGAGGCAGGATATCATGGTGGAAGAAGGAAGCAGCTCACATGATGATCAGAAAGCAGAGAGAGAGAGAAAGAAAGAAATCTCCACTTGCCAGATAGAAATATATACCCCAAAGCCAGACCCTCGGGTGCCCTGCCTCCTTCAGCCACACCCCACCTGCCTCCAGTTACCACTCAATTAATCCCATCAGGTAACTAATTCACTGATTGGGTTAAGGCTCTCATAACCCAACCATTTTTCCTCCAAATGTCCTTGCATTGTCTCACCCATGAGCTTTTGGGGGACACCTCACATCCAAACCATAACAAATACTAGACAACTATATCAAAAAGAAAAGGGGGCAGGGAGTAGTGGCACATGCTTGTAATTCAGCAGCTCAGGAGGCTGAGGCAGGAGGATCACAAGTTCAAGCCCAGCCTCAGCTACTTAGGGAGGCCCTAAGCAACTCAGCAAGACCCTGTTTCTAAATAAAAAATACAAATTAAGGGCTGGGGATGTGGCTCAGTGGTTAAGCACCCCCGAGTTCAATTCTTGGGTACAAAAAAAGAGCGTGATCACTTTTGCTTCCAAATGAGAAGAACCTAAAATAATATAAGTTCTAGTCAGATTTCAGGTTGAAGGTAATTAGCATGACTTGTTTTTCTGCCCTCTATCTCTAGGAATTGTGTTTGTTCATCCTCGCTGGGCCCCCAACTCCATTTATATATAGAAGAGAAAACAAAAATGGTTTCTATGGTCAGAAAGACCTGAACTTGAGCCTTAGTTCTGCACATTAACTACAGAATCTTGTATTAACTGTGCAAACTATTCAGCTCCAAGGAGTTCCATCTGCTAGTCATGTGACGACATCCTTTAGAATGGGGCAACATGCTTTAGGGTGACTTGAATGACTTATCCTCTCAAGGTCTCAGTTTTGTCATTAGTAGTATAAGGGTGGTATTAATACCAGGGCATTCAGAATATCAATCTAATTCAATAGTGAAAATTAAATGAGATAACACATGAAATATGTTTAGTATAGGACATGGCACAGTGGAAGTGTTCACTAAATGTTAGTAATTATGATCATGATGGTGGCCCATCAAACACTGCAGCTTTGTAATTCTGCTGGCCACTTTAGTATACCTAAAACACTAAATCGGTTGTATTGGAAACTTCCTTTTTCATATAGACATGTTAATAAACCTTGAATAGCAATGAGGATCATCAGCTGTCAGTCTGAAAGTTGTTAGGAAAGGGACCTTATGAGGATCAGCAGCAACAAATTGCATATGATCCTGGCGTATACGCATAAATTGCTGTAGAGGCGGTTAGGGCATGGAAGACTTTACAAGGACACGGAGGTTTACAAGGTCAGTTATCTAAGATAATACAAGGAGCTAATGAATCTTATGCTGAATTTGTAGATAGGCTTATTCAAACAGCTACCAGAGTTTTTGGGAATACAGAACAAGCAATGCCATTAATAAAACAACTGGCTTATGACCAAGCAAATCGTTGGTGCAGAGAAATCATTAGACCATGGAAGCATGAAGATTTAAACACATATATTAAATTATGTAGAGACAATAATGAACAAGAGCAAGTCGTGGCAGCTGCAGTAAAACAGGCTTTAGATGCCAGAGACATTAATGAACAAGGGCAAATTGTGGCAGCTGCAGTAAAACAGGCTTTAGATGCCAAGCCAAGAACATGCTACAATTGTGAACAAACAGGACATTTTAAAAGGAATTGCCCCATAGGAGGAGGGTTTAACAAAACTAGGTATCAAAGGAGTAGAATACCAGGTATTTTCCCATGATGCCATAGAGGGAGACATTGGGCTAATGAATGCCGTTCTCAAACCACCAAAGAGGGTACTCCATTATCAAAAAACGAACAAGGACCAGGTGTTTATCCACGATATCGTGGAGAAAGGCTACAGGCTCCATTGCCAAAAAATGGACAGGGGGGCCCAATGCTCAGGGGCCAAAACCACAAATATACAGAGCACTGGAGGAACCCAGCAACCCCATCAGGGTAGTGCCCAGGACACATTGTCCATCAGATCCCTCATCAGACAAACCAGAGGGAGTGCAGGGTTGGACATCTGCGCCTCCACCAGATCAGTACTAACTCCAGAGATGGGAGTTCAATTCATTCCCACAGGGGTAAAAGGACCTCTTCCCAAAGGAACAGTAGGCTTATTATTGGGACGCAGCTCTTCTACTCTAAAAGGACTTATGATAAGTCCTGGGGTAATTGATCCCGATTATGAAGGTGAAATAAAAATTATAGCCAGTTCTCCAAAGAGTATATCAGTAATTTCACCAGGAGATAGAATAGCACAGTTACTAATAATACCCAGCCTACATGATAAATTTTCCAGTCATACTGTAGAAAGAGGTTCCAAGGGATTAGGCTTCACAGGTGTAGATTGGGCTATGCTTTCTTTAAATTTAGATTCTCGCCCCATGCTAAAACTAAATATTCAAGGACATGAATTTAATGGGCTACTGGATACAGGTGCAGACCTTAGCATCATCTCTCGTCAAGAATGGCCAAAACATTGGCCATTACAACAAGCCACTCAAACGCTTCGAGGCCTAGGAGTGGCAACTAATCCCCATAGAAGTGCAATGGTATTAGATTGGAAGGATCCTGAAGGATGTGAGGGAACTATACAGCCATATGTATTGGATCATCTTCCTGTAAATTTATCGGGAAGAGATGACCTACATCAATTAGGTTTGAAATTAATAAATAACATCAATCAAAATGCACTCACTATTATAGCTAGACAAGGTTTTAGGAAAGGAAAAAGATTAGAAAAACAAGAACAAGATATAGTAGCACCAATACAAATAGATCAAGGAACAGACAGACATGGGTTGGATTTTCAGAAAGGGCCACTGAGACAATAAAAATTACTTGGAAATCAGAAAGATCAGTATGGGTTCCTCAGTGGCCCCTGACTAAAGAAAAGATACAAGCAGCCCATGATCTGGTCAAACAACAATTAGCGGAAGGACATATACAACCTTCTGTATCTCCCCATAATACTCCCATTTTTGTCATCAAAAAGAAATCTGGTAAATGGAGATTATTGCAAGATTTAAGAGCCATTAATAATGAGATGGTTATTATGGAACCTGCTCAATTGGGGATTCCTCAATTGACTGCTTTGCCAAAAACTTGGTATGTTTTAGTTATAGATATTAAAGATTGTTTTTTTTTTCAATTCCTGAGGATAGTCCACGTTTTGCATTTACTATCCCTGCACTGAATCATGAAGGTCCTGATCAGAGATATGAATGGAAAGTACTCCCTCAAGGGATGGCTAACAGCCCAACTATGTGTCAAATTTATGTTAACAAAGTAATCCAGCCACTTAGAAATCAAAATCCTGAACTACAAATATTTCACTATATGGATGATGTATTATTAGCACACAAAGCTAAAAACACATTGCTAGAATGTTATGCCACACTTACAAACTTATTAAAAAATTATAATCTAGAGATAGCAATAGATAAAGTACAATTAAATTTTCCAATTAATTATTTAGGAGTTCTATTATCCTCAACCATGCCCCATCCACCAAAAATTCAAATACGAGTAGATCAACTCAAATCACTTAACGACTTTCAAAAGTTATTAGGAGACATAAATTGGATAAGGCCTTATCTAGGTATACCAACAGGATAGTTGGGACCTTTATTTGATATCCTAAAAGGTCCATCAGATCCAAATTCACCCCGCATGTTAACGCCTGAAGCAAGAAAGGCATTAAAAATCATTGAAACATATATGGAAAATATGCATTTGGATAGAATTGATATAAGTTTGCCTTTATTATTTATTGTACTACCAACAAAAAATATTCCTACAGGAGTATTTTGGCAAGAAGGTCCATTATTATGGATACGTTTATCTTATTCTCCTAACACTATTCTTACTAGGTATCCTGAGGCTGTAGGACAATTAATACTCAAAGGAATAAAAGCAGCAAAGGGAGTGTTTGGAATTTCTCCCAATAAAATTATTACTCCATATACTATGAATCAAACTCATGAGTTAGCTAATGAGTTAAATACTTGGGCAATAATCATGTGCAAATCTAATGTTTCATTTGATAACGACTTACCATCTAATCCTTTATTGTCTTTTTGGTCATCGCATCCTGTAATTTTTCCAAAAATGACAAGAAAAACACCTATCATGAATGCTCCAAATATATTCACTGATGGGTCAAATAATGGTACAGCAGCAATAGTTACACCTGATCAAACTTTTACATTTTTAGTACCCAAATAATCAGCTCAAAAGGTAGAGCTTAATGCAGTATTACAAGCTTTTGTGATGTTTAAAGATTCTGTATTTAATTTACTTTCCGATAGTCAGTATATAGTTAATGCTATAGTATCCCTTGAAGATGCTGGTAGGATTTCCCCTTCCTCTACTGTTTTCTCTTTGCTTTCCACTATACAAAGTCTAATCTGGGACAGAAAAGATCCGTTCTTTATAGGACATATCAGGGCACATACAGGATTGCCTGGAGCCCTTAGTTTGGGCAATGATTTAGCAGATAAAACTACACATGACATACATATTTTCTCTACACTAGAAGAAGCTATAAATTTTCATAAAAAGTTCCATGTCAATGCTAATACTTTACAAAAGCGTTTTAAAATAACTAAGGAACAAGCTAGACAAATAATAAAACAATGTCAAAATTGTGTGACCTTTTTACCACAAGTTAATCTTAGAGTCAATCCTAGAGGATTGATACCTAACCATATTTGGCAGATGGACATCACACACTTGCCAGAATTTGGAAAATTAAAATATTTGCATGTTACAGTTGATACTTCTTCTGGATTTTTGATGGGCTCCCTTCATGCTGGAGAAAAAACTAAAGATGTTATAGCTCATTGCTTACAAAATTTTGCCGCTGTGGGCATTCCAAAACAGTTAAAAACAGATAATGCCCCTGGTTACACTTCTACCTCTTTTAAACAATTTTGCTCATCATTTGGCATTACTCATATAACAGGAATCCCATACAATCCACAGGGACAAGGCATAGTTGAAAGAGCTCATCAAACTATTAAAATGTACTTATTAAAGCAAAAAGACGGAATTGGGAAGGGGTATATATTCCCCAAAGATAAACTTAAAATAACTCTTTTTACTCTAAACTTTTAAAATTTGGATTCATCATGACTTAGTGCTGCGGAAAGGCATATGTGTCCAAAAAATGTACATAAGCCCAAAGTACTTTGGAAAGATATTCTAACAGGACAATGGAAAGGTCCTGACCCAGTGAATGTCTGGAGTCGGGGGTCTGTTCGTGTGTTTCCACAGGAAGAACAGCAGCCGATTTGGATTCCGGAGAGATTAACTAAAGTCCTGACCCAGTGATTGTCTGGAGTCAGGGGTCTGTTTGTGTGTTTCCACAGGGAGAACTGCAGCCGATTTGGATTCCAGAAAGTTTAACTAAAGCGATTTCTACAGACCAAAAAGAAGATGATTTGGCTCAAATCCATAACAGCTGATATCCAGAACTCCAGTTTGGCTACCCTTACATCTGCGACAGAACCAGGATGCTTTTTTTCAATATCTATTTTATTATTGCCCTTTCCCACATCATGAAGTTCTATTTTGTTTTTTGAGCTCATACATACCTAGGTTAATGTTTTGCTGATCAGTTCTATTTTTTGACTATAGAGTTTTTAAACATTACAATGGAGATTTCACCTGTAAAAAGTTATAAGGCCTTTACTATTATGTTATGTGTTGTATGTATTATATTATGTGTGCACACTTGTGTTTTGTGTTATATGTTTGAATGTACGTATGTCCATATATCATATATGATGAGCGCTCATGAAAAAATGGATCCAAATATTTTTTTTATTCACATGATTTAAATGGTTTAATTTAAATTGGGTAAACAACTGTTGAGGATTGTTTTAATATGTGAACAAAAAAGGAGGTTAACAGATCTTTTTGTTTACTTTCACCTTTCCTTTTCATTATATTTAATAATTCTCTTCAAGATAATGTAAATTGTTAAGAAAATTGTTTTCTTTTAGTGCCTTCTGGAATGTTACATAATTTTTTCTTTAGCCATTATTGCCAGAATTCCTATCTTCATCCCAGTGCCGGTGAAGACAAAGATAAAACCAATCTACAGCTTCTGCAATAGCCATCACTGAACTGCTTGCAGAACTTACCTGGACTATGTATCACTTATATGCATTGTGAACTATCTGTTGGTGCAGCGACTTGTGGTAGTGTTGGGGTATTTTTGCTGATGATGTCATCGGTGGTACAATTTTTCCAAAAGGAGCCGTCAATTAACTTGGTGTATCTTCCTCCCTTCTGCTTGTCATAATCGTTCAGCTAAAATTTGGGGGCCAACAGAGGTGAGGCAAAGGACCTCACCCCGCCCCCGCTGGTACAAAGACCTATCCACAAGTGGCTGTATACTGGACCGGTAGTCAGTGATGGGTAAGATCCAATTGCAATGGTACCAACCTAAGACAGGAGACTGACGCCTTGAGGTCAGCTCATCCAATAACAGGTAAGGACCATATGTGCTATTGGACAACCTAAGGCAGGCACGGTCCCTAAGCCACATGCTTGTTGTTTAAACAGAGAGGGGGAGATGTTGAGAGCCACAGCCAAAGGGGCCCCAGCAAACTTTCAGACTGCCAGCTGATGATTGGCTCACAGCGGCCCCAGCAACATCTAGCTGATTGGCTCCTCTGCGGTGATGCTCATTAGGCTGTTTCCCTGTCCTTTCAGACCACAGAGCTGCTCATTGGGGGACTTTTTTGGCTCCACCCACACGACCCAGCCAATCAGCCTTAAGAGCAGGAGGATTGTGGGAGGTGGAGAGGCTTGTGGTTGTGAGAGAGGCTTGTGGGAAGCCGGTGGTGGCAGTTGGGCTCTGAGGGTTTTTCCTGAGGAGCTGTTTTGTTTGCCATGTGTGGTTCTAAAAATAAAGTTCATTTCTTTTGACAAGTGGCTCCTGAATTGTGCCCAGCCAGACTGCAGCAGAGGATTAGAAATGTGTAGGACTCATTATTATGTGGGGTGAGCAACCATCTAGGAGGTGAAGGGGAAAAAAGAAATAAAAGTTCATCTTTCTAGAGCTGTAGCATCAACTTATTTGGGAAGCCCAAGGTTAGGTTAGTTTTAATTCATACTTTCTTTGGAGTTTCACTTTTGACTCTTTCACACAATGTACATGATTTTCTGTGGTAGCTTGATGTGGATCTAGATGGAACTCATTTAAAAACTAAGTTGAGATTGTTTTTCTACAAATGAAGAAAGGTGGAGGCAAAGACTCAGCCCAAGACAAATCAGATAATGATTAAATTGGACTCCAACTGACACAGCTCATGCCGCTGACATCTCAAAGCAGGATTCAAGTTGTGTTCTTAGAAAAACTTTTCCTCTTAACATCAGCCACAAAGAGGAACACAGAATGCCAACAAGAATTTCACCTTCCTCTCCCCCTCAAAAGCAGAATAGTTTGTATAAAAGTATCAACTTTATAAAATACATAAGAATATATACCAAGAGTTCTTTGGCAGGTAAAATATCTTGTCAAAGAATTTGATATTTTATGATTTGTTATAATTGTAAAATACCACTTTATTAATAACAAACTACTTGTGAGATTCCTCATAAAAGTGGCAACTTTTCAGTTTCCTTATTGTGATGATGCACCTACTTATTTTCTGCTGTATCCTCACCTCTGTTCCCCATGTTTTGCTTCTCTTATTTTCTACAACATAATAGGTATTCTTATATAGGTTGGTGGGACTGCAAATTAGTACAACCACTCTGGAAAGCAGTATGGAAATGCCTCAGAAAACAAGGAATAGAACCACCATTTGACCTAGATATATTCCTTTGGAATATAGCCAAAAGATTTAAAATCAGCATACTACAGTCACGCAGTCACTGTTTATAGCAGCACAATTTACAATAACCAAGCTATAGAGCCAAACTAGGTATACTCAATAGATGAATGGATAAAGAAAATATTGTATATATGCATAATGGAATATTACTGAGCCAGAAAGAAGAATGACATTATGGCATTCTCCAGTAAATAGATGAAACTTGAGATCATCATGCTTAAGTAAAATAAGACAGCCCCCATAGTCAAAGGTCGAATGTTTTCTCTAATATGCAGAAGGGGAATGAAGGGAAGGGAGGAGGAATGAGAGAGGGAAAGACAGTGGAATGGATCTGACCTAACTTTCCTATGTACATATATGAATATACCACAGTGAATCTCACTATCATGAATATCCACAAGATACTCATTTAAAAAAACAAAAACTGTAATAACAGAAAGATCAAGAGAGTATAGGGAAGGGAACAGGAGGAGGAAGGAGGAGAGGAAAAGAGGACATACTGGGGACTGAATCAGAATATATTATATTTCATGCTTTTATAATTATGTCAAAATAAATCCTAATGTTATGTGTAATTGAAAAGAACCAATAAAAAATGGCATGGATTTTTAAAAAAAGGTCTTAAATGATTCCTTGTTTTAAGACAGAAAACTGGAAACACACTAGAAACTGACAGGATATCCTTCACTAAATGTGTACATTCACATGTGCCACATGTCTAGACACACATAGTCTGTGTGTGTGTATGACAAGGACATAAATAGCCATGCTGAGAAAGTCCAAGCAGACCAGAAACTATGGCCAATACCTGAGAGGCTAAAAGCAGAGGTTGGACTTAAGGAAAAACAATGTCCAGAATACATGTGGGATTCTTCAGAGATTTCACTTGAATCTGCCAAAATATGTGGGACCCCAAGAGTTATAGTTTGGATATGTGTCCCCTAAGGGTTCACATGCTAGCAGACTACTCCTTAGTGTGCTGATGTAAGAGGCATTGGAACCTTTAAAAAGTAAGGCCTAGTAGAAGGTGGTTTGGTCATCGAGAGTGCTATCCTTAGAAAGTATTAATGTAGTTCTCATGCGACACCAGTTCTCATGCAAGTGGGTTATTATAATTAAAATGCACCATTTTAAATGCTCTTTTTTAATAAAAAAAAAAAAGAGCAAGACTGGCTCTTCCCCCATCATAGGCTCCCTATCTCACCCTGTGTCTTACTTGCACAGATGCTAAATTCATTACTTCTCTGCCAAACTGTGATGCCACCAAGAGGGTTCCTGCCAGAGCCCGAACAGATAGGGCCATCCAGTCTAGGATCATCTGCCTTCAAAACCATGAGCTAAATAAGCCTCTTTTCTTTATAAGTACCCAGTTTCTGGTATTTTATTATAATATCAGAAAACAGACTAGTACACCAGCCAAGGGAAAGTCAGAGTCAGAGACAGAACTAGAAGAAAGAGAATGCTGAGGTACATAACCGGGGAGATTAACAAGAGTTCTGCTGTGAGAGTTTTCTGCTACTCACTCTTCTTCAGCTTGAGCACTTCTAGACTGAATATGGTCCTCTCTCCTTACTTCCTACTTCTGCACACAATCTGACATTTATGACTCCACTCCACCAGAGAGCACCCCTCCACTGACTTACAGTTCCAGGCCAAACTTGTCCAATTTACAATTTTAAGTCGGACTGGTCAAAATCACCACTTACCCACACCTGCATCTGCTATCTGCCCAAACTTTCCCCAACTTCCCCAAACTGTTACCATCCCCCAATTTTTTTAGGAGAAAAATATAATAATCACTAGTCAATAAGCTCTCTTTTAGTATCCAATGACAGCCAGTGCTACATATCAACTAATATGTAATAATAATAATGATAATAATCATCACCCATCAGAATATCCTTTGCTAAGCACTTTATCCTCTGATATGCATTACATAGACAAACACACCCTTTATTGATTCACCATGTAAGATAAGTATTATCTCTAGATAATAATAACAAGGAAACTGAAACTCTAAGGGATTTATTTTCCCATGTATCGTAGCTAATCAAAGCTTATGTGCTTAATCACTGCATGAAATGAGTGGTTGCCCCCTCAGAGCCATTTTGTAGAATTGTTTAGAATTTATAAAATTCCATTTTGACACTTTTTTAGAATTTCATATTGCCATTTCATATTAAGTAGGAGAAAATATTTATGCAAATTATAATCAGCACTCATCTTACATTTTCAGCACTATCAGTCTCAAAAAAACATTCTATCCACTCTTTCATGTGGCTACCACTCAGTGCCCCTTGCAAAGTAGACCAGATCCCTTGGATATAAGGCAAAAAAACAGAATCATGCTGCTTCAACTTTACACGGAGTCTTTTATTTTCCCCCTTTGGGTTTGTGTTAGTCAGTTTTTCAGTACTGTGACCAAAATACCTGACAAAACAACTTAGAAGAGGAAAGGTTTATTTTGGCTTACTGTTTCAGAGGTCTCGGTCCAAGATCAGCTGATTCCATTGCTTTAGGCCCAGGATGAGGCAGAACATTATGGCAGAGGGCATGACAAAAAAAAAAAAAGAAAAGAAAGAAAGCTGCTCAGTTCATGGCAACCAGGAAGAGAGAGCAAGCACAATTCCAGGGCTGAAATAGAAATCCCAGAGTCATGCCCCCAGGGACCTACATCTTCCTCCAGATACACCATACCTGCCTGCAGTCGCCACTCAGCCCATTCAAATTGGTAATCTGTCAAAGACCTTAATGCCCTGACACAGTTACAACACTTATAATCTAATCATTTCATTCCTAACTATTCATGCATTAACACAGGAGCTTTCGGGGGGGACACCTTATATCCAAACCATAACAGGGCTCTACTTTCCTAGCATTTATAGTTACTGTTTTCATTCTCTGATTTCTTCCTATGATAATCCCAGGTGGGTATACGTCCTTATAGAGAATCATCAGAAGCCAAATCACGTCACTCCAATAGCTAATGGAGTGCATCCACTGGCATTTTTAGTTTACAATTATTTAGTATTTTAAAAAAATCATTTAATGTGCATTTCCATGCCAATATCCCAAATAAAATAGTATCTATAACCCTATTGAAGTGATAACCCATGTGGTCCGGTCTCTGAACGATATCAAGTTCAACAAACACTGCTCAAGGGTCATCCACTCTGAGTCATTTTGTACACATAGCTCAGCTCCTTGTGTCATAAGGAACCTCAGAGTAGAAACACTCTCTGATGCTGAGTCCTTGAGTCTTTTCTAGCTGTAATGAAGAACCTTTTCTTCAATTTCTGACACATTACTTTCCATTTCTGTCAAATAGTCTATCAGTGATTCAGCCAATATAACAATTGCAATGTCCTCATGAAACCTGGTCCTGGCATGAGGAATTGGTCAGCCAAGGTCCAAGTTATTCAGATCCAACTTTGGTTTTCTCTGAAGAGACACAGTAGTCTAACTCCTTGAAAAATGATGTCCGTAGATATTACAGTAAAACAATTTTTATTGCACCATTTCCTAAGATCCCTTTAGACTTCTAAGTTTAGTGAACTCAAATAGCACCACATAAGTTTAGATCTGCAGCCAACATATCCATTTCTAAGTGAAACTGAAATCTAAGTTTACGAACCAGATTTCAGTCTGTCCACTAGGACATTTCTGGTGTGATCCAGTTACAATGTAACTTCCTCCTTTCCGGTATTATCATCAAATCTGTTAGCTATGATAATAACATACTCTTAACACAGGTGACAATGACTTTCTAAATTTCAGTTGAGAGCTTCTCTTTCAGTCCACAATTTTAGACAAGTCCCCCAGGTGTAAGCCTATCTAAAGAATAATCTCTGTGATTCATCCTTTGAAATTTATAAAGCAACATTCATCAAAATGTTAGGCATGTCTTCAAGACTCAACAGAGTCTTCAAAAGAGACTTGCATCTTCCTTCATCTTTCAAAGGATGTAAAGAAGTTCAGATGCATAGACCCCACGTACACATCTTGAAACTTTTTTCCTCTTCTCTACAATTTTCTTATCTCCCCAAACCTCCAAAAGTTCTTATTTACCAACTCAAACCCCTAAAGGGGAGGGAGAACCCCTTTAATTCATCCACCCCCATCCTGAGCAACTTTTGACCCCTCCTATCTCTCATTTCTCCCTGCTCCTCACCAGTTCCTTCTGCACCTCTGGCTATGTCCTTTTCTGTGCATCTTTCACTGACATGTCACCACAATACAAGAACTACTTTGGCAATAACATAGGGCAGAGGGAAATCTGCACTGGCAATATGTGGTGTTTTCACACGTGGGCTGGGGAAGATGAGAGTCCAACACCATTAATAATTTTATTCCATTATTTATCTATGTACTGGTGGGAGATTAAAAATTTAGCTGATTCTTTTTCTCTTTTTCTATCCTTCTACTCTGTACTTCACAATTTTGCTTTCAAATATCTTAGACATTAACCAGGCAATTATTAATTTATATTTATTATGTTTTTCAAGTTGAAGAATATTTAAGTAATAAACTTCAAAAAACAAAATTTAAACTACTTAGACATTAACATTTAGTATTTAATTTCTTAATGACATTTCTTTTGAATTACGTTTTTCATCATATTTTTTGTGTATTTCTTGCTTAATATGAAAAAAAGATTTTGGAGTAAATTTTTATAAAAGTTTGTGAATGAATTACTTCAAAGTTTTGCATGTATGGGAATTTTTGGTAAAGCTTTGAGTTTACAAATCATTGCCCTCAAAAATCTGTAGCTCTTGTTCCACAGTTATTTAAACTTTAATACTGTGGAGAAATCTTATGTGATTCTTCTTCCTTTGTTGATTACGTGATTTCCTCATCCTGGATGGTTTAGACATTTTTCCACAACATTTAATATTCAAGATTATCTAATATTCATTAATTTTCTCATAAACACAAGAGAGTTCATAGAGATCCGATCATCTGTGTTTTTAGTTCAGGGAAAACTGTGCCACTGTTTAGTTGATTATTGCTTTCCATCTTCTTCAGTCTTCTAGAATTTATAAACTGTAACTTCACATTGACTTTCTTCTCATAGTTTCTACCTTACTTTCTCTAAGTTCTGGAAGAATTTTTAAAACCTGTCTGGATTTCCAGGATTCAGGGCTTTTGGAGTACACAGAATGATATTCACTCCCAAACGCAAGTGCTGGCATCCACAGCAGATTATGTCCATTGACAAACAAAATACCTGCTCCAACCTCATTCACTCCTTCCCACCCACCAGAGACATTCCTAATTACATGTGTACGTAATGGTGGTAACCTTCCAAGAAGTTAGAGGCAAGCAGAGATCTTGGTAAGATAGGGAGTAGTTGAGGATAATCGGAGTTTTTTGCATAAAAGCACAGAAGTACCTAACTCTTCCTCCTTCCTGCTTTCACTAAGAACTTTCTTTTTAATATTTATTTTTTAGTTTTCAGAGGACACAACATCTTTGTTTGTATGTGGTGCTGAGAATCGAACCCGGGCCGCACGCATGCCAGGCGAGTGCGCTACCACTTGAGCCACATCCCCAGCCCCTCACTAAGAACTTCATGCCTCAAATGGCAGAAAACATGTTTTGACTAAGATCAGGAAGCTAGAGGTGGGTTTGTGGCTCAATAGTTAAAAGTGCTTGCCTAGCATGTGTGAGGCACTGGGTTCATTCCCCAGCACCACATAAAATAAAAACTAAACAAAATCAAGGTATTGGGTCCATATACAACTAAAAATAGTTTGAAGAGAGGTGGGGGATTAGCTTAAAAAATTTGCAGACAGGCTAACCATAACCTCATCTTGAACTTCTTGTTAATATTACTATTTCATGAGTCACTGTTAAGTATTCTGCATGCAACCAAAAGCACTCTAACTATTTCAGTATTTCTCCATTAACAAGAGAATACAGTTCCACATCTTAGGAAATTCAGTAAGTTCTGCTCTTCACTGTGGATCATTGGCTGTGAGTATAATAGCTTTGCCTTTATCAATGATAACACAGGTTTCATTGTAATTCTTTTTTTTGCAGCAATGTAATACAGGACTTTTACTCCTGGAAAGTATCACTTGGTTATATCCTTGAGGGTTTCTCACAGACACAGTCCATTCGAAAACTTCTAGTGGTTAATGTCTGCTATCTGTGCAGTCACAGAGGGTGCTATAGTTTGGGGTGCCTACCATAAGATGCCACTATCCATTCCCAGGGAGTGGAGTAACTTCTAATGATCCCAAATCTGTTAACCTGAAGGTGTCAGTTTTTGTAGAACTTTGTTCTATACCATAATGAAGAGAACATAATAACTACAAGTTATTGAGCCCTTCTTATGTTCCAGCCTTAATGATTTATAGTGAAACTATTTACTACCCACACCCACCCTATTGATATATGTTACCTTTATTTTAAAAATAGATTAAGTAACTTATACAAGATCACAAAGTTATTCATGGAATCTAAAATCAAATTTTAATTTTAAAAACTTCACCATTTATAGCTTCTTTACACTACTGCACGTTATCAGAGGAAGCTCGGGAGAATAAAATGTTAAATTGGGAGTTTCTATTGATCCTACAGCATAAAAAAAAAAAAATCCAAAAAAAGATGTCAGAACAAGGTGTAGACTCTGAAATAACGTTAAGAAACTCTAGAGGCATATCAAGGACATAAAAGAATCAAAGCAATGGAGAGCCAGAGAGGATCTGTGAAAATGTTTGTTTGGAGAGAGCTGCTGAGAGCTCTGAGAAACACCCGTTCCCCAAAGGGGAAGGGCACAGGCTCAACTCTACTTCTCTCAGACTGTAGAGAGGACTTTTGGTAAGACCACTTGGAAAGTTTTGAAGTTTGGGGAAAATAATGTCAAGAGTAAGCCACCTTCCTGAGAAGTCTAATGGGTTCTCATCCATTACAGCCTGACCAGGTGGGTGCTCCAATGATGAGATCAAACTAGAGACCGTTGTATTGGGACTTCCCTGCACTCCCACAGACTGCGGAGGCCAAGGACTCAGGAGTGTTTTCCACGGACTAAATAAGGGCCAAAGTGAGAGGGCTAGCCTGGAGCCTGTCAGAAAACCAGGACTTGAAAGGCAAGTGACAACCGAGGGAGAGAATTCATCCCACACATTACAGTCCATAGAGTCCAGCAGGGACCCTGCAAAACACATGAAAGCAGCCCTGAGACTGTCAGCTTTCAACATCTGCCAGACCTAGAGAGACTGAAGTCACCTAACGTCCATTAAGGAAAATTCTCTGGCCTTGTTCCCCCACTTCCCAGTCTAAGTTGCCACTCTCTCTGGAGAGTCAGAAATAAGGGTATCCAGTTATCAAGAAGAAAAATGTCAACCATAACCTCTTCCAAATATAACAGAGGCCCGTATACTACAGTTCTTATATTAGTCAAGATCCTCCAGAGATAGCAATGGAATTATATATAATTATAAGAGGAGATTTATTCGATTGACTCACAGAATCAGAAGAAGGATAGTCCACAATGGCCATCTGCAAGTTGGAGACCTGGGGAAATGGTAGCTGTTTAGTTCAAGAAGCTGGAAGCCTCAGAAAAAGAAGGACCAAAGGTGCATCCCCAGACCAAGGCTGAAGGCCTGGAAAACCCCTGGAGAGTTGCTGGTACACATCCATGTTCAAAGGCTAAAGAACCTGCATTTGGATGTTCACAAGTTATGGCAGCAGCCAAAACCACACCTACTCCAGGAGAGTTGAGCATGTGTGTGAAGTGTTTTTCTGTCTTCTTCTCCTTTGTGCTCTGTCCAGGCCCCAGCCTATTGGAAGATACCACCCAAGATTAGGACAGGTGTTCCCCTGCAGTTAACCTTCACAAACCCAAACTGAAGAATAGGAAGGGAAAAGAATTAATTACCTGAAAGGAAGAGTTTTCTTTATTATTATTATTAATATTAATTATTATTATTATTATATAATTTTTAAGTTGTTGATAGACCTTCATTTTATTTATTTATATGCAGTGCTGAGGATCAAACCCAGTGCCTCACACATACCAAGCAAGTGCACTACTGCTGAGCCACAGGTCCAGCCCCGGAAAGGAAGAGTTTTTTCATATATGGAACTGAACATTTTAAACTCCTGAATCAGAACAACTTAGAGTTACCCAAGGGTTAACACATTACCTGTTGTGTTAGTTGTCCCCCAAAAACTCCTGTGTAAGACAATGCAAGAAGGTTTAGAGGTGAAATTATTTGGTTGTAAAAGCCTTAACCCAATCTGTGAATTAATCCCCTGATAAGGATTAACCCAGTTGGGCTCTAG
Source organism: Callospermophilus lateralis (assembly GCF_048772815.1). Taxonomy (NCBI): domain Eukaryota; kingdom Metazoa; phylum Chordata; class Mammalia; order Rodentia; family Sciuridae; genus Callospermophilus; species Callospermophilus lateralis. The sequence goes on along the minus strand of NC_135306.1, from coordinate 119,915,652 downwards.
AGGTGTGCCTTTGGGATTTTGTCCTTGTTGAGCAGAGCTCCCCCCAACTGTGGCCCCTGCCCTGTGCAAGGTCTTGAGCTGCTTTCTTCCACCACACTTTACTACCATGATGTCCTGCCTCATCTCAGGCTCTGAGTCTATGGACTGAGAATTTTAAAACCATGAGCCTCAAAAAAACTTTTCTTTCTCTAAATTTGTTCTTGTTAGGTTTTTTAGTCACAGCAGCAAAAAAAGCTGACTAAAACACTACTTACTGGTAATCAACCTGCCTAGTTTAATCCAAGGACAGGGGAAAAGATTCTGTCCAATATTTACTTTAAGAAACCAAGGGAAATAAAATGAATTGCATTCCATCTATCAATATCCAAATAACACATTGGTGTCTGCATCTCCCTCTGAAACCTTAGAAAAAAAGAAAACAGCTTCTTCAGTTTTGACCTAAAATATCATTCTTCCATGGAGTTTAAACAAAACCTGTGGGAAAATAGACACCCTACCCTGTAGCTGCGTCCACACTTCATCTGTAACTCATTGCACTCTCTGAGTCTCCCAACCAATAGAACCCTAAACTCAAAAGCTTCACCCAAACTAATACACACAGATTGATATCTCATGAGCATTTTCAATGTTCAGCAAACACACAATCCATGTTTTAATCTCAATGGTGCCTCGGGTGATGTCCTTGCCACACAAGGATGACCTAGTTGTGCACAACATGAATGGCACTATTCCCCAGGGGTAATTCTGGAAATCTGTGGGGGCATAATTCTAACAGTGTAGTTGTCCCTGAAAAATAACTTATTGAGGATACAATCTTTTGTTCTCTTTTGTTACAATTAGACCATCATTAATTTTAAAATTATATGTATAAATAGGTTATATAATCTATAGATTTATCCAGATGGTAAAGATGACATCAAGAAATACTTATTGTTAAAATGAATTTTCTTATTTCTTTAGTCTCCTAATCAGTTCAATATCCCCTTTCCTTTTATGTTACTGATATTGTTGAAGAGGACTGGCTTGCTTTATAGTATATATAGCAATTTGGATTGATTTCTGAAAAGCAGAGTCACACCAAAATACATTTTTGCCAGAATATTATATGGGTAATGATCTGAGCTTCTTAATGTATCACCATTTAGAAGTTAAAAAAAAAGATATTTTATCCCATCATGTTGGAATTTGACCATTTGATCATGAAAATACCTACCCTTGAAAAGTAACTGGTGTGGCTTTTTTTTTTTTTTTTTTTTTGTGGTATTGGTGCTTAAACACTGAGCCACATCTCCATCCCTTTTTCTCCATCCCTTTTTATTTTTTATTTTGAGATAGGTTTCACTAAGTTGCTTAGGGCCTAAGTTGCTGAGACTGGCCTCAAACTTGTAATCCTCCTGCCTCAGCCTCCCAAGTCACTGGGATTACAGCCATGCCTGACCACTAACTATTTATTTTTAAAGTTGTCAGGCATAGTTCAAAGGAATAGTATATGCAAGGCCTTGGGTTGGACCCCCACATATCTCTGTCTAACACACACACACACACACACACACACACACACACACACACACAGAGTATCCTGATAATATTCTTTTTTGTTTCAAGTATTTATTTTTTAGTTGTAGTTGGACACAATGCCTTTACTTTATTTAAGAGAAGAGAGAGAGAGAGAGAGAGAGAGAGAGAGAGAGGGAGAGAATTTTTTAATATTTATCTTTCAGTTTTTGGTGGACACAACATCTTTATTTTATTTTTATGTGGTGCTGAGGATCGAACCCAGGGCCTCCCCCGTACTAGGCGAGCCCTCTACCGCTGAGCTACAACCCCAGCCCCTTGTAATATTCTTCTAAAGAAGGAAACTAAATGCTCAGCACAAGAGTGCAGAAAATCCTCTTATCAACTTTATACTTGATGCTATGAAGATTCCAGAAGTTCAACACTTAAGATGTGACTAGAAAGTTACATTAACAATATTCACATAATGTGTTGGATGATCATGTATTTAAAATATAGAATATTGATTCTTAAAGGGAGAGATTTAAGTAAATGCAGTAGATAAAGCTTAAGTAAGCACTTTTGTTTCATGTTTTCTCTGTGCTGATTAAACTCCACTCTCTACCACAAGTTGCATGTTTAATATTTACCAATATAAATGTGGCTACATTTTGTATTAATATATCTTTTAAGTCCAGGCACACTTTGAGTCCAAGTGCCAGGTAAATAAGTAGCTGCATGAAGTGTTCAAAGATTATGTCCTACTCAGGGCAAGTCTTTGAACTTGAAAGGACAGTTCATAATAATAAGTTGTAATAAACCTCCTTGAGAGAAAGTGTTTGTGTTCCAACAGCACATAATAGACTAGCATGAGCACTGAAATTCTTTAATTCCTGATTTACTGATGGCCCATTTGGTTCTTATTTAGAGTAGTTAGAGATGAAAGTTAACAGACCATAATAGCTTGAAATATTTAGGTATAAGTCTAAAAAATGAGTTGTTGATTTCCTACTTACTGGAAAATTAATATCCTTTGAGTTTTATGAACACCTTGTACATTTGTACATTCTCAAAACTTGTGCCAGCTAATAATTTGGTACATCTCAATGACATCTTGTTCCTCATTCCCTTGAGTTATATTCAAAAGAAAAGCATATGATTAATTTGTTAAATTCAAGTAAGCAGGAAATTCCATTAGATATTTGAAAAACTGCTTCTCTGTGGGGAAGCCCAAGTTGCACATTAAGGAGAATGCATAGATAAAACAGTCCAGAATCAAATCTTGACCCAAATAAGACTTTGTATTCAGCAAAACTCTATTTATCGCTATGATTTGGATTTACGTCAAATTATCACTCTATGAAATCAGCTCTTCCATAAAAGAAGCCAAATAGGGAATCTTTGAAAAAGGAGAAATGATATATGTAACCTCATTTTTATCACTCTGTGCACTGAATACACGTTAACTCATTTAATTTCAACTTTCTGAGATTCTGCTTGCCACACCTCTACTCCCACTCTCATTAGACTGAAAGTACCTTCAAGCTGAGTTCCATCCTCTTTGTGTTCCATCCCCAGAATCTTGCATTGCCTGCCTCATAGCACATCCATCAGGGTAAGTAAACAATGTGCACACAGCCACATGGTTATGAGTATACCACTCCCAAGACTGTGCTCCTCACATCAGACCATTATGCTTCCAAACGGGGCTTCCTAGATTAGTGGAAAAATCAAAATAAATTGAAGTGGGTTGCATTTACCTTGCTGTTATAATACTTTCATTAAAAACCTAAAATACACACAACTATATTCAGTTGTTTTGTATACGACATCTACTGTTCAGTCTGACATTGAGCTGTACTAAATGACAGTATTTAGAATGAAATAAGATCATTCTATAAATGATGAACAATACCTTATGATCAATAAATATAAGATAACTAATAGAAGATTGGTATGTCTTACTGTTTTTTTAATTCTTGACTTGCTTTATCATCATGAAAACAATGCTAAATTCTAATAACATCAAAAGGAATACCGGCCAAAGGGAGTCTACTATGTAAGGAGGATTTGCATGAACCCAATCACATAGAGAATTCTAAACTATGTAACAGGATTAGGAGAAATACATTTGGGTTTCACAGCTTGTATACACACATAATACAAAAACATCTGAAGAGGAAGGCACATTAAGTCAACAAGGGAAAAAAAATCCACAAATGGCTTGTGAAAATATTATGTGATACAAGCGATGGTAAACGGTTCATTAAAGATATGAAGGAAAACTTGCATTAGAAAAAAGTTAACTAAAGGCATCCAAAGTAAATCTTCCAAAGCATCTGTTTTGTGTTCTCAATAAAATTTCCAAAATCATGGTCTCCATCACACAAAAGAGGAAAGAGAAGATGATAAGATAATAGACCAAGATTAAAATGGAGTTGTGTCTTACTATTTAAAATACATCTTAATTGAAACTACCAATTTGAAAGGCAAGACTGATGAAATGCTTTATCTATGTGATAAATTCTGTTACTGCATATTTCATAGAGAAAACTCCAGATGATGGTTCTGGAGCTGAGAAACACCAATAAATCATGAAGAAAAAAAACTGTTCTTTTTCTTAGTAGTGATTATGTATTTAGAAGGTACTACTGAAAGATTCCAAAGTTTTATTGATTTTTATCAAGATGTGTAAGAGACTTAAAAAGAGTTTCTAGAAATGTTTAACTCAAACAAGAAAACAGCCTTTTTTGCCCCCAAACTGACAATTGTATTGTGGTCAAAATTAATGGATTCTATCTCTAGTACTGTAAACTGATTATTTTAATGATACAAAATACAAACAAAGAAGGCAAAGCTTGCAAGAAACACCATTTAACTGCCCTTCTTTAAGAATACATGGGACCACAGAAGCCTGCTCCAGTTTCTCCCCACCTGAACAGAGAAAATGTTGCCATGTATCAAAGGAGATGCAGACATAAATTTTCAGAAAGATTCTTAAAATCTTCCTGTTTGGTACTTGAATAGCATTTGTTCTTTCATCTTTACATTGATATGTCTGTGAAAAGTTTGATCAAAGCTGTAACACTTATCTCAGCCCTCCTTTTATTATAACAAAATGACTACAAGATATCCCAAATGACCTTCCTGAATTTTGTATTTGCCCATACAGGTAAATTTCCTAAAGCACTACTTCAAGTAGGTATATACTATACTGTGTAGTATTATTAGCAAGGCTGCTGTGTTTTTGTTTTTGTTTTGTTTTGCTTTTGGCAGATAAGGAAATAATAAAATTTCTCAGGCTGAACACATGATGGATATTAGTTACTTGGCAATAAAGTCAGCCAAAATCCTATTCTGGAAGTCATGAGATTGAAGTCAACATCATACAACTTCCTATATATGACACCAGATGTCAAAGTGAATAAAACAAAAGGTGAGTAAGGTAAACTGAAGGATAATGATATACAAGAGTCCATGCATAAAATTTTAAAAATAAGTGAATATTATTGTGGGAGGATATAAAGCAGTAAGGATATTAAAAGCTTACATATAATTATTATCCATAAAAATTACTAAGTACCAACTATCAATCATAAGTTTATAGCTTTACACAGAGAGAAAAATCATATTAACTGTGTCAAACAGTATAAACAAATTAGTTGGAAAAGAAGACTCTAACTTCTCTCAATTTATAGGATGAAAATGTCTCCAGTACTTAGTTCAGATTTCATTGTCAAATACATAAATCTTACAATGCCCAAATAGTGGGCTCTGATCCAATTATTATTTTTTAGCGTTGTCTGTAGAATGAAAAAGACAACTTTAATTTTTATGACCTTTTCCTGTGTGGAAATTGAGCCTACAAATAAAAATGTTCTTGTCAAACTCATCTCAAATAGAGCTTAGAGTCCATGGGAAGAAACAGTTCAGGTTACAAAACTGCCCACCTAGGCCAATCAGCAAAAGGCTGCTTTATCTTTAAGGTTGTATTTTCTTCTTCTTAGCAATTGTTGGAAGAACTACCAGCTATAACCTGAAGATTAACTTTACATGGTGCCTCTCATGAAGCAGAGCTTGCCAGCTCTCTTGAACAACTTGGGTAAATATCTCTGTCCTAATAAAACCCACGACATTCCCTTTATTCTTTGGGCATCTCAGAGGCCTCCCTGGCCTCTGCATATGTGTCCTCGATTGCAATCCTGTTCTTATTCTCAAATAAAACTTTCTTTAGTGAAGATTCTTCTCTATATTCCTGTTTAACTTTGTCATAAAATTTTACTCAATTAAAGCTGAAAATTTAAATATATCAAAATATCATGATTCAAAGATTTCTTCCTGTACCATTTTATTTATATGATAAATATTTTAAGTTCCACCTCTAAAACTAACTTCTTCAATGAAGATTTCTGTAATTTTCCAGATGTAAGCAATTTCTGGACTCTAAAACTTCATATACACTCCCTGTAGAACCTTGCACGTTTATGTATTTGTTGGTTGCATCAATGAAAGAAATTGTTCCCTGATAGCAGCTATATTTTTTCAATATTTTTTAGTTGTAGATGGACACAATATTTTATTAATTTATTTTATATAGTGCTGAGGATTGAGACCAGTGCCTCATGCATGCAAGGCAAGCGCTCTACCACTGAGCTACAGCCCCAGCCCCAGTAACTACATCTTATTGTTTCACTCTATACAGGCATTCTTCCATATGAGAAACAAACAGTAGTTTTTGCATGAATGAGTAAATTTTGCCAAGCTTAAAGTCAAGCTCTTAAAATAAAAATAATACTATGAAATATAGGTTTTAAGATAATCGAATCAATTTTTTCTTAGTTTTGAATATACAGGATCATATCCAGCAGTATATAAACCTTTGCAAACTGTTATCTATATTATGTAAGGAGGAAAAAAAGACAAGGAAAATACAGCCAAAGTTTGTTTAAACTTTGCTGTTGTAAAAAAAATGTTGAATGTATGCAAGGTTCATCTGCTTCATTTAAATTTCATTGTCATTGTGTATTATAATTATTATAATTATAATTGTTTTCTAGGTGAGAAAATCAGGCTCAGAACAGAAATGTCTGGGGCATCAACAGACATTGAGGCTCACCCACTCCTCAGATATACATTTCACTGTTACAGGCGCCTCACGATTTGCTTTGTTAAATATTTATTCCTTTTTAATGTTTACACATTAGAAGATAAATATTGAATAACCTACAGAAAGGCATAGAGTAATCTAAAACTCATCATACAGATATAAGCACTGTCAAAGTTTGGATGCATTCCCTTCTGAATCTTCTCATTACAAATATAGAAAAGCAGGAAACCAGTATGATATTATACACCATACATAACTGGATTTTGAATTGTTTTTTCAAACTTTATAAAGAGAATTTTACCAAGTCTTTAAGGCCTTCAAAACTAGTCTTTAGGGACTGGAGACATGTCCTAGGGGTTAAGCACTTGCCTAGTATGAACAAGGCCCTGGGTTCAAGCCACAGCACTGCAATAGCAACAAAACAACAACAAATGCCTGATATTTTGTTTGTTTTTTTGTTTTGTTTTTGTACCAGGGATTGAACTCGGGGGCACTTAAGCACTGAGCCATATCCCAGGCCCTTTTTTAAATTTCATTTAGAGACAAGGTCTCACTGAGTTGCTTAGGGCCTTGCTAAATTGCGGAGGTTAGCTTTGAACTCGAGATCCTCCTGTCTCAGCCTCTAGAGCCACTGGGATAATAGGCGTACACTATTTCTGGGCTCAAACACCTGATTTTTAATGAACATGTTCCTAATTGTGAATATACCCCAATTAATTCAAACAATTTCTTATTACTACATCATTTTTTCAAAATGTTTTCAACATTAAATGAGTAATTTTTGCATACAAAATTTTTTTACTATATCTGATTAAGATATTTACTTATGCTAGGCCTTATGAAATAGAATTAGAGGTTTAAAGGTGGACTAGCCAAGCAGTTCAGTGGTAGAGCACTTGCCTTGCATGTGTGAGGCTGTGGATTTGATCCCCAGTACTGTACAAGAGTTTTGCTAGATTGTCGCATTTCTTAATAATAAAGTTGTCCCAGTTTACATTCCCAACAAAAGTTTGAGCATCATGCACTCTCACCAGTGTGGTTATAATTGTTAAATATTAAATGAGCTAATGGGGCTTTCATTATGTGTATTTGTATAAAATTTTTTTGATGATCAATTAGGCAGAACTTACTTTCTGTGTATTAGGCGTTTGTATTTCTTCTATGGATTGTTTGCCCACTTTTTATCAGTGCGATTTTCTTTTGAATTATTGAATTCTTCATATGTTAAAGATAAAAACCTGTATAACATATCCAGCAGATATTTAGCTTGATTTCTTTGCTTTTACAGTTTTATACCTTTTATGTACACGTGTGTGCCTCTTTATGTATAAAGATATGTACATTAAATCAAGTGTATATGTTAAAACTTTTTACTTTCCCTTGCTTTAAGCTCTGAAGGGACCTAGGAAAGCCTATCTAGACATAGGACTTTTAAAATCAATAGCAATTTACCAGAGCATATATGTGAATATTCAACAATGTGCAACAAGAATTTTTAAAAAGCAGCTTCTTTCTTTGCACAGAGAGTGAAGCTAATTGCATCTGGGGACTTGAATATTTTCTCCAAAGAAAATATTTTTTTGCACATGAGAAATTAAAAATAAAAATAAATACATATAAAAGAATGACATATAATTAGGATAATTTAGTGTTCCTCATATACCAGTCATCCAGTAATGATCCATATGTGTTAAATCTTGTTTCAAAAAACCCCATCTACTTCCCAGACGTTGGATTATTTTGCAACAAATTCTAGCATCGGATCATTTTATGTCAAATTGCAGTGTGCCTCTGAAAAGTAAAAGTTATTTTTAAACATACTGTAGTACTATTATCATAACTTTAAAAACAACAATCATAATTCAATAACTTAAAATATGCCACCACTGTTTGGAGTTCCTCCACTGTCTTATAAATTTTGTAATAATTTTCTTTTTTAAATTTATTTTTAGTTGTAATTGGACACAATAGCTTTATTTTATTTACTTATTTTTATGTGGTGCTGAGGATCGAACCCAGGGCCTTGCACACTAGGTGAGCGCTCTACCACTGAGCCACAATCCCAGCCCCTGTAACAATTTTCTTGAATCAGGATCCAGAAATGTTTATGTTGTGTTTGGCTTAAATATGTTGGGTGTTTTAAAAATGTATTTCCTATATATTCCCTTTGCCTCTTCAATAAATTAGGTTATTTGTCCTGCAGGGTCCACTCACTATAGTTTTTGTTTTGTTTTTTTGAAATCATATTTTCTTGGGGTTAGTTGACTGATCCCTTATCTCTTGCATTTCCCACGAGTTGGTAGTTACTGTTTGATCAGATTCAGGGCTCCCTTTAATTTTTTTAAGATGACCTCATAAATAATATTTGCTTTTCTTAGGAACTACTTACTCTCTGGCTGATCATATTTTTTAATGCCTTCAACCACTGTTGATCTTTGTTGAAATCTATTCATCCATTAGGGGTTAAAAATGGTGATACACTATCATTTCTTTTTTTAAAAAAAAAAAAAAAAAAAAAAAACATGTTAAGGTAGTTTGTTTTATGTGGTGTGCATTTTACCACAGTAACAAAATGCAGGAAAACATAGATATTATTATTATTAAATTAAAATATAAAGTTTGCTTTACACAAACATATTCTGAAGACTCACACCATGATAATCTTTAATTTCCAGAATTATAGCAGGTCTCTGTAATTCTATAATTTGTGCCCATTTATTAGCTAAAATTCTTCTGTAAATAGAAAATTAAACTTCTTCAATTATCTTACTACTGTAATATACAATTCTCATAGGAAATATGTTTCTAGTTACTTACCAGTTTTTAAAATAATAATTCCATTATTTAGCCTGCTCCAAAAGTAACTATTAAGGTGTTGTTGCATTTTTTTTTGTATCTGTATGAATTTGAACATATTTGATGTACTTAACTCCATAGCAGATTTTACTGATACTCAAATTGTCCCAAGTTTGTTTAATGGGAGCTTAATCAGGTCAGTGTCTGTGTTCTTTTGATACAACTCTAATAGTTTTGAATAGCTTGTCAGCTTTTTGGTAGGACAAAATGTTTTGGATTCATCTTGTACATTCCCTGCCTGAGACCTTGAACTGACTATTTATCCAAGAAGCCTAATTCTTTTTGGTGGGAAAAAATAATTTACAGACTATAATGTAGCAACTAAATACTTGTTGTGCCCATGTAGTTATCTTTTTCTAGTGAACAGGATAGGCAATTGTGTGTGTGTGTGTGTGTGTGTGTGTGTGTGTGTGTACATTCAGTTGGTTCTTATTATATACTGTAGCTATATTCGATAGTTACACAGAACCCTGAATTAGACAATCCTAAAGCATTGCTCATTGGTGAAATACAAAGTTAGGTTCTTGTGAGCCTCTGGTCACAAAATATTATCAACCAATTCAAACATAACATATTGTATGTGCTCCTATTTAAAAACACTTTATTTAATATATAGTGTTGATTCATTAACACTGAACTCACCACTAACATAACTTATGCCTGAACAAAACAACAGACTTCAAAAGGACAATTGCTTACAGGAGAAGAGGCAGGGGGCTCAAGACAGAGGACAGGGCTGGGGAGGGAAGGAAGGGCATCCAGCGGAGGGGAGGCAGGATGGAGGCCCAGGGCCACTGGCAGGTGTCACGGTTCAGGGTGCAGGACCAAGGGCCCAGGGAGAGCAAGGGGCCCAGGCGAGGGGCAGGGCTCTGTTTCCCATAAGAAATCGTGGGCCAGGGACCTGGCAAACGGGGCCTGGCAAAAGACGGGGGCCAGGAGGAGGGGATGGGAAGGCTCGATGTGGGGTCGGTCGTAGTGGGTGCAGAGAGGGGCTAGAGCCAGGATCCAAAACAACAAAGGAATGTGTTGCTTTGTTCACCCTTGACCAGGAAATCTTATGCCTCAGGTGTCTCAACTATTTTGCTTCTTTGAATGCATGCATGGAGGACCACAAAAGTACCACAAATGATTTTTTAGTTACAAATAAATTTTAGTAAGTAGAATAATTGGCAAATACAAACCTATATTTGTATATAAACCAACAGTATATACAGATAAAAAACTGTTTAGCTATAGTTATATGGTTTCATGATAAGATAAAGCATAAGTTACATTTAAATTTAGAACCATATGGAACTTTCACTAAGTCTTATGAATCGACTATTCTGTATTTCCTTTCTCCCACGCTGAAAATCTCAGTTCTGATATAAGTCCAAGGCCAGGATCCATGATAAACAAAATATCAATTTTCAACCACTACAGGGCCTGAACTATTGAGTTTTCCCCCTGGCCTCAAGTGCTAATATGACTCAGCATGACACAGGCACTGCTCCCACCTTATGTAACAATTTGGGGAGTTTGGGCATTGATTTTTTTTTAACTATTGCATGAAAATATTTCTTATCTCAACAACTAAGATTTTTGGCAGCCCTTTATATTCCATGCCTGAGGCAAAGGCCTTCTTAGTCCTTTACCTACTCCTGGCCCTGCATCATTCCTCACTTAATTTATTCTACCAAATATCCACTAGTCTCAGAAACCAAAACAAAAATCTCTTACAACTATCAATGATTATGGGAGTCAGGTTAAGGTCCTGTTGTGGTTACCTTTATCCTATGTACAAACTCCTTGGCTTAAAAATACCATAAATCAGCCTGCTTAGCTCAGAAGGGAAGGAGGCAGAAGAGGTCTCATAGCCACTTCCTTCAGGCCTTAGAGTTCAATACCAAAAGGAATAAAAGAAAAAAAGTAATAAATAAATGAATGAATAAGTAGTTCTGTGTGGTTATGCCACCAAATCAATGCAGTTAAATTTATTTTCATCTTACTGTTGATCTTTAGGAACTTTAATAATTTCAATCTTGTTTTATATTTGTACAGAATATTTATATGATTTCAAACTCAAATCTACAAAACAAGATTTATTCAAAGAAGTAATCCTTCTATCCCTACCCCTTCACTTTATTCCACTACAATTAACCAGTTTTTCTATTTTTTAAGTTTTAAGATCACTACTTATTTTTGAACATAACCAAATACATACATGCTCCCACATATTTCCCCTATCCTAGGTATATATAGAAGCATACTATACTTTCTTTTGTTCATCTTGCTTATTATGATTTTACAATATGTTCTGGAATATATATTAAAATATATATTTAGCCGGGCACGGTGGCACATGCATGTAATCCCAGAAGCTTGGGAGGCTGAGACGTGGGATCAAGAGTTCAAAGCCAGCCTCAGCAAAAGCAAGGTGCTAAGCAACTCAGTGAGACCCTGTCTCTAAATAAAATACAAAATGGGGCTGGGGATGTGGCTCAGTGGTGAAGTGCCCCTGAGTTCAATCCCTGGTAGTGCCCCCACCCCTCAAAAAATATATATATGTATATATTCTTCATGGCTGGATCATACTCTAACATAAATGTATCAAAGTTTAATCAACCATTGTGTAATATCCTAGTGATGGTTAGCTGGGTTACTTCAAGTTGGGGAATAGTGCTTCAAGAAAGTAGCCTCATCAATATCATATTGCCTTTATATCCCTGGTATGGATTCTTATAACTAGAATTGTGACTAACAGAAAAGGATATTTAAATTTTTTTATATAATCAAATGAATCCATCTTTTATTGTTTCCAGATTTTGTGATGGTTAGAAAAGTGCTGTCCATTCCCAGGTTATAAGTAAATTGATCCTCTTCTCACTCTAGTATAGTTTTTAAAACTTAAATCTGATTCATTATTTATTTTTTTCCTAGTGAATAGTGTAATGAATCCATCCATTTTCCTTTTACATAAAACTATCTAGTTGGACCCAAAACATTTACTACAAAGTTAATTATTTATTTAATTATTTGAGAATGTCAATTCACCTTTATTGAATACAGTTTTTCAGACTCAGTTTAGCTGGTCACTGTATGTTCCTTTCTGTTTCACTGGTCCATCTAATCTTGTTCCAATACCAAGGTGTTTCTACTACCTGGTAGATTAGCCACCCTCCTCATTAATAATACTCTTCCAATGAGTTTCTTGGAGAGTCTCTTTTTTCCCTGAAAATATATTTTATAATCAATGTGTCTATCTCCAGAAAGAGTATTAGTGGTCTTATTTTGATTGAGATTACTTTAAATTTATAAATTAACTGGGAGAATTGGCATCTTAACTATACTGAAAATTCCTCTCCAAGAGCAAGATAGTTTTTTCATGTGCTCAAATCTTCGTTGGTGTTTTCAGGAGTATTATTCGTTTTTCTCATACAGGTTTCAAATTTTTTTTATATAGTTTATGGGGATCTTTGGGGGGAGATCTTCTCCTTCATTTCATCTCCCGTTGGAGAGTGTGAGTAGATGTGTGCACATATGCCCACCTGTGAGCATGAGAGATATATAGAAGACTTTGACTTACTTTGGAGTTATGTCCTGATAAACATCATAAGCTGAAATACAAGTCAAAATGCATTTACTAGTCTAATCGACAAAGATTATTTCTTAGCAACACAATACACTATAGAGCATCTGTTGCTTACCATCATGATTGCATGGCTGACTGGGAGCTGTGGCTTGCTTTCTCTGCCCAGGATCACAGGGCTTACATATCACAAGCCCAGAAAAAGAGTAAAATAAGCACAGGTACTACTAATTGTACATAACTTTTTCACCATCATAAAGTTGAAAAGTCACAGGTGGAATCATGGTAAGTCAGTTACGTGTGTGTGTATCTGTGTCCCTGATTTTTATAGTACTTTTTCCATTGTGTTTTTTTTCTATTTTTTTTGGCTAATCTCTGCAAATATAGTTTTAGCAATTCTTTTTCAATTCTTTAAGCTTCTCATTACTTTCTTTTCTATACATTAATGAATGCCTCTAACACAATATTAAAGTACATTATAGTAATTTCAGGAATGGTGGCAAAAGAATCTCCACAGAAATTTCCTCTAGCAAATCCAGTATAACTGGTAAAAATTATTCTTTAAAATGTTTAAAGTCACTGGAAATTGTCTCAAGAATGAATAAAATTAAGAAATGTTTATTTAACACAGACTACAAAATCTGACTAACAGTGAATCTGTATCAATGAGTCATGAACTACTATTTTCTTCCATCCCCCCATCACACCCCCACCAGCTCCGAGTGACAGATACTCCACTTTGGACAAGTACACACTAAAACACAGAGATCCCTCTCACCCAGGTCCAAATCAAGGACTTCAGTGTCACCCTGGAAGGGAAAGACTGCCAGTGATTCTCATTCCTCATTACTCCAAGCTTCAGAGACTACATTAAGATTAGTGCAGCTGGGGCTGGGGTGTGGCTCAGCGGTAGAGCATCGTCTAGCACATACGAAGCCTTGGGTTCGATCCTCAGCACCACGTAAAAATAAATAAAATAAAGGCATTGTGTCCAATTGCAACTAAAAAAATATTAAAAAAAAAAAAAGATTAGTGCAGCTAAGAGGACAAAAGCTTCTCTTTCCTCTACCCAGATGTCACTCTTGGGGAAAGAAGTGAGAGCATAGGAATGGAAGGTGAAGACTATTAGGTCCCCAATCAGCTTTGCCCCAATTTATTCACAGGATAGAAGATGCATGCCAGCTGAGGCAAGCTGAGAAGAACAGAAGCTATGACCACATGCACAGGGGTATCACTTCTGGAGAAGTGGAATGTCCCCATCACAGGTTTCAAGAAAGTGCAGAAACTTCCCCCTGGGAAAGGCAGGATACAAGAGAAAGAGAGAAGAGGGGGGAGAGGGAGACATAAGGGGAAGAGAGAAGAGAAGGAGGGGAGGGAGGAAAGGAGGAAGAGCTTTTCTCAAGAAAACTGATTTTTTAGAGCAGAGTATAGATAAAATTCAAGCACAAAGTTACTATAAAAAATGGAGATCTTGGTGGCAAGTAATTAATAGGAAACAGGTTGCTCCATGACAGCAGCAGCTGAACTCGACAATAACTAGAAATTTTCAAGAGAATTGGGGAAATATACAAGAAGAATAATCCTCTTGAAGTTGGAACAAAGCTAATAGACAACTTTAGACCTAATGTTTGCAAAAGGACTCAAGTTTAATTGGTAAGACTGTGGAGAAATCTATGTCCCAGGGCATTGTCAAAAAAATAATAAAGCTATCAGCCTAACAATTAGAGGACTCTAATAGCTGGATATGATATCAATAGAGGGAGACTGCTTAGTAGAGAGATCAGAGAAAGAGACAACCACAGAGACCACCACAAGAACTTTGCCCTTAGAGGAAGGACATCAGAGATTGTACAAAGGGAGGGAAACATAATTCACTAAAATAGCCCACCCCCATCACTAAACAGGCAAACAAAAAATTCCCAGAGAGGCGAGAGCAATCTCCAGAGTTGCCACACTATAACATCTAAAATGTCCTTTTTTTCAACGGAAAATTATAAGATATCTCCATGCAGAGATATGGGAAGGTATCACCTGCAAAACAGAAAAAAAAAAAAAAAAAACAGGTAACAGGAATTATCTTTGAAAGAACTCAGATGTCAGACTTGGTAAAGATGGAAAAGGAGCTATTATAAATATCTCCAAGGAACTAAAGAAAAAACAATGCTTATTTTAAAATAAGTAAAAGATTACATAATGATAATGTGTCAGCAAATAGAGAAAATCAACACAAAATAGAAATCTTAATAAAGAACCAAATGGCTAATATAACAAACTCTGTAAGTAGATTTATTTGGTCTCTTTTTTCTTTCAAGTTTGTTAAAAGTCATAATATATGAACTAATATATAAAAATATCCCATTATATTTGTAACACATATAGACATAATATATATAAAAACATTAGCACAAAAAGAAAAAACTAGAATAGAGCTATGTAGGAAAATATCTATAGCTCATTGAGATTAAGTATAATTGTGAAGTAGATTCTTATAAGTGAACATGTATTTGGTGAGCTCTAGAGCACCCACTAAGAGAATAAATGTTTATTAAAATACAGGAGTAAATTATTAAAGGAATTATAATACTGCATAACAAACTATTCACTTAGTGCAAAAGAAAACTACAAAGGAAAAACAGAAGAAAATGCATGAGAAATATAGAAAATAAATGACAGTGACAGATGTAAATCAGACTATCACAATAAAAATATTAAAATACACAGGAATTAAATAACCTAATTAAAAACAGAAACTGTTAGATTGCATTAAAAATATAATCCAACTATATTTGCCTATATAAGACACACTTTATACTCAGATACAAATAGGTTAAAAGTAGAGAAATTAAAAAATGATATATCATGAAAAAAGCAACTATAAGAAATCTGAAGCACATATACTAACATTAGAAAAAACTTTACAAGAAAAATATAGACATAGTATGTATATATGACATATATAGACATACATGTATATATGCTAGAGATAAAGAGAAAAGTCTTATGATAAAAGAAACAATCCCATCAGAAGGATATAATATTTATAAATATATATGGCGAACAACAGACCTCAAAATATATGAAGAAAAAAGCTGAAAGAATTGAAAGACGAAACAGGCAACTCAACAGTATTTGTTGAAGACCCCAGTACCCATGTAAATAGTGACTCTAATGACTTACCTTCAATAAAGAATCAGTAGGCATAATACCAACAATAGAAGACTTGCATAATACTATTAATCAACTAGATCTAATAGACATCTGTAGAACACTACACAAGAATAGAAAAACACGCATTTTACTCAATGCTCATGAAACATTCTCTAGGACAGACCATATGCTAGACCACCAAACAAGCCTCAATGACTATAAAGGTCATGAAATCATACAAATATTGCTCTCCAACCATAATGTAGTGAAATTAAAAGTCTAATTAGAAAAAAAATTCGGTAAATTCAAACATATGGAAATTAAACACCACACTCCTAATTCATTAAAGAGTCAAATCATAAAGAAAATACTCTGAAATGCATCAAATGAAGAACATAACACAACATGAAATAGAGATAAGGCAGTGCTTACAAGGAAATTTATGGCTGTAACATTACTGTCATTTCTATCATCTACAAACTATTTCTGAATTATTTGCCTAACATGATTCTTGAAGAAAATGTGAAGATAAAGAGTGAATGAAAATAAGTTAACTTTAGAAAAGTTTTCACTTATATTTAACTTATTGACTCTGTTTTAACATCCAGAGGGGAACCAATTGGAACTTCTTTTCACATAGAAAAGTGCTCTGAGAATTATTTGTTTAACCAAATCAACAGGATGTCATCTAGGTAATGATTACAATTGGCCTTCCTCTTTCATGGAATTTGCACCTGCTGGTTCTGTAGTCATGAGTTCCACTTTCACAGAAATCATGTGTGTAAGTTATATATTTTGGCATCCACAAGACATTCTGAAACTGATCCCCAACATACCACAGAATGCCTTTTATTTCATAACTCTCATTTTGCATTTTATCTTTAGGATATTTTATTTTTAAGAAAATGGCCTGACTTGTGATGCTACAATAAACACCAACAAAAAGACAGATACACTGAAATACTTGCCTGAACAATGAATTGAAAATTAGCAAAGAAGCACCATTCAAAATGTTTTTCACAAAATGAAACTTAAGTTTCAAGTGTGTGAACAACGGATATGGGTACAATTCCTCTTGAACTGTCTCTAGAAACTGAAACATGAACTAGAAAAATATCACACAATCTAGAGCAGCAGCCTATAATAAATGATCTTTAATTAACACTGAGTTGTTGCTATTCTGATTTTTCCTTTCCCCTTCATCTGTCCTTTATATATCTATCTTTAAAGTTTCCTTTCTGTTAGAGTCTGTAAACAAGTCAGGATGGCACCTGGCATTTTGCCAGAGGGAGTGGTTTGTGAAGTAACGCCAGCGAGCCATTAAGTGTAGAGATTCCTTATTGGCTGACTGCTGTATCTAGTTTATGTTAATTAAGATAAGCTGTGTGGAATGTATAAATACCCCTCCTGTCCTACAATAAATGGCTTCTACTCCTGCTGTATCAATGTACACAAGTTGCTCATCACCCCCTGGCTATTTTGCTGCAGCCAGACTGTGGCAGATGGTGGCCCGTACGGGAAGCCCTGGGACACTCGGGGGTAAGTGACCAAAAAAAGCTGCCCGTCCCTAGATAGGACGGGAGCAAATCTGCTCGTCCCTAGGCAGATAGGGCAAGAGGAAAAATGGCCATTTTGAGAAAATGGAGAACATTGATACAATATGTTTGTGTCTTGTTTTGTCTTGAAATGTTGTATTGTCTTTGTGACAATACAAAGGGGTGTTAAGTAAATTACTAAGGGAAGAAGGCACCCCAGTGGAGCCAAGAGCAGTTAGGGCATGTGTTGATGGAAGCCCAGGAACTCTAGTCAGAAAGAAGAAAGTTCAGAGGAGGAAGGATTATCAGAAAAAAAGTTGCAGCAAAAGGCTATTACTGAATACTCTTCGTTACTGGAGGGTGCGTGAATCTGCGCTGCAGCTGCCATGTGCGCGAGCTGGTCATGGCGCAGCAAGGACTTTCCAAGCGCCGGCAGCCGGCTCTTCCCCACCCCCCATCCGGGGAGCAGGATGCCACTGCGAGAACCCAAATCCAAACCTGACCCCCTGACCTGGAGGCACAGTCTAGCAGGTTCTTGCTCCCTGTGCCCAGTGGCAGTTTGAGTCCAGAACACTCCCCAGACTCTCCCCGGGGGCCATCTGGGGCTTCCCTGGGAGCTGTAAGCGGAAGACGGCCAGTGTCCCTGAAGTTTGATCATTTCCAAGGCCAGTAACTGCAATGGTTTTCCCACACCTGGAAGCTAATGAGTAATGATCACTATTCAGGCTTATTTCAAATGTAAAAAACCTTGATATAATGTACTAAATTGTTCAGAAGGTTGTTTTCTTAGCACCTGGTGGAATGCTACAGGATTTTCTTTAGCATCATTGCTGGAGTTCCTGCCTTCATCCCAGTGCCAGTGAGGACGAGGGTGGAAGAATTTCCAGTGTTGCTGAGAACCGGACGAGACTTCGGATCAAGCTAGCTGCCTGCAGAACTTACCTGGACTGTGATTTAAGCTAGCTGCCTACAGAACTTACCTGGACAGTGATTTAAGCTAGCTGCCTCCAGAACTTACCTGGACTATGATTTACCTGGTCTGTGAGTTAATCTATTGAGACGCTGCTTTACCTGGACTGAGACAACAAACTGTAATCTACAACAAATTGTAACTCGGTATCTTTGCTAACGTGTCATTGCTGGTATAATTTTTCCAAGGGCTTCTTGCATGGAGCCATCAATTGGCTTGGTATTGTGGCATTTTGTATCCTCCCCTTCTGTTTGCAGCAGATTATTTATGGTGTTTGTGTAAAAACCACTATGGTCGTTATTTAAATTAAACAAAAGGGGGAAATGTTAGAGTCTGTAAACAAGTCAGGATGGCACCTGGCATTTTGCCATAAGGAGTGGTTTGTGAAGTAACGCCAGCGAGCCATTAAGTGTGGAGATTCCTTATTGGTTGACTGCTGTATCTAGTTTATGTTAATTAAGATAAGCTGTGTGGAATGTATAAATACCCCTCCTGTCCTACAATAAACGGCTCCCACTCCTGCTGTATCAATCTACACAAGTTGCTTATCACCCCCCCACCCGGTTATTTTGCTGCAGCTGGACTGCGGCACCTTTCAAAGTCACCCATAATCCCACTTGAAAAAAAGTTATCCCTTTATAATTCATACAGAGCTTTAAATAATTCTTCTCATAAAAGTTGTATTTTTACATGAGTTTTATATATAAAACACTACCACTATATTAGCATGTTAAGATGGTTTTCAAAGTTGTCATTTTAATGACAGCATTTATATTACTAACATTATGATATTTATATTTCTTTAATGAGTAGTAAATAGTTGTCACAATAGGCAACTCAATGGCCAAATACAAATTCTTAAGGCTTTATTAAAAATGAAAACTGGTATTATACATTATCTCTACACATCTTACAAGTAAAGGTGACAATCCATGTTCAAAGCAAATATAAGTAAATTCAGAAGAACTCTGTTCACCTTTATAAAGGCTATCCACATGTTAAATAAGGACCTGGGGTAGTAAAACCAGAAGACTTCATTTTTAAATATGATATATATGAAATTTAAGTTTAACCATGAAAATTCAGATACAGTCATGCATGACTTAACAAGAGTGATACAGTCTAAGAAAAGCAAAGTTGAGTGATTTCATTTGTTGTGTGAATGTCAGAGAATAATTACACAAACCTAGGTGGAATAGCCTACTACACACCTAGGATATATGGTATGGCTTATTGCTCGTAGGCTACAAACCTCTACAGCATGTTACCATACTGAATACTGTAGGCAACTATAACACAATGGTAAGTATTTGTGTCTTTAAACACAGCTAACATAGAAAAGGTCCAATAAAAATGCTAGGAAGGGCTGGGGATATAGCTCAGTTTGTAGCGTGCTTGCCTCAAATGCACAAAGCCCTGGGTTCAATTCCCAGCATAAAACTAGGAAGTAGGAATATTTCAATACTAAGCAACAGGAATATTATTATAATTTTATTGGACTACCATATGTGCAGTTCATCATTGACTGAAATGTTGTTATGTGGCACAATTGCATATCTTTACTAATGGAGCTAAGTTTAGCTAAATTTTACCACCCACCACTAAAGAAATGCCACATATCTTTTAAGTTTTATGTTCATAAACCCCTACTTTTCAAGATTCTGATTTCTATATTAGTTTAGGAAACATTATCTTTTCCAACAAACAAAATATTTAAATGTACAAAGATGAAAATGATAAAAGTTTATTTATTACTTTCATAAAGTCCAAGATGTAGCTAATTGGTTGGCACTATTCCTCCAAAAAGTAATTCAGGGTTCTAGGCTCATTTTGTCTTATGGCCCTCCTACCTTCAAATTGGCTCCCAAAGTCACCATGATGTTTGCACCAAGCCACAGAGTAGGAAAGAGCATGCAGAATTGTGTGAGAGATTGTTTTTGAGGTGGAAGTCCTCCACTCACATTCTATTAGCTGGAATCTGCAAAAGATCTAAATAGTTATTTCTCAAATAGAAGAAACACAAAGGCCAACAAATATATGAAAATTACTCAACATCCTTAGCAATCAAAGAGATTCAAATAAAAACTACACTGAGATTTCATCTCACACCAGTTAAAATGGCAGCCTTCAAAAATACAGCAATTCCTAGTAAGGACATGGGGGGAAAGTATACTTATAGACTGTTGGTGAGAGGTTTTTTGGGGCCTTTGTGACTAAAAGATCTGACCAGAACAATTTTAGGGGAAGAAAAGTTCATAGGAGGCCGGGACCATTCCTTGAGGCTTGAGGTGAGGCAGAAGAACATCATGGCAAAAAAGTGTGGCAGAGGGAAGCAGCTCTGGTGGTGATCAGGAAGCAGAGAGAGAGGTCTCCACTTGCTAGATACAAATATATACCCCAAAGCCACACCCCCATTGAGCCACTTCCTCCAGCTACACCCACCTGCATCCATTTACCATCCACTTAATCCATCAGGGATTAATTCACTGATCAGGTTAAGGCTACAACACAATCATTTTTCCTCCCAACCTTCTTGCATTGTCTCACATGTGAGCTTTTGAGAGAAACCTCACACCCAAACCACAACAGTGACAATGCAAATTAGTACAACCACTTTGGAAAGTAGTATAGAGTCTCTTCAAGAGATTGGGAATAGGAAAACCATATGATCCAGCTATTACACTCCTTGGTATCTATAAAAAAAAAGCAAAATCAGCATACTGTATATAGTGATACACACAAACCAATGTTGACAGTAGCACAATTATAACAGCCAAACTATGGAACCAGCTCAGGCGCCTGTCAACAGATGACTGGATAAAGAAAATGTGATGTATATACACAATGGAGTTCTATTCAGTTATAAGGAAGAATGAACTTATGTCATTATAAATATAAATATATAGAAGGGAAGAACATCATGGTAAGTGAAATAAGCCAACTCAGAAAAGGTTGAATGTTTTTTCTTATATGCAGGAGTTAAAGAGAAAAAAAAAGAAGAAAAAGGGTCATTTCTTAAAAAAAAGAGAGAGAGGGATCAAGAGAATAGAGGCAGGGAACTAAGGGAAAGGAAGAAAAGGAGGGAAGGGGGAAGAACTGGGAATTAAAGTTGACAAAATTATGCCTTGTACATGTATGAATGTATTACAGTGCATTCCATTTTCATATGTAATTTTAATGCATCCTTTAGAAAAATAAATAAACAGAAGGAAGACCAGTAGATTAGAGGAAGGGGATCAGGGAGAAGGAGGAGGGAAGGGAAAGGGGAAGTACTTAGGACTGAAATGGAACAAACTGTTATATGTATTTACGAATATTTCAAAATGAATTCCACTATTATGTATATATAATGCACTAAAATTTTTTTTAAGAAAAAAGAAGGAAGATTCAAATACAATAGGACCAATTGCTCAGGAAGAAGAGAAAATTCTGGTCAGTTTAGCCTGTCCTCACTTTGTCAGCAACTGTTTATTGTTTTTTAACAGAATTTTATTTTTCTAAAGTGGTCTAAAAAATTTAGACTTTTCAGTAATTACGGGTGGTCTTTGATCAGTTCACATGTGTGTAAATTAAAGAATGTTTCATTAAAATTCTAGGAACATTATTTTTAATCTTTGAAAAGTGGAGAACCATAAACAAGCAAAAAAACTAAAAGGAGTAAAGGTGTAAATAATATGAAATCAAATGCCCTCTAACCTATAATCAATCCTGTTTTAATTACTTATATTAATGTTAATGGCAGGTTTTACTTAATTATGTTTTATGTATATAATAGAGTTAATTATTTTAATTTTTTTAAGTTGTAGATGAACACAATATCTTTATTTTTATTTATCTATTTTTTTAATGTGGTGCTGAGGATCAAACCCAGGGCCTCATGCTTGCAAGGCAAGCACTCTACCACTGAGCCACAACCCCAGCCCTCAAGAGTTGATTTTATACACTTAAACTCTACAGGATATTTATCATGAGAAAACATCTTCTTATACTAATCAATCCATATAATGCTAGTGAGTTTAGATGATGTTATTTTAAATTCTTTGAGGCAGAATGGAAAAGAAAATAGGGTTTTATTCAAAGTCACAAAGTAAAGCATTATGTGATCCCAAGAAATATGCTTAAAACAAATTTTCCCAATGGAAAAGAATCAACTGAATTATGTATTTAGCATTGGTAGAAATGCAGCAACAAAAATTGAGATTAAAATGGTAAATGAAGGAAATATACTCATGGCATTCTAAAATTGGTGTCAAAATTATAAAATTGGAACAGAATCAAAATTTTAGACATGAAATTTTTTCTTTCAAATGGTCATATTCTTATGTAAAATTACTGAATAATAAAGAAGGTATAGATTATATTTTTCATCTTTTCACTTTCAGTCTGTTTGTGTGTTTACTGGTGAAGTGAGTCTCTTGAAGGCAGAATATTTGGTCTTATTTTTGTTTGTTGTTTTAATCTACTCAGCCAGTCTGCAGCTTTTTACAGGAGAAGTTAGTCCATTTATACTTCAGGTTTATTGATTTTTCTTCTAACTATTTTGAATACACTTTGTTCTTTCTTCCTCTCTTGCTCATCTTTGGTGTTTTGTGGTTTGCCATATTGATAAGATTTGATTCTTTTCCATTTCTCTTTTATGTATCTGCTTTTGTAGTGAGTTTTATGCTTTCACATTTTTTGACAGTAGTTATCTTCCTTTTGGTTGTGGATGTAGGACTCCCTTAAGTACTACTTCTTGGAAGGCCTTTATTTCTCCTTCATATCTAAAGAACAGGCTTGCTGAGTAATAGTTTCAGTTGGCAGTTATTTTCTTTTGGGACTTTGAATTCATTCTATATATGTTTTTTAAAAAAATACAAGACAATCACCAAATAAAAATTCAAACCTTTTAAAATATTAATAAATATATTAATAAATAAAATAGCATATCGTACATACTGCATAGAAATAAACACAGAAAATGTAATAATTATACAATTTTATGATGAATCTGAGATAAAAATACTCAGTCATGTAAATAAATATGAATAAACTGACTCACCAATAAACAGATTTTCAAAGCAAGATGAACAGTATATTGTATTTAAGAAAGAAAGTGATTTATGAAGACTGAAAATAAAGGCATGGACAATGGAACAGTAGGCAAATGAATGCAATATGAAAGCAGGTCAGTGATCCTGATATTAGGCAAAGTAGAATTCAAAATAAAAAATATAGGTATGACCCCAAAAAACTTTTTAATGCTAAAATCTGCAATTCAGAATAAAGACAAAACTGGTGATCATATATGTTCCAAACAACACTGTAACCTTCTTTAGAAAGCAAAAGCTAGACAGGATGCAGAATCTCTTTAAAATATAACAGAGTGTTTAAAGCAAAAATAATAACAATATAACAGATACAGAAATAAAATGTAGGTCAACAGAGCATACGATGCGAGAAATTAAAAAATAAGGTTTTAAGGTTCCAGAAATATAAAGAAAGTGGTATACTTTGGTGGACAGACTCTTTTAATTGACGAACAATTGAATGTATCTGTGTTGGAGATCATATCTTGAAATAGGTACATATGGTCAAAAGGCTATATCAAGCTGTATGGGAGATGGCCAGTGTCTCGTTGGGGGGTTCTTCTTCCTGCCAAAGAGGGTGTAAGCCACCTGAGAAATTAAAGTCTAGAATAATTAGTGAAAAACAAAAGACAAAGAGTCAGAAAGATATTTTCAAAAGCAGAGCCCTTGATAGGTTTAGTCCACACAGGAGCTGAAGCTACACAAAAGAAAATGGCTCTAGTGGTTTACTTAAGGGGATACACCAAAGGCAGGGATAAGGTTTCAAGGGTGGAGTCTTGATGTATTGCTGTCAGCAGGCTGATTGGCATCTTGGCAGGTCACACCCCTCTCAAAGGACTTGTGAGGCTACAGCAAGTCACCCCATCTTTGGTGCTGCGGGGGACCTTTGGCAGAGCTTGAATAGGGTTCACAGTGAGTCAGGAAAGTCAATCAGAGGAAATGACCACTGGTCAATCCCAGACACCAGATTCTCCTATTCAATTGACTACACAGGATGCACAGTGGCCCACATGCAGCCCACGGATGGCCTGAGACAAAGCTAAATAACTTTCATATTACTTCACTTATGGTTTTTGTGGCTAGAACACTAAAAACGTACTGTCTAAGCAATTTTCAAGTATACAATAAATTCACTATAGTCATCATGCTATACAATGGATTTTCTGAACTTATTCTTTTTTGTATAATTGAATTTTTTTAATCCTTCAATCATTTCTGCAATCCCCACCCCTCAACTACCAGTCTACATTTCCCTTTTTTAGAATCCACATATAAGTAAGAAATATAGTATTTGGATTCTGAGCCTGGCTTATTTCACTTAACATAATATCCCCCAGATTCAACCATGCTGTCCTAAAAAGCATGATTTTCTGGTTAAGGCTGAATAATATTCCATGGTCTTTATGTACAACAGTATCTTTCCATTTACCCACTGATGGATCCCTAAGTTGATTCCTTTTTTTTGGCTACAGTGAATAATACTGCAATGAACATGGGAGTGCAGATATCTTTTTGAAAGACTGATTTCATTTCCTTGAATCATATGCCCAGTAATAGGATTGCACGATCACATGGGAGTTCTACTTTTAATGTTATAAGGAAACTTCAAACCACTTTCCTTTTTCCATTTTTGGCTGTACTGGTTTACATTCACACTAAAATAGTGCAAGTTTGCTTTTTGTCCATATCTTCACCAGCACTTTTTATCTTTTTTGATAACAGCCATTTGAACAAGTGAAGGATATCCCATTGTAGCTTTATATTTTCCAGATAATTTTGGAAGTTAAGCACTTTTTCATATACCTGTTGATTTTTTTATGTCTTCTTTTGAAATATATCCACTTACATACCTTGGTCATTTTAAAAATCAGGTTGTTTTCTTTTTATTCAGTTTCTTTTATGTTTTATATATTGGATATATGATTTGAAAATATCATCTCCCAATCCATAGAATGTCCTCTCACTTTGCTGTAGAAAAGCTTTATGTTTGATGTAATTCTATTTGTTTATTTTTGCTTTTGTTGCTTTGACTTTTGGGTCGTATCCAGAAAATTATTGCCTAGACCAATATCATGGGACTTCCCTATTTCTTCTTGATGTTTTACAGTTTCAGGTTTCACATTTAAGTCTCCAACACATCTGGAGATAACATTTTTCTTTTTTATTATTTTTTTAAAAAATAAATGAAAGCAAAATGCATTACAATTCTTGTTACACATATAGAGCACAATTTTTCATATCTCTGGTTGTATGTAAATTATGTTGACACCAATTTGTGTCTTCACACATTTACTTTGGATAATGATGTTCATCACATTCCACCATCCTTGCTAACCCCCTGCCCCTCTCCTTACCCTCCCATCCCTCTGTCCTATCTAGAGTTCATCTATTCCTCCCATGCTAGAGTTCATCTATTTCTCCCTACCCCACTATGAGTCAGCCTCCTTATATCAGAGAAATATTTGGCATTTTTTTTTTGCGGGGGGATTGGCTAACTATACTTAGCATTATCTCTTCAACGCCATCCATTTATCTGCAAATGCCATGGTTTTATTCTCTTTTATTGCTAAGTAATATTCCATTGTGTATATATACAACATTTTTTTTAATCCATTCATCTACTGAAGGGCATCTAGGTTGGTTCCAGAGTTTAGCTATTGTAAATTGTGCTGCTATAAACATTGATGTGGCTGTGTCCCTGTAGTATACTGTTTTTAAGTCCTTTAGGTATAGACTGAGGAGTGGAATAGCTGGGTCAAATGGTGGTTTCATTCCCAGTTTTCCAAGGAATCTCCATACTGCTTTCCATATTGGTTGCACCAATTTGCAGTCCCACCAGCAATGTATGAGTGTACCTTTTCCCCCACATCCTTGCCAACACTTATTGTTGTCTGTCTTCATAATGGCTGCCATTCTAACTGGATTGAGTTGATAGAGTGGTTTTGATTTGCATTTTTCTACTAGAGATGATGAAATTTTTTTTCATATATTTGGTGTTTGATTGTATAAACCTTTTCTAGGAAGTGTCTGTTCAGTTCCTTTGCCAATTTATTGATTGGGTTATTTGATTTTTTGTGTTTAGCTTTTAGAGTTCTTTATATACCCTAGAGATTAGTGCTCTGATGTGTGAGGGGTAAAAATTTGCTCCCATTCTGTAGGCTCTCTAATCACCTCACTGATTGTTTCTTTTGCTGAGAGGAAGCTTTTTAGTTTGAATCCATCCCGTTTATTGATTCTTTGTTTTAATTCTTGCACTATAGGAGTCTCAATGAAGTTGGGGCCTAATCCCACATGATGAATATTAGGGACTACTTTTTCTTCTATTAGACGCAGAGTCTCTGGTTTAATTCCTAGATCCTTGATCCACTTTGAGTTGAGTTTTGTGCATGGTGAGAGATAGGGGTTTAATTTAATTTTGTTGCGTATGGATTTCCAGTTTTCCCCGCACTGTTTGTTTAAGAGGCTATCTTTTCTCCAATGCATGTTTTTGGCTCTTTTGTCTAATATAATATAATTGCAATTTTGTGAGTTAGTCTCTAGTCTCTTTGTGAGTTGTGTCCTCTATTCTGTACCATTTGTCTACCAGTCTGTTTTGGTGCCAATACCATGCTGGTTTTTGTTTGTTTGTTTGTTTGTTTTTTTAAAGAGAGAGAGAGGTAGAGAGAGAGAATTTTAATATTTATTTTTTAGTTATCGGTGGGCACAACATCTTTGTATGTGGTGCTAAGGATCGAACCCGGGCCGCATGCATGTCAGGCGAGCGCACTACCGCTTGAGCCACATCCCCAGCCCCAACCATGCTGTTTTTGTTATTATTGCTGTGTAGTATAGTTTAAGGTCTAGTATAGTGATGCCACCTGCTTCACTCTTCCTGCTAAGGATTGCTTTAGTTATTCTGGGTTTCTTATTTTTCCAGGTGAATTTCATGATTTCTTTTTCTATTTCTATGAGGAATACCATTGGGATTTTGATCAGAATTGCACTAAATCTGTATAGTGTTTTTGATAGTATGATCATTTTGATAATATTAATTCTGCCTAGCCAAGAGCAAGGTAAATCTTTCCATCTTCTAAGGTCTTCTTTGATTTCTTTAGGGTTCTGTAGTTTTTATTATATAGATCTTTCACCTCTTTCATTTAGAGATAAATCTTGAATGAGTGAGATAATTGTCAAACTTCATTCTTTCCCAATATGAATATCAAGTTGTTCCAAAACCGTTTATTAAACAAACTGCTCTTTCCCTATTGTATGTACCTGGTATCTTTGTCAAAAACTGATTTATTTCTATGCTCCCTCTTCTTTTACATTGGTCCATAACTGTTTTTCTGCCAGTAAAGTGCTATTTTCATTCTATGGATTTGGAGTTGATTGTGAAATCAGGTAATGTGATGTCTCCAGCTTTGTTCTTCTGGCTCAACATTACTTTGACTATTTTGAGGGCTCTTCTTACTCCATACATATTTAAGAATTTATATTTACTTGCTTATTTTTATTTCTTTTTTCTGTGGAAAAACCCCACTGAAATTTGATAGAGATTGTCCTGAATCTGCAGACCACTTTGGGTGCTATTGGTACTTTAACAATATTAATTTTTCCAATCTGTAAACACCAAAAATCTTTCCATTTGTGTCTTCTTTAATTTCTTTCAACAATGTTTTATAATTTTCATGAGCAGATATTTCACCTTCTTGGTTAAACTTGTTTTTCAGTATTTCAATATTTGGTAGCTATTGCAAATGGATTTTTTTCATTTTTTAAAGATAGTTATTAGTATATAAAACACTATTGAATTTTTTACAAAGACCTTGCATCCTGCAACTTCAGTTTATTAGTTCTAACAGTTTTTTAACAAAGTATTTAGGGTTTTAATAAAGTATTTAAAATCATGTTATATGCAAACAGAAGCAATTTAATTTTGTGTGTGTGTGTCCAATTTGGGTGTCTTTCTTTGTTTTGCCTAACTATGCTTCCTGTATTATATTGGCAAGAGATGACAAGAGTGGACATCCTTGTCACATTTCTTTCTTTCTTTTTTTTTTTTTTTTTTCCGGTACCAGGGATTGAACTCAGGGGTACTATATTGTATTTTATTTAGAGACAGGGTCTCACTGAGTTGCTTAGTACCTCACCATTCCTGAGGCTGGCTTTGAACTGGCAATCCTCCTGTCTCAGCCTCCCAAGCCACTGGGATTACAGGTGTGTGCCACCCCTCCTGGCTCCTTGCCTCATTTCTGATCTTCAAGGAAAAGCTTTCAACATCTCACCATTGAGTATTATGTTAGCTGTGGATTTGTCATATATGGCCTTCATTATATTGGGATTCATTCCTACTATACCTCATTTGTGAAGATTTTTCATCACGAAAGGGTGTTAAATTTCGTCGTATAACTTTTCTGTATCTATTGAGATGATTATATGGTTGCCCTTCATTCTGTTAAAGTGACAAATCACATTTATTGGTTTGCATATATTGAACCATCACTGCACTCCAAGGATAAAACCCACTTGATTCGAGTGAATGACCTTTTCAATGTGCTACTGAATTCAGTTGCTACTTGAGGATTTTCACATATATGCTCATCAGAGACCCTGGCTTATAGTAGTACTCATATCTGGTTTTGGTTAAGGGTAATGCAGGCCTCATAAAAGAGTTTGGAAGTGTTTTGGGCTCTTTGATATTTGGGGAGAGTTTATGGATCGGCATTAATCCTTCTTTAAATGTTTGGTAGAATTGAGTTGTGAAACCATCAGGTCCTAAGCTTTTCTTAGATGGGAGGCTTTTTATCACTGACTCAATCTCCTTAGCCATTATTGGTTCAATAGAATTTTCTATTTTTTTCATCATTCAGTTTTGCTAGGTAGTTGTTTCAAGGAATTTGTGCATTTACTCCAGGTTATCCAATTTGTTGTTAAATAATTGAATAATCATAGTCTCCTATGAGTCTTTGAACTTCTGTGCCATCAGTTGTAATGTCTACTCTTACAATTTTGATTTTGTCCTTCCCCCCCCTTAATCTAGACAAAGGTTTGTTAATTTTATGCATCTTTTCAAGTTTGTTGAGATTTTCTATTGTTTTTCTAGTCTTATTTCAGCTTTGACCTTTATTTCCTTCCTCTCTACTACTAATTTGGGGTTTATAATGTTCTTTTTCTAGTCCTTTGATGTATAATATTTAGGTTGTTTTAGACCTTTTTTGATATAGGTGTTTATGGCTATAAATTTTCCTTTTACAACTGCTTTTGCTGCTACCCACAAATTTTGGTATCTTGTAATTCCATTTTCATTTGTCTCAATATAAATTTTAATTTGTTTCTTTTTCTATGACCCAGAGGTCTACAGGAGTATGTTTTTAAATTTCCATATATTTGTAACTTCTTTGAAATTCTTATTATTGATATCCAGTTGCTCACCACTCTGATTAGAAAATGCATTTAATGTGTTTCAATCTTCTTAACTTTATTAAATCTAATTTTGTGGCCTAACATATGATCCATTGCAAAGAATGTTTTGTGTGGCTTGAGAAGAATGTGTGTTCTGCTATTATTGGATGGAAGATTCTGTATGTCTGTTAGGTTCATTTGTGTAAATTGTTGTTAATTACAATGCTTTCTAATTGATTTTGTTGTCATACTGTGTTCCATTGTTGAAAACAGGGTACTGAAGTTCTCTACTACTTCTATCATGCTGAATTCTGGATCTATTAATAAATCTCTTCTAATCTGTTAATATTTGCTTTATATATTGAGGTGCTCTAAAGTTGAGTGCATATAAATTTACAATCTTACAACTTCTTGATAAAAGACACCTTTATGATTATATACTGACCTTTGTCTCTTTCTTATGGATTTTGGCTTAAAATCTATTTTATCTAGTGCAAGTTACAGCTACTCTTACTCTCCTTCATTTTCCATTTCCATGGAATATATTTTCTTTCCCTTCACCTTTAATGCATGTGTCCTCAAAGGTGAAGTGAGTCCCTTGTAAGCAGTATAAAGTTCAGCTTTTTAAAATCAATTCAACTACTCTCCATCTTTTGATTATATAATTCAACCCATTTACATTCAATGATTATTTATATAGGCATTAAGTTATTCCACTTAAAACTTGCTTCACTTTTTTTTATAGATCCTTTGTTCCTGTCTGCCTTTGTGATGAGATGTTCTATAGTTATCATGTTTGATTCCTTATTATTATTTATTTATTTTTATATCAGCGACTGAGCCACAGTCACAGCCCCTTTTGTTGTTTTGACACAGGGCCTCAGTAATTGCTGGGGCTGGGTTTGAACTTATGATTCTTGCCTCAGCCTCTCAAGCTACTGGGATCACCAGCATGCACCACCACACCCAGCAATAATTTTTTCTTTTACATATGTCCTATCCATTTTTGCTTTGTGGATACAATGAGGTTTATATGAAATATTTGTAATTAAAACGGATTATTTTAAGATGATAAATTAATTTTGATTATATAAAAATAAAGCTACACTTTTATCTACTTGCACATTTTGTATTCAGGTGACACAATTGACATTTTCATATTGTACATTTCTTAACAAAATTGCTGTGTTCATTAATAATTTTGTCTTTTAACTTTCATGCTAAATACCAGCCTTGCATCATTTGAGTATTCTGACCTCAACTATGTACTTACCTTTACCAGTTAATTCTATACTTTCATTTTTCTAATTAGCATTCTTTTCTTTCAGACTGGGAACTCTCTTAGCATTTCTTGTAAATTAAGATCTACAGGTGATGAACAGACTCAGCTTTTGCTTGACTGGGAAATATTTTTTCTTTCTTCCAATTCTGAAGTACAGCCTTTCTAGCTAATGTATTCCTGGATGGCAGTTTTTAGGGACCTATCTACTTATAATCACATTCTTTCCTAGACTGTAATGTTTGTTCTGAAAAATATGCTGATAACTTTACTGATACTGACTTTTATACAATAGGCTTCTTTTCTCTTGTTCTTAGAATCTTTTCTTTTGAATTTTTTGTTTGTTTGTATGTCTTGGTGTAGTCTGCTAGGATTGACTGTAATTGTAAGCCTATAGTCCTCTTATACCTAAATATTTATCATCTTTCCTCATATTTGGGAAGTTTTAGTCATTATTTAAAGTAATCTTACCATCCCTTTTCTCCTTTTTTTTTTCTTGAATCCTTACAATAAAAATTAGTCTACTGATGCCATCCCATTAATGCATAGGCAATCTTTAGTCTTTTTCATTCTTTTTATCCTTTTTCTCATCTAGCGCTATATTTTTAAATAATCTATCTTCACATTCATAACATTGTTTCTTCTGGGCAATTCTTCTTATGAGCTCTTTACTATATTTTTCATTCCGTTCATTATATTCTCCACTTCAAAAATTTTTTAATGATTTCAGTCTATACATTTTTTAATTCTATTAATGAATTGTTCCTGATTGTTAAATTAATCTCTGTGATTTCTTGAAGTTCACTAAGCTTCCTTAAAATTATTTAAAATTTTTAAGAATGTAATTTGTTGATCTCCATTTCATTGAGTTCAGCTACTAGGGATTATGTTCTTTTGGTTCTTTTGGATTTACAGATTTCTTGGGTTTATGTTGATGTTTCTGCACTTGATGGTTTAGTCAATTTTTCCAGACCTTCAGACTGGTTCCAGTGGGACAGAATACCTTCCAGTGGGAAGTTATTGGGGCACTGGCTGAGGTGGGAAAAATATTTTTGCACTAGCAGGGTCAGAGCAACATAGTCTGAGTATCTTTCAGTTGTCAGTGTTAACAAAAATTACAGGAATGCTCAAAAGTCAATGCTGTGGAAGTTCACAATGCTGTGGAGTTCTCTGGTAATGGCTGCTATGCCCTGCTTTTCTGTCACTGGAAAAGTTATGACTGAGGGAATTCTTCGCATTCGGACCAGCTGTGGGCTTGCTCATGGTGGCAGTGGCACAGGTATCTGATGAGTGATGCCTATGGAGTGGCTTTAGAGCCAAGCCATGAAACATGGGACACAGGTGGGGGGACTACAGCTCTGAGTCCTGGATGCCAATGGATCAATGCAGGAACATAGACAGGTATCCCTATTTTGAGTTGGTAATAGTGTGAAAGGCATGGTCATTTGCAAATCAGCCAGAGACCTAGGGAGCCTGTGACAGGAGCACAGACATGTCAAGCTACCATGGCTAGTTTTCTATGGTAGGTAAACAGTTATCCAGAACATGGGTATGAACAGAACCCCTTGAATCCAGGGCCCTGGAGTGATCGAGCTTGGTAAGGCAATGACCCTGGTGTAGCATGGGTATGCACTCTCATGAGAATCACTGCACTGTGAGCATTTATAGAGGAGCCACAAATTGCTCAGGAGCATGCATAAGGTTAGGGGTACTTAAGTACTAATTACACAACAGTAGCTGATTCTTGAGGAGGAGAAGTATGCAGCTGCATAAGGAAAGCTATTAATTTCATGACAGGCAAAAGATAATGTTCTCTATATATCAGGTCTCCAGGGATCATCATGATTCCCACCATATTGCTAATACAAATATCCTCTGCAATTTTTCTTTATTCTTAGCTGTCTATGGCATCTCTGTATGCCAGTTTCACCAAATATTTTTGTGTGGATATTCTCCCCTTTTTGTTGTTGTTTCACTGCAAATCTATGAATTCTTAAGTGGACCCTTGAACTTTGCCAGGGAAATTCTGGTTTGGGAGTAGCTGTCTTTGTTTTTTGTTAAGTGATTATCGTTATTCATACTCAGCCACCTTGAGACATCACTTGCATAAATACCAGTGCCAGACTCTTAAGGTGGTTTCCTTTATATTTTGATTCTGTTCTTCAGAACTTTGTGTGCTCTCTTCTATCGAGAGTAGGGAGGACCTGTGACTTTCTTCTAACCAATATGTAACAATGGGGATAGGCCACATGTGATTTTGCTCAAATCATCATATGATCACCTAACAAAAGACTTCAGTGGACATCCTGTGAGAATCTTCCTTTATTTTGTTGGTAGGGAAGAAGCAAGTAGCCATGATGGGAAATACCACAAAGTAAGGAACTGCTAATGACCTATGGGAACTCGGGATAGTCTCTGCCCAACAGCCTGGAGAAACTGAAATTTCAATTCTGACTACAAGGATCTAAATGTTGCAAACAACCACATCTGATGTGGGTAAGTAGATCTTTCCCCAGTTCAGCCTCCACACAAAAATCTTGTTCTGTCCAAAAGATTACAGCCTTGAGAGACCCTAAGTAGAGAACTCAGCTAAACTATTCCTGAAATCCTGACCCACAGGCACTGTGAGATCATAAATGCATGTTACTTTAAGCTGCTAAATTTGTAGTGATAAGCTATGAAGCAATACTAAATGACTATGATATGCATAGGTCTCCAGAGTAAGTGGAAAATCACCTGAGTTATCTCCATCTGGACTTGACTTAGATGAGACCTGAACCTCAAGAGTACGCTTTCCTGAGATGAGACTTTCTCGTGAGGATTTGAATATATTTTTTGTTTGGGAGAAATTTATCTTTTTGTTTTGTATTTATTACATCTGTACTTTATTTCCCCTTTTCTTTTATTCTGACATTATTCAGATTGAGGTTTTTTTTTTAATCCCATTTTACCTATGAACTATAAATCTTGATTGGGGTCTTCTTTAAAGTTTATAACTATACATTCTTAATTTATCAGCATCCATGTTTAAGCTACATTATCCTACTTCAAGTACAACTTAACAATCTAATACAGTATACTTAGATTTCTCTCCTTCCCATCTTTGTGCTATTGTTTTTGCTATACTTTACTTTTACATGTTATAAATTTCACACCAGTTATTTTTGTTTAAACAGTAAAATGTTTTTCAAAATAAAGAAAAAAAACTTGTTTGCTACCCATAGTAGCAACAGTTTCAGTGCTTCTTTGCATGCCTGATAATTTTTTACTGCATGTCAGACATTTCAACATTTTCTGACTACTGAATATATTTGATATATTCTTATTCCTATAAATATTTTTGTGCTTTGTTTTGGGATGCAATTATGTTACTTAAACAGTTTAATTCTTTTTTTTTTTCTTCACTTTAAACATTTGTCAAGACTAGATCCGTGTTCTGCCTTGGCATAATTATCCTACACTACTGAGGCAATCATTTTATGCTACACATTACCATCTGTGTACTCTACTCAATTCCCAATCAATCATAAAATTTTAAATTCTAGCTGGTCCTTAAAGATGACACGCCACAGAGGCCTGGAGTTTTCTGTTTGGCAATCCTTCCTATGGTGATCTGCCTTGTAGTCTAGGTCTCTCTATTTTCACAGCTGTATTTCTTCAACTTGGATAGGTACATTTGGGATTTTCTTGGATTCTTCTGCCTTGCACCACAATGTGGAAACTCTCTCAAGATAGTAAGATGAGGCCCATCTCATTTGTTTCTCATCTCTTACAGACCACTGTACTTTGTTGTGTTATTCTCCATGTCTTTAAATCATTGTGTTATATATGCGGTCTGTTTGTTGGATGTTTCAGGAAGGAATGTAATGTGGTCACTCTATTTGTCTAGAAGCATAATTCTGAATCTATTTTCTATAAAAAAAGAAAGACTAATGCAGGGCTAAACCAGGAGAATAGAGGGTAGAAGAAAGAGCCACAGAATATTTCTTCTCAAAAAGCAGGACTGAAACCTAAATCAAGAAACTAGCAATATATGTTCAACTTAATTTTAGAATTACTAGTGAACAGTGACTGCTATGTTCCTTTCACTCTCATTCTTTTTTTCAATGACTGTGTCTACTGCAGTTAAATGTATGCCTCTCTTGCTATTTTTGTTGATGTGTTAGGTGAGTAGAGGGTACATGTAATTTGTCTCTTAAGTGCACTGGTATTCATTCACACCGAGTGGAAAAACAGAATCTAAGTACATTCACCTCTATACAAACTTTATTTATAGACCCTGAATCTCAAGAGATAGCCTATTAAGATGAGACTTTCTCAGGAGGATGTGAATACATTTTTGATGTGGGAGGAATGTAAATTTTTGACCAAAGGGTGAACAGCAATGAATTAAAGATGGCCACAAATTATTTCACACTTCTCCCATCAAAACCAAATGCCAAATGCTTTCTCTGATATAAGGACATTGATTCTTGATGGGATTGGTGAGGGGGAGCATTGGAGGATTAGATGAACACTAGATAGGACAAAGGGGTGGGAGGGCAAGGGAGGAGGCATGGGGGTAGGAAAGACAGTGGAATGAGATGGACATCATTACCCTAAGTACATGTATGAAGACATGAATGGTGTGAATATACTCTGTATACAATCGGAGATTTGGAAAAATGTGCTCTATATGTGTAATATGAATTAAATTACATTCTGCTATCACATACAACAAATTAGAATAAATAAATTTTCTTTAAAAAGTAAGATTATAGCCCTCTTCTTGAATGTAGGTGGACTCAGACAACTTTGACAAAGCATAGCAAAAATAAAATTATATCAATATCTGGTCCCTGGCCCTATGAGACTTGTATGTGATACCTCTATGTCTGGAAATTGTTCTTTGTAATGGTTGCTATGGGAAGCCAAATCATACAAGTCTAACTACTGTGAAATTGCCATACACAGAGAGAGTGACACCAGCAAGTCCCCCTGTTCCAACCATTCCAGTCCAAGCACTAGACATGTGCCACTTTGTATACCCCAGACACAGTACACACCATATCAAGAATAGAAAGAAACCCTTAACATGCAGCTCAAATCATCTCCAAATGTTTGACCATGTAGGCAGAATCCTCAGACATCATGAAGCATAGACAAATCATCCATCTGAGCTCTGTTCCAGAGTCTCATCTATAAAGCCATGAGATATAAGAAAATAGCTGATAGTACAGTCAATAAATTTTGGAGATATTTGTTATGCAGGAATAAATAAATGTAACAGGGGGAAAATCAGAAGTTCCGTTTGGATATATCTGTTACAGACACAAATACAATCAAGATGTCAAATTTGTTAAGAATGAAGATATAAAGTTGTAATGATATCCCCCTGGGTCTGTTATCCTTTGCCTTTTTTTCCATAGTAATATATCAACTTTGGCATTTTCTAACTAATTTATCATTTTGTCTAACATTTATTGTCCATCTTTTCCTGGTACTATGTTAATTCTCCAAAGATAAGGACTTTTGTTTTACTAATCAATGTATCCCCTGCTTGAATAACATTGGTTGGCATCTTGAAAAACCAAACTTGTTGAATAAGCAAAACAATTTTAAAAAGGTACCTACCACCATTTTAATGAGATTATCTTACAAGTGTAGTAAACATTTAAAAGGGTGGGAGGTGAGGCTTAAACTGGGCATTTTAACATTTCGAGGTTGAGCAAATAAAGAAGAACCCAGCAAAGAAGACTGGGAGAATGCAGTTAGGAAAAAGGATAAATAAAAAGACTATTCTAGAGACACTGTAAAGAAAGTTTAAAGAAGAGAAAATGATCAACTATGTCATCGGTGTGCTGACAGGTTTAGTAAGATGAGCATTGAGCATTCACTGCTAGATTTGCTAATGAGGAAAGTCACTGATGACCTTCACCTGAAGTCTGATAGCATAAATAAAGATGAAGTCTGTAATGAAAACAGGAAAAGGGTAAAGGAGATAAAACAGACTTCTTAGAAATATATTTTGTTATCAACTACAGAAATGGCTAGTGGGAATATGATGCCAGGGTTTGTTGTTGATATAGAATAGAAAGTTTTTGTATGCTAATAACCCTGTAAAGAGTAGAAAAAAACTGAAAATAGAGAGAACTGGGGATTGAAAAGATGGAAAGAGATGAAATCCAGTTCATAAACAAGTGGACTGGCTCAAGAACAACAAAATACTTTCTAGTCACCAAGAGGAAAAGTAGAGTACATGGCTATAAATGCAGGACACTATTTGCTTCTATTTCCCTCAGTGAAACAGCAAGGTCTTAAGCTGAAAATGAAAATCAGGTATGTAAAAAGAAGTACTTTATAGCACTATATGTAAATATATTTGGCATATATCTCATTTTAGAATTTATCATATTGTGCTATAATTATGTATAAGTCTCTTTCTCCCCTAAAATGTAAGATAATTTAAGGTGGAAGAAGTACTTTTAATTTTTAAAAAAACAGATATAAAATAGTAATCTACAACGAAATGTTTGGTAACTCACTGATTAAATAAATGAATGTTAAGAGATTCCTTCAGGACTTCAGGATGAAGCCAAGTTAGAAAACAGCAATAATGCAATACTGTTAAGCACGTATTTGATAACACACACATACACTTAAATTCAATTTAGAAGTAGTGAAAAACTAAAACCATCAAACTTTAACCCATTTGTGAAATAAAAAAGGAATACAAAATGTTTTCCCTTTTTAATATATAAACAAAATAATGGGATGCCAATATTAAAAATAAATGTGATTTACTCTGAAGTATGCTTCACACTGATTCCAGGTATTCAACATTTCATGACAAAATGTCAAGGTTCAATTTCCAAAAACCAACATGTTTGAAAAAGGGTTACTGCACAACAGTATCTTCCATATGTAGATATATAAAAGTAGGTCCACTCATAACAAAATCCCATATTTTGTTCATACAGGTTTTTATCTTAACACCAAGTGTGTTTAGAACAATAAAAATTAAGTGGACTTGATCAAGTAAGATACAACAAAATGTGCTCCTGGCATTTTACAATGTTATCATTATTTAAGATTTTGTAATAATCAATATAATCCCCAAAAAATGATTTGGCTAAAAACAGCATCTTCTGTACAAATACCAAACAACTATAAATTATGGTATTTAAAACCATTACCTTTTAAATCACCAAAATTCAGAAACTATTTTAAAATCCAGAAACATTTGAATTGTGAATGTTATACTTTCATTATCATTTAATATTTAACACTTTGGGATATTCTTCCTTTAATACAGAGAATAATAGCAATACTATTTGCTACTGGTAGAAAATTAAGAGTTCTTCTATAAAATTTTATGAAAATAAATTTTGATTATTACTGAATACATCAAATCTTAGTCTAAAAATTACAAAATAAGCCAACCAACAGACTTTGCCTTAAAGCACACTCATTTTCCTCTAAATCGAGGATTTGCTATATTTCCTATCTATTTCTTAAAAAAAAAAAAAACTTCTCTAGATAAGTGAATAATTCAGAACACCAAGAAATGGGTACAGGACAGGAATGTGAGCAGGTGATCCAATACATCAGTTCTTAATCCACAGTCATGACAATGAAGTCCCCAGAAGCAAATGTGGGAGAAAACAACACAATCCAACAGTGCACAGTTGTCACACAGACCCAGAGTAGTCTGCTCCTTCTGCTTTTTCCTTATGACCTGAGGCTCCGTTGTCAGTTAGACGCAATGGAAATAGAAATTAAATGGATTCTGAAGAGGAAATTAAAAAAGAGAGGTACACTTCAGCATGTTTTACTTTTGGTGAAGTCATATGGTTTCCACCACTGAGCAAACTGCAATGCTTTCTTCCTCTGGTCTTCAAAGCTTTCTCGGATCCCTTTCCTCCAAAGTCTTGGATCTAGATCCAGCATCCCACCAATGATTTCCTTTTAAAGAATGAGAAAAATAAAACACTTATATGTACAAATAATAATGAAATCAGGAATGAAACCTTTGTTTGGTCTGTTATTAAATATAACATTAAGTAGTTCCCCAAGACAATGTTTAAATATTGCATAAATATTATTCTGAGCAAAAATCTTTATTGCCAATTATTCTAATTATGCAAATTCTGTGATTCTCAGAGTTCTAGCTATGTTGCCTATCAAGTAATTTGTCCATTTTGTTGCTTATTAGTACATCTTCAAGATAGTAGCAAAAGGGAGGGAGAAAAAGTGAAATTTAATTATATTTGGTCAATATTAGTTGCTCTGATAAACAGTGTAGAGAAAAGTTAAATCACCTTGCATCAATTAACTTTGTTGCTCAATTGCAGTTGAATCATAGGTTAATGTTCTTTTTGTTACCCATATTTATGAACCAGTTTCTCCTACTATTAGCTAGATATTTTTTTCCAGGAAAATTAGTATTTTAATACTAATTTAAATAAACATAGAATTAAAAATTATTAATCACTTTCTTTTAATGTTACTTTCTCACACTCTGAAAGGAAATAGCTTTTTGATTCTGTGCTTATTATTCTAGAGTATCATCTTCATGATCCTCCTCCTATGCTACAGAAATTAATCAAATTTATGTATCTGACTATTTAGGTACAGAAAGATAAGGGGGAGATTTACAATGCTTAAGAAGGCAGGCAGCATGGTAAATGGTTAATTGAGGTATGAAACATGGGACTAAGGGTCAAATTTTGCATATTCATTCTAGCTCTGCCGGGCTGTGCAGTGACATATTAGACAAATAGCATGATCTAAGTCATAGGTTCTTCACCTTGGTATACTACGAGGACTTACTAAGCCCATGCAAATACCATATGTTACAGGGGATATAAAGATAACTCT
Source organism: Callospermophilus lateralis (assembly GCF_048772815.1). Lineage (NCBI taxonomy): Eukaryota > Metazoa > Chordata > Mammalia > Rodentia > Sciuridae > Callospermophilus > Callospermophilus lateralis. Next base: position 119,875,387 of record NC_135306.1, on the reverse strand, counting down.
AAAGATAACAGCTGTCGTCAAAGGGCTTATAAAAGTATGGAGCTGTGGTGGGATCCAGAATGAGAAGTTACTGAACTATACACACAGGACTGTCTTATAAAGCAGAATAAGGTAATGGCAAAGCAGCCATTTGGAGACTCAACAGGAAGAAAAAAAAATTCTTTGTTGGATAAATCAGGAAAAGCTTCAAGGAAAAGAGAAACTCTAATCATTAGAAATGGGAAATCAAAAGTCTAAAAGAGATAGTGGTTTATATAAGATATCAAGGGAAATAAGGCAAATTTGGATTTAGTCCAAGAGTTTCCTGACCTCAGTTCAACTTAGCATCATAGTTTAAAAAAGCCTAGCTATGGGTTTATCTGAAATAGTCTTTATATAAAACATCAAGCTTATCTTATGTGTATATCAGGATGGACTCTGGTTCTATTACTGATTCAGATGTTAATGGAGAGAGGCCATCCTAATAATCTCTTGAACAACTGCTTGAGTAGAAAACTGAAGGAAGTTCTTGGGCCCACAGGCTATTTATTGAAAAAATAATTTGGAGGAAAGCTGCTCAGTGATATAATTCAACCGGGAAGCTTTCCTTTTAATTGTAAAACAGTTTTTATCAACCATAATACATCTGAAGTTTAAAAATCTGAAGTGAGGTAGTAATCTCCAAAATAAATTTAAATGAGCAGAAAATGAAAAATCTACTTCCTTTCAACCAGAATCAAGTTTAATAGAAAAACCCAGACTTCAGGAACCTTTAGTTATAAAATACCATAGAATAATAATAACAAGAGAATTGTTCAGAGCAGTGAATACAATTTCTTTTTAGCTAATTGAAAAAAAATTCTTAAAATTTCTCAAACAATTTTCTGTAATATGTTGCAACAGTTCAAAGATACATAAAATTTTTGGCCTCTAGTTAACCCATTAAGGACAAGAGTAAGTTCTGAATCCAAACTTCTATAGTTCAGACTCTTGACACATTCTTATCAATTGTAGAAGATGGTCTTAAGCAGGAGATGAAAGTGAGGGGAAAGGAGGAAGAGAGAACCTTGAGAGTTCATCAAGGCCCCTCTAATTTTGGAGGCACCAGTACATAAAAATGATATAAGCAGAAAGGCCTTTACTACACTAGATTAAAAGGTCACTTCTAGAATTTTTGGTGTCTGAGTTATTACTCAGACTTTTCAGTTTCAATTGTGGAATTAATTTTATTCTAGTTCCTCACACTAACTTATATACTTCCTAGAGACTCAGTAGACCTTTGATTTGAGGAATATATACCCAGAAGGTAATCTTTTTCTCAAAGAAAGTATTGGCAACCAAACATCCTCCTAATATCCTCCCAGAAACTATCTGTGAAATGAGCTATATGTTCTTCTAGGACTGTACCTTGCTTAACTATCAATGAAGAGGTGAGATGATTTGTTCTCTGGTTCAACCATGAACATATGTAACTTTGGTTCTGTCACTTATCAGTGTATAACCCTGGGGAAGTTACACAATCTCTCTGTAGCTCAGTTTCTTCATCTATAAGATGAGAGTTATAACAGCATCCACAAAATAGTCATTGTGAGCATTAAATGAGTGCTTACAACAGTAGCTGGCACACTGTAAGCCTTTAACAATTGTTAGCAATTATCACCATTCTCAGTACAAGACTGTCTGATTCCAGAGGAAAATATTACAATCACCATTGAACTCTAAGAGGCATTGGTTCCAAAGTGGCATTCCTGCCTCTGTTATAAATATTCTAGGATATTTTTATTAATAATTTCTGGGTTCTCTCTAAAACTTGATTGGAGCAGTACTCATCAATTTATTGTATATTGTACCCAAAGTTTTGATCTCCCTTCAAAGAGACGTGTTAACCAAACTGCTAACCTCTGGAATAAATCATATTTGTTAGTATACCTTTCCAAAGTAATGAGGGAATTTGTGTTGATCTTCAATGACATGGGCAAACCCTCCTTGGAGGCCAAAGTCCACAGAGAAGTAAGGTAAGCCTCTGGGTACCTAAATAAGCAAGCAGACAAATCACACATGAAATATAGTACAAAACCAGAAAGTTACCTTTAATTATTTTTCTTGCTCTTTAACATGAGAGTAATTAAACATCCTTCAAGACAAATGTACACAATAAATTTCCAATTCTATAGACACTGAAGTAATGAATTAACTTTCAAAGTAAAAGACTGCATTTTGGTAGCCTTTCAGCCAGATCGCTCCATCATACCTTGCAATTATAATCAAAGTCAATTATTTTCCTGTTCTTGAGGAAAAAATAAGGTATTTAAAATATTTTTATAATCAGAGAATAGTTATTCCTAAGACTGCACAATAAAAAATAAGCATATATTTTCTCATATTTTACTTAACATTGCAGAATTGGAAGAGGGGCCTGGCTGTATACTTGAACTTTGTTTACAATATCGTTGAAATCTTGACCATGATAAACAAGAACAATCACAGTTTTTTTAATGAACTGATGAGATAAGTATAACAATGCTTAGTTTATCAACCTAATTTTTGAAAAATCTACAGGATTAATTTTTAGCCTTCTTTCCCCCCCTTTCTTCTATCTATCCATATCTCCCTCCCTCTCTTCTTCCCCCCAACACACATACACACACACACACACACACACACACACAGAGTATTTTAAGCTATATCCTGAAGGGGAAAAAACATTATTTTTTGCTTTCTCTATCAGTTAAGTACATCTGTTTTCCTTCTAAGCCCTAACATTTTCACTAGAAATTATCCTCAAGTGGGTCAATTTATAGTAATATTCTCCCCTTCCAATTCTTTTACATTATCAACTCATTTGGGTACTTAGTCACATACTTGACTATATGAACTTTGGAGGGCTAGGGATGTGGCTCAAGCGGTAGCGCGCTCGCTTGGTGTGTGTGGAGCGCTGGGTTCGATCCTCAGCACCACATAAAAATAAAATAAAGATGTTGTGTCCACTGAAAACAAAAAAATAAATATTAAAAAATTCTCTCTCTCTCTTTAAAAAAATGAATTTTGGAGTCTCTCCTCAGGAAGATGCAATTTGGAAGGGCACAATTTGGTATGGTGGAAAAAGGTGCAACCTTAAAATATTATAAAGCAAAAAAATTAAGGGTAAGAAAGGGATGTTCCTGTTACATGAACGAAAAATCAGTTTACAAAATAGTATAAAACAAAATGAAGAACAACTGGTTACCACTTTGTGGCTTTATATTTTTCAAATTTCCACATTTTTAATATAATAATGTGAGACCTTGATAATTAGAAAAAATAAAGCTAATAAAGAGAAAAAAAGAAGGCTCTAAGTACATCTCTGCTTCTTAAAAGTGTGTGACTTCAGGCAAGTTATTTAACATTTCTGAGTCTCATGAGAAATATGAAAAGTTCAGAGGTTTTCTATGAAGACCAAATAGGACAATTATGTAAAGTGCTAGCCCAATTCTTAGCACACAGAAGATTATTACTTTCATTGCTATCTCCCATACAAGGCTGCTCTGTGCAAACTTGGTCAATGAAAAAAGGATAGAAAGCATCATTAGAATATTCCATTAGAACATTTGTGCCATCTAAAGTAGATCACCAGGTATGAAAAATGAATCCAAATAGATAAAAAGAGGTTATGGAACTATGTTGACTAAAAGACAGTACTTTGACAGTGAGAAATAACTTCAGGAAGTTATCTGTGATGATAGTACCCTTTTTTTCTTTTATTTGTATCATACTATTGTAGGCAGAATAATGCCCTGCCAAAATATGTCAATTTCCTAGTCTTCTATTTGTCATGAATATGTTACCTTAAATGTCAAAAGGGACTTTATATACATGAATAAGCTAATGATCTTGAAATAAGAAATTATCCTGGGTTATGCAGATTGACGGGGTGGGGGGTGGGGTGTCAATATAATCACAGATTTTTTTTTTTCTTTTGAATATACTGAGGATGGAACCCAGGGGTATTCTTCCATTGAGCTTCAGCCTCGGCCCTTTTTATTTTTATTTTGAGACAGTGTTTTGCTAAATTGCCCAGGCTGGCCTCGAACCTGTGATCCTCCTGCCATGGACTCTCAAGCAGCTAAGATTACAGGCATGAGTCACTGTGCCCAGCAGGAGGACCAGAATCAGAGAAAGACTGGATAACACTACACTCTTCACTTTGAAGATGAAGAAAGGAGTCACAAGCTGTGGAATGCAGATAGCTTCTAGCACATGGAGAAGGTGAGGTGGAATCCTTCCTGGAGCCTCCAGAACAAATGCAGGCATGCCGACACCTTGATTTTGGCCCAGTGAAACCTATTTCATACTTGTGATCTCCAGAAATATAAGATAATAAATGTATTTGAAGCCACTAGATTTATGGTAATTAGTTCTAGCAGCAGTAGGAAACGTGTGCGTGCGTGTGTGTGTGTGTGTGTGTGTGTATGGCTCAACAACCTATGTCATATTTGCTAAAATGACACAATGAATATGCAACTACTTTTGTATCAAAGAGAGTTATGTCACAAGCATATTTTATTTTTTTTATTATTTCTCCCAGGCTACAAACAGTAGAGTCTGCAGTCTTGCTAGCAGGGTTGTTAGTCAGCACACGCAATATCTCTAATACCAAAAATTTGTGCATATTCTAGAACTTTTTATTGCCTTGGACACCAGAGAAAAGATTGTTTTGGAACTCTGGTACTACTCTTTAAAGGTATAGTCAGAATTATAGGCCAAAATTTATTTGAGGTAGAAAAAAACAGTAGTATCTGAATTTCTCCCCTTTCCTCTAGCTCTAATTTCTGACTCTTTGTTTGAGTTATAAGGTCTCTGGTAAACCCAAATGTTCCTTGAAAAGTATCTTCCTTAATTTAAAAACTGTGTCATTAAATGTTAGATTTTTAAAATTGCTATAGTTTCCACAAAATTAACCTTAAAACACTTTCTCATGAAATCTTAATAGCCGTGAAAAATGACCATTTTTCAACAATTTATTCATTATCATGTAACTCCTCTGCATTCAACATTCAGATCTATTTCCATCACCTGCCACATGTCACAGGATTCACACTATACTACAAGAAATCAAAGACCCAGAGAAAGTAAACAAAATTGGCAGAAAATGGAAATCATATATTCATATAGCAAAGAAAAACATAACATTCAAACAAAACTCATAATAAGAAACATGCCAGTATCCATTATACAACAAAAATTTAATCAGTGAAAAACAAAATCACTCTACCTCCAATGAAATAATCAAAAAACTACAAAATTACTAAGGACATAAAGCTTTTAAAAGAAGAATAATAAAGCTTTTTCAGTTGCAAAAAAAAAATGTTAAAATAACTCAAGATTTTTTACTTCATGTTCAGAAACACTATTTTAAAAGATACTGGAAAGCCTGTTAACCTAAAAATGTGACCTCCTTTGGAATTATTCTTACATAAAGTTCTCTTCACAATTTCATCTAATAACCATAGATGCCTATAGCTAAGAAGTACCTCACAAGGTCATCTGGCTCCTTGCCTATCTACTACTCCCTAAGAGTCTCATATAGAACTATGTGATTCCTTAGTAAAAGCAATGGTTACTATCTTTGAAATGCTTTAATGATGTTTCTTTTCTTTGTATCACTGGGGAATGAACCCAGGGGTTATTTCACTTAGGGCGGTTTTCTCCAAGTCCAGGGGTATTTTACCACTGAGCTACATCTCTAGCCCTTTTGGTGTTTTATTTTGAGACAAGAAGTTGTTTAGGCTGGCCTCAAACTTATGACTGTCCTGCCTCAGTTCCCAAGTAGCAGGGATTATAGCTGTGATCCACTACACCAGGCTCAACTCCCATTCTTACAAGGATCTGTGTCTGTTTCTTATTTTCTATATTGGTTAAATTAATGAGAGCTCTTGGCTACTTGATTCTGGTATTTATCTTTGCTTTAAAAAAATAAACAATAAATACTAGATGGTTTACCAGTAATAGAACTGTATATATAGTGCATCAAGTGGGGAACAATACATTTCTTTTAAAATTTCTGCTTTGAAGTATGGAGATACCTCAAAAGACTACAATGGGTCCCATCATATGACCCAGCTAATCTACATCTTGGTATTCATCCAAAAAAAACAAAAATCAATATACTGTGGTGATATGTGCATACCAATGTTTATAGCAGTGCAATTCACAACAGCCAACTTGTGGAACCCCCTGAGTTGCCTATGAACTGACGAATGGATAAAGAAACGTGGTATATATACACAATTGAGTTCTACTCAGCCATAAAGAAGAATGAAATTATGTCATTTGCTGGTAAATGGATAGAACTGGAGAAAAATCATTCTAAGTGAAATAATCCAGACTCAGAAAGTCAGGTATTGAATGTTTTCTCTCACATGCAAAAGCTGCGGGGGAGAGAGGGGTAAAAAAGGAGCTCTCATAAAAACAGAAATGAGACCAACAGAGTATAGAAGGGGGTTGAGAGGGAGGGAGGAGAGAGAGCATCAAGAAGTACTGAGGAATAAAATCTACCAAATTATGCTATGTCCCTGTATGTCATAATGTATCCTGCACATATATACACATTTATAATGTACTAATTAAAATAATGATAATAATAATAGCATCAGAATGGAGATTAGCAGAATAAAGTAAGTGGATAAACGGAGGAGGATAGGGAAAGGCGGGCCCTAGGGAATGAGATTGATCAAATGATACTACATGCATGGACAAATGTGGCATAATGAATTCCCCTGTTTGTATAATTACAATGCACCAATAAAAATAATCAAAAGAACTATGAAAAAATTCTGCTTTAAAATATTTTCAGTTCCCATTAAAATAGTTTTCTAAAAGCATATTTAATGGTATGGGTAATTATGATTAAAGAAATGAAAATAGTACAAAAATATATACACATTCACTTTTTTATATAGACTAATAAGGGATAAAAGTATATAGAATACTTAGATTTATTTTGGTTTGTGGTTTGTTTTGTTTCTTAAATATATTATCTGGCTCAATTCAACAACAATGGAAGAGAAAAATACTGTAGAAATATTTTACCTCTGAGTTAAAACTAAGTGTCTTTAATATTGCAATGAAATTGAAGCTTTTGACCAGGATATAATAAGTACAATAAGAAATCCTATCAGACTCCTATGTTGCAGGAGTCTGATTTTCAAAAGAAAAAATGAGGGGGGGAAATATTCCAGTCAATCTACTAGACCAGCAGTTCCACACATTCTTCTTCTTTTTTTTAAGGGCCATGTAATAAATTATTTTAGGTTTTGTGGATCATTTTGTCTCTGTTAGGACTATTTAACTCTTCTAGAAGAAGGAAGACTCAAAGTCAAACAATTGAAGTACAGGATGGATTATGGGGAATTGGTCAATGTAGTTAGACTAATTATGTTGCATTGGGTTCTAAGAAAATTAGTATTCTCCCAAAAATAATACCTAGTAAGACTGGTGTTTTTTTTTTAGACTCCAAAATGGGTGAGGTTTCCTTTTATAATATGGATATGGAGCTCTTCTCTACACTTTTGATGATGATTTTAAAGAAACGTTTTGGCCTTATTTCTGCACTGGAACTGACTCAAAACCTCTTAAAATCTGTACAGTAACAGATTCTGATTGGTGATATATTTGAAGATTTTTTTTTCTTTCAGTTAGTGGATATAACTAAGCCAGTGAATCTTGTTGACAGTTGCTTTTTTAAAAAATGTTTTTACTATAAAAAGACAATGACTATTATTTCATATAAAATTTTAAGCAAGTTTGTAAAAATGTAGTTCCTGCTTTGTGGGCATATTATGGGGTCTAATTAGGAAATACTTTAGAAATTATTAGATAAAATACTTGGGGAAAAATGTATTATTTTGGAAAGTATTACTTCAATGATTGTTAATAAAAGCAAAATAGATTTAAATAATAATAATAATAATTTCAGTAACAATAATGTCCTTCTCACTTCAATCCCACAGGGCTGATGGCCTCATGGTAGATTCTGATCAGTGCCATTAACCAATTATGGGGAATACAACAACAGGGGGCTAATGGTCAGGAAGAAACATTCATTTGAACAAATAACCTCTCCATAAACAAATAAACATTTTGTAGGCCAGGTAGGATGTAAATAATGTCACAAATAAACTGTGAAACTGGTTATTTTACCTTTATCACTTAGCCAAATGGTCTATTCATCAAATAAGATGTGGAAATAAATGAAGTTCCTAAAAACTAATTTTTTGTATTAGAAAAAATAATAATACTTACAGACTTTCTGATATCTTTTGAAGACAGATCAATCAACTTCTTGTTCATGGACCACTCTTCATCAGATTCCATTATGGCTTTCTAAGAAACAGCTATTTGTTAAATGAACAATACAATAGCAAAAGCAAAGAGATCATTTGAAATAAAACAATATGGTGACTTAATTACAGAGTATAGTATATATGATAGGACATTTTTCCTGAATGTGTTAAGTCTTTAATTAGAGTAATTTAAAACTGGAAGTTTAATATTATACTAGAAGTAAAATAATCTCTTTCTCAACTAAATTAACAGAACAAGCATGGGTCTATAGGATTATCTGGCTTATTCTATACTTTAATAACCTAAGTCTTTAAATCAAATGATCCAAGTGTTTTTAAAGATCTCTGAAAAGAAAATCAATTTTACCAGCTCACTAAAAGATCTCATAATCTTTTTAATTGTAATTTACAGCTCATATTAATAAATTTTACTTCATTTCAGGTGCAATCACATGACTCTAATGCACAGGTCATTACCTTCCTTTTTCTTCACACATGTTAATATTTCACATATGGTTTGTCATTTATGCATCTCCATTAGTCTAAAAACATATCAGGTCAGCATCAAACATACCATTTAGTAAAAGTTGCATGCATGCTGCAGTGACATTAAAGATGACAATTTCTTTTATAAGTAGCATGAGACATTAAATACTAATATTTACATCAATAACTTGTCTCAGCAATTGTAATTTGTACTACTTGTATGTTATCTGTTTCATTTTTCAATGGTAAGTTTTCTAGAGTTATGACTACAAATTTTGACTTAAAATGCTTCTTAGTAAAAACATGGATTTCACTAGAGAAATGAGAAACAAAAATAGAAATTATGAATTACTATTGGATAGCAGCATCTTCATAGTTCTAGGCAAACATTCTTTGAAAAAGAAAAAAAATCCAAATTTCTTTCAATAGAAATTTGTTTAGCAGAATATTTTACGCTTGGCCTCTTTATATGTTAGATGTTATGGTTTGGGTCTGAAATGTCTCTCCCAAAAGTTCATGTGTTGAAGGCCTTGTCCCAAATGCAGTAGTGTTCAGAGGTAGGGCCTTTGCAAAGTTGACTAAATCATGAGGTCTCTGGCCTCATAAATAATAAATCCATTGATGAATTCATAATCTGATGGCATTATTGGGAGGGAGTAGAAACCAGATGGAGGAAGTAGGTAACTGTGGGCATGTCCTGAAAGGGTATATCTTATTCCTGGCCCCTTCTTCTGTCTCCTTCTCTCTCTCTTTCTCTGTGTCTGTCTATCTCTCTCTCTCTCTTTCTCCTTTCTAGCTACCATGAGTTGAGCAGCTTTGCTCTGCTCATGAAGTACTCCCTCATCTCAGACCTCAGCAATGGAGTAACCATAAAATGAAACCTCTGAAACCATGAGCCAAAATAAATCTTTTCTCCAATAAGTTATTTTCTCAGTATTTGTCTCAATGAAAAGCTAATACTATACAAAATCTGATACACATATTATACTGGAAGTAAAATAATCTCTTTCTCAACTAAATTAACAGAACAAGCATGGGTCTGTAGGATTACCTGGCTCATTCTATGTGAAATTCCTACATTCCTTGTAGAATATACTTCATTTTACTGGGAAAACAGGAAGTCCTCCTTATTTTCCACATTTTAAACTGTTATTATTCATGTAATTTCCCATTCTTATTTAATAAATACACCTGGATTGAAATTTCTTATAATCTATTTAAATAAACTACACTGCAGGTTGTTGCAGTCATAATTTATAGACATGTATGAGAAAAAAATGACTAAAGACAACTATATCCAGAAGGTAGCACTTAGCAAAAATGGGTATGTAAGCAAAAATTGCCAACAAATACCTTAAAATAAATGGGAGCCATATCACCCACTTCCTTGGGGAGAGGAATACATTCATAAACCATGTGATACTGTTTCTTCATGCTCATATTTGTTTCTAAAAAAATGCAGTCCAATTCTTTACATTCAAACATCTTTACCAACGATTTCCTAAACATCTAAGGGAAGGAAGAAAACAAAGACACGTGTATACTTAAGTATTTCTTCTCACCTACATATGGTAAAAACTTAAATTAAAACTGTGTGTTTAATGAAATAATTTGAGGTGATCAATTCCATTAAAAGCAAGATGTTCTCCAAGTTCAACATAAAAATATACTATATGTAGTTCAATAATAATCATTTTTAGTTATATAAAAACATTGTTATTGTAAGATATATCAAAACTATGTTATTTATTTGTTTTAGAAATACATGATAGTAGAGTGTATTTTGACACATTATACCCAAAACTATTTTATACTTCAGAAAAATATAGAGGTTCCAAAATATGGGGACAATGTAAAATTCCTACATTCCTTGTAGAATATACTGGGAAAACAGGAAGTCCTCCTTATTTTCCACATTTAAAACTATTATTATTCATATAATTTCCCATTTTTATTTAATCAATACACCTGTACTGAAATTTCTTATAATCTATTTAAATAAACTATACTGCAGGTTGTTGCAGTCATAATTTATATTATCACATTATAAAATCAATTAAATATGACTAAATAATTTTGAAGTTTAAAGTACTTTTCTTAAAAATACTTGAGCCACATGAAGTTAATTATGCAGCATTAATGCTATAATATTTTTAGGTTTTTAAAATACATTGTATCTAAATAAAAAGTTATCCAAAGACAATGTTATAAGAGAGAACAGAAGACACACATTCATCTCTACTCTCTCCATGGAGTAACCCTTTGAAAATGGCATTAAAAGAAATTTATAAAAGGCATAAATCTACTTGAACAAAAAGAATGAGAGAAGATGCAATGAAAATCAAATCATCCCATGATATCTGACTTAAATGCTAGAAAGCTGGTTCATACCTTTCAGGGGAGAAGAGGAAACTGCAGGGATGGCAGGGAAGATACCCAGGATGCCCTACAGAACCCTCAAAAGCCTCAGGGATGCAGAGGTCAAGGTGTGTCTAAAAACAGATGACTTAGATGAAAAGTTTTTTAAAAAGCAATTTGCATGCCAGATCCTCTCTCTACCAGCAGAATACTAGATTATTCTCTGGAAAAAGTAACTCAAGATAGCCGATCTGGGAAAAGCAGACACAATTCAGAGCATACAATCTGAAAACAGGAAAAGTTACTTAATGTTCTTAAATACTCAACATTTTGTCATCCTCTGCTTTCTAACACACTCATCTCCCTAATTCTGGTAAGCAAGCTTAGACAGTACAGGCTGGAGATTCAAAGTCTTTTCTGGAGGATCTGAATAGCCCAAAAGAAAGAACAAAAGGCCAACACTGGCAGTTTCCAAGTGAAATGGCCCCACCACATCACTCAGTGAGGGCCACCATGAACTACTCTCCTTTCTCATATCACCAATTTGGGATATTTAACAAATGGCCCATAGAGTCTGACTATAGCACATGTTCAAGCATACTTGACAAAGTGAGAAGAATAAACTTAAATGGAATGAAGTACCACTATGTATTTAACAAAACTAACATTGTGAATCTTACTTATTTGAAATTTGTGATTATTAAGTATGCTCTTGATAAAACTTACCTTTGAATGTTCTTCTAAATATGAAAGTTACATTTAAATAGCTCCTGCTTTGCAAACAATATTTTGTGCTAAGTCAAGTTACTTTTTAAAATACATTCAACGAAAGAGGAATAATTATAAGAAATATATTCTAATAGTTACTCAACTAATTTGAATTGTGCCTATATGAAAGTGAAAACAAAAACCAAGCAAACTGCACTTCTTCAAATATGCTAAGATTCACATATTTCATTATTTCACCATCCTTTAATAATTGAACTGCTAGTAATTTTTTTCCTTTACTACACAGAAAGAGCTTTACTACCATTATTTGCATAAAACAATTGTCTTTTCCTCCCTCACTCAATTTTCCATAATATACCCAGCTTACAAAACTCTGCTAAACTATACTGTAACCTGTACCAGAATATATTATACCTTTGTACAGAAATAATGAATGATTTTACATCTGTATTTCTCATAGTAACTAAAATACCATGTTCATGTACTCAATATCTGATATTTGTTGAACTAAATAAATTTCTTCTATATTCACCTCAATGTTTTTCATCAAATAGTTTAATTTCTTACAAAAATTTATAAGGCATACACACTAGATTCTCATAACTACTTAAATATTTTTGGCACTGTATTTCATTCTGAGTCAAATCAATTTTAAAATACACTCCAGAAAAGTCCTACAATAATTAAAAACCAAGTTCTCATTGTTTTTGTTGTTGTTTTCCCTTAAATTCCCTACTGTTACAGGCACCCACCACTAGGGATGAAAACAAAAACTTTCCACATCAAAAATCTTGTCCACATTCTTACTCTTACTTGGCCTTCTATGCAACAAAACAATTTCCCCTTTTTTCACTTTCACAGTATCAGTTTTAAAAGCACAGGGAGTAAGAGGCTAAATTTCATAAAATACAGCCAAAATATCTCATTTGGCATCTTTAACAGCATTCTGAAAAATCTAGTATGTACAATAGTCCTTTCCAACTAGCATTTCTAACTAGTGCTTGCTGTAATCTCTATTTAGTTGTCGGGCATTTAAAAAAATATGCATGTTCTCCCCCGACACCACCCACACCTGTATCCCATCATTATGAGGTCTTGAAATAATTAGCAACAATTTTACCCATGTTGGGCCTTTCAATCTCTTGAAAAATCAGTCACTAAAACAGATTCCTGAATCCAAAAGCTGGGCCATGTTATGAAAGGAAAGAGACAAAAAATAAAGCTAGTAACAAAATCACCACAGCAAGAAAATGGATTCATTATAGGAAAATATAGCAACTGCTGACTGACTCCCAAATTTCTTTATGTTATCTGAAAATTTCTTTCCTTTTGGCTGAAATTTACTAGCTTACTATGGTAAGAATGATTATCTCATGCTACTCCAAGTACTTATTTGAAATTTAAGATTGATTTAGGTAAAGATAATTGTTACTTTGTCACATAATAAGTTTTCAAAACACTGAGTAATAGGAAGCAATATTAAAAGGTAGGGTACACTGGGAACACTATAACCACAGATATATACAACAATGAAAATACAAGTTTGAAAATTAAGAAACTAAATCATTGAGCAAAGGTATAAAACCTGTTAGAACGTATCATGAAAGTTTGCAAAATCTGCTCATGAGCTATATGATGACTAATGAGCATTATCATGCTGACCTGAATTTCTTCCCAGATATCCTCATCCAATAAGGTAGCTGCTCGATGATGCTGCAAAGGGACTATCAAGCAGTGACCCTCAGTAAGAGACTGGAAGTTGGGTAAACATAAATAAACCTGTGGAGGGAAATTCCAAAAGTGAAATATTGTTATTTATTCTTAGTTGTTATACATGCACCCCCTGGTAGGGAAAATGAATATTTATACAAAGTATACTTGTTTACAAGACATATATTTATTTTAATATTTTAAAAGATTTTTTTTTAATTTAAGATTTTTAAACTTAAAACTGAACTATACCCTCCAGCTCTTTTTATTATTTTATTTTCACATAGTTTCACTGAGTTTCCCAGGCTGGCCTCAAATGTGTGATCCTCCTGCCTTAATCTCCTGAGTAGCTAGAATTACAGATGTACAACACTTCACCTGGTGAAAACGATGAAAACGACATTTAATAAACTGGATATTTAGAATACAAATTTCAATTTTCATTGCTACACATCACACAATAACTAAGATTCCCCAAGACAGGGCAAGAATGAATGACTTTATCCTTGATTTAAGGGAGCTATATAATTTCAAAGCTCTTGAAACAACACAATCTTTGAAAGAATATAAGATACACGGCATGACCAGGTAGAATAGTATGAGTATGATGCCTGTTAATCAGTCTTTCCTTCTCTCATTAGCTGAGAAAACATAATTAACCCAGCTAAGAGAGAAAGGAAATTACCTTAGGATGACTTTGTTGCTCTGGTTAAGCTGTTTATTTACAGACGTGAATCACCTAATATCTGGTGCAATTTTCCATTATATACAAATTGTCTTTTCTAAAAAAAAGGTCAATTAGTACATATACAAAAAGTCAATTAAACAAAAGGTTTCATGAGAAGCATAAATAATATTCTGCAAAAGGGCTTGATCTTATTTTCTCTTATTTTTTGTTACATTTTAGAGCCTTTGCTCATGCTATCCGGTCTCCTATTCTACCATCAAACTATCACAAGACCTGTATCTTCCAGGAAGCCTTTCTTGATACTCTACAGTGACTTAAATATTCTTTTTTATTCCCATAACACTCCTATACACATTCATTAAAACTGATCTGCTTATGTGATATCTGCACCCTCATAAAACTATAGGGACTAGAGGGAATTTAGTCATCTTTAAATATCTAGGACCTAACCAAGGGCCTAACATACAATACATGCTCAATAAACAAGTTTGATGGTTAAATGAATTATTAAAGTTTTGTTTCTTTTTCTAAATCAAAATAAAAGTAGGTGAGTGGGATCATGGAAGAGTATTAAAGAATGAGCACAAATATTACTTAGTAATATAATATTTATTTGACTCTTTACAGGAAAAAAAATCCCATAGTTTGTTGAAAATACTAAAAACCATATCACAAAAAGTACAAAATTCACATATGACATGATAGTCTATGTAGGAAATCATAAAAAATCAAAAGAATTTCTAGAACT
Source organism: Callospermophilus lateralis (assembly GCF_048772815.1). Lineage (NCBI taxonomy): Eukaryota > Metazoa > Chordata > Mammalia > Rodentia > Sciuridae > Callospermophilus > Callospermophilus lateralis. The sequence goes on along the minus strand of NC_135306.1, from coordinate 119,860,368 downwards.
ACTGAGTGATAATAATAAAATCACAGGGTATGAGATTAAGATGCTAAAGTCAATTGGTTTCTGATGTAACACACATAGGAAATTTGAAACTGAAAATACAATAACATTTATAATAGCACCCCCAAAATGTAATACTTAGGTATAAATCTAACAAAATATGTATAAGACCTAGGGGAGAAAACTGAAATTCTGACAAAAGAAAGAACAAAATATCTAAATAAATGCAACAACATTATGTTCATGGATTAGAAGATGCAATATTATTATCAATTCTTCCCCAATTGATCTATAGATTCAATGTAATTTCAATCAAAATCCCAAAATTTTTTTTGCAGATATTAAAAAAATAGTTCTAAATTTTCATATGGAAATGCAAAAGGCCCAGACAAGTCAAAGCAATATTAAAGAACAAAGTTGGGGAACTCCCACTACCTAATTCCAAGACTTAATATAAAGCTACAGTAATGATATAACAATGTGGTATTGGTGAAAGAATGGGTAAACAGATCAATGAAAAAAAAAAAGAGCACCAAAATACACCCAAACAAATAGAGAACTGACCTTTGGCAAAGAAGCACAGAACAGTCAATGCAAAAAGAACTCTTTTTCAACAATTGGTACTAGAGCAAATGGATAGGCATATGAAAAGAAAAAATGAACCTCCAGCCAGATCTTATACCTTCCACAAAATGCAAAAACCACAAAACTTCTAGAATTATAGGAGAAACTCTAGGTAGCCTTGAGTTTGATCAGTTTGTAGATATAACACCAAAAGCACAATCCATTAAAGAAAAAACTGGTAACTTGAACTCTATTAAATACTTCTGCTCTGCAAAACAATGTTTAAAACAATGAAAACAGAAGTCACTGAGTGAGAGAAAATACTTGCAAAACAGATATCTTATAGATGACTTGGGTCCAAAATATGTGAAACAAAACACACAAAACAACTACCACCACAACCAACAACAAAAAGGTCTCTTTTAAAGTTCAACAAGAAAACAATTAAAAATGGGCAAAGCTTCCAGGCACAGTGACACATGCCTATAGTCCCAGTTACTGAAGAGGCTGAGGCAGAAACACAACTTGAACCCAGGAGATCAAAGTCAGCCTTGGCAACTTAGTGAGACTCTATCTCAAAGGGAGAAAAAAAAAAGAAGAAAAAAAAAAAAGGCAAAACTTTTAACAGTCACCTGTCCAAAGAAGATATAGAGATGGCAAATAAGCATATGAAAAGATGGTCAACATTCTTGCTTTCAGAAAATTGCAAATAAAACAACAGTAAAGCTGAGCAGTGGCACACACATATAATCCCAACTACCTGGAGTCTCAGGCAGACGATTACAAATTCAAAGCCAGCCTCGGCAAATTAGTAAGATCCTGTCTAAAAATAAAAATTTAAAAAGTGCTAGGGATGTAGTTCAGTGGTAGAGCATTTGCCTACCATGCATGAGGCCCTGGGTTCAATCCTCAGTACCACAAAAACAACAAAATATTACTATAAAATTGGTGAAACTTTGGTGGATGGTGGATATATTCATTATTTTAATTGTGGTGATGGTTCAAAGGTACACACATCAAAAAACTGTACACTGTCAATATGTGTGGTTTACTTACAACAATTATAACTCAATAAAGGTGGAAAAAATAGAAAAAAGAATTACTAAAATCCAAAAAAACTGACAATACCATATGCTGGCAAATATGTGGCATAATAGAAACTCTTGTTCACTGCTATTTGGAATGCAAAATTGGTAGACACTTTGGAATATAGTTTCTTACAAAGCTTAAGAAAGCTTCATAAAATCCAACTAGTATTTACCCAATTGATTTGAAGACTTCTGTATATATAAAAACCTATATGCAAATGTTAGTAACAACTCTATGCATAATTGCCAAAAATTGGAAGCAAATAGGATGCTATAGGTGAAATAACACACTAGTACACCACAGAATGGAGAACTGTTCAGCAATAAAAAGAAATACCTATCTAGCCATGAAAATATGTGATAGCACCTTAAATGCATATTATAAAGTGAAATAAATCAGTCTGAAAAGACTACATCACTTATGATTTAAATTATATGGCATTTTAAAAAGGCCAGTAGAGACATCAAAAAGATTAGAAGATGTCAAGAGTTCAGGGGGAAACAGGGATGTCTGAACAAGTGCAGCACCAGTAATTTTCAGGTCAGTAAAAATATCATTTTTATATTAATGGATATGTAACATTATGTATTTGTTAAAACCCATTGAATTTTAAAGCACAAAGAATAAATCGTCATATATGAGATTAAAAAGAAAATTTAAGTAATTCCAGTAAGGAATGTAGGCTATAACAAGAGAATCTAATTGCTTTATAATATGCAAAATAACCTCAAAGAAAAGAATACAAAGCAAAAGGTGTGGACCTAAGTGAATCTAGAAATAAGTGGAGTCTGCAGACTAAAGGCCTTTTGGATATAACTAGATACAACCACTGCACTCTAGTATAAAAAGTTGCTTCCCACAGGAGTACAACCTAGCAATTCTGATAGAATTGAACTGGAATGGAATGATTAAGTAAATGGATGATGGGTAGCTGGATATTCACTGTTGGGGTGAGAATTTACAGATCAGCATAGAGAGGAAACTAGAATAATTCCTGTGGTAATGGATTAAGAGTTGAAGATATCAATATGAATTCACATTTAGCTTGATATACATACAGATGGTTACAAAGAGCAACAGTAATAGATAAATGTATCTACTAGCTTATACACATATGTATCTTTTTACTCCTCCTGCCAGAGGGACTAAAAGAACACCATGCCAGTAGCAATGAGCACACCTAAGTATACTGATCTTGATCCATTCTCCAATACAAGGAATATGGACTCACTGAAGAAGTGGCCAACTCTAGGACTCAGCTAGGAGAAATGCAAGATGAACCTGAAGCACTTTATAGTGTCAAAAAGTAAGAAAAGATTTTTTAAAAAACAAAAAACCCCATCGATGGGAGTATGTCAAATGAATACTAAAAGAATTCTCAATAGCCATGTTGAACAATAAAATAAAGCAGTATTAGACTACAAGACAAAACACTAAATAAGTATAAATGAGTTAATACATAATGAGGAAAAAGGAGATAAAACTACCGTGCAGAAAAATTCCAAGTTTTTTATTTAATGTAGAAAGAGGACCTATCACTACTGCTTGAGTGTGGGCTGCGTGGGCTGACTTCCTTCCAAGGGGTATATATGGTGGGAGGGATAAGGGGCAACAGATATAGAAACATGAAAAACACTAACTCGACCAGGTGATCAATGTTGATGCCAACAGTGACATGTCATGTGACAGCATGTACCACTGATATAAGAAAGGCATTTTAGCTTTGTGGAATTCCTTTCAAATAGTAAAATCCCAGTCTAATTAGACAAATTCCAATAGAGGAAAGAATGTCTAAGCAGTACTCCTCAAAACTATCAAGGTTATCAAAAACAAGATAGTCTAGGGAACTGTCCATGCCAAGAGAAGCCTAAGGAGACATGACTCCTAAATGTAATATAAAACCTAGGGTGGATCATGAGAAAGAGGATATAAGGTAGAAATGTGAAAAAACTATTCAGTAACAATATAAGTAATTATTAATTGACTATTAAAAATGTATTGTACTAGTACAAAATGTTAAAAATAGAGGAAACCAGCCATGGGGTATATGAAACTATATACACAAACTTCTTAATTTTTTGTAAATATAAAACTGTTCTAATAAATAATATACATTTTAAAATGTAAAGGACAATGTTAAGACAAAAAGGAAAACAAAAAACTTTTATTAAAAATAAAAGGATAGGGATGATCAGAAAGTTATTAACTGTCTGATTCTAAGTAATACTAATATAACCTCATTAACATACTTGGATTTATTACTTTAAATATTACAAATTCAAGCTCAGTGAAAACTATTGAATTGCTCTGAAATACTGTTTGCTATTTCACCTTAGGCTCCAAGTAATTCCTTAAAAACTCACAATCATATGTGACTCACTAAGGGAAACTCACAATCATATGTGACTTACTAAAGAGAAAGACCTCTGGTTTGTCCAGGTGAAGAAAATGATCTATAGTTAAAATGGGTGAGACAGGCAGTCAGATACTGTAGGAAATTGATGAAATTCTTTGTAATCAATATTTAAAATATTGTCTCCCTGGACACAGACTATTTTCAGTATACTAGAAAAAATGAAGTCATGTAAAATAATCCCCAAACTTCTAAGGCGTTATAGAAACATGTTAAATGTTACTTAATGTTTAATTATTCCTATATTTTTTAAAGGTATAAATGACACTAAAGGGGAATAAATATTTATTACATAAAAGAAATTAAAACCCAAACTGACTATCCTAATGATCTAAAAATATTAAAGATTGGGGGTGGGGTTCACGCCCACATAAATAGACAAGAGTATATAAACAAATAAATAAATGTTTGTGTCTATTCCCCAAACTACCAGTTCCTGAAATTAGCATTCATTCTTTCAGCTTCTTAAACTATCACTTTTTCTTACTTCACTCCAGCCTTCTTTCTGTTCTATGAATGCCAAACTCATTTCCTCATGACTTTTCACTCACTGATGCCCCTTCCTGAAACATATTCCTTCATAACTTCATATCTCTTGCTCTTTCTCATCTTATACAACTTACTAAAATACCTCAGAAGTCTACTTTTTAAAAAATTATATACTCCACCATCATTTTATCCCATTTCCTTACTATATTTGCTCTATAAAAATTAACTGTCTCTTAAATTAGGACCATTATTACTTTGTTTATTCTCTGTTCTATTTCCTTATAACACAATCTTCAAAAGTATACCTAATTCTCCACTTTTCTCATAAGTAATTAGATTTACAGATACAAAAAAATATTTACCTAATGTAAGAATAAATGTTAATTGAAATAAAGCCCTATTATGTACAAGGAACAGAACCAGATGACTGCTATATGATGGCTAGGGAAAGCTACATCTGTTCATGAAGTTTGATGACTAGAGTGGAGGTCTAATAACCAAGTTTAAAAATGTAGTAAAAATCTTCAAATTGTGAGCTATTATTATATGAAGAAACAAGTTTTATGAGAAAGTATAAAAAGAAAGTGAAGCTACTTCAGATTGAACCCCTCTGAGGTGACTTTAATGCTAAGCCTGGTACAATGTCACAAGGCTGATAAATGATAGAGGCAGAATCTGAGGTCAAGAAATGTGATTCCAAAGTCTGCAGCTTAATCACTTCCCAGTAGCTCCTCTCAATAAAATAGAATCACTCAAGATGTGAGCTTCATGTCATTTTAATATTTATACTTTCTATGGAGGAATTGTGGATGGAAAAAATATTGAAACACAGAAAAAACAAAGACATTCTTTAGGAATCTTAGAGATATATGAAGAAAGAGGCAAATCTACATATACTATAAAATCTTCTCATTAGATCAATAAATGTCATATTTCTTACCTTAATACCTATTGCAACAATAAGGTGCTTAGGAAATTGAGAGCTGTCAAAACAATAAAGACATTTTTCCATTTGTGCAGCAAGACTCTGATGCTCAGCAATAGCTCTTTTCCTCTGGTTCTCTTCCTCTTCACCAAGATGTTGTCTCTCAGCTGCTTTGGAGACAAACATGTCATCCAGAGTATAATAATCTCCATCAGTTTTTCCCATAAACTGAAAAATCAATAAAAGTAGTAGGGCAAAGAAGGCAGCAGTTAATATTTTATTGTATAATAGTATATCAAAATCTTATCTATGCGTTCTATGATAAAATTCATATATTAAGAAAAAAGAAAACTTAATTAAAATCTAAGTTTGTGAGCTGAGGATATTGCACTTACTGAGTTTGACCCAACAACAAAAATAAGTAAAGTCTGAACTTGATCTTCAAGGGTCAATTAATCATTATCATTATCATGAACAACATCATCACAGCTAAAGTTTACTGAATACTAACTATGTGCAATTCCATGCAATTGTATTATATTTTATATTCCAATGGGGGGACACTGTCATTTTCACTTAAGAGACAAGGAAACTGAAACAAGAGAGGCCAAGTAACTACCTTCATTCAAAAAATAAGCACACACACTATATAAACATGAAACTCTGCCTTATCTCCAGACACCTTTGCCATACCTTCCCCAATATAAACTATGAAAAAAGTAATGCTTTTAAAACATAAAACACAAATTTTATTCAAGAAGTTGTTTAAAACTTTTAAAAGCTCTACATTATATGGATGGTCAAATTACCTTAGGTGTAAGCTATAAAATCACACACAGAGAAAGACATAATTAATAAAAGCTTTGGTTCTTCAGCTAAAACAACCATAGAGAGACTGAATCTCCTATCTGTGTACCCTTGAAAAAGGATACTCAAAATCATTAATTATTAGGAAAATGCAAATCAAAACCACAATGAGTTAACCTCTTCACACTTTAGGATAGCTGGAATCAAACATACAACTGTTGTCAAGGATGTGGTGAAATTGAAATCCTTAGACACTGCTGGTAGTAATGTAAAATGACATAGCTGTTAGGGAAAACACAATGGTAATTCCTCAAACAAACACATTTTAACTCAAACAAAGGTTTGAGTTACCATAAGACCCAGAATTTTCACTTCTATCGAAGAGAAATAAAAACATATACCCATGTAAAAACTCAATACATAAATCTCTACAGAGTATTCTTCATACACTCAAAAGATGAAAACAACCCAAATGTTTATCAACTAATAAATGGATAAACAAACTGTGGTATATCCACATAATGGCATATTACACAGCCTTAAAAAGTAATGAAGTACTGATGCCTACAACAACATGGATGACCTGTAAAAACATTATCTCAGTGAAATAAAGCCAGTCACACATACATACATAAAGAAATGATTATATAATTCCATTCATATAAAATTAAAAGGAAAACTATAGTGACAAAATAGATTAGTGGTTGGTTAGGGGCAAAAAGGGAAAAGTTGAGAGAATTAGGAAGTGATAATTAAAAGGTATAATATTTCCTTTTGAGGTGATAAAATGTTCTAAAATTGGCAGTGGTGAAACTTGTACACTATAAATAAACCACTGAATTGTACACTTATAAATGGGTGAATTGAATGATATATTAATTCTATCTTAATAAAGCTATTTAAAAAGAGCAAGACTGGTGCTGGGGATATAGCTCAGTTGGTAGAATGCTTGCCTCACATGCACAAGCCCTGGGTTCAATCCCCAGCATCACACACATATACAAAAAAAAAACTAGCCAGGCATGGTGGCACGCACCTGTAATCCCAATGATTGGGGAGATTGAGGCAGGAGAAGCACAAGTTCAAAGCCAGCCTCAGCAATTCAGTGAGGTCCTAAGCATCTTCAAAAGACCCTGTCTCTAAATAAAATATAAAAAGTGCTCGGGATGTGGCTCAGTGATTAAGCGCCCCTAGGTTCAATCTCCAGTACCAAAAAAGAAAAAAAAGAATTCATTTCATCTAAAGAGAGAGATAGGGCCTTTGCCCTCTGCTTCTCAGAAAAATTCTCTAAACCTTCAGAATGTCTTGCCTGATAAGGATCTGTGTTCACCTAGAATCCTTGGGCCAAACTAGATAGTAAGTGCTAACAGTGTATTTTATTAAGTGGCTTTATTATATGGCTTTAGGCTGAATATCAGCTCCACCTCCAAAGCAGAAATCAAGGTCAGCAGCATGGTCAATTATTCATGTCTATGTGACAAAAGTCTAATAAAAATTCTGCAAACTAAGGCTTGAGTGAGCTTCCATGATTGTGGCAATATTTTGTGTATATCATCACAAATCATTCCTAGAAGAAGCCCTGCATACAAGTCCCAACTGGGAAAGGACAACTGGCAACTTTATACTCAGAGCTCTCTTAAGACTCTGTTCTACATGTTTTTTCCTTTGTCTGATTTTAATCTGAATCCTTCCTGTGTAATCAGCCATTACCATGAGAACAACAGCTTTAAGTGAATTCTGTGAGTTCTTCTAGCAAAATATTTAACCCGAGGGTGATCATGGGGTCTGATAAACTTATAGTTGGTGTCAGAAGTGTTGGTGGGCTTTGGGACACTCTAACATGTTTAGCTGGCTGGTTAGGAACTCAAAACACAATTAAAGAATCTGTAACAAGGAGGTCTGGGAATACAGGTCTCCAGATGAATATAGACTAGGAAGACATTTGTGTTCTATATAAAAATACGTAAGTCACTAGCCACTCCCACCATTGCCCCAACAAGTTTATAAACAAAGTGGCCATGCAGAGATAGGAAATATGTATGAATTCAGTAACATGAATTTTCACTCACCAAAATCAAACTGGCTATGGTCACTGCTGAATGCCTAATGTGCCAACAAGAAAACAATACTGAGAATCTAATATGGCAGTTACCTGGTGGCAAGGTGAATACATGAGTGCTTCCATGACACAAAGGCCAGTGCTTTGTTCTTACTGAAATACATATCTTTTCTGGATATGGATTTTCCTTCTTTGCATACAATGCTGCTACCAAAACTGTGTGGGGACTTACACTATCATGGATTCTACACATCACTACTTTTGACCCAGGGATTAATTTCACAGCAAATGAAGTATGGCAATGGCTCTATGCTCACTGAATTCACGTTTCTTACCCTGTTCTCAATCATCTGAAGTAGCTGGCAAAATATAACAGTGAAATGACTTTTTGAAGATTTAATTACAAATGCCATCTAGGTGGCAACAACATGCAAGAGTATAGTAATACCCTTTGGGATAACTCTTTGCTTTCTGAGCTAGGTTAGATAGCACTGTGCATTGACAGAAGAGACACAAAAAAGGGGATATACAATCATGGACAAGCTAATGAATATCTCTCAGCTAAGTTCTTGTTTATTAAATGGATTAATACCAATACTGACAGATATTTATAAGCATTAATGTATGTAAAGAGTCTGGCATAGAACAAGTCCTCAAAAAATGGTAGTTGTTAATATGTTTTCCCAGATACTCCCAGTAGAGTGTTCTCAAATAAGGGCAATTTTGTGACCAAGCCACTCCCCAACCTGGGGATATCTGGCAATGTTTGGAGACATTTGGGGCAGGAGAGATTGCTACTGGTATTGACTGGGTAGATGCTGCTAAACAGCCTACACAGATAGTTCTTCCATAATAGTTAGCCAGCCCAAAATGTCAAAAGTACCAAGGTTAAGACACCTTTTCCCCGAGGAATTCAGATGACGTTGTACGGAGTTATTCTGTGTTCACTACCAATAACCATCTACATGAACTGGAGACTTAACATAAAATATTACTAATAATCTGTTTCATCAGTTTCTAAATTCAGTTCTAGAAATAGAAGAAGTTGGTGAAATAACATAAATATTAAGCATACAAAAATATTAAATATCTTCTAATCTTAAAAAGTAACTTGTTTTCCCATTCTGAAATCTAAATTTTAAAAAACCCTAAAATTTAACAAATTTATTTGCATGTTAGAAAAAAATCAAATACTAATATGATCCTTAAATGAAAACTGAAGACTTTTTTTAGCATCATTATGTAGAAACAATGGTGTGAAACAAACTTATGTAATTAATATTGCAGTATTACACAGAGATTACTAACTATAGCCTAATTCTTATCAAAGCATTTTAAGTTTATGACACTGCTTTTAAATCAAGTTTTAATCAAAACTCTAAAATTATCTTTCAAACTCCAAATCCTCAAATTCATTGGAAAAAAAGATGAATTTGCTAATGAAATATAAATTTCATATGATGCTTTACCCTTTTTTCCTTAAAGAGAAAAATGGAAAAAAACTATTAAATCAGTATATTCAATTAAAAATAATTTAAATTTAGGTCAAAATCTGAGAGAACTGTCCAGTGGTCCTTATAAAACCTCACCATAGTGAAGAACTGGGACCTCACCACATTAATATTGTGAGAGGAGGCAATATTAATGAGTATAGAACATCTGTTGAAGATAATGAAAAAAGTTCTGGAAATGGATCATACTGCTATTCGTATAACACTATGAATGTATTTATGCCATTGAATTGTATAATTAAAATGGTTAAAATATTAAAGTAATTAATTAAGAACTGGGACCTCACCCATTAATATTGCTATTTTATTTTCTTTTGTGAAGAAGGAGGAGAAGAAAAAATACTGAGGAGAATGTAGAGAAACTGGAACCCTTGTGCATTGCTCCTAAGAATGTAAAATTATACAGCCTCTATGGAAAACTGTGGTGGTTCCTCAAAGTTAAGCAGAACTACCATTTGATTTAGAATTCCATGTCTAGATATAATACCCCTCAATACTGAAAGCAGAGACTCAGATACCTGTACGATAACAATGTTCACAGCACTATTCACGGTAGCTAAAAGGTGGAAACAACCCAAATGTATATCAATTAATAAATGAGAAAAAATATAATTCATTCTTAATAAGGAATGAAATTCTGACACATAATATAACATGAATGAACTAAAGACATGCTAAGAGACAAAAGTCAGATACAAAATGACAAGTAGTGTACATGATTGTACTTATGTAAATTACCTAGAAGGTGGAAATTCATAAAGACTCAGAGAGAAGGAGAAAAGAGAAAGAGTATGAGAAGGGGAGGCACTGTTAATGGGTATAGAACATCTGTTTAAGATAATGAAAAAAGTTCTGGAAATGGATCATACTGCTGTTTGTACAACACTGTGAAAGTATTCATGCCACTGAACTGTATATTTAAAGTGGTTAAAATCTTAATAGTTGTTATGGTTAAAAACAAAACTGACTCTGAACTAAAGAATGTTAAGTAAATTAATTCTCTGGCGTTCCTACCTCTCTCCCACTTGCTGCACCCATCAAATGAGTTTCAGAAAAATAAACTGTTTAGTTAAGCAGCTTGGAATGGATTAATGCCAACATCTTTTTCAGTCCCATATAAAAGCAAAATATCACCTCTCCCATTTTTTGACACACAAATTTCAAATTTCCTTTAGGGGATGTCAGAAGAAAATAGACATGATTTCACATGCTTGGATTAGCTTCTTCCAAATCTAATTTCACCCTGTATCTACAAAATGTCTATGAGAATCGAAATGTCTACCATGAAAACTAAAATGACCAAAGGGTGTTACAAGAAGTTGGCAATTTCAATATCCTTTATCTTATTCTAATCAAATTTTTAATAAAGGTATGTCAGTTAATCTCTCAAGATTTTTTTATTAATGCTACAGTTTGCTGAAAATAAAACAGTAAAAAATTAAGTTCTACTGTGTATTCTGGAAGTATGCAATGGGTATTTTAAAGTTTACTTCCATCAGAAAATATATTAAACCCTAAAAAGAAGTGTAACACAGGAATAATACAACTATCAATAGAAATACAAACTTCTGTTATTAGATGATAAAATCATCTGAAAATTTAAGGTAAAATCCTAATTACCTGTGAAGGAATCAGGTAAATTTTCTTCTCCCTTACTAGTCTTCTCTTGTACCTTCTGTTTTTCCTCCCTCCAGCCCATTTTTAATGCTTTGTCATACAAAAAGGACAAAATTACTGCCCACAGTGCAAACAAAATTAATGAGGAAAGATGTATATAGATCTCATGAAAATGTGGCAGAGTTTATGTTGCCAAGGAAACACTGACGTCTTAAATTTTAAATGGAAGAGTTTATATTTAAACAATGTTGAAGTCAATACAATGTATTTTAAGAAAGAACAAATTATTATTCCCAATACCAATAAATGACACATGCAAATTAGACAAAGACAATTAAATCTAGGTGGTAATCAACAACTATCCATTAACATGAGTCATTTGAAAGGCAGTACTATTTAATGACAAAAGCTGGCCTGGGAGTTAAAAATTGAAGCTCTGGTGCTGCCTTTTGCAACGCATTAGATCGGGAATTAGGAAAGTCACTTGGTATTGCATAAGCCCTTTGATTCTCTTGGAGTCTCAGTTTCCTCACTTGTAAAATGTGGAAGGTTAAGCAATATTAGTAAGGTCCCTTCCCAAAATATTAAATTCTTGATTCTATTATTTCAAAGGAAGATAATATATGTTTAATATATGTAGAAAATCATAATAAATACACTGGTATATATATTGTAAGAAAATAGATGAATATTCCCTTCTTTTTCTGGATATTTCTTACTGTTCCTTTCTTTCATTAATTATGTAGAATATTTTTGTAAAAACCAAGAAATATAGAAAGTATTAAAAAAATAATTCCCTATTAAAACAAGTAAAATCAAGTTCATATTTGGCATCAGGTGCCTTCTTGACCTCATTATAAGTAAGAGACATTATTAAAGTTGTAAAAATACAATTGGAAAGACTGAATATAACCTGAATTAAAGAGTTGCAAGAAAAAAGTGGATAGTAAAAATCAAATGAATCAATATAAGATATCAATAAAAAGTAAAATATACACCAACAGCAAAAGACAACTGGATATGTTTGAATACATACCAGAGGGAATATCAGACTTATTGTCTAACATGAACTCTTTCCTGTCTCTTAGTTTAAAGTAGATCTCTGGTATTGCTCTCAAAAGACTTTGTCCTTATCTTTCACAGAAATTTGCACTTTCATAATTACAGAATTAGTTTTTTGTAATTATCTATTTTTCTTTTCCTTCAAAAGCCTATAAGCTCCAAAAGCAAGGAGCATGTTTCCTCATGATATCAGCAGTAAGAGAACACACATTGAATGAGATCAACTAATATTTGTTGAAGATGGCAAAATTGAGTAGGTCACTTTCCAGGCTACTCTATGGCATAAAATCAATTAAACAGGCAGCTTCTCAGAAAGGTGGGTGAACAAAAAACAAAACAATAAGTGGGGGACTTTACTGGAATTTAATATTGGACACTCAAAAGCAGATAGAGGACTTAGGAGATTGGATACAATAAAATAAGGACAAAATCTCCAGTGCCACAGCTGCTACTGAGGCATTACCATAGCAGTCCCTCAATGAGCACAGTGAAGGGATACAGAAATTTAAAAAACGCACATTTTTAGGAGGACTAGGAAATATCTGAGTACAGAGATTTAGAAATCAAAAACACAGCCCAACTAAACTGAAAGTAATGCTGCACAATAGCCTTGTATGGGAAAGAAACCAAATCTCTCCCAGTAGCATGCAGAGGACAGAAGAAGGAACCATTTTGCAACCACGGCATGGGGACCAGCAGCTGAGAGAGATGATTCCTGACAAACCCTAGTCCAGCCTAAAATATAGGCCTATCAAACTCATACTCAAGACACAGAGTATGCCTAAACAACTAGGAGAAAATCAAACATGAAGAGAGGTTTACACAAGTGATAACTGGTCCTTGAAACCCAAATGGCTCTCTCTCCCCCTCCTATCTGGCTGCTTGCAGGACTGGCCAGGAGAGGCACACCTGGCCAGAAATTTGAAAGAGTAGGTGCAGGAGAGATTGACTTGTAGATTGAACCTAAGACCAGGAAACTTAGATTATACAGGTGAGATAGTGAACTAAGAATTGGCTCCTCAACCACACAAATAGAACTCAGGGGAGATCCCTGGGGTGTAATCTTCTAGCATGGACCAGAAATTGGTGGGCCTAGAGGTGTATGATTTTAAATCTTCAGACCAACTGGCATCCAACTGGTGAAGAGACTGGGGCCTACCTAAACCTAAACCTCACTTCCAGGAGTTCCCCATGGGATTACCTCTCTCACCCTAGCAACCACACACTCATACTCCAGACAGCCCCACCTAACCACTGAGAAGAGAAGCTGAGAAATTTTTGAACTCCAACAGAAACAACTTTTTAACTTTTCATTAGGATTTTTTTTTTCTTTTCTCTGCTTAATTGTGGACCTAATGGTTCATGGACATTTATACATATTCATATTTTTTTCTTTTCTCATGTCTATCATTTTTGAAACAAGTTATTTTTCATGAATCAGTATTTTGACAACTAAGAAGTTTGTTAGTATATTTCAGTCTTGTTTTGTTTTTTTCTTAATTTTAATTTTAAAAATTTTTACTTTATATTTTTATATATATATTTTTTTTTCTCTCACTTATCTGTTTCCCTTTAATCTCTGTCTGTTTTCTTCTGCTATCAGCCAAGCACTATGGTTCTCTCTTTCTATAACCTGAGTCGGGTTATAAGTTCAGCAGTAGAGAGCTTGCCTCGCACAGGTTAGGCACTGGGTTCAACTCTCAGCACCACATAAAAATAAATAAAATAAATAAAGATATTGTGTCCATCTTAGAAAAAAAAATCTTAAAAAAAAAAAAGACATAGACTGGTAGATTGGATCTAAAAACAAGATCCAACAATATGCTGTCTCCATGAGACTCACCTCATAGGCAAAGACATCCACAGACTAAAGGTAAAAAGATGGGATATATCATTCACATGGATCTCGGTAAACAAGCAAGGGTTTCTATCATATCAGGTAAAGTGGACTTCAAGCCAAAGTTAATCAGAAGTGATAAGAAAGGACATTTTATACTGTTAAAGGGAATTATATATCAACAAAACATGACAATTGTAAATATTTATGACCCCAGCATGGAGCATCTACATACATTAAGCAAACCCTTCTCAACTTCAAGAATGAAAAAGACCACAACACAATAATACTGGGTGACTTTAACACAACGTCTCTCAACACTGAATAGATCCTCTAGATAAAAATTAAATCAAGAAGCTATAGAACTAAAAAGTATAATTAGTAATTTAGACTTAACAGACATATACAGAATATTTCATCCATCAATGACTGAACACACTTTCTTCTTAGCAGCACACAGATCCTTCTCTAAAATAGACCATATCTTCGGCCACAAAGCAACTTTCAACAAATACAAAAAAACTGAGATAATACCTTGTATTCTATCAGATCATAATGGAATAAAATTAGAAATCAATGATAAAATAAAAATAGAATCTATTCTAACATCTGGAGACTAAATACGCTACTGAATGATAAATGGATAGCAAAAGAAATTAGGAAGGAAATTAAAAAAACACTTTTATAGGTAAATAAGAATAGCAATACAACATATCAAACTCTCTGGGACACTATGAAAGCAGTGCTAAGAGGAAAGTTCATTGCCTTGAGCTCACTCATTAAAAGAATGGAAAGTCAACAAATAAATGCCCTAATTTTACATCTCAAAGCCCTAGAAAAAGAAGAACAAATCACTAAAAGCAGTAGAAGACAGAAAATAACTAAAATCAGAGCTAAAATAATTTAAATTGAAACAAAATAAATAATTCAGAAAATTGACAGAACAAAACACTGGTTCTTTGAAAAAAATAAATAAAATTGATAAACCCTTAGCCAAATTAATGAAGAGAAAGAAAGAAAAAACTCAAATTACTAAAATTAGTGATTAAAAAGGAAATATCAAAACAGATACTACTGAAATATAGACGATAACCAGAAACTATTTTGAAAATTAATATTCTAATAAAATAGAAAATCTTGAGGACATCAACAAATTTCTAGAGACATATGACCTACTCAAATTGAATCAGGACATAGAAAATTTAAACACATCAATTTCAAGCAATGAAATTAAAGACACCATCAAAAGCCTACCAAGAAAGAAAAGCCCAGGACCAAATGGATTCTCAGCCAAGTTCTACCATACCTTCAAAGAATTAAAACCAAACCTCCTCAAATTACTCCATGAAACAGAAATGGAGGAAACCCTTCCAAACTCACTCTATGAAGCTAGTATCTAATACCAATAACAGACAAAGACACAACAAGTAAAGGAAATTTCAGACCCATATCCCAGATGAACTTAGATGCAAAAATTCTTAATAAAAATACTGGAAAATTACATACAAAAACATATTAAACAGATAGTGCACCATAATAAAGTGGGGTTCATCCAAGGGTTCAACATAAGGAAATCAATAAACATAAATCATCACTTCAATAGACTTAAAGACAAGAATCACATGATTATCTCAATAGATGCCCTCTTTCACCATCTCTGTTCAACACAGCCCTGGAATCTAATCAGAGACATTTGAAAACAGAAACTAAAGGGATACAGATAGGAAAAGAAGAATTAAATTATCCCTATTTGCCGATGACATGATTCTATATTTAAATTCTAGAATTCATAGATGAATTCAGCTAAGTAGCAGGATATAAAATTAACACCCATAAATCAATTGCATTCCTATGCATCAGTGATGAATCAACTGAGAGAAATTAGGAAAACTATTCCATTCACAATAGCCTCAAAAAACATAAAATATTTGGGAATCAATCTAATAAAAGAGGTAAAAGACCTCTACAATGAAAACTATAGAACTTTAAAGAAATAAATTGAGGAAGACTTAGAAGACAGAAAGATCTCCCATGTTCTTGGCTAGGTAGAATTAATATTGTAAAAATAGCCATACTATCAAAAACGCTATTCAGATTTAATGCAACTCCTATGAAGATTCTAATGACATTCTTCATTGAAATCGAAAAAGCAATCATGAAACTCACTTGGAAAAATAAAAGACCCAGAATAGCCAAAGCAATCTTCAACAAGAAAAGTAAAACTGAAAAAAAGCATCACAATACAAGATCTTAAATTATATTACAGAGTTATAGTAACAAAAACAGCATGGTATTGGCACCAAAACAGACAAAGACTTATACTAAGGAATAAAAGACACAGAGACAAGCCCACATAAATACAGTTATCTCATACTAGACAAAGGGCGTCATAAACATACACTGGAGAAAAGATAGCCTCTTCAACAAATGGTTCTGGGAAAACTGGAAATCCATATGTAACAAAATGAAATTAGACCTCTATCTCTACCCCTGCACAAAACTCAACTCAAAGTGGATCAAGGACCTTGGCATTAGACCAAAGACCCTGGGCCTTCTAGAAGAAAAAGCAGGCCCAATTCTCCATTTTGTCAGCTTAGGAACCAAATTCCTTGACAAGAGTCATAAAGTACAAGAAGTAAAATCAAGAATCAATAAATGGGATGGTTTGAAACTAAAAAAGTTTCTTCACAGCAAAGGAAACAATTAGGCACATGAAAAGAGCCTACAGAATGGGAGAAAATCTTTGCCACAGCACCTCAGATAGAGCATTAATTTCCAGGACATAGAAAGAGCTCAAAACAACACCAAAAACTAAATAACCCAATCAATAAATGGACAATGGAACTGTACAGATGCTTCACAGAAGAAATATATCAGTCAACATATATATGAAAAAATGTGCAACATCACTTGTGACTAAAAAAATGCAAATTACAACTACATTGAAAATTTACCTCACTCCAGTCATAATGGCACTTATTAAGAATACAAGAAACAATAAACAATGGAGAGAATGTGGGGAAAAAGATACACTCGTACACTGCTGGTGGGACTGCAAATTGGTGCAACCACTCTGAAAAGCTGAACAGAGATTCCTCAGAAAACTGGGAATCGAACCACCATTTGAGCCAGTTATCCCACTCATCAGTATATACCCAAATGATTAAAATCAACATACTACAGTGATGCAGCCACATTAATATTGACAGCAGCTCAATTCACCATAGCCAAGCTATGGAACCAACATAGGTGTCCTTCAACAGGTGAATAAATAAAGAAAATGTGGTATATATACACAATGGATTATTACTCAGCCATAAAGAAGAATGAAATTATGGCATTTGCCAGTAAATGGATGGAACTGTAGACCAACATTCTAACTGAAATAAGGCAATCCCAAAAAAAAACAAAGGCCAAATGTTCTCTCTCATGTGCAGGTGCTGACTTATATGGGGGAAGAGAAAGTGGAGGTTCACTGGATTGGCAGGGGGAAGTGTGGGGAAGGGAAGGAAAGAGGGATGGGAATGGAAAAGACAGTAGAATGAATTGGACATAACTTTCCTATGTTTATACATGAGTACATGACCAGTTTAAGTCCACATCATGTACAACCACAAGAATGAGAAGTTATACTCCAGGTACATATGATGTGTCAAAATACATTCTACTGTCATATATAACTAAAAATAACAAATAAAAATTTAAAAAAAATAAAGAAAGAAAAATTACTATTTTTCCTCTTCCAACTATTTCCAACTAGCTACTTCTCCTGAGGCCTAGAAGACATTTTAAGGGAAACTAGTAAATAAGGGAAGAGTAAAATTTAGGTATTTGCCATTAAAATATGTACCATTTAGATATCCTAAATCTAGGGATTAATAAGCTATGGGATAAAGTTCATTTACATGTTGTATATGGCTGCTTTTGTGTCAAAATAGCAGAGCAAAAAGCTGAAACAGAAAGCCAACCCTATTTACCATCTTGCCTATTAAAGAAAAACTTTATTGACCCTTATCCTTGACTAATGCCTTTCAAAATAATAAGAAGAAATATAATGGAGCTTTCACTGTCTCTTCGTGAAAATATTTAACATCTCTAAATTACCTATCAATGATATTACTTGTTCTAAAAAATGTAATAACTTAGTTACTTCATTTGTAAACTTAAAAATAATTAAGTACAGTATTTATAGACATGGTTAATATTCTAAATACTTCATAAGCTTTATTATTTCAAATTTTTTCCATAACTAATTATAGTTATTAGTGGTACAAAAACCCATTGTTACTATGCTATGTGATATTTGTCAGGCAGAACTAAAAATCACAATACCAAATCAGCATTTCCACAGTAACCTGTACCTCCATTAGTTCTACTGCAAAAAGGTAACAACTGGTATTGAAGTGTGCATTTTAAAAAACACCTTTGTCCTTTATTCTAATATAAAATTGCCTAATGTAATTCAAGTCTACCTTCTTCCCTTTGCTATCATATATGACTCAATCTTCACTCACCAAAAAAACATAGGAAAAACTTAACACAATTAATTATAGGAGGAGAAAGGGTTGGCATTGTCTTCATTTCCTTAGTTGCTTCAATCAAATTAACATCTCCATTAAGTAATAAAAACAAAACAATTTGCTTCGATAAAAATAACATCTTTTTCAAAATGTTAATACAACACAACTACACATTTGACAATATATAAGTCAGCCAAACCATCTCTTTCATAAAAATCAAGATTGAATTTATATCAGTTGTACACTTATTTGTCCAGTTTATAGTTTAACTTATGCAATCAATACTGGCTGATTTCTGCTTAAAATTTTTAGGAAATATCTAAATCATGTAAAAACAAAACAAAAAATGAATGGAAAGTGAAGAAAAGATTTACTGAATATCTACTGTCTATCATAAGAATTTCACTGTATATTACCTCTCAAAAGAATAGTAGAAAAATAAGATCAAAATATAAGAAACCATGAACATGCCAATACCCACTAAAAAACTTCAAATAGCTTCCCATCATTCAAAACAAAATCAGAATTTCTCACTATATGGTCTGTGAGACTTTAGTATCTCATTTCTTGTGCGTCTCCAATCTCATCTCGCCTTTCTCTTTCTCCCTTTACTTCCAGTCACATTTGTCTTTTTACTATCTCTTGGTGTTCTTCAAGCTTGTCTCTGGTTCAGATACTTTTCATTTGCTGTTTCTTATATTTCTTTTTTTTCAGCAGCAAACTTTTATTCAAATCTTACATGACAAAAAGCGAACAAGACTGGAAACTCCAAAGCCTTGGGAATTTGGAAGTTAACCTCAAAGTAAGCAAAAAAGATCTTCCTGGCGAGATACTTTTAAAAAGCTTAATTTTACAAGGTATTTTACCTCAAAATCTAGAAAATCAAAATTCTCTTCATTCTTCAAAGGGAAGTCTGATTTCATGTTCTCAGAACCTCATCTTTGTACATTAGATTTCTTTTGTAAAGAGGCTCCATCAAGCAAGGTAGAAAGTGCCCTGGGAGGACACAGCTCTCAGCTGGCCTATGGAACATGTGGACCTTGATCCTAGCTTTAAGCAGGACCTTGAGCACACTTCAGCAGCTCAAGGTGGGACACCCAGCAAGCCTTTGTGTGAGTGTCCCCTCTGCTGTAAGAGATCATAGCTCAGCAGGCTAGGACATGGACATCTGGGGGGACACTGCCCTCTCAGCCACAGAGACACACTCTGGGTGGCAGCAAAGGCCAGCTGCCCCAGACCACTTCCCTGATACACCCACAGGGGCTGGAAGTGACTTCCCCACCCCAGCAGCCAAGACAGAGCCCACTCAGAGATCCCTGGAGTGGACCCACTCTCCACATGGCCAGAGGCCACACAGCCTGCAACCCATGTGCGGTATATGATGGGCAGGGCAGGGGGCAGGCACCCTGGGAGGAAGATCCAAAGTCCATCCAATTAGTGGAACGAAAGGCTTGGTTGTCCATGGCTCACAGCCCCTCTGCACGAGCCTGATGGGCCAGCCCTGCTGCAATGCTGGTCAGGTCAGTGGCTTTGTCCAGCTTGATGTAGGTGTCAGTGCAGATGCGGTGCAGGCTGAGCCAGTCTGGCAGCAACTCAGCAAGGAGCAGCACATGCTGCTCCATCTCCCCTGGGCTCAGGGCAACTCGGCAGCTGCCAGGCATCCTGTTGCAGGCCACGTCCATGGTGAGTGCTGGCTTGCGCTTAGACACAAAAACACCACGCAACACTCGGGCCAGCTCAGGTAGCCGCACCAGTCGCTGCAGGGGCAGTTCCTGCTCCGGGTGCCGTGTCATCTGTGCCAACTGCTTCTGGGCCTCTTTGGCCCGGATCCGCTCCAAGAGGGCCTGGGACACACCCTTCAGGGCACTTGGAGGGGTGGCTGCTGGGGTGGCCCGCAGTACAGGGCTGGGGGGCCCTGGGCTGCTGGGCTCAGCTGAGCGCAGGGCCATGTCACTCAAGGCCTTCTCTATCCTGAGTGACATCAGGCTTCCGGCCAGGCCAGCACCTCCTGGGCAGTGGTGAGTCTCTCTGTGCTGGGTGGCTGGGGCAGCTCGGCTGGCTCAATGTCAGGCACACCATCCACATTGAAGCGTGGGTGCCATCGAGTCAGTTGGTCCTCAGGCACAGCCATTGGGGGGCTCAAGGAGGCCAGGAAAGCCCTGTGGTGCTCCTTGACTCGCTCCACCAGATTCCTGCTGAAGAGCTGCCCGCGCTGCAGAAGGCGCGAGGCTGTGAGCTGGGGGCACTGCCAGCCTCTGAGTCCAGCACAGGCTCAATGGTGAGCTGGTAATGGGATCTTTTCACGCCATCCTTGAAGGTGGGGATGTTGCGCTCCTGGCGAAAGCGGTAGGACTCAGGGCACAAAGTTTTGATCTGGCCCACGTTGCGCTCCTCAGAGCACGTGCGCATCATGTCCTGGACAGCCTGCTTGACCTTGGCAAAAGTCACAGTCTCAGAGCGGTTGTAGAGCATGCCCACAATGGTGTCCATGCTGCAGAACATCTCAGCCAGCACCTGGTACTTGCAGGGCAGCACAAGGCCTGGGGGCCCAGGCTGAGCTAGGGCATGGAAGCGCTGGTAGGCAGGTGCCTTCTCGCCACATAGTTGCTCTGCAGATCCCTCAGCTGCCCACGTGCTAGTTTCCTTAGCGTCCTTCTGAGCACTGGCCCTCAGTGCCTGGGCCTGTGCCCCCAGCACCCGTGCCCGCTGCAGACATGACTGGAGCTCAGAGATGGTGTCCTTGGAGAGGGCCTTGTCCTTGGGGGCTGCCAGGCAGGGCAGCTAACCTTCGGAGGGAGCAGTTCTCTTAACCTTCTTGCCCAGGGAGATAGGGGCAGGTGGGGAAGTGGGACAGAAGTCAGCGTCCTGCAGCCGCAGC
This sequence comes from Callospermophilus lateralis, assembly GCF_048772815.1. Taxonomy (NCBI): domain Eukaryota; kingdom Metazoa; phylum Chordata; class Mammalia; order Rodentia; family Sciuridae; genus Callospermophilus; species Callospermophilus lateralis. Next base: position 119,838,600 of record NC_135306.1, on the reverse strand, counting down.
CTCCTGCGCGAGGGCGGCGGGAGGGCAGGCGCGCTTGTGGCTGCTGCCCGCGGTGAGCGCGGGGGTTTCTTATATTTCAAATAGTCTCCTCTCTGATAGTCACATGAACTCACTTTGCTCAGAGTCTGCTGAAACACCACCTTCACAAAGAAGCCTTGTTCCTGATACTCTACTGAAAACATCACCCACCATCTCCTTGTGGTTTGCTTTATTTCACAGAAAAATATATTTTCTGTGTTACTCATGTTTTATAATATTTTATTTTATGTATTTGTTCCCTGTATGTTTTATCCAAGAGAAATATAAGCCCTGATGGCACTAACTTCAACTTGATTGCTTCTCAGTACCTAGCACCTAAAATGGTATATGGCACAAATAAGGTTCACAAAGGACTGCTGGATTAATAAATGACTATTACAGTTTTCAAAAAAAAAAAAAAAAAATTTACGTGTAAACTTGAATGGACTGTGTTGAGATTACTAAAACTGTGTTTCATTCAGACTAATATAAAAAGTAACATTTCTGAGAGGAACTTCATAAAAATACATATGTCCATCTTTCTGCACTAAATTTCCAGATCCTAGAAAATTTAAGCAATTTCTCTGAACTAAATACAGGTAAAATTATGCTAAACAGAGGTAAAATTATGCTAATATGCTACATTTAGGATTCCATACAATTCCTGGAGCTTGGTACAATGACCACTTCTATTTTTAAACTAAGTTTAGGTTACTCCTCACCCTCTCATGTTCCTGGCACATTCAGATACCTGGGTTATCTTTATTTTAAGTTTCAATAAGTTAATTGTTGACCAAGTAATATATTCACATAATACAAAAAAAACTGCAAATCAGAAAAGATATATAGTGAACAGTTTAACCTCACCATTCCTCTCAGATACCCCTTTTTAAATTCACAATTGCAAAACATAACTATTGGTATTTTAGAGTAAAGGATGAGATAATTTTTCTGAAAAGGGCTCGTTAGTAAATATTTGCAGCTCTGTGGGCTATGGAGTCTGTGTCACACTACTCAACTGAGTAGTATCAGCAAAAATAGCCTTAGACAATGTATACACTTTGTATATTTGTGTTTCAACAAAACTTTATTTGTAAATATAGACAGAGAGTGAAATGAATTTTCCCCTGCATAGTTTGCCAAATCCTAACATAGAGCAAAATTTAAATATAATGTCTCTTTTATGGAAATGGCAGTGTTTGAAGGAATTGCAAAGGAAGAGACTACCACAAAAAACATGCATTAACACAACTATTCATTCTACTACTCATAATGATCTGTTAAAGTAATATACATTTATGTAGACACATTCAAGAAGATGTCTTCTCTATAATCCATAATCTATTACTCCAAATATTTTTTTACCTCATGATATCATTATAAAGAACCAGAGGAATATTAAATTAAGACAGACTGTTAATTTAACAAACAGCACATTGCCAATCATTAAATTTTGGTCCCTAATTTTCCCTTAAATGGTAAAGCAAATATATAATTAACATCTTCTTAGAGTACATTAGAGAACTATAGCAGATTCTATATTTAAAACCAAAGTCAAAATATATTTTTTGTCTTAATGTTTTCCTAATATCTTACACAAGATTTAATTTAATAAAATAAACCAAGATTGGAATGAAATCTCTAAAAAGTAGATCATTGTGAAATTGCAGAACCAGCTTCTCAAAATTCAAAGGCATCCTAGAAATATGTATTTCTATGTTAGTTTTGTAACTCTGTGATCAAAAGAACAATTTAGAGTAGAAAAATTTATTTTGACCTCATGGTTTCAGAGGTTCAGTCCATAGTCACAGACCCCATTGCTTTGTGCCTGAGTAAAGCAGAACACCATGTTGGAAGGGTGTAAAAGGGGAAAGCTACTCAGTTTTCCAGTCATGGATGGACTGACCCACTGATGAGGTTATTCCTCTCATAATCTAATCATTTAAACTCTCAACATTCCTGCTTGTCTAACAAATGAGCTTTTTAAAGGACACTAAAGATCCAAACCATAATTCTTACCTTAGATGCCATTCTCATAAAAAGTTTGTTTTGATTTTCTACTGTTCCCATCTTTTCATTTTTGACTAAGTCATTCAGACTGAGATGATCATCATCAGGAAAATATCGAACCCTTTCTTTTTCCTCATGAGTAAAAACCTATGACAAGATAAACATAATGAATTTGGTAAAAACATGTCCCTGAAGCATTTTTTTAATAGATTATTGATAAATCTGATAATATATGTGAAAATTCTACCATGTATCAGAACCATTACTTCCAGTTTTTCCCTACACTATTTGCTTCCATGTGAGAGAACCTCCACTAGAATTATAATCCCTACCTCTGTCCTTTACTTGTCCTCTTCCCTAGAGATAGAATGACATCATCTGATTTCTGAATTTGGGCATAAAAGTAAATTTTTTTTTTTTTAGAGAGAGAGAGAGAGAGAATATTTTTAATATTTATTTTTTTTAGTTTTCAGCGGGCACGACATCTTTGTTTGTATGTGGTGCTGAGGATCGAACCCAGGCCGCACGCATGCCAGGCGAGCGTGCTACCGCTTGAGCCACATCCTCAGCCCATAAAAGTAAACTTAACCTACACTTCTTCTCTCTTCTCTACTCTTCTCCTTGTAGTTAAAATTTCTTAGCAATGTGGAAGAAAGACTAGCTACAAACCAGGAAGCATGCCCTCAATCAGACATTAAACCTACCAGAGCTGATTTGGACTTCCCACTCTCCAGAACTATAAGAAATAAATTCTCATTGTGTAAGCCACCAGTCTATGGTATTGTTACAGCAAATAGAAATGATAAGACATCCACTTCTATTAAAACCTTAATCTACAAACAGCTTTATCAGAAATAATACCGATATTCTGATCCCCATCTAATCCAATCTTGGCTTTTCCTTTCAGTTGGATCCATTTCCAGGTAAGGAATAGTTAAGTGCTATTTATTTCCTTCCAAACAAAATCTGCTGAATGCTGTTCTTGCATTTCCTTATCCAAATAAAAGCTGGTCTTCAACTGTTTGGAGATCTTTGCAACCGGAGTCCCACTATTTTTCCAATATTGCTATTCTTTTCTTCACTAGCTTAAACCTCATATGCAATGACTTCAGTCACTCCCTGGCTCCAGATCCTTAATATCTGACCCTCTTGCCCTTTCATTATACTCAAAGAGCAACTCCCAGTCCTGAATGAATATGTCTGCCTTCCTTTTGCTTGATAGTATGCCTATCAAAAAAAAAAAAAAAAAAAAAAAAAAAAAAAACCAGCCCTCAGTGCCCTCTTTCAATGCATTTATGGATCCCTGTGCAGTTCTGTCATTTTATATATTCAAACCTTTACTATTCTCCTACATAGCTCCTTTGTACTCCCCTAATTCCTCATTACTTTAGAAGAGGTATCTCTCCTACTTCTGTTTGTTGAAAAATGTAATTAGTATCTCTGGCAGCAACAGGCACTTAAATCTTTTGTATTCTCAATTATTATTTGTACTATCTTGCTTCCATATTAAAGAACTTCTACTAGAATTACAATGTCTATTTCTGCCCCTTTACTTTTCCTTTTCCCCAGGGATGTCATTTTCTTTAAACAAACAAACAAACAAAAAACCTTACTTAGGAAAACTAAATATGCAGTTTTTGCCATCTTAAGAGCCTCAAGTTGGTGCTAAAAACTAATTGCTCGAACTGAAAGATGGAAAAGAAAATTAGGTGTACGAGGGTTCATAGCACCTACATAATTAAGACATTACTTTATGTGGATACACCATTACCAGGTCTCAAATAGCCATCTAAGGAAGTAACAGGTCTGGGACATAAAGCCTAAGAGATACAGTAAGTATGCAAAAAGAAACAAGGACATATGTTAACTATACCTTCTGTCTCTTCCTTCTTCCTGCTTTTGATTCCAGAGATTCTCCTGGTGTGTTCACAGGCCACACTCTTCCAGAATCATCTGTTCTAACAAGGATCACTTCTTGCTCTTCATTCTACAAAAAGATGCAGGGATAGCTTTTGAAATAACTGTGAAGCATGTTGAATGTGTACATTTAGTAACAAAAACAATAAAAAAAACAGAAAAAATTCTAGTTTTCAAATAATATTATGTATTATTTTAACTCTTCTGGATTTTCATTACCACTATACTGTAAAATAACCATAATTTTTTCAGGGAAAATGCCAGAGTTTATTTTTTTATGGAAAAAAAAAATCACAGAACCAACTGCAAAACAATTTCTAGCCAGACACTAATAAAGATGCCAGGTGTGGTGGCATGCGCTCAGGAGGTGGAGGCAGAAGACTTGTGAATTCAAAGCCAGCTTCAGTTTAGTGAGACCCCGTCTCAAAATAAAATATTTTGGAATCAATCCCCAGTACCAAAAAAACAGATGACAAAGTATTAATAGTTCACCAGACATTGTTTGAGAGCACCCGTCACTTTTATAACAAATGTCATATTTGATGAATGTTTCTTAAAGATTCTACTGAAATTTTATTATAAGAAATAAAGCAACTAAATTAAAAAATAAACCTGCTAAATTAGCTACTATGATACCCCATACTTCTTTCTATTAATAATCTATTTTTTAAGATCCTGAATACCTTTATTTTTACCAAAAATCAATTTCTAACATTTGTCATGCAAGTTAACAAGACCACCAATTTTATCAATGAAAATCCATTTCTGACTTCCACTTTGCTAAATAATTAGCAAAGCCTCTGATATTGATGAAGCCCTTGTGATCTTATATTTGCACATGGCTTTTCTGATACAAAGCCAGATGACTAGCTGGTGAAGGAATTTTTGATGAGGGCAAACAACTGCCCCTGAAACTGGACTTTCAATTAAAGCAGCATGATGATATCACATTGTTCAGGTGGAAGTTCTTCAAAAATAAAGTGTGCACATCTTAACAAGTGTTCATTCCAAGCACCACTGGCAATCAATGGCCTAGCTGTCCACTGGCCTGCAGGCAGGGAAATAAATAACAGACCACTGCAGTATGCGAGGAGTGTGCTAAGGAGGGTTGACTAGCTCAGGCTGGGCATTTTGTTATTGTCATTGTTGTTCTTTTTAGTTATATATGACAGTAGCTATTTTAAAATATTTACAGGCACATGGAATATATCTTCTTCTAATTAGGATCCTAGTCATGTTTTTTCTGCTTCTGGCTCTTGAGAAGTTATATCTCACATCCCTGAATTCTTCCTACAAAATTTTAGCCAAACACATGCCTGGCACAAAATAAAATAAACTTTATTTTATGATGAAAATGGAATGTTATTGGTAAAGTTCTAATAAAGAATCAAGAATAGTAGGAAATAGATTCATTAAAAATCAACTGAAAATAAGATGAAGCAAATTATTCACATTTCAATTTTCTTCTCAAATCAGAATCAAATATAAAAAAATCAATTTCAATTTCATTTAGTAGAGATTTAGTTGTCCTGCAGAAATGAAGAAAATATTACATCCTATTATTAATCTTATAAGAAGGTATTTTTCCATACAATACCAAATGGACAATAAGATGATATATCACTACTTTTCTCCTCAATAAATTAAAATTAATTAATGAAATGTTATATTTTGAAGAACCTCTCTATTCTTTTCCTTAGCAGATAGATAATAGAGATGAGGAAGACATAACAATCTGACTTTTTTTTAATTTAAGAGAGAGAGAGAGAGAAAGAGAGAGAGTGAATTTTCTCTTAATATTTATTATTACATCCTCGTTTGTATGTGGTGCTGAGGATGGAACCCGGGCCGCATGCATGCCAGGTGAGCGTGCCACCGCTTGAGCCACATCCCTAGGCCCTACAATCTGACTTTTAACTTCATCACTCTGCTAAAGATGATCATCTTAGAACCTTAAAATTATTAAATCCAGTAAATCTTATTAAATTATCATCTTTCTCAGTGTGAAAACATTTGATTCTGGTTATTATATCCTTCTGCCTCAAATACTTTCTCTGCATTTGCCTCCTTGGCTCATTTAGTCATTTATTCATTCATTCAATAATTTTTTAAAGTGCCTATCTTATGCTATAGTGGTCAAAAGAAATACAGCCTTGCCTTAACAAGTTTATAGCCTAGGAGGAAAACTGCTCCCTATATAATTAATAATATAAAAAAGTCATCTTTACTTTCTCCTCCATTTATAGCTATCCCTCAAATGCTAAGTGATAATTCCAAGATTCCTTAGTTTTCAGTCTTCCAAACTAAAATCTAATTATCATTCATATTTGCCAGAATTTCACTGTGTTAAATACAACTATAATCACACTATTCTTTGCTGAAAACCCTGAGGGACCCAGACTACCCAGACTAATACCACACCAAGTATAGCCCACAGACCAGCGCAAGCCTGAGACTACCAGCCATAAAATATTTGTTACAATCCATGATGAGGTAAGCACAGAACCTGAGTATTTATATAACTTTCACAGCAACTACATAAAGCAATTTTATATTGCTTCAACATAAATAAAAATTTGAGACATATTTCATATATCTTTATTTCATTTTTCTACACGTTTTATTGCATCTTATAAATCAATTAGTCCATGATGAACCAGAAAACTTTAAACGTGTTTATATGTATATTATATATATTCATATATATTTTATATATTTTATATTTATGTATACTATATATAACATATATAAAATAATAAATCTGATTCTATACCATGGTCTAAGAAGCACTGTACTAAGTAATGGAATTAAACTCAAACACTAACATAGTATACAAAGTTTTTAATTTCTGGCTCTTGACTGCTTTTCCACCTCCTCATAATTTCTATATATTTACTATACATTTTATTTCCTCTGCATGGAACATAGCCATTCTAGCTCAACTAGGAAACTAAGGCTATAATCACATTCAATGCTCTGTTACCAATAATTTCAGGCACATTTACATTGCTAGAACATAACCTTTTTAGTTACATCTCACTACTTATCATTTTCTGTCTTTGCCAACTTTTCTAAGCCAAAGGCCAAACTATACTACTTGGTATCTATAGGACCTGGCACAATGTAAACTGCTGTGGGTACTCAAGAATGGTTGGCAAATATAATTAACAAACCGGTGCCTCAAACATATTAATATATTCCCAAAGCTAACTAACTTTTCCTCTTAGCTGTCTCTCCCACTGCCTGACCACCTTTGTCTACCTTCTTTTCTATAGGCGTGCCAACACAAAAGACATGAGGTTATCCCACTTTAGGTACTCATGACAGAGTGCATTCTAACCATCTATTTGGTTTAAAACCAAAGATAGAAATAAGCTCCTTCTACACAAAAAAATAGGCACAAACATTTTTATCACCCATGTGATTTACTAATTTCTCTCCAAAGAAAGAAGAAACACTTTTTGGTACAATTGGAAAGCATTTATAAAATTGTTTAATTTTCATAAAAATGCCTAATGTTCCAGATTTTTAAATTATCCCCAACAACTGCAGTTTGCTCTGTAGGACTTTTACTTTGAAAACACCAAAAAAAAAAAATGATTGCTTTATTATAAATATCTTATCTAGACACTTATTACAAACTCTCAAAATGTTCAGGGACCATTCATTCATTATCCACAGATCATTATCCATCCCTCTGGCTGATGGAAATCACGAATTCTTATTTCAAGGAAGAAAGGAGAAAACAAAACACTTTACATGAAGTTATAAAATCAATTTACTAACTTGGCCAACAATGAACTTTCCCAACTGGTATTTACAATAATTATGGAAAAGTAAATAATAATCTCCCACAAAGTACATTATTGATTTTATAGTAACTCAACAGATATTTAAAACTCAACTGTCTTTCCCCCTTTCCAGGACAAAGGCCAAGCAACATACTCCTTTGTATCTAAGGACCTGGAACAGTATCAAACAGTGGGCACTCAAGAAATCTTTGATAAATGGAATTAACAAACCAGTCTCTCATATAGATTAATTATACTCCCAAGGTTAGCCCACTTTCCCCGATAACTTTCCTCTTCTACCCACTTTCCTACTTTCCGTTTCTCAAAGCAGCCAACACAAATGACACTACGTTTTCCCAATTTGCTACCCAATACAGAATATTGATACCAGAAATACTGAGTAAGTTTCCAATTTGCTACTGCATTAATATGGAAAATGAGGTTTAAGAATATCTGTCAGAAAGGGAATGCAGCCTGCTGTCTGTTTTCATTCAACCTGTAAGCTTAGAATGGTTTTCACATTTTTTATATGATCAGGATGAAACTGAAAGAATAGTATTTTGTGACAAATAAAAATTATATGCAAGTTGAATGTTAGTAGCCATAAAGTTTTATTAAAGCAGAGCCACTGTCCATTCACTTACATATTATTTATGCTACAACAGCAGTCGAATAGTTGTGACTTAGTCATTTAATACATCCTTTTAGTACTGCTTTATGTAACATTGATTAAAAAGAAAAAAGTATACATGACTTTGAGTCAAAGCTGGTATTAAAAATTCTAAATGTTTAAAAACCTTTTCTACTATTTTGAAAATAATGCCAAACTCTTCCATTAGATCAGCTTTTCCCACCAGTGGTTGCTGATCTTCCACAAATTGATGATGATATTCCCCAAGTCTGCCACCACTGAAGGTCATGGCACCTGTTTCAACCTAATCTTTAAAATTTCAATAAATAGGCAGTTGCTTTTATTCTAATTTTTTCATGACTTTTGAACAATCTCTACTATATCTCTAATTACAACCACAGTCAGTTCAAGAGAACAGGTTGTTCACTACAGAAGAGAAAAACGGAGAAATGTTTCAGAGTATAGGAACCTAAAAATGGATTCTTTAGGCAACAAAGGAAACAGTCATCAGAGTAAAGAGACAACCTATGAAATAGGAGAAAGTTCCTGCAAATTACACGTCTGACAAAAGACTAATATACAGAATACAAAAGGAACTCCAAACCTCAATAGTTAAAAGCCCCAATTAAAACACAGGCAAGAAATCTAAATAGACATTTCTCAAAAGAAGAAATACAAATTACCAACAAGTCTAAGAAAAAATACTCAATATTATTAAACATCAGGAAAATAAAAATCAAAACTACAGTGTTACCTCACCCCAGTAAGAATGGCTATTAACAAAAAGACTACAAATAACAAGGGCTGGAAAGAACATGAGAAAAAATGGAATCCTTTTACACATTGCTGGTGGGCATATAAATTAGTACAGCCATTAGGGAAAACAGTTCAGAGATTCCTCAAAAAATTAAAAAGAGAACAAACATACAACCCACCAATCTCACTGCTGGGTATATACACAAAGGACATATTTTCATAGTAACATCTGCATTCCCATAACAGCCTAGAAATGGACACAATCTAAGTGTCCATCAACTGATCAATGGATAAAGAAAGTGTGGCACATATACACAATGCAATAATATTCAACTACAAAAAGAATGAAACCCTGTCATTTGCAATAATATGACAGAAATGGAGGCTATCATGTAAAGTGAAATTAGCCAGGCACAGAAGACAAGTACTGCATCACCTCACTCATATGTGCAGCAATATAAAAAGTTAATCTCATAGAAGTTGAAAATAGAATGAAATAAGAAGTTCTGGTGGAATCCTGGAAAGGTGAGCTATTATTACACAGTAGGATGAGTATAAATAACAATTATGTACTGCCTATCTCAAAAAACTAGAAGGAAGAATTTTGAATGTTTCATCATAAAAAAAATGATAAAAGAGGAGACAGATATGTTTAACCTAATTTAAACAATACATAATGCATACATGTACTGAAACATCACATAGTACTCCAGTAAGTATAATTTTGAGTTTTTATACATAAGGTAAAAATAAATTTAAAATGAATTTTTTAAATGAGAGATTTTATCTTCTTCCTATAACTTAGCATTTCCAACAAATGAAGAATTCCTTCCTGTTCAACTGTTCTAATGAATGGGGTTTTCTTTTCCCTGAAAGGGTAAAATTTCTAGCGAAGTACTCCTGGATTTTCCTCCAGAAAGTCATCAAATTTCTGTGTAGCATAAAAAACTTTGTATTCTACCCTCATTTTTTAACAAAACTACTTTGAAAGTTAGGTAAGTTAAGGTCCTGATACTGACAGAAAATCTTACTTTACCAGCAGTAAAGAATTATGTCAGAACTGTTAGAAGAGGTTTGTTTTACACATATACCCAGAAAAGCTTGAACCAGATGTGCAAGTATCTCATCTTCACAAGGATGAAAATATTTATTTCTGGTGAAAGTATCCTTAGAATAAAAATCTTTTTATTTGAACCTTCATAGGCCTATACAGTTTCCAAAACAACTGGCAAATAGAAATTCTACTTTATCTACTATTTTGAATTCTACTCTACTGAATTGCCACATATGTCATTCTACAGAATATATGCTTCAGTTTTTTTCCCTTGTGTTGCAAGCCACAAAGTAGCTCCAGCATTTTCAGACTGCATAGATTCATCAGTATTTCTCTACATCGCTCCTTTTGCTTGTCTTAGATACTTCAAAATCTGATTTCACATTAAGGCAACTACAAAGAATTATGGAAAAAAATGTTTTTCACTTTAGGTATAAGAAATGAAATCTATGGAACAGGACAGATTTCAACCAAAAGATGAGAAATGGTCAGTTCATTCGAGAAGTCCAGCAGAGCTTGACCGCAAGAAATGACACATAACAAAAATCTCAATTTCAGGTTCAATCTTATTTTTCAGGGTCCCACATAGTGATCTTAAATCTCTCATCAACAAAAATCTCAAGCTCAGGTTCAACCTTATTGTCTAGGGTCCCTCATATTGATCTTAAATCCCTCATCAATTATTCCAACTTGTTAAGTGTATCAAGTTCCAAAATTCTCTATGGAGAGATCTTAGCCAACGTGAAACAGTAAATTCCCCTTAGTTTGGTTAAGTAATTTTGCAAACCTGAGATTAAAAAATAAATCAAACTTAACCTTTTATATTGAGTTTAGGTAAAAGTATCATTGTATCTGAAAACTTTTTTAAAAATCTTTTGAAGGCTTTTGAAATCCTTAAGTGAATAAGGTATATAAAAGTGACTGTGGAGCACATCTGTAATCCAGCAATTTGGCAGGCTGAGATAGGAGGCTCACAAGTTCAAGGCATGCCCCAGTAACTTTGCAAGACCCTCAGCAATTTAGTTAGAAACTGTCTCAAAATAAAAAAATAAAATGGGCAGGGAATGTGGCTCAGTGGTTAAGTATCCCTGGGTTCAATCCCTGGTACCAAAAAAACAGTAATAATGGTTTAAAAATATAAGGGAATTTAATTAGTTAGCACTGGAATTGGTATTGAAAAAATTTAATCTGTTATATTTCTTAGATTAGTTAAGTGATTTTATTAACGTTATCAATAATATTTAATGGATAAAAAAGAACAGGTTCTGTAACTAATAAATTCAATAAATATATTAAAATACAAGTAACGAGGTATTCCTTAATACTAACACACATTCAATGCCTCTTTAGACTTTAAAAAAATCCTACCCTCAAAAAAAATTTTTGATTCTATTGCATATGAGTAAAGTAAAATGGAAGAATAATTATGAATCATCATGTTTCCTTTTCTTCATACTTATTCAAAAAGAGAGGCAAAAGCAGAGATGGAGTATTCAGTATGAGACATTTTGTTAGTCCCACCAACTGGAAGTCACTCTGGAGACCACAGCACTACTCCTGTGAAGTCTGTACTACCTTGCAAATTAAAACTACACTGAGATTCTATTTCATTCCAGTTAATTATCAAGAATATAAGAAACAATAAATGTTGGCAAGGATGTGGGGTAAAGGGTACACTCATACATTGCTGGTGGGACTGTAAATTGTTGCAATTACTCTAGATTCCATGCAAAACTTGGAATGAAACCACCATTTGACCAAGTTATCCCATTCCTTGGTTTTATGCCCAAAGAACTTAAAACCAGCATACTACAGTGACACTGCCACATCAATGTTTACAGAAGCTTAATTCACAACAGCCAAGCTATAGAACCTACTTAGGTCCCCTTTAACAGATGAATGGAAAAGTGTCCATACTACCTACTGTGAAACAGCCATGTCCCCACCATTGTTTGAAATAAATAGTACTTGATCTCAAGAAGACTTTTCTTACAATGATAACTGTTCCAACAATTAAATCAAAAGGGAAAATATATTCCTGATTCAGAAATCCCCTGAAGTCCAGCCAAGTTTTTAAAATCCTTTAATAAAAATGCCAAGAGTCTGGCCAAGCTAAGTGGAACATACCTGTAATCCCAGGAGGCTGAGGTAGGAGGATCACAAGTTCAAAGCCAGCCTCAGTCAAAGCAAGGTGCAAAGCAACTTAACACCTAACAAATTTTGTAAACCTGAGAACCTGTCTCTAAATAGAATTTTTTAAAAGGGGCTGGAGATGTGGCTCAGTGGTTGAGAGCCCTTGAGTTCAATCCCTGGTACCTGCACCCCCACCACACACACAAAAAAAAGACAAGAGTCTGGAAAGAGATAGATATACACTATAAGGTGGTAACAAGTATATAAATATAAATTTGAAAGAATAATTGCCATAGCAAATACTTTAAAAATCTTAAAAGAGTTTTCTTACAAAACTAAACATACTCTTACCATATGATCCAGCAACTGCACTTCTTGGTATTTACCCAAAGAAATAGAAAACTTACATCCAAGCAAAATTTTTGCAGAGATATTCTGAGCAGCTTTATTCATAATTGCAAATATCTGGAATCACCAAGATGTCCTTCAATAGGTAAATGGATTAAAAAAATGGTACCTATCAACCATAAATTTTAATGCACCACTAAAAAGAAATGAACTATCAAACCATGAAAAGACATGGAGAAACCTTTAATGCATTATTATTAAGTGAAAGAAGCCAGCCTAAAAAGGATACATACTGCATGGTTTCAAGCATGTGACATTCCGGAAAAATAAAACTATGAAGAACAGTAAAATGATCAGTGGTTGCTAGGAATTTTGGAATAGGGAAGGATGAATAGTTACAGCACAAAAGATTTTAAGGAAATAAAAACAATCTGTATAATATTATATTGATGGATACATGCCATTATTCATTTGTCCAATCCTGTAGAATATATAATAACAAGAGAGGACCCTAATGTAAACTACAGACTTTGGAGGATTATAATGTATCAATGTAAATTCATCAATTATAACAAATGTACCAGTATGGTAGGTGATGTTGATAACAGGGCACACAGTAAATACATAGGGGTAGGGTTCTCTGAGAAATCTCTATACCTTCAGCTCTCCTTTGCTATGAACCTAAAACTGTAATAAAAAAAAAAAATTAACTCTTTTGTCTTCAAGGTTTCAAAAGAGGAAAAAGTTGCAATCTTTTAAGAATATCAGGAAAAAAGGCATCATAAAAGATGTAAAGACAAACACTGAGAAGTTGATAAGCTTCAAGAGGATGATATTTATGAGACAAATAATATACTACATATTTAAACGGCCAAAAGACATGTTATCTGTGTGTAAGCAGCCTCCAAGATAAGGCTGGAAATAGGAGATACACTGTGGAAGACCTTGTATTTAATTTGCTTGGCTCTAAGAAACCAATGAAAGCTTCATAGTACAAAACTACTATGACTGCGGGATTGTTGAAAAAATTAACTGGGCAAAAGTATGTAAGAGAGACTGAACAACATATCTAATTTTAGCTATCCCTCATTATTCCCTATTTTTAATCATACTTGTAATTTCTCATTCTCAGTTTCTATATCTATATGAGAATTTTTTAATAATTTATTTCAAAAACATTAGCTCTTATACCCTAGGGAAAATAGCAAATTTCATAAACATACTCTTTGTGCTATTATCTAAGTCATTAATAATCTTAGCCTGAAGTAAATTCTATGGAACTCAACATTCTAATCTCTCTATGATAGTAAATTGTGTAAATTAATCTTTGAGAACAGTTCTTTAAAATCACTATAAACCTTATCCTGTCTTAAAAGTGACTCTCCAGCTACGAATTTTATCTTTTAGCATCAAAGAAGTATCATGAATATATAAGTACTTTTATTGATTTAAATATTTTCTTCATTTACTTTTTATGTCTGAGGAAGTGTGCCTGCCTCAGTCTTTCAATTTACAAAGTTGTGCTGATGACATGAAGTACTTAAAGGAATATTGTGAAAACTAAGTGAGTTAATTCATCTAATCTCTCAATACTGTATTGCATCAATCTCAGCCCTTCAACTTCTATATACATGATTATTTCATATAACATTGTGAATTTAAATGCTATTATGCTAATAAGTACCAAATTTCTATCTGCATTTTAGGCTCCTCCCACTATCCAACTGCCCACTCAATATCTCTACTTTTTCCTCATCTAAAGAGTATCCAAACTCAATATAACTGAAACAGGCCTCTATCTTCACCCCAAAACCTACTGTTCCTTTCTTCTACAACTCAAATAATGGCTACCCTATTCTTTCAGCTGCTCAAGCTAAAGACTGCTTTGTCTCCTCTCTTTAGTCATTACCCATCTAGTACATCCCAATCTAAACCATCATGAAAATAAAAATCCTTATATCTCTCCTTTCAAAATAAAGAGAAATACACACACACACACACACACACACACACACACACAATCACTTCAACCCATCTCCTTAGCTACTACTTTGGTCAAAGTTACTATCATTTTCTTATCTATATTATCGCAAGAGCCTACACCTGAACTCCACCTTCTGCCCTTACTCTCATTTGATCTATTTTTAACACAGGCAGGCCAGTGCTATCAAAAAATACTCTCTGCTCAAAAACCCTTAATAGTATCTCATCTCAAACAGCATAAAACCTCCTTCCTTACTATATTTTTTTCAAAATCTGACATGATCTGGCTTCCCACAGTCTCCAACCTGAATCTCCTAATCTTTCCCTCTCTCTCATTCATTCCACTTCAGTAGCACTGATCTCCTTGCTGTTCTTCCTACACATCAGACAAATTATATCTTAGGGCCTTCTAATTCTCTATTACCTATACCTAGAGAGCTCTTCACTCAGATACACAGACACACTCCTTCACTCATTTCCAATCTTTGCATCAATGTCACTTACTCAATTAAAATTGGCCCACGTACTCAACCTGCTCAAAATCTCCACTACATTCCACAGAATGTATAATTTCCTAATATGTTGTATCATATTTTTAGCTATTATTTTATTGTCTCTCCATTTCTACCAAATGAAAATACCATGCAGATAAGTGTTTTTATCTGTTTTGTATTATAGATGAAGAACAAGAACAAAATAATTTGACTTGTATGGAATGGATATCAATTGAAATCTCTAACTCTGTAGAAAAGAATTTATGGATCAGTTTGACTTACATAAGGTCAAGCAACAGAGTCTAAAACAAAAACAGCTCTCCTTGGTCCCAGGTCTAGGCTTTATTCTAACAGAGAAATATTGGTGAAATGGAAGAGAATGCATATGAAAATAAAATTAAAAAAACAAGTGAACAAATATACACATATAAACACAGACACAGATACTAACATATCTCAAATTAAAATATGGCCACTGAAAATTAATAATATTACACAAGGTAATTATATGCTAGCAAATAAACTTTTATTACTTACCTCTACCCCAGATTTTTTTAATGATATCTGTGTTTCAGTTTCTTTGAATTTATTTGCCTTTTCAAGTTGGGCTTTAAGTTGTTCAGCTAATTCCTTCAAAAAGAAAAATAAGCAAAATAGTTATGCTATGTCATTTAATTCTTCATTACAGAATTTTATATAACAGAAAACAGCGTAATAAAACCCTATGTAACCAATAGTGAATTTCAATTACCAATTCACAGCCTAATACATAACATTTTAATAAACTTATTTCAGTTACAAACTTCTCAAGTACCTATGGCATTTGTTTACAATTTGAAGGTAAACCATTTCAAAGACATACATTTTGAGGGAGACAGGATAATGAAAGAAATATGTAACCTCAAGAATGAAGTTTTTATAATTCCTTAGATATTAAAGCTTTCAATACTTAAAAAATCAGTTACTTGCTATAAGGAAGTCATCATGACATTTAAAATACTGTTTTCTTCATTGTTATAAGTAATATGATAAAAATTATGAATATATTTCATTTTTACTCTAAAAAATTACTATAGAAATTTATAAAACACCTAACATAGAAAACAACAAACCATAAACTAGGAAATTAAATAATAAATTTATGTGACTCATAAGATCAATTAAAGATCACTTAAGTATTTGAGTTTAAGATGAGTGCACACACATTACCAAAAGTGAATCTACTGTGTCAGAGAGTAGAAAGTTCTGCTGTTCTACCATGTGCAATAACACAAGTAAGTACAATAGTACAACATTCATAATGAATGAATGAATGAAAACAGCTCTTATCAAATCATCACTATTTCTATTTCATTTGAGGTAAATCAATCTTAAACATATTACAGAAATTAAATGAGTTAAACTATACAAAGTATCTAACACAGTATCAACTACATACATATCACCTTAAACTTTGAATAAATGAATTAATCACCTATTTAAGATTTCAATTTTTATGTTCTAAGTAAAATGGTTTTGTTATGAGAATTTTTAATAAATAACTAAAAATGGGAAAGAAAATAGTCATACCTTTAACTCCTCCAAATACATTCCATAATTACAAGAATATAGCAAACAAAAAAGTAAATAAATAAAAATTTCAGAAATCTGATAGAGAAAGTAGATAATTTATTTATAAGATAGTACTATTTCTAGAAAGGTTTAAGAATTTCTTCAAGGAATAAATAAATAGCAGTTATTTTCAAAGTCTGCTACATCCCCACTGCTGAGGAATTACCCAAATTACTTATAAGAAGTTAAATATTTAATCACTATCCTCCAAAAAAAAAAAGATATTTAAGAGTCTTACCAAATTCCCCATCATCTCTGCCTTGATAATTCTGGCACCCAACTTGTTTTTCTCATCCATACTCAGGATGTGGATGGACTCATCCTTCGGACTGCCATTTGAATAGAACAGACAAAGAGCAAATGAAATACAGGTGCAACTCCAATATTATTTTAACTGACCTCAACAAAGTATTCAGAACCTATAGGAGATCATGACTCTAAGGTTTAAAAATTAGACTCAATGTGCTACTTAATATTTCAAGGTTCTCTGTCACAAACCCATGTTGGCTTATGGCAGATATAATAACAGGAAAAAGTTCCAGTAACAATGAGGTAAATGATATGAAAATCAACCATTCTTCATTATTTAATATTTCCATACTCACTGTAAAAAAAACAAATACTAGAATCAGGCCACAATTCTACACATCTTGGCAAAAGCCTATTATTCAATGTAATATTATTAATACTTTAAGATACTAATAATCTGGAAATGATACTTTTAGCCATAGTCAAGAATAAAAACAATAATCACATTTTCTTTTTCAAAGCCAGTCCAGAATTAGACACAGAAACTAAAAACTGAGGTCATATGACAAACCAATACTATAAAAGCTTCATAAAAGAAAAGAGAAAGTTCCAGTCAATCTCATATTCCCCCAGCTTACTGCCTTAAGAAAGATTCAAGGTTGCAGGACAGGGAAGGTAGACCCAGGCAGAACCCAACAAAAGGAGAAATAGCTCAAATCCAAGAATTACAAAGCAGCCACTGTTACTGAATAAAATACCTGAGGGGCGAAAGAATTCCAGAGAGTTCACCTGAGTATTTAGGAAGGACAGTTTATACTATAACTCTAGTATAAAGTTCATATACCATACAGGAGCAGATATATATAATATAGCAACAAAAGAAATGAAGTGGAATTAAAAATATTCAATCCAAAAAAATTAAGAGAAAAAGAAAACAGATGGACAAATAACAAAATTACAGGTATGAACCTAATTACAGGTTACAAATCCCTAATCAGAAAATCTGAAATTCCAAGTACTCCAAAATATGAAACTTCTTGAGCACCAACATGATACCTCAAATAGAAAATTCCACACCTAACCTCATATGACAAGGTTGCATTCAAAATGCAGGCATATTAAAAATATTATAGAAAGTTACCATCAGGATATATATACAAAACATAAATAAATGTTATATTTAGATTTGGGTCCTATCCCCAAGTTATCTTATTATATGTATGTAAATACTCCACAATAAAGAAAAAAATTCAAAATCAAAAACATTCCTAGTCCCAACCATTTCAGGTAAGGGATACTTATCTGAAATACATACAAAACATCAATCAAGATAAACCTAAATCACAAAAACAGTCTCAATATATCTAAAATAATAATAACACTATAAATCAATGGTCTAAACACCTACATTAAAAAGCAGAAATTTTGTATAGATAAAAAAGAAAAAAACAGCTATAAAAATGTTTTTATAAATATAAAGATATTAACCTTTATATTATTATTATTATTATTATTATTATTATTATTATTATTATTATTATTATTTTGGTGGTGCTGAGGATTGAACCCAGGGCCTTGTTCACATGAGGCAAGCACTCTAACAACTGAGCTATGTCCTCAGCCCCCAAAGTATAAAAGGATAAATATGTTAAACACAAAAGGATAGAAAAAGATATTCAATGTTAATATTAATCAGTGTGGTGCACATCTGTAATCCCAGCAGCTCAGGAGACTGAGGCTAAGTAAACTAGCAAGTCTCTGTCTCTAAATAAAAATATTTTTTAAAAAGGAGCTGGGGATATGGCTCAGTGGCTATGCATCCCTGGGTGTATGTGCGTGTGTCTGTGTGAATATAAAACCAGGGACTTAAAAGGATGACTTCATAAGAAAAAGGGTTGACACATGAAGAGTTCATATGAATCCTTAAATGTCTATGTACTTAATAACAGAGCTTTAAATTATATGAGGCAAAGACCAACAGAACTGTAATAAGAAAAAAAATACAAATTAAAGTTGTATATTAAACATCTCTCTCCCAATACTTCACAGAATAAATAAAATCAGGAAGAACATGGAAGACTTGAATAACACTACCAACTAAATAATATTATAGACATTTAAAAATGTCCAACAATATTAGTAGATGTTCTGGTTGGATCTGAACATGCCCCAAAGGCTCATGTATTTACGGTTCAATCTCCAATGCAGCAATGGTCGGAGGTGGGGCTTTTGGGAAATGTCTGGATCATAAGGCCTCCGATCTTATCAACGGATTAACCTATTGATGGGTTTATAATTTGATGTCATTATTGAGAGGTGGTGAAAACTGTAGGAGTTATAACCTAGTTGAAGGGAGTTTATACTTGGGGATTAATCTTGTCCCTGGTCCCTTCCAAACATACTTCCTACTGTGAGGTGAACAGCTTTCTTCCAGCACACCCTTATCTCACCTCAGGTCCAAAGCAATGGACCTAGCTGACCATGGACTGAAATCTCTGCAATTGTAGCCAAAAATCAATCCTTCCTCCTTTAAATAGTTTTTGTCTGGTATTCTGTCACAGAAATTTTAAAAAACATAGAAAACACATTCTTTCCAAGTACATACAAAACATCAATCAAGATAAACAAACCTAAGGCACAAAATCAGTTTCAATGTATCTAAAAAAAATCAGGTCATAGGGCTGGGGTTGTAGCTCAGTGGTAGAGCACTTGCCTTGCATGCATGAGACCCTGGGTTCGATCCCCAGCACCACATAAAAAATAAAGATATCGTATCTATCTTCAACTAAAAAGCTACTAAAAAAAAAGAATCAGGTCATATAAACTATGTTTTCTGACCACAATTAAATTAAATTAGAAATACTTAATAAGTATATCTGAAAAATCCTCAATTGAAAACTGAATAGCAAATAACCAGTGGGTCAAGAAAGAAATCAATGGGAAATAAAAAGTATTATGAACTGAACAAAATTACAAATACAATACATTGGAATATGTAGGATACTGCTAAAGCATCATTCCAGGAAATTCTATAGCAATAACTTATATCAAAAAATTATATTTAAGCCTACATCTTAATTAAAGTCAAAGTAAACAAAACTTAAGAAATAATAAAAACCAGGGTAGAAATAAATAGAAAGCAGAAAAACAATAAGGAAACTCAAGGAAGCCAAAATTTGCTTTCTTAAGACAATCAATAAAACTAATAAACTTCTCGCCTCTGATTAGGAAAATAAATACAAAATGTCAACAGAAAAATAAGAGATAATATCACTCACAATTTAAGCACTTTACAAAAAGATAGGCAGATGGCAAATAAGCACTTAAAAAGATGTTCCACATCAAGAGTCATTAGGGGGATACAAATTAAAACTACAAGATACCATTACACAACCAGTCAAAATCAAAAGACTGACCATTCCAAGTTCTTATAAGATAAGAATATAAAGATCCTGGAACTCTCACACCCCTCATATTGTTGGTAGTAATTTTAACCAATAAAACCACTTTACAAAACAGCTTAGCACTTTCTTAATATTTAAACATACAAAGGCCATATGATCTAGCTGTTACTTTCCTAGGCAATTACCCAAAAGAATAGCATATGTACATGAAAGTTCAGAGGAGCCTTGTTTGTAATAGTCAAAAACCATAAACAATCTAAATACACATCAACAGGAGAACAGATAACCCAAATTGTGGTATATACAACAATAGTGTAGTACCCATGGACCAAAAAATATATAAACTATTAATACATGTACTAACATGGATAAAGTGCTACTAAGAAAAAGTCAGACTTCCCTCCTTCCACAAAAGAATGCATAATGTATGATCTCATTTACATAATACTTTAGAAAATGCAAATATGTCTATAATGAAAGAAAGCAGATGGATGGGAGCCCTGCAGTAGAAGGTGGGATATGGGGAGAGACAGGAAGGAAAAAATTATAAAGGGCACCAGGAAATGTTTAAGGGTGATGGTTTCATGAGAACATACACATTTCAAAACTTATTGAATTACATTCTTATATATATGCAGTTTATAAAATGTCTGTTACACCTCAGTAAAGTTACTTTTAAAAATATTCAAAGCAGAGAAACAGTTAAAAGCTGAATATATCATAATCAATGACATAATCTCAAATATAAAGGATTTATCTATATTACCAATTCAGTTTTCTTAACCTATTTTATTGAAATTCATCCAGTTATGTTCTCAATATACCCTCTTAGCAAAGAATAGCAAAGTTCATATTTGCAATGATTCAAAAATTGGCCTAATAACTCTATGTGGAATTTTAAGTAGCAAATTTCTTGTCATAAAAAAGAAATCTTTAACATGTAGCATTTAAGTTTTTTTAAGATAATATCTTTGCTATAGAACCCATTTCCATAACATATTATCCTTCCCACCATGTTCTTTCAGTCTATATTTTAAAAAACAATTAAAACAAACAGTAGGGGCACTGCATTCATGTGATCAGAAGAACATTAAAACTTTTTATATGCCTCTATGGGTTGAGTCATTGCTTGTATAATTAGTTGTACTTTCATAAAGAAAATATTTTCAGTACTTTTATTCAAATTAAATTGAGGTACATACAATTTTCACTGTGTTATAAATATAATTTATTGAATCTGGAGCAACCCAATCATATTTCCATAAACTTCTACTTCCTAAGCAACTTGCAGCCTTTCCTATTCAACTAATTTTCCAAAATTCTTTATCTGAGAATTTACTGTTACAGTATTAGTGATATTTTTATATGAATAATGCAAAATAAAATAAATAACCACAGGACACATCCTTTCAAAACAGAATTAGTCCAATTATGCCCCCATGAAGATGGCTTGCTCCAGGGTCTGCCTTTCAAACTCTCCTGTTTCCTAAGTGACAAATTTCCTGGCTGCTTTTCCATCTACCTTTTCTGCTTTTCTTCGGTTTCCAAGAACTCAAGTACCTAACCAGATTTTCCTTCCCAACAAAGCTGTCTATTCATCCATTTTTCATCTCAACAGCAATCAATTGAGAAAATCAACTGAGAGAAGGTAAAATGGATAAGAAGGTAGTTTCCCCATTATTTCTCCCTCTTCCCTGTTATTCCAAAAGATGCTTATTTAAATCCAGATATAAAGGACAATTTTACACAAGATCTCTTACTCAGCTCAGTCACTCAAAAAGTAAACAATCTTGCAAGTAAGCTTAATTTTGATAGGATCAGAAGAAGGAAGGACAAAATTCATCCATCAAGTCATTTCCTTTTTTTGAAGTGCAAAGTTTTAGGAATATTAACACAAACTACTATATCTCATGTGTCAATAAGGAAATAGATTCGTTCCTACTAATACACTAAGTACAAATGAAAGTGAAAGACTTTCAAATTCCAACTTCCTAATGCAAAATTTCATGAAGCACTCAAAAGTTCTTTATGCTAGTTGCTTCTTTCTTGATCATAAATGGGAAATCCTTCTCAGTACTATGAGAATAGAAGTTTTGGAGTCAAATTCATTCTCTGCCATTTACTAGCTTTATGAGATTAGATAGGTATCATAATTTGTGACTATAAAAATCAAGAAAATGATTAATATCTATCACAATTAAATGCAGAAATGTATAGAATTACAGTAATTTCAATAATGTAACAAAATTCCAAATACCTACCTTGGTATTCAATAATCATTAGTTCCCTTTGCCACTGACAGCCAATTAACTGAGTCACAGGAAGATTCTCCAATCACTCCTACATTCGCCATGCTTAAAATTCAATGGCGAAATCTCTTCAAGAAAAGATTAAAAACTAGAATATCTGGAACTATGCACAGATATGAAGTAATCAAATTTTTTCAAGAGACCACAGAATTAAAAGCTTCATCACTGGGTCATGAATGCCAACTCAAGCTCTCTCTCTCTTTTACATTCACTTTTTTGATTCAGAATTTCTTGTCTCTCAACTATAGTTCACTGACCAGTGCATTTGCTTCAAATCTGTTTCATTTCTCAATCTAACCTTCACAGTGCTTTTGGAATCTTTTAAAAATCCAAGTCTTTTCTATTTAAAATCCTTGTGATACTTCTTTATCACTCATAAAATGATGTCCGACTTGTAAGCATGACTTCTGGAACAAGGTGTACAGGCATCTTCCTTGTATACTTTCTCCCATATGTCTTCCACTTAACCAAATTCTACAAATCAGAGGGAAGCTACCATATGCTAAGCACTACATCAGGATCCAGAGAAACAAATCAGAAAGAGATATACCCTGCTCTCAGAGCTACTTTATCACAAATTCTAAAACAAATAGTCAAGTACACTATGCTGTCTCATACTTCCAGTTTCTTCAAGTTGATTGCCCTTTCCCAACAGGTCCATCCTTCATAAAGACCTTACAACTTTGTCTGAACAATCTTACCAGACCCTGTTGCCACTATTATTATCCTGCCCCTAATATTATCCCACCCCTATGTGTAATAACTATAAAAGCACAATACTTAACACCTGTAACTTCAAGTATGTACCATATTTGTTTAGTTATCTATATGACTTCCTCTCCTAGAATGTGAGTTCCTTGAAGGCAGATACAATGCCATAATTATTTTTGTACCGTGAGATCTAGGAAATAAAAATATTCAGTGAATATAAGATAAATGGCAAAACGAATGAAAGGGATCCAACTTAAGCTTCAAGGCATATATTTAAGGCAAAAATAAACACTCCTTAACACATAATTCAGATACATTTTTACAAATCTGAATGAATGAAAGAAATAGTCTGTTCTCAATCTTTCAGTATCCAAGGATCCTTTAAGAGAAATGATAGGCACGGGGACAAAGCATTTAGAGTAATAGTGTTCTAAAAGTTCATCAAAATTTGGAGGTAAAAATAGAATATAATTAATAACAGTCATAACAATGAGAGTACATTTCAATTGTGTGAGCTGTTTGTGAACCAAACTGTCACACTGCCTTTCTCTTCCCACCTGAAGCTTCCAAACTCCTGTGTTCCTTATAAGGACCTAGAGAATCACGAACATTCTAGGGGATCACATGTTGAAAAACACTGATATAAGTCACCAAGAAAGAATCTTCTCTGTCTAACTAGCCACACTTTCCTCTTCTTTAAAACATTTCTACCCATGGCTAATCCTCCTACTTGGATGAATAAACAGGACCCATATTAATAACCTCAAGGATCTTGCTCAATTATCAACTCTATACAGAGCTCTTTTCTAAAGTAAAACTGATTTTTTCCATTAAAATATAAACATGTTTAAGTATCTACACCTCAAAGATAAAAGGGGTTGAGGGAGGTACTAAATTTAACCTCTTCACTCACATATACTTTCTATCTCTGCCAACTTAAAACCAGTACTCAAATTTAGTCTACTGAAATCTGGCTTCTGTATCCTTTCACAATGAAAATGTTCTTGACTGAGTTGTCAAAAACCTCTTATTATTTATCCAAGGACACACCTTTGTGATTTTACTTTACTCTTCCCTTTGTTGAAAAACTTTCCTCTCCCTGCCCTTCTCAGGTTGGAAGCTTAAAGATTTAATCAAGCACTATTAGTCTATCCAAAAGCCACCAAGTTTCAAGATAATAATAAAGAATAAACTCTTTCCTATGTTCTCTAAGCATTTATAGAGATGAGCAGATGCTTTAAAAGAAACATAACCATAATATCTGCAATTAGTCTAAACCCAGAAGTCCCAAGCTTTAGTATGTTCCTGGATTACACCTATAGTGCACACATTCCCATTAGAACTTACTTCTAAAAAGTAAATTACCTCATTAAAATATGTTCTTTAAAATATATGTACACACACATTAACACTGGCTGAAAACTTTTCAGGAAGCAGTAATTGAAAGAATTCTAGACTAATGATATTTCAGAAACCTTGATTATATTGCAATTATTCTTCTCCTCCTGATAGTGTTCACAGATCTCTCTTTAATTATTCTTTTCCTTACCACTGATTTTCATATTTTCTCCCCTGCCTGAGGATTTTATCACTATACTCACAACCTTGACAACATGGAATCTTTCTCTTGCACTTCTGGGATATAAAAGCAAACTCTGCCAAGAATAACATCTAAAGGTTAAGGTACTAAATGGGTTAATTCTGATCAAAATTTTAAAATCTTACTTAAGGACATCTAGTTAGGTTTTTTCCCCTACTACATATTACTCTAGGTTTCAAACTCCTAAAAGTATTTAGCTAATATATTTTCCAACAAAAGAAAAATATATCTGTAAATATATTTCATTCCAACTATAACAAGTTCTTAACTACCTGGGCAATTATTGGAAGATGTTTTCCAGCCATTTAAAATAATCACAGAACAAGGCATTGTGGCGCAAGCCTGTAATTCCAGCAACTCAGGGGGCTGAGGCAGAATGTGAGATTGACTATTCCAAAGTCTGTTTTTATAATAAACTCAAAAGTATTTTCTAGGTCTAGTGAAAATGCTTTACTTTGGGCAGTTAATCTTTTTTCTTCTCTCTTATGCCTCTATTTGGTCAACTTCTCTCATATTCTACCAACATAAATCTCACTAAGGTTATCAATAACTTTTCACAATTAGTGTATAAAAGAAAAGTGTTTTAATTCAAAGCCAGTTTATGGTTCTCCTTTAACCCTTATTTGAAAACCATGCTAAATGGATATCAGAAGATACTGAATCTAAGTTTTGCAAATAACTATATAGTACTTTTAACAGCAACAATAAAAATGTGTACAGGATACTATACATTTTCATATATACTAACTCATGAGGTAACTCCATGAAGTTGTTTATATTACTTTGTTCTAAGTCAAGGAAAGTAGCACAAGAAAGTCAAGTGTCAATACCTTTTAAAAGGTCACAGATCCAGGAAATGATTGTTACTTACAGAACTGCCAGATAAAAAACACGACACCAGTTAAATTTGAATTTCAAGTAAGCAATGAAGATTTTTTTTTCTCATAAGTTCAAATATTGTAAGAGAATTATTATTTTTATTTACTAAATCTGGCAACCTCAGTTACATAATATTGTGCAAGTCATAATCT
Source organism: Callospermophilus lateralis (assembly GCF_048772815.1). NCBI lineage: Eukaryota > Metazoa > Chordata > Mammalia > Rodentia > Sciuridae > Callospermophilus > Callospermophilus lateralis. Next base: position 119,812,550 of record NC_135306.1, on the reverse strand, counting down.
GAGTTCCCTCAATTTCTGTATCTGCAAATGTAAGGCTCAGACTATGATTTCTTCTAGTTTCAAAATCAGTTCTTTAATTTTTTTCTAATTCTAAATGTCATTGTTTCTAAAACTCCCTAGTATTCTATCATTTTTTAAGTAATTCAACATATCTCCAAGATAATATTCAGACAAATTAATAGCCACTAACAATTCTTCACTCAATCTTTTTAGCACTCTTCAGAATCCTATCTTGGTTTCTTAATATCACTCTATAGGGCTGGGGATGTGGCTCAAGCGGTAGCGCGCTTGCCTGGCATCCAGGTTCGATCCTCAGCACCACATACAAAGAAAGATGTTGTGTCTGCCGAAAACTAAAAAATAAATATTAAAATATTCTCTCTCTCTCTCTCTTTAAAAAAAAAATATCACTCTATAAGCTCAGAAATTGTATTTCCTTTCACATAAATGTGGAAAATTCCTGGATTGTTTTCTTCTCCTCTCCAGTCACTCATGGAATTCACTGAACACCTCAAACCCTTCTAACATCAAAATTAACAAATCTAACAAAGAATTCTGCTTTCAGACCTCACCCTCCAAAACTGCTGTTATTGCATAATTCTATGTTATATTTATCAGAAGCTAACAATTTAAAGAGCACATACAAATATGAGGCAATTAGACAACCAGATAGAGTTACTTATAGTAAGACTGCACTATATACTTTGCTTAGCTGTTGTCACAGAAATCAAGAACCACAGATTGCCCAAATGCTAAACCAACTCAAATCATCATCAGGAAATAAGACTCATCCCACCACCAACTGTGGAATAGAAACAGTCTACCACTCAAGGCACCTGGAATGAAGCCTGGGCAATTATATATTCATACATCCACAAACATTCTCTAATCTTTGCCACATACATGCAGTCAACACAACTGGATTTCTCCTTCAGTTTCCAGGAAGGAAAGCCCCAATCTGAACTAGAGCTCATTTTACTGGGCTCCATCACTTGGTCCAGACTTTGCCAGATCCCTTCTACTAAAAGTCCCACAATGTGCTCACAATCCATACTTCACATGAGTCAATAACAAAAGCAATTTGCCAGACTTACCACCACTTACCACTTACAAGTCACAATTATACCTCTTACTAACAATGGTTTCTATTATTTCCTAAAACTTATTCTCTTATTGTCTTAACTGATAGTATTTTAACATATTCTAATGACCAATAAAATATGTCACTTTATTGTGTAAGTCTGTCATTATCCTTTGAATACATTTTTGGATTTCTATCACCAGTGGGGCCAGTTCCATGTCTAAATAAAGTTTGTCTAGATCTGATACCACTCAATATGTGCTTCTTCATCTTTGGATCCAGTCCTATACAATGGCAATGGATACAACAAAAATAAAACCAGTAGATGCTACTTTCTTAATCACTATGGATACCACTACTGTCCTATCTTAAATTGCACTTTTAAAGTTCTAACATCACCTTTGAAATCCATCAATTCCCAAAGTAAATTATTTCCTTCTCGGTAAAATAACTCCATAATTCACAGTTCCCACTGCAGGATCTTTAGTATAGCTTTGTAACTTTGTATTTGGGCCATAGCAGCAAATTTTACTTCCGTCTCCTAGACCTCCTTGACTCATGTAGTTATGGTGATTATTAACTTAATGATGGGGTAATTTCCTTAGGAAATAACAAAGTAACAAAATCTACCAAAATGTCTTCTATAGCACATTTACTTAAAAGAATAACATTCATATTTTTAAATTATAAAAGCGACAAATTTTGAGCAACTTATAGCTACTGAATTATTTTAGATCCCTGTTAAATAAAACTGTGAAATTAAATGCAATCCATAAAACAAAACCACTACATTGTTAAATCTACGTATTTTATCTTTTCCATCAATTTAAGAAAGAGGATATCATACTCATGTCTAATTAACAAATGACATTCTAAGGAACAGTTTAGTTCTTTGGATCCTCAGGGTCTTAATATTAATATCATCTTAAAAAACAAATGATAAAATACCCAGCATATGTAGCCTTTGTATCCTGCAAATTTTTTCTCATTGGAGGGTCATCACTCAAGCTCTCAGTCTGTAATTTTTCTCTCGTGTCTCCTGAAACGTGTTGATAGTCAATGCTGCTACTAGTTTCCAATGCCTTTTGATTTGAATATTTCTTCTCTTCTTTTCTCCCATAAGATGAACTCCATGATGTTAAACTTTCTTCACTGTTCTCTGTGGGTTTTTGAAAACCACAATGCAAAGCACCCTGAGTCACTAATGCTAAAGATGAACTAGATGGCTCAAAATTTCGTCCCTTGCTGTGACATGACAGTTCTTCATCATCAGTGGGTCTTAAAAATTTAGGTCTCAAATTTCCAGAAGAGAGCTCTTGGTTTTGCCTTGGGTTGTATTCTCTTCTACATGTTTCTAAAGACCCAGATCTCTCATCTTTTTCATCCCCACTAAATTTATCTTTATTGTTATTGTTTGTGATCTCTGTTGTACCATATCTATCCCTTGAACTTTTATTGTATTTTATTAAGTCTAATTTTTTATTTTCTTGACTATTTTGTGCTTTATCTGAATATGTGGGCTTCCTCCACCGTTCTCGTCTAGAATCTTCTTTTTTGGAGGCAGTTTTTTCAGCTTCTTCTAATTTTGACTGAAATAATTCCATTGACTACAAAGGAGAAAAATAACATATTGAAAGTTATAAAATGCTCACTGATGTTTTACCCACGTCATTGGCCATGAACCACCGCCAAGTGGCACAATGAAAGAAAAACCTACCAAGGTAAGGGTAGACCCAAATAATCAATCCTACACTAAAATAAATACTAAAAAGAATGAGAAAATACAGAAAAATTACCAAAATAACAAAAAAAAATCTCAAAGGGGACACTCTTAGACCAAGTGGTCTATACTAACAAAGTCTAACATATAATACAGAAGACATATAACTGGTAATCAAGATTCAGTTACTGTACTGCTAAAACATAAGAGACTCATAAAAAAGGAACATTACAAGTACAAGAAGTAAAAAACTGTGTATCCAAAAAAATGCCCTGAGATACTGAAAAGAATAGAAAGTGATAAAAACCAAATTAGCCTGGGAATTCTTTAAAGTTTAGGAAATGACAGTAAATAAACATAAATTATAGGAAAAAAGAAACATGCACAATTGATTCTAGAGAAGTTAATGCGTGTGCACTGTTATTTCCAGAAAAGAGAAAAGATGAGGAAAGCAAAGCATTAATAAAAAAAAAAATGTATGTAAGAAAATTTTCCCAGTTGATTTTCTGGATCAGAAGGGCTCACCTAATAGTGTTGCATGGAAAGAGAAAAAAAAGACTTGTATATTAAAAATTCCTAATTTGTGAATCTACAAACTCAAAAATAAAACTTCCTTCACAAAGACTATACCAGATGCATATGTATGAGCATGTACACAGAAGAGGGTGGATAGATAACACATTACCTACAAAGGAAAGAAAAATAAGTTGGTTCTAAAATACTATATACTAATGCATGGGCATGGTTACATCATTCTAAGAGTATACACATTCTAATACTTTTTTTGAGTATTCGCAATTGAACCCAGAGGTTATTATTTACCACTAAACTGCATCCTCAACACTTTCTAGTTTTCATTTTAGAGTGTGTATATATATTTTTCTAAAAAATAAAAAAACAAAAAAAAAACTCTGGATAATGCCAAAAGATGGAAAAATACTAAAATCTGGAATATACCAAAATTTCAAAAGTGGTTATCTCCAGAGGTATACTGGGAAAGCTCTTCAGCATTACTTAATTTTCTCATAATGATAAAATATTATTTTTACATTAAATAAATACAGATTTAAGTCTTGCATTATTTATGTCAGCAAAGATATGCTACCCAAGTTTACAGAATAATAAAAACGCAGAAGTTACTTCAGCAGTACAAAGATAAGAAATTTAATATCAATTCAATTCAAAAGTGTGTCATAGCATAAAACAAAGTTAAACCACATAATCTTTTATATAATTATGAAAATAGCACATATCTTCTTAATTCAGATACCTACCCCATATCTTTCAGCTACAATATCCTCAATTTTTTTATTTTGTTTTTCAGCTTGTTCCTTCATTCTTTGATAAGACTTCTTTAGCCAGCTTAATCCACCATCCTCCACTCCTGAAGCTAAATTCCAATAGAAAATTAGAAAATGTTTGTTATACTTTTTAATGAGGTTATTATCAAATTAATTCTGACTTATAAAGTATAAAATTAAATATTTTTTCTTCAATATGTAAAAATTATAACCACATTTAAATTTCAACATATATTTGAGTGTGTACATATGCAAGCTACAGAGTTTTGCCAGTTGGAGAAAGGAAAAGATAAATAATAAACTAAAGAATAAAAGTAAAACTATCCTCAGGAAAATTACAATTTAAGAGAAAGAATACAAAAGTGTATAAATGCAATAAAGATAATATGTAACAACTATTATGTAAAGATATGCAGGGTTATACAAAATGATAATAGTTAAGGATTACTTCTAACTAGGAGGTCAAGAAAAATTCCACAAACTAAGTTTAAGAAATGGGTTGAATTTCTATAAAAAAAAAAAAAAAAAAAAAAAAAGAAAAAGCTAAGAGTACAAAGGGCACTCCCAGAAATAAGGACACACACAGAGGAGAAAAAGCTACCTCAGAGACACAAAAAGAACAAACAAGTCAGAGAAGAAAATGCTGAAATTATACTAAAACAAATTGTCCTACTTTCATCATGATTACCAACTATGAACATGTGAATGCCCTCAATGAACTTTATTAAGCTGTTTACATTTCCTACTCTTTAGATCTGTGTAAAGAGAAAATCAAATCAATTACATAAATCAAAATTCTGGTCCTGATTTTCCTTGCCCTCAAGTGATACTTTAACATCACTCCAGGTCTATAACAAACAAACAAACAAAAAAATGCATACATACAGATTCCACAAGACATGTACAAGAATGTTTACAACAAAACAATCTGCAATAACTCCAATCTGGAAACAACCCAGGAAATATCCAACAATAAATGAAGGAACACATAAACTATGATACAGTCATAAGATACATAAACAGCAAATAGAATGAATTAACTATATTCGTAACACTATGGATGAATCTCTTTTATCTGTAGATAAAAGAGGATGGTAACAAAAATGTATGCAAATGATTATGGTGCTAATATCCAGGATAGTGATTTCCCTTTGGTAACAAGATGCTAATAATGTTTCTTGACCTGTGTGCTGAATACATAGATGTTTTCATTTTGTGAAAAGCAACAGTCTGCCGTACACTTATGGTTGTATACTCACTTTCCTATGTAAGTTAGACTTTAAGGAAAAAAAGAGAGAAAAAATGATTGTAATCCTCTAACTAAATCTATTTAAATTACTTCTATCATTCAAATCTCAACAGTTTATCTTTATTAAGCAATCGCTTCTAAGATAATAATGTGGTCTAGGGATTAAACCTAGAGGTGCTTAACCACTGACTCACGTCCCCAGCCCTTTTTATTTTTTATTTTGAGCTGGATATTGCTAAGTTAATTAGGGCCTCACTAAGGCTGGCTTTGAACTTGAGATCCTCCTGCTTCAGATTCCCAAGTCATTGGTATTACAGGCATGCGCCATCATGTCTGGCAATCTTTCTTTAAAGGTCTAGAATACTTTGTACTCTAAAACCCAGATCTCTAGTTAACTCAAAGATTTCTTTACATTCAAAAACTTATTCTACTTTTGATCTTCTTTCTTATGTATATAGTCTATAAATTCAAAATTAATGGGGCAACCATTCAAGGAACTTAATCTAAAAATGTAATCTATACAGTGATAAGTAAAAGAAACCCACAATAATGAATATCATTATTACTATCCCAGCTTTATAATTAAATTGTTTACTCCACAGAATCATCTGTGAAATCAATAACATGTAGATGGGCACAGTGAAAATACCATGAAAAAATCACCAACATACTAATAAAACTCAGAGAAAACTATCTGAACTAAGCTAAAACGGCTTTCATTTCTCTGTTTCCACTTATCAAGAAAATCTAATAGAATAAACACTTTCAGCTAATTTGCTTGTGAATTAAATCCACAATTTTAGAAATATCTATGTAATATCATCACCTTTAGCTGATGTATATTCAATATCAAAAGTGCTGTTAATCTTATGATTAGGATGCTATCATTAAAGTATTTTTAATAAAAGAAAACACCAAATTTATTATCTACAGAGTACACAAAAATACTAACTTACAGCACCATCCTCAAATTCAATTAATATTTAATGAATTTTTATCATTAATATAAAAAGTTGCTAAACACATTAGGATATAAAAATATTCATAAGGCTTGGTTCCCATCCTCTATGCTAAGATGAAGATATATCAAATAATTACAGTATACGTATTTACTGATATGCAGCACTTAAAATTTATATCTCAAATTTGTTTTCTATAGTAAGTCAAAAATTATGTTTCCATCATACTTATAAGTTATATTATTATAAACAGAACACAGTCAAATGAATTTAGGCTGTGTTCCCATTTCTCTTTAAAAGATAGGCTAATAGAGATTTAACAACAAAGTATCAGAAGACCTAGATTTTAGTCTTGCCAGTAAAACTGAACAGTTCTAAGATCAACTGCAAATCATTAACTTCTTTGGACCTTAGCTTCTTAATCTGCCAAAAAAAAAAAAAAAAAAAAAAACAACGCAGCTGAATAATGCCACCTTTAAAAATCCTTCCAACTCAAAGATTCTATCAGCCAAAAACTGGAGAAGGTAAAAAAAAAAAAAAAAAATCAATAGGAAAAGCAAAATCACAATAGAAGTGTTGTAAGCAAGAATTTCTACTAACTACATTGTAAGAAATGGTCTCCTAAAGAATGTAGAGTAATGAATGGATTAAAAAAATGTGGCATATATATACAACGGAATTTTACTCAGCAATAAAAGAGAATAAAATCATGGCATTTGCAGATAAATGGATGCAGTTGGAGAAGATAATGCTCAATAAAGTTAGCCAATCCAAAAAAAAAAAAAAATGCTGAATGTTTTCTCTGATATAAGGAGGCTGATTCATAGTGGGATAGGGAGGGGGAACATGGGAGGAATAGATGAACTCTAGATAGGGCAGAGGGGTGAGAGGGAAAGAGAGGGGGCAGGGGGTTAGCAAGGATAGTGGAATGTGATGGACATCATTACCCAAAGTACATGTATGAAGACACAAACTGGGTGTCAACATACTTTATATACAACCAGAGATACGAAAAATTGTGCTGTATATGTATAATAAAAATTGTAATGCATTCCGATACATTTTTTTTTAATCAATTGAAAAAAGAATGTAGAGTAACTAATCCAGAACTAGAATCAGAATTCTGGGTTCTCATGTGATGACAGGGAAATTATCTATCCATTCTTAGTTTCCTGAGCTATAAAATTGAGACAATAACATCTACTCTGCTTTCCTTTCATGGTTACCATGAAAATAAACTGATATATAAGTGAGCCATATAAACTCTAAAGTTGCACAAAATTCTCATTACTAAATTTTCTTTGTATGAACTTTTAAAAATCGTTGAGTTTTCCACTTAATTTTCTCTAAAGATTAATGAATTAATTATTGAAAATATGGCACATTGAACATTACCAAGACTCTTGATATAATCTTCCCAAGACACTTAATCAGAATAACTGACATCATCATCCATTGATTCCTATATTCTAGATATTGTACTATTTCTAATTTTAACTTCCCCAAAACTATATAAGATAATTACTATCATTATTCCTTTTAAAGATAAATAAACTGGACTCAGAAAGATCAGTACACTTTCCCACAATGACAAAGCTAATAAATGGAACTGCCAGAATTCTAATTCCAAGTAGAATGATTCTAAAATCTGAGTCCATAAGAACAACACTGTGTCACCTTTACCTCCCTAACATCAATACCTCCTTAATACTAATGTTTTAACACTTCCAGGTGCCTTACAGTTTTAGCCCTGCCACAAATCTAAGTAGAAGGATAAAACTATCATAAGCAGTAAAACTTGCAGACTGTTTTTTCTTTGTTTTATCATAATTATTCAATTGCAGATAATTTTTAAAACTAAATTTCCCTGGGAGCTGAGTCTGAAGGCATGATTTGAAAAGGAAGGAGAAAGGCTCTCCAAGAGCTTTATATAAGGTCACTTTCCTCCTTAATCATTCTGCTGTTTCTACCAGCTAAAAGCTACTACCTAACGCAGAACTCCAGGTCTTCTATACCCAGTGAAGTTAAGAACCTATTGACTAAAAACAACAAAGACTGAGTTTGCTAATTCTAGGTTTCCCCCAAAGATAAATTTATTGACTGTCTTGACACTAGAGATGATAAAAATCCAGATCACAAAATTGGGCTGGGTTAGCTTATTGCTCCCCAAACTGTTTCTATAAAACAGTGTTTCAAAGAGAACCTTGTTTAACTACAGTTATTATTACTTAACCCAGCATTCAAAAAGTTAAAAATAAATTTATAATTACTAATAACTTTAGTTAAATTGCCGGAAAAAAAATTATAAAGGAGCCTATAAGGTGGCTCTAAGGATACACACATAAAATATAAAATAATTTAAACAAATAGCCAAAATGAAAACGAATTATGTATACAAAGGAAGAAAACTTTCTACTAATAAAATATTAAAATGAAAAAGTAACATAATTTACAACACTACTATTATACGCTGGGCTCACTGTAATTAAATAAACTTTTCATTGAGTTATCAATACAACACTTGATAGTCATGTAAGTTCTTTTTAATTATATTACAAAGTATGCTTATGTGACACAAATATTTTGTCTCCATCTGCTGGAAAATAATAGCACTCAACATTATTACAAATTTTGTGGCTGCTGGCAAAATAGAAATTTCTAAAGATATAAAACCAGATGTTTGTTTACATACTATTTTAGTGAAATTTCACAGACACAATACTTTTTACAAAACACATGAATTGTATTATTACATACTCACAGAATCATACTTAGCATTAGCACATTTGAAACAAATTCATACATAAAAGCATTATAAGACAGGTATAAAACTGAGTACTAATGATTTAAATAAAAGACTTAAAAAGACTGCAAATATTTTATCAATGCTTTGCTGCCATGTAAACTCAAGTCTTTGCATTTGAAATACCAACTTATAAGAAATGCCTATGTGTCAGCACCCACAATACAGAGATACCTTTAGTAACTGATGACATACTACAGTCTTCTGATGGAAGACCTGTCCCACCATCCTTCCAATATGGATTCAGTTCTCTTTCTAGCAGTTTGGACTAGAAAAAAACATTTTCAGAAATTAGAATTTAAAAATAAATCCACCACGAAAGAGTTAATAATAAATCTGAGACAAATCATTTAAAGCACTCTTAAGACACTGTTCTGTAATTTGCAGGTCATAATGTTTAAATTTACATTCATTCAATGTTTTAATTGAATACCTATCATGTTTCAGAACTGCATTATATATAGAAGATATAACAGTCGATAATACTTATTTGGCCCTGGCTAGTTTATACTATAGTGACGATATGGTCAATAAATAACTGATACATGCTTTGAAGACAGAAATTCAGAGTACAAAGGCCACGAAAGAATTTAAACCTCTCATACATTAAAGGATCAAAGACTTCCTAGAGGAAGCATTATGTACAATCTTAGACCTAAGTACATGCAGAAATGAGCTAACTTTTCTTTTGAGGGGAATGACGGAAAGAGCATAAACATGCTCCAGCATGTTCACATTCATAAAACCATAGAGAAAGAAAATACACATCACTTTCAGGAACTTAAAGTAATTCAGACAAGCTAAAACTCAGAAGTGTGAATAAGTAGTGAAAAGAAATTAGATTGGAGGATAATCAGAGACTACAACACATGAGCTATTTTGAAATGCTGTTTACATTTTTGCTGGGGGCAATGGTGTTACACAGAGAACAAACTGATCTTGGCACGAGGAAAAATGAGAAGAGCAAGATTACAAATCCAAAAAAAAAAAAAAAAGATTACAAATCCAGTCAGAAGACTGTGGCAGTAATCCAAGCAAGAGATGATGGGAGCCTGTGTTCCAAGCACTATATCAGGCCCAGGGGCTATAAGGAATAAGACAGGTGCTGGGTCCTTAAAGATATTATGGTCTAAGGAAAGGGGAAAGACAATTAAGCAACATCAATACACATAAATGCTTTGAAAGCAAGGAAGCTATATAGAACTACATACTGATGACACAAACTTAACCTCAGGAAATCAGAAAATGCTTCCTATAAGAACTAATAATGGCAACAGGATGGAGGGAAATGGAAGTGTTGAATGTTAGAGATTTCAGTTTCCCAAAATGTGAACCAACCAGACTGCTAACAACAAAAATGTTGGATAACTTTTTAAATGAGCTGACAAAAAAAGTAAAAAATCTTGAAAGGACAAATTTAAGTTAAAGGTTAACTCAGAGGAATAAACAAAACCAGATTTGATTTCTTACATTATCTATAGCAAAAAATTCATTTCCCTGTTACTTTCTATAAAATCTCTCAATATCTATCATCAAGGAACTTCTTCCAATATTCTTATCTAGATACTCAAAAACATAAACATCAGATACTTGACCTGATTTTTAAAAAACTAGAATTACACACTGAAAAGGACAGCTGACAAGAGTCTAGACAAATTGTAAGATACTATCTGGAAATGTATAAATGATAAAAAGCTGAATATATAAGGAACTTCCACAAATTAGTAAGAAAAAGAGAAACAACTGTAGTAGAAAAGTAAGCAAAAAACAAACAAATCACACAAGAAAAGATCTCTCTAATAGTAAGGAGATATAAAATATATAAAAATATGTAACATAATATATAAGTGGTTTTTAGTCAGCTTTTTTGCTGCTGTGACTAAAGGACCCACCCAGAACAATTTTAGGGGAGGAAAAGTTTATTTAGGGGCTAACAGTTTCAGAGGTCTCATCCATAGACAGCAGATTCCATTCCTCAGGACTCAAGGTGAGGCTGAACATCATGGAGAAAGAGTGTGGCGAGGAAAGCAGCTCACCTGATGCTGAGGAAGGAGAGAGAGAGACTCCACTCTCCAAATACAAAATATATACCTCATAGCCACGCCCCCCAATGAACCACTTTTTCCAACCACATCCCACCTGCACCCAGTTACAACTCAGGGATTAATTCACTGATTAGGATAAGGATATTACCCAATCATTTCTCCTCCAAATCTTCTTGCATTGTCTCACACATGAGCTTTTGGGGGACACCTCATATCCAAACCAGAACAATAAGCATACAAAAACAATGAGATACTATTTCTTACCCATTAATTAATCTCAAAAAATTGTTTGATAATTAGAGATACTAAGTATTACAAAAGAACCATACATTGCTGAAGCTATATAAATTGTTATAATTTCTTTGCAAATATTTGTAAAAGAACATAGGTGCATACTCTGTACTTGAGCCATTCGACTCATAGATATGTACCATGAAGAAATTCATACATGTATGCATAAGAAAATACATACAATGTCCTTTGTCGCAGAACTGTTTAGTGAAAAACAATAAACAATGTAAGTGTCCATAAGTAAAGGAATGAACATTTACAGTATGGCACAGTTAGATGATGACAGACTATATAACAAATTGAAATGAATGCAATAAAAATAAAATATATCAACATTAATTGATCTCTCTGTAATACATTCAATCCTTCTAGCCAAGATAGCTTATTAAGGTTCCACTTCATCACTATCTCTCTGCTTAGCACAAATAGATCAGATACATAATGTAAAACTTACTGTAATTTAACATAAGACAAATATTTCTGTGGACCATAAACAGAACATAAATGCAAAGCAGTACACAGAAATGAAGCCACAGGATTACAGGGCTCTGTGTGCAAGCCAAATGTGATCATCCTGAGTTCAATTTGTATATGATAATGAATACTAAGTGTTCCAGCTGAGACAAAGAAATAGAGCCAGTCTACATGAAGCAAGGATCTCCTGGGTAAGATTTCCTGTTACCAAAAGAATACTAAAGAACTGGTAAAAGGTACAGACTTGGTCTATAGATAAATGCTAGATAAATACAAATTTCCAATATAAAGGTCCAAAATCAACAAGCTTCACACCAAACAATTAAGGACATTCATGTTGGTCTTTTTCCCATTACCTTCTTTTTATCCTCACTGCCATTATAAGAATTAACATTTGGACTGGTGCGGTGGCTCACACCTATAATCCCAGCAACTCAAGAGGTTGAGGCAGGAGGATCACAAGTTCAAAGACAGCCTCAGCAACCTAGCGAGACCCTGTCTCTAAATAAAATATAAAAAGGGCTGAGGATTAAAAAAAAAATTAACATTTGGTTCTAAAGCAAGAGCCATTTTTTTTCTCAAAAAAGGCTCAAACATTCAGAAATTTTAAGAATATTATGGAATGCAAAAAAACAACACATCCAAATGTGCACATGTAAAAATTGGCTAATCTCACTCATTAGACTAGATAATTTACTGCTGCACAAAATGATTGGAATTCTTACCTAAGCAAAAATTCCAAATTACTATAGATTACCAAACTTTAGAACTAAATCTAAGGATTCAAAGAGCAGCAAAGTAAACTAGAATTCATGGAAAGAAAAAGACTAAATATACAATTTCATATCGTAAATTTTGTAGGTAAAAAGCATGTATTATGTGCAGAGTTCTATACTAGCTGCAAAGGAAGATACAAATAAAATAAAACAGTTTCTTAAAAGTTTATAACTTTTAATGGAAAGAGGATACAACCACTAAATCACTGTACCAGAAACTGTAAATATCTTACAGCAAAGAAACATGAAATATAACTTATTTTAGTCATGGAAAATAAATAGCAGGTGTCTTATAGGATGTATGAAATCAGGAGGGCTTGAAGGATAAGCAATATGAAGACATAAGAGATGAAGGGAATTCATTTAAAAAGAACCACATGAACAATTCAGAGGCAGAGATCTGTAAAAAAAAAAATATGAGTGAAAGTGATTAAATTAGTTTAGCTGAAATATAAATTACCTGAGAAAAAGAAAATTTGCTTTAAGCATAATGCTAATGAGTTTGGGCTACATTTATAGGCAGCTTTAGGGGTCTGTGAAAAAAAACAATGACAGTACCTTTTTTTCAGTCTAAGTTCTGAACAAGTTGAGAAAGAAGAACATAGAAGATAAAATATAAAAATTACCTGTATTACTAATAAAGGCTAAAGTGAAAGAAAACTTTCAGTGAAAGACAAATGGACCTACTAAACTAAATCCCACAATGAGGAAGACTTTACCAATTACAGAAAGTTCCAAGCCAAACCCTGTATCTCCCTTGTTTCCACCTGGTCTCCACAGGTAACTCGTTTCATAAGCAAGATAGTCAGAGCTAAGGAAACCTGATCAGTTTATTCTTTCCAGTATTTTCCAATAGAAAATTTATTCAATGTCTTCAGGGACAGAGTGAGAATAGAAAGTAGCCTGAAATATCACTAGTAAAACTTACTTCACTAAAAAGAAAACATCAGAAATGGCAAAGAAGCATTCTTTCAATTTGAATCAAAGAAGACTTCTAAAAGGAATAATACCATGATCAAAGGTGCATATTAAAAAAAATTATTCGATATACTTAGTTGTGGGATATAATGGATGAAATCAACTGCCTGACAAGACAGAATATAGGCAAGTTGTCAGCTGTGGATGTAGTTCAGTGGTAGAATGCTTACCTGGCAAGTATAAGACCAAGTTTGATCCCCAGAAACACACACACACAAAAAAAACGTTTCTTGCCTTTGACTGAATTTTTTCCAAGTTCATCTTTTCATCAGGAATAAATCCCAGGAGGGTCCCAGATTTATAAGTGTTTATCAATCAGACATTCCTATCTCATGCAGGCACTTGCCTTACATGCTATCTCTGAGCAATCATTCGAAATTTTAGATTACTAGGATTGTGTGGTATTTCCAGGAAGGTCTCCAGCTTCAGTACTTCTTTACTTTCTGGAACCATGCTTTTGCCTAATCTTTTGGCCTTTAAAAGATTTCCTGCTGTTTTCTTACCAGCAGTAACAACAATAAATCCAGAAATTTTAGGTGTCTTGAAATGGAAGCATTTTTATGGTATCTAATTCACTATGTACACTGAAATAGAAGATGAGAAGGTTCAGCTTTAATTCTATGATAGTAACATAAACTCAATATAACTCAACTATATATGCTCTAGATTTACAAGTCTATTACTCCTTTAAACTGACTCTCTATACAAGAAACTTACTTTAAATAAAATTTATATCACATTTCACTGTTGTTCACACTAATTTTATTAAACACCACAAAAGATAAAAATATTTCACAAGTAAAATTGCATTTATATGAATGTCTTACCAGTTTATTAAAGGTGAATTAGAAAGTTAACACGTTGTAAATATTCTCTTACCTGTTCAAGTGCTTGGGTCTTTGCTTGCTCTATTTTCTTTATAGTTTCCTTTTCAGCTTTGAGTGATGATGATGACACAGTTTTAACAGACATAAAATCAACAGTCATCCACTCATCCCTCTGTTAAAAAGAAAAAAAAAAGGAAGTTTTTCAGTCTGAACTAGTTTGAACTTAATGACAGCAGGGATTTGGGAGGCACTCAAGCTGTATCAAATCTTACATGACAGTATATTGTTAAGCAAGTTTCTTAATCTCTATACCTTAGTCTTTCCCCTATAAAATGCAATAAAATGTCAACCTTTCAGGATTATTTATTGTTCAAAATAATAGAAAACATCTAACACAGTGCCTGGCAAACAAAAAAGAACCAAACATTTGTTCCTGTTCATCTTTTTTCCCTTCCTTTTTGGCCATCAGTGGAGAAATTACATTCTTTTTCAGGCATATGAACCCTAACCCAAAGCCGGGCATGGTAGTGCACAGATATAGATCAAAGATAAGTAAAAACCTTGAAATCTCTTATTCAATTTGGAAATATCTGTATGAATAAAAAGTTTATCCTTTAAAAAAATATATATCTCCTAGTAGCAATGAACACCACTCATGCCCAAATTGTGTTTTCTAAGTATCAGTTTTCATTAAAAGGAACTAGAGGTCCTTATAAAAACAGCAGCTTGGGAGGCTGAGGCAGGAGGATCATGAATTCAAAGCTAGCCTCAGCAAAAGTGAGGCACTAAGCAACTCAGACACTGTTTCTAAATAAAATACAAATAGGGCTGGGATTGTGGCTTAGTGGTCGAGTGCCCCTAAATTCAATCCCCAGTACCCAAAAAAATAATCAGGACTATTTGAACTATAACCCAAAATTTCTAAACTACTCAACTTTTAGTATTGTTAAGTAAATTATGACATAAGGAGAAGAGGAATAAAAACTGCAACTAAGCTCTACCCATCATGGAAAGGACAGACAGAGGTAAGAGTACAAAGCTGAATGCACAAGAGGGGAAAGTGCCGCTTCTCTATCAAAAACCAAAAGTAGGATAATCTCTGAGGGACTAGAATAAACACTTACTTTTTCACAGCAGAAAGAAAGGAGCCTAAACACTCAGCAAAAAGCATTACTGCCTAAATTATTCAAAATATATATTGCTCTCAAAGTCTAATTTTTCTCCTAAAGATTTTAATTACCTTTCACTTCAATATTCATCTATTCTTAGAAGCTGACACTTCTCTCTGTAAAATCATGTGGCTTGCTTACCTGAATAACTTGACTGTCTTCTTCCTTTCCAGAGTTTTCATCTTTCACTTTCCAGGCCTTTTCCTTGCCAGAAGTCTGGGATGGAACAGCCTCAACCCACTCGTCTTCAGAGCTCTAAGAATGTTTAGCACACAAGTAAAACTCACAATTTGCATATATACATAAAAAAAATCTCTATGTAGTTGTTAAATGGTAACAACTTAGCTTTCTAGATAAAATTCTTATATTATGCCCCCTTTAAAATGGCATTGAAATTAGAGGAAAAAACATCTAAACCCACTATTTGGAAATAAGCCCATAAAACACCAACAAATTAGTTTTATTTCTTTATCAGAGCTAAAGAAAAGCAAAAAACAAAAGTGAGATCTTCTAGGTAGAAAGGTTACTTCAAAACAGAGTTTCAGTTCCTACCAACATCAAGTAGTACTCACATGTTCCCCAGAATACAGGGGAAATGACACTCAAATAAATGAGTTTGCTGTATGCCCCCAAGCTTCAAATTTTGAGATTTCCCTCAATCTAAAATTGCAAAGATCTCAAGTAACAGCTAGACAGGTAAGGTATTTTACCTAATATGTTTAAACATCAGATTACTGCATCAACTAAGGAGTATATTCAGTTATCATTCCCTATGTGCTATTATGCCAGGTTTGGAGTTTTTCAACAAATATATCAAACTACTCTGCTATGTCAAGTAGTACATTAAGTAGGTTCACATAAATTATCACCCTAAATCCTTAAAGTAACTGTATATTCTTTTGACTTTATAGATAAGAAAAGCTCCCTAAAATTAATTTGTCCAGGTTACATGATATCCAACTGTAAAAACCAAGATAGGAATGTAGATCTGTCTGATTCCAAATCTATTTTTTGGAGCTATAGAACTAAAGCATAAAAACGATTCTAGAAATCACCTTGTTCAAACCAACTGTTAGTATACAGTTAAGAAACTTTGAGGCCAAGAGGAAATAATGATTTAACAGCAAAGAAATATGAATTTCTTGAAATGTGACAGTGTTCTTCCATTTCATAAAGTTCTTGAAAATTACCGAAAGCTTAAATTAACATAAATATGTCTATTGAAAGGTATCAACCATGTGGAGTAAACATATTTATGCTCTGCCACCTCAACAGCCAACTGTTTCCCAAAGCAAAGCAAATTTTCTTCATTCACTCATTTAGGCCTTCATTTAGATTTACAGAAACCCTCCCTAAAACTTAACTCTATAATTTTTTTTTTTTACACAATGCCTTTATTTTGTTTCTTTTCTTTTCTTCTTTTTAATGTGGTGCAGGCAATGGAACCCTGCAGTGCTAGACAAGCGCTCTATCACTGAGTCACAACCCCAGCCCCTGTAGTTAAAATTTTTTAAGATAATCTCTATAAATGCATTTTTGGTCTACTCATGTTTACATCATCAATTCAGTTTAGTGAATCTTATTCCTAATTCTTGATGTCATTCATTAAAATAAGAGTTTATAGTCTGAAAAAAATCAACATTTTCTTTAGGGACACCAATCTGCTAAAAGCTGTATCAAATTTTACATGACAGTATAATCTTAAGCAAGTTTCTTAATCTCTATACCTTAGTCTTTACCCTATAAAATAAAATAAAATGTAGGAAAAAATATCTAAACCCACTATTCGGAAATAAGCCCACAAAACACCATTTCCCCTATAAAATGCAAAAAGGTCTATAAAGGCTTAGAAATGTGAAGTGTTTTTACCTTTTTTTTCTCTCTAGAGGAAAGGAGGCCCTCTACATAATTTAAAACTTGGTGTTCTACAAGATTCTTTTACGGATTTTCTCTATCTTATCAGATGTTATGGTTTGAATATTAAGTATTCTCCAAAGACTCACATGGTAAAAGTTTGGTCCCCAATGCGGTGATGTTCAGAGGTGAGGCTTTTGGGAAGTGAACAGATCAGGACACTAACTGAATGGGCTATTAGGAAGTGGGGCCCTATAAGTCACTGTGGCATGCCTTTGAAAGGCACATCTTATTACTGGTCTCTCGCTTGCTCTTTCTCCCTGCTTAATAGCCACATATGGTGAGCAGTTTTGCTCTTCCACACCATTTTTCCATAATATATTGTCTCACCTCTGGCAATATATTATGAAAACAACGGACTCAACCAGATCTGAAATCATAAGCCAAGATAAATCTTTCCTCTTTAAGTTGCTTTTCTCAGGTATTTTATTGCAGCAATGAAAAGCTGACTAAAACATCAGATGTTGACCAATGACTCTGAAATTCTTTAACTGGAGCCATCAGTTGCTTCATCACCTTACTTGCAATTAATTTCCTACTCTGGAGAAATCCAATCAGCAGGATCTGTAACTTCAATTGAACTAGACTTTCAACCCAAACTAGAATTTCCCCTTACTGGCTTTGGTGAGTTCTTTCTTCTACTCCCTTAATTCTCCTTTAAGGCATTTATTCTTTCACATTTACTTGTGTGATTTATTTATTTAATGCTTCATAAGGCAATAAGTTATATGAGGACAGGAACCACATCTGCTTTGGTCTACTCTGTATCCCCAACTACCTTGCTAAACAACTGGGCAACTATCCTTCCCTTCTTCAACAATCTCCTCAAGCTGTCTACCAACTCCCATTCCCCATACTCTTAGCAAATGATATCTCCTTTTACCTCATCAAGAAAAAAATAGGCCACTTCACTGTCAGTTTATCCTAGAAAAAATTATTTATAGCTGTGCCAATCCTAACCCTCTGTTAACTTTCACTATTCAAGAAAAGTCCTCCTCCAAAGATTTTGATCCCAACCATTCCTGTTCTTCCAGAATCTTGTTTCATTAATTATCTCCTTCTCTTATGCTTCTACCAAAGGTCTCTAAAGGCCTAGAAATGTGAAGTGTTTTTACTTTTTTTTTTCCCCTAGAGGAAAGGAGGCCCTCTATATCCCTTTAGCAGCAATTCATCTTCCAAATTCTATTCTATGACTATCTTATTGAAGAAGTACTAAATGCACCGTGTCTACACCCTCACTTTCAAACATTTCTCCAACCTCTACAAAATTGCTGCTTTCCCCCATTAATCTAGTGAAAACTCTTCAAAACTCAATAGCTTCCACTTTGCCAAATTCTACAAAATGCTTTAGTCTTTATCTCCTTAAACTTCTCTACAGGATACAACCCTGCTAATGACTCACTGTCTTAACTTCTAGGATACTTCCTAGTTCTCCCTTCTAGGATACTTCCCAATTCTCCTCCTCTTTATTTTTTCTCCATTCCCTTCCTGCATTCTTCTTCCTATGTTTAGTCCTTAACTATCCATGCTCCATTCTTTGCCCAGTATATTTTGTATGCTCTAAACATTCCCTATGAGCCATTAAACCCATTCTCACAGCTTCAACTACCATCAATTGTGCTTATTTCTTTCAAATTTGCCTAACGTGAGTTTCAGTGACTCAATCAACTATCTGCTATACTTGGATGTCAAGTTGAACTCAAGGACAAAAAATAAATTCATCATCTTCTTCCGTAACACCTGTTCCTCCTACTCTATTATTGAACTGAGTTACCTGGCACCATCAACCACGTACTTCACCAAGTCAGAAATACCAGGATCAAGATCACCTATCCAAACCTATAAATTTTCAACTCTAAAATACTTACCAAATATACCACAAAGAAAACACCACATGATTGCCATGGGAGCCTACCTCCACCTAACCAGCGCTGACCCAAAGGTAGGTAGCTGGCCCAATTCAATATAAGTTATTCTTCAGGAATTTGAAATCAAATCCAAAGGAGCTGATTTAAAACTAAGAAGCAGGAAAGGCATTGGCAAAAGCTATTTACATCATAAAGAATGGAATTCAACAAAAATTGATCTGTAACAAGAAAACAAAAGGATTCAAAGGAAAAACATGGAAAATGGCAAGATTATAAAAGGCATCTGTGACTTTAATTTCAGATATTCCTGAAGCCAGCTGATTCCTAGGTGTTTTATACACCTAGATGGCCTATAAAATTTTTGTATGCTAATGATAAATTCTTCCCTTTTTTTGTTTGCATGAGCCAATTTAAGTTTGGTTTCCATAACCTGCCAAAAGACTTCAACCAATATATATCCCCTCATTTTCATTCTTAAAGTAGCAGTCTTAAATTAGACATTTTTTTCTCTTATGTACATAACTGAAATAAAGACCAAAAATGTTTCTTAGACTCCAGTCTTTCTTCTCCAACTCCCCTAAATGCATTTAGAGTTAAATGAAGGAGACATCCAACCACAGTGCTTCTCTTCTATGGCTGTTTGTCCCAAAGATACTAATTATTACTCTTCTACGAATAGAACTCAATCTTATTTGGAGAAATAATGTGCCTCTTGTACCTGAAAGTGAAACATGATCAAGTATCCAATGAGATGTAAATGAAAGTATTCAGTGGGACTTTCTGGAAGTCAAATTAAGAAAGAAAAGAATATACTATTTCCTATTATCTGAACTAAGAGGTAGTGCAGCAAGGATGATGAAAGACAATACAAGGGGCTGGGATTGTGGCTCAGTGGTAGAGCGCTCGCCTAGCACGGGCGGGACCCGGGTTCAATTCTCAGCACCACATAAAAATAAAGGCATTGCGTTGTGTCCATCTATACTTAAAAAATAAATATTAAAAAAAAAAAGAAAGACCAGTACAATAGAACCTTGGTCGCAGAAGACCATAATACCCTGGTCTGTCTACTCATTTCTTTAATAAGACAAAACATAAACTTCTATCTTGTTCAACCAATGAATATTCTGAGATTTTTCTAATAAATTTAGGTGACCCTAAATAGATGACCCACTTCCTATGGAATAAAAATCAAAGCCTTTGGTTTACAAGTCCTTATTAATTCTTGAAGTTTTATCTTCACTTACCCTCCCTTTTGCTTTATATATAATTTGAATAAATTTTAATTAAAAATTTAAAAAGCTATTGACAATTACCATATTGGATAGTGAAAAAAATTCTCTAATTAAAAAGGAAGAAATTGATAGACTAGATAAAACTCAAATTCCAAATTTACATTGTCCGCAAAATACACTTTCAAAATAAAAGAAAGATATGCTAAAACTAAAACATATAAACCATAAAAAACAAATAATATAAAAGAGGCTTTATTCATACAAAACAAAGCAGAATATAGACAACAGTATTACCAGAGATAAGGAGAAACATTTCACAATAATATCACAATTAATTCATCAAGAAGATGTAACTATGCTAAATGTAAATGTACATACCTAGTAAAGTTTCAAAATACGTAAGACAAAAATTGAAAACAGAAATAGAAAAGTCAACCATTACAGTTAAGAGATTTCAGTATAAATCTCTCAGTAACTGAAAGAGAACCGGTAAAGAAAAAAACAAGCAAGAATACAGGAGACTTAACACTATTTATCAACTTTTTCTAATTGACGTTTATAAAACCCAACATCTAATAACAGCAAAATTACACATTCATTTCAAATATACAAGGAGGGCTGGGCATATAGCTCAGTTGGTAGAGTGACTGCACTGTTCAATCCCCAGAATCAAAAAAAAAAAAAAAAGTACACATGGAATTTTCACCAAAATAGAACATAGGCTAGGCCATAAAATAAATCTGGATAGATTTTTAATTAAAATTATACAAAGTATGTTCTATGTCAATAATAGAATTCAAGTAAATTTTAAAATAACTGGAAAAACGTACAAATACTTGGAAATTCAAAATTTACTTTTATATAATCCATGAGTAAAAACAAGTAAATTTTAAGATATTTTTAATAAGATATCAATGAAAATATGACACATCAAAATGAGGTAGACAAAGGCTGGGGTTGTGGCTCAGTAGCAGAATACTGCCCCAGCACATGTGAGGCAAGAGTTCGATCCTTAGCATCACATAAAAATAAATAAAATAAAGTTATTGTGTCCATCTACATCTAAAAAAGAAAAACACTTTGGGCTGGGCTTCTGGCTCAGTGGTAGAGCACTTGCCTAGCATGTGTGAGGCACTGGGTTTGATTCTCAGCACCACATGTAAATAAATAAATAAAATAAAGGTCTCTCAACAACTAATAAAATACTTAAAAAAAAGAAAAACATTTTTTAAAAAATGAGGTAGGTGAAGTTACAACAGTGATAAGATGAGCACTAATAGACTAAGTACTTATTAGAAAAGAAAAAAGAGAATCAATGAGCTAGGCACCCATGTTAGGAAGGTAGAAAAAGAAAAGTAACTTAAACACAAGATAAGTATTAGAAAAAATAATATAGCTGAATCAATGAAATAGAAAATAAACAAAGCAAAAATCAACAAAACCAAAATGTAATTCTTTGAAAAGATCAACAAAGTTGATAAACTTCAAGCTAGACTGAGAAAACTAAATAGAAAATAGAAATTACCAAATTCAGGAATAAAAAAATCATTGTAGGTTCTACAGACATTAAAAGGACAAAAGGAATATTTATTTGAGTGAAATAAATTCCTTTAAAACCTCAACCTACTATAACAAATTCAAGATTAAATAGAAAATATTTAATATACTATTAAAGAATTGAATTTGTGACTAAAATCCATTCTACATAGAAAGCAGCAGGACTAAATAACTTCATCGGTGAATTTTAATAAACACTGAAGGCACAAATTGCACCAGTCCTGCACAAACTGATAAAACAGAAGAGGAAGAATACTTTTTACTTCATGTATGAGAATAGCATTATCCTTATACCAAGATCCCAGTATTTCTCAAGAACACAGATAAAAAATCTTCAACAAACTTCTGGTAAATCAAACCCAGAAACATAACTATTATATAAGTTTTATAGCCATTCATTGCTTAAAAATAGGAACACACTCTGAGAAATATGCCATTAGATAACTGCATCATTGTGTGAACACCATAAAGTGTATTTACACAAAGTAAGAAGACTAAGAGGGCTGGGGATGTGGCTCAAACGGTAACACGCTCGCCTGGCATGCGCGGGGCCCTGGGTTCGATCCTCAGCACCACATAAAATAAAATAAAGATGTTGTCCACCGAAAATTGAAAAATAAATATTAAAAAAAAAAAAATCTCTTTCTCTCTCTCTCTCTCTCTCTCTTTAAAAAAAAGAAGAAGAAGACAACTATGATGTCACTAGGCAAAATAATCTTATGGGACTAGCACTGAATATAAGTAGTCCATCACTGATCAAAACACCCTTATGTGGCATGTGACTGTATATGTAAACACACACACACACACACACACACAAAACCAAACATGGTTTCTCCCAAGAATGCAGGTTAAAGTAATTCTTTCATATTAACAGAATAAAGGAGAAGAATCTTATGATCAATGTATGCGGGGGAAAAAAACGTTTAATAGAATTCAATACTCACTCCAGATACAAACTTCAAGAAAACTTACAGAAAATTAGAAATGAAAGGGAATTTCCTCAATTTGAAAGGGTATATGTGAAATTCCCACAGTTGGGCAGCTGCATGTGTAGCTCAGATCAAAGCATTTGTCTAGCATATACAAGGCCCTGGGTTGGATTCCCAGCATCACAGGGAAAAAAAAGAAGAGGAGGAGGGGGATGGGGGAGGAAAGAGGGAAAAAAAAAGTCCACAGCTAACATTATGATTAAAAGCCAAAGACTAAATTCTCTCCACCTAAGATAGGATAAAGGCAACTATGTCCATCCACTCTCAGCATGTGCAGTCCACACTATTTCAAAGTCCTATCTTCTGATTGATACAGCCAACAAAAAATTAAATGAAATGGAAGGCACAGATTGAAACACAATTATGTACCTACAAATTCTAAGAAATCTACCTAAAAACCTAATGAAGACACTAGTATATGTGAATTTATCAAAGTGATAAGACAAAAGTTAAATATGAAAAGGCAATTGTATAATAATATATTAAACACAAACACATGGAAAATAAATTTTTTAAATCCATTCTCAAATAATATTCCAAGAAAAAACTTGGAAAAGATGTAAAAGACCTCTACTTTGAAAATTTTACAATATGTGGAGAAATGAATGATGACTTAAATATGATGAAGAGATGTTAAATATGTTCTATTCTTTTTCTACCTTCCCAACCATAAGCATAATGAAGTGGAAGATTCAATATTTTAAGATGTCAATTTACCTGGACTAACCCTTTATAATTTTTAACTTTTCTGACTCTACTCTCTAGCTCTTTCTTTTCCTTTTTTCCTCCCTCTAAAACACCAAATCATCTCACAAATTGGAATGTAGCTTAGCAATTTGCCCTACTTTCAGTAATTACCAAGTAAAATCTGTTTTCACCACTTCAACTGATATATAGCTGCATTTATCTTTGACAGTACTGCCAAAAATTTAGTTTCTGAAAGGACAGGTGGGCCAGACTTTCGACTCTGAGAGGATAACTCACTGAAGATCATACTTAAAAGACCAATTTTCCCTAACATCTTTAGCTCATCATTTTCTAAATATAACTGTTTCTTTCTGAAAACAAGTATGAAAGATTCAGCCTGCTTTATTTTTCCTTGTGAATTCTTGCAGCCTAGAGCTGGCTAGAGATACAGCTAACTCCGCACTCTTTCTTTTGTCCTGAAAGGTTAAATATATAAACAAATTCTACTTGAAAAATGTAAATATTAATTTCTATAAAAAAAACAGTAGGTGTCACAGACTTTTTAAATATCTTGAATCTCTTTTCCCTTATTTTTGCAATACTGTTCTTCCCTGCTTCTCCTTCTAATGTTCCACTTTTAATTAGCATCCTTTATATCCTATGTGTTTCTTCAGTAATGGTGTTTCTCTTTCTTTTCAATTTCCCTAGTCATTCATCCATTCTAATCATTCCAACTAGCAATGATTTCCAAGTCATATCCCCATCTTCTCATCCTTCTCTGGAACCCAAGACCTACATTTCCAATATTTCCTGGACATCTCCAAGTAGAGGCCTCTGAGCCATTTTCATATCATTAAGTAGTAGTTTTTTTTAAGTTCTCATATATTTCAGGTTCCTTTAAATAAAATTTTCTCATTTGCTTTGGTTAGTTTTAGTACATACTTACCGATGAACTATCAGAGGACTCATTGTTTTTCTCATATTTTTGTCTCTTACTCTTTTTTTTCTTCTCTCTCTTTGCTTTTTTGGAATGTTTGTCTTTTTTCTTCTTTTTCTTCACAGAATGTTCCTATATTTATTTTAAACATGTAAGAAAAGAATTTAGTTTTATTATACTTTATAAGGAGCATTTTAAGGAGGAAAAAAATCCATATTCCAAAAAACTTAAAATCTTTCATGAATAGAGACACTGAATATGATTAAAGATCATGATTAAACAAATAAAATCTTCAAAGAACTCTTAACATGCCATCTATAATATAGATATATGTTTTATATCTATAATATAATATCATCTGGTTTTTTTACCAGAAAAAAAAATTTTGGTTTTATTTGTAGATTTATGTGATTCACACATATAATCAAGTAAACACATATATATATATATATACACACACACACACAAACATAAGTGAGTGTACTCACAAACATATAACACACAGACACATACACACACACACACTTTTTATGCATGCTCCCAAACAATTTATACACAATTATTAGGCCATAAATACATAAGATAATATGAATTAAAATGTAGGAAGAGGCTAGAAGGGAGGGGAGGTATGGAAAGTTATAGAGGAAGAAAGATGCTGATCAAAGCATACAAAGTTTCAGTTGGACTGCAGGAATAAGTTTTAGTGATTTAATACCCTACATGGTAACCACAGTTAATAATAATGCATATTTCAAAATTGCTAAAAGAATAGATTTTAATGTTCTCACTACAAAATAAATTAAGTCAAATAAATTAAGTTGGGGAAGTTATAGAAATGTTAATTTAACTGAATTTTCTATATTGTATACATAGAACAAAACATCACATTGTATTCCACAAATATACACCATTATTATTTACAAATTTTAAAAAAAAATTTAAATCATAAGAGAAAACAAGGCCTGAGTCATAAAAGGGGCAGAGCGGGGAGAGAGAAGGGCATAATATGCCCAATATTTTCAAACCATAAGCTTGTAATATGTGGGTCAGAAATTTGTAGCTAAGTTTTCTATTACCCAACTCAAGTAATAAAATTTTTCAATGTCATGATGTCCAAAATATTACAATAGGTTACTTTTGACAGAGAGAGAAAGCTATTCAATAATGCCAACTATGTTGCATTCATTCTGTAAATTGTGAAAACAGTGTATTAAATTCTTTTCTTAATATTAACTTGGAGAGTGCAAAAAAAGATAGATATAGCAAGTACAACTGTTAATATTCACCTGTGAGAATTGTTCAATTCTCTCATTCACATCAGGTAGCATCCATGTATCATCGCCCCGAAGTCGCTTAATTTCTTTATGTCTTTCTTCTTTTTCAAAATTGGCTTTGGCCTACAAGAACATGAAAAGATGAACTGACAATTGCTTCATTTTTTTTAAGTAAAATAAAAACTGATACCACCTTTGTATAAAGGTACCTGCTCATGAATAAATGGTCTGTTCCTGCCAGTAATCTGTTTCTAACAGTATAAAAAAGATTTTTTAAAATGTAATAAAATCTTTCATTCCACATTATCAGTCTCTAGTAAGTCAATCCACCAAACACAGGATTCTGGAATCTATTTTATGCCTTCCCCTTTCCCAATCTCAAATATGACTTGGGACTCTTGGAAAACATTCACCACTTTTGTGGCTACTGCCTTAGACTTCTGCAACGGGTAAGAGACTGACCTCCATGCCTTCAATATGCAATGTCTGAAAACTAAAAGACCTTAGGAAAAATCATCCTGCTAAAAATAAAAGATTGTATTGCTAATTTCTATTCATTCAACAATAGTCAAATAAAGCAGATTTTACCCAGGAGGTTGTTCCTGGCCTCTCTTTACTCCTCCCAAACTCCAAATCTGGGTTTGTTCCTCTTCAAACTCTATACACATCTTCACTATAAAATTTATCATAGCTTAAAAACCCTGCTCCCTCCAAAAAAACGCTTGAAATACCTGAGAAAAAATAAATAATATTTATTATACATATACTGAAATTGGGGAATAACAACCTTTCACCGGTATAAAACCGGTGTAAAATCAAATGCTCTTTCCCTTTAAAAATTTGGCTGTAGTCATTCCTCTACCTCTTCTCAACTAACTCCTTCTTCTTACCCGCATTCCAACTTTTAAAACTCTTCCATCTTAAAACAAACAAAAAAGCAAAAACTTGACTGTGTTCTATGTTGCTTTCTAACTACAAATATGTTATTTCATTGTCACACTTCTTAAATCTTGAATTGCTTGTCAGAAAACACCATAGTTTACTTCTTCCATTCTATTATATATCACCTCTACGTTATCATAATCTTAACAAAAAATACAATGTTTAGCAATCTTTTGTGAGAGGCTAAATTTTCTGAGTCTCTTGTGTTAACTTTTTAGATAAGTAAAAGCTGACAATAAGTCTGGAATCGAAACTAATAGTAAGGCGAATGAAACGGCAAACACTTAAACGTGCCTTACTTGTGTTCCTGAAAAAGATAAATTTCATTTCATATACAGCAGGAGCAATGGCTGAGGCTGCTAAATACCTGAGCAGAGTCGTTGCAAGTACTTATAAAGCCAAGATGGACGATTTAAAAAGTAAGGAAACTTGGAAGAGAAGAAACATCTCTCTGAAAGGAGAATGGTCAATGGAACCTGCACAGCATTTAGGAGACAAGAGATACACAGAATCTCCCGGCAATGCAAAGGGAGATAACACCCAGACAATCTGAGATTACTGAAATGGTGAAAGAAGAGTGGGTGGTCTTGCTCCCAGGAGCCTTCAACTCCCACAACTCTCAATAACCACAAAAGCCCCAAAACGGAGATACCTGACGCAAGATCTCAGCCCTGGCAGTTCGGATTTGTTCTTTACGCTCTTCGATACTCTTCGCACTTTCAAATCTACCACTGGACGCCGCCATAGTTGTTGTCATCGTAAAGCTAGGAAGCCGCCAGGAAATCCCACTTTACGACAGTCGCAATTTAATAAACAAACCAGCACTTCCGACTTACGGGAGGAGGGGCGGTGTTCTGCCAACAGAGCATGCGCGGATGAGTTTCGCTCAAGTTTCCGGTGCTCACTCCACCATTTCAGAGGAAACTGATAGCCGGGTTTAGCGTTGTTTTGCTTCACGTATTGGGTTCGCTGTGAGCAGGACCTTTGCTATGCGTCTTGCACCTTGCAGCTTTATCTCCAGTTGATTACCTCTTAAACTCTCCAGAATAAGTTAGAAGCTTCCAGACGTTAAGTCCATATCTCCAAGTTTTCCACCGAAGTACTTGGTTCTCATCAGACATTTGAAAATCAGTGGAAACTGACAGGAAAAGCAAAATCGCTTTGGAGATTGTGTTTTGCTTTGATGAATTTTTTAAAATATGCGCAATAGTGATTTTTGCATTATACTTAGTGACTTATCCGTGTTTATTTAAATTGTTAGGAGTTTGCTTTCTCTCTCTCTCTCTCTCTCTCTCTCTCTCTCTCTCTCTCTCTGAGCTCATTTGCTCATAGTTAAATCCATCCAGCATTTTTCATTACTGTGGTCAATTAATTTGTGTGGCGTTTATCATTGTATCTCCCATAGTTCAGTTCAATGTGCATTAAAACATTCTAAAGTGATTAATTTGTTTTGAGACTATAAAACACTAACATCATGAAGATAAAGAAGGCTGAAGAGACTAATTGTAAACTAGCTACCTTAAAAACACTAGGAATAGCAAAAGCCAAGTTGAAGTAAATATTCTTTTCAGGTTTCATAAAATAGGATGTGCATGTACAAGAAAGAAACTTTTCCAACAGTTTACCGTGCTATGAAAGTCCTAATCTTGAACATGTAATGTTTTCTTGTTTGATATTCAATAGAATTTACTCATTTGTTATAGAAAGTTGGATTTTAATTTACTAATTGATCTTGTGATAATTGACTAATATTGTCATAATTAACTAGCATTAGTCTTAAGATTCAGGATTCAGAAAAAAAAAAACATACATAACTCCTTTGCATCAATAACAGGATAGATGAAAATAATGATTGTAGCAGAATCTTGTGTGTTTCAGTCCACTCGGACTGCTGAAACAAAAATAAACATTTATTTCCCACTCTTAGAAGCTGGGAAATCCAAGATCAAGATGCTGGCAGATTTTGTGTTCAGAAAGGGCTCTTCCTAATTTATAGATAGCAATCTTTCTGCTATGCCTCATATGTGAAAGTGGTCCTCTGAGACCTCTTTTGTAAGCATAATAATCTCATTCATGGGGGTACTGCCCTCATGACCTACTTACCTTCCAAATGCCCCACCTGCGGATACTCCCACATTAGGGATTAGGTTTAAACAAAGGATGTGGGCAGAACACAGTGATTCAGTCTATAACAGTGTGCAAAGTGATATAAAGAAAACTTCACAATTTTATTGTACGCAAGAAGAAGACAAGAACAAATGAAGAGCTATACCATGTGCTTAAAGAAGACTCACATAAAAAATTAATTCTTCACATAGTAATTTTTATTATGGTGATATACAAATAAAATTGCCAACCAGAAAAACAATGTTGAAATCAGTGAGGAGGACTAGACCTGTTGAAACATAATGAAAAAAAAAAAAAGGAAAAGCAGGTTATTTTGTAGTGTTGTGGTTTGGTGATGAAGGATCCCAGAAGACTCCTGTACTTAAAGGCTTGCTCTCCAGTGCAGCAATGTATGGACCTAAGGCTTTTAAGAAAAGATAAGATCATGATTAGTTGGAGGAAGTATGTCACTGGATACATGCCCTGGGAGATATTATCTTCTCCCTGGCCCTTTCCTCTGTTTTCCCCTCCCTTCCTTCTCCCCAACTCCTAACTTGCTTCCCAGCTACCAAGAGCTAAGGAACTTTCTTCTGACTTGCTCTTCCACAATGATATTCTTGCCTCCCCTCAGACCCAGAGTAATTGAGCCATCTGACCATGGAATAAAACTGTGAGCCAAATGAAGCTTTACTTCTCCAAATTGTTTGTGTCTGATATTTTGGTCACAGCTACAAAAACCTGACTAATAGCTAGGTTTATATTTGTCCACACATAATAGGAATCCAATCACACAGCTTAGTCAAATTTAGGGCAATGTGATAGGAAGCCTATAGGTAGCTGATTCAGGTTGGATGTAGCTTTTGAAGGGACCAGCTTATTTCTCCCTTTCTGTTTTGTCATAGTCTGACTTTAGTCTTTGTAATCACAAGTAGAGGCACCACATTCCTCTACATCTGTTAATGGCCTCTATTGAACACAATAATAAAAGGAAAGAATTAAAAGTAAGGTCTTTACTAGCTAAGGCAACCCCAATTTTTATTAGAAAAATTATGGCTTTTTCAAATGTCTAGTCTGGTTTCTTCCATTTAAATCTTGAGTCAGATGTAGGTCACATGGCCACATCTAACTACAAAATAGTTTTGAAGATTCCAGGACAATTCTGCTATAGAATGTCAGCTTGGGTTTATCTGAGATTTCTTTGTGATTAGATTCACATTAGGCATCTCAAGCAAGATTATTCACAAAAGTGATCTGTCTCTTCCTGCATTTTAATAAATTGGGTAGGATGTGATTTCCTTTGTTCCATCAGCGTTTCATCATGGTGTTCACTCTGATCATTTAAAGTTCTGTATGTTAGGTTTCATCACTATAAAGCTAATAAGTACTGTGAGATGTGGTTTTTATAAACTATGTAAATTCTGGATCAAATTTTCAAATATTTTGCTTATTTTTATATCATATGGAATCATTTCTCCTGGATTCCTATTTTTGAGATAATAAGTTATTACCAATGTTTACTTTAATGCTCAAATTGTCCCTGGTTTGGCCAGTGAGAGCCCCTTGATGCTGATTTCTGTGTCTTTATTTATGCATCCATATTCCTTAAACATTTCCTCACTTTATGGTAGAAGATGATTTAGGTACATCTTGTACTTTCTCTGCCTAAGCCTAGAATCTGCCTTCTCCCAACTCCCAGAATCCCTAGTCTATTTTAGTTTAAAATGACAGTTATAAGCTGCCAAGTCCAAAACAAATCCAGATTTAAGTAAAGAAAGACTTTATCTAAAAGAATTATTGCAATGTGGAGAGGAGGATCATTGTAAAGGAACATTCTGAAACTAAGATCTATTAAGTTCTCAAAGATCAAGCAGAAAGGGTGTTTGTTTTATATGAAAAAGTAAAAAAAAAAAAGGCTAGTGTTATGGTTTGGATCCAGAATGTCCCCAAAGGTTCTGGTTAAACATCTGGTACCAGATGCAGCAACGTTTGGGGGTGGGGGTGGGACGATTGGGCCAGACAGTACTATCCTCATCAGTGGATTGATGAGTTCCTAGCTGAATGGTCTATTAAGAGGTGGGCATAATTGCAGAGAGTGGGTCCTTGAAGGTGTACCCTTGTCCCCAGTGCATTTCTGTCTTTCTGCTTCCTAGATGCTGGGAATTGAGCAACTTTGCTCAGACACACACACACACACACACACACACACACACACACACACACATCACCCTTCACTATGATGCTCTGCCTCACCACAGACATACATACAGTGAAGCCAAGTGATCATGGACTCAACCTCTAAAACCATGAGCCAAAATAAATCTTCCCTCTTTTTAGGTTATTTATGTCAGGTATATTATCACAGCAATGGAAAGTTAACTAAAAGCTAGAAAGACCAAGTGTGAGGGAGTGGGATAAACAGGGAGTGAGACATTTTCCTAGAATATAGTGACAACAGCTCATTCCTGGAAAACCAAAGGGTAGGGAGATTTTTGATGTCATTGCTTTCTAGAAGCCTCAGTCATCTCAGTGGGCAGAGCTGGGGAAACAAATACATATAAAGATATATATACACGTAACTATTATTTCTATATCTACATATCTATATTAAAACCAATGAGTTCATATAGATACCTCTAAGTCTAAATACCTCAGGGTTCATTCTGGTCTCCTTCATTTCCATATTTATGAATGCATTCTCCAACAGGAATAGACTTTATTCCTATTATACTTAATATATTCACTAATTTGATCAGTTAGCCAGTATGTAACCAACTTCCTGTTGCCATCATCGCCCTCTCCCTTGCAATGGATGCCCTCCCTACCTGATTGAGGCATTGACATTCTGTGTGTGCTAGGATACCCATTCACATTCCAAAACTCTAAACTGAATCATCCTCCCAAACAAGCATTTCTTGCTCTGCTTGGACTGTAACACCCATGTTTCAACTCCTCCTCACAACCTAAGTGTCGCAGTCTGGCTGGGCACAAAATAACCGAGCCGCCACACAGACTTGTAGGTTCAAACAGCAACCTTTATTTCCGAACTCTCACCGGCCCTCTACACACACTTCCCGGGAACACATTCCCTCCACCGGCTCAGCTCGCCAATTCTCTCAGAACCCCGTGAGAACTCAACTCAAAGGGAATTCAATGGGAACTCCAAAGTAGTGGGCGCCCAAGGCAGTAGGATCCGCCCTAATCCCAGCAGGCTCCACCCTAATCCCCAGAGCAGGGTCACCTTTCTACCATTCCCTCTAGCAAAATGCCAGGCGTCATTCAGACTAAACTGTGGCTCTCAACACCTAAGTACTCTCCACTCCCCATTTATGCTTTGAACCTCTTCTCCCAATTCACCCACATTGATGCATACTTTGTTCAGACACTGAATGAAAATAAATGGAACAGGAAGACAGATTTAAGTCTCTTTTATCTGTAACAATTTTCACTTATCCTCTTATTATTTTCGTGCCATTTATGTACTGAAGAAACTGGGTCTCTTTTTTTAGATATCATATATTCTGGGTTTAGTTTATTGCATCATTTTAAAAATTTTATTTTAACATATATCTTTATCCCCTGTTTGCTAAAAATTGGTATTTAGATTTTGAAATTTGACTGGATTCAGTTCACTATTATTTGAAACATACTTCTATTTCCTATTACTTCATGTCTTGCACATTTACAGTGATTACACTTTTCATAATGTTAAGACTGATAAGTGGATTTAGGCACTGTTATCCTGAATCGATCCATTATCAGGACCTCCATTAGTCCATTAGTTTGACCCCATTGATGATGGTTGTTAAGATCCCTCTTTTTCAGGGGCTTATACAACATTGGTTTTCAAATTTTACCACTCTCTCTGCATTCATTAGATGGGGTTATTCTATTAAAAAAATCTCTTATCACTGGTTGGTACCCTAAAATAAAAACTATACAGGACAAAGAGGATAAATGTTTTATTATTTCTCTTAATCAATATTCAGAATAATAAATTGGTTCCCTAATAGTCTCCAACAGGAATCAGTGATATGTAGCATGGTTAGTATCGTTATGAGCTCATGCCATGTTTTATACAGAGTAATGTCAGCCCATTAAAGTCATTACTCCTTTGATTTTCAAAAGTGGCCACCTGTAGTCAGTGGGAACCCTTTTGGGTTGGCCTTCTGTATTCATTCTGTAAGAGTAAAAGAAATTGAAGTTAAAGTGTAAAGGACCAGGTATTGTTAAGTTCCTCTGCTACACCCAGAACCTGAAATTCCTGAGGCATTAAGACAACGCCCTGCTGGCCATTTAGCTGATTAATAGCCTAGGGCCCTGTGCAGCTTGTCATGTAGGCATACAGCGCCCGAACCAATCAGTTTGAATGTGTACCCCACTTAGGAGTGACCAATCACCTCCGCCCGAGCTGTTCCCGCCAATGAATGTACTAATCAAGTTTAAGAGTTGTTGTTTGATTTTCCCATGCCTCATGATGATTTGTCCTGATGTATGCAAAGCCTCCACCCTCCCCAAAAAGTGTACTTAAGCACCGCTTGACCTCTGCTCGGGGCTCTTGGCTGGTCTCCCTTCTTGAGTGAGCCGGGAGCCCCAGCGCGCTGGAATGAAATGGATCCCCAATAAATCCCCTTCTGCAATTGCATGAGCTGTCTCTTGGTGGTCTCTTCCTCCGACACTTCGCTGGACCCTTACAATTCATTGCACATAACACAAGTGGCATTGTAGCCTCCTTGCTTTCTGGCATTAAAATGAGTCAGTCTGTCTGTCTGTCTGTCTGTCTCTCTCTCTCTCCATGTGTTACTCTATATATATAATCAGTTGCTTTTGTAAGGTCCCCTAGTTCCTTTTAATGAAAACTGATACTTAGAAAACACAATTTGGGCATGAGTGGTGTTCATTGCTACTAGGAGATATATATTTTTTTCAAAGGATAAAAATAAACTATGTATTCATACAGATATTTCCAAATTGAATAAGAGATTCCAAGGTTTTTACTTATCTTTGATCTATATTTGTGTCCTATTCACACATATTTTGGTTCTTAATGATACTAACTTAACTATTTTGTTTTATCATTATAGAGATAGAGAGAGAGAGAGAGAGAGAGAGAGAGAGAGAGATACATTTAAAATATTGTTGCTTGGATGAATGGATAAAGAAAATGTGGCATATATACACAATGGAGTTTTATTCAGCCAGCCATTAAGAAAAACGAAATTATGTCATTTGCAGAAAAATGGATGGAACTAAAGACCATCATGTTAAGCAAAATAAGTCAAACTCATAAGGTCAAGGTACTTATGTTTTCTCTTATATGAATCTAAAAAGGAAAAGAAAAGTTGAGGTAGATCTCATTGAAATCACAGGGAGATCAGTAGAGCAAAGGGACCAAGGAATGGGAGACGGACAGGGGAAGTACTATGGAGTGATACTGAACAAATTATATTGTTATATTTTGTGTATTTACAAATCTGTAACAACAAATCCTATCATTATATAAAACTATAATGCACTGCTGCGCCCCTCCCCTGACTCAGAGGTGGATGACGCAAGGCGTCCATCCTCTGGAGGAGCGCAGTATGTTTCTGGGAATGGGCTAATTTGTTTTTGTATTCCTTTAATAAGTATACTTGTGACTTCTCATATGACCATTGAGTATGAAGGAAAAAACATGACTTTCCCAATTAATACAACTACTTCTAAAGAATGTATCTGTTTGCTCTAAATGCAATGATTCAGCTGTGGAGTGTAAATTGTTAATGTCTAATGAAAAACTCCCTGTATTCCTGTCAAGGAAGTTTTTGAGAAATTAAATTAAAATCTAGAGAAGAAAAACTAATGTTAAGAAGACAGATTAGTGCTTAGTACTGGGCAACTTGTTCTTGTTCCTGTGCACAATGGTTTGTGCTCTTACTCTTGTTTGATTAAAATTAATAACAAGTCAACCACTTGCCATAACCATGGCACCGGTTCCAGTCAGTAAGTCAAGAAAGAATAGTCAAGGTATAGGCCAATAGTTTGGTACATTTGTAACTATTATTAAAAGTTAACTAAGCAGAAACAGCTCAAAGCAAAACACGAACTGAAAGTACAAATGTTTGCTTATGCATAAGCCAAGATACATTCTTCTATTCTGATTGTAGCTAGGTAATATTTTGTTTCTTTGAATAATGATTCCTGTTTTGTAACCACAAAGTACTGTGAGCCTGCCAAAATGAAAAGTATATATGATCAAGTTCACAAGTAAAGATTGGGATCAACACCTGCACTTTGGTGTCTGTGTTGTTTCTCCACCCCTCTTTCGCCGACTCCTCACCATCCGTTCGTCTCCTGAGACCCCCTGTTGGAGCTGGTCTCCGACAATGCACCAATAAAAATGTGTTAAAAAAAGAAAAAATAGCTTTTAAAAAAAATATCCAAAGTCTGAATTTCTAATACAAAGTTTCTGTGTCTATTCACAAAAAATGTTGCTAACAAAAAGGCATCTAAATGTGGTATATTTATTTGTGTATACTTTTGTAATATACATTCTACCAGTAATGTGTAGTCCCATATGTGACTATTTAGTCACATTCTACATTCCCTCTTAATGACAAATGAGAAAAATTTAGTCTTTACTGAGTAATTTCTTGCTTTTCAATTAGTTAAAATGGTTTGATAATAATTTTAATGAAATAAAGCATTTGTTTATTTATTCTTTAAATCTGAGGCATTTACCATGTACCAGTCTAACAGGGGTGATGGCCAGCATCTCTTGTGGGGGGGTTCTTCTTCCTGCTGAGAAGGGTGTAAGCCACCTAGAAACTTAAAGTCTAAATTAATTAGTGAAGAACAAAAGACAAATAGTCAGAAATATATTTACATAACTCAGAGCACCTGATAGATCTAGTCCACATGGGTGCTGGAACTAGATAAAGGAAAGGAAAGATGGCTCTGATGGTTTATTGAAGGGGGCACATCAAAGGCAGGGATAACATTTCAAGGGTAGGTCTTGCTTCATGATGTTCTGTAGTAAGCAGGTTGATTAGCATCTTGGCAACTCACACCCATATTGGGTGCTGTGTGGGTTCTTTGGCAGAGTTTGAGGGGGGAGTTCACCTGCATCAGGCAGTCAATCCCTGAGGTGGTGGGGTGTGCCACAGGAAGTTCCCAATGCCAGACTTTTTGTCGCCTCACTAGGCTAGGATATGCAACATGGTCCACACACAACCCATGGGATGGCTCCTAACACCAGTTGTTTCCCAGTTTTTTCCTACTACTTTAATAGATACAGAAATAAGTTAATCTGTCTTAATTATACCAATGAGTTGCACTTGGAAGGTGTGCATGATTCAAAACAAAATTATGAGCCACAGAAAAGCACATGAAAATTGATGAATTCTGCTCAAAATTAAAGTGATTAAGTGGTATTTTATATATTAAGTGGTATTTAAATATTATATATTTTACATTTTTATATGATTACACTCAACATATGATTATATATAATCCATGTTTCTCTAAGATAATTACAAATAACATGTTTTACAACCAGACACCAGGAGAAGAATGAGGACTCAATTATCAAGGGCA
The DNA here is from genome assembly GCF_048772815.1 of Callospermophilus lateralis. Classification (NCBI taxonomy): domain Eukaryota; kingdom Metazoa; phylum Chordata; class Mammalia; order Rodentia; family Sciuridae; genus Callospermophilus; species Callospermophilus lateralis. The sequence goes on along the minus strand of NC_135306.1, from coordinate 119,775,796 downwards.
AAACTAAATTTTCTTTTCATGTTATTCCTTTATTATGTTTCCTTGGTGCAGGTTCATTGGTTATGGCATTTATCACAACAAAGAATTACAACAGCAAAATGACCACAGTGACACTTTTTTCCTCTTGAGGACACAGCCTATAAAATGCTACTCTCTTGACACCAGAAAGCTCATTTATATAAAATGCTATCTATATAAAATTCAAACTTAGATATAGATTTTAAAATTTCATTTTCAGCATTCATAACTAGAGAAAAGCTATTTTATTGATATTGTTCAGACTTATGATCATTAATTCACTTCACACTTTCAAGACTCATCTAAAACCTACTTCTTCAAGCAAGTGTTGCTCATCCTATGGGGTTGGAATATTTGTTCCCATACCACTTTTCCTTTTCTCTGTCATCTCACTGTATTTAGTAGGATTAGGTAAAACTTCTTTAACAAAGGAACCAAAAAATGCAGCAGCTCAAAATGAGACAGACAGGGGATAGAGATGGATAGATAGAGATAACATTCAGGGAAACAGATTCCTTATAAGTTGGCCAGCCTATAGAGTATAACCCTCATCCAGAAGGTCAAATCTGGTCCAACACTACCACATGTATTTCAGCCCACATGAAGTATGGTCTGAATAAAAAGATGTCAGATAAGGAGTTCCTTTATAAAGATATAACCCCAAATTGCTCCTATTTTATTTACATTCCATTGGCTGGGAATTAATGTCAAGGTATATTATTGCTCTAATAGAGAAATCTATGGGGAAGTTAGGACTGCAGGATGGTGGGGAGGGGTAAAGCATACTATTAGGGTTAAATATTCTTGAAAGGGTTCTGATAGGTGGTAATCCTAAACTGAATCTTGAAATATCTGTAAGAGTTAGCAAGATGAAGACATAGGAGATGGCGGGAAAGGTGCCTTCTGGGCAGAGAGCACAAAGTGACCAAATGTACGGGGCACAAGAGAACAGGTTACATTGGGATGGGGGAATGGCTGGATTAATTGTCCTCACTTTCTAAAAAAAAAGTAGCTAGGGTTAAATCAAATGATCCCTTCAGATGTAGCAACCTTTTAAGGATTACGCTTTTTTGATTGATATTCTTATACTTGACTGTATTCCTGGGCTGCTTCTTTAAAGAAAATCTGCAGAGGTTGAGGTCTGATACTGCTCAAGGTTGGGTACAAGCGTTTTCATCACCCTGAGGAAAGGTAACCCAGTTGTCAGACATGTCCCACCCAGAAACCAAAAAACTTCCTTCTTGTGTTCTTTACATTTCTAATAAATAGGTATCTATATTAAGAGATGGGGAATTATCTGTGCATCATTAAGTTGGCCCAAATAGGTGGGTAAAGGAAGATTGGAACAAGCCATTGCCCTCTTATTTCTGTCTTCAGCTAACTCAGTTATATCTGGAACATTTACATTCAAGGGAAGAGATCTAATAGCACATTTATGTGTCTAGGATAAGAATTTTCAAGAAGCCATATGCTTTGTACTTCTCAGGACTCTGAACACCATCTGAAGAGCCAGCCTCAGATATTGTCTGATTTGATTCCTTGTATTAGAGAGGTTGTACAGTGCACAGCTGGTGCATCTCAGGCCAGCCAGGGCTGAGCTGAATTGGAAGGGCTGCTGCACCTGCTCACCCAATATCAAAAGCATCCAGGAAAGCATGCCATCTAGCTACTCTGGTACGGTTTTCACAGTGCCATTTCATCCCTATCCATCAGAAAAGCTTTGAAAGGTTATTTTATTGTTGAGGAAGAAACACCCATGAGCCCTTCCACTGAGTAGATCCACAGGATATGGGCAAGTCAGGAAACTAAAGAGCAGATTCTGATGCCTCTTCCCTTCCCTTCCCTGCCCCTGAACTCCTCATGCAATGTATAGGAAAGGTCAATAATTACAACTAAAGTCAGAACTTCAAGCCATGCCCTGGCTTAAAATGACAAGCTGCCTGTGTCTGTATTCATCTCACAGGGCCTGCTCTGCCATGTCCTTCCAACTATAAAAATCAGTTTGCAGACTGGTAAGATCTGAGTCCTCCAGCCCCTGAATGGTTCAGTCCTTTTCCTCCGTGAAGATAGTCAAGTCTCAAGGGACCACCCATTCCCCCCTCCCAGTGTATGCTGTTTTCTTGTGCCCTGCCTTCTAATTCATCACAGAGATGAGTCATGCATAGGAGACACACTGCTTCTGTGCCTTCACCGCCCCTCAGATCTGACCTCCTTCCTTCCCAGCTTCAGCCACTGGGCCTCAGTCACACAAGACTCCTTTCTGCTCTCATTCCTACTCATGGCCTTAAACTTGCTGTTCTGTCAGCAAGTCTGTCTTGACAGTTCTTTTATTATTCATGTCTCAGATCAAACAAATATTCCTTTGCTGAGGAAGGCTTCCCTGACCACACAATTTAATTTCCCTACCTTGACACTACTCCCCATTTTCTCTATCACCTCACTCTATTTTCACCATAGCACTACCTATAATTGTTTTGACTGTTTATCCACTTACTTATTTCTTTCCTTCTGTATCTCCAGCATCTAGCAAAGTACCTGGCACAAGGAAGCTTAACTTATCCCTTAATTTGGAGCTTAACTTATCTCTTTCTAAACCTCCTTTGTTTGAAAATCATGCTAATTCTTGCAGGAAGACATAAATTACCGAAGCATACAGAATCTCACTCTCAGAAAAAAAAAAAAAAAAGCTCTTCACAGATGAACAAACCTAACTAGATAATAGAACTTGCTTGGAAGTGCTTGTCGTCTATATAAGGAGGGCACATTTTTTGTGGGTGTTAAATTTTATTATCAATGTGTAAGGCAAATACCAAACACCATTAAGATCCTTGAAAGATCCGTCAAATTGCCCATAAAATATAGGCACATGGGCTGGAGAAAACAATCATATGGAGTAACATGTGAATATGTAATGTTTACAGTAACATGCAACTTCACCAGTGGTCTGCATGTCTTTAAGGTTGAAAGATTATCTTGTAAGTAGTATGACCATATGACCAAGTTAATACAAGACAATCTTCATTTATATCTGTTGCCCTGATTGTTATCCATAACACCCCTTTTCCAGTTTGAATGATAAATCATGTGACCCCTCTAATATTACACCAATCTTGACTCTTATTCAACATAAGACTGCCTATCTTTAGGTAAAGTTAGAGTTTAAGGTAAGGCCAAGAGCCTTCGCTATCAGTGTACAAAAGCCAGTAACACAGATTTGAAATTCCCTGTCTCCCAGCTGCCAGTGTACCAATTTGAAAGGTGTTAGGTATTAAATGCACAGGTTCTAAAGTCAGATCTCCCAGGTTAAATACTAACTCTGCCATATACTAGCCATGTCAGTTTATATAATCTTCTTCATGTTTTGGTTCTTCTTCTGTAAAACAGAAATAATGATAGTGCGTGTCCCCTAGAACTTCTGTGAGAATTAAATGAATTAAAACATAAAGTTTAAGCCATTGTACCCAAACTGTAAGTGCTCCATGTATGTCAGCAACAGTTATTTTCAGATTTGAATAAAGCCTTATTGCCTCATTGCCAATGACCTGATGTTACACTAAATCACTCTTTTCTTCCTAATCATCATGGCATTAATGCTAGCTATATTCATTTACTGAAACAAGTTACATAGAAAGAAAACCATTTCTCAGTAAGTCCTTTAGACTAGTGTTTGTCCAGTTTTGGAACAGATCATTCTTTCTCTCTGGATGAGAACCAAAGTAGCTAGTTCATATTTAGAGAATCTTTACCTCATCTGATCCACATTAGTTACATACTAACGCATTTTTCTGAGTTCTAAGTATAATTGATTTTTAAGGTTAGGGATATTACCATAATAAATGTTTCCATTATTGTCTATTGTCTTAGTAAAATCAGTTGAAAAATATTCCCTCTTCCTCTGTCTACTACTGTAAATACTAAAGTTCTGGTGTCTAACAAGTTCCTCACCACTCAATATTTAAACCAAAATCTAAAGTAGCAGCATATTTAGATTGCTTCATATAATTGACTACTCTTTGATCTAGTACCTGGTGTTTCTGGAGGAAAATCTGACTCACATTATACTTTTATTTCCCCACTCCACGTGGTCCATCTGTCTGATGACTGACTCCTCCCTAGCTTCTGGTTTTCCCACCATTGGGGTAAAACTGGGCCTGGATTCTGGGACTAGAACCTGTTCCTAAGCCTCAGCTCAGTTGAAGGAGTATTTTGGAATCATCCTTTCCTCGTTCTGTAGCTAGATACTGCTTTCATTATCTCTTGCACGATTTTGAATGGCTCTCCCAACCTCTATGATTCTAACCTTTATAATAAACTTGTAAAGCTCCTACTGGTTCAATACCTGGATTGGCTGAGCCTACAACCTGCATATTTGTAATCCTTTTGGCAAGGGAGGAAGGGAATGACAAACTGTGAATTTCTATTTTCTCCAAATAAAGTTCATTGTATTTTAAGTACCAATCAACTCTTAATTATCCATAGTAATTGAGGAGGTAATGCCATGTTTCTATACAGCATTGTCCTGAACCACATATGCCTTGGAGCACAGTGATTTTTTTCCAGCAGCAAATGTACCATGCTACTTATGCTGTGCTTGTAATTTTATTAAAATGAGTCTGTTTTCCCTGAGCACTGTTTTTTATTATTATAAGAGGAGACATCACAATGGCCTATTTGGTTGCAGAGGCCAGTCAGTCTTGGATTAGATACATTAAAGGCTTGCTGTAGAAAAATTGCATGCATCTGGTGAAGATCCAGTCATTGTGACTGGTTTAGGAATCATATAAGACCATTGATTAGGGGGTGGAAGTGGGGTGTAATATGGAATGAAGTATTGAACATGTCAATAGATTCACCAAACACTAAAAGGAGAAACATAATAGGCAGAAATTGAAAAACAAGAGGATACATTTATTCAATGACAACTTGTTGCACTGTGTTACTGAGACACCATGGTTGTTTACTTCATGGTGATAATCATTTTGTGTTAAATATTTAAAAGTTAGTAAAAGAGAAGGAAAGAGAAGAGGACAGTCTGACAAAAGGAAGAGGAAGAAGAAAAGCTCATGTTTACTCAGTATGTTACTCAAACCAAGCAATTTATGTACATAGTTCTTTTGATCCTTGCAACAACCCCATGGGGAAGGTACCATTATCCTTATTGTACAGACAGGCAAGAGTGGCTCAAAGAGAGTCATATAACAATCCAAAATAATTTTATTTCAACATCAATATTACTACTCTCTCTTTTTTTAATTGAGATATAGTATTTGTACATCTTTGTAGGGTACAGTATGTCATTTCAATATAAATACTCAATGTGTAGTGATCAAATCAGGGTAATAAACACTTTCTTTCAAGAGTTCATCACTTTTATGTGTTGGAAACTTTTGTACTCTTCTTTCCCAGTTATTTTAATAGTTATTTTCCTAGATATCATGAATCATTGCAAACAATTGTCACCCTAATGTGCTAAAACCAGAGATAATCTCCCTGTGTTTTGTGCCTGTTGGGCAGGCCCAAGATTGCCCTAGTTAAGCTCCCTCATAGACACTTCCAGCCAGCTATGTTTTAGTATGTTGTCAAGGTCATGAACACCCTGATTTAGTGTATGTACTCAAGGTCACAAACATCTGCTCGTAAGCATGCACCCACTTGTGTAACCTGTTGGCAGTGTGCCTTCTTTGGCCTGCATATAAAAAAGACCTATGGAAAGACCTGGGTTCTGGGAGCTGCTCCCACCTCAAAATAAAGCCTGTCTAGTATCCTAAATGTACTTTGTATCTTCTTCCACCTGCTGGGATCCTGATTCTGTTTCCCAGGGTCTGAGCCCCTACAGGACAGTGCCACTTATCTAACTTCTTTCCATACCCTTCTTTCCTACCCTTCCCAGTCTCTAGCGACCATTATTCCACCCCATTCTTCTATGAAATTGACTTTTCAGTTTCCATAACTGAGTGCTAATATCTGGTACCCCTTTAGCCTGGGGTAAGAGATGATTTGGGTGCTAAATGGAATAGAGGTAGAGACAAGAGAACATATTTGTATTTCATCTGCATATTTCTGTCTCCATGTTGGTCCATTATTGAGAACTTATATCAACATATCAAAGCAGATTATTTTTAAAGAAATGTCTCCACATGGGGCTGAGTGAACCATGACAAAGGAAAAGCCATGTGATGCAAAGGGAAAAGTCTTTGGGAGCTTAGAAAAGGAAAAGGTATTAGCCACTATTCATAAAAGAAAAGTAGAAAAGGCTTTGACATGTCAACACCAGAGAGATGTTACCTAATGGTGTTTTGTTGATTCTTTCCACAGCATCAGATAAATGTCCCTCAAAACTCTATCCATGCTACAATTCTTGTTGCTGTTGCATTGCACAAATCTAGGGGATACCATTCCTATTTTATTTTATGGATATTATAAGCATCCATAAAATGCTTTTGATTATTAACTCAACCTCATAGGAATCTTAATATTAAACAAGAGAGTACCTGAAACCACAAGTTGAAGAATATAACAATGTTATTGACTGAGATCTAGTGTCTAGAAAGAAGTGTCTTCCTTTGTACAGGAACAAAAGTGACTTCATTATACCCTAATGACCTTGGAAACCAAGACAGTCTTCTGCTCCAGATTAATTGCCTCATCAAAACTGAGTTTCTGGACCTGCAATTCTGAGGCCAAAACCTGAACTACAATATCACCAAGAACCTTCCAAATCAACTAGGCGGCCCTATCTGAGTGGCAGCAAGTTTCCTCATTGCTCTATCAATGTAACTACTTTTATATTAATTGAGTGCCATCAAAATGACCAAGTGCTATGTACATTACAAGTAAATGTTTCTCCAAGGGACAGGATATCGATGGTGCACATATACTCAGACACTAAAAATGTTGTAAAGCAGAAGTTTGAGTTTTATCATTTCTGTATGGTTTCTTAAAGCCATGGCTTATTTTCTCAAGTTGTAGCTTTTTTTCAGGATGACCAATCTTCTTAAAGTAAAATTCAAATGTCTGAATTATATTTTTCTTTTTCTTTTATATAATTTCTTAAAAGAAAATTTTCCACAGGCCACAAAAACCTGCATGATTATTAATGTCACTGGATCCCTATAAAATAAGTAAAATGAATTTAATAAGAACAATTTTTATTCATTACTGAAATCTCATCCTGTTTGCTAGGATACAGCAAATTTTTCATTCAAAGTGCCTCAGCTCACATGTAGCAAAATACAGATTGAAAGCTCATGTTTGCAGGGAGGACTTTTCTGGTAATATCCACTTACTTTCATGAATAAGTTTCACCATAAAAGATAGCATTTACCAAAGTGAAGAAAACACAAAAAGTAAAAAACATGGCCTGGTGTAGATAATGATGTCTTTAACTTTTTATTCCCAAATTCACATTACCAGAACAACAGTACTCCTGGGATTATACCTGGGATTATAGTAGGTTGCTTTTTTTTTTTTTTTTTTGACATTTTTCCCTGTGGTTAAAGTTTCCTGTAACAGTACTGTCCAATAGAACTTTATGTGATGATGAAAATATTATCTGACTGCACTATCCTGTTTGGTAGCTATTAGTCATATATGGTTATTGAGCACTTGCAATTTGACTAATCCAAGTGAGGAACTGAATTTTAAATTTTCATTTAATTTCAATTAACTTAGATTCAAACAGCCCTATGTGGCTGGAGGATATCACATTAGGTGACAGAGTTTAAGAAATTGTCTATGTCAGAGAGCTATTAAAAAATCCTTTCCCTGCTTACACAGTACTTGCCAATGAAGGCTGTTATGCTCGAATTCGGGACCCCCAAAAGACCACCAGAGACCAAGATCCATGTAAACAGCAAAGAGGTGTTTATTGCGAGCTAGCTCGGTCCTCCGTAAGCACACACAGCAACTGGCGACACAGAAAGGCCCGAGCCCAGGGTTTGCAGAGTTTTATACATTCTTTGGAGAAGGCAGGGACCACCACATACATCATAGCATTCATAGCAAATTATCACACACCACGAGAAAATCAAATAACAACTCTAAAACATGATTAGCACATTCACTGGCGGGAACAAGTTGGGTAGGGGTGATTGGTTACTATAAGAGGGGGATTCATTTGAACTGATTGGTTTAAGCCAAGAGGGGGTGTTCATGCTGAATTACATGGTTTCCCAACACCATAAACTTCTGGGAGGGTCATCTGGCATCCCAGGTATTTCCCTGTCTCATGCTGATTGGTGGCTGCTAGGGGGTTGCTATGGATCCCCACCTAGCCCGACTGAGTCAGGGACACCTGGCTCAGCAGATCTCATTTGTAGATAAACAACTTAGCAGGGTGGAAATGTGCCTAGGAGTTGTCTGTGGGTCTTTCCAAGGACAAAGGTCATGTCCCTTTCCTTGGATAGGCTTTGCTCTGAGGTAGAGGCTGATTTTTTAGTGCTAAACTACATGGTTTCCTAACATGTTATCAATCACCGAAACTATACTGGGAGGCCTGTCCAAAGGGGGAGTCACCTGGCATTCCAGGTATCTTCCCTGTCTCACACTGATTGGTTGTTGCTAGGGTCCAGGAACTAGTGTTGCTGAGTCAGGGACACCTGGTGCCACAGGTCTCTCCTGTTATTTACAGGCAAACAACTAAGCACGTAGCTACAAGGGTTACACCCCTCTTTGGAAAGGCCTCTGAGGTAGAGGCTGGTTTTTCAAAACTGGAGTCACATCAGTTTCTCAACACAAGTGTACATCTAAAGTTTCATTAAAAACAAAACAAAAAAATTCTTTTTCCTTTTAAACATCCATGTAGGACTGTGCTTAGGGTATACTCTAATATGCCAGATGTTTAAGACCAAGTGGGTCAAATCCAACCTTCTTTCTGTCTACCTTAAAAGTCAGCTGAGATTCCTCAGAGATCACTCTTGGGAATGTGTGCGAAGCCCTTGGCTCCTTTAGCTTATCTCTACAAGTGGTGCCATCCACCAGGATGAGTCAGTCTTGCTGACCATATATGGCTCCTTTTGGAAGCAAAAGGAATATTTCCCTCTCCAATTTCCCTCCTCTTTGCAGAATGTGCACTAGTCAGCTTCCTGTTCTTTAGGGTCCTTTCTATCTCTGTGATCAGCAGATCGGGTGACTCACCAGAGCTGCAGGGCCCAAAGAGGGGTCCCATCATTCTCTGAGTCCTGGCTGACCTTAGAGGGCAATGGCCAAAATGTTGGCTGCTCTTTTCTTAGCCCTTTTTACTTCTTTAGGTTTGGTCTCCGAATTTTTGGTTTTAAACACCCAGCAGATGAGTTTCATCAGTCTTAAAGTGAGAGTTACAGGTTATAATTTTAACATCTATAATTTTACAGTTACCCCTGTCAATTAACTAGGGTTACTATTTGTACTGGATGTCAGCATTATATACCATTGGTCCTATAGGTAATGGCTTATTATCTCAAGTCAATTCAAGTTGTTTTATTAGAGGCAGTATCTCTGCAAAACACTAACAGGCAACAATTATAAATGTATAACGAAAATACAAAGTGAAATTAACAGAGCAAAAAATGTGTAATTTGTGTAATAGCTATGGACCAAAAAAAAAGATTTTTATAATCTTAAACCTTCATCTAGTTATATATTTTATTCCCTGATTATTTTGAGATCACAGTAATATTTAAAACAAAAATTGATCTTTTGAACCAACTTTTTGAGCTCAAGTATACCCTATTTTGGAGCCATTCTAACATGGAGTAAGGTGAGAGGCAGAGTCTTATCTTGTCATGGTTAAACTAACTAATCAATAAGATCAGCAAGAGTGTAAGTTATAGGTTATAAAGTACTAAAAAAATATAGATTATAGGTAAAAGATAAGTGAGATAAGATAATTATAAAGCAAGAACTGTCATAGACAGGCCTAAGACTCCATTTTGTTGCCTGCTATAAAAAAAAACTGTTATAAGAGCTGTTTCTGAGAAACTGAAATGAAAGCTGTCTTATAAAAATTGTTTTCCTGTACTTTGTACCCAACAGAATGTAATCAACTCAGGATATAGTGATGGTCGTGGTAATCTACATCCTGAGTTTGAGTACATTTATGGGTCTACATGACTTTAAAATAGATTATAGACCTCACTCAGCTGAAACTCAGGATATGGTTGTCTAATGCCGCAGACTGGCTGGGCACAAATCATGGGCCACTCAAGCAGGAACAAACTTTATTTCCGAACTCACGTGAACACCACCCACGAAGCCCTTCCAGGAACTCCCTCCACTGGAACTTCACCAACCAACGCAAACTCTCCAGGAATCCCCGCGAGAGCTCAACTGGAACTCAACAGGAACTCCGTGAGAACTCAAAACTAGTGGGCGCCAGAGGCAGCAGGAGCCGCCCTATTGCCAGACAGCAGGGGTCTATATACAACTGAATTCACAGCCTGTTTCAATCCAGCATCATCCAGTCACAGCAATTATACACAGCTTAACTTTTTTTTTTAATTTTTATTATTGGTTGTTCAAAACACAGCTTAACTTAATTATCATCATCTTAATGGCTCACCTCTCAACCACTTCTTCTGGCAAAATGCCATGCGCCATCCAACTCAGCTGTGGCTCTCAACAGTCTAACACTTGTTCGGACCCAAGATACAATTAAGCTAACTGTGTTTTTTTAGCCTCTGTAACTTGCTTACTTACATGACGCTGAGGAAAGCCCCTGAGTTGGATTGTCATCCTTAAATTCCCAAGACACAGGCCAGGAAATTGCTGCTTTCCCACAGAGCATTAGTATCTACCAGTGGGAGACAGTCCCTGGACAGGTAAATAAAGCTCTCTTTTGTTTGAATTTGAACTTAGAGTGTTTTCTGAGGTGGCTCCCCATAACAATCTCAGGTAAGGTGGGGCTCTTGACAAATAACACAATACAACATTACATCTGAAACATGAATCAAACAAAGGCTACAAGAACTTCTAAGTTTCTTTTTGTGAAAAAAGTAGCAGAATGTTCCATGTTTTACAATGTAACCTTTAAATAGGTCAGGCTCTCCATATTACCTTCCAAAAAATACTTTTAAATTCCTAGTCGAGTGCGAAGGGTAACACAAAATTGTATATATAACTTATTGACAACAGGTTATTTTATCCAACTACAAAACTGAAAAGGTCGGGTGAACGTCGGAGGAAAAGACCACCAAGAGACCGTCTCATGCAATAGCAAAGGGTTTATTGCGGGTCCAGCATGCTGGGGCTCAGAGCTCACTTCAGAAGAGCAGAGAACAAAGAACCCCGAGAACAACTTGAGCAGAGTTTATATACATTCTTTGGAGAGGGCAGGGACTCTACATACATCATAGCCTCCTTTAGCAAATCATCATATACCGCGGGAAAATCAAATAACAACTCTAAAACATGATTAGCACATTCATCGGCGGGAACAGGTCGGGCAGGGGGTGATTGGTTAGCCCTGAGGAGGGGTATACATTTAAACTGATTGGTTGAAGCCCTGAGATGTATACTTGCTGAGCCGCACGGTTTCTGGGAAGGGGTTGTTAAGTGGTCAGGGAAGATTTCAACACACATCTAATGGGCAGTTCCAGGAATTGTCTTAACTGCCACAGGAATTTCAGGTTCTGAGTGCAGCTTAGAAACTTTACAAAACCTGGTCCTTTACATTTTAATTTCAATTTCTTTTATCCTTTCAAAACAGCAAATGACATGAATAAATACCAACCAAATTTGTTATTTCTATATAAATCCAAGACTATTGCTACAGATAATTATAGTTTAAAGAACACCAACTTGGTAAAGTGCTCTCTCCTAAGATTTACATTTAATTAAGTTTAACTTTTATATACTTTAGATTCCGTAGTGTATGGTAATTATAATCATGGGTTAGCAGTGCTAGCAAAAATCAAAGAATAGCCTTAAATCAGGAAACAGCATCAATGATCAGAAACAGATAAAATAGATAAAAGACAGGTTTCCTAATTACAGTGTAGCCTTTCTGTGTCAAATACAAAGTATAAAAGAGAGCTTGGTTTTATTGGTTCCCTTGCCAGTAAACTTTCATTTTATATTTTTACATAACAAAGACAAGGTTTGGATAGATATAATTCTCAGATGTATACTTATATCTAGTCACATATATTTAGGGTGTCAACTATATTTTTATAACCTAAAATAAGTTTAACAGTCACAAAGTAATTATTTAAAAGACTTTAAAACAAGTACAAACCCTAATTCCTTTAAGACTTAATTTCCTTAAGTAATAAAACCTAAGAGATACAAGAAAATTATCTTAATAGATAAAGAATAGATCAATGTTTTAGACTTTGTTTCATAATAGTACATTAATAATAAAGTTTAAATGTACTAATATGAAACAAAATCTAAAACATGGATTTGATGGATTGTGCTAATTACAGCCAATTTAAGCATAAATACAAACTTTTTGAGATTTGCTGAGAGCCATTAGCCAAGTAGGTATGACAATTTCCTTGCCAGCGTACCCCATGTTGCTTAGTGGAAGGACTCGTGGAAATGGGACTTGCCTTAGACATTTTGCAGTGACATTGCATGTAAGGTGACCTTGCTCAAGGACCAGGGTGGATCAGGATTTAAGGCTCTCCTTGGATTTAGGGCGTTCCCGGTTTAGGACAATCCGGGTTTAGGGCGGTTCCAGGTTTAAGGTATTCCTGCTGGGAATAGGGCGTATCCTGCTGCCTGAGTTCCCCTTGAGTTCTCCCGGGATTCAGAGAGTTTTTTGGGAGGCAGAGGAGGTGGATTTGGGCAGAGAACGTGGATTTCCCCAGAATGTGTTTGTAGAGGGCCGGTGTGAGATCGGGAATAAAGAATTGCTGTTTGAATCTACAAAGCTGTGAGTGGCTCGTGATTTTGTGCCCAGCCAGACTGCGGCAGAGATTTACCTTCCACAAACCTTCTGCAACTTACTTAAACATTTGCAACTTGTTTATATTGTTAGTTTTGTCCTCCCTTTCATCTTGAACTTTAGCACAAAAATATTAGTTTACCAGACAACTTTTCCAGAAACTTTTCTTTTACCTCCTAATTTTCCATACTAAAGTATTTCCTTACATATAACTTTGTATTATCTTTTATAGTTTTGGACCCTTTCTTAATTCATATTCTGAAACAATCTTTATGAATGTTATATGTATATTTAATTTACACAACAAATTTCATTCCAGAAAGGGTTGGACAATCCAGCATATAGAAATATTGTGCCTTCATCTTTTTATCCTAGGTGGCATCAAGGGGTTGGAGCACAGGATCTTTCTGAGCCTGACCTGTCTCCCTTATCATTATTACAATGCCATCAAGTTTAAGCCAGCTCCCCCCACTGTCAATTGTACCCGGAGGCTCCTTTAGGGCCTTTTTTCTATACTAAGCATATTGATATGCAATGAAGGAGGAACTTTCCATCCTTTCCTTTAGGCTTCATTGAAGATCCCTTTGCAGAGATTGCTACAAAACACAGGTTCGCCTTCATTCCTGTCTTTTTCTTTTCTGGGTGCAGTTGTTTATTCTGTCAGTGTGCCCATACATTTAGTTTGATGTGATACTGTTATCGCAAGAACAGATTGGCCTCAGTTATGAATGTCTCCTAGCCAAATGGGTATCCTGTTGGATCTTAAAAGGGGAGATAATTCCTGTCCCCAGGTTGTAAACTAAAATTGATGAAACATACTGCCACATCCTTTTGAGGCTGAGGTACAAAAAGACAGTCAGTGTAAGTAACAAATGATTGGGAAAGAAAGATGGGGCTGATTCTGAAGGAAATAAAATATTAACACCTTCAGGACACTCTCCTCTGCTCCACCAGTGGCCAACATGACCTCCAGGGAACTGTTCCTCCCTGCAGGGAGTTGTATGAGTTGTTAATTAATGCCTCCTGGGCTGCTCCCTTCCTGCCTGGATCACCCCATCTTTGGCCCACCTTCTGGTCACCAGTCATGTATGCAGGATGGAGGGGAGGAGAGAGCATGAGAACAAAGGAACTCTAAATGTATAAAAGAGCAGGACACCCCCACTTCCTCGGACACCTAGCTGTGGGGCTCCTTCTTTGCAAAGTCTATCTCTGTTCTATCCTCTAAATAAAACTTGCTTTCAACACTTGTCTCTGTGTTTCTTTGGTGTTCAATCTTCACATCTGGGTAAACAGAACTCTGCCCTGACTGATTCTCATCACTGGTATCACTTTGTGGCCAACAGCCTCCACCCCCACCCCATGGGCTAAAAGGGCTGAAAGGCAGGGCAGAGGCCAGGTTCTCTTTGCCTATTTTTCTATATCCCCAGTAGCTTTTCTGGGACTTTTTCTTCCAGCTTAGGGCTGGTATCCTTGACCCACAGTGAGATGATCTGCAGCTGCCTGGTGCCAGGCTGAGAAATATTGCTGGGAGAGCCAGCATTAGGTTTAAAAGATTTAAATTTTAAATCTGGCACCCTGCTATCTTTGCACAAGTACTTTTTGGCAACTTCAACTTAGTTCCTTCAACTTAGTTCCTGACTGTTCAGACTCCTTGTCATGCAACTGCATAAATGTCTGAACATACAGAATCTCTTTCATATATTTTACCCCTGACAGACCACCAACTTCAAGATTGTATAATAAACTGAAAAAAAAAAACATTCAAAGGCCAGATTGTGTTACAGTAAACCATCTTTCTCTTAGACAGGCTTATACCAATAGGTAGCCCATTCAGCCAAGATCGCTTTGCTCAAGAGACTACTGGTAAGATCAACACAGCATGGCCCATGTCTTAAAGGGCCAGTAACAGATACAAAAGACACAGACCAAAAGAGAGGGTCATCAAAACCAGGGCTGACTAAAACCTTTAAAACAGACAGATCTGCACATAAAAATTTCTTCCACTTACTTTACCTTTCACAGACCAACTTTAACTGCAAAATTGTATAATAATCCAGAAAGCTATTCAAAACCAGATCATTACAGTAAAATATTATCTTAGACAGGCTTATACCAATAAGTGGTCCTTTCTTCAACTTACTTTATCTCTGACAGACAAACTCCAATTGCAAGGTTATACAAAAAAAGAAACAAAAAGAGAATCAGGAAGGAGAGAAAAGGCAGGGAGAGAAGGCAGTTCCCCAAAACTATGACCAACAGACAGAAACTTTTAAAATGAACAGCCAAGATCTTTCCCAAGAGACTACCTATAGGATCAATGCAGTATTGGCCATGTCTTAAATGGGGCAGTAATAGATACAAACAAAACAAACCATAGACAACCAGAGGGAATTCCCAAACCTAAGACCAACAAACAGATGAAAACCTAGAACAGACCAGAAGGGAGTAAATATCCCTAGGTTCTCGAATACTGCTTAACCATGACTCCTACACCAGTGGCACCACAGATGTACCCACAGAAGGGCCAGATGCTCCCACAAAGAGGAACCAGATGTTCCAATGAAGAGGAATCAGATATGCAGAATCAATTGTCTTGGTGTGCACACAAGGGGACTTATCAAATGGTTAAGGAATGTTGGGACTTTACTGAGTTCAGTTTCCTTTTTCTTAAAGTGAACCATGATGGAGCAACCTTCAGGGAGAGAAGGCAGTTCCCCAAAACAAAAGGAGCTACAGCCGCTGCTGAGATGGCTTCTTAGGCCCTCTCTTTACTCATAGGAATTGCCCTTCCAGTTCAACCTGAGGTAAACTCACCTGTCTCCTACTCTCTTGAAGTTGACTCTCAACAAGTTCACCAGCCACTTTGCATCCTCAGCATGGAGGTGGGATAACTTAGAGAGCCAGGCCTTCCCAAAAAAGCTGGAGCAGGGACTGCTCCCAGGTCCCATCTGGGGTGCCGAATTTGTTACCAAAAGCTTGGTCCTTGTCCCCAATGCCAATCCAATAATGAGGACATAGTTTTGAGAAAAAGGAAGAAGAAATTTTATAACTTTGCTAGCAAAGGAAAAACAGAGGGTTTCTGTCCCAGAGGCTGTGATTCTAGTTTAGCAAGATTTTACATTTTTAAATCAACTAATACAATTTTTAAATTACTTTTAATTTTCACATTAACCAGTCTTTCTGAAGTAGACTTATCTGAACAACATAAACAAAGCACTTAAAACTATTAAAGTCACCCTAAAGTTCTTTAATCTGTTGGAAGGAAAGAAGAAAAAAAAAGAAAGAAGAAAAAAAGTAAATTTATGAGACTAGAAGAATTATCTTCTTTTTAAGTTCAGGCTACATATCTATTATTAGAATGTAAAGGCACTAAAAATACTTCCATGCTGACAACTTTCTTTTTTTTTTTTTTTTTTTTTTTGACAACTTTCTTTAACCTTCAATCTAGCTGTCAAACACTACAGAGTTTTGAAGCTGTATTTCTTCCTTAAAGAAGTTCGGTTTTTTCTGATCTTCTTTTTTTCTTAAGAATGGTATATATGTCTCTTTCAGATAATCTGTGGCGTCTTAGTATGTTTCCTGTTACGATTGAATACCACAGACGAGGTGATTTATAAGGAATAGAGGTCTATTTAGTTCACAGTTCTGGAGGCAGAGAAGACCAAGACATGGTGCCAGCATCTGTGAGGGCCTTTTTGTTCCATGGAACATGGTGGAGGGCATCATATGGAAGACAGAACAAATGGGCTAGTGAGGCCAGGGGTAAAAGGACAGTCAGTGCAGGTCATGAATGACTGGGTCGCGAAGATGGGGGCTGATTCAGAAGAAAATAAAATGCTAATACTGCCAGAGCACTTTCCCCTCCTCCATCTGTTGCCAAGGTTACCTGCCTCCAGGGAATTGTTCCTCCCTGCAAGGAGTTGTGGGAGTTGTTAATTAATGCCTCCTGGGCTGCTCCCTTCCTGCCTGGATCACTCCATCTTTGGCTCACCTTCTGGTACCAGTCAAGTGTGCAGGATGGGGGAGGACAGGGGATGAGAAGAAGGAAAGGGGCAGGACACCCCCACTTCCTCATATACCCAGCTCTGGAGTCTCTTCTCTTCAGAGAAGTCTATCTCTGTTCTATCCTTTAAATAAAACTTGCTTTCTATGCTTGCCTCCACATTTCTCAGGCAAACTTCACATGGGAAACAGGACTCAGCCCTGATTCTCATCACTGGTATCCCTATCTCAGGTCTCTCTTCCTGTTCTTGTAAAGCCACAGAGGCCATAATGGGGACCCCACCCACACAAACTCATCAAATCCTAATTACCTACCAAAGACTTCACCTTCAATTTTCATTAGCATATGAATTTAGGGATTAGCTTTCTAACACTTGAACTTTTGGAGGACACATTTAAACCTTATTTCATAATGGACTTCTCTGCTAGCCTCCCAAGGGATCTCCTGGCACCCTATTTGCTATCTCTTCCCTCACTCCAATCCATTCTACATATACATTAGATTAATCTTCTTGAATTGCTTCTTTGATTTAAATTGGCCTCAGGTGGCCCATACCTCTGCAGTCTTCCCAGATGATTCTGATATGCACCAAGATAGAGAACCACTGCTTTAGCCAAACAGACTCTGCTTTCACCTTTTTGTAATTCCATCACCATTTAAACATTAAAATCCTTAACCAGTCTTCTAAGTCTAGCCAAAATGTTACTCCTTCCATGAAGTCTTTTCTGATTCCCTAACCAAGTGCTTGTTATCAAAGCCTTTCTCTAAATTCCTACACCAATTTGTCACACTTTCATAATATCTTGTTATGACAATTATCATTTACTTACTTATTTGCAATTTTGTAAGCCTTTCCATAGATCTCCATCAATATTTATTTACTGTATTAGGAAGGATCTTTCACCCCAAAATGACAAATGAAGAAACTCTGGTCCAGAAATTTCTTTCCTAAGCTCACACAGAAGGTAAATTACAAAACTATATTCTGAGTATAGGTCTCCTAACTCCTATAATTCTACTATTTGAAATATTCAAGACAGAAATAGAATTCAATTCCCCTTTTGCCATTAAAAGATACAGACATCACCTTGGAAGCATATCAAAGTGCATATATATCAGGATACCAGCCTCAGAGGATCTAGGTAATTCCCACACAGGAGGTAAGAGACCACATTTTGAAAAACACTGTTATAGGTGACTACACACCATATGGAGATTGTAGGAAAACCTCCAGAGAGCCATTTTATCCATGTAAAATGATAACTCAACAATAATTAAGATTTAATAGTGGGGAAAACCTTTTTTGGTCCAGCGATCACAGACCTTTGCCCAAGAGCATTTTCACTGTAATTGTAAAAGTTGCTTCTTTAAAACCCCATCTGTTCATTTCCAGACCAACAGACAGGGGGCTGACCAGATGCTGGCTCAGTGGTCAGTGCAAGCCTCATCCCCTCAATGGAGACAGGTGGGCTCACTTTTGAGTTGTCCTCTGGGAAGCATGGAGGTCATGCATAGCATTTCTATTTCAGAAGTGCTCTGAAGGAGCTCATCTGCTCAGAGTTTTCAAACCAAATTTTCGGAGAGACTTTTGGCTGACATTTTGTTCAATTGACTACAGCAATGTTCTCAGGCCACCTGGAAAAAAAATCTTTGTCCAGGTTATTAAAGGACCATCTGCTTCCACAGGAAAAGGCTTAAGTATGGTATATAAGACACAATTTCACAACCTTGAAAATCTAAACAAGTTATGTCATTTTAATGTCTCCCAGGAGAGAAACTACCATGAGGCATAAACTTTATTCTATAGGTCAAATATGTTGAAAATATTCTGACTTACATGCGTAAACTTTGTGTGGTCCAAGATGACTATTTGGGTCTATTTATTTCTCAAACAGGATGTGAAAGAAGGATGTTCTATAACTAGAATTACACAGATTTTTCATTCCTTAAGAGAATCTTCACTCGTGTGCATAGCAATAGATAAAAGACAGAACACTATATTGGTCAAGCCCCTGAGGCTAGCATAAAATGATTTTTAAAACAGAGATGACTCTCTATTCTTTTAATTGACACTTGACTATTTTATTTAAAATCCCATATTCTTTCATTTTCTTTGCATTGAAGCCAACAGCTACAGTTTCAACAGCAGCAATAAAGGTATGAGAAAATGCTACTTTAAGGATTTTGGATTTCATTGCTAAGACTTAGACATCACTGATAGAGTTAAGGAGAGATATATTTGGATTTCATAAAACTCATTTTGGCATCAGTGTAGAAAATCAAAGCAGTGAGGCCTGAAGCAGGGGGGAAATCACATGAAATATGTAGGAGTATAGTCAGCAGGATTTGGTGACCTAAGATACATGAAGTGGTTATAAACAGCACGAGAAATAAACAACTCATAGTCCTATTATTTTCAGGAACAGACTGTGGTATGGAGGTCAGGACAGGGAGTAATCAATAAAGGCTAGAGAGGCCTGGAAAGACATCCGAATACCCAGATATAAGGTCATGCATTCTGTGAGACCTTGAAGAGCTGCCACTGATGCTAAATGAACCATAATTTTAGTGTTGCTAAAGATCAAGTATTCAAGTACAGATACAGAATCCGAAAACTGAATTCCTTCTTGTAAATAAAAGAACCAAATAATTAAATAATCTACTCAAATAATACAATATTTGGAGCAATTAAAAAACAAAAGCAAAATGAGTTGGAAATATATTTTGGTAATAAATTTAGTTGCATACCAGGTAACAGGGAGGTCCTCATTTGCTCAAGCAATTAAGACAGATCTAAAATAGGAGCTAGAATCAGAGTCACCACCAGATTAAGTTTATGATAATCCACTGCCATTCTCCATGATCCATCTGTTTGTATACTGATTAAAAAAAAAATAAAGTTGAAACAGCATGTGGTGGGAATCACCACCTCCCTCCTTCAAGAAGATGCACCCCTGCATCTTTGAAGGTGTCACTAATCTCTGCAATCCCTTGAGGAATGTGGTCTTGCTTTTGGCTTACCACATTCATTAGGAAGGCAGTTCCACTGGCTTCCAGTTGGCATATCTTCAACAACTCACACGCCACAGGCCAGTGAACAAAATGCAGACACTCTGCCAGTTGCTGAATATGTCTCTTCCACTTATTTATTCTGAAACTGGGGAGAAACCACATTATGGTTTTAGAAACACACTGCTCTCATTGTGAGACACACCTGAGCTGTAAATCCGTTGATCATTTGAACTCCATAAGCCTCTGTTCTGTCTATAGTGGCATTTTGATGTTCTTAGAATTTGTATCAGTTACAAACCATTTTCCAGTAGTCCCCCAAATCTAATTATTTCCTTTTCTCCAACGCACAGTCTCCCTGGTTAAAAGTTATAAACGTTCCTTAACAGAGCTATGAGAGAAAGATTAACTGCCGCAACATGCAACTATGTCATTCAGGGTCACTCCAGGTGAATTTGGGTTGGCAGAAATAACCATACCGAGACACAGAAAATACCTTTTTCTTGGGATTCTTCAGCGATGGTTTCTCTGCTCCAGCTCCCACAAGGAAGGCATAAAAAAAGAGGACAACGTTCTGAAGACCCTTTTAATTAAGGGGAAGACACTCAAGAAAGTTCCACTCCAATGAGGGGGGTCAGGTTTTAGGGGGCTGAATCTAGCATAGGTAATGTCTTGTGGTCAGCAGATTGACTGACATCTTGGAAGGTCACACCCATCTCAGGGACTGTGTGGGATCAAAAGGCAGAGCAAGCGAAAAGGACACATACTGTGCACAGCCCATACAGAGCAGCAATGTCAGTCCAGTCCGCTCATGCGCTCAAAATGCTCACAGCTCACACACACAGCCCCTGGCTGGCCCACAACAATTAACATTGTAAGTTTTCATCACTATAGGAGGGTCCTTCCTCAAGGGGAACAGCCTACTCTTCATTCAAAGGGTTCTGGGTCTATAAATTGGCTCAGGTATGGAAACTGACTAATGGGCTGTGAATTCTTTTTAGTGACGCAAGTTAGACTTGACCTAGAACTCTTCCACTTACACAGATTAAGTAAGAATTTATAGATTCTCATCTAATTCTTTTCTAGGGACACAGTCATGAACTAGACAATGTCGTAGGTCTTTGGGAATAAACTTCACTATTTGCCAGGATAACTGTGTTAGTCATCTTTGTATCACTGTGACCAGAATATCTGACAATAACAACTTAGAGAATGAAAAGTTTATTTTGGGGTCAGGTTTCAGAGTTTAAATCCATGGTCAGCTGACTCCATTTCTCTTGGTCTGAGGTAAGGCAGAACATCATAGTACAATATGTGGTCAAGGAAAGATGCTTAGCTCATGGCATCTGGGAAGGAGAGAGAGAGAGAGAGAGAGAGAGAGAGCGAGACAGCGAGAGAGCGAGAGAGAGAGAGAGAGAGAGAGAGAGAGAATTCAGGTACAAGATATAATCCTCAAGGGCACACTCTTAGTGACCTACTTCTTCCAGTCATACTCCATCTTCCTATAGCTATCACCCAGTAATCTACTCAAATTATTAACCTGCTAAGAGCCATAGCCAAGTAGTAATGTTGCATGGCATTTTTGGTTGAAAGGTGATGCCAGCAAGCCATTGAGATGATATGATTATGTTAAGATCTGCATTCAAATGGATATTAGACCCCTGCTGTTTACCTCAGCCTGCTAAAGGACTCCTGGAGAGTTCCCATTGGTTGGGGAAGTGCGGTAGGAGGGAATTCCGGAGGAGGGATTTCCGGTTGGGATCCAGGAGAACGCCGTTTGTGTGTGTGTGTGTGTGTGTGTGTGTGTCTCGGCATATTTTCCCAGGAGCTTACAGGCCATTGGCGGGAGTTTCAAAAATAAAATTTGTTCTTGTTTGAGTGGCTCCTGATTTTTGTGCCCAGCCAGACTGCGGCATTAACCCACAAATAGATTAACCACTGATGAGGTTATGGATCTCATAATTTAATCACAGTACTTCTTAACATTCCTGCACTGTCTATCATATGAGCTTTTTAGGGAACACCTTGCTAAGAGCCACAGCCAAGTAATATGATGCATGGCATTTTTGGTTGACAAGTGACGCCAGCAAGCCATTGAGATGATATAATTATGTTAAGATCTGCATTCATATGGATATTGGACTCCTGCTGTTCACTTCAGCCTGCTATGGGACTCCTGGAGAATTCCCATGGGTTGGGGAATTGCGGTAGGAGGGAATTCCGGAGGAGGGACTTCCTGTTGGGGTCCGAGAGAATGCCGCGTGGGTCGGTTGGCAATCTTCCTGGGAGCGTACGGGGCATTGGCGGCAGTTTCAAAAAATAAAGTTTGTTCCTGCTTGAGTAGTTTGTGATTTTGTGCCCAGCCAGACTGCAGCAACACCTCATATCCAAAACATAACAGTAACCATGTCTATCTTGCCTTTGATGATTAAGTGCTACCAATTGAGCCTTACCACCTTGGAATCCAATCATCCCCAATACATTTAAAGATCCCAGTTTGTTGGCAGCAGTTCCAACTGGAATTAAAGAGAAGAGTGACCACGGACCTCTCCAAGGATGCTAAAGACTCCTCACAAATTTGAGGTCTCCTTGGAGGTATTGTGCTATCAACCTTGGAGGTATTATGCTATACCCACTTTTCTCACCTTCTGTGTGACATTGAAGTATCTCTGGCTGATATTTGGAACCAAAGTATTCCTGCTGCTCTTCCTATAACTGTAGACATTGTTGTTTCTCCTATAGGTATAGTGACTCTGACCAGAAGAGGCTGCTATATCATTTATGCCCTACCAGAAAGCTCAAAGATATCAATCCTGGGAACCTGCATAAGGGCTCATTTGTACCCTTTTAATGAGATTTATAGCAATATTAAAATCCTTGCTGTTGTAGCCCAGTATCCATTGCCAATTCTGATTAGTGTAGTCCAAATTTCTTTGGGGAAATTTTTTCTCTATTTTCCATCCCATAGTTTGTATGGGAGTGATACTACAAAAAAATACACAAGAAAACTCTGAATAGCTGAAGCCAGTCAAGGAATCTCTTTCCCTTGAACACTAGATACAAAGAAGTACACAGCGCCCTGGCCTGAGACAATCAACACTCCATTCCCATTGCCACAGGAATAATGCAATGCTCAGAGGTAATCCTAAACTATCAATTTTATAACTGTACAGTCTAAACAGTGACAATCTGTGAAAGTTTTTTGAGGTTATTGGCTTATTGTTTCCTCTGGTCTGCCTGAAAGTGTAGTGGTTTCTATAGGGACACTTATTAGTATGGCTTCTTTTTTATTGTTAAGAGAGAGAGAGAGAAAGAGCCAAAGTTATTGGATGATCCCCAGTCTCTTAGTTAACACTTATTTGTACTTCTTATTCCTGTCCCAAAGTTAATCACAAAACTTTAAGGAATATACCACATACTTATCATCTTTTCTCCACATAGGATCCAAAGGGCTGGGCTGGGGACTGATTCGTTCATCATACAGATGCCCAACTGCCCCCCCCCAAACACACGCATACATGCACAACACACACACTAACCATATGTGGGAGCTTTGTATACTGTACAAATCACTGGGGCACTTTAATATCCTGTGCTTAGATTTTGGGGCTGTCTTTAAATCTTATAAATATACTTGCTTTTTAGGTTTTGAGGGACTTATAAATAGAACCACATTAGAAGATAAGGCCACAAGAAAGCTCTTAACTCCCTCTTTTCATCACCATTTATTCCCTTGTTTCTATTAAGGACATTTGAAGGTTATGCTTTTATATGCCTGGCTCCTCTTGTGGAAGCATTTACCTTTTTAGTGATTTGCTAAAAATAAAGTGCCATCAATCACCTGCCTTTCCATTACTTAGAATGATTTTGCGTCCCTGAATGTGTGTCTCAGTCTAATGGTCCCTAAAGGAATTTATGTTCACAGTCCTTGCATTGCATTCTGTTTATTTCCATTTTCACACACTGCACATTCTGCTGCTTAGCAGTGCATGGAATATCTGAATTTACAGTAACTGCTGGGTTTGTCTGCAGATGTATTATTAGGAATATTTGCTCAGGGAAGCACCATGGTAGACCCATGCCTGCAAATAATGAGAAAGAAAGGACAAAAAAAATTGTGTTTGAACTAAAGAATGGCAGTCCCACAAGACAGACTTAGAACTATAGAAAAGTTACACACCCATAAATATGAGGACATCCCTGATTCCATCTGTTCTCTCACACCCACCACCAACTCATCAGAAATCCTGAAGGCTTTACCTCCAAATTTCATGTCTAAAAGCTTATTATTTCTCCCTTATTAATGCAAACTATCACAATGTTGCAAACCAACCATCATCTCTCATCTGGATTATGGTAAAAGCCTCCTAACTGTCCCCATAATTCTGCTCATCCTTTCACTGGCTAATCTCTACAAAGCAGGCAGAGTATCCCTTCGAAATGGAACTCAACATGTCACCTATCTGTGCAAACATTTAAATAGCTTACCATATTAGAGTGAACTTCTCTTTGACATCAATCTCCAACAAACATTGTCCCTAAGTATCCACGGGGGATTGGTTCCAGGACCCCCTGCAGATACCCAAATCTTCAGAAACTTATATAAAATGGTGCAAATAACTTATATACATCCTCCCATATACTTTAAGTTATCTCTAGAATACACATAATACCTAATACAATGCAAACAGTGTTTAAGTTGCTATTACACTGTTTGCTTAGGGAAGAGAAACAAGAAAAAGTATTTGTATATGTTCAGTGCAGATGCAAGTTTTTAAAATAATATTTTCTATTTACAGTTGGTTGAATCCATGAACATTCAGATACAGAGGACTGAATATTCTCATTCACTGAGCTTGAGCCACACTGGCCACCTATGGGTTCTTCATCCTTGGCCTTTCACTTTAGGATTTTAAAAAAATATATATATATCCTTTTTTAAAAACATTTTTAGTTGTAGATGTTCCCAATACCTTTATTTTGTTTATTTAGGTTTTTTATGTGGTGCTGGGGATCGAACCCAGTGCCTCACACATGCTAGGCAAGTGCTCTATGACTGAGCCACAACTCCAGCTCCAGTTTAGGATTTTTAAAAATCCTAAATCTTTTGAGTTATGATACAACACTAGGATACACCTTGACATAAGCACAAAAGCATGAAACCCAACCCACCCCAATTCGGTCCCCAGCACTTCCCCACTCTCCTCTGCTCTCCTCCCTTTACGCTACCAATCTTTATTTAATTTATTACTTACTTTTTAAAAATAAATTAGTATCTTGTGAATATACCCCAATTTAGAATTTTACAATTTAGAATTCTAAATTTTACAATTTAGAATTTTACTGTTTGGAATGTTCTTTTCCCAGTAAGTACAGAGTTAACTCCCCAACCTTCTTCAAGTTTTCACTTCAATTTCACCTTCTCATAAGAACCATCCTGTCTATCCTTTTAAAAATTGAAACTCACTTGCCATCCTACTGTTTAACTTTCTTTTCCTGTCCTACCCCTCATTTTCTTTATGGAGAAAAAAATTCACATATGACATATTGTTTACATATTTATTAATTTATTGCTTATTGTATATTCTACCATATTCAATTACATTACTCCCTCCAACTAGAATGCAAACTCTGTGGAGGTAGGATCTTTTTGTGTATTTGCTTATGTATCCATTATTTAGAGTAGTGCTTGAAATGTAGTAGGTAGTTAGTAAATTTACACTAAATGAATTGTATAAATGAATGAATTAATAATATCAGTGTCATATTGACTACACAAGCATGTACACTAATTAGAAAAGGCAAAGACCAGATTACTCTCAGTTATGCAATTTGGACAGAAGCAAGATGACATCTATTGACCATCTATTATGTAATAAATAAAATATTTGATATTTTATATTCTCTCATATGATTCATTCAACAAATTTGCAAGTAGGTTTTACTATCCTCTTCTTTAGACATATATTCCCAAATTCTTCTAGTTACTAACTGGTAAAGTTCAATTTCAAGTCTATATCTGGCTTGAAAATACTTAATTCTTTCTAGAACCACTGACCAATTAACCTTAAATCAAAACTACACTGAGGGTGTTTAGAAAGTCACATGCTAAAAAATAAAATAGTCACACAGCTGCTACCATACTATCACAAACACAACTAAATTTTCAAATATATAGCTATAATTCTTAGATCATATAAAACATGATTCAGGTCATTATGACTCCATTATTATTTCTTAGACTTTTAACTAATAGGGTGCTGATTTGACAAGTTTACCTTCCATGCCATGAATAAGGTTTTAAAATCATGTGTGGGGTGCTAGTATTTCTAACTGATCTTGGTCACTGAATATTTTCATTCAAAAGCAAAGAAAAACAATAGTAGAGGAAGGAGTGAAGGTTATGAGACAAAAAACATTGTAATCTCTCAGTACTATTAAAACTTGAGGTTCTCTCACTAAGATAGTTAATTCTTCTGAATTATAGAGTCATAACTGACAAGTTAATCAGATATCATTTTCTTTTGCTTTATGACAAAATTAAAAAAAAAATTCTACTACAGAAGGCTATACAGGAGACCATAAGTCTTTCATATTGGATATTCCTCTTCAACTTCAAGGAAAGACATACTACATATATGTAATAGGTAACAAGAAGCAACTAAAAATGGGTAATGGGAGAGAAGTAATACATGTTCTGCCAACTTCTGTGAGTAGAAAACATTCAGAAAGTTGCCTTAACGCCTACAAGAACAATGGACTTACTGCTTAGTAAACACTTGACTGACAGCCAAGGTTGTCATTTCTAAGCAAAAAAGCAATGAGGGGAATTATACAAGGAAACTGTGTCTTGTATATACTTTTCTTTTTAAAATGTCATGGAATAGAGAAATGTTCAAAATTAGTGAAAAGAAAGAATAATGCATTTTAAGAAATTTTATTCTTATGGCTAATATGGCTTGTTTGCTGTACCTAGAATCTTGAATTCTCAAACACATTATTCAAAAATTTATATTTATGAACTAACAAAGATCATATTTATTTAATGGATAAACAGATGAATTGCAGAAAAATTGTGTACTTAATTTGAGTTGTCATTTGAAGTAATCCAACTGCAATTTTTTTAAAAAAAGTTAATTGAAATTGGAACCAGCCTCAGTGTTTATCAATAGATGACTGGATAAAGAAAATGTGGTATATATATATATATATATATATATATATATATATATATATATATATATATACACACACACACACACACACACACACACACACACACACATAATGGGGTTTTATTTATTCATAAAGAAAGAAGAATGAAATGTCATTTGCAGGAAAACAGATGGAACTTGAGAGCATTATGTTAAGTGAAATAAGCCAAACTCAGAAAGTCAGGGTTATATGTTTTCTCTCAAATGTGGAAGTTAGAAAAAAGGAGGGGGGAAGGTGTGCATCTCCACACTGAAACCAGTATAATAGAGGAAAGGGATGAAGTTGGGGAGAAGAAGAGAGAATTCCAACCATGAGAGTAGTTCCTGTGCCCCCAGCAACTCTCAGGGAGATCCAAAGCTACAGAGCAATGGACATCTTCAAAGGTCCCAAATCCTGATGAAATCCAAACCAGGAGGACTCAATAAGAATTTTCTTCACCTTGGCATAGTTTAGTGAAAGTAGCTCTAACATCAACTTCGATCAAAATATACCATGCTTCATTTTGATTGAATAGTTGTTACTCTGGTATTCAATACTGCTCTCAACCTTGTTTATTGTGTTTCCTCTAATGTTTTAAAGCCTTAATTGAAATCATTCTTTGTTTTCCTAGTTCAAGTTTACACTTCCTCCTTTTAACCCCTCTATTCCCTCTTACATTACCTGATACTGGCTCTAATTCACCCCCATCCACTTTTTCCTCTTTTTACCTTGATGTGCATTATTCATTTCTACCTTTTCTTTTCTTTCTTTTTAATTTTTATCTCTCTTCTGTTGTCCAATTTTTCTCTCCTCCCCTCTTTAGCCCCTAAATAATGTTATAGCTATTTTACTGTTTAATAATTATTTTTTCAACTTATTCCAGACCTTTACTACAAGTTCATACCTAGACTACAAGACCTGTAGAGAATATTATCAACAAGTTTTGAGTTTTTCCTAAGGTTGATTGGTACATGTCTTTGATCTGAAGTGATTGAAGTAAATAAGATTTAGTGTCTTCTCCTAAAGTGGTGCTGATACTGTGAACAGCATAGGACACATACTGAGTGAAAGTATCATACACACTGAGTTAAAGTATCTATTTGCCCATCCTGGAACTCTTAAGAGAAACAAACTCACAAAATGGTCCCTTGCATAAAAGAAGAAGCAATAATCATCACAACATATGGGTAAACATACAAGCTGTTTGAAAAAGCCACAGGACACCCCAATCAGCCTATAGCATTTCAACAACTGATCCAGTTGACACTACAGTGGAGGAAACATTGTATAAATAATTTAGAAAGCTTATAGTTAAAATATTTAATGAGCTAAAAGAAGATGTAAGGAATAAACTTAGAAAATATAGGAAATAAAAGATCATTTCAAAAGAGATAGTGATTCTGAAAAAGAACCAAATAGTAACCCTGGAAATGAATGACTCAATAAATCAAATTAAGAATTCAATGGAAAGCATCACCATTTGATTTGACCACTTTGAAGATAGATTTTTCAGGACTTGAAGACAAAGTATATAATCATAAAAATAAAGTTGACAATAAAGAAAAGTTGTAAGATACCATGATCAGAATGTTTAACAAATCTGAGATAATCTCAAGAGACCAAATATAAGAATCATTGGGGTAGAAGAAGGTCTGAAATACAAATTAAAGTACAATCTTTTAAATGAAATAATTTTAGAAAAATTCCAAATCTTAGAAACAAGATGAAGTCCAAATATAAGGGGCATCTAAAACCCAAGATTGGCAATATAAAAAGATCCTCTACAAGATACATTATAATGAAAATGTCAGGTACACAGAATAAGTATAGAATTTTAAAAGATGTAAGAGAAAAAGAGAAGGTCACATTTAAAGGTAAACCAATTTGGATTTCAAATGATTTCTCAGTTGAACACAGACCCTAAACACCTGGATGGCTTGGAATAATATATACCAATCTCTCAAAGCAAATAACTGCTGGCCTAAATTACTACTCCAAAAAAAGTTATCCTTCAGAATCGAAGATGAAATAAAAACCTTTGATAAGCACAAACTAAAAGAATTCATAACTACTAAGCCTACACTATCAAAAAATACTCAGTGAAATATTTCATGCAGAAGAAATAAAACCCAGCATAGGGATGAATTGTACTAGAATAATAGTCAATTAAAGGAGTCTGAACTAAGCATTAGAAATGAGTCAAAATGGTAGGAAATAAAAATCATCTCTATAATAATGTCAAGTGTAAATGGTCTAAACTTTACAATTTAAAAATATACAAAGGCATATT
Organism: Callospermophilus lateralis; assembly: GCF_048772815.1. Classification (NCBI taxonomy): domain Eukaryota; kingdom Metazoa; phylum Chordata; class Mammalia; order Rodentia; family Sciuridae; genus Callospermophilus; species Callospermophilus lateralis. The sequence continues at coordinate 119,746,417 of NC_135306.1, read as the reverse complement.
CATTAAAAAAAAAAACAAGATTCAACAATGTATTGCTCACAAGAGACTCACCTAACAAGCAAAGACATCCACAGAGGTGAAATGATGGAAAAAGATGTACCATGTAAGTGAAGGCTGAAAGCAAGCAGGGGTACTACTTTCATATCAGACAAAGTTAATCAGAAGAGACACTTCAAGCCAAAATTCATCAGAAGATACAAAGAAAGTCACTTCATACTGGTCAAGGGGATCATTCAACAATAAAGATAAAATGATTGTATTTATGCCCCAAACAATGGTGTAGCTACATACATTAAAAAAAAAGAACTCTCATTGTAAAGAATTAAATAGACCACAATACAATAATACTGGGTAACTGAGTTCAGTGCACCTTTCTCACCACTAAATAAGTCATCGAGACATAAATTAAGACTCTTGAGAACTAAAAAAATACTATTAATCAAATGGACCTAACAGACACCTATAGAAAAATTTCATTCATCAACAACTGAATTCACTTTCTTTTCATTGGTACATGGAACTTTTCTAAATTATATATATTTTAGGGCATAAAGAATATCTTAGTGAATAAAAAAGTAGAGATAATTCCTTATATCCTATCAGATAATAATGACATGAAAATAGAAATCAATAACAAGACAAAAAAAAATTCTAACACCAGACGGATCAAGTTCTAGACAAAATGAAGCCCACACCTCCTTTATTTATATCTGAAAACATCAAAGAGATTCTTTAGAATGTTCTTCTCCAAAAGTGGCTAAAGGTGGGCTGTTCAATTCCTAATGGGTTATACCCATCTCCAGAGCTACTAGAGGAACCTTCCTAGCACAGCTGGGAGAAAGGTCACATGCATTGGGCAATATATTGCCTTGGGAGAGCCACAGGTAGTTCCCAATGCCAGGCCTAACTCTACCTGCCTACATGCCAAGAGAAGATTCTCATGTATTTCACAGGTGGCTTCCCACATAAAATTAATAAAATTGGAGACAAAAAAGGAGATATCACCACAGACACTACTGAAATAAATCCAGGGGATCATTAGAAACTATTTTGAAAATTTATATTCCAATAAGCTAGAAAATCTCAAAGATATTGACAAATTCCTAATGACAGATGGATTACCCAAATTGAACCATGAGGGTATAGAAAATTTAAACAGACCTATATCAAGCAATTAAATCCAAGTATCTATTAAAAGACTTCCAACAAAGAAATGGCCATAACCAGATGGATTCTTAGCCAAGTTCTACCAGACCTTTAAATGAAAAATAATACCAATCCTTCTAAAATTATTTCATAAAATGAAAAAGGAATGAGCAGTGGGCATGGTGGCACACATCTATAATCTCAGCAACTTGGAAGGCTGAGGCAGGAGAATCAAGTGTTCAAAGCCAGCCTCAGCAACAGTGAGGCACTAAGCCACTCAGTGAGACCCTGTCTCTAAATAAAATACAAATAGGGCTGGGGATGTGGCTCAGTGGTTGGGTGACCCTGAGTTCAATCCCCAGTACCAAAAAGAAGAAGAAAAGAAACAAACACTGCCAAATCATTTAATGAAGCCAGTATCATCCTGATACCAAAATGAGATAAAGACACATCAAGAAAACTATAGATTAATATCCTTAATGAACATAAATACAAAGATTATCAATAAATATTGGCAAACCACATTCAAAAAAACACATTAAAAAGATAGTACACCATGATTAAGTGGGATTTATTCCAGGGATGTATACACAAATCAATAAATGTAATTCACCAGATAGAGTTAAGAACAAAAAACTTGCATGATTATCTCCAGAGATGCAGAAAAAGCGTTTGACAAAATCTAGCCCCCATTGATGTTTAAAATATTACAGAAACTAGGAATGGAAAGAACTTACCTCAATATTGTACAGGCTATATATGACAACCTTAAGGCCAACATCATATTAAACAAAAACACTGAAATCACATCCTCTAAAAACAGGAACAAGACAAGGATGTCCATTCTCACTACACATATTCAACATAGTTCTTGAAATGAGCCAGAGTAATCAGGCAAGAGAGAGAAATTAGAGAAATAAAAATAGGCAAAGAAAAAGTCAAATTATCTGTTTGTTTATGATGTGGCCCTAATTTTGAAGACCAAAAAAACTCAACCAGAAAAATCCTAGAGCTGATAAACAAATTCAGCAAAGTAGCAAGATATAAGGTCAATGTACATAAATCAATAGCTTTCCTATATTCCAGTAATGAATCTCCCAAAAAAGGAATTAGGAAAACTATCCCATTCACAATAACCTCAAGAAAAAAATACTTAGGAATGAATCTAACCAAAGAGGTGAGATACTTCTACAAGATAAACTATACAACACTGAAGAGAGTAATTGAAGAAGAACTTGAAAGATGGAAAGACCTCCCATGATCTTGGACAGGTAGAACTGGTATTATCAAAATGGTCACACAACCAAAAGCACTGTATAGATTCAATTCAGTCTCCATTAAAATAACAATGGCATTCTTCAAGAACTAGAAAAAAAGTTATAAAATTCATTTGGAAGAATAAGAGGCCCAGAGTAGCCAAAGCAATTCTGAGCAATAAGAGCAATGCTAAAGGCATCAAAATATCAGACCTCAACTTATAATACAGAACTATAGTAATAAAAACAGCATGGTATTGGCACCAAAACAGACATGAAGACCAATAAAATAGAATAAAGACACAGAGAAAAATCCACATAGATATAGTCATCTGATACTTGACAAAATGTATATATTGGAGAAAAGAAGCCTTTTAAACAAATGGTGCTAGAAGAACTGGATATCCATATGTAGAAGAATGAAACTTGATCCCTACATCTTATCCTTCACAAAAGTCAACTTGAAATAGATCAAAGACCTACGAATTAGATCAGAAACTATGTAACTGCTAGAAGAAAATGTAGGCTCAAACTCCAACATACTGGCACAGGTATCAACTTCTCTAATTAGTAACATTACTAAAGAACAAGAAATAAAATCAAGAATCAATAAATAGGGCCACAGCAAATTAAAAATCTGTTGCACAGCAAAGGAAATATGAAGAGAGAACCCATAGAATGGGAGAAGATCTTTGCCACATGATCCTCAGACAGGGGATTAATATCCATAATATATAAAGAACTCAAAAAGCTTAACTCCAAAAAGGCAAATAACCAAATTAATATATGGCAACAGAACTGAAGAGACATTTCACAAAAAAAGTAACACAATTGGCCAAAAAATATGAAAATATTCAACATCTCTAGCAATCAGAGAAATGCAAATCAAAACTACACTTAGATTTTTATCTCATCACAGTCAGAATAGTAATTATCAAGAATACAAAAATAATAAACATTGGCAAGAATGTGGGGAAGAGGTACACTCATCAGTTTTTGGTGTGCTGCAAATTAATAAAACTTCTCTGGAAAGCCATATGGAGATTCCTGGAAAAAATTAGAAATGGAATCACCATATGACCCAGATATTCCTCTCTTTGGTATTTATCCAAAAGTTCTAAAATCAGCTATATACAGCCACATTAATGTTTATAGCAGCACAATTCACAATAGTCAAGCTATCAAACAAGCCCAGATTCTCATCAATGATGAATGGATTAAGAAAACATGGGATATATATACAATGGAGTTTTACTTGGCCATAAAGAAGAATGAAATTACGGCACTTGCTGGTAAAAGAATGGAACTGGAGAACATTGTGCTATGTGAAATAAGCCAGAACCAAAAAGGCAAGAGCCAACCTATTTTTTCATATTTAGGAGCTAGATCAAAATAAGGGAGAGAAACAAGGGAGAAATCCCATGAAAATAGAAGAGATCAGTGGAGTAGAGGAAGGGGATTGAAGGAGAAAGAATGGAAGAGTAGGAAAGGTGGAATAAATATGATCAAACATTTCTATGTACACATAGGAATATACCATAGTGAATTTCACCTTTATGTATATCCCTAATGCATTAATTTTAAAAAAACTACAAGGAAATAGAAGAAAGATCAGTGGAGTGCAGGAAAGGGCACAGGGGAAGGAAGGAGGAAAAGGAAAAGGGAAGTACTAGGGACTGAATTATAGCAAATTTTAGTCCATGCTTGTGTAACTATGTGAAAATGAATCCCATTGTTTGTATAACTATAATGCACAAATAAAAATAAATTAACTTGAAAAACTACAAGACAAAGAGAAAATTCTAAAACCAGTACCAGAAATGATCCAGTCCAGATTTTTTAAAAATCCCCATTAAAATGACAGCAGTCTTTTTAGCAAAAACTTTAAAGGTCAGGAGAGAATGGGATAATATAGTCAAAACTAGAAGAAAAACAAGAATACTATATCCAGAAAATCTATCCATCATAAATGAAGAAGAAATGAAGTCTAAGAGAAAACAAAAACTGAGAGGATTTAGCACCACCAAACTGACCTACAAGAAACCCTTAAGAGAGACCCAAGAAGTGAAATGTTGATAACTACCACCATGAAAATACAGGAAAGTATGAAACTCATCAGTGGAGCAGATACATAAAAGAGAAAAAGAATAGAATAGAAATGTATCAATACAGAAACCTACCAAACCATAATGACAAGAAATAAGAGAGGATGAAAAGAACAAAGATTGCACAAAACAACCAGAAAAAAATTAACAAATGAGCAGAGATATGTCTCTATTTATGAATAGTAGCCTTGAATGTAAGCAAGTTCCCCAATTAAGTGATTCAGATTGGATGAGTGGATTGAAAGAGAAAGAGGTCTAACCAAATGCTGTCTACCAATAAAGATACATATGCTGAAAGTAATGGAATGGGAAAAGATATACAATGTAAACAGAAACCAAAAGCAAGTAGGAGTAGCTGTATTATAGTAGATAAAAGAGACTTTAAAAAACTGTGATGAGATGAAGAAGGATAAGTATATAATGATAAAGGGATCTATTTAACAAGAGGAAATAACAATTATAAATATATATGCACCCAATATTGGAGCATCCAATTAGGTAAATCAAACAATTAGGTAGATCAAAAAGGATGGGTAAACTCTAATACAATAGTAGTTGATGACTTCAACAACACATTTTCATCAATGCACAGAACATCCAAACAAAAATATCAACAACAGAAAAATAGAAGTTAAACTATAATATTGACCAAGCAGGCCTAAAAAGAATTTCAAATATTTCATTAAAAAGCTGCAGAATACACAAAACTCATATTTGGGGCTCATAGTCCCCAAAGTCTTAGTCCATAGACAGCCATCTCCAATTCCTCTGGACTGAAGGTGAGACTGAACATCAAGGAAGAAGGATATGGTGGAAGAAAGTGTCCCAGGACATGATCAAGAAGGACAGAAAGATTCCACTTGCCAGATACAAAATATACAACTCCAAAATGTACCCGCATTGACCCACCTTCTCCAGTCATGCCCAACCTGCCTTCAGTTACCACTCCATTAATCCCCATCAGGGGATTAAGTCACTGATTGGGTTAAGGCTCTCATAACCCAACCACTTCATCTTTAAACTCTCTTGCATTTTCTCACACATGAGATTCTGGGGGGGACACCTAATATCATAGATTAAAAAGGAGACATTCAAACTGAAACCACAGAAATATAAAAGATCATTAGAAATTGTTGTGAACAACTATAAACCCCCCAAAAATGGGAAAAATAGGGGAAATGTATAAATTTCTGAATGCATGTAACCTAACAAAATTAAACCATGAAGACACAGAAAACCTGAACAGAATGAACAAGTAATGAAATCAAAACAATAATAAAAATTCTCCAAACAAAGAAAATCCAGGACTAGATGGCCTCACTACTTAATTTTACCAATCATGTAAAACATGACAAACTTCAGTTTTTCTCAAATGATCCCAAAGTACTGAAAGAAAGAAAACCTTCCAAACTCATTTGATGATACTAACATTACCCTAATACCAGACCAATGGAGACAGCACACACATACAAAACTACAGATCTCTATTCCTAATGAACACAGATGCAGAAATTCTCAACAAAATACTAGCAAATTTAATCTAATAGCACATAAAAATAATTATATACCATGATCAAGTGAGATTTATCCCAAGGATGGTTCAACATACAAATCAACATAATGAATAATAAAAACTATAAAATCATCTCAATACATGGAGAAAAAGCATTGAATAAAATTCAACATTTCTTCATGATAAAAATCCTCAAAAATTATTTATAGAAAGAATATATCTCAGGACAATAAACACTATGTATGACAAGCCCACAGCTTATATCATAATGAATAGGGAAAAGCTTAAATCATTTTCTCTAAGATCAGGAATAAGAAAAGGATATCTACCTTATAGTCTGCAATACAGTACTGGAATTCTTTTTTTTTTTTTTTTCTTAAGAAACCTGCAGCTGACCCTTTAGGTTGGGGGATCAGGTGCCACTCAGCTGCAAGTTTTTTGTTGTTGTTGTTGTTTTTTTAGAGAGAGAGAGAGAGAGAATTTCAATATTTATTTTTCAGTTTTCGTTGGACACAATATCTTTGTTTGTATGTGGTGCTGAGAATCGAACCTGGGCCGCCGGCATGCCAGGCGAGCGCGCTAAGGCTTGAGCCACATCCCCAGCCCCAGTACTGAAATTCTTAGCCAGAGTAATCAAGCAAAAGAAAGAAATTAAGAGCATCCAAACAGGAAAATAGTGGTCAAATTATCCTTATTTACGGATGAATGGTGTTATATATGGAAAAACCTAAAGACTCCGCTAAACAACTGTTACAGCTGATAAATGCATTCAGTAAGCTTGTAAGATACATCAGCATACAAAAATCAGTAGATATTTCATGCACGAATAACAAAATTTATGAGAAAAATCAAGAAATTTGGGCTATTTATAATTAATACAAAATGTATTGGAATAAATTTAACTAAGGAAGTGAATGATCTCTAAAATAAAAACTATAAAACACTGATGAAAATAATTGAAGAGGACACCAAAAAAAATGGAAAAAAGATTCCATGTTCATTGATTGGGAGAATTAGTATTGTTAAAATTATTATAATTCTCAAAGAAATCTATGAATTTAATTGCAGTTTCCATCAAAATACCTACCAAAGACATTCTTAACAGAAATTTAAAAAATTCTAAATTAATACAAAAAAGACCCAAGTAATTAAAGCAATCCCAAGCAAAAACAACAAAACTGGAGACATAATACCCGACTTCAAAAACATGCTTGTTTCCGTCAGATTTTTATTGCTGCGTCCAAAACACTCAACAAGAAGAACTCAGAGGAGGAAAAGTTATTTGAGGCTCATTGTTTCAGAGGTCTCAGTCCACAGATGGGCCCCAAGGCAAGGCAGCACATCATAGGGTAAGAGCCCAGCAAAGAAAAGCTGCTCAGCTCATGGTGGTATCAGGAAGCGGGGAGTAGGAAAGAGGCCTCTTCCACAGAGAAAACGCAACCTTCCAGGGCATGCCCCCAGTAACTCACCTCCTCCAGCTATGCCTCACCTGCCTACAATTATCACCCAATAAATCCATTTAAAATAGGATGGGTCAGTGAGGTTACAGCTCTCATACTCAATCACTGTATGTCATTTTAAAGTTTCTGTATTAATAGAAGTTTGGGGCATACCTCATATCTAGATTATAACAGTACTACAAAGTTCTCATATCCTAAACAGCATGGTGCTCGTATAAAAACAGACACATAAACCAATGGGACAGAATGGAGAACAATCAAATAAATCCAAATATTTAAAACTAACTGTTAACAAAGGCAGCAACAACATACACCATTGAAAAGAAAGTCTCTTCAGTAAGTGGTGCTGGGAAAATTTTATATCCACGTGCAGAAGAAAGAAACCAGATTCTTATGATTCAATATCAACCCAAAATAGATGAAAGACCTAATGTAAGACATGAAAATATGAAACAACAGGAGAAGACATAAGGGAAACCCTTTAGGGCAATGACCTAGGAAAACTGTTTTAGATATGAACCCAAAAGCACAGGCCACAAAGTGAAAATTTACAGGTTTGTCTATTTTTTCTGCAGTTACAACAGTTTTGCTTCATGTATTTTGTTTTGGTTGTTGTTGCTTTGTTTCTAATTGACACATAATAATTGTACATATTTGTAGGATACAACATGATGTTTCTTTACATGAAAATATATATAATGATCACAATCAGTGTATTAAGCATAATATCACCTCCAACATTTATCATTTCATTGTGGTGAGGACATTGCTGCTGCTGCTTCTTCTTCTTCTTCTTCTTCTTTTTTTTTTTTTTTTTTTTGGTATCATGGATTGAACTCAGGGGCACACAACCACTGAGCCACATCCCCAGCCCTATTTTGTACTTTATTTAGAGACAGGGTCTCACCAAGTAGCTTAGTGCCTCACTAAGTTGCTGAGGCTGGCTTTGAACTCATGATCCCCCTGTCTGAGCCTCCCAAGCCACACCCAGATTGCTTCAACTATTTTGAAACTCTATTATTAAGTGCATTAAAGAACATAGCTGGAAGCCACATACTACCTGATTATAATTTTTAAGGTACATAACCAAAGCAATGTGATATTGGCAAATACACACACACATACACACACACACATACACACACATACATATATATATATATATATAAATTATAAAAATATACAGTATATATTATATATAAACTGTAAAATTCTCTCTCTCTCTCTCTCTCTCTATATATATATATATATATGTGTGTGTGTGTGTGTGTGTGTGTGTGTGTGTGTGTGTGTGTTTATATAAAAAATAAAATACACAGTCCAGAAATATACCCACATGTATATGGTCAAAGGTTTTTTCCACAAAGGTGTATACATAGATATGTATATATTTCTTTCTAAATGATACTGGAACAACTGAATAGCCAAATTTAAATAAAATAAAATAAGCCATGCTCAGCACAGACCATGTACAAAACCTAGTTTCAAATGTAAGGATGAAAACTACAAGACTCCTAGATGAAAATATAGGAAAAATTTTAAGCAATTTGAGTTAGGCAAAATTTTCCTAAATTGGACACAGAAAAATGACCTATAAAATCTGAAAATTGATAAGTTAGACTTCATAAAAATTTAAAACACTAGCCCTTCAGAAGACATTGCTATGGCTGAAAGAAAGAGCACTTGCTTAGCCAGCACAAGGCCCTGGGTTTGATCTCCAGCACCACAGAAAGGAAAAAAGAAAAAAGAGACATTGTAAAGGTAATTTTAAAAGCAAGCCACAGACTATGGAATATACTTCTATGTAGAAAATTTATAAGTGGTACAGCTCACTAAAAAGAAGACAACTCATTTTTTAAATGATTAAAGATTTGAGAAAATGCTTCACCATATATATACAATGGTAAATAAACATTTGGAAAAGGTCCCAAAGCACTGGTCTTTAGGGAAATGAAAATTAAAATGTATATACCATCCAGGCAAAATAGAAAACACTGTGAATACTAATGAAAGCCCACTCACTCTCTCCAAGTACATGTTTACTATTTCTTAGACTTATAAAAAAATAGTTGGATTTTGCCTATGTTTTTGATCTTTTACTAAAAGATATCATTACACACCCACTTGAATGACTGATACAAAAAAAGACTGATGATCTCAAGTGTTAACAATGATGTAGAGTAAATGTGGCCAAAGCTCATCTGCCATGCTTTCCAGGTCATCTATACTCAACACAGCATAAAAGTCCAACTCATTCAGATCCATTTTCTCAAACATCCAATATGTCCCAGAGAAGACAACCTCTACAGAAGAGTTCAGAGTGAAGAGTGACAGGAGCCAGTTGAGTCACATACACGTAGCAGAAAGCCCTTAACCTCAGACCCATTATGAATGGCTGCACATGGGCAGTAACTGGAATTCTCAAACTTTGTTTATAGTTATAAAAGCTGGTTCAGCCATATTGGAACATAGTTCAAGTGTGTCTTATAAAGTTAATGTATATATACATTTACCACATTATCTAAAACTTCAACTCTGAGGAATTTACCTAAGAGAAATGAAAACATGTTCATAGAAAAATGTGTTCTTAAATGTTCATAGCAACTTTTAAAAAAATATTAGTTCTAAAATAGAAATTATACAAACTGGTAAATGGATAAACATTATGATATATCTATAAAATATAATAATATTCACCAATTGTGTTTGCTTTCTGTTACTGTAACAAAATACCTGATATAAACTGCTTCTAAGGAAGAAAGGTTTATTTTGGCTCATAGTTTCAGTCCATGATTAGTTGTATCCATTGCTTTGAGACCTATAGCAAAGCAGAATATCATGGCAGGGAGCACATGGTAGGGCAAATCTGTTCACCTCATGGTTGCCAGGAAGCCAAAAAAAGGGGGGGGATTAGGCTTGGGGTGCCAATATGCTCTTTAAGGGCATGTATCCAATAACCAAACTTACTTCTAGGCCCCTACTCAACCGTTCCACCAACTCCCAATAATCTCATGGGCTTGGGACTTAGACTTCATAACACATGGGTCTTTGGGGGACATTTCTTATTCAAATTATAGCATTCTTTTCCTGGTCCCCAAAGGCTCATGTCCATTGTATAATATAAAATTCATTTAGTCCAATCGTCCCCAGAATCTTAACTGTTCCAGTATTGCTAAAAAGTCTAAGTCCAAAGTCTTCTCTGTCCTTCAAGGTAAACTGTGAGCCCCTGTAAATAATTAAAATAACAAGTTACATACCTTCAAGACACAATGACACAGGGTAAACATTCTTACTCACAAAAGGACAATAGGAAAAAATGAAAGAAGGATCAGACCAAAGCAAGACTGAAATTCATTAAGGCCAACATTAAAGCCTAAGTCTCCATATTTGGCATCTGGGTCACATAGTAGCATGATGTGCACTCCACGTGATTTAGGAAACACTACTCCTGTGTCCTTACTGGTTGTAGTCCACAAGACCACTCTCTTGGGCTAGTTCTGCTCACTGCCTGAAGCTTTCTTCAGCAGGTGTTCACCTTTTTGGCATCTCTAATTTCCTGGGATCTCCACGACAGCTTCATATCACAGCTCCATACATCACCCTTTTAGGGGCTGCTTGCAGGGTCTTCAGGCTTGACAAATGGACTCCAAGGCATTCCTTTGAAATCCTGGTGGAAGTCTCCATGAATCCATAGCCCTGCATTCTGCCTGCCTGCAAAACCAGCATCACAGGGCTGCTCCCAAAGCTATACTGATAAGCACAAGCTATACTGGGGTCTTCTTGAACCATGACTGCTGTAGCCTCTGAGTCGATTGATAGATGAACAGGGGAAACAAATCCTGGGGTCGCAATTACACGGTAGCCCTATGTGAGCAGAGTGCCCTATGGTCTCTTTTCAAACTAAGTCTTTGAAATGAGTTTACACTTCTACACATTTAAGCCTACCAGGGGTGGGATCTTGCTGATTCCTGAGATATTCTCAAGATATCTTCCCTATTGTCCCAGTATAAAGTACTTGGCTTCTTTTTTTTTTTTTTTTCTTTTGGCAGGGGAGAGCGTACCAAGGATTGAACTCAGGGGCACTCAATCACTGAGCCACATCCCCAGCCCTATTTTGTATTTTATTTACAGACAGGGTCTCACTGAGTTGCTTAGCACCTTGCTTTTGCTGAGGCTGGTTTTGAACTCATTATCCTCCTGCCTCAGCCTCCAGAACCACTGGGATTATAGGCATGTGCCATTGTACCCAGCTTGACTTCTTTTTAATGGGACTAATTTCTGTAGCAACTTCACCATACTTGGCAGCACCCCCTCCACCTTTTTTTTTTTTTTTTTTTTTGGTATGGTACTAGGGATCAAACCCAGGGCCTTGATGCTCTACCACTGAGCTATATTCCCATCCCTGCAGACTCTTTAAATGTCCTTTTCTGGTCTGTTATGGTTTAGATGTGAGGTGTCTCCCAAAAGCTCACATGTAAGACAATGCAAGAATGTTCAGAGGAGAAATGATTTCGGGTATAAGAGTCTTAATCCAATCAGTGATTTAATTCCCCTGATAGGGATTAACTGAGTGATAACTGAAGTGGTAGGGTGTGGCTGGAAGAGGAGGGAATTAGGGCATGGTTTTGGTGTGTATATTTGTATCTGGAGACTGGAATCTCTCTCTGCTTCCTGATCACGGTGATGTGGGCTGCTTCCCTCTGCCACACATTCCACCATGATGTTCACCCTCATTTTGAGCCCTGAGAAATAGAGCCAACCTTCTACGGACTGGGACCTCTGAAACTGTGAGCCCTCAGATAAACTTTTCCTTTTCTATAATTGTGCTGGTCGGGTTCTTTAGTCACAGCAGCAAAAACAAAAACTGGCTAAAACATGGTGTAAAGGCAAGTTTTCAAAATTTTTCCATTCTGTTCCTCTTTGCTTCTAATTCTCCAGTAAATTTGGTTAAAAGTAGCTAGTATATCCATCCATGCAGCTGCCTGAAAGCTGGGCTGTCTTCAAATCTCCTCCACCAGATAAAAAGACTTTAAACTCAGCCTTATTCAAAATCTCAGGGCTTGGATGACTGGAATCCAAACCCTTCACCACAATGTGACAGGAATGACTTCTAGACCAATTCTCAACAGTCCTTATTTTCATCTGAATTTCGTGAGTATAACCTTTCCTATTTTCATTTCTATCAGCATTATGTTCTTCTATCACCCGTGTCCACCGCAGACGACTAACTGTTGGGTTACTCAGGGGAAATTCTCAGGGAGTTAGAAATAAAACACAGACACACAATTTACCTTTAAACCAAGCTCCAGGACAGCTCCTCTTCCCTCTACCTCAAGCTCTCTAAGCGGGGGAGCGAGGATCTACACAAGAAGAGGAGGGGGCGGGGAGAGAGGGAGAGAAACGCTTTGGAGTGAGCTTTTATTGAGGAACTCTTAATTCTTGGGAAAATCCCGTCCAATGAAGGTCAAGGGGTGCACAGTTGCAAGGACAGGTGAGGTGATTGGGTTCCTGGACCTGTGGAGAGACACCCCTCTACAGGAAGACACGGTCACTGGAACCCTAGAAGAGCTGGGCAGTCTAGCAGCATGGTTGCTGCCTGGCGCCACATTGCCCAGCAGGAAAGTTAACTTGGTCACATGCGAGGTTGGTTTCCCACGTGAGTCCTCTCCAGAATTGCCTGTTAAGTTCCTCCTAACAGCATTCTATGTTTCCTCTAGTCTTTTTCTCCAAACTTCCCCAAATTTTTCTTGCAAATCAGTTCCAAAGTTTCTTTCACATCATTTCCAGTATTGTCACAGCAACAACCTCATTCTCAGTACCAATTTTCTTTGTTAGCCAGCTTTTTATCACTATGACAAAATACATCAAGTAATCTACCTGTAAAGAAGAAAGGTTTATTTTGGCTCACAGTTTCAAAGGTTCCTATCATGAATGACTGGCTTCATTGTTATTGGGTCTGTGACAACATGGTACATTATGGTAGGAGAACATGGTAGAAACATCTGCTCACTTTCTGGAAGCCAGGAAGCAAAATAGGGAGACAAAAAATGATAAGGGTCCCAATGTCTCCTTCAAGGACACACCCCCATTGACCTAACTTCCTTTCACTAGGCCTTATCTACTGAAGGTTCTACCATTTACCAATAGTGCCATGGGCTGAGGTCCAAGTCTTCAAAATATCTGTCTTCAGAAGACAATTCAAAATCCAAAATATAACATCAGCAAAAAGGAAAATACTATTGATATATGCAAGAACATGGATAAATCTCAAAAGCATTGTCAAGATTTAGAAAAAAATCTTATTTGTACGGAAAAAAGTCAGACATAAAACCTTATACTGAAGTGCATGTTTCTATTTAAATAAAATTCTAGAAGAAGCAAAAGTAAGCAATAGATCAGTTGTTGCCAAAAGTAGAGGGGATTAATTGAAAGAGGTAGAAAGGAGCTTTATGGGTGAAGGAAAAGTTCTCTTATCATGATTGCCATGGTGATGATTACATGACTACATGAAATTTCTAAAAATTCATCAAATTGTTCACTTAAAATTGGTAAATGTTATATGTAAAGTATACATTATAAAATATTACACAAAAAGATATTTGAAATATTGACCTGTTATTTTAGAACTTCCTGTTCTAAACTGCTATAAAATTTGAAGCCTAAAATATATACACAAAACAATATACAAATTGGAAGTGTCCATTTCAATGAATTATCAAGAGAAACACTCATATAAATACCACCCATGGAAAGAAAGAGAACATTGTGAACACCAAAAAAGGCCCACTAATTTTCTCCAAGTAGAAATTCACAATTAACTTAGTCTTATGAGAATGCAGTTTCACGTGTTTTTGATCTTTTACTTAAAGGAAATTGAGACTTAGCCTTATCCAAAAAGAGAGCTGGCCTTTACTCTAGGCTTCTAGAAGGTAATTCCTACTCATGGAAAGTCCTGCCTGAGAAACATGTTTATCTGGAGATAAACAAACCTTACAACCTTAGACCAAGCAGTAATCAGCTCAACCTTCAGAGAGACTGGAGAATAAAAGTCAGCCACACACATGGTCAACCATATCTACATGACCAAGTCTCAATAAAAAATCTGAACACCAAGGCTCAAGTGAGTTTCCCTGGTGGCAACACTTCATGTGTATTATCATACAATGCTGCCAAGAGAAGTCTGTTCTACCCATAACTCTACTTAGAGTGGACAACCAAAAATTCCATGCTTGGAACACTCTTCAACTCTGGTTCAGTGAACATCTTCCCCTGATTTTAACTTGTATCCTTTTGCTGTAATAAACCATAACTATAACAGTTTCAGTGCCTCTGTGAAACTTTCTCATAAATCATCAAACCTGAGGATGGCCTTAGGAACACATGAGTTTGCAGTTGATTTCAGAAGTGTGGGTGTCTTGAGGAATGCCTGAACTTTATAGGGGATGTCAGAAGTGATGTTGGTCTTAGGGATTCCTGAACTCTGCAGAAATCATTCGACATTATCTTCTATATGGCTTCTTTTACTTAGTATTATGTTTCTGAGATTCATTCATATAATAGTTTGTAAGTACAGTTTCTCTAATTGTGTAGTAAAATATTATATGAAGAGACTACAATTCTCACTCTACTACTAATGGTCACTTGAATATTTTTGAGATTTGCACTGCTGACACATCTACAAGAAAAGAACAGAAAAATCCATAAGCATAGAAGGAGATTTTAACACATCTGTCTCAAATGACAAGAACAAGCAGACAAAAATTTAGAAAACAATATATTTATTATACAATTTAAAAATTAGGCTTGACATTACTCAATACCTAAAATTCTTCTGGGTCTTCTTTGGGAGAAATAATAAAGAAGTATTGCCCAAATGAATACTATTTTCTTATATTAATTCAAGATCTATACAATTATTATTTCAGTGAATTTTCATATAGCTAGTCCAATTTTACAAGTTAGAAAACTAAAGCATAGAAACATTAAGAAATTTGCTCAAAATCACAGCTAATAAATGACAGATCTAAATTTCAGCTTTTAGGAAATTTAATTCTAGAGCCAACTTCTGAATTCCTATGCTATTTTTCAACATGTTTCATTTTTCTTTCTTCTTGTATCTTCTAGAAAATCATCAGTTTTATCTAAATTTTTAAAATTTATTAACAAGACTCAAACTTCAAATTTTGATGTGAAGTCCTAGAATAAATTATAGTCAGAATTAGCAGCTATTTCTGCCATATAAAAATAATAAACATAAACTATATTTAGCCCTATATTCTTTCTTCTTTTATCCTGAACCTCATAAATTTATATGGAAGAAACAATACATCTTGATCTTGTACTGAAATTCCATGACAAAAAATCCATTGTCTTAACTAAGACCAATTACAGTCACTACAGATTTCAGAAAGTTCAATGCTTAGAAATTAAACATCACTGACATTAATAATAAGATATATTATAGACCAGTACCCACAATTTACATAAAGTAATTTTCCTATAGAATAGTCTTAAGCCTGGTTACTACAAAATCGATATCTGCTGGAGTAAAGTGTTGAAATTTTTGTTTTTAAGCCTTTCTCTTCTGTGTAATAATTGAATTGGTGGTAAACTTCCTAATTTTGTTCCTCCTGGAACCATGACATAAGCAATTAAGTTAACTGAGTTACTATACAACATTATATAGATAAGCAAATAACTTCTGATTGTTCCTGGGCTGGGACAAACTATGAATAAACTACAAAAACCAAATAATGAAACCACAGGTTTGACTATAACGGCATAGTTAGATCTGATTGGCAGCATAAAAGGACATGTTTAGATTGTCTTTAGCACCTAGACCAATGAATTAGTAATACCACTTAACTCTTGGTAATAAATTACAGTCTATTTCTGCCACTTAAAAAATAATCCTTTGCTCCTGGGTGAATGTCCCCTTGACTTCCATTTTATTTTTTCATGGTATTTATCACTATGTGGCATGTAGTATTTATTTATTTATTTGCTTATTGTCTTTCTCCTTTTGAGAAGGTAACCTCAATAAAAGCAAGGGCTTTTTTCTTTCTTATTTGTTCATTATGATGCTGTAATTGAGCCCAGAAATTTAATACTGGATACTCAAAACAGATCAGGACTCAGGAAATCTTATATAATAAGGGGAAAAGATCTCAAGCGCCACAGTCACAGCAGCAACTGGAATCACAAACCAGAATGGTCCTTCCATAAACGCAGTAAAGCAATAAAGGAATTAAAGGAATCCCCATTCTTGGGAAGACTGGGGATGTCAGGGTGCAGAGAGTTTAGAGATCAGAATCACTGACTGAAAAAACAGTAAATACGCTACACAATATCCATATATGGGAAAGAAGTCACTATCTCTCTCCCAGTGGCCTGGGTGGAGAACAGCAGAAGGAACCTGCAGCTCAGGGGTCTACAGCTAGGGGAGCAATTACTAGCAGACCTAAGTCTGGCTTGAAAAACAAGCCAGGCAAACCCAAGCTGTGTGACAGAGGGTGTGCCTAAGTGACCAGGAAAAAATCAAGCATGGAGGTTTATATAGAATACTGGTCACGGAAATCCACCTGACTTTCCCCTCACCTTCCAATCTAGCAGTTTGCAGAACAGGATGGGAGAGAAGTAATAGACCAGGAATTCAAAAGGGCAGGGTTGGGGAGAGACTTGAGTTTGGGGTGACTGAATCAGAGACCAGGAAGCATGGGATCCACATGTAAAGTAATAGGCTAAGAACAGGCTCCTATACCACAAGAGTGAAACCCAAAGGAGATTCCTGGGGTGCAGTCTTCCAGCATGGACTGGCAATTGCTGGGCCCTGGAGGTGTATTGCTTTAAAATCTCCAGACCAGCTGACACCCAGCAAGAGACCGGAGCATACCTAAACTTACATCCTGCCCCCAGGAACCCTGTCTCCAGGACTAACCCTCTCACCCTAGCAAGCCCACCCATCCTTTGGGTGGAGTTAGCATTATATACCAGACAACCCCACCTACCTGCTGAGAAGGAAACCTGAGAAACTTTTGAATTCACTCCAATGGAAAAATTGTTCAATTTTTTATCAAGATTTATTTTTTAATTCTCCTTTTTCTTTTAATCTCTCACATTTCTACCATTTTTGAACCAAGTATTTTTCATGCATCAGTTTATTGAGGTCTGGGATGTCAGAATAGTATATTATAATTTTGTTGTATATTATTTTACTTTTTACTATTTTTAATTTTTTACATTATACATATATTTCCTCTCATTCATATATGTATTTATGTATATATATATATCTCATATATTTCCTCTGTTTCCGTGGATTCTTTCTCTCTTTTCTCCTACTAACAGCCAATCTCTATAAATCCATCTTTCACACTTCCTATAATTTTTAAATTCTATAGTCTCTCCTCCTTTCTCATAAACATCACACTATATACCACTTCTATTCTCACTTTGTCCACCACTTGAAATTTTAAACTCTTTTGCAAACTTACTATTTATATTGTATACAATAATTGAACACATCCTTTCTGTTTATTGTGACAAAACTGTAACATCTTAGTAGGAGCTGTATTATTGTTTGCATTGGGTCTGTTATTATTTGTCTCCCTATTAAAGGCGAGGTTCTGGAAGTCTTCAGGGACACTATAAATCTACAGGGTAGAAACTGTACTGCCTGAGATTATATTGCAAGATGAGTTAGATACACAAACAATATTAAAAACAAGGTGGGGGCTGGGGTTGTGGCTCAGAGGTAGAGTGCTCACCTAGCATTCATGAGGTAGTGAATTTAATACTCAGCATCACATAAAAATAAAATACATGTATTGTGTCAACGTACAACTAAAAAAAAAATGCAAAAAAAAAAAAAAACAAGGGAACAAATCACCCAAACAAACCAAGATGCTCCAATAATAGAAGCCATTGACAACACAGTAGAAGAAATGACAGAGAAGGAGTTTAGAATGTACATAGTTAAACTGATCCACAACATAAAGGACGATGTAAGGAATAAAATCGGAGATACAATTCAGGAAGTGAAAGATCATTTCAATAAAGAGATAGAGATTCTGAAAAGAAATCATGCAGAAATCCTCAAAGTGAAGGAATCAATAATCCAAATTAAAAATTCAATGGAAAGCATCACCAACAGACCACAGGGAAGACAGAATCTCAAGCAATGAAGACAAAATATGTAATCTTGAAAATAAAGTTGACCATGGAGAGAAGTAGTTAAGAAACCATGAACAGAACTCCCAAGAATTATGGGATAACATCAAAAGACCAAATTTAAGACTTATTGGGATAGATGAAGGTGTGGAGGTCCAAACCAATAAAATAATATCAGAAAATTTCCCAAAGAATATAATGGAAAATCAAATATTAGAGTCTTATAGTATCCCAAATATATAAAATTACCACAGACTCACACCAAGGCACATTATAATGAAAATGTCTAAAAATAGAGAAGAAGGATAGAATTTTAAAGGCTGCAAGAGAAAATATCAGAGTACATTTAGGGGGAAACCAATTTGGGTCTCATCTGATTTCTCAGCCCAGACCCTCAAAGCTGGGCAGTCTTGTATTCCAAGCTCTGAAAGAAAATGGATGCCAACCAACAATTTTATCCAGCAAAAATAAGCTTCAGATTAGAAAATGAAATAAAAAACTTCTATGATAAACAAAAATTAAAAGAATTCACAACTAGAAAGCTTGCACTATACACAAAACATTCCATGAAGATGAAATGGATAAAAAAAAGTAAAAACTAGTAAAGAGAGGAACTACACTGAAGAAATAGTCAATCAAAGGAGAAACTAATTCAAATTACAACCCAGAAATTAACCAAAATGACTCAAAATGATGCCCTAAACCCATCAATCCATAGACATAGACTGGCAGATTGGATTAAAAAACAAGACCCAACTATATGCTGTCTCCAAGAGACTCACCTGATGGGCAAAGACATCCACAGACTGAAGTGAAAGGATGGGAAAAATCATATCATTTACATGAACTCTGTAAATAAGCAGGAATTGCTATCCCCATATCAGATAAGTGGACTTCAAACCAAAGTTAATCAGAAGGGTCAAAGAAGGACATTTCATAATGCTTAAAAGAATTATACATCAATAAGACATAATGATCATAAATATCTATGCCCCAAACATGGAGAATCTAAATACAAACAAGCTAATCCTTCTCAATTTTAAAAATCAAACAGACCACAACACAATAATACTGAGTGACTTTCACACACCTCTCTCAACACTGGATAGATCCTCCAGACAAAAACTAAACAAACTATAGAACTAAATAATGCAATCAATAATTGATGTAACAGACATATAGAATATTTCTCATCCATCAATGAATGAATAAGACTTCTCAGCAGTACATGGATCCTTTTCTAAAACAGATCCTATCTTATGCCACAAAGCAACTCCTAGAAAATACAAAAAAAAAAAAAAAAAAAACAGAGATAATACCTTACATTCTATCAGATCATAATGGAATGAAATTAGAAATCAATAATAAAATAAAAAATAGAAGATACTCTTAACACCTGGAGAATAAATAATATTCTAATGAATGAGGAATGGATAGCAGAACAAATCGGGGATGAAATAAAACTATACTTAGAAGTAAGTGAGAATTGCAACATAACATCAAAATCTCTTGGATACTATGAAGGCAGTGAAGAAAGTTTATTGCATTGACCTTATTAATTAAAATAAAAAAGTCAATAAAAATATAACTTAACATTACATCTCAAATTCCAAGAAAGAACAAATCAACACCCAAAGCAGTAGAAGACAGGAAATAATTAAAATCAGAGCTGAAATCAACGAAACTGAAACAAAAGAAACAATTCAAAAAACTTTTGGTTCTTTGAAAAAATAAATAACATTGATAAACCCCTAGCTATGCTAATGAAGAGAAAATTCAAATTACTAAAATTTGTGATGAAAAAGGAAATATTACAATGGACACTACTGAAATACAGAAGATAATCAAAAACTATTTTGAAAATTTATACTCCAATAAAACAGAAAATCTTGAAGACATTGACAAATTTATAGAGACATGTGACCTACCCAAACTGAATTAGGAGGACTTAACAAAATTTAAACAGATCAATTTCAAGCAATAAAATAAAAGACACCATCAAAAGCCTACTAAGAAAAGCTCAGGACCAGATGGATTCTCAGTCGAGTTCTAAAAGACCTTCAAAGAAGAATTAACACCAATACTTCTCAAACTATTCTATGAAATAGAAAGCTTCAGACCAATATCCCTGATGAACATAGATGCAAAAATTCTCAAAAAAATTCTGGCAAACTGCATACATAAATGTATTAAAAAGATAGTGCACCATGATCAAGTGGGTTTGATCCCAGGGATGCAAAGCTAGTTCAACATATGGAAATCAATAAACATAATTCAGCACATCAATAGACTTAAAAGACAAGAATCATATCATTATCTCAGTAGATGCAGAAAATGCATTTGACAAAATACAACACCCACCCCTGCATGTTCAAAACACTAGAAAAACTAGGATAGTATGAATATACCTCGAACATTGTAAAAGCTATCTGTGCTAAATCCAAGGGCAACATCATTCTAAATGGAGAAAAATTGAAAGCATTCCCTTTAAGAACTGGAACACGACAAGAATTTTCACAACTTTTATTCAACATCATCCTTGAAACTCTGGCTACAGCAATTAGAAGGAAGAAATTAAAGGGATACAAATAGGAAAAGAAGAACTCAAACTAGTATCACTATTTGCCAACAACATGATTCTGTATTTAGAAGATCCAAAAACTTCCACCAGAAAACTTCTAGAATAAATGAATTCAGCAAAGTAGCAGGATATAAAATCAACACCCACAAATAAAATGTACCCCTATACATCAGTGATGAATCCATTGAAAGAGAAATTAGGAAAACTATCCAATTGAAAATAGCCTCAAAAAATTTTCTGGGAATCAATCTAACAAAAAACATGGAAGATTTCTACAGTGAAAACTCAGAATTCTAAAGAAAGAAATTAGAGAAGAACTTAGAAGATGAAAAGATCTCCCATACTACCAAAAGCATTACAAAGATTTAATGCAATTCCTATTAAAATCCCAATAACATTCTTCATAGAAATACAAAAAGCAATCATGAAATTCATTTGGAAAAATAAGAGATCCAGAATAGCCAAAGCAATTCTTAGCAAGAAAAGTAAAATAGGAGGCATCACAATAAAAGACCTTAAATTATGTTACAGAGCTATTGTAACAAAACAAAACAAAACAAAAAAAAGCACGGCACTGGCACCAAAACCGACACACAGACCAAAGGTATAGAATAGAAGACACAGGGACAAACCCATATAAATATAGTTATCTCATACTAGACAAAGGCATACATTGAAGGAAAGACACCCTCTTCAACAAATGGTGCTGGGAAAACTGGAAATCCATATGCAACAAAATAAAATTAAACCCCTATCTCTCACTCAACTCAAAGTAGATCAAGGACCCAGGAATTAAGACCAGAGACCGTGCACCTAACGGAAGAAAAAGTAGGCCTAAATCTTCACCAAGTTAGATTAGGACCTGACTTCCTTAACAAGATTTCTAAAGTGCAAGAAATAAAATAAAAATAATAATAAATGGGATGTATTCAAACTAAAAAGCTTCTTCTCAGCAAAACAATCACTAAGGTGAAAAGAGAGGCTACAGTATAGGAGCAAATTTTTATACCACATGCATATCAGATACAGCACTTATCTCCAGGATATATAAAAAACTCAAAAAACTTAATACCAAAAAAACCCAAACAACCCAATTAATAAATGGGCTAAGGAACTGAACAGAGACACTTCACAGAAGAAGAATACAATAAATTGACAAACATATGAAAAAAAAAAATGTTCTTATCTTTAGCAATTAGAGAAATGCAAATCAAAACTACTAAGATTTCATCTCACTCCATTCAGAATGGCAATTATCAAGAATGCAAGCAAAAATAAATGTTGGCAAGGATGTGGAAAAAAAGGTACACTGATACATTGCTGATGGGACTGCAAATTGGCGCAACTATGGAAATTCCTCAGAAAACTTGGAATGGAACCACCATTTGACCCAGTTATCCCACTTCTTGGCTTAAACTCAAAGGACTTCAAATCTATGCATACTACAGAGACGCTGCCACATCAATGTTTACAGCAGCTCAACTACAATAGCCAGACTATGGAACCAGCCTAGGTGCCCTTCAACAGATAAATGAATAAAGAAAATTTAGTGTATACATACAATGGAATATTACTCAGCTTTAAAGAAAAGTGAAATATGGCATTTGCTGCTAAATGGATGGAACTGGAGAGTATCATACTAAGTGAAGTAAGCCAATCCCAAAGAACCAAAGGCCAAATGTTTTCTCTGATATGCAGATGCTAATTCATAATAAGGGGAGATATTATGGAAGAATAGAGGTACTTTGGATTAGACAGAGGCAAATGAAGGGAAGGGGAGTGGGTAAAGAAAACTAGTAGAATGAATTGGACATTATCCTATGTGCATTTATGATTACACCATCTGTGTAATTCCACATCATGTACAAGCAGACAAATGAGAAGTTATACTCCATTTTATGT
The DNA here is from genome assembly GCF_048772815.1 of Callospermophilus lateralis. Classification (NCBI taxonomy): domain Eukaryota; kingdom Metazoa; phylum Chordata; class Mammalia; order Rodentia; family Sciuridae; genus Callospermophilus; species Callospermophilus lateralis. The sequence goes on along the minus strand of NC_135306.1, from coordinate 119,723,285 downwards.
ATGATGTGTCAAAATGCGTGCTACCATCATGTATAATTAGAACAAATTTAAAAAAAGAACTGTAGATAAAACTTAAGATAATTTTCTATTGACCAAGAATAGTTTCTTTATTAAAATATTATATAATTACTTCAATAAGATTCAACATAATTCAGGTTCTTTGATGAATTTATAATAAAATATCATCTTCAAAATGCTGTACTCTTACATGAGAATCTCAAATACTTCACAAATTACTTGAATTACTTTTAAACACCATCCTGAGTAGGGATGTAGGAAAAGCCTACATTTATGAAGTCAAAGTAGTAGATCAAATGTTTCCTAAGCAATCTCTATTTCCAAATTTCTCTCAGGATTTCTCCTTTGGTACTTCACCACAAGTTTTCTCTTTAATTAAAAGGACAATTAATTTAGTCTCCTTTTTTTTAAAGTTTATTCTCTACATAAAATATGTTCACATAAATATTCAGATTTTTTGAAGAATCACACACCAGTTTCCTTGATCATAGTAGCTTTGCAGAATGCTGACATTACTCAAAGTCTGGCAGGCAGCTTCCAATTCTCCATCAGAGAACACATGATAATAACGATGAAACACAGAACCTGGGTCATGAGATCTTATTGGACCAAATGGCTCAACAGTTTTGTCTTTACCAAGGTTTCCTTTAAGATGCCAGGGAACCAGTACATCTTGAGAATGAAAAGTAGTCCTGTTGGTATGAATAGGCAGCTCAGAATTAGTGACTTTCCTTGAATTGCATCCTCCCTTCTGAATGGAGGGGACAGAAGCTGCTGAGTCTTGACTGTTCGCATCAGGCATTTGCTCCACAAGCTGCCTTTGCGCAGATGTATCACTGATCTCTTTCTTTCCTTGGCTAATTCTGTTTTCTTTAAGATATTTGGACTTCTGGTTATTATATTCTTGTTCCATTGCCCAGACATAAATGAGTGCTTTCCCTCCAGGTCTCAAGAGTCGAACAAGTTCTTGGAGAGCTGCCACTCTACGCTCCTAAAAAAAAAAACACACACACACACATGCACACATTGCCATTTAAGAACCTGGAGGAGACATAGAGTGGAAATGTAAAAATAAAACTAACTCTAGGCCTGTTTTCAACTACAATTATCAGTAAGAAAATCTAACAAAATGTTTTATATAAACACAAAAAAGATAAAAAGGAAGAGGCAATTTGTTCTGTGCCTTTTGTTAATTTCCCCCATGACTTTCCTTAATTGGCTGGCTAGGACACATGGAAACAACAGATTTAGAGTTACAAGTGGTAATATGAGGCACTTTTAGGGGAATCATTACATTTATATTTACAAAATATCGCCCAAGATAGATTATAGAGACTTAAACTTACAGTCTTGATGAAATAGTTTGTATTAATTCTCCCACTGAAAATAATCACAAAGGCTGGATGAAATACAGGTTGATTAGCTCCTATCTGAAATGCTTGGGACCAGATTTTCGAATTCTGAAATATTTTCATATATATAATGAAGTGTCTTGAGGATGAAACCAACCCAAGCTTAAATACGAAATTCATTTAGGTTTCATATGGTCTTTATACACATAGCCTGAAGGCAATTTTATATGATACTTTTAATGTGCCTTGTATCACGTCAGCAACCCATCATGTGAAGTCAGGTGTGGAGTGGCATCATGTTAGTGTTCAAACATTTCAAGTTTTGGAGCATTTCTGATTTTTAGATTAGGGATGCTCATCTACACATAAAACAGCTACTTAAAGGCACTGGAGATCAACTCTGGAAGGTGGACCTGACGGGCTATAATCCCTCAGAGAATTTGATAATTCACAGGGTGGGAGAATAAAACATAAGCAGGAAGCAGAAATCTCACTGGCCTGAGGAAATAAGGCTTGGAATACAGGGAAGTTAAAGCAGATGAGAATTGGGAGACAGAATCATAGGTAAAGGAACTGCTAGGAAGTGATTCTGAAAATCTATATGCAAACTCCTCTAGAAGGACTTGGGAATTCCTAAGTTGCATGAGCACTGAGTGAAATTCCAAGAACTCAGCAGAAAGGCAGCTAGGAAATTAAAAAGCTAAACAGAATTTAAGTAGCCAAACAAAGCTAGAGTGAAAGTCAATGGATTTCACAGTCCACCATGGGGTAATGATCTTGGAATATAACTCAAGCTTTTGCTTGAGATCAAGAAGGGCCATATTCTAGAAAGGGAGAGGTGGGGGGAAAAAAGGTATAAATCAGCTCTAATGAAGCATAAAACCAATCCTTCACAGAATTAAAGTGATCTGCTTATATTCATCAGCTTGCCATAATTTAATCCTTTTTGGAGAAAGATAAAATATCCAAATCTTTTAATACAAAATGTCCAGCATCCAATAAAAAATTATAAGGTATGTTAAAATCAATCATGACCAAATGACTGAAAATCAGAGCAAAAGAAGACCATAGAAGTAAACCCCCAAAGACTTCAAAATTACTGTGGCTAATACATTCATGAAAATAGAAAGAAGGAACTTCAGTAAAGACATAAAATACATTAAAATATATTAAGAAGTCAGACAAAAATTCTATAACAGAAAAAAGCAATAGATTATTTAACAGCAAATTAGATACACTGCAACAAAGAATTATTGAATAAGAATTCAGACTAGAACAAATTTCCCAGATTAAAACACAGGGATAGAAAATATAGAAATATTATCATTCTAGAATTCAAGCCTAGTTATAATCTTTTTAAAAATAAAGACAAAATATAAAGATTTCATATTTGCAAAGCATGAGAAATTTTGTCATTAATATACCTATACTTAAAAAAAATAAGGATTCTTCAAGCAATAGAAATCTAAACCCTCTAAAAGCTTGGTTAATCAGAGTCTCACAATGTTAGGAAGGGTAAACATACCAACTGAAGGTAGACAATAAAGTCATGGATACATACTACAATGCCTATGTCAACCACTGAAAAATAGCATCTAACTAGCAAACTTACAGAGGAGGAAAAATATAATAATAAACTGCATTAAGGTTATAAGGCTAGCAAACAAAAGAACTGAGATTGGAAATGTTTATAAATATACGTGTGCTCTTTGATAAAAAGAAATTGATCTTACTGATTCCTTAGCCTCAGATAATGTCAAATTGTCAAAGTGACACACAATTCTAACATGCAATGGGTTATTCATGTGGCCCAAAAGCCCAAGAAATAACCTCAGATTGTATGTTAAAAGAGGAAGAAGCACCTTTAGCATGAATAATTTATAGAGTTAATAGAAGAAAACTGTGAGAATTTTTCCAGGGTGGTCTAGGAGTTGGGAAATATTGTGAAATCAAGCTGAAAATCTAAGATGAGATCATTTTATTGAATATAAAATAAAACAATAACATTTACTGAGTTCTTACAACATACAAGACACTAAGATAGGAATTTATGCATTGTTTCATTTATTCTGACAACAACCTTATGAGATAGGCTATTGTCATCTTATTTTACAGATGAGCAACCTAAGTATTCAGAGACCTAAGTATTCAGAAGGTAAAAAGAATACAAAATGGTAGAAGTAGTTACATTAGGGAGGAGAATGCTGATGTCAGAATGTACAGAATGTACTGAATCTGCCAGAAATCCATAATGGATTAAAAATGACATATACTGGGATCAGGCAGGAAAGAAAACTAAAGTGGTGAAGGAATGAAGTAGAGGGCAGTAGAATTCTTCTACTAAAACTTCAATGCTCTTATTGTCTCCAGATACTGGGACTGTCAAAATAGCCTTTCTATATTCAGTCTTGCCTCCTATCTTAAACCACCTTCCACAGTGCTCTAAGAATGATCCCTATATGGCATATATCTGATCAAGGCACTCCCATTTGTAAGATCTTTCAATGTCTCTAAAAATCAAAATCATGGGGGCTGGGGATGTGGCTCAAGTGGTAGCTCGCTCGCCTGGCATGCGTGCGGCCCGGGTTCGATTCTCAGCACCATGTTGTGTCCGCCGATGATAACTAAAAAATAAATATCAAAAAATTCTCTCTCTCTCCCCCCTCTCTCACTCTCTCTTTAAAAAAAAAAAAAAAAAAAAAAAAAAAAAAAATCAAAATCACTACTATGGCACTCAATCAGCAACATAAAATCCAAACCAACCAACACATAAATCAGTGTTACCTCCTCCACTCGACTATGAACTCTATGAATGCAGGGACTTGGACTTCACCATTTGTATTCCCAGCCACTTGTTTAATACCAGCATATAACTAATTTTCAATGAATTAGTTTTTATCGTGGTAAAAAAAAAACACATGATGTAAAATTTGCCATTTTAATTATTTTAAGTGTACACAAATTAGTGATTTTAATTACACTTACACTGTTATATAACCATCATCACTGTCCATCACCAAACTGAAACTCAAACCAAACTGAAACTCTGTACAAGGTAAATAATAACTCCCCATTCTAACTTCCCCAGCATCTGAGAATCACTGTAGTACTTTCTGTCTCTATGAATTTTACTTTTCTAGGTACTGCTTGTAAGTACTTCAAAATATTTTTCCATTTCTGTCTGGCTTATTTCACTTAGTATAATGTCCTTAAGGTTCAGTTACATTGTAGCACATATCAGAATTTCCTTCCCTTTTCAATCTGAATAATATTCAATATTCCACTATATGTATATAGATTACATTTTGCTCACACAGTCATCCATCAATGGATATCTGAGCTGTTTCCACATTTTGGATATAGGGAATAATGGCTCTATGGACATGGGTGTACAAATATTGCAAGTCTATATGCTTTCAGTTTTGGGGGGAAGGGCTAAATATCTAGAAATAGAATTGCTGGATCTTATGGTATTTCTATGTTTAACTTTCTGAGGAACTGCCACAATGTTTTCCCCAGTGACTACACTATTCTGTTTTTACCAGCAACGCAGAAGGGCTCTAATTTCTCCACATCCTTGCTAACACTAGTTATTTTCTATATTTCTGGTAATAGCTATCCTAATGTGTGTGAATTGCTACTGCACTGTAGTTCTGATTTGCACTTTCCTAATGTTTCATGATGTTGAGCACTTTTCCATGTGCTTATTGGCCATGGAAAATACCTATTTTAAAATACCTATTTACTCTGGTTTCTCTTCAGATCGTATAAATCTTTCGCCTTTTAAAATACCTATTTAAATCCTTCATCTTTTTTCATTGGGTTGTTTGTTGCTTTGTCATCACATTTTAGGAGTTCTGCATATATTTTAGATATTAATTCCCTATCAGACACGATTTGTAAATATTATTTTCCATTCCATGGGATGCTCTCTCTTGATAAGTGTTGTTTGATGCACATAAGCTTTAATTTTGACAAAGTCCATTTTCTCTATTTTTTTCATTTGCTGCCCATGTTCTTAGAACCATAACCAAGAAATCATTACTAAACTCAATGTCACAGAACTTTTCTCCTATATTTTCTCCTATGTTTTCTTCTTAGAGTTTTATAGTTTGGGCTCTTATAGGACTTGGATTCAACTTGATTCTTTTATACATGGTCAATGAATGAATTTTAAATAGATAACAGGAGATATGGAGAGAAAGGTGAATATGACAAATTTCTAAGGAGATAGGGGAAGGGTCCAACATATAAATGCAATTGCAAAAAAATGGATACAGATATTATCTGTGTATTTTACTTTCTTTCATACTTTGAAGATAGTCCTCTTTCACAGAGTAAGCTGTGGCTGAAGGAACTAAAGTGTGCCAAACATTTCTTCCAAAGGAAGGGGATTTTTTTTAAATTCACAGGTATAGCTGTTGCTCACAAGCCTTTCTCTGTTTGCAGTAATTCTTCTAATTCTTTTAAGATAGTCCCCTTACACTGTTTGCTGCAGTCCAGCAGAATCTCCCGGTTACTATTAAAAAATAAAGAGCTAACAATTGAAGAGACAAATGTCATAGAGGTTTTTCTGATTTGTTTTGAAATCAGGTAAGGATATAAAATCTACTGAATCTGCCAGAGACCCATAATGTAAGCTATATGGTTCTTGTTTCTATCAGGGGAGGAACTACTGATGCTTACAAAATATACAAAAAATAAACTTTTTTTTCCCTTTAAGTAAAACATAAAATATTAAATTCATTTATTTAAAACTTAAGAAGATTTTGTTTGTTTTTAATATTTTTACTTTTTAAAATACAGCCATATTTTTATTGGTGCATGATAGGGGGATTCAGTGTTAACATATTTGTATAGGCACACACATGATATAACAATAGGATTTGGCCAATACAATTTCTCAGGATTTTCCCTTTCTTACTCCTCCTCTCTCCTCCTGATCACTTTCCTCTATGTTACTATCTCCCTTTGATTTTCCTGATATCCCCCTTCCCAACTTTCTTTTCCTTTTTTCTCACTAGGTTCCACATATGAGAAAACATAAGACCCTGGACTTTTGGAACCTTAGCTTATTTTGCTTAACATAATGTTCTCAAGATCTATCCATTTTCCTGCAAATGACATAGTTTCAATCTTCTTTATGGCTGAACAAAACGCTAATATACCACATTTTCTTTATCTATTCATCCACTGATGGAAACCGGGGCTGGCTCCATAATTTGCCTATTGTGAATTGCACTGCTATAAACATGGGTACCCATATGTCACTATAATATAATGACCTTAATTCTTTAAGATAAATACCAAATAGTAGTATAATTGGGTCATATGGTGGTTCTATTCCTAATGTGTGTGAACTGCTACTTCTTTTGAGGAACCTCCATACTGATTTCCATAGAGGTTGTACAAATCTCAATCTCACATACAATGTAAAAGTGAAAAATTAAAAACATTTTAAGAGTTACCATACTACTACAGATTTCTGAAGAATGGTGTGGGCTGAGAAAGACAAATGGGAAAGAGAGAGAAGAGACTCAAGAATCTGAGGAGTGTATAAACTCATGAAGCCTAGTCTCAAAGTCTCTTCCAACTAAAATTCTGGGACTCTGGGTCTGAACGAAGGCATTTAGAAAGAATGGCAACCTGGGTAGAAAAAGGCTATAATATACAGCAATAGTAGCATAAAGTCCCATTAAGCCTCTGTTTAAGTAACCAGAACTCCAATGTAGCCTTATCTTTGTCACACATGCTCTCTTCAATGAGGATGGATTATGTAGTGGAAAAAGATGAGAAACTAAAATAGGGTCCAACATCAATAAATAATGAACTTTTGCTGCCACTTACTGACAAAAATTTTGGAGAAAGAAAAACATATTTTTTAAACTACTTACTGCTGTTGAAAAATGGTGAATAACAGCAACGGAGATGCAGGCATCACAAGACCCACTGCGAACTGGAATAGCCAACGCATCACAGACAAAGGCCTGAAGTTGCTTCTCTCTACAAATGTCCACAAGGCTTTGGCTACGATCACAACCAATCTTTAAGAGAAAAAAGATCATAATGTTTTGTTTTTAAAAGAAATTAAGAGCTATGGGTTTATTCCGTACCTTAAAGTCATTAAATAGATTTCATATTTATCGTAAAATGGTCTCGGACCATGATATTTCCAATTCAGATAGTCAGCACAAAGTCAGAATATATAATGCTCATGATAACATTTATTATCTTAACAAATATCAAACAGAACTCAAATTGGTGAATAAAAACAAAATGACTAAAAAAAATGACGGCAATGAAAATGGGAGGTCCAAATTTGCACCTAATTGATCACCATTCAGAATGTTCATCTTTCTGTAATGTTACATATAAAAATCAAAACTGTCTCCAAAACATAGACATTTTAGACTTTTAGGGGAGCTACAAAGAACATGATCTAAGGTATCTTTCATTACTATATATACTATATGGTGATAATCCAGATAGCAGGAGGATGGGTGATTTTTTTTCTCTGCTTCTTTATACTTTTCAACATGTATCACTCTTTTTTTTAAGAGAGAGAGAGAGAGAGAGAGAGAGAATTTTTTAATATTTATTTTTTAGTTTTCAGTGGACACAACATCTTTATTTTATTTTTATGTGGTGCTGAGGTTTGAACCCAGCACCCCGCGCATGCCATGCGAGCGCGCTACCACTTGAGCCACATCCCCAGCCCATGTATTACTTTTATAAGAAAATAAAATCCAAAAAAATCCATAAAGGTAAAATCATTTATTCTATATTTCAATTTTTTAATTTAGTTTACTCTTTATTTTTTTCTGTTAAATATTTAGCCTTATCAAGAATAAAGTGCTGAATTAAAACTTATAAAATGCTACTTAATTAAATAAAGCTTTTAGCATAATCAAGCCTTCTACCGGAATGTTGCTACTGAAGGCAGTTAGCAACAAGCTTTCATGTTTCAAGTAAGGGAGGCCAAATGTGCCTTACACATGTCTGGTTCTGCAGAAAGTGTTCAGGGACTGGGACTTCCCATCTTCTCTCTAGTTTTGCTGTTGTTTTTGTATACAGTTTTGCTGTTTAATTCTATGAATACTATATATATGAATATTATATTCATTTGAAATTTTAATACCAAAGATATACACACATATATATGGCAGTCTTAGAAAATATGTTTACACTCACACACACACACACACACACACACACACACACATATGCAGTCGCAATGTGCACATGTAAATTGAGGAAGGAAAATGGGAGGGGCATAAGAAATGTTAAATCACTAATAATCATTCTCAGAAATCTCTTCTTAATCCAATCTCTATGAATGAGGAAAAGAATTGTAAAAGCAGATTTAATAAAAACAGAAGTGGCTAGCTCAAAATATTTACTCATGATCCTTGAGGTTCTCTCAGTCCTGAGAATAAAGAATATGAATTCTCATATCAAAATAATTCTTTAGCAATTAAATCACATTGCCATGCAGATCATATTTAATGAATTTGTTGAATTTCTAATAGGCATTTTAACAGCTTTTGTATTCTATCTCAGAGCTGCTTTAATTTGTGAAGTGGAATAAAAGGCACCAAGCTAGAGGTAAAGTACTGCAATTTTCTGTGAAATACTTAAAGATGGAAAAGTACTAAGGGGCTATTAATAACAGTGGCATAATTCCCAATTGTTTCCTTATCTGTTTAAGATCCATGCCTGACTTACTGCTTTTATTTATTTTCACCAATATTCTATGTCACCCAGCCAACAGTTACAATATCAATGTGTACACACACACACACACAAACACACACAGAGAAAGAGAGAATATTTTTGTGCTTGCTACCTTTTGTTACATTTAAATTCAGTTCAGAGACTCAGAAGTTTCAATTATGCCCAATTCTGACAGCTAAACCTTACTAAGAGCCAACAGGAAAAAATCCAGCTTGCCTATAAAACAAATCCTCAGAGACAGGGCTCAATAGTCACTCAGAAGAGGAGAATTATTATCTGAGGACCACAGATAAAAACAGAACAAGAACAGCAGCCAAACAAAACAAGAGGAAATTTTCTCCTTCTTGTCAGGCTCTTAGGTCTGTTTGCTCATACTACTCCTTTTCACCAAGAAGAAACTGTGCAGCAAATTTTAGTAATAAAGCACCAGACTTATTATAGATTCCTCATTGACATGGCACTGACTCATACCTGGCTCACGACTTTCACATTTCCATTATTTTGCTGGATTTCCCGTATATGGTAGTCAAAACATCACAATTGTTTTACTTTTCTATTTTAAATTGATATAAGTTTTAATACCAAGGATAATGTCAAGTATTTGAAATTCTCCCTAATAATGTTACCTAATGACAACAACCAAAGAGAAAATGGCTTATTTTGCAAACATAAAAATTCAAGCTATTAATCAAGGGTGCAAATTAAAATAAAAATTCCATTTTTCTCCTATTAAACTGATTGGGTTAAGATTTTCATAACCCGATAATTTCTTCTCTGAATATTCCAGCATTGTCTCACTTGTAAGCTTTTGAGGGCCACCTTTATATCCAAACCAAAACATTCCATCCCTGGCCCCCAAAAGCTCACAAATATCTCACAATGCAAAATACATGTAGTCTATTCCCAAGAGTGCCCATAGTCTCAACATTTCTGAGATTGCTCAAAGTTCAAGTCCAAAGCGTTCTCTGAGGCTTTAGGCAATCTCACATTGTAAGCTCCTATAAAATTAAAAGCAATTTACAAATATCCAATATATAAAGTACTGAGTAAATATCTCCATTTACAAAAATAGGGACATAGAAAGCAGGAATGGGACCAAAGCAAGACTGAAATCCAGGTGGGCAAACAAGTTCTGTGTCAGGCATTTGGAGTACATGGCATGATGTCCTCTCCAAAGGGCTTCGGTAGTTCTACCCCGGTGGCCTTGTTTGTTGCAGCACAACTGGCCTTTCTGTTGGATTCTTTCTGTTCTATTCTTGTAGCTTTCCTCAGCAGATGTTCCATGTTACTGGCATTTATTAATCTTGGGGGTCTCCATTGCAGCTTTGGTTTCTTCCTCCTATCTCCATGCTTTGCCCTCTCAGGGGCTGCCCACTGGGATTTCAACCCTGTAGCACTTTGCTTGTCCTTCTAGGCCTTCCTTTGCAATCTTGGCGGAAGCCTCCATGACCCCCTAACTCCAGCATCCTGCCTTCTGCAGAACCAGCACCACATGGTTGTTGCCAAGGTCTGCCACCATTTCAAGGAGCAGTAAAGCCTCCAGAGACCCTGGCTGCAGCAGCTTTCAAGTGTCTAGGTGGCTTATCATGTTGTATCAGGCCCCCTGGTACAAGAAGGATTCCCCACTGGCTCAGGAGAATTTTTACTTTTATTCTCTCAAGCTTTAGATGGGTGTGGTCTTGCCAGCTCCTGAGATGCCCTCAAGTCATCTTTCTTATTGTCCCTGTACCATTTTTCAGTAGCGGTAATGTCTTTAACAACTGCAACTTCCTTAGACCTAGTTTTACTTCTGCCTTTCAAGTCCAAATTTTCCAAATCTTTCTGTTCTGCTTTCTACTCCTGATTATCACAAGAAATTTGGCTAAAAGCAGCCAACAATAACTATGCCACCGCCTGAATGCTATGCTGCCTAGACATTACTTCTGGCAGATTATGAAGTCCATCACTTTTAAAATCAGCTTCACAGAAAGTCTCAGGGCAAGGACAAAATGCAGATAACTTCTCAGAACAAAACATGAATGGCCTCTACTCCAAATTCCAAAAAAGTCCTCCTTTTCTGAACTCTCTTGAGCCCTGTCTTCACTATCCACAGTCCTACTGACATCCGGGTCTTCTGAGCTCTCATCAGAATAGGTCACTAAGCTCCATTTATAACAATGTAAAACATTTCCAACTTGTACTATGTTTATACACCTCAAAATTCCTCCCACCAATTCCAAAATGCTCCAAAAACTTATGAACCACATGTCACAGCAATGACCCCACTCTTGGTACCAATTTCATTTAGTCATCTTTGTTGCTGCTGTAACTAAAAGACCCAACCAGATAGTTGTAGAGGAGGAAAAGTTTATTTAGGGGCTCACAGTTTCAGAGGTCTCAATCCACAGACAGCAGACTTCCTCGGGGCTTGAGGTAAGGCAGAAGAATGTGGCGTAGGGAAGTGGCTCATATGGTGATCAGACAGCAGAGAAGAGGTCTCTACTTGCCAGATACAAATAGATACATCAAAGCCATGTCCCTAGTACCCTACCTAGAGACTCTGCATCTGATAGAAGAAAAAGTTGGCTCCGATCTACATATTGTGGGGTCAGGCTCCAAATTCCTTAATAGGACACCCATAGCACAAGAGTTAATAACAAGAATCAACAAATGGGACTTACTTAAACTAAAAAGTTTTTTTTCAGCAAGAGAAACAATAAGAGAGGTAAATAGGGAGCCTACATCATGGGAACAAATTTTTACTCCTCACTCTTCAGATAGAGCCCTAATATCCAGAGTATATAAAGAACTCAAAAAATTAGACAATAATATAACAAATAACCCAATCAACAAATGGGCCAAGGACCTGAACTGACACTTCTCAGAGGAGGACATACAATCAATCAACAAGTACATGAAAAAATGCTCACCATCTCTAGCAGTCAGAGAAATGCAAATCAAAACCACCCTAAGATACCATCTCACTCCAGTAAGATTGGCAGCCATTATGAAGTCAAACAACAAGTGCTGGCGAGGATGTGGGGAAAAGGGTACTCTTATACATTGCTGGTGGGACTGCAAATTGGTTCGGCCAATTTGGAAAGCAGTATGGAGATTCCTGGGAAAGCTGGGAATGCAACCACCATTTGACCCAGCTATTGCCCTTCTCGGACTATTCCCTGAAGACCTTAAAAGAGCGTACTACAGGGATACTGCCACATCGATGTTCATAGCAGCACAATTCACAATAGCTAGACTGTGGAACCAACCCAGATGCCCTTCAATAGATGAATGGATAAAAAAAATGTGGCATTTATACACCATGGAGTTTTACGCAGCACTACAAAATGACAAAATCATGGAATTTGCAGGGAAATGGATGGCACTAGAGTAGATTATGCTTAGTGAAGCTAGCCAATCCCTAAAAAACAAATGCCAAATGTCTTCTTTGATATAATGAGAGCAACTAAGAACAGAGCAGGGAGGAAGAGCAGGAGGAAAAGATTAACATTAAACAGAGACATGAGGTGGGAGGGAAAGGGAGAGAAAAGGGAAATTGCATGGAAATGGAGGGAGACCCTCATTGCTATACAAAATTACATATAAGAGGTTGTGAGGGAAATGGGAAAAAAAACAAGGAGAGAAATGAATTACAGTAGATGGGGTAGAGAGAGAAGATGGGAGAGGAGGGGAGGGGGGATAGTAGAGGATAGGAAAGGTAGCAGAATACAACAGTCACTAATAGGGCATTATGTAAAATTGTGGATGTGTAACCGATGTGATTCTGCAATCTGTATTTGGGGTCAAAATGGGAGTTCATAACCCACTTGAATCTAATGTTTGAAATATGATATGTCAAGAGCTTTGTAATGTTTTGAACAACCAATAAAAAAAAAAAACCTACAAAAATACCATGCCCATAAATTTCTAGGGGAATTAAAAATGAAAGCAATAATTAATTTTCATTCTGTTTATCATCAGTTTTTTACAATGGCCTAAAAACAATGTATATCATGAGGAAGAAAGATAATGATAACCATTGCAAATACAGCAAAAAGAAAGTCAGAAGCAGCATTACTTACCATGTATAACTCCTTATTGATGCCAAGATACTTCCCATTTCCACACCCAATATCGGCCACTATCGAACCACTTGGCAAAGCCTTCAAAAACTCCACTATCCGTGGCCATGGGGTATGTCTTGTACTGCTAAAGTGCCCAGCGATCTCTTCATAAACTCGATGCACATACTCTTGCTCTAGTTGTGAGGCTTCTTTATCACTCTCTGGAAATGAGGGAGGAACCTCTTTCCTCTGACTGTCACAGACAGAAGAATAACCTAAAAATAAAAATAAGGCAATACAAACCTTTCATCTTTATAAATGACTCAAAGTTATCAAGTTTTCTTAAAAGAAAATCAAAACAAATTCAGGACTGGGTATACATAGGCTCTGACTTACCTGCTTTAAAAAAAAAAAAAAAAAAAAAAAGTTCTTCCCTGCAAGTCTAATTATATATTTGAGGAATTCAATATAAAAAGGAGTGGGCAAATCTATTTACAACAAAACATAAATATAATTTTGCATCCGCTTAAAGGGAACATTCTGTGGTTTTTCCCAGGAACTATTAAGATAACTAATACAAGCTTGGCCAGTGCACATATCCAATCATAAGCAAGAACATCTTACACTATAACTTAACGTACGCTGCTTAATGATATAAAGAAAAATAACGTATCAATGGTGCCAGTGACCTAATGTAACCTAATGATAACCTAAGATGGCAGCTTAGACCAGCAGTCATTTTTGCCTCTGCATCTTGCTTCTGTCTCCATTTGTTTCACTGCAGTTGACCAAATGTTGGTCAAAGGATACCAAATTTCAGTTACATAGAGGAATAAGTCAAAGAAATCTATTTTACAACATGGTGACCATAGGTAATAACAATGTGTTGTATTTTTGAAAATTGCTAAAAGATTAGATTTAAAGTGCTCTCATCACACACACATACACACAAAAAAAATTATGTGTGATATAATTCATTTGCTAATTAGCCCAATTCAGTAACTCCACGATATATACATATTCCAAAACATTATGTGGTACACAATACATACAATTTTTGTTATTGTAAAAAATCTGTAAACTGATTACCCAATTGAAGCTTCTTAGCACTTCCCTTACATTTGCGTAAGAAAACTAGTATCTCTACAACTAGACTTTACTTGAGAAAAGAAGCCTTGTCTTTCTTTCTTTCTTTCTCTTTCTTTCTTTCTTTTCTCTCTTTCTTTCTTTCTTTCTCCCTCTCTCTTTCTTTCTTTTTTTGATGAGTGCTAGATCCTTACAAAATAATAATAAATATTTTTAATTTAAAAATTCACATTTTAAGGCCCTTAGGACACTTTTAGCAAAATAGGCAAAAACTTGTTTTAAAGCTTCACTACCATCAAGATTATCAAACATAGAAGACTTCAAGTTTCTGATAGGCTAACATTTTGTAGACATAATGAGGAGTTTTAATTCAAAATGTTTAAGATTATGATTAAATTCAAAAGCTACTGGTAGATACTACCCATAATTGAAACCCCCCGGATATAAAATGGATTCTATCACTGTTATTAAAAATTCTTATTTATAAAATGAAAAAAATCTCTGTAAACTAAGTCCAAGAAAGCATGATGTACTTATGTAGACAATTCAAAACAGTATCCTCGTGACAAATTTTGTGCAGTTCCCTTTAGTCCCTTCTAGGTTTCCAAATAGACTAAGCCATAAACCAATGCTTATTCCCTATAGTAACCTACCATAAAGCTATTTGTCATCTCTAGCTTCCCTGTTGGATTAATAAAAAAATAATAATAAGAAGAAATCTGACAAGTTATTTTCAACAAAAACCTATTTTTGTACAAGTGATATTTTATTGTCCCATAATTCTAATACTCTAAACTGTTACTTCAATAAATAAAGTATTTCTTGGCACTCAACTGCTTAAAAAACTAAGTATGGGGAAAATAAATATCATAAGAAGAGGGGCTAGGACTAGTAGCTCAGTGGTAAAGCGCTTGCCTGGCATGTGTGAGGCACTGGGTTCGATCCTCAGCACCACATAAAAATAAATAAAGATATTGTATGTCCATCTACAACTAAAAAAATATTTTTAAAAAAAGATCATAAGAAGAGTTCTTAACTTCAAAGAATACTCTAATGGAGGTGGTACAGAAAAAGTATTCCAAAAGTAAAATACAAGACAGAATATAGGAAATGCCATTATAGAAGCTATGGAAAAGCTATCCTAGGTACTGAGGGGACCTTAAAGGATTTCCATACTAGATTTACTTCATTTTATAGTAGAAATGAAATCATATACTTACTACAGTTACAAGGTGTGTGCCTCACTTTCCTAAATGTAAATGATGTTCGTATTCCCCTCTTGCTTAAAGTTAAGTCTCCAATATCACTGGTGATAATTCCACTTTTGTAATGCTCAGATGCTTGAACAGTATCAAATTTCCTGGGTGTGATTCTAAAAACAATAGGTAAAATAACTCACTTTACACTGCATTAAGAAAACCATTTTGGGTCTTTTTAAACTATTAAGGGAACAGAGCAAATCTATAAGAATATTTTACATATATCTATTAGATTCCCAGATTTGTTAGACCCCGTAGAAAAAGTAAAGAGACATAAATATTTAAGGAAGTTATTTTCAGAATAATAATACTGGAAGAATGTACAACTAAAACAAACATCCCAGGCAAAAATGAAATAACAAATATTCAATTAATAACAATTTTTTAAAAAACAGATTGAAGGTTTGGGGATGTAGCTCAGTGATAGAATACTGGCCTAGCATGCACTGGGTTCAATCCCCAGTATATCTCTCCCTCTCTTTCTCTTTTTCTTTCTCTCTCTCTCTCTCTCTCTCCCTCTCTCTCTCTCTCTCTTTCTCTCTCTCTCTCTCTCACACACACACACATACACACACACACAAAAGCAAATTAGGCAAAAAGGTAACAAATAGATGGTCAATTTAAATCTAATTTCAGTAATTAAGTTAAATGTAAAATGACTAAAAACTCTAATTAAAGAACAAAGATTGCTGGCCTAGACTTGCAAAATTAAATCCAACTACATGATAATTACAAAAAAAATCTTAATTATAAGCATAAAGACTGGCTGAAAATAAAAAATACATATATAACATATAAAAATAAATATTTTGCATATACCAAACAAAACCAAAAGAAAAGTTATTCAGCTATACTAATCAGATAAAGCAGATTTTAAAGCAATATTACTAAAGATAAAAGGGGCATTCCATAACGGTCAATTCAACACAAAAATACTAAAATCCTATATTTTCATAACAATTTTAAAACATGAAGCAAAAATTTTAAAAAAACAGGAAAAATATACAAATACATGACTATATCGGAGTTTTTGATACATTCTTCTCAGTAGCTGAAATCTAATTTAGAGACATATTTAAACATCAAGAAACAACAGATAATAGAATCCAAAAAGTAGTGATTAACTCTTAAACTTCATAATATAAATAAGTAGAATAAAAATTGAAAAATAAAAAAAAAGAGAGAGGTACTACTTATTTTAGATTATTAGAAGTTTTAAAGAGGATCCTTGGAGTAAAGTCACACTTTTGAATGGGAAAAAGGGATCAATTGGTAGGAAATAAAACTCTTTACAGCTCAATTATAGTAAAAAGCACAGATAAGTGTACTGTTGAATAGGCTTTAACAAATGTATAATGCATGACAAATGTAACCAATACAGAATCAAGTATATTTCCATCACTCAAGGAAATTCCCTTTTGTTCTCTTCCCACCTTAAAACAATCACTCTTCTGATTTCTATCAATACAGTTTTGCCTGCTCATGAATTTCATAAACAGTATCTATTCATTTAACATAATGATTTTGAGATTCATCCATGTTATGCTATGTATCAGTACCTTATTGTCTTTCTATTGCTAAACAATATTCTACTATATGAAAAAAAACAATCTATTTATTCAAAATCCTCTGTTGCACATTCTGGTGTTCCCAGTTTGGGATCATTAAAAATAAAGCTTCTATAAACATTTTTATCTACATCACTTTTAGGTACATATTTTCATTACTCTTGGCTAAATACCTAGGAATGAAATTGGTAGGATCATAGACTAAGAGACTGCCAGTTTTCCTATGTGATCCCAACATTTTACACTTTAACAAGCAACGAATGATTTTCAGTTGCTTGACATTCTCACAAACACTTGATATTTCCTGAGTTTTCAATTTGAGCCATTTTTTTGAATGGCAAGTGGTATGAAATTGTTTTAACTTGCATATCTCTGATGATTAATATTGTACATTATTTCATGTGTTCATTAGCAGCTCACAGATCTTTTTTCTTATGAAGGATCTGTTTAAGTCTTTTTTCCAATTTTTTTTCTTGTGTGTGTGTGTGTATACAGCAGATATTTTCTCCCCATATGTGGCTGCCTTTACATTTTCTTAATGATAACTTTTGATGAGCAGAAGTGTTTAATTTTGATGAGGCCCAATTTATTATGCTTTATCATGGTGTTCTGAAATCTTTCTTAAAAGGAAAAAAAAAATTGACTACTCCAAGGTTGCAAAAATATTCTCTCATATTGTCTTCTAGACATTTTATATTTTTTATTTTTATATTGAAATAGATGATCTACCTCAAATTAGTTTTTATTACTGGTATGAAATACTGAGGTTCATTTTATTTCCAATGGATACATAGCACCTATCTGGCAAATAAAAGAGAGACTACTGAAATGGAAGCCTCAGATAGACCTCAATACAATAATACTGGGCGATTTCAACACACCTCTCCCCCCAAAAATAAGCCATCCACACAATAAACTCAGTAAAGACCTTATAGACCTGAAAAACACTATAAATCAAATATAATAAGTCAAATGAACTTAACAGACATCTATAGATGTCTAACCACAGCTGAATATAATTTCTCAGCAGCTCATGGAACCTTCTCCAAAACAGACCATATTTTAGGACACAAAGTAACTTTCAGCAAATACAAAAAAAATAAATTAATATGATTTTTTGCATCTTATGAGATCACGATGGAATGAAATTAGAATTCGACCCAACAAAATCCTATAGAAATTATATAAATACATGGAGATGAAGCAATACATTTTTGAATGATGAATGGGTAGTAGAAGAAAACAAGGGAGACATCAAAAATTCTTAAACTTAAATGAGAATAGTGATACAGCATATCAGAACCTCTGGACACTGTGAAGGCAGTCTAAAAGGAAAGTTTATAGCTATGAATGTCTACATAAGAAAATCAGAAAGATCCCAAATAAACAATCTAATGATGCATCTCAAGGCCCTTCAAAAATAAGAACAAATGAGTTGCAAAACCAGTAGAAAGAAGGAAATTATTAAGATTAGAGATGAAGTTGAAAACGTAAAAAAAACACAAAGGCTGGTGTCATGGCTCAGAGTAGAGTGCTAGCCTACCATGTGGGAGGCCCTGGGTTCGATCCTCAGCACCATATAAAAATAAAGATATTCTGTCCATCTATAACTAAAAAATAAATATTAATAAAACAAAGGATCAATAAAAAGAGTTATCTCTTTGAAAAGAAAAAACAAAGTTAATAAGTCCTTAGCCAAACTAACCAAAAGAAAAAAGACCCAAATTAATAAAAATTAGAGATGAAAAAGGAGAAATCACCACAGACATCACAGAAATCCAGTGGATCCTATTTTGAAAAAGTATACTCCAATAAATTGGAAAAACCTAGAAAAAAAATGGATATATTTCTAGACAAATATGATTTGACAAAATTGAATCAAAAGGACATAGAAAACCTAAACAGACCAATAACTTGTAATGAGATTGAAGCAGTGAAAAAAAACTTTCCAAGACCAGGACCAGGTGGATTTTCAGTTGAATTCTACCAGACCTTTAAAACAGAACTAATGCCAGTATTCCTCAAATTATTCCATAAAGTAGAAAGAGATATAACACTTTCAAATTCATTCTATAAAGCCAGTATCATACTCATACCAAAACCAGATAAGGACACATCAAGGAAAGAAAACTACAGACCAATAGCCCTGATAAACTTAGATGCATAAATACTTAACAAAATATTAGCAAATCCTGTTAAATAACCTATTAAAAAGATTGTACATAATGACCAAGTTGGTTTTATTCCAATCATGCAAGGATGGATTAACATATGTAAATCAATAAATGTAATTCATCACATAAATAGAATTAAAGACACTTAGTCTTCTCAATAAATGCAGAGACGGCCATACACAAAATTCAGCACCCATTCATGATAAAAAAAAAAAAAAACTCTGAAGAAAAAAAGGAAGAGATGGAACCTGTCTCAACATCATAAAGGTTCTATATGAAAAACCCAAATTCAACCTCATAGTAAAAGGGAAAAAACTGAAAGCATTTCCTTTAAAATCTGGAACAAGACAAGAATGTCTATTCTCACCACTCCTAGTGAATAGTGCTAGAAATTCTAGCAAGAGCAATTAGGCAAGAGAAGGAAATACAAGGGATAAAAATAAGAAAGGAAGTCAAATTATCAGTTTGCAGATGTTATGGCCCTATACTTAGAAGATCCAAAAAACTGTACTAAAAGACTGTAAGAGCTAATAAATTTGGCAAAGTATCAGTTTATAAAATCAACATACAAAAATCAGTAGCTTTATCACAAGAATGGGATCCTAAATAGAATAAGTTATACTTCATGTATGTACAATATGTCAAAATATACTCTACTGTCATGTACAAAGAAAAATAAAAGAATAAATAAAATATACCTGAAAAAAAATCAATAGTTTTCCTATATACCAACAATGAATGCATTGAGAAAGAAATCAGGAAAATTCTATTCACAATAGCCTCAAAAAAATAAACAAATATAATCAAGGAGGTAAAAGACTTCTACAATGAAAACTACAGAACACTGAAGAAAAAAAAATTGAAGACCTCAGGAGATGGAAAGACCTCCAATGTTTATGGGTAAGCAGAATTAATATTGTTAAAATGGTCATACTACCAAAATCATTACACAGATTCAATACAGTTCCCAATAAAAGACCAATGACAGTCTTCACAGAACTAGGAAAAACTGTCCTAAAATAATTTGGAAGAATTAAAAACCCAGACTAACCAAACCAATTCACAGCCATAAAAGCAATGCTAGAGGCATCACAATACCTGACTTCAAATTATATTACAGAAATGTATAGTAACAAAAAATAGCATGGTATTGGCATAAAAACAAGACACACAGACCAATGGTACAAAACACAAGAGAGACAAACCCACACATATACAATCATCTGATTCTTGACAAAAGTGTCAAAAACATACATTGGAGAAAAGACAGCTTTTTAAACAAATGCTGCCAGAAAAACTAGTTATCTATATGTAAAAGAATGAAACTAGACCCTTATCTTTCACTTTGCACAAAAATCAACTCAAAATGGATCAAAGACCTAGAAATTCGACCAGAAACTATGCAACTCCTAGAAGAAACCATAGAGTTAACACTCCAGCAGATAGGCACAGGTAACCACTTTCTCAATAGGACCCCTAAAGCTCAGGAAATAATGCCAAGAGTTAATAAATGGGATGGCATCAAATTAAAATGCTTCTGCCCAGCAAAGGAAACAATTAGGAATGTGAAGAAAGAATCTACAGAATGGGAGAAAATCTTTGCTAGCTACTCTTTTGACAAAGGATTAAAATCTAGAAAATCTAAAGAAATCAAAAAACTTAATATCAAAAATCAAATAAACCAATTAATAAGTGGGCAAATGAATTAAACAGATACTTCTCAAAAGAATAAATACAAACGGCCAACAAATAGATGAAAAAAAACGTCCAGCATCACTAGCAGTTAGGGAAATGCAAATCAAAACTACACTGAGATTTCATCTCACACTAGTCAGAATGGTAGTCATCAAGAATCCTGATTAGATTAATTAATTAATAGATTCTGTCATGTATAACTAAAAGAACAAATTAAAATTAAAAAATAAATTTAAAAAAAGAACACAATAATAAATGCTGAAGAGGATGTGGAGAAAAGAAATATTTTTACACTGTTGGTGTGATGGTAAATTAGTACAACCACTGTAGAAATCAGTATGGAGGCTCCTCAAAAGACTAGGCATGGAACGACCAAATGACCCAGCTAGACCACTTCTCAGTATACACTCTGAAGAATTAAGGCATCTTTCTAGGGTGATACATGCATATCCATGTTTTAGCAGCACAATTCACAACAGTCAACTATGAACCAGCCTAGGTGTCCATCCATCAACAGATGAATGGATAAAGAAAATGTGGTATATACACAGTAGGGTGTTTTAATCAGCCATAAAGAAGAATGAAATTATGTCATTTTGCAGGTAAATGGATGGAACTAGAGACCATCAGTTAAGCAAAACAAGCCAAACTCAGAAGGTCAAAGATTGTATGTTTTTTCTAGTAATGTGAAAGCTAGAGAGGAAATAAGAAAGGTGTGGCAGAGGGCAGGGGTGTCTCGTGAAAATCAAAGGGAGATCAGTAAAGAAAGGGACCAAGAGAGGGAGAGGGGGAAGTGCTGGAAAGTGATATTGGCCAAATTATATTGTTAATATTGTGTATATTAAATATATTTTTTAAGGGGGAAGGAGGGAAAGAGGAAGTACTGGGGACTGAAATGGAGACAATTAAATTCCATGAATGTCAAAATGCATAACCATAAGGCATTAATAAAAATATCTTTAAAAAAGAAAATTAAAAAATGAAAACTAAAGGAGCTTGTGCTAAGGGCAATTTTTAAGAAGGAAAAGCAAGCAATCATTGCCTAAATATATGTTACTCTAATAGCTAAAAATATTAAAACTATGAGGTTGAACATTAGAGTTTTTTATGAGTGTCTTGAAACTCTTTGTTAAAAAACTAAATTCCTTTCTTGGGGGTTAAGAAGTTCTCTATTACAGCACTTTTAAGTCAATTACTGAAGGACAAATAGCTTTTAACTGCTTTTGATACCAATCTCAGATTTTTAGAGATAGGTAACCTCCATGTTAAAATAATGATTTCTTTACACATCACTAAAAATTTTTATTTTTCCCCGTGCTCAAATTATAATCTAATTGGGAAAATATTCAATAAAAAGATAAAAACATTTTAAATAATAATCCAATATAATAGAAGAGGTAGTAGGAGACAATACAGTCCTCAGGAAAGTAAGGAATCAATTATTTCAAGCTAATATAGGAAAAGTTTTATAAATTAAAAAGGAAGCAAAAGTTGAGTGTAAACAGAGTAAATGGAAAGGAAAATGAAACATACTGTTCTGAGGGTTAACAGTGTGTGAAGGCACAGTATAAGTTCAGAGGAAGGGAACAAACTAGAACTGTGATTAAGAGCACCGATTCTGGGCTGGGGATGTGGCTCAAGTGGTAGCGCGCTCGCCTGGCGTGCGTGAGGCCCGGGTTCGATTCTCAGCACCACATACAAACAAAGATGTTGTGTCCGCCGATAACTAAAAAATAAATATTAAAAAATTCTCTTTCTCTCTCTCTCTCCTCTCTCACTCTCTCTTTAAAAAAAAAAAAAAAAAAGAGCACCGATTCTAAAGCCAAATTGGCTGCTGATCTTGGCTTGCCACTTCCTGGCTTTGTGACTGTGCAAGTTATTTAACTTCTTTAATGCATCAATTTCCTTTAAAAATGAAGACAAAACTATGGAACAACTTCCCACTATGATTGTAAAAATTAAATGAGTTAATAGATGTAAAGCTTTCAGAACAATAATTGATACAAAGAAAATATTCCAAAAATAATTTAAATACATATTTTTTTTCCTTCCTGTACTAGGGATTGAACACAGGGTCTTGTACATGCTAGATAAGCACTCATCCACTTAGCTATAATCCAAGCCCTCGACAAATAATTTAAAAGAAGAGTTCACGAAATCTCATGAATTAATGCCTCCCAAGGACAGTCGTGTAACAAATAAAATGAAGCAGGTAGATTTATTTAGAAACACATTGTCTGCTGTTATATATATAGGAATAATTTTCATTTTAATAAAGCAGAGTATTATCTTCCATTTTCTGGGAATACATATTCTCATTCAGTCTAGTTTTCCATTTCCTACTTTTCTTAAAACAGACACGATGGCTAGGGTTGTGGCTCAGAGGTAGAGCACTTGTCTAGCATGTGTGAGAGACTAGGTTCAATCCACAGCACCACATAAAAATAAAATAAAGGTATTGTGTCCACCTACAATTAAAAAATAAATATTAAAAAAACAGATATTAGTTCAAGAAATATTTAATTTTTATTTAATTCTATTATCACATAAAAACAATATTAACAAACACAGTGATAAATAACAATTATTACTCAGTTTTGGATCCAGGAGTAATAGAAAAGGGTATAACTGTAGAAAACTGGAAAAGTAGCTACCACCTAAAAAATGACATTGATATCAGTCTCCATTATTGCTACCAAGCAATATGTGACCCAGTATTGACAGAACTTTTCAGTTTTCAGAAGAAACTAAAAACTCAAATTTTATATGAAAGCTCATGATTCTTGTATGTACGTAATTAAAACAGAACAAACCATGTGATCCACCCTGTAACAGTCAAACAGAACATTTCAGACTGTTAAGTTTATTCACATGCTACAGGTTTGCCACCTTTGCAAACACGTAAATTTAGAACACGTAAATTAATAAATTTGAGTTTCATCAAATTGAAGTTAGATTAAGGTATTTGAAATTAATATTATAGGGCAGCATTAAACTTTTTCAAATCTATGACTCTCCACAGTGCTTTCTAGTACTTTTTTATTTCAGAATAGAAATAAAGTTTTTAATCAAGGTTTATTTCCTATGTTTATATAGTTTTAAGGTATATTAAATATGCTTTTTCAATCTATTTTCCCTTTCACCAAAGATTCTGATAAACATTTAAATAGCTGGGATATTGTTTCTTCTCTCTCTTTTCTCTCTCCTGATCCCTTTGCCTCCTTCCTTCTCTCATTTCTCTCTCCCTCCCCCCCTCCCTCCCTCCCCCCCCTCCCTCCCCCCCCCCCTCACACACACACACACACACACACACACACACACACACACCCTACACACACACCACCATACAGTCACATTATAGGCAATGAGGTCAATGACAGCCTTCAAAAATAATACTGGGCATAGTGGTGCACAACTGTAATCCCAGCAACTTGGAAGGCTGAGGCAAGAGGATCACCAAGTTAGAGGTCAGCCTCAGCAACTTAGCAAGGTGCTAAGGAACTCAATGAGACCCTGTCTCAAAAAATAAAAAGGGCTGGGAACATAGCTCAGAGATAAAGTATCCCTGAATTCAGTCCACAGTTAATAATAATAATAATAATACTGAGGGGTTTTCCCCTAAAAAATATTGAAAAGACTTTTGAGTCTACAGCCAAGATTAAAAATAAATATTACTTATAATCCAACCTTCCAGAAATAACTATTAACATTTAAAGGCATGATATACTTTCAACAACAGGATAAATCTGATCAAAATGATGTTTTAGAATAATCTGTATCATTACTGAAAGTAGATGGAAATATTTTCTTACTATATAGACAGTAATTTCTTATTTTGCATTTTTTATAATAGCATTACTCTTAAGTTTAAACATTAGTGACAGCAAAAATGCTTGTACCCAAAAAAGAAAATGTCATTACATTCAAAATTCCAAGAATATATAAAACCAATGGATTAGATCACCATTTTCATTTATTTTAAGTTGTGAACATTTTAGTAGCCATGAAAAAAATCAAATAAATTTAAGCACTAGTGCACAAAATCAGGCCATCTTTTTTATGGCTCACATTTAAGAGAGGTTACAAATTCATTTACATGATCATTTCCATGAATTTTTATAAAAATGTGTCAGCTAAAACCTCCAAGCAGAACAAAGTAAGTACATAACTCAGCAACATTTTAAGTGACAATAGACATAAATTGTAACAGTACTCTCTTCTCAAAAGGTTAAAAGTGCATTCCTACCAAAAGCATATAATGTATTTCTTTAGATTTAGATTAAATCAAACTCAAGGAGTATTCTACAACACAATTGGCCGCTTCAAAAGAACCAAACATCATGAAGGACAAAGAAAAGTTGAGGAAGTGTTTCAAAGTAAAGATTAAACAAAATTAGCAAATAAATGTGATGTAGGATCATGAACTGAATCTCAAATTGAGAGAAAGCTTGGTATAAAGCACTTTTTGTCTTACAACTAGCAAAACCTGAATATGGATTATATATAAGTATTTTATCAATATTAGATTTTCTGAATTTGAGTGTTGCACTATGGTTTTATTAAACATGAATAAGCAAACTCATTCCATAAAGGGCCAGACAATAAATATTTCAGGCATTGAAGGCCACATATAGATTCTGTTGTATATTCTCCATTGTTTTCCATTTTAAAACCCTTTGGAAATATAAAATTCATTCTTAGCTCAATGCTGCATAGAAACAGAATTAAATTTGGCCCATAAGCCATAGTTGGCTAACCCCTGACATACACATGGTCCTTGTTTTTAGGAAACACATAATGAAGCATGTAAAGATAAACGGTCATGATATAATTTTCAAATGATTCAGCAAAAATAATAATAACATGTGAGAAAGAAATAACAGATGTGGCAGAATGTTCCCAAATGATAAATCTAGGTAAAAGGTGAAGGGAGTTCACTTCACTATGCTTCCAACTTTGCTTTAAATTTTAATTTTTCCCCAAATAAAAAGATTTTAAAATGTTTAAAATAACATCATAGAGCTGGGGTTGTAGCTCAGTGGTAGAATGCTTGCCTAGCATGTGGGAGGCACTGGGTTCGATCCTTAACACCACATAAGAATAAATAAAATAAAGGTCCATTTACAACTAAAAAAAAAAATCATAAATGTTAAAAACAATGAGTAAAAAATTAAAATTCTAAATGTAAAAAAGAAAGGCCATAGATGGCCCTAGGTTCCTAGTAGAATTGAACCCAGAAGCCCCAATGTTCAAGCATGATCCAGTGGCTCAGACAGAGAAGAACAAGAACTCTCACAAAGCAAAATATACATACCCATGAGTCCAAAGGTATCTGGATTCTCCTGTCATCACTAGCAAACTCCGACGAGGCAACATAACTTGTACTGTGACACCATCTGGATGCTTAAAATCCATAACAATCTTGAAGGAAAAACAAAAACATAAAGTCAATACAAAATTTCATATACTCCAAGGATAAGGGTGATTTATTAATTCTGGCCTATTTTCTAGGATAACATATTTTTTTAAATTATGCTTATAGAAAAGTACAGCACAGTGGTTCTCAAACTTTCATGCAGAATACAGTCAAATGAATGAAAAAAAAAAATCCATCCGTAGAAATTCAGAGTTAATCTGTCTAAATAAGGTTCAGGAATCTGCATTTCTAACAATCACCCCAAGAAATTATGAAGCAGGTAATCTGAGGATCATACCATGGAAAACCTAAGGTAATGGTCAAACACAAGGGCTTTGGAGCTGAAACGCTCACATCCTGGCTCTTCCATTTACCAGCCACACAAACCGGGACAAGCCATTTAACCTCTTTGTGCCCTGCCTTTCTCAGCTCTTATACAATTGCTATATGATTAAATATGTAATAGACATAAATAGGATCATGCCTGCACATTGGGACTTCTGGGTTCAATTCTACTAGAAACCTAGGGGCATCTATGGCCTTTCTTTTTACACTTAGAATTTTTTTTTTTTTTTTTTTTGGTACCAAATTTCTTTATTTGAAGGAATGGTACAAATTAAGGAACATAAGTGGATGTTTTGGTACAACTTATAGAAAAGGTAAAGGTAACCCCAATATGTATGCACTGCCTTGGTGACCAGGGAAGTCACTTGCACAGCTATGGGAAAGTCAGGCTGAGGTTTAGCTCTCGTCGTACACTTAGAATTTTAATCTTTTACTTATTATTTTTTAACATTTATGATTTTATTTTTTTTAGTTATAAATGGACACAATACCTTTATTTTATTTAATCTTATGTGGTGCTAAGAGACACGACACATAGTAAATACACAAACTGTAGCTGTTATTTTTATTATCTCTAGAATGCTAATAATTAATAATCTAAGGAGAAGTGACGATTAAATACAGATTCTAATGTAACCCATTTTGCACCCTGAAAGTCATACAACATACTGGAATTGGATACTGATTAATAAGAGATGATTAGAGAAAACAGGAAATTTTTCAGTCACTTTTCCTAAGTTATACTCAAATATTATTCAGAACAGCAACTTGTAAAGATACTACACCCATAAAATATTTTTTGTCCTAGTAGCCTATCAAACACCAGACTTCATCTAAAATAGCAGCAGCTGACAAATGTGAAATGAAAAGGCATGCCATAGGGCTGAAAAATATTTTAATTGAACAACCCATTTGAAAAATAAATACAACAAAGTATTAAGTGGGATGAAGAAATACCTTTCTGAGAGAGAAACTCAGCAAAGTACCTGGGACAAAGTTACCATTCAATAAATGCTATTAATGCTATTATTAATAATAATATTGGATAAAACTACATAAGCCACATGAAAATTCTCTGAAAACTATAAGTAATTATACAGATCTAAGCTGATTCTTTTCCCCATCCTCACCTATTCTTTCAATCTAATTGTGGAAAGTAATGTAAGGTGATACATGTAATTTCATATAGTTATACTCTAAAAGCACTCTATTCATAAACACTACAGATTACTTCTGAAGTTTTTAGGGATGATGTGTACTGATACCTGCAACTTTCTTTAAATGTATAAATAAAGAAGTAATGAAGTGATGGATGGATAGATATTTGATAAAACAAAAGTTTTAAAATGATACTTTTAGAATTTAGGTAGTGTGTATATAGATATTTACTCTATAATTCTTTCAACTTTTCCACATGAAAATTTTTATAATATATTACTGAGGGAAAGGGGGAAGAAATCCACCTGACTGTGGCTCATTTTCAACCAATGTATATGGGATTCAATTTTCAGAATAAAAGCTAAGTTCCACATATAGAAAAGAATATTCATCATGTTTATCGTTTTATTAGAGACAGTCATCTGTAGCTTAAAGGAAATCCCACATTGTGATAGGAAAATATTCTAGAAAATGAGACTCCAATTCATTCATCAAACAAATATTTACTAACCCATTATGTGCATTATCCTATATATAGGACACCTATAGAATTCTATAAGCTACCTATAAAATTGTTCAACTTAAACCCCAAACAGAAGGCTCTAACAATTTTATGAACCCAGGGATTGAAAAGATGAAGGAGAAGGACTAAGAGTTCAAAAGGCATGAGTACAAAGACCAGTGAGAAAAGGTGTCTTCTAGGTTTGCCACTCATCCCCCAACAAGAAGGTTTTGGCAGAGGTGCATGAAGAGGACCTTGACCAAAGGCCTCACAAAAAGAAAGCACCTGAGCTAGGAATGCAAATAAGAATAAGAGCATGACCAGCCAGGGGAGCCTGATTACTTTATTGCAAGTGCTCTTAGAAACTGCAATGCACTGAATAACATTCCCCAGCAACTGCTGAATCATTCTGCCATGGGACAGCTCAGATGTACAGGAGCCCTTTCCAATTATTATTTTTGTTTTAACCTATTTTCTCTACTTTCCAAGATGGCAGAGTCAATAAAGACCAAGTCCTCAGAAACTTGTGGACATGTCTGAGGACAATATTCAATTCAAATAAACAAACAAATATCTTAGACATTCTGATCTTTTACAACTTTACACATCCAAAATGCAACAGAATGAACATTTCAGATACAGTTATCACTCTATCACCCAAGAAAAAATAAGATTCATTAGAAAAAAATAAGATTCATTAGTACATAAAAGAAGGAACAGATCTCCACATTGGCTAAACATGAAAATGAAAGACATATCATCACTGGGCACACTTCTGAAAAGAAGACAAACTTAATCTTGATCCTTAATGGTTAGAAATAGACTAAAATCATTCACCTATTAAGAGAAACCCTGAAGAATATGTGGAAAAGTGACAATATGATGTAAAGAATGACATGTGATTCACAAAGAATGATAAAAGCTGGGGGCATGGGTTATGGCTCAGTGGTAAAGCACTTGCCTTGCACATGTGAGGTACTGGGTTTGAGCCTCAGCACCACATAAAAATAAATTAAGATATTGTTTCCATCTACAACTAAAAAAAAAAAAAAAAATTTAAAGCTGAGGCCAGAAATTACTTCATTATTTACAGAAGATATTTCATAGATTGAAGTCCACTGCTTCCCACAAACTACCAATTTTAAATCTTCTAGATTGTACTAATATCTTAATTTGACTAAAATGAAATAACAGCAAAGAAGAGACTCCACATACTTTGATATGGACAGACATGTCCACCATGTCTGGATAAGTGGGAAAGAAAAGAAGAAAAAGAGAAGACAGACTCAAAATTGCAAAGATATAAGATTAGAATTATATATTTAAAAAACTATATAAAAATTATCAGAACTACAAAACATAGCTGTGCCAAAAATATGTTTATGTATTTTCCCTGGACTTACAAATTTTGAGTCCCACCATTTGAAGAGCTAATTTGTCTACTGTAGGTAATCAGAGGAATTGGGAGCATTTTTAGTAAAACAAATATAGTTTTCTGTCTCTCAACAAAAGATGATGCTCCCACAAGAACATACCGCTATGCTGAAGAGTAGTTGCAAGAGAAGTTTGTTGGTATGCCATATTTTTCTGACAGAAAAATAGATAGACACCAATGAAAACCAATGGCTGATTTCAGTAGCCTTTAAAACTTCTATGTATGCCACATAGCCTGCTCCTTTAAGACAAATTAAAATCAATACCTGCAACAAACCTATTTCTCTTTCCTGGTTCTTACTGGCAAAGTATGTTTTAAAAAATAATAATAATAAATTGTTTTTTTTTAAACAACCCACATTGGAGACTTGAATCCATTTGATTAAATTGTTTGAAAGTTGGAATCCCAAAAGTACCAAGTCTAGTGAAACCTAAAGTAAAAGAGAAAAATGTCACCGATGCACCCTGAAATCATCATATAGGACCTCCCATTTGAAAATGATAAAAATAAAAAACAAGCTTTGCTTCCTTGTCCTTTAGACAACATCAATTTCTAAAAGATATAGGCCTCTCTATTCTGGTCATGAGAATGGAAAAAAATCACACCCATTTGAACATGAAAATGAGATGGTGCCCTACAATATGGGAGAATAAGCCCTTAATAGCACGTGCAACAGCTAAATACAGTGCAATCCAAAGGCACTCAATTCTCATTGCTACTAAGAGAGAATATGAAGGGCAGAACTTCATTTGATGCTTATGGTGTAAAAACTTTCTCAGTTGATCAGGTACTACACACACATTTAGGACACATATCAAGGAACATGCCTGCAGTGTGCATATGTGAAACAAGCAATATTATGTAGGTTAAAAATTTTAAAAATAAAACACTAACACTATAGCACAAATCAGCCAATTCTACCTTTCAAACATAACTCTGCCTTCCAAAAGTCGGTCTCAGCTGCAGAATGAATAAATTATACCATCTTATCCTTTTCAGCCCCAATTACAGATGATTTTGAACTTTCTTGTCTAGCTAAGCTCCAGTGTAATATAAAATAAAAACAGAAGGCATCTTTTAGCTCAATAGTCTAAATGCAATTTACAAATGGTACAATGGAGAGCAAAATGCCCACTGCATAATAGAAAAATTAATGTGAAAAATAAAAGATGCTCAAGAAGATACTTTAGATACCATTGCATATTAAATATTATAAATGCTTGGTTTAAATGCCTAAAAGATAATATGCTCATGCTTATGTGTTTACACTGAGACCATTTGCTATGAGCTCTCGTTAATTACACTGTGGCTTCATTTGTTTGTGGAAACCGAACCAGCATCCAAAAATGGGGTCTCAAAAATGTTAGTCACAAACCACTTTATATATAAGGCTAAAGAAGTAATGAGACATTTTAGTTTAAAAAATATAAACTTTTAAAATTTTATCCCTATATACTCATTATAGCTTGTCTAGTGTATTATATTCTATAAGGATTTTTTAATTAATTAATTATAAATACTTTATTTGAAAGAATACAGTGGTGTATCTTTTGGACATAAGACTTCCTAAATTCCATTTGTATATTGTATGGACCTTTTTCCTTAAGCAAAATAAATCAAATCATATATACATATAACCAAAAAAAGACATCTAGAGGAACAAAGAACAACAGTCAGGGGTATATCTGTTCCTGAGGCACTAGATTGTTCCCATAAGAAAAAGGTCACTTATAGCATCTACCACATCCCAAGCATAGAACAGGTAGTTGCTGGCAATGATGATGATAGCAATAGCAGCATTGACAGTGATGAAGAAAAGCAATAGTAGCTGCTATTATTTGTACTAAATGCTTACCAACTCCCTGTGACAATTAAATACAAATATTGTATGCCAACTGCAATATAAGACAGAAAACACAAAAAGGAAGTTATCTCTACTTAGTCAATTAAAAGTTATTAATATAAGAGATGAGCTGAACCCAAGTTTCTTGACTTGTTCCATGCTGAATTCAGTTCCAGTAGGAACACACAAGGATCTGAAAATAAAACATATGGGCTTTAACTTTTTCAGTTTCCAGCATTGCATTAGGATATTAATTGAATGATGATTCAAACTGCCATTCAGAGCCTATATTAATTCATTTCTAATCTTTCTCTGAAAGAATAAGTCTGAAATTTCTTGTCTTTGGAATTGGAACTATACCATGTGATATTAGCATTTCAGCATTTTTTTTCCTTTTTTTTATTGGTTGTTCAAAACATTACAAAGCTCTTGACATATCATATTTATACATTAGATTCAAGTGGGTTATGAACTCCCATTTTGACCCCAAATACAGTTTGCAGAATCACATCGGTTACACATCCACATTTTTACATAATGCCATATTAGTAACTGTTGTATTCTCCTACCTTTCCTATCCTCTACTATCCCCCCTCCCCTCCCCTCCCATCTTCTCTCTCTACCCCATCTACTGTAATTCATTTCTCTCCTTGTTTTTTTTCCCATTCCCCTCACAACCTCTTATATGTAATTTTGTATAACAATGAGGGTCTCCTTCTATTTCCATGCAATTTCCCTTTTCTCTCACTTTCCCTCCCACCTCATGTCTCTATTTAATGTTAATCTTTTCCTCCTGCTCTTCCTCCCTGCTCTGTTCTTAGTTGCTCTCATTATATCAAAGAAGACATTTGGCATTTGTTTTTTAGGGATTGGCTAACTTCACTTAGCATAATCTGCTCTAATGCCATCCATTTCCCTGCAAATTCCATGATTTTGCATTTTCTAACTCCACTGTCCAAAATCTCAGCTAAATAACACAATCATCTATGAGCTTTCTATAAATATACAAAAAGGCCTTCATCACAGACATTCTTAATTAGAATAAGCCAAAGTACAAAAAGACAGTCTAGCAAAGGGGAAAAAAAAAGAACCAGAGAGACCTCAAATATTTAAATATCAAACACAGGCTATAAAACAAACATGTGTACCATGTTCAAAGATATAAACGCTAAGCTTGAATACTTCATCAGGGAATGGAAATTATAAAAGGAGACACAAAACAAGTATGCTAAAACAGAACAATACCATGAATTAAATTAAGACTTCAATGAATGGGTTTAAGAACAAATTAAACATGGCAAAAGAAAGAATTAGTGATACAGGATATTATCTGGGATGAAGCATAAAGAGATAAAATAAAACATATAAGAATAGGAAAAGTAAAATAAAGAATATAAAGAAAAGGTAAATAAAGAGAGAAAATGGGACAAAGGCAAATCTACAGAGACAATGTCTGAGATTTACAAAACTGATGGACAAAACCAACACACAGATTCAAGAAGCCTGCAATCCCAGTGACTTGGGAGGTTAAAGCAGGAGGATTGTAAGTACTAGACTAGTCTCAGTAACTTAGTGAGACCCTGTCTCAAAATAAGAAAATAAAAAGGGCTGAAGGTGTGGTTCAGTGGCAAAGCACCCCTGGAGACCATAAAAAAGAAAAAAAAAAAAAAAAAAAAAGCCAGTCACCTTCAAAGGTAACAAGAGCAATAACATAAGTCAGAAATAAGTGAAATCTTTAATAAAGAAAACAAACTAGTCAGGCACAGTGGCACATGCGTGTAATCCCAGCAGCTCAGGAGGCTGAGGCTGGAGGATCAAGTACAAAGCCAGACTCAGCAATGGTGAGGTGTTAAGCAACTCGGTGAGACCCTTTCTCTAAATAAAATATAAAATAGGGCTGAGGATGTGGCTCAGTGGTCCAGTGCTCCTGAGTTCAATCCCCTGTACCCCTCCCACCTCCCACCCCCCAAAAAGAAAACAAACTAAAATGTTTTCAGAACATTGGATATTCTGGTCTAACATGGGGGGTGGGAGGTATTGGGGGGATAAAGACTGAAATGAAAATATGTTTGTATCCCTTTTTTTTGCTGAAAAAATAAATAAACTTTAGAGAATTATATATATATTCATTCTTTTTGATTATTTTGAGTGTAGTAAAGCTATCTCATATTAAATAAGTACAGCTTATTGTATGTTAATTTTACCTCTGTAAAGCTGTTCTACAAAGAAGACATTAGATGCAATAATGCAGTACTTACAAGTAAAATTTATAGGACTGGGAATGTAGCTCAGTGATAGAGCTTAACATGAGTGAGGCCCTGGGTGCAATCCCCAGAAACACACACACACACACAAACAACAAAAAATAAAATATATGTCAAGAACATTTCCCAGGTTCTGAATTGATCATTAACCAGAGCAGGGAACCCAGAGAGAGCAGAAATTTGTTTTGTTTTATATGAGAGAATGGCAATGGGAGGTAAAAGGCTGAAGACAAAAATAATGAGCTTCATTTAGATAAGTTAAAACTTGGAATCCAGATAAAAAGAGGAGATTGGTGTCCGAGTCTATAAACGTTACTTATAAATGCAAATACTTAGGGCTAAATTAAAGGCTGTAGATGAAGTCAGTATGTCTGGAGTTCAGATTGTAATTGTTGTTCTAAGCTGTATATGAAAAGGTCTGTGCTTTTTCCAGTTTGTGCTAAAGATCAGAAAGTAATGAACATTTGTCCATTAAAACAATAAACTCGTAAAAGAGAAGATATTCCTGTTAGATAAAAGTGATAAGAATTCTCCAGAATGAGAATACTGCTGGGAAAACTATATAGCAAGATCAAATTGAAAAGACTAGGAAAGCTACCATACCATTTGGCTGGGTATTTCAAGACATTTCACAAAGAATTTATATTCAATTTCCTACTAAGAAGATCATACTGGACTCAACAGCTGTTTACTGAAAGAATAAGCCTAGAGAGAAAGCAGACAGTATAATGAAAGATGCTGCCTAGTAGTAAGTATTCAGTAGATAGGATCTTCATTACCCATGTACAGGATTATCCAAACCCACTGAGTTGCAAAAGTCCAAAAAGAAATATTCACTGATAAACCAACCAACTTGTTATAAAATTAATAATGGCCCAAACCATTGTTCAACATCAGCTACTACTTATGCTCACTGCTGTAACCCCTTTGGTCAGCCTTTTAGTGAATGTTGATGTTACAAATATGAGCCAATGCAATGCAAATATGAACAAATTGGAATCACAATTCTTACAAAAGATAGAAGTCTATCTGAAGTTTTGTTTTATATGGAAGAAAACTATAAATATAGAAAACCAGCCTTCATCCCTGACATTCTTAATCAGAAAATCATTTAAATAACATATAAAGCAAGCCTAAGATTTGAAAATCTGACAAAGCCAGGACTTTTACAATGATGGCTCCAACAAAAACTCCATCATTCCTGTTGGTGGCTAAAAATTATAGGCTTCTAGAGACAACAAATGAAAATAATGATTGCAGCAGATTTTTAGCTCAACTAAAGGGTAAGATTTCCCTTCTTTATAACTTTTAATGAAAAACTGCTAAATGGGGAATTTCTCTAGAAGTGAAAAGTAGAAAGCACATTTCTAGCTTTCTCTGTCCCTTCACTTACAACTCTCCAGAAAAGAAGTAACCTCTTGGCTGACGAGTTAGTCTGCAGCCAGACTCAACCGGCTCATTCCTTTCCTCTTTTCAGAACCAGCTGGTTTGTAGGATCTAACATAGCTCTTTGACATCCCTGTTATAGGTGTAGCCTCTGTCTCTATGGGGGAGATAGGTGCCAGTGACAAGGTCAGTATGTTTCTGTAATTCAGAGGTGAAGTATTACAAGTCCAATTGGTCATAAATCTACAGTTATGTCCTATTATCACTTTCTTAGTAGCAAAATTAATGCTCTAATTTCCATTTATCTTTGGTCTCATTTTTCAACTGATTACCTAGCTGGGAAGAAAAAACAAAGATTTTTTTTTAAATCAATCTCCTAAAGCTACAAGCAAAGACAAGAGGCAAAAATAAAAATAAATCACAGAGAAGACCTCTTTCTTTTTTTCCCCATCTTCATTATTTTTGAAAGTCTAAATTAAGAAACCACAAGTGTAGTTGATAAGATGGTTTTGTCATACCAAACAAACAGCCTTAATTCTTTAACCACAGTATTAGCATGATCACAGGAGCTCAGCAAAGATTGAGAAGTGAAAGCACTGAAGACCTAGTGATGGGCACTAAACTATGGTTAAAAAAAAGAAAGAAAGAAAGAAAGAAAGAAAAGAAAACTAAAACAAAACTCAACCAGGTACAAGATCAGATTTTGAAGCAATGTCTAGTTAGGTTAGATACTCCCATATTTTAAAGATTATTCTGGATTTAAAATTCTAATTTTTTCTCTCTAAAATTCTTGCAATTGCGTATATCATTTTAAGTCATGGTTTTGATATCTTCTTTAGCAGTTCAACAAAGTTCAGCTACAGAAACTGTGAATAAACATAAGCCTCTTATTCATCAGGAAAAAATGTGTATAAGACCCTGTTACTGCTCAGAGTTTGGGAAAGTATTTAATCACGTAACATATGTAAAAAAGTTTATCAAAATTCCTGACACATTTTAGTTTTGTCTTTTTTCTAAGGCCTGCAGGTATGGTCTTTTGCCACTAGATGGCAATGCAGCATCAGTAGGTCCAAAGTTGGCCAACCTACCAAGGGAAATCTGGATTTCATTTAACTGCTAAAGTGAAATATGTAAAAATTAAATTTTTCTTAGTATCTGATAAGAAGGATGGTAAAACGTTGGATATTTGAAGGGAGAGAATATGATAATTTCATATTCTCTAAGATTTTTTGTTTGTTTGTTTGTTTTACTTTTGTGTAGTACTAGGGATTAAAACCACAGACACTTTACTACTGAGTTACATCTCCAGTCATTTTTAATTCTTATTTTGAGACAGGATTTCACTAAATTGCTGAGTCTGGCCTCAAATTTTCAATCCTCCCACCTCAGCTTCCTGAGTCAGTGGGATTACAGATGCATAACACTATACCCAGCCCTATGAGAAATAAAGTGCTAATGATGCCCTTACTTATCGTTTAAAAATCTTAATTCATTTTAATTAAGAATGTGAATAATTTTATAAAAAAGACATTGTTCCAAAGTAAGACACATGCTGAAAGATAATAAAAATGTTTGAACATTTACCTCTGACCCCAAACTGAGAGAAATAATCTCATCCTCAAAAGCAGAATGTGTGTCAATATGAGGAGGAATTCCTGAGATAAAAAATATAACATGTCATTTCATTTTTCCTTGTAGAAAATTTAAGATGATTCTAAATGTAGCCTCATGCAATTATGGTGAAAACATTGATTATCAAAAAGGTACTATAATTTTAGTTAAAGGGAAACAAGGTAATGTAACTAAACAAAATTAAACTTAAAGCTAAACTAAAAATAACTTCATGATAAAGTACCATTAGAATTCTACAATCAAGGCTTGGGAGTCAGTGCTTAACTAGGACACTTATCCAAGCCCAGCCCAAGAGGAAGACGTGAAAGATGAATAAGTGTCATTGCTTCCCTTGAATTCTGAATTCCCATGTACTTGGAGAATAAAGGCAATAGCCATGTGTGAAGACTGAGCATATCTAATAATTAAGATAAGGCTTCTTCTACTGATCTATCAATCTGTTAATTGAGCACCTCTTAGTAAAGAAACTAAGAGGATAGTGAAAAGATATAAAACAAGACCTAGTCCCTGTCTGCAAGAAGTTTACAAACAAGTGGAAAGACAGGTTAATAAACAATAAAAAAATACATCAACTATTGCCATTTATAAAACCCTCAAAATTATGTGATTATTTCAAATATCAGATAAAGATGTTGCTAACAAAGGCAAAAAATCTACAACCTAAAGATTTTCCACTAACATGACATCCTAGAATTGTCTTCTATATTCTCAAATAGAGAAAGTGGCATTCAACCAATTAACTTTCTTCCCTTCTTTAAATTATTCAGTTCTTTCATTATAGAAGATTTCTGTTTTAAGCAGTCACCTCCTTCTCTAAATAAAATGTTGAGAAGCAAAACAAAAAAAAAATTACTAACATCAATTTATATCAGTCTTTTAAGACTTTTTGACTAATGTTCCTCAAGGGGTTGAGGCGTGGATTTGCAAGAAATTAAGATAAACATAAATATTGAATATAAGCAAAGTTAGAGTTTAAGCTAACTATCAAATACCTTTGATCTTAAAATGTTATATAATCTTCTTAATTCTGAAATATATAACTGGTATTTTAAAAGAATAAATACTTACCATGCCCAGGTTCATACTGATTTACAGTCAACTGATCAGGTTTATGCTTAATGTAACCTTTCTTCAGCCATTTCTCCAAAATGCTATCACAAATGTCAGGAAGACCTGAAATCAGCAATCATAAAGGCAAAACATATTAAAATAATTACTTTGCATGTTTCACCCAAAATAAAAAAGTCACTCTGATATAAATCAAACAGATTTAATGTAGCAGTCAGATCTATTAATATAACAATGAGCTTATAAACAAAACATCTTAAGAATCTATGTATGTCATTAATTTTATCAAATAAAAAGTCTAAAATAATAATTTCACTAACAACAATTTGAGTATTTTATAAAATAATAACAAAATAATAAAACTTAGTATGTATTGATTATTCCTTATCTAAAATGTTTGGTACTAGAAATTTTCAGATTCTGGAATTTTTTCAGATTTTGAAATATTTGCATATATAACAACAGATATTTCAGAGATGGACCTAAATTTAAACAAAATTCACTCAAGTTTCATATATGCATCTTATTTACATAGTCTGAAAGTAATTTCATATAATATTTTTAGTTTGCCTAAGTAGTTTTTCTGTTTGTTTGGAGTTTTTTTTTTTATTTTTTTTTGGTACTGGGAATTGAAGCCAGAGATGCTTAACCACTGAGCCATAACCCCAGCCTTTACACACACATACACACACACACACACAATTTTCTTTTTTAGAGACATGGTCTTGCTGAGTTCCTTAGGGCTTCGCTAAGTTGCTGAGGCTGGTTTTGAACCCGTGATCCTCCTGCCTCAGCCTCCTGAACCTCTGGGATTAGAGGCATGCACCACGTGCCCAGCACCTATGTTTTGACTGACCCGTCACATGAACTCATATGGGTAATGCATGTGGCATCACATTAGTATTCAAAACTTTTCAGATTTTAGAGAATTTTGGATTTTCTAATTAGGAATAATCAACCTGTTCATTATATATTAGAAATTAACCTGTTCACTTTCTTTTTGTTATGTTAAGTATTATATTTATTTTATATAATTTTAAATTATTGTCTTTAAAATACCACATTTTTCAAGTGATAGGAGTCATGGGAGTCATAAGTGTTAGTCCATGGGAGTCATAAATGTTATTTCACAATGAACGAAAAGCCTTAAATAATATCAAGGACATAAAAGCGAGCCATATTAAAAAACTGGTAAGGAATATGAAAAATATTCATAAAAAATGATATACAAATGCTTAACCTCATTACTAATTAGGAAATTAAAAATTTAAAAGTTTTATAACATCACATGTAAGAAAATGTGAAAGGAAAATGGTGCACACTTGGGGAGAATATGTTGGCACAGCTGTTTTGAGGAACAATTTGTATCTTGTAACAATGTCAAATGAGCATTAATGTTTAACCCAATAATTCTATTTCTTGGCAGTCTCTCTTGAGAACACATTTACATTGTACTTAAGGAAGCACACACAAAGATATTCATTATAGCACTATATGATAAAAACTAGAAATAACCTAAATGCTTATCAAGAGAAAACTAACTGAATAAGCTATTATGGAACTTTCAATAAAATGAAAAACTACATAAGATATTCAAGATATATCACGAAGGAAAATGAACATGTTGGAGGGATGCATGTAATATATGAATATACAATTTATACAATATAATACTACATATATTAAACTACATATTTTAGTAGGTAAATACTTGGATGTACACTTATCTTTTAAAGGATTAGAAGAATATATGCTAAACTTGTAATATCACAAACTTCTTAAAAGAAAGAAGTAGTTTTATTTGTATGTTCAAATTTTTTTACAACAAAATATTACCATTGTGTCCATGTACAAGTATACCACAATAAATCCTGCCTATATACATAATTATAATACACTTATTTTTAAAATATAATAATAGGGCTGGGGTTGTGGCTCAGAGGAAGAGTGCTCGCCCAGCATGCATGAGGCACTGGATTCAATCCTCAGCACCACATAAAATAAAATAAAGGTATTATGTCCTCCTGTAACTAAAAAATAAATGTTTAAAATATATATATGTGTATATATAACAATAATCATAGAAGGGAAATCAGTAGAGCAGAGCAAATGGATGAGGGAGAAGGGAAGGGAATAGGAAAGTTCTGGGGAATAAGATTGATCAAACTGTTAGATACACATATGAATATGGCATAATGGATCCCACTATAATGTATAATTATACCAATAAGAAATACAGTAAGAAGCTAAAAATATAAAAATAATACCATTTATCTAATTAAAAGGCTTTAATAAATATATCAAAAGTTTACCTACAAATAAAACATACATTTTTAGCTATGACAAACTTCAAATATACAAGTCTTTTTTTATAAACTCATATTTATTATTAACAATTACTTACCCCCCGGTAATGGCTTATCTTTATCTACATTATTGTTCTCATAGTGGAATTCATAACCAAAATGCTTTACTCTTCTGTGTTTTAAGGATTTCTGAACTGTGTGAAGAGAAAAAAGAAAACTATTTAGGAGGAAAAAAATGCAATCCTTCATATATTTCAGTCAACATTATGAGTATGGATTTGTTTAGAATGATAACTTTTGTTGACTGCTAAATTACTGTCTTTGAAAACATTAACCATTCTGTTCATATCCACTGTTCTTTCAAGTCTAAAATTGTAACAAACACATGAAGAGATTCACCTAATCACTGTGAAAGACATAAACATACACACTGCCACTCACAAGACTGCTAATGATCTGGAAAGTCAGAGTAACTCTAATTTGCAAATAACACCAGGAGGCTTTGGCTACACTACAGTGGTATGGTACTGCACTGCTGATTCCTCAGAGGAAATCTGCCTTAGTGTAGAAAGGAGCAAATAAGATAATATATGTGAAAAGACTTAAAATGTTAGCTGTATAATGCTAACTAATAAATATTCATCAGTTTGGAGTTTAAAATTGATAGCTATATAAATGTTATCTACTATTAGTGTTCCTAAGAATTATTGGTATGACTTGCCTAACACTGGATACAGGCTACTTTCAATGAACTTGAGGAAATTTTAAAGTTTTAATAAACCAAAGCAGGGAGGGAAGGAAGAGTAGTGACAGAACATTTTGCAGAACTTTTAAACATGATATTCGGAAAGTTTTACTTACAATTTTGATTGTCTGTATCTTCTGTCCAAATAATACTTTCCAAAAGCATTTTCTCATCCTCAGACGAAATAATTTCTTCCACTACCATGAGTCCTGGAGGTAAAGGTTGAAGCCCCATCTCCTTCCATTGTGCTAGGGGAAATCAAATTAAAATAGTTACATATAAAACAGAAAATTTTTATATACAGATAATTCTGTCCAATAGTCATTTATCAACTCAGAAAATTCTCATATAAATAAGAATGCTAAAAGGCACACAACATATTGAAATTATAGGTAGGCTTGGTAATACATGCCTGTAATCCCAATGGATCAGGCTGAGACAGGAGGATCACAAGTTCAAAGCCAGCCTCAGCAAAAGTGAGGCACTAAGCAACTCAGTGAAATCCTCTAAATAAAATACAAAATAGGGCTGGAGATGTGGCTCGGTGGTCGAGTGTCTATGAGTTCAATCCCTAGTACCACGTGCCCCCCATTCCCCCCCAAAAAAAGAAATTACAAAAACAAGGACCAAGATCAAAATTATGGCATATTTTATTCACCCAATTCCCTTCAGCATATAGAACAGTACTAAGTATACTGTTTGATCATAATTCACTTTTTAATCATCACTAAAAGATAAGGTTTCTCACAATATTCACAGTATATAACTCTACAACAAGGTCAAGGTTATCTTTGAATATTAATTCAAGAATTTAGTTGCCCATTTTTACTCTTCAATCTCTTCATACTAAATGTGGTCAAGTAATAGAAAAATGTAAACTAGCACAGAGCTTTCTAAAGAAATTTAAAAATCACGTAAGAAGAATTATTTAATACATATTAAAATAAATTTAAGTTTCTATGTCCTTCAAAGTTTTAGATAGGTACAGAAGGAAAGTGAAAAAAATTTCTACCAGATTAAGGGAATACATATATTAATATCTACTATTAAGTATCCAATTGTTCACATTGCAGAAATGATTTCTAAAGATTTTCAGCCAGGCAAATATATCTTAGAATTATTTAATATAAAAATTTACAAAAATAATAAGTACCCACTAGATTCTGTTAATAGCACTTTGTAAATATAAATAGTAAATCACTTGATAAGTATAGACCAAGTGCCTACTATATGCCAGAAATTATATTATTTATTCAAATTTTGTTAAGAAAAGCTTTGGGAAGAATTCCTTAAAGATAGATAATTCATAGTACAATTAAGTTATATTTGGTTTCCTAAACATCCACCTGTTTTTAAAAAAAAAATTAAAAATATCTCTTGTATTCTATTGTGTAACAATAATTTTGCAAAAAAAAAAATTAAAATTAAGCTCTTATATTTGCTCTTCAGCAGATATAAAAAAGTATCAAAACATTTGTAACCAGGCACATTGTCACATGCCTATAATTCCAATGGCTCAAGAGGCTAAGGCAGAAGGATCAAAAGTTCAAAGCCAGCCTCAGCAACTTGGTGAGGTCCTAAGCAACTTAGCAAGATCCTATCTCTAAATAAAATATAAAAAAGGGTTAGGGATATGGCTCAGTGGTTAAGTGCCCCTGGGTTCAATACCTGATACCAAATAAATAAATAAATAAATAAATAAATAAATAAATAATAAAAGTTCTTATTTCAATTAAAAATTATTTCCAAGGTTATAAATGTGATTGCTACAGTCTTAGAAGTATACCTGGATATAATGCTAATGAAGGATATCATATAAA
Organism: Callospermophilus lateralis; assembly: GCF_048772815.1. NCBI lineage: Eukaryota > Metazoa > Chordata > Mammalia > Rodentia > Sciuridae > Callospermophilus > Callospermophilus lateralis. The sequence continues at coordinate 119,680,436 of NC_135306.1, read as the reverse complement.
GAATACTCCAAGCTCACTTTGTACAATTCCTTTCTGAACGTCCTATATACTAAATGGAGTGAGGCAGAGGAGGCAATCTAAGAACAGTACTTCCTGATTACTAGCTACTCCTTCACCATTCAGTTTTCAAAAACTAATCAGAAACAAAGTACAAGAATAATCTAGTTTTTAAAATCTGTGACGCCTAAGTCAGATTTAAAATTAAACACAGGGACACTGAGAAGTATAATTTCTACATATATATTTAAAAAGAGTCTTTAAAAGTTTTCCTTTAAGTCTCATTTTACAAAAACATAAATTTGATCATATTTTACCCAGTTACCTACCCCCAGGATATCTAAACATCTCTTTTATTGCTAAATAAATAAAAAATGGATATAAAATTAGATATCTGAATTACAGTTCATCTCAATACATTTCATATCTATGGGTAGAGGTAAAAAGGTGTAACACTCCCTATAGCAATTGTACAAATAAGTCTATAAAGCTATTACTTAAATTATTCAGTTCCTCTATTACACTATCCACAACTATTGTATGGACAGCACAGAAATGAAAGTATTCACCAACACTGAAAGTCCATTGAATAACACCCTATAAAGTTTTGGGGATTTCTGCCCGCTCTTCAAAAAAGATGAAGATTGACATACATCACTTGGATCACAGTTGATTCTTAAGTGATTAATTCAAAGCTTCCGGGTACATACTGTGAAATAAACTGATCTGAATCCTCAATATTAAACTCTGAAAAGTAAAATTAGGTAGCAAAGTTCTAAATTAAGTAACAGGCATAATAAATGTATTGTTTGCTGGCTGTGGTGGCACACATCTGTAATCCCAGCTACTTAGGAGGCTGAGGCAGGAGGATTGCAAGTTCAAGGCCAGCCTGGTTAACCAAGTAAGGCTGTGTCTCAAAATAAAACAAAAAGGGCCGGGGATGTAGATCAAGGATAGAGTGTTTGGCTAGCACTTGCTAGGCACTGGGTTTATTTCCCAATACTATAATGAATAAACAAATTAATTAATTAATCATTAGTTTGTGAGACCTCCTGAAGGGCAGACCATGTATTATTCACCACTATATCCTTTAACTACTAGCCCCAAGTCTGGCACAAATAGGTGCTTAAAGAATATATGTCAGAGGACTGCTTTACCAATGGCCTTTTGTTTCACAGTAACTGAACTCCCATCCAACTTATGCCCATGAAAAGAAAACTCACAAAAGCTTCCCAGATGGTGTATCATAATGCATTCTACTGTCATGTATAACTAATTAAAACAAATAAAAAAAGAAAAAATTTGAAATAAAAAATAACTTATAAGATGATAATTAGGTCATATGATTATATGTAAATATAATATGTAAGTATATACACAAGTATATATTACTTGGAATGATTATGATTATCATGATTAAAGTAATAATTATAAAAAGGATGAAAAGCATTATCTTTTAGCATGCAATATGTTTTCTCACTGCAGCAACACTAAAATCACAAAATCAATTCCTATTGTACTTTTGCATAGTTAAACATGAATACAGGATAACCTTAAATTTTATTGATGTTAAATATTTTTTTTAAAAAAAGAAAACTTACAAAGGCAAGAACCATTATTTAAAAAATAACTATATAATACCTTTATGATAATACCTTTTTCCACAAAATTCAAGTACAGAATAATCTTTTGTCCTAAATCATCCACTATTTCTTTTCCATTGAGGGTAACATAGGCTTTTCTGGATTCTTCTGTAGTTGTGTATCTTACAAATGAATAGGGCTTGTTAGGTGGCATTAAGAGAGCTTCCACAAGTCCACATTTCTCTAAAACTGGGAGCAGTTGCTTCCTACTCACACTATTACCCAAACCACCATTGGCAACAACCAGGCTCTTAAAAAAAAAAAAAAGAAAGAAACATGATCAATTGATATCAACTTGTTTGTTTTAAAATAAAGTTATTTTAAAATAATTTTCAACAAAGATGTAATTAAAAAGAAATTTTTTGTGGTAATTACTTGTTAATTTCATTCAAAGTATGTAAACCAATTTACTAAATATCTGAAGAATAAAAAGAATTCCTATGTTGTAAATAACATTTGTTTTTAAATAGCCAATTTCTGTAAAATATTCATTTCTTAATAACTATAAATGCAAATTTAAAATGACTTTTTATCATTTAAAAACAAATTTAGCATAATGAAAGGGAAGAAAAGAGGAAGAATGGGAAGAAACAAGCAGTTTTATGATACTTGCTTTTTTCCAGAGAATGAATGTTCTATATTCTTGTTATCTACCTAATCTTGATTAACATAATCTTTACAAGAAGTATATTTATTTGAGTAATATGAGCCTTTTAGAGGAAGAAACTGAAAATCAGAACAATTAGGTTAAGGTGGTGATTAGGAGGAGCTGGTTCCAAACCTATTTCTACTAGTTTTACAGAATCCACACTTTTAATACAACTATTATAAAATGGTTACTAAAAACTAAAAGTAAAGGTATTAGCTCAAAGAAAAATCAATTATAGGTTCTATTGAGCATAAAATATGAACATTTCCCTAAGGAAATTAATTCAGTCTAAGTAATTTAGTCAATTTGCAGTTAAAATTGTTTCCTTTGTAAGTTTTGTGCTTCTTGTCATCTACAGTCCTACACTAAGCTTTATTCAAGAGGTTTTGGGTTGGAGAGTCCTCCTGTCTTCATTCTGATGTTTATAGCCTTGTGTCCTTATATCTCTATACTTAAAAACCATTCTACACAATATTAAGAGCTCGATTTATGACCTATGATTTCTAAAAATGTTACAGTATAACAAAAGTAAACCATGGTCGGTCTCCTCTCATTCACTTTATCATTTTATACCAGGTGTTGGTAAAATTCTAAAGAGACTCAGATAATAAATATTTTAAGAGTTTGAAAGCCACATAAGTTTCTGTAATATAGTCCTGGCTTTATTTATTTCTTATTTTTTTTATTTTTTTGGTTGTAGATGGACACAATACCTTTATTTTGTTTATTTTTTTATGTGGTGCTGAGGACTGACCCCAGTGCCTCACACATGCTAGTTGAGTACTCTACTACTGAGCCACAACTCCAGCCCCCTGGTTTTATTTTTTAACAAGCCCATAAAATGTAAAATCCATTCTTAACTCATAAGCCTAATTTGCTCTTAGGACAATTGTTTGATGACCCCCTAATTTATTCCAAGTTTAAGATTAGGTATTAGTTTTGTTATACAAAATGAAAGTTATCTATAACCTTGTTTAAAAAGGATGTGAAAGAATTACCATTAATTGGATAAGAAGAAAAGTGAAACTATTTTGTCATAGAGTATCCAATACTTTATATGCATACAAGTATACACATATACATAGTAAACAAATTCAGTACTACAATACTATATTAAAGGACAGAAAATTTATTTTCAGATGGCAATTTATTTGCCCTGGACCTCAGTCAATGAGCATTGTTTTTTGATTAAAATGCCAAAATAATTTGCTTATATGTAGTCACATATAATCACAAAAACATTTCCATATCCCTAACTCTGAGAGACAGAGTGGGTTAAATTTTGTTTTTTTCCTATTCCCACACATGCAATACAACCCAATAGAAAATATTTCTATGATTTCTAGCCATCAAAAACTGTGAGGATTTCTCCCCAGCAGCAACCAGTATATTTTGCAGCAGATTCTCCAGGAGAAACTAGTTAAAGTGTCCTCTAATTCTGTTTAATTCTGACACTATCAGATCCCACAGGTTGAGAGGTCAGTCCCACGAGATTGCCTTCACGTTCAGATGCCACAGCAAACAGTACGTTGTCTCCTATATTTCTGACAGTATGGTTGTAAATGGTTCCCAGGACCCCCTCCTCAGGTTCAATTAATTTATTAGAGAAGCCCACAGAGCTCAAGCAAACACTCTACTTACATGCACCCACTTATTATAAAGAGTACTACAAAGGACAGAGATGAACAGACAGATGGAAAAGATACACAGGGTAAAGTTGTGGAAAGGGAAGAGAGAATCCATTCCCTCTCTGCTACATCACCCTCCAGGAACCACTACCTGTTCCACTATCCAGAAATTCCTCTGAACTCTGTCCTTTTGGGTTTTTATGGAAGCTTCATTATGTAGGCAAATAATGAAAAAGTTTTGTAAATAAGGTCTAGTAAATGAAAAAAGATTTACTGTATATTATCAAAATACTTTATAACACAGGTAAGGTTGAGAACAGAAGAAAGATTGTATTAGGATACAGAAGATCTGGCTTACAAGATCAACCACTTACTAGTTTAAATCAATGGATAAATCATAATCTCTCAAAACTTTATAGTTTTCTCAGCTATTTCATAAGGACTTTTAGGAAATTAAATATGATAATGAATATAAGTTTGTTTTATCAACTGAAAAGACTTGTATATTGTTATCATTAATATAAACCCATAACTTATTCTAGTGCAAAGAATAGTTACTGATTAGCAAACCTTTTGGGTTATGCGATGGCCCAAAATCTAAAGTTAGGCCCTATCATATGTATATTTAATGTGGAGGTAACACACAACTACAGTCTTGAGCAATTAACAATATAAATAAAACACATTTACATACCAATATATGTACATTCAAATAATAATAATATTTTAGATCACCTGAGTGGCATAGGATACTGCCTCGATGCCTTCATGTCTCAGCAAAGTATTCCTGGCTTTAATCTGTTTCCTTAAGAATTTCTTCTCAGTTTTACTGAGTTTGATATTACTTTGATGGTTGGTGTCCATAGCAACACTATTAAAAAAAAGTAGTAAAAAATGTCAACCTTAAGATTCCCTAAAGGAACAATTATAATAATGTTATTCATGTCCTATAATTTATAAAAATATTTACATGACAATTTTTTTAAAATTCTTTATTTACCTTTCACCAATCCAAAGAAATGAGAACAGACAGACATGGGAAATAAAGGAATATCTAAGAAGGTAGTAAGATAGGAACATCTAATAACATTTCTGAGGGTTCTAAGAAATGTTTCAATGCTTTAGTCCATTAAGCACACAGTTCTACCCATAGGTGATGAATGCCATTACTATAAAGTCCAATATAACACTGGCATAGATAAATTTCACTATCACAATGTAAGACATGGAGGAGGAGGAAGAGGAAGAGGGATAAGAGGAGCAATAGAGGGAAGAACCATACAAAAAATTGACAGAAGAACATAAAATAAATACAATTCTACTTATAATAAAGTTCAAAATCCAAAAGCAAGCCATTACTGTTTAGATATTAAATATATATATTAAATATATATAACAAAGTTAAAATAAAAGCAATAAAATGATAAACACAAAATTTAGGAGAGAGGTTATATCTGTGGGAAAGGGAAAGAAAACTGATGAGAGTGTCACGTGGAAGCATCATAGGTATTTCTCAAGCCAGAAAACAGGTACAGGTGTTTGTACTACTATTTTAAAAGCTGTATATATTATATATTTTATAGCTATAATTTTAAATAATAGAAATAAGAACCCTATAAAACTATTCATTTTGTTGAAATATATCAATCATCAAACGTGTCAATCATCAAATTTGGGAATTATTAAGTACACCCAAAGAGGCTTTTATAATCATTAAAAATCAGCACCCTACACCATGCTTTATCACAATAGCCAATTTTATTTTGTTCACAGAATTTAACATAATTTATGATTCACCCGTTAGCTTAACTCCCCCATCATGATGTAACCCCCAAGAGAGCAGGAATGCCAACACACAGTAGGTGCCCAGTGAATACTGTTGAAGGTATAAATATTAAATGTATGAATACACATATTCCTATTATAGTCTCACCCTGCAGCATACAACTATAATACATACCATGTGCTTTCAAAAAGTTTAAGTTCGACAAGGCAAATACCAAACAATGAAATCATATGACACATCTGTAAGTGCTAATGGTACAGTCATTAAGTGTGACATGAATTAGATCCAAAAACATAAGATCAGTGTTAACTAAAGTTGGGAAAACTTCAAACCAGAAAGGGTTCCATTCTCAGTACTGGAGGATAAGAACATTATAGAGTCATATGAAGAAGAAAATATTTAGTGAGGTGGTAAAGAACAGAAACTAAAACAGAAAAGAGTATGTCTGGCAAAGACAGTGTGATACAGAAATAATGTTTTTTTGAGCAGAGATGTTTGCTGACCCTCTAGTTCCACTTTGCACACTTCAAAATTTAGGGGGTTAAGTAAAATTATATTTAAAAATGGCTAACAGTAGAAACTCTCATTACTAGTCTTTAAGTATACAATTAAAAAAAAACACCAAGTTTGTTGAAATGCCAGCTCTCCAGCTTCCTAGTACACAGGGCACGTGTGATAGGAAGGAAAACCAGTAAGACAGGCTGGTTAGACAGCATACTAGGGAGATGAGAGATGAGAAAATATGTAATAACCCAGCTTGGCAAGTAGAAATGTTGGCCTGGTCTACAATGGAGTTATAGAAAGAAAGGAAATGAGGAGAGGGGAAAGAGGAAGGGTAAAAATCTTTTCAGGTAGAATCAGTACACCTTGATTGCCACTCAGATGTGAGGAAGAAAGGAATAAAAGATAGCATACTAATAGTACACAGACTGAGTGATTGAGAGACTAGTGATGTCATTTCAAAACTGCAAAGTCAAGAGGAAGGTTGGGAAGGGCCACTTGAGGAGGAAAGTATTGAGTCAGATTTAGGATATGATATGTTTAAGGCATTGGTGAGAAACAGTCTCAATGTCTGCCTAGCAGTTGACAATACTAAGTAGCTCCTAAGAAGACCACTAAGGTTGGACAACCTGAGGAGTAATCATTAGAGAGGAAGAGAATAAATGACTGGATATTGGTAACATTGCTCAAATTATTTGTTCTAATATCTGTTCCCTTCCACTAGACTATGAGCTCTTTGAGGAATTAAGTCATATTTTCCCTAGTTACCCTAGACCCTTCTTCAGTGCAGTGTTTAGGAGTCCAACTAGCTGAATGATCCTGACTGAGTTAGTTACATATATCTGTGCTTCAGTTTCCGTAAATATGAATAAGGATAATAATAGTAGTGCCTCTCACAACTTTTTTAGGATTAAATTTATCTGTTACTACATTACTGTTAATTTTCTTTCGAGCCATATCAGAATGGTTTAACAAAACAAAGAATAGTTGAGGGCTTTCAACAGACTATTTTACAGTCATTCCATTCTAAATTCTCCATCTTTCTAAGAGCAACTTTGTAGTATGTCATGGAAAACAAATAGTGAGTATACTACAAATTTTTTTCTTGATGTTTCACATAAGCTAAGAATGGAAGAATGAAAAAGAAAAGATGCTGAATACATTTTTTTTTAAGTTTGCCACTAAGAGTCCAACACCAGCAGATGGAGCCTCATACCACATTTTGGTCATCCCTTCTATTTTCTCCCTCCCTCATTCATGCTATATTTTTGCATGTAAAGAAAGACAAATCCAGATAGCCTTGGAAGGTGGTCTCCCACTTCCATTCCTGTGGCTTGGCAATGCAATGGCCCAGCAGAACCGTCAATTCAACAATAACAGGATGTCAGCTGTTGAAGCATAAAGGTACCTCCTTTTCATCAAGGCCACTTCCCTAGCCAGGGAGTTTTCCATTATTGCACAGATTCTCAGTTGCACCTTGGCATATTATAGGAGTAAAGTCACTATTTAGTAGGATATTAGCCATGCTGGGCCCAGTTGAGCATTCCCAGCCTGAAGATATTCTCTGTAGGATAAAAGAGCCTAAAGAATATGCACGCTTTGCAACTTGCTTGCTAGGTAGTTTAACCCTCAATATACCCTGAATACCACCCCAAGTGGCAATTGTAGTATCTATGTCCATGCCCTTCTTAAACAATACAGAGCTTATTTTGAACAAAGTAGTAAGAGGCAAAACAAATGTTCCTGTGCTTATGTAGTCCTGCATTAATAACAATGAGTAAGGCCTGGGGTTGTAGCTCATTGGTAGAGCTCTTTCCTTACATATGTGAGGCACTGGGTTCTATCCTCAGGACCACATAAAAATAAACAAAATAAAGGTATTGTGTCCATCTACAACAACAACAAATTTTTTTAAATAACAATAAGTAGAAAGACCCTAAATTCCCATCAAATGAGGCCTGATTTTAAAGATAGTACAGGTATACAGAGTATACATATAAATCTTTAGAACACACAAGAAATTGGTGACATGGGTTGTCTCCAGGAATGGAAAATGGTAAGATGAATCCAGAAATGAGAATTTTCCTCTTTCATGACTTGAATTTAGTGGCTATTCAAATGCATTTCCTATTTGAAAATAAAGATTTTAAACAACTAGGAAAAATTCCCCTATCACTTATCATATCGTCCCTTTTTGACCCTTTGAATACTCAAAAGTACCTTAGAAGTACTGAAGTACTTTCTAAATGTCTGTGTGTTCATTAATGTGTTTATTCTTTCTCCTACAACTTTTTTTTTTCCTTTCTCCTACAACTTAATGGAATGTCTACTCTGTAAGGAAAGGATTTTGTCTATTAGTCACCATGTAGCACTCAACACCTAAACAAGATCTAATACCCAGTAGCTACTCATTAAACTTTTTAAAAAATAACTAAATAGAATGTGCCATCTTAGTTCCTAAACCTCTCCTCCCCCAGAATTCTGATTCTGGTGGCCTTCTTCAACGTTTTCATTAGCACAGTGTATACCTCTATCTCTGGAGTTCTCACATTGTATTATAGTTACCTGTTTGTGTGTTGGGCTCTCAGAAGGCTGTCATCTACTTAACGGAACAGACTGGGTGCCTGGCATATGGCCAGCAATAAATGTCCAATGAAATCGATCAAAACCACAGGGTGACACCACCACACGCAAGGGGCACAGGGGTTGCTAAACAAAAGCACAGGAATACAGCTCCGTGGGAAATCAGGCCATCAACAAGCTCTCTGCTTCACTGAGTTGACACTGGTCAAAAAAGCCCTAGAAGAGCCATACTAACATGCCCTAGGTGACAAGTGCCTGCCCGGCCCCAAAAACAAGACACAACACACGTGCACCTTCAACCTTAAGTGGATCACCCAGCGCACAGACACAGTACAGCCCACAAACTACAAGGGGAGCGCCGCCTAGATCTTCCTTCTTTCGAGCTTTCAGCCCCAGGCCAGCGACCTAACAAAGAACGAAAAAGTCCGACAAGAGAAAATGAGGACATGCAGCCCTTCGTGCCCGCCAGCAAGAAGTGCCCCACACCTCCGCCTCTGCTCAGGCCGGGTTCTCGCTACTCTGCTGCTCTCTCCCCCGCCAGCCTTTCCACCTAGCCCCAGAGAGCCGTAACAGGCCTTCGCACACCACCGTACCTGGGCGCGGCCATGTTGGAGAACACGGCACTACATTTCCCATGAGCCAGCGGGGCGCGAACAGCGCTCCCACAATCCCCCTCGCTCCCAAAGCCCCAGGGAGCGTTGACCCCAAAAGTCTGTTTGTCAGCCGCTGACCATAACAGTGAAGATTTGGTTCTTTTTCGGACGAATAGTTGTGGTTGGACGTGCCGCTTATTTTTATGGGTCCCTTCTCAAAAGGACAAGGTCACACAGGTCGTGTCCTTCTACTCCATCAATAATAGCCTCCCTCAGCTTGGGCTCTTTGTGCTACTTTAGTCCTGAATCTTATTAGAGGTTTGAGAGGATCTTGGGGTATGAAAGATGGCATCACGTGGGCGGGAGGGAAAGGGTGACATTGCATGAAAGCTCCAGGAGAATGGTGAGTACCCGCAGAGTAATAGAAGGATGTGTTAAAGAAGTCAAGGTAGGAAAGGTGGGGTGTCCCTAAATTATTAGAAAACTTAACGATATTATATCCTGTTTGCCTAAGGGAGGAAAGCTTAGAGAAGTGGAATGGTATGACCAGACCTCCTTGTGGAAAGTGAAAGAAGAGACTAGAATTAAGACAGTTGTTGCAGTGGTAAACAGAAATGTACCGGAATTTTAACTGAGTCACAACAGCGGCAAAGGGAAAGAAAAAAATGTTTGGGCCTGAGCGGGGCCCACACCTGTAATCCCAGCAGCTCCAGAGGCTGAGGCAGGAGGATCCCCAGCCAACCTGGGGGGGGTGGGGGGTGCTGGGGTTGTGGCTCAGTGGTGGAGTACTTGCCTAGCACTTATGAGGCACTGGGTTCCATCTTAGCAACACATAAAAATAAATAAGGGTATAGTATCCATCTACAACTACAAAAATATTAAAAAAAAAAAAAAAAAGCCAACCTCAGCGACTTAGTGAGGTCCTAAGCAACTTAGCAAGATCCTGTGTCAAAATAAAATACAAAAAGGGCTGGAGGTGTAGTCAATGGTTAAGCATCCCTGGAATCAATCCCTGGTACCACCACCCCTCCCCCCAAAAAAAGGGTTGACACAGATGAGAAAAGATAGGAAAGTGCAATGATCAGCAATTGTTTCTATTCTAATGTTAAATGTGATACAATGCACCATAATCATTCTCTCAGCATTGTTTTATGAGCTGTGAGTTCAGGGAAAGAAGTTTTGAGACACTCAGCCGCCTTCCTGTAGCGTTGATCCAGAAGGCCAGCAGCACTCCACTAAAACAGACTGTGAATAGAAGTTAAGGCTATGTATGTAGCCAGGGAAAGTGGCACTGAAAAGAAAGTATTGTTGAGTGGAGAAATGTTTTATTTTGAGAAAAGGAAGTTAGAAGGAGAAAAGAACAGAGGTTGGGAGGCAGACAAGCAGCCTTGCAGTAGTCCAGGAAAGGAAGATTGAGACCAGAACATAAGAGGAAAAGGCAAGTGCAAGCTGGAGAGGTCAAATCAAGTTTTAGTGTGAAGGTAAACATGTTCAATCTCCCCCATTTCAATCTTGCTTCTGATATTTTGCAAACATATCCCAATCAAAATTTCTGCAGTGATGGAAATTTTTTATAACCTGAGTTGTCCAATGTGGTAGACACTAGCCACATCTGGATTTTGAGCATTTCAAATGTGGCCAGATAGGTAAGGTACTGAATTTTGAATCTCTAAATTTTTATTTAGCTTCAATTAATTTACATGTGACGAGTTGCTACCTAATTGAAGGACACTGTAAGATATCCCCTTTTCTCCTATTGGCCAAATTAAATGACTTCTTCTCTGTATGTGTTGTACTTGAAGGTACTGAGCTTTTAAAACTTTTGAATTTCCAAGTCTCCATGAAGTCTCATTTAGTTATCTTTATACATTTGGATCACTTTTTTCAGAGATTTCTAATACCTTTCCTCCTTTTACCATAATTAAACACAGGCAATCCCTCAGGTTTTGTGTTTGACTTTTACATCTTATTCCATAATCTCTCCCTGACAGCCCTCCCCAGACTTTTTGTGAATCATTCCCTATTTTCCTTTAGTTCTGACTTCCCTTTAAGAAGCAATTTAATTTAATGAAAATAATATGGGCATTGGAGTATGACCTGAAGTAGAAACTGCAAAACATTTTAACTTTGAGGATTGATGTAATAAAATGACACATATAGAGTAGCTGTTGGATGGTTGTTCATTTCTCCTCTTCTGCTCCTGAGGTTTAGGCCCACATTTCTATCTACTGTTCATTCCTGCCTGAAGATCTATAGAAAAAGGTGAATACATATAAAATTTTAAGGACTGGGGAAGAAGTTCTGTGGCAGAGTCCTTACCTAGCATGTGCAAGACACTGAGATTGATCCCCAGTACTGAAAAAAAAAAAATGTATGCAATCTTTTGTATGCATACCCTTATCTTTTCTTTGGAGTATTCCTCAAACCATTTCTCCCTAAGCAATTTGCAACTACAATGAGATCCTTTTTTTATTCACTACATAACCCCAGTGTCTTTCATAGTCTTGTAATAATAGGAATTTAGTAAACTGAAAAGGAATCTAATTTAAAGATAGAATACATCTTAACCTGTACCAAAATTAACGTGGTGATCTATAATAATTTTTCAAAGGTATTAAATACTGACATAATGATTCTTTCCTTAGTAAAATCCTAATCTCAACTTCATGAGATAGGTCCTCTGTGCAACTGCAGGGTTTGGCAAGATTTTTCTACAAAGGACAAGATAATAAATCTTTTCAGCTTTCCGGCCACATATTCCTTTTTTTAAACAAACCTTTAAACATGTAAAAATTTTTTTAGTTACTCTAACTATGCCACAGCACCTGGCCAGTGGGCCATAATTTGCCAACCCTGGACCCTCTTCTAATTGAGAGCACATTCTCAAGGTAAAGTTGTGATTGAACCCACTACTGAGGATATTTACTATGCATGTTAACATAAATGAATTTAATCAGATTAGCCCACACTATTAAAGCAGTAAAAAGTAAGAGTTCCAGAAATTAAGGAGAAGAACAACATATCATTTAGAATTGCTTTTTTTAATATTTATTTTTTTTAGTTGTGGTTGGACATAATACCTTTATTCCATTCATTTACTTTTATGTGGTGCTGAGGATTGAACACAGGGTCCCGCACATGCTAGGCGAGTGTTTAGTTGCCAGTAACAGAAAACTGGTCTTATTGAACAGTTGTTTTTCTCCAAATTAGAAGCTACCCAAAGGTAGTCACTGTCATTGGTTTTGCTGCTCAAAAATGTCATAAAAAATCCAAGTACTTTCTAATCCCCTGCTTCACCACCCTTGGTGTATTGACATTTTATTCTAATTCTTAATGTTTCCCAGTATACTAGCACCTGTAACTGAAAAAAAGTAGCAGTGTCTCCCCCTTTTCATTTTTGATCCAGGAAATGAAGCTTCCAATAGACTTCCCCTTGTTATTGTTGTTTTGTTTATTTTTTAACTGTGTACAAGTAGTATAATATGGAAGGCAGAATTATGGGCCCCATCAGCATCTATACTCTAATTCTTGCAACCTGTAAACATGCAGATATAATTAAGTGCAGACTTTACTAATATAGACTATCTTAGATTATGCAAGGGTCCAAAGAAACCACACGGAATGATGCTAAGTGTGAAGATGTCAACACTGTTGCTGAGATACAAGGGTCTTTGTGCAAGGACTGAAGAGAGGCCTCAGATGAGCTAGGAGCTGTACCCAGCTAATAGCCAAAAAAAGGAAAGATGATCTCATCATATAATTACAAGGAAATGGATTGTGCCAACAACCTAAATAAGTTGGGGAGCAGATCCCTCCCATGGCATCTTGATAAGAACCTAGCCAGCTGGCATCTTTATTTTATCTTCATGAAACTCAGAGCAGGGAAATCAACTAAACTAATATTCCTTACATCTGACCTACAGAACTGAAAAATAATAAATTTGTGTTTAACTGTTAAATTTGTGGCAATTTGTTATAGCAGCAATAGAAAATTAATACATAGGCTTATCCCAGACCAATCCCTAGGTAAGGGGAGTAGAATTACCATGATTGCTTTAAGGCCAGCCATGAGATTTCTTCTATAGGGCTATGATGAAGCTTCCCTAAGATCAAAAGACCTTGATACACTATGCTTTGTGGGGAAAAAAGTAGGACAGTGGTTTCCAGGTTTTTTTGTTTGTTTGTTTTTGAAAGAAAGATTAACTTGAGAGATGTTTTAAAGGAAGAATATATAAAAACCAATGAGAAGAAGAATCAAAAAGTGAGTTCAACACATGCTGCCCCAGCTACCTATTGGTGGAGCTAAGTTCTGGTGGCTTCAGTGAAGTTTGTGTATTGGGGGGGGGGGGGTCTCTTCTAACCACTTTCCACCACAGGATGGAGGCTCTACCTAGGGTGTTGTCATACCCTAGGTAGAGGTGCCACACCCCTGTGGCAATATTGGGGCCCGGCTTTAAAAAATATAGAGTTCTGGGCTGGGGTTGTGACATGGTGGTAGAGCACTTGCCTAGTATATGTGAGACACTGGGTTTGTTCCTCAGCACCACATAAAAATAAGTGAATAAAATAAAGATAAGATGTAGTGTCCATCTACAAAAAAATTAAAAATATAGAGAGAGTTTTATTAGAATTCTGTTAGGGAGACATGGAGGTTTACCACTTATTTCTGGTCAGGTGTTCATAATATAGTCTGTCTCAAATCCTAAAAGATGTATGAGCATTTGTATCAATTAATACAGCATCTTGTTGCATTCTTCTTCCAGATCCATCAATCAGAAAAAAATTGAAAATGGCTCTCATAGTCTCTATACATACTGTGGTTCCAAACTATGATTTGGTTTTTCTACATTTTCAAATTCAATTTCAGTCTTTTTCAAGGTATTAAATGCAGACTTAATTCTTGTATTTATGAAGTTTCTAACCTCCCTTCCCCTTCCTCTCCCTATCCACCCTGATCCCATATTTGCTTCTTTCTCCCTTAGGTTTTTCTTCCACTTACCCTGGAAGCAAGTGTACATGTTTTGTTTTTATTCCCTTATTTTTGGTTAAAAAAAAAAAAAAAAAAAACTTGTATTCCACAGTCTTTCCTCTCCACTTACTCTTCTGCTACTTATTTTTCCCTCCTGGGTAAATGACAAATTTGTATCAAGTTTCCTTTCCAAGATTGTGTCTTCACTACTCTTTCCCAGGATTGCTAGCTTCTTGAAACTCCTGCAAGAATGCATTATGTAAAACCATTTGATGTTCACTGTGACATTTCAGAACGAAATGCATTATTCATGCTATGGTAATAAAAATTCAATGAAAAGTTAGCAGTTTTATAAGTCAGATGGTGAAAGTATTCCTGGTGCAGTAATTAGAGGCAAAAAGTAACCTTCCTGGCACCCACCCCCCCCCACTCCAAAAAAAAAAAAAAAGAGGAAGAAGAAATGAAACCAAACTTTAATCTGTAATACAAAACATAAAACTCATCTTGGAGGGTTATATCTTGGTCACTTGCAAAACATAAAATTTAAGCTGTGAAGCATTAACCTCTCAAAAATGGTTTGTTTATTCTTAAGTCTGAAAACCTATTTACACTGCAGTTTTGTTTTGTTTTTTCCTGCAACATATTTTTCAAGTAGAAGAGAGGAAATAGTAGGCAATTTAAAGTGAGGGAAAATCTTTGGGGATGGCTAGAGGAATAGATTTTGTGGATTTTTAAAGGTTTCAATAAAATAATGTTTAAAATATTTCCCCTTTACTCTATAAGAAAAAAAATCTCTTAAGAATTTATAAATACTTCATTTTAAAATGTCTTGCTACTTTGATGGCTTCATGCTATGCTCAATCCTAAGACCCAAAGATACTTGCCCCCAAAGTGCAAGCTGCATCATTAACTACACTGAATATAAATTTGTATTTCACATAGCTTTTGCGATCATTTCTAATTTGGAGAGTCGACTCTGTGAGATCTGATTAGATGGTCTTGGCTTTTGCTTGCATTATGACTAACTAAGCTCCCATACTAGAGCATCAATTTTACCACTTTGTATTGGTTACTTGGGCTTGAATTATTGTCTTTATTCACTTCATTGTAAGGAGTTTGGAGCTTTTTAACCTACTTCTCCATTTTGCAAAAGTAGTTTTGCATTATTTCATCCATTTACCAGACCAAAAAAAATCATGTCTTGCTTAAATCAAAAGAGGGAGGTGTCAGAGGCAGTTCCCCTGCCTGTGAGCACCCCTCTTCTTTTCTTTGACAGCATCTCTCAGAGTTCATGACAATCAGACTTTCAGACCTAATGAAGGCTCTAGTCTATAAAGTGTGAATGGAAACTTCAATAAGATAAGAAATATAAATAGAATTTCCAATATAATCTTCCAGATCCTCTAAGTTATACATACTTACCCTTAGAGGCCACTGCAGTAGGGCATATTTCTCAGAGGGTTGTTGTTAGACTACTTGCCTCACTAAATCACTGGAGTACTTATTGAAAATGCAATTTTTTTAAGAGAGAGAGATTTTTGTTTAATATTTATTTTTTAGTTTTCGGTGGACACAACATCTTTGTTTGTATGTGGTGCTGAGGATCAAACCCGGGCCACACGCATGCCAGGCAAGTGCGCTACCGCTTGAGCCACATCCCCATCCCGGAAAACGTAATTTTGTTTGTTTTCTTGGTGCTGTGGATCAAACCCAGGGCCTAGTATTCACTAGGCAAGTGCTTACACTGAGCTACATCTCTGGCCCCTGAAAATGTAATTTATGACCAGACAAGCTATAATGAGGAAATTGAGAACAAATATAGATGTTAATAGTTTCCTTTGAACATCAATGAATTATAGTATGTACTCCAGAATCTCTGGGGGACTGGAGTCTGGTAATTTGTATGTTTATCAAAAAGGCCTGCTTCCATTGTAAATGTATAACCATTGAAGAAAAACACTGTACATTATTCATTAATACAGATAAATGTCTAACAAACTTCCCAAAGGTGACCAGCTGCCAGATTTCTATTATATTTGGAATTTTCATTTCAGTTGGAATATTTTAATTCCTTAAGGTACAAAGGACAAAGAATTTTGATGATCCAAAAACTGAGAAAAATTTTTAAGAATCCATGAAATTATGTCTCAAAATAATTCTAATTATTGGCATTACCATATCCCATTTTACACATGTAGCAACTAAGACAGAGTATATAAGTAGGAGATATTTTTAAGAGTGCCTTACATTTATGTGTCTGTATTTTTATTTATGAATAAAGGGGTGCAGTTTATAGAACACATACCTCTTTTTCTACAGCTAACTTTTATTGAAGTAGTAAATACGAAATACTGAATATACACTATTACTGAATTCTTTTTTTTAAAAAAAAGAACTCAAAAATCTAATTCTCCTAATTTTACAAATGAAATCTGAGGTTCAGAGAGGTTAAGGAACTCTCCCAAGATCAGATAGTATGAAGCCACGATCCAATCCAAAGTTACTTCTCTTGACTGACCTCGTGCACTATTGCTGAGGGACAGACATCATTATGAGAAGATATACCTTTTTTTATATTTTGAGGTTTATACAAGTGTAATGAGACAAATATAGACATGGCCAATATGATAAGTGTCTTGTTGAAGTGAGTTCATCTGTTATGCAAGCACATACAAGAAAAATTTACATAGTGTAATTTTGAAACTTTCAAAGAAGCTAGCACATACAGAATCTTAATTGAAAGTTTATGTGCTATATTATTAAAAAAAAGGGCATTATTTTAGTCTCTTGTCCCAGATGTCCAAGTCAAACATAAGATCGGATAGCCTTATTTTGTCATCTATTTAAAATAAGTCTTATGGAATCATGTAGTCAAGTCAGTTTACCAGATCTGGAATTTACTTTTCAACATTTCCCAGAAAGTCTGTTGACTTCCTCAGGATGAAGAATAATTAATTACCATTGGTTATGGCACTTTTCTTCATGAAATTTAAGAGATGGCTGTAGTCTAAATGGTGACATTCCTCCACCATCCTTATTAATTAATTCATGTTGAAATTTAATTCCTGATATTATTAAGAGATGGTGAATTTTAGGAAGAGATTAAAAGGGATTAGTGCCCTTAATACTAGAGGGTGGAAGAAGTGTGTTTGCCCTTCCATCCTTCACCACATGGGACACACAAAGAAAGTGCCATTCATGAAGAACAGGGCCTCTATGGAGATTGAATCTGCTGGTGCCTTGATCTTGGAATTCCCAGCTTCCAGAAATATACAAAATAGTTTCTATTGCTTAGACTAGGTAATGTATAGGTGTTTTCTTATAGTGGCAAAAATAGGCCAAGACATGTACTAAATTAAAAATAGATTACTTTCAAGAATTATTTGAAATGAAGTTTTGTGAAGTTGAACTATTGACCTGGTAGTATCAGAAGACCATGACCTTATGTTAACATGTGTTTTTAATGTATGTCATCATCTGGGATTTCTGAGTATTTGATTTCTTTTTCTGATACCAGGGATTGAACCCAGGGACACTTAACCACTGAGCCACATCCCCAGCCCTTTTTAAATTTTTTATTTATTTATTTATTTTATTTTTTGAGACAGGGGTTCACTAAGTTGCTGAGGCTGGCTTTGAGCTTTCAATCCTCCTGGCTCAGAGCACCCCCATCCCATTCGGAGCAGGGTACAGGCTTGCGCCATCAAACCGAGCTATCTGATTTATTCCTTATGTCTTTCTCCATATTACAAATTCCTCCAGTTTTTAATGTTCTTTCAGTAAAATTAACAGAAATGTATGGCAGCAGTAACTTCACATTAATTGGTTCTATTCTAAACCCAAGAAGATTGGGATAAGATGGGGTGGTTACACAAGACTTGGCTGAGAATTCTTAATGTCTTCTTGGCAATTTGTTAAAAACATGGGGATCTAAGGCCTAAAAAAACCAGAAGTTGCTAGCCCAGTTTTGTTTTTTTGTTTTTGTTTTAATGTAACCATCATCTTCTACCAGGAGATGGCAGCAATAGAAGCAGGAACGTCTGTAGGTAGAATGGAATCCTGAGGCAAATATCAGTACTGGAAAATAAGGATTTCTTCTCAAGAGCTCTGCTTCTGGCTGGTAGGAGGTCTTTAGAAGATGCCATTTCCACGAAGTGATCCAGGCTTCTGTTCAGAGTACAGAGAGGAGTCCCCTTAACCCATAATCAAGGATTAAGTCTTTTAGCTGATGTTGCTAAGCCACAGTAATAAAGGATCTCTCCAATTTTATCCCAATTAATAACAAGAGAAGTGAAATACAAGTATCAGAGGCAGGGAACCACCGAAATAAAAAGCAGGAAAATGGTTTAGGATTTAAGCCACAAGTCCCCAAACAAAACAAGACATAAATCTGACTGGACTGAAAATGTTTCCAGGGCTGACAATCTGGGCAGGACCTCTGGTTCACACCAATTATTAAAGTAGTGGTGGGAGCACAGGGCAGGCCTCCTGGGAGAACAGAAGTCCCACCTAGGAACTGTAGTGGTAATCCCAAATAATGATGACGTATTTGGGGGAATTCAGTTTCTTGGCCCATATTAGGTATCCCTGGGAGCAGATAAAAATCTGATGGTGTAGATCTTGCCTCTTTCCTTGCCAAATAACTGTTAAAGTAAGTAGTGATGAGGAATGAAGGAGAGACTAATCAATCAGATTAAAGAAGATCAATAACCAAAACATGTGTACAGGTACAAATACTTCACAATGAAGCCAACTATTATCTATAATTACAATTCACCAATTTAATAAAGGTCAATGAAGATTTCCCCAATATCTTGAAGAGGTGATTGAGAGTGAGGAGAAATCAGACCTAATACCACAAGAAGAAGAGATCCTACAGTAAGAATTTCGCTTCTAGTACAATGCCTTACTTTCCTGGTTGTGCTGCTTTGTAAAACGTGGCTTGGTCTCCAGACTGTCTAGAACTGCCCTTATTTTTTCTGGAAAAATTCAAAACAGGGATGGTGATAGGAGATTTAAATACCTAGGGACTTTGAAAGTAGTGAAATGGGGCCAAACTGTACTGATGAAGAGGACCTTTGGTGTTCCAAACAAAAACACTTAGATCTAAGAGATCCATTTACATTTCCTGAGGGCAAATGTACTTTAGGAGAATGACTTCTGTTGGCCATGTTTTTCAGGTTTTATGAACAGGGTTGAGACTGACAGGTATTTATTGGATTGTTAATCTGATTCAGAGCCCAGGATTAAATAAGAACCAGTCACCTGGGGCTGGGGATGTGGCTCAAGCGGTAGCGCACTCACCTGACAAGCGTGCAGCCCGGGTTCGATCCTCAGCACCACATACAAACAAGATGTTGTGTCCGCCAAATACTAAAAAATAAATATTAAAATTCTCTCTCTCTCTCTCTCTCTCTCTCTCTCTCTCTCTCTCTCCCTCCCTCCCTCCCTCCCTCCCTCCCTCTTTAAAAAAGAAAAAAATAAGAACCAGTCACCTGTCTTTTTTTTTTTAATTATAGGAGATAGTGATTAGCATGAGATATACAGAAGAGCTATAGAGAAGTACTGATAGGTCCAAATAGTCCTCTTTAATATCAGGTTCCAAGATAATAGTCTCCTTATTGGTCAGGCTTGGCCTCCTTCCTTGCCAAATAACTTGTCCAGAGGTTGATGATGACAGGCATGTCACATCAGAGTGCCCCACAGCCACAGTGCAAATGGGACAAGAGATCCTCAAGGAAATCCGAAAGATTTGGGTTCCGACTTTTATCACTGTGGTCATGAAACACCTGGACAGAATACCAATAGCTCCTGAAACATCAAGGGGAGGCTGATAGTGTTGCTCATTAGTGATGGAACACTGGTCTCCACATTGAAAGACCAGAGACTATGGAGTGACAGTCTGCAAAGACCCAGCTGTCAAATGTACAAAGTTAGAGTTGAAATATTCCAAGCCAAGTAAATAGTACTAAGAATAGAACACATCTGAGAAGCAAGTGCCAACATGGACCTGGAGATTTAGTCTCCAACTAATAGCACTAAAGACATAGCCAAGGCTGAAAAGACCCAGTCCTATTGGAAGAGAGCATGTACAACTATAATATACCAATAAAAAATGTGGAAAGAGGAAAAAAGAAAAATGCAAGTCCTATCCCTCCAAACAAGATAATTTCCATACGTATCATTGGCCAGGAAGTCAGAGCTCCAAGTCTGTTTAAGAGCTAGAAGTGGATGACACAGAGAAAATCAGAAGAAGATCTTTAATATGGAGCAGAGCTATCTCCACCCTTCGTACACCGGGCATGTGGCTAGACGTCTCAGACTGCCACAGTTACAGGGGTCTGCTGCAAACACTTGTGGCTTGAGCTTTTTTCCATGATACAGTCTCCATTGGAGAAAGATCTCTGGTTAGAATTTAAAAATTAGTTTATTGCTTCTCTCTCATACCATCACTGGCCTCTCCCCAAAACTTTGCCAGCATTTGTCCATAAATCCTATCACAGAGGCACTGAATGAAGGTTGTTCCACAGCAAGTTTCTTAACTCCCCACTCTCTACCCCCAGCCAAAAGACTTTGAGCCTAACTATCCTCTAGTCAGTTGAAGAGTCTGCTACTAGATTCTAGGCCCTAAAAAAAGGCATGTCCTCACAAATAACTAGAACTTCTGTGGCTCCTCCACCTGTCCAACTCTCAGTGAAGTAGGTCACACCATGACAGCATGTCTGGAATGCTGGGTCTTCAGGAGTCACTCCTCCTCGGTGAGGAGGGAGCTATAAAGCTGTTGAACAGCGTTCTTTTGTGGCAACTTCTTCTCTAGACACCAGAACCACAGCTTTTATTCATTGCAAATTAGGTTGTCAAAAAAAAAAATCTTGAATTCCTTACTAGAAATTGTTAAGGTGCTATTTCAAAATCCCAAATAAAACTTCAGGTCTTTTTGAAATAAAGACAAAGGATTTATTCTGGCCAGGGACAAGGGAACAGAAGACAGACAGTTCTGCAGTTCAAGGCACTGAATGCAAATGGAAGGGCCATTTAAAAACAGAAAAAACACAAAGGAGGGGGGCGGGAAAGGCAAGTATAGTCACAAGTATGTGCTCAGAAATTTGCACCTCTTGTACCTACTCAGGAAATAAGCTAGCACAAGCTCCATAGTTTAAAGACATTGTGGTCAGGGTACAAGTGGGTGGGGGTGTCAGCTTTTATGAGACTTGGCTCTTATAGGAAGGGGGGGGCAGCTTCTGCAAGGGGTGAGATGTCTGAGCAGAATGGGGTCAGTCTGACTTAACTTTCAAGTCAGGCCATAACAAAATAAAGCCTGAAAGGTATATGTGCACCCAAACAGGGACACAGCATGTTCAGTCAGTTCAATAACTGCTAAGACCAGGAGAAACCATCAGCTAGAACAGTCAAGCTCTTCAGCCACTGTCTGCACCATCCACTGAAACCCAAAGGGAAGAGTCTGAAGTACTTGTAGAACTAGACATCTGTCCATTGGGATCGGGGTATTGCCGGGAAACAGTATATCCAAAGGTCATGAAGACTTGTGGCATGCAAGCAGCATACAGTAGCACAGTCATCTCAACACAAGTGACCACAAAATATTCAACAACAGGTAATTCTTGGAATTTCCAGCAAGCATCTTCAGATAAAAAGTCTCAGGACTCAGTTAAGAATAAAGTCCACTCCTTAAGAGAATTCTTAAGCTATAAACACTTTGAAGGCCACAGCTTATACTTTGTACCCTACCCTTCAAAAAGCAAGGCAGAATTTCACTTCTCAGAGAAATTAAGTTCGCATAGTGTGGGCTCCGAAATAATAATATGAAGCAGGAAGCTCTTGTAAAAACCTAGCTAAGCAACCTGAGACTTGGCAACTTGGCATAAGGAAGTTTCCTGTAAGGATTTTTGTATGTGTGTGGTGCTAAGGATTGAACCCAGGGCCTTATACATGGAAGACAAGTACCCTTCCAACTGAGCTACATTCCCACCCCTCTTGTGGGGATTTTAAATCCTACTGCTTGGGTCAGGTCTGAGGGTAACAACTAGGCATGTTTGCACTTATAGGTGAAAGGTCAAGCAACTCCAGGTGTGCTCAAGAAACTCCCATTGTGGAAACAAAGCAAGCAAACCAATCCTCATAGAAGAGAAACCACCACCTCCCAGTCTCTTTCTGCTGTTTTACTTTCATATTGTTATTCAGTTTTCCCTAATTAAGCTATAAACACTTTGAAAGCCACAGCTTATACTTTGTACCCTATCCTACAGTATCTAGGATCAAGTCCTGAACATTGATAGTGCTCAGTATATATAGGTTGACTTATTCTATTTGCTTTTGGGGGTTTTTTGTTTGTTTTCTGTTGTTATTATTGTTTGGCACCGGAGATTGAACCTAGAGGTGCTTTACCACTGAGATACATCCCCAGTCAACTTTTATTTTTTAATTTTGAGACAGGGTCTGACTAAGTTACTGAGGTTGGCCTTGAACTTGGGATCCTTCTGCTTCAGCCTCTCAAATCACTAAGATTACAGATGTGCACCCCTGCACCTAACCTTCTGTTGGCCAACTTAAAGGCAGAATGACTCAGCAGAGAACATACTGCAAGCGGGAATAAGTGAGGAGAATTTTATTTTGGCAAGTCTTTTCTCCTTTCTGCACCTTAGTTGCTTCTCTGTAATGGAGTGAAGTTGGACCAAACCACTGCTTTTTAAATGGTCAGCCTTATTTGGGTTTCCCAAGAAGTAGTTACAATACACAGTGGAGTGAGGAGAGGAGAGGAACACTGACCTTCCCCAACTTTACTGAGAGCAGACCTGCTTTTGAGGTCTGGGGTTCACAGTAGAAGGCCACTTATAAAGGTTCTTTGTCTTAAATTTCAAATATCATGACTCAATTATTTCAAAGGTCTCTTTCACTCTAACAGTGTATGATGTTGTAATTTCATTGAGACTGAAGTAAGACAAGTGTCTTATTTGGTAGTGGTCCATCCCAGCCTAAGACCTGTGCATCTTTTTACCTTCACTGGCCTCTAGAGACATCTCTAACTTTTGCATGGATGTGGTTTGCATGTAACTGCATACCTCTTTTGCAAGCCTAGGCTCAGTCATCTCAAACATGTAGGCTCCTCCCTTCCCTTTAGCCTTGCTATAAACCTAATTGGTGTCCTAATTGTTAGGAGAGCCACTTGGGACGCCTCCCTCTCTCCACTCAGCTTACATACCTTTCTGGTTCTTTCTGCTTTTCTTCTCCAGAGCATTCTTACCTTGTGCTTTTATTATTCCTTTTTGCCTGGAGTAGTGTTTGTCCTTCCACCCACTACCCCTGGCTATTTATACCTGAGGATCACCAATAACACTAAGAAGTTTCTATGGGTGGCATTTATGGACTAATGGTCTAACCAATAGAGAAGGAAAAAGAATAGGGGAAGAAAAAAAGAGAAAAGAGAAAAGGAGGGCTGGGAACACAGTGGTAGTGCATGAGGCCCTGGGTTGGATGCCCAGGAACCCTACCCACACACCCACACACACGCACACAGAAGGTAACAGGATTAAAGGAAGAGGAGTGTGTGGTCTCTTGGCATGGGGGAGATCCAGTCTTCCTTACCATTCTCAAAATACATCCAAATTTCCACTATGTATGAGACTGATTTTGACTAACAATCTAGTAAAAGACAAAGCCAGAATAAAACTTATACCCTCCATTCCTTCTTACCAAATAACCATCAGTTAATGTGGCCTTGAGACAATATCACATGTAGTTAAAATGTGGGCTCCCCAGACTGCCTGATCTTGCTCCCTTCATCAACACTAGATTTGCAACCTTATGTTTCAGGTTCCTCATCTGTTTATAATGTGAGTCTTGTATAATAATAAAATCCACCTTTAAGGCTACTTTGAGTACAAAATGAAATAATTTGAAGTTTTCTGAATAAGGCCTGGCAGAAAGGCTCTACTAGTGCTGGCTGTTATTCTAAACAAACAAAAAAAATGTTTTGCTATAAAACTCTTTCCCCATCTCTGTCTGCTACATCATGTTTCCTTGCAAATAAATTGGCCCAGTCCCTTGTGGCCGTACCATGCCTACAACAGCCTAATAAATGTTAATGATAAAGGATGGCAAGTATTTTGGGGAAACTAGCATTCTTGCTTCTCTCTGTGGAGTGCCCATTAAATGTTCTCCGTGTTATGCTAGTAATACTTGTTTCACTTAGGCAAAGAAAGGAAATAACCACAATGTAGTCTATCCACAATAGGCCTGTTTAGAAGGTTCAGCCTGAGGCAACATATAAATTTTATTATTTAATTGTAAGAATATAATAAAATATAAAACAAATGAGCTTCAGTGGCTGCTTTTAGAGGACTTGGCTCATCTCCTTACAGTTCTTAATCAGCTTTGTGTATTAGAATCACCTGAGGGAGATTTTAAAAGATATTCAGGCCTGGGCCCCATCCCCCCAAGGATTCTGATTCATGAGGCCTAGGTGATGTTCTGGCACGTTTATTTGGAAAATATTTACCCAAGTGATTCTGAATCAGAGCTACTCTTCCAAGCATTCCTGGACCCTTTTCCCCGCTTCAACAAAAACCAGCTTAAACTGGAATATAGACTATCCACAATTTTGATGGCACTGCCCAAATAATGAAGTGTACTAGAAATTTCTTATCAGGTTCTCCACTCACAAATGAAAATGTCTTTAGTTCATCTTTCAATATATCATGAATTTATGATTCATATTTCATTAATATTGAGCTTCTAGTCATTCTTCTAGTGGGTTCTTCTGCTATTTTGTTGAGAATTACAAAACAACAAAAGCCTTTGTGGATACTGCAACTCACTTCTTTTGCCTAAAAACTGGGATGCTGAAAGGATAATGGCATTGCTGTTGCAATTTCTGTTTTGCTCTTGGATGCTTGCTTATCCCCCATGTTTTTATTTTAGGATACTTGTCTACCTTCATATGTGAACAACCCAAGTCACTAAGGACTTTGATCAAGAGATAAGAGCAGAATAGAAACTAGGAAAAATATAATCGGATTCTATTCTATTTAACTAAAGTATGTTTTTTAGTTTCAAAAAAGCATAGTTGTTATAAATAAAAAGACATATTAATTCACCCACTGATGGCTCCGGAGCCTCCAAGTTCTCCCTGTTTTCATTGGCTGCATCTCTGCTTTTAAAAATTGTTAATACACAAAATTGTTAGACAAGGGGAGATGGAGGGAAGGGAGGAAGGATGGGAATGGGAAAGACAGTAGACCAAACTGGGCATAATTTTCTTATATTTATATATGAATATATGACCAGTGTAACTCTACATCATGTACAACCACAAGAATGGAAAGTTATACTCCATGTATGTATAATGTGTCAAAATACATTCTACTCTCATGTGTAACTAAAAAGAACAAGTAAAAAATTACCAAAAAAAACCCCCCAAAATATTAATAACCCAGCTATCTAAAGTAGTCCCTTCCTTAAAGGCTGTAAGAAAACCTGGCTGAAGAGAGCAGAAAAAAGAGGGATTTTAAAAGGGAACTATTTCTCAGTACATTGACATAATTTATGATCTCCTTTATTCTCAAATTTATGGAAAACAATTAAGTCAGAGATTAGTGGAATCCCTCATTTCATCTTAGTTAATATGTAAAGTCCTTCAGATAGTGCCTGGCATATAGTAAGAACATGTATAAGTACTAGTTATTTACCATTTTTAAGTTATCTTCAGTTAATATTATCCTTGGACTATGGCTAATTTTTAGAACCTAAATATGTGGAATCCTCCCTAGAAGTGAGTCTTATTTGTAATAGGCACTCAAGAAATGCTTGCTGAAATGAAGGAATTTAATGCTTGTGCAGTCATAATGTTGAGTTTCCTAGATGCTTCACATAGAAGAAACCCCTTTCTACAACAACAAAAGAAAGAACAGGTACTCTAAACACATCTATTTAATGCAATTTCAAAAGCTGAAAAGTCAGACTTTCAAAGGCACTTCACTCCAGGTGGCTCAATGTTATAATTAATACACTTAAATACATGATGCCATGAAATGTAAAGCCACAGTACCCATCCCCCTCAATAAAAAAAATAATTTTAAAATGACCTGATTCTAATTTTTCACTATATTCTCATTGTTTGACTATATGAATTGTGCCAAAAGTCAGCAAAGTATGATCTACTGACAGGTTTACTTTGATAAAGACCATAACATGAAAAAAGAGGTTGTTATGGTCATGAAGACTAAATGTGAAATCAGAATTATTAGGTTATCTAGATATATATTCCTGAGAAAAGAATAGATATGAGATCCTTAATTCCTCGTTACAAACTCTCCTCCACCCTTCCCTTCTTTTTTCTTTTACCTAGTGGATAACTATTGTCTTCCTAGTGATAAGGGGCCTGTCCCTTTCTGTAGGATGA
This sequence comes from Callospermophilus lateralis, assembly GCF_048772815.1. NCBI lineage: Eukaryota > Metazoa > Chordata > Mammalia > Rodentia > Sciuridae > Callospermophilus > Callospermophilus lateralis. Next base: position 119,653,669 of record NC_135306.1, on the reverse strand, counting down.
AGATTTCCTTCCCCAGTGGATTAGAAGGAAGGGGCCATTTATTTGCCATGTTGGCCATAACCATTTCATCTCTATCCTCCAAGTCAACAACAGAAGTAAAGGGAATTTGGATGTTGTTTAGTTCATTCTGAGACTCCAAGACATTGATTCCTTCAAACCTGACCACCAGAGAGGCTGTGAGTTCTAGTTCTCAGTAGTCACTAATGATGGCATTGACAATAATAGCAGATTTCACTACTCTACCTAAAACAATGCTGGGATAATTTCAGACTTAGGATCAGCAATGAACAATTTAAATGTTCGTACTTGAGCTTCCTTTATACCACTGCTAAGGTCAAAGAAACTGGCTGCGTTTTGGACCATTAAGGGAACTGATATCACAGCCAGCCAGTCTAGCCCACCACCATTTACAAAGTAAATGATAGTCCCACCTAGGTTTGTATATTTTCTTTTTGGGGGGGAGGGGGTGGTGCTAAGGATTGAACTCAGGGGCACTCAACCACTGAGCCACATCCCCAGCCCTATTTTATATTTTGTTTAGAGGCAGAGTCTCACTGAGTTGCTAAGTGCCTCACTTTTGCTGAGGCTGGCTTTGAACTTGTGATCTTCCTGCCTCAGCTCCTGAGCCGCTGGGATTACAGGAGTGCAACACCATGCCCAGCTGATTAGTTTTGTATATTTTCGACCACATCTGGTTTCTTTATTTTCAAGAGATACATTTTTTATTTGTTGGTCATGCCAAATATTTTGTGGGAATTTTGCACTGTCCCCAAAGTTTATCTTGGCATCAAAACATTCCAGAGTTTCACCAAAGGATTTCACGTCAAAACTGCATTATTTTCAGGAAGAAATAATACAGCTCCTTAATCTGATTTGTAGGCTGATTTTCATAGATTTACAGAAGCCTAAATTTTCTCCCATATGCTAGACTTGACTAAACTTTATGCCTTAAAAATGTAAATTTCCTCCTTAAAAATAAATTCTGATATAGGAGCTGCCACCCATAAATATCAATGCCTTTCTCAGTAGCTTCCCATTAGTTAAGGCCAATAAAGGATTGGTCCATTATAATTTCTAAACAGGAACATTATACACAGTGTCAGTCACAAAGTATTTAAAGTTTTATCCCATTCTTTGACATCAGTTCTTTCTTTTATATTCTTGCAAGATCAGTTATTTCTTCAAGGTGAATTATACTCCCTTAAATTTACCTGGCAGGAGTAGAGACTTGTACACCAACATTCAACTGAATTTAAAAATTAAGGTCTTTGTTGTGGGGGAATGATATCTTAAACAAAGATCACACACAAAAGAGTCTAGATGATTGAGATGAGAAGATAAGGGAGTTTAATACGAATTTAATTCTACATTAGAAACAAACCTTAAGAAAAATCTCACACTTGGTGAAAGAGAGAGAGAGAGAGAGAGAGAGAGAGAGAGAGAGAGAGAGAGATATGCAACTTTCCAAATACGAATACTTCAAGATCACAGACAGTGTCTTACCCATTTTGTATTTCCAACATCTAGCCATCTAGCACGGCATATATACTTGGGGATATATGATTAAATGAATTGCATTTTGGACCAGTCCTTGGGCCACTGGAAAAGCCTATCTCTAGATCACATTTTAAGAACTACTGCCACAGCAGCATGTCTAAGAGTCATAGCTTATTTGGTTTAAATTACTCTCTAATGTGATGATTAACTCGCATGTAAACCCAGTCACAATTTTATCACTATAGCTTAATTAATAGGCATGTTGAGTCCAACTGCCACTTCAGTTTTGTACCCAGAACTCCATAGGTCTATAAAATTCATTCTATTGGAAGACAGAGAGGTTTATATCAATTTCTAAACTTTACACAATTAAATAAAATTAGACAAGGCTCAATACTTTTTAAATCCAGAGGCTTTCTTTCTAGATTTGTTATCAAACAAATGCATCAAAGAATAGTCTCCTACTACAAATTCCCCAAGTCACAATGCTTAGGATCAGAGCTAGACTGAAAATAAAAATGGGCCACGACTTCTACTCCACCCACAAAATGATTCAAACAGGAAATTCCCACTTGACGGTTGCTCAATCTAACTTGCTAAAGAAATCTCTGGGTGGACAAATTTTTATTCAAATAAATTCCTCAGGATGATGTTCAATAAGAGATCTCCTGAACAAAGAATTATATCCACCTGCCTGGAAAAGACTCAACCTCTGTGTCACTTGTAATGAGCCAATGTTAAGTCAAAGTGGATGACACAGCCCAGCACCTCCTAAGTCTTCCCCTTCCTCTTCCGCTTTCCTGATTTAACTTTGGGCACAACATCTTCCTCTATGGATTCTTTACTTTTTACTTGCAAATGCTAGATCACATAATCTCAACTTCTACAATTACCATCTCTGTTGTTGTGCGTTAATCTGCTAAATAAGATTTTTTATACAAAAATAATTCAGCATCCAGAAGTAAAGAAACATACAGATTTGTGACTAGAAGGAAATTAACAGACCAAGAAAAGGAAAAAAAATAGAGCCCAATGCTAGTGAATTAATTCTAGAGTTAACATAAAGACAAATCAGAAAAGAACTATGGTCTGAGGAAGCAAATAGTGTTGAGAACATGCATACATGCTGATCATCTTCTAAGTTCTGTAATACAAAGATGAATGAGACCTTGGCCTGGAGTTGCTCACTTGTAACAATGGCAAGGTAATCACTAGTTGCTATGGAGTACATGTAGACAGATATGCTTTGGATAAGTTGGTTCTAAGTGTGCCAATTCTACCTCACTGTCAGACAATAAGAGGATCAGAGAGAAAAACTTAAGTTATTCAAACAGTAGGTAGATATATGATAGAGGGAATAACTACTGACAAAAATAGAGGCTAAAGGTGGGTAAAGGTAAGGAACTACAAGTGGTATAAGATCCTGGAAGAGATGATTATGACATGAGTCCAGCAATCCAGGTTGACACTGGCAATTACAGAAATGCTGTCCTTGGGTATAGAGAAAGGAAATATTTTAGTATGGAGATTAAACTTTTTGTCCCTCCCCGTTACTTTCCATTCACTGTGTGGGATGATAGGTAAACTTAAGGACCTCACTAAACCAAACTTTCATAAAAACAGAATAGTGGAAGTAGAACCCACAAACTTTTATTCAGTGAACATCTACTATGTGACAGGGGCTTTTTCTACCAGAACTGATTACTGTGGCTTTCTGGCAGCCTGCTGCCTGGGGTAATTCTCCACACAGCTCAGAGAGGTAGCTATTACCACCCTCCATTTCACGATGATGAGGCAGAGGTGCAGAACGGCTAAATAACCAAATAATTTGCTTGAGTGTGAAAAATAAGACTGAAATCAACTTTAACTTCAAAGCTCATCCTCTTTGCCCAACCCAATGCTGTCTCATGAAACACGAAGTACAATCCCCAAGAAAGGTAGGTCAAGTTTCCTAGTGTGTGTATATGTGTGTGTGTGCGCGCGCGCGCGTGCAACTGTGCACACACGAGCATGCGGGTGGGGTTGGAGGAAGTGGGTTCTAGGGCCAACCTACTGCCTTGCGAAACGATGTTCCCCAAATAGCCCCAGACCACTGTGCCTATAATTCATTCCATTATAATTAACAGCGAGGTTAAGGTATTGTTTCACAAGCCCTGGTTGAAACGCAGATATGGACCTGGGAATACTGACAAGATCTCTCTTTAATTACTCCTAATTAAAGAGCTGGCTCTTTGACAACTTGACCTGACAGGTCCAGGAGTCAGGAAAAGGCGGGGGAAGTTGTCTGAGGTCTCCTGTCACAGGAAAACAGATGAGGATTGGGTATCTGGATGGGGAAGTGCCTCGCACTCCGTGGGATGTCGGAGGTTGAAGCTAAACTAAAAACAAACTTTGACTTCTGGACAATTCTCTAAAAAGCGGGTAGGGAAAACACCTTGCGCTGAACTGCTTGAAATTCCCATTGACAAGTCTCCCTGGGTTCACCCATCTTCCAGTCGTGGACGCCTCCACTCAACTACCCAGGCGCAATTAAACTGGGTCACTGCAACCAACACCATGCCAATGGGTCCACAGAAGTTAGGTCCGCAGATTTAACCCTTTCCCTCAAGACTCTGATTCTGGGGGCCACGCTCTTTCCCCCTGCACCGCGCCCGCGCCCCGGGCTCCCGGACTGAGCATGCTCAGTCGCCGCCCGCTTGGTGCTCCCAGGGAAACCTCTGCACGCCCTCCCCATCTGCTCCTGGTCGCCTCCTCGGAGCCGGCCGCCCAGGGTGCATCCCGACTTGCTCAGCTCCACGCGACCCAGATTCCTGCCCCGCCCCCGCCCCTCCCGCGCCCGCAGCCAGTGCGGCAGCCGCGGCAGCCTCTGTCCAGCTTCGGCGCCAGAGACCAACCGCGTCGATTAGGGCCGCGAAGCGCGCCGCCCGAACGCTGGAAGAAGCAGAGATGGAGACCGCCCTGCTGAGCGCTGGGAGCTGCTGAGCCTTTCACTGTCAAAAGCTCAGGTGAGTAGTGACCCCAGAAGATCCACGGGGCAAGGTTAATGCCCTTGAAGAGGAGAGAGGTGGCTGCGAGGACGTCAGGCATAGTGCGAGCTGCGCTGAGGCACAGCAGAAATTCTAAGGGTTGGAGGCAGAGAGGGGACTTGGATGAAAGTGCACACTACTTCGGTGCAGGAGCTCTGGGGTCACCTGGGATCATAATCCTCTTCCCCATCCTGCCCCCTGAGATTTACACCAGCCGCGCCGCAGGTCAGCGCAGAGGCTGTTTGCATCTCGGCCTGGGCGCAGGTCGCCTAGCGACTGAACGCCACCGGAATCGGGTGGGAGGGATCCAAAGCAGAAGCCAAAATGGGAAGCCGGGACAAAGGGCTGCCTGGGTGGGACGAGTGGCCGGTCCGGATCCTGAGGAACCCTCTTCCCTGTGGGCTTGGTCACTAAGGCTGGGCAAGGCAGAAGAGTGGAGTCGCCGGGCTAGGGTCGTTGGCGCTTCCACCTGGAGGAGCTATATGAGGGGCTGGCGCCTCCTCCAACTGCTGGGAAACTCTGCATTTAAAACAGCTCTCTTTCCAGAGCAGGCAGAATTAAATAGGCGAGTGGGGAGCCGACAGAGCTGTTAAAAACCCGAACAGTGGAGTGTAGCCGTGGGTCTTGCTGTGTTTCCAAGTGCGTTTTCCAAGTGTGGGCACTGGCAGCTCCGGCTCACGGTGTTTCAGCTCAACCTTTAAGTGGCGAGTCCGGTAACACGCCTTATGAATATTTCAGAAACGACCTTACAGTCTCACTTGCTTCAGATCAAGTTTAATGAGTATGTTTGTCAGCCTTTTTGCTCTGCACAGGCAGGTGGAAGCCCCAAACCAGTGCCGTGAGCCTTCTAAATTTTATCGCTTTCCCTCATCAAGGAGGAGAAAGATGTCACTAACACCCAGTGAGCTTTAGATTGGTACCATAAATTGAACCTGTCATTTGGAAAGACCAATTTTGGGCAGACTTCCAGGCATTGTTCTGCATCTCTGCAGTGTGTGCAGTATTGTGTCCGTCGCTTGACAACCGTCCTTTACTGGTGCTGCCATTATGGTGGAAAGAAGGTAGTGTGTTAGTATTGGGATAAACATCTTAATTCATTATCATCCTACAACATCATGTAGTTACAGCAGACTTAGTCATTCTCTCTCTAGAAGTTTTCTCTGAGGACAGTCTAGTTGAAATTTTGGCAAAGGCACACTCTTGTACATCCCTCTACATTGGGAGATATCTCTCTCTCCTTAATCTCTTTGATGGGAATAAGAAATGGATGCTTTCTCTGTACGACATCACTGTCAAGAACGCTGAGAAAAGAACCCATTACTATAGGGAACTTGAGGAGAGAAACAGGTTCAGTCATTTTCCCCTACACTTTAGAATATAACTTCCATTGCACCATTACCCTTAATCAGAAAACAGGCACACAGACACACAGTCAGTACTCTAAAATGGTACTCCTTGCTACCCCTCTCCACTTAATATTCTTAAAGATCCATGAGGATTTCCTCTGTTAACTAAAATATCAAACTTCTCAGTACAGGATGATCAAAGAAGAACTCTCTTTCTTTTGCCAGCCCAACATAGTGAGGCTCAAGCTCTCCCATTTACAGATGTTTCACATTTAGGGAGAGCTCTCCCAACAAAGACCTACTGCAGTTACATCACTGGCTCCACCTCCGCCTGCCAGACTGTTTCTCCCAGTCTGTTAGTGAGAACAGTATGTATTGCTATGCTTGATTAATAAAGAAAAGAAATCCCAGAATGAGAGCTTTAGTTACATTTCTTATTGTATATTGTTGATTTACTTGAAAACAGGACATTTTCAAAAACTCTTATTAATACATACAGCCAGGACTTAACTCAGGTTAGTAATAACTCTATGAATATTAGTTTTTCAAGGGATTTTGAGCCAATATCACAGTATTCTTTGTATAAAATAATTGATACATGATATTAAAAAGGAATCAATGACATTAACACAGTAAGTGAAAATGTTACATAATAAGCAGCATTTCCTAAAGTGTATTACTGAGCTACTCAGATATAAACACAGCTGCATTAACATACATAAAATCTAGCTATCTGAGAAGTTTGAAGAGCTCAGATACAAATTTCTAGGTGTGTTAAGGAAGCAATCCCTGAGTCCTTTGAGAATTTTTAAACAGTCACTAGTAAGGGTTCCAGATTTAAAAAATAAAAAAATCCACCCTGCCCAGTTAAATTTGAACTTCAAATCAGTGAATACTGTTTTAGTTTAAATATATTCCATATAATATTTGGGATATATTTATGCAAAAAAAATAGTTGTTTATGTGAAATTCAGTTTGCACAGGACAGCCTGTATTTTTTTTCCTAGCAACTCTAGTTAATGGAAATGTTTTATTCCTCCTTTTTGGGTCACTTATGGGTTGAAAAAAATAAAGTAGAGCAGAAATCATATGCTGTTCTGTAGACAATCTGGGACAAGCTCAGTGCTGGTTTAAGCTATTGAAAATAACCCATGCTTAAAAATGAGTAGTTTCATTCCATATATATTTGCTGAATACCTCTGTTTGTTAGGCTTTGTGGGAGGTGCCAAGGATGCAAAGTTGAGAAGTGGGGTGGGAGAGGGATTTACAACATAAGATGGGGGATTTGCTGTGCTAAAAGCAGGAGGTAAGAGGAAGGGGTCTGCTGTAGGAGCCTGAGAGAGACACTGAATTCTACTGGACAGCTCCAATCACAATTGAGTTGCCCAGCAGTTTTGACTGGGCTGGCCTAGAATAAAGTATGAGATCTTATCCTGGAAGAAAAAAAAAAAAAAGTCATAGGTTTATGGATAGTGGAGTAGAGCTGGAAATTGAAGGATTTTACCTGATGGTCTCAAAAGACACAGAGGTCTGCTGAGAATGAGGGAAGGGAGAAGGAGAATCTAAAAGAAAAAGTTTAAGTAGTTGCTGATGGGAGGGAGAAGAAAAGGAAAATTGCAGGGACTGGTACTGGAGCTTAGCTGAATGCATCTCATTGCATTTTAAAAGGCAGATACTGGCGGGTGCATGCCTGTAATGCCCAGTGGAAGCTGAGTCAGGAGGATCACAAGTTCAAAACCAGCCTCAGCAACGGCGAGGTGCTAAGCAACTCAGTGAGACCCTGTCTCTAAATAAAATACAAAATAGAGCTGGGGACATGGCTCAGTGGTTGAGTGTCCCTGAGTTCAATTCCCAGGACCCTCCCCCGTCCCACCCCAAAAAAGCAGTTGATCTACCCTTTGATGAACACACTGAGTGCTCTTTCACTATTTCACTACTATCCTGGTTTCCTCAGGGAAAATCATGATGTGATGACATGATATGGGAATGTATTCTTTGAAAGTTTTATTACTTTTGTATAAAAGTAGATATTTAAATGTAATGTTTGAGATGCTGATCAATATTCAGTTTACTTCTGGTACAAATTCCTGAAATAAGATAAGCAGATGTTTTGATGTTAGCAAATCTGTTGCTTCAAGAAGATAAAAAAAAACATTAAATTGCTATCATTTTCTGATTTGGTTGATCCATCTTTAAGGAAGCAGATTTTGATGATGGGAAGAATGTATATTTTACAGAAATAGCACTATGTGAAAATGACCATATGCTTGTAGTATCCAAGAATACCTACTTAGAGTGTTCCAAATGCAATTAATTCCAAAGCAGTAGCACACCACTTACATTTGTGTCTTTGAAGACCCAGAAGTACTTTCACAATTACTCAGGATAGGAAGATTCGAGGGAAGTCGAAGATCAGACCAACACAGTCTAGGCACAGAACAGTAACTCATTTTTTTGAAGATTCCAAATGGGAAAACTACAACAACTGATAATAGAGTACCATATACTGCTGTCAACAAATTTGGAATAAGGACCATCCTTCAGAAGGCCCTCATCATATACTTGAGTATCCATATATATGGTTAAATTTTTACTTCATATTTTACAATAAATTTTTGAAATCATAAAAATTACTGTATGAAAAATATCCGATGAGTAGGTCATTTAAATTCAGAGTATATACTAAAGACATAGAACATGAATTGAACACATAATTTTAGTTGAGGCTCTCGCTGGGTGATAGTCCATATAAGCTGTCATCAGCGTTTTGTTTTTGTTTTTGTTTTGTACCAGGGATTGAACTTAGGGGCACTTAATCACTGAGCCACATCCTAGCCCTTTTTAAAAATATTTCATTTAAAGACAGTCTCGCTAAGTTGCTTAGGGCCTCACTAGTTGCTGAGGCTGGCTTTGAACTTGCAATCCTCCTGCCTCAGCCTCTCAAGCTGCTGGGATTACCAGTATGCACCATTACTCCCATCAGGGACTTTCTTATCAAGTAATCATCTTTCAAAATACAGAAGGTATTATTTATACTGTTCCTCTTTGCAGTATTAGCCAAACATGTCCTACATAATAATTTTGAGAGTATATGTAAAGTGGTGATTAGGACATATTCAAGTTGTAAAATTTCAAGGCAAAAAGATCATTGGTTTTATTTTCAGCAAGGTTTCATATGGATACAACTTACCTAAGAAAGGCTAACTTTATTGATATCAAATGACAATTTATATGGACCATCACCCAGGGAAAGCCTCAACTGAAATTGTGTCCTCAGTTCACATTCTAAGCCCTTAGTAAAAACTTTGAATTTAAAGATCCTAAAGAAACAATGTTCTTGAAAGGAGATTTAACCTTTCAGCTCACTTATGATAACCATGAGCAAATCAAATCATATTTAATGTCAGTTTTTGTGTTACAGATTGGAAGGTATGAGCATTAAAAATAATAATATTGTGTCAACTTCAATATCTGTATCTATAAAATGAGCTTTAAATGTTGCTAGGGCTCTAAGGATGGAGAGCTTCACTCTTAATGAAATTAGAGAATTTGTATAATGTCTGTGTGCTCTATATGATGTTTCGGATGCCATTGAAATAATTTACAAATTAATATTTTCCTTCTTTTGGTGCAAAGTGAGATGATTGTGATAAATCTCTAAGGAAAGCTCATTAAATTCCCTTTTTAAAAATCAGTCTCAAACAAGTTTGTGACTGCAGATTCAAAGTTCTTTATATAGCTTTTTAATGTAACTTTTATCTTTTTATTATTTTTTTAAAGAGAGAGAGATAGAGAGGAGAATTTTTTAATATTTAATTTTTAGTTTTCGGAGGACACAACATCTTTGTTTGTATGTGGTGCTGAGGATCGAACCTGGCCGCACGCATGCCAGGCGAGCGTGCCACCGCTTGAGCCACATCCCCAGCCCCAATATCTTTATTTTATTTATTTATTTTTATGTGGTGCTGAGGATCGAACCCAGTGCTCGCACATGAATTATTTTTTTAATATTTATTTTTTAGGTGTAGTTGGACACAATGACTTTATTTTATTTACTTATTTTTATGTGGTGCTGAGAATCGAACCCAGGGCTTCGCACATGGTAGACGAGCGCTCTACCACTGAACCACAACCCCAGCCCCTGTAGCTTTTATCTTAATTTTGGGATTAGGACTTGACTAATTGAAATGCTTGATATAAGAGTTTATTTCAGGGCTGGGGATGTGGCTCAAGCAGTAGCGCGCTTGCCTGGCATGTGTGCGGCCCGGGTTCAATCCTCAGCACCACATGCAGACAAAGATGTTGTATCCGCCAATAACTAAAAAATAAATATTAAAATTCTCTCTCTCTCTCTCGCCCTTCTCTCACTCTCTCTTTAAAAAATAAAAAATAAAAAAAAATAAATAAAGAGTTTATTTCAGCTACTGTAATTCTCCTTCCTACTTTTCTTTGTGCAAGTAGTTGGTGAAAATCTGCCATACGTTTTAAAGGTTTCATTCATGATGAAGTTAATAATTTATTTATTCTACAGCTGTATTTTAGTTTCACAGATATCAACATCGACATAAACTCTGTTCCCTGAATCTTTTTCACTTGCCAGTTGGCCTTATAAATATTTAAAATGTAAATTAATCTATGGAGTTAATTTACTATATATTTCTTCTTTTTTTTCTTTAAAAGGAGCAGAGGAATATTTTACCCCCTCCATCATTTGGAAGCCAGATTTTCTAAAGATTCTGTATTTCAGCAGAACACTTACATTTTAATTTCAGATTGTCTTTGGCCTTAGAATCCATTAAATTAGCAAAAATATAAATAAATGCTCTTAATTGAGAAGTTTAACTTTACAATCTCTTAAAATGGTAAACATTTATCAGAACTGTTTCAATTGGAATGTATATACATGTATATACATTTTTAAAACCTTCACTCAAATACCTAACATGGAATTTTGACTTTAGAGTCTGTCTCATGTATGATGTGTGTATACATAGCCCAATGTGTGAGCCCAATAAGTGAAAATCAAGACTTATAAAACAGATGAATTGGGTTATAGTTTTTGCTTCACTGAAGAGTTCTGTAAAGGACCAAGTATTTTAATCCCCTCCTATTCCTCTAACTTTCAGAAAACATAGAGTATTTAAAATACAGTCAGACTCATACAATTTTTACATATACACAACATAGCTATCAACTAGGCTCTTAAATAATCTTTGTGAGTGAAATGCAGAAATGAGGTTTGAAATGTCATCTCATAGTTGGGCATCTTTATTCAAAGAATGTTTAGAGGTGGAAGCCAACATAGAAGATTTCTATTGACTTGCCTTAGAATTCTTTACTTGATAATAACATTTCTAAAATTTTCTAAATGATTCAAATATACAGAAATCATCTCTAAAAGCTCAAAAAAGCAGTGAATTTGAATAACAACCAGATTCAAACTTGATGTCTCTTAGCTTAGAGCAAGAACTGAAGCTTAGATTATATTTTCAAAAGGATAGATGTGAGGTCCATTTAGTTTCTAAAATCAGTCACCAATAACTGGGTTTTGAAGTCCTAGTTTACCAACAATTGGGTTGTTAAAAATAATTTTAGTTCACTTGAATGTTAGCTAATAGTAGAGAAGAAATTAGTGTTATACTTTGTTTGGACTCAGATGAATAAAGTCCAGATTAAAGAAGGTCAACAACAAAAATTACAGCATGTTGTACATAAAGTGATGCATTTTGGACCACCTGTCACGGATATAGTAAGAAAGAATGCCTTTACTAGGTGGGATGTTAGCTTTGATAACCTTAAAAGCATCTTCTAAATCTGGTTATGCAGTTTAAATTGAGTTTCCAGGCACCTACAAACAAACCCACCAATGTCTAATTAAGCCTTATTGACATACATGTAACTATTACACCTCATTTCTTTGATTTATAATGAATATACAACATTATTTTATACTGAATTATTTCTGAGGTAATTGGCTGATTATAACTTAAAATAAATGCATCTCCTCTGTAACTACTACTACTAGGTTAAAGTGTCAATTTCCAGACATTTTAAAAATTATCTAAGATCATATTTGAAATTCTTAGTTCCAAATGATGATATGTATTTTGATTAGCTATAAAATAGCTAAGTGTCTTAGTTCTAAAATAAATTGCACAGTGCACCTAATCAAAGATACCAGGTGAATATGTGTTTGCTCTTGAGTGTACTCTATGTGTACTCTATCATCGTTCTGTATTGTGTTTTGGTTTCAAAGGTATTTGTTTATAATGTAGAATGGACACTTGTTATTCCTTTCCAACACTGCCATCTGAACCCCTGCCCCATGTTAGGGACTGTTATTAGTCAAGGTTCTCAGATAAAGGGAACCAATAGGAGATATGTATAGAAAAACTGTACTATGAAGAATTGGCAGCTAAGAAGCTTGTTTTGGGCAGCTGAGAAATCCCATGATACACTGTGTACAGGCTGGAGATCCAGGAAAGCTGGTAGAGTAATAATAGTCCAAGGGCAAGAAAAGACCAGTAGGCAAGGAGCTCATTTCTCCTTATTGCCTTTTTTCAGTTTTTAGTTCTCTTTGGGGCCCTCAACAGATGAGATGATGCCCACCCACATTGTAGAAGGCAATATATTTTACCAAGTCCATCAATCCAAATGCTAATCTCATCCAGAAATTCCTTTACAGACTACCCAGAAGTAATGTTGAATCTGGGTACTCCATGGCAAACCTACCTGACACCTAAAATTAACCAGCTCTCTTGCATTATAAGGCAGAACCTATTCCTGTGTTTCCTTCCTAGACATCCTTGCACCATAGACCTGGGCCCACAGTCCAAACTCTTCCATGGCCCATGTTCAAGTCAGTAAAGTCCCTTATTCAATGCCAGAGGGTCAAAGGGGACAGTACCAGTCTGTGCCTGGTGGTGGCAGTAGAGGAGTCTTCTGTGTCATCATTTCAAGCCTTATTTTTGGCTACATAACCTGCAAACCTAGTTCCCTAGCCCACCTAAAGATTCTGTGGGTTACTCATCTCCAGAAGAATTCCTTTTCTGCTTGAATAGGTAGAGCTAGTTTCTGTTTTTGAATAATATACCCTGACTGGTACAAGGTTTAAGTCCATGTTTACAGAGGGATATTTGTCAGTCACTAGGACCTACTGAGCACACAGCACTTTGAAATGTACTCTGTGTCTATTCATTCTCTTAATTATTTATGAGATAAGGCACCTTGCTTGGCGTTGGACAAAAGGAGAGAGATAATACAAAGCTAGTATCTTCAAACTAGTGATATGGGGTTAGTAGGAGGAGGTAGGGATACCACTGGCAAACTTAAGGTAGAGATAAATATTAATGTATAATTCAATTGATTTTAAAGATTGATTTAGTATGGAGGTAAAGGTTTGGAATAATAAAAGATACTTTTCAGGAAAATAAATATTATGCTTCATCAATTCCAAGAGGCACATTTTTTTCTTTCATTTTTAACTTTATAAAATTATGAAGTATTGTTAGAATGTGTCACGTCTTAATTGCCACTTTTATCTATTCAATTCATCTACTATATTTCACTGAACCTAGGATGTCATCGATATATATTATTATATTTTGTACCACTAAGTAAAAACTCATTAAGTAATTGTTTAAATAATGACTGTGCCAAACAGCATATCGAGAGCTATAGACCAGAGGATTCAAAGAAGTCTAAAGAGAACTAAGTCAATCATGGAAATGATGTGAGTTAAATACCAAATTAAATATTTTTATTGTGTTTCATAGTTTCACAAAGTGGTTAAAGAGTAATCAGTTTACCTTTAACTTTTTTTTTATGAACAAATTCATCATAATCTTTCTTGGTTGTTGAAAATGTTAGCTTACTTGCAATGATTCTCAATTTTGTGGATAACACCTTTTTTGATTATTTTATATTTGGAAAATTATATATACATATATATATACACACAAACACACACACAAGTAGGTAGACTAGTGTGATAGATCCCAATATCCAAAAATCATTAGCCCATAACCAATGCTGTTTGATCTCTTACAAACTTACCCTCTTTGCACCCATTTTATTTTGAAGCAAATCCCAAGTACCATCTTTTCATTTGTATGCATTTCAGTGTGTATCTCTAAAAGGTAAAGTCTTTAAAGGACTTTAAAAATATATATATATATATAATTAGTCATGGGCTTGGATGTAGGTCAGTGGTAGAGCGCTTGCTTAGCACACATAAGGTCCTTCATTCAATCCCTAGCACTGCAAAATATAAAAAATACATACTAACAATATCTTTATTAAACCTCTGGAAAAATACTTATAATTTGTGGTACTTTTTTAATAAACAAAATTTTCATTTATTTTAACTAGGTTTTAAGCTTCGTTTTTATGTTTGGAGGTTTTTGAAAGGAAAACTGAATTAGGTTTACTTCTATATCCACTGGTTTCTATTTATGAAATTTGTAGGATACTGAAAAGTTATATCACAGATCTGCAATAATCTGATATTTTCTATTTTATCTCGATATTTTCATTCTGTTACTTTATTTTGATTATATTCTCTCATTGAGGATTTATGTAAAGAATACTCTTGCTCTTTCCAATGTATTCTCCAGAAAAGACATATTTTTTCACTTGATTATTTTTGGTTCCCAAAGGAGGATTCATAATTACTATTTCTGATTACATGGACATTCTGGTAGCTACTGAGCATTTATCACATTGAACCATGTCAATGTTTCTTAACTGAAACTCTTCCACATTCCTATTAAATATTTCCCATGCTTCTTCTATATCAAATGCAACACAATTATGCAATGTGTGGCCTGCCTGAATACTTTTCTAGAAGTAGCTTGCATTTGTTAAATTCATACATTTGTTGCATGCAACACTATAGTTCCTTGAAACTTAGTTTCTTCGTATTTCAAAAGAGTGGGTAAGGGTTTATTGATACTGTATCTCAAGAGGTTTATTGGTACTGTATCTCTAGTACCTCTGCTTGGGTGGGATGTGTCTGTGTGTGTGTGTGTGTGTGTGTGTGTGTGTGTGTGTGTTTGTATGTTACTGGGGATTGAACACATGGCTCACACATTAGGCAAGCACTCTACCACTGAGCTACATTCCCAGTCCTTTTTAAAATTTTGAATCAGGCTCGCAGTAAGTTGCCCAAGCTGGCCTAGAACTTGTGATCCTCCTGCCTCATTCTTCCAAGTAACTAGGATTATAGGTGTGGACCTCCATACCCAGCAGCATTCTTTTTAAGTTTACTTTTTATTTATGTTAAAATCACACTTTCACATCATTTAAAACATCACAGTCCATGTATGGTGCCACACACTTGTAATCCCAGTGACTTGGGAAGCTGAGAGCTGAGGATCATGCATTTGAGGCCAACCTCAGTAACTTAAAAAAGAGCTGGGGGAAACTGGGAGTGTAGTTCAATGGGTTCAGTCCCCAGTATAAAAAAGAAAATCATAGTATTGCAGGACTTACAATGGAAAGACAGCAATCTTCACGGCCTAATCCATCTCCAGATTTCTGTTTCTCAAGAGAACCCATTTTAATTATTTTAACTGTTTCTTCGGGTGTGTTCTAGCATTTATACTGACTGACAGCTTTTTTGTTGTTGTTTTGGTTTGGTTTGGTTTGGTTTGGTTTTTGCTTTGTTTTGTACTAAGAATTTAACCCAGGGATGTTTTACCACTGAGCTACATCCCCAGTCCTTTTTATTTTTTATTTTGAGACAGGGTCTCACTAAGTTATTGAGGCTAGCCTCAGACAGACATGTGATCCTGTCTCAGACTCCTGAGTTCTGACTGCTACTTCTCAATATTTTAAAGTATCAGGTCTACTGATCTGTTGAGAGCCACAGCCGAGTCAGGATGACGCCTGGCATCTTGCCAATAGTATTGGTTGAGAGGCGAGCCATTAAGATGATGCTGAATTGATTCAATTGTATATTAGACCTTTACTGTCCGCCTTGGCCTGCTTTGAAGTTCTCATGGGGATTCCCGGAGAGTTCCCATTGGTTGGGGAAGTGTAGGAGGAGGGATTTCTGGAAGGGGGATTTCCGGTTGTTCTTCCTGGCGGAGCGGTGTGGCATTGGGACAGTTCCCAGGGAGCGTGGGTGGAGTGTGCTGGTGGAGGTCAGAAATAAAGTTTGTTCCTGCTTCAGTGGCTCGTGGTTTGTGCCCAGCCAGACTGTGGCACTGATCTACTACAGATATAAAGATTTACCTTTCACACCTTGTATGCATCCACTTTTCCTTCTTCAATATCACTGTTTTACTCAATAAATATTCAATGTTTGTTAACACTGTAAATCACTCAGAAAACAGCTACCAATTCGTGCATAATCATAGCTCTAAAGTGAGTTAAAAACTATTTTTGTTGTTGTTGTTGTTGGTTTTACAGTAGGAGTTCATTGCAAAGCCCCATCTAATAGTCTAGTTCATAAATGAATTCTATGACCTCCTCTGTGTGATCAGAGTTAGCAGTTGCCTTAAGAGCAGGGTACCTTGCTTACCTCCAAGGTCTTGAAGATGACCCAGTCTACTTAGTCTTTCTGTCAGATGTTTCTAGATAAATGCCTCCAATGTGTTCTTATCATACAAAAGCAAAAATCTTACCAAAACATCATTCTACAGCAACACAACTGAATCCACTTAATTTTTTATGCA
Source organism: Callospermophilus lateralis (assembly GCF_048772815.1). Taxonomy (NCBI): domain Eukaryota; kingdom Metazoa; phylum Chordata; class Mammalia; order Rodentia; family Sciuridae; genus Callospermophilus; species Callospermophilus lateralis. The sequence goes on along the minus strand of NC_135306.1, from coordinate 119,637,121 downwards.
AATGTTAAGTTTACCATTTTATATTGTGACTTTATTTAGAAATTTGTTTTTTAAAACTAGAATATATAATTGAGAACATATAAAATCTAGATTATTTTTGTGCCAAATGGATTGATGTTATCATATTTTGAAATTTCCTATTCTTTTGTAGATCAGAACAAATTTCATCAACCCTACTACCCCTGCTACCCCACACTCTGCTGCCTCCATGAAACCAGTGTCTGGATGTGGATGACCACAATGAAAGTCAGAAAAACCACTTTACTTTTGAAGCAGATCATAAGTAAATTTACAGGCAGCCCTGATTTCTAGGGTTGGCTTGAACTTCCATTGCTATAAACCACAAAAATAAACTCTGGATGAGTTTTTTATTCCCCAAGAAAGGAGGAAAAAAACCCTCTTACATGTCATTTTAGTGCATACCAGCAGAGAATTTTTCAAGCTAATTGTCAGAGAAGGAGGAATGGAAGGTTCTGGAATGTGGCCTGAGAGAGATCATTATGTAGGAGTATTATACCTCTAATGTGATGTGCTGGATAGCATGTTTGAACTGTAAATGCACAATTTGAAAGATTTTTCATTTCTCTGGGGTGGTAATTTTTCATAATGCTTACTTTCTTTTCCTCATGTGCATATCTGTATAAAGTAAAAAATTATATTTCTTTCATACATGCTTCAAACACTCAGAGCCTTAGAAAATGTTTTTCTTCCTTTCTTTTCCATTCCCTTTCCCTCCTTTCTTTGTCTTTTTGTTTCATATGGTAAAGTTTTATTGCATTATATCCTTGAAAACCATAGGTTCCTCAGCTCTCTGATTTCCCTTGCATAGACAGAGTGTTCCTTAGAACTTAATGAAATATGAAGCAAGATGAAAACAGTCACTGTCTGAATGTGTTAATTCAGACCCATCTATTCACCCAATCTGAGTCTGATGCTAGACAGAGCTGATTTAAGACTGACCCTTTTGTGTTTGTGGTTTGCTTCAGCCAGAGCCCAGCCTCTTCCCAAGTACTGCTTATCCACAAACCATCTGTGTCCCTGCCTTGTGTGCCCACACAGATGTGTTTCCTGCTGGCAGGCTTGTTTGGAAGAACTTTTTCAAATTTACTGAAAATCTTTCACAGGCATGCATACATGCAGGGCATGATAAAGAGCTAATGGGAGCTGGAAGCTGATTTAAATACATATTTAAACTACATTGGCTTAAGGTATCTGTTAGTCTTGGCCATTACCAGGATAGTTGTCTTTCGTTTTCATCTTACCTTCTCCAGACATAGTCATTGCTGAAGAACTGGGCAACAGGATAGAAGCCTAAATCTGTTTCTGCTAGATTCCCAAACCTCTACCTGATGGCCTGATTGAGGGATTTCACCATCATGATCTTGTCACATTATAAAAGTAACACAAGTACATATGGTTAGACCAGGTAATAAGTGTCTATAGGAGTTCCCCAGGTAGCTCCCAGAGAACACTAGGTTTTGAGGTGCAGGTATACACTCAGACCTTGATTATCCTTAGCTCTGCAGTTTAGTTTAAAGTGAATATTCTATGCATTCTCCACTCTTTGATATCAACCCAGAATTATGCCTCAGTGGTCTCCCAAGGCAGCATATGACAGTGATGAGTAGCACTGCCTATGAAACTGGCAGCCTGGGTTTGATCTCAGCTCTGCCAAATACTAGCTATGCCATATGACCTTGGAACATTCCTTACCTCTCTGTGTCTTAATTTCCTCAGCTGAAAAATAAAGATAATAATCACTATTCATCTCATAAAATGGCTAAAATTAACTGTGCCAATATAAGTCAAGTCCATAAAATATTGCTTGGCACATTGGCAAGTACTGTGTAAATATTAACTGTTATTATTAATTTCACAAAACTTTAAGTTGAGAATGTTTCAAATTAGATTTTTAAAAATATTCTTTATACAACACTTTTTTCAACTCTGGGATAATCCCAAATCAGGCAGATTATAGAATGAAACAGTATTTACTTTGTAGATTGTCTTTTTTGGTTTGTATAAACATACTGAGTCCACAAATATTTTGCTTGTTACCAACAATACAGAATTTGAAAAGCTCCATAGAAAGTAGGTTTTTCTCTCATGTAGGAATTAAGATTTTAAAGAAAGAAGCTCTATTCCCTCTAGTTGAGTCTCTAATTCATTCCCTGGGGTGTTCAATGGATAGATAGACTTCTAAGAGGTAGGGTTACCCTGAGGTACGTGGTACTTTGCAAAGAACCTCAGGGGGTTTCTTGCTCAAAGGAGACAGGGCAAGTCCCCTGATGTCAGGTGGGAGGATGAGTTTTCAGAAGTAGCAGACCACTCATTGCTGTCTCTTTCCTCTCAGCTGGAAAAAAAAATAATGAAGAGGTAGGTAACGGCAGCCCAGCACTGTAGTGTCAACTGATCTATAGGGGTGTTTGATCTGGCAAGCCCGATCGTTTGATCCTTCCCTTTGAATGAGTTCAGGGCAATGTCTTCGCACACATGGAAAGAAATCACTACACTACACTGATGGGGTTAGGAAACCTAGGATTATGATTGTATTCTTTATTTTGATTAAAGGAAGATACACATATTTTTCTTCCATTTGGGAAGGTACATGTTTCTAAAAAGATACAACATTCATTTTGACAAATACATATTGAGTTCTCATTGTGCCAGGCATTACACCAGTCCACAGGAGTCCAGAGGAGAAAGAAACAAAACAGATAATTTTGGAACACTATTAGAGATTTAAAATAGAGCCCGTAATTCTGATGTCCATCGCAGGATAAAATCCCTTTGGAGAGGACATCATGCAGAAGAGACAGCACACAGCAGTGTTCCTTGATTACTATGAAACAGGTAGCATAACTTTTGTTAATGAAACAAACAAAGTTAGTATCTGTATCTTTCAATTAGTAAAACAGATATAAACCAGGTAAGTAATTTACATTTAACCAAGTTAGAGTTAACAGGCTGGTGTGTAAAGTACGTAAGAAGTTTATGTGGCCACACTGTTGTTAGAGTATGGTACAGATGAAGAGCAAACTTAAATTCTCCCCATCTGTATGCCCTGCACAGCCACTTGGGAAATGCTGATTTGGTCACAAATGAGTAAATAAACTGTGACACCACTCACAGAAAAGCGTATCAAAAGGTATTTCTTAACAATAATGGCTCAGAGTACCATACACTGCACCCAGACTATGATTTATTACACCAATTATCCAGCTAACCATATAGGGCATTAACAAGTGACCCTCCTTTAAAACAAAACAAACAAAAAAACCCTAATAATTTAAATTAAATTATTTTTTGTTTTTCTACATAAAACATTTAGCAAAGTTGTGTAGTAAGTTTCCAATAAGAAATGAATTAAATAGCATTTGCACAGAATGTCTTCAATCTCCCAAAGCCATTTTTTGTTTTTATTTTCTTTGGGGGACATTACATCTAATTGTTATCTTTGTTTCCTGTTTGGAAGACAGATAATTAAAGCTAATGGTTATTTTCCTTTCCTTTACTTTCCCCCCCCAATCCAGTCAGTAATTTCAATTGATTCTACCTCCTAAATTTTCTTCACCTCTGTTCACTTCTATCCCTCACTTCTTTCATTGTCCCAGTTCAAGTCACTTCAATTTGTCAGAATTTGACAATTTCCTAAGTGATTTTTGAACAAAACATCTTTTAATTTAGATGAGGATATAATAAGAATCACAAACTAATAATATCAATGAGTACCCACTCACAGAGTGCCAATTACATGCCTGTAACTATGCTAAGTACCCTATATGCTTTATTTAATTCATTTAACCCTAAGAAAAACCCTGCAAAGTAGTTATAATTACTCTTCCCCATTTAGCCTTAGTGAGATTAGGCAACTTGCCTAAAACTACTGGTTAGCTAGTAGTAGATCCGACACATAAACTCTGTCTCCAAAACTAGTGCTCTCAACCACCATACACAGTCCCTGCTCATTTGCCAATTTTTTTACCTTGAGTAGTACAGCTTCCTTGCAGTATTTAAATCATATTGCCTTACTACCACAGCACATAAGCATTCAAGAAAGTTTTTTTTTAATGGATAAATTTAGAATACATCATACAGAAAAAAGCAAGCTTTGTGTTTTATTTTAACTTCAAGAGTATATTTTTCCCTTATTCATATCATTATGAAATGAGAGTTTTTAGGTGATCTCTAATATACCCAGACCCCCATAAGTATTTCTTCAAAGTTCTATTCCTTAGTGAATCATTCTACCATCTATCCAGTTGCCATCCATTAACATGGGCATAATGTTGATTCTTCCTTTGCCTTCACCACCCGTCAATTAATCAATTAAAAGTTCCATCAATCCTACCTTCTAAATATTTGTCAAATCCTTCACACTCTTTGTCCATTGATTTATCCTTCCAATATCTTTGCCTATAGTATTGTAGCAAGCTTTTCAAAGGTGTCACTACCAAAAATTATAGTACAATTCATTCTTCATATACTACAATTGGAGTATATGTTTTAAAGTAGAAATCTAATCATTTCACATCACAGCTTGAAAGCTTTCATTTCCTTCACAGTGAATAAGGTTCAAACTTCTTGACATTGTGAAATAAGTGACCCTTCCTTGCCTTTCTATATTTTTTAAAGTTTTTGTATATATTATTTTTTTGTAAAATAAAAAATTTATTGTTAACAAACAATAAATTTGTTGTTGTGTACCAAATAACAAATAAGAGAATGACAATTGCAACGAAAGCATTCCAACCATCTTCTCTCTGAACCTGACAGGAGGACTATTCAACCCATTTTCCAAAATATTACATCACCAAACCTATCATTTACCCAATTTCTCACTGACCTTCATGTCAGCTGTTCTTTATTTCCAACAATATCAATAATAAATATAAATGAATTAGGGCTGGGATTGTGGTTCAGTGGTAGAGTGCTTGCCTAGCATGAGTGAGGCACTAGGTTCAATTCTCAGCACTATATATAAACAAAATAAAGTCCATTGACAACTAAAAAATATTTTAAAGAATATATAAATGAACTAGATATTATAATTAAAAGGTATAAATATTCAACATGTATAAAAAGCAAACAATAACTATTTGTCAAACTTTAAATATCAATATAACAATAGGTTAAAAGCAAAAGAAGGGGGAAATAAGCATGAGAAATCTGAAGGAGAGCTATTAATATAAATAAATTTCAAGAAAAAGTATTTTCAGAGATACAGGGGAACATTTCATAACCAGAATAGGGAAACTTCTTCAAGAAAGTATAACAATCCTAAAAGTGTATGTACCTAATAACAAAATTTCAAAGTACATAAAGTAAAAATTAATAAAACTAGAATGTCAAATCCACAATCATATTTAGAGATTGTGAGTCCCTTCACTTTGCAAGAAGGAATAATGATATAGAAGGCTAAATATTATCAGCCACCTTGACCTACTTGTTATTACAGAGAACTATACACAAAAATGACAAGTAGAAAATTAATAAGGTAGACTATATTCTGTCATAAAATAAGCATTGAGAAATTTTAAAAGTCTGAAAGCATGTAGACTGTTTCCTGCATGATTTATTCCATGGAAAATCAATCACCTTAAGATATGTAGAACCCCACCTTCCCATCTCAACTGCTTCAAAATTAAATGGCACACTTATAAATATCTCACAGATCAAAGAAGAAAGCACAAGAAAAGTAAATTAAAAGTGCTTTGAACTAAGTGATAATGAAAGCTTAAAATATCAGAATCTCTGGGAACAAAATAGTGCTCAGATGAACACTTATAACTTAAAGTATTTGTATCAGAAAGAAACTATATTAACAATCAAATTATTTTCAAATTAGGTAGTAAGGAAGGAAAAAAAAGTAGGAGCAGAAATATGTGAAATAGAAAAAAATTAATACAGCTAAAAGTTGATAAAAATCTAACAAGTCTAATCAAGAAAAAATTAATATCAGTGGAAAGGAAGCTTTCAAAGCAACCCCTAAAAATGTATATTACAATTGTATAATTACAATTATATAGCTTACATAACTTGGTCTATTTTAGAGGTTAGAAACCCCTGCCTGTTTACATAATCCATGTGAGTGATAACTTTTTTTCCCATCCTTTCACCCTCAATCTGTGGATGTCTTTGCCTGTGAGGTGAATCTCTTGGAGACAGCATATTGTTGGGTCTTGTTTTTTAATCCAATCCAATTGATGAGTTTAGGCAATTAATGTTCAGGGTTATCATTGAGAAATGATTTGTGTTCCCAGTCATGTTGGTTTATTTCTAGTTTTTAATTTGAATTAGTTTCTCTCTTTGAGTTAATATTTCCTTAGTGTAGTTTCTCCCTTTGCTGATTTTCATTTTTTTTTTAAATTTCATCTTTATGGAGTATTTTGATGAGAATATTCTGAAGTTCAGGACTTCTGGCTGTGAGTTTTTTAAATTTTTGTTTTATCATAGAAGGTTTTTATTTCATCTTCAAATCTGAAGCTTAATTTTGCCAAATATAGAATAGATTCTTGGTTGGCATCCATTTTCTTTCAGAGCAGATATATGTTATTCCAGGACCCCCTTCCTAGCTTTGAGGGTCTTGGTTGAGAAATCAGCTGAGATTCAAATTGGTTTCCTCCTATTTGTAATCTGATGTTTTTCTCTCACAGCCTTTAAAATTTTATCCTTATTTTTTCTGTATGCTAGGCATTTTCATTATAATGTGTCTTGGTATGGGTCTGTTATAATTTTGTACATTTGGGGTCCTGTAAGCCTCTTGTATTTGATTTTTTATTTTATTCTTTAGATTTGGGAAATTTGATATTATTGCATTGAAAAGATTGTGCATTCCTTTGGTTTGTATCTCCACACCTTCATCTATCCCAATAAATCTTAAATTTGGTCTCTTTATGTCACCCAAAATTCTCGAAACTTCTATTCATGGTTTCTTAACATCTTCTCTCTGTAGTCAACTCCATTTTCAAGATTATATATTTTGTCTTAATTGCCTGAGGTTCTGCCTTCCAAGTGGTCTAGTATTTTGGTGATGCTTTCTATCGAATTTTTAACTTGGTTTATTTTTTTCTTCATTTCAAAGATTTCTGTTTTGCTTTTTTTTTTTTCAGAATATCTATGTTTTTATTGAAGTGATCTTTTGCTATCAGTGTTTGCTCTCTTACATCATCCTTTACTTCACAGATCAGTTTAACTAAGTACATTCTAAACTCCATCTCTGACATTTCTTCCACTATGGTAGCATCACATTCTATTTATTAGAGTATCTTGGTTTGCTTGGGGTGATTTGTTCCCTTGCTTTTTCATGTTGTTTGTGTGTCTACCCATCTAACAGTATGAATCTGAGGCAGTAAAATTTCTACCCTGTGGACTTATAGTGTTTCTGAAGGTTTTCCATGCCTCTGTTTAGGGGGAGACAAATAATAACAACCAATGCAAACAATTTACAGCATTGAACCAAATAGTTCCTACTGTGACATCTACAATGTTAATTATCACAATAAACAGAAATGATATGATCAGTTATGCCTATAATAAAAAAAGCAAGTGTGCAAAAAGGTTTACATTTTCAAATGGTATACAGGGAGAGAACAGAAGTGATTTAGGATGTGATGATTATGAGGGAGAAGGAAACGTTGAAGTGAAAGGTTAAAGGAAGAGTTAAAGAAAGAAATAATAGAGATTGGCTCTTAGGAGAAGAAAAGCGAGAATCAAGGGAAACAGGCAGGAAAAAATATTTATATAAAGTAAAAATTTAAATTAAAATAAAATAATAATTCCCCAGCTCTGCCAAAAATAAATAAAAATAAAAGAATATAAAACAAAACTAAACTATACTAATCAGACATCCTAAGTTTATAAAAACTAATTCATGTAAAATAACTGGCTTCAAAAATGCTAGAGATGAGAAGAAAAAAAATAGGAAACTGTGTAAACGTCCATGTAGCATTAAGGTCACAATTAAACAGTGAATAATAATAATAATAATAATAATAATAATAATAATAAACTTTGATGAAAGTTAAAGAATTTTTTTCATTGCAGTTCAAATTATTCTCAGCTTCTCTTCTCAACAGTTGTAGGTGGGGTCTTCTGGAGTGTCTACCTTTCCATATTTTGCCATCCCTGTTTTTCCCTGTCTCTTTCAATGAGTTAAGTCACATTGAACATTTCTCCCTGTACACATTGTGTTTTGTTTTGCTTCTAGTGTTTTGCATATGTTGTCTGGGGAAACCCTAAGCCCTTCAGCTAGGATTGGCATCTCTCCTACTCACTGTCACCATTTCCTGGGTTAATGCTGTTTTTACATATGGTTTGCTTTTCTATATCATCTTCTCTCCCATCCTGCCTCAAGACCGTTGAATCTGAAGGATAGAGTCATGCCCTTTTAGTTCACCCTGACCCCTGGTGCCTAACTCTGTGTCTAGAGTATAATAGTTATTAACACATTTTAATGAACTTTTAATTTTAGAATAGTTTTAGATTTACAGAGAATTCCATTATATTGGCACCCAGCTTCCCATATTGTTAAATTTAAGTCATGCACCACAACTAATCGACCAATAGTGACACCTTATTATTAACTAACATCCATACATTATTCAGATTTCCGTGGTTTTTATCTCATGTCTTTTTTTCTGTTTGAGGATACAATTCAGGATACATAACATTTAAAAGTTATATCTCCTTAGGCATACATCTCCTTTGATTGTTTCTCAGATTTTCCTTGTTTTTTTTTTATGATCATGAGAGTTTTGAGAAGTACTAAATAGGTACTTTGTGGAATGTTCTCCAATTAGAATTCATCTGAAGTTTTCATCATGATTAGACTAGATTTTGGGAGGCTTTGTGAAGGGAAATCATGGGCGTAAAGTACCATTTTCATCATATCATGTCAAGTTACCTGCTGTTGACCTGATGTCTCACTGGTGATATTAGCCTTCAACACTTAGCCAAGGCAGTACCTGTCAGATTTCTCTACTTTGCTTTTTTTTTTTTGGGGGGGGGTTCAATTTGCATACTGTACTGGGAAAATCTGTAAGTCCTGCCTTCCCTTAAAGGGTAAGGAGTTACATTTCACCTCCTTGAGTGTAGACTATCCACATAAACTATTTGAAATTCTTTTGTATAAGAGATTTATATATTCTCCACATTTATTTATTCGGTCATATATTTACATCAGTATGAAACCATGAATCTTTATGTTACGCTTTGGGCCATAATCAGATACTACTTTATTTTCATTGCTTAGATTATTCTAATTTTGGGGCATTGAGAGCTCTTTCAGTTTGCAGCTGTGTTTATTTGACATACCCTACATTGTCTGTCTTGAGCACTTCAGGTTCATCTTGCCCTCCCCCGGCCCTAAATAGACTATTGTCCAAGGATCCCTGGGTTCCTTTATTGTTGAATGTATTATAAGCCATGATCAGAGTGCTGGGTGCGCACTAACCAAGTTAAATTAAAATTGAGATTTATATTAAAAGCCACAAAGTTGCAAAAAATAACGTATGTTCCCACCACCAAAAATGAATAATCCTTCTTTATTTTCCTACATTTTTATTTTAAGAAAAAAAAACTTACAAAATTAAAGGTTATTTTCCCTCTCCCTATGCTTAAGCCCTGAGTCTTTTCCCAAAGGTAATGAACCAACCACAATCTTAAGTTGCTTTATAGACATTTCTCTCAACTATGCATGGAATGTTTGCAGAAAAAAAATGTATTATTGAAAAACTGGCTTTGATTGGGGCTGAGTTCCCCCATTTCTGGGCTATTCTAGTTGGTAGTTGTGTGTCTGTCTTCTGCCATTTGTTCATATATGCGTTTCCTCACGATCCTCTTAGAGCTGCTGTTCCACTTGTCTCTCCTCTCCAGAGGTGACTCCTCTCCTCTCTGCTGTCACTTCCCAGACACTCTGTGTTCTCCAGTCTGTCTTATCCCATCTCAGAATGAAGAAGAGTGATGTTGTAAGCTTTGTGAAAGCAAATTGTAAACTTAGAAGTGCTGTGCAAATAAAAGTCTTATAGCTCTGCCCACCCCACGCCCCAGAAAATAGCAACTGGAGAATCATTTATTTGTTTGGAGTACCTGATTCCTTATAGCTATTTTTTAAATTTTATTAATATTTTATTAATTGTACTTTTTAGTGGGGCTCAGTGTGATATTTTCAAATATGCATATAGTATGAGCTTCATAACATTATCAGTTGTTTCTAGTTCTTCTTCAATTGTACTTCTGAAGGGTTGAGGCTGCCAAGGTGGGTATCTGGAAATCAAGATAGTTAGTTATATCTATTGTTCTTTATTTTTATTTTCCTTATAAATACCCTTCCTCAAGATACAAGAATAATGCCCAAAATAGGGGGAAAAAAACCTTAGTATTGAAGCTCATGAAATTAATAATTTCTCCAGCGAGTGACTTAAAATGAAAGGTTTATTATATAATTATAAAGTGAGAGGCTATAGTTGTAATCTTCATCCCCTGAACTTCTACTCTGTGAACTGTGTGGATGCTGTTCTGGTCCACTTACCTCAGGAGCAAAAATTTTTGGTTTAGGGTCTTTTGTCCCCTAATTAGTAAATATATCTAATTTCTTCCCACAGTTCACACTTACTTTGACAAAAGCAGATTTGGAAGCACGGTTTGCCTAGCATCTGGACAGTCAACAGAGGCACAATGAAGCACTTCTTGAGGTAAGTGATTGTGGCTTCCTGGATGAGCCCACTAAAGCCAAGAAACCTTTTTGCCAGTTAGGGTAGTATTTCTGTTCACCATTTGGAATCCTATGACCAGGTCTGCTGTTTTGTCATTTTGGACAAGAATAATTTGATCATAAAGTTCCTCTGCCAACCCTCAATGCACATTGATCCTGTGACAGAGCACTTGTAGGAGACAAAAGAACATGGGCACAAAATCATGAGTAGTATGGACAACCTTGATGGCGTGTGTCTCTAAAGAATGGTATGATATGCTGCTGGGCTGAAAGCTGAGGTTTAAGGTGCCAGCAGTCAAGGAACCAACTAATACATTTGTATAAAATTATTTTCTGAAATAATTAATTTTAAATATCCCTTAATTTAGATTTTGGTTGGCTGGCCAATCTGAACAAGATTAGCCTAGTTTCTTCTAGGCTCTGCTCTTGCTACCTCAATGATATTTCTGAAATCTGTATTTATGATTGGTTTTCTGAAGACTGAATAGCTTGAGTATGTTGTATGATGGTGTGTTTATGATGTTTTTGTTTTGAGACTTATATTTAGGATGATTTTCAAGAGGACTAATGGAATTCCCTGTGAAATTTTATATCATATTAAAATATAACAAAATAAAGTCACTCTCATCCTGAATGTTAGAAAATTCAACACACTTTCCAGAAGACTGGCATTCTCTGCCTCAAGATAGTGACTTACCTTAATGCACATTCTTATTTTGCTCTGATTTTTCTCTAAGGAGATCATTAGTGGGCTTGTTTCTTTTAGGAAATTGATTCTTTCAGTGGCTGCAATCTAAGATTTTATTTTTCCCACTGATCTTGGTTCCCTTGTCTCTGGAGGCACAGACAGGTTGTGTAGATTAACTGTGCTTTGATATGGCTGCTGGTGTTTACTGGATCTTAGAATTGTGCAAACCTATCCGCAGGTCACTGTGAAACCACTTCCAGACATCGGTTTGTTTTATTGCACAGAATACTCTCCAGCCTGTTTATCTCAGCTATGTTAAAAGGATAGTACTTGAAATATCACTAAGATATTTGCCAGCCAAGTATTTGACCTGTTATGTTTTTGGTTGCCATGGTAATTAACCCATCTGTTTACACATCCGTGAAAAATTTGTATTTATGAATGCCTCTCCAATGTCAATGTGGGTCTTTTCACTGTAGAAGCATGTTAACAGAAAGCTTTAATGTTAGCTGAAGTTTAGAAGTCAGGAGCGCCCTAAGAGGTAATGGTGGTGGTAAGGTTTGTGCCAAGCCTTGCACTTGAATTTCTTCTTCAGTGTCTCATTTGTTTTAGAAAAACTTGAATGGACTCAGAACCAGTCATTTTAGGAGATTGTAGCTTTTGATTCTGTTAGTTTTTGTTGTTGTTGTTGAATAGTGGCAACAGTACATTTAGTAGAGATTATATTTTAGAATCAATTTGTATATAATGATTTATAACTACTATAGTGAAAATCTACCACTACAATTTTGCATAGACCAGCACCAAGGATAATAGAACCAGTACATCCTATCAGTTATGTATTCTGATACAAAATTTTCTCTTTTAACTTGGCACACACATTTTCTAAATAGTATTTGGCACTGACTATGTGAAACAAAAGCTAGGATAACATTGCATCAAGAAAAAAACTTGAGGATTTTAATTGACCATTGATTTTTAAAGTAATAAAAGGAGATTCAGTCATTACCTATCCTTTAGCTTTTGTATCTAGTATTTTTATTAAGTTATAACGTGTGGTTTCACTATATGTTAATGTTTATGGAATTTGGAAGGATAAGAGGGCAAGAAGTAATAATCCTGCTTCACTGACTCCATCAGATTTAGACTGACATTTATTCCCTAGAGTCCATTCCTACAGATGTTGGACAATCTTGGCAATCTTTTCATCTGAACCAAGGAAAAGGTTATGTAAACATGGCCTGAATAAATCAGGTGATAATCCTGAACTCAGCAAATATATTATGAAGAATGAGAAGCTGACTTTTACTGAGAAATCAGCATTATTTAAAAACCCACAGAGAAATTAATCTGTCAACTTCTGAGATGTTCTAGAATGAAATGCTGTATGCCCAGCCTCAGAAGAAACTAGGCTAATCTGAAAAAAAGCAGGTTGCAGGAAAGAATGAGATTTAATTCACTTTAAAATTTGTGGTGCTTGTTTTAGTTTGTTTACTGTTGTTATAACTAAATGCTTCAGATCATGTAATTCATAAATAGAGGTTTGTTGGGCTCACAGCTCTGGAGGCTGGGAGTCCAAGGTTGAAGGACTGCATCTTGTGAAGCCCTACTGGCTGGTGGGAATTCTGTAGTCCCAAGACTATGCAGGGTATCGGATGATAACAGGGGCAACCAGAGATTACTCACTCTCAAGATAACCCATTAATCCATTAATCTGTGAGTGAATTAATCCATTCACGAAAGCAAAGCGCTCAGGACCTAATCGTCTCTTAAAGGTCCCATCTCTAAATACCTCACAATGGGAATGAAATTTCAATATAAGTTTTGGTGGGGCCATTCAAGCCTCACCAACGGTGGCTCACTGCCACCATTAGATACATTAGTGAGTATGAAATAATGGAGAAAACATTTAGGGTGTTTGAAAAGAATTACCTGAGATAAAAGAAGTAAATACTACAATCTTAGTACACTCAACTAAAGTGTATGGCTCTTTGTTTTTTGAGATGGAGTACATTATGCTGCTCATGTTGATCTCCAACTTGTGATACTCCTGCTCTCCTGCTTCAACCTCCTGAGTAGCTGGGATGACAGGTGTGAGCCAACACACTGGCTTAAAGAATGTGGGTTGTTTCTGTTTTTGTTTTTATTTTTTGCAGGTACCAGGGGTTGAACTCAGAGGCACTCAGCCACTGAGCCATATCCCCAGCCCTATTTTGTATTTTATTAAGAAACAGTTTCTCACTGAGTTGCTTAGTGCCTTGCTTTTGCAGAGGCTGGCTTTGAACTCGGTGATCCTCTTACCTCAGCCTCTTGAGTGAGCCTCTGGGATTACAGGTGTGGGCCACTGTGCCCGGCCAGAGTGTGTTTTAAATTGAATGTACATCTGGGATGTTGGATAAGTACCTCAAAGTACCCAAATATGACTTTAGCCAGATCTGCATGAGAAGAAAACAAAAGATAAAATAGATAAGAAAATGTTCCTGTGGCTGGACAAGAGGATAAGGCAGGAGGATCATAAATTTGAGGCCAGCCTGGACAACACAGCAAGACCCTCAAAAATAAAAGAGACTAGGGATGTAGATCACAGGAAATGTGACCCTGGGCTCAGTCCCCAGTACTGGAAAAATAAAAAAGAAGAAGGAGAAGAGGAGGAGGAGGAAGAGGAGAGGAAAAGGAAGAGAAAGAAGAAAAGAAGAAGGTAGAGAAGGAGGAAGAGGAGGAGGGGGAAAAGAGCCTACAGGTGATCAGTAAAAGAGAGGGAATTTTTTTAATCTTTATTTTATGTGGTGAGAGGGTACTTTTTAAGCCCCAAATAGAGCTAAGGGTAGAGTTTAATTTTTATAGTATATTTTATGAATTTTAATTAAATTGATACACTTTTATAGATAGGTCACAGATTCGTACTGAAGATCTTCTTTCGTTTTTTCCCCCTAATACTGGGGATTGAACCTAGGGGCTCTCTACCACTGAACTGCATCTCTAGCTCTTTTTATTTTTTAATTTTGAGACAGAGTCTTGCTGGGTTGTTTAAGCAACTTGGAATCCTCCTGCCTCAGCCTTCTTAGTTGCTGAAATTCCAGACTTGTGCCACCATTCTCATCCACAAGCACATTTTCTTATCCATTTTATCCTTTGTTTTCCTTTCATGCAGGTCATGGCTAAAGTCAAAAGGTTGACTATCAGGTACTTATCCATTATCTCCTACTTACATTCAATGTACCATTGAGCTATATCCTCAGACCAAGATACATTTTAAAAAATAATCAGAACATTATTAATTTTGGAAAATTCTAATAAATGGAATTTGAAAGTAATGCCATATAAATAATTGCTACCAACCATTCCAGCTTTGTAACCGCAACTTCTTGACTAAGGACCTCTTTGCCTATTTTCCTTCCTCAGGCAGATGCAAATAAAGGAAAACATCTGTCAAGCTCAAACCTCTGTAGGGAAAAATGTTTGAGCCATACAGCAGACTTGTCCCTTCATCCTGGCAATTGAGGGAGGAAAGTATTTTACTATTATGATTAGGTAAATAAAGGCATATCATTAGCAAAAATAACTGTAAATGGGATTTTATAAGTCATTAACACTCGACTAATATCTTGGTCCTCTGATTCACTCAGTAAGCATTTGCTGCTAATAATGCCAGTATTATGCTACTTTTATTTTGTCTTCATAGAAATCGTAATTAAATAGGACTTACTAGCCCATTTTACAGAGCAAGACAAGGAAGCTTAGCAAAATTAAGTAACTTGCTCAAAGGCACAAGATATTTGAACACAGGCCTGTTTCTCATTGTGCTTCATGTTACTCTCTTGCTGTGTGCCCACTGGGAGTCTTTGTGGGTGATACAAAAATGAATATGAGATGATCTCTGCTCCAAAGTAACACACTGTCTGGTAAGGAGATGAGGTGTGCACATTCAAAACTAAGACATAAAACAGAGTGTGATCCATGGCAGGTTACAGGCATTTTGTGAAGGAATGTCCATGTAGAGGTTTCGTTGAGGGATAAAGAGGATTAACACTTTTTTTTTTTTTTTTTTTTTTTTTTGGTGCTGGGGATGAAACCCAGGGCCACCAGGGAGCTACGTGCACAGCCCCTTAGAACTTTAATATTTTAAAATAAGGATAGAGGGCATGGGAGGTAAAGATACTGTGAACAAAGCAAAGAAAGTATGATTAAGTGCCACAGCACACGTGGTCTAGGTTTGTGGGATGTAGACTCTGTTTAGACTTGAGTAGAAAATGCATTGCAGAGTTCAAGTTCTTAGATACCTTTGCAACCAGAATAAAATAGCCCTGAAGTATGGTAGCATTTTTACCCCAATTTCAAAGTGGACCACCAAGAGAAGGGAGAGTCAGACGAAGAATCTTTTTCTGTTTCAACACATGTCTAGCCTTCTCTTAGAGCCAGAAATCGATTCCAATCCCTGCAACTCACCAGAGAAACAAAGTCGCCTGTCCAAAGTCACATAGCTCAATAGTGGCAAGTGGGGACTATATCTGAAGTGTGATTTCTAGACTGTCTAGTCATACTTTCTGTTCAGCACCACTGCTTTTGAAGTGCAGAAGGCATATGCCTGTGCAGCTGCCCCAGATTTTGATTAGCATTGCTTGAGACATTGACTGAGTTTATGAGATGTAAAAGCTGAATCCTGAAAAGGGCAAAGTTTTTGGCCTGTGAACCCAAGTTCATCTGTCACTATAGACTGTGTTTCCACCAGTTAGTTTTCTCATTTAGGACAAATAATATACATGTATGTACTATATTTATATGTGTGTATATTTATACACCCCCACAAACTATGTGTATATACATTTATATAGATATGCACACAAATATACACATATGTATACACATATATACTTTAAATTATTTTCCCTGCAGCAAAACAAAAACTGTTTTCACACTCATTAAAATCCATTCACCTAAATCTCTTTCTAGGCAATTTCCTGCAGGTGGCCTCCCCAGAGCCTGCTTATTGCCATTAAGCTGATGCCAGGGATGCTGTTAGAGCTCTGTCATCTACATCCCAGTTCTCCTGCCCTTTGCTTTCCCTCAGTTTTTCAGGGGCAACTCTTTGGCCATGTAACTGTTTATTAAGCCCCTCCTGCAGAGCATTAACAAGATCAATGAAAGCCATGGCACTCAATAAATGTTGCTTTGAATTTCATTCATGTATCTACTGCAGTTTTCATTCTTGTTCTGAAGTGAGAAGGCATGCTGATTTTCCGGGAGGGTCTTCCTTGCAGGACAATCAAGAGTTGACCTTCCTGTCCAGTCTCAGTGGAGGGTACTTTACCACCTCTCTCTCAAATCGTCAGCTTTTCTTGTCATTTTCCTTTACGGCAGCATCACATGACTTGAAGTAAAATTAAGTCCTTGGCTCTTGTTCCCTTTTTCCACTGCCATAGTGCCTGCTCTTTTTTCTTCTATATGTCATTGCCAGTTTCATTTTGGATTTTTTTCCATTCCGTGAAGGAATAAGTAAACTACCTTCCAGTTATCTTCTTTCAGCTTCTCCTCAATTTATTCATAATCACTTTCCTTCAACTTCCTTAGGTCTTTAAGACAGAAATTAACTTAATTTCCTCTAAGCTGGTGGTTTAAATTTTTTTAATTAAGTAGAAAATCTATAATAATAGCAGGGCTATTCCCCTTATCCCTTATTTTGAGGCCTATAATGGATGATGAAGGATTAATGTTACCCTTTGGTGACAACCCTTTATTTACATACGTATTTAATTTTGGTTGTTTTTAAAATATTTTTTATTTACCAATAAAAGTGTACATTTGAGATTATACTTAAATACTTTATAACTGTGAAAGTATAATGTGTTTGCTGCTTTCCCTTACATATATTATCCAAAAAGAAAAAAAATCTGATTTTTAAAAACAAATCTTGTAAAATACATATATCCAAGCATCAGATTTTTAATTTGAATAATAATGTCATTAATAGATTAAATTTATTATTCTGTGTCTCCTTTTCCTTGAACGGAAAAAGATAAATCATTAACTTATTATTTTAATTATCCCACAATCAACTGTTGCTCTCCATGCCCACAGATAAAATTTCCCAGGAATGTAAAGATAGTGCCCTTTGCTATATCAATAGAATTGGAATAATATTGGTTTATGATAGATATTTACCCTTCAACCCTGTTAATTTTTGCTTATCAGAAGGCAGTGTGATCTCTGTAGATAAAGAAGGATGGGAAAGACTTTGGGACTTCAATATACCTGGGCACAGGGTCTTGGTGTCTCAGCCCTGTTCTATGGGAGGGAAGTGTTTGTTGACTTAGCGGCTCTTAGATGTTTCTCTATAGAATTTTACATTTCCAGTTCATGTGTCCAGTTCTCTGAAGCATCTCTTCCCAGTCTAGAGCTCTTTCTAGAGATGGCTCCATTTAGTAGGCCAAACACGTTTTGATACATTAATTCCCCAACAATTGCCACTATCCCTAATAAGGAACTTCAATGGAGTAACTAAAAAAAATTTTTAAAGTCATTTTTGAAAGTATATTTAATTCTGGAAACATTGAGAACCTTGTTCTTCTTTTTTGGCAATTTAGATGAAAAGTGTTTCATTTGGGAAGCTGATTTGAGCTAAAAAATGTGATCTTTTCTTTTTTCTTTTTGTATGTCTCCTTTCTCACCAATAGTATACTTCTTATTTATTACAGGATTTCTTCAAGCAAGAATTGACTTTCATTAGCACATTCATTGAAATTGTTCAAAATAAGCCACTTTTCTCTTATTTTCCCAAAAGAAGACATCTGAATCACAAATTTAAGATGATGGAGTAGTTTGCACTACAGGTACCCACTCCCCTTACCTTCAGGCAAGGAGCCACACGGTTCTAGGTGAATGTCCTGTTTTCCAGAGCCATCCCTGATGAATGGATTCTGTTAATAAAGCAGCACAAGACAGGAGGTCGCTTTTATTTGGTGGCAGAGATATGATCCATTTTAAATAATTTACTTTGGGTAGCTATTTTGCTTCAAGTTAGAGAATGGATGTTAAATAATAAACGTGATCATAATTGCTTTCTGGAAAAAGGCTGGTGTGAATTCAGCCATAAACTTCACTCTGTAGCATATTAATAAACAGCAGTAACAGAAAATGTTGGAAATGGGACATTTAGTAGCTCTTATTATTGAATCAGATTCTCCCAATGCTTAAGTGTGGTATTCATCTCGGGAAGCTGCAGCAACTCTTTTTGGAACACTGTCAAAAAGCTGTGATTAAAAAAACAGAAACAGATGCAAAAGAGACACTGCCTATGCATGTAATGATTAGAAATATGAAGTGGTGGTCAGTATTTTCTCCTTCTAAACTTGAGGGTGTAATTGTTGTTCATATGAAACCTAACAATTAACCTTATCAGCAGTGAGTGGAAAACCTCCAACAGAACTAAAAACACTCAGACTAGAATTGTGAAGAAAAAAAGAGCAAAAGTTGCCCCAGTTAAAACTCAGCTTTATTGATCTGATGATTCAGGCTGGGAGGAGAAAGGAGCAGAGCCTAGGTGGAGAGGATGTGGAACAGGACAGGGTGAGAGTCTGTGCAAGTGAAAGCAAAGGAGGTCTGTCTCCAAGGTCTATTTGAAAAGCCTCCTTTAAAGATCAGGATTAAAACAAAGGAAATTAGGAGGAGGAAAGGATACAGTGAATCCGAAGCTTCCAAAGAGACGTGTCTTTTCTTCCTCCCATCCCCTTCTCCTTCCTCTCTCCTTTCTTCCCTTTCTTCCTTCTTCCCTTCCCTCCTTCTTTCCTTCCAACACCAACCAGTCAAGAATATTTGCAACTCTATTTCTTAGTTTCTTCCTTTTCAGGGTAAACTTACCAAACCAGTTTATTAGTCTTCTATACTTAATTGTTCTTATTGTTCTGCTTTCAACCTGTAACAATTTTCCTGTGAACTTTATGACTTAGGGAGCCAAATATGTTCGAACAATTTAATAAGCGAGCTCCTGGCAGTGTGGGTGAGCACCATCCTGAGTTGTACATATAGCAAATTTGCTCATCTTGCCCTTTCATGAGGAAGTCTATTGGATATTGTTTCTGTCATCAAAATACGTAAGAGGTGACCCTGGTGTTTCCATCTCTGACCATGTCTTTCCTCGACCAGGCTGATGACCTAAACGCAAAAGAAATTATGTCTGTCAAAATCTAATTATCTGAATTGAAAAAGTATAGTACTTAGCAAGCAAAAAAGCACAATGCCAAGCAAGGCAAGCCATTCTTTTAATGAGATATCTGTGGGCATGCTGGCCCATTAGAAAAATAAGGAAAAAATTTTAAATAAATCTTGGATAATAAATAACATTATCAGGACTGCTGGCCTAGAAGTTACAAAAGGGTAACAGTATATAAATGTCACTTCATCAATAAAATGGGCATTTTTTCTTCCATGATTTGTAATGGTTATGTGGTTATGGGAGAGGATGTCCTACTTTTCACAGAGTGTTTGAATCCTCAGAAATGATGCTGCATTCTTAACCCTGACTGGATTTCTACTGGGTTGCACCACCTTTCCCATTTCATGATATGAACATCCTCAGAGGAGTTAAAAAAGAAAAAGATAAAATCCAACAGAATTTGTTTCCTTCTTTATGTCAAACTGTATTGATGCAAAACAGCAATACAGGCATTTTCTTCCCATACACAAGGAGGTCAGTGGGATAAATTATAGGTCATTCTACATATAGGCACTTCCTGCCACCAAGAATGACACTTCTAAGCCTCAAGACACATCTTTGCATAGATCTGATATAATGATCATGGGGGAAATTTTTCTATAGTTTAATTTAAACTATAAAATAGTTTGTGCCTTGTACCCTAAGTAAGATGAATACAAACATGCTCTGTGTGTTTGTCAACTTTCCCTTACGACAGCAAGTACCTGAGGCAGTTTTGGAGGTTCTAGTTCATGACTGGTTGGCCCTATGGCTTTTGGCCTGTACCAAGGCAGCATATCATGGTGGAAGCACCTGACAGAAAAACCACTCACCTTCTTGACCAGGAAGCAAAAAAGAATGAAGAGAGGGCCAGAGTTCCACAGCCCCTTCATGTGTAGGCCCCACATCTGAAAGGTTCCACCACCTTCCAATAGTGACACCCTGAGAAACAAACCTTTAACATATGGGCCTTTGAGGGACATTTAGGATCCATGTAGCACTCCATAAACAATTGTCAGGATCCTTTCCTCTAGGAAGAATTAGTACAACAATAACTGGATGATCGTGTGATCCTACCTGTGCCAGAGTTCTAATCCACAGACTTGAAACATGGCTTCATTTGATTTCTGGTTCATGTGTGAGGCTGACTTTATTGAAAATTGCATATGAAAGAGATAATCGTGGAAAGCTTTTATCCCTGACTTAATAATAGGAATAATGTCTCCTAGTAATTAATATCATTGTCATTTGGCAGGGGACCAGTTAACAAAGACACTGCTCAATCTTTTTTTCTGGCATAGCTATCCAATAGTTGAAAAATGAAGAACATTTTCCAAGAGAACAAGTTGAGATTTTATAAATCTTCTCACTTGTCTAATTAAAATGTTCCACGAAATTTATTTTTAGTGTTACTTTTTTTTTAAGCTGTTAACCTAAATCCTAACAGATCTTAAAACATATTTGACTTGAGAAATTGAATGTTAGGCTTTATAACATAGTAAATTCATTTTTTGTCTGAGCAGAATCCAACTGATTTTATAGTAACTGACTACACATAGAAATTTCATATGCACTATTGTAATGGTGTTGGGTGATCATTTTATGCATTCTAAATTTTGTTATAACTTTCATTTTTTTCTTCAATAAAATAATATATATGTTATATAAAAAAGAAAATATACTTAATCAAAAAAAGGAAATAAAAATTACTGAGAATACCATTACCCAGTGATACCACTGTTAACAGTTTTGATGGGTATCCTGCCCTTCTCTCCCCCTGTATTTATATATCACTATTAAAACTTTTTTGTTTTGCTTTTTTTTTAAAAAAAAAAAGATCATTCTATACATATTTCTTTCTAACTTTTTTCTACTTGAGAAACATATCCTGCACATTTTCATGTTATTAGACATTCTAGGACACTGTTATTGCCTGCATTGTTATTTTAATGTATCAGCTTGGTCATATATTTCTTTGCATTCACTTTAAGATATAAACCCTGTGCTTTTGTACAAATAAGACTGTTGGAATTTTTATTTTTAACACAAGGCTATTAAAGATATTGGAACCAGAACAATTTGAGTAACCAAGGAATTGGCTCATTTGGGGGGATGGATCACACTGTCAAGGCTATTAATTAACTACTCTAACTAATCTAACTGGCCTTGGATCACCTTATTTCAGAACCCAGGCAGGGCAGTGATCGAAGGTAGAATTCAGTGAGCATTTGAGGGGAAAAAAAATCTTTTAGAAATGACACTGACAGGAAGTAATAGAAATATTTCTGCCTCCCAGGAATGAATAATATAAAGGGAAGATGGGTTGAATGTAAGGTCCTGAGTGACAAGCCCTCTTTATTTCTAAAACTTTGAGTCACTTGAGGCTCTGACCAGTCGTCTCCATAAAGTAGTAGGCGCTTACATTTTTAAAACGAAAAGTCAGCATGAAAGACAAATTCACATAATAAGAGCCAAGAACAGACTTTTTTTTTAAATAGTTTCTGAAAAGTTTAATCAAGGAATGTTGTCACTTCTGAAGAGAATTGAAGGTCAGCAATGCTCATTCAGTGACTTGATAGGGAAATCTTCCTACAAGTGCAAGGAATGCTGGGATTGGTTGGCAGAAAAAGGTGGCCATACAGCCAAGTCTTCAGGGAGGACAGGAGTGCCTAATGGAGAACAGGATGAAGGAAGAAAGAGTGAAAGTGGGGGAAGAAACAAATACAGGTAGTGGCTAAATACATAAATGCCATGAGGAAGGGCTAGAAAAGAACAAGGGTGAGCTGAGAGGCTGTTCACTCAGGGGAAAGGCAAAGGCTCTAACATTAGATACAGCATTAGCATAAAAATATTGAAGAATTCTGTTTGCAAGGCACTTAGTTATTTCCAAAACATTTTAGGCAGAGGGAGGGACAAAGTATTCCAATGCTTCATCCTCAGTTTGTTGGAATATCAAACTTTCTAGAAAGGGGGATTCTGGAGTTTCATACAGAAAGTGTAGTTCCTGCAAATAAAGTCACAGATGTACACTTGCAAACCCCTACATCTAATGGCTGATTTTCTTGTGGGCCGCTTTTCTTGCTGGTGGTGGCTGCTTTTCTTGCTGGTGGTGGCTGCTTTCTGTTCTCTTCCAGAGTTCTATTGGAAGGGTGCTCTCTTTTGTTTTTTACAGAATGTTGATCCAAGTGTGCCTGTATTTTTACTGTAAGTTTTTGTGGCGCTGCCTGAAGTTTGTAATGAGGAAGCTAACTGGAAGATGTGAACTGCAACGGATCTGTTACAATACCAAACCTGGAGCTTCTAGAACCATGAAGATTGGTAAGCCAAAAAAAGAAACATGCAGAGTTGACGGGAGTGAGGACACAATGTTAATTTCGTTATAGTAATTTTAAGCCTTTTGTAAAGGGTAATTTTTGAGTGACTTTTTGTTATTTTTTAACAGAAACATCCCTGAGGGATTCTAAAAGTAAGGTAAGTAAAATTGTTTCCTTATTTTTCAACAACTGTGCATAGGAGGCTTATCATAAAAGGTAAAAATTTTAAGAAACAAAATTATACAATTGATTGAAAACTAATGCAAGTTAAAAAGAAAGAATCATTTGCCCATCACAAACCACTGTACTTTCTACATTTGAATTTCTAGGCAGAGTTGTGAGGCACTTATAGTTTCATTGTTGAATGAACCCTTTTTTATATGTCTTCTCACATTGTGAAATATTTCTTGAATATAGGAACAATATTAACTCTCTAGGATTTCCTCACTATTCAAATGATTTAACTTTATACTAACTTTAAGGTCTCCCAGTAAAATTAAAGAAGTCACTTCATTAGCCTTTATGGCACATAGTTGAGCATCCACATAACAGAAAAAAAAAGCTTTTTTTCAAGTTGTTTGGTTATTTTATCTTAATATTTAATTTTTGCATTCTTAAGAACTTCTTCCCATGTTCTTCCCTGTTTAGTCATAGAATTCTCATTAACAGTGGGGACTTTATCGAGGGAGGAAAAGAAAATACAACATTGAAACTGATGACAATAGTAAAAACAAAACAAAAGTCTTATATATTTCTGCTTTACATCAATTACCTTTTTCAGGAAAATGGCACTAACCTTATCATGAAAAGTTCAAATTTGTTAGAATTCAAGTAGGTTAAATCAGTATTTGCTTATAGCTTACACCTTCATACAAAAGCTTGAACTAGCACTTGAAGCCCTTATCCCAGTAGACCCTGTTCAAGCCATTGGCATTAACCAAAAGGGAACTGATCAAAGTGTATTTTCCAGCTGTTGCAGACTTCAGTGAGTGTTCACTCTGATGCCATTGAAAAAACTATAGACGACATCATGGAACTGAAAAAAATTAATCCAGACATAAATCCACAGTAAGAATATGTTTCGTATGTTAGAAAATTGGAACACGAATCATGTGGCCACCTGTTTGTCTCTCTTCTTCCCTCTTTCCCACTCCCCTGTCCTTCCCTCTCATCCTAAAGTAATCATCTGCAGCATGTCAACTTTCAGATGAAAATAAAGAAAAAAAAAAAGGTGCCTTTTCATGTTTGTAACTGGCAGGAACTTGACAATTCTGTTATGGTGTATGCTTAGCTTCTGAGATACAATGAATGTGAGAATGAGGCGGGGGATACTCCTGGCGTGGGACTGTGAGACAAAGGAAGCCCATTCATTGACATCCGCTCTATTCAATGCCTGTTTCACATTAACAGTAAACGTTCAAATCATAACTATACCTAAGCTGATTCTGCTAGAATATTCCTTCAGGTCCCTCATGAATATTCCTTCACAACAGACTGATATTCTTGGAGACAGTTCCTACCTGCTCATCAAGAAGACAGGCATGTGTGGGCGGAAGAGATGGTTTTTGTATGAAGACTTCAGAACTTTATAATTTATTCCTCTCATCTTGGAAGTATTAAAATGCATTTGGCAGTGTTCGTGACATTTAAAATTAGTTTTATATTTTCCACGGGGAACAGCAATTTTTCAGTAAAATTTGGGGCTTAGGACATTGGTTAGAATAAATTTCAAATTCAGATATATTTAGAGACAGTTTTAGGTGGGTAACAATCAAACTGTCTTTTAGATCTATGTACATGAGAACTTTAGATGTTACCTCTGGGAAAGGCTTTTAATTACCAAAGACAGGGAGCTAGAGTTGAAGGGAGTGTCAGAGCGTGCTTGGCACAGGTCCACCTCTTGTAAGGATTCTAGATACTAGCTGTCCAGGGGCTCATCACAAAAATTCCATTTCTACCTGTTCTCCGTAGCATTCTTCTGTAGCCACTTCACCTTATTAACTGCCATTCCCTTATTCAGCCATTAAGGTTGACTTAATTGGGCAATAAATGTATTTTAAGCCTTCTGACATGTATTTTATTCCTTTGGGAAGGTGATAAAAAGGCAGTTCATTCTAAATGAGATTGAACCAAAAATTTAAGACTACAACTGGGCATAAGGGATATATTAGTCCTCTAATCATATTTACAGATTGGATTACATTGAATAGCAAGTCTTTTCTTTATCTGTCCTGTGAAAGTTACATAAGTTACATTGGAAAACATTCTTTGCATCTGTTCTTTTCATGTCCTTTAGACAAAGGAATAGGCATTAGGCATTTTTCATTATGGTTTGTTTCCTTGTTTGTTTTCATGTCTCAATGTGGTTTCCAGAACCTTTTCTTTTCTCCTGTACTATTATTGACAGAACTGGATATAAAAAATTAAATATTCTTCCAAGCAAATAAAGAAATAGATGGTTAGAGTTGGGGAAAACATTTTTAAATCACAAAGATTTACTACTGTTAATCTCACTTTGTTTTATTTACGTTCTTTTTAAGTGCTGCTCACAGTAGTACTAAAAATTACTACAAAAAATTTAACCTTGTTCCTGCCTCTTTCATTTTTTTCATCCTCTTCTTTCCCTCAAAAGCAACTCTCTTCTCAGTCCTACACTGATTTTCTGAATGACAATGCTACTGTGCCCTTTCCTAAATTTAAATATCTTGACAGGTAATGTGTCATTGGCCAGAAGTCCCAGTGACTCTGGAGATTGAGGCAGGAGGATTGCAAGTTTAAGGCCAGCCTCAGCAATTTAGTGAGGCCATTTCAAAATTAAAAATATAAAGAGCTTGAGATAGAGTTCAGGGGTAAAGTGCCCAGGGATTTGATTTTTTTTTTTTTTTTTTTTTTAGTCTTTGTTAGTATGGTAATAAGTGCCATGATGAAGGCCATTTAATTGAACACATAATTTTGAGCTTAGTGTTTCTGGATTTTCTAACATACCCTCTATTCCTCTATATTTGAAGAAGTAGACCCTTTGCCCCAATTTTAGACTTAATTCTATGCATCTCATTTATCCCCCCCCCAAATGATGATGATAGTGTCACCATCACTGTGATTAAAATGACCACCTCTATTATGACAAAAATATTCAGAGTGAGTAAAGTAGGAGCAAGAATATATTGGACAGCATCAGATTAAATTACCAACATTCAGTCATTTTTGAACCACAAAAAAAATACATGACTAAAGTATTTAGAAAGAGGGGTCTGGGGTTGTGACTCAATGGTAAAGTGCTTGCCTAACATGCATGAGGCACTGGGTTCGATCCCCAGCACCACATAAAATAAATAAACAAACAAATAAAATAAAGGTATTGTGTCCATCTGCAACTAAAAAAATATTTAGAAAGAAATAAAAGTAAAAAAGAATTTAGAAAGAATAAATAAAGAAGTTGACCGTAGTAGTGCACCCCTGTAATCCCAGCAGCTCAGGAGGCTGAGGCAGGAGGATCAAAAGTTCTAAACCAGCCTCAGCAATTTAGTGAGGCCCTAAGCAACTCAGTTTAGACCCTGTCTCTAAATAAAATATTAAAAAAGTGTTCGGGATATGGCTCAGTGATAAAGTGTCCCTGGGTTCAATCTCCAGTACCAAAAAAAAAAAAAAAAAAAAGAAAGAAAGAAAGGAAGGAAGGAAGGAAGGAAGGAAGAAAGGAAAAAGAATAAATAAATGTGAAGTTTTACCCTCAGATTTTAAAATGTCACAAATGAGAACAGGCTGCATAGGATGATGGTAGTTTTATGTAAAACAGATCTTGGTGCTTAGTCAGTCACCTGTTTAATGAACTTATAGTATTATGTGACTGCTTAGAAAGATCCTGTTTTACCTCGTATGTTATAGGAAGAGGGAAGGGGTGCTCTGATGGGTGGAAGTGATGGTCCTCTGTGTTGCCAGATTGCTTCCTGTTTCAGTGATATGGCTCGAGGAACTGTTAACCAAGTAGTGTTCATTCTGAGCAGGCTCAGCAAGATGAAAGGGCATCTAAAAACTATGGCCCGTGAGAGAAAATTGAAGGAATAGGGAATTGTTTTGAGTCCTGGAAATGAGATTAGAAGAAACTATTTGAAAATAAGAAGGTAGAGCAGGGGAATGGTAGAAATGAATCTACTCAGAGGACAGAATTTGAACTACTTGATAATGAGCAAAGCAGATTGTGTGTTCAGACAAGAAGAGTGGTTTGAATGTGCTGGGAAATCTTGTAAAGCTGTGACTTCTCTTGTCACTGGCTCATCTGTTGGGTGTACTCCCCAGAGATGGCAGTGGTGCTAGTGTTGTTTCCTTCTGTTTCATTTTGAATCTTCTTGCTCCAAAGCCCCTGTGGGGGGCGCTCTCTCTCTCTCTCTCACTCTCTCTCCCCCTTACCTTTTCCCTCACCCTGTCATATACATCCTTCTCAAGTGATTCTGATATACTCACCTAGGGGGTCTACATGATCCCTAAGGACCCACTATTACCTACATTATCATTACCTATATTTTCTACATACTTTCAAGTCACCTTCATAAAGAGTGCCCTTGTATTTAAGCCAAACTGTCATAGTGTAGCTTAAGAAAAAGCCAGAATGGGAGACAAATTTTAGCCATATTCTAAGTTACTTATGTGTGAAGTTTCAAATAAATACTGTGATTTTATTAAATAGTTTATATTTGAACAATTTCCTGAATATTCTATTTACATGAAAAGTTCTATTATATATATGTCATGTGAGCAAAAGCCAAAGTACGTGTCTGATTTCTTCCTCACGGGTGTTTCCTCTCTTTTTGAACACCTTAGGTTGGGAATCTCTCTTCAGGCTTGCCTTCTTCAAATCGTTGGTTACAGAAACCTTATCGCAGATGTGGAAAAACTGCGCAGGGAACCTTATGATTCTGATAATCCCCAACATGAAGAAATGCTTTTGAAGGTTAGTCTTTGAACACACTTCAGCCTGTCACGTAAGTCAGCTAACGTTGGCCAAGCACCTGTTATGTGCTACGTATTGCTCTGGGCTTTGGGGATATGGGGATGAGTAAGACATGGGCACAGTGACTGACTGGTAAGACCGAGTTCTCTTTCTGGGTCAGAGGTTGGAGGTAAATTTCCTGTCAGAAAAGTCATATAAGTTGCCTTTAAAGCCAGTTTACTTTGTAATCTGAGAAAGCATCAAAGGTGATTTCTGTGGCTCTCATGTTTGGCTCAAGTTTAGATCATTTCACGTGTGTTGAAAGTCAATAGGAGAAATAACATTTATCAAAGAGTGTCCTGAGATTTTCACTTATGACTTTTAATACACATCAAACAAGATGAAGTTGATTTCTGCTTCAGCAACAGCTCTCTGGGGAAATTACCCAAGATCTTAATGCTGATTATTTATTCATGTAACTTGGAGAGTGTTCAAAGAGGAGGTAAAGGTTTATATTTGGCATATTAAAACTGTTGGAAAATAATATGGAGTAATAACTATTCCTGGCTGTCAAAGAAAACCTTAAAAATCTTAGAGAATCTCATGATGTATTGTTTTGTTTTGGTACTGGGGATTAAAGCCTCAACATACTAGAAAAGCACTCTACCATTAAACTTCATCCCCCAATGGTGCATTATGAAACGTTAATAAAACTTTTCCTCAACACACTGAATTTTTGCTGGGCATGGTGATGTATACCTATATATATTATAGATATTATATTATATAGATATTATACCTATATATATTATAGATATAGATATGTCAATAGAAGACATAATTTTAAAAATGTATTCTGTTGTGTTTTGTGTGAAGGAGTGTATGTTTTTGTGTATATAAGTACTTAAGCAAATGATACATTTGTCTTTACTAATTAGTGCAGTATCTAATGTGAATCATTAAAAATTGAAGAAGTCTCATTCTTGGCAATGGTTTTTCTTCTTCCTTTTTTTTTTTTGCTGCTTAATTTTAGCTAACTCACTGGATGAATTCCATCTTATTTTATTGCCTTCTTTTCCCTGACCATTTTCTGATTCAGGTAGTCAAGTTCAAAGAAAGGATCTAACAGTGGGAATTAACAGGTGAATTAAAGTAAAAAGAAGAGGTGGTATAATTAGCAGACTGGTCACAAGTGCCTGAACAAAATACATTAAAAAGGCTAAGACAGCCTCAGAATTAATAAATTCTGGTGTAGGCGCCTGCTATGCAGCATCTTTAGTGATCTATTGCATGTGGGCTCACATCTAGTAGGTTTTTAACAAATAAAGGTGAATGAGGTATTCTAGTTCATGTCAAAAATTTTTATGACATGACTTTTATTAGTGGTTATAATTTTATTATGTATGTGTTATTTTGGTTGTTATAGCTAGGTAAGCAGTAGAATGATTGTTATCTTTATTTTGGGGATGAGAAAACTATAAGTGTTTTAGTCCAGGTTCTAATTCACATATTTAATAAATGATAAAGCAGTGATGTCCAGCACTGAGTTAGGCACTTTGAGGAAAGGCTTCTTTTCTGCCTTTCAATGACTTGCAGGCTAATTGGGATATATTCTGCATCTACAAAAATACCCCAGTCTTTTCCATAGAGCATCCCCAAAAATCTCTCAAATGTTTTCTATTCCCGCTGTCTTGTTGTAGCCATCATCTCCAACGTGGAGTGTTATAGCCTTTTAATTATGTCACTAACCATTATATTCTTCCCTTTCATCTTCTAAAATACTGCTGGAGGGATTTTTCTAAAATACAGATCTAGTCATATGATTATCTACATCGAACCCTTCAGTTTTCCCGTGTTTTATAGTAGAAACCCCATGAAACCTTAGCCTGGCATTTGGCCCCTTTCCACTATATTTTCCTTAGCGACATCTTATGCATCTCCACTACAGACAGTGCATTTCTGCCATGCTCTGTCAGTCACCATGACCTAGAATAGGATGTGCCATCCCATATGCCAATGAACTTGTTCATGCTGTTCCCTTTGCTACCCATTATTCTCACAGCAGAAGCCAGCTTGTTTTTTAAATCCTCATTCCCCGAATTTGGAGACCTTTTCTAGTTCTCTAAGCAAACATAGGAGTGGGATCTTTATGCAGTGAAAATAAAACATTCATTGAGTGTTTGGTATGGACCAAATATATAGCATTTTGGCGGGGGGAATGCTGGGGATTGAACCTAGGGCCTTGTGTATGCAAGGCAGGCACTCCACCAACTGAGATATATCCTCAGCCTAATATTATAGCATTTTTACTTAGTTGTCACAACAAACTTTGTTGATATAACTGGTACTTTCCCCATTTTTCAGATGAGGAAACTGAGGCTGAGTGCTGAGTGACTGTGCAAACTCACATGTTTAGAAAGGGTTATTAACTGTAGTACTGCACTAGTCCTTGGGAGAGAAACCATGTTTTATCCATTTTTGTTTCCTGGGGGCTGACCAATGGCTTGTGTTTAATGGCCCAAAGTTTGGCTTCTTTATCTTCAAGATGGATAAGAATACCCTTGCTACCTACTTCACAAAATTATTCAGAGCAAAAGCCAGCAAACCAGAGTCTGTGGCTAAGTTTGTATTTCCATCCATGCTTATAAGTAATGTTTTATTGGAGCAAAGCCACATGCATTTGTTTTAATATAGTATCTGTCTGCCACCCTACTACAAAGGCAAAGTTAAATAGTTGTTACAGAGATCATATGAATCACAAAGCCCAAAATCTCTACCAGCTGGTTCTTTCCAAAATTTGGTGACCCCTTGATTTATAAGCTCAGGTAATATATTGCCACATTGTTCAAGTGCTTTGCTTTATAAGAACAGGTAAGAATTATCAATGTTGCTACTTAGAGTCCTTAAGTACAAAAATTCTAGATTTTATGATCATTTGAACACAGACTGGAATTAAATTGAATAATATTGTTATATTCGTACACCACTGCCCTTATGAATTATTCAAGCAGATGTGTTTCTATTTAAAGTTTTCTACCAAGTTAAGAATAAAGGCAGAAATTTAGGTGGATTCATGCATGTACTAGAAAACATACAAGCCAGAATTAAAAAGCCCTTTACTAATGGGAAGAGATAGTCCCATGGTGGCCTCCATGAAAAGCTGCTTCTCTTTGAATACTCTGGCTCCAGGGTGGAAGAACCACCTCATCCTTTCTGTTCTGCAGCAGATGAGAGACAACTGAAGTGTCCAAATAAGCCTGTGTAAGGGCTCCATTCAAAGAGAAGGGGAATCAACAGAGAGGACAGCCCATGCTGCCTGATAGTCTGACTCAGAGGGCAGCCTCCACATCTGTAGCTTGTCATCTGCTGTGAGCGTCACTGTTTCTAGCCCCTGGTCTCCTGCACTTGGCAGGTGGTTCTGTAATAACTCAACTTCAAGTAGCGCAGTCTTAGATGACTGGACTCCTCAGGGCCCCCATAGAAAAGGCCTATCACCTGAGTTCGAGTGTAAAGTTGGCTTCCTAGTGCAAGAAATGAGCTCACCCTGTAAGAGTGCTCTGCCTCCTACCCTTACTTTTTCAGGGAAGAGCCTATTAGAAGAGAAAAAGCTCAAGGTTTCTTACAAAAATATACAAATGCATAGAGAGATACGTCATCTAAGTATTTCAACATAACTGGCTTTCATCTTCCAAGAAAGTGACCCTCACCAAAGCAAATAGGATTCACAATTTATTCAAGAAGACATTTTAGCCACTAGTCTAGTCTGCCATTATTACAGTGATTCGCTTTGTACTTTAACTGTATCCCTCCTTTCTTCTTTCCAGCCTTCTCCCTGACCTTCTCCTTGCTGATCCTCTCCTCTCTAAAGCTCTCTCCTCCCTGAGGCTCCCCTCTGTAATTGAGGAAACAGGATTCCTCCGGATCACCTCTTTTTAAAAAACAAAAAATAAAACCAAAATAACCCCCCCTGTTTCCCCTGATGAGAGGAATCTCAGCCTCTGAGAAAGAAGTTTCTATGTTTCTTCTTTGCTAGTAAAGCAATAAACTATGAAAATGACATTTCTTTTTAAAGCATTTTATTATTTAAAATTTAACTCTCTCAAACTTAGCATTTACCTGATAGATGAGGATTGTATCCTACTTACGAAATGAAATGCTTCCTTTTACCATTTTACTTCACTCACTGGATGAAACCCCATATTTTTTTTAACAGGGTAGGACCCTGAAATTGCTTCAAATTATTATTCAAATTAATGTTATTTCCATATAGTTTCGTTTTCTCCCCCACTGACTTCCAATTATGGTAGTAACCAAATCAGTTCCTGAAGAATTTTTTTAAAGAGATCTTTCTCTTAGGGTCATTACCTGGTCTTTCATTATTTGGTGTCTTCTAATAAACTCAAACATTCTGTTTTGATGAATGCAGAGCACTGGAAAATTCTTACATGGATTATATAAGTACATTTTGTACATTATGTTTGAATTTTGTTTTCAGGCATGATAAGTTTATTCTAAGGTTTTTCTTTCACCCTTTGGATAAAATTACCTATTGTGGCACTAACATAAAATATTGAATAATATGAATAGTAAGTAATTTTGTTTAATGTCTAAAATAACCGTAATAAAAGAAAATGAGGGGAATACAAGATGGTAGGCCAGAGGGACGCAGCATTCTGTGTCGCTCCATGACCCGGATCTCAACTAGTGGGAATACTACTTCTCTGAGAGTGATAGAAGACCTCTACACAGCTGATCCCGCGCAGAAATCACCAGTGCTGTGCCCCCTGCGCAGGGTTCCAGGCCTTAGCGTTGGAGCAGGACTCCTGGCTCCTGACACCCAGCTCCCGAGTGCCTCAGCAGGATCACTGCCTCAGCACCAGTGCAGAAATCCCAGACTCCGCTCCACTCCCACGCAGGACACTCAGCCGCTACCCACCCACAGGAACTCCGGCTGCCACTCCCCTGTGGACCCCTATCTATCTATCAACCAAGGATTCCTCAGGTGCCTCCATCTTGCAACTTGGCAGCTACTACTATAGTCCCCTATGTGTGGTAGTCTGCCTGCACCTGGGGACATCCCAACACAAAACAGCTCTCAGTGGGATGGTGCGCAGTGCAACCAGGCCACCACCCATGGGAGCCCCAGTGAGAGAGGTCCCTTAATTGGGAACTAGTAAGGGAAAAGGAGAGAGTGCAACATTTTGGAGACTAACAGAAAGACCAGGAATTGGGAATCTTCAGGCAAGATAGGGAGATAGGACCTGTTGCTTAAGTCATAGGAGCAGATCCAAAAACAGACCCTTGAGGTACAGTCTCCCTTCAGGGACTGGCAGGTGCCACACCTCACTTCCAGGTGCCCTGTACCAGGACCAGCCTTCTCACCCTGGTTACCTTCACCATCCTGAGTGTGGAGATACCAGCTAACAACAGCACAACCCCACTTATTGGATGAAAAGGGAAGCAGAAAAAATACTGATCTCCAACCAAAACAATTAACAATCCTGGTTTCTTCCTTTGATATTTTTATTCTTTCTCTTTTTCTTCTCCCCATCCATTCTCCCACCCTCACATCCCCAACACATGTGAAACCAAGTACTTTGCATGAATTAGGATTTTGAGGACTGGGACGTCTGAATAATACAAAAATTACTCCAACATCTGGAGACTAAATAATATGCTAGTGAATGAACAATGGGTTGCAAACTATATCAAGGAGAAGATTAAAAATTTTTCTTAGAGGTAAATGAGAACACTGACACAACATATCAAAATCTCTGGAAAACTATGAAGGCAGTACTAAGAGGAATGTTCATTGCATGGAGTTCATTCCTTAAAGAAGGAAAAGTCAATAAATAAATGACCTAACATTATATCTGAAAGCCCTAGAAAAAGAAGAAAAAAATCAACACCAAAAGCAGTGGAAGACAGGAAATAATTAAAATTAGAGCTGAAATCAATGAATTGAAACAAAAGAAACAATTGAAAAAAATTGACAAAACAAAAAGTTCTTTCTTTGAAAAAATAAATAAAATTGACAGACCTTTAGCCATGCTAACGAAGAGAAGGAGAGAGAAAACCCAAATCACTAACATATGTGATGAGAAAGGAAATATCACAACAGACACTACAGAAATACAGAAGATAATTAGAAATTATTTTGAAAACTTGTACTCCAATAAAATAGAAAATATCAAAGGCTTCAACAAATTTCTTGAGTCATATGATTTGCCCAAATTGAATCAGGATGATATACACATTTTAAACAGACCAATATCAAACAATAAAATAGAAGATGCCATCAGAAGCCTACCAACCAAGAAAAGCCCAAGACCTCATGGATACACAGCCAAGTTCTTTAAGAGCAAGAACTTTAAAGAAAAACTAATGCCAATACTCTTCAATTTATTTCAGGAAATAGAAAAAGAGGCAGCACTTCCAAACTCATTCTATGAGATCAATACCACCCTGATTCCCAAACCAGGCAAAGACACATCAAAGAAAGAAAACTTCAGACCAATATCTCTAATGAACATACATACAAAAATTCTCAATTAAAATTCTGGCAAATCGAATACAAAAATATATCAAAAGGATTGTGCACCATGATCAATTGGGGTTCATCCCAGTGATGCAAGGTTGGTTCAACATATGGAAATCAATAAATGTAATTCATCACATAAATAGATTAATTAAAGATAAGAATTATATGATCATCTCAATAGATGCAGAAAAATCATTCAACAAAATATAGTACCCCTTCATGTTCAAAACACTAGAAAAATTAGGGATAACAGGAACATATCTCAACATCATAAAGGCTATCTATGCTAAGCCCCAGGCCAACATCATTCTAAATGGAGAAAAATTGAAGGCATTCCCTCTAAAAACTGGAACAAGATAGAGATGCCCTCTTTCACCACTCTATTTAACATAGTTCTTGAAACACTGGCCAGAGCAATTAGACAAAAGAAATTAAAGGGATATGGGTAGGAAAAGAAGAACTCAAATTAGCACTATTTGCAGATGATATGATTCTATACCTAGAAGACCCAAAAAGTTCCACCAGAAAATTTCTATAACTAGTAAGTGAATTCAGCAAAGTAGCAAGATATAAAATATAAAACACCCATAAATCAAAGGCATTTCTGTATATCAATGACAAATCCTCTGAAAGGGAAATGAGGAAAACTACCCCATTTAAAATAGCCTCAAAAAAATAAAATAAAATACTTAGGAATCAACTTAATGAAAGAGGTGAAAGACCTATACAATGAAAACTGAAGTAAGAAATCAAAGAAGACCTTAGAAGTTGGAAAGATCTACCTTGCTCTTGGAGGGGCAGAATTAATATTATCAAAATGACCATACTTCCAAAAGCACTATACAGATTTAATGCAATTCCAGTCAAAATCCCAATGTCATTCCTCATAGAAATAAAAAAAAAGCAGTCATGAAATTCATCTGGAAAACTAAGAGACCCAGAACAGCTAAAGCAATCCTTAGCTAGAAGGGTGAAGCAGGTGGCGTCACTATACCAGACCTTAAACTATACTACAGAGAAATAGTAACAAAACCACCATGGTATTGGCACCAAAATAGACAGGTAGACCAATGGTACAGAATAGAGAACACAGAGACTAACGCACAAAATTACAATTATCTTATGTCAGACAAAGGCACCAAAAAATACATTGGAGATAAGATAGTTTCTCCAACAAATGGTGCTGGGAAAACTGGAAATCCATATGTAACAAAATGAAATTAAACCCCTATCTCTCACCATGCACAAAATTCAACTCAAAGTGGATCAAGGACCTAGGAATTAAACCAGAAACACTGTGTCTAATAAAAGAAAAAGTAGGCCCTAATCTCTATCATGTAGGATTAGGCCCCAATTTCCTTAAAAGACTCCTGTAGCATAAGAATTAAAATCAAGAATCAATAAATGGGATGTATTCACACTAAAAAGTTTCTTCTCAGAAAAAGAAACAATCTGTGAGGTGAATAGAAAGCCTACATTTGGGGAGCAAATCTTTACCCCTCACATATCAGATAGAGCACTAATCTCTAGGGTATATAAAGAACTCAAAAAGCTAAACACCAAAAAAAAGCAAATAACCCAATCAATAAATGGGCCAAGGACCTGCAAAGACACTTCTCAGAAGAGGATATACAATCAATCAACAAATACGTGAAAAAATATTCATCATCTCTAGCAAATCGAGAAATGCAAATCAAAACTACTCTAAGATTTCATCTCACTCCAGTCAGAATGGCAGCTATTAAGAATACAAACAATAAATGTTGGCGAGGATGTGGGGGGAAAGACACACACATACATTGCTAATGGGACTACAAATTGCTGCAGCCAATATGGAAAGCAGTATGGAGATTCCTTGGAAAACTGGGAATGGAACCACCATTTGACCCAGCTATCCCTCTCCTCAGTCTATACCCAAAGAACTTAAAAACAACATACTACAGGGACACAGTCATATCAATGTTTGTAGCAGCACAATTCACAATAGCTAAATTGTGGAACCAATCTATATGCCTTTCAGTAAATTAATGGATAAAAAAAAGTGGTATACATACACAATGGAATATTACTCAGCAATAAAAGAGAATAAAATAATGGCATTTGCAGGTAAATGGATGGAGTTGGAGAATATAATG
This sequence comes from Callospermophilus lateralis, assembly GCF_048772815.1. Taxonomy (NCBI): domain Eukaryota; kingdom Metazoa; phylum Chordata; class Mammalia; order Rodentia; family Sciuridae; genus Callospermophilus; species Callospermophilus lateralis. The sequence goes on along the minus strand of NC_135306.1, from coordinate 119,600,617 downwards.
CTAAGTGAAGTTAGCCAATCCCAAAAAAACAAATACCAAATATTTTCTCTGATATAACAAGGCTGATTCATAGTGGGGTAGGGAGGGGGAGCATGGGAGGAATAGATGAACTCTAGATAGGGCAAAGGGGTGGGAGAGTAAAAGAAGGGGCATGGGGGTAAGAAACATGTTGGAATGAGATGGACATCATTACCCTAAGTACATGTATAAAGACACAAATGGTGTGAATATACTTTGTATACAACCAGAGATATGATATGTGTAATATGAATTGTAATGCATTCCACTGTCATATATAGCAGATTAGAATTTTTAAAAAAATTTTTTAAAAAGACTAAAGCACAAGTTCTGGCATAAACCTGGAAAAAAAGGAAATACTTATGCTCTGTTGATGGAAATGCAAATTGGTACAGCCATGTGAAAAAAACGTATGGAGATTCTTCGAAAAGTTAAAATAGAACCACCATATAATCCAGCAATCCCACTAGTATGTATAAATCCAAAGAAAATGAAATCAAAGAGACATCTGCATTCTCATGTTCACTGACTATTCACAATAGCCAAGAAGTGGAAACAACTAAAGTGTCCATCAACTGATGAAGAAATAAAAGAGTGTGGGGGACATATATCCAATGAAATACTGTTAAGCCATAAAAAAGAATGAAATTTTGTCATCAGCAACAACATGGACAGAAATGGAGATCATTATGTTAAGTAAATAAACATGACATAGAAAGACAAGTACTGCATGGTGTCATTCATATGTGGAACCTGCAAACATTGATCTGACATAAGTTGAGAATAGACTGGGGACTACTAGAGGCTGGGGAAGAGAGGGAAGGATGAGGAAAGGTTGATCAGTGGGTACTAAGTTACAATTATAAGCAAAAAGTTCTGGCGTTAAATGTTCTTTCAACCTACACCTATGTAATTTTTAAAAACTTTTTATTGTGGAAAATGTTCAGCATACACAAAAATAGAGAAGATGATAGAATAAAGTCGTGAATCCATTTTAAATGAGTTTTTAAAAAAAGGAAAACGAACTGCAAATTTCTATTTGTTCATACTTTCTGTCATTGAATATTATGGTTTATACTGTGTGACATGGCACAATTCACTGTAAAGCAAGGTAATTTTGTATTACTGTTCCCTAAATAAAAAATAATTTAAGTATTATATGTTTATATAACTGTAAGTCTCAATCTCTCTCTTTACCTCCCCCTCACTCCCTCCCTCTCTCATAATGATATGTGCTAAATCTGGTTTTCTATAGAAAACTTAGAAAAATAAAACTAGTTTAGTAAGCAGTGAAGAGTAGAAAATGTTTATAATTTATGTTTTCCATTAGAATATAATCGATTTTAATTGATATTCTTTTGGGTAACTCTTAAACATGTCAATATCCTTTGAGATTTAATCATGAACTTCACCGGTATTCCTTTGTTCAGCTAGACAATAATACATAACTCACTCCTGTTATAGGCAAAACTTAATAAATGAAACTCAAGTAATTTCACTTTTCTTTTTGTTAACAATGTAGCTAAATGTCTTAATTTAATGTTAGAAATGTGTTTTCTGAGGAGTTGAATAATAAATGGCTTCAAATTTTCCCCTTTCCATTTATACTCTTGAATATTTTAGAGAACTCCAAAGAGCTTTTTTTGTGGGAGATTGTCACCTACCTAATTTCCATTAAGAAATCAAATCAGGAGGGTTTAAAATGCTAAAATACACAAGTACACATTCTATTGCCTTCAGAGCACTCCTGAGATGAGGGTGAAAAGGTAACTAACCTCTTACTTTTATTAGGGAATAGTGGTTTTGGTTTTGGTTTTATACTACCTATGCTAAAAAAGGTCTTTGGTACCTCCAAGGAGTCTTTACTTTACCATACTTTGAGAACTGCTAATACAGATAACTGAAAGATGGTCATATCTTTAATTATAATATATTTGCACATATTCAGCTTTGAAAATTCCTTTCTCATAATGTAGTTTACATGATCTAAACTAATAGGAAAGGGTATTTACATGTGCATATCAACAGGGAAATTCTCTTTTCTTTTGTCTTCAGTTATGGAAATTCTTGAAGCCTAATACTCCACTGGAATCTCGAATTTCTAAGCAGTGGTGTGAAATAGGTTTCCAAGGTGACGATCCTAAGACAGATTTTCGAGGAATGGGACTTCTGGGACTATACAATTTGCAGTAAGTAAAATGAAAAATAGTTGAATGTTAGAGTGATGTTTTGAAATGACAAAGTGGAGTTACTGTTTATAAAAGTCACTTCCCAAAAAGTCCAAGAAAACATTCAAGTTCTCTCAAAGGTAATTCACATTGATAAAATTTAAAAAGTTACCAGCATCTTCTTCTAATTCAGCAGACTTCACATATTTTTAAAAATGTTGTCAAATATATTTTTTATTTTCTTATTATGAAAACTCTAAGCATATGCAAAAAATAAGGAAGATGTTATAACATCTTATGTTGACCACTCAGATTCATTAATTGTCAAGGTTTGAAATACTTGCAATTCTGTTTTTCTAACAGAAGTATGTCAATGAAAATCCTATACTGTTTGTCATTTCACTCCTCATATTGAAACTGGATTTTCAGCCTCTGCTGCTGTAGTGTTGCAGCAGATCCCAACCACCTGCCAGTGGCATCTTTCTGGGTTCTTGTATCTTGAATTCAAAGAATGAAATCCACAGACAAGGAAGAGTAAGGAAAAAGAGTAGGATTTATTCAAGTAAAAAGGAAAAAAGCGGGGTGCAAGTGGTGCAGGCCTGTAAGTCCAGCGGCTTGGGAGGAGGATCACAGAGTTCAAAGCCAGGCTCAGCAACAGCTAGGTGCTAAGCAACTCAGTGAGACCCTGTCTCTAAATAAAATTCAAAATAGGACTGGGGATGTGGCTCAGAGTGGTTGAGTGCCTCTGATTTCAATCCCCATACCGGAAAAAGAGAGAGAGAGAGAGAGAGCACTTCTGCAGGGGGAGAGGGGACCCAGTAGGGGTTGCCACTTAAGCATACTAGGCTAGGAGTTGATACAGCTACTGGGTAGGGGTATTGATCTATATCTATGCCAATCAAGTCTTGGAAAAGTACAAAAAGCTAATGGTCAAAATCTTTGTAAAACAAGTATTGGAAAAGTACCAATGGTATTGGTTCTGCCCATGACCTTCTAATTGGCTGTGCATTTATAGACCTTGAGTTTGAACTTTCCTGTAACCTCCATTCAGGTTCCTTCTCCCTTCTGTGCGCTCCCACCCTCCTACCTCCACCTCAGGACAAAGGTTTGATTGGAATATTTGGAATTTTTTCTGATCATTTTCATGGAATGGTCTTTACATTTGAAAAATTCCCTAATTGGGGACCATTACCTATCCAATCTTATTCAGTATTTCCATAGGTAGTTCTAAAAAGTGTCAGCATTCCATTAACAAAAATACCATTATCACTGCTAACAATGTATATCTAGTCCATATTTAAATTGCCCAATTCTCTAAAATTTTTTGGTATGGGGATTGAACTCAGGGGCACTTGACCACTGAGCCACATCCACAGCCTTATTTTGTATTTTATTTAGAGACAGGGTCTCACTGAGTTGTTTAGGGCTTAGCTGTTGCTGAGGCTGACTTTGAACTTGCTGATCCTCCTGCGCAGCCTCCAGAGCCACTGGGATTACAAGCATGCACCACTACGCCCAGCTCAAAAAAAAATGTCTTTTACAGCGGTTTTTGTTCAAATGCAGTCCCATATAAGACCTATGCATTGCACTTAGTGAATATGTCCCTTGGGTCTTTATAAATTAATAGTCTCTTCTCCACTGTTCCCTCTTTCACCTCTTCTCCTCTGTCATTAACTTGGAGAAGATTTCAGGTCAATTGTCCTGTAAAATGTCCCATGGTCCAGATTTGTCTGCTTGCATTTGTAACCATCCCTGAATTTCCTGAAAATTGGAGGTATTCAGAAAAGCTTGAAGAGATTTAGGTTGACATCACAGCAGGAGGTCTGTGTCATCGCAGCACTCTCAGCCCTTGCTGGGATGGATCATGGCCTGATGGCTGTATTGTATATCCCCCATCAGCCTTTCCTCCTTCCATGGTTTTTGCTGAACCAAAAAAAAAAAAAAAAAAAGCCTTTCTACTGCTATTCTTCCCACAATTGTTGCCTGGAATTCTGTAAGAAGTTTTTCTTATTAACTATAGCTATTTGGTTTCTCTAAAATACAGGTGGAGAGATGGTTGATTTTTCTATTTAGTTGCCAATTCTCAGGTGGGAAGTTGGTGTCTTCATTCCCTTGTTAGTGGTTGACATTTTTTTTCCTTTCTCTATTTTTAGAATATTGCTTCTTAACTCTGTGCTTTTATATGTTTACTGTGATCCGACTAATTGTACTTAATATTTTTTATGATTAAATTCAGCTATCACTAGTCATTATTTTTCAAGACAAAGAGAGTCCTTTTGAATAAGTTCTTCTGTCTTTTGACACAACCCTATTAGTGAGGAGAGGGAGTAATATACTTTTAAAAGGAATGAAACCTTAGTCACTTTTTGTGTCATCCCATTTTCTCCCTAGATCCTTCCCTTTGATTTAAATTTAGGAAGTTTAATCATCACCTATTCTCTTATAAAATGTTTGAAATGCTACATTATCATGTAAAGTGACTGAACAGAAAGCAGACCTTAATGACAAAGGTGATGTCACAAACCACTGTTAAAGGCTGAGTTTTTGAACAAGTGGAACTGGGACAATTCGCCTTCCATTTAGAAAAAATAAAAGCTAAATCTCTGCCTCATCTCAATTTAAAAATTGAAAGTAAAAACAAGATTTTTTAACCTTTGGAGGAAATCTTTAAGATATATGAGTAAGGTGGGATCTCTTACAGACAGACAAAAAAAAAGTATTGACTGAAAAAAAGATTAAAAATTTTCACATATTAAAACTGATTATTTTTGTGAGCCAAGCCACCATAAAGAAAGTGAAATGAGGGGTTGAGCACTGGTCTTGCACATGCAAGGCCCTGGGTTTGATCCTCAGCACCACATAAAAATAAATAAATAAAATAAAGGTATTATGTCCAACTACTTCTAAAAAATAAATGTTTTTTTTTTTAAAGAAAGTGAAATGAACAGTCTACTGTAATGTATATCTAAAAAGAACAAAAAATAAATAAAAACATTTTTAAAAAAGAAAGTGAAATGAGACAAGATTGGCACTCACATAAATGATGAAGGGTCCATTCAGCCCATTATTTTCTGTGAGGTTGTTTGTCTTATTATTTGAGAATTGGTTTGATACACTAGATAAAGAAATATGAACAGTGTAACCAGGACAAGGTCTGTGCTGCTGCTGCTCAAAGGCCAATACTCAGGAAACCAGAGTTGGCAGGAAGGAATCAGGTTTATTCAAGGGCCAGCTCAGAAGAAGATGGAGGGGCTTTATCCTCACAGCTTCATCTTGGGGGACCCAGGAACATATTGGACTTTTATAGGGAGGGGAAGGAGGAGCAGAGCAGAAAAGTACATGCTGAATGGGGTCTTTTGGGGAGGTGGGGAGAGGGCCCCAGGGGTTTAACTCAGGGACACTCAACCACTGAGCCACATCCCCAAGCCCTATTTTGTATTTTATTTAGAGACAGGGTCTCATTGAGTTGCTTAGTGCCTTGCTGTTGCTAAGGCTGGCTTTGAACTCGAAATCCTCCTGCCTCAGCAGGCATGCACCACTGCACCTGGCTGAGTGGGGTCTTAATCATCAGGGCAAGCTTCCTTTTTCCTTTTCTCTGAAAATCCCAATGAACCTCAACCTCTTATACTTTTTTAAAAGATGTTTTCTGCAAATTAAATCCCACAGCAATTTACATTGCCTTAGTTGACACATAGAAACTGTGGCTTTCACAACCACCCTGCCATGTCAGATGGGGGGGGGCAGCTATTATAAAAAACTGTTCTCTAAAGGAGCTGAAACTAGTAATAATCTTATGCTAGTACCCATCTCTGAGTTCAAAATATCCTAAAACTGGATAAAAGTGAATTTATTCTGCCAGTACAGAATTATGGCTTTTGTTTTGTTTTTCTTCAACTGCAGGTATTTTGCAGAAAGGGATTCGACAGCAGCTCAGCAGGTCCTCTCTGACTCTCTTCATCCAAAATGCAGGTAACTGTTGAAAATAAAAGATGGATTAGGCTTTATGAATTAGGTAAAGATGACCTCTTACATCGATCTGTAGATAAAGATTATCAGGAGAGTCAGCCCACCAGGAATGAGATTTAAAGTTCTCTCAAACAAGCCCTTTTGACAAATGCTGAATAGGAGGAGCAAAACTTCAGGTACTGTTCCAGGATTTAGGATGGAAAAGCAAGATATATAGTGAAAGAGACTGATAATGTCACTGGGTCCAGGAAGATTGAGAGGTAGGCAAGGAAGAAGTTTGGGGTTGGGAGAAAGAATTCAGAGAAACAAGCAAGTGTGGTGGGAGAAAGAAGGAATAGAAGTCATGAAGTAAGAAACCAACTGAGGAAGTCTGGAATTATTGAAGCTTTTTAATTTTTTTTTTTTTTTTGTAAATTTTAGGGTTCTAACTTATTTGCATTTTAATTTACCTTTCTAAATGTTTTTCTTTAATTCGTTACATGAAGAGATATCACTAAGGAAGAAATAAGGTATTTTTCCCTTTGCTTTCATGTTTTATTGCTTTTATTTATTTGAGAATGATTAGTGGTAAGACTTTTTAAAGGAAATATAAATTTATAAAAAATGTTCAAAAAGCAAACATTTTTCAACTTATTATCTGTTGCAATTAATTATTTGGGGGCTGTGTCTTAATGAGCTGAAAATCTGATTAAATAAATCTGATGGAAAATATCAAAGTGCCTTTTGATAGCCATGACTGTACCCGGTTTCAGGAAGTTTTGAACCCTTTACCTCGAGGGGTAACACTTGACCCCAGGAAGGACATTTCATGTGGGAATTTCATTACATAGAGCAAATCTTCCGTTCTGTTCTATGTATCTGATTTGATTGTATATAACAGCTAATGTGTGTGTCTGTGTGTGTTATTAGTTGCTCTTCTTATAAGTAGTTCCACTATTTTGCAGTCATGATTTTGTATCACTTTTTTTTTCCTCAGCATGATGGCAGGTTAGTTGTTAGTGTTCATGTTGGTTAAACAAATCTAAAATTTTATCATAACTCTCTCAAAACTCAGGAGAGGGTGACTTAGACTCCCACTCCTTATTATATTCATTACGGTTCCATTTGGTAAAGGTTCATGAAATTACATTACACTTTCCTAGGTTTATATTTATAATCTTTTATAAGACTGAAAATTCATTTGCTTCATTTATTTAGCAAAAGAAGGAAGCGTTTTATTAGAAAGTGAAAAGTGAAGGTAGGCACAACACTCCAGGTGGAATGTGGGTTAGCTCAAGAATGAGAGACTTACTTTTATTTATTTTAAGAAAACACTTAAATTTCTTTGTTTTTTCTTGATTAGTTAGATAGTTAAAATCAAGCTGTTGTAACTTCATCTGAATTGATATTTCTGTAATTAAAATTGGCTGAGAGGCTGTGTGTGCTCTCTGGTGCCAGAGAAGTATGAGCCAGAAGACATGAACCCTTCGTGGTCTGGAAAGTAACAATAAGCTTAAAATATTTTTAAAAACCAATGTTTAATTAAAAATGACTACATGCCAGCAATACAAAGTGTTGCATTAGTACCCCCCAAACCAAAGGAATTGATGGGTCCAATACATCGTTTATCAGTTTTCTATGCTGTGCCTTTAGCAGAACATAATTGAGATCAAATTCTGGTTCTGTGCGATCCAGGTTTAAAGTAGGTGATAGATTTTGATAATTACAAGCTGATGCAACAAAAGCTGCCTTAACTGCCTCGGCAGCTCCCAGAAGATGTCATGTGACTGCCTTCATTGAAGAAACTGCAAGGGCCTATGCATGGTCTTTAAAGAGATGTTTGATGGCTTTGTTTACAGCAGCATCTCCCAATGGTGTGGAAGTAGCATGTGTGTTGACATAGGATATGTCTTCAGGTTGAACACCTACATCTTTTATAGCAGCATTCATACATCTGTTTAAAAGAGCTTGTGCCAACTGCACCACCCATCCTCTGTGTTGACTCATGTCAAGCTTAAAATATTTCTGATTAGCCACTGGAAAGAGATTTTGTCTGTTAACCATTCTCAAAAAATAGTTTTGATAGTTGTTAACACTTGTATCCACCATCAGAGAGGAATTACTTGCAGGTTTATGTGACTACTCTCATTTAAGAAGAGACTAGTGAGTGTGTCCTGTGCTTGCTACGCATAAGATAAAATTATAATTTTTTTAAAAAAAATTATTTGTAAAATTACCATGTTTTATCCCTCAAGTTACAATACAATTGAATAGATGAAGCTTGTGTATTTATTGTTTCAGATTGATGGTAAATGTCACTGGATACAAATCAAAATGTGTTGAAAATATTCCTATTCTTCTTCAGAGATGTCTGAAAGAAGTTAATTATGATATCAAAGTGGGTTCTGTCAGACCCTGAATATTTCAGGTGCTTAACAGTGAAAAGTCAACATACACACTAGGGAAAGTTCTTTCCCTGTCTTTCAGCAAGCATGATATATTACTGCTGTCCCAAATATCTACCTTTAGAGTCTAGAAAGAACTTGAGGGATACAAGTAAATCAGTTTATAAGGAGAATTATAATTGTGAACTTTTATGTTGATTTATTTTTTCTGAAGAAAATGATCCCATTTGTTGTTGGTTGTAGGATTGTATTCTATAATCAAATAATTGGAAGATATTGGCCTTTTCAATACTTTCCAGTGCAAATAAAGATTTAATTTAACAAACAGAGACACTACGTGCTAAAAAGACTTTGTTAAAGAGGAAATGATGCTTATAAATTCTCATACAATTTTTTAAAATTTCACACAAAATTCTTTTTAATTTGAATGAGTTTTTTTTTTTTTCTGTTTGTTTGCTTGTTTGTTTTGTTACTAGGTATTGAACCCAGGGGTGTTTTTACCATGCAACTACATCCCCAGCCCTTTTTTAAATTTTATTTTGAGACAGGGTCTTTAAGTTACTGAGGCTGGCCTCAAACTTACAATCCTCCTGCCTCAGGCTCCTGAGTCACTGGGATTACAGGTGTATGCCACCTTGCACAGCTATATATGAGTATTATAAGGAAGAATCTTCTAAAGCCTCTCTGTTAACTGGTTTGAAAACAGATGGCATATTTAAATGAATTAAAAGCATTTTTAATTATAGTCAGTCATTTACATAGCCAGAAAGCATACAGAGTTAAATATCAGTTTTGCCTAATGTTTTTGTGGTTGTGTGCTGTGTGTATTATCTGCATGTTTTGCCATGTATTTGAGAGAACTCTCCTTGCTTTTGCTTAGACAGAAGCTAAGTATTCATGTCTTTAGCTTTTACATTTTATTTCATTCCAGTGCTAATGTCAGTTTTCAGCATAAAACACTGAATGAAGGTTACATCATTTATGAAGAAGAGTGGAACATTGTTGGGCCTACAAGATGTTGTTGGGAAGGGGCAGATACACAGTATGCAAAATAATAGAATGTAAGGGAGGATTTTCAGAAGATTCTTCAAACAGTCATATTCAGGATCTCAAATTATAAAATAGATTAAAATGAAGCTCAACCAGAAGAAGTATCATCTCACTTGGAGAACAGAATTTTTTAAAACTTATCTGCTGTCTTTGCTCCCTCTTCCCCTTCTTCTTCTCCCTTCCCCCCACCGTTCTTCTTTCCTTCTTTTCCTAACTCAATCATTTACTTACTAACATTTATTTGGCACCTACTGTGAACCAGGCATCACATATAGGGCTGGACAGGATGAATACCATGAGATGAAAACCCAACAAAATTCAGTGGGGAAACATGAGTGTGTAAGGCAACCTCTGTTTAGGGGAAAGGAGATGCCAGGCAAACTTTCGGAGGAGGAGTACTTGATAAGTAATGATAGGGCATAAAGGAGTACTTAATGTTTGGCCTTTAAGGCTGTCTTTCACTGTTGTTTTAGAAGTTGACAATACTCAAATTGATTCAAGTTCTAGACTTCTCTGCATACAGTTAACAACTTTAACATAAGCAGTAAAAGAGAGCAAGTACCCATAAAGGATTAAATGTTATTTATTCGTTCATTCATTCAGCAAATTCAGCAAAACAGAATGGGAGAAGAAAAGGATGGATAAAGCAATTGGGTGAGTACAGAATTTCATACACAAAGAATGACAGACTAAACCACAAACAGAGCAAAAGTGCCCCAAGAGTGCTGTGAAAGGTGACAAGGATGGAATTCCACTTGTCCTGATGGAAATATGTAAGCCTGTTGAATTTTAAAAAGGACCATTTATATGTGTTGGGATTTATTTCTATGACTTCATTATACCACTTTGGAACCAACTGATGAGGTTTAGATAGTTATAACTGTATGGGAGGGATTTTCAGAAATCACCACTTAGAATTTGATTTGGTAGCTTTCTTTGAAGGATTTTTACCAAGTATTGAACTTATTAGATAAAATTTTACTTTAGAAGCTTTTTTAAAATGCCCATTTCATCCAAAAATATTTTTTGCAGGTTTGTAATAAGAAAGAGGATTTAAAACTTATTTCTCCTTTCATTTTAAATAGGCATGTAGAAAAGGGACTATAAAATATATTTTGTGATAATATGCTTATTTAAATTTTTCTCACTTAAATGATATATGATTTATTCTGAAGCATAGAAAGTAAACCAAAATATCACCCTGTTCTTATTATTCTTGTGTACCCATATTAATATTCTGTGGCATTTCATTCTAGCCTTTTTTTTCATGCACATTTGTATATATTTTAAACTTGACTTGTTCAAACCATAAAGTTTTATAATCTGCTTTAAAACTATATTTTTAAATACTATTTGTCAGCTGTAATATGGTATATGAGATTACTATAATCTATTTCTCTAGTCATCTTTTTTTAGGATATTTGAATAGTTTCCACATCTTGCTATTATAAATAATGCTATGGTTAATATCTTTGTGTATAAAGATTTGCCCACTTTGTATATTTTGGGCTTTTTAAATTTTTATTTATTTATTTTGGGAGGGTACCAGGGATTGAACTCAGGGGCACTAAACCCCTGAGCCACATCCCCAGCCCAATTTTGTATTTTATTATCTTGCTGAGTTGCTTAGAACCTTGCTATTGCTGAGGCTGGCTTTGAACTCGTGATCCTCCTGTCTCAGCCTCCTGAGACACTGGAATTACAGGTGTGTGCCACCATGCCAGGCCACTTTGGATATTTTGGAAGTGAAATTACCAAGTCAAACCATATGAACTCTCAACTCTTTGGGTATGCATTATTTAAACCTTATGATCAATTATAAAAGTCAAGGTTTTGATAGGGTGGAGAAGAAAGAGCAATTTGCCTCTCTGATAATGTAATAGAATTGAAAACCCAGGTTATCATTGAAATGCTTATTTCCCATATATGCAACACTATTGGTTTTGTGGTTTTCACCTCACAGGTACTCATTTGCAATTGTGGGCATCAACATAACTGATCTGGCATATAATCTATTGGTCAGTGGAGCACTAAAAACCCACTTCTACAACATCGCTCCAGAAGCTCCAACATTGTCTCACTTCCAACAAACGTTCTGTAAGTGTTCTGTCATTTAATTATCAATACAAATGTCTATAGAGCACTCCAGAAAAGGATGAAACCTGAGAAATCTTTGTGCTGCTTTGGGCCCTTTGAACTCCTTCCTTTGGTTTTGAATTTTTTATTTGGTTGTGAATTTTTTATTTGATATCCCCCACTCATGGCAGGAATACTCAGAGATGACTCATTGTATCATGAGAACTGCAACCTAATCAAATGGATCAATCTTCTGATGTGGGTTAACTGGGTGGTAACTATAGGCAGACAGGGTGTGACTAGAAGAAGTAGATTATTGGGGGCATGACCTTGGGGTTTATATTTTGTTCCTGGTGAACAGAGTTCTCTCTCTCTGCTACCCTGTTGCCATAACCTAAGCTGCTTGCCTGTGCAACACCCTTCTGTTATGATGAGCTGTGAAGTTAGCCAATCATGGACTGAACATCTGAAACCATGAGCCAAAATAAACTTTTCCTCCTCTGTGTCGTTCTTGTCAGGTCTTTTGGTCACAGTGACCAAAAAAAAAAAAAAAAAAAAAAAAAAAAAAAAAAAAAAATCTGGCTAAAACAGATTATTTTCTCACTCAGAAACTACACTAATATTTTTAGGCTTCATGAATTTTACTCTTTCCAGCTTTGCATGATATTCAATGTGTCAGCTTCTGCTCTGACTTAAAGAAGTTGCAAGTGCCTCTCTCCCTCTGATCCCACATGGCATAGAACTCAAGAGTACAGCTCTCTACACAGCCTGAGTTGACTGCCAGATCTATGTTTTAGCAGAAATGAAATCTCCAAGATTACAAGACAAGGTTGAAAACCTTGCCCAGAAATGAAACAAAACAAAGGCATTGATGAAAAACAGGAGTCCTGGAAAAAAGGAAAACAAAGGAAAGGGAACCAAAGAAATAGCTCAGAAAAATTTTCTGAACTGAAGGATGGAATTTCATATTTAAACTACTAAGCACCAACATAGTGGATGAAAATAGACCCACACCAAAATACCACTGTGAAATATCATGACACTGGAAAGATATGATCTTGAAATCTTCCAAAGTTGTCATATGAAGAATTTGGACTAGAGATGACATTGGACTTCTCAATAGCAACCTTGTAGTCTAGAAGACAATGGGATAATGTCTGCAAATATTTAAGAAAACATAAGGGGAATATGATTTCCAGTTTATAATTCTAGTCCCGGTCTAACTTACCAGTTAAATACTGAAATATTTAAATGCAAGATCTTGAACAGTTTACTTTCTGGTACTTTTATCAGGAAGTTCCTAATAGATGTAATTCCACATAATAAGAGAATATTTGTGTGTGTGTGTGTGGTGTTGGGGATTGAAACCAGGGCCTTATGCATGGGAGGCAAACCCTCTACCAACTAAGCTATATCCCCAGCCCTGAGAATAATCTTAAAATGAATAAATGGATCCAGAAGACAGGATTTATCCCATGAGAGAAGTGAAGGGGATTTTTTAGGGTAATGTGAAGAAAAAGCCCAAGATAAAGTCTGTGCAATAGGCTCAAAGAAATTTGTATTTTAGCAGGTACAGAAGGCTCTGGTAGACTCTTTGCAGAATATAAAACTGATAGACTATCTACCATTTTTTGTTTGGGCATGGTGACATACACCTGTAATCCCAGCAATTTGGAGGCTGAGGAAGGAGGATTTCAAGTTTGAGACTAGCCTTACCAATTTATTGATACCCTTTCTCAAAATAAAAAATTAAAAGGAGTGGGGATGTGGCTTAATGGTAAAGCACCACTGGGTTCCATTCCCAATACCATAAAAATTATAGTATCTGTCACGTTCAAGCACATTAAGAGGACATTGGCGTACTTTAGAGATGGTTTAAGGTTAAAGTGGAAAACTAAGCAAATAAGAAACAAGTCAGTTAAAAAAAATCTAAGAAGAGATGAGAAAATAAATGATCATATGTCTAGGTGGGTGAAAGGGAGCAAAGTCTTCATCTCTTATAAAAGAGAGTTTAAAAAATATCAAGCAATGGAAACCTTGTTATTTAGAACTATAGAGGTCAGTAGTCAAAATAATCAGCTCAAAGAGTTGAAATGCAAGAATTAGGGCAAGTGAGACTGGAATATTTTTGTTTTGTTTTCTTCTCTTTTTTTGAAACTAGACTTGTTAAACTATTTGACTCTGAACAATATGCATGTGTAACTTAGATTAGAAACTAAAAGGAAATTTAAAGATGCATATACTTTATAACTTGTCAATGTGAGTCCCACATATAATGTCATTACAGCTCCTATTTTGACAATTGGATGATTATATTTACTCCTGTAATAACTCTGACCATCTCTAACAAATATTGAGATTTTACTGCAGGTCAGGTTCTGGGATGAAGAAGGCAGACATCTAAACAAGGAAGTAAAACATTATGGGAAGACTTTTGTGATTGAGGAAGTAAAGCTAGTTTTTAAAAATTGCAAACACCTATGGCTTTCCTAGTTCACTAAGTCTGGGAATTAAGGAAAGCTTCCTGAAGCAACTGCCACTTTCAATGAGACCTGAAGGACGAGGGATGAGTGGCAGAAAATAAAGCAATAGTAGCTACAATAGTGGTTGGGCCAGAGGAAGTGGCAGGGCAAAGGTCACAAAACAGAAGAAAGTGGAATCAAGTAGTAGAGCAGAGAGTGTCGGGGAGGAGACAGAGTGTGACTAGAGGTGATACTGGGAATATTAGAGTAGAATGGGGCCAGATCCCAAAGAGCTTTGAAGGCCACATTAAAGAGCATGAACATGTAGCCAAATAAAACCTCATGCTACATTTCCTTAGTCCATTACACTTAGCCTATTCTGTGTTTTCCATGCTCTTTATGGAAATAAGGGAAATTCTGAGGGAAAATAAAATGAGTTTAATTTTAGACAAGCAGAGTGAAATCCATGTAGAGCCACAGAATGGACATTCTAATATAAGGCTCTGGAGCTCTGAAGAATCTGAATGGCACAAGCTACAGATTTGAAATTCATCAGCATTGAGGAAGAAAATCAGTGCCACACAGTGAAGGGCATTTCCCGGGAAAATAATCAAAGTTAAAATTATAGGGAAATAGCATTTCTGTTTTGTCCACTGCCATACTCTCAGCACAGAACCTCGTGCAGAGAAAACACTGAGTAACTATTTATTGGATGCATGGATGAATGGATGGGTGAATGGAAAGGAAGCTACAATATTGGGCAATGTTTTTTATAGGGGGAAGGGGACACTATATGGTCTGGAAAATTTTAGCCTTGTCCTGAATTGAAATGTTTCTGAGAGTCCCAGAGCAGATGAGTAAGCATGCCATAGGATTACTTATTTCCCAAGGCACTCCTCAGGTTTTGGAAACAGCAGCAGTTCCCTGTGGATTGGCTCATAGGCAGAGGAACTGGGGAGTCTTTAGAGGAAGCAAACTGTGCCCTAGCTTCATTATTCCTTCACCAACTAGGATCAGTTCTGCACGTCTCCTCTGTAATATTTTTGCAGTTACCTGCATCCTTGCACACATCTCTGCTCTCTACTAACCCAATGCAGTGAAGCAAAACCAAGACACATTGAAGCAGCAATAAATTTGCTGCAGACTTGAGATGGAAAGCCAAATTAGTATTCAAAATAAGTATTTCATCTAGGTGGAAGAATATAAGAACATAATGGCTCCATCATTGTGACTTCACAGCATTATTCGGTGAATACTGCACTGCCAAGGGACTATGTTACAAAAACTGCATTCAATCTAAAGCTCTACTGAACACACAGCCCCACTGAAATGGAGTGAGGTTAGGCTAGTGAACAAAGGAACACACAATGGCTGGAGGAGGAAAAGGAATTGTCTTTTCTTTTCTTTGACCTTCAGAAGAAGAACTATTCAATAAGAATAAGAACCAGAGGAACAGAATGCACAGGAAAAGCTGGCTGTTGCAGCTGTGGGAAATCAACTGGTTTGTGGTCTTGATTTCCTGCTGTCATTGTGTAACTATGCACCATTCAAGAATCTTATCTAAGCCCAGTGTCCTCTGGTGTAAAACAGAGATATAAAATCTCCATTGCCTACCCCAAAAATCTGTTGTAAGAATTAAGTGAGAGACTGTTAGCCATAGCTTGGCCTCTGTTTTCTCCTGCTTTCCACACTGCTTTGTTAGTTTCCTGAGCTAACAGATCATCAGCTGAAATTGCATACCTATCTCCCTCTCTCCAGGAGACTGAGAAATTAGGAAACACAGAACTCAACCTTTCTCTTCATCCTCAGTACCTAATGTTGTATCTGTTACATATTTGTAATTAGAGGATGATTACCTGACCAATTGGCCAAATGAATTTTTGAACACCCCACGTTATATAAAATGAGAAGAATTTTATGACTGTAATATGTACCTGGGATTCTGGGCCACTATTTCTGCATTTTTATTACAATCATGTTATGATCTCTAATTGCTTTCCTAATGGATAGAGAGAATCCCAGGGAATCTGTCTACAAGCTCTATAGTTTGAATTTGTAGCCTTAAGAGGAGGTATCATGAGAATGGTATCAGATATGAACCACTTCACCTGGCCATTTTTTTAAAACTTCCAAGATGATGTTCTGTAATTGTGCATAAGGTAAAAAACAGGGGAAACTAAATGGAACTGGGCTGGGGTTATAGCTCAGCGGTAGAGTGCTTGCCTGGCCTGTGTGAGGCACTGAGTTCATTTCTCAGCACTGCATATAAATAAAATAAATGGTCCAACGACAACTTAAAAATATAATATATAAAAGATACTGTAAATGAAAGCATTATTAAAAAAACTAAATGGAACTGCATTATTTTAGAACTCTGTGCCACATTACATCATCTTTAGAGTATTTGCCAAATATATCTACACATTATAGAAGAATGAACATTTTTATGTATGTTGCAGAAAAATGAGTTATTAAATGATGATAGACATTTGAGATGGAAATGCTATGTACACTAATTTGATCATTCCACATTGTATACATGTATCAAATTATTGCATTGTACCCTATAAATACTGCAATTAAAAATAAAATTTTTAAAAGATGACATTTCACAGTACGTATTTATCATTGTCAACAGGAGTAAAGATGCTGTCACTCATAAGATACTAATGAGATATATCATGGACATTTTTAATTCATAGTATTAGAAACTTGACTTTCCATGCAAAATAGCTCAGGTATGCTTATTTGAGCTCAAAAACCAGTCAGGAAAATTATGTGTATTTTATATACTAAGAAAAGAGAAGAAATTATACATCATCATAGATTTCTTTTAGAACCATAGAAATCTTAATATTTAGAAGGAAGCCAAGGAAACTTAAAAAGATGTCATCTTTTTAATGACCATAGGTTCTCAAACTTTAGTAACACAGGATTATTAATGAATTGCAAGTTTGGTTAAATCTGGAAGGACCTGCATTTTTAACAGGTACCCCAAATCATTCCTGGGATATTTCAAGAATTTGTTCAGTCACTGAAATGGGCAGATGATTGACTTCTTTTCATTGGATAAGACTGAGGTTAGAGGAAACAAGTTTCTCTTTGGTGTGCACCAAAACAACCAGGCTGATAAATAAAGCCCAACAGGGTATGTGAGAAATGGTGAGGAGAAATAGGGAGATGAGATAAGCATTGGGCATAAAGCACACGTCAGATACTTGGATCTGAAGGATCTGACTGAGGATTGAATTTGCTCCATAAAACCTAAAGCTTTAGGCTCCATGTGAGAACCATTTTAAGAGACAAGCTTCTCATCCATGGAACCATCAAGCCTGATGCCACCTTGGGCTGCCTTGGGGAATCCAGGCATCAGATGAACACAGACAGAGAAGATGGTTCCCAGGTGACTAATACTGCTGACCTGAGTATTTTCTGATAGTCAGCCCTAGTGTGTGTAACCACGGGGCCAGTTGGGTGAGGGTGGATTGTGTCTCTTATCAGAAATGTTAAAAGCAGTCATGTCAATTACTGCATGTGAAGAGCCCAAAGACAGACTAGTCCTAAAAGAAATGGAACAGTGAACCCAAAAGAAGCATAAAATAAATACTCTCTTTCCCTGTCCTATATTTGTGTAGAGACTGTGTACTCATGGATGTCTGAGCATACCTAACAAAAATAATGAGAAGAATATGATGGGAGGAACAAGAGTACAAGTGGGTCAACACCTGGCCATATATGTTGGGGGGAGGTTACTTCTAATTTGTACTATATATATGAATAAGGATTTTTAAAATCTGTTTATGGAATTTTATCAAAAGGATTCCCATACATTGCTAGTTACCAGAAAAACAAAAGTTGTTAATTTTTTAATATTCAAACTGAGTATATTCTTTCTAAAATGATTCTTCATTTCTGTTCACATAAAGAGGTAGAAGAGCTGATATTTAAACCAGGGGTCTTGCTCCAGTCTTGGCTCCTGTTTTCAAATACTTTCTAAAGTTAACAAACAAAAAAGCTTGTGTGATGTTTGTTTTGATAGGATTATTTCCTTAAATACTCTTTTCTAAAATAGATTTCTATCTTTTCTAAGATAGAGTTTGCAATGAATTTATTACATACAAATACCTATAATTGTCTTTAAAAAAAATACACATTTCAATTTTAAATGTGGTGGAGGGGAGGGGGCTCTATGGGAAACAGACACAATAAATAGATTCTTGTATCAAGGACTTCACATTTTTTCCAAAATTTTCCCACTCCAGATCATTCATAGATAACATTTTTGATTTGAATATGAAATTATGTTTCAGAGCAAGGAAGTCTTATTATCAATTTCACATAGTTTAATGACCAGTCTGTGTTGTTCAGAGTTGATTTACCATTCTTATTGTCTCATAATAGATTGTCAAAATGCATTTGTTTGATTTGTCAGGGTAATTTAAAATGCAATTAAATCAAAAGTCAAAACAGAAAAGGTGGAGCAGAGTAATTTTGAAAAATTGAACCATTATATTAATTTAATTAGGAGGAGAAGGATGAAGTAGTCACTGTTGGCCTTTCAGAATATATTCCCCATGTGATCCATATTCAAGAGATGGCAGAACTGATTTGTCTTCCTGCTTCCTGAAATTGAGAATAATTCTAAGACCAACTGCAAAAATCTTAACCAATTGCTAGCTTCTGCTTCACTGGTCTTAAAGAATAAAGAATTTTTTTTGATGTGCTGATTATCAAACCCCACATCCTCAAGCATACTAAGCAAATGACTCTAACACCAAGCTACCCTCCAACCCCAAAATAATCTTAAATAGTCTTATTTGCTAAATTTTGAGTTTCTTTGAGGCTCCATGGGTTCTGTGATTTTGGTCTAACTCATTCAGGATGGTTGTTTAATATGTTTAAGAACCTTTATCTCTTGTATTCTTATCTCTGCCTTATCTCTAACAGGCTATTTGATGCATGAATTTCACAAGTTTTGGATTGAAGAAGATCCCATGGACATAATGGAATTTAATCGTGTGAGGGAGAAATTCCGCAAGAGGATCATAAAACAGCTGCAAAATCCAGACATGGCGCTGTGCCCGCATTTTGCTGCCTCTGAAGGTTTAATCAACATGTAGTCGCCCACGCTGATTTTAATGGATACCCTGGAACACTGCCTCATTGTCGTGTTAGGTCTCTGCTTAGGTCACAGCTCACACACTGAATGCACACAGTGATTATATGCATGCCTTTTGATACAGTATTTTCATCTCTTGGTCATAATTCCAAGATCCCCAAATATCACTATTCTGGACTATCTGTCCTCCAGTGACTGCTCATATTATGGCATTATGCAGTGTTACATCTTGCCTTGACACCCAGGTATGGAAAGAGTTTTCTATTTTTTTAAATTTTTTTCCTCCCCCTCATAACTCAACATTAAAGACTTGTATTTCACTAGCTGTATTTTGTATGTAAGAGGTTTAGCTGAATCTTGTTCTGTGACAGCCTTTTAATTTATTGATATGTTTCATGACTACTGCTGCTAGCTTTTCAAGCCAGGTTCATGCTTGGACCTCATTTCTGATAAAGTATAAGACTTTAACATAATACAGACAGACACATGATAAGCCAAACTCTTCCTGCAAACATAGCTGTGCTTCACAAAAATGTAATGAGGCTTACAAGAAGTAACTTTAGGTAGGAGCTGTTTTTGTGTGAAGTTCTGCAGAATTATTTTGTAACTTAACCCCAGTTGCAATTGTGTCATGGTCATCTGGTGATCAAATGATTTTTTTATTCTTATCATTTCACTGGCTTGGATGTCTAAATATGTTCATGATGCTTGGAGCCTCAGAAGAGAAGTAAGACTATTTCAAAAGCTGCAAAAGGTTTTTCACTACCCGCCTCTTCTTGCTGAACTCAGAGTTATCCCCCAGCTCTGTTCTGAGCCAAGCATCTTCGCTTGGGGAACTGAGTGCTGACTGGTTTGTTTTCTATGTCAATGGGCAATATTAAAAAACAATTTGCAAGAAAATGTATTGCAAGAGAGAAACCAAAACTATGGCATTCTGCAATATTTCTTGAAAATAATGATCTTATCAGTGGAAGAAGTAAATTGCTTGGAAAAAGTAAAGTGAAATCATTCCAAAACTGCTAAAAATCATTTCAAAAAATGTGATTTAGTTTGGAATTATGATTGTAGTCTGTTGAATAGTATTTACCATGGCATTTCATACCCATGGTATTTTATACTTTCAGACTATCAATTTTAGTATTATTAGATGTTTGTGTAATCACTTGCTTATTTAAATGAATTTTGAGTACTGCCTAACTGTCAGATATATGAATAAATTACATGCCATTCTACTGTAACGGAGAGTGGATTTCATATTAATAATTTTTGTGCTCGTACAGCTTCTGAATATGCAAATATGTGATCGGGTAGAATGTCAAAGACAGATGACCTGAAGCTGATTGTAAATCATGCCATCTTTCAGATTAACTGGGTGTGAGTTAGCATGAATTATGACTGAAAAACTTCTTTATTTTCAAGGTCTTATGGTGCTTTAATGAAAGAATAAGATCCAGCTTTTTCTTCCTTATTTCCTATACCATCTGGCATGGCCACTGCTAGATAGCTGAGGAAAACACATACTACCTATTGTTTCCTCACCTAATCTAGTTCCTCCAGGACTGTGTGATTCATCCTCTGCCTTTTTTTGATCCTGTACCTGGTGGCAGCATCTTGCATTGCCTCTGTTAGAATCCCTGCCCTTTCTTAGAATGCAGAGGAGAAGGAGTTGGTTAACATGTGATGCATATCATGAGTAATGACAAGAATGTGTGTTCCTCTCCAGGGAAGTGAGAAACAGCAAGCCTGGTAAGCGCCTGTCTTGAGAATGCTCAATTGCCAGTGCAGCTGCAGCTGCTGGAGATGAAGGCATTATTCTATATGCAGCTCAGCCTCTGTCAGCCACATGTGGGCACTGTCTCTTTCTATCCACTGTGGTCCCCTGTCACTGCCATGGCTTGATAGTGTGTGGCACTTACACCAGCTCATGTCTCCTCTGTTCAGGTAGAGATAGTTGACATTAACAAAGCTAAGAGTTTCCCCTCTCAGCTCCTTTAATGCTGTCTGTCTGATGTATCTTAACATGGCTGCACAATTTTGAAAAAGCTCTGCCAACTCCTCCTAGTTCTGAATATTATTAGATTTCTCATTCACACCTCTTTCTGGAAGATGCCTGCTACCCAGTAACACAAAGTAAGGTGAGAAAGAGAAGCTTCCAAAAGCTCCAGAAATGTGGTGTGTGTGTGTGTGTGTGTGTGTGTGAGTGCGCGCGCATGTGTTTCCCCAGAGTATTTTTAGCTTGCTTATATTTATTCCATTGAACAAGGATTGACCACGTAAAATGTAAATTGTGTAGCAAGCTTCTTGCAAATGTTTTTCAAACACTGCTTGCTATGATTAAAATATATTCCAGCTTGGACTATAGGAAAAGAAAAAAAAATGTTTTTTGAACACCATTTCTGGAACTTGAGACTTCAACCTGACTTTCCTTCTCACACTTCTTGTTATTTTAATGTAATGGGGGGAAAAAAGTCTTCATTTCTCCTATATTTGAAAAGAAACTTAACTATACACCAACTCCTAAAGACAGAGTGAATTTTATAGCATATCTTCCAAGCCAGGTCACTTTTGAGAGATAAAGAAGATGCTCTTAATTTCTTTAGTACATCAAGGTAAACTGGGAAGTTTAAGAAACTGTGATGTTAGGTGACCACAGTAGACCAAGAGATAAATGTAAGTAAGAATTGTCCACTCAACTCTGTTAGGCAAATACAACCTTTTTTTTTTTTTTTTTTTTTTTAACTTTCTGATCTCTGGCAAGAGAAGTATATCATAGGGTTCTACCCCAAATCATAGAGACCTTTCAAAAGGTATGGGCTTAGACTGTGCTGAGAATTTCAACTTCAAAAACTGTGCCAAAATTATTAATGGGGAAATAAAACTTGGCACTCCAACTTCATGGCTACAGATTACATTGACCCATAAAACATAAGGGACAAGACTCAAATTGGGAGTGAGGACTGGACCAGAGTTGGTACAGCGTGAGGACAGGGGATGGGGGATGATAGAGAGAAGAGAAAGGGACAGACAAAAAGAAAAGTTAAAATTCTCAGCACAGTGAGCCCACATCCACATGTGGGAAATTGAGCCATAGTGGCAAGTACTCTATCAAAGCCAAGCCTCTAACTCTCCAGGAAGTAACAGAGATAATTGCCCTAATCTAGAGACAAAAGGCAGGAAAGCATAACAGAGATAATATGAAGTCCTAGAAGAAGGAAAAGATGCTGGCTTGGATTCCATTTCAAGAGCTAAGATTTAATGAGCTCTTATGCCATGTCCCAGGACTGTGTCATCTCCTGACAATCTATGAAATCAAATGGTTTTTGTTTGCTTTCTTTTCTTTCTTTCTTAGTACTGGGAATTGAACTCAGGAGCACTCTACTACTGAGCTCCATTTTTTTTATTTTGAGACTGGGCCTCACCAAATTGCCCAGGCTGACTTCAAACTTGAGATCCTCCTGCCTCAGCTTTTGAGTCTTTGGGATTGTGGGTGTGCACTCTTAATTTCTTTTCTTGACTTATTGCTAAGGGTCTCAAGAGAAAGGTAAAGGGAAAAGCTAGACCTTTAGACAAATGGCCTTATGCCCAGACATCTAATCATTATGCTTTGCTATCTATCTAACTAGAATTCTTCTCTACTATTCCAGGTGACTGGTGGATTATAAACACCTACGATGCTCAGACCCACTCATGTGTGTGCTTATACACACACACACACACACACACACACACACACACACCATACTGCCCCAAGCAATATGTGTGTTAATAAATATTTCTTGCTCAGATATCTGCAAGATGAATTCAAACCTGCAGATCACAAATGCTGCCTCACTGTTCCTCAGGACTTCCCACATTTTTTTTTTTAATCAGAATTTCCTCCCTTTGATACACGACAGTTTTGACAATATTTTAAGCTCTTTCTTCTGATCCTTGCCTTCCCAGGCAGGTGGTATAGTGCTGCATATTTCATTCCTGCTCCCTGGAGGGAAACCTCATCAAGCTGGGTTTGTGGAGCCTGGCCGAGGGCATCCTCAGGCCAGATGCTGTAGGGCATTTCTGTGGGAAGAGAAATACAAGGGACTTTGGGCAGGTGCACCCTTCAAAAAGAAAATCTCCCTAGTGACCTATCGACCTAAGATAACCTCCAGAATGCTGCTAATCAGAAAAACTAACAGAAATGGTGTTGTCCTTAATTCCCTGAGATATTTCATGGAAACTCAGCAGAGATGGTAAAGATAAGGGTCAGGGCAAGGTTACAAGACTGAAATGTTGGCTATTTTTATCTGTTACCTAGGACTGTGCTATGCTTTGGGACATAGAAGACAAGTTTATGGCAATTAGGAAAGTGTGTCAAAGAGAAGGGAAAACAAATTAAATTTGTAAAACTATAATTAACCCCCCTCTCCCTCCCTGTGCAGTGCCAGGTAAGGGGTCCCTTTCTGATTGCCTAGCACACATGGGTTCAGATGCATTCTGCAGCATCACGGGGCTCCGGGTTTGAAACAGGCTTTTTTAGGGAAATTTCTGAAGTCAGAATCAGCAAGAGAGGAAAGTATGAGTGCATTCCATTGCCCCAGGGCTTGACAGGTACTGTACCAGACACACTGTAGGTATTGTCTTTAAATCACTGTGACCAAAAAGCCAGACAAAGACCAATTTAGAAGCTGAAGTTGTGGCTCAATGGTAGAGCATTTGCCTAGCTTGTGTGAGGCACTGTGTTTGATTCTCAGCATCACATTTAAATGAATCAATAAAATAAAGGTCCATCAACAACTAAAAAAATATTTTTAAAAAGACCAATTTAGAGGAGGAAATATTTATTTGGGGATCATGATTTCAGAAGTCTCAGTTCAAGGTCAGCTGACCCTATCACGTTGGTCCCAAGATGAGGCAGAACATCATGGTGAAAGGGTGGTGGCGGAGATGGGCTGTTCACCTCATGGTGGCCAGGAAGCAGAGTTAGAGGCGAAGGGGCTGCAGGGAAATTAAACCCTTCCGGGGCACATCCCTAGTGAGACGTCTCCTTCAACCACTCCCTGCTTACAGTTAGTTCATTCAAACTAAGATGGACTGATTATGTTGCAGCTCTCCTAATCTAATCACTTCACCTCCTGCATTAACACGGGAGCTTTCTGGGACACCTCGTATCCAAACTCTAACAGTAGATATGAATTCAGGTATATAGAGACATATCACACTTGTCTTTCTTTTATGGTAAGCAGAAAAGCAGCTGTGTCAGAGGAGTGATGAGCCAGGCAAGCTGGACCTACCTCCAGCTGGTTGGAAACCAGGTGGAGCCCAGCACCTGGAGTCCTTGGTTGGGGGACACGCAACTAAACCAATCAGGGTCACTCCAAGTGAATTTGGGCTGACTAAATAAAGACGCAGACACAGAAAGTACCTTTTCTTTGGGTTCAGTGACTACTCCTCAGCCACAGCTCCCATGAGGGGGACAAGGCAGGCAAGAAAGAGAAAGAGCACACTGGGTTTTATTAGGGAGAAGCCATTCAAATGAGGCAAGGGGTAGGGTTACAATGAGCATGTGGATGTAATCCAACTCCATCAGGTGACGCCCACTCCTGGAGCTGCACCTCTTTTATCCAAGTGGAGGAAAGGTCCAATTGCATTGCAATGAGTGCAATACCAGTTCAGTACCACTCAGGACTTAAAGGTGTATACATAGCTCCTGTCCAGATTGGCTCCCAACACTTGCGGTCTGTGGGATGTTGCCCTTGGGAAGAAATTCTTTGGTTTTAGGGGAAGCCAAGTCTGGGTGCAAACTCTGCTGGGAGAAAGGAGGCTTCAGTGGCAGCTGGTTTGTCCAAGTAGCCCAGAGAGCACATTGGCTGTTTTTGACAAATCTCCTCACACCATACTACATTTTTGACATGTTAGCTCTTCTGCGCCAAGTGTATAGCATATAGAAAAATACAGATGTGGACTCAAACTGTAGGATACCAAGAGTATCTTTTTTGGGTCATGTTTGGTCAAGTTTTATCTTTTCTGCAGAGTACAACAGCAAAAAAACATGTGCTGGTCAGTGTATGTGCTCTGGCCTTCCTTAAGTCACTGACTTAACCTCTCTGGCTTTGCTTCACCATCCATAATAAAATAATAATGACTGCTGCTCTTCAAAGGATTGTGGTAACAGCAAAAATAAAATAAGGTATTATTAATTAAAGTGCTTGGGAAACTCCAAAGTAATAAATATATGTTTAATTATGGTTTGGTTTTTGTCCATTTGATTTTTAGCTAGGAGCTTATTCTAACAGAAAATTAATCTGTAAAATTTGTCCTTATAGCCAGTGTCCCCACTAATTCAATTCAGCAAATATTTATCAAAAATTTATTTTCACGCCAGGCATCGTGCCCAGTCTGGGGATCAAATTAGAAACAAGATATTGGCCTTGTTCTCAGGGACCTCATAGTCTAGGGTCTTCTCAAAATCTAGTCTTTGTCCCCTCAGTATGAGCATTGTTAGAAATTAATAACCTCATGCCCCTCCTCAAACCAACTGAATTGAGAATCTTCATTTTAACATCCTCACCAGGTGATTTATGTGCACATTAAATTGAGAAGCACTGCTTTAGAGAATATTGATCTGGTTGCTCTCCACTGAAACCTGACAAGGTTTGGCCTTAGCTGTTAATGACTTAGAAATGAATGAAACATACCGTTTGTTTTCCCTAATGTTACTGTTAGTGTGACTTGACCCTGTGCCTACCTCTAACAAAGAAGCACTGTGCATTCTATTTTCATCTCTGGAGGTGCAAACAAGTTAGCATGGAGGAGGATGGCCATCACCCTGGACACCAGCCTTGGAGGATGGGCTGCCTCCCCACCTCAAATGTTTCTTAGGAACCTTTCTATAATAGCCAAACCTGCTGCTTCCCCAGGTACAGATTCCCACTGATGGCCTTTCTCAAAGAGTTTCCTTCTCTCAAGATGTCTGTCAGGATGGCCAGCCTCCTAGATGCTGGAGAAAACAAACTCTTGTTAGTCAAAGTTTTCCTCTCGGTGAACAGAACTACCTAGGTGTACCATGACAACTGTATTAGTCTGCCCAGGGTACCACAACAACATACCATACATTGGGTGGCTCAAACAACATTCTAACAATTCTGGAAGCTGAAAGTCTGAGATTAGGGTACCAGCATGGTCAAGTCCTGGTGAAGGCCTTTTTCCTGGCTTGCAGATGGCCAACCTCTCACCATGTGCTCACATGGCCTTTCTTTGCTGCATGCATATGGAGACAGGAGGAGAGAGAAAGAGATCTTTTCTTATGAGGTCACCAATCCTATTAGATTAGGGCCTCACCTTTATGACTTCATTTTTTCTTAATTTGCTCTAAATAACTATTTTTAATACATCTTTATTGGATATTGGGGCTTAACTCAGTCAATAAAAGTGACTATTCGTGGAAGTTATTTCAAAAGCCTTGTGCTTCCTTGAATGAACCCAGGAATTTTAAAAGCAACAATACAACCCAAATAATGCAATTCTGAGGGTTCAACTGTTCCGACCTTATTTTAAGAGAGGAACAAAACATTTGCAGAAGAAGGTAGAGTCCATTCTTAAATAAACCAAAGAGTATCACACAGAATAACAATAATCTGAACATTTTTTCATGATCTAGAATAAAGATGATGAACTTAAAACAATATTAAACACATGTCAATTACAAGAAAGCTACTTAAACATCCTTATGAAGCTGTAGATTTGAGGTTATATGTATCCTTATTATAAGCCACATAGCTAATTTCTTGGCTTGATGTCTTTTCCCTGCTCATTCTTACCCATTTAAATCCTGACCCTTTTAAAATATAAACTGAATTAACATGAATGAATAAACTACATAAATGTGAAGGGTCCTCTCTTTAAAAATGACCTCCATTTACACAAAAGTATGTATACATGGACCATCTAAACAGGATCTATCTAAAATGCCACTGATTTTCTGTGGGTTTATTTGTTTTTATGGATTAACATTTTTAATCACATTAAGTAGGTGTTTTCCGACTTTTGAAAGCATGTTTTATTAAACTTCTTAAGAATTGTATTTCATACAATATTCAATTATAAGTAATAATATAAAGTGATCTCATCTACTCTTTGTTCTGTTTTCCCCAATGATGTCTTGCATAGTTGTATTACAATATAACAACCAGAAAATTGACATCAATAGCAAACCATTTGTCTTGTTCAGATTTTACCAGATTTACATGTACTAATTTGGAAGTGTGTGTTTGTGTTTGTGTATTTTTTCATGTTTGTAGGAAAAAAAATCGTACAATCACCATCACAGTCAATATTTAGAATGGTCCCAATACCATATGAATGCTTTGCACTGCCCTTTTATAGCTGTATGTATTTTCCTTTTCAATCCCTGTTTCTAAGCCCTGGAAACCACTCCATTGTTATTGTTTGATCAATTCAAGAATGTTATAGAAGGAAGTTGGGTAGGTGGCACATTCCTGTAATCCCAGTAACTCAGAAAATTGAGACAGGAGACTGAAACAGGAGAATCACAAATTTGAGACCACTAAAAAAGACCCTGTTACAAAAAAAAAAAAAAAATTTAAGGGGAGATGGGGGTGTAGTTCAGTGGTAGAACACTCTTGGGTTCAATCTCCAATCCCTTGATAGGGGTACAGGGATGTGTCATTGTGGTTTTGATTTGCACTTACCTAATGACAAAGGATTTTAAATCTTTTTTCATGTGTTTATTTGCCATTTTATATCCTCTGTAGTAAAATGTCTGTTCATGATTTTGCCCATTTTCTAAGTGGATTGTTTGGTTAATTTTAAGATTTCTTTATGTATATATGAGATACTAATTCTTTGTCAGGTAGGTATTCAGTTTGCAAATACTTTGTCCCAGTCTGTAGTTTCTTTTCATCCTCTTAAGGAAGTCTTTCTCAAAACAGAATATTTTAAATTTGGTGAGGCCCAATATATCAATGTACCTCTAATGAATCATGGTTTTGGTGTCAAGTGTAAGGTTTTTTGTTGTTGTTGTTGTTGTTGTTTTTTTTTTTTTTTTTTGTGTGTGTGTGTGTGTTATTAAAGATCACACACAGGGTCCTAGCATAAGCTAGCTAGGCAAGAACTCTGTCACTGAGCTATATACCTCTTTTCTTTTCTTTCTTTCTTTCCCTCTTTCTTTCTTTCTTTCTTTCGGCAAGGTCTTGCTAAGTTGCCCAGGCTAGCCTCAAAATTTCAATCCTCAGCCTCTTGAGAAGCTGGAATTATAGGTGTGCATTTTCTGCCTGGCTAAGCCTAAGAATTCTTTATTTAGCCCTGAGACCTGAATATTTTTCATTTATTTTTTAAAAGTTTTATAGTTTCATACTCTACATTTAAATATGTGATACATTCTGAGCTAATTTTTGCATTGATTATGAGGTCAAGTATTAGGTCAAGGTTTGGTTCAAGGGCCTGCACCAAAGAGATTGAGGGAATAAGATTGTGTCCCTCAAAGAGGAGGAAATTTATCTGAGTAGTACAAACTATGTGAGACAATAGAATTTGCTAACTCTTGGTTGTAGTGATGCAATATAGGGAGGAGTATGGGATGACTTCTGACACTAGATGACTTAAGTTATCAAAAATAATGATAATGGGAACAGCCCCAATCACAGTTTTTCAGCCAGCAACTGGCAAGAATATGTTGCAAAACCAGCTTTTTTAACCCTCTCCGGATACAACCAGATCCCACCAGTTCAGCAGTTAAATTCTGTATTTTTTAGAAAAATAACGGAAAGAAAATATGCTAAAATAGTAATCTTTTGAGTAGAAGGATTAGTGGTTACTTTTATCTTATACATCTTATTTTTTCCACATTTTCTTCCATGAGTATATATAGTGCCTATAATATTTAAAAAAAATTTTCATTTAAATAATAAAATAATACTCTCTGAGAAAGAAAGAAAGAAAGCTTTAGGAGCCAACATGTATGCATGTTCTTTGGTAGACAAGAAGTAACTGTCTTAAACAATCAGGCTCGGGTTTCCACCAGGAGTTGAGGCTGACCCTAATGATATTCTCAATAAAAGTCTTGGCAGGCAGGAGCCCTCTGGGCTGGTGCTCACCAGGAACCTCCTTTTGCTCAGCCATTACTGGGAGAGTTTCTCATCACCTTGCTGGCTCTCAGAAGCCACTGGGTTTAGGTTTAGGTTTTGTTTTGTTTTTGTTTTTAATCAGTAATAACTTCAGATACTGAAGCAAAAATTCCAGACAGCACGTCCCCTGCCAACACTTCATAACTCTGTGTATAATGAACATGAATATTTATGTTTTGTTATTGCTGCTCCTGCACGGAATGACAGTTTCAGCACAAGTGACCACATTCATTTTCCAACTCACTGCTCAACCCTGAATATTCTTTGTTTCCTCCCACTCACAGCCTGAAGGAGGCTTCCTTATGGTCCTATTATATAGTTGGAAAATCCATCAAAGAAATAGTCACTTCTCCTGCTCTTGTGCAATCAGAGAGCTGGATAGCCAGTGAGTAGATACATTCTTTCATCTACTCATTAGCAAGTCTTTATGGAAGGCGTGCTACATACCAGGTCTTGTACTAGGCACCAGGATACCAAAATGAATGATAGACACTCTTTACCTGCAAGCTAAGCTGGGAGGTAAACACAAACAGGTCATTGCCCTTTAGGGAGGCAACTGGAATGTCTGTTGCTGAACATTGGGTGCCGTGGGAGAAGCCACTCTCAGGGACAACATGAACTGAGGGATGAAGGGAAGGAAGAGCAGAGTCTAGGCAGAGCATTGCAAGCCACTGAGTGCTGTCAGACAACAGGGAGTATGGGGTAAGAATGACAACGATGATGATGATGACGGTCTTCAATGCTTTGTTAAAGAACTGGGACTAGAGGGTGAATTTGAAGCATCAAAAATAAGTCTGCAAGAAAGATCTGTAGAGTAGAGAGAAGGGAACAGGGAGAGGGGCGGGGAGGAGAAAGGGAAGTACCGGTGACTGAATTAGAGCAAATTATATTCCATGCTTTTATAATTATGTCAAAAAGAATCCTAACATTATGTACAACTAAAAGAACCAGAAAAATAAGTGTCTGCAAGATTGTTGGGAAGTTAATATTGCACTATGGGTGACAGTTTATAGGGACCCAAACTGGAAGTTTGGGGCAGGCATGCAAAAGAAGAAACAGACTCAGAAAATGTTTGAAAGAGTAAATCAGAAGGAATTAGTCCATGATTACAGAAGGAGAAGAGTTTCTGTTTAAAGAGTTGGGGTAGGTGGATCAGGGTATAGGAAAGGAAGAAGGGGCCAATAAAGAAAATTTTTTGTAGATTATTTTATGGAAATTTGATCTATTTAAAATGAGGAATTTCCTATTCAGGCTCTGGTTGCTTCTTTTCAAATATTCAGATTTATTTATTTATTTATTGTGATGCTGGGAATCAAACCCAGAGCCATATGTATACCAGGTAAGCACTCTAATACTGAGCCACATTCCCAGGCCAAATACTTAAGTCTTATTCTGGTCCCTAAATAAAGTGTTGTCATTGCCTTCACCTTTGTCTCTCTTATTTCTCAGTAGATTAATCCCTATAGCTTTGGTTTTTAAGTTTTTTTCCTGTTGCTTTTGTAAATGGATCCTTTTGACATCTTACTTTCTCATTAGTTGCATCAGTTAGGATTCTTTGTGCTGCAAACAACAGAAAACCCAACTCAAATTGGTATAAACAAGCAATAACACATATCAAGTACTTATTATTGCAATAAATGATCTAATTACTTATGTGTTTTTAACCTTTGAACTCATCTAGATAAAAAGGAAAGACTTGTTAATTCACATGATTGAAAAATGAGGTTAGGGTTGGCATTTTTTCGGTTACATTTGTGACTGAAAAAATAAGTCATACATCTAGCTTCAGATACAGATACATCTAGTGGTTCAAAAAACACCACTGAATTGAGTTTGTCTCCATCTCTTGGCTTCACAGCATCAGTAACTAAAGCAACAAAGCTTGATACTTTTAGCTTTGTGCCCTGACAAGGAGTTTGTCGGGAAAGGCTGCTTCAAATAAAGATCTTGAATACAGATCCTTACTAGCCCATCCCTGAACAACACTGTGGCTAGGGGGAGGTGGTATTCTGATTGATGAAATGTGGTCATGTGTCGCTCTCCCAAACTACATACACCACGAAGAGGAGGAGTCACTGAGGAAAACAGCTACTTTTGCAAGAAATAGTAGAAATGAAATAGTAGAAATGATCAGAGGGCCAAAGCAACAACTAAAGTACGCTCCACTGATTACTATTATTATCTTGCACTAAAACAGAGCACGGGCGCGAGCGCGCACACACACACACACACACACACACACACACAAAATTTGATGTTTAATTCAATTTGGATGTTGTACTAGACCATCCCGATTTTCACAATTTGCTGGATTTAATCTGTCTACTCTCCCCCACTGACTACTGGCTTGTCTTGTGCATTCCTTTCACCAATAGTATCAACATGACACAGGCAGAGGCTTGAAAATGAACCTTTGAATTTTCCACTGCTTCTCTATTTGAGCTTGGCCACTACCATGAAAACAAGTTTAGGTTAGCCTTCCAGAAGGCCAAAGACCAGGTGGCAAAAGCCACGCTGTTTTTATCAAAGTGATCCTAGATCAACCCGTCCCCGGTTGGTCTGTCAACGGCAGATGCTTGAACAAGCCAAGATTAACCAGGCTCTACCACAGCAGCAGAAGCATCCAAACATAGACTCATGAGAAATAATAAATGATTGGGTTTATCAGCCACTAATTTCCATGGCGGTTTATGATGCAGCTGTAGGTATCTAAAACTGACATTCTCCATTTATGCCTAATAATGAGGTTATCAAAGTTAATAAGGGTAACTAAGCCCAAGATAGTGGGTTCATTTTGTTGGTTAGAAACAGAGTAGGAAAGAGATGAACACATGGCTGTAGCCTAAGTAGGTTGCCATAGAAGGCATGCGGGCAGCCTGAGGCTTGAAGTACAGAAATTTCGGGGGGAGGTGGGGAGTGATTGGGAAATCAAACTAGTCAATCTACAAATTTCCATTCACACATGTATTGAAATAGTGTTATGTGGCACAGGGTATCTGGGCAAAAAATAAAGGAGCAGAGGAGAAGAAACTAATACTCAGAGTGTAGAGAACATAATGATCCTTCCGATATGATCAAATACTCACTGGCCAGACGCAAGAGCTAAATGAGGTAGAAACTAAAAAGAGACAATGTTGGGATGCAAGAAAAATGGAGAGAAGCCGTTTTATAATCCCCAGAGAAAATATAATCCCTGAAAAATTTGAAGCTCAGGCAGTTTAGTGAAGAATCTGAATCAGAATGGAAAAAGTAGGGAGTTAAAATCAACAACCTGAGTTTTGTTTCTGTTTGACCTTGGGCTGGCCACAAAAGACTTTGGAGCTTAGTTTCCTCATCCAGAAAATGAAGAGATTAGGCAATTTCTAACATTTCCTCCACTTCTAAAAATTCTCTCACTCTGTATTAAAGAACACAGCCATAAAACAGAACATGTAATTTCTGGGATATTTCATCTACCTTAATTTTAGTTAAAGAATCGGCTCTTTACCAGGGAGCTGTAAGAAGAGAGAAAAAGCCAAAAAACTGTCATTTCAAAGCTGAGGATGAGGGAGCTATACATATTAGGCTTCAAATATGATAAAAAGAATAATCTTTTGGGTATTATCTTTTTTCCAGAAATGTTTCAAATCCCCTAAGAGTAATGAGGCCATGTCGACTTTTATGACTGTGAGAAAAAATGATCAAATGTCTCTTCTGGGAACTCAAAGCCTCAGAGTTCAAATAAATACTTATTCGATGACATCAGGAATGACACTTCTATCAACTATCACTAATCTGAATACACGTACTTCTCCAGGTCATTACCGAGCTTTTGATATCCATCCCAACCTAATAGTCCATGCCAATACCACCCAGTTTTCTGGTGGGAGATAACTCTTCACTGCGTGTTTTGGAGAGAGGATAATTCTTGGAAACCATTTCCCTTAGTAGAAGATGAGAAGCTCAGATCTTCCTTCCCCCATCCTTAGAACACATTAATAAGCTCCACCATTAGGGCATTTTCCAAGGGCTTTGAACTTGAGCCAGCTGGGCTAGGGTGGGTGTTGTTCTTTCTAGGTGCTGCTCATTAAACTCTTCCCTTCCCACAATGCCTATTGGTATCCATAGGCTTCCGTGGATCCTAAATATTTCTAAAGCCTGCTTCTTCAATCTCCTATCCATCAGGTGAGCCCCTGACATTATTAACAAATTCTCTTTTATCTTAAGCTGTTTTGAGTTGGTTTCCTTATCTGGCTAATGAAAATCCTAACTGAGTCCAGTAATATCCCACCAGAACCAGTCTTATTGATAAGCCACAGTGTTATATTTTACTTCCTGTGCTAGAACATACTGTTTCCTCTGCTTTGTGTGTTTTTTCTTCTTACTAATAACCCCTTATTTTTGCACTTTTTATGGAGACTCTATAGGATAGCAATTAAAAGCATAGGTTAAAAATTCTAGTCTAACCACTTATGAGTGGTGAAAAAGATAGCTGCTTATTTAACACCTTTGGCTCCAGTGTCTTCATTTATAAAATGAGAAGAAAAGAAGCATCCACATCCGAGGGTTTTTATAAGGATTTGATGATCTTACTTGCCTGAGAATAACTACCTGAGAAATTCAAATAACTGTTGAATAAGAATAATGGTTGGTACAGGTAAATACTACACAATTGTTTACTATTATCATTATGTACCAAATACTTGACAAGCATTCTCTGTGCCCTCCACAACAATTTGTGGAGTAGGTGTAATCATCCCTATTTTATGTATGAGAGAACTGTGGTTCAGTGAAGCTCAAAACTTGCTTTAGGTCTTACATCTAGCACATAGCAATGGCGAAGCCAATTTCATGCCAGTGTCTAATTCCTCTGCTTGCCTTAACTCAAATTTTAGCTCCTCTGAAAATCCTTGAACCTCCAAGTCTTGGTTGAGGAAGCTCTCTGTTATTCCCTGGGCTCAGCTCAGCGCCTGTCCTTTACAAACAGTGTCACCAAATTGTAATTGTTCCCCAGACTTGAAGCTCCTCCAGGCCAGGAATCTGGCTTTCTTTGTTCAGGTAGTGCCAGAACAGTGCCTGCATAGCACATTCTCTGCAGATTCATCAAGGAATGAAGAAAGAGAAAGGGATGAAAAGAACGTTGAAAGTGAATGTTATCACCTCTGCTTGGCCTAGAGCCAGGCTTGAGTCTCCTAGGTTCAGATCACCCAGTGGAGACTCACGATTATTTGCTTAATTTATATGGACAGCCAAACAAGAAAGTCAGATCACAAGGCCACGAAGCCCAAAAGAATGTTTGAACTTTTAACCGTGTAATTCACCTGCTGAGAATCAGTGCTTGGAGTATAATCTGAATAAAACACGGAACAACTGCACATATTTATGGAGTGTGGAATGATATTTTAATACATGGATACAATGTATAATAATCAGATCAGGCTATTTGACATATCCATCACCTCAAACCTTTATTATTTGTTTGTGTTGGGAACATTGAAAATCATCTTTACTATTTTGAAACATGCAAATAATTGTTGTCAACCACAGTTTACCCTAGTATTCAATCTTACTAGATCTACTATGCAGACCATTCCTCCTTTCCCACTCTTACCGCTCACCCTCCACTGACCACTCCCTGTCTTATTCAGGTCCTTATGAATTTATATATGAACTATTCTTTTGGTCTCTGTATTCACCATCTTTCCATCATTATGACAACATACTTGAGATAGTCAATTTAGAAGGAAGAAGAGTTTCTTTGGCTCACAGTTTCAGATGTTTCAGGCCATGTTGTTTTGGGTCTGTGGTAGCACAATATGTCATAGTATGAGTAAGTGGCAGGTAAGATTTCATAGCTCATGGTGGCCAGGAAGCAAAGGGGCTGGAGGGGTAGAGGCTAGAGTCCCAATATCCCCTTCAGCGGCATGCCCGCAGTGACCCAACTTCCTTCCACTAGGCCCAGCCTCCCCCAAAATTTCACCACCTCCCAACAGCACCACAGACCGGGAGCCAAGCCTTTAACACACAGGCCCTTGAAAGACATTCCAGATCCAAACCAAAGCAGTCTCAAAATAGGTCCCCCAATACAACTTCCCCAATTAATACATCCTATTCCAGTGTGAAATTTAACTTACCAAAGGTAGCAGCTCTGATCACATTTTTCTCTAGCTCAAAAAACTTTCTTGATTCTCCACAAACTATTCTTTCATGTAAAATAATGACTTTAAGAGAGTTTTCATGCTGAAAGCATTTGAAACAACCATAGACAAGTTTCTGATTCTCAGAATGATGAAAATATAACATAGGGAAAAAACTTAGAGACCATCTAAATTAATTTCTAGACCCACATGTTTAAACTCACTTCTGTAAATCTCTGTGTGAAATGAATTAGTGGAGGCAGAGAATAGAGGAGATGATCTTGATCTAACTCAACAGACTAGATGGAATAAATTAACGTCATGAATGCTGTTCAAACCCATATTATCTTGTACAGTTGCATTAGGTTCCTCAAAGGAACTTTGCCTTCGAGCTTTCTCCCTCTGAACTTTTTATCATGCCACTGCCAGAGAGATCTTTTGAAAATGCAAACCTATGTCAGGCCTTTGAGAGCTTCTAATTCCTACAAAATAAAGTGCATACTTGGCATTCAGATGGTGATAACCCTCTGGCATCCGTGTTAGTCAACTTTCTGTTGCTGTGATCAAAATGCCTGACAAAAATAACTTAGAGGAGGAAAGATTTATCTTGGCTTATGGTTTCAGAGGGTCAGTCAATGGTCAACTGTCTCTGAAGCAGAAACATCATGGTGGAAGGATCTAGTGGAGGAAAGCTTCTTAACTCCTGGCAGCCAGGAGGAAGAGACCAAGAATAAGATACAGTCCCCAAGGGCAAGCATTCTACCACTGATCTATATCTACATCCACAAC
The DNA here is from genome assembly GCF_048772815.1 of Callospermophilus lateralis. Classification (NCBI taxonomy): domain Eukaryota; kingdom Metazoa; phylum Chordata; class Mammalia; order Rodentia; family Sciuridae; genus Callospermophilus; species Callospermophilus lateralis. The sequence continues at coordinate 119,564,348 of NC_135306.1, read as the reverse complement.
CCTCTGACCTATACACCACCTGCCTATAGTTTCTATAACCTCCTACTAGTCCATTCAAATTATTAATCCATTGAATTGATTGATCACTGGTCAAAGCCCTCATGATATGATCATTTCCTAAAAGCCCCACCTCTGAATATTGTTGCATCGGGGACCAAGCCTTCAATACATAAGACTTTGAGGGATATTTCAGATCCAAACCATAACCGTATGCGACCTCAACTAAAATAGCTTGAAACCAAACATGTCTCCAAGCCTGCTCCCCGCCCTGCACTCCATGTTTACAATTTGACTTTGTAGCTCCTCATATCAAGGGATGTAGTCCATCCCCCCAACCTTGAATTTAAGCCAGGTTGTGACTTTCCTTGGCTAGTAGAATGTGGCAGAAAGAGAAAGTACCATGTCCAAGCCACATCTCAAGAGGCCTTGCCCATATCTACCCACCTCTGTGGAACCCTTGCACTGCCACATGAACAAGCCAGGGCTGTCATATTCAATGATGAAAGACACACGGCCCAATTGCTTCTATCCACCCAGCCAACATCAGTCAACCACCACACATCCTAAGCAAACCAACCCCACACTTCCCACCACATCACTGCATATCTATGACCAAGTCCAGCTAAAATCAGGTCTGCCCCAGATCAGTAGAACCCTCACCCCCAGCTATCCTGTACACTCATAAGCAATTTTTTTTTTAAAGAGAGAGTGAGAGAGTGAGAGAGAGAGAATTTTAATATTTTATTCAGTTATCGGCGGACACAACATCTTTGTTTGTATGTGGTGCTGAGAATCGAACCCGGGCCGCACGCATGCCAGGCAAGCGCGCTACCGCTTGAGCCACATCCACAGCCCACTCATAAGCAATTTTAAGTGCTTGTTGTTTAAGCCACTCCATTTAGGATATTTGTTATGCGATTGCTGAGAAACCAACCAGCTTCTTCCCCCACTTCATTCAATCTATTTAATTCAAACTACTTGATATTCTCTGACTCTCACATCCTATCTCAATGGCTTTGTTATGATGCACCCTCTGCTTAGTAGGCCTGAGGGAGGGGGTGATATTTTTGTCTGTTTGTCTTGTTTTGTTTTGTTTTCTGTCTCATGAAAATCTACTCACCATTGAAGATCCAGATCAAACATTGTTTATCTATCTATCAGGTATTTATTGAGGCTGGGCACTGAGGTTTGAAACTGAACAAGATAGTATGTGCACCCCACTAGCTCACAGATGAGGAAAAAGCAGACAGGTAAATAGTTAATGCCACCTCCCTCTTCCTTTCTATTAACTTCCTTAGGTAGATTCTTATTTCTTCCCAAGCATTCTCATTCTTCTACTATTGCATGTCTCGATATGATGCTAGACTTATCAATAATACCTAATTAGAAGCACTCTTAGTTTGAAGAGTTGAGATAATAAAGGCCAAGCCCTAAGCATGGTGCCCAAAACATTGTGGAAAGTAAGCTGTTGTTATTTTAGTTAGTTAACGTACACATTCATCTCCTCTACTTGACTGCAGATAAGCTTCTTTCAAGCAGGAACTGAGTCAAATTCATCTTTGCATCTCAATATGCTTTGTGCATTATAAACATTCTCCAGATGCTTGTCAAGAAATCATAAGTGTGCCAGGTTCAGTGGTGCACACCTGTAATCCCAGAGGCTCAGGAGGCTGAGACAGGAGGATTTCGAGTTCAAAGCCAGCATCGGCAACATCGAGGTGCTAAGCAACTCAGTGTCTCTAAATAAAATACAAAAAATAGAGCTGGGGATATGGCTCAGTGGTCAAGTGCCCCTGAGTTCAATCCCTGGTACAAAAGAAAGAAAGAAAACCATAAGGGTAAGAATTGAGCAAAGGCCCAATAATCACGGAGCTATTTGGAGGCCCCAGGGCTCTTGTGTTATGCTGCGGCGCCCTCTACTGTGTGTGTGTCTGATCACACATTTGTGTATGAAGAGCAACTCCTAAGGGAGCTCTAAAAAAAGTTCACAGAAGGGTTCATTCCACGCAAACGATCCATAACCTTAACTGAAGAGTACTGTACCCCTCTCTAGTGCTATAATTGTGGCAGGTTTACTTTATAGCGGCAACTACCTGTGTTGTTTATTGAATAAATAAAATATTTTGTCTCAGGCTTTTCTCTTGTTTAGATAATAAATAAGCCCTCTATAAGTAATAAAGTAGTAAGAAATAGAGATGGTAAAGTAGATGAAGCACAAGTCCCCTTGAGGAGGAAGCAACTACATACATGGCACATGTCCATCACTTGAAGTTTTATCTACAGGAATCTAAATATAGATGTCTCTCAATTTAGGGAGTAAAGAAATTTACAGATTATAGTAGTTACATTTTTTATAAATCAGATTATATGATGTGATTATTCATTTTACTAAAAAGAAAATACTTAAACAGCAGACAGAAAATATTGCAAAAATATTAAAAAATTAATCTTTTACCAAATTATTTAAAATAATATACTTGCCTGAAAAGGTACGAAATTTTCTATATTAGCAGATGCTGAAATCAGTTTCTACACTTCTTCTGGCAAGCGGGGAATACGTAAGCTTCAGGCCTCTCAAGCTAAGAAAGACTGTTTTGGCGTTAGCAGTTAATCAAGCTGGGGAGGCCTGCCAGCCTCAACTTTTAAAAGTCACAGCTGGCAAAGCCAGATTCTTCTCCATTACTATCGAGTGGTGTGTGGCAGCTCTTCAGGGCAGGCTATGCCCTCCAGTGTTGCAGAGACCCCAGCAGCTCCCCGCCAACTTCTTTCCAACCTTGTCTACTAAATTCAAAGAATAAAATTTACAGACAATAGACAGTGCTCTGTGGATTCTGGAACTATGTCTGATTATATTTTATTCAGTACCAGATATTATAAATGAAAAATTTAGTAAGTTGAGCCTAGACTTCTGTTACCTTTCTCCAAGAGTTTTCATATGCTTTGGCAAGCTTCGGTGGCACTAGCAATCTTTTATCACCATATGTAATCAGGGACTTAGATTATTCAAATTTTGATCTCACAGAATTCTGGCTTTGACTAAAATGAGTAAAATTCTTCCATTCTATCTCTTCCTCAAAACTCATAGAACAGTCAGTACAAGAGTGAGTTTCCTGTTTCTTATTTTTCTACATGTAACTCCTAACCTAGACTCTAGGGCAGCCCAAATCCTGGAACTGCACAGCAGGAGGGAACAGAAAAGCTCCAGACAGGCTATCTTCTTCTAGCCAAAGGACCAGGTGGGGAGCCCTGCAGGATCTTAAATGTACCTTTTCTCTTTCTTTCATTAAGCCCCTGGCCTTACCTGATGGCAAGTCATGAAACTTCAACAGCAGCAGCAGTGGTGAGTTTGCAGGCCCCTGCACTCCGAGAAACTCCTTCATTACCAGAGGAATTGAAAGGGAGTCCCTGTGCTCTGGAGAGTATTGGGGAATCTCTCTTACTTGTTTTCTTTCCCTTTTCTCTCTACCCTCTTCTGCTGAGGCAGACCCAGTTATGAGAAATATGTAACAACATAGAGAGGCTAACACACCAGCTTTCTATCAAAAGACCACAAAAAGGGGGCCCCTGAGAGTCAGAGAATGTCAGGGAAATCATGAAAAGGAGCAAGCTCGATAAATACAGCTTGCGATCAGCCAGAGACAGATAACACTTTAGATATAGGGTACAAGACAGATGAATAAAGTGCTGGGAGAAAACGATAGACTACCCAGAATTCCATATTTCATGAAAACACCTTTTGAGGATGAAGGCAAATAAAGACATTTTGAGACAGCAAACCAAGGGAAGTTGTTGGTAGCCTACCTATCTTTAAATAATACTAAATGAAATTCTTCAGGTGGAAGGAAAATGACACACACCAAGGGAATGTGTGGATGAATAAAGAACATAAATATCTAGGTAAGTAGACTATTTTTTTCTCTTACGTTGCTGAAAACATGTGTGACTATGGAAAGAAAAACCATTACCTTGCCTGTGGTGGTGTTAATTATATAGATGAAAAATACATACAACAATGCAAATGTAAAGAAAGGAGGATAAAGGGGCCTCCCTTTATTTCTCATTTGAGTTGTCAAATAGCCCTAAGTAGAAGGTGAATTATATCCCAAAGTTTTAGATTTGGGATTTTTCAGATTTTGGAATATTCACAAATATATAATAGATATCTTGGGGATGGGAACAAAATAAGATATTAGTTGACTCTGATAGTACACAGAATATAGTGTAATCAAGTGGGATATATCCCATGAATGTAAGTAGGATGGTTACCAGGTCAAATGAGGACAATTCTTGGCGATCTCAATAGATGCTGGGAGAACATTTAATAAAGGTAAAAGCACATTCTGATTTTTTTAAATTCACAAATTCAGAACAGAAGAAAACTTTTCTTATCACATAAAAATTATCTACTAGAAATTTATGTCGAAATCATACCTATCGGGGGAAAAAACAAAAGCATTCTCACTAAAATAAGGAAGAATTACTGAATAATAAACTAAGAATAATAATTGGGCTGGGGATGTGGCTCAAGCGGTAGCGTGCTCGCCTGGCATGCCCAGGGCGCTGGGTTCAATCCTCAGCACCACATAAAAATAAACTAAAGATGTTGTGTCCACTGAAAAATAAATATTAAAAATTCTCTCTCTCTCTCTCTCTCTTAAAAAAAGAATAATAAAGTAAGAAGGATCTATATCACTGTTCATCAACCTACTACTGGAAAATCTGGCCAATGCAACAGGAACCACAACAAAAGAAGACACAAGGTATACAATTTTGAATGGAAGAAATAATCTGCCCCATTTGCCCAATGTGTTTGCCCACCTAGAAATTCCTAAGCAACAACCGTAAAACTATTGGAACTAACAAAGAATTTAGTATTGTGGCTGGATTAAAAAGTAAACATACTATTATAAAAATATGCTGTTAATATCAAAATTAATTTTGCTGTTTTTAAAATATCTTATTTATAAATTAATAGATAATGATTCCACTTCTAATAGTAAAAGAATTACAAAGTACATAGGAAAAAATCTCATGGTCTTTATGTATATTCACATTTAATTTTAATTTTTAAATTAAACCCCCAAAAATTACTGAAGACCTTTTTTAATAAAAACAAACTAGAAAATTTGGAGAAAAACTCTGCTTATAATGGAAAATATTCAACATTTTAATGGTGCTAATTCTCTTAAAATCAACTTATAATTCGATGTAACTCAAATCAAAATCCCAAAGGACTTTTGACAAAACTTGAAAAACTGCTTCTAACCTTCATATGGAAAAATGAACCCACAAGAATACTTAAGACAATTTTGACTTCTCACAGGAAGAGCCAGCCTTGACTGTTTACTTGCTAGCATTTCATCTCTATAGCAGCAGCTATTTTGATTCACCCCTAGTCAGAAAAAAGGAATGACAGGGGTGCTTCTGTTCACATTTCCTAACAAGAATGTATTAATGTATTATTTTTATTTGAAAAGTAAATACTATTAAAAGGCAAATGAGAAACAAAGGAATGAGAAAGAAAAAAGGTTTTACAAAGTACTAAAATTTTAGTAAAAAAGATAAGAACCAGTGTCTTGCTTTGTCTGCTCTCATCCAGCCCTCCACCCCCAACACATACCAACACTGGCAAGTGTTAGGAATTCATAGGGCAATAAACTCTCAAAAGCTTTTGTGATACAGGAAGTCAGTGCTCTGCTCTAGTTAGCCACGCCTAACCTTAAAAAAAAAAAATCATAGTTGCAAGTTATGCTTTATTCAGAATCTACTGTTTGGGTACTTCACACATATTTTTATTTTTTATTTTAGTTGTGGATGGATACAATACCTTTATTTTATTTATTTATTTTTTATGTGGTACTGAAGATCGAACCCAGTGCCTTACAGGTGCTAGGCACTCTACCACTGAGCCACAACCTCAACCCTTCACATATATTTTTATAAACACGTTTTCTGCTTTTGCCACTACCTTCTGAAGTAGGTAACATTATCTCCATTTTTAGATGAGAAAACTGTGACTCAGAGAGTTTAATTTACTTTTGTCAGGTCAATCACTAAGCAGCTGAGTCAAAATTAAAACTCAAGTCTAATTATCGCCAAAACCTGTGCTTTTTCCACTCCACCCCATTGCCTCTCTTCTGAGGAAGAAGCAATGGAAAGAATTCCTCTGGCACTTCTCAAGGAATAGGATACTGTGTCACTAGGAAGACTTTTCTAGCCAAGATCTCGGTGCCTGTGATGATTCATATTTAGATCATGTTCCTTGAGAGTAGAGAAAGATATGAAAGATATTTGTAAGCAGCTGGTTTTAACATCTGAGAGTTGTAAATAAAGTTCTCAAGAAAACCCTCCAACTATGGGACTCTCAGAGGCCATGGGAGCTGTTTATTTCTTCCCACAGCAAATTTCAACCTTGCTAAATTTCTTTTCCACTTTTCATCCTAATGACAGCTAAAATGTCCCTTCTTAAATAGCCATAAGAAAGGGTTCTGAGAAATTCATGAGAGGATGTCCTTTGATTCTGATTCCAGCACCCTGCGCACACCTTTTCCAAGTAACCAAACTATTAGAAAGCTGAATCTTCAGTACAGATGCCTGCATATCCAGCCAGTCAGGTGAAATGTCAACCCATCTTCCAGCCCGCTGCAAGAGAAACATGGTCTTGAGTAACTACATAATCACACACCTCTGACCATATGTATGGAATGGGATACAATCTTTGGGACACAACCTAAGGGAACCATATTTTTCCCTTTCTTCCCGCCTAAGAGCTGTGAAGCCAGATTCCAGTAGAGGAATCCAATTATTCAGAGCTGCCAGTTGGGAAAATGTTGGCCTAACCCTAGGAATCTGGCTTCTCACTCCAGCATTGCCATCAATAAATCATAAGTAGTTGTATAACTTCTCTCAGCCTGTCTCCTCTCAATAAAATTTCACTGTTGAATTAAATATCTTTGATATCCCTCTAGCAAAAATATCCCAGAAACATTATTGGAGTTCTTGTGACAAGGAAACAATTATTTCCTGTGTTTGAAATTAACCCCCAAATATTACAGTGTTATTTCTTCTACCTCTCTGTTGCAATTTATGCCTACACCAGGTGGCCTGGTATAAATACTGTCACTGGGTGCTGTCCATGTAAAGCACTCATTTGAAATGATTCCACATTTTCCATAAGTTCAAAGGTCCACCACATTAAAATAGGCAATGATAGACCACACGTCTCTTTCCCTATTTCTTCATGAAAATTAATCACACAGGTATGGCTATGCCAAAGAAAATTTAATCAATTTGTCTCTCCCTAGAAAATACAAAATATTATAATGATGGTTTATAATCATTTGTAATTAAAACAGCACAGTAACTTAGAGCAATTTATATTTTGGGAGAAAGTTCTTTTCTGATTGACACTCAAACTAGGGGAGGGAGGGCCCACAGCTTCTGGTATCTTTTTAAAAAATTCCGACGTCTTTTTTTTCAAGTCATCAGAGCTAATATTCGAAATAACATTTGCCAGTTTTGAATTGCAAATAAAACGGGGCCCATCAAAATATATGTCCTGCTTGCCAGATACTAATACATAATTTTCTCCCAGCAGAGATATCCCTGTATTCTCATCCCTGGAAGTGAGTAACTACACGGTTTGTACAGACAGGTCTGGAAAATTGGGTTTGCTTTACTTTTCACTGTAGATAGAAATATGTCCTTTGATTCTGGAGAATTTATTTGCAGATTAGATAGAACCTCGGGTGAAAGTCTATGTCAATCAAGACTGTGTCAGAATAAGCATATCTGGGACACTAAAAATATCATGAAAAGATGGAAAAGGAAAAATAGAACCAAGCAGAGTTCTTCAGGGGAAACATTTTTATTTCACTATACACTTCTTTCTCTGGAATGGAATCCTTTATAGCTCAGAGACTAATCATCAGTCATATCAAATGCCAAAGATGTGATCTTTCATAAGTGGCATTCAAAATGAACTGGTTCAAAAATCATCCTTGAAGTCAGTGACATATGGTATAATGCATAATGTGTCTGAGATTGGCAGTCTATCAAATTGCATATGGCTGTCTCTCATTCCCAAAGTCAAGATTTGTTGAAATTATCATGTGACCAAATCAAATCCTACAAGTTCAACTTCCCACTTACTCTGTTGGTCTGTATTCTGAATGTAACCCCTGTCATTCTGACAGGGTGGGGTGGGATGGGAGTAATGACTTTCAAAACAGGTTTTGCAATGTCACCTGATTCCAACTGTGACTTTTATGTTCAAGAGAAATCTTAAAATTGGTTGTAAAGCACTATGATGGCCTTGTCATTCTGGATGAATGGAAAGCCCAATAGGGATGCAGCAAAGGACAGGAGCAGCTTTTGTGTTGAATTGTCTGATAATCACTATGAAACCTTTGGATATCTGAAAAGTTTGCCATTATGAAGAAAAATTGGCTTTGGATTGGCAGGTGTGTGTGAATCCCTGGGTGTTGAATATCACTATGTATGTCATCATATAGACTCAGCATCTGTTGAAAATACTCTTTTCGCTCTGTCCTTTTTGAGGCTGTGTCAGAGGAATATGAAGTGGGTAAGCAGTTGGAAAAGAGACAACCCACAGTAGGATATGGGCCACAGGATTGGCTAGGCCTGTGAACACTGTCCCCCAAACGATGTCACATCATGCAAACTAGAATGAAATTTCTGCTGCTGAGAAAATTCATTTTCAGGGCCAGGGTTGTTGCTCTGGGGTAGAGCACTTGCCTAGCATGTATGAGGAACTGGGTTCAATCTTCAGCACCACATAGAAATAAATGAATTAAATAAAGGTATTGTGTCCATCTATAACTAAAAAATAATTAATTGATTAAATTTATTTTCACTTTACTCATCTACTGAGAAGCTAACACATTTCTGAATTTTGAAAATCTGAGTCTCAAGTAAAGACTTCTATGCTGAGTTTTTGTTGTTTTGTTTTGTTTGTTTGTTTTTATTCTTGGGTGTAGACTAGCTGCCGGGAGGAATAAAATAAGAGTCAGATCCTTCTGTGGTTCATAGTATGATGATTAGGTTTTCACATCATGGTGTGACATGTGCTTCCTTCAGACCTTATTGCTTAGTTTGGCACATTACCTGTCTGATATGCAGGGAAAACAGTGAGGGTCAAAGGGAGACATAAATGGGAAAAACCTTTTGATGTTTAATGTTTTAAAAGCTATTAAAATTTGAATGACAGTTTCAGCATCTTCTTTGAAAATGTCAAAATAGAACTTTTACCTACAAGCTAACACATTACATAACCTCAGTTTTAAAAATGCTAACTTTTTTAAAAGTAGAGCTGTCGTTGGTCAGAATATGCAGGTGCAAAGACAGAAACTTGTTTAGGAGGGAATCCACAGAGCCAGTGTGGAAACTGACTAGGAAGAATGGTACAAGATGCAAAGAGAGCTTTCTCTGGAAGAATGTAAAGGAATGGGAGTAAGAATTCTGTGATCCCTCTGAGAAAGTAGAAACGTTTGCCCTTCTCAGTCCAACCACTGCCCAAATCCTTGATAATAATTAGAAGTGCAAATCCTGAGAGCTGGTATGTTAGGATGCTGTACATTAATTGTTCTTAAAATTTAGTTAATAATCACCAGGGAGCTGGTTTAAAATGTGGCAATCCAGAACCCACTCTTAAAAATTCCCTTTCAGTAGATCTGGGGTTGGTTCGGGAACCGGCAATTAAACAAGTATTTCAGATATTTTAATTCAATCATGTTTACATTTTGAGAAACAGGGTGTACTTTTCAGAGCAAAGGAATCTCCAATTCACCTCTTTCCCCTGCTTAAAAAATATATTTCCAGGCTGAGTGGAGCTCAGTGGCAGAACACTTGCCTTGCACATGTGAGGCACTTGGTTCAATCCTTAGCACCACATAAAAATTAACAAATAAAACAAAGGTATTCTGTCCATCTACAACTACAAAATATTTTAAAATGTATTTTCAATGGGGCTAATTGTATAGTTTAGTGTAAAGCACTTACCTAGCATGCATGAGGCCCTGGCTTCTATTCCTAGTACTGAACACACACACACACACACACACAAAAAAAAAAAAAAAAAAACTTTCACAAAATGCTTCATTATTGCCTCTTGACATAGCAGTAGCCACAATACTACCAATACTTAACACTTTTTGGGCCTACTGTGTACCAAGCATTGTTAACACTTTACTTGTAATAACATTAACCATCATTTATAAGCATTTACTAATTGGCATGCATTGTGCTAAACACTTTGCAAACATTATCTAATTTAACTCAGTGACCCTATGAAGAAGGTATTATTCTCTATTTTGGGGATGAGGTGCTGAGGATTGAATTCAGAGTTTCTCACATGTTAAACACACACTCTACCACTCATCTATACACCAGTTTCTTCTATTTTTACAACTAAGAAATTTAAGGCCCATCAAAGTTCAGCAACTTGTCTGAGGTCACATATTAGTAAGCAAAATTCAGTCTGTGAATCCAAAAGACCAAGCTTTTTCCAAAGCAATATTTTCAAGTGATCTAATGAGTGGGAGATGAAAATTACCATCTGACAAAATTCTGCAAGTGTGTATAACCAGTTAATGCTGTAGATAGAACTGTCGTTTCCACTTAATCCCTGTAGATAACACTGACACACTGAAAATAGCTAATCAGCCATCAATATTCTCCTCTCTTATTATCTAGTGTTCACTTGACTGACAAGAAAAGATTTTCCCAGGGCTTGTTTTAAACTCCTGGGACAGAGAAATTTGTACAAGTTGTACATCCTGTATGACTGAGCTATAGCGCCAGTAAGCCACATATCTGAAGGCCTCTGATATACACCATTTCTTTGATATTTTTGGCCCAGAATAAGGGAACATGCCTTGCCTCCCAGAATTTCCTATCTTATAGTGCAGAGGGTTAGCCTTGATGATTAGAGAAAGGTACATTTGCTGATCTCAGAGGTGGAGAGAATGAGATTTACCTCTAATCTCTCTGTTTTATGGCTGATCATTTGTCCTTTCTGAGCCTCGGTCTTCTCACTTTTAAATTAAGAATAAACAAAAATATTTTGTTATCTCTAGTCACAGTGAACCTGTAGTTCCAGCTATTTGGTAGGCTGAGGCAGGAGGATCTCTTGAGCCCAGGGATTTGAGTCTAACCTTGGCAACACAGTGAGACCCTATCTCAAAAAATAGATTATTTTATGCTTTTATGCTTCACAAGATAAAAGAGAATTAAATAAAATAGGACACGAAATTTTCTAACACACAGTAGACATGCAGTAAATATTTGTGAACTTTGACTCTAACTTAACACAGCTAGAAAAATGGAAAGTTCTCCAGTATCACCCTGTTGATGGATGAACTTGAAAATATGCTCAACACATTGTACTTTGATGAGTAATTCATAAACATTGTCAAATTGTTCAGGGGGTGATATAGACAGATCAAAAAGAAGTAAGCATCATGAATATTTCATAACTGCCTTTGAAAAAGCTGTTTCAACAGCTTAAAGTTTTTAAAAAGTTTGGTTTGCTCATTAATGTAATGGAACTTTTGGAAGTAGAACTTTTAAATGCCTTTTCTTAAATCCTTCTGTGTTGGACACAGATCTAGCCATAGATATGGTACCTGGATATTTCAAAGGCTTTTATATCTGGCCAGTCGTTGATGTGTTCAACAGACACTTATCCAGTGATGATGATGGATGAGCTAGGAACTAAAATTAAATATTGAAAAGTCTCCCCATAGACAAGAAGCACACATGGGAGGCACAAACAAACCAACACAATGTGCTGAGTGCTAGAAGCATTTAGGCATGAGGCCCAGAGAAGGGAATTATTTGGGGGTAACTTCTAAGAGGGAAGGACACTTGAAATCTTAGCAAATGATCAGGAGATAGCCAGGAAAATAAAAAGTGTGGGACAGGTGAACAAAAGAGAAGTTACAGGTAGACACAGCACAGCTAAGAAGGCTCTTCTGTGCCAGAAAAATTTTTCAGAGTCTGAAAATAGGAAAGTTATAAAATGTTAGATAACATCAGATAAAAAGGTAATAGAACTAAACGGTTAGTTTATTTTGTCTCTATGTACTTTCTGGGGTTCTCTAGGACTTCAAAACAGGATTCTGGGGATTGGGATTTCAAGGTGAGAATGGACGTATCCACCTGCTGAGGAAGGTTCTAGGGATGCCAGGTAGAAAGGGCAAGGATCATGCACCAAAACATCTTTGGAGGCAGCCAGGAATGGCAGAAAGAATTATGTTCCAGGGGAACAAAAGGGACAGTGGAGGGCTAAGGAAATAGCAGAATGAAAAATGGACTATCTCCTTGAGATTTCTTATAGACTGATTGAGAGCCCCAAATTAGTCTAGAGAACAATGGAATCTTTACAATTTTATTCATATACATATATTATATTCATATTCATATACCCCTAGTATGAGTCAGAGAGGCAAAGATGAAAATGTAATTATGGAATCTGTTTTCTATATTGAAGTACCACAGGACTCTTTTCTTAGAGCCATGGATTAGTACATGAATTATCTGAATAATTTTTTATTATTTTTTATTCTAATTTGTTATATTTGACAGCAGAATGCATTACATTTCATATTACACATATAGAACACAATTTTTCATATCTCTGATTGTATATAAAGTATAGTCACACCATTTGTGTCTTCATACATATACATAGGATAATGATGTCCATCTCATTCCACCATCTTTTCTACTCCGATGCCCCTCCCTTATCCTCTCACCCCTTTGCCCTATCTCCTATTCCTTTACCCTATCTGAGTTCATCTAATCCTCCCATGCCCCCCCAAAACCCCATTATGAATCATCATTCTTATATCAGAGAAAACATTCGGCATTTGGTTTTTTGGGATTGGCTAACTTCACTTAGCATTATATTCTCTAACTCCATCCATTTACCTGCAAATGCCATGATTTTATTCTTTCTTATTGCTGAGTAATATTTCATTGTGTATATATACCACATTTTCTTTATCCATTCATCTACTGAAGGGCATCTAGGTTGGCTCCCCAGTTTAATTATTATGAATTGTACTGCTATAAACATTGATGTGACTGGGTCTCTATAGTATACTGTTTTTAAGTTCTTTGGGTATAAACCGAGGAGAGGGATAGCTGGGTGGTTCCATTCCCAGTTTTCCAAGGAATCTCCATACTGCTTTCCATATTGGCTGCACCAATTTGCCATCCCATCAGCAATGTATGAGTGTGCCTTTTCCCCCACATCCTTGCCAACACTTATTGTTGTTTGTATTCTTAATAGCTGCCATTCTGACTGGAATGAGATGAGTTTTGATTTGCATTTCTCTAATTGCTAGAGATGTTGAACCTTTTTTATATATTTGTTGATTAATTGTATATCCTCTTCTGAGAAGTGTCCTTTCAGTTCTTGGCCCATTTATTAATTGGGTTTTTTGATTTTTTGTTGTTAAGATTTTTGAGTTCTTTATATATCCTAGAGATTAGAGCTCTATCTGATGTGCATGTGGTAAAAATTTGTTCACAAAATATAGGCTCTCTATTCACATCACGGATTGTTTCTTTTGCTGAGAAGCTTTTGAATTTGAATCCATCCCATTTATTGATTCTTAATTCTAATATTTGAGCTATAGGACTCTTATTAAGTAAATTGGGGCCTAATCCCACATGATAGATATTGGGGCCAACTTTTTCTTTCATTAGGCGCAATGTCTATGGTTTAATTCCTAGGTCCTTGATTCACTTTGAGTTCAGTTTTGTGCATAGTGAGAGACAGGGGTTTAATTTCATTTTATTGTATATGGATTTCCAGTTTTCCCAGTACCATTTGTTGAAGAGGCTATCTTTTCTTTAATGTATGTTTTTGGCACCTTTTTCTAATATAAGATAACTGTAATTTTGTGGGTTTATCTCTGTGTCCTCTATTCTATACCATTGGTCTAGAGGTCTATTTTGGTGCCAATACCATGCTGTTTTTATTACTATTTCTCTGTAGTATAGTTTAAGGTCTGGTATAGTGATGACACCTGCCTCACTCTTCTTGCTTTAGCTATTCTGGGTCTTTCAGTTTTCCAGATGAATTTCATGATTGCTTTTTCTGTTTATGAGGAATGTCATTGGAATTTTTATTGATGTTGCATTGAATCTGTATAGTGTTTTTGGTAGTATGATCATTTTGACAATATTAATTCTGCCTATCCAAGAACAAGGTATACTTTTCCATCTCTAAGGTCTTCTTTAATTTTTCTTTAGCATTTTGTAGTTTTCATTGTAGAAGTCTTTCACCTCTTTCATTAAGTTGATTCCCAAATATTTTTTTTTGAGGCTATTGTAAATGAGGTCATTTTCCTCATTTCCTTTTCAGTGTGTGAAGCATGGTGTCAGAGGATTTGTCACTGATGTACAGAAATACCTTTGATTTATGGGTGTTGATTTTATAAACTGCTACTTTGCTGAATTCACTTACCAGTTCTAGAAAATTTCTGGTGGAATTCTTTGGTTCTTCTAGATATAGAATCATATCATCGGTAAATAGTGTTATCCATATCCCTTTAATTTCTTTCATCTGTCTAATTGTTCTGTGCAGTGTTTCAAGAACTATGTTAAACAGAAGTGGTGAAAGAGGGCATCCCTGCCTTGTTCCAGTTTTCAGAGGGAATGCTTTCAATTTTTCTCCATTTAGAATGATGTTGTCCTGGGGCTTAGCACAAATAGCTTTTATGATGTTGAGATATGTTCTGTTGTCCCTAGTTTTTCTAGTGTTTTGAACATGAAGGTGTGCTGTATGATGTCAAATGCTTTTTCTGCATCTATTGAGATGATCATATGATTCTTATATTTAAGTCTATTGATGTGATGAATTACAATTACTGATTTCCCTATGTTGAACCATCCTTGCATCCCTGGGTTGCAAGATTGTGGTGCACTATCATTTTGATATGTGTTTGTATTCAATTTGCTAGAATTTTATTGAGAATTTTTGCATCTATGTTCATTAGAGTTATTGGTCTGAATTTTTGTTTCTTTGATGTATTTTTGCCTGGTTTTGGAATCAGGATGATATTGGCCTCACACAATGAGTTTGGAAGTGCTCCTTCTTTTTTATTTCATAAAATAATTTGAAGAATATTGGTATTACTTGAATAATTTTTATACCTTATGGAGACAACCATATTTTAGCCCCAGGGAGAATATTTGGGGGCAGATATAGTGTTGGAACTGCCAGAAATGGATTTAAAAGCTTGTTTATTTATTTCAATGTGAGAGAATAGTTAGAAAAATACAGGATGTTTCTAAGAATGTCCCATTTATTTGAGTTTAGAGGATACTGGAAGGAAAATCCAAACCAGCTCTGAAAGATGGTATTTTAGTTCAAATAGTTGGTTGGCATTGTAATGTGGGCAACTCAGTTCCAAGACAATTTTAGGAATAAAAAATTAAACATTAAAGAGTCCCCATAGACAAGAAATACACATGGGAGGCACAAACAAACCAATAATGTGATGTGTATTGGCATCCCAGGACTTATGACAGAAAGAGGAGAACATCACCCAGCATTGAGCTGCTCCACAGGTGAGAGGGTACTGGGGAGAACTGGCCTGGCTGCTGTCAATAGAGGTGGCCAGGTGGTCCAAGGCCCAGTATCTAAACTCTCTGTAAACATAATCATTGGTCCAAACAACTGTTGGTGGCATGAGGTCCCTTCCAGTGTGTGAAGCATGGTGCCAAAGGATCTCAGCAGTGGTCCAACTTGGAAGTCAAACAGATGTGGTCAGAATCTTGAGACTGGCCCTCATAAAGCATCATTACTGCCAGCTGTTGGAGAGATGCTCTATGTTTCAACTCTTTTTTTTTTTTTTTTTTTTTTTTGGTGTGGGGGGGTACTGGGGATTGAACTCAGGGGCACTCGACCTCTGAGCCACATTTTGTATTTTATTTAGAGACAAGGTCTCACTGAGTTGCTTAGTGCCTCACTGTTGCTGAGGCTGGCTTTGCCACTCGATGATCCTCCTGCCTCAGCCTCCAGAGCTTCTGGGATCACAGGCAGGGGCCACAACATCTGTTTCAATTCTGTCTTATTAGCCATTTTATCCCCAGTGTCTAACACAGTGCCCTCCACACGAGTTCACAATAAGTACTTAAATGAATGAATGAATGAACTAAAAGAGAGAGAAGTTATGGTAGGCTCAAGCTCATGGGCTAGAACTTCAGTTAACAACTAAGATTCAGAGCTCTGGTTCTAGAGAAGAGCTAATATTTGGTTTAGGGTAACCAGGCCCCTTTCCAGTAGGCAGAAGAGGGCAGCGAAAAGTACTGCAATGATTCAGAGTACACAAAGTCCCAGGGAAGGTTACGCATCAAAGATTTCTGAGTCAGTCATTATTTAGCCATAATGACAAGGACTCCTGTATATGGAAGATATTAGACATAGATTCCTAGACCCACAACTGAAAATTGTTAATGGATGTCCTACCTCTGAAAAGATGACCACAATGTGACCTAAAAATATCAATAGATCTACTCACAGGAAATTAGGAAAAGAAAGATGAAGATTGATAAACAAAGAGAAATAACAGAGAATTACAATTGTTACCTTTACCTAATTAGGCTGATGTATTCAAAAGCTAAAGCATCTGAGAATAAAACTTAAAACATGGTCAAATGGTTTGGAGATCTATCATCAAACAGTCCTCAATGATGAGATGACACTATTTGACATCCTATCTTCACCACCTATGTCTGGTTAGCCAGGTGTCTGACCCTCAGTTCCCCCATCCACAAAATGGCCTGATATGTGGAAAGTGGCCAGCACGGGGCTTACATTCAGTGGACTCGCGAAATGGTACCCCCTGTAAATGTGGCACCAGGACAGAGACTTCAGGGAAAAATCAGATGGCCCAGTGTCTGGAGGGAATGTGTCACTCCTTTTGTCTTGTCCATTCCCTTCCCCACCAGCACACATTCACCTTCTCAAACACTCACACACCAGGAGATTCTGCTAACCATCAAAAGGGCCCTCAAGCCACGTGCTCTGAGCAGGTGTGTTGTACATGAATCATTAACAGTTGTACATCCATGTGTGTGGTCCAACTCCAAAATCAGGGCCAAGACATTGAGGACCATAAACTGTTATTTCCCAACTTTTGTTGAGAACCTCTCAAAATACACATTTTTTTCTCTTAACTGCATTCAGGTTCTTAATGCTGGCTGCACATTAGAATCACCTGGACCCCTTCAAAAAAAAAAAAAAAAAAAAAAGGTTTACCTCCAGACCAATTAAATTAGAAACTCCTAGGAGCACAGCTCAAGCTTGGGTGTTTTTCCAAAGGTTCTTAGGTGATTCTGAGGTGCCACTCAAGTGTAGTGACCTGGGGAACTGCTGCACTGGCATTATTTAAGAGCATATCTGATGAGAACTCACAGGACCCACCTCTGACAATCAGAATCAGATCTGACCCAGAATCTGCATTTAAATGAGACCTCAGGATGATTCACATCAGTTTGAGAAGCAATGGTTAATAGGTATCTGTGACTCTCAACTCACCTACACAATGTAATTATCTAGAGGACTTTGGGGGTTTGGGGCAGGGAGTATTTTTTTTAATCCTCTGAACATTTTTTTATATGTTGAGGGATCTTTATTTTATTCATTTATTGATATGTGGTGCTGAGAATCGAACCCAGTGCCTCACACATTCTGGGCAAGCGCTCCTCCACTGAGCCACAACCCCAGCCCAGGGAGTATTTTTTAAATGAAGCTTATGTGTGGGTTCTGCCCCCTTAGATTTGTATTTAATTGGTCTAAGTGAACCCAGCATCAGGATCTTGAAAACTCAGCCCTAGATTTATTGCCTTTCTTTGAATCCAACCAGGCCTGAGAACCATAATGCTACATAAGCAGTTCCCCAGGATAGGTCCAGTTCACAGCAAGGAATGCCTCCATGAAGGGTGCTAGGAAAGATGAGGCCTAACCACATTCCTCTGTCCCCATTGTCACCTCAGAACTGACCCAAATAACATCAAATTCTAGCAACATGTTTAAGAAATGCCCATTTCATGTCTCTTTCATAAACATATGTAATGTGTATTTTCCATTTTCCTCCTTTTATAAAGGTAGTTATTGACTAGCTCCCTTTGTATACAAACAATAAACCCAAATATGCTGCTGTTAGGGAAATGACTTTGTTTTACTCAGTGGTAAATAGGATAAAGAGTTCTAAATATTTAAAAAACGCTAAGGCAAACATGGAGATACTATAGGGTAGAATACATATTTCTTGTGAATTCTAAGGAAAAAACATAATACTTCAAAGATATTTTGTGCTTTTAGTGGGCACTTCAGGTTCCGGTCCAGATCTCATAGTGGAATAAACTTACTCTCTTTCTGTCCTTGGACAAGTTAAGGGAAAAGTTTGAGGAGCTCTGAACCAAAGGGATTATTTGAAATGTGACACTCTAACTTGACTTGGTTTCAAATCCTCAGCAGTTGGAGCATCTTGGCTTATCTCAAATGCTAGAAATACTGTAGCATTTGTCACTTCAATCCCAGCCAAGGGTCAAATGCTGTATCACACCTAGTAACTAAAATAAATTCTAAAAGCTGTTTTTGTGGTTGACTTAACTTTATTCACATGATCGCTGGAGAGATTAACAAAGACTTCCTCTAACATTTCTTCTGGAGGGTTGAATTAGAGTTTGGTTGCAGACAGTGTGGGTTGGAGGGATGTGCAGTGAGACAGATCAGGGGCTTGTTATAATTCTACATCATCATGAATCCCGTTTAATTTTAACCTTGAGGCTTGTCTGACACATTTGCAGTAAGAGTTGGGGAATAAATCTAACACTCACTGGCAAGCACTTGGCAGCCTGCGAGAGCAGCATCTTAGAGAAAACAATCAATCCTAGTGCTGGGGCATGTCAGGCATTGTGAGTGCAGATCAGAGGTGCCATGGGGTGTCCAGAATGGCCTCCCATGACAGTGACAGCAGTGGGACCTCAGGGTATGCAGCAGGCAGCTCCAGAGCATCTCGGTCAGTCCCAGGAGTGAGGCATGGCTTCTCAGTATTGATAGGACCTCACAAGGAGCCACATGAGGAGGACTGTAATCAGGACAACGGTGAAGTTGAGAAACAGCTCCTGGGTGGATCGCTCCATCCTCAGAGTGGCTGGATGAGACCTTCAGGTAGACTTCTGGGGGCACAGCAAGACCTCCGGCTTGTCCTCACCTCCTAACAGAAAGTGACAAAGAAAACATGGGGAGGTGAACAAGTGTTCCTGGAAGATGATGCTTATTCTTTTCCAAAGGAAATAGAAGAATTGTGGGAAAGAAGGTGGTTTGGGGCTGAACTGTGTCTTCCTCTAATTTCATATGTTGAGATCCTAACCCCCAGTACCCAAGAATGTGATTGTATTTGGGTCTTTTGAAAGGTAATTGAGTTAAAATAAGGTCATTAATGTAATCCATAATCCAATATGACTGGTGTCCTTATCTGAAGAGGGGATTAGGACAGACTCATACAGAGGGGAGACCATGTGAAAACACAGGAAGATGAACATCACCAAGCCAAAAAGAGTAGTATCAGAAGAAACCAACCCTGCCGACTGTCTGATTTCTAACATGTAGCCTCAGATTCTTTGACTAGAACCATCACTCTTCCCTAGGTCTCCAGCCTGCAAGCCTATCCTGAAGATTTTGGACTTATCAGCTTGCACAACCACATGAGCCAATTCCTTAAACACACACACACACACACAAACACACACACACACACACACACACACACAGTTGTTTCTCTGAAGAACTCTAATACAGAGAGCCTGGTTTCTCTGCCCACTGTGATAAACACCAACACTTTTGTTCTGATTTTTTTTTCTTGGATGATTGTATTGGTGCTTTCAATAAAATATAATATATTACATTTTTCTCTCTTCAATTTCTGTGGGTGTTTGCATGTATTCACTTTGCTAACTGAATATCACTAAGTAGGAGCATCAAAACAGAAAAAAAAAGTTACAATTTAGTATTGTTCTTGTTTTGGATAACATTTAGAAGTGGGATACCATAATCCTTCAGGTTTCAGGCTGCTATAGGTCTTTATCTAACCCTGATGAAAGCACAAAGTAGTTCCAACAGCTGCATGGTTTTTGTGTAAGCCTACACTGGGCACAAAGCCTACCGGGGTCAAACAAAAGTCCCTCACATAACAGGTACTCAGTCCAAAAAGCAAGTGTTAACTTAATGGGTATTCCTATTTCAACAAATGCTTGTGCCAGCTATTTTTAGTTAGGCCCAGGATGTGCCTAAATTGTAAACATTTCAAAGAGCAGGAATGATATCTTCAGAGTGTGTACAGATTGTACCTGCAGGAAATCAAACTTGAAGAACATATACAATGCAGTCAGTCAAATTATTAGCTTCAGTGATGTATTATAATTGGCTTTTGTTTTGCAATATAATAAAATATAAGATTTCTTTTTTAAATTTTTTTTAGTTGTAGATGGGCACACAGTATCTTTTATTTTTATTTGGTGCTGAGTATCAAACCCAGTGTCTCACACATGCAAGGCAAGCACTTTACCACTGAGCTACAGCCCCAGCCCAATAAAATAGAAGATTTCTATGTTAAATAGAAGATTTATATGTTAAATAATTTTATGTAGATACATATATTTTAGATATCTTGGACCAAATTCTACTACAGAATGAAAAAGTTTAGGCAGAAAGGACATTCTATTTGCTAAGGATGGGAGTGCAAGGGACAGAGAGGTTTGTTAGCAAGGTTTTGACCTGAATGGTATTTTTAACCATCTAACCTGACTCAATTATTAATAATATTTATTATATCATCAATAGACCAAATTATTAGCTGTGTAAATTTCAGCTGAATAATCAAATTTTAAATTATGTTAATATGACATATAAGTTCAAACCAGATTATTTCAACCAGTAGACTGTTGAGTTGGGGTTTAAAATGGCCAATAATGGTGAATCTATGTTTAATTTCCTATTTAATTTTTATCCATCTTTTGACCTTCAGCATGAAGGAAATAGTAATTTGCCAATGAAAAACTTTACAAAGATTTGCTTGGAAAGGAAAGTAAACAGAAGATTAATGGGTAAAGAAATAATAGAGAATATGTAAGAATGCACATAAGAGCACAGGAGAGCAGGAAGGGAATGAATCCAGCCAAGGAGGCTGGAGGCAAAGGAATGAGAATCAAACATAGACTCTTCCTTATGAACTTACTATTTGAAATCAAACCCTGATCCAAATGCCTACTTTGGGATTAAGTTCTCAAGAAGGGCAGAGATACAGCCAGGTATAATGGTGTGTGCCTATAATCCAAGCAACTCAGGAGGCTGAGGCAGCAGGCTAACAAGTTCAAGGAGGAGCACAAGTTCAAGGCCAGCCTCAGCAACTTAGGGAAACCCTCATCAACTTGGCAAAACCTTGTCTCAAAATAAATAAATAAGACTGGGATGTGACTCAGTGGTAAAGCACCCCTGGGTTCATCCCCTGTACCCCCCCTCCAAAAGAGAGAGAGAGAGAGAAGAAAGGTGGTCAGGGGGAAGAAGCAGAAATTATGAAACACTATTTATAATGATCAAAACAATCCAATCTAGGGAAAGCAAAATAACTTTCCCATCAAATCTGCTTATTAGATTAAGCTATTATATAAGGGAATTATGGATAGTGATCCAACAGGAATATACTTGGATAATGAGAAAGATGCTATTAAAAGCAGTTCCAACAGCTCTGTTCATGTTACCTGTACACTAGGGCAAGTATTATTGTGATTTTTGTCTTTGCCAAAATTACAGCTGAGAAATTGACTTTTAGAGAGAAGTTGCTGTGTAATGATTCTCAGAAAGTAGGAAGTAGAGCTAAAAGTGGGAGACTAGAATTAGTTATCAGAATTGTGATCACTCCACCAACGTATTACAAGAACAAATTATTATTGCAATTAACTGCCATGGCTAAACAAAGTTAGTATGAATTTTCGACCACTATGGAAAATAATTTGACCTTTTAAAAATTAAAGTGGAAAATGCTTTCTTCCTAATATCTATCAATTTCCCTTGTACCCCCCAGATACTCAAGCACACACGTGCTGAGGTACAAACACAAGAATGTTCACTACATTGTTCACAAGAACCCAAACAAGGATACATCTCCCACGTTCATCAGCAGTACAGTGGTGCATATATTTGAATGCTACAGAGTAAAGAAAGTACAGGAAATACTACAGTTGCACACAACAGGATAAATGGATCTCACAAGCATAATTGTTGAACAAAAAAAGAATTTACAAAGGGAACATAGAATACGACTCCATTTAGACAAAATCAGAAACAGGGAATTTAAAATATTGTATAGGAATAGAGACATGGTAAAACTTTAAAGAAAAGCAGGGACAAGACAATCTTAACATTTTAGGAGCAGAAGAGGGGTGATCAGGATTGGACTTCTTGGGTGCTGGCAAAAATGTGTTTCTTGATGAGACTTAAAATTATTGTTTAAACTGCATATGTTTATGGACTCCACAAGTTTTTTCAATTTTTTCTGAATTGACAGGTTACCAGGTTACCCATCATACTTCTGTGTCTACTGTGGTTCACCTCTTACAATTTATTGCACTTCAATGGCATCTTTAAATATTTGTTGTTTTGTGTATTTTTAAATGAACAAAACATAAAGAATTTTCAAGGAACCCAATCCAATCAATGTCTGTGCTGAATGTAAAGTGTAGACTTTATTTTCACCCTTTAAGAAGAAGAACAGACCAAAGTTAGACATAAATTCTGATCAGCAGTGTTCTATTTTTCTGCTGTTAATACACCAAACAGCTTTGACTTCCTTCTAAACCTTTCCTAGCATCAAGTTCATGTCTTGTGTTCTGAAGTGATTGTCATATAGATGAACCAACACCAAAAAGCTATGAATAAATTGTACAGGAAGCTTGGCATTGGCTTTCTTTCATTAGAAACTTTGAGAAGATGGAAGATAAACTTTCTTCCATGATACGAAAAAAGAAAATGCACACCAAAGAAAAGCAAGAATCAATAATATTCACTTTGCATCTTAAGAAATACCATGTACAAGGAGCATCATCTATTTTTGAGAAATAGAAGCTCTCCTCTGTCTCCCTCATTAGTAATTTGTGCACACAAACACACATCATCTGCTGAGCAGGAAATCCTGTTCAGGGTTACCTGAAGAGGGTCTAGGACACGCCCTGGCTGAGTAGACTTCTCCTTGTTCTCTCCCACTCAGGCCCCAACTCCTGTTCCTCTCCCAGGCTGTCTGGACTCCCCGACTCTGGGCAGGGCCTAAAGTAGTCTGAGGGAGGTGGCACTCACTATGACGTCAGTGATGAGACATCTCAAAGGAACACCCTCCGAAGGTCTGAGGCTATTTGTGTCCAGGGGGACATGGAAATGTGTTGACTAAGACCTTATTCCTTTGGTTACCAACTTGTGTTAACCCCCCAGTGACCTTTTAGTGTAATTTCTGTGGATTTTAAATTTATCTTTTCCATCCTTATGAATATCTCTAGCGTGTCTTTAAAACATCATAAACCAAAAGCAATAGGCTGATTTTAACCAATCCATGCTGCATTTGGCTCTTCTCCCCACTCAGCACGTGAAGGTGTGGAAATGTGACTTCATTTCACCACCTACATCTTTATCCATCTGACAGGTGAAGAGGTCTCTGTCTTGCACCCACACCGCCAGTCTCCCCCACACACAAGAATTCCATAGGCACTCCTTGAAAACTGACTTCAATTCCGGCAGTGAAAGTTCTCCTCCGTCACCTGCTACACATAACTTCCCAGCTAAGCCGGGCGCTCCAAGTTTACACATTCATCTACAGTTTCATCTGAAACAGCTGAGAAAGCCCTGGTTTGAATATCTCTGTCAGTACACTAACATAGGCGTGAAATCAGACAGCAAGACTCAGTCATTGGGGTAGATTGGGGGTCGAAGAGGAGCTGGTCAAGATAGTGAAGACGTGAGACATAAACTATAATAGAGATACGTAGAATATATCTGAAGGAAATAAAATATGTAATTTTCAAATATAACCCCTAACTGACTAAAATGAGTTTGCAATCAACAAATCAGATGTTTGAAAGAAAATGGAATCTCTGAAACATTTAACTGGACTTGAAATGAGATTAATTTAACCCTTTAACCATGACTCCAGATATGGAGTTTCTCTATAGATAAAAGAACAAATCTCCCCTCTGAATTCCCAACTAGGGTCAATCAAAATAATGCAGTCTCAGAAGGCATTAAAAAAATTATCTGTAAATTGTGTTCAGCCAAACCTTTTCCACAAGTCCTCATACCCCAGGCTCATTGCTAAAAGAAGGACTTTCCATTTCATTTTTTTTTTTTTTTCGTTTCTTGGGTAATCTTAATACAGCATTCTGTCACCACTTGTCTTGTAAAAAGATAGCTCTCTGAAGTGACAGATAGTGTACAACAATTATAGTGCAACTGAACATTGGCAGTCATTTGTTGCCATCTGGCAAACTCCTTGAATGTAGTCAGATTTCTGCCGTTTGCTTCCAAGCTCTTGCCAGATTGTTTCAAATACTGGGAATGTTTTCCTGGTCACCAAGATACCTCTCTCCTTTTTTTTTTTTTTAACCACTCAAAACTATCTTTTTTTCCAATTAAAAGTAACATTTATTGTAGACTATTCAAAAATATGTAAAAATATAAAAATATCCAATTCCACTTATCTCACCACCTCAAGAAGGAAAAACTTTATATTTTTTTTTATTTATATGTTTTGATCTGTATAGACAAAATTCTCAAATTCCCAAGGTATTTTTAGTAAAAGAATCTGACACTTGAATAACTTTTTTTTTTCCTTTTTGACTCATTTAGAATCAAATTATTCACATTATACCATGTGTTGGTATTGGGTTTACAGGACAGGCATCTATTTTGTACATGTTGGAATATTGATTAGCTCTACAATGTTGAAAATATTAAAAAGACAATGGGAGATGTTAATTCATCACTGGAACTGCTAGCCAACACTGTCGATTTAGTTGAAATTGTTAATTTCTATGTAATTTGGAGGAAACATCCAAGTGTTTTGTTTTTTCACTGAATCGATGAGTCAGCTACTTTGTCTGTTTATCTCGCTCAAGAGTATCTTATCTGTTGTTGTTCGTTCTCTCCCTTCCCCCAACAGATGAGGTAGAGAGGGAAGATGAGAGGGGAGGGGAGGGGGGATAGTAGGGGATAGGAAAGACAGCAGAATACAACAGTCACTAATATGGCATTATTAAACATTGTGAATGTGTAACTGATGTGATTCTGCAATTTGTATTTGGGATAAAAATGGAAATGCATAACTCACTTGAATCAAATGTATGAAAGATGAAAAAAATTAAAAAAAAAAAAAAAAGAGTATCTCAGATTGTACAGGGATTGCTGTGCCCAGTACACTGACAAAATCCCAGGCTTCAGAAACTTCTGCCTTTCAGTGGTTTCTCTGGTGGAATTACACTCAGAATTCAGCTTGTCACTCGTTTGACTCAGTCTTGGGAAAATTATGCAGGCCACCTAAAATCACCTGACAACTATTCAAAGGCCTCAGGGAGAGTTTAGCTCTCAGGATCTGCAAGTCCATTAAAAAAAAAAAAAAAAAAAAAAAAAAAAAAAAGATCAACATTTTTGCGTTCATGTAAAAGGCTGAGAATGACCAGGCTTCAAACCTCAGTGCCAAAGCAAATCCATCCCTTTCCATTAACCTTACTTCATTCTGCTGATACTTTCCTTCCTGTGAGCAATTACCGTGACTTAGCCAAGCTCGTTCCATATCAACTTTCTTTCAAGGTGCCGTTCTGCCTGTCAGCAGGAGGACATATTAAATAATCTTTGACATTATTTCTGTGCCTATTCATCTACAACTTAGCCAAGGGCCACAAATGTCAAGGAAACAGAGTGCACATTGGCAGTGGGACCAATGCTCTGATTGACATTTATCTTTCCCACCACCATCACCATATGCATTTTCAGGTATAAAATATTAGACCCCCTGAGATGCAGTGATAAGCTCTTGTGCTTGAGTAGTTGTTGAACTTGCTTGTTTAATTTACTCCCCATTCCCATCCTCTTTTGTACTTTAAGAATTAAAAAGTAAATACCTATGTCAGTCTCTGAATTCTGTAGCCCATGACGTGATAGGACAGTTCACCAGGCCATGATGTAAGGTGCTAAGCTTCTGAGCATCACAGTCCTGAGTGTGATCTTCACGGAGCCCTCTCACCTCATGTCTTCACATCCAGCTGCTCAAAAAAGAATGAAGTGGGTTTTTGCTCTTCTCTTTCACTGTCCCAAACACATGAGGACAAGTCCAGAGAAAAAAGAGGCTTGATCTCTTGAAGCTCTCTCCATGTCACTATCTACAATCATTGTGTAAGGCTGCCTTTCTGAGTACAGGGAAAATCCAAGAAAAAGTCAAGAAGGTGCTTGGGTGACCAGCCACAGAGTCTACACAGAACTGCCAACTCAAGCCTTTTTGTCTACACCATTTGGGGAAAACTGCCCCCATACAGTCCCGATAGAAAAGTGGAAAGCACAGGGACCTTAGAATGACAAGAACCTATGTCCATATTCTGAATGTTCCACTTACTAAATGACATTAAGAAAATTATCCTTTCTGGGTCTATTTCCCCATCTAGAAGATGAAAATACTAACAATGTTTTTAAAAACATTTTCATCCAATCAGAATCCAACTGATAATGTGTGTAAAAGCACTTGTTCCCTTCTACTACTAAGATTTAGTGCAACTCCAGAGGCTGAGGCAGGGGAAGTTCAAGTTCAAGCCTCACACCTTCAGCAAGTTAGCAAAATCCTGTCTCTAAGAAATAAAAAGTAAAACTCAGTGGTAGAGCACCCCTAGGTTCAATCCCCAGGGCCAAAAAAAATTAAAAAAGAAAGAACAAAAAAGTACAGAATCTGCCGAGCCTATAAGTTAAATTACACTGGGCTTCTTTTCTTTCATTTGTAACAGTTTAAAATACACATAAATAAACAAGTGACAAGGAACACCTTTCTCTAACATAAGTGCAAAACTTCTCTTTTCATTTATGATCAAAAGAGAATAGGTTGAGGGTCACTTACTGTAAAAATCCTACGAAGGGAGCATAAGCATAAGGGGTGGTTATATACAGAGTTGAAGCAGGCATGGCTTCCCTGACTTTTCCTCTTGCCATCCATGTGCCCCTCATTTACTGCCCACTATTCCCAAAGAGCAGGAAAGGTTTACTGCAAAAGGCCAAAGTCGCCATTTCCATCTTTGCTCCTGTGATTGTTCAACTGGTATCAAGTGAGCACTACTACATACAAAACAGTGTTCTAGACACACAGGAAGTCATAATGACACCAAATAGGACCATTGCCCCCAAAAGGAGAAAGCTAATAAAAGTTCATACCACTCATATTAGCCAAGTTATGGCATCAACCTTAGTGTCACAGATGAACAGACAAAGGACATATGGTGTATATACACAAAGGAATACTATTAAGCCTTTAAAAGGGAGGAAATCCTATCATTTGTGACAACATGGCTGGAACTAGAGAACATTATGCCAAGTGAGATCAGCCAGTCACAGATAGACAAGTTCAACGTGTTCTCACTTCCATGTGGAATCCAAAACAACTGAACTCATAGAAGCAGAGGGTACATGGTGGTTACAGAGGTGACCAGGGGGCAGTGGGGATGGGGGCAAAGGGAGGAGTGAGGAGATAACGGTCAAAGGGTACAGGATGAGTGAATGTTGTTGTTATTTGATCTCTTGCACAGTGTGGAAAGTATAGTAGTTAATAGTGTGTATATCTTTCTAAACTGATAAGAATAAATTTCGAATGTTCTCAACACAAAAAAAATTAGTATTTGAGTGACAGATATGTTAGCTTGGTTAATTAGCTTGCACTCTATTCAGGCTATATGAGCAATGACCAAACCAACTCCATCTTACCCTGAGACTCCATGTCATGTAAGAAAGTCTTCTCCCAGAGAAAGCCCTGCCTCTGTACCCATGAATACTTGCTTAGCATAGCATGTTTGGCAACACAAAATGGCAATTCTTATACAATGTAAAAGTGTTCTCTCTTTGGTTCCCATTTTTCTTGGACAATGTGCCCTTTCAGAGATTGATTGTCTAGATATTGGTAACCATTCTTTTACTTGTACTCAACTAGGGACATTTTGGCCCACTCCTTTTTCTGCTTATGATTTTAGATCTCATGACGTTTGTTTATGGTTTTGAATCATAGCAACAGCCACTTATGATTAATGTGGTTTTGGACTATAATAGGTGTACTCAAACCCCAGGAGGGCGTTGATGGGTATAGACTTGCAGCCTTCCCCTTGGTCCGCCAGCTGGTGGATCCGGACCGCCAACTGGTGAATAAAGTTTCTGTCTCCTGCTTTAAGATCAACTGGGTGATTTATTGCAATTGCTCCATAACAACACCACTCTGTACCCCATAAATATATACAGTTGTAAGTTGTCCATTTACAGTAAGATTTTTTAAAAATTAAGTGCACAATAGGACACAGTACAAGATAAATGGAACCAGAATAAAATCAAAAAATCTGTAGGAATTCCAGAGCAAGAGAGATGTCTTTCCCCTGAGATGATAAGAAAGCAGAGCAGCTTCCTTAAAAGAGTAAACATAAGGTCCTAAAGATGAAGCAAACTCATGGGCAATCAACCAGAAGGCTTGAGTTGAACTTCAAAATGAGAAAAACAAAGTTATTTAAGGCTAGAATAACAATAAATCATCATCATCATGTCAATTGGCAGTCACTAAATATGCATTGCCTTATTTAATCCCTACAATATCTCTGTGAAGTGGGCATAACATTTCTGTACCTAGACAAAAGTCCAAAGAGTCAGTAAATGTCAGGGATGAGATTTAAAGACACAGCTTTGGACCCTGCCCTGGACATCTAACCACTACATGATAATGTCGTCAGTACAGTGATAAAAGTATTCTCTAGCCCCAAATCCTCCATCTCACCCAAATTCACCGTGGGCAGGCGGTGGAATTTGGGTTTCCTCTGTGACAAGGGCTGGCTGCAAAATCAAGCTAAGAAAAGAAGGCAGCGAAAAACCACACTACACAGAAAGTAATTTTAAAAGCAAGGGTGGGATGACTCTTTGACCTTAGGGGTTGAGCTTCCACACTGGGGAGAGAGAGAACAAGAGCCCATGTTTGGTTTACTCATACAAGGGAACTTCAAAGGTTTTCCATGGAATGTTCTTTTGCCAAATAAGGTAGCAGGCGGGCTGTCCAGGCCCAATGGGTCACGTCCAATTCTGGTACTACAAGAGCAGCCTTCCTAGTCAAGTGAAGACTGAGGTCAGGAGTACTGAGTAGTGTATTAAGTGGGAGGAGCCACAAAATGACTTGCAATGCCAAACCCAAATCTGCTTGGCTTAAGGCCCACTAAAGACGCCAAATAGCTCAGGAGTGGCTTCCCACACCTCCACCTCTTATTTTGTTTTTTTTTTGTTGTTGTTGTTGTTGTTGTGGATGGACACAATACTTTTATTTTTATGTGGTGCTGAGGATCGAACCCAGTGCCTAATGCTTGCTAGATAAGCGCTGTACCCCTGAGCTATAGCCCAGCCCCACCTCCACCTCTTTTTATGGTACACTTTATTAATAACAAATTTAGCATGATCACCAACAGAAAATATGTGTATTTTTTATGGATTACGTGTAAGTGCTACCTTACCAGTATTCTGTGTGTATTTTACAGCCCACCAAAATAAACATTATTAAACATGAGATGTCTTGCTAAATTGTATGAAATTCATTCTAAAAGGAAGATAAATAAAAATTTTATTTTTTGTTTTTTTTTTTCCAAGGAGAATATTTTTCTCCCCTGTTTTAGAAACATGCTATAACCTATGGCCCTGAAAAATGAATTCCATACAATTTAGCTGTGGTTATACACTGAATCATGACAGGTGATCAATTAATCCTTCTTGAAAAATAAATGCCATTATCTACATTATCCACTTGTAGCACATGTGTGATTTTTATCTCCCTACCTGAATTTTAATTTCCAAGGCAGAGACAATTCCTGTATTTCTCATTTCCTACCTGTTTACTGAATCAATAAAGAAGCGAAATAGATGCTCTGAAATGCATAATAAAGACCTAAAACCCCCCCTCACACCTCACCCCGCTGAGATCCTGACATGCCTGAGCCTGCCTGGCAAATACCAGTGGAGAAGTTGAGGTCAACATCAAATCTACTCATGAAAGGACCTAGAAACCTCCGGGGAGGGAAAACTCCTCTGAAAGGAAGTGAATCAAGAAGATACACATGGCTCCGCAGCAGAGAGACGAGACAAGGATTCCAAAGCACATTACAGAAATGCTCTGTGTTAGTCCAGGTCCTGTACTAAATGCCAAAATCGAATTCCGATGCCAGATGCACAGCAATCACTGAACAGTGGAGGTCAAAGTAAAGAAAAATTAATCTAATCCAGAAGGTACCAAACAAGAAGATACCACTGGGAAGGCAGGGGAGGTGCCAAATTCACCTTACCCCAGCAAGCATGATTATGAGCTGCATAAGGGAAAGGGGAAGGGGGGTGGAGTGGCGGAGTTGCTGGTAGTTTCACACATCTTGGTAAAATCAAAATTTTCAGACTGCTTGGTGAGAGTGGACATCTGGTAGACCATCAAGCAATCTATAGTTCTGCATATCAAGCTTGTAAATTACACAGAATAACAAAGATAAGAAGATCGTCGATTAATAATTACAGAAATGAAAATAGGAATTGTATTTAGCTTGACCAGAGAAAATAAAAAATGTCCTCTTTTTTTTTTTTTTCTAACTTTAAGAAGGAAGACTGGCTCAAGGCTCTTATAAAAGAAAACATTTTACAGGTTCATGACACTCTTATGAGAAGCAGATGCCAAGATGGAACTAACTGTGCCCCCCCCCCAAAAAAAATGTATTAGGGATTAAGCGAAAATCCAGGGGGAGCAGAGAATCATCAAACAGTAATGCAGATCCATCCCCAAGAGGAGACAGAAAAGGGAAGGAAGGTCCAGTGGAAGCAGGTTAAACACAAGGCAGCTGTTAGGAAAGTTTGACAAGCTGGCAGGAAACCTCAAATCAATCACCTGTCAGAGCTGTGCCATATCTCCCAGGGATGAGTCAGCCTTAGTATCCCTCCTGTGTTGCATGGTCAACAGGGAGCAGCCTGCTGGAAGTGTGGCCTCAGTGCAAGCATGATGGTGATAGAGCACAGCTACTGGACCCGCCTCGATTACCATGCAGTAGGATCTGAACTGTGCATGGTCACAGTCTCCAGAATGATAAACTACCCATTCAACTTCCCCTGCTGGGAGGAGAAAGGACTATGGGCCAAAACTCCAGAACTCTCAGTGTATGATGATGAATTGGAGAGAGACATTCTCCCTTCATATGACCTCTGGCAGATCACTGCATATCCATGCAACCAGCAACATACTGTCCTTCTGTTGAAGTGTTACAGAGCCTAGCAGAAGCATTGATACTGACCAGTACTTACTTGCAGCATATTAAGCTCTATAAGCAGCTGAGAAGAGCCAGAGCTAAGGAGCAAGAAAACAGTAGGCACTGACAATACTTATTCATGAGCGCACATGAGCCACCCCTGAAGTTGCTGGAAAATAATCAGGAGGAACATTAGAGACGTATGCGAGAGCCAGAAATTTTTGTTTCTTCTATTTATAATAACCCATCTTAAGTCCTGGATTGGCGAGGTGACCTCTGCTAACATTATTTGACTTGGAACCAATTAAATTTCTTTTCTCTGGAACAAGTATATTTCTGCTCTAAAATAAGATTATGCACACAAATGGCTTTCCCTCAGCACATTAAACATAGCTACAGAGAAGGGGCGTAGAAGAAGCAGCCAAAAATGTGTTTACTACTAGGCTAATACCATCTGCCCTCAAAATACTCCCAGATTTCAATTGCTTAGTTATTTTTTCTGATGGGAAGTAAGAATTCAGCAGTCCTGGGATGTGCTATTACTGAGCAGTTCAGTCAGATTCTAGCCAGACACGCCCACTTGAAACATTCTGTTCTTTAGTGAATTTGATCAACAGTATTTTCACTGAATCTCTTCTGAGAATCTGTCAATCAGAATAACACAATTGCTATTTCAGCATCAATAATAAGGATCAGACAAAATTGCTTTTTGTTCCCTGTGAAAGAGTTCATTTGACTTTAGCCTTTGGCTACTAATGCATACAGAACAGAGTCTTGAAGAGTCACAAAAATCTATCTCTGCTGTCCATGAAGGTAATGAGAAAATTGAACTGCCTGGTTGCAGCAATGTGGAAAATTAGCTGGATGCAAGCTAGAGGCTTGGTTTCCCTTGGGATTAGGGATGTGCCACCTCAGAAGGCAATCTGGCACTTGATCGACAGGTTGGACAGTAACCTAACCTTTTACACTTTTACAGTAAGAGCAAATGTGAGGTTGCTAGGGGCTAGTATTCTGGGAATTTGGGCACCTCATCTGGGAGAGGTATTCAGCCCTATTCTAGCTCACATTTTCACAGGTTCTTGCCCCCACTTGCCAAAATAGAAGAGAAAACCCCACACATTCAGGCCACTGATTATATCTTTGGAGGCATACTTTTTGTGCTAATAAAAGTTCAATTAGCCAAATTTTCTTCCTCTTCTTCTATTCTGCTCCTTCTTTTCTAGATGTACTTTGCTCCCCAGACATTTACAGCAAACTTTCAGGCCTGCTACTCCCACTGAGGACCAACACATGCACACTACCTCCCCACAGCACCCTTTATGGATGTGATTACATCTGCCAAGCACCATCATAACTTGCCTGGGGTATTTTCCATGCCTACAAAGTGTCCTTCCTTTGACACCACCTGTGCTGGGTTGCATGCTTTGGACCATTGGAAATACCAAACTTACTCTTAATTCTGGAGCAAAATGAAAGGTGGGAGTGGGGAAGTGGGCCTCTTTTTTGATGTGTTTCACCCTGCTGAGAAGTACCGCATTAGTCAGGGTTCTACAGAGAAACAGAACCAATAGGACAGCTATTGATGTGTAAGAGGGGATTTATTTTGGGAATTGGCTCACAAGATTATGGAGGCCAAGACATCTCACAATATGCCATCTACAACTGGAGAACCAGAAAAGCTGTTGGTGTAATTCAGTCTGAGTCCAAAGACCTGGGAGCCAACAAACCCAATGGTGTAAGTCCCAGAAGCCCAAGGCTGGAGAACTAGGATACCTAAGCACAGGAAAAGACAGGGGCCCCAGCTCAAGGAGAAAGAGAGAATTTGCCCTTCCTATACCTTTCTGTTCTATTCAGTTCCTCAGTGGATTCTAGATGCCCACTCACACTGATGAGGGTGATCTTCTTACTCAGTCCACCTATTCAAAGGCCAGTCATTTCCAGAAACACTCCCACAGACTTACCAGAAAACTTTTGCCAGTTATCTGGGTATCCCTGAACCCAGCCAAACTGACCCATAAAATTCACAATCACAAGAACGAAGCAATACTACCTCACTTTCACTCCAGCATCTTCCCACACAGGAGTTCATAAGGAAGTTCATCCAGGGACTACAGCAGGAATAGATATGACTTTCCTTCTCTCAGGAGGCATCTAGGTTCACAAAGCATATCAACTTCGCCCAGGCTTGCTCTTAGTATGTGAGACATCTGCTGACAAATCTGGAACTATACAACTAGACACACCTTGCACTCCAGCTGAGGCCCTACCACGTAATATCCCTGCACAGAATCTGCAGCCTGTCATGGTCTCTACCAATGAACTTGGGGTCCAAGTATAAAGTAGCTTCTCTGAACTCCAGATAAAAAGCATGTTTGTTTGTGTCCCTCCCCACCCCCCCCACCCCACCCCACCTCCGACCTCCCACCCCACCATGGTTTCTATAGCTCCCAGATTAAGTTCTGAATCCTCCGAGGCAAAATCCTGGCCCTCCTCTCTGGTAATTCCAAACTTGAAGAGTTCCTCAACTTTCATCTCCATTTGCATTTACTACTCTCCCTTATCAGAACATTTTCCTTCATTTCCTCAACAGCTCCCACCTTGTTTGATGAGTTGATGATTGACAAATGCATTTAGTTCACATACCACATTCCCCAACTCTCAAGGCAAGGACAACTAAGCCTCTATGACCTATGGAGCCAAATCCACTACTGGTTTTACCATGTAGTCAACCTTGGCCTTCTTGCCATCACCCCTCCTTATGAACTGGATTGTGTGTCTCACCCCTGCGGACTCAGTGCCTAATCATATAGTGCACAGTATGAGGTAGGCACTCCATAGCATTCGTTAGATAAATAAATACATGGATGTAAAGTGGTTAACTAATAATTTTTAAACTCTGGGGGGTTGTAGCAATTTTTTTTTTCCACATCAGTGAATGGTTTTGAAAATGAAGTGTTCTAACCTTTCATCGGTTTAAGTTCAGATGTTTACAAGAGCTGTAAGTAACTTGAACTGCCCAGAATTTCTTGATCTAAGAATAGCATATTCTGGGCTTCCTACCACCAAGCAGGCCTGACAGCTGTTTATTTGGTTGACACATAATAGGCTTTAAAGGGTTGGTTTTCTCTGCTATTGAAGTTGAGCAGCAAACAATGTAATTCATTGTGGATTTTTTAGAAAATTTTTTAATGTAAAAAAGCAAAAACTAATTAGAATGTTTGTAACCATACACGATTATAGTTCTTAACATTTTTGTCATATTGCTTCAAGTCTTTCTTTAATAAAAGAATTAAAATACTTTAGATAAACGCAGGGACCCACTAAATCAGGGGTTCTGTGCTCCTTCACCTCCCCAGATATACTTCCCCAGCTGTTATAAGTTTGGGGCATAATACAACTTTCTATAATTAACCCTTTTAGACCTAGTATCTAGATTATGCTAGCTGGAGAGGTCGGTTTTAGTCTTTCTTCTCTGAAACAGTTTTTATAAAATAGGATTTGGGGTTTGTTTGTTGTTTGGTTGGTTTTTGGTTTTTATACAACATTAAACTGTAGAGGGCTCTGACCTTTTTGGAGCTTTGGAGAAAATTTTTAACTACTTACATGGTGATTTTTCATGGTTATAGGTCTTATTGAGTTGTTTTCCTATTTCCTTTCAAGTTAACTCTGGCGTTTATTACATTACTAGAAAATTATCCATTCAATCTTTTTGTATTTTATTAGTGGTATCACTTTACATTATATTTGCCTAGACTCTATTTTAAAGATCTCTCATCTATTTTTCTGTTCCCCTTTTAAAAATATTTTATAATAGAAGTTTTAAACTCACAAAAATTGAAGAAAAATATAATGAACCCAAGTTTTAATAATGATGAAAATTTTGCCAATCTTGTTACATTTATTTACATTTACCCTTACCCTCACACTCCGCCCCCACTGCCCCCCTTTTCTTTCTTTACTTCTGTCATTATTTCTTCCAGAACTTTTTTTTTTTTTTTGGTAGTGGGAATTAAATCGATGGGCACTTTACCCATGAGCTACATTCCCAGCCCTTTTCATTTTTTATTTTGAAACAGGTTTCACTAAGTTGCTAAGAGGCCTTGCTAATTTGCTGAGGCTGGTCTTGAACTTGCAATCTTCCTTTCCTGCCTCAGCCTCCCAAGTCACTGGGATTATAGGTATGTGTCACTGCACTGGACTTCTTCTAGAATGCTTTAATGGAAAGCCCAGTGATCATGATCATTAAATATGAATCTCTAATTAACAAAAATTTTAAACACAGCCACACACCAGTTTCTTAACAAAATTAATAGTATTCTGAATTCTATTTAAGAATTTATATTCAAATTTCTCTGATTGTCTCAAAAATGTTTTTTCCAGTTTGTATAAATTAGTATTCAAACAAAATTCATACATTGTATTTGGTTAATATCTTTATTCTCTAACAGTGTTCTCTCTCTCTCTTTCTCTCTTGAGCATGCATGCATGTGCACTATTAATTTGTCAGATAAATAGGGCTAATATATTGTGTAGTGTCCACATTCTAGATTGGTTGTACTCTCCTTGTGATGTCATTTAACTTATTCCTTTATCTTCTGTATTTACCACAAAATGCTAGTTAGATCTAAGTTCATCTAAACTGATGAATAGATTCAGGCTCAATTTTTTTTTTTTGGAAAGAATATTTCATTGTTGCAGCAATATACATTTTATGACATAAAATTGTAAGGCAGATGATGTCTAGTTTTCCCAGCTATAGTATATATAAGACTGATTAGTAAATTCTGATTGCTTTAGGAGCCATAATAAACAGTTGCCCTGACATTATTTAGTGGGGATTTCAAACTAGTAACATTTTAATTCTTTCTGTAGATATAATATCCAAATTTTTATTTACTAAAATTCTTCCATAAAGCAGTCTCCTTCATCAAATTCTGTTGGGTTATCCAAAAAACATAGTTCAGACAGGAAGACAGGAACCCCTTTGTATATCAATGTTCATGGCTGTGGTTAATGCCCTATAAATCAAATAAATTTCACGGATATGCTTATGAACTAGAGATTCTTCTATTTTTGCTGTTTTAATCAGTGATGATTAATTATTTCTTTTTAAAAAGGTTTCCATTGGCTTTTTAAAAATATCTTTATTTTTATGTGGTACTGAGGATTGAACCCAGTGCCTCACGCTTACGACACGAGCACTCTCACTCTGAGCCACAATCCCAGCTCCCTGATTAATTATTTCTTCTGCTCAAATTTGTTCCATTTTAGGCCTGTAGCACCTTGAAGGTGGTTTTTCTGAATTTCTTTTGACATGACTCCTCCTACTTATATTTTTAAAATAAGTTATTGAAGGAAATTTCAAAAAATGTGCTTTCATGGACTTAAAAAGCAGGAAATCAAACCTGATTTTTCTAACCTCAAGCATACTTCATATTGCAATATAAATAATTGTGATAATAACTGTCATCATAGAGACATCTAAAACTTTCAAAACATGATTTCTTCAAAGCACTTGAAGACTCACAAAATTCATATAGGAATAAATACAGATTATATTATTATCTCAATTTTTCAAATAAAAGAAAAGGAAAATGCACCACACAGCTAGTTAAATGGTCAACCCAGAATGAACTTTATCTTTTATATATAAAAGTAGTATTTATGGTCTTTTCAAAATAAAGATTCCTGGGCTGGGGATGTAGTTCAATGGTAGAATGCTTACCTAGAATGTGTGAAGCCCTGGATTAATTTTCCAGTACTTAAAAAAAAAAAAAACAACAGATTCCAAATCAAGTGCTCATTTCACTAAATGTTCCCAACCTTTTAGAAAATATTTATTGAAAAAACTCACACAGAAAAAAAATGATAATAGTTCTAAATAAATTCACATTTATTAAATCCTATCTACAAATATTTGGGAAATAGTAATAAAAGTTATGTGTCCAGTCTATAGATTGTGACTAGTATGAATATGGATTCACAAGCTTTAGCAGTAACACCCAGGCATTGACCCAATCTGTGACATTCATGGCATAGCTTCAGTCCATTAAAATTTCAACAACAATATGACATCATGAAACTCCCCTTGAACTTCTCAAAGGCTAGAATATCCTTGATATAATGGATTATGGTAGAATCCAAAATGAATAATTCAGTGGGAAGGCCAGTACATCTTATTGGCCTTCTTTTAACTTCTAGAAAATAATACTCTGAAATAAAACTAAGTTAAAAAGAAGAAAAGTGTGAGACAATAATGGAGATTTGACCATCCCTCCTCCAAGGCTGATAAATTCTCAATTCAACTATTTACTGAAAGATATTAGAGAAGCTTCCCCCCGCCCAACCAAACCTGTCCTGAACTCATTACATAAGAATGTTTTGCTGACAGAGGCCAGTATTGTCTTTATGAATATTTTACATCGTTATCGGAGATGGAAACATGGACTTACTATCACATTTTTTAAAACTAACAGAGTAAATTTAATAACTAGCTAGAACTATCTCCATGCAGATTTGTTAATGAAATGAATAGGTCTATTCTTATTCTCTCTTTAAGAATAAGACAGGGCTGGGGTTGTGGCTCAGTGGCAGAGCACTTGCCTAGGTTGTGTGAGGCACTGGGTTCAATTCTCAGCACCACATATCAATAAATAAAATAAAGGTCCATTGACAACTAAAAAAAATCTTTTTTAAAAAAGAATAAGAGATAAAATACTTTTGTTGTTATTCATCACAACTAACATTTTATTTAAATAGAACTTTTACTTTAAAAGTAACTTTTACTTTAAAAGTAATATTTGCAAATTCTGGAAAAGGGGAGAAATGTTAGAAGGAAAAATCGAGGATAAAATAGCATTGTTAACTATTATTAATACTTTGTCACTTATCTTCCAGTCTCCAAAACACACTTATGCTTTTCATTTCTAAGAATATAATGCCTAATACTCAGAACAAATGAAAAAATGCACACCTAGGAAAAGGCATAGAATTAGTTATGGTGGTCCCTATGGAAAGAGGTTGGAGGGGAAGGAAGGATGTTTCACTTCTGGCTTGGTAACTCCTAAACTGTATTTATGCTTTATTAAATAAAATTAAATTCAGTAATAAAACTATATAGTGAGGACTACAGGGGGGAAATTGTTCTCTTTATTTTTAGCCTTTTTAATTGTTCTTACTGTCTTGTATTTGCATAGATTTGTAGCACTGGAGGTGAATTGAGATTACTTTGTCCAGTTTCTATTTTATAGATGAGAAAATTAAACCAAGTTACATAACTAGACAGCAAGGCCACATCTCTAATCCCTTTGACCTTAATGTTACATATTAATATTAATTTACTTTGAGTAGTTAAAATGCGTATGCATTTTACCAACACACTTTGGCATTAATCTGGATGTGACATATGCAGTATTCTCTCTCTCATTAAGAGATTTTACCCAACAGACAACTTCAAACTAATTCTCCCTTGTTATTCCCTTTTATATGTGTTCTGTTCCTTTCCTTTCCAGCATGGACCATGATTTTTAATTATATATTACTTTTTGCTTATCTATTGTCTTCTCCCCCACCAGACCCTGAAGTCTTTAAAGGCAAATCTTCTACGTGTTCAATTCTCCACTATACACTTAGTGCCTAAGACATGTTCCATATGCAGGATCAAGCCTTGTTCTCAGTGTGGTCATTTAGGGGTTGTCTCCTAATGCACTCTCAGGATCCTGTTCTTCTTCACTTCAGCACACTAAAGCCAGTTCTCAGTTTGGCCATGTATGTGCAATCTTCAAATGGCTTTTTTGTAGAAGAAAGGAAAAGGTAGCATAGGGAAGTTGGGAAAAAAAAAAAACTCAGTGCCTAGCACAGTGCCTGATGTGCAATGGATGCTAGGTAACATGCAGCCAGAGGGTCATAAAGATGTTGATTGATTTACTAAATGACCGTTCTTTCATGGGCACCCAAGTTATATCAATTTATTGGCAATTACTGTGTTCTAAAATTTAGACAATGTAAGAAGCAAGGTTTATATGTTTATGTACTTTGAACATATAGATTAGCTATACTGTTATCTCTGTCACAGATTAAGGCTGAGAGAGGTAGGGAAAATGTCAAA
This sequence comes from Callospermophilus lateralis, assembly GCF_048772815.1. Classification (NCBI taxonomy): domain Eukaryota; kingdom Metazoa; phylum Chordata; class Mammalia; order Rodentia; family Sciuridae; genus Callospermophilus; species Callospermophilus lateralis. The sequence continues at coordinate 119,524,672 of NC_135306.1, read as the reverse complement.
AGGTCAGAAATTGAGTGCTATAATTTGGTTATGGTTAGTTCCCCAGATGCTCCTGTCCTGGAAGTTTGGTCCCCAATATAATATACTGAAAGGTGGCAGGATTTTTAAAAGGGAGGAGACTGGGTCATGGCCCACCTCATGAAGGAAGTGAGTTAATTCTCTCAGGAATAAATTAGTTCTCTCAAGAGCAGGTTGTTATATTGAGTTAGCTAACCCCTCCCTGGTCTCTTGCATCCTCTCTCACCATGTGATCTCTTCTGCACATGTCACTCATCTTTTACACAAGTTCCTGTCATGATGCCATCTGCCCTGTTGTGACACAGCCATAAGGCTCTCCCCAGATGCCAGCATCACGCTATTTGGACCTTCCAGCCACAAAAATTGTGAGCCAGATATCTCTCTTTCTTCCTAGAGTATCCAACCTCAGCTATTTTGTTATAGCAACCACAAAATAGCCTAAAACATATAGCAAATAACAGACACAGAGTTCAATCTTCAGGTTTGATGCTAGGGTCTAAGATCTGAACGCTTTCGCTATTGCTTGCTATTACTTGCTAATGTCCTAGTTATATGAGTTTGAGATTCATTAATAGGAATAGTTTCTTTTTACCCTCAAAAGTTTTCTGAGCTTCTGAGTTAGTATGCTAATAATATCAGATTAAACAAATATTTCTAATTTTAAACCCTCAAAACTCACCTAAAATGATAGATGATTTTTTTTTTTTTTTTTTTTTTTGGTGCCACAGATTGGACCCAGGCAGGGACACTTAACCATGGAGCTACATTCCCACTCCTTTTTTATTTTTATTTATTTATTTTTTTGAAGAGCCTCACTAACTTGGTGAGGATGGCTTTGAATTTGTGATCCTCCTACCTCAGCCTCCCAAACTGCTGGGATTACAGGCGTGCACCACCATGCCAGGCAGTAGATGATTTTTTAAACGGCAAAATGCCATGAGAACAAGGAGAACTGAAAGAGAAAGCAGCAAACAAATGCTGGAAGCAATAAAACAAAAGGACAGTTGTAACTGATTTAGCAAAGCTAAAACAGCTGCATCCAGAACTGGTGCTCGGTAACTGAGAGCCTACCCCATTGACACTGCTTAAATTGGTGGCACTTGGGAGAAGAGATGAGGGACTAAAATAAGAAGTAATTGAAAAATTGTGAAGAAATTGTTAGGTCCCAAGATCCCTTTTCTGACCCTAGCTTTAAGAAGCAAAGGACTGGAGTTTTACTCCTGGGAGAGAGTCTCTGGACTGTCCAGGCACAGTTGAAAGCAGAAATGTCCTTTTGAAAAGAGATTTTAAAAGAATGTGACGTTGTGCACTCTATGTTGATGTTTTGTTCAACATGGGACCATACACACAATGCTGGTCCCATAAGATGATAGTGGAGCTGAAAATGTCCTATTGCCTGGTGATGCAGAAGCTGAGGGAACATTGTAGTACAAGGTATTACTCACGTGCAGGTATAGACGAACCTCCTGCACTGCCAGTCTATGATATCTGTATATCAGATAATTACTTAGAGTACGTAACACTTGATGATGATAAACAACTGTTATGGGATGATGTATTTATGGTGCTATATTTTTTGTTATTTGAGTGTAATTTTTCTTATAAAAGAAAAATTATAAAAAATTTACTGTGAAACAATATGATATGTTACACCAACAGCAGCTTCATAGCTCATCGCACCAAGTTGCTTGATGCAATCAAGAGGCCACAGAGAATGAAGAAATTACACCACCTAGGTTTGTGTAAGTAGACTTTATGGTATTTGCACAACAATGTGATCCTGATCGCGCATTTCTCAGAATATAGCCCCATCGTTAAGTGATGTGCAACTGTATTTATGTGTGGTGAGTCCACCTTCCACTCAACCCTCTTCTCCCACTCAATTCTCAGAAGAATGGAAGCTAGGCCTCCACTTGAGCGACAAGCAGAAGATTGGAAGAACCTCCCCTGGGGAATCTGAGCAGCCCAAGGGGAGAAGATACCAGCACTGGAATTCCCCCCAAAGAAACAGCTCCACAGTTCATCAAAAACAGAAACAGAGTTAAGCCTCACTCATGAACTTGGAGAGTCTTAAAAATGTTTAGTCCTGTACACTTAAGTATTAGCATAAAGTATGGAAGTCCAAAATAAGGAGAAGGAAAGCAATTTGTGAGAAACAGAAACTACACAGTGAGAAGAAAACATGCAAGAGGAAGAAATCAGATTGCTTTCCAACTTCTTGTGAGCAACATTGAAAAATGCAAGGCAATGAAAAAACAGTTCAAAAGTCTGAAGGACAACTGCACCTAACTTGGAATTCTTCGCCCAAGTGAAGGGCAAAATAAAGATTTAGGTACTATTGGTTTCAAACAATTTACCTCCAATGGCTTCAGCCCCCAAGGAAGTTGGCCTTGAAAACAGACATGAGATCCAAGAAACAGAAGAGGCAGAAGAAATCCCAAGATGATAGCAAATGAACATCTATGTACCTGGAACAAAGGGCAACCAGTGCAGATTAGAGTAGATCAGAAGACTATAAGAGAAGCCATCAGGAAAATGCAAACCACTAAGAAACCTGATGCATCCAAAACCTGAGGGGTGTTTACAAGCGTGTGTGGAGTTCAGGGTTGAATAAGTGATAAGTACATAGAAAAGTCACCAAACCAACAGAATGATGGCAGTTTTCATCCCCAGGGAAAAATCACAATTTGTCCAAGAAAGGAAAAAGAAAGCCTAGTTTATCATACTGCTCAGCCAAGAAAAACATTTTCATATTACTAAAGTAAATGCTGAATAATAAGCTAAACAAAATTAAAATATTATTTTATTGGGATTTTAAGGGAAAAGCAGTAAAGAGAAATAGCTTCTTCTTACCATAATGAGAAATCAAAAACTTAAAATTCAAGAACTAATGCAAATATTTTATTTAAAAACATATAAAGGCTGTCTCTCTCTTTCTCTCTCTCTCTCTCTCTCTCTCTCTCTCTCTCTCTCTCTGGAGATGGGCCACATTCGCCCTTAAATGTGTCCCTGCTTTCCTGAATAAATCTTTGATTCTTTGAAAAAAAAATCTTTTAATTTGTAAACATGAGATGATAAGCAAAAACAATTATATAAGGTACATGAAATGAATGAACCAAGAGGAGAAAGTGGTCATCAGGGTAAGAGATTGGAGTGAGTGGAAAATGGCTGCTGTTTATTATAAAGCTATTGGTCTCTTTAAACTATTGCACATATCATTGAAAAATCTAAACCACTAAATTTTCTTAAAAACTTAAAGAAATATTTAAGGGCACACCTCTCCTCAAATTATAAATCTCATGACAGCCCTTTCAGCTCTTCAGTCAGCTGAAGAAGAAGGTTTAAATTGTTTTAAATATCAGGTTGACTCGGGTAAATAAAAGAATCCAATCAGACAAGAAAGAAAATCATTTCCTTTCTAGGATGCCACATGAATCAAATATTTCTGCAAGTTGAAATTCTGCTTTTGCCACAAAATGACCCCTTAAATGATTTATTTTTCATCTTCATGCAACCCTGTATTTTTTTCTACTGATCTTTTCCATAAAAGCTCTGTGTAATGGTGTATGTGGATTTATGAGACTTCCTCCAGCCTTTATTCCATTTTTATTTCTTCTTATCTTGTTATTTCCCTCAGCAGATGCATGCCAAGGGTGTTCAGTCAAAGACAGTTCTCGGTCAAACTGTGGCCTGAGACAGATGGCAAGGCCCAGTCCACGCCTTGGAGCAATCAGATTACATTTCCACGGTGTTCTCATGTAACAGCTGTGTTCCTTTGATCAAAACACTGAGAAACTCAAGCCTCCATGTCTTCCTTGGCACAAAACCAGCCAGAGCTCTATTTTCCTGGATCAATTAAAGGCATGTCAACTTCTCATAGACTTCCTGTGCAGCAGATACCCAGGTTCTAGAAGAGTTGAAGCGGCACCATATGACATGAGTCATCCATGCAAGAGGACCTCTGCAAGGAACTGGAGGGGCCCAGGAGGCCTGTTTCCTACTCACATGCTGTACGCTCAGCACCTGCAACAGTACTGGGCACGGAGCAGGGGTTCAATAAATATTCGTTAAATGAATTATTGAATAAATATGCTGCTTCTCTGTCTGGCAGGCATTTTACTTTTCTCAGATTGACACACTGCTGTTCATCCATCAAGATCTAGTTCATCATAGCTGGGAACGGTGGTGCAGGCCTGTAATCCTAGCAATTCCTGGGCTGAAGCAGGAGGATCCTGAGTTCCTACCCAGCCTCAGCAAAAGCAAGGTGCTAAGCAATCCAGTGAGACCCGGTCTCTAAATAAAAATACAAAATAGGGTTGGGGGTGTGGCTCAGTGGTTGAGTGACCCTGAATTAAATGCCCAGTTCCTAAAAAAATAAAAATATAGTTCATCTATCTCATGTAGACTTTTCCTTGACCCATCCAAATCTTTCTCTTCATATATCTGCAATTTGAACAGATTATTGTCACTTGTTCTTATACTACAGTTATACTACAGTACTACAGTTACTTGGTTGCCTGTCTAGGGCCAAGGCTGTGTCTTTTATTTATCTCTGTACCTATGTCACTTAGAATGGTGCCTATTTATTATTATTATTATTATTATTATTATTATTATTAATGTATTTGACAGAATTTGAACAACTGCTAGGTATGTATCCTGGAACAGCTCTGGAAATACATTTGTGAATAAGACATGAATCTTCCCTACCCCCAAGTTTAAATTCTATCAAGGATTGCAAATAATTCAAGTAAATGTGATAAGTACAATGACGGAGGTTGTGAGCACCCTATGGGAGCCAATGAGAAGGGCTCATTTGAAGGACTTCCTACAAGAACGCAAGAAAGTGGGGGGGCTCGGGAAAAGCCTCCTAGAGGATGCTTCCCAGAAATTAAAAAAAAAAAAAAAAAAAAAAAGAATATCTTGAGACTAAATGAAAGTTAACTAGGAAAAGGCTAAAGAGTGCTCCAGAAAGAATAGCAGTTTGGAGAATGGAAAAAAGAAGGAAGAAGGGGAGAGGAGGAAAGAAAACAAGAGGAAGGAAGAAAGGAGGAAAGGGAGGAAGGAGAAGGTAGACACATTATCTTTCTTGCTTTGTTCCAGAATGTGGCTTTACCAGGAGCCCTGTAACTGCTAAAGGCCACCTGCTACCCCGTCTTATTTGTAGGATCTGTTTTTACCCCCAGTCATAGAATCACAGACTATTGTAGAGCTGACAGGGGTCTCTAATGCCTAGTTGTATCCCTCTTATTCTACAAATATGGACACTGAAGTCCACAGAGGTTAATAGTAACAGTATTTTGCTTTTATTTGTCATCTTACAAAGTATTTTCATCACTATCCAACCTGAAACAAACAGCCCTGTGGAACAACATCATTCCTTTTTACAGATCAGAAAATGAGGTTCAGATGGAATTAGCAGTAGAGCTGGAAGTCCGGTCTCCCGGTGTCTGCTCAGGGTTCCTCCTGCCATGCCCCAGCTCTCTACCAGTCACAACTGTAGGAGTAGATCCAGCCACAGAAGGCTCCTCATCCAACATGCAAGCGCATTCTGACACCTCATAGGGACAGACCACTGCTAATTACTCATAGCCATCCCAATTACCAGAACACTTGTGCTGAATGCCTCACTTGCCAACAGCCTGGGGAGAGATGGAATCATAGGGATTTATTTACTCTTGCCTTTATTTGGTGTCCAGTTGTAAATTACCCTTGTTACAAGTAAAAAAAAAATGTTAATTTTGGCTATATAAAATGGTGAAGTGTCCATAAAAGTAAGATTCTATAAACCAAGTTAAAAGATAAGCCATTGGTTAAAGAAAAAAAAAAACAACTTCATATCAAAACCACCAAAAAAAATAATCCAAGGAATTCCTATAAGTAATAAGAAAAAGACTAATAATCTAATAGAAAAATGGGCAAAGGATATGAACAGGCAACTCACAAAAGTAGTAAACTTAATGGCCAAGGAAGTATATATGAAAAATACTCATCATTAATTGAGGTGCACATTAAAGCAATAAGATAACTTTTTACCCCAGATTTATTAACTTTTAACGTCTAAAAAGAGGAAGTATTGATAAAGATGGGATGAGAAAGAATTACACTTCAGGAGTGAATCAGACAATACCTAATGAAGTTAAAAAATGGTTTATGATCTTCTATGACTCACACATATTTACAGAGGTATGTACAAAGGGGTTCACTGAAATATTGTTTGCCACCAAAATGAAAATAAAACAAATTTTGAAATGTTATATACCATGTTACCATTTCTATAAATTAGAATAATTATAAAATATTTATTAATATATATATGAAAAGTGTAAAAGCGTGGAGAGAACATATACCAAATTCCTGATAATTGTTACCTCTAGAAACAGAGGAAAATAAATAGAAGTGAGAAATATAAGAACTCCAATTTTGCTAGCTCTTTATTTTTCTTAATTTTTTTCAAAAATCTAAGCTGAATAATTAAAAATATTTTAGCTCCAATTTATTTCTGCAACACAATTTCTTTTCAAAACATTTTTAATAAGCTTGACATTTCATAAGGAAGTCTCAAATGTTTCAGACTTAACTCTGCAAGCTTCCTAATCTGTTAATGGAAGAAAAGGTAGATTTTATCAAGTCTAAGATCCCTTCCAGCCCTGACACCGTAGTCTCCTTGAAATCTCAAAGGCTTTGAAGAGCATAGAGACAGGTGACCTTTTATTCGAGTAAATTCTGGGAAGGAGCTAGAAATATACTGTCAGCTGTTACAAGACGCCATGGAACATTTTTTTTTAAACTGTGAATGCTGCTTCTTTTCACATAGCCTCACCCCACAGGCATTCCCCAATTAGTGTCCCATCTATTTATACTCTGGGAACTCTATCTAAATTCAGTTTCCACACAAAGTTTGTACAGTGATGGGGTCTGGACATCCTGCTACTGTTTCCTTTCCCCAATTTTAAGCCAAAAGCCTTAACTTGAAACCTCATTGTCACTAATTCTTAACTATACTAGGCTTAGAGCTTTGGTGATCATGTATTGAACCCCAAAGTACAATATGTGATCTGACACAGGTCTGATGCTGCAACAAAATATTGTTAATTGGGATTGTCTCAGCACATCTCAAGTCTGTGGGAAACTGAAGGAAACAGTTAACAGCTTTGGTGAGAGGTCTCAGACAGAACCAGGGATTTTATATGGAGTCAAGCTTGCTTCTAGTACTCACTAGAGGGGAACCTACGAGGAATGCTTTCTTTAACCACAGGATAACTGAGAAAAACATGGGAAGAGAACTGAAAATGAACATTTAACATATTTATTCATAAAACTGGGAATAAAATAAAGGTTAGGAAAAGGAAGAAGAATAATATGTGAACAAAACAGAAACAATGCAACTAAAATAATGGTGAGAAGAGACAAAGGGGAAATAGAAAAAGATTCAGAAAATGGATGCTGTCTTCAACTGAAAGTCAGTGGAAAATGAAAGGGGAAAAGGGGATTGGAAATGGTTTTAAAACAAAGATAACTATCAGAACTAATTATAAAACTAAGTGCTAATAGAAATTCTTTCTAAATAGCAAAAAAAAAAAGCATAGTGCATAAATATATACCATCATTATAACATCTAATTGATGACAAGGCTGAGAAAATGTGATTTCCAAGATATGCTGAGTGAAAAAAAAGTAAAATGCTAAAGAGTTCACATAGTATGCTACATTTTGTGATTGAAAAAATAGGGGGACAAGAAGCATAACTTGTACTATTTTGTCTTTTTGCAAAAAGAAATACAGGAAGGGCAACCAGAAGACAATGAAATTGGTCACTTACAAGTGGGAATGAGAAAGATAAATGCAAGAGAAAGTGATGCTTCTCTGAGTGAAGTGTTAATTTTTGGAAGCATGTTAATATTCTACATACATAAATAATAAAGTTGAGTCAACAAAAATGGGAGGGGATCTAAAACTGAATACAAACAAAAAACAAATGAACCCAATTATATTTGAAATAAATAATAATAACACTCTCTCTACTTCCTGGCCACCATGAATGGAGCAGTGTTCCTTCACCACACTCTTCTGCTATGATGTCCTGCCTCACATAGGGCCCAGAGCAATAGAGTTGGCCTTCCGTGGACTGAACCTCTGGAACCACAAGCCAAAATAAACTTTTATTCCTCTAAAAAATAAAATATAAGTAAATAACATGATCACACTGAAGGCGCATGGTCGGGGGATGGCAGGAGTGAATGATCACTTTTTCCCCACTTTTCTTTGCGGTAGGGCAGATACTCTGGATTGAACTCAGGGGCACTCAACCACTCCTCAGCCCTATTTTGAGCCACATCCCCAGCCCTATTTTACCTCTTATTTAGAGACAGGGTCTCACTGAGTTGCTTAGGGCCCCCCTAAATTGCTGAGGCTGGCTTTGAACTTGCGATCCTCCTGCCTCAGCTTTCTGAGCCACTGGAATTACAGGCGTATGCCACCACACCAGCTCCCCACATTTTTTATTGGTGCATTATAGTTGTACATAATAATCACTTTTGAACACAATATTTTGACCATAATCCTCAGTCAACAGTCTAGTCAAGTTAGGAGGTGAGAAAATACCAAACAAATCTAAACGTTTTTTTAGCAGTTTTGTTTTTCACAGTGGTAAAAATATAATAATTTTGAATCTATTTTGTGTTTATTATAGATGTGAGTTTGAGTGAATGTGATTAAGTCTGAGGAAGCCAGGGTTCAAACTGTGAAAGAAAAGAGACACAGTGATGGAATGGAGGATAGAAAGGAAAATATGTTGTGCTGAATGGTACTGGAGCCTTAGCATGAGCTCATAATTTCAACAATAAACAAACATGGCAGTAACAAGAGTCGTCACTGGTGCCTCAGTCTTGTTTGGTTCATAGTAGGAGTGGCATTGTTAAACAGAGGAAAAGATGGGGTTGGAAAAAACAATGTCTCAAGATATGGAAAAAAAATTAATGTGGATCCACACTTTATACCACAAATGAAGATAAATTCCAGGTGGATTAAATAATGATACATGAAAGGTAAATTCGTAAAGCAAATAAAAAGGGGGAAATGAAAGAAAATATCTTATAACTCAGGGATTTCTTAAACAAGGAAAAATCCATAAGGAGAAAAGTTGGTGAAATTTGACTACATCAAAGCCCAGATTTCTGTTCAAGAAAGCACATATACCTGTAAATGATATGGTGACAGATTAGGATATATTTATAACATAAAAAGCCAACAAGGAATGGATTCCCACCATATGCCAGGGCCACCTGAAAACATAAGAAATTTTAAAAAGGATATCCACACTTGGTAAAGAACTATGAACAGGGGATTTACAAAAGAGAAACACCAAATGACCAGCACATACCCGTCCCTCAAATCAAGGTCTTTCTCTTCCTCCAACATACCAGCTTTTCTAACTCTAACCATTATGTATGTGCCAGCCACTGCCTTAGTCCTAAATATTTGTTCCCTGAAACTTCCTATAATTGTCTCTTTGCTATTTATCTCTTAGTTTAAATGTAATCTCTTCAGAGATCTTTCCATCCCCCCCACCTAAGTAACCATCCCACTGCCTGCCCTATTACCCCCCCTCTTTTAATATCATCATGCATTTATCACTGAGTAACATATCCTTTACCTGTTAATTAACTCTTCTTTCACCAGAAAGACCCAGAGTGGGAAATTTATCTTTCTTGCTCAACCGTGTACGCCTAGTACTTGATACATTGTTGATATTTAATAAATATTTGTTGAACTAATGAATCCATCAAGGTATGAAAAAGGTAACACTATCCCTGTTGTTGAAGTAAACATTCCAGACAAGGATATTTAATCATAATCAAATGAGTAATTAATGGAATCTTGCTAAGCAGAGCCAAGCATCAAATGGAGAACTGGACAGGATGACCATTTAATATACTCCTTCTAAAAATGATGTTTTATGAGTCAAAGGAACACAGTTTCCTTGGATACCTTTGTTTCGACCCCAGTACCTAGAGCTCATTATTTGAGACAACTGGAATAAACCAATTGAAACTCAACCTTCTGTAGGACTATGCACCTTCTATATATTGTCACTGAGAGGGGCCCCATGTGCATTCCATCAACAGGAGGTGGTGCTGGTGCTCAATGTTCCAGCAGGCAGAAATATTCTAACCATGAATCTTGGTGACTCAAGGTTACTGACAGTTGCTTCCCACTTTAAATCCTATGGAGTGAAGATCACCACACAATAATAGAAAACTATTTTTTGCAGACCGGGTCCCATGTGAAAAAAATGCAGTGAGTTTCTTATGATTGGCTCTCAGGAGTAACAAGATGTCATGGGTATCACATCTGCCATTTCAGTTAAGGCATAGAGGGCTTGATTTAACAAATTGTTGAATTTATTTCAACAAAGTGTTTACATGCTTGGAAAATCTGTCAGACGGCTTCTCAGCATGCCATGCAATTTCTAATGATCCATTTATGTAAACTTCACTTGCCCTGTGTAAGGTGAGCCTTGTCCCTGTGGATTTGCAGGGATGTCTGTTTAAGAGGCTTTGTTTTGTTTTGCTCTAACTTAGATGAATAATCTCATTAAATACAATGTCCTCATTCTTAGCACATTATCATATTCAGTCCATGAAAAGCATCTCTCTTGCTTTATCTATTTATTTTCTCTCTTCATTCTTGACCCCAAAAGTCACTAATGGATGTATTTCATAAAATGTCATAAAATAAGCATATATCCTCATGAAACATGTGGTGTTGTGCATGTACTTTAAATATCATTTAAATCTGTTTATATACCACTTTTAAGATACAGCAGAGCTTCTAATTCAGGCCCTATCCACTATATTTTAATTGTCAGTCATTTTCTGCTGTTGTTATTATTTTTGTCAACAGAATCTTATTTCTATTTTATTTTCAAGTTTGCTATTACTGGCCTAGAGAGAAATGGTGTCTATTTTTATAAGTTGATCTTGCATCCAGAAATTTTGCCAAGTATTTTTAATAGTTCTAAGATATTGCCATGTTGAAGAGATTGAGACACCGCCCCCCACCTTTTTATACTTCTTATCCCTTAGCACTGACACGAACCTCCTTCATGATGTTACAAAGTAGTACTGAACAAGGAAATTCACTGCAGTGAAAGGCTGTAAACAAACAAATTTTCATCACCAAGGGACCATTTGGATAAACTATGATATAACCTCTTATTTTACTATGGTAAAAAAATCTCTGGAATATATGGTTGACTATTTCTCCCTTTTATCTTAGAAATATAGGAAATACAAATGAAAGAGACAGGTAGAGAGTTTGCCTCTTCTATTCACTCAAAGGTTATCAAATTGACAGTATTTCGTTGGTTGCCTGTGATCAGGAAGAGAGCTAGAGTCATTTTAAACTTTCAACAATGAAAAAAGAATGAAATTATGGCATTTGCCAGTAAATGGATGGAAATGGAGAATATCATGTTCAGTGAAATTAGAAACTAAACTCTGGGGACTGGATTGCAACTCAGAGGTGGAGTGCTTGCCTACTACGTGGGAAGCAATGGGTTTGATTCTCGGCCCCACATATTAATTAATTAAAGATATCATCAACAACTAAAACAATTCTTTTAAAAAAAGAAACTAAACTCAGAAACTCAAAGATTAAATGTTTTCTTTCATATGCAGAAGCTAGAGTAAAATAAAGGAAAGGAGAAGGGGAAGATAACAAAGATAAAGGGAAGATCTATAATGTAGAAAGAGATCTAGAGGCAGAGTGGAGGGATGGGTAAGAGTAGGCAATGTGGAGTGAATTCTCTAAAAATCATGTTATGTGCATGTATAAATATGCCACAGGAACCTCATCTTTATACATAGGTAGGGAAAAAATCACATATAAATGAATAAATGAGCAAAAAGAAGTCCAATAGAGTAGAGGAAAGTGAATAAGAGAGGGGACGGAGGATGGGAGGGGAAAGAGGGAGGGAAGGGGGGATCATGAACTGAAATCCAATTCCATGCATGTATGAGATTGTCAGGATGAACCCAACTACTATATATAACTCTAAAGCTCTAATTAAAAAATATATATGTGTGTGTTTTTACACACACACACAATTTGGAATTAAAAAAAATTTCAACAATGTAACTTCTCTCAAACCATCTCCTCCACCTCTCATCCTATTCAGGTTCAGTTTCAGACAGATATCTCCATTTTGTCCAGCTAAAGCCAGGACAATCAGCTCCCAGAGCAAGCGTCACCTGGCTTTTCACAGAGCTTGTGTGAGCAAAGCTGCTTCTCCTCCCCTTGCTGCTTCCCATAGGATGAACTTTTTGCCCATGACTCAGTGCTATAATAGACCCAGGGGTAACCATCAGGGAACGTGACATGACTGAGCTCTGACTCTGAAAATACCCTCATGTTCTAAATCACAGAGTATTTTGACAGCATTACGTGTTTAGAAGCCTCTACCCTGGAGTGGTTTTAGAAGTCACCATTGTCCAAAATAAAAAACAAATAAATGCAAAGAAAAACAACTCACAAACGTCTGATATTCTCCAAAATGAATGTTTGAAAAATAGAAATTATCAAATTCCTTAAAAATATATATTTTTTATTTTTATGGGTGGATCTGGGAAAGTCCTAAGCACAGGTATGATGTATATATTTGAAATCTCAGAATGGGGGCAATTATTGTTTTTTGCTAAGACAATAGACCCTCTATTGGGTTTGACCAAGATTATGTGGTTAGTTAGTAGTTAAACTGAAATTCTAGACTTGCATCTTACATTCTCTCCACTAGATTACACTGCCCATATACTTAGTTGTGTCCACAATGTGTGCAGGTATTGGGACAGTGGTGGAAAGTATCTATAAAACACAAGACTTAATCTGACTCAAGGAAGACTGGGATTCTGAAGGTCGAGATTGACCTGGCATCTCTGTGCACACAGTTACTATGTGGAATACACATTCCCAGGATCCAAGTCTCTGGAATTTGGAATTCTAGAGTGAAGCACCATCACCCAGAGTACCTTGGACCAGACAGGAAGCTATTTCTCACCCAACTATCACAGAGTAGGGCTTCCAGTGCTGTGATGAACATGGTACAAAATCAGACTTGGTTTTTGGGGCAGAAGGCATTGAAGTGTCAGTCCATCTGCCATGTCTGGTATGAGCATCAGAGAAAGAGTGTGAAAGAGATGGCAAGCACCGTATGCCTTCCATGGAGTGAAAATTCTCAGTGTCACAGATGGATGCTGAAACAGACCTGGATGCCTGAATGTAGTTTTACAAATCCTTCAGTCTTGGGAGCTGATGTTGCAGCCCAACCTGGGGAATAAGGACCCTCCAAAGTAATACTATCTTAATCAGATAAATGTTCTTTCACCAGTTATTAATTATCAGGAAAGTCAATAACAGGATCAACTGAACAAAGTCCCAGGGGCTTCTTGTTCTCGTGTTAATGCAGGTATTTATTTTCCAAAATTTTTATTTCAACACCGCCATCTAGTGTTCAGTTCCCTGATTTACCAAATCTCAGAATATCTGTAGAAGAGAATACTATTTATTCAATCTTAGGAAGATCAATATTCTCTACCTAAGAAAATGTCCTGACATATTGTTGGGAGCAAATTACATCAGATATAACTTTCCTATGTTCATGTATGAATATACAGCCAGTATAACTTCATATCACATACAACCACAAGAATGGGAAGTTATATTCCATGTGTGTATAATATGTCAAAATATACTCTATTATTGTCATGTATATCCAAAAATAACAAATAAAAATAAATAAATAAAATATTAAAACATTTTAAAAAGCAAATTACAAAATGGTACGTATTATGTGGATCCATATATGGGGCTATTTGTGTACAAATTTTTTCATATGTTTTTATTGCATAAAGGTCTACAAACATTCTCCAAATTATTATTGATGATTATTTCTGGTTGGTAGAATTTGGGGATTTTTCAAATTTTGTTATTCTTTTCTGTCCTTCATTTGTTCATAACATTAATCAATAATTTAAATAATCGTCCCTCTCCCTCTCCCTCTCCCTTTCCCTCTCCCTCTCCCTCTCATCCTCTCTCTCCCTCTCTCTCTCTCTCTCCCTCTCCACCCCCTTCTCTTCTGCGACTGGCCTCTACAACTGACCTCTACGTCCTGCTAATAAAATCTCGGACAGGTAAACGATTGTTTCTGCGGAGCTTTTCCGACAGTCCTATAGATATGGGCTGGAAAAGCCATAGAATGTTGTGAGCAGAGCTTAATGGGCAATTCTGGTGGGAGCTCAGAAGACCAGAATGCTGTTAGAAATGTGGCCAGTAAAGACTGTACTCATATGAGTTTTCAGAGGGGAATGGGGACTCTATTGGGAATCAGACTAGAGAATATTCATGTTATATTCCAGCAAAGAAGTTGTCTACATTTTGCCCATGCCCTGACATTTTCTGTGAAGGTGAATTTAAAGGTAATGGACTAATAATCTGATGGAAGAAATTTCAAGGAAGCACAGCATTCAGGCCTGGGTGGCCTGGGTGTTGCTGGCAGATTTTAGCTAGGTTTACTGTGAAAATTGGAAGCAGAGAGATTTGGAAAACTTTGTTGGTCAAAGAAGCGCAGGTAAAATTGGGGCCAAGGAATTTACTGTAAAGATGGTCATCAATAAAGAGAAGTTAAGTACTTTGCTGAGACAAAGGAAAGATACCCGGAGGGCCTCTCAGGAGACAGCAAAACCACACCCATTGCAGGCTCAAGGGTGTAGAAGTGAAAACTTGTTTGAGAGACCTTGGACCTATGCTTGCATAGTGTTGCCTAGAAAGAAGTTTCCCCAGGATTCATTTCACTGTGTTTGATTGTCCAGGCATCAGAGGTCATTGCAGTAATGGTCTAAGGGGGCCAGGCTACAGCTTGAGCTGACTTCAGACCTCAGCATCATTCACATGGTGCTTGTTCTGCATGGATGCAGGACGCTGGAATTAAGGGATACCAGAAGTTTACACTGAAATTTCAGAGAAAGGCCTAGGAGGCCAGGGAAAGTGCAGCAGGTCAGAATCCCTGCAGGCAGCCCCTGAAATATCAATGCAGGAGGCTTTGAGAAGGAAGCCAAAGATGCACTGCAGACACTCTGGATTAAGAGATGCCAACAACATGGAACATCTGCTGGGGAAAGAGGCTAGCTGTGGACAGAGCCAGCTTAAGAGAAAGGCCATTTGGACTGCAACTGGCAAGGCCATAGGGGTGGAGCTGCACAAGCCCTTTGAAGATCATATTTTGCCCTTATGTGCACTGAATACAGAACTTGGAGCTACAGGACTTGTTTTTCTAACTGGATTTTGGTCTTGTATTGGGCCCATCACTTTTTTCTATGCCCCAATTTCTTCCTTTTGGAATGGGAATGCTTACTATGTGCCAATATATATTAGATGTATGCAAATTGCCTTTGATCTTTACAGGGGCTCATAATCAAAAGTTTGTCTTAGCCTCAGATGAGACTTTGGACTTGGACTTTTGGGCAAAACTGGAGCTGTTAAGACTATGGGGTCTCTTGGAAATGGACACATGCATTTTGCATTATGAAATGGACATGAGTTTTGGGGACCCAGAGGTGGATTGTTGAGGTTTGGATGAGCTATCCCCCAAACTCGTATGTTAATACAAGAGTTGAAATGATTAGATTATAAAAATGTAACATAATCCGTGGGTTAATTCATTTGATGGATTACTAATCTGAAAGTACTTCTTTACTGGGTAACTTCAGTTACTGGTTAGTTGAAGGCACGTGTGGTGTGGCTAGAGGAGGTAGGTTACTAGGGATGTGGTTTGAGGATTATACATTTTTGTCCCTGGTTCCTCCCTCTCTCTCTCTTTGTTTCCTGGTCACCCTGGGCCTTGAGCTGAGGAATTTTCCTCCGCCATGCCCTTCTGCTGTGGTGGTCTAACTTACCTTAAGCCCAGAGCAATGGAGCCCGCTGACCATGGTCTGAACCTCTTAAATCATAAGCCAAAATAAACTTTTCCTCCTCTAAAAAAAAAGAAAAAGTAATTGTGGAGAAGACATAACTTTTTAAAAGGCCAAATGAGCCTCCAAGATAAGAATTCATCCAAAAAGGACTATTTTCTAAATGTAATTATATTCAACTGATGTTTATTGAGTGACTATGCATAAATGTATTCTTTTGATCTTCAAAAAAGTCAGACAATGTCCCTCTACCATATTAGCTACCATTTAATGAATGTTTGCTATGTTATGCAATATACTAATCACTGTGTTCTAAATCATAAAATAATCCTAAAGGCGAAACTACTAAATCCTAAAGGTGAGAATACTTTGACTCACAGAGGTTAAGTAACTTTCTCAAAGTCATAAAGGTTATATGGCATTCGAATCCAAGTCTTTCTTCTAGACACTGAGCACTACACAGTTCTCCACGTGTCTAAGAAATTCCCACATATTGTTCACAAGCACAATAGAAAAGAAAGTAAAATTTATTCAGTGGTGTTAGTCACTATTCCCTAACCAATAATCGATGAAGTGATATGTCCTAGCATGCAACCACATTACAGGCGAAGTTCTTTGTACAAGTTTTCCTGAAGTCTCAGAGATGGGAAATAAAATTACTGAGTATGTTGAGCACAAGTTATGTGTCAGGTCCTGTTCTAAGAACTTCATATGCATTGAACTGTTTAATCTTCCATATAATCCCATGAGTAGCATGCACAATTATCATTCTAATTTTGCAGAAGAAGAAAGAGTTCAGAAAGGTTAAGCAGCTTGCTCAAGACATTAGCTAGTAAATAAAAGGTCTGGCATTTGAATACAAAATGCCAAGCCTTCTCTCTCTCTTTCTCTCTCTCTCTCTCTCTCTCTCTCTCTCTCTCTCTCTCGTGCTGTCCTGGGTGTAAGGTAGTACAAAAATGGATTTCAGATGAATAAATGGAAGATGAGGCTGCTGTTGTCCTCATTTTGCAGAAGACAGTCTGGGACCCAGAGACTTGAATGCAATGTCCATGATCCCTGAGCTAGTCAATATGATTAGAATCCAGCATGACTGATTCTCAGGCATTCCCAGACTCTTCTTGACACCTGAACTCACCTACATGCAAGAGTGTGTTAACTACAAATGGCTAATGTATTAATCTTTTATTGGAACAAACTACCATAAACATGGTTGCTTAAAACAACACAAATTTATTATCTTACTGGTAATGAGAAATCTGAAATAGTTCTCACTGGACTAAATTCAAGCTGTGGGCAGAATTGTGTTCCTTGGTGATGGTTCAAGGGGAGAAGCCATTTTCTTGCCTTTCCCAGTTTCTAGAGGCTGCCCATGTTCCTGGTTTCATGGCTCCTTCATCTTCAAGGCCAGCCATGCATGGTCAGTTGAGCCTTTTCACATTACATTTCTGACCTTTTCCATCATCACATCTCCTCCGTCTCTGCCATTCTCTCCTCTCTCTTTCACCTACTAAGGCTCTTGTAGTTGTATTGGGCTCACTTGCTAATCCAAGATCTCTCCCTATCTCAAGATGCTTAGCTTGATCACATCTGCAAAATTCCTTTTACTATGCAAAGCAGCATGTTTATAGGTTTCAAGGATTAGGACATGGACATCTTTGCTATTCTGCCTAACAGTTAGCATACTGATTATTAGGGATTTTGCCTATTTCAGATTATAATTTTAAAGATTTGTACCTACATTCAGTTGTCTTCATTAAATCAAAAATGAGTACTTGGAGGAGAGGTTTCTATTTAGAGTGTGAAGTTGTCTTTCACAGAGAGAAAATCCAAATTTCTTTATTTTTTTGGCAAAGGGCTCCTGACCTTCCTGAAATTTTGAGCTTGGAAGATTATATCCCATACCCTTCTGAACTGCATGCTGTTTGCCACCAGACCAGGATCTACATGGAGCAACTATCTCCTTTACTGTTTCCTATGGTTTTCCATCCGGGGAAGTATCAAGGTAAGTCACAGGTGAAGGGGAGAAGATGGAAGCTGAGCAGGTCATATGGAACAAGGAACAATGCGAGATAAGGCGGTTCAAAGAAAAGGAGTATGGGCATTAAAAAGTCATGGAACAACCATGTAACCATTACCCCAGGCAAGATATAGAAAACCAAGATAGTTCCCCCTTGCCCTTTTGCAGTGACTTATATACCCCCAAAGCACCACCATTCTGATTTCTAGTTCCATAGATTAGTTTGCCTGGTTCTGAACTTCATTCAAATGGAATCAAACAATATGTATTCTTTTGGCTTTCTGTTTCTTTCATTCAACATAAACATATATTTTTGAGATTCAGCCACATTATTATATGTATCTATAATACATTCCTTTTATTGCTAAGTACAATTCTGTTTTAGTCAGCTTTTTTGCTGTTGTGACTAAAAGATCTGACCAGAACAGTTGTATAGGAGGAAAAGTTTATTTGGGGGCTCACAGTTTCAGAGGTCTCTGTCCGGGTCACTCTGAACATGAACTAAATACGCTCCCCTTCATTGAGTAATAAAGGTATTGAACTGGCAGCGCATGCAGTGCAAAGCAAGTGGGCCTTACCTTCCCTCAGCAAGGAAGTGCAGCTCTGGGCTTGGGCATCACCCATTGGAACTCGGCTATGCCTTCCTATTTCTTGTAACACAATCCCTTGCCTTATTTGGGTGGTATATTCTATCGAATGTCTTTTCCCTAATAAATACAGGGGTTTGGGGTACGCTCACTCTCTATTGCCTCCCTAGCTCCTCTTGCCCTCCAGGGTAGGAGCTGACCCCTGAGGTCGAAGAGCCATCCCTGACCCCTACAAAAGGTATTTCCATGTTTTTGTGGTGTTTACATTTCCAGCCTAATTCACACGGAAAGACCCCATCACCCGCGAGGGAAGTGGGCAATAAGTCTCAGTCCATGGATAGCTGGCTCCATTCCTCAGGGCTTGAGGTAAGGCAGAACCTCATGGCAGAAGAGTGTGGCAAAGGGAAGAGGGTCACATAATGATTAGAAAGCAGAGATAGACTCACTCACCAGATACAATATATACTCCAAAGGCACACCCGCAGTGACCCACCTCCTCCAGCCAAACTCTACCAACTTTCAGTTACCACTCAGCTAATCCCATCAGGGGATTAATTCACTGACTAGGTTATGGCTCTCCTAACCCAATCATTTCTCCTCTGAACCTTCTTGTAGTCTCTTACTTGTGAGCTTTTGGGAGCACCTCACATTCAAACCATAACATATTCAGTTTGTGAATTTGTCTCAACTTGTTTATCCATTTTTCTGTTGATTAACATTTGCATTATTTTCGATTTTTTTGTACCCTTGCAATTAAAGCTACATTAAGCATTCTTGTTAATAGAAGACCACTGTACTGATGACCTCCATTATCTGCAAGCCAGGAATTGTCTCCTATCTTTAGCACAATAGAACAGTGTATATATATATATATATATATATATATATATATATATATATATATATATATATGTAATAAGAGGAGATCTGGTATATATGCCACTTGGATAGTTGTACCTGAAATCTGATTATTATGAATAAGATTTTGAACCAGTCCTTGACTTACCAGAAGGTGAAGAAGTAACAGAAATACAGTAGACCATTCTGAGTAGAGAAATGCATTAACTTGTTATGCATTCAGTAACAGTCGTATATATGATGGATGATTCATTTCTGTTACTGGTAGGACCTATCATGGTGGTGTGATCCTTCCCGTACTTGGTGCTACTTTCCATTTGCTGTCAGTTTGGAGATCACTGAACATGGACTTTGGGCTCCTCTGAGAGGAGACTTCCACTATAAAAATGCTTTATCCAGAGTCATAGATTCCCCTGACTGGACAAAAGGTGGCCCAGAAACTCCAACCCATGGACTCTCCAACATGCATTTCCAGTGTTAGACAAGCTAAAATATTAAGCATGTGATTGAAACCTGCCCAGGTTGTGAGGAAGGAATGTCAGGTTGGGAAAAACTATAAAAAATGCTGTATCATACCACTTACCAAGCATGAGGGTTTGCTAGGCAGCTTATGAATGTAAAAAAATGTGAAATATTAAGGTGAGATGGAAGAAGTCCAAGCAATCAACCACAGACTATAGTCAGAGTAGAGAGGAGAAAAAATGTTCCAGAAGGGGAAATATTAAAGTAATTATAGAATAAGAACTCAGGAGAACTTGAAAGATAGGTGTGTTGGGTTTGAGAATATTGTGCTCAAATAGAAAATATGGGATTTTAAGATACAAAAGCAGAGCATTTCTAAGGGATAACAAATTTTAAATACAATATGAGAGAAATTACCAAAGAGAAATTAAGTAGTGTTTGGCATTAAAGAGACAAAGAAATTGTGAGGTTCAAGTGTGTGTGGGGGGGGTCATCTACAAGGGTACAGACCCTCCATGTGACGGAGGATGCTGGGTGGGAGAACTGTAAACCAAGTTGCAAGATCCTTATTGAAGGCTGGAGAGTGAAAAGGAGGCAGAAAGGGGCCACACCAAGAGGCAGAAAGCATGAAACTAAGTATGAAACACGAAGAGATACAATAAAAGGTGTAGTCATATTTGTTGAAATACATTTTTTGCTTTGAGAAAAATCTCTAATTTTTTCATTGGGACAAGAATTGAAAGAATACTGTTGGCAACAAATTATATGGCAATGGCAATAAAGCACAAATAGTTATTAATTCCCTGAAAAGATTCCTGGTGGGTACTATACTTTTAAAGAAAGCTATTCAGGCTTTTCAAACTTGATGATTTATTCTTTAAGTGTAAATCATCCTGATATTGTAATGAAATTACTTTCCAGACAACAAATTTATAGGTAATTTCTCTTTTTTTGGCAAGGAAGATACCAGAAAACTACCCTAGATGCACTGAGAGCATCTTCCATTCAGAAAGAAAGAGAATAGTTTAGAGTCATTAAAATTAGTCACTACCCCAGAATTTTATGTGGAGTCGTTTCAATTTCCTGGAGGCATCTTTCCTAAAAATGTATCTCTCCTAAATTATTTTCATGGCATCCAAAAAAACTAAGGGTTGCATCTCTGAAGAGGATTGGTGGTTTGATGTGTGGGGAGAGTGAGAATTATTTTGTGTTTTGAGAATTGAACCTTTTTACATTGCTTGAGTGCTAAAGAAAATATGTCAGTAGTTCTGGTCAGCAGGCATTAAACAAGTCCTACTTAAGTATCTGAGTCCAGATGACACTTAAGAGATAGTTATATATAAAATAAAATGCTAAATATTAAATGCTGCAACATGCCTGGCTAAACTTCAACAGGCATGGATCACTCACTCTCCATCAAAGAACCACATCAATTTGTGCAGATCTGGATAAACACAAGCCTCACACCAAAAAGGAATAACATCCTCTGTGAAACTGTGGAGAACTATGTTGAACTTTGTAAATCATATCACTTGCTCAAGACTCACTAAGCAAGAGGCGAACCAGGATTGCACCCACTTCCACTCACAATCACTGTGTGGTGTCGCTTTGTACTCTAAAGACTGGTAGGCCAGAAGAGATCTTTGGTCAGCCCAGCAGACACCAACCTATTTGTGAACTCCAATTCACCCAGGTTGGTTTTTTGTTTGTTTGTTTAAGTTTTAGATGAAGAAGTCTCTCTCACAGGGTTGAGTATAGCAGCACATTAGTTATTCTGGCTGGCTTTTCCAATAGTTCCCTGGGTAGCAGACTTATCTGTATGTGGAAAACAGCCAAAATCTAAAGCTCAGAATTTACTTTCAGATCCCCAGGAACTAAGAACACTCTCTGTCAGGCTTACACGCTACCAAGTCAACTCTCAAATGGTTGCATTTGGTTATCACTAATTAAGTGCAAGGAGATGTTAATGTTTAAAGCTCACAATTATGTTGGTTATAATCAGATCTCTATGTATTCAAATAATAACAAAATAATAATGATATTTTAATTTAAAAACAATACCTTGAAATTTATTCATAATTTTTATTTTCTGACCATATTATTGATTTACTGTTCAACAAGGATGATAATATAAGTATTGTTATTATACCATGGCACTATATCATGGAGCCTAAAAATGTAGACCCTGGATTCAGACAGAGGAAGATCTAAATTTGATGTTGCTTAACTTCCTTAAGTCTTTCTACAGTCTTAGGGATACACATAAATAACCCAAGTTTCTCTCCATCCCAGCACATTGCAGAATTGCATTTGTATGTACCTTTCAATTTACATATGACCATCTAATTTGCTTTGGCCAGTGAAATATAATAGAAAGTGATATATGTTGTTTCAGGATAGTAATTAAGAGCCAAGAAAGAATTTTCAATTTCCCTTTGTCCCTCTGCCATGGTGATCTTCACCATGCGGCCAGCGCAATGGTTTCATTAAAGAGGTTCTTGGCATAAAAGTTAGCTAGTGAGATCAAAATAAACACACAGACTCAGTTACCTTTTTCTATGACCAGGTCCGAGACGGCTCCCCTCTCTGGTTCCCATGTCTAACCGCCCGGCAGGGCAGCAAGGATTACTCAGGGCTGGCAGGAGAGAGAGAGAGAGGGAGCACGCCAGGGAGTAGCCTTTTATTGGGGGACAAGAAATTCAGGGGAAAATTCCATCCAATGAAGGTTGAAGGGGGGGCCGCACTCCAAGGTCAGGGTCAGTGATTGGGCCCCGGGGTCAGTGGTCAGTCACACCCCCACACGGACGGGTTCTCTCATCAGGAGAAGGCTGGGAAAATTCCGACACAGCCAGAAGCCTCAGACCCAAACCGGGAGTCACCCAGTCACGTGTGAGAATGGCTCCCCACAGTGATCCCATTGGCTGGGTCTCAGAGTCAGGACAACTTGAGGCACACTCAAAACGGAACTGTAGTATGGTCAAAAATTAAATCTTAGCTGTTTTAAGGCAATACGATATTTGGCATTGTTTGTTACAACAGCATAACCTAGTCCTTCCTCACTGATAAAAACCTCAGTTTCCTAATTGTAAAATTGTGATATAAATACAACATGCTTAAGATGTTATAAAGTTTAAGTCAGATGACATGTTTCTAAAAACTTAGTACTCTTCCATGCATATACTACTTCTAGATTAATAAGAAATGTGAAAGAGGAAAGTAGCAAAGAATCAGCTTATATCATCTAAATTTTTAATAATAGAACAAGGTTCTTTATCCCCAAGCAGTCATCTGGAGAGTCTGTAAAACGTTAATCATTTATTCAAATATGCATATTCTGGCTTCCAAATGTAGTCATTTTCACCAACATGCATATTAAAACTGTGATGACCAAAATTTCCCTTCTATTTGATATGCTTGTCATTTTTCAATAACAAGGTCTAATTGTAGGAAATTAAGTCTACTGACCTGGACTTTACTTTTTCCAAACCAGAGTAACATTTCCTCATCAAGTATCTTCCAAAATTCTTCATTCAGTCCCATCTTAAAGGATTTTAAAAATACTTCCAGCGAGACATTAATGCAACTAATAAAACTAATAATTAATAAATTAATCCAATTAATGGGAACCACATCAGCCACAACATTGGACAATGTCCTAAATAATAAATTACCCTCTAGTTCTTACATCATAGAATTATTACTACTTACCCAAACTTAAAATAGCATTTCACAAGTTTAGAGTCTGATAGAACATGGGAAAAACATAATTAACCAACAAATGCAAACCACAGGATGCCTAAATCTCTGTTATTTTTTAACATTTTTAGTTGTAGATGAACATTTTTAGTTTATTTACTTATTTTTATGTGGTGCTGAGGATTGAACTCAGTTCCTAACAAGTGCAGGCAAACATTCTACCACTGAGCTACAGCCCCAGACCAGTCTCTGTTATTTTTAAGAGTTGATGTTTGATTATATTGAATATTAAAAAGAGAGTTTTAACCTTTCTCACTGCGTTAAGATTTTGGTATACCACAAACTAAAACAAGGCATGTTTTGCTCTGCTCAGGCTGTTATAACACAAATATCAAGTGGTTTATAAACCTGGGTGGTTTATAAACAGAAATACATTTTTCACAGTTCTGGAAGCTGGGTGGCTACTGATTGTCTGATGAGGCCTCCTGTCCAGTGTATAGATGGCCATCTTTTCACTGTATGTTCACATGCAGAAGTAGAAGGGAGCTTTCTGATGGCTCTTTTATAAGGACACTAGTGACTCTGCCCTCATTCCATAATCACCTCTCAAAAGCCCACCTCCAAATACCATTACTTTAGGGATTAGACTTTAACATATGAATTTCACAGGCACACAAACATTCACTCTATAGCAAGGCATAATTTCTGTCCATAAGGATCTTATCATTTCATTAAGAAGATAATATACTAACATAAACTGTTAAGTAAATTAGCAATGCAAGACCTCAAATTCAACATGTCCATAGAATCCCAAATATCCCATAAGACCCCAGACCAACTTTTGAAAGCCCTCAGTTGCTCAATAAGCTTATTTTTCAATGAATTAATGAATGATGCTGCCGCCAATCAACAGCTTATTTCCACTGAGCAATTGGCATTTATGTAACTGTTTGGCTATTTTGCCTCATCTTGCCCATCTTATTTTATAAAAAGGAATGATAATATTAGTTCCATATAGTAGTGTAACTCTTATAAATGTAATATAATAGAACAAAACTGGCAAATGTTTACATTTCCAAAATGTGGAAATAATGAAAGTGGTGTATCCATAACCTCACTGGATTTTCAAATGAGGAGGAAGGAAGCAATAAAGATTGAGTATAAAATACTCACTCACAAAATGCTGAACATGTAGAACCTAAGTATGTGTCTAAACTGGGAGTTGTAAGTAGACCCCTATTCTCATCCTACACAAAACTCAAATCAAAATGGATCAAAGACTTAGGAATTAGACCAGAAAACTTATAACTGCTAGAGGAAAACATAGGGTCAACACTCCATTATATAGGCGCTGGCACTGACTTCCTTGATGAGACCCCAAAAGCGCAAGAAATAAAACTAAGAATCAGTAAGTGGGATACCATCAACCAAAAAGCTCCTGCACAACAAAGGAAATAATCAAGAATACGAAGAGAGAGCCTACAGAATGTCATGAAATCTTGGGCAGCTACTCCTCCAATAGGGGATTAATATATAGAATATATAAAGAGCTCAAAAAAACTTAACACCCAAAAAAAATAGATAATCGATAAATGAGCAAAAGAACTGAATGGAAACTTCTCAAAAAAAGAACACAAATAGCCAAAAAAATATGTGAAAAAATGTTTAACATCTCTAGTAATCAGGGAAATGCAAATCAAAACTACACTAATATTTCATCTCACTCCAGTCGGGATGGCAATGATCAAAAATACAAATAACAATAAATTCTGTGAGGTTGAGGAGGGAAAGGTACATTTGTACATTGTTGGTGGGACTGAAGACTAGTACAACCACTCTGGAAAGCAGAGATTTGGAGATTACTCCAAAAGCTAGGGTTGGAATCATCATATTGACCCAGCTATCCCATACCTTGGTATTTCCCCAAAAGATCTAAAATCAGAATACTACAGTGATAAAGCCACTTCATTTATAGCAGCACAATTCATAGTAGTTAAATTATGGAATCAACCCAGATGCCTGTCAATAAATGAACGGGTTAGAAATTATGGTATATATTTACAAGGGTCTTCTACTCAGTCATAAAAAGAATGAAATTGTGGCCTTTGCCAGTAAATGGATGGAAGGGGAGAATATCATGCTAAGTGAAATAAGCCAAACTCAGAAACTCAGAGGTCAAATGTTTTCTCTCATTTGCAGAAGCTAGAGTAAAATAAAGGAAAGAGGGGTGGGAAGGACAGAATAACATAAAGAACCAATCAAATATATAGTAACAGATGAGTGACTGGCAGTCTAGTAGATGAAGAAGAATGGGAAAGGAGAGGGAGGGAAAGAGGGAAAAGGGGGGATCATGAACTGAAATCAATTTCTATGTTTGTATGATTTTGTTGAGATGAACCCATCCACTATGTGTTACTATAAAGCTCTAATTTAAAAATTAAAATAAATAAAATGTGAGCTGTAGTTGGATAGTCTAAATTTCTTGGCTGTCTTAAAATGAACCTCCTTTTCCTTTATAACATGAAAATGTATTGCTTTGACTTACCTATTCAACTTTTATTCACATTTAAAGGAATGCAGTATGATTCTGGTAGAAAATGATCCATGTGTATCAGCTGAGTGCTACAAGAGAATAAGCAATACTGACACCCTAAGGAGGGAGACAAGCTTGTGGACTCCATCATCTAGGAAGGGGGAAGAGGACTGGAGCTGAAGCTTGGAAAATGAAGTACACATTAGATATACAAAGATGAATTGGAAGAAGAAATCATGTGTAAGAAGAATTGCCTATAAAGTATATGAAGACAGAATGCAGTAAGCATGTGAGCATAGACCAGGAAGGAGGCTTATTGATTGAATTTATGTGAGAAAGCAGTAACAAGATATAAGATTGGAAGGTAAGAACAGAATCAGTTAGGTTCAGATTTTATTCTAAGAGTAATTAGGAGCATTGAAGATTTCTGGGTCTGAGCATGCTTTAGAAAATTTCCTCTAGCACGAATACATAGGGTTGAAGAATTATAGGAATGTGTAGAGAAAGAAACTGTAGACAAAAACTCAAGATATTAGAAGATGTAATAATTAATGTTGTGTCAATTTGACAGCTAAGAGATGCCCAAATTGCTGGCAAAACATTTCTGGGCGTGTCAATGAAAGGGTTTCTGGAAGAGATTAGCTTTTGAAACAGTAGACTAAGAAAAGCAAATTGCCCTCACAAATGTGGATGGGCATCATCCAAACTCTTGAATTAGAGCACAAAGACAGAAGAAGGTTAAATTCCCTCTTCTTGTTTGAGTCATCTATTCTGTTCCTGGACATCAACCCCCCAGTTCTCAGGTCTTCAGACTTGGACTGGGACTTACACCATTGGCACCCCTGGTTCTTAAGTTTTGGGGCTTGAATTAAAACTACACCACTGGTTTTCTTGGACCTCCAGCTTACAGATGGCATTTTGTGGCATTTCTTGGCCTCTATAGTCACAGGAATCAACCCCACTTAATAAATCTTTCTACTCTGCTTCCTGGTTGCTTTCCTCTGCCATTCCATTCTGCCATGATATTCTGCCTCATGTTGGGCTCAGAGCTATAGATCAGTCATTTATGAACTGAGGTCTCTGAAACCATGACCCCAAATAAGCACTCCCTCTACATTGTTCTTCTCAGATCTTTTGGTCATAGTGACAAAAAAGCTGACTAAAACAGAAATTGATGGCAAGAAGTGGAGACATTGCTGTGACTAATCTGACCATGTGATTCAGAAGCATTTGGAGCTGGTTTGCAGGGGGGAGGAATTTGGAAAAGTTTAGAGATGCAAGTTTGAAAACTTTTAGAATGTTGTAAGCAGAGCTTAACTGATGATTGGGGTGAGAACTCAGAAGACCAGAATGGCCTATAGAACTGTAGACAGCAAACACTGGCATCATGACATTTCAGAGGAGGAGGACTCTATTGGAAATTAGAGTAGGGGCCAATTCATGTTATGTTGTGGCAAAGAATTTGTCTACATTTTCCCCATGTGCTGAGACTTTCCGTGAGGCTGAATTTAAAGAAGATGGAATAATTATCTGGTGGAAGAAATTTCTAGGCAGCAGAAATTGTAAGCAGTGACATGGATATTGCCGGAGGCCTTTAGTCAAGTTTACTATGATAATTAGGAGCAGAAAGTAGAGCAGAAAGATTTTAAAATTTGGCAATTCAGCTTGCAAAGTGTAAATAAAACTATGGCCAGGGAAGGTGTAGTGGTTAAAGAGATTACACCCACTAAAGGAATGCTAAGTACTTTACCCAGAAACAATAAAAAAAGGTGGCTTGAGGAAAATTCACAAATTGGCAAAACCATATCCATCTCAGGTTCAAGGATGTTAAAGTCAAAATTCCTTTGAGAAGAGACCACTAGGGTGCCCTGTTTGCAGAGGTATCTAAAAAGTTATTTTCACCAGACTCAGCTGCCCAGGTACTCAGAGGTTGCTGCAGCCATGTTCCCAGGAGGGTGTGGCTACCCTTAAATAGTGGCAGAATTTGGCATTCACCACATGGTGCTCGTTCTGCAGGAATGCAGGATAGTGGAGGTAAAGAGTCATGGAGGCTTCCATCAGGATTTCAAAGGAAGGCCTGGGAGGTCAGGCAAAGGGTAGCAGGGTCAGAGTCCCTGTGGGGTGCCCCTGAGATGGTGATGCATGAAGAAGTGAGGAGGATGACAAAACGATAGTGGAAAGTCCCAAGATTAAGAGATGCCATCCATACAGGTCATCTTCTGAGGAAACCTGCAGGAACGAAGCAGAAACAAGTCAAGAGAGAGGCCCTGTGGGCTGCGACAGGTGAGGCCACACGGGTGGAGCTACACAAGGCTTTTGGAGAGAACATCATATGCCATGTGCCCTAGATGCTGGAAGTGGAGCTACAGGACTTGTTTGTCCAGCCGGATCTCAATCATGCTTTGGTTTCATCCCCTCTTTCTGTGCTCCTGTTTCTCCCTGGTGGAAGGGAAATGTTTACTCTGCTATTATATATTTGAATGTGTAACTTGATTTTTGATTTTTACTGTCACAGCTAAGAGTTTGTCTTTAGTCTCAGAAGAGATTTTGGACTTGGACTTTTGGACAATGCTGGAAATGTTAAGACTATGGGGATTCCTGGAAATAGACTAAATGTATTTTACACTGTGAAATGGGCATAAGCTTTTGGAGGCCAGGGGTAGAATGTTAGGTTTTAGATAAGAGGTGTAATCCCAAGAGCTCATGTGTGAGAGAATGCAAGAATTCTTAGAGATGAAATTACTGGATTATGAAAGGTAATGGCCTAATCAGTGGATTAACCCAAGGATATGGATGAACTGGGTGGTAACTACAGGCAGGTAGAGTGTGGCTGGAGAATGTAGTTCTCTGGGGGTGTACCTTTGGAGTGACATTTTGTCCCTGTAACCAGAGCTCTCCTAGCTACCTGGCTGCCCTGTCGTTTCCTGAGCTGCTCTCCTCTACCATGCCCTTCTGCCATGATGTTCTGCCTCACCTTAGGCCCAGAGCTACGAAGTTGGCCATCTATGGACTGAGGCCAGTGAAAGCATAAGCTCCAAATAAACTTTCCCTCCTCTGTTGTTCCTCTTGGATCTTTTGGTCACAGCAATGAAAATCTGACTAAAATGGGAGTCCAGTCCCCCCCCCCCTTTTTCTGTTTTAGTATTGTGGTAACCTGAAGCCATTTTTTAGTTTCTATTTTGTGTGATAATCCATAATGTAGACCACTCTAGTGACTATGGGAAATGTATGTGTGGGACATATAAGCTTGCTAGGGTTACCATAATAATACACCACAGACAGGGTGGTATAAATGAATGAAATTTATTTCTCACATTTATAAAGTTAGAAACCCAAGATAAAAATGTTAGCAAGTTTAGCTTTTCCTCAGGCCTCTCTCCTTGGCTTCCAGACAACCACCATTTGCTTTGTCCTTACACGGTCTTTCTGCTGTTTGTGTGCATCCCTGGTATCTCTCTCCTTCTTTTTTTTTTTTTTTAAGAGAGAGAATTTTTAATATTTATTTTTTAGTTTTCGTTGGACACAACATCTTTGTTTGTATGTGGTGCTGAGGATCGAACCCGGGCCGCACGCATGCCAGGCGAGCGCGCTACGGCTTGAGCCACATCCCCGGCCCTCTCTCTCCTTCTTATGAGAATATACCAGTCAATTTGGATTAGGGCCCCAACCTTATGATCTCATTTAACTTTAATAACCTCCTTGCAGACTTTATCTCCAAATTTCTTCACATTGTTTGTAAGGTCTTCAAGATATGAATATTGGGAAGACACAGTTAAGTTCATAAAGGAAGAAAGGGTCATAGTAGTCTGCTTCATAGGCAGTCATCTCTGAGAGAGTTCTTGAAGGTTAGGGTTCCTCAAAGCATTCATTTTGATACTTTATCTAATGTAGCAATCATATCTACATGTCCACAAACAAATGTGTGTACACATGCAAAATCTGAAAAGAAAATGTCTGAGAGTAGTATAGAGGTAGAATCAATAATCAGTGAAATCAGTAATCCATAAAATAGAAATTAGGAAAAATTAAAATTATTAGAAACAAAAAATGATTAATAAATTTTAAATTGTATTGTGAAACAAAACATGCAGTTACATAAGATTTTGTATGTTATCTGACATTTATGTTTTCTAAAAGATAAACAGTGAAGCATGAGAAATAAATAAAAACTCATTAAAAATCTTTCTCTGTATCTCTATCTATATGCCCTATTGGTTCTGTTTCTTTAGAGAACAGTGATTAATACAGAAGGCTATAGGATGAGTATGAAAAAAAGTAATGAGAATTTGAGCTAATGAAAGAACTGAAAATAACAAGAAAGACAGTTGTAAGAGTTATCATCAAAGAATAGCCTGTTGGTGCCTGTTGGATGTAATGAGTGAGAAAAAATCTGATATAGTTTCAAAGATTTGCATCTGAGTAACACTAGAACAGTGCAACCAATGCAATATGGAATTCAGAAGTGGACACTCAAAGGTGAGAGGAGATGACGGAAGACGAGAAGGGAATAGAAATCACAACATGCTTCAATTTGATTTCCTGGGCTTGAGGCAATGGTGGGATAGTCAGCTTTAGGAATTTCCATATTAGGAAGTTTAATAACATTCTAAGGACACAGGCCTATTGCTAAACCAATAGCAGACTGAGTCCAGTCTGTCTTTAATGCCCGCAGTTACCTTTCTTGAGTTCATCTTCACCCCAGGTGTCCAGGAGTCTCACCTTCCTCAGTTTCTTTCCCCATGCCAGGTATCCCACCTTGGGGACTTATTTAAGCACCCTCCCATCCTCTAGCTAGCCTTCTCCCTAAGAGACTGGCATGTGGTCGCTAAATTCCAGGCTGTTAAGAGAGAGCCCGGTTATCCACAGATAGATCTCCCCAACAGCGTTTGCTGGCCTAGCCTGGAGTCCTCCTGCTCTGCCCCCCACAAGGAGCTATGGACTTCAACCATGTTACTACATCATAACCAAGAGTACCCAGGATAGTGCACTGGGCTCACCAGCCAAATTAGCCTCTCTGCTGAGCCAAATCTGCCTGCTCTGGCATGTCTCCCACTCTAGTTAGCAAATCACGGGACCAACCTTGGCCCTTTCATGGCCTATGTGATCCTCCAGATTGACAACAGAGAACAAAAAACTGCTGAACACCAACTGTGTCCAAGTATGGGTACCAAATACACTCAAGCTAACAGAGGGACTGGGGAAATGAAGTTCTTCAGGAAGGCCTTTGGATGTTGCCAGAGGCAGGGGCAGAATCCCTGAAGCTGCTATAATCCATCTTATTGAGAATAGCAATTCTTAAGAAAGTAGATCTTGGTGAAGTTTGTTTTAATGATGGTGTGTGTGTGTGTGTGTGTGAGTGATCTCTAAAGGTGGATGCACTGAACTAGTACGATCTACAGAGGATCACAGGCCAAAGTCAGATTATGAATCTGAAAGAATGTAAAATAATCAGGCAAATGTGGAAAAGCACAGAAAAGGTGGGATTCACAAGGAAACTGTAGCTACTAGGATTGCAAGCTCTCTGTGTCATACCTTGTGTATAAACTCTGGCCTCCTCAGTGAGCAGGCAGTGAGTAGCAATAGCAGATTGAGTGACAAGTGCCGGGAAACATCTAAATGCTTGTTTACGGTCAGTTAGTGACAATGATTGTTCAGAAGGCCTACCTTTTTATATCAGTATCAGGTCTACCCACCCTCCTTCAATCTCAATTTCGTTCTCCAAAAGTGTCTGCATTTCAGACCTAGGTTATTAGAAGAGGGCATTATTTAAATGAAGGAATAAAGTACATGGTGAAAATTGTTGAGCATTGGGAGAAAAAACCTTGGGGCATTAAATTCTACAGGTTCACACATGGAAGGACAGGTTATATTCTGCTGTTTTGAAGAGGTTTTATTCCCCTGATATACCTTTTATATAGCATCAGAGTTTCCAAAACACCCTTTATATGACTACTGGAGAATTGCATGTTCAGCATTACCTAATTTGCTCATAAATCTCTTGCCTTTTAATCAGCTAAGTGGCTATCTGCTGAATTTCCCTGATTTATTGATATCTTTTGAGGGCTGAGGATATGTCCAGATACTAAGTGATTCAATGAGGATGAAATGGCACATCACCATAATTATGATAGAAACGAGAATCGTGACTAGGCATGCAAAACACCTTGTGGAGACAAGAGTAGACAGTTCTCTTTAAAGGGCAGGCTCCAGAGTTGCAGAGAAAACACGACCAAGCTAGTTTTTCCACAAAAATCTTCCCAACAGCTCTCAAAAGAGTAGCATTTGCATTCACCGACTCAGCAGTTCCACAGGAACCATGACCCCTGAGAATATACTGAGCAGGAACCAGATTATGGCTAAACTAAAAAATTTAAATCTGCATCCTGTTTCTACTTAGCCCCCCAAATCTGTGTGAGCTGCCAAAGGTTTTTCAACTCTTCTAAACCCCCAGTTCTTCAACTGTTAAGCAACAGCAATCTCTGCTGAGGAAATTCATTATAATAACCTTTTTTTAAAAAAATAGACGTGGAAAAAAAAAAGATGGAGGAAAAAAATACACTTGGGGTCTAGGGTTGTAGCTCAGTGGTAGAGCACTTACCTAGCAATGTGAGGCACTGGTTCGATCCTTAGCACCACATAAAAATAAATAAATAAATAAAAAGGTATAATTTCCATCTACAAATTTAAAAAAAAATCAAATACACTAACAGGACAGCATGGTGGTGCTATAAAATGACACTGTTATTTATAGCACAATTTCTGGATTGTTACAATTGTTAAAGCGCCACCTGCTGGAAAGGCCACTGATACATATCAATTGGATGAGATGCTGCTACCATCAGGTTAGAATTGTTAACTGATTGTTAACTGTTACCAAAGAAAACCTAATTTCAAAATACAAATAGTGAACATGGCATAGGCAAAGTCCTCTCTTCTTATAGTGCTACTACAGTCCGGTTGCCCAATTTATCACATCTATACAACACTAGGGAACATTCTAGCAACTCTGTCATTCATAGGAGTCTTTTTTAATGCCATGAATATCTATTAAAATTATTGAAAAATCAATATTGTTCTAATAGGCAAAAAGAATTTAGAGAAGACTCTCAGCTTAAGAATGTGGTGTTTCAAAAGCCTACATAGGCTCTTGATTTTCAAAGGGATCACCACATATTTGAATATTTATTTATTTGTTTGTTTGTAATTTATAGTGCTGGTAATTGAACCACCCAGGCATGCTTTACCACTGAGCTATGTCCCCAGATCTTTTTTAAATTTTTAAATTTTGAGACAAAGTCTAGCCAGGTTGCCATGCTATCCTCAAACCTGAGATATTCCTGGATCTGCCTCCTGAATAACTGAGATTACAGGCATGCAGCACTGTAACCTGCTTAATGAGTACTTTGTCATAAAAATCTAGCATGGTGGTGTGAACCTATAATTCCAGCTACTCAGGATACTAAGCCAAGAGGATCAAAAGTACAAGACCAGTCTGGGCAACTTAGCAAGAACCTGTCTCAAAAAAAAAAAAAAATGTTTTAAAGGGGATGGGCAGGTCTGGGGATATAACTCAGTACAGAGCACTAGCATGGCATGCATGAAACCCTGGACTCAAACCCCTGTACAAAGAAAGAAAAGGGGAAGGGAGAGAGGGAAGAGTTCGGGAAGGCAGTTTTAATAGGTTTCAGAGAATGAAAGTATATTTATTCAAAAAAGTAAAAATCCCATTGTGGCCTTTCAGATTCCTACAAATGACCTGTAAGCTCAGGATCAATTTCCCTCAATCCCACAGTAGCCCCCAAATATGTATGTCTGCCTCACCTCACAGGAGACATGATTCTAAAAAATTGGATATAAAAGATCTTGAATATATGAAGTCATTTAATGTCCACCAGGGGATTCAGTGAACCTAAGAAAACACACAATAACTATATTTTGTGAATTCAAGATCTTTATTTAGCCCCAATTGTTGTATTATACTTTTATAAAAAAAATTTTTTACAAACACAGTTTTCTGAAAGTGTCATTTTGGTGTTTGATATTATACTGATGCTGCATGTTAACACTTTACATTGAAAAAGAATCATAAAAATCTCATGGCATTACAAACATTTTGGTAGGAAGTGGTGTAGAGCTCTCTATCAACTAATGGAGGCTTCCTAGGCTCTGGGGCATACTATTCTCTGAAAAATCATTCATTTTATGTTTTCATTTTGATGATAATCTATTTTCTTTACCAGTTATACAAATAAAGTTTTCTCCTTGCTGTGATAATTTGCTGTAAGACTTAGTTTTCTGAGCTGAAACAATAAAATGAGATCAATAGGGAATATTTCTGGGAGTCATGAGAATTTTTGTTAAAGGATAACATCCACATATTTGCTCAGGTTTGAGAAATCTTTGCATACGGTGTAAAGCTGAAAATGTAGAAGGGATGTTCACCGTCACAGACTTTAAGATCACAGTCTGCTCTGGGCCCTGGAATGGAGGAACAAATGTGACCAGTGAGGACCTGGGAATGATGGAGGAGAAATATTTAAAAAGAGAAAGAGCATACAATTGAGAGAGGGTTCTAGGCTACTAATTTCCAGTTTCATGCTTCCATATTATTCATTCTTTTATCTCAGAACCTCTCAAATGCTGCCCCACCCATTTTTCCCACCATATGCAATCAGTGGCCAGGACTCATCTGTGCCCAAAGGCCACAAGGCCTGTGGATAACTGCCTCAGCAGGACAAAACCCCAAAGTTTTCAACAGAGGAAACCTGTTCCAGAACCACCCAGGACCATCCCTACTCCTGAGCACTTGGCCCAGGCTGGACAGCCTGCTTTCAGACCCTGCCCCAGGCTGGTTCCCTCCTGGGTATTCTGCTCTCTCACATGTACTTCTGAGATACCCGTGGCGGAGCCCACACCTTGTCTCCCTCTCACCCAAAGGTTTTGGTCCTTAACACACAGAAGAAACAGATCCTAGTCTTGGGTTCTGCTCTATTTTGGTATATCTATTTTTGATACATTGTTCAGTGTTCCTTTCTAAAATCTAACCACTGAGTACAATCCAGTGCTATAGAGGGTTCATTCCGAGACTTGTAATTTCCCCAAGTGTCTCTAGCAGTCGGTGGGTTCTGCTTTCTCCTGGTGCTGCACAGGTGTGTGCCATCCTCTCCAGCTACAAGATCGCAGATTGGGTCTCTGGGAGACCACTCTCCTCAAGCTTCAGTCCAAGGTTGTCAATTCCAATGCTGGTGACTGGGGGCACATTGCTCTCCGCTGGCTCTGCTGTGCGCGTCGGGGTGGAGCAGTACAGGATAAACCCCACCATGATGACAGTAAAGGACAGGATATAGAGTCCTGAAAACTGGGAGAAGAAAAGAACAAACAATGCAAAGCGCTCCCGCATATACACCCCTTTCGTCTATAGTCCTTTGAAGGTTACCTTCTCTTTATCTATTTCTGAAAGTTCTGTAAGAAGAAGCTAAATGCCCCAGACCCTCCCATGTATACTGGTGAATGCACGGGCTATCAAAACACCTGGCACATCAGCCAACTACAGCCTTGCATCTTTAGGGAAATGGAACCTTGCCTTGCTTTGTGATAAATTTAGAGTACCTTACCCAGAAACCAATCCAACAAAGTGGAGGAAATAAAAGGCCAGGATGAATGCCACGAGAGAGTCCATTTCAGATCCTAGACACAGTTTACCATATTGTTATAAAACAGAAGGACACAGAACCTAAGACAAAATATGGATGCACAGATGTCATATCTACTCAATAACTTCTCAATCTGTGTATCATAATTTGGATCTTTCGTGTCCTCCATAAAGCTCATGTGTTAATCAATGCAGGAATGTTCAGAGGTGAACTGATTAGATTATCAGAGCTGTAACCTCACCAGTGGATTAACCCATTTGATGGAATAACAATTTGAATGGACTACTGGGTGGCAACTGTAGGCAGTGGGGCATGGCTAGAGGAAGTAGGCTACTGGGGGTGTGGCTTTGGACTATATCTTGGGCTATTTCTTGCTCATGTGTGCACATTTGTATTCTCTCCCTCCCTCTTTCCCCTCTCTCTCGCTCCCCTCCCCCTTCCAGTCTGGAGCCAGCCAACCATGGACGGAGCGTCTAAAACCATAATCCCCAAATAAATTTTTCTCCTATAAATTGTTCTTGTCAGGTATTTTGGTCACAGGGACAAAAGCTGACTAACACATCTTGCTATTTCAATAAATTTCATTTTGTTATACTAGAATGAATTATCCTGTTTCTGTAGGAAATTATTACATAGTAAAATTTATGATGGACTGCACAGATTCAGATTTTTAGAGCTAGAAAGTGATTAAGACACCATTTTTCAAAAGAGTCTGAAGCCCAAAGAGGAGAGTGGGGTGACGACAGCCACAAGAATGAAACTGCAGGAGACACTGGCTACCCTCTCTGCTCCCAGAAGGACCAATAGAACTGGAGCCACTCTGACAGACACACCATAAGAATGCAGAGCAGTTTTGGTGACTTCTTCAAATGATTCTTTTTATTCCTAAAAAATGATTCTTTTTAGGAATAAAAACATCTACCCAGGGCAAAATGCAATACAGACAGAAAGCTAATTCATTGGGTATATATTCCAAAAATGACATCTGACATATCTCCCAAAATTTAAACAAGTTATATTAGGTACCTTGTAAATGTTCTCTTACATGAATTGAAGATCCATACAAAAATTCAAGTATTAAATAAATTAATAAAATCAATATAAGTGGTTCCCTCTTACCCATGATTTCACCTTCCTTGGTGTCTATTACCCAAGGCAACAAGGATAAGAACAGTACAATAAGACACATTTACATAACTCTTATTACAGTTTATTATTATAATTGTTGTCAGTAGTCATCATTACTGTGCCTAATTTATAAACTTTATCTATAGATAGATAGACAGATAGATAGATAGATAGATAGATAGATAGATAGATATAGGGTTCAGTGCCATTCAGTCAGTTTCAGGTACTCCCTGAAGGTTTTGGAACACACTGTATTTGCTTTTATATTAGTATGACAAATAAAGCACAGAAAGAAAATTACTGAAGACTAATCAAGAATGGTGAAGTAAAAATTATGGAAACTACGTGCAGTCGAGGTGGCTCATGCCTGCAATCCCAGTGGGTCAGGAAGCTGAGGCAGGAGGATGATGAGTTCAAAGCCAGCCTCAGCAATTTAGCGAGGCTCTAAGCAACTCAGAAAGATCCTGTCTCTAAATAAAATACAAAATAGGGCTGGGAATGTGGCTCAGTGGTCCAGTGCCCTTGAGTTCAATCCCTGTACCAAAAAATAGAATATTTTTTTTTAATTATGGAAACTATGTAGCATAAGTAATGCATAATTAAATGCCCAGGATTTTTTTTTTCTTGATAGAAGTAAATTCAGTTCATGAATGGTCCTGTTAAACTGATTTTAAAATGAAGAATGGGGGTAGAAGGGCATGTTATGTTATTCAGGTCAGTAGATGTATTGAATTAACTTAGGTTTTATATTATGTCCATTAAAAAAGGGTTTCAATAAGAGGATTACAAAAAGAGCAGTAAGAAAACAGAATGGGCAAGGGGAAGGAAAGAGAAAGATTACAGAAAGAGATGAAAAGGAAAGCAAGACACATCCCTAAAGGTAGGTTTGTGAAATAAGTGACCTTCTATGGAACACCATTGGGTTTGACATGCTAATTTTCAAAGATGCTTATTTCCTCTTAATATTAATCTTCATAAAGAACAGAATGGCCACAGCTCTCCTCCCAAGGCCCGACAGCCTTCACCAGATTCAATGATGTTTCAGAGCTAGTAACAACATCAAGCAGAGCAGTTGAGTTACCTTCTTACCACTGGCTTTAATTCTTATATCTAGCATTTAGCATGGTGGTGTCAACAGATAGCTGGTGTCTAACGGATGCTTGTAGGGGCAACATTGATTCAGAGACTATTAGGGGAAGTTAAAGCTATTTAGAATATCCTAATTTTTTTTTTTTAAGATGGAGTCCCACTATGTTGCCTAGGCTGGTCTTGAACTCACAGACTCGAAAAAATCCTCCTGACTCACCCTCCCACGAACCTGGCATGCATCTCTGCACCCAGCTCATTAAACTTTTAAAGTCAGTATTATAAAAAGCAATCACACTCTCCTGTAAAGTGTTCAGAGGTACCTCTGGGGAAAGCTATATAGTTTGTTCAAAACATATCCAATTTGGTTTGGTGGTTTTCAAATGTTCCAAAGAAAAACACTATATCACTCTTAGGAAGAAGGGTGATGAAATGGAGGCACCTTTATTAGAATAGAGACTGAAGGAGTGTGGTAAGTCTCCTAAACAGAGATTATTACCCTTTTTCCTTTATACAATTCTACCCTTTGAGTCTGGATCTATACAGGAAATTTCTGGTAGCCACTTTATTCAACAAGTATTTACTTAAGGTCGATTCCAGAGGAACAGAGTGTTTAAGATCTGACACAGACAAGTGTAAATCTTTTAAACCTCTTTTCAATTGTCTTCTTCAAAAGAATCAAAGTTATTTTGGCTATACAATTTTTTAAATTGGTGGTATACTGGGCTTCCTTTAAAAACTGTCTAAAATGCTAGGTGTTTTCATTACTCCCTGAACTTTTTTCTACATCTACAATTTAGTCTGAAAATCACTGCAGTCCTGCTCTTTGCTCTGTAAGTCTTGAAATGGCCTTTGGACAAAAACAATAAAATCTAATCTGAGTTAGGAATTAGCTACTAGACCAGCAGGGACAAAGGACCATAAAACAAAAGAACTGGAGAGGAATATATAGACTGCAAGTTCCCATTCTAAGAATAATAGTTTAAAGTCATGTACCCCAAAAATGACACAAAAGGGGGCTTTTTCAAGGAAGATTGAAGAGCAAATATTTAAGGTCTAATCTTAATTACTTATTATTAAAAGTTCATTAAATGACATATTTGTTAAGATAAAAGAGTTTATGATAATGACAAGGGAACTTCCACTTAGAAGTTCTTTCTTTCTTTTTTTAGTTGTAGATGAACACAATAAATTTATTTATTTATTTATTTATTGGTGCTGAGGCTCAAAGCCAGTGCCTCACACGCGCTAGGCGAGCGCTCTACCACTGAGCCACAACCCCAGCCCTAGAAGTTATTTCTTTAACCTTTGCTCCTTTTTGGACAATATTTTACTTATGATAGGAGAGTAAAAGTTAAACTACTAGAGATAAATCAATATGTTTGGTTAAAAAAAATTAAACAGCACTGGTGAGACAGGTCATAAATTTTACTTCTGCCCCCAAATGCTTTGTTTGAGTACAGAAGCTATCATGGGCCTGGAAAGAAAGTATGGAAACGCCACCATCCCCTAGTGGCAGTCATGAGAAATGCAACCACAGAACCAAGAAGCAGCTCAGTACCTTAAGAAGTATTTTGTAGCCCTTGACAATTCTCATGGGGGGGGGGGGGAATGGGCCTGTCAGGACCACTTCTCAGATTCACTTTGACATTTGTTACTTTTTTGTGATGCTTCCAATAAACTATAAATACTCCTTCTGTCTTAATTCAGTAATATCTTAACCAAGTCTGCAAAGATAAAATCTGATTTCTGTCTTCCATCGCTTTGCAAGACAAAGGTTTACAGTTCATAAGCAACAATTTCTGAGAACCCAGTGAGCTTCATGTATCAAGTTCAGATAAGTATGTGAGTTCATGGCTGGTTCCTGGGAAAGAGCATACATCAGCATAAAGGATTACTATGTGGATACAAAGTTTACTAGAACAAAGAAATATAGCTGCTATCCCTTACTGAAATTAAAATTATCAGGTAACAGCCAACATGGTAACTATCTGCTCCACGATTACGGAGAAAGAGAGCAAGCAGGTCAACCAGCCTCTATTGTGGGTATGATGGAGGAAAAAAAGCTTCTAAGAGAGCAGTTCTCAAAGTGTGATCCAAAGACCTTTGAGGGAACCCCTTGAGGGGAATCTGTAAATTCAAAACTATTTTCACAATGATACTAAGATAATATCTGCCCTTTTCACTTCCACTGTCTTACAAGTGCACAGTGGAATGCTCCAGAGGCTACATGACATGTAATCACAAGGCTGAATGAAGAAGCAGATGCAAGATTCCAACCGTTTTCTACTAAGCTGAACATTAAACAGATTCTTTGAAAAGTAAATCAGGACTGGGATTGTAGCTCAGTGGTAGAGCGCTTGCCTAGCCCATGTGAGGCACTGGGTTCAGTCCTCAGCACCAATCAATACATGGGCCAAGGAACTAAACAGACACCTCTCAGAAGAGGATATACAATTAATTAACAAATATATGAAAAAATGCTCAACATCTCTAGCCATTAGAGAAATGCAAATCAAAACTACTCTAAGATTTCAACTCCAGTAAGAATGGCAGCTATTAAGAATATAAACAACAATAAGTGTTGGAAAGGATGTGGGGGGAAAAGGCACACTCGTTCATTGCTGATGGGACTGCAAATTGGTGCAGCCAATATGGAAAGCAGTATAGAGATTCCTTGGAAAACTGGGAATGGAACCAGCATTTGACCCAGCTATCCCACTTCTTCTTGGTCTATATCCAAAGGACTTAAAAACAGCATAGTACAGGGACACAGCCACATCAATGTCTATAGCAGCACAATTCACAATAGCTAAATTGTGGAACCAACTTAGATGCCCTTCAGTAGATGAATGGATAAAGAAAATGTGGTATATATTCACAATGGAATTACTCGGCAATAAGAGAATAAAATCAGATAAAGGATGGAGTTGGAGAATACAATGCTAAGTGAAGTAAGCCAATCCCCCAAAAAACAAATGCAGAATTTTTTTTTTTATATAAGGAGACTGATTCATAGTGGGGTTGGGAGGGGGAGCATGGGATGATTAGACAAATTCTAGATACGGCAAAAAGATGGGAGAGGAAGGGAGGGGTCATGGGGGTAAAAAAGATGATGGAATGAGATGTACATCATTATCCTAATTACACATATGAAGACGTGAATGGTGTGAATATACTTTGTATACAACCAGAGATATGAAAAATTGTGCTCTATTTGTGTAATATAAATTGTAATGCATCTGCTGTCATATATAACAAATTAGAATAAAAAATACATAAAAATGAAAAATAAAATAAAGGTATTGTGTCCATCTACAACTAAAAAATAAGATATACTAATCTTTAAAAAATGTAAATCAATTTCATTTTTTAAAAATCTTAGACAACATAATTTTTCATAAAAATATTATTTATGCTATTATGTACTATATGAGTTTATTATTTTCTCAATGTGTTAATAAATGAATATTTTTAAATTTCTCAGCTTTAATTTCCAATATGATAAATAATAGGGAATAGTGACTTGAGCTCTCAATTTTTAAGCATTTCAAAGTGTCCTGAGATCAAAAAGTAAGGAAAATGCTGCACTAAGAGTTCTCAAATAGGCTGTGAAGTCAAAAAAATATTTACTTATTTGGTTCTCTCTGTTGTATGAGACAACATGATGAATTCATTAACTTGAAATTCTCATTTTATAAATGAAAATGGGAGGGTAGGAAGTTCAGTGAAAAGAAAATTGGATTGCTAGAAGAGAAAGAAGAGGATGACAACTTAAGATCTGGTCATGACTTCACCACTAACCAGTGGTAAAGCCTTGCTCACTAAGGCTAACCAACTTAACTACATATAACTTCCCTGGGCCTTTGTTTCCCATCTCTAAAATAAAAATAATCAGTAATTCTCGAGAGAGGGTGGTCCAGACTGAGGATACAATTTTTTCAAATTACATATTCATTCTCTTGCTTCCCCTGAGGACGCTGATTTATTTCCTCCCACCCTATTCCCCTTGATCATTAGTGCATTTAGCAGAAACTATTAATGATGGGAGTGGGTTATGCTTATGGTGTGCTGTGATGCTCTGGAGACAGAAAAAAATCTGAAAAACCACTGGACTGAACTACCTTTTAGGTCCCTTATGATACAAGATTACTGCCAAAGAGGAACCCATTGCAATCACACACTCGTGATAATGTACCTTTTCCTCCTTCCTTTCCATCAGGTGTTGCAGACTCTATATCTGGGCAAAGAGTGAAGAGAAAAGCCCCAAGTGCTCAGTCTAGTTTGCAAGGTCAATAGCATCTCTCTCGGATTGTTTGGTTATCACCTGGCAAGACATATTAGCATTTCCAAAACCTAGTGTTCTTGGCTAAATCAAAAAAAAAGTACACTGCATTTCGCCCTTTAGAATAACTCCAGAAGGGCGATTCTTATTTGGACTGATTTTCTAATTTGGAAACAAAAGGAGTTAGGCTTGTCCAGTGAAATCCTTGTCAAAAGGATGAGGTTTTATTTTTGGATAGAGAGTTTAAAGAAACCTGCTTAAAGAAACTTCTTTTCCACCAGGTAAGTGTTCTTATTTGAACATGATCTATTTTCTTACCTTATAACCAAACAGAAAGAGTCCAAAGAAAAGGCTGTAGAGATCAGCTGTCAGGATGCCCAAGTTGACAGAGGTGGCACTAGTGACTTTAATCACCAATGGCATGAAGCTGTATAGGCAAAACATACAGAGAGCAAATGCCACAAATAGCAGGGCTGTGGAAAAATGGAATATCTAATATTATGGGGAGAAATCACAAGACAAAGTGGCTTAAGCTTGGTTTCCATATAAAACTCCCTGATCCTTTAACACACTATCTACAAAGCTTCTCCTCATAGTAGTACTGCAAATGCGACTACAAAGTTCTCTGGAAAATAATAACAAAATACC
Organism: Callospermophilus lateralis; assembly: GCF_048772815.1. Lineage (NCBI taxonomy): Eukaryota > Metazoa > Chordata > Mammalia > Rodentia > Sciuridae > Callospermophilus > Callospermophilus lateralis. Next base: position 119,481,737 of record NC_135306.1, on the reverse strand, counting down.
AAGCTGTGATGTAGATGACAAGCCTTAAAAATCTAATAGGGTGTTGGATGATGAAGACCATAATATCTTGCTTAGAGTGTGACTGAGTTAACAGCTCTTATCACCCTCTGCTATCCTATCCACCCTCCCAGGGCAAATGATTCTGTGATAAAAAGTCAATAAAAACAGACTCAATGTCATGTGTCAAGAGAAATCACTCATTATCTTTTGTTCCTTTTATTTGTTTGGTCACTAGGGTATGGTTTGTATAACTGGATTCAGAATAAAGTATTTTTAGAACATCCAAGACAGATATGAGATCTTTGTATTTTGTACATCACATTAAATTAAATGCTCCAAGGCAGCACAATATAACTATCCTCTTTGGGACAGTGCTAGTCATGTGGATGCTGATCACAATATCAATGTTTCCGCTTTGTATCTACTTCTTTAACCTTGTGCTAAGCTCAGTGCAAATATATACATATATTCATTTTCTCTCTCTCTCTCTCTCTCTCTCTCTCTCTCTCTGTTATTTAATTGAATCAAGTTATTCAAGCATGGTACATAATCTTCAGTGACATTTATGTACTGTTTAACTTCTTTCCACCCATCATTAAATACGGCTCAACTTTGAAATGTTTTGAACAACCAATATAAAAAGAAAAATACGGCTCAAATCTTTCTTCACTCTCTTAACATTTTCTTCAGTTTTATTTTTGTGCAGACACCTAGCAATGTCAGATGAGAGGAGCAACCAGAGGTGGTGAGTGATTACACAACCTTCGATGCTTCCAGTTAATGCTTCACAAATTACAACAAGCAGATGGCAACCTTCACGCGTTGGAGGACCTAAATACAGATCTAATTGAAAGCTAGTGTGACGAAGTTCAGTCATCAGTCTTGTTCAGAATTCATAGTTTGTTTTTTTTTTAAAGCTATTCCTGGAGTTAAAAATTAAAAATTAATTTTATAAGGGTTCATCTACCAATTCTCAGAGAAAACTCAATGTAAATCTCTATCTTCAGTGAGATTTTACAAAGACACATAAATATTATTAAAATGAAGCATTTGTTTTTTGGTGTGCCTTTTGTCAGTTGGGGATAGAACACAGATAACAAAATTATTATTTATTTACATACCAATTTTCCAGTCCCAGTGAATGCTGGCAATATCCTCATATTCCACAATCAATCTAAGATAAAAACAAGAGGTTGCAGAGAGAGCCACATATTAATTTTTACTATTTCATAAGTAGTTTAGTTGCTATACTTCAGCAAAAGTAAGGAATTATGTTGACTTTTGAATTTTTCTTAGGAAATAATTATCTTCAATAAAAAAGACAAAGAATAAAACCAAAGGAGTCCATAAAGATATGTCAGACTCAGCCAGGTACATTGGCACACACCTATAATCACAGCTGCTCAAAAGGCTGAGGCAGGAGGATTTCGAGTTCAAAGCCAGCCTCAGCAACTTAGCAAGGCCCTAAGCAACTCAGTGAGGCCTTGTGTCTAAATAAAAATATTAAAAAGGGCTGGGGAGGTGGCTCAGTGGTTAAGCACTCCTGGGTTCAATTCCTGGTACCCCACCACCACCAAAAAAAAAAAAATGATATGTGAGACTCCCTTGCGAGTGTTCTTCAACAGCAATCAGCTATAGAAGGAAAACATGGCATACTCCTTTCCCTTGAACAAGATTAGAAAGTTAATGTGTTAACATTTTTTCGAAAATAATTTTAAAAGAAAAAGTTCTTACTGGCAAGGCCTCCACAACATTGTAGTCAGGAATCCTATGGAATCCCACATGCATAAGAAAATAAAACATAATAATATTGATGTTTAACAATCCTCTAATAAATCTTTATCAGCTTTCTATTTCAGAAGTGAATTTGGGCTTAACCGAACAAATGAATATTAGTAGTTAGAAAGCAATCTCTGATATATTTGCTTAGTTCATGCTTAAGAAAAATCTTAGACACTTACAGCTGTATGCCACTGATAATTGTTCCAAATAAGCCCACCATTCCTAAAAATTCCTGTCTGCTCAGCTTCTTCACAATGTATTCTTCACACACATTAGAAACGGCATAGAGGGAAGCTCCAAGCAGGACCAAGAGGTCACCAATCAGCACATCACTCCCTACAGGCAGGCAAGACACAAAGAGGAATATATTGTCAATAAGTGAACTAGGGGTTTACCTGATTCCTGTTCATTTAAGTAAGATTTTTATTTAACCCTGGTTTCTAGAAGTTCATACGATTCTCACTATATGGCAAAGTTTTCATATTTTTACTCCTCAATAACTGGAAAATAATATTATATTCCATAATATGAGGCCTCAGAAAGTGATTCTATAACTTGACAAATTCATGGAATTTGTGTAAGGGGATATATTAAAAACCACAGGGCAGGAAGCATGGAAACGCTCTTGTCTAAATGTGGCACAAAGTCTAAATTTCACCAAAGTCATCTACAGTGACTTTAGATGTCACCAGAGAACACCAAGTCTCATTTTTGATAAAAACAGAAAAACAAGAAGACTCTACAGTAGATTTTTCAGTAACTAATCTAAATGTTCATACCAAAAGAAGATGACTGCAAATATGCAAAGAAACGACTCTCTCATGAGACAAAATCAGAAACTATTTACTGAGAAGAAAAAAAAAAGAGCAGGGAAGGACTGTGGGCAGTAGGAACAGGAAGATTGTTTTGTGGAAACAGTTACAAAACACCAGAAACAAGTACAGCTGAAAATAAAATGTAAAAGACATGTTTACTGCCTTTGACTGCATCTTTGCAAAACTAAAAGTGTAAACATGAGCAAAACTTTTCTGTGACTGAACCATAAAGAAATAACACACAAGTTCTTACCTGAGTTGTCGTCCCTCCCAGCTAAGATGTCTGCACCAACCATGGTTCCTACCCCCAACAGACAGACAAACACAGCAATGAAGTGGATCACTCTGTATCTTGCACGAAGAACAAACCACGAGAGAGCCATCAACACAGGAATCCCAAAGCAATCCAAAAGCTTCAAGGAAAGAAAAATAAACAGCTTCAAAACTCTCTCATAAGCTAAAAAATGGCTACTAATAATAGGAAGCAGTATTTCTTGGGCATTTATTATTGCCAGTCCTGTATGCTAAGTGCTTTACCTGGACTAACTCATTTAAAAATCCTTACAACAACCCTGTGAGCTTGGAATTATAATCACATTTTATACATGAGAAAACAAAAGCACAGAGAGAAGAAAAGAGTTGCCCAAAACCATATTGTCCAAAGTGGGATGGCTGGTCGCTGAACCCAAAAATTCTATTCAGAGGCATATGCAATTTACCTCTACACTCCCACTTATGTTTATCCTAAAATCCAGAAGGCACACTTTCCTTCCTGCATTCATCTCTTTACTCAGTCAACAAATATTTATTAAACACTTGACATGTGCAAGACACTGTAAGAGGAGGTGGGAATACAGAGGTGAACAAGATAGATACAAGGCCTGTCCTCAGGAGTTATACAAGGTTAACAGATATGGAATAAATAATCACAAAACCAGATAAGTAACTGCAAAAGGGGAATGTGCTACAAAGAAGTAAAGGTCACATTGAAAGAGGAAGTAGAACCCTCTCCCTGATGAGTATGTGACCCCATGACAAGACGGTTTGTTCAGACAATGGTTTGTTCAAACTCTTGCTTGTTTTCATCACATGCTCCTCCATCACCTGTTAATCCTAGGTCCAGAAAACACTTGTACCCTGATATTGCCCATCTCAAAGACAGGGACATTAAGGGTGTCAAAATTATACAAATCCAAAACTATTTGCAAAATAAAAGAAAAATAAAGATCACACTTACTTCTTAATTTTGCAAAACTATGTAAATTCAAGGATAAAATATAAATAAGGATAATTCATGATGCTTTCCAGTATATATATGCCTTACACTAATAATATCCAAAAACTTCTGGGTTTGGATTACCCTGTTTTTTGTTGTTATTTGGTTGGTGAGTTTGGTTTGATTTGGTTATTTGTTTAACTCTTGTCCATGATTCTCTCTGAATCTGTTTAGTCATAGACAAGGCAGATCTCTAAATCTCCAGCAGCCTGTCTGATCCTATCTGCCTTTTACTGCAGTATCATCACTGGAATCCAACAAACCATGTAGAAATGGGCACCTTGCCTTGTTATTTATTCCAGCTGCAATTCTCTAATCTCCTAAGTGCTTTATTGAGTTTGCCTGAATAACAAGCCATTAAATGATGCAAATGATAATAGGCTGTCCCGGAAGACACCAGCAGAACCCATCATCATAGCTTAACAAAGTTCTCAAACCAAAAAAAAAAAAAAAAAAGTAGAAAAAGTTCACTCGGAACTGTCACAAAAGACTCCCTATCCAAAAACTGCATCTTAAAATCAGACTTGAATCTGCTCTACCTGTAGCAATTTCGGTAGGCCACAAATGACCTTATGAGGAAGCTGCTGTCACAGGAAAAGCCTCAGAAGCTTTGGCTCTGTCCCTGACATGGTCCAGCTAACTCTATGATCTCAAGCCGGTCACTCTCTGAGTTAAAATATGGAATGAAGGGATCAGACCAAATGATCTCAGGTTCACTCCTATTCTAAAATTCCATAACTTCTCATCTGATACCTAACACCTTCAATCATATATCTACATGAACCAAATTTTCAAAATGTATTCTTGCTGACGGGTGTCTTCTTCGATGCCTTCAGTTCCAAGATTCTCCCTTCATCTTTAAAAAGCATTATAGAGTCACAACAAGAGGGCACTAAGTGAGACCCTTAGGACAGGAGTAGGGAGACACGGATATAAAAACGAGTTAGATCATATTAGAAGCTCCGCAGCTCCACTCGGCCTGGTGACCCAGAGAGAGGCCCAGACTGAGCTGGGGCTCCTTATTCACCAAAGTGTGGCTCCACGGCTCAACATCAGGGTATATATAGGCTTGAAGCTGCCACTGCCACAAAACTGGCATATCGTGGCTTCTATCGAGGGACAACAATAAAGACCTGGTAAGATGTCACCAAGGTCCCTGTGAGCCTGGCTGCACCAGAGGTATCTTTACTAGGGGTGCTAACAGTTATCCTGTTGCTAAGGTAACAGGGAGTCTTGCATAGGGTTGCCTCTCTCTTATTTCTCCTACTAACATCCTACCTCACAAACATCTCAGCCCACCCCCAAGCCACCACTTCTACCATTAGAAACTGTAAACCATTATGCAAACCCATCAACTATATGGTAGAAGATAACCAAACTCATCATTTCTGATTATAGCAACAAAACTGTAAATGTAAAAATAGAAACTAATGGATCTATGGTTGCACATTGGGTACATTGAGTACTGTAATGTTAATCTCCCCCTTAAAGGTGAGGTATTGGTAGGGACATTATAAGACAACAGGTCAAAGCTGTAATACCTCAGATCTACACTGCAAGAGAGGAACACACAGAGACATCATGAAAAACCAAGGGAGGAAAGTGGCCCAAACAAAGCAAAATACTACAACAATACAATCCATAGATAGCACAGTAGATGAAATGTCAGAGAAGGAGTTCAGAATATTCATAACTAAAATGATCTGGGAATTAAAGAATGACCTAAATGAGCAGATACAGGCAAAAATCAATCAATCCAACAAAGAGATAAGAGAACAAATACAAGCGACCATCAATCACACCAACAAAGAGATAAAAGAGCAAAGACAGGTAGCAAGAGATTACTTCAAGAAAGAGAGATTCTGGGGAAAAACAACAACAACAGAAATTCATGAAATGAAAGAAATAATAAGCCAAATAAAAAACTCAATAGAAACCATCACCAACATACTAGATCACTTGGAAGACAGGACCTCAGACAATGAAGACAAAATACACAATTTTGAAAATAAAGCTGACCTCACAATGAAGATGGTAAGAAACAATGAAGAGAACATTCAAGAATTATGGGATAGCATCAAAACACCAAATTTAAGATTTATTAGGATAGAGGAAGGCTCAGAGATTCAAACCAAAGGAATGCACAGTCTCTTCAATGAAATAACATCACAAAATTTCCCAAGCATGAAGAATGAATTGAAAAATCAAATACAAGAGGCCTATAAGACACCAAATGTACAAAATAACAACAGATCTACAACAAGACACATTATAATAAAAATGCCTAGCATACAGAATAAGGATAGAATTTTAAAGGCCACAAGAGAAAAAATATCAGATTACCTATAAGGAAAGACCAATTCAGGTCTCAGCAGATTCTTCAACCCAGACTCTCAAAGCCAGAGATCCTGGAACAACATACACCAAGCTCTGAAAGATAATGGATGCCAACTAAGAATCTTATATCCAGAAAAATTAAGCTTCAGATTTGATAATGAAATAAACCTTCTGTACTAAACAAAAGCTAAAAGAATTTATAACAAGAAAGCCTGCACTACAGAACATTCTTGGCAAAATATTCCAGGAGGAGGAAATAAAAAAACAACAATGAAAATCTGCAAAGGGAAAAACTACAATAAAGGAAAAGCCAACCAAAGGAGAAACTAAGTCAAGTTAAATACCAAAAATAAACAAAATGACCAAAAATACAAATCAGGTCTCAATAATAACCCTGAATGTTAATGGCCTAGACTCACCAATCAAAAGACATAGACTGGCAGATTGGATTAAAAAAATACCCAACAATATGCTGCCTTCAAGAGACTCACCTCATAGGAAAAGATGTCAACAGACTGAAGGTGAAAGGTTGGGATAAAATACACCATTTACATGGTCTGCATAAACAAGCAGGGGTTTCCACCCTCACATCAAATAAAGTAGACTTCAAGCCAAAGTTAATCAAAAGGAATAAAGATGAACATTTTATACTACTTGAGGGAATCATACATCAACAAGACATAACAGTTATAAATATGTATGCCCCAAACAATGGAGCATCTATGTTCATCAATCAAATTTTCTCAAGTTCAGGAATCAAACAGACCACAACACAATAATTCTGGGTGACTTTAACACACCTCTTTCACCACTGGATAGATCTTCCAAACAAAAGCTAAACAAAGAAACTGTAGAACTAAATAATACAATAAATAACTTAGACTTAAGACATATATAAAACATTTTATTTATCAACGAGCGAATACATTTTCTTCTCAGTAGCACATGGATCCTTCTCTAAAATAGACCATATATTATGCCACAAAGCAACTCTTAGTAAATACAAAAAAGTAGAGATACTACCCTGCATTCTTATCAGAGTATAATGGAATGAAATTAGAAATCAATGCTAAAACAAAAAATAAAAGCTATTCCAACACCTGCAGACTAAATACTATGCTATTGAATGAACAATGGGTTGCAAAAGATATCAAGGAGGAGATTAAAAAATTTTTAGAGGTAAATGAGAACACTGATACAACATATTGAAATCTCTGGGACACTATGAAGGCAGTTCTAAAAGAAATTTCATTGTGTGGAGTTCATTCCTTCTAAGAAGAAAAAGTCAAAAAATATATGACCTAACATTACATCTCAAAGCCTTAGAAAAAGAAGAACAAATCAACCCCCAAAGCAGTAGAAGACAGGAAATAATTAAAATAAGAGCTGAAATCAATGAAAATGAAACAACTGAAAAAACTGACAAACAGTTGGTTCTTTGAAAACAATAAATAAAATTGATAAACCATTAGCCATACTAATAAAGAGAAGGAGAGAGAAAACTCAAATTACTAATATCTGTGATGAAAAGGGAAAAATCATGACAGACACTACAGAAATACAGAAGATAACTAGAAATTATTTTGAAAATCTGTAATCCAAAAAAATAGAAAATATCAAAGGCATCAACAAATTTCTGGAGGCATATGATATGCCAAACTAAATCAGGATGATATACACAATTTAAACAGATCAAGTTCAAGCAAGGAAATACAGGACACCATCAAAAGCCTACCAACCAAGAAAAGCCCAGGTCTGGAGTGATACACAGCTGAGTTCTACAAAACCTTTAAAGAAGAACTAACTAACCAACCAATACTCCTCAAACTATTTCATGAAATAGAAAAAGAGGGAGCTCTTCCAAACACATTCTATGAGGCCAATATCACCCTGATTCCAAAACCAGACAAACACACATCAAAGAAAGAAAACTTCAGACCTTTTCAATATCTCTAATGAATATAGATGCAAAAATTCTCAATAAAATTCTAGCAAATCGAATACAAAAACATATCAAAAAGATAGTGCACCACAATCAAGTGGAATTGATCTCAGGGATGCAAAGTTGGTTCAATATACAGATATCAATAAATGTAATGCATCACATCAATAGCTTCAAAGATAAAAATCATATGACCATCTCAATAGATGCAGAGAAAGCATTTGACAACATACAGCACAGCTTCATGTTCAAAACACTAGAAAAACTAGAGATATCAGAAACATATCAACATTGTAAAAGCTATTTATACTAAGCCCCAGGACAATATCATTCTAAACGAAGAAAAATTGAAAGCATTCCCTCTAAAAACTGGAACAAGGCAGGGATGCCCTCTTTCACCACTTCTATTTAACATAATTCTTGAAACTCTAGCCACAGCAATTTGACAATTGAAAAAAATTAAAGGGATATGGATAGGAAAAGAAGAATCAAATTAGCACTATTTGCTGACAATATGATTCTATACCTAGAAGACACAAAAAAATTACATCAGAAATCTTCTAGAACTAAAAATTGAATTCATCAAAGTAGCAGGATGTAAAATCAATACCCATAAATCAAAGGCATTTCTGTACATCAGTGACAAATCCTCTGAAAGGGAAATGAGGAAAACTACCTCATTTACAATAGCCTCAAAAAAAAAATACTTGGAAATCAACTTAATGAAAGAGGTGAAAGACCTCTACAACAAAAATTACAGAATGCTAAATAAAGAAATTTAAAAAGACCTTAAAGATGGAAATATCTACCTTGTTCTTGGATAGGCAGAATTAGTATTATCAAAATGATCATACTACCAAAAGCACTATACTGATTCAATGCTACGACAATCAAAATTCCAATGACATTCCTCATAGAAATAGAAAAAGTAATCATTAAATTAATCTGGAAAAATAAGAGACCCAGAATAGCCAAAGCAATCCCTAGCAAGAAGAGAGAAGCTGGTGGCATTACTATTCCAGACCTTAAACTATACTACAGAGCAATAGTAACAAAAACAGCATGCTATTGGCACTAAAATAGACTTGTAGACCAATGGTACAGAATAGAGGACACAAAGACTAACCCACATAATTACAGTTATCTCATATTGGACAAAGGTGCCAAAAAAATACATTGGAGAAAAGATAGCCTCTTCAACAAATGGTGCTGGGAAAACTGGAAATCCATATGCAACAAAATAAAGTTAAACCCCTATCTCTCGCCATGCACAAAACTCAACTCAAAGTGGATCAAGGACCTAGGAATTAAACCAGAGATCTTGCACCTAATGGAAGAGAAAGTAGGCCCCAATCTCCATCATGTCGGATTAGGCCCCAACTTACTTAATAAGACTCCTATAGTGCAGGAATTAAAACCAAGAATCAATAAATGGGATGGACTCAAAATCATAAGCTTCTTCTCAGCAAAAGAAACAATCAATGAAGTGAATAGAGAGCCTACAGAATGGGAGCAAATCTTTACCACAAGCACATCAGATAGAGCACTCATCTCTAGGATATATAAAGCGCTCAAAAACCTTTACACCCCCCCAAAAAAAAAAAAATAACCCAATCAATAATTGAGCCAAGGAACTGAACAGACACTTCTCAGAAAAGGGTATACAATTAATCAACAAACATATAAAAAAGTTCAACATCTCTAGCAATTAGAGAAATGCAAATCAAAACTACTCTAAGATTTCATCTCACTCCAGTCAGAATGGCAGCTATTAAGAATACAAACAACAATAAGTGTTCGTGAGGATGTGGAGAGAAAGGCACACTCATACATTGCTGGTGGGAGTGCAAATTGGTGCAGCCAATATGGAAAGCAGTATGGAGGTTCCTTGTAAAACTGGGAATGGAACCACTGTTTGACCCAGTTATTCCTCTCCTTGATCTATACCCAAAGGACTTAAAAATAGTATACTACAGGGACACAGCCACATCAATGTTCATAGCAGCACAGTTCATAATAGCTAAATTGTGGAACCAACCCAGATGCCCTTCAGTAGATGAATAGATAGGGAAACTTTGGTATATATATACACAATGGAACATTACTCAGGATTAAAAGAGAATAAAATAATGGCATTTGCAGGTAAATGGATGGAATTGAAGAATATCATGCTAAGTGACGTAAGCCAATCAAAAAAAAAAACAACAAATGTTTTCTTTGATATGAGGATGTTGACTCATAATGGCAATTGGGAGGGAGCATGGGAGGAATGGAGGAACTTTAGATAGGGCAAAGGGGAGGGAGGGGAAGGGAGGGAGTTTGGGGGTAGGAAAGATGGTGGAATGAGTTAGACATCATTACCCTAAGTACATGTTTGAAGACACGAATGGTGTGAAGATACTTTGTGTACAGCCAGAGACTTGAAAAATTGTGCAATATACATGTAATATGAAATGAGTTGCATTCTGCCATCATATATAATAAAATAAATATATATTTTAATAAAATAAAGAAGAACAATAGCATATAGAAAAGATAGCTACATTGAAGTAAGCCTTAGAGAAAGAGGAGAGGACTTCAAAACAGATTTCTAGATTATATTCTAGAAAAAAAATAGAGTGGCAAAAGAGAGAAGGAGCAGATATGGCAGGGGATGGGCAGATGTGGCAGAAGAGTGGGAAGAGACAGGAGTAGAAACCCAAGGCCACACAATGAACTTCAATGAACCACCGTCTGACTACCTGTAATTACGAATCATTGAAGGAATCCTTAAGAAGGAGGTACAAAGACCTTCTAATCCAAATTTCCACATTTTCAGATTTCCCTGGTCAAGAGATTTACTTAACAGAGAATCAACTTGAATAAATCCAATCATAGGCATCTCTGCTGCTAGAAGGAGCTTTAGTTGTTAGATGCTTTTTCTGAAATAATATATTCTTTGCTAGGACCAGAAGTATATGACTTGACAATCAAATGCTTAGGTTTTTCTAAGGGGCTAGCATATAAGAAATTGTTTTCAATAGGAAAAAAGCATGAACTTCAGTTTCAACAGGTAAGCTGGGCATGTTGGTATATGCCTGTAATCCCAGAAGCTAAGGAGGCTGAGGCAGGAGGATCACAAGTTCAAAGTCAGTCTCAGCAACGTAGTAAGGACTTAAGCAACTTAGGGAGATCCTTGTCTCAAAATAAAAAATAAAACTGGCTGTGTATGTGGCTCAGTGATCAAGCACCCCTGGGTTCACTTCCTGATACCTCACCCCCCCCCTTAAAGAAAATCCAAAGGTAAGTATTTTGTTTAACTGTGTGTAGACCTTGAACCAATTAAAAAACTGTTCATCATTACTAGTCAGATATCAAAGTTTCTGAAAACTGAAATCAAGTAATTAAAATGTATCTGAGTTCACTCTCTAGCACCAAAAAAAAAAAGGTATCTGAAATTATAAGGGTAGATGTGACTAGAAAATGACATTTTCTATATGTACTCACTCCTCCTTGTGACAAACTTCATCCTTTACGTAACTCTGCTTATAATTTTTATGAAATTCTAGGTTCTTTGTGTGCCTCCTCTGGTGTTCAGCTTACAGTTTAGATATAAGGTGTCCCTTGAAAGCTCATGTGTGAGATAATCCAAGAACATTCAGAGGTGATATGATTAGGTTATGAGTGTAACTTGATGGATGGCTTATCCCACTGATATGGATTAACCAGTGGTGAGTGTAGGCAGGTAGGGTGTGGCTGGAGCACATAGGCTACTGGGAGCCAGCCTTTGGGTATGAATTTTGTCCCAGGAGAGCTCTCTCTACTTCCTGTTACCACATCCTGAGCTGTTTTCCTCTACCATGCTCCTCTGCCAAGAGGTCTGCCTCACCCTGGGCTCAGAGCTATGCAGTTAGTCATCTATGGACTGAGACCTCCAAAACTGCAAGCCAAAATAAACTTCTCCCCCTCTAACTATTCTTGTCAGGAATTTTGGTGACTAAAACAATGTCTGTCTTAACAAATCATTTCCTATCTGGGAATTTTAAGCTATACCAGTGAAAAAATCAAAGGGTTTGCTGAGGATGATGCTTAGCACAATTTTATAGGGGGGAAAAAGTATTTAATAAAACACATTCTGGGAATAACATTTCATGTATGTTCATATAGAAAAAATAAATTTTTGTCAATCTTTACCTTTTCCAGTGAAATGAGTTTAATTTCACTTTAATTTTTCCACAGTTGCTAAAATTTATAGGTCTAATACAAACTGCATAGTGAGAAAAGTAATACAACAAAAAGTTATAAATTCATAGAACTTCGAAGTTTAAACATGGAGTCCATTTCACTTCCATCTCCATATACATTTTGTTGCTAGTAATGATGAGTTGGTATTAATACATAGCATCCCCACTAACATTTAAACAACTGAAATTAAGTCTTCCTCAACTCCAAAAAGTTGGAAATTAATGCTATATAGGAGCATTTTTCTTTCAACCCTGCAAGAATAAAACTAATAAAGAAATAGGGATGAGAGTTCTACCTTTGGCTACCCTCTCTCCCCAAGATGTTTAATAGGCTCCTTCAATCTGTTCCTTTGCTTGCAAACCTCCAACTTTTCTGTAGTATAAAGATACATCCACTTTCATGTTTGAGCAACGCATAAAACAGAACTCCTGTCAACATCACAGTACCAACTGCCAACTAAATATTTGTGTTTATTTTGGTAGGAATTGTTCTAAACTGCTCCAGCATTAGTGGTTTAGGAAATGATTAATATGTATACATTTTTTACTAATTCCAGGCAACATTACTCATTACTGCATGTGCTCTACTGGAAAACAGATATCATCCACCTGTGTTTAGGTTTTTCTTCAAGTGAACAGGTTTCAATAAAATTAGTTAGCACACGTAAGCACATGTTCTCCTCATGAAGCTATAAAATCCACAGTGGTCAGAAGGCTCCCTCTCACCTGGACACTGGTTAGAGTGGTGTATTGGTATGCTCTGACGATCGTGTAATTCGCTTCCACATCTGCCAGTCCCAGCAGAATGTACTTCCACCATTTCCTTTTCAAGATGTCTAAAAGGTTATCACTGCCTGGGTGAAAGAATGCTGGATTAGTTCATGTTACTTGAAAATAATAAAACACATATTCATCTGGAGATCAGAGCGTTCAAGCCAGGACTCTCTGATCTGTATTCTGTATTGTGTATTTTGAAAGTGGTCCCACCTAAGTTTCATTACCCAGAATCCAAACTCCTGCACCACCTTAGCAGAGTCATATTTTTCCTAGATGATACTCAAGTTAAGGTGTCACCATAGACCAAGTAGTCAATGAAAACACGAGAAAGAAATTGAGAGAAAAGTGGTTAGATTTTCTTTCCTGTTGTCAAAGAAGTACAATATCCAGATGAGCGTGGATGTCACTATTTCTGACTAGCCACAGACTATTCTAGGAAATGAAATGTTTTCCTGTGAATTAACTGGTTATTTAACCTCCATTCATGGGCTTCTTCAAAGGAAACTCTGCAAGTGGTCTTTCTTTTGAAAAAGATGAACTGTTAAGTGAAAGGAAGCCAGTGATAAGCTTAGGAAAAGGCCCAGCCATACAACTAAACAAACACCTTTTATTCTACCAAATCTTGTTTATTCATATTAACAAAGAGTCAATACTTTGGAGAATCGAGCATCACAGGAGACATTGAGTTGGCATGTATAGGGGAAGCTTTATGGTAAGATAACCCATGAAGAAATAAAACCAGTGGGTTGCGGTTGTGGTTCAGTGGCAGAGCACTTGCCTCACACGTGTGACGCACTGGGTTTGATCCTCAGCACCACATAAAATTAAATAAACAAAATAAATATATTGTGTTCAGGTATAACTAAAAAAAATTTTTTAAAAAGAAACAAAACTAATGAAAATCATAACCAAATAAACATCATTAAAATCCAATTGCCAGGAATATCCTGAAAACAGAGTAAGTCTTCCTAGATGTAAGATCCACGGAAAGCACACAACAAGCATTCCTTAGGAGGACCGCATGATGCACTTATGCATCACATTGACTTCCTGAAGTCCAGGGCTTCCAGAAAAGAGCAAGGTCTATGTCTGTAAACCATGTACTGGTTTTGCTTCCAACTTCTAGAACTCTTGCCAAATGTGGTGTTCCCCCACTCCCAAACATGTTTTCCCCTCTCACAACTAGTTTCTATTTTCTTTAAGAAAAAAAAAAAAAGTCATGATCCTGACACATAGGAATACCACCAATGCACTAAGATTCATTTTAATAACCCACTTGAATCAAAGTGTGAAATATGATACATCAAGAACTATGTAATGTTTTGAACAACCAACAATAAAAATTAAAAAAAATAAAAAATAAAAAAATAAAAGTGGATTAACAAATGCCACACTGGTAATTTTAAATATGATGAAACCTAGTCAGCTGGGTTGCCCATTTTCTTCATGCTCCTGAACTGAATCTTTTTTAACTGATTTGGCGATACCATGTTCCTCTTTTCTTGTGGGAAGGACTTTAGGACTGCAAAACAAGCAACCCCTAATACAGAGAGGTGACGGGAGCATGGTATCTGGGACAGGCTGCCTAGGTTGAATTCCTGGTTCTACCAGTTACCACCAACATAACCTAAAGCAAGTGATCTAAGTGCTACACACCTGCTTCCTCTTCTGTTAAATGAGGATAATATAACACCTGAGCTATGAGGCTTCCATGAGTCCATATATAACAAACGAGTTAAGCAATCAAAATGATGCCTGGGGCTCTGGTGGAGCTCAATGTGAGCCTCATGTGACCAACACCCTGGGTCTGATTTCCAACACCAAAAAAAAAAAAAAAAAAGTCTAGCTTTTCCCATTTTTGTATAACTAGCTAGAAACAATAATTCGACAATTTTCTAATGATGCTAGCAAAAATGATGTTAATTCTTTGCCAAGTTCTCATCTTTGTCACTCTCAAAATGGACTTGATCCCACATGTAATCCATGCGTATGCAGCATTCTCCCCTTGGTGGAACTAGGTATTTTGGAAAGCGAAGTTCTTGACTTTTCAAGTGTTTCTGATATTGGCTCTTAATTTTATCAACCAGAGGAGAGAAGAAGAAAAAAATGAAATCTAACATTTACACTTTTTTTTTTTTTTACAACTTCTACCCTGTCACAAACAGCTGGTGCTACATACTTGATTTTAATCAACAACTTCAGAGAGTTATGCATAAATTTCTAGTCACTACTTTCAGACTTTAAAAATGTCATATTTTTCTAATAACTTTTATAACTAATGCTACTGTTTTCTTTCTTGGTTTTGCACTGTTTTATTTTTTAAGTGACTAAAAGCAAAACATCTTTTTGAAGATAATTTTATTGAAAATTTCCACATTTGACCTACCTGACTGAAATGCCAGCATCATTGTATAAATTAGGAACAGTAAGCAATAGTTGATAAAGCTCTGAAGCATGGGGGTGTTCACTTTGTACTTTTCTGTCAAATACTGGCTGGTGATGGCTGTCCCACATATACACAAGGACAACATCTGGCCCAGAGCAATGGTTTTCAAAATATTCCTAGAAAATAAAAGAAGGTATCAGAATAACTTGCAAGTAAGTTCTATCCATAACACACACACACACACACACACACACACACACACACACACTCTCCTTCTCTCTCTCTCTCTCTCTCTCTCTCTCTCTCTTGCTAAACATAAAGGGAAATACTAAATTTTTTGCAAGTAGTTCCTTATTTCATTTTATTGCTTACTTCATGTGCACAAAAAATTAAATTATTGGATTTGAGAGGCTACATTTTTATTCTCTTTTACATTTCTGACCCCTCCTCAGTCTCATGAAGACATGTTCCCCATTCAGTGATCATTTTAGTTAAGCTGTTATATGCTATTTGAAACGTGTGTGTGTGTGTGTGTGTGTGTGTGTGTGAGAGAGAGAGAGAGAGAGAGAGAGAGAGAGAGAGAGAGAGAGAAAGAGAGAGAGAGAGAGAGAGAGAGAGAGACTTCTTTAAATTCAGTTTTAACTCTAGTTAAATTCTCTCTATTCGGTAAGCATTGGACAATTTGTCATCTTTTCACTCTCTGAAGACTCTGTTTCTTCAACTGCCCTTCTAGAATCAGTGATTGTCAATGTTGCCTGCACTTTAGAAGTTTGGTGCTTGGTAGTAGATCCTTTCCCGGCTGAATCTTCAGATTAGAGTCCAGCCCAGGCCAACACCATGATGCAGCCTCGTGAAAGACCCTGAAGCAGAAAGTATAGCTAAGCAGTGCTCAGATTTCTGATCCACAAAAAAAAAAAAAAAAAAAAAAGGTAAGATAAGAGATATGTGTTGTTTTTAAGCCACGAAGATTATGCTAATTTCTTATGTAGCCATAGATAACTGGCCCTTTGTAATCACTAAATAAATTCTTTCATTTGTTAAATGAAAGAATGTAAATAGATTGTCAGTCCTTGTCAGTCCAAATATACATACACTTCCCTATTTTCCCAATAGTTTGCAATGGTCAGAAAAAGGTAAGAAATTCTGAGAATGCCATGACAGAGAAGTTAGGATAGAAAAAGCACAGTAAGAAGGAAGAGATCATCAATACAGAGTGTCAGAAACTGCAGAGAGAATGACAGGATGGCTAAGGAAACAGGATGACTGGTACATTGGAAGCTGCTGGATTTTTGAAGGCAAACTTTTTGTTGGTGGGAATATCCAAAGTGGATTTCAACGGGCCGAGGGAACAGAAGACCTGCAATTGAGTGCACCAAACAGACCGCTGTTTCAAAAAATGATGAAAGGAAGGAGAACAGGGATGCGCAAAGAGTTCAAAGAATAGGCAGCAGTGTTGAGGACAGGGTTTTCATTGTCTTGCCAAGGATCAGGGAAACTTAAACATGTTTGGAAGGTTAACAACAGAAGACAGCAAGGGTGAAAGCCTAAGACCCACAGGAAAGAAAATCAAGAGATGATGGAGGCAGACAGTTCTTGGAAGGGTCAGGAACCAGGGCTGAGAACACTACAACCTTTATCAAAAATATTCTCTATAGAAATGCTTCCTTGAACTTAGAGAGATAAGAATTTGAATTCATTATCGTGTGAACCTCAGAGTTCACTGGTTCTCCACCCTGGCTCATACTACTATTAACAGGAGAGCTGTTTTAAAAGTAACCTATGGCTCAGGAAGGAGCCGGTGGCAGAGAGAATTTTTAGCATGCACAAGGTCCTGCATTCAATCTTCAACGGCAAAAAAACAAACAAATAAATAGGATAAAATACTGATTTCCTGGCCCCCCCAAACAGACCAATTATTGGACAATCTCTATAGTGGAATCTAGGAATTGGTCTGCTTTTAGGGAGCCACGTTGAGACTGAAGAGGCACTTCAACCTTCTCCTGTTACAGCTGCCATAGGAAAGTTCACAGGGGAGATGAGGTGCCTTAGAGAGCCAATCTGATTTACGAATTTCTTCCTTTTTTTTTTTTTTCTTTTTAACGTTTCAGAGAAATTATGCATAACCCAATAAGTCTTCACAGACATTCCAAGACTCTTCACCATGTCATCTGTGTTGAGGATGTGCATGATCATTTCAACAAAGTATGTCATGGCTTTTTAAAACTCCTTTTAAACCCTTTGGTTTGGGGTCTGGAGTTGTAGCTTAGTGGTTGAGCCCTTGCCTCGCATGCATGAGGTACTGGGTTCGGTCCTCAGCACCACATAAAATAAATAAATAAAGCAAAGATATTGTGTCTATTTACAACTAAAAAAAAAAAACACCCCTGGTTTTGATGTCACCTTAGTAGGCTGGGCTCTCTGTGAGGCTGAAAGCTCGAGGCATTGTTCTCTTTGGATCTGAGACTGCAGAAGCCACAAGTGCCCTCTACATACTTTAATGCCACGGAGATGGGCCTTTCCATCAGCCACTGGTAGGGCTGCCCCTTCCTCTAATCATGACCATATTCCTCTTTTTTTTTTTTTTTTCTCCTGGCCTGTGAGGCAGCTCCTACCACCATCTTTAGAGCCAATAAAGAGAATTTTAAAACTATGTGCCAGGGGCCATCTTTGTTGTTGTTGTTGTTGTTTAGATATTTTCTTAGTTGTCAATAGACTTTGTTTTTTTATATATTTATTTATATGTGGTGCTGAGAATCAAACCCAGTGCCTCACACATGCTAGGCAAGTGCTCTACCACTGAGCCACAACCCCAGTCCCCAGGAGCCATCTTTTAAACACAACTCGCTATTGTCTTGCTTTACTAAAACAACCCAACTGCCACAAGAAAGCCTGATATAGTCCAGCCTTGCTGCAGTGATTTATGAATTTCTGTTAAATTAGTGGATGTGTGATTTCTTCTTCCTTTTACAGTACTGGGGCTTGAACTCTGGGATGCTCTACCAGTGAGCTACATCCCAACCTTTTTTTGTTTAATTTTGAGACAGGAGACTTGCTAAGCTGGACATGCTGGCCTTGAATTTACCTCAGCCTCCCAAGTAGCTGGCATAATAGGGATGCACCCCCACACCCAGCTCTAATTGTTTTCTCTAGTGCTTCTTCTAGCTTCAGAACCTTATACTGTCACCCTGTCTTACTTTTTAAAATATTTTCCTTGTTCGTTCATTTCTTTTATTTCATTCAACATGTACTTGTTGTCCAGAGTTCCTAAGCAGTAAGAGGAAACAGAATATCTAACCGTTGACAATGTATTCTTTTCTCTGTAAGATTTGTGTCAGTAATTTGCCATTCACCTCAAACAAGGACAAAAAGAAGAAAAGTGAAGCTTGCTGGGTAAGACAACCCTAAGTACATTTGTAGAGCACCCACCATGTGCCAGGCCTTGGAGATGCAAAAATGGACAGGCACCCTCTGCCCTGAGAGGCTGGGTCTGCTGGGGATGAGTGTCAAGTTCTCCAGAGGGGCTGGTGTCGTGGTGAATGAATGCTCCCTTCCGGCCTTGCTGATCACTCCCCTCCTTCCTATTTAGGAGGTTTTAGTGATCTCACCACCAGCAAGATAAGACATTGACATTAGAGCATTTTTCATCCTCAGCCCTTATTGATCTGCTTTGGGTTGACTTTTCCACCTTCACCTGTTGCCATTTTTCTTTATGCTCTGTGCTGTACCTACATCAATGTACTTGAAATCTCTGAATGGGCCACAGTTTTCTGGCTCTGTGCCTTGGTATCTGATATCCCTTCTGCTGGGAATGCCTTTTCTTACTGAGTCAGTCTAGTGAATTTTTTTTGTGTGTGTGACACTAGGGATCAAACCTAGGGCCTCCCATGTGCTTTATGCAAATCCTCTGCCACTAAGCTGCAGCCCTCCTCTGGTGAACTCTTTTTTTTAATATTTTATTAGTTATTGATGGACCTTTATTTATATGTGGTGCTGAGAATCGAACCCAGTGCCTCACACATGCTAGGCAAGCGCTCTACCGCTTAGCCACGACACCAGCCCCTCTGGTGAACTCTTGACATCCATCCCCAGCAGACCCAGCCTCTCAGGGCAGAGGGTGCCTGTTCATTTTTGCATCTCCAAGGCTTGGCACATGGTGGGTGCTCTGCAAATGTACTTAGGGTTGTCTTACCCAGCAAGCTTCACTTTTCTTCTTTTTGTCCTTGTTTGAGGTGAATGGCAAATTACTGAAACAAATCTTACAGAGAAAAGAATACATTGTCAACCCTTAGCATTGTCATTCCAAATATGTCAGAGTACATGGCACCGGAAACCTTACCTAACACAGAAAGAAACCAATTAAAGAGACAAGTTAACAGAGACAAAGGAGTCTAGAACAAAACCCAGATTCCTAGACCAGAAAACAATGTTTAATCAAGATCCCAAAGGCAAGAAAAAAGACACATTTAGAAGGAAATAACTCTATTTTGGACATACTGGATTTTGTTTAATTGCTAGACAGCCAAGAAGAAATGTCCAGTAGGCAGCTGGAAGTTGGGGAAAGAACCAAGTTGGAGATGGACCTGTGCCTGGCTCTCCAGCCTCATCTTGCACTACTCCTTCACAGATTGTTTAATTTTTAACACGATACCTTTGTTATATTTTTAACAAAATATAGTTCTAGGATCTGCCACACTTATCAAAATCCACAGATGCTCAATACTGTATATAAAAGGGTGTGGTATTCAAATATAACCAAAGCATTCTCCTGTGTATTTTAAAGCACCTCTAGAGTATTTATTATACCTACTACAACATAAGCACTTTATAAGGGACTTGAGGGTAGAGCTCAATGGTAGAGCACTAACCTGGCATGTGCTAGGTTTGATTCCTAGTACCATCAAAAAGAAAAAAAAGTAAGGTATGTGTTATAATGTATGTACTGTTTAAGAATTAATGACAAGAAATCTGTATGTCTTCAGTACAGACATAATTTTTCCCAAATATTTTCAAAATATGGTTGGTTGAATTTATAGATACAAAACCTGCAGATACAAGACCAATTATCTAATATACAATCAATATGTACCATGTAGCTACCAGGTGGCTTAAGAAATAAAAATTAACATCAACATAACCTCTCTTGTATTCTTCCCAATCTCTGAGCCCTCTTGAGAGGTAACTACTTTCCAGAACTTGATATTTATTATTCTCATGCATTTTTATTACCATGAGTATCCCTAAGCAAATATCATTGTTTTTGTTTGTTTTTAAATTTTATACTGTATATGTATACATATGTATACTTCTACAACTTGCTATTTTGATCAACATTGTTTGAGAGTATCATCCCTCCCTTTTCACTACTATGTAGTATTCCACTGTACAAATATATCATATTTTATTCATTCTCCCAGTATTAGATTTTTAGATTGTTTTCCAATTTTTTATTGTTCTTGTGAACAAGGCCTCTACAAACATTCTAGTTTATGTCTCCTGATTTACATATCTATTTTTCTAGTTTTTAACAAACCTGTACAAATGGATTACAGATATACTTAAAATGTAATCTCCCTAGCGCTCAGGACTGCCTGATGGGGCCATCTAAGGCATCTGGAGAGATTCCAGTCGGTTGCTTTTACTTCTGGGAACAGTGAATTTAGAGTGCACTGAAAATATAATGACTTTCTATTGTGTCTTAAGAGTTTAAAGCAATCATTTAATCTGGAGTGGAGTCATTGGTCTTAGGGCATAAGCATTAACTTTACTAGTTTTGCAGTTCAAAGGGTTATATTCTTCCCTGTAGTTTTAGTCTGTCGATTCCAAAAGGAAGGAACTTCCACCTTTCAAGAGGAAGGAATGATGTCAGAAACTTGCCAAATCCAAAGACTAAGCTATTGAAAAAAACAATCCACCAAGATGAGCAAAATATTAAGGACATGCTCTTGGAGGGGAGGTACTTTTTTAGGGATGCTGTAGCCACAGGCTAATGTGGTAACCCAGATCCCGAGGTTGCTGCCTCTTTCTTTTGTGCTCACTTCTTACTAATGGGGCCTGTTGGCCTTGATCTCAGGCTGTAATTGGGTCTATCCTAGACAAAAGAAATGCACCACTTGGTCCCGTATAGTACACTCAGTGTCTGAAGGAATAAGAGGACAAAGCCAAAGGTTGAACAGTTCATTCATTACTGTCATTCATTATGTGTTCATTCATTAGTGTCCTTCCTCACAGCCACATATTCCCCTTGGTAAGCATGAAGGACAGGGTTCCGGCAATGGGAATTATCCCAATTTTCTCATTCTCCCAATATCTCATTGTGCAGTGAGTATAACCGTAGCACACACTCCCAACACAATTCTCACCATAACCCCGAGAGAAGCATCATTACACTCAAGCTACAGATGGACAAAACAAAGCTCAGAATGGTTCAGAAACTCGCCCAGTTAGCCAAGGGCAGAAGAAATCAGTTTCGTTTTGTTTTGTTCTGAACTAATCAGAAGGTTCAAGTTCCCTTTAAGAGGGTGGGGGAGTTAGGGAAAATTCCTCTCCTCCCCAGAAAGAAAATCTTAGAATTATCGAAGTTTGGTACTAATGCCCACCTCTTTAAATTGAGGAGACTGGGGCCCACAGGAGGGATTCATTCTGCCTAAGGACAGACAGGGAAAAAATGCAATGCCCAAATCTCCTGACCATTAAACATCTGCTGTGCCTCCTACAGCACATGGTCTTGAGATAATAGGTGAGGTCATCCCTCACAGTGGGTATCTTCCTCCTCTCTGCATCATTTCTCCTCAATCTCCTTCCTCATGTCTCTCTCCCCAGCCGCCTGAACCTCTCTATTGTGATTCCATAACACAGCCTATATCAGAAAACCTCTCCTCCGAAACATTCTTGGCACCTCACATTGCTGTCAAGAAAGAGCGAGCCACCCCTGGTCTCTCCCCTCCCTTCAGTAACACTGCCTCCCTGTGTATAATGGGGGAGCTAGATTTCCAAACGAGAAGGCACAGTAAATCTAATCAAGTGGCTGATAACCTAATCATATTCAGACTATTTTTCACATCCCATAGTGGACCTGAAAACAATTATAAATTTGAAATAAGTGAGAAAAAGAAGTGTGGCATCACTAAGTCCTATTCACAAACCGACAGAATTTCTCCAGTAAGCTCATATTTGCATTCTAAAATAGTGCAATTAAGCAAGCTGTCCTCCAACTATAAAGTATACCATCTTCTAGAAAAAAAAGAAGAGTCACAAATTGAGTATGGAGATTTAAAGTTACAGGAATGCACTTCTCTTGGCTCCAAATCATAATGACCTCATCTATAATGGAAGAGCAGGAGAGAGAGAGAGCAAGATCAAGTGAGCAAGTGAGAGGGAGAAAGAGAGGGCATACAAGCAAGAGAGAGGGAGAACCTGGAGGGGATGGAAATTAAAGAAAAAAGAGGGAAACACTCAGACTTGTAATGAAAGACACAGCAGCTTCAAAACACGTTTTGTTGCTTAAAACCTAACATTCATATTTACATTTTACCATGAGGTCCTAATTTGGATGAATTCTGAACAGAGGGACACTACACCAGAACAAAACCTGTTCCTGTCTGAGGGAAGCTGCCAGAATCATCGTGCATCTGACCATGGGATATATCCTGTCATGGTTTTTCAAACGGAACCTTCACTGAAGTGAACTTCAATGGCAGGATACGGTCCAACTGTAAGATATATTTCCCAAGGCGGCATCATGCTGTGGGAGCCAGGCCACCAGAAAGCACAGCAAACAAAAGAGCTATGGATCTCTGGAGGCAGCAGCAGAAGACAGGTAGGAAAGATGTGAGTAAGGCCACTTCCAACCACTTTATTGTTTCGATAAGAACCTAAGAATTTACGGAATGAAAAAAATAAGAAGAAGACTGTATGTAGTGCTGGGAACCTAACCTCCGCACACTAGGCAAGTGCTCTACCACTGAGCTACATTCCCAGTCCTTAAAGCACTTTATTTCCCCCTTCTTTCTTCCAGAAAACCTAAAGTACGTAACTTAATATCCCTTCTACTCCAAAACACATACTCATGCATATGCTTTCCAATGAAACCATATCCTCTTTTATGCACTTACTCCTTCAGTAAATTCTTCAGTCATATATTGAATGTTAATATATGTATATTATATATATGTCACCCACCAGGAATTTAGAATTTAAAAGAGCCACATCTGGGGCTGGGATTGTGCTCAGAGTGAGAGCGCTCGCCTCGCATCCGTGAGGCACTGGGCTCGATCCTCAGCACCACATTAAAAAAAATGAAGATATTTTTTAAAAAGTCATTAACATTAAAAAAAAATAAAAATAATAGACCCACATATTTCCCAGTCCAGACCCTCTCTCTTCTCCCCAGCCCAAATCTGGGCCTCACACTTTGGGTCTGACACGGCTCATGGCTCTTCTTCCACTAAGACCCTAAGCTCCAAGAGAACAGGGACCCTACATCCTCTATGACTAACACAGTGTCTGGCACACAGGGAGGGATATTTACCATTGTTGAACATCTTAAGGAGTTTCTGTCTAGATAAAGAGTCAGACCTAACAACACAGAAGAACAATAAAATGGGAAAGTTAAAAATAAAAGCAGTGCTTGCAGCTAAGACGAGAAGGGTCAGGATCCCCTAGAGAAGGTTCAGAGAGGAGATACTTGATTAGAGACTAGAAAGATGAACGATTTCCAGGAAGATTCAAGAACATAGGAAAGGCTATAATCTTGATTTCTGCCTAAATCAAATACTAGTTGGACATAATATACACATGATACACAATGATGGAGTTCATTCATTTCTTTAGCACTTGTTCATGTGCAACTTCCAGTCAGACGAGAAGTCCTCTACTTAGACATCAAGACCCCAGCTCAGACCAACGGAATCAGATTCTCGGGATGCAGGGTCAAAAATAGCAACCTATTTTAAAAGCCTCCTAGATGAGTCTAAGATTCAATCAAGATAGCAAGTCATCAAATTATTCTCTTCTTTTTATTTGATGGGGAAAAGAAAAGAGTTCCAAGCTGGGCACAGGGGCACACATGTGGAATCCCAGTGACTTGGAAGACTGAGGCACTAAGATCACAAGTTCAAGGCCAGCCTCAGCAACTTAGTGAAACCCTGTTTCAAAATAAAAAATAAAAAGCCTGGGAATGTAGCTCAGTGATAAATCACCCTGGGTTCAACTCCCTCAATATATTTTTAAAAAAAGAGAGAGAGAGAAAGAGAGAGAGAGAGAGAGAGAGAGAGAGAGAAACATCCAAATGATTGATAAAATGCATTGTTTGGATGCAGATCACATATTTCCTTCACATTATGTCTCAATAAATCTGCTGCTAGGTTGCACATTGTCTGCTAAAGGTAGGATTTAATATTAAAGACTTCTATAAAGCACAGCGACTTTGGATAATTTTTTAAATCCATCACATCTACCCCTATAAATTTCTGGTAAAGAATAATAATTTCCATAAGATCTATAGAAATTTTATCACATATCCATAAAGAAATATTCATTTAGGCCAAGTCCTTACACTTAGCACATAAATTATCCAGTTGTTTTCTAGAACATTTTAAATAATATTGGAAACAAGCTCAAAATTAATTATAAGTAGTTTTTTCTTTACATAGTGAAAAGAAGCCTCAATGACCTGTTTTGTTTCCATCTCTGCAGGCCAGAGATGTAGCTCAGGGATAAAGCACGCCTGGATTCAATCCCCGGCACCCAAAAAGTAAATAAATAAAATAAAATAACTTTTAAAAATAAATGAGATCTAGATTTAAATGTGAAACATGAACGAGAACAGAAACAGGTATAGGCAAGTGAAAATAGTGGTTTGCATCAAGCCTTGTTCTAGAAGTCTGAGGGTGATTGCTCCTGAGATGTGGCCTTCAAAGGAATATGCCTTCCAAATATACCAAAGAATCCTAGACTTCAAAACAGAGAACCTAACTCTACCCTTTTAAAATTCCTTTAAAATTATAGTTGTTCTTGTTATTTTAAATGGATGTTATACCACCCACCCACCTTATTATGCACGCATTGAATTTTATTTCCTTCCTTCCTCTGCCTTGCCCATCCTTTCAGTAACCTGCCCAGTAGAATTTTAATGATGAAAATATTTCATATGTGCACTGGTATGGTTTGTATATGGTCTGAGTGTGTCTCCCAAAGTTTCATGTGCCAGAAGCTGGATCCCAAATGTGGTGATGTTGAAAGGGGTACAAACTCTAAGAAGTGGAGCCTCTTGGGAGGTGATTAAGTTTTTGAGAGGAATTGATGCTTTTCTCATAGAAGTGCATTCTCCCAGAGAGGACTGTTATAAATAAGACTGAAACCTCCCCTAAATCTCTCTGGCTTCCTGTCTCACCAGGCGGCCACTCTCCCATTTCTGCACACAGCTGGTTCCCTTTCCATTTCTCCACCATGTTGTGACACAGGGGAATCCCATCAGGATGCTGGAACCATGCTGGTTGGACCTTCCAACCACCAGAAATAGTGAGTCAAATAAGTTTGTTTTCTTTAAAAGTACACAGTCTTGGGGATTTTGTTCTAGCAACACAAAATGGACTAATACATGCACCATCAAATACATTGCTCTGAGCCATGTGTAGCTAATGAACTCTTAAAATATCACTAATGTGGATGAGGAACTGAATTTTTAATGTTATTCAACTACAATGTAAATTAAAACAGTCATATGTAGCTACTGGTATCAAATTAAATGGTGCACTTATAAAAGAGCACTGAGCAGTAGAAGTTACTGTAATAATGGGAATGTTCAAGAAGTAACTATTGAGCATTTGAAAGGTAGCTA
The DNA here is from genome assembly GCF_048772815.1 of Callospermophilus lateralis. NCBI lineage: Eukaryota > Metazoa > Chordata > Mammalia > Rodentia > Sciuridae > Callospermophilus > Callospermophilus lateralis. Next base: position 119,455,362 of record NC_135306.1, on the reverse strand, counting down.
GTATGAATGAGCAACTAAAATTTTCACTTATTTTCATTTTTATTTATTTCTATTTAAATAACTACAGATGGCAACTAGCTCTGATACCAGAAAGCACAGCTCTAGCCCAGTACCTCTCAATTGTTAATGTGATATAAATCACCTAAAGCTCTTGTTAAGTTGCATACTTCTGATTCAATGCATTTGGAGACAATCTTGAGATTCTGCATTTCAAATGAGTGCACAGGTGATGCCTATGTGGCCAGTCCCTGGACCACACTTCAAGTAGCAAGGCTTTACAGCAATGTTTCCAATTCTGAGGTTGAGAGACCTCAGACCCAGCACCCTTTGAAAGAAGTGACAGCAATTCTTGTACTGTTGGGGATCTTTATAAAACTTCAAGAAGTCTAAAACTACTTCTGACCATTGCTGGTAAGAATGCAAAATGAAATAATCTCTATTGAGAGGGAGGGAATGGCAATTTTTGGCATCTTGAGCTATTTTATCTCTAGGAACCCATCCCAAAGCTATGTCATCAAAAATACAAAAGGAATATATAAAAAGCTATTAACTGCAACACTGTAATAGCAAGACTAAAGAAGAAACCCAAATGTCCAAAAAGGGACTGGAGTAGTAAACACAGAGCAGTACTGTACAGCTATGAAACAGGGCAAAAGGAAAGAAAAAGAAACAAGGCAAATATTTCTATACACTGCTATAAAGTAACTGCCAGGTGCACTTAAATAAAAGAAGCAAATGTGGGGCTAAGTGGAAACAGAATACTAATATTTATCTATAATTCATTACTAGTTTTGTATTTATGTATTTATTTACTTATTTTGGTTCTGGGGACTGAACTCCAGGATGTGTAACCACTGAACCACATCCCCATCCCTTTTTATTTATATTTTTATTTTTAAAAATATTTATTTTTTAGTTATAGGTAGACACAATATCTTTATTTTATTTTTTTAACATGGTGCTGAGGATTGAACCCAGTGCCTCACACATGCTAGGTGAGTGTTCTATTTCTGAGCCACAAACCCAGCCCCACAACCTTTTAATTTTTTTTTTTTTTTTTTTTTTTTTTTTTTTGAGACAGTCTAACTAAGTTGCTTAGGAATTCACTAAGTTACTGAGGCTGGTCTCAAAATTGTGCTACTCCTACCTCAGGCTTCAAAGTCACTGGGATTACAGGTGTGTGTCACCACACCTGGCTTATTATTTTTTTGAAGTGGGGAGGGAGTACTGGGGATTGAACTCAGGGGCACTGAACCACTGAGCTACATCCCCAGCCCTATTTTCTTTTTATTTAGAGACAGGGTCTCACTGAGTTGTTTGGCATCTCGCTTTTGCTGAGGCTGGCTTTGAACTAGCACTCCTCCTGCCTCAGCCTCCCAAGCCACTGGGATTGTGGGCGTGCAACACCGCACCCCACCTGACTTATTAATATTTTAAAATCAAAAAATTAAAATTTAAAAGTTAAAGTTATTCATAGGGTTGGAAGGGAGCAAAGTAAAAGATATCTAAATATATCTTGTTTTCTAGATTTGTCTTTGGAACCATGTAAAGACTGTAAAACAATTTAATTATCTAAAATAAACTTTTAAGGTACATCTAACTAAAAACTTAAGTTAAAAATGAATTTGATGTTTTAAATTGATGGCAAAACCAAACAGAGGCCAGTTGCAGTGGCACAGGTCTGTAATCCCTGCAGCTCAAGAGGATGAGACAGGAGAATCAAGAGTTCAAAGCCAGCCTCAGCAATTTAGTAAGGCCCTAAGCAACTTAGTGAGATCCTGTCTCTAGCTAAAATATTTTAAAAGGGCTGAGGATGTGACTCAGTGGTTAAACACGCCTGGGTTCAATCTCAGGTACCAAAAAAAAAAAAAAAAAAAAAGAGGGGAATTATTTCAAGTGACTTTAACATATGCTAATTTAACATTACATTCCTAACAGAAAAATACACCATAGGAACAAAAAGAACTGTAAGACATCTTAAACTGGTTTGGCAATAGTGTTTCTATTATTATGAGACTATGTTAGAACACTGTGGAATAAAATAAACAAGAAATTACATGGATGTACCAATGTTAAGGAAAAAGGAGATGAAGATTTAAGACTGACGAGGTTGGGTTAAGACCCTATAATTCTGAACTTAAAAGTTAGAATTAACTCATGAGATATTCTATAATTATTCATATTTCCCACCTCTGTCCACTGAAAAGCCCTGAAACAAACACCAACCCACTGACTTATGAACACCCACAGAACCCATATCATGAAGACCAAGTACTACCTCCCACTAAAAAGAGGTAGGGTTCTTTGAGAATAGCTGATTTCAGACCTAGGGCAGGAAATGTGACAAAACAAGCCTGGACCATCAATACCAAAGCACAAGAAAACTACCAAATACATGACAAAAAGATATTCTGAGTATGATAAGAATAACTGCAATGGACTCAAACACCTCAAATATGTTTAAATTCACTAGTTAGTAATAGCAATACTTAAAAAAAAAAAAACTCACTGGAATTCATCTCAGCCAATTGGGAGGCTGAGGCAGGAGGATCACAAGTTCAAGGACAGCTTCAGCAATTTAGCAAGGCCCTAAGCAACTTAGTGAGACCCTATCTCAAGATGAAAAATAAAAAGGACTGGGGATATAGTTCAGTGGTAAATTACCCCTGGGTTAAAAGTCTACAGTACCATAAATAAATAAATAATAGTGAATAAAGGGAAAGATGAAACATTTATCCTGCCTTTTCCTGTACATTTCAAAGAGTTGATGAAAGCGAGTTTAATCTTTGTAGAAATATTCTTATGAAATGATAGAAATAGAATATCACTTTATAAGTCTTAATTTTTAAAAAATGAATTTGGATAATAAATGTCAATAGCTACTAACATAACAAAAAAGAGAAAGCAAACACTAAGTGACTCCTAATGGCAGTACACAATACCTGTGAAATATTCTCACCAATAATACAATTACAAGTGCTTTTACCTGGCATGCATGAGCCAAGCCCATGAAAATAGTCTGGGAAACATATACTTCACTGGGAAAAAAAATACATCCTGATTTTCAGTAACATGATCTGAAAATTTAACAATTCCTTCAATTATGAATGTAGATGACAACTATAGTACTACAGTATCTATGACTTTGCTGCCAAAGAATTCAGGAATTAGCCAGGCATGACACACGTCTGTAATTCCAGTGACTCAGAGGCTGAGGCAGGAGGATCACAAGTTTGAGGTCAATCTGGGCAATTTAACAAGACCATGTCTCAAAATAAAAATGAAATGGGCTGGGAATATAGATCAGTGATATATTCTGAATTCAATAAATTCAATCTGGGTTGAATCAGTACTGGGTTTAATCCCAGTACTGAGGGGGAAAATATTTATTCTAAGAAAAAAGTACTGTTCCAAAAATATAAATTAGAGAAAAGACAGCTTTTTTAACAAACAGTACTGGGAAAACTGGTTATTCATATGTAGAAGAATGAAACTAGACCCTTACCTCTCACCCTGCACAAAAATCAACTCAAAATGGATCAAAGACCTAGGAATTAGACCAGAAACTATACAACTCCTAGAAGAAAACATAGGGTCAACACTCCATCATATAGACACAGGTGAAGACTTACTTAATAGGACCTCTGAGGCTCAGGAAATAATGCCAAGAGTTAATAAATGGAATGGCATCAAATTAAAAAGCTTCTGCACAGCAAAGGAAACAATTAGGAATGTGAAGAAAGACCCTACAGAATGGGAGAAAATCTTTGCTAGTACTCCTCTGACAGAGGATTAAATCTAAAATATATAAAGAACTCAAAAAACTTTACACCAAAAAAAATAAATAAGCCAATTAATAAATGGGCAACTGAATTAAAGAGACTCCTCAAAATAAGAAATAAAAAGGGCCAAAAAGCATATGAAAAAAAGTTCAACACCATTAACAATTAGAAAAATGCAAATCAAAATTACACAGATTTTATCTCATACCAGACAGAATGGCAGTCATCAAGAAAACAGAAAAAATAGACACTTTACACTATTAGTACAACCACTTTGGAAATCAGTCTGAAAGCTCCTCAAAAGAATCACCATATGACCCAGCTATACCAACTCCTCAGTCTTTATCCTAAAGAATTAAAGTCAACATACTACAGTGACACGTGTCTCTCATGTTTATAGCAGCACAATTCACAACAGCCTAACTATGGAACCAACATAGGTGTCCATCAACAGAGGAATGGATAAAGACAGTGTGCTATAGATACACAATGGAGTTTTATTCAGCCAAAAAGAAAAATGAAATTATGTTATTTTCAGGAAAATGAATGGAACTAGAAACCACTATGTTAAGTGAAATAAGCCAAACTCAAAAGGTCAAGGGGTGCATGTTTTCTCTCATATGCAGAAGTTAGAGAGGAAAAGGGAAAAGAAAGGCCGCAGATCTCAGGTAAATCAAAGATCAGTAGAACAAAGGGACCAGGGGTTGGAGGGAGGGGATGGATCAGGGAAGGGCTGGGGAGTGATACTGGTCAGATTATATTGTTATATTGTGTGCATATATGAAAATGCAGCAAAAACTCTCATCATTATGTACAACTATAATGAACTAGTTTAAAAATGTGAAAAAGAAGTACCGTAAATCCACCAGAATGGCACAATCAACAAAAACCATAATATAGAAAACTCTGTATAACAAAAAAAAAGGTTTCTTCAAAAATACACCAAGAGCAAAAAAAGTGAAGGAGGAAGCCTCCAGAGAGAAAAATATATAGGTAATACAACCCACTGCAATGTGTGGAGCTTACTTGCATCTTGACTTAACAAACCATTAAAAAACTATATGAGCCAGAGGCATGTTGGAACAGGCCTGTAATCCCAGCAACATGGGAGGCTGAAACAGGATTATAAATTCAAGGCCAGCCTCAGCTATTCAGCAAGACCAATAGTATGCCTCAAAAAAAGTGCAGGGCAGTGTGGGGTGGGTGCTGGATGCAATCCCCAGTACCATAAAACGAAAGACAACTGAAATTTGAAGATGAACTGGCTATTTGCTATTAAGGAATTATTGTTAATTTTTAGATGAGATAGCAGGATTATGATTATATCTTTAAGTCTTTATCTTTAAGAAATGAATACGGAAATACTTATACACATAATATTATCTGATGCCTAGATTTACTTTAAGACCATCAAGGAAGGAGGAAGTGCAGAGGTATAAATGGCACGAGATGAGTTACTGACATCTACTGAAACTGGGTGATGAATACATCAGAGGGAACAGCCTCTACTTTTATTTCAACATTCCCACAATAAAAAATTTTTTAAAGGAAACATTTCAATGGTAAGGTTTTTCAGACACACCAAGGCATCGCATATATTTGTTGTCAACTATAATTATACCAACAAGTGTGGTAACACTCATTTTCTTTTGCTAATGAGAAGTTCTAGTTTCTGATTAGTTAAGAGACAGAGGGAAACATTAATTCATTAGTACTTAACAAATGCAATTATGGGAGCAAAGTGTTAAGATTTTTTTAAAAACAGGATTTCTGGCCCCCCCAAAAAAATGAACAAATGAGGATTATGATGAAGGAAAAACATGAAGACTGCTGATCCACTATAAATTATCTCCCCTAATTCTCCTTACTATGTTTGTTTGGCTCCCCAAGTAAGGTTGTAGGCTCCTGGAAGGCAGAAACGATGTTACGTTCATCTCTGTTCATCCTGTATGTGAATTAGTATGGGCTGAATTGCTGCAAAGGTTAAGAAAAGGCCAACAAAGAAAGCTGGCCTTTCTGAAGGCCCATTAGTCCATCTATAGCAAATGGATTATAAATAGAAATTATAATGGATTATAAGAAGAAACCATTCCACAGTGTAATTTAGAAATGTGCCAACCCATACGTGACCATTAAAAAGCATTCAGCTTAAAAATGTAGGGGTTGTGGCAGAGCTCAGTGGTGAAGAGCTTGCCTAGCATGGGCCAGGCCCTGGAATCAATCCCCAGCATCATAAAAATAAATTAAAAATAAAATCTAAAATAAGTCATAGTGTATAGTGAAATGGGATAGAGTGATAGTGATCTGATATGCTGGGTAATATGAATTCCAAAAAAAAGGGAACTGGATGAGGAAGAGTCGTGGAGTCCTTTTCCACTACCAAGACTTCTCATCTTCTTGGAAGAAAGATATCAAGAGTAGAAGAAAAGGTTTCATGGAGTGAGGAGGTCATATAATTTATTTTGTCCTTGTTCTAGATTTACCAAGCAACTTCAGATATCATATTTCATGTGTGTGTGTTGTATGTGTGCATGAGTGTGTTTGTGTGTGCATGTGTGTGTGTCAGATCTTACATTTTTTATGTTGGCTTTTCATTTGGAAGGATCTTATTATGACCAGTTTCAAATTTAACAGGGTCGATTCCCTTAATTAGTACATTTGTTTTCAAGTATAAATGTAAGTCTGAACAGCACAAGCACTTTCTCCAGAGCCTGGTCACCCTCAAGTGAACTAATTGATGTTCCAAACATACAGAACTGGAAAAATTCCAGCAAGGAACAGGAATCCTTGAGATCGAGATGTCAGCCTTATCTACAACTCTAGAAGCATATTCATAAAGTCTTGCCAAAACCACAGTCCAGCATTTAATGAGGCAACAAAGTAAGCTTTTCTAAAAACTAACCCATATGTTAGGCCAGTTACATTTTCTTATATTTGTGATTATAGAATAATGTAGTAAGACATGCCTGATTTCAGCAATTTCTTTTCTCTACTAATCTTCACAATACATCATACTGTACTTATTAGACTAGAAGGGAAAAACAATGAACCAGTCTTGCAGCATTTTTCTCAACACAACAAAAGTGCAGAGAAGAGCAAGCCTAGTGTGGGTCTAGATCCAGCAAGAAACCCACTGAATTACATCCAGTCACTTTAGTTGTAATTCAGGATGTTCTCAATTAAAACAATTTTCAACCTTTAGCTTTCCCAACTCTGTTAGTTCCTGGAACTGTTTCATTGTGTTCTGAATGTGCAGGCTTAGAGCTGGGAGTGGTGGCTCATGCCTGAAATCTCAGTGGCTCGGGAGGCTGAGGTAGGATTGGGAGTTCAAAGCCAGTCTCAGCAAAAGCGAGGTGCTAAGCAACTCAATGAGACGCTGTCTCTAAATAAAATACAAATAGGGCTGGGGATATGCCTCAGTGGTCAAATGCCCCTGAGTTCATACCCCAGTAACACCCCCATTCCAAAAAAAGAGAAGGCTTACAGTTGAAGGATACTAGTAGAAGGGGTAGGAGATCAATGACTTGGATGTACTGATGAATGGATCAAATTACCTGATGGCATCTTAAAGAACCACAGAATCTGGTGCGTCTTCTTTATCCATTTTATGTGTACCAAGTTTTCTAACAAGGAGAAATCTATTTTTTAAATCTTTGTTTTTTGTTTTTTGTTTTAATTTTTTATTTATATATAACAGTGGAATGCATTATAATTCTTATTACATATATAGAGCACAATTTTTTCATATCTCTGGTTGTATACATAGTATATTCACACCAATTCATGTTTTCATATATGTACTTTGGATAATAATGTCCATAACATTCCACCATCATTTCTAACCCCATGCCTCCTCCCTTCCCCTGCCACCCCTTTGCCCTATCTAGAGTTCATCTATTCCTCCCATACTCCCTCTCCCTATCCCACTATGAATCAGCCTCCTTATATCAAAGAAAACATTCGGCATTTGGTTTTGGGGGATTGGCTAAATTCACTTAGCATTATCTTCTCCAACAACATCCATTTATTTAAAAAAAAAAAAAAAAACTAGCAAAGTAAAGGGACCAGGAGAAAACAGTATTATAACATTCGAAGACTTCTCCTCACTCCTCACTTTGAATCCTTGGGCTAACTTGGATTCACAGCTCACTTTCCTCTTGTTTCCCCTCCACCTCCTCCTACCCTGTGATCCTCTGTTGACATTCAAGGTTTCCAAACTGCTGACTTAAAGCTCCCTGGATTTGCCAGTAGGGCATCCATCATCATCAGGTATTATTTATTTATCACATTCATGCTAATGGACCCCATCAGAATACTTTGTTTTTTATAGTGCTTCATAGTTTACAAAAACTTTTCTATACCCTTCCTTATTTGATTTTTGATCCATCCACCAATGCTGCAGGATGATACACAAGGAAACTAAAGCTAAGAGCGGCTGAATGGGTCACCTCATGCTGTTGGAAAGTGTCAGGTACAAAATTCAAATCCACTGGCACTAAGTAGAGTACTTTTGCTAACCATATTCCTCCTACACGAAACTATTAAAATAACTCCAAACTAAAGATCATTAAACATTACTTGGGTATTATATTTTTCATATAGTATATAATAATGTATTTCATAATAACTACAGACTCAGTTTTTATAAGATTATAATTATCTGAATTTTGCATGCAAATATATATACTTACACACTTTAATCAGTTTAATAAATATTGCCCACACTACTGACAGGGTTCAACTTTCTGCAATCCCTGACAACTTTAAATCATCACAATATCATTCCACTGAAAATAAGACAAAAGCTATCAATATCAAATCCTCTAGAAAATTACTGTTAAGCAGAAAATCAAATAGATGCTAGTTGAAGGGACTAAACCATTCAATGTCTTGAAACCTTAAAAACACACACTTGCAAACAAAGATGGAGAGAGAGAGGTGGAGAAAGAGAAAATAGCCAGTGGAGATATTTGAAGGTAACTGCACCTGTGGGATGCACAGGGCACACCTGGTAAATGCAGTCTTATCTGGACTATTTTGGGAACACTCAAGTCCAGGTTGTTCCTGGGACTTTTTCAGAAGAGGCCTTTGCAATAGCACACAGCACAAGTCTTCTACTGAAAGACTGGAATATGTGAGAATATTCCTTGTCTGTTTAGTGGAAACAGTCCAAACCTAGAAGGCAACTTCAAAAGCCCACAGTGACTTTTATTGTCATCTCTTTAATGATGTCCAGTTCAATTCAGCAATACTTTCTTAATACCTAGAGGAATGCTAACACTATGCTAGGCTCTGGGAATGGAGACAAATAAAGCACCTGTCTTCATGGAATTCACAATACAACAGAGAAGAAGAACAGTAAAGACTTCATTACAAATATGGAGAGTGTGCCCAAAGAGATGAGCGGGTAGAATAGGATCCAACCTAATCTGGGATTTCATGGAGATCTTCATGAAGTATTTCATGAAGTAATACGTCATCTGAGACTTACAGAGTAAATCAGGCGTGGTAGTACACTCCTAAAATCCCCGCTATTCAAGAGGCTGAGGCAGGAAGTCACAAGTTCAAGTCCAGCCCAGGAAATTTAATGAGACCTTCTCAAAATAATTTTTTTTTAAAAAAAGGATGGGGATGCAGCTGGGAGGTAGAGCACTTGCTTAACAAGTGTGAGATTCTGGTTCCATCCACAGTGGGGAAAAAAGAAGAAGAAAAACTAAAGAGGGGGAAGTAGTGGAGGACAAGTTTTTCAGGTCAAGAGAAGAGATTTGGGAAGTGTCATTCCAGCAGCCGAAGCAGCAGTCCTCAGCATGACCGGAGCAAGGAGATGCAGCTCTTCCAAAGGAATTAGCAGTTTCCTAATTTTTTCCAAATCTATGGTACAACTTGAACAGAGTCAGTAGCAATTATTCTTGGTTGATTATTTCAAACATGAAAAGTTGGGGTTTAAAAAATCTGAGAAAATGTTTCCTTGACATTTTATGAATTATTGCTTCATTTTTACCAACATCCAGGTAGTCTTCTTTCTTTGTGCTTTAAAGCTATTTTTTTTTTTTATTGGAGCCATTTTAAGTTTTATCACTAATTCTGGGAGGGAGAATACTGACCTTCCAAAAACAGCCAAGTCCTCTCCCCAAACCTGTAAATAGGATAACTTACAGGACAAAGGGTCTTTGCAAATGTGATTAAGGTGAAGAAGCTTGAGATGGGGAGGTCATCCTGGATTATCCAAGTAAACTCAATCTAACCACATGAGCCTTATAAGGAAGAACCTTTTCCAACTGTAGTCGGAGAGTCAGAGAGCTGCTGGCTTTGAAGATCGAAAGGAGCCACGAGCCAAGGAAGGCAGGCAGCATCTAGCAGCTAGAAAACTCAAACAAATTGATTCTTCCCTAACTTTTCTAAAAAAGAATGCAACCCCACCAGCATTTTGATTTTGGCCTAGTGAGACCTGTGGTGGTCTTCTGACCTACAGAACTATAAAATAATAAATGTGTGGGTTCTCTTTTTTTTTTTTTATTTGATGTGTGTATATGGTACCAAGGATTGAACCCAGGGGCACTCTAACACTGAGTCACATCCCCAGCTCCTTTTTAAATTTTATTCTGATACAGGGTGTCACTAAGTTTCTGAGGCTGACCTCCAACTGAGATCCTCCTGCCTCAGCCTCCTGAGTAGCTGGGATTATAGATGTGCACCCCCACGCCCAGCAAATTTGTGTTGTTTTAAGTCACTAAATTTGTAGGCATTTGTTATGAAAGCAATAGAAAACTATCACACTAAGTCAATAATGTATGAGATACTTGAATCATAATGTTAGATCCATTCAGATTCATCTCAGTGAATTTCCTCACTAGTAAGATAATCCCATCAAATAAAAAAGTCCATTAAATAACTGCATGCAAAGCTGATCAGGAGTCACCCTGGATTAAAGCACTTTCATCGTTTGCCAGGGAAAAGATAAAACCATGCCATCAAGTGGCACTAAACCACTTTTATGCAGACCAACAAAAATAAAAGTATAAATCCAGTGATTTCTTCATATACATTATGGCCTGCATGAGTCTTAGATAGTCAAGAATAAGGGAAACCTGTTAATGCTCTCCCACCTCCTATACAGGAAGAAGGGAAAGTACCAGCCACGGTGCTGACCTCTTACACGTATGAACTTACTGTGTTTTCACACAATACTACAAACTAGGTAGCATTTTGCCAAAGTTTATGTTTCTTAACCAGGTTCATATGGCAAATAAGTAGCAACACTAGGTTCAAATCTAAATATGATTCTACAGCCTGTGTTCTTTCCCTTCTGCCATGCTAAGAAAATGAAATAAATAAAGTAATAAAAGTGCATAGCAGGGGCTGGAGTTGTGGCTCAGCGGTAGAGCACTCACCTAGCACGTACAAGGCCCTGGTTCAATCCTCAGCACCACATAAAAATAAATAAGTAAAATAAAGATATTGTGTCCAACTACAACTAAAAAATAAATATTAAAGAAAAAGGTGCATAGCACCAGAATGACAACCTCTAAATTCTTATGGCATTTTGGTTATAACCCTTTTTTCCCATTTCTACATTCTGCCTGTGAAGTTTTACATATTGCATTTGATTTACCAGATTATAAATAAAGAAACCGTGTCAGGAATATTTTTTACCCCTTCTCCCCGTATACACATAGCCACACAAAATATCTAGTAACAGTAGAATGAGGATAGTGATGATGATAATAATGATAATAATAATAATAATAATAATAATAATAATAATAATAGACATCTCATAGTCATTGTGCACTATATTCCAAGCACTATGCTAACAATTTCACAGTCCTAATTCATTTATTGTTGCTATCTATAGATAAAGAAACCAAGACACAGAGATGTTAAACAACTCACCTAATATCACACAAGAGGCAAATGATAAAATCTGGAAAACAACCCAAGTGTGACATTAGAGCTCATAACCACTGCTGTATTGCAAGAACACTACTTACATCCATTAGGGATTCAAAAACACTTTCATCTTATCCCAACAAAACTGAGGTGGCTTAATAAAAGTAATTATGTGCCAGGATCATACTAAGTGCTTATATATGATGTTTCATTTCAGTCTCACAAAAACTTGGTGGCCGTAGTGGAGCATGCCTGTAATCCCAGCTGAGGAGGCAGAGGCAGGAGGATCACAAGTTCAAGGTGAGCCTCTAAGCTTAGAGAGACCCTGTCTCAAAATAAAAAATAAATAAATAAAAAGTTCTGGGGAATGTGGCTCAGTGGTAGAATACCCTTGGGTTCAATTCTGAGCATCAAAGGAGAAAAAACTCTCATGAGATAGGGATGATTAGCACAGTTACACTGTTGAGAAAGTGAGGTTCGGTTGTTCAGAGAATTAACTTACCCAAGGTCAGAGAATTAGTAAGTCTACATTTTTGCCAGTCCACACAATGTCTCGCTCATAATATTCATAATAGTAAATATATAATATTGAAGACTATTGTACTACATAGGGAGATCAACTGATATAAACCTATTCCAGCATCTCTAACAATGGGCACTGATTAGCACAACCCATTTGATGATATGTTCTACAGTTATTTAATAATGGGTGTTCTGATGAAAATAAGAGAGAAAGCCAGACAGGTGGAGCACACCTATAATCCCAGCCACTCAGAAGTCTGAAGCAGGAGGATCACAAGTTTGAGGCGAGCCTCAGCAATTTAGGAAGACCCTGTTTCAAAATAAAAAATAAAAAGGGTTGGGTTCAGTGACCTGGGTTCAATCCCCAGTACTGCAAAGTTAATGAAGGAAAGAAGCCATAAAATCTAATTTTTAAAATTATTTTATAGTTGTAGGTGGACAGCATGCCTTCATTTTATTTGTTTATTTTGATGTGGTGCTAAGGATCGAACCCAGTGCCTCACAAGTGCTAGGCAAGCACTCTGCCTCTTAGCTACAGCTCCAGATCCCATAAAATCAATTTATGATAGTCTTCTCTTTGTCCTTCTATTTTTGTAGATCCTAGATTCAGGGAGGGGAGTCCTATGCTGTGGGCAGTATGTGAAGGATTTTGCCTCTGTTTCCAGAATATTCCCTCTCCCCAGACTCCTCTCTGTGAATTCCAAGAGAAGCACCCAGGTAGACACACAGGACCTCCAGTGCGGCTGGAAAGGTGGGTGCAGGGATGGGGGGAGGGCAGGATTAGGAAGCGTGGGATTGTTACTGAATCATAAGTGCACTGCTGTTTCAAGTCTGGATTACAAGTGTTTATGTCCTTGGGACGGACACAACTCCCCCCTCTCTACCCACCCCAATCTGGCACAAGAACTGAGAACAGACTAACCCTGCTCTCAAAGGCAGCCAAGAAGCCACATCCCAGAAAATCCTTAATACTGTCTGTCCATTGAGGCCGAATAAGAAGTTTTGAAGGACTGTTTAACTGTCATAACATCTAAACTTACTTCTTCATGGATTATCCAAGCAAAAAATGTTTTCAAAACTTGACTTTTCCATTGTTTTTTGTTTTGTTTTGTTTTGTGTGACTTAAACTACAAAATGTAATATCCAAATGAAGACAAAACAACTGGCCTGCCTTTGGGAGAATGAAGCCAACAGTGAACGAGAAGAACAAATAGAGACAGAGAGAAAGAAGCCCGGTGTGGTTTGGGCTCCAGGATCCCTCTCCTTCCCTGGTCTCCCTGTGGTCTGGCAGTGTGGCCTTTCCTGATCCTGTAAAGCGATAAATGCTCTTTTTTCCTAGGCCAGTAGTGAGCTTGATTTCTGGAAGAACCGACCTAATCCACTCATCAAACACCACCCAGGCTCCTGAAAAAAACTAGAGTCTAAAACTGACCTACAAAGCTTCTGGGGACCTGGCCCAGTGAGAGGAATGGAGGCGGAGGGGAGATTTCCTGTGAGTCATCCTATCCTACCAGCCTTTCAACACCCCACAGGCCTCAGACCCAAAACACTGTCACACTCCTCCTCCTACGTCAGCTTCCACTGCTTTCATCCAGCCAACAACGCTAGATACTCTCAAACTTCCCCAGTGAACTTCCACTCTCCAAGGGAAGCCAAAGAGCCTGGGTGGTAAACCTGCTGCAAGCCCTCTGGTGGTGTCTTTAAAACTCACAGAAAAGTGTATAGAGGGATCTGTTTAATATAAATATAATGTGCAAAAAGCGTGTCCTGTTCACAAGAGTGAAAAACCTGGAAACTTCTAAATGCCTAGAAACAGAATGGTTGGAGAATGATGTGCTCACAGAAAGAATATTATTCAGAGAAAAAGTGACTGTTCTGCAGCACCATGCAATAAGACAAAGTAATCTCGGCAACGTGACTTAGAGGTGAGATCTCAAGATTACACACAGCATGGTACCCTTTCTATAAAGTTTAAAATCACGACAGGAACCCTTTGTGGAGATACATAGAAATACAAAACTATATGAAAATAAGAGATAAAGAGGATTCCAGATGATGACGATCTGTGGTTGAAGAGTAAGGGATTGGAAGAGGGATTACCTGCATGTAAATTTAGTTTTATAAAACTTGAAAATCCTCGTTTTAGGGCTGGTAGTAGGAACATGGGAACTTGTTACATTAAAAAAATCAGTTGAGCCACGCATGGGTCAACAATGGGAGTGTGTCATGAACCAGGAATTATGATTAATCCACTTCAGGGCACTGGAGGCTAAAAAATTAGTCAAATGATGTTCCAGGAAGATACTTTTATTTATCCTGTGATGTACATCTTTCTGGTCCCACTGGAGACACAAATAGCCCAGAGCAAGCCTGGGATAAGATTGCCCAAGAACTGTTTTGTTTTTTGTTTTATTGTTGTTGCTGTGCATCTCTCAAGAAACAGAGAAAACAGTGTTGAGTACAGAATCTGGGACCGACCACCTGGTGGGAAACCAGGTTGCATTCCTCACTACTGTATGACTTATCCTGTTAGGGAAAATTATCTAACCTCTCTGCCTCAGCTTCCACACGTCAAATGGGGCTGGCAATTATAGTATTAAAATGCTGACTGCAGAAAGTTAGCGGAAGGATTACATGAGTTAATTCTCCCATCCCCAAAGTCCTGAAATGGTGTGGGTGCTCTAGGTGTACAAAGTCCAATATAATCAAGTTTGACTTTTATTATTATTTTTATCTCTCACTTGATTCCACTGTGAAAAACTTAGAAAATGCTGTTCTCCCCAAGTATATCCTAAGCTCTTCTAGAGTAGAAATGTTTTAATAATTCTCTGGGAAGACGTACTACACTCAGCATGAAAACAGCCTTAAATTCGCAGTAAGGACTTGGACTTAAGAAATTGAATCAATTTGTTTTATAAATACACCCATATTTTAGAAAGAAGTTTTGGGGTTTTTTTAATTTTTTTTATTTTTTAGTTGTCAATGGACCTTTATTTTATTTATTTATATGTGGTACTGAGACTGAAACCCAGTACCTCACACATGCTAAGTAACTGCTCTACAACTGAGCTACAACCCGAGCCTTAGAAAGAAGTTTTGGAATGGATTTTTCATGTAAGTCTCATAAAATCTGTCTCTGTTATCAATAACTAACACAGGTTTTTGCGACATACCATTTTTCCTGGTGACTTTCAATTAATATAGACCATCCTGTAACCATCCAAAATAAACATCCCAAAATCTGCAGATTAAAAACATCTATAACTTATTAAAATGAAAACCATTCAAGTCTTTATTCAGAGCCTATTCACACTTTCACAGCAAGTGAACTGAGTTATCTGGTTCTTATAGTGTTAATGGGTTAGAAATCATAATTTAGAAAGAATACAGGCTTCTGCAAATATGCTTAGTAACACACACACATCATATGTTGACAAGCTGGGAGAAAAAGTTGGGAAAAAATAAGATAAGTAATTCACTTAAATGCACCTGAGCATATTATTGCCGCTCAACAGAATCAAGTTCATGATGATCCTGAATCAAGACGAGACAGCATCACATTCAATTTATGAAAAAGACTACTCCTATATATTTTAAACATGCCATGAAGAATTTTGAATAATGTTTTATTTTTTTCTTTCTTGGCAAAATCTCTAGGATTTGTTGCAAATGGACCCACTAAGTAATTAAATGGTTTGGCCTACCCTGGAGAGTTGTTCAGTACAGACCAATTAAGTGTTGGAGAGCTGCTGCCAAAAATAAATAAATAAATAAATTATGAACAAATGATTTAGCAGAAGTGAGAAATCCATTACATAAATGCTGCCGTTCAATTGGGTTAAAAAGTAAATTTTAATGCTTAGAAGAGTAAATTTGAAGTTATTTGGGAAATTCACCTGTGTGAAATGATAATTTCCTCCTGATGATCCTCAGTAAATAATAACATAAGGAAGTTGTAGAATCCTTTAATAAACTTACCAAAACTTACAGACACAAGCCCATTTTCCATGTATGTGCTTACCTTGGAAACAGCTTTGAAATTTCCTCCCCAGAAATAGCCTAATCTTACTTCAGTCCTAACTTATACGTCTTACTTACCAAATCTAGTTGCAAATAGGTTTTTACTGTTCCTTGAAATCAATTCTACCTCCAAAATGGAAAGAACTGCTATCATTTGAGGTCTGTGCCAAGAACAAAGTATTGCAGGAAGTTCCAAGATGAATGGCAGCCTCTACCTGAAAGTACACTGGCAGGCTGGTGAGAACTACATTTCACCCTGCAATACGGTAAGGACAATGATGAGTTAAGAATAGTACCTGACAGGAGGGGCACCCAAAGAAGATGTCTGTGAAGAGAAATTGAAAGAATTCAGCAAAGACAACTTCCCAACTTGATGCTGACTACAAAGATTCTTTAGGATGCCAGGAGAAGAGGTCAAACAGCAAAAGCAACCCAGAAGGGGACCACAGGGCAAAACTGCAGCCACCACAGCATGCACATGAGCAATCACAGGAGCAAACACAAGTGAGAAACACAGGTTCTGAGATATGAGCCTGGAGGGGCTGGTGATGGGGCCCTTGTGGTTCATACCAAGAAGCTTAAGCTCTCACAAGAGGACAAATGTGATGAGACACCACCGATGTGAGGCTTCTAGAGAAATCAAATTCCCAGACATGAAATGTAGAACAGGAGTTACCAGGGGCTGTGCAGGGAGGTGACACAGAGTTGTTTGACAGCTATGGAGTTTGGAAGGATGACTAAGTTCTGGAAATACACATTGGTGATGGTTGCACAACACTGTGAAGGTACTTAATGCCCCTGAATTGCACACATAAATGCAGCTAAAATAGTAAAGTTTACGTTACATATATTTTATCACAATAAAAAAAAAAAAAACATGAACTGACATAGTGCAGCACACCTGTAATCCCAGCAACTCGGGATGCTGAGACAGGTGGATTACAAATTCAAGGCAAGCCTCAGCAATTTAGTGAGACTCTGTCTTAAATTAAAAAAAAAAAAAAAATGCTGGCAATGCAACTTGGTGGTAAAGCACCGCTGGGTTCAATTCCGAGTTCAAGAAAAAAATGAAAAAATAGTAGGTAAAGGAAAAAGAAGAAACAGCAGGAGGGGAAGGGCCAGCAGCTACAGCACCAACTTGAGCTCTTTCGAGTAACCAGTGGCTTTCAGACCCCTATTAGCTATAGAAATCATTCTTCAGACAACACAGCTGTGGACTGAATGTTTGTGTCTTCCCAGAATCCATGTTGAAACCTAATCCCCAGTGTGATGGTAGCTGTGGGAGAGGGTCAGGGAGATAATTAGGCAGTAAGGGTGGAGTCTTTATGATCAAGATTAGTACCCTCATAAAAAAGACAAAACCCTTGGGGTATATGAGGACACAGTGAGAAAATAGCCTTTTATGAAGCAGGAAGTGGGCCTCCACCAGACACCAGTTTGCCAGAGCCTTGATCTTGGACATCCCAGACTTTGGAACTATGAGAAATAAATTTCTGTTGTGTATAAGCTACCCAGTCTATAGTATTGCTGTTATCACAGCCCAATTGGACAGATTAAAAGCCCAACTATAAAACTGACAATAGCCCCAGAGGCCCTCCCAGAAGCACACAAACTCCTAATTTTCCATTGGTTCCCCCATGTGAACCCTAAGGAACCTCCAGGGAACCCCAAGAGCCTCACCACCAATTTGCAAATCACTGGTGTAGGTGATGTGAGGAATATCTAAGAAGCTTCCACTTGAATATGATACAGTGAGATGCTGGAAAAAGTAGAGACAGTCTGCATTTGGAATCAAATGACACTCCCTCAGCTCTGCCTTGCAGCCGCCATTTGTCCTAAGCAAGTTGCTCACCTACTCTGTCAAGTGGGATTAAAAAACCTATTTTACCATGAATACCCAGAGGAATGAGAAGTTGTGCTCCATTTGTATACAATATGTCATGCTGCAGTCCGGCTGGGCACAAATAACTGAGCCGCCACAAAGCCTTGTAGGTTCAAACAGCAACTCTTTATTCCGGAACTCTCACGGGCACTCTACACACACTTCCCGGGAACACACTCCCTCTACCAGGCTCCGCGTGCAAATTCTCCCGGAAACCCCCCCCCTCCAGAACTCAAGGGGAACTCCAAAGTAGAGGGCAGCAGGATCCACCCTAATCCCAGCAGGATCCACCCTAATCCCGGAGCAGGGTCACCTTTCAACTATTCCCTCTAGCAAAACGCCAGACTAAACTCTGGCGTTTAGTCACTCCGACTAAACTGTGGCTCTCAACAATATCGAATGCATTCTACTGACATGTATAACTAATTAGAACAAATAAAGTAAAAATTTTTAAAAAGCAAAAAAAAAAAAAAAAACCTATTTTATAGGAGTGTCACAGGATTGATGAAATGTAAGTAGGATAGCTGATACATGGTGAATTCTCACATAGTGACAGCTATTGGTGCCCTTTCTTCTTAGCTGGTATCACTCTGGATCCTGGGAAGTCAGGGGACTGAGGAGGAGGAAGGCAGGTCATGTGAATGGAAGCTGCCATAAGAGTCCAAGTGAGAGATTAAGATAAAGGCTTGCACTGAAGTAGTGAAGGTAAGGATTGAAAAAGGAGAAGGAATCTGGGAATATTCTGGAAGTGTTGTCAAAACAGAGAATAAGCACTGGCAGCCATTGCTGCTGCCTTCAAATCAACATGTAAAAAGGAATGAAGGAAAGCAGGAAGAATCCAGGGGTTGTCTAGAACTGGTCTGGAGGCGGGAGAGGACTACAGCCTGAGGTGGAGCAACCAGAGGCCTAGAGGAAGGCCCGCTAGAGGAACACTTTCAAATTCCACTCACATTGCGTGGGGAGAGATACTGCCTGCCCCTTTCACATCTCCCCAGAGTGTTGAGAAATTAACCAAACAGGTCAGGCTGTCCAGCCAGCCATCATTCCTCCACCCACCTGCTCCCAGCTCCTTGGGCTAATGGGTTACAACCTAGAGAAGTTGCCTCCTCATTCCAAGCAGCTGATAAAACAGCCTAATGGAAGTGCACTGAACAACAGCAATCAACAGGGGTTCTGTGATCCACGATTTCTCCATCCTGGGGTACATCCCTTCCCCTCTACCTAAAGTTACCTGAAGGGACTCACCCAGGCCTGGCCATCAGCTCTCCGCCACTACACCCAGAACAACAATAAAACCTCTTTCTCCTCTAATCAAAAAAATAAATGAATAAAAGAATCTGTGGGACAATATGTAAACCTCCTGATGGAATACAATTAAATAATAAGCATCTTCAGGTACTTCTGGGCACTCACAGACTTTTGTTACAGAACTGGTCATTTGAGTTGACAGTGATAAATGACAAAAGTAAAAATTAAGGGCTGGGGTGGTGGCTCAGTGGTGGAGCACTGGGTGGAATCTGTGAGGCACTAGGTTCAATTCTCATCAATGCATATAAATAAATAAAATAAAGGTCTGTTGACAACTAAAAAATATATATACTTTTTAAAATATGGAACACTTCACGAATTTGCGTGTGTCATCCTTGCGCAGGGGCCATGCTAATCTTCTCTGCATCGTTCCAATCTTAGTATATGTGCTGCCAAAGCGAGCACCTAAAAGATATTTTTAAAAAGTAAAAATTAGGGGCTGGGATTGTGGCTCAGCGGTAGAGCACTCACCTAGCATGCGCAGGGCCCTGTGTTCCATCCTCAGCACCACATAAAAATAAATGAATGGAATAAAGGTATTGTGTCCAACTACAACTAAAAAAAGTTTAAAAAATTTTTTAAAAAAGAAAGTAAAAATTAAGAGCAGAGAGTTTTTTGGGACTATGTGACACTCATTATCATGAATCCTAACACATAGTAAGTGCTCAATAAACTTAATGAGCAACCTGAAATTCTTAATCAAAGAGAAAAGCTGTTTGTACCTTAGGGAGGCAGATAGCTAAGAGTTGGGGTCACCTTGAATACATGCTTCTCATGATGAAAACAGAATGAATTCTAGGCCCCCAACTTTGTTCTGTATTTGGTACCCAGTTGGTAAAAGGGCTATTCTTTCCACTTTTTGGTAAAAGGAGTAGAAAAGAGCTGTGCAATTACAAACCAATCCCTCTCCATCCTATCCATACAATGGTAACACATCATCTCCATTCACAAACTGCTCTGCATCCCCATAGTTCCCTCACCACAGATAGGTATTCACTAAACTAGTTAGTCACTAGGTTGGACAAAATTGCCATCCAGAATTGAAGTGCCTAGATGTTTGGCATAGGTAAGACCAAAAACTGAAATGAACAATTCTAATTCATTCTTTCATTCATTTGTGTGCTAAAGGTTATAGGACATATAAAAATGAAAATAATATGATTGCTGCTGTTAAAGAACTCTATCCACTGGAAATGCAAAAAGTCTCCAGACAAAAGTAAAAAAGTAAAAAAAAAAAAAAAAAAAAGTAAAGAAAGAAAAAAGGAAGTACATTTGGAGACAGAGGAAATCTCATATTTAAAAAGTAACTAGACGGGTGCAGTGGTACATGCCTGAATTCCACCCATTCAGGAGGCTGTGAGGCAGGAGGATCACAAGGCCAACCTGGACAACTTAGCAAGGCCTGTCTCAAAATAAAACTAAAAGGGCTGGGAGTGTATTTCAGTGGTAAAGCGTTTACCCAACATGTACAAAGCCCTGGATTCAATCCCCAGGACCACAATAAATAAATAAATGGGCTACTAGAGCCTCTAAGTGTAAAACACACCAGGACTCTGAAAATGTGAGAATATTAGGAGAATTGCTAATGTAATTATTGCTATTTATTATATCTTGCTAAACTGAAATCTGCTATATCATCTGGCCCAGCCTCAGGGCCACAGGCATCTCCTGGAGCAATCACCTCCACTTTCCCATCACCCAGGAATGGAGAGAACTAATGGTGACAACAACCTATGCAGGCACTGAAATGACCAGACTGTGTGCCCACTCCTGTGTAGCCATGTATAGTCCCCCAACTAATCTTCACAAAGTCCTACAAGGTAAGTACTGTCCTGAGGTTGGGAGGTAATTTTGTTTTTTTAGTTTGTTTAGTTTTTAGTTTTGATTTGTTTTGTTTTTGTTTTTTGTTTGTTTTTACTACATTTTATTTTTGGTGTTGGGGACTGAATCCAAGGACTTGCATGGGCCAAGCATGCACTTTACTACTGAGCTACATTCCCAGCCTCTGTAGTTACTATGATTATCTCCATTTTACAAATTAAAAAAAAAAAGAAAGAAAGAAAGAAAGAAAGAAAAAACTAGAGCACAGTTAAGTGACTTGCTCAAGTCTACCCAGCCAGGATTTGAATACAGAATATGTGTCCTTGGCCATACCATTATACTACTTCAGAGCTGAGCACTTTTAGCTACATTATCAGGATATACACAAGTTTTAGGAGACAAGGTGATGGGGGGCGGGCACAGGGGATTGAACTCAGGGGCACTCAACCACTGAGCCACATCCCCAGCCCTGTTTTGTTTTTTATTTAGAGTCAGGGTCTCACTAAGTTGCTTAGTGCCTGGCTGTTGCTGAGGCTGGCTTTGACTTCACGATCCTCCTGCCTCAGCCTTCTGAGGTGCTGCTGGGATTACAGAAATGCGCCACAGTGCCTGGCTGGAAACAAGGTGATTTTTGACCAAATGTCCCCTTTAAACATGTGCATCTATTTAAAACTATACTTACTTATATGACAAGAATGCATACACCTTTATTGATCTAGTTTTGAAAATAGTATGGCTTTTCAGAATATAGCTTTCAGGATCTCCAAAGGGAAAAGATAAAAATCAAATACCCATTTTAGGAGGTGCCTGGCCAGGAGAGGTTAAAGTGCAGTTTAGATCAGAATTTACGGTCACCTCTCCTTATAGGTCATCTAATGGTCCTAGCCAAATTGTTTAGCCTTCTTTGTTTCTCCATCTGCAAAGTGGGTATAACAATAGCACTATCTCCTACTGGGGAGGATGAGATGATACTATCCATACAAATTGCTATGCACAATACCTGGCGCAGAATGAATGCTCAATAAATGGCTTTCATTATTTAGGTCCTAGGTTATCTGTATTTCCAGAATGCAAGTCCTCCAGTAACCACAGAAATGCTTTCCCCAGAGTCGCTGCCAGCTCCTTAAGAACATTTCTCCCTACTTCCCTCAGAGCGGGAGTGACACCAGAAACAGGCTTCCCTGGACTCCAGCCCCGGAGGTGGCCATGTCACCTAGCTTCGGGCCCAAGAACGAGGCAGGTTCTGTTCTGCCATACTAAACTGAACCTGGATTTGTTTCTTGGGTGAACTCAGTGCAGATCACCGCCCCCCGTCTGACAGGATCAGAGGCAGAAGGAATGCGGGCACCGTGCCAGAGGTGGAACTCATCCACCTGCCAAGCCCGAGGATGGGTACCCCTTCTCCACAGCATCCGCCGGGAGGCCACCGGGGACCCGACCTAACAATGCCAGGAGGGTGAATGTCACCCAGATCCTCTGAAAGGCTGTGCCACGACCTAAGAGAGCGCCAAGGGAGGGGCTAGAAGTACCTAAGGAAGCCAGGTGAAAGCGCAACATCCTGGTGCTCGTGTTGAGCGCCCAGAACCAAAGTCCATGCCGCCGCCACCTCTGCCTCCCCGCTCGCCAGACACGTGCGAGCCGGTCGCCAGGCGGTCTGGCCCGCGCTCCCCTCGGGTTCCCGCCTCCCGGCCGGCCGCCGCGCGCTCCCTCCACTCACCAGGTGAAGAGTTTGCCTTTTATCCTGCGCAGCAGGCTACCCGGCGCGCCCGCCTCTCCCAGCGCGCGGGGCAGCGGGGTGCCGGCACTCGCCGGCGAGTCTGTCTCCATGGGGACCCCTGACTTGTCCTGCGCCCGGAACCCCACGAAGTGCCGGGGCCCGGAAGACAGGAGGCGGCGCCTGTGCAGCCGGCGGGGACTGAGCTCGGGCCCTGCGCTTGCTCTACCTCCTTAGCTCGCTCGCCGGCTGGCTCGCTCGCTTCCCTCTCGCTCCTCAGTCGGGCTCCTTCCGCGACAAATCATTAACTGTCGAGCCCCAAGGGCCAGACAATACATTTGCAGATTGCAACCTGGCACCACGGGGGCAGCAGCAGGAGAAAGGGCGATTTTTTTTTCACCTTGGCAGTCGAGCCTCCGTGTTTTGTGGCACCTAATATGCCTTTCAGGTTTTTATGGTTCCTTGTTTCAAATCAGCAAATGGGGTGATCCGAGGTTATTGTGACTGGCTCCACGGTGTCCTCACTAAAAACAGAGAGGTGGTAACTACCTGAACTTTGCTAACTAGCAGGACCGACCGACCTCTCCCTTTATCTCGCGGTCTCCTCCCTCTGATTTATAGAAGATAGCCAGCCCCTTTGAAAGAACTAAAGGCACATTCCCGGGGTGTGTGTGTGTGTGTGTGTGTGTGTGTGTGTGTGTGTTCCTTGCAAAGCAACGGGTAAGATCCTTAAAAGATCCTGGAAATGTGTCTTTGTGGCGTGGAGCTCGGCACGTCTCTTTCCTGAGGGGTATGTTAGGTTTTCCCTGCAGCATTCGGAGCTGTCTTGGGGGTGCCAGGGAGGGAAACGCTACCGACCCCTGGCGCTCAGCCAGGATGCCGCTGCCAGGGCCACACCTTCCGATGCTTCCCCAGGACCCCAGAGGATTAAGGATTAAAAGAGACTAAAGCCTAGGGTGGGAAAGTTCCAGGCTCTCCCAAACAGAAGGAAATCCTTAAGTCTGCTTGAGTACTTGCTTCCGGGGGAAAAAAAGAAGACAAAAGAAAAGGTGTTGATATTGTTTGTTCCCCACTCCCCACATCCACCCCACCTCCTTCCTTGGGAGAGGTGGAGGACAAGAAAAAAAAAAAAGAAAAAAAAAAAAAATATATATATATATATATATATATATATATATATATATATGAAGTGTAAATGAGTGGGCAGTTTTCTGTAAAAAGATTCTTTAAAAAAAATAAATAAATGGGTTTTGAAAGATGAAATGTAGCTTCAGGAATTCCAAATTTACCAACTACAGGAACCCTGAAGTTTGTTTTGCTTGTTTATTTGTTTGCTTGTTTCTATTGCTTGATTTTTTTTTTTAAACTGGGGATTGAACCCAGAGGAGATTTACCACTGAGCTGCATCCCCACTCCATTTATGTTTTATTTTGAGACAAGCTTTCATTAAGTTGTTGAGGGTCCCACTTGCTGAGGAGGGCCTTGAACTTTTGGTCCTTTACCTCAGCCTCTGGATGCGCAAGGATTACTTGGGTGTGTCACGGGGACCAGCTGAAACCCCAAAGTTTAAAAGAAATGATTTATTTTAAAAACTGTTGAAGTGAACCTGGTGTGGTGGTGCACTGCTATAATCCCAGGAACTCTGGAACTTGAGGCAAGAGAATGACCTAGTTCAAGACCAGCCTGAGCACCTTAGTGAGACTCAGTCTCAAAATAAAAATAGAGATGGAAATGGAGGTAAGTGATAGTGTGCTTGCTAGCATGTTCCAGGCCCCTGGGTTCCCCCTGACCCCCACTGTGTGTGTGTGTGTGTGTGTGTGTGTGTGCGCGCGCGTGTGCGTAAATTGCTGAAGTGAAATGGAGGAAAAACCCCTGAAAACTAAGTCATCCATAAAGGACTAACTAAATGGTATAAAACAACCACATCATGAAGCATTATGAGGACATCAGAACTGTATTTAATAGGATCTCCTTTTTCTAAAGCCCCAGCGCATTAAATCCTGCATATTGACAATGTTGAATTTTACCCAAGCCCTGTGCTCCTGGAAAATAGTTATGGCTTAAAAATCTCCCACACTGTTGAGTTCCTGTAAACAACACAGTACAAAGAAACACCTCCATGTGATTTTTTTTTTAATGAAGACTGAGTTTTTTAAATACATTTATTTATTTATTTATTTATTTTAATGTGGTGCTGAGGATCAAACCCAGTGCCTCACACATGCTTGGCAAGCCCTCTACCACTGAGCTGCAACCCCAGCCCTGTCCTCCATATGATTTTTCTAAGACCCATAATGTCCCTTTGGGACAAGGTGAGCCTCAGATCTTTTAAATTCTTTCATATATATATATATATATATATATATATATATATATATATATATACATACATACATATACACACATATACACACACACATACATTACATACATACACACACACATTGGAGTTCTTTTGACATAATTATATAAGCATGGAATATAATTTACTTCAATTCAATCCCCAGTACTTCCCTTTCCCCCACCTCCTCCCTCCCTCCCTCTCTTCTACTATTTTTTTATCTCACAAATGATTGGCTGAAATGTTTGTCTCCACTGACCAACCAAAACAAAATTCTTGGTAAAATTCCTTTCCTTTCCTGGCCTCTGTACTTTCACCTACCCTAAGGCTGAGCAAACACGTAAACCCTCCTTAAGGCCCTTCCTTATAAGCTGACCTCAGGTCAAAACATTCTGTCATCTACTAACAATCAAGCCACGCTTACATTTATTCCCCCCACCTACTCAGGGAATAGCTGCCCTCTTTCTTTTTTTTAATATTTATTTTTTAGTTTTAGGTGGATACAATGTCTTTATATTTATGTGGTGCTGAGAATGGAACCCAGTGCCTCATGCATGCTAGGAAGCACTCTACCACTGAGCCCCAACCCCACCCCTTAGCCCCCCTCTTTCTACTGCAGTAAACCCCACCCCTCCCCAGGCAATAATTCTTCCAAATAAAGTCTTTGCTTACTAAGTCATATTTTTATTTGACAATATATTTATGGTTATTGAGCACAGAGAAAAATATAGGATGTTTGTCAAAATAAGTAACCAAGTAACCTTAAAAGAATGTGTGAGAAAACCTGAAGGGTAAAGAGAGAACACTTAACATACATGAGGCCCTAGGTATAAGGCCCTTGCTTAGCATCTGGACAGCCATCTTAAGTGACAACCGTCATTTTAAGGAAAAAGTTTCGCTTTCCCTCCCAACAGCGTTTCTGAGAAAGGCTCACCATTCCCTCATACCAACCCAAGCCCTAACCGCCTGCATTAGGATGTGCCCAGCTCTCATTCCTGAGCCTTCCTCCATAAAAATCCCGGAACCCAAGCCTGTTTTGCCTCTCTGCGCTATAGAGAAAGGGCCTTTATTTGTCAGCTCTGACAAATAAACTCTTGTATGTATCTCTGTCTGGTCTCCGTCTTTCATTTCTTGCTTACCCATCTCTTGCTCCTCACTTTCCCTTCACTAGGTACAAGGAAAGAGAGAGAGAGAGAGGTGGGGGCGGGGGAAGAAATTTGAAAAAGAAAAGAAAAACTTTAAGAGGGAAAAAGGAGAAAAGGTAAGTGGATATGAAAAATGAAAAAAAAAAGTGAACCTGCTGTGTATGGTGGCACACACCCATAATCCTAGCTGCTCAAGAAGCTGAGGCAGGAGGATCTCAAGTTCAAGGCCAGTCTGAGCAAGTTAGCAACACCCTATTTCAAAATAAAATTAAAAAGGGTTGTGGATTTAGCTCAGTGATAGAGTACCACTGTCTTCAATCCCCAGCGCAAGCATGCGCATGCGTGCACATACACACACCTACCCACATACTTATGCAAGAAGAAAGAGGAGGAGGAGGAGGAAGTATCATAGGAAGGAGCAAAAGAAAAGTCTCTGTAATCTAAGGAATTCAGGAGGCAGACCAGTCTCAGCAATTTAGTGAGAGCTTCAACAACTTAGCAGGAACCTGCCTCAAAATAGAAATTCAAAGGTCTGGGTTTGTAGCTCAGTGGTATAATGCCCTGGGTTAGAACCCTAGTACCAAAAACACAAAAACAAAAATTGATGGTAATTTGCTACAGTAGCCATAAGGAACAAACATAAATATAAACATACTAATTTATAAAGGTGATAATATATTATCAAGTAAAAGAAAGCAAGTTGCGGAGTATTAGTGTAATGTGTATGCATTTTAATGAAAACCACCAATTAAATAGCAAAATATCTTTGCAAATACATACACATATAAATATATTTATACTCACTTGCACTTACATGATCAAGAAAGGTAGGGTGTGGAAGAATACATATTAAGTAACTAATAAGGATTAAATCATGGGAGTGATCAGGAATTGAAGTTGGATATAAGGAGATGTGACAGTGGCCCACTTTATGCTTTGAATATAGGCCTTGTTCTGCCACTGCAATTTATTTTTTTAAATGATTTGTAAAGAACATGTTACTTTTTCTTCCTCTCTCCTCGTGCCTCCCTAAATTTTTTCTCTCCCTAATCTCAGGGGAAACAAGATTACCTTTCTTCCCCATCCTACGCAGATTTATCTGTCCCATTATAGGAATGAAGTAATTCAGACTTTGGGGATGGCACCAAAAAAATCTTAGAAATGACTGTCTTCCAAATTAACAAGTGAATTACAACTTCTGGACAGAACATGTGGAATATAGCCTTTGAATAACCTCTTTAAAAGTCCTCTAGTCTCCTTAATGTGCAAAATCACAGCCTCTGGAACAGGAGTCCCCTGTGTTTCTCCTTTGTTAGCAAAGCAATAAAACTTCTTTTTCCTTTTTCTCAAAACCATATCCTCACTCCAGTCAGAATGGAAGCTATTATGAAGACAAACAACAATAAGTGTTGGCAAGGATTGGGCGGGGGGGAAGGTACACTTATACATTGTTGGTGGGACTGCAAATTGGTGCAGTAAATTTGGAAAGCAGTATGGAAATTCCTTGGAAAATTGGGAATGGAACCACCATTTGACCCAGCTATCCCTCTCCTGGGACTATACCCAAAGGACTTAAAAACAGCATACTACAGGGACACTGCCACATCAATGTTTATAGCAGCACAATTCACAATAGTTAAACTGTGGAGCCAACCTAGATGTCCTTCAGTGGATGAATGGATAAAAAAAAAAATGTGGCATATATACACAGTGGAATTTTACTCAGCATTAAAAAAGAACAAAGTCATAGCATTTGTAGGTAAATTGATGGTGTTGGAGAAGATAATGCTAAGTGAAGTCAGCCAATCAACCATAAAAAAGATGCCAATATTTTCTCTGATATAAGGAGGTTGACTCATAGTGGGGTAGGGAGGGAGAGCATGGGAGGAACAGATTAATTCTAGATGGGGGGGCAGGAGGAAGGGAGTAGGGGATTAGCAAGGATGGTGGAATGTGATGGATATCATTATACAAAGTACATGTATGAAGACTTGAATTGGGTGTCAACAAACTTTATATATAAACAGAGATACAAAAAATTGTGGTATATATGTGTATTAATAATTATAATGTAAAAAAAACAACAACAAAGTACATGTATAAAGACATAAATTGGTGTGAACATACTTTATATACAGAGATATGAAAAATTGTGCCCTATATGTGTAATAAGAATTATATTGCTTTCTACTGCTGTCATGTATTTAAAATTTTTTTTAAAATATCCTCATCCTTGTTATTGGATTGGCATCAGGGACAAGGGCTGAGCTTTCAGTAACAGAGAGATTGTCTTATGTATCTTATTTCCCCCAGTACTGGGGATTGAATTTAGGGGTGCTTTACCTTTGAACTACATTCACAGCAGCCACTCTTTCTTTCTTCCTTCCTTCCTTCCTTCCTTCCTTCCTTTCTTTCTTTCTTTCTTTCTTTCTTTCTTTCTTTCTTTCAATTTTGAGACCTGGTCTCACTAAATTGCTAAGACTGACCTTGAATTTACAATCCTCCTGCCTCAGCTCACCAGAGTTCCTGGGATTACCAGCATGTGCCACGGTGTCCAGCTGTCTTATATATCTTCATTTTCTTATGACATACCTTTCTTCTTCTTTTTTTTTTGGTTTTTAAAATAGCTTCAATTTTTAGAAATTAATATTTTAATTTTGTGATTTAAAAAAGTATTCATTTAGCTGGGTGAGCGCAATGGTGCTTGCCTGTAGTCTCAGCATCCTGGGAGACTGAGGCAGGAGGTTCACAAATTCAAGGCCAGCCTCAGCAACTTAACAAGACCCTAAGCAACTTACTGAAACCCTATCTCAAAATTAAAAACAAGAAAAATGGTTGGGGGTGTAATTTAGTGGTAAATTACCCATAGGTTCAATCTCCAGTACCAGAAAAATAAAATAAAATTCAATTAGGGAATTTTTTCAATAAGCCATATTAATCTTAATTTAAAACATGTTAGGCTTAATGTATCACTTCCAGGGGAAGATGGAGCCAGGAAATATTCAACCAGTGGTACAGATTCTAAAGTTAAAAAGTTATATGTATTTTCTAAACACAAAGTCCTCCTCAAAGAGGAGCAAGTAGTAGTACTTTCTAGCACGAAATGAGCTCATTCCCTTACTGAGGAGTATTGATCAGTCTACATTATTTTGGTATCAGGATTAAAATACATTGAGTCGATCTGTTGGCACCAATCCACAAGTTTTTGTCCAAGGAAATGTACTGGAAAAAAAATTAGGTGCTGGGAATTTTGTACATAATAATCTTACTTCTTACAAGTCAAAATAATAGCAACAATAGTAACTACCACTTACTGAGCACCTACCATATATCAGATACTTATATTATTTATTGTGTATGTCAAACAACCCCAAATCTTTGTGGCTTCAAACACAATCATTTTATTATCTCTTGTGGTTTCTGTGGGTCAGGAATTCAGGAAAGCATGGGCCAGGCAATTCTGGCTCGAGGTTTCTAGTGCAGTTACATTTGAAGGCAGTTGAAGTTAGAAGGCAGGGGTAGGATATGATAATAATGTTGAAAAATCTAGCACCTGACCAGCACCTCTCTGTAGCCACTTAGTTTCAGGGACCCTCCATGTAGACTAATTTGAACTTCCTTACAGCCTGGTGACATCAGCGTATTTGGTCAGCTTACTTGGCAGCTGGTCCCTCCCCACAGAAAAGGATCCTAAGAGAAAAGAGGCAAAGCATATTGTCAATATCCTCCTACCAAAGACTACCAGAAAGTCTCTTCTTACTAAGTAGGATTTGTATGGTTTTTTAATTTGACAACATATGTATATGATTATGTGAGCAAGGAAGAAAGCATAGGATACAGGTCAATAGAAGTAACCATAAAGAGGGTGAAGTACAAAAGGCAAGACAAAAAAAAAAAAAAACAACTTTACCTAAAAAACAAAAAACAACTCCAGCAAGCATGACATAGTCCCTTTATGGAGTGTGTGCTTTTGTATAAATATATAAGATTAAAATATGGTTTAGATGTTCATGAATATATATATAGTTAGACTAGTTGAATTTATTACTCCTTAGAGTAAGAAAGAATACACAGCATAAGGGAACGATGGATGTCTTAGAAGGTATTAGAAGGAATGTGGTATAGTGAGCCCACAACTGCACCCATTAGTTCCACATCCTTGGATTCACCAACCTCAGATCACAAATACTTTTTTTGGAGTGGGATGGAGGTGAGGGTACTGAGATTGAATCCAGGGGTGGTTTATCACTGAACTATATCCCCAGCCCTTTTTTGAGACAGGGTCTCTCTAAGTTGCTGAGGCTGGCCTAGAATTTGCCATACTCCTCAACCTCCCAAGTCTCTGGGATTACAGTCCTGCATCACTGTATCCAGTTTACAAATACTATTTTTTTTTATTGTGTTTGAAGAGTTACAGCCGTGTGTGTGTGTGTGTGTGTGTGTGTGTGTGTGTGTGTATTGCGGATTGGATCCAGGGGCTTTAGCACTGAGATAAGTCCCCAACCCTTTCTTTCCTTTTTTTTTTTTTTTTTTTGTTGGTGAGACAGGGTCTCACTAAGTTGCTCAGGGTCTCACTAAGTTGCTAAGACTGGTCTTCAACTTGCAATCCTCCTGCTTTAGCCTCCCAAGCTGCTGGAATTACAGGTTTGTGCCACCCTACCCAGCCAAATTTTTTTTCCTTGTCATCATTCCCTAAACAATGCAGTACAACAACTATTGCATATCACATTGTGTTAGTAATTATAAGTAATCTAGAGATGACTTAATGTATACTGGAGGAAGCCAGACATAGTAGTACATGCTTGTGGTTCCAGCTGCTCAGGAGGCTGAGGCTGAAGCATGGTTTGAGCCCACAAGTTTGATAGTAGCCTGGGCAAATATTATTTTCCAGCTCCTTTTTTCTTTTTCTTTCTTTCTTTTTTTTTTTTTTTTTTGAGATGGGTCTCACCAAGTTGCTCAGGCTGATCTTAAACTTGCAATCCTCCTACCTCACTCTCCTGAGTTTCTGGAATTACAGGCATGCATCACCACACCCAACTATTATTCCATTGTATTTATTTGTTTGTTTGTTTGTTTGTTTTTCTGGTACTGGAGATTAAACCCAGGGGCACTTTACTACTGAGCTATGTCTCCAACATTTTTTATTTTTTTATTTTGACACAGGGTCTCCCTAGGTTACTGATGCTTGCCTCCATCTTGGGATCCTCCTGCCTCTGCTTCGTGAATTACTGGGATTACAGGCTTATATAACTATGCCAAGCTATTATTTTAATTTATCTGTTTGTTTGTTTCTCTGATACTGGGGATTGTACCCAGGGGAACTTTACAACTAATCTATATCTCCAGCCCTTTTTATTTTTTATTTTAACACATGATCTCACTAGGTTATTGATTGTGGCCTTGATCTTGGGATCTTCCTGCCTCTGCTTCCTAAATTACTAGGATTACAGGCTTATATCACCATGCCCAGCCATTATTCCACTTTATACAATGGAGAACCCTTGAATTATGGTATCTGTGGGAGGGGGGAAATCCTGGATCCAATCCCTAGTGGATATGGACCATATAGGATGGGAGGAGCAAGATGGCAGACAATTAAGATCCTCTGGCAATTGTCCCCACAAAAACACAAAGTTGAACAGCTATTTCTGCACCAAATTACCTTTACAAGCCCTAAAAAAATCAGGCAAGAGAACATAGTGCCTGCTTTTAGTACAAGGAAATGAAAACATTCATTGAAGAAGGCAGAAAAGAAAGAGTTCCCTACATCACTCCTGCCCCAACTCTAAGCACCCAGTGTAGAGAAAGAGGCATCCTGCTTGGGGAAGGCAAAAAGGATGGAGTCTAGACCTTGGACTTGAAGCCCAGTACCAGATTCACCACAGTGAAACCCAGTGCCCCATGGCATACCTGCAGAATGAGCTGCTAGAACTTTTCCTCAACACAGCTCCTTTCAACTCAGGCAGTAGATAAGCATCAAGACTCCATCCACTGGAGAACAAGCAGGAAAACTAGCACAGGGGTTTTCCCTGGAGCCAAGTGCCAGGCTCACCAAGATAAGACCCACCATTTGCTAGAATTCAAAATCCTTGTACACAGGCCGGAGCTTGTAGATGGTTCCTCTAGATAGGCTTTGGCATTAGGCAGAGACATGCACACCAGTGAAACAGACTCAAGTTTTGGTCTGCATCATTTCTAGCTTTGAAATGGCTTAGAGAACACCCACCCTCATCCTGAAATTGTGCAGGACACTGTGACTGTGAGACATAAGGGACCTTTGTGACAGCCTTAGTTGTCAAGGTACTGTCTCTACCACCTGTTCCCTACCTTGAGCAGCACAGCTATCTCTAGGCTAGTACTGAGAGATGGGTCATTAGAACTGCCCAGGTAACAGGCAGAGTCCTGTGCACCAATGGGCTATAACCCTGTTTCGGCCTGCATCTCTGCCACCTTTGGTGTGGGCTTTGATGGACCTTTAAACCATGTATGTCCTTGCAACTGTGAGACTCAAGCATGACCCAGCTTAGCATCTGCCAAAGGACTGCCTTCACCAGAACTCTCCCAACCTTGGGCAACATAATATAGTGTAAGATCCCATTTGCCAAAGGTGGGACAGTCTTTACACTGGAACTTAGTGCTACGTTAGTGAAAAACAATACAGTAATGGCCTCCTAATGGCCCCCATATCCAGGTCTGTCTGAGGATAGAACAACTGGAAAAACTCCAATGCCAGGGCAAGACACATGGCCCCAGCCTATCAGACTTCTGTTGCAGCTAGCA
The DNA here is from genome assembly GCF_048772815.1 of Callospermophilus lateralis. Lineage (NCBI taxonomy): Eukaryota > Metazoa > Chordata > Mammalia > Rodentia > Sciuridae > Callospermophilus > Callospermophilus lateralis. The sequence goes on along the minus strand of NC_135306.1, from coordinate 119,422,157 downwards.
TTCCCTGTGGCTGATTGCAGCCGTTTTGAGTCAGGAGTCTACCACAACAATAGGTAGCTAATATCTGTATGAGTCCTGGTCTTACTCCCAGTGTTATGCTGGTCTTGGCAGGCTGGGAGCTCAGGGTGTGACACAGCTTGGGGGTTATTGATGGCTACAGGTGTCACATAGAAGCCTGGAGCTGGTCCATCCATGGTCCTCTACCCAGAGCCAGGCAGAATCCCACAGTGACTGACCATAGTTGGTATATGGGCCTACTCAACCTTACACAAGCCAGGGAAAGGCTTGTGGGAACAGACAACTCTTTCTAGGGACTCTCCTAATTCTTTTTTGAATAACACACCAACCATGTATTGGGACAAACCTGGGCTTGGATTGCCCTCTAGTACTATGAATGACAAATCAATAGCAGATGCCTAGAAAATTAACCTGGGCATAATCCATTGCTAAAACAGTGGAAGTGACTATAGGCTCAGAGAAAATAAGCTGGTTTTCTTATTTCTAGAAAGACAGGCACAAACAAAGTGAACATAGGAAGACCTAACCCTTTAATGCCCCAACAATGTCTCATCAACAAGCATTGAGAGGTTTCAGGAAATCACAACTTCACCTAATAAGGTATCAGAAACTGAACAAGCCATAATTAGTATGGGAAAAATTTCAGAGAATTTAAAAGAACTATTTTAAGGAAACTCAATGAGATTGAGGAAAATGAAGAGAAATATTTCAATACTCTAACACAGAAACTTACAACAGAGAAAAGCAATTAAAACAGAAATTTTGAGGCTGAAAAATACATTTGGAAAAATTAAAAAACATGAAGGCTGGCTGGGATTGTAGCTCAGTGGTAGAGCACTTGCCTTGCGTGTGTGAGGCATGGGGTTCCATCCTCAGCACCACATAAAAATAAATAAATAAAGATATTGTATCCATCTACAACCAAAAAAAAATTTTTTTTTAAACATGAAGGCATCAATAGTAGGATAGGCCAAATAGAGGAAAGAATCAGCTTAAAGACAAACTATTTGAAAATACACTGTTGGGAGAGGAAAAAAGAAAAAGAATGAAGAGGAATGAAGAAAGTTATGGGAATGTTGAGATAGTTTTAAAAGACCAAATATTCAGATTATTGCAGCTTAAGGACTTGAGGATGCGAAAGGGATAAAGTTATTTTTAAACATAATAATGATAGCCAACCACAGTGATACATGCCTGTAATCCCAGCAACTCAGGTGTCTGAATTGTTCAAGGCCAGCTTTGGCAAGTTAGTGAGATCCTATCTCAAAATAAAATTACAAAAGGGCTGAGGATGTGGCTCAGTGGTAAAATATCCATGGGATCCTCCATACTACTACTACTACTACTACTACTTCTTCTTCTTCTTCTTCTTCATCATCATCATCACCTCAGGACACTTGCCAAACCTAGAGAAGGATATGAATATTAAGGTATCGGAACATCAAACATCACCAAATTTTACTCAACCAAGTGTACCAAAAGACATTTTATAAACCTGGCACAGTGGCACATGCTTGTAATCCCAGTGACTTTGGAAGTTGAGGCAGAAGGATAGCAGGATCAAGGCTAGCCTTGTCAACTTAGCAAGATCCTGCCTCAAAATAAAAAATAAAAAGGCATAAGGATGTAGTTCAGTGCTAGAGTGCCCCTGAGTTTAATCCCAAGTAACTAATACACACACACACACACACACACACACACAGAGAGAGAGAGAGAGAGAGAGAGAGAGAGAGAGAGAAAATTTCACAAGCTTTTAAAGGAAAAAGATAAAGAGAAGATTCTCAAGACTGCAAGAGAAAAGGAACAAATATTAGGACATAAGAGTGCCCTAATTTACCTGACTGCAGACTTCTCAGCAGAAATCTTATAGGCCAAGAGAGAGTGGCATGAGATTTTTACAGTACTGAAGGAAAAAACAACCAAGAATCCTGTCCCCAGCAAAGCTATCCTTTAGAAGTGGAGAAGAGATTAAAAAAAAAAAATCTCAAACAAAAGCTGAGAGAATAGATTTCTACTGAACTATAAGAAATGCTAAAGGAAGTTTTTCAAACTAAAAGAAAGGGGCATTAACGAGTAAGAAGAAAACATAGAAAGGTATAAAACTCACTGGTAATGGGGCTGGGATTGTGGCTCAGTGGCAGAGCTCTTGCTTCTCATGTATGAGGCACTGGGTTTGATCCTCAGCACTACATAAAAATAAAAAAATGTATTGTGTCCATCTACAACTAAAAATATATATATAAAAAACTCACTGGTAAGAGAAATTATATGAACAAATTCAGAAGGCTATAATATTACACGCATGGTGCATAAACCATTCATATTTAGTTTGAAGACTAAAAAATAAAACAATTAAAAATAACAGTAGGTATGGTGGTACACACATATAATTCCAACTAATCAGGAGGCTAAGGCAGGAGAATCACAAATTCAAAGCTAACCCGGGCAATTGAGCAAGACACTGTCTCAAAAAAAAATTTTTTTTAAAGATCTGGAGATGTAGTTCAGTGATAAAGCACCCCTGTGTGCAATCCCCAGTACAATAAGTAAATAAAAAATAACAGCAGGGTGTAGTGGTACATACCTGTAATCCAGCTACTCAGTAAACTAAGGAAGAAAGGTTGCAAGTTTGAAGACTCGGCAACTTAGCAAGACCTTGTCTCCAAATAAACATCTAAAAAATGCTGGGGACATAGTTCAATGGCAGAACACTTGTCTCATATGCATAAGGCTCAAGTTCAAGTCACAGTACTGCAATAAAAAATTAAACAGTAGTAACTACATTAGCAGAATTTGGTGGCATTAGTCTATAGTCCCAGCTACTTGACACACCAAAGCAGGAGCATCACTGGAGCCCAAGAGTTCTGGACTAGCCTGGGCAATACAATGAGATACGTGTCTCAAAGGGGAGAAGGGAGACTGGGTGTTGCTCGGTGGCAGAGGGCATGATTAACACGTACAAGACTCTGAATTCAACACCAGTACCACTAAAAAAAATAAAAAGGAAGGATGGAATGGAGCTACATTAATGTGTTAAGACCTAACACATTAGTTGAGGATGTGAAAGGGATAAAAAGTTATTTTTTATAATAAAAGATGTAAATGGGATAACAAAATACAAAATGCAGAGAAAAATGGAATGCAATTGGAGAGTTTTCTTATGGGTACTTCTTCACTTATTCTTTTATTTGTTTGTTTGATTATTGCTGTTCTTTTCTTTACCATCACATTAAGTTGCTATCATTTCAAAATAGCTTTTTATGACCAAATTATGTTTTTGTAAGCCTCATGATAACAAAGCAAAAATCTACAATAGGCAAACTGCTAGCTTTCCATCCCTGTGACAAAATATCTGAGAAAATCAACTTAAATAAAAAATATTTTGGCTTAAGTTTCAGAGGTTTTAATTCATGATCACTTGTCTCTGTTGTTTCTGAGACTGTGGTGAGATAAAACATTATGACAGGGAGCACATGATGGAGCAAAGCTATTCATCTTGCAGTGGGCAGAAGGCAGTGAGATAGAAAGGGATGGACATAAAATATTCTCTTCAAGCCGGGCACGGTGGCTCACGCCTGTAATCACAGTGACTCAGGAGATTGAGGCAGGAGGATTGAAAGTTCAAAGCCAGCCTCAGCAAAAGCAAAGCACTAAACAACTCAATTAGACCCTGTCTCTAAATAAAATACAAAATAGGGCTGGGGATGTGGCTCAGTGGTCAAGTGTCCCTGAGTTCAGTCCCCAGTACCAAAAAAAAAAAAAAAAAAATCTTCAAGGACATACCCCCAATGACCTACTTTCTCCAACTATGCCCCATCTCCTAACTTCCTATTGGGAAGTTTCCACCACTTCCTAATAGCCCATTAAATTATTAATCCATTAATGAATGAATACATTGATGAGGTCAGAACCCTCATCACCCACTCACCTCCTACAGGCTCCACTTCTGCAGATGACTACATTGGGGACAAATCTATTAAACACAAGATTAGGGATATTTAAGATTCAAAACATAACACAAACCAAAACTAATAAGCTAGGAATCAAAACATACTACTAGAGTAACTCACTTAACTACAAAGGAAGACTGTAAGAGGAAGAAAGAAGGGAGGAGGGAGGGAGGTAGTAAGGAAAGAAAGAAGGATAAGAACTATAATAAAATTAGAAAGTAAGTTACATAATGGATGTAGTAAAAGCTTACCTATCAATAATTACATTGATTGTAAATGGATTAAATACTCCAATTAAAAAAACATAGAGTGACTGAATGAATTAAAAATTAAGACCAAACTGTATTTCTTACAAGAAACTTCACCTCTAAGAACAAAGAGACTTTGTTGGAATAAGATGGAATAAGATATTTCATGCAAATGGAACCCAAAGAAAGCAGGAGTAGCAATGCTTATATAAAATAAACTTTAAATCGACAGTAAAAGAAGAGTCAAGAAAGGTCATTACACAATGATGAAAGTATTAATTCACTAAGAGGAAATATCAATTCTTCATTAATATATAGTCTGACACGGTGCAAACCTGTAAATCACAGCTACTGAGGAGACCAAGACAAAAGGATCAAAAGTTCAAGGCCAGCTGGAACAATTTAGCAAGACCTGATTTCAAAATACAGTTTAAAAAGGGATAGGGAGGGACTGTGGGTATAACTCAGTTGGTAAAGTGCTTGCTTTGCATGCACAAGGCCCTTGGTTCAATCACAAGGCCCTTGGTTCAATCCAGCACTGCAAAATAAACATATATATTTACCTTATTTTATATATATATAATATAATATTTATATATATAATATATATATATATATATATATATATATATATATATATCCATCCAATGGAGCACCCAATTATATAAAGCAAATATCAATAGGTACTTTAATACCCCACTTTCAGAAATGGGAACATCATTCAGATAGAAAATCAATAAAGAAACAACAGCATTAAATTACACTCTGGGCCAAATGGACCTAAAACACATCTACAGAACAATTCATCCAACAGCTTTTGAATGCATATTTTTCTCATGAGAACATGGAACATTCTCTAGGATAGGTCATATGATAGATCACAAAACAAGTCTCAACAATATTTAAAAGATTGGAATCATGTCAAGCATCATTTCTAAATACATTGCAATGAAACTAGAATTCAATAACAAGAAAAGCTTTGGAAACTATAGAAATCCATGGAAATTAAACAACTTATTTTTGAGCAACCAATGAATCAGAGATGAAATCAAAATGGAATTTTAAAAATTTCTTGAAACAAGCAAAAATGGTGATACCAAAACCTATGTGATACAACAAGAGCAATACTAAAGGAGATTTTTATAGGAATCAATGTCCACATGAAAAAAGTGGAAAGACAGATAGGGTGGCACATGCCTGTGATTCCAGCTGCTTGAAAGGCTGAGGCAGGAGCATTACATGTTTGAGGCTAGCTTGGGCAATTTTTTTTAAGTAAGACCCTTTCTTAATAAATAAAATTTTTTTAAAATAGAAAATTTTAAAATAAATAATCTATTTCTTCATCTCAAGGAACTAGAAAAATAAGAACAAATATAAATATAAAATAAGAACAAATATCAAATCCAGAATAAGCATGAGAAAAGAAATAATAAACAGCAGACCAAAAATAAATGAAATGGAGAAAAAAATCAATAAAACAAAGATCTGTTTCATCCAAATTCACTAAAATTCACCCAAACACTTAAAAACTAATACCAACACCACTTAAGTTGTTCCAAAAAATAGGGAAAAAAAGAGAAATTCTTCCAAACACATTCTACACCACCAACATTACCCTGATACCTAAACCAGATAGAACATACATGAAAGAAAGAAAAGAAAACTGAAGGCAAATACCCTTGAGGTACATAGATGTAAAAGAATCCACAACAAAATGCTAGAAAACCAAATTCAACAGCATATTAAAAAGGTTATTTACCATGATCAAGTGGAATTCACCAGAGATGCAAGGATAGTTTGATAAATGTACATCAGTAAATATGATACAATTTATCAACATAATGAAGGACAAAAATCATATAAACATCTCAACAAATGTGGAAATGCATTTAATAAAATTCAACATCCTTCATGATAAAAATGTTAAATAAGTCAATATTAGAAGATTCATATCTTTAACATAGTAAAAGCCATTTATAAGACATCAGCTAACATTATACTGCATGAAGAAGAGCTCAAAGCTTTCTCTCTAATATCTGAAATAGACAAATTTTCCATTTTTATTTAACCTCGTTCTGGAAATCCTAGCCCAGACAATCAGGTAAGAGAAAGAAATAAAATACATCCAAATTAGGAAAGAAGAAATCATATTGTCATTTTTTTGCAGATGGCATGATCTTATATGTGAACCCTCTCCCCCCCCAAAAAAAAGACACCAAAAGAAACTGTTGGAATAAGTAATAATAAATGAGTTTAACAAAGTTTCAGAATACAAAATCAACATACAAAATTGGTAGCATTGATATGTACCAATAGCAAATTATCTGAAATAGAAATTAAGAAGATATGTGAACCCTCTCCCCCCCAAAAAAAGACACCAAAAAAAAAAACTGTTGGAATAAGTGAATAATAAATGAGTTTAACAAAGTTTCAGAATACAAAATCAACATACAAAATTGGTAGCATTGATATGTACCAATAGCAAATTATCTGAAATAGAAATCAAGAAGACAAGAATAGGGTATAGCTATGGAGTAGAATGTTTGTCCTGCATGTACAAAACTCTGAGTTTGTTTCCCAGCAACACACACACACACACACACACACACACACACACCACACACACACACACACACACACACACAAGTGAATTTTAAGCCAAATATGGTGGTGCATGCCTATAATTCCAGAGATTAAGGAGGCTGAGGCAGAGGATGATTACAAGTTCAAGACCAGTTTGTGCAATTTAGTGAGACCCTATTTCAAAATTAAAAAAAAAAAATTAAACACATAATGATGTACCTCAGTTGTAGAGCACTTGCCTAGTATGTGCAAGGCCCTGAGTTTAATTTCTAGTATCACAAGAAAAGGAAAGAAAGAAAAGCAAAAGAGGGAGGAAAGAGGGAATGACAGAAGGTAAGAAGGAATGAAAGAAATCAAGAAAACATCTGGGTATGGTAGCACATGCCTCTAATCCAAGCTACTTAGAAGGCTGAGACAGATAGATTATATGTTCAAGTTCGGACTAGGCAACTTAACGAGACCCTGTCTCAAAACAAAAAGAAAAAAAACACATTTTTAAAGGGCTGGAGATGTCGCTCAATAGTAGAGCCCTTTCCTAATGTGCAAGATTATAAATTCAATCTTGCAGGGATGAGAGAGAGAGAGAGAGAGAGAGAGAGAGAGAGAGAGAGAGAGAGAGAGAACATTACATTTACAATAGCTACAAAAATACATAATAAAATATTTATGAATAAATGTAATCAAGGTGGATGATCTAGTTCTCTCTCTCTCTCTCTCTCTCTCTCTTTCTCTCTCTCTCTCTCTCTCTCTCTCTCTCTCTCTCTCTCTCTCAACAGGGTCTCACTAAATAGTTGCTTAGGGCCTCACTAAATTGCTAGACTGTCTTTGAACCTGTGATCCTCCTCAGCCTCCTGAGCTTCTGGGATTACAGGTGTGCACCACCTCGCTCAGTCAGAGATGGAAGATCTCTACAGTGAAAATTATTAAACATTGATGAAAGAAATTGAAGATGACACAATAAAAGTAGAAAGACATTCCATGTTCAAGGATTGGAAGAATTAATATTGTTAAAATACCCATACTACATAAAGTGATTTACAGATTCAATGCAATCTCTATCAAAATACCAATGACATTCTTCATAGAACTAGAAAAAAAATCCTAAAATGTATATGGAACAACAACCAAAAAAAAAAAAAAACTGAATAGCAAAAACCATCTTGAGCAAAAAGAATAAAACAGAAGGTATTATATTACCTGAAGAGCATGGTATTGTCATAACAACAGAGACCAATGGAACAGAATAGGGAATCTGGAAGTAAAATTATACAGCTACTGCCAACCGATTTCAACAAAGATGCTAATAACATGCTTTGGAGGAAGGCTGGTCTTTTCAATAAATGGTGCTAGGAAAATTGGATAGCCACATGCAGAAAAGTGAAATTAGGCCCTTTCTCTCATTAGTTACAAAAATCAGCTCAAAATATATTAAAGACTTAATGTAAGACCTGAAATATGAAATCAGTAGATGAAAACATAGGAGAAATGTTTTGGGACATTGGAATGGGCAATAATTTTTTGGAAAAGACTCCAAAAGCATAGAAAATAAAATGGATAAATGAGGATTTTATCAAACTAAAAAGTTTCTTCACAAAAAAAGTAAATAATCAACAGGATATACAGACAACCTACAGAATAGGAGAAAATATTCATAAACAATACATCTCCCAATCCAGAATATATAAGGAAGTCCAAAAACTCAATAGCAAAATAATGAGTAGCCTTATTTAAAAATGAGCAGGCTGGGGATATAGCTCAGCTGGTAGGGTGCTTGCCTTGCATTCTCTAAGACCCTGGGTTCAATCCCCAGCACCACAAAAAAAAAAAAAGAATCTTCCTGAGATCCCAAGAAACACTAACTTTGGGGCTGGGGTTTTGGCTCAGCGATAAAGTGCTCAAAGCACTAGGTTGAGGCACAAGTTTCAATCCTCAGCACCACATAAATGTAAAATAAAAGATATAGTGTCCACCTAAAACTAAATATAAAAAATGAAAATGAGCAATATATCTAAATAGATATTTCTCAAAAAGAACACATACAGATGGACAATAGGTATATGAAAAAGTGCCAAGCATCACTAATCGTCAAGGAAATGCAAATCAAAACCATACCCCAGTAAAGAACTGTTACTATTAAAAGACTAAAGATAATAAATGTTGGTGAGGTTGTGGAGAAAATGTAACTTCTGCACACTATCAGTGGGAATGTAAATTAGTACATCCATTATTGAAAAAAGTATAGAGGTTCCTTTAAAAATTAAAAATGGAACTAACATATGATCCAGCAATCCTATCACTTGGTATATATCCAAAGGAATGAAATCAATATGTCAAAAGATATCTGCACGCCACTGTTCCTTGCAGCACTTTTCACAGCGTCCAAGAGAGAAACAGCTGAAGTGTCCATCGACTAATGAAAAGACAAAGGACTAGAGATGTAGCTTAGTGGTAGAGCTCCTGCCTAGCATGTGCAAAGTCCCAGATTCAATCTCCAGCCTCACACAAGAAAAGAAAAAAGAAAGGAAAATGATATATTGTACATATACACTATGGAATCCTATTCAGACTGTTTTTTTTTTTTCTTACAGATGAAATCCTGTCAAGTGTGACCACGTGGGTGGAACTGGAGATCATTATGTTAAATGAAATAAGCCAGGTACAGAAAGACAAGTACCACCTGATATCAGTCATGTGGAATCTAAAAAAGTTGATCCATAAATGGGCATGATGGTGCATGCCTATAATCCCAGTTACTTGGAAGTCTGAGGCAAGAAAATAGTAAATTCAAGGCTAGCTGGCAAAACTTTGAGGGATCCTGTCTCAAAATAAAATTTAAAAAGGTGGGTGATGTAGCTCAGGAGTAGAACACTTTCATGGCATGCTGGATTCAATCTCCAATCTCACACACACACACACACACACACACACACACACACACACAATTGATCCATAAAATTTGAGAGTAGTATAGCCATTATATAAGCCAAGGAGAGTAGTAGTGGGGAGGAGTAGTGGTGGGTGAGGATGAGGGAAGTTTGATCCATGGATGTGAATTTACAATTCGATAGAAATAAAGGAGTTCATTTTATTTTATTTTACTATTTTATTTTACAGTCCTGGGGCTTGAACCCTGGGTCTTGCACATGCTAGGCAAGCACTCTTCCCAGAGCTACATTCCCAGCCTTTTTAAAATTTTTGAGACAAGGTCTTGCTAAATTGCCCAGGGCTTGCCTCAAACTTGCAATCCTCCTGCCTCAGCCTCTGGAGTAGCTGGGATTACAAGTGTGTACCACTATGCCAAGCTAAGGATCAAGAAGTTAGAGAGATTATGTACAATTCAAAAAACTAGAGGAAAGTATTTTGAAAATTTTTACCAAAAATGATAAATATTTGAGGAGATAAATATGTTTAACCTGATTTAAATATTACACAATGTATAAGTATATCAAAACCGTATATGGTACCCCATTAATATGTACAATTTTATGTTTTTATGCACCAGTTAAAATGAATAAAGTAAAAATTTGTGACTTTTTTTTCTGCAACCATTGTTTTAGGTAGTTATTTTTATAAATGGTTAATGTGAACTTTCTAAATGTAAGCTGTATTTAAAATTCATATTGAAGACTCATTTAAAAGTTTTGTTTTAAAAGATCCTATCTGTGTCATTCTACTAAATATATTTACTGTCAATACCCTTAGAGCTCACAAAGACAAATATCTGTTTTATTCCAGCTTAGCCTCCTTATTTTCTCTTTCAGAAGTTTCTGAGAATCCTAGTCAGTGCCAATCTGTCTTCAATTTGAATAGGAAAAAGTACACAAAGTATCAAACAAATGAAAATGTCAGAATTATTTGTTATTAAGCAAAGTGAATCAATAGAACTCTGTGCTTAGATGGCAACTTTGTTTGAAGACTTCACATTTTATCATTATCTCACCCTATGTCATGCTGCAAATCAATCAACTGGATATTGGCTTAATGCAAATTATGTGCAGATTGCAGTTCTAGATGTAATCTGTGATGTTCAAGATATGAAAGGTATGGGGTGTGTGTGTGTGTGTGTGTGTGTGTGTGTTACTGAGGATTGAACCAAGGGGCATGCTACCACTGAGCTACATCCTCAGCCACTTTGTAAAATTTTGAGACAGGGTCTCACTAAATCATACAGACTGGTCTTGAACTTGGGGTCCTGCTACCTCAGTCACTGGAATTATAGGCATGATCCATGTCTGCTTATGAAATATGCTTTTACCCATTTTTCCTTGCCCCCCAAAACACAGTTTTAGAACATGTACTATATTAAGAGCCCCATGCTAAGTAGCAGAAAGAATATAAGAATAAATGAAACTTAGCCCTCAACAAAATAGGAAAAGAAATGATTTGTATACACACTAAATGATCTTACTATCTTTTTTCTCCCTATTCCTATACCATACTAGGGATTGAACCTAGTAGTGTTCTACCACTGAGCTATATCCCAGTCCTTTTTATTTTGAAAAAATAAAGTCATTAAGTCACTGGGATTACAGGGGCACACCGCCATACCCAGCTAACAATCTCACTATATACTTAAGAAGAAAAGACTCCAATAAATGAGCTCTTTACTGATTATTCCTTACAGCTTGCCAGCTCTCACTTCACCCCTTCTTTTTTAAATTAATTAATTTATTTTAATAAATAACACATTAGGTATGTATGAGGTATATATATGTAAGATATATATGTATATGAATATATATACACACACAAGGTATATATATGTATATATATACACACACACATATATATAAGGTATATACGACAGCAGAATGCATTTTGATTTATTGTACACAATTGCAGCACAATGTTTTTATTCTCTGGTTGTGTACGATGTGGCATCCCACCATAGTGCAGTCATACATGTACCCAGGTTAATGATGTCCATCTCATTCCACCATCTCTCCTATCCCGATGCCTCCTCCCAAACTCACCCCTTCTTTTTTGCCCAGTCCTGAAAGACACCTCTTCTGTTCACCTCTTTTCCAGATCCCATTGCCCTAGTCACTTTTCCTGAGGCCAGTCAACCTCTGATATAAGTACTGAAGAGATAATGAAAAGGAAATAGACATAGTTTGTGCAAAAAGTCACCAAAAAATAAGGGGGGGAAGTCAAAAGTCATCTGAAGAAGTTTTAAATTTTGTAATTAACCATACCTGTCCCTTGTGTGAGTCAATATCTTTATTGACTGATGACTCCCAAATTCATATATCTGCTTTTTTTTTTTTTTTTTTTTTTTTTTTTAGTGGTAAGGTACCAGGGATTGAACTCAAGAGCACTCAACCACTGAGCCACTAAGCCTCAGCCCTATTTTGTATTTTATTTAGAGATAGAGCCTCATTGAGTTGCTTAGTGCCTCGCTGTTTCAGAGGCAGGCTTTGAACTCATGATCTTCCTGCCTCAGCCTCCTGAGCTGCTAGGATTATAGGCATGTGCCACTGCACCTAGCTTTTCTTTTGTTTTGAGATTATGAATGACTTTCTTTCTTTCTTTCTTTTTTTAATAATGGTGGGATTTGTTGTTGCATATCCATACATGCACACAATATGATAACATGATTTGGTCAATATCCTTCCCCAGCATTTTCCACCCTCTGGTCCCTTTCCTCTATTCTACTGATCTCCCTTTGCTTTTCATGTGATCACCTCTCACCTTTTCCTCCTTTTTCCTTTCTATCTTCTATATATGAGAGAAAACATATGACCCTTGACGTTTGGAGTTTGGCTTACTTTTATTAACATGATGGACTGCAGTTCCATCCATTTTTCTGCAAATGACATGTCTTCATTTTTCTTTATGGCTGAATAAAACTCCATTATGTATATATACCACATTTTCCTTATCTATTCATCTGTTTATGGACACTTTGGCTATTTTTAATCATGTTACTATAAACATAGGTGTGCATATATCACTATAGTATGCTGACTTTAATATTTTTGGATAAACCAAGGGGTCATATGATGCCTCCATGCCGTAATCTTTCAAGGAACCTCCATACTGATCTCCATAACCTTGTACTAATTTGCAATCCTACAAGTAGGGTAAAAGTGTTCCTTTTTCTCCACATCCTCTTCAGCATTTATTATTATTTATATTCTTGATGACTGTCATTCTGACTGGTATAAGATGATACCAGAGATTAGCAGTATAGTTTTGATTTGTATTTCCTTAATTGCTTATGATATTGAACATTTTTTCATATATTTTTTGCCCTTTGTATTTCTTTTAAGAAGTGTTTGTTTAATTCATTTGCTTGTTTATTAATCAGGTTATTTGACTTTTTTAGTGTTGGGTTTTTTGAGTTCTTTATATATTCTAGTTATTAATCCTCTCTCAGAAGAGTAGCTGGCAAAGATTTTTCTCCCATTCTGTAGGTTCTCTCTTCACATTCCTGTTTCCTTTGCTGTGCAGAATCTTTTTAATTTGATGCCATTCATTTATTAACTCTTGGCATTATTTCCTGAGTTGTAGGGGGTCCTAGGTACTGCTGCTTCTTTGTTTGTTTGTTTGTTTGTCTTTTGGTACTGGGGATTAAACTCAGAGGTACTTGACCACTGAGCCACATCCCCAGCCCTATTTTGTATTTTATTTAGAGATAGGGTCTCACTGGGTTGCTTAGTGCCTCGCTCACTATTGCTGAGGCTGGCTTTGAACTCATGAACCTCCTGCCTCAGTCTCCTGAGCCACTGGGATTACAGGCCTGCACCATCACAGCCAGCCCTACTTGCTTCTTCATATTTCCTCTTAGAAGTCTTTGGGAGGCAGGTACCAGGAATTGAATCCAGGGATGCTTAACAACTGAGCCACATCCCTAGCCCTTTTTAATTTTATTTATTTTTATTTTTGATACAGGTTCTCATTAAATTGCTTAGGGCCTTGCTAAACTGCTGAGGCTAGCCTGGAACCTGCAATTCTCCTGCTTCAGCCTTCTGAGTTGCTGGGATTACAGATTTGTGCACCACTCCTGACTTCTAGGAAGTCTTAACGGCATCTCAAATATGACCCAAACAAAACTATCTGTTCCTTCATTTATTGCTTTCCCACCTTACTCACATCTTAGTATATAGCTCTTTAATCAGTCAGTTCCCAAGCTAAGTATCTAAGGATCATACTTTGTTCCTCCTTTTCTCTTCTTCTCTCCTACTCAATCCAATAGACAATTTTTTATTTTTTGCTTTTAAAATCTTTATTTACTCACTCCATCTTTACCACCATAAACCAAATCACAAAAAAATCTCTATCCTAGACTATAACAGTGGCTCCCTTGGAATTGTTTGGTGCTCCCCTTTCCTTTTGCCCTTCCATCCCTCTCTTATCTTTTGGCTGAAGAACAGTCCAGCTAGAGGCTTTAGATCCCCTGAACTCAGATGGCATTTGTAACACCTTCCTCAGTAACTGGTGCAGGAGATCAAATCAACTATAATATCCTGGAGAGGATATCAAATCCTTGCAGGGGAAAACCCTGCCCAGCCTGCAACCTCACTGCCCACTCCCCTCTCACTTTTCCCTCCCAAATATGGTACTAAAGCAGAGGGCAGCCCAGACATTTGAATCCAGTAACAAGGCCACTGCAGTTTATCTTCTTACTTAATTCATTCTTGGATTTCTACAACCCATTATCCAAGTTATCTGTGAAATAAACTTCATAAGCAGTCAATGCTGCCTGTTGTATTTAGAAAAAAATTTAGGCTCCTGGGTTGGGGTTGTGGCTCAGTGGTAGAGTACTTGCCTGGCATGTAAGAGACACTGAGTTGGATCCTCAGCACCACATAAAAATTAAATAAATAAAATAAAGATATTGTGTCCACCTATAACTAAAAAATAAATATTTTTTAAAAAGTAAACAATCAGGAAAATAAATAAAAAATATCATAAATAAAATAAAATTGAGATCTGATCTCTTTCAGCACACTCATTTGACTTTATTTTAAATCTTTCGCTCTATGTGGAGTCTACTATTCTTTCTACTTTTGTAGGTGGTTGTTTAAAAATGTCCATACTAAAAAGGTTTTTTTTAATGACATAAAATTAGAAAGAACAAATTAAAAAATTATATTAAAAAAGACATAAAGCCACAAAGGAGTGTGGGAAATTTAATTTTTAGCTTTCCAGCCTTTGCAACTGAGGAAGGAATACTAGGAAGAAATTGGATGGACATCAAGTGCTAAGGCATCACATCATCACACAAATAAAATACAAACAGATGACATATAAATTAGAAAGGCCCTGTCCCACATGAATTCTCTCTAGTAACTGGAATATTTGTATCTGTAAAATACAGTGTCTCCCTTAGATAATGCTTGGAATTCACATCGTTATGGTTATTTTATCAGTTCCAGAATTACATCGTAGTCCCAGAGTTTATTAGCAATAAATCTTAGAGTGGATACTCTTGGAGCTGATATTCACTGAATTAATTCATTCATTCATTAATGCATTTAGTTCTTTAGTCTTTTCAGATTTGTTCTCAAGGCCAATAAATGCTGAGAACACCTTACCATAACCCTCTTTACAAATCTTCTTCTCATTGAGGAACAACTAAACAGCCTAACTGAAAATGTCAAAGGAAAGAAATTCAAGGGAAAAATACACAGCAAAACAAGTCTCATTACCTAGAGTTGTTGCATGTGAAATCTATGTTAGAGATATTATTATTGTTGCTTTATTATTCAAATACTTAAGTGCTTTTAAAAACGATGCAAGCAGTTAGAAGAGGTTTGTACTTTTGGGATATAATGAAACATCATCTAGAAGTGCTGTTGTTAAAAAGTAAGTAGGTAAGCACTTGAGAAATTTGGACATATTTCATGGAGTGCACATAAAGATATTTTAAGCTCAAGAATGAGCTAAAAGTCTTATTGAACTGCTGACAGTTTTGAAAATTATTGAAAAACTATAGTAGAACACAGAATTGGAAAGGCAAATACAGTGCCATTCTACATCCATTGCATAAGTACTGTCCCTTAATGTTTCTTACAATTATCCTCACAAGCTCAGGCCACTTGTCAGCAAAAATTAAATGGCAGAGTTATAGCAATATTATTACTGAGATGCTGCCTACTTTTACAAAACACTCTTCAAGACATTTACTAATGCACTACAGTGTATTGTTATAAATAATTAAAATCAAATAAATTCAGAAAAGCTAAATAATTTAAACACTTGTCAAAATAAATCAGCTAAGAATATACTGAGGTTTAATGTATTTTATTTTCATACTTTGATTTACTTGTTTTCTCATTAAATCAGATATAATTTAAAAAACTGTTAAATCTTCCATTCATATATGCCAGATAACACCATCTTTATTGCTCTACAAAACATTTTAGAAACGAACTTTAAAATATTGACAAAAGGGACTTAAAAACTGGTCATGAAACTTGGGAGGATTTTCCACAAGTTACAAGTACCCCAAATCGAATGGTAGCCCTGTGTTCTCTTGAGTACAGAAAAGTTTTCACAGAACATATATTCAAACTTTTTGAAAATATATACAGTCCCTGGGCTTGAAAACATGTGTATTTTTTCTCTCTGTTTTTTAATGAGTACCAGGGATTAAACCCAGGAACAGTGAATGCTAAGCATGAGCTCTACCACTGTTAAATGTAATATAAGGTGTATGGATATATGTTCTTGGTGTCAAGAAATAAGAAATTTATTAGAGAAATAAGGCATATGCATTACAAATTAACTGACAAAGTAAGGTACTAAATGTGAAGTGCTGTAAATTATACAGATTTAGAGCTAGACAAGATGGCTCTGGATTAAATCAGAGAAAGCTTGAGGGGTGGGCAGTTTCTTTCTCTGAGCTTTAAATGCTGTTTAGGACATAGATAGGTGATGAGTAAGAGAGAATTTGGAAGCCAGGGAAAAAGTGGAGTGTATTATCTAACATGGAAGAATAAGCAAAACAGCTGGGTGGAAGGAAGGGGTTTCAATGATAGGACACTGAAGAGGACAAGAAAAAAAAAGATAAGCTGGGACTGAATTGTGAAACATTTTAGATTATAAATCTAGAAATTTCTGTTTCATTCTGTAGACAATAGAGTCATGGTAATAGGAGTACAAAAGAAGGAACCAAAGCAAAAGAAGTTTCTACAGAATCTATAGAATTGGTGATTTCTTGGCAAGCAAAAGGAAGAGATGAAAGATGAAAGATAACACAGAGGATATATTTATTTTGTTTATTATGGTAAGAAACATAATGTGAAATCTATCCTAGCAATTTTTTTTTTTAAGTACTGGGGATGGAACTCAAGGGTGCTCTACCACTGTGCTACAACCCCATCACTTTATTCATTCATTCATTCATTCATTGAGATGGGATCTCACTAAATTGTCCAGATTGGCCTCAAACTTACGATCCTTCTGCCTCAGCAACCCTAGTTGCTCGGATTACAGGTATATGTCATTGTGCCTAGCTACCTTAGCATATTTTTAAGTGTACAATACTTTATTTTGTTGACTATAGGTGCATGGTTACGCTGTGGGTCTCTAGAGTTTATTCATCTTTCTTATTTGAAATTCTATGTCTGTTGATTAGCATCTTCCTACTTCCCTTTCCCCCAAACCCCCAGCAACCACCATTCCACTTTTCAGTTTCACGAATTATATTGTTTTATCTATTGTGTTTCAAGTATTTGAATAGACGTTTTTACAAAGGAGACACACAAATGTCCAACATATAAAACTATGCTCAAAGTCACCAGTCATCAAGGAAAGGCAAGTCAAAATCACAATGAGATGTCACCTTGCATCTATCAGGACGGCTATTATCAAAAAGAAAGCAAATGTTGATGAGGAGTGGAGAAATCAGGATCCTTCAGCACTGTTGAGGGGAATACAAAAATGGTGCAGCCACTATGGAAAACAATACAGACGTTCCTCAAAAATTAAAAAGAAAACTCACGTAATCCAACAATCCCATTTCTGAGAATTTATCCAAAAGAATTAAAATCTGGACCTCAAAGAGATACTAACAAATCTTCATGTATTGCAGCACTATTCATAATAATCAAAATGTGGACACAAGCTAAATGTCCATAGACAAAATGTAGTATACCCAACCTGAAGTTTTTTATTTTATTTTATTTTGTGTTTGCTTTTTTGTGGTACTGGGGATTGAACCCAAGGAAACTTTACCGCTGAACTACATCCCCAGGGTCTCACTAAGTTACCAGGCTGGCCTGAAACTTTTAAAATTTTGAGACAGAGTCTCCCTAAATTGTCCAGGTTGGCCTTGAACTTGTATCCTCCTTCCTCAGCCTCCCGAGAAGCCAGTCGGGATTACAGGTATGCATCACCGCTCCCAATAAACCTGAAGGTTTTGAGGAATTTAGAGAATATACAAGGGACAGAAAAAGAGAAATCAGGAGTCAATTTGTGAAGAAGAGAATGAGTTTGACTTTTAAGCATGCTGTATTTTAAGGACCACTAAAGCTTTCCAGGAGTCAGGTCTGGGCCTGAAAAGATAACACTAGAGAAAAAAAAATTGGGATTCATTTGCCTAAAAAGGATGGTTAAGCCAATGAAACTACAAAGTCTCTGAAAATAAGAATGCAAATTGAGAAAGACATAACCAAACCTAGAAAATGCCCTTACGCACAATGTAACAGGGGTTCACTTGATGCTTTGACTATATCTCTTGTGGCTTTGAAACTTTCATATATTTTTTTTCTTTTTCCCAACATTCTTCTCCCTGATGTCTCCTCCCTGGTCTTCTTTTCCCTAACTTTCTCCTTCCTGATGATCTTCTCCTTCCTGATCTTCTCCTCCCTGATCGTTTCCCTGAACTTCTCCTCTCTGAACTTATTTTCCCTGATCTTCTCCTTCCTAATCTCATTTTCTCTGAATCACCTCTGTAAAAGACCCCTGTTCCTGCTGATGAGCAGAATCACAGCCTTTGGGACAGAAGTCCCTGTGTTTCACCTTTGCTAGCAAAGCAATAAACCATCTTTTTCCTTTTTCTCAAAACTGAGTTCTTATTATTGGATTGGCATCTGAGATAAGGACCGAGCTTTCAGCAACAAGAAGATAGGAAGAGGAAAAAAGGCCATCATGGAAGCCAAAACAATAATTAAATTATAAAATAAAAATATGTAACATTGATGATGACAATGAGTATTATTTTAGAAGTTTGTCCCTCAATGTTATTCAAGAAACTATAAGATATTGAAAATTTACTAAAGGGTAACAAAAAAGGAAGAGTGACACCAAATTTTTAGGAATTAGACCAACAGAAACAATGATATATTAAGAGACAGAGATAGATAAAGTTGCAGTGTTTTTAAGTTAATGTATATCAGTCATTTGGGTGAGATGAAGGTTAATAAAGTATATGTATACAAATATTTAAGTTTATATGAAATTCTAGGAAGAATAAAATAAAATTATTCACAATAAGTAAATAACCTATGCTATCTACCTGAGTCAATTAGCTAATTGTATTTTTTTCAGTAAATTGACTAAGCTAATTGAATTAGCATGTTGGATTGTCTTAGAATTTTATGGTCTCCTGGACAAAACCAAACATTCAAATACAGCATAGTAAAATTCTAATAATTCACTTAGTACAGATAATCCTCAAACCAACTCAACCATTGAGTCTCTGAATTCTGAATGTGTTTGTCCCATTTATGCATTATGTCAAGCAATAATTATGTTTGTGAATAATTGCCTTATATAAGCATAAGACTGTTGTTGGGAATATTTTTATGGAACCACCAAATTATTGGAAGAATTTAAAGACAGTAAATATCCTTATCTAATAATATTAAAACCAGGAGGCTGGATAGTAAAATAGCACAGGTTTGATAGTCAGGCAAATTTAGACTAAGAACATTAAAAAGAATTGCATTACATGAGTTGATATATGTGCATTAAGTGCTTAATTAATTAATGCTGAATAATTTGTTAATGAAGTTCTGACCTCGGATGCTATTGGATAGCAGAGCAAACTAAGTATATAAATCTCTAATAAAATAATGCAAAAATAAAAAATATATATTATTATTATTAAGTGCTTACCATATGTTAAATATAGTCTCCATTTCATAGAACAAGAAACTGAAGCATAGAGAGGTCATATAAATTGTTCAATGTCACATAGTTAGTTACTAAGGGATAAAATCAAACCCAGATTTGCTGACTGCAGAATCTGGGCTCTTAAACACAGATGTATGCAGTCTTCAGATAGAGTTTTGATTAAAAGGTGCAATGGAAGTAGAAAGGAAGCACTTCTTGATGCAGAAAGGCAAGAGATAGCACAGAAAAGGTGAAAAGGAATCACAAATGAGTTTGCTTCCACATCATGCACAACCACAGGAATGGGAAGTTATACTTTATATATTTATAATATGTCAAAATACATCCCACTGTTGTGTATAACTAAAAAGAGCAAATACAAAATTTTAAAAGAAAAAAAAGAATGAGTTTGCTGACAAAGTAGAAAAAGCAGAGAATTGGAGTGCAGGGATGTAGCTTGGTGGTAAATCACTTCTCTAACATATGCAAGACCCTGGGTTTGATCCCCAGCACCACCAAAAAAGTAGGAATTTGGTAGACAGTTAAGGTAATAGAAAGGACATTATGGTAAAAAAAAAAAAAAAAAAAAAAAAGAGAGGAAGATATAACTAATTAGAACAAATAAATTAAAAATTTTTTTAAATTAAAAAAATTAGAGGAAAGGGCTGTGGCTGTGGCTCAGTGGTAGAGTGTTTGCCTGGCATGTGTGAGGCACAGAATTCGATCCTGAGCACCACATAAAAAATAAATAAAATAGGGCTGGCGATATAGCTCAGTTGGAGCAAGCTTGCCTTGCATGCAAGAGGCCCTGGGCTCAATCCCCAGCACCACAAATAAATAAATAAAATAACTTAAGGTATTGTGTTCATCTACAACTAAAATATATATATAAATATATTGGTTGCTCAAAACATTACAATGATCTTGACATATCATATTTCATACATTTGATTCAAGCGGGGTATGAATTCTTATTTTCACCACGTGTACAGATTGCAGGAACACATTGGTTATACATCCACGTTTATACATACTGCCATACTAGTGTCCGTTGTATTCTGCTGCCTTTCCTATCCCCTTCCTATCCCCCCTTTAAAAAAAAAAAAACTTTTAAAAAATAAGAGGAAATTGGGGCTGGGGATGTAACTCAGTAATTCAGTGATAGAGTGCTTTGCATGCACAAGGCCCTAGGTTCAATCTCCAGCACACACACAAAAATTCAAACACAAAGGGCTGCTTGGTTCACAAAAGGCACAGAAAAAATATAGTAAAAAAATGAGGTCAGAAAGTTCATCCAGGACTCCATGCCACAGAGGACTCCATACTTCCTGAAAAGTCGAAGAACCAGGAAGCATGAGAATGTCAAGATCACTCTGTCGCTAATGAGCATGATACACAGGATGGGACAGAACCACTAGTTTGGAAGCAATTGTCATAATCCAGACAAAGGATAATAAAAGCCCAAACTAAGGGTAGAGTGGAGGGGATAGAGTTTGAACACACTTAGGAAGTAGAATCTACGAGGTTTGGCACTGATTGAATGTCATGGGTAGAAGAGTAGAGAAGTCTAGCAAGTCCCTGCCCTTTGACTAAGGCAACTGCATAGAAGATGATTTGTTCCATTTAAAGACTCTAAGAAGATGAGTAGGTCTGAAATGGAAAATCATGAATTTTACATTGGAATCTTCGTGTTTGGGATGCTTCTAAGACATCATGATGGAGATGCACAACAGAGTGGTTAAAAAAAAAAAAAGTTACTCAGAAGGGATTTCTTAGTATCTGCAAATATTGAGTGAATATTCCTTTATTCACAAAACATCCTTTTACATATGGAGAAACAAAAGCATAGATTTAATAGCTACACCAGTGTCCATAATCCTACACCTAGTCACCAACAGATGCTGCCTTGTGAATGCCAGTTTGACACCCAAACTTGGACTCTTTCCACTAGACTGTACTGCCTCCATGTGTATCCAAGTTGCAATAGCAGAATTAAAATTAAGTCATCTACTGTACTGTTTTAGGCAGCATTATACATATTCAAACACTTGGTGGCCAGAGTAATCCAATGGATTCTTAGTTTATGTAATCTTTAAGGAATCTTTTGGGAGTTCCACCATAGTCTGGTACTTCTCACAATAATACTTTTGTGTGACATAAGAAAATATTCAATAATCTGAAAGGACTATATTTTAAGCTTCATTAAGTTACCAAGAAGAAATGCACCAAACACATATAAGGATTAAAAGTAAAATGTAATTACTTGTTATATTATCTTCCCATGATTTTTAGTCAAAAGTGCTAAAAATCTTAATTTTTAGCTAGTGTTAATAAAAATAAAAGCACTTTTAAGAATTATAATCTGAAAATTTATAGGAAAACACCAAGACAATGAAAAATGAATTTTTAACCTTTGGGGGATTAGATTCACACACATTCTACAAAACATTGTTGTTACTTACCTATGCAAATAGAAGAAATGACTCCCTTCTTCAAAAACACCACAAAAACGGGGCTGGGGATGTGGCTCAAGCGGTAGCGCGCTTGCAGCCTGGGTTCGATCCTCAGCACCACATACAAAGATGTTGTGTCCACCGAAAACTAAAAAATAAATATTAAAAAAAAAAAAAAAACCACAAAACTCCAAAGGGAGAAAAGGATTCTAAGGAGGGAACAGCAGGGAGAAATGAGGAAAATACACTGATCTGAGAGTTTTTTGTGGAGTGGGGGAGGGGGTTACTGGGAATTAAACCCAGGGGGGCTTTGCCACTAAGCCACATCTCCAGCCCACATAATTCTAAGACAACCCAACATGCTAATTCAATTAGCTTAGTCAATTTATTGGAAAAAAAAATGCGATTAGCTAATTGACTCAGGTAGATAGCACAGGTTTTTTTTATTTTGAGACAGAGTCTCACTAAGTTGCTAGGGACTCACTAAGTTGACGAGGCTGGCCTTGAATTTGCAATCCCCATGCCTCTGCCTCCTGAGTCATGGAATTATAGGCAAATTTAACCACACTTGAATGATCTGAGGCTTTATATGTCAGATTCTCTTACCTTCTGAGACTTGAAAAGGAGAAAGAGGTTGCACAGGGTTTCAAGTGAAGTAGGTAGAATTCTAACCCAGGTACAAAGTCCTCCTCTGTCTTTAAATGACACGCTCTTAATTACCCTATTTTCTGCTTTCAATAAAGAACATTAGGCATGATCTTTTAAAACCTCGAGTCAAAATGTGTGCATGTCTTTCATCAGCCATCACCCAGAGAAATCATCTTCCCCAAAAGTATAATCTGAGGGGAAATCTAAGATGCATGTCACCTACCTTTTCATTCTTTCAATCATTTAACAATTAATTATGAAGATCTTAATTCATGCAAGGCACTGTCCAAGTACAGTAGTGAAGAGGGGGTAGGGAAATGAGACAACACATAGGAGAATATTAAATCATCGTAAGTGTTAATGATAGGAGAGAAAGAGTGGGAAAGCAGAAATTGGTAATCGTTTTGAGAGGTGCAGTGGCGCACGCCTGAAATCCCAGCAGCTTGAGAGGCTGAAAGTGGAGGATTGCTAGTTTAAAGCCAGCCTCAGCAACTTAGCAAGGCCTTAAACAACTTAGCAAGACCCTGTCTCAAGATAAAATATAGCTGGGAATATAGCTCAGTTGGTAGAGTGCTTGCCTTACATGCACAAGGCCCTGGGTTTAAAAGTGCTGAGACATGGCTCAGGTTCAACCCCCAGTACTAAAAAAAAAAGTCCTGAATGTTAAATCAGAATTTAGATTTACCTTGGCTTTTGTCATACACTAGTTTTGGGCAAAGCACCTCACTCCCCTGGATATTAGTTCCTCACCTATCAAATGAAAATTATCTTAAAATAGCTTATTAAACATATATTGGGCTGAGAATATAGCTCAATGGCAGAGCACTTGCCTAATCCCCAGTACTATACATACATATACAGAGAAACACATGTGCGCACACACATAAAAAGAAAACAATTAAAAACTCTTAGAAATTGAAGTATGAGAGCAAAAATAAAAATTCAACAGAAGGATCAAAAGATAAAGTTGAGGGGATTTGCAAAAAAAAACTAAAAATGCAAAAAGATAGAAAATATGGGATAAACATTGAGGAAATCAGACAATATATTCAAAAGATATTACCTCCAATTTTTAAAAATTTAGGAAAGAAAACAAAAAATATAGAAAAGGAAATTCTCACAGAAAAAAAATCCTTGAAAAGTGAGAATGAAAGGGCCTATAACAACAAAAAAGCACATCACTGTAAAAATCTTATAAAAACAGAAATAGAGAAAATGTCCTAAAAACTTCCAGAGAGGAAAAAGGTAAGAAGGTTATGCACAAACATAATAGGAATGAGAATGGCATTGAACTTCTCAATTACAACACTAGAATCTAGGAGATAATAAGAGAATGACTTCAAAATTATTTAAAACTATCTAACTTTATCTGGGGAAAACATTAAGTATGAGGGAAGATAGACATGAAAGTTCTCAAAAGAATTGCTTGCTATACACTCTTTTTTGGGAAACCTGGAAAATGTGATCTGCCAAATTGAAAAGTATATAAAGAAAGGAAATGTGGTATGACAGATGCAGGGGATTAACTCATTAAACGATTCTAACCTTCTCTTAGTGTGTATTTCTAGAATAGAGGGTGGAAATCTTTTTTTGGCGGGAGCAGGGGTTATTGGGGATTGAACTCAGGGGCACTCAACCACAGAGCTACATCCCCAGTTCATTTTATATTTTATTTAGAGACAGGGTTTTACTAAGTTGCTTAGAGCCTCACTAAGTTGCTGAGGCTGGCATTCAACTCACAATCCTCCTGCATCAGCCTCCCAAACCACTGAGATTACAGAAGTACACCTCCACGCCTAGCTAGAGGCCAGAAATCTTAACATTTTTCCCAATGCTTTTGAATTGAAGACTTCACTTTGTTATTCAGATGCATGCACACAGGACTTGAATCTAGAACTAGGCTAAGTGAAGCATGAGAATATGACATACATGGATGGCATCTGGATTTTGCTGGCATGGATTTGTAGTCCCAGCAACTGTAGTGGCAGCTTACTGATTCCCAAACCACTGAGATTACAGAAGTACACCTCCACGCCTAGCAAAAATTATGTATCATTGATTTAAATTTGCATTTCTTAGATTACTAGTTAGGTTGGACATTTTTTAGTCCTTAATAGCCATTTGTATTTCTTTATTTGTAAATAAGCTGTTCACAGGTAGAAATAATTTTTTAATAAATCAGATATCAATTTCCAATGTAATACAGAAAAATTGTGTCCTTGCTCCTCTTTTTTTTAAAAATTTGCACTTTAATGACATGATACTGCTTTGGATGAATACATCACTGGCCCCTGGCTGTAAAACAAACAAACAAACAAAAACAAGAAATCAGCCTTAATCTTTTTTTTTTTTTTTTTTTTAATGAGAGAGAGAGAGGGAGAGAGAGAGAGAGAATTTTTTAATATTTATTTTTTAGTTCTTGGTGGACACAACATCTTTGTTTGTATGTGGTGCTGAGGATGGAACCCGGGCCGCACCCATGCCAGGCGAGCGAGCTGCCGCTTGAGCCACATCCCCAGCCCCACCCTTAATCTTAAACATGAATCACTATTAATGTTTCTGCTATCATTGAGCAATTCTCTATTTTCTTTTTTTCCCTATGTCTTTCATTTTTATTTATTTATTTGTTTACTTATTTATTTTTGCATTATAATTCTTAATACACCATTATACCATAATTTATCATATCTCTGATTATACATAAGGTATGTTGACACCAAATTCACATCTTCATACATGTATTTTGTATAATGATGAGGGTCTCCTTTCACCATCCATACTATTCCCCTTCTCCCTCTTTTTCCCTCCCACCCCTATTCCCTATTTAGAGGTAATCTTCCTCCCTTACTCTCCCTCCCAAACCCATTTGAGTCACCCACCTTATATCAGAGAAGACATTTGGCATTTGTTTTGTTGGGATTGGCTAACTTCACTTAGCATAATCTTCTCTAATGCCATCCATTTCCCTGCAAATGCCATGATCTTATTCTTTTTTTATTGCTGAGTAACATTCCATTGTGTATAAATGCCACATTTTAATCCATTCATTCACTGAAGGACATCTAGGTTGGCTCCACAGTTTAACCATTGTGAATTGTGCTGCTAAAAACATTGATGAGGCTGTGTTCCTGTAATATGCTGTTTTTAGGTCCTTTGGGTATAGTCCGTGAAGAGGAATAGCTGGGCCAAATGGTGGTTCCATTCCCAGTTTTCCAAGGAATCTCTATACTGTTTTACAAATTGGCTGCAATTCTCTATTTTCAAATAAGAAATGCATCTAAAAAGTCAACAGTTCTGAAAATAAATTCTTACATTTGAAAGACAAACACTAAAGTTTACCTTGCCTATCAATTATAAACTTACACAATTTTACCCATTGGGTTACCTACAGGTATTTCACTTTGAATGGGTGAGATAGGGATTTAGTTTCTCAGTTTAAGTGACTAAAGTTACACTCTGCTATATATAACTTTGGGACTGGAAGGCCCTTTCATCTGCATGCTGTAGTGAATCCCAAACTATATCCAGAGGGGAATCTAGGACCTGACCATATAGTATAATAATGTGAGAACAAAAAGAAGGAAGTTGAAGGTGAAAGAAAATCAGTAATGATCAAAGTCTGTCTTTTATGCCATTCCAATCAATTTAAATTTTATCCTTTCAGCAATGTGTGGGCACACAGAGAAGGGATTTGGAGCATTTTGAGCTAGGAGTAATATTATTAGACTATTTTAAGTTAGAAAGATTCTTCAAGTGATATGATGGATGGGTTTTGGAGGTGAGCAAGACTAGAGGAACAACTCTCGAAAGAAACAATGAAGGTCAAAATCAGGACAACAGTGTTGGAAAAGCAAAGAAAAGATAAGTTAGAAAGACACAGACAAGTAGAATTGACCAGAACGGATCAACCTAAATGAATTCAGAAATAATAGATGGGCATAATTACAAGACTACCAACAGCTGATATTAGAAATGACATTCCAGAGAGATGACCTGAAAAAATGCAGCAACCCAAGCGAAAGATGAATCATTTACCACCGCCATACAGAGTTCTCATGAAAGTTCTGAGATTCACGTGCACATTAGGTCTGAATAAATGTGCATAGTTTTAGTGCAGTGTACAGAAATTTAAATGATTCTTACATGTCAGGTATAATATGGATCAGTTCTTCCTCTCATATCAAGCAAGATATTTTCAATCTACTCACTCAGGCATGGAAATGAACTGAAACTTAATCTTTCTACAGTTCAATTTAGTCTTCATCTTGAGCCTCCACTCCACCTGATGATATACTGTGGTTATTTAAGATATTTTTCATAATTATTATAACGTTAAACTTTCTTTTCCTTTTTTTTGGTGGGGGAGACGGGGTGGGGTGCCAGTGATTGAACTCAGGAGCACTCAACCACTCAGCCACATTCCCAGCCCTTTTTTGTATTTTATTTAGAGACAGAGTCTCACTGAGTTGCTTAATGCCTGGCTGTTGCTGAGGCTGGCTTTGAACTCTATCCTCAGCCTCCTGAGCGGTTGGGATTACAGGCATGGGCCACCACGCCCAGCTAAAGTTAAACTTTCAATTCAGGAATTTTCCCCATCCCCATATTTTTCAGGTTATTTATATACCTGGATGTTTATATGAGCTCATTGGATTGAAGGTGGAGAGTGAAATTGCATATAAGCTCAGGTTAGAGATAATAAAGTTCTTCACTAATACAATGGCTATAAAGTCTTAATTTTGTTTGTTTGTTTTAGGAATTGAAGATTGAACATGGGGCACTTTACCAATGAGCTATATTCCCAGCATTTTTATTTTGAGACAGACTCTCACGAAATTGCTTGGGGTCCTGCTAAGTTGCTGAGTCTTAATTTTAAAGTGCAGAGGAGTATCTCACTAATATACTCATAAGTGCAAATATAATACAATAATATAAGAGCTACACAGGATAGAAAAGTATTACTGCATTTTAAAGTATAATTTGGTTTCTGATTCACTGTACTCTTTTCTGTTCATTTCTGATTGTTTTTCCTACTCAGAAAATGATTATGATCCTCTGTATCAAGAAAGAAAGAAGGAAAGAGAGGGAGGAAGGGAAAGAGGGAGAGAGGAAGGAAGGAGAAAATAAAGAAAAGAGGAAGGGAGAGAGGGAGAGAGAGAAAGAAAGAAGGAAGGAAAGAAATAAAAAGAGATTTGGGTAATTTTTTTAGAGTATTGAGAATTGCAAGAACATATATTTCAAAACCTAACTTCTAATTTTATGAAATAATTTCAGTTCATTCTATTCATAAACCCTGGAAAAATTC
Organism: Callospermophilus lateralis; assembly: GCF_048772815.1. NCBI lineage: Eukaryota > Metazoa > Chordata > Mammalia > Rodentia > Sciuridae > Callospermophilus > Callospermophilus lateralis. Next base: position 119,393,890 of record NC_135306.1, on the reverse strand, counting down.
TGTCTCAAACACTCCAAGTAGATAGATGAGACTAACTAATCAGTTCAAATTAGAACTTTGGTTCCAGCTTAAGCAGTCTCGGATTGTGAGAACCAGATATTAAAAATAGTGAAGGTATTAATCATTTCATATGGACCCCTCCATAGTCCATCTCATGATTCTCAGGTGGAGTCACTAGGAAAATATTAGTTCTGATATAAAATTTATTATCAAAATTTATCTTTGGTTGGAAAAGGTTATGAAACACTCTGTTCATAAATGTGAAATTACAACTGGTGACATCCTGTCTTCACTCTCCAAAAACAGAAATTTCTTTTCCTTTTTTTTTTTTAAATTTTCATCCAAAGTCCTCTATCTTCATGTCAGAAATAAAATACTATTATCTTTTTTTTTTGGTGGGTACTGGGAATTGAACTCAGGGGCACTCTATCACTGAGCAATATCCTCAGCCCTTTTTGTTTTTTTTATTTTGAGGCAAGGTCTCACTAAGTTACTGACGACCTCACTAAATTGCTGAGGCTGGACTCAAACTTGTGATCCTCCTGCCTCAGCCTCCCAAATTGCTGGGATTATAGGCATGTACCATCATGTGATGGCTATCTTTTTATTTAAAGACGAGTTATCTTGATTTTGACTTCTAGAGTCAAAATCTTTGGAAACTTTAAATTTGTACTATATATATATATTTATTTGGTGTCTATATATTTCAGATACCATATTTGTGTATGGCGGTAAATAAAACAGAACAAAACAAAAATCCTTACACTCATGGAGCTCACATTATCTTTGGGGAGGCAGACAATAAACAGAATCAATAAGTAAAATATATGGTACATGGTGATAAATGCTAGGAAGGAAAGTAAAACAGAGAAGGGCATGTGGGTACTACTTTTACAGAGTAGGAAGGGAAGGTGTACATCTGGATATGAGATATCCCTCCTGTGTCAATACAGAAATGTTCAGAGATGAAATGATTGGATCTTGAGACCTAATCAGTCCATCCTACTTCAAATGGGCTGGTTGGGTGGTAACTCTAGGTAGGTGGGGTATGGCTATAGGCGGTAGATCACTGGGGGCTACTCTGGAAGGGTGCACCTTCCCTCCAGTCCCTTCTCTTCCTTCCTGGCTTCCCGGTGGTGGGGGAGAAATGTTTCTGTACATGCCCTTCTGCCACAGTGTTCTGCTTCACCCTAGTCTCAGAGCAGGGGAGTCAGCCGACCATGGACTGAAACCATGAACCAAAATAAACTTTTATTCTCCTAAGTTGTTCTTGTCAGGTATTTTGGTCACAGTGACTGAAAAACTGAGCAACACAGAAAACTTCATGGATTTTAGAGCAAAAACTGAATGAGGCAAAGGTTTAAAAATACAGAGAAAGATGAAGGGAAAGAACTATGCCAGAGGGACCAGCAACTGCAAAGGCTCTCGGAGAGCAGCCTCCTAGAATGCTGGGGGATCATCAAGGAAGCCAGTATGGTTGTTATGGAGACTGTAAGAGGAGAGTAGAAGATGGGACCCAAGAGGTAAGAGAAGACATTAGAGGACTTGAGCAAAGAATATGATCTGACTTGTGACAGGCTCATTCTAGCTGCTAGGTTGAAATTAGCAGTGGTAATAGAGGACAAAATCTAAGTAGAAACTATTATTTACAAAAGAGACTAGAGATAATGGTAGCTTGGACCATGTGGCTGAGGTGGAAGAGGTAAGAGAAATGGATGGAATACGGATATGTTGATTATGGGGTCTACAGATTTTACTGATGGAATACTTAGGGGGGACATAAGAAAGAATAGAGTTAAGGCTGAGATTATTGGCCTGAGCAATAAGAAGAAAAATGCTTCTATTTACTAAGGAGATGAAGACTAAGAGAAGAGCGGATAAATAGCACATGGGGGAACTTCTTAGCATTTTAAGTGAATCTCAGAACCAGAATATGCATTAGAGACCATCTAGCTCACTGGCTTTTTTGTAAATTTTTTTTTAGTTGAAGGACAGAGTACTTTTATTTTGTTTTCTTTTTATGTGGTACCAGGGATCGAACCCAGTGCCTCATGTGCTAGGTAGGTGCCCTACCACTGAGCCACAACCCTAGCCCTAGCTCACTGGCTTTTGAAATATTTTACTTTTATCCAAAATAAATAAACAAATAAATTCTTACATCTTAGCCAAGTACACACATTTACACATGCACATACTTAAGCGCACACACACACACATACATACACGAGTATCACTGAAACATATTTCACAGAACAAGCATCTTGATTATGTAGGGTGTACTTTGATGTTTTGTTTCAATTCAAATCCTGTTTTCAATTTGAAAAACAATGTTGTCCAAATGGAGGAACAGACCAAGAAATCAAATGGTTTTTCAAATGTTCCCCAGATTTCACAACAATGCTGGAACTAAAACCGGTTCTTTTGACACCTGGTCCAGGGTTTCCCACAACAAAAAGAAGCCAGAACCTCCTTTCTAGCACTTCCTTTTTTTTTTTTTTTTTACTTTCTTTTAAAAGTATTTATATTAAAACAGAATTTCCTGAGAAACACCCTAATTAGCTTTCTAAAAGGTGCCCTACCTACTAGTTTTATTTACAAAACTGAAACTTTTATAAACACAAACATTATAATATTTGTCATCCAAATATACTTAAAACTAAAGTCATTCACAGAGTATTCAAAGGTAAATTTTAATAATCATAAAATTATATCAAATTTTAGTTCATCATAAAGCTCATGAGATTTTACACTGCACACACATTGAAGTTCAGATTAACACAGAATTATGGTTAATATATCCACCTCAACTCAATGAACATTTATGGTGCATCTACTGTGTGCTAATTGTGTTGTGCTGGCAAAATAACAGGGAATGAATGCATTCTTCTGGCTTTCAAGAACTTACAATCTAGCAGGAGAGAGAGTTCAACTAATACCAAAACTTAATATGAGATTTATTATAGATGGTTAAGAGCAAAGAATACTCTTTGTTTAAATGCTGAAGGTACATAGATGAAGGAAAAATCAGTTCTCCTGGAAGCTATAGATGGTTCAGAAAGACTCAAAAGGGAGGTCATATTTGTTCTAGGCTTTGAAAGATGAATAGAAATTTACTAACCAGTTGAAGACTAAAAGGGTTATAAGAGGAAGGAAAAGCATGAAAAAAAGAAAAAAGAAAAAACATATAGTATAAATAGCATGTCATATAGAGGAATCACCTCATTAGATCGGGGATACCAATGACTGGTTATACATAATCAAATGTTTAGACTCTTTCCTAGGTGAGTCATCAAAGCTGTTTAATAAAGCAATTCTAGAAGCAGTGTAGAAACTAAATGAGAGGCTATAATGGGTTGGACTGTGTCCCCCATAAAAGATATACATGTTTAAGTCCTAACCCCTAATCCCTCAGAATGTGACATAATTGAAAACAGTCTTTAGAGATGTTGTCAAGATAAAGCCAGTTGGGTGAGTCCTAATTCAGTATGACTGGTGTACTTACAGAAAGGGTAAATGGACATGCAGAGACTTGCAGAGACTGCGACGATAATCCTATTGGAGGTGGAGGATAGGAGGGATACACGTACAAGCCAAGGAATTCCAAGATGGCTAGAAAACCACCAGAAATTAGGCAAGAGGCATGAAACAGATTCTTCCCTACAGAAAAAAGCAACCCTGTTGACACCTTCTGGATTTATAGCCTCCAGAACCATAAGATGGTAAGTTTGTGGTGGCGCATGGTGGAGCATGCCTGTAATCCCAACAATTTGGGAAACTGAGGCAGAAGGATTACAAGTTCAAGGCCAACCTTAGCAACTTATCGAGGGCCTAAGCAACTCAGTGAGACCGTTTCAAAATTTAAAAAAAAAAAAAAATGACCGAGAATATAGCTCAATGGTAAATGCTCCTGGGTTAAATTCTCAGTAGTCCCTACCCTCAGGGGGAAACACACACACACACACACACACACACACACACACACTAAGTTTCTACTATTTTAAGCCACTTTGTACCTTTTTTTATATTCCATGACAGCAAACTTAGGAAATTAATGCAAAGTATATTGAGTGATATAGTTTAAAGTGAACAGAAATTGGATATAAACAGTGACAGTGAGATATGTTAGTCAGCTTTTCATCGCTGTGACCAAAATACCTGACAAGAACAACACAGAAAAGGAGACATTTATTTAGGCTCACAGTTTCAGAGATTCAGTCCATGGTCAGCTGACTCCACTGCTCTGGGCCAGGGTGGGTGGAGCCAAACTTCATAGTGGAAGGGCATGGTAGAGGAGCATTGCTCCCCTCATGGGAACCTGGAAGCCAAGAGGGAAGGGAAGGGGCTGCAGGGTACATGAACCCTTTCAGGACCTGCCCCCACCACACTGGACCTGCCTACAGTTACCAGCCTATAATTACCTGCCCCTAGTAAGTTCATTCAAACTAGGATGGCTTGATTAAGTTGCAGCTCTTACAACCCAATCATTTTGCCTCTAAATATTCCTGCATTAACAGGAGCTTTTGAGGATACACCTTACATCCAAACCTTACATCTGTGCTGTTCATAAAAAGTCATGAATCTAAAAGACATTAATGAGGTAAAAGAAACAAGAGTACTAGGTGTGGTGGCAGTCACCTGTAAACCCAGCTACTCTGGAGGCTGAGGCAAGTAGAACACCTGAGCTCAGGAATTCAAGGCAAGCCTGAAAATGTCATGAGACCCCTCCATCTCCAGAAGGAAGAAGAGGGAATGGAAGAAAGAAAGGAAGGAAGGGAGAGAGGGAGGGAGGAAGGAAAGAAGGAAGGAAGGGGGCTTAGTGATGGACTGAATATGCCAAAGAAGAAGGAGGAGTCCAAGATAGAAGAAGCTTTTTTTTCTATCTTAATCAACCTTAAGTGGTGTCTTAACTACTTTGGTGTCTTTGTTACATTTCTCCCAAGGCCAGGGATCTTATAAATATCACCTTACGACTTCCCCTGGATAGTGTTAACAAATCAAGCTGTGCTTCTGACCTTTTATTCAAACCTTTCTTTGGGCTGGAATTCCATTTTTCATTATGTTGGTTTATAATATCTTTACAATATCCTGTTCTTTATATCCAGTCCCTTTAAGAGACTTTAGTTGACCTGCCCACTTTTTTCCCATTTTAGTTTTGTCTCAAATGTTATCTATGAAATTATTCTTAGCTATGAATTCTGTCACCTTTAGATCAATTCTGTCTCTTCACTAGATTCAGCACAACCCCCACCCCGTTACAGCTCAGATTTAATACTACAAGCTCTCACTTATCTAGAGAGCTAAAATAGATACTTAAGCCATGAACCAATCTGTAAAACACAGAAAAAGAAAACATGTGAAGATGATACTGAGTTCACTTTTGGACATTGTACAGAATAGGTATTTTTTTCCCCCAACAAAGGCAAGACATTGACCCCACTTTCCTCAATACTACAACTACTTCATACATCCAATCAAAGCAGATGGTCTAGTACATGTTCCTATCCAAATGACCAGATATTTTATTTTATTTTTTTTAATATTTTTATTTTTTAGTTATCAGCGGACACAACAACTTTGTTTGTATGTGGTGCTGAGGATCGAACCCAGGCCGCACGCATGCCAGGTGAGCACGCTACCGCTTGAGCCACATCCCCAGCCCAAACCAGATATTTTAACATGTGTATTCAGCTTTCTATCACTATAACAGATAACTGAAATAATCAATTTATAAAGAGGAAAGGTTAACTCCAGCAAATAGTTTTAGAGATTTCAGTCCTTGAGTGGTTGGCCCTATAGTTTTAAGCCTGTGGCAGCACATCATGGCAGAAGCATATGGTAGAGTCAAGCCACTTACTGCATAGCTGGGAAGTGAAAGAGAGAGAGGGAGGAGACTGGGTCCCACAATCCCCTTTGAAGACACACTCCCCAATGATCTAAATACTTCCACCCACTAGATCCCACTTCTTAAAGGTCCACCACCTCTGAATAGTGCCAAGCTGCTGACCAAGCCTTTAATACAACCTTTGGGGAACATTTAAGGTCCAACTTATAGCCCGTATAAACACCTTTTCCAAACAGAACCAACAAAACTGTCTCTATAGAGGAACAGAAATTAAACTCTGTATGTGTCTAAATATCTAACACAAAATTAATGCAGCAGCTATAGTCTTCCCTATAGACTATGCAGCAGAGAAAAAAATAAGCAGATGTTAGAAGGAAGTAAAAATGAGAGAGATGGAGAGATATGGGTTCTGTAGTGTAGTTTTCTTTTTCTTTCTTTCTTTCTTTTTTTTTTTTTTTTTTTTTTTTTTTTGGTCCCAATACCTTTCTGATGTCAGCAGCTTTTCTGCTTGTGAATTCTATAAAAACATGTCTACATCCTTAGGACAAGTGCACTCATCTTTTTATATTACCCTCACTGGAGTTTGTTTCAAAGAATCCTAAACAACACAGATGTATTGAGTATAAAATGTGAACTTCTAAGAGGAGAGTAGTTGGAAATACAAGTCTAAACTTAAAGCAGAAGTTGTAGGAGAGTGTATAGTTTGGGTAAGGGAGTAACTGAAATCACTGGAGTAGATGAAGTTCTTCATAAAGGTGCAAAGAGATGAAGTAAAAAGGGGGAAGAGATGAAGGATGAAGATCAAAGAATCTTCAATATTTAAGATATGGATCATAGAAAGAGGAGTCAGTGAAGAAGTTTAAAAAGAACAGAAAACCAGGAAAAATGATTTTGTGGAAACCAAGAAATATAAGTGTTTAGGTTGTACTACAGAAAACTGAGCCACTATTAGTTGCAAGGGGTGTTAATTTATTTGTCTCAATGGGCTGTACAGAACTGGTATAACACATAAGCAAAGTCATCAGGGACCCTGATTCCTTCTCCTACCATCTTCATGGCACAAGATGGTTGTTACACCTTCCAGGGAGTAAGAAAGAAGAAAAAGTGAAGGGTGCCATGCCCTTACAAAAAGAAGAACTTTACAAGACACGACACTACACACACACACACACACACACACACACACCTCAATGGTCAGAACTCCATCACTTGGTTATCCATAACTGAAGGAATGGTAGGAGGTCAAGGAGAATGATAGCTAAAGATAGATGATAGTGGTGTGGGAAGTGAGGATAGTGAAGGTGGGGAGTTGGATTTAATAATTACAAAGTTCCTAGCAACCTTATCTAAAGCAATTGTTTCATGGGTATATTAGGCATAGAAAATATATTAGGGTTATACTAGACTTACTGAAGACAAATTAGTAGGTGAGAAATGAAAATAGATGGTTCTTTCTGATGTGTGAAAAGGAGAATTAATGGAGAAAGCAAAAATCTGAAGGAAAGGCATAATGAAGAGGTGTTTTGCTTGGTTTTAAGATTGTGGATAATTGTATTAAGTTTATAGGCTGAGAGACAGGAACAAATGGAGAGCCAGAGAGTTGAGGTATAAAAGGCATAAAATAAAGGTCAACTGTTAGGGGAAAGCCCAAAAAGATAAATGACAAGGCATTCTTAAAAGTAACACCTCTTACTCCAAATCAAGAAAGGAAGTAAGGACAAGTAACAGTAGTGGTAGCAGTTAAATGTATCTAAGAAAAAAAAAGTGGAATTGTTGAAAATTTTGCTTCAGTTAGCATGAACTTTAAAACCATTTTTTTTAGGTTTATTTATTTTTTTATTAGCACTTTATGGTTATACACAGTAGTTGGTCATCCCAACAAACTCATACATGTATGATAATCGGTTTCAGTTCATGATCCCCCTTCCTCCTCTTCTACTAGACTCCCTTTCACCTATTAATTTGCATTTGATTGTTTCTTCATTTAATCTTATCCTTCCCTCCCCTTCTTCTTTATCTTACTCTAGCTTCCGCATATGAGAGAAGACATAGGATCTTTGGGTTTGGCTAATTCCACGTAGCATATTCTCCATTTCCATCCATTTACCAGCAGCACCATAATTTCATTAAAAAAAAAAAAAAAAGTCGTTTAACTTAGATTTAACTTCTTAAGAATACGTTTTGGATTCACTACTATTTAATTTGAGGAAAGGCATGAGAAGGTAGTAAATTCTCTCTAGAATTTAGTTTTGCTTTATTTTCTTAGATGGTTGACCAAACAATCCGAGACTAACTGTAGACTCCCCGCTCCCCCCACCCCACCCCCCCCCACCCCCCCCCCCATTATAAAGAAGAGCTGGAACTTTTATGAGCATCTAAACATTTCACTTTTTTTCTCCCTTCCTTCTCCAAGGTCGTGGGCCCCAAAGGACATGGAGGAAATACGCGATATTTTTCTCAAAAGACAGTGAAGAGACCACGGTGGCAAACAGCAATGGGTAGTCCTTGTTCCGCAAATTTATTTTGATCATGTTTTCAACTCCTTTGCCTTAGGACACTTAGGAGGTGGCGCTCAACAAGACTAGACAATAGAAAGCCGCCAAGCGGGACCTTCAGAAGGGCGGAATGTAACAAATCGATTAAAGAAAAAGCAGGAGAACAGAATAAAGCTATGGCCTCCCGCTCTTCCCAAATCAGAGCCCTAATCTGACAAGCCCGCCGGGACGCCCGTAAGATAATCAGTCTCACTTTTCATTGGCTGACCCTCTCGGAGTTGAGACCTTGATTTATTTTCATTGGTTGTTGCTGCCGTCACGTCCTTTCGCCACTCCCACTTTCGCGTCACCGCCCAGTGAGCTTTGGAGTAAAGTGATTTACAGCGGTCAGGGGCGGGAACTGGCGTGCCGCAAGCCTGTCTCCCCCTCTCGGGCGCCGCGGCCCCCGCCCCGCCCCCCAGCCTGAGGCCCCGCCCCCGCCCAGCCGGGCCCCGCCTCTCCCTCCCAAGAGGGCGGGGACCAGGCGGCGGCCACAGCCGCAGGAATATGCTGGAAGCCGGCAGGCTGGCGCCCGGGAGGTGCTGAAGGGACAGTTCCCGCCGCCGAACTTGCCCGGCCGAGCGCGGGTGGGGCGGCCCGGAGCCGGTGGGGCACGTGAGCCATGGAGACCATCTGGATTTACCAGTTCCGCCTCATCGTGATCGGGGACTCCACCGTGGGCAAGTCGTGCCTCTTGCACCGCTTCACCCAGGGCCGCTTCCCCGGGCTGCGCTCCCCTGCCTGCGACCCCACGGTCGGCGTGGACTTCTTCTCCCGCCTGCTGGAGATCGAGCCGGGCAAAAGGATAAAGCTGCAGCTCTGGGACACGGCGGGACAGGAGCGGTTCAGGTAGGGCCGCCTGCGCCGAGACCACGGGGACCCAGAGGGCGGGCAGCCACCCCGCCTGCCCGAACGGCCCCTCCCCGAGCGTCGTCCCCGCCAGCCCTGGTCCGGGGAGGCTTTGGCCCTTCCCTCCTGAAAGTGCAAACACTCCATTCTTGCTTCCCCTTTGCCCCTCCTCTTCCAGGGACGACTTCCTCCTCCGCAATTTCTCACTTCTTTCTTTGGCGCCCACTTCCTGCGCCCCGTTTCTGTTTCTCCTTTCCCGCCTGAACCAGGGTCACCCTCGCGTTCCCTTCTTCCCCAACTCTTTCTGCCCCTGATGGCATTTTGATCCCCTGGGGCTCCGCCGCTGGTTTCTCCCCTACCCGGCCTCCAGTCTGAGCACTCTGCGATCCGATCACCCTCCTCCAAGTGCCCCTTTTCCTGCCCTAACCAAGAGGCGCCCTGTCTACGCGGCCGGGGAGAACTGTGAAGTAGTGTTCCCTGGTTCGTGATTGATCCTTAAGCTTGACAGCAAGCAGAGTCCCAACCCAGGCTACTGCATGAGCTCACTGGGCAGGGTTCACAGGGAGACGGATGCGGTAATGGTTTGAACACCTCACAGCACCGAATGTGGTCATCAGAAAATACTGGGCCATGACCCGTGGGAATGGTTTATAGGACAACTACATGCAACATCAGGGACATTGGCACTGCTGAAGTTGTGTGAGTGTGTGAGGTGGGGGTGGGGGGTGTTTAAAGGTTCGAATTGTCTTTAGAAGTTTGTCACCATTGGTTCGTTGCTGGGGTGTGGGGATATATCTATCTACTTACAGAGAGGCGGGGGCGTGGGGGGGGGAGAAATTTGTCAGGAGCTTCTTTATTTCACTTATGATCGCTTCTTAATGTACCAGGGTGATAATAGAACAGAAAATAGATTTCTAAATAGAGAAAGAGGGACCCAAATAGTCTCATTCTAAAGGTTCACTGGGAGTCTAAAGGATTTCACAAAGGCAGCTCATGTAGCTAAATAGTAAACGAAACTCTGCGCATTTCTTGGGTATTTGAGATTGATCCAAATTTAAAGCACATTTTCAAATCCTATGATTCAAGGACACTTTATTTTAAAGGAAGGTAAGAAAGCAGGCATCTTATAGTGTTTTGGTTCTTAATGATCACATTATCATTTGAAACTCATTTAAGCAAGCATTTTGTGTTCCTCAGCAAATACTCTGTTCGTGAAATACAGTGTTCCTTGAGGGGACTTCCCAAACATGGCTTCCCCTCACCCCCAGCTAGCATCCATCCGAATGAGATCAGCCTACATCTTGAGAATGTCCAATATTCAGAATTTTGGCTTTCATTCCCAGCTGTGACACTGATTCATAGAGATAATAAGGGAACTGCTTAGCTTGCTTATACATTAGTTTTCTTATGTATGAAATGGAAAGTTGGTAAGGCCTATCTTATGACAGGTGTGAAAACTTATTGATTTGATTTATACAATACTTGAGATTCCATGAAGAAATTCTGTTTCTTTTTCAAGAAGTCTTTAATTAAAATAGCTTTTCAAACTTGTCATTCATCTTCGAAAGGCAGGTGTCATTATGATCTCAAAGATTTCTTCCCAGTTTTAAATCTCAGGTTGGTTGTAAATTTTTCACTTGTGATCTCAATCAGAGATGAACTTTGAAATGTTTCAGGTGTAGAAAAAAACTTTTATTAAGTAACTCTTTCTCTATCCTCTAAACAGTACAATAAAAACATGACATTTGTGCCTTCAACTTCAAGTAACTTCTAGGAGTTACAACTACAAGATACATAGGTAATAAAATCTTACTGTGTCTAATTGTTTGCTTATAAGTAAGTGGCTCCTCAACTTTTTGACAAGAAAGTAAAGGATAATTAATTTGTTTGACTTTAAAGACCTTTTTGCTAAATAGATGATTGGGTTTTAATGCGTTTGAGAAGAATGTAAATAGTAATTCATTTTATATACATTATTAAAAGCACACAGTAACTCTTTCATTGTAATGCAAGGACATTTAGGGAATGTTTACTGACAATGAGTCATACTTTATTTTGTTTGGCTCTTTACCAAAGATATATTCACAAATACATATTTCAGTAGCTATGTCCAAATGCTTAGCTTTTCTATCATGTAGCAGAATGTTTTACTATAAAATTGCATTTAAAGTGATTACTATTAAATCATCTTGTATCTTTATCCAGAAAAATATACTTACTTTAATAGATATTCTTGCACATTTTATTTCATAAAAAATGATACTTGAAGATACATTCTTGTGATTTCTCATAATAACACCATGAGAAATTTGTGGTAAACACTGTATTTGGGGGACTGGGCTAATAACTCAGTGGTAGAATGTTTGACTCCTATGTGTGAGGCACTGGATTCGATCCTCAGTACCACATTAAAATAAATAAAGATATTGTATGTCCATGTACAACTAAAAAAATAGTAAAAAAAAAACTGTATTTGGAGGTTTATTGGTGGTTAGACATAAACTTACAAAAGGATCCTACTTTAGAAGCTTATGGAGTAGCTTGACATAAAAATATGGAATATTACTCAGCAATAAAAGAGAATAAAATCATGGCATTTACAGGTAGATGGATGGAGTTAGAGAAGGTAATGCTAAGTGAAGTTAGCCAATCTCAAGGAGGCTGATTCATAGTGGGATAGAGAGAGGGAGCATGGAAGGAATAGATGAACTCTAGATAGGGCAGAGGGGTTGGAGGGAAAGGGAAGGGGCATGGGGTAAGTAATGATGGTGGAATGTGATGATCATTATTATCCACAGTACAGGTATGAAGACACAAATTGGTGTGAATATACTATGTATACAACCAAAGATATGAAAAATTATGCTCTATATATGTAATAAGAATTGTAGTGCATTCTGCTGTCATATATAAATAAAAATAAACAAATAAAAAATATGGCTCAGAACAATAGAACAGCTGATAATTATGATCATGATTAGCTTTTGTTTTCAGTCTTTAGATTAACGTATTCTAGTAAATGATAACTACCTATATAACATAAAAAGGAACAAACTCAAAGTGAAAAAAGTTTTCAAACAAGTGTATATGTGACCATATTCTAAACTATAATATAAACTTAGATATTAATTTTCTGTTATTAACACTTCTTTAATGAAGGAAAATGTTAAATTTCTATATTAGGGAAACTCAGAATTACCATGCCTTCAATAAAAATAGAAGTTTATTTTTCTCTCATATAATACCTAGGCCCCATCTCTTATGTAATAATAATATAATCATAATAATCTCAAGGTAAGTGGTTCAAGTTTGTGTAGTAGTTCTGCTCTCTCTATCATTCAGATACCTTATCTTTTAGTTTTCTGCCATCCCTAGGACATTTTCATCATCTGCATGCACAAAAATTGGATTGCAGGCACACTGTGTAGGCTCAGAGCAAGGGGAAAGAGATCTAAACCAAGTGATGTTCCTTTTGAGAAAATGAGGACAACATGGTACAGACCATTTAGACCGTCACTTCCTTAAAGAGAACTTTAGTTACAAGGCCACACAGACTAGGCAACCATGTGCCCAGGAGGTAGGGAAGATGTTTGGCATTGTTGTTCGGAACACTATCAATTACTACTTTAAATAGTTTTTTTTTTTTTTTTCTTTTTCTTCTCTTTCTCACCGCCAATACTGGGAATTGAACCCTGAGTGCTCTACCACTTTTTAAAAATATTTTTTAAATTTTGAGGCAAGGTCCTACTGAGTTGTACAGGCTGACCTTAATCTTAAAATTTTCTTGTCTTAGCCCTGAAGTTTCTAGGATTATAGGCATGTATCACCACACCTAGCATCACTTTTTAAAAATTTTAATCACAGGAGAAGTGTCACAGTAAAGAAAATAAGAATAATGTTTAATACAGTACTAATGAGGGTAAGTATATTAGTAGGCTGGAAATATGGAAAGCATTAAATATAAGAATATAAATTTTGAGCTTTTTCCATAAAAACATTTAAAGTAATAAAAATATAAAGTTTTATGATTTGGATGTGGTTTGTTTCCCAAAGATTCATGTATGGAAGCTTGGTTCCCTACATGGCAGTATTAGGAAATAGTGGGACCTTTAAGAGGTGGGCCCTAGTATAAAGTAATTTTGGGGTTATTATGGGTATCACCTTTGAAAAGAATTAAGTAATTCTTATGGGACCCCAGTTAGTTCCACAAGAGTGAACTATTATTAAAGAGTTAGTCCGGTTCCTCTCTGTTCTCTGGCTTCCTATCTTGACATGTGATCTCTCCCTCTTACATGTTTCCACCATGATACCATCCCTTATGACATGATGTAGTCAAGGAGAGCCTCACCATTCCCAGAGCCATGTTGTTGGGACTTTTTGCCTCCAAAAGTAAACTAAGTAAACCTCTTTTCTTTATAAAATCTCTGATATTTTATTATAGTAACAGAAAATGAACTAATACATAAAGTGGAATAAGGAAGTAGCAATGTTGATGATAGGAATATGAAATCTCCAGGATTCAAGCCAGATTTGGCCTTTTTTCCACATTGTCTGTGGTCTTGGGGTGTTATAGTTATAGCTACTGAATATAAAGGTCAGAGAATAATGTCCTCCTCCTGCAGTGCTTGCAGGGTATTTTCTGCAGATCATATCCATTGTGATTCTTTTTGAAAGATAAGTTCTGTGATCATATAAGTTTGGATATTTCTGTATTCCATATAACATTTCCTTTAAAATTCATATCCAAGCTCTAAGAATTGCAGCAAAGAAAACTGCTTAACTTTGATTAAACTCCATTTCCCAAATTTATTTGAGGGGCTATTTTCAAAATATGAAAATCTATGATGACAGTGTTCTAAGGACTGTCATTTGGGAAAAGCTCCCTCTGATGATGAATTGCTTCAGTCACTTGGGGATGGTGGGAGGGCAGAATTATTACATATTTAAAGATTGGAGTAATGGAAGACATGCAAACATTAGTTAGACAGCTAATTAACTTGGCAAAGTGGTATAGATAGTACCTGTTACATAAGAGTCAGCCTTTTATTTGCACCCCCTCCCCAAACCTGGGGTGGTTTCCAATACCACTCGATCTACTGGGCTTCTCCCTATCCGACCACATACTTCTTCAACTCCTTTCCTTCAACTCCTCTTCTGCTGTGTATCTTTTTCTTTACCATATTTCTTAACTCTTTCTTTAGTTCCCAAACATCTGTGTGTTTGGAAGTATGAAAATTCCAAATGGATTTCCCCACTAGTCTGTTTCTATTCTTGAACTTTGTTGACTCCCAGTTCTCTGTCTCTGAGCCTCTTATTGAAATTATTGAAGGAGATAATCTAATTGGGTGTTTAGCCAGTGAATCAGTTCCCCTGCAGTCAGATTATTGAGATGCACTCACATATAATACAATATTATATTGTAATATAAATACACTATGTAGGCATTATGAGTCACATAATGCAAATGTGTCTGTAATGGTACACTTTTTTGGAAAGAAAAATTGACAGAAGAGGAAAGTGAGCAGTCTCATCCCAAAATGACTATTTTGTGGTGTTTCGGAGTAAAATGTATGTAAGAATAAGGCAACATCATTTCTAACAAGTGTAACAGAATGTGAAAAGATGATCCATGTAGCCAAACGTTTTTATACTCTCAAGATTATTTTTAGTGCCAAGCATGGTTGTGGCACATGCCTGTAATCCCAGGGCTCAGGAGGCTGAAGCAAGAGGATCTCGAGTTCAAAGCCAGTTCCTTGCTTTTGCTGATGCACTAAGCAACTCAGTGAGACCCTGTCTCTAAATAAAAATTTTTAAAAAGGGCTGGGGATGTGGCTCAGTTGTTGAGAGCCCCTAGTTCAATCCCCAGTACCACCCCCAACTCCAAAAAAAAAAAAAAAAAAAAAGAAAGAAAAGAAAAATATATGTATTCTTTAATTCTTTCTAAAACAAAATACCTATAAAGCCTATACTTTATGATTTTAATAAATCTACATCTAAGTGTCAGTAACTTGTAATCAATTCTGACAATATATGATTCAAGAACATTCACTTTAAAAATTGCTACCTCACACAGTCTTCCTGGCCTATTACAAAACATGTGATTAATTTCTGTACTTGCCTATAGGAACTCCAGAAAAATGTGATGTAGAAGACAAAATATGTCTTATTTTTTAAAAATATTTATTTTTTAGTTGTACATAATACCTTTATTTTATTTACTTATTTTAATGTGGTGCTGAGGATCGAACCCAGGGCCTCTCACATGCTAGGCAAGCACTCTACCGCTGAGCCACAACTCCAGCCCCGACAAAATATGTTTTAAATTTAAAAGGATTTCTTTAGTTTAAGCTATAAAAGAGTTTTGAAATACAGATAGTAGCTGGACATGGTAGCACACGCCTATAATCCCAGCTTCTCAGGAGGCTAAGGCAAGAGGATTACAAATCTGAGACCAGCCTGAGCAACTCAGTGAGACTTTATTTCAAAATAAAAAATAAAAATGGCTGGAGACTAGCTCCAGTAGAGTACCCCTGGGTTCAATCCCTGGTAACCCCACCCAACCCCACCAAAGTGCAGATAGTAGTTTTGTAGATATATATTACTAGTTAAGTGTTGGTAGCTAGCTGGCATATTATCTTAGTTTGATTTAAAATCATAATAGTATTCTCTTAAACATTCTTAAAATATAATGATTATTTCTACTTTCCTTCTTATGGTAATGACTGATTTTTAATTTAGGGACATCTTGCTAAGGCAAATGATCACACTATTGACAGAAAGTCTTTAAGACCATATGCTGATCAATAGTTAGGGCACCATCAAAAATACCTCAGTGCTGGGCTGGGGATGTGGCTCAAGCGGTAGCGCACTCGCCTGGCATGCGTGCGGCCTGGGTTCGATCCTCAGCACCACATATAAACAAAGATGTTGTGTCCGCCGAGAACTAAAAAATAAATATTAAAAAAAAATTCTCTCTCTCTCTCTCTCTCTCTCTCTCACTCTCTCTTTAAAAAAAAAAAAAAATACCTCAGTGCCAAAAATATTGAGATAAGGAAATGGAGACTTCTCTTAGCTGAGTGCATCAGGAGTCAAATGAGAAAGCTCTCTATCAAAATACATACAAAAGGTCATCAAAGACTTTTCTTGACAAACTGTGAGCACTGTTCCTATTTTTTTTCTACTTTTTGTATGATTGGTCATAATATGTTTTAAAATTATCTTTTTCTACCCAGAATGTGAAAAATGGCTTTTCTTCTGATTCTTTAGCTTCTCCAAAAGTATTTCCTTTTCACAGGATTTAGGGTGGGATGTCCTCAAATAGATAAAACTGAAGTATAGCCTTGGTGATAGACATACAAAAGAACAGTGAATGGTCCAACTGAAACCTCTTCTCTGCAAAGAGATCAAGAGAGAATGCCATAAAAGGGAGTTAGTAGATACTAAGAACATCCTAGCTATAAGAGAAAGCCATATGAAGAAAAATTATAGATTCTCAAATTATAGGCATTGCCTATCATTTTTCTTTGGGCTTGCATTTTTCAAAGTGATGTTATTAGGTGTCATTTGAGAAAAGCCTTTCTTGATCTAATACCTTTGGAAATGCCAGGTCATTGCAGTACTCTTCAGAGCTCCCCACCACTACCACTCTGATGCTAGGGATTGAACCCAGGGCCTCATACATGGTAGGCAAGCACCCACCACTGAGCTACACCCTGAGCCTTTCTCAGGTCATTTAATATACTAGTATACGTTGTGACCCCCTGAGGTAAATATAGTGTTTCCCAGTCCAGAGTGCTTTTACAGAGAGGATTTTGCTATAATAACGTTCTACAGAATGCATTTTTGGACTTATACTTTAAAGTGTAGGCAGTTCCTTTCTTCTCTCATGATTCTCTATGTCACTTTTACTAATGTTTCTAGGGGATATCATCAAGGCTTCCTTTTTAAATACTTGATTTATTATATGTTAGGGAGACTTCTAGAAGCTCTTGAGAGTCCTTTGATTTTTGTCCTTCATTCAAAACTAAAAGATTTATGTTCTTGTGTGACTTTTAGCCACTTGTCAAACTTTTACACAGATCATAAAAATCATTAGTATTTGTTTTAAGCACAAAGCCTTCAAATAAAAACCACTAGAAAACCTGGAATATAAAGAAGCAAATAGTTAAACATTCATAACTAGATATTTTAGATATAAAATTACTACAGAAAGGCTTTGGGAATAGGAAAACATAAGTTAATAAAGCTATGTAGAAGCTAGACAGAAATAAGCAAATAAAAAGTAGGGGGGGCGGGGAGATCCCATAAAAATAGAAGGGAGATCAGTGGGGTAGAGGAAGATGATCGGGGGAAGGAGGGGAGGTTTGAAGGTGGACGTACTGGGAATTGAAATGAAAAAAAATTATATTCCATGCATATGTCATTATGTCAAAACTAACCCCACTATTATGTATAACAATAATACACTGATAAAAAAATTTAAAATTAATGAAGTAAATAGCTGAAATTTAAGAAAAATTTTAGAGAACAGATGGCTACACACTGAAAAGAGAATCAAAAGTAGAAGAGAAGGTATAATTAATACTATAGCAGAGAATTATTGAAGGTGAAGAAGATTAGAGAAGAATTAAAAACAAAGTCCAAGAAAGTGAGGAGGAAAAAACATGAAAGAAACTACAGAGATAAGCTACACTGTGCTCAACATTTTGTGTTTTTTTGGTAGAAAAGTAACTATAGCCACAGAATCTGCCAGGGACATAGAGATGATCTGATATAAAAGTATCATTTTTTAAAATAATATGGTTAATATCCAGAGAACCTTTGACTTACCCAAGGCCTCATAGCTTGTTAGTAGTTTGCACAAGAGCCCAGTTCTCCTAATGTTGTGTCAGTGCTCTTTCTACTATACTAGACTTCTTGTTACGGTTGAAATGAGTTTTAATGAGTGCTGTGCAATTTCTATCCTGAAAGTATTTTTGTTTGCATACAACCCAACTCCTTATCCCCATAGACCCAAACCTTGAGTTTATTGCTGTATTCAAACAACAAAAGGGAAAATAGCTTTACATATTAGTAGCAGTACTGATAATGAACACTGACACTGAAGTGGAGAAACTTACATGAGGTATTTGCCTCATTAGACAAGGAGAGGTGTTGGAGAGCAAATACTGGATATAGTGTTCTAAAGTTTTATAAGTACAGTGAAATAGCTTTCCAATCCTTAAATGCTTGCTTGCTTGCTTGCTTAGAAGCAAAATTAACCAAGATAGTAATTTAATTGTGGAAATATATACATTTATTTAGCTTAACTACATACCAGTCACTAGAGGTATAAAAATAATACTGTTTCACATTTAAAGTCCTTGTAGTGTCTGTAGTAGATAGAAAACAGGCTGTACTGCTATTACAGAAACCACCAAAATATGGCAACTTAAATAACATAGAGCCTAATTACTCTCTCCTATAATAGAATCATATATTATAGAATGAGCACTCCTGGGTAATTATGGTGGCTTTGCCTCAACATCAGTTTCCAGGAATCTCCAACATTGCCATTGCTTAGCAGGCAAGAACAGGCAAAGGATGTCTTTACAAATGGCTTCTTCTTCAAGTAGATGAACCTTAGTTAGACTGCACACATTACTTATCAGATCCTGTGACTCAAAGTAGTGCCATGACCACAAATAACTGCAAGAAACACAAAGGAACATAATTTCTAAATGGGTTTCTGAGTACCAGCTAAAACTTTTGGGGTTTTGTTACTAAAGGAAAATAGTAGAACAGATTCTGGGGGACAGTTAGGATAGTCCTTCTTACAGACTTTAAAAAATATATACTTTTATTTAATTTATTTCTATGTAGTACTGAAGATTGAACCCAGTATTTCATACATGCTAGGCAAGCACTTTAACACCAAGCTGCAACCCTAGCCCTCTTGCAGATTTTAATAAAGAAAAATAATCAAATAATTACAGTAAGGGATAGTAAGTACTAAAATAAATTTCAATGGCAAAATAGAGGGAGGAATTGCTATCTGTGTTTAGAGTGAAGGCCAGTTTCAGAAGATGTATCCCAAAGAAGGTGGTGCTTGATGCTGGGACATGATGGATATGTCTGTAATAAATTGAAAACAGTAGGAAACAATAACAATAGAAAAAGACCTGGCTTCTAGTAAAGATAGCAGACTGAACAGCTATATCTCCTTTAGTTTTTTTTTTTCCTGAAATTGCTAAAATCACAATAATAATTTTTTTAAACCATAAACCCTCCTGAACAAAGAGATAAAGCAACGAAATTTGGGAAGAAGGAAAATTATTGGGGCATGATAAATGAATGGTCAGACTCAAGATAACTGAATTATGGGGCTGTGTAGTTCAGTGGTAGAATGTATATGCATGAGGCACTGAGTTCAATCTTGAGCACTGGAAAAAAAATTTTTTTTAATGATTTCTAAACTAATGGTTGAAAAAAATCCAAAACCACTTGAGGCATACCATTGAATCCTCCAAAGACTCACAAAATGGTGGCACCAGATACTTCTGGAAGTGGGAGTGCTAAAGGATGGATCACTGTCAGTCTGTTTAAGAAAGACTGGATCTTCACATCCCCTTACATCCTCTACACGCCAAGGGACTTCTTCCCCCATGTTGTCAAAAAACTGGAAATTAATTCTTGAAAAGAATTAAATATAAGGCCTTTGGATGAAAGCACCAGAAATGATTGGGGTTGTGGTCCCTTGTTAAAAAGTAAGAACTTTAAGTGAATATATGCATGGTAGATGCCCTCTGCCCTCTATCCAGACATAGCTCCCAGAATGCTAGTAGTCAAGCCTTCACCCTTCAGACAGGACATTGGTGAAGTCAGTTCTGACGAATCTGACCAAGCCACAAGGAAAGTCTTAAAGATACCAATATTAGAGTTTCCACCAACTAAATAATCCTGACTAATCATCTTATAATGAGGCCTTTAGTCTCAATGGAATATTATAAGAAATAATAGAAAATCTTTAATGTGAAACCTTGAGACAAACCAACAGGAAACAACTGGAGAAACAAAAACTTAATAAAGGAGATGGGAATATTTAAAAACTAAACAAAAATTGTCTTTAATTTCCTCAGAGAGATAATAAACGGAAAAAAATTGCAATCATTAAAAAGGAACAGGATACTAAAAAAGAATATTATAAGAACAAAAGAGCTTTTGAAACTACCATTAAAAAAAGAAGTTGAGGGGGAGCTGGGGTTGTGGCTCAGTGGTAGAGCATTTGCTTAGCATGTGGGAGGCCCTGGGTTCAATCTTCAGCACCACATAAAAATAAATAAATAAAATAAAGGTATTATGTTCAACTACAACTGAAAAAAAATATTTAAAAAAGTTGAGGGGCTGGGGTTGTAGCTCAGTGGTAGAGCACTTGCCTAGCATAGGTGAGGCACTGGGTTCAGTTCTCAGCAACACATTAAAAAAAATAAAGATATTGTGTACATCAATCATCTACAACTAAAAATTTAAAAAAAAAAAAAGAAGTTGAGAAAATCTCTAAAAAAAAAAAAAAAAGGACAAAAGACAAAGGCAGAGGGGAAAAATTGTTTATTTTAAATAAGAGAGTCAGTCCAAAAAGTTCAGTGTACAAGTATTAGGCATTCCATAAAAAGAGATCAGAAAAAAAACAGAGAGGAGAAATCAAAACAATAAAGAATTTACCAAATTTATATGGGTTGTATAACATAAATGTTAAGAAATGATCTTACCAAAATTATGGTATAACAATATTGTTAAGTTCAAGGAATGGGAAACGTACACAGGTAACTTTGATAAAAACACAAACCTAATAAAAGAGAGAAACTAGAAGGCAAAGAATCTCATCTATTCAATTGACTTGGAAATAAAAGCTGGATAATTTTAGAGATGGAATGAAGTGAGAAAAGGATAAACGTCAATTGTAAATTCTAGGATATAGAGAGATATAGGAAGTCATGAAACAAAGCAGTATGGAGAAATCCATATAGAAGCAGACAGCAGTCACAGAAATGGTAGGAGAATTATAACCCAAGAAAACATACCCCTTATGTTAGATCATATAATCCTCTCTATGTTATATAGAAAATAAAGTAACCTTGAGAAGCTAGACATCTCATTATTGTTATGGAAACAGAAAATCAGAAAGCATTGGGATAAGTGCCTTTCCAAATAGAAAATACTCATTTTTTTCACCTAGAAGACAGTGAAGCTAGAAACCTTTCTCATTAATTTCCAGATAAACTTTCAGTTTTTACACATAACTTGTTCTACCTTCCAAAATCCACTAAAAAGGACAATTTGATAGTTATTTAGAAAATGTGGACAATTTCAACTATAAGTTTATGGTGTGTGCAATTATTCAATCTATGACCCCCTTTGACCTTACTTTCAGTATGAAAAGGAGGTGAGATTTTTTTTGTATTTCACTCTTTATTCTCCAATTTCCTCAACCTAATAGGGTATGAATTTACTAATTCAATTGTTTGTTTATTTATTTACAAATATTGGTAGTACACTTGCATATACAGTTCAGTTTTAAGCACTAGGGAAAGAGTATCCCTCACCAAAAAAAAGTCCTTTATTCTGAGTTGTCTTCTAATGGGAGGAGTCAGGTTATAAAAAATAAGCTGGAAAAATTATAGGATGTCAGAATATGTTAATCATAACAAAGAATAATAAAGTATAAAAGGCAAATAGAGACTGCTGGGTTGGTAAGAAGCACCATTAAACAAGAAAGAATTCACCAAATTTATATGGATAGTATAACGTAAATGTTAATAAATGATCTTACCAAAATTATGGTATAACAATATTGTTAAGTTCAAGAGTGGGAAACAGGTAGTGATAAGTACACAGGTAACTTCGAAAACAAACCTAATAAAAGAGAGAAACTAGAAGACAAAGAACCCCATCTATTCAATTGACTTGGAAATAAAAGCTGGATAATTTTAGAGATGGAATGAATGATGATCTGTCATGAAAGGAAAATAAAAGGTGGCCACAGAACAATTGGTTCATGTATCCATATGGTCTATTAGGTCTTGTCAGTATTATATAAAACTTCTACAATCATAGACCAGGTTTTTGATAGAAAGACCCTGGAATTATACCAACAAAAAGAGTTCTGATGTTTGTTTGGATGATAGCGCCCACTTGTAATCTCAGTGACTCCGGAGGATAAGGCAGGAGGATTTTGAGTTCAAAGCCAGCCTCAGCAACAGCGCGGCACTTAGCAACTCAGTGAGACCCTGTCTCTAAATAAAATACAAAAAAAGGCTAGGGATGTGGCCCAGTGGTTAAGTGCCCCTGGGTTCAATCCCAGTATCAAAAAAAAAAAAAAAAGAATCACCCTAAGTGTAAAGTGCCAGGTTTCAGGATCTTAGGCAGGGGCAGGGATTAGTCAATAGTAATCAGTAGTAATAAAAGGTATGGGAGACTTATATTTTG
Organism: Callospermophilus lateralis; assembly: GCF_048772815.1. Lineage (NCBI taxonomy): Eukaryota > Metazoa > Chordata > Mammalia > Rodentia > Sciuridae > Callospermophilus > Callospermophilus lateralis. The sequence continues at coordinate 119,371,201 of NC_135306.1, read as the reverse complement.
GTCTTTGGAAATCAGTTCCGAGGGCCAGCTTTACAAGGCAAGAGAAGCAGGTAAATAAAACATCAACACAGTGACTATTCCCAGAAGGACAGAGGAATATAATGTCATGGTGAATAAGAGGCACTCATGAGGCTAATGTGCTCATAGGCTACTAGCTGCCAACAGCCTTTGGCATTCTCTAAGTGCCTATTTTAAAGTTGGCCAAACCACAAGAAGGGCATTTCCAGGATGAAACATCTGGTTCATTTTTTATCTAAGTCAGCAAGTGCTCAATATTTTGTGGCTCTTTTAAAGAGTTCTATGTCCATAGCAAAGCTCATAACATACAAGATATATAGAGAGAGATATATAGATATAGATAGTACATAATATATATAAAACTTGCCACTTACATTTAAAATTTTACTTATAAGTAACTTATAAGATTATGCTGTCTCAATCACTTGTCTATATATTATTTCAGGGGAAAAAATTAAATATAATCTTGAGCATTCAGATGCCTATAGAATTTGTCTTTCATGTGACAATAGCATCTTGTTTTCTGTGCCTACCAGGAAAATAGATAACTTGTCTGAGATATCATTTACATTTTTTAGAATCTCAATAATCATATCATTTGTGTCAAAAAGATTATAAATTCCCTGCTGAGTGTGCTTTTGCACACATATAATCCTAGTGACTTGGGAGACTGAGGCAGGAGGGTCAGAAGTTCAAGGCCAGCCTCAGCAACTCAGTGCCTAATCAACTTAGTGAGACCCTGTCTCAAAATAAAAAATAAAAAGGGTTGGGAATGTGGCTCAGTGATAAAGTGCCCTGGGTTCAATCCCCAGTAAAAGAAAAGATTACAAATTTGCTAAGGTATTTGTCATTCACACTTGATCGAATTAATCATATATTAAGTAATTCTTTGTAAATGTGTTGCTGAAAGCTTGGTCCTTGTCCCTGATGCCAATCCAATAATGAGGACACAGTTTTTTTTTTTTTTTTTAAAGCTTTAAAAACTATTTATTGGAATTTTTTATTTTCAATAGGTTCTGTTAAAAAAAATAAAAAGACAAGCTTCAGGCTGGAAACAAATATTTGCAAAACAAATCTGACAAAGGACTAGTATCCAGGATAAACAAAGAACTCTCCTAGTACTGCTGCAGTCCAGCTGCAGCAAAATAATGGGGGGTGACGAACAACTTGTGTACGTTGATACAGCAGGAGTGGAAGCCATTTATTGTAGGACAGGAGCGGTATTTATACACAGTTTTGAAAAAAGAAAACAGAAGGACACCGTTTTGAAAAAAGAAAAGAGAAGGTTTATTACTTTGCTATCAAAGGAGAAACACTGGGGACTCCTGTCCCAAAGACTGTGATTCTGCCCATCAACAGGAACAGGAAGTTGTGTTTTATTTTTTTGTTTGTTTGTTTTTTGGGTTTTTTTACTTGTAGTTGGACATAATATCTTTATTTTTACGTGGTGCTGAGGATCGAACCCAGTGCCTCGCACATACTAGGCGAGCGCTCTACCACTGAGCCACAACCCCATCCCAGGAAGTTTTTAAGAGGTGACTTATTACGTTACACTTGTTCTCTGTCTGGAGATGTAATTCACTTGTTCATTTGGAAGATAGTCATTTCTGAGATCTTCTGGTACCATCCTCAACGTCTGGATTACTTCATTCCTATGGTAGGTGTCTACTTAGGGACGGATAAATCTGCCTAAAATGGGGAAGAAAAGTAATCCTTATTCCCTTGACATTAGGGAAGGGAGGAGATTAGGGAGGAGCAGGGAGAGAGGAAGAGAAAAAAACATAAAAAATAAGTTGCAAGGCTGGGATTGTGGCTTGGAGGTAGAGTGCTTGCCTAGCATGCATGAGTCACTGGTTTCGATCCTCAGCACCACATAAAATAAAAAATAAAGATATTGTGTCCATCTGTAACTAAAAAATAAATATTAAAAAAAATTAAAATAAGTTGCAGTGGCAGAGCAGCAAGGTTTATATTCAAAGCATAAAGTGGACCACTGTTAACAAAATGTAAGCAAACTCTGGTGCTGTCTCATAATCACTTGTCTATATATTATTTCAGGGGAAAAAATTAAAGAGAGGGAACTTAAACAATTAAAACTTTTTACATGAACAAGACAACCATTTTTCTTCTCTGTTATTCTGAAGCAATACATATATAAAAATGAACTTTGTGGGGGCTGGGAATATAGCTCAGTTGTAGAGTGTTTGCTTCACATGCACAATGCCCTGGGTTCAATCCCTAGCACCACACACACCAAAAAAAAAAAAAAAAAAAAAAAAAAACAAAGAAAGAAAGAAAATGAACTTTGTGGATGAATAAAGAAAATATGCTACATACACACAATGGAATATTATTCAGCCATAAAAAGAAGGCAACACTGTCATACACTAAACATGGATGAACCTTCAGGATATTATGTTTAGTGAAATAAGCCACTTAAAGAAGGACAAGTACTGCATGATTCCACTTATACGAGGTAAATACTTATTTACCTTTAAAAAAGCAGAGTAGAATGATGATTGTCAAAGGACAGGGGAGGGGAAGAGGAAGAGTTCTGTTCAGTGGATATAAAGTTTTAGTCATGCAAAATGAGGAACTGATAGTGATCTCCTGTATATCACAGTGCTTATAGTTAACACTACGATACTGTACACTTAAAAATTGTTAAGTGGATAGATCTCACTGTGTTTTTCACAATTTTTAAATTAACTTCAAGCTGATTCATAAACAAAAAATTGTACATATTTATCAGGTACCATGTGATATTTTGATATGTGTATATATTGTACATGTTTAAATTAGATTAAACATATCTATGTCCTCAAACATTTGTATTTCTTTTTTTCTTTTTTAAATTTTATTTATCCAGGGTTCTTTGTGTGCTGTGCATTCCTAGCCCTGCCAGGGCCCAGGAGGATGTTATCACCCACATTTCTTTCTTTCATGTGGTGCTGGGGATCAAACCCAGAGTCTTGTGCATGACTATGCAAGCACTCTACCCCTGATCTACATAGCCAGCTCCAAATTTGTATTTCTTTATGGTGAAAACATTTAAAACCCTTTCTTTCGATTTTTGAAATATATAGTACATTAACATTACCTGTAGTCACAGTTAAAAAAAAAAAAAAAAAGAATTAACTATGAAGGCGTGGCTGTGGCTGAGTGGTAGAGTGCTTGCCTCGTACATGTGAGGCAACTGGGTTCCATCCTCAGCACCACATAAAAATAAATAAAGAAAATAAAGATATTGTGTCCATCTAAAAACTAAAAAAAAAAAAAAAAAATCTATGCTGACTTTATCAGTTAGATCTTTGGTAGATAGCAACAAAACCAACTTGAGGACTATAATCAAAAGTATAAGAAACAAGAAACATGTCTGAGTCACAGAAACTTGTAAGAAAGCTAGAGGATCATGCTTAAAATGAACCAAAAGATCCCATGAATTCTGAGCATCAGAACCACAGGAAGTCTGTGTAGTCCTCATGATGCAATTGCTCCTTTTCTGCCTACTCATTACCATAAGAAGCCCCACATGGGGGCTGGGATTGTGGCTCATGGTAGAGTGCTTGCCTAGCATGTGTGAGGTACTGGGTTTGATTGTCAGCACTGCATATAAATAAATGAATAAAATAAAGGCCCATTAATGTCTAAAAAATATATTTAAAAAAAAAAAGAAGCCCCACATGGCCAGTTGGCAACCTCAGCTGCTAATTCAACAGGATCCTCCAATGAACGCATTTCTCCCTTTCTTATGATTTGGATATGCAGTGTCCCACCCAAAAAGCTCAGGTGTGACTCCATGCTGGAATGTTCAGGGGTAGAAAGGTTGGATTTTGAAAGTTATAACCTAATTAGTCAATTAATCCATTAATATGGATTAACTGATGCTAACTGGACATCTGGAGTGGCTAGAGGAAGTAGGTCACTGGGGCATGACTTTGGGGTTTTATATTTTTGTCTCTAGTGAGCAGAGCTCTCTCTCTCTGCTTCCTGGTTCCCACGTCCTGAGCTACTTTCCTCTGCCACACCCTTTTGTCTTGATGTTCTGCCTCACCTCAGGCCCATAGCTACAGAGTTAACCAACCATAGAGTGGACCTCTGAAACCATGAGACACAATAAACTTTTTCTCCTCTAAATTGTTCTTGTTGGGTCTTTTGGTCAGAGCAACAAAAAAGCTGACTAAAACACCCTTGAATACTAAAACCGTTGTATCAGCAAAGTTCAGAGTCACAGGGATTAGATGCAACAAAAAATTTTAGTGACTCATTAAGTGCAATTGTGAGAGGCACCATCACCCAATTTTCACCCTTTGCTTCCCATACTACAGCTTCTGTTTATGAGGGAAAACTCCACTTACTGTTTTGATCTACTTTAGAATGTGTATATCCTGAAGGATTGGACCAAAATCTTACAAGGTGTCATAACTTGGACATGGACATAAATCAGTCCTATTAACCCAGTTTTATAGGGCCGTATGTCTCTAGGTGTTAGTGACATGATAAGATCAGTGAGTCCCTTGGCATCATCCCTTTTTTCTGTCTCTGCCACTATTAAATGAATTCTTTAGTTGTTAGCAACATGTAGACCATCATAACCGTATATAATGTATTCCTAAATTCTACTACCTACTAGCACAGCCTGATTCCAGATTAAATACCTTACAATGGGGACATGTCAGCATCCACTCCATGAGTAAGGCACCTCATCCAAGTTGTCAGTAGCTACCGGAAAACTGGGTAGTAACCAATGATAGTATAGGCCAGCAGGTAAGAGAAAGTCTCTACTGAGCTCAGGCACAGCCTCCCTCTCTGTACCATGATTACTTTGAGTTCAAACTGGAATGACAATACTAATAACTATAGGTCCATTCTGTTCTACTAATGATAAGAACTCCATGAGGCAGTTTTTGGTGAGCATTCACATAAGATACAAGTATTGATATACTCTAGACTCATGCATCTTCCCCAAATCTCCAATTACCAGTCCTCCAATTATGTTTTGTTGTTGTTGTTTTGGTTTAGTTTGGTTTGGGGGTTTTGTTTTTAAACCTATCAATCCTATTAGCCTCTGCTCATGGTTTGGTGTGGATCTTTACCTGTATGCCTCCATCCCTCCTGGAAAAAGTAGGCAATGAGTTGCACCACTAGAAGCCCCACAAGTTGGAGAGTTTCTCTTTTCCATTAATCTTCAAGATCACCATAGAGGGGTGCTGACTGATGCTAATATATATTTTTAGAGCCATTTTGTGAGACTGATTTGCGGGTTTATTCTTTAAATATAGGGAAATATCCCTCTAAAATCTGGAACAAGATAGGGATGCCCTCTATCACCACTTCTCTTCAATATAGTTCTCGAAATACTGGCCAGAGCAATTAGACAGACAAAAGAAATTAAAGGCATTAAGATAGGAAAAGAAGAACTTAAATTATCACTATTTGCGGATGATATGATTTTATACCTAGAAGACCCAAAAGGGTCTACAAAGAAACTACTAGAGCTAATAAACGAATTCAGCAAAGTGGCAGGATATCAAATCAACATGCATAAATCAAAGGCATTTCTGTATATCAGCAACAAATCTTCTGAACTGGAAATGAGGAAAACCACCGCATTCACAATATCCTCAAAAAAAAAAAAATACTTGGGAATCAACCTAACAAAAGAGGTGAAAGATTTATACAATGAAAACTACAGAACCCTAAAGAGATAAATAGAAGAAGATCTTAGAAGATGGAAAAATATACCCTGTTCGTGGATAGGCAGAACTAACATCATCAAAATGGCGATATTACCAAAAGTTCTCTATAGGTTCCATGCAATGCCAATCAAAATCCCAAAGGCATTTCTTGTAGAAATAGATAAAGCAATCATGAAATTCATATGGAAAAATAAAAGACCCAGAATAGCAAAAGCAATTCTAAGCAGGAAGTGTGAATCAGGAGGTGTAGCGATACCAGATTTCAAACTGTACTACAAAGCAATAGTAACAAAAACAGCATGGTACTGGTACCAAAACAGGCGGGTGGGCCAATGGTATAGAATAGAGGACACAGAGACCAATCCACAAAATTACAACTATCTTACATTCGATAAAGGGGCTAAAAGCATGCAATGGAGGAAGGATACCATCTTCAACAAATGGTGCTGGGAAAACTGGAAATCCATATGCAATAAAATGAAACTGAATCCCCTTTTCTCTCGCCATGCACAAAAGTTAACTCAAAATGGATCAAGGACCTTGATATCAAATCAGAAACTATGCATCTGATAGAAGAAAAGGTTGGCTCCGATCTACATGTTGTGGGGTCAGGCTCCAAATTCCTTAATAGGACACCCATAGCACAAGAGTTAATAACTAGAATCAACAAACGGGACTTACTTAAACTAAAAAGTTTTTTCTCAGCAAGAGAAACAATAAGAGAGGTAAACAGGGAGCCTACATCATGGGAACAAATGTTTACTCCCCACACTTCAGATAGAGCCCTAATATCCAGAGTATACAAAGAACTCAAAAAATTAAACAATAAGAAAACAAATAACCCAACGAACAAATGGGCCAAAGACCTGAACAGACAATTCTCAGAGGAGGACATACAATCAATCAACAAGTGCCGCAGTCTGGCTGGGCACAAGATCACGAGCCACTCAAACAGGAACAAACTTTATTTAAAATAACCGCCAATACCACGTTCGTGCCCGGGAAGATTCCCGATCCACCCACGCGGCGTTCTGCCGGTCCCTTCCCGAACCCCAGCGCAAGCGCTTCCCCCGGAATTCCCTCCTACTGCACTTTCCCAACCAATGGGAACTCTCCAGGAGTCCCGCAGCAGGCCAAGGTAAACAGCAGGAGTCCGGTATCCATAAGAATGTAATTTTTAACATAATCATATCATCTCAATGGCTAGCTGGCATCACCTTTCAATCAAAAATGCCATGCATCATATTAATTGACTGTGGCTCCCAGCATCTCCCCCCTTCTGTTTAATTAAGCAACAAGTAATGTGGCTAGGGACCGTGCCTGTTAGGTTTGTCCAATTCAACATATGGTTCTTACCCGTCATTGGAAAACTGACCTTTAGGCGTCAGCCTCCTGTCTTAGGTTGATACCACTGCAATTGGATCATACCCGTCACTGACTACCGGTCCAGCATATAGCCATACTTGTGGATAGGCCTATGCACCAGGGGGGGGTGAGGTTCTTTGCCTCACCTCTGTTGGCCCCCAGATTTGGCCTTGGTGCCAGTGGGGGGGTGAGGTTCTTTGCCTCACCTCTGTTGGCCCCCAAAGTTAGACCATCACTAGTAGAAGGGAGGAGGATACAGAAATGCCACGACACCAAATCAATTGACGACTCCTAGGGAAAATTGCACCACTGGTGACACATCAGCAAAGATACGCCAGCATTACCATAATTTGTTGCATCAACAGATAGATCACAGTGCATACAAGTGATACATAGTCCAGGCAAGTTTTGTAAGCAGTTCAAAGTGGAGGAATCTATCAATATGTCCATTTCCTCCCAAGATAAATCGACTCATTAATTGAGCATTACTTGTTGAGTTATTATTCATTGATGTATCAGTTTATACAGTTTGTTGTGATAATTATCGAAGAAGTTGTAGTTTGGTTTCATCTTTGTCTTCACCGGCACTGGGATGAAAAATAGGAATTCTGACAATGATGTTAAAGAGAGAAAGAAAAAAAATGTAACATTTCAACAGGTACTAAGAAAACATTTTTTTTTAGAACAATTTACATTATCTTGAACAGAATTATTAAATATAATGAAAAGGAAAGATGAAAATAAACAAACAGATCTGTTAACCTGCTTATTTGTACACATATTAAAATAATTTTTAACAGCTGTTTACCCAATTTAAATTAAACCATTAAAATTACGTGAATAATAAAAAATACTTGGATCCATTTTTTTATGAGCACTCCTCATATATGATCTATGGACATACGCACATATAGACATATAACACAAAACAGAAGTGTGCACATATAACACAACACATAAGACAATAGTAAAGGCCTTGTAGTTTCACCTAGGTGAAATCTCCATTGCAATGTTAAAAACTCCACAGTCAAAAAATAAAACTGATCAGAAAAACATCAACCTAGGTCTGTATGAGCTCAAAAATAAAATAGAACTTTATGATGTGGGAAAAAGCAATAATAAAATAGATATTGAAAAAAGCATCCTGGTTAATCACTGTCGCAGATGTAAGAATGGCCAAGCTGGAGTTCTGGATATCAGCTGTTATGGATTTGAGTCAAATCATCTTTTTTTTTGATCTGTAGAAATCGTTTTGGTTAGTCTTTCTGGAATCCAAATCGGCTGCTGTTCTCCCTGCGGAAACACGCAAACAGAGCCCCGACTCCAGACAATTACTGGGTCAGGACCTTTCCATTGTCCTGTTAGAATATCTTTCCAAAGAACTTTAGGCTTATGCACATTTTTTGGATACATATGCCTTTCCGCAGCACTAAGTCCTGATGAATCCAAATTTAAAAAGTTTAGAGTAAAGAGGGTTATTTTAAGTTTATCTTTGGGGGATATATACCCCTTTCCAATTCCCTCCTTTTGTTTTAATAAGTACATTTTAATAGTTTGATGAGCTCTTTCAACTATGCCTTGTCCCTGTGGATTGTATGGAATTCCTGTTATGTGAGTAATGCCAAATGATGAGCAGAATTGTTTAAAAGAGGTAGAAGCATAACCAGGACCGTTATCTGTTTTTAACTGTTTTGGAACGCCCACAGTGGCAAAATTTTGTAAGCAATGAGCTATAACATCTTTAGTTTTTTCTCCGGCATGGAGGGAGCCCATCAAAAATCCGGAAGAAGTATCAACTGTGACATGCAAATATTTTAATTTTCCAAATTCTGGCAAGTGTGTGACGTCCATCTGCCAAATATGGTTAGGTATCAGTCCTCTAGGATTGACTCCAAGATTAACTTGTGGTAAAAATGTCACACAATTTTGACATTGTTTTATTATATGTCTGGCTTGTTCTTTAGTTATTTTAAAACGCTTTTGTAAAGTATTAGCATTGACATGGAACCTTTTATGAAAATTTATAGCTTCTTTTATTGTGGAGAAAATATGTATGTCATGTGTAGATTTATCTGCTAATTCATTGCCCAAACTAAGGGCTCCAGGCAATCCTGTATGTGCCCTGATATGTCCTATAAAGAATGGATTTTTTCTGTCCCAGATTAGACTTTGTATAGTGGAAAACAAAGAGAAAACAGTAGAAGAAGGGGAAATCCTACCAGCATCTTCAAGGGATACTATAGCATTAACTACATATTGACTATCAGAAAATAAATTAAATACAGAATCTTTAAACATCATAAAAGCTTGTAATACTGCATTAAGCTCTACCTTTTGAGCTGATTGTTTGGGTACTAAAAATGTAAAAGTTTGATCAGGGGTAACTACTGCTGCTGTACCATTATTTGACCCATCAGTGAATATATTTGGAGCATTCATGATAGGGGTCTTTCTTGTCATTTTTGGAAAAACTACAGGATGCTTAGACCAAAAAGACAACAAAGGATTAGATGGCAAGTGATTATCAAATGAAACATTAGATTTACACATGATTATTGCCCAAGTATTTAACTCATTGGCTAACTCATCAATTTGATCCATAGTATATGGAGTAATAATTTTATTGGGAGAAATCCCAAACACTCCCTTTGCTGCTTTTATTCCTTTGAGTATTAATTGTCCTACAGCCTCAGGATACCTAGTAAGAATAGTGTTAGGAGAATAAGATAAATGTATCCACAATAATGGACCTTCTTGCCAAAATACTCCTGTAGGAATATTTTTTGTTGGTAGTACAATAAATAATAAAGGCAAACTTATATCAATTCTATCCAAGTGCATATTTTCCATATATGTTTCAATGATTTTTAATGCCTTTCTTGCTTCAGGCGTTAACATGCGGGGTGAATTTGGATCTGATGGACCTTTTAGGATATCAAATAAAGGTCCTAGCTCTCCTGTTGGTATGCCTAGATAAGGCCTTATCCAATTTATGTCTCCCAATAACTTTTGATAGTCATTAAGTGATTTGAGTTGATCTACTCGTATTTGAATTTTTGGTGGACGGACCATGGTTGAGGATAACAGAACTCCTAGATAATTAATTGGAAGATTTAATTGTACTTTATCTATTGCTATCTCTAGATTATAACCTTTTAATAAATTTGTAAGTGTGGCATAACACTCTAGCAGTGTGTTTTTATCTTTATGTGCCAATAACATATCATCCATATAGTGAAATATTTGTAGTTCAGGATTTTGATTTCTAAGTGGTTGGATTGCTTTGTTAACATAAATTTGACACATAGTTGGACTATTAGCCATCCCCTGAGGGAGTACTTTCCATTCATATCTCTGATCAGGACCTTCATGATTTAGTGCAGGGATAGTAAATGCAAAATGTGGACTATCCTCAGGATGAATTGGAATTGAAAAAAAACAATCTTTAATATCTATAGCTAAAACATACCAGGTTTTTGGTAAAGCAGACAATTGGGGAATCCCTGCTCAATTGAGCAGGTCCCATAATAACCATCTCATTATTAATGGCTCTTAAATCTTGTAATAATCTCCATTTACCAGATTTTTTTTTTAATGACAAAAATGGGAGTATTATGGGGAGATATGGAAGGTTGTATATGTCCTTTCGCTAATTGTTGTTTGACCAGATCATGGGCTACTTGTATCTTTTCTTTAGTCAGGGGCCACTGAGGAACCCACACTGGTCTTTCTGATTTCCAATTAATTTTTATTGTCTCAGTGGCCCTTTCTGAAAATCCAACCCATGTCTGTCTGTTCCTTGATCTATTTGCATTGGTGTTGTTATACCTTGTCCTTGTTTTCCTAATCTTTTTTCTTTTCTAAAACCTTGTTTAGCCCTAGTAGTGGGCGCATTAGGATTGATGTTATTTGTTAACGTCAAACCTAATTGATCTAGGACATCTCGTCCCCATAAATTTATAGGAAGATGATCCAATACATATGGCTGTATAGTTCCCTCACATCCTTCAGGATCCTTCCAATCTAATACCATTGCACTTCTATGGGGATTAGTAGCCACTCCTAGGCCTCGAAGCATTTGAGTGGCTTGTTGTAATGGCCAATGTTTTGGCCATTCCTGACTAGATATGATGCTAAGGTCTGCACCTGTGTCCAGTAGCCCATTAAAGTCGTGTCCTTGAATATTTAGTTTTAGCATGGGGCGAGAATCTAAATTTAAAGACAGCATAGCCCAATCTACACCTGTGGAGCCCAATCCCCTGGTACCTCTTTCTACAGTACGACTGGAAAATTTATCATGTAGGCTGGGTACTATTAGTAACTGTGCTACTCTATCCCCTGGTGAGATTACTGATATACCTCTTGGAGAACTAGCTATAATTTTTATTTCACCTTCATAATCGGGATCAATTACCCCGGGACTTATCATAAGTCCTTTTAGTGTAGAAGAACTGCGTCCCAATAATAAACCTACCGTTCCTTGGGGAAGAGGTCCTTTTACTCCTGTGGGAATGATTTGAATTCCCATCTCTGGAGTTAGTACTGCTCTTGCAGAGGCGCAGATGTCCAACCCTGCGCTCCCTCTAGTTTGTCTGATGAGGGATTTAATGGATAATGTGTCCTGGGCACTACCTTGATGGTGCTGCTGGGTTCCTCCATTGCCCCGTATATTTGTGGTTTTGGGCCCCGGAGCATTGGGCCCTCCAATCCGTTTTTTGGCAATGGAGCCTGATGCCTTTCTCCACGATATCGTGGGTAAACACTTGGTCCTTGTCTGTTTTTTGACAACGGAGTGCCCTCTATGGTGGTTTGAGAACGGCATTCATTAGCCCAATGTCTCCCTCTACGGCATCGTGGGCAAATACCTGGTATTCTATTCCTTTGATACCTAGCTTTGTTAAACCCTCCTCCTATGGGACAATTCCTTTTAAAATGTCCTGTTTGATCACAATTGTAGCATGTTTTTGGCCTGGCATCTAAAGCCTGTTGTACTGCTGCTAAGACTTGTCCTTGTTCATTAATGTCTCTACATAATTTAATATATGTGTTTAAATCTTCATGTTTCCATGGTCTAATGACCTCTCTGCAGCAACGATTTGCTTGGTCATAAGCCAGTTGTTTTATAAATGGCATTGCCTGTTCTACATCTCCAAATATTCTAGAAGCTGTCTGAATAAGCCTATCTACAAATTCAGCGTAAGGTTCGTTAGTTCCTTGTATTACCTTAGATAACTGTCCTTGTAAATCTCCATGCCCCTGTAAAGTTTTCCATGCCCTAACCGCATCTGCAGCAATTTGTGCGTATACACCAGGATCATATTCAATTTGTTGCCGTTGACCCTCATAAGGTCCCTTTCCTAACAACATCTCCAGATTTCTTTGAGGGTAACCGGCTGCTGCATTTCGCCTAGCTGTCTCCATGCAGAATTCCTCATTGGCAACCTTCCATAACAAATATTGTCCTCCATTTAGCACAGATCGACACATGTTAGCCCAATCTGCTGGTGTCATATCTAAGTTGGTAATAGATTCGACCATACTTATGGTGAAGGGTGCTTGCGGGCCATAGGTTGTTACAGCCTCCTTTAATTGCTTTACTGTTTTGAAATCTAAAGCACGATGAATTCGTTGCCCTCCTGCCTGCTCAAGTACAGGGCATGCTAATCTTTGGGATCCTGCCTCAGGATTTTGTGCATCAACTACGGGAGTTGAGGGCCGCTCAGCTGTAGGTGGAGCTGTTGGTTGAATTACACCCTCTGGTGATAGAACGGAGTTAGTAGCAGCCTCCTGTTGTAACTCCCCACTTGATGGTCGTTTTTCCTCTAAGCTTTCTTTCTTCAAATTTTCCTCTGTCTGACTAGCTGGAGAGACCTTCTCTTTTGCTTGACCTGACATGGTTTCTACCACAGTTTAGACCTCTAACAATTTACTTAACAGTTTTTCGGTTTGTTTTTTACTAGTTTCTAATCTACTATAAAGGTAACGCAACCCAATAAGGTAGCATAAAACAAAACCGAAACAGAATGAAACAAAAACGGAGCAAAGAATAGTTGTATCAATTTTCTCTTTCTCAGGGCCAAACAACTTCAAGCCTTGAGCCAACCATTTTTCCCAGTTTGCCTGAGAAAATTCTAGGGATAGGCAGCTTGAAACAAAAACAAAATAAATCAAAAGAAGAACACATTGTTTTTTGAAATGGTCACCCATTCTGTCGCCTTCCCTCAGGGGCGAGCAGTTTTACTCACCTCCAAGTTTCAGGCGCTCCCCGTACAGGGCCACCAGTTGCCGCAGTCTGGCTGGGCACAGGATCACGAGCCACTCACACAGGAACAAACTTTATTTAAAATAACCGCCAATACCACGTTCGTGCCCGGGAAGATTCCCGATCCACCCACGCGGCGTTCTGCCGGTCCCTTCCCGGAACCCCAGGGCAAGCGCTTCCCCCGGAATTCCCTCCTACTGCACTTTCCCAACCAATGGGAACTCTCCAGGAGTCCCGCAGCAGGCCAAGGTAAACAGCAGGAGTCCGGTATCCATAAGAATGTAATTTTTAACATAATCATATCATCTCAATGGCTAGCTGGCATCACCTTTCAATCAAAAATGCCATGCATCATATTAATTGGCTGTGGCTCCCAGCAAACAAGTACATGAAAAAATGCTCACCATCTCTAGCAGTCAGAGAAATGCAAATCAAAACCACCCTAAGATACCATCTCACTCCAGTAAGATTGGCAGCCATTAGGAAGTCAAACAACAACAAGTGCTGGCGAGGATGTGGGGAAAAGGGTACTCTTGTACATTGCTTGTGGGACTGCCAATTGGTGCGGCCAATATGGAAAGCAGTATGGAGATTCCTGGGAAAGCTGGGAATGGAACCACCATTTGACCCAGCTATTGCCCTTCTCGGACTATTCCCTGAAGACCTCAAAAGAGCGTACTACAGGGATACTGCCACATCGATGTTCATAGCAGCACAATTCACAATAGCTAGACTGTGGAACCAACCCCGATGCCCCTCAATAGATGAATGGATAAAAAAAATGTGGCATTTATACACAATGGAGTACTACGCAGCACTGAAAATGACAAAATCATGGAATTTGCAGGGAAATGGATGGCACTAGAGCAGATTATGCTAAGTGAAGCTAGCCAATCCCTAAAAAACAAATGCCAAATGTCTTCTTTGATATAATGAGAGCAACCAAGAACAGAGCAGGGAGGAAGAGCAGGAGGAAAAGATTAACATTAAGCAGAGTCATGAAGTGGGAGGGAAAGGGAGAGAAAAGGAAAATTGCTTGGAAATGGAAGGAGACCCTCATTGTTATACAAAATTACATATAAGAGTTTGTGAGGGGAATGGGAAAAAAATAAGGAGAGAAATGAATTACAGTAGATAGGGTAGAGAGAGAAGATGGGAGGGGAGGGGAGGGGGGATAGTAGAGGATAGGAAAGGTAGCAGAATACAACAGTTACTATTATGGCATTATGTAAAAATGTGGATGTGTAACCAATGTGATTCTGCAATCTTTGTAATGTTTTGAATAACCAATAAAAATAAATAAATAAATAAAATGATGAATTCAAAAAAAAAAATAAATAAATATAGGGAAATATAGATATGGCTGTGGGTTCAGAGGGTGATGTATAAGTCTTGTTGCTCCAGGTTTGTTCAGGTCCCACCCTATACTCCTGCCTGTATATATGACTTCTGCTTGGTGATGAAGCTCCAGTCTGGTGAATCACAGAACACTCAGCTCCTGGTGAGCACTCAGATTGCAAGGTCATTGGGTGTTCTGTAGCCAGGCATTTACTCTTTATCAAAGCCAGGTTATAAACCAAGAGCTATTTTTCCAAAGCATAATAGCCTTTGACAAAAAGCATAACTTTATTCCAAAATGCCACTCCTACAATTGTCCAGTAGAGGTTTCCTTGGGCTTAATTGAACATCCCAGTCTGCTGTAGGCACTTTATACAGCTACCATTAGATCTGATGGCCCATGACCCAAATGGCAAATTGCTTTCAGTATAGTTTAGACCAACCAAAGGAACTTCTCATTTTCAGTCCTCTTAAAGTGGGTAGCCTTTTGGGTTGCCCACTTAATGGGTCAGAGAAGCACATTTTACTATACAAATTACCTCCAAAATTCAAAAAGATTCACCAGGTATTATGTACCTTTCTTCTTGTAGGGAACATAATATATTAAACTTATCTTTTTCTTTTCTTCAACCTGTTCCTGATTAAAGAACCCCTTCATTCAAGAAACAGCAGAGATTGCTGGCTAGTATATTTTCATGGGGTGTGTGTTTCTGAATATTTGATTTACCTCTTACATGATATTCTCATAGCAATTCAGTGACCTTGGTGTGAGAATATAAGACCACACTACTAATGGATCTACTATTGAACAATTTTCTTTTTTGCACTGCTGTTAGCCTTTTCCCTCAAATTTCCTTACTCTGTCATTTCTCCTATTTCCCCAACAGCTATGTATATGACTCTGAAATCAACTATTCATTAACTCACTAAGATAGATTGAGTACCCTTCATGTACCAGGCACTTGTAAACCACTGGGTATTCACCAGTGAGCAAACTAAACATGGCACCTGCATGCCTGTCACATAAGAAGCCAGTAGCATGGTTGCAGAAAATGGAAAGGAAGGAGAAAAGATGCTTTGCCAGAGTCCATGATGCAGTTGAAAGTTTTTGAACACACATTGACCCTGTCCCCTGACCTGAGAATTAGACTCTAACCAAGCAGAGCAGCCATTTGTCCTTCTATAGAGGAATTCATAAAAGGGCTAAAGTGTTCCTCCAGTTCTCTTTTGTGTAAAGAACAGTTTAATGGAAATTCCATTTCTTCCTGGGGTAGAAATCTAAATGTGAGAAAAGAGGGAGAAGAATTTCTCTTAATTCTAGAAGTATTCCTCAGCAGTATTGAATCTATTGCCATCTATCCTAACTGGCAACCTAATTTTGTGCTGGGTTCACAAAATCTGACTATTCCAATAACATAAGAAAACAACAACGAAAGCACTCAAACACATAGAAGTACCTTTTCAAAATCCGAGACAGCTCTCCAACCTTAAGGGTCATGAAAATAGAGAGAGCCACTGTAATTCTTTATTCTTATATAGGGGACACACAAGAGGAGGTTCCATGGAATATTCTATCCCAAAAAGGGCAAAGGTGTAGGATTACAAAGGAACAGGTGAGTGTAACTCAACCCCAGCAGGTGACACCTATTCCTGGAGTCACGCCTTGTTATCTAAGCTGGGGTAACACCCAAGTTACTGAGACCTGGCACTATCGAACCAGACTGAACGCAATAATTGTTCAGAACCCCGTCCATCAGGACTTAAAGGCATCTGCATCCAGGGCAGCTCCTGACAAATACCCACTTGGGATTATCTATAATTAATTCATACTGACACCAGTCTGCCTGATTGAGTGATATTCCCCAGAAACTTTCAGTTGCATGATGGACTGATCAAGAAATAGAGTTTTCCCAGATGAATATGTTAGAGGGAGAAGGGCTTGGGATTTTAGCTGTTTCCATACAGTGATGATGGTGACAGAATCTAATATATGGAAAAAGGTACAGCTAGGTGGATATTAATGACATAAAGTGATAGAGTTGGTCAGTGGATTACAAATCTTAAAGAAATTAAAGAATTATTGTGGTAAAAATATGCAGGCAGGCAGTGAGAGTTTGATTCACAAATGGACTTTGTGAATTTGCAGACTTGGAGATGGTGAATGTTTCTGCTGATGATAAAAGAAGAAAGGAAGAATGTAGGAGAAAGTTTATGAGTGGAATTCAAGAGACTAGAAGATGACATTGGAAAACTCATACAAATTGATGTTGAAATCAGTAGGCAAAAGGACAGGAACTGAGAAAGAAAAACAAAGTAAACTGCTAAAATCTTGAATACATGGAGAATGACCAAGCAGTTGGCAGATGACAAGCCAGATGGTGTAAGCCTCTCAGGAGAGGAGGATTTTTTTTTACAATAAGGGTTGGGAGGGAATAACTATCTGGATGTGGTATTGAGGAAACATTAGCCAGTACCACCTGATCCTACAGAATAAGCAACAGGAATGTGCTGCAGAGAAAGCAAGTTTCAGGAGTTGGATAAAACATTCTGAGGAAACTGTTCCTCGGGAAATGAAATAATATATGCTGATAGTACAGCCTTCAGAGTATAAAAGAACAAGCAGATTTCTTTTATAATCAAAACCAGGGGATAGTAGTGTGGCTCTATAGCAGAGTGTATGCTTAGCATGTGAAACCCTGGGTTCAGTTCCCAAAACCAGGAAAAAAAAAAAATCTTGGGAAGGACAAGGAGCTCCTAAGAGCTTGTAGCCCTGCTCCCTGCGCTCTATAACTCACCTTTCCTATCGTATCACATCATTATAACCCCTTTATCATTCTTGCCAGAGGATGGTCTCACAGCTCTTAATTCCACCTTTATACACATGAGAACAGTTTACAATCCATTTATGGATTACTCTCTCCCTTTCTTCCTTCTGTTCTTCTTGCCTTTCCTCTGTTTTTTTCCTTTAAGTCATCCATTCATTCAGTGAGGCTTTCAAAGCCCAGAAGGAAATAAATATAAAGTAATATGCAAAAAAAAGTTTTGTTGCTTTTAAAGAATTTATCATGAATATTTTAAATATTTTAAAGAACTTATCATGAATTCTTAAGTTCCTTAGTGGGAGAACCACATATGTAGTTCTTTTGAGTTCTGTTCCCTACCTCTTCAAAATACCTTCAAAAACTTCTAAAGACCTAAAAGAGGAAGGTCCAGAGAAAAAATTTCCTCATTACCTCATTACCTGCAAGACCTCCCTTTCAAGTTCAAGTTTTCTATATGAAGGCCTGCCCTTTCCCTAACTGACACCAGGGATGCCCTATTGTTTCAGGAAAAACCGTATCCCATGGACAACTATATATAAATTTGAAGCCAAGCCTAATGAGGCCAGAATTATACTTTCTTTTCTTTTTCTTTTTCTTTCTTTTCTTTTCTTTTCTTTTTTTTTTTTTTTTTCAGTACTGGGGATTGAAGATTGAATTTGGGTTAGGTAAGCACTTGACCCCTGAGCTACATCTCCAGCTCTCACAGGTCAGAGTTCTAAACATAATATCTAGACTCACACACAGAACTTGGAGATCAGGTTATTACATAGAAAATGTCAGATGTCATATTGAGACCTTTATTCCAACTATTAATAAGGATAGTTTTGTAGAGTGTATTACAAATACTTTGCTATAGGATGATCTTCCAACTGTATTCCAAATTTGATTTCCAAATTTAAATACCAGGGACTAGAAAACATGGTATTTCCTACATGTGTAAGACATGCCTCAGTGTACTACATAAGCATTTCAATATTGACTTTTCAACCACAAAAGGCAAATTGTAAAAAATTATAGTAATGGCAAATTAAATTTGGGAGAGTGTAAAATAATGCAAACTTGGTGCCTGAATAAATTAAAGCTTTCAGTCTAACAAGACAGCCTTAATTAAGTTTCTCTTATGACACTGCACATCTGCCTAAATTCAAACATATAAAGATGAAGTGGCAAAACAATAACAAATTAACTATCCTGTGAAAATAAAAAAAAAAAAACAGCAACAACTTAAATGAACGGCATTATTTATAGCCTGCTAAAGATTGTGGGAGATTTTTCTTATTGGCAATTACTGTACAGTAATGTAATTCTCAAGAATAGTGTTTTAGAAATAGTCATTCAAGAACCTATTAGGGGGCTGGGGATGTGGCTCTAGCGGTAGCGAGCTCGCTTGGCATGCGTGCGGCCCGGGTTCGATCCTCAGCACCACATACCAACAAAGATGTTGTGTCCGCCAAATACTGAAGAATAAATATTAAAAAAATTCTCTCTCTCTCTCTCCCTCTCTCTTTAAAAAAAAAAAAAAAGAACCTATTAGGAATTATGAGGAGAAACTGGGAGGCAGGAGAAGTAGAAAAGCGAGGTAAAATACTTTCTTCACATTCTGACAACAAAAGTATTTGTGGTATTGGGTCATTGAACTGAGCTGTAGCTTTAGCAATAAGGATAATGAAGATGTATGAAAGGTGGAGAATAGGAGAGCACCATACAATCCACTGGCACTTCATAAAAATCTTTGTGCCTCAGGCAAGTAGTCAGGTGGGTTTATGAGAAGCATTGGCAACTGGGAAACATACACACTCACACACACAGGATCCCTGACTCAGAACACTTAGCTCTTTCCCTCTCCAAGATGATTCACTAATCCAGTATAACAAACATTTAATAACATCTGTATTTGCCAGGCAACATGATTATTAGGTACACACATTTTTTAAAATTATTTTTTTTGACCTTCAAGGAACTTGGAATTGAGTAGGAGACATACCAACAAATCCAGTCAGCACATTGTGGAATTTGATATAATCATGAGGGCAGTGAGGTAACAACAGTTCAGTGGAAATAAGAGAAGGAGTGCCTAAGACAGAGCCTAAGAGTCAGTGGCAGGGAAGGCCTTCCAGATGATATAATTCCTGAGCTGACTATTGAAGGAGATATAGAAGTTTGCTAGACAGAAAAGGGCTACAAGGCATGATAAGTAGAGAAAATAACATAGGTAAGGGCAAGAAACAAACAAACAAAAAATAAAAACAGTGCTGTCTTGCCACGTTACCTCATAATTCAACCAGGAAACAGGTGGCACAATAGTAGGTTAACTGAAAAGAGCTGAATAAAGTGACTATTTCCAGAGTTTCAAAGTCAAGGGCAGTAACAAAGGATGTTGAAGCATCTAGGGAATACAACAGTGTGAGGCCATTAATTACCTGGCTGGAAGAAATATTTGATAGAATGGTACTATCAAAACTTGGTGACAGCTGTAGCCATGGGAAAGGGACTACCCAAAAGGAACCTTGACCAGAAGCAGAGGAATACAACCACTGCTGTGCCATGCCCAACAGAGACAAAGGAAGAAATAGATATCCTTATTTCCCTTTCCTCTCCAGTCCCCATCTAGCATCCCCCATTGGCTGACCTCCTTTTGGAGAGCTTTCTCCAAAGGCCAGATTCCTAAAGATGAGAAAAGAGTAGAGACGAGTCCTTGGAGGGGCAAACTGAGAATCACTAGCACATCTCAGATTCATATCCTAGGTTCAAATAACTTCCTGTTTCTTGAATAGGTATAGCAGAGGCATGTACTTGTAGCTAACATTGAAACATGTTTTCTGTCTTAGTACAAGTGTCCATAGAATGGGAGGCTTGACCAACAGAATTGTATTTCTCAGTTTTGGTGGCTAGAAGCCCAAGATCAGAGTACCAGCATGGTCTGGTTCTGGTGATGACTCTTTTCTGGCTTGTAGACAGCCATCTTTTTGTGGTAGCCTCACATGGTAGAAAGAAGACTAGAGAGTTTTGAGGTCTCTTTTATAAGAGCATTGATCCCATTCATAAGGGCCCTTCCTCATAACCTAAATTATATCCCAAAGGCCTACCTCCTAACATCAACACAATCAGGATTGGGATTTCAACATAAAAATTGGGGGAAGGGAACACAACATTCAGTCCATAATACTGCTCTTTTTTATTTTTTCTAAACTTTTGGTGGGGGGAGTTGTTGAATTACATGACAGGCTGAGATTCTTAGGATTCACCTTGCTGTGCAACCTCTGTCCTTCTCTAGTCTTATATATATATCTTTATTTTATTTGTTAATTTTTATGTGGTTCCTGGGATTGAACCCAGTGTCTCATGCAAGCTAGGCAAGCACTGAGCCACAACCCCAACCCTCTCTAGTCTTTTTATATGACTGTTTTTACCTATAATGATGCAATAATTATGCTATCAGATATTTAAAAACATAATCATAGATCATGTGAGATAACATACCATATCCATCTAAAAATATTAATGTTCTGTCAGTGTATGAAACAGGTTTGCATGTTAGTCTTATAGAATACTTTTGTTCACTTGAGACACCTTATATTTGATTTGTAAATTCTAGTTAAATCACATTAAAATATCTTCAAATTTTATTTATGGTATTACATTGTTTGAAGGAGAGAAGATAATACATTGTCTTATACAACCCCTTTTCTCTTTATTTTTCAGATCAATAACTCGATCCTATTACCGCAACTCAGTTGGTGGATTTTTAGTATTTGACATTACTAACCGACGATCTTTTGAACATGTAAAAGATTGGCTAGAAGAAGCAAAAATGCACGTACAGCCATTTCAGATTGTATTTCTACTGGTGGGACATAAGTGTGATTTAGCTTCACAACGTCAAGTGACAAGGGAAGAAGCTGAAAAATTGTCAGCAGACTGTGGAATGAAGTATATAGAAACCTCAGCAAAAGATGCTACAAATGTAGAGGAATCCTTCACAATCTTGACAAGAGACATATATGAACTTATTAAAAAGGGAGAAATTTGTATTCAGGATGGCTGGGAAGGAGTTAAAAGTGGTTTTGTTCCAAATACTGTGCATTCTTCTGAGGAAGCAGTAAAGCCCAGGAAGGAGTGCTTTTGCTGACTTCAAACATGCCAAAGAACAAGAACAGATTGGGTGTCACTTCAGGATAAATATAACATTAATGGCAGAAGGATGCAATGATAGCATTTTAAAAAGTTAGGCCTATACTAACACTATTTTGTAAGCTATTTGATTCAGAGCACTATGCTTGTTACACTACAAGATTGGGTATTTTGCTAAATTATCAGGCGAGGCAGACAACTTTTTGAAACTGGAGTATCTACATAATTCCCTCCATTCTTACTTCTTACCTTGTTAGCATATAGCTGACCTTAGTGTCCAGATATGTCAGTATTATGCACTTTTCTTGACAGTCCAAAATGAATTTTTTTGTCTGATTGAAGATTTTATTAGGAGTTATATTACCTTAAGTTAATTAATATTGAATAATAAAGTGCATTTAAAAGTATGCTGTTCAATTGCAAAGTAAACAGTCTCGGAAGTATTTTTTAAGAATTTAACTTTTTTTAATTTTTTTTTTTTTTTTTTAGTGTGGTGCTGAGGATTGAACCCAGGAAGGCCTCCCTCACCCAAGGTAGACAAGCACTCTACCACTGAGCTACAACCCAGCCCTCAAAATATTGACTAGGACAAAAGTAGCTGTTCCTTGTTTAAGATCCCAGATTTTTTACGATTCTCAGGAGTACTTATCCTCCCTTATTTTTGCCTGAAAGTGGGAAAATAAGTTTTATACCCATTTTTTGCTTGATTTATTGCTCTTGAAAATTTTATTTTATAAGATGTATAAGGATTCAGACAAAATATATATATACTTTTTTTTAAGAGAGAGAGAGAGAGAGAATTTTTTTTTAATATTTATTTTTTAGTTTTCGGCAGACAACATCTTTGTTTGTATGTGATGCTGAGGATAAACCCGGGCCGCACGCATGCCAGGAGAGCGTGCTATCGCTTGAGCCACATCCCCAGCCCTCAGACAAAATATTTTAAGCAAATATTTATAAAAACAAAAATGAAGGACCACTAAATCGCAGATATTTTGATGTTGTAGTATACTGTCTGGATTTAGACAAGAAAATACAAAATTTGTTTATATACTGACATTTTCCATGAAAAAGGGAATTAACTTTGAACCACTTTCAAAATTTTCCATATAGACACAAGAATGTTTTTAGTAACAGCATTTTTGTCCAAGTAAATTTCCAAATTTTCCCATTTCAATACAATAGAAGTGTAGAAAAAAGACTTTTCTGGACAAGGAAAATGGGTTAGATGCTTGATAAATTTAGCATTCAAATTGTATTTTACAATCTCCCCAGTACAAGTAAAGATAGATGAGATGGATGAGAATCAGTTAAGAATGTAAAATGACTTTCAACTTTTCTAATTTTGAATTTATTGATTAAACTTTCTCTTTTAGGACATTTTGAGCATACTATCAAATATTTTTTATGACATACATGTCCATTTTGTTCTGTAAACTGTTCTTATTACAAAGAGTTACCAAATGAAGCTGCCTTTCTAGAAGCATAAAATTTTTACCACTGAACTATAGTTTCTTCATTTGTTTGAAAATCAAAATAGTATAACAGAAAGAATATTTTAGCAAGAAATTGAAAAACTTGGTTCTAAACTTGCCTTTGCTTACCAATATTTGACCATAAGGAAGTCATTTGATCTCTTTAAGCATCATTTTTCTCATTTATAAAACAAGGCTAGTGCTGGGCATATTGGTGCACACTTGTAATCCCAGCAATTTGGGATGCTGAGGCAGGAGGATCACAAGTTCAAACCCAGCCTCAGCAATTTAGCAAGGCCATAAGCAATTTAGTGAGATCCTATCCCAAAATAAAAAATGAAAAGGTCTAGGGATATAGCTCAGTGGTCAAGGGCCTCTGGGTTTAATCCCCAACACCATAAAAAAAAGACTAATAACCTCATTTATTGAGTTTCATGGAATTATTTTAAGAATCAAGTGAATCATGAAAATAAAAAGCTTGTAAATAGAGAAAGCATTCACAAATGTGAGGTTGATGTTGACTGCTCATGGGCATACCAGTATATTTACAGTGGATGAGAGTTTTTTATCATCTTTCCTTTCATGTGTGTTCAGAAGGAGCAAAAGAAGGTACATGTTTTCATGGACCTGGGGGATTTCTTGGTTGAAGCTTATCCTCTGCCCTTTTACCCTGAACCACTATTCCTCCAAAGCAGAAATGATAGGGAAGGAAGTCCCCAGAGAATTAATTCAATCAAAAGTCACATTTGAATGTGTTTTTTGTGTATCTTTGAAGTGGATATTTAATTGTATTTTCAAATACTTGTACATTTTCTAGGTTCTTGTAAGTATTTTCAATAGTGTTTATGAATAGAAGAATATAAATTATGTCACTATAAAATTTTAAACATTTACATTGTCAACTTTTTTATATTATTAAATTAATTTCACATGAGTGAATTCATACCATAATTGACCAGATGAGAAATATTTGTCGCCCAAAATGTGAAGTAGACTATTTTTACTATTACAGTTTTAAATCTTAAAATTTTCCATCAGTCCAAAATGGCATAAGCTCAACTACTAGGTATCTAACAGCAATTTAAAGTATAGTCACCTGTGCCTACTTGTAAAGTTAAACAGCTATAACATAAAATGTGACTTAACTTTCAGTGGACACCCTTTATAATATTTATGTTGGATGAGACTAATTATTCAGGCTGAAGGATTTGATGTGTTCCAAGATTTAGAACAGAATTAAGAAACTAGGAGAAACAATTGGGAAAGCAGAACCCAAAAATTTAATACTTGAATAAGTAGAAGCAAGCCTAGCA
This sequence comes from Callospermophilus lateralis, assembly GCF_048772815.1. Classification (NCBI taxonomy): domain Eukaryota; kingdom Metazoa; phylum Chordata; class Mammalia; order Rodentia; family Sciuridae; genus Callospermophilus; species Callospermophilus lateralis. The sequence goes on along the minus strand of NC_135306.1, from coordinate 119,346,778 downwards.
CTCTGGTCTCCTAACATCTTGATTACCATGCTTTGGCGGGGGGGGGGGGGTGAGTTAGTGTGTGAGTGTGTGTGTGTGTGTGTGTGTGTGTGTGTGTGTGTACACATGCCTGCATACATGTACTCACATGAGCATGCATGTGCACATCGCTGGTTGTTGAGGAATGTGAGGAAAGGGGAAATATAATCAGATGGAATCAACAAAATTCTAAATTTGGGTTAAATCATTTTTATATTTTAGAGAAGCTGTTTGTGATAAAACCATAGTACAGCGAATAATGACTGCAAAGATCTGAGTTCTTAAACAAGATTGCCAAACACCTGTATACCCTTAGCCAGATATCTTTATCCATTTATATATATAATAGCTGACCTATTTTTTATACATTACTGTGGAAAATATGGATAAAAATTCCAAAAATAGTAAAAATTTTTGCTCTAGGCAAAACATTTTGACTAAGTTTCTTAGTAATCACTTATTCTTTATTTATGTTAAAATTACTTCATTTAAAATTAACTTTTAGCTCATTTAAAATTTAAAGCTAATGATGTAACTAATTACTAAATAGTAATTTTTAAAAAGAAATGAAAAACTATCTAATTGTATAGTAACCTTTCCCATAATAGAAATTACTCATCTTGAGCTGCATTAACACCTTGAGTGCATGTAGTGAATGATGATTCATTAAATAGTAAGCTTTAAACCAAAACGTTTAAGTAATCAGAATGCTTTTAAATGTGGCCTTTATATGTATAATAGTAGCAAACAAGATTTCTTGAGCCTGGAAGATGGAGTGCTTCTAGAAGTCTGAAGCACTCCATGATTTTTTTTGTGTGTGGCAACTGAAAAACCATCTTTTATATTATGGTTAAGATAACTTTACTAGAACAAGGTCTTTTTAGCAAACTTTTCATCATTAAAAAATGAATCTATGGATTACGAAAATCATTTTGAGAGTATTTTAATATTTTAATCTGTTTTTATACTGCCCTTTACTCAATTAAGAACAAAACTTCCATTAACTTCAAAGAATGCACTGAATTTCAGTAATGTAAGTCTGTTACAGTGAGGAGGACTAGGAAGACTAAACAACCATTTTGTAAGCATATTCATTTGTTTCCCACTAACTGCCTGGAAAGATTTAGCTTGGAAATGCAAAGGAAATATATAATCTTTAGGGAAAGAAATACACGACTGTAAAGCCTTTAGAGTTAGATCCTTTGTATTTTAAAATAGTAGAATACATTCCCAATGTTTTCACCAAACTCCTGAACAATTGATCTTCACCTGGTCTTGAAATACCTAGCACTATTTTTCCTGAACCTGAGTGAACTGCTGCATGACCTGTTATTTCTATAAAGTTAATAACTGATGCAAGTAGACACACGAGTGATGAGCTGTGACAATCTATATCAATCAGTACACAGTCTAGTTCATTTATTGCACATAACCATGGTAGAAAATTATGAGAAGAAATTTGAAAGATATATTAAAAATAAGTGTACCTTGTTATCTCTCTGGGTAAATTTTTTGTCTTTTTTAAAAGTAGTGCCTAATACATTGTCTTATGTATGTAACATTCAGTGATTGCTAATTGATGGTTAATGTGTTGAATTAATCCTATTAAATGTGAGTTCCACATACTTGATTTTAATTTATACATTCCATGGAGGAATAAACATGTTTTGCTATCATCATTTCTTGGCATTTTTTTTCAGGATGACAGCCAGGAGAAGTAAGATTTGGCATAAACTTTTGAAGTGTGTTATTAATCTTATTTAACTTTAAATTATGAATAAGAAGAATGAGAGTAAGATTGTTACATTATTCATCCTTAGCAATTCACCTACAATAGTATGTTAAAACAGAAGCAACTACTTTAACTGCAGTTGCAATTGTGTATGTGTGTTCACAAATGAAATACAAATGAGAATCAATTCAAAATTTGCAATTTCATATATATTGCATTATTCAATGGTGGGTATGTGGCAGAGCCCCATTATCAAACAATATTTACACAGCAAAATGGCTAGTATTCACACTAGAAGAGATAAGTCTATAAGTAATCTATCTTCAGGTCAGGCCAGATTTTTGCTGTCAAATGAGTTACAAAAAAATTAGAGCACTTTGGATTTTGAATTGCAGAAAAGGATGATGGCCTTGAACTAATAGATATTTTAAAATTTGTGATCTCTAGTTGGTTCATCTTTGTCATGCTTCAGCTTTACACATAACAGAAGCTAATTAAATTTTGAATCAAACTGTTAAATCACACAGGAAATGTTCATACTCCTGCACATAAAACTAGTTACACATGTAAATATTTACCTAGTGCTTTATACATAGTAAGCACTTGATAAATGTCCTCTTATTTTTCTTCTGTTTTTAATAATAATATAACCATCAAGTTGTCAAGAAGCCAGTTTTCATCTCCATGGTTAGACAGAATTGTTGGTAATGGCTATCTTGCTAGTTCATTTCAAATGGTCATGACTCTTTGAAACGCTCTGATATTTACCAGGAAAAAAAAAGCTTAAATATTGCCTTAAAGCACACAGAGAAGATGATACACTTTTAGGGGATTGCTGATGATCAACAACAGCATCTGAGCAATGGAACAGGTGCTAGAATGAATGTGGCATGTCCCAACAGCAGTGCTGTAAATAGTCACCACCAGGAAGAGTGTGCATGAACCTAAGGTAGTGAGGACTATGGTTCAGAGGATTAGACTTTTTAATTTACATAAAATTATTATCAATAGCCTTGTTTTTTAAAAGATTTTTTTGGTAACAGCTTTATTGACATAAGTTACATGTCATAAAATTCAACCATTTAGAATGTATAATTCAATGTTTTTTACTATATTCCATTATGCAAGCTATCACCACAATTTTAGAACATTATTATTACCTGAAAAAGAAATCCCTGTGCCCTTTAGTTATCATTCAACACCCCTCCCCCAATAACAATTGCGTCCTAATCAACTACTACTATTTTCTGTATTTGCATGTTTGCCTATGTGAACATTCCAGATAAATGGAATCATATAATATATGGCCTTTTGTGACTAGCTTCTTTTCATTCATATAATGTTTTCAAAGTAGCAGTAGCATTTTAATAAAACTTTTTCCCATTATGAAATAATGTATATACTAACTTTATGCCATTTCTCTTTCCCCCACAAAATAAATGACCGAGATGTCAAAGAAAAACCAGAGCTGGGCAGTAAACTGGTAAAAACAGATTTTACTCAGGAAATATTGCAATATGAGAATAGAAACCTCATTATAGAAGTAGGCTTAATTTCAAATTCTGCAAGGAAAAGTATGAATTTATATCTGAGGAGCAGGGGACAGGGATGACAAGGAATGGAAAATTACTAACAAAAATACCAGGCATTTGGGAAGATTCTGCTTATGGCTTGACAGCACCAGGGGGATGATGGAGCATGAGAAGTATGAGAAGATATGGAGAGTGATCAGATATCAAGGTTGCATTGAGGGATTATGTTCATACTGACTTGGCAGGCTTCTTACTAAAACTGGACTCTAGGATGTGTTCAAGATGGAACCTAGTCTAGCTCAGAGGACTTGGGCAAGGAGAGAAACATTGTCAAACACACCACACACAAAGCTCTGTCCATTGGGCAGATCAGATCACTCTTGACCATTGCCTTTCAAGGCTTTGGTGCAACTGCTGTCCCTGTTTAGCCTGTGCACACACATTGAGTCAAACCATTATGAATCAAGCTTGCCTTTGTTCTCCTTCATCAGTTGGTCATGTGGCCACAAGTATATAAGGAAGAAGGTACATTCGACACTATTGTGATCCAAGTTTCCTGAATACACAGCTTGCTTGTGATTCTGGTGTGGCTTGTGATCCCGAATGTATAAATTCCATCTCATGAAAGTGTTGTGTGTTTGGTGGCACCAGTGGAAACCAACTCATGAAGGGCAATTGCCACATGGTCATTTAGTGCTTCATCATCAGGCTCTTTGCCAGTGGCTAATGGCATGTCAGGAATTGTTTATAAAAAGGTACATAATTCCCCACTACAGCTGGAATGACTATGACCCATAAACCTGGGGCTGCTTGTGATTCTGCCCTGGGTCTTGCCATTAACTCCACAAGGGTTTTTCTCACCACCAATACATCAAATGCTAATTGTTTGGTCCAAGCTGCAAGGCCACTTCCACCACAATCTGAATGAACTTCCTTACCAATCCCTTTCCTTTTCAAGAAGCCTGGTACACAGATCAGAGCAGTGTCATATAGTGTAGATTAATTTGCCTTCAGAACTCATGATGGGAAGTATAGGATACAACAATTAACTCTACTTTAGATAGAATATCCTGCAGCATGCACCTGATCACTTGATCCCTAAAATTTTTACTCTTGTGGGAGTTCCTGAATGTTTGTTTCTGAAGTATATGTGTCTTTATGAATACTTCTATCATAATAGCTACCTGACTAATGTGGTGTTGTTTAACAATATAATTGGGCAGGATATTAAAGTAGTTCAGGTTTCTTTGACTATAGTATGACAAAGTAGAGGAGAAATAACAGCCCTAGGGCAAAATTGTAATTTTTTGCTGTTGTCCATTTCATTAGTAGGCAAACTGCTTTGAATACGCTTTTGTGACAGGGATAGGAAAGAATGTATTTAACAAGTCAAAGACCACATGCCATAAATCTTGGACCATGTTAATCTACTCTAGCAAAGATACTACACCTCAACTGGTATTAAAATTTGTGCTACTAGTGATGCATTTAGTCGAGCTTGATAGTTTATTGTCATTCTCCAAAATATGTCTAATGTTTTCAGGGGTCAGACTGGTAAATTAAATGGAGTTGTGATGAGGATTACCACTCCTGAATCCTAAAATCTCTATAAAGTAACTTTAATATCTACCATCTTCCCCAGAATATAATATTTGTTATTTTGGCCAGGAAGATGTGCATTTTCAGAGCCTACTTCTTTGTCTTCTCCCCCAGGCTAATGATTCAATATGGGAATTGTGTCCAACTACCAAGTATGTCTAGTTCAATCATAAATTTGAGAACTGGGTAAATGACCACAAGACGAGTCTGTAGATGCATTGGACCCACTGTTAGCTGAACCTAAGCAAGGATGTCATTTATTATCTGGTCTCTGAATACACCCATTCCTAACAGTAGAACCATAATGACACTTCAAGCCTCTGATATTTTTTTTTTAATATTTGAGTATACTCCTTTCCCCAGTATATAGAAAATGACTGTAGGTCTCTTTGGTAAGGGATGGAGAAAACATTGCTTTGTATATTTGCTGAGGTACTGTAAGGTTTTCCCTCCTGGGGACCCAATCTTTTCTAAAAGTCCATAGGCTCTGGATCTGAAAACTAGTTTAATTGCAAAAAAATAAAAAAAAAATTGATGACTACTGTCAATCTCCTTTCTATAGTTTGGATGTTGTGTGTTCCCCAAAAGCCTTGGTTCCAAGGTGATGCTATTGGGAAACTTAGGAGGGTAAGGAAAAATAAAAAGGGAGACACAGAGATCAGTTGCAGAGGCAGGAAAGAAAGATGGCAGAATGTCAGAGAGGCCAAACTGCCAAGCTTTATTGGGTTGTGGCCTAGTGATAGAGCACTTGCCTAGCATGTGTGAGGCACTGGGTTTGATTCTCAGCACAACATACGAATAAATGCATAAAATACAGGTCCATCAGAAATTTTAAAAATATTTTTAAAAGGTTACTTAGGTCATTGGCATCATTAGTACATATTGTTCATTGTATTACTAGACAGGTTACAACATTATGCAGCATATTCCTCAGTTACATACTAAATTGCAATATGCAATGTTAGGAGCTTTGTGTAGCTCTCAAGAAAGTCCATTGTATAAAGTTACTGTTATGTGGACAGATTTAGGTTCAGTGAAACATTGTGGTTTTCTAATATTCCCAGGAGCTGTGTGCCTGAGCTGAAGGTGAAGCTGATAAAACTCTTTTAACACAGAGCTTCCTGGTGAGGGACATCCCTACAGCAACCAGACATCCTATGTCTTTACAAGTTTCCCAGCAGCCAGGCATTCTGCACCTTTGCACAGAAACTTCCTAGCCACCAAGCATGCCACAATCATGAAGTTTATCAGAGACCCCAATCCCAAACAGAGAACCCCTACATAGGAGGAGGTCTTTATGCTACTGGGGACAAGACTTTGAAGGGTATTATGGGATATCAGATTTTTTTTCTTTCTTTCTTTTTTTTTTTTTTTTTTGTTTAGTACCAGGGATTGAGCCCAGTGGTGCTTAACCAGTGAGCCACATTCCCATATCTTTTTTACATTTTCTAATATAAAAAAGTTGCTTTAGGACCTCACTAGGTTGCTGAGGCTGGCTTTGAGCTTGCAATCATCCTTCCTCAGCCTTCCAAGCCATTGGGATTACAGGAGTTCACCACCATGCCCACCACCTGACTCTTCTCTCTCTTGCTTCCTGACCATGAAATAACTTCTGCCATGCACTCCTTTCTTTTACCATCTGGAATGCCCACAGGAGTCCCAAAGCAATAGGTCTATCTGATCTTAGACTAGAACCTCCAAAATTGTGAGCCAAAATAAACATTTTCTAAGTTAATTGTCTCAGGTATTTTTTATAGCAACAGAAGAAATTAAAGGCATAAAAATAGGAAAAGAAGAACTTAAATTATCACTGTTTGCGGATGACATGATTCTATACCTAGAAGACCCAAAAGGGTCTACAAAAAAACTACTAGAACTAATAAATGAATTCAGCAAAGTGTCAGGATATAAAATCAACACGCATAAATCAAAGGCATTTCTGTATATCAGCAACAAAACTTCTGAATCGGAAATGAGGAAAAACACTCCATTCACAATATCCTCAAAAAAAATTAAATACTTGGGAATCAACCTAACAAAAGAGGTGAAAGACTTATACAATGAAAACTACAGAACCCTAAAGAGAGAAATAGAAGAAGATCTTAGAAGATGGAAAAATATACCATGTTCATGGATAGGCAGAACTAACATCATCAAAATGGTGATATTACCAAAAGTTCTCTATAGATTTAATGCAATGCCAATCAAAATCCCAATGGCATTTCTTGTAGAAATAGAGAAAGCAGTCAGGAAATTCATATGGAAAAATAAAAGACCCAGAATAGCAAAAGCAATTCTAAGCAGGAAGTGTGAATCAGGCGGTATAGCGATACCAGATTTCAAACTATATTACAGAGCAATTGTAACAAAAACAACATGGTACTGGTACCAAAACAGGCGGGTGGACCAATGGTACAGAATAGAGGACACAGAGACTAATCCACAAAGCTACAACTATCTTATATTTGATAAAGGAGCTAAAAGCATGCAATGGAGAAAGGATAGCATCTTCAACAAATGGTGTTGGGAAAACTGGAAATCCATATGCAACAAAATGAAACTGAATCCCCTCCTCTCACCATGCACAAAAGTTAACTCAAAGTGGATCAAGGAATTAGATATCAAATCAGAGACTCTGCGTCTGATAGAAGAAAAAGTTGGCTCCGATCTACATATTGTGGAATCGGGCTCCAAATTCCTTAATAGGACACCCATAGCACAAGAGTTAATAATAAGAATCAACAAATGGGACTTACTTAAACTGAAAAGTTTTTTCTCAGCAAGAGAAACAATAAGAGAGGTAAATAGGGAGCCTACATCCTGGGAACAAATTTTTACTCCTCACACTTCAGATAGAGCCCTAATATCCAGAATATACAAAGAACTCAAAAAATTAAACAATAAGAAAACAAATAACCCAATCAACAAATGGGCCAACGACCTGAACAGACACTTCTCAGAGGAGGACATACAATCAATCAACAAGTACATGAAAAAATGCTCACCATCTCTAGCAATCAGAGAAATGCAAATCAAAACCATCCTAAGATACCATCTGTGATCATATATTCTTGATTTCTTTAGATGATATAGATTGAGTATGCCAGTTTGGCTGCCCACCTATTTTATAAAAGATACAATACAGATAGGGTTCTTCAGAAAGGCAGAGCCAATAGAATGTTTATATATAAAGATATGTATTATTGGGATTGGCTCATATGAACCAATTGAAATTTCAACTTTCACATGGGGACTGACAAGTCCAAAATCTTCAAGGTGGGTTGGCACACAGTAGACCAAGAGAACTGATGCTGCAGCCAGACTCCAAAGGCTATTTGCCATTAAAACAAAAAGAGTCAATGTTGCAAATAAAGTCCAAAGGTAGTCTTCTGGAGAATTCCCTCTTTCTCTGGGAAGGAAGTCATTTTGTCCTATTCAGGTCTTCAACTGCTTGGACGAGGCCCACCCACATTACGGAGGGTAATCCGCTTTACTCAAAGTACACCATTTAAATGTTAATCTCATCCAAAGACACTCTCACAGAAACACCCAGAATAATGATTGACTAAACATTCAGGCACCTCGTGGCCCAGCCAAGCTGCACATAAAATTATCCATCACATAACCCTGGAAGACATCATGCTAAGTGAAATACAACAGACACAGAATGACAAATACTGCATATTCTTCTTATATGTGAAATCTAAAACAATAAAACCCATAGAAACCAAGCAAGGAATGATGGTTACCAGAGGTTAGGGGTTGGGGAAATGGAAAGATGTTGGTAACAGGTACAATGTTTCAGTTAGAAGGAATAAATGAGAAGTATTTGAAGTGATGTGTGTGTTGATTACCTTGGTTCAGTCAATCCATATTTTAATACATGTAGCATCATTTTTTACTCCATACATACATATAATTTGTCCATATTCAATTTTTCAAAACTAGCCATACAGATGCCACATTCAATGATCTCCATAACTGCAGATTCATCACCTCTGATGCCCCCTGACTTGACATACATTATGATTTATGAGTTGCTACCTAGCCTGGTTTTTTGTTTTGTTTTGTTTTGCATTTCCTATCAGAAAGCCCAATTCTATCATGACCTGTCCTATCATAAGCTCTCACCCACAGAGGAAAGCCACAACTGACTGCCTTGATGAATGATACAGATATTTCCCTTACCAGGACATTCCTTATTGTCTAGGTAAATGCTGTATCCTCTAGGCCTTTCTGCAATACGTAATCTGGAGAATTTCCACTTTACATGTATATCCATTTACCATGCTCACTTCTCTTACTTTTTAACTGTCTTCTACTATTCATCATAGCAGTTCTAGCATTACAAGTTCATGGGGACACCTGGTTTCTATGTTGTCAGAAGGCATGCTGGGAGAAAGTTGGTGCTGTCTTCTGGGGTTCTTGCCAGAGTGTTAAATCTAATATTTCTGAGAATGTTCCCAAATCAATAAAATTTTCCCTTATTCAAACTTATACATTGTCCTGCTGGTCAAGCACCTTCAGAAATCCATGTCATGCATAATCTACCAGCACATGTGGACAGTCTTGGCACTCCTTTTAGATTACAGTCTCTTTCCTCCCTTATCCAGTCCAGCTCTTTTTTTTTTTTTTCTTTTTCTTTTTTGGTATTGGGGATTGAACCCAGGGGCAGTCTTTCACAGAGCGATATCCCCATTCCTCCCACCCCCACCCCACATTTTTTTGTGTGTGTGACAAGGTCTCACTAAGTTGCTTTGGTCTTCACTAAATTGCTGAAGCTGGCAGTATGGGTTGGCTTGTAGTTGGGCAAATCCTTTTTTAAAATATTATTTTTTGTTGTTCTTCCACATTGTACCTCCCAAATGCATTGTTAATTGACTCATCACTTTCTGTAAAAGAAGAAGAAAAAGAAGAAGGAGGAGGAGGAGGAGGAGGAGGAGGAGGAGGAGGAGGAGGAGAAGAAGAAGAAGAAGAAGAAGAAGAAGAAGAAGAAGAAGAAGAAGAAGAAGAAGAAGAAGATTATCAAAGTATTTGGTTGGAATTTTATTGAATACACTGATTAATTTGGAAGAAGTATCAAAGGTAAGTGCAACGGGATGTTCCTGTTGTTGGAGTTGATTTGTGTGTGTGTGTGTGTGTGTGTGTGTCTAGTAGTCAGGTTCAAGTTATGGCCCCTTCTAAACTGCAGGAGTGGAAGGGAAGTCTGTTTTCTCTTGCAGTCCTACTCATGACACAGTGAGCAAGTTTAATGAGAGAAAAATTGACCACCTGGCTTCCCTTTCAAGATATATTCTCTTATATGGCTTTACTACTTCAATGTAAATATTTTAAGCCCTATTTGTTCTCTTAAGCTTGTTCTCAATTGGCTTATAATTAGCATTTCTAATTATATTCTCTGAAATCACCAATACATTGTATATAGCTGGCTAAATGATGAAGCTTAATGGAGCTGAAGAACACAAGCAGAACTGATCCTGCTTCAAAATTGAAGCAGGTTCTAGAGATTAACAAACCAATATAAAAAGTGAGGGGGCCGAAGTGGAAGCTCCCAAGAAGTGGGAACATTTAGCTATTAATGTTGATGTGACCTCATTGCCTACACTTGTGAAGCCTGGGAATGTTTTAATTTTATAAGTAATAAATAGTTTACTAAGCAAAAAACACAGGATACATTCTTTGTACTATAACTACTGGATAGCTTTGGCACAGTAAAAAGACCTCATAGAATTTACTTCAGATTTAATTCAATGGAGAAATTGAGTTTCATTTAGAAAGTAAATCTCTAAATCCTATTACTAAAATATTATTTTCATATAGTCCATCCTTGTAAATTGTCTGAACTGAATTTGAAAATTAGATAAAGCTTTTAAATGATAGTAGCTTGCATAAAATTATTATAGAATTTAAAAAGAAAATTCTAATTAGACAAAGTCTCCAAATGATAGCATGAATACTGTTGTAATTGATCAACAGATGCCAATTTGTGTGTGTGTGTGTGTGTGTGAGTGTGTGTGTGTGTTTACTTAGTGCTAATTAGACAAGTTAACGTTGTTTGTTTTTCTCTGGTATTGGAAAATTGAATGATTATTTGTGCAATTATGGATAATGAAACAAGTATTAGAAGTGGTGTGTGTGTGTGTGTGTGTGTGTGTGTGTGTGTGTGAATCTGTCTGAAATCCCCTTTAGACCAAGTCAACGTGACCTCACAAGGCAGCTCCTGCTGCTGAACTTGTTACACCAATGAGGGAGAAATTGAGAGTTTAAACATGCTTCATCTCAGCTGCTGCAAACCCATGAATGGCCACTGGAGGATGTGGAAAGGGTAAAGAACATGGCCTTAAAATCTGTGCCTTGGACTGGGGATGTGGCTCAAGTGGTAGCGCGCTCGCCTGGCATGCATGTGGCCCGGGTTCGATCCTCAGCACCACATACAGACAAAGATGTTGTGTCCGCCAAATACTAAAAAATAAATATTAAAAAAAAATTCTCTCTCTCCCAATCTCTAACTCTCTCTCACTCTCTCTTTAAAAAAAAAAAAATCTGTGCCTTGCCTCCTCTTTCTGTGGAGAAGTTCTAGCTGCTTGATAATTTATTTACTGTACCAGGAAAGGACGAGGGGTAAGCCTGATTTAGGCACTGAAGCAAATAGGTCAAAGGATAAACAAAGAGGTCCAAAAGAAATATCAGACAACCTAGAACCATCTCAAGTTTAACCACACCTCTCCCGTGGGAAGAGGATTAGGGTACATCTTGAGAGTAAGGCAGGGGAGGTCCACAGTTGTGGACAAAGGACAGAGAGGAACCAGAGTCTGTCTTTGGTGAAGAAGTCACAGAGGAGATCAGAAGAATCAGGTCTGAAGGAGACAGCTCTGCCTGGCAGGAGAAGAGAATCATGCCCAGAGCCTTTTTGCTTCTGTTTTCTTTGATGTTTTTCTCTGAAACCATCCTTCAAACAAGATGAGCATTCAGTCATAATTAAGAAAGCCCATATCTAGGGCTGGGGATGTGGCTCAAACGGTAGTGCGCTTGTCTGGCATGCGTGCGGCGCAGGTTCGATCCTCAGCACCACATACAAGCAAAGATGTTATGTCCGCCGAAAATTAAAAAATAAATATTAAAATTATTTTAAAAAAGCCTGTATCTAGTCTCAGTTCTGTCAGTCGACTACACTATTGTGGAAGATAATTGGACAACAAGGAGGTTCATAGGTGCAAGGTGGTCAACCCAACCCAATAGGTTGTTTAAAATGTTTGTTTTAAAAATTATATACCTAATAACTGGTTTTTCAAGAATTGATAATGTTGGTGTATGAAGATGTTGTTTTGTAATATTTTCAACCTTTAGGCACTTGTGCCACTTTTCTGCATTTGGAGGTTGTTTCCTGTTATATAAACAGAATGTTATAAGGTCTACATTATTAAATTCATCCTTGTCTAGAAAATGTAATTGAAGCATCAGCCTTAGGCATTGGTTAACAGTTGTTAATGAGGAAACTTTAAAGAATGGATGACTATTCAACCGTTACTTTGAGGAGCCTAACCCTAAGCTAGTCATTAAAATTTGTTCCACAGAACTCTCAGTATTCCAAACAAGAATATGCTCTCACTGGGTTTCCTCATCTAGCAAGGATCAGGTGAAATCCAAGAAACCTGTGAATTTTGGAGTAATAGTATCCTTCCCAGAAAGGGGAAATATTGGGGAATGATATTGATCAAATTCTATTGTTATATTGTGTGACTATATGAATATGTCACACAAATCCCACCATTATGTACAACTATAATGCACCAATAAAATATATGAAAAATTTTTTAAAAAGAATGCCTTTTCCAGCTTTCACACTTTTGGCTGCCGCAAAGAAGAGGGGACCCTAGAACTCAGTGTTGTTTTTTTTTTAATTTTTATTTATTCTAATTTTGTTATATATGACAGCAGAATGCAGTACAATTCATATTACTCATATAGAGTTCAATTTTTTCATATCTCTTTTGGTACACAAAGTAGAGTTACACCATTTGTGTCTTCATACATGTACTTAGGGTGGTGATGTCCATCTCATTCCACCATCTTTCCTACCCCCATGCCTCCTCCCTTCCCCTCCTACCCCTATGCCCTATCTATTGTTCATCTAATCTTCCAATGCTCTCTGACCAACCCATCACGAATCAACATCCTTATATCAGAGAAAACATTCGGCATTTATATTTTTGGGAATGGCTAATTTTACTTGGCATTATATTCTCCAACTCCATCCATTTACCTGCAAAATGCCATGATTTTATTCTCTTTTATTGCTGAGTAATATTCCACCGTGTATATATACCACATTTTCTTTATCCATTAATCTACTGAAGGGCATCTAGGTTGCTTCCATAGTTTAGCTATTGTGAATTGTGCTGCTATGAACATTGATATGGCAGTGTTCCTGTAGTATGCTGTTTTTAAGTCCTTTGGGTATAGACCAAGGCGTGGTATAGCTGGGTCAATTGGTGGTTCCATTCCCAATTTTCCAAGGAATCTCCATACTGCTTTCCATATTGGCTGCACCAATTTGTAGTCCCATTAGCAATGTATGAGTGTGCATTTTCCCCCACATCCTTGCCAACACTTATTGTTTGTATTCTTAATAGCTGCCATTCTGACTGTAGTGAGATGAAATCTTAGAGTAGTTTTGATTTGCATTTCTCTAATTGCTAGAGATGTTGAACATTTTTTCATATATTTGTTGATTCATTGTATAAATGTATATCATCTTCTGAGAAGTGTCTGTTCAATTCCTTGGCCCATTTATTGATTGGATTATTTGTTGTTTTGGTGTTAAGATTTTTGAGTTCTTTATATATCGTAGAGATTAGTGCTATCTGATGTGCGTGTGATAAAAATTTGCTCCCCAAATGTAGGCTCTCTATTCACCTCACTGATTGTTTCTTTTGCTGAGAAGAAGCTTTTGAGTTTGAAACCATCCCACTTGTTGATACTTGATTTTAATTCTTGAGCTATAGGATTCTTTATAAGGAAGTCAGGGACTAATCCCATATGATGGAGATTGAGGCCTACTTTTGCTTCTATTAGGCATAGCGTCTCTGGTTTAATTCCTAGGTCCTTAATCCACTTTGAGTTTTATGCATGGTGAGAGATAGGGGTTTAATTTCATTTTGTTGCATATGGATTTCCAGTTTTCCCAGCACCATTTGTTGATGAGGTTATCTTTTCTCCAATGTATGTTTTTGGCACCTTTGTCTAATATAAGATAACTGTAATTATGTAGGTTAGTCTCTTGTGTCCTCTATTCTGTATCATTGATCTACAAGTCTATTTTGGTGCCAATACCATGATGTTTTTGTTACTATTGGTCTGTAGTATAGTTTAAGGTCTGGTATAGTGATGCCACCTGCTTCACTCTTCTTGCTGAGGATTGATTTATCTATTCTGGGTCTCTTATTTTTCCAGATGAATTTCATGACTGCTTTTTCTAGTTCTACGAGGAATGCCATTGGGATTTTGATTGGAATTACATTAAATCAGTATAGTGCTTTTGGTAGTATGGTCATTTTGACAATATTATTTCTGCCTATCCAAGAGCAAGGTAGATCTTTCCATCTTCTAAGGTCTTCTTTGTTTTCTTTCTTTAGCATAGTTTTCATTGTAGAAAACTCAGTTCTTTTCTTGTGAGATGAGCAACCCTCCCTGCCACAACACACACACACACACACACACACACACACACACACCTATCTACTTTTCTAATGTTAGGCAAAACTCATTATGTCCTTATCCTTGTTGTATCAGTCTCCAAAGAAGACTAGATTACCCTTAGGACATCTTCATTTAGGGACACCTAAGCACATTCTCCCTTCTGACTTCATCTATGTTTTCATAATTTCTGTGCCTCCGGACAGGTAGTAAATACTCTATCTTTGTTAACTCTTATTAACGTCCTTTTACTTTCTTGTTGTAAGTAAAATTTGTTTCCCCCTAAAGTCTCTGTTCTCCCTCTCTCTCTCTCCTCTCTGTATCTCTCTGTCTCTCTCTCTCTCTCTGTCTCTCTCTCCCTCCCTCCCTCTCTATCTCTCTCTCTCTCTCTCTCTTTCTCTCTCTCTCTCACACACACACACACACACACACACACATAAGATGGCCTATGTAGCACTGGGTCTGGAGTTCATGTGTCTTTGCTCCCACTGCCATTTCCACATCATCCTCCCTGCTTCACTAAAAACATTCATCTTGAGTCTTTGTTAATGGAATAACCATCTGTTAACCCTCCTAGTTTCAGACACATACTAACTCTCTAGATCATATGCCCTCATTGTTTAATGAATTTAGGTAGGTCCTGACTCTGTTATCATTTTCTTCCAACACTATTTCTGATATAATTGTTAGTGATTTCAATATCTGTGTAGAGGATTATTAACATGCTTGTTATATAGTAAGGTTTCTCTTGAAAGCAGAGTTTGAGACAAGGATTTGAGGTACCAGTGGCTTATTTGGAAGATAATCCAGGAAGCAGTAAGGAAGGAGAGTAAGATAGGGAAGGAGAAAAGGTCTCTGCAATGGTGTACCATCAGGGTCATGCCATGGACAAAGGGGACATGAGTACACTGAGACCTTTGGGAATCATTTGAGTGCCTCACAATATTATCTATCAAAGACCAGAGACTAGGGCCCTTATTCACTGTTTTTTCACCCTATTCCTTGAGGGATGTTCCCTGAAGCATTTTCTTCCTCTTGTTTTGCTGTACTTGCCTATGAACCTCAAAGCCTCCTGGGCTTTGGAGAAGACTCTAAGGTGAAGGCAGAAAGGAGAGGTTCCCTTTTTAAGTGGGAAGCTAAGGAGACTGCATTAATATAGAATACTCACTAAAACTTCTGTTGAAATCAGAAGCAGGTCAAGAAGTATGACTCTACACCAAAGGAACATGAAATGCCTAGCTTCTCAGTTCCCCGATCTCCTCATTTCCAAGTTTCTGTTCTTTACCCTACCTCAACTACTCTCTTCCTTGATCATAGCTTAGTCCTTAGTCATTACCAATGGCTGCCACCAATTAACAGCCTATGCTCCATTTTACCCATCTATATTTCCTACCCTGTCCTTCTTGTTTCATGACTCTAACAATCCTTCGATCCTTACCTGCATATAAAGTACTTTGATCCTACCATCTTTTTATAGTTCTTCACTCTCCTAATTCAGCTTAACTCTGATGGTGAGTCATCATCCTGACTCCCCTTGTATATATGCTCAACTACCTTCGTCTTTTTCCCTCAACAAAACCTCAACCTTGTTAAGTACATCCTATTCTATACATATCTGGTGCCTGCACTTGGGTGGCTGGATATGGCTTCAGAATTAAATAGGTGCTACCACTTACAAGTTGTAAGATCTTAGAAATATTATTAAACTACTGAATCTTAGTTTTCTTATCTGTTTTGAATGGTCTCAATTATAATTTGGAACAGCTAGGCTCAAGTTGGCACTTAGAACTGCACAAGAATCACATTTCTCCAGTCCCTTTACTCTCCCACAATTGTAGATAACAATTTACTATTTTCTCCTTTTTCCCTTTGTTCTTAAACCTTGCAACATCCTCATTGTCTTTGATCTTCAATCAAAGAACTTTTGTGTTGGGGATGGAGCTTGGTGGTAGAGCTCCTGCCTGGCATGCATGAGGCCCTGGGTTCCATCAACAGCACAAAAAAAAAAAAACAAAAAACTTTTGATGCACCTTGTCTGCTTTCTACACACAGAACTGTGCCACGTGAGGTGGTATTCCTGCATTTTAACTCTTTCTCACTGAGATTCAGCCATGTGAACTATAAGTTCAAAAGCAAGATCAAACCCAAATCTACAAAGACAAGAAGGTAGTCAAGAGTCCTCCTATTCTGTTGAGACTGGGTTTTTCTGAAGCCCAGTGAACAAACTCAACAAGAGCTACCAAATGAAAAAATCAGGATATTATACCAGGTCAAGAGAGAAAATGAAGCAGCACCTGAGGTTCGAGGGCTTGACAATAAGCCAGTCTGGCTCAGGCAGAGAGGAAATATATATGGAGATGGGACTGATGTCAAGAAAGAAATTCTTTCAAACCTAGAATCTATTAAAACTCCAGAAGCAGATGAAATGCAATCACTAGTTTCAACAAAGATAAGTTGGAACCATGCATGCAGTTTTTATGTTAAAACTTTGACCTTTTTTTTTTTTTTTTTTTTTGGAAGCAGAGGGGGTAATTAGGGATTGAACCAGAGGTGCTTAACCATGGAGCCACATCCCCAGCCTGTTTGGGGTGGTGGGGTTTTTTGTTGTTGTTGTTGTTGTTTGTTTGTTTGTTTGTTTTGGTTCTCACTTTTTTTTTTGAGACAAGGTCTCACTAAGTTGCTGAGGTTGGCTTTGAACTCACAATCCTCCTGCCTCAGCTTCCCAAGACGCTGGATTACAGGTGTATGCCACCAAACCCATCTTAACATTAAATTCTATAAATAAAAGCTTTACAGTATCTATGGAGGGAGAGGAGGAGGGAGAGAAGGAAGGGTAGAGAGAGAGAGAGAGTGAGAGAGAGAGAAATATTCACTTCCAATAGCCCATCTACTGTCTTGTGTCCATCCTTACTATTTTGTGTGACTCAGTGGTTCTAGTAAATATGAATCTCTTTTCATTTGTACACTAAGTACATCCTCTTTCTATATCAAGGACAGGGTCCTAGCAAATTTCCCCACCCTTATATATCTGCAAAATCTTTTTTTTTCCTTCTACTGGCTCTTTGATGGTGGGGGAGAGTGTTTCTGGGGATTGAATCCAGGGACTCTTGCATGCTAAGCAAGCACCCTACCACTGAACTACATTCCCAGCCCCTTCTACTGGATCATTTCTATCAGTACTTCTGGCTCTTCTTACATGTGAAGTTCAAATAATAGTCTGGACAAGGAGAGGCTAAAACATAGCATCAAATGTTATTAATTTACGTAAAGTGCATAGAACCATGTCTGACATATAATAGGCATTATACATGTTAGCTCTATTATGTTTTACATATATTGTCATATTTAATTCTTATACTAACTCTATACCATAGATGCTACTTTTATCCTAATTATACAGATTAGGACACTAAGACTCAATAATGTTAAGTAATGCACCCAAGGTCTCAGCTCCTAAGTGGAGGGTCATGATTGATTTTAAAGCACATACTCTTAAGCACTATACAAGGGTTCTTAGCTATTAGTACTGTAGATATAGTTGCCTAAGATGCTTTTGAAAAAGGCAGATTTGAACCTAACTCCTGATCTATGAAATCACAATCTTCAGAGGATGGAGTTTGGAAATCTGCTTTTATAAAAAGCATCCTAGTTTATTTTGATGAAGTGATGTCGTGACCACATTTGAGAAACTCCTTTATATATCCTTTCATGTATACACAGAAAACAAAGGAGAAAAAACAGGCAACCAGTTAACAGTAGATAATTTACAAGACAGAAGAGATTAGATTATAGGGGACTTACATTTTCTAAATAAGTAAAAAGTAAAAATTATCCCACTTTCTACCATTGTGTATTAGTTAGGTTTTCAACATTGTGGCTAAAATATCTGACTAGAACAACTCAGAGGTGGAAAAGTTTATTTTCAGATCACACATCCAGTCCTTGGTTGGCTGACTCCATTGCTCTGGGTCCAAGATGAGGCAAAGTATTATGGCAGAAGGACTGGATGGAGGAAAGCTGTTCACCTCACAGTAGCCAAGAAACAAGGAGAAAGAAGCAAGAGCCAGAGGGACAAGTTACATTCCCAAAGGGCAAGCCCCCAGTGACCCACCTTCTCCAGCCACACCTCACCTGACTACAGCTACCACCCGGTACAATAGTCCTTTCAAATTACTAATGCATGAAGTGGATTAATTTACGATTAGGTTATAGCTCCCATAATCCTAGTAATTTTACCACTGTCATTAACATAAGAGATTTTGGGGGACATCTCATATCCAAACGATAACACATTGCTAACATTTTTAATATTTTTTCAAGTTTCTCCCTATTTAGACCAGGGAGTTGTTTTGTTTTGTTTTTTGCAAAATTGGAATCATAATGTAAATAGGATTTCACATTTTACATATGATTTTCACATATCATATTCTGAGCATTTCACTATGTAATTATGTATATAAGCGGTTATTAAACAAAGTATATATACTAGGGAATGAAGTGAAATAGCAAGCTCACCAGAGAAAAACATGGCACAATTGTATGGATAGTGTTAAGTGCCCACACAAGTTCTGAGTTTATCATTTACTGAGAACCCACTCAACTTTGTTTGAGGCTTTTCTCTAGCAATGTATAGCTACTTGGGTATAGGCGTAGAGAAGAAACAAGGGTTAACTCAAGTTTGTGATTTTATTACTAAGTGTATGACAGAGGAGAAAAGAGGTTAGGTGTTGAACACATTTGTAAGAAATGATTATGTAATAAGTATAAATTGGACTGGTAGGACCCTCATCTGTAGTGGGTTCTACTTTCTGGAGGTGATGGTGGAGCTTAAAAGTGTTTGGAGCCATGAGACAGTCATCCAAATAGAGTAGTCCCAATGGCCTGAGCAAAGACTTAAGGTGCAGATGATTATCTTGTAGGCAATATGGAGAAGGCACTTACTGCTAAGATGCACTCTTCCAAGAAACACAAGTAATATACCCCTCAGCACAGACAATGCATAGTACTCCATGGCATAGTAAGGAAGGATCTGATTGAGCAGTAAGAATAGAAATTGACCTCTACAACGAAAATTACAGAACACTAAAAAAAGAATTGAAGAAGACAGAAAGATCTCCCATGCTCTTGGATAGGCAGAATTAATATTGTCAAAATGGTTATACTACCAAAACTGTTGTACAGATTTAACGCAACTCCTATTAGAATCCCAATGACATTCTTCATAGAACTAGAAAAAGCAATCATGAAATTCATTTGAAAAAATAAGAGACCCAGAATAGCCAAAGCAATCCTTAGCAAGAAGAGTGAAGCAGGAGGCATCACAATACCAGACCTTAAACTGTATTACAAAGCTATAGTAACAAAAACAACATGGTATTGGCACCAAAACAGACATATAGACCAATGGTACAGAACGGAATACAGAGAGGCAAACCCACATAAATATAGTTATCTCATAATAGACAAAGGTGCCAAAAAAATACATTCTATCTTTTCTTTAGAAAAGATAGCCTATTCAACAAATGGTGCTGGGAAAACTGGAAATCCACTATAGCACAATAAAATTACAACCCTGTCTCTCTCACCCTGCACAAAAATCAGCTCAAGAGCTAGGGTTGTGGTTCAGTGGTAGAGCACTTGCCTAGCACATGCGAGGCCCTGGGTTCAATCCTCAGCACCACATAAAAAAGGTATTGTGTTCAACTACAACTAAAAAAAATAAATATTTTTTAAAAAATCAACTCAGAGTGGATCAAAGACTTAGATACTAGAACAGAGCCCCTACACCTAGTAGAAGAAAAATAGGCTCAAATCTTCATCATGTTGGCTTAGGACCAAACTTCTTTACAAGTGCAAGAAGTAAAATCAAGAATCAGGGGCTGGGGATGTGGCTCAAGTGGCTCAAGTGCCTGGCATGTGTGGTGCACTGGGTTCGATCCTCAACACCACATAAAAATAAAAAATAAAGACATTGTTTCCACCTAAAACTAAAAGTAAATATTAAAAAAATCAAGAATCAATAGATAGGATGGTTTCAAACTAAACAGCTTCTTCTCAGCAAAGGAAACAATCAATAATGTGAAGAGAGAACCTACAGTTTGGGAGAAAATCTTTATCACACTCATCTCAGATAGAGCACTAATCTCCAGGATATATAAAGAACCAAAAAAAACTTAACACCAAAAAAAACAAATAACCCCATCAATAAATGGGCTAAGGAATTGAACAGACGCATCACAGAAGAAGAAATATAATTGATCAGCAAATATATGAAAAACCATTCATCATCTCTAGCAATTAGAGAAATGCAAAGCAAAACTACTCTAAGATTTCATCTCACTCCAGTTCAGAATAACAGTTATTAAGAATAAAAGCAGCAGCTCAGGAGGTGAAGGCAGGAGGATCATGAGTTCAAAGCCAGCTTCAGCAATTTAGCGAGGCGCTAAGCAACTCAGTGAGACCCTGTTTCTAATAAAATGCAAAATATGGCTAGGGATGTGGCTCAGTGGTTGAGTGACCCTGAGCTGAATTCCTGGTAACCCCTCCCCAAAAAAGAATACAAGCAACAATAAGTGTTTGTGAGGATATGGGAGAAAAGGCATATTCTTATATTGCTGGTGGGACTGCAAATTGGGGCAACCAATCTGGAAAGCAGTATGGTGAATCCTTAGAAAACTTGGAATGAAACTACCATTTGACCCAGCTATCCCACTCCTTGGTCTATATCCAAAGGACTTAAAAATCAACGTACTATAGTGACGCAGCCACATCAATGTTTATAGCAGCACAATTCACAATAGCTAAACTATGGAAGCAACCTAGATGCCCTTCAGTAGATGAATGGATAAATAAAGGTGGTATATATACACAACAGAATATTACTCAGCCTTAAAGAAGAATGAAATTACAATATTTGCAGGTAAATAGATGGAGCTGGAGAATATCATGCTAAGTGAAATAAGTCAAACCCAGAAAACTAAAGGCTGAGTGTTTTCTCTGATAAGTGTATGCTGATCCATAATGGGAGCAGGTAGGGAAGAATGAAGGAACTTTGGATTGGGCAGAGGGGAGGGAGGGAAGGGAGGGGGTGTAAGGGTAGGAAGGACAGTGGAATAAGATGGACATTGTTATCCTATATATGTATATGATTACACTATTGATGTGACACTCCACTATGTACAGAGGAATGTGTTGTGATCCATTTAAGTACAACATGTCAAAATGCATTCTACTGCCATGTATAACTAATTAGAACAATTTTTTTAAAAATAGAAATTGATATAAGTATACTGTAAAATTCCAGTTAGGTTAGATTTAGGGTTCACCCCATAGGTCTTTCTAATAATAGACAGTGGTTCAGTCTTTTAAGGTGGACTTTTTCTCCCTGTGGTACTGAGAGGCTCAGGAGGCTCTGATATACATCTTCCTCCAACTCTTGGGTCTATTTTGCTCCTTGTTCTCCAAAATCCTGTGAACTCTTGGTGCCTCATCTAGGTTTTTTCACCAATTTTCTCATAAATACAGTTTACTGATTAAACTTTGCATACTCTCTTGATAAGTGCAAACATTTTTAATGTTTATGGCCTCAGAAATAAAAACTTTAACTTTATAACTATTGTTCATCAAATGGATTTCAAGAACCTATTTTGGAAGTAATAATCCTAAACATCCTGGACACATTCATGCATTAGATCAACAATTGTTTGACTTTCTGTAAGTGAAAAAAAGCACAAAAATGTTTTTCATTAATTTATATCATACTGCTGAGTGAAAAGAAAGGATGTGAAGGCTGGGGTTGTAGCTCACTGGTAGAGTGCCCGCTTCACATGTCTGAAGCACTGGGTTCGATCGGCAGCACCACATAAAAATAAATAAAGATATTGTGTCCAATTACAACTAAAAATATATTTTTTTAAAAAAAAGGATATTACAAAGTATAAGTAGTATGCCATCATTTGTGGGGGGGAGAAGAAAAAGAATGCATATAGGAATGCTTATATAAATACAGAACATCCTAGGGGTTCATATTATCTGTGGTTGTCTCCAAGAATGAAGAATATATGCTGGAGGTTATGGAGAAAGGGAGGCTTATTTATTTCTTAATTCCCCCAATATTTAATCATAAAACATTTCAAACATATAGACAAGCTGAAAGAATTACCGATAGGGAACACTAGTATTTGCCACCCAAACTCTGTCATTAACACTTTATATTTGCTTTATTAATCTTTCTACTCAACCATCAATCTACCTTAGTTTTTGATACAATGCAAAATAAATTGTAAATATAACTTCACTTAACCCCTACATTCTAGATAATGGACATGAATTTCAAATTGTGTTTACCATATTTTCTTTTGAATGAAATGTATCCATATTAAGGATACATTGGCTGAATTTTGACAAATGCATAAATCAGAATAACCCTAATCTCTATCACAATACTGTAAAAAAAAACAAACCAGAAACCCAGAAAACAGAAGAAGGCCTACTTTTGATTGCATTGCTTTTAGCATCTTTAGAATTTTGTGCCATGTGCTTGTGTTCTCTATTTTAAAAGTAAATATTTAAACATCTTAAATATTTAGACTTTTTTAGCCAGGCATGATGGCACATACCTGTAATCCCAGTGATTTGGTAGGGTGAGGCAGGAGAATCTCAAGTTCAAGGCCAGCCTGGGCAACTTAGGTCCTGTCTCATAATTTAAAAAAATTTAAAAAAAGTATTGGGAATGTATATCATTAGTAGAGTGCTGCAGGGTTCAATCCCTAGCATTGGAAAAAATGTAACATATATATATATACATACATACACACACATATATTTTTATAATGATGGATCATTGAATCCAAATTAGATGAGAAACAAAACAAAAACAGGAGGAGGTGATACATGACAAGGAAGTGATATATGACAATGGAATGGACTCATTGATGTTAAAGAGTCGTAGTGGTGTTGTTACCAGACAACTCTTTTGGCTAGACAGTGGGATGTTGGAATGGAGTTTTCAAAAGTAGTTATTAAGGTTCATTCATAAGGATCCATTCATAAGGAATGGGTGGCCTGGATGAATGAAGATTAAGATATTAGTTCTTCTCTCTACCATGTCTCAAGTGCAAAGTATATTTTTCCCTTGTAGCATTTAGTACTACAACACTATAAGTAATTTAGCTCTCTCTCCCAGTCCACAGGGGATTGCAAGGATACCAAAATCCTTGTATGCCCATGTCTTATATAAGATGGTGTAGTATTTGCATATAATATACACACATACTCCTGTATAGTTTAAATCATCTCTACATTATTATAATACATATTAATAATGTAAGTACTATGTAAATAATTGTTTTACTGTATTGTTTAGCCAATAATGATAAGGGATAAAAAAGTCAGTACACATAAAATTTTTTCCCAATTATTTTTCACCTGTGGTTGTTTGAATTCACATACACGGAACTCACGGATATGGAGGGTCAAATGTATTTGAGTAACTATGCTTAATATTTGGTTCCCTTCATAAGCTCCAAGAAGGCAGGGGTCTTCTCTGTTTTATTTAATCCTGTATTTCCAGCACCTACCACATAAAGAATTGGAGTCCTTAGGTAGCCTTACCTCTTTGTTTTGCTTTACTCCAGAGCTTATTTACTTCTTCATATTATGAGGGTGTGAACAAATACTGTTTTAAAACTTGCATAATACAATACCAGGTATCCTGTAAACTCTCGGTATAAATAATGTTCCCTTCCTTAGGCCAGTGGTTTGTAGTTTGAAGGGATAAAAATAGCGGGCTATGGTTTAGGATATTCTAGGCTAGTGTTTCTTCAAGGAATCCAATTAATACTCATCCCCTAATCTTTTTTAAAATATATTTTTAGATGTTGATGGACACAATATCTTTATTTACTTATTATGTGGGTGCTGAGGATCAAACCCAATGCCTTACACATGCTAGGCAAGTGCTCTACCACTCAGCTACAGCCCCAGCCCCAGCCCTGACCACTTAAGCTTTAATAGAGTATTTAAGTACCAGTCACTCCTGATCAGAAATGTTAATAGTTAACACGTTTGTGCATTCACTCATTCAACAGACATTTACGGGTTCCTTCTCTGAGCCAGTTATTTAAGACAGCTGTCATGATCCCTGAATGATAATGTATCTCATCTCCTCTAACCCGAAGTCCCCAGGTCTGGGGTGAGCGGCAAGCTACTACGGGCAAGGGGTGAGGGTGAGGGGAACTTCCAGTCTCGCCAGCAGAGGGCGCGCCCCCCCCTCCGGATTCAGTAGGCTTCTAGGCTCCCATGCTCGCTCCCGAGCGCGCCCCCGCCCTCCGGATTCAGTAGGCTTCTAGGCTCCCATGCTCGCTCCCGAGCGCGCCCCCGTCCGCCGCATCACGTGATGCGGCCACGGAACCTGAGCTGCAGGGCCTAAGCTGAGTTAAATTCGTTGCCGGTGGCCGCTGTGGGTGCAACCACAAAGGCTAATCCGAAGGAGTGGGGGAGTCCGTTAGAGTCGATGCTTCCTTCTCGAAGTCAGGTCGGCTCCTGTTACCGTCTCACCATTCGTTGCTCCTGTCTCTCTGAGCTTTTGCATGAGCTCTTTCGTGTGGGGAAGCTCCAGTGACCATGTAGGGGAAAAAAGCGAGGAAGCTCCGGTGCCTAGGACGAGGTCAACGCTGCCGGCACGCCGCCCGAGCGCCCTGAACACCCCGGGTACGGGCCACTGGGCCCGTGGGCCCTGGTGGGAACTCCGGCCTCCTGTTGTGGCCTGGCCCGGAGCGCCACGAATTCTCGCCTCGTCTCGCGAGAGTCTAAGTTGAAGGAACATGGCGACGTCTAATCTGTTAAAGGTAAGACCCTTACTCCAGCTTGCTTTTTACTCCATAGCCTCCGGGTTCAGCTCTTCGAGAACGGCTTGGTTCAAGTTCAGTGGCGAAATGCGGCAGTGCTCCGGGGTTGTCTGCTGGAAGGGAAGCCGCGGTGGCTGCGCCGAGGACCGGGACGCCGTTCTCTGGCCTTGGGGTCGAGAGGCTTTGGTGGTCCCTCCCCTCTCTCTGGCTGACGGGTGTGAGAAGCCCTGCCGAGGGCTGGCGGGGAGCAGTGTTTTCTAGGGACCAGCTCTGGCTGGGAACGAGAGATGAATAGTCGCTGTGCCCCGACCATTGGGCCATTATTCCTCTTAGGTTCTGTTTATTCTGAAGCAAGAGTCTAGGACGCATAAAAGGGAAATCCAAGAAAATTCTGCCTGTTTCAATGACTCTACCACAGCTCCTCAATTTCTGTTCTCATACTGTCTGCACGCAATGCGAGTCAGACAGCAGTGCCTCCCACTCCATCCTCCTTCTCCCTTTTCTGCATGCTACACCTTCCTTCCTATTCTCTCATTCTTTGACTTCCTATCCCCTTTCTTTTCCTTAAGAGGCTGTTCCCCAACCTTCACCTCATTAGAGGACACTTCCAAATGACAGTGAATAAGTGCTGATATTATATCCATCGTTTTAGGAAAGTTCTTATCAAATAAAACATTTCAAGTTTTTTATCGCAAAAGAGATATAGGCCCAGAGGGACAGATTCTCCATTATAAGTTTAAAAGTTTGGAGGAGAATGAGGAAGACATGAACTATTCTGCTCTTTAGTATCTTTTGCCTTAACAGTACTGTCTGAAATGGGAGTAGTGATTACCTCTCTCTCAGAGCCATCATTATCCCCTCAGGAAGGGTGAATGGTTATTAAAAATAATAGAATAGAAAATATATTAAAGCGCAAAGTGCATTCTATTATCATGTATAACTAATTAAAACAAATAAGAAAATTTATTAAAGTGTACTGAAACCTCATTTTCATATCTTTTTAAGCCACTAAATTAGCTGCCTAATTGAAGAGTCTTATAAAATAATCAAATTTTACTAAGAGAAATATATCACCTTTTACAAGGGCCTAGAACTAGACTCTGAATTTCTGCCACTTAAGAGCTGTGTGACAAGTTTCTTAATTTCTTGTGCCCACGTTTCCTCATCAGTAAAATGAAATGAGCAATAACACCTATTTTGAGCAAGCACTGTAATTAAGTGAATTAATGTAAAGTTCTTGTAACTGTGCCTGGCACTTAATTAATATACAATACAGTAAATTACTAGGACTAACGTTCCTGTTTCTTTAAGAAAACTAATCCATAGGAATTAACTCATTCTACTTTTTCTTTTGTAACAATATAGGAAAGTTTTAATGTATTAGTTCAGAAAGAAAATTTAACTTTTGAAATTAGTGTATCCATGTTTTACGTGGGCAGTATTTTTTGTTAATAGAAATAGTTTTAAGAAATGATTTGGTTCCTTATTCTTTGTGAGTTTTTGACTCATTGATTACTTGGATATGAAGCAAAGTCTCCTCTCCCACCCTCTAAATTCTCTATCTGAAAATAGCAAGTTGCTACTATCTGTACAAAACCTCACAAAGGATTTTTTTGGAAGAGGTATAAACCTAAAGCTACTTCCATCAATTGCAAGTTAAGTGGTTACCTTGTAAAGATTATGAGTCTGTATCTACAACATACACCAAGAAGTGGGAACAAACAAACAAAACCTGCCAGGCATTATAGAAAATGGGCACTTATGGTTTAGAGTAAAAGGGCACTTAGGGTTAGGGTAAAAAGATCACGAGGAAATTTAGGAGCATCTTACTTTCAAAATAGCCCTTACCCTCTCTTTTCCTTCTCATGTGTAAACCTGAGTTTCTTAAATAAATCTCTGCTAGTGCCTTTTTTTTTTTTTAAGTGCTTTAACTTAAACAATGTTTAAATAACTTTCATAAATAAAAGGAAGGCGATAATGCATTGAAAATGAGTGACTCCATTATATTAGTAAACTTAAAGACAGATGCCAAAAAATACTTTGGAAAAATTTCAATAAAATTATTTTATGAAATGTTAACTATGGGAAAAGGCAGCATTTCTAAATGAATATTATATAGCATGTGATTTTAAATATGTATAACTTATGTTATATAGTGGCTTTACAAATAGACATTTGGTTCTGTTATCTTTTAACAAAAGTTTATGTATTCAAGTTGGTCAGAAAACTTTTTTTTTCTTCATGTTATTGGGAAGTGGGAGGATTGCCTCATGCTCCTACATTAAAAAGTAGTAATTATAGAGTGGGAAAATGGAAGTTTATCTTCTGGAAGAAATATAGTGAGAACCTATCACATCTAGAACATAATTTGTAGCATCATTTAAATGCAAGGCTGTTGGTACCTTGAATAGAGACAGGGCTGACTGCAGAGTGACCAAATTAGCCTCATTTCCTTTTTTTTTTTTTTTTTTTTTTGGCATTGGGGATTGAACCCAGGGCCTGTGCATGCAAAATCATGCACTCTACCAACTGAGCCATATCCCCAGCCTTCATTTCCTTTTTTGACAGGATTAGTTGACTGGTTTATTAGTGAGATGCTGTTGACATTGTGCAATTAGATTTCACCGTGGCACATTTGACAAATTGATCATGTCTAGTGGTCAAAATAGAGAAATGTGAGCTAAATAAGAGTTGATTATAAATTAAACAACTTTACCTGGAAAACGATGAATAATAAACAGTCATCAACCCTAAATGGAGTACTTTAGTGTTCTACTGAAAGTATACATTCTTTAGTTATTTACCAGTAACTTTGATGAAATCAAGTTTATTGAGTTTGTGGGTGACAAAAGAAGTTAAAGGAATAGCTAATGTTTTGAAAGATAATATTCAGAACTTTCTTGACGTGAAACTTGTAAGTTAGAGCCCAGTGCAATAAAAAACATCAAATTTTTTAATATTGGAAGTTGATTAAAATAATTTTATTCTTTTTAAAGCAAATGGACTGTTGCTGAATCTGAGAATTCTTTTGGGTATACAAAGATTTGTGTAGTACATTTTGACATACAATTATCAACTGCTCAGAGAGGCTTATATCTACAAAACCTTTTCCATATTGCTACTTTATCTTGTTTTTTTCTTTCGTTGTTTTATAGAACATTTATAATAATCTGATAGTTTTACCTTGTGTCTTAGATTACTTGTGTCTAATTCTAACATATAATTGTTCCTTTTCTTTTGCAGTTATCTGGGCCCTCAGTGCTCATTTTCTTCATGTCTAGTTAATTATCCTACTTCAAAAAGCAATCTTTCAAACCTCTTTTTTTTTCCTTCTGATCCTTACTTTTCTTAATTCTAGCCCATTACTTTACGTAGCTATTGGGAATGTCCTTAATTATGTTGGTCAATACCACAAATTTTTCTAGTGTTCCCTATATACTGCTGTTTTTCCATGCCACCTCCTAAATTGCTGCTTTCCTTCTGTCCTAGCTTGGTCCTAGTTTTGCCCCTTGAACTTGATGGCATGTTCTCCCAATTTTTCCCCCACTTCTATGCCAATAAGAAAAGTTTATGTATTTCTTTATATAAATATAACGTGTGTTCTGCTTCTGTCTCAAACTTTTGCTCTTTCTCTTTATTCACCGTCACAATTCTTGAAAAAGCAGCCCCCATTTGCTGCCTTTATTATTCTTCACCTTTTTCCTTAATTTCCCCCACCCAATTATGTTGAAGCTGCCAAGTCTTCAGTGTGCCAGCAACCTTATGATTGCCAAGAGATTCTTCTTTGATAATGTTCATTCTATCTTATGATTTTATTGCTCACTTCCTCTGCTTTTCTTTTGTCTTTTTTTTTCTTTCTTTCTTTTTTTTTTTTTTTTGGTGTGTGTGTGTGTGTGTGTGTGTGTGTGAGAGAGAGAGAGAGAGAGAGAGAGAGAGAGACAGACAGAGACAGTATACTCTGCTTGATCTACTGTCTCTCAAATCACTTGTGTTTTTCACTGACCTTCCTCCCTTCCCCCCAACATAATTATTTCTCAGAATTTAATCTTTAGCCCTTTCCTATCTGGGTACTTTTTTTCTGGGACAATCTTAACTCTCATGATTTCACTATTTTTATCTCTTAGAGCTGATCTGAGCTCTAGACCAAAACACAGTTCTGACCATATCACTTTCCTGCTTAGATACCATTGATGGTTCAAATTCTTTGAGCTCTTTTTCCAGTTATGTCTTCTCCTTAATTATCTGTCTCACTGCCACACTGCTACCTTGATGGTTACTTGTTGACTCACTAGCATTTTAGAGATTGTCTTTTTTCCTATAACAATACCTTTCTCCTAATTAAATGTAGAGAGACAGACTGAGGTGAGTGGTATACAATCAATTCATGAGAGGATCCAAATTTGAAAGTGAAATGTGAAGCACAATTTTTCTCAGTGAAAAATTTTATTTTTTGAGAGGAAAAAAATTGGAAATAGCAGTGATTCAAAGTGTCTACAGAATTTATTCATTATTAAATAATTTTATTAGATACCTATATGCAGGACACCAGGAAGAATACAGAGCTATACATATAGCAATATCCATGCTCTTTGGGAATTTGTCGTATACTAAAGAAGATTGAATGGTACTAATGATTTTACTATAAGGAAGAATTTCAGGTGTAGTACCACCTGCTCTGTACCTCATAGATTGAAGTAGTAATTTCTCAGGGGATGATCAAGGTAAGTTTTGTGGAGAAAGCATTGGAGCTGGATTTTGAAGAATGAGTACTCTTTCTGTAGGTGGTGATTAGAAGAAAATTTGGTAAGAATAGAGACTAGATCAGTTTGGCTGCAGTATAAACAGGACTTGTTGCATCCTGTATGGTAGGTGCTCCTTAGAATTGGAGCATAGTAGCACAGAATGTAGGTAAACAGCAGGACAGAAAAGTAAAAAGAAAGAGTCAGATAGTGAAGGGCCTTTGATGCTACATAAGTAAGTGGGTTTGAAATAAATTTCCATAGATAATGGGGAATATTTGGAAAATATGTGAGCAGAGATATTGTCAAACTTTCAACCTATTTTGTCTCTTACACACAAAATTTTACTTATTTTATGTGCACTCAAAATCTCATTTGTGGGATAGCTGTGGATGAGGAGTATTTGTACTAAAGTGCCACAGTTGTTTTTTAATTAATTCAGTATAGGTTAATTTAGAACAGAAGATTTTTAAAACTTCAGACATACTTCAGTAGGAAATGCTTGAACGTTTTAAAAAGAAGTTCATATAGTTTATTAAAAATCATATTCCATTACTACAATAAATGTTAACAAGAGTTTTAAACAGTTATGATTGTGAACATTTTTTTCTGTTCTATATTACGGTGTCCCCAGTATTAACATCTTAAATTTTCAATATTTGAACTTACTTTTTTAACTTTTGACATTAAGAACAATTGGAAAAATACCCCAAGATTTTAACAAGTATGTAACTGGCATCTCATGAAAAATTAGTATCAATTCTTAAAAGTTATATCCAGAAATCATGTAAAGTGGGTAAAATTACTAGCTAGAAAATAATCAAAATAATGCTATATTAAATTGTTAAATGCTAAGCCTGAATTTCAATAAATTTTAAAGCTAAAAAAAAAACATAATGAGTCATTAACTCTACAGGAAATAAATTTAATAATTGAACAAGAAATTGACATTTTCCTAATTCTAACTACATGATGGTGAACTAGGCAGATTCACTCCTGCCCTTGCGTAACTTACATTTTTGTGGGGAAAAGAAACAATAAACATAAGCAAATAAATATGTAGTATAAGTCATATTGTGATAAATACTTTGAAGGAAAACAGTAAAGAATAGAGAATGAAGGTGTTATTTTTGACAAAATGATCAAGGAAGACCTCTGAGGAGGTGCATGATATTTGAGGCAGGACCTTTATGAAGCATGGGAGCAACCATACATGTTTAGGAGAGGAGTTCTGTATATAGGGAACAGCAAGTGCAATTTACTGAGTCAGGATCACTTTTGGCAGGGAATATGGATGTGATACCAAGATTTGAATGAATGTTTTCAGTGAATGTGGTTAAGATACATAACTGGGGATTGAACCCAGGAGTGTTCTACCTCAGAAATACAGCCTCAACCCTTTTTTAAAAAATTTATTTTGAGATAGGGTCTTGCTGTATTGACCAGGCTGGTTTCAGACTTACCATCCTCCTGCCTCACCTTCCCAAGTAGCTGGGATTACAGGAGTGCACCATACCCAGCCATAACTAGATTATGCTTTTTAATGTGTCTAGTTGAACATAAAAGAAAGGCTAATTAACTTAGCTTGTCAATTTTTTGCTAGATTGTTAAGAATTGCTATTTTGAAATGGTCATCAAAGAGGGTCGTTGAGCCTTTGGGATGCTTTTCCTCATTTCAGTGTCCTCTCTAGAAATGTGAATGCCTATGACACAGCCTAGAGGGAAACAAATTTAGGGATATGTAAGAATGGGAATGGGAATGGGTGGACTAAATCAGTAATAAATTGTGATAATTATAAATGGGAAAACCTTTTGTGCTTTGTGAAAACAAATGTTTACTCAGTTTTGATAAGCTAGAGGTGATGTATGTTAATTAAAGCTACTAAAAGGAAGTGACACTTAAACTTTGAGCGATCAGTCATTTATCAGTGGATTTAAAGAGGGAGATTTTAGAATACTAGAAAGTATCAAGAACACTAATCATGCCTGTGATCACGAAGTGACCTGGGAGACTGAGTCAGGAGTATCATAAGTTTGAGGGCAACGTCAGCAGTGTAGCAAGACCCAGTCTTAGCATAAAGAATAAAGAGAGCTGGGGATGTAGCTCAGTGTAAAGTGCCCCCCGGGTTCAATTCCTAGTACCCCATCCCACCAAAAAAAAAAATCCCACCAATTATCAATCTAGCTTAGAAGTGTGGAAAAATAGTCAGGTTTTTCTTATTAGATATTTTGCTTTAAGGCTCTGATGAACCTAGTTAGTGTCACTAAAAGCCATCTGGCTCTTGCCTTTGGTATAGTAGGTAGAATAAATAGGTGCCAGATATGCTCTGCAAACACAGCAGGGCACAACTCGGGTTAAAACATAGATGAACAGTACATACAAATAATGTCAAGGGTAATTGATCTGTGTAACTGGGGTTTGTTCATTCCATAAATGTCTGAATAACTACTTGGCAGGATGTTATGCTGAGTGTCTGATACAGTAATGAATATGACAGACAGGGTCCTTAGTCTTTGGAGGGAAAATGCTAACACTACAGAAATAATACACTGCTTAGTTTTTGCCAGTAATGACGGCTATGATGAAAACACTATATTAAGAGTGTTCAGGGCTGGGGTTGTGGCTCAGTGGTAGAGCGC
Organism: Callospermophilus lateralis; assembly: GCF_048772815.1. Taxonomy (NCBI): domain Eukaryota; kingdom Metazoa; phylum Chordata; class Mammalia; order Rodentia; family Sciuridae; genus Callospermophilus; species Callospermophilus lateralis. The sequence continues at coordinate 119,313,975 of NC_135306.1, read as the reverse complement.
TCGCCTAGCATGTGTGAGGCCCTGGGTTCGAGCCTCAGCACCATATAGAATAAATAAATAAAATAAAATTATTGTGTCAACTACAATACAAGAGAGAGAGAGAGAGAGAGAGAGCGTGTGTGTGTGTGTGTGTGTGTTTTCAGAAGAGGGGGCTACTATTTTACTTGTTTACAAGTGGCAGAAAATAATTTTTGTTTTTTCCTCAAATTCTGCTTTTTAACTCTGTTCTGTTGGTTTTCCTTTCTTGCTGATTGATGGCATTTCAGTGAGATTTTATAGCTGTCTGGTCTTTTTAAAAAGTCCTTTTGGGAGCTGGGGTTGTGGCTCAGTGGCAGAGTGCTTACCTAGCATGTGTGAGGCACTGGGTTCAATACTCAGCACCACATAAAAATAAAGATATTATGTCCATTTATAACTAAAAGCGTTTTTAAAAATTAAAAAAGAAAAAAAGTTCTCTTGGGCCAGGGGGTGTAGCTTGGTGATAAAAAACACTTGCCTCGTATGCTTGAGATTCTGGGTTCAATGCCCAGTATTGCAGAAACACAAAAATAAAATAGTGACATTGAACATTTACAAACAAAAGAGAACAAACCACCTTAGTTCTATTAATCTGAATTAAAATTTCAGTCTCATAGCCAATCAAAATGTTTCTTTTACCAGCTCAAAACGTTGGCTCTGGATGTATAGAGAGAAACACAGGGTGGATACTTAGGTTGGTTTGGGAAGACCTCTCTGAGGTGACATTGGAACTGAAACCTGAATGATCTGCATTCTAAGGCAAAGGTCTTGAAATGCACTAATGAGTTTAGCGTATGTGAAGGTATTTTAAAAGGCTAGTGTGGCTAGAAAATACTAAGAATTGCCAGCATTCAAATATATACTGAGTTTTGTGGTTCTTTTTTTAGATGGGGATTGGCAAATGTGATTTAAAATCATGTAACTGAGAACATTAGTGGGAACCTGCACATTCAAATAGCCAACTAACTTTATAATATACATGAAAGATCTAAAACCTGCAACTTGAATTTGTTTTGGGAGTTATTAGAATGCCATCCTGGATATAATCCATAATAAATACCTTCATGACTCCCTGAAAGAAACAAAAAACAGATTTAAAAAAAAACCACTAAACTTGTATTGTGTTCAGTATATTCTGGGCAAGAGCATAGTGAAAAAAACAAATTGCTTTCAGTTGTGTGGATGCTGTGAGGTGTTTTTTGTTTGTTTTGTTTTGGTTTTGATCTTCCCTTCAACTTGTCCTTCCACCCTAACTTTTCTTGTACTTTTGTTAACATTGACGAAGATATAGCAAGAAATATATAACAGTGGGCTGGCATTGCAGCTCAGGGAACAGTGCTTGCCTAGCATGTGTGAGGCACTGGGTTTGATTCTCAGCATCACATATAAATAAGTAAAATAAAGGTTCGTCAACAGCTAAAGAATATTAAAAAGAAAAAGAAATATATAACAATAATTACATTCTTTGTGTTCTTTTAAATACAATATGACATCATAAAATATTGTAGTAATATTGATCTTATAATTCAGAGGGGCATGTTTTGTCTTATGTGTTATTTAAGGATTTCTGGATATTTCAGGGAAAACCAGTATGTAAAAATTTGAATTATTTTGTTGTAAAGTAAGTGCTTATAAAAGCACTTTTGAATTTCAATGGGATATATGAAGATTTTTAAAGTGATAATATTCTAAAAGAACTATTTGGTATCTTTAATTTCTGGCCTATAATACCTTCGCCCACCTTGAACACATTTTTAAAAAATTAAACTATCATATTCTTCTGCAATCTACTTTCTAATGTATGGTTGCTTTTCTTTGAAACACTATCATGGCTACAGGCTAAGAGTCTAGGACTGTACTGGCAATCAGTTTTATAACTGATTTCTTCCATTAGAGACTTTTCAGATAAAGCTGAATGTATTTTGTTTGGGTCTGGGCAACCAAGTTATATTAAGAGATCTTCATTTCTTTATATTTATTAAGTCAGGGAAGGGGAACTTAACCTTTTTTATTAAATATTGTTTTCATCCTATTTCTCCTAATTACTTGTGGAAAACTTTATGTGGATATTTTTTCCTCAGCCTTGAGAGGAAGTCATTAAGTAAAAAGTAACTTAGTAATAAATAAACTTATTTAAAACAAAAGCAGGAGAATACAGAGAAAAAGAAATGAAGATCAGAGTTACAACCTGAGTATCTGCTTAAACTATGACAGGTCCCAAACTGCATTCATCACCTTTCCTAAACCATCCAATTCCATGTATTCTTTCCCTGGCATTTCTTGTTTGGTCAGTGATTTTGCTACTTGTTCATTTGAGTAAGAAATCTGAGAGCCATTTTATATAATTTAAGAGGAAGGAAAAGCCCATGTTTAGGATAACCCATCACCACCATAGAAAAAGTGAGGAAAAAATGTTGTATGTGGGGTTGTCTTTTATATAATTTTCTTAAAACTTTTGGGCTTTTGGCCTATTATTTTAAGTTTAGTATCATTTGTACTGTGAATTATATTGAGTGGAGGGAGGAAGTATTGTCATTTGAAAGCCTCAGCCTTAATATGTTGAGTCATTTTCAAAGTTCTTTCTCTCGTTCACAATTAATAGGAAATTATATTATTGTAGAAGTAGTAGTTATAGTTGGAGGACTAATGTAATATTGATAGCCAACCCTTAGACACTTCTCTGAAGATTTCACATATAAAATTCTTCTAACAGTCCTTTCAGGTAGATACTTTATTAAATCCATTTTAAGTAGATGTAATTGAAGTACAGAGTTTAAGTAATTTGCTTTAAGTTTACACAGCTGGCAAGTAGGTAAGACATAGTTCTATTATTATAAAGTTGCTTTGTGAATATCTTATATCTGCATCTTCCTATTTCAGTGCCTTAAGTTTATTGTTTCATCATGTATTGCTCTTGTGAACTATCTCTTGCTCTTTTGTTCAACTCCCTTTCAGTTTTTTATTTAGTGAATTTATAGGTGACTTCTCTATGAGTTAAATATAATCACATTAATAGCCACTGGCTATCCCTCTCCCAATTTAAAGAAATATCTTATTTAATGCATTAAAATCTGTCATTGTTGCTCATTTTGCTTAGATTGATTGACTGCTTTCTTACTTTCTGGCACAAAAAGAGTGTTCCAGAATCATCTCTGTCCCAACCTTGGAATTAGCATTTGCTCTGAGGAGTCCTTTTTGTGAGTGTGATATCCTAAAACCCAGGTATGTTTTCACAGTATGCTCATTGCTATTGTAGTGTTGCTCCTTCCAGGCCCTCAGTGGCTGAGCTAGGACACAGATGGTGAAGCACGTATGCATATATATACACAAGCACACCCTATACTTATTTTTTTGTCTCTGTTATAAAAAAAAAATTGTTAGTTTACCCCAATCCCTCCAATTCCATTCCAACACCACAAGGTTTATTCTATCATCCTTTTCCACATATATAACTTCTTTCACAGCTAGAAATTAGACTGAATTAAATATTCAAGAAGGAAGGGTGGAAGTTGAGAGGCTAATATAACATTCTTAACATTTATAGATGTCAAGTTAACTATAAATTCCTAAAGCTCATAATTCTTTTATGGTTGAAAAAATAGATTTACTTATTAAATAAACACTAAAAACTCAGGAATTAGTGAATAATATTAGCATGACAGTTTTAAAAGTTAATTTTATTAAAGTATGGTCTACATACAGAAATGCACACAAATCCTAAGTGTGGCATTAGATACATTTTAATAAAGTAAAAACAACCACATAATCAGCATCCTGATCTAGAAATATTAACAATATTCTGAAAAACTGCTCTTGCACTCTTCCAATTTCTAACTTGCAAACTGCTTAAGATAATCACATCTGACTTCTAATCCCAGTAGATAAGTTTATCTCTTCATGAACATAGTGTGCATTCTGACTTCCTTGTTCTACATTGTGAGATTCATCTTTATGCTAATTTTTATTGCTATGTAGTATTCCATTGTTGTGAGTCTTCCACAGTTTATCAGTTTTACCATTGACGGACATTTAGGTTGTTTCCATTTTTTTTTTTACTACTGAGAATGAAGATATCATCAACTTTAAGTGTCTTTTGGTTAGAATCCAATATTTGGTATTACCATTCTTTTCTATTTTAGCTTTTAGGTGGTAAATAGTGATATTTCGTTGTGGTTTTAATGTGTATTCCCCTGATAATTAATGATGATGGGTACCTTTTATTATGTTTATTGACCATTTATATATCATTTGTGAAGGTCTGTTTAAGTTTTTATCCACTTTTAAAATGAAGTTGTCTTTTTTTTTTTTTAAGAAGTTCTATACATCTTCTGGATAAAGCCTTTCTTGGATATACATAATAGAAATATCTTCTACTCTGGGTTGCCTTTTATTTCAGTGGTATCTTGTAATGAACTAAAGTTCTTAATTTTCTCCCCCAGTACTGAGTATCAAGAACAGAGGCACTTTAACACTAAGCTACATCTCCTGCCCTTTTTTATTTTTATTTATTTATTTCTTAAACTTTTGAGATGAGTTTTTGATAAGCCTGGCCTCTAACTTGTGATTCTCCTACCTCAGCCTCCTGAGTTGCTGGGTTAACAGACATGTTGCCACCACACTTGGCCCTTATCTTTAATATAGTCAATTCATCAGATTTTTTTTTTCTCTTTATGTAGTGCTTGGTTTCAGGGTGATACAGATGGTCCCGAATCTACTTGTGTTGATATTTGACTGAACTTTTCAAAACAAAATAAAAATGAAAAGTTTTTCAAGAATTTTTTCTGGAGCCCTTCAACAGTCCATGGACCACTGTTTTAAAAAACACTATACTAGAATGTGAGTTCCTTGAGGACCTTTCATTTGTGTCTCAATGCACAATAGACACTTAACTCTGTCCAGTGAATAAATAAATGTAGTAAACAAATGACAAGGAATCCTCCCAAAATAAGTATAAAGTTTTTCATCAGTACTATTTTTGGGTTTTCCTTAAAATTGGTTGGGTTTCAAAAAATACAAGCATTATTGGAATTTTTGGGAGGGGCAGGGGGAGGGTGGGTACTGGGGATAGAACCTAGGGCCTTGTGTAGAATTTGCTTTAATTTTTTTTTTTTCTTTAAAATCAACTGAGGGGCTGGGGTTATAGCTTAGTGATAGAACACTGGATTCGATTCTCAGCGCCACATATTTAAAAAAAAAATTCTATCAACAGCTAAAAAAAGAAAAAAAAAAACCCTAAAAATTTAAATGGAACATAGTATGAATTTTTTTTTACTGGAAAGAAGTATTTAACTTTAGAAAATAAAGTCCTCCCCCTCATCTCCCTCCACCCATATAACTTGGGAAGAGGTGGAGGACTATGTTTTAAAAAGAAATATCTTTTATGCAGTGATGCTTCCATCTTATTGGTTCTAGATAATTACCACTAAATTTTTATAATCAGTTTTTTGGTTTTGGTTTTTTGTGGTTTACAGGCCTGATGCAATTAAACCAAGGACTGGTTCTGGCACATAGGTTAGAAGTCCCTCTACTTTTATCCAGGAAAGAATTGGGGAATACTTAAGAACATGGCTTTAATAGAGCTAAACTGCTTAAATTTGAATTCCCGCTCTGCCATTCATTGCTTTTAGTTTTGTGCAAATAATCTAACTTAATTTCAGATTACGGTGTACGGTTTTTTCATCTATATAGCAGGAATAATGGTATCACTTACCACACAGGGTAGTTGTAAAGATTAAGTGAATTAGTAACTTGTATTTAGAATAGTATACTAGCTGACATATAATTGTGAAGTAAAATGATCAGAGTGATGGAATGATTTTCACATCTCTATTGAAGATTATTGGAAAGTTAAATATCAAAGACTTGAGGGGCCCCCTTTACAGATCCCTTTCCTTGTTTTTCCCCTGCTATTTCTGCAGCACAAATTCCCATCACCTCACTACTCCTAACCCTGTCTTTTCCGCATCATAAAATCACCAAGGCTCTGTTTGAGTTTCCATTCCTATTCTGAGGCCTGGAAGTTCTCTAGGCAGTTTGTTTGGGAATTCGTGGGGCTTGTCTCTTGTTTTTCCCTTCTCAGGAAGTACTGTCCTGGACTGCCTTTTGGCTTTCTAGTTGTTTAGGTGGAAGGGGAAATCTGGCCTGTTATCCCATCATAGTTGAAGTGTATTTCTCATTATCTTAATGTCCTTTTCCAACTCCTTATCCAGTATTAATTCTCTTTTTCAATCATTATAATCACTCCCTTCAATATGCTTTTGGCAAATGTGGAAGTTCTTGGTAAAAAAGCTAGTGTGTGAGATGATCCCAGATTTATTAACAATTCGAACGCCTTCCCACTTGCTATTCGGAGTAGCAGTGAAAGAAAGCAGAAGAGATTTTGTAGCAAGTTAATAGAGAGGAAGCTGCCTTCAATCAGTGGAAACATTACTAACTCAGGGTTCATGATTTGAAGATTCCTTTGCTTTTTCGGCGGGGTGGGTACTGGGGATTGAACCTAGGGCACTTAATCACTGAGCCACATCATTGGCCCTTTTTTTGTGTTTTATTTAGAGACAGGGTCTCGCTGAGTTGCTTAGGACCTCACTAAGTGCTGAGGCTGGTTTTGAACTTGCAGTCCTCCTGCTTCAGCTTCCTGAATTACTAGGATTATGGGCATGTGCCACCATACCTGACTTTCAATGCTTATTGATAAGGCATTTCCTTTTGTAGATAGGAGGTTTGGTATCCTATTGCTTAGTTATGATTTAATAATTTACTCTTAATTTAATAGAGAATAGGTCAAAAATTGCTTGCATCATTTTTGGAATCTGTTTTAATAGAAAGCATTCAGTTATTAAATTCTTCCTTTACTTGAATGTTAGGAGAAAATGGTTTTGTAGTTGATCTTGTATATTTCATGAGACGGAACAAAAAATATTTTCTTGCCAAATCTATTGGATTTCAGATCATAACCAGTATTTAATTTCTTTCAAGTACCTGCTATTCTAGTCCTCTGCACCATTTTGATTTTGAATTGCAGGATTTATACTATGTTTAATTTTTTTCTTTACTAGAGCTTTATAGTTATACATAATAGTTAGGTTCATCACAGCAAACTCATACATGCATGGAAATTGATACTACTATGTTTAATTTTATAAATTGCCAAAAGTGCTTATGGAAATAGACTTAGTTGAAATTAGAAAGTATTCTCTTATTAGGAGGATATTATGATTTACCCTGCCAAAGTCAAGGAAAAACAATTTTTTGGACAGTACTGGGGATTAAATTCTTAAAACTTATATGCTCTTTTCGTGATTCTTTCATATATGTTTATTTTCACACTCTTTTTCAAGAGGGAAAAGTAAATGAAGAAGTGAAGTTAACAGGAAAATAACAATAGTAGAAAAAGTAACGTGAAGCTAAACATAAGATTAGTAACATATTATCACAGGCTCACAAATCTGACCGAATTTCTCATTATGAGAGGAGCAAAGTTACCTATGTAATTAACTTAAGTTCTTAAGATAAAAGCAAACCAGTTACTGAAGGAAGAAGAACAACTAATTCTGGTACTAAGTTTTGAGTGAATATCTTCTATCAGCCCTTATACAGAATACTGTGTGTTGGATATGTTAGAAGCATTCACTTGGGGCAAGACAGGAGGAGGAGCTGTGTGAATATAAGAAGCATCACTTGTTTTCACTCTTGTAAGATTTTAGTAGTTTTTAACCTTTTGGGATCATAGACTTTCAAACATATTTATGTAGTTTGATCTTACTCAAGATATTCTGATCCAGTAGGTGTGTGGTAGGCTTTAGGAGTCTATATGTAGACTCACCACCCCAGGTGATATTGATGTGGGTTATTGTCAGACCATGTTTTGAGAAACTGTTTCAGGATTATAATTTCAGGGAACTTGCAGTCAGGACATCAAGCTCAGATTAAGAATTTGATTTACTCTTAATTTAATAGAGAATAGGTCAAAAATTGCTTTATCATTTTTGGAATCTGTTTTAATAGAAAGCATTCAGTTATTAAATTCTTCCTTTACTTGAATATTAGGAGAAAGTGGTTTTGTAGTTGATCTTGTATATTTCATGAGATGGAAGAAAAAATGTTTTCTGGGGGGGTATAACTCAGTGATAGAGCACTTACCTAGCATGTAAATGGCCCTGTTGGGTTCAATCACCAGCACCTGTAAGTGGGGAAAAAAAAGAACCTGTGATTAGTAAGCAATGTCCTCAACATTTGTATAAAAAAAACATTATGAATTCCATAAGGTGTTTTGTGCTGGTATATTAGAAAATTAATGACTTTTGTTAATATATTAGCCAAAACAAGTCACATGGGCAGATACATTTAACTTGAAAAGGAACAGAACTAGTGATTAATACACATGAAGTCTTTCTCCCTTTCTTTTTGGTAATGTAATGAATTAATGGGCTCTTTTCCTCCTAATGTTGAACCATTTTCACAGTCCTGGGATAAACTATGTACGATTATGAGGAATCATTGTTCTGGTATACCACTTGTTTGGTTTGGTTGTATTTGGGCTTTGTTTATGTTATTTATTTATTTTGTTTTTTGATACTGGGAATTTAACCCAGGGACATTTTACCACTGAACCACATCCCTAGCCCTTTTTATTTTGAGACAGGGTTTCTCTGAATTGCTTAGGGTCTTGCCAAGTTGTTGAAGCTGACCTTAAACTTGTGATCTCAGCCCCCTGAGCCACTGGAATGACAAGTGTGTGCCATCACACCTGGCTGCTAGTATTTGTTTAGATCTTTGCATCTGTGTTCTGTAGTAAAATTAGCTTAGAGTTTTATTTCTTTTGTTCTCCATTTAGTGTCAAGGTTTTGTTGGCATTATAAAATGGATGAGTACCTTTCCATATTTTCATCCCCAATTTTGAGAGCTTATGTAGATTTCCAACATACAGGTAACCCTCTCCACAGTTCCACATCTGTGGATTCAACCAACCATGGGTTGAAAATATTCAGGAAAATATTGTACAGACCTTTAAACATGTATACACTTTTTTCTTGTTATTTCCCAATAATACAGTACAACAACTATTTACATAGCATTGACATTAGGTAATATAAGTAATCAAGAGATGATTTAAAGTATATGTAGGTAATATGCAAGCAGTATATCATTGTATGTAAGGGACTTGAGCCTCTGAAGCTTTGGTATCCATGTGAAGTCCTGGAAGCAGTCACTGTGGATACCAGGGAGCAACTGTTCTTTTTATGAAGCTCGGGGCAGCCCTTACTGCTGATCCTGAGTAGAAAAGCTCCTAGAATTTACTGAAAGCTGTTGTAATCTTAGTTACTATTCATTATAGGGAAAGGATTCAGATTAAGATCTGCCAAAGGAAGAGGAGAACAGGACAGTCTAGGAGGGATTCAAACATGGAACTTCTGATGTCCTCTTCCTGTGTAGTCAGCACACATTTTTCTTCTGGCATCAGAATGTGACAGTATGCTAATCAACCTATCAACCTCTCCTCCTCATCCCCTCTGTGCAGTGCTGAAAATTGAATCCAGAGTCTCATGTATGATAGACAAATGGTCTACCATTAAGCTGTACCCCACCCCAGTTTTTCTCTTAAAATTTCAGCCTCCATCTTTTTCTCTCTCTCTTATCTGTCCAACCCCTCCTTCAGCCCCCCTCTTCCACCCACTCCTAAATGTCTGTGATGCTGGGGATTGAATCCAGGGCTTCATGTATGCTAGGCTGAAGTTCTACCATTAAGCTATATCCCCATCTCCAGTTTTTCTCTTTTATGGTTTTCTTCCTATGACTTCTTGATATAAGCCTAGAGGGATTCCATTATGGAAAGCTGGCTCTTTTAAATTTGAGCTTTGCATTTCTCTAGGTAGCCCTTAAAAGACAAAAGCTACAAGACACTTTTGATATAATTGCATTTAAATTAAAGTACTTTTTTTTTTTTTTTTAAAGAATAAAGGTTCTCTTCAGTTTGAAGACAAGTGGGATTTCATGCGTCCGATTGTTTTGAAGCTTTTACGCCAAGAATCTGTTACAAAACAACAGTGGTTTGATCTGTTTTCGTAAGTAATTTATTAATTCTGTTGCTACCATAAAGCTAATTTTGATGTCTTTCTGTACCCAAATGGAATGTGTTATTCAGGATGGTCTGTTTACCTGTTTAAAGTTATTACTAGTTTTGTTGGGGGTCCCCAAGACTTTCCTTAGGTTCATTAAGGACTCACAGGATGGAACATAAAGTCATACTCATGGCTATGACTTACTATAGTAAAAGGATACAAATGAAAATTGCCAAAGGGAAAGGGCACATACAGTGAAGTTGGGGGAGGGGAGGAAGGCAACAAGCACAAGTTTCTAAGAGACCTCTCCCAGGGGAGTTACACAGGGCACAGTAAATTTCCCCAGCAACAAGATTAACAACTTGTGATATGTTGTCTACCAGAGAAACTTGATAGAGACTCAGTGTCCAGGGTTTTTATAGGAACTGATTACATAGTATGTGCCTGGCACGTACCAAAATTCTAGACTACCTGAAAGACAGCAGGTGTTCAGTGTAAACCAAATTGTTTATATAAATAGTTTAGGTACAGTGGGCCACTATTCTCAGGAAAGTGTAGGAAATTGTTGACTACTTACGTTCTCCAATGCCAACCAAAGGATAACCTTACAAGCAGGCATTTCTAAGGAATTCAGTGTGGGCTTTGCTGTGTTAACTCTTGTCCTTTGAGTAAAATGTCTTTATAGCAAAATTATTGTTAGTAGGCCTCCAGGCAGCAGGATAAGACCAATATGTAGTATTGATCTCAATTATACCTTTTGCCAGGAGAGCTGGGGATGTGGCTCAGCGGTAGAATTCTTGCCTTGCGTGTGTGAGGTCCTGGTTTTGACCCCTAGTACTGACACACACACACACACACACACACACACACACGTATATATTTTCCCCCTACCTTTTAGAGGGCCCACAGTTCTGTATCTGTAGATTCAACCAACTATGGATCGAAAATGTACTTTTTAAATTATACCAACTTTAATCATGCACAGACTTTTTTCTTGTCATTTCCTAAACAATACAGTATAACAACTATTTACATAGTTATTATGAGTAATCTAGAGATTATTTAAAGTTTTTTTTCTGCAGTATTGGGGGACAAACCCAAGGCTTCATGCATGCTATGCAAGTGCTCTACTGATCTACATCCCCAGATCCCTTATTTAAAGTGTATCTAGCCAGCACTATGGCTTATGCCTATAATCCCAGCAGCTCCAGAGGCTGAGACAGGAGGATCCTGAGTTCAGAGCCAACTTCAGCAACATAGAGGCACTAAGCAAGTCAGTGAGATCCTGTTTCTAAATAAAATACAAATAGGCTGGTGATGTGGCTCAGTGGTTGAGTGCCCCTGAGTTCAATCCCTGGTACCAAAAATAAATAAAGTATATCTAGGTAATACACAAATACTGTGTCATCCAGTGTATGACACTGGATTTAGCAAGCCAAAACAAATTCCATTAGCCATAAAGTTTACCTTAGAAAACCAAGTGATTTTCCTCCTTCAGTTTCTGTATGAACCATGTTTGTTTTGTTTGTGTGTGTGTGTTTTAAACAGTCTTGCTAAGTTGCTTAGGCTGGCCTTGAACTTGTGATCCTTCTGCTTTAGCCTCCTGAGTAGCTGGGATTATAGACTTGTGCCACCACATCCAGTGAATCTTAAAAAAAAAAAAAAAAAAAAAAAAAAGATGGTCTGAGGCATCAATTTAGGCAAAGAGATAGTAAGTTGAAGCAAACCTGAAAGTTTTCCAGGATTGTATCAAGGTGATGATGGCCAGAGCACACACACAAATGTAATCTTAGAGGACAAATGTGATATTCTTGGAAACAAGTTTTCAATTGTTAGTGTTCCCTAAGTAAGACATACCTTAGTCAGGTAGTCCAGATTAACAAGGCCCCACTGTTGCCTCCTATTGTGGGACCTTTCACCTTAGGGTTCCAAGGCCAGTAGTACAATATGTTTAATTCAGTTCAGGTGTTGGTTTCTGATGACTTGCCTGATGTCAGTTTTTGCTTATCTGTCACAGTAGTTCATTTGCCTCACTAGTGTGAACAACATCTGGAGGTGTTTTACATGGAAGTACAGAAACTGGGGCTTGAGGGGCTGAGGTTGTGGTTCAGTGGTAGAGCACTTGCCTCACACATGTGAGGCACTGGGTTCGATCCTCAGCACTGCATAAAAATAAATGAATAAAATAAAGGTGTTGTATCCATCTACAACTAAAAAATATTTAAAAAGAAAGAAAGTAAAGGAAGAAACTGGGGCTTTAAAAATTTTTCAAGATGGGCTTATGTTACCTCCTACACTATTTTCCTTGTTCATTCATCTATTAAACAGCCTAGAAAAGATATTTCTTTCTGTGGGCAGCTGTATTTAATAGCTAAAACAGCCTTAATAATGTATGTTTACCAGGAGGGGTGAGGAGAAGGGAAGAGAAATAGCGTTAAGTTATTAATCTGTTGCAAGCTGTAGCTAATCTGGAAAGCTAAACACAAGTCAGTAGCAGTGTGATCTCAAGACTGGGTCAGGAGTCCAATCTGTAATGAGTGGGTAAAGGATTAACATTTTGTGGTTTGCCTTATCTCAGTTTGTAACATTTAGCAGGAACCACAGTGAGGAGTGCAGTTGTTAGTCTCTATATTAGTATTTAGAGCCAATTAGCCACTATATTTTTGGATGGTCTTGTCAAAGAATAAGTCCTTCTCTCTGGACATCTGTAAGCGATTGAGACAGTCCAATTAGAATCCATGATGTTTTCATAGGTTATGGATCCACAAAAGAGTGTTATGTATTTATTTATAGTACTTGGGATTAAACCCAGGGTACTCTACCCACTTAGCTACATCCCCAATCCTTTCAATTTTTTGAGACAGAGTCTCACTAAGTTGTTGAGGCTGGCCTTGAACTGGCCTTGATCTCCCTCAGTCTCCCAAATTGCTGGGATTACAGGTGTGCCACCACCATGTCCAGCAGAAGAGCACCTTTTAAATATTAAACATCTTCAAGGCACAGTCATGTTTATGGAGCATATTCCTGCTTCCAGTTTAGCACAGCTTGTGTTGAGATTGAAATAGCCCAAGCTCAGAATCGGGTTTCAGCCTAGAGTTGGATTCAGGCAATTAAGATATGTGAGTTCAGGACTTCAGAAAAGCCTTTGGCTTTTCTTTGACAATGGCAAAGCTAAGATGTTGCAGCCTTCACAAACATGTTCTAAGTCCAGATGACAAGCAAGCATATCCTAAGCCTATTATATCTTGTCTAGTCTTGGAGTCCCAATTGATCCACTCAAATATATGCACTAAGCTTGAAAAATCATCAGCCTCTAATCAGTCAGACATCTGATTTCACAAGAGCTTAGTAGTAATGCAAAACTGCTTTTTAAAACTACCAAACTGAAAAAGCAAAACAAAAACTCTCCCAAATTGTAATTCCATCTTGCAATTTCCTTTGTTTCTTTGTTTGTATCCCTTTTTCTAGAGACCCCCAATAGATTAAAAAATCATTGTTGATATCATCTACAATAAATTTTATATAGAAATTTATTCTCTTTCTAGTGCTCAGAGTTTTAAAATACCAGTTTCTTCACTAGCAGGGAAAAAAAAATTATAGACTACTTTTTTTCGTAACTTTTCCTGATTGAGGTGATCCATCTAATATGTATGTATATATGTATTTTTGTGATGTTGGGGATTGGATTCAGGGTCTTAGGTATGCTAGGCAAGCTCTACCACTTCTGTGAAATGACAAACATAGTACATCAGTTTTTATCATATCTAGGTATAATAGCAATAAAATACAAAGCCATCTTTCACCATCTCCCCGCTTTTTTCCTCATTACACATTTAATTAAACCCCTAGTTGTACATCAGCATTCATAGGATTAATATTATAGTTGCTGGGAGATCCTGACTAAAATGCATGGAATAAAAAGAGACTAGGCTATGTAAAGCTTTGCACCAGCCCCAGGCTCTGATTTAACTATTATTTGCTCATACTTAGAGGGGAAAAAAAAAAAAACCATAAATGTTTAACATTTTGAGTTCATCCAGAATTCACTTTTGGGAGCTTTGGGGACCCCCTCCCCTTTAAGAACAAAACCTAGACACAATTGAGAGGGTCAATTCCCCTGGAGTTAGATCTGTCCTTTTGAAATTTCATAGATAACTTTTACCTCTTACAACAGCTAGAAGCTCAGCTGCTATTTCAAATCATGGTTGATTTCATAGCCACTCAGCAAGAGTGTCAACCTGCTGCTTCATCCTGCCTTGTGACTCCTGACACTAACCATGTCAGCAGTCCCGAGATCATCCTAGGTTCAGCAGTTGCTATAATAATTAATACCTTTATTTATTTATGTATTTATTTTTATGATGTGTTGAGGATTGAAGCCAATGCTTCATGCATGAGAGGCAAGTGTTCTACCACTGAGCTACAACTCCAGCCCCGAGGTTTGGGGTTTTTTTTATAGCATTCACTGGACACAGTGGCTCATGCCTGTGATTCCAGCAACTCAGGAAGATCACAGTTTGAGGCCAGCCTGGGCAACTTCGGTGAGATCCTGTCTCGAAACAAAAGTTGGCTCAATGGTAAGATGCCCCTGGATTCAATCCCCAGTACTGCAAAAAAGAAAAAAAAAAAAAATCAGTTTATAGCATTTATATATACATACATTTTTCTTAAATTATTTGGTAATCTTATAAATAATACATTGACTCTACCAGTTGATTGGATATTCTTTGATTTTATTATTGGGTGCTCTTTGTTAATATGATTTATCATCTAGGGTAATGTTTTCTGAATACTCCTCAGTGGAGGAAAAAAGCATAGAATGGTGATATTCCCTGCTTAAAGTATTTTTCTAAGCAGAAATAGTAATCTTGTACCTGCCATATTTGGTGGCCTTGATCTTCTTGGAGTACCTTAAAGCACCTTCATACCTCAAAATACCTCATTATGTAATCCTTTCAGATAAAATGATTGTGTATATCTTATCATGGCATCATCAAAGTTATGTGACAGTAATTAAGACTCTTCTAAAAATTTAGCCATATTTTGATTAGATTAATCATTAAAATTTAAGGCCCTTTATCTTTCTATGTCTGATCAACTAAAACAATGTGTTAATATTAACTATATTGATTATTTGAAATTTCTTCCCCCTTTCTCATAATCTGTGTCGAGTGCTATTGGTGTTTTGGGTGGGTAGCAAAAGAGCATGTCCTGGATATTGTGCAATATTTATCAGCTCTGGTTTTTACCTTTGTCAGTCTCCAGTAGTGGACACTCCCTGTGTGCCTCCCTACCCCCTATTAATGAAACAAAAAGAAATTTTCATGTGTTTCTGTGTATCCTTTTGGGGAAGTGGTAGCTCCTTCCATTGAGAACTGCTGTTCAAGATCCATGGTGTTAGGTGATTCTTATCACTGAGCTACATTCCCAGCCCTTTTTATTTATTTTTTATTTTATTTTTTTAAGAGAGAATTTTTTAATATTTATTTTTTAGTTTTTGGTGGACACAGTATCTTTATTTTATTTTTATATGGTGCTGAGGACCGAACCCAGCACCCCGCGCACGCCTGCCAAGCGCGCTACTGCTTGAGCCACATTCCCAGCCCCCCAGCCCTTTTTATTTTTGAGATAGGGTCTCACTAAGTTGCCTAGGGCCTCACTATGTTGCTGAGGCTGGTTTTGAACTTGTGATCCTCCTGCCTCAGCCTCCCAAGCTGCTGGTATTACAGGCATGTTCCATCATGCCCAGTTTATTATTCAGTTATAAAAGATGTTTCTTTCATTACTAAGTTGGTTTTTATAACATCATTTTCTCGTTTCCCTGTTTATCTCATCTCGGTTGTCTTAGCCAACTCATCTTTGTGTGCCCCTTAAATGTTTATTTCTTCCACAGCTCCATTTTCTTCTTATTCTTTTACCTGAATACTCATGTCTATATAAGCAGTCTAGATTATTCTCCAGGGTTGCCATGTGGCCACTTACTTCCTGCATAAATCTGTTTCCATATGTACTTCAGATTCAGAATGATAAAAATGTTATTCATAGTCTGAACCAAAAATCTGGAAGCTATCTTTGAATATTCTGATTTTTATTCCTTTATGTCCAGTTGATTACTAGGTATTATAGATTTTTATTAAATATCTCTTGAATTGAACTTCATTCCAGGTGTTTTTTGTTTGTTTGTTTGTTTTTTGCCATTGTCTGTTTGAAGGATTATAGTCATTCTCTCTCCCTTTCTCTTTTTCTATGTCTCTGTATATTAATTGCTGTATAACAAATTACTCTAAAACTTAGCAACTAAACCCACAAATGTTTATTATTTCAGAATTTCTGAGTTAGGAATGATAATGGTTTCACTGACTCAGCATCTCTCATGAGGTCACAGTCAAGCTTTCAGCAAAAGATTTATGCCTAGTTCAAATAGGGCTGAATAATCTTCCAAGCTCACTCACATGATCTTAGCAGGTCTCAGATCTTCATGTGCCCTTGACTGAAGACTTTAGTCCTCTCATACGGCTGTTTATAGCTTGATTTCCCTAGAGAAAGTCCAGTTGTATATCCTTTAACAATAAGACTACATTCTGAAAAACGTATCATCGGATGATTTCCTTATTCTGTGAACATCATGGAATGTACTTTTCACAGCCTACATAGTATAGATCAATCACTCAAGGTATCCTCTTGATAAAATCAAGAAAAACGCAATTAACGTGAGATGATTGAGACCACTGCCAGCACAACATGATATCCCGTTTTACAATAAACTTTATTTTTTAATAAGTAGAAGGAGTGCACTCTTTTTTAATGAGGTGACTTTTTAAAATAGCTTTATTTTATTCATTTACTTTTTATGTGGTGCTAAAAATTTAACCCTAGCCCAGGAGTACACTCTTTTTTTTTTAATATATTAATTTTTTTAGTTGTAGTTGGACACAATGTCTTTATTTTATTTATTTTTATGTGGTGCTGAGGATCGAACCTAGGGCCTCGCACGTGCTAGGCCACAACTCCAGCCCCCAGGAGTACACTCTTAATAAAAATATAGTAAACTCATAAGCCAATAATGTCATTCATTAGCATTATTAAGTATTGCATACTGTACAGAATTGTATGTGGTATACCTTTATATACCTAGCAGTGCAGTAGATGTGTTTATACCAGCATCACTAACATGAGTTATACCTATGCTGTGACATGATGATATGACATGATGATGACTATGATATCACTAGGTGATAGGAATATTTCAGCTCCATAATAATCTTATGGGGCACTGCCATATACGTGACTCTCATTGAAACATTCTCTGGTGCTTAAGTGTAATCTGAAAAGAGACAGTGCTCTTAAGACCTAAGCCATGGTATTTTAGAACATAATTTTGGACATGACAAGCCATTACTTCTACTCTATGCTCTTGATTATGCAGACAAATCCTTGTACACTGTGGTGGGAAACTATACAAGTGTATGAACACCAGGAGGCATGGATCATTGGGGGAGGGCATCTCAGACACTACTTCAAGTCCTGTGTGCATAGTCTCTTAGGAAACATTTTACTTTTTGAGGGTTGCCAGAATAGCTACCTATTAAATCATGTGTATTAATTATATTTCTAAATTCTCTTACGTCTTTAACTTTTTCTACTAGATTTTCAAATGTAGATAGTTTGTGATAGATGCTGTTCCTTAGTTAAGCCAACACCCATTCCCAGTTCTCTTTTTACTTGTATACCTTCCACTACAGAGTCTGGTTACTTCCTGTTTACTTCTTTGGCCCTCCTTGATGCTTGGGTTGCTCTGTGACACAGTGCTGGAACTACATCTCCAGGAGACTTGTAGGAAAGTTTTTTGCTTTCCAAGATGAGCTAAATTAATGTGCGTGGCACTGTCCTCCCTTTCTTCCCTTTGTAGTCACAGAGATAAGAGGCCAACATACTAAGATGGTAGAGTGGAAAGAAAAGGTCCTGGTGAGTCTCTGAACAGACACTAATAATTGCCTACTTCTAGACTTCTTGCTATGTGAGAAAAATACCATCTTAATGGTTTAAGTTGCTATTAATTGAGTTTATTTGGTTTTAGCCAAAGGCATCTTTTTTTTTTTTTTAAACCAGGGATTGAACCCAGAGGCACTCAACTATTGAGTTACATCCCCAGTCCTTTTTATTTTATTTTGATACAGGATCTCGCTAAGTTGCTTAAGGCTTTACTAAGTTGCTGAGGCTGGCTTTCAACTTGGGATCCTCCCTCCTCAGCCTCACTCAGATTATAGATGAGCAATACTGCACTTAACTAGCCAAATGCATTTTAACTGATAAAAGGATATGTAAAGTATTCCTATGTATTTGTGTCAATGTGGGCTTTTTTTTCCCAAGCTCTTACATTTATAATTATTTTTGGCTTTCTATTTATATGTACATGTGTGTACATATAAATAGATTGACATATCTTCTAAATAATGCTTTTATCAATTATAATATTTCTTCTTACTACTTCTTTTAACTGTAAATTTCTCTTTGGGCCAGACACTGTACTGTATACCTGTAACC
Source organism: Callospermophilus lateralis (assembly GCF_048772815.1). Lineage (NCBI taxonomy): Eukaryota > Metazoa > Chordata > Mammalia > Rodentia > Sciuridae > Callospermophilus > Callospermophilus lateralis. The sequence continues at coordinate 119,295,355 of NC_135306.1, read as the reverse complement.
CCAGTTACTTGGGAAGCTGAGGCAGGAGGAGCTCAAGTTCAAGGCTAGGCTGAGCAATTTAGTAAGACTCTATTTCAAAATAAAAATTTTAAAGGTTGGGGATATAGCTCAGGGGTAAAGTGCTCCTGATTTAATCACTAGTACCTGAAGGGTAGTAGAGTGGTGGGGTGGTGGTAGATAATCCTCTTTGGGTGATACCAATATTTCCATTCTTTTTTTTTTTTTTTTTTGATTTGTGTTTGGTGTTTTATAAAATAAACTGTTTTGAGGTATATGTGTGTATGTATACATACACTTTTATGATAAAATGCACACAAACCTTATTATGTTAGCTTTATGATTGTACAATTCAGTGGCATTAATTATATTCACAGTGTTGTGCAAATATCAACACTGTCCATTCTCAGAACTTCTTTATTATACTAAACAGAAGCTCCGTACCCATTAATCAATTAACTCTTCCAGACAAAGTGACACATACCTATAATCCCAACTAACTGGGGTGGTAGTGAGGTAGGAGAATCCTAAGTTCAAGGCCATGAACAATTTAGCAAGATCCTGTCTAAAAATAAAAAGGGCTGGATTTTATTTTTTAGCTCAGTGGCAGAGTACCCTGGGTTCAGTCCCCAGTACTGTAAAAAACAACTTTTCTTCCCCCAGCCCCGTACCCCTGGTAACCTCCATTCTACTTTCTGCTATGAATTTGCCTAACTAGGTATTTCATAAATATTAGTCCTTCTTATCCACAGTTTCACTTTGTGTGGTTTCAGTTACCTATTATCAGCTCTGGTCTGAAAATATTAAATGGAAAGTTCCAGAAATAAACACTTCATAAGTTTTAAATTGTATGCTTTTCTGAGTAGCATGATGTGCTGTCCCACATCATCTTGCCTGGGTCATAAATCATCCCTCTATCCAGAATATCCATACTATATATGCTACTCTGTTAGGCACCCAGTAGGCTTCTTGATTAGTAGTTGAAGGTAGTTGCATCCCAGTGTTTAGATAACTCTTACTTTACTTAATAATGTCCCCAAAGCACGTGAGCAGTGGTGCTGGTAATTCAGATATGGGAAAGAGAAGCTGTTAAGTGTTTCCTTAATTAGACTACATCATAAGTATGTCTGTATGGGGAAAAAAAAACATAGTGCTATTTGACATTTCAGACATTGACAGGGAGGTCTTGGATCATGTTTTTCGAGACTCAAGGGGAACTGCTGTAAGCAGAATTATACAGTATTTGTACTCTGAAAAACATATTCCTTTTGTGTGGTGGAGGGGGTTGGGGATTGGACCTAGGGCCTTTAGCAAGCTAAGCATACACTCTACCAGTGAGCTACACTCCCAGTCTGCATTCCATCCTTCCGTCCCTCCCTCCCTTTCGTCTTTCTTTTGGGCAGCACTGTGGATCCAACCTAGGCTTTGAACATGTTAGTCAAGTACTGCTGAGCTGTTTCCAGCCCTGCATGCTGTGTCTTTTAATGGATCATTTATTTCAGTTTAAGTTTAATATTATGTCTGATGTTCTTGTTTTTATTACTTTTATCACTCTAGAATTTATGAGGTATTATAGTTTCTTTAGTTTTCTTTTCCTTGTTTTTGTTAAGTTGAAAAGTTTACTTCTATGAATAGTTATCTTCCTGTGTCTTACACTCAGAAGCATCCCATAGTGTTATTATTGATTGGAAGCAACATCTTATTATTTTTATGTTACTATTTTAGTTTTTTTCTATCCAAAGAAATTAAAATCTTAGGAATACTTTTCATCTTTTGCTTTTCCTTTTCACCTGCTCCATCTCTTTATTCCTGTAAAATCTTTGAAAAGCAATTATTTCCTTCTTCTCCCGTTCCTCAACTCCAAGATTTTTCTGATATAGTTCAGCATTTACAAACAACTTTCCTTATAGCATATCCTTTTTTAAAAAGCATTTTGGCTGTATATTCCAAAGAGTATGTTCTTATTTGTTATGGCCTAGCTTTTCATGTATTTGTTGCTCACTATTGCATCTTCCCTTTTATCTTGAATTATAATCTTTGATATAACAGTGCATGCACCTATATGGATAAATATCAGAAGCAATGCTGAGTGGAAAAATTATCTGAAAAAGTTGTTATTTGATAAGAAGATTTACATAAAGTTAAAAAATTCTCATAATACTTGGTAAAACTTGAGGGGGAAAAAAAGTTCCACTTGTTTATTTCTTGGGAGGTAGGGAGGAGGGTAAGAACAGGAAAAGGAACATAAAGAGCTTTATGGATATCATATAATACATTCCTTGAATATAGAACATTACTTAAAATGTGTATAAAAATTGACCAGGAAATTCACCATGCTCTGTTATGTGTTTTGGGGGAAAAAAAAAAGTGTACATTGAGAAACCTTCCTCCCTGTTGAAGCAAAGGAGGTTGAGAAAAAAGAACTAGGGAAAATGTACCTGATCACTCAAAAGTTTGTTAGGTAAGATTTCTTCACCCCCCAACCCACTTAGGTAAAATTTCTAGGAAGCTCTCCAACCCCATCTTTTTTACCGCACCATTCCTCTTTTCTTATGAAACTCAAGTCACAGTTAAGCCCTTTGACATATACAGGGCATTGGTTTGAGTATGTCAGGGATACTAAGATAGGCCTGTATGGGGTAGGCACAGGACTCCTTTGATGGGTGACTTTGGCTCTAGAACCCTTCACCAGCTTTAATCAACCTTGTTATAACTGCACTGCAGTCTAGGACTCTTGCTGCCCATCTACCTTTCTTTACCCTTACAGAGATCAGACCTACATTTTCTTGCTCACTTTCCATATGCCTTCAAGTCATTCCCTCAATGTATCTCCTATTTCTCATCCTATCTGCTTCTTGAAAGATCTAAACTAATGCAGGAGTCAGTGTGAACTGCCTAGCATATAGTAAGCCAGAACTGTGTATATTAATATTGTTATGGAAAACTAAATAACAGATAATGGTAACTGTGGTATTGGACATGTCCAAATCAGGGATATTTAGGAGATAGTTACAATATAGAAATATATTTAATACCAGTATATGTTCAGAAAATTAATTTCTTAATTACCACATTATAGAGCAGGGATACTTAGAACAAAATAGTTTGCCAAGCACAGTTTCACAAATCTCTAATCTCAGCTACTCCAAAGGCTGAGGAAGGATGATCACAGGTTCAAAGCCAGCCTCAGCAATTTAGCACGATTTTTGTCTCAAAAATAAAATATAAAAAGGACTGGAGATAGAGCTCAGTGGTTAAATGCTTCAGGGTTCAATCCCCACTAGTGTGGTGGGTTGGGGGAAGGATCTTAGGTTGAGGATTCATTTAATTAAAAAAAATATATATATATAGGGAAGCTGGGGATATAATTCAGTTGGTAGAGTGCTTGCCTAGAATGGACAAGGCCCTGGGTTCAATCCCCAACACCACCACCACCACCCCAAAAAAAAGTAGAGACACACATACACACACACACACACAGACACACAGACAGACAGACAGACAGACACACACACACACACACACGGGTATACATATATATATATATATATTTTTTTTTTTTTCATTCTCTAGGGATGCATTCAATAGATAATGGAAGCTTTGACATAAAGATTATCCAAAAAAAACCCCAAAATATCTCCAGAATTATATGTTAATAACCAAATAATTTGCCTTCTGATAAAATGTCAGCTTTATAAGTTCAGTTTTTTTTGTTTTTTGGTACCAAGGATTGAAACCAGGGCCACTTTACCTCTGAGCCACATCCCCAGCCCTTTTTATTTATTTTGAGACAGGGTCTCACTAAGTTGCTTAGGGCCTTGATAAGTTGCTGAGGCAGACTTTGAACTTGTGATCCTCCTATCTGAGCCTCCCAAGTTGCTGGGATTACAGGTGGGTGCCACCACTCCTGGCAAAGTTTTTATGTACTAATTTATGATAGCTTTTTGTTGTTTTTATTTTGGGTTTAAATTAAGGAGACAGTTGTCCCTGTAATGAATAGACAGGAGAAGCTGTGAGATATGCTTTAATGGGTTTTAATATCTAATTTTCTTAAAAAGATAGTTTATATCTGTTGTAAGGACATACTTGTTTTTGCACAAGAAAATGTTAGTAAGTTAGCTTTGGGGAGTGAGATTGAGATATGAAGATATGCCTTTTTTTTTTTAAAGAGAGTGAAAGAGAGAATTTTAATATTTATTTTTTAGATACAACATCTTTGTATGTGGTGCTGAGGATCGAACCCGGGCCGCATGCATGCCAGGCGAGCACGCCACCGCTTGAGCCACATCCCCAGCCCCGAAGATATGCCTTTATAATGAAATTTTATATAGTAAAAGAGAATTAAGAAGGAAAATGCAAATAAAAACAGATGTATTTGTGTGAGACAACTTAGAGTGCTTGATTCTTGGGAATGAATTCAAGCACCATTAGCTTAATGTACCACGGTCCATGGAAGCTGGCCTATACAGATCTTAAGATGATTTTTTTTTTCTGTTCCTGTTCCATTAATAATGTCTGTTTACTTTATTATTTTTAACAGGGATGTGCATGCAGTCTGTCTCTGGGATGATAAAGGCCCAGCAAAAATTCATCAGGCTTTAAAGGAAGATATCCTTGAGTTTATTAAGCAAGCACAGGCAGTAAGTTCTGTATCTTTTTTTTTTTTTTTTTTTTTGGTGCTGGTGTTTGAACCTAGGGCCTCTCACAGATGCTAAGCATATACTCTACTGCTGAGCTATATCCCAGCCTCAGTTTGGTTATACAACTACACAGACAATATTATATTTTGTGATTTTGAAAGTAAGAATTCCTTAATCCCAGCAGCTTTAGAGACTGAGACAAGAGGATCATGAGTTCAAAGCCAGCCTCAGTAAAAGCAACTCAGTGAGACTCTGTCTCTAAATGAAATACAAAATAGGACTGGGGATGTGGCTCAGTGGTTCAGTACCCCTGAATTCAATCCCTGGTACCTCCCAAAAAATAAAGTAAGACTTTCTGAAGTAATTTAAAATATTATATTGACTTCTGACACATCTGTTTATTTAAAAAAGAAATGATTGTCATTTGTTGGATGTTTACCTCTTATTGTGATAATTTCTGTCTATTAGCTCTAATTAAAAGATGCTATAAGGAATTTAGTTTTTTATACATTTTTTTAGAAGTTTCCATTGTCATTATATTTTGGCCCTAGGTTAATCCACATAAATCTTTTTTTCATCTCATGACCTCTTTCAGGTGGATAGTAATTTTCTTCAATTCTAGATACTTCTCTGAATAAAAAATCCTGGGAGTGTCCTTTGTTTTGCTGTTGCTGCCTGAAGTCAGCATTCTTGTGTTGGTATTATGAGTAAAATTTTAATTTTACTTAAATGAGGACAAAGGTCATTTAGGCCATTGGTTCATTATACAAGCATTAATTTTGTTTTGTTTTCATTGACACCTTTTGTTTTTTTTGAAAAATGAATGCAGAAGTAATGTATTATTTTGAAACAACATTAGCAAAATGAATGAATCCCTTACCACTTTGGGAAGTGGCCTAAGAACATGAAATTTTTCTTTTGTATAAAATGAAAACTAGAGGGCTAGAATTTCTTATTCTCTAGGTAAATCTTTGTCTTGTACAACATTTGTAAATGTTGTTTGTTAAAAATGTTAAATACTAATAGCTGCTTAGCAATTCAAAATTAAAAACGAGTTTTTCTATATAGAACTCAAAGGAAGATATTCAAATCAAGTATATGACTGGTGTATATTTAATTCTGCTGGTAGCCACTGCCATGATAGGATAAGAATGATGGGTAATATTTACAAAACTGTTTTAGTGATAATAAGTTTTTTAAGATTATAGTTTTATAGGAAATGATCTTTTAATGAAAATAAATCCTGTTTTTAAGCTTTAATTAATGAAATTAAATGTTTCAAATCAATTAAAACTATGCATAAAACTGACTTAGAAATACCTTTTCCATTTGGATTAGAAAATATGAACTTTTCTGTTTATAACTTTTGGTAAAGATAAATTATGTTTATTTCAAATTGATAGTTTTGTTAGTTTCTGGAAATAGGCTAATAAAGATTCATCTTAAATTAGGTGTGATATACTTATAATCCTAGGTACTAGGGAGACTGAGGCAGAAGGATTCCATGTTTGAGGCCAACCTGGACAATTTAGCAAGACCCTCAGCAATTTAGTGATAAAACATTTATTCTCAATGGGCTGTGGTTATGCCTCAGTGGTAGAGCACTTGTCTGGTATGTGTGAGGTCCTGGATTCAGTTCTCAGCACCACATACAAATAAATAAATTAAATAAAGGTCCACCCACCAATGACTAAAAAAATATTTTAAAAAAATATTTATTCCAAAAGTAAAAAACAAAAATGGCTGGGGATGTAGCTTAGTGGTAAAGTGCTACTGGGTTCAATCTCCAGTATGAAAAACAAACAAAATCTTCTTAGACATTGTTAACAGTTGTTTAAAAATGTAGTTACTTAATACTAGCAAACAAAATATGTAAGAATTTCACTATAACATGGCCCGATAAAGTCTAGAATATGTATCTGAGGAAGGGCCGGACTTGCCTGTAATCCCAGTGACTGGGGAGTCTGAGGTAGAAAGATGCCACGTTCAAGTCCAGCCTCAGTAATTTAGTGAGTCCTTAAGCAATTTAGCAAGACCCTGACTCTAAATAAGAAATAAAAAGGGGTGGGGACTTGGCTCAGTGGTTGAATACCTCTAGGTTTAATCCCCAGTTATGTGCCCCTGCCCCCAAAAAATTTTGAAAGAACTTAAGACCACTGATACAGAGCAGTTAAAACTGTAGGAATATCAATGGCAGACATGAGTATATAATTTTAAAAGATTTTTTAACTCGAGAATATCTAGCTTTGTGATTCATTTGAACTTACCTTGTTAGGAAGAACCATATTTCCCAAATAAGAAAGGTACTATGCATTAAAATGTTTATGGCATTATTTAAAATGATGCAAAAAAGGGTCTGGATAGCTCACTGGTAGATTACCAGAGGTATATTTGTGGGGGTGAGGGGGTGCTAGGAGTTAAAGACCAACCTAGGCAACTTAGTGAAACCACCTATCTCAAAGCAAGACAACAAAAGCAAACAATATTTGAGAAATCATTAGGAAATTGGTTTTTTCTTTTTTTAGATTAGCATAATGACTTTATTTTATTTTTCAATCCTGGGCATTGAACCCAGGGCCTTGCACATGCTAGGCAAGTACTATAGCACTGGATGATTGTTCCACCCAAAGATAATTATTTTGTTCATTATTTTGTGATTTAGTTATTTAGGCTGGCTCAACTGATTTCACCCAAGCTTCTTAATTCAGCAGTAGTTGGTTGTTGGCTCTGCAGAACCAGGTGGCCCAAGAGGGCCTACTAGTGTTTGATGCTGGTTTTCTCTTTTACCATGTGATTTCTCATTTTTAAAAGAAATCACCCTTAAAGATGAGATAAGGATCTATAAAACTTCTTCATGTCTAGGCTTGGAAATCTCATTTTACTACTTTGACCTTTTGTTGGTCATAGCAGTTTACCAGACCAGCCTAACCACAAGCAGTGGTCAAATTGACTCCATCCCAGCTTCTTAAAATATTGAGATATATTGCCCAGCATGTGCAAGCCCCTAGGTTTGATCCCTAGCACATCCACTCCTCCCCTACTCTGCAAATTGAGATATAATTCGCATATCATAAAATTCAGTGTCTTAAAAGCTTGTCATTCAAATGAGCTTTATTATAGTCACAAAGTTGGATACATCATCCACTAATTGCCACGTATTTTCATCTCCCTAAAACAAAAGGCTGTACCTGTTAACAGTCACTTTCTAGTACACCTCCTTACCACTAAACCATTTCTTGTTTTCTGCCTCTGCAGATTTGCCTGTTCTTGATATTTCCTATAAAATATCATCGTATAATATGTGACCTTTTATGATCACATTTTCACTTGGGAAAATCTTTTCAAGATTCATTTTATGTTGTAATATTGATCAGTATTTTTTACTTTTTCTGGATGAGTAGTAGTATTTCATCATGTGGCTCTACCACATATAGTTTATCCATTCATCAGTTGATGGATGTTTCTTCTTGTCTATTATGAATAGTGCTGCTATGAACATTTGTGTACAAGACTTTTGGGAACATGCTTTAATTGCCCTTGGATATAATACAGTTTGTGCAATAAATAAAACATTTTAAAATTATGACATGAATATGTTTTGTTCTTATTTTTCAAAGCACACTATGTTTATTTCAAATTGGTATGATTATTTTTTCCAGCGAGTACTGAGCCATCAAGATGACACAGCTTTGCTAAAAGCATATATTGTTGAATGGAGAAAATTCTTTACACAATGTGATATTTTACCGAAACCTTTTTGTCAACTAGAGATTACTTTAATGGGTAAACAGGGCAGCAATAAAAAGTCAAATGTGGAAGATAGTATTGTTCGAAAGGTAAGTCAGTTTTTCCTATCGTTTTTCTGGTACTCTTTAGAAAGCATTGTTTGAAGGCATTTCAAAATAATGCAGACTTTAAGTGAGTTTTTCTGTTTCACATATAAATTCCTTTTTACCTCTTGTATTTTATTGAATGATGATATTTTTAATTTTTTTCTTTTATCTATCTTTAACTTTAGTTCTCTTTCATCTTTTTATTTGGTCTTAAACTATAGATCTTTGTCTTCAAACATTATCTCCTTTGGGCTGGGGTTGTAGTGTTAAGAGAGCTTGCCTAGCATGTGTGAGGCATTGGGTTTGATAGTCAGCACCACATAAAAATAAATAAATAAATAAATAAATAAATAAATAAATAAAGGTATTGGTCCATCTACAACTAAAAAAATAAAACATCTCGTTTGCTTTTCCTTTTTACTTTCAACTTTTTTTATTATTATCTTTAGTATTTAATTTTCCTCTTCTTTTTTGTCCTTTTATTTTTCTGTAAGTTATTGTTTTTAGTAATCCTTTTATTAGCTTGCTTTCTAATAAGTTTGTGTTTAATTTTTGATAAACTGCTATCGTCTTTATAATCTTATAAACTCAGTATGTATCATACTTTTATATTTTGCATGGATTCTAATTAAAAGCACATGCCCAGTAGCGCGTCATGATTTAATGGAAAGAACTCAATCTGGAAAGTGATAAAGGTTTCCCTTGGAACTCTAAATCACTCTTCAACTTTTTGTCTTCTTTTACCAAGTATCTTCCTACTTGTGAGAATAAAAAGTAACTAGAAGTATATTTCAGGGGTGAGGGGGTGCTAGGGATTGAATTCAGGGCCTTACACATACTAAGCCCTCACTTTACCACTGAGTTACATCCTAAATCCCAACCAGAGAACTGAAAAGTTAAAAATGCCATTTGAACTTTAAATAACCTACTGTTTGCTGTGATGATTATTAAAACTCAGGCATTAAGATAGCATGGTCTAAAAAAAAGTAATAATAATATCATGGTCTAGGCATTCTTGCCTCATCCCACTCTTAAAATTTGCTTAATTTTCACAAAAAAGAAAGACACATTCAGATGCTATTTAATTTGTAATTCTATAATCTTATCCTCTTTTATTTTTGTTATTCCTTTATTTTTTGCAATTCTATATGCATTGTGGGAAGTGGCATCCCTTAAGAGCATCAATTCTGAGAACCAGAATTGGATTCAGATCCCAGTGTTGCAACTGCAAACTGCATGACTGTGGCCTTGCTCTCTCTGTCCCTTGTTCCACATATCTAGAGAGAGGATAAGAGTGTACCTATATCAAGATGATGAAGGTTGAGTTATATGTGGAAAGTACCTAGAGCAGTCCCAGATATGTAATGAATATTAATGCCTTATGGGTTCTTTATGTTGTTGCTGCCATCACTAACATTTATTCTACACCTGACTAAATTACTCCAAGCATTAAAACATATTCACTAATGTATATTTTTATAAACAGAACTGGGATTCAAATTCAGTTATGTCTGATTCTGAAATACTTTTTTTTACCATTATACTACTTTCCTGAAGAATGCTAAATGTGTGCCTAAGAATTTTATTTCTTTTAGTGTTCATACTAAAATATGTGTTTGTTTGGAGGCGATGTTAATAGTTGAAAATAATTCCATATTTTGTTCTTGTTTTCCTAGCTCATGCTTGATACATGGAATGAGTCAATTTTTTCAAATATAAAAAACAGACTTCAAGATAGTGCAATGAAGCTGGTACATGCTGAAAGATTGGGAGAAGCTTTTGATTCTCAGCTGGTCATTGGAGTAAGAGAATCCTATGGTATGTTCTAAACTCTTAATTCTTTGTCATAAAAATTTCAGGACAATTATAGTTTTGTCAGAGTTATGTTTATCAGCATATAAACTGACATCTTTTTTTGTTCCAGATGCTTTTAATAGTACATAAATGGTATTCATTATACTTGTTTTTTAGAGTTTCTTTTTTAAAAATTTTTTAAATTTTTTTATTTATATGTGACAGTGGAATGAGTTAAAATTCTTGTTACACATATAGAGCACAATTTTTCATATCTCTGATTGTACACTTATTGTACTTTTAAGAAACCTGCAAAAAATCATATTGATGTGTCTGTCATATTTCCTCCATATCATTAATTTCTTGACTGTTAATTTATGTATGTATGTATTTATTAGTACTAGAAATTAAAACCAGAGACACTCTACCACTATACCCCCAACCTTTTTATTTTTCATTTTTGAGACGGGGTCTCACTAAGTTGCTGTGGCTAGCCTGGAACTTGAGATCCTCCTTCATTAGCCTCCTGAGTCACTGGGATTATGGGCTTGCATCACCACACTTGGTTGCTAACAAATCTTTTTAGTGACTTAAATTAAAGAAATGAGAATTTGGATGTATTTTTTAAATACATAAATTTTGAATGTAAATTTGGATGTGAGTCATAAAAGGTAACTGCTTTTGTGTTTGTTTTCAGGAACTTACTTCACCCTGAACATTTTCTCTACCTCTCAGCTTCTGGCAGTATTTTCATTTGTATTTTCAATCATGTATATTGTTTCCTCTGACTTAGAATACTCTCTTCATCTTCTAATTCCTTTTTATACTTTGTTTCCTCATGGAGACCTTTTCTAATTCACACACTAGGTTAGGTCCTATCACTTCATGTTTCATAGTATCTGTGTCTCCCTAGAATAATACTAAGTATTTTGTTGACCCTGTATCTTTCTGTAGAATGCCTGACAGAAAATCACTCTCAACAAGCATTTGTTGAATTAATGAACCTTCATTACTTTTTTGTTTTGTTTTGTTTTTTTTCATTTCTTACTCTTGCATTGTAATTGCATATAATAGTGGGATTCGTTGTTACATATTCATACATACACATGATATAACAATATAATTTGGTCAGTATTGTTCCCCCCAGTATTAGTGAACCTTTAGGGTGTTTTTGACTGTTTTTTCCCTTTTGCTCCCATATTTCTTTAGTATTATTTTATTGTTTTGTTTGTTTGTTTGTTTGTTGTTTTTACCAACAGCATCCTGAATACAGACTACATAGTTTGAGATTTGTGACTTTCCATAGCCATTCCTAATTTACCATTCTTCCTTATTTTCTATTAACCTTATAGTTGACTTAAACCACCTAATCATTATAGCTTGTGCTTTTCTGCTTCCGAATATTATCTTACTAATCTGTCTATGCAAATTCTTATTTATTTTTTTAAATTCGATTTAAATCTCATCTGTTCTGCAAATGATTTATTGATCATTGATTTAGAAATCAGTGTCTTTACTATTCCAAAACAAAGTAGTTCATATTCTTTCTTGTATTTGTTACTTAACTGCTTTGATCTTTTTAAGTTTTTTATGGAGATTTTTGTCTTATAAAGGATTTTTGTCTTAAACAATTTATGTTCTCACGAATACTGTCATCTTCCATATAATAACTCCTCAATATAAAGTAAAATTTTATTTTTTATTTTTCAGTTAACCTTTGTTCTAATCCTGAAGATAAGCTTCAGATTTATAGGGACAATTTTGAGAAGGCATATTTGGATTCAACAGAGAGATTTTATAGAACACAGGCACCCTCATATTTACAACAAAATGGTGTACAGAATTATATGAAATATGTAAGTCAGAACTTCATACATTTGGTAATTTGAAATGTTATCTTGATATTCTTGATAGTCTTAAAATGATTGCTATTTTGCTTCTGGACAGGCAGATGCTAAATTAAAAGAAGAAGAAAAACGAGCACTACGTTATTTAGAAACAAGACGAGAATGCAACTCTGTTGAAGCAGTAAGTAATTTTTGTAATTGTACATTTTATGAGATTATTTGAAGTACAGTGCATAGGGATGGCAAATACATGACACTATCTATCCTTTGTATAATGACATTATCCTTTCTCATGTCTCTGACCAACCTTACTAATTGGTTACAGCATTACTAATTGTTTCCAGTAAGTAAAAGCAAAGTTCCAAAAAACACCTTATTCAGAACACATTGTTCCTCAGAGCTGGTGTGCAAAATAAAGCCTATTTGCCATCCCTGCTCTAAATTTTACTGTATTTAATGTACAGTACTTAATTTTTAATCAACCTCCTCTTTCTATACATTTCTAAAGGCAATCATTTTAGTGATTTTTCATGTTGCAAGTAAAATATACTTTTTGGAGCTGGGATTGAGGTTCAGTGGTAGAACACTTGCCTAGCATGTGTGAAGCCCTAGGTTCAATCCTCAGCACCACATAAAGATAAATAAAGATATTGTGCCCATATACAACTAAAAAAATATTAATACACACACACACACTCTGTCCTTGAGATGATTCTCATTATTTTTAGTAGATATATTCTGTAAAGTGGCTGCAAAAACTGAATTAGTCATTATTGAATCACTTATTACCCCTTGGAGGCATTTCTTTTTGTTATTTGATGTAGGAACATCGACCTTTATTTATTATTTTATATTATATAATAAGTTCTTCATTTAAATGAGGTTGGTCAAGTGTTTTGTTTTTAATACAAGAATTCATAAAAAAAAAAGAATTCATGTTAGCATTGCTTTAATAATAAAGGTAATAATCAAGTTTGGGAGAGTCTTGGAATCCGCTCAAATAACAGTAGTATTTCCTCCAATTCCTTTCAGTATTTGGAGCCTGTGAACAAGATTTAAATTTACATTGACAAGACTAACATTTCAATTTGCCTATGACCAAACCATTTCACAACTATAGATGAGAATTAGAAATGTTTTTATTTTGTTTTATTTTACTTCTGGCTTTTAAAATTTTTTTTTTCATCTGTCTTGACTGGTAGTCGTGTTTATTTTTGGGGGTGGTTGCTTGTTCATAACTTGCAGTATATGTCCTTTCAATGATTAAAATAATTTTAATACTGGCAAAGAAAGGCGAGCATTGGGGGCTAAGTTAGTGGTTGTTGTAGAAATTATTTGTTGAAATTTAAAGCTAGATTTGGGCTTTATGCAGAAGGCAGGGCCATTGAATGTTTTTAAATATGTGTGTCATGAACTGAGTTATCTCTCAGGAATTTAATCTGGTGATAGTAAAGATTAATTACTAAGGAGAATTAACTTTTTATGGAGAAGGATCTTGTCTTAAATGGTTATATGTTCGCATGAGCACTTTTATCTACCATTTAATAACTACTCAATGTTAACATTGCAATAATAAGCAAGGCATTAGGAGAACCACATAGGGTTATAATAATAGGGTTGGAAAGGATGAAGGTACAGAGGAAGACTTGCCACAGGTGGAACATTATGTCATTATGTATGCAGCTATATATTGCAGAGAATCAAGCCAATAGTGTTTCAAAGGTTTCAGCTCAGGAGAATAGTGTTGCCACAGAGAGATTCCATATGAAAATTAGTCTTATAAAGATGAGTTCAGTTTTGGAAATTTGAGTTCTCTTATAGGTTTATATTCCTGTGGCATCTGAGTGGGAGTTTTACCATTTTACAAGGTGGAATTGTTCTGATCTTAATACCCCAGTGTTTCAAGTTTAGCTGTATTATATACATTAGACTTATGGCCATTCAACTATAAAGGTCCATCTAAGAGTAAGAAAATGAGACTGGGTCTCACTGAGTTGCTTAAGGCCTTGCTGAGTTGCTGAGGCTGACTTTGAACTTGCAATTCTGCCTCAGCCTCCCAAGGCACTGGGATTATAGGTGTCCACCATTGTGCCCAGCCTTAAAACTCATTCTTACAGAAGAGTTCCACTCTATAAGTGTAAAAGGAAGTAAATAATCACTGTTAGGCAGATTTCACAGTAATAATTGTTGCAGGCAAGCTCCACCAAATGCATACAAAAATTAGTGACCAAAAGTTTGAAATAAAATAGGTTTATTTTCATTGTTTTAAAGATCTTCCCCAAGATATTTACTAAAAGAAAAATAATAACTTTACAATGGAAAAACCTTAAAAATACCATCTTAACCCATTGTCCCAGATGTGGAACACCTCTAAAAACTTAAGTATATTATATAATACACAATTATATAATATACTATAATTATATAATAATAATATAATTATAAGAATTATTATATAGTATTGTGATATTTGTTTATACACACACATACACAAACACACATATAAGCTCTAGATTATGATTTCCAACCTATTTTAATGTACTTGAGCCAATTTCATTGAAATATTTCCAGAATTAAAAGCTTCAAACTTAAAATAGTTAACCAAGTAATTATAGTTAACATCACTAGTAATAGGTCACATTGACATTATGTATCCCTGGATGTCCTACAAAATAACTAATATTCTTTAAAAATGTCCAAAAAAAATGTCATAACAGACCAAACAGAGGACAAAAGAACTGTCAGATTGGAACAGACTACAAATATAACAATTAAATGAAATGTGTGCTTGAGGATTGGATCCTGCAATAGGAAAAGGACATTAGTTTTCAAAAAAAAACCAAACTGTCAATTTTCAAGTATAACATTGTATCAATGATTTTTTGTGATTTTGATTGTTATGCTATAGTTATGTAAGATATTAATGTTAGGAAAAGTAGAGTGATCGAGGTATGAGCATTCTCTGTGCTATTGCAAGTTTTCTATAATCATTTAATCAAAATAGAAAGTTTAAAAAATAAAGAATATTATGAAGAATGCCATCTTTTATTTGAAGGCATCACTGGAGATTACCAGATGGTATTTTCCTTATTGAATGAATTTTTCAAATCATATTAACAGAATCCCTAACATTAAACCATTGTTCTACTTTAGGAGTGTTCACAAAACTCACATTTATTTTTATTTATTTATTTTAGTTGTCAATGGACCTTTATTTTATTAGTTTATATGCAGTGCTGACAATTGAACCCAGTGCCTCACACATGCTAGGCAAGTGCTCTACCTTTAAGCCACAACCACAACCCAAAATCACATTAAAAAAATTTTTTTTTCACTTGTTGATGGACCTTTATTTTATTCATTTATTTATATGCAGTGCTGAGAATTGAACACAGTGTCTCACACATGTGAGGCAAGAACTTTACTACTGAGCTACAACCCCAGCCCCCCAAAATCACATTTTTAAAAAATATTTATTTTTTTAGTTGTAGTTGGACACAATACCTTTATTTCACTTATTTATTTTTATGTGGTGTTGAGGATCGAACCCAGGGTTTCGCATGTATGAGGCGAGTGCCCTACCGCTGAACCACAACCCCAGCCCTGAAAATCACATTCTTAATGGATAAAAATTTACACTCTAAAGGGATTTTGACATATTCTATCTAGCCAGTAAAAATTACTCCTTTGGGGTGGGGATATAGCTCAGTGCTAGAGTACTTGCCTAATATGTGAAAGGCCGTGGGGTTTAATTTCCAGCATCACAAAACAAAACAAAACACTCTAATTTTATATATGTAAATTTTTTAGATAGTATATGTACCCAGAATCATATTTTAGAATCCTTTTATAAGTTTATCCTAATGAATTTTTATTATCTTTTGCTTATGTTTAGTATAGCAGGTTCTGACAGATGAATCAGTGGAAAGTTAGTTATGCTATATGTTGTTTAGACATCTTATCATAAACATGAAAGCAAGCAAAAGATAGGGTTAGAGCGGTGAGAAGATAAATTGTTTTCTCTCAAGCCTAGACTATTGTGAAAGTGAATGTAGAAAAGTAGGAGATAGATTTTGATCTCATTATAAAGGACATTTTGAATTTAAGGCTAATATCTTTGGATTGAAATCTCTTAAGTCAGAAGTTTTCAGTGTGGGTAGTATTTACCTCCAGGGAGCATTATAAAAATGTATGGAGGCAATTTGTGATTATTAAAATGTTTTGGATAGTTAGAAGATAGGGGTCTAGGAGTGTAAATAAGGATTTGTGAATGCCACATGTCTCACAGTCTTACATAAACAAGGCTTGGAGTTGGGCAATCAAATGTGTAACTCATCAGTACATACATAATATTGAGACCAATGATTTTTCATTACTTTTCAAAAAGTATGGTGTCCCACAGAAACAAGAATTACCCCACAGGCCAAATGACCTTAAAATGTCCCACTGGCCACTCGTCTAAGTGGAAATATCATTTTTACTTCTTGGAAAATAGAACTTAATTTTTTTAAATTTACAAATAAAAAATATTTTTACATGTTATTAATCTGCTGTTCTAGGGATGATGTTATTATATAAATTGAGGAAAGATGTTTTGTTTGGAATCTTAAAATTTTGTTCACTAGAAGAAATTTTATATTACCTGCAATGAAACTGCTTATGGTATTGAGTTAGCAGTGTGCGTGTGTGGGATTCATTTGTAGTTTTCACATTCCCATTTGTGCTGCTTATAGGTTCAGATATTGGACTACTTTATGATCTCTTCTACTTTAGTTGTTGCCAAATATTTATAGGTTGAAATATATATTGGCTTCTTATAAAGTTTTTTCCTTTGATTTCTCCTGTATATTATAATTAAAGAATTATGTGGGTGTTTCTGAAATGATATAATACATTTTAATATTTGCTATGTAAGAAAGTGTGGGTTTGATAGTTTTGAGAACCATTGATTTGATGATAGAGTCTGGAGGATTCATCTGTCCTGGAGTGTATCTCAAGTGTCTATAGAGAGGTAAGAAACTTGTTTTTAGCTGTCTTCAATGATATAATAAAGTTTCCAACTAGATAAGTGATGACAAAGGAATGGAGACAAAAGGATATGAAAAGCATTTTGAAGAAGAATCAATAGATATTTTAATGGTTTAAAGGATCGTTCAAGATGATTGAAGATTGCTTAAGTTATTGGATGAATCTGAGTAGAGTCAAAGGGAGTGAATTTTGAGAGCCTTTGCCAGTTTTTAAATAATTAATTGAAAGAACTTAAGGAATCCTAATGAATTTTAACTTAAAATTTTTGGGAGGGTCTAAAACTCCTCAGCATTAGATATGTAATAATACACCGTGAATTCTTTTCATTTTAATAATACACCATGAATTCTTTTATTTTTATTGTGGTACTGGGAATTGAGCCCAGGGTCACTTAACCACTGAGTCACATCCTCAACTCTTTTTATATTTTTATTTGAGATAGAGTCTTGTGAAGTTGCTTAGGGCCTTACTAATTTGTAGAGCCTGACCTTGAATTTGTAATCCTCCTGGCTCTGCCTCCTAAACTACTTGGATTATGGGTGTGCACCACCTTGCCTGGCCAGATTGTGTATTCTTTTAAAAATAAGTTTGGGAGGGGAGCATGTGTAAGTAATTGTCTTACTCATACAGTGTGGTTTGAAAAATAACGAAAAATCATCATTTTCAACGTTATGTAGTATTGATGAATTATGGCTTTAATTGCCTGGCTCCAAGCTAGTCTTTTTCCTACTGGACTGCTTTTCTTTTCTTTTTTTAATTAATTTATTATTTTTTTTAGTTATAGGTGGACACAATATCTTTTTTTTTTAATTGATCAAAACATTACAGAGCTCATGATATATCATCTTTCATACATTTGACTCAATTGGGTTGGACACAATATCTTTATTTTATCTTTATGTGGTGCTAAGGATTGATCCCAGTGCCTCATGCATATTAGGCAAGCTCTCTATCTCTGAGCCACAACCCCGGCCCCTGAACTGCCTTTCTTATAGTATGATGTTCTGAAGGGATGTGGGTAAAAATTATAGGGTTTCATTTTGTCGTTCGTTTTTCTTTGTGTCTCCTTGACTTTAATTCAGTTTTTCATTATACCATTTTACCTATCTTTATTGAGTACTCAATTGCTCTGTAATATTTATTTAGCCTCCACAGCACAGCAGACAGAGGGGATACAATATGAGCAAAAAATAAAATAAAAACGGCTGGGGATGTGACTCAGTTGTAAAGCACCCCTGGGTTCAATCCCCAGTACCAATAAAAAATAAAAATAAGAGGGAGTGATATTGGAGACCAAATGGTATAGAGCTGACCTGTTAAAGATCTTAGACACAAACATTATGGGCAGAGGGAAGAGCTAGTGTAAAGACTTTAAAGCAGTCATGAGTTTAATTTATTATAGGAATAGAGAAAGGTTAGTGTGGCAAGAACATGGTAGGTGAGGGGAGGAGAACAATACAAGGTAAGGATAGAGAAGAAAGCAGGAGCAGTGAGAAGCCATTCAAGGGTTTTAAGCAGGGAATGGATTTGATCTCCATACTACAAAATAGTATTTGGGTGGCAGTGTGGTATTTAAATTATAGACTGGTAATCTAGGTGAGAGATGTTGATGGCAGTGGAGGTGGATATATAAGTACATGGATTTATGATATATTTTGAAAGTATAACTAAGTAAGTGCTGTTCTTTCTATTTTACAAACAAGGAAACTGAAATTTAGAGATGTTCAGAAATTGGACCTCACTCCATAACTAGGGAATGGTGAATCTGGGGTTCAGTTTGATATTAGATCTTGAGTTCCTAAGGGTAATGTTAAGTACTTTGGAGTATATAAAGAAAAGGTAAATGGTTTGGTAAATAATTTGGATGTATGCACGCACACATTCAATCTCTGTAGCATTACTCCATATCATAAATAATTACTTCTCACTTATTTGTTTACTTGCCCTATCTGTTTACCTTCATTAGAAGAGTAAAGATAGTGTTCTGCTCATGTTGCATCACCTCTGTCTGCTGTGCCATAGAGACTGTGTGCGTGTGTGTGTGTGTGCGTGTGTGTGTGTGTGTATGATCACATGTAACACTCTTAGTACAAGAACCCATCTCAAAAAAAAAAAAAAAAGGTTAGTATGTCAAGAACATGGTAGGTGAGGGGAGGAGAGCGATACAAGGTAAGGATAGAGAAGAAAGATGAATGTGTTGGTTCATGGAAAATCCACCATGGCAAGGGCTAGGGGAAGACCAAAAGGAAAGACATCTGGGTTCAGAAATTTGGGAACTCTGGCCAGGAGATGGTGCACACAACTCAGGAAGCTA
The DNA here is from genome assembly GCF_048772815.1 of Callospermophilus lateralis. Taxonomy (NCBI): domain Eukaryota; kingdom Metazoa; phylum Chordata; class Mammalia; order Rodentia; family Sciuridae; genus Callospermophilus; species Callospermophilus lateralis. The sequence continues at coordinate 119,275,902 of NC_135306.1, read as the reverse complement.
AGGAAAAAGGATCTCAAGTTTGAGACCGGCCTAGACAACTAACTGAGTGAGACCCTGACTCAAAAAAATGAAAAATAAAAAGGGCTGGGGAGGTAGCTCAGTGGTAGAGCAACCCTGGGCTCAATCCCCAGTACTGCAAAGAAAAAGGAAAAACCAACAGCAAAATGCAAACTTGGAATTCTGTCAGGACTTTTTAGAATGTCTTTTTCTGCTCATCTACTTTATTATTTCCTACAATTGATAGGCTTTTTGTTGAAGTTGGTAATATGAAATCTACCAGCCTATTCTAATTTGTGATCCAAGGTGATAAATCTTCTCTTCCTGGTTTCAATTAGTACAGTTCTAATTGGCCCAGCTTGGATCAAGTGCCCAAATTTGAATCAAATGCTATGTGTTTGAGTGTGTGTCTTTGCACGTGTATATAAGCATACTTGAGTCTCCGTTTGTATGTATAATATAGTAGTACTTCATGTATCCACAGGACAGTCCTTTTAGCAAGTTTAGCTATTTAGTGGGGAATCTAGAAAATAAACCAAGATTTCTGAGCATTTGAGTATTGCACTAGATGTCTGGAAGTCCCACTGTTAACTTTTATTTAAGGGATAGCCACTAAGCCCTTCTCGGGTCCAAATTTATAAAAACTCTGATAAACTTGATTATCAGAATGTGAGTCTATAACAAATGAGCAGTGGTATATTAGTAAAACAAGGTTAAGTGGCCCTAGAGCTGTGCTGCTGAACAGGCATATTGGCAGCAAAATGTGATAAAACTTCAAAAAAGAGTGAGGGGGGGAAAAAGAAAACCAAAATTACTTTTAAAATTTATCTGTGGTTGTTAGTTTTTAGGTGATGGTCATTTCCTAAAGGAATTCAGTTAGAATTTATTATGAACCTATAGTGCCAGGCCTTGTGTTTTTTGGGAATGATAAGATAAATCTAGTCCCTATTTTTAGGAAGATGCCAAAGGCAAATGAATTATTTATACAGTAGTGTAATGAAAAATGTATTAGTATAAGCCTTCATCTCTTCAGAATGACCAGGGCACAGATAGGGAGGCAGTGTGTTATAATGGTTAAAAGCATGTATGTTAAAATCAGATAAAGATTTGAATTCCGCTCTTATTATTTTATAGCTGTCTGTGTTTGGCAAGTTATTCAACTTTTGTATCCCTGTTTTCATAACTATAAAATGGAATAATACCCATTCTTGTCAGAATTAAATAAAATACATGGTATATTAAATATGTAGGACTGTGCCTGAATGATAGCTTATATTATTAGGTTCTACTTTGAAGAAAATTGCTTACCAATTCTAAGAGTAGAAACTGTTTCAATATCTTATCTATATGCAAAACTGACTTTAAAAACTGAATAAGTATTGGGTACAGTGTCACACACCTGTAATCCAAGCGACTGGGGAGAGGCTGAGGCAGGAGAATTACAAATTCAAAGCTGGCATCTACAACTTAGTGAGATTCTGTCTCAAAATTAAAAATAAAAAGGACTGGGGATATGGCTCAGTGGCAAAGCACCCCTGGGTTCAATACCTCCTACCAAAAAAAAAAAAAAATCACATAGGTCACAAGTTATTAAATAACAATAAATATTTGTTAACCTTCAGTATTTTGGCATGTTAAGGACAGTATCCCAAAAGTTAAAAAGAGAACTGGGATTGTGGCTCAGTGGTAGAGTACTTACCTACCATGTGTGAGGCACTGGGTTTGATCCTCAGCACCACATAAAAATAAATGAATAAAGGGCTAGGGTTGTGGCTCAGCAGTAGAGCGCTCCTTTAGCATATGCGAGGCCCTGGGTTTGATCCTCAGCATGACATAAAAATAAATAAATAAAATAAAGATACTGTGTTCAGCTACAACTAAAAAAGAAATAAATATAAAAATAAATATAAAAATGAAAATAAAGGCATTATATCTATCTACAACTAAAAATATTTTTTTAAAAGTCAGGAGTCATTCTTAGTTGCTTATTATAAAGGGTTATTTTTATAGTTTAGAAATGAAACAAGGACCACCAGTTATATTGATAGAAAAAGAATCTCAATCAAGGTAGAAAGGTCAAGAGAAATTAATTTTGAGAATAGCCTACCACACATAGAATAAATTAACCCTTGAATATGGTACAGATATCCTTGTATTGTTAAGGGCCTGATGATAGTTGTCTTAAAGTAGAAAAAACTAAGATAATTTTTAGCTCAACTCAATTTTATAGCTGAGGCAAGGCAAATTATTATTCACAAAAACTTCTATAATTAGTGGTAGTCGGAACTATTCTTGTTGCTTTTTACTAAATTTCAATGAAATAGAATTAATTGTGCAAACTGAATACCACCAAAAGAAAAATCTACCATATCACATGGCCTACCTTTCATCTTCAAAGACCTGTGAATTCATAATTGAACAAATAGTTATCAAGTGCCTGCTGTGTTTATGGCACATCTTTGAAGAGTTTATAGTCTTGCTGTAGCAGAGAGTAAAACATCAAGCACATTGATAGTTAAAGTGTTTCACCTTGCAGACCTCTGGGGAGAGATTGCTATGGATTTAGAAGTTGTGCTCATCTCAGGCAAACAAGTACAGGAGTTGATGGCATATGGCAAAAAAGTTTTTTTCTTCACGGAAGCTAGCAAAAGGAGACAGAAAGGGAATACAAGGTGAGAGAGATGGTTTATCACTATCCTTTCCATACAAGATGTGTTTTTCAAATAACAAGTATATATATAGGTTTGAGTCTATGTATATAGTAATTTGGTAAATGATGGGGAAGACATTTAGAAGAGTATTAACATGTTCTCTGTCCTCCTTGAAGAATTTAATTCAAGGAACCAACCCTATTTAGGACAAAACTCATTTGAAATAAGGAGAGAACTCTATCTAGTAGTATCCCTTTCTTCTTTTTGCATAGATAAAATAGTCTTCTGAAGGATTTTTCAATATACAGGAATCTATACTATAATTATTCTATGTTTTAAAAAAAAGCTTTGTGAAAGATTTCAAATATTTACATAGGGGATAAAATAGTATAGTGAACCTTACCCACCCATACCCAGCCTCCAGATTCTACCAGTAGTATCATTGTGTCATACTTGTTTGGCTTATGTTTTTTCTTGTCTTTCTTTTTTCTTACTTTCTTCCCTCTAAAATATTTGTTTTCCTTCCTTCCTGTGTTGTAGCATTTTAACAGAAATATATGACATTGTGCATTTTTATACCACACAATTCTATTACAGTCTATCTACACTGTAATATACCTAAATAATGGCAATTTTCATTGTTTATAATTTATTTCTTATAAGTACTACTTCCTGGAATATCTTTATATGTCTGTTTCTTTTTTAATATCTCTATGTATGCCTCTTTCCTCATACTTGGCATTCTCTTGGAATGGAATCTCCTGAAAATGAGATTACTGAACAAAGGATATCAGCCATTTATAAATTTCTCTGTAATATCAGAATGACTTTGAGGAATCTTGTAATTTTTATTCCCATCAAGAATGTACCTCTGTATCCATATATCTGCTGATTAGGGTTTTGTCAGTATATGTTTGCCAGTCTCCCAGCATCATAGATTAAAAATGATTTTATGTGCATTTAAAAATGACTAATGAGGCTGGGCATATTTGTTCTTATTGACCATTTGTATTTCTTTTGAGTTAAACTGATCTTTCACAACATCATTTTTATTATTTTACTTCTTTGTTTAAAAATCATAGTATCATTATTTCTTACACTGATTTTCAAGACTCTTCAGAATTTTGCCCTAACCTGTTTTTCTAATTTAATTCTGTCCAGCAAGAGTCACTGTACTCAGTGAGGAATATTTACTCATTGATATAACTCATCCTATATTATTTTTCTTAGACTCATGTTAATAGTATCTTTATAACCCACTTGTAATAAAGTAGCCCAGATTCTTCAGCATTTATCACTTTCCTCTTACTTGAATTCCTACAGTATCTGTTGTTTCTGCACTAGATTTAGTAGCAAATTATAGACTGTTTTGTTGTGTTATTTATCAAGCACCAACGATTTGGAAGGCCATGACTATATAGCTGTGAATGGAGTATGGTCTCTGTCCTTGTGAATTTGTGGTGTAATGATATTGCATCTATTTCTACTTCTTTGCTTGTTAGTGAAATTTAACTTCTTTTCATCAGTATATATGAAGCATGTTTTCAGGTATGTAACTATATGTTCCTGAATTAACAGTGTAACTCAGTGGTAGAGTACTTGCCTAGTATCCCAAGGCCTTGAGTTCAATTTCCAGTACTTATCTAACCTCCCCAAATTATATGTTCCCAACTGGACTATAGAATCATAGAGGGTGTGAACCGTTTTTTGTTGTTGTTGTTGTTGTTGTTTTAACTTCTGAAATCCTTGAAACACTTAACTCAGTTCTGAACATGTAGGCATTACTAAATACATACATACTCTATTGGTGTAGTTAAAAAAAAGAAGTTGAAGGCTTTTCTTACATACCCAACCTCAAATTATAGCTCTAGTCCTTATGAACTAAGTGTGTAAGTTTGCAAGTTATTTAGCCACTCTAAGCCTATGTCTACATAAATTAAATAGCTGTTTTATAAGGTGGTCGTGCTTGTTAAATTAGATAATAGATGTAAAGAATTTAGCCTTATGCCTAGTGTATAAGTAAGCACTCATAAACCTACCTATAATAATTGTTTAACTCCTCAAGCTGAAAACTACTTCAACACCTTTTATTTCCCTAATGCCTTTTATCTAAACAGTTACCAAGTTCTGTGTAGTTTTCTTCAATATTTTGTCAGTTTAGTCTATTCTTTTAATCCTCATTATAATCCACAATAAGAAATACATTTTGTACTTCAGGTTACTGTTCTTTGTTCATTTGCACATAATCTGAAACAAAAGTTTTGTTGTTACAATGTGTGATGTGTTCTATTTTTTTTTTCCTGTTCTGTGTCATTTAAATAATAAAAGTAAATAAACTGGTTACAGCCATTGAAACTGATTTCATGCTGGGCATAGTGGCATACTTCTGAGGCACTGTTTGTATTTCTTTTGTGAGGAGACTGAGGAAAAAGGTTCCCAAGTTCAAGGCCAGCTTGAGCAACTTAGTAAGATCTGTCTCTAAAAAACAAAATGAATGAATAAAAAGGGCTGGGAGTATAGATCAGTGGTAGAGTGCTTGCCTATCATGTTCTGAGCTATGGGCCAATTCTCAGCACCACCACAAAAAAAAAAAGAAAGAAAGAAAGCATGATTCCACAGTAAACAGTTTGAAACAGTGGTTGACATTTTTGGAATCTGAAAAATTTGGACTGACCAGGATAATATGCAAGGTGAAAATTTTCAGTGAAATAGAAAACAGATCAGAGACTGAGGCCTAAAATTTATTTAAATTGCAATTTTTCTTTGTCCTCCAGTAGTTACATACAGTTAGCTTTGCCCGTTCTCATTCAGGTTTTGCTGCAGAAGGGTAGGAGTGTTTACTTGTGCATATTCCAGGGCTAATATAGACTGGAGGAGCTTCCCACATTACAAGGCAAGAATTTGTCAACCATTTCAAGTCTGTATTTTTTGGTAGGACAGAAATGAGATAGATACGTGGATTAGAGAACCTTGAAGGAAAAAAGCTTTTTTATTAAAGGAAAATTTTAAAATATTTTTTAAAATAGGAAGAATAGTGTAATTATGACTTATTAATTAAATTCAAATTAAGTACTTATCAACATTATATCGATTCCAAGAGGAATTTTTTTTAAGAGAGAAAGAGAATTTTTCAATATTCATTTTTTTTTTAGTTTTCGTTGGACACAACATCTTTGTTTGTGGTGCTGAGGATCCAACCCGGGCCGCACGCATGCCAGGCGAGCGCGCCACCGCTTGAGCCACATCCCCAGCCCCAAGAGAGGAATTTTTAACAAAGAATTTTAAGACAAAAATACTTACCCCCCTAATACAGATAGGTTATCTGTTTTTCAGAAGAGATACATCAGCCTTAAGATATCTTACTTCAGAACTCACAGCCTATTTTATTTGATCCCTTCAAGAGGAATAAGTAATTGCATAACAAGGAAGGAGCAGGAATAGTGTGGATATCTTTTGCTCCCTTTAGGGGATTTTTCCTGATGGCCTCCGAGAATTCTGGACACCATCTTACTTGAAGTATTTTACCAGTCTTTTGCACCCACTGCATACCACCTGCCTTCCTCTTGTGACACGGATCTGTAACAGTGACTTGAGGAGATGAGAATCTCATTATTTTTATCCTCTGTTTAAACCTTTCTTGGTTCTTTCTTTCCTAGCTGTAGAATAAAATCCCAAACCTTAGGTTTTTGTTCATGTTTGTGGTTCTCTCCCTCCTTTCCCGACTTCTGCTGTGTCTTCCCTTCCATGTGCACCTTCTTTTCCCTAGAATTCGCAGTTAATTTTAGGACTTATACTAATTTTTCAAGATCCAATTTAGATATTATCCTGTGGGAGCACTTTCCTTTTCACCTTCAATTAGATAGTGATCTTTTCCAGAACAGGGGTTATATCTTACTCTTTTGTGTCTTCTAAACATTTCTTTGATGCCCACTCATGTGGTAGGTATTCAGTAATAGTTTGTTAAATGAATGTCACTATATTTTAGAATCTAATTCTAGTATAGGTTCTCTCCAGATAGGATAAATTAATCAAAATTTTTTTTAATTTTGTTTTTGTATATTTTTAGTTTTTTCTCCCCTCCTTGGGGACTTTTGTTAAAATTTCTAAAGAGAACCTAAGTTCTATAGCATTATTCTTAGAGAGAAATATACTTTGGTAAACTAGGATAAAGTATCCGTCCTCAATAATCCTATAATAAAGGTAAGTAAAATCTATTTTAGTTTACTTAATTTTTTTCTATTGAATAACATGGTTTATTTTGTGTGTTGGATAGATTAGTGCTATAAAAATTAGAGTAGCCATGACTAATTTTTACTGTGTTTCAGCTCATGGAATGCTGTGTAAATGCCCTGGTGACATCATTTAAAGAGACTATCTTAGCAGAGTGCCAAGGCATGATCAAGCGAAATGAAACTGAAAGTAGGTAAAACATCACATAAAACTTTTCTGTTTTAAGAGTGTCTTTGAAGCAGGTCACTAAATAAATTGCTGTTAGATTATTCTTTTACACATAGGCATATTTGTTAGCATAACCTAAGCTTAAAGAAAATGGTAAAATATTTAAGACAGAAAGACTGTTAAGGAGTTTGCAAATTTCATTTGTAAGCATTTCATTTCTTTAGGTGTATGTGGTGAATTTCCCATTTTTTTCTCAAAAGTTGAACTCTGCATTTAAAGACCAATTTAAATTGTAAATTTACAGTATAGGATAGGACTAGGTATTTGACATTTTTTAATAAATATTTTTTAGATGTTAATGGACCTTTATTTAATTAATTTATTTATATGTGGTGCTGAGAATCCAACCCAGTGCCTCACACACTCTAGGCGAGCACTCTACCACTGCGCTGTAACCCCAGCCCTGGTATTTGACTTTTTTGTGGAATCTTGTGGTAAATATTTTTAGAAACTAATGAAATACTTTGTGTTAATAATTTTTATTCTCTTACCTTCCTCCAATTGAAAATTTTTTAAAGAAAGGTATTTTGGTAGACAGCAAGTATTTTAATAAAACAAAAAAATTGCTCATATTCCTTTTTATCCTTAGAGAACCACTTTTAACATTTTGGTGTATTTTCTAGATTTTATTGTGTTTAACTGCAAGGTCCCCTTTAATCTTTAGTTGCATTTCAGTCAGGTGCTATGGCACATGCCTATAATCCCAGCTACTTGGGAGGCTAAGACAGGAGGATCTCAAATTTGAGATCAGATTTGGCAATTTAGTGAGAACCTGTCTCAAAAACTAAAAAGGCAGGTTGTAGCTCAGTGGTAGAAAGCCCCTGAATTCAATCCCCAATACTGGAGATGTGGGTAGGGAGAAAGCTACTCGTTGGCACAAGTGAAATGTTTGAATTTTATATGCCAGTATAAGTAAAGTAGGTGTGATCCATGTTGAACTCTCTATAATCATGGATTTATACTTAGTGTTAATCAGTACTGTTAAGTAAGGTTTTTGTGTCAATTAAGTGATATATAACAGGAAAAAGTGCTTTGTGAATTGAAAAATTATGAATACAGTTTTATATTATCTCTACCATATTTCTTTTATAATTTTTACTACTTGTAATTTTTTAACCCTTTAATTATATGGCTATATATGTAATATTACAACTACTTTATGAAATGTACTAGTCTTCTGTCTAAACTTCGGTACTTTTATGCTTTCTAAAATAAAAAATATTTTATCTCAGATTGGGAATGTGGCTCAGTGGCTCAGTGCCTAGCATGTGTGAGGCCCTGAGTTCAATCTCCAGCACCACCACCAAAAAAAAATGTTATGGGAGGTCAAATGGAATTGGGTTTTACAGTTTGTGATCACTTTTAATTAGATATTTTTTAATTTGTTTAATTTGTTTTAATTATTTATACATGACAGTAGAATGCACTTTAATACATCATATATAATGGAGTATAATTTCTCATTCTTGTTGTACATGGTGTAGAATCACATCAGTCATATAGTTATATATGTACATAGGGTAATAATGTTTAATTATATTTTTAAAAAATAATTTTTGTCAAACTGAGAAGATAGATCAGGAAGTTATAATTACAACTCCTAACTAATTGTACTCACATAATACTATTACCTTTATAAACTTCTAATTAATATCTCTCCAAATTCTTATTACCACAGGCATTTCATGATGTAATTCAGAGAGAATATTTATTCTAGTGAATAAAATAATTATATGAGTATGTTCTGTCCTTTCAGAGTTACATTTAATGTTTTCATTGATGGACAAAGTTCCTAATGGGATAGAGCCAATGTTGAAAGACTTGGAAGAACATATCATTAGTGCTGGATTGGCAGATATGGTAGCAGCTGCTGAAACTATTACTACTGTAAGTTTTCTCCACTGGCAATGATAGAAGTATATCAAGATTATTTTTTAAATGCAGGATCAAGTATTTAAAATAATAATTGAAATGGCAAAATAGTAATATTGGAACACCTTTTATTTTTAAGAAAAAATTTCCCTCGTTTTAAGACTATAGTCTTATATTAAAATTATATTTTCTCATTTTTGTATAATTATTTTCCTTTTAAAACTCAATTTTAAAAAGAAGGCCAGAAAGTAGAAAGGAGACTTAAGGACTGGGAAAAGACTAGAAAAATTGGGAATAGAAAGAAGTTGGGGAGAGAGTAATTAGGATAACATAATTAGGATAGAGAAACATGAACAATGTACAATATATGCATGTACAAAAATGTCACAGTGAATTCCATTATTAAACTCAGTTAAATGTAAAACATTTTTTTTTTCAGGACTCTGAGAAATATGTTGAACAGTTGCTTACGCTATTCAATAGATTTAGTAAACTTGTCAAAGAAGCTTTTCAGGATGATCCACGATTTCTTACTGCAAGAGATAAGGTATCCATTTCTGTATATTGACATTTTATATTAAAAGTGCTTCTGTTTTAATTACTGCTTTGTTTTGATTTGTTTTGCTTTTTGTTACCAGGGATTAAACCCAGGGATAATTAACCACTGAACCACATCCCAGATCCCTTTTTTAAAAACATTTTTTATTTTATTTAAGTTGCTCAGGACCTCACTAAGTTGTTAAGGCCAGCTTTGAACTTACGATCCTCAGCCTCCCGAGCTGAGGGATTATAAGGCATGCACCACTGTGCCTGGCATAATAAGCATTAATTATCATGCTATTAAATCTCAAACTAAAAACCTAGCAACTCTATTTTTTTCTTTAGTGAACATAGTGTATTTATTATATTTGGTTTGGTGACTTTTTGTAAGCATTGGATATCCTTCTGAACAAGAACTTAGCTTAAAAATTATTCTCTTCTTCATTTTTCCCAGGAATGTTGTCCTGTTTTTGAATATTGCTGATTATTGAATTCCTATTCATCTTTCCAAAGACTTAATTCAATGTATACTTCATCTGGAACTTCTCTGTTATACCCCACCTGTCTCCAGCTCATTACATGTAGAGTTGATTCTTCCATTCTTTGTCCTCTTATAAGACTCCTTCCAGAGTAATGTCACCTTTGTCTTTGCTTCCCAGGGAAGAATTTGCATAATGAACCATCTTTTCCCATCCTCACTAGCATGGGGCAAAGATAATGAAACATCATATTATCCTGAGAATACTTTTTAAATGTCATAAACCTATCATGAAAAATTGCCATTAGTTTTGTCCCCTCTTCAACTACCTTTTATTATTTTCCAATTTTGACTTTTTTCCTGTGACTCTGAAAGGACAATCAGCTTTCTCTAGTTGATTTTTTTTCCTCACTCTTTTGTTTGTTTTAGATAATTAAGAACATAATTAGGGAAATAATTAATGGAATGTGAAGGTGATGAGGTGGTTTAAAGTCTTAAGTACTCTACAGAGGCTTTTGTGGTGAGCTTTAAATTGAGACTGAAAGGAATAAGTTTATGGGACTGACCAAGGGGCGAGTGTTGCAGCCAGATTAAACAGCAGATGCAAGGGCTTTAAGCAGGAAAATTACCTGTCATAATCCAGGAACAGCAGAAGTCATTGTGGCCAGAGTAGATGGGAGTGAAGGCGAGAATAGTAGGAAATGAAGTCACACAGGATCCCAGATCTTGTAAGGAGTTTGGTTTTTACTGTGAGTAGGAAGGGAAGTCATCAAAAGAGTTTGAAGAGAGTCATAGGACCTGGCTTACATATTAACAGGACTACTGGGGAAATTTCTTAAAAAGTGAAGAAAGTCGAGAAGCAGCAAGAACACGAGATAATCAAATAAATGATGTTGGAGACTTACAGTGATGGAGAGGTGGTCAAAAGTGGTTAAAAAAAAGTTTTTTTTTAATGCAAGTAATTTATTTGGAAAATTGAGGGAGCACAGGTGAAAACAGAAAATGATAGAAGGAACTGTAGCCAACAAAATTTTTTTCTTTTTTGTCATATTTTTTGTCAAATTTTTTCTTTTTTGTCATATCTGCAATGAGCTACTATAGCTTAATCCTGCAGGGAAACTTTGTGAAAGTTTTTAAAAACTGTTCAAATTACCCCACCCAGAAAGTGTTGATTTTCTGACATTTTCTAACCTGCTATCTGCACATATTTCCAGATTTAGAAAAAACATCTTTAAGGTACAGATACAGATATGAACAATGGAAAAAGTCTGGGAATGTCGAAGAGGATTGGCAAAATGTGTTTCACTAGCTGTGTGGCTTGGGACTTAACGATAAAAGGGACAATAACCTCTAAAAGTGACTTCTCAGAGATGCTTTGGCTGACCCCTACCCCCCAAACGCATGAGCTCTGTCTTTAAATCATGTTCTTAGAGTGCTAATCTCTGTCCACACTGATGTTATGCCAGGCCATTGTCGTCTTACTAACTTTCTCTAACATCCTATTGAGTTCTCAAATTTAATGTCTCTTTTCTTCCATCCTCCTCCTTTTCTCCCTCCTTTCCTCCCTCCCCACCTTCCTTCCTCTCATTTTTTAGTTGTATATATTTAAGTTTAAACATGACATTGTGGACTACATATAGACAGTAGAAAGTTGCTGAGTGAAGTTCAGTTAACATCCACTGTGTCACATGTTTTGTTTTAATTTTTTAGTAGCAAAGGCAGCTAAAATGAATTCATTAGCCTGAGTCCTATATACAGTAATATGTTATTAGTTGTAATCCTTATGTTGTACATTGTTAGGTCTCTAAACTTGTTTATCCTGTATATCCACTGCTTTGTATTCTCTAACCTGCATTTCTCCATTTCCTCCCTGCTCTACTTCCCATTCCCATCTCTGATAACCATTGTTTGTTCTGTACCTTTGTATTTTTTAATTTACTTTTATTCTACATATACATAAGATCATGCAAAATGTTTTTCTTTGTCTGGCTTATTTCACTTAGCATGTATTTTCCAGGTTTGTTCATGTTGTAGCAAATGACAAGATGTCACTCTTTTTAGGGCTGAATAATATTCCATTTTATATATGTACTCTAGTTTCTTTATCCATTTATCTGTCAGTGAACACTTAGGTTGGTTGTTTTTATCTCTTGGCAATTGTGAATAATGATACAAATAGCAAAGGAGTGCAGATATCTTTATAAAGTGGTGATGTAAAAAAATAAATTAATAAAGTAGTGATTTTATTTCCTTTGTGTATATTCCCAGAGAAGGGATCACTGGGATTAAGATTATATTATGATAAAAGACTCTACAGGACTTGCTAATGAATTAAATGTGTAAGGTGATAGAGACCATTAAAGCATGGCATTCAGATTCATTAATCTGAATATTTAAAATAACATATAATATGATGGGTAAGACTTTTGGAGAAATAAGTTTTGGGGATATAGTTGCAGAGAAATCAGACAGTCAGTTTTGAACAAATTAACTTTGAAATGTCTGTTAAGTATCCATGTGGAAATTTTAAGTTTAAGGGAGAGAGCAGAATTGGAAAAATAATTTTTTGCAGCTCCATTATGTAGGCGATTTTTAAATCATTAATACTGCCTACAATCACCAAAGTAATGAGTGAAGATTGAAAAGAGAATATGGCATTCAGATATTTAGTTGTTAGAAAAATGAAGAACCATCATTTATGCAGGAGGAAGGAGAATGACCAGGAGAGTGTAGTGTGCTTGAAAACAGGGGGGGAAAAAAAAGTGTAACATTGCTATTTTAAAACGCTACTGATAGGTAGAATTAATGGAAATTGTTAATTATTGTTTTTACCAACATTGAGGTTGTGAGTGACTTTTACAAGAGTAGTTGGGTGGACTGGTGGTCTGAAAGCCTGATTAGTGGTTTTCAATAAGAATGCAGAAAAGAAAGCCTCGTGTGGTGGCATATACTTGTAATCCCAGCAGCTCAGCTTTTGAGGCAGGAGGATCACAAGTTCAGAGTCAGCCATAGCAACTTAGAGAGGTCCTAAATTCTCAGGAACTTAGACTTTGTCTCAAAAAAAAAAAAAAAAAAAAAAAAAAACAGGGCTGGGATATGGCTCAATGGTAAAGCACCTCTGGGTTCAATCCCTGGTACAAAAAAAAAAAGCCAGAAAGAAATTAGAGATGGTAATTTAATAATTCTATAGGAGTTGAGCATAACAATGTTCAGTATGCTAAGACTAGAGGAACAATGGAAAGGGAAAAATTAACTAGTAAAAAGAGGAAATTCTGATTAAGTTTTATCAGTAAAATAGAAAGCTACATTATTTGTTGAGCGTTCATGAAGAAGAAACCATTGGAGGTTTGAGGAGAAAGGAAATGGTACAAAACTGTCTAGAAGGATGAGAGAAAACAGTGAATTATTTGTCAGGCAGCTTTAATACCTCACTTGAGAATATTCATAGTTATAGCATGCCAGAGTGCATTTCAGTTTTGAACAAAGTCTGTGAAAACATATTCTCTGAGACCAGACATACCATTAAAAGTAAAAACTGGGCTGGGGCTGGGGTGTAGTTCAGAGGTAGAGTGCTTGCTTTGCATGGGAGAGGCCCTGGGTTCAATCCCAACTACCACAAAAAAAGCCGAACTAAAATAACAAAAAAATGGGCTGAGGATGTAGATCTGTGAGTCCTTCTATTCTTTCCTCAGCACCACAACAAAACAAAATGACAAAAACCACCTGACTTGTATTTTTATGTTTTTAATAGTGTATTGATTTATCTGTTTACTCAGATCTTCAAAATAATGCTCATATTCCATTTCAAATTATTTTTTGCAGGCGTATAAAGCAGTTGTAAATGATGCTACTATATTTAAACTTGAATTACCTTTGAAGCAAAAAGGGTAAGCTTTTAAAAACCATATTTAAAAACATTTAAATTGCTTGGACTGTATTATTTGTTACTAGGTCAGCAGAGTACTCTACTTCCCTATTAGGTTTGTTTTTATTGTTGTTTCTCTTAGGATTCTTGTTGTCCTTGGTTATTAAAACTCTTCAATTTATATTTTTATTCTTCTTTTATGACCAAAATATATTGTCTTTATCTTTTTAAGTAGAAAATGTTGTTCCTATTCTTTTAGAATCTCTACTTGATTGTTTTCTCTTTGTTAGTCACTAAAGGTATTCTATTACATGGAAAGCCCAGAAAATGAGGATTCACTATAATATATAAAAAGGGAAATCAAGCCAGGCATGATGGTGCATGACTATAATCCCAGCAACTCAGGAGGCTGAAGCAGGTGAATTGCCAGTTCAAAGCTAAGACTGGCTTAGCAACATTAAGCAACTTAGTAAGACCCTGTCTAAAAATAAAAGGGTTGGGGGATATGGCTCAGTGGTTAAGCGCCCCTGGATTCAATCCCTGGTACCAAATAAAATAAATAAATAAATAAAAATTAAAAGAGAAGTCATTTTTTTAATTTATTCTAATTTATTATATATGACAGCAGAATGCATTACGATTAATATTACATATATAGAACATATTTTTTCATATCTCTGGTTGTATACAGAGTATATTCACACCATTCATATGTGTACTTAGGGTAATGGTGTCCAAGTCATTCTACATCTTTCCTACCCCAATGCTTCCTCCCTTCCTCTCCCACCCAGAAAATCATTTTACTTTAGGTTGTATTATCATTTTTAAAATTTGATCTCTTTGATAGAGCACTTGCCTGGTATGCATGAGGCTCTGGATTTGATCCCCAGAGCGCGCAGGTGCGGGCACACATACACACACACACACACACAAATACCTTGGTAAGATGAATTTACATATGCTATGTATAATTTCAGAACATCTGAGAATTGAAATTTATGAAATATTACTCCATGAACTAGTTATAGTCCCTTCAGAGTATAGTACTAAGTTGCAATAAAGGTTAAAAATTTTTGATACACTTTCTAGTTGCTAATTACTATTTTAAAGAAAATGTATATATAATGCCAAAATATTTGAAAAGTACCATTTTTTATTTTATTTTTTATTTTAGTTGTAGATGGACACAATATCTTTATTTTATTTATTTTTATGTAGTGCTGAGGATTGAACCCAGTGCCTTACATGCTAGGCAAGCACTCTACCACTGAGCCACAACTACAGCCCTGAAAAATAACATTTTTTTAAGGAAAATTAATTAGAGTTTTTTATTTTAATCTTTTCATTTTTTCCTTTTTTGATCTACATAGGTTGAATAGTATTACAGTAGAAGACATCTGAGCCAGGTGCAGTGGTACACACCTGTAATCCCAACAATCTGAAAGGCTGAGAGGCAGGAGGATCATGTTTGAGGGCAGCCTCAGCAACTTAGTAAGGGCCCTGTCTCAAAAGATAAAAAAAAAAGAGCTGGTGATATGACTCCATGATAAAGTGCCCCTGGGTTCAATCCCCAGTACCAAAACAAACCAAAAAACAACCCCAAAAAACAACCGAAGACATCTGAGTCATTTGTTGTATGATAGTAATTGACATGGTTGAAGGGCACAGGTCACATTCTCTTTTAGCAATTATGAAATATATGAAACATTATACTACATCTTTGTGATAACTATGTGTGATTATAAGATTTTCCTTACTGTCCTATACTCAAGTGTTTTTTTTTTTTTTGTGAAAGATTCAAACTCAGAGTAAAGTTACTATAATTGTTTTACCAAATATATATCTCCCTACATACATCCATCAGTTAACTTCTTTTTTTTTTTTTTAAGTTTTAGATGGACACAATACTTTTGTTTTATTTATTTATTTTTATGTGGTGCTGAGGATCAAACCCAGTACCTCATATGTGCTAGGCAAGTGCTCTACCATTGAGTTACAACCCCTGCCCTCCATCAGACAACTTCTTAAATGAATTTCTAAAAAAGTTTCATACATTGATAATCTTACTCCTTGAACACATTAGCTTGAACTCATTAATTAAATTTGATATTTGTTTTGAGGTAAAATTTACATAGACATTTGCATACATCTTAAGTGTATAATTGGGCCAAATTTAACAAATGCATACTCCTATTAAGATATATAGTATCTTCATCATCTTAGATCATTGCCTCATATCTATTCCCTGTAAGTCTCACCCTACTTCCTCTCAGAGGCAGCTGTTGGTCTAATTATTTCAGTATAGATAGTTTTGTCTGATATAAGACTTCATGTAAATGGAATCATACAATATGTGCTTTTTGTATATAAAACTTCTTTCATTCAGCATTGTCTACGAGATTTTTCCATTTTTGAATGTAACAGTTTGTTTTCCAAAGAGATTGTACTGTTTTACATTTTCACCAACGAAGTGTGAAAGTGCCATTTGATCCTCCTTCTCATCAGTGTTTTGGTAATGTCATTTTAATCTTAGTCATTCCAGATGTATGTAGTTGTATCTCATTATAGATTTTTTTTTCACATTTTTAAAATTTTGTTTTTAGTTGTAGTTGGACACAATATCTATTTATTTTTATGTGGTGCTGAGGATCCAACCCAGTGCCTTACACACGTGAGGTAGGTGCTCGACCAATGAGCTATAGCCTCAGCCCTCATTATAGTTTTGATACCCCTCTCCCTTATGTTACTGATGTTAAGCAATTTTTTGTGTGTGTGTGTTTCTTTTTTTTTTTTTTCCGCTTTCTGTATCTTGGAAATCTTTTTCTGCTTCAACCCTAGGACATGAAGATGTTCTTTGTTTTCTTCTAGGAGCTTTATAATTTAGCTTTTACAGTTACATCTAAGATCTATCTTAAATTAATGGTTGTGTATGTTGTAAGTTAGAGATTAAATTTCTTTTGTTTACTTTTTGTTTACCATATGGTTAGTAAGTGGCTTCAGACCATTTTTTGAAAAGACTTTCCATTCCCCAATACATTACCTTTCCATAAAAACCTTAGGTGACTTTAAAATGGTCATCCATTTCTGGGCTTTCTGTTCAGTTCCAGTGATTTATTTGGGTTCTTTAGGCTATTATCACATAATCATGATTAGTATAGTTCTATAGTAAATCTTGAATCTAGGTGGTATAATTTTTTTCTCCCCCCACCCCAGTTCATTCCCAATTCATGAAGGATTTGCCTTTCTTTCTGGTCTTTGTAGCTTTTATGGTTTACTTTTTAATAATGTTTGTAATATCTGGTATCATTATGTTGGCCTCATAAGGATTGGAAGTTACTCTCTCCTGTATATTCTGAAAGAGTTAGTGTAATTGGTATTACTTCTTCCTTAAATGTCTGGTAGAATTCGTAAGTAAAACCATTTGGGCCTGAAGTTTTCTAGTGGAAAGTTTTTTTTACTATGAGTTCAATTTCTTTAGTAGATAAAAGGTCTTCAGATTTTGCAGTTAATCTAATTATTTGGTTAAGTTAGATTTTCAGGGAATATACTCATTTCTTCCTAGTTGTCAACTGTGTATATATGCATAAAGTCATAACTACTGTGCCTTTATTATCTGTTTCTCATAGCAAATACTGAAAATACTGTTTCTAGAATCATTTGAGAGTAAATTGTTTATCATTCAGTATATTAGTGTAAACATAATCACAAAACAACTTCCAGAATCAGGAAATTATGATACATACTGCAGTGTAATCGTCAGACCCATTTAAATTTCATGAATTGACCATAAATGTTTTTTCAGCAAAGATATTCAATACAAAATTATGTGTTGTTTTTATGTTGTCATATTTCTTTGATCTTGCTTGGTCAGAAACCAGCTCTTTCTTTGACTCTTGTAACCTTATCCTTTTGAAGAATACAGACCAGTTTTTTATAGTGTTCCTTAAGTCGTGTTAATCTGATGGTTCCTATAAATGAGATTCAGGTTTGCATCTTTGGCAGAAGTAAAATTTTGTGCCAGGCATGGTAGTGCATCTCTGTAATCCCAGAGACTCAGAAGGCCAAGGCAAGAGGATCTCAAGTTTGAGTCCAGCCTCAGCAACTTACAAGGCCCTAAGCAACTTAGTGAGACCCTGCTTCAAAGTTTAAAAAGCTGGGGATGTGGGGATGTGACTCAGTGGTAAAGCACCCCTGGGTTAAATCTCTAATACCCAAACAAACAAACAAAAGTGAAACTTTGTTCTTATCTGAAGGAACATGATTTGTTTTACTCTACTACTAGACTTGACTTTGGTCACTTCATTAAGTTGATATGTATTGGATCTTCCTGCTGCAAAGGTACTCTTTTTTTCTCTTCATATTTTTGGGTAGTAATTTAAAACTATGTAAAGATTCCATTCCTTAGAGGTACTATGGATTAGACAGAGGGGACTGAAGGGCGGGGAGGAGCAGTGGATATAGGAATTATGGTAGCATTAATGAATTGTACATTATTACCCTATGTGCATATATGATTACACAACCTGTATAACTCTACATCATAAACAACCAGAAGAATGAGAAGTTATACTCCATTTATGTATGATGTGTCAAAATACATTCTCCTGTCATATATGACTAACTTGAACAAATTAAAAAAATATACAAACCAAAATAAAAGATTCCATTCCTCATCAGATTTTTCATTTGTACAGTGATTTATCATATCAGTAGAGACTTATTTCCTATTTTGTTCAGTGGATTACAATTGATGGCCCTATATTTGGATTTTCAAATTATCCTAGATATCTGTTGACTGACTGCTTTTCTTATATATACATAACATTTCCATGTATCTTTGCATCTTTGGTAGTGTTGGATTTTATCCTGAATGTGTAATGATATGTTGCACAGAATGGTTCCTGTTAGGTTGTTTGAACTGTCCTGATTGTTCAGCCAGAAAGTGCAGATTTCAATCTGAATTTTAGCTTCTCTGCAGGTGGCATTGATAGGATTGCCTCTAAGCAAAATTGTCTACTTTTTGGAAATTTAACCAGTACCATTACTTTCTTCAAAGTGTAACTTTATTTAGATATTTACCTATATTGGATCACTATTTACTGTCTTCATGGCAGTTGTTTATTGGGAAAAAAAAATCTCCAGAGTTTATAATTGCTTCCTGGAGGAAGATTGGTATAATGCAAGTTTTCTGCTCATTCTTAAGTTCTTTTTAAAAATTTATTGAGGCAACTTTAAACAAGTTAAAAATAGACATTTTAAGTTTTAAACTGAACAATTTTGTGGCATTTAGTACAATCACAGTATTGTACAACCATCATCTCTATTTAGTTCCAAAATATTTCTAACACTCTCAAGTAAAACACTTTCCAGAGCAATTTCTTCCATTCTGCCGTCATACCAGCCCCTGGCAACCACCGATCTGCATTCTGTCTCTATGGATATTTTGTGTGAATGAAGTTACACAATATGTGACCTTGTGTCTAGCTTCTTTCATTTATCATTTGTTTTTTTTTTTTAATATTTATTTTTTTTAGTTGCAGTTGGACCCAGTACCTTTATTTCATTCACTTATTTTTATGGGTGCTGAGGATCGAACCCTACCAAGCATGCTAGGCAAGTGCTCTACCGCTGAGCCACATCCCAGCCCCGTATCATTGTTTTCAAAAGCTTTCCCTCCAATCATGTATTAGTACTTCATTACCTTGTTTGACTAAATAATATTGTGGTATGTTTATAACATGGTTTAGACCACATTTTTTTTTTCCTCCTATCCCATGGATATTTGAGCTGTTTTCCCCTTCTGTGAATTTTGAGTAATGTTGCTTAGAAACATGAGTATCGTGTGCATGCACTTCTTGAATACTTCTGTTGGGTATATATCTCTGAGTGGAATTAATGAGTTCATATGGGAATTCTATATTTAACTTTTTGAGGAACTGCCATACTGTTTTTCATAGTGACTGAACTGTTTAGACATTCCTATCAGTAATGTATAAGGAGTCTGGTGGTTAGAATTGCATTTCACTAATACCAACTAATGATTTTAAGCATCTTTTTATGTGCTTGTAGGTATTTTGGCATCAAATCCTTATCTGTTAGATAATTTGCAAATTTTTTTTTGGATTCTATAGTTAATTGTCTTTTCCTGCACAAAAGCTATTCTTTCATCTTCCTTTTCTCTGTGCTGTGTATTGAGCCCAGGACTTTATTCATGGTGGGCAAATAATCTACTGAGCTACACCATCAGCCTGTTGTACAAAAGCTTTCAATAAAATCCTATTTTCTACTGTACAACTTTTTTTGTTGCTTTTGCTTATGCTTTCATATCTAAGAGTTCATTCCTAAATCCAGGTTTATGAAGATTCATCTTTACATTTCTAAGATTTTTTTGGTTTAGGTCTAGCCAAGTATGGTGGTGCACTCCTGTAATTCCAGCGACTGAGGAGACTGAAGTGGAAGGATTGCCAGGTTCAAGGCCAGCATCAGTAATTTAATGAGGCCTAAAGCATCATAGTGAGACTCTGTCTCAAAAACATAAAAAAAGAGAACTGAGGATATGGCTAAGTGGTTAAGCACTCCTGGGTTCAATCCATGGTTCCAAAGCAGCGGGTGGCAGTGGTAGAGAGAGAAATAAATAGTATATATATTGATATAGATCTATCTATATATATATATGTGTGTGTATATATATATATATATCTTCTTTCTTTTGCATGTGGATATTAAGTTGTCCCTGCATCCATTGAATGGTCTTAGCCCCATTACCATGAATCAGTTTGCCATGAATTTATGTTTGTTTCTGGATGCTTAATTTAATTCCTATAGTCTATTTGTCTGTCCTTATGCTGGTACCACTCTGTTTTGTTACTATAGCATTGTTAGTAAGCTTTTAAATCAAGACATGATAATGCTCCACCTTCCCCCCTCTCCCCCCACCCACCCCACCACCACCAAATGTTTTGGCTATTTGAGTTCTCTTTCAACTCCACATGAATTTGTGGATTGGTTTTTCCATTTTGTAGGGGGAAAAAAAAGGCTCCTGGAATTTTGATAGGAAATGCATTGAATTGGTAGTTTATGTTGGGTACTGTTAACATCTTAATTTTATGTCTCTCAGACCATGAAAATGTGATGTCATTATGTTTATTTAGGTCTTCTTTTATTCCTTTCAGATTATTTGTTGCTGGTATATAAAAATATAAATGATTTAAATGTTATTTTGTACTATATAGTTTTCCTAAATTCATTTATTAGCCCTAATGGCTTTTTTATGGGTTTTTTTAGATTTTCTATACACAGGGTCATGACATCTGAAAATAGGTACTTTAACCACTTCCTTTCCAATTCAGATGTCTTCTGTTTCTTTTTCTTGCTCAATTGCTCTTACTAGAAATTCTGGTACAGCGATGAATGTCAATGGTGAATTCAGGTATCCTTATCTTTTTCTTGGTTTTAGGGGATTTGTTCTCAGTTGTGCTCATCATTATGATATAAGCTGTAAGTTTTTTTATAATCTCATTATTTTTAATAGTACCATGGCATTCTGGTGGGTGTGCCCTTGTTTATTTAAGTAATCCTGCACCTATTTCTAATGGTTTGCTGCTACCTTTAATGCGACAGAGGAATAATACTATACAGTTGTCATTTTACATATGTGAACCTGTGTCTTCAAGATAGTTTCCCAAAAGTGAGGATTGCTGAATTCTCTGTATTTTCAGATTTTGAGATTACCATATCTTTTAGCTCCAGATTAAAGTAAAAAATTTCTGTGGAGCAAAATGAATATCAGTAGCTGACCCAGATAGCAGAACATAGGTATTGTGGCTTTCAGAGGTAGGGGAGGTGATGTTCTAGGAGAATAAACTTTTACTAGCTTTCAGGTTATTTGGGTGACTCATTTCTGAGAAGTGAAAAACCAGTGCTTCCACTGATAACAACTAGAATGATTACGTAAATACAGAAAATAGTAATTTTAATGTTATCAAAGAGCTGCAGAAGCAGCTATGATGAAAGGATTGAAATTTAACAGAAGGTGAGAAAACCTGTTAGAGGTTAACTGAGAATTTGAACTCTTTCCTTAAAGAGAAATAGTACATGAAAATGAAGGTTTGGCCCAGACTGAGCAATGCTTCTGGAGGGCAATAGAGAGATTTGGTGGTCACACAGGACTGAAGAGACAAAACCCGGTGGAACCTTAATTGAAAACCAAGGAGGAACATTCCTTAAATTCAGGGGCTAATCAGAGGTAGACAGATTCTTAGCAGGAACTGCAACCCGACCTTGAACCAGCCCTGTTCCTAACTGGATTAAAGTGGTCAGCCCCTTCCCATAGCAGTTGAATTATCACAGGAGTTCATGCCTGACCTTGGCATCTGCACTGCAAAAGATTTGAAAAGATGGATATCCAGTTATCATATTATTAGTGGGATATGCCTATGTTGAGGATTACAGAAAATTTTTCCTAGAGAATGAATATATTATGTGTGAATACTTTCAAGGAAATCAGTTCCTAATCTTGAACTTCTGTGTCAACTTTTTTCTAAAACTGAGCTCTGATGGAACTATCATATAGCAGTTTTTCTTTTCTACTTGTTTCACAATTAGCCCTCCACACTTTGTAAAGAAAGGAATACCTCTTGTCTTTCATACCATAGTGTTTTGCCTCTGGATAGAAAAGCCTCCAGATTGCCTAAGAAGGTATTTGCCATGTGGTACTGATGTACAGAAAATGAATTTCTAATGAGTTAGCTATCAGAGCCTTTGCAAGTTGGGTAGTTTATAATTAGTCACTATTGAAAATATGAATTGTTAAAATTAAATTTTAATGTTAGGTCAACATTATTTTTTTAAGCAAATGACTGAGGAAAAAATTGATGTCATAAGAAAAATTCTAGTCCCATCTGCTTACTTACATGATGAAGATTTTTCAGAACAAAGACATTATTAAAATAAGAAGTAGAAATAGAATTGATGCTGATTCATAATTGGTAAGAAAAAGCTGGGCGTGGTGACACAGACCTGTAATCCCAATGATTGGGGAAGCTGACAAAGGAGAAACACAAGTTCGAGGCCAGCTTCAGTAAATGAGTGAGACCCTGTTTCAAAAAAATTAAAAAGGTCTGGAGGTGTGGCTTGGTGATAGAGTACCCATGGGCCTGGGTTCAATCCCCATCATCCCCCCACCCACAAAAAAGGCATAATTGGGAGAAGAAACAATTTAATTCATCAAATTAAAAGGGACGCTAGTGTTGTGCCTCAGTGATAGAGCACTTTCCTGGGTGAGGCCCTGGGTCTGATCCTTAGCACTGCATATAAGTAAATAAATAAATATTAAATAAAATAATAAAAATAAAGCTACATAAAAAGATCCATTGACAACTAAAAAAATTTATTTTGGGTTTGATCCTCAGCACTATACAGAGATAGATAGATCGATCCATCAATCGGTCCATTGACAACTAAAAAAAATTATTAAAAAAAAAAAAAAAAGTCTACTTATCCAGACACTAAGGATGTATCTGAGTGGTACAACTCTTGCCCAGCATGTATGAGGCCCTGAGTTTTATTCCTCACATTCTCCAGGGAGCTTTCCTACCAAGCTACATCCTCACCCCTTATTTTTTTATTTTGAGATAGGGCCTCACTAAGTTGCTGAGGCTGCCCTTGAAGTGCGACGATCCACCTGCCTGAGCCTCCTGAGTCACTGGGATTACAGGCAAAATATTTCTTTTAATTAAAAAAAATTAAAAGCGTTGATGTATCCAATAAAAATAGACTTTTGCATACATTTTATGTTTATGTACACACAATATAATTTTGTTTTTTGATGATATATATACTGATAACAATATAGATCACTCAATCCTTGAAAATAACACTTGAATTTTGTATGCACGAGAAATTTTTAAATGTTGAATTTATTTACTTACAAATGTTGTTTAAGAAGTAGAATAAAGAATAAATGCAAGGCTGGGGCTGTAGCTCAGTGCTAAAGTGCTTGCCTCACATGTATAAGGCACTGGGTTTGAGCCTCAGTACCACATAAACACACAGTATCTTTACTTATTTTTATCTACAAATAAATATCTTTAAAAAAAAGAATAAATGCAAGACTTCAAGCATGAAAGTATGATACTGGTTTTCAAATTTCCTCAGAAAAGGGAAATATACATATAAATTTTTCATTGTTTAGGAGAAATTTGGCTTTAGAAAAATTGGCTTTAGAAAAAAACTTGGCAAATATTTAAAATGGTTATTGGTAGCTATCACATCACTACAGAATACAGATATATTTCAAAAAGGAAAGTAATGGATTTATCTTAACATTAATAATGAAAAAATTTGAATGTTAGGTTATAATTATCCAAAAACTTACATGATTTTTCCTATTTTAGCAGATATATGAACAAATCTTTGTATCTATATAAATAAAAGTATCTGAATAAAGATCATTGCAAGCCCAAATTAGGGTTAGACAAACAGGTACTGAGAGGGTAAAATTTAAGGAATTTCTTATTCTCAGGGTCCTGTAGGAGTTGGGTGGCATTTACAGGACCCCAAGAGTGAATGCCTCCTTAAATTATGTACTCTAGATATCTTGCTCACCTTAACCCCAGTCCTGATCACTAGATTATTGCACATAAGAATTTTGCTGTTCAACATAAAAAAATTAGTTTCTGAAAAAATTGGCTTTAGAAAAAAAATTTTGCAAATATTAATCATTTTTCATCATCTGCTTTTGTTTTTCAGAGTGGGATTGAAAACTCAACCGGAATCAAAATGCCCTGAGTTGCTTGCCAATTACTGTGACATGTTGCTAAGAAAAACGCCATTAAGCAAAAAACTAACTTCTGAAGAGATTGAAGCAAAGCTTAAAGAAGTGGTATATAAATTTTTTCTATTTCTGATAGCTAGTTGCTTTCATTCTTTTACTATCTGCTTAGCATAATTGTAATAAGCCAGGGAGCAAAGAAGTGAAGCTAGAGGACATGTATAGATAAAAAGGATCACAGAGATGACTAGTGTCAAAAAAAAGGGAAGGGTAAAGATAAGTAGAAAAGAAAATTGGGAAAGAACCATTGATTTTCATGTGAAAAAATATTGTTGCATTTTATGTAAAGTCTGAAAAACTGGTATTTCTTAAGACTAAGAGGTTATTTTATTAGTCTCAAATTTGCTGACTTTTAAATCAGTGACGTATATCAGAACTAATTTTTCAGAGAAATAATTTAGTAGGCTTCTATTTTTATGTGCTTATATAGATTTCAGAATTTTGACATTTAGGGGATGTGGAAAGGCCTAAATGAGACAGATGGCTAAGAATATATAAGAATTGAAAGTATCTTTGCTTTCTGTGCAGCTCTTGGTACTTAAATACGTACAAAACAAAGATGTTTTTATGAGGTATCACAAAGCTCACTTGACACGACGTCTCATATTAGACATCTCTGCCGATAGTGAAATTGAAGAAAATATGGTAGAGTGGCTAAGAGTAAGTAAATTTTTTTAAATATTTGGTTTTTAATATCGCACATGGTTCATATTTGTGGTGATATTGGTAATGTTAAAGAAATAGTGATCTTTTAGTAAGAACAGAATACTTTGTAAAATAAAGTGATACCTACTAAAGTACATTTTCTTAATGAAGTTAGTAAAGCACCTTTGTTCTACTGTTTTATTCCCTTTTGTATACACTCTTGCTAAAAATTACCTTATTAAATAGACCACAGGACAAATAATTTCTTTCTTTGTGATACCTGGGATTAAACCCCAAGCTTTGTGCATGCTATGCAAGGGCTCTACCATAGAGCTACCTCCCCAGCCTTTTTTTATTTTGAGACAGGGCTTTGAACATGTAATCCTCCTGCTTCAGCTTCCAGAGTAGCTGGGACCACAGGCATATATCACCCCACCCAGTAAATTATTTCATTTTTAAGGTATTTTTAATGCTAAATGCTTAATTATAGAGCTGTTTGTAAATAAATAGCAACATACCAAGTGAAAAAGAGCATAGATGGAAAAATAATGATTGTTCTGTGACTTTTAAAAATTTTTTGTCAAAACTCTTATTGTCATATAGAAAGATGAAAAATAGCAAAACTAATATGTGTTTAGTACACCAATTTAAAACACAAGAAACTTTTTATATTGAAGTATTTGTTTTCTTTGTAAAAAGCTTATCAGGGCTGGAGTTGTGGCTCAGTGGTAGAACACTTGCCTCGCACATGTGAGGTACTGAGTTCGATCCCCAGCACCACATTAAAAAAAAAAAAAAAAACCTAAATAAACAAAATAAAGTTATTTTAAAAATTCATCAAGTGTAATTAGGAAAATATTTATAATTTATAATTTATCTCTTGATACTGTATCTAGAATATTTTAAGCACTCTTAAAATATAACAACAAAATGTCAAATAACCCAATTAAAAATGGGCAAAGAATTTGAATAGACCTTTGTTTCTTTTTCCTCAGCACAGGGGATCGAACTCCAGGGCATCTTACCACTGAACTATATCCTCAGGCCCTTTTGTTGGCCTCAAATTTGGCTATTTCCAGCCTTAGCAAACCAAGTATCTGGGATTGTGAATAGACATTGCTTTATAGAAGATAAACAAATGGGCAATAGTGCACACAAACATGCTCAGCATTAGTAATCATTAGTGAAATGCTAATCAAAATCGCTGGATATATCACTTTATCCCTACTATAATAGCTAAAATAAAAAATAGAGGTGATAACAAATGTTGAGGAGAAAGAAGAGAAATTAGAACTCTAGTAGTTGCTGGTGGGATTTAAAATGGGGCAGCCACTTTGGAAAACTATTTGATAGTTCCTCAAAAAGTTAAACAGACTTGATGAAGCAATTTCACTGCTAGGTAATTCTACTCAATAGATATGAGAACATATACACATATCCATGTAAATTTTTGTATATGGATGTTCCTTATATTATTATTTAGAAATAATGACAAATGTTAATAAGCTGAGGAAGGAACAAAATGTTTTTTACCCAAACAGTGGAATATGACTTTTCAATAAAAGAAATGAAGTACTGACACATGCTAGAATTTGGATGTACTTAGGAAATATTATAATGCTGAAGTGAAAGAGGCCAGTCACAAACCATGTCATATGGTTCCAGTAAAATGAGATGTGAGGGTAGGCAAATCTACAAAGACAAAAAAAGTACTTTCAGTGGTTTGCAGAAATTGGGGCCAGAAGTAGAAATGAGAAGTGACTCTAAATAAACATGGGGCCTGTTTTTAGAGTAGTTAAATGTTCTTAAAATTTGAGGTAATGGTTGCTCAACTCTATAAATATAATAAAATCCGCTACATTTTAAAAGGATGAATCTTATGGGAGGTGATTTATGTATCTCAATAAAGCTATCATTAAAATGAAGATAGTTTAATAGCAGTTGCTTACTCTCTTCCAATACAATAAACATCTTTTCTGTGCCTTGAAGAGATGGCATACCCATTTAAGTTTGGATCCATTTCTAGCATGCAACTTACCACTTTTCTCATTTATGTCAACAACTTTGTTTCACTAAGTTTTTATACCTCTGTATATAATGAATGTTCAGCATTGGCGTTATTAACATTACAACCATAGTTCCACAGTCAGTTTTGTTCTACAACTCTGTTCTTTTTATTTTTTCACTTCCAACATTATTACTTTTTTTTTTTTTTGGCCAGTACTGGGGATTGAAGAAACACTGTACCTCTGAGCTAGAGGTCTTTTTGCTATCTTATTTTGAGATTGTGTTGCCAAAACTAGCCTAGAACTTTCCATCCTCCTCTCTCACCCTCCCTGGAATTACAGGAATTTGCCACTGCACCCAGCAACATTATTACTTGTTAATTTTCTAAAGTATTTTTATCATCTTTGTTGGCCAAGTGCCTTTTGATTACCCATTTATGTAAACATGTGGTTTTATCACTATAAGGCAAGGATGCCAGCAAAAACAATACACTTTGCTCTCTGTTGGGTGAACTGAATAAACAAGTGACTGATAGATTTTTAATAAAGTATTGTGTTTGTTAGCTGATGTTATGTTTCTGCTAAGTTTTGTTTGTTTGTTTGTATTTTGAGTGCTGGAGATCAAGCCCAGGGCCCTGAATATGCTAGGTGAGCTCTCTACCACTAAGCTACACACCCAGGCCTGTGCTTCTGTTATTTTTGTCATAACTTATGGATTGAGGAGTTAGAAGTGAAGTTTTGTACTTTATGCAAGTACATTTATTATATAGTAGCAACTGAGGTTGAGCTGTGTTGTTTAGAACTGATGGTAAAACTATTCTGTAAAATTTGTGCAGACTGAAATTGTGTAAAGCAAGGACTACCCTCACTATCCTATTTATTTTCTAAGAGTCAAGGGAAAAAAGAAAAATTTTTGTTAAAGTATCTAAGACAGCTTTCTGTTAAATTTTTTTTCTGGTAATATATTAGATTATATACATTTGTCTCTTCTGTCTTTGGTTTTTGTAGGAAGTTGGTATGCCAGCAGATTATGTAAACAAACTTGCTAGAATGTTTCAGGACATAAAAGTATCTGAAGATTTGAACCAAGCTTTTAAGGAAATGCACAAAAATAATAAATTGGCTTTACCAGGTATTTTACTTTATAATTACATATGTGTGTATATGTTTTAAGCTTTATTTATTTATTTATTGTAGTTGTAGATGGACAGAATGCCCTTATTTTATTTATTCTTCTTTATGTGGTGCTAAGGATCGAATCCAGTGTCTCACACACACTAGGCAAGCACTCTGCCACTGAGCTATCGCCCCAGCCCTATTTCAAACTTTAAAAAAAAAAAAAAAAAAAATCTGTGTTTGTGGTAATTAAAGTTAAATAGCAGTAATACACCCAGAAATGTTATGATGTTCACATTCCTGGAGACATCTGTCAAAGCAGAATGGTAGATTTGTGAATCCAGTTTTTGAAACAAAAGAATATTTTTAACAAAATCTTTAGAGTCATGTTTATTTTTTTACCAGAATTTAACCTGTATTATTTTAATTTTTATTTTATTTTGTAAATTTTATCTATTCTCAAGATTGTTTTATATTTTCTGATATTCTGCCCTTTAGCTGATTCAGTTAATATAAAAATTCTGAATGCTGGTGCCTGGTCAAGAAGCTCTGAAAAAGTCTTTGTCTCGCTTCCTACTGAACTGGAGGATTTGATACCTGAGGTAGAAGAATTTTACAAAAAAAATCATAGTGGTAGAAAACTACATTGGCATCATCTCATGTCAAATGGAATTGTAAGTTATGACATAGTTTTCTGTTTGGGTGAAAGTGGAAGAACTCCAAATAAGAGTTACTTAAACAAAACAGATTTTCTGCTTCTCTCGCAGATAAAAATTTTCACAGGAATAGTGGATCTGTTCCATGAAATTGTTAGTAACTTAGTCTTCTGATTGCACCATTATGCTTCTAGTATTGCCCTTATCAGCAGAACCCAGTATGATCCCCACTTTGTATATCTTCCTACCAACAACAACAAAAAAAAAAAGGAGATGGTGTACCTTCATTTAAGGGTGACTTCTAGAAGTTTCCTCCATCATTTCCACTTGTATCACATTGAACAGAACTCAGTCACATGGTCATTATCTGTTATAGGGAAAGCCAGAAGATGAGTCATTAAACTTTGCTTAAAATTACATAGCCTGTAAGAAAGGAATAATGGATATTGGAAGACACCTAACAGTATTTTCACATAAAATCTCATGTAACAGATGTTTTATTAGGTAGATGGTAATCATTATGAAGAGCTTCTTATTGAAATTTATCTTATCTATTATAGATAACATTTAAGAATGAGGTCGGTCAATATGATTTGGAGGTTACCACGTTTCAGCTGGCTGTGTTGTTTGCATGGAACCAAAGACCTAGAGAGAAAATCAGCTTTGAAAATCTAAAACTTGCAACTGAACTCCCTGATGCTGAACTTAGAAGGACTTTATGGGTTGGTTTATTTATTTTGTTTATCAAATTATATTCTGGAAATTTGTGATTATTTTTGTTGGTGGTGGTGTTTTTGTTTTGTTTTTGTTTTTTGGTGATGGTGCTGATCAAATCCAAGGCCTCCCACATGCCAGGCACACACCCTACCACTGAGCTAACCCTGACCCTGATATTTATAACACTCTCAAAATGACATTTAACCAAGAAAACTACAAAAATGAGGTATTCTGGAAAAAAAAATTGAAAAGAGGCAAGTTACCAAGACAGAGAAAGGCAAAAAAAGGAGAAAGATTGAATTGGTATTTTTTGCCTGTGGGAGTCTTCCCCAAAACATACATATATTAATGTTAATTTTTATACCAAGAGTGTGTACAAAGAATTTATGATGACTTAATATCTAAGAGAACACTTTAGATCTTTTCAGAATTTATAAAATTTTCTCTTTAGCTTTTTGCTTTGTAACTACTTTCTGTCCTTACTCCATAAGCAACTTAAAGTTTCAGAGTAATTATTTCCTATGATGGAAAGAGCTGGTATATAACTGTCAAGTGGTATTTGCTACTGTCCTATGTGACCAATTCTAATTTTTTATTTTCCCATAAAGGGAATGTTTATTTCTTCCTTATAACCAACTCTTTTTTCCTGTTTTTCTACTTCATACATTTAAATTGTTATATTCATAGAGATACCAAATACAAGTTTGGATTGTAACTTTGTGTCTATAATCCTTTCTTATTTATATTGGTTTGTTGGGGAATTGATCTTAATATCCCAAACTGCTTATAAATACTAATTGTTTTCTCCTTTATTCTTCATAGTCTTTAGTAGCTTTCCCAAAGCTCAAACGGCAAGTTTTATTGTACGAACCTCAAGTGAATTCACCCAAAGACTTTACAGAAGGTACCCTCTTCTCAGTGAACCAGGAGTTCAGTTTAATGTAAGGTTTATGTTGGTCAATTTAAAATAAAAATGCCTTGTTTGAGTTTTAGTTTGTTATTTTTTTTTAAGCAAAATAACTTTTATTTACATGATATTTATAACAATAACTATATATTACCATTAATCTAAATTTAATGTCATTTAGTTTTTTATTAAAACTATTAGGGGGCCAGAGGGCTCAGGAGGATGGGGGCCTCTGGGAAAAAAGTATATTAATGAACTGTAAAGATGTTTACTTCTTTACCATATTTATATGGACACATTTTTGCTGTCTGACATTATACTATATTCATCTTAAAAGTAAACTTTTTTGTGTGCTCTAAAGCAATTTTATCTAGGCAGAGCATTTTTCCCTGAAGCTCAATTAGGTAATGTTGAATCACAACCCATGTCTGTTCAATTATCTAATTATTTTTATGGCAGTATAAATTATCAAACTTGTTATAAGAAATCATTGAAGAATAGGGTTTGTTTTAAATAAAGGTATATGTTATTTGTTATTTCTCCTTTAAGTATTTCTAGATTTTAATTTTTAGAATATTTCTAAATCTTTTCTCTCAGATATTGTTGCTATAATACAGCGTTTGAAAACCCTTTCACTGAGCAGTGTTTTTTACAGAAAAAATGCAAAAGTTCAGAAAAGAGGAAAAATCAACTTGATTGGACGCTTGCAGCTCACTACAGAAAGGATGAGAGAAGAAGAGAATGAAGGAATAGTGCAACTAAGAATATTAAGAACCCAGGTTTGTGATATTATGATAAAACATGTAAATTAAGTCTTGGGGTAGTTTATTTAAATCTTCAAACTAGAGGGGTTAACAGTACACACCTGTAATCTCAACTAGTTGGAGTCTGAGACGAGGATCATAAATTTAAGGTCAGATCATAAATTTAAGACCTTGTCTCCAGATAAAAAATTCAAAAGGCTAAGACTGTAGCTCAGTGGTAAAACATCGCTGGATTCAATCCCCAGTGCCAGGGGACATTTTTATTTATTCAGAATATGATACTTTTGAACATGATAAAGAATACCCATTTTGGAGCTGGGGTTGTGGCTCAGCAGTAGAGCGCTCACCTAGCACGTGCAAGGCACTGGGTCTGATCCTCAGCACCACATAAAAATAAACAAATGAAATAAAGGTATCCAACTACAACTAAAAAATAAGGATTTCAATTTTTTTTAAATAAAAATATTGTATTCAGCTACAACTAAAAAAAATACCCATTTTAAACTAACATGATAATTTTAACTTTGAAATATTTTTTAAAGCCAAATTGTTCCACGTTTATTATTTTTTATTTAATATTATTTAAATCTCCTGGTCAGTGTAATAAAATGTCAAGCAAGAGGAAGAATTACTTGTAGATCATATAATATGATCTAATTACTTATAGATCATATAATATGACAAAGCACAGAAAAACAATGAATTAAAAGACTCAATTGGCTGGGTACATTGGTGCACAACTGACTATAAGGTTGGTTGAATCTGTGGATGTGGAACCTATAGACACAAAGGGCCAAATGTATTTCTTTTTTTTTCTCTTTTCACATTTCCTTTATAACAAATTCTAATCTCCACTAAGGTAGATAAGATGCTTATACTGGAAAAGGTAAAAGGGAAAGAATATTTAATAATTTTCAGATAACATTTAATAACGAGCTTAATAATAATTAAAGAAATTGCCAAGAAAAATATTGATGAAGGAAGGGGAGTGAGAATAGGAAAAATAGTAGAATGAATCAGACATAACTTTCCTGTGTTCATATATGAATACACAACCAGTGTAACTCCACATTATGTACAACCTCAAGATTGGGAAGTTATACTACATGTATGTATAATATGTCAAAATACACTCTATTGTTATACATCTAAAAAGAACAAAAAAAAAACAAAATAAATGATGTTGATGAAATTTACCTATATGAAAAAATACTTATTTTTCCATGAATATAAAAAACATGTACTTGCCACAAAAGAAAATGATGAAAGAGGAAATAGAGTGGCTTCTAGAGCACAAATACATCAGAAGAGATGAAGCTCAACACGTTCATATACATGCCACAATTTTGAATATCATACCCAAATTTTGGAGTGCTTGAGCAGAAAGTTACCAGTTTTAGCTTTCCTTTCTCTAGCTCTAACATTTAATGGAATTAATTCAAATTAAAAGTAATATTTATAACAAATGTAGCTTATTAATTAGATAAAAATTTTATAAAGAATAGTACTTACTGATTTTATAACAGTACTATCACACAAAGAAATAACTTTTGAGTACAGGGGAAAATTTGTACATACAGATTTTTATCATAATTGATGTTAAACACAATATCAGTTTATATACATATTGTGTTCACAGGTAAGATAAATTTTAAAAATGTATTTAAAGAAGTGAAAGGAAATATATTAAAATATGTGATATGGGGGCTGGGGATGTGGCTCAAGCGGTAGCGCCCTCGCCTGGCATGCGTGCGGCCCGGGTTCGATCCTCAGCACCACATACAAACAAAGATGTTGTGTCCGCCGATAACTAAAAAATAAATATTAAAATTCTCTCCCCCTCTCTCACTCTTTCTTTAAAAAAATAAAATAAAATAAGATATGTGATATGGGGCTGGTGTTGTAGCTCAGTGATAGCGCACTCATCTGGCATGTGTGAGGCACGGGGTTGGATCCTCAGCACCTCATGAAAATAAATAAATAAAATAAAGTTATTGTGTCCATCTACAACTAAAAATATATATATTTAAAAAATAGATGTGATGTGTATTTCTTTCAGCCAAGAGATTATGGGTAATTTTGCTTTTATTTTCAAAATCTCTTTAATAAAATTTTATTTTATAAGCAGTGAAAAAAGTGTTTTATTAAGTAAATAAATTTACATGGCTTTTTGATTGTTTGCATATTTTTTGTTTTTTTGGTACAGGAGCACTCTATCACAGAGCTACATCCCTAGTCCTTTTTATTTTTTGAGACAGGGTCTCGCTAAGTTGCTTACAGCCTCACTAAGTTGCTGAGGCTGGCCTGGAACTTGTGATCCTCCTGCCTTGATCTCCCAAGTTACTGGGATTACAGGCATGTTTCACAGTGCCTGGCTAATTTACTTTTTTTTTTTTTAACATTTATTTTTTAGTTGTAGGTTGACACAATACCTTTTGTTTTATGTTTTGTTAAGGATAGAACCTAGTGCCTCACACATGCTTGGCAAGTGCTGTACCTCTGAGCCACAACCCCAGCCCCTAATTTACTTTTTGTAAATAAATATTGGTCTTAAGATTAATTCCTTATGGACTGGGTTTGTGGTTCAGTGGTATAGCACTTGCCTAGCATATATGAGGCAAGGGTTCAATTTCAGCACCACATATAAATAAATGAATAAAATAAAGGTCCAGCAACAACTAATACCCACACACACATATATAAATTTTTAAAAGAAGATTAATCCCTTAATAGTTGCTGTGCATTCTGATCAATGTTGGATAGAGGATGAAATATATATAAAAAATCATTTTTCATTTTGCTTTACTTAATATATTAACTTTTTTTCTTTTTTCTTTTAGGAAGCTATCATACAAATAATGAAAATGAGAAAGAAAATTAGTAATGCCCAACTTCAGACTGAATTAGTAGAAATTTTGAAAAACATGTTCTTGCCACAAAAGAAAATGATAAAAGAGCAAATAGAATGGCTTATAGAGCACAAATACATCAGAAGAGACGAATCCGATATCAACACTTTCATATATATGGCATAATTTTGAATATCATGGACATTATTAAGAACCCAGATTTTGGAGTGCTTGGGCAGAAAGTTACAAGTTTGAGCTGGAGAAAGGTTTATTTGGACTTTGATTACATAAATATGAAAATCTCTGCCTTACCTTACAAAGTGACTCTATTTTGCCACTCACATTAGTTAGCATGATGGCATTCCCTTCATGTTGCGCACTCTGTAACAGCATGCTGTTTTGTGGAGAAACTTGCATTCATGAAGAGCCCATTATGAACTTTTAAAAGTAAATTTGATTTTTACCCACCAGAAGAAATACAGTTGGGAAGGGAGAGGGCGGGGTTCTTGTTGCTTTTTTCCTCTTAAAAAAATGTACTTGCACAAGGAAAGATATTCATGCACTGAAAAATGCTGTTATCTTTTGTTTTTTAAAAAATGCAATTAAAACTAGAAGTAGCACTCTTGGCCTCTTTTGATGAGAGTGAGCTGGTCAATACAACATTGGGAGAGGGCAGATGTAGGTGAGAAGATAAGTATTTCATAGTATCAAATTATTAGTTCAAACACTGCTTCGGTATGATAACTGGATTTTAATGGTGACCTAAAAAAAGATATTAAATATTTCCAACTTACAAATGTTGGTGTTCTTTAAGCAGGAGACTGCTGTTTTAGTTGTTTGTTAAATGATAAGGAATTTTGAAAAATCTTATATGGCTGGAGAGTTTGTTTTGAAAAAAATGAAGCTTATATTAATTGTTGCTTCAGTTGTACAAAAGAAATTTATGGAGAGTGGTAGGTCATTATGACTACAGGGTCAGTACAGCAAAACAAACATTAAGTGTGTCTGTCACTAACACACTTAATATTTATATACCTAGTATTTATTATGCCATATCTAAATTTATTGAAAACAATGCAGAAATCTCCTGCTGTGATATAATACAGTTATGGAACGGATCTTTCAATCTGTAGCATAGAACTATTTTGGTATCTTAAAGTCTCATGATTAGGGATTTTTACAGCCTCAGGTTTCTGGAAAGAAAGACTTCTCTTTTAAAAAGTAATATCAGTCATTTAGGAGAAGAAGAAAAAACATAAGACCTGAAAAGCATAAGCAAAGTTGTTCCAGTCTTAATATGAGCAGTATACTTGCCAAATATGTACATATATATTTATATATTTTAAAAATAAACATTTTTAAAATGTTCAGAAGGCAACACTTACCTTTTTACTTTCAGTCAATCCAAAGCAGCAACTTATTAGTTGCTGGCAACTGAATACCCAGAGCAGTGCAAATTTTAGGACTTGAGGACTTGAACAACTGAGAAGAACAAAACTATTTCCATTGGGGAAAAAATGGCTCAACATGGATTTTTATTCATTGTGGTGCACGTTTCAAATTTTCTTACAAATTATTTTATATCTTTTTGATGTTCAGTAATATTTAAAAGTATGGTTTTGAAAATGGTAGGAAATGGAGTGCTGAAAGGCATCCAGTATTATACTATAGCAGAGAGCTTTTAAGAGCATTTCATGGAATCTTCCCTATCCCAAGAAGCTTTATGAGCTCCCCAATGAAAAGAAGGAAAGTCAATTTAAAACATTTATGGGTTTGCTGATTATAATCAAATGCCTGTTCTGAAACTCATAGGAAATCTGAATTTTGTTTAGAATTTAAAATATACTTCAACTCTAAGATAGCATATGTCAATCATTAGACCAAGATATTGTGAAGAATTAAATTTAAAATTAGTGTTCATTGTTTTCTCTAATTAAATGACTAACAGTGGATAAATTTGAAATTTAGAAGAAATAATTTTTTAATAACTGTGACCCTTAGGTTTAACAAATATTTTGGTATTGCAGATTTGCTTGTTCCAATAGAAGAATAACAAAAAAGAAACTATGGGAGAAAAATTTTAGGCCTTTTTTTTATATTTAAATTTTATTGCTTTAAACCATAATTGTTCTCAGAATTTCTTTGGAATTTCTAACATTTTTGGTCATTTAATTTAAGAATGAGAGTCATAATGTTTTGATTTCTAAAGGCAAATTTAATGCAAAGTGGGTAAGATTAAATTCATAGCAAAGTTTTCTATTAAATTTTTTAATAGATTTTTTTAAAGCTAATTATGTCCTGATTATATTTTGGGGATTAAACAGCAACAAATACTGTACACTTAAGTTTTCATCTTTTTTTTTTTTTTTTTTGGTTCTATATACAAAAATTTAACTACTTTTTGGTGTTTATGAAAGCCATTTAGTTGACATGGTGCCTATACCATTGTTGAATTTTCTTTAAATATGTTTTGACAATAGATTTGCTAATTTTAAAAAATAGAATCTGAAGAGAAAATTTTATCAGCAACTTGTTAAAGTATACTAATTGTAATTGTGTACCTTTATCAGGTTCTTTTCTCCAGTGAACACTTAGTGCTATCTGTGCAGAAATGAAACCTAACATAGTTAAGGAAAAAGAAAACCCAGTCCCCAACTTCACCACCAAAATATAATTTTTAAGTTTTTTTATGAGTAGCATGGCAAGAGGGCACCTCAGGTTAAGTTTTGACCACTCATCTTCTGATTTTAAAGATAGAGCCGTGTGAAAATGTTAACCTTTGTTGCCACCTCATTGCCAGAGTAAGATATGAAACAATTTACAAAGTAAAAATATACAACAATTTTGTTGCTTACAATGATATAATAAATATTAGAACGTTACTGTTCCAATGATTTGATGAGGATCTTGAAATAAATTCTGAAGTCTTCCAATTTTTACATTTATTGGAGGGGACCCCAAGTTCTTTCTACTTGTTTATTTAAGTCCCTTGATCTTATTTTGTGCATAAATGTTAAAATTTCCTAAAATGAAATGTTAGCTCTCTTCTTACTTTTTATTAAATTTAATACAAAACATGACCTTAGTTGTTAAGAAAGGATTTTGCATTATTTGCAGTACGATGTCATTAGTCCTGCTCAAAGGGCAAATTTTTAAAATTCAGTTTGGGTAAAAGATTTGCTAGTTTTAAAGAAAGATTTGCTATCATAAACTCAAGCTGGTTTTTCTATTTTCATGTGAATGACTGGGATGCTGTCTTATAAATTCTTCCAAGGTCATGTTTGTGGGATAAAAACATTACACGAGAGCTTTCTTGTCATCTACACTAATGTCTTTTGGAGTGTTGAACAAATTTTGAGTTTCTAAGGTGTAATCTATCCTCATATGGTCTATACGATTTTGAATGTGTGCCACTACATACTGAGATGATAATGCTGTACAATTTTAAATGGTAGCAGTTTCTGTATGCAGTAGGCTGAAATATTTTGATGAACTGCTTAATTTTTGGATTTTATTTTTTAAGTTGTATAATTTATTTTCTTGCAAAATAAAAATGTAATATAAAAGCTTTCACTTATCCCCCAAATTTTGATTTTTCTACTATGAAATAGTTTCTAAGAGTTTAATTAAAATTTTTAGATGGGTGTAGTGGTGCCCTTGTACTCCTAGCTACTTGGGAGGTTGAAGCAGGAGAATCACATGAATTCAGGAGTTTCAGGCCAGCATGTGCAATATAATAAGACCTTGTCTCAAAGAAAAAAAAAATATATATATAGCAGGTATATTTACATATTTGCACAAACTAAATTTCAAATAAGTTTAAAAGATCTCTTTAAATTGAGAATTCTTTTATTTCTACTGTAGTAGTTGTGAAATAAATATTTACAGGCAGTTGGCTGGACAAACACAGTTGACTTCATAATGACCCTAAACTCAGCTTTGGACTTTCAGTGAGTGAGATCTTGGGGAGTTGAAGGAGATGGGTTCACTTGGAAATGAAGCTAGAGAAAAGTTTGGTTTTGGTGTAATATTAACCTAAACAAAGAGACATTTATCATTAAGCTTAAACTTTCAGGAGACCCTTCTCACATGGGTGCTTCTCAACTCCCTGATTGGGGCTCAAGAAATTTTGTATAGATTGAGCATCCCTAATCTGAAATCCAAAATACTCCAAAACATGAAACTTTTTGAGCATCAATGTGACAGTACAAGTAGAAAATTTCACACATGACTTCATATGACTAGTCAAAACCAAAATGCATACATACTAAACATACCATATAAGGGGTAGGGAATATAACTCAGTGGTAGAGCACTTGCCCAGCATGTGTGAGATCCTGGGTTTTGGTCACCAGCAAAACAAAAAGAAAAATAAAACTTCAAGCAACATGTATAAAATTATATATGAAACAATTGAATCTAATGTTTAGACTTGGGTCCCATCCCCAAGATACCCTATTATGTATATGCAAATATTCAAAATCTGGAACACTTCTGGTCTCAAGCCTTTTGGATAAGGGATATTCAACCTGTACTTGTAATTTTGTATTTTGTTGTTGTTGTTGTTGTTGTTGGGTTTTGGTTTGTTTTTTTTGTTTGTTTGTTTTTGTATTTATTTTTTATTTTTTTTTGGTACTGGGGTTGAACCCATGGGTTCTTTACCACTGAGCTCCATCCCCAGTTTTGTTTTTGTTTTTCTTTATTTTGAAAGAAGTTCTTGCTAAGTTGCTGAGGCTGGCCTCGAACATATAATGCTCCTGCCCCAGCATTGCAAGTTGCTGGTAATACAGGCATGTATTACCATACATGGTAATACATCTGCACCTAGTATATTTTAAACTTTTGAGAGAGTCTCTCTAAATTACACATACTAGCTTCAAACATGTTCTTTTATTTCAGCTTCCTGAGTCACTGGGTCTGGCTGTACTGTTTTTCTTAAAGAGGGTCCCCAGCTGGGGACAGTGGCACACACCAGTAATCCCAATGGTTCAAGAGGCTGAGGCAGAAGAATTGCATGTTCAAAACCAGCCTCAGCAACATTGAGGTGCTAAGCAACTCACTGAGACCCTGTCTCTAAAAAGAATACAAAATAGGACTAG
Source organism: Callospermophilus lateralis (assembly GCF_048772815.1). Classification (NCBI taxonomy): domain Eukaryota; kingdom Metazoa; phylum Chordata; class Mammalia; order Rodentia; family Sciuridae; genus Callospermophilus; species Callospermophilus lateralis. The sequence goes on along the minus strand of NC_135306.1, from coordinate 119,236,451 downwards.
GGATGTGGTTCAGTGGTTGAGTGTCTCAATCCCCGGTACGCTCCATCAAAAAAAGAGGGTCCCAAAATATCTTTTTGATTTGGTACTGGGGATTGAACTCGGGGGCATTCAACCACTGAGCCACACTCCCAGCCCTATTTTGTATTTCATTTAGAGATTGGGTCTCACTGAGTTTCTGCTTCAGCCTCCCAAGCCACTGGGATTACAGGCATGCGCCACCATGCCAGGCTCTAAAATATCAAATTGGATCCAGCTCTAAGACTGAATGCAAAAAGAACCTCATAGCCGGATTGATTAAGAGCATGTGTACCTGAGAACAGATTGCAATATTTATATATTTTTTTCAATAATACGGATTTAACCCAGGAACACACTATAATGAGACACATCCCTGGCTGGCTGACTGGTTTTATCTATTTATATAGACAGGGCTTTGCTAAGTTCTCCAGGCCAGCCTTGAACTTGCAATCTTCATGCCTCAGCCTCTCAAGTTGCTGGGACTACAGATGTGCACCACTGCACCCAGCCTAGAGTTAAATATTTTAAGTTCTAAATGGGGAGACTTTATACTATGTAACCAAAATGGACTTTTTGTGTCACTGAACACCTGTTTTTTTGTTTTTTTGGGTTTTTTTTTATCAGTGAACAGTTTGGAACAGGGGTCTAAGACTGTTGAGGATTTCCAGGTTTTTCTGAACAACTGATTAAAGCATAAGACATGCATATAAACATTTAAGTTCTCTATAAATTTGAAGAGCTCATGCAACCAAGGTTAAAAATCTTCCATAGTAAGGAGGTCCAAGTCAGGTATAGTGCATGCCTGTAATCCCAGCAACTCAAGAGGCTGAGACAGGAGGTTCTCAAGTTCAAGGCCAGCCTCAGCAATTTAGCAAAACCTGCCTCAAAAAATGCAAAGGACTGGAGATGTAGCTCAGTGTTGTAGAGTGCCCCAGAATTTAATCCTCAGTACCAAACACACACACACACACACACACAAAAAAAAAAAAAAAAAAAGAGAGAGATGATAGGTTCTAGGGTGAGTAAAGCAAGTGGCACCTTGCTCTATGAATTTACCGTGGCCTAATATCTGGAGTGCTAATTCAAACTTAAAAATTTTTTTTCCACTTCTTACTAATCTAGAGAATGACAGAAGATTTCCATGGATGTTAAGTGATTTTACTATTTTTATTTAATAATAACACAAGCCAGTGCAATGGCGCATGCCTGTGATCCCAGCAGGTAGGGAGTCTAAAGCAAGAGGATCATAAGTTCAAGCCTGAAAAGGGCTACAGATGTAGCTCAGTAGTAAAATACCTCTGGGTTCAATTCCCAGTACCCTAAATAAAACAAACAATGTACATAAACTTTCTCTTACCATGATTATTGAAGCAGACATATTATTTAGATTTTTCTTCAACAGCAATTGATGGTTGAAAACCAGCAGTAGAAACCAGGAAGGCCAAAATCTGAAGAATGGGCCAACTTTACACAGAGCTAGATTTGAAAGTTAACACTCTTTGTTGAGAGACTGACACTTATGGCAGTAACAGTGAGGCTTGGGAATTCCTTCACATTGTTCTTTTTCTGAGCTGCTAAATGTATAATTTAATTTTCTTTTCCCTACTCTACCTTAACTCCTTCATTCCCAACAGACGGTCTTGCTTTGGAAAAATAAGGCCTTTGGTATGAAATTTCATTATTTGTTTTCCTTGCACCTCCAAATTTACCTCTATTTATGTACATCTTCACCTGCCTACCTGTCTCAGAGAAAGAGGTCCCTCATTTCTTTATTTGTAATTCTGGGGTTTGAACCCAGGGGCACTTTACAACTAAGCTGCATCTCCAGATCTTTGCATTTTGTACTTTAAGATAGGATCTCTGGCTGGGTGTGGTGGTGCATGCCTGTAATTGGGAGAATGGGGCAGGAGGATCCCAAGTTTAAGGCAGTCTGGGCTGTGAGGGACCAAACTATATGTGCCTTGAACAGACAAACTCCATTTTATCCTGAGACTTCATTTCATATAAGAAATGCTTCTCCCATGAGAAAACCCTGCCTCTGACACCTCCTGCTAAACACACCCTGTTTGCCAATGCATGGCAGTTAAAAAATGTTTGTTATTCTTATATAATGTATTATTTAGAAATGCATTTGTAAGATGTTCTCCATTTAGTTCCCATTTTTCTTGGGCAGTGTACTGTATCCTGAACTGGGTCATTCCCACTTCCTATGTTGCTATCGTTTTGACTTAATGGTAACTTGTGGGTTTGGGCCATAAAAACTACCTTCTGGAAGTGGTTGAAGGTTGCAGAGGTGACTTGCCTGCTGTCCTTCCAACTCACCTACAAATAAAATTTTTATTTTTTGCTTCAAGACTGACCCGGTGATTTATTTCAAACATGCCATAACAGGGCAATGTAATGAGACCCTGTCTCAAATGTTTAACAGATTGGGTATGTAGCTCAGTAATAAATGTTCACTGAGTTCAGTCCCCCGTAATGAGGACTAGTTCTTGCTAAATTGCCCAGGTTAGCTTTGAACTTGGAATCTTACTGCCTCTGACTTGAGTAGCTGGGATTATAGCATGTGCTTTCATGCCCAGTGAGATACCTTACCTCTTTCTCAAGGTCAACAATTCACCTTTTTTCTGAAGCCCATCCACTCTTGCCTCCTGTGTTTTGCTTCATAAATATCGACATCTCCCAAGACTTCCACATATCATTTTGGTTATTTCCTCCTTACCCTACAACTGTGATTCTCAGTTTCAGTCCACATAAAGTTTATTGTCACTTGGTAGTTTGTTGGAGGTGTAAGTTTTTGAGATCCACCCCAGACCTACTGAATCCAAAAAACTTCAAAAAAATTTTTTTTATTTTTAATTTTTCATTGTTCAGAGATAACATTTAATTTTTTATTTATTTTAATTAGTTATACATGACAGTAGAATGCACTTATATACTTTGATGTATCATACATAGATGGGATATAATTTCTCATTTTTCTTAGTATACATATTGTAGAATCACATTGGTCATACAGTCACATACAAAAATACAGTAATAATGTCTGTTTCATTCTACTACTTTTCTTATCCCCACATCCCCTGCCTTCCCCTCCTTTCACTTCCCTCTACCTAATCTAAGGTAACATTTTTTTTGCGTTACAATTCTTAATACACATAAATACCACACTTTTTATATATGTTTGTATATAAAGTATATTGACACCCAATTCAAGTTTTCATACATGTACTTTGTATAATGATGTCCATCACCTTCCACCATCACTTCAGGTGGTTTCTAGCAATCTGAATTTCAACAAGCCCTCCAGGTGATGTTGACAGACACTTAAAGTTTGAAAAGTTACTGAACTATAAACATTCTCATTCACCACTTTAAAAAAATTTTCATCTCCCCCAACCCTGGTCATGCTATAAGCCTAATTTTCAGCTAAACATCTTGGAAGAGTAGTCCACAGTCTCACTGTCTCTATTTCTTCAACTTGGTACTCGTTGACTTTGTCCCCAATACTTCTCTTGCCAAGGTCATCAGAGACCTCTCTAGTGCATAATTAGAAGTGTAGTTTCAATCTTTTTTTTTTTTAGAATTTTTTTTTTGTAGTTGTAGGTAGACAGCATGCCTTTATTTTATTTATTTTTATGTGGTGCTAAGGATCGAACCCAGTACCTCACATATGCTAGGCAAGTGCTCTGCCACTGAGCCCCAGCCCCAGCCCTGTATTTTCATTCAATCTTTTAACTTGACGTCTTTATGTCATTTAAACCTTGAAACACTCCTAGTTATTGACTAGTTTTGTTTCATATTTTGACTTTGCAGACACTATTCTCTCTTCCATCTCTCTGATCTCTCTGAGCTTTCTCAGTTTTATTCTCTGGCTCTTCTGCTTGCATTTCCAGGAATTCATGTGATTCTCCTCTCTTGCCAAGCTACATGCTGCCTCTGGGTGAGTTCATCTCCCTGGCTTCAGCACAATCTGTATATTGCTGCTCTAGTAGAGGAGCCTGGTTGGAAGAGATCAATCTCTGCAGCCTTTTTTGGAGGGTTTATTTTGTCCCTGAACCACTCTGGTGACCTCTCCTAAAGTCAACATGACCTCTCTGTCACTTGATCCATGTAATTACCTCAGTCTCCAAGGTTAGCACCTTTGATGTAATTCTCTGTTGCTTTTCTCTTCATACCACCATTGACTCTTCTCTGCTATCTCTGAAGTCTGACTTTTGTTTACTAGTACTTCTATATTCACTGAACAAGAAAACTTCAGTCTGTTTATGCCATCTGAGGTAGGTAAGAATACACCTTGACTGGCTGCAGGGTTGCTTCTTGGCCTACAGTTTGAAGCCCATTATCTTCAATGTAGAGTGATAATATCAGTAAAATTATTAGTGTAGCTCTTTACTCAATTAGGGGCCTTCTATGCGTTAAATTGAATTGATAGGTATGGGAACCACTGTTGACCAGACTATAAGTAGCCCAAAGGTATTCTCTGGACAAATAGGACTACTGTCTTAAGAATGTCCTACTATACCTTCTTAGACCATTTTGTTTCAGAATCCAAGATAAATCATATAAAAGTTATTTTTAGGAACTCTTCTATTATCTTGTGTGTACCTCTTTATATTATAATCCTGTTATCTCCTTTTTTTGGAGGGGAGTACCAGGGATTGAACTCAGGGGGCACTTGAACACTGAGCCACATCCCCAGCCCAGTTTTATATTTTATTTAAAGACAAGTTCTCACTGAGTTGCTTAGCATCTTGCTTTTTGCTGAGGCTGGCTTTGAACTCATGATCCTCCTGCCTCAGCCTCCCAAGCCACTGGGATTAAAGGCATGCGCCACCACACCGGGCTAATTATGTTATTTGGATACATACAATGCAAACACTGCTGCATTTCTGCTATAGAAGCTCTGTTGGCACTGTATATTTCTTAGGATGCCAATAAAGGGGATGTTTTAGGGGGTGTACACTAGAAAATATAAGGATGTGGCCTGTTTTAGCTTGAATCAGGAATGTCCCCCAAAGGTTCATGTATTGAAGGTTCAGGCTCTAGCTGGTGGGAGGTGATAGAAAGTTTAGAAAGTAAAGCCTAGATGGACGAGGTGGGTCACTGGGGATATGTTTTGGAAGGGTATATTTTGTCCCTGGACACTTCCCCCCAACACACCCCTCTCTCTCTCCTCCTCTTCCCCTCCTTTGCCTTCTAGGCCCCATGAGGTGAGCCTTAATATTCTGCCTCACCAAATACCCAAAGCAATGTGGCAGTGACCATGAACTGAAACATCTGAAACCATGGGCCAAAATACATCTTTCCTTGTTTAAGTTGTTTATTTTAGGCATTTTTGTGGGAGTAACAAAAAAGATAATGCCTGGTATAAGCAAGTCTGTCCACCCAGGATAAGTGTTGTAGAACTGTTGTAACAAAGTACCACAAACTAAGTAGCTTAAAACATCAGAAACCCATGTTGCACAACCCGAGTCTAGAAGTCTGAACTCTAGGTGTTGGCAGGCCATGCTGCTCCCCCTGAGGGCTTTGGAGAAGGATCCTTCCTTGCCTCTTTCCAGCTTTTGACAGTTGCCAGCAGCCTTGGCATTCCTTGACTCATTGTTGCAGCATTCCAATTTCTGCCTTCTCCTTCCCAAGGCTATCTTCTGCAACAAGCACATCCAGTCTTACTGCATTTAAGACCTAGCCTACTCCATTATGACCTCATTTTCCAGGATTCTGTTTCCAATAAGGCCACATTCTGATGCTGTGAGTAGATATGAATTTGGAGTGGAAACTTCTTCAATTCAGGATACTTTCTCTACCCCAAATTCACATCTATTACATGTGCAAAATACACTTATCCCTTCCCAATATCCTCAAAAATCTTATTTCAGCATTAATTGTCATCCAGAATGTCATCTTTTTTCCCTCTCCATCCAGGCTGACAGTGATTCTACTTGTATACCATTCTCAAAAATATTCTGTCTTCCAGGTATGTCAAGGGGATCCATGCCATTGGACTTGACAGTATTCCCCAAGTCCTCCCTTGATAACTAACCCCATCTCTGTTCCTGGCATCTGCTGAGATGGTTGATTGGATCCATAATCACATGCCTCATCTCTGGCAATTTATTGTCCAGATATGCTTGGGATTCTTTTCAGAGCAACCTTCCGATTTTTTTTCTGTTCTTCTCTTTTTCTTTTTCTTTCTTTCTTTTTTTTTTCTTCAGTTCCAAGGATTGAACTCAGGGGTGCTTAACGACAGAGCCACTTCCCTAGCCCTTTTTATTTTATTTTATTTTATTTGGGAGGTACAGGGGTTTGAACTCAGGGGCACTTGACCACTGAGATACATCCCCAGCCCTATTTTGTATTTTATTTAAAGACAGAGTTTCACTGAGTTGCTTAGTGCCTCATTTTGCTGAGGCTGTCTTTGAACTCCTGATCCTCCTGTCTCAGCCTCCTGAGCCACTGAAATTACAGGCATGAACCATTGTGCCCAGTACCTTCTCATCTTTTGCAGTGTGTTGTGAGCCTGAGAATATTTTAAGTGATCAAGTTCTGATTTTGTTGTTGTTGCTGTTGTTTAACAATCCCTACCCCAATTTATTTCTTTTCTCTTGCCTTTTACTATAAACTGGAAGGAAAAACCAGGTTTTGCCTCAAACATTTTGCTTGTAAATTGCAGCTAAATATCCATCCAACACTAGAACACACTTTGGCCAAGTTTTGTACCACTTTATAATAAGGATCACCTTTCTTCTAGTGTCCAATAAAATGGCGCTCGTTTCTTTGTGATACCTCACCAGAATCACCTTTATTGTTCACATTTCTTCTACTGATTGTCTCTTAAGACAATCTGGGTTTATTCAAAACAATTCCTATGCCCATTGCCTAATTTCCATAGCTACTTCCATATTTTTATGTTGTGTTATGGTGGCATTCCACTTCCCAGTACCAAATGTTTGTTTCCTCACCTTATTGTACCAAATTGCCACAACTGAGTGGCTTAAAACAACAGAAATTTATTCTCTCACAAATCTGGAGGCTGGAAGTCTGCAATTTAAACACCAGCAGGATTAGTTCCTTCTGAAGGTTCTGAGGAAGAATCTTTTCCATGCCTCTTTCCTTCCTTCTGATGTTTAGCAGAAATCCTTGTTGTGCCTTGGTTTGTAGATGTATCACTCCAGTCTCTACATCTGTCTCCACATGACATCCTCCCTGTGTGTGTGTCTCTGTGTCTTCATGTGTGTGCATTCTCTTTTGTTTTAAGGATGCCAATCATTGAATTTAGGGCCACCCTAATCTAGCATGACTTCACCTTGACTTGATTATATCTGCAAAATCCTTATATCCAAATAAAGCCACATTCATAGGCACTGAAGTTGAAGACTTAAACATATTATTGGGGGACAACATTTAATTTACAATGAGGTATTCCAATAGTCTAATTTTGATAGAAGCTGCTTGTTATAGAAGAACTTAATTAGAGATGAATATGGGGCTGGGGTTGTGGCTCAGAGGTAAAGCGCTTGCCTAGCATGCATGAGGCACTGGGTTCGATTGTCACATGAAAATAAAGATATTGTGTCTACCTATAACTGAAAAAATTAATATTTTTTTTAAAAAAAAGAAGTGAATTTTTTTTATTAGTTGTTCAAAACATTACAAAGCTCTGGACATATCATATTTCATACATTAGATTCAAGTGGGTTATGAGCTCCCATTTTTACACCAAATACAGATTGCAGAATCACATTGGTTACACATCCACATTTTTACATAATGCCCTATTAGTAACTGTTTTATTCTGCTACCTTTCCTATCCTCTACTATCCCCCCTCCCCTCCCCTCCCATCTTCTCCCTCTACCCCATCTACTGTAATTCATTTCTCTCCTTGTTTATTTTCCCCTTCCCCTCACAACCTCTTATATGTAATGTTGTATAACAATGAGGGTCTCCCTCCATTTCCATGCAATTTCCTTTTTCTCTCCCTTTCCCTCCCACCTCATGTCTCTGTTTAATGTTAATCTTTTCTTCCTGCTCTTCCTCCCTGCTCTGTTCTTAGTTGCTCTCATTATATCAAAGAAGACATTTGGTATTTGTTTCTTTAGGGATTGGCTAGCTTCACTAAGCATAATCTGCTCTAGTGCCATCCATTTCCCTGCAAATTCCATGATTTTGTCATTTTTTAGTGCTGCATAATACTCCATGATGTATAAATGCCACATTTTTTTTATCCATTCATCTATTGAAGGGCATCTGGGTTGGTTCCACAGTCTAGCTATTGTGAATTGTGCTGCTATGAACATCGATGTGGCAGTATCCCTGTAGTACGCTCTTTTAAGGTCTTCAGGGAATAGTCTGAGAAGGGCAATAGCTGGGTCAAATGGTGGTTCCATTCCCAGCTTTCCCAGGAATCTCCATACTGCTTTCCAAATTGGCCGCACCAATTGGCAGTCCCACCAGCAATGTACAAGAGTACCCTTTTCCCCACATCCTCGCCAGCACTTGTTGTTGTTTGACTTCATAATGGCTGCCAATCTTACTGGAGTGAGATGGTATCTTAGGGTGGTTTTGATTTGCATTTATCTGACTGCTAAAGATGGTGAGCATTTTTTCATGTACTTGTTGATTGATTATATGTCCTCCTCTGAGAAGTGTCTGTTCGGGTCCTTGGCCCATTTGTTGATTGGGTTATTTGTTATCTTATTGTTTAATTTTTTGAGTTCTTTGTATACTCTGGATATTAGGGCTCTATCTGAAGTGTGAGGAGTAAAAAGAAGTGAATATGATGAGGCATGAGGATTGAACGTTCAAAGCCAGACTCAGTAAATTAGTGAGGCCCTAGGCCACTTAGTAAGACCCTGTCTCAAAAAATAAAAAAAGAGGGGCTGGTGTTGTGGCTCAGTGGTAGAGTGCTTGCCTTGCACAAGTGAAGCACTGGGTTCAATCCTCAGCACCACATAAAAATAAGTAAAATAAAATAAAAATATTATGGCCATCTATAACTAAAAAAAAGAGTTTAAGAATTTAATAAATAAGTGCTGGGGAGGATGTAGGTCTGTGGTAATGCGCACCTGGGTTCAATCCCCAGTACTGCCCTCCCCCCAAAAAAGTGCACACAGAATATCATTTATGAATCTAATACCCACAAAATTTTCTTAATTTCTTTTAAACTTTTTTATTTTCCTTTTCGGTTCTTGCTGTGAAAATGTTGTTCTAATATTCCTAATACTAACTTCTAGGAAACCACTTTGGGCCTTCTGGGCATTTACAGGAAGGAAGAAATTTTTATGTTAATGAGACTTGTACTAGGGCTGGTGTTGTAGTTCAGTTGGTAGGGTGCTTTCCTAGCATGCAGCAGGCCTTGGTTTCCACCCCCAGCACTGCAAAACAAATGAAAAGATTTCTACTATACTTGGCAAGACACAAGTCTCCACTTAAAATTTTGCCACTAGATGGAGCCATGGTTAGATTTCCTTGACAAATGTCAACTCAGAATCCAAGATGAATTTGAGAGATTCAGCATTTTATTAATAAATTTATGGGGGCTAGTGGTATATATAGTTTAGTGGCAGAAATCTGGCCTAGCATGTGTGATGCCCTGGGTTAAAAAATGCATCATTATTATTATTATTTAAAATTTATGAGCCAGGCATAGCGGCATATGCCTGTAATCTCAGAGACTCAGGAGGCTGAGATAGGAGGATCACAAGTTCAAAGCCAGCCTCATGAATTTAAGGAGATCCTGTCTCAAAATAAAATAAAAATGGTTAAAAGGCTGAGGAAATAGCTCAGTGATAAAGCATTTGTCTAGCATGTGGGAGGCCCTGGATTCTATCCCCAGTACAAAAAAGAAAATTATATCCAGACATTGTATGCCATTGTACTATGGCAGAAATGATAATCCAAAACCAGATTATCAAATTCAGATATGTAAAAGATTATTTCATTCTGTTTTTATTTTTGTTTTGTTGCAGTTGTAGATGGACAGCATGACTTTATTTTGTTTATTTTTATGTGGTGCTGAGGATCTAACCCAGTGCCTCACATGTGCTAGGCAAGCGCTCTGCCACTGAGCCACAACCCAAGCCCCTTCATTCTGTTTTAATTTGACTTGATTTTTATCACATTATTCCATTTCTACCTCAGAAGAAATGTTAATTTAGTCACTTTTACCTATGCTCAGTCAAACTTGTTATCTCTTCATAAATTTTAGGTTCAAGGCCTGTCACTCTCAGGATAGTTCTTTTCGCTTTTTCTGTCCTTAGCATTTGGATCATCATGGATGGCACATACCTGTGCATGGCTGCACCTCCACACTGACTTGTTTGGGATGTCCAGCTTCCTGGGTGTAGCTTGGGGGCCTCTTGCCTGCTCCAGCTCAGCTATCTTTTGTATTCTTTATAGCCACAAGAGAAAAATCACCCATTTAACTTATTTTTTGTTTCTAGTGCTGGGGTTTGAACTAGGGCCTTGAGCATGCTAAGTGTGCCCCCTGTCATTGAGCTACACCACCAGCTCCTATTTAACTTTGTGGGATGTTCATGAGAATTTCTTAGGCCCCTTCATATTCATATTTAACCTCTAATGCTTATGTGGGCTACTTTTCAAACAAGTTGACTTGAATCAGAGAACTAAATTTATTGTGAGTGTCTGTCTATTGATGAGTGTCCCTAAAACAAGGTCCCAAACCCTGTTCCTACTGCAGCCCAGTCTCAGGGGAATGTGGCAGTAGAACTGCCCCCCCCCCGCCCCCTTCCTTGCCTCAGGTTCCAGAGTACCTGGGACTACAGGCATGATGCTGTGCCCTCTTATTATTTTTTTAAGTTTAGATTGAATAGCAGCTTGCCTGCTAAAACTCTAAGTAAATTTGCTGCCTTTCTCCCCAAAATGTTCCTATATCTCTCTCAAGTCCTCTAGAGACTGCCCTGACCAACTAGTGGCAATATTTCCAGGTAGTGTCTTCAATGGCAGAATTGCCAATCACAGTCACCCAGCGTTCCTAAGGCAGGTCTCCCTTAAGGCAAAATTAGTGTAGTGAGTGGTTAAGAGACTAGATCTGGCAACTCCATTGCCTGAGATCAAATTACAGGTGTGTCACTAACTACTAGATCTGCACCTTGGACAAACTTCTGTGAGAGTTTTTTTTTTTTTCACCTATAAAATGTGTATAATTATATTCCTTAATTCAATGAATTTTTGTGAGTATTAAATGAATTAAACTGTGACATATATGGCACATATTAAGAACCGTATGAGGGCCAGGCAGTGGCTCAGGAGGCTGAGGCAGGAGGATCATGAATTCAAAGCCAGCCTCAGTCACTTAGCAAGGCCCTAAACAACTCAGTGAGACCCTGTTTCTAAATAAAATATTTTTAAAAAGGGCTGGGGATGTGGCTCAGTGGTTAAGCACTGCTGGGTTCAATCCCTGGGACAAAAAAAAAAAAAAAAAAAGAAATGAAAAGAACTATATGAGGGCTGGGGTTGTGGCTTGGTGGTAGAGCGTTCGCCCAGCATGTATGAGGCCCTGGGTTCAATCCTCAGCACCACATAATAAATAAAGGTATTGTGTCCATCTACAACTAAAAAAAGTATTTAAAAAGAAAAAAAAAAACTATATGAGCTTTTGTTATAACCAGTCATCTTTTATTGTTTGATACCCTAGTGTAGTTATCAGCCTTGGCCTCTTAAAACAAGTCATCACTATTAGGCCAGACAAGCTATTTAAGTTTTTGAGGTTTTTTTTTTTTTTTTTTTTTGAGTTATTTATTTATTTTTAAATTCAACTTTTGTCAGGTACAATGCTGCACCCTTATAATCCCAGCTATTCAGAAGGCTGAGGCAGGAGGATCACAAATTTGAGGCTATTCTGGTCAACTTAACAAGACTAGTCTCAAAATAAAAAATAAAAAAGGGCAAGGGATGTAACAAAGTGGTAGAGTGGTAGAGTGATCCTGAGCTCAATCATAGTACAAAAATATATAACTTTTTCAGTTAGAAAAATATATGCTATGCAATTCACACCAACACAAAGCATAAACACAGACATATATTGCAATAACTTCTTTTCAATATCTATTGGAGCAATACAGGTGTGAAAATATTTGTTCATGGCCTAAGTTAGGATCAGCAGGACAGAAGGTATGAGGACGACATTCAAAGGAGGAAAGTGAGAGCTGGGGGTGTATCTCAGCATTTGAACAGTGGCCTAGTATGCTCCAGGTCCTTAGTTTAAATGAGCACCTTAAAAAAAAAGTCAGGCAGAATTTAGTGATCTATCTATTGAACATGGAGGGTTTTGGTACAGAGGTGCAGGGCTCACCAAAGTGTATAAGGGACCAAACTGGGGAAACTGGGAAATTAAAGATGGGGGTTCTGTATTTATCCATTGCAATATTAAAAAATTCCCCTCAAACATAGTGGCTTAAAATTCACAACCATTTGAAATGAAAAAACTAAAAAAAATCCCATTATCATTTACTTTCCCTCATTGTTTCTGTGGATCATGAATAAAGACAGAATATTGTGAAGACAGCTTATCTCTGCTCCATGTCTGTAGTCTGGAGTCTCAGCTGGAAGAGTTGAAGACTGGAGACAGAAATCATCAAAGGCCTGGGCTGGGGATGTGGCTCAAGCGGTAGGGCGCTCGCCTGGCATGTGTGCGGCCCAGGGTTCGATCCTTAAAAACAAGGATGTTGTGTCCGCTGAAAACTAAAAAATAAATGTTGAAATTCTGACTCTCTCTCTCTGTATCTTTAAAAAAAAGAAAAAAGAAGAAGAAATTATCAAAGGCCTTTTTAATCCGTAATATTTCCTTCTGCACCTAGCCCAGGAAGTCACATAATATGACTTCTGACATATTCCATTGACCCAGACCCAAACAGTTAGCACTCTTCACCCAGACAGAATCTAGTGGGAGGAAATATAGATTCCCATCTCTAGTGGGAAGAGTGAGCATCAGTCACATTGAAAAAAGAGCTTTGTGGGATAAAATTACTAAAGGAGTGGCCTTCTTCGAAAAACGCAGCTTTCTACAGCTACCAACAAAACATCATGTTTAATAAAACGTAAGTAAGGTGGGTATTTTACTTTCTTTTAAAAAAACACATGGATTTGACTTGGTGTAAATCGAAGTGTTCAATTTGTATGCTGTTGCTCCGTTTATCTTTTACATGACAATAAATGTAAAGCACACTAATGTTTCAAAGTCACAAAGATTTACTGTCCCCAGCTGAAGGTCAACATTTAAGTAATGAGTTCCCCAAACGTTAGAACAATAGCTAGCATTTATACTGTTCTCCAGGAAATGGTACAGGAGGAAATCAATGCAATATAATGATATTAATTCATACTTCAAATCTACCACTTTCTGTGCAATCATGGACAAACAACAACAAAAATCCAAGTTAACTTGGTATTTCAGTTACCTCCTTAGTTGAAGGGTAGTCAATAATAGCAGCTAATTCATGGATTTTTTGTTAAGTTTAATATAATTCTTATTAATGTGATTTATTTTTTTTGTACCAGGGATTGTATCCAGGGGCGCTTAACCAGTGAGATACACACACACACACATATTAAATTTAGAGACTGGGTCTTGTTAACTTGCTTGGGGCTTGATAAATTGCTGGGGTTGGCTTTGAACTGCCAATCCTCCTGCCTCAGTCTCCAGAGGCGCTGGATTATAGGTCTGGCAGCCATGCCTGACTAATAATGTGCTATTAATTCGTATTCTATCCTTTCTCTTCCTCCTCCTACTGAAAAATACTTGAAAAATCCTCTCAACATAACTTAAAAGCTAATTGTTAATAAAGTACCAACAGAAATAACAAAAGTTATTTTTTAAAAAGCTAATTAGGTCGCTTGCAAGCTAATTATGAATTTCCTTTGTATGGGTGAGAATGAGAAAGCCAGGCTCAGTGAATGGAAAGCTTCGATTACACATAAACCACTGGACTGAAGGTTGGAAGGAGATGAAAGCGGGAACCAGGAGCGTGTTGGGTGCCAGTGGGCTCAGCCGCCAGCGCCTGGAGCCAGACAGGTCACGAGTCAACCTTATCCAGGCTCAGGCTCAGGCCGTTCCCAGCTCCGGCCCCGCCCCGCCCTTGGCTGCCGGTCCCAGGCTGCTATTGGAGGTAACGAGGTCGGGGGCGGTGCCTGCTCCAGGGGGCGGGGTCTACGGGTCGCATAGACAGACGCTGGTCCGCGGTCCGACTTTGCCCTTGAAACCTTTCCTTGCTCTCCTCTGACCATGACTGTATTGGCGGCAGTTCTGCACGGCAGCGTCCGTAGGCGCAGCCCTCTGCTTCGGAGGCTGATGCAGGTGAGGTAGGCGCGTCCTTCGGGTAGTCCTAGGCCCCACCGTGCCCTGACCCAGGATTCAGGGAGCCAGTTCTCCGCCTCATAAGGTTCCTGCCTGTAAAGGTTCCTTCCGGCGGCTCCCGCGGGCGGGGTGCAGCCTGAAGAGTAAGATCGGAGGAAACTAGTCAAGGGGCGTGTTGCCCCCAAAGCCATAGAAGGGCACCGACAACGCGCTGCCTTGCCCAGGATCTCCGCGTGACTGCTGTGACTGTACTAACGTGTTAACCAGCGAGTGTGGATTTGTGCTGGCAGGAAGGCCCCGCGTTGGCTCCCACCGAGCCTGACGTGTAGACTGCAGAGAGATGAGCCTCTTTGCAGGAAAATATGTTTCCGAGATTTTCGTTAAAATCTTGTGTGAGCATTATGGTCCATAGAGAGGTTTTCTTTTCTTTTTCTCACAAAATATAAAATCATTGGTCTTACAATTACATTGGCATTGTGATATTAAAAAGATGTTCCAGCTGGGAGCGGTGGTGCACGCCCTTAATCCGGAGACTGAGGAAGGAGGATCGCGAGTGTTAAGCCAGCCTCAGCAAAAAGTGAGGCGCTAAGCAACTCATTGAGATCTTGTCTCTAAATAAAATAGAAAATAGGGCTTGGATGTGGCTCAGTGGTCCAGTGCCCCTGAGTTCAATCCCCGATACAAAAAAAAAAAAAAAAAAAATCCTACCCAGGAGCCCCTTAAACAATGACTACTCATATAATGCAGGAAATAAATTTTTATTTGATATGTTAAGAGTATACTAAGGGCATGCAGAGGGGTGGGTGTCTTCTCTGGCTGTTTTGTTTAGGGAACTCAGTAGCAGACCCGTGAAAGAACTTATTTTGCATATGTTCAAACAAGAGAGCCTGCACCCCAGAGTTGCTGCCTGGTAATGCCTAAGTAATAGGTAAAGAAGTTAAGAGGGTGGGCAGTGAAGGTTGTTTTCTGGTTTGTTTGGGGTAGTAAGCTTTGAAATCCACTTCCAAGTCAAGTGGGTACCATTGATATTTTTGTTTTTGTTATAACTGGAGGTCATGAAGAATTAGCATGTGGAGAAAACTAGTATCTATCTGGACAAAAGAGTATGTGCCTTGAACTAGAGTGCTGATAATAAGAGCTGAAAACGAGCAGCATTATGCAAGAGATTGTGAAAGAATAATGTAGGACTTGCTAATTATGGGGCGATGATAGGGAGCCAAGGGAAAAGGAAGAATCTAAAATTAATCCTAGGTGAAGCATGGCACCCACGTGTAGTCCCAGACACTCTGGAGACTGAGGCAGAAGGATTATTTGAGGCCAGGAGTTCCAGACCAATCTGTGCAACTTGTTGAAAACCTGTCTTTTTAAAAAAATAAGGAACAAGGTGTGGTGGTTAAGGCCTGAAATCCCAGTGACTTGGGAGGCTGAGGCAGGAGGATCACAAATTGAAAGCCAGCCTCAGCCACTTAACCAGGCCCTGTCTTAAAATAAAAAAGGCCTGGGGATGTGACTCAGTGGTTAACTGCCTCTGGATTCAATCCTTTATACCAAAAAAAAAAAAAAAAGAGAGAGAATTTAAAAAAAAAATGAAGCTAAGACAGTCTAGAGATGCATACCTGTGGTCCCAGCTATGCAGGAGGCCGAAGCAGAAGGATTGCTTGAGCCAGGTAGTTCCAGGCTGGCCTGGGCAACATATAGCCTGTATCTTTAAAAAAAAAAAAAGAAAGAAAGAAAAACCTAAAGGCTATAGAGCATAAGGAATGTGGTTTTCTTTCATTCTTTCTTTTTCTTTTGGTTCTGGGAATTGAACCCAGGTCCTTCCACGAGCTAAGGAGGTGTTTCACTGCTAAGCTACACCCCCTACCCTACATTCTTTTTTTTGTACTCTCATAATCATTTATATTGAATGTTTCTCAAATTAAGTAATCGTTTACTTAACTTTGGAAATATGTTATAATAGGATTTTCAATTTTCTGTGCCATTTTTTTGGAATGGAATTTGACCTCTCAACCATTACATTGGCTCTTTCATCTTTGCCTTCAAATAAACAGTTTCCCTTATGATCAGCAAATATTTATGGACTTTATTGAAGTTTGTTGTCTTTCTACTTCTAATCACTTTTCTCTCTGGTCAAGGAATAGTCTATCCATCACTTCCCATTTATTTTATATATGTTTCTCTTTAACCTTCTGCAGTTAAATTTCTGTACCACTCAACTGAAAAAGAGCAATGCTATTGTTTTTTTTTTCTGTGTGTGTTTTATATTTGCCTTCTTGATCTTTTACTATATATAACCTATTGGTCACCATCTTTTTCCTTTTTTTTTTTTTGATACGAGTGAACCCACAGGTGCTTAACTATTGAGCTACATTGCCAGCCCTTTTTATTTTTTTTATTTGGAGGCTAAGTTGCTTAGGGCCTCACTAGATTACCAAGGCTAGCCTTGAATTTGTGATCCTCCTGCCCCAGCCTCCCCAGGCACTGGGATTACAGGCATGTGCCAGTGTGTCTGGCCTTGGTCACCATCTTCTGAAACTCCTGTTCTGCACTTAGTTTTCTTCTCTCCTGTTCTGTTTTTTTTTTTTTTTTTTTTTTTTTGGTACTGGGGATTGAACCCAGGATCTCACACGTTAGGCAAGTGCTCTGCCACTAAGCTACATCCATAGCCCTTTTAATTTTATTATTACTATTATCATTATTTAATGTACAGTATCCACCCATGGCTTTGTGCATGCTAGACACGTGTTCTACAATGAGCTGCATGCTCAGCCTCTATTGTACATTAACCTACCTTTCCAGCCCTATTCTTCTGCTTTAAAAAAATTTTTTTCAGTTGCTGGACCTTTATTTTATTCATTTATTTATGTGCAGTGCTGAGAATTGAACCCAGTGCCTCACACATGAGGCAGGCACTCTACCACTGAGCCACAATTCCAGCTTCGTTTCCTCTTAGGTGTCACTCCTGCGCCTGTTTACTTCCACATTCATTTCTCTCCCCTCCCCTATTTTGTCTATATTTCTGTGGGTTGACCCTTGCAGGTCATTTCAAATACTCCAGTTTCTACCCACTACCTCTTGATTCCTTGGATTTGGGGCCTTCTCTGTATTTTTCTTCTCTTGGTCCTAATATAACAGGAGTACTAGTGCTTTCGTTTTGCTCATTTTTGTATTGCTCGTTTTCTGTTCTCAACTCTTTTAATCACCTGCGTATTTCATTCCCTGAGCTAAATTCTGTTTCACATAGAATTGTTTCTGTTTCCGTGGCTGCATTCATTGTTTTTGCTCCCTTCCTATTCCATTTTACTCTGTGCATTCCATAGCTTCAGTCCTTAAGCCTTTATTTTTATACAGGTGGAAGCAATAGTCAGAATGTTATAGTAATCAAGCAAGTGGTGATAGTTATGTGTTAATACACACAGACAGAAATGGAGACGTTCAAGAGAATTTGTTTCCCTTAATGACTGATCCTAACTCCAGGGACAGTTAAGGTCTAGATCATGCTGGGCCTTGTAGGATAAGGTTAAAAGTTTTGATATCATTTTAAGAGCAATAGAAAATCACCAAATGACTTTTTTTTTTCCCTTTAACATGACTGATCAGCAGGCTTTTCTTTATTCAGTATTTAGCAGAGTCAATTGGTAGAACCCTGATGTGACTCATTTTCAGGGCAGAAAATGGCTTATCATCAAAGGATTTTAAGCAGGGGAATGTTGTGATCTGATTTACATATTTAAAACTTGATAGACTAGTCAGGGGAAGCAGGAATAAGTAGAATGATGCTCACAGGAGCGAGAGACGGTGGCTCGGACTTGGGGCAGTAGAGGAAACTGAAGCAGAGTGGAAGAGTTTAGGTATGTTTGAACACAGAATTGACAGTATTTGTAATAGTGTGTCTGAGTTTTAGGAGTTGTGATAAAGGAAAAGATGAAGGATGATTCTGGCTTGAGTAACTGAGGTAGGGATTACTGGATTCCTAAGGGTAGAAAGTGAGAGATAACTTGGTATTAAATTGAAGGTATCAGATTGGCACCTGGATATGAGTCTGGTGGTCTATTAAAAGGACAGGACTAGAGATAGAAATTTGGAAGTCAGATGGGCACTCTTGCACACACCTGTAAGCTGAGGCAGAAAGATTGCAAGTTCAAAGCCATCCTGCACCACTTAGTGAGGCCCTAAGAAACTTAAGGGGACCCTATCTCAAAATGAAAGGGTCTGGAGATGTGGCTCAGTAGTTAAGCACCCCTGGTACCAAAAAGGAAAAAGAAGAAGAAGGAGGAGGAGGAGGAGGAGGAAGAAAAGAAATATGGAAGTCATCAGAACATAAGTGCTACCTAAAATAAGATGACTTGATATGATTATCTAAGAAGACAGAGCAGTTAGAAAACAAAAAGGGCTTGGAACAAAGTCCTTGGGGCACTGGAGCACTTAAGAGGACAGAAGGGGAAGGTGAGATGGTAAAGGCAGTGATAAAAATATAACTAATTAAGCCAGGTGTGGTGGTGCATGCCTGTTTCCAGCAACTTGGGAGGTCAAGGCGGGAGGATCACAAGTTAGGGAGGATCACAAGTTCGAGCTAGCCTCAGCAACTTAGTGAAGCCCTAAGCAATATGGCAAGACCCTCTCTCAAAATAAAAAGCAAAAAAAAAAAAAAAAAAGGGCTGGGGATGTGACTCAGAAGTAAAGTGTCACTAGGTTTAATGCCTGATACCAAAAAAACAAAACAAAAAATATATATGTGAGTGTATGTGTATGGCGATTATATATATATATCACCTCTTTACATTCTGAAAACAACTCGTGGAGAGTATTTGAGAAAACAAAGGTAAAATGAGCCCAAATAACTCACACAAAAGTACTCAGCTAGATGCCCAGGCTCTTAACTACTCTGCATTTTGTAAAGAAGAAAGCTCAGTCAGATGTTGCTGGGAGGTTGAAATAATCATAGTAAAATGTGTATTTTTATTTTTGATTTACTTTATAGGTATCTATTTTTTATTAATCAAAAATATGTATTTGTGCCAGTATATGTACCTAATTCCATAAAAAATTGTATTGATGGCTTTTCTTCTATTTGGTATGGTGAAGCACCCAGAATGGTGAGGAGAGCTTGTTTGTGTACACTAATTTCTGTATTTTACATATGTACACATTAATGGTTATATGTGTACTTACATGTTTCCTACAATTATCTTTGTGTTCACATGTAGGTAGATATTTATCCAGTAAGGTTGTTTTTGTGGGGAGGTTATGTTGTTCTCGGCCTAGCCTTGATGACCTTAGAGACATCTCTAAACTTTCTAAAGCTGCTGGTCCAAAGTCTGTGAAGTATTTGACTTTGCTATACTGACATTGTTGACCTTGGGCTGGGGATGTAGCTCAGCTCAGTGGTGGAGCACTTGCCCAACATATATGAGGCCCTGAGTTCAATCCCCCTTGCTGACTGGGTTGAACAGTAAACAGAGGTGTTGACAAATCTTTCTTGTAAAAGGGAGCTAAGAAATCAGGTGAAAGTTTACTGTAAATGTGGATCAAGGGATATTTGTTTTTACTTTGTTTTTAGTTGGAAGGAATTAGCCCATCTGCATGCTTTATGGAATCAAGGTAAAAGGAAAAATGGTGTAGAAAAGGAAAGGACACTGAAGCTGAAGCAGGAGGATCACAAGTTCAAGGCCAGTCTCTCAGCAATTTATTGAGGCCCTAAGCAACATGGTGAGACCCTGTCTCAAAAAATAAGAAATAAAAAAGGCAGGGGATGTTTCTTAGTGGTTAAGAGCCCCTGTGTTCAATCTGTGGTACAAACAAAGCAACCAACCAACCCCCAAACCAAAAAACAGACAAAAAAACCGAACCACCAACTTGAAAGAAAAGTGGCTTAATGAATAAGAAACAATATTCTACTTCACACCAGCAAAGGTTTTTTTTTTTGGGGGGGGGGTGTGGGGAGGTGGGGGGGTGGGGGGGGTGCTGTGCCTTGCACATGCTTAGAGTACACACTATCATTATCCCTCAGCCTAGAAAGGACATTTTTGAAGAGATATAATAGGCCAACTCTTAGATGTCAAAGATTATGAAATCAGGTGTGGCTGGTCTTGCCAGAACCTAAAGTAGAAGATATCTAACCAAAGAAACTTTTGTAGTGTGCCATGCTTTCCTGTTCTCTGATTATGAATGTTCAACTTGCACTGTGCTCTCCATATACTTTTACATGGCATTTGCCATTTGCAGTGCTCACTAGCTCCAGTCCCTTGTGACTAATCACTTTATGGATCCACCATCATCTAGCTAACCCAGTGTCTGAGGGTGCCAGTAAGGGGCTGTACAATTCATTGTTAGTCCTGTGAGCTCTGGCCAGAGATAGCTAAGGGAGTTGCCTTATAGAGTCTTAGTGTCCCCTGCTTCTGGATCGCTTTGAGAAAGGAGTATGGGTGGAGAGGCAATGAAATGACTGGCATATTTACTACATATAGGAACTTTTTATCAAAGTTAGATCACAGATAATAAACTAGTATCCCTTAGATAAGTAGGTTATATATAAGCAGTAGCCCAAATTATATGATATGTGAAGGGTAGGCTTGTTTTTGCACAACTGATACTGACAAGTACCTCTGTTGAGCGATGCTCTTAGGCCTTCCTACTTGAGCATAGACATGTCTGCTGCCTGGGGAGAGTAGTGCATACTATCACTTGAGTTAATGTGTAAAGCTCCGTAGAGTAAAACAAACCTTTCTAATCTCATGACAAACTTTATGAAGTACAAATTTAGGGTCTGGGAATGGAGCTCAGTGGTAGAGTACTTGCATGTGCAAGGCCCAAGCTTTGATCCCCAGCACTGCAAACAAACAACAAACAAATATTATATAGACTGAGATAACAGACATTTTATTTATTTCAGGATCTCAAACAAACAGTTTAATAACAGGAAGTAGCCTGTATTGTGTTAACATGAAATTTAAATACAATAAACCCCAGGATTTGAAGGTCACTGCCAGTACCAAAGAATCTTTCTCCCCTGAACCCTGGGGATAACTTGCTTATTATTATGTTATTCTGGTAGTTCTTACCAAATTCTGTCCAAGGAATATGTACAGGTAATGTTGATGTTTCTTCCCCAGAAGACTATAATGCTGCTTGAGTGTAAGGGCCATATTTTACAGATCTCAAAATCACCATAATGCCTTCATAAGGTAAGTGATCCCAAAATGTCTGTTAAGCAGGTGAAGGATCAAATAGTTCTGTGCAGGTCAGTCATCTATTGCTGACACACAAAGACCCTCTTTGTAATAAAGGATACATTGAATATTTGTAATGATGACATTTTAAGACAAAATTATTTCTTATAGCAAAGTTGTTTACATCAAGTTTCCAAATAAAAGTGGGGAAATTCTGTTCTCCCACTGCCTAGAACATGCTATGCTGTCTTTAAGATGCCATGTATGTGTACATATTCTCATCCAAACACTTTATGAAAACCAATTTGGGGAGGTACCCTGAGATATGTGGCTATTCCTGTTCATAATTCCTACTTGCCAAATCTACTTTGTCTGTTCTGTGTTTGAAAAAATTGAAAAAAATTAAAAGTTTTAATTTTACATCCAGTCAGGACAAAGCATGTTTAATGTGTGAAAAGTTAAATTCTGGGGTCACTTGAAAGTTTACATATTTGTTGATTTGCTTATTACTCTGTGAAATATTATTGCCCATTTTAACTGCCAACTATAAGATTATTCTAAAAATAAGCTGTCGTTTTTGAAGATTTGTTATGCTTCTGACTTCACATGGAAGAAAGTTTTATTATTTGTTCTTTGTCCTGTGCATAGTCCAATTTCAGTTAGTTAGGTCTCTGAACTCTGTCCTATATTTTCAGGAGTTTTCTTGTTGGAATTTGTTCCTAAGAACAACGTAGAAAGAATTTAGATCATACTTTTTTTTTTTTTGGTCATGGGATAGAACCCAGGACCTCACACATGCTAAGCATCTATTCTAGCCCTGGGATGCACCTAACCCTTTTTTACTTTTTCAATTAAAGAATTTATCTACTGGGTGAAGGGTTTTATGCCTATAATCCGAGCAGCTCATTTGGCTGAGGCAGGAGGATCGTGAGTTCAAAGCCAGCCTCAGCTACTTAGCGAGACCCTGCTTCTAAATAAAAAATTGAAAAAAGGGCTGGGGATGTGGCTCATTGAAAAAGAACCCCTGGTTCAATCCCTGTACAAAAACAATTATCTAGTAATATAGATCATGTTTATACGAGGTGTGTTTGTCTCATATAAATTGGAGGCATTTGTTGGAAGTAGATAGGGAAAGATAGCAAGTTTTACTTACAAAATATTTCTTTAAGCAATGAAAATATTTTCTTGTGGAATTCTAAAATTACATAATTTAAAACAGATTTGACTCAGGACTGCATTTCAGATTTGACTCAACTGTGTTTTTGAAAGATTGTACTTAAAAAAGACATAGAAGTTTTAAGGTGATAAACTCATCAGAAGTTAAAACATGTATTTCCAGTGAACAGCTAATCAGCATAGTAGCATTTATATGCAGAATGTAGAAAACTCTGAAATAAAATCATAATGAGGTAGAAAGAAATAACTCATATCATTGTGAATTATAAAATTATGTAGATTAATTTTATATAACAAATATTTATATTACAGGAAATAAGACACATGGAGCGAAATTATGTATCAAAACCAACTCTGAATGTAAGTATGAATTGTGCCTTAAAATTTCAAGAATTTAAAGGAAATATAGTCAATTAAAATGCATATATTTATAACTTGAGTATATTTGAAGGTCAACATAGGATTCTGCAGTAGTTAGAATAGCCAGCTATTCAAATATTAAACTCCTAGATTATGATAAAAAATTTCAGTCTGTAATTTTTGGTATTTTTCCATAATCTACTACAAAACAGATTTGCCCTTGAAAATGGGTAGTGGGCTTCCTTTATTCTCAAGGATACTCATAGAATTGTACTTGGCACAATGTAGGGGCCACATGCAAGTTTCATAAAAGAGAGGCTGGATCAGCTGGGGATTGGACAAGGGTGGAAAGTTCATCACCTAGTTAGCATTTTCTGAGGGGCTCTCTGTTTGATATGGTTCCTAATGTGACTTAGTATCTTTTTATCTAGGAGTGTAATAAGAGATTGAAGAAGACAAGTGTGAGGAGAGAGTTGTTACAGTGGGGTTTTATAGAATTTAAGAGAGCTTTTTTATATACTTTTTTCTTTTTTTTTTTTGTGGTGTTGGGGATTGAACCCAGCGCCTTGTGCATTTGAGGCAAGCACTTTTTCTTATTATTAAAAAATTATAGTTCAGTGGTGGGGCACTCTGCTGGCACATGTGGGGCACTGGGTTCAATCTTCAGCACTACATAAACGTAAGTAAAATAAAGGTATTATGTCCATCTACAAAAAATAAAAAAATTTTAAAAAATTACAGCTTGCCTTGTGTTGGCACATGCCTGTAATCCCAGCAACTTGGGAACCTGAGGCAGGAGCATTGCAATTTCCAGGCCAATCTAGGCAATTTAATAAGACCCTGTCTCAAAAAATAAAAAGGGCTGGTGATGTATCTCAATGGTTAAGTACCCCAGAGTTCAATCCCCCATACCATAATAAACAAACAAACAAATAAATAAATGACAATTTGGCTCTGTCCTAGTTAGGTGGTGTTGCCCCATCTAGACTACAGGTCTTGGTTCCTAGTCCAGAGTTTTCTTTAGTAAGGGTGCTTTTCGGCTAGGATTATTATTATAGTTAACACAGGTAAAGTGAAGATATCTTGAAGTTTTTACTGAGGAGTAGAATCTAAACTTAAGCTTCTGCCCTCAAACCTCCTGGAGAGAACTGGGAAGAATCTTTATGTGCATTTTAAAGTTTGTGTTAAGTTTTCTATTAGGTCTTAAATCATACAGTGTTAGCATCAAAGTATAGTTTTACAGCTGTTCAGATATTGAAGTTATCTTAATCTTTGGTGATTAATTGCTTATTCACAAAAATAGTCTGTTTCTTAGATCATACTTAAATTATTTAGCTTAATGAAAGGTGATTTAGGTAAAAGACCTCCAGTAGTTTTTTGCCATCTTCTGTCTTTCCAGGAAGTGGTTATAGTAAGTGCTACAAGAACACCCATCGGATCCTTCCTAGGCAGCCTTTCCTCACTGCCAGCCACTAAACTTGGTTCCATTGCAATTCAGGGAGCCATCGAAAAGGCAGGTCAGTAGTTGCTTTTCTTTTTGTGGTGTGGGGGAAGAATGATTCAGTGGAACACACATTTATTTTGCACTTACTACATACATAGCTGTAAGAAATGCAATAATGCCTACATTTCTGAATTCCCTTATACTGTGGAGTTAGGAATAAAAATAAAAACTGATAATAAAAAGAAACCATTCCCACTGTGTGATGTCATGAACCTTATTAAGTAATCACTAATTATTAAACTGAATAAAATATGAAGTGTATTTTTGGTGTTTTTTTAAAAGGGATTCCAAAAGAAGTAGTGAAAGAAGCATACATGGGTAACGTTCTACAAGGAGGTGAAGGACAAGCCCCTACGAGGCAAGCAGTATTGGGTGCAGGTATCAGTAATATATTTTTGCTTTTATACTTAAAATATTCAAAATGTCAAAATGGAGGTCACTTCATCTTAAGTGCATAATATTTATAGACATTTATGGTATGAGAAATTTTGCACATTGTATTAACATGGTCTATTACTTTTCATTCTATAATTGTATTTGAAAAGTGAGTATCTCTGTTTTTTCTTAAATATTACTTATTTTGGTTTTAGGTCTACCTGTATCTACTCCATGTACCACTGTAAACAAGGTCTGTGCCTCAGGAATGAAAGCCATCATGATGGCCTCTCAAAATCTTATGTGTGGACATCAGGTAAGAATCATCTTTTTTTTTATGGGAGTAGGTACTAGGGAATGAACTCAGGTACTCAACCACTGAGCCACATCCCCAGCACCATTTTTTGTTTTATTTAGAGACAGGGTCTCCCTGAGTTGCTTGGGCTTCACTAAGTAGCTGAGGCTGGCTTTGAACTCGCGATCCTTCTACCTCAGCCTCCCAAGCTACTGGGATTATAGGCATGCCACTGCACCTGGCAAGAATCGTCTTTTTTAATCTATCAATTAAAATAACATTGTTCTAAGAGACACTAAAAATCTAAACACATTTATGCTTTAGAAATAAAATTCCAGTTGTAGAGTATTGCCCAGTATGTACGAGGGCCTAGGTTTGATCCCTAATACCATAAAAACAAAACAAAAAGATTTTTATTATGAGTAAAGTTGATATGGTATCTCAAACACTCAGGAAGGAGTGTGTGGATTTGCAGCTCCACTGACATACAGGTCAAAATGATAGCTTAAGTGTTTGTTAAAACACAGTTTTCAGCCACGGCATCTTAGACTGGGAATGACTTTTTTTTTAATATTTATTTTTTTAGTTGTAGTTGGACCCAATACCTTCATTTTATTTATTTATTTTTATGTGGTGCTGAGGATCGAACCCAGGGCTGCATGCGTGTGAGGCGAGTACTCTACCGCTGAGCTACAACCCCAGCCCTGGGAATGACTCTTAAGGGGCTTAGAGATTCTAAATGATTTAACTTTTTTTTTGTAGTGCTAGGGATTGAACCCAAGGTATTGGGCATCCTATGCAAACTCTTGTGCAATTGATGTTTTTTTTTTTTTTTTTAATCAATTCTAGCCCTTATTCTGACAAATACAAAGATCAAGGGGCTGACTTGGGAACCAGTCATTGAGTCCAGGATTGTTGACTAACTTGTAGTTTCCTATAGTGCCTGAATTCACTGGTTAAATGTAGGCTTTCCATTTGCTTTGTTGAGATATTGTCTTTATCTCATTAAACAGGAGCTAGGCTGCTAAGCAAATAAATGCTATGATGTTAGGAGTCTAGATTTAGTCACACAGAATTTTTATCAGATTCAAGCCTTCAATTTTCAGATAACCAATGTGAGCCTGAGATCAACAAATACAAAGTTACAGGGCTGGAGAAAGAAAACTGGTATTCCTACCTAGCGTATTCTAGCCTACCAAGGTGTAACACAACCAGGGCAAACATCAGTTGTGAAATCTGAAAATTATTTTCTCACATATACAAGAACCATAATTGTGTGTGCCCTTTGTTGTGTTAAACATGTTTTGCTTTGTTTCCAATTAGAAAGCAAGCCAAAGAGAAGGGGGAAAAAGATGGAGTGATATCTGAACTATTGTACTAGATACTTCCTTATGAAAGATAGAGACACACAAAACAACCTCAGATGGCATAAATTGAAGAATAACTCTTCTTTTTTTCTCACCCCTGACCTCTGAGTATCATCAGTTTGTTTATTCTGCTGCTGGTCAGAATAGCTGTGGACAAGTTGCTTAACCTCTTTTTGGCCCACTTAATGTCTTAGAGATGTGTTAGCACATGCAATGTATGCTTTTTTTTTTTTTTAAATTGATTTTATTTTTAGTTACACATGAGAGTAGAATCCATTTTGATAAAATTATTCATGCATGGAATTTATCTTATTCTGATTAGGGACCCAGCTTTGTGGATGTTCATGATGGTGGAGACTCACTGTGGGGTATATTCATATGTATACTTAGAAAAGTTATGTCAGATTCTTTTCACTGTCTCCCCACCACCCTTATTGTGGATTAGCTTCCACATATCAGAGAAAACATACTTCGATTTTTTTTTTTCATACTTCGATTTTTTGAGGTGGCTTGTTTCACTTAGCATGATATAACAGAATTTCTTTATCCATTTATCCGTTGATGGGCATGCAGGTTGGTGCCATAGCTGTTATTGCAAATTGGGCAACTATAAACACTGATGTGGCTGTGTCACTTTGGTATGCTGATTTTAAATCCTTTAGACATATATTGAGGAGTAGGATAACTGGGTTAAATTCTATTCAACTGAATAACTATATTATGTTCTATGGCTCTTACTGAGTGGACATTTAGGTTGTCTCCAGTTCTTTACTGTTTGAAATAATGCCTTAGGATACAAATACATCTGTGAACTTTTGTTTTCTTTGTTATTGTGGTTAGAACCCAGGGCCTCATGCATTCTAGGCAAAGGCAAGCATACTACAACTAAGCTACATCCCCAATCTTTTAAAATTCTGAGGTCTTGTTAAGTTTCCCAGGCTGGCCTTGAACTTGTGATCCTCTAGCCTAAGCCTGGAATTCAGGTGTACACCACTGTGCCCAGATATATTTGTGTACTTACTTTTAACACCACTGATACAGTACAGGTTAGTGGTTATAAGTGCAAAATCTGGAGCTTGACTTAACTTTAAATCCTAGTTCCGTCCCTTATTAGCTGAGCATCTGTTCTGACAGCACTAGAGATGAGTGGTGACTAAAGATTTAAAAAATTTCTTCATGTGCAAATGTTAGAAAAATGCTGAGTCAGAGGATTTTAGTATTTTTATAATTTCGAGGCTGTACAAAAAAGTTAATCCAGTTATAATTTCTAAAAGTTGTGTGAGTCTGTTTGCCTACATCCTTGTCAAAATAATGGATGGAAAATGATCATGAAATTGTTTAGATGGTCCAAATCTGTTTCAAGTATAATCTTGATTTATTGTGGTTCTCTAGCAAATACTATTTGTATTATTCTGAAATACCCTGCCACATACTTAAAGGTACATTGTTGAAAAATCTAAACTATAAAATCCATTACCTGACATTATTACATCAACCTTTATTTTTAAATTTTTTTAGATGTTGATGGATCTTTATTATTTATATGCAGTGCTGAGAGTCGAACTCAGTGCCTCACACATGCTAGGCAAGCACTCTATTACTGAGCCTTTTAAAACAAAGTTTTGGGTTATATAATGTTGATGAAATCATGTTATAGTGTACTGTTTATAAGTATATAAATGTCCATGCATAATTTTATAGTGATAGCTACTGGAAGAACAAAGACTCTTAAAAAGCTAGACAGATTCCTTTTCATTCCAGCTGCCTCTCTCTGTTGGTTAATACCAAGTCTTAAGAGATACTGTGGTCAAATTCATCACAGCAGCCCGTAACAGATGATGAAAATGTGATAATCTTCTAACTTATTTTTGGTGCTTTTTCATTAATTTCATTTCTGGGAGTGAGCTATGGTAGGTCTTATACTTCAACCCATCAGCCATCACCATCACCTTGTCTTTTTTTTAAAATGTCTTTTGAGTTGTAGACAGTTTCAACCTTTATTTTATTTATGTATTCTTATGTGGTGCTCAGGATTGAACCCAGTGCCTCACACATGCTAGGCAAATGCTCTAACAACTGAGCTACAACCCCAGCCCTTGTCTAGGTCTTTTCTGTAACTGTAACCTAGGAAGAGGTGGTTGGCTCAGACCATAGAGAGGGAATGACAGCTGGTCCAGGGAGCGGAAGACTTAGGGCGACTCACCAATCAGACAGGTGGTGCTGGATGAATTCCATGCAAGTCTTCCATTGCTTCTTGGTCTTGGAATAGGAATAGTACTGCTTGGATAAATTGGGAAAAATACAGTAGAGAAACTGTTCCAGAAGGTATAGAGGGAAAATGTAAGTGGCCGGTTTTAAGGAAATGCATGCATTTTACATATTGCTGGATTGGTCAGCAAGTTGAGGTGTGTGCGTATGAGCATGGTATCTGTGGAAAGCTTTAATTAGTTCTGTGGACTTGATGTGTAGGTTCAGGCAGTGGACTGACAAGGGAGGGAGAAGATAAATTGGTACTAAGAGTTATTTAAAACGTGAAATGATCAGATATGAATTCAAGCCAGAATGACTCAGGTAAGAGTAGATGATGCCTTGGTGCACAGAAAGGCTGCATGTCAGAAGATCAAGTGGAAACTTATTACGGCTCTACCAGAAGAGTTGATTTGAATGAAGGAAGTAGAATTATTTCCATGAACTGAGGTGGTTTCTAATCTTTTAGAAGACATTAAATTTTTAGCAGAGTCAATGAAATGGTTAGAAGGTAAGAATTTCATAAGATGATCTGTAAATGAAAGATATTTTAGCATTTTTGTTTTTAAATTTTATATTTTTGTGGAACCAGTGATTAAACCCAAAAGTGCTTAACTACTGAACCACATCCCCAGCTCTTTTATATTTATTTTGAGTCAGGGTCTGGCTAAGTTGCTGAGGCTGGCTTTGAACTTGCAATCCTCTTGCCTCAGCCTCATGAGCCACTGAGATTACAAGTGTGCATCACTGCACCTGGAATGGAATTTTTATTAATGTCTGAGTCTAATCTTATATTTAAAACCATTTGTTTTTTATCAGGATCAGGTGATTTAGGGTATTCAAGACCAGGTGTGGTGGCACATACCTGTAATCCCAGAGAATTGAGAGGCTGAGGCGGCAGGACTGTAATTGAGGCCAGCCTCAGCAATTAGCAAGGCCCTAAGCAACTTAGTGAAATGCTGACCCAAAATAAAAAAGGCTGAGCATGTGGTTCCATGGTAAAGCACCTCTGGGTTCAATCCACAGTACCAAAAAAAAAAAAAAAAAAAAAAAAAAACCACAAAAAGGCACTCACTATGTAACAAATGGTTAATAAACCCATGTTAAATACTCATCTGTTGATGGATGTATAAAGAGTATATTTAACTCATAGACTTGTAACACTGTGAAGTGACATTGTTTTGTGTTGCTGAGCAGGATGTGATGGTGGCAGGTGGGATGGAGAGCATGTCCAATGTTCCATATGTAATGAACAGAGGAGCAACACCATACGGTGGGGTAAAGCTTGAAGATTTGATTGTAAAAGATGGGCTGACTGATGTCTACAATAAAATTCACATGGTAAATACTGCTTTTTAAATAAGGAATACCATTTAATATACAGTACCTAATTTTTCCTTATGTATTTAAAAAACTGAATTAAGAGATGGGTACTGTAAATACTGATTTTTTTTTAGCCATTTGTTTTAGGACAATATTTTTCTATACCCATTGTATCAACATGGCTCAGTTTTTATATTGCCTCACACTTGCATAGGGCATTTTCCTCCAAAAAAGCAACTTCTGGGTCAATATGAAGTATCTGAAGATAATGCATCTGTGAAAAGTTATCTAGTACAGAAGTATATTTTAAGAAACTAAATTTAACTGGTAATCACTGTTATCTAGTAGGTAAAGTTAACAGATATTTTCTAACTTACACAAACTTAATTAGTTTTTTAAAATTGCACATTTATCAGGGTAACTGTGCTGAGAATACTGCAAAGAAGCTGAATATTGCACGTGATGAACAGGATACTTATGCTATTAACTCTTATACCAGAAGTAAAGCTGCATGGGAAGCTGGAAAATTTGGAAATGAAGTTATTCCTGTCACAATTACAGTAAAAGGTAGAGGGATAATGCTCCGAAGTAGATTAATTTTTAAACTATTTTTTTCTTTTACATTTTGCTGGATTTATGTTTACATTTTAAATTAGTATTATCATCCTTTTAACTTAGGTATACCAATACTTCTGGTTCTGGTTAAAAGGAGGGGCTTCCACTTTAGATATAACATATGTCAACCCAATTTAATGTCAGATTTCAATCTAATGGTAAGATCCCCTAAGCATTGTTTGTGGTACTGGGGATCAAATCCAGGACCACATACATGCTAGACACTATCACTGAATTACAACCCCAGCACGAGACTATTTTTAATTTGAGAAATGTATTTACTAGAACTCTTTCTTGTGTGACAACATATTAGCTTGATGTTTAAAAGAAAGGAGGGGATTTATATTAGATGACTACTAGGTGTGGGGGTACTTCATAGAATTGAGAGATGAATGACAGCAACCAGTCTGCTCTGGGAGCTTCAGGGATTGCAACTAGACATTTGTACTAGAAAACAAAACAAAGAAAACCTCCAGACATTCAGTACTTTTAGGACATACTTCTTGCTTCTTATTTTGGCATGCTCTATTCTTTCAGGCTTTCTGAAGGTGCTGCCTCCATCTCTAGTATCACATCTGTAGGGCTCTCAAAGTAGAAAAAGACCCTTTCTCCAACTCCAGGAAAACAAACCCATGGTACAGACTCATTAACTTATTTTAGGTTACATATCTACTCCAGAAATGATTATTGTGTTCTGGTTAATACTAGAGTTTGTCCTCTGTTGGCCAGGAATCTACCCCTGGAATCAATAATCATAGAAGGGAGCTGAGAAGATAATGGGATGTGGATGTATAGAGAATTTAAATTGCATGAAGCTACTTAAACTTCTCTTTATGGCACTAATATAATAGAGGTTACAATGTTCTAGATGAGCATTTTCTCAGGCTGGTTTAAGACATGCAGGAATATAAAGGGAGGCTTGGAATACTAGGGACCTTATACAACAGTTTCTTGCTGAATGACTATTTGTTTTGAGTTTACTTAAAATATTTTTGTTTTAGGTAAACCAGATGTAGTTGTGAAAGAAGATGAAGAATATAAACGTGTGGATTTTAGTAAAGTTCCAAAGCTGAAGACAGTTTTCCAAAAAGAAAATGGTTAGTAAGAAATCAAACCTAAGAATAAATGGAATTAATATACTATATTTATTCTTTAAGGATTATTAAAGAGTAATTCTAGAAGACATCTAGATGTTAATTTTTTTTTTTGGGGAGGTGCTTGGTATGGAATCCAAGGCTTTGCATATGCTAGGCAACTGTTCTACCACTGAACTACATCCCCAGACTGAATGTTAACATTTTTTAGTTTATCAGACTAAAGTAATAAAACAGCATTAATTCAAAGTATATTTTAAATTGCTTGTTAATACCTTTAATATATAAATCTTAGAGAAGACATTGTGCAAATGACTATAGAATTATTTTTTATAGTTCATCTTGAAAGTTCTATGAACTGAAAGTCAGGTTTGCAAGTGTCTGTAAACTCCTTAAGGACTGAAATAATAATAGTATTGTTCATTAATATCATCAGTGCCTGGCATTTAGAGGTCCTTTGTAAGTAACTGTTGAATGTTGGTGCAAATGGGATCTCAGTGTTTTAAATACCATTTTTTCTTAGTGGTGCTAGTGATCAAACCCAAGGCTTCATGTAAGCCTTGGGTTACATGAGGATAAGCATTTTACTACTGAGCTATATCCCAGCCCATTTTATTTTTTCAGACAGGGTTTTCCTAAGTTGCTGAGGCTATCCTTGAACTTTCTGTCCTCTTGCCTCAACTTGCCTAATGGCTGGGATTACAAGTGTGTGCCACCACACCAAGTTCCCAAATTGTTTTAAAAGTTTTTAAGGAAAGATCAAGGGGCCAGGGTTGTGGCGCAGTGGTAGAGTGCTTGCCTGGCACATGTGAGGAGCTGAGCTCAATCCTCAGCAGCACATAGACATAATACCTTTATTATATTTATTTTTATCTACAATACACACATACACATGATCCATTCTGTTGCTTTAAAGTTGGAATGTATACAGTTGTGATAACGATCTGAAATTATTTTTTCCTCTTTCCTGATTGAATTTCTGAGTTCCAAGTACACTTTACCACTGAGTTACATTCCTAGTCCCCCCCCCCCCGCCTTTTTAAATAACGCCATTTTATTTATTTTTATGTGGTGCTGAGGATTGAACCTGCGGCCTTGCACTTGATAGGCGAGTGCTCTACCACTGAGCCACAACTGCAGCCCTCCCAGTCTTTTTTTTTTTCAATTTTTTAGTTGTAGTTGGTACAATATCTTTATTTATTTATTTAGTTTTATATGGTGCTGAGGATCAAACACAGTACCTCACACATGCAAGGCAAGTGCTCTACCACTGAGCTACAGTCCCAGCCCCCCCATCCCAGTTCTTTTTATTTTTCAATCTTGTGACAGGGTCTTGCTAAGTTGCTCAGGCTGGCCTTGAACTTGGTATCCTCTTGCTTCAGCCCCTAGTATTACAGGCATGTGCTGACATTTTTTTTTTTTTTTTTAAAGAGCTTTTTGACAGTAAAACCAAAACAAAAAAACCCAACATTTTTAGTTGTACATGGACACAAGTGCTCTACTACTGAGTTACAAACCCAGTCCTATTGACAGTTCACATATGAGTGCATGCCTAGTAATGCACAAGGCTCTGGGTTTGATCCCTAGTACAGACTAAAAAAAAAAAAAAGTGCAGTTCTGTGGTCTTTAGCGTTCATTGACTTTTTAAGTGATTCTAGAAGAAAAGAACTAATTTTGACACTGATTTGGAAAATATATAGCAATATCTGCTAAATTTTGGATAAAGGAAGATGCTAGGTAGAAAAATATGAACTGGTTCCTATCTTTGAAGGGTTGTTGACCAGCATTTACCTAAGTTGGCTTTAAGAAGGCACTCTTTTATACTTAGCTTTGTATATGTTTCCTGAGGGTAGGGTTAATCTCCAGCCATATTAGTCATCTCTTCAAACATTTAACAACCCAGAAATATTCCTGTATTGGTTAGATTGAATCAAATGAATTCAATGTGAAGGAATATTTTTACTTCATGCTCATGGTTGCTTTCAGGCACAGTAACAGCTGCCAATGCCAGCACACTGAATGACGGAGCAGCTGCTGTGGTTCTGATGACTGCAGATGCAGCCCAGAGGCTCAATGTGAAACCACTGGCAAGAATAGCAGGTAGATGGTCTAACCTTGTTTATTCCTAAAATTTCTCTTAAGTTCTTCATGAAATCAGGTTTCCCTGTTGGTGATACACAGTAGTTACTTATTTTTGTCTATAGTTATACTTTGTAATACAATTTAACTGATACATATTTCAGTTGAATATGAAACTCCTTTTAATAGTTTTGTTATAATTTGCTTTATATAAGAGTACACTTAAATAAAAACCCTTTCCTATCCTGTAAGATAAGGAGAAAACCAGGTACATGTTTTACCTGGAGTGGCAGCCAGGTAGAGTAAAAAACAATAGGGGATTAGAAGTCTAGAAATAAGAAATCTAGATGTTCTGGCACTTATTGTCTGTATGGCTATGGTTGAGTCCTCAAATCTCTCTAGGCCCATCTTTAAAATCTGCCTTGGCCCCAAGTGTTATCCTATCCCTCTACTGAGGAGGGAAAATTGGCCTTGCTGTCTTCATTAGGACTTGAAAAATGTTACTTCATTTACAAAATAATCTTGGAACTTCCTTAGTTTAGATCATGGTGTTTTTCTTTTGTGGTACTGGGATTGAACCTAGTATGTGCTCTGTCACCGAGCTACATTCCAACTGCTAGATTATGCTTCACCCAAACCCCTAGGTTTTCTTAACTTCAGTATTAATGATACTTTTCACTAAGTTGTGGGGACTATTCTTTGCATTCTTGTCTGTTTAGCAGCATCCTTGGCTGTTGGGATAACATCCTACCTGTTGTGATAACCAGTGCCAATGTCCCTAGAGGCAAATTACCCCTAACTTACTCTCCATAAAAATCAATGTCTTGGGGTGGGGTTGTGGCTCAGCAGTAGAGCCTTTGCTTAGCATGTGTGAGGCGCTAGGTTCGAAAGTATTGTGCACCCAACTATAATTAAAAAAAAAAAAATCAACATCTTACATGAATGGAATAACATTATAGTGCAGAACACTAGAAAAATATATTTACATATATTATGGGGGTTAGGTAAAAGGCTTTGGGTGATGTGACCAAGATTTTAACAATCTTCCCCCTCCCCATTAATAGCATTTGCTGACGCTGCTGTAGACCCTATTGATTTTCCAGTTGCACCTGCATATGCTGTACCTAAGGTGAGAAAAAAAAGTAAGGGTCTGTACTTCATTATGCCAGCTTCTGGCTTGCTCATACAAAGATCACAGTTTTTAGACTTTAAAATGTTAATCATTTGCAAGGCTGGGGTAGTGGCTCAGTGTTAGAGAGTGCTTGCCTAGCATGTGTGACACACTGGGTTCAATCCTCAGCACCATATAAAAATAAATAAATAAAATATTGTGTCCAACTACAACTAAAAATATTTTTTAAAAATTTTTATTTAAAAAGATGTTCATCATTTGCAAAAGCAGAGAGCGTGGTTTCAAATCTTTCCACTTCTGAAAACAATAAGGATAACAAAACAAAAAAGTCCAGAGTAACACACAATCTACATCTTCAGCAGAATACATAAAAACTACATAACTAAATAACTTGTAAGTATAATGCTGCATGCACATACCTGGTATAGTAACTACAAATGGGGAAGTTGTGGCAAAGAAAAGGGTATGCTAATAGTCCTGGAATTAGAATTCAAAGCAAACAGTCACTCCCAAAAGGAGGTGTCCTCATCCTGAAAGGAGACTACTGGTATCAGGACTGAAAGAATAAAACTAGATACAAAAAACATATTTCAAATTGTTACATGCTATCAAAGCAGAAATCACCAAGCCCCTGTGGAAAAGTTACTAAGGGGTCATAAGCAAACAACGAGTTCTGAGAACTATTAGGGATTCAGAGATCTCAGAAGCCTCCAACAAATATTCCCTTCCTAGAGGGACTCACCTTGAAAGTGCACTTCTGAGAACAGCACCCAGAAAAAAAAAAAAAAAAAAAAAAAAAGGAAGCACAGATGGGCATGGTGACATATACCTGTAACTCCAGTGGTCATGAGGCCAAGGCAGGAGGATCACAAATTTGAGGCCAGCCTCAGTAATTTAGCAAGACCCTGTCTCTAAATTAAAAAAAAAAAAAAAAAAAAAAATAAGGGCTGGAGATGTGGCCCAGTGGTAAGTGCCCCTGGGTTCAATCCGTGGTACCAAAAAAAACAAGGAAGTAGAAATTAGAAGGAGTAAGAATAGAAAAGGATCTGAAACAGTAGTAGGTAGGAGAATGATGAGTCTGACCAGAAGTGGCAGATCTTAGAAAGGAAAATTACAACTTCTGAAAGGGAATGCATCAGATTAAAAAGCATAATGATACATTTCTTAACAAGAGGATAATCACCAGCAGAAAAATGCCTTCCTACATGGCTGAAGGATGAACATAGCAGGACCATATGACGTAAGGCTTTACAAAACATAAATACCTAGGTCTCATATAACTCCACAACAAACTGCAGGGGATACAAAGAAAAATAAACATGACATAGTAATACAAAGTATTATGCTTACATGACAGACCAAGAATATATGATGAGTAAGATAGATTTTAAGAATATATAAACATTTTTTATTAATAAAAAATGAATAAACTTTTTTAAGCATTTGTGGGATGTTGAAGAAAATCAAATTTTCTCTGTCTCCCCAAAGTAGACATACGATAATGCAAAAAAGACTCTTTTAATTTTTTCATCTAAGTGCATGAAAATAAAAATTTCAAAAATAAAAGGATTCTTTCAAAATTAAAAATCTTCATACTTAAATAACTTACATCAAAGGAAAATAAGAACCAAAATTATAAAATCTCAAGAAAACAATGAAAATAAGTTTTCACTGCTAATTATTTGAACATCTTTCTCTTAAAAATTTTTAGGTTCTTAAAGATGCAGGACTGAAAAAAGAAGACATTACAATGTGGGAAGTAAATGAAGCCTTTAGTCTGGTTGTACTAGCAAACATTAAAATGCTGGAGATTGATCCCCAAAAAGTGAATATCAATGGAGGGGCTGTTTCTCTGGGACATCCTATTGGGTAAGTAAAATATTAAAACTATACCCAGGTTAATATCTGCTGTACAAACTTCAGCTACTTCATAATTCCTATTGCTGTTGGTTGAACAATTTTCCTCCCAATCCATCCTTCATAAGACAAACACCATTCCTGAGAGAGTATCCAACAGTGAAAACAGATCAGTAACAACAGATATGACACAACAGTATTTCATGCTAAAGAAGAAACTAAAGATGAATGTCTATATTCAGGCTTTTAGAGGAGATAACACCCTTTTTGTAACAAATCTCCTAAATTTAAGAAAAGTAATGAATTCAGCTATAAGTAGTAGCTAATAAGGTTTTTGAATAGAAACATTTTTTTGTTAGTCATAAACTCTGTTCTTCATTAAAGAACCAAATGATTTTTTAATCCTAGGATGTCTGGAGCCAGGATTGTTGTTCATTTGGCTCATGCCTTGAAGCAAGGAGAATATGGTCTTGCCAGTATTTGCAACGGAGGAGGAGGTGCTTCTGCCATGCTGATTCAGAAGTTGTAGACATCCTCTGCTGTTAAAGCAGACACCCTGTGTCACCGGAAAGCCTGCTGAAATTAGTGCAACTCTGTTGGGTCAGCTTATACTGAAAATAAGCTATTTCATTTTTTTATTCTTTTCTGTTTTATTTTTTTTCTAGGAAATACGAAACATAATCACATCCCGAAAAATTTTGAAATAATAAATCAATCTTTTTCTTTAATTGTGGTAATCTTAAAAAAAATTGTCACATTTCTATATTATTATCTCTAGTATCTGAAGTGTATAATTGCTAGGGATTTATGTAAGTTGCTAGAAGCCTCCACTTAGGTCAACTGAATGTTATTTGTAGATAATTTAAATTCAGCAAACTTTAAAGTGTGAGCTGACTATTCTGGACAAACCTACAGATAATAGCATGCATAGTAGTACTAAAAACAAAAGAGAAGCCCACTTGCTCAAGTAGGGGCAGATTTTTATAATCAGCATTCAGGGCTAGGGATACATAAGATCTATCTGAGAAGGTCCTGGGTTTCACTTCTGAATTATGACAATAACATAAGAGAGCGAGAAAAAAGGCGGAAATGAGTTTGCTGAAAAGATTTATAAAGAAGGGAAGAGAGTGCCACTTCTAATCTGCCACAATGCATGCTTTTTTTTTTTTTAATATTTATTTTTTAGTTTTTGGAGGATGCATCTTTGTTTGTATGTGGTGCTGAGGTTCGAACCTGGGCTGCACGCATGCCAGGCGAGCGCGCTACCGCTTGAGCCACATCCCCAGCCCCACAATGCATGTTCTTAAGCAAGATAGATCATAGCATGAGTATCATGAATTGCATTTTACCTGGAGGGGAAACAAAACAAAACAAAACAAACATTGTAAGCATGCCCTAAGCACATGACTTCCAACCATAGCTTTGAAAAGGAGAAATTCCCATTCAGTGGGGAAGGAGGTGTTCAGCAAAGGTCTCTGTGTAGACAATATCTGTTAGCAAATTATTCTTGTGAATTCTTATTTTTGAAGGGACAAAAAGATGTTATATGGGAGAAAAACTATTCTTAAGATTCAAACTATCATATATTAAGAAGAATAATAACATTTGCAGAAAATCAAGCTAATAAACTTTTTCATATTAAAAAAAGATTCAGAGGAAGAACATTTTAAAATCATCTATAGAGTAATCACAATTAACTTTTTAATTTTTATTTTTCTATATGTAGATGGAGAGAATTGCTCTGCCACTTAGCTACAGCCCCAGTGCCACAATTAACTTTTGAGGCTCTTTATGTGCTAAGTACTATGTTTAAGACTTTATTTCTGCTAATTCCTTTAATCCTCACAAAAAAACTATAAGGTAGGTACTGTTATCCTTGCCCACAAATGCAGGGATGGAGTGGCTAAATAAATTCCAAACAGCTTGGAAAGTACACAGCAAGAGTTCAAATCCAATTTTGTCTGGCTCCAAAGCCCATATCTTGCCATGTTTTATTTGAATCACCTTTCAATATACTCAATGAACTTAGAAAAACTTATAATAAAACCAGAAAAGCAGAACACACAACTGCATCCACTGGGAAAAACTGGAGAGGAAGAGAGAAAAATATAGAGCCAATAAGTAAATGTTGTTTCTTAAAATAAATGGGATGCTGATGCAATAATTGAACATAATAGAAAACAAACAGAACAAACTTAAGGGAATGTTTCATCTGCAAAATTATTTAGTAGAGAATCATACTATGAATTTGAAAAAAACATAAAAAAGAAATTCTTCAAAATGTATGGAAAAGCTGGTCACATGCCTGTGTGTGGCACATGCCCGAGACACAAGGATTCCAAGTTTGAGGTCCACCTATCTTAAAAATAAAAAATAAAAAAAAGGGTTGGGATGTAGGTCAGTGGTAGAGTGCCCCTAGGCTCAGTCCCCAATACTGAGAAAAGGAAAATGAAGTAGAAAAACAGCTTTCTTATTTCTCTTATGTTAAATGCCATGAGACAAATGACTATCACCTACACTGTTATTTTGCGGGGGAAGTGCTCAGAGTCAAACTTGGGGGCTTATGCATGCTAAGAATGTACTCTACCACTAAGCTACACCCCCAGTCTACATGTATGTGTTTAATGGAATGAAGTGATAAGATACTAGAAAGTATCAGCAATGTAAAAGCTTAGAAAACAGAGCAAACTGATGTTTCTTCTCAAAATGACAAAGGTTTAGACCAGCTCATGTTATTTTGCGGGGGAAGAACAATTATGAATTTAGGACTGCTGGGAAAAAGGAGGAGACAGTGATGAAATATGGGAAAAATATATACCTGCTGAATAAAAACACCAGTACAAACAAGGCCTACCTCTTAAGTTACTCCAGAAAAGATAAAAATATTCAATTATATAGTAAAAAGAGTACCATATATTACCAATCAGAAGTGAAGACAAAATGTGTTAAAATATGAAAAACTATTTTATATAAGGATTGTTCAAAATGAAGTTATGATGGATATAGACTAGGAGTGATAATAACACCAAATAATGAAAGCAGAAACAATGGTAGGGTAATTATAATGAGAAATTATATATTTATAAAAAAGGGTTAAAGGCAAAATAAGACATTGTCCAAATAATAAGATTAAGTAAACATTCAATTTTTCACCTTTATAAACAGAATACTTTTAAGCACTGTCAGCTTTTCATTTCTGTAACAAAATAATTTACATAAAAAAGAAAAGTTTACTTTGGCTCAGCTTTGAAGGCTCTAGCACATGATCAATTGGCCCTGTTGCTTTGGGCCTATATGTCAAGGCAGTGCAACATGCTCAGGGAGTGCATGGTCAGAACCCTCTTCACCTAAGAGAGGCTGGGAAGCAAACAGAGGAAGACAAAGGGGCTAAATTCCTTTTAAGGGCATTCCTCCAGTGACCTAACTTCCTAGTACTAGGTCCCATCTCCTAAAGGTTCCACCACCTCCCAGTAGGCCACAGGCTGCTGAACATGGGCCTTTGGGAACACTTACACACATTATGGTAAGCACCTATGTAACATTTATACAGATTTTAACCTGGACTTGGGATATAGCTCAGTGGGTTCAATCTCCAGCAACACACACACAAACCATCCTTTAATTACAGTAATACAATTTTTTATACCAGAGAGCATAATAACCAATTCTAAGTAAAAAAAAAAAAAAATCATACTACTTACCCCACCTTCCAGATTTGATGTTGAAAGTTGAAATCAGAAGTAAAGTCGTAATGTTAAATGTTTTCATGGTTAAAAAAGATAACTTTATGTAGTTTAACAAGTAAACATGCAAAAAGTACACTGATAAAAACAGGAAGCACAAAGGATAAAGAAGAAATTAATCAACAAGGATACAACTAGTTGGGCATATTTGTGCATGTCTGTAATCCTAGCTACTTGGGAAGCTGAGGCAGGAGGATTGCAAGTTTGAGTACAGTCCTAGCAATATAGTCATATCCTGTCTCAAAATAAAAAAATAAAGAGCTGGGGATGTAGCTCAGTGGTAAAGTGCCTTGGGTTCAATTAATTGTACTGGCAATGCTAATAGTGCAGTAATGCTGTTAAAAACACACACACTCTCTCTCTCTCTTAAAAAAAATGTTAAATCTAAGAATGGTGTTTTTGTTAAAAAAAAAAAATCAACTTAAATAACACATGTAAAAAATCAGAGGAAAAAATGTGGTTTTTGACTAAGTTCAAAGCCTGAATGGATAAATCGGCCTGCCAGAAATTTCAGAGAAAAGAAATTGGAACACTTTAAGCAAAAGACTACAGCTTTGGATAACTTAATCCTAAGAAAAGCTATTTGCTATTTTAGATAAACTGCAGAAAAAAGAAATATAGAACACCATCAGCTATGATATCAGCTAAATGTATTTTTGATTGATTCTTTTTAGTTATATATATATATATTCTTTGTAGTTATAACATTTGAATATATTTTGACATAACACAAAAGCATGAAATGTAATTTGCTCTAATTTAATCCCCAGCACTTTACCCCTCCCCACTCCCTCTACTCTACTGATCTTTAGCAGCTAATTCTTTTTTTTTTTTTTCAGTTGCCAATGGACCTTTATTTTTATTTATTTGTATGTAGTGTTGAAATCAAACCCAGGGCCTCACACATGCTAGGCAAGCGCTTTACCACTGAGCCACAACCCCAGCCCTTAGGGAGGCCAAGGCAAGAGAATCTTAAGTTCAAGACCAGCCTCAGCAACTTAAAATGGGATAGAGATACAGCTCAGTGGTAAGTGGTAGATCACCCTTGGGTTCAAACCCCATTGACTCCCAACCTCCACAAAAAAGTGTTTTTTATGTTCTAAGCACTGATCTAAATAGTTTTACATACAGTCTTATTTAGACTTCACACCAACCTTAAGACAGGTTCTATTTATGATCCCCAGTACTGAGATAAACTATAAGAGAAGGAAAAATTTCAAAATCATTTAAAAATTAGTATCAGTTTTAAACCAATCTCATTAAAAGCAAACATTTAAACAAGTGCCCACAAATCAAATTTAGTTCAAGAATCATTCACTAAGATCACCAAGTATATAATATTAGGATTAATGTACAAATAAATTCATAGGTTTAATGCAAACATTTTAATTGACATTAGAAAAGCACCTAATTAAGCTCAACACATATTCTTGATGTAATTTATTAAAATACTACAAACTATGGCCACCATGTTCAAACCTTGGGTTCCATCCCCAATACTGCAAAAGAAAACGAAACAAAATACTACAAATGAAAATCAACATTACACTTAACATTCCCATTAAAATAAGGAACAAGTTGGGCATGGTGGTGTACATTTTAATCCTAGCAGCTTGGAAGGCTTAGGCAGGAGGATTGCAAGTTCAAACCCAGCTTCAGCAATTTAGCGAGACCCTAAACAAGACCCTGTCTCAAAATAAAAAAAAATATATAAGGGCTGGGGATGTTACTCAGTGATTAAGTGTCCCTGGGTTCAATCCTGTTAGTAGAATAAATAAATAAATAAAATAAAAAAAAAACAAAGAACAAGACAATGAAGCCTATTTTGATCATTATTAATTGTACTGGCAATGCTAATAGTGCAGTAAGAAATAAAATTGGAAAATAATTTACAGAAGATAGGTCCTGAATAAATAAATAAACTAGAAAACCCATGAGTGCTAACAGAGTTCACTTAGTTATATAAATGGAAACTGGAACATGACACAGGTTTCCTATAGTAATTAAGACAGTCTGTTATAGGCAAAACTTTAAAGACCAATGGAATAATTTGGGGTTCAGAAACATACATATAAACAGTTTACCAACTATGATAGAGGAAAAGGACAATGCAGCTGTTGGGATAGTATTTTTAATAAAGGGTGCTGGGTTAAACTGGATATTCACATGGAAAATTAATTCCAGATGGATAACCAATCAAAATATGAGAATAAATGATTTTAGAGCTGGGTATGGTGGCTCATGCCTGTAATCCCAGCAGGTCAGGAGGCTAAGACAGCAGGATCGCATGTTCAAAGTTGGCCTCAGTAAAAGGGAAGCACTAAGCAACTCAGAATGTCTCTAAATAAAATACAAAATAGTTTGGGGATGTGGCTCAGTAGTCGAGTACCCCCCAAGTTCAGTCCCCAGTACCCACCCACCCAAAAAGTTTTTATAAGAAAAACATGGAAAATACTCAGATATTTGATAAAGAACTTCTATCTAGATTATAGAACACCTACAAACCACTAAGAAAATGGCAGACAACTAATACAAAAGAGTAAAAGACATGGACAGCCTATAATAATCAGTAAGTATTGGAAAAAAACGTTGATTAGGCAGGAAAAACCAAGTTCCACCAAAATGGCTAAAATGAAAATATTGAGCACTGGCAATACTGTAGAATAAGTGAAACTCTTTACACTGTTGAATACAGTAGAACAATTACTTTAGAAAATGGAAAAATTTGAATAACTTTGGAAAATACAACTGTGACTTAGCATCCCACTCTAAGTTTATGTCTAGCTGAAAATATATCCCCCCAAACACGTGCAAGAATATTGACAGCAGTTCTATTCATAATATGCCAAGAAATAATTCAATGTTTATCATCTATAAAAATGGATTAGGTGTGATTTACTACATCGAAAATATATATACAGCATTGAGAATGAATTCTACAAAACATGAAAAATTATTAAAAATATACACTGGAAGAATTCATTTATATAGTTAAGAGTCTCACCAAAATGCCAGATGTGGCTTGAACTTATAATTTTCCTGCTTTAACTTCCTGAATAGCTGGGATTCAGGTGTACGCCAGAATGGCTAAAGTTCCAGTCTTGATCTGGTGATTATGTGTGTTTACCTTGAGAAATTCATTGAAGAGTATGAACTTAATAGTTCTTTTCTGTTTACATGTTATGCCCCTGTTAAAAGTTTACATTAGGGGCTGGGGGTGTGGCTCAGTGGTAGAGTACTTGTGAAGCATGCACGAGGCACTGGGTTCAACCCTCAGCACCACATAAATGTAAAATAAAGATATTATGTCCACCTAAGAATATTTTAAAAAATTTACATTAATAAAGGAATAACAACATCCTTACATAACTGCTATTACCAGTTTAAAATGGTTGTGGAATGAAGAGCTTCTCTACAAGTAGCAGCTAACAAGAAACAACCACTTTACCTAAAAATTTATGTGGACAGGATAACTTAAAAACTTTAATGATACTTACCATAATAACTTGCCATTTGCTTCTTTCAGTATCTTAAAACATTAATGTACTTTTTTTGGGGGGTACCATGGATTGAACCCCGGGGCACTTAACCAAGTCACATCCCCAGCCTTTTATTTTTTATTTTGAGAAGCTCTTGCTAAGCTGCTGAGGCTGGCTTTG
This sequence comes from Callospermophilus lateralis, assembly GCF_048772815.1. NCBI lineage: Eukaryota > Metazoa > Chordata > Mammalia > Rodentia > Sciuridae > Callospermophilus > Callospermophilus lateralis. The sequence goes on along the minus strand of NC_135306.1, from coordinate 119,192,123 downwards.
AATCTGTGATCCTTCTACCTCTATTCAGACACTGGGATTACAGGTAAATGCCACCCTGCCCAGAAACATTAATATACTTCTAAAATCAATATTCCAGTAGAATTTTAATTTAAACTAATGCAAGTGATCCTAAAGTTAATTTGGAGGAGAGATGGGAATAGGAAAGACAGTAGAATGAATCAGACATACTTTTCCTATGCTCATATATGAACACACAACCAGTGTAACTAACTACACACCATGTTTAAGAATGGGGATCAAAACTGTAATGGGTTGGGCTGGGGTTATGGCTCAGTGGTAGAGCACTTGCCTAGCATGTGTGAGGCACTGGGTTCGATTCTTAGCACCACATAAAAACAAATAAATAAAAAGGTAAAGGTCCATCAACAACAACAAAAAAAGTAATGGGTTGTGCCCTATGTATGTATAATATGTCAAAATACACCCTACTATCATGTGTGTCTAAAAGCAGCAACAACAAAAAAGTTAATTTGGAAGTAGAAAAGTCAATATTTGAAAAAAACACGAATAGTAATAATGGATTAAAAAACTATAATGATTCAATCAAAAAGCAGTCTTTGGACTACCAAAGTATTTTATGTCAACCAATCAATATAATGACATAAAATACTCTATACATTAAAGTATAATGTGTATCTGTGTATAAGTTTAATATGCTTTCAAAATTCTTAATCATAAATCTCTTATTTTTTAATATTTGTTTTGTTGTAGTTGGACACAATATCTTTTATTTTATTTAGTTATTTTTATGTGGTGCTGAGGATAGAACCCAGGGCCTTGCACGTACTAGGCAAGTGCTCTACCACTGAGCCACAACCCCAGTCCCTTGATCATAAATCTATAGACTTAGCTGGATTTAATAATTCAGAATTTATTTCTATATAGTAACTCAATGTATGTAATCACATGCTCCATTTAAGGCTAGAATAGCATTCTAATTAAACACACTACCATTTTTATAGTAGAATATGAAAACTCATACCAAAAGAAATAAAGATTGTAATTTCATGTCATTTCAGGTTAGGTTTTGCCATGTAATTTGCCATAATGAGTTCTGATGTTAAGGGGAAAGAAAATTGGTTGTCAGAAACCTTTTGGATTTAGAATTGTAAATAAGAGATTGTGAATCACTATACGATGAAGACATTATAAATAAATGATTACAGAAAGGGAAATGTTATTTTAACACATTACATTAAGTGCTTAAATTATTTAGGGGAGGGGCCGGGGTTGTGGCTCGGTGGTAGCGCATTTGCCTGGCATTCGTGAGGTGCTGGGTTTGATTCTCGGCACCACGTACAAGTAAATAAAATAAAGGTCCATCAACAACTTTGATTCTTTTTTCACGCTAGGTAACCAAACAATATATGTGGATTAGAAACTACCTCCTAATTTTAACAAAGAAGTAAAAGCCTCAAATATACCTCTGACAAGGAACAAACATATGCTATGGAAGAAATAACAATTTTCTGACAGGAATATCAACTGATATAAAGTTTAGAGATAGAATTTGGCAAAATGTGTCAATATGCCTCAAAAATACACTTTTTGATTGGGTAATTATACTCTCTAAAATGTTTCTTAAATGCATGAGGTCCTGAATTCCATCCCCAGAACCACCACCAAAAAAAAAAAAGAAAAAAAAAAAAAAAGAAAAAAGGCCCATTGTTGTTTTTCAATATAATAGCCCAAAATTAGAAAATCCTTTAAAACATATTAGGAAGTTATGTTTATAATATATGTTCAACATAGTGAAAATTTTCTTAAAAAAAAAAAGACTAAAGTATACTGCAGTGATAATGAATATTAATAAAAAGGAAGCATAATAATAATAAGGTCAAACTTGATACATAACTTCAAGAAGGTAGGCCTGTGCCTGTAAGACAATGGCTTGGTAAAGAATAAATGAAGTATATATACTAATATGCTTTTGAAATTATTCCTTATCAAAACACCAATCTTTATTTCCCTAATAGTCATGATATCGATATCTAACTTTTGCCTGAATGCTGAGGTTTAATTTTTCATGTGAAGTTTCACAATATTATAAGGCTCTAACAATGTTCAGGACCAAAATAATAAAATAGTCCTATTACAAGAATTCTCAGACTTTGCACACACTGATTATATTAACAATTAAGAATTGTCCAATTTACCAACTGGATCCTTATAGGTAGTTGTAAAAATAGCCACACATTGCCATTTGTGTCATACTTAAATTTTGAAAATCAGTCTCTGGGCATCTGACTGTTAAAACAGGTTACCAGATACAAGAGTAAAAGTCAAAAACATTTAGACTTTTAAAGGTAAAATGAACATCATGCTTTAGCTCTTAAACATAAAAATGTTCAAGTTGTCTTTGGACTATATCTAGTGGCTATATCTATGGGTAGTTAACTAAAAGATTAAAGAAAGTTATCTTATTCACATATGAATTTCTCAGTACCTAGCACATATAAATATTAGTTAAATGAGAAGAAAATCTGTAATTTCCAGCATTATGTAAATTCCTCAAAAAGAATAAGCGAGAATGAACTGATTTGCAAAAAACTTAAAGTTTCTAACTAGGACTGCCAATAGAATTCTAAAAAGGACTGTCAAAGTAATTCAAACTTGTGAAGTTAATGAAATTATTTATTTAAACCTAACTGTAGTACAGTATCAAGTTGAGTTAGATAAACATTAACTGTATGATATTTCTTCTTTAGGAATAAACCATTGTTATCATAAAAATTTGTTACAAAAAATTTCTGCATTAAAGTCCAGTAAAATTAAGACATGATTTCTACATTGAAAACTATTAAAGAAAGATGGATTTATTTTTTAAAGGTCCAGTACAAAAAAATGGTTAAGTAAAGTGACTTTTTAACAAAATATACACCTATAGGAAAGAAATCCTAATATACTGATAATTAAACAGAAAGCACGTAAGAGAACATACTTTAATATCTAGGCACAGTTGGTTAGGTATTAATTATAAGTTCTGTTATCACTTAAAAGTTTAAACCAGTTCTTCAACTTGACTGTTGTGTAAGTCCAATACAGAGAAGGCACCTCTCTCACTCTCCTTAAGGACCTTTTGAGAGTAACTCTTTATAATATTTTATAAGGAACACACAGACAATGCACTATATCTCAGTATAGATATAGTTATTTGACACACCCCATTTTGGGAGAAACTAAATTAAAATATAAAACTATGATCTCTCTTTTTACATCTTATGATGGGTATGATTTTCTAAAAAGACACCAGAAGATAAACCTCCACACAAACTTTAACATAGATTACAAGATTTAAATTAAAATGTGCATTGGTCACTAGTATGTGGAGAATTACATGAATTAGTGCAATTCTTTATATCCCCAGTGCTTAGGGGAAAAGTTTATATATGCCAAGAAATCTCAACTACTACAAAACTCAACTTTTTATGGCTCAATAGTGTAACCACTTATAATGTTCTGAAAAAGATCTTAGAAGTTATAAATGAAAGATCAGAACACCGAATAAATGGTTTTCAAAATTCTCTCTTTAAAACAAAGAGAACAGAATGACTAGAAAAAACAAGTATAAAATCTTGGTAATATAGTTTTAACTGCAATAATGATAAGAGGTGGTAAAGTACTGACTGTAGAAAAAAAATCCATCAAACTATTGATTTTTGATTAGATACTTTACTACCAGTTGAGGTGGTTATCATTTTATGTGCTGAGTGGCTATGTCCTGTTGAACAATTAATGAAGGCAATTTATAAGAATAAGCATCATTTCCCCCAAAAGAAATAAGAAACTATTCCAGATGAATAAGCCTCAGTGAGGGATCATAAGAAGTCAAAAACACAGTGTAAGAACATTAGGCTAGTTTAACAAGATTTACATAATATTTACAATATGCAACAGTCAAAGCTATACAGTTTTGCAGATTGGCTTTACTTACATTTCTGCAAATGTTTTCTCTAAAATAAAAATATACCAAGGAAGTCTATTTACAAACTAGAAAGCTGTTTCAAAAACAGCATAATTTAGATATAAAGTGAAATTTCAGTACAATAAAAGTGCAGGTCATGCTTTCAGATTCTGTCAATATCCCATTCCCTACACTCAGAGTTCAAGGGATACAAGTTTTAAACAGCTACTTTAGTTCTTACATTTTTGGGATGTTTACTCATCATAATGCAATGATAATAAAAATTTGTCCACATCCATTCCTGCTGGAAAGGAACAAGGTAGCTTCTTTTTCTGTAAAAAAAAAAAAAAAATAAAAAAAAAATAAATTCAGATGAAGTCAGTTTTCTTAATAAGTCATCTAAAACATTATATTGGGTTCTTCCATACACTACTAAAATTGCCAAAATTATTTAGTCTATTAGAATTTTAGGGGGCTGGGGATATAGCTCGGTTGGTAGAATGCTTGCCTCACAATTACAAGGCTCTGGGTTCAATCCCCAGCAAAACACACACATACACACACACACACACACACACACAATTTTACTTCTACAGAGAAACAGAGGCAAGTTTTATAAACCCAAAGTTAATTAAATGTTTTAATGATACTTCAACATTAGTTTTGGGCAAAAAGCAATAAACAAATCATAAGTGTCTGAATGCTGAATGAGACAAGATACAATGGGCTTTCTATAAGGTGATCATTACTGTCAAACCAAAAATCTCAGAAAGCTCTAACAGATACTAAGAATAACAAATTCCAAATACTGAATATATACCAGATTATATGTTCTGAAACCACAAGGTAATATATATGGTAATAGCATGTTAAAAGGATGAGGCTGAGAGTCAGAGAAGCTAGACTTAAACATGGTCAGTAAAAAAGCCTATTTATTAACAGCAAATACAGGATTCAAATCCAGGTTTGTAGGATAGTAAACCAAGATTCTTTTCCTGAAGCTATACTTAATTTTAACCACTTTCTTTCTATTCAACCCAGCTACTAAAAAAAATAGCTAAACAATTTTAAAATAAATAGATTACACCACTAAGATTAATGATCTGGCAATATCTTCCTGTAGACAACCATGGTTCAAGAAAAAAACAGGTAAATTTAATTTTTCCAATGCTCCACCACATTAACATCTTTAAGAGTTATGGAAAAGAAGACATGAACACAGTGGTGTTTTACTTGGTAATTTCATATAATAGCAGTTTTCAATATTTCATGCCTTATGTCATTCTCATGAAAAAACTTGGGTCCTACCTGACTGAAACACTTGCTTTTCCCAAGGAAAACATTTATAGTTTAATGCCTTACTAATTTTTCTGAAAAATGCTGTTGCATCTTTATAATTTCTTACAATGACTAAGAAAAACCGCTATATAAATGTATTTTATCAGTCAAGACTCCACATTGTCCTGACTCAATAGTCAGGGAGTAGTTGCAAAAAATGTTAAATTACCTAATCTCAGTACTGAAGGAAGGGAAAAGTATGGTTTTGAAATTAAAACTTTCAAACTTGCCTTAATTTTCTTCTTTTTCATTGGTATTGATGAATTTGAAAGATTTTTACTAGAAGGACGGGAATTTCGCTCACGCTCATCTAATTCTTCAATTTTCCGCTTTTTTGTGGTGCTTCTTGAAGATGTTCTAAATTGTTGTGTGTTATCTTTCAAAGGAGTTGCAGAAGTAGTCCTAGAGATGGCTGCTCTAGAGAGAATCATTAGTGTGTGGGCAGCCATGTTTACGCTGTTCTCACTGCCTGTTTCACTAGCAGGGCTGCAAGCAGGCAAGTCTGGAGTTACAGGAGGGATCATTACTTTGGGTATACTACTGTCTTCACCAAAACGCCTGTTAGAGGGGGCTTTGATACCATCTGTAGGTTCTTCTTTATGCTTTTCCCCTGTTCCTGAGCCAGGTGTCCGGGGTACAGGCAAATCACTAGTATCAGCTAGCCTATTTACTGGGCTGTGCAATTGAACATCCTGTAATATTTCTGCAGTAATCAAGGAACACGCAGATTTAGTTTGTTCTTGTTTCAGATCCTTTACAGCTGTACCCACTGAAATGACATTTTTACTATTTGTGGATGTAGCTTGTTTTTTGGTCAATTCTTGCAAAGAAGCTATAGTTTTCTCATTTCGTAAACTGCCATTTTGCTGTCCAACAGATAGTTTTGATGTTTCTAGATTTTTCTGCCTCTCTACATCACTGCATAATTCATTCTCCTTATTAGCTGTTGCTTTATGGAAAGATTCAAGTACCATCTCTGTTGGTGTAACTTTCTTTTCTGACTGAATTTCTCTTACAGTGGTATGCCGGCTAACAGCAGTTTCTGATTTAGATAAAATCTTGAGCATAGGAGTTTTTTCTCTCTCTTTTTTGGTAGCATTATTAGAAGGGGGTTTTAAGGTAGAGGACACAATGGGTAAGTCAAGATGAGAAAAGGAAGTTTCATTCCTTTCTTTGTCTTGGGATACCAACTTATGATTAGGCCCCTGTGTATTTGCCATAGGAGAAGCAGCACTATCAAAACAGAGTACACGTCTGTGGCTTTCAAAAGGTTTGCTATTTGGAACAACACTCTCCACTGAGAAGGGAACTGTGGTTTCTTCCAATTTTTTCCCAAGTTCTGTGGCTGTATTCTTGTCAGAAACTTCAATTCTACCAAAACAAAAACAAAACCAAATTATTTCTAGTAACCTAATGAAATTCTGTTTTAATTTGAGCATTCAGATAATCTATAATAAACTACTTTATCCTCACCTTTGTACATGACATCCAACTGAATGAGTTGATGAATCTGCCAAATTATTTCCCGGTTTTCCTGGAATTACAAATGAATTAATTAGAAAGAGAATGTTTATTCTTGAGAGAAACAAGATATTCCCCAGAAAGAGGGTGGAACAAGTAATATTATATATCATGAGAAAAAGTTCCAAATGATAGCTAATGTACAAATCAAATACTTTCTCATTTGGCTTCTAAAAAGAAGTTTTGTAATATATACAAAATGGCCACTTACCCATTCTAATTCTAAAGAGGAAATCTAGATATGGAGCAAATGACTTGCTTCAACTCCAGGCAAATATTATGAACCCAGTCTTTGAATCTATGTATGTTCCATATAGTACTTAATGTACTACACTTGTTTACCAATACCTGTGGGGAAATGGTTCTATGACCCCAATGGATACCAAAATCTGCAGATGCTCAAGTTCCTTATATAAAATGGCACAGTATTGTCTATAACTTAGGCAATCCTTTAAATCATCTCTACGTTAGTTCTAATACAATGTAAATGCCATGTAAAGAGTTATTATAGCATATTATTTAAGGAGTAATAAAAGCCTGCATTTTCAGATATAATTTTTCCCCACTGAAAACTTTCTACCTGTGGTTGGTTCAAACTGCAGACGCTGAACCCACTGATAAGGAAGGCCAAATGAACTTAGATCAAAACATTTATTAAAAAAATAACTGGATTAAAAAAATGTGGCATTTATACACAATGGAATTGTGTATAAATTACTCAGCACTAAAAAATAACAAGATCATGATATTTGCAGGGAAATGGATGGCATTAGAGCAGATTATGCTAAGTGAAGTTAGCCAATCCCTAAAAAACAAATGCTGAATGTCTTCTCTGATATAAGGGGGGTGACTCAAAATGGGATAGAGAGGAAGAGCATGAGAAGAAGACTACCACTAAATAGGGAAGAGAAGTGGGAGGGAAAAAGAGGGAGAAAGGGAGTTGCATGGAAGATGGAAAGAGACCCTCATCGCTATACATGTATGATGTTGTGATGAGAAAAAAAAAAAGTGTGTCATATTAGATTGGATAGAGAGAAATTATGGGAGGAGGATAGGAAGGGCAGCAGAATAGAATAGACATGATGATTGCTGTATGTATATAGGAGACTCTATGACCAGTGTGTGTGGGCGGGGAACCAGTTATTTAACGAAAGCAATATGTTATACCTATTTAAAAATTTTTGCCCATATAACTGTCATGTTTGCAAGCTGTGTCACTCAAATCACACACTCATAATAGCTATATTTTAATTTATAGGTTTCAGAATTTATGTGGGAAAGAAGATATAAATGCTTAAAAGGGTCACAAAGATGAGATCATGATGAGCCTTGTGCATTATGCAGAAGTTATTTCAGAGACAACCTTCAAGAGATGTAAATAGGAAAGATGCACCAATAGATTTATGTATAAAAGGAGCTGGGGTTGTGGCTCAATGGTAGAGTGTTCGCTTAGCACCTGTGAGGCACTGGGTTCGATCCTCAGCACCACATAAAAATAAAATAAAGATATTGTATCCACCTAAAACTAAAAAATAAATATTAAAAAGAAATACGATTGACTAAGTATTCTAAAAAAAAAAAAAGATTTATGTATAGAAGATTAATCTGGTAATGATGTAAAAGATGGAATAGAAGGATGGGGTTGTGGCTCAATGGTAGAGTGCTTGTCTCACATTTGTGAGGTTCTGGGTTCCATCTTCAGCACCACATAAAAATAAAAGTGTTATGTCCATCTACAACTAAAAAAAAAAAAAAAAAAAAAAAAAAAAAAGGTGAAATAGAATTCTAGTAAGTGGTCTCTATTCCAGATAAGAGATGATGAACATCTTTGAAACAAAAGTGGGAATTCACATAAATAAGAAGTGTAAATGAAGAATTAATGGTAACATTAACCAAAGGGAAACAGTAGGCAATGGAGGTATTTGAAGAAGAGAGACTTATGTAGAGTTTGAAAAGTTTTATTAAATCAGCAAAGGAAAAGCATTATATTGAGCGATGGCTCCAGAAGCCACCACTATTATTCACAGTTATAGCAAAGTAAAGTAAGGTAAAAATGGAAAAAGACCAAAGTACATGGCAATCTTAGGCACTGGTGACTTCAGTGTTAGACAGTTTTAGCGGAAACATGAGAAAAGACAATAAAACTAAGTGAATTTACAGTCAGAGAAGGAAGAAGTAAAAAAAGAAAATATTGAGCTGGGTACAGGTGTAATTACAGCTACTTAGGAGACTCAGGCAGGAGTATCCCAAGTTCCAGGCCATCCTGAACAAGTTAGAGAAACTCTCTCTCAAAGTAAAAAACAAACAAACAAACAAACGAACAAAAAACAAAAAAAAAACCCCCACAAAAACAACAACAACAAAATAAAAAAAAAACAAAGAAAGAATGGAAGATGTAATCCAACCCACCAGTGGTACAGTGCATCTAGGTTCAATTTGTTAAATAGCTGAAAGATACTTAACAGAAGACAGAATCTAGAGAACAGGTAGAGTATTAACCTTAGAAAAAACAGAAGGTCATTATTCCTTTAAGAAAGATGGGAAAAGAATGGATGATTTTGAAAGAAGGTACACACTAAAGGAGAGTGATAATCAGAAATGAAATTTACTGATAATTGGAAGTTGAAATCATAGAGTGAAAAGCCAGGGATTAGACAGATTTGAGAACAATTAAGACTGGAATAGTATCAAAGGGGAAATGGGGCTGGGATGTGGCTAACTGATAAAGTGCTTGCCTAGCATGTGGAAGTCCCTGGGTTAATCCCCCAGCACCACCACCATCAAAACAAACAAACAAACAAACAAAAACAAGGGAATAGGAGAGAAAGCCGATAGGTAGATATTTAAAATAATTGCTACGTGGCAGGTAAGTAAGAAAGTTTTATGTAGTATGGAATGGCAATGCTTCTTTGAAAAGCCCAGGTGTAAAAGCAGAGATGGCTGGACAGATCAAGGACTGCAGAGTAGCCAGTGGGTATGGAGAAGAATGTGCATAGGCAGGTTTTAAGAGTACTGGCAAAAGTGGCTATTGTGGAAGACTGTGGGTCTAGGTAAATTTAGAAAGATGATGAAAATTCAGGTGAAAAGTGAGGACAAATAACACAAAATATGACTGGCTGAAGATCAATGTGATGGTTATGTGGAAATGAGAGTATTTTGAAAGAGGTTATTGGTCTTTAACAATCTTATAAACTTAGTAAGATATGAAAGAAAATCTCAGGAGTAGAAAGGATCAAAAAACCATGAGGCTAGAATATTCTGAAAAGGTTCACTACATGGGCATTTGTCATTATCATTTACAAACACACATTTTGGTACTGGAGACTGAACCCATAGTCTTGCTAAATTGCCAACGCTGGCCTCGAACTTGCAATCCTCTGCCTCAACTTCCAGAGTCTTGGGATCACAACTGCAACCACCTTTGTCATTCATTGTGATGGAAAATTTAAGATAAATAAGCTTGAGAATTGTGTGTCATAGTCATCAAGGCACTGAATAAAAATCTCCTGATACTTTGTGTATAATGCCTTTTGTTGAACACAAATCTTTAATTTTGTAGTGATTTTTCTACTTCTAAATTACGATTTTCTCATTAAAAAATCTTTATCCTAATGTCATAAATATATTCTTACGCATTTTTCTATCACTTAGCTGATCTGTGTTTGACTTTTTAGATTTTTAATCATCTTGAGTTCATCTCTATATAAGGGATCTAATTTTTTAATGTATTTATATATATGGCTAGTAGCTCTCATTAAATAATCCATCTTGTTCTCCCCGTCTTTTCATGTTACCTTTAATATATACTGTGCATGGTGTCTTCCTAAACTCTATTTTGTTCCATTTGTCTTTTTTGTTTGTTTTAATTACCATGGCTCTTGCTATATTTTATTATCTAGCAGTGAGGTTTGTCCTCTGCTCTTCTGTTTTAGCTATCCATGAATAAATAAATGTTAAAAAAAAAAAAAACATCAAGAAGGCAGATCAGGATAATACACCACTGATACAACTTAGATGAAAAATGATCAACATTTTATTTAAGAGAAATGTGTTTTAAGAATGACTCCAAGGTTTTTGACAAGGGTAGATAGATGGTTGGGTCATTGACAAAAATAGGAAACAAGGCAAGATGATTTGCAAACTTCAGACTTGTCGCTACTCAAATATGCTCTAATACCAGTAGCATGGCATTCTTATAGCTTGTTAGAAATAAGGAAACTTATTTTAAAAAGGACTGGCTCTGAACCAGTCTATTAATTCAGCATCTGCATTTAATAAGATCCCCAGGAAGTTCATACACACAAATTTGAGAGGCACTGCTCTGAAGTCTCATACAAATATACTAGGCATTTATTAATCACTTTAACAGTTGTCAGAAAAAACAGAGGTTGTGCTCATGTTAGGTAGCAACAAAGAACAAACCAAGAACCAGCAGCAAAAGCTAAAAGACTCAACATAGTAAACAATTTTATCAGAACCAAAGCTGTACATCAACTGAGTTGGCTGCCTTGTGATATCTATTACTACCAAACATTATGCAAATGTAGGATAATCACATGTTAGGAATGGTATAGGAAGTAAAAAAACAAACACACAAACCAAACAACCCTCAGGTATTTCTGCAAACAAATGGATATAAAATCACAAAATTAACTTTAAAAAATGGTACCTATACAAGGCTTGTTTCTTAGTCCTTGAGTCTTCTGAGATTTTGGAGGAACAGGGAATTGAGGAATACTTCTATTGCATACAGGTGCTGCTAAAGGCATATGAAGGACCTAGAAGAGAAGAAGCCATTAATTATGTTATGTTTGAAAAGCTTCACTACACAATTTTTAGTTTTAAAAAAATCTTACCTGTTGAGGAGAAGTGGAAAAGGTATTTCCATTCTGTCCAACCACAGATACAGGGATCATTCCCACCATTCCTTGGAGTACAGGCTGGACTGGAGAAGCAATTATGATGGCAGAACCTAAAAAAATTTCTCATATAATTTCTCAAAATTTTTGGCATAAATCAAAGTATTTAGTACTTTGAAATAAATTCTATGAACAACTTTTCTTATAATCTACTCTCCTTTAAAAAAAAAACTGGTTTAAGAACAGAAAGGTTAACAAGAAAAAAATCAATTTGAATATTAAGTTGTTAAGTCATTTAGCTACGTTAAATCAAAAAGAACAAGCATAAAGCTCCATAACTAGGAGATAATATTACAAATACATCTTGACTCCTCTAGAAAGAATAGTGAAACTAATTAGAAAATGAGTGGTTAATGTTCCAAGTTTGAACAACGGAGCAGAAAATTATGATCCCAGCTAAATGTTTTTAGCCCGAGACTATGCTCATAATCTCAACATATTATATCTTAACGGTATTGGTCAGAAAAGTTTCAGGATAAGTGCATAATCAGACAAAACCATTGTGGGGAAGTCAGCCAGAGTCTATAGCTTTCATAATTTAGCTCTGCCCTGTAAATGAGCTTTTTCCTAAAACATTCACTACTCGTATCAGGGTGATCTCACTTTCATGCATACTACTATAGTCTCTCAAATACCTACGTATGTTTATGCTGCTTCCCTTAGCTATGAAAGATTTTCTCCCTTTAGTTCCAAACTCTACACCTTATTTCTATAAGCTTTAGTTCAAGCTCAGTATTCTTTACCAATTCTGACCTCTTCTTTATCTCCTCTAAAATAGCACTGAACAGACCCATCAAGTTTACTTAATTGGCAATATTCAACCAAATTCCATAGTATGCTTATAATATAAAAGGGGGGCCTGTATATAAATACAATGCTCTAATTAAAAAAAACAAGTATAAGGGCTGGGGTTGTGGCTCAGTGGTAAAGTGCTTGCCCAGTAGTGAGGCATTGGGTTTGATTCTCAGCACCACATATGAATAAATGAATAAAATAAAGGCCCATCAATGTCTAAATAAGATATTTTTTAAAAATAAAATAGGGGGTAGATGAGCTGGAGAAATGGAACACATGGAAAAATAGACCAACATATCAAGCTCTCTATCTTCAAGGAATGCAATCAAGAACGACCCATGACAGGCATGTGAATCATATATAAAACAGCATGTAATAAATGCCAAGAAACCCCTCTGAATAAAGAATTCTAAAGATGAGAATCAATTCGAAAGGGTGGAAGACAGTGAAGAATTTGAGTTTTATCTAGGGAGAAATTCAACTTGCTCTTGAAAATTTCTCCAATAGATGATAAATTCCCTCAAAATGACTACAACAGTCATTAAAAAAAAGTCCTACAACATTAAGTTAGGAGATATACTGGTATTATAGGTGTATGTGTCTTTCTTTTCTCATTCTCATAGTTTATTAGAACATGGATTGAATAATAATTGTAGAAAGAAAAAAAATTAAACTTAAGTTCATGGCTTACCAGATTTAAAAAAGGCTTAATTGGATTAATTAGCTAGCACAAAAAGAAGGCATAATCACAAATTATAGAGCATTTCTCAAATAATCCATTCATAATTTATCATCTTCTCCTCAATGACTTCATACAAAGAGAAATTAGATTCCAAGATAAAAGAAATGAAGTATGTTTTTTAAATTACCTTGTGAAAAGTTTGGTGACACAGCTTGGTTGACAGCAAATACACTGTTTGGCCTTGGTGGTGTCTGTAACTGAGGTGGTGGAGGTTGGGCAGTTATAGGTGCAGAATTTCCAGGCAATACCATTACATTAGACTGACTAACAGTTGTTCCCAAGGCTGTTGTTGGATCAGTCACACATGTAGCTATCAGAATGTTATTTGAGTTGCCAAAAGTTGTGCTTGTGGCTGGCATCAACTGTATGTATCCTCCATCCTTGGAAACACACTGTGTAACATTAGTTGAAAAGGCAATACCATCTTCATTCTGAGTGTTATTTACTACAGAGTCCTCAGGTTTGACTGCTGAAAGGCTTTGTTCTGTTGAGGCTGAATCTCCTGCTTCAGCAGATACAATAGTACCTGCAGTTTCTTCTGAAGATAGACATTTAACTAATTCTGCATTTTTGGCAGGAGATTTAGCAGGAGAAGACAAAATTATAGTGGGCAAGTTTTCGCCACTGATACTAGATACAGCACTGTTCAGTTCAGTATCTGAGGAAACAAATGGATCATCACTAATAATAATTTTGAGAGAGACGATATTTGATGCATCCATCTCTGTCGAGTTGTCATTAGAAGGTTTATCATCAGTATCTTGAGATTCAGGGTGAGAATCTCCCACTGAAGAACATCCAGATTCTAAAGGAAGAGACTGACTATTTTTTATAGGATTACCTTCTGGAGGCATCAGTGCAACTTCCTCACAGTTATTTCCACCCAAAGAGAGAAAAACAGCATCTCCATCTTCTTTCACAGAAGATGAAGGCTCTTCTGAATCCAAAATAACTTTCTCAGACTTGTGTGGCTTAGTTTCAGCTTCTAGATGATTTAATTCAATAGATGTTGAATCATTAGATGGTTGTTTAATTGAGGAGATAGAATCTTCAAGACAAATTTCTACTTGTTGTCCAGATACATTTAAACCTGAACTTTCAACAGACACAGGTAATATTTTACTTTGAAGTGAAGCATTATCTTGGCAATCTGATAGTTGTGAAATCACTGCTACATTACTGATTTCAATTTTATTTTTGTGAATTTCACTAGAATCTGGTGACTTGGAACCATGGAAATTAGTTTTAAGTTTTACTGTATTGTTAGAACCTTCACAAAACTGACTTTTTTTAGATGGTTTTCCAGTTATTGGGGTATTTTGGGACAAAAGTTGAGAACTTTTCCCAGAGAGAATTAAGTTTTCATTGTTAGTTTCACTAGCAAGTGAAACAAATGGAGTTATGGGTATATTGGGCTGATCAGACTGTAATTGAGATTCATTCGAAACATTTGGAGACAAAGAATTCTTTTCAGCTTCTATAACCATTTCAGTTTCATTGGGCATCTGACTTGTATATAATTCAGCACAATGTTGATTACATTCACCATCAGAATTTGCTCTTTGGTTAAAGTCATTCAAATTAGGCACAGACTCAAAGGTAATGTCAAGGTTACATTTCTGCTCAGTAGGTACAGCAGTTTTAAAGGGCTTTTTCTGGATGCTAGAGCCTATTTGGGAAAAATTTTCCTGGGCTTCCTGTCTAAGCACATCATGGTTGCTGCCATTCTTCAAAGTATTTAATGCATCTTCATTTTGATAGGATGTACAAAATGGGGGCTGACCAGGTGGACCATCTGTAAAATACCAGGATGTTGAACAGATATGCTGAGTATATTTAGCTTCTGTATTAGTCAACTGTACTGTAAACCTATTTTGCCAAGGAAATACTAATTTGTGGCATACTAGTAAGTGGATGTCTCCTATTTTATATTTATATAGCCTCCCATTTTCTGAATATCAAAAAATCTGCAACTACTTTTCTAATTATTGATGCCTCTTTAAGCAAATGTCTGTTTTCTGTGCTTGGAAAACAGGTAACAACGAAGGAAAAAGTGTATAGGTTTAAGAACATCTAATATTTACTAGTAGGTAAAACAAAAACAATTGGCTCCAACTATCATTAGTAATAGTAGTGGTGATGGTGGTGTTGTTTCACCACATTGACTTTTTAACTTTCCGCCATTTCTACTGACCACATTTATCTGATATATTTTTAAAGGTTAAAGGGAGCCAAACACCCTGCATGATCAATATTTTATTTAACATTCACATATTGACTAAAGACCACCCAAATGCATGGTTATTAGAATACAATACAGAACATAAAGTCATAATAAAGCATGGAAATAAGTGTAACAGTGTAGGAAGAAAAGACAATCTTTCTGCCAGTGGAACAAGAAGTCATGTTATAAAGGAGGCACTGTATGAAGTGATCTTATAAAATAAGGGAAGTATGATAAGATGGAGTCCGAGCAAATGATGTTTCAGAAAACAACACAACACTGATATACTTAATAGAGTTCACGATTTAGGACAGAAAATATTAACATCAACAAATATGAACATACAGGTAAAAAAACCTATGCCAACAATCATAATTGGTGACACAAGTAAAATGACATTGTTATTGCCATAAATTCAGGGGAAGTAGTTTCTTAATAAATTGGAGGACTTTCTGAGAAAATAAGATTTCAAGTTTTGTTTTGTAAAGAATGGAGTTCACATGGTATACAATCTTCTAGACTTAATATACAGTGAGACACAGCCCATAGAGCTCAGCCTAAGAAGAAATGGGGAAGACGGCACCTTTGGCGTTGGCAGAGAATTCAAAGGAGGAATGTAGTCTGAAATGATCCAAAACTAGTTTTTGGAAGACAAGATGTGAAAATTAAAAGCCATTAGGTTTATAGGGAATGGGAAGGGGTGACAACATTTAAAAAGCAGGTGAACAGAAAAGATGATTTAGCATAGTTTGCTGAAAAACAGAATAGAGGCAGCACTAAAAAGGCATAAAGTAATGATCGCCTCAGGAATAGTGCCGTGGAGAGTAGTGATTGAGAAGATGCACAAAAAGTATTTTTTTGTGTGTGTGTGTGGTGTTGTCAGTGTTCTATAATTTTTTTACTCAGGAGATGGTTACATGAAGATTTAATTGATTGCATTTGATAACTGAATAAGTCATTCATTTTTGTTGTGTAGTTCTAAATATGCATTGCATTTTACAATAATTGGTATATAAAAATTTTTTAGAAAATCTAAGATGGGCTTATTTTTAGTCTTTCTTCATTCAGTAAGTGGTTACTCTGGGTTGTGTGACATTCATAATCCATGAGAATATAGTAGGAATGGGCTGGGGTTGTGGCTCAGTGGTAGCGCCCTTGCCTAGCATGCGTGAGGCACTGGGTTCGAGTCTCAGCACCACATACAAATAAATAAAATAAAGGTTCGTCAACAACTAAAAAAAAAAAAAATTAAACAAAACCAAAAAACTTAAAAAAAAAAAGAATATAATAGGAATATAACCTAAAATGTCAAAGATTCAAAACTGTCACCATAATATATAATCTCCTCTACACAAATGAGATACATATGCTGAAGCCATGAGCTAACTCACTTATGAGGCTGAAGAACTTCTATCATATATAAACTCTGCAGATTAAGGATTAGAATTTGTGGCTTACTGAAATTATTTGTTATAGACTTTTGTCAACACTACTAATACTAAATTGTGTATGCCAAAAATCTACCGCATTATAAAAGAATGAATACTAAAAATTCACCTTTTAATCAAATACTAAGGATTTGGGAGTAAATTTTCTGAACGAAGAAAAAACTATTAATACAAAAATGACTTACGTGGTCATTTGAACAACTTCCAACATAAACAATATTTTCTGCCCTTGAATTTTGAGACTAATATTAACATTTTGATTTTAATCAATTAGTTCTTACCAGATTCTGTTTCAAATGAACTTTTAACTGCTAGATTAGTTTCTTCTGTTAAAACTATATTGGAATTGGTTTCTATATGCTGATTTGTAATACTCTGTGATATACTTTTATTAGTCTTTATTTTACCTGTTAAAAAAGGACAAGGAAATAATTAATGACAAAAATAAAACAAACATGAATTAGTACCATTTGAGTGTAGTCAAATGTTTAACTCCGATTTTAATTATAGTTGTTTTGGAAGTTTTTAACATTTTGCACTTTAATATGTAAAATGTAGTATGTAAAAAATATTTTCCCCTGAGATTTTTTTTTTGGACACAGGATCTCACTATTTTGCCTAGGCTGGTCTCAAGGAGTCCTCCTGCTTCAGCCTGCATTTGCCAGAAATATAAGCAAGCACCTATTAAAGTATAGACAAGAGCACCTGGCTAGGACTGGTAAGTTCTTAAACTTTAGATCAAGATCTTCTGGGAGGCCCCCAAATTTGCATATTTTACAAGTTCTTAGATAATGTTGATATTACTAGTTTGGGGGATTTCACTTGGAGAATTATTGCTCTAGATTATAGGATTCAGAGCAATGGTTGATATTTTGTATTCTTTTTGTATTCTTCAATTGTATTTATCTGTATTGTAGCAGCCCTCAACACTTTCCCTCTTGACTAGCCAAAATACCCACAAAAATTCAGATTTCTAGCTGAAATTTTTTCAACTATAAACAAAAGACAACAGAAACCCCTTTACATATCCATGCAATGCTTGCTTTAATGAAACAGTAACTTTTTCAAATGCTCTGTGTAATGTTTCTTCACTGGAGTTACCAAAGAAACAATAGAGAAATTTTTTATCCTTCTGTCTTGAAAAAATTTTCTACTTACCATAGTCAAAGAGATCAAAGAGTGCCTGAAATGCTGGGTCTGATTCTGTCTGTTCTAATATATCCTGTATAGCTTCTTCAGACATATGGATTTCACTCTGCAAAAAAGAATGAAGGTATGATCTTAATTGAATAATATGAATTAATACCAGAAAGATACTTAGCAGACATCTGATATCTTGCTGTTTTATGTAGAAGCATTCCCTTTCAAGAAAATCTAATTGTAATAATATGCTCACTTGAAATGAAACAAGACTAGAAAATAGAAGGTCAATGTTCTTTAATTCTTTTTCCTAGTTAATCTCTTTGGAGAATATATTCCTGAACATCAACATAAAATGAACATAACTATGTAAAAAGAAAAATAAAATCAAATAATAGTATTTTGTAATTTGTTTCCGTCACATAAATTTACTATAAACTTTATAGGTTCTTCATAACAAATCTATCTCACTCCTTTTGTCTACTTTGGTCTCTTCACATTAAATGTTTTCTTCAAATGTTGAATAATCTTTGCTTATCTCCTCACATTGAAAATAGCATGCCAGAAGTCACCTGTAATCTCTGTGCCAAAAGGGTGAAGCTGTGGTATAAACTTCTCAACTGTAATCTAAGCTGTAAATTAATCTTACAGAAATACCTGTATTTTTAGTTCAAGTTTGTTTTTAGTACTGGGGATTAAATCCAGTGGCGCCTAACCACTGAGCCACATCCCCAGCCCTTTTTGAGACAGGGTCTTACTAAGTTGCTGAAGGCCTTGAAAAATTGCTGAGTCTGGCTTTGAACTTACGATCCTCCTGCTTCAGCCTCCCTAGTCACTGGGATTACAGGCATGTATCACCATGAGCAGCTAGTAAGTCAAGATATTTTGATGGAGAATTTATGACTAGCAATAGTATTTCTGGAAGAGAGCAAGAAACGGAGATAAGGAGTTTTACTTCCTAGATTTTGCACCTCATCTTCCTGTTTGTAGTTAAATATGCTTTTTTCTGAGCTTTGTCTTTATTGAGAACCCTGGGTCTATTAAGTCAGGTACCACGTGTCCATTTTAGCTTCTAACAACTGTTTTTCTGTTTTGTCTTTTGTCCTTGCATTTAAAAAAAAATTCCTCGATTAGTTCAAAATAGATAATTTAAATCTAAATTTAAAGTTTTCACAAATATGCAATATTATGAATGACCAAAAACTGAGGATCGTGTTTCTTTTTTTGGTACTGGGCTTTGAACCCAGGGGCACTTTACTCCTTTTTTTTTTTTTAATGTTGAGACAGAGACTTAAGTGGCCCAGACTGGATTTGAACTCGTAATCCTCCTGCCTCAGCTTTCCCAGCAGCAATTACAGGTATGCACCACAGTGCTGGATGTGTGTGTCTTCACTTCATTATCCCTCATAGTATGTAACAGTCATGAATATGGGTAAGTATCTGATGTACTGGTGGAGAAAATACTAAAGATTTGGAGACTATAAAAACTTAAAACAGGGCTGGGGTTGTAGCTCTGTGGCAGAGGGCACTGGGTTTAATCCTCAGAACCACATAAGAAAATAAAATAAATCAGCAGCACATATACTAAAATGGGAACAACACAGAGAAAATTGGAATGGCCTCTACACAAGGATGACATGCACATTTGTGAAGAGTTCCATATTAAAAAAAAAATCAAAAAAAAAAAATTAAAAAGGAGGATATACGTTAAATGTTAAGATAGAAGAGGATTTTAAAGAAGTAGTGATAGAACCGACATGGGTAGTGTGGTGGTGGCGGTGCATCAATGGTTTTACCCAGAATTCACTAACTGAAAGAAGACCTGTTATAACAAACTCACACAGGGAAATCAATAAAAATCTTTACATTGTCCAATATTACAAGTAAAAGCACGTGTCTCAATTGCCTCTTCAGAGAGCACATTCCCACATGAACAAGTTTTACAATATTTACTATAAAATTCCTCCTTTACCAACTCATCTTTTTATTTCACCACCACTGAATAGTAACAGTGACTGCAGACCCTCTATTTCTTCTATTAGCAATAAGCCTCACACAACTATTCATCTGGTTAGTACATTTTTTTTTTATTATTGTTGGTTGTTCAAAACATTACATAGTTCTTGATATATCATATTTCACACTTTGATTCAAGTGGGTTATGAACTCCCATTTTTACCCCGTATACAAATTGCAGCATCACATCAGTTACACTTCCATTGATTTATATATTGCCATACTAGGGTCTGTTGTATTCTGCTGCCTTTCCTATCCTTTACTATCCCCCTCCCCTCCCCTCCCCTCTTCTCTCTCTACCCCCTCTACTGCAGTTCATATCTCCCCCTTGTATTATTTTCCCCTTTCCCCTCGCTACCTCTTGTATGTAATTTTGTATAACCCTGAGGGTCTCCTTCCATTTCCATGCAATTTCCCTTCTCCCTCCCTTTCCCTCCCACCTCTCGTCCCTGTTTAATGTTAATCTTCTTCTCATGCTCTTCGTCCCTACTCTGTTCTTAGTTACTCTCCTTATATCAAAGAAGACATTTGGCATTTGTTTTTTAGGGATTGGCTGGCTTCACTTAGCATAATCTGCTCTAATGCCATCCATTTCCCTCCAAATTCTATGATTTTGTCATTTCTTAATGCAGAGTAATACTCCATTGTGTATAAATGTCACATTTTTTTTATCCATTCGTCTATTGAAGGGCATCTAGGTTGGTTCCACAGTCTTGCTATTGTGAATTGTGCTGCTATGAACATCGATGTAGCAGTGTCCCTGTAGCATGCTCTATTTAGATCTTTAGGGAATAGACTGAGAAGGGGAATAGCTGGGTCAAATGGTGGTTCCATTCCCAGCTTTCCAAGAAAAGTACATTTGTTTTTTAAAAAGTGTTTTATACTTGTATCCATTATTTAACTTTAACACACTACCCTCACCGTTTCTTTAAATTATTAGAAATGTAACAAACACCATATAGTAAATGTAATAAACAAGTATTAAACACAAAGATAAATAAATACTAGTAAATTTTTAAGTATTAGATACTTAAAAATCCAACATTGATTTTTTTTGTGTGTTTAAGAGTGTTTTAATGGTATCTGGTAAAGTTGGTTAGCTACTAGATGGGTTAGAAATATATTATTACTTTTATTACTTAAGTAATAAAATATAAATATAAACTCACTCTGAAAAGTCACTATCCAAATGTGTTCAGACACATTTTATTTGGGTAATAAAGCTATATCTTAATTTTAAAAGATTTTTTTTATATGTAATCTTTTGGTAATAATTTTGAAGTGAAACTAAAACACTATCAATTTTAACTATGAATGTATGTACACTACTACTATTACTACTACTACTACTACTACGTGTGCTCACACACACAGCTAAGTTTTGCTGTGCTTGGCAAAACAAGGAGTTCTGTGAGAAACTATGAACTCTTTGAACTGTGTCCTTGTTGCTATCTTAAGAAGATAAAAGAATGATCTGCCAAGTGTAAAATTTATATATATATACACACACACACACACACACATATGTATGTATGTTTGCCTGGGAATAACTAACCACAAGTTAATTGGTAAGAAATTCGGAGCACCGTGACCATAAACAAAGTTTTCCTGAGAATGTTTATCCATGCTTGTAAGGATTAAGCTGCTGGAAGGATGTTTTTTCTTTCCCCTTGTTTTAATTAACAATGCTGTATAAAAGAAGGAGAGAAAAAAGTAAAGACGGTGCTCATTTTCTACTGAATGCGTGTGTGTACGTGTGTCTTTCTTAAGCATCTCTGCTGTACCAGGAATTACAGATTGTCAGCGGGTATGACATTACTATACACACACACACACACACACACACACACACACACGCGCGCGCGCGCGCACACGCACACGCACACGCACACGCACACGCTCTGTATCTACTCATACCGGAAGTCCCAGGAGTTCATCAATTGAAGTCTCTGGCTCAGTAGGGTTGCTATCTGTTGGCTTAGGTACTTGAGCAATATTATCACTGTAAAACAGAAAATATTGAGCATATGTTATGGTTTGGATTTGGAATGCCCCCTCCCAAAGGCTCATATGTAGAAGGCTTGGTCCCTAATATAGTAATGGTCAGAGGTGGGGAATCTGTGGAAGTGATTATTCAAATGTTGAATAATCTTTGCTTATCTCCTCACATTGAAAATAGCATGCTATTTTCTGATCTCATCAATGGATTAATTCATTCAGGGATGCTCAGCTGAATGGACTAGTGAGAGGGGTTGGAAATCATAGGAGGTAGAACCTAGTTGGAGAGAAAAGTACTTGGGGGTATGTCCTTGGAGACAATTTTGTCCCAGTCCCTTTCTTTCTGCTTAATGGCGATGAATAGGTGAGCAACTCTGCTTTGTCACACCCTTCCACCAGAATGTACTATCCCACTATGGGACCAGAAACAATGGAGCCAGCTGAACATGGACTTAACCCTCTAAAACAGAGCTAAATAAACTTTCCTTATTTGTTTTTCTCAGGTATTATGCCACAGTCATAAAAAGCTGACTAGCACAGCAGTTATGCAATTAGGCAAAAACTATTAGGGATTTTAACTGGTAAAAACTTACTTGGTCAAAAACTTATTAATGTTTTCTGCTAGCTTTTCTTGAAGAGATTTGTTGCTTAATATTTTTTCTCGTGCATTTTCAATAACCATTTGCTGAGGGAAAAAAAGTCTGCATTAATAAAGGATAGTAAGGAGTATTGTCTTTTTTAAAAAACTAATCACTGGAACTAGGCATGCTGGTGTATGCTTATAGTTCTAGCTACCGAGAGGGCTGAGGCAGAAAGAGCAATTAAGCTCAGGAGTTTGAAATTAATCTGGGCAACATAGCAAGACTCTCTCGAACAAAATGTAGAACAAAACACTAATCATTGGAAGCTGGGTTGTTTTAATACACCTAAATGGAAACTCAGGATTTGTGGTGGATCCCTTCATATTAACATAACATGCTATAATTTGTGTGTTTTTACAGATCTCTCACTATCTTTCTTCACTGCTTACAGGATACAGTTTCATAGTCTTTATCATATGAAGAATAACTTGATCCCAGAAAATGCAGTATTATACTGCATGATCAAATAACAAAGAATTTACAATTATTAAACATACCAACATTTCTTATTTGGAGCATTTGCCCATGCTATCTATTCTGAACTTATTGCTTCCTATCCCAAGACAATTCCACTGCAGTCTTATAGTGCACTCTTATAGAAATACTGTATTTTAATTTATTTTTTTGTAGATGGACACAATACCTTACAATACCTTTATTTTTATGTGGTGCTGAGGATCGAACGTGGTGCCTCACACGTGCAAGGCGCGTGCTCTACCACTGAACCACAACCCCAGCCCCCGAAATACTGTATTTTATATTCATGGATACTATGTGTATGTTCATACATAGGCATATATACTCATAAACATATTTGCACATATCTCTTTATACACATTTGTATACAAATCAGAATTTTTAAATTCAGAAATAATTCAAGATGTGAAAATTGGGAAGATCACTTACTTTTTCTACTGCAAATGCATTTGGATCCTGGAAATTCCGTATCGTTGAATGAGGCCCTGACAAAGTGACACTTTTCCTTTGAGATTCACTGCAACACATTTTAAAAGTTTGTCTTTTAACTACTGTGTCTGACAGGTTTAATAACTATATGAATAGACATAAATTTTAAGATCACCATGGTAGAACACATTTTCTCTCTTTATATAGAAACAAAAAGCAGCAAAGTATAAAGGGCATTATCATACTTGAACTCAGAAGAAATAAATTTTGAGGCCTTGCTTCACCATTTACTATCTACATAATCTTAAGCATGTAATAAGCTCTTATCCTCTCACCCACTTTATACTGAAGTTAAGACCAACTACATTATTGGATTTACAGAAAAATGAAATGAAGTAAATTATGTGTGTAGACTTCATTTAAAAAACGCCAAGTTTTCTCTTAGAAATAGTTATTACTTTATGTGGTTAAGTGAGAGAGCTTATAGTAAATAAGCCTAGCAATAAAGGAAGCTTGTGATAAAGTAAATCTTGAATTAGAGATAACAATAAAAATACCCATTGATGGGCAGGTGAGAAACGGGGGTGGGGGTGGGGGGGTGTCTTCTCTCTTTTTTCTGAAATATTCTTCAAAGAGACACAGGCTAGGCAATAAAGAACTTTTCTTGAAACTTGTACCTGAAAAGATTCCATTAACTGATTTAAAGTTCTATGTTTGTAGATAAACATATTGCATTGTTTATATTCATCTAAAAAGCACTTGTTTCAAAAAAAAATCTGAGATAACATCAACTATAAGACATATCATTATTTAACATACCACTACCAAAAAACAAAACAAAAAAACTCCAATGAAACAATAATATGGCATTGATTAAAGGATGCAACTTAAGTTCAATAAATTTAGAATGTGAGAAAAGGCAACATGTTTTAGAACGGATATAGTAGTACCCAGTCCCAAGAACTTAATAATCTTGCTACTTTATACACAATAGATTATGTCTTGCTGTAATTCTTTGTTTCAATATACGCTTCATAAAAGTATTTACCTTTTACGTCTACCAGGAGACATTAAAGTGGCATGAGTTTTCCTTTCCTGAGGGCCAGGAATGATGTTTAAAGCCTCTCCAGCTGTATTTAAACAACAAAACAAAACAAACAAAAACCCCAATAAGCTAAGGAGACTAAACTTTTCTAAACCTGAAATGGGATAAGAAACATTAAATATTGATTTTTATTTTATATTAAATTCTGTAAACCTCGTCCTTATGCCTTACGGTTCTACAGTAAAATACAAAATACAATATAATCACAACAAAAAACACTGCAGAACAAAAAAGGGTGAAGCATAAACAAAGTGTTCTGAGTAGAGAAAAGGATTTGGAGAAAAGATAGAAATGAGGAAGATCTTAATGGATGGTAAAAAACTTTAGTTGCACAGAAGACTACTGGACTGGGAACGGAGAGAACTGACCTTGAAATTCTAATTCCAACTACATTATAAACGTACTTCTTCCTTCCTGCTATCATGCACTTTCCCTATATAACAAGCACACAACAAGCAAGATGTACCCCATGATTTCTAAGTTTATTCTAGCTCTTGAGATTCAGCCAAGATGAATTGGGGTTGTGGCTCAGTGGTGGAATGCTAATCTGGCATGTGTGAGGCACTGGGTTTGATCCTCAGCACCACATAAAAAAACAAATAAATAAATAAAGGTTTGTGTCCATCAACAACTTAAAAAAAAAAAAAAGATTTAGCTGAGAACATGAAAGGTTTTTAACACAGAGAAAGAGGGGAGCTAGAAAGATATTTCTTATTCCAGGAGGGCAAACTGCCATAAATAAAGGTTAGGAGTTGATTAAATACAATATTTATTCTGTTTAAAATAAAAATACAACAGAGTCTTTTCTATTAATGCCTAAAATCAGGATTAGAAGAAAATTGAAGGTTGGCTTCTGTTAAAGTTTAAGAAGAACCCGGGACTAAAATGATTCCTATATTTTTAAAAAAAATTTAGTTGTTGATGGACATTTATCTACTTCTATGTGGTGCTGAGAAATCAAATCTAGTGCCTCACACATCCTAGGCAACTGCTCTACCACTGAGTCACAACCCCAGCCCCTAGATTTTATATGCTTATTTTGTAGCAAAGTGACGTAAAGTCTATTCCACTTCTACTCTCTCATCTTTTTATTTGACCATAATTCTGTACTATGAGTATAGAGACATTAATAGACCATCTCATTGATTAACAACTTAATTAACAACAAAATTAAGAGAACAAAATTTAAACTTACTAGTTACAGTATCTTGTGACTGTGAATGGTTGACCACTACAAAATTTGACCTCATTGGAGTTGAAATTTGGCTAGCTGGTCTAATAGCTTGTGTAGTTGTCAAGGGAGAAGTGGTAAATTGTCCTGAAACGTACGGTAAAGTCAGTAACTCTGAACTGACGGGAGCTGTTTGAGAGGCAAGCCTTCTCTGTCGTTTGATTTCTGCAATTCCATTTCTTGTTCGGGCTGAAACACATGAGCATTAAAAAAATTAATGTTAGTAATTCTGGAATTTTAAAAGTCAAAATGACCTATATATACTATATAACATGTAAAATGTACAGATTCAAAGATGGCCCTTAAACATATGAAGTACATTAATTTCTTAAGAAACAAAAAAATAAACATTTATATGCTGAGAGCCATAGCCAAGTAGGAATGACGCATGGCATTTTTTGGTAGAAAGGTGACCCTGCTCAGGGATTAGGGTGGCTCTGGGTTTAGGGTGGATCCTGCTGGAATAGGGCAGCTTCAGGTTTAGGGAGGATCCTGCTGGGTTTAGGGCATATCCTGCTGCCTCAGGGGCCCGCTCCTTGAGTTCCTTGGGTTCGGAGAGAACTGGTAGGCAGAGCCGGTGGAGGGAGTGGATTTCCCAGGTAGTGTGTGTGAGAGTTTGGGAATAAAGAGTTGCTGTTTGAATATTGCTCATGCATAATTTTGCTCATCATATTCCACCAGGATCCACCAGAAACCTGGAGCCACCCTAATCCCTTTCCTACTTGGCTATGGCTCTTAGCATTTATACTTTATAAATCCCAAAGTACATTTGTTTTGCAAAAACTCATCCTCGCAAATTAAGAAATTCAAAATTATAGAATGAGAATAAAAAAATGCTACTACTACATGGGAGTCAATGGAAAAATGCAGGAATTTTTCCTTTGAAACACACACACACACACACACACACACACACATTGATAAAGTACTTCCTAATATGATAACCCTACTTGGGAGCATGGGAGGAATAGACAAACTCTAGATAGGGTAGAAGGGGTGGGGGGAAGGGAGGGGGCATGGAGTTATAAATGATGGTGGAATATGATGAGCAATATTATGCAAAGTATATGTATGAAGACACGAACTGGTAAGAATATACTTTGTATACAACCAGAGATATGAAAAATTGTGCTCTATATGTGTAATAAGAATTATAATGCATTCTGCTGTCATATATAAATTAAAAAACAAACAAACATATACTTAGCACATATGTACTGTTAATTAAAACATTCATTAGATAGATGGTGTTTGAAGTAATGCTGAATGCTAAGTTTTATACTAACCTCTCTGATTGGCAGCAAATCCTGGGGAACTTTGCATGCTCCTAATAAATAAAACAAAGTGGTTATTCACTAAAAATTTTTGTTGCTCAGATATACTCTAGTTTAGTTATAGTCAGACCTGAAGCTAATTGTGATAGATGTCTCTCAGACAAAAAGAAACATACAAAACACCCCCAAAAAACTAACAATTAAAAAAATATATATTTTTAGTTATAGACGAACACAATATCTTTATTTTATTTATTTTTTTATGTGGTGCTGAGGATCGAACCCAGTGCCTCCTGTGCTAAGTGATCACTCTACCACTGGGCCACAGCCCCAGGCTGGTTTAACAAATTTTTTGAGTAAGCAACTCTGATTTGCTTTGGGAGAAAGACAGTGACATATAAATACATTCGCACAACAGATTATTCAATTCAACATGCATCAGAATGCTTTGATATTAAGAGTACAGTTTGACAAAATTTTAGGAACTCTCTATATATTTAAGTAAGCTATATTCAAAGTATATTATTATTTAAATTATAGTTCACAATTATAGGGATGCTTTCCCAAGAAGAAATTCTGATTTCACATACATTAATACTTCAAAATTCCAAAATTTATGTCAAAGGATATCTTGCTTTTAATAAGTTTATGACTTAAGGACTTATTTTACCTCTAAAGGAGAAAAACATAGGAAAACTCACAGTACAAGCTAATCCATTTACTATGAATAGTAGTTACCCCACCCATGTATTTGGTAAGCAGTCACAAACACTACAGAAATTGCATCAGATAAGACTCCATCCACAAGAGCCATAAAACTTTAGATACAATTGTGAATGTCTTTGAAGATAATTTGTAGAAAAGATGAGCCAGGAAAAGTAAATAGATAAGATCATCAAATAAGATATAATCCAGAGTTAGGATGAAAGCATTTGGAGCTATTTTCCAAGTTGAAGCTAATAAAGAAAATCTAGCATTTCCAGGTTGTCAACACTGTACAGAATACACTATATACATAATACCATAAGAAAATTCTAAAGGTAAAAGAGTCTAGATGTAGCATTATTCATCAGACTTGTTTCTTTACAAGGGAAGAACCAAACTGGACATTAATATATTAATTCTCTGAATATGTTATGAAGAGTGTTTTCTTAGGGAATTGACAATGGACTGGAATTAGGAGACTTATATTCTAGCCCAAGATCTGTCTCTAAATTGCTACAAAAACTTGAGACACTGTTTTCAAAGTTCTATATAACTCAATTTCTTCATCTGTAAACATTTTATTAAAAGTCCACAATTTATTTCAAATTATTCCATCTAAAGACAAAGAAATATCAATAATCTCTAAATAATTTCAAAATTAGGTAAATGTTATAAGTGTATCATACACGTCTTAAAGAATTTTAAAACTCAAAATATGTTTGTATTCTAAACATATCATTATGCACACTTTAATAAGCTTAGTACCTGATCTGGGAAAGTGTGTGGTCTAACTTCTTCCACAAAGATGACATTATTGCTGGGACATCATTTGATGTTTCTAAAACAAAAGGGAAATAAACCAAGTTGGAGAAAATTCATCATTCAATTTGAACAAAGAAAACAAACAAAAAAACCTCTCTCTCAACTATTGACATGATGTTGGGAACTGAGAAAATAAACCTGTTTGTAAAATGGTCTGAACAAAGATATAGTGAGGCTGCCTTGTTTTTTTAAGTCTTTGAATATGAAACACAATATGAGTAGAAGTGGAAATTTATGTAAACTCAGCCACATCCTTTGGCTAATTATTCTTTTATCATTTTGAATTAAAAGATGACAAACTATTTTTGATCTTCCCTCTATCCGATTTCATCTGACATTCAAAAGTGAATTAAAACAATTTACTTTAAGACAAATAATTATCATAAAAGTTATGCTCATTCTTTGTGAATGTGGAAATATAATTCTCTATTTCCTTATGCTTAAAAATAGGCCTCAAAAATACGTTTTAGGGTTCAAGACTAAATGAGATAAACCATGAAAGCATCTAGTACAATACTTACTGACAGCAGTTATTATATTTCTTTAGTGTTATCACTTTATGATAATTAATTCCTTAATAATTATTTGTTAATGTAGTAAGTTATGGAAATAATTAATATTAGAGAATAAACCATTAGAACTTTCTTCTAACTCATCATTAATTTAGGCAAGTATTAGTTTTATGACTTTTTAAATGATTAAGTTTGAGATATTTGTTAACATTCAGAATTTTGAAATTTATGAAGTACTCCATATAAACAAATAAATTAGATGTTCACCAATAAAATTTATCTCATCACAATTGAGAAAAGTTTTCAAGAGTTTTTTTTAACAGAAATAAATATCTTTAAAAAATTATTTCTAATTAATCAATAAATGCTGTATACATCAATATAAAAATCCCTGAACCTGAGTTCTTACCTTTTGCTTTCATAGCTACATATTCATTCAAAATTGTTGTCAAGTTTTTTCCAAATAAGGACTGAAAAAAAAGAATCAAACATTACCAAAATAATTTACTACCAATTAATTTCTCACTCTGATTTCATCATTCAAAAGTTAATAAAAGATCCATATTGCAAAAGGGCTCATGATGAAAGGCTAAAAAGAACATCATCAAAAATGAAAAAAACACTCAAGTTATGGGTTTGATGAAATCTTCTGAAAATAAAGAATCTTGCCTATTTCAATAGGACACTGTCAGATTGGGGATGGGGTTGTGGCTCAGTAGTGGAGCACTCGCCTAGTATGTGCAGTGCCCTGGGTTCCATCCTCAGCACCACAAAAATAAATGAAAAAATTGAGTGTGTAAGAGATAATTTTCCTAAGAATCAGTATATATGTATATATATATATATTTTTTTTAGGTGTAGATGGACACAACACAATACTTCCCCCCTCCTTCCCTGCTTTCCATCCCTTGGTCCCTTTCCTCTACTGATCTCCCCTGGATTTTTAGGAGATTCACCCCTACCTTCTTTTCTTTTATCCACTCTGGTTTCTACATATGAAAGAAAACAAGACCCTTGACCTTCTGAGTTTGACTTATTCCACTTAATATGACAGTCTCTACTTCCATTCATTTTCCTAGCATGACTTCACTTTTCTTTATGGCCAAATCAAATTCTATAGTGTATGTATTACCACACTTTCTTTATCTATTCATTGATAAAGAATAGATAGATTGATAGATATCTACACTGGTTCCCCAGTTTCGTTATTGTGAATTGTGCTGCTATAAACATGGGTATGTACACAGTACTGTAGGAAGATGACTTTAATTCTTTGGGATAAACACCAAGGAGTGGTATAGCTAGCTAGTTATATGGTGGTTCCATGCCTAGTTTTTTGAGGAACCTCACCACCACTGATTTCCATAGTGGCTGTACCGATTAACAATCCCAGGCTGGGGTTGTAACTCAGTGCTAGAACACTCACCTAGCACATGTGAGGCACTGGGTTCAATCCTCAGAACCATAAATAAAGATATTGATTGTGTCCATCTTAAACTAAAAACAAAACAACAACAACAAAAAGAGTAGATCTCAAGTATTAAAAAAAAAAAAATCCATCAATAACGTAAGCATTTCTTTTTCTCCCTCCTCTCCAGTGTTTATAATTGTTTGTATTCTTGATGAATGCCACTCTAACTGGAGTGAAATGAGATCTCAGTGTAGTTTTGATTTGCATTCCTTAATTGCTAATGATGTTGGACTTTTTTAAAAATATATTTCTTGGCCCTTAGTATTTCTTTTTTTAAACATTTTGTAGTTCTAGATGGACACAATGCCTATATTTTATTTGTTTTCATTTTTATATGGTGTTGGGGATCAAACTAAGTGTCTCACACATAATAGGCAAGTGCTCTACCACTGAGCCACAACCCCAGGCTCGGTAGTTCCTATTTGGAGAAGTGTCTATTTAATTCATTTGCCCATTTCTTTTTAAAAAAATATTTACTTTCTTTAGTTCTAGGTGTACACAATATCTTTATATTACTTTTTTATGTGGTGCTGAGGATTGAACCCAGTGCCTCATGCGTGCTATGCAAGCACTCTACCACCGAGCCACAACCCTAGCCCCACATTTGTCCATTTCTTAACTGGGTTATTTAATTTTTTGGTGCAAAGATTTTTTATCTCTTTATATATTCTAGATATTAATCCTTTGTCAGAAGAGTACCTAGCCAAGATTGCCTCCCATTCTGTAGGTTCTCTCTTCACATTCATAATTATTTTGTTATGCAGAAGCTTTTTAATTTGATGTCATCCCATTTAAATACTCTTGGCATTATTTCCTGTGCTTTCTAGTCCTACTGAGAAAGTGGTTCATGCAGTTTTTTTTTTAAAAAAATATTTTTTAATTGTAGATGAACTCAATATCTTTATTTATTTTTATGTGGTGCTGAGGATCAAACCCAGTGCCTCACATGTGCAGGGCAGGCACTCTACCACTGAGCTACAGCCCCAGAACCCGTTCATGCAGTTTTATCATACAGATTTGTTAGATTATCAAAGCATTTTGTTTATTTATTGCTAGTATAAATGGTTATTTAGAAAGATTTCAAATATCTATTTTTTACTGCATATATGTAGAAATACCATGGACTTTTATATATTTTGTATCCCATTACTTTGATAGATTTTTTTTTTTTTTTTGGTGGTGTTGGGGATTGAATCCAGTGCCTTGTGCATGTGAGGCAAACACTCTACCGCCTGAGCTATATCCTCAGCCCCAGATAGACTGCAATTTTTGTAGATTCTTTTAGATTTTCCTACAGAAAATTATGTCTCAGGAGTACAAAACAGAAGGACAAATGCCACATGAAATAACATAGTTCCAGAATTTATCCATTCTAATGATAAATGGTGCTCTGTTGGTATAGTAATATTTACAAAACATCAAGATACCAAAAGACCTGTTTTATATTTGTCTAAAGTAAGCTGACAGATAAATAAGCCAACACCAATAAAAATAAGCTGAGAAAAACAGCAGTGAAACTAATCAGATATAAGAGTGTTATTCTGAACTGATTCTCAAAGGCGAAGATGTAATTCCCTGAACACGTTAGCATAAATGTGTAAAAAGAACAGTTGAACTTTTGTGGTTCTTATCAGTTCCAGATGAATATAAACTATTTAATTTCTGCCAATTCTGACTTTGTTGATTTTTAAATCTTTAAAAAATTGAGACAGGTGTCTCACTATATTGCCTAGGCTGGCCATGAACTCCTGAGCTCCAATGATCTTCCTGCAGCAACCTCCCCAGTAGCTGGGACTATATTTGTGTGTCATGGCACCTGACTTTGAAGAGCTGAAAGACTGTTTATCGTCTCTCATGTTGGTCAAGGAAGAAATATTTCCATTAAGGAACAAGTAACTCACCAGTAAGCAGGCTGGGATAAAACCTTCATCTGTACAGTGTTCTGCATACTCTTTTAAATTTGAACTTTCCAAAATAAAGGTCTGGCAGGTAGAAGTGAGGTTTTCTTGTTGTAAGTAACCTAAATAAAAAAATAAAACTTTAGGTACTTTCAATACATTCTGAACTTTTGGTAAAAATGCTATTATTGAAAACACCAGAGTAAGTACCAATACATAAAAGGAGCGAGGGAGAATGTGCTGGTATTCTGCAGACTTGCCTGGAAACACTATGTTGTGCTATTATACAAAGTGTAGCTGAATTTATTTATTTTTTTTTTTAGTTTTTCGGAGGACACAACATCTTTGTTTGTATGTGGTGCTGAGGATCGAACCCGGGGCCGTACGCATGCCAGGCGAGCGCGCTACCGCTTGAGCCACATCCCCAGCCCCTGGTAGCTTTTTTTATAGGAACAATTTTAGCTAAGCTTGTAAAATGAGGTGCCTGACAAAGTGTAATTATTTCACAGTTAGGAATCTAGGAAATCCGATGCAGAAATTTTAAATAAGTTCTTCTACTTTATAACACCTAGGCCAGGAGATGATATACATTTCACTTGCTATATTATAAAATTATAAAAACACCTACATTCTGTCAAAATTGCTTAAGTATGTTTCACTCTCTGCCTAATGATTTAACTGAAAAAGTGAACAGAAGACTTATCTACTCTTCATAAAAGATCAGACAGAAAATCCTTAGATTTTTTTTAATATTTATTTTTTTAGTTGTAGGTGGACATAATA
The DNA here is from genome assembly GCF_048772815.1 of Callospermophilus lateralis. Classification (NCBI taxonomy): domain Eukaryota; kingdom Metazoa; phylum Chordata; class Mammalia; order Rodentia; family Sciuridae; genus Callospermophilus; species Callospermophilus lateralis. The sequence continues at coordinate 119,158,709 of NC_135306.1, read as the reverse complement.
TCTTTATTTAATTTTTACGTGGTGCTGAGGTTTGAACCCAGTGCCTCATGTGTGTTAGGTAAATGAGCACTCTACCACTGAGCCACAACCCCAGCCCCAACTTTTAATTTATACATTTTGGGACTGAAAGCCTCACAAGTTACAAGATCTGTAATACATAAAGGCTAAGAGTTGTCAAGTGCTGGGCTGTATATTAAAACATGGCCCCAAAACACACACGGACACCCCCTTAGGAACAATGGAAGTTATCTGTTCCCAACATTTAAGAAAATCAATGTCTAATAAAAAGTTTATAATAGCTAAACTATGGAAACAACATAGGTGCCCTTCAACAGATGAATGGATAAAAAAATGTCATCTTTTACTTTTTGTCAAAACTATTTAACTATATGCTTCACTCTCTGCCTAATGATATCCAATGGAATATTACTCAGCCTTAAAGAATAATGAAATTATGGCATTTGCCAGTAAATGGATGGAGCTAGAGAATATCATGCTAAGCAAAATAAGCCAATCCCCAAAAACCAAAGGCTGAATGTTTTCTGATATGCAGATGCTAATTCACAATAAGGGGTGTGTGTAGTAGGGCTTGGGAAGAATAAAGGTACTTTAGAGTAGAGAGAAGGAAGTGAAGGGAGGGGAGGGAGTATGGAGGTAAGAAGGATAGTAGAAGAAATCGGACAGTAATAATTAATACCCTAGGTGCATATATCATTACATGACTGGTATGATTCTACATCATGTACAATTAGAAGAATGAAAACTTACATAAATAAGCAAATTTTTAAAAAAGCAGTTAATAAAAACAGCAGCCAAGGAAGCCCAGATATGGGACTTAAGACATTGAGTCATTTTCAAATAGTTTCAGAAACCATGCTTAGGGAATTTGAGAATACTATCTTATCGAACAGTAAATATCAATGAAGAAATATATATTACAAAAAAGAACAAAATAGGGGCTGGGGATGTAGCTCAGTTGGTAGAGTGCTTGCCTCACAAGTGAAAGGTCCCGGGTTTGATCCCCAGCACCACACAAAACAAAAACACTTATCTGGAGTTGAAAAGTATAATAAATGAAAAATACACGAGAAGAGGCACAACAGCAGATTTTAGAATATGTAAGAATCAACATGCTTATGCATAAATTAATTGCAATAATCTGGTCTATGGAACGGAAATAAAAAAAGAATGATGAAAACTGTATAGAGTCTCAGAGACCTGTGGGACACCATAAAGTGTACCAATATAAGCATAGTAATAATTTCAGAATGAAAGAAATGACAGAAAGTGTAAAAAGAGTATTTGAAGAAATAACTTCCCAAATATGAGGAAAAACAATCTCCATATAAAGGATACTCAACAAATTCCAAATAAGATAACTTCAAGGAAATCTATACCTAGACAAATAAAGTATGAACATAAAAAGAAAGAAAATCTTGAAAGAAGACAGTATGACTTTTCACATACAAGGAATCCTAATACGATTAACAGTTGATTTTTAACAGTTGAGTTTTCATCAGAAACCACATAGGCCATAGATAGTGAGATGATATTTAAAAGCATGATAGAAAAAAAACTGAAGAATTCTCTATCCAGGCTGGGTATGGTGGCACAAATCTGTAATGAGTGAGCTGGGACTTTTGGTTTCATTGTTTGTTTTGTACTTCCTGATGAGCCTGTGTATTCTTCATTTCTCAATCACATTACTTGCTCATAATGTCATGTCAGAGCTCTCACTCTATGAGCTCCTACTCATAGTAGGAACATGTTGGATTGTTAAAAGTCACTAGGACTTCTGCTGCTTGAAGACTCCCATGACAGGATAATCTGGTAGTGAACTGCAATTATACTTAGTTTGTGCCAGACACAGACAAAGCTCACCAATGCAGGCATGTTGTATAATCAATCATCCAATTACCCCCAACTCTTTGGCTTCTACAAAAGGAAATTAACTAGACCAGAGTTCAATATGTTATTGAATGTTTCTCTGCTTTGTAGGCATTCCAACAGTTCTCCATTCTTGGTTTTCCTCCTCCTACCACCTGTGGGCTTCACCTCCTCTAAAACACCTACTGTCCCTTTTGTAATGTTCGTCCAAAACTCCCTCCCTGTGAGGGATGGGGTCTGTTGCTGTGGTTGTTACTGAAGTCTTTGACCATCAGCCAAAATAAACAGAGGCTAAACCAGTCTTCTCCTTTTTGGGTTTAATTAGACTACAAAAACAGGATCTAGGTAACTAAAATGCTATTGAACAGACAGTCCCTCACAGATAGGGCTGTATGGGTTCTTTTTGGTTTTATGAGTAGGGAAACTAAATATCACAGGGAAAGACAGAATTTCCAAAAATGCTAGAAGCAGAGGAAAACATTCAGGAGTTCCTTTGGATTCAGAGGTACAGCCCTTGGAAGGGAACAAAACTAAAGTGGAGAGAGGTATACTCCAAAATGTATCCCCAAATTGGTTAACAGGCTCTAGGTCCTGCTCATAGCAACTCAAAAGAAATGGAGTAAGCTCAACATAGGGGTCAGAGATAATCTGGCCACAAAGGTCAATTGTAGGATTTCTATAGGAATGCATGGGAAATATCAAAACACAAGGTTCTTAATTCGCAAGAGGGATGCCTGAGGCAGAATTTAGGGTTCTAATTCCAGGACCTAAAACTCTTCTCTTTTTCAAAAGAGCCTACATGGTAGGGACCACCTGTTCCATAAGACTCTGCTCAGCAATATCCATTATCACTAAGAACTCTTTGGCCCTCACATTATGAGGGACAAAGAGTCATTTTCTATTTTAATACCCCCAAGCTCCAACATAATTTAGGGGATTTAAAACAATAGCCCCTGGGGCTGGAGCTATAGTTCAGTACTGGTATAGTGCCCGTCTCCAACAAGTGAGGCACTGGATTTGATCCTCAGTACCACATGAAAATAAATAAAGATATTATGTCCATCTACAACTAAATATACGAAGCCCCTAAACAGAACCCAAATATTGTGATACCATCTTGCATATAGACCTCATCTGTAGGAAATAAAACAAGTTGTCAGCGATACCCCATGTCTAAGCCTTCATAGCCTTATACCAAAATCTAATCCTATGCAAAAACAAGACCTCATAAGGAGCCTACAAGGTAAACATTCCAAACCCAGATATCTTAGATGACACACTGTTAAACCATTCTCATGTCTCTCAAGGGGAACATCAACAACCCCTCAATATTGCCTACCAGAGGAAATAGTTCATCAACCCTTCTCCATACATCCTGACCCACAACATACTTACAGTGTGTCTTCACACTGCCTCAACTTCATGGTGGACCTCTGCCCTGTAACATTTGTGTCCAACACCCAGTTCTTTTTGGTAACCCCAATTCTTTTCTGGTTACTTTCTCTGTTCAGCCTTTCCTGACCTTCTATTCACCTCACATTCTTGGTGGCTACAGAAAAAAATATCTTGAGGTAATTGATTAGCTTTTAGCTAGAACACACTCCGGTAAATACCAAAGATCTCCTGATTGGAACTCAGATGCTATAGCCCTTTGGACTAAGATTGAGGCTTTCATTCTTGGTCTTTGGGGGATAAAACTCATCAACTGGAAATTAGAAGATTTTTTAAGATGGATAACACCCTTGTAGAAATTAAAGGCCAGCACCCATTAGGGTAAAGACCTCTATCTCTTCCTCTTAATATCTCATCTTTATCTCTGGACTAACAAAACTTCATGGAACCTTATATAAGGCTCAATTTGGTGGGAACTCTAAAACATAACTAAGGTACCCTTCATCTCTGGGTCAAAATGCTCTATTTAATACCTTTTGCCTCTCATGTTCAAAATGGCAGTTTTCTTCATTCCTCAGCTGCCTGCCTGATAAACTCACCCTCCAAGGCTTGTGTCTGGAATGTAAGCTGGGTAAGAAACTGCACCAAACAGATTTGATACCAAATTACCTCTAAACCAAGCTACTGTGGAATATAAATGGCTGTTTTACAAGTTTTTCTTTTTCTTGAGAATCTTTTCCTGAGGTTCACCCTCTCCCTGGATATCATGGGCTCCCACATTCTTTAAATATCCGGACTGACTGTAATCTGATCCAAAGTACACTTCTCTGATAGATATTGCATGTGTTCCTTTACCAGAATAATCATATTTATTTTAACACCCCCCGCCCCCAACTCATGGTTTTTGTGGCAAATCTATCTCTGGTTTCCTATGCAACTAAATTAATTTTTTGATTTTGTTTTATTCAACCAGAGCCCTCCTTCCTTTTTTTCTTGCTATTTTTACTCAAAGCCCAACTAATCAAGGATTTACTCTCAAATACACTGGGAAAGGAAAGAGATAACAGTGGTAATGGTTGACATAGATCTACCTCATGGTTGGAAAAGTGGCCAACTAAACATCCCCAACTGTATAGGCTTCTCCTGGGTCTATGTCCTCAATCTACTGCTCATTGCCACACAAAGACATTTGTGAAAGACAAATTTTGGTTTCTAAAATTCTAAATATGGTGCTCACTTGGTTTAATGGACGGCTTTAACATTTTTATCCCCTCCGGATAGGTGCCAAATACCTGGTCTATGCAAACTCTAACAAGAGAACTTGTCTTTATTGCTCTCACTATGAGAGACACTTTCTTTTCTGTTTCTTGGTTATCTAGCCCACTGGTGATTTTTTCCCTAATTCTTTATAAAAGAAATTTCCATTTATGAGGGTCTCTACCTGTATTGATAAGCTCTTAAAAGAGGAAAACATATTTAACTATGAATAACCAGCCCTACCATTAATACTTTGGCTTTCACTTGCCTAATATTTCCTCAGTGATGTTTAAATTAATTTCTCTGTTTCTGAGATGCAATTTTTAAGTATAGACATAAGACTGAAGACTGTTTAGGACTATAGTCATCATATCAACAAGTTTTTAAAAGTAACTTGGCAAATGGTATATCTAGATGAAAGCTATAAAATCTGTTCTGTCTGTATTTTCATGTATGTTTGTGTGTATCTGTGTATTATGTGGTACCAAATTGGCTTAAAAATAAATGATTGTGAAAACACACACACACACACACACACAAATGCTCATAACTTTAAAATAAAGTTGGTTTTAACATAAGTAATAGCTTTAACAAATTATTAATTATAATCCCCAAGGCAACAACTAAAAGAACTTAAAAAAATAAGGAATTAAAATAGTAAATTGAAAGTACTTATTTGATACCAAACAGGCCTTAATAAAGGAATAAAATAACAAAGACATAGGTCACAGACAACAAATAGCTAAATGGCTGACATAATCATCCCTTATCAGTAATTATAATAAATTTTTTAAAAATATTTATTCTTTAGCTTTAGGTGGACACAACATCTTTACTTCATTTTTACTTTACCCAGTGCTTCATGCATGCCAGGTGAGCACACTACCACTTGAGCCATATCCCCAGCCCACAATAAATTTTAAATTTAAACACTTCAATCAAGAGATTGCCGGACACAAGAGCACATGCCTATAATCCCAGTGTTTTGGGAGACAGGAGAATTTCAAGTTTGACACCAGCCTCAGCAACATGGCAAGGTCCTAAGCAACTTAGCAAGACTCTGTCTCAAAAAATAAAAAGGGTTAGGGATTTAGTTCAGTGGTCAAAGTCCCTGGGTTCAAACCCAAGAAGAAAGACCAAAAAAGCAGAAATTGACAAAATGGATGAAAAACATGATCTAACTTTATATGCTGCGGATAACATATACTTTAGATGCAATAACACATAGGTTCAAAGTAAAAAGATGGAGATCTAGAGATACAGATCAGTGGTAGAGCATATGGGTAGCATGCATAAGGCTTTGTGTTCAATCCCAAGCACTGGAGTGGGGGAATATACCATCTAGACAGTAACCAAATAAGAACTGGAAAAATTATGTTAATATCAAAGAGTAAATCAAGACAAATACTATTACTAAGACAATGATAAATGGGTCAATCCATCAAAAAATTACAATTGCAAACACACATGTACTTAACAGGACACCCCTCCCACACACACACACAAAGCATAAAGCAAGAATTGACAAAAGTGGTAGGAGAAAGACACAATTAAACAATACAAGTTGGAGATTTCACTATAGCATGTTTTTAATAGTAATTAGAAATAGGCAGATCAGCAAGGAAAGAGAACAACACTGTAAATTAACCAGACCTCATAAATATATATAGAACACTTAATAATAACACAAAACACCTCTTTTCTCATGTGCACATGCAACATCCAGGATGGACCACATATTAGGACTATCTCTTTGTCCTAATTTAAAGTCATACAGAATATGCTCTCTGACCACAATGGAATAAAATTAGAAACCAATTATCAAAATTCACAAATATGTAGAAAGTAAACAATATCCTTCTAATAAAAAGGTCAAAGAAGAAATGAAAAGGGAAGTTGGAAAATATTTTGAGATAAAAGAAAAACACAATGTATCAAAACTTAGACATGCAGTGGGTGGTGGAAAATGTATAAATGTAAGCACCTGTATGAAAAAAGATGAAAAATACTAATAAGCTAATCTTATACCTTAGTAAATAAGAAAAACAGCAAACTAAACCCATAGCAAGCAGAAGGAAGGAAATAGGAAATACTAGAGTAGAAATAAATGGATATAAGAAAAACAGAAAAAAAAGTCAATGAACTTAAAAGCTGGTTATGTGAAACTAAAAAACATTTAAAAATCTTTAGCTAGACTTACACAAAAAAGGGAGACAACTCAAATTACTAAGATCAGGAATGTAAAAGGGGAATAAAGACATCTACTACATTTTGGAAATAAATAAGACTGCAAAGGAAATTATAAAATTGTATGCCAACGCTTTAGACAATCTAGGTGAAATGGATAATTCCTAGAAATACATAACCTTCCGACACTTAATCAAAAAGCAGAAAATCTGAACAGATCTATAACAAGAATTTGTAATAAAGAAAACACTCACAAAACTCAGAAACAAATGACCTTGTTGGTGAATTCTATGAAACACTAAAACAGGAATTAACATCAATCCTTCACAAATTAAACTAAGTTATTCCTCCAATATATGCAGAAAAACAATTTGACAAAATTTAACACCCTTTCATGATAAAACAGTAGGAATAGAAGGAAATTTCCTCAACTCGATAGAGGAATCTATGAAAAACTCACACGTAACATATTCAATGGTAAAGAACCAAAACTTGGGCTGGGGTTGTGGCTTAGTGGTAGAGTAATCGCCTAGCATGTGTGAGGCACTAGGTTTGATTCTTATAAATAAAGGTCCATGAACAACTAATTTAAAAAAAAAAAAAAAGAATCCTTAGTTTCCCTGTAAGATCAGGGACAAGACAATGAAGTCCACTCTAGATATTTATATACAACATTATATTGGAAGTTCTAGCTATTTAGGATAAATAGTAAAGAAATTGAAATTTAAAAAAAAAATCTTGATTTGAAAAGACAAAGTCAAGCTATCCCCCCATCTGTAGATGACCCGATTTTTTTTTTTTGCTATAGGGGATTGAACTCAGGGGCACTTAATCACTGAGCCACATCCCCAGCCCTATTTTGTATTTTATTTAGAGATAGGGTCTCACTGAGTTGCTTAGTGTCTCGCCGTTGCTGAGGCTGGCTTTGAACTCCCAATCCTCCTGTCTCCACCTCCCAAGCCACTGGGATTACAGGTGTGTGCCCCCTGATGTTTTATGTGGAAAAATCCTAAAGAACCAGCACAATTAGAATTGACAACTTCAATCAAGTTGTAGTATACAAAATGAATATATAAAAAATAACTATATTTCTGTATGCTTGCAAGGAACAATAAATCAAAGAATTTAATTTATTATAGCATCAAAAAGTATACGAGTCTTAGCAATAAACTGAACAAAAGGAGTATAAGACTCGTATACTAAAGAGTAGAAAACACTGAAAGCAATTAAAGAAGCCCCAAATCAAAGGATATATGTTAATGGGTTGTAAAACTTAATAGTGTTAAAAAGTCAATACTTGCAAAATTAATCTATACATCCAACATAATTCATATTGAAACTTCAAATCCCTTTTGTACAGAAATGGACAAGTTGATCCTAAAATACACTAGGAAATACAAGGGACCCAAATAATATTGTAAACTAGCAAAATGGTGAAGCACTCAGTTACCTGTATCAAAACTTACTACAAAATTACACTGGTCAAGATAATGTGGCAATAGCATAAGAATAGCTATATAGTTAATAGAACAGAATTGAGAATTCAGACATAAATGATCAATTGATCTTTAAAAAGGGTGCCAAGATATTAGGGGAAAAAATAAATAGAAGTTAACAACTGGCACCAGAACAATGATATATCCATATGCAAAAGAATGAATTTGGACCCGTACCTTATCCCTTATTCAAAAGTTAACTCAAAATGAACCAAAGAGCTAAACATAAAACCTAAAACTCTTAAGAAAAAAAAGGTAAAAGTTCTGTAACTTGTATCGGGCAACGATTTCCCAATCATTTTAGTTGTTGTTTACATACAACTAAAACACAGCAACAAAAGGAAAAAAAATCTTATAATTTAAAACTTCTGCTTCCAAGAATTTTATCAAGAAAGTGAAAAGACAACTGATAAAAAGGAAGAAAGTATTAGCAGATTATATTATCATATTATCTAACAAGTGACTAGAAACCAAATACACGGTGAACTGACAGGACAATGATAAAAAGATAATTTAATTAAGAAGTGGACAAAAGATTTGAATAACGATCGTTCTCCAAAGATACATGAATTGTGAATAAGCACATGAAAAGATGCTAAATTGTTAGTAGGAAAACAAAATCAAAACCACAAGAGTTATCAATTTATATATACTAGGGCAAAGTACCAGCACCTGTAACAACAGAGCAATCTTGAAAACATGCCAAGAGATAGATGTCAGACACAAATAGCCACATATTACATTTCACTTAGATGCACTGTCCAGAAACAACAAATCCATATATATACAGAAAGCAGGTTAGTGTTTGCCAGACAATAACAAAAGGCAAAAGGGGGAAATTAGGAGTGACTATTAGCAGTGTGGGGTTTCTTTTTGGAGTTATGGAAATGTTTTGAAATTAGTGGTGATTATTGTTTTCCATTTTGTTTAAAGTGAATTATATATCCAAATGAAAAATAGAATTCTAAATTCTTAATATGCTGTATGAAGCTTTACTTTCTAATTTCCTCTTTGGCCTTATATAAATCTTGCTGTCCCATCTCTTTCAGACACACACACACATATTTTATTTTATTTTTGGTACAGGGGATTGAACTAACCAGGGAGCACATCCCCAGTCCTTTTTGAAATATTTTATTTAGAGACAGAGCCTAAGTTGCTTTAGGGCCTTCCTAGGTTGCTAAGTCTGGCTTTGAACTTGTGATCCTCCTGAGCCTCTGGGATTATAGGGTGTGCAACCATGTCCAGCCAAATTGATCTTTTTAATACATGATCATTCTTTACCTAAAGAAACCTATATTTCAGATACCACTACGTTAGCATTTCCATCATTGAAGATCACAATGCAGATGTAAAATTACATGAATTAAAGATAACTGGTATTTTTCATTCTTTTTATTTGTGAAACTATGACTAGCTATGGTTGACAAATATTGTACTTATCTTTGTAGGAAACTTTTTTCAGTGTTGTTATAAAAGTCAACACATTTTTATTAGCTACTAAAGAAAATATTTCTAAGGTTTCTTTCAACTTTAAAATTATCAGATTATGGGTTGGGGTTATGGCTCAGTGGTATAGCACTTGTCTATGAAGCACTAGGTTTGATCTCACTCAGCACTACATAAAAAGTTATTGTGAAAAAAAAAATTATCAGGTTCTGTTCTCTTCACCTGAAACTATATTTTTAATCTTGTCATAGTCGTAAAAAAAACCCTAATAAGATGGCCTACAAAGTCATTACACATGAGGGTTTTAAAAAGGAAAGGGCAAAGAAAAGGCATCCCATTTTAGGCACTGCCCTAACTGACTTGAGACTCAACTCACCACTTTCTACTTATAGTTGATGAATCAGATTTTCCTCTAACTAATGCTATAAGGAGAAACAAATATACAAATAAAAGCCTGAAGACAATGTGCTTCGGAGCACGAAACCTGAAGAAACATTTATTTCAGGTATGATTACTTTAATACACCCATGGTTGAAGATCACAAGGCAGATGTGAAATTACATAAATTAAATAAAAATTTGGGGGCTGGGGCTGAGGCTCAGCAGTAGTGCACTTGCCTGGCATGTATGAGGCACTGGGTTTGGTTCTCAGCACTGCACATAAATAAATAAAATAAAGGTCTATCAACAACTAAAGGAGAAAAAACCCCCACAAATTGGTATTTTTTCCTTTTTGTGAAACGATAGCTATAGTTGGTACTTTCCTTTTGATTTTTGAAATATAGTCAGTTGTGAATGGCATTCTGCCAGGTATGTTATTTGGACTAAATGAGTCAGTTGCTACTAGAATTTCATGAACATAGAAATTTAAAGTATCTACAAACCACTGGAATCACCCTGGAATTAGGGCAGTTGGAACATTCTCTTCATGTTTCAAGATTTAGATTGAAAATGCCAAATAAACAGTTTTTTTTTTTTTCCCCCATGGTGGAAAGTTCCAAAAGCACTTATCACCCCAGATGTATCTGGTTACTTACTACATCCAACAGGTGGTAGTGTAAAATCTAATTAAATAAACTTTCTTTCCCCAAGACCAGGCATTCTCAGAGTGATATCACCCTAATGGGGTGAAAACGATTCTGGGGGGAAAGGAATAAGAAAAATTTTGTTTTTATGCATAAATCATATTTATAAAATGTATGAACAGATATACAACATAGTCATAACATTAAAACTTCATGTGGGGAGGGGGAATTGTTGAAAAAAGTCTAATAATATTAGTCCTTATGGGCTGTTATAGTGAAACAGTTTGAGAAACAAATCCTATACAGAACACAGTGATATAGCCATATTTACAGGAAAACATGGTCATCTGACCAGTATATGTTGGGAAAAGAATAATCACATATCAGATAATTCATGGTATATCATAAGACAGTACAAGCTTGTATGGCACACACTTGAGAAAAAGCTGCTAAAAGGATAGCTTACTTCTCTCTTTTTTTTTGGTGCTGGGATTGAACTCAGGGCCTTGGGCTTTCGAGCCAAGTATTCTAACAACTGAGTTATACCCCCAGCCCCTATCTTCTCTTTTTTTAAAAAAATATTTATTTATTTATGTATCTTTAGTGTTAGGTGGATACATTAGTTTGTTTTTATGTGGTCTTCTCTTAATAACACGCCCAACTATCAGCAACCTCAAGCTCCCATTTTAGATTATATGTGATATATTTTATTTTTGTTCTACAGGTTCCAAAATAATTCAGGAAATAGTTGAAATTCATAGTCATTACACTTAAATGACCAGTTTATGTGCCTAAAGTATGCTTATTTATCAAGTAACTGATTGCAACCAATTCTCAAACAGGTGATGGAAAGAAAAATATTAACTGTATCAAGGGATTTAAGGAATCGGAATGTCAAGAGTTGGACTTCTTCCTATTTGTAAAGAGGGAAAGATAAAAAGAGAGGAGTCCAAAGGAAAAAATAGTAAAGCCACGTATGTAAAAATATCTCCTTCACATACTATAATAATTCCCCAGGGAAACTGGTGGTTTTATGTTCTTGAAAATGTAAATGATTCTTAAGACTTAACAGTGCCTTGTACTACTAGATCTGCAAAAAAGAGAGACAGGTCTTAATCTATAAATGTTATGATCCATAAGAAGCTAGAAGATACATACACAAGGAAGTGTAATGCACGGGCTGGGATTGTGGCTCAGCAATAGAGAGCGCTTGCCCAGCGCGGGTGAGGCCCTGGGTTCGATCCTCAGCACCACATAAAAATAAACAAATAAAACAAAGGTAATGTGTCCAACTTCAAATAAAACGATAAGTATAAAAAAAAAAAAAGAAGTGCAATGCAAAGCAAAAAATAAGAAAATAGGGCTGAATTACTTTATGAGAAGATAAGGGTTAGGGAAATTATTACCAGGCTTGGGGGAAAACTATGCAGTGCTTCAAAGAGGAGGTGAATCCTGAAGGGTGAAGAATCCTGAATACGCTGATATGAAGTGTATATGCAGAGCTTATTTTGGGAAAAGGCCCAGTTTGGATGCACCACAAAGTATATGAAAAGGAACAGTTAGTTGGAGATACAACCAAAAAAATAGTTAAGGACCATGAAAAACTGTAAATGTCAGTTATGAGTACAGGTATTATTCTGTAGACAAAGGGGAATATCATGCTCACAGTTGCACTTCTGTAAATGCTTATCAAATATCTTTTGTTTTTGTGATATAAAGGTGAATAGAACCAGTGGCTCTTAATCTGTTGGGGGTGTGCCTGTTCTTGTCCTGCATGCCCTCAAATCCATTCTTCATTCTTCTGTATGACAGGAAGCCTATTCCATACTGGCAAGGTTTCCCAGGCTCATGTCAGCTAGCTTTGGCTGGCTTTGCTAAATGGGAAGCGCTAATGTAAGACCAGAGGACAGGAGGAAGAGGCTGTGTATTTTGCTCCCATTTTATCACTGCCTCAACAGAATCTCCTCTATCACTAGTGCCCTCTTACAAATAGAAGTCTATCTTCCATCTTCTACAGTTGCCTCTGGTTTGCTTTCTCTCTCCTTGTCCTCTTGATTAGTGTATGGCTTCCTGCTATGGTAACCTCTGAGTAGCCTTGAGTAAGCTGTTTGGTTTCTTAGTTCTTCTATCACCAGTGTAGCCAATTCCCTCATTAAATACTTCTATGTTAAATACATTGACTCCTATTACTTCTGATTAGATGCTGACTCATAGCGAAAGTAACAAACCCGGGCTGGGGATGTGGCTCAAGCGGTAGCATGCTCGCCTGGCATGCGTGCGGCCCGGGTTCGATCCTCAGCACCACATACAAAGATGTTGTGTCCGCCGAAAACTAAAAAAATAAATAAATATTTAAAATTCTCTCTCTCTCTCTCTCTCTCAAAGAAAAAGTAACAAACCCATTTGGGAAACTGAAGAAAATTCAGGATCCTTCATCTATAAAAATGCCAGATGCATATAAACTTTTACAGATAGTTTTGGAGGCTTACAGAACTTCAGAAGCTTGTTCATTAATCCAACATTAAGAATACTGAAACTGGGGCTCAATGTTAGAGCTTTCCTTGCATGTGTAAGGCACAGGGCTTGATCCTCAGCACATTATATATATAAAAAAAAAAAAAGGTATTGTGTCCACCTACAACTTATATTATATATATATTATGTATATATAAATATATACGTATAAATACTGAGATGGACAAAAAGTAAGTTTCAGTATAGAGAAGGATGATGATGACGGTTGCAGAGCATAGTAAATGTACTTAATACCACAGAACTGCATACTTAAAATAGCAAAAATGGTAGACTTACAAAAAAAAAAAAAAATCACAGCTACAATAAGACCTTTAGGCAGAAAGCACTAACTATAATTGTTGGGAGAGATTTCAGAGATCATGTTTTGAACTGAATCTTTTTTTTTTGGGGGGGGGGGATAAGGATCAAACCCAGGAACGCTTAACCACCAAGCCACATCCCCAGCCCTTTTTTATGTTTTATTTTGAGGCAGGGTCTCACGTAGTTGCTGAGGCCGGCTTTGAACTTGGGATCCTCCTCCCTTGACCTCCTGAGCCCCTGGGATTTCGAACTTACCTGAATCTTGAATACAAGCATATTAGACAAGGAAAAGCAGAATATATAAGAATATGGGGAGATACTTCAAGTAGTTTGCCCTGAAACATTTGCTGCAGCGTAAGGCAAATGTTAAGACGAGATCAAGCAAGAGAGGCAAGTAGGATCAGTTCAACAGAGCACCTCACCTGATATGCTGATAAAAACCAAAGTGGTGTACAAAGGCAATAAATAACACCGATAACCAGAGCTGTTCAAGTGAGTAATGAGGTGCAGAAGTCAGTATAATTTGCTGAAGAATGCAAAGGAGATGAAATAAAGCAACTAAATTGTTGTGTGAATAAATTTGACTGAGTGTATAAAAAGAGTAAGATGAAATTAAGGAAAGTGGTTTTGTTGTGTTTAAGGGTAAAAACCCTAATCATATAAATGTAAAGGGAGAAAACTTGAAAAAGGGTTTAATACAGAAGGGGCTATAACTGTGGAGAGTGTATGACATAAGAATCAAGAGCTAATAAAATGGTAGTTCTGATATATATGTATGTAATTTTAAGATTTATAATGTTAAATAACAAAATCAAGAGCTGAGAATGGGGAAGGCCTGCTCTTTTTGTACACTCATTAAGTGCATAACTATTTCAACTTTTAGAATAGTTGGCCTGGTGTGCGTGCTTTAGGAAGATTTATAATAGCAAATAAGATGAATTACAAGAAGACTACACAGAAAGCTGGGCACAGTAGCACATGCCTATAATCCCAGGGACTGGGGAGTTTAAGGCTGAGGGACCACTAGTTCTAGGCCAGCCTCAGTAACTTAGTGAGACCCTGTCTCAAAAATAAAAAGGGCTGGGGATGTGGCTCAGTGGTAAAGCATCCTGGGTTCCACCCCAACACTGAAAAAAGACTTATTTAGGAAGCCATGACAAAAGTCTAAAATAGAAGTAAGAGGAGGTATATTGCTGAGATTGGTGGCAGTAACTGTAATGTGAAGACATTAAGGACAAAAAGCCCCAAATGACTTTTAAGTTTTTATCCACTAAAAGAAGGGGAGGGGCTGGGTTGTGGCTCAGCAGTAGAGCGCTCACCTAGCATGTGAGAGGCCCTGGGTTTGATCCTCAGCACCATATAAAAATAAGTAAGTAAAATACAGGTATTTTGTCCAACTACAACTAGAAAATAAATGTAAAAAAAAAAGAGAGGAAAAAGACAAAAGAACAGCTGCTGTTAAAACATGCTAAAAAATTCGAGCATAGGACAACTACTTATTATAAAAAACTATCCATTCTAAAATGTCAATAATGCTGAGGTTGAAACACCATTTTTAAGACTATGAGTACTCAAGTTCAATTGGATCATCTAACTACTAAAAGACAAAATTCTTAAGCAAATATACAGAGGAAACACATAAGGTTTATCAATGCATATTATGAAAGTCCACTTTTCACTGTCTTACCTATAATTTATAGGTAAGCCTAATAAATATAATGATTTCAAGGCATCCAGCTTTTTAATCGAACGTATGGAGTAGATCCTATAGATAATCAGTTTTGAAAAAGTGAGGAAAAGATTAAACGTTAACAAAATTTTTGTGTTCAGTCATTAGTTTTTTCCAAAAATGAATGGTGGAACCATTCTCCCCCACCCCCAGGTTTCTCACAAATGTGCTTATTATGAGCCCTGCACAAATACAATATATATTACAATATATATACAAATACAATATATATATTTTGGAACGGGCTGAGTATTTTTAAAGGCACAAAACAATTGGGGTTTTCGAACAATAAAAAAATGGTAGTACAATAATGGTTGCTGAAACTACGGGAGGTTTCATCACATATGTTTACCATTTACTTTTAGGGACGACTCATTTGATATTTGTAAATCATTGGCTTAGCTTTTGAGCTTTACGTGGTCCATGGTTCTCGTTACAATCCTTTTTATTCTTTCAGGGGGCAAACAAGAACAAAAAAATTCTCCTACACAGACAATACATTCAGACAAACAAGTAGCCCACTAACCACTCTTCCAATGGGGGAAAAACCAGGGCTATAAAATGTGTAACTAAAAGGCATTTCCTCCCTGAATTTTTTTGATCAAAGGAATTGGAATTACGACTGTTTTAAAACATGCAACTGGCATTTCAAACCTCTACGCTGGGCGACGTACTGCAGGGAGTATGGAGAAAGAGTACCCCCATCAGTTCCCAAATCCTAAATTCTAAGGCCAGGATATGAGAAGGGCGTCCGAAAGGCCCTTTTCCAAAGCGGGATGGCTGAGAAGTCCTATTTTGGTCTCAGCTCTGACAAGGGAAAGGTTAACGAACACACAGCCTGTCCGTCACGTAGACAACTCTCTACCAGGGGTCGCAATTAAGCGCGCAGGCCCGACTTTCTTCGGAATCCAGGCTCCAGGTGTTCCACCCCGAGCCTGCCCTCGCCACGCAGCCCCTGAGGAGAGGGGCGTTCACCTACAAAGAGGCTTAAACTTCCCGGAGCCTCCAAAGGACGGAGAATTATCACCAGATATGAACATGTAAGCGAGGCGGCAAACCCCCAAAGCTTCCCCACCCAAGGAAAGCCTCTGGCCGCTAAGGTCCTTCCGTCTTGCTTCGCCTGGTCCAGCAACCCTTCCTCCGGTGCCCGCGCTTACCTAATACCAGTCGGGCCACGTCTGAAGGTAACAACATGATCCGAGTCGCAGAAGGAGCCAGAATAAGAGACGAGACTCAGGTGAAGGCAAACACAGCGACAGCTCCTGCGCCGCATCTCCCGGTTCCACTGGCGGCACTGAACCCGCGACAATTTGTCCCGCCTCTCTCGCCCGACAACAACCAATCGCTTCCGCAGGGCAAAGAAAGGCGCCGAAATGCCACCCGCCTCGGAGCTCCTTGGCGCTGTCGTCATTTCCGTCCGCAGAGTTGGAGGGGTGGGGCAGAAGAGGGTGAGGAGGTGGGGTGTCGGAGCCTCTGGGCGAGCCCTAGGCGTAAGGTAGCTCGCTATTGGTGGGCAGGGCGCAGGCGCGCCGTCTCTGACCAGGCGAATGTTTTGGGCGACCTAGTGTTTTGAGCTTAGAGCGCGTGATATTCCTGCGCATGAGCACACTGTGCGCTGCCGCTCTGCCAGCCTTTCTCCCGGGACTGAAGCTCCGCCGCCACGCTGCATTTGAGCCGGAAGCGGGAAAGACCGTGGATAACGGGTTGCGAAGCTGTGGTGGGGAGGAGGCCAGAGGAGCGTGGATTTGGGCTGCAGCCCTGCCGCCTCCAGATATACTACTTTGGCGGTCAGAGCGCGGCGGTAGGGACGGGGAGTCTACGCAGTGGCTTGTGCGTGGGAGTATTAGCGTGGTTCCAGTCGGTCCTGTTGCCCGGGAGCGCAGTCCCATGCATTGCTCTGGAGCTGCCCTAGCCTGTTGTCTTCACCCCTTGTTTCCGGCCGCCGGTCCTCATTATTCTTTCTCCTGTCCTTGTTCTCGGCCCCTAGCGGACTTTAAATTTGCTGGTGCATGCCTGTAATCCCAACTGCTTCCGGCGCCCTGGCAGAAGTGTCTTTAAGTTCAAGGCCAGCCTAGCTAGACCCTGTATCAAAAAATAAAAAAGGGGTTGTAGAGGTGGAATCCCTCGGGATTCAATAGCCAGGAACGGGAGCTGTGTGTGTGTGTGTGTGTGTGTTTGTGTTGAACCCTGTTACCTTACGGTTCAAATTTAAGTGACTTGACAAAGTCATTTTTTTCCACTCGTAATTGATACTTTCAGACAGCGACCGTTTATTGAGATTTAAACTTCAGCCTTGTCCAGATCATGGGCCCTGGAACCACAGTACCAGAGTTTGAATAATGATTTTAAGCTGTGTGACTTTTTGCTTAAAGAAGTGAAGATAAGTGAGCCTTAGCTGTTAATGTTTTTTCCTAGAGACAGATAAGTAGACAACTACAATTCAAGGTGATAATGTTATAAAAGAGTACTGTAGTGGTAGAGCAACAAGTTCTGTGGAAATGCAACCTGGGAGAATCAGTTTGACCTGGACATGACTGTGTAAATTGTTCTGGAGGGTGGTAGTAGTTTTCCAGACGGGGAAATGCGTGTAAAGACACAAAATGTAGCAAGTCCCTGAAGCCCAAGAGCAAGGTCTGGCATTGAATAAGATTTGGAGTCTTCAACACATTGAAGACAGCAACGAATGAGAGCAAGGAGACAAACACTTTATTTGAGGTGTGAGAGGAAGAACCATCAAAGAGACATATTAAACTGTCATGAAAAGGGGAATATGATAATTACTAACATGAACTGTTTTCAAGGCACTGTGTTAAACGTGACACTCCTTTGAGCTATATATGAGTATTGCTTTTTGTTTTGTTATTGAGAAAACGGATTTGGAGAGATTAATGAACAAACTTTGTCTATATTGTAGAGTTTTTATGTGACTGGATCAGGATTTTAACCAATACAATCTTACTATAGAGTTCACATGCTCTTAACCAATAGACAAGAATGGCATGTCAAGCCAGAGTTATTTCTCAGAAAACAGGATGTAGTCTTTGTGAAAGTCTTCAAAGAGATTTACTTGATTAAAATCTGAAAAGGAACATTGGATTGATCAATTCAAAGACTGTTACTTAGAAATCTGTATTATTTCAGTTGAATATTGGGAGTGGAACCTTTAGTTTCTCCAACATACCACACTCTTCTTGGGACTCTTTGGTTATACTAGTCTCTTTCCCTGCAGTGTTGGTCTTCTAGCTCCTTCTGTAATTGGCACCACTTCATTCAGATCTTGACTTTATGATAACTTCCTTTGAGATATGTTCCCTGACAGTTTATCTAACACCATCCTCGGTACTGTTATTTTCTTTTGTGTTTTTGTTGCCTTGAAGGCATATTGGAATTACCCATGGTTTTATCATTTTACTTGTTTATTTGTTTCTTTTCCTCTTCCCCTCGTATATCTCCATTAAGGGTAGGATTTGTGTTAGTTTAGTTCTTTTTTTGTTGTGGGGGAGGTTAGCTATCCCTAACATAGTACTTTGAACATAGTAGGTGTGAAGGAAATATTGTTTCACGTATCAATGAATGAACATCTTCTGTTTATGAAGATAATACTGAACTGCTTTTTTTTCACAAGAAAATTAGACTTTATCCTGCTACTATAAACAAAGAATAGATTTGAGTATTGGAACATTGTTTTGATATGTTCTAAGAAATATTTTAAATTTAAGTATTTTAAATTTAACTGCTATTGGAACATGCAGATATTAAGAAAAACCACTGTGCCTTTGATGACAATATGCTTGTTAATAACACAGTCTAAGTTATGTAAAGGATGGAAGTGTAATTCAATGGTAGAGCATGTGCTTAGCATTTGTAAGGCCCTGGGATCAGTCCTTAGCATGAGAAAAATATATAAATGAAGTAAACGATTACATAATTATTATTACTATTATTAATATTTTATATGTATATTTTTTTACAGATAAGAATGTTCTGAAATCCTGAACCATGAGTTTAGCACTTAATGATCTGCTTATTTGCTGCCGGCAACTAGAACATGATAGAGCTACAGAACGAAGGGTAGTAAATGGCTTAGATTTAATTTTTCCTTGAAATTGAATGTGATCGGTAATATATTATCATGTTCATTTTTGTTTTCAGAAAGAAGTTGAGAAATTTAAACGCCTGATTCGGGATCCTGAAACAGTTCAACATTTAGATAGGCATTCAGATTCCAAACAAGGAAAATATTTGAATTGGGATGCTGTTTTTAGGTATTGTACATTTAAAATTGTCTTTGCTTTGTCTTTCAGTTTTATTTCTGTTGAGATATTATTTTTGTAAGGCTTTGCTACCTGTGTTTTATTGTGCCTTGCATATGAAGTTAGCACTTAATGATTATCCAAAGCATTATATTTAAAGGATGCTTATTATATGGAATGCTTTAAGTATTAAATCAGTGTTCCACAAAATGTCTTATACATGTCCCACTGATATTGAGAAAGAATTCCTTTCATATGGATTAGTTTGTAAGAATTCATTGCAAATTAGAGGAAAAATTTGAAGTTATAACAAATACTTAATTGTTATTTTGACATCTTTATTACTGGAATTATAAGCAGCTGCCATGGGTTAAGTTATAGTAAAACAGGTGAAAGAAATATTAGGATACTTTGAGATGAATACAGTTAAAAAATAAAATCTTAGGCAATGAAAAGATATCCTTGGATAGAACGAAGTGGCAAACAGGGTTGATGGGTTTTTACATTGAGACATGATTTTCAGTTATAAAGTCCATTTGTAGCAGTTTGTAAGTCTTAGGAAAGATGAAATAGTTAAAGTTAATGTAGAATATTGAGGGCATTAAATAACTTGAAACAATATTTGCAGTCAAGAGGAAATAGGAATATTTAGTTGTCTTTTTTTAGCTCTTATTTGGTACTACACTGTTACAGATTTGAATAAATGTGACATGAAAAATGCATGTTCCTTGTTCTCTGGTTATTTGGTTTATTTTAGATACCACTAATACAGTCATTACATAAAGGTGAGTACTTTTTTGTGTTAGCTGATTAGGTAGGCCAAATTGGCACCTGATACTACTGGCTAGTCATGAAGGTAGAGCTTCACTTAAAGGCTATAGGTATGATCAGGTAGTTAGAAAGGAGGAAGAGAGGGTTGTAAGCCCTCAGTAATATTGTGAACTTTTAATGACAAAATGAGAAAGCAAGTAATAAAATAAAAAGTCAGGAAGGCTACAGATTGAGAACATTGCAGGCCAGACTCTATACTGGTGTTGTAGAGGTTAGGCCTTGAAAAAGGGATTTGTTTCAGTTAACTGGTACATTGAGCAAAGCAATGTGGTTTTAAAAGATGTTCTTTGTGATGACATTAAGAACATTTTAAAATTATAAATATTTAAGCATAAATTTTTTTCTGGAATTCTATTTCATTTTCTTGAAGATTTTTGCAGAAATACATTCAGAAAGAAACAGAATGTCTGAGGACAGCAAAACCAAATGTATCAGCCTCAACACAAACCTCCAGACAGAAAAAGATGCAAGAAATCAGCAGTTTGGTCAGATACTTCATCAAATGTGCAAATAAAAGTAAGCAACATTATTTATTTGAAATAAATGGTTTAATAAGCTACCATACAAAAGTTTGATCTGAATATGATAACATAAGTATGTTAATTATAGCTTCTAGATATATAATGAATTTTAATACTGTAGGTTCAAATATTTTGGAGAATTTATTCAAGCTTAAAATGATAAAATCTTAGAATTAAAAGGATTAAAAATTATTTCAATTCCTCATTCTTGTATCCCCCTCTACATCCCAAGCACTCAGATACAAATACTGTGTAAATGACTGAATATACCATTTCAACTTTCTTTTCTATCTTTGAACAGCTTTATTTAAACCCTGTCTGTTTTTTGTTAGTGCTTCTAAGAATACACAAAAATACCTACTTAATCATGTTTTTATCATGAGATCTTTTGGGGTATTTGAAGATAGCCATAGTATTTCCCTTGAGTCCTCTTAGGTAAATATATCTCTTTCTTTAACTCATATGTCTTAGTTTTTATTTCACTCTCTTCTGAATACTCTTTTCTTTTTAAATATTTATTTTTTAGTTGTAGATGGACATAGTACCTTTATTTATTTATTTTTAGGTGGTGCTGAAGTTTGAACCCAGAGCCTTGCATGTGCTAGGGGAGCACTATACTGAGCCACAATCCCAGCCCCCCTGAATATTCTTTAGTTTAATTATATCTCCCGAGGTGTGGTGATCAATTTTTTGGGTATATTCTGATGAGTACAGATAGAACAGGATTTGCATATTTTTTATTGTATATTTTTACTAATTCTTTCTGAGATCACATTAATTTCTTTGGCAAGCAAAACCCATCCTCAGCTAATGTTGTGTTTACTATCACTTAAGAAAAATGACAGCAACAAAACCCAGGTCTTTTTAGCTACTGATAAGCAGTATATCTCCCATATTGTAGAGCTGAACTTGTACAGTGGTATTTTTTAATCAAAATATAGGTAAGCTTTTGTAAGGAAATGGGCATTTACTTAGTGCTGAAGAAGAAACATTTGTTTAGGGACTTCTGGGCTCAGACTCTGTAGTCCTTGCAGTTAAGGATATGATTTTGGTAGCAACTTTATGAATCAGAAAACTCAGATGTTTGTAAATATTTAAACACTTGTTTTAATATTTATTTTTTAGTTGGACACAATAGTTTTATTTTGTTTATTTTTATGTGGTGCTGAGGATCGAACCCAGGGCCTCGAAAGTGCTAGACAAGCACTCTACCACTGAGTCACAACCCCAGCCCCCCATGTCCAGATTTTGACGAACTTGGTTAGCATTGGTATCCATAAATGGTATGATAGAAACAAGACATTAGGGGGGAGAAAAACAAGGGAAAGGCATCTGGGAAAGAACAAATAAGGAAATATTTTTCATTCCTTTATGTTAGCATTTGTCTGCATCTGCACAAAGCAGAGAGCGTAGAAAACAAGAAGCCAACCTGTGAAAAATGTTCAGTTCCATGAGCTTCCATGAAGTTTCTGTAAGCATCTTAGGTCTTTTTAAGACAGATTTTTTTTTTGGTCATAAAAACTGCTCTATATAAGCAATTGCTCTACCACTAAGCTACTCCCCTGATATAAGACAATTTTTATTTTTAGGGAAAAAAATATATGTCAGCGTGATTTTTTTTTTTTTTTTTAGTATAATTCTTGAAACACTTCTCCAATTTGGCAGAGAACAGAATATATTGGAATAAACAACATTGAAAAATATGATTTCAGCCTAATATTAGTTTACATAGCTATTTATGGGGATATAAAGATTAATTCCCTTCCCTAAGGATTTGATAAAACAACATAGATGATAAAAACATTTTTGTAGGAGAGAGATGCACATGATGTCAAGAATATCATATGGGGGCCAGGCACAGTGGCACATGCCTGTAATCCCAGTGACTTGGGAGGTTGAAGCAGGAAGATCGCAAGATAAAGGCCACCCTCAGCTTAACAAGACTGTAAGCAACTTAGCAAGACACTGTCTAAAAATAAAAAGGACTGGGGATGTAGCTCAGGATAAAGCACCCTTGTGTTCAATCCCCAGTATCAAAAAAAAAAAAAAAAAGGTTCATGTGGTAGTACAGTTCATCTTGGTCAGGTGCTTAAAATTATGAAAAACTTAGGGAATAAGGTATATCAGTGTATAAGTCATTATTGAAATTATGATAACATTTGATCTATTATGTCAATATGAATTACTAAAATAGTTATTTTTAAATATAGTTTTTATACCTTTAAGAATATATATTAAGGCTGAATTTTCAGAATCTCAAATAATATGCTATTAAAATTACGCCTTACATGTTTGTACAATGTTTGTATATCTATTGTGGAACTTGGAAGAATGTTTATTTTTCAGTGTAAAGAGCCTTCTTGTAATCTTGTTATTCTAATAAATTCATTCTTTATAAAAGTGGGAAGGAATTTTGCATCATTTTAAGTCTAATGCTAGAACTGTGAATGTGAATTAGTAAGGATAGAATAATTATTGATTTTGCTGTATATTCCTGCAGGGTTTGACAAACTTCATCTGTAGATGGATTAGATAGTAAATATTTTTACTTTACAGACCAGGTGTTCTTTGCCTTAATTACTCTGTTGTTTTGGCCTGAAAGCAGCTTTACACAATGGGCATGCATGTGACTCTATTCGAATAAAACTTTATTATGGGGCTCAGTGGTAGAGCGCTTGCCTAGCATGTGCGAGGCCCTGGGTTCAATCTGGAGTACCACATAAAAATAAATAAATAAAATAAAGGTATTGTGTTCGACTACACCTCAAAAGTAAATATTTTTTTTTTTTAAAAACTTTATTTACAAAAACAGACAACTGGCTGACTTTGCTCTTGGGCCATAGGTGTGTGTTTTTTTGTTTTGTTTTGTTTTTGTAGATGGACACAATATCTTTATTTTATTTATTTTTTTTAATGTGGTGCTGAAGATCAAACCCAGTGCCTCACACATGCAAGGCAATCACTCAACCATGAGCTACCACCCCAGCCCTTGGGCCATATTTTTTAATCCTTGTTCTGTGAAAAGGAGAGATTAATGTCCCAAATGTTGTTATTTAAGTATTTTTGATTCCAAGTTTTTTTTTTATCAGGGATTGAATCCAGTTGTATTTAACCACAGAGCCATATCCCCAGCCCTTTTTATTTATTTATTTATTTTATTTAGAGACAGGGTCTCCCTCAGTGCTTAGGGCCTTACTAAGTACTGAGGCTGACTTTGAGCTTATGATTGCTCCTGCCTCAGCCTCTCAAGTAACTGGGATTACAAGTGTGTGCCATTACATTCAGCACAAGTATTCTTAATTTAAGATTTTAAATCTAGTGATTTACTATACAGATAGAGTATGTGCTAGAGAAGAATCTAATGTTGCTGCTAGTTTATTGATGAGAGAAATATTTTTATGTGTTTCTTTGTTTTATTTTTAAATAGGAGCACCCAGACTGAAATGTCATGAACTCTTGAATTATATCATGGATACAGTGAAAGATTCATCCAATGGTGTTATTTATGGAGCTGATTGTAGCAACATACTACTCAAAGACATTCTTTCAGTGAGAAAATACTGGTGTGAAATATCACAGCAACAATGGCTAGGTATGTTTTGAAGGTTGCTATTTGTGATTTTTTTCCTCATGACAGGACTTTCACCAATAAAAGCATTCATAGTGTATCTGTATCGCCCAAATGACCTCACACTTTCATAGTACTTTAGTGAAAGAAATTGAGTATCAGTCTTTTGATGTGATTTTACCATCTTGTATATTCTGTGATATTTGCTCTTTAATTTTAAACAAAATGTCCTTAATTTTCATTTACTACATACTTTCTGAAGTATTAATCCACTAATGTTATGGAAAGGACAAGATATAGAAGTATCAATTGGATTAGGGAATTAACAGGTTCCTGGTAAGATAATGGAAATCAGTGTATTAGAATGAAATATACAAGATCCAGTGATTTACTAGATAGATAGAATGGGTGTTAGGCAAGAATCTAGTGTTTCTAGTTTATTGATCAGAGGTACTCAATGATCATGGAAAAAGGAAATTATGGTCAGAATCTGAAATATTTCAGTTTATTGATTTTAAAAGTGGAACAATTCTGAGAGAATTTAATGGATTAAAGTGGGATTTGCCATTATCGAGGTGATTTTAAGCCAGATGTTAAAGTCTACTAATCCACTAGCTCTGAAAATTTAGAAACTTAAGACTTTTTCATTAAAAAATACTAAGGCTGATTTTTGTTAACTAAATTAAAAGACATTTACCTATATTTGTTGTTAATTTTATGATTTCAAAATGAGATGTATATGAATTACAAAGCCATGAATTAGTGCCCTCACTTCTGCATTATTCTACTTTTCCAAATGAATTAAGGAATTCTCAATAGTTGCAGTAATTTCTTGTGAGTTATTTGGGCTGTTGCTGTAAACAGCTGTTGCTGTTCCATCAAACAATGGACTCAAGTAAGCCAATGATACCTACCATTCTCAGCCAGATGTCTCACCAGAGTGGTCTAATGATATTTTGTATATCTGGGAACTTTAGATTATTGCTTACGACTGATTATACTGTAACAGGGCAGTCCTTCCCTCAGTCTCTTTGGTATGATTCTTCCATATCATTTGTTGTCTAACCTGCTTTTTGTTCTTTAAAAAACTAGTGTTACTTCTTATTATCAGTCTTATTTTCAAGTAATTTTTGTAATTCCCTTTTCTCAGGCTTGCTTCTTGATTGAGGACTGTTCAAAAAGTGAAATCTATGCTCAAAATGTGTTTGGTAGAAGTAGTAATTTAAGCCATGGTTATGATATTTTTTTATGGGAAGAATTTAGAATGAGATGAGAACATACCCTAAGACTGAGCCGTCATCTCCATATAAATTTTGGAATTAGCTTATTGATTTCTACAAAATATCATGCTGAAATTTTCATAGATTTTTTTTATTGAACAATTAAGAATGTGTAGCCATCTTAACAATGTGGAGTTACTCAATCCATGAATATGAAATCTCCATTTATTTAGATCTTTTGATGTTTTTCATTAGTGTCCTATTACTGTCACCTGACAGATTTTATACATGTTTTGTTAGATTTGTATACTGCAGTAGTTTGTAAATTGCACTGTTTTTTAAATTAATTGGTTAATAAATTTTTAAAAAAATTTTTTTAATTTGTTGTGATTAGTTATACATGACAGTAGAATGCATTTAGACACATTGTACACAAATGGAGCACAACTTCTTCTCTGGCTGAACATAGTGCAGACACATTGGTAGTATAATCATACATTCAGCCTTTGGATTTGAGGGTTTGGCTTATTTCAGTTAGCATGATATTTTCCAGCTTCATTTACCTGCAAATGCCATACTTTCATTTTTTTAAGGCTGAGTAATACTCCACTGTGTGTATGTATCACATTTTCTTTACCCATTTATCTGTTGAAGGGCATCTAGGTTGGTTCCATAGTTTAGCTATTGTGAATTGAGCTGCTAGAAACATTGATGTGGCTGTGTCTCTGTAGTTTGCAGATTTTAAGTTCTTTGGGTATAAACTGAGGACTGGGATAACTGAGTCAAATGGTGGTTCCATTCTAAGTTTTCTGAGTAATCTTCATACTGCATTCCACAGTGGTTGCACCAATTTGCAGTCCCACCGGCAGTGTCTGAGTGTACCTTTTCCCCTACATCCTCACTGACACTTATTGTGGCTCACATTCTTGATAGTTAAATTGCGCTGTTTTTGAAGTTTCGTTTTCCAAGTCATTCAGTGCTATTATACTGATGTACAATTGATATTTGTATCTTTTTAAAAAAAATTTTAAATTTTTATTCATTTATTTTTTGGGTATTGGGGATTGAACTTGGGAACATTCAGCCACTGAACCACATTCCCAGCCCTAATTTATATTTTATTTAGAGACAGAGTCTCACTGAGTTGCTTGGTGCCTCGCTGTTGCTGAGGCTGGCTTTGAACTTGAGATCCGTTCGTGTCAGCCTCCTGAGCCACTGGGATCACAGGTGTGGGCCACTGTATCCTAGCACTTCGTTAAAATCTTCTGTTACTTGTAAGGCCTTTGTGTGTGTGTGTGTGTGTGTGTGATTTTTCTTCGTAGATAATCATGACACCTGCAAGTAGTAATTTTTTTCTTCTTTCTGAACCATGTGGCTTTTATTTTTTTCTAATCTGGCTAGAATCATCAGTATTTTCCACTCCATGGTTAAATAAGTTTAAGAAAATTTATGATTTTTAACCATTTTTAAACATATAGTTCAGTAGCATTAAGCACATTCACATTGTAACACCACACACACACATACACACACACGCACACAAAAATCCCTAACATTGTTGTGTAACTATCCCTTCTACCTCCAGAACTTTTTTTTTCTATTCATTTGCTATGGTTTGGATATGGGTTGAGTTCATCCACACAAGGGTTCATGTGTTGGAGACTTGGTTCTTAATATGGCTGTGTAGAACTAAAGTCTAGTGTTAGATTATGGGAGGCATGCCCTTGGGAGGGATTTAACATAGTTCCTGGGATCTTCATTTAGCTCCTGAAAACACAAGGGGTTATTAAAAGCCTGAGCTTGACCCCTGAATCTCTGGCTTCCTCTGACTATATGTTAGCTCTTCCCCGACCCAACCCCCTCTCACATGCATTCCCATCATTGAGGTTCCATCTGCCTTGAGACCATCATCAGACCCCAACCTCCAGAACTGTGAGCTCAATAAACCTCTTTTTATAAAGTTATTTGTCTTCAGGTGTTTCATTATAGTAACAGGAGATGAACTCATAACACCATCAAATAGTAATTCTCTATTTGCTATTCCCACTGGCTCCTTTTTTTTAAATTTATTTTTTATTGGTTGTTCAAAACATTACAAAGCTCTTGATATATCATATTTCATACATTAGATTCAAGTGGGTTATGAACTCCCATTTTTACCCCAAATACAGATTGCAGAATCACATCGGTTACACTCCTGACAGCTACTATTCAACTTGTTTTTTTAAATGTTTTTATTTATTTATTTATTTTGCATTACAATTCTTAATACTATTCAACTTTGAATTTGAAGTTCTAGATTATTCATTGTTATGGAGTAGATGCTTGTGTTACCACAAAATTTGTGTTAAAGTCTAATTCCCTAATGTGAGGATATTTGGAATTGTGGCATTTGTGAAGTCATTAGGTCATGAGACCAGACAGCTAGCTTTCTCTCTTTCTGCCATATGAGAATACAGGTAGAAGTCAGCAGTTTGCAATGCAAAAGAGGATTACCAGAAGTGGACCATACCTGCACCCTGATTTCACACTTCCATTCCCCAGAAATGTGAGAAATAAATTTCTGTTGTTTATAAGCCAATATATGATAGTTAATAGCAACCTGAACAAAGCAGACAAAAGCAGTATTTGTCCTTTGCAATTGGCTTATGACATTTACCAAATGTCATTGATGCTCATCCATCTTGTAGCAGCAGATCAGACTTTCCTTCACTTTTAAGACTCAACAATATTTGAACAAAATGTCACATTTTGTTTATTCATTGATGGACACTTAGGTTTCTACTTTTTGGTTATTATGAAGAATACTGCTGTGTACAAATATCTCTTGGGTTTCCTGCGTTCATTTCTTTCAGATTTATATTCAGAAGTGAAATTGCTGATATGATAATTCTATATTTAATTTTTGAGGAACCAAGATATGTTTTCTCCAGAGGCTGCTCCATTTTACATGGATAAGGGTTTAAATTTCTTCACATTTTCACTACTTATTTTCTCTGTTTTTTGAATGATAAAGTAAAATGGTGTTTCATTTGCATTTCCTTAATGACTAGTGATGTTGAACTTTTCATGTTTATTGTCAGTTTATATTCTTATAGAGAAATATTTAAGTTCTTTGTTCTTTTTTATTATTTTTATTTATTTATTTTTTTAGTAATTTTAGGTTCATAGCAAAGTTGAGAATTTATAGATCTCTCATATATTCCCCACAACCCCAGTTCTTAGTCTCTTCCATTATCAACATTTCCTATCCTTTGCCTATTTTTAGTCAGGATTGTTTTTGTTGTAGGAGTTTTAAAAAATATAGATATTAATTTCTTACCAGATGTATAGTTTGCAAATATTTTCTCTTGTTCCAGGGGTTGCTTTTTCATTGTTGATAGTGTCTTCTGATGCACAAAAAACTTTTTAATGAGATGAAGCCCAATTTATTTTTTCTTTTGTTGTTCTATCAGAGAAATCATTGCCAAATCTATAGCCTAGTGTTATGAAACTCTTCCCCTTTGTTTTTTCCCCAAAGTTTTTGTTTAATAGCTTTACCACCAGTATGATATTGAATAACAGCAATAAGAATAGACAAATTCGCCTTCCTCTGATCTTATGGAAACCATTCAGGGTTAGACCAATAAGCAAGCTATTAGCTATCAATACAGGTTGAGGATAGCTCTTCTATTCATTGTTACTAGTATTTTTTTAAATTATGAATGGATGTTCAGTTTTTTAAGTGTTTATTGATATGATTATCTAAGGTTTTTTTTTTTTTTGTTAGTCTGATGACTTACAATGATGGATTTTTCAAATATTTAGCCAACCTCAGTTCCCACGATATACACCATTGGGATATTGATTTCAGCATGATTCCCTGCTTTTTCCTCTGCCTTTTCCTACCTCTCTTTCCTTCCCTCTCCCATTCTCCTTCATCTACTCTACTAGACTTTCTTTTACTCAGCTATTAATTTTTATTTGATTGGTTCTTTATCTTATCCTATCTTTCCCTCTTCCTTTCCTTTATTTCACTCTATCTTAATATTTGACCTTTGAGTTTCTGAGTTTGGCTTATTTCACTTAGCATGATATTCTTCATTTCCATCCATTTACTGGCAGATGCCATAGTTTCATTCTTTATTATGGCTGAGTAGAACTCCATTGTAGAGATATACCCCAGTTTCTTAATCTGTTCATCTATTGATGGGCATATGGATTGATTCCATAATTTAGCTATAGTGAATTGTACTGCTATAAACATTTAGTTGGCTGTATCGCATAGTATGCTGAGTTTAGATCTTTTGGGAAAATACCAAGGAGTGGGATAGCTGGGTCATAAGCTGGTTCCACCCCTAGTTTTTTGAAGAACCTCGATACTTCTTTCCAGTGTGGTTGTTCTAGGCTGCAGTCCCACCAACAATGTACAAGTGTACCTTTTCCCCCACAACCTCACCAGCATTTGTTATTTATATTTTTGATCATTGGAGTGAGGTGAAATATTAATGTAGTTTTGGTTTTCATTTCCTTGATTGCTAGAGATGTTGAGTATTTTTTAAAAATATATTTGTTGGCCATTTGTTTCTTTTTTTGAGAAGTTTCTGTTTTAGTTCCTTGTCCATTTATTCATTGGGTTATTTGGAGTTTTTTGGTGTTAAGCTTTGAGTTCTTTATATATTCTGAATATTAATCCTCTAGTGGAAGTGTAGCTGGCCAAGATTTTCTCCCATTCTCTAAGCTCTCACTTCACACTCTTGATCATTTTCTCTGTTGTGCAGAAGTTTTGTAGTTTGATGGCATCCCACTTACTGATTTTTGGTTTTATTTCTTGCACTTTATGGGTTTTGTTAAGGAAGTTGGTGCCTGCACTTACATGATGGATTGTTGACCCTGTGTTTTCTTGTAGCAACTGTCAGATTTTTGGTCTAATTCCTAAATCTTTGATTCATTTCAATTTGAGTGTTTGTTCAGGGTGAGATACAGGGGTCTAGTTTAATTTTTCTACATATGGCTCATCCAGTATTCCCAGCACTATTTTTGTCAAATATCAGACAACTGTAGGTATGTGGGTTTGTCTCTGTGTCCTCTATTCTGTTCCATTGGTCTTCATGTCTATTTGGTGCCAGTACCATGCTGTTTTAGTTATTACAGCTGTGTAGTATATCAGTTCAGGTGTTGTGATGTCTCCTGCTTCACTTTACTTTTCTTGCTTAGTATTGTTTTGCCTATCCTGGGTGTCATTCTTCCAAATGAATTTAAGAATTGTTTTTCTTAATTCTGTGAGGAACGCCATTCATAGACACACACATATTTATACACACACACACACACGTATATATATTGTTGATATTTTGATGGAGATTGTGTTGAATCTGTATGTTGCTTTTGATAGTATGGCCATTTTGACAATATTGATGCTGCCTGTTCGAGAATATGGAATGTCTTTCCATCTTCTAAGGTCATTTTCAGTTTGTTTTCCTTCTTCAATGATTTATGATTTTCACTGTGGATCTCATACACCTCCTTAGTTAGATTAATTCCTAAGTATTTGTTTGTTTGTGAAGGGGATGGTTTTTCTGATTTCTTCCTTAGCTGAATCACTCTTGGAGTATAGTTAGGCTATTGATTTATGGGTGTTGATCTTGTATCCTGCTACTTTGCTAAATTCATTTAAAGGCTCTGGTAGAGTGTTTTTGGGTTTTCTAGATATAGGATCATATCATTGGCTAACAGAGATAGTTTAACAACTTCTTTTCTATTTGTATGCCTTTGATTTCTTTTTCTTGCCTCATCACTTTGGCTAATGTATCAAGGACTGTATTGAATAAGAGTGGTGAGAATGGACAGTCTTGTCTTGTTCCTGATCTTAGAGGAAATGTTCTTAGTTTTTCTCATTTAGTATCATGTTGGATTTGGGTTTGTCATAGATGACCTTTACAATGTTGAGGTAAAGATGACCTTTACAATGTTGAGGTAAAGTTCCTTTTATCCCTCCCTAGCTTCTCCAATGTATTTTATATGAATGGTTTCTGGATTTTATCAAAAGACCTTTTCTGCATCTATTGAGATGATCATGTGATTTTTGTCTTAATTCATTAAGTGGTGAATTACATTATTATGTTGAACCAACCTTGTATCCCTGGAATGAAACTACTTGATCATGATGTTTTATCTTTTTTTCCCCCTTTTTGATGTGTGTTTTTTTAATGCATTTGCTAATTTTATTAAGGATTTTTGCATCTATATTCATCAGGGGTATTGGTCCATAGTTTTCTTTCCTTGATATGTCTTTGTCAGCTTTGGAATCATGGTTATACCCATTTCATAAAATTTATTTGGGAGTGTTCCCTCCTTTTCAGTTTTAGAGAATAATTTGAGAAAAATTAGGGGTGGTTCTTCTATAATAGTTTGGTAGAACGCAGCTGAGAATCTGTCAGGTCTTGGACTTTTCTTTTTTGGAAGGCTTTAATTGCTGTTTCAATTTTGTTACTTGATATTGGTTTGTTTAGATTTTCTGTATCTTCCTGATTGAATTTGTGCAGGTTGTATGCATCTAGAAATTTATCATTGTCTTCAATATTTTTAAGTTGTTAAACTAGGAGTATAAATTTTCTAAAAATGTTCTGATAATCCTCTGGATTTCAGAATGGTCTGTGGTGATATCTTCTTTTCGTCTCTGATCATAGTGATTTGTATCTTCTCACTGTTTCTTTTGTTTGCATATCTTTTGTTCTTTTGTTTAGTTTGGCTAAACTAAATCTTTCCAAAGAACCAACTTTTTATTGCATTGATTCTGTGAACATTACGATATAAATGTTCTTTATACCTGTAGTTTGTATCTCCATGTTCTCTTCTATCCCAATAATTCTTAGGTTTGGTCATTTAATGTTCTTGCAGAGTTCTTGTATATTCTGATCATGTGCTATAATTTTTTTCCCTTTACTGCCTTCTGTGTACTTAAGATCATATAGCCTGTTCCAGACCTGAAGTTCTGTCTTCTAGGGCTGAGGTTCTTTTATCAATGCATTCTTATTTGTTTCTGATGCCTTCAAGTGCTTAAAAAGCATCTCTTTGCCTCTAGTGGCCTAGGACAGCTGAGGCAGGAGCCCTGTTTGGGACAAGCATACAGGCGTTGTGATCGACAGACACACAGAAAAAAACAAACATGACCACAATATCCCAAAAAGCATATATACTCTACTTAGGCTGGGACGGAAGAAACCTGAGTAAAACAGGTGGGGGTGGACCATACCCAGGGGGGATTCAACTGGAAGACAAAGGTGAGTCCCACTCACTTCTCCTTTGTGTCTGGCAGCACTAGAGGCAAAGAGATGCTTTTTAAGCACCAGCGAGCTCCGTGCAGTTTCTGGATCAGTGATGATTCGGCAACTTTTGTTTTGTTTTGGGGTACCTGGGATTGAACCCAACAGCACTTACCACTGAGCCACATCTTGGACCCTATTTTATTATTATTATTTTTTTGTATTTTATTTAGAGACAGGGTCTCATTGAGTTGCTTAGCACATTGCTTTTGCTGAGGCTGGCTTTGATATGAAGATCCTCCTGCCTCAGCCTCCGGAGTTGTTGGTATTACAAGCTTATGTCACTGCGCCTGGTTTTGGCAACATTTTTTTTCTTTTTTATTCTAATTTGTTATATATGATAGCAGACTGCATTACAATTCATATGACACACATAGAACACAATTATTCATATCTCTGATTGTATACAAAGTATATTCACACCATTCCTGTCTTCATACATGTACTTAGGGTAATGATGTCCATCTCATTCTACCATCTTTCCTAACCCTATCCCCCCTCCCTTCCCCTCCCTCCACTTTGCCCCATCTAAAGTTCCTCCATTCCTCCCATACTCCCCCTCTCAACCCCACTATGAATTAGCCCCCTTATATCAGAGAAAACATTCGGCATTTGGTTTTATGGGATTGGCTAACTTCATTTAACATTATCTTCTCCAGCTCCATCCATTTACCTGCAAATGCCATGATTTTATTCTCTTTTATTGCTGATAATATTCCATTGTGTTTATATACACCACATTTTCTTTATCCATTCATCTACTGAAAGGCATCTAGTTTGGTTCCACAGTTTAGCTATTGTGAATTGTGCTGCTGTAAACATTGATGTGGCTGTGTTCCTGTTGTATGCTGTTTTTAAGTCCTTTGTGTATAGACCAAGGAGTGGGATAGCTGGGTCAGATGGTGGTTGCATTCCCTGTTTTCCAAGGAATCTCCATATTGCTTTCCATATTGGCTGCACCAATTTGCAGTCCCACCAGGAATGTATGAGTGTGTGAAAAAGGAAAAGCCAACACTGCAACCCAATAAAAGATATTTATTGGGTTTCTCAGAAAACGACAGGTTTTCTTGCAGCCCAATCATTTATAAAAGGCCAGGATTTCTCTCAGCCTACTATTTTCACTTGTGTCAAATGTTCCTCTTCATGTTGTTTTTGGGACTGGGAATCTGAAGCAGAAAGGAAAAGACTGCTGTCATTTTATGAGGCATAAACTCTTTTTTCTTTGATCAAGAATGCCTTGTGCCCAGTTAAATCTCCTCCTTCCAAAAAGAATCTCATGTCATTTGTCAGCATCCATGAAAATGCCATGTTATTTAATAGGTTATAAATAGATTAAAATCTAAACCTTCATAGTTCATGAATTATTTGCATATATTATTAATCAAACAGCATTAATATAAAACCAAAACTGTGGAGTGTGTACTTTGTCATATGTGCTTTATGCATAGATCAAGGAACATGGGCTTAGAGAAGTTAGGTAACTTATCTGAAGTCTGTCTCTTAGACTAGTGCTTTTACACTAAATATTGATTGAATACTTTTAGACTGTTGAATGTAAATTAGAACAATTTTTAATTGTTTTCCTTATGTTAGATTGTGAGATATTTCTATTGAATTGTGACATTTAACATTTGCTTTGATTTTTCTTTTTTTTTTGGAAATAATCGGTTCCAGGTGTGGTGGTGTACTTGCAATCCCAGTGACTCAGGAAGGTGAGGCAGGAGAATCTCTAGTTTGAGTCTAACCTCAACGACTTAGTGAGACCCTATAAATAAAAAATAAAAAGGACTAGAGATTGTAGCACCGTGATAAAGCACCCCTAGGTTTGATCCTCAGTATTGAAAAATAAAAATAATAATGGTAGTATCATTCGTGTGTGTGTGTGTATGTGTGTGTAAATAAATAAATAATGTGTTTTGTTTTTGTTTTAGAATTATTCTCTGTGTACTTCAGACTGTACCTCAAACCTTCCCAAGAAATTAATAGAGTTTTAGTGGCTAGAATAATTCATGCTGTTACCAAAGGATGCTGTTCACAAACTGATGGATTAAATTCTAAATTTTTAGATTCTTTCTCCAAGGCTGTTCAGTATGCAAGGTAATTTAATTTCTTTTTGTGTTGGCTTTTTAAATTTGTGTGTGTGTCTTATTTTAAATATAGTAAATAAAACTACTGCCTTTTAAAAATGATTATTTTGATTCTATAAATTTGTGGAGTATAATGTGATAATTTAATACATATATGCAGTATATAATGATCAAATCTGGGTAGTTAACATTTCCATTTCCTTATACATTAATTTTTTTTTTACTCATACGTATTCGAGAGAGAGAGAGAGAGAGAGAGAATGAATTTTTTAATATTTATTTTTTAGTTCTTGGCGGACACAACATCCTTGTTTGTATGTGGTGCCGAGGATCAAACCCGGGCCGCACCCACACCAGGCGAGCGCGCTACCGCTTGAGCCACATCTCCAGCCCCTACTCATACGTATTCTTAGGTTACTGTGTGATATTTAGGTACATGTAAGAAACTAGATTCATTTTTTTACCTGTTCAAAAATAAACTCAGAGTGGATCAAAGGGAAACATTGGTAAAGCAAACAGTTTTACAATTTTTTGAGTAGACCCCAAAAGCGGAAATAGACAAAAGAGGGCTATGTTAACTAAGAACACTCTGCCCAACAATCAACAATATGAAGAGACAACCTAATGAAAGGGAAAACTTTTATTTAAAAAATTATGTATTTATTTTTTATCTGTTTAACTTAATTGTATATGACAGCAAAATGCATTTCAATTCATTGTACAGAAATGGAAAGCAATGTTTCAATTGTCTGGTTGTATATCGAACAGTCATACATGTACCTAGGGTAATGATGTCCATCTCATTCTACCATCTTTCCTACTCTCATAATAGAAAGGAATAACTTTTTTTTTTTCAAACTTTTCATTTGACAAAGGATTAATATCTAGAATATAAAAAGAACTTAAAAACTCAACAAAAATACAAAAAACTGGGCAAAGGATTTGAATTGAATACTTCTCAAAAGAAGAAATTCAGGGGCCAGTATATTATTGAGAGATGCTCAGCCTCATCAGCTGTTGGGAAAATGCAAGTCAAAACCACTGCAAGAGATCATTTCATCTCCTTTAGAAGACCTATTTTTATTTTTTTATTTTATTTTTTTTTTGGATATGGGGGATTGAACTCAGGGGCACTCAACCACTGAGCCACATCCACAGCCCAGTTTTGTATTTTGTTTAGAGACAGGGTCTCACTGAGTTGCATAGGGCCTCTCTATTACCAAGGCTTGCTTTGAACTCCCGATGCTCCTGCCTCAGTCTCCCGAGCTACTGGGATTGAAGGTGTGCTCTACCGCGCCCAGCAAAAGAGCAGTTTTTTAACATGCAAAAATGTTAAAAAATTATGGCAGGGGTTTTGAGAAAAGAAAACTCTCATGCTTTGTTGGTCGGAAGGTAAAAAACTTTCTTTTAAATAACGCATTGACCCATTGTAACAAAATCAGTAGATTCCTGAAGACTCGGAGCAAACACTCACTGAATTTAACTCAGTATGTGGAACATTAAATGATATTAAGTGGGATATCTGTCCTGTTAGAATAATGAATCTAGGAAAGTTATATATCCTCCAAATAATTTTATCTTTTCCATTTTGACGATAGATGTAGTATATTGAGAATAAAGTAAACATATATTTTGGAAGTTTTAATATACATTTGTATGGTATTATCCAGTTTATAATGTGAAATGTTTTATAAATGGTAACTATTACAGATCACTTTGTATATTTTAGGCAGTTTCAGCAGCAGAGAGATCTAACAAAAGTGATCATTTAGCACTGAATAAGAACCAGTTTTTGTTATTGTATTGTGTAATGCTGCTGTGATTTTTTTTTTTTTTTAATGGAGTTTTGTTATATTGGTCTTAAACTTGTGGACTCAACTGATAATTTCACCTCAGCCTCCCAAGTAGCTGGAACTACAGGTACATGCCACTGTGCCTGGCTTTCTCATCAGTTTTGAATCTAAAACTATTGTTTGAAAATTAGATTTTTTTTAACTTGAAGCTTTATAACTATTTTTAGTATATGTAGTTTGTTCCCCCATTTTACCAAGTTGAATTTTTTTGTTTTCTGACACAGACAAGAAAAGAGTTCTGCAGGTCTTGGTCACATCTTAGCAGCCCTTATTATCTTCCTCAAATCCTTGGCTGTCAACTTCCGAATTCAAGTATGTGAATTAGGAGATGAAATTCTGCCTACCTTACTTTATGTTTGGACTCAACATAGATCTAATGATTCCTTAAAAGAAGTAATTATTGAATTATTTCAACTGCAAATTTATATCCATCATCCAAAAGGAGCCAAAATCCAGGAAAAAGGTATAAAGGCAATTTTTACTGTTTTGAATTTAATTCCTCATTAAAACATAGAGGCTTAAGTATGACATCAGTATTCTGTAGGAGAATTTGATCTTCCTCTGGATTTCTCTGCTTGATAATGTGATTAACCTTTAGAATGTCAGATACATTTTTAGAATTTGAATCAGTAGTAACAACTTATATCATGCCTTTCCATTTGTTCAATACAATGTTGGATATTATGAGAAATACAAACAAATACAAGACCTTTCCTATTTTGTCTTGGGAGCTGATTATGCAATACTACTTAGGTACTAAGAGGTAGCGCAGAATTTAGAGAAAGCAGGATCTTACTCATATTGCTTTTTTTGTGGCACCTAGGATTGAACCAGGGGTGCTTTACCACTGAGCTACATCCCCATCTTTCTTTTTTATTTTAAGATAGGGTTTAAGTTTCCCAGTCTGGCCTTGATCTTGAGATCTTCCTGCCTCTGCCTCCTCAATTGCTGGAAATGCAGGTGTGCACCACCACACCCAGCTCACGTATTGCTTTTATTAGAAGATAAACAGTGAAAGCAGCCAGTCAGATTATTCATTTTCCAAGGAAGTTATGTACATACTACATTCACAGTAATGAGTTAGAAATGCATCACTGTCCTCCCTGGTTTCTTTTGCATTTATCTTCTACCAAGAGAGTATTGCTCAGATGGTGTGATTCTCTTCAGTAGATCAGAATTTCATCTGGTGGAACTGGAGCTGAGTGAGCTCACTTATGTCCCATCTGTGATTGCCTTTGGATTAATTCATCATGGCCAGTATATGACTTCATTAAGGTGGCATGTCACATTGGGTATTAATAGCCCCAAAGGAGGGAAATTATTATAGCCACTCTTTGTTAGACTAGCTGTATGCATTTCATGGGCTTTTCTAGTATGTATACTTAGATATATGTTTAGAATATGAAACCATCTGAAGTTAAAAGAATGGTGATTTTTCATAGTTTTGCCTCTTTTTTTAATATTTATTTTTTAGTTGTAGTTGGACACAATATCTTTATTTCACTTATTTTTTATTTTTATGTGGTGCTGAGGATCGACCCCAGGGTCTTGGGTGTGCAAGGCGAGTGCTCTACCACTGAGTCACAACCCCAGACCAAGTTTTGTCTCTTTTACCTAGCTGTCACCAGTGTGATGATCAGGCTTATTAGGAAATGTTAGTATATATTTAGGGCTTTAGTTAGCTGCATTTTTTAGGGTGATTTGTAAATTGATAGGGTAATGAGGCTGCTATAAAAGCTAATGTAGTTTCAGA
Source organism: Callospermophilus lateralis (assembly GCF_048772815.1). Classification (NCBI taxonomy): domain Eukaryota; kingdom Metazoa; phylum Chordata; class Mammalia; order Rodentia; family Sciuridae; genus Callospermophilus; species Callospermophilus lateralis. The sequence continues at coordinate 119,120,063 of NC_135306.1, read as the reverse complement.
CTACATTGATAAATTTTATGGTTTCTTGTTTGTGGGAAATAATAGCCCTTTTGTTCCCCATATTGGTCAGAACACAGTTGGAATATTACAATTATTAGACCCTGTTGACTCCATCGTCATCATTGTAAGAGAGACATAAGTTTATGTGTTTCTTGGAAAACATGACTGAGATGTTGAGAATAACCACCCCAAAGGGATAACATGTCATTTATATATTAGTTGAAGAAACTGGTAATATTTTAGGAAAAAAGAAACACATAAGTCCTTATGTAAAAGAGGAAACATTAGTTGTATTTGGCTTTGGGATGGGGGGAGAATAAATTTTAAAAGGTGGATCAGAAAATGGAAGAAACTTCAATACCGTTGACTGAGGGTAGAATGTATGCTGTTAGGAAGTAGAACAACATGTCAAGGATATTGTCAGAGGAGGTATTAGTACTGAATAGAAGATTGGACCAGTTGTCTTCTAATGTTTGATGAAACTTAACAGTGGATAATTTTGTGGGGGATGGTAGTGCAAATAGAGTATGTAAATTACGTTTTAATGTTTTTATTATAGGTGCTTATGAATCAATAAAATGGCGAAGTATTTTATATAACTTATATGAACTTCTAGTGAATGAGATAAATCAAATAGGAAGTAGAGGAAAATATTCTTCCGGATCTCGTAATATTGCTGTCAAGGAAAATTTGATTGAATTAATGGCAGATGTTTGTCACCAGGTATAGTAAATCTTGTCATATTTTGAAATTTCCTTTTGATTTTTTTTTAATTTTTTTTTTTTTTAGTTTTAGTTGGACACAAACCTTTATTCTATTTATTTTTATGTGGTGCTAAGGATCGAACCCAGTGCCTTGCACATGCTAGAGCACTCTACTGCTGAGCCCCAGCCCCAGTCCCTTGATGGTTTTTTTTAAACCCTGTGCTATCATAAAAAGCCTATAAAATTACTGTGTACATATAATCATTTCTTTCAAAATGTGCATGTATGTATATGTAATGTTTATGTAACATAAGTGTATATTCAGTGTACAAATGTAAATGTATATGTACCTTTAGTTTTAGTTGGACACAATATCTTTATTTCATGTATGAAATGTATGAATGTATATGTAATGTATGTATACATTTTTGGAATTACTCTTCTAAGTTAAAAGATAACTCTTGCACATATGGGTTTAATAAAACCATTAAAACTAATAATGGAATTTCCCTTTTTTGGAGGGGTACTGGGGATTAAACTCAGGGGCACTTGACCACTGGGCCACATCCCCAGCCCTATTTTGTATTTTATTTAGAGACAGGGTCTCTCTGAGTTGCTTAGTGCATTGCTTTTGCTGAAGCTGGATTTGAACTCGCCATCCACCTGCTTCAGCCTCCTGAGCTACTGGTATTACAGGCATGTGTCACCACACCTGGCTTCCATTTTCAAAAGATTATCTATAGGAAATAATATGGCCCTATTCCCAATTTTTCATTTGTTGTTAAATTAGAGTTCACTTAGCATAAAGGTCAGTTTTAATGTGTCTGTTTCAGTGGTCATTAGTAATTTCAGTGTTACAAAGTCATGTCCACTATTTTGTTCCAGAATATTTTCATCATCCCCCAAAAAGAAACCTCATACCTGTTAGCATTTAGTTCCAATTCTTGTTGTTGCGTTTTATTTATTTATTTATTTATTTATTTATTTATTTATTTATTAATTAATTATGTGGTGCTGAGGATCCAACCCAGGGCCTCACAGGTGCTAGGAAGCGCTCTACCGCTGAGCCACAACCCTAGCCCTCCACTCCTTAATTTATCTTAGACTCTGGGAACCAACCATAATCTACTTCCAGTGTCTGTGCTTTGCCTGTTTTGGGCATTCTGTAGAAAATGAATCGTGTACGATATGTGGTCTTTTGTTTCTGGCTTCCCTCCCTTAGCATTTCATACAATGAATCAGTACTTCATTCCTTTTTATGCCTGAATAATATTTAATTGTATTGGGAATACTGTTTTGTGTATGCATTCATTAGTTGGTGACCTAATATTTCATTAGTAAAACTTTTTTCCTAGAGATTTGGTTAACATGTGACGTTTTTATTTCACTCTGTCAAATATTTTATTAATGGTAAGTTTATAATTCCTTTGAAAATAAGTTTTTGCTTTACTTGATGATTTGATGCTTGATTTCTTGATGCTTGTAGTAAATGTATCCAGAAATACCTAATCACTAATATATTACATTTTCTAAAAATGTCATTACTGTTGTGCAAAATGTTTGTTTCTTACTGTTATCATTTTTATATATTCCCATAACTTAATTATTCTTGCTTTTAGTTCCCTGTATTTTTGTTTGGAAAGAATTTTTTCCCAGGTGAAATATTAAAAATAATAGCAGTGGAAAATGTAGGTTTATTTTTATTTTATAGGTTTTTAATGAAGATACCAGATCCTTGGAGATTTCTCAGTCTTACACTACTTCACAAAGAGAATCTAGAGATTACAGTACACCTTGCAAAAGAAGGAAAATAGAACTAGGCTGGGAAGTAATAAAAGATTATCTTCAGAAATCACAAAATGATTTTGATCTTGTGCCTTGGTAAATATCATCTTTTTCTCATTCAGTACCATTTCAGTCTCATTTTTTCTCCGAAAACCTCCAACAAAATCATTTTATCTCATTGGTCAGAATTTGTCTACTCCCAAACCAATTATTAGCAATGGGAAATGTGGTTGCCATGACAGGTTGAGGTTAATCATTAATGACTTGCCTCCTGGGGCCATGGATAGAGCCACCTTTCTTAAACATATAGACATAGCAAGTTTTAAGAAGTAGGGTACTAGAATGATAGGCAATCAGTTGTTTTCTGCCTTAAGGAATTCACTAAGTTGTACATCTTAACAGGGAAAGACTTTGGTATGCATAGCACCTTGCTATAGAATTAGATTAGGAAGAAATTTAAAATACTCTTCAGAAATCATAATAATTTTGACTTTATGTCATATAATCAGTTATTTTTCTTTCTTCATCATCTTTATTCTCATATTGCATTTGAAGATATTTAAATAATTGTGGAATTTTGTGGAGTCACAGAATATCCAGAAGTGTTAAATAACATGTCCAAGGACATTTATAAACTTAAGATTATAGTTAGACTTGTCAGCATTGTACTTTTGATTTTAACTATTTTGATGGAATGTTTAAATACAATTGAGTTGTAAGAAAAAGGTATATTATTTTGATATACGTGTTGCTTAAGCTTGTGCTATTTTATAGTTGAAGGTACTTATTTCAGTTCTTTAATCTGTCTTTCCAGTCAAGAGTTTTTTATTGAGTACCTGCTATATGCTAACTATTAACTATTAAGTTGTCAGTCTTCCTACCATTTTAGGAAGTAGGACCTACTAAATATTAACAGCCATTTTATTTTTTATAACTTTATTTATTTTTATGTGGTGCTGAGGATCGAACCCAGTGAGGGCCTCACTGTGCTAGGCAAGCGCTCTACCACTGAGCCACAGCCCCAGTCCTAACAGCGATTTTATTTTGAGAACAGAATAGAAATTTTGAAGGTGATGCTTTAATTAAGATATTAGAAGGATATCATGTTAGTATACTTATGTATTTTTTTTTAGCTTGCTAATGGGATTGAAATATTTTCAGATTACTTTTTTCCCCCTTTCTTAGTCTTTTAACATTTTTCTTTTAGGCTACAGATCACAACTCAGTTAATATCAAAGTACCCTGCAAGTTTACCTAACTGTGAGATATCTCCATTACTAATGATACTATACCAGCTTCTGCCTCAACAGCGACATGGGGAACGCACACCATATGTTTTACGATGCCTTATCGAAGTTGCATTGTGTCAAGGCAAGAAATCAAACCTAGAAAGCTCTCAAAAATCAGATTTAGTGAAGCTCTGGATTAAAATTTGGTCTATTACATTTCGGGGTAGCAGTACTGAACAAATGCAGACTGAAAACTTTGGCCTACTTGGAGCCATTATTCAAGGTAATTTAGTTGAGGTTGACAGAGAATTCTGGAAGTTATTTACTGGATCAGCCTGCAAACCTTCTGGGTAAGTTTAATATGTACTTCATCAGTTTTACAAACACACACACACACACACATCCTTGATCATATAAATAGTTTATTATTTTACTTAAACATTTGTATTCTTTTTAAAGATGCTTTTGTTGTTTGGCCAGGAAGACTTAATTTATAATTGTGAATATAGTTTCTGATGTGAAGAGTTACTAAGGCTAATTTTAAAGAGATTCTTTAAAGAATTATAGAGATTACATTGCTTTTATTGTAGTTTACAGTTATTTATTCAGTATTCATGAACCATATTTTTTGTAGTACTGCATACTGTTACTATAGAGAGTTATTCTTTTTAGAGCATTATAATTTTACATAGTTTTGGGGCTCATTTTGACAAAATCATACATGCAAGAGATTTGATTTTAATCCCCATTTCCCCTCCTCCCCGCTTTTCCCCTTTCTCCCTTCCCCCATTTTCCCCCCTCAACTCTACTGATATTCTTTTCACTCCTTTATTTATTTTGTTTTGATTGGTACTTTCTACATATACAAAAAGGTGACATTCCCTTTGGTACATTTATATATATACATTTATATATATATAAAGAACAGGGTTTTGTTAAATTCATTCCATGTTTCTTTCTCCCTCCCTCCTTCTTGTTCTCTTCCTTCTAGTCCACTGATCATTCTGTATCTTTATGATATTGAATCCCCTCCTCCACTGCCTTTTTTCCCTTCCTTTGCTCTAACTTCCACATATGAGAGAAAACATTCAACTCTTGATTTTCTGAGTGTGATTTATTTCACTTAGTATGATTTTTTACCATTTCCTCAGAGAGTGTTTTTATCAAGACTCTCCTCCTCAAATGTTCCTAGACTTTTTATGCCACTTTTTTTAACTGAATGTACATGATTGCCATGCGCCTGGCACTGTCCTGAGTATTGCAGGCACAGTTGTAAATGAGATAGACAAGCTGTCTGTCCCTCACAGAGGTTACTTTTAACAGTTGTCTTTGCTTCTTTGTAGTCCTTCAGTATGCTGTTTGACTTTGGCACTGACCAACAGCGTAGTTCCAGAAACAGTAAAAAAGGGAACAGAACAAAATATATATGATGTAAATAGAAGTTTTACTTTAAGGGAATCAATAATGAGGTGGCTGTTATTTTATCAGTTAGAAGATGACTTAGAAGACAATACAGAATTGCCCCCAATTCTTCAGAGGTAATTTTGGCTTCTCACATACGGTTTGTTTTTTCTTCGTTTTGTTTTATAAGGTTTACTTTACTTATTTGATCCCAGGTGGATTTATTTTATGATAATGCAGAATTTCCCAGTATTTGGCTTAAATATTATACATTCTCTTTGTTTTTACTGAGTTCTGTGACTTTGTGCCTGGATCATTTCTGTAAAGGTCATCTCACTGTGAGAATATGGGGAATATATACATAATTCTTTTTAATAATTTTAACTGATATATTTAAATTGTACATATTTATGTGGTACCATGTGATGTTATGATATCTGGGTGCAATGTATATTGTTCAGATCAGGGTAAGCATATCTACTCCAAATAGTTATCATTTCTTTATAGTGAACACATTCAAAATGTAAAAAAATTATACAGCACATTATCATTATCTGAATTCACCCTAATATGCACATGGCCAGAAATTCTTTCTCCTTTAAATTAGTACCTGTTAACTACCCTTTCTCACCACATAATATTTTTGTGTATTTATGTTTCTTTGTGATCTTCTGTAAATAGGTCCATTTTCTGACTTAATGTGGGTCCTTAATCCATCATCATGAGAGTATATTCTGGGTGAAGTTTATTAAATTAAAGGAAAGAAGAAACAAGAGAAAGACAAAATAGGACTTAAGTCTTAGTATTGGGGAATAGAGCAGTTTGTTCACTTAACCTTTCCACATGTTGATTTGAACTTAATGACTGGAGTGCAGACCTCTAGATCCTATTGTTTTGATTTCATTTTATAACCTTTTGTTTACTTTTGAAATGATCTTTAAAAATTAGATATGATTCTGCTTCCAAGCAATTTGGGAAGCACTAGTAACATAATGTATATCCTCTTTAAATTCTCCTTTCAGATATTAAAAGATTCACTACAGAAGAAAACAGTTTTAATTTAGGAACCAAATGTTAGAAATAAAAATTGATAGCTAAACATGGATGTTAAAGATTTTTTAAAATGTTTTTTGGTCTTTTAATATAAAAACTTTTCATTTTTCTTGTTAGTAATTTTCCTCATCTCATCCTGGAGAAAATTCTTGTGAGTCTTACAATGAAAAACTGTAAAGCTGTAATGAATTTGTTTCAAAGTGCACCAGAATGGTATGTTATCTGTAGAATTATTTTTAACTACAAAAATAATAATTATAGTGGGGTAGTGACTTCATCTTATTAATTATGACCTAAATTCATCAAGTAAAAAAAAAAAAAACACAACTGTTAGGAAAAATGTTTTTGTAATTTAGTGATTATAATCTATGTTCTATAGCTTCAGATCAAGATAATTATTTTCTAATGCTGTATAGTGTAATATGACAAGTGTCATTGAAAAAAATTGAATTGTGTTGGGAAATTAGGAACATAAAATTTATATGAACTGAGTTCTTAGGTGTGACCCATTTTTTTATGTCACATAAAATGTTAGCTTTAAAAATTAAAAGCAATTGAAAATAAAAATAAACAAAAACTTGTTTTTATTTGATTGACTATTGTCATTGCAATTGAAAATGACTCACTGGCATGAAGACTAATTTTTCAAAAGAGTATAAGATTTAAAAAATCCTATAATTTGAAGATGTCAAAATTGAAAAAAAATGCTGTTTTTCTTTTTAATATTTTTTAATTGGCCATTGAAATTGTAACTTGGATTTATTTTGTCTACCTGTTAGTAAAATTTGCTACCAAATAATGAAATTTAATATGTAGGTATCAAAGACCAAAAAGAAAAACCATTTAAACGCTTAACCTTTAATTTGTTAAGTGATCTTTAAGTGATATAGATGCTGGGTTCATGTCTTTGTCCTTGCCACTATCCCCCATTTTCCTCTTCCACAGACACAGTACTGAGGAATTTAACTCAGGGTCTTAATGAACATTTGGCAAATGCTTTGTCACTGAGATACATGCTCTGCTCCTTTAATTTTTTTTTTTTTTTTTTTTAACTTTGAGACAGTCTCCCTCAGTTGCCTAAGCTGACCTCAAACTTGCCATCCTAGTCAACTGAGGCATGTCCCACCACACCAGCCTTGTGTTAATATTTTAATATGAAAAACATTGCTAATTTATAGAGAGAAGGTATTAGGTAATTTGATTATAAAGATCTCACTCTCTTGAAGTAAGCAACACCGGAAAGGTAAAGAAGAGCCTTCGTTCTCAGAAGTAGAACAACTGTTTCTTCAAACAACTTTTGACAAGATAGATTTTTTAACCGTTGTGGAGGAATGTGCTGTAGAAAAGTATCAATCCAGTATTGGCTTTTCTGTTCATCAAAACCTCAAGGAATCATTGGATCGCTATCTTCTGGGGTTATCAGAACGGCTTCTTAATAGTTACTCATCTGAGGTGAGACTTTTAGAAAAAGAACTAAAGCCTGTATATTAATTCAACTTTTGTAGACTGTTAATGAGGAAAAATATGAGTAGAAAAAGGCACTAAGGGTGGTGATAGGCTTGGTTTTAAAAGCAAAATGTCAAGACATGGCAACGTTTAGGGAAAACAATATGAAAAAAGGAAAACTGAAAAATAATTTTGAGTACATCTCTTCTACCAGGAATTCTGGTAGACATGAAACAATTTTTTTGGTTAGGTTAATGGGGAATATGAAAGGCTGGAGCAGAAGAATTACATGATGAAACAAACCTCTCAATGGAAAGGAGAGTGACATTACATTAACAGAAGGCAACCTTATTTATTGTTTGTTTGTTCTTTGTTGTGGTTTTTGTGGTGCTGAGGTAAACACAGGGCCTTGTATATACTAGCAAGCACTTTATCACTGAACTACATCCCCAGCCCTACAAAAGACACAATTTAAACAAATCTGTTAGATTTTGGTGTCATTAAAAGTGGAAGAAATGATTAAGAATGGTAGTAAGTGGACTGGCAATTGCCCAGTTTTTAAAGTTCATTTAGGAATTTTTCAGATTTCCTTTTTACTTAAAAGAATCTCTGGCTAGGGACATAGCTCATTTGGTAGAGTGCTTGCCTTGCAAGCCAAGGCCCTGGGTTCAATCCTCAACATCAAACAAAACAAAACAAAACAAAACAAAAAAACAGCCCTCAACTTCATGTGTACTGTTTGTTCTCTTGTCAAAATTCCCTTTTGTTTCAACTTGAAATGCATTTCTAAATAATCCACATGTTCAAATCCTTACTAAAGCCTTTTTTTTTTTTTTTTTACAAAAAACTAAGGCATAAAAAATTTTCATATTACTTGATATTTCAGTCTTTAAATGGCATTTACTATCTTCTTTATACCAAGGATATTTATATATGTTTTATACACAGATTTCTCTTAAAATATACCATAATTTCCTAAAGGGTATATATATTTTTATTAGTATTTCTGTCTTCTACAATGCCTTGTTAAGTGAAAATGATAAAAAAAAAATTGTTGAGTAAAGTAAAACTTGTGAGCTACTCAAAGGAGTGAATTTAGTAGTCAGGTTTATTTTAAGATTATGACCTGAAGAACCAACAAGGGCAGTGTGCCTGTTTCCCCTGTCTTATTTATCTTTAATTACTGACTTTCTCCTATATCATTGTATTCACTTTCATTACAAAGTAATTTTAGTTTTGTATGTTTTTCCCCTAGAATGCCATTTCCTACAATTTTGAAACAAAAAAATCTGAAAATTGTATTTTTCTGTGCAGTCTATGCACTCTTATGTTATTTTATAAAATTGTCTAAAAGTATCTACCAGCAAAAATACATTCCACTAGTTTGTGGAATCTAAAAGGCAGAATAAGGTTGTGGTTCTTCGGAAGTTTAAACTGTCTTTTTACTGTCTCTTTGTATAAATCTAATTTCTGCCACTTTAAGGAGAGATGTCCGATACTTAAGCCATTTTTGTTGATAATCCTGATTATCATAACTCTGTAGTGATCTTGCAGGTATTTCTAAAGATATTCAGAACATTTCACCTTTAACTCAGCTGAAATTTTGTTCCTTCATATGTACACAAAACTTGGCTCTCACAAAGTAATTCCAGAATATTCAGAATTATTTATGAAATCCATTTTTAAAAAATATTTTTCTGGTTTATTTTAAGATTACAAATTCAGAAATACTAGTCCGGTGTTCAAGTCTTTTGGTGGGTGTTCTTGGCTGCTATTGTTATACTGGTATAGTATCTGAAGAGGAAGCACATAAATCAGAATTATTCCAGAAAGCCAAGGTAGGAAAATTTATGCTAAAGTTTTAGATAAATTTGAATTTCCTGATAAAATTGTTACATACAGCAGAATTTTATGCAGATTGAGCATCCCTAATCTGAATTGCTTCAAAACCTGAAGATTTTTGAGTGCTAACATAACAAATAGAGAATTTCACACCTGAAATAGGCACATAACATATACTTGTACAAGATTACCTTCAGGCCATGTGTATGGTCTATGAAATAGATGAATTTTATGTTTAGACTTAGATATCATCTTCAGTTATTTCATTACATATATGCAAATACTAGAAAACCTTAAAAATTTGGAACTATGAAACCCTTCTGCTCCTAAGCATTTTGAATAAGAGATACTCACCTGTATTTCTTTCATTTATGCAGTCTGAAAAGCAATGATACTGTCCTTCCTTAAGATTTAAAATTTTTATAAGCCACTATAAATATAGTAAATAATCTCACATTAAAATTTATTTTTATATATGCTTTTAAAAGTTTTCCCTGTAATGATTTATCCCAAAGAATCCTTGATTAAAGGTATTAATCAACTCTGCTCTAAGCTTTTGTTTGTTCTCTGTACCACTCTGTGGTTCAATTTGCAGTGAGAAAAGGGTATGATATTTGTCAACATTTTGATTGTTCATAATTTATAATTTTATTGTATGACCATGTGCAGCATCTGAAAACATTTAATTTTTGGCCCTTAAGTGAAACTTTGAAAAGCAATACTAAAGTATAATTTTAACTGGGATTTGTATTTTTTTCTTTTACTGTTTTTAATAGTCTCTAATGCAGTGTGCAGGAGAAAGTATCTCTCTATTTAAAAATAAGACAAGTGAAGAATCTAGAATTGGTACATTGAGAAATATGATACATCTTTGTATAAGTTGCTTGTGTAACTGTACCAAGGTAAGCCATTCTTACTTGGTAGTATACCTGTTCATGGGATAGCTTTCTTGGTGCTGCTGGTGTGGTTTTTTGGTCCATTCATAAGTTTATAAACTGATTTAAAATTAAATGGAATGCTAAAGAAAGGAAATATACAGAGAAATAAATAAATATTTAACCTGAGTTTCTCATGAAACTAATTTCATTATTTCAGGAAAGTTGCTGAGATTATCTTACCACTTGTATATATTACTACATAGATGAATTTTTTGTTGCTAACATATTTTCATTCATTTAATAACAATTTGCCCACAAGTATGTAATGTGCATAACACTGTACTTGAGTTAATGAGATAAATTGACTCCAGTGCAAACATTACTTTCTTTTACCCAGATAATCTTACATAAATTTGATAGAGAATGATACTATATAATTGTTGTTTTGATTTGGAGCAGGCTTGTGTAGTAGTTGAGCCAGGCCAGAGTGTTGATAATAATTGGAAACATCTTTGAGAGCTAATAGATGGCATAAGTCAGTATTATTAACATAACGTTTTATTGGTTTTGAGATGTATTACTCAGCATTTTGATATAAATAGGGAAGGAGAAAAGTGAAAAAATAAATTATGGCCTATAATTGTCACTTACTTAGGTTTGGAATCAATAGGTGATACTTTAATGTTATTTAAACCAATGAAAGAAATTTGATAAAGTTATTATTACTCTAAGAAAAGAGGTTAATATTTTTAAAACAACTTGTATGTTGAGCTAATAGTGAGCTCTTTACCTACATTTTATTTAAGATAAAGAAAATATTATTGCCAAGAATAATTGTTTTTATTTTTTGTGGTTTGTCTCAATTATAGCAGAATCCAAGTAAGATTGTATCAGTTTTTTTCCTACGATTGTTAACATCAAAGCTGATGAATGACATTGCAGAAATTTGTAAAAGTTTAGTAAGTATACTTTGTTACAAGCATATTTCATTTCTAAGATGACTTTTGTAATTGAAATATCAAATAGGGATACATTTCACAATGTATAACAACTTACTTTTTTATAAATGTAAATATATGAATATATATTTATGAATGTAAATGTTATATAAGTTATAACTTTAATAAATTAAAGTTACTTGGCTTGGGGAGAACCAAATTGCCTCTTAATACCAATACCTTGATTGCCTCTTAATATCAATACATAGGATAGTTCCTGGGTTTTAGTTTCCCAATAAAAAATAGACTGAAAAATTGGGGACCAATCATCCAGGCTCATAACTATTTCTGTGTGACAGTACAACAAAATTCAAAATAATTCTGTCATCCTTAAAAAACTGACAAAACATTGCCAAATGGGCAACATGTTTTTATTGATATTTTTCTTCTTCTGTACAAATGGGCTTATACTTACACTGTATCTTTCGATTGACTGAAACAATGCCTCTGCACATCATAGATACTTGAATATCTATTAAGTGGAAAAATATTTATTTAAAGGATATAGGAGAAATTCTAGTTAGGGACTTGCTTGTTCAAAAGTAATGTGAATTTTACTTTTTGTTTTTTGAGATAGGATCTCTGTATGTTGCCCAGGCTTACCTCAAATTCCTGAGCTCAAGCTATCTTCCTCAGCCTTCTGAGTAGGTAGAACTATAGATGTTTCAGGTGCACTATACCTGAGCTGGATTTTATTTTATTTTTTGGTACTGGGGATTTAAGTAAGGGCCACTCAACCACTGAGCTATATCCCCAGCCCTATTTTTTATTTTGTTTTATTGATTTAAAAAAAACAAAATAAATGACAGTAGAATGCATTACAATTCTTATTACACATATACAGCACAATTTTTCATATCTCTGGTTATATAAAGTATGTTGACACCAATTCATGTCTTCATACATGTACTTTGGATAATGATGTCTATCACATTCCACCATCCTTCCTAACTCCCTGCTCCCTCTCTTTCCCTCCCTCCCCTCTGCCCTATCAGAGTTCCTCTATTCCTCCCATGCTCCCCCTCCCTACCCCACTATGAATCAGCCTTCTATGTCAAACAAAACATTCAGCATTTGTTTTTTTGGGATTGGCTAACTTCTCCAATGCCCTCCATTAACGTGCAAATGCCATGATTTTGTTCTCTTTTATTGCTGAGTAAAAGTCCATTGTGTATATATGCCACATTTTTTTTTTTATCCATTCATCTACTGAAGGGCATCTAGATTGGCTCCACAGTTTAGCTATTATGAGTTGTGCTGCTATAAACATTGATATGCCTGTGTCCCTGTAGTATGCTGTTTTTAAGTCCTTTGGTATACTCAGAGGAGAGGGATAGCTAGTTATGTCAGGTGGTTTCATTCCCAGATTTCCAAGGAATCTCCATACTGCTTTCCATATTGGCTGCACCAATTTGCAGTCCCACCCAGCATTGTATGAGTGTACCTTTTCCACACATCCTTACCAATGCTTGTTATTGTTTGTCTTCATAATAGCTGCCATTCTGACTGGAGTGAGATGGTATCTTAGAGTAGTTTTGATTTGCATTTCTCTGATTGCTAGACATGATGAATGTTTTTTCGTATATTTGTTGATTGATTGTCTATCCTTTTCTGAGAAGTGTCTGTTCAGGTCCTTAGCCCATTTGTTGATTGAGTTATTTGTTTTTTCGGTGCTTAGCTTTTTGAGTTCTTTATATACCCCAGAGATTAGTGCTTTATCTGATGTGTGAGGGGTAAAAATTTGCTCTCTGGAAGTAGGCTCTCTGTTCACCTCACAAATTGTTTCTTTTGGTGAGAAGAAACTTTTTAGTTTGAATCCATCCCATGTATTGATTCTTGGTTTTAATTTTTGCAGTATCAGAGTCTTATTAAGGAAGTTGGGGCCTAATCCCACATGATGAAGATTAGGGTCTACTTTTTCTTCTATTAGACGCAGGGTCTTTGGTTTAATTCCTAGATCCTTGATCCATTTTGAGTTAACTTTTGTGCATGGTGAGAGATAGGGATTCAATTTCATTTTGTTGCATATGGATTTCCAGTTTTCTCAGCACCATTTGTTGAAGATGCTATCTTTTCTCCAGTGCATGTTTTTGGCACCTTTGCCTAATATAAGATAGTTGTAATTTTGTGGGTTAGTCTCTGTGTCCTCTATTCTGGACCATTGGTCTACCAGCCTATGTTGGTGCCAGTACCATGCTGTTTTTGTTACTATTGCTCTATGGTATACTTTAAAGTCTGGTATAGCGATACCACCTGTTTCACTCTTCCTGCTAAGGATTGCTTTAGCTATTCTGGTTCTCTTCTTTTTTCAGATGAAATTTATGATTGCTTTTTCTATTTTTATGAGGAATGACATTGGGATTTTGATCGGAATTGCATTAAATCTGTATAGTTGCTTTTGTTAGTATAGTCATTTTGATAATATTAATTCTGCCTATCCAGGAGCAAGGTAGATCTTTTCATCTTCTAAGGTCTTCTTTGACTTCTTTTTTTAGGGTTCTATAGTTTTCATTGTATAGCTCTTTCACCTGTTTCGTTAAGTTGATTCTCAAGGTTTTTTTTGTTTTGTTTTTGAGGTTATAGTGAGTGGGGTAGTTTTCCTCATTTCCTTCTCAGAGGCTTTGTCACTGATATACAGAAATGCCTTTGATTTATGGGTCTTGATTTTATATCCTGCTACTTTGCTGAATTCATTTACTAGTTCTAGCAGTTTTCTGGTGGAACTTTTTGGGTCTTCTAGGTATAGAATCATATTATCAGCAAATAGTGCTAATTTAAGTTCTTCTTTTCCTATACATATCCCTTTAATTTCTTTCATCTGTCCAATTGCTCTGGCCAGTGTTTCAAGAACTTTGTAAATAGAAGTGGTGAAAGAGGGCATCCCTGTCTTGTTCCTGTTTTTAGTGGGAATTCCTATAATTTTTCTTCATTTAGAATTATGTTGGCCTGAGGCTTAGCATAGATAGTCTTTAAGATGTTGAGATATGTTCCTGTTATCCCTAGTTTTTCTAGTGTTTTGAACAAAAAGGGGTGCTTTATTTTGTCAAATGCTTTTTCTGTGTCTATTGAGATGATCATATGATTCTTATCTTTAAGTCTAATGATGTGATGAATTACATTTATTGATTTTCATATATTGAACCATCCTTGTATCCTGGGATGAATCCCACTTGTCATGGTGCACGATGTTTTTGAATTTGATTTGCTAGAATTTTATTGAGAATTTTTGCATCTATTTTCATTAGAGATATTGGCCTGAAGTTTTTTTTCTTTGATGTGTCTTTGCCTGGTTTTAGGGTCAGGATGTTATTGGCCTCATAGAATGAGTTGGAAATGCTGCCTCTTTTTCTATTTCCTGAGATAAATTGAAGAGTATTGGTATTAGTTCTTCTTTAAGGGTCTTCTAGAACTCGGCTGTGTATGCATCCGGTCCTGGGCTTATCTTAGTTGGTAAGCTTCTGTTGGTTTCTTATATTTCATCACTTGATATTTGTCTGTTTAAATCGTGTATATCTTCATGATTCAATTAGCAAATCATATGACTTAAGTAATTTCGATGCCTTCAGTGTCTTCTATTTTATTGTAGTATAAGTTTTCAAAATAATTTCTAATTATTCTTTGTATTTCTGTAGTATCTGTTGTGATATTACCTTTTTTTTATCACGTTTGCTGGTAATTTGAGTTTTCTCTCCCCTTCTCTTTGTTAGCATAGCTAAGAGTGTGTCAGTTTTATTTATTTTTTTCAAATAACCAACTTTTTGTCAATTTTTTTTTTTTAATTTCATTGATTTCAGCTCTAATTTTAATTATTTCTTGTCCTCTGCTTTTGCCGCTGATTTGTTCTTCTTTTTCTAGGGTTTTGAGATGTAATGTGAAGTCATTTCTTTGTTGACTTTTTCTTCTTTTAAAGAATGAACTCGATGCAATGAACTTTCCTCTTGGAACTGCTTTCATTGTGTCCAAGAGATTTCCATATCTTGTGTCTATGTTCTCATTTACCTGTAAGAATTTTTTAATCTCCTTGATGTCTTCTGCAACCCAATGTTCATTCAGTAGCATATTGTTAGTGTCCAGGTGATGGAGAAATTTTTATTTTTTATTTTGTTATTGATTTCCAATTGCATTTAATTATGATCTGATAAAATGCATGGTAATATCTCTACTTTTTTGTATTTGTTTAAAGTTGCTTTGTGGCATATATTATGGTCTATTTTAGAGAAGGATCCATGTGCTGCTGAGAAGAAAGTGTATCCACTAGATGCCGGTTGGAATATTCTATATATGTCAGTTAAGTCTAAGTTATTGATTATATTATTGAGTTCTATAGTTTCTTTATTCAACTTTTATTTAAAAGATTTATACAGTGATGAACAAGGTATGTTATAGTCATCCAAAATTATTGTGTTGTGGTCTATTTGACTCTTGAACTTGAGAAGAGTTTGTTTGATGAACATTGTTTGGGGCATATATATTTATGATTGTTATGTCTTGTTGGTGTATGGTTCTCTTGAGCAGTATGTAATGTCCATCTTTATCCCTTTTGATTAACTTTGGCTTAAAGTCTACTTTATTTGATACAAGGATGGAAACCCCTGCTTGCTTTAGCAGTCCGTGTAAGTGGTATGATTTTTCCCAACCTTTCATCTTCAGTCTGTGCATGTCTTTTCCTATCAGATGAGTCTCGTGAAGGCAGCATATTGTTGGGTCTTTTTTTTAATCCAGTTTGCTAGCGTATGTCTTTTGATTGGTGAGTTTAAGCCATTAACATTCAGGGTTTTTATTGAGACATGGTTTGTATCACCAGCCATATTTGTTTACTTTTGTTGTTTAACTTGACTTGATTTTCTTCTTTGAGTAGTTTTTCCTTTAAGGTACTACCTCCCTCTGCTGATTTTCATTGTTGTTTTTCGTTTCCTCTTCATGAATTATTTTGCCAAGGATGTTTTATCGTGCCAGTTTTCTAGCTATAAGTACCTTTAACTTTTGTTTATTGTGGGAAGTTTTTATTTCATTTTCAAATCTAAAGCTTAATTTTGCTGGATACAAGATTCTTGGTTGGCACCATTTTCTTCCAGAGCTTGATATATGTTGTTCTAGGATCTTCTAGCTTTCATGGTCTGTGTTGAAAAATCTGCCATTATCCTAATTGGTTTTCCTTTCTCTTGTGGCTTTAAAAATTCTCTTATTCTGTAGGTTGGGCTTTTTTACATAATATACCTTGGTGTGGGATCTGTTGTTATTTTGTACATTTGGTGTCCTTTAAGCTTCTTGAATTTGAATTTCCAATTCATTCTTCATGTTTGGAAAGTTTTCTGATATTATTTCATTGAATAGATTGTTCATTCCTTTGGTTTGGACCTCTATGCTTTCCTCTAACCGAATAACTCTTAAATTTGGTCTTTTTACGCTATCCCATACTTCTTGAATGTTTTGCTGTGTGGTCTACGTTCTTTTTAAGATTATATATCTTCAAGTGGTCTACTCTGTTTGTGATGTTTTCATTTGAGATTTTAATTCGGTTTATTCCTTTCATTTCAAGGATGTCTATTTAGTTTCTTCTTTTCTTTTCCTTTTTTTTTGTTAGAACCTCTATCTCCCTGTTGAGGTCATCTTCTGCTTCCTGGATTTGCTTATGTAGCTCCTTGTTGACGTGATCTTTCACTGCTTGTATTTGCTCTCTTATATCTTCCTTGAGATCACAGAACATTTTAACCATATGTATTCTGAACTCTTCTCTGTCATTTTTTTCTGCTGTGGCTGCCAATGATTCTAATGATATGGTGTCTTTATTTGTTTTGGATACTTTCTTCCCTTGTCTTTTCATGTTGCTCATGTGTCTTCCTTTCTACCTCTGTGGGTCGTGGTATTATTGTTTTTACCCTATAGGTTTGTAGTGCGTTTGTAAGGTTCCAAGGTCCCTCATTTGTGAGGAAGGACAATGTTAACAGATCCAATATCAACAATATATCACCTATGAACAATTTGTTGTTATTGAGATGTTTACAGTTTAGTCTCAATATACAGAGATGTTGGATTCAATTATTATCTAAAATATAAACAGTAGTTTTATAAAAAGATTTACAGTTTCAGACCCTGAACAATGAACTCAGGGTGAGGTGTAGGACAATATGCTGAGGAGGAAGGATGTGAGGATACAGAGTTAATATATCTTAGGAAATGTGAAAGAGAAATCTAATGAAGCGGGTTAGTAGCAAGAGAATAAACAGGAAGTAATTTAGGGTAGACAAGTATGTGGATAGACAGTAGAGTACATAAAACAAACACACATATGTATTAAGACAAATGCAGGATGTTAAAATAGCAAAATTTGGAGGGGGAAAGAAGAAAGATGAGAAAAAGGGGGGGCATATACAATACTGCTATATTATATTATTCAGATGACACAGTCTTCAAAATTCTATTTCATGCAAAGTTCTTCATTTCACATATGTTGGGGATGTGAGGGCCAGAGGATAGAGGGGTAGAAGAAAAAGAGAAAAAAAAATTCTTGAAAGAAGAAACCAGGGTTTTTGCTAGTTTTAGAGATCCGTATCGTTTCTGTTTCTCTTCTCATCTAATAGGTGGGGTTGTCTGTTTCAAGCTGGTGTCTCTGCCCTCAGCATGGTGTAGGTAACCAGGATGGGAAGACTGGTCCTCATGTAGGGCCTCTGGAAGTGGAGAGTGTCACCCACCAGTCCCTGCAGAGAGATTGCACTTCACAGGTCTCTTTTTGGGACTGCTTGTCTGACTTGAGCACCTGGTATTATCTTTCTCTCTTGCCTGGTGATTTCCCAGTTTCTGGTCTTTTAGGCTCCAACCTTTAGTCCCGTGTTTCTCTCACTTAGCATTTCCCAACTGCAAGACCTCTCACACCACAGCTCACACTAGGTGGGCGGTGCCCTGGTCACACTGCACACCTGTGCAACTAAGAGCTGGTTTTGTGTTTGGTGGTCATTGTGCTGAGTTATCACCACTGGTAGGGGAGGGGGGGAGTTGGATACTTGGTACCTGGCCAGATGGAGATCCGATCTGAGAGCTGCCCCCACCAAATATGGTGAGAATGGTTCTCAAAGATGGAGGCGGTCTGCTTTCAGTGCCTTGGTGTCTGGTGAGGTGGGGGGAGCTGGGCAGTGGCGTTGTGCTGTGGGTAGGTAGTAGCTAAGTGACCTGTGTGGGAGCGGAGCAGTCTGGAGTTCTGCAGAAGTGCTGATAGGTGATTCTGCTAAGGCGCTTGCGAGCTGTGCATGGGCTAGCACTGTGGGTTTTGGGTTTTGGGAGTCAGGGGTCTGGAGTCCTGCTCAAATGCTGAGGCTCTGAGCCCTTCACTGGGGGTCACAGCACTGGTGATTAGTGCGGAAATCAGCTGAATAGGGGTCCTCTTACATTCTCTGAGATACAGTATTCCGAGTAGGTTAAATCTGGGTCACGGAGCAACACAGAATGCTGCCTCCCTCTGGCCCGCCATCTTGGAATCCCCCCTATTTTGTATTTTATTTAGAGACAGGGTCTCACTGAGTTGTTTAATGCCTCATGGTTCCTGAGGCTGGCTTTGAACTCTTGATCCTCCTATCTTAGCCTCCCAGGCTGCTGGCATTACAGGCATGTGCCACTGCGCCTGGCTGAATTTTACTTTTCGAAGGATGTTGTCAGTGTCCTCCAAAAGTCGTAACAGTTTATGTTTTTTCCCCACATCCCCATTAATTTCGGGAATTACATAAAACTTCTTTAAATTTCATTTTTATGTATTTAAATTTTAGTTATAGTTATTTATGGGGTACAAAGTGGTGATATGGTATTCAAATACAATGGAATTGTAGGACTTAATGTAATAAATTATTTTAAAAATTTATGTATTATTCTGTTATCTAGACATAGTTTGTATACCCATCTTCCTGTGAATTTTCAATCGGGTGAATTTTAACTACACCATGATTCTGAAAGAAGCCAACTTGAATATCTTTATTTCTCTTGTTTGAAGGCATCCTTTATCAGAAAGCCACTTGACCATGGAGAAGTAGACTCAATGAATGATGATACTGATGAAAATCTAAAGGAGGTAGAGGATTTGTCTTCCATGGATCTTTTTAAAGATTACCCTGTTGATAGTGTGAGTGATGCAAGTGATTCTGGGGAGAGCCAAAGTACTATTGGTAAATACATCTTTACTGCTTTGGATTTCTTTTACCTCTTTATAATAATTTGGCATTAGAAAAGGTCTCACTGGTATCAACTTTATGCTTTTATTTTTTCTTTGAGTCTGTTAAGATTGTTCCTTTATACTTTTTGGTTTTTCTGATTTTAGTTGTATTTATTAGTTTCCTGTTTTGTTCTTCATGGGAAGAATTTAAAATAAAGAAGTAAAATCCCACGATAGATTATTTGCACACTGGGAAGTTGGATGTTTGAATTAGTACTCAAAGTATGTGACTAATGTGCCTCTTAGAGTGAAGGAATTTTGTTTGCTTTTTTGTTTTTTAGGTGCCATGAATCCGTTAGCTGAAGAATATCTGTCAAAGCAAGATCTACTTCTTTTAGACATGCTCAAGTTCTTGTGTATGTGTGTAACCTCGTCTCAAGCCAATCCTGTTTCATTTAGAGCAGCTGATATAAGGAGAAAATTGTTAATGCTAATTGATTCTAGCATACTAGATCCTACTAAATCTCTTCATCTCCACATGGTGAGTCAAGTAGTACAAAGAAGCTCTTCAGTTCAATCTGGTATTGCTGACTAATACAGTAACCTGACGTGTAAGAATCACATAGTGCCTTTGAAAACTTAAATGAATCTGAAGCTGACTGTAAAAATAGCACATAACATTATGTTTGAAGTTTGCATTTTACCTTTGACCTGATATTATTGATGAATCTCTGTATTCTAGTTCATCATTATAGGGTTTGTTTATTTTTCTTAGTCCAAATTTGTAGTACCCTTTTCTGGCAGTAAAAAGTCCTGGCTTCCCATATACATTTAGTAGTTTATTGAGTGACCTTATTTGTAACTAATTTCCTGACCATGTGGACCATTTCCTTAAACCCAGTTTTTGTGAACATTTGGGTAGAACCCTTAACACAGAGTAGCTGTTGGTTGGGTCCCCAGGTTATGTCTTCAGTTATTATAAGTTTGACAAACACACCTGATGAGTCCCTCATTATGTCAGACATGCATATTGAGTCCCTGATGGAATCTTGACCATGTTCTTATCCTTAATGAACATGCACATTGAACCTCTAGCCCTAGCAAACAGATTTGGTTGTGTCTTGTTGGAGTCCCTGGTTTGACCCTGCCGAACTCCCTACAGGATTGGCTTGAGACGAGATTACACACACACATAATTGTATTTATTAGTTTCCTATTTCCTTGACCAAGGAAAGGGTTACATGCTTTTCTTGACGCTTTGATGTTTAAAGTCATTTCAAGATAGTACCGTCACATACAACTCTCATTTAAATATTGAAAAGGGCCAGTATGGTACTGCATACCTGTAATCCCAGCTGCTTGGGAGGCTGAGGCAGGAGGATCCAGTTTCAAGGCTAACTTGGTCAGTTTACCAAGACCTTGTCTCAAATTTTTAAAAAATGGGCTGGGAATGTACCTCGGTGGTAGAGTACCCCTTGATTAAATACTAGTACCATCAGAAAATTAAAAAGAAAAGGATCATTTTATTTTCTTTGTTAATATCTGCCAAGAGATAAGAAATATTTTTCTATATACAGATGATAAAGAGAAAAAAAAATCTCTTAAGATTTTTCTAGTGTATATAGGAAATGTTTGGCAGCTCTCAAAAACTGGTTGCCTAGTTATCACTATCAATCCTTTGGTACTGAGGATTGAACCCAGAGGTGCTTTGCAACTGAGCTATATCCCCAGCTTTTTATTTTTTATTTTGAGAAAGAGTCTACCTAAGTTGCTTAGGGCCTAAGTTGCTGAGGCTGGTTTTGAATTTGAGATACTGTTCTCTCAGCATCCTGCGTAACTGTGATTACAGGTGTATGCTTGGTTTCATTACTGCCATTCTAACTAGTAGTTGTTACCCAGCCCTTTGTATCCATGCTACCATGTAGACCCATACATGGTTGCCATATAGGAAGGTAGATCAGGGTACTTCTTTCCTGTACATAATTATCTCTGCTTTCCAAAATTTATTAATTGAATAATTTTTAACCATTTTACTCTTACACCAACCATTATTTTGGGAGTATAGGGACATAATATAGTTTCAGGCTCTTGCTTTAATATCTTAATTGCAACAATGATAATAATGATTAATTATTGAATTCCCAGTATAAAGGCCACACCTTTATGGTTGTTTTCTCTAAACCTCACAGTTGTCTGGCTGTTTTAAGTAATATGTGTCCATTTTATGGGTGAGGGTTCAAGGGCCCCAGAATATAAAGCCAGGTTTTTATAATATACAAATTAATGTTGTTCTCTAGGATTTATGTTTTTAATTTTTTTCATTTTGAGTTCTACAGAGTAATTTGATTTACTGTTGTTAGTTACATATATGCATACACCATGAATTTGAACCCTATTTGATAAGAGAATCCTATTTGAACCCTTTTTTCTTATATGCCCTATTAAAAATATTTACAGCTTTGCAGGTGTACATGTGCAAATGAATTTATATTTAAACTGTGTGTATGTGTGTATATTTATGCTTTTTAAAGATGATAAAAAAGCTATTTTTTCCCCCTATACCATTTTAGTACCTAGTGCTTTTAAAGGAACTTCCTGGAAAAGAACATCCTTTGCCAATGGAAGATGTTGTTGAACTTCTGAAGCCACTATCGTAAGACATTAAAACCACATGTTATGTCCACCTTAAATTTATTGGGTTCTGCTAAACTTATAAAGGGAATTCTTTTTTTCCACCACAGCAGTGTGTGTTCTTTGCATCGTCGTGACCAAGATGTTTGTAAAACAATTTTAAACCATGTCCTTCCTATTGTGACAAACCTAAGTCAAGGCAATATGGACACTGAGCACACAAGGGATGCACAAGGACAGTTCCTTACAGTGATTGGAGCATTTTGGTAGGTGTAATCTGTTTTGTAGATTTGTTGATTTTCTTTTGCTTCCTCTGGATTCAAATTCAAACTTAGAATTTCTACATTAGTGATTTCTTCTGATTCTCTGTGATTATGTTTATCTTTTAGTAAAAAAGAATGTAATTTGTGTTTACCCCCTTAATTTCTTAAAGAACATTTCTTTTTCTTCATAGAACTTGACTTTCTAAACATTGAGCATATTTCTCTGCAAATTTAGAATTATTTAATAGATTGACGAGTTTGGTGAATAAAGAAAATGCAGTGAACTTAAATGAATTGAATTATTCATTTTCCCAAAGTGTAGCAATTTGCCTTGTCAACTGGTTATTTCATGCATATTGTAATGGTCTGAGATAACACCATGAAGTTTATAGCAAAGCACATATATATAACTTAAAGCCCTGAGACTATTTGATAAGGGCTTCCTAATTATTGTAGAATATGGTTTTGAAATCTCTGATATAAAAATCAAAAATGAAAATTTAAAAACTATTTATAAACAAACTGTTTATAAAGTTTATAATGTGGTTAACTCAAGTATGATAGCTCCAAATTGAGACATAATTGTATAAGACAAATAATATACACTAAAACAAATTCATTTTCAAATTGATTTCTTTTAGCTAGAATTTTTGGAAAGGCAAGTACTTTAGCATGTTCCGTGTAATGAGAATTAAGTAACAAAGAAAGAAATTTTGGAAGTGACCTATAATAACCTTAATATCTAGTGATTTTTCCGACTGCTTTTATTGAAATGGTTATTTGACATGGAAAATTTTACTTTATTTTAGGCATCTAACAAAGGAAAAGAAGTGTACATTCTCTGTAAGGATGGCACTTGTGAAGTGCCTTAAAACTCTGCTTGAGGTGAGCTATTTCATATTATTAGTAAGATCACCATTAAAATTTTAAATCAGACTTCATTTCCTTTTTTAAAAATTTTTTGCATTTATAGATGGGTAGAATGGCTTTTCCTTTTTTCTTTTCTTTCTTTTTTTTTTTTTTTTTAAGAATGGCTTTATTTGTTTTTATTTTTATGTGGTGCTAAGGATTGAACCCATGCCTCACATGTGCTAGGCAAGTGCTCTGCCACTGAGCGACAGTCCCAGCCCCAGACTTCATTTCTGTTAGTGATTTTTCTCTTTAATGTTTCATATTTAACCTTAGTTTCTCTCTTCCCACTTGAATAGGCTGATCCTTATTCAAAATGGGCTATTCTTAATGTAATGGGAAAAGACTTCCCTGTAAATGAAGTATTTCCACAATTTCTTGCTGATGAACATCACCAAGTTCGCATGTTGGCTGCAGAGTCAATTAATAGGTAATGATTAGGTTTTCCTGAAGTGTTTTGAATGCTGCAGTTAGCAATGCAAAGTCCAGTACAGTCACAGTTCACTTCTGAGTATAAGATCCTGTGTGCCCACCCTTTGTATTTTCTCTTAAACTCTATAGAGAAAATAATGACAGTTCTATCATTTAGATACTATTATTTTCTCTGATTTAAAAATGAAAACTCTGGCTTAGAGAGATAAAGTAGCTCACTAACATAAGCCATTGACTTGAGTGAAGTGTATATACTACCACTTATGAGAAGTATAGAATGTATGTTACCAAGATTTTATGTGAGTTTATAAAATGATAGTATATTTCACATTGTTCTAATTACAATTATATATTTTGGGGGTGTACATACAGTTTGGCCCTGAAATGATTTTATTAGAGGGATCTGATATGTTTGAGTACTTGGATAAACAAATATTAATTTCCTAAGGACTGCATGGGATTTTAAAACTCTAAATTGCAACCTACCTATAAATGCCTCTTGTTGCAATCCCTATAAAGAAAGCACTTTCCTGCTTTATTTTTCTCTATAAAATTTGTCACCACTTGAAATAATGTTTCAATACATTTCCCTATTCCACTAGGGTATAAACTCCTAGAAGGCATTGATTTTTGTCTGTTCTATTCATTGCTGTACTTTAGCATCTGAAACAATATCTGCATGTGGAAAGTTGGTAACAATTGGTAAAATAAATGAAAGTATTTGAAAAAGAAATGACATGCTGCTTTAGGTAAATCAAGCTGAAAGTCATTTGAGTTATTTAACTATTCAGAAGTAAGTGATCAATAATTGAAAATTACCTTAAAGAAATTGCTCTAGCAATAACATAACAAGTATTTGAAGTAAGGTATCCAGAATCCGAATATGCTGACAGTACTGTTTTTATCAACTAGATTCTGTGTCTAATTCCTCAGTTTTTGAACTCTTTTTAGTAAGACTGTAGAGTGTTGTAAGGATTACTAGTGAATGTGTATAGTACTTAAAATCTTTATTGCATTTTATTGGTAAAGGGTAGAAAATTTATGTATTGAAGTTAAAGGTCTGGGGTTACATAGAACCATATGTTAAATGTAATATAGCAGTGCAGTAGTGGCATGGAAAACAAAAATCTCTTAGATTAAAAAGTAGAAATTCAGTAATGACATGAAAGAAGCATTTGTTGATTTTGAGTTTTTCACTTGTTAGATATTTAATGTTGGGCTGTTTTGAGAGAGGATAGAGAAACTGGAGGAATCAGAAATACCAAAAATTACTAAAAAGTGTAAGGGACAAAGTTGATTAAAACGTTGTCTTAACCATGTGGATGTTGGCTTAAGGCACTAATCAACTTTTCTCTCTCACATAAAGTGAACTTTAAATGGAACATTAGGGTATTAAATTACCCACTTTCAGGATGATTAAATATTAGAGCAGGTTTACTCAGGAATTTATAGATTCTTCTGGTTGGTGTTTGATAAGAGAACAGTTATCTTCTGTGGCTGTTTGAGTTCAGTGTTCAAATTTGGGCAGTAGTTAAAAGATATTTTGGGACCCTCTTTACTCATTAGGAGACAGTGGATTATGTATTCAAGGTCTTAATACTAAGCAGATGATCAAACCTCTTTAAATGGACTCGGATTTAAGCTTTTTTTTTTTTTTTTGGTACTGGAGATTGAACCCAAAGGTGCTTAACCATTGAGCAACATTTCCAGACCAAATTTTATAGAGAGATAGGGTCTCTCTGAGTTGCTTAGGGCCTTACTAAGTTGCCAAAGCTGGCTTTGAACTCTCCATCCGACTTCCTCTGCCTCCCGAGCCCCTGGGATTATAGGTATATGCCACTGTGCCTGGCTCCTCAGATTTAATCTTGAAGAAAGTACTAGAATGTTTATATCACTGAGTGATTTGTTTTTGTTTTATAATATGCTTTGTAAAGTAGTGTTTGAAATTTTAAGAATTATTTCAGTTTTGTATTTTTTTTAATAAGATTATTTCAGGATATGAAAGGAGGAGATTGTTCCAGGTTATTGACAGCACTTCCATACAAGCTTCAGCAGACAGCTTTTGAAAATGCATATCTGAAAGCTCAAGAAGGACTGAGAGAAGTGGTAATTTTAGTAATATATTTGCTATTATCTCATACTTTCTGTGAATATCCTACATATTACTTTACCAAGTTTGGCACAAGACAGTTTGTGTCCAGTAGTTTATAACATAAAGCTTATAAGACAAATGTGATTTTAATGAAATTATTTACATGCCACAATGAGTCAAATAATTATAGTTTCTTTTGTTTCAGCTTATCCGTAGTGTTTTTGTGGGGAAAAATAAAATTTAACCAACTTTTAATGAGAGTTTAAGTGACTTCCTTGGTTTTTTTTCTGATTTAAGAAACTCTTTTGTGTAAGATCTGGTTAAGAATTAATTAAGAGAGTATTATTCTAACACAAAATCGAAATTAGCTCTTTTTTAGTGAAACCTTTGATTTTCACATTTCTCTGTAGAACACTTTTCTTAAAATGGTAAAAATTATCTTAATGATCATACTTATTCATTTATTTTTGCCCTGATTTGTTTCTGAAAAGGACTTAAGGTGGTTAACTAAAAGACTATCAAGTTTGTGATAATAGGAAACTGAAATGGATAGTTGAATTAAAGAATATGAATTCAGAAAAGGATTTCAGTAGATTGGAAAAATGAGTATAGATAGTGTAAAACTAAATAGAGATAACATATACTGTACATTTTAAATTAGTCCATTATTAGGAAAATACTGATCTGATAGTTCATTTATAAAGAGACCTAGACTAGACGTGAACTCCAGTGGTAGAATGCTTGCCTAGCATGTGTGAGGCCTAGGGTTTGATCCCCAGTACCAGGTTTTAGAAAAAAATCAAGAATTTTTAAATTGGTGCATATTAATTATACAAAATATTGGTTTCATTTTGGCATATTTTTACATGTATATAACATAATTGATTTATTTCATTTCCCAGTATCTCCCCTGCCCACCTTTTATTCTCTTCCTCTACATTAACAGACCTAAGAAGTTTTATATCTGAAGATAACAATATGAATTGTGATAATTGTTAAAAACAACCAAATTCTCTTACACTTCATTAATAAAAAGCATAATCTTGAACAAAGTTTATGGAAGAACTTAGATCTTCTGTACTTTTTAAAGGACTGCTAAAATTTTGGGTTTGGTTCTAACAGTAGAATTTCTTTTCAAATCCTTGGTTCTTATTCATGATAGCTGGACAAGCACTCTAGCACTGAGCTACTCCCAACCCTAAAAATAGATTTATTTATTTATTTTTTTCTGACTGGAGTGAGATGAAATCTTAGTGTAGTTTTTTTTAATTAGTTACTCAAGACAATACAATGATTTTGACATATCATACATTTGATTCAAATAGGGAGTATACAGGTTTGTGTCTTGACTTAGTGGAAAGTTCATTGCTATTTTCAAACATGTCAGTGATTGCTGTTTAGTAGAGGAATTAGATTCTTAGTTATTCTTGTACCAAAATATAGAACTATGATCAGCAGATTTTCTAAATATGAAGAGAAACTTATACCAGATTTAACTAGTAAATAATATATATGTGCCTGTTGAGATTTTATAGTAATTGAAAATTAAATTAAAAGCATATGTCATTCTATCTAGTTGCATGATTTTATTGTTCCCTTTGATAATATAGGTAGCAGTATTTTTAAAAGTGTAAAATGCTGATATTAAGGTATTAGAAGGATAAAAATCAACCTAAGAGTAAAACTTGGTGGTTGAAAAAGAGCTTCTAATGTCTCTCACCTTCTTTTTGCCATTTTTCAAAAATTACTTTATACCTCAAGGAAACATTGTTTTCTTTGTTAATATTCTCCATAAGATCTTAGGAAGAGCAGTCTTCCTCACTGTAGAAACACATTTTCTTAAATCTCTGCTCTTTACCCCATCACTTTAGAATTGTAAATTCATAAGCTGTTTGGATGATGTCATGGAGTACTTTGATTTTAGCCTGGTTGATTGATTTGTAATGTTTAAATATTTATAATATTGTCTTTATGATTCTTTGGCAGTCCCACAGTGCTGAGAACACTGAACTTTTAGATGAGATTTATAATAGAAAATCTGTTTTACTGATGATGATAGCTGCGGTTTTATACTGTAGCCCTATCTGTGAAAAACAGGCTTTGTTTGCCCTTTGCAAATCTGTGAAAGAGAATGGATTAGAACCTCACCTTGTGAAAAAGGTATGTGTGTCTGGATATTTTTATTGTACTCTTTCTTGTATAATTTTGTTGTTGCTTTTTATGGTGCTAGGGATCAAACCTAGGACTTCACATGTTAGGCAAGTGCTCTACAATTGAGCTGCATTCCTATTCTCCTGGATAACCTTAAATTAAAAAGGTTAAAATTGGATTTTTAAAGTGGCCCTTATTTAAGAGTTGGAAACAATTTTATTTTTTCAGTTGGGTGTGTTAGAAAGCAGTTTAATAGCTTTTTAAATGGTATTCTCATTTGTATGCAGTGTGATTTCTTACACTTAGTTTAAGAGCATTTTGTGAGGTACTCACTGAACCAAAAGGTGAATGACCCATCACTGCAAGATTAGGCACTCTGGAGTAGCACTCATTGAGGGAAATACGTGGAGATAGGAGCAGTATCAGTTGGTTTTGCATGGTAGATTCTGGGACAACACATTGGGATCTGACAAGGCCAGAAGTCAAATGCTAAGACTCTGGGGCTTTTAGGTTACAAGATTAGGAAAAGAGGACTGTATCCAAACCTTGCACTCAGATCAGTTTAGTATTATAGAATGTGGCTCCCTTCCCTGTTCTACTACCTCAGAATGGTTTAGCAGTTCTCATCCTTCCTGTTGCAGATTTTTATTTGATAAATATGGACCGATACACATTTTCTCATTCTACCACCATGGTTTCCATGGAGTTTTATAGTAGACTTTCCTATAGGCAATCAGTCTTAGATGAATCAACCTTTTACCTCTCAGTGTTAAGTTCTTTTTTTTTTAAGTATACCATTATACTTTACAATTATTATAAGTGGTATATAATGTTTAGATTTTTATAAATTTGGATTTAAGACAGAATAATTTTACCTTAGAACTTCCTTTGATATGTTGTCAATTATAACATTTTTATATTTTTATTCATTTTCTTTTTGGGTTTGTATAGGTTTTGGAGAAAGTTTCTGAAACTTTTGGATATAGAAATTTGGAAGACTTCATGGCTTCTCATTTAGATTACCTGGTTTTGGAATGGCTAAATCTTCAAGACACTGAATATAGCTTATCTTCTTTTCCTTTTATTTTATTGAACTACACAAATGTTGAAGATTTCTATAGGTAGGTTTATGTATGGCATATGAGAAATATGTTGAAAGTTAGGCAACAGGGTTTGGCAGTTCCCCTGTCCTCCACTTCCTATAGTTCTACAGACAATGGTAGGAGGCTGCATAGTTTGAAAATTGAGACAACTTGTTTGAAAATGTATTAAAGCTCATTATGTGAATTCCTAGAATCAGATTCTAAATCCAGTGACACAAGAAACCAGACTTTTTAATCTGGTTCTGTCTGGGCCAGTAACCAACTGTGTAACTTTGAGTAAGTTGTGTAAATAACTTCTGTGCTTTGGTTTTTTAATCTCTACAGGAGTTAAACAAGGAAACCCTAAAAGTCCTTTTTGGCTTTAATACTTGATAATATTGCATTTGGAAAAAGATCAAAGATAAATTATTAGTGGCTGATTATTTCAGCCTTGATTTTCTTTTCTGTTGTTTGACAATAGACTATTTAATCATTGTTACCTATTAGATTTAGAAGTTTAATGTGAAAGAATTCATTTTACTACTTCTAACAGAAATTTTTGAAAATGAAGAGGTTTGATACAACTGAAAAGTAATATTTAAGCATCAGGATTATGGGATGGCATCTCATATTTATTGAACATGCTCTGTGCTAATAGAGGTCTCTAATAGAGCTTTTTGTATGTAGATAGTTGCCTTTAAGAAGGATATTCAGACAGTAGTAAATTTAGTGGTCCTTATCATTCATATCTTTTGGTGATAACAATATTTTACATCTGTTCTTTGAATTCATAAATTGCTTTCACATTTCATTTTCATAATAATTTTGCATTAAGTTGATTATATATAAGAAATATATATATAAAGTCCCACATTTTTGATCACAGAACTAGGGTGGTGTAAGCTAAGCTCTGTTTCTTTATGTGGCTTTGTAATTTACTTAACTTTATTTCTCCTTTTATAAAATTTTAAGTAGAAATGCTTAATGATGTAAAGGGATGCCCTAATGCTGAGTGTATTAAAGCCCATTATTATTTTAAGGACTTTGAAAAGATATATAACCTATATTTTAAATTTTATGTTTTTAGATCTTGTTATAAGGTTTTGATTCCACATCTGGTGATTAGAAGTTGTTTTGATGAGGTTAAGTCCATTGCTAATCAGATTCAAGAGGATTGGAAAAGTCTTCTGATAGACTGCTTCCCAAAGATTCTTGTAAATATTCTTCCTTATTTTGCTTATGAGAGTGTAGGAGACAGTAGGATGGCACAACAAAGAGAGAATGCTACCAAGGTCTATGATACGCTTAAAGGGGAAAACCTATTGGGAAAACAGGTATGGCTTCAACTTTTACCTTTTGTTTCTTAATTGATGTCAGATGTAAACTTTAAAATTTAAGGCTATGTATGTATTCATTATTTATAAGTTAAATTTAGCTTATGATTACTATTTAGCTGACCCATGAATTTGTTTTGTTTTGTTGTATGGTGATCTCTCCTTTTGATTAGCCTTTAAATAAGTGAAAATGTTTTTAATCAGAAAAAAAGAGAAAAAGAAAAAGAAACCAGGCTTTCAATAAGAAAAATAATTTAACTGCTTCTGCCTTTTAAAAATTTAATTGACAGTAATGCATGAATGCGAGCTAGTTGATAAATTCAAGTAATTCTGAACAGTATATAGAAAATCTTCAGTGCCTCTTTAGTCTCAAGTTGTTTTACTTTTAAAGGAAAAGTACCATACCAAGTTCCATACCCCGGTTTTTATTTTTTCTTGACAATTTTTCTCTTCTAACATATTATATACTTTGGATTATGTTCATTGTTTATTTTCAGTCTTTTCCACTGTAATATAAACACTATGAAGGTAGAATTTTTGTCTTTTTTTTTTTTTTTTTTCCTTGATGGTAAGAAAAAGCGGGTTGGAACAGAATGTTGGCACTCCAGAGGTTATGTAATTTGGGAGAGATACTTTGCCTCTACCTTCTTCTGCTCATTCTTCCAGTTTATACTTCTGAGTGCTCCTAGTTATGCTCTTTTTTTTTTTTTTTAATGTATTCAAACCAAAAGCCATTTTCAGAATCAGAATAGGTTTAGGAGTGAAAGATATTTATATTAAACCTTGATTGAAAACATGAATGAAAAAAAAGCAAAAATTAAATAATTTATTAGCTTTTTTTGGTTAGAGACATAAGTTAAATTCTTGATAATCTCAATTTTATTTAACATTAAATTAATAATTTATACACTTTGAAAATTATTTGAGGCACCTTACATTAAAACATTAACTTTTTTAAGGCAAAAAAGGTTTGGTCAGCACTTATCTGTTCATTCATTGACTGAGGTATAACATAATAGATTTATTTATTATTATCATTTTTTTTAATTGTACTGGGTATTGAACCCAGATGTGGTCTACCACTTAGTTATAGCCTCAGTTCTTTATTTTTATTTCTTATTGTTTACATACATGACAATAGTGGAATGCATTACACTCATTATTTCCCATATACAGTACAATTTTTCATAATTCTGTATATAAAGTATGTTCATGCCAAATTATGCCATTATACATGTACTCTCTTTTTTTGCATAACAATTCTGAATACACATATATACCACAATTTTTCATATCTCTGTATATGTTGACACCAAATTCAAATCTTCATACATGTATTTTGTATAATGATGACCATCACATTCTACCATTCTTGCTCTTCCCCTTCCTGCTTCCTTTCCCTCCCACCCCCCTTTCCTATCTAGAAATAATCTTCCTCCCATGCTCTCCCTCCCTACCCCACTTTGAGTCACCCTCCTTATATCAGGGAAAACATTCCGCATTTGTTTTTTTTGGGATTGGCTAACTTCACTTAGCATAATCTTCTCTAATGCCCTTATTTAACTGCAAATTCCATGATTTTGTTCTAAGTGCTGCGTGATATTCTATTGTGTACAAATACCACATTTTTTTATCCATTTATCTGCTGAAGGACATGTAGGTTGGCTTCACAATTTAGCTATTGTGAATTATGCTGCTATAAACATTGATGTGGCTGTTTCCCTGTAGTATGCTGGTTTTAGGTCCTTTGGGTATAGTCTGAGAAGAGGAATAGCTGGGTCAAATGGTGATTCCATTCCCAGATTTCCAAGGAATCTCCATACTGCTTTCCAAATTGGCTGCACCAATTTGCAGTCCCACCAGCAATGTATGAGTGTACCTTTGTCCCCACATCCTCACCAACACTTGTTATTGTTTGTCTTCATAATGGCTGCCATTCTGACTGGAGTGAGATGGTATCTTAGAGTTGTTTTGATTTGCATTTCTCTGATTGCTAGAGATGGTGAGCATTTTTTCATATATTTGTTGATTGATTATATATTCTCTTCTGAGAAGTGTCTGTTTAGGTCCTTGGCCCATTTGTTGATTGGGTTATTTGTTGTTTTGGTGCTTAGCTTTTTGAGTTCTTTATATACCCCAGAGATTAGTGCTGTATCTGATGTGTGAGGGGTAAAAATTTGCTCCCAAGCTGTAGGCTCCCTGTTTACCTCACAGATTATTTCTTTTGCTGAGAAAAAACTTTTTAGTTTGAATCTATCCCATTTGTTGATTCTTAGTTTTAATTCTTGTGCTATAGGCATCTTATTAAGGAAGATGGGGCCTATAGGGCCCCATGTGATGAAGATTAGGGTCTACTTTTTCTTCTATTAGATGCAGAGTCTCTGGTTTAATTCCTAGATCCTTGATCCATTTTGAGTTAACTTTTGTGCATGGTGAGAGAGAGGGATTCAATTTCATTTTGTTGCATATGGATTTCTAGTTTTCCCAGCACCATTTGTTGAAGATGCTATCTTTTCTCCAGTGCATGTTTTTGGCACCTTTGTCTAATATAAGATAGTTGTAATTTTATGGGTTAGTCTCTGTGTCCTCTATTCTGTACCAGTTGGTCTACCATCCTGTTTTGGTGCTAGTACCATGCCATTTTTGTTACTATTGCTCTGTAGTATACTTTAAGGTCTGGTAAAGAGATACAACCTGTTTCACTCTTCCTGCTAAGGATTGCTTTAGCTATTCTGGGTCTCTTCTTTTTCCAGATGAATTTCATGATTGCTTTTTCTATGTCTATGAAGAATGCCATTGGGATTTTGATTGGAATTACATTGAACCTGTATAGTGCTTTTGTTAGTATGGTCATTTTGATGATATTAATTCTGCCTATCCAGGAGCAAGGTAGATCTTTCCATCTTCTAAGGTCTTCTTTTTCATGGTTCTGCAGTTTTCATTGTATAGATCTTTCACCTCTGTCGTTAAGTTGATTCCCAAGTTTTTTTGTTTTGTTTTGTTTTTTTGAGGATATTGTGAATGGGGTAGTTTTCCTCATTTCCTTTTCAGAGGATTTGTCACTGATATACAGAAATGCCTTTGATTTATGGGTGTTGATTTTATATCCTCCTACTTTGCTGAATTCATTTACTAGTTCTAGAAGTTTTCTGTTGGAGTTTTTTGGGTTTTCTAGGTATAGAATCATATTGTTTGCAAATAGTGCTAGTTTAAGTTCTCCTTTTCCTATAGTTATTCCTTTAATTTCTTTCGTCTATCTAATTGCTCTAGCCAGTGTTTCAAGAACTACGTTGAATAGAAGTGGTGAAAGAGGGCATCCTTGTCTTGTTCCAGATTTTAGAGGGAATGCCTTCAGTTTTTCTCCGTTTAGAATGATGTTGGCCTGAGGCTTTGCATAGATAGCCTTTACAATGTTAAGATATGTTCCTGTTATCCCTAGTTTTTCTAGTGTTTTGAACACAAAGGGGTGCTGAATTTTGGTCAAATGCTTTTTTTTTTTGCATCTATCGAGGTGATCATATGGTTCTTTAAGTCTGTTAATGTGATGAGTTACATTTATTTATTTCCATATGTTGAAGCAAACTTGCATCCTTGGGATGAATCCCACTTGATCATGGTGAACAATCTTTTTGATATGTTTTTGTATTCAATTTGCCAGAATTTTATTGAGGATTTTTGCGTCTATGTTCATTAGAGATATTGGTCTGAAGTTTTCTTTCTTTGCAGTGTCTTTGTCTGGTTTTGGAATTAGAGTGATATTGGCCTCGTAGAATGAATTTGGAAGTACTCCCTCTTTTTCTATTTTCTGAAATAGATTGAAGACTATTGGTATTAGTTCTTTTTTAAAGGTCTTGTAAAACTCTGTTTTATATCCTTCTGGTCCTGGGCTTTCCTTGGTTGGTAATCTTTTGATGGCTTCTTCTATTTATTCACTTGATATTGGTCTATTTAAGTTGTGTATATCTTCCTGACTCAATCTGGGCAGGTCATATGACTTTAGGAATTTATCGATGTCTTCACTATCTTGGATTTTATTAGAGTATAAGTTTTTAAAATAATTTCCAATTATCATTTGTATTTCTGTAGTGTCTGTTGTGATATTGCCTTTTTCATCACGTATGCTAGTAATTTGGGTTTTCTCTCTCCTCTTTATTAGCATGTCTAAGGGTCTGTCAATCTTATTTATTTTTTCAAAGAACCAACTTTTAGTTTTGTCAATCATTTCAATTGTTTCTTTTGTTTCGATTTCATTAATTTCAGCTCTGATTTTAATTATTTCTTGCCTTTTTATTTTTATTTTTGAGAGAGGTTCTTGCTGAGTTGTCCAGGCTGACTTTGAACTTACTTCAGCCTTCCAAGTAGCTGGGATTACAGGTGTGTTCCACCATGCCCAGCTTTAGTCTACTATTGATGAAAAGGATTATAGGTAGCAGCTAGCCTCAGAATTTGGATATCACCCATGTAGAGTTCTGGGGAGAAGTCATTTGGGGCACAAAGTTGGCCTTATCATAGTCCCTGGAAAATTTTCCCAGTAAAGTTCTGTGAGTGTTCATATAAATCAAGAGTAAAATGCAGATTGAGGGGGGCTGGGGTTGGGGCTGCATGTGCGCTTGCCTAGCACATGCAGAGTTTGATCCTCAGCACCACATAGAAATCAATAAAATAATGGTATTGTGTCCAACTACAACTAAAAAATAAATATTAAAAAAATGCAGATTCAGGTATAGTATAGATCAGAAGGGAATTTGGTAGGAGAATTACCAGTTTGGGGAATTTAATGCTGTATTCAAAGTCGAGTTGAAATAATCCTTTAAAATTACAGAATTGGATTAAGGAAGCATTATTTGGTAGAATTTCTCTATTTCATGGTTTTCAGGTTGGCTGAATAGAAGAAAAAGATAAGTTAGCTATATGTTTGAATAACGTAAGCCCTTTGTGTTGTCTTAAATATTACAGATAAAAAATATTAAATATAATTAATTTTGTGTCCTTGCAGATTGATCATTTATTTATTAGTAATTTACCAGAGATTGTGGTGGAATTATTGATGTCGTTACATGAAACAGCAGATTCTGGTGCCAGCCAGAGCACTGATGCCTGTGACTTTTCAGGGTATGTACATTTTAAATTTAGAGAATGAGGCACAACTTGCAAATTCCTTATGCTTTTTTTTTTTAATATTTATTTTTTAGTTATAGGGGGACACAGTATCTTTATTTTTTATTTTTATGTGGTGTTGAGGATTAAACCTAATGCCTCATGCTTGGTGGGCGAGTGCTCTACCTCTGAGCCACAATCCCAGCCCCGATTTTTTTATTGATTGACAAATTCAGATGTCTGTTTCAGTTTTTAGATATGTCCTCTTTTTAAAAAATTGGTTTCTTTAAAAATGGTCCTTTGATTTGAAGGAATTACCTGTGAGCTTTTATACTGTAATTTCCCCATAGTTATTACTCTTTCTAGTTGAACTCTTTGATGGCAGAACCAATAAACTTTCTTTTCTCGATTTTCTGTAATATTTGAGCATTATGCTACATGTTGTGTTTTGAAATTTTTTCTCCATGGGTTTGCTATTTCTCTTATTATTAATAACTTGCCTTTCTAGAACACCTTTCCATTATCATGCTCCTTGACTGTCAGAATCATACTCCTTAGCTGCACCGTTTAATTTGGAACTGTTCTCCTTCTCCTCCCCACCTCTTTCTCTGCATCCTTTCTGTCATGAGCTGAGCAGTTTTCAACCCATTTGGTTGCATATGAATGTTCAAGTTGTTTTCCTCGCTTGACTGGAAGCTGCTTGAAAATACCCTTTACTGTGTAGTGGCACACACCTACCCAGCATCTCTGGAGGCTCAGGCAGGACGATCACAAGTTCAAAGCCAGCCTTAGCAACTTAGGTTCTAAGCAACTTATCAAGACCTTTTCCCAAAATAAAAATTTAAAAAGGGATGGGATGTTACTCAGTGATTAACCCTGAGTTCAATCCTTAGTATCAAAAAAAGAAAATATCCTTTAGTTTTTTTTAATATGTTCTACCATGCTAACCATATAAAATAGTAATTATGTTAGTTAATGTGAAAAATCAAACACCTGATAAAATCAGCTTAGGGAAAAGAAGGCTCATGTTTTTTGAGGTTTCAGTCTGTTTCAGGCTAGCTTCATTGCTTTTGGCCTGAGTGAAGCAGAACATGGTGTCAGAAGGGCACAGCAGAAGAAAACTGCTCAGCTCATGACAGCCAGGACACAGAGAAAGAGACGGAGAGGAGACGGAGAACAGTGCCAAAGAGGGGAGAGGAAAGGGTCAGGAACAAGAATAGAGTCCCCAAGGGTACATACTTAAGGACTCACTTCTTCAACTCAGTATACCTCCTTTAGTTTTCACCACTTCCTAATAATGCCATCAAATTATTAATACACTGATGGGGTCAGAGCCCTCATGATACAATTACCTTCCCCAAACCCCATCTCTGAACTTTGTTGCATTGGGAACTAATTCTTCAACACGTGAGCCTTTGGGGAACATTCCAGAGCCAAACCATAACAGTAATAATATCTAGCAAAGTACTTTGACATATGTAATTTCATTCTAATTAATGTTGCTTATCTGGTAGATTGCCATAGCTTAAAATACTATTGCTTTTCTAATACTAGTAGAGCTTTAACTCAAACCTGAAATGAGGTCACACTAAAGCTCATTTGTGGAGCTGCCATTAATTATAAAAAAGATTAAGCAAATAATTTTAAGTAAATTGGTTAAGATTAAGTCCGAGGGTGAAATGCATTTAGATATTCTGATATTTATTAACTATGTCATTTTAAAAATTTTATTAAAAGTATAGGTTTTTTTAATAGTTTTAAAATTTGGAGGTTCTGTGGATCACTGTGGCACATGTGACCTGGGAAACTCAGGAGCCTGAGACTGAGGCAGGAGGATCAAGAGTTTAAAGCCAGCCTCAGCAACTTAGTGAGGCTCTAAACAACTCAGAGAGATCCTATCTCTAAATAAAATACAAGAAAGAACTGAGAGTCTCAGTGGTAAAGCGACTTTGGGTTCAATCCATGGCACCCCCCCTAAATTTCTATTTTGGAAGTTTACTGCTTTATCAACAAAACCTTTTTTTCTTGATAATTTGAAAATTATGAGTGCATTTTTTTCCCCTTTAACTCTTTTTTAGGGATTTGGATCCTGCTCCTAATCCACCTTATTTTCCATCACATGTGATTAAAGCAACATTTGCTTATATCAGCAACTGTCATAAAACCAAGTTTAAGAGCATTTTAGAAATTCTTTCCAAAAACCCTGTAAGTATACATTTCTGCCCTAATAATTAGTGAGAGAATTCCTTTATTCAGCTAGAACATCTGTGTAAGTACATCTTAAAGAAAGGAAAGTTGGGCTGGGGACATAGCTCGGTTGGTAGAGTGCTTGCTTTACATGCATAAGGCCCCACAACCACAAAAAATAAATAAATTAATAAAGGAAAGTAAGCAAATGAAAAATCATCTGAATAATTTGAAAAGGAAAGCAATCATTTGGCAGAATTTATAATTGATATATTTGTCAATACTAACTAAAATTTGTTACATGTAAGGCTGGAATTTTGTGACACTAAGAGAACATTTAGTTTTTATAAAAATGCACTATAATTTACTATCCTAAACAAATTGGCAATAGCTTTCTTCTAAGATAGTAATTATCTTGATGTACTGTTTTTGCATTTACTATCAAACCTAAATTTAAATTGTTATTTTAGGTATTGTAAAATATGTGTTATAACTGAGTATATGTGATTTTAAAAGTTTTACTAAGTGTATATTTATTTTCTAGGATTCCTATCAGAAAATTCTTCTAGCCATATGTGAACAAGCAGCTGAGACAAATAATGTGTATAAAAAGCACAGAGTTCTTAAAATATATCACCTGTTTGTTAGTTTATTACTAAAAGATATAAAAAGTGGCTTAGGAGGAGCTTGGGCCTTTGTTCTTCGAGATGTTATTTATACTTTGATTCACTATATCAACAAAAGGTAAATAATATGTTCACCAATATATAAGCAGTTTATCAAGTTCTTTTAACTGAAAGTTTATATGCTTCTAAGAGATAGATGGCAGAATATGTTTTTGTAAATATTGCTTTTTAATATGTATATTATAGCTACCTATTAATTTTTAAATTAATCCATAAAAATTATACGTTTTGGGGGGGTACCTATGTGATGTTTTGGTACATGTATATATTGTACAATGTTGAAATCAGTAAGCATATCTGTCTTAGGTATTTATCATTTTTTTTTTGTAATGAAAAAATTCTTCTAGTTTTTAAAAATATACAGTATATAATTGTTATCTATAGTTACCTTATTGTGCAGTAGCACACTAGAACTTCTACTCCTATCTAACTATAAGTTAGTATCCATTTATCTACCTTTTTCTGTCCATCCCTGCCCCGACTCTTGCCCTGGTCTCTGGTATTCACCATTCTATTCTCAACTTATATTATGAGATCAACTTTTTTATGGTCCACATGTGAGTGAGATCATATGGAACTTGTCCTTTCAGAGAATGCATTTTTAGCTTTGTTAATTCTTTTTAAAAGTTTTTTTTTTTTTTTTAAATTAATCTCCACTCTCATTATCTCCTTTCTTCTGTCCGTTTTGTGTTTAGGATGCTCTTTTTTTTTTTTCCATTTCATAATGAAGTCAGGTAACTGAATCGAGATCTTTCTGCTTTTTCATTTGGAGATGTTTATAGTACAGATTTCCCATCAGTGCTACCTTATCTCATTATTTCTTTTTTATTTTGGTGGTGCTACAGATCTAACCCAGGGCCTTACTAATGCTAGGCAAGTGCTCTACCACTGAGCTGCACACACTTAGGCCACATCCTATAATTTTTGATATGTTGAATTTTGACTTTTATTCATTTCTAAACTTAGCATGTTTAAGACAGTTGTTTTGAACTTTTTCTAGTCCAATGTCTTAAGTTTCTTTAGGAACTATTTCTGTCAGTGTTTTGTTTTGTTTTTTTTTTTTAAAGAGAGAGAGAGAGAGAGAGAATTTCAACATTTATTTTTTAGTTATCGGCGGACACATCATCTTTGTTTGTATGTGGTGCTGAGGATCGAACCCGGGCCGCACACATGCCAGGCGAGCGCGCTACCGCTTGAGCCACATCCCCAGCCCTGTTTTGTTCTTTTGAATGGGCAATACTTCCCTGTTTCTTTGTATGCCTTGTAATTTTGTTGCTGAAAACTGGCCATTTCTACTTGTAGTATGATTAAGTCTGGAAATCATATTTTTTTCCTTTTTTTAGAGTTTGACTTCTTTTTCTTTTTTTTTGCTCAATGCTGTAGCAGTTCATAACATTAACCAATTGTTTTTGCAGAATGTATTGCCTTGTGTGGTCACTGAAGGCTCTCTTTCTTGGCTTGTGTTTTGATAATGCTCCACAGAGATTTCCTTGAAAACTGTGAGCATTGTGGGTGTTTGGTACATGAGGGAAACAAAATAAAAATTGTTCTAATGTTTGCAGTTTAGCTCTGTGTTGGTACTTCCCTTCAACACTAGCCAGTTTGCATTGAGCTGTGGGAGCACCTCCAAGTAAAAGCTTAGGGTCTTTTGTAGTCTTTTCTGAGCAAAAGTCTGACTTGGGCGTGTTTGTGGCCTTCTAAATTCTTCCTCAATTGTGAGTACTTCTGAATTTCCCAGAGAAACTCTCCTTTTTGGTATGTCTCAAGAGTAATCTTTTGTTCTATCCAATGTAGGTTATTAACCTTACAAAGTTTCAAGCAGTGCCCTCAACTTTTCTATGTAAGTAAGGGCCCTTAAATGAAACAGCCAAGCCCTTTGCATCAGTCCTAGTCACGTTAGAATAGACATACATAACAGTTTTCGAATAAGGTCTCCTTGCTTCTTTAAGAACCACCATGAACCAAAATCACATACTGTGGGTGTAGGTTGCCATTTTTGTGACTGCTGCTGAGCAGGGAAGGGGACTGGCAAGGACAATTAAAACCACTACAGAAATTTCCTGCAGTTTTTTGGTTGCCTTTTCTGATTTTGCATATTTTTTTTTAATTTTATTTTTTAATTTTTGATGTGTGCATTATGATTACATATGATCATACATGCATGGGATATAATTTGGTTCACTTCAGTTCCCAGTAACTTCCTCTTTCTATCCCTTCCTCACTTCTCCTGTTCCCCTTCCTCTGCTCTACTGATGTAGCATTTTCTTGATTGCTATAAACTTTTGATTTTTTTTACAGAATTTAATATAGTTGATTATGACAGTTCTGCTTGCCTTAAAATGTTTTTGTCAGGTTTGAGCCTAGTGTTACATATTTTGTATTTTGCTAATGTCCCCTCTCTTTTTGACTTATGAACCATTGAAGTGTTAGATATGAGAGTAACTTTTATGTCAAGCGATATCAAAATTAGAAATGTAGAATAAAAATTATTTTTGAATGATTCTATTTCAAAGTACTTTTCTAGAACCTGTTTTTTTTTTTTTTTCCCTCTTAGGCCTTCAAATTTCATGGATGTGTCATTACGCAGCTTCTCTCTTTGTTGTGACCTGTTAGGTCAGGTTTGCCAAACAGCAGTGACTTACTGTAAAGATGCTTTAGAAAAGCATCTTCATGTTATTGTTGGTACACTTATACCCCTTGTGAATGATCAAGTGGAGGTTCAGGAGCAGGTAATTTTCTAATTCCTCTTCAAAATGGTATTTGAGATATGTTGATAAAGTATTATTTTTACTTGATACAGTTAGTAATTTTAATGAAAATGTTTTTTTAAAAAATAGTTGGGAAGACATTCTTAATTAATCTTTGTAATCAGTTACAAAGATTGATTACTTATTTTTCTCTAATAAACAATTATTTAGGTTGCTTTGTTACACTGAAGTGTAGAAGTAGTCAAAAATGGGATAATAGTTTATGCCATTATGATTTTCTGTGATATATTACTTACATGAACTGTTTCACTAATATGGGGATTTTTTTATGTCAGTGACCACCTTGTATAGTCCTTTATATGTTTGTGGAATTGTTTGAAAGCACAGAAACTAAAAAAAGTTGGTATCTTACAAGTAATTAGAATGTTTTATCTGAACTAGGGTGGCAGAGTTTTTAATCAATTATTACAATAGATTTTGGTTTTTTTATTTTGAAATATGATTATAGATTTTCTCCTTTTAATTTTTTCTTTTTAAATTATGTTTAGGTACTGAACTTGTTGAAGTATTTAGTGATAGATAACAAGGATAATGAAAACCTCTATCTCACGATTAAGCTTTTAGATCCTTTTCCTGACCACGTTCTTTTTAAGGATTTGCGTATTACTCAGCAGAATATCAAATACAGTAGAGGGCCTTTTTCACTTTTGGAGGTAATAAAGTTTCATCTTCTTACTATTTGGTATTAGAAAGCATAAAGAGTAGTACTTAAAAATCTCTAATGTTCTAGTGGTAAAAATTGAATTTTTTGTTGTGGTAAAAAGACATGAGATTACCTTCTTAACAAATAAAAAATGAATCTTAATGCATTGTTTTGCATTGAGCTTAAAGTATTGATACCAAAGTCTCCTGGTAAAGAATGAATTTGAATATTTAAGGAATGTGATATAAAAATATTCTTGATTTTAACACACACATAAACTTATGGTCAAGACTGGGGATGTGGCTTAATGGAAGTGTGCTTAACTAGCATGGTCAAGGCCATAGATTGAGTCCTGGAAATTAAAAAAAAAAAAATCTTTAAGATAGTCTGGTCCATTAATAACTTAAAATCACCATCTGATCCTTTGTGGATCAGTTTTATATTTGAATTAGAGATAATATTTAACTTTTTAAAATTTCAATTTTTAATCTTGATAAACTTCAAAACTGTGTTCAGGTGTATTTTTTTCTTATAAATCTTAGTGTAATTTTAAACTTATAGCCTGTATTTTACTATATATCAATATGAAAACAACATATAAAATTACGAAACAGAAATTCAAAATTTTTCCTCTGATCTGTGTTATAATAGAATCTATTAGAATTTAAAGGATTAAAACATTATAGAATTTGAAGTGAAAGAACTTTATTTCTACTTTAGTTTATGAGTTATCTTTCAAAGGCACTTACCAATTTTTTTCTTTTATTAAGTTTTATTCTATAGACTTATCCAGTAAATGTTAAAAGCAAGTTACATTTTAACTAATTTTCTCTTTTAGGAAATTAACCATTTTCTTGCAGTAAGTGATTATGATGCACTTCCATTGACGAGGCTTGAAGGTTTAAAGGATCTTCGAAGACAACTAGAACAACATAAAGATCAGATGATGGACCTTATGAGAGCATCTCAGGGTACTAATTTAAATGTCATGGGTTATTTCTACCTATTTCTTTTTGAAAGAATCTTGTAAGTTCTTCTTTATTTGATTGCCATAGCCATATTTCAGCCCTTCATCATTTCTCATCTAACCATAAAACTGGTCCTAACTAGTCTCCTACTGTGAACTATTCTCATTTAATCTATCCTCTGAAAGAATGATTTTTTTGTTGTTATTTGTTTTGGTGTCAGGGATTAAACCCAGGGCCTCTTAGTCACTCAACCGTATCCCCAGCCTTTTTTTATTCTTTATTTTGAGACAGTCTCATAAGTTGCTGAGGCTAAGTTTGAACTTGGCGATCTTCCTGCCTTAGCCTCCTAAGCCACTGGGATTATAAGAGTGCATCACCATGCCCAGCTCTGTATGATTTCTTTAACTCAAATATGATCATGTTAGTCTACTACCTTAGAAACTTTAACAACTTCCTACTGCCCAAAAGAAAAGTTTTAAATCTTTAGAGCCAAGCCTACAGGGTAATATATCTGTGCCTTGTGCTTAAACCTACTTAAATGAAAGAAATGTGCCTCATTTTAAGCCTTTAAGCTGTGTGTGTTGCGAGTATGTATACATGTTCTTATACATATTTCTACCCTTTTTTTTTTACTCAAGAAAACATCTATTTTTATATTATTTTGATTGAGTTTATGTTATTATGGTATTACACTAAAGAGAAAACTTTTGTACTTGGTTATGATTTTTGTCTTCCTGTACCCATTAATTTCATATTTCTGTTGTATCCTTTTTATCTTTAGTACTTTTTAAAACAGATTTTAGTTTTGACCATTTGAGCTTAGAATGCATTGTTCTGAGATATGTAAAATATGAATACTATTAAATCTTGTTCTCCTGTGTTTATTTTATTGGCTAGATTTGTGTTATGTAATAAAATCACTAGGTGTTGATGGCTATTTAAATTTAAATGGATTAAAATTAGGGAAAATATAAAATTGAGTTTTTTCATTGTATTAACACACTAAGTTGTCACAAGTATATGTAGCTAGTGGATGTCATTCAACAGCACAGATTATAGTCATTTCCATCATTGCAGAAAGATCTACTGGATAGTGCTGGTCTAGATTCTAAATGCTAAATGTTAAAAAATCTAAGGTTCCCAAGGTTCCTTTTAGCTTTCGTGTTGGGTGATTCTTATGTTTCTGATTATTTGCTATTTTGCTAAGTTAATATAGACTTTTCTGCACAAATTTTTGATGAGAGTTTTTCTGCCAAATATTAAATCACTTTCATTTAACGGTGTTTCTTGAAAAATTCAAATTCATACACTGTGTATTTTTGAGCTTTTCATAATGTAAGACATTTTAAAAACTTCATTAAAAATTTCTCATGAGATAATTTAATGTCTGTCCATATTGTAAATAAGAATGTTGTGACTATGGCCATTTAAGCGAATGTTTTTGAAATTACTCCTAGATAACCCACAAGATGGCATTGTGGTAAAGCTAGTTGTCAGCTTGTTGCAGTTATCCAAGATGGCAGTAAACCACACTGGTGAAAGAGAAGTTTTAGGTAAACTATGTATTTGAATGAATTTGAGTTTTTTATGTTCAAGTGGTCATCTTTAATATCCTCAAAATAAGTGAAAGTTTGTCATTTGGATTATTATAGAAATATGAGATGCTAGCCAACATATTTTTGCATTTAAATTCAGGTATCCCCAAGTAGCTGCCTGTTCATATTTTTCTTCCTTAATTATTCATATAAAATGAAAAGTTAATGATTTACATTTGTGAATACTATTACTTTGAAAATGACATATAAATATTTAGGAAAGTTGGAAAGTTAAGTTGCAAAAAATTTGACCTCTGAAATATCTTTCTGTCTATAATTCAGTATCATTTTCTATAACAAAT
The DNA here is from genome assembly GCF_048772815.1 of Callospermophilus lateralis. Lineage (NCBI taxonomy): Eukaryota > Metazoa > Chordata > Mammalia > Rodentia > Sciuridae > Callospermophilus > Callospermophilus lateralis. The sequence continues at coordinate 119,075,450 of NC_135306.1, read as the reverse complement.
GAGAATGAAAATTTTGAGAGCTAGGTTACACTCAAATATTAAGTCCTTTCCTACTGCCATTTGGGGAGAAATGTAACATATGATAGCCAACATTGTTTCTAGTATAGGTGTTTAAATTTGGTTATCCTAGGATGGAAAATCACGTGTTTAAAGTAAGCTTGAAATTGTCATGCCAGCCTTTCTTCAGTAATGAAATGAGGAGAATAAAATGAGAATAAGAATAATAAAAATGAGAATAAGTGGTGTTTATGGATTCTTGTGCCTTTCAGTATTGTCTTTTTTAATTTCTCAGTGAGAGCCTAGGATTTCTAGTATATGTCTTTTTTTTTTTTTTTTTTTTTTTTTTTGGTGCCAGGGATCAAATCTAAGGGCATTTAAGCACTGAGCCATATTCCCAGCCCACCCCCCCACCCCTTTTAAATGTTTTTTTAGTTGTAGGTGGACACAATATATATATATATTTATTTATTTACTTTTATATGGTGCTGAGGATTGAACCCAGTGCCTCACACATTCTAGGCAAAAGTGCTCTACTACTGAGCTATAACCCCAGCCCCTTGGTAGATTTTTTTTTAATTGAAATATATCTACATATAGAGAAGTATACAGATTCTAGATATGTAGCTTAAATAAATTAACAAGAGTATACTTGTGCATCTATCACCCAAACCAAGAAAGAGAGCCTTAAAAGAACTCTAGAAGCTTCTTGTACCCAGGGATCTATCCCTGTCTAGAGCACTGCTTCTGGGGATAAATGTAATTTGCTATAGGAGTCCTAAGTGGACTTTCATGAGTAGGAAAATTACAGTAGTTTGTATATGTTATTAACATCATACTCAGGGCTGAAAGAATGAACGCTTTCCCCTAATATCAGGAGCAAAACAAGATTTTTCACTTTTACTCCTGTTATTCAACATTATGCAGAAAGTTCTAACCAGAACAATTAGACAAGAAAAAGAAATTTAAAACATCCAAATTGGAAAAGAAAACTTTATTTATATATTTTTTATCCTATATATAAAAAATCCTAGAGAATCAGTAGAAAGCTACTATAGAGCTTATAAACAAATTCATAAAAGTTGCCAGGTATAAGATCAACATATAAAAATTGTTTGTGTTTGTAGGTGGGCATTGTGGTACACACCTGTAATCCCAGCTGCTTTGTAGACTGAAGTTAGGGGATTGCTTGAGCATAGGAATTTGAGAATAGCCTAGGCAACATATCAAGATTCCAAAAAAAAAGAAAAAAAATTAGTTGTTTCTGTTTTTTTTTATAACTAGCAATGAGCAATCTAAAAAGGAAATCAAGAAAGCAATCCCATTTAGAATAGCATTTAAAAGAAAGAATACCTAGGGATAAATTTAATCAAATCGGTGAAAGACATATACACATTCTGTTTGTTAGAAATGAATCACTAAGTGTAGCCTACAATCAAGGGGAAGGGGAATTAAGCTTCACTTTTGAAATAGAGACTATCAGAATATTTGTTGAATGTATTTTAGTAAATACCACCATAACTTGAGAGTAGGATGAGTCTCCTAGGATGCTGAAAACATTCTGTCTTCATGTAGGTAGTGATAACACAAATGGAAAAAATTAAGTAAATTTTCACTGAATTGTGTGTTTTAAGATTTATGGACTTTATGTATGGGAAACCTCAAGAAATTTGAGTTTTAGGATTATTGTACCCATACAATGCCATGTTTAGATTTTTATTCTTAGTATCTGTATTCTCTTATTAATTAATGTCTCCTGGAAGTGATTCCATAGGGGAAAATATCTCTTGCCTACATGGATGATAAGTAAAGGAAATTATATAGTATTTTGTAGCTCCTTATAATCTCCTCATGATCTTTGAAAATACACTTAAATCTTGAAACATGTAACTCTACTGAAATGGAATTTCTGTATCTAGAGGCTGTTGGAAGCTGTTTGGGAGAAGTTGGTCCTATAGATTTTTCTACCATAGCTATACAACATAGCAAAGATACATCTTATACCAAGGCCCTTGAGTTATTTGAAGATAAGGAACTTCAGTGGACATTAGTAGTGTTGATCTACCTGAATAATACATTGGTAGAAGAATGGTGAGTATTTCCTGTATCTCTTACATCTGATCATACTGACTTAATCTGATATTAAAGTACACTTCATGTAAATTTTCATTTCCAATAACTAAGGCATTTAAATTCTTACACTTTTTAAAAGTCTCATGTATTTCTTGAAAAGCATTGTATTTTTATTAATTCATATAATCATTGACCCTACTATGTACCAAGACCTTAATGCAGTGATCAAGATTCCAGATAAGAACTGTGTTAAAATCTACTGAGAGTGCATCAGTTCATCAAAGACCAGGTAGTTCCACAAAGACAATTAAAGTAGAAGAATTTAAAAGGTGACATTTCAGGCACTTGTACAATCAGAGGTGCTTCCATCTTTAGTCGGAGCTTCATTCTGGTCTTAGAGCAAAAGCTTCATAACCACTCAAATTTTGCACTAATCAGACAAAATCTTTTAGTTTTCATTTTTTTTTAATATTTACTTTTTAGTTGTAGTTTGACACAATATCTTTTTTTATTTATTTTTATGTGGTGCTGAGGATTGAACCCAGGGCCTCACACATGCTAGGCAAGTGCTCTACTGCTGAGCCACAATCCCAGCCCATGTTTTTCATTTATTCTCTGTGCAAAACAAATTGCAAAATATTATGAATATTTCAGTTTATTGGTTATGAGACTAAACCCCTACTCCATTATTTATTATTTGACTGATTTATTCCATCACCACCAGTTTGGGAGTTAAGTTAAAAAGATGTTTCCTCCAAATAGGCATTTTTCTGTGTTAAATGTGTTTTGATTTTGTTTCTCTACCTTTTTCCTCCTCATCCTGCCTGCTGTGTTTGTAGTATGGACTCAGTGGACTAATATTTTTCTTTTGTTATTTCTTTGCTTTAAATAGGCTGACATGGTTTCTTTCCCACATTTTATTATAAAAATGGTCAAACATACACCAAAGTTGAAAGAATTTTAAATACTCATATATTCACTTTATAAATTCTAACCATTCTTCTTGTTCATTTATTAATCCATGTCATTTTAAAAATGTTCCATACATAACTTTGAAAGTATTTCTGACACAGTTTTTGAAGGGAGATTTTTCTGTAGGAAATTTGTAAGTATTGATTTATTTGTTTTTCTGAAAAAGATTCATAGATATTAGCATGGCTTAATAGGGAACAGGTAAAAGTTTTTTTGTCTTTCTATAGGACGGGGAAAAAAAAACATCATTAATTGTTGAAGGGACTTTAGCATATACCTTGAATCCCAAAATAGCTGGTTCAGTAAGGTTTCTTTGAGGAAGTACCATTGGATCTAATCTGAGGATCTGGAGTAAACAATAAGATAATTAAGGATAAAGCATCCAAACAGGTAATGCTAGAATACAGATAAGATTGGTCTATTGGAAGAACAGAAAGAAGCCTGGTATGGGGGAAGACGGTAGGAGATGAAATTAGAAAGGTGGGACTAATTCTAATTAAGAAATTTGAATTTTCAAGTATATTAAGAAGCCATGGGTTTTTAGTAGAGTTGGGTCATAATTCAGCTTACATTTTTTACTCTGGTTTTTATATGTCAGATGGATTTCAAAGGCAAAATTGCAAACAGGAAAATCAATTAAGAAATGATTACAGTAGTGCATTGGAGAAATGATGATGATTTGGGTGTCATTAATGGAGATGAAATACATGGATGGAACCAGGCTGTGTTTTGAACATAGAGCCAGTGGGATTTACTGATGAATTGGATATGGAGAAATGAAGACAGAATTTAGGTCTTGGGTGTTTCCTACGGGGTGTTTGTGTGTGTGTGTGTGTGTTGTTTTGTTTTTTTGCTCATTTGTTTTGTTCTCCTTGTTGAACCCAGAGCTTGTGCTAGACAAACGTTCTCCCGCTGAGCTTTACAGTTATAACTAGTAGTTGGATTTATCCAGCTCAAAGATGCATGGAAATCTATTTCAGTTCACAATCCCCCCTTTTTCCTTCTTCCTTCCCTCCACTCTTTTCCTCTACTCTAATAGGCTTTCTTTTACTTTTCTATTAATTTGTATTTGATTGGTTCTTTGTTATCCTATCCTTCCCTTCTTTCCTTTATTTAACTACAGCTTCTACATATAAGAGAAAACATTTAGCCTTTGAGTTTCTGAGTTTATTTAATTTCATTTGGCATGATATTCTCCATTTCCATCTATTTACCAGCAAATGCCATAATTGCATTCTTTGTTATGGCAGAGTGGGACTCCATTGTATACATATACTACAATTACTCAATCCATTTGTCTATTAATGGGCATCTGGATTGATTCCATAATTTAGCTGTTGTGAATTGTGCTGCTATAAATATTGAGGTGGCTGTATCAATGTAGTATGCCAATTTTAGATTGTTTTAGAAAATACCAAGGAGTGGGATAGCTGGGGCATATGGTGGTTCCATCCCTAGTTTTTTGAGGAATTGCCCATACTTTTTTCCAGCGTAGTTGTACTAGTCTACAGTCCTACCAGTGATGTGTACCTTTTTCCCCTCAACCTTGCCAGCATTTACTATTGTTTATATTCCAGATCATTGCCCTTCTGACAGGAAGGAGATGAAATATTACTGTGATTTTTTTTTTTCATTTGTTCTAATGACAGCAGAATGCATTTTGATTCATTGTACACAAATGGAGTACAACTTTTCATTTTTCTGGTTGTACACGATGTTAATCACACCATTTGTGTAATTATACATGTACCTAGGGTAATAATTTTTGTCTCACTCCACCATCTTTCCCATGGCCCCTCTCTTTCCCTCTGCTCAGTCCAAAGTTCCTCCATTATTCCCATGCCCCGCTCCCATTTTGGATCAACATCCACTTGCCAGAGAAAACATTTAGCTTTTGGTTTTTTGGGCTTGGCTTACTTTTCTTAGCATTATATTCTCCAACTTTATCCATTTACTTGCAAATTCGATAATTTCATTCTTTGTTAATGCTGAATAGTATTCCATTGTATATATATACCACAGTTTCTTTATCTGTTCGTCTATTGAAGGGCATCTAGGTTGATTCCACAGTTTAGCTATTTTGAATGGAGCATACTGTAGTATGCTTAAAATGGAGCATACTGTAGTAGACTCAAAGCCAATTTAAGTCCTTTGGGTTTAGATTGAGGAATGGGATGGCTGAGTCAAATGGTGGTTCCATTCCAAGGTTTCTAAGGAATCTCCATACTGCTTTCCAGAGTGATAGCACAATTTGCAGTGCCACCAGCAATGTATGATTGTATCTTTTCCCCCACATCCTCACCAACACTTACTGTTGCTTGTATTCTTGATAATTGCCATTCTGACTGGAGTGAGATGTAATCTTAGAGTAATTTTGATTTGCATTTCTATAATTACTAGAGAAATTGAACATTTTTTCATTGATAGATAGTATATCTTCTTCTGAGAAGTGTCTGTTCAGTTCCTTAGCCCATATATTGATTGGGTTATTAATTTTTTGGTGTTAAGTTTTTTGTGTTCTTTACATATCCTTGAGATTAGTGCTCTCTCTGAAGTGTGTGTAGTAAAGATGTTCTCCCACTCTGTGGGCACTTTCTTCAAGTTATTGATTGTTTTGTTTGCTGAGAAGAAGCTTTCAAATTTCAATCCATCCCATTTATTAATTCTTGATTTTATTTCTTGCACTTTAGGAGTTTGATTAAGAAAGTCAAGATCTAATCCAACATGATGAAGATTAGGGCCTACTTTTTCTCCTATGAGGCACAGGGTCTCTGATCTAATTCCTAGGTCCTTGATCCACTCTGAGTTGAGTTTATGGTGAGAGATAGGGGTTTAATTTTCGTTTTGCTACATACGGTTTTTTCAGCTCTTCCCCCACCATATGCTGAAGAGGCTATCTTGTCACTAATGTATGTTTTCAGCTCCCTTGTCTAATATGAAATAACTGTATTTATGTGGGTTTGTCTCTGTGGGTACTATTCTGTACCTTTTGTCTACATGTCTGTTTTGGTACCAATACCTTGCCATGTTTGTTACTGTAGCTCTGTAGTATAGTCTAAGGTTGGATATTGTGATGCTTCCTCCTTTACTCTTCTTACGAGGATTGCTTTGGCTATTCTGTGTCTCATATTTTTCCAAATGAATTTCATGATTGCTTTTTCTCTTTCTATGAGGAATTTTAATTCTAATTAAAATCCCAACAACATTAAATTAAATCTGTATAATGCTTTTGGTAGTATGGCCATTTAGACGGTATTCTTCCTATCCAAGAATATGGGAGATCTTTTCATCTACTAAAGTCTTCTTCAATCTCTTTCTTTAGTGTTCTGTAGTTTTTATTTTAGTGATTTTTCACCTCTTTTGTTAGATTGATTCCCAAGTATTTTTTTTTTAAGGCTATTCTGAATGTGGTAATTTTCCTAATTTCTATTTCAGAGGGTTCATCACTGATGCATAGAAATGCATTTGAGGGCTGCGATTGTAGCTCAGTGGGTGGTCACTTGCTTTTCATGCGTGAGGCACTGGGTTCAATCCTCAGCACCACGTTAAAAAATAAATAAATTAATTAAAAATATTGTGTCCATCTACAACTAAAAAATATATTTTTTTTATTGGTTGCTCAAAACATTACTATGATCTTGACATATCATATATCATACATTTGATTCAAATGGGGTATGAATTCTTATTACAGATTGTAGGATCATATTGGTTATATAGCCACGTTTATACATACTACCATACTAGTATCTGTTGTATTATGCTGCCTTTCCTATCCCCTTCCTATCCCCCATCCCGTCCCCTTCCCTTCCATCCCCTCACATCCTTTTATATGTAATTTTGTATAACAGTGAGGGTCTCCTTCCATCTTCCGTGCAATTCCCATTCTGTCTCCCATTCCCTCCCACCTCTCATCCCTACTTAGTGGTAATCTTCTCATGCTCTTCCTCCCTGCTCTGTTTTGAGTTTCTTTCCTTATATCAAAGAAGACATTTGGCATTTGTCTTTTAGGGATTGGCTAACTTCACTTAGCATAATCTGCTCTAATGCCTCCATTTCCCTGCAAATGCCATGATTTTGTTACTTTTTAGTGCTGAGTAATATTCTGTTGTGTATAAATGCCACATTTTTTTTATCCATTCATCTATTGAAGGGCATCTAGTTGATTCCACTGTCTAGCTATTGTGAATTGTGCTGCTATGAACATTGATGTAGCTGTATCCCTGTAGTATGCTCTTTCTAGGTCTTTGGGGAATAGTCTGAGAAGGGGAATAGCTGGGTTGAATGGTGGTTCCATTCCCAGCTTTCCAAGGAATCTCCATACTGATTTCTAAATTGGCCACACCAATTTGCAGTCCCACCAACAATGTACAAATGTACCCTTTTCCCCACATTCTCGCCAGCACTTGTTGTTGTTTGACTTCATAATGGCTGCCATTCTTACTGGAGTGAGATGGTATCTTAAAATGGTTTTAATTTGCATTTCTCTGATTGCTAGAGATGGTGAGCATTTTTTCGTGTATTTATTGATTGATTGTATATCCTTCTCCGAGAAATGTCTGTTCCCTTGGCCCATTTGTCGATTGGGTTATTTGTTTTCTTATTGTTTAATTTTTTGAGTTCTTTGTATACTCTGGATATTAGGACTCCATCTGAAGTGTGTGAAGGGTAAAAATTTGTTCCCAGGATGTAGTTTCCCTATTTACCTCTCTTATTGTTTCTCTTGCTGAGCAAAAACTTTTTAGTTTGGGTCCCATTTGTTGATTCTTGATTTTAACTCTTGTGCTATAGGTGTCCTATTAAGGAATTTGGAGCCCAACCCCACGAGATGGAGATTAGAGCCAACTTTTTCTTCTATTAGACGCAGAGTCTCTGATTTGATATCAAGCTCCTTGATCCATTTTGAGTTAACTTTTGTGCATGGCAAGAGAAAAGGATTCAGTTTCCTTTTGTTGCATATTGATTTCCAGTTTTCCCAGCACCCTTTGTTGAAGATGCTATCCTTTCTCCATTACATGCTTTTAGCACCTTTCTCTAATATAAGGTAGTTGTAATTTTGTGGATTGGTCTCTGTGTCCTCTATTCTGTACCATTGGTCTACCCGCCTATTTTGGTACCAGTATCATGCTGTTTTTGTTACTATTGCTCTGTAGTATAGCTTAAAGTCTGGTATTGCTATACCACCAGTTTCTCTCTTCCTGCTCAGAATTGCTTTTGCTATTCTGGGTCTTTTATTTTTCCAGATGAATTTCATGATTGCTTTATCTATTTCTTCGAGAAATGCCGTTGGGATTTTGATTGGCATTGCATTAAACCTATAGAATACTTTTGGTAATATTTTGATGATGTTAGTTCTGCCTATCCATGAACAGGGTATATCTTTCCATCTTCTAAGGTCTTCTTCTATTTCTCTCCTTAGGTTCTGTAGTTTTCATTGTATAGGTCTTTCACCTCTTTTGTTAGGTTGATTCCCAAGTATTTTATTTATTTATTTATTTATTTTTGAGGATATTGTGAATGGGGTGGTTGTCCTCATTTCCATTTCAGAGGATTTGTCACTGATATACAGGAATGCCTTTGATTTATGCATGTTGATTTTATATCCTGCCTAACATTTATTGATTCCTGTATATTGAACCAGCCTTGCATCCCAGGGATGAATTCTACTTGATCATGGTGCACAATCTTTTTGATATGTTTTTGTATCCGATTTGCCAGAATTTTATTGAGGATTTTTGCATCTAAGTTCATTAGAGAGATTGGTCTATAGTTTTCTTTCTTTGAAGTGTCTTTGTCTGGTTTAGGAATCAGGGTGATGTTGGACTCGTAGAATGAATTTGGAAGAGCTCCCTCTTTTTCTATTTCCTGAAATAGCTTGAAAAGTATTGGTATTAGTTCTTCTTTAAAGGTTTTGTAAAACTCTGCTGTATACCCATCTGGTCCTGGGCTGTTCTTGGTTGGTAGTCTTTTGATGGCTTCTTCTATTTCCTCCATTGATAATGGTCTCTTTAAATTGTGTGTATCCTCCTGACTCAATCTGGGAAAATCATATGACTTAAGAAATTTATCGATGTCTTCACTATCTTCTATTTTATTGGAATATAAGGTTTCAAAATAATTTCTAATTATCTTCTGTATTTCTGTCGTGTCTGCTGTGATATTGCCTTTTTCATCCCGAATGCTAGTAATTTGAGTTCTCTTCTTCTCTTCCTTAGCATGGCTAAGGGTCTGTCGATCTTATTGATTTTTTTCAAAGAACCAACTTTTAATTTTGTCAATTTTTTCAATTGTTTCTTTTGTTTCAATTTCATTGATTTGAGCTCTGATTTTAATTATTTATTGCTTTCTACTACATTTACTGTTGTTTTGCTCTTCTTTTTCTAGGGTTTTGAGATGGAGTGTGCGATCATTTGTTGGTTTTTTTCTTTTGTTGAGGAATGAACTCAAAGCAATGAATTTACCTCTGAGAACTGCTTTCAGTATGTCCCATAGATTGTGATATCTCATGTCTGTGTTTTCATTTATCTCTAAGAATTTTTTGATTTCCTCCTTTATGTCTTCTGTAACCCATTGATCATTCAGTAACCTATTGTTCATTCTCCAAGTGATATAGGATTTTTCCTTCCTTTTATCGTTGATTTCCAGTTTCATTCCATTACGATCGGATAAGATGCATGGTGTTATCTCTACTCTTTATAATTTCTAAGAGTTGCCCTATGGCATAAAAATGGTCTATTTTTTTTTAAGAGAGAGAGAATTTTTTAATATTTATTTATTTATTTTATAATTTTTATTGTTGGTTGTTGAAAACATTACATAGTTCTTGATACATCATATTTCACATTTTGATTCAAGTGGGTTATGAACTCCCATTTTTACCCCATATACAGATTGCAGAATCACATCGGTTACACATCCACTGAATTATATATTGCCATACTAGTGTCTGTTGTATTCTGCTGCCTTTCCTATCCTCTGCTATCCCCCCTCCCCTTCCCTCCCCTCCTCTCTTCTCTCTCTACCCCATCTACTGTAATTCATTTCTCCCCATTGTCTTTTTTTTTCCCTTTCCCCTCACTTTCTCTTGTATGTAATTTTGTATAACCCTGAGGGTCTCCTTCCATTTCCATGCAATTTCCCTTCGCTTCTCGGCCTTTTGGCTAAGATCAAGTGTAGTATCTGTTCTTATCAGTAATATTTATTTTTTAGTTTTCAGCGGACACAACATCTTTGTTTGTATGTGGTGCTGAGGATTGAACCCGGGCTGCACACATGCCAGGCAAGTGTGCTACCGCTTGAGCCACATTCCCAGCCCCAATATATGGTCTATTTTTGAGAAGGAACCATGTGCTGCTGTGAAAAAAGTATATCCGCTTGATGATGGTTGATATATTCTATATATGTCAACTAAGTCTAGATTATTAATTGTATTATTGAGTTCCATAGTTTCTTTATTCAACTTTTGTTTGGAAGATCTGTCCAATGGTGAGAGAGGTGTGTTGAAGTCACCCATAATTATTGTGTTGTGTTCTATTTGACTCTTGAACTTGAGGAGAGTTTGTTTTATGAATGTAGCAGCACCATTCTTTGGTGCATACATATTGATAATTGTTATGTCTTGTTGTGAATGGTTCCCTTTAACAGTATATAGTGTCCTTCTTTATCCCTTTTGATTAACTTAGGCTTGAAGTCCACTTTATTCGATATGAGGATGGCCACCCCGGCTTGCTTCCGAGAACCATGTGAGTGGTATGAGTTTTCCCATCCTTTTACCTTCAGCCTGTATATGTCTTTTCCTATCAGATGAGTCTCCTGAAGGCAGCATATTGTTAGATCTATTTTTTTAATCCAGGTTACCAGTCTATGTCACTTTATTGATGAGTTAAGCCATTAACATTTAGGGTTACTATTGATAAATGGTTTGTTCTCCCAGTCACGGTTGTTTATTTATTCATTTATTTATTTTTAATTTGGTTTGTTTTTCCCTCTTTGATTAGTCCCCCCCCCCGCACCCCCGCTTTACTGAGGTACTTCCCACTGTTGGTTTTGGTGGTGGTTTTTCATTTCCTCTTCATGTATTGTTTTACCCAAAATGCTTTGCTGTGCTGGTTTTTTGGCTCAGAATTCTTTTAATTTTTGTTTATCGTGAAAGATTTTTATTTTGTTGTCAAACCTGAAGCATAATTTTGCTGGATACAGTATTCTTGGTTGGCACCCATTATCTTTTAGTGTTTGAAATACGTTGTTCCAGGATCTTCTCGCTTTCAGCATCTGTGATTAAAAATCAGCCGTTAACCTAATTGGTATACCCCTGAATATAATCTGCCTCCTTTCTCTTGTGCCTTTTAATATTCTCTCCTTGTTCTGTATGTTGGATATCTTCATAATAATGTGTCTTGGAGTTGGTCTATTTCGGTTTTGTATGTTCAGTGTCCTGTAGGCTTCTAGGATTTGGACATCCGTTTCATTTTTCATGTCTGGAAAGTTTTCTAAAATTATTTCATTCATCAGATTGCTCATTCCTTTGGTTTGGACCTCTATACCTTCCTCTATCCCAATGACTCTTAAATTTGTTTTTTTTTATGATATCCCATATCTCTTGGATGCTTTGCTGTGGTTTCTTACCAGCCTTTCTGAATTGCCTGGACTCTTTTCGAGATGATATATTTTGTCTTCATTGTCTGATGTTCTGACTTCTACTTGATCTACTATACTGGTAATACTCTCATTTGTTTTTAATTTAGTTTATAGTTGCCTTCATTTCTAGGATTATTGTTTGATTTTTTTTAATAACCTCTCTCTCCTGGTAGAGTTGTTCTTTTGCTTCTTGAATTTGTTTTATGTAATTTGTTGTCAAAGTGTTCTTTCATTGTTTGCATTTGCTATCTAATGACCTCTTTAAGCTTCCATTCCATCTCAGTCAGGTATGCCTTGATTTCTTTATCTGACAATTTTTCTGATGCCTCTAGGTTCTTTTGTAAATTTAAGCTATCCTGCATTGTTTGTAATTCTTTTTTTCCTTGTTTTGTCATGATGCTCACATTACTTTCCAGCTCTGTTTGACTGCTGTGTTACTACTACTCCTATAAATTTGTTTTGGTTTTGTATATCTCCGGGATCCCTCCTTTGTCATGGGAGACTATGTCTAGAGATGTTGGGTTTTATTGTACTTTAAAGCAAATTCATTCGTTTCATAAAGGGCGTGCAGTTTCTGATGGCATATAGCAATCTGTGGTTTGGTCTTAGAACTTTATGTTTAGGTCGGTGATGTGATTGTATGAAGATTAGAATACCTTAGCTGCCTTGGAAGATTCTTCTACTGAAGGGGGATATTAACAGGAGAATGGACCAGAGTATTTGGGGGAAGCTAGGGACTTGGGAGCACTATAGACCGCCTGGGAACATTCACCTATATGCATTTAGTAAATTACACGTTATAGAAGTTTTAATGCAAGGGAGGGAAGGTAGGGGAAGGGGAAGGAAGAAGTCACTAAAGAGAAAGAGAAAGAAAGAAAAATGGGTAGAATAAAAGAAAAGAGAAAAAATTGAAAAGAAAAGAGAAAAAAAAAAGGATAAATGCAGTCTTAGAGTTCTATTTTCTTCTCTTCCAGTAGATGGAGCTGTGCCCTCCGGGCCATGCTTCTGCCCTCAATATGCCAGAAACAATCCCTAGGAGGTGCCTCCTCTTCCCCAACTGGGCGGCTCACCAATCCTGGTACCGTTCCTTGTCTCCAACGTGCCCCCTCCCCCATCTTCTCCTGTCATCCAGGGCCCCACTCAGCGGTGCCGTTCTCCACAGAAGTAGTTACACTCCAGGCCTGCAGCCCCCTGGGTACCCTGTTCTCTTGAACCACTGGACACTCTCTCTGTTTGCCATTCACCCAGTCCCCAAGGTTGTGGAGTGCAGGGGCTGTCAGCTTGTTTTGCGTGATTCCCTCCAGTAGCCATACCCCCGGGAGCTGGCGAAAAATGACTGGGCTGTCGCTGCTGGTGGGAGAGGGAGTTTGAGTTCAGGTGCCCCTCCTGATTCCCTCGGCTCCTATAATCACGCTCACGGAGAGCTGGGAAGAGATTTTTGAGATTTCCCAGCTGTATGGAGAGGGAGAGCTGGCTGAGGGTCACACTCCTGTGGTCGCTGATTTCACTGCGATCCCATTTGCCAAACTCTGATGTCGTCAGTTCTCTGCTATGGTGGACACTGGTCTCCTTGCTGGGGTGTCTGATGGGAAGGGTGGTTCTGGTCTGTCTTTCCTAAATCCCTACCGCAGATCTCAGTCCACTTGCCCATGGAGGCTCCGTTGGCACCTCCTCAAAAGATCCTCAAAAGATCTGAAGTTTTGTTTCTCTACGCCTCTCAAGGGTCTCTGTAGCACTGAGTCGCGGTGGGTCCACGGTGAATTAGTGGCAGTTTGCCAATCAACCAGCCAGTATCTCCGCGTGCGGGGTGGCCTGGATTCACCTGCGCCCGAGCTCGCTGTGGCCTCTGAGAAGCTCAAACTCATCGCTTAGGTTTCATCTCAGCCCAACTTTGCTGGACATTCCTGAACAGACAGCATCCAGTCATTCTGAAGTCTCTCTCTGCCAGTCTACCATGCGGCCAGCGCAGTGGTTTCATTAATGAGGTTCTTGGCATAAAAGTTAGCTAGCGAGATTGAAATAAACACACAGACTCAGTTACCTTTTTCTATGACCAGGTCCGAGACGGCTCCCCTCTCTGGTTTTTTCCACTAACCGCCCGGCAGGGCAGCTAGGATTACTCAGGGCTAACAGGAGAGAGAGAGAGCGAGCACGCCAGGGAGTAGCCTTTTATTGGGGAGCAAGAAATTCAGGGGAGAATTCCATCCAATGAAGGTTGAATGGGGGCCGCACTCCAAGGTCAGGGTCAGTGATTGGGCCTCCGGGGTCAGTGGTCAGTTACACCCACACACGGACAGGTTCTTTCAACAGGAGAGGGCCGGGAAAGCTCCGACACAGCCAGAGCGCCTCAGACTCTAACCGGGAGTCACCCAGTCACGTGTGAGAATGGCTCCCGACATATTCCCCCTTTCTTTTCGCAAAAATGAGACGGCAGTTCACTCTCCGGAGTTTCTGCATTCTTGTTCTGAAGACTCGCCATCCTACAATTACAACGCAATAAAGAATTAGCAGCAAAGAGAATAATCCAATAATGTACCAGGCCGAGTGTTTGAGAATATTTCCAGGGTTGAATCCATTTAACTCCTTCAATATTTGGTTAGCCAAAGAAGAAGGATCTGAAAAATCAGCTCTATTATTCTGAATGTCTTGGATATGGTGACGAAGTTCCAGAATATCCAAGCTATTATTACTATTTTGCCAAATACCTAACAAATGGTTTTTAACCTTCTCCCAATCCCAGAGAGAAGCATTGTACTTGGCAGCTGTAACACACACATACTTATAATTAGCATGGCATTTAAGCCTTTCTTTAAATTTTAAGGCTGAAAGTTCATTACCTATGTCAATAACAGTTGCCTCTAAGGCGTTTAATTTAGTTTCAATCTTTTCATCAATATTTACTTGATTACGTAGAGCCTTGGAAGTATTTTGAGCTAAATTATTAAGAAATTTTGCATGCTGAATATTCTGAGACAATGTCAGAGACGCAGAGACAGTTGATGCAATAAAAGAGACTAGCGCCAAAACACCAACAATTATAACTCCAATAGCACGTTTAGGTCTTGCCAGCTGGGCATGAATTTGCTGTAAGACTTGTAAACCAGCATCAGCATACCATGGCTCTGAAATATTAGCAGGTAATAAAACAAAAGAGGGCTGATGAAGTATCAGCACTCCTTTTCCTCCATTATACCTAGTAATACAATTGGTTAGGTTACATTTATTACAAGTAACAATATATCTGTCATCTATCCATTTAACTTTTACATTTCCAATAATTAAAACATAAGGAGATTGGACACAAGCTCGTAAGCCATAGCAAGATCCCTCTTTATAGTTCTTGCCAATAAATCTTGGTAAGGGTTTGTCTGTAAAATGTAAGAATTCTGAGGCAGCAATTAAACGCCAAATATCTTTTTGAACACCACCTTTACTATAAGTCAAAATATTACTAACAAATCCTGCAGGTGTCATAGCAGAATTTCTTCGTAATTGTCTCTTATCAATTTTTGGAGACCAGTCCAAAATATACCCACTATCTTTAGACACCTTATGTTGTACAGGAAGGGGATTTATACAATCCATCCATTTAGGAAAGGTGCCAATCTCAATTGTAGAACTATTTGGACAGTGGTGTATCTGGAGGTTTTGTAGAAATGACTGGCTTATTATGGGAAAGTCCCATCTTAATTATTGATCTAGTATTAGGTTTCAAATCTCCATAAATAGAATTATTTGTCAGTCTAGGTCTACCAATCGCTGTCTTTTCTTCGAATGATACTTTCAGACAGCCAGCATGTTTATCGTGGGACCAACACAAGGGTAATTGGGCACTATAGCCAGAATAATTAAATCTAGTCACATGATTGGGAGTAATATGAGTATCTGTAAATCCTCCCATCATGAATGAGTCATTAGTAAATACTGGAATAGATTCTCCAGTCCACACAGCTGGGTGTACCAGGGGTGGATCTGGGAAATATGTCCAGTAAGTGTCTACTTGATTCCCCTTTACCTGACAGCCCAGTAGGGCAATTACTGTTGCTACCATCATCATTGGGGTCCTCTTTTTTCCTAGGTCTCGAAGTATTCGGGAAGCCTGGGTTGTTAGCTTCTTCACGTCTTCCCATGAAATCAGCTTTTTGGCTGGGTCAATCTGGTCTTTCTTCATCCTTTTCCGATATCTCCTCCTTCTGGATGGGGGCTCCTCTGGGTCGATCCTCAGTCGCTTGAATCTGGGTTCTATCTCTTCCATGTCTGATAGCACGTTCAGGCACCCAAATAGGACGAGAAGAATTTTCTGGGAAAATACAAGCATGCCCTCTGCCCCATATAATCACCGGGTCTGGGCCCTTCCACTGACCGGTCTGTAAATCTTTCCACAAAACTCTGCCTAAAGGGCCTGTTACTGAGGGAGACATTTGTCTCTCAGCAGCAGTGTGACCTTCTGCGTCACAGTTTAAAAAATTTAAAACAAACAAGGCATGATTAAGGCTATTTTGGGGAGTCATAAGCCTATCCCCCCTTTTTAATTTTTGTAATTGAAGTTTAATAGATAAATGAGCTCGTTCTACAATGGCTTGACCTTGGGGGTTATAAGGAATTCCTGTTTTATGATTAATTTTAAACTCTTGACAAAATTGTTGAAAAGAAGAGCTCACATAAGCTGGAGCATTATCTGTTTTAATCTGCATAGGGCATCCTAAAACAGAAAAAGCTGCTAGGCAATGAGAAATTACATTTTGAGAATTTTCCTTAGTAAGTGCTGTGGCAAAAATAAATCTAGAATAAGTGTCCACTATGACATGCACATAACACTGCTTACCAAATTGAGGAATATGAGTTACGTCCATTTGTCGGATTTGATTTGGTTTTAATCCACGGGGATTTACCCCTGATGGCAGAGATGGAGTGTGAATAACACACTTAGGGCATTGGCTTACAATCTGACGAGCTTGTTCTCTAGTAATATTAAATTTTTTACGTAAGCTAGAAGCATTTTGATGATGCAAGGAATGGAAAGCTAGTGCACAGTCATATGAAGACATCTGTTGACAAAAAGCTACGAGTCTGTCAATTTTGTTATTACTTGAGGCTAAAGGTCCTGGAAGATTAGTATGAGCTCGTATATGTCCTATGAAACATGGATATTTCCGCATTAGCACTGCCTTTTGTAAATTATGAAATAATTCAAATAACTCTTGTGATGAAGTATACCCAATAACTGAAGTTTCAATATTTTTAGTAACTCCGACTGCATATAAGCTGTCAGAATAAATATTAATAGGCTCATTTGCAAAGTAAGTTAAGGCACAAATCAGAGCTTGAAGCTCTGCTCTTTGGGCAGAAGTATAAGAAGTTTGTATTACCTCTGTGTGAACACGACTATAAAATCCTGCTTTACCTGAACTAGATCCATCAGTGAACACTGATAAGGCTTCATCTATAGGATGGGCACGAACAATCTTTGGAAAAATAAGTGACGTTAATGATGCAAATTGTATAATCTTATCACGAGGATAGTGACTATCTATCTGGCCACGAAAATTAGCAAAAGCTATTTGCCATGGGCTAGAAGTTTGAAAAAGCCAATTAATCTGTTGAACAGAAAATGGAATAATTATGATATCAGGTTTAGATCCAATTAATTGTAAAATCCTAGTTCTACCCTTAATTACTAATTGAGCTATAGAATCATGAAAAGGAATTAATGTTTTTTGAGGGGAGTGGGATAAATAAATCCACTCAATAACTCCTAATTTTTGCCATATGGCTCCTTTTGGTGTATGTTCAGTTGGAAATATTAATAAATACACCATTTCCTTAGGATCAACTCTAGTAAGCTGTGCATTTTTAATTGCATTTTCAACTTTCCTTAAAGCTGTTTTAGCCTCTAAAGTTAGCTGACGTGGAGAGGTTGGAGAAGGATTTCCTTGTAATATCTGAAATAAAGGACTTAACTCAGAAGTAGTTAGTTTTAAGGATGGCCTCAGCCAATTAATATCTCCTAATAGCTTTTGAAAATCATTAAGGGTATGTAACTCCTTAATTCTTATCTGAAGAATTTGAGGACGGATTGTACGTCCTTGAATTATCTGACCTAGATATTGAAAAGGAGACACTTTTTGAATTTTTTGAGGAGCTATGCGTAAACCCATTGCTGTAAGCGAAGTCTCTGACTGAGTAAAGATTTCTGAAAGTACCTCTGGATTAGCATGAGCCAATAATATTTCATCCATAAAATGAATAATATATGCATCAGGAAAGCTATTTCTTATGGGATCTATCGCCTGGTCTACGTATTTTTGGCACAGAGTAGGACTATTACGCATTCCCTGTGGGAGTACTTTCCAGCAATATCTTTTAACAGGTTTCTTAAAATTAATTGTTGGGACAGTGAAAGTAAATCTCTCACAATCTCCAGGATGTAACCTTATAGAGAAAAAACAGTCTTTTAAATCTATCACCATCAAGCTATAATCTAAAGGGATGGCTGTGGGAGAGGGAAGTCCTGGCTGCAAGGATCCCATAGGCTGAATTGCATGATTTATTGTCCTTAAATCCTGCAGCAATCTCCAATTTCCTGACCCCTTCCTAATAACAAAAATAGGTGTGTTCCAAGGACTAAGCGTTGGCTCTATATGACCAGCCTGAAGTTGTTCCTCAACTAACCTATGAATTATTTTAAGCTTTTCCCCTGAGATGGGCCACTGAGAAATCCATATAGGCTCCTCTGTGAGGCAAGTGATTTTTTCAGCTGTCTTAGGGATCGGGGAAGTACTCAGGGCCCCTAATAAAAATTTTGGCTTGGAGCATTTACTAATCTTTGTCGTGGAGACTGGTTTGTAAACAGATACTCTTCCTGAAGGGTCTCCTTATCATCTCCAGGAAAATACCTTTGACTAACTTCCTCAACTGACCTTATAGAGTTAGGAGTAACTAATAATAATCCCATTTTGGTTAAAATATCTCTTCCCCATAGATTAGCTGGTAAAGGTTCTGTGCTGTCGCCATTTTGAAATTGGGCTTTTAAGTCACGTGGCTGAGAAGAACTCTGAGCCCCTCTAGGAACCTCTTCCAGATTTTCCTCTCCAGGAAGATTGTCTACCTCCCTTGGAGGGCTCTCTAGGACTTCGGAAGTATCTCCTCTCTGATATTGTTCTCCATAATCTCCCTGTGGAGTAGCCTGATTTTGCAAGTTTAAATTTACATTTTTAACTTTGGGCTTGGTCCCTAGCCCTTTTGTTTTTATGGGGCTTAAAGGAAAAGGAATTAACTTAGCCTCAGGCGGATTTTCCATTTGAATAGACTTGATAGCCCCTTGAATGCCTTTTAGCAGGTCCTCAGAGGGCCACAAACTTTGGCCCATATATTCAAAAAGACAAACTTCCAAAGCCGTCCAGGTTCTCTGAATATTATCTATGCCTCCAGGTAATTCATTAGAAAGACAGACCTTTTGTAACTTTCTTCCTAATTTCTCCCAAGTAAGTAAATTTGGAGATTCTTGTTCACAAAACCAAGGACAATATTTACCTACAATCTCTAAGAATTGTAATAACTGAGCTTTCTTTATCTGTTTTCCTTTCTGATTAATTATACTGTCTAAAATAGTTACATTTCCTTATAGGTAGAAGTTGAATTTTTTATTTTAATTAATTTAACATCTCTTTCCTTCAATATCTTAAGGTACTTTTGTGACCCAAATTGTCACCACTTCCTTTTGTGACCCAAATTGTCACCACTTCCTTTTGTGACCCAAATTGTCACCACTTCCTTTATCTTTACTTTTTTCTTTATCTTTATAACGCGCGCTCCCACTCAATCTAGCTAATCTAGAATGCCCCCCTCGTGGGCGCCAATTCTACCATGCGGCCAGCGCAATGGTTTCATTAATGAGGTTCTTGGCATAAAAGTTAGCTAGCGAGATCGAAATAAACACACAGACTCAGTTACCTTTTTCTATGACCAGGTCCGAGACGGCTCCCCTCTCTGGTTTCCTCCACTAACCGCCCGGCAGGGCAGCTAGGATTACTCAGGGCTAACAGGAGAGAGAGCGAGCACGCCAGGGAGTAGCCTTTTATTGGGGAGCAAGAAATTCAGGGGAGAATTCCATCCAATGAAGGTTGAATGGGGGCCGCACTCCAAGGTCAGGGTCAGTGATTGGGCCTCCGGGGTCAGTGGTCAGTTACACCCCCACACGGACAGGTTCTCTCAACAGGAGAGGGCCGGGAAAGCTCCGACACAGCCAGAGCGCCTCAGACCCTAAACGGGAGTCACCCAGTCACGTGTGAGAATGGCTCCCGACATGCCAGCATAGCTGAGGAGGTCACGGGAGTGTTCCCTCCGCACCCACCGCCATATTCTCTCTCTACAACTAAAAAATATTGAAAAAACAAATGCATTTGATTTATGTGTATTGATTTTTATATAGAATTTTTATATAGAATGCATTCATTCTATATGTTTTCTGGTGGAATTTTTTGGGTCCTCTGAATATAGAACCATGTCGTCAGCAAATAATGATAGTTTGAGATTTTCTTTTCCTATTCATATTCCTTTAATTTCTTCTCTCTGTCTTATTGCTCTGGCTAGAGTTTCAAGGACTATGGTAAATAGATGTAGTGAAAGAGGGTGTCCCTGTTGTGGTCCAGTTTTTGGAAGGAATGCTTCCAATTTTTCTCCACTTAGAATGATGTTGGCCTTGGGCTTAGTACAATGTAGAGGTATGTTTCTAGTATCCCTACTTTTCCTGGTGTTTTGAACATGAAAGGGTATTGTATTTTGTCAAATTCTTTTTCTGCATCTATTGAGATGATCACATGATTCTTATTTAAGTCAGCTGATTTGATGAATTAATTTTATTGATTTCCGTATGTAGATCTAATTCTGCATCCCTGGAATTAACCCCACTTGATCATGCTGAGTTGTTTTTTTTTGTTTTTTTTGTTTTTTTTTTTTTAATCTGTTTTTGTATGTGATGTTCCAGAATTTTATTGAGAATTTTTGTACATGTGTTCATCAGGGATATTGTTCTGAAGTTTCCTTTCTTAATGTGTGCTTTGTTTGGTGTTAGCATCACGGTGATACTAGCCTCATAGAATGAATTTGGAAGGGTTCCCTCATTTTCTACTTCATGGAATAATTTTAGGAGTATTGGCATTAATTCTTCTTTAAAGGTCTTGTAGAATTTGGCTGAGAATCCATCTGGTCCTGGACTTTCCTTGGTTGATAGGCTTTGGATGGTATCTTCTATTTCATTGCTTGAAATTGATCTGTTTAAATTGTGTATATCTTCCTGATTCAGATTGGGAAGATCATATATCTATATAAATTTGTCAATGTCTTTGAGATTTTCTATTTTACTGGTGTATAAATTTTCAAAATATTTTCTAATTATATTCTGTATTTCAATAGTGTCTGTTATGATATTTCCTTTTTCATCATGAATTTATGTAATTTGTGTTTTCTCTCTCCTTTCCATTAGAGTGGCTAATGTTTTATCAATTTTATTTATTTTTTCAAAAAACCAACTTTTTATTTTGTCAATTTTTTGGATTGTTTCTTGTTTCAATTTCTTTGCTTTCATCTCTGATTTTGATTATTTCCTGTCTTCTAATGACTTTAGTGTTGATTTGTTTTTCTTTTTCCAGGGCTTTGAGATATAATGTCAGATCATTTATTCATTTACTTTCACTTGTTTTAATGAATGAGCTTAATACAATGAACTTCCTCTTAGGTGCCTTCATAGTGTCTCCTGCTGTTGGAATAGCTTCTATTTTTTATTTTATCATTGATTTCTAATTTTATTCCGTTAAGATCGGATAGAATGCAGGGTAGTATCTCTGTGTTTTTGTATTTGTTAAGACTTGCTTTGTGGCATAACATTTGGTCTGTTTTGGAGAAGGATCCATGTGCTGCTGAGAAAAAAGTGTATTCACTTGTTCAAGGGTGAAATATTCTATATATGTCTGTTACGTCTAAATTATTGATTGTATTATTTAGTTCTATAGTTTCTTTGTTTGTAAAATCTATCCAGTGGTTAGAGAGGTGTGTTAAAGTCACCAGTATTATTGTGTTGTGTTCTTTTTAATTCTTGAAATTGAGAAATTGTTCCATTTATGTAGGTGCTTCATTGTTTGGGACATAAATATTTACAATTGTTATGTCTTATTGATACATGATTCCCTTAAGCAGTATGAAATGTCCTTCTTTATCCCTTCTGACAAATTTGCTTTGAAGTCCACTTTATGTGATATGAGGTTGTAAACTGCTGCTTGTTTACACAGTCCATGTGAGTTGTAGGGTTTTTCCTATCCTTTTACCTTCAGTCTGTGGATGTCTTTTCCTGTGAGATGAGTTTCTTGAAGGCAGCATATGTTGGATTTTGTTTGTTATTCCAATATGCCCATGTGTCTTTTTTATTAATGTGTTTAGGCCATTAATATGCCGAGTTTTTGAAATATGGCTTGTATTTCCGGTCATTTTGGTTTATTTTTGGTTTTTTAACTTGACTTGGTTTCTCCTTTGATTGGCTTTTCCTTTAGTGTAGTTTCTCTCTTTGCTGATTTTTATTGTTGTTTTTTATTTCCTCTTCGCAGAATATTTTACTGAGAATGTTCTGCAGTGCAGGCTTTCTCATTATGAATTCTTTCAACTTTTGTTTATCATGGAAGATTTTTATTTCATCATCAAATCTGAAGCTTAATTTTGCTGGATATAAGATTCTTGATTGGCATTCATTACCTTTCAGAGCTTGATATATGTTGTTCCAGGGTCTGGATTGAGAAATCTGCTGAGATCCGAATTGGTTTCCCCCGTATATGTAATCTGAAATTTTTCTCCTACGGCTTTTCAAATTCTATCCTTATCCTGTATGCCAGGCATTTTCATTATATGTGCCTCAGTGTGGATCTGTTGTAATTTTGTACATTTGATGTAAGCCTCTTGCATTTGATTTTCCATTTTATTCTTTAGGTTTGGGAATTTTTCTGATATTATTTTATTGAAAAGATTGTGCATTCCTTTGGTTTGTATCTCTGTGCCTTCCTCTATCCCAATACATCTTATATTTGGTCCCATAATTCTTGGAGGTTCTGTTAATGGTTCCTGACCATCCTCACTGTGTGGTCAGTTTTGTTTTCAAGATTATATATTTTGTCTTCATTGTCTGATGTTCTGTCTTCCAAGTGATCTAGTCTGTTGGTGATGCTTTCTATTGAATATTTTATTTGGTTTATTGTTTACTCCATTTCAAGGATTTGTTTAGTGTTTCTTTTAGAATCTCTCTTTCTTGAAGTAATCGTTGGCTACCTGTATTTGCTCTATTATCTCTTTATTGGAATGATCCTTTGTTGCCTGTACTTGCTCTCTTATATCTTTCATTAATTTGCAGATCATTTAAATTATGTACATTCTGAACTGCTTCTTTGACATTTCTTCTACTGTGCTATCAAAGGATTCTATTATTGTATCATCTTGGTTTGTTTGTGGCACGTTATTCCCTTTTCTTTTCATGTTGTCAGTCTTTCTCTCCCTAGCAGTGGGGATCCAAGGTGTTAACAGTTTCTACCCTATAATCTTATACTGTCCCTGCAGGTTTTCCATATCTTGCCTTTAAGAGGGAGATCAGTATCAACACCAACCAATGCAAACATATGCCACCTTAAATCAAATAGTTCTGTTTAGATGATTACACATTTGTTGAATTCAACAGAAGTGATGTGTTCAATTATTATTTGCAATATAAACAGTATATTTTCAAAAGGGTCTACCATTTCTACTTGTGGGCGCAGAGAGAAGGGAGGATGTAGGGTGTGATGTTTTTCAGATAGGAGGTGAGAGTATAGCTGTATTACATCAAAGGAGGAGTTAGAGTGGAATCAAAAGAATTTTCCTGTTACCATAAAAGTGAAAGAGGTGACCCTGTGCAAGGCTCTCTCCTGCCTCTGCAACAAGATGGTATGTATTAGCACACCTAGCAGGGATACCTCTGGTGCAGGAGCTTTGTTGATGATCTTCCAGGTCCTGTCTGTTGTCCTTAGATGGAAGCAGCCATGTTCCCAGTTGGTGGCTGCAGTAGCGTTAAACCTGTAAGTACCTTGGTGTTGGGCATCCAGGTTCCAGCTGGTATCCCAAGATGTATGGCTCCCCAACTAGAGATGGTTTTGGCGGCAGCTCAGGTAACTCAAGATGGCGGTGGAGGTGTCCCAAGATGGAGGCTACCACTTTCATAAATGAGGCTGAAAAGGCAGGCAGTGCCATAGTGTTGGACAGCCTGTTCAGGATTGTAGCACTGTGGCCTGTGGTGCTGTGGAAGGCAGCTGTCTCCGGACCCTATCCAGTGTCCCAAGGTGGAAGTGGGCCAGGGGAACCACTCCTTGGTAGATAGGGAACCACTGCGTAGTTACCTATGGGCATAGACATTCCCTTGCAGAGGTGTAGCTCTGCAGGGCAGTCTTGAACCCTTAGTGTAGTTTAAATTTGCATTTCTATGATTGCCACGGATGTTGAACTTTTATGTATTTAGTGGCCATTAGTGTTTCTCCTCTTGAGAAGTTTCTGATTACTTTTTTGCCCACTTATTGATTGGGTTATCTGTTTTTCTGATGTTAAGTTTTTTTTAGTTTTGTATATTCTGAAAATTAATCCCCTATCAGAGGTGTAGTTGGCCAAGATTTTCTCCCATTTTATAAGGTCTTTCTTCATGCTCTTAATTGTTTCCTTTGCTGTGCACAAGTTTTTTAGCCCGATGTCATCCCATTTATTGATTCTTGGTTTTATTTCTTGTGCTTTGGGGGAGCTGCATTTGTTTTAAACCAAGAAACCTAAAAGAAATTAAGTACTTATTTGATGATTAATTATCATTGCATTTTCAGACTTAATCATCATTTTTGTCATTTGTTATGTTTATAGTACTCTTGTATTGCAACCCTCATTTTCCTCATTTTTTGTTTTTTTTCCCTCCTTTTTGTAAAAGAGAATGACCTTCACTTTTTTATTAGAGATTTTAGCTATCTTTACTTAATGATTCTCATCTAGATTTGGTCATAATCATTGTGTACATGCTACCGCTTGTTTAATTTTTTTGTTTGCATGTATTTCTTACTTGGGATAAAACAACATTTTGCTTCATCATAAATTATTTATATCTCCAGGAAAAATTTGATTCAAATATTTTTTACTTAGGTGAATCAGTATTTTGTTATTCTTACTAAAGTTTATTCGGATTGTTATTTCCAAGTATTTCTTATTTATGAATCCCTTGAATTTATGGTCATTATTTGAACATTATTATATTGAATGAAGAGAATTGCTATTACAGTGATTAGTAATTTTAGTTTACTGAAGGAATGTTAAAAATCCTTTGATATTTTTACTTGGATGTAGAGTTTTAAATGTGTAAAACTTTGTAATATAAATTTAAGTTTCAATTTTTTATTTTTTCAGTGGAGATTGTTTACATTTAAGATTAATAAGTGAAGTACATGTGTTTTTGTGTTTTTCAGTGTCAGAGTTCGATCAGCTGCTGTTACCTGTTTGAAAAACATTTTAGCTACAAAGACTGGACATCGTTTCTGGGAGATTTATAAGACGAGAGCAGATCCCTTGCTCACCTATCTACAGCCTTTTAGAACATCAAGAAAAAAGGTCTCTGAAGTAATAAATTTTTATTGAATATCCACTATGTTTAGAGTATTAGTATTTTATTTGAATTATGCATGTCAACTTTCTTAAAATAATAATATAATACCACATGGGTTTTCCTAGAATTAATTTAAACTGTACTTTTTGAGTCTAGGGGATTTGTCATTCTTTTTTATGACAGTGTGAGAAAACTGATATAGATAACCTAGGCATGTAGGGTTGAGTTGGGGATAGGGGAAATTATGAGTGATGTGCCTTTTTGTCTTAGCAATAGAAAACCTTTTTATTCCATAAACACTATTGATTCTCGAAAGAAAGCATTTATTTCCATAGGAAGTTAACATATCATAATCCCTAGTAGAATATAAGATAACGTCATAATTTTATAATAATAATATAATAAATCAGTAATTTTAATCTCCCTTTTCCCCTGTTGATATCATTACAAGGTTCTACTAAAAACACTCTGAAGGATATTTAAGAATCGTAAATGTTTCTTGTTTCTTTTTTTTAAAGTGATTGAGGAATATACAGTTGAATTTCTGCCAATTAAATTTTAGGGCATATACCCATCATTAAAGTAGTACTTTTAATGATTCATAATTTTGGTCATAGTAAAATTTACTACTAATAATAAGGCTTAATTAATGAAACTAGTGAAAGAATCTGTAAAGCACTGTAATTTTTTATTTTGGATGAGTTTTTTCGTTTTGTTTTTTTGCAAGACTTGACATTGAGCCTTGGAGCAGGCAACCACTGAGCTACATCTCCAGCCCTTTTAATTTTTTGAGACAGGGACTCATTAAGTTTCTCAAGTTGTCCTCATCACTGTTTATAGCAGCACAATTTACAGTAATGAAGCTATGGAAACAACCTAGGTGTTCTTCAGTCCATGAGTAGATGAAGGAAGAAATATGTTTTATGTGATGGTAAAGGGATGGATCTGGAGATTATCAGGCTAAGTGAAATAAGCCAATCCCCCAAAACTTAAAGGTTGAGTGTTTGCTCTGAAATGTAGAGGATAACCCAAAATATGAGGGCTCTGTAGGTGTGGGGAGAAAGAGAAAGGGGAGTGGGAATCTCATCAAAATAGATGAATGGGGCTGGAGTTGTAATTCAGTGGTAGAGCACTTGCCTAGCATGTGTGAGGCACTGGGTTGGATTCTCAGCACTGCATATAAATAAATAAACAAATAATAAAACTCTATCAACACTAAACATATATTTACAAAAAAAGAGAGGAAATAAGTAGAGTAAATGAAGGGAATTGAAGAGGAGGAATTAAGGATGGGGAAAGGGAAGAATATTGGAATGAATCTGTCTGAACTATTGTATGTTCATGCATGAATATAGCCAATGAATCCCAACATCAAATATATCTACAAGATACCAGTTTTTAAAAACTATAAAATTTGGGCTGAGGCTGTAGTTCAGTGGCAGAGCACTTGCCTAACATGCATGAGATACTGGGTTTGATCCTCAGCACCCTAAAAATAAATAAATAAATAAATAAATAAATAAATAAAATAAAGGCATCCTGTCCATCTACAGCTACAAAAATAAAAATAAAAAACTATTAAATTTCAGAAAGATCAGTAGAGTAGAAAGGGAGGAGAAGAGGAGGGAGAAAAGGAGTTTCTGGGACTGAATTAGAGCAAATTACATTCCATGTTTTTGTGATTATGTCAAAATATATCCTAACATTTTATATAATTTTAAAAAATCAATTAAAAGTTTTTTTATAAAGAATAGCAGAAAAGTTCCTGTTCCCCTAAAGCATGTTGGTTTGTAGTAGAAAGCAGCACATCTGCCCTGAACAGACTTAGCAACAGGAATCAAGACAACTCAGAGGATACTTTGTGAACTGTTGACATAGTTAAATAGAAAAATGATTTTGAAAAATCTCATTTTATTTTAATTCAACTTTAAAGGGTAGAGTTGGGCCGGCTTTTGTACATGAGACAGATGAAGCAGAAAATTGGTGATATATATAAGATATGCTGATAGTGATAGATGACTGTAGAGCCCATGTTTTCTTGCTTCCTAGACCAGTCATTTTTCACCATTTCATATAAATTCATTTTAATTTAAAAAGGTAACTATTGCGTCTGGATTTAGTTTTAAGTATATTTAGTTTTATTTGGATACAGATTTATATCTAGATAGTCATTTTACACAGGAAAGGTAAAATAATTTTCTGATTCTCTTATTTATACTTTGTGATCTAGTTTTTAGAAGTACCCAGTCTTGATAAAGAAAACCCTTTTGAACGGCTGGATGATCCGAATCTTTGGATTCCTCAAAGTGAAAATCATGACATTTGGATAAAGACATTGACTTGTGCTTTTTTGGACAGTGGAGGCTCAAAAAGTGAAGTTCTTCAATTATTAAAGCCAATGTGTGAAGTAAGAAGATTAATTAATCTAATGGAATTCCTTTGTTTTTTCTTTGCTTTTCTCATTCTCCTTGACTTCTGTGTACACAATCATGGCTGTGCAGCTAAAAGAGTATTCTGGTATTGCATATCATCTCCAATTGTCTTTATGCAGTATCACCCACATCATCCACAATTAGCTGCTGTAAATTGATTAAATTAGGCATCTTTGGTC
Organism: Callospermophilus lateralis; assembly: GCF_048772815.1. Taxonomy (NCBI): domain Eukaryota; kingdom Metazoa; phylum Chordata; class Mammalia; order Rodentia; family Sciuridae; genus Callospermophilus; species Callospermophilus lateralis. The sequence goes on along the minus strand of NC_135306.1, from coordinate 119,047,518 downwards.
CTAACACTAAGTTTCACGTTTTCAGTGACAACACACTAAATGAGTTCTAAAAGGTGCCCTGAGCAATTTGTTACTAATTATAATTTAAATATTAGTGATGGTAATTTATTTATATTAACCAAAAGTCAACTCTTAACTTTGTTTACTTCTGTTAAAATCAATGTCATTTACTCTCTGTAATATGCTTTTTTGAGTGAATGAAGGGTAAGGACAATAGTTAGAATTGCTTTTTTTTTTTTTTTCAATTAATTATAGTAAAGAGTACACTTATGTACCACATCAAACAACAATTTCATAGTCTCCATAGGGCTGAGGATGTGTAGTAGAGTCTGTGATTGACATGTGCAAGGTCCTTGTTTCAATCCCTAACACCAAAATAATTTTTTAAAAAAGGTTTTTTGTTTGTTTTGGGTGCTGGGCATTGAATCCAGGGGCACTTTTCCACTGAACTACATTACCATTCCTTTTTATTTTATATTTTGAGATGCAGTCTTGTTGAGTTCCTCAGCTGGCCTCAAACGTGTGATCCTCCTGCCTAAGCCTCTTGAGTTGCTGGAATTAGAGTCATGCTCACCACACTCGGCTTTTACAGAATTTTAAAATCAAATATGTAATTCAAAACACAATAATGACTGTAAGACCTAGAGGTTAACTCAACTTATAGTACTATTAAACATGATTTAACAGAAATATAAAACCAAATTATCTGGCTAAGATAAGTATTTACCAATTAAATTTTATCAGTAGAGGAATAATTTGGTAAAGCACCTATGTTGAAAGAAGTGTAATAATCCCATCAGCTCAGGAGGCTGAGATAGGAGAATTGAGAATTCAGAGCCCACCTCAGCAAAAGTGAGGTGCTAAGCAACTCAATGAGACCCTGTCTCTAAATAAAATACAAAATAGGGCTGGGGGTGTGGCTAAGTGGTGGAGTGCCCCTGGGTTCAATCCCCAGTATGCCCCCCCTCCAAAAAAAAAAAAGCAGTTCTTATTTTCTGCTGAGAAAATAGAGTAGTGAATAAATCATCACCTTTTCTGTAATACTACAGTATACTCAGAACAGTTCATCAGAGTGGTATCTATGGCATACATACAACTTTTTTCTCATTAGTAAACAAAACCAAGATTTTTATGACATTTTGACTTTGAGCCAAGACATAAACTAATTCCTACTACCTTAAATTTATAGTTCCAAAATTGGCTTTTGGAATTGTCTTTAGTTAAAAGGGAAAAAGTGTACCATTGGTAATCTACAATGTGTCTTTTATGTGGAATTGATTTTTTTAAATTAATTATTTTAATTATGTATGACAGTGGAATGCATTACAATTCTTTCTTTTTTAATAAAGAAAAATGATAAGATTTATTTGGAAATTCACAGTTTCTAATGGCACCACAGCTCCGTAGTTACAAACTGAAAGTCCTCTTTCCACAACAGATGGTGTGACTTCCTATTCTGCCTCTGTTGTCATCTAGATCTTTTTTCAAGGGCTTCTATACAATCTGGCCCTTTTGCTCTGAATGGCTAATTGTACAGACTGAACAAAAACAATTTAATCTCCTAAAACATACTGTTAACCTAAAGCAGCAACACAAAAGGTCAATTCTCTCCCTTTTAAAAAGAAACGTGTTCCACTTTCACTCGTTACTATACAGGAACAAACTGTGAAATCACTATTCAAATATAGTCACTGCCAAATATTTTTTAAAAGAAAAAAAACACAAATGAAGACGAACATTGATGTAACACATACATATCTCTGCACTTGTGATCAATACAAAGCAAATATCAAGGAATCACAATCCCCCAGACTTGACCAGCCAGACCTGTGGGACAAACCCACTGGCAGCTCTGTGTGGGTGCATAGGTGTGTGCACAGTGACCATGTCTTAATGCACTTGAATTCAGCTGCCAAATCTGCAGTTTAATATATATTTGTACAAATGGAAAACAGTGATGTGAAAGGTTGGAAGATTAGTGTTATTGTAATATATCTAATGAAATGTTCACAAGTAGCTGTGTTTAAAGGCAAATTTATAAAAAAAATTTGCAAATACTAGTCATTTGCATGAAAAGAACTTGTTGCTTTTCCCCCCCCTCATTGAGTTAGTAACTGTGGAAAAAGTAATCCATTCCAAATAAGATAAACGAAAATAACATCAAGAGCATCACTATTTACCTAAAAGAACAGATTTAAAAGTTCCAGCAAGTGTTTATTTCCAGTGAGTTTGCACAACAGACCTAGCTGGCAAGTCTTTAGGCTCTTCACACTGTCTGACCCACACTGCTGAGCTTCAGACACAGACCACCCCAAAACCTTGTAGTGTTTGCAGCTTCAAAAACCTAAAAAGTTGGAAAAGAAATCAAATGACTGAAAAAGTTCTCCCTCCTCTTCCAGTGGCATTATAAATAGACAAAAGGCACATAAATAGGGGAAGGTGCAAGATACAATTCTTGTTATTACACATATACAGCACAATTTTTCATATTTCTGGTTGTATACAAAGTATATTCACACCAATTTGTGTCTTTTTTTTTTTTTTTTGGTAAGTTCTTTTTTTTTTAATTGGTTGTTCAGAACATTACAAAGCTCTTGACATATCATATTTCATACATTAGATTCAAGTGGGTTATGAACTCCCATTTTTACCCCAAATACAGATTGCAGAATCACATTGTTTACACATCCACGTTTTTACATAATGCCATATTAGTGACTGTTGTATTCTGCTACCTTTCCTATCCTCTACTATCCATCCTTCCCTCCCCTCCCATCTTCTCTCTCTACCCCATCTGCTGTAATTCAATTCTCTCCCTTGTTTTTTTTCCCCTTTCCCCTCACAACCTCTTATATGTAATTTTGTATAACCATGAGGGTCTCCTTCCATTTCCATGCAGTTTCCCTTCTCTCTCCCTTTCCCTCCCACCTCTCGTCCCTGTTTAATGTTAATCTTTTCCTCATGCTCTTCCTCCCTGCTCTGTTCTTAGTTGCTCTTCTTATATCAAAGAAGACATTTGGTATTTGTTTTTTAGGGATTGGCTAGCTTCACTTAGCATAATCTGCTCTAATGCCATCCATTTCCCTGCAAATTCCATGATTTTGTCATTTTTTTTTAGTACTGTGTAATACTCCTCCTCTTGTAGTGTTTTGCTCAAAATGCCTTGCAGTGCTGGTTTTCTGGCTGCGAATTCTTTTAACTTTTGTTTATAGTGAAATATTTTAATTTCATTGTCAAATCTGAAGCTTAATTTTGCTGGATACAATATTCTTGGTTGGAATCCATTATTTTTCAGCATTTGAAATATGTTGTTCCAGGATCTTCTCGCTTTCAAAGTCTGTGATGATAAATCAGCCATTAACCTAATTGGTTTACCCCTGAATGTAATCTGCCTCCTTTCTCTTGTAGCTTTTAATATTCTCTCCTTGTTCTGTATGTTGGATATCTTCATAATTATGTGTCTTGGAATTCGTCTATTATGGTTTTGTATGTTTGGGGTCCTGTAGGCTTCCAGGATTTCGCAGTCCATTCCATCTTTTATATCTGGGAAGTTTTCTAAGATTATTTCATTCAACAGATTGTTCATTCCTTTGGTTTGAACCTCTATGCCTTCTTCTATCCCAATGACTCTCAAGTTTGGTTTTTTTATGACATCCCATATCTCTTGGATAGATTGCTTGTGATTTCTTACCATCCTTTCTGCGTTGACTATATTCTTTTCGAGTTGATAAACTTTGTCTTCATTATCTGATGTTCTGACTTCTATTTGATCTAGTCTATTTGTCATATTCTCATTTGAGTTTTTAATTTGGTTTATGGTTTCCTGCATTTCTAGGATTACTGTTTGATTTTTTTTTCAAGCTCTGTCTCCTGGTAGAGTTCTTTCTCTGTCCATTTTTCTGATGCCTCTAGGTTCTCCTATAAATTTAAGTTGTCCCGCATTGTTTGTTTGTAATCCTTTTTTCCCTTGTATTTTCATGTTTTTCACATTACTTTGCAACTCTGTTTAACTGCTGTGTTTCTGTTTTCTCCTATAAATTTGTTTTGGTTTTGTATATCTCTGTGGTCTCTCCTTTGTGGTGGGAGACCATGCCTGGAAATGTTGGGCTTTATTGTACTTTAAAGCTGATTCATTCAATTCATAAAAGGCTTACGGATTCTGTATGCATATAGTGATTTGTTGTTTGATCCTAGGACTTTATGTTTAGGTTAGGTGCTATGACGGTATGAAGGTTAGTATGTGTTGGCTACTTTGGAAGATTGCTCTACTGAAGGGGGATATTAACAGGCGATTGGATTAGGGTATTTGGTAATAACTAGGTATTTAGGAGCCCTATAGATAGCCTCGAAACAATCACCTATTTGCATTTAGACAATTACAGGTAATGGAAGACATAATGCTTGGGATGAAAGTTGGAGGGAAGGGGAAGGAAGGAACTCTTAAAAAGAAAGAGGGAGAGAGAAATAGGTAGAATAGAGGAGAATGGGAAGAACAATAAAACTTGAAAAGGGAAAGAATGAAGGAAGGAAATGAGGAGAAAAAAAGTAATAAAATAGAAAATAAAAAATAGAAATTAAAAAAAAATGAAGTCTTAGAGATCCATTTTCTTCTTCCAGTAGGCGGAGCTGTGCCCTCTGAGCCGAGCTTCTGCCCTTTATGTGCGAACAGCAATCCCTGTATGGCGGCTCCTGGGAGTCTCTCAATCCTGTTATTCCAGAGCTGTTTCTCTTCTCCTGCCCCTCCCCCCTTCCTCCTGTCAGCCAGCTAGACCTCCCACCCCCTTGCCGGAGGCACTTTCCAAGGATCTGGTTACACTTGCAGCCCCACTGCGTGCCCTATTTCCCATATGACTGAGCACTCTCTCTGTCATTCATCCAAGCCCCAGTGCTGTGGAGCGGTGATCTGGGAACCGACAGTTTAATTTGTCCGGACCCCTTTGGTGGGCACGCCCCCCGGGAACTGGCAGCTAAGACCTTGGGTGTTGCCGCTGGTGGTAAGGGGATCGAGAATCCCCTCTGCTTCCCTTGGCCCCTACAGTCACGCCCACACCGCTGGTGGTCGGGGGAGTTGGGGGTCGGGAGTCTCCTCCGTTTCCCTCGGCCCCTACAGTCACGCCCACAGAGAGATTTTTGAGGTTTCCCGGCTGTATGTATCTGGTGGGGGTGGGAGTGACACACCTGCTAAAGCCTATTCCGCTGGGAAGGAATCCCGTCCGCTGACCTCTGGTGACGTCACCTCGCTGCTATGGCGGGCCCCAGAGTCCTTGCTGGAGTGTCCGAAGGGAGGGGTGCATTTGGCCTGTCTCTGGTCTGACCCCGTCTTGGTTGGTTTCGGTTCCGGTTCGCTGTTTCATGAAGGCTTGATTAGCGACCTCTTTGTAGGGTCCCTACGCCCCGCCTGCTGAACCCCCTCCTACTGTGCTGGTCTCTGCGCAGCAGTGGCGGATGGCGGGTCCTGACCTCCGCGCTGCGTGGCAGAGATTCACTCGTCTGGGGCAAACTGTCACCTCCAAGAATTCTACAAATTCACCAGCAGGTCTCACTTCAGCGGAATTTTGCTAGAAGTTTCTCATCAGGTAGAATCTGAACGTATTTATGCGTCTCTCTGTCCCCATTATTGAGGAGGTACTGAAAGTGCTGCCTCCCCGCCCGCCGCCATGTTGGGTTCCCCTCCAATTTGTGTCTTCACACATGTACTTTGGATAATAATATCCATCACATTCCACCATCATTTCTAACCCCATGCCTCCTCCCTTCCCCTCCCACCCCTCTGCCCTATCTAGAGTTTATCTATTCCATTTGTTGAGCCAACCTTGCATCCCTGGGATGAATCCCACTTGATCGTGGTGCATGATCTTTTTGATATGTTTTTGTATTTGATTTGCCAGAATTTTATTGAGAACTTTTGAATCTATGTTCATTAGTGATATTGGTCTGAAGTTTTCTTTTTTTGATATGTCTTTGCCTAATTTTGGAATCAGGGTGATATTGGCCTCATAGAATGAGTTTGGAATTACCACCTCTTTTTCTCAATTGAAGAGTATTGGTATTAGTTCTTCTTTAAAAGTCTCGTAGAACTCGGCTGTGTATCAGTCCGGACCTGGGCTTTTCTTGGTTGGTAGACTTCTGATGGAATCTTCTATTTCATCACTTGAAATTGGTTTTTTAGATTGTGTATATGATCCTGATTCAATTTGGGAAAATCATGACTCTAAAAATTTGTCAGTGCCCTCAATATTTTCTATTTTATTGGAATACAAGTTTTCTAAATAATTTCTAATTATCTTCTATAGTGTCTGTTGTGATATTTCCTTTTTCATCATGTATGTTAGTAATTTGAGTTTTCTCCTTCTCTTTGTTAGCATGGCTAAGGGTCTGTCAATTTTATTTATTTTTTTCAAAGGACCTTTTGTTCTGCCAATTTTTTCAATTGTTTCTTTTGTTTTAGTGTCATTGATTTCTGTTCTGATTTTAATTATTTTCTGCTTTTGGTGTAATTTGTTCTTTTTCTAGGGCTTTGAGATGTAATTCATTTATTTGTTGACTTTTTCTTCTTTTAAGGAATGAACTTCATGCCATGAACTTTCCTCTTATTTTGTCATTGATTTCTGATTTCATTCCATTATGATCTGATAGAATGCAGGGTAGTATCTCTACTTTTTTATATTTACTAAGAGTTACTTTGTGGCATAATATGTGGTCTATTTTAGAATAGGATTCATGTGCTGCTGAGTAGAAAGTCTATTCTCTCGTGGAAGGATGAAATAGTCTATATGTGTCAGTTAAGTCTTAAGTTATTGATTGTATTATTGAGGTCTAGTTTTTTTGTTCAGTTTTTGTTTGGAAGATCTATCTACTGATGAAAGATCTACCTAGTGTATTAAAGTCATCCAAAATTATTGTGTTGTGGTCTATTTTGACTCTTGAACTTGAGAAGAGTTTGTTTAATGAACATAGATGCTCCATTGTTTAGGGCATATATATATTTATAATCGCTAAGTCTTGTTGGTTTATGGTTCCCTTGAGCAGTATGTAGTATCCTTCTTTATTCTTTTTGATTGACTTTAATTTTAAGTCTACTTTATTTTTTATGAGGATCGAAATCCCTGCTTGCTTCCACAGCCCATGTGACTGGTATGATTTTTCCCAATCCTTCACCTTCGGTCTTTGGATGTCTTTTCCTATGAGATGAGTCTCTTGGAGGCAGCATATTGTTGGGTCTTTTTTTTTTTTAAATCCAGTCTTCCAGTCTGTGTCTTTTGATTGGTGAGTTTAGGCCATTAACACTCAGGGTTATTATTGAGACATGATCTGTATTCCCAGCCATTTTTGTTTATTTTTGGTATTTAATGTGACTTGGTGTCTCCTCTGATTATATTTTCCTTTAGTGTAATACCTCCCTCTGCTGATTTTTTTTTTTTCATTTCCTCCTCTTGGAATATTTTGCTGAGGATGTTCTATAGTGCAGGCTTTCTAGTTGTAAATTTTTAACTTTTGTTTATCATGGAAAGTTTTTATTTTATCATCAAATCTAAAGCTGAGCTTTGCTGGATATAAGATTCTTGATTGGCATCTGTTTTCTTTTAGAGCTTGGTATATGTTGTTCCATGATTTCTTGGCTTTGAGGGTATGGGTTGAAAAATCTGCTGAGATACTAATTGGTCTTCCCCTATATGTGATCTGATTCCTCTCTCTTGAAGCTTTTAAGATTTTATCCTTATTCTGTCTGCTAGGCATTTTCATTATAATGTGCTTGGTGTAGATCTGTTGTAATTTTGTACATTTGGTGTTCTGTAAACCTCTTGTATTTGGTTTTCCAGTTTATTTTCATGCTTGAGAAATATTCTGCTATTATCTCATTAAAGAGATTGTACATAGTTTTGGTTTGAAACTCTGTGCCTTCCTCTATCCCAATAACTCTTAGATTTGGTCTTTTGATGCTGTCTCATAATTCTTGGATGTTCTGTTCATGGTTTCTTATTATCTTCACTGTGTGATCAACTTTATTTTCCAGATTGTATACTTTTTCCTCGTTATCTGATGTTCTTTTTTCCAAGTGATCTAGTCTGTTAGTTATGTTTTCTATTGAATTTTTTATTTGGTTTATTGTATCCTTCATTTCAAGGATTTGTGACTTTTTTTTTTTCTGTCTGTATCTCTTTCTTGACATAATCTTTTGCTACCTGTATTTGCTCTCTTATCTCTTTGTTGGAGTGATAATTTTTGCCTGTATTTGCTCATTTAGGTCATTCTTTAATTCACAGATTATTTTAACTATGAGCCATCTGAACTCTTTCTCTGATATTTCATCAACTTCGCTCTCCATGGGTTATGTTATTACAGTATCCTGGTTTGTTTGGGGCACTTTCTTCCCTTGTTTTTTCATGTTGTTCATGTGTCTTCCTTTCTTGCAGCATAGGTCTGAGATATTACAGTTTCTTCCCTATATTCTTGTAGTATCTGTGCAGATTGTACCTCACATTGATGTTGGGCTTCCCAGACCCTGCTGGTGTCCCTCAATGTATGCTACTGCAACTAAAGGTGGTGGTGGCAGCAATAGCCAAGGTAACTTGAAATAATAGTTCAGGTGCCCCAAGACGGAAGCAATGTCACAGAGATGGGGCTGAAAGGGTGGGCCTCACACTCTCTTTGGGATATCTGCTCTGAGATGCAGCTGCTTCTAGGCCCTGTCTGTTATCAAAAAGTTAGGGCCTACTGTGTAGGGAAGGCTATGGCGATGACTATAGTGTCCCAACATGAAAATGGGTTAGGCTTAGGCTCCCAGGTGTTGATGGTGGTGGGGGGCCGAAGTTGGACCTACCCTGGACCTGGGTCCTGCACAAGTCATTGTGGGCCTGGGTTCCTGTGGTAGTCTGCTGGTCGGAAGGGGTGGTCCTGTGCCAGAGGCTGGGCTCCAGTGGGTGCCTCCCAGGGGAGAGATGGACCCAGGACTCCTGCGAGCCTGGGTCCTGCGCAGACCTGTGTGGGTGGATCTGGGCCGTCAGGTTTGACCTGAAATGTGATTAATAATAATAGCCGTTGAGTGTGGTGATTTATCTATATGATGTATGTGGAATGTGATGAATGCCAAAATAAAGGTTGGACACTTGTTTAATGTGCCACACACATTAAAGCACTTTGCTGCATTCAGAAGTATACCACAAATACACAAATTTTATACCTAGAAATTGGGATTTATTACAAATAAAAATTTATAGTATGACTTGCTCTTCACTGAGTATAGAAAAATGCACAAAAATCATATTTTCCGCTTTTCTCTTGAAATTTTCATGCTGTTTTCCTCTTATATCAGAGAACTGCTTCTGTTGTTAATAACACTTTCTAACTCTGAAATTACACTTAAAAACCTCATAATTTTGCTTATAAATTAATCCTCTTTCACTAATCTTCTGATCATGCTAATAGCCTAGACTAGAAATGAACAGTTGTAGTGTAACTAACATATATTTGATATAGATATACTAGCTTAGTACTTTTAACACCACCTGGTCCATGTTTTTTATGTTTTAATAACATGCTGAGTGCATTTAACATTTTGTAATGTATCCTTCCAGTATCTGAGTTAATGGTAGATTATCTTTTTAAAAATTTTTATAAGTCAGCAACAAGGAATGGAAATATTAAGTAGTGTGCTTCTCTTACTCAAAGTATTGAGTTGATGTTTTGTATGTTCTAGGTAAAAACTGACTTTTGTCAGATCGTGCTTCCTTGCTTGATTCATGATATATTACTTCAAGACACAAATGAATCATGGAAAATTCTGCTTTCTACACATGTTCAAGCATTTTTCACCAACTCTTTCAGAAACCTCTCACAAACAAGTCGATCCACAACTCCTGCAAATTTGGATTCAGGTATTCTGCTAACTTATTAATGTTTGTACTATTAACTTCTCAGCTCTAAAGAAAGATAGATTTGTGGTTAAATAGCCTCAGATACTTTCTGGCTTCTTCCATAACTCTAAATTTGTTTCCTTAACTAGAGAATGGAGATAAAAGGTGTACAAATTTTCAACAAAACAATCTTTGTAAAGCACCCAGAATAATTAATAATTAGTACTCCTCCTGTACATTTTAGATGTTAATAATGGGACAAATAATTAAACAATTGAGTGTGTCAGGCAACGTGCTTATCCCTGGCAGTACAGATGTAAACAAGATGCTCCCTGTCCATTCTAGCAGTGGAAAAAGCACAAAAATTATGAAATATTTAGATATTATAGTAGAGATATGATGGAATTTTCAGCTGTGGCCAACTGGATTTTAAAAAGTAGCCTTATTATAAAATCATTCATATTTACTATGGAAAAGTACTTATTCTGTAATTTAAGATAAATACATTTAAGATTTTGTAATGTATCCTTCCAGTATCTTAAAGAAATTCTGCTCGGGTTTGGGTATATGTAACACAAATATGCATAATTGAGGGATCATCTTGAGTCAGTTTTTCAAACCTAAATTTTAAGAATGATAGAAAATTATAGATTTCCACTGTTAACTTCTATCTTTCATATATACTATCAGTGTATTTTATGAGTAAACATAAAATTAGTCACATACCTAAATTTATACTAAAAGACCCATACACTTCTAATAAAAATAGATTTAATTAACTATCTTATGGCAACTAAATGGCTTTTCCCAACCTTACTGCTGGTCCTATACTTCAGTACAGGTTGTGATCACTCAGTTCTCTATTTTTCTATTTCTGTTTCTGCAGTGTTCATTTGACATGGCTCTGATGTCATTTAGACTCCATTTTGCTATGCTTTATCTTTTACGTAAATTCTTTTCAATTGACTAATAACAATTACAAATCTATTTTGATGGAACTGGCAGTCATTATGTTAAGTAAAATAAGTCAGGCTCAGACAATTACTGCGTGATCTCACTTATATGTGCAATCTAAACAAGCAGATCTTACAGAAGTTAAGAGTAGAATGGTGGTTACTAGAAGCTGGGCTGAGTCAGGGGAGGGAGAGGTGGGGAAAAATGTGGATGCTAAGATACAGTTAGGAATGAGAAGTTCTGGTGTTCTACAACATAGATGACTATAGATAATGTACTGTATATTTCTTTTAAAAGCTAGAGGAACGAAATGTTTTCACCATAAAGAAATGGTAAATATTGGATATGCTGAATGATAAATGTTTACTTTGATTAAACATCATACAATGTCTTCACGTATTAAAACATCAAATTATATCTCATAAATAGGTATAGTTTTTTAAAAGTATTTAAAAATATTTTTGTTTTAGTTGTAGATGGACACAATACTTTTATTTATTTATTTTTAATATGGTGCTGAGAATTAAACTCAGTGCCTCACACATACTAGGCAAGTATTCTACCATTGAGCCACAACCCCAGTTCCAAATAGGTACAATTTTATATTTCAGTTATAAACAAAAAATAAATCTATTTGGAAAAATATAATGAACACAGACACAGTTGCCCATCCTGTGGCTCTAAATTATTCTTCAAAATAAAATAAAATATTTTATTTACTTGAATTTTCTTAGGGTTGTCAAAATGAAAATCCTAAAATAAAAACTCTTATTCAAGTCTTTATAAGCAATCTATCTCCTATATTTAGTTGAGGAAATACAGATATAAGTGTTCTACAGTCAAGAATAAGCCATTGGAAGTTTAAATACTAGGTAATTAAAAGTACTATTAGAACAACTTTATTACATAGTTTAACTTACGCTACAACTGTTCAAAAGTAAAGTCATCTAGTTTTATCTGTATAGAGTGCCAATATTTTTATTTAAATAAAATTTTAAACACCACATATAAAATTCTGTTATTGAGAGGGAAAGTAAATGTAGATTGCTATAAAATGTAAATTGTTACTCTTTCTGAAGTCTGTCTCATCCCTTCGCCTCCTATGTACATCTCAAAGTCAACTGTCCAAAGATAATATTTGCATCTTATTCATCCCCTTTGCCCAGGCCAGAAACCTCTTAACATATCTTTCATCTTATTACCAAATCCTGCCTATTCTTCATTGTAATAACTTTACTCTATTTGTGTTCCTCTGTTACTGTCAGTCCTTATTGTTTTCTATTCTGTGGTTTAGCACAGTTGAAATTCTTTCATAAATTCTCCAGATTGTTTCCTGCTTTCAGCCATCTCAGATAGTGTTAAATATTCCTTGGTACATTGTCCTTTCCTTTTGTCCCAGAGAACCATTACTTTTATTTCACATTTCACTTTCATATAGTTTTTTTTTTTTTAAGAATTTAACCTTGGGCTGGGGATGTGGCTCAAGCGGTAGCGCGCTCGCCTAGCATGCGTGTGGCCCAGGTTCGATCCTCAGCACCACATACAAACAAAGATGTTGTGTCTGCTGAAAAAATAAATATTAAAATTCTCTCTCTCTCTCTCTCTCTCTCTCTCTCTCTCTCTCTCTCTCAAAAAATAAAAAATAAAAAAAAAGAATTTAACCTTTATTTGTTTGTGTTGTTTATTTGTTTTTATGTTGTGCTGAGGATCAAACCTAAGGCCTCACCAATCCTAGGCAAGCGTTCTACCACTGAGTTAGAGCCCCAGCCCTCACGTTTCACTTTTCTATGACACTTCCCTTGTTCAGGTGAGCTTCCCTCATACAGGTCTCTGCAGCATTCTAAACTTTCCTTTAAACCATTTCTCATGCTGTGTTGAGAGTATCCAGCCTAGTCTGTGAGTTCTGTGTAGTCAAAAATAGTCCATCTTGTCAATCTACCTACTTAACAGTCATCTGATATTTGACAGAGGTGCCAAAAATATATTTTGGAGAAAAGACAGCCTTTTAAACAAATGATTCTGAGAAAACTACATAGCTTTTTTTAGAAAAATGAAACTAGATCCCTGTATCTCACCCTGTACAAAACTTAAATTGAAATGTATCAAAGATTTAGGAATTACACCAGGAACTGTACAACAGCTAGAAGAAAACATAGGGTCAACAATCCATCATAAAGGGGCTGGCACCGACTTCCTTAACAAGGGGAGGGAAAGGGTAATTATGAACCAAATTCAAATTCCATGCACAGATGAATTTCTCAGGATGCGCCCAACTACTGTGTATAGTGGTAAAGCTCCAATAAGAATAAAATAGTCTATTTTGTTCATTGTTGTATACTGAACACGTAGCTTACAAAAGCTTTTGATTTTATTGAGGCTGTGAATTAGTACTTCTTCGGAGATAAAATGTAAATCAAAATGTAAGATCTCAGTTATATAAACATATTGAGTTTTTTTAAAGAAAAATGCCATTAAATCTATTTATTTATTCATATTTATTAAGAACGAATTTTGTATTAGGTATTGTCCAACAGAATCTTGCTGTATAAAGTGAGACAAACACAGACAAGAACCAAGTGCCTTGGGAGATCTTTCTGGGTCTGAGAAGAGATTTCTTTCTTTCTTTGTTAGAGTCAGAACCATTTTTCCGATGCTCTTTGGATAAAAAGTCACAAAGAACAATGCTTGCTGTTGTAGACTACATGAGAAGACAGAAGAGGTAATGTAATGAATGTTGCTTCTTGAGTTTGGGGATTTAAAAATCTAATTTGTTACTGTAGGCCAAATTTTGACCTGATGATTTTAGGTGAAGCTGTTTCAGAATGTTATATTTAATTGGTGTGATGGTTACATTTCCTTGTAATAATCCATATTCAAGATGGTACTTTGGTTAAATCCGTGTAAGAAGCTCAGTTCTAGTCCCAGCAGTATGAATAGTGGTGTTATCTTTGCTAAATCCTGCAGCCTTTAGGGGCTTCAGTTTATTCATCTACAGAGCTAAGAGAAAGGAGCAAGTGATTTTACCAGGTTAATTATGTTGCCCACTTTATTTATTTCACCAGTTCTGAGGATTGAATCTAGGGGTGCTCTACCTTGGAACTATATCCCCAGCCCTTTTTATTTTTTGAGACAGTGTCTCACTCAGTTGTCCAGACTGACCTTGAACTCGTGATGTCCTGCCTCAGTGTCTTGAGTAGCTGCTATTACAGGTGTGCACCAAATATGCTGTGACCCTTCTAACTTTTCCCATTCCTTTTTAGAAGTAGCTAGAGTTGTATGAATATGTCTTATATATCTATCATAAGATATAGTATATGCCATAATCATCAATATCTGTAGTCACACTCTGGTAGAACAATGTTTATTTTCCTGATAGGGGCAAATTTTATAATATTACAAGTATCTTTGTTCCTGTTATTTATCATGAGGGATGTGTGTATGTGTGTGTTTGTGTTCATGCATGGCATTGTGGTTTGAACCCAGTGGTGCTCTTCCACTGAGGTGCACCCTCAGCCCTTTTTATTTTTATTTTGAGCCAGAGTCTTGCTGAGTTACCCAGATTGATCTTGAACTTGGCAGTCCTCCTGCCTCAGCCTTCCAAGTTGCTGGGATTACACTCATGTACTACCACATTTGGCTTCATGAGATTTTAAATGGAGTATAACAATAGCTAGGGTTGACTAAAACTCTGAAGAAATAATACAGTGAGTCTATACAAATGCCCCTAACTTTGAATGGTTCATTTTATGATTTTTCAATTTGACAATGGTGTGAAAGTAGTAGCATTCAGAAGAAACCATACTTTGAATTTTGATCTTATTCTAGACTAACAGAATAACATGAAGCATGATCCTCTTGTGATGCTGTCATGATGGTGACAGCCATGCAATCACAAAGATGAACCACTGATACTCCACAGTGTGCTGTGTTGTTAAGCTATGATGTTTAGTAGGTTGGCTGAATTAAATGCATTTTTTTACTTAACAAGATTTTCAAATTATGATGGGCTTATCAAAGTATAACTATTGTAAGTTAAGGAGAGTCTATAATTTGAATATGTGGGATTTGATGTCTCATGCATATGTATGGTGATAGTGACAGAGGTTGGTAAGGAGTGGGGTGTGTGTGTGTGTGAAAGAATAGAAGGATTTTTCAAACAAAATGCATTTACATCTTAAAAAAGAATTCCTTTGTATTTCCTTTATACCATTTCATTCTACTCATAGAAAAAGAAGTTTTTTTGGCTTTTGGTGGTCTTCAATTCTGAAGAAAGTGACTGATTTATTTTATTGATTTGTACCAGATCCTTTTTTGAGAAAACTCATTTAAAGCTTTAACTGTAGGTAGGAGCATCTTGGTGTTGGGAGGCAGTTTTTCACCTTCAAGTCATTCGTTTCAGATTTATTTACGTTAAATGGTGTTGATGTTGGCAGGACTTGAGCAGATAAAATTTCTTCCTTAGTTGACACATGGCAGTTGTACAAGATAAATATTCTTAATATTCAGTTCCATTTTTCAATAATACCTGTAAAAATGATTGTTTAAAAATGTGAATGGGACATATTTAAAAAAAATAAGGACCTTAGCTCAAGTTGAAGTCTGATACTTATAAGCTTTGTGATCTGGACAAATTATTTGGTGTCTTTGAACTTGTTTTATTGTCTTTAAAATCAGGCTAATGTCTACCTTGAGGGAGCGGTTTGGTTTGTGGTAATTAAAATAGATGAAGTATGTAACATATCTGACATTAAAAAATGCTAGCAGCTTTCTTTCCATGGGCAGATTATTTGACTTCTCAGAAATATCAGCTACAGTTAAGGACTCGTTGTGTAGAAGGCACTTTATTCATCGGTTTTACAAGTGTTATATAATCACTGCAACTGTTCTTTGATGTATATGTTTTTCTGGGATTTATAAATGAGGAAAATAGGAAACTGAGGCTGAAGAGTTAAGTTGCTGAAGATCATACAGCTAGTACTGGGTGCTGTCGCTTGCTTTGCACCTAACTCTGTGCTCCTCCAAAGCCAGTGCTCTTAACCACTACTTTGTCATTTCTCTGATAGTTTTAAAACAGATACTATTCTATAGTCCAGTTCTCATCTGCTATTACCACAATGAGAGATTTTTATTAAATAACTCACCTTATGCAGTAAACTAAAGAGAAAATGACTGCAATAGGAAAGACATGTAGTTGTGTCTTAAAAAAGAATAGTTTCATTAAATTAAAAGATATATCTCTGTGTGCGCACATGCACACATGTGCATTACCAGCTGTTCTATGTACCCTCTTCTTAGGTAATGGTGCATGAAGTTTTTGATGTAGGGAAGGCATGAAGCTCAGATTTATATGGGATGCTGGGTCATAGCTTTCAGCATATTCTCCGAGGGGTTTGTGATCCAAAAAAGATTAAGAAACTAAACTCTCCAACCATGCCATCTTAGAATGTTTATAGCTATAAGGGAAATATGGTTTTCAGTTATTTGAATGTAATTTTCTGTTTAACTTGCAGTTGTTCCCAATGTGTTACACTATATCATGGTGTTTTTCTTTTAGTGTTGAAGTTTTAAAAATGGAATGATATTATGGTTAATTTTTCTTTAGACCTTTGGCAGGAACAGTTTTTGATGATGCTTTCTGGCTGGATTTGAATTATCTGGAGGTGTGTTACACTATATCATGGTGTTTTTCTTTTAGTGTTGAAGTTTTAAAAATGGAATGATATTATGGTTAATTTTTCTTTAGACCTTCGGCAGGAACAGTTTTTGATGATGCTTTCTGGCTGGATTTGAATTATCTGGAGGTTGCCAAAGTAGCTCAGTCTTGTGCTGCTCACTTTACAGCATTGCTCTATGCAGAAATCTATGCAGACAAGAAGAACATGGATGATCAAGAGAAAAGGTAATGGAATTTATAAGTTTTGGGTTTTAAAATTGATGTTGATATTGTTTAAATAAAGATACATAGTTAAAATTATTTTGGTGCCTCTCATTTAAAAGACATTTTAGGTAAAAATTTGTGTTTTAAAGTAAAACAATAATAAAAATTTAAAAAGAAGTAATTCCACTCTGAGATAAATACAAATGTTTTATAATATATTACAAAAATTATATAGATAGCAAGCTTCTGGAGGACAGAAACCATATTTATTTTCTTTGTATTTCTCTCAATAGCATTGAAAATTTAATATAAATGATCAATAAATATTTTTCAAATGATTGAATTAATCCCTAATTTCATTATTGTTATATTTACCACTAATTTCTTAACTATTCAATATCTATTTTTCTTTTGACCATAGAGTAATGTGACTTTTTTCTTTGACCAAAGAAATTTTATTTCTGTGTTATCTGTCTGTATTTCTGCTTACTATGATTTATGAGAACTATCATGAGAATCTCATAAATACAACCCTAGATCATGGTGAAAAAGCCAATAAAGTAGGAAGAGTAAAAAAAAAAAATACATGCTTTATTATCCCAACTGTTCTCCTCAAATCTTTGTTTCTTTGAAATAGCCTAGAGTTTACTTTTATATTTAGCCTCACCTTATCACCACTCAATCAGCCATATTAAGAAATGAAAATAGCAGAATTGTGTTGTGTTGACACAGTTATCATTCTTGTTACCAGTAATTTTTATTTTAGATTGTCAGTAAAGTAGTGTGCTTTTTACACTATGGAAAACCAGGAACCAGAATTCAAATTCTAGTTCAAATGTAATTAACTTACTAGATGCGGACCAATTTCTTAACTTGTGGTTTGACATTTAATTTAAGCTTTTTAGTTGAAAACACACAATATGTGGACACTGTATACTATGTAATAGATATGTTCATGATCTGTATAAACTTCTTATGAAGACAGGTATATTGTCCTTTAAATAGGCAGTAAGAAATTAATTACTATCTAAGAGTATTACCATTTTAGTCAGAGCCTGCATACTTGATATTAGTAATTGCAATTTGGATGTGTTTTAGTTTCTTGGTTCTACAGAATAGTATTTCTTACCAATCAGGAATGAACAAGTTATCTCTTCTAGGAGTATAAATTGAAGCACCTTTAGTTAAAGGTAAGTGATTGTATGGAATGTAGCAGACTTTTGCAGAATTGCTTATTTTTGTTTTTTGGGGAGTGTTAGGGAATTGAATCCAGAGTTTTGCACTTGCCGGGCAAGTACTCTTACATCAGAGCTATATCCTCAGCCCCATATTGCATGTTTTAAAGCAAGCATGCCAAGATTATTTTGGTATTCATTAGGAGAGGGTGCTTGGCAAATAGGGTTTACTGTTGGCTTTGATAGTCTGTTTTTACTCCCCTGGGGTCTGATGGGAAGACAAGGGTAAACAGATGAAGTATATAAAGGTTAAGAGATGCTAGTTTTCTTCAGTGACTCTATTAGGTGAGCAGAAGCTTTGTAAATCTAAAGTGGCCTAGAATATATTTGTACATAAAATAAAGATTAACACTTTACCAGAGCTGTCAGGTCAAGAAAATGAACTGCTCTCTCAGATATCCTATTTGGACTATTTACTTTTTAAATTTATTTTAAATATGTCTTTAGTTGTTGATGGACCTTTATTTTATTCATTTATTTATATGCAGTGTTGAGAATCAAGTGCCTCACACATGCTAGGCAAGTGCTCTACTACTGAGCCACAATCCCAATCCCCTCCCTATTTATTCTGTTTAATAACGAAGTTCCTCATACTAAGTATTCTGGATATAGGTAAAGTTTTTTGTAACTTGCTCCTGAGAAAGTATGAGATTTCATTGTTAGTGCCCATAATTTTTTGAGGAAGAAACTCTGCCAAATAGGATTTTGAAAATAGGTGTTAATTTCACAACTTCAGTCATCTTAATATTCTTAAATTTATCTTATTATTTTGGTAATAAGGGTTTAAGTAGAGCTTTAGATTTCTTAATTTTTGTCAGTTCATCAGTGTTAAATTGTGGCTCTTTGTGGTCTTAAATTGTATGTCTGTAATTAAGTTGAAAATTTAGGTAAAACCACTAACAGAAATTTAGGAACTGAATTGGGGATATCTCTATTTTTAAACAGGTTTGTTTCCTTATAAATAAGCATGGTTTGGCATATAACCTCCCCAAATATAGATGATTTTATTAAAATGTAATTATTCTCCATGGAATTAACATTCACAGATTTCTTTTCAGTTCTGGTATAAATGATATTCTCTTAGAGTTCATTGTTTTATTTGCCACCTTCATTAGTTTTTCTTTCCCTATTGTCTATAGTTTCTGTATTCATAAGCTTCCAAGTAGTATGTTCTCATTAAAAGCAGTGCTTCTTTTGATAAGCAGAAGTCTTATATTTGAAGAAGGAAGCCAAAGTACAACTATTTCTAGTTTGAGTGAAAAAAGCAAAGAAGAAACTGGAATAAGTTTACAGGTAAATATTAACAGCTCTAATGTTTATATCAATATTTAATCTTATATTTTGATTAATACTTTTTATAGTGATGTCATTTGATTTGAAAACTGAAGTTACTCTTTTAACAGAGCATCATCTATATACATTTATAGTTTGAAGTTCAGGTCTTCAAGTAGACTGACCTGAATTCTAATCCTGACTGTGCCACTTAGTTATATAATCTTGCACAAATTACTTAACCTTTCTAGTCTTGAGTTCCTTTATCTGAAGAATGGAAGCAAAACCATCCAACTTATAGAGTGGGTTTTTACTGTGTATTTTCTGCCATAGCACCCTGTTCATTTTCTGTATATCACTTGCAGTTTATAATTGTTTGTTTATTTTTTCATTGTCACAAAAGCAGCAAATTACTTTTTGTATATATTTCTTAAAAATCTACTTTCAAATTGACCATGGTGTGTGTCGTTCTCATTGACTTTCTTTGGTCAACTCATGTACAACAACAATTTGAACTTCGCTACCTTGCTTAAAATTTTGATCTTCACTTGTCTGCCTTTGCTTTCAGCTAGCCTCTTACTTATTGGAGAAAATAGTTGGCATAGATAGGAAACCCAGACACATCTACCCTCAAATATTGAAATCTTCCTGCATATGCCCCTGTCATAACCGTCTGTCTTATTAAACTGGAGAAATAATTTCTCCCTTTATTTAAGGCTAATCTTAATTCCTGTGCTTTTTATTTATCTACTTTTTCTCAAACTTTATTTTTTTAATATGCTGTGTTGCCTCTGAACTATATTCTAAACATTTTCAAACCTCTACTTTTAAAAATTTCTCTCACAAGTACAAAATAACTTCCCTCTTCCTGGTGTGCTTTTTTTGGGTATCACTCACTCTCTTCTTTCCCTTCATAACCAAACTTTGTGAAAGAGTTGTCTATATTTGCTGTCTCTAAGTCTGGTGGTAACCTTTCAATTCTCTTTACACTTCATACTATCAGTTATGCCTTACATGAAATATGTTCTGTTTACTTTTTCAGTTCACTCTCCTAATTTTTCTCTTTCTTCTCCATCTTTCGTAGTCTCATCCTTTTCCACTGACTTTTTGGAGTATCTTCTGTATACCAGGCATTGTGCTAGACTTGGGTACCAAATGTTTCAATTCAGATAACTTGATATAGTATATATTTGAATATCATTTTATTTTACTTTTATAGGGCAACATTTAGAATTGAGAGTTATGTGTTGATAATGATGCAATTTAAGGTTTTCTAAATTTATAAAGTGATTCTTCCCTTCCTGTTTTTGTTGTATTTCTGTTTTAAGGATCTTCTATTAGAAATTTACAGAAGTATAGGAGAGCCAGATAGTCTGTATGGCTGTGGTGGAGGGAAAATGTTGCAACCCCTTACTAGGTAAATCACATTCTTCTATATAATGGTATAGTAATTCTGTCTGTGTAGGAGTTCTATGTAGAATCAAGATATTTTTACAACCTTTTCTTACAGACTACGAACATATGAACATGAAGCAACGTGGGAGAAAGCCTTAGTAACGTATGACCTTGAGACAGCAATCTCCCCAGCAACTCGCCAGGCAGGAATAATTCAGGTATATTTTCTTCTTGGATTGGTAAAGATGTCACTAGTGCAGTGCTCATAGAATTCCAGTATGTCATTGGAATATTTACATAGCCAGATGAATTTGAGATAAGGTTAGAAGTTACCTGTTTTACAGACGTGGGGCTAAAAACTGAGGAACACACAGGAAAGCTAGGTTGGTCATTGTCCAAAACAATAGTTTAGGTTTGTTAATCATAATTTTTGTTACCTAACAAAAGACATTTCTTGAGTGTGAACGTTGTGCCAGGTAGTGTAAATTAGTGCCTCCCATGGAAAATTCCAAGTGTACTATTATTTCTCATGGTTTGCATTGGAATTGGTTTCATTTCTGAAGCTATCATTTCTATTGTTGGCTAATTAATACTCTTTAGTCATTCTTCCTTTAAATATTAGAACTCCCTGAGTTCAGTTTTAGTGTTTTTGGGGAAACATACTAAACAACATTTTGGGACTGTGATATCGCTAACTATAAACTGAAGTTTTATGTTTGTAAATTTTTGTTTCTCTAGTTTTCTGTTGAGATCTTTCTTTCTTTCTTTCTTTCTTTCTTTAAAAAAAAAAAACTTCTGTTTAGGCTTTGCAGAATTTGGGACTCTGCCATATTCTTTCCATCTACTTAAAAGGGTTAGATCACGAAAATACAGAGTGGTGTGCTGAACTACAGGAACTTCATTACCAAGCAGCATGGAGGAATATGCAGTGGGACCATTATAATTCTTTTAAGTAAGAAGAAATCCAACTTTAAAAAAAATTTTTTTGCTTCTTTTCTGATTCTAAATAACTTTTTATTTTATTCTATCAATATAACAGGAGTTGTATTTTCTATATTTTATAGATTCTCCAAGCTATGCATTCCTAAATAAGATAGTAATAAACAGTAAACAAAATTAGACCTGAATTTCCCTCTTTTTTTCCATTAGCACAACTCCATTCCCCTCCCCAATATTTTCAAAAATAGAAACATCAAAGATATTTTCTTAGGAGAATTCATTAACTCACTTTTTCTTCGACTCAGGAATTCAAGGCAAGGTATAGGTATTTCTCTTTTTACTCCCTGCTATAAACATTTTAGTCATATATTACTTGTATCTGCTGGATGGTATACAAAGGACCAGTTATCTTTATTTATTAAATTTTTTTATTAAAAGGTACTTAATCAGTTATCCAGGAACGTAATATTTATCACTTGTTTGTCAAGTCACCATATTTTTATTTTATTTATTATTATTATTGATACTGGAGATTGAATCCATGGGCACTTTACCACTGTGCTACATCCCCAGCCCTTTTTATTTATTTTTTTAAATTTTGAGACAGAGTCTCACTAAGTAGCTTAGAGGCTTGCTTAGTTGCTGAGGCTGGCCTTGATCTTGTAGTTCTCCTGTCTTAGCCTCCTAAGTCACTGAGATTACCGGCATGCACCTCCATACCTAGCACCATATTTTTAAAATTATAAACCAAACAGCTATCTAGTAAAGGATTTCACATTTATGTAAAGTGTTTTGATAACATAAACACTAAAAATTAAACAATGTGTAATTGCCTTCATAGAAAATATTTTCATTAATTAGAATGCCTTTCAGATTTCAAACTATAAGATTACTATATTATAGGGATTTTCTCTCAAATTTTTTAGACATTTTGGTATATATAATTGGGTCCTGCTTCTGTCAGTATATGCCACTCTCTTGTTTACTGTTTTTCAGCCATAGAGGTCTTCTTTTTGTTTTTTGATCAGTCCGTGATGTTCTTACAGAAAGGCCTTAGATGTATATATTCTGCTTTTCTCCATGTGAGTGGCAGTTTCTTGTCATTCAGTCTCTGGTTCCATATATTTATTTCATATCTTCAGATAGACCTTTTTTTGACTACTCTTCCTAAAGTAGCCACTCCATCATAATGGTTTTTTTTTTTTTAATTTTATTTGAATTCTCTGCTTGTCCTTTGTCACTATCTGATATTATTCTTACTTATTGTCCAAACCAAAACAAGCTCCATGGGAGTGGGCCCTGATCTGACTTGTCTGCTAATGATTTCCCACGCTAGAACCTGTTCTTAATGCCTGACACATAAAAGGTATTCACTGAATAAATAAATGAAAATATAGCATATTTTGAACCAGGCAAAGGATCTGAGAAATTTTCAATTTTTTCTGCTTGAAGAATTTAAATGACCCATAAATAATTAGTGTTTCTTAACAAAATTTCTAGAAATCTGTTTTTTCGTTAAAAAAAAAAGTTAATTTCAGTTTTAAAATTTAGTTCTTTGAGTTATTTGTACATGTATATCTTTAGGCTTTGTTTTTAAATATGTATTTTTCTTTTATTTTTTGAATTATCTCACAGCAAAGGATTAGAAGGAACCAGTTACCATGAATCATTGTACAATGCTCTGCAGTCTCTGAAAGACAGAGAATTCTCCACATTTTATGAAAGTCTCAAATATGCCAGGTATTACAAAAAAGGCAAATAATTTTCTGTTTATTTAATGTCATGGCTTCTTTTTTCCAAACTTAAGGAATAATTTCAATGTGAGGATTTGCATTGTTGTAGGGATAAAGACTTGGTGGCTAGGTGAAGTGTTTCCTTGTCCTTCTGTGTTCTTCCCTCAAAAAAAATGTTTTCTTTGGGACCCTACATCAGTTCTTTACCCTAAGCTCTCAAGAAACACTCTAATTCCTACTCCTTCCTCTACAAAGTATCCTGAGAATTGAAATTTTATCTCCTCAAATATAATGTAGCATTTACTCTCTTAGCATTAGAGTTCATATGTAACTTTTTTTGTTTAATAGTGATTAGCAACCTAATAAATCCTGCATTACAGCAATAATATTTAGGTACTTACCATGTGCTTGACCAGACTCTTTCCTAAGGCATTCTCTAATCTTCAAAATGAGTATGAAAATGAAAAAAAAAAAAATTAGGCTTAGTGAAATCCAGTGGTTTGTCCTAAGTTAGACAGCCAAAGGTGACAAAACTGGGATTTAGATTTAGGGCTATATTATCCAAAGGCCAATTTTTTCCCTTTGCTATTTCATATTCTCTAATGTTTGTGAATATTAGTATTATTAGATTAATAGCAAGATTGTGATAAGATCTCTATAAATTCAGATTTGTACTTATATCTCCTTGAAAACCTCTTCTTATTTTTTTTGAATTTTTTGGTTTTGGTACTGGGGATTGAACCCAGAGGTATTTATTTCTAAACTACATCCCTAATCCTTTTTATTTTTCTTGTAAGACAGGATCCTGCTTAGTTGCCCAGGCTGGTCTCAAATGTGCAATCCTGCCTCACCCTCTCAGGTCACTAGGACTATATGCCTGCACCACTGTGTCCAACCTCTTCTTTATTTTCAAAGTTTGTTTCTTTTCTCTTTTGCTATTAGAATAAAAGAAGTGGAAGAGTTGTGTAAGGGCAGTCTTGAGTCTGTGTATTCACTGTACCCTACACTTAGTAGATTGCAGGCCATTGGAGAGTTAGAAAACATTGGAGTGCTTTTCTCAAGGTATGTAATTAATATGATTTTGTAATTCCAGAATGAAGCTTCTCTGTTACTGACTTACCCTTTTTTTAAAGTAAATTAATATATTTTCCCTGTTTTACTTTCTAATATGGTAAATATCAATAGATGTGTCAAAATTTTAAGCTCTTTGGGGTCTTCAATAATTTTTTAAGAATGCAAAGTGATTCCTGAGACTGAAATGATTGAGCTCTTACACTTTGGGGGAAGATTTGCTTCTTATGAATTTATATTACTCCTTCCTTCTCTACCATACCACTGAAAAAACTTTCATTTCCTAGTCATTTTCTCATTGTCTTAGTCTACCTACTTCATCTTTTTTCTCAGGATAGTAGTCAAGTTAGATACTATTTAAGCATTTGAGAAGCAAGCATACTGTTCACATATATTAATTGTACAGTATGCATTTTCTATTCCTTTAATAAATGTTAGCAGATGAAATCTTTGCCAGATGCCAAATTCTGCTTTACTGAATTGTGATTTCTTTGACAACTGCAATTAGGCACAGTCATCCCCCAAAGGTAATTAATGAGTTTACTTTATTTCCTGGCAGATTCGTCCTCCTTTACCACAAAAAGCATGGAAGCAAGACTAGAGATGTAGGAATTCTTTATGATAGATCTGATGAATATGTTCCCATTTTAGAAGAGTTTTTATTTAAAAGATCTACTTTCTATTATTTCAAAGAGCATTTTAAGAAAATCTTTAAAAATATTTATTACCTGTTACTTCTCTGCCAACCTCTTAGGGGTCTGAACACATACCATTGTGTAGTCTTTTAAAACTTTGTCCTTATTTAGGATTATTTATAAGTTCTAAACTTGTTACTACACAAATTCCTATGTAATGTATATTACATTTTAGAACCTCATAATTGTTTTTCATTTCTTTTGCTTATATTAACTCTGATTTGGCTTTCAGATCACTCACAGATAGACAAATCTCTGAATTGTATATTAAATGGCGTAAACACTCCCAGATAATTAAGGACAGTGATTTTAGCTTTCAGGAGCCTATCATGGCTCTACGCACTGTTATTTTGGAGATCCTGATGGAAAAACAAGTGGAGCTCTCTCAAAGAGAGTGCTTTAAGGACATTCTCACCAAACACCTTATAGAATTCTCTGTTCTGGCCCGAACTTTCAAGAACACTCAGGTAAATAGGATTTAAAATTATATCATCTCACCTCTTGGCCTTTCCTTTTATTATATAACAAAAAGCATGAGTGAATTAAGAAATTGAGAAATAGAGATCAATGTTATATAGTATAGTATAATTGTTAAGATTTCCTGTGTTAGGCAAACTTGAGTTTAAGCCTTGAACAAGGCAATTCCCTTCTTTCAGCCACAAATTCTTGGTTAAATAAAGAGAATATACCTAACTTACTATATTGATAACAATTCAGTGATTCGACACGCATGCACATGTGTAAATATGAAGAGAGAGAGATGAAGGGTAGAAGTTGGAAGGCAAGCAGAGAGGTACTTTAAGACAGTCCCTGATAAATAGTCACATTTTCATTGAATGGTAGTTACTGCTTTTATTATTATTAGTGGTAATAGTAGTAGTAGTAAAAGTATTTTTATTATTATTTGCCATTTTCATTTCAGCTACCTGAAAGGGCAATATTTCAAATCAAACAGTATAATTCAGCTATTTGTGGTGTCTCTGAGTGGCAACTAGAAGAAGCACAAGTATTCTGGGCAAAAAAGGAGCAGAGTCTTGCCCTGAATATTCTCAAGCAAATGATTAAAAAGTTGGATGCCAACTGCACAGAGGTTTTTTGTTTTGTTTTTATTTACTGAAATGATGTTATGTTGTTATGGAAAAAAGAAAAACACTGCTATTCTTTAAAATATTTTAGTGGCAATTTTATTAAAAATTTGAAATTACTCATCCATGAGTAAGATGTGATGTTTTGAAAAGGAGTCTTGAAAATATTTGAAAAGAAGTTTAGAAACCATTTTTCCTATTTACAAGTCAGTGAGTCCCACTTGTGATAGATTCATTGAATTTATCTCAGCATTAAGTCTGACTTTCGAAAGAATTCAAGAATGGTATATAGGCCGGGCATGATGCCATAGGCCTATAATCCCAGCAGCTTGGGAGGCTGAGGCAGGAGGATTTCAAGTTCAAAGCCAGCCTCAGTAATTTAGTGAGGCCTTAAGCAACTCAATGAGACCCTATCTCTAAATAAAATACAAAAATGGGTTGGGGTTGTGGCTCAGTGGTTAAGTGCCCCCTGGTTCGATCCCTGGTACCAAAAAAAAAGGGGGGGGGGTAAACATAAAATACTTGCTGTAAATTTGAAAGAACAAGTACAGGGAGGGGTGCTGGGGATTGAACCCAGGACCTTAGGCATGTGAGGCAAGCACTCTACCAACTGAGCTATATCCCCAGCCCCAGAAATGGAAATTCTTGTGAAAACAAAAATATTTAAAAACTAAAGCAAGTTGGCTGGGGTTGTGGCTCGGTGGTAGAGCACTTGCCTGGCATCTGGGAAGGAAGGAAGGAAGGAAGGAGGGAGGGAGGGAGGGAAAGAAAGATTGTGCCCATCTGCAACTAAAAAAATTTTTTTAATTAATAAAGCAAGTTGGAACAGTTAGTTTGTCAGTCCAGATGCTTTGAAATTATCACATCTGATATTTTATTTAACATCACCTGTTGGTTATTGCAAACATGTTTTTACTACTTTTGCTCTATTTCCAGCATATGACGAACAAAGGGGTTGCATTTATAGGAATCATTAATTTTTCAAAGATTTGACTTACCATTACCATGGTATTCCTCAGACCTGCTTAGTGATTCTCGGCCTACTGGACTTTTGGATGTTGGATGTTTGTGGGACATATCCTCCATTATTAGGGAATATATCATTATAACAAAGCATTGGATGTCAGTATGATGTATTAATTATTGCGTAACACTACAGGCTGTCTGTAGTTAGCTACTTTCTTTGTACCTCAGTTTCCTTAGCTGTAAATTGGGGATAATAATAATATTCAGTTCATAGGATTCCTGTGAGGATTGAGTTAATATACATAAACTTGTTACAGATTGCCGGGCATATATAAGTACCCAATAAATTTTAGTTTCTTCAATGATAGTAATAATAACTTTAAAGTACAGATTGATTACTTTGTAAATTTACATACTTGGAATTATTAAAATAATTGTATGGTGAAAGCAGACAAGGAGAATTTTTTTTTTATCTTTTGTACTTTATTCTATTATAAAAGAAAAGAACCAGCTACTCTGAGTTATGAAAATAGATTTTTTTTTTCCCTAATCATGGCAGTCAGAAGTTTTCCCTGTAAAAGAATTTTTTTTCTCTTCCTTAAGGATGAATTGATATGCACTATTTACTAGATGAGGGATAAGATCTTAGACTGATATTTGCATTGTGGAAAACCATGATGGTCCACAATACAAACTTCATTTATTATTTTCTTCAACTGAGGACTTGCAAGCTTCATTCCTTTTTTTAGATCCTTAAACTAGAAATACACATCTCTGTATATTTAGAGATCCAGTAAGCTCACAAAGCAGGTGAGCGAGCACAGATTATACTTTAGATAATGGGCGATAAGAGATGCTCTGAATTTAAAATAGTCCAAAATTTGCATTTCACATTATCTTCATATTTAATAATAAAATGAGGTTACAATAAAGTAGAAAAACAGTAAAAGAGTGTACAGTATTATTTATTTTCTTCAACTGAGGACTTGCTTAGACATGGAGTTCCCAGACAATCAAGATCCTGACTTATCCCTGATCATTGTGACCAGTGAAAAAGGCCTAACAGGAAAATTCAGGGAACCAGCAGGGTATGTCCATATAGGGGAACTCAAAAAACTCATACTTTTGCTCTCAAAATCAAGGAACATACCAATCTGGCCCAGAGGCTACTCTATATATTGGCAAGTCACTGGGATAGAGGTCAAAATTCTATAATGATCACTTTCTTTCATGTACATGAGGAAGAATATTTTCTTAAATGCAAGCATAGTGCCAATGTTTGTCCAGGACAACTTACAGACTCCTCCAGCCCAGTCCCAAGAGTCATCCACATCCAGCTCCCAGTAGTGTTGCCCAGAGATAAAGATATGGGCTCCCCGTGCAACAAAATGGTTGGATCTGTCAGAATTCAGAGATTCATCTTGATGGTCTTGTCTAGAGAAATATTTTTAATGTGTTTTTTTCTCCCTACATGGAGGACATTTATATATATATATATGATGATGAATTACATTTTACTATTTTATTTTCTTACACAGAATGATCCCAACCTAAAACTTATATACACAGAATGTCTGAGGGTTTGTGGCAACTGGTTGGCAGAAACTTGCCTAGAAAATCCTGCAGTCATCATGCAGACCTACCTAGAAAAGGTTAGCTTTTGGAGCAACTCTTTAAGACTGTTGTTGATCATGAATACATTTGATCTTTTATCAAGAACAATTGTCT